>NC_141924.1:6721404-11721404 GCF_057802395.1 Ceratotherium simum simum
GGGAACCAGTGAGGAGGCCACAATAGTCATCAGAGAGACAGAAGATGGTGGCCTGGACTGAGATGGGGACAGCACTGTGGAGAGGAGAGGAGGAGCGGAGACACAGTTTGAAGATAGAATCAAAGGACATGCTGATAGATGGGAAGTGGGGTGTGAGGAAAGGGGGAGGGGAGGACTGAGCAAGCCCCCAGATGGGCCAGCCAGTGGGGGCACAGGGGGTGGTTAGCAGGCTAACAGGGGAGACCAGGCGAGTGGTGACATCAGCCTGGACCAGGGTGGTGGCAGTGGGGACAGGAGGAGAGCTGCTGGGGGTGGAATCCACAGGCCCTGGGGACTGTTGGGAGGGGTGGGGGTAAGGCCCCCCAGGTGTTGATGGGGTGAGGGGTGCATGGGATGGAGCCTGGTGACAGTGACCTTGGTGGTATTCAGCACCCAGGACTCAGGTCTGGAGAGTCAAGGGCCAGGCCAGCCTTTGCCCTCCCTGAGCTCCAGTGCGCCGTGTACGTAAAACAGGCAGCTCATTTTAACCTCCCTGCGGGGCTCTGAGGAGTCCACAAGGTAAGAAGTCAAGCCCCCAGCACACAGTGGGTGTGCAGGAAATAGGGGGGACAATGGGGCGACTCATCTCGATGCTCCAGCAAGTTGGACTCAGAACAGAGCCCATCCCGGGCTCCTCTCGACAGGCCAGGCTGACCTCAGTGCACAGGGCCAGCGGCCCCCCGCCCCCCAAAACCCACACCCACTGCATCCTCCCACAGCACAAGCAGGCACGCTGGGGGCCAGGCCAGCGGAGGCAGGGACAGCCCACTCTTACCCAGTGGTGGCCCGTGGGTTATCAGGATGTCCACGCCTTCGGGAATGAGGTTCCACTTCTCGAGCAGCGCTTGGCCTCGTGGGAGGTTAAAGCCCCAGCCATAAAACCAGGGCTGCCTGTGGGAGAAGAGCAGGCGGTTCAGAGAGGGCTTGCCGAGAGCGTGGGGCAACCACAGGAAGAGGCAGCCGGCCAAACAGTCTTCAGGACCAGCTTGACACCTAGAAACTCAAATCAAGGGGAAGGTGTGGATTCATCTGGACTCAGCCAGAATACTGACCAGTTAGTGGGCTGTGGGGTTCACCGGCATTCTCTTCCCCTTTTCCTCTTGCTTAAGCATAGTTTCTGATTTTCTATGATGAACAAGTGTTATTTATGTAATTTTAAAAAGTGAAAGTTAAAAAAAATCAGCTTCTGCCAAAGACCTTTCTTGTTCCAAGTCCTTCTAAGGAAACCACAGAGAAGAACATTCTCGCCTGCCTCCACCCTGGAAAATGCTCCTCTGTCCTCCCTCGCACAGTTGGGGCAGGTGAAGCCCCAACCAAGAGAGAGTGGGTTCCAGGTGGAGGATGCTCATTCCTGCTTCCACCTGAAGCTCCCAGCCAGGGGCTCCGTAGGGCTCAATCCATCCCCTGCTCTAAGGGCAGGACCAGATGGACCCAGGACAATTAACAGAATCCCAACCTGTTGCCCACCATGGACCTAGACCCATCAATGCAAGTCATTCCCCTTGACTAGCTCAATGGTGAACACATAACCTAGATCCTTCCAGCTGGACGATATCACAGACACATTTCTTTCAATGATGTGAGAAGAGGATGCTGTCATCCCTGTGTATAAATAGTGAGCTTCTTGCCTTGGGAGCTGTCAGCAGCTATTAGGCTATCCCAAAGGGAGAAGGCTGGAGCACACTGGGCCAGTGTGGCTGGGCCCAGGGGAGCCAGCTGGATCAAATCGCACCAGACACCCACCATAGCTCTGCACTTCTCACTTCTATGGGCCAAGAGAAAGCTATTTGAATTGGATTTTCATTTGCAACAAAAGCATCCTGACTAAGAATCATCCCTTAGGCCTGGGATTATAAGATCCCACAAGAACACAGTCTTTTAGTGTTTACAAAGTCACCATCATCACCATCACCATCATCATCATCATCACTGTCATCACTATCACCATCGTCACCATTACCATCATTACCACCATCAGCATCACTATCATCATCATTACCATCACCATCATCATCATCCCCATCATCACCATCACCACCATCAGCATCACCATCATCACCACCACCATCATCATCACCACCATCATCACTACCATTACCATCATCAGTATCATCACTGTTGTGGGTCAAATTGTGTCCCCCTAAATATAAGTTGAAGTATTAACCACCAGTATCTGTGAATGTGACCTTATTTAGAAATAGGATTTTTGCAGATGTAATCAAGTTAAGATGAGGTCACACCAGATTACGGTGGGCCCCAATCCAATGACTGGTGTCCTTATAAGAGTGCCATGTAAAAACACAGAGACACAGACAGAGAGAAAAAGGTCACGTGACAAGGGACATAGAGACTGGAGTGAGGTGCCTACAAGCCATGGAATGCCAAGGATCGCCAGCAACCATCAGACGCTGGGAGAGAGGCATGGAACAGATTCTCCCTCAGATCCCTCAGAAAGAACCACCCTTGGTGACACCTTGATTTCAGACTTCCAGCCTCCAGAACTGAGGATAAATTCCTGTTGTTTTAAGCCACACGGTTTGCGGTAATTAGTTACGCAGCCCTGGGAAATGGATACAATCACCATCATCATCACCTCCCACCCACCACCAGGGACCTTCACCTACAGCAAGGCTGGGCAGACAGGTCTCTTTCTTTCCGTGTGATGGATGAAGAGACTGAGGACCAGGAAGTGGAACATAAAAACTGTCACCAGCATTTCTGGCTCATCTCCTTTTTTGCCAGGCACCTTCTAAGTACATTATAGGTATGGGTTTATCTAACTGTTACAAGAACCCTGTGAATTAAGGACTAGGATTATTCCCATTTTATAGATGAGGAAGCAGAGGCTTAGAGAGGTGAGCTGGCTCAGAGATTTGGGCCCAGGTGCACTGACTTCCAGGCGGGGCACCTCACTACCACTTGCCTGCAGGCACATACTAGACAAATCAGTGGTGGGGCTGGGCTTTCACCTTCAAAGCCTCTCACGTGCCATTAAAATCTCTCTTATGGCCCATGCACCCTTCCATGGGGAGGCTGACATCCCTGCATGTTGACCCAATGGCTCTACCCTGTTGGTAGCCATCCAATGCACCTCTTTGGAACCCTGGGTGTTCCACGGAACACCATTTGAAAAACCCGATTTAGTCCCACTATAGCAGGTTCTGGATAAGACTGAGGTTCAGCAAGGGGGAGGGAGGTACCCAGGGTCACACAGTGAATCAGTGGAGAAGTCATTTTCGAACTCAGATCTGACACTCTCTCCCCAGCCTTCGAGCCTACAGTGCTGTCTCCTGGAACATGGGCTGCGGAGAAGGAGGAGGGATGACCACACTGGTCACTCAAGATCAAGGTCCTTTTGCTATTTCAGACATGTGCAGGATCCCCCCCATTGCCAGCCTTGCTCACCCGTGACTCCTGCCCAGAATACTCCTTCCGTTCTCTCCTCCTGCCCACTCGGCCCTCACGCCACGTTTATCCTTCAAAGCTCCATCTGCTCCAATCTTCCTTCTCACCTTCAACGCCCAGCACCAGCCCAGGGGAGGGGCAGATAAACGTTTGTTTAATGAACGGTGGTGAGTGAGAGAGGCTGAATGAATGAATGAATTCGTTAACAGGATGTCAAACAGGATTTCTCCTCCTCTTGCCTTGGGATTGCAGCCAAAACTTCAAAGCTGAAAATGATCCCCCACATTCGAAAGAGAGCTTCCAGGTGCTGCCCAGAAAATCTTAATAACAGCAGGCAGAATGTGCCAGGCCACCGTCTCCTTAAGCCCCTACCAGCCTAAGTCTTGGCCTTGAGGAAGACTGGGCTCCTGCCTTGTACTTGTGGGGGATGTTCAATGCATTGCAGCTGCCATCATCATCTCCATCTCCATCACCATCAACACCATCACCATCACCACCACCATCATCACCATCACCACTATCATTATCACCACCATCACCACCATCATCACCACCACCATCATCATCATCACCCCATCACCATCACCACCACCATCACCATCATCCCCATCACCACCACCATCACCATCACCACCACCACCATCACCAGCATCATCCCCACATCATCACCATCACTATCACCATCACTATCATGAAACCCACCCATGGAGCCAGGATGAAAAACCTTTGGCCTAGGGCAGGGTTTTTCAAACTGCATTTTCATGGCTGCAACAGCATTTAAAAAAAAAATAAAAGAAAAAGAAAAAAAAAGAACAGAAAACATCAGAGTACATCATAGCAGGGGAGGGATATATATTTATAAAATATATATATTTACATTTAAACAGATACCCACACACGGGTGTACTGAGTCACAATGTGAACTGCTTTTCCTGCCACAGTTCCTGGTCAGAAATGGTCAAGAGCCCTGCTCTAGATGCCAGCCGAGGCCACTCACACCCTGACGTGCTGACCTCATGGCTCTGCAGTTTCCAAAGCCCTCGGACCCTGGGCATACTCAAAGCCCGGCTTTGGCTGAGCCGGGGTGGGGGGGTTTGCTGCAGGGAAGCCTGTAGCAGCCCTGCAGCTGCTCACACAGCCAAGCCCAGCGGTCCTCCCAGGAGCCCACAGCCCCGTCAGCCTACAGGGAAAGGAGCAACACGTCTCTGGCACTGCCTTCCAAACACAGGATCCATTTTTCAAAAATCTAATCAAATATTTACAAGACGGGATAAGGCCCCATCAGCATGGAGAGAAGGCGTCTGTTAGTTTCTGTGAGCCACAGCAAGGGGCGGCTTTTTGAAAGAGACACTTATATCAGAGACCCCACGACCCCCAGGAGCTAACCCACACAAGCCTCCACCTGCCCCGCCTTCCCCTCGCCCAGCACTAACAAGCCTTCCTCTGCTGGTGGTTTCCCTGGAGATACCCCTACCTGGTTCTTGGAAATACATCACCTCGAATCCTGGGAAGCTGGAGGCCACTCCGCCCCTGGGGATGCCCAGAGACATCGCTGGAGTCGGCTGGACACTGAAGGTGGTGGCATCAGACACCCTGGTTCTGCCCCTGGGCTGGTCACTTCACCCCTCCCAGGCTGTTTTCTCCCATGTAAAATGGGATAATGATGCCTATGCCCCCAGACTTTACCCCATGAGGTCAGAGGGGTCCCTCTTGCTCGATGTTGTATCCCACTGCCTGACACAGAGCTCCGGGAGGGAAAGGAGGAGGGAGAGCCTTTGAGAGGATTAAATTGTACCACCAGCGTGAAAACGCCTGTAAATACCCAGGAGCTCCATCAATGCGAGAAGGTGATGTTCTAGCTTTTATTGAAACTTGGCGGGGAGCAGGAAGAGGCAAGTCATGTAAGGAAACATCCAGAGGAGACCTTTCCCAGGACAGCCCGCCAGCCAGCGAGCGCCCTCTTCAGGTTGGGGGCCTTTCTCAAGGGCGGCCAGCCCCAGGCGGCCAGCGAGCAGGCAGGGCCCAGAGCAGTGGGAGAGATGGACTCTTCAGAGTGACCTCACTTCCCAGAGGCCTGTGACCTGCCCACAGGGCCTGGAAAACCCTCCGCCACTCCCCCTGGATGATGTCCATTCAGGTTTCTGCCATGCGAAGAGGGGATAGACAGATGGCAGCAGGCCTTCCTCAAGGCGAAGGCCGCCCTAGATGCTCCTACCATTCCGAGTTCAGTCACTTAACCCTCTCCTCGTCCAGCAAGGCTGCCTGGGGTCCCCAGCAGAGGATAAGGCAGGCAGGGGCTCGCAGGGCCTGTCACCCAAGCAGTCCGGATCCAGCCCACCTCCACTGCCCTCACTGCCCCACCCACCTGGGGGGCAGCTGTGGTCTGAGACCCACGAACGTCCAAGATGCGATACTGGGGTGGCTGCGAGAGGCATGGTCCCCGTCTCCAACGTGACCTGGCGCCTGACCCCACCTCACCACCCCGAGGGCCAGGAGCCCCGCCATCTGCCCACCGTCCAGGACACATCACAGACCCCGAGGAGGTCAGATGAATCAGAATTCCAACTGAGCCATGGGAAGCGGCTTTATGTCCTGAATTTCTGTCTTTCTGTTCTAAAGTAACCATTGGAATAATTTTCTTACAGAATGATAGTTGCCATGACAACCAGAGCAAATTTTCCTTTTCTGAAACAGATGTCTCATTTAGTTGAAAATTAGAATGTGAACAAACCCATGGGAAAAATTAATTCAAACTTCCACAGAGCGCTGAATACAGTGTAATCTCTCAGAGGTTAACCCCTTAACAGCTTGTTTGTGCACTTATGGTAACCTTCGAATCCCACCTAATTAAGCCCGCTTAGCCAATATAAGTGACCTCCTCGTGGCCAATCATTAAACGGTTTCCCCCTGAAGCGTGAATCCGGGTCCCTCCCGGCAGGCGGGAGGGGGAGATCCTTGTCTGCAGCAAACGGCTGAAGCAGAGCCCGCCCGGCTCTGGTTTCCCATCTCCCCAGGTAAGGCGCACAGCCCTTGGGCAGGGGGTGTACCCAAGGGTGCTTCAATTAGCCTGGGGTACAGCCACCCCATTTCCTGGGGACGCTGGAGTGTGGGGCAGAGGAGGCCTGGGGTGCCCCTGGGTGGGGTGGGCCCCGTGGTGCACCAAGGCCAGAGCAGGATGCCCAGAGAATGGAGGGCAGGGGGCTGGTTGGGCACCCTCTATAGGACACTGAGGGGACACCTGCACGGGCACAGCTCCAAAGGCTCTCCACGAGCCCCCAGTCCTCACACCTAACCCGGGAGGCAGCTGCCATTCCTGCCCCATTTTACAGATGCAGAAACTGAAGTGCAGAGACTTGCCAAGGGTCACCTGGTGACCAAGGGACACAGTCAGGGCTCAAACCCAGACAGCAGATTCGAGAGTCCGTGCTCTCTGCTTCCATCCCGGAATTATGAAAATAGCACCAGGAATCCTGCCTCATCTTCCTCAGCAAACCCCACTTCACCAGCCACTTTCACATCTTAGCTCAGGTCATTTTAGAGAAGAGGAAATGGTGGCACAGAAAAGTCAAGCGGTATGTCTGAGGGCACACAGGAGGCAAGAGGGACCTGGACCAGAGCTTCCCAGCTCCTGCATCCCGTGCCCAGTGGGCAGCTGACACTAAGAGGACCCTCCTGGGGTAGACAGGCCACAGGCTTCCCTCTTCAATGGCAACGGCCTGCCTCTGAGCAGTTCCCGAATGTCCCCTGCCAGGTCTCAGCCCAGCCTCTGGCCCTGCCAGGCCCCCTCTGAGCCTGGCTATACAGGGAAGACGCAGCCTGCGACTCTGGCTCCTGGTGTCCCGCCTCTCGTCTGGTCCCCGATGTGACTCCTCTACTCCAAAGCCTTCCATGGCTCCCCGTCGCCTCCAGGACGAGCCCAGACCTCATGGCCTGACTCCGCCCCAGGCCCCCTTTCAGACCGTCCTGCTGGGATTTCCTGTTGAATTCACCACCGGCCAAAACAATCCACCTTCTGTTTCCCCACAGCCCAGCCTTTCCCCATTTCCGAGTTTTCGCTCGTGGTGTTCCAGCTGTCTGAAATGCCCTTCCTGGGCTCTCTTCAGAATCCGTGACCAATTATTTGTTAAGGCCTGGCTCAAAGGCCACCTCTTCCAGGAAACTTCCCCTGATCACCTCCATCCCCCAAGCATAGGTGACCCTTCCTGCTCTGTGTGCCCTCATGCTGGCTCCTTCAGGGCAGGCGCAGGTCAAATCGTCCCTGAATCCCTCCTGCCCAACAGTCGGTTGAGCCTAGGCAGGCCTCAGGGAGGGTTTGCTCAAGGTGTGCATGAGTGAATGAATGAATGAATGATAGAATCAACCAACAAGTGCTCTACCTGGCAGGCAGGCAGGCGGGAAGAACTAAGCATTAGCCCTCTCCTGATGGGAGCCCTCCCCAGGGCCCCTGGCAGTCACGAAGCCCAAAGACCCCCAGCAAGAACAAGAACAAGAACAATACAGGAGCTCCCCATTCTCGCTCACCCTCCCATCACTTGCCCAGGTGGAATCATGTGCCCATTTCACAGATGAGGCCTCAGAGGTAAAGCCAGACCCAAGATGCTCCCACCCTCAGCTGCAACACAACTCCCCTCCCCTGGGGGCCCTCCCTGCCTCCCCAGGCAGCCCGTTCCCCAGGGCTGGGGTCTGGGGGACCCTGAGTGCTGGGCAGCCTCCCTCGGCCCCCGTGCAAGTCCGCTGCAGGAAGAAGGGAACAGCCTCTCACAGCGGACCTGTGTGGGCCTAGCATCCTCTCATTCCATGGGGAGAAAGCCGCGGTTCAGAGTGGGGCCGTGCCCTGTCCTCCCAGAAGCCTCCCTGAGCCCTCAGACCAGCCTGGCCAGGTCCATTCCCCACCCCCTCCAGGCCACACACTCGTCCTGACCCCTAACCCGTTTGTTCTGTCCACCCCCGCACCTCCCCTCCCAC
This sequence comes from Ceratotherium simum simum, assembly GCF_057802395.1. NCBI lineage: Eukaryota > Metazoa > Chordata > Mammalia > Perissodactyla > Rhinocerotidae > Ceratotherium > Ceratotherium simum. The sequence continues at coordinate 6,729,814 of NC_141924.1, forward strand.
TTCCAGGGAGCTGGCCACGGCCTCCGCCCTCTCAGAGAGGACCGATGCTGAGGGCGTCTCAGGTGAGAAGCACACCTGGTCCTGGCCCCCAGTGCCTCCGGGGACATCCTGGCCTCCCAGGGAGGCTGTGCTCCCATTCTGCAGCAGGGCAAACCAAGGCTCAGAGGTCAGCGACGTGCCTGGGTTCCCCAAGTGACTGCACGCTGACCCCTCAGCCCACAGGCAGTCCCCACTCCCGATCCCGGGGATGTCCCACCGTATGAGCCTCCACAGCCCCCTGCTCAGCCCTCACGGAGAGACGTTTGCCTTGCCCCCTCTCTCTGCATCTCCCGGGCTGGGGGGCCGAGGGGGAGGCTGAGGGAGACGCCGCAGGAGCAGGGTACCAGGAGGAGCCGGCAGCACAGCCCGAGGACTGTCAATCACACACCTTGCCCAGCACACGCCACTTACAGCAAGTCGGCAGCAAGATAAGTGGCACAGAAGTGTGGGGTCCTTTGTCATTCCTAATTAATTTCCCCCCACCCTTCCGATGTGCGGAACCATTCATCTTTTGTTTCGCCGGGACTGCAGCGGGAAAAAGGCAGATGATTCGTTTCAAACATTAATCTCATGTAGACTAGCACGCATATATGAGTTGAGGGGCCTTCTATAGAGAAAACAACGTGAAATCGAGGAAGATAAGGATAGGAAAGGGGGACAGAAATCCTGTGTGTGTGTGAGAGAGAGAGAGGCTGTGTGAGCGAGTGTATGTGTGCAAGAGAGTGTGTATGAAAGAAGACTGAATGTGTGTGTGACAGAGTAGTGTGTGTGTGTGTTGTGTGGTGTGTGCCTGTGTATGTGTTTGGTGTGCATGTGAGTGTGTGCCTATGTGTGTGTAGTTGTGTGTGCATGTGTCTATTCATGTGTGGTGTACATGTGTAAGTCTGCATGTGTGTGTGTAGTGTGGGAGGTTGTGTGTGTGTGCATGTGTTGAGTGTGTGCCTGTGAGTCCGTGTGTGTGTTCGTGTCCGTGTGTAGTTGTGTGTGTGCACTTGTGAGCGTGCGTGTGTGCAGAGGCAGCCCAGCGTGGTGCCCGAGACTGTGAGGAATTTCTTCCCTACATCAGAATTCGCGGGTTGCCTGTCGCGTGTGGGGCTGACAACCGTAAGAATCCGGTGCAGGAAGAAGAACAGACGTGAGCAGCAACGGGACAGGTGGTGGTGGACACTGCGGGGTCCCTGGGGCACCCTCCTAACCTGGCGTGCGCCGGCTGGCTCCCAAGCCCCTTGTGTCACTGTCACAGGACCAAGGTGGCACCGAGGCTCGGGCGGGGTTCACGGTCGGTCCTAGAGGCCAGCTTCACGGCTTCCCTTGAGAAGACACAGGCCGTTCCTGCCTTGATTTGGGCTCGAGACAGGGGAAGGGAGGGAAATACACCAAGGTCCCTGTGACGCCCCGACCACTGGCTCCGTGTGCCTCACTCCCCACACCCCTGCATGGCCCTGCGGGAGGGGAGAGAGTACGAGCCTGATTTTACAGATGCAGGACCCAGAGCTCAGGGAGAACATGACACCCACGGGGCCAGGAATCTAGGACCCCGAGGGCCAGCCCTGTCTGGGTTCTGCAGCCCAACAGGGGCTGCCAGACGCTGGTGCCAGGGGCAGGCAGGGAAGCAGCAGCTGATGCGCTGGCCACACCCGGAGCTGCCGACGGAGTCCACCCACCGGGCTGGAAGCCGGCACTGCCCCCGCCTGGGGCTTAGGTCTTGGGCCGGTCGCTTGACCTCCCCAAGCCTCCCCTGACTGCTCTGTAAAACGGGCATGAAGACGACCCTGGCTCGCAGTGTTGCCAGGCAGATTAAATGCGACAGTTCTGCGGCAGCTCACGGAAGTTTGCTGAATGTGGGTCTCGGAGGTCTCAGGTAGTGAAGGGAAGGGAAAGCCTTTGCCTCTCTTGCCTGAACAAGCAGAGGAGGGCCACAGCCTCAGCTGAAACCACCTAGAAACTCGAGATAAGATGTAATAAATAGCTTTAGATGAGCAGGGACGTCCCGCCTCTGGACCAGGGAATGTGGGGCTTCACGGCCACGAGGCAACAACAGCAGAGACTCAGGTGGTTAAAGGGAAGGAGCTGACCTGTGACCCGCCCCTCCGTAAAGCTGGGCCCCCAGCGGGCTCTGGGGAGAGAGTGGACCAGAGAAGGCTGCCCGCTGACCACAGGGAGGGAGGATCCCTCTGCCAGAGAGGAAGATGCCCTGAACCTCTGACCAGGGTGGGTCCTCAGGCGGGGGAGCCCTAAGCCAAGAAACGGATGTAAAAGGTCCCTGGCTGCCCCTACCTAGCCAGACAGACACAAGAGACAGACACAACCCTCTCTGAGGGGCACCCCCAACCCGGGCTACACCCCCAAACTGGGCTACACCCCCACACCGGGCTGCCCAGGGCTCCCCCAGATAGACCTTCGCTGAACAGGAGCGTGTAATCCAAAATACAACACCCCAAACGCCTCAGAGAATTACTGGAGACACTAAAAAATAAATATTTTTCAAAAGATTAAAAAGATTTTCTTAAGAGAAAGAGCAAGGGATTCTGGGTCAGATGCTTAGAGCTGAGTCCCAGACCCGCCCATCCTCACGCAGAGCCAGGAGGAAGGATGGAGGGTCCAGGAGCGCAGCGGGTGGCGGTCCAGCTGGGCTCACGGGGCTTCCTGGAGCCAGGGTGGAACATGGCCATGGGGCAGGGTCCTCACGGCACAGCCATCCTCACCGCTGTCACCTCCAGCACCTGCTATGGCCGGGGACAGCTGGGGCAGCGGTGGCTGTCCCTATCTCGGGCCAGGCCGGGATCCTGTCTCGCTGGGCACTCCCTGCCCAGGACCTCGACCACAGTCTGGAGAGAGGCATGCGAGAGGCCAGGGAAAAGCCAGCGGCTCCTTATTTCATCCGCTATTCCTTTTTCTCTAAAAGATATATTTTATCAAATTAAACGAGAAGCATTTTAGCCCCTTTCTGTACTCAGATCTGTGTGGGGCCTCCATCCTGCCATCCTGGCCCGGCTCAGCTCTCAATTACTGTGGGACATTAAGCAAGTCACTTCTGGGGTCTCAGTCTCCCCAGCTCTACAGTGGGGACAAGCGTCTAGGCCTCACTGATCATTAGGAAGATTCGAGCAGCTAAAGTGGGGAGCCTCGGGGACAGCGGTGAAGACACTTACTATGACTATTGTCGCATCAACAAGCAGACCCTGAGCTCCTGCAGAGCACAGATTTAAAAGTCCCAGGCTTCTCAGTTCCTGCTCCCCCCCCCCACAACCCCCCGCCCAATGGCCTGCCGTGTGCACACAGGGAAGGGATGACAAGGACATCAAGGCTCATGCAGGAACCCTCCTCCAGCCACGTCCAGGGGCTGCCTAGACCCTGTCCCCACGCACCCACGGGCAGCGGTCGGGCAGCCACTGGCTGCCGCATGTAAGAACCCTGACCTCCCCATCCCCATCTGGGCAGGCGGGGCAGTACGCTGTAGAGGTCTGGGGCGGGGGGGTGACAGGGACCACCGTGTGTTACAAGTCTACCGTGTACCAAGCAATTTATGCACATGACCTCCTTGAATCTGAAGAATGGCCCCTACAACGGGACTCTCCCTACTGTCCTTTCACAGAAAGCCAAGATTCTGACCCAGAATCACACGGCTGGGACCTGCCCGCCAGGATGTGAGTTCGAGTCTGGGCTTGCACAGTCCTGGCGTCTGAAGAGAGCTGGTCCCTGAGGCCCCCAGCTCCCCGAGAGAGGTGCAGGGCACCCCTGCCGCGCCACAAGGCCCTGCCCTGCCCAGAGGCAGCCAGGCCTCCAAGGGAGCGGAGAATCAGGACAGGCGCCGAGACGCCCAGCAACGCCGGCAGCCACTTCTCAAAGTTGACTGTCTCAGCAGGTTGAGGTCCTCCTTTCAAAATACCAGAAGTAATCAGACCAGATGGACTAGCTGCATGCCAATTTCACTCCCTCCCTCACTCCTTTTTTTTTTTTTTTAAATCAAGGCCGTTTTCAGTTAAATGAGAACAAAAAATGCATCCAAAACCCATAAATGAATACGGTATGTATACGGAATTTTTTTTTAACACTTAGGATCTTGGAACAGCTGAGTTCTTCCTCTTCTGCTGCGGCTGGTTCCCACCCCTTTCTCTAAGCTGCTCTCAATGACTAGGCTGCACCTGAGGGGACAGAAATGGCTACCCTGAGCCCTGGAAAGTCACAGTGCCCTGGGAGGGTGGCCACACAAGCACACGGCCCTCCTGAGACTGTCGTCCCTTTCTTGATGGATAGACCGGGGGATGAGGTGACAGAGCCTCTGCTGGGAAGGGAGGGAACAGGATCCAGGGACGAGGGAAAGGGGGCCTGGCCTCCAGCCTGGAGTGAGGGGCAGCGGGGTAAGCCAGGAGGTGGCACGGTCCTGCCCTGCTTTAAAGAGACCAGCATGAGAAAGAGGAAGGAACCAGCGGGCAAAGAGGCTGGGGACAGGCCTGGGAGGAGGCCATAAGAAGACCAGGCCAGGCCTGAATTTTAACTGAGTCCCCACTGGCTGGCATATGGCCCATTCATCCATTCATTCGTTCAACAACTACTTATTATGATGGGCCAGACACCGTACTAGGCACTGGAGTGAGGGCCACAAAAAAGAGAAATTCAGGTCCCTGCTCCCAGGGAGCCTCAAATGTTCTAGTAGGAAAAAGAGCCATGAAAGAAACTGATTGCCAGAGGAATTAAGACAGTATGGTCCTGGCACTAAGTGGACTGAAGGGAACAGGAGAGAGGCCAGACCCACACCCCATGTGTAAGGGGAAGGGGGCAGTGCAGAGCAGCCAGGAAGGACAGAATTTCTATACTTGGTGCTGGGCCAAGTGGGGTCCATATGGAAATACCCCAAACAGGACCCCTACCTCACACCATCAACACAGCCACTGCCAGTGGATCCAACACCTAAACATAACAGGCAAAACAGCAAAGCTTCTGGAAGATAATATGGAAACCTCTTCATGACTCTGGGGAGGGAAGATTCCTTAAAAAGGACACAAAAGCACTTACCACAAGGAAAAACACAAATACATTTGACTTCACCAAAAGTAAAAACTCTGGTCAGCCGAAGGCACCACTCAGAGAGGGAAAAGGCAGGTCACAGAGGAGGAACGCCATGTCAAAAATTACAACTGACAAAGGCTCGATTCAGAATACATACAGAATCTCCGTGAATCAAGAAGAAAAAGACAGACAACCCAATTATTTTTTTAAATGGGCAAAGCCTTGAGCACTTCTCAAAACAAGAAATCCAAGTGGCTAATACGAGATTTGCAGCCTTACCAGTCATCAAGGGAAAGCAGAGGTAAACCACATGGGGACGCCAGCACAGCCCACTGGAACGGATCCAGTTCCAAAGTCCCACAATACCAAGTGTTGGCAAGGGAGTCAGGCAAGATACTACTGGTAGGGGGAAAATGGGCATACCCACTTTGAAAAACAGTTTAGCACTTCTAAGAACTATATAGTCTAGGGGCTGGCCCGGTGGCATAGCGGTCAAGGTCGCACTCTCTGCTTCAGCGGCCCAGGGTTCGCAGGTGCAGATCCTGGGCGCGGACCTACGCACCACTTATCAAGCCACGCTGTGGCAGTGTCCCATATAAAGTAGAGGAAGATGGGCACGGATGTTAGCTCACGGCCAATCTTCCTCAGCACAAAGAGGAGGATTGGCAACGGATGTTAACTAAGGGCTAATCTTCCTCACCAAAAAAAAAAAAAAAAAATTGTATAGTCTGGAACCTGACCACTCCATCCCTAGTGCATGTGTGTGAGTGTGTGCACACATTCAGGAGTATACACTATGTGCACTAAAAGACACGTACAGGAATGTTCGTAGCACTATTATTTATAACAGCCCCAAAGCAAGGGTGGTGAGATTTGGGTAGAATGGATAAATAAATGGTGGCATATTCACACAGTGAAATCCTACAGAGCAATGAGAAAAGAACCAATTACAACTGCATGTGACCACATGGACGAATCTTAAGATACAACACTGAGTGTGGAAGCAGACATGACACAACACACACTGTCTGAATCCATTTTTATGAAGTTCAAAAGCAGGCAGGACCAAACTCGCTCTGGATTAGGGTGGCCAGATGGAATACAGCATGCCCCGTGAAATGTGAGCTTCAGCTAAACCACTAATCATTGTTTTAGTATAAGTATGTCCCCAAGAGTGCATGAGACATACTCATATTAAAAATTCTCTCTCTGCGTCACCCACTCCTGCAGGATGGGGCTGGTAATGGTGTCCAGTCACAGTGGGGCGGCTGCAAGGACCGAACGAGAACACGCAAGCAAGCACGGGGCCCGGCCTGGGCAGAGGCGTGGTAAGCACAGGGTGTCCATAGTTACGGGCCCCCCAACACCCTCGTCCTGAGCTCCTGGATGGCAAGAGCCAGGTCTGATCCATTTCTGGGTCTCTAGAGCCCTACAGGGGGCCGGGCACATGATGGACCATTCAAACCAGTCAGAACCATTCAAATCTGGCCCACCAGTCTCGCAAGCAGAGCATCTCTTGGTGGTAGCACTTAGAAGAAAAGCCGAGGGCGGTATCCATGAGTTTGCTTTCTGCTTCTCCATCCTAGCTCGCTTTGGTGGGTCCTCAGTATCAAGGCCCACCTGGCCACACTGCTGCCCGCTCCACGTCTAGCACCAAAAGGACTTCCCCCAAGAGCGTGCTCGTGCACCCCTCTGCTTACAGGGGCTCACCAGCCGCAGGCAGAGGAACCGTGCCCTCTCAGGGGAGGGGCTGGGAGGACACCAGGCCCAACCGCAGTGGATCTCTGCTTGCACGCCCCTTGTGATGGGCAGCTCACCTCTCAGTACGGCCACGTTGCCTTTCCTCTGGGCTCCCGCCTGTGGGAAAGTCTTCCCACACTGAAGAGAACCTGCCTCTTGTCACTGCCTCTGTGTCCCTGCTCTGCCTCCTAGGGCTACACAGAACAGGTCTGTCCATGGCCCGGCTCAGTCCTGCCCACCTGCCTCAGATGCCACTGATATGAGGGCACTCAGGGCTGGTGGTTTAGTGGACCCCTGATGCCCGCCTGTGGGCGTAATTGTGCTTCTCAAGCTGGAGGGAACATCTCCTGTAGTCCGCGTGTCAGTCAGTATGTTAAGGGCAGGGGAAAAAGAAAAGGAAAACCCCAAACATCTGAATTTAATAATAACCACCATCAGCTTTGCCGTCGGTACCCTCCTAAGGAGATGCCATATGCCCAGGCAGCCGGCGCGGGGAGCTGAACCCACCCAGCCTGACCCTCAACAGACATGGGAGGCGCACAACCCCCCCCGTGCCAGGCAGAATCGGCAGCCGAGCCAGGAGGTTCTTCAGCCATGAATACCTTCCCAGGGGCTGGTTAATGCCACTGCCCCCCGTGTGGCTTCACCTGGGACACCACAGAGAGGACCCTCGCGGGACAGTGCCCCCTTGTGCAGACGGGAGACCGAGGCTCAGAGAGACGTGACCCACCAAGGTCAGACACAGAGTGAGAGGCAGGGCAGGGGGGACGACCCCAGTGTGTTTGGGCCCAGCCCTTGACTTAGAGCCAGCCCTGCACGTACGAGCACGTGTCCCTTCCAGCCTAGGGTGGCATGTGCCAGGTCCCCACAGGGTGATGACACAGGGCTACAGGCAGAGGAAGCTGCGACTCACTCAGAGCTGGGAACCCAGGGTGACTGCCACCACCATGGCAACAGCCACCATGGCCTGGCCTCTGGCCTCCACTCTCCCACTGAGACACAGCCAGGCCCTCGAGGCCACTCAGCCCCCAGAGTGCCCACACCCCCTCAAGCCTCATGGCCTTTGCCTGGGCTGTTCCCTCTGCCTGTCACACCCTTCCCCAGCCCCCGGGGCTGCTTGTGTCTCCTCAGCCTCTACCCTCCCAGGGGAAGCCTTCCCTGACCCCTGCTCCCAGGGCTTCTCCCCAACGGCTCTTACTGAATCAAGGAATTGACACCTGTCTCCCACGAGGATGCAAACTCTGAGAAGACAGGAGCTGCGTCTGTCTGGTTCACAGCATGTCCCAGGGTCCTGACAGGAGCCTGGCCCCAACAAATACCCGATGAATGAATTAACCAAGTAACAGGTGGCCCAGGACCCAACATCCTCCGGGGGCCTGTAAGCCTGTGTTCCTCGTAAGGCTATCTGCAGGACCGAAGAACACGTGCAGAGCCCGTTGTCCGCACCCGGCACACAGCAGGTGCTCATAAAAGGCCTGAAAGGCCTCCATCTTGGAGCAGACCAGAGTCCGGAGAACCAATCACTGTGTGGCCCTGGGCAAGCCACATCCTCGCCTGGGCCTCTACTTGCCCTTCTCTAGAATGGGGTAAGTGTAGGGCTTGCCCTGTCCTGGGGGCTACTGCGGTATCAGCTGGAATAGGGCTGCCCCCCTTCTGCCCTCCACCCCAGAAGCCCCCCAGTAACAACAACCACAACCAACCTCCAGAGCCTCGCTCTGGCCAGGCCTTCAACTGGACGGGCCCACCCAGACCTCACAACCCCCCTGAGGGGCAGACAGTATCATTTCCCCTATAAAGAGGGATCAGAGAGCCTAACGTACTTGACCGAAGTCACACAGCTCAGAAGTGGTGGCGCCCCGATTTGAACAGCCCTTCCCTCATCACCCAATCTCCCAGCCACTGCTGTTGCTGTGACTTCCGGGGGCCTGGTGGCAGGGACCCAGCTTCCCAGGTATGCAGGTCCCAGAGGGGAGGGCGGCAGCAGGAACTCAGGATGAATTCCATGGTCTACGGAAGTAGATGCAAGCAGCCGGCTCACACAGTGGGAAATTGAGTGAAACCTGCCCAGTAAATGAGCCCAGGTCTCGCCTCCCACCACCTGCTCCCAACCCCAGACGGGGGCCTGAGAGAAACCAGGGAGCTGCTGGATGCCAGCTCACGGCCTGCATCATGGAATGTAGACAGGGTGCCATTTAGCCATCAGCATTAAAGGCTATTAAACAACATCAGGCCCAAGAAGAGTCTGATGGGGCCTGGTGCATAACAGGGGCTCAGAAATGGGGGTCCTCCCCTGTCTCCTCTGCCTAAGGAATGTCCACACTTCTTCTGGCCCCAGTTCAAATACCCCCTCCAACAGGGAGCCCTCCTGGATCTCACCAAGCCCTCCTCAGGTCCCTTCTCTGTCCTGTGGCCCCTCCACTCCTGCAGCCCAGTGCTGGTACCTGACCCTCCTGACGTTCCAAGTTACACTCCTGTCCTTCCATCATCCCTGGCTCACCTCCAGACACTAACTAGCCTTCTTCTTCAGCTCTGGGCTCTAACGGCCTGCCAGGCTGACTCAACTCCCCCCGCTCCTGTTCTTGGCCCCAAGCTCACGAACCCCTTGAGTACCCCACCAGTCCTCGTCTGGGACCTCACAGGCTGCAGGGAGGGTTCCTGGAGACCCTGTACACGCTGAGGACTGGGGAGACGACAGCAGGCCTCTCTGGAGGCTCAGGGAGGCGGGACAGCCTGGCAACCCCACTGCTTTATGAAGAGGCCTCGGCAGGATGGCACCAGGTCCTAAACCCAGCCACAGCCTCTAGCCACCGAGTGGTCACCATGGGCATCAACCAGGGCAGCCCAGGGCTTACCCAGACACAGCATTAGTAGCAGCTCTCCCTGAAATGCCTGCACCCACACAGGCCCCGTGTACCCCCAGATCTCCCCTCAGCCTCCCTGGTGGGCTGCTGTGGCTGATGGTATAGCTTCAGGCCGTTACCCCTCCACGCCTGTGAGAGCTCTTCTCTTTCCTCAGGGTCAGGTCATGCCACCTCCTCCAGGGAGCCTCCTAGGATCAAGCCACACTTTAAGCACATGTGGTGTCTCTCCTGTACCATACACAGGGACGACCCTGCCAGCACTTGGCACCCTGTGACTATTGCCAGCTGGGCCTCTAAGGGCCAACTGGTCTGTCCACCTGTAGAATGGGGAGAGTAAATCAGTCCTTGCAGGACTGAGTAAGGATGAGAGACAATGCTCACGGAAACTTTAGCCCAGGGCCCAGCCAACTGTAACTGCTCAGAAATGATTTTCTGCTACCATTTTAATCATCACTATCACCATTATCACCATCAGCATCATCATCACTATCATAACCACCATCATTATCATCACCATGACCATGACCATCACCATCATCACCACCATCATCACCACCATCATCATCACCATCATCACCACCATCATCAGCATCATCACCACCATCATCACCACCATCATCACCACCATCATCATCACCATCATCACCACCATCATCACCACCATCACCATCACCATCATCACCACCATCACCATCACCATCATCACCACCATCACCATCACCACCATCACCACCACCATCACCATCATCACCACCATCATCATCACCATCACCATCACCACCACCATCACCATCATCATCACCATCATCACCACCATCACCATCACCATCATCACCATCAACACCATCATCAACACCATCATCACCATCACCATCATCATCACCACCATCACCATCACCATCATCATCACCATCATCACCATCAACACCATCATCAACACCATCATCACCATCATCACCATCACCATCATCACCACCATCATCACCACCATCACCATCACCATCATCACCATCATCACCATCACCGCCACCCTCATCATCACCATCATCATCACCATCATCACCACCATCACCATCACCATCATCATCACCATCACCACCACCATCATCACCATCACCACCATCATCACCATCACCACCATCACCATCACCATCATCATCACCATCACCATCATCACCATCATCATCACCATCATCACCATCACCACCACCATCATCACCATCACCACCATCACGACCATCATCACTATCATCACCACCACCATCATCACCAGGGCTCCTGCGGTCACACTGATGATCACAGAACAGTCCAGACCCATTCTCACCTTGATTCCCACCCAGCCAGGTGAGCTCAGGGATGAGGCCTGATCGCTTTGTGTCCCCAACAGAGAATAAGGGTTCAATGTGTACCTGTTATTTAAACAAATGTAGTCCCCAACACAGTAAACCAGGCCTTTGACCTTCCATGAAAATTCCGACTGCCTTTCCTCACCCAGCTGATCCATCACCACCCCTGACTTCTGCATCTTTTCTGTGTCAGGGGACAGGCAATAGGGAGACTCCCAGCACTACAGAATGACGGCTGACAGCAGGGGCTCTGGAACCAAACTGCCTGGGTTTAATCCCAGCTCTGCCCCTTCCTAGCTGTGTGACCCTCAGCAAGGTCCTCACCCTCTCTGTGCCTCATTTTCCTCACCTGGAAAATGGGGACAATAATAGTACCTGCCACATGTGACAGTGTAGCACAGAAGACACAGCTGATATAATTATTTGTCAGTTAGATAAGGAGAAACCAAGGCTCAGAGAGTGGCAGCGACCTGCCTCGGGTCACACAGCGGGTGAAGGGAGAGCTGAGATTCGGGCCTGGTCCGGAGCTCCCTGCTGCTCCTCCCGGCCCACTTCCCTGGCGCACTCGGCCTCAGCTCCTCTGCCCCCAGCACAGCCTCGCTCTGGAAGTCAGGACGGGCGTCGCACTCACCACGGGGAGCCGTAGATGCGGAAGCCGCGCACGGTGACCTCCGAGTCCTGCAGGTAGATGCAGTTGGTCAGCAGGGACTGCACGTTCTCGTAGTTCTCGGGCTTCAGCTTCGACACGGACGGGAAGTAGTAAAAGTCCTGCTTGATGAGGTCGGCCATGAACTCCTGGTCGAAGGTCAGCTCGTGGTTGCCGGCGATCACGATCTTGTACTCGTAGGGCAGGCTGCCTGTGGGGTCGGGGGGATACAGACAGACACACAGCGCTCCGCCGTCGCCTTCCGGCAGCCGCAGTGCCCCTGGGGGAGGGGTGCAGGCGAGCGCCCCCGCAACCCTGGCATAGCTGCCCTGCCGCCCGCCCCCAACCGGTGATCCCCCTCGGATCAGAGGCACAGCAGTCCTGTCACCGTCCCTGGGGCCGCCTGCCTGGGCCTCTGCTGGGTGACAGGCCGCCAGCCCCTGAGACCAGCGGGAGGGGCTGGACAGGTTCCAGCCTCGGAGCTGCAGCATGCTGGCCTCACCCTCAGGACTTCCCTGCCTTCTTTCTTCCATCTGGCCCAGTTTTCCTCTAGAAGGAGACCCTGCCCGGGACCCCCAGCCCTGGCCCTTCCCAGCCCCACTGTTCCAGCCCCCCACTACCCGGGGGTCTGACTCATTAGCCTCCACATTCCATCAGGAATTGCAAGTTCACTGCAGAGCCCAGGTGAAACCTCTGGAGACCCTGCGCTCGGGAAAAATTACAGTGCCCTCGCCACTGCCATGGAATTCAAAGTCAAAGCAAAGTCCATGTGGGATTAAAACAGACCCGTCTATGCAGACCACACTGGATTAACACTAGCGTCATTCTAGCTTTGCTCTGTGCCAAGTCCCGCACAGTTCTTGCATGCCGCACCTCCTCCCCTTCTTTCTCCGGGGCCCCACCTTGCAGAGGCCCTAAGCAGGGGTGTGCACCGCCGCCCAGGTGACCTGGCCACGGGCTGGGATCCAGGACAGCTGCCCAAGGCTACCACAGCCCCTCGGCCTCCGTAACCACCACCTGCTCCTATCCGCGACCAGCCCTGGGAACCAGCCTGACCCCAGGCTCGGACCCCTGACCCCCCACCTCCCACCAGCCTCAGCTGCCAGGCTCCCCGGGCCTGGAGAAAGAGCCATGATGGTACCTGTGGGCCCTGATTCGGATAAAAAATGAAATACTGAAGTGAACCTGGAGGCCCAAGCCTTTCTCCCAGCCCCTCCAGGTGGGGAGCGTCCTGGTGGATTAGGCAAGCACCCAGGGGCGTGTGAAGGCGCCAGCCCAGCACAGAGGCCTTGGGGAGACCAGATGTCCGGGCAGGAGAACGGTGACATTCCACAGCTATTTCACAGAGAAGTAACCATGGCCCCTGAACGGAACTTGTAAATGGCCTGAACTCGGGTTTTTGAAGGAGCCAGGACAAGAGACACCAAACTTTACCACGTGTGTCTTTCAGCAAGAAGGTCACTTCTCTTGTCCTGGATTCATCAGCATCAACTAGTTAGCACGATCCCGGAAGGTTCCTAGAGTGTGCACATACAAGCCCTACTATGCGCCAGGCACTCAGCCAGCTCTCATCAGCTCCATGGTGCAGACGTGGAAACTGCGGCCCAGGAAGCTGGGGTGTGACGTGCTGGAGGACACCTGGCCGGGAGGTGGCAGAGCTGGATCCTGAGCCCGTCCTGGTGACCCCAGCACTCTCCACCTGCTCGGAGGGCGCCTGGGAAAGTGCCCTCGACAACGCCAGGACGCAGAGCCCGGTCTCATGCACCGTGAGCCTCAGCCATGCTTCTGGCTCTGGCCTCCCATCCTGGGGCCCCGGGTGACATGAAGGAAATCCTCCCAGGGTCCTCGACTCCCAGCTTCTGGGTACGGGGAGCGGGAAGGGCAAGAGGCCGCCTGAGCCAACAGACATCCGCACCTCACAGCGCATCTTCTCCGTGCCTGGGTGACTGTGACCCCCACAAGAGCACACGCGGGTCAAAGTGCCAGCTGACCTGGGTTCCAACTCCAGCTCTGTCACCTCTCATCGGAGCAAGCCATTGAACCTCTCTGAGTCTGTTTCCCCTCTGATCAAGAGGGGTGTGCCTGGGGACTGCCCCTTCCTGCAGGCAAAGGACCTTCTTGGCCCCCAGGCTCCACCGAGCCCTTTCCATGACTGTCCCCAGAGTGACACAGTCCAGGAACAGAAGAGCCTTCCCACCCTTGACCACAACGTGAAACTCTCTCCCCTGTTGTGTGAGCGTTCCGTCAGGAACCCAATTCCAGAAATGCCTCTGCTGCAGATTCTGAGGACCGTTTGCCCTACTGAGAACTGATGCCCACAATATCAGATCTGATGCGACAGACGTGCGACCAGACCCGGCCCCCGACAAGCGTCCTAGGACGAAGCGTGTTTCCTGGCCCTGTATACGCGGCAGGAAGGGCAGGGCAAGTTCTGTGGCCGTGCCATAGGATAAAGTTCCATGTCCTGTAATGCAACTATAATCATAGTCTAACTGCAATGAAACAGAAGAGTCCAGAACCCAGTTAGAAACTCTTCTCCTCCCCGCCCCTCCCGCCCCACAACTGGGACCTGCACGTTCTGTCTGGCCATGTCCTCCATAGCTGCGGCAAAGCGCTGCTGGATAACTACCTGATCCCCAGCCCGGCCACAAAGGAGTGGGCAGCCTGGCAGCGAGAGGGAAGTTTTCTGCAAAACAGGCAGAAAACCGTAACCTGCTCCTCACCGTCTTGCCAGCCACCCCAGTCTTCTTTAGGTTTGAGGAAACAGTGTTCTCTCTTCTCTGCTGTTCATCAACTCTGGGAGGCTGTGAGATGACGACAGTGTGGGCTCTGGGCACTGACCCTGCCACCAACCAGCTGTGTGACAACCAGGTGTGTGACAACCTCCCTGTGCCTCAGTTTCCTCACCCGTAAAACGGTAAGAATATTGCCTACCTTGCAAGACCGTTCCAGGGTTACAGGAGCTAATGACAGAAATACACAAAGACTTCTGATGTTCAAAAAATGTCAGCTTCCCTGGACCAGAGTTGCAAACGAGAAGCCTGCAGGCCAGACCTGCCCACAGACATATTTTGTTTGGCATAATTTTTTTTTTTTAACTTTGAATTTGTTGCCAACATTAAAAGTTGAGAAATTCGCAATAAAATGTCATTTCTTTTCTGTTTTCTAAAAATAAAGCAATCAATTTTAAAATCCCGCAATCCTGGCCCCTCAAGAAGTGCTGCGTATCTGTGCCTGCCGTAGAGAGGATGAAGCTGTCAGTTTGCCCCAGTCCCCGTCTGTCCCTATTAGTCACACACAGCCACTTTCACTCGTTCTAAGGTACTGCTCACTCTTGGCAGGCGTTGGGGTTTCTGGCCCGTGCCACAGTGTCTGGAGACATGAAGGGAGCAGACTTGTCTCCTGCCCCGCAGTGCTGTCAATCAGGCGGTGAGGACCAGCTCTCCATGCCCCTTCCGCCTCCCCTCCAGCCCACCCTCCTATTTTTCATCACAGCCCACCCGGCTGGGCCTGGCCCAGGTGCTGAGCAGCCTGCTTGTTCCCCTGCAGGACTGCTCCAGGACCGTCCGACCCCAGCAGGTCCCAGCAAAAGTCTGGCAAATGAAGCCCCCGACAGCACCACACGGTGACACAGTGACATGGTGCAGAGCACCCTCTACGGAGATGCTCAGGCTGCCGGTGGGGAGGCGAGAGGCCTGCGCAGCTGACGAAGGGTCGTGGAGGCCAGAGAGGGAAGATGCCATTTCCTGGACCCCATCGGCGGGCCAGCCACTCCATCCCCACGGAACCTTCCGAGGGAGGCTTGTTATCTCCGCCTTGCAGCTGAGCAAAATGAGGCTCCGAGGTCAGGAACCTCAGCAGGTGAGCGGGGAGGCGACACTGGACATTGGCCCAGCTGACCCCCACCTCTGGACCAGAGGCTCAGACTCCTTCAAGGCCACCACAGCAGAGCCGGCTGGGACCCCTCACCGAGCCCCTGGCCACACTGTGGTGGGGGAGGGAGGGGTGGCCGCTGCTGACTGCCTTCAAGCTGACTCCACGTTTCCACTCCCCGTCACCTGTCCATCCCATGCCGAGCACCATCCTGGCTGGGGCAGCCAGAGCCGCACTGATGTATTTATGTCACGTCTCTGACTAGGGGTGTTACTTAAGCAAATTAGCAAATTACTCCAACTGCACAGTTTCATTTATTTCTGCAGCTCCTGACTACTGGGGACTGGGGAGCGAGCAGGAAGCTGTCAGCTCTCCCCTGTTCCTCCAACCTTGGATCAGAGGAGGGTCACTTCTTCCCCCCCAAGGAAGGGTAGAGGAGGGATGAGGACCAGCTCTCGAACGTAAACCCAGGTGGGGGCAAGAGCCATGATGTGCTGGCATGAGACCCTCAAATATTGTCTGGTCTCCCCAAAAGGTGGTTGCCACATGGCTTGGAAGCAGGGGGCTCGTCCATTTGGGAACACAGAAACCATCCAGCACTGTGCACTTCTGAGCTGGAGGTCCAGCCACGAACACATCTGCCTGGATGGTCACTTGGATTTAGCAACTCACCAGCTGTGTGTAACCTTCACAGACACCTAAGTATTACTATCCCCATTTTATATCTAGGAAAACTGAGGCTCAGAGAGGTTGCCTAAGCTTACACAAATCTAAGTAATCAACAACCACAGAGGGCCACGGAGATCTGATAGTCTTTGTGGCTTGGCCTCATCAAACTCATCCTGAACCGACACTCCAAACCATCATGCTACCACTGCCTCTCAGTGGGTGGATGGATGGACGGATGGATGGATGGATGGGCAGAGATGGATGGATGGATGGATGGATGGATGGATGGATGGATGGAGGAATGGATGGATGGATGGATGGGCAGAGAGGGATAGATGATGGATGGATGGGTGGATGGAGGATGGATGGATGGATAGATGGATGGATAGATGGATGGAGAGAGATGGATAGATGATAGATAGAGTATAGATGGATAAATGGATGGAGGAGGAATGGATGGATGGATGATGTATGGATGGACAATGGATGGAGGGATGGATGGAGGGATGGATGGAGGGATGGAGGGATGGATGGAGGGATGGATGGAGGGATGGATGGATGGAGGGATAGAGGATGGAGGGATGGAGGATGGGAGGATGGATGGATGGATGGATGGATGGATGGATGGAGGGATGGAGGGATGGATGGATGGAGAGAGATGGATAGAGGATGGATGGATAGAGTATAGATGGATAAATGGATGGAGGAGGAATGGATGGAGGAGGAATGGACAGATGGATGATGGAAGGATGGACAATGGATGGATGGATGGATGGATGGAGGGATGAAGGGAGGGATGGAGGGAGGGAGGGAGGGAGGGATGGATGGATGGATGGAGAGAGACGGATAGATGATAGATGGATGGATAGAGTATAGATGGATAAATCGATAGAGGAGGGAGGGATGGATGGAGTATGGATGGATGAATGGATGGAGAGAGATAGATGAATGCATTTATCAATCAATCAATCTATCCTGAGATAGCTCTGTCTCCTTTATACCAACCGAGCTCTGTCTCCCTGGAGCCCACTCTTCCCTCCAAACTTTTCCTCCAACTGTCCTGGCAGGACATGTTTTTCAGACCCACCTCCCTCACCCATAATCCTTACTGTCTATCTCTGAATCTTCTCCGATGGGACTGCTCTCTTGCAGGTGGGAGTGGGGGAGCCAGAACTAAGGCTCTGGTATGGCTTGACTATCACAGAGTAGGGCGGAGAAGTCCCCTCCTCTGTTCTGGGGCTGCTACCTCTGTTGTTACAGCCTGCGGCTGCATTAGCCTTCACGTGCTCACATCATCCTGCAGCGCTTACCAGCCTGCCTGGATAAGATGCCCAATGACCAGTCATCACGGGCGTTCTTGCTTAGCTCCATCTTCCCCTCCTGCATCCAGGCAGTGAATGAGGCGGATGTTTCAGAAACTCAATGACTGATTGATTTGCAGGCGCTTTGTGGGTAAAAAATTATGATGAATACAAGCTCTTCTGCCCAAAGCTGCACAGAAGGAATTCACATTGTCCCCTTTGCCTCTTCTTGCTGCCGTCCTTCCCGGCAGCAGAGCAGAGGGCTGACGCGCAGGGGGGGGCCTCCCCAGTGCCCAGACCGCAGCACCTGCCCTGACAAGGTGCCGGAATTTCTGAACCCCGGGAGAGGGGTGTTGTCCAGGCCGGCGTCCGGGTGGCTGTGCCGGATTGGTGAGGCTCAGAGAGGGGATCCAAATGCCTTTTCTTACCCGCCTCCCCTCATCAGCCCAACAGAAGCGAAGAATCCAGTCGGCCCATCCCCAAAGCCCGTCAAGCTGGAAACGCGCTTTCTTCCCTGAAGCTGGGCCCTGCTGCAAACCCCTCGCCCTGGCCAGCTAGCCACAAGCCCTGATTGAGCCCAAGCTGTGTTCCAGACACCGGGGACACACTGATGAACAAGACTCAGCCATGAGGTCAGTACCAGAAGCGACAGCAAGAGCTTCCAATCCACACCACTCACTGGACAGAGGAGGAAACTGGAGCTCAGAGAGGGAAAGGGACTTGCCTGAGGTCACACAGCGAGACAGCAGAGAACCGGCACTCGAACCCTGGCCTCCCGCATGGGAGTGCTGAACAGCAGCCACGTCAGCCTCTGGGGGGACACACCCTATGACTTGGGACTGGAAAGATATGAAGACATCTGGGAAAAGTGGCACAGGGACTTGAGGGACAGGTTAGATCCTGGGCCAGGCAGGCCTCACTGTGGGGGCCAGGACGCTGATTTCCTAATCTCGAATCTCCGAGAAGCACCAAGTCCTCATGGAAACCAGCCTGCCTCCTCCTGCTTGTCAGAATTGGACGGCATTGTTACGCATGTGTATCCTGTGTGATAATATTCAGACTGTCTTCCCAAAATGCTTCCTTTCTTCTCAGCCAGATTATCTGAGATCCTGGCATTTGCTAGCCGTGGATCTCTTGGTGGTAAAAAGACCATTAGGTATTAATCAGCAGAGCACTAGAGGATGACCATATGGTTTTAACTTTTCATTTGCCATATATATCCAAACAGACAAGCATCCACAGACAGATCCTATACGGCAGCAAGTGTTCATGGTGTTCGCGGCACAAAGAGGGATCCAAACGGAAATTCCTGCTACTCGTGCTTCCAAGATTAATCTGCCTCCAAAAGGTTACAATTCTTTATCGCTAACACTTACCCATCCCATTTAACATAAAGTGCTGCCTCTGAACTGCATAATCTGTTAAATTCAACAAGATACGTGCAAGCTTCTCCACAATCTATGCCATTCCCGGTGCAGCATGTCGAGCCCGGTGGAGTTTTAGTGCTCTCTAAATGCAGTGACAATCAGGAAAATACCACTTACGGCTTCTTCCGCCCATTCCCATCTCGCAGAACACAGCAGAGGGGGATGGAATAAAGAGCCGGCATAAGCATCTCTGATTGCATTTTTAGGACGTCTTTGACAGTTCTGTGTTTAAACACTTGCTGGTGTCTGCAAGATTCACGTTAGCAGACTTCTGGGCATGGTGCACGCTCTAGAATAACACTGGAAGGGAGAGAGCTCCGCGACTCAGCTTCAAGCCACCATTGGGTCTCGAGCAGCTCGGGCGCACAAACGCCAGCAACAGAATCACACGGCCAAGCATGCACGGAGGACGCGGCCGGAGATGCAAGGAGACGGGGGTCAGCCTGGCCCGGCGGGAGAGGTCTGAAGACGGGAGCCTGGGCCAATGGCCAGGGCCGGGTTACGGGAACACAGTGCACGGGCTGGGCCCGCGGAATTTGGTTTCTGCCGCCCTGCCGTGAGCACCAACCTGTGCCAGGCACTGTGATAAGCAATTGGCATTCAATGCTTCCAGACCCCCCTAGGAAGCAGGGGTGGTTCTCCCCACCTCACAGACAGGCAGTGTAGTGGGGTGACTAGGGGTGTGCACCCTGGAGCCTGAAAGCCCGAACCCCATCTCTACCCGCTCCGGGCTGCCTGGCCTGGAGTGAAACCCTCACTTCTCCGAGCCTCAGCGCTCTTGTCTGTGAGAGAAGAGTGTGCAGCCCTCTTCCCAGGGCTCGAGCAACGATCAGACTAGGGAAGAACTCCCTTGTACATACACCGGGACTTGTTTTAATCAGGTGTGGTAAGACACGCAGACACAGAAATGACTGTCACAAGGAGGAAATCTGTACGCACAGACCCCTAGAGAGAGGAGGCTCGCAGGGCCACACGGGGAAGCCAGGGTCAGTCAGGAGGACGAAGGCGTGAAGAAAAACCTGTGAAGGAAACCTTTCCCTTTTCTAAGGGAAAGGATGGCGAGGCCGGGTCAACAGGCTTAGGATTGGGCAGTTTGAATGATTTGGGTGGGCTCTGGGGCATGGGGGCTATCCCTGGTCGTCTGCTCCCTGGCCCTGGGGTGATTAAGGCAGGGAGACAGTGGCCTGAGTGTGAGAGCCCCACACAGGAGGTGGCCGGGAGGGGGCTCTGGATTGGTTGGTTTGCATATGAAAAGCGAGTCCTTTACTGTCTCCAGAACTGGTTAACCCCGCTAGGGCAGCAAGCCCCCAAGATGTCAGCAAGCCCCCAAGATGTCACAGCAGCAGAGTACAGAAATTAAAGGCATCATAATACAACCTGGATGGCAGCCATCATATTGCCTTTCAGGCTGTTAGGAGGAGTAAATGCTGTGTCTACTACGCAGTCCAGAGATGTTAGCTGGGAAGATGGAGATGAGAAGAGGCATGGCAAGGTCAGGTCACCTGCCTGGGGTCACACAGCAGCTCCCTGGAGTCCAGGCCGCCTGCTGGGTGTCCAGACACCCCGTGTGGGCCGGACTCGTCCTGGAACAGCAGACCCCCCCACCCAGCCTCGCTCGGCCACGCGGGTCCTGCGTGGGATGTTCTGGATTCGCAACTCAACATCAGTGCCCATATTTAAAAGGCAAATGCAATTTTTCTTCTGTTCCATCCTAATAGCCAAAATGTTTAACTTTCAAACATTTGTTTTTCCTGGGAAATGTTTTAAAAACAGGAACATTCCGTCCTAATCATCCCTAAACGCTTGTTTCTATTGCTACTGCAGAGCACAGACGACTTCAGGCTGAAAGGGACGGCCAAAAGGTTTTTGCGTTTTTCCTCCCAAATAAGGCCGCCTGTAGCTAGAACGATTCTGTGGGAACCTCCCCGAAAGTCATGTGGCAGAACACACATGCCCACAGACATTCACCAAAGGCCCTCGGTGGCCCTCAAGAGGCGCCAGGCTGGTAACCACGGATGTGACGTGCATCCAGAACTCGAGGCTACAGCGCCCCCTCCAGGCCAGGCCCTGCTGGTGCCCTGACCTCCCCTCTCACCACCCCGGATGACCATGCACCACTCTGGGCTGCTTAAAGCCTCCTGACATTTGCTCATGCTGTTCCATCCACCTGGGACCCCCTTCCTGCCCTTCTTCCTGAGTCAACTCCAATTCAAGCGACCCTTCGTCCGTCAGCCAGGTGCCACCCCCTCCAGATGCCTTCCATGAGCACCCTCTTTCACCCGACCTAGCGGGGGGACGGGTGCTCCCCAGCACTCGGGGCTCCCCGCCCTGCCCAGCCTGTGCTCTCACTGTCGGCTGGCCATCTGCTTGCCCACCAGCCTGGGCGCTCCTTCCAGGGGGGACCTGCCCAAGTCCTCTTCTTCATCCAGCACAGGGCTGGGTATGGGGTAGGTCTTAATACACGTTCACTGAATCCCTGAGGTTTCATCACCCACTTAGGACAGATGTCGAGGGTCAGAGAGGTCAATGACTCACCAAAGATCGCAATCCGCGACAGGACGTTCTGGAAGGCTAATTTAATTTCTGCGAATGGGAACGATCGTCATTAAGACGCAGACCAGCACGTCAGGCGGCAGCCCCCAAACTGTCGTGGCTTCACTCACCCAGCAGACGCCAAGAGTCCACGGGCACAAGGCCCAGGGCGCGGAGCTGGCCAGCGAGGCTACGGGAAGGTCAGGAGGCCTGAGTTCAGCCTCAGCTCTGCTGCGACCTCAACAGACCCAGGGTGAGGCCTTCCCCTCCTCTGGCCTCAGTTTCCCCATTTGTTCCACGAGGAAGTGACACAGGGGTCCTGACCTCTGGGAGCCCTTTCAGCTTTCTGAGACCCTCCAGGTGGTGCCGGTGTGGGGCTTCCGAAGGTGGGTGTTAATAGGGTCCCACAGCAGGACCAAAAGGGGGCTTACACAGGACGGGGCATTTCGAACGCCCGCATTTGTCTCCTTGCGGCTGACATCTCATAAAATCGACAGCAAAGGAATAAAAAGATATAACCCCCCAAGGAGAGAGGTTTGGAGCAGGAAGGAGATGGACTGGCTTAGCTGAGCAGAGAAAACTGAAACCAAAGTCCTGGGAGGGGGTCAGGGGAAGGGGGTTTGGAAACTGGGGAACTCCTTCCGGGGGGAAAGGCAGGTCCAGGAGGAAAAGCCGACAGACATTGACAGCGGGGGAGCCCCAAAGAGATGGCCAGGACCCCGTCATGGTACATATCCCCCCACACACACAGCTACCAACGGCTTCCAGATGTCCGGTTCTTAAACACAAACTCGCAGGATCATCAGACCTCTGAGAAAAACCTTTAAGCTAAAAACAGAGTCAGAGCCAAAACAAGGAGAAGGAAAGAAATCAGAAGAAATGGGGCTAATGCAGGAAAAAAAATTAATATATAATTAACACCCTCGGTGAGATAACAAAAGATATCGCACCCATGAAATTCTAGCAGGGTGCTCTTAACAAAAGAAATTAAATGTGGCAGAATTTTAGAAATTTGGTTAAAGAGTAGAAAGATAGAGTAGAGGAGATCTCTCAGAGACTAAACAAAAAGACAGTGAAGTGGGTAACAGGCAAGGAAAGATACAAAGATCAGGGAATCAAAAGCAGAGGTCCAACATCAGAGAATCATGAGTTGTATGAAAAACAAGTCAGAGAAACAAGAGGGCAAGAAAATTTTGAAAAAAATTGTATGAGAGACTGTCCCAGGATTAAAGGCCACATTTGCTCCATTAAAAGGGTCACCTGAGTGCCCACAATAATGAAGGAAAAAAGACCCACACCTGAGGCACACTGCCCAGAAACACTACAGGTCATCTACAAAGCACCAGGTATCTGAACAATAGTGGAATTTTCAATAGCGATACTGGAAGCTAAAAGAAAACGGAGCAATGTCTTTCAAATTCTAAGGGATAATGATTTGCAACCAAAAATTGTACACCCAGACAAAGTATCAGTTAAGATTAAGGACAGAATAAAGAATTTTTCTGACGTGGAACTTTGCCCAACATTTATCTCCAGTTCATTCTTTCTCAGAAAGCTACTGGAGGGTGTGTTCCACCAAAATGAGGGAGTAAACCAAGAAAAAGGAAGCCATGGGATTCCAGAACCAGGGGCTCCAAGCAGAAGAGAAGCGAAAGGAGAAGATGGTAAAGGGAGGTCGCAGGATGATGAGTGTACGCAGGCCTGGAGGTCAACCAGTCCAGACGGGGCAGAGGTCGGAGGCTCCAGGAAGTACAGGGAAAATCAGCCACAGATGGCCTGGCACAGCTCACCACAATGCCAAGGGCATTTAAAGTCTGCAGGAGACTTAGGGAAGAACCATGATGGGTACATAGAAACACAAGCAAACAAACAAAACAATTAATTACTTTAGGAACAACAGTAAGTTGTACAATGAATATTTAACCAAAAACCGTGCTAGGACTGTACATAAAGGATAGGAAGAAAGACGTGTGTCTGGGTGGACAGGCTACGTCTCTACATCTTCATTTCTCATTGCAAGAAATTAACAATATCTAAAATTGATAAATCAAAAAATAGCAATAAGGGTCGTTACGCAGAGACACGGTGGAAACAGAGCACCTGCGGTGAGAGTTGCCCTGAGAACAGGAACCAGGGCCGGGGAGGGGCTAGGGGTACAGCTGGCTTTCTCGTAAGCCTTGTCGCACGTGGTGACTTAGTGTGAACATGGATTACCTTGATGCAAATACAATTTTCATTAAACAAAAAGAAGGCCCAGGGAGGCCAGCCACTGCCCGAACTCCAGCCACTTCCCAACTCTGTCCAGGGCAGCCTGACCACTCACTTGCTCTGCCTGTGGCTCAAAACCTAGAACCAAATCAAATTGGGTCAGAGTTAAGACCAATGGAAAGACAAAACAGGCAGAAAACCTGAACTGGCTGATCCCTCTGCGATCTGAGGGTCTAAGTGCGGGGACTCCTCTGGCAGCCAGGTTCAAAGGCAGGTGATTCGGCCCAGCAGCTCCTCACCTGGGCAGGTCAGGCGGCCATTGACAACATCACAGGTGTCACCTGCTGAGACTCTGAGACAGGCTCCCTCATGCCCTGTCTCTAACCCTCACAACAGTCCCACAGAATGGGCAGTATACGGCAGAGGAAGAAATTGGAGCTCAGTGAGGTTAAATAACTACACCACTGAGAAGCAGAGAAGTGGGAATCTGAACCCAGACCCATATGCAGCTGAAGCCCACGATTTCTCTCTCTGTCACGACCACCAAGACATAGTACATATGCCAGAGTTTTTGCATTAAACATTCCTCAAAAAAAAAAAAAAAGAAAGAGAAAGAATGTTGCCGTACACTTCAGTCCTTACAAAGTCTCCCCTGTTATGAGGAGGTCTCAATGACTTCATTTTAGAAGACACAATATTTTGGAAAAGATGTTGTGGTCGCTGTGAACAAGCCTTTAAAGACCATTTTAAAGACCATTTAAAAAGCAATACAGATGTTAGAACAAATTAAACAAATTCAGCAAAGGTGCAGGATACAAAAACAATGTGCAACACAATTAGTTGAGTTTCTATATGCTAACAATAAACAACCCGAAAAGGATATTAAGAAAACAATCTCATTTGCAATAGCGTCAAAAAGAACAAAATACTGAGGAATAAACTTAACCAAGGAGCTGAAAGATTTGTATATTGAAAACAACAAAACGTTTGCTCAAAGAGATTAACAAAGACACCAAAAAATGGGAAGACATCTTGTATTCATGGGCTGGAAGACTTTATATTGTTAAGATGTCAGTACTACCCAAAACAATCTACAGATTCAGTGGAGTTCCTACCAAAATCCCAATGACGTTTCTTTCAGAAATAGGAAATCCATCCTAAAATTCACATGGAATCTCAAGGGACGCTGAATAGCTAAATAGTCTTAAAAAAGAAAGACAAATTGGAGGTCTCACACTTCCTGATTTCAAAACTGACTACAAAGCTACAGTAATTAAATTAAGTAATTAAAACAGTGTGGTACTGGCATGAAGATAGAGATATAGACCAATGGAATGGAACAGAGAGCCCAGAAATAAACTCTCAAATATAAGGTAAAATGATTTTCAACAAAGGTGCCAAGACTATTCAATGGGGAAAAGAGAGTCTTTTCAACAAATGGTCCTGGGAAAAGTGGACACCCACATGCAAAAGAAGGAAGCTGGGCCCTTACCTAACACCATGTACAAAATTAACTCAAAATGGATCAAAGACCTAAAGGTAAGAGCCTAAACTATAAAACTCTTGGAAGAAAACATAGAGGGAAAGCTTCGTGACCTTGGACTTGGCAATGATTTCTTGGATATGACACCAAAGGCACAGGCAACAAAAGAAAAAATACATCAAAATTAAAAACTTTTGAGCCAGCCCTGATGGTCTAGTGGTTAAAGGTTGGTGCACTCCACTTCGGCGGCCCAGGTTCAGTTCCCAGGTGCAGAACCACACCACTCATCTGTCAGTCAGTAGCCATGCTGTGGCGGCAGCTCACATAGGAGAACTAGAAGGACTTACGACTAGAATATATAACTATGTACCAGGGCTTTGGGGAGGGAAAAAAAAAAAGAGGAAGACTGGCAACAGATGTTAGCTCAGGGCTAATCTTTCCCAGCAAAGAGAAAAAAAAAAAACTTCTATACATCAAAGGACACCATCAACAGAGTGAAAAGGCAACCTGCAGAATGGGAAAAAACATACACAAAGCCTATTTCTGATAAGGGGTTAATATCCAGAATATATAAAGAACTCTGTAACTCAACAACAAAAAAACCACCCAATTAAAAAATGGGCAAAGGACTTGAATAGACATTTCTCCAAAGAAGATATACAAATGGCCAATAAACACCTGAAGATGGTCAACCTCACTAACCATCAGGGAAATGCAAATCCAAACACAATGAGAACACTTCACACTTATTCGGATGGCTACTATCAAAAAAACAGAAAATAACAAGTGTTGGTGAGGATGTGAAGAAATGGGAGCCTTTGTGCACAGTTGGTGGGAATGAAAAATGGAACAGCCACTGTGGAAAACAGCATGGCATTTCCTAAAAAAACTAAAAATAGGCCCAGCCCCAGTGACCTAGTGGTTAAGTTCAGTGAGCTCCACTTTGGCGGTTGGTCCAGGTTCGGGTCCTGGGTATGGACCTACACCACTCTGTTAGCGGCCATGCTGTGCTGGCGGCCCACGTACTAAAAAAACAGAGGAAGATCGGCACCGATGTCAGCTCAGGGTGAATCTTCCTTAGTAAAAAAAAAATAAAACAGAGCCAGCCCGGTGGTGTAGTGGTTAAGTTCACGTGCTCTGCTTTGGCAGCCCTGGGTTCGTAGGTTTAGATCCCAGATGCAGACCTACACTCTGCTCATCCAGCCATGCTGTGGCAGCAACCCACATACAAAATGGAGCAAGAGCGGCACAGGTGTTAGCTCAGGGCCAATTCCAAAAAAAATAATAATAATAAATTAAAATAGAACTAGCATATGACCCAGCAATCCCACTTCTGGGTATATATCCTGAGGAATTAAAAGCAGGGACTCAAACAGGTATTAGTATACTCATGTTCATAGCAGCATTATTCAAAATAGCCAAAAGGTGGAAGCAACTCAAGGGTCCATCAACAAAAGAATGGATAAATACAATGTGGTCTGTCCATAATACGGAATATAACTCAGCCTGAAGAAGGAAGAAGATTCTGACACACGCTACTGCTTGAATGAACCTTGAGGGCATTATGGTAAGTGAGAGACGCCAGTTACAAAAGAACAACTACTATATGATTCTATTTGTATGAGGTCCCTAGAGTAGTCAAATTCAGAGAGACAGAGAGTGGAACGGTGAGTGCCAGGGGCTGGGGGCAGAATGAGGAGTTAGTGTTTAATGGGGACAGAGTTTCAGTTCTGCAAGATGAAGAGTTCCGGAGATGAAGGGTGGTGATGGTTGCACGATGTGAATGTAGTTAATGCTACTGAACTGTACACTTGAAAAAGGTTAAAATGGTAAACATTACATATATTTAACCACTTAGGGGCCGACCCAATGGCATAGTGGTTAAGCTCGTGCATTCCACTTCAGCGGCCCAGGGTTCGCTGGAACAGATCCTGGGTGCGGACCCACTTACCGCTCATCAAGCCATGCTGAGGCAGCATCCCACACAGAAGAGCTACAACTCTACAACTATGATACACAACTACGTACTGGGGCTTTGGGAAGGAAAAAAAAAAAAAGAGGAAGATTGACAATAGATGTCCATGCAGGGCTGATCTTCCTCAAAAAAAAAAAAAAGAATCTTAGAAGAGAACTGAGGACCCTGAATCCCAGACAACTAGAACTGTTAGCACATTGAAGTGTAGGTTCTTGGGACACTTAGAGTCCTGGAAATGCCGTTTTTAGAATCTTAGAACCCCAGAGGCCAATCATTCTAATCTTGGAAGCAAACAGTTCTAGAATTTTAGAAGTCATTGAGGTTTAGAAGTGGAAAGGCACCAAGTGGCCATCTAGAGTTGTGGCCCCCTCACCCGCCTTCATCCAAAAGTCCTACTGAGAAGCTTCAGGTCAGGAAGCCTATACCTGCTCGCACCTTACCAGAAAATTCCGGCACAATTTCACCTGGGGTTTGATGGTCCTGGATGAAAGGCATGGCTACAGGGCCAGATACTTGGCCCTCGTGTAACTGAACAAACGTTTTTCCAAAGGGTTTTGCAGGTGCCTTCTGGCTACAGACAGCCCATTTAAAGAGGGGGAAATTGGCCCACAGCAATGTTCTTTGCAGTAGCAGTGAAATAAGTATTTGAAAACGATTAAGACTAAAGGTTCCTATTTTTAAGATACTTCTTAGTAAAACCAAGTGTTTTAAAGCTAAATAAATATTTGGGATGTTAAGATACACTAAAGTGAGATCATCTTGCCCCGTTTATTCATTCCTTTTTTCCACAGTAATTTTCCTCAGCCCTAATAAGTGCCGGGCCCTGTGCTGGGAGCTGGGAACAGAGAGGTCTTGACATGGCCCCTTCTCCTGCCATCTAGTGTGGGAAAGATATACACAAGCAATTTGGGATCTCTAGTGGGGTGGTTCCAAGTTACAGGGAACCATAAACAGCAGTGAGTTCTCCTTTCTCTGACCAAGAGTAAGGGAGGGACTCCGTAAAGGCAGATAAGAGAGGATCATCATAGAAACAGTTGTCACAGGTGAACAGCAGCTCCCCTGGCAGATGAGGCAGGGAAGGGCATCCCAGGAAGAGCACTCCACATACACAAAGGCATGGAGGTGGGAAAATCCACCTGCTGGGTATTTGGCAACTGCCTAGAAGCCCAGTGCAGACGAGGGGGTGAGTGGAGGCAGGCTTGCGAAGGACAGTTGGGGTCACACCCAGAGAGGCCTCGACTGCCAGGCAAAGGTCTGGACTTCTCCCAGGACACAGCAGGGAACCAACGAAGCGTGTCAAGGAGGGAGGGGGCACAGTTGGATCAATGAACAAAAAAGTTCTTTCGAACACCAATATGACAAATGTTAGTCTGGAAAGTGACTATTTTGAGAGGTTGGGACGCTACCAAAGAAAGCCCCGCTTTGTCAGCTCCATGCTTCCCCTTCAGTGTCTTGGCTGTCAAACCAGCCCAGAATTAGCTCCAAACGGCCTTCCGAAAGCTCTCAGATCTTCATTTGCATCGTGCACACTTAGAAAGGTGTGAAATCCTCCTTCTTTAGAGAAATCAAAGAAATAAACCTATACACTTTTTAAAATCTGCTTTTCTTTAACACGAATTTCAAAGAACTAAATTCTAACTTTTAAATATCTGATTAAAAAGAGGAAGGCATCCTTGGATGATGTTAATAATAGTAATTAAAGCTCCCATCAACTGAGCATCCACTTTGTGCCAGGCACTGAGATGCATCCATAGAATATCCACAACAAAAACAAGGTGGCATTGATTGTGTGTTGATCCCATGCCAGGCCCTATGCTGAGCCCAGATCACCCCCGCCTCACTGAACCCTCCCAATATCAGCCCCTTGTACAGATGAGAAAACTGAGGCTCAGAGAGAGCACATAACCTGCCTGAGACCCGACGGCTGGGAAGAATGGAGTCAGGATCCAAACCCGAGGGGCCTCTTCAGACCCATGTGCTTAAACAGGGTCCTAACTGCAGTGTCTTCTTCAATCGTCACAACAGCTCTACAACGAAAGTGTGTTAGCCCCACTTCGTAGATGAATACACTGAGGCACGAGAGGGTAATGACTTTCTCAAGGCTGCCTAGCAGGTATGTGGCCAGACAGAGCTGGAGAGGGGGTCCACCTGTCCCAAGGCTGCATCATTTCCACTAGCCCCTCTATCACTTTAGGAATTTAAGTTATAAATAATAAATAAACATGGAGTGCCTACTGGTCTGGTGCTGTCCGTGGTGCTGAAGACGCAGCAGTGCACGAGACAGACAATTCCTGCCTTCAAGAAGCGGACCTTTGTGGGATGTTGGCAATAACGGAATAAACAAATAGGCACCAGGTCAGATGGGGATAACAGATATGAAAAAACTAAGCTGGGTAAGTGGGACAGGGAGCATCGGGGTGGGGGAGCTGATCGATCCAGGACAGCCAGCGAAGGCCTCTCTGGGAAGGTAACGTCTGAGAACCAGGACCCAGGTGACCTCCGGGAAACCACATCCTTGCTCTGGGTCTCAGTCTCCTTATCTGTAAAGTGGGGACATCACTCAGGACCCAGGCTGTCTGTTGCAAGGGAGAAGTAAACAAACAACATGAAAGCACCTTTAAACTGTAAAGTGCTGTCCAGAGGAAGTTGTTGTTAAGCACCTGTGGGACTTGGAAATGAAGCTTTGTAGCAAAATGTGTTTTTTCACATATGAATGTAGGATGTTGGAAGTTCTCACGTCCTGTCAGCAACTTAAACATGACTTCGTGTAGTTGGCCCGATGCTATAAAGTGTTACTCCTGATGATGAATATCCAAATCGTCTTGGAAAGGAGGAATTTGCTAACAGAAAGGGCTGGGGTTTTCTGGATACACAAAGGGACATTCCCACATAAAATGGTCACCTTAGGTATTAAAAAAAATGATAAAAATTTTTAAAAGATCATAGACCTTGGGTTAGAATCCTGATTCCACTTTTATTTGCTGTATGATCTTGGGCAAGCTCTTAACCTCTCTGAGCTCAGTGTCTTCATCTGTAAAGAGAGTAACACAGCAGACACCTCAAGGAGTTGTCTGGCTGCGTTGTCCCATACAGTAGCCATTAACCTGCTGTGGCTATTTAATTTCAAATTAATTACAATGAAATAAAACACAAAAGCCAGTTTCTTGGTCACACTAGTGATATTTCAAGGGCTCAATACCCAGAAGAGGCAGGTGGCTACTGTATCAGACAGTGCAGGCCTAGAGCATCTCGGAAAGTTCTTTTGGACGGCGCTGGTCTGGGGTCTTGCTACTCATTGCTTAGGAACTTGTGAGAAATGCAGAATCCCTGACCCACTCCAGACCTGCTGAATTGGGATCTACCTTCCAACAAGACCCCCCACACCCAGGGGATTCTCATGCACCTGAAGTCTGAGGAGGGCTGGCTGTGAGGATTAAGCGACAGACTAGGTGCGGAGACACTCCACGAGAAGGGGCAGATCTGCACTAATCACAAAGACAGCAGGACACAGTGGTTTCTGCACCCTCTCTAAGTGGTGACCCCAAGCTCCAAACCAAACAGTCAGGAAGCTTTTGACAAAGTCTATGCTGAGTCCAGGTGCAGAAGGCAGGTGGGGGAAGGTGGCGTGGAGAGGGAAATGGTGGAATCTTGCAGACATTTCAGGAGTTTGAGGGCACAATTCTGTGCTGGCCAGGATTTTCTGGCTTGGTGACTATTCCTGTTTTGGAATAAAGTCCAGCATGAAAATGACGTTTTAAAAAACCCATAGGCTTATTTCATATTCGAACACATCTCTCCGTGTTTGTAGGAAAAAAAAAAGAAGCATACCAGCAAGAAAACCTTGCTTCCCCAACTTGTGAACGACCAACCAGCTATTCCTCTACCAACGAACAATTTCTGCCGATGGTTCCATTGCCTCGCACGAGAGCCGAAGGGGGAAGATGCACTTCAGGGTGAAGAGGAGGCTCACGGGGGGAAACCCAGCGAAGCCTCAGAGCACATGTTCTTTCCAACACATTGTCTCTCATCCGCACAACCACTAGCCTGGGAGGAAGGCATCACCTCCATTGTACGGATGAGGAACCTGAGACCCAGGGCAGGTAAGTCACCTGGGAGGCAGGTGAGCTGCGAGTTAAACCTAGAAGGTTCCCACTTGGTCACAGGCTACCATTTTACCCTGTTCTGTCTCCATCATGTCACAGTGTTTTCCTGTTTATAAGTCTGTTGAGTAAGAATATGGCTAGTTTTGCTGCCCACTGTATCCTCAGCATCTAGCACAGAGTCTAGAACAAGGTAGGTGATCAATAAATGTTTGTTGAATGAATGAATGATCGCAAACCAATGGCAAGGAGGAGCTCGAGCCTCAGACCCTTGTTTAGCCTGCCCCTTCTAGCTGGAAGGCCTGCACCCACCCTTCACTTGTCCAAACCCTGCCCAAATGCCAAGGTCCCCCTCAAGTGCCACTTCCTACATGAAGCCACCCGTCCTCCCCTACTTGGTCCCCATTCCCCATCTGGCCTCTGCTTCTCCCACTCGCCCCCTTTGCCCTCCAGCCATGTGCCTCCTTGCCAGTCCTCAAATGTGCCACCAACACTCCTGACTCAGACCTGCTGCCTCTGCTCAGACGGCCCTCCCCAGACATGGGCATGGCCGGCTCCCTCCATTCAGGTCTCTGCTCCAACGTCACCTCATCAGAGGGTCCCGCCCTGTCCCCTTATCCTGCCCTCACACATTATAGCTCTGTTTATCCGTGGCTTGTCTTCTGTTTGTTCACTGCTGGATCCCCTGCTCAGCAAACATCCGTTGAGTACAGAATCAAATGGGCACTGGAAAGCAAATAATGGTGATGATGATGACTACTTCCGGGCAGGGTTAAAAACAAGCTAGAGGGCTGGCCCCGTGGCTTAGCGGTTAAGTGCGTGCGCTCCGCTGCTAGCGGCCCGGGTTCGGATCCCGGGCGCGCACCAACGCACCGCTTCTCCGGCCATGCTGAGGCCGCGTCCCACATACAGCAACTAGAAGGATGTGCAACTATGACATACAACTACCTACTGGGGCTTTGGGGGAAAAATAAATAAATAAAAAACAAGCTAGAAGTGAGACACCAGACAGCAAAGATACATAACATGGCAGCAAGAAGGGATGGGGTGGGTGCATTCCAGGGACCTTTGGGGAAGAATGGAGATGCTGATTAATTTTAGACTGAGTTAAGTCAGATATGCATATTAAAAATGTATGAACAACCACTAAACAATGGAAAAAGGATGTAGAATTTCCAAACCAGTAGAGGGGAAAAAAAGAAACTTCAATCAATCCAAAAGAAGGCAGAGACAGGGAGATGGCACAAAATGGATGACAGAAATGAACAGGTTTTATACACTGGGAAACACAAAACAAATATTCATTGTTATATTCAAATATGAAAATCTTTACCAAGGTCCTCCTATGCAGAAATGACCAGGGCACAGGGCTGAGCCTCAAGGTACTCACAGCTGAATGAGATGGACCTCAAACATGCTACCAGGGATGGACCAGTCAGAGATGCTGGCAAATCTCCTCCTCCCAATAATCAGAGCCATTTGCCATTATAAATATACATCCCTTTTTCACTGTGGCCGCCAGGAAGCTCAGGCTCCAATTTCCAGCTCACAGAGCCCACATATCCCTGGGTGTTGATATTCTAGGCCCTCCCTCTGAGCTGCTCTGATTTCTTTTTTGTTTTTAACCCTAGCTTTTCATTTATCATCAATAATCTACCATTTTACTATTCTTTTTGTTTCTACAAACCATCTCAAATCCTTTAGCATAACATGAGATATAAATAAGCAGGCAAAAATCCAAACAAATAACAAAATACACAAAATAAAACCAAGGAAGAGCTTTCAGAGAGCCCAGACCTTTCAGAGAAATGCATCTCTCCTTTGTTTAAACACACACAAAAAAATTATTTTTAATTTAAGGCAAATTTTTAGGATGATGGTCTTTAAAAAAACCACCACTGCAAAACATGTTTGAAATACACACACACACACACACACACACACACACACTATTGGTCTCATTACACTTCCAAAGCCATTCCGTTGTAAATAATTAGCACTTAAGCACACCTTTCAAGGGGTTTATTCATTAACACGAAAATACCGTAATTACGGCCAGCCAAAATCGCTTGACTACAACTTGGAATTCCAGATTCTGCATCTTTATTAGAAGTTAATTTTCTCCCTTTTAGCTCCTAAAACACAGTTTGGCTTTGTGAAGAATTTTTTGTTATGAAGAATATAGAAAATTAATTTTTTCAATGAAAATCTAACTTCTGCTGCACTGTTCATCCAGTTTTTATCTGAGCATCGATCTCGCTTTCTCTAGGCAACCACTCATTCACCAGTCACATTGGCCATTGTGACTACACACGACCAAAACCCCTGGACACAGCCGGCTTCTGAGCAGAGTACCAGAAACGACACGAGGCCCAGAGTCAAAAAAATGTTTGTATTAAAGGTTCAATCTTGAGTCTTTGCGAGAATAACAACGTTGTTTCTGAAAATGTCTGAAGCAGGCCATTGTATCCAACTAATGAGCAAATGAACGAGAATCCATCTTAGGTCTACTGGACACGTCCAGTGAGGATTACTGTCAGCTCTTGGTTGGGTATTTTGATGGAAGTGATCACATCATAAAATTTTTCTTTTCTTTTCTCAGTTGCTTAACAAATACTTGTTGAACGCCCACCTCATGCCAGGCCCGCTGGGCAATGTAGACACCAGGTCCATAATCTTCCCTCACCCTCCACCCCATACCTCCCATCAGCAAATCCTGTTGATTTCACCTCCAAACTGTGGCTGAACCCCCATAGTTCTGCTCTCGGTCCCCTTGGCCACTCTAGGTCCAGTCCCAGCTCCCCTTGGCTCTCACCAACACCGGCACCAGCCTCCCCTGGTGGCCCAGGGTCCTCCCCTGCCTGCTGCAGCCGTGCTCCACCCAGCAGCCAAAGGGGTCTCTCCAAACACTGAATCAGACCATGTCCCTCCTCCGCCTACGCCCCCAGGGATCTCTTTAACACTCGGAATAAAATCCACATCCTTGCCCCAGCCGCTGGGCCCTACCAGTCAGCAGACCTGGGCCCTGGGCCTCCCTCCCCGGCCTCCCGGATCACGGGGCTCAAACCCGTGGGCCTCTGGCTGCACACCAGGCAATTCAGGGCTGTGTCCTTCTCAGCTCAGGACCCTCTCAGAGGGGCATTCCCAGGCCACCTAAGTCAAGAACCCTCCCACTCCAGGCTCCACCCCCTCGCCCTGTGCGTTGATCTGACTGATCCATCAAATCACCCAAAACGATCTTGTCTATTTACTTTGTTTAATGCTGAATTGCCTGTCTCTGCATTCGTCCTCCAGCCCCTCGGGCAGGGACCACACCCATGTAGGTCATCACCGAACCTCCAACACCAAGCCAGTGAACACAGTGCCCCCCTCCCAAGACACGTGTTGACTGGGGCGAGTGTACACCCCTCCGCTGTCCTCCAGTGGTCACAGCCTGGCCGGAGAGGCGGATACTCAGCTAACCCCCGCCAGGGTTCTGAGGCCAGGAGGAGTTCGGGCAAGGAGGGGCTGCTTCCCTGGAGTTCCCTAGTGCTGAGCAGGAGCACTAGGAGGGGGCCTAGTTAACACCTGGTCCAAACATCACGTCTTATGGGTGTAGACACTCTGTGGCGGAGAAGTGAGGTCACCTGGCTGGGGAGGGGCAGAGCCAGAGTGGGCCCCAGGAGCCCCTGATGAGTGCTCTGTCCTCTGCTCTGGTGAAGAAGCTGTGAGTCCTGACCACGGGGCAGTGTGAGGCCCGTCAGACTGGACCTGCCCGCCCAGCTCGAGCCGCTTACACCCGGGGGTACTACGGCCATTCCCAGGAAAACCGTCCACCTCCACGCTGCCCGGTGCCCGCACGGGGCAGAAGAGAGGACCAGCTCCGCCTAGAGAAACCCAGAAGATGTCCCGCCCCACCCTGGAGCATGCCCCGAGCAGTCCCACGGGGACCAGACACGAGCAGGAGGGGCCCTGGCCAGCTGGGGGTGGGGCCGCCCAGGTACGGTCTCTAAAGCCTGATATGGAACGTGGGGTGCCCACCACTGACCATTCCACGGCCGTGCCAGGTACAGAGCATAGACGACCGCGAGACAGAGAGGTGCGGCCCCACAACATGCACAGGGATAAGGAACACGGAGAAGAGGGAGCACTTGTGTCCCCTTGGGTGGGGAGGCGGGAAGGACGGAGGCAAAAAAAAAACAGAATAAGACAAAAGCAGGCGCTTGCACAGGCTGCCGGGGTCAGCGCCGCGGGGAGCGGAGAGGGATACCCCAGCCCTGTTCCGGGGGTGGGCCTCCGCCAGAGGACGGGCCGAGGGAGGGCAGGGGGCAGCCGGAGGCGGGGTGAGGAGAAACGGCGGAAGGGCGCTCAACCTCCAGCTGCCTCTGAAACAGCCTGTCCCACAAGTAATGACAATCTCCGCGGCCCCTGCTGCCTGCCGAAGCCCCCCCCCCTCCACCTGGAGCCCATTCCGCGGGCTCCTGAACGGACCGCAGAGGCCCACGGACGGTGCGCAGCCCATTTCCGCGGCCGGGCCCGCAACGCTGCGCCCAGTGAGGCAGGAACCAAAGGAACCGCCTCGGAACGAGTCTCCACTTCCCTTCTCTCCCTTCCGCCCTCACAGATTTTAATTAAGGGTTTACTTGCAAAAGACCTAGCTCTATTTAACTAAATCCTTGGACCCCTTTTATATTGTCTTATACGTCGTTTTATGCTAGGGCGCCAGTAAAAAGTTAATTATAACTTCTAAATACTCCATTACCGGGCCCTCATCTCCCTCCCCCGCGTGGCTCTGCTGGGGGTAGTGCCGCTTCATTAACTGGCGCATGCGCGCTTCACGGGCCTCCCCAGGCTTCACTCAACAAACACCCGCCAGCATCCCTCCTGCCAGGCTGGGCTGGGCGCTCAGGACCTGCGCCGACCAGGCGCTGTCTCCACCCTTGAGGGGCTCAGAGGATCCTGAGGAGGAAGGGGGGCCTGGCAGGCTGCCCTGCTTGGGTGCCCACAGCAGCTAGGCAGGTGAGGGAAGTGAGTGGAGGGGGCGTGGGGGGGCGGGACAGACAATGGGGAGGGGCGTCAGAATAACAATAGATGGCAGCTGACAGCAGCCTCAGAGGGAAGGGGGAGGGAGCACAGGAGCTGTGGTTGGGAGGGTCTCAAACGCCACACTGGGGGGCTGCACCTTACTACCTAGACTATGGGGATGGGTCAGAGACTTGGGAGTTCAGTTTGGGACAGAAGGAGTCTGAAATCCTGGTGGACAGACAGAGGAGGTGTCTTCTGAGAAGACTGAACAACATACCAGCTGAATCTCAGAGAGATCTGGGCTGCAGAGAGAGAGAGGCGTCTGCAGGTCTGGGCGGGAGCGACAGCTGGGGATCTGATTATAGTCTGAAAAGAAGGTGGTTGGGAGGCCCAAGCTTGGCCCTGGGACCTCTCTGACCTTCCGTGAGCAGGAAGAGAACGAGGAACAAAAGGAGGAGATGAAGGGGGAGCCAGGAGAGGGAGATGAGGAAGACTCCAAGTCAGATGGGGCAGCATCCAGTCAGGTGGAGAGGCCAGGAGAGAAGGGCGGAGAAGAGCCCGCCCACGGCCTCTGGGCACTACAGAAGCCAGTGCAGGGGCCTGAGGCTGCAGGAGCCTGGGGATGGGAGGGAGGGCTGCCGAGGCTGCTGGCTGCTCCTGGCCAGGGAGTGGCGAGACCAGCCTGGCACCTGCCAGTCAGAGAGAGTGAGCTTCCTGGCATCTTGCCAATCGCAGCTCATGAGCCGCCAGTTCTCAGGGGCCAGGCCATCACTCAGAGCCGGAGGCAGAATTCGGCCACGTGTTCCTCTTGGGGAAGATGTGAGTGGTGCCGAAGCCTCGGGTCAGCTGCTGCCTCTGCAGCCGGCATCCTGGGAGGTGGGTGCTGCTGGATGCAGCCTCTCCTCCTGCCCTCAGCACCCTGGCCTCCAGCGGGGAGCCCACACGCCCACCTGGAATACCTGGCCTCCTTGGTCGGGTCCAGATCACCTGCTGGCCTCAGCTCCTCGCTTCATCCTTGAGACCCCAACTCCGCCTCCGCGTCTTCGGAGACCCTCCCTGGGTCCTGTATTGCAGCAGCCATGGCTCACACTCACTAGCCTGCCTCACGGCCCTGCCCTCCTCGAAGCCCCCCTTACTGCTGTCCCACCGTCAGCAATCAGTCCTGCCCCAATCAACCAGCTCACACACATCATGGAGCCCCTCACCCCGGTCCACCCCGAGTCCACAGCCTCTGTCCAGGCCTCCCCCGGGCCGAGCGCTGGCTGGCACTGGGGATGAGGCTCGACCCTGCCCTCCAGGGGCTGATGGTCTAGCTGGGGGGACAGGGAGACATGAGGACACAGATAATCCCCTGCCACAAGGGAGGGCCACCACCAAGGCCTGAGCAGGGAGCTCTGGGTGCAGAGGGAGGAGGGACCGATGCTGCCCAGCAGGCCAGCGGAGGCTCTACCGGAGGCGACATGCGAGGGGTGGGTAGCACTCTCCCGGGGGGGAGGAGAAAGAGCGTTCCCAGACCGAGCATGAGCCAAAGCCCAGAGTAGGGAATGGGTTCTAGAATGATGAGTGGAGTTGGCCAGTGTGGCGGAAGGAAATGGAGGCTGACGCTGAGGTTGGTTGATTGGTCTATTTGTTTGGTGGGGAGGGCGGGTAGCGCGCAGGCGGGCTCAGATCAGGGAGAGGCAGGGTTTTCACGATAACAGTGGCCGCTTCCTGAGGGCTTCTCCTTGTGCCCCAAATGTGCTAAGCACCATATGGGAACATTATTCTTCAATCCTCCCTGAAACCCTACACAATTCTCCCCATTTTACAGATGAAGCACAGAGAGGTCGAGTGACTAAGCTAACATCACACAGCAAATAAGAGGCCGAAGCAGGGGTGAAGACAGGTCTGCCTGACCTCCAGGTGGGAGTTCTTAACCTCCCTGCTGTCCCACCTCCCTGCACAGACACAACTTCTTGAACCAGCCAGTCTGGGGGCTCCATGCTGCCCGTCGATCATCATGTCATTAGCTGTGGAGCAGCAAGGAGCTTCCAGCACATTCTTTTCCATTTTCAGCAAGTTTCCCTTTTCCTTTCACTCTTTATAGCTTGGAAAGCCCATCTGTAACAATGTTTTAGCTGCTCACTGGGACATTTACAAATCAAGCTGCATTTCTATCTCATGAATAAATTTGGGATATTAATGGCCAGTGGGAAAGAAGGTCTGCTCAGAGGGGCCCTGTCACCCCCAGCCCAGCCCCTTCAATGAACGCAGACCCAGAAAGGAGCCTGTAATCGGGCAAAACACGGACACCACTCACAGCCACGCAGAGCAGTGCACCCACAGCAAATTAGTCAGCGTGATCCTAGCCACACGAGTCCCCAGGTAGGTGCCTAATCTCGTCTTACAAAGAGGGCCTTTATTAATTTTTTAAATCTCCTCTTGTCTGTCTGGAGGTGGCCACTGGAATATGATTTTAAATGCTTTCCATGAGATCAATGGATGGGGAAGGAGCTGGCTGTGAATTTCAAATCTGTAACTTTCTCAACCGGGAGGAGGAGGGGCGGGGCCCCACTGGCCTGGGGAGGGAGCTCAGGGAGACCTTCTGAGGGGCTCGGTGACGCCAGGACTGACCTGAGGCCAGTGCTGCCCCACCCTCATCCCGGGACACACTGTGCACCAGACACCAGAGAGGCCAACATCTCTTTAAAAACAACGAGATTTTAGTGTTGCCTTTATTTGACGCTAACAGAATAACACATGCTCCCTGTAGAAAATCAGGGGAAAAAAAGAGAGAGAACCATAAAGAAGAAAATAAAAATTCCCCAAGACCCCACCACCCAGATATCAATTCTAGAACCTTCCGGAGCCTCTGCCCTCACTGGCCTCCACACTTCCACTCTAACTCTGCAATCCAGGCCTTCGAACACCCTTTTAAAGGCCACTCCCCTCCACAAACCCCGAAGCTCACATCAGACTTAGATTCAACCCCAAAGTCCCGGCCCTGGCCCAGGGGCCTGTGTGAACCAGTGCCAGCCCACCTCCCCCAACCCTCCTGCTCCACACTTCCCTTCCTCCCTGTTCCCGGCTCAGGGCCTCTGCAGCCACCGTGCCCTCTGCCTGGAACGTGCCTCCTGCATCTGCCTCACTCTCACCCTCATGCCTCGCCCAAGGTCACCTCCTCAGGGAGGCCTTCCATGACCACCTAGCTAAATGGGCTCTCAGTCACCATCACGTCCCCTGGGCCAGTGCTCTGTAGACACTTGTCACTCTCATGGTTCTCTCTGCTTCTGCGTGTATCTGTCAACCCACTGTCCCTCACTCTCCACCATCACCCGGTGCCTGGGACACGCTAGACACACAGTGAGCTGTCAGTGAGGTACCCTGAACGGATGAATGAATATTCTTCCACTCTTCTGTGTGTGTGTGTGTGTGTGTGTGTGTGTGTGTGTGTGTACATGTGTGAGCCCTGATCTGGCAACCAGTTCATGGCGACAACAATAACATCCACTCAGTACTTTACAGTTTACAAAACTTGATCATTTCCATCATCCCAGGAGAGCCTCAACACTACCTCTGGAGGTGGGCAGAGCACAGGGAGCCTGACCACTCCATCTAAAATGAGGCCACAGAGGCTCAGAGAGTCACATGGTTGCCGCAGTCACCTGGGTAGGAAGCAGACCCAGGATGTCTGGCCTCGAATGGCACAATCCACACCTTTCCTTTGAACCAGAGAAGTTTTACCATGAGAAGAGCGAGAGGAGACGCTGAGAGCTTGGCTCCGGAGTCCGGCTGCCTGGGTGTGAATCCCAGCTCTGCCACTTACTAGCTGTGTGACCCTGGGCAAGTCACTTCACTTCTCTGGGCCTCGGTTTTCTCCTCTGTAAAATGGGGAGGACAACAGCTCCTGCCTCATTCTGTTGTGAGGAGGAATAAATTATCTATAACACACACAAGGGCACAGAACAGCACCCGGCTCATATCAACGCTCAATGAACACTAGCTCTCTGTAGAAACACCTCCATCCAGACGCACCAACCGTCTCTGTGGAGCACCCAGCCTGTCTCTCAGTCATGACCCCGCGTGCCCGGGGACCTGAGCCGCCAGCCCTCAGAGGCGAGCCTCACCGTGCAGAAGCCAGTGCACACGGACCTCCCCACGCTGCTCCTGTTGACGCTCTCACTCTCATGCACACCCCTCACGCTGCAGCAAGGACAGAGCGGCTCCTCGTGCTTCACTGTGAAGCCCCCCCCACCCCAGCTTGAGTGACAAGCACTGCCATCTGCAAACACTTGGAGGCCGCCAAGGGGAGAGGCCCGGGGGAAGGAACCTTTTGTGAAAGGAAGACCCCTTTGTAAGTTCACACTGTCCACCCACAATAACCCGGGCACATAAATGAATCCAACTCCTCGTGCAAATTGTGCAGCAGGCCTCCTGATTCCCCAGCACACGGCCTGACTTCTGTGCAGAGGCCAGCAGAGAGATCTTCCTAAAGCGCCCATCTCACCGTGCTGGCCCTGCCAGCCCCTGGTGTCCCCTTTCCTTCATCGTCACAGTCAGGCCCCAACCCTCTTTCCAGGCCTGTCACCCTCACATCCTCCAAACCCCTTCCTCCGCCACAACACATCATGACTTCCCTCAAATGTCCAGCAGCATGCTGTGGCCTCAGCTGCCCCTCGGCCTCAAACTCCCGATCCAGAGACAAGGCCCAGCCAAAGCCAGCATCTCCCAGAGGCCTCATGCTGCCTAGGAGGAGGCCGTGGTCAGTGCCCGTGCTGAGCACCCACGGCACTCGGCACCCACCCCCACCGCGTGCGAAAGCGTCTGGTCACTCGTTCACGCCACACCGAGGGGAGCACGGTGTGGGCCAGGGGCTAGACCAGAACAGTCCCACCCTCGAGAACCTCAGTGCGGGGGCCCGACTCCTCTTCAATCAAACAGGGATCTGAACAGCACCCACCCCAAACAGCTGTTCCCAAAACTCAAGCAGGCAGTGGCAGTAAGGAGCCCGCCACCCTGGGCCTGGCACACAGCAGCTTCCTGGCCAACAGCCACTCCTCTCATCAGCCTTGGACACAGATTCTTGGCTCAGCCAGTGGAGCCTCACATCTTTTGAGCCCCACAGCAGGGGGCACAAGAAGCCAGCCTCAGCAAGGGTCCCCTCCTAGGAGGCAGCCCAGACCCAGGCAAGGTGAGAAGCCTGGAGCAGGCCCGGCCGCAGGAGCCCACTCCCACCCCAGCCTTCACGTGTTTCAGCCCTAAGGGGGCCCTCGATTAGAATTTCCCGTTTAAAAAATCAACATTGAAAGCTCCGAGCCTGCCAAGCGGAGGGGAAGGCCTTGCTTGTAAATATTTGTCTCGACTGGCAAAGCCAGGCCTCTTGCTCGCTGTAGCTACCGCCTCGCTCCTGGTCCTCTGCTCACGCAGCTCCCAGCCAACTGCACAGCAGGACGTCCCTGGGGA
Source organism: Ceratotherium simum simum (assembly GCF_057802395.1). Classification (NCBI taxonomy): domain Eukaryota; kingdom Metazoa; phylum Chordata; class Mammalia; order Perissodactyla; family Rhinocerotidae; genus Ceratotherium; species Ceratotherium simum. The sequence goes on from NC_141924.1 coordinate 6,771,470, forward strand.
GGCGGGGACGTCTGGCGGCCGCCTGGGGCTGCACACGGAGGTGGGCCGGCCTCACACCCACACCTCCGAGAAGGCAGGCCAGTGCGCAGGGCTGCCTAGGGGCCATCCACCTGTCCCCCCCGGGCCCTGGCAGAGAAAATTCGCTGTGAGGTTTCTCTGGATTCCAAGCAAGCGGCTTTTCCCAGGGGGCACACCAGGTTTATGTCTTTCTTATTTTGGAAGAAAGCAAAAAGCCAAGACAAAACCCTGGAGGCGTGCTTGCAAATCATCGCCCACTGGCGTGCATCACGTGGGACGGCGCTCCGCTGCCTGCGCCAATAGCGGCCCACAGGAGGAGCCCACATCTGGTCCCCCAGGCCCCGGCTGGGGGCCATGGAGGCCCGGAGGGTCCCTCACTAGGGAAGCCGTCTCAATGGCAGCGGGTAGCTGAGCCAGTATATACCTGGCATCAGGGTTCCTGGAGAGTTATTCATTCATTTGCCCCTTCAGCCACTCACTCACTCACTCATTCATTCATTCATTCATTCATCAATTATTTGTCAAGCCCCTGGGGGCTGGACACGCAAGTGGACAAAAAGGGGCCTCCCAGGCCAAAACATCCCACAAACAAATGGAAAGTCACTGCCGAGATAAGGGCCGGGGTAGGAGACATCCACGAGCAACGGGAGAGGGAGATGGGCATGACCCAGTCCCGGAGGTCAGGGAGGCTCCCCAGGGGAGGGAGAAAGGCAGACAGAGGCCGGGAGGGGACTGGGCAGAGCAAGGGGAGGCCACCTCCTGCCCAGCACCTACCAAGCCACTCGTTGAACTTTTTCACCTCGCTGGGGAGCCCCAGCTCTGTGAAGTCCCCGGCGTGGATGAGCACGTCGCCGTAGGGCATCTGGATGGGGTCCGTCCTTGAGTGGGTGTCAGACACACAGACGAAGCGGGTGTAGCCAGGTGGCTTGGGGGCGTCATGAGGCACCGGGTCCACCCTGCAGGGAGAGAAGACACTGTGGTCACGGGGCCGTGAGCCTGCATGGCATGCGTCTCCAGCACCCCGATCACATCAACCCCAACTGGCACCCAGTGCCCAGCCCTCCCCTCGGGCCCACCCGGCACTGAGTCCTGACTCTCCCGCTCACTAGCTCGGCAAAACTGTTTCTCCCCTGAGCCTCAGTTTCCCCTCTGTAACACGGGAACCTCTGAGGTTTGTTGTGAGGTTAAGAGAGGTCATAGGTGGGAAGGACTGGCGGTTAGAGCCTGGCACTCACCAGGAGCTTGTACAATTACTGCAACTAACCTGCTGTTTGCCTCTCAACCTCCGTCATCCCCCTGAGGGGCCTTTTTAGACGTTTTTTCCCCACTCGCCCCCTCCCACAAAATTTTAACACCACAGATATGCTGCATATCTGTTCACTTACGGTATGTGTATCTGCGCTTCATAACAAGATGAGTACCTTTTCTCATCCCCCAAAAAATCAGTTTTCACCCTCTTGGGGGTACTATCGGCCCCATTGAGAATGCATGGACTAAAGGTCGAGGTCCAGTGGAAAGAACTCACTCCCCAGAGCTGTGCAGAGCATCCGAGGAGAGCCACGTGTGAAATAAAGGCACTGGAGACCAGCGGCAATTTTTCAAAACTAGAAGATGGTCTGATCACATATAAAATAAGGATTGTCCAGGGTTGTGTAAGAAAATGGTCCTGGAATCAGAAGACCAGGCTTCCAACCCCAGCTCTGTGCTTGTCACTCATGTGTGACCTTAAGCAAACGCTCGGCCTTGGTTTGCCCATCTGTGAAATGGAGCTCCCTCACTAGGCAAAAGTACTTAGCAAATCAAAAAGAGCTGCAGAAACGTAAGTGCTCGTTCCCCGGGGGCCATCGTGGCCCTCTCGTTTCACAGAGGAGGACACTGAGCAAGCAGCCCCGGGGTCCCAGGGAATAAATGCAGGCTGCGGGAGAGGGACCCAGCTCCCCGCTCCCCGCGCAGGGCTCTCCCCACCACACTCGCCTCCGCAGTCGAATGATTTTGCCAGGCTCAAAACTCTTAAAAACAACGCAATGACATTTCAATGAGCAGCTCTCTCCAAATGAGTCTGCCGCTCGAGGAGTTGTGTTTAAATCTAATTATGCGGCAAACCAAACGCAGTACCATATCAGTTACATAAATACCTTTAAAGACATCTTTCTAATTATCCTTTTTTTTTTTCAGACAATATACTTCGAAGAAATTTAATTAACACCTCACGAGAGACGTGGGTTCGGCATGCTAATGTGCGGGGAGCATGAGCACCCTCAATCCGCCACCGTCGGAGGCGCCACGCCAGCCTCTCCCCGTCACGGTGCCGCAATGGGAGGGGCACACGCTGGCCCCTCCTGGGGTTCTTAAGCCCAGTCAGAATCCTAGCAGGTCAGAGCTGGGCGGGACCGGGGAGGAGAAGAAAATTCCCTGAGTGAGTCCGATGATGACCAATAGGAAGGCACTGGGAGTTCTTCTACCACCCTCCTCATTCATTCATTCATTCATTCAACACAGCACATTCTAACCAGCTACTGTGCTCCAGCCCTGGGCTCAGTGCTGGGGCCACAGGGATGAACCAGGCCTGATCCCAGGCCAGGAGGCCCCAGACTGATGGTGGAGACAGCCCTGGCCAGGGAGTGACAATAAAGCCACCAGCTTTGCTGGGGCAGCAGAGGGTTGGGGGCCAGAGAAGGCCCTCACCCGGCCTGAGGACCCCTGAAGTTTCCAGGAGGAGGTGGTGCCTGCACTGGTCTAGAAGCTAAAATCTCCCTCCCAGTAACTCCCGCCATCCTCTGTCCTCTGGGTGCCCCCACCATACCACAGACAGGCTTGCAGGGAGCCAGCCTGTGAATCCACCTCACACCCTGCCCGCCCCCAACACAGCTGATTGGACCAAGGGCAGCCAATCACTATGGGGCTATTGGCCCAGCACAGGAATACCAGCGAACCCACCAGATTCATTCATTCATTCGTTTATTCATTCACACACACACTGAGGTTGAGCATGCCACAAGGTGACAGAGACCAAATCAAAGAGACAAAAAGAAAGGAGAGGCAGGGAGTGAAATGCCACCTCCAGAGCTGCCTCTGGTCCTAACAATCTCTCCCCCGCCATCAGCCAGCCAAGAGCAGTGCAGATTCCCAGGGCTCTGGTCGGGCTGGGCCTGCTGCTGGAGCCCGAGCTCTTTAATTAACTCTGTTCGTACTTCCCTCCACCCCGAGGCTCCTGAGCTCAGTGAGGACGCAAACCTAATAATCCTCAGAGAGAAAACTAAAGACTCTCATTTCCCTGCACTGTCCTCTGGCTGTCTGACTGTAACAAATGCTCAACCTTGAAGAAATAACAACAGTAATGACACCGATGATCCCCATGGATTGAGGGCTCATTATGTGCTAAGCACTCCACATGTTCACGCTCTTCCCTCACAATGACCAGGAGGGTACTGCGGGTATGCCCATTTTACAGATGAGGAAACTGAAGCTCAGGAAAGGCTGACTTGCCCAGGATCTCAGCTATGGAAGCCAGTGGAGATGAAATTTGAAGCTGGTTTTTGGTTCCAGAACTCACGCCAGGCTGGACTATTTCCAGGCCGGACTATTTCCAGGCCCTAGTTCATTTCATTCAGTCACTCTGTGGACAAATGCTGATTAAGTGCCTTCTACATGTCAGGCACCTGCTGGGCGCAAGGGATATAGCCGTTGACAGGACACCCACAGAGGCCACCTCATGAGACTCCCAGAAACCCAGCCTGTGTTTGTAAGTGAGGAAAAGAACAAGAAGAGTCAAGATATGGAGAAAGAGAGCATACAAGAGGGTAGGAGGGCTTGACAGCATTATTTGGCCCCTAGATCCAGCTGTGCCTGAAGCTGGCACCAAACCTGGACTTCCTAGCTAATTATGTGAGCCAGTAAACCCTCTTTTATCCCTAAGAGAATTTAAATTGGGTTTCTGAGACCAGTAATGGAAAAACACCTGAGTCACAGCAGCCCTGCAGAGTAAGTGACTGAGGCCGGAAAAGCTAGTCCCATGTCCAAGGCCCCAGCTAGTAAGTTAAAGAGTAGATTTGAACCTGGGTCTTCACAACAGGAATTTGGGCATCTAACCTCAACACCTTCTGTAACAAGAAACAACAAAGCAATAACTGGGTTACTTCCCAGTGACGTTCTGCAGGGACCAGAGAGAAGAAGGCTGCGGCTCTCTCCCTGAGACCTGACACCGTCACCGCCTCTCCCCAGCCTAACACGGGATCTTCCCATGGGAATCACGGTGCAGAATAGAGACGGCGGCCTCCGGCGCCCAGACCTCAGCTGGCACCCCGGCTCAGTGACCTGCTCGCTGTGCCCTGGACCCCCCAGCTGGCCCCCAGGCCAGCTCTGTGCGGTGGGGACGACCCATCTCTCTCAGAGATGTTGTGAGAACTCAATCACTTTCACAGCTCGGAACCCCCAATGTGAGTTCTCCTGCCGCCCCTTTCCCAGGCCTTGACCCCTTCTCGGGTGTCTCTCTGCCATGCGCCCCTGGCTCCCTAGAAGAGCAGCTCCTGGTGCCAAAGACTCCTGGGCACCAGAAGCAGAGGCCATCCTCCCATTATCTCTCTTTCCGAGCAAACGCGGAGCTCTGAAGGCCCAGGGGGGTCAGAAGACTCACTCCTCCAGGGAGGTTCTAACAACACGTCCACCCACGTGACTAGGCATCAGCCATGGTGTTTTAGAACAAGAGGGACCACTAGGCCCTTCCTCTCATTTTACAAGTGGGGAAACTGAGGCCCAGGGGAGGGGCAGTGACTGGTTGGCTCAGTGTCACACAACTGCCCAGCGCTCTTTCCACGAAGCACTGGTTCCACGGTGGCCCCCACCACGCTGCCCTCCTGTGTCCCCGCGCCTGCCCTTCCTTCCCACCTCTCAGCCTGTGCTTGTGCTGGTCGTCCTAGCCCAGGGGTTATGCCGCCGCCCCCAGGAGGCCCTCTCTGATCCCCTCTTCCTGGGCCATGCTCCCTGCCTCGCCCTAGCTCCCTGTTCTTTCTTCTTCCTGTCCATCCACTGTGCTAGGCTCGAGGGACCAGCCCGTGCTGGTACAGGGGAGACTCTATGTATAACCACAGGCTGAAGCACGAGCCACGAAGGGGGAGGCTCTGAGCACATACAGTGTGGGCAGGGGGCCAAGGGAGGGGGAGAGACCTGGTCTGGGAGGGGTCAGGGAAGGCTTCCGGAAGAAGTGACACCTGGATGAGATATGAAGAATGAGTCGGTGTTAACAGGGCAAAGAGTAGGGGAGACAGAGGGAACAGAATGTGCAAAGGCCTGAGGCAGGAGGAAGAATGGAATGTTCAAGGTTTAGTCCTCTCCTCCTGCCTTGCCCCTCGCCCCCTCCCCAGGCTCAAGGCTGACCCTCACCGTCTCCTGAAGGCCTCTCAGGGCACAGACGGGCTGGGGGCCGCAGGGTCCCTTCTGAAGCCTTCTCCTCGTCTAGAGAGGGGATCAGCGCACCCACCTGGCAGGCCGAAGGGCCAGGAGGCACAAAGGGGCTTCTCCAGGCCTGGCACACAGCAGTGCCCCCCAATCTGCTACATTCCCCAAGGACCCCGCATAGCCTGACGGGCTTGGAGGGTCTTGAAGGGGATGATTCATGTCTCCACCAACAGGACTCCTTTTAGGGCCAGAGAGAAGCGACGCCAGGCCTGGCGCCAACCCCTGATGCACCTACAGGGCAGACCCCCAGGGTGACCCTGTCCCTCACACACTACACTTGCCTCTTCGCTGACCACCAGGCCACACGTCCGCCAGCCCACCCAGGACGGAAGGGCTGGTGCCTGGGGGGGCTCTCCCCAGGCCACTGCAGGGTTTCTTGGCCCCCAGAGCGAGGGGTCTTCGGTCTCAGGGCCCAAAACCCGGAGGCCCAGATCCAGAGATTCCTTACTCGGGCAAAGGCAGCCTCGTTACGGCCCGGGCCTCTGGGGCAGCTGCACGAATCACAGGGCTCAAGCAGAGGCCACACGAGGCCTGTCGCTGTTGTTATTAGATATCAAGTGTGGGATTATGAAATAGGGCCCGCTCGCTCCCTCAGCCCAGAGACGAAGCCCGGGCAGCGGTAAATCACCAGCGGGAAGCGGCATCCATCCTCCGTCCCTCCCTCGTGGAGACTCGCCATGGAAACCCGCACAGCCACCTCGCGCACGCTTCCCCGCGCTCGCCACCTGCAGTCTGAAAGAAGCGGGGTGGGAGGCAGCAGAACCCCCGCACCAAGTCCCTGGCTTCGCCGAGCTTTGTGCAAAGTTGTGTTTCAAAGCCGAGGTGGCCCGAGCAGGCAGTGAGGGAGCACTGGACGAGGAGTCCAGACCCAGGGCTCGGTGCATGCTCTGCCCCGGGCCCTGCCCAGACCCGCAGCCGCCTCCCAGCCCTGCTGCCAAAGGAAGCCCGGAACCCTGGCTTCAGGAGGAGGCAGCGCAGAGCAGGCCAGGAGGGATGGGAGTGGGGCAGGCCCCTGTGAATCTGCTCTGCCCCCTCTAGCTGAGCGACCACAGGAAGTCATTAAGCCTTTTCTCCATGGCGCTTATCGCTACCAGACTCACATACTATCACACGCTCTTATGACATGCGTGCTGTCCGCCACACCACTGGCACGTCAGCTCAGCACGGGCAGGAGTCTGTCTTGATCACCGCTGGGCACCTAGCTCAGCCCGGCGCGTACTAACGATGCTGAACATTTGTGACCCGGCCCCGCGCTATGTGGACTTACCTACTTAATCCTCAGTATTGCTATGAGCAGCATTTTATAGATGGGGAAACTGAGGCACCAAGAGCCACCCCACAAGTAAGTGGCAGAGCCAGGATTCAAAGCCAGGCAGTCTAGCTCAGAGCCTGTTCCTAACTAACCAGCATGCCACACAGCTGCTCACAAACATCCTGATGAATAAATGAATGAACGAACCAGTGACCCACAGGTGCTCGTGGGTTAAGTGGAGGAATCATCCCTCCCTCATCTGCTCAGTCACTGCCCCTCCTCAGGACACGGCCTGGCCTGCGCAGCCCCTGCAGAGGGCTCCTCCACCCAGCTGGGCGTTTCTGCGGTTCTCAGACACCCCCTTTTCCCAGCCCTCTCCCAACTTGCTGCCCCCGACTCATCCTTCTCTGGGTCTCAAGCTAGAAGTCATCTTCTCCGGAGGGCCCTTCCCCAGCCCCTTGGCCCTCCTCTCTCCTGACTTCCTGTTGCCCTAGCTCTGTTCTGAGACACTGCAGATGAGAGCTCTACCAGGTACTACACGGCATTCTCTACGGTGCCCGGGGACCCCTCGAAATGGGCATGCACGCGGGCACAGACACACACATACCCACCTGCTCTGCCTGTGGGCCCGGTGCTCTCCCCCGTTCCCGCTGGGGCAGGAGTCCAGCCAGGTATCCAGGGACCTCAGACACGGTCACCTCCACCCCGGGAGGACTAACCCCATCAACAGAAGAAAAAACCTAGCCCCGGGAAGGCCTCCCTCCCTGCGGCAGCCCCGCCAGGCCTCAAGGTCCTGGAGACTAAGGAATAGCATGCCTGAGGGCCACAGCCTTCCGTCCTGCCCAAGGCCACCAATCTGGCTCCAGAATGGAAATCAGAGGCAGTTTCCCAAAGAGAAATCTACCGAAAAATAAAGTAGGCAGCTACTGACAAAGCCAGCCCTGCAGCCCCCACGGAAACGAGCATTTTCCAGAGCAGGCACTGCAGGGAAGAGGGTGTTCCCAGTCCTGGAGCCCACCCCCAGGCCTGGTGCCGCCTGCCTTCCGGGGCTCTTTCTCCCGTGAATCATCTCTCTGGACCCACCCTTTACAACAGAGCACAGCTCCTGAGGGAAATACACTGTAATGAGAGGCAGAACCTGCCCGCCCCACCTCCAGGCCCGGGTTTGGAAACCCCCACGGCTCCTGCTCTACGGTCCACGTGCTGGATCCTCTGTTCTCCCAGAAGGGACAGCCGCTAGAACCCACGTTACCACTGCTCCCTGGAGATGGTGCTCAGGGCCCTAGAAGAAGCCAGGGCCTGTGCCCTCACAGGGGCTCTGACCCAGCCTGGTGGTTAGGAGGGGCCCCACGGGACCCCATGGCACCGGAGTGTCCCCCATCACAGCTCTGACCTCCCTGTGCTGTCACTGGGGAATTGTCGGTCTCCGCCATCCTCAGGGGCTCATCAGTGACCCAAACCCAGCACAGGGGCCCAGAGAAGGTTCAACGAGGAAGCAGACAAACGTCTGAACTCTCAAGTGGACACGTATGCATCCTCTGACATCACAGCTAAAGGATGTGGGGCCTGGAGAGAGCCCTGGACTGGAGGCGGGCAGCCCGCATTCCAGTCCACTCAGGCACTGACCAGCTGTTTGTACCTGAGGAGGTCACCTACCTGTCCAGGCCTCTGTTTCCTGGTAAGTCCTGCAGTGCAGGGCTGATGGGAGGGGCGGGGATAGAGGAGGAGGAGGGTCTTCTAGGAAGGCAGGGAGCCGCCCGGGGCAGGGCCAGGAATTGATCAACCTCCACTCTGGACCGCCCACACATCTCCAGACCCCAGGAAAAATCCAGGGAGGGGAAAAGTCCCCCCCTGGGCACAGGGGGTCCCGAGTCTGTGCTCTCACCATAGCCTCACTGCTGGGGCATCCTTGGTATTTTCCATCCACCCCATGGGGTGGGCAGAACTCCCCAGTCCTTTTGGAAAGCATCTCTGCTTTCTCAACAGAAGCACGGGATTCTGGACAAAACAGAGGGGCGGAGGGAAGGGAACACAGCCAGCCCAAGACCAGGTCCTACCCTGCCACGGGGCCTGCAGCAAGTCCCCTCCCCTGTCTGGGCCTCGGTCTCCCCAGCTGTACAAGGAGGAATGTGAGTTAGAAGACCAGGGGTCACCAACCCAAATACCAAGAGGGGGCAGCTGGGACTCAGCCCCCCGCTGTTGCCACGAGAATGTGTGGGCCTGGGGTTGCCAGCCCTTTTGGTTTTGTAAAGCAAAGCCAAAAGTCTGGATTTTTATGTGCAATCACCTCATTTTTAAATATTTGTAAAACGTGCCTCTGGCCAAATGAAACAGGACTCCGGGCCAGAATCGGCCCACAGGCCATCACCCTGCAACTTCTCACGCGTCCCTCCCAACTCGGTGATCCTGGGATTCCAGAATTGTTTCGGCCCACAAGCATGAAACGGTGGGGCCCGGAAGCCAGGAGGCACCCCGAGTCCGTGAGCCCACCCGGGGCAGCCATCACGGCCCGCGCCCCACCGGTCCCACCCAGAGCCGCCCACTTACATCTGCACGTGCGGAGGCTGGAAGCGGCCCTGGTTGATGTTGTAGAAGGTGAAGGCCTGGGTGGGGTTGGAGCTGTACTCGTCCACCTCGATGATGAGCCGGCTGTGCTGGTGCCTCCGGGCAGCCATCACGTGGGACTGGGAGAACGCCATGCCCAGGCCGCAGGGCAGGAGGGCCAGGGCCTCTGCCTTCAGGACGCCGGGGTCCCACCTAGCGCGCCACATGGACGTCCGCTGGCCGCCCGGGCATCTCCCGCCGCCACCGCCACCGCTGCCACCGCCGCCCGGCCCCGCGCCAGACCTGGAAACAGACTGAGGAGACGGAGCAGAACCGTGCGACAGTTAATCTGTTTGGGATTTGCTTTATTTAATGTCAGATGAAGATTTAGAAAGAGAGAGAGGGCGGGGGGAGAGGGAAAAAACACAGTGGTACAGCTCAGAAACTCATTACAAATCTTTCCAACTCAGCAGTTTGATGAATATACTTTGGTAAAATGAAAAGGGAAGAGGAGGGAGAGACCCAAAAAAAACCCCACCAGGCCGTGGACGGATGCGTGCCTGGTCTGACGTGTTTAAATACTTCTGGTGTTTTTTTTTCCTTCGACAAAATCCTGCAGAGCCCACAGGGGGACCGGGAGATGGGGCGAGACAACGGTCGATGTTCTGCAAACAGGTAAGTTTTACTTTTCGGAATTGGGGAAGAGGAAGGATTGGCCTCCAACCCCAGCCCTCCCCACAGACCCCCACACACCCCACTCCCACACGGCCCCACACCCACACCCCTGCAAGCCCGAGCAGGTGGAGACCGCACGGGCACAAATTCCTTCCTCAACATCAATTTCGCCTAAAGACATCTTTTAGCAATGCCCGGAGAAGGGATTTTCCCAGACAGATTGCCATACACCAACCAGCTCAGGGGGTGGCTGTGGGGGGTGGTAGGAGGGTAAGGAATCTACTTTAAACAAAAAAACCTTCCCCAATGCCTTATAAGGATCTCAGGAATTCTGATGTTCCCAATCAAACCTTGAATCCTCTTAGAATCGCAGCTTGCAAATGTTATAATTTTTTTTAAATTTCTTTCACTGGAAAGTGTGGTTTGCGTTTGTTTACTGGATGAAAAGGTCCCTTTGACTGATTCCAATTCGGCTGTGCGGAATCCTGGAAACGTGGGCCCTGGAAAAGACCGACACTCACACACGGGACACGGCGGCCCACGCCTCCTTACTAGGACCACCTATTTTTCTCGTTCTTTTCCATAATTATTTTTTTAACTGTGTAAATAGGAAATGCCTTGAAGATTCGTTTTGGTTTGGTTTGGTTTGGTTTTTGGTCATTAAGACCCTCCACGATTCCATTTGCACTGCATTTAACCAAGGAGAAAATAACATAATTTAAACTATTCCTGACAGTCATACCCCAGTCACGTTAAACGAAGAAAAATCCCCTCTGCTTTGCGCATGGAAGAAGGATCGACACAGTCAGAAAACAAATTAGATTAGGAAAATGACAAAAATTAGAGACTGGAGAACATTTTAATTATGTGCAAAGGAGAAATGGATTATTAATTTTTTAAAAATCTAGACAATCATGCTCACACAAGGTGCAGTAAATAGCAATATCCTTCTCCTCCCCCACCCCCACCCCACAAAAAAAAATCCTGATTCACAACACATAGCCCTCCTCTCCCTGGGGGAGACAAGGAACAAAAATCTGCTTTTTCCCCCAGCACGAATGCTCCTGTTCCTTGTCCTGCTAGGCTCTCCAAGCGGATACAGCAGATACAGCATGCTAGGCCTCTGAGGCGAGTGAGGCAGGCTGGCCTGGGGGCCCATGCCCGTGCTGTCTGTAACCCTGGGAGAGGGCTCAGGCAGCAGACGCCAAGATCCAGGGCTCCAACAGCCCAGAACTGGGGGGGTTTGAGCCCCAGTGTTGCGGACTTGCTGTGTGACCTTACGCCAACTTCCTAACCTCTCTGAGCTTCAGCCTCCTCTTCCGGACAATGAGTTTGATAGCAGTAACACCACTTCCCAGGGCAGCTGTGCAGGTTAAATGCATGGGAATCCTAAGCACAGAGCCTGACAGGTACCAAGTGTCAGCTAATATTCGCTGTTACCATCAACATCACTATTCAGTTCCATTTGATACCTGTGTATCAACGGCCTGCTGTGAGCAGGTGCTGCCCAGGGACTGGGGCATCTGTGTGTCCAGTGTGAGCAAAGGGGGCAGCTCCAGGAGCCCTGGAGAACCTGAATTTTCTCTAATGCAAGCTGACCACATCACACCCTTGCTTGAAATCCTTGCTGTGGCTCCTCTGATGAGGACCCATGGCCGGTGGGCCCTGCCCACACTCCAGCCACACAGGCCCGTGGCCAGCAGGCGCTAGCAGGGGAGGCCTCCAGCTAACGGGTGCTGTGTACTTGTTCAGAGCCACCGATTCAGACACATAATTTACAAGGGTTTTCCTCGTTGAGGCTCACCACCACCCTATGAGACAGGTGTCCTATCCTCCCAGACCACAGACGAGCAAGGTGCCTCATGGAGAAGAGGAGTCTCTCGCCCAGCCTAGCACAGAGAGCGGGTGGCGCTGAGAGCTAGACGCAGGCAGCCTGGCTCCAGGGTTCCGCCTCCCTCCTCCTGGACCACTTTGTCCTCCTCTCTGGCTGGCTAAAGCCGACTCACCCTTCACCCCTCAGCAAAGCCAGTATTTCCTCAGAGAGGCCTTCATCGGGATCCTCGTTCCAGGGTCCCAGGAAGAGCTTGGCTGTCCCCTGGAGGCACTGCCTGGGTCTGCCTCACTCATCCAGGTGCGTCAGTCAGCTCTAGCCCCCACCAGCTCTGCGACCCTGAGCAAGTGGCTTAACCTGCCAGAGGCACTGTTTCCTCATCCACAAAATGGAGAGAAAAATAGGACCTACCTCATACAGTGGTGAAGATTAAATGAGGTGATGTGCGTAAACTGCTTATCACAGACCCCAGCACACGGTAAGTGCTCAATAAATGTTAGCTACTATCTTATCACCCCAGGGCCTATCATAGATACTTCATGAATACAGAATTAGTGAATGTATGGACGGAGGGATGGATGGAGGGATGCAGGGAGGGATGGAGGGAGGGATGGGGGGACGGAGGGATAGGGGAATAGACGGAGAGACAGAGAGATGGAGGGAGGGAGGAAGGGAGGGAAGGAGGGAGGGAAGGATGGATGGAGGGAGGGACAGAGTACGTGTCTTGCCAGTCTCCTTCCCTAGTGCCCAGCACAGGCCTGGCAGAGGGTGGGTATCAAGAGGACTCAGCTACAGTTTGCAGAGTCATCGCCCCTCTCCCCCTCACCCACTCCACAACCCTGCAAGGAGGCTGGCCAGGCCAGGCACAGGCCTTGTGAAAGAGGGTCCCAGGGGCCTCCACCCACCCCTCCCCCGAGAAGCGGGCGCCTGCCTGCCCTGCGGTCAGCCGCAGTGGAGGGAGAGCCGCTCTGCACCAGGGGACTCAGCCAGAAGAGGCAGCGGCAAGGCTTCCCGGGAGGCGCTCGCAGTGAAACGCTGCATTTCACATAAAGGGGGTTTGCAACGGGCCCTGCTCGGAAAAATCAGGAAACTGGGAACGCAGAGCCTTCTTTTAATACCCATTTAATATTTATGGAGCCGCAGCAGCGTCAGCCGCCCTGCAGAGAACGCAGCCGATCCACGGGGGGGGGCGGGGGGGGGCGCGGGGGGCGGGCAGCGATTCCCAAACAAACAGCTTTTAGCTGGGAAGCATTTACACCTGGTCCACAAAACAACACAGCACGCAGGCAACGCAGCGGGCGTGCTGGAACCTGCTGGGACCCGCGTGGGGAGACAGCCTGGGCTTCCGTCCTGGCTCTCCATCCAGCAGAGTGACCTTGAGCAAGTCCCACATCCTGGCCAGGCCACAGGTGCCTCCTCTGTGCCAGCTGGCGGGAAGGAAATGGAACTACAAAGAGGAGGGTGGAATGAATCGATTAATGCATTTCCTTATTCCACAAATATTTACCACAGCCCCACACGCCGTCACTGTTCTAGGTGCCAGAAAGAACAGTGAAAAAGTAAATAGGTCACTGCCCTCAGGGAGCTGGGGGGGAACGAAGTAAATACATAAGTAAATAGAAAGATACTTTCAGATAATAATATGTGCCTGGAAGAAGACAGAACAGGGTGATGGAATAATGAGCAATGGGGGAGAGGAGGATGGTTACTTTAAACTGAGTGATCAAGAAAGGGCTGTCGGAAGAGCTGACATCACCTCAAATGTGAATGCTGAGAGGCAGCCAGCCACACCCAGACCCCAGGAAAGATAACCAAGGCCAAGGCAATAGCAAGTACAAAGGCCCTGGGGCAGAGGTAGCATCAAAGAGCAAACTCTCACTTTAATTGTTATCGTGGTTGGCCACTGGTGCGCTTCTGCAATGGAGGAGAGCCTGAGAAGAGGTCAGAGGAAGCGGGGTTCAAATTCGGTTTCCGGTGCTTCTTAGCTGTGGGGCCCTGGGGAAGTCACTTAACCTCTCTACGCTTCTGTTTCCTCATTGGTACCACGGCGGGGTAACAAAGGGGATGAAGTGAGGCCGGCCCCTCCATAAAGCCCAGTCAGCCCAGATGGGGAAGGTTGAAAAATTTTTGTTGAAAGACTATTTTTCAGGGCTCACTCTTCAAAAGTCTTACTCTTTCACAAGGTGGTTTCTCCTTCTGTTTTCCCTTGAAAGGCTTTTATTTGTTGGTCCTCAGGCGCCCTGAGTCGAGTCAGGCCAGGGCTCTTGAAGAGGAGCGTGGACACTGGTTGAGGCACCAAGCAGCATGTAGCTATTGGGGACCAACTGCCCGGAAAGCTCACATCTAGGAGAGAGGCCAGCTCCAGGGCCGTCTCTCTGACCGCCCCCACACCCTTGTCTGGCCTCCCCCCGCTGCATCGCCAAGGCCACGCACCCTACCAGCCCCCAGAACGAATGCCCTAAAATGCACTTCTGACCAAGCCATTTGCTCCCACACGCTGAATCTCGTCAGGAGCATCCTGCTGCCCTGGGGTAAAGCCCCCTCCCTTAGATCAGCTCAGGAGGCCACACCTGGCCCTCAGCCTCCTCTCACCACTCAGGCCAAGCTCATCACTCTGGTTTTCCCTGGCACATGGGGAATCCTGCCTCTGAGGCTTCACACATGCTGTTCCTCTGCCTGGAATGCTCTGGCACCACCCCCTCTGTGCACGCACACCTGTTTCCCCACTTGGGGACACCTCCCCTGACCTCCCCAGGCTGTGTCAGCCACCTCCACCCACACTCCCCAGGGCTTCTCTCTCCAAAGCTCCCAACAGAGAGTCGCGTCCTGTCTGAGCTGAATGAGCAGCAGAGAATAAACAATACATGAATGAACGAATGAGGGAGAGAAACTGCACAGCCCTCGAGTCTCACAGCCCAGATTCAAACCGCTTTAACCTCCTCGGATCTCGAGTTTTTCAGCTGTAAACATGTGGATGCTAAAACCTCCGTCCAAGGGCCCCTGGGAGGATGACAGGACACGGGAGCTGCAGAAGCACCTGCGCACCTGGCCGTGGGCCCAGCACACAGCAGGTGCTCACTAAATGCCTCTTCCACTGCACTTAGAAAGTTCCGATGGAGCAGAGATTTTCAGATAACCAAGGGCCCCTCCTCCCCTGCCCGGAAGCCCGGGGTTCCTGGCCCCATCCCTCCACCCCGTGACCCAGTGAGTCAGCAGTTCCTCCATTTCCCAGGGTGCTGTGATTGTACACACCAGTACACCTGCCCCTGACTCGTTTTTCTGGGCAAACTCTTCACCACCCCGTCATCCGGGGCACTGCGGAGCACTGGTCAGCCTCAAACACCCACCGTCCCTGCTCCAGGGCAGACCCTGTTCTAGGGCCCAGATGTGGAAATGACCCTCGAAGGGCTCGGGGCCCAGCGGGAGCAGCCAGACAGATGACCAGAGCAGCTCAGACCCATTATGAGGAGGTCCAGGGGAGGGGGTCTCTGAGAAGGAGAAGCCTCCACCAAACTATGAGGCCAGCCAACACGTGCCGAAGGCCCAGAAGGAGCGACTGAGAAGGGCCTTGGCTGACAGGGAGCATCTTAACAGCAGGTGGATTTTCACAAAGGAGACACTTGAGTCGTTCCAGGAGCCCAAATACGTCCACCAGATACACGAGGGAAATCCATGGGTGTCCGCACTGCCAGGGGTGGCCGATCTGCCGACCACAGGTAGATTTCCTTTGCCAGGCGGCATGAGGCACCCACTTCCACCCGACACAGGCTCCTCAAAACCAAGGTAGGCCCAGGGCAGTCCCGGTTCACACCTATTGTCTTTGTAACTAGCATCCACTCTGGCTCTCAAAAGTGTCCCCGTTTCAATAGTTGAAAATATCATAAAGGGTAAAGGTCATCATAATCAAAGCCAAACCAGGGCTGTCGGGGCAGCCACGCCAAAAGGCACCCATCTTTCTCCTCCTGTCACTGGCATGTTTGTGGCCATAACTGTGAGGCTAGGACAATGTTGTGTCGTCCTGAGTCTGAAACTCAGCTGACCATCACTGACTGTCTGTTAAACAGGAGAAGCCCCAGAGCACCACCTGCCCCCACAGCCTCCCCACAGCAGCGCTCTGACCACCCGACACCTGGAGAGCTTTCCCCGGGGTTCCAGCCACATCTTCCCTCTGACTCCTCCTCCCCTCCTTCAACCTCAAGTGGGGGGCAGCCGGCAGCCCCAGCGCCTCCAATGGGTCAGGCAGCATGCAGGCGATTGTCCCTGGCGGATCACCCAGCGCGAAGCTGAGAGAAAGCCAGCCCAGGGGAAGGCACGGAGGCTTTTGTTGAGAACTTAGTTGTAATGTGGCAAAATGTCACCGAAAAACCACGCTAACCCCTCCTCCGTAGCCCCCCTAAGCAAAATGCAGGAGACGTAATATTCAACAGAAAAGTACTAAGGTGTGGGGGTTTGGGAATAATTCTTTTACAAGCCATGCTTCCCCACGAGCTCGAAAATCACTTTTAAATTGTATTTTTTTTCCTTGTTCTGCTCATGCCGGAAAATATGCAATTGATAAGTCAACAGTTGAAAATGTCATAAAGGGTAAAAAAATAAACAGAGAACTCAAAGAAAAGGAAAAAGAACAAATAGTCCAATGGGAAAAAAAATCAGACCCAATCCCACCACGTCCCTAAAATGACAGCCCGCATGTGTGACCTCCTTCTTCAACTGTGAATTTCCAAGGAAAGGAAGACTGGCCTGCGCTGGTCTTAGCATCCAAGTGGAAAGAGCTGGTGAGGTAAGTCGATGAAGGAATCCACAAATATTGTGAAAATCAGACCATATTCCTTGAAAAAGGATCGACCACGAGTGACTTTAAAGCATTTACCACTTAAAAACCTTTTAGCTGGGCCCATTTTGAATTATGACTATATGATTTTAAATTACACTTTCCAATTCCTCGTCGCCCACCCCCCCGGCAGCCGCGGCTGCTTCATTTTCCAATTATGTACTTTTATTTCAGAATGATGAAGAGTGCTACTTACTGGATCGTGTCCTGTCTGCCACAAATAGCTGCTCACTTATTCCTTTAATTTTAGATATGAATGCAGTCGGTTTGCCCGGCTGGTCTTCAAATTCTGAATAGTCTCCACTCCCACAGCACCCAACGAGGCCCGAGACGCAAAGAAACTCGCAAGCTCGGGCTGAGAAATATGTTTGTAAACCAGCGCTCTGCTCCATAAATTATTATAATTCTTGGTGCTTTCTATATCCATCTAGCAGATCAGCAATCACATAAATAATAGTGAATGGACTGATTTTTCTTCTGCAAAGTGCTATGTCCTAGTTTTCGAAATCAAGCACTCAGATTCACGTATCTGTAGAGTCGAATTGGGGAGCTGCTCAGATCGGTTTCAAACATGCACGCAGACATACCCACACACAAAAGGAAATACGAGGTAAATGTGTAAAAATCAGCCTTCTGCGTCCCCTTCCCACATATACGTCAAGTCACACTCAGCCTTCATGGGGATTTGGGACACACATGATTGGGGAAGGGGGACGCACACAAGAGGGTCTTGGCGGCACAGCATTCAAATACAATTTGCAAAGAAAGTGAACATGGATTTACAGTTCTCGTGGAAATCTATTAAACAGATGTCACTGAAGCATAATCAAATCGGCACTATGGTAATTCTACACTTAAGTCTGAGACTGGGGTTTTGCCATTTTTATGATCAGTTTAAGTGTATTTTTTGTGATCATGCGGGAATTTGCAATTAAGGATTAAACCTCAAAAGTATGATCAATTAACTAATGTCTCTGAATGACAAACTTGTACAAGCAAAACTCCTCTCTCCACCCCCCCCACCTGCTTTGTGCAGGGAGCCTGGGGTGGGGGAGGGAACGCCTGCCTTTTCCATGAACACTGCAACGCAGAAGCGCTTCCTTGTGACAGGGAAAGACAGCGTGTGCGGAAGGACTCACTTCTCAGGTAGCCAGTGCAATATATTTTGCAGCCTTGCAGGCTGCGGTACTGTCAGGAAATGCAAAAGGATGAAATGAAGGGGTAACAACGGGTGTGCTGGAAATTGGAAGCCGGCATCCTTTTCTCCTTAAAGTGATGAAATTAGCATGGGCGATGCCAAGAGTCTTTTCCTGTGGATCAACGCTGGGCCTCAAATCCGTCTTGGAGGAGGGGATGGAAATGGGAAGACGTGCAATAGTAGCAAACTTTCAGGTGTGGACTGGGATGGTGGAGAGAGGGACCCTACCCAATCCCTGGCTCTGAACTCACCCTGTATCACACTCAACCAGAGACAGACTTTTTTTTTTAATTGTAGCTGCTTCTATTTAGGATGT
Source organism: Ceratotherium simum simum (assembly GCF_057802395.1). Taxonomy (NCBI): domain Eukaryota; kingdom Metazoa; phylum Chordata; class Mammalia; order Perissodactyla; family Rhinocerotidae; genus Ceratotherium; species Ceratotherium simum. The sequence continues at coordinate 6,789,589 of NC_141924.1, forward strand.
ATGACCAGGCTGTGACACCCAACTGGCCAAGTTCACATCCAAGAAAACCCCAAAGAGTAATTCACAGAAAGCCCTGGAAAGACCCAAGAACATCTCAAGTCACTATCTGAGTTCAAAATTAAAACATATAATCCTAACCTGTTAAGGGTTTTTTTTTTTTTTTCCCCATGAGATTGGGCTGCCTTCATCAGCCATAGATATTTTAAATGGAAATAGAACATAACTAAATTGTGTCTCGTTAGGGCAAAAAAAAAGCCAAAACAAAGTAAAACATTTGCTTTGGCAGCAGAATGGCCAGGTCACCAGGGAGAGCCACAGTGAATCAAATTAACCGAGGAACTATTTATACCTTCCCTCCAACACCAACCCCAAAAAAGGGGCCTCTCTTTTTCACTTTCCCTTGGGGTGGCTTCTGCTTTTTACATTTTCTTCACTTCCTCAGACCCAAGTCAAACAATTTCAGCGGCAGTCTGGAGAGAATGCTGGCTGGTGGTCTCGTTCCGTGGGGACGTCCACGCCCCAGGAACCCGGGAATTGCTTTCAGAGTGACCCAGAGTCATCTAAATGCCTCTTGCTGCTTGAAACATTCCCTTCACCCCCTCTCCTCACTGCCCCCCAAGTGTTTGGCACATCTGATCCTAGAGGGCGAGACATTTGGCCAGAAGGAAGATCTCTCAAGCAGCCTCTCTCTCATCTGAGATGCCATTAACTGTGATCTGTTGGTACAGAGTGAGCCTCAGAACCCAGCCCAGGCCCCTGCATCTGGGGAGCCCCTTCCCCCAGGGTCCCTCACTCCAGAGGTGCGGGCAGACAAAGATACCAACCACAGAATGGAGAGATCTCAGGGAGAAGAAGAATGGTGAGGGGGGGATGCTTGAAAAGACCCTTTTTCTGTTCCCGGCGAGGGAGGGGCGATGGGAGAGACATGTCACATTGTCACATTAAAGATTTTGACAGACACTTCAGGGATAACGCAGAAATTCCACCCTCAACAGCAGCTCGCCGTAACTTGAAAGGCATTAACTAACCTCCACTAATTGCATGTTTTTCTGTGCATGATATTTACTTGTTAAAAGTCTTTGCCTGGCCAATTCATTTCCTCTGCCCTGCTATTCACAATCAGTTCACAGGCTTGAAATTGAAAAAATGAAATCATTTTGATAGATTAAAAGATGATTGCACTTTGGGAGGGTTTTCTGTTTTCCACTCATCCGGAACCCGCACCCAGAATGCTGATTTTTCTCCTTGAGTGCTACCCTTCAGGGAAATCCTGCTACCATCCTTAATTCCTCAGACAAGTACAGAGAGATGTGTCCTGGATTAGGTGAGTACACGAGGGGCCATCGCTGCCTGCAGGGGAATGCAGCAAGTTCAAGGAAAACAAATGAACTTAAATTACTTTCATTGGATGAAAATTTAATACTCTCACGGGTGGATTGGGAAATTTCTAAAAAGCAGGCTTTTCTTGAATGGTTATTCTACATGTTGGTCTATGCATTACTGACACAGTTTGGGCAGAAAGACCTCAAAGCCTCAGTTTTTTTACCTAAACTTAGACCTGTTCTGTCTATCCACAAACACAGCCGACGGGGCATCGGCAGGGGTGTGTGTACAGGATTCTAAGTGCACACACAGCAGTTACATCCGAGACACGACATTGTGCAGGCAGGCTACCCACATCGACAGTACGGGGATCCACTTCACTCCAGGTCTTCTGAAATTCCCGGGGCGGAGAAACAAATAGGAAGGCAGTTGAACCCCTTCCGAATACACAATTAAACCTCTGCCACTGGATTATTGCCTTTTGACTAGGCATCAGCCAATTAATGTACCTCCACCGAGTGAGCACTCAAATAGATGTAACCATTTCGCAGAAACCCATCTTGAGAAAAAAAAGATTTTACAAGTGTTGTAGGGCTGCCACTCGGAAAGCCAATTTACAGGGAGCTGGCATCGTGAAGCACGGTTTATTATGCATGGCTCCCACACAGTGGTCCCCTGTACACTGTGCCCGGATCCAGAATGCCTCCCGATCACCACCGGCTGGCTCTAAAGTCCCTGTGTGCTCCCTACCACCAGAAGCCTGCCTCAGCCCAGCCAAATCCACCACTCCCTTCCCAAATGGCCGCCCAGTGCATTGGCTCCCATGGACCAAGGCCTGGCTTCCAACTTGGATGTGGCAGTCAGCTGGTGGCCTCTCCGACATCCCCCAAAGCATTTTAGCTGAGGAGACAAATTATTCATGAAGTTGGTTTAATTTTTTTTTTCTTCTTTTTTTTGCAAAGACCAGTCAGGGTATTGACAGTAAGGGTGTCTGCCTGAGCCCCCCAGCGTGGTTGATCCCTGCTAACAAGTCTGCACCACCATTCAAGTCCTGCGAGCCAGCTCAACCATTCACCAGCGGGCCCACTTTTGTTCCCTGGTTTAATTTCATAATTATTTGCCACTTAACAAGCTCTCCTCCGGGCTGTTCAACAGGGGCCTTGGAAATGGGGAGGGGGAGGCAACCAAGCTCCTGGAGAACTGGGAAAGGTTCAGATCCAGCACTGGGGGAGAGACATCCCAGAAAGGTGGCCGGGCAGACCTGGGGGCCAGTTCCAGGGTGGGGCCTCCCAGCCCAAGTGGAGAGGAGATAGCAGGGGATGCAGGAGGGTGGGTGTAGGACCCCAAGCCGCGGCCCGCCGCAGACTCCTCAACACGTGAGCTCTCAGACTGACCCTCCTCCGTCTCCACCCGGGGCCTGGGAGACTGTGCGTGAATTCACTCTCCTATAGCAAGTCCCAGAATAAACACACAGGAGACGGGACTGCTCCCTAACCTGGGCATTCTATGAAATATCGCCTGTGAGGGCTGGGACCCGCCTGGTTAGTCACGGAATCCCCTGCGCCCGGCACACAGCAGACAGTAATAAATATGTGTGGAATGAGTGAGTGGATAGATGGATGGACGGATGGATGAAGTTTCCAGCAATGCCTAGCAAAAGTGGCCACTAGACCAGCATTAGTCCCCCCCTCCCCTGCCTCCAAGTACCAGAAGGGCTCCGCTGCGCACAGTAGGCTCTCAACGACCACGGGCTGCTATTGTTATCACCATCCTCATCACTCGCACCCGACCAGTTCGCTTCTCCCACCAGCTACTCCGCCAGCAGCCAGCAGCGACTGGCGAGCTGGGGAAAAGTTTCGTTGACCCCTCGGCCCCAGTCAGAGTCCAGCGCCCGACCGAGCCCCCGGCGGCGCCCGCTCGGCGGGCAGGGCAGCGGGGGTGCCCGGCCGGGGAGCAAGCACCGGGCAAAGGCAGCCAAAGTAAGTTTGCGGGCGCCCCTGCGCGGCGCCGCGGGCGTCACCCCGCGCCTGGAGAGGGTCCCGGCCGCGCCTCGGCCATTCCGGCGCCCACGCCCCGCGCCCGCCGCGCCCCGGCCCGCGCCCCGCCCGCCCCCGGCCCTACCTGGCCCCGGGCTCCTCTTCGGCGGCCGCGGCGGCCGCGAGCAGCTGCGCGCACGGAGGGAGGCAGGGGCCCGGCTCCGCGGAGGGAGGCGCGCAGGGGCGGGGGCTCCTCCGGCGGCGGCCGCCTCGCCGCGCGTCCGAGGCAGCAAGTGGGAGCCAGACTCCTCCTTCGGGGGGCGGGGGGCTCCCCGGCGCCCCCTCCTTCGCCCGCCCGCCGCGCGGCTCCGAGCCTCCCCAGCTCCCCCTCCCGCCGCCGCCCTCCTCCCTCCCTCCTCCCACCCCGCCTCCCCCCGCCCCGGCGCCGGGAGGGGCGCGCTCGCGCCCTCGGGCCCGGGCCCAGCGCGGCCACCCGCCGGGGCCCCCGCCAGGCCGGCCAGGCCTCGGCCCTCGGCCCCCGCCCGGGCCCGGCGCCCGCATCCCGCCGCCCAGGGGAGGGGAGCGGGGCAGGCGGCCCGGACGGGGGCAGGAGGAGCGCGGCCCGCGCTGCGGAAAAGGGCAGGCGGCCGGCCCGCCGCGCCCCGCGCCCCTCGCCGGCCCGCCCCCAAAACCCCAGGCCCGGCCGCGCGCGGGGTGGGCGGGGAGCGGGGCGGGGGCGCTCTCACCTCCGGATCCGCGGCCGCCGCAGCGGGCACCGCGTGCAGGGGCGCGCGCGGCTCCTTCCGGGGCGCCGCGGCCCCCGCCCCCGGCCCGGACCCCCTCCCGGGGCGGCGAGGGCACCCTGCTCCGGACCCCTCCCGCTGGGGGTCTGAGAATACCCCCTCCACCCCCCTTTTGGGAAGACCCCAGCTCCTAGGCTGAATAGGCCTGGGTCCCCTTCCTGTGCCCCCATCTCTTCCCCTGGGGGTCCCAGGTCCCCAATCCCTGGGTGCACTGGGTGGCCGGCTGGGGCCTAACCCGGAGTGAGGCGGGTAAGCAGATCAGGGCTTGAGAATCTGGCCTTGGTCTGAAGAAGGCCCTGCCTTGTTGGGGAGAGGGGAGAGCAACACCGCCAACCAAGGTGGTCCCACCCTGGGGAGTTTGAGAGGCCCCTTGTGACCTCTGTCCCCCTGCCACCGGTGGAGAGAGGTGTCACGACACAGGCCAGTCCCGGACTGAGAGGGAGGTGAGAAGGGGGTGTGGCTCCTCTGAGGCCCATCTAAGGCACCTCCACAAATGTTTATGAGTCCCCTTCCCCCACCACACTCAGGTCACACATGCCACCCACTCCTGCATTCATCACAGCTTCAGACACAGTCCCTGAGGACACCCTGTGTGGGCACCTCAGGCCTGGCATGCCCTTGGGGAGAGCCCAGTCTGGTAGAAAGGCAGACAGGGACACAGAAAAATTCCCCTCACAGGTGCAGGAGGGGAAGTGGGGATAGCTACCCCAGGGTGGCTTCGTGGAGGTGGACACACCCCAACTGAGTAAGTGTCTGCCAAGGAGAGGAGGTATGGAAAAGGCATTCCAGGCAGAGGGAACAGTGCATGCAAAGGCCTTGGCATGTTTGGAATGGCAGCTTCAGTGGGGCTGGAGAAGGGGGGCGCGGGGAACAGGGGCTGGATCAGGAAGAGCCTTAGCTGCCTGCCTAAGTAGACTTTATTGGGGGTGGTGGGGAGCGATAGAAGGTTTTTCAGCAGGGGCATGACTTGGTCGCATTTATCTTTTTAGAGTTTGCTGAGGCAGCCCTGACAGAGGAGGAGAAGGGGCTGTCAGGGAGACGCTGGCGCTGCCAAGGGAGATGATGGAGGCCTGGGCTGGGGCCCTGAGGCAGGATAGGGGGCAGAGGCTGACCCAGGGAGCCTCAGATGGGCACCCTCCTCCTCTTCCTTGTCTGTGGACCTCACTTCTGTCACCCCGTGCTGGGGCGATTCTGGGGCCGAGAGAAGAGGCCAGGCGGGAAATACACCCTCAGCCGGTCGAGTGGAAGGACAAGTGAGGCCCCTGAGTGGGGGCACAGCGTGGGCAGGCCCTGTGCTTCTCCTCGGGAGCAGCGAGCTGCCACACCGTCTCCCTCCAGGGCCAGTCCTGGGAAGCGGCTTCCCCAGTGCCCTCACCCCGCCAGACACGTCCCCCCCATGATTACTCACTCTGCCCACCAGGGCCACACGGACCTTTGCAAGATGCCCAGCTCGGGTCTCCCTGCCCTGTGAGGGTCGGAGCCCCAAGGAAGCTCTTCCCAAGCCAAGACGAGAGGAGCGTGGGAGCAGTGACCTGGGAATTCAGGGAAGAAAGCCCAGGTGAAGGCACAGACTGCTGCCCAGGAGGAAGTCGGGTCAGTGGCCTGAATCCGCTGTCAGCCTCACTGCTCAGGTGGCTGCAACATCCACTTGGCACCTGTGTCATCCTAGGAACCGTGTGTGTGCCAGGCCTGTGCTGGGTGGCTGGGGAGGCAGGGGGCACCTGATGCAGCCCCTGCCACCCAGCCTTGGCCAGTGAAAGACTAAAGGGGAGAGATACTCAGGGACCAGCCTGGACCAAGTGTGGGGTGGGGAAGGGAGAGATGCCCACCCTGGGGGTGGAGCAGGGCTTCCTGGAAGAGGGCACGAGGGCTGGGCCTGGAAGAAAGGTCAGAATGTGGACAGGGGAGATGAGACTGACAGGCGTTCCTGATAATAGGAAATGCAGATGGCCAGGAGGAGAAGGGCAGGGAGGATAGGAGGGTGCAGACCCCTAAGGGACTGGAACATGCCATGAGGCAGGCCACGTGGGGCCTTGAGTGCCACGCTCAGCAGGCCATGGGAGCCTCTGAGGACATGTGAGCAAGATGCTCTATGGTGTCCTGTGTCCCAGCGCCCAGGACAAGGCCAGTGTCAAGTGAGTGAGTGAATGAATGAATGAGCGAATGAAGGATGAGATCACTAACCTAAACTCCCCTTAGCACCAGAGCCTCCCAGCTCCTCCAGCTGAGCTGCGCACCTCTGTGGAGCATGAAGGAGCGTCCCAGACTCAGCGGGGAGCACCTTTCTCCCCTGAGGGCTCCAGGCTTCCTGAGCACGATGTCTCCAAGGGAGATGAAAACCGTCATGCCTGCCCGGGAGACAGGACTTGAGCTCAATAGCCCAACAGACTCCACCTGCTGCCTGCCAAGGTCAGAGCCACAGCTTGGCCATGGCCTCAGGAGACCCCAAAGGATACACAGTTTGAGACAGTGGAGAATCTGTGTTCCTAGTCCCTGGGGAGAGAGCACAGAAGTTCCTGTGATTCTCATCCTCCAGGCCACCTTCCTCACCACCTCCAACCCCACCAGCCCTCCCCTCAGCTGCCAGAACACCATCTCTTACCTTCTTGTTACATGCATTTATTGAGCACCTACTATATGCCTAGCACTTCTTTGGAGCACTTCCTTTGGAGCAAATCATGAGCTCCCCCCCAAAGGGGCCTGTACCACCCAGTCCCAGGCACTGAGCTCTGAGTTTGACCCACACCTACCCTGGACCAGGCTGCTTCCTGGAGGTGGGGCTCTGACTCATCCCACAGGACCTGGGGCTCAGTAGGTGCCCAGCTAATGGGTTCTGAAAGACAGAGAATGAGGAGTGTGGGATGGGCAGCGTAGACCCACTCCTAAAAGAGCAACCAATCTGGCAAACACAGCAGACATTCTGCTTTTGGAAAAATTTAATAACACAGTGGCACTTGTTCATGGAGACTAACAGAAACACCACACAGGCCCACACTGCAAAACCAGGCAGGGGAGGGCTCGTTCAGCTGGGATGCTATTCCCAGGCACCTACTATGTGCTGGAGGCCGGGGAGAGAAAGAGGAGAAGGCAGGCTGTCTGCCCACAGAGAGACAGGAGGTCGGCAGATGCTCATGACACCAGGGAGAAGAGGGCACCTGAGGGCGGGGAGAAGGGCAGCAGATGCAGCCTGGGACCGCTTCAGAAGGAGGTGATGTGTGTGTTGCGGAGGAATAAGACTTCACTCTGGGAATAAATGGGAGAAGGACAGCCCAGCAGAGGGACCAGCCTGTGCAAAGGCTCAGAGTCTCAAAGGAACATGGTATGATACCCCCTGGCCAAGAAATTCACCTTCCAGGAAGGTGTCCCAAGGCAGTAACTGCAGGCTGTCTATAATAGCCCCAAATCAGAAACAAGCTAAATGCCCAGCCAGGGGGGATCGGTTTAAAAAATTATGGTATGTCCAGGGAATTTCAAGTAGCCAAATCATGTTGCTGAAATGTGATGTGGCGGGAAAATGATATCCGTGCTCGTCACACATCCTATGAACAAGTGAAGTAGGCTACACAGGAGTGCACCTGATTCTATGTCTTGATGAATGAGAATTAGGAAGAGGGAGAAAAAGAAGATAGGAAGTATATAGAGCAAAATGTCAACCCTGGGGATGAGATAATGGGTGATTTTTTACTTAATTTATGGGACCTTGTCGTCTCCAACTTTTCTATGATCATCAGAATATCGGGAGGGACGGAGGGGGCATTCGGTGAGGGGTGTGAGCAGAATTGGGGGTGCCTGTAGGGCAGCTGGCATGAGCTGGAGGCGTGGGCAAGGCCCAGGCCACAGAGGACCTCTAGTGCCTCGTTGACAGAGCATCTCAGATCTTCATTCTCTCCTCAGGTCCTGCACGGTGCCTGGCTCATCACCAGCACGCAGAATGTGGTTATTATTCAGCAGATATTCACCGGGCTCCTACAACATGCTAGGTGCTGTGTCAGGCTCCGGGAATCACGCAGGCAGGGGAGGCCAGAGGATCTCAGGGGAGGTGGAAGTCAGCATGGGCTGGGGCATTGGGAGAGGCTCCCTGGAGGAGGTGACCTGGGCTGGGGCTGGACGGATGAAGCTGGCTTTGCATCCCCACCTCTGCCCTGTTACCCCTTTAAGGTCTCCATCCGCCAGCCCAGGTCTGTCTGGACCCTGACACAGCCCAGAGGCAGGTCAATTTCAATCCACCTGTCTGGCATGGGCCTCATCCCGGACCTTCGTCTAGGCCCAGAGCCCAGGGTGGAAGGGCCATGCCTTGTCAGGGACCCCAGGCCCTGCCCACCTCTGGTTAGGCTCAGGTGCAGCCTATGATGACTCCCCCAACTCCTGAACCATGCCTTGACCACTGGCTCAAATCCTGCCTCTGCCACTTACAGCTTGTAACTCTAAACCTCAGTCTCTTCTACTTTGTTATTGCAAAGTTGTTACAATAATCTCTACCTCGAGGGCAGTGCACATAGAGTGCCTGGCACACAGTTGGCACTCGGCAAGTGGTGGCTGTTAACACTGTCACAGTTCTAGATACCGAGTCTGGGGATCTGGATTCTAACCCAGTTCTGCCACTAACTTGCTTGAGACCTTGGGATGTTCTCATGTTTCCCGAGCCTTAGTTTTCTCTACTTGAGGAGAAACGTGATGTGACAGCTTGCTCCTGGGCTTGCTCCGGATGAAATGACAAGATGTGGAAAGACCCCAGGACCTCCCTGCTCAGGCCCCTAGCTGAGCTTCCAGCCAGGCTGTTGTCCAAATGAGTCCCCCACCCCGTTCCATTCCGGGGCACTGCCCCCCATAGACCCTCTGGACCTGTAGGACCCCGAAAGCCAGGTACAGAGAAGGGCCCTGTATCAAATGAGCTCTGGGACATTTAGCTGATCATTCCACAGGGGTCTGCCCCAGGCAGACGGCCTGGAGGGTGAGGCGTTTGTCACTGGAGAGGTGGCCCAAGATATGCCTCAGGAAGGTGTCCCCTGCCCCAGGCGATGCTGCTCCTCCTCAGGATTGGAGTCCTTGGGAGCTGAGGCCAAGCTCAGACGGGGCCAGACACCCCCTGCAGGCGGCAGGAGCCAGGAAGATGCCACAGCCCACAGCTCTCCTGAGGGAGGGGTCAGCTCCTGGTGCCACTCCCGGTCACCACTAATGTGGGTGGCCTGGGCTCCCAGCAACCATGGCCCGGCCCCTCACATGCTGCCTGTGAGCCTTTTATTGTCTTTAGAGAACTTTTCCAGATTCCTTGTAGCTGGTTTATTTCTCACAACAGCCTGGTGGGACCTCAGCGAGGGTCAACCTTACCTGTGAAGTGAGACTAGAAGGCCCATTTTACAGAGGAAGAAACTGAGGCTCCAAGAGATTTTGAGACCTGTCCAGCTAGTATATGGTAAAGTTGGAACTGCAAGGCCAATCTTCAGACTCCAGGACACCTGTTCTCTCCCATCCACCCTGTCCGCATCCAGGTGCCAGGCCAGCTCCTTCCAACCCCGCTAAAGGCCCACAACACATCTGGGTACCATCTGAGCACTGCCAGGGTCTGCTCAGCTCTGCTGAGCTGTCCAGGGTCCTGCCGGACCCAGCCCTGCCCCGCAGCCTTCTCTGATCCTTCCCCTGGCTGCCACCTCTTCCAACCTCCCGGATCTCAAAGAAGTGGGAACAGGTGAAGTTGGGCCTGCCCCAGGGCTCTGTGCCTGCACTGCCTGTGGGCCCTTGGATACCATGCTTCAACCTCAAAGCCTTGGTTTCCTTTTCTGAAAAATGGGTGCAACATGGGGCAGGCCAGGAGGTGGTTCATAGTCAATAAACTTCCATAGATATTACGGCCACCTCCTCTGAGCCAGGCAAAGCCAGAGACACAAAGGGACTCAGACCGAGCCCTTCCCTTGAGCGAGAGGGTCCAGAGGGTGTGGGGCCTGGAAAATAACAATGACCACACGCTGCTGAGCAGAGGGGACCACGAGCTGGAGTACAGAGGACCTCCCAGCCCTCCTGGGGGCAGAGAAGGGGAGGTGCTCATAGAGTATCCGGTGACAAGGGTATTGGGGTGGGGGAGCCACATAAGCAAAGGAGGCAGGAGGAAGGTGGTGGGGGCCAGGGCAGCCTGGGGTGGTGGGGGGAGTTCTGTGGGACCAGGAGGAATGAGCTCGCTCTGAGCCCAGAGCAAGCCCCCAGGAAGGCCAGTGGGGCCTGGTCAGATCTCTCACAGTGGACGGTGTGAAGCGAGGACAGAGGGATGGCAAAGAGGGGCCCTGGAGGTAGGACGGCCAGGGCTCCATGACTTACAGAGAATAGTAACAGCGAGAGCTAGTCCCAGGCACTTTTGTGTCTCCTCCTTCAATCCTCACGGCCTTGCACCCACACAGTGTGGAGTGGTGGGCACTGATAGCAGGAACCGGACACAGGGGGTCCACAGGCTGCCAGCATCCCCCTCCAGCTGACTTTTGATTTCCTTGACGTCCCTGAGCTCTGCGTCCCTATCTGGAAACTAGGTGAGAGTACCGCCCGCCTCGTGGGGTCCTGGTGAGTACCGGGTGAAGCAGACTGTCCACGGGCCCTGAAAACCGGGCCCTCTGTCCTTGGGGACATTGGGCTCCATTGCTGGAGCTCACCAGACCTCTCCTGGGGCAGCTCTGGCATCTGTCGGGTCCCCTGTGTCTTCCTTTCTCGTGGGAGCTGCCCCACCCTGATAACTCTATGCAAAAGCAGCTTGGATGTGAGGGCACTGGGACACGGGTGACCCTCACAAGGACGCGACAGAGGGCTCAGGTGCCACGGCCAGTAGCGGGAGCACTGGGTTCAAGTCAGGTTGTCTGACCCCAGAGCCGGATCAATGGCGGTACCAGAGCCAAACATGGAGAAGGAGGGAACAAAGTGGGGTTTGCTCCTGGGACCCAGCAAAGGGACGAGTGAGAGAGGCCCCAGCTCAGACGAGGGAAGCCCAGACCTGGACCCCTGCTGCCCCCGCCCCCACCAGGGGGCCTGGGGGAGGCTCTAATAAGTTGCTCGGGACATGAGCCTGGGTCCTGGCACAGGTATCCTGACCAGGACCAAGCAGATAGCAGGGCCCCAGAGTGGGCCAGACACTGGAACGAATGCCCCGGGGAGTAGAGAGCTGGGAGGTGAAGGCACTAGGCACCAGCTCAGAGAGGGTACCTGCTTCAAAGGTGGTGAGATCTGAAACCTGGGCGTCCCCGTGCCCTGCCTCCTGTCCCTCACTCTGCATCGGGCAGCACCCCAAGTCCTGTCCACCTGCCTCTCGAGTCCAATCCCTCCCATCCTAATGGCCTTCCCTGGGTCCTTTGCCCCCCACACTGCAGCCAAGGTGCCCCTTCCCTGCTTGGGAACCCTCAGTGGCTCCCCATTGCTCTTAAGTCTGTATCCTGCTGGTGGGGGGTGTGGGGTGGGGGGAGCTCTGCCCATCCCACCCAGGATGCACTTATCCAGGCAACCTACACCTCCTGGGCCCCCGACGGGACTGTATCTGCTCTGCCCGCTACCTGGGCCCATGGCCAGCCACAGGGCCCTGAGCCTGTGGACCTCCAATGGGATCAGGAGCCAAGGGGGCAGCTGAGCGGGCCTGGGCTCCAGCTGAAGGTGAGGCTGGGGCTTCCTGCCACCCCAATGCCTTCCAGGAGCCTGCTCCTGAGACCCCAGGGCCCTGCCTCACTTCTCTCCTGCTGGAAGCCCCCTCTGCAGCACCCCTCACCTGGGAGAGGCAGGCTGGAGGGAAGAGCATAGTCCGAGGTGTCAGACAGGCCTGGCCTGCTGCTGGGGTCCTGGGCAGGTGCTTGACTTCTTGTCTCACCTGTCAAATGAGGGTGAGGGGTTAAGGGTTACCTGCCCTGTGAGTCTGTGCCGATCCCATGGGATGAGGAGTGTGAACTGCCTAGTGCTGGCTGTGACTCTCAGCAAGGAAACTCGGTGATGGTCCCCAGGAGACCCTGCAGGCCCCTGCCCCCACCCCTCATTGACCACTGGTGTCCCCATGCTATTCACTGGTTGACCCCAGCGCCATCCCTACCGCTCAGAGGCACTCAGAAGATGCTTAATGCACCAGAGGTATCAGACAGAGGAGCCCCAGGAAGCACCCACACTTTTGTTGATGCCTGAAATCCCCCTACTAGGGAGCTGTTATCCTTGGTGAAAGGCAAAATCCCAGGGAGGCATTATGGGGCGGTGGGGACCGTGCCAGCCTCCTCATGCAGACGGCCCCCCAGCCTGCCTCCTTCAGAGAGGAAGCCCCTCCCCGCATTCCCGCGGGGCCCTCATGCCTCCACTTGCATGTCTCCCATGCCCATCACCCCCCACTTCCCCAAGGGCCTGTTCCATCTCTGGAGTCTTAGCTGTCAGAAGGTTCTTCCTTCTGTTGAGTTTGTAGCTTCTTCCCCCGTTGCTCCCCGCCCCGCCTCCAGCCCGCACGGCCCTCTTGGCTCCCTCCAGGCTGGCCCTGAGCAGCCCTGGGGCCATCAGCAGAACTCCCTGAGTCTGGTCCTCCCCAGACTCACAGCCCCATCCTCCAACTGTCCCTCTGCTCACCTGGCCACGCACCCCTGCCCATCTCAGTCCTCTCTGAATGAGACCTAGGTTCTCCCCCCTCTCGAGGTGTGACATCCAGACTGGCAATGAGACCAAACGCAGCTCTCAGGCAGACAAGGGGCGAGGGAAGAAGCTGGCTAAGTAGTGTCTGCTGCTGCGGCAGTCATTCACACCTAGTCTGAATGTTTCCAGCCCTTTCCTAACAGTCTGATTTGAGTCAGATCTCACCCTATTCCCTCACTGTACAAATAGGAAACTAAGGCCTAGCTTGAGAAAGAAACAAAGGAGAGGGAATACTCTGTACTCAGATTAGAGGGAAGGTTAAACGGTCCTGAAGAGGAGGGTAAAGGGTGGAGGGGAAGGGGCTGAAAACAGACTTTTGTGATTTCTCCCTCCAGGATTGTTGATGCCAGAGGCCACAGGGCTGCCAATAACCCTTACTGCTCTTATCCATCAGGACAGTCACCCATTTCACAGATGAGAAAAATGAAGTCGGAGCCGTTGAGTGACTTGGCCAAAGGGTGCATTGCAACTGCCCAGATCTTCATGACCCCAACCTCCACGAGCTTCCATCCCTGACAATGCTCTTCAGGCAGCTGAGGGGGAGAGGAGTCCCCAGGCCACCGCCCCAACGGGACATCACTCATTCCTGACTCCCATTCCCATACGCCCCTGCACCACCCTGCACTGCAGCCCACTCACAGAGATGACAAAAGCCACTGTGTCTGAGCACACACAGTATGTCTTTAATTCTCATAACCACCTGAAAAGGTGGCTTTATTTCCAGTTTACAGATGACAAGCTGGGGCTGAGAGAATGGACTTGCCCAAGGTCACACCTTAAGTCCCTGGTAGGGCTGGAGTGACGCCCAATTCTGGCACCATTCCATCCCTGGCCTCTGGCTCTCTGCTGTGCCTGTGCCAGTGAGGCGGCACAGAAGCAGCTCATGCCCTACACCTTCCCTTGTGTACCCAGAGCAGACATCACTAATCAATTGCAGTGCTCTCTCCTGTTACCCAGGATGCAGCCTCAGAATCCTTGCTCAGGGCTCCAGGCAGCCACTGGGAAGAGTTGGCCCTGAAAACATTGTCTACTTGCCTCTCTCAGAGGACCTGCTGGACCTGCTGAGCTCCTGCCTGCCCATGGGACCTGGACAGGCCTCTCTGCCCTGCCAGGTAACAGAGGCAGTCACTTCCCTGCGGGGTCGGGTCTGGAGCTGACCTGGGACTCACCATGGTCCAGCAGAGCTCCCCGACCCTCCACAATGCCCTCTCTCCCCTCCTCACAGCTCTCTGGGGCCTCTACCTCCTCATCTTGAAGATGACCATTCCTTGTACCCCACTGAGCCATGGAAACCCCCAGTGGCCTAAACCCAAAGCTGCAGCCTTTCCTGAAGCCCCCTCTCAGAGGCTCCCCTCCAGCCTCCGCCTCCCTCAGGGACCCCTGAGGCCAGTACCCACTTTTCCCCATCTTCAGCACCCCCAGTGGACCAGCTCCTCTCCACCTGCATTTAAACTTGCTCAGGTCTCCTCACCTAAGAAAGAAGACCTCTGTCCCTCCCACGTGACCCTGGCCATCTCCTCCCCCTTCTCAACCAAGTTTCCTGAAAAAGGCTCCCTGCCCCCCTTCCATCTCCACTTCCTGCCTCCTAGCCCTCTCGTCAAGCCAGATCAGGGTCACCAACGGCCTCCTGGTGTCCACCACAGTCCTGCTTGTCCCCAGCCATGTGGGCCTCTCCCCCTGCTCTCAGGACAGAGTCCAGCCCGCTGGCCATGGCCCTCGCGTCTGCATGTTCTCATCCTGGGGACATTCCCATGCCACCCCTCACCCTACTCTCTAGACACACCGACCAACTTCCTTCTCGCTGGCTCTGGGCGTCCATGCTCACTCAGTCTTCTGCCCCCGCGGTAACCACAGCAGCAATGATAAAGCTATGGCTTATTTAGAATTACTGTGTGCCAGGCATTGTGGTAAGCACAGCTTAGCCCATCCCATCCTCCATCAATCCTATCTATTCATTGACTCCAAAAACATTTATTGAGCGCCCACAATGTGCCACACCCCTTTGTAAGCGCTAGGGCACAGCAGTCAACTGAGTTGTGGGTATATTGTTCCAATTGTATAGGTGTGGAAACTGAGGCTTAGAGAGGCTAAGTGACCTGCCTGGGCTCACACAGCCATGAGGTGGGCTCTACATTCTATACCCACACATGCCCCCATGCCATGGCCACCCTGTGGGCCACCCACTCCAAGTTGGCCCCAGAACCCTGCCCACCTCCCACCCCTCTCAGTTGCCCTTGGAGCCCAGCACCCTCAGCGCTTTGTTCTCCTCCCTGGGAGCCCCCTCCTACCATCCCCGTTGCCGGGCCGCCAGCCTGGCTGCTGCCTCCTCGGGAGCCGCTGCCAAGCCATCAGCTCCTTTCATCGCCCCAAGGCAGCCAGAGGGAGCGCCAGCAGCAGCCTTGGCACACACCGCCTCCGGCCGCTCCCTGCGTGTTCTCAGGCACAGGCGCCAGCCCAGCAGAGCAGGCACCCAGCCCCAGGCCCATGGCCGCAGCGGAGAAGGGTCACTGGGGGATCCAGCCCTCCCCAGTACAAGTCAGGAAACTGGGGCTGGGGATCAGCCAGGCCTCCTTTGAAATTGTCCAAATTAGTCAAATCAGCCCATCAGAGTGACAATCAGACGTCCGTGGAAGGCAGTTCCCTCTGCTGGAATGCTCTCCATCCAACCTCGCACCAGCCCCTCAGAGCTCAGCGAGGGCGGGCCCTTCCTCAGGGGTCCTGACCTTCATGGGGTCCAAGATCCCTCTCAGCACTCACAGCACCCGTCCTAGACGCCTGGCCAACGGTCAGCCCAGATGGAAACCACGGCTAAGGAAGCTCGGGGTGGGAGGCAGGGCCTCGCGGGGCTCCACTGTTGGTCCACATGGGGGTCCTGCTCCTCCCATCCATGGGCACCTGGCTGACCCTTCAGGATGGCTGTTTGGCTCCTGGAGACAAGACCTCTGTCCCCGTCCCGACTCTGTGCCCCCAGAGGCACAGAGGGCTGGGCAGGGGGACACTCAGCTCCACGGAGATGCCTGTGGCCTCAGGAAACTCTGTGCTATGCCCTTGGCTTTGAGGTGAGGATAAGAGAGCCCAGCCCTGGCTCCAGGGTCACCTCCATCGAGTCTGGTTCTCTGAGCCTTCACTTCCTCCTCTGCCAAACGGATTCTGATTCTCCCTGGTCAGGCTGGTGACAGGTGAACCCAAATGATGGACGCGGGCCCCGGCCCTCCTTTCAGAGTGAGAAAGCTGTGAACGGGGGAGGGCCCCGGAAAGAGGCAAAGGCGGCCGGCTCGCCCTGTCTGGGGCGTCCCTCTGCCCCTTCGGGGCGCTGTGGAGAAAAGCAGGCCGTGCCAGGACGCGCAGGAGGCTGGCGGCAGCGTTCCTGCTGGGGGCGGGGGTCTAGGGCTGGCCACGCTGGCCCGGCAGCCAGGGAGAGAACGTCTGCAACAGGAACCGCGTCTACGGAGCTAAGGAAGAAGGCTATGTGCGAGGGCAGTGAGCTGAAGGAAGTGTGAGAAACGAGCGCGTGGAAGGGAGACACCCAGACGGCTCAGACGCCCTGGCCCCTGCAGCCATTAGCTCCCACCGGTACGCCCACTCCAGGCTCTGGGCTCCGTGTTCCCGCCTCAGATTCACGGGAGAGAATCCCATTGGGCCATGCTTGGGTCATGTGTCCAGCCTGGACCAATCAGCTATGGTCGGGGCGGGGTCACATAGCACAGAGTTAGCCTGGCCAATCGCAGAGAGGGGAGCATTTGTGGGCGGGGCAGCCGCTGACAGGTGGCTTCTCATTTCACTGGTGGGGGGTTGACAGACCCCCAGGACAACTGACCCTCGGTAGTGTGTCCCAGCACCCTTGGACCAACCCAAAGGCCCGCAGTGGGAGGGAGCCAGGCGTGCTCCTGAAAAGGTGGGAGGAGAGTGGGGCAGGGCCCCAGTGGAGAGGACCCCGAGCCAAGGCAGATGGACTCCAGGGCACGGAGCAGGACGGGTATGACAAGTCCCCGGTTTGACCAACAATACTGTGATGAGGCCAGGAGGTGACCAGGAGGAGGGAGGGAGTGGATGTGGGACGGGATAGGAGGGTAAACAACGCGAACTGGGCCATTTGGGTCAGGTGGAGGGAGAGGAGGCTGCTGGACCGGGCTCCAGGGTGCAGGATGGTGCTCGCTGGGAGAGAGGGAGGATCGAGGGAGGGAAGCCAGCTAGCAGGGGGTTCAGTTTGAAACATCTTGAGCACAAGGTTCTGTGGTCCACTTGGGAGAGAGGGGGAGAGGATGGTGGCCACAGGGGAGAGAGGCCTGCGCTGCCTTCGGGGACTTGCGGGTGACTGGCCTGGACGGGATGGCCTGTGAGGTCAGGAGAGTGGTCAAGACCACCTGCGAGATGCCTGGAGAAGAAGGGAGGCGGGGACTGAGTGCTGAGGAGCCCAGCATTCAAGAGAGGAGTGCGGGGAAGAGACGCTGGCAGAGAGAATGGGATGGGGAAGGAGCAGCTGGGGAAGCTGGAAGAGAATGGAGAGGGCCAAGACCCAGGCCAGGAGGGGAGATCAGCAGGGCCCCAGGAAGAGAACTGGACCTAACAGCCAGGAAGTCATAGGAGACCTTGAGGAAGGGTCCCCAAAGGGGCTGGGGTGATGGAAGTGAGAGGGGAGACACCCCTCCACACAGGGCATCTCTGTGCCCCTGATTCTCCATAACTGGGAGAATTCTCCATTGTGTTGAGAACAATGACCCCAATGTCCATCAGGGGCAGAGATTTCTTTGGCTAGAAGGAGCCAGTGTCTGAAACGTGTTGGGAAATAGCCGCATTCTGTTCCCAGTGCCCCCTAGTAAGCCGAGGTTATCCCCATTTTACAGATCAGACAACAAGGGGAAGCAGCTCATTGCAGGGCACACAGCACATCGAGGCAGAGCGGGGACCAGGACCGAGGACCCTGTGGCCAGCCCAGCACTCTCTCCCCCTGAGCCTGTTCGTGCTCCAAGTGATGCTGTGAGTGAAGGTCGTGGTCATGGGGGGAGAAGGGGATCTCTGGTTAGACTTCCTCTCCCCAGGCCTCAGCCTTTCCATCCAGGAGCCTGAGCTGGGCCTCTGCTTGGCCATGATGCCCTCTCTCTAGATCCACCTGGTGAGGTCAGGAAGGTGCCCCAGCTCTCACGGGGAGGCCTGGGTGGATGCCCACTCTGGTCAGCTGCCAGCATCTAGACTCAAGGGCACAGCTGCCCCACACACCGGCAACTTCGGGAAGGAGGCATGAGGGCAGATGGGCTCTCAGATAGGGGGCAATTCCAGGGACATCGTGGCTTCCTGGAGCCCGGCTTTGGAGCTTGTTGGGGGCAGGTTCAAATCCTGGCTCTGCCACTTGCTACCTGGATGACCTTGGCGAGTCTGGACCCCATGCCAGAGCCTTTGTTTCCTCATCTGTAAAATGGGGTTTATATGCCTGTCTCCCAGGGCTACTGTAAGGATTAAGTGAGTTGCCCTTCGAACGATCACCTGGCAGCAGAGGGAGGAGTGCTGTTTATGTTGGGTGTTGACCAACAAGAACCAGCTAGAGAGATAAAGATGGATCTGCCCTCACATAGCTGACGGGAGAGAGTGGACCGGAGCTCACACACTCCTATGCGACAGTAAGCTGGGCAGTGCTGTGGGACACCCAGGGTCCCAGTATTTCCTATAAATATGATCCACTCCTTCCCACTTCCTTCCTTTGCCTGTGCTGTGTCCTCGCCTGGTGTGCCTGCGTCATACCCATCCTTCGAGGCCCGTACCTCACCCTCTGGGCTGACATGTCTTAACATGGAGACAGTCACATTGTCCCAGCTGAGCTCCTCTCTCCGCCAGTGGTCATTGGTACCACCCAGACGGCCCCTTTGAAGCTCATGTTCCAACCAGCCACCCACGGGCCCAGGAGGCCCTAGGAAGACAAGTGGACCCCCCACCGCTCTCCCCTGGCACCGAGGGAGGGCGGGCAGGACCGGGCAGCCACACGCAGGAAGTCAGGTGTTTACACTGCAAACAGAGGCTGAAGGGAGATTGCACTGTGGATTCAGCATCAGAGGGGTGCAGACGCCCAGGTTCCAGGCCGCATGTTTGCCCCGGTCCCCAGGGGTTCTGGCGGCCTCCCGCAGCCCAGACCTTGTTTATCTCCATCCGTCTTCCCTGAGCATGATGTGGAGGCCACACCTCGTCTCCATGTCATTGTCCCTCAGTGAGCTGGCATCCTCCTGGCTGAGTGGCCTGGCCCTGGTGCACAGGTCAGCAGAGATGCAGGGCCCGGCTCCCTGCCCCGGCCTCATCAGCCCCACTCTTTCTTTGGCGTGGCCTGCCTGCCTCAGCATCACCCCTGTAACCCACTGTCAACACTCTGCCCCCGCAAACTCACTCCATCCCTCTCCCCTTTAACAATCAGCCCTCATGCCAAGCCCCATGCTCAGGCTGGCGGGGAAGGTGAAGGAGCTGGGCTCCTGCTCAGGGGGAGAAACAGAATCCAGGAGCCGGCCTCCCAGCCCTGCCACTCACCAGCTGAGTGACCTTGGGAAGTCACTGCACGGCTCTGGGCCTGCTTCTTCATCTGTAAAATGGGGCGATGCTCATCCTACCCTCCACCTCGTAGGGCCATCGTGAGTATTAAACAAGTCAGGGCAGGTGAAGTGTTCAGAAAGCGCCAGCCCAGCGTGCGGGCTCAGCAGATGTCACTGTTGGTACCGTCCCTGTCGTCCTCGGTGTGGGGACAGCGGGCCCAGGGGAGGGGGCAATGCTGCTTTACACTCATTGCCTCCATCCTCACAACCCCCGCTAGGTGACCATTGTCAGACCCAGAGAAGACAAGAGGAAACTGAGGTCACACTCAAGCCACCAGGCGGTGCGTGTGAAGCCTCCATTCCACCCCCCTAGCTGGGTGAAAACGGCGGGACAGGAAGAGGCGGGGAGCAGTGCTCTGTCAGAGAGGGGCTCCCCAGGAGCGGATCCTGTGTCCATGTGTCCTAGGAGGCTGGCAGCCCTGTGGCCACATCTTGGGCAGAGCCAGGACAGCCATCTGGCCCACTGGACCTCCAGTACTGGCCCAAATGTCCCCTCCTCCTCCGAGAGGCCTTTGAGCTTCCCAAGGCACCAGCCCCAACGGACTGAGCCCTCCAGGGCCTTCTTTCCAGGCTGGTGAGATGTGTTCCTGCCGAGGTCACCTCCATCATCACACAGAGCAGAGGGGGTGAGAGGCAGCCATGAGGAAGTCCTGTCCTCTCTCAGAGCCCCCTCCCAGGGGTCTCCTGCCCAGAATTCCCTTTAGGCCCATCTCATGTCCCCTTGAATGTCTTTTTTTTTATTGCAGTAACATTGGTTTATAACGTTATATAAATTTCAGGTGTACATCATTATATTTCAATTTCCGAGTAGATTATGTCATGCTCACCACCCAAAGACTAATTATAATCCATCACCACACACATGTGCCTAATCATCCCTTTCACCCTCCTGCCTCTCCCCTTCCCCTCTGGTAACCACCAATCCAATCTGTCTCTATGTGATTGTTTGTTGTTGTTTTTATCTTCTATTTATGAGTGAGATCATATGGTATTTGACTTTTTCCCTCTGACTTATTTTGCTTAGCATAATATCCTCAAAGTCCATCCGTGTTGTCACAAATGGTCAGATTTCATAAGGAAACATTGGCCTTAAATGACACATTAGGCCAGATGGACTTAGTAGATATATACAGAACATTCCATCCAAAAACCACAGGATACACATTCTTTTCAAATGCACATGAAACATTCTCCAGGATTGATCACACATTTGGCCAGAAAACAAGTCTCAATAAATTTAAAAAGATTGAAATAATACCAAGCGTCTTTTCTGACCACAACGGTATGAAACCAGAAATCAACTACAGGAAGAAAATTAGAGAAGCCACAAAAATGTGGAGATTAAACAAAATGCTACTGAACAATGATAGGGTCAATGAGGAAATCAAAGGAGCAATAAAAAGACACCTGGAGACAAGTGAAAATGAAAATACAACATGCCAGAATTTATGGGATACAGCAAAAGCAGTTCTAAGAGGGAAGTTGATAGCCATACAGACCTACCTCAACACACCAGAAAAACCCCTTGAATGTCTTGAGCCCCAGGACCCGGCAGGATGCTGTATCTTTGAACAAGCTGAAATGGGGAGGAGGTGCTGACAGAGCCCGGGCACCTGCTGGCCAAGGCCGCCCCAGGGTCCAGGGGCAGCCAGGACCCAGCCTCATTTCCTCGTCTGCCCAGTGACAGCCACAGCACCGAGGGGAGGCCCAGGGTCCTGCAGGAACCATCCTGAGCCTCAGTTTCCCCATGTGTTCCCCATGTGACAGGGCTGCAGAGAGAAATGCCCGAGATCAGGACTGTGAGCCGGCAGGTATGTGGTGAGTGCTCAGGAGAAATGACAAATGTGCTTGTCATCCTCACTCCCCTGAGCCCTCCCGTGAAAATGACTGTGGAGTGCTGTGGTCATGCGGCAATGTGTATAGAGGCAACAAAGAAGGGTGAGCATGGGGGACAGAGGCCTGGCAAAGTGTGAAGAGGCCAAGGGAGGGGTCAGGCAGACATGGGTTCTTGTGCTGACTCCATCAGGTAAGAGCTGGGTGACCTGGGTCATGTCATTTAACCTCTCTGAACCTCTTGGCAAGGATTAAATGGGACAAGGTGTATGAAGAGGTCTAGGGGGTGTCTGCACACAGTAAGAGCTTAATTAATGTCAGTCTCATGAACACTTCACTCCTTCAACTGTGAATAGTTGGGAAAAGATGCTCGTACACTTGTTTATGCATTCTTTCTCTCTCACATGCATGCGCGCGCACACACACACACTTGCACACATAGTTCCCTCCACTGCTGGGGAAGACAGAGGGTCAATGTCCATTAAGTGGCTTCCATTGCCAAGGCCCTAAGACACCACGAGGCCACACACATCCACCGAGCAAGAGGGGCCAGGACACACCCTCAGCGAGGTGCTGAGATCCCAGAAGAGAGCAGCCTCAGGCTCCCAGGGGCACCCCCAGCCGGAGGCCAGGGCGCCGGTGCAGTGGGTGACCGTGGATAGCTCTCCCCCCTTTCCGGGCCTCAGTCTTCCTTCATGTGCAATGGGCAGAAGCCCCTGGCTGGCTGCCAGGGATGATCAGGTTAAATACACAGGAATACAATCCTGACTCTCCATGACAATTCATGGGGCCCCACGTGCCCCAACCCCAGCAGTAAGCGGTAAACCTATAATGAGGGGTTCTCTAGGGGGAAACCCCTGATCTGCGGCATTTGCCAATTTCCATGGTGTATATACTCCCACCGTGGTCCATTTCCAGCTACCAACCTACATGCTGAGTTGGGAACAGCTGTGTACAGATGGCTCTCGGGAGCTGAGAACCAGCTCCATGACACCACAGCTCCCCACAGCCTCCCTTTCTTCTCTCCTCACCCATCCCTCTCCTGCCACACCGGCCATGTTTCTGGTCCCCACACACACCACATTCCTGCCTCAGGGCCTTTGCACTGACTGTGTCCTCTGCCTGGAACGCTCCTCCTCTGGTTGTGGCATGGCTGACCATGTCTTGCCTTCCAGGTCTCAGCTCAAATGTCGCCTCTTCTAAGAAGCCTGCCCTGACCACCTTGGTAACATTGCCCCCCTCCCTGACCCACACACTCCTGCCACTCTCCATGATTTATGTCTTATTTCCATCATGGCACTCGACTCTACTCGTGTGACACACATTTCTCTGTCATGTGTATTTGTCTGTTTATTGTCTGTCTTGCCTATCGCAGTGTTTGCTCCATCAGAGCCGGGCGTCTTTGGCTTGGTCACTGCTGTGTCCCTGACGTTTATAGCACAGTGCCTGGCACATGGTAGATGCGCAGACAATATTAACAGCATGAATAAATGAATGAATGAATGAATGAATGAATGAACAGACAGCCAATGTCGGAACCTACCTGGCCTGATTCTCCGGGCCCTGCCTGGCCCACTGCCCCTTCCCCCTCCCCCGACTCCCTGAGCAGCTGCTCTAATTGGCGAGGTCCCCCTGACAGCGCCCCATTGTGGGACCTGTAATTGCAGTCTCCTGCCCTCCCACCCCGAATCTCCCTCTTCAGCAGAAAGAGAGGCCTGGCCCCATTGTGCAGGTCCTGTGACACAGCGATGACCTCACCGGGGCCCCTGAGATGGGGCCCAGGAAGGGAAGGGGGTTGGGGAAGGCCAGGCCCAGGTTGGAAAAAGCCTGGGGGCTGTGGCCTGGGACAAAGGGCCGGAGGGGGCTGAAGCCCTGAGAGAGAGAGAGGGAAAGAGAGGGTTTCTGGGATAAAACAAGGGTGCTTTTCATTGGTGGGAATAATTGGGGGAGATTAATCCATAAGAAAGGATCCCGAGGGAGGACCGGGATGGGAGGCCACGTGCCTGAGGGGGACTTTGGAGACACAGACAGACAAACAGATGCACCTGGGCCTGAAACATGCCCATTGTGCCGCCTTGGACCAGCGACTTCCTCTCCCTGAGCCTGTGTCCTTGTATGTAAAATGGACAAATGATAATAGTCCCGTCCACGTGGGATGGTCACAGGTAGATAACAGAGGTTGGGCGCTGAGCATGCAGTAAGTGCTCAATAAATACCCATCTCCCCACCCTCTTTCCTAGACTTTCCCCATTCCTCACCCTCCCATCTCCTGGACTCAGCTGGCCACCCCCAAAGCTGCCCCCAGTGCTGACCCCAGGAACCCAGAGTCTGGCAGGGCCCCTCCTCCAGGGTCACCAGCAGGCCTCCCGCTCTGACCTCCCGAGCTCAGGACCAGCTGGGCCCAGGAGGACTTTGTCCTCACGCGCGAGCCCGGGGCAGGTCCGCCTAGTCTCTTCCCCTGAACCTCTGCCTTAGGCCCCTGGTTATCACTCCAGCCCTGAGCACCACACCCCCGTCCCCCCACCTGAGGGCCCCCAGGAGGGGACCACCTCTCTTTGCCGTGAAGTCCCTTTCTCTGGGAAGGGGGACAGTGCCTGCCTCAGCACCACTGCGGGAGGGAGGGAACAGCTTGTGCAGATCCGTGAGCCCACGTGCTGGGGGGACAGCGTGGGGCTTGGTGGGGGCAGAGTGTGGGGCATGAGGGTCAACAGGATGCCTGGCCCTGCCTTCTGACCTCTTGTTTATGAATAACAAACATTTTCCTCAGAATTTTATCAAAATTGTATAATTTCTAAGAGCAAGATTTTCCAGATTGAAGCTCTTTGCATTAATTTAGTTTCTTGGCCTGTCGTCTATCAAGTGTGGTTAACCCGTTTCTAGTCTATCATTTTTATTTTCATTTTCCTTTACTGAACTTATTTTCGTTGGGATCACTATTTTCCCATAGGACATTTCCACTGACAATTTCATCTTCTGAACGGGTTTTCAGCCACATCACGTTTTGCCCATCACAGCTTCTGCCCCTGTGGGTTTCCTTTGGTGCCAGCAGACTCCCTCCCCAGCTGGCTATGATGAAGCCTGCCGCCATGTTGTGAGCTGCCATCTTGGAGAGGCCCACACAGCCAGGAGCAGAGGGCCAACAGCCAACAGCCAGCAAGGAAGTGAATCCACCAACAACCATGTGTGCTTGGGTGTAACTCCTTCCCTGGTTGATCCTTCAGGTGAGACTGCAGCCGCTGGACCCACACCTTGATTGTGGCCTGTGAGAGCCCCTGGAGCTGCGAGGACCCAGCTAAGCCAGACCTAGACTTCTGACCCGCAGATACTATGAGATAATAAAGGTGTTGTTTTAAGCCAGTAAGTATTGTGGTGATTTATCATGCAGCAATAGACAATTAATACACCAGACAAACATCATAATAATAATAATGTCATAGTAGTAAGATATATTGAAATTATTGAGCACCTACTGTGTGCCAGGCACCATTTTAAATGCTTCACATGCATTGTCTTATTTGTTGCTCACACTCACCGTAACCACTTATGGTTACCATTTACAGAAGAAAAAACAGGCTCGGAAAGGTTAACACAACCGAGACATCCCGAGCCTGGCTGTGTGCTAAGAACTGGCTGGACAAAAGGGAGGCAGCCCAGGGACAACCACCCACTTCCCTTTCTCCTCTCGGATCCATCCTCTTTCCTCTTTGGCTGCAGACACCTTTTATCTTGTCCCGAAAGTGATCGTATGGACACAAATGCACCTGCAATATCATTCGGCAGACATATTTCCCAGAAACATAATATCAATTTTACCTGCACTTTTAATAAGCATTTAATTCCTTCAATTGTCTGGTGGTCCATTTGCAGGGGAAACTGAACTACCTGATCATTTCTCACTTCACCTGCCGTACGGGAAATAGATTCAATTAGAAAAATCTATTGCTAATTTGAAAGCTCTGATTCTATAATTTCCTACAGGGAAGACATGTAAATTGCGTGTTATTTAACACCCTTTCATGGCAGGTGAGTTCCGCGGGGGGCAATTATAATCCACTCTCCACTCTTCCTACAGATTCCTGACAAGGGGAGAAGAGAGAAGAGGGAGCCGGAGGAGGAGGGAGAAGAGGAAAGTATTTTGAAGGCTGGTCTCTCAGTGGCTTTAGGAACCACTACACTGGAAGAGCCTGGTCAGCTGATTTGGTGTCCACCTGCCCATCACGGGGCCGCTGACCGTCACGCAGGCCAGAGCCTCCAAGTCCTCTGCCCTTTCTCTAACCATCTGGAAGCTGGAAAATGACTGTTCTAACACAGGTAGTCAGGACACCCAGCTCTGCACTCAGCTTCTCTGTCACCAGCTGTGTGGCAGGGAGTGTCCCTTTACCTGTGGGGACCTGATCCCCGTCTGCACAACGGGGAAACCGCAGTACTCTCCAACCTGAGCTGTTGGGAGCCCCAAACCCAATATCAAGTGTAAGATGAAAGGGGGGGCTTTGCCAGCTACAAAGCACTGTCCCCCACGGAGGGTGCTAGCACTGGGAGTCAGGCCCTGAAGCACCCACTGGGGGTCTGATCTCCACCCTCTCCCCACCCCCACAAACTGCCAAGAGCTCTTTCTCTAGTTGGACCCCAATCTTTATGGCTAAGGGGTTTTTCAAGATAAGACAATGTCTTCCCACAGAGCTGTGGCTCTGAGCATCACCCCCTCCTCTGTGCACACACGTTTGTATACACACACGCAGCTCTGGGTAGATGTCTCTAGAAGAAAGTTCAAGAAGCCAGGACCACAGGGACGCTCTGGGTGGGGAGCTGGGTGGTGGGGACAGAGAGAATTAGTTTTTACTTTATGCCCTTTTGTACTGCTTGGATTTCTTTGCTCTTTCCCTTTTTCCTTCCTTCCTTCCTTACTCCCTCCCTCCCTTCCTTCCTTCCTTTTATGTCCGCCCATTATATACTCAAAAACGTGATTTTATACATTTATACATCTATTTATTTTTAACAAATGAAACCTGTGACCCAGGGCTCCTCCCTCCTTCCCCGACTGGAGCCCTCCTTTCTGATCTGCCTCATCCCGTCCTTCAGGTCACGTCTGCGCACCTTCCCCACACAGACCCAGTTTGGGCACAGAGGAAGGGTCGCTTCCACCTGGAGCTGCCCCTGAGCTGGGCAGCTCCCCGCAGGGAGCTATGAACAGACACAGCCCAAAAAACGGATACACTGGGATGGGGCGCCCCTACAATCCACACAAGCAGCGGGGCGCCCACTGGCCTGAGGGCTGGGGTGGGCGCCACCTGCTGGGCACAGGTGAGAAGTGAGTCTGGTGCCCACTTGGCCTTGGTCCTTCCAGAGGAGGCTGTGCTCAGGACTCTGTGGCCCTGAGCAGGTGTGGGCTCCCGCTAGGGGGCCCAGCGGCCTCCTCCCCACAAGTTTCTCCAAACAGCTGCTTCACGTGCTTTTCATAGACGTGATGATTTTACACGTCAGAGGTGTGTCAGACACTGTAAATCTTCATTAACTCCCCAAACATGTACCGAGGGCCCCTATGCTAGGCACTGGTGACATTTGACCAACCATAGAGTCACGGTCCTTGCGGGCTCTGAGGGCAGAAGGCCAAGATTAAACAACTCATTACCCAGAAACTACTTAATTACACGCGTAATCGTGCTTAATGGGGAAGACAGAGCGCAACGTTGCTTCAGCTGCCCTCCCGCCAGTTCTGCAAGGGAGGAAAGATGTGACTGCTGCTTTACAGATGAGGCTCAGAGAGGCGGAGTGGCTCACACAGCAGGAGCCCGTGGGGCTCAGATAGGGACCCAGGTTTGCCAGGCCCCAGGAGGCGGGAGGGTGCAGGGTCCCCGGCAGACCCACTGCCAGGCTACAGAAATAGCCCCCACCTGCCATCCTAACAAGACCGCAGGAAGCAGCTGTTTCTCCCAAGGCTGGTTTCAGCGGGCTTCCACCATCACTAGGAGTTAGACCAGACCCCCTGCAAGAGCTGTGCTCTTCTGCCTCCTAAAGGGACGAGTAGACAGAACACGGTCCTCCAACACCGTCAGCCAGAGCCTACCTTCCCCTCTGCCACCCCACCCCTTTTCATCGAATGAGCCCACCATCCTTCAGCAGAGAAGAGAGCCCTGCGGTAGCATGTGGCAGTCCTTGGGCCACCTGGGAATTGCCATCTCTTTCCCAGCCTCAGTTTCCCCTCCTGTCTACTGAGAGGGCAGACTGGACACTCTAAAGACCTCAGCTGATCTGAAGTGTTAAAATTCTCTTCGCCCGCCTCCTGCCTCCCTGCATCAGCGAGTGCAGAGACGCACAGACCCCTCAGTGCTGTGGGCGTCCTCAGTTTCCCCAAGGTGGCCCATCTTTGGGAGACCAAAGCCAAAATGCTTTGGAGACTGTGAAGGCAAACCGGACTCCCTGGCCTCGTGGCGGCTCAGGGATGCAGCGGCTAGGACAGCCCTGCTCCCTTTGGGTCAGTGATGCAACTCACCAGCTGCCGGGAGGGCTCAGCAGACCAGACTCCGGGGCAGGTCCCCTCCCTCTCCGAATTTTGGCCCCTCACAATATCTGCAGCCGCTCCTTGAGCTGGTATCCGAAGCCCCCTTGTGGGTAAGCCATGCAGTTCTCTGTAAACGCGGTGGAAGAGGGGGCAGGCTGCAGCCCAGCTCCCAATCTCGGCGCCGCTGTTGTTATAGCCGGGAGCCCTCGGGCAGATTCCCTAAAATGTCCACTGGTGTCCCGTCTCAGCATTGGTCAAATGAGGACGATGGCAGCGCCTGCCTCCTGGAGGGCGGAGGGATCGGATGAGATGACCCGCTACACGGCAGGCGGGGCGCCCAGGCGTCGTTAGCGCTCACGAAGAGTTAGCGTGATGGTGGGTGTTGCGCAGGCCGGCCCGCGTCGGCCCCTCCAAATGTGGAATGAGGACCGGATGGGCAAACGTTGACTGCGCACACCTTGCACGACCACTTTGCACAATAATTGGCGCTTTTACATCCATCATCTCACCCAACCCTCACAAAGCCCGCTTCCATCCCCGTTTTCCAGTTGGGGAAACTGAGGCGCAGAGAGGGAGAGGGACATTGCCAGCGTCACACTGTGCTGGGGCAGCGCTGGATTCAAACTGGGCAGCTCTGGAATCAAACCCTGGTCCCCGGGGAATGTCAGCGTCAACTCATCAGGGGAGTAGCCTGACCCTGTGGACCCAGGTCCTTGTGGAAAATCACAGACCCCCTTATCCATATCACAGCCTGCACGTCCCCACCGCAGCCACAGGGGGGCAGCAGTGTCCCGGCCATCGCTGTGCAGCGGCTCTCCCACCTCCGCTCCGGCTGGGACAAGGCGGCCCCGCGGGAAGGGAGACCCAGACGGTGGCAGGGCCAGGCACGGAGGCAGAAGTCTACAGTTTTGTTCAATCTACACAGAGTTTTTCAAAAATTATAATTGGTTGCCAGCATTTAAAAATCAGATTTCATACCCAAATCCAAATTTCTAGGCTTTCTTGAAAAACCAGAAAATTTGTCAACACTGGGTGCCCACTCTAACTGCCCAGAAGCATGGAGCTGGGCTGGACAGCTTCATCCCCGTCTGCACCACTGTCCCCTCCCCACACGCACTCATTCATGTGGCCCTCGGGCTGCAGGGGGCATTTGTTTCTGAGACCACGGGGGCTCCTCGGCAGTGCTGCCCTGTGAGGCAGCGTCTCTCAACCTGAGCGCTACTGACATTCCGCACCAGATAATTCTGTGTTGTCTGGGGGCTGCCCTGCACACTGAAGGATGCCAGCGGCTCCCCCAAGTTATGACAGCCAAAACTGTCTCAGAGATTGCCAATGTCCCTGGGGACACTGCCGCAAGCCTTTAAAAACGGGAGAAGGCGTGGGTTACCTCCACACACACAGTCAATGAGCAATCCCAACACAGGGCCATCCCAGGGACAGAGCTGGACCAGTGCCCCTCCGTCCTCCTAACTCTGGCGTCTGGAAGGGTGGGGTGGGGAGAGACATGCACACAGGGGTTGCAACAGAATGTGGCTAATACTGGGATAGAAGGACACACAGCATTGGGTGGGGTCACTGAGCCCAACCCAGACCCAGGCAAGGGGGCCGGGGACCATTGTTTGGTGATACAGGCAGAGGGGCCAGCTTAGAGCACAGGACAGCAGTGGTAGGGGAGGTGCCCACAGTTCAGTGTTGCTAGGGACACCCGTGGGCTGGTCACTCTGGAGGTCCTCCAAGGGAGGAGGGGGCAGCCTCCCTGACCCAGAACCTTCTCCTGCCAGTCACACAACATCCCCACCATCAACACTGCAGGAGCTGCCCTGGCTCCAGCTCACTGCAGGACTGACCCCTGACCCAAACTCCTCATGCACCATGAGCTCCAGGCCAGTCTGGGGCCTGTCCTCCCCTAAGGGGACACCAGAAGTCTGATGGAGGAGCTGGCCTCCCATGGCCCTAGCCCTTTCCTTGGGCCCTAGCACCCAAGGAAACTCTGCAGAGGGGAGGGGCTGGGCTCTGTAGCACTGCCACCAACAAGCCCCCAAATCCTAGCCCCTGGGGCCTAAGGCTGGCCTTCAGGAGTCCAGCCAGGGTCTTCCAGCCACCAGACACCACAGACCCCAGTAAAAGGGAGGGAAAAGATGAGGAGTCCCAGGAGGTCCCTTCTCTGGCCGAGGATTGGGGAAACTCAAGGTCACTTGCCTGGCGATCATGGTCAAGGCCCAGCCAGAAAGTCCAAGACCTGGCCCTGACCACGTCTGGTGTTATATAAGGGGATGGATGGATGGTCAGACCACATGCTGCCCCATGGCCCAGGGCTAGGAGCGGGGATCCACTTGCCCCAAAGCAGTGAGCCACAGGCTACAGATGAGAACACTGAGGCTCAGAGAAGCCAAGTGATGTGGCCAAGGACACACAGTAAAGAAAATGTTGGTGCCTGGGTGAAAACTTGGGTGGGCCTGGTTCCTAGCCCAGTGATGCTTGCTCCACCCTTCACCATGGGCCTGTTTTTCTATTGAGTTGTTTACTTTTTCTAATCGGTTCTGAAGAATTCCTGATATAGGGGCCGGCCCTGTCGCGTAGTGGTTAAGTGCGCGCTCTGCTGTGGCAGCCTGGGGTTCGCAGGTTTGGATCCCAGGTGTGTACCAACCCACCGCTTGTCAGGCCATGCTGTGGCGGCGTCCCATATAAAGTAGAGGAAGATGGGCACGGATATTAGCCCAGGGCCAGTCTTCCTCGGCAAAAAGAGGAGGATTGGCATCAGATGTTAGCTCAGGGCTAATCTTCCTCACACACACAAAAAAAGAATTCTTGATATATTCTGGATAATACCCCTTTGTTCGTTTTATATGTTGCAAGCATCTTCTATTCCATGGCTTGTCTTTTCCATCTATTTATGGTCTTTTAATTTAAAAAAATCTTAATTTTAATGTGGTCAAATTTATCAACTTTTCCTTTAACTTTCTGCTCAAAGTTGTAAAGATAGTCTCCTTTATTGTCTTCTTACATGAGTTGCATGTTGCATGTTAGTATAACACATCAGACCTGTGTGGTGTGAGGTAGAGATCCAATTTCATTTTTGTTTCCACATGGACACCCAATGGTCCCAGCACCATTTCAATGACCTGAAATCCCAGCTCTGTCATAAATCGAGTTTCCACATATGTGTGGCTTTGTTTCTGGGCTCTGTATTCAGTTATGTTGGTCTATTTGTCTGTGTGACAACACCTTAACTCTTAATTTTTATAACTTTATATTATGATATCTGGTAGAGCAAGTCTTTCTCTTGTCCTTTATCTTCAGGAAAGTCTTGGCTATCCGTAGACCTTCTCGCTTTGACATACATTTTAAAATCAGCTTTTCAATACTATGAAAAATTCTCTTGGGATTTTGATTGAAATTACATTGAACCTGAATATACTAATTTGGGGAGAATTGAGTCTTTAAAATATTTAGCCTTCTTATCCAAGAACATGGTATACTTTTATTTTATTTAAAAATCTTACCATACAGTTTTAATTTTCTCTATAAGGGGTTACCACAGCCTTTGCTAGATTCATTCCTAGGTACTTTATATTTTTGTTACTATTGCTAAACGGTATCATTTTAAAATCACATTTTCTAACTGATTGTTGATGGTGTATAAAAATACAATTGACTTTTGCTAGACACTTAATTCTAATAATTTATTTGTAGATTCTTTAGGATTTTCTGTGTAGATGATCACATCATCTGTTTATAGTATTAGTTTTACTTCTTCCTTTCAATCTTTATGCTGTTTTGTTTATTTATTTTTCTTGTATTACAACCCTGGCTA
Source organism: Ceratotherium simum simum (assembly GCF_057802395.1). Taxonomy (NCBI): domain Eukaryota; kingdom Metazoa; phylum Chordata; class Mammalia; order Perissodactyla; family Rhinocerotidae; genus Ceratotherium; species Ceratotherium simum. Next base: position 6,821,031 of record NC_141924.1, read on the forward strand.
GAACCTAACCACAATGTTGAAAAGAATTGGCATCATTGATTTGTTTCTGATCTTAAAGGTAATACTTTTGTTATTTCATTATTATGTATGATGTCATCTATATCTATATTTCCTTTTGTCAATTTAAGGATATTCCTTTCAATTCCTGGTTTGTAAAGAATTTCTATAATGAATGAATGTTGAATTTTTTTCATCTAATGAAATGATTAAATGTTTTTTCCTTAAAACTGTTAATGTGATGAATTATGTTAAATAATTTCCTAATAATAAGCGAACCTTGCATTCATAGGATAAACACAACCATAATGTACTATATTTTTCAATTATTATTACTGATTCACTGTACTAATATTTTTAAAGAATTTTTGGATATATGTTCACGAGTGAAATTAACTTGAAATTTTTCTTTAGTATACAGTCTTTAACTGATTACCAAGCTTATGCTAACCTGATAAAGTAAATAGAATAGTGTTGACTATGTCTTTCCACTCTGGAGTAGAAATTTGGGTAAGCTGGAAATGATCTTTGCTTTGAATTCTTAGGAGAATTCACCTATAAAGCATCTGGAACTGATGTTTTCTTTATAGGAAGATTTTAACCTACTAATTTAATTTATCTAATAATTATAGGACCATTCAGGTTTTCTGTTACTTCTTGAGTCAATTTTGATAAGTTGCATTTTTCTTAGGCATTTGACAATTTCATTTAAGACTTCAAATTTATGGCATAAAGGTCATTTATAATATTCTTATATTATCCATTTAATGTATGCTGCACCTATAATTATGTCCCTTCTTACATTCCTAATATTGTTTATTTTTGCTCTCTCTTTTATCTTAATTAAACTTTTAAGCAATCTGTCTAATATTTTTAGTCTTTTCAAAGAATCATTTTGTTTTCAGTCTTCCTCCTCTCTGTGTTTGTTTTCTATTTCATTAATTTCTATTCTTATCTTAATCATTTGATTCCTTCTACCACTTTTGGGTTTATTCTGCTGTCTTTATTTTAACTTTTTAAGTTGGATGCTTAGCTAAAAGCTCACTAATTTTGAGCTTTTCTTGTTTGCTAATATAAGCATCTCAGGTTATAAGCTCTCCTCTAAATACTGCTCTCGTTGCATCTCATGAGTCTTGATACAATATTTTTGTTATTGGTCAATACTAAGTATTTTCTAACTATGTTTATGATTTCCTTTTTGGCCTATGAGTCATTTGGGTGTCTGTTTTCAAGTTTCCAAAAGGATGAGCTTTTTTTAGTTATCGTTTTGGTTATCAACCTCTAACTTATTTGGATTGTGAGGAGAGAATATAATCTGTATGCAAATTATGCTGGATGCTGTGATTACTGCCCAGGCCCCCCTGCAGGAATGAAGGACTTATTCCCCCAGCTGCGGGGCCAGCTGCTGGAAAGTGGCCTCAGCTGTCAGCCTCTTGGGTTGCCTGGGCTGAAGAAATCACCTTGTCCAACCAAGGTCATGCTCTTTCAATGGGCAGCCTGCACCCAATCAGTGCGGGAGTATAAAGGTCTGTGCCCTTACCCCAGCCCAAGACAATTCTGAAGGACCATCCCAGCTCCAGAGCTCTCTGTGGAGTTGGCTAAGGCTTCCACTGGTACTGCCTTGCAGCTCAACATCTCCTGCTATACAAATCTGCTTCTTCCCCTCCCTTCCACTGGTGCCGATCCCAAGAGTGTTCCCCAATAAACTCCCTGCACCCTGATTTCCATCTCAGAGTCCAGTTCCCAGGAGATCCAATCCGCAACCCTAATCTTTGAAATTTGCTGATGTTAGCTTTATGGTCTATCATATTTTCTAAATGTTCTGTGCATGCTTGAAAAGAATGTGTTTGGGATTCCATAGTCTACGTATGTTGATTACATTAAACTTGTAATTGTGTTCCTCAAATTTTTTGTATCTTCACCGAGATGGCCTAAAAATATCCCATCATGAAGGTAGATCTGTTTATTCTTGTTCTTTCCATTTTTATTTATATTTTTCGCAGCTATGATATTAGTTATATATAAATCGGAACTATTATAGCGTCCAGGTTGATTTCAACCTACATCATTATCTAGTGACCATCCTATCTCTAATAACGTTTTTCTCTCTTAAAATCTATCTTTATCTTTTATGAATGCAGCCACAGCAGCTTTCTTTGAGTTGCTCTTTGCCTAGTATATTTTTTCTATATTTGGACTTTCATCAGTTCTGGGACCTTATGTTTGAGGTATGTCTCTTGTAAACAGAATATAATCTAGGTGTTTTAAAAATCCAGTCTCACAATTGTCTTTTAACTGAAGAGTTTAGTCCTCTTACATGTATTTCTGATAGCTTATATATCTAGATCGATTTATATAGTCTTATAAGGTATTTTCTGTTCATTTTAACTTTTCCTGCCCCCAGGCCCCTTCCTTACCTTCTTTCAGTCATTTGAGGGTTTTTTGTGTGTGTGTGTGAGGAAGATCAGCCTGAGCTAACATCCATGCCAATCCTCCTCTTTTTGCTGAGGAAGACCGGCTCTGAGCTAACATCCGTGCCCATCTTCCTCCACTTTATGTGGGACGCCGCCACAGCATGGCCTGACAAGCAGTGCGTCAGTGCACGCCCGGGATCTGAACCCAGGCCGCCAGCAGCGGAGCACACACACTTTACTGCTACACCACAGGGCCGGCCCCAGTCATTTGAGGTTTTTATCTTCTTTTTCTTATCCTGATTTTTCTTTCTAATTGTTTAGAAGTTACACATTCTATGACCATTTCTTCATGCTTATCTTAGCTATTTTAACACTGAGCGCTTAACTAACAAGTCTAAACTTAATCAATACATTTGCCCTCCTCCCAAGTAATGGAAGGTATTTGAAAACTTTAATTTTGACAATCCCTTCCAAAATTATATGGTGTTGTCCAGTGTTTTAGTATTAGGCTGTTTTTTCCCTGCCATAAATTAGACATTATTATTGTGGAGTCATACAGCCCATGTTTTTTTAGTTTCTCTCCAAATATTTGCCAATGTCTTTGCCCATTTTTCCTTATGTATCTGACCTTTTCTTTGGAATAATTTTTTTATTCTGCCTGAAGTACATTACATTCAGAATTTTCTTTAACAAGGATCTTTGATGGTAAAATCTCAGTTTTTATTTGTCTGCGTATGTCTGTATTTCACCCTCATTCTTGAAGGATAGTGTAGAGTTCTACGTTGACACTTATTTTTTCTCAGCGCATTGAAGACATAATTCCACTGTCTTCTGGCTTCCATTGATGACAGTGAGCAGTCAGCTGTCAATCTAACTGTTGATCCTTTGGAGATCATCTTTTTTTCTCTGATGCTTTTAACATCTCTTTTTCTGTGATGTTCTGCAATTTTACTAGTGTGTGTCTAGATGTGAATTTCTTTTTTATTTACCTTGCTTGGCATTTGCTGGGCTTCCTGGATCTCAGGTGTGATAGCTACAATAATTCTACCAAATTATAAGCCATGATCTCTTCATACATTGCCTGTTCCCATATTCCATGATCTTCTAAAACTCTGAATAGATGTATATTAGGGCCTCTCACTCTATTCTTCTGGATCATTCCTTTGGCTCCACAGTTTACAAATCCTCTCTTTGGCTGTATCTAATCTGCTGTCCAATCTGTCCACTCAGTGTCAAATTACAAGTATTATATTTCTCACTTCTGTCACTTTTCTTTGTTTCATTTTCAAATCTGGCTGTTAATTACAGTCTCTTATGCCCTGCGCATGTTTTCAAATTTCTCTCTTATTTCCTTAAAAACACAAAATAGTTATTTTAAATTTGTTTGTAGTCTCTATATGATCATTTCAAATCTAAAGGCTTTGAGGATCTATTTCTATTGTCTCTTGTTTCTGCTGGTTCTCTTTTTCTCCTTGTGAAGTTATTTTTCACTGTGAGCTGCTCCTTTTCTTTGGAAATTTATTCATGGACATTCTATAAGGCTGACTTGTAGGTGAACTCCTCAAGGGAGGTTTAGGGCTTGCCTCTGACACTTGACTGGGCTACTAGCTAGCAGGGGCCCTTTAAATTCTCCACTTGAGTTTGTTTGAACCACACAAGTAGAGGGAATTCAAACCGACAATCACGTGAGGGCCAGCTTGTGATTACAAATTCTCAAGGGAGATATTTTTTCTCTCAACCCAGTGTCAAGGTCAGAATATGCAGGCTTCCTTTCCCGTTCTCTTCTGCAGGGTGAGATTTACTCTTCATTCTTTCCTACACTCTGGACACAGCCCTTTGGACTTTAACTCTGATGGGGTCTCCTAGCAGATCCTTCTGGAGTGGTGCCCAGCATACATCTCCTGTTCCCTGCATCTCACACAGCGACAGAAGCAGAAGGTCAAAGGCTCCCACCTTCACTTCATTTTTAGAGATCCGTCATTTCCCTACTGTCACGCCAACTCAATCATGTGTTTAAAAAAGTTTTTTACAAAAATATTTTATCCAGGATGTTAATTATAATCAGGGGAGATGTTAAAGGTATCTAATTGGGCAGAGTGCCAGAAACAGTTCTCTCAGAGAACTTTCCAGAACTTGCTTTGGCTTTTAGCCTGTTCTGCATTAACACACACTACAGTATATTGTAATTATCCTTGGGTTTGTTGTTGTTGTTGTTGTGATGCCCTCAAGACCATGGGCGCCTCAAGGGCCAGGAGAAAGAGAAGTTCAGTGTTCTCAAGCCTGATGTGGGCATGAGACAATGAAGGCACCTGAGAAATGTGTGCAGAAAGTTGAACAAATGAATGAATCCTCATTATAACATCTAACCTGCTTCATCAGCACGCTCTGGATTTCAAGTACAACCAGTGCCCTAGGCCTGTCTTGTGGGCTCTCCTGGAATTCTGGGAGAGAGGATGGTACGTGTGCAGGACATTTGCATGTGACTCACTGTTAATCACAGCTTCACCTTGGTACTGAGGACCATGTCTCAACCAGGATAACGGTCACGGAGAGCTTCAAAACTGGCCAGTAAAAAATAAATTTTAATGCTACAAAATGAAAATATTTCTTGCCATTTGGAATCACACCAACCAAATTTGGGGCCTGTGGATTTTAGCAGCCCTAACCAGAAGACCCGACCGACAGGTGTCAGAGCCTGGCAGAGAATAAGATGGACTGTCTAATGGAGTGTGGATGCCTCAACCCTCATCTTGCTTAAAATGGAATGAATCCTGGTACCTAAATATACACGGGTCTTTCAAAACCTTGCTCCTTCTCCCACCTACCTTCACACTTCTGACTCAAGGGGGAAAAATAACCCACCAGCAATTCATCTTTTTCAAGGGTTGCCGGCGAGCTGACAGATTTTTTTCACAGCTGAGTTATTTCTGATCCTGGTCCTGGCAAAAAGAAATATAGAGCAACAGTGGCTGGGAGACATTTGGAAGCTGTGCCAAGCCAAACAGTGTCTAAAAGTCTACATCAGATCCGCCAACCTTGCAAAAGTGTATTTTCACTTTATAAAAAAATACCTTAAAACACTGGCGATGTAAAACCAGTGAAAATCAGGGTCAGAAAGGAAACTCTCACCAGTTATAACGTGAGGCAGCCTCTCAGCCCCTGAACGTGTGGCCTCAGAGCTCACGAAGAATCAAAACACACTGGAGCGAGGCAGGCCCAGAGGGCGCAGATCAGAGTGAGGGGAGTTTGTGACAAAAGTGGGTGAGGTCTTCCTCACTTCTCAGCTATGTGACCCTGGGCACGTCACTTAGCCTGAGTCTCCATTTCCGAAGATGAGACAGAGGCGATGTTAATAAACCTACCTCATAAGGTAGTCAGAACATGAAATAAAATGATATGTGTAATTGTATATAATCACTGTTTAGTGAACGCCTAGCACATCCTGAGTGCCCACTGTACACAGATGCTGCATTTTTCCTGTTGTAGTCACACTTATGAGATGATGATGATGACGGAGGAGAAGAAATTGAACCTGGGAGAGAAAGAGATGTGATTAAAATCATTTTCATGGGGCCGGCCCCGTGGCGTAGCGGCTAAGTGCGCGCGCTCTGCTGCTGGCAACCTGGGTTCGGATCCCGGGCACGCACCAATGCACCGCTCGTCAGGCCATGCTGTGGCAATGTCCCATATAAAGTAGAGGAAAATGGGCATGGATGTTAGCCCAGGGCCAGTCTTCCTCAGCAAAAAGAGGAGGATTGGCATGGATGTTAGCTCAGGGCTGATCTTCCTCACAAAAAAAATAAAATAAAATAAAAGGCCATCAGCTGCTTCCTGGCAGAAGCAGGATTACAGCCCAGCTCTCCTGACTTCCTATCCTATGTTTTTTCCACCATTGCCAAATTTCTAATACTGTAGTCATACTTTTAGTATAATCATTAACTAAATCTCTAAGGTGGTTTACTGCTCACTCAGTGCTCCCACACACATCTTCTTGCTTCTGTTTTATATCAACTTTCTGATGTAATCTTGGTATACCCATTTTGCTGATGAAGAAAGTTATGCACAGAGAAATAAAATGACTTGTCCAATTCCAGCAAGTCAGAACTGGGATTTGTACTCAGATCTCCTGGCTGGAGATCTGCCTCCCTTTTGGGAAGGTCATCCCTGCTTTTGTTTACTAAAACATCAAACTAATATTTACTGAGGCCAGGTTCTGTGCTCACTCAGGGGACATAGAAATGAACTGGACCCACTCCTTATCCTGAGGAGCTCACAGGCTAACGGGCCAGATAGACATTTAAAGAAATAAACAGAGGCTTCTGACGGAGATGACAGATCTAACACTGGCATCTACTTTTTTCCCTCCCCAAACCCTATTAAAAGGACAGTAAAAGGACTTCTTTTAAAGCCAGAGACTCGGAAAACTGGAGAGGATGGGAGAGGAGACAGCAGTAACCAGACTGAGAAAGCTGAAGAGAAGACAGACTGACTTTGCAGTGAGGATTCTGAATCCTAAGTGGATGGTGAGGCAGGTAAGACTAACTGGACTTATCCACGAGTCCCCAAAAGGCCTGGGGGATGTGTTGTCCCGTGAAGGGAATGGGGCTTGGTTAAAATGAAGAGGAGCACTGGTCAACCCTCTGTTCAAGGAAGAGTTAAAAACTCAGAGTCTTCTCCCCAGTTCCAAGCAACCAAGCAACAAGCCTCCACGACCCCTCCCTGGCAGAAGCCTGGGGGGTTATACTCTGGGGACAGTGAGACAGAGGCCCTCTGGACAGATATGGACGGGATATTAAGGATCCTAGGATTTCCTAGAACACGAGCAGCCTTCACCCTCCAAGAAAGAGATTGGAAGAGCTTTCTCTGGGGAATTTGACCAGCCCAAGGGGAAAGATCTTTAGATACAGATATTAATGTTTCCCAAACTAAATATCCTAGCCAAAGGACTCACAGAAGCTCACACTATCAGGCCCCACACACTCAGGAAGACCAATCGGCTCTCAATCCCTGTGAGCAGACAACCAAACAGTATCAGACATGGGAGGAAAGTAAGGCTCCCAAACAGTGAAGACCAAATAAGCAACAGCCAGAGAAAAGCAACTTGGAGGAAATAGAGACTATTTGGTGGGGAGAAAACTTAAAAAAAAAAAAAAAGCTACCAGTAACATTCTTAGAGAAAAATATTGGATTCATTAAACAAGAACAGGACACTACAAAAAATGAACATTCAGAGAATTTAAAAAGAACTCTAGGAAATTAAAAAACAGCAGAGATTTAAACACTCAGTAGAAGAGTTGGATGTTAAATCTGAAGAAATATTCTAGAAAGTAGAGCAAAGAGACAGAGATGGAAAATAGGAAGTGTGATGGTTAGTTTTATGTATCAACTTGACCGGATCACAGGGTGCCCAGATATTTAGCTAAACATTATTTCTGGATGTGTCTGAGAGGACATTTCTGGATGACATTAGCATTTGAATTAGTAAACTGAGAAAAGCAGATTGCCCTCCACAGTGTGGGTGGGCCTCATCCAATCCATTGAGGGCTTGAAGAGAACAAAAACGCAGAGGAAGGGAGAATTTGCTCTCTCTGCCTGACTACTGAGGGACATCAATCTTCTCCTGCCCTTGGATTGGAACTACATCACCAGCTTTCCTGGGTCTCCAGCTTGCAGGCTTCAGATCATGAGACTTCTCTGTCTCCAGGATTGTATGAGGATAGATGGATGGATGGATGGATGGATGGATGGATGGATGGATGGATGGATGGATGGATAGAGGGAGGGAGGGAGGGATGGATGGATGGCTGTATGGAGGCATGGATGGATGGATGAAGGGAGGCAGGAAGGGAGGGAAGGATAGATGGATAGATGAATAGATGATAGATAGAGAGAGAGAGAGAGAGAGAGATAGAATCAATAGGATATAGAGATAGACGTAGATATAGACACAGATACAGGTACAGGTACAGATATAGATATAGATCCCATTGGTTCTGTTTCTCTGGACAGCCCTGACAAATACAAGAGGAAAAACATGGAGCAGTCCAAGAGGTGTAATATCCAATTAATAGAAGTTCCAGAAAGACAGACCAGAGAAAATGAAGGGAAAGAATTCATCAACAATTCCAGAAATTTTTCGAAACAAAAGGACCTAAATTTTGTAGATTGCAAGGACCCACCAAGTACCCCTCTGGGCAATGCATAAAGAGAGACCCATACCAGGGCACATCATTGTGAAACCTGAGACACTGGGACAAAGAGAAGATCCCACAAGCTTCCGGGAGAGGAAAAGGTCCCACATGAGGGTCAGGAAGAGCTCTGGACTCCTCCACAACACTGGTGGCTGGCAGGCCCAGGAGCAATGTCTGCGAAATGCTGAAGGAGAAGTATTTCCAAGCTAGATTTCTCTTCCCAGCCAAGCCAATCCAATGTCGGGACAGAACGCAGATCTTTGTAGACATGCCAGGTCTTGAAGCATTTACAGTCGATCCTCATTATGCGAGGATTCCTTATTTGTGAATTCATCTACTCACTAAAATTTATGTGTAACCTCTAAATCAATACTCATGGTGCTTTGGTGGTCATTCACAGACATGGCACAGAGGGCAAAAAATTTGAGTCACCTCAGGCGACACTCTCTGTCTTCCTGTTTCAGTTCTCATGCTGTAAACAAGTGTCCCTTTCGCGGTCTAATTAGTGCTACGTTTTTCTCATTTTTGTGCTTTTTGTTGGTGATTTCGCTGTTTAAATTGGTCTCAAGCATAGTGCTGAAGGGCTGCCTCGGGTTCCCAAGTGCAAGAAGGCTGTGACGTGCTTTATGCAGAAAATAGGTGTGTTAGATAAGGGAGTAAGTCAAGAAAGAGGAAAATATAGGATACAGGAAACAAGGGACAGGTAGGGGAACCCCCAGGCTGCTAGGGGAGGGAGACCTCAGGACAGTAGCAGGGTCCCAGGCCTGGGGAGGGACCAGTCCACCAGGCAAGGGCTCCTCCAGGAGTGGAGAAGGCCTGGTGCATGGTAAGTCCTATGAGGAAAGTTCAGGACTGACTTATTGACAATTGCATAGAAAACTAAGCAAAGGAGAAACACAATTATCAGCTGGGGCGTGGGTACCACTGTGCAGGGAACGTTCTCATAGGTATGGCCTTTTCTCCATCTTAACACCTGTAGAGCACTTTCTCTATTAGGCCCTGTTTGAAGCATTTGTACGTGACTTGACTCATTTAAAGCTTTAGCCCAGGAAGGCAGGGTCGATGGCTATCAAACAAGAGGTTGAGCAACTTGTCCAGGATCACATAGCAGGTAGGGGGCAGAAGAACTGGAACCCGGGCAGGTGGTTCAGACTCACATGTTCCGAAAACGGAAATGACCACCATTCTCAGACTGTACGGAGAGGTCTAAGGAAGCGGGAAGGTGTGTGTGGGGAGGGCAAGGCAGGAAACAGCAAAATCCTCGCCTTCCAGAATAAGAAGTCAACCCACAAGGCTGACAACTACAGATCTTCCTTGACTCATGATGGGGTTACATCTGGATAAATTGTAAATTGAAAACACCGTAAGTCAAAAATGCATTTAATACACCTAGCCTACTAAACATCCTAGCTTAGTCTAGCCTACCTTCAATGTGCTCAGACACTTATGTTAGCCTGCAGTTGGGCAAAATCATCTCACACAAAGCCCATTTTATAATGAAGTGTTGCCTATCTCATGCAATGTATTGAATACTGTACTGAAAGTGGACAACAGAATGGCTGTCTGGGTACAGAATGGTTATTAAGTGTATTGGTTGTTTACCCTCGTGATCGAGGGGCTGACTGGGAGCTGTGTCTCGCTGCTGCTGCCCAGCATCAAAAGAGTCTGGCACCACATATCACTAGCCCGGGAAAAGATCAAAACTCAAAATCCCAAGTACAGTTTCTGCTGGATACATACCACTTGCACACTATCATAAAATCAAAAAAATCGTAAGTCAAACCATCACAAGTTGGGGACCATCCATACAAAAATCAAGATGCTGTCCCAGAGGCACGAAGGTAAAAACCAAAATAATTAGTTAAAGGAGGTGAAACAGTTGCCTCTGGGAAGAGCATACAGGAGCGAGTTGGGGGGGAAGTGGCAGGAAACTGCTGTTTTTCTTAACAAACCTTGTAGAACTATTTGCCTGTATAAGTTTGCTCAAAATAAAAGCTAAAAATAAAGAAAAGAAATAAACAACATCTCCTTGATCCTAGACAGAGCCTGTAAGCCAGGGCTGCCAGGGCGGGGCCTGGGGTAGGGAGTTGTCCCTTTATTCCCTATTTCCCGTGACTCTGCCTTTGACCTGGTGGGCGCCCCTCCCTCTGGCCCTACAGCAGCATCAGGACCATTTCCCCCTGTGAGTTATGGCTGATCTCCCAGCAGGGAATCACCTGCCGAGACCCCATCTGCATCAACCTTCCAGCTCAATCAGGGGCCACTGGTACTGACATATCGACGTCAACTGCAAATGAGGACCCTCCCAGGGATGCTCTGCTGGGCCTCTCATCTCAGAACCACACTCCCTAAAAGAAGCCAGGCTGCCAAGGGCTGTCATCACACACGCTAATGACACAGACACAGGCTGACACGGAGGGCCCTCAAGAGACACTCCTAGCACCTGAGGTCACAGAGACAAAGTGAAGGGGGCTGCCTCAGGCACTCGAGGGACCTCATCCCATCTCACACCCCCACCCCAGCCCAGATGTGACTCCCTGCCCTTTTCTCCTGATGCCCCCACGTTGACTCACAGTTGTGAGTGGCAGATTTACAGAAGATTCCCAGGCCCCCTGATCATCTGAGACTGAGTACTGGACGCCTGCCTCATACATATCCCCCCTCTCCCTCTTCGTGTCAAACTCAACAACCAAAGTTGCTGCTGACCGGACAATTCCCTTCCTAAGGGGCATTTCAGATCCTAAGGGAACACTTTTGTTCCCTCAGAGCTATGACAACTGTGTGTCATCTAGTCTGTCCCTTAGCCCCTCACAGCCCAAGTGGACACTCAGCTAGTGGAATTAACGTTTCTTGTGTGTTTCACAGGGTTCTTGTGAGGGCCACATGAATCATTCAGGCTGGGGTATTTTGGGAAATAGAAGGGTGAGAAATCCAAAGAATATTTTGAGAAACACAAGCAATTAGCCCTCTCGGATGTTAAAATAGATGAATAAGCCCCAGATTAAACAGCAGAGCAGGCATGGAGGGAACAGAATGGAGCAGAGAAGCCTTCTTGTGTAAAAGAATTTAATATATGATAAAGTTGTCCTCAGTAGACAAGGAACAGTGGAAGGAGTAGCACATAAAAACTCCATTTAGATGCATTCTTCCCGTCTTTCACATATACTGAAAATAGAAATGGTTTACAAAGCAAATAAAATCTTAGGAAGACTGGCCAAAAATATAAGTGAATATTGACCAGATCTCTGAAGGAATGGGACATTTCCAAGTTTTAAAATCATTGAGGAGATTTTTTTAAAGGGAAAAGAGAACATATTTGACTATATAATAACAAAAAATCTTCTGTACCACAGAAAAATTTAGCAGGGAGAAAAACGGGCTGACAACCAACCAATGACCAAAGTTTAATAAGAATAATCTATGAAAAAACTACACTCGTTGGTAAGAAAATCCTTAAACCAACAGAGTTTTTATTTTCCTTTATTTTTTGGAACTTGACAAAATGTTGCCAAATTTCATCTGGAAAAATAAACATGTGAGACTAGCCAGGGAAATTCTAAGAAAAAACAAAAGTAATGAAGGAGGACTGGGTTTACCAGATGTTAAAATGTATTATGAAAGTACAATAATTTTTCAAGTTTAGTGCTGGAAAAGAACTGGATGCTCAATCCAGCCCAGAGTACAGAAATCTATGGAAACATATGCAGGAACTCAGCACGTGAAAATAAAGAAGGCATTTCATATTAGAGGGAAGGATGCATCAGTCAAAGCATGGCATTGAGATTACTGGGTAGTCAGCCATCTGGGAAAAATAAAGTTGAATCCCTACCTCACCCCTTATACGCAAATAAATTCCAAATGGATCCAAGATTTAAACAAACAACCAAAAAAATGAACCGTAAAAATTCTAAAAGAAAACATAGGTGAGGTTATTTATAATCTTGGAAAGGAAAGATATTCCTAAACAGGATACCCAGAAGCCATAATAAAATTCACTTGAGGAAATAAATAAGTGAGAAATCCAAAGACTATTTTCAAAAAGATGAGGAATAAGCCCATTCTGATATTAACATACATGATTAATGGAGAGCAGAGAAACAGTCTTTCCTACATAAAATAACTCAAACCCTGATAACAGTGTCTTCCTCTCCAGCTAATGAACATGGGAGGAATGCTGAATGAATGCAGTTGGGAGACTGTGTTGGGAAAAACATAAATTTAAATCCATTTTCACATGTACTGAAGAATAAATCATTTATAAAGCAAATCAAATCCTAGAAACACTGGCCAAAAATATAAGTGAATATCGACCAGCTCTCTGGAGGGATGAGACTTTTCCAGGCTTTAAAATGATTGAGGAAATCAAAAAGGGGAAGGAGAACTGATTTAACTATGTAAAAAAATATCTTCTGTACCAACAAATCAAAGTTAAAAAAATGCAACTTACATAAACTTTTAAAATTTCTGGGTGAAGAAAAGTATAAACAAAGTCATGACAAAAGCTAAACAGGGACGGACATTTCATAGGATGGATCACTTTCATTTAGAAACCTCTCCTACAAGTAAGTGAGAAAAAGACTGAAAATCTAACAGAAAAATGGGCAAAAGCTGTACATGAAAAGGAAATTCCCAGAAGAATTTAAAACGAACAATGACTATATGAAAAATGATCAACCTCACTCATCATTAAGAAATGTGAGTAAAAACAATAAGATGCACTTTTTTACCTATCAAATTGGCCAAGATTTTAAAGTTTGAAAATACCCAAGTTTATGGAGAAATAGCCATTCTTAAACACTGTTAGATGGAGTATAAAATGGTGTACTCCATTCCTTTTCACAGCCGTATAATACTCCCTGTGTGGATGCAGCAAATTTTATTTAACCAGTCCCCATTTACAGACATTTAGGGCTGCTGGGGTGGGGTTTTTTTTTCCTCCATTTTTAGGTATAAAAAGCAGTACTGTGACAATCATCCTTGTACATACATCTTTGCATACATATGTGAATATATTTGTAGGAACAATTCTTGGCAATGGAATTGCTCAGTGAATGGACTTTTGCATTAAAAGTTTTGATGGATATTGCCAAACTGCCTTTCCACAAGGTGACAGCAATTTACACTCTGACCAATTGTGTGTGAGAACACTTGTGCCCCTGTACCTCCTCCAGCACCAAGAATTATAATATTAAGATTGTTTTTGCTAAGCCTGTTTAAAAAAAAAGATGAAGAACAGGGCAGGAATGGACAAGAATTACAAATTGTGGTACAAATGTAAGAAATTTTTTTTAGTTCTGCCTTTGCCACTTACCTGCCATGAGATACTTAGGACATCCTTCCCTTCTCTGGGCCTCAGCGTCCCTATCAGTAAAACAAGAGGTGTGAAATAGATTGATGCTTCTCACACCTACTCATCCTATAACAAAGAGGAGGGACTCAGTCTTCCCTGTGAGTGTCCAGGGTGGCAGGGCAGGTGAGAGGTGATCCCTGTCCACTCCTCCGTCCCACACACCAGAGACACAGCCACTTCAGGGCCTCCAGCACGGTCCAGCCAGGCAGACAGAGCTGGGGTCTCATTTCCCATCTGTGGATGAGGAAGGTCAGGAAGCCAATTTCTACTCTGTTAGAAAGTTTATTGTTTTTCTGCCAGGAGGAAGGCTGGACCCCAGGGCTGCCTTTCCTGGTGTCTCAGGTGTGGGCCATCCAGCACTGATCTGGTCACAGTTCTTGCTCAAAAACCATCAGTGGCTCCCCACTGATTGCAGGAGGAAAGCTAAACCCTTTGATTGATTCTGGCCTTGAGGCTCCAGGTTCCGGCCCCACCTCCCTCTGTGGTCTGGCCAGACACACGGTCTCCAGTTCCCACAAACCAAGCCTTGAACACACACCTTATCTGGGACTTTCCCTTCTCCCGTGGTTGTTCACCTGCGAGGTTCTCCTGTTAACGACTTCCTCTGACACAACCGTCTGTGCCCTTGCACGTAATCTGTGGTGTGTAATCTGGTGTAAGACTCAAAGGGCATAGGGTGGGTAGGAAAAATTGACAAGCCTCCGTCAAAGCTTTCTGGCTTGGCAAACCTTAGAGAAAAAAAGCATGAATATTCCAAATAGGGCATAGTATGATTCCGATCAAGGTTGGGTATGTATATATGTGTGGAAAAAAGATCGGAAGGAAATACAGAATACCAAAATGCTCTTATCTTCGAGTGCCTTCATAGTGATAACATGGATGGTGATGATGACAGCTCACATTTACAATTTACGCATGACTTTTATAATCGGGAAAACCACTGCTGTTTTTAGAGCATTCGAGTTAAATTGTGATGCATGGAGAATTATTTTCATGCAGTTAAAGGCAAGTTCTGGACTCAGATGGATGAGGTCAGACCCCCTACCTTCCCGATGTTCCCCTCCTCTTCTGTTCATCCCCCCCAACCCCTGCAGCCTCCCTGCAAACTGGTCCCAACAGCTGCTTCCAAGAGCCCACCGCCAGCGGCACAAAGCTAGAACCCCACATTCCAGGAGTCTTCTCCCCTGACCTGTCCAAGCTTCCACTGCTACCTGGAAGCAGGGTGGTGGTTAACAGTCCCGGACCTTGGAAATCAGACCAGCCCTGACCCTGCTGTTTGCCCCTGTGTGAACCTGGCCAAATGATCCCTTTCCTCGTTCCTCAGTTTCCCCATCTGTAAAATGGCCATCATAGTAGACCCACCACTTTTGTAGACAAGTATGAGACTGAAATGGGATGAGTGCAGAAAAGTGCTGAACCCAACGCCTGGCACAGAGTAGGTGCCCCATACATAGGCGCTATCATCATCATCATCATTATTATTACTATTTGTTACTAATCTGTTGGAAGATGCTCAAAGGCAGCAGACAGGCAGTCCCCTCACACAAGTACTTATTTAGAAGTCCTCTGGACGGAGGCCCAGAAAACCAGAATGTTAAAAGGATAAATAAAGAGCCTCCAAGAGCTGGACAAATTCTGGGACGGCGCGGGGGAGGGGACTCGGCGCAGAGAAGGGTTTAAGCCCCGGACAATGGGCGCCGTCTCAACTAACCAGGGCCTCCTCTTTGAGTCGTGAGAAGAGCTATTTTCTTGTTTAAAGCCTTAAAGAGCTATTAAGTTGGGCAAATCACTGGTAAAACAGCTGGAAAGCTAAGTAGCAATTTAAACAGCCCCTTGCCCTCCCAGCCCGGGCTGGAATGCGGGCCGCCGGCCGGCCAGTCTCCGGCCACATTGTCTGGACTGAGAGGATGGCGCGCGGGGACCTCTCCGCGGGCTCCGAGTGCAGCCCGGGGCTTTATTCAGCAAATCCACAATTGCTACCCCACCCCCTCCTCTTTTTTTTTTTTTTTTAAGTGAGCAGACCGAACTCTAATTTTCCCCCTTTTCTGTCCCCAGCCCCCTTGAATCGGCCCATTCTTTCATTATGTGGAACTAATGAAGGCCTCGCGGCGGCCCTGCTCAGGAATGGGCCCGTAAATAAAACATGTTTCATTGATCAACTTCAAAAAGTCCTCGGCGGGGCTGGGGGGAGGGGGGAGGGCCAGCGGGAGGAGGGGCCGCGCATAGTCTGTTTCTGTCCCCCGATCCGAGTGTTTGTTTTGTGGCCGGCGACTCTGCAGGCGCCGAGGCCGCCCGCCTGAAGCCCCACCACTCAGCCGCCCCGGCGGAAAGGAGGGCTGGTTGCTCTAAATGTTTTATTTTATTTTTTCTTAATATCCCCACAAATAAAAATGGGGGTCAACCAAACAGAGCTCTGGCCTTGGAGCATCCCCCAGGGAGATGTGTGCGCCAGCTTCAAGTTTCCATTAGCATCCATTCCAGCGGCATCCCCAGGCCCCGGGGAGGCATGGGGACCAGGCAGGATCACGTGGCCGGCGGCGCGGTGGGAGCGCGCAGTCTGAGGGAGGAGGCACCGGAGCCCACGCACCGTGGACTCCCTGCCGTCAGCATTCAGTGAGCACCTACTGTGTGCCAGGTGCCGCTCCTGATTCGTTTATTTTTATGGATTTTTTTCTTTAATTGCAAAAGCAGTGAATGCCGATTGCAAAACAATTCCGTGACACACCATGGGTACACAGTAAAAAGTCAAAGTTCCCGCTGGGGTCCTCCTCTTCCCACTCCGTGGAGGGAACTGCTGTGCACATTCCATGTGTCCATGTGTGTACATTTGAGCCTTTATGAATACACACAGGCAAGCTGAGAGGTTTTATTAGTTTGTTGTCTTTTTGCAAACACAGGATCACAGGCAGATCCTGTTTTAAAACTTGCTTTTGTCACAATGTAGCAGGAACATTTTTTCAAGATGCTCCTTAATGGCTGCATAGTAATATTCCATTGTATTTCACCGTAATTTACTCCGCCATTCTCCCACTGAAAGATATTCAGGTTGTTTCAAGTTTTCCTCGTGACTAATAATCATGTCCTGAACATCCTCAGAGAGGTATCTCTGTCCATGGGCAAGAATTTCTGCAGATTCCTGGACGGGCAATTGTTGACTCAAAGGTAGTTGCATTTTATTTTATTTTATTTTTCCTTTTTACACAATTAATGGAGGAAGGTGCGTAAAATGCACTGATCTAACTATTCAGCTCAATGCATTTTACACAGGTGTATATCTGTGTAATCCCACCCAGACCAAGATAACGTTTCCAGAACCCCCAGAAGGCTCCCATGTGTGCCCTCCTGGGCAATCCTCCACCCTAGAGGTCAGGAAGGAGCATTTCAAATTTTGACAAATAAACCCTCCGTAAAGGCTACTCCAGTTTACCTCCCACAACAGTGGCCAAGACTGTCCGTCTCCCATCAACCTCTCCAACACTGGGTGTTACTGAGCTGGGTCTTTTTTGCCAATCCTGTTGACCTAGTTGACGCTTTTGATGGGAGTGAAGCTAGACGTTTTTTCCCAGCAATACTCTACCCTTTTGGAATCTCTCCTCAGTAAATTGCCAGTTCACATCCTTTATCCGTTTACTCTAGTCCCTTAAGAATTAATTCTCTTGGCAACCCTGGGGAGCAGGGGTTTGGTCTGAGCCCCTTCCCCTCCCCATACTCTGCTTCACACTTCCAAACTCTTCACCTTGTTAGTTAAAGAAGAATTTAAATGTCCTCCTTTGTTTGCTGGTGTTTTTACCCTGAAACACCTGGGACATGTCACTTCACCTCTCTGAGCCTCAGTTTCTCCAGCTGTAAAATGGGGATAGTCACACATTCACAGCAAGGGTGTTAGGGGAATGAAGTGAGGTTGTGAATGACTGGCCGGTATAAAGAACTTAGTGAACGTACCTGCAGCAAGGGTGGCCAGCCCCAGTCTTTGCCGGGTTCTTCCAGGTCTTTCTCTGGTCCCAAAATGGAGCCCCCAGAACTGGATTCCTTCCTTGCCAAAAGGCAAGGAAGGACTGAGGATTTAAAGGCGCCAGGGTCCACAGTGGTAAGGCCCCCAAAGTTTACTTGAAACCAGTTTTTTCAAAGCCTCGTGATCAAAAAGGGTCTAGGCTGTTTCTCGAAGAGTGTTCCGAAGCATCTGAACAGGTACTGAATGGCTGAAACAAAGGAGGTGGGGAAGTGTGGTCAGATGGATGTGGAGCACCCTGGGCCAGGCGAAGTCATAGGATGCCTCTGCTGCAGCATCTCCCAGAGCCCTTAATATGCTGCCGGCTGGGACAAGTCCCCAAGGGGGGCGGGGGTGCATGTAGCGTAAGATGGTTCCCAAGTGGATTTGACCCTGGACTATTTCAGAGAAAGCTGCCTGCAGAGAAGACTCGGGTCGGGTTAAACAAATGCCTTAACCCTGTTCACAGCGCCCTTCCCGGGCCAGAGGGATCTTTCTAGAACACAAATCTGTCATGTCATTCCCTCGCCCGGAGACCTCCTGCAGCCCCTGCCACCACCAGGATAAAGTCAGAGCGCCTGGGCAACCAGACCGGCCTCCTCCTGCTCCACGCCTTTGCCTCCTGGCCCGCCAAACCGTTTGCAGTTTCCTCTGCTTCGCAGGGTGTTTTGCACCCGTTGCTCCACTTGGAATGCTCTTCATCCCTCAGCCACGTGTTGAACTCCTATTCATTCTACAAAACCTGACATACCTCTTCTGTGAAATTTTACCCTCTCACACGCCCTCCTCCCCACCCCACCAGGCCTGAGTTGGTGCCTCTCTCTTTTATCTTAAAACTGCACCTTGTACAGGCCTCAGATATCTCTCTGAGAGGTAACTCTCTACTCATTTCTATCCCCCACTAGACTATAAGCTCCTGCAGGGCAGAAGCTGTGCCCAGAACAGTGCTCAGCATATAGTGGGTGCTTGGCAAACGTTTGTTGAATGACTGAGTGCGTGTTGCTCTAACAGAATGTCACTCGAACAAAAGCACAGTGCTTTGATGGTAGTTATGTGACTTTCTTCTCACTGAGTTCTGCAGAATCGATTATTCAGAACCAGAAACCCAAAGAGGAAGTTAAAGCCCAGTCATTGGTTTGGCAGAGAAGGCACTGCCAAAAATGCCACTGTCCCTTAGGCTCAAGTGAGGTGGCATCCTGGGAATGTAATGCTGGCAGAGGACAGCATCCCTTTTCCTATGCCCCACACCCTTGGAGTGTGGCATTCTCCCTGCTCTTCAAGGCCGAGTGTCGATGCCACCTCCTCCAAGAAGCCCTCGTGGAGCCACACAGCAGGTTCTCAGCAGAGGTTTCCTTTCTTCTTCCTGCTCTCCTAGAGCGGACATCTGCTGTGCCTGCACCTGGCCTCCAGTGCCCCTTCTGGCTATGGCACCTCCTTTGGAAACTCCCCAACCTCCTATAGCCTGTAGGCTGGTGGGCTCATCAGACAAGGCATCCAAACCAGCCTGGCCAAGGTGGGCACACGACCCTAGCTTGACCCCCTAGACTTGCTCCTTGACTTGAATTTGACTCAAGGACAGAGACACATTAGAGCTAGTTCATCCTGGCCCTGGAGAGCGTGGCCCTAGTTCCTGCTGCCTGCATCCTAAGCTGCCTTGGTCCTGTCCCTTCCGAGGCCTACGTCTTAGGTTGTGCTTTTTTTTCTTCAGAAAGGTACCTGCCTCCTTCCAACAGCTCTTGTGTGGTTTAAGTTATCCAGTTATTCTGTCGCTTGCAACCAAGCCCCTCTAAGCCAGGCTCCTCATCCCACCCAGGATGGCACTCCCTACACTTTTCTCTACATGTGTTTCTTGGCACTTACTCTATCCTGTCTAAAATTTATGTCAGTATTTATTGAGTGCCAGCTGTATGCCAACAACCATGCCAGGAACTTTGCATACGTCATCTCCTCTCTCCCTCTCTGAGCCCCCGTAATGAGAGCTTTTATTCTCACTTTACATATGGGGAAGCTGAACTCAGAGAGGCTAAGACACTTCCCTCAGGACACACAGCTGGTTACATAGTTGCGTCCACCCAGGTCTAAAACCACTTTATGTGGTCCATTACAGGAGACTTGCAGTACAGCAAAGGGGACCAAGGGAGGATTTGAGAGGCACTCCCCTCTGGCTGGATCTTAGCTGCTTCCTGCAGAATTCATGTGCCAGCGTCTCCCTCTCCAGCCTGAGCTCGTCATGAGCAGGGGCCAGGTCTCTTCCTATGTCCATAGCGTCCAGCACAGGGCCTGGCCTGGAGTCATTGCTTAGTAAATTTCTTGCTAAATGAAATGAATCCTCCTCCGCCTCTCTTGGGCACTAGCCCAACCACTGGACAGCTCTTTTTCTTTCTCTAACAACTTAGCTGGGACTAGCACGGCCCAGGGAGAGGCGTACTTAAGCTTTCTTGGGCTCAGTTTCTCCATCTGCAAAATGGAGGATATGAGACACCTGATCTCAGCCTTTGGCTTTGAGGATCTACAAGATGATGGGTGTGAATGAGTCTTGTAAACTGTAAAGTCCTGCACAAATGCACATTGTCACTGTCACCATGACCTGCCCCACGAGGCTGATTATCAAAGAGCATAGCTGACCTTGGGGGCAGAGCCAGAGAGCCCAAGCCCCCTGTGAAGCTCTCTGGGGCCAGTATCCTCCACTCCCCCGACATTCCTGGGAGATAGGGATGTCAGCAAGAATGCCATAATGGCTCATTGTGCACGGGAAGCTGCATCCATCAGCAGCCTGGCGTGGGCGGCTGCGGGAAGACCTTTTTCACGGTTACAGAAAAAGGTCCCCTCCTCCTTTGTGTGGGGACATTCTTAGAGTTGAACTAGACCGGGCTTGGGTGAAGGGCTGACATCTTCCATTCAGATGGCAAATCGAGGCACGGCCCCAGAGAATGGGAAAGCTGTGGGTCTCGAGCTGAGAGCCCTTCCCTTCTTTCTGGATCCCGGGAGGCTCACCCCGGGATGTCGCTGACCAGCAGCATCGCCTCCTGATTGCGTATCATCGCTGCCACCAACTACCTGGGAGAAAATGTTGAGGGGATTCCAGGCAAATGTCTCCCCTGCCATACCTACTCTCAGTGCCCACTCTGCCCGACTGCTTGCTGGGCACTGGTAGCAGAAGGGAGGGGAGGGGACTAGTGACCCCCTAATTCATTCTTGGGGTCCCCACTCTGTACCTAGTATCAAGGCTCCTGCCCTGTCTGCAGCCGTGAAGCCCTCGCCTGGCCTCCTGATGGTTCTGCTCCTCGGAGGACTGTGTTGGTCTTGGGTTTTGAGAGTTGCTTGCAGCTCAGGCAGGGCATCCTTGGGCAGCAGCTCTGGGAAGAGTGCCAGGTAGTGACTCCAGAGGGCAGAGGAGACCGAGGAGACGGAGAGCGGGCCACGGGTTCCAGAGATACTTAGGAGGTGGAATTGACAGGACGTGGTAACACCTCACTAAGGAGCAATTTGGCAATAGGGTATAAGGCGATGAAAACCGTTGATTCCCTTCCACCCAGTTATTCCACCTCCACAGATTTATTTCAAAGCAGTGATCAGAGATGCGGGCAAAGATTCAGCTCCAAGGATGTTCCATTCGGTGTTGTTTATAACAGCAAAAAATCAGAATCAGGGGCCGGCCCGGTGGCGCAAGCGGTTAAGTGCACGTGCTGCGCTGCGGCCACCCAGGGTTTGCCGGTTCGGATCCTGGGCGCGCACCAATGCACCGCTTGTCAAGCCATGCTGTGGCGGCGTCCCATATAAAGTGGAGGAAGATGGGCATGGATGTTAGTCCAGGGCCCGTCTTCCTCAGCAAAAAACAGGACAATTGGCAGATGTTAGCACAGGGCTGATCTCCTCACAAAAAAAAAAAAAAAAAAAAAAATCAGAATCAGCTTAGACTGGTTAAATAACTTGTAGTGAATCCCTGCAGTGGAATACTACATAGCTAATTTAAAAAATCCCACATTTTGAAAGAAGATTTAATACTTATTAATTTGAATGAAATGAGAGAAAACATGTTGCAAAGCTTTATGTGTTGAATAAAACTTGAAAAGCATGCTAAGCAAAAGAAGTCAGACAAAAGAGTACATCGTTATGCTTGATTCCATTCGTGTAAAGTTCTAGAACAGGCAAGACTAATCCACAGTCAAAGACGTCAGGCCAGTGATTTCCTGAGTTAGGGGGCTGGGGCACTTGATAGCAAGAGCAAGTGGAAATTTGGGGAGTGATGTAGATGTTCTCCACCTTGATCGTGGTGGAAATTACACAGGTGTGTGCATTTGTCAAACGCACTGAATGGTGTAGCAACCTTGGGAAACAGAAGGGCAGTTTCTCAAAAACTAAGCGTGGAATGACCATATGATTCAGCAAGTCCCCTTCTAGGTATATAGCCAAAAGAACTGAAAGCAGGGACTTGAACCAATATTGTACACCTATGTTCATAGCAGCACTGTTCACAATAGTCAAAAATCTATCCACAGATAAACGAAATGTGCTATATACGTAGAACAGAAATATCAGTCAGCCTTAAAAAGGATAAAATTCTGATACATGCCTACAACATGGATGAACCTTGAAAAAATTACGCTAAGTGAAAGAAGCCAGACAGAAAAGGACCGATATTGTATAATTCCACTTATGTGAGGTACCAAATTCCTAGAGAGAGAAAGTAGAATGGTGGGTGCCAGGGGCTGGGGCAGGGAAGTGGGGAATTAGTGTTTAATGGGAACAGAGTTTCACTTTGGGAAGATGAAAAAGTTCTAGAGATGGATGGTGGTATGGGTGCCCAACAATGTGAATATACTTAATGCCACTGAACTGTATGCTTAAAAATGGTTGAATTGGTAAATTTTATGTTAGGTATATTTTACCGCAAACAAAATTTTTTTAAACTCAACCAACTATGCACTTAAAATGGTGCATTGTATGTAAAGTATGCTTCTATGAAGATAATTTAAATAAAATTTAAAAACAAACATAGAGGTCAGAAAATATGCTGTGTGTGTAACATGATCTGATTTTATTTTTTTAATGTATATGCTCATAGACTGGAAGGAAATATAGCAGGAAGTTAATTGTCATCCTCTCTGGGTCTTTTCTATATTGAGCAGATATGACTTTTTATTGGGGGAAAAAATGTTAATTTTTGTGTAAACAGTGTTCTAGCCCCAATTGGCATTTGCAGGGCATGTGGTGAGCACACACTCACACCCCTACATTCCCACACTCCACACCCCCACAGCACAGGTCATCCTGGCACAGGGGACTGGGGACAGGCTACATTGTAGCTAAAAAAAAAAGATTCTAAGAGAATTTGGAGATCAAGTCCTCTCCTTGACTCTCTGAGACAGACTTCCAACCGCTCTCCCACCGGACACCCCCATCCCA
Source organism: Ceratotherium simum simum (assembly GCF_057802395.1). NCBI lineage: Eukaryota > Metazoa > Chordata > Mammalia > Perissodactyla > Rhinocerotidae > Ceratotherium > Ceratotherium simum. The sequence continues at coordinate 6,844,377 of NC_141924.1, forward strand.
CCTTGGGAGGGCTCCTGGGAGAGACCTTCGCAGACCAGTGGCCCCACCCACTGTCATCTGTGTTCCCCACCCTATTTGAGTTCTCTGCACAGCCATTATCTCCACCTTAGACTTTTCCTGTTTCTTGTTGTCTGTTCCCCCCCATCCCCCATGGCTTGTGAGCTCCATGAGGGCAGGAATGTCTGGCCCGCTCACTGCTGCATCCCCAACACCTAAAACAGAGTCTGGCGCAAAGCAGGTGTTCAGCCAGCATCCTTTGAATGAATGGACCGCCTGGCTGCCGGGTGTTCAATGCCAACCCTGTGCCCGGCACTTTGCAAGTGTGATCTTATGAGATTCTCACGCCCACTCTGTGAGGTAGGCATTCGTATCTCGGTTTTATGGGTAAACATACTGAGTCCCAGAGAGGTGCAGGGGCTTGCCCAAGGCCACAGAGCAAGCAAGTGGCAGAGCATGGATTGAAGTCCTGATCTGCCAAGCCCCTGCTTTTTCCCTCCACCCCACCTTTGAACATCTAAGAGTGCAGGACAGAGGGGCAGTCAAGGAACCCTGGACAAGGAATCAGGAGCCCACAGCTCCTTCTCATCCTGACTCTGATCGGCTAGTGACCAAGAGCAACATTCCCATTCATTCATTCATTCTTTCATTCATTCCTGGCTCTGCTGTGTGACCCTGGGCAGGTCTCTTAACCTCTCTGTGCTGCATTCCACACCTGTAAATGAGGATAACCGCACCTATTTCATGAGGTGGTTGTGGGATTACATGAATTAACATATGTAAAGTGTTTAGAACAAAGCCTGGCATGTGTTGTCAATGGTGTCATTTCATGGAGACTCCCGCCCAACCCCGCCCATTGAATAAATGGGACTATTTTTGACTGCAAGAGACAGAAACCAACATAGCTGTCTTAAGAGCAGAAGGGATGACTCAACCAGGGCCTTAGACACTGTCAGGTTCCTCCTTTCCCCTGCCCTTTCCTTCTCTACCCTCTCTCTTCTCTTTCCTTCCCCATCTCTCCCTCTGCTTCTCTCTGACTGGTGCACCCATTCTCTCAGGCCGGCCGTCCACGCCAAGGCAGAACCACAGTGACAGGCAGCTCTGTCCTGCTTACTTACTTCCTGCTTCCTGCTTCTGTCATCCTTACTGCTCCATGCCCACGAGGGAAAGTAGACACACCCCACCAGCCTGGCTTAGAGAATCCCAGAGAAGGCATCTGATTGGCTTGGCTTAGTCATAGGTCCTTGCCTGGACCAATTATATGGTCGGGACACAGGATACAATGAATGGCCCAGCCAGAGCCAGCTGTTCACCACTGAGGCCTTGGGTTGAGGTCTGGAAGTGATAATAGGTGACCAGGAAGTTTAACTAACCTGTATATCCCAAGATCTTGACCTAAGCAGAAGACAGATCTACTAACCAATAAGTTCCAGGTTTTGAAGCTGAACCAGTTTCCATGGTGGGGCACCATGCAGGGCCAAAGGACCCCAGATCACCCACTCTGGGTACCCGAGGATGGCGGTCCTGCTGGCTGGCCCAGCATCCCCATGGGGCACAGAGGATGGAGGTGGCCGAGAGAAAGCTGGCAGCTGCATTCACTCCCCAAGGCCCTGAGCAGAGATGGGCTGTGAGGACAGGACATCTGAGCTGAGCCTTGAGTCTGGGTCTGCCAGGCACACGGGATGGGGAAGGGCATTTCGAGAGGAGAGAATGGAGTGGGCAGTGGCTCAAAGGTATGAGGCAGCATGGAGTGGAGGGGAAGCCTGGGAGTTTACCGGGCAGAAGGTGGAGCATGGAGAGGTCCCCAGGGCCCCGTCTCCCAGGGTCTTGAGTGGACTCTGCTCTGTAGGCGGCAAAGAGTGGAGAGGTCAGGTCAGCATTTGGAGAGCTGACTCCAGCTACCTGGCGGGGATGAGTTTGAGCCTCTGTGGAGTCATTTGGGTGAGAGCTGGTGTCATCTCCACAAAACCAGGGGCCCAGGGGACTGAGAGGAGAGGTCACGGATGCAGGGTTGACAGGGCTCGGTGAGGGGTGAGGAGAGGGCACCCCGAGGCAGGGAGCCCTGAGAGGAGCTGAGGGGGCTCCAGGTGGAAGTGTCCAAGGGGCAGCAGATCTGTGAGGCTGGGCCTTGGTTTCCCCATCTGCAAAATGAGGAGCATGGGCTGGACCATCTCCAGGATAAATTTGCAGCTTTTCCTGTTGATGTGTCTACAGACTTGCAGCACAAGTCAATCCCTAAGTCCTCCCTGAGGCGGTGGGTGGCGCCTGGGGAACTGCAAAGCTTGGCACAAACGTGGTCAAAAGGAAAAGCCCCCAGTGCTCGAGCTCGGACTCTGAGAGGCCCTTCTTGGTGTTGCCCGTCTCACGTGCCTCCTCCCCACGGAGCAGGGGGGTGCGTGTGTGTGTCACGTCGCCCCCACTCTCCATTTCTACACAATCCCTCCCAATATCCTAAAGTGAAGTATCGCCATTCCAGATGGGGAAAAAAAGCTTTTTGGACCTGTTAGAAAGGTGAGAAAACATAACACTGGATAGTACCTAAAATCAACCAGGTGAATTGTAAGGTGTTACATTTCTGGCCACCATGTAAAAACCACCTTTCTCAATATGGAAACCAAGAAAGTGAAATTTTGCGCATTACATGAGGAACGCCCCAAGGCCTTGTGAGCCTTTGAGTGGGTTTTATTAAAGGGTAATGGTCAAGAGTGCGTCTTCAGGGGTCACACAGACCGGGGTTCGAATCCCACCTCTGCCATTTGCTAGCTCTGTGATCCCGGCAAGTGGCCTGAGTCGCTGTTTTCTCAGGTGGAAAGTGGGGATGGTGGTGGTTTCTACCTCTCAAGATTAAATGATGCCATGCACCGGATACCTGAACACAGTGCCAGGCACACAGGGACACTCAGCACAGGGTGGCTATTGTTACACCTGGGGGAGGAGGCGGCAGGGAGGTCAGAATACACTGAGTGTCGAAATTCAGCTGGGGCATTTCAGAGGAGTCTGGAATGGTAGCTGGAGATGCCCAGGGTCCTGGGGACAGAGACCTTCACTTGATAGGTGGGGCGCCAAGCTAAGAAACCTGGCCTGTGGGACCCAGGGTCACCAAGCGATGCAAAAAAGATTTCCCTCGAAGGTCTAAAGAAGTGTGCAGCCATGAAGTGGTATTATTATGAAAGTTCATTTTTAATAAGAAAGAATGACAGAAGCCTATAAAGTCGTCAAGACTGAGGCTTAACATCCCTGTAATGACATTTTATGCTTGCAGAGAACTGTATTTTCTGAAAGAACTGTCACAACTGTTATTAATCAAGAGAATTCTTCCTAAGGAAATAAAAAAAAAAGGTAAGGTATGCTTACGCTGAGGACTGGGGTCAGGAGACTGGAATCGGGGTCGCCGAGGCCGTGTGTGTGTGTGTGTGTGTGTGTGTGTGTGTGTGTGAGAGAGAGAGAGAGAGAGAGAGAGTGTGTGTGCGCGCGCGCCTGGAAGAAAGGAGCTCTCCTTCTCCTCTCCCCTCCACTCCTCCTCAGACCTCTGCAAGGCGTCGCCAGAGGGAGCCAAAGGGCCCTGAGGGACAGCGGTCCTCCAGGCTGGCTCAGCTTCCCCAGGAGGCACAAAGGATGGAGGTGGCCAGAGAGGGTGGGCAGCTGGATGCACTCCCCAAGGCCCCATCAAATAGCCAAGGGATCTTTATCCACTCCCTGGAATAATATGAATTCTCAGTTAAGTGCTGTCTGTCCTGTTTCTTTGTCCATTCATTCATTCATTCATTCATTCAACTATCATTTCTTAGGCCCCAGATAGGAGCTGTGGCCCCAGATGTGGATCAGCTATGAGTCCCACCTTTGGGAACCCCCAGTCTGGGAGGAGACAGATGTGAAACTCAAGGTGAGCTGGACTCTGATGGGGAAGCCAAGAGGAGGTCCTACATCCTCCTTGGGGGCAGGAGTTGGGGTGTGGGCAGAAGAGGAGGGGTGAGCCTTAGGAATAAGGGAACAAAGGATGCTCCTGAGAGGGAGACATACAGGCAAAAGCTCAGGGGTGTGAAGAGCAGGATGTGTGTGGGCCCTCATCGCCAGTGGTTTGTTGAGCTGGGAGTGCTGGGGAGGACGCAGGGCACCTTGTTAGCCACACACAGTGCTCACAGGTTGTTCAGAAGGTGATGGGGAGCCATGGAGTGTTCCTTCCCAAAGTGACTGTCCAATTCATCCCTGGGCCTCCATTCTCCCAGCTCAGTCTCCAGAGGCTGCAAGACAGCACTTGCTGGAGTCCTGGCTTACGGGTTCTCACCCCGCCAGCCCGTCCCACCAGCACAGGCCACAGTCTCTGTGAGCAGCCCTCCACCGTGTCACCGTCACACACATGCAGTGCTTTACAGTTTGCAAGGTGCTTCGAGAACATTCGCTTCTCGGTCCCCACCTTCTCCCGTGGACCTTGGCACATTCTCTTGTCCAGCAGGAAAATCTCCTCCTCACACTTGGTGCCCAGCTCTAGGGTCCTGTGCCCTGGGAGGCCTCCCCGACTGCCCTGGGGGCAGAAGTGACCACCTCTTTCTCTGCCCTGTAAGTCACTTCCTTTAGTGCATTCGTGGGGGGCTTACAAGAGTGTCCTCTCCAACTCCCTCCTCCCCCGCTCCCCAGCAAACTCTGTACAGACCATGACCTTCTTCTGGAAGGCCACTTTTTCTCTGTCTGCACACTTTAGAGGGGGACAGGGGACTAGAACTCAGGATGAGTGAGAGCCACCCCCGGGCTGCGGGGCTCCACAGTCTAACAGGCATTGCCCTGCCTCCACTCCCTCCTTGATTTGGGGGAGGTTTCCCTGCTGCCATCAAGCTTGGGGGGCACCCGGCCAAGGGTGGGGGTCCCTGATGAACAGACACATCAAAGGACATTGTTTCTAGTCAGTTAGAGCCCTCTGCAAGGACCTCCCCCCAGACTCACATGTCTTGCCTTGGTACCTAATGCACAAGACATGTGTGGTTCTGAAGGAGCTTTCTCCTCCAGAAACCCAAAGCCACACAATTGCGAAGAGGACAAAATAAAGCCTGATAACGGAGTCTCCCAAATTAAGCCACCAGCCAGGAGCAACCGTGCAGGAGGAAATGTCTCGAGTGATGGGGGGAGCAGCTTAGTGGAGGCAAAAGGCGGCACCTCCTTCCCTTCTGATTCCTGGACAGCCATGGCTGGCCCCTTCAGGTCCCCCCATGTGGGGGACCCCTTGCCTCAGCCACCAGGCCAGTGTCACAGGCTGTTTGTGATATGAAGTCAGATCCGCAGCAAGGATGACTGCACAGATTGAACTTTCCAGGGCTGGGGAGATCATCTACAGAAGATTGTGAGTGTGTGTGTGTGAGAATGTGTGTGTGTCTGTGAGAGAGACTGCACATATGAAGTGTGTGAATGAGTGTGAGGGTGTGAGTCTGTAAGGATGTGTATGAGTATGAGTGTGTGTGAAAGCATGCATCTGTACGTCTGAGGGTGTGTGTTGGAAGGTGTATGTGTGTTTAAGTGTGTGTGTGTGTTGGGGGCAGGAAGGGGAGCTGGTGCGGAGAGGAAAGTTGGGCGCAGACTGGTGCAGGCAGAGTGGACAAAAAGAGGAAAGCCTTGTCTTTGAGTCGGGTCTGGAGAGCAGGGGAAGAAAAAAGGAGCTCTTATTGGTGGTTGTCAAGGAGATGGGCCTTGGGGTTTGCTGAACTTTCTTCCCTTAAAGCGTCCTGCCTGGGGCTGAGAGGGGCCATTTATTTCCTGCCCGGCCTCCCAGGCGGGGGTCTTCGGACGAGGCCCTCAAGGCGTCAGGTGTAGACCCCAAGCCGGTGCCTGGGGCGAATAACCGCGTTGCTCCTCTGCCCCCCAGCACACGCCCCGCCCGGGCTGTCTCTGGGGAGGCCCCAGGCTCCTCCTTCGGGGGGCATCAAACTTCCCTGGCTGAGAGGTCAGCCCGGAGGACGGGCCGCGCTGGCGGGACTGACCGCAAAGTGGGACTGTCCGACCCGCAGCTTTCCCGGCTCCCCCTCCAGACGCGGATTCTGCGGCTGTCCTACGACAAGCGCACTTATGGGCCAGTGTCCTTTGAGGAGTGGTAAAAAGTTCATTTGTTTTGAACGTCAATTTTAAACCGATCTTTATGATTTTTTTCTTTCTGGCTAGTTCGCCGCCGCATCGCCAGCGCTTGGCACGCAGTAGGTGCTCAATAAACGGTCCCCGAAGGGATGAAGGTACAATCTGCTTTGCGCGTTTGCGTTTCTTCCACTACAAATGGATGCCGCCGGCCTTTCCCCACCTCCAGGGCCGGGTGGCGGCCCCCTCCCCTCCCCGGAGTGTGTGAGTGTGGGGGGTGGGAGCTGCCCCCAGAGGGCGGCCACCCGCCACGACGGGGCCAGGGGAGGGAGCAGCCCCCGAGCAAGCCCCAGCCTGGCCGAGACCGTGCACCCCGCGGCCGCGCGAGCCGGCCGGGCCCCCACCTCCCACCTGCCGCGGCCCGAGGGGAGGGGGCGCCCCCGGACGCCGCGCCCGCCCCTCCTCCCGCGGGCTGGCGGCCGGCGCCCATTGGCCGGCCGCACTCGGCGCCCTGCCCCTGGCGGCCGCGGGCCAATGAGCGCGCGGCTGTCAGCTCGTCAGTCCCGCCGGCTCGGTGGCTGGGAGCCCGAGCGGTGGCCGCGGAGCCAGCAGCGAGGAGCGCTCGCCGAGCGGCCGGTCGGTGGGGTCCCCGCGCCCCGCACGCCCGCACGCCCGCACGCCCGGCCCGGCCTGGCGCGGCCCGCAGCGAGCATGGGCGCGGCGGCCGTGCGCTGGCACTTGTGCGTGCTGCTCGCCCTGGGCGCGCGCGGGCGGCTGGCGGGGGGCAGCGGGCTCCCAGGTAAGCCCCGACCCGGGGGGCGGCGGGCGCGGGCGGCGGCGCCGGGGTGCCAGGCAGGCCCCCCGCCCGGTGCCGTCGGGAGGGCTGCAGCCCGCGCGCCCCGCGCCCCGCCCCGCCTCTTTGCAAAGTAACTTCTGGGGCCGGCGCGGGGCGCCCCTCTCCGCAGCCCGGGCGGCCCGGGGCTCCCCTCCCCGCAGCAGGGGTGGGCTGACGCCCCGGGGAGGGGGAGTAAGGGCGGGAGGAAGAAAGAAAGCGCGACGGCCAGCCGAGGGGGCCCTGGCGCTCCGACCGAGGACCGGAGGGAGTGGGGACCCCGGAACCCGACGGGCGCTCCCCCAGGGGAGAGGGGAGCACGGGTGGAAGGAGGCCCAAAGGGGAGACCGGGAGGAGGTGAGCAGGGGAAAAGGACCGACAGAGAGAAAGCGGAGGAAGGTAGTAGATGGAGGGACAGACGTCCGGACAGAAAAGGAGACACAGAGGGAACACACAAAAGGACGCAGGAAGAAACCCAGAGAAAGACAGACATGGGAGAGTAGCGAAGAGACCAGAAAGACCGGGGGGGAAAGGAGGAAACCCAAGGGAGAGAGAAGGAGGCAAATAGGCCGCAGCAAGGAAGAAAAAGAAAAGAGGGAGACTTGAGGCACGACTAAGGGATGGGAAGGAAGAGAGAGAGGAGCGGTGGAGGCAGTTGGACACCAGAGAAAGAGACAGGAGGACTGGGGATGGGGGCGGGGAGGGAGGAGACAGACAGAGGGAAAGACAGGATGGAGAGGGCTGGAAAGCAGTGGACAGATCAACAGTCAGACAGGAGGGGGAGGACAGATGGACAGACACAGATGGAAAGGAATGGATAGGAACCAGACGGAATGGAGACCAGACATGGGATATCAGTGAGGAGGTCCAGGACAGGGAGGCAGGAGACACCGAGGAGGGAATGGGCATCCGGCATCAATGGGTTGGGGCAGGCAGTAGAAGCGAGGGGGGGACGCCCCATGGATTTCACAGGACCCCTGGCACTCCTGTCCCTTCCCCTCCTGCCCTCTTGGTTATCTAGAAGGGGCTCTCCCACAAAGCAGAAGTCCCATTCTCTCTTCCCAGGTCCCTCGTCCCTCAGAGGAGCTTCCTCCCTCTCTTTCCTTGGAGGGGGAAGTGGGAGGAGGTCCTGCCTGCCCCTGCTCCCCCTCCTTGGCTTTCTCTGGGCACCCCTGGCTGCTGTGCTGGGCTCCTGAAGTCTGTGTTTGGTGGCAGGAGAGCCTATTCCTGGGAGTTGCCCCCTGAGTGAGGATGCAAGGTCATTTAAAGTGTTCCGCAGTTGGAGCTGAGCTGGTTTTCATGTGGCCCCCCGGGGAAGCTGGACTCTGCTGCCCACACCCCCACGTGTCTGTGGGTGCCTCTCCCGGGCTTAGGGTCCTTCACCTCTGTTTGTTCCTGTATGTGCCTTTCTCCACCTCTCTGTCTCTCCTCTGTGTCGGTCTGTGTCTGTCTCCATGCCTCACCCCCACCCCACAGAAGCCTTGTGCTGTGAAACAAACCAAAGTCAAAGCAAGCAGCCTGTGATGGGAGGGCCGGGCTGCCCTGCAGAGGGGTCCCAGCCCAGGCCAGGGAGCCATGGGAACAAACGGCCTGTGGCCCCTCTCCCTCTCTCCTCCATCTCGCCTGCTCTCTCCCCAGCCCCGCCTAAAGACATGCTTAAAATGTGTTGGGAGGTGCCCCCACCGCCCCTTGGCTAACATCCACCCATTTCCACACCACAAGGACACCTACCTTGGTGGGAGATTGGGGTTAGGGGGCGCAAGGGGCTCCAGAGCCCTAGGCAGTTTCCCTCCCCTCATTCCTGTGCACTGATCCTTGGGAAGTGGGCAGAGCTGCATCTGTGGCCTGTTGCCCCTGCTGGTCCTGTCTCAGAAGTGGCCTCCGTCCTCCCCCATGGAAGAATACAGATTGGCCCTCTCTGGCCCCTGACTTCTGCCCTTGAGGCTCTGCCAACCCTGCACGGGGGACCCTCTGTTGTCACCCCCTCAGAAGGGGATGTTCTGCTGGCCCCTGGCCACCTGATGGCTGGCTCTGATCTCCTACACTGACTGCCTCCTGGCCCCCATTCCACCTTCCTTTGGGCAGCTGTAGAGGGCTGTAGACGGGCTGCTGACCTGAGCAGATACAACCACCCTGAGAAGTGATGCTGCCTGCTGTGTGTGCACGTGTGCGTGTGCGTGTGTGTGCAGGGAGGTGACTCTGTTGTGTTTCTTTTTGATGCCTCTCTTCCTTTAGGGGCAGGCTGGAGCCTTGGGGACTAGGGCAAAGGAGAAGGAGTCCTGGGGGAGGGTGATTCTCTTAGAGAGCACCACCTCACACTGATTTAGAACCCAGATGCCAGCCAGGGAGTAATTCAAAGTGGACATTCTTGAGGACCAGATAGTCTGGGGTGAGGCTGGAGGCTTGAAGACAAGAGGACATTCCAGGACTTCCCCAGGCTGGCCCCTGGGTGTTTGCCCTCAGGGTGGCTGCTGAGAGTTCCTTATGCTGCCCTTCTGGGTCCTTCTGTCTGTCCTCCATCTGTATATTATGCATAGCTGGCTGGAAGTAACCTGACATATACAAATGCCCTGGACCCGCTTCTCTTGTGTCCGAGTCCAGTCTCTGCCCCTAACGAGCGCCTGAGCTTCACCAAACCTCTCTGGGCCTCCGTTTCCTCATCTGTAACCTGAGGAATTAACCTGAATTACAGCTAAGGATCTTCTGGCTGTGCTATCCTGTGCCCTGAGGGCCCCCTCCCTGTCTGAGCTGTGTGTGTGTGTGTGTGTGTGTGTGAGAGAGAGAGAGAGAGAGAGTTAGGGTGTACACACAGATGCACAGAGTCTGTTTTGTGTTATTTGCCCGACAGCTGTCCCAGACTGAAGGTGGATGTGTGTGTTGGGGCAGGAGGTGAGGAGCACCAGGAGACCTCACAACCTAAACTGAACTTGAGTTTGGAAGTTGGGAAATGAGACCCAGGTTCACACTGAGATTTCCGAGGTGGGGGGGGAGAGAGGACGGGAGATCAGAACCGTCCATGAGCCAGGTTAGCCCAACTGAGGATCTGGTTCCACCGCTTGGACACTCCAGTCTGGGGAGGTGGAATCTAGATGAAGAACTCTGTCTCTCTACAGCCCGGAAGCTGGGCGGGGTCCCATGTTCAGATCACCTGCGTGGACCTGCCGGCTTAGCCTCTGCTTTCTGTTCCGTGCTAGCCTCTCTGTCCCCATCTGAAACCCAAAGGGGATGGATTTAAATTCCTCCAAGGACCCTTCTGGCTCTAAATTCTAGAATAAGGAGGGTGGAGGAGGGTTAGAGAGATGCTTGTGGGGAGAGCAAGACACACAGGGAGAGGCCTTTCCTCGCTGTGTTCCTGAGCCTCAGTTTTCTTATCTTTTCAGTGGGACTAATAGCTCCGCTTAATGGGATTGTTGTGAAAATAAAGGAGCCCCAGCATCTCGGTAGCTTTGTGCCTGGCACAGAGTAGCTGCCCCCAAGATGCTACCAGTCACTGCTTGTCACAGCAGATTGTCGTGTGACGGCTGTTACTGTTAATTACCCTAACGATCAACGGAAAGGCAGGAGGCAGAAGGAGCTCCCTGCTTCCTGGGCCACACCTCACCAGTTGTCCCTCACCACACAGGAGCAGTCGACGTGGATGAGTGCTCGGAGGGCACGGATGACTGCCACATCGATGCCATCTGCCAGAACACGCCCAAGTCCTACAAATGCCTCTGCAAGCCAGGCTACAAGGGGGAAGGCAGGCAGTGCGAAGGTGAGCCCGGCTAGCCCTCCTGGCCAGACCCTGCGCTGCCACGGCCGCTGTCAGTGGCCGCTGTCTGCCCCGTGTGATGACAACGGTGGCTGAGTCTCCAGGACTCGCCCCCATGACTGCCAACAGCACAAGCCTCTCTCAGCCTTGGGAGGGAGGCTGTCGGCTTCTTGGGAACCCAGGCTCTTTCCGGAGAAGGTGGAATTTGGAGTCATGGGGACCTAACTCTCCCCGGGTTTGAAACCCTTTTTTTTTTTAAGATATTGAAATGAAGCATTGAATTATATATTTGTCTATCTGTCCCTGACTGGATGTGTGTGGGGTAAAGGCCTTGGGTGACATCCTCCCCGAGGTCCCTAACTTCAAATCCGAGACTAGCCTCTCTGACCTGCAGCTTCCCCCAAAGGAGCCACTCAGTAGCCGGCCACAGCGTCTGTGGGGCTGGCTCAGGGCCCTGTCTTGAGTAGGAGAGACTGGGCAGAGACTGGTGGATTTGTGCTCTCTGCACGCCTGTCCAGCCTTATTCACCTGGGGTGCTGGTTTGACTGTCTGGCACTAGAAACCGCCTCCCTGGCAGGCTGAAAGTCAGAGAGGGAAGAGTGGCCTCAGCTATCTTTGGAGCTAGGTCTCTCCCAGCCACAGGGAACCTTTGGGAGGCTCTGACTCCAGGGTCCTGGGGCAGGGCGCAGCATCGGGGCTGGAAACAGCTCTCTCCGTGGCTGATGTGCATCCCTGGGTGAGAATCACTGATCCAGATCTTCCCCGTCTGCTCTCCGTTAATAGATGAGGAAAACTGTGGCTCAGAGAGGAGAAGCATCTTCTGCCAGGTCCCCAGGGTGGCGTGGCCACTACTCAGACCCAGGTCTCTTCCTTCCCACTCCATGGCTCTCGAGCATCTCCTTGTCGTCTCCCTGAACACTGCCAGCTTACTTTTTCAAAGTGTGAGATTTGTGTTAGGAAAGCAACACATGGGAACAGCATGGTGCCTGTTCCTCCTGTGTAAGGATTGCCAGGAGCTGGAGTTTTGTGGGAGATGCAGCTATGCCTCCTTGGATGCTGACATTGTTTATTCATCTCATTTGTTGGGCGTCTACTTAAGGCTGAGTGCTGGGCAGATGCCATTGTCCTGGACCACGCCTGGTTTGGCCACATCCCTGGCCTTGCTTGGGGCCCAGAATCCTGAGGAGGGAGCTGGCACCTACCCACAGACCTCTGGAAGGAGGCAGCAGATAGAGCGGGTCGTGAGCAAGCAGTCTGATGGCACGGGCTGGCCTGGCTGCTGATGGGGCCTGAAGGTCAGCTTGGTGCTTCCAAGTGACACGTGTGAGGCTCTGCAAACCTTTTCTGACTCCCTGCTTCCCACTCCAGGCCCAGGGCACTGGCAATGGAGGGCCGAGGGTGACCGCGCATATCTGCTGGTTTAAGCCACTGACCGGCCTGTTCTTCCTCCAGCCCAGCTCCTTCGGTCCCCTCCTGCTGTCCCTGCCCAAGAGGCCCACGCTTTGTCTCTTGCCTGTTTCCCTGAAGTCCTTCAGAGTCTGCCTGGGCCCGGGGTGGGAGTCACACTCGCTGTCTCGGTGGGCCTGACAGCCTCAGTGTGAGGATGAGAGAGGAGGCGGCTTATGAAAGTGCTTCAGGAATGGCTCTCCCACCTGGCTCCAGCTTCTGCCCCTCACCTCCTGAAATACTGAAGCACCTGTGTCCTGGCCACACACACACACACACACACACACACACACACACTACAGGCCATTCCCTGTTTCTGAGACCCAGCCCAGATTATCCCCCTGCCTGGAGCTCCTTTCTCTCACTTTGTGTCCTGGCTAATTCCTAACCATGCTTTAGATTTGCCTCCTCCAGGAAGCCTTCCATGATAGCTCCACTTCCACATAGTTATAGACACACACACACACACACGCACACACACACACACAGCTGCATTAAGTACTTATTCTGCTCCCAGAAGCCCCCGGGCTTCCCTCAATCATAGCACTTCTGACCCTGGATTATCATTATGTGTCTTGCTCCCCCACTGGACTGTGAGCTCCTTTACCCAGGGTCTGCCATGGGGCCACCACACTGAAGCTGTCAACCTCGGGCTCTGCCTCCAGGGACCTCACAGGGAGCTTCTTGACTGCAGAGAGCCTTTTCATGCTTGTTCCGTGTCCTCAGCTCCTGGGGCAGGGCCTGGCACTAGCATGGTGTGGGGAAGATGTTTAGTCTGAGCTGGCTCTCTTTTTCCCAGACTGGAGTTCACATTAGATGAGCAACCTATAAGACACCCCCAGAGGGGAGGGGAGGGTGGCGTGGGAAGTGTGGGGTGCTGGGTCCATGGGGGCTTGTTCTTGCCATGGTGTCGTTTTGACCCTGTCTAATGAGAGGGGAAAGCAGGGACGGGCCTAGCCTCTGCTTGGGAAGCCTGGGTTGCAGCCCACCTCAACGTGAAACTTCGGGTGCTCATTTGTCCTCCTGAGCCCTAGTGTCACCTTTTGTTACATGGGCCCAAAATACCCCCCACCACAGGCCGTCCTGAAGATTGAGTGAAATGCAATGTAGCGTACCCAGGGCCTGCCAACCTCAGTGCCTGGCTCACAGGAGGCACTCAATATACAGGATGTGCTCCATGTACAGGTGATGGCATCACTGTCATCGTCATCAGCATCTGTTCCCACAGGGGTTGCAGGCTCAAATGACATCATAAATGGTGAAGGCCTTCGAAAACCACAGTGCCACATACCTCAGAGCTGGTAGTTATAGTACAACCTGGTCCCTCCCCTCAAGGGGCTTATAGCCCAGCTGGGCTGCATGAGCTGAAGTGATCTATTGGTGGAAATTCTTAATGAACAAGTGAGGATCATTCAGTTGGTAAATCAGGACCTGTCGAGTTGCTGTATTAACAGTATGGAGAATAACTGTCAGGAACTGGGGGGAGGGTGCCCGTTTGGCTGCTCACTCCCCAAATCCTCTCTGAGGGAGTGCTGGCGGGGGTTCTGGGGACCTGAGTGGACACTGTCCCCCTTGCACGGAGGTTTTCTCATCCCTGGGTACCAACCTGCAGTCATCAGTCAGAATCGATGGAGCCTGCTGGCGTGTTCACCAAGGGCCATCAGAGCTCCCACTGGCTGCCCCAGGAGGACCATGCAGAGACGTCTGGAGACTTGAAATCTAGAGAGGTTGGCAGGCCATGTGCAGTGGTGGCCTGAGGGAGCTCGGAGATCATCCAGTTGCTCACTTCTTGGTGCACAGATGGGGAAATAGAGGCCTGAGAAGGCAAGGGTCTCGTCTGAGTTGGGACTAGAGCCCAGGTTGGTGGGCCCATTTCTCCAGGATGCATTTCTGCAAGTGGTTATTGCTCTCTGTGGCTCTGTGTTCTGAGAAGAGGGAATGAACAGTCCATGTTCTGTTGAGCACAGCGGTTAAAGCAGGGACTTTCAAGCCAGACTGCTTGGGTTGAGATCCTGCCTGTGTAGCCTGGACAAGTTACTTGACCTCCTTTTGTTTATCTGTAGAATAGAAATAATAATGATAATACCTACTTCACAGAGACAGTATGAGAATTAAATGAATTAATATCTATAAACCATTGAACATAGCTTGGCACGTAGGACACATTATATAAGCATTAGCTGCTGTTACTGTGATGATGATGGTGGTGATGATGGTACTGATGGTGATGGCAATGGTGATGATGGTACTGATGGTGATGGTGATGATGGTACTGATGGCGATGGTGAGGGTGATGATGGTACTGATGGTGATGGTGAGGGTGATGATGGTACTGATGGCGATGGTGATGATGGTACTGATGGTGATGGCGAGGGTGATGATGGTACTGATGGTGATGGCTATGATGATGATGGTACTGATGGCGATGGTGATGATGGTACTGATGGCGATGGTGAGGGTGATGATGGTACTGATGGCGATGGTGAGGGTGATGATGGTACTGATGGCGATGGTGATGATGGTACTGATGGTGATGGTGAGAGTGATGATGGTACTGATGGTGATGGCGATGGTGATGATGGTACTGATGGTGATGGCGATGGTGATGATGGTACTGATGGCGATGGTGAGGTTAATAATGATGATGTTGATGATGATAGTGATATTGATGATAAGGATGAGGAGGTTGATGATCATCATCATCATGTTGATGTCAATGATGTTGATGATCGTGATAATGTTGACGATCATAATGTTGTTCAATATATCAAAAGGGGAGAAGCTTTGTCTTTTTCCAACAATTCCCAGGATCTAAAATGGCTGGGAAATGGGGTGTTCTGGTTCATTGACTACTCAGATAAACCATATGCATATGACATAGAGACATACAGACATGTGTGCCATTCACAAATGACCATTTACCAAGAATGTGCAATAAAAAACACAAGTGACAGAAGGCTTTCCTTTGTTCCAGGGATGGCAAGTGTGCTGCTCCCTTCTCCCATAGCAGACATCAGTAATCAATCACCACACCCTCTAGACAGCCATTTCCACTGTAGATGAAACCTGCGCCCCTTTATCTGCAGGTCCTGAGCTGGTGTGGGGCTGTGCAGAGGCTTGGGTTGGGGTTTGCGGGGAGATGAGTACCCCGTCCTAGGGATCTGATAGACTTTGCTGTTTACTGTGGTAAGCACAGAGGACAGATCCTCAGTAAAGCATGCCCAGAGAACGCGGCTTCCACTGTCTCCTTAGTTCATCACGGGAAATAGACCCAGGTTGTGGGAAGCCCTCTGTGGAGCCGACTGAGCCACTTACGCTCTTAACCATGTCACCTTGAAACTCCTGCTGGAAAACCCCTTTAGCAAACCCAGCACCTGAAGCAACCTGCCCCCCATTCCGGGGACAGTTTCTTACCACACCTTCGAGGCCACCTTGCCTGCCGTGTGGCCAGTGCACGTGTGATGATGACTGGCCCTCCACATGTGCGGCCTGTCTGTGTCCAGGGAGCAGCCTAGGGCCCCGTGTGGTCAGGTTTAACGCTGGCAGGGGGCTTGCCGTAGCCAGGCTGAGGTGTCTCAGATGGGTGGGGAAAGGCTCTGAGCAAGGCTGAGGAGGCATCGGTGTTTTCTTGATGATTCATACCTTGACAGAATCTGAAGTAACTCGAGGTGAACTCGTGGATGTGCAGACTTTGGGGGAACTTTAAAGGTGTCAGGGCTACTCCGTGTTTACAGATGATGCATACACACCTCCATTTTGGCCCATGTCACACTGCATTTATGTTTCCGTGTCTCTTCCTGAAATGGGCTCCTCAAGGGCAGGGTCTGTGACCTGTTCAGTTCCAACCCCTGGAACCCAGTGCCACACCTGGCATGGGGCTTAGGAGGCATCTGTTGGGTGAAAGGGTGAGTGGGTGGGTCCCAGCAGTCACCTCCTCCGGGAAGCCTTCCCTGCCACCCCAGACAGGTGAGCTGTCACCTCTGACCATCCCTCCATCAGAGCTCCTGTGACATTGGGCTGTGATGACCTGTGTGACTTCACTCAGGGCTGGGCCCAGAGCTGGTGTCGGTGGACAGTGAGTGACCATTATCCATCTTGGGGATATCAGGAAAGGCCTCCCAGACTCTGAAGGTTCTATAGATGAGGAAGCAGAGGCCTGCGAGAGGAAAGGCCTAGTCTAAGGATACCTGATGCGGACAGTGGCCGAGTTAGGCTGAGGAAACTGGGCCCAGGGAGGTCAGTCTCTAGCCTGATCACCCAGCTGAGAAGCGGTAGAGACTGGATTCCAAGCCCGGTCAGCCACGAGGTCCCAGCAGTGGCCAGGCCCCCAGCCGCCCATCTGAGTGCAGTGGGGGGAGTTCCTTAGCTGTGGAGTGTTAGAGGGAGCTGCGGAGACCCTTTCCTTTGTACGCCCTCTCCCTTGCTGCCACTAGCTTGTCTGAGCCAGGCCCTGTGAATGCGAGTGGCTCGAAACACATTGCGCATTCACATAACCGGGAGATACCTCTCAGCTGACCACTGTGAGCTGCTGTCATTCTCTGTCCTTCCCTCCCTAACCACACCCCAGCGTCACTGTCTTTAGTTCCTCAAACTTACCAGCTCCTTCCTGCCCCAGTACCTTTGCACATTCTGTTTCTCCATCCTTCTTCATTTAGCTGAGCCTCTGCATCCCCAGCTCACCAGACCCCTTGTGCATGGGCCTTGGGGGAACTGACAGGGCCAGCCCTGCGCTGGCCTTCTGGTCTGAATTAGTCAGGTCTGTTTGTGCTCGTTCTGCAGTGGGGGCAGGCCGGGAGTGAGGAGGGGGCATTTCATCCCCTTTAAATGCTTCAACTCATTTAACCTTAATTACTTTGTTTTCATAGACATTTGCTAAGGAAAAGGACCAAATTATAGCTTGAATTGGGTCTTACTAATCTTAATTAAAAGCTCTTGTTTATAATCAGGACCAGGCCCCAAACAAGGAGCAAACCACCCTCAAATGGCTTGTTTAAATAACTAAGACCCTCTTGATAATCACTGTTTAGTCTGAACCAGCAGCGCACATCACCCCTTCTCTGTGTACTTAATTTTTTAGACCATTTATTCAAGTGGTTTATTCCAGTTGCAAGTTCCAACTCGGGCCTTTTCCAAAATGCTATAATTAAAACTCTTGGGGGAAATAACTTTTTGTTTTGGCCACAGTATATCAAATATATTACTATTTTCCCTTTTTCTGTGAAAAGGAAAAAAATGACAACCTTATGGGCATCAGAGATCACAAAATTAGCATGTATGTAATGAATGTAAATAGTCACTTCCTGGATTTTATATCCCCGGGGTCTACTTGTCAGTCACTGAAGTTGGGTAGATTACAGGGCATGCTATTAAGCGTTTTAGCAAAACTCCTAATAATACACTTAGTGATCCACTGAGTTTAACATCAGAAAAAAAAATCTTAAAACCAATGGTCCTTTTTAGGGAATAATGTCTAGGACCTTATTAAATCATTTTCATCATGATTATTGCACACTTTATTGAAACTCCAAATAAAATTCTGCTTTTGGGGGGCCAGGAGAGGCAGTAGGAGGTGGTCTGGGATGGGAAGAGGAGAGGAAATTCTTCTTCAAGTCTTAAAACATGCAATTATGCATGCTAACGTGTGCCCTGCCGAAGATGAAAGCCATCAAGTCCAGCAGACCAGCGGGCAGGAAGAAATTGGATGTGACTTAAAATTCCAAGTTGCTGTCAGCCAGCAATTAGGCAACGAGGCTTGCAACTGGTCCCAGCTCTGCTGCAGTTTAGGCTTCTTGGAGCCCATGTCCGTTTTTAGAAGGAAAGATGAAAAGCTCATACCATGGGCATTTAAGTGTTGGAGGCAAGTTCACCTCTCTGAGCCTCAGTTTGTCCATCTATAAAATGTGTCAGCGGGACTAGATCCAGTTTAGTGTCGAGAATGTTCACTGAGCACGTAACTCTGTGCCAAGCTTGGTGCTGGGGCCGAGACTTGTTTTCCGGATCTCACTGGTTAGGGGAGAGACAGACTGGGAAAGACGTGCTTGTAACAGGGTGCGCAAAGTGCAGCAATGGAAATCCAGACCAGACTCGGCGGGAGTGAGAGAGAGGGGGTGTGTCTGCCCGAGGAGGGAAGAAAGTAGAGAGGGCTCCCTGGAGAAGCGTGGTCTGGGCTAAGTCAGGCAAACAGAGCAGCAGTGGGTCTCTGACGTTCTTCGCAGCTCTGCGGCCCATGGACGGGCCCGAGCAAGGATGCAGAGGCGTGTTTAGGTCTTTGCCAACTCGGTAAGTCCAGCCAGTGACTTCAGCTTCCCAGGGCCTGGTTCCTTATCCACCAAAGTGGGGCACGGCGTGTGCCTCCAGAACATGCTCTCGAGTAGAGGCTGGAGAAGGGAAGGCCGTCGGCTGTACATCCGTGTGCTGAGGCAGCCCCAGTGCCTGCACGGTGAGCTTTCTTGTTTCTCTAAATCCCCATTTATCCTAGGGTCGGCGGGTCTCTGCCCCCACTCCCAACCCCCGTATCTCCAAGCTCCCCAGGCAGCAGGCCCCTCTCTGCCCCTTCCTCTGGGCTCTCTCGCCTCCTCTTGGCCGCTTCTTATTACAGTGGCTGTATTTGTTTTTCCATCGGAGGAATGCTAACCAGAAAAAACCATTATTTCTAAGAAAATAAACTGCTGGCCTGTTGGCCTTTGAATGCTACTGAAATGGATGACGGCCTTCCCCAAGGCCTCGAGACAAAGAGGGCCGGAGGGCTGGTGTGTGCGGGCAAGGTCAGGGGTCTCGAAGGGTGCTCTGAGGGGTCCTCCAGATGGGCCATGGCTGCAGCCCCTGGGAGGAGACAATCTAAAACCCCAGCCGGCCGGCTTGGACTTCTGGCCCGGTTGACGATGGCTGCTGGGGTTGCTCACGCCCCACTCCCTCGCAGTCTCCAGGATGCTCTCCCCTCTCCACGAGCCACCAGGCCTTCTGTCTGGGCCCTCTGCCCCTTGTGCCAAGGAGAGTAGAGCTGGGGGTAGGTCCGTGGAGACCTGGGTGCCAGCCCTGTGTGATGTTGGGCAGGTCTCTGGACCTCTTGGGCCTTGGTGTGCTGACTGCAAAGTTCAGGGCTGGGGCCAGGAGATCCCAGGCCCCCTTGGACTCCTGCAGTGGAGCCCCTTCCTTGGGATGCTTCTTGCCACGGTGGCGCCCAGTGCTGGCTCAGTCTCTGGGGGAGGCAGGTGGGCTCCAGTGGGGCTGTTAGCCACCTATTCCTTCCCACCCACAGCCTCGCAGGCAGACCTGGGCCTGGGCGGTGCTTTGGTGGGCAAGGCTGTCCTCGCATGAGGTGTGTTCATCTGTGTCTGGATCATTCTCACCCTCCAGGCTGGCAGCTCTGTGTGGCCAGGGTCTGGGCTGAGGGCCAGGGGCCAGGCCCAGGTTGGCATTGGTGTTGACAGGACGGAAGAAGCCAGGGAGGCAGCATAATCCTCAGCAAGGACCACAGGCCCTGGCTCCCTCATTCACTGAGATGCGGGGAATTCTCCAGATGCTGGTGTCAAGGTTAGGATGGTGGAGTCTGGAACCAGCCTGCCTGGGTTCCAGTTTTGGCTTTGCCATGTACTAGCTGGGTGATTCAGGCAAGTCGCTTAAGCTCTCCGAGCATCAGTTTCTCTATGATGAGGGAAGTTAAGCCCTTCCTACCTCGCCTATGGGGAGGGTTAAGCCACCTGCCATTAGACGGGACCTGGTATAGAGCTGCCGCTGCTGTCATTGTTGTTACTGTTGGAGAGAAGCTCCACTGGGGATGTGGAGAGAAACAGAATGAAATCAAACTGCTCCAGGCCAGCTCAGGCCCTACCGCTGTCGGAGCCCACTGAGTGGCCTGTGAGGTGGGGGAAGAAGCCTGAGCCGGGATCCTGGGCTCAAGTTGCTGTCAGCCCCTGACTTGCTAAGATTAGCTCCTCAGTTCCTCTCTTTGGGCTCAGTTACCCCTTTATACAACCCAAGGGGTGCCTCGGAGGAGCCCTAGGATCCCCCCTTCCCACTCCACATGGCAGCTCAGGCTTTCAGGCAACTAGATGTTTCTAGTTATCCTCCTGTTGAGTTCACAGGTGACCGGGCCTGTAGAGCAGCCCCTCAGAGCCTGCCATTTGGGGGTCTGGGGCTTCTCCCCTGCCTTTCACTAAGAGGACGGGAGCAGAACCATGCCTGTAATTGGTGGGAGGCGGCAGGGACCTAGACTCTGGGCTGGCAGGCCCCCTGGGGCACCTCCTCCCTTCCTTCTCAAGCACTCCAACAGGTCAGCTTTCTCCTGGCCAGGTTGCTTCGGTGTCCAGTAGGCCTGATGTCGCAGCCTGGGAACAGCCCCCAACAAAGCGTTTAGGGTGTTTTTGAGGGAGAAAAACAGAAAACTGGTCCTTTGGATTTGGAAGGCAAGTCCCTCCTGGTGCCTGGGAGCCACAAAGCCCACCATGAGCCCTCACTGCGCAGGTGGCATTGGAGGCCAGTTCAAAGTGAGCATCCTCGTGGTTTCCCTGCATCCAGGCAGAGCCCAGAGCCCCAGTCAGCACAGTGGATGAGAGCGCCAACAGCAGTAACTTTAAAATTTTTAAACAGCTTTAGTGAGCTATAATTCACATACTGTACAATTCACCCACTTAAAATATACAATTCAGTGCCTTTTAGTGTATTTACAGAGTTGTGCCTCCATCACCACGATCAATTTTAGAACATCTTCATTACCCCAAAAAGAAACCCTGCACCCCTTAGCCATCACTCTCTAGCCTGTCAGCCCCGGAAAACCACGAATCTACTTTCTGTCTCAATAGATTTGACGTTTCTGGAGACTTCATATAAATGCAGTCCTACAATGTATGGTCCTTTGTGACTGAGACAGCACTGACTCTGAAGTCAGGTGGCCTGGCTCACTTCCTGGCTCCACTTGTGTTAGCTGTGTGCTCTTGGGCAGGGCAGGTAACATCTCTGAGCCTTAGTTTCCCCTGCTGTAACATATAGATGTTGGTACCCACTTCTCAGGGTCTTCATACGTGAAGGACCTGCATGCTGCCTTACACGTCATAGGGTCAGTCAACAGAGGCTACGGTCGAGATAATTATTCATTTGTTCAATGTTGAGCAGACTTTTGTTGAACATACTCTGCTACTTCTGAGGCTTAAGCTGAACAGAACACAGTTCTTGCCCCATGGAACTTACAGCCTCAAAGGGCTTACATAGCAAGTGAGAGTAATGATAGAGTCTGTTCAGGATGCCGTGGGGCCCAGAGGGTGGGGAGGAATCACGTCTGCCAGGGCATCAGCAAAAGCTTCAGGGAGGAGGGGATGCTGGGGCTCAGCCTGCAGAAGTGCATGGTGTCTGTGAAGGGGGAGGAGCTCCAGGCAGAGAGAATAGCATGAACACAAGTGTGGAGGCCTGAAGCCTGGAGGGCCACTGGGAGAGGTCAGCAAGCACTGACTCAACTCTATGGTTATCTCGGATCATGGGTTGGGTGGGGGGAGGACCTTCCCACCCTCTGGTTGAGCCATGGTCATTGTGTGCAGTTGGGAATGAAAAAGTATATAGATTTGTGTTGGTTTTGCGTGACCTTTGACCTTTCCCATAATTAACTGCTGGGCCCACTTCTGGCATTGTCTCGGCAGCGGGGAAACCTGATCGATGGATGCCAGGGGTCCGCAGAGAGCGGGTCTCATTACTCAGTCATTACAAACCCAGAGCTTAACCCTCTGCCACCGGAGACAGGGGACTTAATCCTTCCTGCTAGGCGGCCCGGAGAAACTACCTTCCCGCAAATGTAATTAGCCAACAAACCACATTAAGATTTATTCACCAATAAGGACTCAACTTCCTAAGCCATACATCTCTCCCAGAACGGTTGCCTGATCTAAGGAGTGCATGGCTTTTGCTAAAGCCCCCAGACAAAGGGGAGGACGGGCTCACGCCCAGCCAGGGAAGCGGTCTTTGTTAGAGCATTTGGTCTCCACTGTCTGCAAGGAATGTCAAGAAAAAATGCCAATTTCAAGGGGAAACCAGAAAATATTTTCAGTAATGATCTCTGAAAGCAGAGAGTGGGATGCTTTAAAAATCCTCATTTTAAGAACCTTTAAAGTCAGTCCTAATTTTTAGGAAAATGCCCTAAAATAGTATTGAAATAAAATGAGAAGAAGCTCTGACTCACTGCCATAGAATCTCGTAGAACCCAGGCACCGCAGAATAAATATATATTTTATGGGCAGCAAGAATCAATTTTGAATTAAATGAAAAAACCCAAACTCATCCCACTCGAGTTCCAAGCCAGTGTTGCTGGCGCAGAACCACAGCTGTGGGATCGTGTGTGCATGCCGACATTTTAATATAGGAAAAGTGGAACTGGGTGACCTTTTAAAAATCTCATAATGAGCGGCTCCCTGTGCTGTTTTTCTCTGCTCTAATGGATGCTGGGAGCTGTTTTCTGTTGGGAATTGAGTTTTTATTAAAAACGAAAAATCCAAGCTAGAGAAGGAGCAGGGATGGCTAGGATGAGCTGTTGAACTTCTCATCCTCAGCACGCCGGTCAGATCTTTTGTCCTGCCCACTTTCTCTGCTCGTATGAACCATCCCTGTCACCACCCCTCAACCTCAAGGGTAGGCACAGACCTTGGAAATAAAAATGATGCACGTGACGTCTCCTCCCCTCCTTTGTCCTTAATGACTTTATGGAGCATGAAGCACTTTTAAAAAGTATTCATCTCACGCACCCCAAGGATGTGGCCCTAACAGGACTAGAGCCTGCCTTTGAGCATAGCCCCAGGCTGGGGGCCTGGAGATAAGCTCCTCGGCCATGCCGTGCCTCAGCCTCTGAGTCAGTAAAATGGGAGCAGTGGTCACCCCTGGTTCACATCCAGCTTCACCACTCAGTCTCTGCCTCTCTGCTCACATGGCGCCTTCCCTTTGTGTGTCTATGTGTCTTCACCACTCTGTCCTGACATCTTCTGAGTTTCTGTATCCCAATTTCCTTCTTCTTTTAGGAACACCAGTCATTGGATTAGAGCCAACCCTAATCCACTATGACCTCATCTAAAACTTGATTACATCTGCAAAGATCCTATTTCCAAATCAGGTCACATTCACAGGTACCAAGGTTTAGGACATCAATACATCTTTTGGGGGGACACAATTCAACCCACAACAGTTTTTTGTTTTGTTTTGTTTTGTTTGTGAGGAAGATTAGCCCTGAGCTAACATCTGTTGCCAATCCTCCTCTTTTTTGCTGAGGAAGATTGGCCTTGGGCTAACATCCGTGCCCATCTTCCTCTATTTTATATGGGACGCCGCCACAGCATGGCTTGATGAGCGGTGCATCGGTCCACGCCTGGGATCTGAACCTGTGAACCCCGGGCTGCTGAAGCAGAGCACAAGAACTTAACCACTACGCCACGGGGCCAGCCCCACACAACAGTTTTTTAAGAATAAACATCCAGAGATCTTGGCTCTGCCTCCCTCTATCCCTTCCTCTCTCCCCATGTCGTTGGCCTGTTCCTCATTCTCTGGCTTTAATGGTCCTTAAAAAGTGATCTGAGCCTGATGGGTGTCTTGGAGGCCTGTGGCACCTCCTCCAGGGCTGGTGGCTCTTGGATATGTTTTTTACAATAATTTTAAATATACTTGCTTTGGCAGAGATTTTTTTAGTAGATTTATTCGTGTGTTTATCTCATATATTAAAGGAGGAGGTTCACATGATTTTAAAAAACAAAAATTCAAGGCACAGACCCAGAAAATCCAGGGAGATTTGGTTTGTGAGCAGACATTCTCCATCCAGGATGCTGGTAAAGCAGGTTGGCCTCCAAAGCCTGTGAGAGCACTTCAGGCCTAGAGATTGGAGAGGACCTGGCCGTTCTAAGTGATGCTCGGATCTGGGGGAAATCTTTGGGGATGGATTAAGGGAAGAGATGTAAACAGCAAACAATCCTGCACTCTTCAGCCCACTGGCACCTGCTGTGGCCTACACTGTGGGGAGTCGAAGGAAAAGGCTAGAGTTGTTTTATTGACTATTCGGTGATCTCTTTATAATGGCTTATGAGTATAGTGAACAAATAGTTTGCCATTTTGATATAAAAAGGTTGCTGTTCATAATTACCCCCAGACAACAGGCACAAACTGGAACTATGCCAGGCAAACTGGAGCACATGATTATCCTATTCAGGGGAAGTGATACTTTTCTCAGACTTTACCACCATTAAAATAGCTGGTTTAATTAAATGTTATGGATGTGGTGACTCTGTGATTGTGTTTCCTTCATTGCTTTGGCATCTAGGAAGCTCAGAGCCATATGTACGGCTTACCGTTTGCAATTGTGCTGGAATTACTGAGTGTATTTCTGCAACGTTCACCAGCTTTCTCTTCTTCTTCGACCCTCATTTCTTTTTTCTTCACCCTAACATCTTATTCTTTTTGAAAATCTCATTATATGTATTTTGTAAGCTGTTTGGATGGATGATGTTTGAGGAAATTGATGGGTGGATGAATAGATGTTTGGCTGGATGGATGGCTGGATGGATGGATGGATGGATGGATGGATGTTTGGCTGGATAGATGGATGACTGAGTAGATGTTGGATATGTGTGTGTGTGTGTTTGGATAGATGGATGGGTGCTTGGATCAATGAATAGATGGATGGGTGTTTAGGCATCTGGATGGGTGAATGAGTGAATGGATGTTTGGAAGGATGAATATTTAGATGAGTAGATGTTTAGATGAATGGAAGGATGGATGTCTGGCTGAATATTTAGATGGATGCATGCATGTCTGGATGTATGGGTGGATGTTTGGCTGGATGAATGGATGGGTCAATAGGTGATTGGATGAATGGAAGGATGGTCAGCTGACTGGATATTTAGATGGATAGATTTTAGCATGAATAGACAAATGGAAGGATGGTTGGGTGGGTATTTGAATGGAAAGCTTATGAAGTGACTAGATGGATGGATAATGAGTGGGTGGATGAGTGTTTGGATGAATGGATGCATGGCTGGCTGGCTATTTGCCAGATGGATAGGCGTGTGTCTGTGTGTGTGTGTGTCTGTGTGTGTGTGTGTGTGGATGGATGTACATCAAGTGGAAGGATGAATGTGTGAATGGGTGTTTGGATGACTGGATAACACTTTGTCAGTACACAGCATAAATGTGCCAAGGGCCAAGGGTGAAATAACATATATAAAGTACTTTGCCAATGCCTGGCATGTCACGGGCATCCTAACTTATTAGAAAAGACATGGGCTTTGTAGACTGGAAGACCTTTGTTCTGATCCTTGCCCTACCACTTACTATGTGACTTTGAGCAATTACCTCACCTCTGTGCACTTTAGTTTGCTCAACCACAAAATGGAGTTAAAATACCTACTCCAGAGAGTTGCTGTGAAAATTAAATGGGCTGGTGTATGTTTCAGGAGAAAATACCTGCATACTTCCTTCTGAGGTACAAGTTGAGAGAGAGAGAGAGAATTCTTTTACCCAAGCATGGAATAAAAGTCCTTCTCCTCAGTCTGACTGATCCAACCTAAGTCACATGTCCACCCTAGGATGTTCTCCTGAGTCACCTGCTTGAATGAAGGACAGGAGGGAAGGAACAGTTTGGGAGCTGCTGGTTCAGATCAGATGAGAAACGACGCTCATGCTGACAGGTAGTGGAAATAGGTGACCAGCGGGCAGACTGTAACCATAGGAAGGGTGTAGAAAAACCGTGCTTTTGTAGCTGATTTGATGTCAGTGGAGAGGTGGAAGGATAACAACATTCACTGGGATGGGGAACCCCAGGGAAGTGCAGGTTGATGAGTTCAAGTTGGGCCATGTTGCCTGCAGTATCTGTGGAAGATCCAGGGGGAGAGGTAGTTGGATCAGTGTATCTGGGACTCTGGCAAAAGGTTAGGGCTGCAGAGATTGGGAGGTAATCAATATCTCAGTCTTTATAAACCATGCGCCCTTCCCAACGTAAAATCTTATATCCTCTTCTAATGTTATTTAAAATTTCTAAGTGCATTAAATATAATGATTAAACACCACTCAAATGACTTGCAGAATTGAGTCTGCTTCCCAGCTGATGCTGATGGCCACTGCAGGCAGCTTAGGCGGAAGCTTCTGTCTCTTGCACCTTTGGACATCCGGCCTACTTTGTTTTTCCCTCATCGTGGTCGGGTGGGTGGGCACCAGGAGTAGGCTGCACAAGCCAGCCTCTGTATCCTGGCGCTTTCGTGCTGCTGTTTTCACTGACGTTATCCCCTCTGCTGGCAGCGTCCCTGGCAGGCGGGGGTCCAGACACTGCTTGGTCACCTCCAGTATCAGGGAGCTCACTACCTCTTGAGACAGGCTCTGTCTTCCAGATGGATATTCCCATCTGCGAACGTTAACTGGCCCCCAGGGCTTTCCGCTTCTGTGTGTAGCTCTGCCCTCCGGACCAGCATGGAGAGAACATGGAGCTGGGTGTCTCCCCTTGCCAGCTCTTCAGGCATTTCAGGGAGCAGCCAGGCTTGCCTTCGATCCCCTGTCTTCTGCAGGCTGACCCCATCCCGGCTTTCATAGCTGGAACCTGGCCTGGAAAATCTCTCTTCAACCCGGTAGAGGACGGACTGCTGCTTCCCGCGGTACCCTCTTGCGAGGCACTTCCGGTTCTGCTTAACTGGGGCTCTTCCGGTTCCACTGAGCACGGCACTTCCTGTTTTGCTGTGGGGCGCCCCCGGCTCCCGTTTCCTGCTTCCCTGCGGAGGCTGTGGAGGTTGCCGTGGGTGTGGGTTGAGAGGGCGAGCCCAGGGCGCGTTCGGGGTCACGGGGAGCCCCCAGGCTACGCCCACGGTTCTCCCGTGCCCTGGTGTCGGCCCTGCTCGCCACTCCCGGAGACGGACGCGGTTAGGCCCCCTCGGGCTCCCCAGCCAGGCTGCGCTGGTTCGAAGCCCGCTTGGACCGCTGCCTAGGCGTGTGACCTCTGGCAGAGTCTTGGCCTCCGTACGCCTCGGTTTCTTCAGTGCCCTTGTAAAATTGGGATAACGGTGACGGTGCCTTCGTCGTTGGGCTTGTGTGGGGTTGGAAGAGATAATGACATATGGTGCTGCCAGCGGGCCGTGGGTACAGAAGCAGCTCTCTGAGTGTTCACTAAGCTGTTCCTGTTATTCTCCGAGGTCCCTCAAATCTCTCTGGAACTCCAGCACTGATAGCCCTTTGACCCCTGATGGGAAGTGTTGAAAAAGACTTAAAATAGCAAAAAGGGTGACCTTTACAAAGGCGATTGGCTGTTGTTTGTGAGACAGAAGCCTTTGTTATAACAAGGACACTGGAGCAGTAGAAATTCAGGCTTCAGACGCTGAGGTGGAGGGAAACTGGGGGGAGTATATGGACTTTTCTCTCAATCCAGAGGTTACACTTTTTGGTGTATGCAAAGTTCATTGTATGTGATCCCCTGCTTCACTGGTAATGAGCCCTCCATCTCCGGGAGGCTCTCCGATAGGCTGAAGAGAGCCAGTTTTGGGGGCCGTTAGGCAGGGTCCCCACATGCTACTATTGTTGAGATGCTCTCGAGGGAGGCGGAGCTGGATGTGAATCCTGCCTGCTTCACTGTGGTGAGAGCTGGAAGGTACCCTGCACGTGCCTGGTACACGGCCCTGCTCTGCCAGGTGGTGGCCAGCCTTGTTGCAGAGCCAGGATCTTCATCTTTGTCATCTTTGGGTCCCCAGCCCCCAGCAAGGACTTCAATGAATACCTATTGAGTCATCCCCTAACCACACATGTCCTGGTGGCTTCAGCAGGTGGGGGGAGAGGGGACCCCCAGGCTCTTCGTCTGATGCCTCTCATGCCTCTCGTTTTGCAGACATCGACGAGTGTGAGAATGACTACTACAACGGGGGCTGTGTCCATGAGTGCATCAATATCCCGGGGAACTACAGGTGTACCTGCTTTGATGGCTTCATGCTGGCACACGATGGACACAACTGCCTCGGTGAGTGAAGCAGCCGTGCTCTGCCTGCTGGGCACGCCCCGCCTGTTTCTCAGCTCCCACTTGCAGTGTTGGTGGCTGTGGGAAGGCTTGCCCTCCTTTGGTTCCTTGTCTTAGTTTGCCAGGGCTGCCATAACAAAGTAGCACAGATTGGGGGCTTAAACAACAGGAATTTATTTGCTCACAGTTCTGGAGGCTAGAATTCTGAGGTCAAGGTGTTGGTGGGTTTGGTTTTTTCTGAGGCCTCTCTCCTTGACATAAAGATGGCCACCTCCTTGAGTGTGTTCACATGATCATCTCTCTGTATGTGTACGTATCTGGTATCTCTTTTTCTCTGTGTCGTAATCTCCTCTTCTTATAAGGACATCAGTCATATTGGAGTAGGGCCTACCCTAACAACCCATTTTTGATTTCATTACCTCTTGGAAGGCCCTTTCTTAAATACAGTCACATTCTGAGGTACTAGGGGTTAGGGCTTCAACACATGAATTTGGGGGAACACAGTTCAGCCCGTAACAAGGATTCTTATATACCTCTAGATTCTCGTGGTTCAAAGATATGTTTTTAAGCCAGCTGTATAAAATTTTTAAAGTAATGCAAGCTTGCTGGATAAAATGTGGAAGAACAGGGAGGACCAGTTGGAGAGCATCTTAGTTATGCTGGTGTATTTCCTTTCAGGCTTCTCTCTGTACCCAGGTGTGATTTCACTCTAGGGGTCAGGGGGTTAGCTTGGTTTGTCCCTTGATTTTCCCTTTACCACCACGTGCATCTCAGGTACTTTTACCTGGGCCCTGTTATTGCCATTTTCCTAGTTGCCTCGTGGTCTGATAAGTGACTAATGACCCAGGGCTGCTGGAACAGAGTAACAGACAGGGGGCCTTAAACAGTAGAAATTATTCTCTCACAGTCTGGAGACGAGAAGTCCGAAATCAAGATGTTGGCAGGGTTGGTTCCTCCTGAGGGCTTCGAGGGAGAATGTGTCCCCCACTTCAGGCATTCCTCTGCTTGTAGATCATGTTCTCCGTGTGGTTCCACATTGTCTTTGCTCTGTGCATGGCTGTCTCTGTGTCCAAATTCCCCATTTTTATAAGGACACAGTCATGTCGGATTAATGCTCACTCTACTGACCTCATCTTAACTTGATCATTTGGAGACCCTGTCTCCAAAATGGTCACTTGCACGGGTGCTGGGGGTTAGGAATTCAGCACCTCATAGGGGACACAATTCAACCTAAAACAGAGGTGGTTTGCAGTCTGTGGCGGGAGGAAGACCTCACGGTAGAAAGCACAGGGTCTCATAGCAGCTGTGCCCAGCCCCCAAGCCCTCTTCTGCTGCTGACTGCTGAGTGACCTGGGGCACGCCGGCTGGCATCTAGAGGCTAAGACCATGGACTTGGAGGAGCGTGGCCGTGGATACGTTATTAACGTCTCTGGGCCTCGGTCGCTCGTTGATAAAGGGAGGATGTGAAGAGCAGCTTCCTCCCTGGCTGTGTTGTGAGCAGTAACTGAGATAATGTCCCAACGGCCGAGAAGTGTGCCTGGCACGGGGCTCTCAGTACTAGTAGCTGTTATATCATCGTGACCTCTGTGCTCAGTCTTCCCCCTGTAACACGGGATAGTTGTGCCGCCCGCTCCACCAGGTTGTGTGTGAGGATGGAATGACACAGTGAAGTGACGGGCACTTAGTAGTTGTAAATAGTCAACAAACAGGCATTAGTATTGCTCTAGGTGACTTGGCCACCCTTCGTGCTTGGACATTTAGATTGTTTGCTTATCTTGTTTGTTTTTACGTCAGAATCCAGAGGTGATTCTGGGCATAAAAATTTTTTTCTTGTTTTGTCAATTGTCTTCTTTGCAGTTCTTCCCAGAAGTGGAACTACTGGGTCAGAGGGTCATTGGGATTTTTTTATGGCTTTCGATGCAGTGCTTGCTGAAAGGACTCGGCAAACCTTCCACCGTGTCAGCCAGTGTGTTGGTGCATGGCACGGGACACTTGACGTCCCAAGTACACGAGACCTTTCCTCTTCGTAGTGTGTTAGCCTTAGAGTTCCCTGCCTGTTTTTGTTTAGTGCATATTGGACCTCAGACAAGTTTGTTATAGGAAACAGATCTGTGAACGTGTGATTACCCCGGAAATCAGTGCTGAAACAGAGGTCTGGACAGCAGGCTGTTGAGGCGCAGAGGGGCCTGTGAAGAGCCACCCCTGCGTGGGCTGAGGAGGTTGCATGGAGCAGCATCTTCAAAGGTTGGGAAGCAGTTGGCTGGGGTGAGGGCACAGCTTGTGTGGAGAGCTCCTTGAGGCCGGGCTAGGGGGATGGGGGTAGGAATGGCAGGCGGTGGGCTGCGGAGGTGGGCAGGGCCTTTGATTAGATTGTGAACACCTGGGGCTGCACACTGTGCCAGACGCCAAGTGAAGTCTCCTTCAAGTGTTATCTCATCTAATCCTCCCAGCAGCGTCAGCGTCTGCCAGTTGTTTACCCGTTTTTCAGATGATAGAGAGAGTACATTTCAGCAACTGATTAGTCCCTGAAGGCAAAGCTGACAGTGCCTGTGGGACAGCGGGCAGTATCACCCAGTGGTCAAGAGGCCAGACCTTGGGACCTGCCTGTCTGGGCTCAGATCCTGGCTCCGCCAGTTATCAGCTGTGTGACCTTTGGCTACTTCACCTCCGTGCCTCGGTTTCCTCATCTGTGAAACAGAACTTGTAGTCCCTGTCTTGTAGGGTTCTTATGAGGCTTGAACGAGATCGTGGAAGTGGAGCGTCTGGCAGAGTGCCTAGCCTGAGCAGTCAGAATGTAATGGGCATCGATCTGGTCATCGGCTCTCAGGCGAGATGTATTGAGGTGCTGCTGTGACGCCTCTGAGACCTCGTGGGGGCCAGAGCCTGTTGCCCACGCTCCCTGGGCCATGTCTGACACACAGGCTCCCCTTCTAGTCATAGCACTCCCGCCTGTGCAGAACCAACTATTTGTCAACAGCCTCGTTCTTGGCTGCGGCAGGTACTGCCTCCAGACCGATGGTGGCGTCTGTGCAGGTCTTTGTCTCAACAACATTATTTTCACAATGGATTCCTTTTAAGCTGATTAATTTAAGGAACTGGGTAAGAGTCCCGCCACCCCCACCTCCGAGCACAGATTGCAGCTTCATACGGCTCTAACGCGCACATATGGTCACCGAGAAAAGGCTCTCTCTGTCGCTCCTCTGCTTTTAGCGGAGGGCAGACTCTTCCCAACAGACTTCTTTTTGTTTGGGTTTTCTCCTTCTCGAGACAAAACTCCGGCTCTAGAGAAGTCAGACCTTGCTTCCAGCCGGCTCCAACCTAGACTGAGCACGTAACCTCTCTGAGCCACCACTCCTCATCCATGAAGCTGTAAGAGTTGAAGTGCCCAGCACAGTGTCAGGATCACGGGGGCTTGATGAATGTTGGCTGAAATAGGTAACCCTGAAGAGGAGGCTGGGCTTGGAGTTTGAAGATGTAGCCTGAAATTCTGTCACCACCACTCATGAGTTCTATGGTTTGGAACCAGTTATCACACTCTCTAAGCTTCAGTTCCCCTAACTAGAGAATGGGTCACTGTCTCAGAGCGTCACTGTGACGATTAAAGGTGAAAGTGGATATGGTGGGCTGTACATGCTGATGTAAAATTCTGCACAGATGCTGGATATTGTCATCATATTGTTGCAGAGGCTTCAAGCTGGCAGCCCACAATCCTCATCCAGCCTGCTGGATTTATCCCCACAGTGTTGATGATGATGATAACTGAATTATTTGTCAACATTTAAAGATCAAGGGATGTCACATAAAAATCAATATTTCCAGCATTGTTGCTACTTGGCCGTAGTTACCCGGCCCCTGACATTTGTGGGACTCAGGCAGGAGTGCAAATGGAGGCTCATATCCCACATGGCTAAATATGGAAAAGCCGTTACGAAGCTTCAAAACTAAAACATATTCAATCTATTCTACTTTGACAAATATTCATTCCTACTGACCTGGAAGGCTGGACTGGAGTGTAGAATTCTAGGACTCTGTGGAGTTTGTGCCAGAAAGTGGTAGAATGAGCAGTGTCTGTTCCCCACCCCTGTCTTCTCACCCAGCTCCATCCTACACCACAGGGAGCCTGAGGACACCCTAACCTGAGTGTTCAAGCTCTGGCCATTTGCCCCCAAACCACCTTCCCTTTTGCTACTGCTTGGTGCTGTCATCTGTCCCTCTGAGAACAGACAGGCTTGGGGCCTTTTGGACAGGGAATTTTAGGGTCTCAAATACCCAGAATGTGGTCTAGAAGGGGGAGGAGTATGTGTTCTAGGTGCATATGACCCCTCTGGACTCCTTACTCCATGAAGAGGGCTGCAGCCATGGGCGGAACAGAGCAGGGACCCTCAAAGCATGGGGCCGAGAGCAGGAGCATCCCTTGCTCTCGTCTCAGTGTGGTACTGGCAGCAACTGGCAGGAGCTGTGCTACAGCTGCCCCCTTTGGAGGGAGTGTGTGCTCTCCTGTTTGCCACAATCCCCACCACTCCCCATTGCTCTCAGCCAGTTGGCTTTGGTCATTTAACTACCTGCTTGGTCTCATGCTGCTGCTGAAGCTTCTAGCACAGGGCCTGCTCCCAGTGGGTGTTTGGTGGCTGTGGGAAGCTGACTGAGTTGTTGTTCTCTCTGCCTTATACAGTCAGTCTGAGCCCCACCCCACAACCCATCACCCGTCGGGGAAAGCTAGGCCCATTTGCGTCTCTTCTTGTTTGGTCTCCAGAAGTCGGGTCAAGAGTCTTGTCCGGTTGTTACATTCCTCTCTCAGCCACCGCTGAATTCCTCAGGGATGATGGCTGGAATAAATCCTGATCAGCACAGTTTGAAAAGCGTTCTGACTTAATTAGGAGAAATGAGGCTGATGGCTTAAGAGTTATTTTCTTGCCTGAGTTTTCACAGTTTAACCTTTTCTTTTCTTTTGAGCAAATGAGGTTATTTTCTTGTGGAGATGGCTTGCCTGGGACTGTGTCCTGGAGGGTGGCCAAATCTGTCCTCCAGGAGCAAAACCCTCTCTCTATTTGACATCTTTATTGAAGAATTTCTCAAATATAACAGAAAATGACACCAGAGGGAATTGAAACCGTGATGAGATCCTTGCTCAGCCCCAAATGACTGCTTTTAGCATCATAATTGCTTGAAATAGCAGTAGTTCTGTTTGAAAAATATTATTTCAAACTCCATGCAATTGGACATAAGAGCAATATTTAGGCTAATAGAATAAGACTTTTTTCATCTTAAATTAAAACCAGCAGTGGATAACTTTTTCCCGTCTCCACAAAGCAAGGCTCCTTTTTCTCTAAAGCCATTAGTTCACTTACCCAGATGTTTTCTTCGACCCCAATCTTTATCTTGACTTACTGAAAAATGTTTCTGAAGTTGCTCACAGTTTGAATTTTGGACTTGCTTCTCATCACTTTTTTCCCCTGATGAAGAGAAGTGGTCTGTAGCTAGGTCCGGCAGAAAAGTTGTTTTATTAACCAGATCACTACATCCCCATTAACACTTATTGGGCACCTACCATATGCCTGGCCTGTGCGAGGTAGACAGTTCTACGCAGGTGAGATGATGAACTTAGGTCGAGTCTCGGCTGTGTGCCCAGAGTCGTCCAGGATGTTGTGCTCACAGTCTCTCGTTTAGTCCTAACAGTGTCCATGGGCAGGAGCCATTAGTGTCCCCCCTTTACAAATGAGGAAACCGAGGCTCAGAGAGCGAAAGTGACCTGCGTAAGGTCACACAGCGAGTAAATGGTAGAGCTGGGACCAGACCCCAGGTCTGTGCGTTTGCCAGTTCAAGCCTGAAAGCCACTGCCCACCCCCTGCCCCACGCTGCCCGGAACAGTGCCAGCTCTGGGAGGCTGGCCATGCTCAAGGAAGGGCTTCCTTCCATGGGGTGTTAGTATGTACCCCCTGCGAGTCTGGGAGTCACTGAGAAAGGCTGGCATCTGCCAAGGCAGGCTGGTGGGTGGCATGCTAAAGGGCGAGAGGGCATCCCTTTCTCCAGAGAGTTCACCTCATGGGGGCCTCCTCCCCAAAGCCTGTACTGCCTTCCAAGGCCAAGGCAGGAGATTGCCGCTCGTGTAGGAGCTGTGTGGAAGCCCTTGAGCTTCTTTGGGACATTGTCCTACCCCTTGTGACCACACAGAGCCCTGTTCTTCCAGAACCCTTTCTCGAGGCTCTCATTGCTTTCACAGTAGCACCCAGTTCATCTGCCCACTGGCTCATGAGGCCCCTCAGGCCAGGGCCCTGCCAGCCTCCTCTCCCCCAACTCACCCTTGCCCACCTGTGCCCTCTGGCCCAGCCTTCCTTAAACCCGTAGAGTCCTTCTACACATCCGTGCTGTTCATAGCTCCTCCTTTGTGACCCCTCCCCCAGCATGGACCTGGTGCGGTCCTGCTTGTCATCCGAGACCCACCCTGCATCTCCCTTTGCTCCAAAGCCTTCTGTGACCACGTCACGCACACTGCCACTGTGGCTCTCTGCTGGGCTCCTCTCTTCTTCTCCTGAGAGCAGAAGTTGTCTTGTTTATCTCTCCATCTTCCTCCTTGGAATCTAGTGCAGTGTCTGGCATATCATCGGCGTATAATAAATATTTGTAGAATGAATGAATAAACGAATTTGTAGAAGTGCCTTGTAAGCCCTCAAGCTCAGCAGACCTCTGTGCTGGGCACCTGGCAGAGACCAAGATGAATTAGATGGGGTGCCTGTCACAGGACCCCCAGAAATGTTCACGCCTGAATGACAGGTAGAATGTGCTATATTAGCAGTGACGCTAAAACCTTCCACCTAGTAGTCATCCATTTGTTTATTCCATAAAATTGTTCTGAGCACCTGCCGTGTGCCAGACTTGGTTTTAAGTGGTGAAGACGCAGTAATGGTGAACAACAGCAACAGAATCCCCACGCTTTGAACTTACCTAGCAAGGGGGGAAGGACAAGACCCCAGTAAACATGTAACTCAGTAAGGTAAGTTCAGTCAGGTCAACCCCAGTGAAAAAAATAAAATAATGTGATGGAAAGTGATGGGGGAAGAGTGGCAGCGTTGGGTGAGGTGGTGTTCCAGTTACAATTGCTGCATAAAAACCCCCCACCCCACACTTAGTGACATCAAACACCATTCTGTTCTGCTTGCGGATTCTGTGGGTCAGAAATTCAGACAGGGCACGGCAGGGACAGCTCATCTGCAGGCTTCTTCGCTGATGTCTAGTTGTTGATGTTGGCTGTCGGCCAGAACGCTCATGGGCAGCCTCTCCGTGTGGTCTTTCCACTGGGCCGGTGTGGGCTTCCTCACAGCATGGCGCCTGGGTCCCAAGAGAACATGACACAAGTGCACAGAAGTTTTATAGTCTCATCTCAGAAGTCACTTCTCCCAAACTCTACCTGACAAGGCAGTTACAGAGGTCTGCCCGTATTCAAGGGAAGGGGGCACCGGGAGGAGGAAGCTACCATCTGAGGATCTAGGGAAGATCTTCCCTCCAGACAGAAGAGGGAGGACAAGTACAGTGGCCTGAGATGGGGACAAGCTAGGTGAGTTTGGGAACAGGAGATAAGACAGGAGGTAGGCAGAGCCAGGTCACGTGGGGCCTTATAGGCCCTAGAAGGGAGTTGGGATTTTATTCTAAATTAGCTGGGAAGCCATGGGACATTTTAACCCAAGATTGAAATACTCTGCTTGACATTTTAATTAAAAGGGATCTGCTTCCTGGCTGCTAAGTAGAGAATGTGTTACAGGGAATAAGAGGCAGAGACTACTGTGGTGGTCTGCCAGAAATGTTGGTGGCTCAGTCCAGGGTAACACTGGTGGAGGTGTTGGGAAGTGTTTGAATTCAGAATGTATTTTGAAAACAGAGCCAACAGGAATTGCTGGTGGATGAGATGTAGGAGGTAAGGGAAAGAGAGATAAAGGCTGACTGCTGGGCTGTTGCCTGGAGTCTCTGTGTGGCTGTTCTGCTGGGGCTGAGACGGGGAAGATGAGGGAGGACAAATTTTGGAGCGGGGAGAGGGGTGGACTCAAGAGTCTGTTTGACCAAGTTCGGTTTGAGGTAATCAACAGCCATCCAAGTAGAAATGGTGTACAAGTTCAGAAGTCTGTGGGGTGTTCAGATCTGGGGTTCGGGGGGAATGTGAGAGTCTGGAGCTTCTAGATGGCGTTGAAAGCCAGAGCTCTTAACATTCATTCATTTCATAAAGATTTCATGAGCACCCGCCCTGTGCCTTCCAGCACCTTCCTGGGCTAGAAGCCTGCAGTGAGGAGATGGATGACCTGTTCCCAGCCCTCCAGAAACTTAGGGAATCGACCTGCCTAGTTTTGCATCCTAGATTCATCACTTACTTACTTACCTTGAGCAAGTAACTTCACTTCTCTGGGCCTCTGTAGCCTCATCTATAGGGTGGGGCTAATAGCAGCGCTTATTTGACAGGGATGATGCAGGGACCAAATGAGATGAGCTTTGTCGAGCATGTACCACAGTGCCTGGCACATGATAAGGACTCAACAGATGTGAATTACCTGATTATCCCTTATCCCTAATGTGCAAAGTCAGAAGAGTTTTAGAAGAAAATGGATGTATTTTCTGAGCTGGCAAAGATGCAGGAGATGAGCCTGGGCCCTGGGCTGCATGTGAAGCCCTTTGGCTGGGGACTGCTCCTCACGTTCTACATGGTATTCCTGGCAAATGAGCCACTACCCACCACCCTCCGGGGTCAGAAACCTCTCCCATCCTCTTGCATTAGTTTCTGCGCTCCATTGACATGGGGTCCCGTGGCATCAGGGCTTCCAGTCCCAGCTCTGCCACATGCTCCTTTTGTGACCTTGGACACAGGTCACCTCATTTCTCAGCCCCAGTTTTGTTCTCTACAAAATGGGCATGATCCCTTACAGTTAGGATCAGATGAGGTGGATGTGCAGGGGACGCCGGAGGCTGCCAAGGGGAGGGAGAAGAGAAGGAAAGGAGCTGGGGAGCCTGACAGGGCCCAGGAGCCCAGCTGCACATGTGGGAGGAAGTCACCGTGGATGCCCAGCTGCTCAGTCGGTGTGGTCGCAGCTCCCCCTGCGCCGGGCTGGGCTGGTCCCGGCAGGATGAAAGGGCCACGCGGCCTCGGCCCTTTTGAAGGCACCCCTCTCCTCCTGGAGGACGGCTGGGGACAACGTGTTGCTCCCTTGAACCCTAATGAAGGCTTGAGTTGCCTCTGTTTATTTGTCTTTATGCTTCAACAGCTCAGATGCATTTCTTGCTAGGAAAAAATGCTGACCATTTTAATGTAAAACTAAACAACTTCGGACAGTTATATGCTTACTCCATAAACACCCATGTTTTTTAAGGTAAACTCGAGAGGTTTTTTCCTGTTCTCTTTATTTATGCACCCCACCCCCAGGGTCCCCAGTCTTGGCCCATACTCAGGTGATCTAAACACACTTGGTTGGAGGCATTTGCTGTCAAAGGATCAGTTGGATTCAGACACGCTTCTCCTCCCGGCTTTTTACAACTGTTAATCTGGTGGAAATTCTTTGGCCTGAGAAAAAGAAACACACTGGATGCCTTGTGTGTCTTTGTAAACGGGCTTCCTTCTTTCCCCAAATCGCTGCAGAACCAGGGAGATCCTGGAGTGGGGTGTGGGGAGGTGGGTTAATTGAGAGCTAGCTGTACTTCGGGGATGGAGTGGCCTTCTACAGCCTCATGCCCACGGCCAGCTCAGGCCAGCTCAGGGTCAAAGTAGGGGCTGGGGGGCACAGAGCCACGGGGTGCATCTTACAGATGCTTCTTACAGAAGGGGCCAGGCAGGTGCTGGGGTGAAACGACAGTGGACCAAGAGCCAGAGTCAGGTTTTTGGGCCTTGGACTTGCTGGGGGACCTTAGGCAACTCTTTGCCTCTCTGTGCCTCAGTTTCCCCATCACATATGAAATAAAGGGATGGGATTTGACCAGTGGTCTTCAGATTTTGTAGGGTTTTGTTTGTAGCAGCAGAAGCCTTTATTTCAAGCAGAATCATGCAGTGGTCATGCTGCTCTGGCTGAAATGGGAGGCAAGCCTAGCCAGAGAGCCTGCTCTCCATGGAGCCTCCCTCCACCCCTGCAAGGTCCCTGGGGGGCCGGGAGCACTATGTGGAACCCCGTGGCGTGGCTGCTGTGTCAGAGCCCTTCTCCCTCCAGCATCTTGTGATTTGGTGACCTGGCGGCATGGCACGACCGCAGGGGCAGTGGCCGGGCTCTTTGCCGTGTCCTCCTGGCCCCTGCTAGAGGCAGTCCCTGTCTCCCTCTCCCTCCTTGTTTCTCAGAACTGTGGTCTCTGGCGCATGGAAGAGCTTTCATTTCCCTAAACGTGCCACCCTTTCCTGCTCTGGAGTGTCCTTCTGCCTGCTCTTCCTTCTGCCCAAGTCACCATTCCCCATGCTCTTCATTAACACTTTGTTTGGCTGAGCCCTACTTGTCCCTCAGCACTTGGCTTAGACATCAGCCCCTCCAGAAAGCCTTTCCTGGGTGCCCACGGCCCCCGGGCTTCCCTCAGATTCAGCACTGAGCTCCCAGGTTTGTCGCTGGACCTCTGGGGGTGAGCCTCCCCTACTGCCTCAGGAGCTCCTGGAGGGCTGAGCCCCAGGGTGACTTAGCTGTTTGTCCCTGGGCCCAGCACAGGCTCATTTACGTGATGAAGGGACAGGTGGATGGCTGGGGCAGGGGGCAGAGGTTTGCTCCAGAGGAGCACCACTTGACGGTGGGGAGTGCACAAGCCTGCCACTGGGGTTGAGCATCAGCACTCTAGAAACTGTGGAGATGTGCTGGGGAAGTCTCCCACAGCCTGAGACTATACCCTCTGCGGCTGCCCAGGCTCAAGACTGCCCCATCCTCTCTCCATGCCCAGCGCCTTCTGGTCTCGGTTCTAGACGAGGGGAAAGCAGGCCTTGGGAATCAGACACATCAAGCCTCGGCTCCCAGCTCCCTTCCTAGCTGGTGGTTTGGGGCCAGCTCTCTGCTCTCACTTTTTGTCCCAGGAAAGGAGGCGTGATGATGTTCCTGTGAGGGGACTCTAGGAATATGGGGAGGTGGTCTGTGTGAAAGCATGGGGGCACACGGTGGGCATCAGGAGTGTTCCCTTCCTTCCTCCTTCCCACTCTCCTTGGGTTGTAGGTCGGTCAGGGGCCACGTCACCATATGAGGCCTCCCTTCCCATTGGTGGGACTGGGCTGAAATCTGTTGTCTCACTTGCCCTGTGCCAGCCTCACCTTTGAATAGGTCTCAATTTGGTGGCTTGGGGAAGAAGTCCTGCTTTGTCCCAGGGTGAAGAATGCCAAGGCCATAAACAGCAAAGAAAAACACCCAGCTGCAGAGGACAGGACAGGCAAGCAGACACTTTCCTTCATCTTTCTTGTTTGCAGTCCATGTGCCAAGGGCTTGGTCAGAACTCTGAGAAATAAACAAAAAATAAGTGTCTTGTCAAGGCTCTTTAAAAATACCCTACCACCAAAACACATGCCCCAAACCAGAACTGAGCCGTGTGCCTAAAAAGGGGCATTATCAACAAAGAAGCGTGTCCCAGAGCTGCAGTACAGCACTTCCTCTGCCAACAGTCGTGCTTATTTTGGAGCAGCCTGGGCCCTGGGCGGTGTTTGGGGTCACCCTGGACATTCGCTGGGCCTGGCTGTGTCTGGACAGATGCCGCAGTGACCCTCCTGCCCCAGCACCAGCAGGACAGGCCCTGGCTGTTTACTGTGGCCATTAGCCAGCCCCATGCATCGCCTGCCCCAGCACCCCTCCCTGTCACCCACCTTGTCCCAACCACATGCAGCTGGAAATAGACCGGCTGGCAGAGACGCCTTGCGGCTGGCCGGCACTCCTTGTTTGTGGGAAGTGGGTAGCCATGGCAGCCGCCTAGCTGCTTGGTCTGGGGTCTTTAGTAACCTCCCAGGTGCTACCTTAATGGTGGGAGAGGATCCCTCAGGCCAACTTGCCCTCCCCTGGCTCATCTGCTGGCTGCCAAGGGGTCAGACAGCATTGGGGCCATTTGATGGAGCCCTCTGAGTGGGATCTTCCTGGGGCCCCTGTTGCCACTGGAGGAGTCTGGCATCCTCAGCCTGGCAGCTGGCCCCTCATGATCTGGGCTCTGCCTGCCACTCTACCCTTGCCTTCTCTTAGTATGAGTATTAAGACTGTCCCCAGGCACCTTATGCCCTCCAGGCTCCCTCCTGCCTGAAGAACCATCAGTCTCCCCTTGCCTGTCCTGAGTGCTCCTGTTCATCCTTCTGCACCTCCTCTTTGACCCTCCCAGCACAAGGACTTGCTCCCCACCCTGCGGGGACTGACCGGAGTCACAGTGCTCATCACGCGGAGTTGAAAAGGTCTGTTTACTTACCCATCTTCCACACGTGTAGTAATTATACAGAAACACTCAGAGAAATCAATAGAAAAGACAGAAAATAATTCCCCCACCCCAACAGGTCAGCGGTTTTCACGTCCTAATGTTCCTGTCCAGTATCGCCTGTGTGTGACCTGACTTTATATGGTTATGATCACGCGTGGATGTTTGTGTGCTGCGTCCCCCCGGTATTCCATGCGAACTTCTCCTGCTGTTGGTGTGTAATTGCATAGCTGAGATGTGGGACAGGAGTCAGAGCCCAGACTGGGGGTGGCCTGGCAGCCTGTGGGCACTGAGAGCTGCTGCTGTGGCTGTCTGGTTGGCACAGCAGACGTGCCTGGGAGAAACGGTTTGTAACCTCTGGGTCAGCAAGTGCCGCGAGTGCCACATGTCCCAGGTCGGGGGTCCTGAGATCCGTCAGACGGGAGTCTCACCTTCCAGGAGCTCTTGGCTGTATGCAGAAATACTCCCACCATGGCATCCTTGGTGTAATCGATGCTACACCAAGTACTGGCAGGTGGGGCGGGGATCTCACCCGGCTGGGAGTGAGTGAAAGGTTGCCGGGTTGAGGTGGAGAGGGGATGAGGGGAGGAGGGAGCGGCATGTGTAAAGCCTAGAGGTGGGACAGGCTTGGCCAGGTAGGAGAGAAGGTTCCGGAGTAGACGACGATCTGTAAAAAGGTGGTCTCTGTGGGCAGAGCCAGGAGTGTAAATGCTCTTGGGGTCTGAGTCCCGGACACCTGAGGCTGGCAAATGGAGGAGTGTCGGGGGATCACCTCTGGCTGCACACTGGGCACGTCACGGGCTCAAGCCTGGCTCCAGCCCCTCCTTCAACAGCCGCCAGGGCCCCAGCTGCCGCTTCAGGCTCATCACACACACGCACATACACGCACGTCCACGTGTGCACATGATTTGCACACACATGCGTGCACCCCCATCCTACCACCAAGCGCACTTTTCCCTGGCTGGTCCTCACGTGGCTTAGAGAGGGGCTCCCCTGCCTCTCGGTTAGGCCTCCAGTCCCTCTCCACAGCACCTTCTTCCTCCCTGCACAGCTCTGACCCCATCAGCAGTTGATCTCTGTTGGTCTCACCACCTCTCCACCCTGGACGGGCTGCTCCCTGAGGGCAGGCCTTGACCTCATGCTCACTGCTTACTCCCTGCCCCAGGGCAGGGCCTCGGGCACTTGTTGAGTGAATGACTGAAAGAACAAACACAGGTGGTTCATCACAGCCAGTTCTCTGGGGGAGATGTGGGCATCAGAACGGTGACTTCAGATGAAGCACCTGCTCAAGCACACGCACGCAGGGGAAATTAGCAAATCGTGTGCAGACTCAAGGGGTCCGGTGGTAAGAAAAAGGCCACAGTCTTTGACCCAGGAACCCCACTTCTGGGAATCCATCTGAAGGAAATAATCCCTAAAATGGAAAGGGGGATAGCTGCCCAGACGTGTCTCTCACAGGGGAGTTTATCAATGGGGTGGCATGGAGACGAACGCACCGAGGGCATGGTGGGGGTCCCTTGCCTCCTGGACAAGCAGCAGGCAAGAAGGGCAGTCAGGACTGAGTCCCAGCATGGAAAACGCTCCAACTCAACTCTCTGTGAGGAAGGGGAAAGGTCGTGTACAGAGTGACTCATTACCACTAGGTGAAAATCAGTGCATGAAAAAAGGCAAACAAAATAGATGCTCATGATTATGGTTGTAGCTGGAGTGTAGGTTTGTTGATCCTTTTTGTGTGTGTGTGCTGTTTTTCAAAATTCCTTGTAAATTCAAATTTTTAAATAATAGAACAGTTTTATTGGACAGGTGTTGGGGAGCCATGCTAGGTTCTTGAGAGGAGGAATGCCATGGAAAGGAAGTGGCCGAAAACTGGGGCTGGAAGGGGTGGGGCTGGCCATGGGGAGGCATGGTGATCTTTCCACTGCTTCAGCCAAGCTTAGTGCCCCCTTTTCCACGAAGCTCCCTGGGGCCATGTCAGCCTCCACCTCTGCCTTCCTGCAGCCCCTCAGTCTGCCGCTTTCTGAAGTGTGTCCACTCTGTCAGCACAAAGTCATTTCTCAGTCTTGTGGCCACATGACCCCCCAGGGCCTGGCCACGAGGGACTGCTGAGAGCAGGAAGGGACAAGCCCGCTCACAGTGAGCCAGTGAAGGAGCCATCGCAGGACGGAGGCAGGAGCCTCGGGCCTGGGGTTTGCTGGGAGCCTCACACTCAGGGAGAACTCCCAGGTGGCGACTGGTGTGCACGTGGAGGGCGCTGGCGGGAAGGAGGAAGAGAACTGGCCACCATGAAGCACACACAATAGCCTGACAAGTGGAAAGGCCTGGATTTTACACAACAGCTTTGGAAGGTGGAAGAAAATGCCGAGTTCAGTCGGGAAGAATTGCTGCCCCGAAGTTCAGAATTCCAGGCAGTACTGAGAGTGGGAAGTTGATGCTGGAAGTAAGTCCTTGAAGCCGGCTGGAGTCGGGCGTGGTGACTGGCCAGAGGCCCTGTGTTAGCCGGGGCAACGTGGGAGGCTCCTGGGCCCTGCTTGGTTCAGAGACGTTTTTCCTGAGGCAGCGAGACTCCCCCGCCCGCCCCGTGCACAGGTAGTCGCACTCAGCAGGCCTGTTTTATTTCTGAGGATGTTCATTCAGGATCCTGTCAGAGCATTTCCCCTCTCCTTTCTTAGAGCTCCTCGCTTTGGGTCCATAATTTGTTTGTTTGGTTTTCTTCTCCTTCCCTCTTTCCACTTCTCCACTCCTATCTCCATCAAAAGAAATTTTTAAAAACTCCAGTGCCTCCCA
Source organism: Ceratotherium simum simum (assembly GCF_057802395.1). Lineage (NCBI taxonomy): Eukaryota > Metazoa > Chordata > Mammalia > Perissodactyla > Rhinocerotidae > Ceratotherium > Ceratotherium simum. The sequence continues at coordinate 6,887,562 of NC_141924.1, forward strand.
CAGATGTCCAGCCAGGATCCTGTTCGCAGCTGCGCTGTCAGAGGCCTGGGCAGGGGGTTGCGGGGGGGTGGCAAAAGCGTCCAGTTCCCATCCTGGCCCTGTCACCCACGTGCTGGTGACCGAGGGCAGGCTGCTCGCCACTCGGAGCTCCTGGTTATAACACTGCTGCTGCCCTGGGCTGAGACTAGGTGTGACCCTGGAGCAAGAGTGCCTGGCACAGAGCAGGGGCTCAGGGAGTGGGGCTTCCCTCCCGTCCTGCTGTGCTTGAGAGATCAGAGGAAGAGTTGGTCTTGCTGTAAGTGGCATAGACAGAGGTCAACAGGGTGTCATTCAGGAGGGCACCCACTGTCTCCAGACCCCCACCCTCTCTGCCTGCTTCCTGAAGCAGTGCCCAGTTAGAACGGCTCTTCTTTAGCTGGACTGTGGTCCTCGTCCCACTGAAGGCACCGACGAAGCAGGAGGACATGGGGCTGTGCTCACTTACAGGAGCCCCTGTGTGGTCCGTTCATTCATTGAGCACCAGTGCTCACATGCTGGTGTATCTGAGGGAGTCTCCTCCTCCTCCATCCTCTCCACAGGCTCCACACAGGCAGGGCTGTGCTGACCCCAGGATGGGGCCACTCCCAGGCAAAGCTGACACAGGCATATGGGCACAGCTCTTCTCTGACCAGCCCTCGCTCACCCTCCTGATGAGGCAATGGCCTCTGTCCCCCAAAGACCTGCTGGCCAGCACTCACTCCCATCACTCATCTAGGACTGCCTTCCTTGACTGGGTCCTGGAGCTCCAGGACCTCCCTGGGCAGACCCTCTGGGGCCACACCGCTCATCCCTGATGGGACAGGCCTAGAGCCAGGGCCCCCAGGCCAGAGCTGCCTGCCCAACCACGTTTTGTAGTTCTCAGTCAGTTACTTGGTCCGCAGATGGGGATTATGTGTCCCATGCACTGTTTAAAACCCTGGGATATAGCGATGCTGAAGACAGACATGACCTTAGTTCTCAAGGACTCTGCATTCTCTGGGGAGACAGAGAGACAGACACGCAGAAGATACCAGGTAGATGGAAGTACCGAGTGGATGGAAGTACTGGGTAGAAGGAAGGACAGGGTAGATGGAAGTACCGAGTAGACAGCAGGCAGTATGGGTGACTGCTGCTTTAGCTTGGTGGTCAGGGAGAACATCTCTGTAGAGGTGACATGTGAGCTGAGGTCTGAATGAGGAGGAACCAGCCATGCCAAGGTCAGGGAAGAACGTTCCAGGCAGGGGAACAGCAGGTACAAAGGCCCCGAGATGGGAACAAGTAGCTGTGGTCAAGGGACAGCCAGGGCACAGCGTGCTGCAGTCGGATGAGCAAGGGGGAGGCTGCTAGGAGGTGTGGGCAAAGCAGTTCACTTGGGCCTGGTCAGCCAGGAAAGAGAGTTCGTGTTTTATTCAAAGCGAGCGAGGAAGCCTTTGGAGGCTTTCAAGCAGGGGCCTAGCCCAGCTGGTTGACACTTAGAGGTCACTGCGTGGGGCGGCAGGGCAAGGGTGGAAGCAGGGAGGCCAGTGGGGAGGCCAACACAAGAACGCAGGCCAGAGATGAGGGGCGTGGGCCCAGCAATTCCAGGGGTGGAGGTGAGGAGATGTCATGGTATTTGGGCTTCATTTGCAGGCGGAGCTGACGGTACCGGACCTGCTAAGGGATTAGATGTGGGGAGTGGGGTAGGGAGGTGTCGAGGATGACTGCCAGGGATTGTGGCTGAAGCAACTGTGAGTTGTGCTGCCATTGGCTAAGATGGGGAAGGCTGAGGGCAGGACCGGGCTTGGCTTTGTTCTCTTCTCTGTTTGTGGGAGGTGGAGTTAGGGGTTCAGTGTGGGCCCTGTTAGGTTTGTCCTGCCTGTTGGGCTTCTAGGTGCAGGTGCCGGGTCAGCCACTGAGGTCTAGTCTGGGGAGCAGAGGAGCAGGCAGGCCCAGAGGTTTGGGCAGCATTGGCAAATAGGTGGCTGGTAAAGCCATGGGACGGGGTGCCATCTCCAGGAACAGTGACCAGAGGAGCCCAGGCCTCACTGACCTGGCCTTATGGGTGCACTGAGCTCCCCGGGTCTAGTGCTGCCTGAGGCCGCTCTAAAGGAGGCAGTGTCCACAGAATGGGAGAAAGTGCTTGTCAACCGTATATCTGATAAGGGTCTAGTCTCTAGGATATATAAATAACTCTTACAACTCAACAGTGAAAAGACAAATAACCCAATTTAAAAATGGACAAAGGATTTGAACAGACACTTCTCCAAAGAAGATATATACAGATGGACAATCAGCCGTGAAAAGATGCTCAACATCATTAGATAGAGAAATGCAAATCAAACCATAATGAGATACCACTTCACACCCACTAGGATGGTTCTAATTTTTTAAAAACAAACAATGGAAAATAACAAGTATTGACGAGGCTGTGGAGAAGTTGGAAACCTTATATTTTGCTGGTGGGAATGTAAAATGGTGTGTAGTCACTGTGGAAAACAGTGACATTTCCTCAAAAAGTTAAACATAGAGTTACCATATGACCCAACAATGCCACTCCTGGGTATATACCCAAGAGAATTGAAACACATTCACACAAAACTTGTACATGAATGTTCGTAGCAGCATTATTCATAATAGCTAAAGAGTGGAAACAACCCAAATGTCCATCAGCTGGTGAATGGATAAACACAATGTGGTCTATCCATACAATGGAGTATTATTCAGGCATAGAAAGGAATGAAGTACTGACACGTGCTACATTGTGGATGAACCTTGAAAACATTAAGCTCCGTGAAAGAAACCAGACACAAAAGGCCACCTATAGTATGATGCCATTTCAATGAAATATCCAGAATAGGCAAATCTGTAAAGACAAAAACTAGACTACTAGTGGTTGCCAGGGGCTGGAGGAGGGGAGAATTGGGACTGATAATGGGTCCTGGGCTGCTTTTTGGGGTGATGGAAATGTTCTGGAATTAGATCGTGGTGATGTTTGCACTACCTTGTGAATATACAAAAAGTCATTGAAGTATGCCCTTTAAGATGGTGAATTTTATGTAATGTGAATTATATCTCAATAAGAATAAGTGATTTGAGAAATGAAAGAGGTAGCTTGGGCAGAGCATGAGAGGGTAGGGCTTGTCTCACAGCCAGAGCAGGCCACATGCATGGCCCTGTGTCCAGTTCTGGGCCAACGTTAAGCACCTGATAGGCTGGGCCCCCCCAAGAAGGGTGACTCAGGTGGCGAGCAGGCCAGAACCTACATCAGGAGAGAGCAGTTCCAGGAGCTGAAGCTGCTCTGCTTGAAGACGGAAGGCCAAGGCAGGGCTGAGCACTCCCTTCAGATGCAGTTTGCTGTCACTTTTCCGGTTTGGAAGGGACTTTACCGTCCCCCAAAGCCCCGAAGCCTTTGCAGTGGCTATGTTCAGCCCTGGCTAACATCTGTTGGTAGTTTGTGTGTGCTGGGCACCGTGCCAAGTGCTTCACCTCCATCATGTTCTTTAATTCCCAGAACAATTCAGGTACTATTGTCCCTGTTTTATAGAGAAGGATAACAAGACCCAAGATGGTTAAGCGACCTGCCCACAGTTACACAGCAAGTTACTCATTGAATCTTGTGCTCCAGCTGGTGTGACTTGCAGGGCAAGAACCAAGACCCGTAGGTGGTGATCACAGGGAGGCAGCATGCAGATTATTATAAGGCAAAGCGGTTGGCAGTCGGAGCTAGGCAGCAAAATCCCGGTCCTTAGAGATGTTCATCGCTGCTCAGCCATCGCTGGGGGACCACAAGGCAGCAGCTGGGATTGAGCTGGGGCCCAGATGAGGGATGCGGTGACCAGACCCTGAAGGCCAGTAGCTTCAACAGCGCTCTGGCCTGCCCTGGCCTCGCTCCTCGGGTCTGGGTGTGCTGTGGGCTTGCCTGTCTGGAAAGCCGACCCACCACTCATGGAGGACTTGGGCCCAGCCTAAGAGGCTCAGTGTCAGAGCAGGGCTGCAGTGGGAGACCCTGTGTCTTCCACACACAGCTGACCTGCTGGGGAGTCAGGAGCCCCTGAGAAGGCCCCAGCTGATGCCCAGACCAGTCATACCTCCTGGCTTCCTGTGCCAGCACCTCTAACAGCTCCAGGAGTGTCCCAGATCTGGCAGAACTTAGGCCCCAAAGCTCTAAGACCCATGTGTATTTTACCAGAAATCTAATCCATCTGGTTCTCCTTTATTTACACTTAACTCATCAAATGCAATTTTGCAAGAGCCGCTCGATAGCCAAACAGCTTTTCTGCCTAAGCCTCCCTTCTGAAAGGAGCCAGGGAGGGCTGGGGCCTCAGCCCTCCGGGACCAGGAGGGAGCTCTCAGGGTTGGAGGTCGAGTTTGGTTCCTGAGATGGGTTGGTGCCTCTGCCTCTGTTCCCGGACCCTCAATGGGAGCCAGAATGCCGGAGCCAGGCATGGGGCTTGACACACAGTAGGCTCTTGGCAGCCAGGAAAACATGGGCGGGGTCCAGGCAGAACACAGAGTCTCTGTTACAAATCGTGAAACGTTCATGGGAAACACAAGGCAACCAAAGCTGGATCCAGAAGTAATTTTTAGTTATAAATAACTGCAAACCTGGATTCCTGGTCCAAAGTGGGACAAACAGCCAGCTATTAATAAAAACAAACACCAGCACTTTGGGCCAAAAAGCAAACCTCATGGGCAAACCACAGTCCTGCCTACAGAGGCCTTTCGGAAAGAGATCAAACTACAGCCCATTGGTGTCGGCTCTGGAAACCCTTCTTGCTGGAAAACAACCATATCCATCACAGTGCATAGGCCCATCCCAGACTCTTCAGTGGCTGGTAGGGGTGGGGGTGGCCTCTACCTGTGAGTGGTGAGCACACGGAGCAGAGCTGGGCAGAGTCACACCTGAGGGCTGTCTCCCCCACCCCAGCATCCAGACCTGTGCTTGTGCAGGGTGCTGCAGAGTGAGGTGGAGACACCTGACCCCAGAGATGCTATTTGGACTTGATCTTTGGTGCCGAGGTGCTGTGTCCTGTTCTGACTAGAGTCATCACAGTGGCCAGTGGGACTGGTAGGGAGAGGCTGGAGGCCGGGAGATCCAGAAGGAGCATGGAGACTACGCCCGTGGGGAGAGGCTGAGGCCCAAGCCAGGGCTGGGTCATGGGAGTGGAGATGAGACAGATGGGCAAGGTGGTGAGGAGTCAGCAGCCTTGGTGACTGCTTGGGTGTGGGAGGGAAAGGGGGCGGGGCTTCTCGACCAAGCCAGTTCTCAGGCAGGGTGGCTAGGTGGCGGCACGGCAGAGCTGGAGTGAGGACCTTCTTTTGCCCTCCTTGGCACCCTTGTCTACGTCCCTCCCTCCCGTCTTCCATCCTCCCTTGGCTGTTGGCTGAATGAATGAGTGCTCACTACGTACCAGGCGCGGGGCCTCAGGCTGGGGAGCAGCCTTCAAGGAGCGTAGGCCATATGTCTTTTATCTCAGACCTCACTAGAATGATCTCTTTCAGAGGGTGTCTCCCAGCCCTACCAGCTGAGGGCCCCCCGAGCAGGGACCAGCCACAGTTCAGCTTCCTCTCCCTTCCTAGCTCCCTTGCCTACCAGTCCCACCACTGGCCCAGAAGAGTTAGGGGCTCCTAACTCCATCAGCCCCTGCAGTCAAAGATGCATTTGTGTGTTAATGGAGGGAGCACATTCACCCAGGGAGGCTGCAGGCTGGTGCCTTCCAGAGGGTGACCTGGCTAGTCCAGGCAGCCCATGATGAAGGCTCTTGGCCGACCCTCACAGACAGGGGGCCTTTGGGGTTCTGTCTCCATGCCACGTCCTTCAATTCTGTTGCCAATTAGAAGGGTTTCCCAAGAGGAGCCCTCTAGAGTCTGCCTCAGAACCCACGGGCCTCTTCTCTGCTTTGTAGCTAAGTCCCTGTGCTGAGGAGCTCCCTGCCTTCTGGGAACATTCAGCTGTGGCCATAAATAAAGATGAAGGACCACGAGCTGCCAGCAGGACTCAGAGGCAGAGCACGCCTGCATCCCACCCGGAGCCTGTTCAGGGATCAGGGACCATGGATTGGAGACAGGCTTACTCAGGGCCCTCACTGCACACAAGCTCAGCCTCCACGAGGCCTCGGTGGTTGATGAACTCTGGCTTGTCTGGCTGCACAGACATCTTCCCCAAGGACTGTCCCGTCTGCCAGCAGGACTGGTGGCAATGGGGGCCACGGTTTGTGAGAGCCCTGATGGGATCTTCTTGAGGGGGGATGTACAGGCCACAAAGCTTCCAGAACTCCTCTCCTGCCCAAGTGGTCACAGGCCCTTCCCCATCTATACCCCGCCCTGCCCCTTCCACAAGAATTTGCTTCCAGAACACCTCCTCCTCATCCTCCAGCCTCAGGTCACCAATCTCCCCACTCTCCTCGCCCCGGCTCCCACATCGCCTCCTCCACAAAGCCTCCCAGTGCTCGGGTCCGATACATCAGCAGCCCAGTGAGCAGGGACTTAACTAGTGGTGTTCACTTCAGTGCCCCTGGCAACTCCCAGAGAGTGTGGCACATGGTAGTTGCCCAGTGTTTGTGGAGGGAATGAGTGAACAGAAAGGTTTCTGGTGGATTTCAAAGGCAAGAAGATCTTCTGCCTGGACAAGGAGGCAGAGGGTGTCCCAAGAGGAGATGCATGTGTGTGTATGAAGTCAAGTGTGTATGAGAGGGTGTGTTCAGAGAACAGCAGAAATAGGGGGGGCTACTGGAAGGTGGGCAGGCTATGGGGAACCTTGAATGAGCCCTCTCTGCATTCCCAGTAGGAACCAGGACAGTGCTCTGCTCCAGTAGACTGGCCTTGTATGGTAGTGAGCTCCCTGTCTCTGGCATGTGCAAGCACATGTGTGCTATTCAGTTTATCTTGCTGACACCTGAGCACACACTCAGCCTGACCCTCTACAAGGATATAGAAGAGACTCAGGTCTGTCCTCAGCTCAGAGCAGAGACAGCATGACCAAGCCCAAGGTCCAGGGCAGGGGAAGGAAGTCGTGAGCAAAGGTACACCTGGTCTGGGAGCCAGGGGCAAGCAAATTCTGCTGGGCACCAGGAGGACTTTGGAGCGGAGGGAGCTTCTGCGCCAGGGTTTGGAGACATGAGCGTGTGGGTTCCGGGGAGGTTTGTAAGCATAAATATCCAAGGAATTTACTCTCACTGCCACGATCAGGCCCGAAGCGTCCTCGTTCAGAGAAGCTGAATCACGGAAGAGCAGAGTAAGGGCTTTGGACACAGGCTCATTGGGCTTCAAATCCCCCCTCCGCCTGTTTTATAGCCTTGGGCAAGTCTCTTCCCTCTCTGGTCCTCAGTTTTCTCATCTGAGAATCAGGATGATAAGGATAATGCCCCCTGTGTGGAGCTGTTGTGCAGATTTATTAAGATAGTGCCTGAGAGTGCCAAACCAGGGCCCAGCCAGCAGAAAGTGCTGTTATTTATGATAATAAGGCTGCCAGCCCCTCCCTGCCAACCTGGATGCTCATCTCTGGGGGGACGTGGGTGGTGGGGTGGGATTCCCACACAGTGGCCCATCAGTACATGGAACAGTCAGTTCCCTGGGAGAGAAGGAAGAGGACTGTGTGTGCCTCAGCACCCCAGGAGGGCTTCCTGGAGGACACAGTCTGCAGTCCCTCCTGGGGATGAGGCCTGGGAACCTCCCACAGGCCACAGGTCAGGGGCAGAACTCAGGTTGTCTGACTCCCAGGTATAGGCTCCCTCCTGGCCATGGGGCACCTCTCATAACAGAATGTGCCAAGGCCTGGGGGACCAAGGAGCAGTGTGTCCTGGGCTTGCCCCCTTCAGGAGAGCCAAGGGCCTCTGCTGGGCCTGGTGAGGGCCCCCAGGTGAACCCAGTCTGTCCTAGGCCGGTGAACAGCCGTCTCACGGACCCAATGCTCCAGTTGGTCACTCTTCACACCTCACTGTGGGTCCCGTTTGAAGGGCTCAGGACATGGGGGTGTGAGGGTGTGAGGTGGGGCCTCAGGCCCTTAATCCAGCTCCTAGATAACTGCCACAGGCTACCCAAAGGGATTCTGCAACCATGATTTCCTGCCCAACTTGGGCGCAGGGAGGCCTGTGTATGGACCACAGTGGAAAAAGAGTACAGAGGGGGCAGCCCCCTCTTCCCTCCTGCTTAATCTTGGGGCTTTATCATTTGGGAGTGGGGAAAAGAAATGTTTACATGGCCTTGCATTTGTTTCAAATTATTCATCAGTGTTGGCGGGTCATTGTTCCCTGCTAGTGTAAACAGCCATGTCCCAAGGCCCAGCCACTCTGCCAGCTCATTGAGAGTTTGTAGATGTGTTACGTCAACCACTGTTTGGTTCCTGGCTTCCAGTGAGGTGAAGAGTGGGTCGGGCCAGATGGGTGGCACCAGGGGGCTTGTTCATGGTGGGGTCGAAGTAGTGTTTCCCCACCATGAATTCAGCGTTTGAGGGCCTATGTCTGTTTTGTTTGGTTTACCAATTGAATCTTTACTGGACTGGGGAAGCCAAAGTACAGAGCAAAGAATCTGAGAACTGGAGGAAGAACAGCAAAGAATGTGACTTGAAGGGGGTCTGGACTGAGTCCCAGGACCAGCTACCCCTGTGCAAATCTTATGTGTGCCAGCACGCAGGCATCAGCGCCTCTCTGGGGTCTTATTGGGCTAGAGACAGACTGAGCCCAGGTGTGCTGGGACAGTCCTTATGTTACTGGTGGCAGGCTGGCTCTGGCTTTGCCTTTGCCTTTGCATCTGGGGTTCCTGAGTGTATGTTCAAGGTAACACCCAGCGTGAGCAAGTGTTAAGAGTAGCCAGTTCTTCATAGCATTCATCTGAATGCACTTGACAGTGTGGCCAGCTTAGCAGGGGCTAAAGGTATGTGCTCAGGAGCTGGACAGCGGGTTTGAGTTCTGCCTTCACTCTGAGAATTTGTGTGACTTTGCTCAAGTTACTTCAACTCTCTATGCCTCAGTGTCCTCATCTGTCAAGTGGGGTCAGTAACACAACCTATCGCCCAGGGTTGCTGCAAGGATCGAGTGAGTTGATATTCGTGAAGCCCCATGCTTGACATACAAGTTCACTCAAGGAGTGTTAGCTTTTTGTTGTTATTAATAGGATGAACAGGACACGGTGCCTGGCTTAGAGCTGTTCATGGTCTAGTGCAGGCAGGGGACAACCTTGCCCAGAGGCAGTGTGGAGGGGAGGTGCCCCAGCAAAGGTGACGCTGCCACTGGGCCTTTAGGGAGCCATCAGTAGGACTTTGTTGAAGGTTTTCAGAATAATCCCTCTCAGTCCTTCCCAGCTTACCCCAGGATCCCACTCTTGGTCTCCTCTCAGCAAGAGCCACCTTTACTATTTTAGCTGTAACTGTTGGTGTCTTTTAGAGTTCAGAGGTCTGCCTCCCTCCTGGCTGCCACACAGCTGACATTTGAGCTTGCTGGAGAATAATGACCTGCCTCACCGTCGGCCTCAAAGGCAGCCACACAGTCTCCTGGGTGGTGAAGTGGTCTGTAGTCCCTGAGCCTAAGTAGGACCCCACTGAAATAGCACCAGAGCTGAGTCCTCTCCCGGCTCAGTGAGGTCGCTCTGGCTGATTGCTTACCTATTCACATCCTTCTGGTCCCGGTAGTAAAAGATGGCTGTGTTAAAAAGAACCGTATAAAAAGCTCAAGGCCAAAGTGAATGTGTGTGTGTGTGTGTGTGTGTGTGTGTGTGTGTGTGTGTGTGTGTTGGGGGTTGAGGGTTGAGGGTTGGCTAGAGGCAGCCAGTAGCTCACGTTGCCTTTGTGGTTTCATATATTTGCCTATTAAAATGACAATACAGACATGGCACATTAAGGTTTAAGAAGCCCTTCTTTCATTAAACAAACTGACAGTGTAGGGGGTTATGACTTTGGTAATTGAAACATGCTGTTCTGTTCAAGACCAGAACTCCATAAAGACTCTTTTCAGCCAACAGCACCCTTTGTGCCAGCAGCCTCTGGCCAAAAATGAGCGTTGGCCCTGAGGTCTGTCTCTCCCAGAAAGAGGGAAAGACCGCTTGGCAGCCCTCCGCGGCAGTCTCGGCAGCCAGAGGTCAGGGCCTTTTAAAAACCTCCTCATTCTCTGGGCTTTTAAAATCAATTTTCAAGGCAGAAAGCCTCTAGCGAGGGGGGGATTTTAACAGGCTGCCTTGTCCTCCAGCCTCTCCCAAGCTACAAGGTCTAGTGCTGCAGTTGTGAATCTGAGGTGTGGTTGAAAAAGAGGGGACAGTGGAATTTGGTTGGCAGGGCTCTGTGTGTTGAGGGTAGATGGTGCAGGTTGCAAAATCTTCCTAGAGAGGGAGAGTCTGGCAACATGAGTGAGAGCCCAGGTTTGGAAGTCAGACCACCAGGTTTGAATCCTGCCTCTGTGGGACCTTGCACAGGTGAGTTTGCCTCTGTGTACCTCAGTTTTCCCATCTATAAACTGGGCTAATACCTGGATCTGACTTAAAGGATTGCTGTGAGGATTACAGAGGTTAATACAGGTAAGATGCTTAGAACAGTGCTAGGCACACAGGAGAATCAGGGTCAGTTAGCATTACAGCCATTGTAACTATCTACCTCTGTGGAATAACTCTGTGGGATTCTGTTGTGGAGTACTACTGTGGAGAACCACCATGGAGTACCACTGGGGAGTACCTCTGTAGAGTATCACTGTGGTGTAGCACCATGGAGTACCGCCAGGGAGTACCTCTGTAGAATATCACTATGGTGTGGCACCATGGAGTACACCAGGGAGTACCTCTGTAGAGTATCACTGTGGTGTAGCACTGTGGAGTACCACCAGGGAGTACCTCTGTAGAGTATCACTGTGGTGTAGCACCGTGGAGTACCTCTGTAGAGTATCACTGTGGTGTAGCACCATGGAGTACCACCGGGGAGTACCTCTGCAGAGTGTCACTGTAGTAGTATAGCTCCGTGGAGTACCTCCATGGAGCCACTTCCGTGCAGTGTGGGGAAACTGATTGCATCCATGTCCCACCAGCCAGTCACCCCTCGCTTCCAGCTGCAGATGTGATTTCTCTTCTCTTTTCTTCCTCTTCTGACAGACGTGGACGAGTGTCAGGACAACAATGGTGGCTGCCAGCAGATCTGTGTCAATGCCATGGGCAGCTACGAGTGTCAGTGCCACAGTGGCTTTTTCCTCAGTGACAACCAGCACACCTGCATCCACCGCTCCAACGGTGAGTACTGCCTGTGCCGGCCAGGCAGCGCCCCCATCCCCACAGGAACAGGCAGCCCCTGGACACCCCTTTCCCATGTCCTAGTTCAGGGGGCCGCAGCGTCAAGGCAGGGAGTTTTGGTGGTGGCCCCGAAGGGCTGTTTTGTGCTTCTGGTGCTGGTTCTGCAGGGAGCTCCTCCGGGCCCCTCCCTCTACCCTCTCTACCACGGCTGTGGGGGTTCCTGGCGTTTTTATGTGGAGGTGAGGTGGGGCCACAAATAGGCGGATGTGACCAGAAAAGCTGTGTTCCTTTCTGGGCTGGGGGCTGGGTGTAGCCCATTCTCCATGGTCCTCTTCCCCAAGAGGGGCTCAAGGCCTGCCCAGGCTGAGTTCCAGTTTCTCAGTCTCCACGAGGCTGGTGCACCAACAACTCATCTGCTGCGTGTTTGCTGGGTCACCAGCCAGTGGAGGGTCCTTGTGGTCAGGACCCTGCTGCCCTCTGGAGGCCTGGTGGGAGGGCGGGCCAGCTGGGGCAGTACAGAGGGACCCAGGAACACTCCTGGCCAGCCCAAGTGCTGGGGCAGCTGGGGCCAGCCCAGACTGGGACAGAGACTGGCCTCCAGCCAAGCCCAGCAGGTGAGGGTTTTTGGTGTCAGGGCAGTGGTGGTCAGAGTTTAGGCCCAAGGTAGCAGGGCTGTGAGGTGGGACAGCTGGCCAGAAGCCAGGACTCATGTGCTTAGAGGAGAGGGTCTTCCAGGCAGAGGGAACAGCATTTGTGAAGGTATGAGAGGCTATATTGCTTAAGGTGATCGCAAGGTCTGGAATCTCGAGGCAGGCTGTGTGCTGCAGCAGAGCAGGCTGAGGGCAGAGGCGAGGGCGGGTGCTTCTGGGGCCTGGGGAATAGAAATGGAAGGAGGACAAGATAGCCGCATGGCCTTGCCCCAGCCTAAGCCCCTCCCCCATCGCTGACCTTGACAAGGAGGAAGTGTTGGGGGGCGTGGAGGGGCCTCCTGTAAGGGCCATACCTCCAGTCTGGGGCACCAGCAGGAGGCCGGAGAGTGGCTCACACTGAAAGGTGGGGAACGAAAAGGGCACCTGGGCTCTGGACCAAGTGTGAGTCCAGTTCTGCCGCCCCCTGGCTGGCAGCCCTTCCTCGGGCAGCTCCGATGCGCTGAGCCTCAGCTGCCTCGTCCAGCAAATGGGGCCGTGGTGTTGACCTGGCAGGGTCTCTGGAGGATGGAATGAGATCCTGGGTATAGAGTGCCCAGCATGTGCTAAAGCTAACAAAGGCTGTGGGGGAGACTCAGGGGCCCTGGGCCTGATTTTTATTTGAAAGCAGTTCCCGAGAAAGAAAAGAGAAAAACACTTAACAAGTACAAAACCCAGGATAATTAGGCAGAATGACTTTAATGGACTCCTTAGAATCGTTGGTGTTCGTTTAGGCGATTTCCTCCAAGACAAGCGGGCCTGATGACCCAGCACTGCCGTGTCCCCCAAGGACATGAAGGCCATGCTGTGAGGTTCCTGGGGGCTGGCTCGGGTCGCACTGTCCAGACTTCCACGGCAGCCCACACAGGCAGCTCAGCTTGCACCTTATGAGACCTCCCAGCTGTGGGGCTGTGGGGTCGACTGCCCGAAATGAGGACCTGGGCCCAAATCAAGTTTTATAAGAAGCAGATTTATGGGGAGGAGAGTGAGTGTTTGTGGTGGACGGGGAGTCCTGCTTGCATCAAGGAGAGGGGGTTTTACAGAGCGACTGCCCTGAGTAAGCTGTCAAGTCCCGAGGCCAGGGTGGCCTAAGCCTCTTTTCCAGCCAGGCTGGGTGTGCTCTGTTCCTTTGACAAATGGCCTTTCCGCGGGCAGGGCTCCAGGTGGAGTTGTGAGGCCCCTGGTTGAACGGAGGGTGCGCAGGAAGGGGAAACCAACACAACGCAGGACGGCAGCCGTGTCCAGTTTGTAACAGGCTCCTGGTTTGGCCTGGAAGCATTTGCTGTACTAAGGATTGTTACAAAGGATTGTAAGGATGTTACAAAGCAGACCTCCGCGTCAGCCAGTGGAGTGGGGTCCGGGAGATGATGACGTGGGAAGCAGCGACAGTGGCTGCGTGGGGTCATGCACTTTCTCTGAGCAGACACGGGCCTTCACGGCAGCCTGGTGAGGTGGGGTATCATGACCCCTGGGGATTGGTGAGGAAGCTGAAGCCCAGTCAAGTTAGGGGACCTGCCGAAGGTCACACTGTGGGGAAGTGGCAGAGTCAGGATACCAGCCCACGTCACTAGCTGTGACGTGATGAGGCGGCTGGTAAGGAAAGAGATAGAATGGCGGAATAGACAGGAATAGGCTAGAGCTGAAGGCCTCTTTGAGGAAGCCACACATGAGCTGAAACTGAACGACAGACAAGAGCGGCCATGGGAGGAGTTGGGGGCAGTGTGCCACACAGGGTGTGTGCAAAGGCCCTGAGGTGGGAGTGGACCAAGCTCTTGTGAAAAGCAGAACGAAGGGTGGGATGGTGGAGCACGGTGAGCCAAGGGGACAAGGAGCCCAGGATGAGGGGAGGTTAGCAAGGGCAAGACCCTGTGAGGCTGGTGAACTGTGGGCAGGAGTTTGGATTTTGTGCGGAGGGCAGCTATGGGAAGCTGGTTAAGCACAGGTTGAAAATGATGCTGGAGGGGAGAATGGAGGACTTCTAGGGGAACTCAGATACTTCAGGCACTGGGCCTCAAATTAATTGTGCAGTGGAGCCTTGAACTCATGAGCCTCACCCCACCCAAAGGCTCTAGGTGGCCAGATCCTGGTTTTTAAGTGAAGCCAGGAATCCAGATTTAACCAGAATACAGATTTGGGGGCCTCAACCCCAATCTATGTTAACTAGAACAGTGGTTAAAGAAGTCCGTCTCTCGTTAGGATTTTTAAATCTGGGCAATGCATCACTCTGAAAAGCAGCAGATAACTTCTTGGACAGCTTCCGAAGGACAAGTGGCAGCATTTCCCGGGTTTCTGAAGGCTGTGTGGAAGGTCTGAAGAGGACAGGCCCACTGGCCGGGCTGTGAGCCGACTGCTCGTGGATGCCCGTGGGTGGAGATGGGGCCTGGGTGACAGGACAAGTGGCCTCCCTCCCTGAGCCTCATTCATTGTTGTGACAGTTGCCCACCACGATTGTGTGACAGCCACAGTAACGATTGTTACAGCTCAAAATGAAAGTGTGTCTGGGGGGCCAAAACCCAGTTTATTTTGCACCTGAGTAGCTTCTGATCCCCATGGCTCCTGGAAGGGCCGAGGGGGCCAGAGCCATTTGGCAAATCAGATTCCTCGTGTCACCTGACTCTTCCTAACGCCTGTCAGCTCTTTGGCGCCTCCCCTGAGCAGGAGAAAAGCACACAGGCTGGTTTTGATTAGAGGGGGCTAGATGCATGAGCAAGGTCAACCCAGGTCAGTCCAGGCTCCTAGCCGCAAAACAAGGCCACAGGGCTCAGATTTGCTGAGTGGCCCCGCTTCCCAGGTGCCAGTGCAAACCCTAGCCCAAGGCACGTGGCTCTGGCTAGGCTGGGGTTGGGAGTTTTAGGTTCTCGGCCATTCTCCATCTCCACTGGCCACATGGCCTCTGCAGGTCACTCCTGCCTCTCTGGGTCTCTTTGTCTGTAAGTTGGGACCAGTAATTCCTCCCAGGCGAGTGCGGGATCCATTAGGGGAATGCTTTGAAGCAGTCAGGTGCATCACCTACCCTAGGGTGGCGACTCATGTAGGCAGCTTCTTCAGGTCTTCAGAACTCAGGCTTGATTTGGGGACACAGGCTGTTCCCCTGTCCCAGCGCTGGGTGGGAAGGGACCCAGAGTTGCTGGAATCTGTGGCCTGTCTCCCTCTGTTCAGCATTTCCAGGCGCTGGTTCTATCACCATGACAGCTCACACTCGCCTCCCTCTCAGCCTCTGGCCCAGCAAGCAACAACCGTTTCTCCTCTGCCCCATGGCCCCAGGACAGCCAGTCCAGAACAGTCCCAGCCTCCACTGCCCCGCGTCATAGTCACGCACCCGGGGGGCCTCTCCAGTCCCAGAGTGCATGGGCCACTGAGGAGCCAGCACTGTCACACTCTCTCCCTCTCCTGTGCTTGCTCTGTTTTCTTTACCTTGTGTCCTATCTGCTCCAAGAAGATGTGGCCTCCTGGATGACCTTCCTCCCAATGAAGAGTTCTTTCAGTCGGAGCAGAATGGGCTTAGGGAGGAGACGGCGCTCTGAAAGGCTAGGCCTCACCAGCTGTGTGATTGTAGGTCACTATGGCATTCATCCATGTGCCGGGTGCCCGGCTAGTCCCTGGGAGCAAAAGCAGGCGTGGTCCCCTGTGAGGCTTTCAGTCTAGGAAGGGGATCAAATGATCAATAAAGGTCTTAAGAGTTACCGAATAATAACGAGCTGAGGAAAAACCCTCTGGAGGGAGGGATCCGGGGCTTCCAGGGGCTCTAGTGCTCTCGTCTGAACAGCAGAGACGGTGATGAGAATGATCTCGTCAGCCTGACAAAGGATCACTGCTCTCGAGGGCACTGGTCCTGGGCCACTCTGCTGCCCCTGGCAGTGGGTTCGAGGTGTCTGTGCCTCTCACTCAGGCAGCTGTCCTGCATAGCTGTGCTCTGAAGCCTCACCAAACGCCCACTCTGGTCCAACCTGTGGCAGTGGTGGAAAGGCACCAGAGTGAGAAGAAACGTCACGTTGTCCCCACAGGCTTGCAAGGGGGCTCTAGGGACTGCACGTGTCAAAGCCAAGCCCCGAGGGCCTTTGGCACCTCTTGTTTCCCTGTCGTCTCTGTGTTACACCATGATCAAGAGCACAGCTTCTGGGGCCTGGCTGTCTCGGCTGGAATTCAGCTCCATCCTCATTATCTGTGTGACCTTGAGCAAGTCACTTAACCTCTCTGTGCCTGGTGGCTGTAGTCATAGCATCTACTTCAGAGTGTTGAAAGATCATTCAATAAAGGTAGGCTCTTATTGTTATTTATCACAGATGAGGAAACAGGCCCCAGGGAGGGCAGGGCCTCACCCAGGGCCCCACAGCAAGCCAGCAGCAGAGACGGGGCCTGGGTGCACACTGAGCGAGGCTCTGCTGATGCGTGCTGGGTGCTGGCTGAAACCTGAGCTTCAGCTGAGGGTAGACAGGAGCTCAGGAGTCAGGCCTCGTCCCCAAGGAACTCACTTGCAAGGGGTGAGCTGGTGGCCTTTGCACCTGGGTTTGTTCGTGCGCAGGGTGGCACATGCCAATGCCTGGGGCTCCTCAAGATGACCGGCCTTACTCGCTCCTCTAGCACAAGCTCATCAGCGCTCGCCACCTGTCCCGCCCGGGCTGCAGAGGTCATATAGGGCCCTGCCCTCCAGGAGAGCCCAGCCCCGTCCTCCCTGTAGAGAGTGGAGCCATGAGCCAGGCCTCTGGCTGCTCACACTGCTCCCCAGCCCTGGGGTGCCCACACCACTCCGTCTACTGACAGAGGCCCCCACCCAGCCCTCAGTGAGAGTGCCCATCGCTGCACAGCCTGTCCTGAACAGCCCCAGCGAGACTTGTCAGGCTCTGCCCGTTCTCTGCCACGGTGGCCACCTCTGTCCCCCACCCCCTGCTGTTGCTGGCTGTTGCTCCGGAAAGCAGTTTTTCTCTTGGTGCCTGTGTCCTTGCAGCTTGGGAGCTCCCTGCGAGCAGGGACTGCTTCACTGTCTGTGCGTCCTGGCACATGGATGAGGTCCTTTGGAAAGAACCGAGGGAGGAAGGAGAGTGCTGCTCAGCTCTCAGTGGCTCCCTGGGCCTGGGCGCCCCGCATCCTTGGGTTGTGCAGGCAGATTCCTGGTCAGCACATGCTAGAGGGCAGTGTGATCTGGGCCGAGTGGCGGGGACCCAGAGGGTCTGTGGGCCACCGCCTGGGAGAGACCAGGCGCAGCGCGGTTGGCAGCACACTGAAGCCCTGCTGTGCTGCCTCCTTGCCCGTGTTTGATGCTCTGGAACAGGCCTACAGGGCAGCTGAGCTTCTGTGCCCTGCAAGGCTGAGGCCCGTGCAGGGCAGATGCCAGGCTAGCACTCTCCCACAGAGGCATCGTGGGTTTACCTGAGTGCGTTTAACATTCCATTTAATGTCCTTCTGAGCCTGTTTAAATGCACTTGTAAACACGGCTAGGAAACCACATTGCCCTCCCACCACTGCCTTCCCTGTGGCAAAATCGGGGCCGCGTTCACAAAGCTCAAGGCTTGGCGTCAAGGGTGACACTGGCTCCAGCCAAAATTAGTGATGGGGGCCAGGAATAGGAAAGCTTGGCTTCCTTTGCATTAAATAGTAATGATAATGATAGCGAGAGCTACATTTATTGTGTGCTTACTGCGTGCCAGGCACTGTTACTGAGCACTTTTCGTGCATTACCACATGGCATCCTTACAGTGATCCCATTTTACAGACTTAGAAACCAAGACACAGAGGTTAGGGAACTTACCCAAAGTTGCTCAGCCAGTGGTACAGAGAGACCCGTGCTCTGGTGGTCTGGCCCTGGGGCCTGGGCAGACTACGTGGAGGGTTAGACAAGGCTTGAACCCCCCCGTGTAGCCGGCCCAGGTGGGGTGAGACCTGGGAGAGGCCCCGAGGGACAGCAGAGATGCCTCCTCGGCTGGCACCACCTGCAGTTCCCCAGTGTGAGCGTTCCAGATACCACTGTGCCTCTTTAAGCACCAGGAGGTTAAAAGACACTTGGTGGTGGGAATTTTCTGAAATACCTCACCCGCTTCCCTTCTCTTTTCAGGGGAACAGCCTGCGTCGGCGTGGCCTCTTTTCCCTACGATTCCTAATTTTTGGTACAAACTTAGTTACCAAGACAGCCACTCCTCTTAGGGCTAGAGAATGCTTGGTAATGTTTGTCCCGTTCTGAATGTCCCTAGACCTCTGGGCCAAAAGTGACTCCTCTCTTTTGCTCTTGCTGCTGTCAGCTGTTCTGTACCACCATCTCCCAGCCAGGGTTCCACATGCACACGCAGGTTGGGACTGAGGCCTCCTGGCCGGGTGGGACAGTGCTTGGGTTTTGCAACAGCTGTTTCCCTCCTGGGAGCTGTTTTCACTTATTTCCCAGTTCATAGGTACACTCTGCTTGATTGGGTTGTGCAAAGATGACCTCTGGGTAAATTAGAATTAATTATTTTGTTTATTGCATGAACCCTGCATGAAGTATTTTTAGGATCTCTTCATTTTATCTGTAAGTTTGTAAGGGTAAATACTCAAGTGTAACTCGAGACAAAACAATAGGATTTTTAAAACTTTTATTTTGAAAGATTTATAGATTTATAAGAAAATGCAAAAATAGTAAAGACAGGTCCTGTGTACCCTTCACCCAGTCTCCCCCAGCAGTAACACCTTACATCACTGGAGAACAGTAGCCACACAGGAAACTGACATTGGTGTGGTGTATGTGTATGGTTCTGTGCCTTTTTATTACATGTAGAATCACGGAACCACCTCTGTAGTCAAGAATTAATAATGATGGAATCACTAAATACTTTGCTGGGCACATTATGAGCACTTTACCTGTCTTAACTAGGGGGACTGTATAAGTTAATGTCCAAACCAGTACATTTTTGAGAGTGAAAGGAGGCGCCGCTGACTGTGCCAGGGCAGCAGGTATAAACTGGGACCATCCCAGGCAAACTGAGACATATGGTCACCCTGACATGACCGCATTAAATCCCTTGACCCCTACGAGGTAGGTACTAGTTCCTCCCGTATGCAGATGGCAAATAACAGAGGCAAATAATGTGCCCAGGGTCACATGGCTCGTGGGGGTAGTGCTGGGGCGGGGCCCATTTGGTCTGGGTTCAAATCATGACCACCTCCTGTGGCTGCCTCTCAGCGTTTAAAGGAACCACAGCTATCCTGTGGTTCACCCCTTCTCTGGTCAGGCGTGGAAACTGAGCCCTAAAGAGAGGGAAGACTTCCTTGCCCATGCGCTGGTCAGCCGGGATTGGGGTTGTGATGCCCAAATCTGCGCCCTGGGCGTAGCCTGGCATGGTGTGGCGTGCTAGGTGGTCAGCGTGGCCCCTGAGCAGCAGTGCTGAGGGGCTCGGCCAGTGGCCTGTTCAGGTCAGAGGGAACTTACCTGTGCCCGGGGGCTAGGAGCCTGGCTGGGTGGAGAGGGGTCAAAGCAACCCCCGAGAGCAGGTGGCCTCTGAAGTGGCCGCTGAGAGGAGAGTCGATGGGCGATCAGTGGGCAGAGGGGCCAGCATGGCCTGGGGCTTTTGGGGGATTGGGGAGAAGGTTGGGTGGCGTCAGGGCTTGTGGTGGGAAGGAGAGGGCAAGAGGCTGGCAGGGTCATCTGTGTTCAGACCTTGGTTGAAAGTAATGGATTGGAGGCAGCAGACCTTGAAAAACAACTTGAAGTCGATCTCTGAAGACAGAGAGGCAGAAACTCTAGACACAGGTGCAGTGACACAAACACGGAGCCCTTTCTGGGCCTGAGTTCTGGGATGGTGTCTGGAATGGTGGGGGTCCTCAGACACCACCACCTTCCAGCGCCATCTGACTGAGGGGGCGATTCCGTGGCTGCCCCAGGGCCGCAGAGCCGGGCGGGTTGGGTGCCAGTGTTTGCCCTGACATCAGGTCATTTCTATCCACTCTCCCCTCCCCTATGCCTGATACTTTTCTTATGTGGTTGCTTTTGATTTTGTTTCCAAGCTAGCCTAGACCCTGGGCCCTCTGCCACTCCCGCCCCAGCTCCCTTTTCTTCTTTTTACCCTGTAGGTCATCCAGCTGCTCTTCACTGCCTGAGCCCTTAATTCAGGCCAGTCTGGCCTCTCACCTCTGGCCAGTGGTTCTCTGACATCTAAGGTTTCAGCTTTGTTCTGGTTGCCCAGAGGAGTCAGTGTCCCAACAGCCATTGTCTGTTGGAGAGAGTGGGTCCTGGAGCCTGAAGCCAGACCCAAAGCTGGTGGAAGTGAGGGGGTCGGGAAACTGTGGTTAGCATGAGGGGGTCGGGAAACTGTGGTTAGCAGGAGTTTGGACCTTGCTGTGAAAGTGACAGGGTACCCTATCAGTCCTGAGGGTGGGGGTATGATCCACATTTTGGGAAGATCTCCACCTACCTTGGCTTGGACAGGGTGATGAAGCAATTTGCTGGGAGGTGGCACTGATGGCCATCAGGGTCTGGAACTCACAAGGGGGCAGAGTAGGTGGAGAGAAGGATGGCTGAGGAGGGAGGATGGCTGAGGAGAAGGTGACAGGAAATGGCTGAGGGGAAGATGGCAGGATGCTCGCTGAGAAGGTGACAGGAGGATGGCTGAAGGAAAAGGTGACAGGAAATGGCTGAGGGGGAGATGACAGGAGGATGAGGGGAAGGTGACCAGAGATGGCTGAGGAGAAGGTGACAGGAGGATGGCTGATGGGAAGGTGTCAAGAGGATGGCTGAGGGGAAAGGTGACAGAAGGTGGCTGAGGGGAAGGTGACAGGAGGATGGGTGATGGGGAGGGTGACAGGAAGATGAGGGGAAGGTGACAGGAGGATGGCTGAGGGAAAAGGTGACAAGAGGATGAAGGGAAGGTGACAGGAGGATTGCTGAGGGGAAGGTGACAGAAAGATGGCTGAGGGGAAGGTGACAGGAGAATGGCTCAGAGGAAGATGACAGGAGCATGGCTGAGGGGAAGGTGACAGGAAGATGGCTGAGGGGAAGGTGACAGGAGCATGGGTGAGAGGAAGATGACAGGAGCATGGCTGAGGGGAAGGTGACAGGAAGATGAGGGGAAGGAAGGTGACAGGAGGATGGCTGAAAGGAAGGTGACAGGAAAATGAGGGGAAGATGACAGGAGGATGGCTGAGGGGGAGAGTGACAAGAGGATGGCTGAGGTGGTGACAGGAGGATGGCTGAGGGAAAAGGTGACAAGAGGATGAGGGGAAAGTGACAGGAGAATGGCTAAGAGGAAGATGACAGGAGGATGGCTGATGGGAAGGTGATGGGAAGGTGACAGGAGAATGGCTGAGAGAAAGATGACAGGAGGATGGCTGAGGGGAAGGTGACAGGAAGATGGCTGAGGGGAAGGTGACAGGAAGATGAAGGGAAGGTGACAGGAGGATGGCTAGGGGGAAGGTGACAGGAGGATGGCTGATGGGAAGGTGACAGGAAGGTGACAGGGGATGGCTGAGGGGAAGGTGACAGGAGAATGGCTGAGAGAAAGATGACAGGAGGATGGCTGAGGGGAAGGTGACAGGAAGATGAAGGGAAGGTGACAGGAGGATGGCTAGGGGGAAGATGAGAGGCAGGGCAGGGAGGACTTTCTGCAGAGCCCTGTCTGCCTCAGGTTTACACTTCAGAGGGGCCTGTTATCTGCATCACATGTGTGTGGAATGTTTCGGTGGCGGTTGGCTCTGGACAAGGCGGGGCCTTGTT
Source organism: Ceratotherium simum simum (assembly GCF_057802395.1). Classification (NCBI taxonomy): domain Eukaryota; kingdom Metazoa; phylum Chordata; class Mammalia; order Perissodactyla; family Rhinocerotidae; genus Ceratotherium; species Ceratotherium simum. The sequence continues at coordinate 6,909,120 of NC_141924.1, forward strand.
CTTTTTAGAATAAAGAACCCTGGAGGGGAGCCTAGAAGCTCAAAGCAGGACCAGTCAATCTCTACTTTTCATGAGGCTGAAAATATGGGCCTTGCTCAGCACCCTCGCTCAGTGTCCTGACTCACAGGTGTCCAGGAACAGCTTGTGAAAAGTGCAGGTGCCCACACTCTTTCGCCTGGTCAGCTGGCCCAGGCCTGAATCCTGCCTGGGGCCTGAGTAAATCACCAGAAATTGACTGGTATGAGGAAGACTCAGAAGTCTGGGGTTTCATCAGGGGTCAGGGGCTTGGGACACTAGAGTGGAGTTTCTGGTCTCCCTGCACATGTTCTGGGGGCTTGGGCGCAGCAGCGCTCTGCCATCGGTACTGCACTCAGTGACCATGTGATGAGGCTGGGCTCCTCCATCCCACTCAGTGGGCAGTGCTCAGAAGCCCACCTTTTGCCAGGGCAGGTCCTCCCAGAACCCACAGACTGCAGGGGAGGGAGGCAGGAAGTCAGGCAGACAGGCGCTGACTGGACAGTGTGTGGAGGGCTCCAGCACAGGGGTCCTGGGGCTGCGGGAGGTGGGAGAGTGCTCGCTAGCTCACTCACTCCCTCACTCACTCAGCAAAGAAGATTGCGTGCTTGCTGAGTGGTGGACTTCAAAGTACAGCGTTCCTTCCAGCCAGCACCCAGACTCCTGAGTGGGTGGAATAGAGGCCCTGCAGGTCACATGCATTCCAGTGAGCTACGCAAGAAGCCCTGAAGGGGGCCAAACACGCCTTGCCCTTGGAACCTGAGCCCCCTGCTCCAAGCCACGCCACCTCGGGGCTGGCTGGGGGGCTCTTTGGCGAAGGTCACTGAGGAGGTTTCAGGTGCAGATCCCTGGGGTTGGGTCAGGGCAGAGGGCCAGAGGTTGTCACCGCAGGAGCAGTCTCCAAGGCAGCTGCCCTCTCTGCCCCATGCCAGCCCTTGTCCTGGGCCCTTCCCCCACGCTCCCTCAGGCGGGTCCTTGACCTCCTCTGGACTTTGTCTTCCGTCCTGCTGCTCCTGCTCTCACTTGCCCTTGGCCTGCAAGCAGACTGGACACCGTCCTCCTCACCCTCAACTTAGCCAGCAGGTGTCCTCACTAGGCCTGTCCCCATTCAGGATCACTTTGACGCTCTCGACTACCCTGGAAGTACCGCGGGTGAGCACTGCCGTCCCCATCGCAGAAGGGAAAGCCCACCGAGCCGGGCCACACCGGGAGGCAGTACTCAGCACTGGGGGGCGGATTTCTGATGCCAAAGCCAGTTCCACCCCTCCTCCAGACTCAGATAACCAAGCCTGTGGACAGAGAGCCACAATCCCCCCGAGCAGCCACAGAAGGCTTAGGATCCTATCAGTGCACCTGGCTGGCAGCCTCCCGATGGCTTCCGGGCCTTGATTCCCACATCATGGGATCTGGGCCCGGACGTGACCTGAGGGGCCCCAGCATGGCTCTTGCAGGGCCAGGGACATCCGCTGCCCTATTCCAGGGCTTTCCGTCATTGGCTGGGTGTTGGGGCCCTTTGGGTGTGTGTGGCTGGGAACTTTCTGTTTTAAATGAGGGGAGATGGTGTGGCCACACCGGAGCATCCCACCCCACCCTCAGGGCTGCCCTCTGTGTTCTTTCGGCTGCTCCCTGGGGCAGACCAGCCAGGCTGGAGCGTGGGGGCAGGACTCGTGGTGTGCAGGTTCTCCTCCCGGCACCGCCCGCTTGCTGCACACCCGGTGGGCAGGAGAATAAATAGCTCTGGCATTTAGCGGGAAGATTTATGGTGCTGCTGGAGAAGTCCTATCCCGGCCCTGTGCAGTCCGGAACGGCCCTTGAGGCGGGGACAATAAATCCAGCCCATTATTTTTTATGAGCCTCTCACCCCATAAACAACTCCTTTGGCTGGTGAGCCCAGCTTCACGCCCTTCTCCCGGCCTGGCCTCCAGCCAGCCCAGCAGCCCTACCCGGGACCCCTGGTCCTTACTGCACGGATTTCCCCCACGCCACAGAACCCTCGGGCCTCCCAGAGTAGACACTGCAGGGCAGACGGTGAGCACCAGACCAAGAGGTAGCTGCCTCCCTTCTCGGCCACAAGTCCTGGGGTTTCTTACCTGTAAAATGGGGCAGACGCTAGTATCTTTCATTATAGGATTGTCCGTGAGGATTAGAATGAGATAATATATACACTCCATGTCCCCTAGTGGAGGGCCTGGTCTTGGGATCAGTAAAACTCTCAGCTGTCGCTGGGCATCACCATGTGCCAAGCACTGTGCCCAGATGTTGACACGGGTAAAGATCCTGAGAACAATCTGTCATGTAGCTGCTGTTATCCCCACTTTGCAAGTGAGAAAATGGAGGCTGAGAAGCAAAGAGGTGTGTCCATAGTGAGTAAGTAGCACAGTCAAGATTTGAACCCAGGTCTGACTGACTCCTAGGACCAAAGATACTGAATGAACAAACGGATGGAGGAGGCAGGAGCAGGGGTTGCAGTGCAGCCTGAGCCCCTTGTGGCACCAGGGCCCTGCCTCTCCACCCTCCTCCTGGGGCCGGGCTGCCACCCTTTCACTGAGTTAGTGCAGCAGCTGCCTCCCAGGTCTCCCTGTCCCGTCCGGCCTTCTCACGGCAGCCAGAACCACTGTTCTACCCAGTGCTCTCGCCTGTCCTTCCCCACTCGGGACCTTCCCCGGGCTCCTCTCCGTGCTGTCTGTGCACGTCATGAAGCAACCACAGCAAACTCTTGTCTCTCCCGCACCAGAACCTCTGCCTTCACTGCCTTCCAAGGCCTTCCGCAGTGCAGCTCTTCCCCAGTCCCTCCCCACCTGCCTTCTGTTCTCCCTGTGACCGAGGAGCTCTGTGACATGTGCCCTTTACCCATTATGGGCCTTGGCGTGTGCTGTTTCCCCCGCCTCGAATGCCATTCCCCATTCCCCTCACTTCCTGGAGAACGCTTCATCATCCTTCAAAACCCAGCTCACTTTCCCTTCATCTGTGAAGCCGTCTCTGACTCTTAGGCAGGCGCATCTTCCTCGCCACCGTGCACCACGTTGTTCCTGGTGGCTCAGCTCTCTCTTAGGGCTGGGTGTGCAAGCTCCTGAGAAGGGCATGGATCTAACGCGGGGCCGGGGACAGAGGAGACGCGCCGAGTGGATGTGAAAGGGGGTTGGCTTCCTCCCCTGAGGGAGAGAATGCCTGGATTGTGTGTGGAGAAATCCGTCCCTGTGCCAAGCAGCATGCGCAGCACCGGGAGGCCGGCCCGGGGCACTGTGGTTTGGCTGGTGCCACTGCTGCTGGTCGCGCCTGGGCTGCTCCCGCAGCTGCATTCAGCTGCAGGGCGGCCGTGGCCTCTCCGGCAGGCTAGCCCAAGCTTGTCAGAAGTTCCGAAACCTCTGGCTCCTGCCTCCGTGCCTCTGTGTGAGCCGATTCCTCTTCTGGAATACCTTTATTCCCTGCTGCCGTGAACCCTGACCTCATGTTCCCCAGGGCCCGTCACAGTGGCTGACCCAGTGTGTGCCCTCCCATTTGTTTACCGAGTGAAGTGACAACTCAGCAACCTGTTAGAGTTAGAATAAACAGCAGGGATCGGCGTAAGTTCCCAAAGGTGGTTGTACCTGCCCCTGACACGACCTCTTGGGAAAGGGAAAGGTACTCAGCATTTATTGAGTTCCTACTGTGTACCAAGCCCTTGGTACCCTTTAATCATCAAAGGACCCTGGATAGTAACAGCTGCCACCCCATTGTGCAAAGGAGAGAATGGAGGGGCGGGGAGGGCAGCAGCACAGCTGGTTTGGGCTGAGGCCGGGTCCGAGCCCAGGGGTTTGCTGCTGGGGAGCCCCTGCTCTTTCCCACGGTGCCTGGTGGACGGAGGGGAGAGGCACCGGTGTGGTGGTGGGGAGCTGCTCGTGTCCTCAATTCTTGTTGGCTTCTCCTCCAGGGTCCCCAAGGGCTGCTATGCGAACACTCACAGGGTGGCCACGTCAGCCCCTCCTGCCCCTGGGCTCCTTCTGTCCGGTCACCTGTCAGGAGGGAGAAACAGACTCGTTCCCTGGTCACGGCCAGGCTGTGGCCCAGAGCCTGTGTGAGTTGTCTCTCCCGCTATGGCTTCCTTTAGGGTCCCTGTGGAGGGAGGGATAGGGTTGCCAGATAAAATACAGGAAACTCGTTTAAATTTGGATTTCAGATAAACAACGAATCTTCTTTAAATATAAGTATGACCCGTGCAACTTTTGGGACATACTTATACTCAGGAAATACTTGTTGTTTGTCTGAAATCCACATTTAACTGGGCATCCTGTGTTTTATTTGCTAAATATGGCAGCCCTGGGGAGGGAAGGTCCGCTCCAGCCTCCCAGGCCTGAGCGGAGTTGACGCTCAGGACTCCCCAGTCCTCTGGTCCTGGCAGCCGGAGCCTCAGGGATGCTTGACGTGCTCGTGGTGACGCCTAGTGATCAGCTGGGGAACTTCAGGAGGCAGGGAGAGGAAGGAGGGTTAGCCCTGGGAGGGGCGGAGGAGGCAGGGCCAGGCGAGGAGCGGCTCTGAAGGGACGGGTACTGGAGAGTCAGCCAGTGAGGGTGGTGGGGGTGTCGCAGGCCAGCCTGTGCTGAGCACCACCTGAGTCTTGAGCCTGAGCTGGAGCCATCACCTCTTCACTGCCCTTTAATGAACTTGCAAAAGAGGGTTTTAGTCTCCCACTTCACAGAGGAGGAAACTGAGCAAGTCCTGAGGCCACACCTTAGAACTGGCAGGATTGGGGGCGCGAAGCAGAGCTGGTGAAACCAGGTCCGCCCCACTCAGTGATGCTGACCCTCCTGCGGCACTCGGCAGCTCTGCAAACGTTTATCCACGTGTGTCTGCACAGACCACTGCATGGTCCTCACAGCTGTCAGACAGGCTCCCTCCCATCTCAAGGAGGCAGCTTTCCAGGGCTCTCAGGGCCAGGACTGGTCAAGGCACCGGGGGTAAGAGGCTGAAGGAGGCTGGTGTCCATCCCTGCTTTCCGAGAAGGCATGCCCAGCCCAGCCCCTCTGCTCTTACCTGGGAGGCCAGGAGCCAGCCAGCCTCAGCTCTCATCCATCCATCCGTCTGTCTGTCTACACCATGCCTGCCTACCCAGTGAGCAGCCGTGGCAATGGACTTGGTCTCAGCTGAAAATCCACCTGTGAGGGGGTGGGCGCCCCGGGTGGCTCTGCTCGCAGCCTCAGCGCAGGGCCTGCACAGGTGGTGCTTAGCAAAGCTTTATAGAATGAGTGAGTGAATGAATGGGTGAGCTTCAATGCCAGTTGACAGCCCCCGAATGAGGGCAGCAGTGCCTCATGTACCATCTCCTGTTGTGACAGGAAGAATGCTGAGCTTGAGAGCCAGGGCATTGGGAGTCAGAAGGTTATGTGTGACCTGTGCTGACTCCACATGAGTCAGGGTGGTCACTGTCCTGTGGGCTTCAGCCTCCTCAGTGGAAAAGGAGAGGCTCATCTAGATGCTCTCCAAGGTCCTTTCCAATTCTAGCTTTCCAGAAAACCAGTCCATTCTGGCTGTTGGCTTGCATGTAAACTCAAAGCAGGATGGCTTCTCTCAGAGCCCTGCCCCATGTCCATAACCAGTGTGCTGTTGACCAGCCGCCCCACAGGGCTGGACCGTGGTCTGGCCACTGTGAGAGCAGAGCGGGATCAAAGGCACAGCAAGGAGCGGCTGGTCCTGTGGAAAGGCCCACTGTATGGGAGACCTACCTAAATATTCGTGGAAAGAATCAGCAAGTAGGCAGGTGAGCAGATGAATATGGAAGGCACTGGGAGTCAAATCACACGAGGTTCAGACTTTGGTGGCTGGACCAGCTGGGCGGCGAGTGCTGAGAGATGGTGAAGGTCACACTCAGCAGGGCCAGTCCTCCTGGGCCCTGGCAGGGGGCCGCTGAGCGGAAAGGATGGGGTGGGGGTGGGTAGAGGGCCTAGGAGTTGGGGGTGGGGGACAGTGAGGAGAAGTTCAGGCTGACAGGGCTGTAAGACACTGGCAAGGACAGGGAGTGGAGCAGAGTCCCCTTGAGGGCCACCGAGGCCACTGAGTGGGCACTGCGGCTGGTGGGGTGTGAGGTGAGCATTTGGCCAAGGGGCTGGGACCCCTTTGGGCCTGCTGTTGGAGTGGCCACTCGGAGTTTGGGTCCCTGCTCCTCCACAGAAGTCGGGAGACCACTCTCTGAGCCTCAGCATCGTCACCCGTCAGGTGGGCCTGCTAATGCTACCTGGCACTCAGAGTCGTGGAAATGTTCCATTAGGGGTGCTTGCTAAGAGCCTGGCATGGGGCCTGGCACTGAGGCGCTCTGGCTAAGTGGAAGCCCACAGTCTTAATCACTCCCATTTCCCAGGGGGGGCTGCCTCTAGTGATGCAGCCAGGGGTGGGCTGGGCTCATGGTCAGCTGGGGGTCTAATCTGGGGCAGCAGGCTGCTGGTGCTCTGGCCAGGCCTGGAATTGCCCAAGAGGATGTAATTTCGGGGGTGCAGGATGGGAAACAGAGCCCTGTATGTCTGCTAAAGCCCAAGGCTCATAATGAGAGGCCCTCGGAGCACCATCCAGGCACAGGTGCTGTTAGAGTGTAATTAGGGGATCGAGGTGGAGCCAGACGGGCGGGCAGGTGGCAGCCAGGCCTGGGCCTGCAGCCAGACGCACTCCAGTTGCCTGAGTGTTGGCCCCTGGTCTGATGCAGAGTCCAAAGCCCAGAGCAGCTGAGCCCAGGCCCCTCATCAGCATGGTTGGATTCAGCGAACATGTCTTCGGCCTTCACTCAGGGCTAGGCGCTGTGCAGGGCATGGGGGTGCGGGCAAAGAAGTGACTCAAGGGTGGGCCCTGCCCCCTCGAGGAGCCCCCAGTCTGGTGGGAGAGACAATGCAGACCCAGCAGTTACAGTTAGTATGGTGGTGCTATGAGAGGGGGGAGTGCAGGGGGCTGTGGAGGCCCAGGCCAGGCCCCTAATGCAGCCTAGGGACTTAGGGGGAGGGTGGAAACAAGGAGGGCTTCCTAGAAGAGGTGACACCCAAACAGAGTCTCAAATAACTAGTCAGAAGTTGCCATTCACAGGAGGGAGGGAGTGCGTCCCTGGCAGAAGGAACTACATTCCCAAAGACACCAAGGTGAGAAAGGACAAGGCTGTGCAGGTGACAGCAGAGAGTCCCTGTTACCTAGGGCCCTGCAGGCCTCAGTGTTCTCATCTGTTAGTGGGGAAAATACCAGCCATAACAGCCCTGCTGGGTTCCTGAGGAGAATTAGTGTGATAACATATCTAAAGCACGTGGAACAGCTTGACACAACTGTTCTAGGAAGATGTGCGTGGCTGTTGTCATCGTCGCCTCTCCCACAGGCCCCTCCTGCCACTGTTCCTGTGCCTTCCCCTGAGTCAGGACCTTCCTGATGTTCCTGCAGCCCCTGTCCAAGCATCAGGAGCCCATGTTTGTCTTTCCCTGCCTGGAGTCTAGGTTGGGGAAGGCAGCAGCCTTGTCCCACCACCACCTGGGCTCCAGCCTTGTTCTGGGCTCCGCAGTTTCTATTGATGAGGTGGAAGGGGAGGGAAGCCCTTCCTCCCCAGTGCGGGGAGGCGGAGCAAGGTAATTGTTCTTTTCTCCCTGCTCTGCAGTTCCCAGCTTGCCTTCCCTTCCATGTATTTAAGAGACATGGATTTGAAAATGATGTTATTGATGTAGTCGCCATAGCAACGACCCTTGGGAGGCACACATTCCGGCTTTGTTATCCTGGGCTGGGGCGACAAGAAAGGCCCGGCTCCTGAGTACGAACAGATTGCGCCCACCTCCTGCTGCCCTGCTTTAGGTGCATCGGTGAACTTTGCTTTGCTGGAGACACCACGTGCACACTGGTCTGGGGCAGGCAGATTCTGCCGTCGTTTACCTCTGCACGATCTAGTGGAGTATCCAAAAATGATAGAAGGCCTTGGGAAATATAGACCCTGGGGGGGAAGGACTGCTGGGGCCTGTCACAGAAGGCAAGAATCTGGGGAGGGGGCCCATCGGGAGGAAGTGCTGGGCACCTGGGAGAGGAAGGTGTGGCCCAGGGCCTGGCGGTGCGTGAGCACAGTGTGGCCCTGGCAGGTCTCCCCTCTCCCACCCTGGTCTAGCCTCCGTGTGCTTGATTGTTAAATGGACATGGCAACAGCCACTTCTCAGGCTTATGGTGAAGGTTAAAGTAGATGAGAGGGTAGTCAGAGCCCAAGCCCCTACATCATGTCTTCTGGAAAACTCAGAGAAAGAGGCTGTTAAAAGTGTCCCAAATCTAGGCTCCTTCCCCCCTTTCAGGGTGATAGCAACAGCCTCCCACTTCTGGCCTGCAATCTTGCCCCTGCAGGCCGCCTTCCATGCAGCATCCATATAAGTGCATCACTGCCTGATTTACAGCCTTTCTGTGGCTCCCCTGCCCAGGATGAGGTCCTGCGAGTCCTCGCCTGCACCCGTAGCAGCTCCCTGGCCCGAGGAAGGGAGTGCACGTTGAGGGAGCACCTGGGAGGCAGGTCCTGCGACTACCCCCTTTTACATAGGTGGGACCCAAGGCTGAGAGAGGTGAAGCGATTGCCCAAGGTCACGCAACAAGTGGCAGAGTCCAAATTTGGACCTGGCAATGTGGCAGCAAAGCGTCTGTCTCCTCATTGCTCCCCGCCCCATGCTGGGCACCAAGGAGACACTCGGTCCGAGTTTGTAGATTGTAATTGGATTTGGATGGGTTGGATCAAATTAGATTCAACCTGGCAGGCAACCTGGCCTCACTGGCACTGGGCCCCTAAAGACCAGGATTTCTGGGAACAACTCTGAAATTATATCTCACTTCCCCTCAAGGAGGGGAGATAAACAGGGCTTTCTGCTGAACTCTGAGCTGTGGTTGCTCCCCGGTATGGAGACAGGGAGCTGGGCTGAAGGAGAGGCAGCGCCTGGCCCGGGGGCAGCTCTCTTGTTGTATGGCCCCCAAGAGCAGATGTGGTACAGGGCAGGAGGCCACAGGAGGACAGAGTTGGAGGCAGGGCCCTTCAGTTCCACCAGCTCGCAGAAGCCTGCTCTGTGCCTGGCCCTGGGCTCAGCCCTGCTCTGGAGGAGCCTGTGGGCCTGCAGCAGTGGAGACGGTCTGCCAGCGGAGCTGACCAGAGTGGGCCTGGCTGCCTCAGAGGATCTGGGATGGGGCCAGGGGTGCTTCCTGGGCCTCAGCAGAGGGGGTGGAGGAGCAGACCCTAAAGTCCTTTCCAGTGTGGAGCCCAGGACCGTTATCCTGGAGCAGAAGTGCACACTGAGCACCCCACATACCCCAGGATTCACCCTTCCGCCTTGAAACCTTCCCTCGGCCCTGCGGCCCTTGGCAGTAGCTCACTGCCCTCAGGACGGCCCTCCTGGGAGAGGGCAGAGAGGGCATGACATCCCCTCTACCCTTGAGGCTCTGAGGCACAGAGGAAGCCACGCCAAGCCCCAGGTGGTGGGGCAGGTACCCTGTCACTTGCCCGGACCTGCGCCACCCTAGTCCCTGAGCCACCATGACCTCATCCGTAAGGTGAGGAGTTGGAGTAGGCCATCCTGAAGCTCATAACCGGGAGCCTGCCAGAGGGGGTGGAGCAAAGCTCTCCTTTGTGTTAAGTGAGGGGCAGAGAACTATCGCAAGAGTGACTGCAGGACTTCTCAGAGCCTTTAAAGTGCGTTGTGAAGTCCCTGCATCAGGATCCCTCAGGCTCTGTGTTTCATAGAACACACAACAGGGAATGCCACAGCAGTGCTTTCAAAATTCTCCCTCCCTCTCGCCTTGCCCCCCATGGGGTTAATCTGTCCTGAGCTAGGAGAGCCTTCCTTTCTCTCTTCTCTTCCTCCTCCCTCCCTCTTTCTTCTTCCACCCGTCCCTCTCTCCCTCACTCTTGTTCTTCTCTTTCTTTCTTTCTTTCAGCCCGTTTGCTGATTCCTAACCCTGTGCCAGGCCCTCTGCTGGGTACTTATGATACAGAAAAGAATACAGCTCAGGTCTCCCTTCAGGTTACCCATGGTTGGCAGGGGAGACAGGCTCAGCAGCTATCCGCATTTAACACAAGGCAGAATAAAGCAGGAGCAGAGGAGAAATGCTTTGATAACAATGCTGTCTTAGGAATCTACTCTGTGTCACACACATGACATAGTTATCTCATATAGCAAACCTCGGAGGTAAAGATCATGAGACCCCATTTCCCAGCTGAGAAAACAGACCCAGAGAAGAAGGCATTCAACCAGAGGCTCAGGTATAATGAGGGAAGGTTCCAGCCCCCGCCCAACCCCCTTTGTGAGTGGCAGTCTTCCTCAGGGTGCCTAGGTGGTGGTGAGCAGGTGGCTGGGCCATCTTATGGGCCTGGGAGCTGGCCTCTCCCTCTGGTGGCTTTACATTCACTCCCTCAGCAAGATGTCCTGAGCATCTGCTATGTGCAGCCAGAGTTCCAGGTGCCGGGACACAGCAGTGAACAAGACACGTTCCCTGCCTCAAGCGACTAGCGCGGGGAGACACACACGGGAGGACATACAGAGCCCCCGCCCCCACCACAGCAGCACTTTGCCAGCTGGAGGGAAGAGCACAGAGAGCCAGGAGGCTTGGTCTGAGGGTCAGAGCTTGAGCTGCACAGGAAGGATGAAGGCATCAGTCGGCCAGAGGAGGGGCACCTTTCAGGCTGAGCCCAGAGAAGGTGAGTTTGTAGAGGAGGCTCCACTCGGCGCTGTCCTGAGGCTGGTCTCATAGGCTGATCCTTTCCCTCTCCCCTTGCTTGAGAGGCCGCCAGAGCGACCTTGCTCAGCTGAGGGCTGCCGCCTTTCGCAGAGCAGCTGCCATGGCCCTGGGCCTCTCTGGTGCCTCCAGCCTGGCGGGAGGGCCAGCAGTGGCTGCAGGTGATAGGGTCGGAGACCCAGGCAGTTGTAAGACACAGCAGCTTGGGGACCTCTCGCTGTTTGGAAAGGCTAGAGGGGTGGCGCATGCAGTCCGAGTCGAGGCCGTGTGCGAGCTCGATGGTTCTGCAGGTGAGCTGAGGCTCCGCCCTCACACTCATGGCCTTCCAGTGACAGCTGGGGGAAGGTTAGAGAGGAGCCAGGACTGTGTGCTTTATTGATGGGCTACCCCTAGGGCTTCACAGAGGAGGTGGCATTGGAATTAGCCTTGAATTTTAATAGGCTTTTCATTCTGAGGACCATCAATAGTAAAGGCACCATTTGTTACACTAACTCTGTGCCGAGTTCCTAGTTCTGTTCACCTCAGGAGATGCTTGCTGACAATCAGCCATCTGGGTCCCACAAGTGTAGCACAGTGTTCCCAGGGTGGGAGAGCCACGGCTGGGAGCCCACAGCCCGGGTACCAGTCCTGCCATATGATGGGGGCCTCCTTTTCCCCGCCTGTAAGATGGATGGACAAGATGGACTGCAAGGATTCGTCCTGCCCTGACCACCTGTGGTTCTGCCAGCCACAAAGCCTGCAGAAGCCAGTGCCGCCCCGGGTGCGGGGGAAGGTATTGCAGACCGCGTGTCTGCAGCTGGCAAGGAGCTGAATTATCAGCACAGAGGAAACTGCATTCCCCCAGCCCTCCCTACAACTGCAGCCTGGGCAGTTGTAGCCATCTTTGGAGTGGTTGCCAGGGTCATTTTAAAATGTGATGGCAATGCCCTAATGACCAACCATCTTAGGGTGACAGTACCTCCAGAAGCGCTCAGGCTGAGCGACTCTAGTCTCACTCTGGCCTTCCACACAGGGGTGAGCATGTGAGTCTCCCTGTTGGTGGCTGCTGTTCCCAGCTGCCCATTCCACATCAGCCTATCCCCCAGGACAGTGGCTGCTCAGGTATGAGACCCCAGACCTCTGCTCCAGACCTTCATGGGAGGAGGGGCAAGGTTTCATTCCACTTCCCCTCCCTCCACTACAGAGGCACGAAGTGTCCCCCTCCCAGTCAGGAACCTGTATTGGACAGTGAGGCCACTGAGAAGGCTCAGAGCTCAGCCTGAGTCACACAGAGAGCAGAGAGGAGCAACATAGCCACCCCATCAGTGCTGGGGGCAAGGGGAACATGAGCATCCAGAGGCCCTTGGGGCTGGGTTATCAAGGAAGGCTTCCTGGAGGAGGCACACAGTGGCATTCAGCCATACAGAGCAAGGCAGACCCTCTGGAGCATCACCACCAGTCCCCCGCCCCCTGCAGCATCCAGTCTGCAGCAGGCGCAGCCGACAGAGACACCCCCTCATCCTAGTGGAGGCAAGAGGTGACGAGTGCCTGGAGAGTCGGGGGTCGTGGCTTCAGACCCACCTGCACCCCCAGGGGTTCAAACAGTATAGACAAAAATCCGTATCCACCTCCCCATTTTCCTCTGCAAGGACTCTCCTCTCAGCTGACTCTCCCCTTGTTTTGGAAAATGTAGTTTTTAATGAAAAATATATTAATGTTGACATGTGATAAGGTTTTAATTTCTATTTTTAAATTAATTAATATAAATTTCCCTGTTTGTAAATATTAATAGCTATAGCACATAAGCACATACAGAAGCTCTTTGGGCTCCTCTGTGATTGTTAGGAATGTAAAGAGGCCCTGCAGCCCACCTGCCAATGACCCCGGCCACCCCTTCCCTCCGCTGGAGAGAAAGAGGGGCTCTGGGGGCAACTGGGCGAGAAACCAAGTGCTTCGGAGCCTGTGTGGATCTTGAGCGAGGAGGACAAATCACATGCCCACGGCTCAGGTCTTGAGGGGGAAGACGGAGGCCTCGCCCTCCTCTCCCACGGTTGTTCAGGGGACTAAAGTAGAGACCTTTGAGACTGGCTGATCACAGGTGGGGACTCGGGGCCACCTTCCCAGCTCCAGGGCTTCACTGCTTAGTGCCATTCAACTAGATTACTCCCCCAAATTATCCTTTGCGAGCAAAACAACAAGGACGACTTGGCTCGTTATTAAAGTCTAGATTCTCAAAAAGAAAGATCACCTGATGGCAAGTCCATCATATGGGAGAAAACTGATTTCTAAAGCTTAATACTCTGTCTAGTGTCCAAGGTTCAGGGCTGCATCAGCTCCCCGGTGACAATTTATGGTTGGTGATGATTAGCAGGGCTTCTCGTAAGTTGTGATTCTCTGGCTGGGAATGGAAATTCAATCTCCCTTTCTTCAGCACATATAAGCCTGAGCTTTAATAGGGGGCCTTGGGCTCTTCCCAGCTTAGGAAGAAAGCACAGATCTCCTTGATCAGCATCAATTTCCTGAACCAGCGGCGGCACAGCCCTGGGAAATTAACATGGGGTGGTGGCGAGGGGGAGACACGGGGAGTATAACCCAAGAGTCAGGAAGCTTTGTGGAAGTGGTGGAGTTTGGGAGAGGCCCAGGATTTTGTTTATGGAAGACAGGAGAAGCAAGGGGTGGATGGGGCACTTCTAGGGGGATGCTCAGCGGGCAGTGTGGGATTGCGGGCCCACGGACTACGTGTAGGAGGTGGTGGGAGGTGAAGCTGGGAAGAAGCTGGAACACCAACTCCTTGGCTGTTTGTGGGCAGCAGGGAGCCACGAGAACCATATGAGCAGTGAGGGGTGACCCTGGACTCAGCCCATCATTGACAATAGCCATTGATGAGGTCAGAGAGGCTGCTTGGTGGCCGCTGCTCACTGGCCAAACCCTCGCCAGGGCAGGAGTCTCTCAGACCTGCTGAGAGATCCAATATGTCAGTGGCCCGAGGGAGTCCCTCTACTGAAAGCAGGGCTGCCCGGCCTAGCCAGGGCCCTGTGAGGAACCACACTTTCTCCAGATCTGCAAGAGAAGGCACCGGCCTTCAGAAGTCAGTGCCCCCATAGAAAGATTTGGTCTCAGTTATTAAATAGCTACCATATCTGGCACTTTCCTGTCCGGGAGGCAGAGATTATCATTCCCATTCTATAGATGAGGCTCATGAAGTAAAGCAGTTTTCTCCAAGACACGCAGCTAGTAAGGAGGCCAGACTTATGCCCAGGCCAGGGCTGGCTCATACGGGCTCACGGCAGCCAGTTGTACACATTACACATTCTTCCAGCTCCATCTCAGTGACGTCTCCCTGGTCGCTTGAAATCAGCCATGGTTGGAGCATTTACACCACAGAAATTGGGAAATGCTGCAAATCAGCCTCCCTCCAACGCCATCCCCCCACCCCCGCCATTTGTTGAACATCTCTCAGCATGCTGTGTCTTTCTCCCACGCTGCTCTGCCAGTCACGCATGCGTAGTGTCTTGGAATTTAGCGAGAGGAAAGAGTTGGCCTTCCCATGAGAACTTGCAGCTTCCTGTGAGGAGCCATGGCATTGAGCTCTTCGCTGCTTCAGCTGTCGGTTAGTTGGTCGTATGCCACGTCACTCTAGCAATTTGGGTGGAATAAGTGAGAAAATCAAGGTGAAGGAGGAATAAGAGTAGTAAAACCAAGTGAAACCGAGGGTCAGGCTGCTGAGGAAAGTGCAGTCTTCATTCATTTCCATTTGTTGTTCTTTAACTTCAGACTTTTTTTTTTTCTTTATTGAAGCTGCCAGGGTGTTTGTGTTTTTAAATATGTCAGTTCTCAGTTGCCCCATGCTCATGCTTAAAGGGGACGGGGTCAAGATTGAGCTAGTCCTCACCTTGAACAGGAGGCCAGTGAGCGACCTGGGGAAGGAGGCTGCCTGTGTGTCCCCGTCTGTGGGGTTCCTTCTCTCTGTCCAAGGCCTGCTCCTCGCAGTGGGACATGGAAGTCAGGTCTCGGGGCCGATGCGGGCAGACAGCAGCTCTTCCTTTCATCTGCCTTTAGCCTCTTGATGGACTTGTGACCTACAACCTCTCACTTGACCCCTGACCTCATAAATTCTGGAAACTCCTCACAAATCACCAGGAAGATAAACATCGGCTGGGGTCAACTGAAGGGGGTCCCAGCCATTCCAGGCAGTCAGAGAGGGGAGGTCAAGCCTTCAGGGGGAGAGAGGGATGTCCCGGAAACTGTGCTGACTGAGGAGAGGGGCTGAGTGGCCCACCCAGGGGACCCTTGTTCTCCCCGATCACACCACGCCCTCAGATGTGTTTCAGCATAATTCTTGGTGCTCACTAACTGGGCGGGGTGTGGAGGCCAGGCCTCTAGGGACTCCAGGCTAATGGTCCATAGTCCCTGCCCTTGAAACCCATGGGCAGCTCAGCTCTGCACTCAGCGAGGCCTTGGGTGGAGGAGGGGGCAGGGGTTTGTAGTCCACAGCTCTGGTTCAAGTCCTCGTGGTGCCTCTCAGTGCACCATGGGCCCTTGGGCAGGTGTCTCTGAAGGGGGTGCTTGCCTTCACAGGGAACGAGGGACCCCAGAACATGCACAGGGTGTTGTGACTGCCCGGGGTTGGGAGCCGCAACGGAGACTCTGGGAACCTGGGAGGAGAGGAGACAGGGCATCCGACTGGCCTTGAGAGGGACAGGGCTTCTGATCCTGGCCAGGAGGACAAGCTGGAAGGGCCTGCCGGGCAGGTCCCACATGGGCGAGGCTCCAGATGAAAAAGCCTCACTGCGCTAGAGGGTGGGGGCGCTGTAGCAGGCAGTGGGGTGGCCCAGCCCTGGCACCCTGTGGCCATCTCCTCTTTCTAAAGCCTCCCAACCAGCAGTGAGGCCAGTCGCTGACTGCCCTTTTAAGATGAGGCCTCGGAGAAAAAGGTGCAGGTTTGCAAACATTTTTGCTTTAAAAAGTAGCACCTGCCAACCAGCAGGAATCTCAGGCTAAGACCAGGAACACAGTAACGTGTGTGCTCCGTGAGCGCCGTGGGGCGCCTGTGCTGGGGTGCGTGGGTGGAGCTGGAGGCCAGCGCCAGGTCCTGCAGGGCTCTGCCTGTGGGGACGAGGATTCTGGGAGTCCTGGGGAGCACTGCAATGACCGTGTACATGCTGAGACCTCCCTGGCGGCAGGAGGTGGTGTGCAGTTTAGGGCCTGGCCGTGGGGCTGGCGAGGAGCCTCTGCTGCCTTGAGGTCCAGTGGACCAGCGTGGCAGCCTCTGGCTTGTGCAGAAACACTGTGACAGAGGTGGTTAGGTGGGACTGACAGTGCCCCGGCTGTGACGACTGGAGGCGGGCCAGGGCACGTGAGCTCAGGGCTGCAGCCCACCCACCCAGCACTCTGGCCCATCAGCACTCCTCTCTGGGCCCAGCCAGCAATGAAAGTCTCTGCCTGCCTCACAGGGCACGGGGCATCCCTGTGCAAACTGAAAATCGTTTTCAGTGCCACCCAGGCCTGCTTTAGTGGGGAAACTGTCTAGAGCTCTGGTCTAAAAGCGTTTCCGTAGACCAGACCCCATAATCTGACAGGACAGGAGCGTTTCCTCCGTGGGTCCCGCAGGGTCATTTACAGCATGGCTCTCAGACTGAAGCCCAGCTCTAGCCCTGGGCGCTGTGTCCTTGGGCTCTCCCTGGGGGAACTCCATCTGCACGGCAAGGTGCACACCCGTGCATGTGTGCAGTACCTGTGCCAACAGCAGCCCAAGAACACACCATTGGAGGGTGATGTTTCATTAGCCATCTCTTTTCAGCCTGAAATTTTCTCTCTCCGTCTCTCCCCGGTTCCCAACCTCTCTCTTGTCTGTCTCTCTTCCCAGAGGGTATGAACTGCATGAACAAAGACCATGGCTGTGCCCACATCTGCCGGGAGACGCCCAAAGGTGGGGTGGCCTGTGACTGCAGGCCCGGCTTTGACCTTGCCCAAAACCAGAAGGACTGCACACGTAGGTAGATGGAGGCAAAGGGGTCCGACACCCCCACGCGTCTCCTGCCATTGCTTTGTGGGGGGCTGTCCAGTCTACTGGACGTTGGCCGGGGAGGGCTCTCAGCCTCTCGGGGTGGAGAGAAGGGCAGGGCCCCTGAGGGAGCCTGGAGAGGCACGAGGAACAGGGGCTGTCAAACCCAGACTTGGGGGTTCCCTCACCTAGCATAACACCACTGATGGACACAGCCCCAGAGCGGCTGTATCTTATGTAGGGCCCCTACATATGATAGCCCCACCAGTGCTTATTGTAACCCCTTCCTTCCCCCGACCCCAGAGACGCATTGGCCCTGAGCTCAAGCTCTCTAGTGGGAATGCAGGGACTATGGGTTTCTCGATGGGCCAGGGCAGCCCTTGGTAAGAGGATGGTATAAAGAAGAAAAGGAGCTTGGTTCTGGGGCACCCCAGCCTGGGCTGTGCTGACTTTATTGCCAGGATCAAAGATCAGAACTCTCAGTCTGCCCCTACAAGGCTCACCGTAAATGGTGATATCCTGGAAGATCTGGGTTGAATGAGGCCTCTGGCCAAAGATACCACCTTAGGACCCGCTTGGAGGTCAGCCTGCAGGGCTCAAGTGTAATGCACCTCTTAACGTGGTCACCCAGCTCGCCAGGAGGAGTGGGAACCAGCAAACCAAGTAGGACAGGGCTGAACACACTCAGCTAGTCCTCCAAAGCTTCAGACCCAGTGCAGCCTCCCAACAGCTGTGTAGGGAGATGGAGGGATGTGGCCTCTACCCAGTGCAGCTGGGACACCCAGATCGATGTAATGCTTGCCCTGTGTCTGCAAAGAGCTGAGGGAGGCTGGTGTGAGTACTGCCTATCACTGTCAGAGACAAGTGCTTCATAGCAGGCCCACTTTCTGATGCAGAAAAATGGTTTGGAGGAGTCCGATTCCAACTCTCAATAGAGAAAGCGGTCCCAGCCCAGCTATTGAGATGGGAGACTGAGGCTGACCAGCTCTCATAAGGAAAACTGCCTTCCTTCCCATCCTTCATTCGCCGGAGAAAGCTGGCTGTTGTTGGTCTATCTCCCGTAGTCATTGTGGTTCAGTTGTGCTCAGCTCCCCTTGGGCACCTTGCCACACCTTTCCCAGCTCATGCTCCCCTCAAACTGTCTCCAAGGCCTTGGGGGCCCACATGCATCAGACACAGTCCCTGTCTCCAAGGAGCCCATGCTGCAACCCCACTCGTGATCTGTCCGTTCCCCAAAGTGAAGACGCTTCCTTCTGCCCAGATGTGGTCCAGGATGGAAACCAGCCTTCCTCTTTGTTCCTGGTCTTTCCTCTGGGACAGCAAAGGTAAACATGTATGCTGTCACCAAAGGCAGGACCAAACAGGGACAGTTGACTGGGAAATGCTCAGCTCCAGCCCCAGGACTCCAGCCAGGCCCTCTTCTCCTCTATGCCTGCTATGAAGCACTTGTCTCTGACAGTTTGACGATGCCTTGAGCTGCAGAGAAACCTTCTGCCACCTGGCAGCTTTCAGAATGGAAGGTGAATAACCCCAGCTTTCCCAGTCCTCCCTGTTGGGGAGCTTCCTCAGGACAAAGGCCAAGGGCAAGCATGTGTGGAGTGGGCAGGCTTGTTGACAGGCTCGGCTGGCAGGAAGGCACACCCCTTCAGTCAGACCGGCTGACGCCCGCTCTGGCCAAGCCCTGAGCTAGGTGCTGGGGGAGAGCTGCAAGCCGTGGGAAGAGGCTGGACTGACTGACTCGCTACCTGATTCCTTAATGCCATCTTGGACAAGTGCTACAAGGGGACAGTTTGCTCAGAGAGCATCTCCTGAGGGGCCGACGTGGTCTGAGAGGTCAGGAGCAGGCAGCGCTCCGTGAGCGGCCGACTCCCCCTCCCCCACCCCGACAGCGAAGAGCTAAGCCGGGACGTTTGCTGGTGTAAGAAACAGCAGCCCCACCCTCCTCGCTAGGTGGCTGGGCAGTGCCCAGGTGTGTGGAGAGTCTGGTACCAATCTTGGGCCAAGGAGTGAGTGACTGCCCTGCAGCGCTCCTGTGAAGGGGCTGCACAGATGGCTGTCTGGCCAGTCAGCTCTGGTTCCTTCTGTATGGTCAGTGGGCAGGGGGTGAGTGTAACATTAGCTCTGAGACTTTCACTCTAGCCCTTGATAGCACTGGAGGTCCAGGAAATTCTGGATCTGGAGTTGGGTTGGGAGCTAAGGCCTGGCCTCGCCAGCCTTCCTGGACCAGCGGGGCCACAGGAGCTCTGCACCAAACTCTCTGATCCCCCCCAGGGCCCAGGACCTAGCCCAGGGTCAGAGGAGGTTTTCTCCATCCTTCTCCTGGTCTTCCGAGAGCTCAGGGCTCAGGTATTTATTTCTGTGTACAACCTGTAGGCTCTCCAGGAGCTCATGTACTTGGTCTTTGGGGGGCTGTGGGATGCACAAACACCTCTGTGGAGGGACTAAAGGACCCTTAGCATGGCCCTCCCTCGAGTTGCCCCAGACAGGCCTTTGTCCTCAGAGTCACTTGCAAGGCACAGCCCAGTCCTGGAGCCCAGAGCTTGGAAGAACTATCTGCGGTATTCTCACTGCCTGCTCACCAGCTCCATCCCTGCCCACTCTGAAATGGGGCTTTTCTCAGTCTGGAAAGGCACGTGATGTCCAGCCCACAGTGGGGCTCTGCCTGGGTCTCTCCCCTCACCTGAGATCCATGTGAAGCGGCAGCCCCCTGGGACTCTTGGCTTCCCTGGGGCCCTTCCATTTCAGAGATGAGAATGTGACTCCAGTCTGCCGGGCTCCCAAGAATGCTAAGAGAAGAGATGCTTCTGTGGAGAAGGGGCCGAGGGCTTTGTGCCCGAAGCCCCAGTTGCGTTTCTTGAAGGAGTTCTCCAGGTCCTTGAAATTTCACCCTGGATGTTCAGTCCCTCCTTCGGATGGTCGTTAGCTCCTGCAGAAGAGGCCACCGGTTAGAGCCTGTGGTTGCTGAGGACGGCGTCTGGGACACTGAGCAGGACCATTCTCTTTGTGTCCTTCCTCCTCAGCTGGTGGGGAGACTGCATGTGTCCGGGCTGATGGGGCCACCGTCACTCCGGGCAGTGCCCCTGGAGGGGAAAGGAGAAGTACCTGGGAAATGCAGCTGCAGGCTCAGTTCTGAAATGCTCAGAGCCCTTCACTAGGGAGTTGCCACCGAGTGACTTCCCTCTGGTAGAAGCCCTGCTCGTGGGTCAGCTGCTGGAGCGTCATTATTCAGACTCTGCCAGTTCGGAATTCTCAGCCCCTCTGACCGTGGTTGCTCTGAGATTTATTTTTACATATTTGATCATCATTAGAGTTTTGCCAAGCAAATTAAGACAGTAGATAGAATCCCGGACAAAGGCTAAGTTATCCAAGAGGACCCCCTGTCTGTGAGGCCGTGGTGCACCACTTGCGTACAGATGACAGGCTCTCTTAGAGCAGGGCTGCAGGATCCCCTCCCACAGAGATCTTGGATCTCCCTTAGTGACATCCCTCACCCTGGAAAGTGATGATGGTGTCTTTTCTTTTAAATAAACTTGAACTTATCATTTTTTCTACTTCAGACTGGCTCCTTTTTGTTCAGCCCTAATTCAGCCGACCCAGGTTGCTGATGCTGTGAAACATCTTAAGGTTCTGGGCTGACAGGCGCCAGCTCGTCCAGGCCGTAGGCATCGCCAACTTTGTAACATGTTGAAATAAAAGGTCATTTTCAAAACTGCTCCTCAGATGACATTAATTTGCATAAGTTCTGTCTGTTTGGACATCACCTTGGGAAGATTAGGGCTTTGAGGGCATAGAGTTTGAGATGGCAGCTGGGGCTTGGAGAGAATGGACATCTGTAGGGACATCCTTCCTTACACCGCAAGACATCGGCAGAGGAAAGAAAGCTCTGCAACAACTGAGGAAATGAGGGTCCCCTCTCACCACGGGCTCCCCCACCACCACTTGCTCAGTATACCGGGTGTTAACAGACATTTGCCCATCGAAACAGGCTCTTTTAAAGTGTCTTTTGCAATCTAGGAAGGATAAAATTGTCTAGCGTATCCCTTTCTCCAGCTAACACCGTCCGAGTGTGTCAGCTGTGTGCCAGCTGTGTTCGAAGCCCAGATGACCCGAAGTCCACTCTCTGTCCCACCCCAGGTCACCTCTAGGGAATGAGCAGTTCCATCCAAGACCTCGAGGGGCTGAAGTCCCGGGAAATGTGTGTCTAGTCACTAACTATCTTGTGCCCTCACTTCCCTCCCCCGTCCCTTACAAGAAACAGCCAACACTGATAAACTAATCATTTTTGTTGTCATTCTGTTTATACACACGTATGTACACTTTGGGCCTAACTAGTAACCTGTAACTATGGAAACGGAGGCTGCCAGCACAGCTGTGAGGACACGGACACGGGCCCCACGTGTGGCTGCCACCAGAAGTACGCCCTCCACTCGGACGGTCGGACCTGCATTGGTAAGTCGGTGCCCTTGCTGCGCACTAGCACCCTCGCGCCACCTGCCCGTTGGGTGCACCATGTGGCCTTGACGCCAGCCACACCCCTCCGTGTCCCGGTTTCCAAGAAGGAAGCTTCAGGGAAACAGAATGGGAACGCCCCATGGTACTGATGGGGCTGGAGGGCGTCCCCGGGGAAGCTTTCTCTGGAGACTTACTTGGGATCGTTCAGCCACCAGGACCAAGCGCCCCTGCGTTGTGTCACTGCGGGTTTTCTGCGGGTCCTCGTCCTCGGCGGTGTAGGCGGTGGCGGGGAGGGAGTTATGTGTGCCTAAGGAGGGCGGCCTCTGTTCCTGAAGCACAGGTATTTCCTCCCCTAATGTGGAGACACAGTCAGATTCCTTTACCCTACCCAGCCTCGTGACCTGCGCTGCCCACAGCAGTCTGGAAAACCGGGAGGCTTTAAGTCTCCGTTGTCTAGAACACCGGGGGAGATGGGATGCTGTGGATCCTGGGTGGGTCTGGGTGTTTACTGCTTTCCCTTCCCGAGCTCCTGGGACCCTCAGCAGATTTCCTCTCCTGCCTGGAGTCCCTTCCACTCAGCGATGCCCCTCCCGTCGCCTCGCCTGTTACGTGGAGTCTCCATTTGAGCCTCGGTCATCGCCTTCCTCCTGGTCCTTGTTTCCAAGGGGAGGCTGGACTGTTTGTGATTACCTCATGTATAAGCACAAGGAGGTTCTTTCCCCACTCAAATATCACTGCAAATTTTTTAACTGAGAAAAAGAGGAAGTTCGCAGTTGGTGCCCAGAGTTCATCCTCTTCTTTCTCTTCAGCGCTGGCAAACTTTAGAAACCCACAGGTCAGTGATCATGTTTATTTTTAAAAAAGGCCCCATTTCTTCTTATCAACTCGGAAGATATTTCTTGAGGGATTTTCAAGCAAGCGAGCAAAGCCATGAAGCCCAGAGTTTGCTGTCGCATTCTGTCCCCTGTGACTCTGCTCCCTCGTACCCGGGAGTCAGGCAGAGGCGCCGGGCGGGGCCCCAGCGGTCCCCTCCTGGTCCCGGGCTGTCATCCCAGCTGCTGCCTGCCTGGTTCTCCCTTCCTCTGTGTGGTCTCTCCTCTCAGACAGCCGTTTTTGGTTTCATTTTACCTCATTCTTCCTGCTTTTCTGGTGATGGTCCCTGATTGCCTGTCTTGTCTGATAACTGACGTTCATTAATTATTTTCAGAGCCAAAAGGCAAACCAAACAACCAAAAAAAAAAAAAAATTCAAAGCAAAACCCGGTCTCAGACCAGTGTCTCTATTGCAGCCTGATCCCATCTAGAACCTCCTGTCCCGCCTCTCTCCCTGTCTCCGCTGTCCTGCGGGGGGCTCTCCCGGGCCCCCCGGCCCCCTCCTGTCTCGTCTGCTGGGGTCCGCCTCAGTGTTTGCGTCTGCAGTGGGGCCGCATCTGCCGGCTGCGGACCAGCGCAAACAGCTGCTGGGCCAGACACACACCCAGCCTCGTCTAACACATCTTGTCTTTGTCGACCCGACTCATCCTTCCTTATTTTTTTATCTTTTAGTGTCTGCTGCATGTGAAGGTCCCTGCTTGGATCTACTTTCTAATGTAACTTTCCTCCCCCATTCCCTCCCCTCCCCTTAGAAATCCTTTTCCAGACCCAGCTCCTGGGCTGTGGCTCCCTGCTGGCCAGGAGAGCCTTTCATCTGACTTTGCTCACTGCTCCTCAGGCTCCACACATCGCCCACTGAGCAAAGATACGCAAACCGGCTAACCTAACGTGCTCCTCCACGGGAAGCATCTTGGCGTAGCTTCGTGCCGAGTGCCCAGAATGTCCCCTGGCCCGCCTGGCCGTCTCTCTCCGCACGCTCCCGAAAAGACTGACCCCTCTTTGCAACCCCTCGTTGAGCACTTGAATGTCTAGCTCTAGTTCTCTATAGACAAGCAGGCAACCAGCGCTGCCCAAATCGATCCCGTGGTTTTTCTGTGTCTGTTCGATTGGATCCACTGTTGTGTGTGTGCTTTTGTTCCTTCGTATGTTTTGTTCTCGATTTTGCATGAGTGTTTGACACACTGTCACGCCGTTGAGACAGGGCGTCTGCTGTCCAAGCGCATCCATCACCGGACCTCGCAGCCCTGTCCCCTTGTCCTGTGCCTTGTCCTGTGCCTGCCTCTCCAGCCTGAGCCGGGGGTATCTGTAATCACTTGTGTCTTCCTGAGCACCAAGGTGGGGCTGTCTGCTTCTACGGCCCTCGGCAGATGGGTCCACTCTGACCCCAGCCCCCTCCTCTGTTTGCTTGCAGATGGACCCTGTGTCCCATCTGTGTCCTTTTGTGGTCATCCCCTTTTCTGCACCCCCTCCCGCCCTGCTGCCTCTTTGCTCTGCCCTGAACATGCCCACCTTGGAGGTTCCTGGGATTAGCCCCTTGGCGAGGACACCGCGCTGGCCCAGCATGCTGTGTTGGCTTTGTGTGCGCCACGCCGAGAGGCTGACTGTCTTGGGCCGCGGGAAGTGGGCTCTCATTAACCACCGGCTCCGTGTTTGTCCCTTACTTGTGTTTTAGAGAAGGATGAGGCTGCAATTGAGCGCTCTCAGTTCAATGCCACGTCAGTAGCTGATGTGGACAAGCGGGTGAAACGGCGGCTACTCATGGGTAACACTTTTCTTCCACTTCCTTTGTTGTACTTGCACCTTTGTTCGTGTGTGTGTGTGCGGTATGTGCTGGTTGTGGGGCGTCTGAGTGTGTGCATGCTGGTGTGTCAGGCTGTGAGTGTGTGCTGGCCTGTGGGGTATGTCTGTATGTCTGTGTGCGTGCCCACGTGTGTGCAGTCACGGGTGCCATGTGTGAGTGTCCAGATGTGAACTCACCTTTTCCTTTTTAAAGTTTTTACCCTTCATCAAACACGTGTGTTTCTTTGTTTGTGTGTTTGTAGCAGAGAACCAGAGCCGTGTCAGGTGGCCTCTGCGTGTTGCTGTAAGCCTCCTCCACTTGCAGTAACGCCCACACTGGCAGTCAGGGCCCCGGGATCAGCAAAGCCACACTGAGACACAGAAGCAAAGAAGGGCTTTAGCGTAGGCCGGGAATGCAGGCAGCACAGTCCTTACCCGTCTGCTCGCCTAGGAGAGAAGCCACATCCAGGGAAAAGAGGCACATATAGCTCCAGGGCTGGGGGATCTCAGGGGCGTCCATTCCCTCTGCTCACTCTAAGTTGAAATCTGCTACCCAGAGAGGCAGAGACTGGTTAAGGTCATCTAGCATGCCCAGGGAAAAGCAGGACTCATTCAGCCCCTTCTGGCCCCCAGGCTCCCCAACTCCGTGAATGACCCCGGCCTGAGCTCACTGGGCTGGGAGCTTTGGCCCACTTTTCCATGGTTCCCCCTCAGGCACCCGCTTGTCTTGAGGGGTCCATGTGAGGTTGGCTGTGCTCTGAGCACTGCTCCCGAGCTGGATCCAGACTCTAGGGAGGCTCGCCCGGAAACACCTGGTGCTGCTCAGGGGGCTCGGGAGGCCTGCTGGTGTGGCTGATCCTGGGCAGTGTGGGGGGAAAGGAAGGAGGAGGAGAAAGTGTCTGTTCTGCACCTGCACTCAGGCTCAGAAAAGCAGGTGTGCCTCCTCTCTCATTTATTCTTCTGTCCCTCAGTCAGGTCCATAGTTCTGGGGTTGCCGGCCCCTGGGTGGCACCAGCTGCCCGGGCCTCTGGAGCACAGCTGTAGGGTCGCCTGGGAAGGTCACGACCTTCTTTGTGGCACTCTGATAGCTCACACCAGCCTTGGGAGCTGAGGGGCCAGACAGTGAGTCTCCCGCATCTCAGAGGAGGAAAGTGGGGCTCATTGATGTGCCCTGGCTTGCCTGAGGTGACACAATACCCTGCATAGCTGAGCTTAGCCCAGAGGGCGTGGTCACGTGTGCCGTCTTAAGTGTCGGGGTCACAGGACCATGGAGGTCAGAGCCTGAAGGTCCCAGAGAGGTCACCTAGTTTCGTGGTCCTCACGTGGACCTCAAAGGGGCCCCAGCATCTAGAGGAGGGTGGGCTAAGTGGGGCCTTGAGAGGGATGTGGCCTTGCGTGCTGGGGAGTAGGGTTGAGGCCCGCCCTTCCCAGTGGGATTGTGAAGAGCAAAGGAGTCACGGGCTGGCTGACGGTGCTCTGTGAACCCTCTAGTCCACGCTGGACCAGACAGACGTAGCCCTGTTTCTCAGATGAGAACACTAAGGGCCAGAGAGGCAAGAGGATTCACTCTGGTCACACAGGCAGACAGGACAAGCTCAGGCTGGAAGGCCGCTCTCCCAAGTTCTCTGGACAAGGCTGTCTCATTGACTTCGGCCGTCTGGGTTGGCCTGGGAGGGCTAGAAATGGCTGAGGGGTGAGCCTGGAAGCCCCAGCAAGCAGGCATGTCCACTCCCCTCTAGGAAAGTGTGAGTCAGCACTGTGCACTTTCTGGAAAGGTGGCTGGAGGTGGGGAGTGGGAACCTAAGAGTTACCGGTGCTCGGAGGCCACAGTGAGGCCCAAGAGGGCCCAGGCCCCTCGGCCTCGCTTACTAGGAGAGGTAGGCACTGCTGCCTGAGGCCAGAGCTGCAGAGCAGGGCAGGACCAGGAACTGGATGGTGGCCGAAGAGGGCTGAACTGAGTTGGCATCAGGCAGGTGGGTGGCAGAGGGGTGCGTAGGTGGAGAGAAGGGCCGCTGCACTTGCTTTTCCTCATTCCAGTTGGTGGGTAATAGCCCAGAGCCAGATCCTGGCGTGGGGCTGGGAGGTGAGGAAGGAGGATCAGAGAATACAAGTACCCTCACCCCAGGTTTGGGAGGGCAAGTTGAGGGGCTGGATGAGGAGACTCTGTGCCAGGCATCGGGAGGGCCAAGGATGAGGGTGATGTGTGGCCCCCTGCACTCCCACCTTTCTGATTATAGAAATCCCCCACCCCACCCCCTTAGAGCCTGTCCTGCCCCACAGACAGAGGAGACCTCTCCTCCTCTGGTCGCCCTACAGTGCTTACAACAAGCAGACAAGGGCCAACAGCCAAGGCCCCACGCCCAGAACTTGGTAACCATCCTCAGAGGCTTCCGTGAAAGGCACTATCTAGAGCACAGGGAGCCCTTCCTCAGGAGCTCATCATTCTTAATACTTGTCTCCTCTGAGAGCAGCCCATGTGGTACAGACAGGATCCTACTGGACTTCAAGCCCTAACCAGTAGCCTCCAGTGAGGCATGGCTTCTCCCAGGCTGTATTAATAGAGGCAAGGAATGGAGAATGAAGGAGGTGACCGTCCCCATTCTGCCCTGTGCTGGTCAGAGCACACCTGGAGCACCACATTCAGAGCCCCACCCACCCACCCCCACCCCGCCCCGCACAGAGAGAGCGGCCTACATGGTGAGGGGAATCAGTTGGGTCAACATCGTTGGCCTGTGGGAGGGAGCACAGGCAGTTTATACCAGTGGATCCTGGGACTGGTGGGCCGCTTGAGCCCTGTTTTGGGTCCTGAGAGGGGCCGGGGGTAGATCAGGCAGAGGGGGAAGGGCCTTGTTCCTCGGCCCCAGAGCAGAAGAGGAAGGTGAGACACTGGAGTTCCACAGCAAGGTCAGACCCTGGGCTGCCCTGCTCCAGAGTCTGTGCCCTTGGCACTGCGCTGGCCAGCTCCCTGTGAGAGGCCGGAGATGAGTGACTATTGTGAGAGGAGGCTGGGCGGCCAGAATGCCCGGAATGGTCTAATGTGAACAGTACCCGTGTAGACATGGACAGGGGTCTGCCAGAGCAGGGCGTGTGTGCTGCAGTCACCTGGTGGCTGAGGTGGCCTGGCTGGTGTCTTCCAGTCCTGAGATGCCCGTTGTCCCCTGTGTCAATGGGCTTGTTTTCAGGGTGGGCAGGAAAGGGCTGAGAGGACTGCCTTTGCTCTCCAGAGGGGAGTGGGCCCAGGCAGCTCTTGCCAGCCCCAAGGCCCCGTGAGCCGTGCCCATTGCCACTCTCCATGGTGACTACACCTCAGCAGCAGGCTGGTCCTGCGGGCTCAGGGTGAGACCCCTTCTCTGTGTCTCAGAGAGGGTAGGGGGCCTCCTCGCCACAGGATTCGTGCTTCAATTTACCTTCCCCCACATGGAGATGGGGAAGTTAGGTTTTCTATGCTCTTATATGCAGTTTGACTAAGCATTATTTCAGAAATACTTTGTGCCCAGACTGTAAAGGTCACAGGTCCCTTAGGTGTCTGCAAGCAGCCTCACTCTTAACACGGCCAGGAGCCAGGACATAAGCAAAAAACAGGACACAAGATGTGTGAGCTAAAATCTGGGACCTTGACCCTCATTTGAGCCTCTCAGCTCCTCTCCTGGAACCTGCCCATTCTTGGTTTACCCAAGAGCTCGCATTTGGTTACAAGGTCCCCGAGTTTGGAAACATGACCACAAGTGCTGACTGAAATCCTGCAGTGTCACCTCCGCTAATTATGGCCCTGGCTGCTTTCCTCTGGCACCCGGAGGCTCCATCCCGGGTGGCATGGGGAAGTAGAAAAGGCTGTCTCTGTTAGAAACCACAGGGAGAACCCCGGGCTCTGAGGGGTGAGGTGATCACTCAAGCACTCGAGCCCTGCGCCGGTCCGGAGGCTGCAGTGGGAAGGGGATTCTGGCTCCACGGGAAGGGGAAGGGGAAGGGAAGGGGAGGGGGCCGCAGAGGTCGGGAGCTGCAGGCGGTAAGACACAGTAGTTGTCAGTCTAGAGTGTAGGCAGAATAGAAACCTCCAGAGAGCTGGGGGGTGCTCTGCAGCACCTCGGCCTGGGGCCATTTGGGGTGGAATGGCCCCGATGCACCCTTGGGGTCTCAGCAGCAGCCAGTAATTGCTGTTTATAGTCACCGCCCATCACTGAGCACAGGCTAAGAACAGGCAGTTTTGCTTACTTTAAAGAGGCCTCAATATATGTCATCGATTTTAGATCCCCATTAAAATCAGTTAAAATGTTTAGATTTGAGGGTTGGAGTGATCGATTTCAGTTATCTGGCCGATGTACGTGTTTGAAACATCTGAGTACCCAGCTCAGTTTACCCCAGGCCCCCTGGGGCCCCACTTAGAGCAAGGCTGAAGAGACACCGTGAGGCACACTTGTCAACTCCAGGTCTGAAGTCAGTTCCTTTCCCACAACTATACTGAGGGTAGATGCTGTATTCTTTCCTGTTGCTGCTATTAACAAGTGACCACAATATTAGCGCCTTAAAGCAACACAAAGGTATTATGTTCTGTGCGTCAGAAGTTTGGCTTGGGGCTCACTGGACTAAAGGTGTCAGCAAGGGCTGCGTTCTTTCTGAAGGCTCCATGGGTGAATCCATTTCCTTGCCTTTTCCAGCTTCTAGAGGCACCCACGTTCCTTGGCTCGTGGCCCTTTTTCCATCTTCAAAGCCAGCAGCGTGCGTCTCTCTGACCCTGCTTCCATCACCACGTCTCTTTCTCTGACCCCCTTCTTCCACTTTTAAGGACCCTTGTGACCACATTCGGCCCACTCAGATAATCCAGGATAATCTCCCATCTCACAGTTCTTAATTTATCCAATCTGCGAAGTTCCTTTTGCCACACAGGGTCACAGGGGATTAAGACCTGGACATTTTAGGGGCTGCTATTCTGCCGACCACAGATGGTTCAAACTTGGGCTGGAGGAACCTGCCAGGTCACCCGGCTTGTGTGAGCTCCACTGAGGCAGAGCCCACCTCTGTCCTCTTAGCTAGCTTATCCCCAGGACCAACGATGTCCTAGCACAGGACAGGGGCTGGAAGTGTGGGACGCACTGGACACTGGACTGGACAGTGTAGGAAGCCCCGCCCCCACCCCTTCACTGGGGCTTCCAACCTCTGCTGTCCCCCAGCCGTGAGCACCCCAGCTTCCTCAGGGTCTCAGTGAACTGCAACCCACTCCCTCTGGCGGACTCTTCCTCCTCACCGATGTGGTGACACCACTTGACAGTTTGCAAGTGCTTTCCAGTCAGCCCTCTGCAAAATGAGTCTTTCCACAGCCCTGTCAGGCAGCCGTCCCCACTTACAGAGGAAGAAGTGAGGCCCTGAAAAGGGCAGAGATGCACCCCAGGCCGTGTGGTCAGTGAGCCACGGCCAGGCCACGGCCGAGGCCTGCGACCTCCCAGTCCAGGGCCCTGAGTCAGGAGTAGGGCGGGCCTGAGGTCAGCGTAGGGCTCAGATATGAAGGCTCAGCAGACATTCCGGGTGGCCTCTTCCCTCCTGGAGGTACTAGACAGCAGACAGCCCATTCCAAGGGTCCCCCTGCATCTGACAGAGCAGGGCTCCAGGCCCAGGGACCACAGTTAACCAGTAGCCCCAGCTTCCTCTGGGCTTGGCACTGTTCCCAGCCTGCACTCACATCACCGCCACCCTGAGAGTGGTGCTGAAGTCATTCCCATTTTACAGAAGAGGAAACAGGCACAGAAAGATAGCTAGGAATTCCTCTCCCTGCACTCCCACAGCTGGCACCTGCCATCTCCCTGCACCACTCGTCCTCTGAGCCCAGGTTTCCCTTCTTGAGAATGGGTGTGACCCGTTCACTGGCTGGGCTCAGAGGAAGGGGATGTGAGGGAAAGGAGAACGTGCCGTGACAGACGTGCCCGGGCCTGGCACACAGGACAGGGCTCAGGAAGGGGAAGCCGTTGAGAGAGTTCCGGAAAGTGGGAGAGGGGCTGGGACCTGGAGGGCAAGGAAGAACAGGGAGAATGGGGCGATTACGGCAGTAATGGTAGTAATGCCCCATTTGGTGGCACAGACTGAGACCCACGCTGCCTCTGCCTCATTTGACCACAAGGCCACACTGAGAGGCCCGACCATTGTCATTTCTCCCCCCCACACACACACCCCTTCTCCCTCAGCTCCTGGCTCCCCGGGCCTCCCAGGGGCCACCCCCCTGCCACCTCTTTTCTGTAGCCACCATCTCCAGGGTTTCACCAATCTGTGTCCCAGGCCACCTTCCCACCCCCCTAGTTCCAGACCCACACATTCAGTCACCTCCTGGAAGGCACCCTTCACCTGTCCCTCAGGCCCTGCACACACAGCCTCTCCCAGGCATCCTGCCTCAGTGGGTCATGCCACCCACCACTCTACCCAGGTGCCATCTTGGACGGTTCTACCTGGCAAAGGCCTATCCAGACCTAACTGGACCTTCCCTGCCCCTCCCATCCCCACCACTCACCCCTCCTCTATCAGCACCCTGTTTTGTCACAAACCTGAAACTCCCTGACTGGGAGCAGAAGCCAAGTCTGTGCCAGCTCCCATGGCCCCTCGAGGCACAGCACAGGGCCTTGCCGAGGGCAGGAGAACAGGGAAGGCTGGTTGGCTCAGAGCATGGATGAAGGCTTCCTGGAGGAGGTGCCTAGGGATGGGTGGGGTCTCACTACTCGCTCTTCTCACAGGCAGGTGTGCAGGTGTCCAGGTGTCCAGCTGGGAGTGAAAGGGCAGGCCCCAGAGCCTGGATGAGCCTGGCAGTGGGAGGGGGCTCAGAGAGGTCTAAGGCAAGGGAGGTGTGACACGCGGCAGTTCCCCAGGCCAGGCACTCAGCAGGAGGCCCGGCCAGAGGGAAAGAATGGACAGACCTTGGGGCCTGGGCAGACACAGCCCTTGCTGCCCACAGGGCTGAGCTCCAGGCACTGGTGCTCGTTCAGGAAGAACCAGGGTAGTTAGGTTTCACCCCTGTCGCTGAACTGGTCCCAGCTGTGGCTGGTCTCTGGTCAGCTGGGGCCCCTGGCTAAGGCCCTGAGCTCCTGCCCTCAGTCAGTCACACACATACTCTCTCCCTCTCCCTCTCCCTCTCCCGCACACACACACACACACACAACACACACACTGCAGGCTGGTGGAAGGAGGTGGGTCATGGTGACACGGCTATGTTGTGGGGTAGAGTGTGGGTGGAGGCAGGGTGCCAGGCAGGCCTTATTAGAGAAGAAGAGGGGCAGGACATTGGCTGGCCCCAGATGGGGAAACTGAGGCTTAGAGAGGCTGTGACCCGCCCACAGCCACTCTATGAGTTGGGCAGAACCAGAGCTCCTGGCGCCTGGGCCCTGGCACTTTTGAGGACCAAGCCTGGCTGGAGGCAGTGGTCCAGCCCCTGCCCTGAGACGCCCAGAGCACTCACCCTAAGTCCCTTGGCTTCTTTTGGAGCCTGAGGCCTGTAGCTTTCCCCTCTCTTTGGGCCTCGGGTGAAATTTAAGTCTGACTTCAGCCAGTCTGTAGGCCTGTCCCATAAGTAAAAGCCAAGGGAGACTTCACCTCCGTGGGCACAGCTAACATAGGGCATGCTTCTGAATGCCACTTTCTCAGCCTCAGAATTGAGGGTAGGGGCAAGGGCGGGGTACTGGGAACTAGGGACGTGCCCTGCCCCTTACAGACGGGTCAGGGTGGGCATGCCCTCCCCAGGCCCTGGGGTGGTTCTGTGTGGTAGGGCTACAGATGGGGAGGAGGCCTCTGCTGCTGTACAAGCCATGGCGTCAGGGAGAATCTACCAGGAAGTACGGCTGAAGCCCAGTTGTTGGGTTTAGAGAACTTGCAGGGGACCAGGGTTTAGGAGGGTGGTGTCCAGCAGAACTCTGAGGGCTGAAGCCAGCGTGGCCCAGATAGGTTGGTGACAGTGCAGCTGGAGGCCAGAGGGTGGGGGGGACCATGGAACGGTGTGACAGAGAGGTCATGTGGCCAGAGGGGCGCATGGGGATGACCCCTGAGGACCTGGAGGGAGATAGTGCTGTCTCCATCTCCTGGCAGACTTGGCCCGGCCGGGGAGGTGAGGGGTTTAGCCAGAGTTACACGGCTCTTCAGAGGCAGGTGTTTGTGGCTTCCTTGGGGAATCCACACTTGGACCAAGGGGCTGGGTGTGGGGGTCAGTGGGCATTGGGACACCTGGCCTCCCCTGCCATGTGCCCCTCGATGGCCTCGGTAAATCCCTTCCCCTCTCAGGGCTGTACAGTAGAAAAGCAGTTCCTAGTCCATCGGCCTCTGGGAGCTGTGACAGGGACCCGCTGGGACAGTGACACCCAGGCAAGCGCTTCAGTGATCAGAGCGGCCTATAGAAGCATCAAAGGGTGATTCTCGGGTTTGCACAGATCTCAGGCTTTGGGTAAAATGCCCCCTGCTCTGTGGCGGCGCCCTCGCAAGCCTCCCCGTGACTCACGTCCCCAAGCCGGCACCAGGCTTCAGGGCCCGAGCAGCTCCCACGTGGTCAGCCCCTGCCTGCACCCAAGCAGAAAGTCCCCCTGCCCCGTGCCACAGCAGCTTTCCCAGCGAGAGGGCGTGGCTGCTGCCCAGCCGCCCACTCAGGGTAACTGAGAGTGGAGGTGAGCCCCGCAGACGGTGGCCCTGCCCCACTGCTCCTCACACTCTGCCCCAGCCCCCTGGGGGGTGTGCACACTTGACCCCACGTGCTCCTTCTGGGCCTCTACCCTCGTCTAAGAGACCATGGTCCCCAGCCCCTCCCTGCCTCCAGCTCCTCCCTGTCCTGCCTTGACCTTTTCCTAGGTTCCTTGGCCCCTCACGATTTGGTCCCAGTGGGTCCCAAAACCCTTCAGGATGTGACCTCAGTGACCCCTGCCTCCTAATCACCCCTCCCCCATGCACACTTCCTGATGTTTTTGCTGGTTGTGGTCCCCTTGCCCTGCCACACTCAGGCTGGCGCTGGAGTGGTAACACTATCCACTGTAGACAAGAAGGGAAGGCACCCCAAAGAGCCCAGGGTATCTTTTTTTTTTTCACCGGTACCATCTTTTGTTCAGCTGCTCTTTGGAGGAGCCCTGGTATAGAGAAACAGAGGAAACTGAACCAGTGCCTGGGTCACCCTGCCCACTGGTTCCCTCTCTCCCCACCCACCGGGAGGCAATGGCCAGCTCCTCCTTGCTGCTTGCCCCTCAAGCCCACCCTTGCCTCCCTCAGGGCTTCTCTCTAGCAGACTCCAACCGAGGGCAGGCCAGGTGGTGGCTGCAGACCCGGTGCCAGCAGCTGGCTGTTGACCGAGGAGGAGCCAGAGCTCAGGGCTTCCTGCGGTGAGATTTCCTGGTCTGTCCCAAGGAAGCTGGGTGGTTTCAGGTTGCTCAGCCAGGCTGGGTCCTGGTTTTAAGGACTGTGCCTTTGTTCTTACAGCGGGGACACTTGAGTGGAGTTTTGCCAACAGTGACGTCTCTTTCCAGTTTGTTGTCCCGGCCCAGGCTCTGGAGCCAGGCATGGGGTCCATTCCTACGTCACCATGCCCAAGTCACCTCACCTCTCTGAGCCTCAGTTTTCTCTTTTGCAAAAAGGGGGTTGTAGTCTCTCCTCTGAAGCAGCTTAGATGATGCTTGCCGTGCGGCTCCGGCCATGTGTACATGTGAGGCAGGTGCTCCGTCACATTCCGTCCTTTCCATCTTCTCCTTCCCCTGGCCGCTAGCATTTTCCCAGGGCACTTAGAATGCCAGTGAGGAATACCGCCTTGATGGCAGGTCCCAGGCAGTGAGGCAAGAAGCCCGGGCCTTCCTGGCCTTGGTCGGGGCATAGGCAGGCTGATGCTGTAAGAACGGGGACCTGGAGAACCAGCAGGGTGAACAAGCACCTTTCAGAGGCTACCCAGGTGCCTGCAGTCGGGACCCCTCCAGGAGGGCTGCCCAGCTCACAGGCCGGAGGGAAACGGCAGACACAGGCTCCAAATGCCAGCCTCACCCGGCTCGCCCCAGGCCCCAGCTCCAGGAAGTCACAGAGTAGGAGGGCAGCGGGGGATGCACCAGTGCTGAAGGCACCCCTGGAAGCACAGAGGTCTGTGCACTGGTGCTGAGCCCTCCCTCAGCCCCAGGCTGTCATCTAACCTGTCCTTTGCTGAGTCCCCAGGGCAGCCATCAGGAGTCTGGAACAAGGCTTCCCCTCTGTTGAGCAGCCTCTGGGCTAAGTCTTTGTGTCCCTAGACATATTTAATGTTGCCAGCGACCTGCAAGGGTGCTGTTCAGTGTTACAGATGAGGAAACTGAGGCTCAGAGAGGTGAGTGGCTGGCCCAGCATCACACGTCCTGCTCTTCCCGCTACACCACGCCACGCTCCCTCCAGGGGAAGGTGGGCAGGTGATGGTCCTGGTGTGTGAGTGCTCGGAGAGCGTTAGCTGCTGTTGGTGGGCATTCTGGGGAGAAGGGTCTGACCCCCAGACCTCCCTGGTCACACATGGCTGGAGGGGCAGCACAGTGCTGAGGAAGGGTCACCAGCCTGCCTAGCGAGCCTCCTGAGCCTTCTGTAGAACAGGCATAATGATCCCGCCCCCCTCCCTCCTGAGGATTGCCTCAAACGAGCTCCCCTTTGTCTGCCCTCAGCCCCTCCACTTAATAGGCAGAGTAAAAGCAGGAGTCAGAGGCCACCGTGGCCCTGCTCCGGCCACCTGCTTTAATATAAAACATCAGTCATCCTTCTGGGCAGACAGGCCATTCAAGATCCCTCAAACCAAACAAAGAACCCTCCCCGAGGTCTGCTCCTCTCACTCCTGGTGGGCCTCTTCTCTGCCCCCGGCCGCCCACCCCCGTTGCTGCAAACTGCAGGGCACCTGCCCTTAGGTCCAGAAGGGTTCTGTTCTGAGCACTAGGATGAAGATCCTGCCCACCAGGCAGACCCATGAGAGTGTGTTGCCCTGCAATCATGAACCGACCTGGTGCCTCTGGAAGACAGTTCCACTGACGAAGCCTTACCTCACAGCAGACTCCCTGAGTGGGGCCGAGTTCCCGGGTAGAGGGAGCCCGCAGCACGGTCTGGGCCTACAGGCCTGTAGCTTCCGTGTAGCTGGGCCAAAGTCGGCAGAGGGCCCAAGTGGGCCTACAGTGGCCCGGCTGTGTGCTACAGAGGCAGAGGCCGGGACCCACCAAGGCTGTCTCAAGGCCGCGCTGGCCCTTTGAGGAACGTGGGGCAAAGGGGTCCCTTGGCCTCAGAAGTGACAGAATGCAGTACTGGGTGCCAAGCGGGGCTTTCCAAGGCCGCCTTTCCTACTTCCCCTCAGACCCGGGCTTGGGGCCGCGGTACTGAACTCCACAACCACCCTGTCCCCAGCTCCCTGCCTCCCTTCCCCCACAGTCCCTCCACACCCACTGTCCCATCACATTAGCCACCAACATGTCCCATAGGGCCCAGCTCCACTCAGAGGGCCAGACACCTCTGGGGCACGTTCATCCAGCACCCTACCCTAGTGGTGCGTCTCCACATGCGGGTAAGAGCTACCTTCTGCAGACCACTCTCAGGAGTGGGCGTCTGCCCAGCCAAGGCAGAGCAGGGGGTTCTGGGCAGAGGGGAAGAAGCAGGGGCTCAGACGCAGTGTGGTTGGGAGCAAGGTGCACATTCGGCGGGCGAGGCTGAGCCCTCGCTCCCCACTCCCTGCTGAGTGGCTGGGGAAG
Organism: Ceratotherium simum simum; assembly: GCF_057802395.1. Taxonomy (NCBI): domain Eukaryota; kingdom Metazoa; phylum Chordata; class Mammalia; order Perissodactyla; family Rhinocerotidae; genus Ceratotherium; species Ceratotherium simum. Next base: position 6,944,579 of record NC_141924.1, read on the forward strand.
CCGCTCCTCCTATGTCAGCCTGACTCTCTTCACTTGTCAAAGGGACTTCGTGAAGAAGACCCATCTCACCGTGCTGGCACGGTGAGGGACACAGGCCCACGGACAGTGCTCATGACGGGCCACAGGGCGACCCAGAGGTCAGTGGGGCCAGCACGTAGAGAAGGGGCAGTGAGGGAGATAGGGCCACTGTGTGAGGGCCTCGCCAGGGAGCGTGGCTTTTATCCCAAAGTGATGGGAGCCATGGAAGGCTCAGGAATCAGCTGAGGGAAGAGGGTCAGAGGTCAGAGGATCCACAGCTAGGCCAAGAGAACCAGTGGCTAACCGCTGTTCGCAGCTGGCTTCAGTTGATCCTAGTGGCAGACGGACAGGCTGACCAGCCCTGACTGAGGCCTAGACAGGTAGCCGAAAGGGCTTTGGGCTGCTGTCACCACTAGGGCGAGGTCTTCGAGGGACAGGGCAGATGTCTGGGCTGGCAGGGTCTCTGTGGGTCACTGGGCCTCTGGGTGTGGGACCAGACAGCTGTACTGTCAACAAGCCTCGGTGATTCCCAGGCACAGCACAGGTGGAAAAACCACAGCCCAGAGAGGGGCTGATCCTTTGCCCAAAGTCCCACAGCGCATTCGGAGCTGTGTGTGGCACTCAGCCCTCTGGACCCACATGCAGTTCTCATCACGGGCGCTCCCCCAGGGCCCCACTGGGCTGCAGCGTGCAGTGCTGCTCGCTGATGCTCTTCCCAGCTCCAGATGCCCTCCTGCCTTCTCAGCCAGGTGAAGCCCCTCGCCCTTCAGTCCACCCACCTCAGCTTCCACCTCGCCTTTCCGGTGCCCGTGACTCTGGCTGTTACTGGTAGATTCAGAGGTCCCCTGTGCTGTCAGGTTCATCTCAGGCACCCCCCCGCCAGGCCCGGCATGGGACAGGCGCTCAGTCACTTCGTTTTATCTCATTCCTCACGGGCCTCCAGAGTCTTGTTCTTTCATCTGGTCATTCAGCAGAAATTGAGCCCCTCCACTGTGCCAGTCCTGTGCTGGGCACTGGACCCCTGACACCAGGGACCCAGGGTCACCCTGACCCTGCCTGGAAAGTAAGTGGTCGTTGGGAAAGACCACCAGACAAATGAAAGCCCAGGGCCTGGGAGAGGCAACAGGGCTCAGGAGAGCTCTCGAGGGGCCTCCTGAGTCGTGAGGAATGCATGAAGCTGGGCCAGGGAGCCATCCTGTGGACCCCGTGCTTGGGTGTGATGGGGCAAGGGGTGGGAGGCAGGCCTAGACTCCTAGGAGAGAGGCAACGTCCGGGCCCTATTCTGTCTCCCTGATAAACCATTAACCCCTGAGGCCTGGCTCAGCATCAGATTCATCTGTACCTGCTCTCTCGTGGCCACTCAGCACCAAGGAATCGTTTCCAAATTGTTGGTTGGACAGAGGAGTGAACCCATCTGCAGCCCTGCTAGGCTGAGGCCTCCACAAGAGCAGAGACCATCCAAGGCAGGTCTGCCCAGTGCAGAGCAGGAGCTCAGAAAATAATTATCAAATGAATCAGCAACTGACTTTGGGTGTTAAGATTCCACATGCAGAGGTTCTAAGAAATGGCACCAAGAGTGAGCGTGTGGTCACAGTTGTGACAGTTTACAAAGCACCATCACGTCCATGTTTTGTCTGGGCCTTGCAGGAGCTACGTGGCAAATATTACCGTGTCCACATCGAATGTCAGGAAACTCAGACTCCGAGAAGTGAAGGGACTTGCCCGAGCTCCGGGGCCAGCGGATGGAACTCTGTTTTCTGACTCCATAGCTCGTGCTGTGTCCAGCGCTGTGACTGAGACTGTCCTTCACGGGCCTTGCCGGACTTTGCCCCAGCTCTAGGATGGTGCAGGCAGGCAGCGCCAACTCAAAGGGCATCCTGCCATCCGAGCCCCGTCCCTCTGTCCGAGCCCTGGCCGGGCTGCACAGAGGTCCAGTGGAGTGGCTGGCCTTTCCTGCTCAGCTTCTGCCCCACCTCTGTGTGTCCAGTGCCTCTCACAGGGCCTGGCCCAAAGCAGAAATCCCCTAGGGAAAGACCGAAGACTGGCCTTTTAGCACATCTGGGATTTTCTCACCTGCTGAAAATGGGTTCGCTCCCGGGCCCCTTCCACTTTAGACCCCCCAGCCCCATGCCTGGCCTTTGCCAGCCTAGCCCTATGGGGTAGGAGTTCTCCCCACTCACTGGGTGAGGAGGCCGGGCACCATGGGCGCCCATCTCTGCTTCCTCAGGCCACCAGCTCTGCCGCCCCACTGCAAACCGCCCCTGAGGAGCCCATGGAAGGCCTGGCTCTCTGGCCTGGTCTGGCTCACTCATCAGCCTGGAGTCCCATAGTCTTGGGTTCAAATACTGGCTCCTCCCAATAGCTGCGTGACCGAGGACACAGAGCCAGCTTCACAGGGGCATAGTCAAAGGGAGGACAGGGCTGTCTGGTTTCAGAATCTGAGTCAGTGGTGGCCTCATACCAGGCCTGGGTGGCCTCTGGTCTTGGGGAACAGAGAGGTGAGGCTGCTCTGAAGTACTCAGAGACGGGGGTCAGGGGGAGTGACCCAGGTTGATTGCCCCAGGGCACAGAGCCCCCTCAGCAGCGTCCAGTAGCCTCTGCTTGGAAACTCCCAAGGACAAGCTCCCAGTTCCACCCAGCAGCCTGTCCTGTAATCGTGGACTTCAGTCCCCAACACTCACGTAGCCCAGAAGACTGGGTAGACTTCATTGTCTCCCTTCCCATATGTATCGCACTATACTGTGTCCGTCTACTAATGTCAGACCCATGCTCCCAAGGTGGGCACGGCAGGAACGACCAACCTGTGCTGTAGTGGGGTGCTGGGGGCCAGGCAGGTGCAAGGCCCCCAGCGAGGGCAGCACTGAGGACAGGCTCATGGCTGGTCGCTCACTGTGCTCACCCCCGCCCTCACCCAGCCCAGGGCCTGGCAGAGAAGGCCCTCAGTGAGCGTTGGCTCTCAGCGTTATCACATGAGCCTGAAGGCACTGGCTACCCAGAGTGAGGCGGTGGTCTGGAGGAGGGGACGTTTGGCAGGCTGTGAAGGCACGTAGAACACTGGAGGCCTGGCCCGGAAGGGTAGCAGTAAGAGCGGGAGCAGAATCAGATGTTAAGGAGGTCGCAGGACCAGGCCGGGTGAGTTGGGGAGGGGGCCTCCTGGGAGGCTGCCTTGGAGCAGATGGGGGTTGCGTTCATGGCACCAGGGAACAGTGGAAGACGAGCCACAGGGAGGAGGTGGAGAGTCAAGGGCATGCTTGGCTGTAAGGGCCCTGCGGCTGGGGCTGGCTGGAGAGGGAGATTTGAGGCGAGTGCCACCAGCTCTGCCACTCACCAGCCACACAGCCCTGGGCAGATTCCGGGTGCTTGCGTCAGTTCCTCCCAGGGAGCTGGCAGCTGCGGGAGCCGTCTCAGAGCTGCTGTGAGCGCGGGGGGCGTGAGGCTTGGAAGGCTGAGTGGGGCCTGACACAGGTGACCCGTCATAACGAGGAGCTGGAGTGGTCAGCACCCAAGAACAGCCCACGAGGCCCTCACTGAAAACCTGAAGTTTAGACACAGAACACTGCCTGGAGCAACACAGGGCACTGAAAGTGTGCATGGTGCGGGGAGCGCACTGCGCTGGCGGTCCAGAGAGCGAGTGGCCGTCCAGGCTTGACCCCAGTGGGCAGGTGGGGCCAGCAGGTGCCCGAGACCCCATCAAGACCTCCAGAGACAGGAAGGGTCTACAAGACCCTTGGAGCCTGTCTGGCCAGGACCATTTCTCAGGGACACAGCCCCCAGGGCCTGAGCCCCATCCCCGCCACAGAAAGGCCCACTGTCATCCTGCTGTCACCAAGCAAGGCCACCCAGCTATGCCGCGGCTGAGCTCTGGGCGCCTGCTGCTGCCCCCTCCTCCCAAGTGTCCCCCCTCCCGCTTCTCCAAGGCCGGAGCCTAATTACCTGCACCTGGGAAACAGATGCGCTCTCTGCCCATCTCCAGAGAGGGGCTCTCCCACATGAAAGGCTGCAGAGGCACTTGGGGGTGTACATTGGCTCTTTGATTTGGGGGTTGGGGGCGGGATTTCCCTCTCTGGTCGTAACCTCAGGAGAGGAAACGAACACTGGCTGAGTGACTACTGCATGCTGGGCCCCGGGCCAGGCGCCATTAGTTTGGGCATCTGTTTGATCTCCCTCAGCCCCAGGAGGGAAGGCTTGTTGTCCTCATCTGCCGGGTGTGGGTGCTAAGGTCCAGCCCCGAGGGGTGGCCTGCCTGGGTTACTCATGAGTGACAGCCAGGATTCACACGTGGGCCTGCCTGCCTCCACTGCCCCAGTAGATGGTCCGGTGGGGAGACAGGCAGGCATGAGCAGGCCGTGTGCCAGTCAGAGCATGGCCCACGCTAACATGGAGGCCCACCTGCGTGAGTACAGGGCAGGGCAGGGGCCTTCCCTCTGCGTCTGGGGCTTGGGAGGCCCCTCGTGGAAGTGGTCCCTGAGCTGGGCCTTGAACCATGAGCAGGCAGGAGGCCTCCCGGCTGCTGGACCAGCACACACAAGGGTGAGGAGCCTCACAGAAGCTGCCCACGCCCAGCTGGGGGCTAGGATTTGTGGAGACACACTGAGAGACAAGGAGTCAGGGGCAAGGAGGCTTGCCTCTCAGCAGTAGTTACGGCTGCCTCCATCATGGTGAAGACATTAGCCTTGAGGAGAAGGGCTGGTGGCCCTCTGCAGCAGGCAGCCCCACCTTCAGGACACCCGCTACAGCCGCCCCGCAGAGGCACAGAGACACGCACTCACACACACAGAAGGGAAAACCGGGTTTCTCCCGCTTGCCCCCACAAGTTGAGGTTCAAAGGAAAGGCATCATGACTTTGGTCTAGTTAGCAGCAGGGACTCCTGGCAGCTGGGAGTATGTGTGCATTTAGTCATCCTGTCTTCATCCCTAGATCCTCCCAGAGAGAACCCAAGGCAGACACCACAGCAGGACAGACAGACAGAATAAGCCTGTTAGGAGGAACCTTCAGGGAAAAAGCCCACGGGGCCAGGCACCAGGGGAAGCCAGGCCGGCAGGCAGGGCTTTCAGGTTATAAAAGATGGGGCCCTTGGCTCTCAGCTTCTTAGCAGCAAAGAGAAGAGGGAAGCCCGCTCAGGCACTGTTCCCACAAGATCAAAGCAGGCCAGATGCTCAGGAAGAAACCCGGGGTGAGAGGCTCAGGGCCCAGGAACTGGCTCCTCCGTGTGCGGGCCACCTGCACCCTGGTGACCTGGCTCTGCCAGCCCCTTCTCCAGGCCTGGGGAGGATCACTCTCACCACACGACGGGGTCGGCGACCTGGGTTAGGTCCAGCCATTCCAGCCCCTTTGAATTTGCAAAAGAGAAAAAAAGCACCAGACAAGCTTCAAGTGGACAAAAGCCAGACGCCTTTGGCTTCTCGTTCAGTGAGAACAGATGTCGGGCTGAGAGCCTCATCAAGGTGATGGATGGTGTGCGGGCCTGGGAGCCTCCCCTCGCGACTCCATGGTCAAGGCCACCAGCCATTCTGTGCTGAGACGAGTTTGAGACCCCCAGTAACCGCAAATCTGGGTTTGGAGTCCGAGTCCAGGCAGGGCACGAGTTTAGGAATCTCCCTGGGCAGTTAAACCCCAGCCAGGCCAATCTCAGCACTAGCTCCAAACAGTGCTGTTGACCCCATTGGCAGTAACCTTCACGCAAGCACAGCCCTGTGTAGTTTGCAGTTTTCCCCATCCATCATCATCACAGTGTATCCTCACCAGCAACCGCACAGGCATGTCGTCTTTCTCCCATTTTACAGGTGGGGAGCCTGACTCTCAGAGAAGCCCCACAGCTAGAGGGTATCAGAGCTAGAACTCGAACTCAGGCCCCCTGTCTCAGGAGATGCCCCCATGGATGGGAAAGGTGGTGGCTTCTGTCGGAGGACACTGAGCTTCTCTGTTTCTTTCCCTCCTCAGAGACGTGTGCGGTAAATAATGGAGGCTGCGACCGGACGTGCAAGGACACGGCCACCGGCGTTCGATGCAGCTGCCCGGTTGGATTCACGCTGCAGCCCGATGGGAAGACATGCAAAGGTCAGGGCGGAGCCTCGTCAGCACGTGCCCACCTCCACTGGCCCAGCCCACGGCGGCGCAGACAGGAGTGGGAGCTGCTTGGTTGGGCTGCGTGTGGGCCCACGTGTGAGCGCAGGGGCCAGGGTGGTCAGCAGTCACTGGCACTTCTGTTGGGAGGCCCAGAAGAGGGAGGGTCAGCACCAGTGCCCCCCAGCCGGCTTCAGGAGAACGCTGGTTCCAGTGTATATGGATGGGTTCCTAGGCAAAAAAACGGGGTTCTGATATCAAAGATTTGGCTGCACACTGGGTTGAACAGGTGGAGGACTGCCTAGGACCTCAGTGAGTCACTGGGACTCCCCAAGAGAGGGGCGGCCCATTTCCTCACCCTCACCCTACTTGTCACATCACACCAGCTGGGGTGACAGCATGGCTCACGGCAGCTTGGGAGTGCAGGTCTACTCCTATCGGGATGGGACTGTCTTCTTGTCACCATTAGAAAAATAAGGACACTGTGTCCTTGTCATTTGAGGATTGAAGTGGTGGGGATCTCAACTGAAGGACTAGGAGGCAGAGGAACCTCTGTTTGAAGTTAGAAGATAGGGACCGGGAGGACCTGAGGGTCCTTGCACTTGAGGGAAGCGCGGGAACGGTGGTCTGCCGGCTGCCAGAGGTGACGGAAGGTGGAGCTTTCTCCTCCCACTTGTTCCCTGACTCGCCCCACAGAGTTCCCCAGTGCTCTGGGGGTGCTCAGCGGCTTTGGGATCCCTCAGGAAACACGAAGCGAGGGGGGCTGGGGTTGTGAGCTCTAGAGACTGAAGGGCCAGCCCTACAGCATGGGGGGACCCATCCAGGAGAGACCTGCACGTGTTCCGGAACCCTCAGCAGCCAAGGCCCTTGGGCAGGGGGTCAGGCCCAAACCCCAGAGCCCCCTGCGAAGGAGTGAGGGGCAGCCCCTCCTCCCACCCGCCTGCTGGGCAGCAGGGCAGGGCTGAAAGGGGCGTGGAAGGGGAGAAGAGCTTGGACTTCCCAAGTCCAGTGGGTGAAAATATTGACACAGAGGCTTAGGATGATTTTAAATAGTCCGTGGTGGGCTTTTTTTAAGCCTGTAAAAATAGACAGCATATGACTTCTTCTTCCTGGCCACTTTGCTGGGAAGAACCTAGAGATTATTGACAGAAGTAACAGCTCTTCCGCTTGTTTATTTGAAAATAAAGCCCTTCTGTAGCCCCCGCTCGGCCTATTCAGAGCCAAGGTGCGTGCCAGGCCGGTGGGTGGTATCTGAGGCCTCGCCACGTGGACTCGGTGCCAGGAGGGCCAGCCAAGGGTCCCCGCAGCCCCAGCAGTGTCACAGCAGGCCTGGCCACTTGCCCATGGAGCTGGGACAGAAGAGGGTAGAATCAGGCCCCTCTGCCTCCCTCCGAGGCTCAGCGCTGACCCAGGACCAGGGGCAGGCGTGGCTCCATTCCCAAAGTGAGGCCAGGAGCTTGCCGCTGGGAGCCAAGCTGTCCAGGCCGGAAAGGGGCCTCAGCAGTCACATGGCCCAGGAGGAGCCCCTAAGGGGGCTCTGACTGCTGTCTACTGCCCATCACTTGGTGGCCCAAGGGGCATCTGTCCCCACCTCATCCCTAGCTTGTGTCTGGGGAAAGGGAGGTGCTGAGGGGAGCTGTCCACGCAGCCCCAGGCCCACCAGTCCAAGTCCCCCACCGTGTTTCTCTTGAAACAGTCAGGCCCTTTACTCCAGGATGCCCCTGCTTGGCCCTTTGCCTTTGGCCAGATCTCCTCACTCCCTCTGCCTGGGAGTCAGGACGGCGTCTCGTTCACTCACGTGCCAGATGGGTTTGCTGGGCTCCACCTGTGTGCAGGTGCTGGGGAGACAGGTGAATGAAACACATTCTCTGTCCCTGGGGATCGTCCATCCAGTGCAGAAGACAGATACTCGTTTTTCAGAGTCACCGAGAGAAACGTGTGTTACAGACTGCTTGGTGCTGGCTGGAAGTACAGTGCGGCGGGAGAGCGAGGCCAGGGCCTGGCTGGGCTAGGGGTGGGAGGGCAGAGGGCAGAGGGAGGGGCCTTAATCAGGGCAGCATTTCCAGCAGCACGTGGCTGCTGTGCAGAGGCCTGGGGTTCAAGGACCCAAAGGCAGGCAGTGTGCCTGGGTCTGGGGAGATGCAGGGGAGCCAGGCCAGAAGGTGCAGGCAGGGTCTGTGGGCCTGGGGAGGGGGTGGCCCTTCATCCTTCACGCCTGGGTGAGGCCCCAAATGCTATTGACCAGGTTTTCATTTTGAGAAGATCCCTGGCTATTGCTTGGACAGGGGTCTCTGGGCAGGGTCTGGAAGAGCAGTGAGGTGGCTACTGCCATCACCCAGGCTCCCGATGACAGTGGCTTGGGCTAGGCGGTTGCAGTGGAGGTGGAGAAAAGCAGTCTGGATATTGTCATAGATACTAGAATTTAAGGATCACAGGACTAGTCTAGAACTGCATAATACGAACATCGTAACATCTTCAAATCAGGACACCCTGCAAACCAAACGGTGACCTCCAGACCCCATGGTTGGTGTCTTAGAGCCTTGGGCTCATAGCCTGAGTTCCCCAGCTGGAGAGATGCAGGTCAAGGCCAGCCCTGCCGGGATTCCCGGTGAACTCGAGGCGTTGGCCCTGGCAGTTCAGCTCCTCAGTCAGCGTGCACACCCTGGTCTTGGCAAGGGCCCAGAGGAGGATATCAAAGGAGTGATTTCAAAGATTCAGTGTTTTCTGGAAGCCAAAATGTCGATGTCAAGCAAGACCAATGGCTGGAGGGAAGAAGTAAGAGAGGTCTCAGAAAATCCAGAGCTGAAAACCCGGGGCAGACAGGGATGGGATGGGCAGGTAGAGGCAGACATGGGAAAGTGGGGGTGTGTTGCCTAAAACACCTGGGCTGTTGGGGGGGTCTGGAGGATTTGTCCCAAGCCCTCGCTTTGTTTCACGTGTGAATAGTGCAGGGTCCAGTCTCGACCCTCCCTGTTTGGTGCTGCACCCACCTGATATTGGGGAGTGGGCACCTTGCTAATTGGCCCTTCTGAGAGGAGAGGTCTGGGGCCTCAACTCCCTGAGCTGGAGCCTGGATTTCCTCAGAGACACCAGCCCCTCCTCCCAACACCTTCCAGAACAGTCTGGGAGAACCCCCACCCACCGCCTGTTTCCTCTCCTCCCTCGCCTGCCCTCTGTCCGGCCAGCCCAGGCCAGCAGCTTGCCTCCCCACTAGGCTGCTCCAGGACGATGCCAGCCCACTCCCCCATCTCTCCCTTTTTGGGTGGGAGCAGGAACAATTGTCCTTCTCTGCGTTGCTGTAGCCCACCCTCGCCCTTCCCTCACACACGCACTGGTGCTGAACACTGGCTGATGCCTCTGAATGTTCCACTCATGGCCCAAGACCCCACCCTTCTCTCAGCCACCCCAACTCATTCGTTCACTCATTCGTTCATCCATGCATTCAGTGAGTGCTCCTGGGCAGTCACTCTGTGCAGGCCTCATGCTGGGCCCTGGGGCTCCGGGCAGGAGCCAGATTCCCAGTCTCTGTCTTGGAGACCCTCTTATTCCCTAAGGGCAGGTCCCATGACAAGGAAGCAGCTAACACTTGGAGAGATGTCCGAGAAGGCTTCCCTGTGGGGCAGTTACTCCCAGGGGCAGGGTGTGGTGGGGGCTGCACCAGGTGGGGGGCCAGAGTCAGGGCTGCCAATGCAGAAGCCAAGCTTACAGAAAGAGGAGAGCAAGGCAGCCAGGCCAGGCTGTGAAGGGAAGGGCCACCAGCCTCTGCAAAAGGGGCTGGACCTCTATCCTGGGACCCCAGGAGGCCACAGAAACCTTTTAAACGGGTAGGGGGCTGCTGGCTGCCTGGGGGCCCATGCAGTGGGAAAGGAGGGAGGTCTTAGAGGGGCAGGAAGTGGAGGGGGCAGAGGCTGCACCCCTGAAGCTCATCAGAATGAAGGTTGAGGGGCTGTGTGAGCCCAGCGCCCCCTCACTAGATCCTGGGCTGGAGCTGCGGGTGCCTCCCCGCCTCTGACCCCCAGGCAGCGGGCTCCACCAGCCGGGGCCTCAAGCAAACATGCCTCCCGCCGCTTGTCTGGTTGCTATGACAGCCCCTCAGCTGACGGGCCCAGATGGGGAAGGGGATGGGACTAGGGGCTCCAGAAGGCCTGCGGCGTTCCCGAGGAGGCCAGCCCCTTCTGCGCCTTCAGTCTCACCAGTGATGCTGTCAGAGGCACCTGTCAGCAGCCCCGTTTGCAGATGGGGAACCTGAGGCCCAGAGAGGCGCCTTTCTGTGCCCAGGATCACACAGATGTCTGGGGCAGAGCTGAGATGGGCCTCGGATCTCCTGCCGGAGGCTTCCAGCTAGAAATTCCCCCGTCTTCCTGTAATCCCCGGGGAGGGATGATGGAGATGCCCAAGCCTCTGCCCTGGACAGGCCCTCACCAGACTTTACGTCTGCTTCCTCAGAGGCCGCAGGGCCAGCGCGGTGCACCAGAGAAGGCCTGTCTCTGGAGACAGCTGGAACTGGCCTCCAACCCGGCTCCTGCACATGGCTGTGACTCCCCTGTACAGTGTGGGATCTGCTCCCCTAGTTGTTTTGAAGATCACATCAGACCTTGCCAGAAAGTGCTTGGCGTGGTCGCCAGCACGAGGTGGTGCCCAGTAGGTGCAGTTACCACCAGAGGGTCCTCCTACTCCCTCTGAGGCATGGGATCACCCTACAGTAGCTTTGTTCCTGAAACACGGGCTTCAGAAGGCGTGCAGGGTTCCCAGTGCTGAGAAGTTGTATTTTCAGTGATCATTTCAGTGTGCGCCCATAGAGCCCTCCTGTGTGCAGAGAGAAGTCCCCCGGCCAACGAGTGGCAGAGCCGGGGGTCACAGCCAGGTCTAGGGAACCGCACACACCCCTGCTGCCTCCCTTAGTGGGGTCACCTCAGGTTCCCTCCCTTCCCACTGTCCTGGTGCCAGAGTCACAAGAATATGCAAACAGACTGGGTCTTTGGGGTGGAGATGACTTGGGGAGGCCCGCCAAGGGCAAGAGACGCAGGGACACACCCAGAGCCCAGTCCTCTGGGGCCTCCACAGGAGAGCAGCTCCGGGGTCCGCCCCTGCCAGACTCCCCGTGCCCCCTTCCCCTCCCAAAGGCTCTGAGAATTGCCGGGGGTGGGGGTCTCTCAGCCTCCCTCTCTTTAAAGCCCCCCTTCTTCTGATGTATTTGACCACAGACCTGGTTTCTGTCTCATTGTTGGGGATCATTCTGGGGGAGCGCTGCTCGAGGACTTTTCAGCAGGCGTCAAGTCCAGCCTGTTTGGTTTGAGGAAAAAGAAGTGAGAGCAGGTGGTGAGAAGCTTGGCCCGCGGTCAGGGTCACTGGGTTAGGACCACGTTCCCTCCCCGGGGGGGCGCTCAGTAAAGTGAGGCAGAGTGACCTTGCTCACAGGGCACTGCCAGTTACAGGGGCTGGATGCTCAGGACGGGCTCAGGGCCGGCTCAGGGGATGCTGGCATCCCAGTCGGCAGCTCTGCTGAGATGTGGCCGCTGGCCAACACGGAGAAGTCCCTTCTGTTTTGCCTGCTGGGAGGGGCTCTTTCACTGCTTCCTTTTTGCCCCCTCCAAATAGGGTGAGAACACCATCCTGAAAGCCGTTTCTTACTTCTCTTACTAGTTGCTGGGTGGTGTCTGGAGGAGGGTGACCAGCATGGGGGCCTGGGGTCGGGGCCCAAGAGGAACTTGGGGGTAAGAAGAGGCACCTCAGGGACAGGGTCTCCGACGACACAGTCCAGCGGGCTGGCATGGGGCCCCGAGAGCAAAGGCCAGATGAGCAGGGCAGTGGAGGGGCACTCACAGGGACAGGGAGAAGTTTGTGGTACATCAGCCAACAGGCCGTGCTCTGAGGGAGAAGGCTCCCATCACTAGAGGTGTGCAAGCAGAGGCCGCCTGGCAGGGGTGCTCGGGAGGGGTCATTATTGCATGGGGTTGGGCCAGGTGACCATCGGAGTGTAGCCACAACTCCTTAAATGCTGGGTGAAGAAATGACCCAAACCAACAGGTGGGAATTGAGGGGCCACGGGAAGAACCAGACTGGAAGCCAGTCGGGCCCAGGAATACCCCAGCTTCCCACGGCCAGCTGCAGCATCTCTAACATCTCTTACTTGATTTTTCTAAGCCTCAGTCTGCCCATTAATAAAACCAGGACAATAACCTACTTTTCAAAAAGAGTTGACTGAGCACTGACTAAGCACCGGCTCCTTGGGAATGTTATTAGTCCCCGTGGCGTTCTTCCAAGTAGGTGCACTGCTGATCCTGGTCTTACAGCTGGGAGCCAAGGCTCCAGGGGTCTAGTAGCTTGTGAGGATGAAAGGACGTGGTGGACGTCCTCGTCCCTGTTGTCTTCCCTGACACAGCAAACATCAGTTCCCCTCCCTTCTATGCCATGAATGCCAGGATTGCCAAGTCTGAGGGGGAAGCAGTGTAACCCATCCTCCTGACCCCCACCACTGTGATCCAGGGCCCCCACCCCTGTGCCCAGTTGGGAGACCTGAGGCCAGCCCTGGGCAATGGGCGGCAGGCAAGTCAGGGCAGGGCGGGTGCTGGGCCATGGTCCCCGCCTTGTGGCCCGAGCCCATTCTCCTCGCCTCGCCTCGCCCCGCCCCCTTGGCTCCCGCAGACATCAACGAGTGCATGGTCAACAACGGAGGCTGCGACCACTTTTGCCGCAACACCGTGGGCAGCTTCGAGTGTGGCTGCCGGAAGGGCTACAAGCTGCTGACCGACGAGCGGACGTGCCAAGGTGAGCCTCCTGCGTGCCCCGGTCAGCCCTCGGCCGGGACATCCCCATCCTCATCAGGGCCCTTCCCCTCCCGGGCTTGTGCAGCTCCTAGTAGAGGAGGTGAGTGTGGGGGTGGGCTTTGTCCACCTGCAGGGCTGGGCCTGAGGGAATGGGGGCCGGTTTTCTGTCCTTAGCTCCTGCCCTCCCTGTCTTCCCTGTCCTTTGTGGCTCTGGGAGCCCTCAGAAGCCATCCAGTCCAACCTGTCTCTTTTATAGATGAGAAACGGAGGCCCAGGGAGGGATCGGCACAGGTCCCAGGTGGCAGAGCTCGTCAGCTCTGTCCTGCTCCTTCCCTCCTGGTGGCCCCCAGGCCTCCCTCAGTAGCTTCAGAGGTTGCGTGTTGCCACCTGGTGGAAGGCATGGCACACTGCAGGCGCTCTCCAACAGTCCCGTCTTAGGGTCCCTGGGTGCCTGCTAGGACTAGTCGGGGTAATGGGAGGAGAGGTCTGGGCAGAAGCCAAGAATCACAGCCCAGGACAAGTCCAGAGATGGTCAGGATGCAGCAAGAGCCCAGAGGATGGGCAGTGGAGAGAGTTGTCAGGGGAGGCGTCCTGGGGGAGAGGACATTGGTGAAATGCTTGAAGGATGAATAGGCATTTTCCAGGAGGAGCCAGGGAGGCAAACCCGTACCCAGAAAGTGTTAGGCTGAGGGAGTTTGGGGGACCACAAGGAGCCCTGTGGGGCTGGATGAGGCCATTGAGAAGGAGACAGGGGTGCCGTGTGGAGCCAGCTTTGGGAGAGAGTGCAGAGGAAGGGGCCAGGATGTCCTGTGTGGCGGGAGAGTGGCTCAGTTTCATCACTGATTACTCTGTTGCAGTCTAGTCCTTTTCTTTCCGTGGAGTTCCAGTAGTTACAGGCTGCACAAGGTAGAGTCTGGCTATGGGACTTGCAGCTTCTGTGGGTTAGTGCAGCTCAGAGGTCGGCCCTGGGGTAGCACACAGCCCTGAGGGGCGAGGGATGTGCTTCCCCAAGGGCCCCAAGAAAGGCGAGCAGGAGGCTGGTGAGGGAGGGTCCAGGGCCAGTCACTTCCCTCCTGGGCTCGACCTCTTCATCCCTGGATGGGCGTCCCAGCCCTGACCTCCTCTTGGGGCTCAAGTGCCCTTTGGGAGCACAGCATCTGTCCAGGCCCCGATCAAGGCTCCTCTACACCTGGACTTTGTTTCTCCGTGGGCCTTGCCGCGCTCTGTGGAAGCCGAGGGAGGGCCCTTGACTTTGCATCCCCAGCTGTCCTATGGGAGAGGTGGGCATAGGCAGCTGCCAAGGCAGGGGTGGGGGGTCCAGGGAGAGGATGACGTTTCTGCTGCTGGGCTCCTCTCTCTGAGGCCTGGGGCTCTGGCCATGCCCTGCCCTTGCTCCAGCACTGCCCTGGGCTCCCCAGCTCCAGCAGGGAGGGGTCTATGCTCCTTTGGTGGCACTCAGGGCCCTTGGGATGGGGACCCCAGACACCTCCCCAGCCCCCTGAGCGCCACACAACCCCCTGGGTGCCCCGTGCTGCCACTTCCCAGCTTTGCCTAGAGTGCTCTTCCCCAATTCTTGTTCCTTCATTCCAAGCTAGCCTCATCCTTCAAGGTCTGGCCCAGGTGCCACAAGCATCCAGAGATCGTCCCAGATCCCCCCTGGGAGGGATCACATCCTCCTTTGAGCATCCGCAGCACAATTCCTTCCTTGTGCTCGTGTTATTACAAACACACATGTGTTATGAGTAGGCGTGTAGTGACATGAGCTAATGTATTCAAAGAGTGAACTCCAACTACAGTGCCCGTGGAGAGGCAGGCCAGTGTCTGCTTTGCCCTCAGGAGCCCCCATCAGCTGTCCCATGGGAGCCGTTTTCCTCAGAACTCATGGCCAGGACAGACTTGTCTCCTGTGAGCGTGTGGTTCATTTCCTCCTTTCTGGTAACAAGCGCTCTGTGACCTTCCCCCTTTCCCTTTTTACCCTGGCTGCCCAGAAGCTCAGAATCAAATTTCACATACTATCAAGGCTACTTTGTTATCCCTGTGGGTTGCATACTCCCTCCCTCCCCTCTCTCTGTTTGTGCTGTTTTCCTTATTTTGTCAAGAGACATCTTGGGGTGATAGGAAGACACATTTTGGTCAGCATCCTAGAGGCCTGGTGTCATGTCCCAGTTCAGCTGCTTCCCCAGGCAGGCCCTGTTAGTTTCCTGCAGGTGTGAATTCAATACCCATCCTAATCACAGCCAAATGTGAGACGTTAAAGTGGCAGAGATTCAGAGTAATGCCTTCTATTCAAAATATTTCTACCCTGCCCGCCTTCAGAAAAGATGTGAGGTGACTTCTAACCCAAAACCATAAGGTCAATGGAGACAAAATGGAAAATCGGGCCTCAACGAGATGTCTGATGTACTCTGAATCTCCTGTGCACAAAGCCTCGGGGCCTGGGGACTGTCGTGCACAGATGTACATTGAGTGACTGAGGAGTGACAGGCCGTGCCCATCCACCCCACCCTGAAACTCCTCTCCAAACTTTGTCTCCCTGTGGCCACGCAGACATCGACGAGTGCTCCTTCGAGCGGACCTGCGACCACGTCTGCATCAACTCCCCGGGCAGCTTCCAGTGCCTGTGTCACCGCGGCTACATACTCTATGGGACAACCCACTGCGGAGGTCTGCAGCCCGCCCACCAGGGCCACCTCCCCCCCGAGGCACGCGCCTGGCCACAAGGCCACCACACTGCACCTCACACCCCAACCCTGACCTTGACTCTAGTGGGCCTGGGAAGGACCTAAGCAAGGCTGGGGGCTGGTGGGCAGAAGGGCTCAGCAGAGAGCAAGGCAGGAGGACGGGAGGAGGGGGCAGCAAGTATCCACTGGGCACCAGGCCTCAGTGAGGTTATGGGCATAGGCCTGGAAACAGCAGTTATGGGGGAACCCGTCCAGAACGGGGGATGGCCACTATGCAGAGAATCCCACAGACCATTCATTCCAGTGGGAGAGGGTGACAACAGAGAAGGGCAGAGTATGGAGACGGGGGGGGGATTCTAAAGGGGGAATGTTTGGGTCAAGATGAGAGGAGGTATGTCAGGGGGATCAGTGTGTGCAAAGGCACTGAGGCAGAGGGAGCACAGAGGGACCCAGAGGCGGTGGTGTGGTGAGAGCCGCTAGGGAAGGGGAGCATGGAGGGAGATGCAGACAGAGAGGACTCAGGGCTTCATGAGCCCCGGAGGGGACTCGGGATTTATTCCCAGTGCAGTGAGAAGCCACTGGAGGGTTTAAGCATGGGTGTGATGTGGTCGAGTTCATGTAACAAGATCACTCTGGCTGCCACCTGTTTAGGAGAACCCAGGGCACCAGTGGGGAGACAGCCCCAGGCGTGGGGGCGAGAGCTAGGGGAGCTCAGGCAGGGTGGGGAGGGAGGTAGAGAAGGGAGAAGGTTCTAGATGTATTTAGGAGCCACAGACAGTGGGACTTGGAGATGTAGGGCATGGCAGGCAAAGGTGGGGGAGCCAAGAATGGCCCCGAGGTCCTGGGTGTCTCTTCCTTTCCTGTGACCTGGGGGCAGCCATACTCCTTCTGCTCGGCTGCTGTGAAGGTTGGATGGGGTCAGGCAGTGAAGTGATCAGGCTCACTGGCGCTGGGTGGGGGACTCCTGGGGTGGGCTGCAGATTCTTCTGGAGGGACCCCCAAAACCCTGGGTGCCAGCTTCCCTGGGCCTGCCGCTCACCGCATGCAGGCAGCCCGGGCGCTCACAGGCCTGTGCTCCAGCATGAACACGGCCCTGCACGAGGGGACACAGGCTGGGAAGGGGCTTGTCCAAAGTCCCACAGTGAGATAAGGCCCCATGATTCCTGGGCAGTGCTTGCTCCCCGCCTCACAAGATCTGACTGGAACTTTAATTTTGTGCCACTTCTCTGCCCTGCCCGCAGTCTGGGCGCAGCTGCTCAAGTTCAGCAAACTGCCGAGGTTCCTGGGGGAGGGATGTGTGCTGGTGTCTGTAGGAGCCCTCTGTGTGCACGCGTACGTGTGTGTGTGTGTGCTCATGTATGTGACTTGTGTGGCTGTGTGTCTGCCTCCAGTGACAGTGTCAGGCTGAGATTGGGTCAGGAGTTCTCGGCCCTCTTGTCCTGGGTGGGCCTTGCCCTGCCAGACCCACAGGTGTGGCCTGGGCTGGCCGGTCCAGCCCCACTCCTGCCCTTACTCCCACCTGTGCTTCCAGATGTGGACGAGTGCAGCATGAACAACGGGAGCTGCGAGCAGGGCTGCGTCAACACCAAGGGCAGCTACGAGTGCGTCTGCCCACCAGGGAGGCGGCTCCACTGGAACCAGAAGGACTGTGTGGGTGAGTGCCCGGGAGTGGCCATCGCTGGGACCCCAGGAAGAAGGGCCTGGGCGCTGGCTCCCCCCTCCCGCCTGGTGCCTGCATGGGGAGGGCGGAGACTTCTCTGGGTGGGCGAGCCGAGGCAGGGCCGCCCTCTTCCTGTGGGGTTACTCCGCAGGTTTCTGCTGCTGGGATATGGCTCATGGGAATGAGGGCTTACAGAAGAGGGGACACAGGTGGAAGGGCACACTTGGTGTCCTCCAGAGGCACAGAAACGGACCTTGGGAGGCAGGGGGGCGCAGAGGTGGGTGGAGACGGGGGGGCGGTGTGTGCAGCCGGAGCTGTGGGCTCAGGAGGAGCTGGAAGCCTAGAGGGAGTGGAGTGTGGAGGCCTCAGCTCCCCAGCTCCCCCTTGTCCTGCCGAGAAAGATGGGGGGAGTGGAGGGGGTGCTTCCACTGGGTGCAGCAGCATCAGAGCCTGGACCAGGGGCACCTTAGTCTTTGCAAACCCACCCTCTGCCCCAGCCACCAGCCACACAATGTCCACGGGGACAGGGGTCCTGGAGAGCACAAGGTTCATGCACCCTCTGCTGGTGTGCCCTGGGTCCTCAGGGCCCCTCTAGGCTGAGTTCCCCCATCTTCACTGATTCCACAGACACGTACTGACTACTCACTAGTCAGCTCTGGGTGCTAGGCTCTGTCCCTGAAAAGGCTCAGGGCCTTGCCCCACCATGCTCTACCATCCCTAGGGCAGCCAGAGGGACCCCTTTAAATCTAAGTCAGAAACCGTTCCTCTCTGCTCAGAACCCTGCAGTGACTCCTCTTCATGCAGAAGCAAAGCCAAGAGTCCTCAGAACCCAAAGGCTACTACACTCTGGCCTGATCCGCCCTCCCCCTCATTCGCCCCAGGCCAGCCTTACTGACCTCGCGGGTGTAGTCCCCCCACCTCAACACAGCCGTGTGCCTGCTCCTCTCTTGGCCTGGAGAGCTCCTCACTCCCTGAGGCCTCTGCCCTGTGAGGCCTTCCCTGCCCACCAACCCAGAGCAACAACCCGCCCCTGCTGCCCTCCGCCCGCCCCCGCTGCGCTCCCACTGTCCTATCCTCCCATTGCACCTCGCACCACCAGACACGATATATATCTATACATACTCCTGTTACTCCTGTCGGGTGTTGTCTGTGTCGTCGCTAGAATACACGCTCTCCACAGTTGAGCAGGTGTTTCTTGCCTGTTTTGTTCACTGCTGTATCCCCAGCATCTAGAACAGAGCCTGGCAATCGTAGACGCTCAGTAAATATTTGTTGAATAAATGAATGAAACTATCAAAGAGTGGATACCATCACTTAATATCTGAAATCAAAGAGCTGAACTGATTGCTTCCTTAAGTGAGAATTGCTGTGCTGTTCAGGCAAAGTCTTATTGAGCAAAGCAATCCGCTGGTCTTGCCGGGAGTTTCTTGGGGAGGAGCTTGTTTGGGGTTGTGTTGGTTAGAGGAAAGATTGGATGTTGTCATTTTTAGGAGCACGGCTTGTGCTGGGTACGAGGAGGAGTGGGTCGACACCAGCCTTAGAGGCCCAATCACTGAGTGAATCTGCCATCGGTTGGCTGACTCCCAAGCCTGGGGCTGTCATCGATTGATTGGCCTTCATAGGCGTGTCCACTGATTCCTTAGCCTCATGCTAGGTCTGGCATTTACTTGTTGCCAGCGCTATGGGGCCAACAGGCTTTCTCTAGGACTATGGGGAAGTGTGTTTTCTTATTCTCAGTCCCCCTTTTGGTCGTCCCTCCCTCAGTCAAAGCTGCAGGAGAGGCCTCCAGGGCTTGTCCAGATCTTCTCCACTGCCACTGACCCTCCAGGAAGAGTCACTGGTGGAGGTCTGGTGGACAGGTCACTGTCAGCGTGACTGGATCCCACTTTTGTCTCTAAGTCATCTGCTGGGACTGTGACTATATAAAAACAGTTAATATTCCAGACGGTAGACATGGAATCACTGAGACAAACAAGTATAACTGAAGGTGTTATTAGAAGGTACTGGAAGGCCCTCTAGAACCATGATCTATGGGTTCCCAGGGCTGACCAAGAAAACCAGTCCCACCAACTCCCTCAGTCTGCCTTAAGTATTCAGGTTGCTTTCTCTTATGGCCTCGAGGTAGGTTGTTCTACCTCACCCCCGCTGTGAATCCAGGTTCAAAATGAAGTACTGGCTGTGGCACAGAGCCCCTTGGTCGGCTGAAAGAAAGTCCAAGGCCATACTATCATCCATGACCACCTGCACTAGGAAGTCGGACTGGTTTGTCCTGCCCCTCAACACCGTGCCGTAGGCTGCAGTATTTACTATAGCACCCAAAGTGAGGGGCAGAGTTTTGATGAGCACTTGGAGCTCTCCAGTTCCTGTGGATGGGACCAAGAGCCGCCACAGTCTGCTTCACAGGTACTATTTATGTCGCTCGGAAGGGTATTATACTTGAGATGCTTTGCAAGAGAGTGTCGCTCACTGAGGGTATTAGGGGTCTTTCACTCGGAACGGTCTGTTAGCCCCACAGAACACTTAGCTGTGGTCCTGGGGTGGCATTGATGAGCCGGGCTTCCATATCAGAGAAGGGATCAACCTCCTTGGAGCTATAGGGATATTGTCTGTGCATGTTGCTGCGATAAACAGTCAGATACAATGTGAGACAGCTGAAGCCGCCTCTCTCAGCACGAGGGCATTTTCCTTCTTTTTTATGTATTGTGTACAGGGTCTCCTAATTAATAAGGTTCATGTAACATACTTTATGCCATTTTTCAGTATTGGCTTCCCTAGCAACAGCTTGGGAGAACCAATTTGAAGAATAAAGATGGTGGCTGTCCCTAGTAAGGCCTAGATCTAGGTGAGTTGTTATTTGTAAGGGAAGAGTGATAGGATAAAGGAGAAGTGTATATAACCTTACATGCGTAAGGTGGGAAAACGTGACCAAAAGAACAAAGAACAAAGAAACATATGCAAAGGAGCATGTGGAAATCAGGGGTTGCACACAGCTAGGAGAATTTATTCCAATGGTCTCAGGAAGAAGCTGTCTACTTTGTGTAGTCCTCTGCCTGTTCTCAGAATCTTGGGTAACAGTCGATTTCTGCGAACTGTGTGCTTCTGGAGTCTCTGAAGAACCTCGGTTTAAGACCTCTAAATGGAGAGTTTACAGTAAGTTCTGAAAAGCTCATTTCTATTTTTCCAAAAGATTAGGGGTATTAAAGACAGTGAAATTTCTGAGTAATTTCTGAATGACTCTCACAGTAAAATGTGTCTGCATATTACTAAATAAATAAGTTGGAATATCCCAAATAAGGAACACAAAATCTAATAATATTTTAGCTCCTGTGAGTGCTGTTATTTTCTTCAACAAGAGACTGCTTCAGTTCACCCCAAAAGTAAGCATACTATTCCTAGTGCATATTTATAACCCATAAGATCCATTTGGAGGTGCTCACGGGGTCCCTCGGGGTTTGACTCCGCTCTGTGTCCCATCTTTACACTTTACCCAGGATTCTGTTAGTTATGGACGCGCCATGCACTGGTCATTTCCTCGGCTACCTTGGAAAAGTTTCTCCCCAATGTCCAACATCACAGCCAATTTGTCCCTCGTGGGATGAGTTTCTTGGGGAAGATGTTAACAACATCCACGTGAGGTAGTCTGGTGGTTCCAAGTGGCCGTCCAGGCTTCACCAGAGATCATCCTCATGGATCTTACAACTTGACTGTTCCCCTGGCTCCTTTGCAAAATAGGAAGCCAAACGTGGTGTGTGTGTGATGGAATCCTTGAGCCTCTCCCTGGATTTGTCTCTCTCTGCTATAGGAAGTCCTCGCCGAAGGGCTTTAATCAGAGCAGCCTGTTTAACACGGTGATCCGGGAAGCGTTTCATCTAACTTCCATCTCTTCTACTTGGGCCTCTGGGTTTCAGTTATGGACGGTAAACCTCTTTGCTTTCAAAGCATTCCAGAGTCCAATGCTACAGCTCTCCATGTACGTACTTACCTTTCTATCTTTAGCAATTTAACGTGCCCTACAGAGGGCCACTAGTTTGGCCTCTAGAGTCAATCTGAGTCCCTTGGGGCTTGATTCCAGCCTGGATAATTCTTGCATATCCAGCCTGGTATTGTCTGTCTTCCTTTTGGTTTTTTTTGCTTTTATTAACTTCTTTATTGAGATATAATTCACATGCCAGACAATTTACCCATTTAGTGTACAATTCAGTGGTTTTTAGTATAATCACAGAGTTGTGCAGCCAAAATCAATTTTAAAGCATTTTCATGACTCCAAGAAGAAACCCCGTGCCCATAGCATCACTCCCCATTCCCTCTCAAGCCCCCCAGCCCTCAGCAACCATAATTTGCTTTTGTCTCTATGGATTCACCTATCCTGGACATTTCGTGTAAGTGGAATCATACAATCTGTGGCTTTTTGTGATTGGCTTATTTCATTTAGGGTAATGTTCTCAAGGTTCACCCATGTCGCAGCGTGTGTAAGTGCCTCATTCCTTCTTGTTGCTGAATTATATTCCACTGTATGGTTATACCCCATTGTGTTTATCCATTTGTCAGTTGATGGACATTTGGATTGTTTCCAGCTTGGGGCTGTTATGAATAATGCTGCTGTGAACATTCACGCAAAATTTTCCGTGTGAACATATGTTTTCAGTTTTCCTGCGTAGACACCTAGGGGTGGAATTGCTGGGTCATGTGGTAACTCTATGTTTAACGTTTGAGGAACTGCCAGACTATTCTCCAAAGTGGCTGTGTATGAGGGTTCCAATTTCTCCACTTCCTTGCCAACACTTGTTATTATCTGACTTTTTGATTGTAGCTCTCTTAGTGGGTGTGAGATGGTATCTCATTGTGCTTTTGGTTTGCATTTCCCTGATGGCTAATGATGTGGAGCATCTTTTCATGTGCTTATTGTCCATTTGTAGATCTTCTTTGGAGAACATTCAGATCCTTTGCCCATTTTTTAATTGAGTTATTTGTCTTTATTATTCAATTGTAAGAGTTCTTTATATATTCTAGACACTTGTTAGATATAGGATTTGCAAAGATTTTCTCCCATTCTGTGAGTTGTCTTTTCACTTTCTTCGTGGTGTGTTTTGGAGAATTTTTTTTTTTTTTTTTTTTTGGTGAGGAAGATCAGCCCTGAGCTAACATCCATGCCAATCTTCCTCTCTTTGCTGAGGAAGACCAGCCCTGAGCTAACATCTATTGCCAATCCTCCTCCTTTTTTTTTTTTTCCCCTTTTTCTCCCCAAAGCCCCAGTAGATAGTTGTATGTCATAGCTGCACATCCTTCTAGTTGCTGTGTGTGGGACGCAGCCTCAGCATGGCTGGACAAGCGGTGTGTCGGTGCACGCCCGAGGTCCGAACCCAGGCCGCCAGTAGCGGAGTGCCAGCACTTTACCGCTAAGCCACGGGGCCGGCCCCCGTGGTGTGTTCTGAAGCACAAAAGTTTTTAATTTTTATAAAGTCCAATTTGTCTGTTTTTTTTCTTTGGTTGCTTGTGTTTTTGATGTCATTTCTAAGAAACCATTGCCTAATTCAAGTTCCCAAAGATTTATACCTGTTTTCTTCTAAGAGCTTTATAATAAAGTTTTAGCTCTTACATTTAGGTCTTTGATCCATTTTGAATTGATTTTTTATATGGTGTGAGATGGGGTGCAACTTCATTCTTTTGCATATGGCAATCCACTTGTCATAGCATCATTTGTTGAAAAGGCTATTCTTTTTCCCCATTGAATTATCTTGGTATCCTCTTGAAATCAATTGGCTATAAATGTGTGGGTTTATTTCTGGACTCTTAATTCTATTCTATTGATGTATTTGTCTGTCCTTATGCCCATACCTCACTGTCTTGATTACTGTAGCTTTATAGTGAGTTTTTAAATCGTGAAGTGTGAGTCCTCCAACTTTGTTTTTCATGTTCAAGATTTATCTGGCTATTCTTGAACGTCCCTTGAATGTCCGTATGAATTTTAAGATCTCTTTATTTTTAAGATAAGTCCCGTCAACAAACAATATTAAGTTGGAATTTGGTATAGAGTGTCCAAAAGATCTATTTTGGATATGAACACTTCTGAAATACAGACACACAAAGACGAGTTTCTCCCTCAGGAAGGGGTAGGAGAGTTACTCACTGGTAATATGAGAAGGAGAAAGGAACCAGACACCATAATTAGTTCATTGACAAGCAGAAAAAATACTAGGTGTTTTCAGTTCACAGTAGGGATCATACTACATGTGGTGCCCTCAGAGTTAAAGGTGATTTTGGTACAAGATCTAAAGATGCTTCAACTACTTTATCCAGGGCTGCAATTGCTCTGAGGCAGGGAAGACAAGCCTTGGTCCTGGTGCTTGCCATGTGGTTGATTTTGTACCCTGAGAGCATGGCCTAACCTTTGTGTGTTTATGCCAAAAAAAAAAAAAAAAAGTTCATGGCAACCTAGGAAGACTCAACCTGGACTCTTCCTGGCTCTGTTGCAGCTGTTCTGCTGATGTGGAAGCTTCGGCCCAGGGATTCTGATTGTGAATCATACGTAATATAGGTATGTTAAGGCTCCTCAGCTATAATTGAATCTATGTAGGAGAATTTTCTGGGACTTCTAAAAATAACCTCTTAGGTATATGTTAGCTGTTCCATTTGCAGAGTAGACCCTTCCACACCACAGGTGTAGGGCTCTGACCCAGAGAAGGAACGGTTGTCTCTGATAACAGTCCCAAAGGAGCAGGTACAGGTTGGAACTCGGGAAAGAACTGAGGCTTGTTAGAAAGTCCCACCACTTGAGTGGTTTAGTAAACCAAAGTAGATCAAGTTCATGTCCCCTCGAGCCTTCTACAACTTCCTGTGCATTTTCAGATTTGCCTCTTACTATCTTTATTTGTATTCTCCCACAACCAGACATTCTTGCTTTAAGGCAAACATATTTTTTTCCTTTTTTTTTACTTACTGCCAGTCAATTTGCCTTCCCTCTTGCTTTTTAGGCGACTTGAAACTTTTCTCTGAGGGCTTTGATGGTCTGCGGTGGTGGAATTAATGGTATGTGTGGTGGGGTCAGAGATTTCGCCCTCCGTACAAGCTGAGTAAGCTCGCCCGCTGCTGCTTCATGGGGGCCAGCAGAAGTCACAGGACGCCTGGGTCAGAGACCCCGGACCTCAGTGCTCACAGCACAGCAAGCAGCGTGAGCAGCATGTTTGTGCTGGTTCTCCTCACCTGCCCCAGGGACCGTCCACCCAGGCGGGTGCCATGCAGGCAGGGTATTTGCGTCATAGCTGAGGAGCACCCAGCTGGGCAAACTCACCGCTTTGAGGGTGAATAGAAGCCCACCTGCTCTTTGTCTGGAGGGAGATGTTACCTCATCCCTAGAAGTCTCTCGCTGCAAACGCAGCCCTGAGAGATGGCCCGGGGAAAGAGCCATCAGTGCTTTGCAAGAACATGCGAGGACACACAGGGCCCGGTGGTTTGCCTCTTCAACTAGAGGCCCCTGTGCGAACAAGACAGCTGTGTTGTTGTCCATCTTAGTTAATGACAATTCCTTTTAGGAATTGAGAGAAATTCAGGGAATTGTTGGGGGCTACAGTCTCCCTCAGAAGTTGGTGGATGGTTGTCCTTCTTTTTCTTTTTTTTTTTTAAATAATTTTATTTATTTTTCCCCCAAAGCCCAAGTAGATAGTTGTATGTCATAGCTGCACAACCTTCTAGTTGCTATATGTGGGACGCGGCCTCAGCATGGCCAGAGAAGCAGTGCATCGGTGCGCGCCCGGGATCCGAACCCAGGCCGCCAGTAGCGGAGCGCGCGCACTTAACCGCTACGCCATGGGGCCGGCCCACTGGTTGTCCTTCTATTTCTTAACCGTATGAACACTGGCTCCTCCAGTGGCCCTTTTGGCTTGCATTGTCTGCAAGTGTTTTATTTGTAGTTTCTTGATTCCTTGGCAACAGAGGACTTTTGGTCTTGTATTTATTTGAGGGGCCAGATGTTTTATGTGAAGAGCAATAAGTTTGTTTTTATTTCTAGACTATTTACTTTTTAAAGACTTCTTGAAAATGTTCAGCCACATGTTGAAGATCATCCAAATTGGCAATTTCCCA
Organism: Ceratotherium simum simum; assembly: GCF_057802395.1. NCBI lineage: Eukaryota > Metazoa > Chordata > Mammalia > Perissodactyla > Rhinocerotidae > Ceratotherium > Ceratotherium simum. The sequence continues at coordinate 6,969,848 of NC_141924.1, forward strand.
CTCCAATTTATTTTTCCAACTAAGTCCCCTATTTCAGCCCGTTCACTGGAGTGACTCCACCATTGATGACGGCCTCAGAGTGTGATAGGCGTGTTCCTTTAAGCCAGTTGTCATTGACCAATCAGACATCTATAAAATCAGCTCTGAGGTTTACCAGCGTTGTAGAACTGTCAGTCTTTTCCTAGGAGTCTGGGGAATTTTTTAATCCTCAGAAGATAAATACACACATGAGAAACTCTGAAGAGCTCAGTTTGGGACATCTCCAGACACCTGGTGGATGTGTCCAGGGGCCGCCCCAGAGAGGGCTTCCTAGTGACCCTGCCACACTTAGAGGTCAGTCACTGCCAGGAAGCCCGTGTCCGTTTTCAGCCATTCCTTTCCCAGATGGGCATGGACACCTGCTCTGGAGAACCCGGCCCTGCCCTCGGGTCTGGGCATAGGGCGTGAACCTTCTCACAGACAGCCCGGACTGATGTCAGGGAAGGAGGGAGCAAGCCAGCTCTCTGGGCCCAGCATCCCCACATGTCCAAATGGATGTGGACCCTGCCATCCCCCAGCCCCTTCCCACCAAGACGGTCTGGCCCCAGGACAGAGGTGTGGTGGGAGTCCCTGTTGGTCCATGCTCCGGGGCCCTGCTGGCTCCAAAAGGCCTCTGCCCTGGCCCCCTCAAGCCCTCTCGTGTTTTTCTTCTCCTCAGAGATGGGCAAGTGCCTTTCTCGGGCCAAGGCCTACCCCCGGGCCCAGCTGTCCTGCAGCAAGGTGGGCGGTGTGGAGAGCTGCTTCCTTTCCTGCCCGGCCCACACGCTCTTCATGCCAGGTAACCGGAAACTGTCCTGGATGGCACGGTGGGGGTGGGGTTTCCTTCCCTGGGGTCCAGTCCCTGCTCCCTGCTGTTCTTCAGGAAAGAGCCTGCCCTAGGAGTAATCACTGAGTGATCCTGGGCAGCCGTCTGGTTGTCAGTGTCCTGGGGTGCAGTGTCCCTCTCAGCAGTGCAGTGGGCTCCCTCCTGCCCCGTAGCCGTGTAGCAGAAATGAACTGACATAAGAGTCAGTCCTGACCTTCATCTTATTCGTCGACCCCTCTGAGGCCCCCAGGATCTGGGGGTGCTGGAATGGAGGGGCACCGAGGCCTGCCTCATCACTGGCCTCTCTGCAGACTCGGAAAACAGCTACAGTCTGAGCTGCGGTGTCCCAAGTCTCCAGGGCAAGACGCTACAGAAACGCAACAGCACCAGCTCCAGCACTGGGCCCAGCTGCTCAGGTAGGCCCTGGCCTGTCCATGCCACATGCACCTGGGTGACACCTTGATTTTGCATCCAGCACCATGCTGTGGGGAGAGGCAGGGTACGGCCCAGGGAAGAGTTTCCTGGACTGGGGCCTGCCCAGCATGGCCCAGGGTGCTGGGGAGAGAAGAGTAGGGCCGGGACCTAGAAGCAAGCAGGTTGCAGGCTGAGTCCCAGCCCAGGGACAGTGGACCATGGAAGGGCCCTTCCAGCTCTGAGGCTCTGGGACATGATTCCAGTGATTCAGTGACCCTAAGGTGCCGTGAGTCTATGGGTCTCAGACTCAGTTTCAGTGAAGTGAGTTACATCTGCTGTGGCCATGAGGTCCTAAAAGCTCCCAGAGTCAGAGCCATCCTGGAAGACCCTGCCCCAGAAGTACCAGAGCATGATCCCTTTCAGACCAACCGGTCAGGTCCCGGTCAGCACAGAGCAGCCAACTCCGCAGCCAGCAGGAGCAGGAGGCTGTGTCTTCAGCGGCTTTTCCTATTCAGGATGCGGGATTCGGTGATGGGGGTGCCTCTGTGTATCATGTGTATGTGTGTACGCGTGATCAGCATGCATGTTGTGGTTCTGAGCATCTGTGATTGTAGGATTCTTTAGTTCAAGGGGCTGTGATTTGCTTTCAAAGGACTCAGTGGTTCTGGACATCTGTATTATTTCGAAGCCCCTTCCCTTCCTTGCTTCCCTCTCTCTTCTGTCCTGCCCCATTTCCTGAAAGCACGAGCCCCACGAACTGGCTTTGGTGATAGGGAGGAGGTGGAGGCCTTCCTTTCCTCCTCCGCAGTAGACCCCGGGTTGGCTGGCCCCTGGCCCTACATGCTTTCACCTTTTCCAGGGCTTGCAAGGAGAGAAATGAGGCAGTGCAGGTTCACCCACCCCCAGCTCCCGGTGGATTTGTCCCCGCAGCAGCCGCCTTACACTCAGGCACTCCCTCTGCAGCCCCTGGCCCCCCACTACCTCCCTGCCCACAGGAGAAGCCACCACTTGAGGGGATTTTGGCTTTCCCCAGGTGCCCCCGACACCTCCATCAGGCAGAAGGCCCGCTTCAAGATCCGAGATGCCAAGTGCCTCCTCCAGCCCCGCAGCCGGGAGCCAGCAAAGGAGGCCCTGAGGCAGCTGCTGCTGGGTGAGTGAGCTGCCCTGGTGCCAACCCACACAGGGTGGGCAGGGGGGGTCCCCATGCCTGGGAGCTGGGAGTCCAGGGTTGAGTGGGACTGAGTTTCCAAGGGTGGGGCCTTTCTTTGTCCTCACTACCACGGTTCCTTAGCCCCAGGAGCCGTGCCCGGTGCACTGTGGACAGCGGTGTTATCCCTTGGGAAGAAGGCTAGCCATTGAATGGAAAGTTTGGGTCCTGTAGCATTCCTGGGGTCCCTCGTCCCTGCCTTGCTGGGGGTTAAGTGAGCTCCCCTAGAGCAAGGGCTTTCTGCGTAGCCTGGTTGTGTCCAAATGGAGGGAACACAGGGCTCACTCAGCAGCTCTTTCTTGAATGACAGTGGCCAAAAAGGATGTTCCGGGCTCGGGGCACAGCACCACGAAAGCATGGTGAGAAGGGCCCAGGAGGAAGGCATCCCAGCTCTGTTTCCATGAGGATTCCTGAGCACCTTAGGGTTCCTCCTCAAACCTGACAAACCTCAGCACTCAGCAGGCCTAACGGGGGCCGAGTCACCGTGGGCTGGGGCTGCATAGCTGCATTAAGGACTATGCACGAGGGGCCTCCATATGCAGCAGTGCAATGGACTCAGAGGGCTGGGTGCAGGGCCTGGCTCAACTGCCAGCCCCTCACGAGACCTCAAGCCAGTCCTGGCCTTCTCCAGCCTCAGTTTCCCTGTCTGCACCATGGACTGTTAGGCAAGGTGGGACCCTTACCAATGGCAATCTATGTGCCAGGCTAAGTAGGACCCTGCTCCCTGCCCCGTGCCACCTTTGCCACAGTGGTCCCTTCCTTGTCCAGAAAACTGCCACGTGACCTTTGTGACCCTCAAGTGTGACTCCTCCAAGAAAAGGCGCCGTGGCCGAAAGTCCCCATCCAAGGAGGTGACCCACATCACAGCAGAGTTCGAGGTTGAGACAAAGATGGAAGAGGCCTCAGGTGGGTGAGGGGTTCCCTTGTGGGCTGCTGAGGGCCTCAGGGAGGAGAGTGGACTGGGAGGGCTGGCGAGGTCTGCCGGGCAGGAAGCTGGGCTCCCACCAAGCCATGGCTCCTAGAGGTGGAGGCTGGCCAGGCAAGCAGGACAAGTGTCAAGAGTCAGTGCGGGTCCTTAGCACAGCTGCCTGTAGCCCGGGATGGAGAGGAGGCCCAGGGCACTGAGGGGAGCAGGGCTCAGGGCCCACAGTGACAGCCGCGCAGCCTCACCCCGCCCCCACCCCTCGCCAGGGCCTGGGAAGGCTGATGCCTGCAGCTCCCCAGAGCAGTCAAGCCAAAGACCTGTCTTCCCAGCTTCCAGAGGGGGCTTGTAATGCTGGCTTGTGTTTCATACCAGTGCTTTCCTCTTGGCTGTAAGTGAGCATTGAGTTGTGGCAGGAGTTGAGATCTGTCAGCAAACGTGTGCTGTGTGTGCCCAGCCCTGGGCGCTGTGGAAAGAGAGGACCACACCGTGGTCCCCACACTGGTGACACTCCCAGCCATGGAGGGGCAGACACTCACACAAACTACCCAGTGCCAAGGGGAACTCTAGATGGTGGGAGCATGAGAACAAACAGGGCACGGAGCTGAGGCCTCTCCCCAAGAGAGGGGCCCCGGAAGTCTTCCCAAAAGAGGCACCATTTGAATCAGGACGTGAAATCAAAGTTCACCAAGTGGAAGAGATGGCAGGGCATGGCATTCAGGCAGAGGGAATAGAATAGACAAAAGCACCGACATCAGAGAGAGCAGGATGTGTTCAGGAAGCAGTGAGTAGGGCAAGGTGGCTAGAAAGTGGAGTTCACAGTGAGGGTCAGAGTTCCGGAGGTTAGGACTGGAAAGGCAGGCAGGGGCCAGACCACGAGGGGCCTTGGATTAAAGGCCAGAGAGCTGGACAATTTCCTGGGGACCGTGGCAGCCTCCAGGGTGTCTGAGTGGCATGGAGGAGTTGTGTCCTGGGGAGGTGATGTGTTGCAGTCACAGAGGCCTGGTTTCTATTCAGATCTGCTGCGTGGCCTTGAGCAGGTCCTACCTCTCGGAGCCTCAGTCTCCTCTTCTGTCAGATGGACGCAGCCATGGTGCCTCACCTCAGGGCTGCTGTGAGAATGGGCTCCAAGCAGAGGCCGGGCGCAGCGTAGTGCCTGGCAGAGGGGAAGCCTCCATGAAGAGGCAGCTCCCAGGGGGTTGCAGGTCACCGTCTCTCCCGCCCATGCAGAGACCTGCGCAGCGGACTGCCTGCGGAAGCGAGCAGAGCAGAGCTTGCAGGCTGCCATCAAGACTCTGCGGAAGTCCATCAGCCGGCAGCAGTTCTCCGTCCAGGTTGCAGGCACTGAGTACGAAGTGGCCCAGCGGCCGAACAAGGCCCTGGAGGGCCAGGGGGCGTGCATCACAGGCCAGGTGCTACAGGACGGCAAATGTGGTGAGTTCCTGCCCACAGCCACTCACATGTCAACTGGGCAAACTTCCTCTGTCCTTCCTTCCACTGCGACCCGGGTAAACAGCACACGGGGGAGATAGAGAGGCGCAGAGGCCTGTCAGAGAGAGGCCCCGTCTACTCATCATAATGGCTGTCGTTTAAAGAGCACTCCCCTGGTGCCGGGCCCTGGGCAGGGCTCTCACTTGGTCAGCATCTGTACTCCCCAATCCTGAGGAGGGATGGCACAGGGAGAGCACAGGCCAGCAGGGCCACAGTGGAGGGGCGTGAGGGGCATAGGGACCAGTCTGTGTGGTTAGAGAAGGCTTCCCAGAGGAGGAGCAAAGCGAAGATGCACGTGAGGCTGAGGGCCACCCAGGGGTGCAGCGCGTGCTGCAAGGAAGCAGGTGAGGCCAGGCCCACAGCAGGGGCTCAGGCAGGGTGGCCAGGCAGAGTCCGGGTGAAGGAGGCTGGTCGATGCCTGCTCTTCAGCGCCCCCATCGGGGGCAGAGGATATTAACCCAGCCCACCACAGTTGCTCCACTTTAATTCACCATTTTCCCTCTGCGTTGATTAGGATTTTCTGGGGGTGTATTCTGAGTTTATACCAACATCCTGCTTCTCATCAAACTTCACCCACCAGCCATCGCACTCACTGACAACTCCCACCAGAGCAGCCACCTCTACAATGGTTGCCAAGCGGATATTCTCTGTTTCTATCATCCCTTCTACGTTTATTAGTTAACATTCTACTGTAAGAAAGAGCTCTCCCTTCTCCCCGACTTATGTATGTATGTATGTACGTGTGTGTGTATCTGTATATTTATGTATTTCTATCAGTATGGACTCATAGATTTCTCTTTCACTCACTAAGTTGTGATCCATTCCTGACGTTATTTAATTCAGTGCTCAGATTGTCCCTGCTTAGGCAGTAGGCACCCCGTCAGGCTGCTCCTGTCTCCTTTGACATGTCCCCCTCAGTTGTTGAGCTTTCTCTTACTGTCTGGCACTAAAGATGTCTCAGACTCAACTTGTACTTTCCCTACCCCAGCCCCTGGAATCACCCAAATCCCCAAGGACCCCTGGTTCCTTTTAGAGGAGGATGACATGTAGGAGCCAAAAGCTGGGGTGCTCATTGCTACTGGAGGGTCATTGCTGCTGGAGTGTCATTGCTTCTGGGCCCTCTCGTTGGACAGAACTAGCCAGTATAGGTATGCATACACATACCCCCATACATACCTGCACTGTTTCTATAGGGGTGTGTGTGTGTGTGTTAGAAAACCACAAGTTCATACCAATATCTCCAATTCAATACCTCAGGGTTCTTTCTAACCTTCCCTCTTTCCGTGTCTCTAAATATCTTCTCCATTGAGACACTTGGCTCCCTTTCTCCTTAACTCACTTTCTCAATCAGTGGCCTTATGTACTCATCAGCTTGCTGCTTTGCTCTGTGCAGCCGGCCACACTGGCTCGCTCTTCAGCCCAGCATCTCCCACTGTCCCCAGCCACCAGGCCTTCCTGCCCATGCCTCTTTCATTCCCCCAACTCCTCTGCACAGCCCCAGGTCCTCAGGTGCCAACTCGACCACGCAAGGAAGGAAAGAGCAGGGCAGGGGAGCTTGGTTTGGACGAAAGGACTGTGGGACATCCGGAGGCAGTTAGTACACAGGCTGGGGGTCAGGGCTGGAGGGCAGGATGTGGAGTAGAGAGAGAACAAAGGTCCCAACAGCAGAGCCCTGGGACACAGGCATCTACCAGAGGGCTGAGGGGGAGGGGTCTGCAGAGGACCCTGAGCAGGAGCACCCAGGAGGGTGCTCGAGACCAGGGTCAGGCCTCCAGGGTCCTCACAGATGGCCGCCGCCTGGCTCCTACTCCTGGCTCTTCTGGGATGAATCTGGGCCCGTCTGTACGCTTTCAGCCACAGGGACGAGGGCTGTGCCCCATCTGGTAGGACAGAGCCTGGGCTTGAGGCACCAGGAGACAGACTGCCCGGCCACTGCTCCCGACCTCTGCCACCAGCAATCTCTCCACTTTGCCTCTGCAGTGGCCTGCGGGCCTGGCACCTACTTCAGCGGAGAGCCCGGCCAGTGTGTGCCGTGCACACCAGGGACCTACCAGGACGGAGACGGCCAGCTCAGCTGCACACCATGCCCCAGCAGCGACGGACTCGGCCTGGCTGGTGCCCGCAACGTATCCGAGTGTGGAGGCGAGTGCTGGCCCACCCTAGAAGGAGAGGCTGGGGCGAGGATGGGGTGCCTCCTGTCTCACTGAGGCTCCCAAAATGAAGGCCTGGGTGCCTTGTGATACTTTTAAAACTCTTTGCCATTCCCAGAGCCTGCCATGACTTCCATGCAGCTGCACTTACAAAATCCATTGAGACCCACAGCGCCCACGTGTCAGAGGGCACAGCAGTTAGCAAGTGCTGGGCCGCACTCAGTACTTTAAAATTGCATCATGCAGTTTGGAAAGGACTTTACAGTTTGCAAACACTTGATTGTTTACAGGTCAGCTTATGGTTTATAATGGAGGTACACGGGGCTCTGTGTTACACTTCGTGGAGCACTCCATCATCATCAGAATGCTTTACGGAGTGTGCCGTATACTTGGGCAAGACCGCGCTCTACACAAAGAACTTTACAGCCGCCTTATACAGGGTTTGGAAAACCCTTGTTCAATTTACCAAGCACAGTTTGGTTTGCAAAGAGCTTTTCCAGTTACTATCCCACTTAAAAATCCTCTGTGAAATGGGCTCAAGCCCCACACCCCCCATCAACCTCCCTTTCCTGTGGGAGGGATCCCCACTGTGGGGATCACCAAGAGAATGGGTGGGGAAAAGTGTGCCAGCGAGGTGGGTGCATGGGATCCTTAGGGTGGTGGAGACCTCCAGCCTTCTCTGGGGGATAGAGATATCAGAGCCCAGCCCCAGATCTCCGCAGGGTGGCCGGCTGCTCTCTGGCCCACTGCACCCTCCAGGAGTGTGGTCTCTCCCCCCAGGGGTGGTGGTGACTGTTAGAGAGCCCAGAGTGGATGCTGGTGGGAGCACAGAATTCCAAGGTCTGGGCTGAGAGGGCACTGAACCCCCTACTCCCTCAATGCCGGAACACCCTCTGCATCCTGACTTTTTGCTAGAATGTGTTGTCCCCTCGCTTTGTCCCAGCTGTGCCCTCGGGAACCTCACAGACCCCCCTCCCTCTGCTCTGGCCCAGCCCTGCAGATGGACAAGGCAGCATCAGCCTGGAGCTCCACAGCCCCAGTTCCCATGTGCACACACAGTGCACCTGCCCCCCTTGGAGAGCCCCTCTGAAATAAATGACCTCCCACGGCCTCCGGCCTCCACGTGTGGGGTCCACACTTCCCAGCTCAGCAGCAAGGCCACTTGCTCTTCAACCTGCAGCCCTTCTTGCTGGTGGGAGAAGTAAGGCCAGGCCCGGCCAAGGCCACACGGCACGTGAGCCTCTGGCAGCATCTGGACTAGGGGCCAGGCCTTGCGCAGCCCAGGCTTCCTCCTCCAGGTTCCTCCCTGCACCCCCAGCCTTGCTGCCCAGGGGCAGGTGAAGGCTGAGAGCAGGGCATGGACTGAGGCAACCCCTTGGGCCAGCTTGAGCCATGACCTCTGACTTCCAGGCCAGTGCTCTGCGGGCTTCTTCTCTGCTGACGGCTTCAGGCCCTGCCAGGCCTGCCCTGTGGGCACGTACCAGCCCGAGCCCGGGCGCACCGGCTGCTTCCTCTGCGGAGGGGGGCTGCTCACCAAGCACGAGGGCACCGCCTCCTTCGAAGACTGTGAGGCCAAAGGTGAGGACCCCTCTACCCACCCCGTGGGGCCGAGCTGGGCTTCTCAGGGACCTTTTCTCTCAACCCTCTCATTTCCTGCCCTGGCAGACCTCCAAGGTCAGGGGAGGAGCCCGGAGCCTTCGGGTGGCGGACATTGGTGACCAGCACTGCAGCGCATACTAGGATGGGGACAGAGGGGTCCAACACAAGCCTGCCCCAGGGTCTCAGATGAGAGGGCCAGGCAGGCGCAGTAGTTGCAGTCTGGAGCTTTGAGCCCTGGGAGCAATAAAGGGCAGCCGCCAGCTCCTTGAGGCACTGGGGAGGGCTTAGAGCTCCCCTAGAAGGAAGGCTGGGAGGGGGAGGAAGGTGAAGAAGTCTGGAGGCAGCCGGGCAGTGAGGGTGAGGTAGAGGTCTCACCTTAACTGAGACTCTCCCTTCAGGGCCGCCCAGGGCCTGCAGTCCGGACACTGATCCACTCCACCCCACCCCGCTCTCCGCTGATGACCCTGCTACCCCTTCCGCTAGCTCCCTCTCAGGCGTCAGCCTTTGGGGCAGCTCTCCCCACCTGCTGAACACGCAGACTGCTCTGAATCCTCCCGATCTGAAAAAGAAAACCCCAACTCTCGAGCCCCACGTCCCCTCCAGCTCCCCTTTCCTGTTAACCTTGTAGAAAGAGTGTCTGGGCTCCACTTCCTCTCTTCCCCTTCTTTACTGCACCCCACCAGCCAGTCAGACTGTCACCCCCACTGCTCCCCATAATTGCTCCCATCAAGGCAGCCTACAGGATCCCTGCGTTGCTGGAGCCCGAGTCACTTCTCAGTCCACATCTCCCATGACCGGGTCCCTCGGAGCACCTTTCCTGGGCCTGTGCCCCGGCTCAGCCTCCCCCCTCACCCTGGTAGATCTGGGACGTCCCGGGCCCGATGCACTCACACCTGAGTCGGAATAAAGTCGTCTCCTCTGCTCGCTTTCTATAGCATCTTTGTACGGGTGACCCCAGTTTCTGTCTCTAGTCCAGCCTCTCCCCTGAACTCCACTCTGCCCTCCCACCAGGGGACAACTCCACGCTCTGTCTCACAAGCACCTCCAGCTCCACACGTCCAGAGCCGCCTCGTCCTCTCCCCGCAGTCTTCCCCCTCCGTTCGTTCGTTCACAGCAGCCCCATCCTGCCAGGCGCTCACCTGAGTCCTCCTTCCCTCTTCCCTCACATCCACTCTGTCTGCAGCCCCTGCCGGCTCCATCTTCTAAGCAGACCCAGACTTCAGGGACTTCTTGCCGCCCCACTGCTGCCAATCTGATCCAGGCCACCACCACCACTCCCCGGGTGGCCCTGACCTGTCCTGCCTGGGCCTCCGCCCCCACCATCACCCCCAGAGCTGGCTCCGAGTGCAGCAGCCGGGAAGATGCAAAGGCTCCAGGTGGCCCTCCTCGCTCAGAGGGAGGCCTAGTCCTCACCATGGCCCCTGGGATGCCAGGAGCTGGCTCACATGGCCCCTGACCTCCCCTCCAGCCAGCACTGCCTCCGGCCCTCCACTCCAACTGCACCTGGCACAAACACACACCTGGCTCAGGGCCTGCGCTTTACTAACCCCTCCCCGAGGCGGCCTCAAGCCAGCTCCACACTCCTCAGTCTCCACTCAGAATCCCCTCACTCTGCCTTCCCCAGCCTCCCTCTTGAGAGCTCCACACCTGGCCTGACAACATGTATTCCCACGGAACATATGAACTAAGCTGCATGCTGCATAGTATGAGTAGGGTGTGAGCCTCAGGGGTAGGGCCTCGGCTGCTTCGCGCACGGCTCCGTCCCCGGTGGTCCACAGCGCACTGTGCGCACTTGTGGACGGGAATAGGGAACGGAAGGATCGGCCTGTTCAGGGGCTGGGTGCAGGTAGTGGGAGGTCACTGGGCCGTGGGGAAGGGCTTGAACTCTGCTGAGACAGACCTCGAGGGAGGGAGAGAGTGGAGAATGCCCCTTGACCTTTCCCACCAATACCACCCCCGCCCCCGCAGTGCACTGCTCCCCAGGCCACCACTACAACACCACCACCCACCGCTGCATCCGCTGCCCCGTCGGCACCTACCAGCCCGAGTTCGGCCAGAACCACTGTATCACCTGTCCAGGCAACACCAGCACCGACTTCGATGGCTCCACCAACGTCACGCACTGCAAAAGTAGGTGCTGCTCCTCCCACGGCCGGGGACTGGGAACCTGACGGGGGCAGGGGCGGGGGACAGGTTATGGGGGGCAGAGTGAGCCCTGACCTCACCTGGGGTCCGAGGGAGACTGGTGACTCCCCTCTGCTCCCTCACATCTGCACATCCCTCAGTGGGATGCCTGCGGGAGCCCTGCATCCACCTAGAACCCCATGGCACGGGGGGTGCAGCCTGGCCTGGCCCGCTCTGCAGGGCGACGTGATTGCACCCATCCTTCATCAGTTCCTGTCACTCACCAGGGTGGCCTGTGCCTCTGTGCCAGGCCAGGCCCTGCTCGCGCTCTGGGTCTGTAGAGGGAAAAGCCAGGCCCTGTGCCAGGGAGGGAGCAGAAGTCTTGTGGGGCAGCTTCCCAGGGCCAGGCCCTGCAGCTCTGAAGGCGTGCTCTGTCTGGACTGCCAAGTGGGTGCAAGCTGACACCCTGAGCCATGGGAAGCAGGACGCTAAGTGTGTACAAGGTGCGGAAGTGCGAGGAGAGAGTCAGACAGGCTTCTCGTGGACAAGAAGCTCAGTTTAGTCAGAAGAAACGTGGGCAGCGTAAGACAATTTGGGAAATAAACACTATCCAAGCTCCTGACTTAGCAAGTCATTTGGGGATAAAAAAGAGGATGCTGTCTTTATTTCAGGTATTTTTAATTCATTTTTCAGTGTCCTTTGGGGCATATTTTCTGGTATTTTACCGTTTTCCTAATCAGTGTCCAGTCAGTTATCCCTTTCCTGGGCTGCTGGTCATGTCTGGAACAGCCTAGAGGCCCACAAAGGGGATTTAATCCTGAAGTAGACGCCGTCTGCTCTGCCCAGGGCTGTCCCCCACCTGAGCTTGTGGCCTCCAGGGGCGGAAGAGCATGTGCAATGGGGGAACTCAGCAGAGACAGGGTTTTAAATGTCCTAATGAGTAAAAGTGGGGAAACCAAATGGGAGGGAAGCCTCTGGAATAATAAGGTGAAAATGAAATGTTTCCCAGAAATTTTGACACGAGGAGAAGATTTTTAAATGAAATGTATGAGAAAATTAAGTAGGTTTAATATTTACCTTCAGTTTTCTTTGCAGAACTCAGGTTACGGCCAGGAACCGTTTAGCTAATAAAAATGTCATGTTTGGCCTCTTCAGGACACACAGCTTGGCTAAGAAACGAAGAAAGGGAGACGTATCTGTTTCCTCAGTGTGTCACCTGCTTGTCCCGGAGCCTTCCTGCTCCGTGGGGAGGGCGACCACACTTGGCGCCTGGCGGGTACCCAGGGAATGTGGGGTGAAGGAATGGACAGAAAGTGAGTGGAGAGAAAGGGGAAGTTGGGGTTCCCTGGGATTTCACCCTGCAGCTTGGCTGAGACACGAGGAGGACAACAGGGGCCGGCCGGGGAGCTGACACCTGCAGGGGCACTCAGCGGGCCTGCCAGAGGGGCATGCGGCTCCAAGCAGAGGCTAGGACAAGGCCCAGGCCAGAGAGTCAGGCGGGGCAGCCAAGGGTGTCCAGGAAAGAGACGCTTGGGCTGGGCCTCAGAGAACCAATATGGGACCGGGGACCTGCGCTCCCACTGAGGGGCAGCCTCGGCAGGGTCCCCAAGAGAAGATTGGCTCAGGGCCTGGCGGGGAGGGCCGGGTGGAGGTGAGCCGAGGTGGGGACAGAGCACCTGCCAGTCCTGCCCTGGGCCTCCAAGGCTGTTGAGGGCCCAGCCGGCCAGGGCACCCGTCCAGCCAGGCCTGAGCAGGCCCACGGGCCACGGTGCCCACAGACCAGCACTGCGGCGGCGAGCTTGGCGACTATACGGGCTACATCGAGTCCCCCAACTACCCTGGCGACTACCCGGCCAATGCCGAGTGCGTGTGGCACATCTCGCCGCCCCCCAAGCGCAGGATCCTCATCGTGGTCCCCGAGATCTTCCTGCCCATTGAGGATGAGTGTGGCGATGTCCTGGTCATGAGGAAGAGTGGTACGTGCCAGTCGAGGTGGGGGCAGTGGGACCAGAGACAGCCTCAGCCACGTCCCCACACCCCTCGCTCCCTCAGCACAGCTCCACAGGGCGGGGAGGAGGTTGCCCAGGATTTATCTGTGTGGCAGGGTTTAGATCTACTTCTGTCTGACTCCAAGAGCTGAGCTTTACAGAGCTCCTTGGAAAGGTCCAGAGAGCTTAGCATGCACCCTAAGCATGGGATCAGGACCTGGTGGCGTCTGATCTCGACACTGACGACAAGCCAGTCTCTCACCCCAGTTGTCCCATTGTGTCCTGTCACACAACCCAGCGTGAGACCCCGGGAGTGACCGCCTGTCTGCAGGGCCTCCTCCTCCCTCTGAGGTTTGGGGGGCTAAGGGCCAGCCTGTGCAGCACACAAGATGCCCTAGGGGTGAGAAGGGCCATCCCTTCCACTGTGAGCCCCAGCCTCCTGGCTCGTTGCCCCTGTCGGGCTCGTGGTGAGACCAGGCGAGGGGCAGCAGCTGGCCCCTCAGCAGCACATGCGGACAAGTGTGCCCAGATGGTCACGGCAGCAAGAAAGGCAGGGAAAGCCCTGAGTCCCTCCCTGAGACCGGGTTAAATCCCTTACAGTGTGTGCCTAGGCCAGGGCACCTCACTGCTGTTGAAGGGCCACGGTGCGCACAAGGAGCAAGCTCCAGGTCAGGATGTTTTGGGAAGAAGGAGGAGGACACAGGCAGACACAAGAACGCGCCTGCCTGCCTGGGCCGAGAAGGTCTCTGATACACAGAGACCGGCCAGAGGAGCGGGAGGTTGAGGGGCGTTCTGTCCACCCTGTGCCCCTTTGTTCTGCTTGGGCTTCGTTACCATGTGCGGGCATCGCCCACTCAGCGTCGCCGAAGAGCCAGAAAGCCCCTGTGTGCGAATGGGAGGACTGAGGCCAGAAAGGGAAAGGCACCTGCCCGGGGTCCCACAGCCAGTCAGGGCCCAGCCAGGGACCATCCCTGGACCATTCCGTCACCAGCCTCCCTAGTCCCCAGCATCCTCCCCTTCGCTGTCTGCCCACAGGGCTGAGCTCTAAGGGTCCAGCCTCCCCCGCCTCGAGGGCACCTCAGGAAGGCCCCCCCCCCGGAGGGCAGTGAGAAGATGGAGTACCCTTTGGCAAGCCCCAGGGGTCAGCAGGCTCACCTTTGTTTATCTGCTCACAAGGAGAGGGGACTTCCCAAATCTAATCCTCCGCCCCAGCCCTGGCTCTGTGTTGAACGCAGGCATGAGCCCTGTCCTTGAGGAGCAGTCGGCTGGAGGGACACAGTGACAACCCTATAGAGAGGGGCTGTAATAAAGGGTTCACCAGAGTACAGCAGGAACATAGTAGGGTGGGGACGGAGCAGTCAGGGAGGCTTCCTGGAGAAGGGCGCATGGAAACTGGTCTCAGAAAGATGAGTAGGAATCAGGGTTGAGGTGGGGAAGGGCATTTGAGGCAGAGGAAACAAGTACAGAGACTGGAGAGCTGGAGTGTTTAGGGGACGGGGCGTTGTGGGTGCTGGGTGGCTGACGGGGTGGGGAGGGAGCCGCCTGAGGCAGGGGCCAGATGAGGAGCTGCGGCTCTGCGGGCTGCTCAGCAATGGCTGCCCGGGCCCACCCCCAGCCTCGCCCACCTCTATCACCACCTATGAGACCTGCCAGACCTACGAGAGGCCCATCGCCTTCACCTCCCGCTCGCGGAAGCTCTGGATCCAGTTCAAATCCAACGAAGGCAACAGCGGCAAAGGCTTCCAAGTGCCCTATGTCACCTATGACGGTGAGTGTGGCCACACTGTGCACCCAGCCCAGGCCCTGGGGACACAGATGAATCACACATCCCGGCCTCAGGCAGCTCCAGCCCTGTGAGGGGTGGCGCAGATGCAGACAGGAGCACGGGTGGTGCAGATGAGGGATCAGTTAGTGGTGTCTGCGGGCTTCAGCAGGAGGTGCTGCCCAAGCAGGGTTTTGAGGGTTAAGTAGGGGTTTTCTAGCTAGCCAAACCTCAAGGAGAACAATTTGGGTGGAGGGTACAAAGGCGCGGCGGCTGGAGCAGGAGAGGAAGGAGGCTGAAGGTGAGAGGGAAGCAGGCGGGTCTAGAGCCGAGCCCTTCACCTTCCTCCCGCCCCTGCTGGGGGATTCACAGAGGACTACCAGCAATTAATAGAAGATATCGTGCGCGACGGACGGCTCTACGCCTCGGAGAATCACCAGGAAATTTTGAAAGTGAGTGAGCTGCTTCGTGGGAAGGGATCCATGGAGCCTGTGATGATCCAGGGCCATCCTCACCCCAACCCCGACCCCCAGACCCCTAAAGACGTGAGGGGAGGAGGGTGGTGACAGGAAAGGAGAAGGTGACAGGGGGTCAGGGGTGCCCTGGGGGTGGGGACTGAATCCGGCGCACCTGTCCTCCCAGACCAGGAGGTCTGAGACATGCCCTCCGGTGGGGTCTAGCCCAGACCTGGGTCGTGTCCTTGGGCAGGTTCCTTACCAGCTCTCGCCTCTCTCCTCGTCTGTGAAATGGGGGTAGTTTGACAGGGTGGTATCATACAATCAGCGGGCTCCACCGCTGCCTTTGGGACTGACTCCCTCCGCATCCTGCTGCTGGCCCTGAGAAGCAGAGCCATCTTGTCATCAAGGGGGCCTGGGGCTGTCACACAGGGGACACTGGCCAGGTTAGGGCCCTGGGTTCTCACCACGAGAGGCCAGACCTGGAGATCTGCTAGGGCCCAGGGGTCTGGCCCCAGCTCAGGCTCTAGGCAGACAGCACCCCATCCTGGGAGCCAGGAGATGGTGTAGAGGGCAAGAGCAGGGCCGGGCCAGTCCGCCTGGCTGACTCCTGCTGCAGCCCCATGGCCCCAGGCCAGCCCTCTGAGCCCCGCCGCAATGTCTGAGAAGTGGAGATGGCTAGCGGAGTTGGGTTCTCCCTGCCCCAGGCCTCGTGCACTCCTGCTGCACTCAGGATGACCTGGAGGTCTCAGGGCGAGAAGCTTCTCACCTCCCTCTTCAGGTGCCCATCTATTTAGCAGGAACCGGGGAGTCATCCTGGTCTCTCCGTCAGTCTGTCCTGTAGCTGGTACACGACTTGCTCCTCCTCGCCCCTCCCCTGCCCTCAGTGCCACCCTACAGCTGGGAGCATCTCTTCAGAGCTAGGGTGTTCCCATCTCTTAGGACGCAAACCTTGGCCAGCAAGGCCCAGCCAGGCGTGGCGACCGCCTGCTTCTGCCACGGCTCCCAGGCCTCCACACTCCCTGCACTCACTCGCCGAGGCCTCTCAGGAGCGTGCTTCCCCCATCTCTTTGCTCAGTGAATGCTCACCATCCTTCTGCTCTGCTCTCAGGCGTCCCAGCCTCTGGGCAGCCTGCCCGGACCTCCCTGGCCGGGTCACAGACCCTTAGAGTCCCACTGGCCCTCCCCCTTGGCACCTGTCAGCTCCGCAGTTTAGGTTTCTTCTCTGGTTATTTGGTCCCCGCCCCCTCGTGGGGGAGGAGCTGCAGGGGTCCCCACTCAGCATTCCACCCCCACTGTCTACACTGCGCCTACCACATAGGAGGAGCTCCACGAGTGTTTCTCTAGGATGTGGATGCGTGTGTGTGAGAGAGAGAGTCTGAGCGTGTGACAGAAAATGCGACCAGAGTCCCTGTGAGATGGTGAGTGTATGCCACAATGAGCACGGCTCTGCCAGAGCCCCCAGGGAGGCCTCAGCCAGGTCTCACACCTGCTCCTCGGGTTCTCCTCCAGCCGGGCATCGCCCTCTTTACAGATGACGACCCTGGGCTCAGAGAGGAGGCCCAGCTGGTAACCGACGGCGGCAGAGTGTGGACGGCGCCCACCCCTCCAGAGGCCTCTCAGTGAGGACAGCGTCTGGACCGGGTGGGCTGCCTAGACCCTCCCGGCACACGTGGACTGAGCCCCGCTGCGGGCCAGGCTCTCCACACTCATTCCCGCAGCCCTAAGAGGAGGGATCGTTACCCTATCACACAAGTGAAAATCTGAAATTCAGAGCAGCGGAGCCCTTTTCCCAGGTCAAGGAGTAGGTGGGGGAGCTACTGTTTCAAAGCTGGGGCTGCTGCCTCTGAAGCCTGTGCTCCCTGCTCCGAGTTCTCTGGTTTTCGACAAGTTGTTCCCTTTTGTTTTGTTTTTGCAATATAACCCTTTTTAAATAAAATATTGGAACCCCAAGAGTTAAAAACCAATAGATTATTAAAAAAGCAATTAGACTATTAAAACGAGAAAACTGTTCACAGCAAAGAGTCTGTGGAGTCCTGAAGCCCACCAGCCAGGCAGCCTTTTCCCCCTCCTCCCATCCTTGCAGAGACCCCACAGGTGCCTTCAGGGCCCCCCAGGCATTGAGGAGGCCAGTAGCCAGGGCCCTCCAGCCTGGCCCCAGGCCTCCTCCCCGCTGGCCCCGCCCCCAGCCCCACCCTTGGTCTCACCCGGGCCTCGCTGTGTCTTGCAGGACAAGAAGTTGATCAAGGCCCTCTTTGACGTGTTGGCGCACCCCCAGAACTACTTCAAGTACACAGCCCAGGAGTCCAAGGAGATGTTCCCGCGCTCCTTCATCAAGCTGCTGCGTTCCAAAGTGTCCCGATTCCTGCGGCCCTACAAATAACCCTGGGGCGCTGCCCTGCTGGGATGCCGGGGGCCCGAGGGGGCGAGTGCCTTCCCTCCACAGGAGAAGCTGAAAGGCGGCTCCACGGGCCTCCACGTCGCCTTGGGAAATCACCACGGCGTCTGCCCATCAGGAACCCCTGACCGCCCGTGGAGGGAGAGACCACGCCGGGGCAGAGACCCCAGCTGGGCCGCACACCTCCCATATCCGCCCCCTGGGAAAACACTGCTTAAGGCAGCCTTTCTCCCTCCCGCTCCCTGTGCCTGTTCATTTCCAGGACAGCAGGTGCCCTGTCCTGGGCCAGCACTCGCCATGCCGCCTGGGCCAGGACGCTCTGTGTCACTCGAGGGCGGGTCCCTGGCAGAGCGGCATTGGGAGACTGCATGTACCCTCTGCCCAACGCTTCAAGAGAGAGAGGAGTGTGGCTGCCACGTCACTGTCTCCGGGGAGGTTCTCGGAGGCAGAATCCGAGACAGGAAGCCAGGCCGAGGAACGAGGGGTGTGAAGGATTGTCTGGTGGGCTTGATAAGCCGGTGTCAATGGCTGCAGGGTGTCCACACCCACCAATGCCTCTGGCCCTGGGCCCAGGACGCGGGCACTGTGTGGTTGGGCTCTAAGGATTCTGTGATGGGACAGAAGAGAAGAGAGCTGCTAGGGGAGGAACCTGTAGATTCATGCTTTCCCTTGATAGAGCATCTAATTAAGTACTATATATATATATATAAAGATAAAGATAAATATATATATACTTCTATTTGTGGGTACTGTAGGGAAATTCTCTTTAGTAACTGTAAATATTCATCACAACCTCACCTCTTCTCCCGTGAGCTGGTGCGAGCCCTGCTGTTGCCGCCTCCCTGACTGATTAAACTGCTCCCCAGACACTTGCCACCTCTGTTTACATGAGGCTGGCAGCCCGCAGGCCTGGGGAGAAGGCAGGCTGGCCCTGGACTCAGTTTGGAATCTAAAATCTCTGGGAAGTGGGCTCCAATGCTTTGCTGGAGTGTTGCCCTCGGATGGACTTGGTGGAAGGCAGTTTCCCCTTGGACCCCTTCCTGGGGGTGTGGGGGCCCAGCGGTAAACCTCGGAAGGTGCCTATGTCTGACCCTGAGGCCGTGACCTTGGAATCCATGCTGTGCCCGCATGCTACCGGGACGCCAGGCCTGTCCCACGTGAGCACAGACGTGTGACCACAAGGGGCCTCAGAGAGCATCAGCCACTCATTTAATTTACCAGTGAGGAAACGGCCCAGGTGGGCCCCCAGGCAGAGGCGACTGGTTGTCGGGAGGCCTGGCTCCCAGTGCACTCTTCCTCCTGCTGCGCAGTGCTGCCTCCCTCTCAGAGTCTCTCTTTAAAAAAGAAAAGTCTGGAGTTTGACCAGGTTGCGTGGCGTCCCACTCAGCCAGAAAGCTACACCTGAGCTAGAGCTGGCGAAGACCTCCAACGTGCAGAGGCCTTGCCTGCCGCCAGACCGCTGGCCGCCGCTGCAGGACATGCAGAGGAAGTGGTCTGTGTTTTTAGGGTCAACAAATATTCAACACTCCAAGGAACATGGGAGAATCTTCAAATGCACTCTATTCCCCCATTCCAGGTGGCTGCCTCCAAGCGGTTTCCTCTCCTCACCCCAAGCCCAGGCTGACCAGTTAGAGACGAGCACAGTTTGAGAACCGTCTGTGGCACATTGAGGATGGTGAAGATTGAGGGCGGATGAGATGCAGGGCTTGGTGACAAGGCAGGTCATAACAAATTTTACAATCCAAAAAAGGGCTTGGAACTCAGGAATTATTCACAGCCATTACCCGTGTCAGCACTAGGAGGTCCCCATATTGGCTAATGCTGCTATCAACCTTCTCCACCGAAAGCCAACTCACTGGGAGGGGGCTGCACTTGGTGGGTGGGTCGGTGTCAGCTGATGAGCCCTGTTGGGGCCACACTATCCTCCCCTGGTCACAGTCCTTGAAGGCGAGCTTAGTTTCCAGAAGGGGGCCTGTCGTCCCTTGTCAAGCCATTGGTCGTCCCCAGGAATTAGATGAGCGTCCTCCAGGATGAGCCCCAGCAACAGCTACCCAGGGGAGGGTACTGGGAGGGCTTTCTAATCTTCTCAACAAACCCCACAGAGGACCAGAAAGAGCTCTCACCTCTCCTGAACTCTTCCGGCTGCTCCTTTGGGTGGTTTCTGGCAGTTGCCACCCACATGCACATTAATCCGCCCTTTCGGTGGGAGTCAACCCACCTTCCATGGCTGTCACCACCGCTGTGGTCAGACCCTGCCCAGTGTCCCCCACGCAGAGCAGGACAGGGGCAGACTCAGATGTGGGGCCCCTCACTCTTCAAGAGTACCAGGTAGCCAGCAACCCAAATTCACCAGCTGCCCATCCAGTCACCATCCAGCCCTTGCTCCCCAGTAAAACCACCTCCCGCACCATCAGGGGGACTCCAGGAGTGCGGTCTGTCCCCAATTTCCATGTCAGCCCTCAGCCCCACAGTGGGGAGCTTGGAGGTCCCACCTGTTAATCCCAGAGCTGCTCCTGTTCCTCGGGGCCTGGTGGGCCCGGGAGATCTCGCTGGCAACAAAGCACGTTTCTCCACGTTTCCATGTTGTGGAAGCCAATGGTAGATTGGCTGACACGAGGTGGCCTCTCCACCTGGTCCCAGGTGGAGGCAGAGAGAAAAGGGAAGGCCAACAAGGACTGGGCCCAGATAGGGCGGATCCCCGAGGCGAGTCCCGCAGAGGATGGAAGCCGAGGGCGGGGGTGCGGGAGTCCTGTGCTGACGGGGAGGGCCTGAGCCAGAGGAGCACATCACACGCCTGGACCGGACGTTGGCTGTGAGCAGCCACAGACCCACCTTGGCCTTGGCCTGCATGGACCCTCAGTAGTTGGCCAGTTGATAAGGAAAGGAGCTAAGGAACAAGCTTCTGGAAGCAGAAACCTGCCCCGTTGGCCAGGACTGAAAGCAGGTGCGAAGGCCTGGAGGGTCTGATGAGCTCGGTTCTGCTCCTAGTGGACCATGGCCTGGGCAACTGGAGAAGCTCTGAAGATGGCGATGGAGGACCACAGTGTCTCCGCACTGATCCCCAGGGTACCAGGAGTGGCAGGCCTGGAAGAAGCCCCTCTACCCCGCATCCCTGGCATCTCCTGACACTCTCTGCTTCCGTGGAAACATGCCAAGGAAAGGGAAAGACTCTGCCTCGAGGTTTAGTGGCCGACCAAGCCTTCAGTGAGTGAGTGTTGAGGTGGCCTCATTTGCTTCCCCGAATTAGGCTTGTTTTCCCCCATTTCCTCCCTTGTCTGAGCCAGAGCCTTGCAGCTGTAGCCTTGTACTGTCCTCTCTCGTCCCCCAGGCTCTCCATCTCATCTCTCCAGCAGCAGCATCAGCCTCTGCACCCTACCCCAGGAGCTCGCATCTGCCAGTGGTGGTGACCTCCTTCTTCCCAGATCTGGCTCCCCAGGGGCCAGTCTTTCCCAGCTCCCCCCACCTCTGTGGTCACAGAGTCGAGGAGGCCTTGGGGCCCAAGGTGGCAGCCTCAGGCAGCTTTCTCTCCTGCCATCCATTGGTGTGGGACATGTTTGGGAGACAGAGATAAAGTAGAACTGAAACCCGGGCCAAAAAGTGCCCAGACAGCAATGGCCCGAGAGGCCATCTTCGAAATCCTGAAGAAAGAGCCTCTCCCCCCCGCCCCCACAAACCCCTTTCCTGCTTGAACCCTCGTTCTCCCAGAGACATGGCCAAGATCACCCATTTTCTACCACAAGAGGCCCCTGGCCTGCCGGAGCTGTAGTGGGTGCCTACATGGCATCCCGGGGGCTGAATGATTATTCCAGCACCTCCACCACCGCCAGTGCCAGCGGAAAAGTAAGATACTGAACTAAGTTAGGTCATTTAGCAAACATCTGCTGAGCACCTACTGTGTGCTAGACTCCTAGAAAGGCAGAGAAACCACAGCCAGGGGGCTGATGGGATCCCCTGGAAAGCCCCTCTGGTCACGGAAAGAAAGATGGTTGAGGCTAACCCCGGGGTGAGCAGAGCCCAGCACTCTCCTCAGGAGAAGGCCGGCCCTCCCTCCAGCGCCTCCCAGGACCCCAGGTGCAGAGCAGAGCTGGTCTACATTTCAGGGATGTCCAGAAGGAGAAGCTGCAGGCAGCCCAGCGTCGTGACGTGGCTGCCCTTCTCCACCAGCAGAGAGAAATGCACACAGGCCAAGACTGCGGATTCTACACGCCCAGGACGGCCGTCTCCGCCCCACGCATCACCCACTGCCCACGCCTGGCACAGTTGGTGCTCCAGACGGGAGGTACCTTCCTTGTCGCCCTGGGACCCCAGCTGTTTTTACCTGCTCTACGCCACGCTTGGAAGTTTAGTCAGCCTGGTAAACTGCATCTTATATCAAGGCCCCTTTTCTTCACCAAAGATACCCATGGTGGCAGCTCAGCCCTTCCAGCCAGGGCGACATCATTAAGGCCAAAGGCGGAAGAAGTTGATGGTTGAGGTACACTGCCCGTCTGACGTGTGGAGATGGAGCAAAGAGCTCCTATTCTTCCTCGGCTGCCTCTGCCCCTGCAGCACCTGCAGATCGCCAGCCCCTCCAGGAGTAAGCCCTGAGCACCTACTGTGTGGCAGACACAGGGCCGGCACGGAGCTGGAGTCTGCCGAATCCAGCCTGCCTTGCTTCTTGGAGTGGGCTCCAGGAGGGGGTGAGTCATCCTGGGCCCAGACAACACAGGCGTGGCCACAGGCTCCCTCCCAGCACCTGACAGATGGCGCCCAAAGAACAGGAAGGACCCTTTGTTCCGTAAGGCCTCCCCAGCCCCCGGATGGATCCTCTAAAATTGACCCTCTGGAATTCCAAGTCTCAACGGGAAGCAATGAAAGGCCAGAGCCCATCAGTCGTCGTCAGTGGGGTAGTCCCCCACCCCCACTACTGAGCTCTGGGCTCAACTTTTAACATATGCACAAACCATCTTCCCCGCCCTGTGAGGAGGGTGGGGCTAAATTTGTTCTTCAGATGTGGAGATTGCGGCTCTGGGAGGCCAAGTGACACGCCCAAGGCAAATAGTAATTAATGGAATTGAGAATCAAACCCAAACCCATCTAATCCGGAAGTAGGAAATGTCTCTGAAAGTTAATAACCGAATTGTACAGATTGGGAAACTCAGCTAGATCAGCAGAGGCGGAGGGGCGTCCAGGGGCGGGGATGGATATGAAGGGTAGAGAGAGGAGAGGATGAGGAGGGTTTTGGAGGTGGAGGGGGCTCAGTGATGTTCCCTCCCCTCTGGGACAAGCACTGAAAACTCATTCAGAGAAAAGGCTTCTGCCTTCTCCCGGGGTGACAGGTCTCTTCCGTTCAGACCTGAGCCCGCACGGCAGGCTAAGCCGGCTCGGCGCTCCTGCCGAGTGGTTCCCGCCGCTTTCTGCCGAGGCCCTGCGCAGCCTGGACAGATGCGGGGCCCGTCCCCTATTGCCGCTATTTCAGGCTCCAGCACACGCGCGTCAGAGGTGCGGGTATCCCTCAGCGCTCAGTGTGGTGGAAAGCAGGGGAAAAAAGAGCAAGCTGATGGATGCCAAGTATGTTTTCAGCGCAGAAGCCACCTAGATCTGCAGGGAAACTTCGTATTCCACTGAGGTCATAACCTTAAACAGCCTGAGCAGACCCAGTCCATACTGCTCTTGGAACAGGACCTGCACACCAGTGGGGCGGGGGGCAGGGGGACGAAGAGTTCGGGGCCAGAGAGCTGAGCCCTCGTGCCCGCTGCCTTCACTCTGGGCGTCTGGGCAGGCGCCATACTGTCCAGGCGCGTTGGCAATCACTGCCCGCAAGAGTGACAGATGTCAACTAACCACGTTTTTCTTTTAGTTGCCTCTAATATTCAAAGTTTTGTTTTCTCCATCATGTTCATACATATGCATGCAATTAAACATTTGTGAAAATCACTTTAATAATAAACAAGAAATGAACTTAAATATTGTTCTTTCATTCATCAGAGGTCATGATCGAGGGGAAAAAAGGTACCTGGAATCAGAAAAAAAAAATTTTTTTTCAGAAATTCCTTGGCTGTGCTGAGGGCTGAAAGTAAAGGAGCTACAGTAGCTTCTGGAAAGCAGAGCGGTGACCGTGAGATCTGCATGTGGAGGGCACCCGAAGGCAGGGAACAGACATGTTCTTCAGTGAGCTGCCAGAAGTAAAACTTCTGTGTTTCAAATCCCACATCTTGTGACAGGCATTATGAAACGGGAGACGTTCCTCTATACCTGGACTTCAATCGGGAAGTCACAGTCCGTGAGCCCCAGGGATCTGGGGCCCCTGGAAACTAGATGCACGCTCAGTGCTGTGTGCGTGTGTGTGTGCACACACATGCAGATATTTCTCTGGGAACGTGGCCCATGGCTTTCATTAGATTCTTAGAGAAATCTAGGACCCCACAAAGGCTAATAACCACCACTCTCCTCAATCATGTGGAGGACCCTCTGGCATCATGCTCTCAACAGGAGAAAAAATTTTATAAATGATATTAATTAATACTCCAAAAGTCTAAGGAAACCTCTGGGAATACACTCAAAAGAATTGGAAACAGAGCCTTGAAGGGTTATTTGTACACCCATGCTCATAACATCAGCATTCTTAATAGCCAAAAGGTGGAAGCAACCCAAGTGTCCATCAGCGAATGATTGGATAAACAAAACATAGTCTATCCATGCAATGGAATATAATTCAGCCTTAAAAAGGAATGAAGTTCTGACATGTGCCACAGCATGAGTGAACCTTACAGACATGATGGGAAGTGAAATAAGCCAGTCACAAAAGGACCAATATTATATGATTCCACTTATACGAGGCACCTGGAATAATCAAATTCATAGAGACAAAGTAGGATGGTGGTTGCCAGGGGCTGGGGTGGGGAGGGATGGGGAGTTGTTTAGTGGGCCCAGAGTTTCAGTTGGGGAAGATGAAAAAGTTCTGGAGATGGATGGTGATGATGGTTGTGCAACAATGTGAATGTAACTTAATGCCATTTAACTGTATTTTTTTTAAATGGTTAAAATAGTAAATAGGATGTTATGCATATTTTACCACAATTTTTAAAAGGTCTAAGAAGGAAACGGTAATGATACCCTCTGAGCACACAATACACTGGATATTTCTACCAAATTTCTCCCAAAGCTCCCAGAAAGACAGGATCACAAGAGTCGGCCTCTTTGGACTGGAAAATGAGCTGAGAAGCAGTGTAGCCCAGCTCACAATGGGAGGGAAATGTGGAGGCGAGTGTGGACTTACTTATTGGCCAGATTCCAAGGTCCAAGATGAATTCCAAATTCCTCAGAGAGCAGAAGGCCCACGTTCTAGCTTGTTCTGGCCTCACTCTGTGAACGGGGGAGATTCAAGAGGAGACTTCACCTCCAGTTCTATCTGAGACTGATCTGTTCCATGTCCAGTATTCCTGGACTTTCTCTAAACTCTGAGAGAGCTCAGTAATCAAATTCAGGCATCTTAGCTTATAAAGTGGGGATGCCATCTGTTGCTTTTTGTTTCCATTTTAGGATTAGCAGATTAAATACAGGGGCCATCCTGGTGGTGTGATGGTGAAGTTCGGTGTGCTCCACTTCGGCGGTCTGGGTTCACGGGTTTGGATCCTGGTGCCAACATACACCACTCGTTTGCCATGCTGTGGCAGTGACCCACATGCAAAGTAAAGGAAGATTGACACAAGATAGTAGCTCAGGGCTAATCTTCCTCAAGCAAAAAAAAGAGAGATTGAAAACAGATGTTAGCTCAGAGCATATCTTCCACAGCAAAAAAAAAAAAAAAAAAGAGATTAAATATATATTTGCACAAATGAAATTCACATTTTAAAGCAGTTCTTAACAAGCAAGCTTCTGGAAGGGTGAGTATGAATAATATTTTGCCAATAGATTGAAATTTTAGATGCCATGCACAAGTTCTTGAAAAACCCTAACTTGCCAAATGACACAGAAGAAATAGAAAATTAGAATAATCTTGTGACTAGTGATTGAATCTGTAATTTGAAACTTTCCCGTAAGTGTATATGGAAAAGCAAATGGTTAAAAATGGCCAAGACCCTTTTGCAGAAGAAGGATAATTTGAAAGAACTAACCCAAGCAGATATCTAGTGCTACTAAAATCTAGAGAAATAAATCCTGGATGGAATTTGTGCCGAGATGAGCAAACAGAGCAACTAAACACAACTGAGCCTGGAGAGAGATCTGCAAGTATTTGGAATGACAGAAGTGGCACTGCACATCAGTGGGGAAGAATTAACTTTTCAATAAATAGTGATGGGAAAATTGCTTATCCATACGTCAGAAAAATGAAACTGGGTTCCTATCCCATACCTTACACAAAAAATCAATTTCTGATGCATTAAGAATTAAATATGAAAAGAAAACTTAAAAACTGGTAGAAGATGATCTAGGAAAACATATTTCTGACTTTAAGGTAGGAAAGATTTCTTAAACCAGACATAAAAAGTACCAACAATGAAAGAAAAGATAAATAAACTTTACTACATTAAAATTTAAAAGTTCTATTCGTGAAAAGATAGTGTACAGAGAAAAGATGAGGCCAAACTGGGAGAAGACATTCGCAACATGTATAGCTGACAAAGGATTGGTATCCAGAATATATAAGGAACTCCTACAAACAATAAGAAAAAAGGCAAACAGCTCAATTAAAAAAAAAAAAAGAGCCAAAGACATATACAGGCATTTCACAAAAGAAGAAACAGGGTGGCCAATTAACATTTGAAAAGATGCTCAACCCTATTAATAAAAATAAAAATAGGGGTCAGCCCAGTGGTGTAGTGGTTAAATTAATGTGCTCTGCTTCGGTGGCCTGGGGTTTGCATGTTCGAATCCCAGGCATGGACCTACACACCCCTTATCAAGCCATGCTGTGGCAGGCATCCCACATATAAAATAGAGGAGGATGGGCACGGACGTTAGATCAGGGCCAATCCCGCTCTGGAAAAAGAGGAGGATTGGCAACAGACATTAGCCCAGGGCCAATCTTCTTCACCAAAAAAATTAATAAAAATAAAAATGAAGACAGCAAAGAGATACAACTGTCGCATTAGGTTGGCAAAAATTGTCTGATCTAATAAGAGTCGGAGAGGATATGGATCAATTCTACTAGGTATAAATGGAGAAGCTCTTACACATATGTACCAGGTGTCAATGCAAATAATTTACAATCAATCTATAAATCAGAATTGGGGTGAGTTTATTATGAGCCAGGTCTGAGGACTATAGTCCCGGGCCTTCTTTCCCCAAGGAAGGAAGGGCACCAAAGAAGTGGGGTGTACAGAGTGGTTATATACTGTCTTGGAACAAAAAGCATACATCACTTAGACAGGAATGTCCCTTTTACAATAGTCACAAGATTGCTTTGCTGGCACAACAGATATGTATGACCCAGCAATTCCAACCCTAGGTATGTACCCAAGAAAATTGAAAACATATGTTCACACAAAAATCTGTCCATGAATATTCATAGCGGCTTTATTCATGAAAGCCAAAAAGTGGCAACAGCCCAAATGTCTGTCAACTGAACAGTGGACAAATAAAATATGGTCTACCCACACAATGGAATATTATTCAGCCATATAAATGAATGAAGTACTGATACTTGCTAAATATAAATGACCCTTGAATGACCCTTGAAAACATGCTAAGTGAAAGAAGCCAGTCACAACAGCCATATACTGCATGTTCCATTTTTATGAACATCCAGAACAGGCAAATCCATAGGAACAGGAAGTAGACTAGTGGTTGCCAAGGGCTGGGGTTGAGGGGAGGAAATGGGGAGTGACTGCTAATCAGTACAGGGCTTCCTTTTGGTGTGATGGAAATGTTCTGGAATTAGATCATGGTGATGTTTGCACACCATGCAACCTTTGTGACTATATTAAAAACCCCTGGATTGTGTAATTTAAAAGGGTGAATGTAATGATATATGAATTATTCTCTGTGCTACAATAAGAAATATGTATTTTTGTCCCAGTTCCTGGCACACAGCTTCTGAAACTCTCGGAGTCTCCAGAGTGATGTGTCTTTGTATGCTACTGAATGGCTGGTGGCTGGCGGCCCTAGAGAGCTTCAGGATGGGGGCTGGTCACCAGAAAGACCAAGGCTTGCTTAGAGGGTTGGAACTTTCAGCTCCACCCCCTGCCCTATGGCCAGTGACTTAATCAATTGCGCCTAAGTAATGAAATCTCCATAAAAACCCCTAAACAAGGAGGTCCAGAGAGCTTCCGGGTTGGTGAACACATGGAGGTGCTGGGAGGGTGTTGCACCCAAAGAGGGCATGGGCGCTCCACCCCTTCCCCTGTACCCTGCCCTACGCCTCTCTTCCATCTGGCTGTTCCTGAGTTGCATCCTTTATAATAACCAGCAATAGTAAGTAAAGCACTTTCCTGAGTTCTGTGAGCTGTTCTAGCAGATCTCAAACCCAAGGAGGAGGTCATGGGAACCCCCTGAATTTATAGCAGGGTTGGTCAGAAGCACAGGTGACAGCCTGGGACATGTGACTGGCATGTGCAATGAGGGCAATCTTGGGGACTGAGCCCTTAACCTGTGTGGTCTGCACTACCTCCAGGTAGATAGAGTCAGGACTGAATTGAATTACAGAGAGTTGGAGGATTGGTTGGTGTTGGGAAAAAAACCACACATTTGGTATCAAAAATATGAGTAAAAACAGTTCAGATCTAAACAAAACAAAGCAAAAACACCATCATGTGGAGTGAAGAAAAGAGTCCCATACCATCATCACACCATATCTTTAATCTCAAAAACAAGCAAAACGAAACAATCTATTGCTATGTTCATATGTGTTGAAAGCCTTTCTTAAAGCATGGAAATAATGAACATCCAATCCAGGACAGCGCTGAGAAGGGAGCACAGGAGCTGGAAGATGAAATGGAGGAAAGTACCGCACTGCTGTTGCTCAGTTACTTACACCGGCTTTCACCTATCATTTTGGATGTATTAAATATTTTAAAGGAAAACAAAGGGAGAAGCGTGGTTTTAACACATTTCCTTAGGAAGACGCCATATTGGAGCCCAGCCTACAATCTCTCAGTCAGTACAACCGGCCAGCGTGCTCCCCCGGCGTGGAAGCAGCTCGCTGTCTCTGGTTGAGGAACAGGTGAAGGTGGTGTCTTGGGTTTAGGCTCCGTGGAGTATGAAAAACACATTTTCTGCAAGCACCCTCAGCACAGCTCCTGACAGGAGAGGCTTTCAGGAACCAAAGGTCACCCTGGGCTTGCGATTTCCAATTTGGGGGATGGAAGGTCCTTTTTTAATTCTTCTTTTTCCCCTTCTCTCTTTCTCTCTCTTCTTTTCCCTGGGGTGAGGAGAGCAGAGACATAATTTTATGTTGATTAGGTTGCACATTAGGTGGCTCCTTAAGGAGGTAACATTTCACCTGAAGGATGAGCTGGAATTAACAAGGTGGGAGGAGGGCAAGGGCTCTCAGGCAGAAGGAACAGCTTGTGCAAGACTCCCAAGACAGACGTGATGGGATGCGCTCCAAGAGCTGAAGAAGGCCAGCGAGGCGCAACTCAGAGAATGAGGGGAAGAGTGTGATGAAAGCAGGCTGGAGAGGTCAGCAGGCTGGACCACACGGGGCCTTGGAGGTCACAGGAAGACTGGGTTTTTATGCCTGGGCACTGGGTAACCTCAAAAGACTTTAAGTAGGGAATCTGATACGATTGGGTCTGCATTTGGGGAGGAGAGTGCTAAACAGGCCTGCCCTGTCAGAGGGATGTATGTTCACATGACCGGACCAGTGCCTGAGAGACCACTGAGACTCAGGCTTCCTTCCCCAGTGGGACTGGATCCCTGGGAGCATGTAGGCTGGAGCTGTTGGAGCTATTTACTACAAGGGAATAGCCTATCGGAGAGCAAAGTCAACGCGCAGAAGAGCAGAGCTGAGAGATAAGACAGAAAAACTGAATCCTGGTGATGTTGTTTGTGCCCCTAGATCAAGCTGGACTTGAAGCCCACACAAATTCCTTTGTTATTTGTTACATGGTAGTTCTGGTTGCCATAACAAAATACCTCAGACTGGGTAGCTTAAACAACGGAAATTTACTTTCTGGAGGCTGGGATGTCCAAAATCTAGGTGCCAGCCCATTTAGTTCCTGGTGAGAGTTCTCTTCCTGACTTGTAGACAGCCACCTTCTCACTATGTCCTAATTCCCTGGAAAGAGAGTACACTGGTATCTATTCCTCTTCTTGTCAGGGCATCATCCCTAACAGATTAGGACCCCACCCTTATGACCTCATCTAACTTTTATCACCTCCTCACAGGCCCTGTCTCCAAATACAGTTACACTGGGGGTTAGGGTTTCAACATACGAATGGCGGGGGTGGGGGTGGGCGGGGCGGGGAACGACACACAAAAAACATTCAGTCCATAACACTGTGAGCCATAACAGCCTTAAACCAGTTTGGGTTGGATTTACTGTCCCCTGGAGTGGACAAACTCCAGACTGATACATAGGGTGAGGGAGATGGAGGTGTCAAAGATGACACTATTCAGCTAGTACAACATATGGTGGCTCATAACATAATAATTATTATCATATGATATCTATCTATATAGGCATAAGACCATAAGGCATGATAAATAATATGTTATTATTAGTGGTGATCAAGTCTGTGAAGTAGATAATAATTCTTACCTAATCACAACTTAATATCATTATGTACTGAATATTCACAGTGAGGTGCTGCTGCCCCACCTACCTGCCACCTGAGATGCACCTGTTCTGTGGCCTACAAATTGCATGGAGCCTGGAGGAAGTTACGGGGTAGGTGCGTGTGAGACGCGTGTGGGAAATGGAGGCTGAGTGGTCCTGCTGTAGAGCATATAGAGAAGCCTGGACACTTGCAGCAGTGGTTATGTCCCCTCTTGTACAGTATAAAACCACAGCTTTGTATTTATATTTTGTTTAGAAGTAGTTTTTCTTATTGTGCAGTAAACCTTCTCAGGAGCAATAAACTTAAAAAAAAAAAAGTCCACATTTAATTTAAAATTAAGTTCTGAATTTCCATTTCTCAAAGCTGATTATGAAACTGAAACTTCCACAAAATGTCGACTTTTACCTTCCACCCTGGGGGCCAAAGAGATATCGATAACCACAAACCAAGCCAGGGACACAATTCTGATGCAGAAGCATCACATCCACTTCAGAAGTTAGTGATTATTTTAAGCAACTGTGTCCAGAGATGAATTCACATGTGCACTGCAGAAGTGGGCTGACAGATCGCTCTGTAAATCATGACTTCATTTAGATCAAATGACTTTTTCTACATTAATTTCACTCATTTTTCTAATTCCAAGTTTTCTTGTGCTCATCTGAAAAGCAAAGCCATCACTGTTAATGCGTTGGCTCCACCGACTGAGGAATTATTCCACAGTTGATGCCAATTTGTGTCAAACTCATCGGACAGTTCCATTTTTTTTCATGCAATTCATGGAATTAAAATTAAGCTTTTGGAAGTTCATTCAGCTTTTGGAAGTTCATTCTGTCCAGAGTGAAAAACTAACATTATTGTGAATGCTACTCAGCTAAATTCAGTTAAAAAGCGGAACACTGAAAGCATGTTTTTGCGACGATAATGCGATATAAAGTTCGATGGGTACAGCACAGAGGGACTAACATTCTCACTAAATTAAGAAGCCCATGGAGCAGAGATGGACTTGGAATTGGATGTGGTTAATAATTTTATCCAAACAAGCTGTAAAATTATACCAATTGAATTAGAAATCATAGTTGTCGAAAATTTACAAATATTTTTTCATAATTAGAGTAACTGAACTACAAAACGTTTGTGACACAGCTGCTTTTAGATACAAATATTCAGCAGCTGAAGCACCAAAAAAACTTCAGCCTTTGAGCTTTTTGGCGAATTACGATTATTGCAAAGTTGCAAACGGGAAGACAGTGAATCTCATCCGTATGGAAGCAATAGGAAAACTTGAAACATCAGAATGTTCAAAGAATGATTTTTGAAATTCTGTAACTGCACTTTGAAATATCTTTGCAATACCTCGACTTGTAAGAAAAACCTCCCAGTTTTAACTGAATAAACTGAATCCAAAGTAAGGAAACGGAGAAAGGCCACTACTCCGCAACATGCAATTTGGTGAAGCGCTCAAAAAAATCAGAGATCCCCTCCCACCCCCGGGGGTCTGCAAGTCGTCGAAGTGCGGTCGGTGCCAGGACAACAGCTCCGCCACACCCGTGTGTCTGGGCCTCAGTTTCCCCTCCCGGACAGGCTCTGGAATCTCCCGACTCCGACCACGTGAACGCTGTTAAGACCTCGCTCCCGGCATCCCCCGCGGCAGCCGCGGGGTGAGAGAGGACCTCCCCCGCCCCGCCACGCACGGGGCGCGCGTGCGCACACGCCGGCAGCGCCAAGCCACAACAGCGCCAAACGCGCGCGCAGGCCCGCGCGCTCACGCAAGCGCACTCGCACACGCACCCGCTCGGGCGGCCCGGCTTCCGGGCTCCCCGGGGCCCGCTGGGAGCCTCGCGCCCCGGCGGCCTGCGGCGAGCCGGCCCGGCGTGCGGGCGGGGGCACGGGAGCTCCGGCGGAGGGCGGGGCGGGCGGCGGCGCGGGCGGGCGGGCGGGCGGGGTCGGGAGGGCCGGGCCTGCGGGCGGCGGCGGCGCGGGACGCGGCGCTGGGCGGGTGGAGGCGCCATGGAGGCCGACGCGGGGTCGGAGCGCCGGCCTGCGGGGCGCGGCAGCCCGGGCCTGACGCCGGAGGCGGCACCGAGCTCGGCGCAGGGCCCGGACCCGGAGGAGGGCGCGCGGGCCTGGGCCGAGTTCGCGGCGCTGCACGGCCCGGCGCTGCGCGCGTCAGGGGTCCCCGAGCGGTACTGGGGCCGCCTCCTGCACAAGCTGGAGCACGAGGTGCGGGCGGGGCGCCGGGGAGGGCGGGCGCCGGGCGGCGGGGCCGGGGCGCCCTGAGAGGCGCGGGGGCAGCTGGCGTGCGGGTCCTTGGGCGCGCGCCCCCGTCCTCGGTTCCCGCGGGCCCTGGGCGCCGGGGGCGGACGGCTCTGGACCCTTCTGCCGGGAAGGGTGTGGTCTCTGGACGGGCCCTTAGTCGAGAGCCGCTGGGGTGGGGCGGCAGGGAGGCCTCCTGGGGTCACGTGCGGATAAGGTCGGGAGGGTGTCTGGGGGGTTCGCGACGTGGAGAAGTAAAGAAAGCGCGTTCCAGGGCAGGAGTATGTGTCCCTCTGGGAGTTGAGGGATGGCGTGGATGGACGAGGCTGGAGAAGCGGGTAGAGTTTTAATGACGAAGGGCCACGAATGTCGTGATCACCGACTTTGTCTCCTTGGCAGTTAAGGAGCCGTCTAGATTTGGGACCTAAGAGTGGCCGCCGGAGCCCGGTAGTGGCCCTGATCCTACCAGCACTGGGGCTGGGCCAGGGCTGCGGTGGGAACTGGAACCAAAATGAACTTTGGCTCCTGTTGTGTGCCAGGCAGGCCCTGTGCTGCGTTCTCCACACACCTGAGCCTCACAGCAGTCCCATTAGACAGTCGAGAAAACTGAGGTCAGGAAGAGGAAGGGTCTCTCCCAAGGTCTGTCAGCCTTCAGAACTGGAAGCTCTCTTTCCGCCCCTGCCTCCCTCAGGGGGAAGAGATGCCCCATGAATTTGTGTGGCTTTCACTGATCGGGTTATAGAATTCTGTCATGTTTTTTCGTTTGATTTGAACCCCAGATCACCCCCATTTTGCAGATTAAAGACAACAGGCTGTGAGAGAGAGAGAAGGAATCTAAAGAAAAATGAAAAGGGCTTCAGTGCTTCTAGGTTCTCCCTCTTTTTGTGGGGACACCTCCATTCTGCTCACCCGCCTGGGCCTCCAGAGGGTCTCCTGCGGGTCCTGGCTGAGGGGTGGGCACTGGTTTTTGGTAGTTTGCCCAGGTGATGAAGCTGGAGCACATTCATGGACCAGATAGTGGGGTCTTCTTATCTGGAACCAGGCTCATTTCTGGGGGGCCGCCTCCTGGGGCGGAGACAGACGGAGGGGTGCAGGTGATGAGGAGGAAGTCCAGAGGCAAGGAGAGGGTGTGCCCTGACCCTGGCTGCTGGACAAATCCCACCGTCTCTGCCGGTTTCTCTATCTGTAAAATCGATTTGGACCAGGTACCTACCTGCCCAAAACACACACAGTTGCTATAAAAAAGATACAGTGTCAGAGGCACTCGGTGCATACCTCCCTTTTGTAACACAGTGAATTTCCTTTCTTGGTGTGACCTGCCGTCAGTTCCGCCAGCATTTCCTGACCATGTGCCCGGGTCCCAGGCCTGTGCTGGGGTGGGAGGGGACCCCAGCAGTTTGTCCTTGTGTGCTGGGTGAAACGAGCATGATGGCTCCAGCCCTGCCAGCTTCCATGGGCAGTAAACCCAAGTCACTCTCCTGTCTGAGCCCGAGTGCCCACCTGGAAAGCAGGAGGTGAAACAGGGGCCCTGTGGGGATTGGGTGGGGTGGCATGAGGTAAGCGTCAGCCAGTGCCCAGCATGCGGCAGGCAGTCACCAGAGTGTAGCCTCTCTTCTGCCCTGGCCGCTGTGGC
Source organism: Ceratotherium simum simum (assembly GCF_057802395.1). NCBI lineage: Eukaryota > Metazoa > Chordata > Mammalia > Perissodactyla > Rhinocerotidae > Ceratotherium > Ceratotherium simum. The sequence goes on from NC_141924.1 coordinate 7,003,790, forward strand.
TCTGCGAGGGGCAGCCAGTGTTTTTCCATGACCCTCCCTTGCCGTTACGGGTTACCGGCAGAGCTGTGAGTCATCACTTTGCCAGACCCAAACCTGCAGCCGTTGTTCTGAGTGAGACCTGCCGCTGCTGCTGTGGGCCAGGTGTGAGGGAAGGTGCACGCCCGCCGAGCAGGCACCTGGCAGCAGAGGAATGGGCCCCTTCAACCCCACCACCCCGCAAGGCCAGTGCCCCCTGGTGCCTTGCCTCAAAAGAAATCACTTCCCTTGGAAAGGATGGGGAGTGTTTTAAAGTAAGTGTCAACTCTTTTCCTGTCTGCACAGACTTCCCAGTTGCAAAACCACTCCCCTTTGTTACCTCGTTAGGGGCTTCTCCAGTCCCACCATGATGGGATTGTGGTCACTCCCATTTCACAGCTGGGGAGAGGCCAGGCGAGGTAGGCATCTGTCCCCAGGCCCTACACTCCCCCCTCTGTGCCCTCTCCCTCCGTCAGGTTTGGGGATGGAGGGCTGGGGATTTGGGGTCCTGGGTTGAAGTCTAAGGTGAATTCCAGCCCTCTGAGCTGCTCTCTCCTGATCTCTCAACTGTGAGGAAGGTAGTAGCCTCCTCGGGTTCTTTGGGGGTTACAGGGGAACCCAGCTTGAGGCTCCATCCCAGAGAGCCCGAGCTCCTCTTGTCTTCGGAGAACCTGGTCTGCTCTACCTGCTCCGCAGCCCCCCTGCCTGGTGCCCTTTCACAGCACCCCACGGCCACGTGTTTCAATCTCCCCTTCCTTCATCACTCATCTCTGATTATGGCTCCTCCATAAAGTCTTCCCCGGGCCCTCCAGGCCCCGGCACCATTTACCTGGTCCTCTCAGTGGCCCAACCCTACCTGTCTCTGCCACACGGCTCTCCACTCCCTGGGCAAGATCATGAGTGGTCCATCCTCTCACCCCAAGGTGCCTGCCTGCCTGCCTGGCACACACAGCTGCTTGTGCCTGTATAGACAGCTGGTTTCCAACTGCTGGGATGAATTTTTCTTCTGTTTTTTAACTGAGCTGTGAGAAGTAGGTTTTAGGGGAGAGCTTGCCTTTGCTGAGTCCCTGGCGTGTGCACTGTTTTATTGATTTAACACCTGTAGCTCCTGGAAGGTGGGTGACACCCCTTCCCAGGTGAGAGACTAATCTCAGAAGTGTAGTGCTGGTGGCACATGCTGACGGCGTGTATGCTGAGTTTAGGGTCTTCTAGGCTCTATATGTGTGTGAATCATGTAATCCTCCTAACAGCCTTCTAGGGGTACGTTGTAATATTCCCATTGTATGGATGGGGAAACTGAGGCACAGAGTGGTTCAGTGACTAAGGTCACGTGGCCTAGCTCCAGAATCTTCCCTAAGGCCCGTTGCCGACCTTAGGCAGACACACCGTCCGTGAGTGTGGCTGAGTGGGGCCCAGCCTGGCTCCAGAGCACATAGAGGAGGCCGACTGCTTCACCAGCTGCACGTGGCTGGCACTTGTCCTTTGCCAGGGAAACTCAAGGATCGAGGCCCTTGTCTTCTGGCCCGGGACCTCAGGAGATGAGCCCCAGGCCCCCCAGGCCATGCTTCGTGCAGGCCTGGACCGCTTCTTGGCTGGGCTGGCGTGACGGCTGCAGGGCCTCTTGGGCACCTGTTCCCTCTGGGGTGCCTCGGCTGCCCTGGTGTTGGATTGGTTCTTCCAGTGAGAGTGGCCTTGGGATGAGGTCTCTGGCCACCAAGATCCCGACTCTTCCATTCACTTGCAGAGTGACCAGACCTACCCCTCTGCCTTTGGAGGCTCATCTTCCCTGTAGAGGGAAGGACCAGACTAGATGTAGTTGGAACACACACGCAATCCCACTTCTGAGCATGGGTCCTGTGGGCGAGGGGCCCTGGACGATGGTCCCTGTACTGGGGTAGGTTAGGTCCCAGTTCTGACTGATTTCTTCAGGAGCCTCAGTTTCCCCACCTGTAAAATGGGTAGTTGGGCAATAACTAGGTCCTGCTTCTAAGGGGTTTAGTTTGTCCTTGAGGCCAGGGTGTGGCGCCCTCGCGGCTTCTCCCGGAGCAGGAGTCCAGGCTGTGGGGAGCGGGTTGGGGGGTGTCCTGCCAACTCCCCCTGCTGTGACCCCCAGGTTTTTGACGCCGGGGAGATGTTTGGGATCATGCAAGTGGAAGAAGTGGAGGATGACGGGAGTGGGGACGAGGCGGCGCGGGAAGTGCGGAGGAAGAAGCCCAACCCTGGCGGCGAGCTCTGCTACAAGGTCATCGTCACCCACGAGAACGGGCTCCAGGCAGCCGACCCCAACAGGTAGGGGTGCAGGCCTGTGTCCGCCACCCACACCGCCGCTCTCAGGGCCGGGCTGCCTCTAGAGGGATTTCACCAGGACTGTGCCCGCTGGGGAAGAGCAATAATTGCAAACACTCATGCTTCCTGTGTGCCAAGCTCTGGTCACTTAGCCAGCCTGGTGACATGCACTGGTGGCCACCTATGTTTCCACCTGGGCTTCAGGGTGTCAGCCCCGCCGGTGACGACCTCCCGTGTTAGTCGTGTTTCATGCTGTCCTGCAAGCAGCCTCCCCATGTCTCACTTAACCACAACGGGGGTGTGCTGAGTTCCGATTTTGCTGATGAGGAAACAGAGGGGAAGGACTTGCCTGAGGTCACACCGCTGGTTAGGGGTGTGGGTACTGAACCCAGGGCAGTCTTACTCGCGAGCCCGGGCTTTCACAAGGCCTCCTGGGCCTCTCCCTGGTCCTGCTGAATCTGAGTGACTCTCTGGGTGGAGCCTGGGAAAGCGCATGTAACAGAGTTCTCCAGGGTTTTATGCCCGGGAATGGGAGGAATGTGGCCTGGTTGAGTCCTCAGGTAAGGACGCTGAGGCCCGTAGCCACAGGGTAGACGGGGCAGAGCTAAGACTGGACCCCAGGCCGAAAGGGGCTGTCCTCAGCCAGGACAGGCCTGCAGGCCCCTCTGCCTGACTTTACTGGAACCTTGAGGAAGAAAATTGCCAGCCTTTGAAGGTCACTGGGCCCTGTGTCCACAGCTCCTCAGGGAAGGGTCTGGCGTCCTCTTCTGCGGAGCTTTCCCAGCCTCCTTCCCCAGCCTGGGAGGGGGCGGGAGTGGCCACACAGGTAATTACAGCAGTCAAGTGCCTCCACCCCATGCTCTCTGCCTCAGGAACTTCACGCTCCCCTTCTCGTGAAGTTCAGGGTAGCCCACCTTTGTGCACACCTGCGGTGTTCCCGCCTGTGCCGTGTCTGGGGCGCAGGCACCGCAGCCACCACAGCCACATCCAGGAGCTCAGGCCTCTGCACCTTCACCACACACACCGCCCCAGTCGGTGTTGGGAGGGGCCTGGGAGGGAGTCTTGGGCCTGGAGCCCGGGGTTAGTTTCAGCTCCACAGCACCCCCTGCTCCCCGGCCTTTCTCCTCCAGGCCTCTGTGAGTCCCCCTGATGGCAGGCCCCAGCCTCCACCCCCTCCCACACCCGCCGAGTACAGCACCCTTCATGTGCACTTACCCAGGGTCATTCCTAGGTGTTCCACCTTGAAGGCCTGGCTCTGTGCACTGCAGCACACGGTCATAAACTTAAGCATGAGGCAGGAATAAATCTTCGTCAGTTTTAGGATGTACAAACAAGAAGTAATATAAACACAGTAAAGTAAATGCTGCTGAACTTGCCACCTGGCGTGAGGACTGGAGCGTTTGCTATTCTTTCATTTTGTTGGGGAACAGAGGCCGGGGGCCGCTCTGCCCATCAGGCACTCACACCTGTGCTTTTGGGGCCTCCTAGTCCACCCGGGCTCTGGACAGTGTCTGGGCAGCCCTGACCTGTGGGAGGGGGCAGGCCGAGCCTTGGGCTGCGCTGGACCTCCTTGTCCTCCACTGCAGCCCCCGCGCGGTTGTTCGCGAGCCGGGCAGCTGGCCCCCTGGGCTCCTCTGAGAAATCGGAGCCTCTGGGCTGCAGGTGTCCGTCCGTGTGACGACTGGAAGCCTCTCTTGCCGAAAGGTGTTGATGCTTCCCAGCAAGTGCCCAGAGGTCCCGGCGTGCGTGCATGCACGCATTCCACATGGCAGCTCCTTTGCGCGTCTGCCTGCTGCTGGCCTCCCCGTGCGCGTGGCCTTTGCTTTTGCTGAGCCACTGCCGTGCAGCCAGGTGAGGAAGCTGGGCCTGTCCTCCAGGGGTTAAAAGTCCAGTTGAGGGCACTCACTGTCGCAGTGATTGCTGTAATAATCGCTGAGTACACAAGTATTTGTGTGTTTTGTCTCACTGGCTGCTCGTGTCAGCCCGGGGATAGGAGGTAGAGACCCCGTTGCCATTTTAGAAACTAGAAGAGGGAGAGGAACTTGCCCAGGGCCACACGGTGAGTGGTCGGCAGACCCAGGATCCCCACCCAGGCCCACTGGAATTCTCAGCTGGATTCTCCCTGCTGCCCTCTCCCTACTCTTCCCTTCTTGCCGTGCCCGCGTGGCAGCCTCACACCTCCCATGGTCTCTGCCTACAGCATCTTCCTCATCGACCACGCCTGGACGTGCCGCGTGGAGCACGCCCGCCAACAGCTGCAGCAGGTGCCCGGGCTGCTGCACCGCATGGCCAACCTGATGGGCGTCGAGTTCCACGGCGAGCTGCCCAGCCCTGAGGCCGTGGACCTGGTGCTGGAGGAGATGTGGAAGTTCAACCAGACCTACCAGCTGGCCCACGGGGTGAGTGGGCAGCCGGGCCCCAGGGGAGGCGGAGGACAGACACAGACATAGGCCTTCACTGGCCCACGCTGTCAGGGCTAGCAAGGGGGGCTGGTCCAGGAGAGGCCTCAACCCAGCTTGGGGGGCTTTACCCCACAAGTAAGCAAATTCATCTTCTCCCGGGGCCCATGGAAACCCCCCGTGTTCTGTGTGGCATCATTGTGGGCCTGTTACTCTTTGCCTTGAGCCAGCCAGTGCCGGGGACCCGTGTGTCTGCGTGGCCTGTGAGCTCACAGGATACAGCCCTCTCTCAGACCCCTAGACTTGGGCTCAGTGACTCGGCTGCCTCTTTCCTGGTGCCTTCTGGTTCTGTCACCCTCTTGAAAGCCCTCAGTGGTTCCTCGCTGCTTCTGGAGAAGTCCAGATATGGAGTCATATCCCTTTAGCACGTGTCCCGGGCTTTTGTCACCTCCCGCCTCCCCAGACTCGCCCTTATGCTCCAGCCCCTTACCACTTTTAGTTTGGGGAAAGACAAAAGTTTCTCATGATCTCAGCTTAGATGTTGCCTCCCCCAGGGAGCCCTCCCTGAACTCGAAGTCTCCCCCTTCTCCCCCTGCTATACACACAAAACCGAACACATCTGTGTAGCCTCTGGGCCACGTGCCTTGTTTCCATGCTCCTGTCCCACACAAGCGGTCACGCTGCAGTCCGCCAGCCTGTGTCCTGATCTGCCAGGGCAGGGCCGCTGTCCCTGGGGCCTCGGGTTAAAGGGACTGGGGGTGCACATGAGAGATGCCTCAGGCTTGAAGAGTTGGGCGTAGATGGGTGGCTGCTTGGTGTTTGGGTGCGTGGACAGTGCATGGACGGAAGGGACAGGGAGGAAGACCGATGGTCAAGGGTGGCTGTGCGCTCTGCCCACAGACGGCCGAGGAGAAGGTGCCAGTGTGGTACGTCATGGACGAGTTTGGCTCGCGCATCCAGCACGCGGACGTGCCCAGCTTTGCCACCGCACCCTTCTTCTACATGCCCCAGCAGGTGGCCTACACGCTGCTGTGGCCCCTGAGGGACCTGGACACGGGTGGTAAGTCAGACACCCGCCCGCCCCGGAGGATGGGCCTGGGCCCCGGTTTCCTGCCGCCCCCTGATGGGCACGCGTGTCTTGGTGCAGAGGAGGTGACCCGGGACTTTGCCTATGGAGAGGCAGATCCTCTGATCCGGAAGTGCATGCTGCTGCCCTGGGCCCCCGCCGACATGCTGGACCTCAGCTCCTCCACGCCTGAGCCACCCGATGAGCACTACCAGGTGTGACCCTCTACCTCCGGCCCCTGGGTCTGTTTGCCTGGTGGCTTCTGGAACGTTCTCCACCCAGTCGCCAAATGTTATTGAACACCAGCCAGTTACTGTGGGAGGGAGAGAAGAGTTTGAGAGCATGTGAGAGACAAGGGGCTCAGAGCTCAGGGAGTGAATGTGAGTTGCCTGTGGCCACACAGCTTGGGCGCCAGCCCGAGCCCAGGCCCCAGGGTGCCTGATGCTGGGAACCATACTTCCAGAGGGTCAGGTGGAGCCGGCAGTGCTGGTGGCCAGTGCTGCTCTTCCTCATTTTCGGGGACTCCTTGCCAGGACTTGGGGGGACAGTGTAGACCGTGCAGCTTGGCTGTGAATCCCGGCTCAGTACTGTTTCCTTATCTCCTGACACCTCCCTCACCAGGGACATTAAGACACTGTGTTCCAACACTGTATGGTATGTTTTCCGGCACATAGTAGGCCCTCAACAAATGGTTGTCGTTAGTGTTACATTGTTACAGACAACAAAGGTGCTTTCAGTTGGTGGGCAGCCTCTCCATCAGCCTCACAGACCCCGGCTGGCCCACCCACAGGTGCCCGGCTGGTGGTGAGAGTTAACGCAGAGCCCAGGACATGGGGTGGGGGTTAGAGAGTCAGGGTTAGTGAGGCCTCGGGTCGGGGGAAATGGATCCTGTACACAGGGCTGGGCAGGGGTTAACACTACCACTCTCTCCTCCCTCCCTGCCCTCTGATCTGCCACTGCTTCATGTTGGCTGGTACCAGTTGGAAACCAGGCAACGAGAGAGCCTGTACTTAGCACTTTATGGACACACTCTACTGCAATCCTTGTAACAGTAGGACTTACGGTCCTATTTTTTCTTCATTTTAGTGAGAATGAGGACACTGAGATGCAGAGAGGTTAAGTAATTTGCCAAAGATCACACAGCTGGTGGGAAAGCTGGAGTTCAAAGCCAGGGGGACCTGATAGCTTGTGGGCAGAGGCCGCACACCTTGCCCCACCGTGTTGAAGCTGCCCTGCCCCCACTGGCACATCAGACGCTCACTGAAGGCCTCCGAGGGCTGTGGAAAGGAGCAGACAAGTTAACTGGAATTAGAGCGGGAAGCACCATGTGGTGTTAGCTGTTCTGTGAGTGCTGCTGACGGGGAGAGGCTGGGCTGTAGCCATGGTCCTGTTGGCACTTTTCCCCGTGAATTCTATCTAAGCCGGTAGTGATTGAACCAACCACGCCGAAGACTCGGTGGTCACCCTTCTTGATTCAGGGGTGTGTTCCAGAGCCTCAGGGAGCGCCTGCGCCAAGTAGATGTTTGAACGAGTGAGCAAATACAAGAGGGCGAGGCTTAAGAATGGCTTAGGGGATGGGCCGGCCCCGTGGCTTAGCGGTTAAGTGTGCGCGCTCTGCTGCTGGTGGCCCGGGTTTGGGTCCTGGGCGCGCAGCGACGCGCCGCTTCTCCGGCCATGCTGAGGCCGCGTCCCACATGCAGCAACTAGAAGGACGTGCAGCTATGACATACAACTATCTACTGGGGCTTTGGCGGAAAAATAAATAAATAAATAAAATTATAAAAAAAAAAAAGAATGGCTTAGGGACAAAGACTTCCTGATCTGAAGGTGGTTAAAGGAACAGGAATTAAAATTAGTCTTTTTTCTTGGGACGCCCTGTACTGGCCAGGAAGAGGAGCTAAGAGGCCAAACACTGCTCATTTGAAACGTCCTGGTGGTTTTTCCCCATTTGACCCATCAGCGTCAGGCCTGGGCCCTGGGCCCTGAGGTTGCCTGTATTAGTCAGCTATCACCAGGTAACAAATTACTCCAAAACATCATAGCTTAGGACAGCAAACGTGTATTATCTCACAAACTTTCTGTGGAACAGCAGTCGAGAGGGGCTCAGCTGGTACTTCTGGCTAGGAGTCCCCCCATGAGGGTCACTCAGGCTGTCCACCAGGGCCACGTCATGGGAGTTGCAAGGTGGCTGAGGACCTGCTTCCACGTGGCACACTCCCACGCCTGGCAAGGTGGTGCTGGCTGTTGGCGGGAGGCCTCGGTTCCTCCCCACACAGCGTCTCCACGGGCTGCGGGGTGTCCGCACAACGTGGTGGCTGACTTCTCTTAGAGCGAGTGGCCAAGAGAGAGCAAGGAGGGAGCCGCTGGGCCTTTCGGGAAGGAGCACACTGTCGTTCCACTTCTTCCGTTTGTTAGAAATAACTCATTCAGTCCGGCCCACACTCAGGGGAGATAAATTAACTCTGCCTTTTGAAGGGAGTGTCAGTCTGGACGTGGTTTAAACCCCCACATTGCTTGAACTCAGAACAGACCCTGGGGCTCCCCTAGAACCAAGCAGCCCCCTCCCAGGACAGGCTGGGCACCTTCTCAGCTGCCTGTATTTGGAGGTAGCGTTGAGAAGATTTAGAACAATGTTTACGTTCTTCTTTTGACACAAAGTGGGCTGTTCAGCACCTGAGGGGCCTTCAGCCCCAGAATCCCGGGGTGGGGGTGGTCAGAGGGCTCTGGGTCCTGCGGAACCTGCGAAAGCCTCTCCCTGAGCCCTGGGGATGCTCCTGAGATCATAAAACCCTGATGTACCAGGATGGGTGGTGTGTGTTCACTTGCTCCCTTTCTTGAAGGTCTGTTTCTACCTCCAGTGTTCTCCTTCCAGGCCATTTTGGAGGAAAACAAGGAGAAGCTGCCACTTGCCATCAGTCCGGTGACGCATCCCCAGGACCACATCTTCAAGTGCGTAGCCCCCTTCCCAGCCCGTGATGAGACTTTCCTCACACTCCCCCAGTTCCCACGGCTCCTCCAGCAGCGCCTGGCTTGGGGAGGTGCTCAGTAAGTCCGCTGTCTTCCGGCGGTCTGGAGGGACAGAAATGCCCGGGGAGAGTCTCACAATCACAGAGAGAATCTTGTGACAGGTGGGGGTGTCTGTTCATCTGGTCCTGGAGAGAAAACACAGCCAGGCCTGCACACAGTGGCCCCTCCCGAAAGCAGGGAGCCTGTGCTGCCAGTGACCGTGCTGGCCACCTAGGATGGGCACCTGGGCTGCCAGGAGGGGCCGTTCCCAGGGGTCTGCAGGCGTGGGCTGCCGAGTTGCATAAGGCTGGGCAGGCAAGCCCAGGCTGGACCCCACGTGGAAGCAGACGCTCCATTTTACAGGTAAGGAAGTGGAGGTGCAGTGCTCCGCCCACCGGATGTAGAGCAGGCTCGGGGGCAGGTCCCAGCCCCACCAGGGGCAGACTGGCCTCGGCCTCCAGTGGGAGCCCTTCCCTCTAGCTGCCTAAACCTTGTCCAGCCAGAGATGGGCAACATGCTCAACTCTGCCCCTTCCGCCAGGTCCTAGGGGTTTCCTCCCCGCTGGCCCTCTGCCCGGCCCTCCACGTCTTCCCTGAGGCTACTTCCCCAGCCCAGGGGCTCTTCCTGAGACCCATGCCCTGCGTCCCTCCACCTCCTCGGGGTCAGAGGCCTCACCGAGGCCCACTTAGTCTTTGCCTGCTGCTCAAGATCCTGTTGCACGCTCCAGCCACATACTAAACACCTCATGCTCGCCCCCCCCAGAGCAATCTGGCCCTCACCATTCTCCCTCCCCTGGAACGCTGTCCTGGGCTGGGCCACCCTCCTGCCCTCACACTCAGCCCCATCGCTTTAAAAGGGTGGCCGTCTTGGGGCTGGCCCCGTGGCATAGCGGTTGAGTGCACACACTCCACTGCTGGCGGCCCAGGTTTGGATCCCCGGGGGTGCACCGAGGCACCGCTTGTCAGGCCATGCTGTGGCGGCGTCCCACATAAAGTGGAGGAAGATGGGCACGGATGTTAGCCCAGGGCCAATCTTCCTCGGCAAAAAGAGGAGGATTGGCATGGATGTTAGCTCAGGGCTGATCTCCCTCATAAAAAAAAAAAAAATAGTGTGGCCTTCTCTGCCACCCCAGCAGACGGGCTCCCAGGCCCTGTCCTCACCTCTGCCCAGGGCCAGCACGGGCCAGGCAGGGCAGGCACCAGCGAGCAGCAGGTGGAGCGAGGCTTCGTCCGGGGCGCTTGTCTTGGGCACACGCTCACCTGCAGGTCCTTGGGGCTCCAGCTCCCTTCTCTGAGGGCAGAGTTCTTAGTGTGTCCGTGGGAGATGGTAGTGTCAACCTGTCCTCTGTTTCCGTGCGCGAGGAAAGAGCCTGCACTCGTTAAACACTCGAGGTTATCCCATTTCATCCTAACGACGAGTTTGAGGTGGGCCCAGTGGGCCCACCTTGTAGGGGAGCTCCTGGGGTCATAGGGCCCGAGTGCCCCCTCACGCACAGACAGCAGAGGCCTGGGGTCTGCTCCTGGTGTCTGACTCCAACCAGCCTCCCCCGCAGGGTCTGTACGGACATCCAGCAGGTGCTCAGCCACCTGACCCACCCGCGCTTCGCCTTCACCCCTAGCGAGGCGGACGCCGACATCCTCTACAGCTTCTCGCACTTCAAAGACTACAGGTGAGGCCCTCCCAGCCCTGGGCTCGACCCGGCCCCCCCGGAGCCCCTCGCCGCCTCTGACCCGCCTGCCTGCTTGGCCCCACAGGAGGCTCAGCCAGGAGAGGCCCGGCGTGCTACTGAACCAGTTCCCCTGCGAGAACCTGCTGACGGTGAAGGACTGTCTGGCCTCCGTCGCACGCCGGGCGGGGGGCCCCGAGGGCCCAGCCTGGCTGCCCCGCACCTTTAACCTGCGCACCGAGCTGCCCCAGTTTGTCAGCTACTTCCAGCAGCGGGAGAGGCGGTGAGCAGCCCCCACCCTGGCCCCCTGTGGAGCCATGCAGGCCAAGGCTCCTACATCCATCACGCTTCTGTGACCCCCACCCATCCTCATACATCCAGCCTGCTCCTTAGCTGAGCACCTGCTGTGTGCAGGCCGCAGTGCTGGGAGCCATGGGTACTGAGCCTACAGCCAGCCATGGTGGTTGTCCCGCCGCGGCTCGACCGGTCCCTCCACCTGGGGCACGGCTCCCTGGCTCCAGCAAGCTCCTCCTATTCCCTCCGGCCCTGCCTCTGACATCTCTGACACCTCCCTCAGCTCCCTAGGGGAGGATGGGTGCCCCTCTGCTGCCACTGTCCTGGGGAGACATTGCCTGAGAGGGTGGCCTGGGCACAGCCTAGCTGTCCCCTCTGTTCCCAGGGGCGAGGACAACCACTGGATCTGCAAGCCCTGGAACCTGGCCCGCAGCCTGGACACCCACATCACCAAGAGCCTCCACAGTGTCATCCGGCACCGAGAGAGCTCCCCCAAGGTAGGCCCCACAGCTCAGTGCATGGGCCAGCCACCAAGAGGCGGGGTGAGGGGCCTCTGGTGTCAAGGACCTGTGCGAGTGGGTCAAGGGACGGCAGTGACTCGGGGTCGCTCAGCTCACAGGAGTCTGAAGCCCCCACCCCCACTCCTTCCTCTGCCCTTGCCTGCAGGGAGGGCTGTGTGACAGTCCTGGTGAGGGGGGGAGCCCTTGATCAGAGCCATCCTAGGTCTGTCTGACCCCAGAGGCCCCACACACACTGCACCTCACGTGGGTGTCCGGCAGGCCAGGACAGAGAGGCCTCGGGGCCTGGATGGAGGTGCCGTAGTGACACGGGGCCCGTCAGAGGCAGCGTTGGGGGAGTTGCGGGACATGAGATCGTGCACCTAGGCAGAGGCCTGAGGGAAACGTGCCCAGGGATGACCACTGGGGAGATTTCCAGCAGTGGGACGGGCAGTTCGTGGATTTGTGGCTGAGAATTTGTATTCAGTTTTCAAGACCTAGGAACTGGTGGGCTCCTTTCCTTCAATTAAAGTGAAGTTCTGAAGATAAAGACCCTGTCACAACCTAGACAAGGGTTTGAGAAGGCAGGGGAAGAAACAAAGCTCAGGGTGAGGGTTCCTCCATGGACACCAAGGTGGGAAGAGGCCCTTCTTGGGACTGGGGTGGGAGAGTGGGCTGCAGGAGCGGCCTGGTTCCCCGGGATGCGGTGACGGCATCTGGACGGCCCACAGGTGTGAGCCCGCAGCCGGTGAGGACAGCGAGGTCGGGTGCCTCTGGGGGCTCTGTCCTGGCCCGGGGAGGCGAGAGCCGCCCTGAGCCTGCGTCTGTGTCCTCAGGTTGTGTCCAAGTACATTGAAAGTCCTGTCTTGTTCCTGCGAGAAGACGTGGGGAGGGTCAAGTTTGATGTCCGCTACATCGTGCTTCTGCGGTCGGTGAAGCCCTTGCGGTTGTTCGTCTATGACGTGTTCTGGCTGCGCTTCTCCAACCGGTAACCAGGGGGTCTGGCTGGGCTTGAGGGGAGCAAGGGGGCCCCTCTTCTACTCAGGATGGGAAAGCCTGCCCTGGAGCTCCTTCCTGCACCCAGCAGTGCCCCGCCGAGCCGGTTCTGTAGATGGTGGTGATTCTTGCCCTGCCCCCGTCTCCCACCATAAGGGGCGTGAGCGGTCCTTGTAGAATAGGCAGCAACACCTGCGCATTGAGATGACATGTGTGGACCTACGGAGAGTCCTCACAGTGAGCATCACTCACCCCGACCCAAACCCTGGAGGGCCATGGGACCACCCCACTTGCACCAGTGGGCGAGTCGGCGCCCGGCCGGGGGCTCCCAGCACCACTCCTGCTCAGACGTGGCTGTGCCCAGGACCCACTCGGGTGTCTGTCTGCTTGTCTTGCAGGCCCTTCGCGCTCAACGACCTGGACGACTATGAGAAACATTTCACTGTCATGAACTATGATCCGGGTGTGGTGCTGAAGCAGGTAGGGGCCTGGCGGGGCCTAGACCCCACACCCACCAGCTTGTCTCCTGGGCAGGCTGTGTAGACAGTCAGAGGAGCTGCCTGCTGGTGCCCATGTTATCTCCAACAGCCCCCCCGCAGCTGTGAGGAGCACACGCTCTGAGATAACCGGGGGGACCCGAGGCTTTCCCAGGGCCCGCGGCAAGTCGGAGCAGAGCAGAGTCCCTCAGTCAGGAAGCGCAGACTGCCTTCCGGTCAGCTCCGGCTGAGCATGAGCACAGGTCGGGGAGGGGAGGTACAGAGGTGCATGTCATGTGGCCCCAGGGCGGGCTGCTGCTGCTGTCTTGTGACCCTGCCTGGATCCTGGATCCTCTGTCTTCCCCACGCCATCTGGGGGCCTCGAGCAAAGGGGCATCAAGACAGAACTGCTTTCCAGGTGAAGGTGTCAAACCCCAGCTGGCCCGGTGCCCCGGGACAGGTTGGCACAGCCTGGGCAGAGGGAGAGGCTGGCTCTGGGTGGAGGAAGGAGGAACGGAGAAACAGCCGCCTGATGCGTTGTCCCAAAAGTCCCCTGCCCTGCTGGTTGGTTACTGGCTGTTTCAGGCAGCCAGCAAGTAGGGCGCACCCCTTCTCCCACCCTGCTGGACTCTGGCCTGCAGGGGGCCTTCTCTTCCCTCCTTCTCAAGAGGTCGCCGCTCCCTGAACGTTGTGATTGTCTTTCCCGGGCATGTCTTGATTCTTTTCAGCGTGAGCACGTCCCTAAATGATTCAGATGAATGTTTTGCGTAATTAAGTTTTTGTATAACAGTCTCCTATTGAACAGATCCTTCTGTGGCTTTCTTTGCTGTGCATCACATTTTTAGATTCGTCATTGTTGCCAAGTTTAGCTGCGGGTCATTCTTGTCGCTCACTCGTGAATGGACACTTAGGTCATTTCTGGGTTTTCATTGTTAATAAGCGTGCTGCACCGGACGCTCTCGGGGACGCCTCGCCGGGCCGTGTCTGAGACGTCCTCTCGGGCGGGTGCCTAGGAGCAGAGCTGCACCAGAGTGCCCGTGCTCCTCTGCACACCCTGGCAGGGGCGGTCGCTTCTTGTCACTATTCCCATCCTGGCCTGTGTTGAAGGCCGGTCCCTAGGACCCCAAGCCGAGGACGTTGTTGGAAGGTTTCTCTGGGGGAACCAAGTGCCTTCACCCTATAAAACAAGTGTGGGAGCCACATTTCCTCCAAAGCCCCTGTGTCGGGGGACACATCCAGCAGGGCGTGAATGTCGGGCTTCCATAGGGGGCCCATCCGGTCCTTTCTGGGAGAAACCTGAGCTGACGCCCGCGTGCTCAGGTGTGATTCGGGTAAAGTCTTGGCCTGAGAGGTTCCTGCTGTCCTCAGACACTTTGAGCTGGTGCTGAGCTGTGAGCTGGGGCCTGGGGCCTGCAGACGCGGCTCTGAGCCCCACCTCCAGTGCACGTTCTGAGACAGGCATGGTGACACGTCAGCTGGGCCTCACAGCCCACCGAGCCCTCAGCGTTTGGGGTCTCGCTTGAGGGTCACAGCAGCCTGCGAAGTAGGTTTGCTGGGCAGGGGGCCTTGTCCCATTTTACAGATGGAGAGACCAAGGCTCCGAGAAGTGAATCTGCTTGTCCAGAGTCACGCACTGAGACCCAGAGCTCAGACTCAGTCTCCTGCCCCCCGTTTGTGCCCCAAGGAGGGGCTGGATAGGCTGTGGGCGCCAACCTGTGGCCCCAGCAAGTGTCAGAGGCTCTGCATCAAGCGGGGCAGGCGTCCCCCTCCCTGCCCAGCGGAGGCCCCGGGCAGAGTGTGACGGGCCCGGTGTCTGTCACAGGTGCACTATGACGAGTTCATACCTGAGTTTGAGAAGCAGTACCCAGAATTCCCCTGGAAGAGCGTCCAGGTGAGTCCTGAGCAGAGCTGGCGGGGCCGGGCCTTCCCCCGTGGGCTGGCGTCAGGGGGATAGGGGTCTTGGTCTCCTCTGGGTGATCTTGCTCCTCCCACTGAGGCTGGCGAAGGGGACGGTGTGGACTGAGACCCCCTTCTCCCACTCTGGCTCCCACTCCCGTGTGGGGTGTTGTGGGAGGGCCCCTCGGGAGGTGACCTGGAAGGGCATTCAGGGCACCCATGGGACAGCCAGACGGCGACACCTGCCTGTCTCAGGAATTGCAAACCTGAGGGGACGGCAGGGACACGGCTGGAGACGCAGGCTGGCCTCCACGTCCCGGAGAGAGCATCTCCAGGGCTGCTCTGCACACCTTGGTGCACTGGGGCCCATGGGGGCTTCCAGGCGCGAGACACAGGCCGGTGTGCAGTAGGAGGACACAGAAGTGAGAGGGGGCAGGCATCGGGCAGAGGTGGTTGTAGCCAGGTCGGGAGACACGAAGGATGTCGGAGGAGGGGGGCTGGGGTTCAGGAAGGGGCAGTGCACCCTGTATTGAGAAGCTGCTCTGGGGGGCTGGTCCCAGCATCAGAGCCGGGCAGACCCCCTGACCCTGCCTCCCCGGTCCCCAGGCTGAAATCTTCCAGGCCTTCACGGAGCTGTTCCAAGTGGTATGTGCCAAGCCACCGCCCCTGGGCCTCTGTGACTATCCCTCGTCTAGGGCCGTGTATGCCATCGACCTCATGCTGAAGTGGGACAACCGTCCAGATGGTGAGGGGGGCCCCCCCACCCCATAATCCAAACTGCCCCCCCCCACTCACCGAAAGCCAGCCAGCCAGCCCTCCCCACACCAGCCGCCCACAGGGGACAGAGGGAGGCATCACTGCCTCCTTGCCCCAGTCAGCACTGCCTAGGGAGATCTGGGTCTGGGGAGGCCCACCGTTAAGGGGCAACGGCCTGCAGGGCAGAGTGCAGGCAAGAAGGGTGGGTGGGCTCAGTGGCGTTGGGAGAGAACTCACAAGGAGAGGAGCCCGGTGTAAAAGGCGGAGGGAGTGGGCAGCCCTGGCAGGCCACCCTCGGTTCCAGAGTGCCGAGCCTGTATCTCTGCCTTCTCTTTTCGACTAAACTGGACATCTGAGCTGGATGTGCTGGTTCACGTTACTCCTGAGGGTGGAGGCAGCTCCAGCCTTGCCCCTCGAGGAGTAGGCTTCAGGCCCTGCCCCCTGAGAAGCCAGGAGACGCGAGCTGTAGGCCCTCCCTGGCCCTCACGGGGTCCAGCAGCCCACCCTCCCAGGAGTGAGATGCCCTGTGCTTTTGTGCCGTCAGGCAAGCGAGTGATGCAGCCACAGATCCTGGAGGTGAACTTCAACCCAGACTGTGAGCGAGCCTGCAGGTACCACCCGACCTTCTTCAACGACGTTTTCAGCACCTTGTACCTGGACGAGCCCAGCAACTGCCACGTCACCCGCCTCGTCTAGGCGCTCGCAGGCCCTTCTGCTTGTGCTCAGGGGCGGAGCCCAGCCTTAGCTCTCTGAGCTGCTTCTGCACAGTCCTCCTCCTCCCCCTCCCGCTAGGTGCAGCGTCGCCCTCCTGAGCCGTCTCCCAGCTTCACACTCTGGGGGCTCAGGGTCCTCCTCCCCCCTAGGTCAGGAGCAGGGCCAGTCGCAGTGTCCCCGGGGCTGAGTGCCAGGCCCTGTCCACACTCCCCTCACCACTGTCTATGCGGTGACTGGTCTCAGCTGAGCCAAGGGCTTCATTCCAGAGAGTGTGGTTTCTGGGCTGCTGTGTTTCCCAGAGTGTCCGTGAAAGAGGAGTTCTGGGGAGCATGACGAGGTAGCCTCAGAAACAAGGTTCCCCAGGAACGCCGGTGGGAGCCCAAACGTTGACAGGGCCAGGCCAGCTGCTTCTCCAGAGTGTCTGCTTGTGCACTGTGGCTCCCCCGGAGTGGGTGTCGGGGTCCCACACTCTACCCCAGGCAACCCCCTGTGTGACAGGTGTCCCCAGAACACCCTGGGGAACCTGCTTCTCAGACCCAGCCTTCCCGCCCCACCCCCAGCTCTGCCAGAACCTCCACCAGCAGGCTTCCCGTGGAGTTCCAGGGTGGGAAGGCCGCCGCCTTCTGTTCCTTTCCCTTTGGCAAGGCTGCGCTGTCCTCTTGGTCCCTGTGGTCCCAGCGGCCTCCCCGCTCACGGGCACTGCGGTGGTCCCCGCCCTCGTCAGAGGTTGGCTGGGACGCTCTCACAAGGTGGGTGAGGGACAAGTGTGGGCCTCAGAGCACCCGGCAGTGGACGGCTGCAAGAGACGATGATTCCAGGGAGAGCTGTATGTGAGAGCCAGACACCATCTTCCACCAGAGTCTAGAGTCAAAATGTTGATTTTGTTACTTTTTCATTTGTGGGAAGAAAATATAAAATTCTCGTTCTTAATTTTTTCTGAAGTTTGGAGTCGGATGCCGGCACGTTTGGTGTAGCTGTGATGTGCCTGGGCCGGCTAACGGGAAGGCGGGGAGTCTGATTCCCAGTAGGGGCGCTGCCTGCAGAGCTTCCTGTGTGTGTGTGTGTTGGCGGGCTGGTGCTTGTTTCATTTTTAAGCTACGAGTGATCCTGGTAACAAAACTGGACGTGACCATGCCTCCCGTCTCTGTGTCTGTTTGGGTGTGTCTGTCCGTCTGCTCTGTTAACCAGAACCTCAGCCAAGCAGAGGTGTGCAGGGCAGACACCTCGTCTCTGGTTTTCTCCCCCCGAGAGCTGCTGGCGGCGTCCCCTCCTCTCGATTTGTGCCACAATAAAGTCTGCCTTCTGTACTTGGCCTTCCTCTCCCTCTGGGGGCCCTGGAGCCGCAGGCCTGGCATGGCGTGCCAGCTGTTTTCCTTGCTGGTTGTCAAAGAAAAACAAAAGATCACAATGTGTGCTTTGAGAAACGGGAGAATAAGATGGTGTTTAGGCCTCCGGGTCTCCGTCCTAGTCCGTTTGGGCTGCTGTAACAAAACACCATAAACTGGGTGGCTTACACAACAGAAATTTCTTTCTCACGGTCTGGAGGCTGGGGTGTCCCAAGGTCAAGGGGCCGGCAGATTTGGTGTCTGACGAGGGTCCTTTTCCTGGTTCATAGGTGGCCGTCTTCTCACTGTGTCCTCACAGGGTGGAAGGGGTGAGGGAGCTCTCTGGGGTCTCTTTTATAAAAAGGGCACCAATCCCATTCACGAGGGCTCCACCCTTGTGATCTAATCACCTCCCACAGGCCCCACCTCCTGAGACCATCGCACTGGGGCTAAGGATGTCAGCATATGAACTTGGGGGGCCACACAGACCACAGCAGTTCCCAAACCAGAGTTTGATTTCTCAGCATTGGTCCCACTTCAGAGCAGGACGCAGTGGGACAGACGTGGAGCTGAGGCCATCCTGTCGTCAAAACCAACACCCAGGAGCTTCAGTCCTCATCTGAGCCCTGAATCCTGGCTGCGGCCCTGACATCTGGGGGCCTCAGGGAATGGATTCTCTCCAGGCGTGCTTCCTTATCCTGGGATGGGGATGATAGGCGACCCTTACCGCTCACGGGGCAGCTGGAGGGTCCAGCCAGCTGATGCGTGAGAAGTATGTGGGTGCTGTTGGCCAGCACAGTGACGCCCCCTGGTGGTCTTGGAGGTTAAAACAGGAAGGCAGAGGCACCTCCAGGCCCAAGTCGGGGCAGAATGTCCAGACCACAGGCAGCTTCTCCCAGGAGCTGCCCTTCAAGGGGCCTTCCTGTGCCCCTCAGGACGGCACTCACACCAGTTGTCCATCCAGACACCAACAGGGACAGTGCTCCTGCTCATGCCCAGTCCCCTTAAAACCTGAATGACCAGGATCCTCTGAGTGGGCACAGCACAGCCACCAGGATCAGAGGACCACATGATCCAGGCTTTCCTTAATTATAAACGGCTTTTCCCCAATTCTAGATGTCCTTGCACCTCTGGTCAGCGAAAATCAGACAACCCCCCAAGGACGGCCACCCAGCAGGGCCTCCTCCCCCGTCCCAGAGGACCAGACTGCTCATCGCAATGGAGACGGTTCTTATCCCTCCAAATACTTCTTCCTGGGGCTCATCTTCACCCAGTCACTTTCTCTGTGTTGAGAATGCATCAAAAGCCAGAATTTGTAAGTGTCAGACATTGGAGTTGACTGGAGGGTCCCAGTAGCGGTATTAATTGTACCCAAGTTCTGCAGGGCGACACAGACGAAATCCAAGAGTAAAGTTCGAGATGCTGCCGGTGAGATTGAGAAAACGCCCTCGGGGATGATCCGCGACCACACAACACGCCCACACGGCCGCTCTTCCGTGGCGAGGCACCATGTGGTACAATCTCAGTCCAGGAGGGGCAGGGTGTCCCCTCGTGAGTCCAGAGTCCCTGCCCACGACATAAAAGTGCGCCGCAAACTCCTAGAGTCACTGTTGCTTCCACGCTGATGAGCCACCGGCCCAGCCCTCCGGGGCTGTGTGAGCTGATGAGCCACCGGCCCAGCCCTCCGGGGCTGTGTGAACGGCCTTGTCTTGCATCCTTTATGGCCAGATGGCTGGAGAAGGAGGCAAATGCACGGATTTAAGACGACCTCAACGGCGTGAAGTAACCCCAGGAGACAGTGCAGACAGGAGGACTCGATAAATCTGTGAGGTATGGATTTCCTATTGAACCAACACGGAAACTGTCAGAACCCTAAAGTCCCTCGTGGATGGCGACAGCTTAGAAAAGGAGAGAAGGCTGTCTAGTAATGAAGAACAAGGCAGGCATCGTGAGAAAGCCAGCAAAAAAAATGGCAAAATGCATCCTCTTGCCCATTTGTCCAGGTGTTCTTGTGGCCATGCGTGTTGAGGGTGTACGTGGAAGGTGCCTGGACGTGGACAAACCCACAGTGTATGGGATGGACAAACCATAGTCTGCATAGGCACCTCTGAAAAGATTCCAGAAGTCTTGAGTACACCTAAGTGCTATGTACGGTGTCTGCCTGTGTCACGTCGAGGGGCACCCCCACCGTCTTGGAGAACTTTAGAAATAAATTAGTAGGGCCGGCCCTGTGGCTTGGTGGTTAAGTGCGTGCGCTGCGATGCTGGCGGCCCGGGTTCGGATCCCGGGTGCGCATCGAGGCACCACTTCTCTGTCCATCCTGAGGCCGAGTCCCACATACAGCAACTAGAAGGGTGTGCAGCTATGACATACAACTATCTACTGGGGCTTTGGGGGCAAAAAATAAAATAAATAAAATCTTAAAAAAAATAAATAAATAAATTAGTAGGATGCGCAGAGTCCCCCGTCTGACTCCTCCGCTCTCATGAGCCTCAGAACAACTACGGGTGCTGGCCGAGGGCTCAGCAAGGTGCTCACGGCTGCAAAGCTGCTGGATTCCTGCAGAGCATAACAAATTCCACCAAATTGAGTGCAGGCAGGGGAGGTTACAGCCCCTAAGAGCCACCCCCTCTTTCAGAAGATCGCAGTCAGCCATCTCTGCTCATCTTCTCCCTGAGCTCTTCGTAATGTTGTGTCACGTCTCAATGTGAGGAGAGGAGGACAAAGGAGGCAAACTGAGAGGTGATGAAACAGAGAACTAAGGAGTTAAAAAATCTTCCCCAGAGCAAAAACTCGGAGATAAGCTTTGCTAACTGCAGCTGTGCATACTCAGCATAATCAACTGTTGTTCAAAACTAAGCAGGTCTGTCTGTCCCTCCTTGGTATACGAGTGAGCCGTTTTTCCCAGGAAGTCAAGGTCCAGATGTCAAGATTCAGCCTCACGAGGCCAAACGCAGGCTGAAGATGAAAACTAACCAGAAAAGTCCAGATAGTCAAGGGAAAAGAAATTCAGTCTTCAAGGCCAAATGCAGGCTGGTGGAAAGGTGCCAACCAGCACAGCTACGTGCTCTCCCTCCCCTACCTAAAACCCCAGATAAAAACCCCTGCCTTTTTCCCTTTGGGGAGGTAGATGTGAGTTTTGACTCCCATCTCCTCGTTTGGCTGCCTTTCAATAATAAACCTCTTTCCTTGCCACAAGCCTGGTGTGTCAGTTTTCAGCCGTCCTGTATGGCAGGAAAACAAAGCTGTGTTTGTGTTCAGGAGCGGGGAAAGGCAGCAAATTCACGGCCTGCCAAAAGGACTGTGAGATCTCTCAATGTGAAAATTTTGCCAATTCCAATTAACTTACTCAACAACCAAAAACAAAAGAAACAAGCAACAAAAAACCCAGCAGGTTGGACAAGCCCTGGTCTGAGGAGGCCGCACTGCAGAGTGTGGCACAGGACATGGGACTAATGGCCAGAGAGGAGGTCATCACTCCAGCAGGATCCTGTGTGCAAGGCCTCTGCCAGCCTCACTTCCTCCCAACCGCGGTTTGGAGAGGTTTTGTGTCACCCAACTAGAAGCCGGGGGTGACACCTCCAAACCTGGGCAGGCCCAGGCCAGCAAGAAGCTGCTGTCTCCTGGATGGGGGCACAGCCCTCACTGCTGCTGACATCCCCTCCCACCGACGGGGTGTTTGTGGGGCTGCCCCTGGCGGGGTGAGGCTGCTGTGAGTCCTGGCACGCAAGAGGCAGGTCAGGTGGTGTCCCCAGCTCTGGGCCCAGCCCCCCAGCTGAGGCCAGCTGAGGGCTCTGCTTGGGGCCCAGGCAGAGCCAGGCATTGGCCCAGTCAGACTGTGGGCCCGTGCCCTTCAGGAGGCTGGGCTGAGCTTCCCGGAGGCGTGGGAAGTGGGCAGGCCCTCCTCCCTCAGCTGAAGCCCAGGGCCCGGGCCTGGTCTGTGCCGGCCAGGCAGCAGCACAGCGGTGTGGGCTCCAGCTCAAGCCTGGCTGCTCCTCGCTCTGCGCGTTTCCCACTGCTGCACCCTGGGCCGGCCACCTCACCTCTTGAGTGGTCTTGGGAAAGTCCCAAGAAATGTGGCGAAGCCCTGGCGGGTGCAGTCTCATCTGGATAACGCAGCCCAGACAGATCCAGCAGTAGGATGAGACCTTCACTCTCCCCACAGCCAGAAGGCCCACCCATGTAAAAAGGCCCCTGCCAGCAGGTTAGAAACTTTATTTCGCTTATAAAAATCACACATTCGGAGAGCGCGCTCGGAGCAGTACAGAAAGCACAGGACACTGTTCCTGGTTGGGCTCAGCCCGGACCCCCTCTGAAGCCCCTGGTGGCCCCTTGGGCTGAGACCCGACAGAGCAGCAGGCCTGGTGGTCGTGAAAGCATGAGGGCCACCACCGCCAACAATGCCTGACTGGCAGTGGCCGCAGGCCTCGGAGGGTGGACACCCTCACTCTGCGAGCCGTCGGCCACTGCGCGGGCCCTGGTTGTCCCGCCATACGCGGTAGTTGAGCACAGCTGCGAAGGCCAGCCAGACCAGGTACGGGTACAGCAGGCGGGCGGCCGGCAGGCTCACCTGCTGCCAGGCCATGGCCGTGGCTGCCGCCATCCCACCTGTCAGCAGGAGGTCCACCAGGGCCTGCGGAGACACGGGGGGAGCGGGGAGGGAGGCCTGAGGCTCAGTGCACCCACGGGGTGTGTCCCAGCCACCCACACACCAGCCACACTCGAGGGAAGACTCCATCCGCCCTAAGTGACACAGCCATGCCCCTCCCCTGTTCTCTCCTTCGATTTTCTCATCTGTAAAAAGGGAACATCACCCCTGCCTGACCCATGCCATGTGGGTGCGCACACCAGGTGTAATGTGGGTCTGCCTATACAGGGGCCCCCAAACCCCAGCTGGCAACCCCACCCGGCTTCAGTCAGAGCTCGCAATGCTTCCTTCACTGGAGGAAAAGCCACTGAGGGGGGACCCGGGGGCACTCATCCCCTAAGAGCTCCTGAAGACACTGACATGAGCCATGTGCATCCCTCACCCCCACCCTTAGACACTGACCCCATGTAGGATGTGATGCCCCATGGGAGGGCCACCCCTCCATGGGCTGTCTCCAGGGACCAGGGAGACAGGCCAAGGCCACACTTACCCAACCCATTTGTCGGGCGCCAAAGAAGATGTGCGGCCATGCCCAGTTCAGGGCCAGCTGCCCAGCGTAGAGGCCCAGGGGAACCACGGCCTCCTCCGAGAAGCCCCCCAGCTCCTTCCAGACCATGTAGGAGCCATACCTGAAACAGAGGCCACCAGTCAGGGCATCGATGGGGAAGAGGCCAAGAGCTTCCCTGCAGGGCAGGGAGCCACGCTCACTTCTGGGACAACACAGTGATGGCTCAGGCATGCCCTGCCACGGACTGCTGTGTGACCTCGGGGAAGTTGCTTGACTTCTCTGGGCCTTCGTTTCTCACAAGGTCGCTGTGGGGATTCGCGCTATCACATGGATAGTGCTTAAGGTGGTGCCTGGCACGTGGGACACAATAAATATTTGCCATTATTATCATCATCAGTGTCATAAAGAGGGGAAGCAAGGGAAGAGGAGGCTCCTAACCTACCTGGGGCACTGCACAGAGGACGGGACATTTGGGCTGGGCCTTAGAGGATGAGTAGGATTTTGCTAGGGAGTGGAAACAAGGATATGCGAAAGCTTAGAGGCAGGTGTGGGACCCTGAGTCAGCCTGTGTGACTGCAGGGAGGTGAGGCTGGAGAGGCAGATGGGGGCCTGGTCACGGGGGCTCTCAGGGCCATAATAACACCACCAATAATAATAGCTAATGCCCTCCAGCACTGACGCACACCAGGCCCTGCTCTAGCTCTTTCCAAGCATTAACTGGTTTCATCCTCACAGTAATGCTGTGAGGTGGGCAGCATGATCACCCCATTTTACAGGTGAGAAACAGAGGCACAGAGAGGTGAAGTGACTGTCTAAGATGTCCTCGCCAGCAGTCAGTAAGTGAAGTCAGGATTTGAAGCCAGGTGGCCAGGGCCAGAGCCCAGGCTCCTTACTCTGTGAGGGGTTGACGTTCTCAGGGCCACAGGGAGCCTCCTCAGGCTTCCACAAAAAGAAAGGCCACGGCCACATTTGTGCTTTATCAGGATCTCAGATGGGGGAGGAGAAAGCAGGACACAGGAATTGCTGGGGGCCTGACCCAGGGGACACTCAGGTTTGGAGGACTGTCTTATTCCCATCAGGACCCTGGGGCACCCGGCCTGGCCTCTGCTACCTGCCCGCTGGGTGCCTGGCGCCTGCAGTCCCACCCTGCACTGGGCTGGCGCAGAACCAGCATGCAGGGAACATTCCAGGAGGGTGGGTGCTGTTCCGACTGGAGCCACCGGGGGCGCCCTCCCCCATGCAGTACTGCCTTTCCTTCATGGCAATTCCCAGGCTCTGGTGCAGGGACTCTGGCAGAGTCCCTGCTGGCCAGTCCTGCGTCCATGGGAGGGCCCTTGTCAAACAGGGGGTCGTGAAAATTAACTGAGACAAAGCCTGGCACGGGGCAGGTCTTCAACAAATGGCAGCTACTATTATTGTTGTTGTTGTCACTGCTACTGAGCTCGGAAGCATCCACGCTGCCCACGTCTGAACAGAGCCGGCCTCACCCCGGAGTTGTGAAAACAGCCAGGATGCCAGCGCGGGGTTAAGCCATCCAGCCGCCCCTCCCAGGAGGCCGCCGCGAGGGAGGAGTCCAGCTGTGCAAGCAGCAGGTCTCCAGCTTTCCCCACCTCACTTGCCAAACGGGGCCGGAAACGGTGCCCGCTGCCCAAGGAGTTAAAACTCTGGAGGCCTGGCCTCCCTGTAAAGGGGAGCGTGGCCCGGCCCCGCCTGCGCTGGCGGGGGGACAGGCGCAGCTGCCTGAGCCCACGTACCCCATGGCCGAGTAGAGCGTGCCCCAGATGGGGCCCAGCGTCCAGTGGGGCGGGTGCCACCAGGGCTTCTGCAGGCCGGCATACCAGCGGAGGCCCTCTCCCAGGGCAGAGCGGGAGCTCAGGAAGCCCCCCAGGCTGGGCGCCAGCGTGAAGGCCATGGCGCGCACCCAGGGCAGGGCCATCGCTGCTGCAGTTGCTGTTCTGGAAGGTTCTGAAAGAGAAGACAGGGCTGGAGTGAGAGGTGGGGGTGCTCCAGAGGAGGCCCCTTCAAGCATTTCTTGAGGACCTACTGTGTGCAGGCCCAGGGTCAGGCTTATCCTCTCCTTCAGTGTCACCGCAAGTCCTGAGGTGGGTCTGTTACCAGCCCCTCGTCACTCATTGATCCATCGATTGACTGAACGTTGGGAGGTGCAGAAAAGACGTGCGAGGCAGGGAGGGGCTGGTCCACACCGGCGGCCCTGCCATCCCAGCTGGAGGGTCCAGTGGACACAATTCCATCCAAATTCTGGCCCCCATAGGAGGCTGCCCTGACTGGCAGGAGCCTCTGAGGTGCCCCCATCCCCACAGTCAGCTCCCCGTCAGCTCCAGCCCCAGTTGCCGGGGTCCTGTGCCCTCTCACCCTCACCCTCGACCTTGGGTCTCCTGGCAAGTGACCCCTCTTCTCTGCCACCTCCTTCAAGGCCAATTTGGGTCCCCTCCACCAAGAAGCCTTCCCAGCCCTTCCTCCCAGGCCGAGGGCCAGCCGGGGGCTCTGCAAGGCCTGCGCCCATCCACACCCTGTGCTTTAATGTTCTAGTCCTTCTCATTCACTCATTCATCATTCATTCATTCAACAACTGGTATCAGACAGAGCTCGGCTCAAATCCCGGCTCCCCACTAACTCACTGTGACCTCAGGCAAACCACTTCAACTCTCTGGGCCTGCCTTAGTTTCCCCCTCTGTAGAATGGGATATCAACATTGCCTGCCTGGGCCCAGCCCAGTGGGGGAGTGTCTCTGTACACAGGTGTTTCACCACCACCCAGCAGGCCCACCCTAAAATCTCTGTGTGCCAGATAGGGAAAGCAGCCTGCCTGGGGTCACACAGCACTCTGGGGCCAGACTCTGCCCAGGTCAAAAAGCTGCTCCTACCCTAACACTCAGGGCTACTGAGGTGGTGGGTGGGAAGGGACAGGAGTTAGCAAGAGTTCAAGGCTAGCGAGGGCCCTCAGCAGCGCTGAGAGGCTGGCAGGGCTCCAGGCAAGGAAGGCCCCAGTCTCAGGCCGGGATGCTGCCACCCCAGGGCTGGGGACCCAGTCATCAGGTTCCCCATCAGGCTCGTCAGCCACACAGCCCCAAGGTCTGCACCGAGGACCCACTAGGCGCTGAGCAGCATACGAGGCTCCCAGAAAGCTGAGTTGCTCATTGCAGCTGCGAGTCCAGACAGACAGCAAGGAGGACCCCCAAGCCTGTCAGTACCCCCGACTGGGCCTCAGTTTCCCCATCATAAAATGAGGGGCTGAGCTCCCACTGACACACTCTGATCCTAGCTGGAGAATCTGGGGGTGTCCGTTTGCGTGAGATAAGAAACCACACAACCCATTCGGTTCAGCAAACCTGCAGCACAGCCTGCTGGGTGGGGGCGGGGGACCCAGGGTGGGCAGAGCGGGAGAGGCCCTGAGAGGAGCACGCACCTCAGAAAGGGCCCCCTGACCGGGATCAGGGAGAAGCCAGTGCTGGAAGGACACAGGGACATGGGGGAAAGCGGTCGGGGTAATAGGCCGGTGAGTGTGGCTGTAGGCTGGAGGGGTGTTGGACCGAGGAGCAGACGCAAGGAAGAGCCTGTGCTCCATCTGGGGGCAGCGGGAGCCACCAGGGCTTCAGAGCAAAGGGTGAAGGCCACCCCTGGGGGGAAGGGGCAGCTGCGGGCCTGGGGCTCCATGAAGCCCCATGAAAGGCAGAAGCAACCTCAGTGCCCAACAGCCGGGGACTATTAATGGCTGGTCAACCCCCAAATCCAGCTTTGAGGACTCTAGTAATGTGAAAATTGTTCTCAACATAACATTAAGTGAAGAAAGCAGAATATAAAATTGACTTTAAGAAAAAATAGATAACACAGATATGCATTTTAAAAAGTCTAACAAATCCATGACGATGTTAGCAGCCGTCATAATCGTAAAGCTATTTCCTGGGGAACAGCTGTATGCCCGGCCCAGGCAGAGCCCGAACCTGAATGTGGTCCTGCATCCTGCCCTGCGAGGGAGCTCCACAGTCTCATTGTAAACAGAACGATCAGAGAGTGTCGGCATCCGGTAGATTCCAGCTCTGCCACCTAGTGACTGTGATTCCTCGCTCCCTTTCCTCGCCTGTTGAAGGGGGGACGGTTACCCCAGCCCCGGCGGTCTCTGCACAGATGAACTGCGATGATGAACCCTGCCGAGGGCTGGGCCTGTGACACAGGGGCCTGGGCAGTAAATGCTCCTGTGTCTGTCCCTCCTCCTCCCTCCTGCCTGGCCCTGTGGCCTCAGGGTGCACGGCACTGTTCCTGGGGTGGAGGTGAGAGTCTGATTCCCCCCAGTATGAAGGGCCACCTCCCCCGGGGCCGGGACTGCACTGGGCCCGCGCTGCTGTCAGGGGGGTGTGGAGCTCTGGACCCGGAGCTCCGGGACCCGGCCACCCAGCCGGCTCATCGCTGTGTCACCTCAAGTGAGCCCCAGCCACCTCAGCCCACTTTCTCAGCTACACAATGGGAACATAACCCCTGCTCAGCCTGCTAAATAAATGTGTTGAATCCACAGCAAGAGGACAGTATTTAGATAACCATAGTGAGCTATGCTCAGTGCACTGGGCTGGGCAGGTGAGGGCCTTCACACCGTACTGACCCTCACATACAGATAGGGAAACTGAGGCCCGGGGAACAGGGGTCAGGCACTGAACTGGGTAGACCTTAGGTCTCCCCAGGGTGACCATATGTGCCTTTTCCCAGGACAGTCCCAGTTTATGCCCACTTTGTCCCAAATGAACGGCCCCCCTCACTCTCAGAGGTGTCCCTTTTACAGGACATCAAGGTTAATGCCACCAGCGTAAGACACATGGGCATCATGAAGCCCGGACACGATTCCCGGAGAGGGACAGGCTTGCTGCGGCCCTAAAGGTGAAACCCCAGTCTAGTTATGAGAAAACCTCAGACAGTCCCCGATGGAGGAACGTCCCACAAAATAACTGACAGTACCCTAACACTCTTCACAAGTGTCAAGGGCAGGAAAGACGGAGGGAAACGTCACCGACTGCAGGAGACCAGGAGAAGTAACAACCACACGCAGTGAGGGACCCAGATGGGGTTGGAGGCAGACTGAACACATCACCAGGAAGACTGGTGGGACTCGAGCCAGGTCTGTGGTCACTGGCACAGGGTTATTAGGGAAGCTGGGTGAGGGGAATGTGGAAACTCTACTACTGTCGTAACTTTTCTGTAAGTCCAAAATGAGTTCAAAATAGAACATTAAAGAAGAAGTACCCTGATTTGGACAGTGACTTGCACAGTCCCTACTTAGGTGCAATATTTGTTACCACATCAGTCCCTGCCGCCGGCCCCACACCCACTCTGCCTGCCGCCAAGGCCCCTCGGGGCCTCCACCTCCACCCCATCACTCCCACCCCAGACCCTCAGTGGCTCCAGTCCAGTTTTTTTTCTATTTTTTCAAATTGAAGTGAAATTCGCACAATGTAAAATTAACCATTTTAAGGTTTACAGTTCAGGGGTGTTCAGTCCACTCCCAGGGCAACCACCATCCATATCAAGTGCTAAAACGTTTCCATCCCCCAAAAGCACCCCTGTACCCATCAGCGGTCACCGCTCACGCCTCCCTCCCCAGCCCCTGGTAACCGCCAGTCTGCCGTCTCTCTATGGATTTCCCTTTTCTGGACATTTCAAGTAAACGGAATCATATAATATGTCGCTTTCTGGTCTGGCTTCTCCCTCTGAGCAACATGTTTTCGAGGTTTGCCCACACTGAAGCGTCTCCATGCTTCTCCCCGAGGTCTGTGGGCAGGGGGCTCCTGTCATGCTGCCACAGCACTAGCCGGTGGCTGGGAAGTCCCCACACAGCACTCGCCCACTGTGCCAGCCGACTGGGCCCTGGAGTCCACCATCCAAGTCCCCTCACTGTGCAGAACAAACGGACGGCCCCAAGGAGGTGGTGGCTCCCCCAAAGCGTCAGTGACAGAGTAGGGTCTGAGCCCCGTGCTCCTGCCCCCACCCCGGGCTGTCCCCATGGGCCTGGCTGTGTTTATGCTCCTCTGGGGCTTAGGGGAGTGGGGGTCCGCGCAACCGGAAGGTCAGAAGACACGGAAGCCAGATGCCCACGTGGAGAGCGCCCAGCAGGGGGCCTCTGGGGGACTGCCCGGCTCCTGAGTCATCTGACTGGGGGACCCACCAAGCTGAGTCACGCTGGGCTGGGCTGGGCTAGGCGGCTGGCCCAGGCAGGCCTGAGAGAGATCCGCTCCAAGATGGGGCACCAGGGAGGGCCGAGGAGGGCCAGGGAGCACCCAGGGCCAGCAAGGGGCTCGGGACCCAGGCAGAGGGGCAAGGCCACCCACCTGCCCTTTCTATCTCTCTCCCTCAGAAAGGGACTAAGAACCCAAACCTGGGCTGGCCTCCCATTTGCTTGGGGACCCCAGGCCAAAGCGCCTCCCTGGGCCTCAGTTTCCCTTACGTCAGGTGGGTGTAACCTGCCCTGCCTACTTCTAGGGGTCGTGGGGAGACTCAGTGAGGACCAGACGAGTGAGGGGCCATGAGTATCAGTGCTGGGGGCCACTCACCCCCTTTTCTCCGAGGGAAGAACGGGCTCATGGTGCAGACACAAGGCTGAGGAAACGTCAGCCAGTCGGCCACTGGACACTAGCAGATGAAAAGGCTTCCCAGAAGGCCCTGCCTGCACGGCCTTGGCCTCTCACGGGGCAGTGCCTCCGAAACAGAGGCCGAGAAGGGGGCAAAGCAGAGGCTCAGGACCTGGGGTCAGGAAAAGGTTCTAGTCTCCTGCGGAATGAGCAGCAGGGTGGTGCCTGGTGGAGCATGTGCTGGGGACCAGGGTGGGCTCATCCTGATGGTCATTACTTCACTTCTCCTCCACAGCGGCTGCAGTGGGGAGACCCGATGCTGCCCTTCTCGGGGCCCTGAGCCACACGGCCCTCTCAGCCTCCACACTGGACTCATTACTATTCCCACTGTCCAGATGAGGAAACTGAGGCACAAAGAGTCACAGAACTTCCCAGGTCTGTGTGACTCTCAGACCCACGACATCCCCACCCCTGAGCTGGGAGCCTGCAGACCTTAACTCTGGGGCACACAGCCACTCAAGATGGCCTCCCCTCTCAGCCTCCTTCCTCATCCAAGCATGGCACTTAAGACCTGCCCCAGAGGCCTGCAGGGCCAGGGCGGGCTCTGGCCCACAGGTCGCTCCCACCCCACCTCAGAGTTCCAGTGCCAGAAGATTCCGTCAGGGCCAAGATCCTCACTCTCTCCAGCCCCAGGGCCAATGTCCCAGCCCCCACCGGGCATCAGGTCCCAGCTCAGCCCACTGGCGGCAGTTAGAGGATCTGAACCCTCCTCGCCCCCGGGATGGGACCCAGGATCTCCCATCCTTGAGATGCCTCACTCCTGGCCCTAGGGTCTCACCTCCCCTGCCTTGCGTCCCACCTGTGTAGTGGGGCTGAGCCAGTGGGTCTCTGGGGGATCCTGTTCTCTGAGGCCTCCCTGTAGAAGGTGACAGAAACTGCTGCCCAGAAACAGAACAAGGAGCTTTGCCGTTTCTCTGACCCCCTCCCTCTCCGGCTGTCCCAGCCCTCCTGGCCAGAAGGCTCTCCCTCAAGCCACCACTGTCCCAGGAACTTGTTTTAAGGCTCCTTTTTTTTTTTTAATGACTCACAGCTAATCGTCCTCATTAAACCCTTTGCGAATTTTTTTCATTATGAAAGCATCCAATGGAACAGACAACAGGTCTGGAAGGATCCACATCCAGCTGGTAACCAGGGATGGGGCGGGGCTGGGGGTGACAAGGGGCAATTTCCTTTATGGAGAACGACTACTTTTTTAAACACAGAGAGCATATTCGGGCACTGCTTGCACAATCAAAAATAAGTAAAAGAAAATACAAATGAAAGAAAGACAGATTCAAAAATAAAATAATGAAAAAGCAGAAGTGGATATGGTAAAAAAGTAGGCTCCCTCCGTGTGAGCCCAAGCTCCTCACCCACCCCTGAGCGACCCACCGTCAACAGTCCTGGCAGATCAGCCGGATGTCGTTCAGTCATGGCTGGGCACAAATGTGTACACACGCACACACACACTCACACACATGCACACACACACCGGGCAGAGGAAGCGGCCTCTGGGCCACGGTGGAGGAAGCAACGCTTTTGAAACAGACCACACTTGTTCAAACCCCCTCTCCACCACTGTGGCTCTGTGATCCTAGACAAAGCTCCCTGGGTTAGCCTCAGTTTCCCCCAGTTCAAAGGGCTCCCTTGGGGGCCCAGGGTTCCCTCTGGGCCTCCCTCTGGAGTGCTGAGCAGCCATCTGGAGACTGAGAAAGAGGCACCCGCCTCCCCTCCCTTGCTCCTCGGCTCCTTCCATGGCCAGTGGACCAGCACTGTTGCTCCCCAGGAGTGGACACCTGCTTCCTGCTGCCCTGTAGGGGGGGCCCCGCTCCAGCACACAGAGGCACCCGGGGCCCTCGGCCCACAGCCTGGGGGCTCAGCATTTTGGTCAAGGGCCTGTTGTGTGCCAGGCGCCCTGGGCGGGTGCTTCTTGGACACAGTCTCCTCTGCCATCCTCTCCTTGCCCGTGACCCAAGAGACTCAGTCACTTGTCCCTAGGGGAGGCTCAAGTTCTGCCCCTCTGGCTGTCAGTCCAAGAGCACCTGGCTGGTACCAGGTACCACTGTGCCCTAGCAGGCAAGCCAGAGAGACACCCAGGCCAGGCCACGGGCATCTGCGAGGCTGACCCCAGCACTCAGCAGTGTGTTCACAGGTAGAAGCCCCACCACCCCTCCCACCTGTGCTCCGAGCTCTGCTGCAGGAGGGGCAGGGGACAGGCAGGTCCCAGAGGATGCTCTGTTCACACCAGGCTCCCGTCCAGGCTACAGCGCCCCTGAGCACTGGACTGGGCATCTAGGAACCTGGTTCTGAGAACTGGCAGGGCCTTAACCCGCTTTGGGCAAATAACTTCCCCAATTAGGCCTGGGTTTCCTCCCGTAGAAATGGGGGGGTCTCAAGTGGATCAGGAGCCCGAGGTCTCACCCGCCCTCCCCAGGGCTCGGCTTGCTCATCTGCGGAATGGGCGGGAGAGGGGGGTGTCTGGCCCTTCCCTGCGGCTCCGCATCCCGCGGGACCCGAGCGACCGGGTGGGACGGGCAGGGCGGGGCAGGGGTGGGGCTGGCGGGGCAGGGTGGCCAATTTCCCCTCGCGTCTCCCTCTCTCCGCCGGAATCGGGCGGCGCAGGACCTCGACGGCGGACGCCAGGGCCCGGGCCGCCCGCCGCCCCGCCGGCTGACCCGGTAGCCGAGCCCCAGGGGCTGCCCCCAGTCGCCCCCTGGGGTCCCCGCCTCGCGACTCTGGCATGCCACTTCCTGCCTCAGTTTCCCCTCGACCCCCGCGCCAGCGGGCGGGCGCTGTCGGGGGTGGCAACTGCGCGGGGCCCCCTTGCCCGCTGCCCCCTCGGCGCCCCGTGCCCACTCACCAGTGACCAGGACCCGCTCCGGGAAGGGCACTGCGCGGCCGGAGGTGGTGGCCGCTGTCCCAAGCCCGCCCTGCCCCGCCCCTCCCAGGTCCCACCCCCGCCCCGCTTGGCTGGGAGCCCGGGGCCGCGGGACCGGAGGTAGCTCCTCGCGGCCGCCCCGCCAGCTAGACCCGCCTCTGCCTCCCGGGCCGCGCTCCTTCCACGGTGACCGCCGCGCGCGGGGCGCACTGTCCGCAGGCACGTCGCTTCTCTTCTGAGCCTCACTTTTCCCGTCTGTAAAATGGGCACCAGAGACCCATCTCAGGGAGAGGAATTACATCTGATGGCAAAGCCCTGAGCATCTTCCTAACAGTGGCCCTGGCCCCCCATCTCCGGAGGAGCGCCCTAGTTCCTTCAGCTGCTGCCCAGGGCCGGAGGTGGCGCTGCACTCTTAGTCCTGGCTCAGCCACTTTGTGGCTGGTTCTCTCCTTCTCCATCTCATCTGTAAAATGGGCACAGCGCCATGGGCCTAATGAGGACGCCACAGGATAATGCAGGCAGGGCGCCAGCAGACCCTTGCCACTCGGTGAGTAGAGGCTGCAATCATCACAGCCCAGAGGTAGCCTCCAGTGTGCCAGGGTCACCCCGATGGGACCCGCATGTCCAGCTCCAGGCTGTGGGCACCTCACCTCCTCATCTGCACGTGCAGCTTTATTTCTGCAGCCCAGGGCCCATCCCGGCCACCTTGGGTTGCCTTGGCCTTGCAGGGCCCCTCAGCCCACAGGAGCCACGATTGTCCAGAGTGGTCCTCCAGGGGCCAGGATGAACTACGGCTACTTCTCCCCGGGCGCAGTGCCCTGGAGCCTCCGGGGCCTCAGTCTGACTTTCCTAGTCCCTGGCATTTTTGCCTTCGTGGGCCCCTTCCACCTTTGACTGCAGTGGTATAAAGACAAGTATAATCCAGGCTGGATTCTATTCATCTTTTTCTTCTGATTTTAAAAGTAATTCAGACATTTTCCTGGATCCCTCAGAGTAACGTGGCCCCAGGCCCTGTGGCTGCTGTTCTAGTGGAGTTGGTCTGGCCACGCCCCCCGGGGAGCTGCCAGTTGTCACCGTCTTCCTGTAAGGAGGTGCCCATGGCTTGGCCGAGTGGCAGACTCGCCTCCCCGGGAAGACCCGTGGGGAGGAGGCAATTCGGCTTCCCTCTGGCCTCACCCGCTGCATGCAGGGCTCTAGGCCCTCAGGGAGGCAGAGATGTCTGTCCCCAAATATTTGCTGCATGCCTGGGCCAAAAGGAGGGGCTGAGAACAAACACACAAGGCCCTGCCCTCATGAAGTTCACACCCTTTCCGCAGATGAGACCCTGCAGCTCAGAGGGGCCAGTCACTGCCCGAGGGGTCCACACTGCAGGTCTGGACGCAGATGTGGACGCCCCATCCTGTCGTGCCTGGAAGCCTCCCATTATTTCTGCCTCCCTCCTCTGCAACTCCCCCGACCCCACCTGAGCCCGGGCAGCAATCATTGTTCCTCTTCTGGGCAGCAGCCACAGCCCCTAGCTGGCCCCCAGCTCCCCTCGTCCCTTCCATGCTCCCTCTTGGTTCCCACTGCCTTAGGATCCAGTCCAAGCCTTTTACCTAGCTGGGATCAGGCCGACTATCCCACCCTTTCCCACCCCTGTGCCTTTGCACACACTGTCCCCCTGCCGGAGCACCCTTCACCCCCAACCTGGTTCTCTCCACATATCCAAGTCTGACTGCTCTCCACCCTCACCCCAGGAACCTCTTCCAGGACCCCAACTCTGTGCCAACCCCGTCTAAGCAGGCAGTGACCTCTGAACTCCACAGCACTGAGCACAGGAGTCTCTCTCAGGCGTTTGGCATGTGCCAACCTCAAGGGACAGATATACTGAGCACCTCAGGGTGCCCAGCTCCGGGCTGAACCCCAAAGGATACAGCACAAGCAAACCCAGCCCCTGGCCTCAGGCCATCCGGGGAGGAGGCATGGAAAACAACCCCCATCCCCAGAGGATTGAGCCCACCTCACCTGCTCAGAGAGGTGAAGGGACATCCCCAAGTCACACAGCTCGTCAGGGACGGAGTCAGGATTCACACGGAGGCAGTCCGGGGCCTGCGCTCCTAACCATTGCGTCGTTCGGCTCCCAATTCCCATGTGATTTGAGTACAGTATTTCCTTATATTTTATTTATGTGTTTACTTTATTACATGAGTAATTCATATTTATTGTAAAGGAATTGGAAAATACAGACAAAAAAGAAAAAACAAAGTCACCCACTCTCCCATCTCCCAGAGCAAAGCACTGTCAACACTTTTGTGAGCTTTTCCATGCCTTTTTCTAAGCATATGCACACGTTCCTTTACAAGAATGACTTCACGCTGTAAATGGTTCTGCAATTTGTAAATGGTCTTACGACAAATCGGAAACCTCTTTCTACATTAACAAACATTTGTCTACATTGTTTTTCTTAATTGCGAAATGTTCCATACAAATGGAAATGTGTATCAAACACCTGTGTGCCCTTTAAAACAACAATAAAAACACGCCCGGGTGTCTGCCCCCCAGGTTAATGAAGAGATGCCCAGGGCCCTAGGGGCCTCCTGGTACCCACTTCGGTGATCCCTCCCCACCACCCCAGGGTCACCTCCTCTTGACTTTTGGGTTGAACATGACGTGTCTTTCCTTTGGGGTTTTATTAATACCACCTAGGTATGTTTCCCTGAGCACTATATTGATTAGCTTTGAACAGCTGAGGGGCAGCACACGCCTGGCTGGAGAGAGTGGGCATGATGGCCAGACCAGAGGAGGACCCCAGGAGGGTAAACTGAGCCGAGCCTGTGGGGCACAGACTGGTCTCCGCCTCCCCGAGCACTGACAAGAGCCCCTTCTGGGGCAGTGGGAAGGCAAGGTGGGGGTGAGGCTCCCCCGTCGGCACAGCTGGCAGGGCTGTGGCGTGGGCATTCAGCAGGCAGTGATCAGAGGCATGGGCTGTTCTGTCTTCTTGCTTCTGAGCTCACTGCACCTGTGTTCAGATCTCAAGAAGAGAGGTGGACACTTCTGTGAGGTAGACCAAGTGTCCTCAGCTAAGCCAGGCAGCAGGGCATGGAGGACAGAACAGGGTGGCAGGAGCCTGTAAGCAAGAGCAGCCAAATGCGGCCAAGATTCTGGGCCCCACTCACTGGGGATTCTGTTCTTAAACAGGCAGTACAGTGGCAGCTGGCATCTTGGTGACGACAGCCCTCCGTACATCCCTGGAGTCACACTGCTCCCAGCTGGACTGGCTGCTTTCAGGCCTGGTGCACATGTCATCCTGGGGTCTCTCTTTATCACCCCCTGGGGGTGCCCTTGACCCCTCTGCTGACCCGCTCCTCATGTCCTGGATGGCACACCTTCACCTTTCTTGGTTTCCCCGTGGTTGTGATGAGCCCATCCTCCAGGAGTTCCTGAGAAAGACTGCATTGGACGTATCATTTTTGAAATCTTGCATTCTATCCAAGGTTGACTGATGCTTGGCTAAGAATTCAGAGTTGGAGATCCTTGCCTTGAGCATCACGAAAACACGCAGTCGCCCAGCCACACAGTGCTGATGAGCGGGATGGACCCAGGCTGTGTTTTGAGCCTTTGTATGTAACCTATTTTGTTCTACCTGGAAGATTTTAAGATTTTTGTCCCCAGAGTTCTGAAATTTCACACTAATATTCCTCTACAAGGGTCTAATTTCATCCATTGTGCCAGCGCTCAGGGGGCCCTTTCATACCGGAAACTCATAGACTTTATTTTTCAGAAGTTGAACTATTTTTTGGATAATTTCCTTACCTCTGTTTTCTCACTTCTCTTTCTGGAACCCGTTACTCAGAATCCTTCCTGGGCTGCTCTTCTAACTTCCTTTTCCCCCCTACTTTCTCACATTCTGCTTTTTTGCTTTACCTTTTGTGCAGTTTCCTCCACTTTCTCTTCCTGGCCTTCTACTGAGCTTTTCAATTCTGCTATCCTATTTTTAATTTCCAAGGGATTATTTTTTGTTTTCTGAATGTTCTAGTTTTGTAACTTCCTGTTCATCTTTCAAGAATGCACTGTCTTCTCCTACCTCTCAATTTCAATGATAATTTTTTTTATTGCAGTAACATTGGTTTATAACATTGTATAAATTTCAAGTGTACATCATTATACTTCTATTTCTGCATGGATTACATCATGTTCTCATGTTCACCACCCAAATACTAATTACAATCCATCACCACACACATGTGCCTAATCATCCCTTTTGCCCTCCTCCCTCCGCTCCTCCCCTCTGATAACCATCAATCCAATCTCTGTCTCTATGTGTTTGTTGTTGTTATTATCTACCACTTAATGAGTGAGATCATACAGTATTTGACCTTCTCCCTCTGACATTTCACTTTGCATAATACCCTCAATGTCCATCCATGTTGTCACAAATGGCTGGATTTCATCATTTCTTATGGCTGACTAGTATTCCATTGTGTATATATACCACATCTTTATCCATTTGTCCCTTGATGGGCACCTAGGTTGCTTCCAAGTGTTGACCATTGTGAATAATGCTGAGAACTTCTTGGACTGTCAGTATCTTTAGGATTTTCTTCTTGGACTGGTTCAGACTCCCCAGGGTCCTCCAGTCCCTTCCTGGAGGGTAGCAGTCTGGCTCCCAGTTTCTGGGAGCTCAGCTGGGGGGAGCACTGGGGGAGCTCTCTGCATTCAGCACTCAGTCTCCACCTGTTTCAGCCGAGTACCGACATTCACCGCTGTCCCTGGCACGCCCAGCGCTCTCCAGAGCTGAACCCCAGATATTTGTCCGAATGAGGGAAGGGCATCACCCAGGGGCTAGAGAAAGGGAGGGGACCTAAAGATCTAACTGTTCTTCAAAGACACCTTCAAACAGTCCTCTTTATTCCAGCCTTCTTTCACCCTTAGATCTAGCAGCAGCCAGTGCCACCATTTCCCAAGCTTTTGAGGATTCTGTTGTCTGAATAAGGGTTGGTTCTCAGCTTTCCCCAGTGTCAGGAGGAATGTGGCTATCTGGAGCTAAGTCAGGTAATACGGGTCTTCCTGCTTCCCAGCTTCCAGAGAGTCTATTGCTGGGCCCCCCTTTCCTGTACTCCCTGTCTTTGTGGATTTCTCTTGAAAAGATTCCTTTCCTGTGGATTTATGGGCTTCTGGAGGCAGCGTGTACTCTCTTCATGTCTTAACCTGAAAATCTCCTCCATATCTTTTGTGACCTCGGCATTGAATAGATTTGCCATCATTCACTGAACTCATCTCCTCCTCCTCAGCAGCTTATTTCCACTTTTCCTTGTCAAAAGCCAGGCTGCGTGGGTGTCCTGAGAGTTAGGTCTCTGTTCATTTGGTTCTTGTCTTAAGACAAACTCACTGAGGGAGGTTTGCTGATGTGATTCTGCCTGGATCGTTCTCATTATGAGGGGTGTGTGTGTGTCTCTCTCTCTCTGACCAGCCTCACACCACCGCTCCGAAGCCGCATCGCCCCCGTTTCCAACCCCCCTTCTGTCGCTAACCACCTGTCACTCAGTCTGCGAGCCTGTCTGCTCACCTGCACATTGAGGCTACAGCACCTCGCATCCCAGCGCTGCCGTGAGGACTCCAGTGAGCTCATGTCTGAGCAACAGCCCGGGCTCTGTTCAGGGGAATGAGCGTTTACTGCGCGGTCACTGCGCGGCGCCGCGCCCGGTTTGCAGGCAGCCTGGTAGGGGAACGGCATCCCGCTCAGTGCAGGGTCGCTGGAGCATCAAACACGAGCAAGAACCGGGACGCACACGCCAGGCGGAAAGAGCGAATCCTACACTGCGTGGCGTTGTTTATTCAGTGAGTATTTTAAGGGCTCATCGTGGCGGTGTCGTGTCTTATTCTTTCCGGGGGGGTAAGTAAGCGCACGGGTCCCTCTCGACCCCCGGCACGCCGCGGTGAAGGGCCTCGGAGCCGGGGCGGAACCGCTAACTGCGGAACCTTTCTTTCCGCCCCCGGGTGTCCCGGCTCGCCCGGCAGGAAATGCGTCAGGGACGGCGCCGCGCCGCCGCACTCTGGCCTCGGTCGCCACGGTAACGCGCGTGTCCTCGCCATGGACGTCCGGGTGGCGCGGGCCGCGTGGGCCCGGCGCTGGGGCGCGGGCTGCCGCCGCGGCGCCTCCCGCTTGCCGCCGCCCCCGCCGGGCGCGGTGGACGTGGCGGAGCTGCTGCGGGGGGCGAGCGCGGCGGAGGGGGGGCCCCCGGAGGCGGCGGCGCGGCGGCTGCCGGGCGGGTGCTCGGTGCTGCTCTTCCCGGGCCAGGGCAGCCAGACGGTGGGCATGGGCCGCGGGCTGCTGCGCTACCCGCGCGTGCGCGAGCTCTACGCCGCCGCGCGCCGCGTGCTGGGCTACGACCTGCTGGAGCTGAGCCTGCGCGGGCCGCAGGAGGCCCTGGACCGCACCGCGCACTGCCAGCCCGCCGTCTTCGTGGCCTCGCTGGCCGCCGTCGAGAAGCTGCACCACCTGCAGCCCGCGGTGAGGCCCGGGGCCCGGGCACACGGGCCCTGCCCGCGCTCTCGCCGCCAGGCCGGCGTGCTCCCACGGCTCCCCGCGGCAGACTCTCCCCGAGTTCCCACTCTGCCAGGCCCTGGGGATACGGGCGTGCGCAACACGAGGATCCCCTTCCTCGGGGAGCTTGCGTCTTAGGAGAAGGAGACAGATAATAAACAAATATACGATGTGAATTACAAAGCATGTTAAAGATGAAAAGGGACAGGAAAATAGAGCAGAGAAAGAGGCTGGGGAGTCCGGGGCTGGGCTGCGATTTTAAATGATCCTTAATCATCTAATTACGAAATGATTTTAGAGGGATTAAACGTCATCCTTAAATGAAAAGAGTAAACGTTAAACTAGTACTTTAAATCCTTTATGCCATTTCACCCTATAACAACCTTGTGAGGTCGGTCCTGTTATTTTGTGGATGGGGAAAGGAGACTCAGTGATGTTAAAGGGTTGGTTCTGTGGGCCTGTTGAGTCATGAATAACATTGAGTGCTTACCCTGGGCCAGGTCTGTGCTAAGCACGTTAGAGACATTATCTTCATGTAATTTTTTCAGCAGCCCGGTGAGGTAGGTCCTGCTCTTTCCCCCATTTCACAGATGGGACAGCTGAGGCTCAGATTGGTTAGGGAACTCTCTCAAGTTAGGAATCAGTCCCACTCTCTGTGACTCTGAAAGTCACACTCTTAACTTCTATGCTTAGCTTCCTCTGGCACCATGGGGCCTGAGAGGTGGCCCCAGGGCAGAGACCATAGAATCCAGAGCCCTGGGTTGGAGTCCCAGCTCCACCACGAGTCAGCCAGCGGGCTTTAACTGGCCTTGCCGGGGAGGTCCCTCATCGGTAAAGGGGCTGGATCAGTGATGCCAAGGCCTCTTCCCTGTGTGGTCTTCCAGCTGGAGCCCTGGGCCGGTGGAGCCTGGCTCACTGAGCCGCTGAACCCCTTGCCAGCTCTCAAGTGCAGAGCCCCTGACTGAGCTCCCCTGAGATCTTGGCCTCACGTTCTGCATCTGTCACTGCAGGTGATTGAGAACTGTGTTGCTGCTGCTGGATTCAGTGTGGGAGAATTTGCAGCCCTGGTGTTTGCTGGAGCCATGGAATTTTCTGAAGGTACACAGAAAGGGGTTTGGTTTTGTGCAGGGGTGTTGTCTTGCTGGGCTCACTGGGGACAAGGGACATTGCCAAAAATGGTTCTGGAGAAGGGAGCACATGAATGGGGATGACACTGGAACCCAAGGGCCAGACTTCACCTTGATTCCCTTTTAAGCCTGAAGGGTCATCTGGGATTTCCTTTCTTTTTGTAATCTCATGAAATCTGCTTGCTTGGCTGTCTCTCCCACTGTCCCGTGCGTTCTTAGTCTGTTCACACCCTTCCAGTGCCTGTCACATGGTAGAAGCTCAGCAGATAATCATTAAATGAAAAAGAGTAAATGAATTTGATCTTGAGCCATATCAGTTTCACTTCTTAAGCTTTTTGTGTATAGTTAAAACATTTTTGCTTATAGTTTAATATGGGCAAAGGACCTGAATAGACATTTCTGTAAAGAACATATACAAATGGACAATAAATACATGAAAAGTTATGCCACATCACTGACCATTAGGGAAATGCAAATCAAAACCACAGTGAGTGAGCCGGCCCCATGGCTTAGCGGTTAAGTGCGCGTGCTCCGCTGCTGGTGGCCCGGGTTCGGGTCCCGGGCGCGCACCGACGCACCGCTTCTCCAGCCATGCTGAGGCCGCGTCCCACATACAGCAACTAGAACGATGTGCAGCTATGACATACAATTATCTACTGGGGCTTTGGGAGGAAAAAACAAATAAATAAAATGTTTAAAAAAAAAAAAACCCACAGTGAAATACCACTTCATACTCACTAGGATGGCTTTAATTTAAAAAAACAGAACAAAAAACAGAAAATAATAAGTGTTGGTGAGGATGTGGATAAATAGGAACCTCACACATTGCTGGTGAGACTGTAAAATGGTGTAGCCATTGTGAAAAACAGTTTGGTGGTTCCTCAAAAATTTAAACATAAATTACCATATGACCCAATAGTTCTACCTGTAGGTATATACCTAAGAAATGAAAACATATGTCCACACAGAAAACTTGTACATAAATGTTTAAAGATTTTATTTATTTTATTTTTTCCCCCCAAAGCCCCAGTGGATAGTTGTATGTCGTAGCTGCACATCCTTCTAGTTGCTGTATGTGGGACTCGGCCTCAGGATGAACGGAGAAGCGGTGCCTTGATGCGCACCCGGGATCCGAACCCGGGCCACCAGCATCGCAGCGCGCGCACTTAACCACCAAGCCACAGGGCCGGCCCCGTACATAAATGTTTATAACAGCATTATTCATAATACCCAAAGGTGGCAACAATCCACATATCCATCATGAGATGAATGGATAAACAAATGGTGGTATATCCATACAGTGGAATATTATTCAGCCATAAAAAGAAGCAAAGTACTGATACATGCTACAATGTGGATGAACCTCAAAAACATGCTAAGGAAAGGAGCCAGACACAAAAGGTCACGTGGTGTGTAATCTCTTTTATATGAAATGTCCAGAATACACAAATCCATGGAGACAACAGATTAAAGGTTACCAGGGGTGGAGGGAGGGAGAAATGAGGAGTGATTACTTAGAGGGTACAGGGTGTTGTATGGGGTGATGGAAAGTTTGGAAACTAGACAGAGCTAGTGGTTGCACAACTTATGAGTACAACAGATACCACTGAATTATACACTTGAAACTGGTTATATTTTATGTATTTTTATATTTATATTTCACCTCAATGTTTTTTAAAACATAATAGCACTATTAAGGAAATGAAAAAAAGTTTCATATTTCCACATCCTAATAAAACTATTTTATACATAGTTTTATGTGTACATAATTTATAGAATTATAGCATATATACATTCTTTCTTCAGTTTTGTTTTTTTCTAAGCTTCAGTGCATGGTTGTGTATTCTAGTTGTTAGGTTTTTTTAGTTCTCTATGTGAGCCACCACCACAATATGACAACTGACAGACTGGTGGTATGGTTCCACGACCAGGAAACGAACCCAGACCACAGGGGTGAGCGGCAAATCTTAACCACTAGACCACCAGGGCTAGTTCTATGTTCACTTTTCTCACTTGGCATTTTGCATAGTTATTTAATGCCTGCATGGGAGGATTTCCACTTGCTTTCTCCACGTTCCTATGTGTTCTCTTACTTCCTACCACAGGCTCTTAATGTATTTGCTCCACAGTTCCACTTGTGTAAGGAGGCTAAGCGTCCAGTACAAATGTATGTGAGTGCCGAGTGAATGGAGATGTGTTAGAGAGACAGGGTGCAGGATTTGCTCCTCAGACCCTCTCTGTTGTCCCATCAAACCCTGGACTGGTCCCTTAACCTCTCCTTGGTCTGGTCATCTCCCTCCCCCCAGGGAGCAGACCCAGGACCAGGATGATGGGTGTCCAGTAGTTACAGGCCATTCTTACGTCACGATCATTGGAGCTGCCTGCCTGGGCACAGCCCTGTCCTCTCACCTTGCACCTGAGCCACACGGACACAGGAGCCCGCGCTTTAGTTGGTCTGCCTTGGCAGTGTCAGGTTCTCCAGCTCTAATTGAGGGCAGTGGTGCTTGATTTATGATAATTATGTGTTACCGAAATTCAGGTACCAGTTTGTGAATTTGTACATCATTCCAGGTATCTGATGGCTCTTAATTGTTTTTCCTCTCCAACACGATTTCTCTTAAATAATAAACTAATAATAAAACCCACTTTTTGCAACAATCCAGGCAGATTAGAAATTATCCTCATTTTACTATCTAAAACTTTGACCTGGAAGGAGGTCATGACTTGCCCAAAGCAGTGCAGCTCAAAGTCTGTTCCTTTTCACCCTACACCAGGATTTCTCAGAAGCGGCATTGTGGACATTTTGGACCAGATAATTCATTGTTTTTGGGGGGCTGTGCACTGTAGGATGTTGAGCAGCATCCCTAGCTTCTACCCACCAGATGCCAGTAGCGCAGACCCCCTTCCCCATTGTAACAATCAAAAAATGTGTCCAGACACTGCCCTGGGGGCAAAATGACCCCTGGTTGAGAACCAGAGTCCTATACTGGGCCGGCTGTAAGGCAGGAAGCTCTGTGGTTAGTTTGTATTGTGCCAAGGACAGCACCCTGCTTTTGATGACAGTGGTACCACCTTTGTCTATGTAGTCAACACAGATACGTGCAGCTGTGGCCCATGGACTGTGATAATCCCAGTGTCAGGGTCTCTAGCACGCAGTGTGGCACTCATGCTTTGTCTGTCAGGTCTGGGCTTCCCTCCATTACGTGCCCTGATTTTCCCAAATGCGCTTCTCTCTGGACAGGTCTGTATGCAGTGAAAATCCGTGCTGAGGCCATGCAGGAAGCCTCGGAAGCCATCCCCAGTGGGATGTTGTCTGTCCTCGGTCAGCCTCAGACCAAGTTCACCTTCGCCTGTTTGGAAGCCCGGGAGCACTGCAAGACTTTGGGCATAGAGAACCCCGTGTGCGAGGTGTCCAACTACCTCTTTCCTGGCTGCAGGGTGATTTCCGGACACCTGGAGGTTGGTGCTGGCGGGAGCAGCCTTCACAGACCCCCGTCCAGTAGAGAAGGTTGGAATTGTTGCGTGCCTTTGAGCCCCCAGTAGTGTACTGGGCTCTCTGCTGAGCCGAGGTCTTTGGGAAGTATTTGAGGGCTGGGGAATGTGTGATGAGCAAGCACTGCAGAGGGAGGCAGGAGGCTGGGATACGGTCCCCACTCCACCTCATACAGACGAGGACCTTGGGCGAATCGCCCAGCCCACGAGGAATGTGAAGGGGCTGGACCACATGGTCTCCTGGGCCTTCTTGTAGTGTATTCTGGGCTTCTCACAGCCGCTGACCCGGATGCTCCCTTAGAGAGAGGAGAAGCTGTTTCCTACAGGGTTGCTCTGCCCTGCTCTTTCTTTGGTGTCTGTTTGGGCACCGAGTTGATTTCCTTTCCTCTGTTCTTCCTTCCCTTCACTCTTGCCCAGACACGATTTCTCGGGCAGCTCCTATGTAACAAGCGCTAAGGACACACAGACTGATAAGCCAAAGTTCCTGCCATCCGAGGAAGGCCAGCTGTGAACAGATGACTCTGGTTTCAGGGTCAGGCTGACGACCAGGGGCCTGAGGAGGTGGCACCGGGAGGCGGTGCCTGCAGGATGAGTTTGCCAAGAGGAGGGCATCCCAAGCAGAGAAGCAGCGGCGCCTGATGGAAAGGGCAGTTCTGTACTGAGGGCCTGGCTCGGGGGGTGCCGGGGGAGTGCAGACGGGAACCCGCGTGGGGGCTGTGGGCACGGGGCCGGTGCTTACCCATCTGCTCTGGTCCCCAGAGCCAGTCCTGCGCTCTGCGGAAGGGAGTCTCAGTCACATCTTACACAGGAGGCAGCTGAGGCAGAGGGAGAGGGCCGCTTAGAGATGGCGGAGGCACAATGGGAACTCGTCTCTCTCCCTCTGGCATCTGTGTTGCCTCCCCCGGACTGCTCAGTTCATCTTCCC
Source organism: Ceratotherium simum simum (assembly GCF_057802395.1). Classification (NCBI taxonomy): domain Eukaryota; kingdom Metazoa; phylum Chordata; class Mammalia; order Perissodactyla; family Rhinocerotidae; genus Ceratotherium; species Ceratotherium simum. Next base: position 7,047,893 of record NC_141924.1, read on the forward strand.
CTGCAAGGCCTTGCCGGTGTGCTGGGTGGCCTTGTGTGTCTCCTCTGAATCAGTGAGTGGTCCCTCTTGTGACAGTTCTGGGATGATGGGAGGATCAGGTACAGTGGCCCCAAGTGAATCATGGAGCTGGCTGCTCATTCCCATTAACAGCCTTGGAAAGTAGCCCAGAAGTGAGTCAGGCAGGGCCTCCCAGCCAGGGCAGGAATCTCCCTCACAGGCTCCCAGACAGGTGGGCATCCGGTCTGGATGACAACTCCTGGGATTCCCAGGTTAGGCCTTTTGGTGCTGTTGGAAGTGCCACCGCAAAGAGCTGAGCGGAGGACGGGTCCTCCTGAGCAGGGGAGCCCAAATCCAACAACTGATGTGAAGAAAACTGGGCCTCTGCTAGACCAATGCCTGGGCTGAAGGGCAGCCCCAGAGGAGCCTCTGGACCCCGAGGCTGGGCCCTTGACTCCTGTGGTCTTGAGTTGGGTGAGTCCAGAGACCTCAGATGGAAAGCACTTGGAGACAGCTGAAATGACACCAAAGTGCTGCTGAGTAGCCATCCACACAGCTGCCCGTGATCAGAGTGGTCCAGGCGTGGTGGGAGGGCTTGAGTCTAAGAGGCCTGTGTTCAGAGAGGCTCCTGGGGTGTATCCCTCAGTGCAATGGGCATGGACTGAGGGTGGTAATGGACGTGAAGCTCCAGGTCAGTTTGGACAGGCTAGACTCTGCTGCACTGACAGACAGCCCAGACCTCTCAGCAGTTCCCGCGGGCGTGGCTCACGTGGCGCCGTGCGCTGTGCTGGGCTCCGCTCCACTTCCCTTTCGCCCTGAGGCTCAGGCTGCTGGAGCGGCCTCTGTGTGGAGCAGACAGACCCCCGGCAGAGGTGGGTGGGACAGGATGGGCCTCAGGCTGCACTGGCGGTGCCTGGGCAGGCAGGACGGACGGATGAGCGCCATCCAACCAAAAGTACTAATCCCTCCTACCCTCTTGGGGGCACAAAGAGCTACCCTGTTATATTTTTTTCCAGTAGACATGGACGGGCTTGGTTTACAAGATGATAACAATTGCTAACCCTTTTATAGCACTCGTGTCTAAGTGGAGTTTGTTCCATGCCCCCGTGAGATAACTATTGTTCTTCCCCATTCTATAGACGAGGAAACTGAGGCACAGAGAGGTAAAGTAAAATTGCCCGAGGCCATGCAGCTGCTGTGACCATTTTAAGGCTTACCTTACATCTTCAGGGAGCAGCTGGCCTGGCCTCTCCACAGGCCGTGGATGGTGTCAGGCTGGGGGGACATGGAAAATGGTTTAGTGCACAGGAAGCCCTTCAGATCCCAATGGAGGGCCATCAGGGTGGCAGGCCCTGGGCTGTGCCCTGAGGGCACAGGTTCTCTTAAGAATATACCATTTTAAAGATATTTGCAAATTATGTTTGCAAACAGTTCCAAATTTGGGCCCATTAGCCCCAAAGGCCCCTTCTGAGCTGAGGCGCCCCTCAGGGGAAGGCTTTGGTTTCAGGGAGAGAGAGCTCTTTTCTTCTCTAGAGAAACCCCAGATGAGGGGTTCTGATGGGAAAGAACTCGCATTGTGAAATGAGGCTTGGAGTCTCCTTCTGAATTTTTATCTTGAAAATTATGGAGTAATAAGAAAACAGGCTTATTAAAAACTATGAAGGGTAGCAGAATTATAGTCAAAAAATGAACACTTATTAGTGCTTTTCGTTTATCAGACACTTTCATGCCTCCTACCTGATCACGTCCCAGTGCCCTTGCGAAGTAGATGAAATTGTGCTCATTTTATGGATAAAAAAAATTCAGAGGTTGACTGATTTGCCTGGGGCCACTGAGCTAGAGAATGATGGGTGCCGGGACAGGACATGTTTCCCCGCCTCAGCTCTCAGCCACACTGGTCACCTGCCCCGCCCCGGTGGGGCGTGCCAACGGTAGGATCCCCGGAGGACTTCTGGACACTGAATGTATGACTGACAGTAACGGGGACAGAGAGCTGGATTGAGGCTGGCACTCTGGGTCGTGTGCAGGCTGAGAGACGTGTGCGGATGTGGAGAGAGAAGCACCTTCTGTACACAGGACTGTGATGATGCCGATGGCGACGGCCTCTCAGTGTTTCTTCCTCTAAGATTGCTTGGCTTAAACCTCCTTGCTTTTTCTTCCAGGCACTGCAGTTTCTCCAGAAGAATTCCTCTAAGTATCACTTCAGACGCACCAAGATGTTGCCGGTTAGTGGAGGGTTCCATACCCGCCTCATGGAGCCAGCCTTGGAGCCCCTGGCGCAAGTTCTAAAGGCAATCGACGTCAAGAAGCCGCTGGTTGCCGTGCACTCAAATGTCGACGGGAACAGATACATGCATCCGAAACACATCCGGAAGCTGCTCATCCAGCAGGTGGTCTCCCCGGTGAAGTGGGAGCAGACGATGCACGCCATGTACGAGCGGGGGAAAGGCACTGAGTTCCCCAGGACTTTTGAAGTGGGACCCGGGAGGCAGCTGGGAACCATCCTGAAGAACTGTAACCTGCAGGCCTGGAGGTCCTACAGCCACGTGGAGGTGCTGGGGGCTGACGAGGACCTGGAGGAGGACCCGTAGGGGGAGTCTCCCGGTGACCACGGGGTGGGGCGGCTCTGAGAGGAGGCTGTGCGCGGGCCTGCCCTGCCTCCCTGTTGGGCTTCCTCCTCCGAGTGATTGGGAGGGACTGTCTGCAAAGTGCTTTGAATGCCACATAAAAAGCACTAAAAATGAGTATTTCTTCACATGACACAAGCCATTTCTCCCCCGTGAAACAGGTTTTAATTGTGGGGAGAAAGATGCAGCAGTGCCGGTTACGTGAAGAGACTGAGTTCTTGCTGTGCCTCGTGGGCGCAGCACGTCACCTCCCGGGCCCAGGTGTCTCTTCTGTAAAGTGGGCTGAAACAACCCAGCTGGCTTGTGTGTTCCGAGGACGTGGGGTGCTGGGCCTGTTGGCCATCACGCCCTTTTGTTGGGGTGCTGTGGGCGTACTGGTCTCCGCTGCTGCCCCGGTGGCCTGGGGCCACGGGAACCGCCATCTTAGGGCTTGGGACCCAAGTGGCCTTGGCAGCCACTCGGTCCCCCATCACTCAGCTGTTGGGAGACCCAGCCCCACACTTGTATACTTAGCCAACAGACAGTGTTGAGTGCGTGCTGTGTGCCAGGGACTGAGTGAGCTCTGCCCTGGTGGGGAAGAGTGTCCTTTAGCAAGATGGGAGGGCTGTGGGGCCGGCCCTGTGGCTTAGCGGTTAAGTGCACGCACTCCGCTACTGGCAGCCCGGGTTCGGATCCTGGGCGCGCACCGACGCACCACTTCTTCCGCCATGCTGAGGCCGCATCTCACATACAGCAACTAGAAGGATGTGCAACTATGACATACAGCTATCTACTGGGACTTTGGGGAAAAAAAATAAAAGGAGGAGGATTGGCAATAGACGTTAGCTCAGAGCCGGTCTTCCTCAGCAAAGAGAGGAGGATTAGCATGGATGTTAGCTCAGGGCTGATCTTCCTCGCAAAAAGATAAATAAATAAATAGATAAATAAAACCTAAAAAAAAAAAAAAAGGTGGGAGGGCTGTGAGGAGGGCGGCTGAGGGCCCTGCTTGCTCGCGCATCCCCAAGTCACCTCTTGAGACAGCAACTGCTGAGTGCCTGTGACCTGGTCTGGCCCAGGCCTGCCCCTGTGGAGCTTCCCTTCTGCCTGCCCCTCACCAGGGGCCCACGCGGGCTCTGCAAATGCAGCTCCTTGCGTTAATATTAAATATGAGAAATTCTAAGCCTCTTGGGTGGTTTTTCCGTTATTCAGTGATAGTGGGAAAACCTTATTGGGAAGGCAAGCTCTGAGTTTGTCCTTGAATGTTGCTGTGTAGACACCTATCCAGTCCTGGGTAGGGTTTCTCATTTTTAATTCTACGGTGTGGCTCAGCAGGGGCCCTCCGGCCTTGGGCAGAGCTGGGCGTTGTGTGGGACTATCCTGCGCCTGTGGGCAGCTGTCTGGCTCCTGGCCACTACACGCCAGTAGCACTCCTAGGCATTGTGACCCCCAGCACACCCACACGTTTCCACAGCCCAGGGTGAGAGCCCGATTTTCCCCATGGCCTGAGTCTCAATGTTCTTTGGAGCACAATGAAGAACTCTCTAAGTTTGGTTTTATGAGTTTTCAGACATTCACAAAGAACTCTGTTATTATTTTTAAATAACTGCTGAGTCTGTTTTGATCCCCCTTCACTGACTGCTTTGAGCAGCGGGCGGGCTTAGGGGACCAGGCTCTCCTCGGTCCAGGCTTTACTTCTCTGGCTGCGCTGCAGGCAGGGTGGTGTGCAAGTTACATGCCTCTGAGGAGCATGGGCCCACTAAGGGCGCTGGAGCGGCAGTGGAGGGTGGCCCGGGTGGCAGGCCTCACTGCTCCTCTGGGCGTGGCCCTTGTCCTCGAGGTCTGGGGTGGCGCTCTCGTCCAGTCCATCACGCTCCAAGCCGAGGGAGGAGGGGGAAGGAGCAGCAAGCAGAGGGCAGGTAGTGCCACCTGAAGGAAGACCTCGGAAAGCTGGCAACACCTCTGCCGCCAATGCAGGGGCTGCCCAGTAGAAGGGAACCCAAAGGTGCGGGCAACAGGGTTCCGCCTCCACCGCAGGAGCGGAGGCGGGGGTGGATGGGCCCTGCCCCGCTCCTGCAGACGGTCAGGCCCCACAGCTGTGAAGGGCCAAACCTGGGGAGCTGAGACATAAGGAGGCCTGGTGTGTGCGTGTGGGGTCCCTTCGGTCAGGACGGTTGGAGGCTGTGACTGGGAGTGGGCAGGATGCAGGGCTCGGGGAAGCTGGAGGAAGGTGGCTCACTGCAGCCCAGGGTTGGTATTTGAGGTAGGGGCCTGGGGTAGGGGAGACACGGAGCACAAGTTCTGGGAGGAGGGCTTGGCAGGGTCTAGAAATAGCACTGGGCCTAGATCTGGGGCAGGCACAGTGGGAGGCCTGGCCCTCCTGCCCCTGCTGTCCCTTCCTAGCTCCTTGTCCCCACCACACCTAAGTGAGTAGCCCCACAGGCCGCACTGCTCCAGCAGGCAGTGCTGGGAAAGCAAACATGGGGAGGGCAGGCAGCCCAATTATAACAGGCACTAACAACCCAAAGGAAATAATCCCTAATGGTAAGTTTTAGGCACCAAGGCATGACAGAGAGGGAGTGAACTGGCTTGTGTTGGGCCAAACTGCATGACAGCATTTGCAGGTGCAGGGAGGGGCCTGGAGGCTGTGTGATACATGCAGCCACACGGTGGCTAGGAGCATGCCCCACCCCTTCCCTCCCCCTCTGCCATGATCCCCCTCCAGGGGGCAAGATGGAGCCCACGATGCAAACCCCCAGAGAGGACCAGAGACGGGCTGGAAACCAACATTTTATTGAGCTCTCCCCACCCCTCAGAAATCTATTCCAGCAGATTTCCTCTTTGCCATGGGCGTCACCAACACGGGGGTGTGACCAGCACTACCCCTGGCCCTGCACACGACCCACCAAGAGAGGAAGCTCCTGGGACAGGCCGCTGCAGGGTGGGCTGGGGCCAGGAGAGCAGGCCCAGCCAGGCCTCGGCCGGGCAGTTAACCAGTAACCACCCCAGAGGTACAATGAATTCATTTCTCTTACAAAAAACGAGAAAAAACTAGTATGAAACCTCGGTAAGTGTCCCAGCACTCAGAGTTTAAATATAAAAAAAGGATCATCAGAAAACAGTTAAAAAGACAACAAAACCAACAAGGCCACCTCCAGGGTGGTGGTCGAGGGGAGGGGACCGGCCCCGCCCCGCACTGGCCGGCAGCGGCGTCACTGGAGGAGGTGGCGCCCCCAGCCCAGCAGCAGCAGCAGCAGCAGCAGCAGCAGCATGGGCAGCGCCAGCCCACGTCCCCGGCCGGGGGACACCTGTGGGAGGAAGGCGGGGAGGAGTGAGGACCGCCAGCCTGGAAGAGGCTCGCTGGTCCCACAGCTCACCTCCTGGGCCCGCTGCTCCATGGACACAGGGAGGAGCCACAAGTGGGCGAGGGGAGCAGCGAAGAGGAGTCTGGTGAGGAAGGGGATGCAGAACTGGAGGCGTCTGCGACAAGGTGCCCGGAACGGTGAGCGCAGGAGGGGCAGGAGAGCAAAGTGGCCCTGGGGACACGCAGAGGAGGGGAGGCCGGCCCATCTGCTGGGAGCTGGTATGACAGGACGGAGAGGTGTGAGGGACCATCAGCTGCGCTGATGGAGAAGATCGGGAGTGCTCAGCAAAGCTCCTCAGGAGAAGAGCCGTCTGCCCTGGGCAGATAACCATCCATGTCCGCCAGGTGAGGGCATTCCTGGTAGAGGCAGAAGCGTGGCACAGGTGTGGAAGCAAACGCACTCAAGGATTTGTGCATCCAATCTCAGTAAGCCAGGAGTCTCAAACCCAAAGGCCTGGGGACCAGGCAGAAGTAGGAATGGGTGAAGCAGGCAAAAGAAGACAATAGGGAGTGTTGGGGACTGCGGCAACCAGAGAGGCTGTGCCCTATGAAGCAGTTGCTCCACAGCTCCAGACTGTCACCACAAGCAGGAAGGGAAGTCAATGTCATGAAATCTCAGGCTTACCCTGTCCCTGCGGGTCAGTAAGCTCCAGAACCTTATATTCTCCCTGAGGTTAGTGAGACCATCCACAAAACTTCTAAGAACACCCCTCAGGCCTGTCTGGTTGTAGGTGAAAGCCAGGCTGTAAGACAAATGGGAGGGGGAACAGGGCCATTACTACAGGAAGAGGGGCAGAGATGACCTTTATTTAGGTGACAGCTATGCCAGAAGAGGGCCTGGCCCCTCCCACCCACCGTCACCCTATCCCCCTTCCCTGGGTGGCTCCACTCATAAGCGCCTCTCTCCACGGCCATTTCTGGTCCCAAATTCATCTGATTTCCTGTTTCCTTCCCCACCTGCCTGCCAGCCCACTGGGGGTGTGCCCTTGTGTCCTAGAGCTGGCCGTGTGGAAAACGCCCCACTGCCCATAGGCCCAAAGAGGCAGGTCCTCACCCCAGAGCAGCGGCCAGGCTCCCCAAAGGAAGGCTGCCTCCCTGGGGACCAAGAGACCCCGTCAACCTTTGTCCTGGCCTCGAAGAGTGAGGTTTCTATGTCCCCACCTTGAGCAATTCTGCGAGGTTCTGAGAACCTGTAAGGATGCTGGCAGATCGTGGAAGCTGCGTGTCATCAGGAGAGAGGCCTCTGTGCAGGGGACTCTGCCAAGGACACACAGCTCCCTCTGGGCTTACTCAGCATCTCCCGTCATTTAAGGTCAAGACCCTTCTGGAAGGGTACTGTCTTGGCTTGCTGAGCGAAGGAGAGAAAAGGGCTTGGGTTCTCCGTGTCTATCGCCCAGGCCAGAAAGAACGGGGTGGCAGCAGGCCAGCTCCAGGAGCTGGGGACTCCTGGGGGGGAGCTAAGGTGAAGTTTCAGGGCTGCCTGGGAGGCGAGCTGTTTCCTCCCAGGGCCTCCTGGGGCCAGCCCGTGCTGTGGAAGCCCTGGGCTGGGCGAGGGCTGGTCACCTGTACATGGCCACCCCGGGCAGCTCGGCGATGTGGGGCAGCGTCCATCTCACTTCCATCTCGTCCCCGATGAAGGCCAGCCGCATGGCCACGTAGTCGGGGTTGTCACTGCGGAAAGGGCACAGGGAATGAGGGTGTGGCCCTACACACCCAGACGCACCCAGCCAATCGGACCACAGGCTCGTGGGGGCGACAGTCGGTGAAGAGCGAGGCGAGGGGCAGGGACCCTTTGCACGCCCCTCCACTGGCTCCCACTCTGCTTCAGAAAAAGCCAGCGAGGTCCTGTCCCCAGGTGGACTCCCTGAAGGGCGGGCCCCAGATGCCAGGGAGGAGGCTGCCCAGGTGGAGCCTGTGCCAGCCCCTCTTGAGGGAAGCAGGGGCCTTCTGTGTTCGGTCTGAGCCCCCACCAGGGTGGAGGGCAGGCAGACATTTAGCGCCTGTGTGCACAGCACGTCCTCCAAGCCTCCCTCTGCAGCCCCACCCCCTCCAAGGGTAACTGATAGTCCTGGAGAATCCTGGGAAAGGCCACACACCACCTGGGCGGCTTGGTGGGCTTGCTGGCAAGGGTGGTCCCCGATCCTGAAACCACCTCTGTTGTCATCACCCCTTTCAGAAAGGAGGGGCTAACCGGCCTGGGTCTGGGCCCCCCACTTGCACTGAATGGAATCCTGGGTGGACATGGAGGCTCACACACTGTCCCCCAGCCTCAGTCTAACACTCTCCCTCCCCTCCTGGCATCTGGGCCAGCTTCAGCCCTGCCTGCTGGCAAGGGGTTTGCCCACACATTCCATCTCGGTGACTTGGCAGCTCGGCTGGAAATTCCCAGGCAGACAGGCCTCCCAGGGGCCAAGGACTTTGAGCCCCTCCCAGCCTGGCCCCGGCCACCTGCCCAGTCTCCCCAGGGCCTGTGCTCTCTCTACTCCAGGGGCACTGAGGGGCAAGATGCGAGGCTGGGAAGGGCTGGCTGGCAATCAGGGTGGTGGGCTGGGGTCCCATCTTTATCCTGATAACCTGTGGGACCTCAGGAAAACACTGCCCCACGATGAACGTCCCCTGTTGTCACCTACAAATGGAGCAGGGATGGGGGAGGAGGCAGATCTTGGGGTCCCTCCAGCCCTAAAATCTCAACCAACCCCAAGCCCCAAGTCCGAGACCTAATGACTAAAACAATTCTGAGGCCTAAAGCAGGAGGGAAGCATCCAGAACCCTGGAGCTGATCCCGGGGAGACCCCTCCTCACTGCCCTGACAGCCAGGGCCAGGAGCTGCGTCTCAAGTGGCCTCCTCAGGCTACTTCTGGTTTTCTAAAATTGGATCCATCTACAGAAGCCTTGATGAGGTGACCGTGGTCACGAGGGCCAGGAGGCACCCTGTCCTAAGGCCACAAGCTTGAGCCATTTTGACGGCCAGTGCCCAGGGTCCATCTTGGACTGTGAATACGCTGGATGCTCCGAGGGGTCCCTCTGTGAGCTGGTGTCACAGCAGAGCTGCCCTGCCCAGGGCACCTGACCCCATGACCACACCTGGGGAACTTCTGCTCCAGAGCCCTGCCTGGGGACCCAGAAGGCCTGCTCTCCTAACCACCTCGCAAAGGCCACGGATCAGGAATGGGGGTGGTGGGGCCCTCGAGGGCTGTTGGGACCTACCTGTCAGGGGAGGACCCCGTGAGATCGGTCATGCCAGGAACCTCCAGCGCTTCCGGGCCATGCTCATGCAGGAAGGTGTCTAGAAAGAGGTCCCTGGAGAAGGGTCCTGCTTGAGACATTTCTTCTCTGGGGGAAAGAGACACAGAGCGACTAGATACCCAGAACTATGCAATTTTACCCGTTCGTCACCTCACCTCTACCCCGGCCCACTCTTTCTCTGCCAACGCCATTATCAGCCTCCCCATCCCAGGTCCCCCAGGCATGAATCCTGCCCCATGCTGGCTGTGCACCTCTGGGCAAGTCACTGTGCCTCTCTGTTCTCTGTCATACATCTCTATGTCCAAGATATAGAGATGATTCAGAAGGGCCCTTGCCTAGGGCATAAATATAAGAAAGGCTCTAATACTGACCCTTAAGAGGCCAGTAACCAAACTAAAAGCCCAGGTGTCTGGTGTCAAAATAGTGGACTAAGGCCGGGCTCCACCAAGAGAGCAAATTCCTTGGTATTGCCTAGCAGAAGACGCCTGTTTTCGATGTCTGCTTTCGCCCTTGAGCAGAAAAAGCAAATAAGCCAAATGAGGAAAAGTCATCCACAATCCCAATTCCCAGAGGAACCACTGCTAATCCTCCAGCCTTTTTTCCTAAACACATGTGCACATCACACACGCGTTTTCAAAAATCGGATCACTCCTTACACAGTGTTTTATAATTTCTTTTCTTCACTTGACTGTCTTGGTAAGGCTGTTATTTACCTCTCCACTCCCCCTGGGGCTCCTTGCTAATAGAACTAATTTTCTTTGGGGTGGCCCCGAATCCTTGTTCATCTATGCCAATCATGACCCTCCTGTTCCCCACTTTCCCAGCATGCCTTGCAGCTAGTGGTGGGCATGTAACCCAGCCCTGGTCAATGAAGTCTCAGAAGTCTGATGTGGGGGTTGAAAGGGAGCAGATACAGCCTGGGCAGCTCTTCTCCCTTCTTGCTGCTTTCAACACAGGAGTGAAGGCTGGAGCTGCAGCAGCCATTTTATGACACCGAGGTGTTTAGCACAAGGATAACCAACATGCTAAGAATATAGAGCAGAGAGGTGGAGAGCTTGGCTCTCTGTTGGCATTGTCAAACAACTGAAAAAAATACAAGCCACTACCTGCCTAACTGTGTAAGAAAAATAAGACTCAATTTATTAAAATCACCATCCAGGTCTTCCTAACGATTACAATTGCGAATTTCCACATCAATAAATGTTTACATCATCACTTGTGATAGCTGGGTGGGATTCTACGACCTTGTTCACCATAATTCGCCCCACACTGTACCAAACAGCCTGAGGTCCAGAATACAATGATGAAGAACGTGGCTCTGGAACCAAAGGGCCTGAGTTCGAACCCCAGCTCTGCAGCTTAGCAGCTGTGTGATGCCGCAATCTCCTCATCTGTCAGGTGTCAGTAGCCCCCACTTGGCTGTTGAGGATGAAGGAAAGGAATCTCCTTCAAGTACTCTGAGCAGAGCCTGGAACTGAGGAGCAGACACCGACCCTTATGACCTTTGCACTTCAACCCATTATTTTCTTACCATGATGTCCTGGGTTTTTAAAAATTTCTAATTCCGGGGCCGGCCCAGTGGCATAGCGCTCCACTTCAGTAGCCCAGGGTTCACAGGTTTGGCTCCTGGGCGTGGACCTTACACACCACTTATCAAGCCATGCTGTGGCGGCATCCCACATATAAAGTAGAGGAAGATGGGCACAGACGTTAGCCCAGGGCTAACATTCCTCACCAAAAAAAAAAAAAAATTCTAATTCCCCACATTTTCCTGCACTGAACCAAGAAGTGACAGAGCCCCTAGTCTCCCCTCTCCCCAGGCCAGGGTGGACCGACGTTCATCCGTGAAGAGGACCCACTGCAGGCAGGATGCACACGGGCTAGACAAAAGCGCGCTCACCACTTGCTTTCAGCATTAAAGGGTGACAGTGGGCAACGCGAGGACAGGGCAGGGGCTCATGGGGACACAGAGGTAAATTCTGCATCCTCCAGGTGCCTTGGGGCAAGTCTGGACCAGTTATCCTCACCAATGCAGAGAGATGGATGCGCCGTGACATCATTGAGGGCGCAGACAGGTGTGTGAGGGTCTGGGGCACGCTGGCCTCTGAGAAAGGAAACCACATAAGGACGGCATTGTTCTAGAGAATAAATGCCCAGAATTTGTCTCAGAGAGAGATGGCTGTTTCAGTTTCCTAAGAGAGAAACAGCGAGTTTTACGTCTGTTCCAGACGGAAGCCCGGCATGGACAGCAGCTCCAGCAGAGCCAGGGCCAGAGGAACGGCCGTGTAAACACAGCCACAACAGCCACCGAGGGCCCGCGGCTGACACATGCCACCTGCACCTGTCAGGACAGCACCTCCCCCGCGGGCTGACAGGAGCTGTCGGGTCAGACCTGGAGGGGGGAGGGGGAGGGGAGGGTGGGCACCGGCCCCCGAGGGGGGTGCTGCCTCCTGCTGAGGGCACCTGCAGGCAAAGTGTTAAAAGCACAAAGGACAGAGACCCAGCGACTCGCCCAAACCACAAGGCCGGTACACGTACACAGGGGGTCACGGTGGCATTACTCAGAGCCCTAAAATGCTGTTAGCAACCTAAATACCCAGCAAAGGAACCGTCCGGGTGCACACACCGTCACGCATGTGTTCCAGGGGATGGGAGCAGTTAAAAGCTATGCAGTGAATCTAGATCCATCTGCGACGCAAAGCTGTTCAACAAGACTTTAGAAAAAAGTAAATGACGAAACTAGTGTGGTTTGAAGCCACTTTTGCAGCCAGAGTTGACTTTCACCCATTGGCCTTTTTATCGGGGTTTGTTGAAAGAGGCAAACCCCGTTCCCGGGGCCCTGACCCGGAGCCGTGCAGCCCCTTTCGGCACTGACACCACGTTCCAGCAGCAGAGTCTGAATTTCTCAATTTTGCTTGTTTTAACAGAGAAAGGAGAACATCAGGGGGAGATGGGGGTGCCCGGACTAGCACAAAAGGGAAGACAATGTCAACTGACTCGAGTTAAACTCAAATGGAGAAATATGTAAACAAGTCTTAGCAAGTCAGAGGAAGCTTCTGAATGAATAAGAGATGGATAACACTCAAGCCAGCAGGGAAAAACCTGATCATTTCAATAAAAGACAGGAGAGGGAAGATTTCAGCAGATGTCAACATCGACATAGAAAGCCAAGAGAATCGCCTCTTAGAACTACCAGGCATGGGCCGGCCCCATGGCTTGGTGGTGAAGTGCGCGCGCTCCGCTGCTGGCGGCCCGGGTTCGGATCCTGGGCGCGCACCAACGCACCGCTTCTCCAGCCATGCTGAGGCCGCGTCCCACATACAGCAACTAGAAGGATGTGCAGCTGTGACATACATAGCTATCTACATATGACTATCTACTGGGGCTCTGGGGGAAAAAAATAAATAAATAAACAAAAACAAACAAAAAGAACTACCAGGCATTTCAAGGCTGCCAGATACGAGGTCAATATACAAAAATCAACAGCGTTCCTACAAGGCAACCATAAAATATAGTAGAAAACAAATACGTCTTCACAGAAATATAAGGTTTTTGGTTAGGAATGAATCTAATAAAGGACCCTTAAAATCTTCATGGAGAAAAATGTAAAACTCCATTAAAGGACATAAAAGACCCAGATACATGAAGACAACTTGCATGGGTGCGATGCTTCAACACTGCATAGGTTGTAAGCAGTGCAAGTGTGTGCGCATGCACACCTGAGCTCGTGTCGGGGTGGCGGTTAAGGAACTGTGCCCAGGAGCTCGGGCTGCCCCAGGCTCCAGGCCCCAGGGGCTCGGCGTCTATGCAAATGGCCATTTCCCAGGGAAAGCAGCCCCAGCCATCATTTGCATCTGCCTCACTGTTCCCCCTTCCCCTTCACCCCCCAACTCCCTCCACAGAGGGCCGTTCTCTTCCCAGAGGCTGCTGTGTGCTCCCGTGGAAACCCCTGCTCCCCTCTGCAGGCAGGGGGCCACAAGAGAACTTTCACGGGCAGGCAGCCTCTAAGCATCACCACTGCCCCAACATCCCTCGGCCCCCAGCAGACATTCCCAGAATCCTTGGGCACCAAATGGGATGAGAGGCCCCTGAGTCCTACAGGGGCAGGTGCCTGACCAAGGATAGGTCTGGCGTTGAGGCCTGAGTCTGACCAGCTTCAGGGGTAGGTGGGCGGTAGCGTGGTGCCTCCCCCAAAAGATTCAAGTATTTGGGGGCAAGGCCCACGTCTGCGACTTCCTATGGGTCCCCAGCCCCCACTGGACCTCCCTGTCTGAGCCGCCCAGCCCAGGACAGACACCAGACTCTCCTCCGACTCCAGGTTCGTGGTTGCTCATCTGAGCCGGGTTTATAGCACCGACATGCCAGATGAGTGGGGGAATCTTGGGTTAACACCCCAATCCAACCACTCACCTGCAGCGCGCTCTTGGTCGAGGCACCGTTGCCTTATGTTACATGGGGATAACGCTCCCACACTCACGGGTTCCGTTTCCGGGCAAGAACTAGCATTAACTGCCTGTTACAATCCTGCCTGCTGGTTGAGCATCTAATATGGTCAGACACTGATTCAAGCCCTGAATATGGGTTCTCATTCAATGCTCACCAGCCAGGCCTGGCTGGCCTTGGCTCTAGATCTGGGTGGGAGAACTCAGCGTGGCCAGGGAGCTGGGGGCGGTGTCCCTGCAGCAGCCTCCCGGCGCCGGTCACTCCCAGCAGCACCACCACCCCGTGCAGGCCCCGCGCTGGTCACCTCCTGTCTGGCCCCGCTCCAGCTGCCCTGCTGTCTCCAGTCCTCAGCCGGGCTCTCTCCAATCTGATCTCCAGGCAGCAGCCTCAGATCTGACCCTGTCCCTCGGGAGTCGAGCTACATGGCTATCAGGGTCCTCTTCTCCCTCTGGCCGCCTCACCGGCCTCAGCCTTGCCACCCTAATCTTGGATCTGTTCCTGCCACACTAAAGAACATGCACTTCTGTGACGGTGCCCCGAAATGTCAAGCCTCCAAGCCTTTGCATGGGCAGTGCCCGCTAGCTGGCCATCCTGTCTCCTTTGTCCCTGAAAAACTCGAGTGTCACCTCCCCAGATCCTCAGGGTCAGGCTGGGGGCCCCTGCAGCCAGTCTCTGCTTCCTTCTCTCTCCAACCACACCTGCAGACGCTGCTTCTCCGTCTGTGGCTTAGAGCATGGGCTCTGGAGGCAGGCTGCGGGGTGTCCTCCGGTAAGTTAACCCCTCGGCTCCTCAAGTTTCCTCACCTCTAAACGAGGATACTGCTAACACCTAGTTCACAGGGCTGTTGTGAGGACAAAGTGACAGGATCTGTGTTAATGTAAGCGGGCGACAGAACAGAAGGCACCATCTCTGGATCCCGGCACACAGCGCAGAGCAGAAGCCAAGTTCTGAGGTCGCTGCAGCTGCAGATCCAGGAGCCCACACTGGTTTTAACATCTATTTTTTCCAGCAGATTTGCAAACCAGTAGCTTAAAACCCTTCTCTGGCGAAAGGAAGGCACACCTAGCAATGCGTCCCCACCCGGCCTGCAGCCCACACACTTACCCTCCCACACACTCGGTGGAAAAACTAGGCAGGAACCCTGTGTTACCCACAGAGGCCCTGATGCAAATCTCACCTCTGTGCAGAAGACAGCGCCGCCCCCACTGCCCTGAGGACGCCTGCAGGGCTTGGAAGAGAGGGAGGGCGGCCTCTGGCCTGGCCAGCCTGCTTTTGGGGAACAGCTCTGCCCTCAGCCGTGTGACCACTCAGCTCCTGGCTGAGCCTCGCTCCGCTTCATCTCGGAAATGGGGAAACATCACCTCCCTCTCACGGCTGCATCGACAGCCTGAAGGAAGAGAGATCTGTCCAGTGCAGCACATCATAGGTGCAAGACAGCACGGCCAAGGCTGTAGGAACATGGGGAGCGGGGTCAACCTCCTGGTGGGGGACCCTCAGACCAAGGCAGGACTCAGACAGTTTTTCTTTCACAGATGGGCAAACCAAGGTGCAGAGGATGGAGGGACCAGATAGGCTGCCGGCTCCGTTGAGAAAGACGATGCTCCTTCCAACGGGCCAGGTTCGTAGGATGTGCCTCTCCCACACACAATGGATGGAACAGCTAGCCCCCTTCTTGGAGGGTGGACCCTCAGTCTCCGCAGGCCCACCCCTGCCTGCTCCCCTCCCTGCTCCCAGCCTTGCCACATGCCCCTGCATGCCTTGCAGCAAAGCAGGAATAGGTTATGACACCTTTGGGACCCCATCAAAGCCAGCTGGTCACTGGAGTCCTGGGGGCCAGGCCAGTGGCTGCAGGGCAGACCCAGCTGAGAAACCCTGGTCCCCAGTCTTTTCTGGGGCTTCCCACCCATATCTCTCCTGGTCACCAGCCCTGCCCCCGCCCATAAGAGGGGTGATGCCCTGGTTTATAGAGCGCCCAGTGCTCAAAGCATCGGGCGCACACACAAGCTCTAACCCTGCAGGACAGACCTAGGTTCCGGTCCCAGCTCTGCCACTGCTGTGTGACCAGGACCAGGCACCTAACCTCTTAGCCTAGCTCAGAGAGGGCTCTCCTACATGGAAACAGCACAACCTCCAGGGCTGCTAAGATTAAAAGATACAACTGTTGCCCTTTTGCTGCTACCTAGCAGGGGCTCCACAGCTGGTTAACCAATCAACAGACCAGAGAGGAGTGGGAGACAGCTGGATGCCGGGCAGTAGCCGCGTCCACTCACCCTCGCCGCGAACCACCTAGTCCCTGCTTTTCTGGGCGTCAGTTTGACGATCAGTATCTACCAGTCACCAACGCACATAACCTTTGACTTCTAGAATGTATCCTACATACACCCCTGCGTGTACCTGGCAGTCCTGAAAAAGATAAGCAACGGATCTGTAGCTGCTGCTGTGCCCAGATCTTGAAGGCACATGGCTACGTGAACACAGAGGGAGGAACAGTCTGTAACTGTGCTGCCAAACGTGTGAAAATAAAGGGCATAAACAGACAAACACTTCTATCTGCAGAGATGGTCTCCTGAAGGAGCAAGAGGGGAAGGGGGTGTCTCCGGGACGGAGGTGGGAGGGACACAAAGTTTTACTATATACGCTTTTGTGCTCTTGAACTTTTATTACCACGTATGTGCTGGCATCACTGATACAAAAAATAATTGTTTCAGGTTTCTAGCTTGAATGTGTCCGGAAAGGAGATGTTCATCTTAAAGGTCTATTTCAGGAATCAAGCCCCAGCCCCTCCCAGCCCCAAGCCCCCCCCCCCACCTCCTCCCACTCCCTCCCCACCAGGTGGGGAAGTCCAGACTCCAGCCTCTGCCACTATGGACCTGCAGACGCCCAGAACAGCTTGCTGGAAACAGCTTGCTGGGGGTGGGCATGGTTCACTACCCTTAAGTGATGGAGAAATAACCGGGGGGGAAATAGACAGGGAGGGAGAGAAGGAGGGAAAGGCAGAGAAAAGTGAGGAGAAAGGTATTTCGAGCAAAAAGAAAGTTGGAAATTCACCCGTGGGAGAGGGCGGGAGTTGTTCAGTAATTCTGGAAGCGGCAGCTTGGAATGGACCCCTGGAGTCAGGGCCACTCGCCCTGGGACTGCACCTGCACTGTGGCCCTCCACCTGGAACCCCGGCACAGGTGCCGGCCTGACCCACTGCCAACCCAGGTGCCAGCAGGGCCACCCACTGGCGTGGGGTGGGCCAGGGCAAGAAGTCCAGTCTTGGCTGGGCTTCCAGCGGCTGTGGCCTCAGGCAAGGGCCGCCCTCTCCACCCACTGCTTAATGCTCTTGGTGACCCCACATCCTTTCTATTTGCATCCACTGAGTCCCTCCCTCCCTCAGAAGGAGGGGGCTGTTTGCCCCACTTCACAGATGGGGGACCTGGGAGGGTTGAGAACGGAAATTCAGAGCCTCTTCACCATACCATCATGCTAGCCACCTCCGGACTCTAAAAACACACCCACCTAGTGATACAGGTTGACAGACGTGGAAAAAAATCAGGAAGGCAGCCTTGACAATTACAAAAAAGTCTTGTTCTGAGACTGGAAATGCCAAATAGTTTCACTGAATTCAACAGTGGATGGACCATGCTGGGGCCCTGCGTGTAGGACACGTTAAGGGCTCGATGATCAGTCATGATCCGTGTACACATCACGCCCTCTGAGCACAGGAGTGGAGAGGCTGGCATGCAAATGCATGTAAAATACAGATGTGCGTGTATGCATCAGGCATGTCACTGGAGTACCCTACGGGAGGGAGGAACACTCTCCCCTATTTACAGATGAGGAACCTGAGGTTTAGAACAGTGAGGGGCTTGTCACACACCCGAGGGGAGGAGCTACAGTCATCTGGGCCTCCCACTCCAGGGACACACTTTCTTGGCCACCACCGTTTAGGTCACAGTTTGGCAGGAACTGCTCAGGCCTGATTCAGCTCCAGGTCCGGAGGCCTCCCCCTGGCCTGCCTCAGGATGCCCGGAAACGTGATCAGAAAGAACAATGCAAAACCAGTGCACCCTCTCCCTGCCCAAATCCACACTCCCGCAGGCTGGCCCCCACAAAAATGGAAGGGGGTGGGTCTCTGTGTAGGGACACGGAAAGAAGTCATGGTCAGCAGTGGAGTGGCAGACAGGAGCCAGATGAGGAGCCCCTGTGACGTCATTTATGCAAATGTTTCCGTCTCAATGGCTACAGACATTATGTATGAATGGAAGCGCTGTGCCAGGCATTCCGCCAGTGGCACGCCTGGGTTCCGGTCCAGCTTGGCAGTGTGACTTTTGACCAATTCCTCAGCCCCTCTGGACCCCTAATTCCCCATTTGTAAAACCAGCATTGGGGAGATTTTCTTTTATGTCCTTTCTTGCTCAAGTATCTATAAAAATATTCCAGACTGTAAAGGGAGTAAAACAAATGAAGAATTCTCTTGACGACTGACTTTGAAATTGGCTTTAAACCAGTTTGCTGCGGTCTGAATGTCTGTGTCCCCCTAAATTCATATGTTGAAAACCTATCGTCTGAGGTGAGGGTGTCAGGCGGCGGGGCCTGTGGGAGGCAGTTAGATCCTCAGGCTCCGCTAACAGGATTAGTGCTTTTCTAACAGAGGCCCAGGAGAGTTCCCTGCCCCGTCCTCCACACTCCATCATCCTCCATGCCCCGTCCTCCCTGCCCAGTCCTCCACGCCCCGTCCTCCATATGAGGATGCAGGAAACCTGTGGCACCCTGAAATTGGACTTCCGGCACCCAGAACTGTGAGCAATAAATTTCTGCGGCTTTGAGCCGCCCAGTCTATGGCACTCTGTTCTACTACACAGTTCAAGGACACGAACAGAAAACAGGTAGGGACACAAGACAAGGAAAACCCAGAAGGGTACATCCTGAGAATCATAAGGGATCCATCACCAAAGTCCTCGCTGACACCCAAAAGGGGACCCAGAGGGCCCCTGTGCTTTCCCATTATCTTTAGAAAGGACAAGGTGCCAAGACACCATCTCGGTCGACAGTTTTTAAGTTTAAGAAGTATGTATGTATCTATTTACTTACTTACTTATTTATTTATTTTTTTTGTGAGGAAGATCAGCCCTGAGCTAACATTCGTGCTAATCCTCCTCTGTTTGCTGAGGAAGACCAGCTCTGAGCTAACATCTTTTGCCAATCCTCCTCCTTTTTTTCCCCAAAGCCCCAGTAGATAGTTGTATATCATAGTTGCACATCCTTCTAGTCGCTGTATGTGGGACGCGGTCTCAGCATGGCCAGAGAAGCGGTGCAGCGGTGCGCGCCCGGGATCCGAACTCAGGCCGCCGGTAGCGAAGCGCGAGCACTTAACCACTAAGCCATGGGGGCCAGCCCTACAAAGTATGTATTTAAAATAAGTTCACGGGCCAGCCTGGTGGCGCAGTGGTTAAGTTTGCCAATCTGCTTTGGCTGCCCGGGTTCGTGGGTTTGGATCCTGGACGCAGACCTACACACAGCTCCTCAGGCCGTGCTGTGGTGGCGTCCCACAACCAAAGCAGAGGAAGATGGGCACAGACGTTAGCTCAGGGCCAATCTTCCTCACCAAATAAAAAAGAAAGAAAGAAGTTCTTGAGAAGTATTTAAAATAAGTGAAGGACTGTGACCTGCTGGGCCCAGAGAGACAGACGCAGCCCTCGGGTCTCCTTCCTTCCAGACAGTTTTGGGTCTCCCTTCTGTGCTGTCTGAGGGGTCTCAATCACTCACTGGATCTTGACACCCCCTCTGGTGTGTCCCATTTCCTCCATGGGACGAAGTCCCACTGAGCCCCCTCTCACCCCGACTTTCTTTACACCTGCCCTCTGTCTCCCCCAGGCTGGTGCGGGGACCTGCTTCTCCCTTCAGGCTGGCCCAGAACCCACCTCCTCCCCACCTCACCAGGACAGAATCAATGGCTCCTCATCTGCATTGTCCCCGCACCTTGGGTAAACAGACCTGGACTGGGCACTGAGCCCATTATGGTCTCATTAAATGTTTACCTGTCTGTCTGCCCCAGCTCAGAGCAGGAACCCAGTGAATGGGGACAGCCCAGGGGGAACCAGACATTACACTGTAAACAGAAGGAGGGGGCTGGGCTCACAGGGACTGGCAATTCCTGGCTGGGGGACCCTGGACTGGACACACCCTCACCTTTTGAGAGCCCAGTAGGAAGGGCAGTCGTGAGAAAGAGCAGACGCTGCATGCATGGTATACAGTAAGTGCTTACTAACGGGAAGCCATCATTCAGTGAGGCTGGCGCTCAGGAGCGGTGCACACCCACACTGACCACCTCACGTCAGAGCTGGGATTTTCCTGATGCGTCATCGAGCATGGGAAATCCGGCAGGTCTCTCTGACCTCGCCTTGATAGAGCCTCTTCTGAGCTCCAACCCAGACACACAACTGTCATCTCTCAGGAAAAAAAAGAAAATCAAGAACTCTCCATCTCACATATCTTTATCACAGTGACTCTCCGCAAATAGCCAGATGGCACTTCTCTCTTTACTCTAAAGCTTGCACTTTCTCCGGGTCTGGAGGACTGATGTCTTCTCCCACCTCCAGAAAAACAGGTTTACCACGCAGTGCCCGCAGAGGCCCAGCGAGTGTTTTGTGTTGTCACATCCTAATATTGACACTAGGAAAACCAGCTGCCCTCCTTGAGCCAGCGCCTGTGCCCTGACCACCCGGCCTGGCCTCTCTCCCGCCTGCCTCGAGGCCAACGAGGAACTCGGGCCCAGGACTCATTTGCTTACATTCTGTACTTCTCCCAGGGCCCGGCCCCAACCAACCAGTGGAGGACAAAGAGACGAGAGAGCTGCCGCTCATGTCCACCCCAGACCCACTGCAGGCTTCCTGGTGGCCGCCAACAACAAAACCCGAGCGTGCCAGGAACTTCCTTGAAACCTCTCAGAATTGTTCTGGGCAGAGAGAAAAACAGCCGGACTCTCGTGGGATCCACTACGTCCCCAGCAGAGGAAGCAAGAAACCATTAATTGTCTACGAACTTAATAGGTTCACTAAAAACAGGATGCTTTCCAGGGAGAGGGGAAAACACCTCCGAGGTCGGCATCAAGACTCTCTGGTGGACAGAGCCCTTCCCCAGTTACCCCCCTTCCATTTATTCGAGAGACGTTCAGGAGAGAAAAAAATGGGCCGACATTGCTCTGGGGTTTCTCTGCAGCTCAGTGAGTCCAAGGGCTTCTATACCTACTGACCACCTGAAACTTTCAGTAATTAACATGCTTTCAATCCTCTATCCAGCTTCTTCCCAGCATAGCCAGGGTGTGACAGGCACTGGGGATACTCCAATGAATGTAACATTTGGTCCTCCTGTTCACCTGCAGCTGCAGGCTAGTGTAAGTCCCACCAAGTGAACACAAATGGATCCTTTCACACTGTCTTCAGTGTCCCGAAAACAGTAAAATAAGGTCCTAGGACAGAGGAACTGGTGGGAGAAGGAGGGCTGCAGCTTTAGATGGAGTGGTCAGGGAAGACTTCTCAGAGGAGGCGTCAATAGAGCTGAGACAGCAAAGAAGGATGATGAGGGTGACACCCACAGGGACTGTGTAAGGGTATCCCTCCGTTTGTTTTAGGCCTCACACCATCCCATGGAGGGCCTCACAGTATCCCCAGTGCCTGGAGAAATATCCCTGCTGAGATAGTACCACCAAAAAAACGATCACCTGGCAGCCATCTTAGGTTGATTAACTATGCTCCTGGCCCTGAGGACATCCTGAGGCACGGCTGAGAGCCCACACCCTGGAAGCCGGTCTCCCCAGACCTGTTAGATATTTTAAACCAAAAACAAGCAAAAATAAACTTGTACAACCTAAAGTGGTAAAACTGGAGAAGCCACAGCTAAATCAACCGGTGACAGCCCTGTGACCTTGAGGTTCAGAAGATGGTGGGAAATCCCCAAATCCCAGAGTGAGAAGGAGGGGCGGAGTGGAGAAGGGATGACACGGTGGGAAGAACAGCCAGGTGCTAACACCAGCATCCAGGCCCAGCAACTCCTCAGACAGACCCTTTAAGGAACAAGTGCAAAACAGTACCAAAACACACCCAGAATGTCCTGCTCCTAATAACTTCTTCCAGAGGCATGCCCAAAATAAGTAGAAATAAGGATAAGTCTTAACTCCAGGGAAGGCAGTAACAGCCACCAACACTTGGGTGGTGGTGTCCACACCTGGGGGGAAACCTCACAGACCCATTTTCCGGAATGAGCAGACTGAGGCTGGAGGCGGAGTAGCCCGTCTAAAACAACACAGCTGGAAAGGGGCTGCGTGGAGAGCTCTGGCTCTGGGCTTTTAGCTCAACAGCGCTTACGTTGCCTCCTGGAACTTAGGCCTCAGTTTCTCCACCTGTAAAATGAGGCGGCCAGCACAGAGCTCAATCGTCTGTCCCCCTTCTAAGGTGGGAAGGACAAACTGATAACGCTCCCTTCCTGGGGAGCCGGAGCGAAGCTTATGGAGAAACCCTGGATCAAGGGACCCGCACAGCAGGTGCTCCAAAAATGTTACAACAGCAGCAGCAGCAGCAACAACGTCCCGCCCCCCGGGGTGGCTCATTCTAACGAAAATTAGAGTAACAATTAGCGGTTTACGAAGCGGTTCGCACCCACGAGCACAGAGCGTAAGGAGCCGCGAGCCCCCTGGGCTTGTTGTGGCCGCGGGGCGGGCGGCGGGAGCCTCCCGGTCACCGGCTGGCACGCGCCCCGCGGCCATTCCAGCGCCGAGCGCGCGGCCGGCCCGGCTTCCGCGCCCCGGCCAGGGGGGCCCGGCCCAGCGCCGCCCCCGGGCGCACCTGGCCAGGCGGGGGCAGGTGCCGGGCGGCGGCCGCGCCCCGCTCGGCGCGCCAGTTTCTGTTCCCACTTCCCCCGCGTCCCATAATAAAGCCTTTCTCCGGCCCTCGCAGGTGCGCGGCCACTCGGGGCGCCTCCGGCCCCGGCGGGGCCCGGGGCCCGACGCCATCTTCCCTTTCCAGCGGACACGGGGGCTGCGCCGTCGCGGCCCCGGGCGGCGGTCCCGCGCTCCGGCCTGGCGCGCACGGGCCCCAAGGACGCGGGAGCCCGGCCCCCGGAGGCCGCGCAGGAGGGCGGTGCGGGGCGATGGGGCGGCCGGCCCCTCGGATGGGGCGCAGAGGGGCCGCCCCACTGCACAGACGCGGAGACTGAGGCCCCCAGGGGCCGCGGCTGGCGCCATCGCGGGTGGGGACCTGGAGACCCCGCCAGAGAGGGGCCGTTTCAGAGCCGGAGTCCCGAGATGTCGCCCGCAATGACACACCCGACAGCTGCCCAGGACGGACAAACCCGGGCACGGGTCCCCAACCTTCCAGCCGCTCGGCACCGAGGGCAGCCTGCTGGGCACTCACCTGCCGGGCTCGGGCTGGGCGGAGGGGCGCTGGGCAGCGGGGCTGGGGTCACGGCAGCGGCGGGAGGGCTCGGACTCACCTCGCGTCGGTGGCGGCGGGGGCGATGGTGGCGGCGTCCGGGGTGCTCCAGCCGGCAGGCGTATTGTCCGCGGCGGGCGCCGCGCGCGACCCTATAAACCGCCGGCCCCGCCCCGGCCCGCCCCGCCCCCGGGGGCCGCCTCTCCCGCCCATCGCGCCGAGTCCGGGACCCAGGTCCGAACGGCAACAGAAACGCTACTAATGTGATCTGTTGACTTGTTTACTGTCTCTGCCTCCTGCTCTCTGCAGGCTTGTTCAGTCGCGTGCGCTGTTTCCCAGCACGGGCGTGCACACAGGAGGCTCCCAGGAATGTCTGTGGATGAAGCCACTGGCTGAATTTGGGTCTATAATCCAGAATATTTACCTGGATTGCCTCACTTCGTCCTCAGAGCAGTCCTAAGGGCTCGGTGCTTTTTTTATGCCCATTTTACCGATGAGGAAACCGAGGTTCTAGAGGACCAAATGACTTGCTAAGTAGCGTGAATTCAGCGCTCAAATATTCCTGCTCTTTGTGCTGGCAGCGTTGGGCTTATGCTTTGTTTTGGTTTTTTTCATTTTTTTAAACTGGGGTAAAATACACGTAACATAAAATTTCCCATCTTAACATTTGTAAGTGTACTGTTCAGTGGTATTAAATACATTCAGAATGTGCAACCATCACCACCACCCATCTCCATAACTTTCCATCTTGTAAAACAAACTCTATACTTATTAAGCAATAACTCCCCATTTCCCCCTCCCCCCAGGCCCTGGCAACAGCGGGAGTTAGATATTTTTAAGCCCATTTCACAAATGTGAAAAGTAGAGCTAACACTTTGGTAGAAACAGAATCAACAGCATCCTAAGTCTGGGGTCTTCCTGCCCCACTCCCCCCCCCCCCACCGGATCCTTCCAGCAGCACCACCCACTGCACCCCCATTCCCCTGCCTCCAGAAGTGGGCACAGCTCTCCCTGTCCTGGGGCTCTTGGGGCTTTTGGGGCTCTTGGGGCTCCTGGGCCGAAACAGGGGCAGAGCCAGGCCCCCAAGGCCCCCGTGGGAAGCAGAAGAAATCAGAAGTTTCCCCTCTTGCAGTGGGTTACCGAGGGGTAGGGTCTCCAGAGCTCCTGGTGTGTTGAGGGTGGAGGAGGGCAGAACAGTGAGGTGGGATTACAAAGTAACCATTGTCCCAGGAGCACAACAGGCTTGTTTACTTCAGTCCTGCCGGCCCTGCGGGCAGAGGAGCAGCAGAGTCCAGGGGGGCTCCCCTCCTCCTAGTTCTGCCATTTGCTACCTGTTGGGGCCTCATCACCCCTTCTTCCCACCTCTGGAGTGACAACAGTGAGACCCACTTTTCCTTCAGTGTTCCCATCTGTGAAATGGGAGAACAGTGCAGACCCACCCCACCCCCCACGCCCCTCCGCAGGGCTGCGGGAGGATCAGAGGAGCTAATCATGGAATGTTTAGTCAACTCCGCAGAGCTTAAGCTTCAAGGCCCCTCCCTCCCTCTCTCTGGGCTCTTCTGGCCTCTTGTGATTCTGTAATCCTTTCTTTGAGGGCCCCCCAAATCACATCAGCTCCAAGCCCCACAAAGCCTGAATGGCCCTGACCATTGCTGATAGCTACAGGGTGCCTTACAGGCCGGAGTGAGGAGCCCTGCAAAGTAGGGGCCTCTCTCCAAATACACTCTGCAGATGCAAAAACAGACTGGGGGGGGGGGGAGACACCGGGTCTCATGGATCAAAAAGATCCAACGTGTGTGAGAATGCTTCCAGAAGGGTCTTGGGGCTGAGGGCACAGTGCCAGACACGCAGTAGGTGTTCAATAAACACAGACTAGATGGAGGAAGGAGGACGGTTTGGGGACAGATGGGGAGAGGGGGGGTGGAAGTGCCAAAGGGAGAGGGGTGGAGAATGTTTGCCTTGCAAGGTCCCGAGATAATATGCTAATCAAATGGACCTGAGGATGCAAAAACCTTTGGAATAAGAATTGGGCCTGTAGAAGCCCTTGGCTTCCTATTAGTCTAAAAAAGGCCTTGGGTCAGGTGACAAATGATAATAGCAATAACAATACTAATGGCAGCTGCCGCCATCTGTTCAGGTCCCCCAAAACCAGGCTAGGCACTTTCTATTATCTCCTGTAATCCTACAACTGCCCTGTAGGGCAGGAACGGCCATCCCTGTGTTACAGACACCGAACACCCACAAAGGGTCTGCGCACAGGCAAGAGACAAACTATAGCCCCACTTTACAGATCAGGAAACTGAGGCTCAGAAAAAGGAGGCCACTTGCCGGAGACCACCCAGCCCGTGGACAGCAGAGGCAGATTCAAGCCCAGGTGGCCCCACTCCTCCTGCAATGCCCTCTCCACTCCTCCACAGCTGGTCCCCAAGCCTCCTGGGCCTCAGTTTCCCTTCTTCATCGGGATTTGCTGGCCTGTCCTAGGGCCACTGGGCTGTGGATCGGGGTCTCTAAGAGAATGCCATGACCCAGTGGGGCAGCCCTTTCCTTCCCCGGGGGCCTCCATCCCGAAGAGCTGCCTCTGGGGCCTCTGGATCCTCCGGGCCCCAGCCAAGCCCCTCCAGCTGAGGCCACGACCACTCCTCTCTGTGGTTTAGGGATCCACTGCCCCACAGACCCTCCTGCGCCAACTTAGGGTTGAATTTTGTCCTTGATATGACTTTTTTTGATCATTCATTTAACAAATATTGATTGACACCTATGCCAGGCAGGGTGGTAGATGATGGGGATCTACATGTGACACATTCTAGTAGGGGGCCCACATCCAAGTAGGGGAGACAGTGGAGGAGAAACCAGCTGACAGGAAAATAGAGCCCCGGGCAGCTTGGTATACAGCAGGTGCTCAAGGAGGGAGAGTAAAGCCAGTTTGAGGGAGAGTGGGGAGGGCTGGGTCTTTCAGCCAGGGTGGTCAAGGGAAGCCTCAGTGAGGATGTGACCTTCGTGCAAAGACTTGAGAGAAGTGAGGACACTGGTCTTCCAGATGCGACAATACTCCCACACCCAAGGGCGGGGAGGAGAGGGGGGAGAGGTGGGGGCAGCAGGGCAGGAGGGCTGGCCAGGTGCTAGCCTCAGCATCCAGGACCCACCTGGGGGAGCCGGGCGCCAGTGCAGGTTTTAAATAACCCTATCTTTCCACTTGCCATCCCAGACTTTTGTCCCCAGCCTTGGGACACTTTATCTGGAAGATCCTCCGGCTTTGAGAGAGGCTTTGTAATATCAGGAGAGACCCATCAAAGGGCTTTGCTGCTCTCCTGAATTGCGCCTGAGCTCCTGGCCGGGAGCTGGAGGCCAGCTCCTCACAGGGGCATTTCACCTGTAGTCGCATGGTGGATGCCTCCTGGGGGTACCTTTGCAGGGCAAAGGCCATCGAGAGCCCCCTGGGCTGGGCGAGTTGCCTGGGTGATTTCGTGTACCCCTTATGGCCCCCTGCAGGGTAGATGTCCCCATCACACAGATGAGGAAACTGAGCCTCAGAGAGGGGTCCTAAGGGGTCCAAGGCCACACAGCCAAGAGATTGGAGAGCTGGGGCTTGAACCCAGGTCTCCCTGTCCCATCTGACTTGGGCGTCTGTAGCTAGGCTTCAGGAAGTCTGTGAACCCCCTAAAGTGAAACAAAGTTGTGGTTGGGGTATAAGCCTTTTCTGGGGAGGGAACCCGCAGCCTGGTGGGTCAGGACTGGGACTCTGGGGTTCACTCAGCCCTGAGTTTGAATCCTGACCCTGCCACCATGACTTGTGTGGCCTTGGGCAAGTGCTTGGGCCTCTCTGAGGCTCTGTCCCACCCCCTGTGAAACTCCCCACCTCCCAGGGCTGTTATAACGATGAAAGCACGTGAAATCCTCAGCGTGGTGCCTGGCGCACAGTAGGTGGTCAATAAACCCAGAGGCTCTTATTGAAGGAGTTGGTCAAGAATTGGTAAAGAGTTTAACATTTTCACAAAAGAAACTGTATCTTGGAGATGCGTCCTCTATTAAACGAAATACACTTTACAAATCAGTGTCCAGTACAATTTCATATTTTTAAAAAATCCATATGGAACACTCTGGAAGGAAATATAGCACTGAAAAATGGGGATAGTGGTCATCTCTGGGCATAAGGTGGTTTAGTTTTCTGCCTTGTGTTTTTCTGTATTTTCCAGATTTTCTATATAAATGTATTAACTTGGTAATCAGAAAAACATCACTTTTTTTTTTAAAGAGGAAGAAAACTATGTTTGGTCTTGTCCTAATAGGTTCCCTCCTCTGGAAACCCCGGGCGACCTTGGGAACCAGGGGCAGAGGCAGGGACTCAATTGGTGCCTCGTGGGCCACGAGGGGATCTACCTACCAAGCTAGGAGGAACTTACCAGTGGAGATTCAAAAAGAGTTTGAAATGAGAG
This sequence comes from Ceratotherium simum simum, assembly GCF_057802395.1. NCBI lineage: Eukaryota > Metazoa > Chordata > Mammalia > Perissodactyla > Rhinocerotidae > Ceratotherium > Ceratotherium simum. The sequence continues at coordinate 7,075,389 of NC_141924.1, forward strand.
TCCGGACTCAGGTAGTGTGGTGCAATGCGGTCAGCGGCCTCGGCAGGGGGAGGGAGAGCTGGAGGACCAAGGAGCAGTTGCATCACTCAAGGTCGACTCCAGGAGTCTGCCTCCCCAGCCTTGGTGTGCTCTGGAATTTATTGAGTATAGAAGCTTTCGGGGAGGGAGGGGGAGGAAGGAGTAGGGGAGGGGTCCAAGCAGCAGTGTGAAATCTTCCTCTGTGGTCAGCTGGGTGTTGTCTTCTTTTTTTTTTTTAAGATTTTATTTATTTATTTATTTTCCCCCCAAAGCCCCAGTAGATAGTTGTGTCATAGTTGCACAGCCTTCTAGTTGCTGTATGTGGGACGCGGCCTCAGCATGGCTGGAGAAGCAGTGCGTTGGTGTGCGCCCAGGATCCGAACCTGGGCCGCCAGCAGCGGAGCACGCGCACTTAGGTGTTAAGTCTTCTTTGCTCTAATATGCGCTCTAGCAAAGCAAGCAATATAATGTCCACAAAGTCAGGTCTCTCTGAATCAAAAAGGGCGAGGAGAATGTCCAAGACCGCACTGACTTGATCCCGGAGCTCCGGTTCCATCCGGTGCTCCTTGGTTCTCGGGCCGTCCACCCATGATGCCTTTACATTGTCCCAGACCAGAGCTGAGCCAGAGACAATGGCAAATGCCTAGCCCCACATGGGAGACAAAATCAGGACGGAGTACATAATGGGTCTCAGACAGAAAGATCTGGGCCTCAGGAGAGGGAAAGAGAGGGACAGGTAAGAGCTGGGCTCCTAGAGAGGCAGCAAACATATCAGGAAAGGCTTCCTGGAGGAGGGGGTATTCGAGGGCTTGGAGAAAGGGCTGGCTTTCTACCTGAACAGAAAGGCAGGTTTGGCCCTATTGTCCTGTGGGTGCCGGGGAGCCATGGAAGGGCTGTGAGCAGGAGAGGGACTTGATCTTCGGGAATTGGAATCTGGCAGCCACGTGGAGGATATTGGAGGGGAAATGACGCCCAGAATCTCTGAGAGTGCCCAGGCTCCTGAAGCATCCAAGCTCCATCCAACTGGTGGACGCACCCAGGCTGCCCTGTCCCTGCAGCTGGCCTGCAGCCCCTCCTTCGCTTTGTGCGCGTCCGGCCCGTACTGTACTGACTCCACGGGTAGCAAGGCCGTCTGTAGACAGAACTATTGCGAAGCCTCCGGGAACCTTATCACATTCCCATTTCACAGGTGGGCAGACTGAGGCTCAGAGAGGCCAGCTGAGCTGCAGGGTAGAGAGGCGTGGATGTTGGGGGCTGAGGAGTGGGGGCTTCCCTTCCCAGCTGTGTGAGCCCCAGCACCGCCTAACGCATCCGAGCCTCAGTTTCCCTCGCTTTCTGGGAAATGGGGATGGTGACGCCAAGTCATAGGGATGTTGTGAGGCCGGCAGACAGCGCGAGCCAGTGGTCACTACTGTCTGTCATTACTGCCCGAGGTCTCTCAGCAGCGGGTGGGGCTTCTGCTTCCCTTCTCCCCTCTCTGCTGTATCTCCCTCCAGGGCCGCTCTGCTCTTGCATGTTTATTCACCTGTTTATTTTCTATCGTCTGACTCCCGCCGCCTACTGAGGCGAAGCCAGACTGGGCTTGTTCACTGCTCAATAGTCAGTGCTCCGTCCCCACCTGCTGAGCAAGTCAGCGCGTGAGGGTGGGCTCCTCTGTTTTAGTCGATTTCCTCGCTCTGTCCCTCCTTGTTTCTCCAACACCCAGCCAGTTCTCCCCTCTGAATGACCTTTGAAATAGCTTCCGTGACACTTACAGCTTCCTTTTCTTCTGTAAGTGAGGAGCAGCGGGAGGCAGGGGCCGCTGGTTCCCGTACAACCTGGGGGGCGGGTGTGCATATTCACGCCCTTGTCTGTGGAGCTGCAGGGGAGGCGGGGTATTCACAAGAAAACTGTGGGGTTGGTCCCCCTTGGAGTCTGGTGACATGGTGGTCCGGGATGGGGGGACTGAACCTTCGTGCGCTGTGGAGTTTCCACTGGGCACTGGGTTCAGAGACCCGGATCAGGCCAGCCCTGCCTGGAATTGCTGCCGGGCAGGTGGAGGCCGACTCCACACAGGTCATGGCAGGGCTGTGTGACCCACGTGGCCACAGGGGTCCCAGGGCACAGGGCTTGGAGTCCAGGCTGTGTGACAGCTGAGGGCATTGGGCCTCTCTGAGAACTCCCAGGGAGCAGCGGGGCTGACTGAGATCAAGGCCAATGGCCAGAGCCTGGAGTCTGGAGGGTCTTCAGCAGGAGGCGGTGGAGATGGAGGGGAAGTCGGAGGTGGGGGCATAATTTGTTATGCGCTGATGGGAAACTAATATACCCCATGTCTGATATGCCAGCAAATCCTGTTGGCGTTGTCTTTAAAATATGTCCAGAATCTGACCACTTCTAGGTCATCTCTCACGTGGATCATTGCAAGTCTCCTCCCGGGTCTTCCTGCTTCCATTCCTGCCCTTCAACAGTCTATACTCAACACGGCAGCCTGAGTGATGGGGTTAAAATGACGCTCAGATCCTGTTCCTCCCAGGGCTCTCTATCTTACACAGAGTAAAGCCAAAGTCCTCAAGGCGCTACCTAATCCAGCCCAATTTTACCTTTTTGGCAGCATTTTCTACTACTCTCCTCGTTGCTCATTCCATGCCAGCCACACTGGCCACCTTGCTATTCCTCAAGCACAGGTTGGTGGCTGCTGCAGAGCCTTTGCACCTGCTGTTTCCTTTGCCTGGATGGCTCTTCCATCAGGTATCTGCGAGTTTGCCCTCCTATCTCCTTAAGTCTTGGCTCCACCGTCACCTTCCCAGCGAGGCCTTGCTGATAATCCCATTGAACGCTGCACTTCTTGGCTCCCTGCAGTTCTTTATTACCCTCTCCTGCATTTGCTGCCTCTCACGTGTCATAGTTTGCTTCCTAACTTTGTTCATTGTCTGTCTCCCCCAGCTGGCACATAAGGTCCACAAGGGCGGGGATCTTTGTCCACCATTTTTCCCTCTGGTGTCTCCAGAGCCTAGAATAATGCTTGAAGTGTAGAAGGCATTAAACACATATATGTTGAAGAAAGCAAATAAAATACCAAGGGCTGGAAAATGAATAAAGTGATCTTCCCTTTCAGGGGTAATGACAGAAAAGTAATTGAAAACATCGATGAGACGTCCCTTTTCACCCAGTGGGGAACGTTTCAAAAGCTCCCGGTAACTGAGGAAGGGTGGGCAGTGGGGAAGTGGCCTTGGTCGTGGACCTGCATGGGCGTGTACGCTGGGCGCCAGAGGACATGGACCATCCATTCGCTGCTGTATCCCCAGCACCTGGGACAGTGCCTGGCACGAAGTAGGTGTTCAATAAAAATTGGTAGCGTGAACACATGAATGAATGTCTTTCTGGAAGGTGATTCGGCAATTTATAACAAAAAAAACGAGAATGTGCATTCCTTTGGGACCAACAATCCCAGTTTGGGGAATTTTCTCGCAAATATGATTAAACTAGATGTGTGGACAAGAGTGTCCACTGCAACATGTCCACGCATTCCGCCAAGCACCTGCTCAGTGCTGGGGAGACAGCAGTGGGCGGACAGACACGTCCTCTGCTCTTATGAAGCACATTGTGTAGGGAGTGAAAGAAACAAGAGAAGATTGAACATGGAAACAACCTGACTTCAGCAGGGGACAAACAATGCCCTACCACGCAGCCATTGGACGTCTGAGCTAGACCTACATGTGCTGACGCAGAAAGACACCTGTACCCGGGCACGTTAAATGAGAAAAACGGTTGTAGGATAAGAAGCATAATATGCGTTGATTTAAGTTGAAAAATATCTTTCATTTGCCTTGAAAGGTCTGTAAGGGACGCACCAGAAGGTCAAGAGTGGGTAACAGATGTGGATATTATTAAGTGGTCTTTTCTTTCTCTTGTACATTATTTTCAATTTTTGCATGAACATGTATTATGCTTGTTGTCATAAAACAGTAACGTTTTGTAGACTTTATGGTGAGTGAAAGAAGCCAGACACAAGAAAGAACCTGCTGTGTGATTCCCTTTATATGAAGTTCAAGAACAGGCAAAATAATCTATGGTGATGGGTGTGAGACTAGTGGCTGCCTCTCGAGGTGGGGGTGGGAACTGGCTGGGAACGGGGCATCAGGGAACCTTCTGGGGTGCTATGGATGGTGGTCACAGGGGTATGTACATATGTAAACATGCACTGAGCTGAATGCTTAAGATTTGTGCACTTTTTGGTATGTAAATTAAAACTCCATACTACAAATACAATTAAACAAAACAAAGCACGTGGGTCAGACTTGAAACAGCCAAGAGCAAGGCTTTTAATTAAGACCCAGATTTATGGCTGCCCGGGGTACTTGGCAGGCTGAGCCCATGGTGGAACCGGAGAAGCCAGCTTTGCTGGTGACAAGGACAATATCAGAATTGAAAACAGCACCAGTGCATTTCAGAGCAGATTACAGAGGCTTAACCAGCCAGGCCACTCAGCTAAGTGCCACAACAATTTAATAGACACACGTTCGGGCCAAAAACCCAAACGGCCTGTGTGACTGAAATAACCTAATCTCATGTAACCTGTCAGGGGGACGGAGAACAGGCCACCACTGGATCAGACAATTCCAGGAATCTGGGGTCAGAGAGGAGGTGATATCTCCTCCTGGAGCATTGTGGAGGCCTTGGGCAGCAGGCCGCGGACATCCTGCAGCAATGGCCACTGCTGTCCCCTGCCAGGAGAAGGTTCAAGGCCCCAGGTTATCGCTCAAGTCAGGTCTGGGCGGGAGGGACCAGGCCCACGTGGGTGCAGGCAGGAAGGAGCCCCAGTCCTGCAGAATCTCCTTTCACCCAGAAATAACATCCCTTCTGAAGGCTGAGTTTATCAGTGTGATAGCAGATTTTTTAAAAATAATAACAGCAGTACTAAGAGCTTATGCAGCCCACACTCAGCAAGAATGGGCAGGTCGTGGTGTCCGCAGCCGCTGCTGTCCACACCTCTGCTCTTGGGGAGGGGGCACCCCAGGAAGGACCTCTCCTGGCCTGGCTTCCCCTAGTCAATAAGCCCCAGGAGGGTAAGGCCCGCATAACCTTTCACTCCCCTGCGCCCCACACGGTGGACCCTCAATAGATATGTTGCACAGATGAGTGAATTTCCCCTTCACCATCCCTTATGAGACAAGTATTGTGGTTCCCACTTTGCAGGGGAGGAAACTGAGGCCAGGCAGGCGAAGTGGGGCACCCGAGGCAGGACCGGGTTTCTCAGCCCAGGCCCTTGGGTTTCCCTGATCCATGACCCCAAATCACAACTGTCTCAAACTCCCCTTCCCCTGCCTCAGGGAATGAGGAGGACCCCAGGACACCATAGCATTTTTGGATTTTATTGTCTCATAGGAAATAATTTCTTTTTATTTAAAGTTGTGCAGTCGTGTCCTTTTTTTCCAACAAAGTTTATATGTTACTAGGTCCTCACAAATAATGACAGAAGTGCAAATAAAAGCAACAGTGATGCTGGCAAACAATGAAGCCTTTGATGACACACGGGGCTGGCGAAGTCCTGGGGAACCCCGTCTTCTGACTTGTGCTGGGAATCCATACAGATGCAGCCTTGTAGGAGGGCAGCCTGGTGAATATCTCAAAACATCCCAAATGTGCATGTTCTTGGACCAGATATTTCACTTCGGGACATGCCGGTGGAAGGAATAGTGTAGGCAAAGGGGTGGGCGATGGAAAGTCGAGGTGGGGGTGTTTGGCAGAAAAAGCTGTCTGGCTCTTGGCCTCGGAAAGAAGGGAGCAGCTGGCCACGCCTGTCCCCACCAAGGACGGGGCTGAGTGCTCAGTGAGCCGCGCCAGCTGCCGGGGAAGGAGAATTCCAGAGAGGAGGCCTGGGCGTGGAACCGGGTGGAGGTTGGAAGCGGATGCTCAGTGGCCTGCCTGTGCTGGTGCCCACAGCCTGCGAAACACTTGCGGTTTCTGTTTTATTTCTCCTTCTCTGTAATAGGGGGAAGCACATGTTATGAGCCCATTTCACAGAGGAGGAAGCTGACTTCAGAGAGGTTCAGCAACAGGCTCAAAGTCACATTGTGAAATCCCAATTTGAACTCAGCTGTGTCAGACTCTCAATGTCAAGGTCACTCATCTGTTCATTCCTGAACCTCCCCGAGGCATCTCCCTGGAGAGTGTGACTCTGGGAACAACACTGGTGTCTACAGCCCCCACTCTGGGGGCCGAGGTATCCAGAGGGGTGGTTGGAAAAGGGAAAAATGTATCCAGCAAATGGCATAGATGCCTGAGTCCTTCTCTGATATCCCGGTCCTCTTTGCGGGGGCATTGGAGGTTCTGAGGGAAGACACAAAACCCAGTGCAGCCCATTCAGCAGCACCTGCCTGGGCCCAGCTCCCCGCCGGCACCCTCCGGCCTGCAGTGGTCCTAGCCTCGGCAGTATTGAGGAGGCTGAGACAAGAGTGTATGCAGTTGGTTCATAGGGCTCCATTCCTGAGCCCCACTGGGCACTGGGGGGGCGTGCAGGACCCCTACTCTCAGGAAGATCAGCCCCGTCTCCCTCGCTGGCTTCTGTGTCTGTGCTGGGGGCCTTTCGCTGGGGGAGGGAGGGGAGGGCAGATTTCTCATGAATCTGAGATCTGTCTGATACAGCTCTGGACTCTAGAGCCTGATCTTCCCACCCCTCCTCCCACCCCCACCAAACCTCACACACACACACACACACACACACACACACACACACACGCTCTTGGCGTGTGGTCCTCATCTGTGTGCTTCTCTTTCATTAACAAGAATAATAACAAACAACAATAATAATAGAAACCGCCCTCTGTGCCTGCCTCCTTGCTGGACTCTGTTCCCCTGCATGGCTGCATATGGTGCTCACACCCCCTGAAGCTGCTGCTATTATTAACTCCATGTTCAAGAGGAGGAGCGGGGCACAGAGAGGTTAAGTATTCAAAGCCACAGCTTGTGGGCGGCTGCAGGGTATAAATGGATCCTTTTGTTATTGTCTTTCCACCCCACTGAACACCTACTCAGCTCTACCTGGTGGAGGTCTGAACACCTGGGACCCCCAGGGCTGGGGGACAGTGGGGAGCGAGCCCAGCATGAGGGCAAAGGGGTGGTGTCCCCGTGGGCACAGAAATGGATGAGAAGTGAGGGGGAGGGGGCATTGAAAGCAGGGCCCCCACGGAAACTGCCCACCCAGCTGGCTGTTCTTTGAGGAACAACAGGTGCCTCCCACCAGCTCTGGGCCTCGAAGATGCTTTCCAGTCACACAGAAGTTGTACACGGGCACAGCTCTGTGTGGTCACAGGCGTTTTCACGTCTGAAATGCCCTCTCAGCCTCACATCCCTGGTGGATTATGTATCTCCACCCTCTGCTGGGTCCATGAGCCTCCCGGGCACGTAGCTGGGACGCGGCTGAAGTGGCAACATGACCCCCAAACCATGCTTTCACGTTTATTCCTCATTCAGTCACCCTGTGCCAGCCCTGACTTGGGGACAGGAGGAGGAGGCCGGCCGGCTCCCAGCAGCCCAGGCTTCTGGCCAGGACCACACGGCCCTCTAGGCCCCTCGGCTACACCTGGGCCAGGTTCCCTCCTGTGTGCCAGCTCATGAGATGGGAAACCAGGGCACTCAGGGGTCGTGTCTTCTGCGCAGGGTCACACAGCCAGCAAGCGAGCGGCAGGACTGAGGTTTGAACCTGATTTGGAGGCCCGTGGGACTCCTAACCCAGTGCCTTTTTCTGCTCACCGCGCTGAAGGTGGGGAGGGCTCAGGGAGGAGGTGGAGAAGGTCTGGGGAGTGGCGTGGCGGAGGGGACAGCGGGGAAAGGACAGGTCTGCAAGGGGCTCGGCCAGAGAGGACACACAACGATTCTGAAGAAAAGGGAGGAAGGAAAGAGGACGTGACAAAGAAACTTTCAGAGAAAGGAGTGAAATGAAGGAAGCCAGTAACGGGGTCGGGGAGGTCAGACACAGCTGGTCCCACGGGGCCTGCGTGTATTGTCACACACGACTTGGTACCTATGTATCTGTTCAATTACTCCTTATTGTCTCTTTCCCCTGAGGACTGTGGGTTGTTCCCACTGGAGCCAAGCAAGGATAGCACCCTGTGATTATTTGTGAACGAATTTTTCGCTTTTAAATGCTGGTCATGACCCTCTAAAGAGAGCCCACAAGCCACCAAAGGGTTGTCTCCCTCTCTTGGGTAAACACAAGGTTAGGAAAGATGCTACCGCTGAGGGGGCTCTCCCCGCGGGGTCTAGCTTTCAGTTCCCTCCCCACCCTCCATTCTTACCCATTTCTGAACCCACAGGGCCTCCATTCCTTTGGCCCTAGGCCAGGCAGCCTGTCTTCTAGGCCTCAGCCCCCCCACCCCTGGGCCAGAAACGGGTGTCACAAAGCCAGAGCTGGGTCCCAGTGTCCGGCCCCTTCCCAATCCTGAGTAGACGCTGGTTTTCTCACCATCAGACCCAGCCTTCTGGCCTCCATGCAGCAAGGGGTCGGTGTGGGGTGCAGAGAGCCTGGTATGTCAGGGCTGGGGGTGGCCCTGAGGCTACCAGAGGCTCTTGAGGATGGGGCAGTGTCTGGGTGGAGCACAGGGTCGGTGGACGCTGCAGGGCAGGGCCTGCTGGTTGGCAAGAGCCTGGGCCGGGGCTGGGCTGAGTGCTGGGTTCCCTAGTAGCATGGGGCGCCATGCGGGGTCGTGACGGCCTCAGGGAGCACAGGCTGGGGCTCTGTCAAATCCTGGAGTGTGGTTTGCTGGCACCTTCATGATGGCAGGCAGGCCTCCTGGGCAGTAGCCTGAGGCAGGTGGGCCATTCAGCGCCACATCACAGCTGAACTGATGATATTAATGGGCTCGGCGGCCTTGGGCAAGTTATTTACTGCCCAGTTTCCACATTTAAAAAGTGGGGATATCATACCCATTAGGATGGCTGCTATCAAAAAAAAAAAAACAACCCCAAAACAGAAAATAAGTATTGGTGAGGATGTGGAGAGATCAGACCCTTGTGCCCTGTGGGTGGGAATGTAAAATGGTGCAGCCAGTATGGAAAACAGTATGGCATTTCCGCAAGAAATTAAACACAGAATTATCATACAATTCAGCAGTCCCACTTCTGGATATATATCTGAAAGAGTTGAAAGCAAGGTCTTGAACAGATATTTGAACACCCATGTTCATAGGAGCATTATTCACAATAGCCAAAAGGTGGGAACAGCCCAAATGTCCATTGTCTGATGAAGGGATAAACAAAATGACACCTCCATACAATGGAATATTAGTCAGCCTTAACAAGGAAGACAGTTCTGACACATGCTACAACATGGATGAACCTGAGGACATTGTGCTAAGTGAAATAAACCAGTCACAAAAAGACAAATACTGTAGGATTTCACTTGTATGAGGTCCCTAGAGAAGTCAGATTCATAGAAACAGAAAGTTCTAACAGCCAGGGGGTGGGGGAGGGGAAATGAGAAGTTAGCGATTAATGGGCAGAGTTTCAGTTTTGCAAGATGATTAATTTCTAGAGAGTGGTTACACAACAATGTGAGTATACTTAACACTACTGAACTATACACTTAAAATGATTAAAATAATAAATTTCATGCTACGTGTATTTTACCACAATTTTTTAAAAACATGAGATAAAACCACTCACCAGGCAGGGTTCTTATGAGGGTTCAACGAGGGAAGTTTTGGCCAGGTTCTTAGGGCAGTGTCCTGTACACAGTAGGGTGGGCTTCATGGGCCTGCAACCTGGGCAGCCGTACAGGGCCCCTGTGCTCACACCTACCCCACAATAGGTTTAATGCTGCCATAGCTGTGTTGAAATTCTTAATTTTTGGACAAGGGTACCCCCATTTTCATTTTGCACTGAGCCCCACAAATATGTATCCAGTTCTGGCCCTCAACCAATGTGAGGCTGGTGGTTCTTAGTAAAAAAGACATCCGGACAGACTTTGTCACCAGTTTTGTGCAGGAAGAGCTCAGTGAAGGGATGTGCCATGGTCGGGGTGGAGAAGGGAGTTGGGGGCACAGGATGACAGCACCACTTTCTGGGGGCTGAGGAGCAGCAGAGCCACCTGCCAAGGGAGGTGAGGGCCACAGACAGCAGAGGCTGCGGAGGGGCTGGGGTCAGATCGTCCCGCGATGGGGCCCTGACCATGCCCGAATTGGTATTTCGTCTCCCTTGGTAGAAACTGCACCCAAGGAGCCAACCTCGGAAACCAGCCGCCGCAGATAAGTCTCATCTAGGAGACAAGGTTTATTGAACACCTATTATGAGCCAGCAGGGCCAGGCCCTGTAAGCGCATCATCTGTGTGACCTTCCCCTTGCTATTCACCTCCTTGGTTTAAGGTGAGAACACTGAGGCCAGGAGCCCCGGAGGGACTTGGCATGGAGGGACTGTGGCAGCAGCGGGGTGTGAACTTGGCCAGTCAGGCTCCAGGTTAGTGCTGCCTCCACTAGATGGTGCTAGATCTAAGTGATGTGATGACGGACCCGAAGAGCTCCGCGGGCCTTGATAGGGTTGCCGGGAGGCTTCGGGACTCTCCGTTAGCAAAGCTAGGTATCGCCTAGAATGTGCACCAGTCTCTCCAGAAGGTGGCTTTTTATTTTCCAGGGAGGCAGTAGTGTGGACAGTCAGGTTTCCTGGGTTCAGATCCAGGCTCTGCCGCTTACAAGTTCCACAAATTTTCACAACTTTTTTTATAGACTAAATTAAAAATATAATCACAATTGAGTATATATATGTATTTTTGTAATACAGTGAATACATTCTACTAATACAGTAATACATTCTACTAAGGAGAAGAATGGAATTCTTTTTGAGAGAGGAGAGTGGTAAATTTCACTTAATTGGAGTTCAAAGTTAGCGTGTTTCCTATTATCAAATCAATTGTAAATGGCCATGTGTGAAAACCATTCTTAGCTTTCTCCGGCTGTTAAAAACAGGTGGTGGCCTGGGTTTGGCCAGTGGTTTGCTGACTCCTGATCTAGTGTATTAGCCCTATTAACTGTTTCATTGGCGTTCAGTTCTCCTCTTGCTGAATCTTGTGCCTTTGTTGTTGGTCGTCTTTAATGTTTTTGGTTGAGTGTCTGCGCTCTCTCTTTCAGAAACTATTCTCATGATGCAATGGACTAAATGTTTATGTCCTCCCCAAAATTCAGGTGCTGAAATTCTAGTCCCCATTGTGATGGTCTCAGGAGGTGGGGCCTTTGGGAGGTGATCAGATCATGAGGGTGGAGCCCTCGTGAATGGGATTAGTGCCTTTATAAAAGAGACCCCAGAGAGCTCCCTCACTCCTTCTGTCCTGTGAGGACACAGCAAGAAGATGACCGTCTAGGTACCAGGAAGCAGGTTCTCACCAGACACCAGATCTGCTGAGACTTGATCTTGGAGTTTGCATCCTCTGAACTGTGAGACATAAATTTGTGTTGTTTAGAAGGCCCCCAGTTTCAGGTGTTTTTGTTCTAGCAGTGTGAATGGACTAAGACCCATGGCCTCGGCCTAAATGCCAGAGGACCGTCTGGACCTGCCAGCTCTCCCTTAATTAATTTTCTTGCCAACTGTCCGTGTGTGTATCTTCTCACAGCCATTCCTTCTTATCTCAGGGTAATTCAGGGTTTTGTTCAGAAAACTCACTTTTTTTTGGAGCATCTCTCTTTTGCTTGGTGGGGAGTATTTGTCCTCATTTTTATTGGGGTCGCCCCATTAATCTGTTCTCATCTCATCTTCCAGGAATTCCTCACTGTTTTGTCTATTGGGAGGATCTCTCCTAGTTTTCCAACTATGTCACAGATTTATAGCAGATAGTCACTTAGCAGAAAACCAAATCTAGAAACCAATCCATTCTGGATTAAGGCTGTTTCTGTGGTTTAAATATCTTAACACCAAAAGAGAGTAATGTCCTTGAAAAGAACTTAACAACCAACATATTTATATATATTTTCACAATTGCAATTCAGTACTTTCATATCACTGGGATATGCCATAATTTGTGCTGTATTATTACTATGTGGTATCTTCCACTGAGCCCTGAGGCATTCTACCCACAGGGACTACTCCATATGGGCAATTGATCCTGCCCTGTCTGATGGATCTACCAGCACCAATGAAAACTTGATAGAGTCCAGTGATGCAAAGGAATGGTTTAGAAACGGATGATCTTAAAGCAAACCCTTTTAGAACATTTCCTTTATTTGGATGCTTTTGGTATTTAGACTCCTGGATGATAAATCTTCTATTGTATTTTTCTGTTTCTTCTGCCTTTTCAGTGAGATTTTCAGATGTGAAGAGATACATGTATGTTCAGTCCATCATTTTGAAATTTAAAAAAGTTTGTTTTTTTAACTTTATTTCATTGGAACTTTTAAAAATTACAAAATAATACTTTTGTGCCACTAAAAACTTCACACAACAACAAAAAAAGAGGCTGTAAAAAGAGAAAGTAACTTCTATTTCAACTTCCAAAGAGAATGACACTTAATAGTATTGCATATTTTTTCCAGATGTTTTTATGCTTGTTAAATTATATTTAATGCATATACACACAATTTTTTTTAAAAGATCACACTATACAAATGGTTGTGTAACTTTCACTTTTCATTTAATATATCATGTATATATTTCCAGGTCAGCACACATACATCCACCTTATCCCTTTGAATAGTAAATACTATTTCATTAAACTGATGAACTTTAGGGCCGGCCCCGTGGCTTGGCGGTTAGGGGCGCGCGCTCCGCTGCTGGCGGCCCGGGTTCGGATCCTGGGTGCGCACCGACACACCGCTTCTCCCACCATGCTGAGGCCGCGTCCCACATACAGCAACTAGAAGGATGTGCAACTATGACATACAACTATCTACTGGGGCTTTGGGGGCAAAATAAATAAATAAATAAAATTATAAAAAAAAAAATTGATGAACTTTAATTTAGCTGACCAGACTTCTCCTAGTAAACATTCACGTGGGCCGGCCCCATGGCTTAGCGGTTAGGTGCGCGCGCTCCGCTGCTGGCGGCCCGGGTTCGGATCCTGGGCGCGCACCGACGCACCGCTTCTCCGGCCATGCTGAGGCTGTGTCCCACATACAGCAACTAGAAGGATGTGCAACTATGACGTATAACAATCTACTGGGGCTTTGGAGGGAAAAAAATAAATAAAATCTTTAAAAAAAAACAAAAAACATTCACATTATTTCCAATGCTTCATTATTAGAAATACTGCTATAAATGCTATTGTACATATATCTTTGTTTTCCTGAGATAATTTCTATAGAATAAATTCCTAAAATTGGAATTTCTAGGTCAAAGAGTATATAACTAAACATATATTAAAATTCTGATGAATATTGCCAAATTGCCAGTCTTCCAAAAGCTGGACTAATATTCACTTTTACCAATAGTGGATGCAGGTATCTTTTTTTCCATATCCTTTGTGTGTGTGTGTGTGTGTGGGGGGGGGTGTTACTCAGATATTTTGTTTTGTTTTGTTTTTGTGTTTTGTTTTTTATTTATTTTTTTATTGCAGTAACGTTGGTTTATAACATTGTATAAATTTCAGGAATACATCATTATATTTCTATTTCTGCATTGATTACATCATGTTCACCACCCGAAGACTAATTACAATCCATCACCACACACACATATGCCTAATGATCCCTTTCGCCCTCCTCCCTCCCCTCCTCCCCTCTGGTAACCATCAATCCAATCTCTGTCTCTATGTGTTTGTTTATTGGTGTTATTATCTACTACTTGATGAAGGAAATCATATGGTATTTGACATTCTCCCTCTGACTTATTTCACTTTGCATAATACCCTCAATGTCCATCCGTGTTGTCACAAATGGCTGGATTTCATCATTTCTTATGGCTGTGTAGTATTCCATTGTGTATATATACCACATCTTCTTCATCCATTTGTCCTTTGGTGGGCACTTAGGTTGCTTCCAAGTCTTGGCTATTGTGAATAACACTGCAATGAACACAGGGGTGCATGTATCTTTACGCATTGGTGTTTTCACGTTCTTTGGATAAATACCCGGCAGTGGAATAGCTGGATTGTATGGTAGTTCTATCCTTAATTTTTTGAGGACTCTCCATACTGTTTTCCATAGTGGCTGCACCAGTTTGCACTCCCACCAGCAGTGTATGAGAGTTCCCTTCTCTCCACATCCTCTCCAACACATGTTGTTTCCTGTCTTGTTTATTATACCATTCTGATAGGTGTGAGGTTATATCTCATTGTGGTTTTGATTTGCATTTCCCTGATAGTTAATGATGTTGAACATCTTTTCATGTGCCCGTTGGCCATCTGTATATCTTCCTTGGAGAAATGTCTGTTCAGATCTTTTGCCCATTTTTTAATTGGGTTGTTAGTTTTTTTGTTGTTGAGATGCATTAGTTCTTTATATATTTTGGAGATTAACCCCTTATCAGATGTATGGTTTGCAAATATCTTCTCCCAGTTGTTAGGTTATCTTTTCGTTTTGTTGATGGTTTCCTTTGCTGTGCAGAAGCTTTTTAGTTTGATGTAGTCCCATTTGTTTATTTTTTCTATTGTTTCTGTTGCCCGGTCAGACATAGTGCTTGAAAATATGTTGCTAAGACTGATTTTGAAGAGTGTACAGCCTATGTTTTCTCCTAGAAGTTTCATGGTTTCAGGTCTTACATTCAAGTCTTTAATCCATTTTGAGTTAATTGTTGTGTATGCTGTAAGATAATGATCTACTTTCATTGTTTTGCATGTGGCTGTCCAGTTTTCCCAACACCATTTGTTGAAGAGTCTTTCCTTTCTCCATTGTATGTTCTTGGCTCCTTTGTTGAAAATTAGCTGTCCATAGATGTGTGGGTTTATTCTGTTCCATTGATCTGTGTGTCTGTTTTTGTGCCAGTACCATGCTGTTTTGGTTACTATAGCTTTGTATTATATTTTGAAATTAGGGATTGTGATATCTCCAGCTTCATTCTTTTTTCTCAGAATTCCTTTGGCTATTCGGGGTCTTTTGTTGTTCCACATAGACTTTAGGATTCTTTGTTCTATTTCTGTGAAAAGTGTTGCTGGAACTTTGATAGGGATTGCATTGAATCTATAGATTGCTTTAGGAAGTATGGCGATCTTTTTTTTTTTTTTTTTTTTTTTTTTTTAAAGATTTTATTTATTCATGTTTTTCCCCCCAAAGCCCCAGTAGATAGTTGTATGTCGTAGGTTCACATCCTTCTAGTTGCTGTACGTGGGACTCGGCCTCGCGTTGGACGGAGAAGTGGTGCCTTGGGGCGCGCCCGGGATCCGAACCCGGGCCGCCAGCATCAGAGCACACGCACTTAACCGCTAAGCCACGGAGCCGGCCCTGGCGATCTTAACTATGTTAATTCTTCCAATCCAGGAGCATGGAATATCTTTCCATTTCTTTGTGTCTTCTTCAATTTCTTTCAGCAATGTTTTATAGTTTTCAGTGTACAGATCTTTCACCTCTTTGGTTAAGTTTATTCCTAGGTACTTTATTCTTTTTGTTGCAATTGTTGATGGGATTGTATTCTTAATTTCTCTTTCTGCTGCTTCATTGTTAGTGTATAGAAATGCAACTGATTTTTTTAAAATTTTATTTATTTATTTATTTCCCCCAAAGCCCCAGTAGATAGTTGTATGTCATAGCTGCACATCGTTCTAGTTGCTGTATGTGGGACGCGGCCTCAGCATGGCCGGAGAAGCAGTGCGTCGGTGCACGCCCAGGATCTGAACCCAGGCTGCCAGCAGCGGAGCACACTCACTTAACCGCTAAGCCACTGGGCCGGCCTGCAACTGATTTTTCTATGTTGATTTTGTATCCTGCAACTTTACTGTATTCATTTATTAATTCTAAAACTTTTTTTGGTGGATTCTTGAGGGTTTTCTATATATAAAATCATGTCATCTGCAAAGAGTGACAGTTTCACTTCTTCCTTTCCTATTTGGATCCCT
Organism: Ceratotherium simum simum; assembly: GCF_057802395.1. Taxonomy (NCBI): domain Eukaryota; kingdom Metazoa; phylum Chordata; class Mammalia; order Perissodactyla; family Rhinocerotidae; genus Ceratotherium; species Ceratotherium simum. The sequence goes on from NC_141924.1 coordinate 7,091,354, forward strand.
TTTATTTCTTTTTCTTGCCTGATTGCTCTGGCTAGGACTTCCAGTACTATGTTAAATAGGAGTGGTGAGAGTGGGCATCCTTGTCTGGTTCCTGTTCTTAGAGGGATAGCTTTCAGTTTTTCACCATTGAGGATGATATTAGCTGTGGCTTTGTCATATATGGTCTTTATTATGTTGAAGTACTTTCCTTCTATACCCATTTTATTCAGAGTTTTTATCATAAGTGGATGCTGTGTCTTGTCAAATGCTTTCTCTGCATCTATTGAGATGATCCTGTGATTTTTATTCTTTATTTTATTAATGTGGTGTATCACGTTGATTGATTTTCGAATGTTGAACCATCCCTGCATCCCTGGAATAAATCCCACCTGATCATGGTAGATAATCTTTTTAATGTATTGTTGTATGCGATTTGCTAGTATTTTGTTGAGGATTTTTGCATTGTTGTTCATCAGTGATATTGGCCTGTAATTTTCTTTTTTTGTGTTGTTGTCTGATTTTGGTATCAGGGTAATGTTAGCTACATAGAATGAGTTAGGGAGCTTCCCCTCTTCAATTTTGTGGAAGAGTTTGAGAAGCATAGGTATTAAGTCTTCTTTGAATGTTTGGTAGAATTCACCAGGGAAGCCGTCTGGTCCTGGACTTTTATTTTGGGGAGGTTTGTGATTACTGTTTCCATCTCCTTACTGGTGATTGGTCTATTCAAATTCTCTACCTCTTCTTGATCCAGTTTTGGAAGGTTGTATGATTCTAAGAATTTATCCATTTCTTCCAGATTGTTGAATTTGTTGGCATATAGCTTTTCATAGTATTCTCTTATAATCTTTTGTATTTCTGAGGTGTCTGTTGTAATTTCTCCTCTTTCATTTCTGATTTTACTTATTTGAGCCTTCTCTCTTTTTTTCTTGGTGAGTCTAGCTAAAGGTTTGTCAATTTTGTTTATCTTTTCAAAGAACCAGCTCTTGGTTTTATTAATTTTTCTTTTTTTTTTTTTAGTCTCTATTTCATTTATTTTTGCTCTGATTTTTATTATTTCCCTTCTTCTACCGATTTTGGGCTTTGTTCTTCTTTTTCCAATTCCTTTGGGTACACTGTTAGATTGTTTATTTGAGATTTTTCTTGTTTGTTGAGATAGGCCTCTATTGCTATAAACTTCCCTTTTAGAACAGCTTTTGCTGTATCCCATAAATTCTGGCATGTCATATTTTTGTTTTGATTTGTCTCTAGGTATTTTTTGATTTCTCCTTTGATTTCTTCATTGACCCAATCGTTGTTCAGTAGCACTTTGTTTAATCTCCACATATTTGTGGCTTTTCTGATTTTCTTCCTATAGTTGATTTCTAGTTCCATACTGTTGTGGTCAGAAAAGATGCTTGATATTATTTCAGTCTTCTTAAATTTATGGAGACTTGTTTTGTGGCCTAATATGTGATCAATCCTGGAGAATGTTCCATGTGCATTTGAAAAGAATGTGTATTCTTCGGTTTTCAGATGGAATGTTCTGTATATATCTACTAGATCCATCTGTTCTACTGTGTCATTTAAGGTCAATGTTTCCTTATTGATCTTCTGTTTGGATGATCTATCCGCTGGTGTAAGTGGAGTGTTAAAGTCCCCTACCATTATTGTGTTACTGTCTATTTCTCCTTCTGTGTCTGTTAATAATCACTTTATGTATTTAGGTGCTCCTTCCATATCCTTTCTAACAGTGGTTGTGACTATATTTTAAATTTTGCCAGAGCCAGCCCTGGTCGTCTAGTGGTTAAGATTCAGTGTTCTTACTGCCGTGGCCTGGGTTTGTTTCCCAGTCCTGGAACCAGGTGGCTCACAAAAAAAGAAAAAATGCTTGCCAATTTAGTCAGTATAAAATACGTCATTAAAAATTTCGATATCATCAGGGCTTGCCCCAGGGCCTAGTGATTAAGTTTGGAATGCTTTGCTTTGGCAGCCCAGGTTTGGTTCCCGGGCTTGGACCTACACCACTTGTCAGCAGCCATGCTGTGGTGGTGACCCATGTATAAAATAGAGGAATATTGGCAACAGATGTTAGCTCAGGGTGAATCATCCTCAGCAAAAAGAAAAAAATTTCAATATCATTAATTTTTAGTGATTTCAGCATCTTTCCTCATGTTTATTTACTATTTCATTTATCCTTCTGTTCTGGAATTTGTGGTTCCATCTCTTTTGCAATTTTTGTATGGATTGTTTTTTCTTATTGATTTGCTCAAACTTTATGTATATTATGGATACTCTTTGTCATTGATAATGGCCATATTTTCAATTTATCACTTAACTTAGTTGATTGTATTTTTGGCTTCTTACAAGTTATGTTTTACAACTTGTGAGGTGGGTTTTTCTAGGCCCAACAGGAAACCGAGATGATATACAGGAAAAAGGTTAACAGATTTTAACTAAATTAAAACTAAAAACACATTAAGGAGTCTGGATGTTATCTTGATGGCAATGGAAAGCCCTTGAAGACTTCTAACTAGTCTCAGATTAGTCTCAGTTTCCTGTCTTTTTCTCCTGGGACTACTTAGCTCCCAGCCAATGCTTCACGTTGGCCAGAACTTTTCCTACTATTTGCTCTTGTGAAGTTGGTCTCCTCCCACGGTCTATACCCCAGGCTTCTGGTATTTTGGTTGCTGGTGATGCTCTTTGGCATGGCATGAATTCCGCACAGGGGCAGGACACCGTAGAACAGGTTAAACACCTTCTGATACCAAGCAACGGGCTCACTCTGCTCGCCACAATCTAAGCCAATTAATCATAATGAATTAGACCTTGAGAAAGGAATCCTTTAATTGATTAGCCAGCATAACCGGACAATGGCTAACTAATGTCTCAAAAAGCCATTTTAAGAGTTACAGAATCTTGAGGCAGTTATATAGGGAGAATGGGCAGTAAGGAGGGGGTTTAGAAATGTCGGCCTTCAGGCATGATGGACTCCAGGGTCCCTCATTCTTCATTTTTTCTGTCAGTGATGATGAATATCCTACAGTTGTTCCTTCTTCCTGGAAGCCTTCTTATTCCTTGGCAAAATTTAAGATTGTTAAGAACGAAGCTATTAGAATACCTCAGCAGGGGTATGTGGACTGGATCAGGGCCAGAAAATCATGAAAGCGTGTAGCAATTTATAATGATCACATGCCAGAAGGGTTTTAACTAGGAAAGGGTCATTTAGTGTAACAAGATGGTCTCGCTTATGTTCACTTACATTTCCTCAATGCCATTCACCACGAATTGAAACTCTTTTCCACCCCTGAGAGACAAAGATCATTATTCCCACTTCTCCATGAAGAAACTGTAATTAAGAGGCCCAGATCTGCCTGTGAGCAAACAGCTAGAATGTATCACAGCAGGGATGTAAATTCTGTGTCTCCTCTTTCATGCTGTCTGAGTGCACTCTTATGGCTGACAGGTGTCTGGGATACATGCTCTTTTAGTAAGAATTAATTCAAGAAGTATTTGAGCAACTACTATGTGCTATGCCAGTGCCTTTTTTTTCTTCTTTTTCTAATAATCTTCCCAACAACCCTTCAATGCAGGTGCCGTTATCCCCATTATAGGCAAGGAAACTGAGGCTCAGAGAAGTGAAGTGACCTGCCCAAAGCCACAAAGCTAGTAATTCTGGAGGTAGGATTCAATCCTGGCCGGGCTTCAGCTTTAAGTTTCTCACCAGGCCAGGCTGCCGCTTCCTAACAGGAGTTGATAATATAGTTTGAGGAACTAGTCCTGCCCCACGCTGGGGGAACACTCCACAAATGAGGTGACCTTGGGGTAGGCTATTTATTGATTACCAGATGCTGAGCGCAACATGTCATGTTATCCTCACAACAACCCTACGAGAGAGGAGCAACCGAAGTCGCAATTTTACAGAGCAGCACAGGGCACGGAGGGCGGACTAGACCGGGGGCGCCAATCACACCGCCCTGCCTCCCAGCATCAGGCTCAATCCCGCGCCCCAATCCTTCTCAACCTCATTTCTGGGCCCGGAAGTTTGCGAGGCTCGGGGGTGGACGGGCTGGCTCCTCCTCGGACCTCAACCCGGGACAGAGCGGGCTCCCCGGGTGAGAGGCGCAGAGACGTGCGGGGAAAGTCTGACCCCGGAAGCAGTCGCGTCTTTGGTTGCCATGGCGCCGTCCCGGAAGTAGAAGTCGGCGCGCGGCGGGCCGGGCCGCCGGGCTGCGGGCGGCATCCTCCTGAGAGCGCCGGAGTGGGGCTGGAGGCGGGGCCGGGGCGCGGCGCGGGGCCGCCGTGCTCTCAGGTGAGGCGCCGCCACTGAGGGCGTCGCCTCCCGGGATGGAGGGTGCGGCCATGCGTGGGTGGGCGAGTGCGCATGCGCGAGTGGCTCTGGTCGCCCGTGTCTACGCGGCCGCGACCGTTTCGTTTACATGCTGCTCGCCGGATCCGCGTCCTCCAGGAAGCCTGGTGCTGACCACTGTGCCTCTCTTCTTCCTCCGAGTTTCTATGACTTACCTTGTGCCGCCCGATCGTTGTAATTGCATTCTTCTTATTGTTGGCTATCCCAGAATTTCATTGTTCTTAGGCTTTTTCATTCATTTGCAATCTGTGCTGTTTCTGTTGGCATCTTGCAGGGTGCAGTGTACCTGTGGCTAGAGCTCTGGGCAGGAGACTGGAGATATGTGTTCCCCGCCCTGCTCGCCTCTCTCTGGGGTGCCGGACCCAGGCATTTCCCCTCCCTTTTCCCCATCAGTTGGGGTGGGGGGCGGAGACAGTCCTCCACTCTATAGAGTAGCTGGGGCGGTAGAGGGGATACATTCCAGAAGTAAAAGTATCTTATCGTTGTAAGCCATTTGGGGTTTGCAAAGCATTCTTTGCTCAGGAAACATTTAATGAGCACATTTCAGAGCTGGGTTATGGCAGTACAAAAGATAGGCCCAGCTCTGCACTCAAGGAGTTAGAAGCACTGGTGAACAGTGGCGGGGAGCATGGCGCCGTCACCCAGCGGGAATCGGAGGTGGACATTGGCAAGACAGCTGCCAACGAATGCATGTGCCGAAGTGAAGTCGTCGTTTATATTATTTATTATTTTATTTAAAGATGGCTCTTTTTTCCTTTTCAAAGAATATTAGCTGGAAAGGAATTCGGATGCCGTAGACTCCTGGCCTAGCGGGGACTTCGTGGAAACTGTAGCGATCGAAGTGTCCGGGGTAGTGGGGGCGGGGCAGAGAGGGTTCTGTGTCCTGATGGCTGCACCCAGAAGTGTGGAATGACTCCTCCGCTTGCTGTCTCTCCTGAAGGGCCGTCCTGGCTTTGGTCTGAGAGTAGTAACTCCAGAAGGTGAAAGGCTTCCTGGTGGAGTTCTGTCCTCCCGGCAGCCACTTGAGGGCTGGGCCGTGCCTCATTCACTGCTTGGCACGAGCAGCACTTGTTGGATTGTGTGTGGAGGGAGTTCATGTGTTTATTTTTGTTAATTCATCAATATTGATTGAGCGCCTGCTCTTACTAGACACCAATCAGGGTGCTGAGGATTCAGCAGGAGATAAAGTGGAACAACATTTCTGCTCTCGTGATGTGACATATCCGTGTTGAAGGCAGGTAATCACCAAGGAACCAAACATGTGAACGAGACCAGTTCTTTTGAAACTTGAGCATGCGGAAGAATCACCCGAGAGCTCATTAAGACGCAGATTCCTGGGCCCTACTCCCGAAGAGTCTGAAACAGTACATCATGGGGTGGGGGTGGGGGGCTCAGGAATTTGCGTTTCTAACATCCTCCAGGTGATGCAATGCTGCAGGTTCATGGCTGTGCTTTGAGTTGCTGCTGGACTGAGCGATTGTGTAGGGCGTGAGTGTTGCAGAGAAGGAACCTGACAGTGTGGTAGGTGGGGAGGATTGAGGTGGAGACTGGAAAGCCACTCTGAGGAGTTGACCTTTGAGAAGGGGCCACATGTGAGGGAAGAGCAAAGCCTTAAGACAGGGTGCAGCTCAGTGGGTGTGAGGAGCCGAAAGGCCAGGGGCTGGAGAGGGGTGCTGGGTGGGGAGGATGCTGGGAGACAAGCCCCAGAGGTGATGAGGGGCCCAGATCATGCAGGGCGGCCTTGTAGGCCGTGGGCGGACTGCTGGTTTTGTCCTGAGTGCAGTGGGAAGCTACTGGAGGCTATGAGCAGAGTGACGTGATTTGCTCTGTGTGTGTAAAAAGTGCAGTCCTCTACTGGGTGGAGCATGGGTTGCAGTGGGGTGAGGATGGCACCAAGGAAACCAGTCTGGGCCTGCTGCAGTCGTCCAGGATTGCACAGATGGATCTGGAATCTTCTGGAGTGGAGCTGCCATGATTTGGTGCTGGATTGAATTGATAGTCACTTCCTCCTCAGGGCCACAGTTGAACTTTGTGGGGTTGTGAAAGCCCTTTGCTGCTGGGGCATAAAACTTGTTGACTGTGTCTCTTGCCTCCCCTGGATCTGGACTGTCTAAGAGCGCCTCGTCCCAGGCAGCTCTGTGTCTCCTGTCGTGGGCCTGGCACAGGGTGTCTGTCAGTGTTGAGTGGATGAATAGAAGATAAACCACAGATGGCCCAGATGCCCAGGGCCGCCCCTGTGGAAACTTGTTCTCAAGCTTGTGAAGATCCTGCCCACTTGCCCCAGGAATGGGACCCACGTTGTGTTCTGAAAATAACCAGCAACTGTCTGGTTTCAGGATGGCTTTCCGTGGCTGACATACCTCAGGTGGTGACAGCCCACTGCCATTTCAAGCTGTGATCAGCATAAAGATCAGCACATCACTCTGTTTTTCCTGGTTAGTTTTTCTGATTCTCAGTTTTGAAAGTAGCTGACCAGATGGCTTAAAATTCAGATGTATCAGTTCCTGTGAACCAGTAGAGATGTAACATTTCAAGTTCATTACCTGGTACCATTAACCTCACTTTTTTTTTCTATTTTAGGAGGAGGTGACAGGAAAACAATCTGTCATCAGGTATCTATTTATTTACTTTCCTAAGGAAAAGGGCTTAGTATTTCTTAGAGTTGGAAAGGAGTCAGCCCTGGTTTCTATACTATGGGGATTGCCCAGCCAGTCCGTTTATCTGTTCCGCAGATGATTTCTGAGCCCCCTTCTGTACTGGCCCTGGCTGGGTGCTAGGGGACAGGGACGAGTCAGCCCACACCCTGCCCTGCAGGAGATCGGAGTCTGATGTGGGAGACACATGTACACTGACAGTTGACACACGGTGTGGGAGGGAGGCGGTATAGGTTGTCACCAGGTTGCAACCTGTTAGTCTCTGAGCCTCACTTTCCCCTTCCATGAATGGGGAGAATACCTGCCCCATGGCGTCCTGTGAACCATAATAATACACATAATAGAGAAGGATGTGCACAAACTGCCCAACCCAGTGCCCGACACGTCCTGGTGCTAAGTGGTAGCTGTTGGTTTAATGAAGATATAAACATGTAATTACTTCCTCCGTGAGGGCAGGCCCGCTGTAAGAGGGGCTGGAATGGAGGGGTGTGCGGAGCTGAATCAAGGAAGGCTTCACGGTGCAGTGCTTTCTGCCCCGTGCACTTGTTTCACACCCAGTTCCCTATTTGGAGGACCTGCTGTGTGCCAGGTCACGCCTGCACCACCTCGCAGTAAATCCAGCAACTCTGCGAAGGAGCTGTTGCTCTCATCCCCATCTGTGTGATTGGGGAGGCTGAGGCCCCGACAGAACTTGCTGGTATTCATGGCTCGGACCTGTCAGCACTGGAAATGCACCGGGTCCTCCAGGCGTCGGTGTGGGGGAAGCCACTGTGCCTGCTCTGGCTCTTCCCGAGGCTGCCTTGTCATCGGTTCTCGGGGGTGCTTTCCCCGTGATTTGGTCTCTTTAAAGGAGAGGCGGCCTTAGTTCATGTCTTCCTTTCCTTTTTTTTAAACCATAAATGACTGTCTTTTTTTTTTTGTTCATCGCTTTACTGTGCTCTGTCTCCCACGTATATGTTTAAAACTCATTATAGGCACGAATTCCTCCTTCTTCTTTTTCCTAGTGTTTAGGATGGTTACATCTCGTGTCAGTTTCCTAGGGCTGCGGGGACAAGTACCCCAGTCTGGTGGCTCAGTGAGGCCAGAGTCTGAAATGAAGGTGCTGGCAGGGCCACGCTCCCTCTGAAGCGTCCAGGGGAGGAGTCCTCCCTCTCCCGCTGCTGGTGGCCCCGGCATTTCTTGGTTGGTGGCCCCAGCATTTCTTGGTTGGTGGCAGCGTCACTGCTCTCTGCCTCCATCTTCACATGGCCATCTTCCCTCTGAGACTGTGCGTGTCTGTGTCTTCACAGGGTGTTCTCTGCCTGTGTGGCTGTGTCCACGTTTCCTTCTTATGAAGACATCTGTCACTGGATTAGGGCCCACCCGAACGGCCTCAACTTAACCACAAAGAGCCTACTTCCGAATGAGGTCACATTTACAGGTTCCAGGGTTAGGACTTCAACATATCTCTTTTGGGGACACAGTTCAACCCCTAACATTTCCAGGGAAGCCACTGTTGAAAGCGAAGAGTCAGGTTCAGAGGGCTGACCCTCGAGGATTTGTCTGCTCACTCACGCTCGCGCAGTGAGTGGCTACTGTTTGCCTCTCGTGAGCCAGTGGGCTCGGTGCTGGAGATCATAGGGCAGGCAAATGGTGTGAGCTTTGCTGAAAATGCTCACACTTAAATCTAGAATCATAGCCAGCCCGGATGGTTTAGTGGTTAAAGTTTGGTGCTCCCACCGCTTCAGCGGCCCAGATTCATTTCCTGTTTGCGGAACCGCACTACCCGTCTGTCAGTTGCCAGGCTGTGGCGACAGCTCACACGGAAGAACTGGGAAGACTTATGACTAGGATATACGACCATGCACTGGGGCTTTGGGAAGAAAAATAAAATCTAGAGTCAGTGGGATGAGAGGGAAACAGGTGACTGAGAGAGTCCCTGCCCTCACGCATTTATAGAAGGAACGTACACAAAGAACTAAAGTGCAAGGTGGGAAGTTCTGAGTGCCAGCGAAGACGGCAGGAGAGGTAGACAGGGTTTGGAGGAGGGAAAGATTCATTTCAGCGAAGGGATGAGAATGGCTCCCTGGGGGAAGCGGCCTTTGGACTGTGCCTCGCTCACGTGATGGTGGAGTTGGATGAGCAGCGGTGAGAAAGGCCATTCAGATGGAGGGAACAGCGGGAGCACAGGCGGGCGGTTGGGAGAGGGTTGCATGTGTGCATGGAACAGCAAAGAGGTGGTCTCATTTTGCCAAAGCAAGTGGTGCGTGAAGCGAAGGGGTGGCATGGCAGCTCGAAAAGGTCAGCGGGAGTTAATAAGTAATAGAGTTCAGAATTATTTATCACAACCAGAGGAGAACCTAAAGGCATCTTCTGGTGCGCTGTTAGACAAAAGACCCCATCCACCGAATCCTCTGGCCAGTCACGGTTTTGCTGTATTCAAGAGTGTCTCTTGATCTTGTGCTGTGTGCATTTCATCTGTGTATTAATTTTATTTTAGGGAAGAACCCAAGGCAGGAGTCAGTGAGACTGAAGAGAAATTGGACGTTCTGCTGGCTGCATAAGTACCTATGGTAGGTCCAGCTGAGATGTTTCCTCAGTGACCATTTGTCCACGCGGTGGAAGAGGGAGCAGGGGGCCGGGAAGAAAACCTCACCTCTCGGGGGCTCCGTTTCCTGCTCAGTAAAGTGAGGAGGAGAGTCTTTGCTCCATCTGCCCTACTGGGTTTGGTCACACCCCTGGAAGCGTTTATGACCATTAAGCACAGTTCAGGTGTAAGGTCCTGCCTTCATTATTTTACGTTGTTGCTGTGACTCCTGCTGTCGTCCCCAGGGGGTCAGTGGGCGGCGTGGGGTCGCCCGGTAAGATGTGTGTCTTAAGAGCAGCGTGTGAGTAGTGTGGCTGGGGTGGTGGTGTGGGCGTCGCCTGGCAGGGGGTGGTTCCTGCCCGAATCCTGAGTCTGTAGTTGGCCTCTAGGGGGCAGAGCATGAGCAGGATTCATCAGGGACGCAGGGCTGTGGGGGCTGAAGTCAGAGAGGAACAGTCACTCCCCTTGGCTCGGCGGTGACCCGTGCACACGGGTACCAGGCACGTGGGGTTCGCTCCCGTGCTGGGGTGCGTGTTGCCTGCACGTGGGGCTCCTGCTCCTGCGGGGCTTCTGCCCTCATTCCCGTGTCGGGGTGCTGACTCTCCACGCGGGTCACGACTGGTCCATTCATGACCTTACGTGGCTGTCACTGGGCTCCTCATAGTTCACAGAGAGCGATTCCATTTGCTCCTCACCTTGACCCTGTGGGCTGTGTCACCCTCCTGATGGAGGCCAAGCACAGGGAGGGAAGCAATGGGCTGTCTGGAAAGGGGTGGGACTTTAGAGTAGGGTCGCCCTGGGTTTGAATCCAGGCACCCTGACTCCTCCGTCTGGTTCTCACACAGGCTCCTAACCTTTGAGCCTCAGCTTCCTCATCCGCACAATGGGGATGATGATGATGATGTCAGAGACTGCTGGAGTGCTTTCTGTGCCGGGCACGGTTCACCCACTTAATCCTCACCATAACCCCACAGAATGGATAGATACTGTTGTTCTCCCCATTTTGCAAGTGAGGAAACGAAAGTTCAGAGAGGTTAAATAACTTGCCCAGAGTCACACAGCTGTGAGAGGTGGAGCTGGGCCTCGGACCCCAGCTCTGGAGCCTGTACTAGCACAGTCCCACCTCTGTGACACTACCAGCCTTGCTGGGGGCGGGAGGGGCTGAGGAGGGAGTGCGCTGACCTGTGGAAGCACCCTGGGCTCCACCTGGTGGATTCTGCCACTGGAGTGCCTTCTCCCTCCCTCTCCTGAGGCAGGTGTGCCTGGGCCCCCATCCCCATAGCCCATGCCTTTTCTGCCCTATCAAGTTGCCCCCGAAACAAAGCTATCGCAATCCATGGAGGAGGTGCCTCCATTCATAAAAGGCCCGCAAATCTGGCTTTCAAGCCTGGTTTTGCACGCAACCCTTCTTCAGATGAAATTGTATGCAGAAGTGTAACATCGTAACCTTCTCTGGCTGGAGCTGGGGTGGGAACCTGGGATCCTGGGCTGCCCGAGCCATTTGAAAACCACACTTTTCATAGCAGGAAACTAAGGTCCAGAGAGGTCGAATAACTTTCTCAAAGTCACACAGTGGTGCTGCCGGGCCTGGGACCACAGTCATTCTATCTGAGTGGAGCACCTGCTGTGTGCCAGGCATGCTGCTGGGCCTGGGCACAGAGCAGGGAAGAAGAAAGCCAACTCCCTGCTCTCCAGCAGGGGCAGAAGGGCAGGGGTGCCGAGGAGCCTTGTCCCTGGTCTGGAGAGCCAAGCAGGCTTTGTGGAAGAGGTGACATTACTTATGCTGGCAGATGAATGGGAGGTAGCTCAGCCGGGCAGCGAGGGAGCGGGGAGAGCTGCAGGCAGAGACACCCAGCGTGTGCCGAGGCCCTGAGGGGGAAGAGAGCAGAGAAGTCCAATGTGGCAAGCACAGAGCGGGTGAAGGAGAAGGTGGCATTAAGGTGTACCTGGAGAGGCAGGTGAGGGTCAGGCCACCCAGCGGAGGTCATCTCCAGGGTCCCCTGCCCAGGGTGCCTTCCCCAGCTGCCCTGGAGGGCTGGTCCTCCTGTCCCCAGCTGTCAGAGCGCCAGGCGCCTCCCCTTGTGGCTCCTGTCACAGTTGCGAGTGAACGGTAGTTGGGGATTATTTAATTCCCGCCTTTTTCTCCCACTCCACCGGGATTTCTCAGTCTTGGCACAATTGACATTTTGGGCTGGATGGTTTGTCGTGGGGGGCCGCCCTGCACGTTGTAAGGTGTTGAGCGGCTTCCCTGGCCTCTGCACACCGGGTGCCAGAAGCATCCCTGACCCCTGGTGGTGACAAGCAAAGTGTCTGCAGACGGTGCCAGTGTCCCCGGGGGGCGGACTTGCCCCCGGCTGAGAACCACTGGGTGGGGGGCGTTGAGCTCGGGGTGAGCTCCACCCGGTGTGGTCAGGGTTCCTTTGGGAGAGGGGGAGTCAGTTGTTGAAGTTTCAAAGCTCTGCTAAGCTGATCTCTTCCAGGACTATGGCAGGAAAAGTGAAGTGGGTCACTGATATCGAGAAGTCGGTGCTGATTAATAACTTTGAGAAGAGAGGATGGGTCCAGGTGACAGACAGCGAGGACTGGAACTTCTACTGGTGAGTAGGAAGGGCAGGATTGGATGGGTTTCCTGAGGCCTGTTTGTCGGGGTTATTAATTCTAGCCCCAGAGCATGGATGGCACCTGTGGAGGCCTGCGTTCTCAGGGGTAGGTGGGGGTCTCCAGGCCTTCGTGTGTCCCATGACACATTTTTCATCCCAGGGCACTTTATGAGCACACGTCGAGAAAGTGCTCGGTTCGTATACATTGTGGCGTGTTCCTGCATCCTGTTTACCAGCCTGGGTTGAGACGTCCAGGGATGTTTCAGCACAGCCGAGTGTGGATGACACTGTGGGAATTTGGGGGAGCAGCTGGAGCCCCATCCCCCTTGGTTAGTGTTCATCACCGTCAGTGCCCTGTTGGAAAGCGGACTGTGGGAGAGGGCTCTGTGCTTCCTTTCGCTTCCCTCTTGTATGCCGAGAGGGTGCCAGTTAGGCTGATTAAAAAACAACTAGAGGGCCAGCCCCGTGGCCTAGTGGTTAAGTTCAGCATGCTCCTCTTTGGCAGCCTGGGTTCAGTTCCCAGGCGTGGACCTACACCAATGGGTGGCCATGCTGTGGCAGTAGCTTGCATACAAAATAGGGGAAGATTGGCAACAGATGTTAGCTCAGGGCGAACCTTCCTCGGAAAAAAAAAACTGGAAAGTGAGTGAGATGAGGAAAAGAAAAGCAGTGTTTTGGCCTTGACTCCACCCAGCCAGGAACGTGGGAGTCAACTCACCTCCCCCCTTCATCGGGTTGAGGTCCTGTGTCCTCCTGCTCCAGGCCTGGCTGCTCCCTCCCTCAGGGGTGACAGTCATAGCCTCTGAAGCAGCCTCCACCCTCTGGCAAGATTACGTGCCAAAACATAAATCCGGTCACTGCCTCTGCCATCCCCGACCCTCTGCGGCTCCTGGGCCCAGAGCCTTGCAGTGGATCTTTGAGGGGGCGGGGGGCTGGTGGGGGGGCACATCAGGGCCTCCGGGGGCTTTTTCACCCTACAGCCTCCCCCACCCGCCAAGACTCACTCTCCCTGCCGCTGCCTTGTGAGATGTTAGGGCCTCTCCAGCCCCTTCCCTTCGCCTCCACTCCCCGCTGGGCAGGCTGCGCGTTCCTCCCTGTCCATCTACTGAGACATTCTTGCTTCTGCACCTCTGTACATGCTGTGTTTTCTGCCCCTCCCAGCCCATCCTTCGGGGACGCAGGGCATCTAGGGGTTAGACGTCCAGACCCTGGAGCCAGAGTCGTGCTTGGTGTCACACCCTGGCTCCTCCACTGCTGTCTGTGTGGCCATTAGCAAAGGACTTGACCTCTCTTTGCAAATACGGTTGTTTGAGTTTGAAATGAGTCAGTACAGCACAGAGCCTGGAGCAGTGCCTGGCACGTGGTGGGTGCTCGGTGAGCATGTGCCGTCGCCGTCCTTTGTGCGCCAGCACACGTGCTGCCTGCCCTGGAGGCCACCTCTGCCTCTCGCAGGCTCCCGGACTGCTTTATTCAGGTGCCAGGCAGCAGATGCTGGGTGTGCAATGTGTGATTTCGCCACCTGTCCCTCTTTACATGTTCCTGTGAACCCCTTGAGAGTGAGGGCCTGCCTGGCTTATCTCAGCATCCCCAGAGCCTGGCACAGCCCGGGCACAGCATAGGCAGCACCTGGCTTCCATCTCCAGCAGCGAACGGAGGGACGACCCTTGCTTTGCTCCTAATGGCAGTTAGAGTTCCCTGCCTTAAACCACACCTGATTTCCCTCCAGGAGCAGGAATACAGGTGGGGAGAGCGTTTATGGAGTAATTCAGCACCTGTGTATGGTTTGGTGTTGAGTTTATGTTCTTACTTCTCAAAGGTCAAATGAAGTAATTTATCCAGAGCCCTGTTTCGTAGGAGCTCTGAAAGAAATGGCTGAATAAGACGGTGTTTTGTACTTATCACTTCTGTGTCCCACGGCTCTATGCCACGGCCTCAGCAGGTACTCAGTTCCTTTGGCTTCTCTGAGTAGGTGATCAGTGCTTGGGGAGGCAGTTGAGTGCCCTCTTCTTCATGCCAAATAAGAAGCATTTTGGAGCTATTAACGAAAAAGAGAGAGAGAGAGAATGAGAGAGAGAAGAAAAGAGAGAAACAGTATAATAACTTTGGATATTTAATATCTTAAGAGCTCCTGTTTTAAGCACTAAATGTTACTGTCAGGTCTTAAAAAATTGGTTAGGGTAAAATACTGGAAACAACTAAGTGTTCAACAGTTGGGGAGAGGTAAATACATGACTGATGCAGCCATTAAAATAATTATGATAATTATAAAGCAATTTGGAAAATTGCATAACAGTAAGTATGAAGGAAAGCAGGTTATGAAATTGAATTTGTATTCTGTGCAAGAATTCTATGCATAAACAGCCTGCATCTGGGCAGGAGGTAGAAGCTACGTGAAACATGAGAACAATGGCTGTGCTCAAGTGGGTGTCTTAGTTATCTGTTGCTAAAATAATGGTGAGTACGGAACACCACAGAACTTAGGGGCTTCAGACCACAACTGTGTTTTATGAGTGGTTTTAGTGGTTTGGGTGGTGGTTTTTCTGGTCTGGCAGGACTTAGCTGACCCTGCCCGGGCTCACGGAGGCATCTACTGTCACTTGGCGGGTCAGCCGGGCCTTGGCTGGTCTAGGATGCCATTGGCTGGGATGACAGGGGCTTCTCTCCACAGATCTCTCCCATCCCTCCCGCCGGGTGGCCTGGGCTTGGCTGTGGTGGTGGCAGGGTCCAAGAGGGAGGGTGGGAGCCCCCAAGGCCTTTCAGGGCTAGGCTCAGAAGTGGCCCTCATCACTTCTGCCACATTCTTTTTGGCCCAAGCAAGGCATTAGGTCAGCCCCAGTTCAAGGGGAAATAGATTTTACCTCCTGGTGGGAGTTGCTGCAAAATGACACAGGATAAAGAAACAAGAAGGGTGGAGAATTAGGACTATTTTACCATCGGTAGGTGAATGTTTATCTGTTAAAAGGGTCCTTTGTGAGCCAGCCCTTATGGCCTAGTGGTTAAAGTTCAGCACGCTCCGCTTCGGCGGCCCGGTTTGGTTCCCGGGTGCAGAACCACACCACTCGTCTGTCGGTAGTCATGCAGTGGCGGCAGCTCACGTAGAAGAATTGGAAGGACCTACAACTAGAATATACAACTATGTACTGGGGCTTTGGGAGCGGGGGAAAAAAAAGAGAAAGGAAGATTGGCAACAGATGTTAGCTCAGGGCGAATCTTTCCCAGCAAAAAAAAATAAAATAAAATAGAGGGTCCTTTGCTTCTTGGAGAAATGATGGATGCCAGGCCTCAGAAAGAAAGAATACGCACAGGGTGAGCTTGGAGCACCTCGTGAGAGCAAGGGTGTCGTCGAGGACTGCTGGAGTCACCTTAATACGCCTCAGGAGACGACTTGGAGAGCTCCTTCTGCCCCAGATGGAGGCAGTTTGAGCTTCAATAGGAATAATTGCAACAGATTGAAACTTACCCAATATGTTTGAATCTATGAGTTCATAAAAATGCCAAAAAACAAAAGAAAACCCACTCACAATTTGTGGCACATTAAAATGGCCACAGTTTTTAACACTCCTCCCCTCTAGAGGTGGGGTCTTTGTTCCCTCCTCTTGAATTTGGGTGCCTCTGGGACTGCTTTGACCAGTGGAATACGGTGACAGTTATAGGTGTGTGGCCCAGGCCTTAAGAAACCAGCAGCTTCAGGGGGTCGGCCCCGTGGCGTAGCAGTTAAGTGCGTGCGCTCCACTGCTGGTGGCCTGGGTTCGGATCCCGGGCGCGCACCGAGGCACCGCTTGTCAGGCCATGCTGTGGTGGCATCCTGTATAAAGTGGAGGATGATGGGCATGGATGTTAGCCCAGGGCCAGTCTTCCTCAGCAAAAAGAGGAGGATTAGCATGGATGTTAGCTCAGGGCTGATCTTCGTCACAAAAAAAAAAAAAAGAAAAAGAAACCAGCAGCTTCCAGCGCCTCCATGGAGCCCTCTGCAGGAGCTCTGAGCTGCCGTGTGAGAGCCCAACTCTCCTGGCCCTGTCTTGCCATGTGTAGGCGCTGTGCGAGGCAGATGCGGCTGCGCCCAGCCCTGCAGCCATGCCCGCCAAGGTGCCAGATGGGAACAAAGCGTTCTTGGACCCTCCAGACCAGCCCATCTGCCAGCTGAATGCCACGAAGGGACCTCAGTCACGCCACGTGGAGGAGAAGAATGCTCGCTGAGCCCTGCCCGAATTCAGGGCCACAAAACCAGGAGATAGAATAAAATGGTGGTTGTCTTAATTTGGGCAATTTAATTTGCAGGGATAAATTCCAGAACACAACTTGTCACACATCTGAGAATGGTAGGGAATCAGCTCGTATGTTAATGATAAACTGATAAATAAATAAAGGGAAAGAAGCATTTTATTCAGTCTTTCCTGTATAAACTGTTTTTCGAGTTGTCTAAATTGTTGATGAAGGGAAATTTCTCCTTGTAGAAATATTCCTGCTAATAGATGAAGGAGGAATGGAAAAGAATATGACCGTTTTGCAGTCCCTAACGAAATAAGGGTCTAGGCCTGTCAGGCGTGGGAGCACTAACCCCGGGCTCCTGAGCACTTCTCTGTGCTGCTCCAGGTGGAGAGGTGCTATTAAGTGTGCAAGACACACCATGTTTTGAGGATTTAGCATGAAGAAACAAATGTAAAGTTACTCATCACTAATTTTTATATTGATTATATGTTGAAATGATATTTTGGGCATATTGGATTAAATAAGATCTGTTGTTAAAATTATTTTCACCTATTTAACTTTTTTTTTTTTTTGATGTGGCTACTAGGAAATTCGCAGTTACCTATGTGGCTCTCATTTGTGGGTCGCATTATATTTCTCATCCATCACTGACATCCCCAAGGGAGACTGAGACCCGGGGCTGCCTGTGCCTGCCGGTGGCAGGATGTGCCACCCGGGACACAGCCTTGCCCAGAAATTGACCTGCAGCTCCTCCGGCCTCTAGGTCTGACTCCCAGGTTACAGGAAGTGCGGGGGCCGGGGACCATGCTAAATACAGAACCTGTGAGAACCTGCGGGACAGATGACCCAGGGTCTTCAGCGAGTAAATTGCATGTTAAAAAAAAAAAGGGAGGGAGAACGTATAGATTAAAAGAGACGTGAGAGAGAGAACAGCTAATCAAGAGGCCCAGCCTTTATTTGCACAAGCTGTAAAAAATATTTATCAGTCAGTCAGGGAAATTTGAACTCTGATTAATATTCGATGATAGTCAGGAGTTACTGCTGCTTTGTTCCAGTTGTGGTGACAGTATGAAGTAGGACATCGTACAATATAAAAAGGAGGCCTTAACTGTCAGAGATCCTTACAGGAATTTTTTGGATGAAATGATACAATGTCTGGGAATGGCTTGAGAACAAGCCGGGGCTGTGGGGAGTGTGGGGTACAGACATGACAAGACTGGCTGCGTGGTGACAGCTGTTGAAGCCGGGTATTGGGGTTCTGGTACACTTTTCTCTCTACTTTTGTATATGGTTGAGCTTTTCCATAATAAAAAGTAAAAAAAAAAAATATCCCTTTATTCTAATGACCATGGAATCAAACGAAGCCCTTTGGTGGGTGGGTGGGGTGGGAGTGGGGCTGGGACCACAGAGTGAGAGGCCATGTGACAGCCCGCCTTGATTTGTGACTCTGTGGCTACCTTGCTGGTGCCAGCCCTTCCATCCTTCCTGCTCCTTCCCCGCCTCTCTGTGGGGCTGGTGAGGGCGGACGGCCGTGGCAGAGAGACTGGCCTCCTTAGAGGATTAGAGGGTTTCTCTTTCGACTCCTCATTTCAGTGGGATGCAGCCCAGGGTAGCTGGCCTGTCAGAGGTTTCTCCAGGAATGTGAAGTGCTGACTCAGGGCCTGGAAGTAACCCTGTGATTTTGGTTTTAAGGGATCCTTGTCCTTCCTGACTTTGGGTGCAAATATTGTATAAACGAGTTTTCTGACTTCAGAGTCGGAAGAAAGCTGTCTTTCATTAGTTTCTTATCAATAATCAATGGTATCATTAATCGATAAACATTTATTGAGCATCTACTGCCAGAGAGTGAAATCGTGCGGGATACAGAATCAAAACTGCTTCAAACAGTCCAGGCCACAGCGGGTCGCTGGACACCATCCTGTGCCAGGCGCTGGGGTGGGGGCGCAGGTAAGCTCTGAGGGAGTGCGCTTCCTGGTTGGGAGTTCCCTGGGGCTTTGATGAGAACTGTCACCCCGTGGACATAGTCTGAGCTTTCCTCTTGCACGTCTTTCTCTTTTAGGATGAGTGTGCAGACCATCCGAAATGTTTTCAGTGTTGAAGCTGGCTATCGGCTCTCAGACGATCAAATAGTCAACCATTTTCCGAACCACTATGAGCTGACCCGGAAGGATCTGATGGTGAAGAATATTAAAAGATACAGGAAAGAGCTGGAGAAAGAAGGGAGTCCTCTGGCAGAAAAAGATGAAAACGGAAAATACCTCTATCTGGGTTTGTGCCTTTTTCACTGGCCTCATGTTTTAAATAAATAGTTGAGTTTTTCACTTCAGTGGCACAAGGCACTGAGATGGCGACTGTTGGCTTTGTTGGGTGGAAGTGTGTGTGCAAGTTGTGGTGGGCACCGCCTCCATTCCAAGGGTCTCCAGAATGGGGGGCCCTCAGGTTTGGAATCTGAGTTTCTGTGAGTGCTGTGGGAATGTGCTGTGTGTAGGCGAGAGAATGTCCTCAGTGCTCAGTGTGGGGGGAACACGTGCTGAGCTATAAACTGCCATGAAGAACCATCACTGTGTCTGGTGACACCCGGGGAGAATGGTGTGTCCCTCTTCCATCTGGTGACATTCCCATTTGGACTGTCGGATAGTTTCAGAATCCCTTTACATACTTGAGAAAAATTATATAATGCACCTCTCTGGGCCTCAGTGTCCTCATCTGATAAATGGGAATGACAGCAATACCTGGCCCGCAGGTTGCTGTGGGGTTTAGATGACGCAGATTTGTAAAGTGCTTAGTATACAAGTAAGAAAGGTACCTTATTGGGGGCCAGCCCTGTGGCGTAGTGATTAAAGTTCGACACGTTCTGCTTTGGTAGCCCAGGTTTGCCGGTTCAGATCCCAGGCACGGACATACACCACTCATCAGCCATGCTGTGGTGGTGCCCCACGTACAGAATGGAGGAAGATTGGCACAGATGTTAGCTCAGGGTGAATCTTCCTCAGCAAAAAAAAAAAAAGGTACCTTGTTGTACAAGAATTGAGCGGCAGAGGTCCTTGCTCTGGTAGATGCGGGGCTGGGGCGGGGGCTGATGAAGCAGGCCTCTGAAAAGGCAGTGGCCGTATTTTTCTGTTCGTGGCTGCTGTTGGGCTGGCTCACCGTTTTCCCCTCTACTTGGCCTTTCAGACTTTGTTCCGGTCACCTACATGCTGCCCGCCGACTACAACCTGTTCGTGGAGGAGTTCCGGAAGAGCCCCTCCAGCACCTGGATCATGAAGCCTTGTGGCAAAGCCCAGGGGAAGGGAATCTTCCTGATCAACAAGCTCTCGCAAATCAAAAAGTGGTCCCGGGACAGCAAAACATCTTCGTGAGTGTGGAACCGCCCGTCCCGTGTGCCTCCTAGCTGGCAGTTGCATGCCATCCCTCAGTCTTCCCGCCAGGGGCTGGGTGGCCCTCGCGTGCTTTCACAGGCGTCACAGTGTCAGGGCAAGGCTCTGTGGCTACGATGGCGTCATAGCCGTAGCACCCCCCCCGAGGTGAGTGGCAGAGGGAAATAGTGGTAAACCAGCGTAAGGTCACGGGAGCAGGGGGCCCCGGGCTGCCCTTTGTTCCAAAAGTTGGTGTGAGACCCGTCCAGTGCTGGTATTTCTGAGACGGTGGAGCACCTGCTAAAGACGTGGGCCCGGGTGCCTGGGTTTGAATCCTTGTCTGACACTTGCTGTCTAAGTTTTGTTGTGTAAGCTCAGATTCCTCGTCTGGGTAAACTGGGGACACTAACAGCACCACCCTCATGGTGGGACCGGGGGATGGACCAAATTAATCCACACCGAGCGCCGGTCAGCGTGTGCGGTCAGCGGTAGGAGAAGCACTAGGCGCCAGTCAGGCCGAGTCTCCCCCGGGGTTTGGGGGCTCCTTGGAACTGAGGATAACCCAGCCAGGGGATTTGGTCTGAGGCTTGCTCTGCCTCTGCAGGGACCTCAGCTGCTCAGAGATGCCCAGGGGCTGCGATCCTTGCCCTGTGAGGAGCTCCCCAGAGTGGCGGGTGGAGTGCATTTATGTCTGACTGTGGGTGCTGGCCCCAGGGGTCAGGCCCAGGGAACGAGTCCGTCCTGGGTTCCCAGGAGCTGCTGGCACAGGGTGGGGGCTCCTCCCTGGATGCCGCCTCACCTGCGTTTTCTCCCCGTGAGCCCCTCTCACTTAGCGAGAGGCAGGGAGCTCGTCACCAACCGACTAAACGCACCTTTGGTCTTGACTTTGTCTGACGCTGTCAGGTTTGTGTCCCAGTCCACCAAGGAAGCCTACGTGATCTCTCTCTACATTAACAACCCCCTGCTCATCGGTGGGAGGAAGTTCGACCTGCGCTTGTACGTTCTGGTGTCCACGTACCGCCCGCTGCGCTGTTACATGTAAGAGCCTGGCGTTTGTTTCCGTTCCTAAGACGGTGCTTTGATGGAACACTTGGTCTTCCTCAGCGCCGTGACGAGGGTCGGTGGAGCACACCGTCCATACACGCAGCACCTGACGAAGGGTGGTGTTGAGTGGAACGGGTAACCTTGATGCTAGCGTGAATCTTAAAAATAAAAAGCAGGTCTTCTGGGGGTGGCCTGGCGATGTAGTGGTTAAGTTCTCGCGCTCCGCTTTGGCGGCCTAGGGTTTGCAGGTTCGGATCCCGGGTGCAGACCTGTGTACCGCTTGTCAAGCCATGCTGTGGCAGGCGTCCCATATAAAGTAGAGGGAGATGGGCATGGATGTTAGCCCAGGGCCAGTCTTCCTCACCGAGGAAAAAAAAAAAAAGCAGATCCTCTAACCTTGTAGACGTACTCAGTGGAAGAAGCCAGACACAGAAGGTATCATTCTGTTTATATGAAATGCCGAGAATAGGCAAAGCTTTAGAGACAGAAAGTAGTTTAGTGTTTGCCTAGCACTGGGGCTGGGGAGTGACCGCTGATGGTCACAGGGTTTCTCTTGGGGGTGATGCAAATGTTGTAAAATTGATTGTGGTGACAGTTGCACAACTCTGTGAATATACCAAAAACCACTGAATTGTATACTTTGGGTGGGTGAATTATATGGTATATGAATTATATCCCAATAAAATTGTTATAAAAAAAGAGCCATAAAAAATAAAAATAAAAAAGCAGCGCTTTTAAAAGTTTAGAACAAAGAAAGTGGCTCTCTTAAAAGAACAAACATATTTTTTATGCTTCTCCTCCGAGTGTTGAATTAGTCTAAATCCCCACCTAGGTATAAACTTGGGTTTTGCCGCTTTTGCACGGTCAAGTACACCCCGAGCACCAGCGAGCTGGACAACATGTTCGTTCATCTCACCAACGTTGCCATTCAGAAACACGGGGTGAGTGTTTCCACTGGAGCTTAAGGACGTGGACTGATTCTCTGGGTTTCTTTCTTTTTCTATTTTTGCACGAGAGGGCAGGGGGGTACAAGAGTGACATTTAAGATGCCCTGGCCCTGATGAGGAGTGGGAGCTCCAAGGACCAGGTGTGGAGTCTTAGGGTATGGGTGGGGGCCACGTGGACAGGGAAAGCCCCAGGGTCAAGCCCTGTGTTTCTAGTTCTGTGACCTTAGGCAAGTTAATTTGACTCTGAGAGCCTCAGTTTCTCCATTTGTAAAGAGAGATAATATCATGACCTTATAGGGTGGTTGGGAGGACTACACGAGAGGATTCAGGCTTAGTCATTCATTGTTCAACATATTCTCACTGAGCGCCTGTCTGGGTTGGTCCCATGCTAAGTGCTGGGGCTACGTGATGGTCACTACTCTCAGGGAGCCTGGAGCCTATGGGGGGAAGCCATTCGTCAAATAATCACACTGATGAATGTATAGTCACCAACTGAGATGCGTGCCCTGAAGTTAGGAATGCAGATCCAGAAGAGCATGGAATGACAGGGTCATTCGGAGAAGTTCAGAGAAGGCTTCCATGCAGAAGTGGTGTTTGAGTGGAGTATGAGCAGGAGTTACCCAGATGGAGGTGAGAAGGAGCGTTTTAGCCGAAGGGACAGTGTATGCCAATGCCCTGTGGCAGGAAGGAGCATTGCAGGAGCTGGAAGGAGGTCCCAGTGGCTGGAGCCCCCAGAGCAAGGCCGGTGGAGTGAGAGTTGCCTAGAGAGGCCGGCGAGGGCCGGGACCCAGGACGTTTGTGGGTTCTGTGCAGGCTTTGGGGCTTTGATCTAGTCCTAACAAGACAAGTTCTGAAGGTCTCATTTCTTCGTGAAAGACTCTTCCATTTGGATCTTGCTTGAATGGAGGCCTTGAATACCGTGGTCTTCTTAATAATTTGAGTAGAAAGAGGGTAAGCATTGATACAAAACAAGCTTTTCTGAGTAACCTACTGAAGGGTTTGGTCAGACCAGCCTGGGCTCAGTCCCTCATCCATCACGTACCCTCTATGTGACTTGGGCACGTCACCCGGCCTCCCTGGGCCTCCTTGTCTGGTATTTACCTTGCTGGTCATGAGATGATGGTGACCACCATTTACTGAGGGCCACGACTGTCTTCCGTGTGAGGCTGACCCTGGTTCACCTGCCCGTCAGGTTTTCTTGAGAGCAAACAGAGAGAGCATCATTGTCATGTTTAAGGTTAGAGGAGAAAGGATGACCTGGCTAAGACCTTATTCATAAGAATTGGGAACATGATCTTTTAGGTGAAGCAGCACGAAACTTATCAGCCATTTGGAGAAAGTTGAGCAGTGACATGAAACCCTTCGTAGCCAAGTAGCACATTTAGTGAAGTCTAGGCGTGGGTAGGAAATGGTGACGGCCGCCCTCAAGTCCACCTCAGGTCCCTGAGGACAGTGCAGAGTGTTGCCTGCCAAGCCGCCTTCATCTGAGGGTGCCAGACTGAACTTGGGAGGGTTCCATTTGATGGGCCTTCTCCGGACACCAGTCAGCTGGGTCACTATTTCCATCAATAAGAAACACACCCTTTTCTGAAAACCCACAGAAGGAGAGAGCAGAAGGCAGCACTTGAGCGTGGCGTCTCTACGATGCAGTAGAAGCGGCAGAGCTTTCCATGTTGGTTCTTCTTGTAAACGCTTTGCTGTTTGATGTAAGAAAGGGCTTACTCTGAGAAACTGAAGTTTGAACCGCGAATGAAAGAAAGCTTCACATGGCTCTAATTGAGAATTGCATAAAACACAGAAATGCTGGAGAGCAGTCGATGGGCTGCGTGTACCGAGGGCCCCACGTTCTGGGGCAGAGCTGGGGAGGACGCATCCCTGCCCTCAGGAAGCTCAGAGACAGTGGAGGAGGCAGACAGCAAAGGACTGACTGTAATAAAGGTCAGAGACCTCAGTGCTGCAGTGAGGGTGCCGCGGGGGGTGGGACCCCCAGGAGGCGGGATGGATCTGACTGCCGAGGGTCTCCCAGAGGCGGAGGACGAGGTTTCAGTGGGCAGAAAAGGGACATAAAGAGCAGGGGTGCCTCCCAGAACGTGCGATGTTTGCAAATTGATTTGATAAAATGTTTTGAAATAAATCTGATAAAATAATGTTCCACAGGCCAAAAAACAGGAGACGTTTACTTGCTTTTTGTATCTACACATGTGTAATATACTTGATGCTTCTAGAACTTTTTTGTTAAGTAAACATGAGTTTTTCTTGATAGCAAAGAGAACCTGTGACTGGGAAAAGGAAGGTTTTGCTGGGCGGATAGTCTGGTTTTTCATGTAACTTCTCCTAAGTCCCTTTTTCAGGGATATAAACACTGAGTTGTCAGAGAGTCCATCTGAGGTGAACAAGCTTGGGCACCTCATTTTTAAGGTATTTTGGTAAAAATTGATGTGTAAAAGGAATTTGTCTCTGAAAAGATATTTATCTCTTGATTTATCTCTTGAAAAGCTATTTTTTAAAAATGTGGTTAATTCTCTGTTTTGATAGGGAAACAGTCTGCTTTGAGTCCGTGGTGTGTGTTTGCGGTTAGGCTGGTTTGTTTGGGTTCACAGTTCTCAACTTTATATTGAGAAAATGGAATCCCAGTCCCATACCATCCTAATATACTTCAGTATTGTCTAGCTTTTTGACTCCAAAAGAGGCGGTGAGTGGAGAATTATGTTCAGGGACAGAGAGAGAGAAAGAGCACTGAACTGGCATTAGACAACCTGGGTTCGGGTCCCAGCTCCGTCACAGCCGAGATGAAAGATAGGCAAGTGACGTGACCCCTCTGAGCCCGAGTCTTCTTACCCGAGCGGTGGGATGGTGTGCGGGTGTTACCTGCCCGGCACAGGTGTGTCTCAGTTTGGCTTTTCCAGGACACAGACTCGGAGGCAGAGATGAGCGTGCAGGAGGTTTATCGGGGCTCGATGTCAGGAGCAACACAGAGAGGGGGGGTCAGACCAGGCAGAGGGAGGGTCAGGTTGGGACGCACTTGTGGGAGGGGCCCCAGGCGACACCAGGGTGCTCTTGAGCTGGGGGGCCCTGCAGAGCCATCCTGGATGGAGGCAGAGACTTATACCCTGGCATCAGCCCGTCATGGGCTGCGGGCTGCCCAGGGAGGGTGTAAGCTTGGACTAGGCAGCTCCCTTAGCCAAGGGCATCTCCCGGATGGGTCTCGGCTAGAAGAATGAGGGCCTTGGTCTTGAAGTGGGGTCTGGATGGAATTCCCCAGCATGCACTGCAAAGTATAAATTATTAATTATGAGAATCCTACAGAGTTGAGTATTGTAAAAACATGCGCATATAGGTAAGGCCCGGATCCCCATGGGGCAGGGGCCCATCGGCCTTGTTGCCGGGGGCCTGCCCTACAGGAGGAGGCACTTGGGAAATGTTCAGGGATGAAAGAGCAAGCATGGGGTGCATTGCCCGGGGGCTCCCCCCTTTTCCATCACCAGGAGGACTACAACCACATCCACGGCGGCAAGTGGACTGTGAACAACCTGCGGCTCTACCTGGAGAGCACCCGAGGCAGGGAGGTGACCGGCAAGCTGTTCGACGAGATCCACTGGATCATCGTGCAGTCGCTGAAGGCCGTGGCGGTGAGTCCCAGGAGCGCGGAGGGGAGAGGGCTGGGCGCCTTGCGAGCGGAGAGCGAAGGAGAAAACACAAAGCTGATGAGTGGAGGGAGTTGGGATACTTGTTGTTCTTTTGCTAAAAATACCTGTTTTCCCAGTCTCACTTCCTCCATGCCCGAGGCCAAGGCAGTTTCGGGAAGGGAGAGAGGCCAGCTTCCAGCCAGGAGCTGCCCAGGGTTGCCGGGAGCTGGGCCCCTGCTGCAGCCACGGCCGCAGAACCTCTGCAGAGGGGCAGAGGCCTCTTGATGTCATCGTCAGCTCTTTGGTGCCCGTTGAATCAATAATGAATGTTCTGGTGTTAGCTGACGTCTTGGAGATGGTCTCCCAGCAGCCTCCTTGTTTGTAGGCTTCCGGCTGTGCTGTTCCATAAACATCTCGGGCTACCGGTGCCCTCCCTCTTCTTCCTTTTAGCCTCAAGTCTTATCTCTGTCGCTGGTCTGCAGTTATGTCTGTGGTGTGTTTCCCTGTTCTGAAGCAGGCGTGCGTCTATTTTCGAGGGAAAGGAAGGGAATCAACGCTGGAACACCAGCACACAGGCGCCGTTCTTGGTGCTTCCCTGAGGCGACATGGAGGCTCAGGCCCCTGAGTGAGGAAGTGGAGGGACAGGTGTCAGGCCCAGACCTGCTGAGGGGACTCCTGACGGACGGCCCACTGGGCAGGACCTGAGGACACATGGCCTGGGCCCGCAGAGTCAGTGACATGTCCCCGTGGAGTGTGTGTGTGTGTGGGGGTACTTCATATTCTTTTAATGAAGGTGCTTTATCAAACTTGAAAAACTTAAAGAATCACCACCAAGTCGAAAAAGAAAAAGCCATGGCCAGACTGTGACAGGTGTCCCCCACCCTCGAGTTGAGGGCTGTGAAAAGAGCTTCGCTCCATGGCATCAAAAACGTGTGAAATTGCTGCTCTGGAGAAATTGTGATGTGGGTTTGGCAGCTCGGTGGATGTGAGTGAAATATTTATGTGAAACCTTCTCAGTGGAGATTAAGGCCCTCTCTCCCATTATTGCCTTTGACAACGCCCACTTAAACTGATTCCCCTGTATGTATGTGAAAAGCTTTGTCGAGACAACCGTGTAAAGAAAATTACAGTCAGAAGGAGGTGACACTTCTGCGGGCGTCCTGTCTCCTGTCTCGAGTTGAAGCTCTCCCTGTGTCACAAAGTGCCACATCAGCTCTGCATGCTTTGGTTTATAGGGAGGATTTGAAGGGAAAAACCCCGAGATCTAATTAATCTGGTTAACTGTTGGGGATATGTCTTAGGGGCCGCGTTTCATGTCTCTTACCCACGGAGGCCGTCTTCTACCTCGATGGCTTATGGGGGTTCATGGTGGGGAGTGAGCGTGGAGTTCTGGGCTCCTGAGATTTCAAGCTGAGCCCCCCCAACATGTGCTGACCGGCGACTTTGCACAAGTGCGCACACTCTCTGAGCCTCGGTGGCCTCCTCTGTGAGATGGGGATCCTGACGCCGAGGTCCCGGGGTTGTTGTGTGAACACGCTCTGCGGAGGTTAACTCAAGGGTGGGGAGAGGTAAATGCCGGCCGTCTGTTGACACATGATTGTGGGAATCTTGGTGGCTGATTGACCCAGCCGTTCCCCTCCCTTCCAGCCCGCTTTGGTCTCTCCTGTGTTGACAGAGCTTTGAGAAATAATTGGCTGTTTAATCAAGAAAAGCTGTATTCTGGCCCCAGCTCTCCCCTGTCTCACAGCTGGATCCTCTGGCAAGTGCCTCTGAGCATCTCCTCCTGGGCCCCAGCTTCTGGAGCTGAAAAGCTGCTGGATTTCTAAAGCTCTCAGGGTTTTGGAAGCAGAGATTGGTTTATTCAGTGTTTATTCACTTAGCAAACGTTCAGTCACCCTGTTTCTACCAGGCGTGTTGCCTTCTGAGCATCTGGAGGAGAGGTGGGTGGGGGAACAGGCGGCTGCAGCAATGCCTGAGGTGGGCTCCACGTGGGAGGGCGCAGACCCAGAACATGGGACAGGACGGAGAAGCTGGGAGCCCTCTGGCTGGAGACAGTGGGGTTCGGGGAACGACAGAAGGGTTAGTGACCTCCTGACCAGCAGAGGCTTTCTGGGACAGTGGTGTGTGTACTGGCCCGGGTTAGGACCCCAGGCTTTTAGTGGAAGTGCAATTCTATAAATCACGTGGTGAAGCAGCCCACCCCAGCCTGGCTTTCCCCCCTCAGTGAGTGAGAAGGCTTGACTGGGCCAGCTCCCCCTTAGGAGTTTCCAGTTCTACGTCTAGTATTTTAAGTCAAGTCCACGTGCCCAGTAATGCATAAAAAGCCCTCATCGGTGTCTGTGTGCTTCACTCACTGTGGGGTGCACAGGAGCCCCCGGGGAGCATGTAAAACTCCTGCTTGCTGGGCCTCCTGCAGGTTTTAATCAGGAAGCCTGGGTAGGGCACGGGAACCTGCATTGTAAGCAAGAGGCTGGTGGGCTTTTTACGCACTTGGAGAACAGTTTATGAAATGGAATTGAAAATTAAAAAGAGAATCCAAAAATTTTAAGTAAATAGATTGTGTCACAGAGACTAGAGGTTCGTAATCTGGCACCCCACGTCCGTAAGGGCCTGAAAAGGGACCAACAGCCTGCTGGACGGCGTCTGGTGAGGCTGTGTCTGGTGAGGCTGCACAGGCTCACCTCCAGATCCCAGGCTTGGAGCTGGACTTCTGTCCACCTGAGGACGGTCCCATGCCGGTGCAGACATTTGTGGTTAGTCCTGCAGCCTCTGAAGAATGACAGCTGGAGACCCAGTGACTCCTTCAGCCGTCCCCTCTCCAGGACTGAGGAGTCTCCCTCTCTGAGCCCTGGAGGAGCAACAAAGGAAGGAAGGAAGGAAGGGTTGGGGTGGAGGTTGGGAACCACGGGTCACAGAAGTGAGACACGGCCCGTCCCAGCTGTGAGGGGGTCCCCCTGCTTTATCACCCCGCGTCTCTGAGCTGTCCCCCAGAAGTTCTTGGCTGGGCCGTGTAACCCGCTGGTCCCTCTCTCTGCAGCCGGTGATGAACAATGACAAACACTGCTTCGAGTGCTATGGCTACGACATCATCATAGACGATAAGCTGAAGCCCTGGCTGATTGAGGTAACTGCACGCGTGCGCGCGGACACGGGGGCCGGTCGCCCCACACAGCCTCCCGATGCCTCAGCCCTGCTTCCCACTCGGCAGGCCCCCAGCCAGATGTTTCTCAGGCCGGGCGGCCAGACTGGGGCAGATGAGTTTTTAACGTGTAACCGGTACAGATGTTCAGGTATAAGAGGTTCCTGCTGGTTGAAAAGTGAGCACGCTCCCGGTCTCTCCCCTCCGGGGAGCCCAGCCCTCAGAGCGGAAGCCGTCTCCCTCTTCCAGATGAGGGTGGGGGGCTGCAGGGAGCTTCCCGACGAGTCTGTGCTCCAGAGGCCCCGCCCTGTCCTCCTGGGGGACATTGTTCCCGTCAGGAAAGGAGCTCCCAGACCCGGAAGCCCTTGGGACGTGGTAACATGCTGTCCAGAGATAAGGAACCTTATCTTCTTTGGATGAAGGCATAGTTTGGAAGTGGATTTGTCGGCCTGTTTCAAGGCGTAGACGGGATGCAGTGGTGGCTGTTCTAGAAAGGCGAGGAGCCCTTTCCTGGTGACAAGCTGGGTGACACTGCCTGAGCAGCAGTGGGCGCCGGCACTCCCATCTGAGGCCTGGCTGTGAACCCACCTTGTAGGGGTTGCCCGGCTTTGCTCTGCAGCCAGGAAGAGGAGCTCAGGCTCTCAGGGGGCGCACGGTTGGACGGGCTGTAAGAATGAAGGCCGTCCATTCCATTGGTTCATCTCCCTGTGTGTGCCTCTGAGCACCGACTTCTCACCACGCTCAAGTAGAGGTGGACAGCCTGGGCTCTTTAGCTCGGTCCCAGTTCAAGCTGGGAAAGCCGAGTCTCAAGAGCAAGTCGTAGTGAGTAGTCCCTTGTAGGGAAGGTCACTGGGAACCCCTTCAGGAAGCTGCTGGGAGAGCCAGGTTGTCCAGAGCGAGCTGGGCTCCATGACAGTGTTTCTCAGGTTACTAACTTGTTAAATGCCAGAGCTGTGTGTGTGCAGTGCATATGTAGATGTATGTACATATGTAGAGAGAGAGATCTACAGATACTTATAGAAAATATTTGTTTTCTGTTCTTCCATCTTAAACAGTAACTTGAGTAGAAGCCAAGGTTTCCTTGATCAGCTAGGATCTTAATTGTGAGCATTAGTTCTCACATATAACAGATCCTGTTTTAGCGTATTCAGAATAATTATGGTGTCACGATATACCACAGTGGTCATTTCAAGGGCACCTTAGGTCATACTGTCCGCATCACAGTTCACAGTAGAGTCCCTGCTGGCAGCACGAGGACACAGTCTGACCGTTTGGGGGACACCTGAGCAGCCTGCACATGAGCCACCTCTCCTCTCCTGTGGCCTAGAGAACAGCTCACAGGGTCACTGCACCTGTGCCAAAAACAAGAGTAAACCGGTGCCGACGGAGGGCTTGCGGGCTCTCCACAGCGTAAATGTCTGCATTGTCACCTGTGGATTTGGTGACATCGCTTAGCTCCTCAGGGGCCTTATGGGACTAACTTCCCATTTATTGGATGGGTTCCTCATTTGGGTCAGTACATTGCTTTCTGGGGCCAGCCCTGTGGCGTAATGGTTAAGTTCACTCGCTCCGCTTTGGTGGCCCAGGGTTCACAGGTTTGGATCCCAGGCACAGACCTATACTACTCGTCAGCCATGCTGTGGCAGCGACCCACATACGAAATAGAGGAAGATGGGCACAGATGTTAGGTCAGGGCCAATCTTCCTCAAGCAAAAAAAGAGGAAGATTGGCAACAGATGTTAGGTCAGGGCCAGTCTTCCTCAGCAAAAAATAAATAAACAAAAAATACTGCTTTCCTGGGGAGGTCTTACTGTCTTAGCAAAAAAGGGGCCCATTATCTTTTCCTTCAACCCCACGATGCTGCCTCCTCAGGGCCATTTGGTTCACTGATTCTAACAAAGCTCTGGGCAGCTTGTGGTCCTTAGGCCAGAGCTACTCACACTGGGAGACACTGAATTTGTGTTTGCAATGTACACTGACCAGAGATTTTGTTTATGTGATGATTGATTTGTAGATCCTAATCTCAATCCTGTCTTTAAATATTATTTATATTTGATCTAACACCTAATAAATGTAGATCACACAGTGCTTGCTGAAGGTATTAGATGTTAATTAACAGTGTGAATTGACAGCTTCACCTAGAGTAAGCGGTAGGCAGCATTTTCTTTCGCAGTGCGTGTTTTCATTCCAGTGGAGTACGTGATCCAGGTGAAGGATGTGTCTCTTTCCTCTCGCAGGTTAATGCATCCCCGTCTCTCACCTCCAGCACTGCCAACGATCGGATCCTTAAGTATAACCTGATTAATGACACCCTCAATATTGCGGTCCCGAATGGCGAAATTCCAGACTGTAAATGGAACAAGTCACCCCCAAAGGAAGTTCTTGGCAATTATGAAATTCTGTAAGTTTGTGTGTGGCTGTCACGTTGTCCTTGTGTGTTTCAGGGGCTGCCAAGGCCTGACTTGGATTTTCTAGTTATATGTGGGCTCTCCTTATTTGGGCTGAGTGTTTCATTTATTCGTGATGTTATGGGACAGATCATGTTGTAGCAGAAAGTGTTTGGGTGCTAAACCAGGCCTTTGTCTAGTCCTTTGCTTAATAAATATTAACGAAGCACTTGCCACGTGCCAGGCCCATGTGAGCTGCTGGGGCAGACTGGAGCAGGAGGGCTACATCCCTTATCTTCACCCACGTTCCATGCTTCTGTCAAAGTGAAAATGTGCATTTTATTTAACATTTTAAAAAAACAAAGGGAGAACTAGTTAGTGGACTTTACACACGCGCAGATGCCAGGCTCACAGTGGTAGGCGCTGCTGGCTTGGGGATTTGGGCCCCCGAGCCCACGCTTGGCCCATGCCCGCTTCCGCTGTGGGTGGTGTTGATGTGCGTGTGCGGCATGGTGAGGGTGCAAG
Organism: Ceratotherium simum simum; assembly: GCF_057802395.1. NCBI lineage: Eukaryota > Metazoa > Chordata > Mammalia > Perissodactyla > Rhinocerotidae > Ceratotherium > Ceratotherium simum. Next base: position 7,122,731 of record NC_141924.1, read on the forward strand.
GTGAATTCCCAAGGGAAGTGTGCACGGCCTCCAGGCAGTGCTAGGGGCCTCTTCAAGTGCGACCAGCCAGCGTGGTTGATGGTTTCTCCAGCCACGTCCAGCTGCCTCTGCCTGGGCCTGGCTCAGAGTAGGCAGAGGGATGGAAGTGACTGGGGTTGGGGGCTACCTGGCAAGGAGGAAGGCAAGACAGAAGGGCATGGAGGGAGAGAGGAGTGAGCGGGTGAGGCAGTGAGAGGGAGGGAGGTCCTGGTGGGTGAGGGTTGTTGGGGTCGAGCACTAGAGAATGAGCTGGGAAGAGAAGCGGCAGAGGTCAGAGTGAGGTTCACACTCGAGGTGACGCCGGGGGTGCGGTCACTGAATGTGACACGGTCGGGTGCTGTGGGAATGGGGCTGAGCTGGGGTGAAGGACAAGGTCATCAGAGGGCACAGGGTGATAGGTCAGGGAATCTGGGGTCTCATCTGTTGGGTCATCACAGTTGCCAACAAAAGCGAACCAGGAGGGGCCGGCCCCATGGCTTAGTGGTTAAGTGCGTGCGCTCTGCTGCTGGTGGCCCGGATTCGGATCCCGGGCGCGCACCGACGCACCGCTTCTCCGGCCATGCTGAGGCCGCGTCCCACATACAGCAACTAGAAGGATGTGCAGCTGTGACATACAACTATCTACTGGGGCTTTGGGGAAAAAAATAGGAGGAGGATTGGCAATAGATGTTAGCTCAGAGCCGGTCTTCCTCAGCAAAAAGAGGAGGATTAGCATGGATGATAGCTCAGGGCTGATCTTCCTCACACACACAAAAAAAGGGAACCAGGAGCCTGAATCCTAAGGAATTAGGGCCTATGACCTAAGGATTAGAGGTGACCACACAGGGAGGGGTAAGGGTGGTGGATTCTGCTGACCGGGCTGGGAGGGAGCTGAGAGGTTTTAGAGAGGGGCCCCTCCAGGCCCAGGGCCATGACGGGTGGGAGAGAAAACAGCCCCACTCGAGGGGCTTCAGGGGAAGCAGTGTCTTCAGAGAGAGCCAGGTTTCAGAGCAGGAAGGTGAAGGGGACGTTCCAGGATGAGGTGGAGGACATGGGCAGTTTGCTGATGATGGACGGAGAGTTCCAACGGCACAGAGGAAGAGTTTGGGGGGGGGTCAGATTGGGGCACGTCCAGAGCCTCTCGGGCTTGGCAGTGTGGGAGGTGCAGGATGACATGATGGTGACGGATGTCACCTGCGATGAAGGGCCTCGTGGGCTCAGTCCTGATGGCCCCTAAGATAGATGGTGGGCTGTGTGTGTGGAGGAGGGCTAGGGCACTGTGCGAGGAAGGAGTCTTGCCAGGAGTGTGAGGGGCTTGGTGGGCTCTTCATCCAGTGAGAGCAGGGGGAGGCTGGGCTGCTGGGAGTGCGTGGGGCCCTTTGCGCCTGTCAACCATGGCCTCCTCCAGGGAATGGGGCCGACACTCCATTTCCAGTTCAAGATGCAGATGTCAGAAGCCTCCCTGCTTTTAGTTGAAGAGACAGAAAGGTGACCCCCGCCCCGCTAAATCCCCTCAGCCACCGTCTCCCGCTCCTGTGAGTGAGGAGGACAGTGCCAAGCTGAGCGCTTGGGGCCTCGCTCCCCTGGACCTTCCGATCATCTCCAAGTCAAGAGGCCTGTTTTTGGCTTCCAGCTGTAGCCTCTGGCAGCAGTTGGTCCTGGTGCACCGCCCTGTCCTCCTGCCCTGCCAGGCAGTCTGCATTCCACTGAGTGCCCACAGCAGCCCTTCAGAGTGTATGGCATGAAGAGCAGGAAGCTGGGCGCGAGTTAACTTGCCCAAGGTCACACTGCTGGTGCTGGACCCCAGAAATAGGCGCTCTTGCTGCTGCCCCAGATCGCCGTCCTGGCCTCTGAACCACGGGCCTAGCACTTTGCGTCTCCTCCTTCCAGGGCCCAGTTCTCAAGGTGCTGGGGGCACTTGTACAGCCTTCCAAAAACGCCTGTTCTGAACCCTGACAGCGACTGGGTCCTGCCTGTCAAAAGCCCAGGAGAAAGGCCTGCTGGACGAGGAAGGGCCCTGAGAAGAGCTGCCCTGTCTCTGATTCTCCTCCACGTTAGCGCCGTCAGTGGCCAGACCGTCCCCGGGAACAGCCCGTCCCGATGGCAGCTGCTTGCCAAATGCCCGTTTCTGTTTGTGTTGTGTCTTTGAGCTGCACAGACCAGCACGAATGCTCAGTGGAGCTGGTAACCTATGTGTGGTTCTTCCTCCACTCGTTCAACAGATTCTCACTGCGCGGCCCCCCCAAGTGAGGTGCTGGGGGCAACCGTGAACCTGAGGGGCCGGTTGCTTCAGCCCTTCGGTCAGTGATGCAGACACGGAACAGGCAGTAGAATGATAACACGTGCACAGGGAGTCCGGGGGCTCTAGCAGTCTCTGAGGGTGGGGAGGGGCGGGGGGGCTTCCTGGGAGAACCCCCCACAGGCAGAACCTCCAGTGTCTCTGGGGTCCTCCATCCAGCATCGTGTCTCCTTAGGGAGACCGGGAGGAGAGGAGGGCCCACGTGTTGTCATGTCGTCGCCCTGGCATCCCCACCCCAGCAGAGGGAAACCCTGTGGTGTCCGCCACGTGGTAACAGTCGGCAAGCCGGCTTCCTCCCTGCCCTTGCCTTTCAGTCCCCTGTTTACCACCAGAAGCACAATGTAGAAAATCTGTTCTTCAGCCTCTGAAGTTTCCAACCCACACCACCGTCAACCCAAAGATTCCGATTCTGGGAATAAACCTGTAATAGAAATATACACCCTTTTCTAGAAGTTAGCAAACTTCAGCTAATGCCACATAGCAGAGCATCTTAGTGCCTTTGCGTCTGATGTGAATGTCAGTGATGAAAGAGGGTCCTCAGGCAGGTGTGGTCAGCAAATGACACCCATGAATGCACTTGAACAGAACAGAAACGCTTCTCATGCTCCTCCGATCTGCACGGTAAAGAGTTCTGAATTAGGAATCCGAAGTCCTAGGTTTTAATCCTCCCTCCGCCACTCCCAGCTGTGTGAGCTGAGGACACTGAGTAAACCTCTCTGAGTCCCGGTTTCCTCAAATCGGAAGCAGGGATCATAATGCCCACCGTTCTGAGTCGGGAGGGTGATGTGCAGTCACTGAGGGTAGGAGCCTGCTCGGGGCCAGGGCTTGCAACAGGGTCTCTGGCATTTCACCACCTTCTTGGGACCCCATCGCCCCTGTAGGAGGGGCCCCACTGCAATGAGAAGGGCCAGGGACTACCCAGATGCCATAGCTGTCAGGGGCACCAAGGTTCCTGCCAGTTCTTTCCGATGCAGAAGCCAAGGCTGTATTTCCTACACAGGCCGTGGGTGTAGCACCACACAGGCCTGATGCCTGAGTTAACAGGGAGGGGCAGGTAAAAGGTCATGGCCGGTGAGGCTGGCGCTGGCCTACCTTGTGCGTGAACTGCCGCGCCTTCCCCTGGCCTCACCCGCCCTGGGCAGGTCACTCACACCCCATTCCCGGTCTGAAGTGGGGTTAGTCATACCTGCCCACAGATGCTGGGTAAAGTATTCCCAGACATCAGCCCTCTCCCTCCCCACCCTGGTGTCTCATTTGTGTTTCCCTTGGGGTCCTTGCCAGTTTCCATCTGGTGGCCTGTATAAAATGTCAACTGTGGGGCTGGGGACTGTCTGCAGTGACAATTTAACAAGGTCGTACTCATGCTCTGTGGTCTGGGGTGGTGTTTGGTGGGCTGCCAAGGCCACCTGGTGGGCAGGCATGCCACCTGGAGGCTTGTGGGGTGGGGGCCAGGCTGCTTCTCTGGGTAATGTGGGATTTGTCACACCACAGCCCAATGGCCGTGCTTGGCGTTGCTGCTGCCGCCGAATCCTGGGGATGTTTCTCTGTTTCTAGGTATGACGAAGAGCTGGCGCAGGGTGATGGGGCTGACCGAGAGCTGAGGAGTCGTCCGGGCCAGTCATTAGGGCCCAAAGGGGGCCGATCGAGAGACTCGGGGAGAACCGCCCTCACCACCTGGAAGTGACCACCAGCGAGAGCAGAAGACTCCGGCGGGACCCTACCGGAACTTCTCACTGCACCCAGCCCTTGCCAAAGACCTGTTTTGAAATTTCCTTTTTCTAGAGCTTTTTTCCTTTCCTAAGCCCTGTAAATAAATAAAGGCACTTCTTTGGAAGGTTAAGGAGTCTATTACTAGGAAAAACTCCCTGTTTCTGCTTTACTCACAGACTCGCAATACTTCTGAGACCAGATGGGTGGGGATTTTTCCAAGCAACTCTGCGATTCTTGGGCTGCTGCTGGGTGTCCTGCAATTCTGACTCTGTCTGCCTGGAGATGGCATCAGATCCCACAGGTTAAGGGCTTAGTCCCACAAGACTGCCCCCACTCTCACCGCTTCAGAGGCTGATCGCCAGTCCCGGTTGTTACCTGTGCTTCTGACCTACCTGCTATAAATCGGAGGTTCCCATGTTCCCCTCCTAGACTCCCTCCTCAGGTCCGATTAATTTGCTAGAGCAGCTTACAGAACTCAGAGAATCATTTGATTCTAGATTATCCGTTATTGTAACAGGATATAACTCAGAAACAGCCAGATGGGAGAGATGCATAGGGCAGGGTACGCGGGAAGGGGCACAGAGCTTCCCATGCCCCCTCTAGGTGTACCACCCTCCCAGCATCTTCACATTCAGCAACTTGGAACTTCTTCAAATTCCATAGTTAGGGGATATTTATAGAGGCACCATTATATAGGTACGATTAATTAAATCATTGGCCATTGGTGATTAAGTCAACCTCCAGCCCCTCTCGCATCCCTGGAGGTTGGGGGTGGGGCTGAAAGCTCCAACCCTCTCCTCACGTAGTTGGTTCCCCTGGCAACCAGGCCCCATCCAGGTATCCGGGAGCCCCAGCCACCAGTCATTCCTTAGCACGAATTGGCGTGGTTGAAAGGGGCTTATATGAGTAACAAGACACCCATTTCACCTTTATGCTCTGGAGATATTTCAGGAACTGAGAAAAAAACCAGTATTTTATCAAAAAGATGTTCCTGTAGCTCTTAGAAAGGAAATTACGAGAGTTTTAGGAGCTCTGTGCCAGGAACAGGGACGAAGACCAATTATATATTATCAATCACAATATCACAATCTATTTCATTAGAGCTGAAAGAGCTGATTCAACTAATGTATAAAACTAGCCCGGGGCCGGCCTGGTGGCATAATGGTTAAGTTCGTGCACTCAGCTTTGGTGGCCTGGGGTTCACTGGTTCGGATCCTGGGTGTGGACCTCCACACTGCTCATCAAGCCATGCTGTGGTGGTCCCCCGTACAAAATAGAGGAAGACTGGGACAGATGTTAGCTCAGGGCCAATCTTCCTCACCAAAAAAAAATAGCCCTTTCGACAGAAAGTAATAGCTTCGGCATGTGACTTAATTTATTATAAGGTATTCACGTTTTTAAAATTTTGAACTAAATTAAAACCAAACCAAAACCTGAATGTCTTACAGAATCATGCTGCTGTGAGAAAGCGAAATGTTTAATCTGACAGCTATTTTGATTTCCTTCCTTTTGACTATGATTTTGAGGAAAATAGGCATCTAGAGATATTCCTCAGTATTTATCCTCGGTGTTATCCAGTCTCTTGTCACTTTGGTTCTGTAGGTGAGTCTGTCTGCAAGATGAGCCCAGACAGTTCCCGCCGTGTGGCTTACCTGATGTCAGCACCTGGGCGGCCGCAGACGCAGAGGTAAGCTGTTGGCAGCCCTCGCCGGGCACAAGCTCTTGCTGTGGTGTGTTTACGTGAAGCCACGCTGCACACCAGAGACTTAGAGAAAACTACGGGGAAACCCAAGTTGGTCAGCAGAGGGACTGACGTATCCAGTTAACCCCGGAGATGGGGTGTTGCTCTCAGTAAGAGCCTTGTACTGATGTTCATATTTGACACCTGTTGACTGATGCTTCATTCACTGTCTTGAATTTACCTTTAAAACTCCCCGCCTCTTTTTGTTCTGATGTAAGTAACAGGATATTGTTTGCACAGTATTGCGCTGAGGACACAGAAGATAGAGGTCTTTCCTGTTCCCGTGCGTGAACACGGGTCAAGTTTACATGGCATATCATGCGTTCACTTTAAGCCTGAAATTGTTGCAACTTAATGATCTGATTTGTGTGTGCATTTCGTGCATTCCTGGCTGTGCAGGTTTCATGCTGTTGATGGCGGGTGTGGCTTTGAGTCTCTGAGTCGGATCTGGGCTTGAAGCCTGGCTCTGCCATTTGTTAGTCTGCCCCAGGGCTGTCAGTGGGCAATTTGGGCCTTTGTTTCCTAGTGTATAAAAAGGGAATTAATTATATTTGCCTCAGAAGTAATAAGCACCGAAGTATATGGCCCCTGCCTGCCCCGCCTCGATCCTGTTACAGCTCTGACTGTGGCTTATCCAGGAGGGCGTGAGCCACGTGGCAGTGGCCTCCACCCTCGGCCTCTGCACTCAGCCTTTCCACCCACGGTTCTTACAGCCCAGGTTCTCAGTTATGCAGTTTTATTGTTGCTCAGTGTGTCTGGGAGGAGGGTAGAGTCCCCACTGGGGACGTCGACCTCCGTCAGAGCACAGAGGGCACTCGGTTGTGCTGGAGGAGTGAAGTTAGTTTGCTGATGACCCGGTTGCTAGGTGACAGCGAGTGTCTGCTAAATAGATTTATGTCCAATATTGACTGTTGCATTAGTGATGTCGTGTTCGGGGGCAGGTGTTTCCTCTGCACCCTTCCAGAACACATAGGTAGGAAGTGTGCGGTGTCCGAAGCGGGCCTTGGGCAGTCATGGGCTTGTCAACAGACTGTCCATCTCGGGGCCCAGGGCTCCAGCCGTGGTCCCCGTTTGGAATTGTCCAGGGTCTGCTTTCTTATCAGCTCCCATTATTTTTTTTTCCTTTTGATGGGGCGGTTCCCAAACTCTGAGGGTTGCACCATCTGATCATTTTCCACAATGATTCTTTTTTGTTCGATTTGTTTGATTTTTCCCAGAGAAAGCTCATCATTTGCCTGTTTCCCTAACGGCCTGCTCCCCCAGTATTCCTTGGTGGGTGCCCAAGCTGGGAATGAAGGTGTTCTCCTCTATGTCTCCCCCTCCGCCTGCCAGCAGTCCCTGACCCAGTGACGGCCTCCTCACTCAGTCTTCCCCTCCCTCGGCCTCCCACCTGCACCAGTGCTGGAGCCCCCGCCAGTCTCGGCCTGCAACCCCCTCCCATCCAATCGGGTTCCACCCTCTGGCCAGCAGGGTTTTTCTGACTTGTGGGCGTTTCCCCCAACCCGAGGTGGTTCTTCAGTGCCCTCCACAGATCCAGGAGGACCTCCATCCATGCTGTGTCTGTCCACCAGCCCCAACCTCGCCTGACTTTTTTCTCCCGGGGTCATCCATCCTCCCCCCGAGACTGGCAAATTCCACCCTCCTCCTTTCAGGTCCCAATTCCAGCTCTGCTTCTCCCAGCGAGCCAGGGGTGGTGCTTCCCCCGGCCGCCTGGTCCTTCGTCTCCCCAGCATCAAGCATCAGCCTCCTGTGGTCCAGGAGGCAGGCGAGGGTCTGCCGCAGGGACCCCGGCCAGCTCGCCTCTGGGCCTGGCGCCTGGGGCTGCTCAGCGACCAGGCACCCACAGGGTGTCCACTGTGTCATTTAACACGGGCTGTGCCCAAGTGGAGGGTCCTCAGGGCATTTCAGGACACTTTGTGAGGCAAGAGGAGCGCCATCTAGTTTTGTTCCCTGTTTCTTATTTAGGCAGACGACGTATTTTTATGTGTTTTCTGATTATATGCTCTTAAATTAAAAATCACAATCTCATACTTTTGTGCCCAGGAGCGTTCAGAGCGCTCCCTCTCGCGCTCATTCCTCCATGGCTGCCGCAGCTCCCTCAGCAACAACAGTCTCTGGGGGACTGCAGTGTCCCCTGCAGGGAGCCACAGGTTTCTCCTGCCTGCCACTTGCCCAATATTTTTTTTTCTTTTTCAAGTTTAACACCCTTATTTTTTTCTTATATAAAAATGCTGCACGGTAGCCCCAAGGTGAGGAAGCTGCAACTTGATGGGGCATCGAAGGTGGCCGTGCAGCCCCTGCCTGAGGAGTAGCAGCCTCACTGCCCGCTGTCAGCTGCAGTTTCTTAGGCGGGGGGACCAGGCGTGTCCACAGAGCTGGGGTGGCAGGGGCCAGTGGGGCCTTGCAGGCCCTGTTCCCGGTGGCCTCCTGCACTGGGACGTTGGAAGCTTGACCAGAATGGTGGCCCTGTGGATGGCAGCAGCAACTTCCCTGGAGCACTTGACACCCCTGAGTAGCCTCCAGTGCCAGCCAGGGCCTTGAACCCGGCCCCTGGGTCTACTTCTGCGGGGGCATCACCTTCAGAACCTCAACCTTGAGGGACATCAATGACCTCAGACTTTTTGGTGGGTGTAGTGGGTTGAATAGCATCCCTCCAAAATGCATGTCTACCCAGGACCCCAGAATGTGACCTTATTTGGAAATAAGTCTTTGCAGAGGCAATTAGTTAAGGATCTCAAGAGGAAATCATCTTGGATTTTGGGCGAGCCTAAATCTGTGACTGGTGTCCTTACCAGAAGAGGAGAGGACACAGAGACACAGAGAGAAGGCCGTGTGAAGACAGAGGCAGAGACTGGAGTGATGCAGCCACGAGCTAAGGAGCGCCAAGTGTTGCCAGCAACACCAGAAGCTGCAAGGGAGGATGAAGAGATTCTCCCTCAAAATTTTCCTGTGAAAGAAACCAGCCCTGAGGACACCTTAATTTTAGACTCTGGCCTCCCAAACTGTGAGAGAATAAATTTCTGTTGTTTTAAGCCCCCAGGTTTGTCATAATTTGTTACAGCAGCCACAGGAAATGAATAGAGGAGTGAGGAGAAGAGAGAGCTCCAGGGAATTGGCCTTTGACCAGGTGGCACTCTGGGGGCAGGTGACACACCTGTTCTCAGGTTTGCCTCCACAGCCCAGACCTTAGCCCTGCCCAGCCTCACAATGAAGCCCCCAAAGGCTCCGAAGCCCCCCAAGGGTCAGCAGAGCTGGCATCTTCTTCTTGGAGAAGAGGCCTCACAGTTTCCCTTGCCTCGCCCTGGGTCCCAGGCTCCCTCTTCTTCCCCACCCAGACTGCCCACCAGGCTGTGAGGGTCCCGGCTACTCTAGTTACCCTCCCACCTAAGCGTCCTACCAGTTAGATGCTTTGGAGAAAGCCAGAGTTTTCTGGGGTTTTTCAGTAATGTGATGGTGATGCATAAATATAATTGCTGGTGTAGGATGTGAGTGACTCGCTTGGGTAGATGATGGCCATGGGGGTGATGTGGCGTCTGCAGCTGGTACAAGTCCACATGCCACTAGTGCTTTTGTGCCTCTGGAGTCTCATTCAGGCCCATGCTCAGTGCCTCCCTCGCCCTTGTCTTTTTTTTTTGGGTGAGGAATATTGGCCCTGAGCTAACATCTGTGCCAGTCTTCCTCTTTGTGTATGTGGGACACTGCCACAGCATGGCTTGATAAGCAGTGCATAGGTCCGCACCTGGGATCCGAACCTGCGAACCCCTGGCCGCTGAGGCAGAGTACATGGACTTAACCACTATGGCCCCCTCCCTCATCTTTTAATTCCGGTTGGGAACTGAGTCTTTTTGATTTTTGCCTCCTGAATTTGGTCTCCTCTGTCGCTCCTCCCCCATTCATTGCACCACGCCCCATCCCCAACTGCCTCTAGCCCTCCCCCTCCCCTGCCCTTGGAGCCTTTCTGAAGACCATACCTGGTCAGGTCAGATGCTGCTACTGGGACACCTCTTGGGGAGGTCTCTCCTGCTGGGGAATCTCTCCTGTTGTGGCCGAGGACTCCAGGCAGGCTGGCTCTCGGCTCTCACCTCAGGGCCTGATTCCCATTCTGGCTGGAACCTGGGCTGGCACCGTGCTCCAGGCATGCCCCCCACCCACCCACAGAGCAGGGGGCTGTGGCTGCCCCATTCACCTTCTGTACCCAGGCCTTAGGCCCTGCTGGCCTGGCATGGTCCACAGACAGCTGTCAGGTGGTGAGAGGTGAGGACAAGGCATTGTAAAGGGGGTCTGCAGAGGCACTGGGGCTGTTCCAGCTGGAGAGACCACAAGTGGTGGACTTCTGTCCTCTGACATTCTTCCTGAGAAAGAGACAGCAGCCCTGACACCAGGAGCGGGCCTGGCCCTCACAGCTTGGGGTTCTCCTGTGGAGGGTGAACAATTACACAGAACATCAATGTCTGACGAGGCTGCTCTGTAACTGAGAATCAAGACAAAAATGAGACCCACCAGTAGTCACTGCCACAAAAACAACCAAATCTCCCCCCTCCCGGCTACAAGAGTGACCACCAGTCACAGCCGTACCTGCTCCAGACCCCTCCCTGTAGACAAGGTTTATTAAGACACCTGATCACCCCTCCCCCTTCTGGAAAGCATCCATCTAGGGGAAAGCCCTGCCCACTCAGACCCCCCATGTCACCCAGCACATGACCAACACCCCACAATAAGTCCTTTCCAAACTCTCTTCCTGAGCTCCCCATGGCTCCCATGGTGCCTTCTCCCCTCTACAGCCGAGCCACCCTGTTCACCCTCAGGGGTCCCCTGTGGTCTTTGGGGAAGAACATGAGAATATGAGAATTTTTAACAATTTAACATGGGAAATTTCACTAGTTTTGACATGGCCGAGCTTTTTTTTCTGAGAGAGATTCGCCCTGAGCTGACATCCACTGCCAGTCTTCCTCTTTTTGTATGTGGGTCACCGTCACAGCATGGCCACTGACAGACTATGTTTAGGTCCACACCCAGCAACTGAACCCAGGCCACCAAAGTGGAGCATGTCGAACTTAACCACTAGGTCACCGGGGCTGGCCCTGGCTGAGTTTTGGTTGACTTCTTCTCTGAGGTCAGCAGAGGCCCTGTTTAATCTTGGATGACAGGTCAACATATTTTCTCTTCAGTTGGTGCTGCAGGGACTGTGAGTGGTGAACAAATAACCAGGGTGGAAGCTGGCCCTAGGCATCACTGCACAGGAACGCCACCGCCGCCTCCCTTGCTGTGATCCTGGAGAGCCAGGCAGGCCCGGGCCCTGCTGGGGCAACAGTACAGATATTTAATTTTTACAAATTACATTTCCCACAAAGCCTTAGAGGCCTACTAAATTAAAAAAAAAAATCCCAGCACCTAATTTGAGAGCCGCGATGCTGCCCCATCCTTTGGTTGGGGGGCTCCGCATGGCCCCACAGCTATTGAAGGGCAGAGGCTGCACCGGGCCCTAGAGCACGTGACTTCCCACCTGGCTCTTTCCAGCGCAGGGACTGCTTCCTGCTGGAGATGCAGAGATGGAGGCTGAGCCTTTAACAGCAGGAAACACCAGGTCACTACAGCAGTGGGACATTATCCAGAGATTGAAATTGGAGATTATCGAATCGACAAACATTGGCTGTCATGCGCCATAGATAAGGTTCGGGAAATCGGAAGCACACAAGGGAGACTGCAGGGGGTAATGGAACAAGGACAGAAGCAGGTGTCAGAAGACCCAGGCCCTCTCCCTGCCCTGCCGCTGGCTTCCTGTGTGACTGTGAGCAAGTTACTTAGCCTCTCTGAACTTCGCTTCCTCATCTGCCAGGTGGAGATTATAACCTGTGCTCTGCCTACCCCACACGGCCATTGTGAGGAAGGGAAGATAACGGTTGCAAAAGTGCCAAACCAGGATTATCATTTTTGCTATAACTTTTGTTTTAAGACCTGGTGCCTGGCCTCAAAGAGTTTATAAACTGTTTCTTTCTTTTTTTATTTTTTTTGTGTGGGAGATCAGCCCTGAGCTAACATCCGTGCTAATCCTCCTCTTTTTGCTGAGGAAGACCGGCTCTGAGCTAACATCTATTGCCAATCCTCCTCCTTTTTTTCTCCCCAAAGCCCCAGTAGACAGTTGTATGTCATAGTTGCACATCCTTCTAGTTGCTGTATGTGGGATGCGGCCTCAGCATGGCCGGAGAAGCGGTGCGTCGGTGCGCATCCGGGATCTGAACCCGGGCCGCCAATAGTGGAGCGCGCGCACTTAACCGCTAAGCCACGGGGCAGGCCCTATAAACTGTTTCTTGTAAGGATGAGACATATGCAGCAATGAAAAAGACAGCATAGGCTCAGTGCCAGAGAAGTGGCACAGACAATCCACAGTCCAACAGTCGTGAACTGGGCCAGCCGGGTGATCTGGGGTGGCTTCCTCAAGTTATGTCTTAAAGAATGAGTAGAAACTGCTTGGGAGGCAGGGGAACAGTAGGGGGTAATATGAGAAAGATGGTTCAGGGCCAGATTGTGAGGGATCTTGGATGCCATGCTAAAGAATTTCGACGAGAGCCAGCCCTGATGGCCTAGTGGTTAAAGTTCAGTGCTCTCACTGCTTCAGCGGCCCGGGTTTGTTTCCCGGTTGCAGAACCACACCACCCGTCTGTCAGTTGCCATGCTGTGGTGGCAGCTCACATAGAAGAACTAGAAAAATTTACAACGAGGATATACAACCATGTGCTGGTGCTTTGGGGAGGAAAAAAAAAAGAATTTCAATGACTTCCGTAGGCACTAGGGAGCCATTGAATGTTTTTGAGAAGAAGAGATTCTAAGAACAAGAATAATCTAAGAACAAGATTGGTGTTCTTAGATCTATGACCCTTGGGGGTGGTTCAGAGCAGGGTCCAGGTGGGAAGAGGCTGGAGGAAAACACAGCAGTGAAGAGCTGAGGATGTGAACTAAGGCGGGGCCCTGAGGATTTGCAGGGTGGGGGTGGGGAGGGTGGCTTTGGCACACCTAGGAGAGAACCAAGAGCAATTCTCAGCTGCCCAGCAGGGGGCGGTGTGTAGAAGGGGTTTGAGCCTTGAAAGTAGAATGAAGTGAACTTTCCAAAGTTACATTAACTACAGGACTTTCCAGGAGCTGTTCAGTGAGATCCTGTTACTCGTGGTTACGCAATTATACTGCTTCGATGTAATGACCGAATAGTGAGATAGTCACTGGTTTGCTTCAGTTCCTGGATCTTGTACTAGTTAAAACAAAAGCAGAACTGTCAGAATAAGAACTTAGGGCCGGCTCCGTGGCTTAGCGGTTAAGTGTGCGCGCTCTGATGCTGGCGGCCCGGGTTCGGATCCCGGGAGCGCCCCGAGGCACCACTTCTCCGTCCAACGTGAGGCCGAGTCCCACGTACAGCAACTAGAAGGATGTGAACCTATGACATACAACTATCTACTGGGGCTTTGGGGGGGAAAAACTGAATAAATAAAATCTTTAAAAAAAAAAAAAAAGAATAAGAACTTAAATAAAGCTATAGGAAAGCTGACTTACAAGCAAACTCTTCTCATACGCGGGTGTCACAGGCAGAAACCTCTCCCCAGCGCGCAGACTTTCCTGCTTTTCCGTAAATCACCCAGTGTTGAAGAAGCACCAGCTATTGGACCAGCCCTGGGTGCTGGGGGCACAGCATGAACAAGTCCTTGCTTCCTAGAGTTCAGGCTAAAGGGGAGAGAGAAGCGAAAGGAACAGTCCCAAGTGACAGGGAGAAATGCTGTGACCTGGAGGGCGGGCCACCAAAGTGGCCCCCGGGCGGGGCCGTGAAGTCCCTGGAAGGAGCTGCACGTGGCTGGGCCAAGGTGAGTAGGGACCACAGGTGAGCGAGGCGGCCCTCAGGGTTGTGTCATGGTTGCTTGGAGGATTAGGGAAGAAACATGATCTGCTCGGGGGTACAATTCAATGATTTTTAGCAAATTTCCAGAGTTGTGCAACCATCACCACAATCTAAGTTTAGAACATTTCCATCACCGGAACAAGATCCCGGTTCGCCCATTGGTAATTACTCTCCGTTCCTACTCCCAGACTCTGACTACCGCTAATCTACTTTCTGTTTCTATAGGTTTGTCTTGTTTGGACATTTCTTATAAATGGAATCCTACAGCATGTGTTTTTTTTGCATCTAGCTTCTTTCCCTTAGCACAAGGCTTTTGAGGCACGCACATGTTGTAGCATGTATCAGCATTTCATTCCTTTTTATTGCTGAGTAATAGTCTAGCATATGGACAGATATACCACATTTTATTTATCCATTACCAAAGTGCTGGCATTCGAGTTGTTTTCACTTTTTAGCCATTGTGAGTATTGCTGCTATGAGCATTTGTGTACAAGTTATGTGGACAAGTGTTTTCATTTCTCTAGAGTAGATATCTAGGAGTGGAATTGCTAGGTCGTAGGTAAATATATGTTTAACTTTTTAAGAAACTGCCAAACTGTTTTCTAAAGCAACCGCACCATTTTACATTCCCACCAGCAGTATGTGAGGCCTCCAATTTCTCCATGTCCTTGCTAACACTTATTATCTGTCTTTTTAGTTGTGGATGTGAAGTGGCATCTCATTATGGCTTTAATTTGCACTTTCCTAATGGCTAATGATGTTGAGCATCTTTTCATTCAGACCATTCTTATGTCTTCTTGGGAGAAACCATTTTAGAGGGGTGAATTTCCCACTGCTCATGGGAGGCTGTGACTTTTCTCTAATTCTGTGGTAGAAAGTTTCATTGACTCTTCCAGGAAGCCTTTCCTGATGCCTCTTTTCTACACTGGTCTCTCCTTTCTCTTAAAATTTAAAGCATAAATCAGATCATATCTGAGGTCCAATGCCCTCCAAAGGAACTTCCCCAGAACTGGGAATAAATTCAGGCTCCTTGCCTCTCCAGCCTCGTCTCCAACCACATTCTCCCTTCTGCCCTTGCTCATTTTGCTGGAGCCACAGCAGCCTTTGAGTCTGCCATGCTCATCACTGCCTCAAGCCCTTTGCACTGGCAGCCCCCTCCACCTGGAATTCTCTTCCCATTGATCTTTGCATGGCCAGGTCTCTTATAACCTTCTGTTTTCTTCAAAGCATGGATTACTATCTGAAATCATCCTAGATGGGTGTTTACTTGCTTTTTTACTTTCTCCCCCCACAAAGCCATCAGCTCCAGGAGGGCCACCACAGCATCTGCCTGGCTCCAATCTGACATGTAGTGGGCACTGGATGAATGATAGTTGAGTGACTGACTGAAGGAACCTAAGGTGTCTGCTCATTTGTGACTGTCCTCACCCTCCGCCTATATGGCTCCTGCTGCCCGTGTCTTTGCATTCCATCCCCAGGCTGAGAAAATAAAGAACTCGAGGTGGGGGTGGCATTCTGTCCTGCACGGCCGGGGGGCCCTCAGTGGTCACCTGGTGAAGCCTTTCTGGACAGTGTTAGAGCGGCAGACACTGGGGGATGTTGACCTGCCAGAGCAGGACCAGACGGTGTGCGTGGAATGGTTTAAAATTTGAAGACATGTAGTCTCATGAAGAGAAGATTTGGGGGTGACACAAAGTATTCGATGGGCTATTAGGTGAAGAGGAATACGTCGTGTGGGTGTTTCAGAGGGCAGAACAAGGAGCAGTGGGTGGGGAACGCTTTCTTCCTTTGTGGAAACTGGTTTCCCAGGTTATAATCCTCGGCTTGGCTTGAGTAAAACTCATCTTATCTCTCTTATCTAAAAAAAAGGATCAGTGGGCAGAAGGAATGGGGAGGTAGACGTTGGTTCGTCTCCTAAGTGTGCATGTGACATGAGAGTGCCTGTCATGCCTACTTGACAGGTGGGCAGAAGCAGTGGCTCAACTTGTGCACCTGGGTCAGGGCCCACCCTGCTTGCTCTCCTGATGTTCTTAGCAAGATGACCACATGTCTCTGTTGCTGGGTCCCGCCTCCTCCATGCCCACTGTCCCCTAGGCAGGCAGCTTCCAGATCCCGCCTGCTGGCTTGCAGAGAAGAGCAGCCCAGCTGGGGGAGCCCAAACGTGGGTGAGTGCCAAGGGAGGGTGAGCTCACGGCTGGCAGGGCCCTGGGCCGGTGAAGGCTGAATCACAGCCTTAAAAACTGGGGGCTGTGTCATGGTGACATGACACCTACTTCAGGCTGGCTGGGAGGGTGCTGCATCTCATGCCTCAAGGCAAGTGATCCCAAACAGAAAGGCTTTCAGAAAGAAAGGAAAGAGGAGGACCAATGGAAAATTCCAACTAACAGCTGCCGGGAATCCCTTCAGCTTGGGAGTGACTTTGGAGCACCAGCTCCCCACCTGCGCCTGGCCTGCCTGTCACTTGGCCTGGAGCAGCTTTTCCATTTACAAATACAGTTGACCCTCCAGGCCTCCAGTGCCCTCATCTCCCATCGCTGTCCGCCTCAAGACCACTGCTCATGCTCTTCCCTCAACCGGGCACCCTCTTCCCCTCCCACCTCCACCTGCTGCAATCCTGCCCATTCCTGAGGCCCAGTTAAAACACCATGTCCTTGAGGCTTTAAACCATCTTCTGACGAAGCACCTATCACCCTCCTCTACCTGCCCTTGACATTTCAGGCCTCGGTGACAGAACCTGGCACGCCAGTTGGTGTTCCAGTCTTACCTTGCTCTCACCTCTCTCTCCTCCCATTAAATCATCACCCTTTTTTCCACAGTTTGAATGTGGTTCTGGTGGCCTCAGTCATTTTCGTATAATTCCACCCGTATTTACCCAAATTTCTCATAGGTGCTTTTTCTGATCTCACAGTTCTGTGACTACAAAATGATTGCTCACTGAAAAAATATTACCACTCCTTGGTATTGACCCAAACGAGTTGAGAACTTAAGTCCACACAAAAACCTGCACACGAATGTTTATAGCAGCTTTATTCATAATTGCCAAAACTTGGAAGCCACCAACATGTCCTTCGATGGCTAAATGGATAAATAAATTGTAGTACATCTAGACAATGGAATATTGCCAGAGATTTTAAAAAAAAGAGCCATTAAGCCACAAAAAGACATGGAGGAAACATAAATGCATATTACCAGTGAAAGAAGGCAATCTGAAAGGGCTACACACCGTAAGATTCCATCTATTTGACATTCTGGAAAAGGCAAAACTATGGAGACAGAAAAAAGATCAGTGGTTGTCAAGGGTTGGGGGCAGGGAGAAGGATGAATTGGTGGAGCACAGAGGATTTTTAGGGCAACGAAACTCTTCTGTATGGTGCAATAAGAAGGAACACGTGTCATTATGCCTTGGTCAAAATCCATAGAACGTGCAACATGAAGAATGAAGCCTAATGGAAACTATGGACTTTAGTTAATAATAATGTATTGATATTGGTTCACCAATTGTAACAAATGCACCACACTAATCTGGGTGTAAATAATAGGGGAAACTGTGTGTGTGTGTGGTGGTGGTGCTGGTGGGGAATGTCAGTGTGTGGGAACTCTGTACTTTCAGATCAATTTTTCTGTAAACCTAAAGCTGCTCTAAAAAAAATCACCACTTCTTTCTCTACAGCACTGAAGATGTTCCTCCTTTAGACGACTGTGCATCTCCCCTCTCTCTGATCTCTCTTTTTGCTCCCCAGAGGCCTGAACCACAGGAAGAATTCAAGAGGCGTTTGCTAAATTTCCTATCATGTCAGGTGCTATGGACAACCTGGCCGAGGAGCTTATACATCGAGGATTCAGTCAACAAACAGTTCCCAAGCCCCGGGTTAGGTGGCTGTGGGTGTGCTGGGCGGCCTGGGTCAGGCCTAACATGGGGTAAGGGCTCTCAAGCTCACAAGGCCAGGGCAGAGATGCCTGGTTCAGGGCCTTGCATCACCCCTCGCCCCCTTGAGCAAGGTTTGTCGCTTCTCCAAACCTCACTTTTCTCATCTGTAAATCAGGAGGATAATTCCTACTACCAGTTGGGAGGATTACATCCATTCTTGGGCCCCTCCGCTACTGTTAAGCGTGGACATGGCCCCTGCCCTAGGGTCCCTTGTCATCTGGTTGGAAAGGAGGGGCCCAGGTACTTTTTAAAAAATGCAGTTTGACAAAGGAAGAGAGCAGGAGAGTTGCAGGAGATGACCTTTGCTTTCTCAGAAAGCAGTGCTGTGTTTCCAAAGATGGAGAGAGTGGTCTGAGAAGTCTTCTTGGAGGAGTCGCTGAGGAGGGTCTCAGAGAAGGAGCAGTGTTTGCCTGGGAGGGCCTGTTAGCAGGTGAGGGGGGCGATGGCAGAAGCCAACGCAAGGAGTTGGGAGAGGGCACAGGCACTAGAGCAAGTGCCTGGAAACAGCCTCCAACATCCAGCTGGGTTCCAAGGCCAGTGCTCAGGGACGCCCCAGGCCTGGGGACACTGGCCAGTGACATGGTCTCTGCTCTCCCTAAGCCGTCTCTACTGGGAGCCTCAGCATGGTGTGGTGTAGTGCAGACAGCATGGCTTTGGAGCCAGATAAGAGTTGTATGACCTTGGACAAGTCACTTTCCCTCTCTGAGCCTCAGTTTCCCCAAGTGCAAAGTGGGGTTGTTGTGAGGAAGCAGGAGTTGCTATGTGTAAAGAACCATCACAGGGCCTGTCACCATGGAAGGGAATCATTTGGTGTGGCAGCCAGCCATGATTATTATTGGGGGCTGGGAGAAGCCAGGGCCACTTTAGCCCCTTGAGCCCTCCCCAGGTGCCCAGCACGTGATCTGCTCCAGATCTGGCCACCTGACCAACTGCATGAATGAATGAGTGGTGGCTGTCTCCCAGGCCTGGTCCCAGGGAGGGCCTGGCTCTGGGTGCCCGCTCTCTGGGCGCACAGCAGGGACGCTGTGACCTGTAATTAACCCAGGCCGGGTTTGGCTGGTGGGCAGGCAGCGGGCTCTCCCTGGTGCCCACATGATACTCCTATCAGCCTCAATGAGTACACGTGCTGCAGTGTGAAACCGGAGCCATGGGCTGGCACCAGTTGCACAGAGAATAGAGTTATCACAACAGGAAGGGCGTGTTCCAAGCCTGCCAGAGGGATAGCGGGAGGGGGCCTCAGCCCAGCCCTCCTGCACCCCGGGCCACCCAGGAGCTGCCAGGACCCAGATGCCCAGAGGATGGCTACTGGGAGTGTGTGCTTGGCCGGATGCTGGGATGAGAACTGGCCAGTCACCCTGACCTTGGTCTTAAATTGTCAGGAGCGTTGTTTGCCCACGGCCTTCAGGCATCTGCCTGTGCTCCCCTTCAGGCACAGCCCCTCACTCCCAACTGCCTCGTCACCTGCCCCTCAAAACTGTTCTTCCAAGTCCCGCCCTGCTTATCTTTGAGGATCTGCTCAAACTCTTTTTTTCTCAGGAGACCTCCAGGACCCCCCAGTGCACTGCTTGGGCCCGTCTCCAGTCGTGCTCTCAAGCCCACCTCCTCTGGTCCCCCACCCAGCAGGAGTTGATCAAAAGTAGGGAATGTGTATTTTCCATTCATGCCTAGCTTGGCACCCAGCATCATGTGTCTGCTGTGTAAGAGAGAGAGAGAAGATAGGTGCAGGGAAAGAATGCTAGAGAAGGAGGCAGGAGGCCCAAGTATGAGAGGGATCTCTGACCTGATGGCTGGAAAACCTCGGGCAACTCATCTGACTTCCCTGGGCCTCTGCTTAGAAGGAGACTGGACTCACCTGGTATCGTTTGGGGTCTTCTGCCTTTGATGTTCTGTGGTCCCAAATGCTCCACACAGCCTCCTCCTGCCAGTCTCTCCCATCAGCCCCACTCCCTGGCCAGTACTGCACTTCAGTGTGAAATCGTTGCCCTATGCCTGTTAACCTGCTGCCCACCCATTCTGATCTACTGTCCATCATTCATGTACCTGAAGAAGAAAAGGAATATTCCTTTATCACATGCACTTCTGAGCATCTGCAGCATTATGGCATTCACAGCTCTAGTTCAGATGATTCAAAACCATCCATAACCCACTCTGGCAGTCTCCGGGTTGGATCTTACATCTGTTGCTCAGACCCAGAGAGAAGAGAAAGTGGGTGAGCACGGGGCAGTCCACTGGGCAGAGGAGTTGCTTGAACTTGATGTGGAGTTGGCTTCGCCCACCCTCCACCCCCAGTAGGAGTGTTTGGGTTAGAGGGTGGGTTCTGATGGGTCTCAGATTTGGTAGGAGGCTCCTGCAGAAAGAGAAGCGGGGACAAGGAGACGAAGTGGTACAGGAATGGAGCGTGGGAGGAGCAGAGGGCCGTGGGAGTGGGAACTCAGGCAGCAGGGTGGGGCGGCCTGTGAGATGGTGCCTGCATTCCTCCGTGGGTGATAACGTCAGTGAGTCAAGTGCAAACCTGGGCTGGAAGTCCACCTCTCTTGAAACATGTTCACTCAAGAGCAACACCCCTTGGCTCTGCTCCTCTTGGGGCAGGGAGTGCAGGAGAGGGAGAGGAAGCTAGCATGGCTGTTAAGGCCTGCCAGGGACCTCACCTGCTCGCTCTCGTCTTTACAGACCAGCAGGTGGATCTTGGGAGCAGGTGTGCGATGGCATGGGCCAGTACCAGCATCGGTTGAGCGAGCACCTACTGTGTGCCGGGCACTGTGCGAAGTGTTTTCATCCATCACCACCTTTTTTTTTTTTTTTTTTTGTGAGGAAGATCAGCCCCGAGCTAACATCTGTTGCCAATCTTCCTCTTTTTGCTGAGGAAGACTGGCCCTGGGCTAACATCTGTGCCTACCTTCCTCCACTTTATATGGGACGCTGCCACAGGATGGCCTGACAAGCAGTGCCTCGGTGAGTGCCCGGGATCCGACCCTGTCTGCCAGCGGCGGAGCGCGTGCACTTAATCGCTACGCCACGGGGCCGGCCCCTCCATCACCACATTTAATTCCTTGACGGCCCCCATTAGGTAGGGGTGAGCCATCGTTGCCCTGTCCAGACAAGGACATTGAGGCTGGGAAGTGAGGTGACTTGCTCAAACCTGTAAACCTCAACCTGCTCTAAAAAATAAAGTCTATTAAAAGAAAAACAAAAACAAAGCAAAGCAAAAAAAAAAACAAAGAAGCTCTGAGACTTTTGACTGAGTCTAGTCTTTCCTAATTGCTGGGGGAAAAAGTCCTTTTTAGCAAAAGGTAAAGCTGGGCCTGTGTCGCTCAGGCCTCTCTTGCTCCTTTCTTCTGACACCAGGAAGTGACCAGGACCCAATTAAATATTTAATGGGGGATCAGGGTGTCCGTGGGAGCCTGACCCGCGGCACTGCTTCCTGTGCTACTGCTGTGATGGTGGCCTTGAGCTACATATAATCTCGGGCACTGGGTGAGTAGAGGGTCTGAGACCGTCCAACCCGGAAGTGCCCCACCTAGGTGAGGCGTGGACGCCCCCAAGGCAGAGCTGGGGTTGGGCAGGAGGCTAGGCCCTGTCTAGTGTTTCACAGGTGGCGATTGGGACAGATGGATGAAGGTCCTGCTGGTTCAGCTGGACCTTTGGTAACAGCTGGTCTGGGGGCTCCCCACTGTCTTCAACTTTATATTTTAACTGTGGCACTCTTTCCATGAAATCTAACGTGTAATCAATAGCATCATTTTATTGGTGTACGTTTATCTTATAATGTACGTATTGGTGTACAACTTCTTTTATAAGTTCAAGTTTATAACATTTATTTGTTATAAAGTAAACCAATCAGAGCACTGACACTTGAATGCACACTTTGAGAATGCTGCAGTTAAAAAAAAAAATAGCTTCAGTATCTTAATTTTATTCTGTATCAAGGAAACCTGGATTCACAGCAGTTGCATATGATAACATTGTAAAACAAAATCTGGTTTTACAATCACAGGTTGACCTTTAATTTGTGTGATCCAGGAGCCCCCAGAGAGTAAGGTGATACTTTGATTTCCGAATGGAATCTCTATCAGTGTCCTGGACCTCCTCATCCTCCTGAATTGCGCTCGGGGACTCCAGGAAGGAATTCCTGAGGGAGTTTATATCTTCATCACATGGTAGAAAATACTTTAAATTGTATCACAAAAAGTCTGGGCATCGTTTGGTCTTCATTCAAAGTTTCAAAATACTAATTTTTATGTATCAGTTCATTGTTGACACTTGTTTCACTTTGGTACCGATAGCAACACTGTAACCCTGAACCCCCGAAATGAGCTTTTCCACTTAGTAAAAGTTAGACAGAAGTATCAGGCAGGTATAGTGTTTTCAAACCACGAGAGGCATGAGAACCAATTGAGGAACTCGCTGAAAGTGAGGTGATCCAGATGCAGGGGTCCTGGAGACGCCCACTTTGAGAAACCCTCACTGCGTGATGTGACCATATCCCACTGACTTCGGGCAGGAGCGGGCTCCAGGCCCATGTGTCCTGCCCAGCGGAGCTGAATTGCACATGGCACGGTGAGTGGAGCCGTGTACTTGCTGGTACAATTTT
This sequence comes from Ceratotherium simum simum, assembly GCF_057802395.1. Taxonomy (NCBI): domain Eukaryota; kingdom Metazoa; phylum Chordata; class Mammalia; order Perissodactyla; family Rhinocerotidae; genus Ceratotherium; species Ceratotherium simum. Next base: position 7,144,900 of record NC_141924.1, read on the forward strand.
ATGTGGGCAGACATGCGCAGGCCAGAATGGAATAAAACAAAACAAAGCAAGAAGGGCCGGGGTAATTACCTCCTAATCAATGACACATTTACGAGGAATTCAGATCTTTACACGACTTGGCAAGGGAGAGCTTCATTCCAAGGTAAATCCAGAAATGTGTTCCTCTGGCTTCAACAGTTAACACTTTGGTATCTCCAAAATATTAACAGTTGATGCAGAGCACATGCTCTCGGGTCTTTTGTTTTTAATCACAAATTTTTAAAAAGAGCACTTTTACAAACGTGTAGGGGTTCTTGGACACATTCGACAACCATTGACTGTGCCAGCACTGAGCATTACAGGTGTGATCTCAAGAATCCTTGAACTTTCTCTAAGCACTAGATTCTATCATTATCCCCATTTTACAGTTGAGAAAACTGAGACCTGGAGTGGCAAAGCAACTTGCCAGCACTACCTAGCTACTCGCTTCTCAGCTGCCTTCCCCACCTTATTTCTCCTCATGTCCGCAATGCTCCCACCAAGCGGAACCCTCCTTTCTCCCTGGAGAGCAGGATTTCTTGCCTTTGGACCTTTGCTCTCATCATTTCCATCCACCTTGGCTCAGTTAAATATCACTGCCTTCAATATTGTCACCCTTCTCCTGGAGGGTTTCTTGTCCTCTGAGGATCACTGCTGTTCCTCGGTGGGGAGGTCTCTTCTTGTGTTCCACCATCTCTTCTAGACTCTATGTCCTTGCCAAGTCTTCCCAGGAGCACGAGCAGGACCCAGGTCCATCCCTCCCTGAAACCCCTACCCGCACCCTGCCCCGCAGATTCTAAACATTGGAATTAATTATAGAATGACTATCTCTAACAGATTTTGATTTTTTTTCCTGAAAGAAGCACATATATTACTGGACAATAAAGACTATTTTACCAGCAATACAACTATATCTGAATGTTTTACTTCTTTTGGAGAATATTTTGTTCTCTGTGAAAGAGTGTTTTAACCTGGGCTGTCTGGTTATCCTGGCTGCTTAGTGGGAAATGGCTAGTAAAGGACCAACCCAGTCAGCCTCGGGTGCAGACCCAGGTAATAGGCACATTTTGCAGGAAGGAGGGAGAAAACGGCAGCTGACAAAGCACGGCCACATGTTAGCTGCTCAGACACTGAGCGCTCACACCTGCACGCTCAGACCTTCGCTCCTCGATTTTACCTGTTTTGCTCCCCTTCGTCCTCACCACAACCCTTCAAGGTGGGCTCCGTCATGATCCCCATGTCACAGATGGGGACACAGAGGTGCAGAGAGCTGCAGTGACCTGCCCAAGACCCCTCAGTGGGGAGGAGGAGGCAGGAGTGTGCTCCAGGCCTGTCTGAATATGATTGCAGGAGGTTGGATACAATATTGTGAGATGTTTGCAGAGATCAGAGTCGGGATGTTCACAGCTGGCAAAGGGGAGCTCTCTTGGGAAAAATCCTCTGATAAGCTGCTGGACAGGAGGTGAGACCCCAAGAGTTCAGCGACGGTGTCAAATTCTGGGTGCAAGAAAATGAGAGGAATTTTGGTTTTGTCGTGAGAAGGAAGGGAAGAGAAAAGAAGGGAGCCAATGTGTGGAGGCCAGAGTGCTGCCTGGGTCACGTGGGCAGGTAGTGACCTTTGGGGTCAGGAGGCCAAAAGGGCTCACAAGGTGTCTTGTGTTGCCGGGCAGTGCCAGGCTCCATGCCTCCCTATGGCGTCCAGTCTGCAGGAACCCCTGCTGGCCTCACCAGTGTTTGGTGTGAAGAGGGATTTGTGTGAGTGTGTGTAAATGGAGATGGGGATGATGGTGAGGACCAGCGGGCATGTGGGGAAGAGCAGGAGGCCAGAGGCAGAGGTGTCAGACACTAGTTCAGAAACCTTGGGAAGGCCTCTCGAGGCTCACAGTCTGTGGAATAGCAGTGTTCTCAGAACTTAGCCAGATCTTGGGGGCTGGGACCCGCCAGCTGATGACTAGGTTCTCACACATGGTCCAGAGGTGTTCGGGGAGGTAGAGCGGTCCCTGTGGGCTGAGTCCTGGAGAATGGCAGGGACTTCTGGGCAGTGGCTTATCCTGAAACAGCACGGTTGTGCCTTTCTTTTCTTTCTCAATTATTATCGTAAGCACGATGCAACAGAACAAACAATTTAGAAAGTGAGAAACCACTCTATTTCTTTGTGGGCTCTCTTCCAGTCCCCATCCCTATGTACTGTAATTACAGTCCCCACCATTTTGTCTCCAGATTTTCCTTTTTTTTTTTTTTAATTTTTTTCCCCCCAAAGCCCCAGTGGATAGTTGTATGTCATAGCTGCACATCCTTCTAGTTGCTGTATGTGGGACGCCGCCTCAGCATAGCCGGAGAAGCAGTGCATCCGTGTGCGCCCGGGGTCCCAACCCCAGGCCGCCAGTAGCGGAGGGAGCACACTTAACCGCTAAGCCAGGGGGCCGGCCCTCAGTTTTTCCTTTTAATATTCTAGTTTAAGCATTTTCCCATATTGCTACACGGTCCTCATGATCACTCTCCAAGTGGTGATGTGGAACCAGTACAGGCCTGGAGCTGGGCTGACCCGGTTTCTAATCCCCTCCGGGTCACCCCCCCAGCAAGTTACCTGCTGTCAGCTTCTAAATCCTCCCTTGGGCATACTCTTACCCTCCTCTCCGCCAGGATTACAGGAAGCAATGCTCCGAAAGTGCTTAGGGTAGTACTCAATAAATGTTGGCAGTTTTTTATTCATCATTATTTCCCTCTGTAGGATGGAGTGGAAGCTCCATCAAGCAAAATTATTGTAAGAATTAGAAATAATGCGTATCCATTGCGTGGGGCCCTGCCATCCCCGGCGGCTCGGTACACACACACACTCTCTGTCTCTGTCTCTCTGTCTCTCTCTCTCTCTCTCTGCTCTGCTTAAACTAAGCCGGCTCAGGCGGAATATGCTCTTGTGGCTGAATCTGAGGAAGCCCTGACGACACTGGCTTCTCTGAGCGCCCTAGGAGAGGAAACTTTCAGAAAGACTACCTGCCCTGAACGCCCACAGGTGCGGTGCTGCCCTACCGCACCCCCCACCCCCGAGTGCCCGCAAAGGCGCAAAACTCTGCCCCAGGCAGCGAAGCCCGAGAACCACGGCCTCGAAGGGACTCCGGGAGAGTGACCCCAGCCGCCGTCTCAGCCGATTAAGTGGGCACTCCCCCTTTGATTGACAGGGGAAGCTGCCAATGGCGCGCGGGGGCGGTCTCTTTAGTTCGCTAGGCGGCGAGACACCGCCTCGTTCCCCTGGACCAATCAGGGGCGCCGAAGGGGCTGTGGGCGGGGCTCTGCGTCCAGCAGCCAATGGGGCGAGCCCAGCGGGCGCGGCGGGGGCGGAGCGCTCGGGGCTGGCGGCAGCAGCGGCCGCGGCGGGGCGGGGCAGGGCAGGGCCAGGCAGCGCGGCCGGAGCGAGGGCGGGAGCCGGGCCGGAGCCGGAGCCGGGGCCGGGGCTGGAGACGCCGTTGCGGCCGGAGCGGGTGCGCGGCGGGTCGGGAGGCGAGCGGCGGCCGAGGTGAGGGGCGCGGCGCGGCGGTTGGGGCGCGGCGGGCGGCCGCGGGGGCGCCGGCGGCGGCGGGCCCGCGCCCTGTCAGGCGGCCGCGCTGCGCGCCCGAGGGCAGCCGCGGCCGGCGCGAACTTCCTGTCCCCTGTCGCGGGAGGGCTGTGCTCAGGGGCCGCCGCGGGCGCCGGGGGGCGCTGGAGAGGACGTCGGGGGTCGGAGGGCAGTAGGGTGAGCCCGAGGGCGGGGGCGCGCGGGGGCGGCCCGCGGGGTCACGGGGCTGCTGCGGGAGAGACTAGGGACGAGAGGAAGCCGAGGGTGCGGAGGTTCTCGGGGGAAGCACGGACAGGCGAGGGCGGCCGGGGAGCTGCGCCCAGGAGGGGTGTGGCTGCCGAGCGCCAGCTCCAGGGCAGGGCTGGGTCGGGGGTGGCGTGGAGGGGAGGGGGCGGCGGGGGCAGGCAGGACGCTCGCGGATGCGCTCCTTTGGGGCACTTTGATGACCGGCCTCCATTTCCTTCCTTCCCACCCTCCCTGTCCCTCTCCTGGCGCTACATGGGGGTGGGGTGGGGTGCCCTTGTGAGCAGGTCCTAGGGCTGGGGGCACAGGCGGGAGAGGCTGGAGGTGTTTGCCCCTCGGACTTTTCCCAGACTGTCATCAATTCATAGAAACATGAGCGCCCTCCCTCCTTCTCTGGTTTCCGAGCCTGCTGGGGCATCGGAAGAGGACCGGGATTGGAGAGGCAGAGATTTCTGCTGCTCAGTTGCAGTGGTTCATTGGGTTTCAGCTCCACGAGAGAAGGTCGATTTTCTTTTCAGACGGAATTGGTCAGGGGAACGAGTTGTGCTGTCTCCTTGGGTCCCACGCAGCGGCAGCCTTGGAGAATGCTCCTCTCCGGTTGGGTGAGGGAGTGAAGGTGGCCTTCAGGTGGGGTGTGTGCACCATTCTTGGGTCTTGTCTTCTCTCCTCCCAACTGTCCTGTGTTTTTGTGGTTAAGGAGGGTAGGCTGCTCAGAGTCTCCACGGCTACTCCTTACACTCTTTACCAAACACTCATTGGCTGTCCTGATGAAAAGCAAGAGACCAGTTCAAATAATTTAAACTGGAGCTGTGGATGTGAGCTCACACTTTCCTTTCTCTCCTCTGCAGTTATCCCAATATGCTGAAGTTCTGTTTTAACCCTCCTAGATTGCCCAGTTGGAGCCCAAGGCAAGGGAACCAACCGGGTGGGCGCTGTTAAATGCCACCCTCCCGTTCTTGCCTGAAAATTCTGATTCTGCTTGATTCACAAGCCTGCCTGCAGCCTCCGCACAGAGGTATTGAATGAGAGCCAGTGCACCTTGGGTTTCTCTTGATTCACATGGGAAACTCTTGTCTGTGTGCATTTGAACTTAATTCTAGAGTTTGGCAGTCTCCTTGGTGAGGTTATGCTAGTTAAGGTACAAGGCCACTACATCAAAACCTTTTCTGTGGTGTGTTTTTCTTTTGACAATTGTCTTGAAGCTTTAACTGGCCATTAGGCTGATGAGATTTATTACTTGGGGAAGTAACATAACACAGAGGAGTAGATGAGTGATTAGGTCTGCGCTCTTTATTCATTTTTTTGGAGAAGAATAAAAACTCATTTGAATGGAAGTGTCATTCTTAGCTCATGCTGTTTGGGAACTGGAACTTTATTACTTTTAGTCTCAAATGTATAAGAGCTCATAGTATTTAAATAATCTAAAAGTGTGCATATGTGAAAAACAACATCTGGGTTTTGCACATAGCCTGCTGCGGAGGGATGATGTTGGCTTTCCCCTGTCTTGGGTGCCTAGTCCACATCTGATGGCCAGGCCATTTCTGGGGTGGGAGTGAGGGGCATTTGTCCTTAATTAACCTTTTTGTTTCTTCTCTATTCACTTGGAAGTCCGGGCAGACCGAGTTAAGGGCGTGATGCTCAGGCTTCCTGCTTCTGATGAGGTCATCAGTTGATTCCAGGATGTTATGGAATATCAAAAAGATTGCATAGATTCCTTAATGATAGTTATGGCCTCTTGTGTTTAGAGATCGTGGTAGCGTTTACCAAATGCTCTCCGGCCACCCTCACCTGAACCTCCCAGCTGAATCGGGCCTGCGTTATCTGCCATCAGATTGTAATGACGGCTTTGCGGAGGTAGCTTGTGGGGGTAATGGCCACATTCACGTGAGCCAGAGTGCTGGCTCAGTTTTTTCCGATGAGATTATTTGGAACTGCAGCTGCATACCTGAATGCCTTAGCACAAAGTCAGGTTGCATTCCACAGGTAGAGACCTTTCTTTATGGCCCTGGCTGTATTCTTCACATACCTGAAAGCATTGTCAGTGTCTGAAACCTGACTCCTGATGGGTCCCAGTGGTCTCTGGGATAGTCGAGTAGGAATTCCTTCAGATGTTTAGTGTTCAGATGATTATGCTCTGCTGACTGGGGACAGTCTTAAAAGAAGACTTCGCAAAGGATTCTGTGCGATGCAACGTTCTTGGCATATGCGTAGTTCCAAAGGTAACTATTTGAGGGACGTCGGTCATCTAAGAGCACAAGTTTTGGTATTTTGATTAAAAACACACAAAACAACAAAAACTTCTTTCTTAAATTATGTATTGACTTGTATTTATTCCCATGATTGCACGTTTATCTGTTTGCTTAATAAAACAGAGCACTGTGTAGTCTTATTTTCTTGTTTCCTAGAATAAAATCTTTTTTATTTTTGATGTTGAAAAATCATTTTAGTGTTTCCTGGCGCCAGGCACTGAAATAGACAAGAGGTGAGAATATAGAAATGAATAAAATGTTGTCTCAGCCAGCAAAGGCCTCAGCAAGAAGCCTTAAGAAGGAAAAATAAGGATAGAAACTTTGCTATAACTTTAGAAACCACGTGTGCAGTGGCTTGTGTAACATAGTCGATGGCTATATGAGATTTATGTGACTTTTCCTCAGAAATGTGGGATGGTAGAGTGGGAGGAGCATGGATGGAGACTAGGAGCCCTTGGCTCTGTCCACCCTGTCCCTGACTAACTGTGAGGCCTAGGACAATCACATATCTTAGGTCTCAGTTTTCCTGTGCGTAAAATGAGGGGCTTAGAGGTTCTTAACCTTTTGAGAATCTGTTAACAACTATGGACTCCTTCCCAGAAAGCACGCTTGTGGACAGTTTCACAGGCCTGGACCCAGATTAGGAACTCCTGGATCATCCCATCTCTAAGCTCCCTCTCACTTCTGATATTCTGTAATACTATTTCCCCAGTCATCTTTGAGTTGATAATAATGATGACTTGTATTATAGAGGACACATTCCGAAGCATTTTCACCTCTCATTTTTTGTCCTCCTAACATTTCTGAGTGGTGTCGGTGGTGGTGGATATTCTTTTTTATGATGAAGAAAGGGGTGCCACCACCTTAGTAGAATCACCCAGCCAGAGGCCTGTCCTGGGACCAGAACCAGGGCTCCTGGTTGCCAGCTTGGGGTTTTTCCATTAGGTTTTGCTTCCTTGGTGGTTGTCATTATGAGTTGTGTTTGGCAGTGTAAATATCCCAGAATATGTCACTTGCAGAGGAAACTATTTGTTCATCTGCTGAAGGGACTGTTTTTTTTGTCTGAATTTGGATCATGAAACACCTTTCTGCCTGACTGTCAAAAGGTTACTTGTTTTGTTATTTTTTTCTTGCCATATTTTTCCTAGGGACACATTTGTAGGACTTGGGTGTTTTGAGCAGAGTTGTTTAATGTTTATCGATTCAACAGTACATTGAAATGATTACTTCTCAGTTGCTTAGCACTTGAGAAACTTGTGAAATAAACTTTAAGTGAAAATTCCAAATGTTTGACTTGTTCCATCCAAATATGTCCTCACAGATGAGACGTTCCCTGCAGCCTGAGAGCCCCTCCCTGGGCCCAGAGCCGCTGGGTGGGTTTGAGAGTTGGGTGTGGATTGTGCCAAAGACCATGACTGTCCAACAGTGGCTTCTTGTGGCCTTGTGGTCAGATTCTGAATATTTTAGGGACCGATTTTTTTTCGGTTTATTAACAGAGCACGGAGTCTCAGCTATGTAAAGAGCTCATGTATGTAAAAGAACATTAAACTTTAAAGCCTCACCGATAGATGTTAGGTGGTTTATTGCTGATGAAAAGAATCATCATAATAAAGATGTTCTGAATAATCAGACATGGAGGTATACAGTAGGTATCACTCAAATGTGGCATGTATGTGTCCTCCTGTTATGTTACATCTGATACCTCTAAGGAGACGGGCCACCATCATTCCCTCTAGAGGCACGGAAAAGGGAATTTGTTCATTTCACGGTGCATTTCTTTAGGATACCTGTGAGGACCAGGCAGACACGCACCCCCTCGCTGACGCGGAACGTGAAGCCTAGCGTCATGTTTTGGCTTCCCTCGGTGAATTCTCGCCAGAGAAAGGAACTGGTGGAGGCTAAAGGCAGTCAGTGAATTCTGAACATTAAGCAGTAGGAAGTCACCCAAAGTAGAAGCCTGGCCAGGAAATGAAGCTGTCAGAGGGCAAGGCCCGTGGTGAAGTGTAAACTCCAGGCTGCTGCCACTGTCAGGGATGGGGTCCAGTTAACCACACCACCTGCTTCAATGCCTCCTTCATTAGCTCTGCTGGATATTTATGAGCACTTACTCTGACCAGGAAACTTGCATCTGTAGGCCGGCTCTTCCAGTGGCTTCCAGTCTGTGATTTAAGTATTGATAGAGTGGCAGAGTTGTCAGTAGTGAGCTGGGGAACTCCACTAGGCTGCTGTGTTGAAGTACCTGCTTTTTGTTTTAATTTCATGCCTGGGGCTGCGAGTGTTTGGAGGGCGTGTATATGGGTGAGGGGAGGTGGGTGAGGTGGGTCGAAGAGGGCATCCTGGCCACTGCATGTGCAGCTCTGGGGTCCTGAGATTAAGACGACTCTCACTCTGTAGAGGCAGCTCAGTCAGGAGGCAGGCCTAGAAGCAATCTTGTTTCAGTGTGACGGTGGCAGATAGGAGTGTGTACAAAGTTGAGGAAAACAGAGGAGGGTGGCTCTGACTGCCCTCAGGACACTGCAGAGAGCTGACCTTCAGGGAGGTAACTTTGGAGTGGTTTTTCCAGATCTGCAGGTGCTCTCCAGGTGGCAGTGACTGGAAGGAGAGTCGTGGGCAGAGGTGCGGAGCTGTAAAGAACGTGGGGGTGCAAGAGGCTTGGTGTGAGAGGGTGCTACTGAGGGTGGAGGGAGGGGAGGCTGAGTGGGCAGGCTTCAAGTTGTGTGACCCGCCTTGCCTGCCAAGCTCAGGTTTGGATCTCTTCCTGGAGGATGGAGTTCAGTGGGAAGCTGTTTCAGGGTAGTAGACACAGCAGGTTGAAGCTGCACGGGAGCCAGACGTCAGTTGAGTAGTCAGGGATGCAGGTGGGGGAGGGGTGATTCAGGTGGCTCCTTTTAACAAAGGTCACCTATGTCCCTGGAGGGACAAGGATTACCATCACGTTCCTAGGAAGCAGTGGCTATACTCTTTCTTTTTTTTTTCCTCTGCTGAGGAACAGTCTCCCTGAGCTAACATCTGTTGCCAATCTTCCTCTTTTCACTTGAGGAAGATTCACCCTGAGCTAGCCTCTGCGCCAGTCCTCCTCTACTTTGTATGTGGGTCACTGCCACAGCATGGTGTAAAGTCCATGCCTGGGAACCAAACCCTGGCCCTCAAAGCAGAGCACCCAGAACTTAACCACTAGGCCACGGGGCCTGCCCCCTGGCTGTACTCTTTAACAGAAGGGGCTTCCAGAGTGAGATTGGGGTCAGTCTTGCCTCAGTTTCTTTGCCTGTATTTACATTTTTGATCAGTCTGCAGTGGCTGCCTGGGTTCTGCTTCTCTTTCCATATGGTTTGTGATCACAAATCCATGCAGTTAGTATGTAACTTTTACCACCAGTTCCTGCAGAAAAAAGGTAAAATTGCAGTAAGGTATAGGAGGTAATGTGGCTTCAGAGTCACACTGCCCTGGACTTAAGTTCCAGCTCCACCACTAGGTAACTGTGTAGCCTTCCTTGGCCAAATGCTTCAACATCTCCAAAACCGGGATACTGACAGCCCGCTCCTCAAATGCCTGAGGAAGGGCAGTGTGAGGTAAAGGACCCCGAGAGCTCAGCAGCTGTGCCTGGCCCATGGTGCTGGCTCAGTAACTGGCATTGCTCAAAGTGCAATGTCTACTTAAGGGAATTTGCTAATCAAACAAAATATACCTTTAAAGTGTCCAAATTGATGTTACATTATCCAATTCTATTGAAAATCCTTCTAAAATGTGTTCTTCTTTTCTCCAACCAAAGTGTTTAGCATATTTGGATCTTTCTTGGATGACTTTGGGTCGTGGGGATGCTGTTGGGGTTGTCGACGAGGGCGAGACCTCTGGCCCTGCATGGAATTCCCTCGCATCCTGGCACTTACAAGTGGTGTCTCTTCTCACCACCTCTAAACTTCTCTGCTTCTGTCCCCTTTGTTGGAGTGAAGGCCTGAGGGTGGTCTTATCCTCTCTGGGTTTTGAGGGCAGCCCTGCCATGCAGAGGCCTTGCTGCAGTCTGGGTTGGTGAGTTTGTAGTGGAGTTGAGTGTTGGAGGTTATAAAAAGCCTGCGATGAGGGGGTGTTGCTGTGACTAGACTTAGTGACTCTCAGAATTGGAAGGGAACATGTGTGATAGTGATGATAGCTCAAACTTAGGTGATGAAAAATATAAAGACTTGAAAAAGCAAATTGTAAAGCTATATGTACGCTCAGCACATGTGTAAAATATTATTAAAACAATATACAGCAACAATAGTTAAGGTTGTAGAATTTCTCCTTGTTTTCCCAAGTGTACTATTGCCCTTTGACTTTTAGAATTAATATTTAAGTAATAACTTAACTTTATAATTGAAATAAATATATGTAAAAACAGCTTGGTTGTGCAGGCATTTGCAGTTTACCAAGAACTTTCCATAGCCCTCATTTTGTTTTCAGAGCAGCATTGTTAGTTTGCTCCCCTCTGCATTGTTCAAGGAGAAAAAGAGGCGGGACTGGAAGGTCAGTGGTTTTGCTTGGGGCAGGCCAGCCAGGACCCCACACGGGCCTCAGCCCAAGGCCAGGGCTCCCAGGGAGCCTGGTTATGGGGCCTCTGCTGGGGCCTGCCAGCAGTCTTTAACATATAGAATAAACTGTGGCTAGTGTTTTGAAGTTTCCCATTGAATTAAATGAAATTTTATTATTATAAAGTGATGCCCAAACCATAGTTTGTTAACATTTTCATATTTTAAACTGCATTTGTGTTCCTTTGTACCCAATTATGTTGTCGCCAACGCAGCGTGCCAAGTCTGTGAGTTATGGTCTTCAGAGGAACCACAGAGCAGGCTCCGCTCCCTGCGCGGACCTCCAAGCCCGCTATTAGTGGGTTTTGTAGCTGGCTGATTGCTGGAGGGTGGAGCTGGCCTGCCTGGGTGCTGTTTAGCTTGGACATGACGATGTTTTAATTAAGGGAGCAATTGTGACCTCTGCACCAGTGAAGGAAATCATCAGCTAAGGAGTCTGGGCAGATGCCAATGAGGAGGCTGGCGAGGGTGGGGGCAGATCAGGGGCAGGAGGGTCACTGTCTGGGACAGGCCTCCCAGTTCTGAGGTTTCTGAGGGACCATACAAGAAGCTTTACATTCCTGCTCATTTAATTCTTGCATCAAGATAGCGTTAACTCCACTTTACACGTGAGTGAGCTGAAACCCTGAGAGATGAAGTAACCGTAGAGGGTCACTGTCAGAGCCGGCCCTCAGCCTGGCTCTGAAGCCACACTGGTTTTGCTTGTCTTACTGCCTTGAATAAGTGGATTCTGAGTCACTCACCCTCAGATGTAAAAATAATCTTTAAAAGTTAACCTTTCTTCCCCATCTCTCAGAAACATAGAAAAGAGGCAAGTTATGTGGTCTTTTATTTTAAGACAGGATTTGTGCCTGTAACTAACTTGGTTAAGGTAATCTGAAAATTTGCAATAATTTATGCAGCAGGGAATAAGGGCAGAAAGGGAGAGGCTTCTAAACAGCCCAGCTGCTGGGCGTGTGGTCAGGGTGGTGGCGGCCCATCCACCTGTTCACCCGCTGCCGCCGTCTGGCTCTTGGCTGGCAAGGGGAAAGCCTGCACCCGGATTCCAGAGCTCCTGGCTTAGGAGGGCCCTTGCCTCCCCTCCCAGCTGCCTTTTAAAGGCGTCATATACTATTAAAAAGCAGTTACTCGAGGGAGAAGAAATTATATTTCTGTAGAGCATTCGTTTTGTGCTACACTTTGTAAAATTGTGAAGGATCTTCACATTTTGTTGACATTGTGATATCAAGTGAAGATCATTTGTGCAGGTAAATTAGAGCAGTTGTTTGTTTTTATGCTTGTGATAATCGTCATTTTTGGGTCAAAAGTCTCTTTTTTTTTTTTGCTTTCTTGTCTTTTAGGTCTTTTAAATATTGAATGTACAACATAGAAGATAGAATTTTCTGAATCAAGAACTCTCTTTGTATTTTACCTTCCACACGCATAGGGATTTTTATGTATCTTAGAAGCAGTAGCCGCTAGCTACTAACTGCCTACTTTGTTCCAAGAGGCAAGAGATGTGCTAGTTTGAGCTTGAGGTCCTGAGGTAGTGAGATCAGGTGCTTGGTCCAAGGTCATTCAGGTTGTAAATGGGAGAGGCTTTGAAGCCTTCATTGACCACATGTGCCATCTCCTTGTCACCAATCTACACTGTTACAATTGTATTATTCACTTTCACTTAAATATTTTATCAGATATTTTCCATGTTTTACCATTGTCTTTAAAAAGACTTTTAATGATTGCATAATCCTGTTGATGTAATGAGATTAAAACTTTCCCCTAATGCTGGATATTTTAGGTTATTTCCACTTTTTTTTGTTATTGTAGATGAATTTTCAGTTTACAATTTCATTTTTCTTTTTTCATTTGTCTAATTAGTTCTTGGGGATGAATTTCCAGAGATAGAAATCCTGGATTAAAAGATATGAACATCTTAGAGTGTTTTGAATGCTTGCTCTGTTGCTTGTGGGTTTATTTTTCTGATTATTTATGGGTGAAAATATTGCAGGATTGTTTGTCTTTAAGATGCCTTGGCCTTTAGAACTTCCAGCTATCTGTGAGATGAGAAACTTTTGTGAGATTTTCTTAAATGAGTCACATTTCCTTCCTAAATTTCTGGATATCATTTTACTTGAATTAGATGCTTTACTTTCATAAGCAAGACACCGTCTTTGAAAAAGTCCTTACTACTTTGTTTATTGATCACCTGAGCTAATGTTCTGCGTTCCCAAGGTTATAAATGTTTGTGGTTGCATTCCTTCGTCAACTCAGTCCTCGTGATACTCTGAACCACAGTCTCTCTTAGAACTTATTCTTGTTTTCTTATCCTCACTTCCAATATGCTTGTTGGGAAAGACTGTGAGAGGTTGTTTCTGCTGGTATCATTCACACATCAGGACAGCCTGAGGGATCTCAAGGTCCTCTGCACTTCACCTGTGCAACTTCTAGATGCTGCTCTCACGACGTTCCTAGCTCTGTTCATTGCTGGAGACTAACATCTCAGAGAACACTTTGGGAGGTTTATGGTGTTGGTGCTTACTCTCCTTGTTTTTTTGTTTGTTTGCTTGTTTGTTTTTCTATTCTGAAGTCACTGTGTCCTTCACCATGTCCCCTCACCATGGGCTGGCTTCCTTTTTCACCTTTCGCTGTCCCTTGGGTATCTACCCTCAGACTGAGAGGAGTCCTGTTTTCCTGGTGGCTCATTTTCCAGGGTCTGCAAAAGAAAATGTGCTTAGCAGGTACAAGGAGGAGCTCCAGGTAGGGGGCAGTGGTAGCCTCAGCTCTCAACCTTGGGTTCCCTCCCTTGGGTTCCTGATTCCTGCTGTGTCTCCTTCACATCCCCCATCCCCACCTCAGGGGGAGGCTGCTTCCCCTCTAGTTCTCTGGCCTCACCGTGGGCAAAAACTGGCTTTTCTTGGTTCCTTTTATCCCAGTTAAGAAAGGCTGACATTCACAACAAAACAAAACAAAAGACATCACTACATACTAAGGTAGAAATAAGAGGAAATAATCACCAACAACACAGAAGTGTAGTGAGTGTTTTGTTTCCCAGGCGCAAGTGGGTTTTCGGTGCCAGTGCTGTAGGGCTCGTCTAACTGCACTGGCTCGGCTAGATGCTGAGCGCCTAACTTCCTGCTGCACCTCCCCACCCCTGTTTATTCTGTCACTAAACCCAAATTTTAGAGTAATGCTTCGCTCTGTGCTTGACAATCTGTATTTTTATCACAAGTATGGAAATTGTACTTTGCCCTGGTTTCCACAGATGCCTAAACATGTCTAGGTTGGCTGTTGCCTAGGCACCTGGCTGAGCTGTTGGTTGTGTGTGTGGTGGAGGCTCTGGCAGGGGCTGGATGGAAGCCCCAGTGCATCCTTAGTCTTCTCAGCCAAGCTGGATGGTAACTACCAAGCCCCAGAGACACGTACTCTTAGCTTCCCTTTGTCCTTTCCACGCTTCCCGTTTTATTCCTGAGAAATTGCTGCTCAGCTGCCCCAGCTGGTCTGGGTGGCATGGAATGGGGCTACTTTGTTTCAAGACTGGACCTTTGGTAACTGACCATGAGGCACAATTCCTTAGCAGCCCTTGACCCAGGCTTTGTTCTGGGTTGCACAGGTGCATGTTGTCCCATCAAGTTTCTTCTGTTGTTTAGAACTGGGGCTGGTCACTGGAGCCCAGAGCCGGTCCTTGCCTGAGGGTCCCACAGAAACAGGGCCTTGCAGTGAGGCCAGAGGGGTAGTCCTGGCCACACATAAATCATGGAAAAAAAATTAATGTGATTGGATTATTGGAGTGCTTCAGTGTGTCTCCTTTTATGACGACTGAGTGAAGTAGTTGGTATAGTAAATTCCAGACTTATCTTTTGTTATTTTATCTTTAATGCTGCTTTTATTTCCTTTTGGATTTCTTTCTTTCCTTCCAGCTCTTGCAGGTTGGGTCTGATGTTGCTTCATTGTGTGTGTGTGTGTGGGGGAGGTTGGGGGCGCTGCTGTCTCATTGTCTCTCTTTAAAGCACAGACGAGTCACCTTCCTTGAAGGGTTTTTTGTGCTCATGTCTAGAATTGCTATCTTGGACCTGTGCTTTTTGGTCTACATCTCCTACCAGGAACTTGCAGGTTCGTGAAATTTAGAAGCAGTTGAAAATAACATGCTCTCTTACTAATAAATAAAGAGGCAGAGGGAAAAAAAAACCCTTTAAATCCCTGCCTTACAAAAACCTAATGTTAGTGGTACAATTGGAAGAGGGAGAGACGTACTCTGTCAGCCCACTCGGAACCCCCTGAGGGGGTGGGAAGGAGGGAGGGGTCTTTCCCTCCCTGGGTTGGAGGTGGCAAATTACCAGTGTCCACAAAGCCTGCAAAGCCCTGCTCCCAAGTCCCTCTGCCGGCTCCTGCTGTCGAGGGGGAGGCTGACTTTTGGGGCCCTGACCTGGGACCTGGGTTGCTTTCCCCCACAGGAGGGCCCCTCTTGGAGCAGTGAGGCAGGGACAAGCCTCTGCTGAGTTCCAGTCCTGGGCCAGCCCCGTGTCCTGTGCTGCAGTGTATGCAGCGAGTCGTTATTGTGGAAGGAGCTCTGCAGGCAGATTGCCTGGGCTTAAATCCCCGCTCTGCAATTTACTGTGGGACCTTGGGCAAGTGACTGTACCTCTCTGTGCCTCAGCTACCTCACCTCTAAAATGGGGATAACAATGGAATTGTTGTGAGGATTGGATGAAAGAATACGTGTCCCACACTTGGGACAGTGCTGCACTTAGCCCCATTTAGCGCAGCCAGTGGTATGCCTCAGCCTCCCAACTGTCCTGCCACGTGACTCTCTGATTCCCACTTTATAGTTGAGGAGACAGGCTCACAGAAGCTTAACAACTCCTCAGCCCCAGATCTGCCTTGAGGTTCTCTCTTCAGTGCCTTGGTGGTCCCCCACAGGGACCCTAGCTCTCCGGGATGTTAGGGGGTGATTGCAGAGGGACTGCTTGCTCAGGGGTGTGCCCACCAGGGGTGTTTTGTAGTTGGATTTTTTGTTGCCCTGTACACACACACAGACACATACATACACACACAGATAAAACATTTATGTGTTACTGTATAAAAATGATGCTGTGATTATGATTAATAAAATACCAATTCATTTTATTTTATTTTTATTTATCTTTTTAAATTTTATTTATTTATTTTTTTCCCCCAAAGCCCCAGTAGACAGTTGTATGTCATAGCTGCACATCCTTCTAGTTGCTGTATGTGGGACATGGCCTCAGCCTGGCCGGAGAAGTGGTGCGTTGGTGCACGCCCGGGATCCGAACCCGGGCCACCAGCAGTGGAGCACATGCACTTAACCGCTAAGCCATGGGGCCGGCCCAATACCAATTCATTTTATAGCTTGAATTTATAGTTGCCTTTGTCATCTTGATGTCCTCAATCATCGAATGCTAAAAGTACTGTCATCTAGGGAGCTGGGGACCTTGTTGATCTTAAAAAAGGGCCCTTTTTGGGGGAAAGTTCAGTAGACATTTACTCTTGCCCTTTTCCTGCCCTGTATTTTGGTGTATGTCCTGTCTGTCTGGCATCTGCTGCCTCACAGATCAAGGCGTGTTGGGGAGATGGAGTCCCCAGTATGGCTGGGCTGAGTTGTTAACTGGAAGCAAGGTTGGGAGCTCAGAATCCACACCAGGTTCAAACAGAAGGAGTGTCTGAAGTCCCTGTGGCAGCAAAGGAGGTGCTTACATCCAAGGGGCCTCGAAGGAATTCTGCTGGATCCCTTGATTCTCTGGAAGCACTGATTCTGGCTCAGCCTCACCTGTCTCTCCTAGGGTGCCTTCGTGGTACAGAGTGATTTCCTTTTTTTTTAAATTCAGCAAATTCCTCTGCCTTCATTAACCTGGGGCTCTGGTTGCAAAGTACATTCCCGAATCCAGACCGCAGACTGAAAGGCGGGGGCCTGCCCATGGCTCAGCTGGTGCCTGCGTGGTCACCGGCCCCTGAGAAGCCACTCTTTTCTAGGAAAGCTCTCCTCTTTGTTAGATTTTGCTTTGTCATTTTACTGCCCTACTCACCTACCCACGGTCATTGCTGTTCTGAGACACGTGGGTGGAATTCAGCAATGTTTCTTGACCTGTATTTGGGTCTCAGATCTCCTTCAGAATTTTATGAAAATAGCTTCTCTCCCCCGCAAAATGGATGCAAACATTTTTGCATGCAATTCTGACAGGTTCATAAATCCCCATTCATTTATTCAGCAAATATTTGAACATCTGTCACGTGCCAGGCACGATTCTAGGCCTTGGGATTACAGCAGGAACACAGTAGACCAAGACCTTACGTGTCCCAGTGTGGAGGGAAGGCCAGCCTCAGTGGGCGGTCGTGTCCAGGCCTCATCCCGCCTGCCGGGGCTGGCTCATTGCCAGCCTCCTGGTTCCCATCGAGCTTTCACCTTCTTGAGCTGGTTTTGGACTTCACCATCATTATCCTAATGATTTTTGTACTGAGGCTTATTTTGTGCCAGGTGCCCCTACTCCTCCGTGCGTGATTGCACCTATCCCACGTCAACTTGTTTTGCAGGGGGAAAGCTGGGCTTGGGAAAGTTAAGTGACAGGCCGCACAGCCAGGAAGTGTGGTGTGTGCTTTTGATCGGTGAGCAGCTTGGGGTTGTGGAATTCAGCAAGCCAGGCCTGAGGACATCATCAGAAATGCCATCAGGGCCAGCTCCGTGGCTTAGCGGTTAAGTGTGCGCGCTCTGATGCTGGCGGCCCGGGTTGGGATCCCGGGAGCGCCCCGAGGCACCACTTCTCCGTCCAACGTGAGGCCGAGTCCCACGTACAGCAACTAGAAGGATGTGAACCTATGACATACAACTATCTACTGGGGCTTTGGGGGGAAAAAACTGAATAAATAAAATCTTTAAAAAAAAAAAAAAAAAAAAAAAAAAGAAATGCCATCAAAAAATTGTGCGACCATTTTGTCCCGGACCGTCTCCATTCTCTGTTTCTTTAGCAGTCAGACGTTTAATCTTTACGTGGCAGTCACATCCAGTTGCCTTGCTCACTGGTGGGAACGTGAGTGGAACATGCTTTCAGGCCTCTACCTGGTAGACATCATAGACACTTTATGTTACTCAAAATACACAGTTACTATTAGCCAAATTGCATAATCCCATCCTCAGTCCCAAATAATTGCCTTGTGAATGACATTTGAGATGCACATCATTTAGTACTTGGCTGAGGAGATCTGTATGCACACTGGGGTTTCCATGCCAGACAGTTGTTTTCTTGTTTTAACTTTTAAGGCACTGCCCGATGGACAGAGTAACCTCCTGAAAAGTTGCTTTAAAAAACTTTGTATTCTCTGTGGAGGGTGGGATGAAACAGCATTGGTGGTCTTGACTCAGCCCCTGACTTAACAGAGTCATTGTTCTGACCGGAGGTTTGCAAGCTGCCATCCTCCTGGCATGGACAGCTGCTAGTTCTTTAAATATTTACATTTAATAACTTTATAGCTCTGCTTCCTTCTAAGGCTTGCCACAACTTCATGTCAAACACAGAGCTGCACCTTTGGAGTTATTTTGAAACATGACTAAATGCCCGGGTGAGGTTTCTTTACAGCCAGCTCACATCGTAGAGGAATGGCTGGACTGCATTTGGCTCAATGCTAATTAAATGTTGCAGTGTCCAGTCATTCTTCCTGGGCATTTGGGTCCGGAGAAGCCCCAAGCCTGGGAGGGGGAACTTGTCCCTGTCTTATGCGACCAGAGGGCCATTGTTAGAAGTCAAGTCCTGAGAGAGTTGGGAGGCATTCTGTTCTAAAAGGAGTTTCCAGCCCAAAGGGGCGAGGCAGGGTTGGAGGAGACTGGGATTGAAGCCCAATAAGGTGGAGATTGGGGTATGAGGGCTTGAGGGTGGCTGACAAGAGAGAACATGTAGGATTTCCCAGCAGGGGTGGTGGGGGGAATGGCGGCATGGTGGTGTGAGGGGAGGCAGCTTCTCTCCCTGGCTGCGGGGTTGTGGCTCCAGGGATAGATGTGCCACGTGGGACTCCTGTCCTGAGCCCTCTTGCAATGCGACTGTCCCCACGGGGTGAGGAATCTGAAGGGCTCAGAGTTGTGCCTACCTGAAATCTGTGCCTCCTCTTCTAGACCGTGCACGGGGACAGAGACCCTGGAATTCCCTGTCCCAGTTACCCCTCGCCCACTTACAAGACCTGTGTGGGCCTCTTGCCTGGTTGTGTCTCATTGAGGGTGGACTGTGCCGCTGTGTGCCTCAGGCTGAGAGGTGGCCAAATGGTGGCTGTGTGCAGGGTGTGTGTGGGATAGAGCTTGGGTGTGTAGGCTGGGGTGTTCCCACGAGTGCACCTGTGGGTCCTTGTGGTCCAGGGCACGGCTCTGGATTCATTGTGTATTTGGTTTCTTGAAACAACCAAGTCCGTGCTTGCTTATTGAGTGTGCTTGTCCCATGCCATCTCTGCAGCTCATGGAACCCTGCAGACCTTGGAGGTGTTGCTCCCTGTTACAGCTGGGGCTTGGGGACGTGGGTTCGAGAGCAGGCCTGTCTCCTGCTCAGCTGTTCTTACCACTAACCCAGCCACACGGGAGGAGGACCACTTGCACTGCGCCATTTTACCCAAAGTCTCCTTCTAGGGCTTGGCCAATTGAGAGCTTTTAGATTTTTGTCAGCATTCTGGCACAATATCAGAAGGATTCCAGTCTATACCGTGATCTTTTTTAGAGCTCATATTTTATTTCTGCTTTAGCTCCATGGACTTTAGCCTGGAAGATTCCCAGTGAACACTTTTAACATAGATATGAAACTTTTCCTTGTAGCAAAGCACAGATACTCTGGCTCCGGGGTAAATAGCTCTTCTAGAAACAAGTCAGTTCACTTCTTCAGCAGCAAAGCAGTGCTCCAGGAACCTTTCGGGGCACATTCTTCTTGTGACTTCTTGTCCTCCGGGAGGGGAGGGATGCGGTGTCTCGGGTCACTGCCACAGTTGCAGTGTCCTGCAGTACACATGACCATCCCCGGTGCTGCTGGAGCTGGGGTGCCCCCTCTCCAGGAGTACCTGCCAGGTGGGAGATGGAGACGAGCATGGGGACTGCCTGAGGATCGTGGAGCCTTCAGTGGTGTCCCCAGCTCAGAAGGTCACAAAAGCTGGTCTGAAACCGTTCTCACCAATGTAAGAAAAATAAGGACAGAGTAGTTTTCATATGTTAAGGTTAGCAACTGCCTTTTCTTGGGAAGGGCTCTCTTTTAGTATAAAATTGTGACCTTTGTATCTTTTATTCTTTTTTTTGTTTGTGAGGAAGATCAGCCCTGAGCTAACATCCATGCTAATCCTCCTCTTTTTGCTGAGGAAGACCAGCTCTGAGCTAACATCTATTGCCAATCCTCCTCCTTTTTTCTCCCAAAGCCCCAATAGATAGTTGTATGTCGTAATCGCACATGCTTCTAGTTGCTGTATGTGGGACGCGGCCTCAGCATGGCTGGGGAAGCGGTGTGTCGGTGCGCGCCCGGGATCTGAACCCGGGCCGCCAGTAGTGGAGTGCGCGCACCCAACCGCTAAGGCACGGGGCCGGCCCTCTTTTACTCTTAAAATGTCCTTTCTTTCAGTGTTGGTGATGAAAGCTGGTAGTTTTTAGAGTATCCTTACTTGACAAAATAAAAAGTTAGCAGCCTTGTGTAATTCTCCTCCAAAATTTTAAAGTTTTATTGAGTATAATTAACAGACAATAAGTTGCACATATTTAACATGTACAATTTAATAAGTTTTGACATATGAATGTACCCCATAAGCCATCACCACGATCAAGATAATGAACATATCCATCACCTCTAAAAGTTTCCCCAAGCTACCTTATAGTCCCTTCTGCCCTCCCCTCCCTACTCCCAGGCACCTGCTTTCTGTCACTGCAGATTAGTTGGCATTTTCTAGAATTTTACATAAATGGAATCATACAGTATATACTTTTTTTAGTCTGCCTTCTTTCACTCAGCAAAATTATTTTGAGATTCATCCATGTTGTAGCATATATCAATATTTTGTTCTTTTCAATCCGTGCATAGCTATGCCACAGTTTGTTTATCCATTCACCTATGGATGGACATTTGGGCTGTTTGTAGTTTGGGGCTATTACAAATAAAGCTGCTATGAACATATGTGTACAAGTCTTTGTACGGACATACCCTTTCATTTCTTTTGGGTAAGTACTAGAGTGAATGGCTGGATGATACAGTAGTGTTTAACTTTTAAGACACTGCCAAACTGTTTTCTGTTTCTAAACTGCTGTACCTTATTACATTTCCACAGCAGTGTGTGAGAATTCCAGTTCCTCCACATCCTCACCAATACTTCGTATGGTCAGTCTTTTTAATTTTTGCCATTCTGGTAGGTCTGTAGTGATGTCTCATTGTGGTTTTAATTTGCATTTTCCTAATGACTAATGATGTTGAGCGTCCTTTCATGGGCTTATTTGCTGTCTGTATATCTTCCTTGATGAAGTATCTATTCAAATCATTTGCCCATTTAAAAAATTGGGTTATTACTTAGTTTTGAGGTTTCTTTATATATTCTGGATACAAGTCCTTTATCAACTATATGATTTGCAAATATTTTCTCCCAGTCCATAGCTTGTCTTTTTATTCTCTTAACAGTGTCTTTTGAAGAGAAGTTTAAAAAATTTGATGAAGTCACTTTGTTCTTCTGTGGTTTTCTGCTTTCTTGGCTGGTGCCATAGCTAAAATCTATGCCTAATCCTAGGTCACAAATGTTTTCTCTTAGAAGTTTTATAGTTTTAGGTTTCACATTAGGTCTGTGATCCATTTGAATTATTTTTTGTGTATGACATAAGCTATGAATTGAAGTTTATTTTTTTCACCTGTGGATATCCAGTTGTTTCAGCACCATTTGTTGAAAAGTCCTCCAAATTTTGGGGGAAAATTTTTAGTTACTGTAATCCGAAGGTGTGGAATTGTGGTTCTGTGCACACAGATCTCTTCCCTTTCATGGCTGTTGACTGTTCTCATCAGCTTCACTCAGCCTGGTTTTTTCTTTATTTCAGTGTGTCTTGAGCCCCTTGATAGCAGAGGCACTATCACTGGGCAGTGTGTGAGAAGGGGGCTGGGGGACTCCTGCTGGGCTCCTGTGTGGTCTCCCCCTCTGCTCTGGGGCTTCCAGAGCCCTGGGCACAGAGCCTTTAAGGACTTTCTGGTGGTTGGGTTCTGGGCAATGCCTCATTTCCGGAGGTGACTGTGGAGGCCTGCCAGGTACAGAGAGGTGAGGGGACAATAAGCCTTCTGTGCCTGAGTGGGTGGGGTGCGGCCCAGGCTGGGGACGTGGCTGTAGCTGAGGAAGATGGGTGGGGCCATTCCCATCTGTGTGGGCTGGCCACAGTGTGACCTGCCATCAGACTGAGGGGACGTGGCTCCACTCTGGGCTCCTGACCCCCCTCTGCCCAGCTTTATGACCATGTCTGCAGGGTCTGGATGTTCATTTTTTTCCCTTCAGTCACAAAAAGGTTGAGCAGCCTCTGCCTTTGTCCCACTGCTCAGCAGCTTCACAGAAGGTGGTAAAGTCTTTGTCTGCTTTTGTCCTGTGGGCAGTTGGTCTTCACTCAGTATATACTGCTGGTACCACTAGAACTAGCACTACTAGAACTACCACGACTAGTATCGGCACCTGCCTCTCGCACCAGTGGAGCTCCTCTGCTCTAAGCCCTTTACCTGTATCACGCATTTAGTCCCCACAACAACCTGATGGGGTGGCTGCAGCCCATTTTAAGGTGAGGAAACTGAGGCACAGAGAAGGCCAGTAAGAACTCTTTGGGCCATGCTTTCCATTACTGAATGTTGGAGGAGGGGTTTGGTTTAACATTTTTCATTAACTTATGAACCAAAACAGGAAGAGTGGTTTATGTGGCTCTCCTGAGTCTTCATTTCCTTATCAGCAGTTGAGCTGTTTGACCAGATGAAAATTCTTTGGTGGCTCCCTGTTGCCATCACAGTAAAATCCGAACTTGTGATCTGGCCCCTGCTTACCCCTTCAACCTCATCTCTTGCCACACTGAACTTCTTGTGTTTTTCCCTCCTCAAATGTGCTTTCCACAGATCTGTTAACCTCTGCTGTAAACACCCTTTCTTTCCATCTTTGCCTGCTGAACTACTCATCCTTGAAAACTCAGCTAGATTTCACGTACCACCCCCCACCCCCAGGCATCCTGCCCTTGGGCCTGCAGAGTGCAAGGTCCACACCTGTCCCAGTGCTTCTCGAATATGGTATGATTGGCTGACTATGACCTGCTGGGCTTGGAGCTAGGTGAGGTAGAGGGCAGGGACTGCCTTTTTATGGGAATCCACAGTTCTTAGCTCTATGCTGGCATATAACAGGCAGACATTTGTGGGATGAACAAATGTGGCATGAATAATATGAGGACCCTCATATTATTATATTTATTATATATATATTAATATATATATATAAAATATATAATATAATATTATATATTATTATATATATATCAGACCTATTGGTTTATGATCATCTGGGGCCCAGGGCTGCCCTCATGGGGAAAGTAATGTTGATGCATTTAAAAAGCATCATTCATCGATTCCTTTAAATCCTGAGTGAGGCTTACATAGATCTTTTTTTTCCCTCTATGAGAATGAATTTTCTATTGCGTTAAAAAACATGCTATTTCTCTGACTATCTTGTAGATCATTGATTTAAGTTTCTATATTTTTTCCCCAAATGTGTGTGATAACCATTGTTATTTTTTTTTTTTGCTTTACAAGTGTTTCATGTTTTTATTTATTTAAATAACTGCTGAGTTTATATTTTATTTTGATTAAAAAAGTAATATATTTTTTTTTATTGATGTTTTAATGGTTTCTAACATTGTGAAATTTTGGGTTGTACATTTTTCTTTGTCCATCACCACATATATGACTCCCTTCACCCCTTGTGCCCACCCCCCACCCCCACTGCCCTGGTAACCACAGTCCAGTTTTCTCTGTCCATGTGTTGGTTTATATTCCACATATGAGTGAGATCATACAGTGTTTGTCTTTCTCTTTCTGGCTTATTTCACTTAACATAATACGCTCCAGGCCCATCCATGTTGTTGCAAATGGGACGATTTTGTCTTTTTTTATGGCTGAGTAGTATTCCATTGTATATATATACACCACATTTTCTTAATCCAGTCGTCAGTCGAGGGACACTTAGGTTGCTTCCACTTCTTGGCTATGGTGAATAATGCTGCAATGAACATAGGGATGCATAAGCCTCTTTGGATTGTTGATTTCAGGTGCGTTGGATAGATTCCCAGTAGTGGGATGGCTGGATCATAGGGCATCTCTATTTTTAATTCTTTGAGGAATCTCCATACCGTTTTCCATAGAGGCTGCACCAATTTGCATTCCCACCAGCTGTGTATGAGGGTTCCTATTTCTCCACATCCTCTCCAACATTTGTTGTTTTTTGTCTTGGTGATTATAGCCATTCTAACGGGCGTGAGGTGGTATCTTAGTGTTGTTTTGATTTGCATTTCCCTGATGATTAGTGATGTTGAGCATCTTTTCATGTGCCTATTGGCCATCTGTATATCTTCCTTGGAGAAGTGTCTGTTCATTTCCTCTGCCCATTTTTTGATCAGGTTGTTTGTTTTTCTGTTGTTCAATTGTGTGAGTTCTTTATGTATTATGGAGATCAACCCCTTGTCAGATGTATGTTTTGCAAATATTCTCTCCCAGCTGGTTGGTTGTTTGTTCATCTTGATCCTGGTTTCATTTGTCTTATAAAAGCTCTTTAATCTGATAAAGTCCCACTTGTTTATTTTTTCGTTAGTTTCCCTAGTCTGGGTAGGCATGTCATCCGAAAAGATTCCTTTAAAACCAATGTCAAATAGTGTGTTGCCTATATTTTCTTCTATGAGTTTTATAGTTTCAGGTCTCACCTTCAGGTCTTTGATCCATTTTGAGTTAATTTTTGTGAATGGCGATAGCACATGGTCCACTTTCATTCTTTTGCATGTGGCTGTTATAACCATTGTTATTTTTATGGTAAGCTCAATAAATAGAGTTTTTGAAAATATTTCTTTGGAATGTTGGGGCCAGCATGAATTAGAATGGATCAAGTGTAGTTTGGTGTCTCTTTTTGAAAGAGAAGGAAGTTTGGTGAGAACTGATAACTGAACTGTGTTTAATACAGAGAGCTATTTAGAAATGTTTTGCTGCATTTCACTGTAGTCCACATGCCTGTGACTACATGGTTTTACTCCTGAGCTGCTGGGGTTCAAGGAGCCGTTAGACTGTTGGCCCGTGGACCCTGGGCTTGACTCTTACAGGTTGTTGAGATATGAACATTTGAATTAAATTTTCAGGTCATTGTATAATGTATTTTTCTCTTTAATTGCTAGGAGGCAGGATTAATCAATCTCACCTGTCTACTTTTATATTTAGGGGGGCAGGAGGAGGTAAGGGAAATAGAATTTTGAATTGTATCTTTATGAAGTGAGTTCGAGTTTTATTTGGTCATGGTCCACTCCTGCTCTTGGCACGTGCCTGACTTCTCAATGTGGTATGTGTAGTGGTCATTCCTGAACTCAGAGTGGGTGGTCTTGAACCACCATAGTGGGTGGCCAGTGAGGTCCCTGAGGGGGAAGAGCCGGCCGTGGTTAGGGGTATTGTCTAGGGGCTTGAGATGGAGTTCTTCTCTGTGGAGAGCTAACCACCCATGTGATAACAGTGGTGATTAGTGTCCCAGCAGCTGCCATGTGGCAGGTACTTCACATACATATGCACACACATTATTGCCAACTCTCACTGTAGTGCTGCAAGGCTAATACTGTTACCCCCTTTTTACATATAAAGGAAACAGAGGCTTACAGAGATAGTTAACGTGTCTGTTCAGGGTCACACAGCTAGTAAGTGCAGAGGCAGGATTTGAAGCTGGGTGTGTCTTGGTTTTTCCCCTGTACCGTGGGGCTGGTAGGTATACCACACCCTTTAGCTCCTTGGCACAGCCCCATCTCTGAGTGTTCAGTAGGTCTGTGCCAGGCTGCAGAGAGCAGCAAAGGCAGCCTGAGATGTGAGCACTTGGCCTCTGCTCACACACACCTCTGTGTTGGGGTGTCGGTGGTGATGTCTGTCCTGTGTTCATCTGAATGCTGTGATGTGCACGGCTCCATCTTGGTCTGTGTGTGGGGTAGAGATGTGGACACACTCCAGCCATGGGAAATGTCATCTTTCATTAACCAAGTATCAAGGGAGTGATGGACTTGACAGCTGTCTGAGTGATGTGAAGGGAGAGGGCTATGGGTGCAGCCAGGGAGTCGGTAGTCAGGGGAGGCTTCATGGAGGAAGTGGAGATGTTTGTATCTGTGTGTGTGGGTATGTATAATTTACATACAATTAAATTCATTCAAGAAGTTTGTTTCTCAGGGACTTTATTATATAGGCACTAGGGATCAACAAAAGTTTTTAAGCAGAAGAGTAAGGGGAGATCAGATCTGGGTTTCAAGAAGGTTTTCTGGAATGCATAGAAAAGGATAGAGCTTACATGTAGAGGGTCAAATGTTTGATGCAATAGCAACTGCCCTTTCTTAGGGTCTTTGCACACGTGGTTCTCACTGCCAGGACTGTCCTTTGCCTGGCCGGCTACTTTTCATCTTTCAGGTCATAGCACCAAAGCTACCTCCTCAGTGGGCCTTCCCTGGCCACTCAGTCTAATGTTGCTCCTTGTCCCTCGGTCTCTGTTGTATGTCTGAAGTCATCATGCCCCCACACAGATCTCAGTGTGTGTGTTACCTCCATCCCTCTGTTAGACTGTCATCGTCACGTGAGCAGGGGCTTGTCTGTCTCCTGTTGTCTCCTCTCAGAACAGTGCTGGGCCCTGCAAGGCCTGATGAGCGTATGATGGGAACGAGCAGTTGAGGTGCAAGATCCGAGATGCTGTGGGATCGATCGAGCTGGTCTGGTGGTAGTGCGGCTGGAAAGGGGAGGCGGCACCAAGGCTGTTTCTTTTCTTTTTTTTTTTTTTTGTGAGGAAGAACAGCCCTGAGCTAACATCCATGCCAATCCTCCTCTTTTTTTGCTGAGGAAGACTGGCCCTGAGCTAACATCCGTGCCCATCTTCCTCCACTTTATGCGGGACGCCGCCACAGCATGCCCTGAGAAGCGGTGCGTTGGTGCACCCCCAGGATCCGAACCCGGGCTGCCAGCAGCGGAGTGCGAGCACTTAACCACTATGCCATGGGGCCGGCCCAAGGCCATTCCTTTTAATTTTGCTTAACCAGATTAATGCTGCCCTTGATTTATACTTGTGGATGTTTCGGTTGGGTGGCCGCTGCTCTTTCTTAAATAGCTGGGATGTTGGTCAGACTTGCTGACCACTGCTGTGGCCAAGCTTTGTGGCTTACAACAGCAGCATCATTTTGCTTAGCTTGGATCGCTTTTCCTTTTCTGTTGGGCAAGTTCTCTTTTGCTAGCTATCGTTTCCCTCTTTAAAATCTCCCAGTGTAGCGCCTGGTCTTCCTTTTCATGTTTCTCCCTTGTCTGATGCTTGCTTTTTCTGCATTAATTTTGAAAAAAGGGAAATCAACTTGGGGTTGCTTGACTGAGGCTACAGAGCAAGGAAATGGTCGATTTTGAAACTAAAGCTTGAGCTTCCTGACTCTGGACATTTCTGTGGGCCGGACCCTGAGGCTCAGTGAACATGACCTTGATGTGTCCTTTTCGCTGATGGTGTGGTGGGTGATGACAGGCAGCCAGCCACTCTATATGGATCAATAATGGATGTCAGTCCTGCAGTCAGCGAGGGGAGGGCTCCGTGGGGTTGTGGGTGGGTGGAATTGCTTCAAGTTGAGATGGGGCTATGGAGTCTGTGACAAGAATGTGGGTTTTCTCAGTGATTTCTGGGTGGGAATGGAGTAGGGGCCACTTGTCAGATTTCACAGTCCTTTTCAAACTTGACCCTTTCCTCCAGAATATGATGTCATGTAGAAGCAAAGGTTAAAACCAGCTAAAGCTGGGTGACAGACGTGTGTGGAGGGGGAAGGGAGGCTGTTCATTGTGCTGTTCTTTTTATGTTTGCAAGTGTTCTGAAACCACATGGGCCTTTCTGAGGGGGTCGCTGAGGACTGGTGGATGGTATGGCCTCTTGGGGATGCTGGTTAGTAAAGGGTGACCCTGCTGAGCCCTGGATCTGGGTCTGGATGTGGAGAGAAGTGAAGCCAGGGGTTACTGGGAGGCTGGGACCACCTCGGAGCCTCCCAGCATGCCCATCTGCTGGGCCTTGTGGGCAGAGTGTGGAGCCCATCAGGAGCAGCCCTGAGGGGAGCCAGCCACCCTCTGGGGGTGAGCACCCCATCCCAAGAGGTGTGCAGCTGAAAGAAGAGGGTCTCTCTCTGGTCACATCATCCCCGCACACTTCCTGATTTCATTTTTTTGTGTGTGAGGAACATCAGCCCTGAGCTAACATCCAATGCGAATCCTCCTCTTTTTGCTGAGGAAGATTGGCTCTGGGCTAACATCCATGCCCATATTCCTCTACTTTATATGGGACACCACCACAGCATGCTTGACAAGCAGTGCGTTGGTGCGAGCCCGGGATCTGAACCTGCGAACCCTGGGCCACCGAAGCGCTTCGTGTGAACTCAACTGCTACGCCACCAGGCTGGCCCCCCGATTTCATTTTTTATAGGAAGCAGCCGTCTTTCCTGACCTTTGGTTACCAAACAGGACAAACAAACCAATATATATCCGTCTCTAGGGTTTAATTTAGAATAAGGAAAATTAAGTGTCGACTCCACTTGTGTTTTCCAACCACCTCCTCCCCTTGCTTTTTTTGGGCAAGCAGTTGCCTCTTTTGGAGTAGTTAGTCCCAACAGCTTGGCTTTACGATCTCATCGTTATTAAACTGGTGGCGTTGTTGATGTGCCAAGGGGAGGAGACCTGAGTCTCTGTACTGGGAGATGTTCCGCCCTTCCCTGGGTTAAGTTAATTTTGTAACGGTTAAATAGGCTGAAGTTTTGCAACCTTTTGGCACAGGTGACGTAAGAGAAATTTAATTTCCATTTCCCTCTGGTTTACTTTGCTCCTTATTCCCAGCGTCCTGAAGCACCCAGTGAAGGGAGTGGTTTTTCCACTTGGAGCTATCTTTGCATTAGGTGTGGCTAACCAGCTGTCCTGGGTCAGCCACAGATGGTCGCAGTCATCCTGCTTTGTCCCTGGCAGGTGGGTTTTCACATCCTCTCCAGACTCAGTTTGGGGAGATGGGCGAGCGAGAGATGGGAGCAGAGTTTTATTAGTTTAATTAGGTTGACATATCAACATCAGAGTACCATCAGGGAAGCCGGGGGCTTTTTCTTTTAGATTGGAAATTGAGAATTCTGAATTAGGTACTTTTATTAATTTGTCCTGGTCTTTAAGCAAATTATGTAGCTGTTCTATTTTCACTGATGGCAGGGAAGAGTGTTTTTAATGCCCTGCTGAGTGCTGTGCCCCATAGCCCTTGCATAGCTCCTTCAGCTGAGTCTTATAGTAGTTTTAGTGTTCACGAGGCAGCACTGTCCCTGGTACTTGACATGTTACCTGAGTAGTGGTCGCTCAGCATTTGTCTCATGGGACTGAGACTGGCCAGCAGTCAGCTAACTGAAGAAGCTGGATAAAGCAAGAATCATAAAAAACAATGCATAGTTTAGGCCTTTTATTTTTAATTTTTAATTTTTTTTTTTTGGTGAAGAAGGTGCGTAGGTCCACTCCCTGTGTTGGAACCTGCGAACCCCTGGGCCGCTGAAGCGGAATTCGTGAACTTGACCACTACGCCACTGGGCTGGCCCCACAGGCCTTTTATTTTTAACTTAAAAAAAAATCAATGGGCCAGCCGGCCCGGTGGCGTAGTGGTTAAGTGCCTGTGCTCCGCTATGGCGGCCCGGGGTTCGCAGGTCTGATCCCAGGTGGGGACCCCAGCACCACTCATGAAGCCATGCTGTGGCAGGTGTCCCGCATATAAAGTAGGGGAGGATGGGTGTGGATGTTAGCCCAGGGCCAATTTTCCTTAGCAAAAAGAGGAAGATTGGCAACGGATGTTAGCTAAGGGCTAATCTTCCTCACCAAAAACCAAAAACAAAAAACAAATCAATGTATCTCATATGCCAATCTTTTATTGACCTTTTTTTTACTTTGAAATCTGCTGATCAGAATTGTCAGTTGTTTTTGTGCATAAACCACACCTCTAATTTATTGTGCTCGATATTCGGTTTTTGCTTGAAGAGGATTGAGAACTTAGATGCATGAAGCGATCTGAGTTGCTAATTCCTAGATTTTTACAAATTTTCACCCAATTCTTTACAGTTGTTTTACTTGTCTTACCCACATCTATAATTTAGTTAGGGTTTTTAAAAAACGTTTTTAATTTTAGCAACTTGTAGTTTTCATAGAAACAACTGTACACTTATTTCATAGGTTTATATAGTTGTGTGTGTGTATCTATATACATATATGTATATAGATACACATATCTGTATATGCATATGTGTATATATATACATATGTGTATTTAAATACATATATATGTATATGTATAATTGGCATAAGCAAGTTTGGAGACATACACTTTGTTTAGCACACTGGGCGATGTGTGGGTCTGTTTGCCACATATGGTCACTATGTCAAGGGGGTCCTTTAGTAGTTTAGACAGGGATTCTGCTGTCAGGAAGCTTCCAGCTTAGTGAGGGCAATATCTGTATTTCAATAACTATAACACAAGTTAAAAAGTGGCAGATGCCTTCAGAGAGAGCATGTGCTCCCAGCAGGACAGGATCCGAGAATTCACGGAGAAGCAGGTGTTTGATCTGGGCCATTCATTTCTTTCTGTGTATAGTTGAATATTTTTCTATAAGTAGAGATATAAACAGATGTAACGATGTAAACAGATGTAACTATCACTGGGCCTTGGGCAGTGTAAGAACATCTGAAATGTTTTTGAAGTTTCTGTGTGTCAGTCCTTTGTAGAAACGTGCTTTTTCCTAAGTGACAAAGCTTCGTAATACCCCTGTTGTCTGTGCTTTGCTGCAGGGCATCGGTCAAGGGGAGTGGTGTTCCTTTCAGTCAGGAAACAGCGTACCAGTCACAGTTCTGTGGTCTTAAGCTAACCCGAGCGTAAAAGCTCTTCCTTGGGAGACAGTGGATGGGGTGGTCTCACAGACTCAGGGGGAACCTGAAAAGGAGCCGGGGAGGGACCATTATTTCCAAGGGGTGGAGGTATTCCCCAAAGCCCAGTTGGAATGCTGTTGCCAGAAGGAGGAGGAATGAGTGCTGGACAAGGAGCAGCCCATTTGGAAATGCTTTGTAGAGCGCCCCATGAAATGAGGTAATACATCAACCAAGGGCCAGGATGTATCCAGGAGGCATATACACTTTTGTATGTGTCTCAGACGTGTCTATCTGAACTTCTAGAGGCTAAAAAGCATGGCACATCGTCCACAGGACCTCAAGAAATATTGTAATTCGTAGGAATTCAAGACATGTTGCCAGACTGCCTCCCGGAACTTACTGTTCATGTGAGTGTGGAAGCCTTCCTGAGTTCTGCCCGGTGTGGGGGGTGAGTGCACTCAAGTGAGGAGAAACGGTGTCATTTGGGAGTGAAGATCCCAGCTTTGTAGTCAGTCAGCTGGAC
Source organism: Ceratotherium simum simum (assembly GCF_057802395.1). NCBI lineage: Eukaryota > Metazoa > Chordata > Mammalia > Perissodactyla > Rhinocerotidae > Ceratotherium > Ceratotherium simum. Next base: position 7,176,153 of record NC_141924.1, read on the forward strand.
AGAGGATGGACTCTAGGCTCTGCCACCAACCTGATGTGGACCTTGTGCTCTTCTTCTGTTGTGTGTAAACAAAACTGTTTGTGATATTCTTTGTTAGGTTTCCTTTTTTTTTTTTTAATTTATTTTTTTCCCCCAAAGCCCCAGTAGATAGTTGTATGTCATAGCTGCACATCCTTCTAGTTGCTGTACGTGGGACACGGCCTCAGCATGGCCAGAGAAGCGGTGCGTCGGTGCGCGCCCAGGATCCGAACCCGGGCCGCCAGTAGCGGAGCGCGTGCACTTAACCGCTAAGCCACGGGGACGGCCCCTTTGTTAGGTTTCTTAAAGTTGCAGGTTCTTGCATTTGTTACTATATGCTCGTGCCAAGCGGAACACAAAGATGTATACACAGCACGGAGGTAGTAAACCTCCAGCCCAACATTCTGAGATGAACCAGCGCCGACCTCTTCAGTGCAGCAGAACCTTCCACAGCTTTCTGCAGGCTCTCACAAGCATCTGTGCGTGTTTTAATGGAAGGAAGAACATGCTGCAAGCATCGCTCGGCAGCTTGCTATTTTCATTTCCCTTTAGCTTACACACTCCTGGTTTAAGTTCTCTGTTATACACTCCTGGTTTGAGTTCTCTGAGAACAAAGATCTAACAGAGCGCTCTGCGTGTTGTAGGTGTTTGTTGTTGAATGAATGAATGAATGAATGAATGCTGTCTTCTGGATATCTCTTTGGGTCAATAGTTTTGGTAGTTATGCCAGATTGAGTTGCTTCAGCTTTCTGTAGGTCATACTGACACCAACAGTGTATAAGTATACTCTTTTCTGGGCATTTCCACCTGTACTAGATGTTGTGTTTTGCCAATCTGATGGGTGAAAGTCATATCCCATTATTATTTTAATTTGTGTTTTCCTGAGTACTAGTGAAGTTGAGCATCATTTCTCATGTTTATTGGCCATTTGTATTTCTTCTTCTGTGAATTCTATATCTATATCCTTTGTCCATTTTTTCCTCCATTGGATTGTTTTTCTTTTCAGTTTTTAGGAACTCTTTGTATATTGGGCTGTAAATACTTTGCTGTATGTATTGCAAATACAATTTGCTATTGTTTCTGGCTATTGTTTCTATAATTCGTTTTTACTTTTAGATGTGTTTTTCCATAAAATTTAAAGATTTTTATGTAGTCAAATATGTCTGCCTCTTTATAGTGTTTAGGTTTCCTGTCCCATCTATGGTCTAGAGAAGACTGTAGACCAATTTCCTATGTGTGTGTGCTTATGCGTATATGTTTATACATATATTTGCAACATTTCTAAGTTTATTTCTAAAGAAAATAATAATTTGAATACAGTAGTGTATTAAAAGATTAATTCTCCATCACCAAGTAAGGTTTATTCCAGAAGTACAATGATAGCCTGATATGAGGAACTGTGTTGGCTGGAGGAAGTTCTGGCTCAGGATTTAGAGCATGGTGTGTCCCAGTCCTCCCATCTACTAACTCTGACTTTGGCCAAATTATTTAATCTCCCCGAGCTTCAATCTCCTCATCTGTAAAATTAGCAGGACAAGAATAGTATCATCGTCGACGGTTGATGTCAGGACTAAATGGGGTAATACATGTTAAGTGGTTAGAGCAGGGCTTGTGCATAGTAAGTGCTCAATGTCATGCTTAGCAACTCACTACATAGAATTAAAAGGAAAACCCGTGTTGACTATATTAGCAGATGTTTGAAAGGCATATAATGTAATTCAGCAGCTAATCCTAATAAAAATCTAAGTAAAATGATCATAGAAGGAATCTACGTAAACATAGAAGTATTTACCAGAACTCAGCAACAAGCACATTAAGTGGTCATTCCATTAAGCTCCAGGCATGACAGGGAGGCCTGCGTGCAGCACACATCTGTGAACCCCAGGTGATCTGTGGACTTGACAGCTCGTGGGGACAGGGGCCAGAGGAGCAGCTGTGGCAGTGTCTGTCCAGCCTGAGCTGGCCCTGCATTTCTTCTCTGCTCTGTCTGGAGCTTATGACCGCCTGTCCCTGAGGCCTGCACTTCCCACTGGCCTTTCACCAGTGGGTGTGGCTCCTGGCTTCACCCTGCAGGAACCAGGAATGAATTCCTGGTGTTGGGTGGGGAAGAGGATTGTTAAAGTAACAAGCCACCTCAAAATGGCCAGGGAAGCAGTACTGGGAACCAAGTGTGACACCTAGAGCCCGAGGGTCAGCGACAGGCGGGTTCACCTGGCAGGCGCCCGTGGTTCTGTACTCTCTCTCTGAGGAATTAGCCCAGTCGTAATTTCTAACCTCCCCCTTCCACTCCCACATGCAAATAACATGAGAGAGGGAGGGGAGGCCTGAATGCTCTGAACCCTGGAGGGCTTCAGGTCGGATGGGACCTTGCAGACTGGCCTGGAAAGCCTTGGTGGGACGGGCGGGTCTCAGCATTGGCCTGCTTTTGGCGTTGCGTTTGTTGAACACCTGTGTTTCTTTCCTTGTGTCTTTCTTACGGCACTTTTCTTGTCTAACTCTAGTTTGGAAATGTTTTATTAGACAACTTAAAATTGATGTACACAATGGGTGATGGATATGTAAGTTTTGAAGCATAGTAATAAAAACCTCGAAGCTGTCCTCCCAGCCTGAAACCATTGTGCACCACAGGGAAGCTCCTCGTGGGTGCTTCCTGCCAGGGGTAAAGGTATTCCAGGATATTTTGTCACTCTGTCATTTCTTTGCTTCTTTTAAAAAAAGAATACTTACACACACATATATATCTTTAAATTTATTGAGTTTCTATTTATGAGCTTTATAAAAAGGGAATCCAAAAATCTGCAAATTGCATTTTTCCTTCGTTTTTACTACTGAATAGTATTCCATTGTGTGCATTGTATTAGTCAGGGTTCTCCAGAGAAACAGAACCAATAGGATGAGAGTATACATAGAAAGAGATCTATATTGAGGAATTGGCTCACTTGATTTTGGAGACTAGCAAGCCCAAATCTGCAGTGCGGCCAGGGGGCTCGAGCTCCAGGAGAGCCGATAGTGCAGTTTCAGTCCAGTCTGAGGGCTGGCAGGCAGAGAATTCTCTCCTGGGGGAGGGCTGGTTTTTTTGTTCTTTTTACGCCTTCAACTGATTGGATCTGGGCCCACTCATATTATGGGGAGCAGTCTACTTTACCAGTTAAAATGTTAATCTTATCCAAAACACCCTTGCAGAAACACCCAGAATGGTGTCTGACTAAATATCTGGGCACTTCATGGCCCAATCAAGTTGATACATAAAATTAACCACCACATGCATAGACAATTTATCATTCTGTCAGCAGATATTGAGTTGCTTCCTTTTTTTTTTCTTTTGTGAGGAAGACTGGCTCTGAGCGAACATCCATTGCCAATCCTCCTCTTTTTGCTGAGGAAGATTGGCTCTGAGCTAACATCTGTTCCCATCTTCCTCTATTTTGCATATGGGATTCCGCCACAGCATGGCCTGATGAGCTGTGCATAGGTCCGCACCTGGGATCTGAACCTGTGAACTCTGGGCCACCAAAGTGGAGCACACGAACTCAACCACTGCGCCACCAGGCCGGTCCCTGAGTTGCTTCCATTTTTTGACCATTAGGAGTACAGTCATGTGCTGCATAACAACGTTTCAGTCAACAACAGACCACATATACGGTATACGATGGTGGTCCCATAAGATTAGTGCCGTATAGCCTAGGTGTGTAATAGGCTATACCATCTGTTTGTGTAAGACACTCTGTGATGTTCACACCACGATGAAATTGCCTAATGACACATTTCTCCAACTGTGTTCCCGTCATTAAGCGACACACAACTGTACCGCAGCTTGAGTCTTCTTTATATAGGTCTCCCAGTGCACGTATGCACTCATTTCTCTAAGGTTTATACTTAGGACTAAACTTGCTGGCCCTGGGGTCATGTGTGCTCAACATGCAGAAATGCCAGGCCCAAGTGACTGTGCCAGTTTACACTCCCATCTGCCATGTGTGCAGGGTCCCATTGCCCACACCTTCTCCCATACTGGCTGTTGTCGTACTTCTTCATGTTACCCATTGAGTGGATGTCAAAGGCTGTCTCATTCTGGCTGTAATTTACCTCCCTGAGAGGTTACTGAGGAGGATGAGCATCTGTTCACATGGGTATTAGTAATTCATGGCTCCTTTTCGGTCAATGCCTGATCAGATCTTCTCTCATTTTTCTCTTGGGTTGTCTGTATTGTTCTTATTGATTTGTATTGGTTCTTTATACATTCTGTATGCCAGTCAGTTTATGGGTTGTATGAGGTACAGATATCGTCTCTTAGTTTGTGCCATATCTTTTCATTATGTGGTCTTTTATTAAACATTTTAAATTTCAATGTAGTTGACTATATTAATCTTTTCTTATATGATACCTATTATTAACGAGTTTTTAAAGGACATCCTTTCCTGCCTTGAGGTCATAAAGATATTCTTGTATATTTTATTTTAACAATTTTAAAGTTTTGCTTTTCTCATTAAGCCTTAGTCTACCTGGGGTTGATTTTTGTAATTGATTTTTGTGTTTGGTGTGAAGTAGGAATCCACTTTTATTTTCTTCCATGTGGATGGTTGATTGAGTCAGCATCATTATTGAGAGGCCCCTCTGCACCTTGGGACACCACCTCTGTCATGTAGAAAGTTTACAGATATGTGTGGATCTGTTTCTTTTAAATTAAAATTTATTTTTTTTATCGTAGTAAAATAGGGCCGGCCCAGTGGCTTAGCGGTTAAGTGCGTGCGCTCCACTGCTGGCGGCCCGGGTTTGGATCCCGGGCGCGCACCGACGCACCGCTTGTCCGGCTATGCTGAGGCCGCGTCCCACATACAGCGACTAGAAGGATGTGCAGCTATGACATACAGCTATCTACTGGGGCTTTGGGGGGAAAAATAAATAAATAAATAAAATTATTGCAGTAAAATATACCTAACATAAAATTTACCAATTTAACTATTTTTAAGTGTACAATTCTGTGGCATTAAGTTCATTCACAGTGTTGTCCAGCGATCATCATCATCCATCTCCAGAACTTTTTCATCTTCCCAAACTGAAAGTCTGTTCCCATTAGGCAACAACTCCCCATTCCTTCCTCCCTCGAGCCCTGTGGGTCTGTTTCTGGTCTGTACCTGGTCAACATACCACCAGAGGAGGCAACCTTGCCTGCCTCCATTCTGCCTTTTAATAGAAGTATTTTAGTTTTATCTTCCTTATGAGTAAACCACAAGGATGGGGACTTTGTCTTAATGGATCTCTGTATCCTTTAAAAGCATTTAACTTTATGGTGAGGATATATTGGGAGCTTAATAAATGCTGATAATTGAGCATTGGCACTGGGTTGGAGAGAGTTAATAAGTTAAACTCACTCAGGGTTGGACCTGGGAGAGAGTGACACAAGAGAGTCAGAATATCACCAGAACACCACCTTAAAACAGTACGGTGGTGGGGCCGGCCCGGTGGCATAGTGGTTAAGTGCGCGTGCTCTGCTGCGGCGGCCCAAGGATTCAAAGGTTCGGATCCTGGGTGTGCACTGAGGCACTGCTTGTCAAGCCATGCTGTGGCGGCGTCCCATATAAAGCAGAGGAAAATTGGCATGGATGCTTGCCCAGGGCCAATCTTCCTCAGCAAAAAAAAAGAGGAGGATTGGCATCAGATGTTAGCTCAAGGCTGATCTTTTTCACACACACACACACACAAAAACAGTACGGTGAATGGTACAATGTAGCCATATGTGGTGCTAGCCAAGTGCATTTGTTTTTTTTTTTTTTTTGATTTTTATTATTTATTCATTTTTTTCCCCCCAAAGCCCCAGTAGATAGTTGTATGTCATAGGTTCACATCCTTCTAGTTGCTGTACGTGGGACTCGGCCTCGGGTTGGACGGAGAAGTGGTGCCTTGGGGCGTGCCCGGGATCCGAACCCGGGCCGCTAGCATCAGAGTGCGCGCACTTAACCGCTAAGCCACGGAGCCGGCCCAACCAAGTGCATTTGTTAATTCTCCCTGACCCACCTTCTAGGCCCTGCGCAGCCTCCTCGAAGGTCAGCTGGGTCCATAGAGCAGATATATGTGCTCCAGATGATGGCCTTGATTGGTCTGGGGTGGAGAGGGAAGGAAAAGTGGTGGGAGGTGCTGGTCGTCTTCTTACAGTTGAGGAAACTGAGGCTCAGGGAAATCAACTTTTGATTCCACAGCTGGTGGGCTGTGAGCTGAGATTTGTACCAGGCTGCGAGTTGAGGCTACACTTCTGTTCCTAAGACGTGGCATCCACACCTGAGCCATGCGTGCCCAGAGGTGAGGCTGCCATTTTTCTCATGGGATTTTTTCCTTTCTTCTTTCAGCACATGTTGCGCCCGTAGGTGCCAAGCCCTGTCCTAGGTGCCAAGGAAACCAGGGCAGCGAGGCATGATGGGAAGGGAGTAGGGGAGAGGCGCAGGCCTAAGACTGGGTGGAGAACAGCAGCCTGCTTCTTGGCAGCTCAGAGAGGGGAGCAGCCTAACCCACTGGGTGTCTGGGGAGGGAGGCCGTGCTGGCGCAGGTGTGAGGCTTGCCAAACCTGGTGGAGCACAGGCACCTGGCCCAAGAGCTTGCCCCTGAACTTTGCAACTGTCAAATGTGTAAATTCCAAGGTGAATTTGGAGAGTTTCTAGTTTAATAAAACATTTAAAAAATAAGTGGAAAAAGCATATGTGGCCGTTTTCTCAATGTGAAGTTACAAGGATGAAGCCTCAGTGGAGGGCTATTGAGCAATGACACTATTGTACAGATTCCTAGTTGCGTAATTCAGAGCGCTGGGGAAGTTTTGACCTGCACTTTGTAAAACACTCTTCAATTACTAGATAAGTAGAAATAATGAAGTTGCTCGGCCAGGATTGCCTTATCGAGGAGAAACATGGCAAATTCTGTCATTTTCAAACTGTTTTTCTGGAGAACAAGTACAATCTTTTTCAGATTATCGTCTGTCTTTTTTTTTTTTAAGATTATTTTAGAAACATCCCTGCTGGTTTCTCTCTTTGTCTTTCAGTAATTCTGTTACGGGGCATTTTGGACGGGAGTATTTCCTACAAACTCTTCTTTGGGCTGACATTCAAGTGCAAGAGATGTTTGCTCCAGCGTGTACACAGACAATCTCGCCGCTCTGTCGAATGTGCTTGCTTTTGCCTTGACCCCAGCCACAAAAGTCGTCTTCAGTCCAGTTCAGAATGAATTAAATCCCACATGCTGTTCATAACTTGAAACCCAGGGGTGTGCTTTTATTTCTAGAATTGTGTCCTGTTTCAAATGTAGGAAGGTACTGTTACAAAGAAGCGCGTACGAAGCTATTTAACAGCGGGAGTGGATTCTTAGTCACTGTGAGGCCGTAGGCTCAGCAGTTCTAAGCGTGGTCTCCAGGTCAGAGACACCAAAGGCAGAATTCCGCGTCTGCTGCTTCTAGCCCCTCCCTGTACTGGGCTGCAGCTCCAGGTTTCCTCATGCACAGTTCTGATCACAGTTCATCTTTTCTCCAGATATATAAGAAACTTTTTTTTTTTAAAGAATTATCATTTGGTGGTTTGTAATACCTCCTTCTTTTGTTGTTTTCAGCTTAGTGTGAATCTGCAGCCCCTCAGAAATTGCTGAGTGAATGAAGAGAGGTGCTGCAGGGGTGGGCTGGAGGGGAGAGGTCTGTGGAGAGGCTGGGGCAGTAAGTGAGGTACGGGGAGACTGGCTCCATGCCTGACCAGCACTGCGGTTGGGTGGGGTGGGGAGATCAGGCAAGGGCAGCCTCCTGGTTGGGAGGTCACGTCTCTCTGTCAGCGCAGTTCATTACCATAGTCCAGCACTCCGTGTCCCACGGTGCACTGCCATTGATCACCTTGTGTGGCATTTAGCTTACAGAGGGCCCTGCCTTCATTTCGAGACGCTTACTTTCTTTGACATTTTTAACCAATTGCTTTATTTCTTTAGGCTTCATCTTCCCTGGCTGAATTTTTTTTTTTTTTTTTTGTGAGGAGATCAGCCCTGTGCTAACATCTGCCAATCCTCCTCTTTTTTTGCTGAGGAAGACTGGCCCTGGGCTAACATCCGTGCCCATCTTCCTCCACTTTATATGGGACGCAGCCACAGCATGGTTGCCAAGCAGTGCGTCCGTGCGCGCCCAGGATCCTAACTGGTGAACCCCGGGCCGCCACAGCAGAGCGCTTGCACTTAACTGCACTTGCACTTAACTGCTTGCGCTACCGGGCCTGCCCCTCCCTGGCTGAATTTTAAAATGAAGACCACATTGTCACTGATTCCTTCTTGTGAAGGATATAATGAATATTCATTAGCCAGTTAAAAACTTTATATTATTTCTATAGTAAACTTTTTTGGGGGAAAAACTTTAGATCTATAGAAAAGTTCCAAAGAAAATACAGTTCCCATATACCTCTCATCCAGTTTCCCCTAATATTAACATCTTATGTAACCACAGCACATTTGTCAAAACTAAGAAATTGATATTGGTACAATGTTATTAGCTGAACTACAGACTCTACCTGGGTGTCCCCAGTTTTTCCACTGAGATTCTGTCTGGTCCAGGATCCTGTCCAGGATCCACATTGTGTTTAGTCGTCCTGTCTCCTTAGTCTCATCTGATCTGTGACACTTTCTATCTTTCCTTATTTTTCATGACCTTGACAGTTTTGAAGAGTGCTAGTCAGATGTTTTGTGGAGTGTCCCTCAATTTGGGTTTGCCTGATGTTTTTCACATTATTAGACTGGGCTTATGAGTTTTGGGGAGGAATTCCACGGAGGTGAAGGGCCCTCCTCGACACATCATATCAGAGAGTACAGTGACATCAGTGTGACTTTTCCCTGGTGAGGTTCACCTTGCAACCTTCGTATTTTCATTTCTTGGTTTTACGTGTACAGAGCAGTGGCTCTGGCTCCCCATAAGGTTGCTAGTCCCTTCAGGCCAGGACCCCTGCTCTGCTTGCTTTGTGCCTCTTTGCAGCATGAGGACTCATGCTGTGACCTGCCAGGTCACGTAGAGACACATTTGGGTCGCATGATTCTGTGAGCGTTTAAGTACTTTCACAATATAGGAGAAACAAGATTGGCCATATGTTGAGAATTATTGAAACCAGGGGTCATTATTCTAGTCTCTCTACTTTTTATGTTTGACATTTTCCACAAAAGATAAAGAGAAAAATATTTCCAATCTACAGATGCAATGAATCCCAGATTGTTTGGATAGTGTAGGTGTTATGATGTTGCTTGTTGCCAGAGTTGTTCAGGCTGTTACTCATTCATTCATTCATTCATTCATTTATTTATTTATTGTGAGGAAGATCAGCCCTGAGCTAACATCCATGCTAATCCTCCTCTTTTTGCTGAGGAAGACTGGCTCTGAGCTAACATCTATTGCCAATCCTCCTTCTTTTTTTCCCCAAAGCCCCAGTAGATAGTTGTACGTCATAGTTGCACATCCTTCTAGTTGCTGTATGTGGGACGCTGCCTCAGCATGGCCGGAGAAGCGGTGCGTCGGTGCGTGCCCGGGATCTGAACCCGGGCCGCCAGTAGCGGAGCACGCGCACTTAACCACTAAGCCATGGGGCCAGCTCTGTTACTCATCTTAAATGTATCTGGTTCTTCTTCAAGGCCTCCATAGGAAGAAAAACCTGCATCTAATAGTTAAGTAGTACTGCTAATAACTATGTAATAATAATATTTCTTCACATCTTTGAGGAAGAAAAATCATTGGTGTGCCATCAGAAAAGAATTCCAATTAAAATGAGGTTACAAATTAGTTGGAATACATTTATGGAATAGAAAGACTATCTTTACTATTTATTGTCTTGCTAATTAGTTGGAAAAAACATCTGAATCTAACAAATCTGGACACGGCCTATTTCTTATAGTACGGTCAGTATTTTGACATTACAGACTGTGAGTCTGGTCTTTCACGAAATGTAGTAGAAAAATACTGACACCATTTGAAGATCCTAGTCCACCCTCCTGAACCCTGAGGTGCTGTCTGATAGGTGGAGGATTGGGAGTGGATTGTGAACTAGTGTACGGGGCAGTGAGCACAAAGGGACCCAGGGTCTGGGTAAGCTTGCTCTGTCTTTGTGTCCCTCCATGAACCTGCAGACACACAATCACAGCGTTATGAGTTGTAAAAGTACACACTGTCATGAATATGATAGGGATGCTTGGAGATGTCACATTTTAGGGAGGTCAGGAGGTCACGTTTAAGGAGAGTTTATAAACTCAACTGTTGATAAATGTCCCTAGCCCCACTCCCAATGTGCTCTTCTGACCTGTTGCAGGCCTTCATAATGGCTTTGCGTGTGCGTATTAATTGTATGGGTTTGGTGGTCACCCAGCTCTGTGGGTCATGTGGGTTGTCGGGGGCCCTGGGATCTCTGTCCCCTCCTAGGGAAGGGCTGTTTGCCTGTTGACTCCCCGTTCTCAGGGTTATTATCACTAGCCTGAGAAGTCTCCTCCCTGCCTGTGTGTGGAGGGCGCTGGGCCTGGGGCCCTTCCCTTGGTTCTGTTCATCCAGTGAACTAAGACTTGCTTGTTCCCCAGAGTGTCTCCTGTAGACCTGCCTCTGCATGGAATTAGTTAATGTGATGTTGAGGTTTTAAAGAACCTCTGCACCGTGGATGAGATGGCTGGTCTGAGGCTGAGCTTTTGGATGCAGTCTTGCATCCTGCTGCTTTTGGATGCAGTCTTGACTCTTCCTGGGACTTATGTTTCTTTGAAGAAAGAGTTTGTAAAATCTCAGACTTTATGGAGTGAATTGTGTGGAGCGGCTAGGAATCATGTCCCTTCTCTTCCTCACATAAAATGTTGCACAGTTGGTGAAGCCAGCTGCAGGGAGTGGCATGTCTCCTGGAGGATGAGCCAGGCTTTGGTTGATAGCAACTTGTTCCAGGGTTTATCCAGAAGGAGGGATTTTACAAAAGTCCTGCAGGTGGGGCTTTGCTTGTGACCTCCCTGTATCTGTCAGTTCACGAGGACTTCTGAGTGTTGTGGTCCCAAACCCCCTCTGTGCAGCAGTGGGGCTCTCGACAGCCCTTTCACGCTCTGCCTCAGTGCCATCTGTCCAGGCTTAAAAACTCATAAAGGACTCAGTTTATTCCTTCATTATGAGATCAATACATGCACTTTATAAAATACAAATACAACTATTCAGAAGAAGAAAATCACTGTGGACACCTTGATGTACACTTTTCCAGATCGTTATATCCAAACACACACAGGTGTGATTTTTAAAAACAAGTGGGATCATACTATTTAAACTGATTTGTAACCTGTCCATCTTTAGCTTAGTTTCACACCTGTCCCTCGTCTCTTCTACGTCTTAGGCTGGGTAACCTGTCGTAAAGCGCTCACTGCCAGGCTGAGCGCCTCGCTTTCTCCCTGTGACTCCCGCCAGATTGCTTGCCGTGTGTCCACAACAGCACCCCTGACCTTCCAAGCAGAAGCCCGAGAGTGCTTCTGGACTTGGCACTCTGCTCAGCCCGATTGGCCTCTTGGCAAAGTCCCCTCACTTTATGTTCCTTCACGAGGCCTTCTGAACCAGCCCGTCCAATCTGTACTTTGCTCCTTGTGGTCATTGTGGCTTCTGACAGTCACTTCCATTTGGAGTGTTGTGGCATCGATTCAATGATTTTCAGACATTTATCGAATGCCTGCTCTCTGAATTTCATGGGAGTTAACTTATGCCGCTGCCTCCTAAGTATGTTTCAGCCCTACCCTTAGAGGTCCCTTTGACCCTTCCTGACCACTCTTGTGGTCAGCATCATTGGGAGCTTCCAGTTCTGTCATCAGGAAGTGATTGCAATGTCTACCATTTAAAAACGTGCTGCGTGTACATTATTTCACTTACTCTTCCCAAGCTCCGAGGTGGTGACTGAGGCTGTCTTCATGTTACAGGCAGAAGAACCAGATGCTTAGAAACTTGCCAAGGTCCTGTGTCTGTCACTGTAGCCCCTCCCTGTTGCTCGGCCCCACTCAGCTGTGCTTTTCCCCTGCAGATGTCTGGAGAGGGTCCTGTCGGGGACTCGGCCTGTGTGCTCACACGGCAGGATCTCATCCCATGGAAAAGTATGACTGGGAACATTGTAGTAAAAGTTTAAGTACAGTAGTCTTCAATTTTAAATGGCAAAAGTAGAAGAAAAACATCAAATTTGTGAAACAAGATACACTTTTAAGTTTGTAGTTGGAATTCTATTTATAATCATATTTCAGACTGAGAATGGAAACTTTTAGAGGTTGGAGACCAGGTCTTTTAAATTGATTTTATATAACATTCAGCAGTGCTTACAGGCTTTAGATTCATTCATTTATTAAACACCTAATGTATACTTATTACATGCCAAATTGAAGTACAGTATTGAAAATCTTGAATGAGGGCTCGAATGTTTCCTGTCTCTGGGCACATAGGTGTTCTTGATCCTTTCCCATCTTTCCCATCTTCTTTTCCCCTAGCACTGGTGCAAAATGGAGAAGGAGAAGGGAGAAGGTAATGGTTCTGGAATGCTTGGGATCACGATTTCATTTATTTACATATTTATACCCCTCTCGGTTTCACAAAGGATTTGAGTTGGTTGTTTGGGACTACCAAAAAAAAAAGGTGGCAGAACTGAATTCTTCCTTTGCTGTCCCCAAAGCAACAATCATAAAATAGATGTTTAGTTCTGATAAGGACCTTAGAGCCCTCCTCTGCGTCCCGGTATGCTTGTGGGGCCCAGAATGGGCTCCGTGGTCAGAGGGAACCAGCTATAGCAGCTTCATGTGCTGCCCGCGCTGTGTGACGATGTGCAGGCCACTTCCCTTGAGCTGTAATTTCTCATCTGAAAATGGGGGCAATACTCCCATCTTGCAGAGTTATCATGAGGTATAGAGTCATCGTATGTAAAGATTCTGGCAAATTTGTATAAAATAGTTCCTAATTGTATCATCTATTTGCAGAGTTTCTAAACACCAGTTCACAATGGTGTTTTTACTGCCATGTGGCCAAAATATCAACAGTGTAATTATTCTTTACAAAGCTAAAGATATTTAGTTTGAGGCTTTTTATTTATTCTGAAGTTGTATGACCTGCTTTTTAGTGTTAAAATGCCTTTTTAAAATTATTAAAGTGCCTTTGAAATGAAATAATAGGAGGTGGTAGGTTTGTTCTTTTTTTAATGTCCTTAGTGGGCAAAATAAAGTTGGCAGCCTTGTGTTGGGCGCTTCTCCTGAACACTGGTCGGTAAAGGTGGGAGCTTCTATCTGGTGCCCTGCTCTCCCTTGGAGGAAGAGGAAGCCACAGCCAGAGAGGGGAGGTGACAGCCAAAGGTGCAGAGTGACACAACCCCTTCTTTACCTGACTCAGCTCAGGACCCCTCTTTCCTGGGGAGTTTTCCCACATCTCTTCCCAGCCCCCTGCCCCCGCTGCCCTTCAGGGCTCCCTGCTTAGGTCTGTTGCGGAGCACTTGTCACACTGTGTGGTCCTGTGGGTGCTTGTCTGTCTACCCTACTAGACTCTAAGCTGCTTGTGGGCAATTGTGGTGAATATTTAGCTTGTAACTTCCAGAGCCTAGTGTAGAGAGGGGACATAGAAATATATGAGGGGAAAAATCACATCAATAAACCTCCAATAAAACATTGACATAGCATGTCTCTAACTTTATTCCTGAAAATACACACCAACTCACCACAAACCTTGTTCACCACTCCTTTTCAATTCAGACCTCCCTTCTTGGATCATTTTCCATCTTCAGTGTGTTGCCCAAAGAAGGCTCAAGCTGTTCCCAGGACTGGGGGAGCTATGTGACATCTTAATCACCAAGATATTGCATTAGAAGTCCAGATGTTGCTTCTTATGATGGCATTTTATAAAGTGCATAAGAAAAAAATTAACATGTTTTTTCTATCACATAGGTGCTTTGAAGTTTTTCTCAATTGGGCTTTCTGGTTTAATTAGTCTGGCTTCATTTTTTTTTCCCCCCCAGCTTTGGGCAAGTGCCAGAGAAGCAAAGAAGCTTGTATAAAGGGTTTTAACTCTTTTTCTACTTTGCCAAAGATAGAACTGCTACTTAGCTCAGCTTGTCCTGGCACCTTCTTCTTTGATAGAAGATGTTAGAAATTTGGCTCGACTTATTCCTTTTTGTGTATTTATGTGGGAAGAGAAAAGGGAAGATGGCTCTATTTATGTCTTGGTTCATGAAAAATACAAAAGGTTAACAAGTAGGATTTGGACATAGCCACTACCCTCTCCCCCAACTTAAAAAACAAGATCGACCTGTCAGGATGTTTTTATATAACCTATTTATGAATATGGTAGACTTCTAGAATTTAAGATTTACTTATCATTTGAAGACAAAGACAAGCTAATACCTGTAATTATTGTATTATATTTTACTTGATTACTGTGGAACAGCCATTGAAACCTGTCACTGAAAGCTGCCATTTCTAAGTTGCTGATCGGCCTTATCACGCTTTTTACTGCAGTGATAGTGGAGAACTGAGTTCACCTGGTTAGACTCTTCCAGTTCATCAGAATCATTTGTGTATGTTAGAGGACCAGTTATTCTAAGAATTGAGATCCAATAAAATACACTTAGTGCTAACATTACACAGAGCTTATTTCAGTGTTTGCATTGGAGGCACCTTGTGGTGCGGTTCTCGGTGCATGTCAACCCCCACTGTACTGCTGATGCCCATGCTGGGAGTGGGAGGAAGTTCTGTTATTCAGCTTCTGCAGACGGCCTTTTTTCCTTTCCTGTCTCCTCTCCTTTCTTCTCCCCTTCCTCCTCCCCTTTCCCTCTGCCTCCCCTCCCCTCCTCCTTGCCCCCTTCTCTTTATTGAGATATTAATTTACATGCAACTGAATGCACACATTTGGGGGCTTTGACAAATGGATATGCCTGTGTAGCCACTGTCCCAATCAAGACATAGAACATTTCCATCACTCTGGAAAGTTCCTTCTGCCCTGTGTAGTCAGTCCCCCACCCAACCCCCTGGCCCAGACAAACATTGATCTGTCACTATAGATTAGTTTTGCCTGGTTTAGGATTTCATTTAGAGACACACAGTGTACTCTTTTAGAGTCTGGATTCCTTTTTTTTAAGAAATTACTTTATTTTTTAAGTAATTAATTTTATTTTATTTTTTGAGGAAGATTGGCCCTGCACTAACATCTGTTGCCAATCTTCTTCTTTTTTCCTTTTTTCTCCCCCAAACCCCCAGTACATAGTTGTATATCCTAGTTGTAGGTCCTTTTAGTTCTTCTTTGTGGGACGCCGCCTCAGCATGGCTTGATGAACGGTGAGTAGGTCCACGCCCAGGATCTGAACCGATGAACCCTGGGCCACCCAAGCGGAACACGCGAACTTAACCGCTGCGCCACCAGCCGGCCCAGCGTCTGGCTTCTTTTGCTCACCATAATGCTTTTGTGATTCACCCATGTTGCATCTGTCAGTAGCTCATTCCTTTTAAGTGCCAAGTACTTTTCTACCGTGTGTCAGTGGCACATACAGCCAGTTTGTGATGTCCTGTATGGAGAAGTGTGACAGAGAAATGGGGGCTCTGCAGGAGTATATGCATGGTCTGCTTATAGTTCCCCCTTCCCCCAACTTTCCTCAGCATTCGAGGAAGGCTGAGAGAGCAATGGACAAACTGGAGATTGGAAGAGTCACCTTTTCGTCAAAGCTGTGCGTCCTGTTAGTCTTTGAATAGTTTGGCTTTTCAGAACAACTCCATTCTGGTTACCCCAGCTTGTGGCAGCTGATACGCTCTTGATACAGCAGTCCGCGCTTATCCGTCCCCAGGGGATATGTTCTAGGAGCCCCAGTGGATGCCAGAAATTTTGGATAGCACTGAACCCTTTATATACTATGTTTTTTCCTACGCATGTATATCTATGGTAAAGTTTAATTTATAAATTAGACACAGTAAGAGATAATAATTAATAATAGAACAATTATAACTAGTAAAAGTTATATGATTGTAGCCTCTCTCAAAATATCTTATTGTACTGTATTCCCCCTTTTTGTGATGATATGAGATGATACAATGCCTACGTGATGAGATGAAGTGAGGTGAATGACGTAGGCGTTGTGTTGTAGCGTTATTTTCGGACTGTGGTTGACGATGGGTAACTGAAACCACGGATAAGTGGGGACTACTGGATTCGCCTTTCTGCACGTGAGGAGATGGGCATTCCTAATGGTATAAGGCCTTGTGACTAGAGGGGCTCTTCCTGGGCTTTTGCATGACTTCTGCCATCCCTGCTGACGGTGGACCACCTGGCTCTGTGTTTAGGGGTTGCTAAGCTCAGGGACATGAGAACCATGCAGACTCTCTAGCGTGGGGCTGCCGGGTACCCACCCCCCTCACCCCAGCACCTGCCTCTGAGTTGTCTGGCTTTTCCCTTGCCCTGTCCTGGCTCAGCTGTTAGGGAGGACTGAAGCACAGAACTGCAATTTGCACTATTCTATTAACAACCCAACTACTCTGTGCCCATAACCTCTTTTTTTTTTAACTTATTTTATTTGCTTCTTTTTATTTTTTTTATTGTGAAATTTTGTTGTACATTATTGTTTATCAGTCACCATATAAGTGCATCCCTCCACCCCTTGTGCCCCCCCCCCCCCCCCCCCGTAACCACCAAACAGTTCTATCTGTCCGTGTGTTGGTTTATCTTCCACATATGAGTGAAATCATGCACTGTTTGTCTTTCTCTTTCTGGCTTATTTCACTTAACATAATACCCTCCAGGTCCATCCATGTTGTTGCAAATGGGACGATTTTGTCTTTTTTTTCTGGCTGAGTAGTATTCCATGGTATATATATACCACATCTTCTTTATCCAATTGTCAGTCAAGGGACACTTGGGTTGCTTCCATGTCTTGGCTCGTGAATAATGCTGCGATGAACATAGGGGTGCATAATCCTCTTTGGATTGTTGATTTCAGGTTTGTTGGGTAGATACCCGGTAGTGGCATAGCTGGGTCATAAGGTATTTCTATTTTTAATTTTTTGAGGAATCTCCATACTGTTTTCCATAGAGGCTGCACCAGTTTTCAGTCCCACCAGCAGTGGATTAGGGTTCCCCTTTCTCCACAGCCTCTCCAGCATTTGTTGCTTTTTGTCTTGGTGATGATAGCCATTATAACGGGTGTAAGATGATATCTTAGTGTGGTTTTGATTTGCATTTCCCTGATGATTAGTGATGTTGAGCATCTTTTCATGTGCCTGTTGGCCATCTGTATATCTTCTTTGGAGAAGTGTCTGTTCATTTCCTCTGCCCATTTTTCGACTGGGTTGTTTGTTTTTTTGTTATTCAGTTGTGTGAGTTCTTTATATATTATGGGGATTAATCTCTTATCAGATGTATGGTTTGCAAATATTTTTTCCCAGCTGGTAAGTTCCCTATTCATTTTGATCCTGGTTTCACTTGCCTTGTAGAAGCTCTTTAATCTGATCAAGTCCCACTTGTTTATTTTTTCTTTTGTTACCCTTGTCTGAGTAGACATGGAATTCAAAAAGATCCCTTTATGGCTGATGGCGGGTAGTGTACTACCTGTATTTTCCTCCAGGAGTTTTATAGTTTCAGGTCTCACCTTCAGGTCTTTGATCCATTTTGAATTAATTTTTGTGTATGGCAAAAGAAGATGGTCTACTTTCATTCTTTTGCAAGTGGCTGTCCAGTTTTCCCAGCACCATCTATTGAAGAGACTTTCCTTTCTCCACTGTATGTCCTTCTCTCCTTTGTCAAAGATTAGCTGCCAGTAGATATGAGGTTTTATTTCTGGACTTTCAATTCTGTTCCATTGATCTGTGTGTCTGTTTTTGTACCAGTACCATGCTGTTTTAATTACGATCGCTTTGTAGTATGTTTTGAAGTCAGGGATTGTGATGCCTCCAGCCTTGTTCTTCTTTTTCAGGATTGCTTTAGCTATACAGGGTCTTTTGTTGCCCCATATGAATGCTAGTATTCTTTGTTCTATTTCTGTGAAGAATGTCCTTGGGATTCTGATTGGGATTGCATTGAATCTGTAGATTGCTTTAGGTAGTATGGACATTTTAACAATGTTTATTCTTCCAATCCAAGTGCATGGAATCTTTTTCCATTTCTTTCTGTCATCATTGATTTCACTCAGTAATGTCTTATAGTTTTCATTGTATAGGTCTTTCACTTCCTTGGTTAAATTTACTCCTAGATATTTTATTCTTTTTGTTGCAATTGTAAATGGGATTGTCTTCTTGAGTTCTCTTTCTGTTAGTTCATTGTTGGTATATTGAAATGCAACTGATTTCTGTAAGTTGATTTTGTACTCTGCCACTTGGCTGTAGTTGTTGATTATTTCTAATAGTTTTCAATGGATTCTTTAGGGTTTTCTATATATAAGATCATGTCATCTGCAAACAGTGAGAGTTTCACTTCTTCATTGCCTATTTCGATTCCTTTTATTCCTTTTTCTTGCCTCATTGCTCTGGCCAGAACCTCCAGTACTGTGTTGAATAAGAGTGGCGAGAATGGGCACCCTTGTCTTGTCCCTGTTTTCAGAGGGATGGCTTTCAGTTTTTCCCCATTGAGTATGATGTTTGCTGTGGGTTTGTCATATCTGGCCTTTATCATGTTAAGGTACTTTCCTTCTATACCCATTTTGTTGAGAGTTTTTATCATAAATGGATGTTGGATCTTGTCAAGAGCCTTCTCTGCATCTATTGAGATGATCATATGGTTTTTATTCCTCATTTTGTTAATGTGGTGTATCACATTGATTGATTTGCGGATGTTGAACCATCCCTGTGTCCCTGGTATAAATCCCACTTGATCATGGTGTATGATCTTTTTAATGTATTGCTGTATTCAGTTTGCCAATATTTTGTTGAGCATTTTTGCTTCTATGTTCATCAGGGATATTGGTCTGTAGTTTTCCTTCTAGGTATTGTCTTTGCCTGGCTTTGGTATCAGGGTGATGTTGGCTTTGTAGAATGTGTTGGGAAGTGTTCCATCTTCCTCTATTTTTGGAATAGTTTGAGAAGGATAGGTATTAAGTCTTCTTTGAATGTTTGGTAAAATTCTCCAGAGAAGCCATCTGGTCCTGGACTTTTATTTTTTGGGAGGTTTTTGATTACTGTTTTAATCTCTTTACTTGTGATTGATCTATTCAGGTTCTCTATTTCTTCTTGAATCAGTTTTGGGAGGTTGTATGAGTATAGGAATTTATCCATTTCTTCTAGATTGTCCAATTTGTTGGCATAGAGTTTTTCATAGTATTCTCTTATAATCTTTTGTATTTCTGTGGTATCTGTTGTAATTTCTCTTTTTTCATTTCTAATTTTATTTATTTGAGCCTTTTCTCTTTTTTTCTTGGTGAATCTGGCTAAGGGTTTGTCAATTTTGTTTATCTTCTCAAAGAACCAGCTCTTTGTTTCATTGATCCTTTTTACTGTTTTTTTGATTTCAATTTCATTTATTTCTGCTCTGATTTTTATTATTTCCCTCCTTCTGCTGACTTTCGGCTTTGTTTGTTCTTCTTTTTCTAATTCTGTGAGGCATAGTTTGAGGTTGCTTATTTGGGCTTTTTCTTGTTTGTTAAGGTGGGCCTGTATTGCTATGAGTTTCCCTCTCAGGACTGCTTTTGCTGCATCCCATATGAGTTGGTAAGGTGTATTTTCATTTTCATTTTCATTTGTCTCCTGATGTGCTTTGATTTCTCCTTTAATTTCATCAATGATCCATTGGTTGTTTAGTAGCATGTTGTTGAGTCTCCACAGCTTTGTCAATTTCCTGGTTTTTTCCTTGTAGTTGATTTCTAACTTCATGGCATTATGGTCTGAAAAGATGCTTGTATGATTTCAATCTTCTTAAATTTATATAAGCATACCTTGTTTCCCAACATATGGTCTATTCTTGAGAATGTTCTGTGTGCGCTTGAGAAGAATGTGTAATCTGCTGTGTTTGGATGGAGTGCTCTGTATGTGTCTATTAAGTCCATCTCATCTAGTTTTTCGTTTAGGTCCGTTATTTCCTTGTTTATTTTCTGTCTGGATGATCTGTCCATTGATGAGAGTGGGGTGTTGAGATCCCCTACTACTATTGTGTTGTTGTTAGTATCTCCTTTTAGGTTTGTCAATAGTTGCTTTATGCACCTTGGTGCTCCTGTATTGGGTGCATATATATTTAAAAGTGATATGTCTTCTTGGTGGAGTGTCCCTTTTATCATTATATATTGCTCCTCTTTGTCTCTCATTACCTGTTTTATCTTGAAGTCAACTTTGTCTGATATAAGTATGGCAATACCTGCTTTCTTTTGTTTGCCATTAGCTTGGAGTATTGTCTTCCATCGTGCCCATAACCTCTTTAAGAATCACCTTGTAAGAGGTGGTGGTGCTTGGGGCTGGGGGAAGGGATGGGTGGAGAGAGGGGTGAGAACTAATGAGTATGGGGTTTCTTTTTAAGGTGAAGAAAATGTCCCAAAATTGGCTGGGGTGTGGGTGTGCATATCTGTGATTGTACTAAACAACATTGAATTTTACCCTTTAAATGGCTGAATTGTATGGTATATGAATTATGTCTCAATAAAGCTTTTTTTAAAAAAAGCTTGGTATTAGAGCAAGGACAGACCAATAGAGAAATGGGGAAAAAATCACATTGTAGAAATTTTCTTCTTTCCTGTATGACATGACCTGTTGCCAAATTTCCTAACTGTCCTCACAGGTCTAGTTCCATGGGAGGCGTATGAGTGTAGTAGAAAGAGGATGGGCTTTGAAAGTATCAGGTGGACCTGAGTTTGAATCCCATCCTGTCATGATAGCTGGGTGGCCTTGGGCAGGTTGCTTAACTTCTCTGTGGTGGTTTCCCTCCATAAAACGGGGCTGGTAGTACCTGTCTTGTGAAGTCTTTTAGGAGAGCTCAGTGCAGGCAGCCGTTTTCACCGTGTGACAGTCGTATAACAAATGTATCAGATAGAAGGCGCAGCCTGGTCGAATGTGGTCCTGATGTCCTTGAGTCACGCTGGGTTAATGACTGTTCACTCTAATCCCCCAGCTGATGTGCACATACTCAGCCATTGGCCAAGGGCTGAGTGATGGATGGCAGTGGTATTCTTTAGTTAACTTGCTGGACTCTCTGTTCCTGAATTTTTTCTGCCTTAATCCACATGGTTTGAGTAGGTTGGTGGCAAGCTCTTGGAGAACCCACTTGTGTCTCCTCCTTCGGGAAGCCTTCCTTCCTTGACCCTGCCTCCCAACCTGGGTCATTGCTCTCTTCGCACTGTTCCCTCAGCCCTTGAGGCACATTGGTTCTAGCATTTATCAGCTCATGCCATTTTTCTTTATTTACACTTCTGCCCTGCCCCTACACTGTGAACAATTCATGGGAGGGACCTTGGCTTTTCAACCACTACGGCCCCGAGGCCCTAAGCATTGTGCCTGGCACTAATGGTTGTTGAATGAATGCCCAATGGTTTCAAGTCTGGTGACAGAAACCAGATTGGAACTGGAAATACCAGTTGAGGCACCACATGCTCCAGGTTAGGAGGTGGCTTTCCCTGGAGCAATGTTCCTGTCCCAGCAGTGCCTCAGGGGGCTGCACCCCAGCCCCAGGACGGAGAACTGCCTGAGCCAGTCTTGTCCTCTGCCAGAGGGATAGGAGAGCTTGTCTCCTGCCAGGAATCCATCAGTGAGGTGTGGCTGAAGTTATAGGGAGGGAGAGAGTGCCCTGGTCACACTGGAAGGCTGCCCTCTTTACTCCATAGTCCCACTGCTTATCTGCATTCTTTATTCAGTTCAAATAAAATTTTCTTAAGCAGCAGCTGTGTCTAAGACCCAGTTTTGATCCTTCAGGGAAGCCAGGATGGAGAGACAATGTGGTGGAGTGGTTAACGGCTGTACTCTGGAGGCTGACTACCTGGTTTCAAATCCTGGCTCCCCCACTTACAGCTGTGGACACTGGGCAAGTAACATGACCTCTCTGTACCTCAGCTATCTCACCTGGAAAATGGAGGAGGGAACAATACTTAGCCCTCAGAGGATTATTTTCGTGATTAACCGTAAATAAAGTAAGCACTTATAAATGTTTATTGAGCAGCCTGAGTTTGTTGGATTAAAAATAAAATAAAGAGGGGCCAGCCTCGTGGCGTAGTGGTTAAGTTCAGCGCACTCCACTTTGGCGGCCTGGGTTTGTGGGTTCAGATCCCAGGTGCGGACCTACACCACTCGTCAGCCATGCTGACCCACATGTAAAGTGGAGGAAGATTGGCACAGATGTTAGTTCGGGGCTAATCTCCCTCAAGCAAATAAAATAAATGAAATGAAATAAAATAAAAATATAATAATAAAATAAATAAAATAAAATAGGATGGGCTTTTAATCAAAATGAGTAGGTCTACCTTGCTATGATTGTCTCCTCTCATAACCGGGAGCCCTAAGTGGGGCTCTGAGGCAAAGAAGAGTTTTCTGTTGTCCTCGCTGATGAAAAGGAGAGGGGGACAATCGGCTTGCTTTGCCAGAACTCAGATGTTTATTCTTTCTTGATGGAAGAAAATGCCCCCAGAAAAGAGCTTTTGTGACCATTTTTTTGTGCTGCTTAAAGTTAGTTAAAGTGGTTTGAAAGATAACTGCCAAACCATTAGTTTCAGAAAGGCTTGTGGTCGAGTACACTGAAGTCTGTTGTGGTCGAGTACACTGAAGTGGTCTCTAGAAACATTATTTGGCCTCTAGCTCAGCCTTTTCCAGCCTTACTGTCTGTCACTGGACAAAATGACCTTTAGAGCCGTTAGTCACTCAGCTCCTGATCCTGTCTGCCCACAGCAAACCCCAGGATGAAGTGGCCAGCCTCCCTGAAGACCAGAGGCTGCTACTGGCCTGTGGCTGGTCTTGGTACTCTGTGTGTGCTCCTCTGTCACTAAGCTGGCTGCGGAATACAGTGACATCTGTGTTGGGTTGACTTCTCTGTTGTTTTTGGGGGCGGGGAGAAGGTGGTATAATAATTTTCCAAGTAGCATGAATTATGATCATATTCTCATATGTCAAGTAATCGAGCCTTGTGTTGATATGGTCTTCGCTTTATTGGTGTTTTTCCATTAAGGAATTTCTAAGTATGAGAGTTTGGAAAGAGATTTTTAAACTATTCTGTTTTGTGTTATAAGGTCAGACTAGACGGCTGTTTTTAACTTAACATTTTTGAATGAATATGGGTAGCAAGAACACTGGTAAGTAATATATATCCACTCAGCATAATTTCCCCTTGCAATATATTCTTTTGCCAATTACATATTTTCCCTTAGTTATAGACTTGCCCTCAGGTCTGTGTTGCAAGGAGGGAACGGTCCGGCCTTGTTCTGGCCACCACCACTTCAGTGTAGCATCCCAGCTTACCATGGGGGTCAAGGGGTGGACACGTATCTTCTGGGAGGGCACTTTGGGCACAAATCAAGCCCTTGAAATATTTGTTTCTTCTCTTTTTTTTTTCAGTTTAGTTTCAGTATATGCTCTTTCCTGTAGTGTTTGTATTTTTTGATATCGTTGCACAAGTTTTTTTTTTTTTGAGGAAGATTCGCCCTGAGCTAACATCCACTGATGATCTCCCTCTTTTTATCTTTTATGTGAGCTGCTGCCATGGCATGGCCACTAACAGATGAGTAGTGTAGGTCCGCGCTGGGGAACTGAACCTGGGCTGCTGAAGTGAAGTGTGCCGAACTTAACCACCAGGCCACTGGGGCTGGCCCGCACAAGTTTTTAAAACACTTTATTGAAGTATAATATACATACATGGAAGTGCACACATATTATGTGTGTATACCAATGAATTTTCACAAACGCAGCGCATCCGTAAAGCTCCAGAAACAACACTGCTCAGAAGCGCTCCGTGGTGACCCCTTAGTGCCCTGTCCCTTCCCATTCTGCCCTGTCCTGGCTTCAAGCAGCGTCAATTAGTTATGCCTCCTCTTTACTTTATCCAAAAGGAAGTATACAGTAGATATTCTGTGGGCGGCATACATTTTAAAATTAAGAGATAGGATCTCTTCCTCCTCAACTGAAGTTATATTGTTCTTTTTGTCCTTCACTTTCAATTCTTTTTTTTTTTTTTTAAAGATTTTATTTATTTTATTTTTTCCCCCCAAAGCCCCAGTAGATAGTTGTATGTCATAGCTGCACATCCTTCTAGTTGCTGTATGTGGGACTCGGCCTCAGGATGGACGGAGAAGTGGTGCCTCGATGCGCACCCGGGATCCGAATCCGGGCCACCAGCATCGCAGCGCGCGCACTTAACCACCAAGCCACAGGGCCGGCCCTTCACTTTCAATTCTTTGTAAAACTCTGTGAAGTAAGGTGTTTCTTGTGTTTGGTTATTTCTGCTTGCATATTTGAGTGCCCAGTTCTTAGGAGACAGTGGTGCTGCTGAGAGACCCTGGGGTCCCTGCCTGTCTCCAGCAGGGAGCCTGCATCAGGCTTCCCCTGCGTCTCTCGCTAACAAGCTGCTTTGCCTTGGTGTGTGGAGACGCAGAGGGAAGTTGAGTTTTACATGTGGGGACCATATAAGGTTATCCCATGCAAGTAAGTCCCTGTCACATTAACTCCTGTGGCGCCTGGCTCCTTAGATAACAGAGCATGTCTTTTTTCCTCCCAAGTAGGAGGATCCCAAATACAAGAATTACAAGACTATCATACGTGGTGTAAGTCAGTTTATATGCAAGTTGATTTTTTGAGGGTATATTACCCTCAAACTTTTGTTCTCAGACCTCGTCTCTCTGATTTTCCATGGAATACCGAGATTTCACTTTCTGAAAAGAAAGCTCTTCTGTGATGGGCCCAGCAGGCCTGGAGAGGCTGGGTGAACCCTGGTGCCTGTGGGGTGAATGCAGCAGTGTAGAGGTATGGCCTTATCTCGGCTGCGAGGAGTCAGCAGCCGACAGGAAATGATGAAATGTGCTGGGAGAATTCGTCTGGGAGCTGGAGGTCAGACATACGGGCAGGGTAGGAAGGAGGCAGGTCCTGGAGCTGATCTGCAGAGTCAGGCAGTTGAAGCCGGCATTTGGCAGAAAAACGTGAGTGTGCTGTTTAAGGGGTACATTTCCTTTAAGGGAGACCTTTTTGAAAGTAGAATTTTCATTGATTTTTTTCCCGAGTGATTGGTTTAACAGAAATCTCACCATTTAAACACACCTAGTTTTAGAGCTTCTTGATAAAAATGTTCAGCCAGTTTAATATTAACTGAACAGTGTGGAGTGTTTTATTCAAAATGCTTTGAGAAAATGTCAGAGTAAATGTTTGATTTTTTTGGTGAATAGATACTGGCCTAAACAAATGAAGAATTGTGCTTTATAATTTTTACTCTGGTTTTAGAACATAAGTGCGTGCTTCATTTCAAAATAAATGGGATAAATTAGAAACTTTGGCATGTTTTAGACTAGCTTACATACTTCTAGCTGTATTTTTTTCTTACTGGGTAGCTAAATAAGTTACTTGAGTTAACTGTTAATAGAGGGTTAGTTTTTTCTCCCTACTGTCAGGCATTATGTCTATTACATGCTGCCATTTCCTTTCTTAACAGCCAAATCTAATCTACAAACATATAAATGGAACTTGTGAGAGCAAACGAACAAATTAGCTTTTCCAGTTGACTGTAATTGCTGTTTCATGGCTGTCTACTCTGGAATCCCAGAATTAGCATGCGCTTGCTCCAGTCCCCCTCTGTCTCCCTCCTCGGTCAGTTCTTTCTTATTTCTCTTCTCAGCTGGAGCCTGTGCCCTCTTCCCCATCTGACTGCTGTCACTGGACACTTTGTTTTTATTGTTATTAGAAAGCAAAATGTAAAAGTTTTATTGTTTCAATAACTGAGCAGCCTTACATACATGTTTAATTGCTTCTTATCTTGGAAGTCATATCAGGAATGGAAAAATTATGGCCCCTTTCCCTCCTCTTTATTTATGCAGCACTGTAATTCCAATTAGAAGGTTTGTTTTTTTATCCTGATACCTGAGTGATCCATCACTAAGTGAACATATTTATTGGATTACCTATTGCTGTGGGCATTAGAAAGGCAGCGTCCTCCTTCTGTTCTCCAGAACGTGCCATGCTGGGACAGTCTGTGCCACATAGAGAAGCGTATTGTCTTGTTAGGTCATTACCTAGTGTGATTTATGTATTTCTAACACTTTTAGGGTTGCATGTTTCCTATTTTCTAGAAATCCCCCAAATATATAATACTTCTCTCAAACCTGAATCATGTCCATCAGTTTTGCCCTTGCTTTTGTAATTCTGAGTATCTCCTCAAATCCCTCCCGTCTTCCTAGTAGGATAGGCTATCTTACTGAATTCTGAGTGAACTTTAAATGCTTTTGTTATATATGAAAATAATAAAGAGGTATCATAACTTCAAACTAAAGCAGGTCCAGCAGGTCTGAGATCTATGTCAGTAGTAAAAAGAAGGCTCCCCTGTTTCCCTCATTCTTTTTATACATTGTTAGTCCTCTAACTGTTTTTCCCAGCCACATAATTCTATTGTTATTTGGTGGCATAATTAAAAAGGTGGGGACATGATATTTAGAGTTAATGGCTCTTGGAGTTGATATAGTCAGGCCTCTTTGTTTTTTTTTTAACAAAGGAATTGAGACCAAGAGGCGGAATGCCTCGTTGACCTGTCCAAGGTCACAGGGCCTGTTGGTAGCTGAGTGAATCTAGAACCCAGGTCTCCTGACTTTTGGGTCGTTGGCCTTTCCTTTATCTGCTTTCTCCACATAGTATCTCAAGGTTAATAGGACTTGGCTAAGAATGGCTTTTTTCTTCTGATGAGTCCATTTTCATTTGCTTCGTTTTCAAATACTCAGCTTTCATTCAGCAATTTCCCTAGGTGAGCACCACTGACATTAGTGTACGATGAATTACGTCAAGCACAAAGAGCATTGATATTTCTCCCTCTGAAAGAGATTTTTCTTAAAAATAAAGAGTTCTCTATTGTATAAAGTTTTTCTTGCTTCTCCCCTAAACTAGGTCTTACTCAATTGTTATTGCTATAAGTGAACCTCATTCTATGATTATCTGCTTGATGAGAAATTGAAACTTAATAAAATCACAACTAATAAAAGAAACAGACAAAAGTACTTGATTCTTCTTTGAAAGAGGATTCCTCAGGATGTGAAAGGAAAACTTTGAACTCTGTGGGCGCATTTCGGCCCCTCTGAGGGAATGCTGACAACTCGAAGTCTGGACTGACCAGGTTTTGGAATATGATAGACTTTAAAACAATACATTATAGTGTGAATACAGGGGGTAATGATTTAATTTATAAAAATGGAATTTATCCACAACTTTCCAGAACCAAAATGTTTCCCAAATATTGAATTTGAATCCTTCTGAAATTCAAGTATGGGAATTAGATGCAAATAGAGGCATGCTGAGAACAGTGGGCGACTGTTCTTAGACCCAGGACGTGGCTCCCACTGTCTGTCCAAAGTCACCTTAAAATGCCTTGGAGAAATTCATAGAACAGGACTTGTTTTTATTTTCTAAAGTATTTATATGCCTTAAAGAATTTCTGAAACAAATACACTATAAGAAAACGAGCGTTTTCATAAATATTTTAATTGTACTTGCAATTGTGGTCAGTAACTTTATGCCTGTTTTAATTTATAAAACCTAAGAATGAAGTAGGAGACATGAGCAATGTTTTGATGCAATAGGTCAGAACTGTACCTTTCCTCCTGGTGTTTTAGGAGGCACTTTTTGTCATTGTCCTTGAAGAAGCTGAGGCTTTCAGTTGGTGAGCCAGATGACTACATCCAGGGCTAAAGAAAGGACGAGGAGCCCACTTCTGGGAGTGGCTTAGTTCACTTCTCCCATAACTTAGTTACCTTTGTTCCCCAATTAGCTTTTTACCCTACTCTTATATTTTCAGTACATATTAAGTATAGAATATTTTAACTGGCTGCCTTTTCTTAATATATAATTGACCTTCTTAATGTATATATAATTATAAATATAAATATATAAGTATATATAAACATATAATTAACATATAATTGTTCCAGTCAATAAGTAATGTTTAAGGGGCTGGCCTGGCCGCCTAATGTTTAAGTTTGCATGCTCCACTTCGGTGGCCCAGGGTTCGCAGGTTCAGATCCTGGGCATGGACCTACACACTGCTCATCAAGCCATGCTGTGGCGGCATCCCACATACATAAAGTAGAGGAGGATTCGTGCAGATGTCAGCTCAGGGACTATCTTCCTCAAGCAGAAAGAGGAAGATTGGCAACAGTTGTTAGCTCAGAGCCAATCTTCCTCACCAAAAAACAAAATAAAACAAGAAAAACAAGTAATATTTAATATTCCTCCTTGCCCTAGCTTCTGCCCACATTAGTGTAAATTCTGGTGTGCCTGTCAAATTTAAAGATGTGAAGGGGAATGTGGTGCTGGCTTTGCTGCACCCTGAGGAGGGGTTAAAGGGTGGCCCCTGGGGCTGCAGCTGTCAGAAGTCTCCAAGAGTTGTGCTTTTGGTATTATCTGGGCCTTCCTCATTTCCATCTCTGCTCAGGGCTTCTCTCCAGGACTGCTTTTAGTGGAAGCCTTTGAGCCTCCTCTAAGGCTTTAAAGAAACTTCTCCCAGTATCCGAGGTAGATCCTCAGCCCTAGAGCCAGGTAAAGAGGAGTGTGTGTGAGTATGGGGGAGAAGTAACAATAGAAAACATGGGGGGCCAGCCTGGTGGCATAGCCATTAAGTCCGCATGTTCCGCTTTGGTGGCCCAGGGTACACTGGTTCAGATCCTGAGCGCAGACCTACTCACTGCTCGTCAAGCCAGGCTGAGGCGGTGTCCCATGTAGAAGAGCTGTAACTCTACAACTATGATACACGACTATGTACTGGGGCTTTGGGGACAAAAAAAGAAAAAAGAGGAAGATTGGCAACAGATGTTAGTGCCGGGGCAATCTTCCTCAAAAAAAAAAGAAAAAGAAAACGTGGGCCATTAATTTGAGTGAGTGAATGTATAAGTGAGTGAGTGAATGAATGAGTTTCAGTGGTCCCCCTTCTGTAGAGATTGCTTATTATTATTATTATTATTTGGTGAGGAAGATTGGACCTGAGCTAACATCTGTTGGCAGTCTTCCTCTATTTTTTTTGTATGTAGGACACCACCACAGCATGGCTTGATGAGCGGTATGTAGGTCTGTGCCCAGGATCTGAACCTACGAACCCTGGGCCGCTGAAGCAGACTGTGCAAACTTAACCACTATGCCACCAGGCCGGCCCCTGTAGAGATTGCTTTTGAAGGACTATAGTCATGTTTCATCAGGCTGATCTAAGTGCATTTGCACCTCACAGTTCTGCCTTGATACCAAGTGACAGATGAGGTGTCTATTTAACATCTCCTCCAGCCCTGGGAATCTGGCCTAATTTTTTTTCTCATTATACTCTGTCATCTGTGAATCATGAGACATGCATTTTTATGCAGACTCACAAAGCATATTGTTCTATTTTGAGATAACTTAAAGAATCTAACAGGAAGTATTCTGAATGTGAAATGTGTGCCTATGGCCATCACAATAGTATGGGATTTAAATTTTCTTTTTGTTAATGTGAAGCTTGTGCTAAGAATTTTGTACTCAGTCTTATTTCCCATCAGGATTTGTTCTGCAGTGGAGTCCTTGAGGGAGATCAGGGGAAAATGATTTTGCTGGAAAATGCTTACTTGACAAGATGTTGATGTAATCAACAGGCGAAACCGTTGACGTCGCAATTTGGAATTCTCTCTTTGATTCTCAAGTTCCTAACACATGTCGGTAGTGCTAGTTTAGCAAAATAAATGAAGCACACGGCAATTTGGGGACAATGAAGTGATCTCTTTATGGTTCTTTTCCGGCATGAACTGGCACATAAAGGAAAAATAGCACAGGGCACAGTAGACTGATGGCCAAATATCTGCTCGCTTGGAAAGCAGAAGCATTTTGTTAATTTACCATCTCTGAGGGTGTTCAGCTCAGCTTAGTCAGATCTGATCTTTACTATGCAGGAAGAATGTTATACAGCAAGACCATGAGGCCATCAGGACCATTTTTGGAGGAGAAATCTTTGTATATTTAATGTTGAACTCTAAGGCATTAAATTTATTCTTAGGTGCATCCAGTAGACTGCTAAGGTTGAGGAGTTTGAATTTGGGATGGTAGAAGTTGTCATAATGATGAAAAATCATGGTGCGAGGCTTATGTAAACTGCACTCGTCCCGGCACCTGACTGCTTTCATTGATGGCTGTGCAGGCACCTGAGTGAACTCTGAGCTTATTTCTGGCCATCTGTTAGGTCACTACCTGGAGAGCCAGTCCACTTGGATGCTGGCTGGCTGGATCAGTTGCTTTGTTCCTTTGTGCACGCATGCATTTGTGCATTCCGTTTACCCTCTTGGCAGTCTCTTGTCCACTCACTTTGCATCAGACGCTGTGCTAGGTCCTGGGATCTGTGATGCTTGAGAGTAAGCTGTTGCCCCTGAGGGGCTCATGGTTCATTGGGGTAAAGAGGCTTCTCAACGCCAGGGTGATGAGTCTTATAGAGCTCTAGGGATCTTATTCTGCGTGAAGAATGGGGTAGGCCAGGGAAAGCTTCACAGGTTGGTGGTGTATTTTGGAGAGAGGGGTTTGTCAGGCAGACGGGAGGCGGAGAGAACAATATATGCAGGTGAGGAGGTCAGGAATAATGTGCCATATGTGGGAGTTTGATATGACTGGACTGCAGTATATCTGTGGGTGTGCTCAGGTACCTCACATTTATTAGGCCCAAACCAGTTATTTCCATCCTAACCCAGTTCTTTTTTCTGAATTTTCTATTTCTCTTTGAGACATTACCACCTACCTTGCCTCCAGAGTTAGGACTTTTAATCTCTGTTCCCTCGCTGTCCCCGATTCCCTGGCGTAATCGGCCGCTATGTCCTGTCTGTCTGTCCGCTTGAATATTACTCCTCTTTCCTCGTGTCGTAACCATTTCTCTTTCTCCATTCTCGAACGTCTAGAGCTGCACTGTCCTTTATGGGAGCCACTAACTACATGCGACTATTTACATTAAAATGCATTAAAGGAAATAAGATTAAAAAGTCATTTCCTCAGTTGCACTAGCTGCATTTCAAGTGTTCAATAGCTTTGGGCGAGATATTTAACCTCTCTCAGTCTTAGCTTCGTCTTCTACAGTGAAGATTTTAATGGTATTTCCCTCATGTTAAATGAAACCAAATGCACAGAGCCCCCAGCACCATATTTAGTAGATCTTTTAAATCATGGCTGAGAGCTATCATTCTGGATAGATATCATTCCAGTGTCCATCAACCTTGCTAAAACTGTATCATCTACCAATAATGATGTTGTTTCTTCTTTTCTGATTCTTATATCTTTTACTTATTTTTCTTATGGCATTGGCTAGCCCTCCATTACGATCTGAATAGAAATGGTAGCATATAGATGCAGGCTTTTCTTGTTCCTATGCCTTCGATTTGCTACGGTTCTTCTGGTGAGATTTTCTTTTTTGCTTTCTTTTGTTTTGAGTTCCATCGCCCCCTGCCCCCGTCCATTTACATTTATTTTCTCCCTCTTAGTTTAGAAGTTAAAATCTCTGTCTAGTCCTTTTGTGTTTATCCTAGATGTTTTAACACACTTAACAAAATCTAAAGTAATGTCTTTAACTTTTCCCTTGACTAATGGAAGGATTTGAACTCCATATCCCCTCCCAATTTGTCTAGTATTTCTTTTCTGAATTTTTAATCCTACAAATTAGATACTATGTTTCATACAGTCAATGCTGTTTAGATTTATCCATGTATTTACCAGTGTATTTACTTACCATTGTTTTTTGTGCTTCGAGCTTTTCATCTGAGATAATTTCTTTTTGCCTGCAGTATATCCTTTAGAATTTTCCTTTCTGCAGGGGTTTTTGGGTGGTTATTTTGTCTATTGGAAAATGTTTAGTTCTTAAAAACTAGTTTTGCTGGGTATGGAATTCTTAGTTGGCAGTTACTGTTGCCCAGCGTGTAGAATATGTTATTCTAGTGTCTTCTGTCTGTCACTGTTGCTGTTAGTCCAATTGTCATTCTTTGTGATCTTTTCTCTCTGGCTGCTTTTTATGATATTTTCTGTACTTTTGAGTTTTTACAGTTTTAATTTGTAGTGGTGCGGCTTTTTCTCTCTTTCTTTTTAAAATCTTGCTTGAGTTCATTGGGCTTCCTTGATCTGTGGTTTAACGTCTTTCAGCATTCTGGAAAATTATCTTGAAATATTGCCTCTTCCCCATTCTTAATGTTATCTCCTTCGGGAACTTCATTAAATGTAAGTTAGACGTTACTGCTTCTTCTGAGTCTATTCAACTTTCTTTTATTTTTCTCTTTGTCTCTCTTTGTTACCTCAGAGAGAAAGCTGACTTATCAACTTATGTTCTAGAGTTTCTTTTTTAAATTTTTTTTTTTTTTTGGTGAGGAAGACTAGCCCTGAGCTAACATCCAATGCCAATCCTCCTCTTTTTGCTGAGGAAGATTGGCCCTGGGCTAACATCCATGCCCATCCTCCTCTACTTTGTATGGGACGCCTGGCTTGACAAGCGGTGCGTCCGTGTGCACCCAGGATCTGAACCTGCGAACTCTGGGCTGCCGAAGCAGAACGTGTACACTTAACTGCTGCGCCACTGGGCCAGCCCCCCTAGAGTTTCTTTTTTAAATTTGCCTTCTTGGGGCCGGCCCGTGGCTTAGTGGTTAAGTGTGCACGCGCTCCGCCGTTGGCGGCCCGGGTTTGGATCCTGGGCGTGCACTGACGCACCGCTTCTCCGGCCATGCTGAGGCCGCGTCCCACATACAGCAACTAGAAGGATGTGCAGCAATGACATACAACTATCTACTGGGGCTTTGGGGGGAAGAAATAAATAAATCAAAATTAAAAAAAAAATTTGCCTTCTTGGTGTCTTTAGATTCTTTTCTTATATTTTGTAATAAAGTGATACAGTTATATTTTATTCAGCTTTTAAAGTTCTTCAGCAGGAGAGTCATTAAGATACCTGGTTTGCCTTGCTGCTGAAAACAGAAGTCTGTGTGTGTGCTGGAGACAAGCACATTCCTTGACTCATTCATTCCAGACATGTTTATTGTGCGCCTGTTATGCATCAATGCTCGGGATACAGGGGTGAGCAAGACAAAGTCTTTGTTCTTCAGGAGCTTGCATTCCTGTGAGTGGAGAGAGACGGTATATAAATATATAATTTGGCATGTGGGACTGAGTGTTATTAAGAAAATAAAAGAGAGTAAGGGGCTGAAGTGTCAGAGGAATGGGAACGGGTTAGGGAAGGCTTTCTTAAGAAAAAGGTAATGTGTGAGCAGATATCTGATGATGTGAGGCAGCAAAGCCTGCAGACCCTGGAGGAAGGATGTTCCTGGCAGAGGGGAAGCAGGTGCAACGGTAGGCCTGAGCTTGGTGCATTTGGAGACCCACAGGACAATCAGCAGCAGACTGAAAGGAACCGAGACAGGAGCTGGAAGCTGGGGCCAGACCCCCTGGGACCTTGTAGGTCAGGGCAGGGGATGTAGGTAAGTATGACAGGCAGCTGTTGGCAAGTTTTCAGTTTGGTCGCTTGAACCAGGGTAGCTGAGGCGGAGGTGGTGTGAGGTGGCCACATTCTGGGTCTGTTTCGAGGTGGGGCTGATGGGATGTGGGGTATGAAGGAAGGAGAGGAGTCAGGGATGATGCTGGGGCATTTGTCCTGAGCAGCCTTGTAGATGATGGAGCTCTTTACTGAAAGAGACTAGAGTAGGAGCCCAGCTGGGGGATGGAGGAGCAAGAGGCGGGTTTTGCAGCCCTGGGCCCTGCGGGTTTGCACACGGCCGTGAAGGCACTGACGGGGTGCTTTGCAAGATGGAGTGGAGAGTGTGTGGGCACTTGTACTGAGTGAATCTATACGCAGGCCAATTATCTGTGACTTGAAGATAAGGGACATGGATTCCTCTACTGGAAATCTTGGATTTCATGTTTGTGGAAATTACGGAAGGTGCCTAGGTGCTGCCTTGTTTTCTTTCTGAATTTTCAGAAGTGACCAAACTGATATATTCTTAGGGCAGAAAAATCAAGAAATACAGATATGCAAAAAAACCGCCCCAAACTCACCTATTCCACCACCTAGAGAGAGTGAATAAATGTTAACATTTATTCAAGTGTTTGCTTAAATGTCTCCTCCTCAGGGAAGCTTTCGCTGACCACCATCCCGTCTATGGTAGACCCTGACACTCTCTGTCCCGCACCTGGCTTCATGTCTCTGCCAAGCCGCCTGCCACTACATTGCTTCCTGGTCTGTCTGTAAGTCCTCTGGCCCCCTGGAATGTCAGCAGGGACTTTCTTATTTTCATTCGTCCCTGTGCCCCCGCGTGCCTTGCTTGGTGCCTGGCACATTGTAAGCCTTCAGTACACTTTGTTGAATGAAAGAATTCACTTTTTGGTACATACCCTTCCAGACTTTTTTTCTGGGTCATCACCCACTCTTAAACACATATTTTTAACTAAGCTAAAGTGTTGGGTGTTTTAGACCTAAGAATGCTACCAGGAAACAGTGTGTGCACTCGGGGGCGTTGGTGTTGTTTTCAGTCTGTTTCCAGCCTCTCAGAGCAGCTCCTGAGCCTGCGCCTTGGTTGGAGCACCTCATACTCCCTCTCGCTGGGCTGCAGACAGCAGGCCTCTCTTTCCTCTTCCAGACTGCTCCTTGGCCTGCCCTCCCTCCCTGTCAGCCTAATCAGGTGTGACCTTGTCTTATCTTTCTTGCTGTACTGTGAGCTCCTGGACTGCAGGGCTGGTCTTGTTATTGACTTATTTCCACTCTCATCCCCTAGCTCTTAGCAAGGTTTCTGGCACTCAGAAAGTAAATATTTTTAGAATATTGGGGAAAAATATATGTAAAATGATAAAAACATCATTGACTTAATATCGTTTTATAGTCACACGTCGCTTAGACGAGGATTCGTTCTGAGAAATGCCTCGTTAGGCGATCTCGTTGTAGTGCGAACATCATAGAGTGTACTTACACAATCCTAGATGGTATAGCCTACTACATACCAAGGCTGTATGGTACTAACCTTATGGGATCACCGTCGTATATGTGGTCCTTCGTTGACCGAAACATCGTTATGTAGCACATGACTGTACTGAGTTTATCAGAATAAATTAAATATTTTATTGAAAATGTTTAAAAATTTGGGACACAGGCTATTTCTTGAGCCAGCACAACTGACAAATGTTTTATTAAGGATATGCTCTTTCTACCTGTGTGTGAGAGTGAGAGTGAGAGTGTGTATGGGGAGGGAGGGAGAGAGTGTGTGTGTGTGCGTGCATGTGTGGTATGTGTGTGTGTTCACATGTGTATGGTATGTGAGTGTGTGTGTGCATGCACATGTGTGTGCTTGGTATTATAATTGAAGTTAAGATAGTAACCAAGGCATTTTCTTCAGGGCTTCTCAGATAATACTTATTATGTATGGCAAATGGGCATTTTATCATAAATGGAAATGTAATTAATTTTTCTCCTTTGTAATCTGGTAACTGGAAATGTTTGTTATGCAGGTAGCATCATGAAAAAATATATATAGGAGGCTTAACATTGCAGGTTTTTCGTTTGTATTCATGGAGTTTTCAGTGGCACAGCTGACAAATGGGCAGTGAGTCCTGCTTGCTGAAGTGACATCCGCCCTTTGGGGTGGGTCATCATGGCCAGAGAGACTGAGAGGAGTTGTACTAGGGAAAGGAGGTGGAGACGAACGTTTGCTGAGTGCCTGCTGTATGCAGGCACTCACATATAATGTGTCATTTAAATTTCTCATAACTTCCCATGAAGTAGGTCAGCTGTGTTCATCCCCATTTTACAGATAAGAAGAATGAGGCTTAGAAGTTAAAACATGCACCTGTCACAGCTATGACAGCTAGCTCAAACCCTGTTCTCTTTCTCTCTCCCTGTTTAAAAGAAACTTTTGCTACTGATTTTATGCTTGGTTTTAGCCCATTAGTTTCAGATCGTTGCTTGATAAGTGGGTTCCCTGTTCATTTTTCCAAATTACTGGATAGTCCTTCATGTTATGTGAACTTTTTAAAAAATAAAATCACTGTTGGAATAGTGGAATACGTGGAATAGTGTCTTGAGAAGGTGGCACCATAGTTAAATGCATAGATATCTACAAAATATTTAAAAACCAAATCCTTTTGTGGTTTTTTTAACTTTGGGACTTTTTTTAACTTCAAAGGCACATATTCA
Source organism: Ceratotherium simum simum (assembly GCF_057802395.1). NCBI lineage: Eukaryota > Metazoa > Chordata > Mammalia > Perissodactyla > Rhinocerotidae > Ceratotherium > Ceratotherium simum. The sequence continues at coordinate 7,212,388 of NC_141924.1, forward strand.
CAGCACTGCTTGAGAAGTATTTGAGCAGTTCATTTCCTGGCAGAGCTCTGATGAACGTGCTGTCTAGTCAGTGGTTTCCTAGCCTTCTTGGGATGGGGTCTTACCAGGACCTGCGACTTTTTATTGCTAGTAGGTGGGTAGAGCAGAAGTCTTTTGTAGCATAATGAGCGACTCAGGCTGGCGACTGAATGGTGTGCCCATCGGCACCCTGCCCTTTGTAAATTATCTCTCTTCTCTCCTTAAAAGCCACAGCTGCTTCCCAGGGCTTGCCCCCAGGATCTGTGTGACCCTGCTCTGTGCTGGTTTATGCCCCCTTCTCTTTGCCATGCAGGTCCTCTACCTGGAATGCCTTTCCCTACTTTTCCAGCTAATGAATTCCCACTGAAATGTGAGCCCTGTGCCCCCTTTCTGGACCCTCCCCTGTGTTCCCACTGCGTTTTGTGCAGAATCCTCAGCTAGTACCTGGCACTGGGTCGGAGGAGGTTGTTTGTGTCCATCAAGCCTGTGAGAAGGGGAATGCCTCAGTGATCGCGCCTGGCTTATCACTCTGGCAGCTACCAGTTATCGAAGGCCCCTGTACTGGCACTGTCCCAGGGCCCGGACAGATGCCATTTGATCCTCACAACCTCTAAGGCAGATTGAATTCCATTTTACAGATAATCAGTGTCAATCACAGACCCCTTAAGTATTTTGCCTGAGGTGACTGGGCCTTTAAGGGGTCATGCCAGCATGTCCTGTAAAGAATCATAGATGCCGATTTCAGAGAACTTCTACATTTATGCATCCAGGCGTGCCGTGCTCTTTGCTATTGTTCTCTCTTACTGTCTCTAGTTTTCAGATGGGTGACTTTCGCTGCTTTGGCTGGGCGTGTCGCCCCTCCAGAGCATTCAGCAGGGCCGTGTGCTGTCGGACGTTGAGGGAGGGAAGAGCCTCGGAAAGTGTCACTGCTCTGCACAGGAAAGAGGCAGCAGGGAACTGCCCACAGAGGCCCTTTGTGTGACAGGAAGTCCTGCTTCTAGAAGGGGCTGCCTCAAAGTGGAGGGCTTGAAAGAAGCTGAAGTGGTTGACCTGAGGCCACTCTGACTCATGCGTGTTGTTAATAATGCCCTTTGTCGGCTCTTGGGAACCTGCTTCAACAGACCCGGAGGGCGGCCTCCGCTCTCAGCGGTCAGCATTCCTCTTCTCCCTCCTTCCCTGTCACGTCTGCCCTTGTTGAATACCCCCATTTTCTTGCCTGAACAAAGGACAACCTCCTGACCCATTCTATATTTTTTCCTTCTACTTTTGCCAGAAGGATCTTTCTGTCCCATCTGGGCCTATGTGACTTTTCTTTTTTTGGGTTTCAGTCTGTCTCTTGAGTTGGAAAACTTGCAGCTCAAGGAAGAAGTGTCCCTCTGAGCAAGTGCTTCTGACCCAGAGAAGGAATCTTCGGGAAGTGTTTGATGTAGCTTAATAGCTGGCTGTGGCGGTGCTCCTCCAAGACTGGCATGGGGGGAGTGGAGCTGCACAGAGAGTTTCAGGGAATAAAGATGAAATGAAGGGGCCCAAATCGACTGCCCAGTTCCCTGCAACTTCGTCATGCACATCTCTTGTACCTGTGGCCATCTGTCACTTGTTAGATACCGTGGTCAGCATATAAGGACACCCTGAAGTGAGTGGGGTGGTCGGGGCGGTGATGAGCTGATGTTCCGATGCTTCGTCCTGTGCTCTCCAGCCCTGACACCAGCTGGACGTGAGAGAGGAGCTGCGTGTTTCCAAGAGGGTGTGTGCAATGCTGCTTGGGTGAAGGATTCTAAGATTGTGTTGGAATAACAGCGCTTCAGTCCTTGGCAGGCAGCTTTACGTGCTGTGGCATAACTGGGACTCCTTGCTAGATTGATATGGTGGCAGATCAATGAGCACTTGTTCTTTAGAGGCATAAAATGAGTCTTTGTTGAGTGTGGCTGCCTGGGCAATCAGTGTAGAATGCTTACATTTGTGGGGCAGAAGAAGCTGCATCTGTTGAATGTGTTGAATCGTGGCTAATAGATACTTCCTTGAGATTTTGGTGACCTTAGGTCATAACCCTCTTCCATATTTAGAATGGTAGAAAATCAGAACTGCAAAGACCCTTGTCATCTAGCCCACGGCCACAACATGGAGAAGGGGAAACTGAATGTTAGGAGGGTGTGAGTGGGACAGATCCACCGGCGACTCCAGCCCCCTCCCCATTTGTGTCCTGAAAGCTGGGGCGAGGTACTCAAAGGTGGCTCAGCCTTTGTTGGACCACACATGAAATGGGGCCTGCTGCAGACTTGCTGTGAGTGTTAGGGGCCATGTGCAGAGTGGCCCAGAGCACAGTGGGCACATAGTGTGTTACTGCTGTCACCAAGTCAGAAGCTAGGAGGCACTGTCATATGTGCTCAGCGTTGGCACAGGGTGGTCCCCTGCCCTGGCAAGTCCTTAGGCTTTATTATCTTTCTCCATTCTTCACCCTTAGACTGCGGCACACTTTGGGCACTCATACTTTGGGAGGCCCCACCTTGGATTATATTAGATATATTACATTGTACTCATACTCAGTTTAAACATTTTTTTATATTGTAGAACGCGTTTTATAATTTTGCTTTTGAAATGATTTGGCCATGAGAAATTAATTCTTCCTCTTCTCATTCATTTGTGCATTTGTTCAGTGGGAACAGCATGTGTGAAGGCCTGGAGGTGAGAGGAATGTGGTGCTTGTGTGGGGCTAACTGCAGGTTGTTAACTGTGGTGGAGTGAGTGCAGTGTGACTGGGAACACGCTGTGAATTTGAGGCTGGAGGGGGCAGTGTTTAGAGCTGGGAGGCTCTGCAGGCCACGGAAAGAAGTCTTGGAGGGATTTCAAGTAGAAGCATAACCTGATCTTCCAAAAGACACACTGACCACCATGGTAGCGTCATGGGGAATGAAAGGAAGGGGGACCAGACTGGTGCCTGGGGAGCAGTTAAGCTGTTAGTAATCCAGGCAGAAGATGGTGGTGGCCTTAATAAAGGTAGCCATCGTTGTGAGGATGGATGAAGCAGAAGGATTCAGGAGATATTGAAGAGCTAGTGTTGTCAGGTCTTGAAAACTGATTGAGTGTGGTAGAGTCGGTGGGGGGTGGGGAGTGGGAAGAAAAGGAGTTTCTGGCTTGAACAGCTGGGTGATGGTGGGACCATTTCCTGATGTAGGAAACCCAAGCTCAAGAGTGGACTCAGGGAAGATAGGAAAGGGTTTGCAGGGACTGTGTGATGGCTGAGTGGAGGTGTCCAGTGGGCAATCGGATGTGCGGGTCTGGAGTTTTGGGCCAGAGATGCAGATCAGGGGTCATAAGGTTACAGGTGGTTTGATGTGTGGGGACAGAAGAGCTTGCTTAGGTAGAGTGCGCAATGGGAGAGCAGGGCCTGGGACAGAAGCCTGAGGAACTCCAACATCCAAAGCCTGGGTAGAGCGGAAGGAGAGAAACCAGCGGACGCAGTGTTGTAGGACGCCTGGGGCATGATTGTAGGAGGAGTGCGTGTAGGAGAGGCAGTGGTAGAATCTGAAACTGCTGTGCGGTTTAACACTGGGGAGCCTGAGGAGTATCAGCAGCCTGACCCCGGGAAGGTCTTGGGCTTTCTAGTCTGATCAGTGTCCTTAGAAAGATGGGAGAGGAAGCAGTAGGCTGAGAAATGAGCGGGGGGAGTGAGAACTGGAGAACTTGAGAGTGGACAGCTCCTGTAAGAAGCGGGGCTGTGAAGGGGAGAGGGGCGAGCAGCTACAAAGGGTCAGGAAGTCAAGGCTGAAGACACAGAGAAAGGGATTGATGGGTTGGATAAGGTCCCCTGGCCGTGGGAGGAAGGGATATGAGGGACCAGCCTCAGACAGGAGTGTGTATGGAGATGCCAGCCTGGGGGGCAGACGCCTTCCAGTGGCCTCAAGAAGTGCAGGGGCTTCTGACTGCCCCCTTGTCCCTGGTCTGTGAGGTGGGATTTGTCATCTGCTGAGAGTGAGAGGGAAGGGAGGTGGCCAAGGAGAGGGTCTGCAGGGAGACAGAAGGCAGTGAGGAGGAACCCCTGAGGAGGTGTGGGTTTTCCCCAGCACCTGGCAGAGCAGCGCTAACTGTGGAGGAGGCCATCTGTGATAGGCAGAGGGTGGAGTATTCACAGGCAGGTGTGAGGAAGAGTTGACAGTGTTAGTTCCAGTGGTGCCCTGAGGGTGAGAAGGATGAAGACAGGTGGCAGGGCCAGCCCAGGACAAAGGGAAGGGAGGAAGTGTGGTGGGGTTCAAGGCAACAGGGCCGAGAAATGAGGAGGGTTTGTCTGATGAAAGACAACGTAGTGTTACGGCTTTTTAAATTTCTGGTGAATTTTTTCCATGAATGTGAATATTAGTCCCAAGGAAGAAACATGATTTTTATAGTTACTGAAAGAGGTTCTACGATTACAAATAGGAATCAACTGAAAGCAAACACTGGGGAGGTCTGAGAGAGTGTCCGGGTGTCTGAACGACAAAACCTTTACTGTGTGTGTCCACCACTCTGGGGGGCATATGGACACCTCCTCAACAAGGGGGACTGTTAATGACCTCCTTGGGGCCTGACCCTGCCTCTCCCTCCACCTGACAGACAGGTGCCTGCCAGCCTCTCCTTGAACTTCAGGGATACCGCTTACTGAGGATTCCTTCCCGGTGTTGGAGAGCTCGGATTTTAGTGAGTTTTTCTTTGTGTAAAGTCACGACCCATTCCCTTGAAACATTAATCTAGCTTTGTTATGTGAAGGAAGAATACTATTTCCCTTTTCCTAATTCAAATATATGCATCTTAATATGTACACACTGAAGTCATTTTACAGAAGTGAGGCTCACGAGCACACAGCTCCATGACTGCAGAGTCTCCTCCAACCCCTGTCCCCCCCGACTTGGTTATTTGTTGGTTCAGACATTCAGTCATTTAGCAAATATTTGAGCGTCTACCTCATGCTAAGCACTTAGGGCACAAAGATGAAAATACACAATCCTCCCCTTTAAAGTTTATGTGTAATGAATGTCTATGCACTGTTTTACTTTGCTTTTTTTGCGTATACCCCATTTCAGATATAAAATGGCTCACCTACTTATTCTTTATAATGGCTCTGTGGTGTCCACTCTGTCAGTTCACCATTGTTTTCTCAGTTTGGGAGCATTTAATTTGTCTCCAGTCTTTGCTGCTATAAATATTACTGGGATGAACATTTGTTCAAGCTATTTTTTTCTTTGAGTTTATTTGCTTGGGGCATATTCCCCAGAGAGGGACAGTAGGGTCAGAGGTTGGTAACTGTTATCTGCCTTGTTCTGTGTTTCCAGATTTTTCCATGAAGCCTATTGGCAATGTTAGAGTACATTCTTATTTTCCTATAGCCCCACCAAAACTGGCATTGTCATTTTAATTTTTCTTATTTTTGCGGTTATTTCCATTTTTTAAGGAAGTTGTGCTTTTTTCCCACACGGTAATTTGTCGCGTTATGTTTGGCTAGGTTATGCTGCAGTAACAAGCGAACCCCAAATCTCAGAGGCTTAACATAACAAAAATGTCTTTCTTGCTTGCTTTGCCTGTCCCTGCTGGGGTGTTGAGGGTGCTTTTCAACACAGTCACTCTGGGGCCAGGCTGATTCAGGAGCTACAGTGTGATGCTCCTTGGTGGATGACAGGCAGAAAGGAGAGGGCCAAGGCCGTTGCACAGGCTTTGCCCTAGTGGTGTGGCCTGGCTCAGCAGATAGAACTTCTGCGAGCATTCCTGTATGTGCCCCAGCTGTCTTTTCTCCTGTATGCATGTCTATGTCAACTTCTTTGTGCAGTGGAATTGGATCCTCAGTCTTCATATTAGTCCTTAATATATTTTAGGTAATAAGATTTTTATCAGTTGTTTCGGATCCATTTTTCTTTCTTTGCTTTCCACATTAAATTTTTTTTTTGCTGAGGAAGATTTGCCCTGAGCTAACATCTGTGCCAGTCTTCCTCTGTTTTGTGTGTGGGTTGCCGCCACAGCATGGCTGCCGACGAGTGGTGTAGGTCTGCTCCTGGGAACTGAACCCGGGCCACCGAAGCAGAGCGCGCCAAACTTAACCACTAGACCACAGGGCTGGCCTCCCTCCACGTTACATTATTGTGCAAAGGTTTAAATAATTACATAAGTTTTGGGCACATCCATCTTTTTCTCTGCTATCTTTTGTTTAATATTACAAATTTATCATTTTCTTAAAGCCAGAGAATAAGCTGTTTTCTTTGAGTTGCTTAAAATAGATTTTTATTTGGCTCTGTATAACATTTCAAACTCATCCAAGTATATAATGTCAAATGGTTTTTTTTTTGGTTGTTTTTTTTTTTTGTGAGGAAGATCAGCCCTGAGCTAACATCCATTGCCAATCCTCCTCTTTGCTGAGGAAGACTGGCCCTGAACTAACATCCGTGCCCATCTTTCTCCACTTTATGTGGGATACTGGCACAGCATGGCCTGACAAGCGGTGCATCGGTGTGCGCCTGGGATCTGAACCCAGGCCGCCAGCAGCGGAGTGCGTGCACTTAACCGCTAAGCTACGGGGCTGGCCCCTCAGGTGGTTTTAATCTAAGTCAACTTTGGTCCTTGGTGATACCTGTTTGTTCTGTAACATTAAAAAGAACCCGAGCACAACAGTGCAACACCCCTTCGTGATAAAACACTCAACAAAGTAGGAATAGAAGGGAACTTCCTCCACCTGATAAGGGACAGGAATGAAAACTCACAGGCCTGGGAAGTGAAAGACTGAAAAGACAAGATGTCCACTCTTACCACTTCTATTCACATTGCACTGGAGGCTCTAGCCAGGGCAGTTAGGCAAGAAAAAGAAATAAAAGGCATACAGATCAAAAAGGAAAAAGTAAAACTATCTCTGTTTGCAGATGACGTGATCTTGTATATTGGAAATCCTAAGGAATCCACTAAAAAGCTATTGGAAGTAATGTACAGGTTCAGCAAGGTTGCAGGATACAAGATCAATATTCAAAAATGATGGTATTTCTATAAACTAGTAATGAATACTCCAAAAATGAAATTAAGAAAAAATTCCACTTATAATAGCGTCAGAAATAATAAAATGTTTAGGAATAAATTTAACAAAAGAAGTACAAGACTTGTACACTGAAAACTACAAAACATTGTTGAAAGAAATTAAAGATGACCTAAATAAATGGAAAGATATCCCACATCCATGGATTGGAAGACTTAACACTGTTAAGATGGCAGTACTCCCTAAATTGGTCTACAGATTCAACGCAATCCCTATCAAAATCCTGGCTGCCTTTTTTGGTAGAAATCTGCAAGCTGATTCTAAAATTCGTATGGAAACGCAAGGTACCTAGAATAGGCAAAACAATTTTGGAAAACAGAACAAAATTGGAGCACTCACACTTCCCAATTTCAAAAATTTCTATAAATCTACGGTATTCAAGACAGTGTGCTATTGGCTTATAGGATAGACATATGGATCAATGGGATAGAATTGAGAGAACAGAACTAAACCCTTACACTTATGGTCAATTGACTTTGTAATTTTATTTATTTATTTATTTTTCACCCCAAAGCCCCAGTAGACAGTTGTATGTCATAGCTGCACATCCTTCTAGTTGCTGTATGTGGGATGCGGCCTCAGCATGGCCGGAGAAGCGGTGCGTCAGTGCGCGCCCGGGATCCGAACCCAGGCCGCCAGCAGTGGAACGCGCACGCTTAACCACTAAGCCACGGGGCCGGCCCATCAATTGACTTTGGACAAGAGTACCAAGCCAATTCAATGGGAGAAAGACTAGTCTTTTCAACAACTAGTGCTGGAACGTCTTGATATCTACATGTAAAAGTGTGAATTTGGACCTGTACTTCACACCACATACAAAACTTAGCTCTAAATGAATCAGAGACCTAAATCTATAAAACTCTTAGAAGAAAACAGGCATAAATCTTTGGATTTATGTCACCTTGGATTAGGCAATGGTTTCTTAGATAAGACACCAAAACACAAACAACAAAAACACAAAAATAGATAAATTGGACTTTACAAAAATTGAAAACTTTTGTATTTCAAAGGATGCTTATCAAGAAAGTGAAAAGATAGCTCACAGAATGGGAGAAAATATTTTAAAATAGTGTTGTGATAAAGGACAAGTACCTAGCGTATATAAAGAACTCAATTATAACTCAGCAATAAAAAGACAAATAACCCAATTAAAAAATGGGCAAAGCATCTGAATAGACATTTCTCTGAAGATGGTATACAAATAGTCAGTAAACACAGGAAAAGATGCTCAACGTCATTCGTTATTAGGGAAGTGCAAATTGAAACTGCAGTGAGGTATCGCTTCACACCCACTATGACTGTTGTGATCAAAAAGACAGACAATAGCGAGTGTTGCTAAGAATGTAGAGAAATTAGAACGCTCATACACTGCTGGTGGGAATGTAAAACAGTGTGACCACTTTGGAAAACGTTTGGGCTGACTATTGGAAACACTAACTTTGGAAAACAGTTCCTCAGAAGGTTAAACATCAAGTTACCATACGACCAGCAATTCCACTCCTAGGTATCTACCAAAGAGAGGAAAACATATGTTCACACAAAGACTTGTACTCAAAAACTCATAGCATCATCATTTATAGTAGCCAAAAAGTGGAAACAACCCAAATGTTCATTAACTTGGTAAGGGATAAACAAATTGTGGTGTGTCTATACTGTACAATGGAATATTGTGTAGCAGTAAAAAGGAATGAAGTACTGAAATGTTCTACAACACGGATGAACCTTGAAAACATTGTGCTAAGTGAAAGAGGTTGGTCACAAAAGATCACATATTGTATGATTCCATTTATATGAAATGTCCAGAATAGGTAAATCCATAGAGACAGAAATTAGATTAGTGGTTGCCAGGGGCTGGGGGAGGGGGTGGGGGCGTGACTGTTAAAGGCTATAGGGCTTCTTTTTGGGGTGATGAAATGTTCTAAAATTGTGGTGATGGTTGCACAACTCTGAGTGCAGTAAAAATAATTATGTACACTTTAGGTGGGTGAATTGTGTGTGAATTAAATCTCAATAAAGCTATTAAAAAAATAGCAAAAGTTTCAAGTACTTAAACCGTTATCCCTCCCACAACCTCTCCTGGCCAAATAAGATCATTCCTTTGTGTGTTCTTGAGGTGTGTTCAGGTCTTTTTCATTTGTATAAACAAAATTTTGTTTTTTTAATCTCCTAAGTTGTGACTTGTAGGATTAAATACAAAGCCCCTAGGTGGCGGAGGAAGAGGAGGAGGCAGGGGGCTGCCAGCTTGAAGGGAAGGAACTGCGAGCCGAGAATACCAGGGGCTGCCGAGTGCCCATCCCCAGGCCTTGCTAGTCTGCCTGTCCCCGTGTGGGTCTAACTTACTGGTGGCACCACTTTCTGTCTAACTCTGCAATGCGTTTCTTTCCTTTCAGTGCATAGAATATAAAAATTTATTTTTGAATCAAAATACTATCCTAATTTCCAAGTAGTTAAGAAGGAATTTGGGTTTTTATACCAGCATTATTTCTTTCCATTTAGTTTTCATTTTTGTTCTTTTTTTTAATTAATATTCTTTTTTTATAATTTTATTTATTTATTTTTTCCCCCCAAAGCCCCAGTAGATAGTTGTATGTCATAGCTGCACATCCTTCCAGTTGCTGTACGTGGGACGCGGCCTCAGCATGGCCGGAGAAGCGGTACGTCGGTGCACACCGGGGATCCGAACCCCGGGCCACCAGCAGCGGAGCGTGCGCACTTAACCGCTAAGCCACGGGGCTGGCCCTCATTTTTGTTCTTTAATGGCTGACTATTAAAATCCAACTTAAGAAATCTAGTAATTGTGTCTGCTGCTAGCTGGCGCATTCCCGCATTTAACAGTTTATGGAAGGCCTGGTATATGCAAATCCCATGCAAGTGCTAAGAAGTCAGGGACTTCATCTCACTCACCATCATCTCCTGTACCAGGAACTTAGCTCAAGATATGTTAATTAGTGAATAAGTGAGTGACTCGAGGGACTGACCACAAGATGCAGTGATACTGTTTGTGCAGCGATTTATAACAGTCCTTTCATCCGCGTGAGAGCCAGGCAGGGCAGGGAACATCTCTCTCTCTCTTTTAGTAGTTGAGGAAAGTGAAGCTGGCTGGGAAGTGGCTTGCACAGGTAAAAGCCAGAGTGAGCACCAGAATCCAGGTCTCCTGACTCCATCGTCCCACTGTACATTCTAGTCCCACCCCAACCTTGAAAGCAAAAGTTTCTCAAAAAAATATTTCTCATAAAAATATTGCCCCTGTAGGAGTGTGTCTGGTTCCCACTGTGGGGTTTGTCCCTCATAGGAACTGTGGGGTGGGGGAGTAACCAGTTAGGCTACATGTTTCTGCTCTAAATAATTTTTCTTTCAAATCTTGGGACTTCCTCTTACACTGCTGTTTGTATTCTCACATTAATATCAGATTTGAAAATATGTCATTTTTGTCCTTTTTAAAGTAAATTTTTCTATTTTTAAACCTGTGGAGCATCAGGTCAGTATTTAGGTTAGGAAAATCTTCAGCCCGAGTCTCCACGTTCCCAGGGTGCTTGCCAACCAGGGGTCTAAAAAAGTATTGCTGCAAAAATCAGTCCAAGGCTCTGACCTGTCAGCTGACATGTTTCCATTACATAAGAAACATGAGTTTTGGGGAGATGTCTAAATGCCATTTGCTCCAGCTCCTCATTAAATCGTATGGGTGAACTAACAGCTGATGGGCTGGACTGAGACCAGGTGACCTTGGGTCTGTCCTACCTTTGCTGCTGATTCTCTGTAACCGGAGACAAATATTACCCAGAACGTGGAAAGCCATCTGAAAATGACTAGGCAGGCTGGCCATCGACTTGTTTCATTTGAGCTATTAGGATGTAAAAGACACTAGGGGCAAAACATAGTCATTTTAAGGGTTACTACATGACTCCAAATCTAGTATTTTTTAATACTAATTTCTCACGTAGAAAATCTGTCACTTTCTCTAACCTTCAGGTTCCAGCTCCCAGAGCACCTCCTCTCCCCCTTCCCTCCCCTTTGCCTTGTGGTCCTGTCTCATTCCTTGAGCACCTGTTTTGGGTTACATATAGATATAAAGGGCAGAGCCCTTCCCCCATGGAATTCCAGGTGGAGTAGGAGAAAGACCTTTGTGAGCCTGCACGGATGGCGCACGCAGGAGCGCTGCCTCGGCCAGGCTGTCCTGAAAGACATGAGGAATTGCCAGGTGGCCTGTTCGGGGCTGTGCGTGTTTGTACACCCTCTGCTCCGTGTGGTCCTTGACACACATGCTCGGTGAGCCCTTCTGAGAGACAGAACTTCCCTAACTGCTTCTGAAGGCTGCTGTGTGATAGAACCACTTTTTAAGATTTGAGTTCATTTCCCATAAGCTAGTTGGAAAGGAAAGGTGAAAGCTTTTAACACTTCCTTGTATATTCCAAAGGTGGAGGCTTTATCAAGCGTCTTCTGCATCTGGAGCTTTTCTTTCTCTTCAGGCCAATTTTAAGAATAAAATAAACTGACGCCCTTTTCTCTGGGATCTTCAGAGCCATCTTCACTTTCATTCTCAGGCCTTAGGAATTCACTGCTGAGTATTTGCTGTTCATATCTTCTGCTTCCTTGTGAACCCAGGAAACAGTTTAGAAACTAAACCCCTAGTGCAGTTGGAGAGTGAGTGATTTCAAAAGACTGTCACCAGACTTACCTAAAGTGGCTGCTTGGTTTGTGTCAAAAACATTTTACATTCTGCTCAGTTTAAATGGCATTAGTTCTTAAGGTTGTCAGCTTGAATCTAGCATTTAGCAAGATGATTTTGTTTTACTCTGTGCAAGTGTGGTAGGGGGTGAGGAAGTGAGCTGGGAAAAGTCTGCTGGGCAGGAACAGGCAAGGTTTCTTACTTGATGGTCTCGCTCTGAAGTTACTGAGTGGAAGATGGAGACTTCTGGAGATATGGGGGTCCAGGACTGCTTGAATGGGGAGGGGAAGCACTCAGGCTCCATGTCTGCTCAGCTAGCCCCCACGTGATGGGGCACTCCAGGGGTGCTTGACTTCCCTGCTTTTTGGAGCTATGTGGGTTCGGTGGAAAGGTCTCAGGGCCTACCTCCCTGCTTCTTATCCACTGTGGGCCTTGGGAGAGCTGAGTTCAGGGGGAAATGCAGGGCTTGTGACTCGGTGAGGGATGCAGCCGCAGAGCCGGGTGGTGGGAGCGGTAAGTGACAGCATCAGATGTGTTGGTTTATGTGCCTGACTCCTTGTACACACCTCTTCTTTGAGGACAGGGACTGTATATATATATTTAGGATATGGTAATTGCTGAGCACATGCTTCTTGAATGATTGAGCCAGGAAACCTAGTCGGGGGTGGGGGTGGGATGGACGTTGTGGAGTTGAAAAGAGTGAGGTCATTTTGTTTTATCCTCTTATTCTTTCAAAACTCATGCATCATTGTTTCTACTGCTGTCCACCTGGCCTCAGCCACCATCATCTCTCTCTGGGAAACACAATAGCATGTTTTCTGTTCCTCAGACAGGCCAGGCAGGCCTCCTGCCTTCACATGGGCTCTTCCTCTGCAGGGTGCCTTTCCACTGGAGGCCCTCGTGGCTCACTCCTTCCGTTTTGACTCAGATGTCACCTTTTCAGTGAGTCCTTCTCTAGCCACTCTATTTACAAGTGCAGTCTCCTTTCTACCTCAACTGTCATCCCTTTGCCTTGCTTTATTTCTCTGCAGAGCAGCTGCTGCAGAGAATTTTCTTTGTCAGTCAGCTGCGCTAGAGCATAACCTCCACGAGGGCAGGGATTTTTACCTGTTCCACACCCTGGTGGATTCACCAGCACCCACAACGTCATGTGACTACAGGTGTTGAAAGAAGGGAAACAAGCAGTCAAGTGTGTAGATAACCAGTGCATTCTCAATGCATATATGCCAATTTAGTGAAAAATAAAACCCTCTTTTGATTGTTGCTTTGATTTATTAAAAAAAAAAAAAACCTTTCTTCATTTTTTGTTTTGACACGAAGTGTGTAATACACACTTTCACTTAAAGCTTTGAACCAGGGCCTGGCACCACCAGCCCTGTCCATTCTTTGCTTACACTCCTAGTCTCCCCTCAGCTTGTGAGAGTCTACGTAAAATGTAAAGATCACCGACTTTATGAACAAGGAAACCGAAGGCCCAAGGAGTCTTGTGCTCAGTCCAAGGTCATTCTGCTCCATTTCGTTAGATTTGCACCAGAGCCGGGGAAAGGGAACCAACGTTTATTGTTTGCCCCAAAGAGACAGCTACCACATTAAAAGGCACCTCCTTGCATATCTAAGTTAATCCTCATAAAGAAGTCTGCAGGGCGCACATCATCATCCACGTTTTACGAGTGGAAAACCAGAGGCACAGAGCAGTCTTGTGATTTGCTTGGGGCGCATGGCTAGTAAGACCCGGATGCTGGGTCTGTGCTGTGCCTGTGTTCTCAGGGATGCTTGTGCAGCCCCTCATTGGATGCTTGGGGAATCTCCTCAGCTGTGGCAGTGAGCGTCTAGAGCATGCTTTCCAGATCTTGTGATGTTTGATGCTGCTGTTGGCTGGTGACCTGTGTTTCCACCGGCCCAGTGTGTTCCAGTTTTCCATGAGCGTGTTCCTAGGTTGACCTTTGTCTCCATGAGCAATACTGTCCCCTGTTCAAAGCTGGTGTGTGCTTGGGTGATTCTCTTGGGCTTTTGATAACAAACCAAATTGAAATCTCAGTAATTATGGGACTTGATGAATAATTTATGTGGTAAAAGATTAAAAAATTAGTCCTAAAAAAACAAAGGAAATTTTAAGGGGTCATCTAAGTACAATTGCTTCGTTGAAAACTGTTCACCAACTGGCAGCAAAACTCTTTCACAGGATGGGTAGGAGTTGATGAGGAAGGGCAGTCTCAGGCAGCAGTGCGCTGCGCGTGTGGTTGTTCAGGTCCCAGCAGGAGGCAGGCAGAGCAGGCCAGAGTGGGACCCCCACGGCTGAGACCCGTGAGTTCATTCCACTGACTTGGGCCTGGGAGGCTCTTTTGTGTGCAGCTACCACATTAAAAGGTGCATAAGTGTAGTTAGAGGATGTGTAGTGGAGACGGGGTCCAAGGAGGGAGATGGAGTGTACAGACAAGTGAAGAAAGGGAAAAGGTGGTCACGCACACACAAAATGCCTGGAAAGGTTGTACACTAATGATAGAAATTGTGCTGTAGTTCTTCACCACATTTCCTGGCATTTGAGCACTCAGTGTAGCACACTCTGGGGCCTCAGTTATGCTTTTTGAATTTAGTTTGGCTTTTATGAAAAGCCTAAAAATGATTCTCTGCATGAATGTACGTTTCCATGCTCCCATCAAACTCTAAAACATATACGGTCTTATCATATCAACTTGCTGGTAAAATTAAAGAAAATTTTCAAATTTTTTTTTTACTTTCTTTGTCTTATGTTTCTCCAATGGGGAAAAAGCCTGGAAAACTGTCAAAGAACTGGCTGTTCTCATAAGAAGTTGAGGCGAACAGTGTGAGTCATTGTAGTTTTTTGCTGGTATTTTAGTATCCGGTTTATTTTTAAACAGTTCTGTGCAACTGGAGTTTCTTCCATGGTTTCTGTTACCATGACTCCATAATATTTCCTCAAATCTGCTTGTTCATACTTTCACACACTTCAGCATCAAATTTACAATTCCTTAGAATCAGAATGTCTTATTCATGACATCCAAGAATGTTTCTCCAGCTGCAATAGCATTTTTCTCCAAACTGGAAAAGTTGCCTGTTTTTCCCACTACAGACGTTGGGAAGAGAGAGAGTTTGGTTCTGTGAAGGACAGTGCAGTGAGTGGGGTGAGTGGGGATCTTAGGGGGCTTCTGTCAGCAGTCTGAGCGGGACCAGTATCATCTATGTGGAGCCACTTCCCCTTTAGACCCCATGGTTGAGGGTACAGGATGGGCAGGCTGCTACATGTGCTTGGGAAGTGCTGGCACTGGACGTTTTGGTCCAGACATCCAACAGACTCTCGGTTCTTGGTTCTCCTCAGGCATGAGTGTGTGTGTGTTCTCTCACCCTTATGTATTTATTCATTTATTTTTGGACTTGATTGAGGCTTCCACTTTGGGAAGTCTCTTGATTGAAGAATCTGCAGTCAAAAGAAAAACAATGCTGCCTGGCCCTCGCTCCCTGGAATTCAGGATTATTCAAGGAGATGCTTTTCTGCATTTCGTTGCTTTGAGAAATGTGTATTTCTTTTTTTTTTTTTAAGATTTTATTTATTTATTTTTTCCCCCCAAAGCCACCGTAGATAGTTGTATGTCATAGTTGCACATCCTTCTAGTTGCTGTATGTGGGACGCGGCCTCAGCATGGCCGGAGAAGCGGTGCGTTGGTGCGCACCCGGGATCCGAACCCGGGCCGCCAGCAGCGGAGCGCGCGCGCTAACCGCTAAGCCACGGGGGCGGCCCGAGAAATGTGCATTTCTTAAAGGATTGTTCAAGATTTAAAGAAAACCCCAGGGTGATATGGAATTGTAGAGAGAGTTTGTTTCCAATCTCTGCAAGTCTTTGACCTCTTCCACTTTTCAGGGATAAGCAGGTTTTCCTCTGACACATAAACGTAGTATCCGACTAGGTTCTGGGCCTGTGCTTGGGGCTTATTATAGGGGATTCATCATAGACAAACATTTTCAAACTCTACTATAAATGCTGACTCAATGGTAGAGCAATTCCTAATACTTGAGAATTTAAAGTGTGGTGTAAGTGACTGGACCTTTGGCCCCGACACAGTTGCTTCCTCTGACTCAGAGAGGACCCCTTTTTGAACAACAAAAGCCAGCTAAAACATGTGGTTCTGGGTGCTCTGGAGGCCACTCAGGAGGCTCTAGGTGGGAAGGTCTTCCGACTTAGTGACTATATAAATTGGCCATTGTAGAAGAATTGACTTTTTAAGAATCACTGAAAAATTAAGTTTTGCTTTCAGCTTGAGAAACATTTATGGTTAATCATCTGAGTAACTAATCTTTTTTTCTTTCCTGTCTAATCCAAGAGCTGTCAACATGTGGCCTTCATGAATTAAATTGATAATAATATATTATTGTAAAGATTTTATTTGATATTCCTTTATAAAGTCATTGCTTTACTTACTTTGCCACCCTTTCATTTGTAAAGATCTCAACATGTGTCTGTCAATTTCAACAAAGTTAGGGAGGGCCTCTTGTGTGTGAGATGCCTTTACCTTCTAGAGGGCGGTACCTGGGTAAAAAAATTCAGGTAATGAAGTGTGCTTTGGAGAAATATACAAAGAAGATAGAAAGTAGCGTGGTATAGGTGATGGTGGTGAGGGGTGGGGCTAGATGAGAGAGGATAGTCAGGGAGGCTCCTCCGAGGACCTCTGGGCAGAGGCCCAAATGTTGTCAGGGAGCTGGCCATGTATTTATCTCAGGGAAGAGCATTCCAGGGAGAGGGAACAGCATGTGCAAAGGCTCTGAGGCAGGAATGAGCTTAGTGTGTTCGAGAAACGGTGGGAAGATCATTGTGGCTGGAGCAGAACAGGGTCAGCAAATGAGGGAGAGTGGAAGGGGGCAGGCAGGGCCCAGATCACGATGGCATTTGTAGCAAAGATGAGGAGTGTGGGATTAGGATTTAATTCTGAGTGTGATGGGTTTGGGGCAGGGAAGTGATATGATTTAAGTATTTAAAAAGATTGCACTGCAGAGACTAGAAATTGGAAGCAAGGGTGGATTTTCTGTTGTACCTCACATTGAGGTTCCTTGGGAAAACATTAAACTTTTGTTTTCATTTTAGCTTTGAAATTTTAGAGTTATTAATACCACCTGCATACCTTGTGATTTGGGCATCTGTGAAGTTTTCTGGGCTCTTTTGGAAGAGAGGTATTGTGTATGTAAATCACTCTGGTTGTTAATAATAGTAACAAAATAATCTCTGCATGGTCCTGTCAATTAAAAATGTAACTAATAATAGTATGTAAAATCGTTCTCAAGCCTTGCCAGAAGCTGGAAGTTTGCAGGTTATGAGAAACTCATCAAGTTTAAACCACATGGGGATTTTGGTGCAGAAATGTGACAGTAGTTCCTCCTCCTTTCCTCACTGTTCCCCTTTTGGGGTGGGTACCCAGCTGTGCTGTCTAACCCTCTGAATCTTGGGTGGTCGCATTGACATTGACTGGCCTGTGCCCCTCTCTGGCCCCGTCTTCCCACCCACCCTTCCCTAAGGATTCTTCTGTATGGGATGGCCTGCTTCCACCCCTGTACACCTGCCTGATTCCCACTGGCTCCTTGGGATTCAATTTGGTGTCTCCTGGCTGGGAAGCCACCTGCACTGGAAGTCCTATTCCAGGCTTCCTCAGCATCCAGCAGCTCCTTCCACCCTTGATTGGGGCATTTCATCCACCTAACAATCCCAAAGAGTAATAGACAGTATTCGTTCTATTTTCTACAGGAGGAAACTGAGGCTCGGAGAGGTTAAATAGTTTGTGCGTGGTTATCTAGCGAGTGTGCGGCAGGCTGGGATTCATTCATCGTTAATTTGTTCTCTCACATATTATTGCCTCGAGTATGCAGGTGCTGTGCCCACCCTTGGAATACTCCTGTGAACTGGGCAGGCGTGGGTAATGTGTGTGTCCCTCACCACCCTGAGCTGCTTGAGCAGGCACACTTCCAGAACAGGACTCCTCCACAGGCACTTGGCAAATGCTGAATGAATGAATGAATGAATGCCTGTGGACATTCTATCCTTACTGGAGCACGGGCTGGAGTGCTGCCTCTGTTAGGCCCCCAACCTGTTGTTTTGTCAGAGTCATGCTTATGTTTCTCCCTCTGCTGCCTCTGGAGTCTTCTATCACCCGTGTCTTACCCAAGAGGCAGCATGGCCTGGCGGCTAAGGGCCAACGGGCAGACTCTGGGGCACCTGGCCTGGGTTTGAGTTCCAGCTCCTCTACTTTCTTGCTGTGTGGCCTTGGTCAAGTGATTTCAACACTTTTGTGCTTCATTTCTTCACCTGTAGAAGGAGGATGACTGTGGTAGCTGCCTCATAGAGTGTTCTGAGAATGAGTGATCCCCAGCACCTAGGAAACGCTCAATAGATACTGACTGTTGTCGTGGTTCCTGCTTTCTGGTGAGGACAGGAACTGCTTCCCACACAGCTCTGGGGCAGCCAAACCCCCACCACTTAGCATGGTGTCCGGCACTCGGCCGGGGCATAGTAAACGTCAGATGAGGGGAGGAAAGACAGGAGACGGTCACTGGACTGCTCGTGACCGCCAGAAAAGAGTTCCACCGGCGCTGGTGCGCATCTGATGGCTGCGGAGGACGTGGGGCACTGACCCTGTGAGACCCCTGTGAGGAGCAGGACTGCTGTGGTCAGCTTTTGCCCCCCCGCCCTGCCCTTTTTTCTGGCCTTTTCTCCTGGCTGTCGTAGGTTTGACAGGTTTCTTTGTTTTATCCGACTCAGCTTTTCCCTTCTAACTACTGTGTCCTCTATCAGACTTGATGTTTTTGTCCAGTAAATTATTATATCAGCTCGTGTGTTTCCAGTACCCCTCTTAGCAACAGTGACTGAAATGGCCCCTCGTCACCTACTTTTGCCCAAATGTGTCTCTTAGCTTTTTGCTGCATCTTCTGCAGCCTCAGTAGTGATGTTTCTAAAATTATTAATTTCATTTGCTTAATATTTTCATTCTTTTAATCAAGGAAGCAAGTGTAAATACATTTAACTTACAAAGAATATAATATAACAGGAACTTGAATATTAGTTCAGATTAAAGTCTTCAAACTAATCTGACATCTCATTAGAAGTCATTATACTATGCAGTTATAATCTGTCTCTAAGATTAGGAATATCAGTAAGAAATAAAATATAGTTACTTTATGGGTGAATTTACTTTTTTTGTGTTTGTGTGAGGAAGATCAGCCCTGAGCTAACATCTGTTGCCAATCCTCCTCTTTTTGCTGAGGAAGACTGGCCCTGGGCTAACATCCGTACCCATCTTCCTCTACTTTATAGGGGAGGCTGCCACAGCATGGCTTGACAAGTGGTATGTCCGCGCGCACCTGGGATCCAAACCTGCGAACCCAGGGCCGCTGCAGCGGAGCGCGCACACTTAACCGCTGCGCCACTGGGCTGGCACCCGGGTGAATTTACTTTTGAACTTGAACTGTCAGAAACTTTCATTTTGTAATTCTTAAATTTTCCCATGGACTCAAACCAGATTGAGAGATTGGATGACCCAGACCGTGGAGATGTGTTTGTTTTTTATCAGTATATTGTTTGTTCTTTTAAGGTGGCCTGCTTTCATACTTCCAAATGCGTTTTTGAAACATTTCAATTAATTTAAAACTAAGAAAGACAATCACTTTCAAAATTCATTTAGTCAATAATGTTCCTCCTCATTTAGTGTGGTATAAACATGAGCATCTGTGTACTTCTTGGGTCAGGATTGAGTGGGTGTCTCAGCTGTGCTGGGCTCTGTGAGCCAGAATGTGCTGGGCTCAGAGAGGGACTAGGGGCTGTGAGCCCTGGTGCTGCTGTGTGTTCTGGCTGTGGAACTGGGGACAGAAGAGAGAAGGTTCTTTTTCTCACACTCAAAGCCCAGAGATGGCATCCCAGGGCTGGTGGCCATGCCACAGAATCAGAGCCTCAGACTTCCTCTGTCTTGTTGTCTTGAGCACGGCTCAGTTCCCAAGTTATCTCATGGTCAAGATGGAAAAAGTAGGACTTTTATATTCAGTACAACTGACTTTGTGCTAAGATTGAGATATAAAAATAAACACCATATGTGACCCTGCCCTTAAAAGATCCTTTGTTTCATGGTAGAGACAGATGCGTGGATGACTAGTGTCTATGTGAGGTTGAATGGAGTGAGTCCTGTAAGAGAGGAGCATGGTACTCAGGGTAGGCTGGGCAGCAAAGCTTAATTTTGACTGGGAATAAAGGAAGGCTTCATGGAGGAGGTGGGATTTGATCTTGACCTTGAAGAATAATCAGTATCATGACAGTCATCTGGGAGGCAGTTCCAGGGAGAAGAAATAATGTAAAGGGTGGTGCAAGGGCCTGAAAGGGTGAGGTTTTCCTTGAGCCCCAGTGGTGGTGAGAGTGGGCCACGAGGCCTGGCAGGTAGGTAACTCTCCTGCATTGTATGAGTCGGGAGTAGGTCATCCTCTCAAGAGGATGTCACATGATTGGCAAGATGTCCCCAGCCATGTGGTCAGTATGATGTCTATTCTAAAAGGTGGACAAACTAACCTTGAGAGATAACCCCGAAGGATCATTGTGATATCACATCGGAGGTGCTCTTTCCTCTGCCTGCACTCTGGAAGCAGGAGTGAGCCATTTGTAGGTGCATTGCTCCTGCCTAATACCTCACAACTCCCTGAACCCCACCGTGTCGTCACTGTGTGTGACCTCCCAGCAATCGCTGACGGGGATCTTCAGCAAGAAGACCCTGGGGCCCAGGGTCAGAGTGCCTGTCACAATGCGTGCAGCTGTGATTACTGACAGTCTATGCCTCTTTTTACTCGTTTTGTAAAATGCACATGTTACTTGCTATCAACTTTTCCTTTAAAACCTTGGGATTGATATGTGCAGGACTTGTCTCACAGGTGACATCCTGTGTCACCAACACTGTTCAGTAATTTCTGTGACATGGACGTGCTCAGGAAGCACGGGCTTTCCATTGACTGGGGCTTGTTTCACAGTGAGCCTCTGAGAGTGAGTTCAAGCCTGGACTTCGGGCTCCTGGTGGGGATGTCCCCACAGGGCGGCTGTAAGGCTCAGATCTGATAGAGCAGGAAAGCACTTTGCAGCGGTGAAGGTCACTGCAGATGTGCCCTCTTAAAGTCACTTGGCTTTAATCCACCCAAGTTCTCCCATAATCTCTTGCCAGTAGGAGGCTCTTTTAGAACATTTTAAGTTCAGAGAAAACTAAGAGTTTGTTTAATCCCACACTCTTCTTTTCAAGTGAAGGTAGTAGGATACTAAAAAGATGCCCAATGTCCCACAGCTTTTTAAGGGCAAATTTGGGACCAGTCTTCCAAATTTTGGCCCTAAGAGCCCTTTGTGAGAGTAAAAAATGACTTCGGAATCATCAACAATTAAATTATGTTCAGTATAGCTTTATTGGTTTTGTTTGTTTATTTATTTGGAGTGTGTGAATGTGTATATTTTTCTTTAAAAATTGGCATTCCCAACAGGGTATGCCCAGTGATTCCCTAAACTGGACTGATTAACTACCACCATACTGCCGCCCGCCATTCTTGCCTCTCGAGGGGAATTAATATGTTCAGACATTCGCACCAACCCACCAAGTTGAAAGGACATGAGTCCACCAGGATATCCATGTGTGGATAACTAGTGTCCACGCAAGGTTGAATGGAGTGAGTCCTGAACACTCTGAAAATTTATACATTAAAGGGGTTTCATATTTAAAATTTTATAAATGTTTATTTACTTGAGATTTCTTAAAAAGAAACAAACAAAAGCAGCCTGATTTCTGTACCTACCAAGTGAGAAATTAGAAGCTCTGGTGAGGCTCACGGTCTCCACTACAGCTGAAGTCTCCTTTTCTTGTGAGCTCATTCTTTTCCCTTTTCTCTCCCTTTCTTATTCACTTGTAATATTGCAGGTGCTCTTTCTCCTCCTGAAGTATTCTCAGATTCATCAGGTGAAACGGATAGGACCCCCAAAGGCAGCAACATTTTTCTGCCAAGGTGTGTTTTGGGGGTCATTTTTTTCTCCCATGCCTTTCATCCTTTCTCATGGGTGTGTAATCTGCCCCTTAAATGTAGACTGAGGGTGTCAGATTGAAATCTCGCTTTTTAAACTGTATCCAAGAGGTTCACCAACTGTCTTCAGAATGCAAGAGCCCGAGAGCCCCTGTACATGCCCTGACAGTCCCCCAATCTTGGCCCTGACTGGGAAAGACCCAGACCCTTGGAGTCTGACTGTGAGGGCCTGGTGCAATCGTGTGGGACATGACGTGGTATTATATGGCCATCAGAAACGACAGGAAGATGGCGTGGACAACGGGGGAAGTGCTTATTATGCAGTTGAGAAAAGCAGGCCACAAGATGGCTTGTGTGCCGTGACTGCAGGGAAGTAAGACCATAGATGACGGGGGAAGAAGGGGCTGAGTAATGAGAACGGAGGTTGGTGGAACAGAGCCTGGCCACGAGGAGCCCTCCTTGGTTCTGACAGCACTATGCTAGTTGAAAGAATAGACATTGGGACTGGACACTGCCACGGTCTTAGCCGTATGGTGCAGGTTGAAAGAGCAAAGCCAGGATGCGCCTGCTTCGGAAGTGATGCTGTGCTGAACCGGAGCAGTGCCATGTTTGACGGTGTGGACTAGCGTCCCTGGGCTGGTCCGTTTAGAAAGACTGGTTTTTCTTTAACCTTCTCCAAGATGATTTTTTATGTGGGAGGAAGAGGGCTGCACTGTAGTGCTGACCAAAACAAAATAAGATGTGTTTTTTCCCCATTCTTTTTTTCTCTTTTCTTCCAAACTGTGATTTTCAAGAGTCTGAGCCATGTTTGTTTTCACTGAAGTGGCTCTGTGTCCCAGCAGAGTTCCTAAAATCCCCTTCCTCTCACCAGCTCGCTCTTCAGTTTGCAGCGGGGAGTTCTGTGCTGCGAAGTGGTTGGGAATCCTCTGCTGGTTTCAGGAGGTGGCCTCCACGGCATCCCACGCTCAGTCTGCCGAGAGATGCTGACTTATTTTTTTAATCGCTGGAAGCACCTTTGAGGGTGTTTGGCCCACACTGCCACCATGGTGGGTGCTTCTGGGAACCCTCCCCACCCTGCCTGGGGCCTGGGACTGGCCGAGCCATGGGCCTTTGGGTGCTGCCCTCAGAGGGGGCAGCCTTTAAAACCGACCATCTTGCAGTGCACAAGCTGTTTTCTGTTGTTGAAGTAAATGCACTCACAATGTTCCAGAGATATAGTCACTTTATTTGCTGATCTCTATCTCTTCCTTTGAGGAATGTTCACTTTTCCGGATGAAATCACTGGAAACAAAATAGGCTGTGCCAGATATTTGAGCTATTAAAAAAAAAGTCTTCCTGCTTTGCTAGTGGTGCAAAGCAGTGTGTTATCTCAGGCCTTACTCCCCGAGCACCCCCCATGTGGGAGGCGGCTCGAGGGCTCGAGAGAAGCAGGAGACCCCATCCTTTCTTACAAGGGACTGACAGGAATAGCTCAGGCCGAGGCTGGAGGCGGAGAGGACCCAGGAGCCTATGGCCCCGAGCGGTGGTCTGGCCCGTGGCTGAGCAGCAGAAGGGCTTCCTGTGTGGCTGGTGGTAGACAGCGGGGGACTGAGCCACACATCCCCCACTATGGTTGCTAAACCCATTTGTGGTTTAGTTCAACATGTGCAGTAGTGTTTATAAAAGAATTCTAACCACTAGAGTTAAAACGTCTTCATGTAAATGCTTCAATTATTTTCCATCTGTGGAGCGTCAATTTGTATGAATCAAAATTACCCAGACTCTTCAACTTTTCTCATCCTGAATTCATCCAGCTGGTTTTTACAGAGTGACTGCTACGTGTCAGACCCTGGATGCTGGGACTATAGCAGTGAGCAAAACAGACAAGCATGCCTGCCCTCCCAGAGCTTACAGTCTATTGGGGGAGATAGGCAATGAACAGAACTGTTAACTAAATGATAAAGCTGTTGGATGGAAACAAGTGCTTGGGAGAAAAAAATAAAACAGAGCGGGGCTCTGGGAGTGCCGAGAGGGGTGAGGGACGGGTTGGAGCAGAGCTACCTGGGGCCATGGCTGTGGAAGCCAGCCTCCTGCTGTGGGCTTTCTGGAGGAAGACCACTCCAGGGAGCGGGAGGGCAAGTGTGGCTGTGCCTGGCTGTGCCGTGATCAGCAGAGGCCTTGTGGCTGGAGCTGGGGCAGTGGGGAGAGTGGCAGCAGGAAATGAGGTGTCAGGAGGAGGCTTCACTCCACATGAGTACTCTGCGCTTTTACTCTGCCTGAGACGAGTGGGAGAGGCTTGACAGGGGCAGCATGGTCTGACTTGAGTTTTGAAAGGGTCACTGTGTTGAGAAGGGACGGGGGAAGCTGGGATCCCCGTAAGGAGCTGCCTGCGATAATACAGGAGAGAGGTGATGGTGGATTTGGATGCCTCTGGCCAGCAGAGCTGGTGGGGTTTGCGGAGGGGCGGTCAGTTCTTGAGGTGCACGTCGATGTCCTCTCTCCAAGCTGTGGTGCAGTGATGTGGTGCAGAGGGATCCTCTCTTTATTCCAGCACAGGCCATTAATGAAACAAAGTAGGATATTTTTATTGACTAGTTTTTGTATTCTAAAAGTATTACACGCTGATAATCAACATTTTCAAATAGTTTAGAAGGTTGCGAGGTGAAATGTAGAAGTCATCTCCACACCTCCTTGGTGCCCCGCAGAGCAAGTCTGAGAACCCACTGGAACTTTCTGTGCATGGGCACACTTTGGTGGATGCCTAATTGTTGTTTTAATACCAGTGGGATCAGCCTGTGTCTACCGTGCTACAGCCCACTGTGTTCACCTGATGAGGGGAACATCTTTTCTCATCTGTGCACAGTCCCCTCCCTCTCTCTCCTCTGGCTGCCCGGGTTCCACTCCAGAGGTGTACCGGCATTTTTGATTTTTGATGGACAGTAAGGTAGTTTTCAGTGTTTTTTATTTTTGTTGCTATTGAAAAAAAACCCACAGTGAATATCTACATTTGACTCTTGGATGAGTCTATCTATAGGATAAAGTTGTAGAAGAAAGAGTTGGGTGAAAGCCTAGTGTTTCTCTTTTGTTAACTCGGTCGCATGCTGAGTGGCATGTAACAGTGCATAAGGACAAGTATGAAATGGCTGCATACACATGTGCTTGGTTTTCAATAGCATATCTTATAAGCACTTGAGGCTTGAATTTTTAACCCAGTAGCACAGATATAAGAATCTGAGTTACCATGCAGCTCACTAGTGATGCCAGATCACTCCTCCCTGGGGTCCTCAGTGCCCCCGTGGGCAAGCACACAGGCTCCTGCCTTCCTGGGTGCTGAGACAGGCCTAGAAGTCCGTGGGACCTTGGCTACCCTCCCTCTGCTGGAAAGGCCCCTCCCCGTCCTTCACACGCCCACTCGCATCCACCTTGGGTCCTCGGAGAGGCCTGACCGTTGTGTCTCCACAAGTCCCTCCCTCCTGTTCTTCCCACCACTTTTTATAGCATCTTATGTACCTCCATTCGCTACTGCACGTCAGTCTGCCCTCTTAGGACGTCAGCCCCAGATGAGCAGCAACCATGGCTATCTTGTTTACTGCTCCATCCCCAGGACTTAGAAGAGTGCCTGGCACATAGTAGGTGCTCAGACATCTGTTTGTAGAATGAATGGATCAATACATCCCTTGCTTTATGGGGAATGATCCTCCCCTCACTCTGGGCCAAACAGTGGTTTAGAAGAAATTTTAGTCATTTCCCAATCAATGAAGAATTTCCTACCCTGGATAATGAAGAAGAAACAAACCTAGGTCCAGTGTGTGCTCACGGCGAGGCCTTCAGGGCAGCACAGAACCAGGCCGGCGTTGTGTGTGGGGCAGCGAGGACACCTTCCTTCTGTGCTGCCTCTGCCATTACAGAGGCCTAAAGAGGGCTTTCTCCTGAGGAGATGTGCACCATGGTGCCTTCACTCAGAATGTTCTTGCTTTATCGTAATAGCCTTTGGCCTAATGACCTGTTCTGTTTTTTCTTTTTGGAACAAATTAAGGACATTAAGGGGGAGCTAGATGTGCTTATGTAATTGGTACCTTTTGTTTACCTGATACCTGTTATCAGGCCCAGAGGAGAGGAAGGAGGTTATGCCAGCTTCCGGCCTGGCCAAGGGCACCCTTAGCCACCTCCATTAACCTCTGAGACTCTGCACATCATTTTAGGGATGGCTCTGACTCACCAGTGCTTATATACGTCAGTGGCAGAAGTCACTGGAATCCAGAGATCTGGAACCGTTTCCCCTACTTCAGTCATTCTTAGATTCCCTAATTTCTGACGAGTGCCTCTTAGAATGTGTATTCAGCAAACATCTGTCGAGGGCCTACTATGTAGCAGGACACACATGGAGGACCACAAATGCATTTTTCAGGAGAGTGGGGAGGAAAAGGGTTGATGATTTGTACATCTACACTTAGGAATTTCTTGCTCTCAGGTTTCAAGCTTGCTGCTTAAACACCTCCTATGGGGCAGACAAGGTCCCAGGCTGAAGCACACTGGCCTTGCTCCTCGTGTGACTGGAATTTTAAGGTCTCTGAGGGGAGCCAGCCTAAGGGACTGCCCATCACTCCACTGATGACTGGCAGTTCACTGAGTGGCCGCAGCAGAGTTGCCCTCCTCGAGGCATCGGAGAGAGAGGAGGGAAAAGCTGGAAGTCCTGGTTCCTTATTCACTCACTCACTCAGATCTTTGTTGAGCACCTATGTGCAGCACTAGGGGGCGCTAGACCTGAGTGGTAAGTGAGCGGCACAGCAGAGCCCGCAGTCCAGGGCTCCCCCACCCTCCCAGCCTGTAGGACCTCTGGGATGGCTCTTCCCAGTCCCTTAACCAGTCTCTTTCTTGCGTCTCTTTCTCCTCCTGTTTTATGTGATAGGAAATTCCTGTGGTCTTATCATCCAGGTCGCTAGCTTTGTCTTTAATCTTGTCATTCTATTATACAGATCATCCATTAAAATGTTTATTTTGGTAATAAATTTCCTAAAAATTAAGAAAAAATATTTACTTATTTCCTGATTGCTCCTTTTTCATAGCAGGCTGTTCCTGTTTTATGGGTACAATAACCTTGACTTTCTTGGAGAATTCTCATCAGAGTTTGTTAGAATTTCTCTTATTCCCTGAAGTGTCTGTGTTTTCCCCAGAGATCAGTTCAAAATAAAAGTTGTCCTGTTGATTTTGGTCCTACTTTTTCATGGTTTGGGTTTTTATTCATTATAATTTATTTAATGATTGAAGATCTTTGGTTATCAGTTCATGTCTGTGAAGAACGAGGCTGATGTGTCCAGGTTTCCTGTCAGCCTCTCCTTTAAATGGGAGGGTGACTGTGGTTCTTCGAGAGACCGGGCATGGCTCCCGCTGGGCCTCCCTGAAGTGTGTCTGGGCTTGATGGGTCCAAATGCAGTTTTTAAAATTACTCTGGTGATTGCCCCTCAGTCCCATTTCCTCCAGCTTTGCATTTCTCAGCCCTCAGCTTGGCTCCTGCCCCAGGAAGGCTCATTCCCACCCTGGCGTTCAGGATGGTTTCTTTGTTTTCCCTCAGCCCAGACCTGTCTGCTTTCTCCCAGCATGTCCTCCAGCCTGCTGTTCCACTGCTGCATTCTTACAGGTTCCTTCTTGTCAACTCAGTGGACCCTGGTGGGGAGGAAGGGAGAGATGTGTGTGCCTCTCTTGAACTGGCTGTTTTAGTGTCATTTGGGGGAAGAAAACAAAGCTGGAGGAAATAAATGGGAAAAGTATTTTCTCGTCTCTGTTTCTTTCATTGTGATGGGAAGGAATCAAGAATAACTCAGCACACACTACCTTATCCTAGACGTTCATTTCAGAACCGTTGTTCAGAATTCAGGTGGCCTTTTCCTGTCACCAGGTTAGACTGTAAAAGCCTGTTTCATCATGTTTGGCACACAGTGTAGCTCATGAGGTAGAGTTAGGACCGGGAGCACGGCAGGAAGAGTGTCCAACAGGACTACTCCCCCTTGTGTGTCGCGTTTGTGCAGAGTTAACGGAACTCATTCAGCGTTATAGTCGAGTACTATAGTTCAGTTTCTTTAGAAGAAATAATCAGTCAGCTACTGGGTGCTGGACAGTCTGAAATATACTGAAGAAGTGCCACACTCAGTCCCTGTCCTCGGAAGGAGTGGTACTGACTCATTTGTCTGTCGCTTTGTACTTTCCCAAAGTTTTTTCACATCGGTTATCACCCTGGGCCTCGTCATAGCTTGGGAGATAAGGAGCACGTCCTTGCCTTACAGAGGACAGGGCTTCCGGAGGACAGGTGACTGGGCGCACAGAGACTCGTTCTCTGCTCACTGTCACAGTCTTCCTAGGACTGCACCTTCCCGTTGAGAAGCACCCAATTAATTACTAAGTATACAGTATATGTTTTTGGCGTCCATAAATATATTTCAGGAGAATTCGGTACCATGTAGCATTACAGACCAGTTTGTTCCAGCATGTCCACAGGCTTGGTAGTGGTTACGTTGGCTCAGGACCCTGGAAGAATGAAGGAAGCAGAACCAGGAAATACGTCTGGCTTGCTCTCCTTTTGAAGGAATGGGTTTGCAGGTTCTCTTGTTGCCCTTAGAGAAGTCTCAGTCTTCCCATCTTACACGTTTTTGTAGCCCAGAGGATGCTAAAACCAGATTCATTTTTATGGTTAGAGACATTTGTGCATGAAAAAAAATTCTGAGTAATATTCCCTGACAGGCCCAGGGCCTTTGGGGATGTTTTGGATATCAGTATTCATAAGACAGCCCTGAGAATCAGGCCCCCTTTCTGAGGGAGCAGCCTCCTGGTCAAGCAGGGCTGCCAGATCTGGGAATGACTCATGGCTGGACATGCAGGGTCCTGCTGGCGTTGGGCAGCATGGAGTCAGACAGTCAGGGTTGAGTCCTGACCTAGCATTTACGAGCTGTGGGGCCATTGACCAGTGATTTGAATTGTTGGCACCTCGGTTGCCTTCCTGTAAAACGAGGACAAACTGCATCATTGCAGGGTTTTTGAGGAACAAAAATAGTATGTCTGAAGCTCGCCTAGACCACCTGGCGGTGCTAAGCGGTGCTTGATACGTGGGAGCTGCTTTGATGTTGATTTACTCCTATGTGGACTCCCAGGCGGAGTGCAGAACCATGTCTGGTTGAAGCAGGCTTGCTTTATTTGACACCAACATGGCCGACTTCAGCCAAGAGAGCCTTCTTTGGGGGAGTCATTCGCTCATTATAGTTATTGAACGCCTATGTGGCAACATTAGGTGTTCTAGCTCTTCTAGTTCCTTCCTTGGTGGCCTTGGTTTCCCTATGGGATGGAGCATGGCTCCTGGGGTATGGCCTGCTCTGCAGCTGGTTCCCACTCAGGAGGGGACGCCCTCAAGTGAGCATCCACATACTAGAACAGAGCGCTGGTGTTTGGCTGGACATTAGGGGGCTTTGTTCAGGAAGCTCATTTTCTCTTAGAGTATAGGCCATACCCTATGCCCCCTCTTCTTACCTTAGAGTTATTTATCTGCAGCTCTTGGCCCCCTAGTCACATGTGTCCACCCCACCCCATCCCTCATTTTAAGGAGGGCATGAAGTGATGCCTGGAAACAAGCTGTGAGGGAAGAGTGACATTGTGTTGTCTCTGAGTGATGAAACTATGGCCTTGAGCCTTCTTCCTGGCCTTTCTTTCTCTGCCAAACTCTCTTCTCTGTGTTCTCTATGGAAAATATGGGTTATTTTTGTTTTTCTAAGATACAAATACATTAAAAAAACAAAAAAAAGACCACCCAAGTTGATTGGTACATTAAGACCCCTTAACATTGGGTATTGTCATTTTTCTTGTCTTATGTAAATATACAGAGCAGACATTCTGAGATTTTATTTTGATTGTCGTCAAGCATTTATTGCCAATTTTACTTTATTTGCAGTACTAAAAGGGCAAAGAATATTTTTTCTCTTGGCATGACAAATTTAACATTTGAGTCTTTCCTGATTTTCCCATTATCCTACTCCAGTTTAGTTGTTTTTCAGTTTTATTTAAAAGAAGTTGAGGTCTAGCCCATGGGCTATTTGTATTCCTAGTACTAGCTTAGTTCTGAAGCTTAGATCTTTATTGAATGAATGAATAAGGCTCACCAGGAGCAGCTGATAATGGCAGATCTTCCCCTCTTTCCAATTTTAAGTTGACACAAAACCATTGTGTCACTAAGCCATGTAATGCTTTCTAGTCTTTTTTCTTCCACTCCCCTCCTGACCATCTCTGAGCTTGGCCATGGCTGGTGTGACTCAAGAGGTCATGTGGTCCCAGGAATAGTGGTTGATCATTGTGCCATATTGAGTCTGTGGTGCCAGTCAAATCCTGGCCATGAAAGAACGAGTCTAACTATTCATCGTGGAGAACGTTTCTCGTGCAAGCCCTGAAGGCTGAGGGCTGATTCTGTTACTTTTGTAAAATCACCCATCATGGATTTCCAGAGATAGATGAGATTGCCTTGGCCTCCTTTGACCCATCTTGACCCTCCTCCCTGTACAGATAGGAAGCCCTTTTCCTGTGCACCAAAGCAGAGCCCATCTGCCTGTAAGTCCCTTTCTAGCTTTTCCTGTACCCTATGGAGGAAGGGACGTGTCCTTGCTTTCTTGATATTTTCATAGCATTTTATTCATAATACCTATACACTGCTTATATGTAATGTATTATAATAGGAAAATCTTGAATTTTAGAACCAGAGAACCTAGTTTTGAGTCTTGATCTCACCATTTATCACCATTTATAACCTTGAGTAAGTTAATTGACCTTTAGTTTCTTATCTGCAAAAAGGAAATAAAAATACCTACCTCAGGACTATTATGAAAAATAAATGTGATTGTGGAATATAGCTAAAATTGTGGTTAGAGGGAAATTTATAGCTTTAAATGCATGTATTAGAAAAGAAGAAAGCCTGAAAATTAATGAACTAAGCTTTCATTTCTAGAAGTTAGAAAAAGAACAAGTTGAAGCCAAAGATGGTAGAAGGAAGGAAGTAAAAGGGGGAGAAACCAAGGAAAAAGAAGACAAATATTCAGTAGACAGCTGAAAGAAAGCTAAAAGTTGATTCTTTGAAAAGGGGTAAAAATTGATAAACCTCTGATGAGATTGATCAAGAGAAAAGGCACACTGAGGCCGGCTCAGTGGCGCAGTGGTTAAGTGCACGCGTTCCGCTTCAGTGGCCTGGGGGGTCACGGGTTCAGACCCCGGGCGCACTCTGATGCACCGCTTGTCAAGCCATGCTGTGGTGGTGTCCCATATAAAGTAGAGGGGATGGGCATGGATGTTAGCCCAGGGACAATCTTAGCAAAAAGAGGAGGATTGGCAACAGATGTTAGCTCAGGGCTGATCTTCCTCTCCAAAAAAAAAAAAAAAAAAGGGGGAGAGAGAGGGGAAAGGCACAAAAACCTAATGTCAAGAATGGAAAGGGGGACATTACTACAGATCATTCAGTCTTTACAACAATTGTAAGAGGATAATATAAACAATTCTATGCCAATAAATTTGAAAAAAATGAACTGGATTCCTTAGAAAACCTTACAACTTTACAAATACAGTGCTCAAAGAAGTAGAAAATACCTGAATAATCTTCTACCTTTTAACTAGAATCTATGATTAAAGCTACTTAAGGAAAACTCCAGGCCTAGATGCCTTCACTGACAAATTCTGCCAAATGTTTAAGGAAAAATAAAGCCAATCTTACATAAACATCCATTTGTGATAAAAGCTCTTAGTAGAATTATAGTAGAAGGAAATTTTCTTAACCTGAAAAGTGATATTTTTAAAAATCCTATGGCAAACATCATTCTTAATGGTGAAATGTTGAAAGCTTTGTCTTTGAGACCAGAAAGGATCTCTACATTTTATTGGAAGTCCTCTCCAGTGCAGTAAAGCAAGAAAAAGAAATAAAAGCCGTAAGAATTAGAAAGGAAGAAA
This sequence comes from Ceratotherium simum simum, assembly GCF_057802395.1. Lineage (NCBI taxonomy): Eukaryota > Metazoa > Chordata > Mammalia > Perissodactyla > Rhinocerotidae > Ceratotherium > Ceratotherium simum. Next base: position 7,244,088 of record NC_141924.1, read on the forward strand.
TAAAACTGTCAGTATTTGAATATGATGTGAATATATGTATAGGACATCCAAATGAATTTATAGATTATTAGAAATAATAATAAGAAAAAAGGAAATAAATAATAAGTGCAAAGTTGCTGGATACATGGTGAGCATACAAAATCAGTTGCTCTATATATTAGCAATAAATAAAGTGAAAAATGTAAAAAGATACCACTTATAATATCAAATCTATTAAATACTGAGTAATACACTAACCAAAGGTGTGCAAGAATTCTATACAAAAGACTATGGATTGTTATTGAGGGAATTAAAGAAGGCCGGAATAAACGGAGTATATTCCATGGATTATTGTAAAGATCTTCATTCTCTCAGAGTGGTCTGAGGATTTGGTGAAATCCTAATCAAAATCCCAGCAGAGCTGGTTGGTTGGTGGAACTGAATAAGCAGATTTTAAGATGTATATGGAAATACAAAGGGCCCAGCATAGCCAAACCACTCTTGAAGAAGAACAAAGTGGGAGGACTTCCTCTGCTAGATACCAGGAATTCTTATATGATTGTGGTAATTAAGACAATGTGGGGGCCGGCCCCGTGGCTTAGCGGTTAAGTGTGCACGCTCCGCTGCTGGCGGCCCGGGTTCGGATCCCTGGCACGCACCGAGGAACCGCTTCTCTGGCCATGCTGAGGCCGCGTCCCACATACAGCAACTAGAAGGATGTGCAACCATGACATACAACTATCTACCGGGGCTTTGGGGAAAAAAAAAAAAGACAATGTGGTACTGTCACAAGACAGACACAGGGTGGAACAGAGAGCCTACATGAAGATCCACACATCTGTGGACAAAAGTGGCGCTGCAGAATAGGGAGGGAAGGAAGCTCTTTTCAACAAACGGTGCTGGAACAATTGATATCCACATGGGAAAAATGAAACTTGTATGTCGTATCACATACAAAAATCATTTCTGGATATGAATAGTAAAAACCAGCCAAGCCAAACCATTTAAAAGATAATGCAGGTGGATGAATATCTTTATGACCTCAGCACAAGAAAAGACTTCTTAAACAGGACATAAAAAGCACTAACTATTATAGAAAACATTGATAAATTAGACTGTATTAGAATTAAGAATATCTATGCAACAAATGACCTCGTTAAGGAGTGAAAAGGTAGGACACAGAGCAACGTATAATTTATGTAAGACATTAATGAGGGAAATCGGAGTAAAACCACGGTGTTACGACTCAGGCATCTGAAAGGCTGAGATCAACAGACTGTCTGTGATGACAGGACTTTAGCAGTAGCTCAGAAAGGCACAGCAGCATGTGACTTTCACATTTTATATTCTAGAATATTTGAGCTCAGCACTGAGGTGGTTATAGTCAGTGGTTAAGAGCATGGCTGGTGTGAACCTGTCTTTATTCAGATCTCAACTCCACCACTTGGGTAACTCCTTACCCTTTCTGTGCCTCAGTTTCCCTAGCTTTAACAAGGAGCATGATGCTAACAGCTCCCTCATAGGGTTGACAGTAGAGTTAAATGAAGGCCCCAGGACCCCAGGTTGCAGCCCATGCAGGGCCTGCCTTGATGGGAGCCTCATCCTGGGCAGCACCCTTGCAGATTGCCAGCACGTGCAAAGCACTTAGTAGGGTGCCTGCTGCCTGAGGGAATCTCCCTAGGTGGTAGGTGATGATTGGCCTCCCATCGCTGAGTAAAGGAGGGCTGGTGGCAGTGCCAGGGTACTGGGGGAAGCCTCAGTAAAAGTGCTTAGCCCAGCAACAGTAATCATGGGAAAGCAAAAAGCAAATCCAGCCCATCACTGGCACTCACTACCCTTTGGTGGTTTTCTGCGTTTTAAGAGCAGTGGCTACCACTTTTAGGGTGTCAGATGTATGCTGTGTGGTTTCGATTTCTCATCTCTAGTCCTCATACAGTCCTATGAGGGAAATACTCTCGTTTTAATTTTATTGACAGGCTGTCTCTCGAAAGGGGTGCTGCTGCTTCCCACATATTGGTGATATTTGAAGTCACAGGAGAGGATGAGACCATTGCTGGGAGGTACAGGAAGAACCTCAAGAACAGACTATGGGGCATACCGGTGACAGGAGAAGGAAAGGGGGTTTATGGGAGAGGGAAGGGAGAGCCAGGAGAGACCAGGATCACTGAGGTTGGAGCAGGGTGCTTTGGGAGGGGTGGGGCAGTTGGGCAGGGCCTGAACCCAAGTCCCCCAGAGGTTGGTGTTGCTCTGTGAATGTCAGAGATGAGTTCTCAGGTCGACCAGTGCTTAATATCAGTTGGGTTTTCTCTGTGGTACAGATCCTTGTCCCCCAGGCCCTCGCTTTTGCCTGCCTTCCTTGTGACTGTCATGTGGAGCTGCAGGAGGTAGTGAGGACACTTGGAACCAAGGGTGCTGGGTGAGGACAAGGCTCCCACTGAGGGGGCCCTGCCATGGGCTGCAGCCTGGGTCCTGGCGCCTTTGTGTACCATCTTGTTTAACCATCACTGAAACCTGGTGGAGCACAGCTCGGGAAACCAGGGCTCAGAGAACTAACTGGCTTTCTCGTGGTCACCAGCTCATCAATGGTAGAGCTGGGATTTGAACCTGAACTTTCCTGATTGCCACCATCCTAGGCTTTCACCTACATTATCTCACTAACTCTTTGGGCAGGAGATCTTCCCTTCTTCGTCTCACTTTCTGTCTATTTGGGTTTTTAATGCCTTGCCTCAGTTTCCTCTATAGGACTGTGAATGTCCTTGCTGCTTTCTGACCTCTTAGAGGAGGCTGAACAGTTCAATGAGACCCTATGTAAGATCTGCTTCAAGGGTTCAGAAGAAAAATGTCGCTAATTCTGAATTATTACAAGTCAAAAGTGAAGTAGTGATACAGAGCTTCCAAAAGTCATTTATATTTGGGTCTGGAATGCCTTGTACAATTTTACAAAAAGAGATTTGCCTTCCTAATTTTGTTTTATTTAGATTAATAATGGCATTCCTATATAAGCTTGGAGAATGTGTAAGTCGGGAGGTGGGGAAGAGAAGAACTGAAGAATTTGTGTGAGGGAGCTGGTTCGGCATTGAAATGAACTCTAGCACACACGAGGGCAGTTGAGCTGACTGTAGTTGTTAAACGTTGGGCTGTGGCTACATGGGCTACCAGTGGGGTCAGCTTGGCCCTCGTGCAGGTGTGATCTTGGGGATGTCACAGTCACTGAGCACAGTGCTATGGTGAGATCCAGGGCCCTGGACTGGGGGAAATCACCAACTTGCCACTGTGTGCAAGCTGGGCTTTCCTTATTCCCACTGGTCAGCTAAGCTTACGCCTCGTCTCCGATGCCGTCAGCAGCTCCAGTGTTTCTTGGTTTTGTTACTTGGCAGGGCATCTCTTCTCGGTGATTCAGGTCCTTGCTCCTAGCAGTCAACCGTGCCTTTTTGTGCTGAGCCCAGAGGCAACCTCTTCTCGACTCTTGGCACTTAGTAGGTGCTTAATAAATCTTGTGCAGAACTGATCCTCCCTTTGTGTCTAAACCATGGCTGAACCCAGATGAATTCCTCTGCCTGAGCTTTTCAAGTGTCAAGCTGCTTCTCCATCCAGGGCAGGCGCCTGCTCCTCCCTACACCTGCTCCCTGCAGCTGCTCTCTGGAGCTGGCCAGGCAGCCTAGCCAGTGGCTTCATCGGGCCACTTTGAGACTTGCCTGAGCCAAAAGCCCAGCTAATCCCTGAGGAGCCCGGAGCAGACAGCAGCTGCTCTGGGTAGAAGACTTTCTGCTGTTGCAGACAGGGGCTGGGGTGCTTCTAGGAGGGCCCTGGCTAAGAGCATAAGATTCCACAGAAAAAGAGAATGCTGTGAAACATGGCACCAGGGCCCAGGCCAGAGAGGCCTGTCCATGCTTTGTGGTAGCCCAGCGATTAGAATGACGTGCTGCCCCTGTGATTACGGAGCAGAGATGCAGCTAGCGTGCTGTCAGGAAGCGTGTGTGTGTGGCACCCGTTTAACTCTGCCTGGTAATGGCATGCGTGCATCTGGAGTACTTTGAAACACCATAATTTGAGTTTATTGGCCCCGTACGGTGCTGTGTTCAATTTTGGAAGCTGTGAAATCCATCAGATTAAACCCTTTTCATTAGCAATTAATTCTTGGGTTATAGGACACCTGACGTAAATTTGAGATCGTTTTTGGAAAATATCTTGGTATGGTGGAGAGAACAATACCTTAGCAAACATGCAGAGTTGGTGTCAAATGCTGGTCTCCACCATTCAATACTTGGGTGACCATGGGCAAGTTACTTAAACTCCCTAAGCGTCAGTTTTTTCAACTATAAAGGAGAGATAGAAGTAATGATAGTAATAATAATTACTATCTAATAATAATTACATTATAATTTACTATGTCCATAGTGCTTACTATGGACCGTGTATTGTTCACCCCTGTGTGTATTGCCTCATTTGATCTTCACAGTAATGCTGTGATACAGGTTCCATTATTGTCTCTCTTTTACAGATAAGGCCATTGAGGCCCAGACAGGTTAGTAACGTGCCCACTGTTGCCCAGCTAGTGAGTAATGAATGGGTCTGGAGTTGGAGCCCAGGCAGCCTGACTCTAGAGCCTGTGTTCCTTACTGTGCTTCTAGACTGTCTCACAGGGAATCGCAAGGATTAAATGTGATAACATGGAAAAGTACCTAGAACACAGTCTTGTACCTCGTAGGTATAACAGTGTAGATCACTCTGCCTACCCCGCCCCACCTTCTCCCTCCCGTCGCTTAAGCTGAGGCTTGGGACTCCTGACTGGTAGTTAGGAAAGTTTCGGGTCTCTGGCTGTGCAATCTGAGCACAGAGGGATGTAAAGGAGGGTGGAGTCACCTTTTCACCAAGAAGTCAGGGGGTCTTATCTGGTTGTGGACAGGTCTTTCCATCAAAGTGCTTTGTGTTTATGAATGTAGCTGGCGTCCTCCACCTTCTTACCTCTAGCAGGGAAATAATCATCCCTTTGCCCTTGCCTGGATTTAGAACATTGAGTTGTTACTCAGAAGTGATCAGTTTAACTTGTCTTTACTCTTTCTAGCTGACCCTCACATAGATGGTGTCAGAATAAACTGGGCTGAATTCGAGGCTTCAGTGGCTGAGTCAGTCATGGGGAGGGGAGGAGACAATGCCCAACACAAGCGGAACGTGGTGGAAACTCTGTGGAGAGTGGAGTCTGGGGTCAAAGGTGGATTATTTCCACCCACATTTTACCCCAGGTCCTCGTCCTGCCGGGTGGGTAGGATAGGCTGGGACAGGGCGAGCCCAGAATTGCAGGGACTCTGCCTGCTTTTGCGTAGTCTCACAAGTTCTCTGTCCTTTTCTCTAAGGGATGAGGAAGATTATTTAGTCAGGCTGTCAGTCTGTTGATCTAAGAATGCAAATTGTTCTTCAGAAAGCTCTTTGAGCTCTTCAGTAAGATGTTGAGGTTTACTTGTTGATGTGAAATACACACACCCCAGCATGTAACATGCACGTAGATGTCAGTGCCCAGAGTTTAGTTTATTGACTGTCTCCCACCTAGAGGAAACATTTTAGACTGTTCTTTGCAAAGGCAGTGATGGAAATGAAAGTTGTAAAATGGAGATGGCTTGCCTTTTCACTTGGGCATTTAAAAACCACAATGATATGTTTTTCTTTTATAGGTTTGACTACGGATTTTGAGCATCTGAAGTTGACCTCTGAATTGACGCGTTCCCTGCTGCTCCCTCACCCTTTGAAGAGATGTCTGTCGCTTACGATGATTCCGTGGGAGTAGAAGTGTCCAGCGACAGCTTCTGGGAGGTGATGCCCGTACTTTCTTTTTGATGAATGCAGAGACCAGGCCAATGGTGCCTGAGAGGTCTTTTTTTTTGGCCAGGATGGGGGGGATGAGATGAACATACCTCAAAACCAGCCAGGCACTGGTGGTCAGATCTAGATGGCAGCAGGTAGAGCTTAGCTCTCAGTGAAGGTGGTGAACGTTCCTTGCTAGAAAAGTGTGATGCCTAAAGAGGTTAAAGCGGTTTTTCACATCTCGTCAGTTTGTCCATTCTCGGGTCTTCCTTTTCATGTTTAGCCACGTTGTGACTTGGAGAGACACACACTAATTATTGGGCTTGGCCTGAGAGGCAGCATTACTGTTGAGTTTTGTATAGAAAAATGGATGGTAGTGATGTGACGTCATGCTGGACAGTGCAGGCAAGTGGCCAGAGGGCTGAACAAACTGCCCTCATGCTTGTTGGAGGATCTTCTGTCAGTCTATGCACATGAAGTTCTCCTTTCCTGAGCCCCACCTTCTTTTCCTGCCTGCTGGTCAAAGGAAAGTCCTTTTTTATTTTTTTGGTAAGAAAGATTGGCCCTGAGCTGACATCTGTTGCCCATCCTCCTCTTTTTGCTAAGGAAGATTGTCACTGAGCTAACATCTGTGCCAGTCTTCCCCCATTTTTCATATGGGACGCCGCCACAGCATGGCTTAATGAATGGTGGTAGGTCCACTCCCGGAATCTGAACCTGCAAACCCCAGGCTGCTGAAGTGTTGTGCACGAACTTAACCACTATGCCCCAGGCCGGCCCTGGAAAATCCATTTTTGATGAAATTTTGTTCTTGTGGCAAAACCCCTGGAACTTTCCTGGCAGATGTGGGCTTATTGGAAAGAGCACTGGCTTTGCAGTTGGAAAGATCTGGGTTCTGATCCCAGCTGTGCCATTACTAGCTGTGTGACCTTGGGTAAGTTGCTTGACTGATCTGAGCCTCAGAGTCTTCATCTCTAACGGGGTGATGATACTAGCCCTCATGGGAGGCTGCCAGGAGGAAATGAGAATATAGACATAGGCATAAGCATCCACGTGGGCGCTTTCCTGACGCAGGAGGCTCCAGAGGTGCAGGAGATGAGGATGATGCCCTGGGGTTTACTGGGGGCTCGCATGAAATAGCTTTATAAACTTAATTAGGTGTGTGATTTTGCTTGACATCAAATGCTATCTGATATTATAGTCTAATAGAAACAAGTGATCACAGGTGCCCAAGTTTAAAAAGGATGGGCAAGGAGCTCAGAATTCTTTTTTTTTTGTGAGGAAGATCAGCCCTGAGCTAACATCCACGCCAGTCCTCCTCTTTTTGCTGAGGTAGACTGGCCCTGGGCTAACATCCGTACCCATCTTCCTCCACTTTATGTGGGACACCGCCACAGCATGGCGTGACAAGCAGTGCATTGGTGCGCGCCTGGGATCTGAACCCGGGCCACCAGCAGTGGAGTGCATGCGCTTAACTGCTACGCCATGGGGCCGGCCCAGAGCTCAAAATTCTATCAACACTTTTCTTTCCTATGTAAGGGGGAAACGTTATTATTGACTTTTAGCTGAATACTTCATTTTATTAAAAATATGTGTTTATTCAGCACCTACTGTGTGCTAGACCCTGTGAGGCTCCAGTGGGAAATGTTACAGCCCGAGCCCCTACCCCTCAGCTGGTAGCAGCCTTCCTGGTGGGTATCTAGGCTGGAGCTTGTTTCAGTAGCCAGAGAGGCACATTGGCCCTGGGAAACATTTCACAGAAGGCAGCAAGAGTGACAGGGGCAGCGAGAGTCATGGGCATGTCCCAGCCTCTCGGCGGCAGGGGCTCCCTGGCTTTGTCAGGTGCATTCTCACGGGGTGGGGGGAGGGTTGTGGTGAAACTAGATGAAGCTGTATTAGGACAGGCGGTTATAAGGTGCACTTGGGAGGTGCTTCTGGGACAATGCTGGAATTCAGTACTGCGCCTCCGCCCCCGTATGCCGGTCTGGGTTCACAGGTGGGCAGACCCCGCTTGCTGGCGCCCAGGGAGGCTGTGGCCTTGCCAGCATTGCAGAAGCACTCAGGAGCCAGTGGTGGCTGTACAGAGCCTCCTGTGAGTTCCTGTGGAGCTGGCCTTTAGAAATGCAGGTCCTTGTTATTTTCAACACTGAACCAAAACTAAAGATAGAATTCTTTAAAGTCATGGGGAAACTTTCTGTTTTGTAGCTGTGGTGACATTACCGTCTGGTATTAATCAGAACCTGCCTTGAGCTAGGTGGTGGTGCAGAGAGGCTAGCACACACGGAAGGCCTTGCGAATGACACCAGGAGAGGCAATGGGGCAGATTCGGACGTGTGCTTTGGAGCCAGGTGGCCTGGGTTTGACTCCCTGCCTCGTCACTTACTACATATGTGTGGCTTTGGGCAAGTTACTAAGTTTTCTTTGCCTCAATTCTCCAGTCTGTAAAATGGGAGTAATAGTAGCAGAAATGACAGAAACTGCTCTGGGAAAATTGAGTAGCTAAATACAGTGTTATTACAGAAGTCTTCAGCTGCTTGTTAAAAAAAACTGTCGGTGGAAGTTGCCAGTATGTATTGTCAGCATATATTAAATCAAGTAGCTTTAACAAGTTTTGTCATTGATTTATGTTCTGAGGCTCCCTGTTAAATTCCTGCGATAATGTTAGAGACAAGAGCCTCTCCTTTTGTCTGAAGAACGCTAAGGCAGATGGGTTTGTTTTCTAGGCAGGCTCTGCTCATCTTGTAATGCTGTCCCTGAAATTCCTCTTCAGCTTGTATAAGTCAGCAGTGCCTCCTCCTCCTCCTCATCCTCCTCCTTGGTGGATGTTCACTGAGTGGAGGAGTGATTGCTCAGACTGAGCTGGCCTGCTTGGCTCTCAGTGACTCAGGTGCACGCTGCCAGCTGCACATCTCTCCAAGTTGCCAACAAGTTCCCTCTTTCCCATGGAAGGTGACTTCTCAATGGTGTGACCCACAGGGGTGCACAAATCTAAAGAAAGCCTTGTGGTCTCAAGGTAGAAAAGTCATTTGTGCTTAATTTTACTCCTTTCCACCAAAAGATAATGACCTGAGTGAGTCATTCCAGAACCGTCTTCTGCATGCTGGCTGTGTGCCTGTGCAGGAGGGACAAGGCCCTGCTCTCTAGGAGCCTTTGGCTGTGACATTTGGAGGTCAACTCCCCAAGGGAGGAGACAGATGCTAGACAGACCGTTGTGCAAGGTGCTGTAGGATTTGCTAGGGTGCACAGGGGGAAGAGGGGCTCCTCTTGGGGGAGAGGGCAGGAAAGGTGGCATGGAAAATGAGCGGGATTGGTGCTTACTAAGCACTCAGGTGTTTGCTAGATGAATGAGTGAGCAAGGACTGATCTGTGGGAGGAGAGATGGCCCACAGGGACATAATATCAAATAGAAGTATTTAGTGGGTATTTGGAGGGGACACTTTCTGTATTACCCGACACTGTAGTAAGAGATTTAGAAAAAAAGAGGAGGGGTGATCTGATTCCTGCAATGCAGGTGCTTATAATGTAGCTGGGAGGAGAAAGGAGAGTGGCCTCTGTGGAGTATGAGGGCAGAGGGGCCAAGCCACAGCTCTGCCCCTCAGTGACACAGAGTTCAGAGGAGAAGGTCTGCTGGCTGGCATCACCAGAGAAGGTGTATGGGGTACGTAGGGCTGGGCTTTGAGTTGGGAACAGGGAGAAGAGATGGCATTCCAGGCTGGAGCAAAGTCTAGAGGCTGGAAAGAGTGTGACCACAGAAGGATGAGGATCTTGACGTTTTTGGAGCCAAGGGCCTGTTTTGGGGGTGAGAAGTCATGCGGGATTGGGTAGGTTGGGGCCAAGTGGAGGCTGTTCCCCAAGTGGGTGGCTCCTTCAGCAAATTGGAGCCTGGCACATCCTGCCCGAGAGCTTCCCAGTGGGGTGTGGGGTGGCTCGGCTGCCTCTGGCGCATGTTCTGGCTCACTTCCCAGAGCCTGCGGGCCCTCCCACTGTGTCCCCCACTTTCAGGCCCTGCATCTGGGTCTTCTCTTTGGCTCTGGGTGCTGGTGTACAGAGAGAGCCAAGGCTGCAGGCTGAGGGGCTTTTCAGGTGTCACCAGTACTTCCTAGGAAAGCCTGGCCTCCTCTGCCCTTGGTGGGCTCTGGGCATGTGATGGTGGGTTTGTCCCCGGCAGGCCTGAGTGCTGCTGCCCGAATCTCCAAGGGCTTTTTGGGGGCCTGGCTGGGAGAGGGCAAACTACTAATTTTGGGAACTGGACCCTGAATCTGCCTCATCCCTAAGGCAGGAGTTCTGCTCACCTGTCAGCAGTATGTGCAGTTACAGTCAGATCTCCCTGGACGAAGCCAGGCTGGGGCTGACCTGTACTGCACTCTCTGTGGCACAAAGTGCCTTTGAGGAGAAGAATATCTGGGAGATGAAGAGGACGTAAATACCTTGCTGTAAAATGTTCTGGGAATGTTAGCCCTAAAGAGTTGGCATGTGACTCCCAGTATTTACTGTCTCCTTCAGAGAAGGCTCCCCCTGCAGGTTCCTCTCAGACGTGAGCTGTGTGGAGACAGCACACCACGTGAGAACGTCTCCACATGTACCGCTGTTTTGTCTGGAAAGCCATCCATGTGGAATGGTGTGCACTTTTCCCATCCTTCTGGACCAATTTTGTGGCTAACATATTTAGAAGATGCCACTGGCCCGTCTTCATGGGTTCCACAAAGCCTGATTTGGCATCGGCCACAGTCCAGGCCCTGGGTTGAGTCCTGGGGTCCCGAGATGGGTGCACAGTCTTAGGACCCCAGAGCCATCATTTGCTGTGGTGGGTAGTTTTGGGGCAGCAGGGCTAGTGCTGTGAGTGGGAAGCGTCAGGCATGTAAAATAAATATTGCTTGGCCACTCAGCATCAGTCATGCATTCCTTTTGTTGTCTGGCCACCCTCCACATACACAGACCTGGACGGACTTCTGTGTACGATGGCCTGTCTGTGGGTATCAACCCTATGGGGCGGTGCACGTGAAGTTCATGTCCATGGGTGCAAGTTGTGGATTAGCTTTGTTGTACTGTGCTCAGAGACATATTTCCTAGCAGGCTGGTGGCATACCTTAATTTCACTGAAGTTTCTAAATAGAACCATTAATTCATTCTTTCAATTGAACCAGTATCTGCTGTGCCATGACCAAGGATGAGGGCACTGGCCTCCCTGTGCCGTGTTCAGTCTGTTCTCCACTCCGCTGACTCTCTGGCCGGGGTGGGAAGCTTCAGTTTTCTTCATCACCTTCAAAGTAAAACCACACTCTTCAGCATGACTGAAACGTGACCCTGTGTTGGCAGCTGCTGGGCCGCCTGGCCCTCCCTGAGGAGCTCTGCCCTGGGCTGCAGTCAGGGTGGCTCCCGCCCACAAAGAGCAGCCTCTCTGCCTGGGAGGGTCCGGGCTGAGGCTGGTGTTCTTTCCTCCAGCCCAACCTCCATTTCTTTCTCAAGGAGCTCCTCCTCCAGACAGCCTTCCCTGATCCCTCCTGCGGGCTTAGGCAGCCTCCCTGCATGCTCCTCCAGCATGTTGTACCGTCACCATTTGCTTCTCCCTGTGGGCTGTGAACTCCGTGAGGGCAAGGGCATGGTTCTCACTGTGTCACTTAGCATGGTGCTTGACACACTGAGTGATTGTCAATTGAACGTACGAGTGAATCAGAGAAAGGACGTGGTTTAATGCTGGGAGTAAGACATGCCCTGCCCATAAGAAGCTTACAAACAAATATTTGGAATTAAAATATGTATGCAAATAACCATAATACTGAGCAGAAATCATTCTTTCAGTAAACATTTACAGAGCACCTATATGGTAGGCCCTATTCTAGGCCTTGGGGATACAGCATGAGTACCACAGACAAAGGTGACTTTAAAATAGTCCAGATCAAATGCTGTGAGGATGCAGAAGGGGGCTGTGCCTGCTGAGTGGGCGTAGCAGAGCTGCGTCAGAGGTGGCTCTAGGACAGCAGTGACTTTGTTGTATCCCGTGCATGAGTGTGTACGTTCATAAAAGTCGTTGAGCTGTGTGCACACTGGTGTTTGCTTACAGTCTGGAAGCGGGAATGTTACACTATAACAAAAAGTTTAGAAATAAAAAACAGTGATAATGGCTAGCATTTATTGCATGTTCACTCTGGCCTCTGCTCTCAGTCCTCACAACTGCCTTCTGAAATGGTGATCTCCACTTTACAGGTGTGAAACTGAGGCTCTGGTGGTTTGGTGTTGCCCGACTTCACATAGACAGTAGTTGGTGGAGCTGGGATTTGGGCCCAGGCACCTACTCTCTAGATCTGCTCTCCTGCCCCTGCTCTCAGCCTCCTGGGAGCTCGGTATAGAAGAGAAGCGTTCCTTTGCAGTGGCTGCCGCACACTTCAACGCTTCTGCTTCCATGTGAAGAAGCGGACTCCTGGCTGGCACCACCGTTTGCTAGTACGTGACCCTGAGGGCTCGGAGAAGTGCAATAACCTGCTCAGTCTCCCAGGCGGTGACATGGCATTGCTAACTCCTCCTTCCTGGGGTGGCTGTAAGAATCACAGATAACATCCACAGGGCCAGGGTCCCCGTGACCCCCGAGCCCCAGTGGTCTCACAGTGTCACCTCTTCGCTTACTCCATTTCTCGGCCACACGCATGGACGTTGCACACGTGGAGACGGGCCAAGGTGGGTGAGTCAGATGGCCTCTCCTGGTGTCGGTGCAGCCTTGGCCTCCACTGTCTGAAAGCCGTTGTTGTGAGAGCCGGGTAAAGAGCTGGTCAGTTTTTAACTGGCGAGACTTGAGCACTCAAGGTTTTTGTTGTCAAGCTTGTCCTCGGAAGATAAATTTTTGTTTTCTCATTTGGTTTCAGTGATGTCAAGTATCTTGTTTAAGCCATGTAAGAGAACACATTTTCCCTTTCTATTCAGTAACAAATAAATGACACGATTTTAGAACTGGAGGGGTTTCGAGTGCTAACTTAGACTCGGGGGTGCTTAGCTCCATTGAGACATTTGTATACAAACATTTGGACTGGGCCTGGTGGGGCTGGCGCTGAGGGACCCAGGTACAGAGATGGGGGCAAAGGAGCTCATGGTCTTGTGTGTGGGGGTGGGTGTAACAGGAGTCATGACGGTGACACCAGAGATTCTGGTGCGGGGGACTGGGGGAGGGCTGGCATACTGTAGAGGCAGCAAGTTGGGGAGGGGGTGGGCATGGGACGAGGGGGAGGTGCTGCCTGGAGGAAGTGCTGTTCCCGCTTTTCCAGTCTGGCCATTTCCCTGCTAGGTAATTGGGCTTTGTACCCCAGCAGTTCACTTGATTTTGGGCATCTCTCTAGCTGTCCCTGCCTCCTTTCACTGTTAGTTTCTGCCAAAAGCTGCCAGTCTTCAGTAAGCCCTTACTTACAGACCAGCCAGGTGGTGGCAGCTCTTACAGCACCTGCCTGGAGTGTGAGGGAGAATAAAAGAGGGCAGTGACCTGGGCACTAGGCAGCCATGTGCTCCTGCCGTTCGCTGGGCACTTGGCTGAAGGGTGAACGTGGGCGTGCGCTCATGTCCGGGAGACCGTGAGCTCCGGAGCGGGGTCTCATAGGTGGGCATGTGCTGTGCTCGTGAACAAGTCCACGGGTGTCATCGGGCCTTTATGATGTCTGAGCAACGTGAGCCAAGGGCGGAGAGTGCGGTGAACCTGGCTGACCAGCCTTAAGGAGTTCAGTTCTTAAATAACTTTGTTTAAACACATCCTTCCTCTCTATGTTATTATGTGTTCTGCTTTTGGCGTTAGATCTCAGTGTTGGAATTTCTGAGTTTCCGTTTCTTCCATTTTTCAGCTTGTCATTTTGAGCATTTAGATTAAAGATTGATGATGCAATTGATCTTTAAAGTTGTTGAAGTCTTGGATTTGTGCTTTAAAACTCGCAAACAGCAAAGGGTGCCTTTGCACAGCCATGAGCCTCATTTTCTTCACCCTCCTACTTGATGAGTACAAATTCCAGGAACAGAGGGTGGGGCCCCTCAGTGTTGGAGGAGAGAACTGAAAACCAGGAGTTGGACCTGAGTGAGGCCCCAAGGCAGTGACTGGACTAGTGCTGGGGCAGAGTCGAACCAGAGCATGCCAGTCAGGCTCAAGGTGGCTGGAAACTGGGGCTGGTAATAAACAAGAGCAGCAGCAGCAGGCTGGCAATGAACTTATTTCTAACTCTCTGGGGCTCTGCCAGGTGAATCGCATTACCCCGTTTTGAGGATGTGGAGCCTGGTGAGGTGAGGGCTAGTCCAGATGGGGGTTCAGGGGAGCACCAAGATGAGGAGCTCTTAGACCCTCTGCTCCAGTGCAGGGAGAGGTGGGCGACCAGATGGCAAGTGAGCTGGAAGGCAGGTTGGAGAACTAGGAGAATTGGAACCGTGTGGGACTGAGGACCCCCCAAGCACAGTGAGAAAGCAAGGCTCAGACTTGATGGTTTTCCAGACACCTCACTCCTTGGTGTTTTCAAGCACACATCACAGATTTCACCACCCTAAGATCCATTGTGACCCCCTGTTTGGAAAGGAAGGTTCAGAGTAGGGGTTGGGATAGGTTGTAAGAAAGGTGCCTAAGATAGGAGGCCCTGTGCTGTCACCGTGGGGACGCCCTGCTGGTGTGTACAGGATGTGGCGTTTGCGATGCACTGGGCAGGGAATGTGGGTGGGGACATAGCAACACTGCAGGGCCCAGTCCTGGAGCCTCCTAGCCTGCCTGGGACAAGAGTAGACTTGGGATAAACGAACTCGGACCCTGGATTTGACAGAAAGCCTTGTAAGCCTAAGTGAAGGAACTGGAGGCTCTCCTGCTGGTTTTTGCTTGAAAGACTTTCCAGACTGGCAGACCCGTATGTTAGTTGCTCATTTGACATCCATGGAGTTACCATCTGATGATGTGCTGAGAGTTGATTCTTTTTAGCTTTTGTGGGAGAGCTCGAGTGGCTCACTGATTAAGAACTTGATAAATAAAGGATCCTGAGTTGCTTCATTGCCTGTGCCTCTGGCTGAGCGCTCAGCAGCTTCTCAGTCCCCTCCTGTCTATGTGGAATGAGAGCCCTTGCTCCCAGCACCACTGGGCATTGAGAAGATATGGTGGGCTGCCCTCTGTGTGCCTGGCATGGAGGATGGAGAAGAATAAAGCACGGTCCTTGCCCTCAAAACCCACTGTGTTACCACATTTTAGTGTGTGACAGCAGATATCCATGCAAGAACAACAAGAGGGGGATGGTCTTGGGGGAGGCTTCACGGAGGAGGTTGAGTATAGCTCGCACTCCGCGGGCCTTGACATCTTGCCTCAAGCCTTCAGAAAGTGGCCTTGCCCCACAGAGTTCCCTTCTGCTCTCCCCTCAAACATCACTTCCTCCAGGCAGCCCCAACCACCCAGAGTGTTCCTTCCAGAACTTGTCACCGTCTGTGATTGTGCTATTTTTCTGAACATAGGTCCCACGAAGGTAGGGACCCTAACAGTTTGTTCACCATTATAGCCCTCATCCCTCACAAGGTCCTTGGCACCCAGTAGGTGTTCAGTACCTATTTGTGAGTGGCAAGAGGGTGTTGCTAGACCCTCAGAAGTTGAGAGTTATGCATGCTTCTAGGGATAGCCAGCCAGCTAGTGGCATGGACAGACTGTTCAATTAGAAATCCTGGAATTGTGAAGGGCCCGTGGAGGTCATCCAATCTTGTTTCCCTCTTCATTTTGTCTCTGAGTGGACAAGATGAAGAAATGGCCAAGTGTGGTCAAGTAATGGCCACACCAGGCTAAGAACATGCCTGACTGGGAAGACCCAGCCTGGACTCACTGTATCCCAGTGCATTGGGTCCTCACAAAATCAGCTCTAACTCCACCTTACAGCTGAAGGAATAGAAGTACGAGGAGAGAGACCTGTGCAAGGTCATTTATTTCGGGGCAGGGCCAGATCTTTGCCCCTCCCCTCGTGAGAGGGGGAAGAGGGAAGGAGGCTCGTCAGAGGGCCTGATGGACTCAAATAAGAGAGCAAAAGCTCACTTAGCCAATCTCGTTGCCATCTGCAGGACTGAGGTTAAGGAATCCTGAAAGGGTCATCTTTCTTGCTTGTCTTTAAGACTGATTGAGAGAGGGCCGGCCCCGTGGCTTAGCGGTTAAGTGTGCGTGCTCCGCTGCTGGCGGCCTGGGTTCGGATCCCAGGTTCGCACCGATGCACCGCTTCTCCAGCCATGCTGAGGCCGCGTCCCACATACAGCAACTAGAAGGATGTGCAGCTATGACATACAACTATCTACTGGGGCTTTGGGGGAAAAATAAATAAATTAAAAAAAAAAAAAAAAGACTGATTGAGAGAGAATATCCTGGAGTCTCTTGGCGTGCTTTATCAGCTTGGGATAAAACATTCGACTCTGACTCAGTGGACTTGCCTGGGGGGAACACCACCAGGGGCTTTTCCTTCTGTCCGGTCAGCTCAGCACAGCTGGCTCATCCCTGAACCCGCCTCTCCAGGTGTAGAGGGAGCAGTTGTGGTACTTGGGCCCTCAAGGTCACAGATTAAAGGGCATGAGCATTCTTTTTTGTTTTCCCTAGGTCTTATATTTTATTCCATCAGTCTCCACTAGTATCACATTGTTTTGATTACTGTAACTTTAAAAGATGTTTTACTCACTACTCTTCATCACAAGATTATTATTTTCTCAGATGACTTTTTTTTAAATTTTTTTGTTTATTGTGGTAACATTGGTTTATAACATTGTATAAATTTCAGGTGTACATCATTATACTTCTATTTCTGCATGGATTACATCGTGTTCTCATGTTCACCACCCAAATACTAATTACAATCCATCACCACACACATGTGCCTAATTATCCCTTTTGCCCTCCTCCCTCCCCCTTCCCCTCTGGTAACCACCAATCCAATCTCTGTCTCTATGTTTTTGTTTGTTGTTGTTTTTATCTACTACTTAATGAGTGAGATCATATGGTATTTGACCTTCTCCTTCTGACTTATTTCACTTTGCATAATACCCTCGATGTCCATCCATGTTGTCACAAATGGCTGGATTTCATTGTTTCTTATGGCTGAGTAGTATTCCATTGTGTATATATACCACATCTTCTTCATCCATTTGTCCCTTGGTGGACACCTAGGTTACTTCCAAGTCTTGGCTATCGTGAATAACGCTGCAATGAACACAGGGATGCATGTATCTTTATGCATTGGTGTTTTCGCATTCTTTGGATGAATACCCAGCAGTGGAATAGCTGGATTGTATGGTAGGGCATGAGCATTCTGAGGGTAAAATCAAGGTCGTCTTTGGCAAGCAGTGTTATGAGTTTACAGGTTTGTGGTAACCTTGCCAGCACACGGTAGAATCAGGAGCAGGGCCTGTACACTACCTTACAGACTTGAACTCTGTTTCTGGCCTTCCTGGAACCCGCAGGGCTGGTTTGAAGCACACACATCACCTGATATTGACCCGTTAAGTCTTGGCTCTACACCTTCTCTGTTCTCAGCCTAAGGAAGGTTCTGGAAGGTGGGCTTTGCCTCCTTCTGGCTGCATGATCATGGGTGACTTGACCTCTTCAAACCTCTGTAAAATGGGAATGCTAGTGTACCCACTGCCTAGGATTGTCACAAGATGAAATGAGGTGACACATGAAGAGCTGTCAGCACACTGCCTGACAAAGCGTGGGCATGCTCTATTATGATGCTGATGATGATGAAAAACACTAAGTGTGTGACACCTGTTGCCAAGAGGCTTGCAGTCCAGCTGGGGCAGGGAGGCTAACATGCACGATGGTGACCCATATGGGACGAGCTACAACTGCCGGACATGGGGACAGTGTTTGGAAGGGCCCTTGTGGCCCCCAGGTGGACCAGCCAGCAGGAACCCGTGGTAGGGAATTGGTCTCGCCTGTCTGCAAGTGCAGGTGATACAGGCACTCCCGCTTGGTGGTCCAGCAGGGACGGCAGGTGTCAGGGAAGCCTCCGTGGGGAATCTGAGCTGAGCCTTAGTAGAGAGCTGGAATTGGGGCAGGTGGGATGGGACTCGCTCGTCAACACCCATCTAGTCCCCTTGCCCTTTCTGATGTTATGGCTGGTGTTAGCTTGTGTTCTTGTAAACTTTGTATCCTTGCTTTATGTGCAACTATTTTTAATTTCCCCCAAGGACATCATGCTCCCTGTCATTGTGTTTCTTTTTCTCCACTGGGCACTGTTTGTGAGGTCTGTTCAGGTTGCTGTATCTGCACCTAGTCCTGCATTTCTTTCCTGCCACCACACTGGGGTGCCCCCCACGTTCACCCACCCAGTCCCCAGGGAGAAGACTCCTATGTGCCCCGTGACCTGAGCGAACATTTCTGTGGGGGTGTAACTCAGGAGTGAAGTTGCTGGGTCGTCGTAGGGCATGTGTATGCTTAGTGACTCCATTACTACTTGGTTGTTCGCAGGTTGTTCGCATACCAGTATATACGATAAGGGGTGCTGTATGCCCACCTCCACCCCACACTTGGCATTTCCTGCTCTCCCGGGTTTGCCAAGTCTGTTGGGGTAAAGAGCTACCTCGCTGCTCTCATGGGCATTCCTCTAAGTCCCACGAGTGTGAGCATCTCGCTGCACATTAGCGCCTTGGACTTCCGCTTCTTCCTGAATTGCCTATTCATACTCTTTGCCCTCCTCCCACGGGGCTTTTTTCATTTGATGTGTAGGACTTTCTGGGATATTCCAGATTTTAGTCCTTTGTCAATTTAGACATAGCAGATTGGGTGACAATATTTGCAGTCTGTCTGTTATTAACCTTGTCCATGGTGTTGGTTTCTGAACAGAAATCCTTAATTTTTGATGTAATAAAATTTATTCGTATGTGTGTATATGTATATACATGCGCACGCACACACACGTATGTGTGTGTATGTATCCTTATAGCTTTTACTTTTGAAATTTTGTTTAAGGAGTCCTGTCCTGCCCTAAGTCACAAAGATATTCACCTACATTTTCTTTTAGTCATTTTATGGTTTTACCTTTCACATTTTTATCGAGTGCCTGCCATGCGGCAGACAGTGGAAGGCAGTGGAGAAAGAGTGGTAGCTAAGAAGGACAAAGGTCCACACCCCCTTCGGGTGCAGAGTTGGAAGGTATTTGGGGTTGATGTCATCCTGTGTGCTGCGGGATCTGGTCTGCACAGACCTGGCACGGCGGGAAGTGAGGCTGTCTGGGGGATGGGCAGAGGGGCTGGCTAGGGGAGGGCCGGGTGGTCTGGGGCACAGCCTGGGAGCACCTCTACATGGGGCTGCTGCTCCCTCCTACTGTGATGCATCAAGTCAGCAGTGAGACAGCCACCACGTCACTGGGGTTCCTGGAGGAGTCCAGAGTACATCGGGATTCCCTGTGGTGTTGACGGCCCCCTGGGTGCCTCAGGGCCGAGGCAGCACAGGGTGGGAGAGCGTGAGCTTTGGGGTGGTCCTGCCCAGTTCCATCCTCACTTGGGCCACTGGTTTCATCCTGGGACTTTGGTTGTAATCAGGTAATTTGTCTGTGAGACAGGCCTGGTGGTCACCAACCAAAGAGGAAGGTAAAAAAAATAAATTGGAAGGTGTATGTAAGGTGACCAGTACGTGGCACCCTACAGGTTCCCCTGCCCTGTCGGCCTGCAGTTAACATAGGTAATGGTAACTGAGCCTGCACGGGGGCCCAGCCTGGCCCTGGGGGCCGGCAGGTGGGCGGCTCAGAGGAGCTGCAGGTCTGCGTTCACTTTCCCTCTCACCCCCCTGGATCCCAGAGGTCTCACTGGCCTGCTTCCAAATCCTCCAGCATTCTTGTTGCCTTTGGCCACTGTGTTCCACAGGAAGGAGCTGGCTGAGATAAGTAGGCTGTAAGTCAGAGAAGCAAACATTCTCCAGTGTCCTTGTGAAAGGCAGTTCTGGACTGTTTACACCCAGAGGATGAGTGAGGAACTGGTGTGACCTGTTTGAACAGTCCTTCCCAGCACCCTGTAATTATAAACCTGCTGGCTTTTAGGCAGACCCCACTGTCTCTGCTCTGATTCCCGATTACACAGATGTTTCTGAACAGGGATCGCTGCAACTCCAGCCCCCGACTCAGCTGACTGTGAACAAGTTTTGTGTGACACTGGATTCTCAGGGCCTGGGCCCGAGGAAGGCCAGAGTAAGATTAGAGCCAGGCTTACAGAAAGGAAGAGCTGGGCAGCCAGGAGGGCCGGCACCAGGGGGCCCCTGGGCCCGGGTGAAGGCTATTGTGGGTGGAAAGGGGAAAGAGCCATTCAGATTCCCGGGAGGACAGTAGACAGGTTGGGCTTCTGGTGAGCCCAAGGCAGAGCTTGGTGGTTGGGAGGAGGGAGGCGGGAGAGCAGCTTCCAGAGACTCTGGAAAGGAGTTTCTTGGGCTCTTTCCCAAGCCTGATGAGCCCAGCCTGCATAAACCAGCCTCTGAGGTCCCTGGGAGCTGAGATCCCGCTACCTCTGTCCAGCCTGGTCTGCCACCTGGAGGACAGAGCAGTTCCATTCTCCCGCTTTCTCCCTCTCCATCCCCACTGCTGTGGCCCCAGTCTCAGGAGGCCATTCTCGCACCTTCCCTCTGGCAGCTTCACCCTCCTGAACCCCACCAGTCCCCAAGCACAGCACCCTTCAGGATGAAGGCCTGACCCTCGAGATTTCTCACCCTCTGACCCCACCTCCCATCCCACCCCCTGCACCTAACCCCAGCTAAATCCCTAGTCATTCCCCTGCATTCTGTGTTCCACGTTCCATTCCTAGTGGACTTCTCATGGTACCCCCAAGTCTCCATGCTGTCATACCTTCTTCATTTTGCCAACACTGTTCTCTCTGCCTAGAATCATTTCCTTCACTTCACCTTTAATCTGGACAGCTTCCTACTTGTCCTTGAAAATTTAGTTTGAATGTTGCCTCCAATATGCCTCCTCCACCCCACATACCTTCCTCCAGGCAGGCAGTCCCTGAGGGGAGAGGGGGGTATCCCGGTCCTGCACCGAGGCACATGTATGTTGAGCATCTCTCTTTAGTATCTTGGTATCTCAGGGGATAAGCCTGAATTCAGAGGAAGTTAGGAACATGGATGGCTTCAGACCTAGTTTAAAGAATGGGCATTTTGTGAACAAATCAATTGATAATGAGGTTTGGAAGAAAGCTTGTTTATTTTTAATTCCTACATAAAGTTATCTACCATTTGGCCATCTCAAAACAAGCTAGTGTTTTGGAAAGCAAGAGAGAAGGTTTTTAATTACAGAATTGATAAAGCAGAAATAGCTAACCATGTATGTCCTAACTTTAGTGTATGATCAATATGTCATATATTTGAAAATTAATATTTCTTGCATTTTAAAACCAGTTGTCATTATACTTCAATTTAAAAAATGTAATAAAAAAGAGAACATACTCTACCAAAGAAGACATGTGGATGACAAATAGGAACAAGAAAAGATGCGCAGTGTCATTAGAGATTAGGAAAATGCAAATTAAAATCATGATGAGATATTGCTACATACTAAACAGAATGGCTAAAACATATATTTTTTAACCCTGACAATACAAGTGCTAGTGAGAATGCAGAGCAATTGGAACCCTCATACATTGCTGATGGGAATGCAAAATGGTGCAGCCACTTTGGATAACAGTTTGGCAGTTTCTTATAAGGTTAGACGTACACTTACCGTATAGCAATTCCACTCCTAGGTATTTACCCAAGAGAAATGAAAACATACATCCATACAAAGACCTGTAGGTGATTGTTTATAGCTTCTGTTTTTACAATTGCCCCAAACTGAGGGCCAGCCCCATGGCATAGTGGTTAAGTTCAGCATGCTCTGCTGTGGCGGCCCAGGTTTGCTGGTTCAGATCCCAGGCGTGGACCTACACCACTCATTGGTGGCCATGCTGTAGCGGTGACCCACATACAAAATAGAGGAAGATTAACACAGATGTTAGCTCAGGGCTAGTCGTCCTCAAGCCAAAAAAAAAACAAACAAAAAAGAGGAAGATTGGCAACAGGTGTTAGCTCGGGGCAAATTTTCCTCAGAGGAAAAAAAAGAAAGTAAAAGAAAAATTGCCCCAAACTGGAAACAACCCAGATGTCCTTCAGCAAGATGAAAGGATAAACAAATGGTGCTAGATGCACACAATAGAACACTACTTACCAATACCAAGGATGAATGACTGATACAGGCAGTAACATGGATCAGCCTCAAAAGCATTATGATAAGTGACAGAGCCAGTCACAAAAGCAAGGCTACACACTGTGTGATTCCATTTATCCTGGACATCTCGGAAAAGGGACAAAAATCAGATCAGTGGTTGCCAGGGGCTGTGTGGGAGGAGATTGACTGCAAGAAGGGACAAGGGAACTCCGTGGGGGGTGGAAATATTCTGTACCTCGATATGGTGGTAGTTATACATGGTATACATTTGTCTGAACTCATATAAGTGTATATCTGCAAAGGGTGAATTTTATTGTATGTAGATTATATCTCAATTTAGAAAACCAGCTGTCAGTGGCTCTGCTATGGAATGACTGCCAGTGCCTTGCTCAGGAGAGCGGGAAGGCCACATTGCTCTGTCACCAGGTGGCTTATGAAGATGGAAACAGTGAAACCTGATGAATGTCCCTATGTGTGGACTAAAGTGATGGTCTGTTACGAGCCCGTATGTAGCCTTTGCGTTGAGCAAAGGACAGCAAGGCAGAAGTTGCTGGAGCATCTCAGTGCCTGTTGTCATGAGCACTCTCTTCTCTCCTTGGCCCCAGCAGTGGTCAAAGTGCTTCTGGCAACATCCTTTCTGTATTCCTTGCTGCTTTTCAGATTTCCAGAGTTGTCATTTAAATATGAACAGCATGAGGGCCAGCCCGGTGGTGCAAGCCGTTAAGTGCGTGCGACACCGGTTTGGATCCAAGGGACCCCGGTTTGGATCCAGGGGACCCCGGTTTGGATCCAGGGCGCGCACCGATGCACTACTTGTTAAGCCATGCTGTGGCGGCGTCCCATATAAAGTAGAGGAAGATGGGCACAGATGTTAGCCCAGGGCCAGTCTTCCTCAGCAAAAAAGAGGAGGATTGGCATCGGATGTTAACTCAGGGCTGGTCTTCCTCACGATAGATAGTTAGATAAATAAATGAATGAATGAGTGAATGAACGGCAGCTACGGTATGTGCTGATGGGCTGTACCAACATGTGCCTTGTTAAGAAATATCCTTTTTTATTTTTATAATTTTATTTATTTATTTTTCCCCCCAAAGCCCCAGTAGATAGTTGTATGTCATAGTTGCACATCCTTCTAGTTGCTGTATGTGGGACATGGCCTCAGCATGGCCGGAGAAGCAGTGCGTCGGTGCGCGCCCGGGATCTGAACCCGGGCCGCCAGCAGCGGAGCGTGCACTTAACCTCTAAGCCATGGGGCCTGCCCTCCCCTGAATTTCTTACAAGGGTTTTGAAAACCAGAGAGGTGGACAGGTTTCTGGATATTTTGATGTTGATTACCATTTGAATATTACTGGTAACAGTGAGATGAATACCAGCTCTGCATCGTGGTTTCGTGTCGCCTGTCAAGGCCGAATCGAGCTGTGATTATCTTAGCTCTTCTTGCCACCAGAGCTCAGTGATACTGGCTTGTGTTTTGTTGGTTATGTGTTTTACCCTGCTGTAAATTTCAAAATGACAGCAAGGCCCTATTTTAAGGGAAGTGAGTGTGTGATGTCACTTCCCACTGGTTGTGAAATGCTTGCTTTTGCCTTCCTAAAAAGGGGCTGCTGAAGGATGGAGTTGAAAACTCAGATTGAGGTTCTGTGTCTTGGGGAGCTGCTGACCTGCCTTCCTTGCTGAGGAGTAACAGCCAGGCCATGCCTGCGCTGGAGGGGTCTGTACAGGGAACGATGGCAGATGCCGGGGCCCAGGAGGTGTTCCTGCGCTCCAGAAGCCTGCTGGAGACCACACGCGGCCCTGAGAAGGCTGCCCAGGCTGCCTGGCTTCCAGGGCTCCTGCTGTCCCCAGGCTTCTATCCCCACAGCAGTGGGCTCATCTCAGCCTGTCTAGAGCTCTCGCCTCAGGGATGGCCCTTTTCTTCTGTCCCTGTGCAAGGTCTTACCACTACTACCCCACCCCTCTTCTTCACCGGATTACTCAGCTTAGGAGAGGAGAAACTCGGGTACCCGGAACTGTTTATAGCCAGTGTTAAACTCACTGTGCTGTTGCTCTCTGCAGCCTGTACGGCAGAGACGGCTGTACCCTTTCCTGTAGAAGTGGGAACTAGTCCTCTCTGTCTTCCAGGAGCTTCCAGACTTACTCCAAACAGAGTGATCAGCCAGGCAAAGACACTGTTAGAAACAATAAAACTGACAGAAGCTTGACTAAGATTTTTGAAGACAGCGGGAGGAAAGAGTTGCAAGTGTAACAGATGATTTTTCGGTCCGATTTCCCCGGGATCAGCCAAATGGTGTCCTTTCAAATCAGCAGCTCACAGAATGAAACATAGTGAGCACTTTGATTTTTACTCCAAATTAGCCACTAATATTCTCTCAATTATTCTTTTATTATTTATAGTTTAGATGAGCTGGTTCCTCTTTTCATAGGTGAGATAAAGGAATCAAAACTCACTTTGGCACTTGTCAAAGCAGATAAGATTCTGAGCTTTGCCATCAAGTCTGTCCTACCTGGAGCCATATGAGAAACTGCCTTCAGTTGCAGCCCAGCCACTGCGACTGCTGGATCCTGGCAAACCATGTAACTTCTCTGAGTTTTGGTTTCCTCATCTTAAAATGGGGACAGTTATCCCTAGTTGTTAGGGCAGTGGCAATATTTGGAGGTGTAAAACACCCAGTGTGGTGCCCAGCACATAATAGGTGCTTAGTAAGTGTGAAACAGTTTATTGCTATAATTGGGAAGTAATAGTAATCCAGCATATGATGACCTCAAAGCAGAAGGCATCTGAAAGTCTGTTTTAGCAGTGATGATCAGAGGGCCTTTAGCCAAGGATCTATAATGTTAATTATAAAATCATTTAAATCGGAATTATTTAAAAAATTACTTTTCTTTTTTTTTTTTAAATATTTCTAGTTAGACATCACCTACTCTGGGAAGCTGTGTGAGATGCCCTTCTGGGTACCCTCAGCCTCTCACTTCCCTCCATCATAGCCTTTCCCACACTAGTCTGTCTCCCTCCCTGACCCATGGGTCAGAGCATGGACACTGGTCATGTGGATATTGAGAAGCTCTGAATCGCCGTTTTGTATGTTCCTGCTAGTAATGAAAGTGGGGAGCTTGTCATACAGCAATGCAGGGTGCCTTTCAAATGGGAGAGGGGATGAGCATCTGGGAGCCTGGATGGCATGGAGGCTGTTGGACAGCAGCGAGGGTCAGGCTGCCCCACTCCCAGGAGGGCTGGCAGGTGCGCTGCTGCCCTGAGCCAAGCCTCACAGCATGGTTCTGTCTCCTAGGTCGGGAACTACAAGCGGGCTGTGAAGCGGATCGATGATGGCCACCGCCTGTGCACCGACCTCATGAACTGCCTGCACGAGCGGGCGCGCATCGAGAAAGCATACGCACAGCAGCTCACCGAGTGGGCCCGGCGCTGGAGGCAGCTTGTGGATAAGGGTAGGGAGGCCACTGCATAGGGCATCTTGGCCCCAGGCACCCTGGCAAATCCTTGATCCTCTCTGTGCTGGTTTCCTCTTTTATAAGATCTCTGTGCCAGTTCTGGGGGGCGGTGATTTGTACGGGGGAGCAGCAGGGTGGCGTCGCCGAGCAGCACAGGCTGTGTGAGCTCTCCTCCCCTGTCCTCGGGATGCAGGACTACTCTGCGAACAGCACCCGAGTCTCCGTGGCAGCCCTCGTCGTCCACAGGACACGCTACGCCTGCCGATTTAACTTGGAACAGCTCCTTAAGGGCCCAGACTTGAGTAAGCACCTATCGGATCAAAGGCCCTGCTGCTCAGCACTGTGGTTTGTAACACCGAGAGCTGTTTGGAAGCTTGGCTATGTAGCAAGTCAGATAAGACTAGGTGGTGACATCCGGCAGGCTTTCTAATTTTGAATTTTAACAGGAATAACTATAGGTGTTATATGATGCGGGTTTTCCCCCCTCCCTCCCTAGAAAACTCTCAGGAGATTCTGGAGTTTAGTGCCAGAATGCTGCTGTGGGTGCGCCTTGTGCTCATGCACTTCCTGCACTAGAGGGGAGCGGGATTGACTACAGGACTTCCTGGGACAGAAGTGGGTTAGTGGGAGTTTCTCAGGGTGAGTTTTGGGGCAAGCTCTTCTACCATGACTGGCTGTCCTCAGAGGAGCCAACCAAGGGAAGCCAGGCCACTGGGCGAGGGGTCCTGGAGGGCAGGGCCCCCAGGCAGCTTCAGCCGGCACTAGTCCAGCTGCCTGTCTTCCCCCTGATGCTGAAATGGGTGTCTGTGGGGCTTAGTACAGTGCCTTGGTACAGAGTGGGTGCCAGGGAGTGGGGCGGCCCTGTGGGTGAGGAGTAGCCTGGGAGGGGTCAGCTCCTTCAGTAAGCGGTAGCTGTTGTTATTCCGTGTCCACCTCTCAGGATCAGCTGTCAGCGCTGTCCCTTCTGTTTATTTGGAACTTGAGGCTTACAAAACACTCTTGCACCCTCACCTTGTGGGTCCTGCCATGGCGTTGCAGACCTGGGCAGGACAGGGTACTGCTCGTCTTCTAGACACAAGGGGTTAGAGGCTCAGAGGGGCTAGCCTTCCACAGTTATTCAGCCCCCGGCCCCCCAGGGCGTCTCTGTGTCATTCCTCAGCTCAGACAGTAATTGTCCCCGTTGAACACCTTGAGGACAGGACCTGGGCCTTCCCATTTCATCCTCAGCTTCTGTCACAGCCTGTCTCTCCCCACCTCACCTCACGCCACACCACCCTACACCTTCAGCAAAATGACAGGCCCAATTACTAGTTTCCTTCCTGAGAAGAGTGAGGTGACTCAGGCACCCCCACACCACTATCTAGAGATTTCCATCTGGGCCATGGCAAGTTCCTGCCTCCAACTCCTTCCTCCCCCGCAAGACAGGGCTTCCATTCTGCTGAGGAGACAGTCCTCCATTCGCCAAGCAGGTCTCCAGGTCCTGCCCTGAGTTGGGCTCTTCATGGGAGTGAATAGAAGAGGTCCCGGTCCCCAGGAGAACTCGTGGTGCCGTGGAGGGGAGCCCTGATGCTGAGAGCCCTCCACAGGGAAGAGGGGGGGCTCAGAGCCGCCTGGGAGAGGGGTCTGTTCATTTCAGAGGCCCCTCCTTCTCCAGCCAGCCTTAAGCAAATCAAAACTTCCAAGATGCAGAAATTTGAGTTTTGAAAGAGCTCAGTAACTTTAGAAAAAGGAAATATGTAATCCCCCAATTTCCCTAACAAAAGAATGGCAGAGCAGGTCCAGCTTCGGTTCCTTGTTCCTCTCTTCATCCCGGGAACTGAAAAACGAACGGCCATTAAGAAATACCTGAAACAGCCAGAAGGAAACCTCCCAGCCAGGCAGCCAGGCTGCTGGCCTAAAATCCAGTCCTAATAGCTGAGAGGTTAGCAGAGGAAATCCCCAGCCCAGGGCAGTCTGGGACCCGCAGTGCCGAGTAACCCACCAGCTTCTCTCCTGTGCCAGGGCCTCAGTACGGGACGGTGGAGAAGGCCTGGATAGCTGTCATGTCCGAGGCAGAGAGGGTGAGCGAGCTGCACCTGGAGGTGAGGGCCTCGCTGATGAACAAGGACTTTGAGAAGATCAAGAACTGGCAGAAGGAGGCCTTTCACAAGCAGATGATGGGAAGCTTTAAGGAGACCAAGGAAGCCGAGGACGGCTTTCGGAAGGCACAAAAACCCTGGGCCAAGAAGCTGAAAGAGGTGCACCCCTCCTGCAGTTGCTTCCTGCCTGGCCGGCACGCCTGCTCCTGTGCTTCTCCCTGTGGCCTTTCCACCAGTCCTCCCCGCCAGCAGCTCCCTCCTGCACTCCCAGGAATTCCTGCCGGCTGCGTTAGGCACAGATGCTGCAGCCAGTGGAGAAAGGGCCACCCTTGGGCCAGAAGCCCATGGTGGCTAACATTTACCAAAGTTCAAGACACTGAGGGCTTTCTGTGCATTCTTTACATTTAATCCTTATCAACCCATTTTACAGTCATAGAAACAGGGTAAGAACCACACTCCTGTAGTAGAGCTCAAAACCTGAGCTCTTAACCTCTCACAGTAATTCCCCAACCCTTGGGACCTGTCTACAAGAGAGACTTAAAAGTCCCTTTGGCTAATAGAAAGTGTTAATTTAAAATTGTTCTTTGTCTTGTATGAGTTTTTCTCTCAAATTTGCAAATGATACTCATATTCGTTTTTCTAAAAGTAGCAACTGAAACCATTGAGTCTTGTGCAGCCTTGGCTGGCTGGAGGCTGTCGTATGTAACCCCCAGTTCCTCAGCATGGGTTGACCCTTGCCTGCAGCCTGGCAGCCCCATTCCTCAGAGGTAGATATGCCATTCCTTCCATCCCAGCCCCGCCACTGGTGTTTCTCAGGAACTGCACTGCCTTCCTCCTTCTCAGAAGCCCCTGGAGCAGACCTCTGTCTTTGGTTTGTGACAGCAGGCTTTCCTTCCTTTGTCTGTGTCTTGGCTTTGCCACATCTCCTTTCTCTTCCGTCTTGTCCCTGGCCCCATGCGTAATGATACCATCCCCCGCATGAGGCCAGGGTTACAAACTCATCTTTCCTCTCTAGAATAAAATCTATGACTTTTGCTCAAGTAAGGAAGCTTCTATTAAATAAAAATACATACACATCTGTATCTATATGTGTGTGTGTGTGTGTACATATATATGTATGTAAAATAGCCATTAAAAAATATGGAAAATGTGGCCTATAACCCTGCCTCCCCACTCTTGTATTAGGTTTCTCCTTTGGAACTTTCTTTACATTCCCTGTTCCAGCTCCTGGCATGCTCTTCCCTCAGATGGCCACACCTCCTTCACGTTTCTGCTCCATGTCATCTTGGGTGGCTTTCTCCAACTGCTCTGTATACTGTTCTACCAGCCTAGTCCCACCACGGTGCTCTCTGCCCCTCTGCTTGCTTTATCTCCGTCTTGGCACTTACCACCTTCTCACTGACTCTGTACTTGATTACGTGTAGTTGCCTCCCCAGCAAGACTGTAAGCTCCATGAGAGCCCAGGCTCTTTGTCTGACGCTGGACCCTGGTGCCTAGAACACACCTGACACAGAGCAGGCACTCGTCAGTGTCTGCTGAGTGAACTCCTCTGTTGTAACTGGTTGTAATTGTGCTGAACACGCAGCTTTGTACCTGCTTTTTCCTCTCCTTCTAATAGCGCAGGCACTTCTTGCGGTCTATGTAACCTCTAGTGAGGATTTTGAATTTTCAGAAACGTGACGTTCAGGAACTCATTCTCCCTGTAGGTAGAAGCAGCAAAGAAAGCCTACCATGCAGCGTGCAAAGAGGAGAAGTTGGCAATATCGCGAGAAACCAATAGCAAAGGGGACCCATCCCTCAACCCTGAACAGCTTAAGAAATTGCAAGACAAAGTAGAAAAATGCAAGCAAGATGTTCTTAAGGTAAATCGTGCACTTCTTACGTGTTGAATGCACATGCTTCACCGTTCACACATCTGGCACACGGTGAGCCTTTGTCGCTGCTTGGTCGGATTGATGGATAGATGGATACATGTCAATAAAACACATTCCTGCCCTCAAGGCCACGTGGTGAGCACCTCACCTTCCCGTAGCCCACTGTGCTCCCCTCAGGATTGGTGTAGGACTGAGTGCCGGGCAGGCAGGGGGAGCGATGATTCCTGTGCTCAGGGAACAAGGTGGTGAGGGGCTGGCTTGCTGCAGGCAGAGAAGTGGGTGCAGGACACGGAGGTGTGAATGGCAATGGCGGGGAGCTGAGGTGTGAGCTGGTGTGCAGGGTTATAAGGACCACATTGCCAATGGTCTTAAAAGCCAGCTGTAGTAAGGAGCTTGGGAGACTGCTGACAAGGAGCCACTGAAAGAAGGTTCTGGAGTCTGGGGAGAGGAGGGCAGAGGTGTGGAGGATTGCTCTGTTGGGAGTGGAGAGAGGGCTGGGGCTGATTCCCCGTGGAGGGGTGGAGGGCAGCCCAGTGCACTGTGACCACAGGGAACTTGAGGGCTGGGAGAGGGTGGATTTCTCTGGCAGCCTCAGCAGTGAAGGCCCCAGAGAGGTATGGGCAGAGGCTGTGGGAGCTCGGGGGTGGTGGGACCGTAGCTTTCAGCTGAGAAGAGACAGTGAACAGGCAATGTAGCATCCTGGGTGCCCGTCCATTGCTTCTCTTGTGAAGGGCAGGTTGTCTGACCAGTGGATTAGTGAGAAGATCAAAGGGAATGATTGTGAAACTGTGAGGGCTCCACAATGTGGGCCATGATGCTGCCTGGAAGGCCCGAGTCATAGGATTTAAACACTAGACAGCGCCTTGTAATTTGAAAGTTCCCAGAAGGTGAGGGCTAATGTGAGCAAGGGTCCAGGCCTGTGCGCTGGCTCCCACCTTGGTCCCTGGCCCACCCCCTCCCTTGCTCTGTTTTAGGGGGTGGGGGGCTGGAGGCTGCCCCGTCCAGGGCCTGCCCTGCTGCAGTGTTCAGAGAAGAGATTCCCCACCTGGATTTGGAGAAAGAGACGAGTGGAGTTTGAGAGGAGCTGCATTCTAGGCACTGCCCGTGAAGCCGAGAGGGGAGCAGTGGGGCTGAGTGGATCCCTTACTGCCTGCCCACTTTTCAGGCCTCAGATGAGCATCGCTGAGCCCCTGTGAATTAGGCGGTGGCATCTCTGTTTTGTGAGTGAGGAAACTAAGATCAGAGGGGTTCAGTCACGAGCCGCCCCATGGTGTGAGGGTGGGAAAGCCCGTACCCTCTCTCCACTGCCCCTCCCTGCTGTGTTGTCAGCCTGTGGTGGGGGTGGCGGGGCAGTGTCAGCTGCGTAAGAGTTGGTCCTCAGAGCAGGGGTCAGAATCCCTTGGGGAACAGCACCTCGCCCACCCCCACCGCACCTATCTCTGGGTGGAGGCCAGGAGTCTGGGGTTGTGGAGCAGCTCGGGTGCCTCCACTGCGGGATCAGGTGAGGAACCTGGGACTACCTGCCGAATAGGGAGGCCACCTGGGCTCGAGGGACTCTAAGGGTTGCCCCTGCCAGGGTCCCAGTGAGTCAGGTGCCCAGGAAGATTCCGGGGGAGAGATGAGGCATCTCCATACCTGGGGCGGGGCGGGGGGGTGAGTGACAGAGACAGACAGAGGTGCCTTTCATGTTTTACAACCACTCAGAACAGACACCACCAAACTGATGCAGAACAGACCAAGAGCCTGTGGTCAGACGTAAGGCACCTGTCAGGATGACCAGGCATTTCATAGAGGGTTCCCTCCCTGCCCTCTGTGGTCTGGCCAGTGACCTCTCGGGGCACGATGGTCCTTGTAGGCTAAGAGTTGGCCTGGAGAGGAGGGCAATCCCCTACCTCCTTCTTGAAGCAGTTTCTAAAAACCAGCGCTGACTGGCCGCACACGTCCTTCTGTGCTTCTCACTGGCCAGGCAGTGACTGCGTCTTGCAGTATGCATCAGAAAGGAGCTTCCCACATTCAGTGCTGAATATTACAGTCCATGTGAGGGTGAGGCCGTCTCTCGTTTCACTCTGTGAACGTTCATTGGGAACTTTCTATGTGCTCTGTGCTAGGAATTCCCCAAATAGTGATGACACTGCTGTGTGCCTGGCCTGTGCTGGGGCGGGGCTGCTCACAAGCACAGGCCAGGTGCCAGGGGAGCATCTCGTTGCCACTGGGCACCCCAAGGGCTCCGGGGAAGCCACTGCATGTCTAAGGATCCCGAGAAGTAGCTGCTCTGTGTTGCTGTGGTGGCACCACCTGGCACTGGGTTTTTGAACCCGCAGCTACGTGTCTCAGGGCCTCTGAGCTAGTGCTCCCACACAGGCCCTCACACGTACAGGCATGGGGCAGGTGATGATGATGATGAATAACCAGAGCAGGTGTGGAGCTCTGCTCCTGCTGGGAATGCCCAAACCTGGGCAGGGATGACCTTTCCTGGGGTCACAGAGGACCCCAGCCCAGCCATGGCAGGAGGCTCGGGAATGGAACTAGGAACCACAGACGCCAGGAGAGGGGCGAGGGATGGGAGTGGGGCTCCAGGGAGTGGATGGGACCTGCTCTAGAGGGGGTCTCTTTGGAGCACAAAGAGGAGCTGTAGAGGGCACAAGTCAGAGAAGGGCATCTGGGAGGGGAGCAGAGTGGGGGCGAGTAGACTCAGGGTCCTGAGTAGGGGCAGAGCGGCTGCTCTAGAGGTGCAGGGGCCAGGGCCCCGAGGCCTGGGCTTGGTCCTCAAGGCAGGGGCGGCCTGCACCAGCTCAGAGAGGGCTTGGCCCTTCCTCAGAAGGCCCCGTGCTGTCTTCAGGGTCAGAAAAACAAAGTCCTGGGCAGCCAGCCAACCCATCTCTGATCATCCCCATTTCTCAGGGTCTCCATAGTAGGAAGACTTGCAATAAATGGGTGACCCCAGCCCTGCTGTCCCTCATTTTACCCCAGGAGGCTACCAGGGTCCCACCAACTATCAAAACCACGTGGCCACCAGACACGTGGCCCATATCGCCATGGGGAGGGAGCAGGGAAGACTGTGGGTTACTGACCTCCAGGCAGATCCCTGCCAGGTAAATGTGCGAACTTTAGCTAAGGTTCTTAGGAATGTCACACATTTTCTAGCTGTCCCTAGACACCCTTGAGAATAGGCCACACCAGCTTTTAATATTTCTTCACATAAAACCCCTTCTCGGGGACAGTCTGGGAGGAAATGGCTGTGGGGGGACGTAGTGGGCTGGAGGACATGGGGACTAGGACTTTTTTGAATGCCTACTTTGTGCAGCTTGGTGCCTGTCGCCTGCCACCTCATTTAAATATCAGAACGCTGTAAAGTAGAAGTACTCTGTTTTCTGAGAAGGAAAGTGAGGCTCGAGAAAACAAGAGAGGCACCAGGTCTCGGCCCCAGGTCCGTCAGGCACTCAAAACCCCGTGATCTTGCCTCTTAGGTCACTGTTGAGCCACCACTGCTGGGGGCAAGATCTGAGGCTTGAGGATGACCCAGCACAGCCCTCACCCATGGGAGGGAGGACACGGGTGTGTGCCATGGATGGGAGAGAGCGTGGTGATGGTGCTCGGGCCACACTCACTGGGCTCTCCAGTGACCGCCTGCTGCCTAGCGTCTACCTGTTTGGGCCTTGCTCCAGCTGAGAGGTCTGACAGATACCAGGAGTGTGATTTGCAGTTCAGAAGTGGAGGGGCTGGCACTTGATCTTGAACTTGAAGTCTGTCAGACCCAGAGCTCACGCTCTTTGGATTTTGGAATCTGGAGGGGCCTGAGAAGCTTTCCTAAAGGGTGACATTGGTGGAGGAGATGGCATCTGAGAGGAGCCTGGGAGGCCTGGGTGTGTGGGGTGTGGAGGGCAGTGTTTCCTGAGTATTTCCACAGGCCAGATTGGGTGGGAGGGCTCTTCAGGAGCAGAAGTGGGGTGTGAGTCCTCTAGGCTGGAACTTGAGGGCTGCCAAGGAAAGAGGTTGGGGTGCTTCTTGGGTGCTGGGTCACAGCTCCTCACTGTGCTTATTCCTTATAAAGTCACCCAAAGTGGCTAGCTTAATATTGTCACCTGATAAGTAAGTCTTGATGCTGATGAATTCAGAAGTGGTGGAAAGGGACAAAGGCTGGGTGAGGAACAGGGCGGCACAGAGCCTGCCTCACCTACTCTCGGCTAGAGGGAACCAGGGGCCCGATGGAAATCAACTTTCGTCTTGTGGTGCCTGGATTTTCTTGTAGACCAAAGAAAAGTATGAGAAGTCCCTGAAGGAGCTTGACCAGGGCACACCCCAGTACATGGAGAACATGGAGCAGGTGTTCGAGCAGTGCCAGCAGTTTGAGGAGAAGCGCCTGCGCTTCTTCCGGGAAGTTCTGCTGGAGGTGCAGAAGCACCTGGACCTGTCAAATGTGTCCAGGTATGTTTCCTTGTAACTAAAGAGCATGTCACAATGAGGTCAGTGGGAATTTGCTTTTGATGAAGCTTGGCTGCTGCTCTCCAGACTCAGGAGGGCAGTGTTTGTCAGGAGGTCCTCTCCTGGTTCTTAGAGCCCCCTGCTCTGCTGTAATCTTGATGCCCAGGGAGGGCCCTTCTGCTGAGGTGTCTGCAGCTGCGTGGTGAGCCTGTGCGGTGGACCAGCCACAACTGGCATATTTGGAATCAATCCGGGAGCGAGTCCAGCATTTCCCGGGCTGGCGTGCCTCCGCCCCCAGGATGGTCTTACTTTGAGGCCCTTCGTGAAGTCCATTCCGTCCAGAGCAGCTGGCTGCCAGCTTGGTTCTTGGCCTCTCAGTGATTCTAGACCCTTGGGCAGCACAGACCTTCAGACTTGGTTCGGAATCATGACACAGAAGCCATGATATTTCTTGTGCACTTTCCTCGTCTTTGGTCCCGTGGCGCCTTCATCAGGGCCAAGGTCCAGGCTGACCATGGACATGGACTTCTGTCACCTAGATAGTAGAGCCATTCAGAAACGACTCACCAGTCAAGGCTTGTCATTAATAAATAGGACATTACATTCCCTTTGTCTCCTTCTGTATAAAAAAGTCAAAAGCAACAATTATTGCACAGTTACTCTGCCACAGTTTAGTTAATCTTTATGACAGTCTTGTAAAGTAGGTGGCACTATCCCCATCTGATTGATGAGGACGCTGAGGCTGGGCATGGTTAAATGACTTGCCCAAGTCTGCACAGCTGGCTGGGGCAGTGTAGAGGAGCTCCCCTGAGGCGAGCGCTTGTCCTCAGCTAGCACGCCTGCCTCACTTAGTCTCCCCAGCCGCCCTGGGGAGTAGGTAGTGTAGTAGTGTCCAAGGGCTGCCGTAACAAAATACCAAAAACTGGGTGGATTCCAACAACAGAAATTTAATCTCTCATAGTCTGGAGGCCAGAAGTCCGAAATCCAGGTGTAGGCAGGGCCGTGCTCCCCTGACGGCTCTAGGGGAGGGCCCTGCCTTGCCTCTTCCAGCTCCTGGTGTTTGCTGGCAATCCTTGGCCTTCCTTGGCTTGTAGATGCGTCACTCCAGTCACATGGCTGTCCGCTCTGTGTCTTCACATCCTCTTCCTCTGTGTGTGTCTGTCTGTGTGTCCAAATTTCTTCCTTTTCATAGAAAAGCACCCACAGATTAGAGCCTGCCCCCATGACCTCATTTTAACTTCATTACCTCTGTAAAGACCCTATTTCCAAATAAGGTCACATTCTGAGGTACTGGGGGTTAAGACTTCAACGTATCTTTTTTGGAGGACACAATTCAATGCAAAACAGATGGCATTATGCCCACTCAACACAGGAGGAAACTGAGGCCCAGAGAGGGTAAATGACTTGCCAGCCATACAGATTAGAAGTGAAAACACCAGGACCCGCAGTGATACATACTCCTATCCTTCATGGTCAGCTCCTAGAAAGGTGAGCGGGTGTGGGCTGCCCAGCAGAAGGCGTACCTCCGCAGTGGCAGGAGGGTTCTGCAGCCACCACAGCACCAGGCAACCTTTACTCACTGCTTTTGCAATCTGAGTGTAAACCTTCCAGCTTTTTTGAAGGGATGAGGGGGAACATTGCTGACACTTGATTCTGGACCTGATTAAATGAGACCACCACGGTTGGTGCCCCGTGTGGCCCAGGTGCCGGCCCCTTTTGCGTTATCTGACACAGAGCACAGCTAAGTTGTTGCCACCTGGTTTGATTTAAAGCTGATTTTTCGGAAGCTGAAGCTGTGGCTTCCACACCATGGTTGTTGTTTGTCCTCGTCTGTGCACATCATGACCAGATGATCATCCAGCTGAGCCAGGGCGGGACATCCTGACCTGCGCTGGGAAGTTGACTCTAGTGTGGCTGCAGACTACGGTGCCTGCTGTGGCCAGGCTCTGGGCTTTGATGAAAGGTGGCCATCCCTGACTTCCAAGACTCATGCTTCTCTTTCTGATTTAGCTACAAAACCATTTACCACGACCTGGAGCAGAGCATCAGAGCTGCCGACGCAGTGGAGGACCTGAGGTGGTTCAGAGCCAACCACGGGCCAGGCATGTCCATGAACTGGCCACAGTTTGAGGTAAGAGGAGGCTGTGCCCGTGACCCCATCAGCCTGGCAGAGTCCTGGGCCCACAGGCTCCAGACGTATGCTGTCTTTCTCGTTCCAACTCTGTATTGGCCTTTGCCCTGTTTATGAGGCAGCATTTAAGCATAGCTACTCTAGAAACCAAGTCAATATTGAGAGTCCAGGGGACTTCAGGCATTACCGAAGGGCCTTCGGAATCTCTACTGAAGGTGCGATTATGTTCTTTCTCGTTCAGAACTTTGATGGTCACTGTTTGACCACTGGCACTCCCTTCTCATAGTGAAGCAGGGGGCTGGGAGGGCCTCTGCAGGGCTGTGGCTGCTGCCTCCCCGGGGAAGACGCTGGAGATGACTGCCTCTGCCTTGGACGAGGGCCAAGGGGCTTCCCCTGACTCTCTAACAGCCAGAGTCAGGCTGCACTCAGATCCTGCCTCACCACTTGCCAGCTGTGCCATGCCAAGCAAGTCATTTGCCCTTTTTGTGACTCAGTTTTCACATGTGTAAAATGGGGATGGCAATAGCACCCATCTCCTCCAGTGGCTGGAGGACCCAGTCCACACTGGGTATGGGGCCTGGGCCCACCACACAAAAGCCTCCTTGGCCCCGTCTTAGCCTGCAGTTTCATCAGCCCTCACACACGTGCCTCTGTTTTCTGGAGATTCTCAAGAAAGCTTCTCCAAATGACAGTGTGGGTCCCTGCAGCTGAGCACTCCCCCTGCACCATCCTTAGGACATCTTTCCAACAGGAGGCCAAGAGCAGGCTGTGCCCCTTCCACAGAGGCCCTGGGACAAAGAGGAGGCCCAGGCCTTCCTGAGTGGAAGTGGACCTAGAGGAGAAAGCATGCAGCCCAGCCTCTCCTCCTCCCTGGTGATGGCACGCTGGGAAGAAGTCTTGTGTACACAGCTGGGATGTCACCCTGCAGGGGGTTTACTGCTCTCTGGGGGTGCTCAGGAAATCTCCTGTGAAATGCTCCCCTGGGTCCCTTAGGGTTGCATATTAATACCCAGAGAACGGATCGTCTGGGAAGGAAGACTTGACAGGCTGTCTCCCTGGGGTGGGTGGCCCTTCTCTCTGTGGATCCCGAGGGCTGGCAACCAGCGCACACATGTGGCACAAGCTTGTGGTTATTACGGATCTTGTTTGACTTTCTCTAATGAAATGATTTGTTTTTATTTTCCATGCCACAAGGATGAAGTAAGTTTCTGTTTTATGGCTACCTTATTGAACCCAAGCCTCCCACCGTGTGTGCAGCCTGTGTGGGGGTGTGTGTCCACAGCCTGGCTCTGGCGGTGTGTGCTGGCTCAAGCACCAGGGCAGCAGCGCCACTCGGGCTGCTTTTCTCATCCACTTGATGGCGGGCCCTTCCTTCCCCGTCAGCCTGGTGTTGATCACACGGGCCCGGGAAGCCGCCCAGTCAGGATAGGTGACAGTCCTTCACTGTGGGGACTCTGAAGCTCCGGTCGGGTTCTCAGTCAGCTTATCTCAGCGGAGGAAATGAATAAATAGATGACCTGGGTCTGGAGTCGAGCCCAGGTCTGCCGCCAGCTCTGCGTGGGCAAGTCACTTTTTCTTTCTGGGCCTCAGTTTCCTCATCTGACTTGATGTTTCTAAGATGGCTTCTAACCTTGAGATTCCATAACTACATGTGAGCAAAGCTGTGGACTCAGTCACACCAAGCGTTAACTCAGAGTTGTTTGACAGTGGGTGGAGGTGGGCAGGAAGGAGAATTCATTAAACATGCATGCATGCACACGTGCACACACACACAGTCTTCTGGAAAATCAAGTCATAGCCCCCTTCCTTCTTGTTTCCCACTTCCAGTGTTTTCAAGTGCAGTTTATAAAAGCCTGCTCACATGCTGGGAAAATAGTAAATCTTTAGGGGGATGAACACTTTGCTTTGCTTTGTTAGCTGCCAGTATGCTGCTCAGATTGAAAAGGTGAAGTTCCAGGGTAGCAAAGAGCACCGGGGCGGGGGCCACTCCTGGGAGACTTGAGTGGTCAGTTATCTGACCTTTTGGTGATGTGGTAGCTACCCAGGCCCTGATTTTCCTTGCATCCCAGGGTTCCCTTTCCCACAGTGCAGGCTTGCTCAGGTCCCCACAGCCAGCTCTCTTGCCCTGCTGGGAACCAAAGACAGTTTAGGGTATAGGCGGGGAGGGTCTTCAGCACTGAAGGCCAAGCCCCTCAGAGGGCAGGCTCCTGTCTCCTTTGAAGGCTCAAGAAAACCTGGCGAGGCCTCTGGCTACTCCTGCTGACCTGAGGGGGCTGGAGGCGAGTGCTGTGTGGGCAGGGACAGGCTGCCTGGGACTGGAATGCAGGAGACCTGAGTGTCGGCCCTGGCTCTCTCCTCATCCACCCATTCTTGGGTGGTCAAAATTTCCTCCTTGGAGCCAGGCCACCACAGGCTGGAGCTGGGTCTGGTGCTGACCTCCAGGCCCCTTGAGGAGTCCCCACCTTGCACAGTGAGGAGGGGTCAGTAGTTGGGTGTCAGGAGCCTGTGGTCTGCTGGGAAATAGAAGGGAGAGCAGAGGCAGTGAGGCTAACTGTCACTAACTGTGCGGGGCAGGCCACTGGCTCGCTGGCTGCTGTTTAGACTGATGTGGCCTCCAACAAATGAACTTCCCGATTTCTCTCCCTCGGTGCCTGTTGCCCAGGAGTGGTCCGCAGACCTGAATCGAACTCTCAGCCGGAGAGAGAAGAAGAAGACCGCTGATGGCGTCACCCTGACAGGCATCAACCAGACGGGTGACCAGGCTCTGCAGAACAAGCCCAGCAGGTGGGCACTGGGGCAGCCTCGATCCCCTGGGAAAGGTCCCATGGGTCCTCTGCATGGGCCAGGACACCCCCAGCTTGGAGACCTGGGAGATTGCCCAGTGGGGCCTTGCAGGGACCCCCATGGGTATCTTTCCATATGCACCCTGGGCGCCCGAGCTCTGCTGGGCGGTGGCCTATGGGCATCTCTGGGGAGGATCATCTGTCCATCTGGTGCCAGAGCTGTGGAAAGATCCAGAGAAAGAACCTTTGCCACAAACGTGCTTTGGGCCCCAAGTGAGGGGAGGAGCTGATGTCAGGTGCTGGTCATTCATGTCCCCCATGGTACACATGGGCAGGTGGAGGTCATGTTGGTGGTGTCCTTCAGGTGGTTCAGGTGTCCTGACCAGGTTCGTACTTACTTCCCCGTGCTATATGCAGGTGCCTGAGTCAGGGGGTTGGGGGGCAGGAGAGCATTGTCAAGTGTCCCCCTTTTCAAATCACCTCTTTGCTGAGAGCGTTGGTTATTTCTGACCTCATTGCTAAAAACAAGTTTGGAGAGAAGAGGTGGCACTGAGGTCGTTAGAACCTTCTGGAAAGTGTGTGCTAGGCAAGGTCTTTCTCTAGGACCTGCCCCAGGCCGCGGAATTCCCAGCAGGTAGGTGTGCAATCCTCTGTAGAGCTGTGGCTGTGGGCTGCCCCTCCCTGGAAGCAGTGCCCGCCCCACAAGCCCTGGGCCCAGAGGCCTCCACGCCACACCAAGTGATCATACGTCTTGTGGTTGTGGCTTCCTAGGAAGGGTCAGCACAAGTTCCGGAGGCCTTTCTATAGCCCGGGTACTAAAGCCCGCACCTGGGCTCCTCGGCAGACGTGACTAGTCATTCAGCTGCTGTGGCACCAGCTGAGCCAGTGGGCTTGGTTACATGACAGTAAGCGCCATCCCAGGGACAGGCTGTGACCAGGGTGGGGGTGGGGAGGAGGAGATACCACGTAGGAGGGACTCTGTGGGGGCTCTAGGCTGGCCAGAGCTGCTGCACAAATTCAGCTGCCCAGTACCAACCCTCTCTCAGAAAAGGACCAGGAAGTCAGCTGGAGAAAGGGGCCAAGGAGGGGGGAGGGCCTGGGGCCTCAGATATGCGGCCCAGGTGTAGGTGGTGGGCAGGCTTGGATCCAGTGCCCTTGCCAGGCCTGAAACCAGTGAGGCAGTTGCTGACCACTCAGGGTCACTCTGGCGGCATTTGAGGCCTTTCCTCACCTCCCTTCCCCAGCTCTGACTGGGCCATCCATCCATCCAGCTCCTTACGTGCCCCTCCTCACAGCCCTGGACTTGGAGGCGAGAGGTGACGCTGGCCGCGGCAGGCCCTGCCCTGTGACTTGGTGTTCAGGTCCATCAGCTCAGAGTTACATGGTGGGCTGCCAGGGTCCTCGGGGGCCTGTCTTCCTTCTTTACATCTTGTTCTGCGCTCAGCACCTGCAGTCTCTGCGTCCTGTGGCTCCTGGCTTCAGCCCTCCGGCGGAGCTTGGGTCGGGTTTCTTTCTGGCCCCCTCTGGGCCTGGCACACAGTAGGCAGTTGATATAGTTGTGCAGATGGATTTTCTCTCTCTGGAGCACAAATGGGGTCCTTCTTTCTTCCTGGAAAGGGCTGTTCACAGGCTTTGGTGCTGATTTTGGAAGCTTCAACCCTAGGAGAACTGGGGAGGAGGCTGTAGGACCCCTTAGTAGTCAGGAGAAGGGGGTGTACAGTGTTGTGGGGTCCGGAGAGCTCCCGGAGCCTCCCTCCTGCTCCCATCAGGGGGCTCCAAGCCTCCCAGGCTGAGTGCCACAGGCTGACCAGCCTGCCAGCTCACAGCAGGGGGCAGGAAGGCCAGGTGGGGAGGACTGTGAAGAGAAGCCCTGAGCGGTACCTGTCCCCACCCCAGGGCTCCTGTTCAGGATAGGTGCAAGGAAGGAAAACGGAGATGGTGTTCTCTCGTAGACGCTCTAAGCGTGTTTAACAGCATAAGCATTGCCAAGTGTTTTGCTAAAACAACCTTTCTGCTCAAACAACATATTCCTCCCATCTGATGGGGAGCCGATTTGTCCCTTCAGACCCTGGCCCTGTGATCCTGCAGCTGGGAGCACCCAGGACCGCAGGGGCTGCCAAGCTGGAGTCCCCTGAAAGCTCTCTCTCTCCCTGTAGTGACCTTAGTGTCCCGAGCAACCCCGCACGGTCAGCGCAGTTACCGCCCAGCTACAACCCCTTCGAGGACGAGGACGACACAGGGAGCACCGTCAGTGAGAAGGAGGACATTAAGGCCAAAAAGTTGGTGAACAAACATTTCCCTCTGGTCTTCACCTCGCTCGCTCTGTCTTTCTCCTCTCTGTCCAGGGTCTCAGCCCCTCGGCACTCAAAGCAATGCATGAGACCCACAGGAGGTGGCCCGGCTGCCAGCGGCTGGACAGTCTTTGGCTTCTCGATTTCTCAGGGAGGGGGGCACCAGTTAACAATCTGTGGTTGCTTCTTCTCTGTCCTCCGTTAATCCTCATCAAGGCCTGGGCACACCACCACAGGAAGACAGGCCTGCTGGGCGGCCCTGCTGGAGCAGGCCCAGGCCGGCCTCTGCGGGGCACTGGTGTGGGCAGCATCTCCAGCCCCCTGGCTGCACCCCTGCAGGGAGCCTAAGGGGGCAGTGCTCCTGCGGCAGGAGTCCCCAGCCCAGCCCCAGGGCTCCCATGCCTCCCCTTGTGGGGGCTGAGGCTCCAGGCAGGGCCTCATGCCGCTGCCAGCCCCGTGCTCAGGGCCCCGGGTCAACCCTTTCTTGCAGCGTGAGCAGCTACGAGAAGACCCAAAGCTACCCCACTGACTGGTCAGATGACGAGTCCAACAACCCCTTCTCCTCCACGGATCCCAGTGGGGACTCAAATCCGTTCGATGAGGATGCCACCTCAGGCACGGAAGTGCGGGTCCGGGCCCTTTACGACTATGAAGGGCAGGAGCATGATGAGCTGAGCTTCAAGGCCGGTAGGTGGGCTCCCTGGCTGGCATCCAGGCAAATGCTTCCAACCTGCTGGGGGAGGTTGTTGTTTTTTTTTTTTTAAGTCTGGTAAAATTCCTGTTAGTTTCATTTGTGCCCCGCTACACCCCAGTTTCAAAAGTAGTAGATGCTCAACGTCAAAGCTTAGAAGACAGTGAGGTGCCCTTGTGCCTTTGCCCAAGACGCCGCCCCAAGTGGGGCTGAGGCCTGGGCACACAGCAGGGCACTGGAGCAGGAGGTGCTGATTGCCAGGGCCACCCAGCTCCCCCAGATGCTCTCTGGAAGCAGACAGCCCTGCGGGTCCACAAGGGAAGCCTTTCTCCAGAGGCCCCCAGCTGGCAGAGGAGCCCTTGGCAGAGCCGCCCTGCCCAGGCCCCACAGTAGCACTCAGCGTGCCCTGGGCCCCAGAGAGCCTCATCTCAGGGCAGTACCTTTCAAACTTGCTTACTGCAGCTACGTTACATACATACCTACCACCAACACACCTTTGTTGCCAGCGAGCAAAACTTTGGTTTTACAGGACAGTCTGAATCCTGATTATGTGAGCTCTGCATGTGGAGATTTTCCATCCTGTGTCTTTTTTTTTTTTAAATGCTGGTTGCAGTTCACCAAGATGGGTTGCAACTCTTAGTTTGAAAAGACTATCTTAGGGGCTGGCCCCGTGGCGTGGCAGTTAAGTGGTGCACTCCGCTGCTGGTGGCCCGGGTTTGGATCCCGGGTACGCACCGATGCACCACTTGTCAGGCCATGCTGTGGTGGCGTCCCATATAAAGTAGAAGAAGATGGGCACAGATGTTAGCCCAGGGCCAGTCTTCCTCAGCAAAAAGAGGAGGATTGGCATGGATGTTAGCTCAGGGCCGATCTTCCTCTTAGAGCCTGTCTAAGGAGGCTTGAGTGGCTTAGTGCCAAAGTGGGTCCAAAGGAAGCCAAGTTCCTTCCTTCTGCCTTGTCCCCTCCTTGAAGCCACCCCGGATCCAGCATCTACCCCTCCAAGGAGGAGGCTGGGCCAGAAAGGTGCCCATCTGCTTAGGCAACACCTCTGGGACAGACCCCCACATCCAGCCCCACCCACCTCGGCTGGTGGTGGTGGGGAGATGTGGGGGTGGGGGGGTTGCTGTATGTGAGGGCCTCTGTCCCTAATGCCTCCTTCAGGGAGGCCAAGGAGAGGAGGAGCCTTCAGCCTGCTTCCCTCCTTGCTCAGCAGGCCAGCCAGCTCTCCCCAGGGTTGGTCATCGGGCGCCCCTGGCCGGTTGTAGAAAGTTTTTACATGCCTTTAAACGTCTTTGTCCAGTTTTCTGGTATCTTTGATTAGGGTGGTCCCCCCCTACTTGCTTTGTTGATTTATTTACTTTTAATTTCTAATTCTTTCTCGATCTTACCTATTGGATTTGTCAGCAATTTTATAGATTTAAAATGTTTCGTTCAGCTCCAAGTGAACTGTCAAACGCAAACTGGTTGAAACGAATGTTTCTAATCACCAGTTCACATTTTTACATCTTGAAAGCTTTCCTATCAGTTTTGTCTGTTTCCTGTATTGTTTTTCTTTTGTACCATGGAGCATTAGTTCCCGGCTTTCTGCTGTCTTTAGCAGAGCCCTGTCTGCTCTCCACTCCTCTGGTCCTGGGTGCCGAGGGAGCCCTTAGCTGGAGCACTTGTCACCATGTGGAAGCTTCATGGAGCTAGTGTCTCTCGTGCACCTGGGAGCCTCACCCCGTGTGAGGGCAGGAGGAGAGAAACGCCCGGTGTTTCTGTTTAACTCCCTTTCC
This sequence comes from Ceratotherium simum simum, assembly GCF_057802395.1. Classification (NCBI taxonomy): domain Eukaryota; kingdom Metazoa; phylum Chordata; class Mammalia; order Perissodactyla; family Rhinocerotidae; genus Ceratotherium; species Ceratotherium simum. The sequence goes on from NC_141924.1 coordinate 7,287,500, forward strand.
CGTGACTTGTAACTCAGAGCTCTTGTTTACAACCCCATTTAAAAAATGCTTATTGGTATCCAACTCTTCCACATCATTAAAACTAGTTTTCATCTGTTTAGCTAATGGTTTCTTACTAATGATCAACCAAAAAGTCTTAATCAAGGGGCCAGCCCTGTGGCTAAGAGGTTAAAGGGCGGTGCGCTCCGCTTCGGCAGCCCAGGTTTCGTGGGTTCGGATCCCAGTTGTGGACCTACTCCACTCGTCAGCCATGCTGTGAAGGCGACCCACATACAAAGTGGAGGAAGATTGGCATAGATGTTAGCTCAGGGCTAGTCTTCCTCAAGTAAAAAGAAAAAAAATTCTTAATTAAGAAATGCGGGGGCTGGCCCGGTGGCGCAAACGGTTAAGTGGGTGCACTCTGCTTTGGCGGCCCAGGGTTCGCAGGTTCGGATCCTGGGCACGCACCGACGCACCGCTTGTCAAGCCATGCTGTGGCAGTGTCCCATATAAAGTAGAGGAAGATGGGCATGGATGTTAGCCCAGGGCCAATCTTCCTCAGCAAAAAGAGGAGGACTGGCAACAGATGTTAGCTCAGGGCTGATCTTCCCCCCCACACACACACACACAAAGAAATGTAGCACAATACTGTGGAACATCTCCAGAAAACACTTTTGCTCCATGCTCTTAGTAATCCTATTACAGAAGAGAAAATTTTCCACAGGCCTGTGGTTCATGATAAAAATAATAATAACAAAAACTAGTTGACATTTATTGAGGCCTGGTATGTGCAGGGACTGCTCTGAGTGCTTTTCTCGGATTTTCCCATTTATTCCTCACAACAACCCTCTGAGTGGATCCAGCTCATGCCCCCATTTCAGATGAGGACAATAAGGTACACGGTGGTCAAGTAGCCTGCCCGAGGTGACACAGTTAGAGAGTAGCAGGCTCTGGATAACAGTTTACAAGCAGCCCACACGTGTCCCTCAAAAGTGTTTCTTATTTAAAATGGGCACCTTCCCTTTGGTGAATTCAGTCAGAGAGAATACGTGCTATGTTTCTGAGATAAAACAGACAAGAAAACATAGTTTCCACACTGCTAATGGCAGATCCTAATCTTGTCTAGTTACACAGCAACCACTCTTTATAAACAGATCAAGCTAAATTAGAAAACAGCAAAGAAATTGGCTTGAGTTGGCCCTGCCAGGGGCACACAGGGGCCGAGAAGGGATGGAAGAAGGTGGAGGTTTACTGCTCGTGATGCTCACCCTGCAGCCCCTGCGTTCGCTACTGATGTTGCTGAGTCAGATGTGCAGGAGGGCAGTGCTGAGGGAAGTGGGCCCGTGCCCGTCGGCGGCACAGCAGCAGGAAGGATGCCCAGCTCTCACGTGGGAGTAATGGCAGCTCACTGTCACCAAGTGCTCTCTGCATGCCGGGCACCGTCCCAGGGCCCTTTCATGTTTTAACACTTAGTCCTCATGGCACCCCCGGTTCACAGATGGGAAACCAGGCCCCAGGGGCGGGCAGTTTGCCGGCTCTCCTAGCCCGTGAACAGCGGCTCTGGGATTTGAACCCAGGCAGCCCTGGGAGCACCAGCAGCCCCAGTTATTGGCCCCACAGGCATCTGGATCAATATTGCTGTTACACAAAATAAAGAGAGTCAGGGAAATGTTGCTAAACAAGGCATAATTGCCTGGGGAAAAATTGCAAGTAAGCCTGGAAAATGGGCCATAATGCCAAAAATAAATACAAAGCTGCAAACTGACAAAGCAGCACCGGGGGCTCACAATCTTCCACGCTCCCCGCTCCTGAGAAGGTCTGAGCTGGCAGCTCCCACGGCCATCTCTGCAAGGTGGTCACCAGCCAGACTCACAGGTGCTCCTCTCCTGGACTTTCCCCCTTGCCGGCCCCAATCACACCTTTGGTCCTTGTGCCCTGGTCTGTTTCCTCGAGGGACCGGGGCTCCATCTGTCCCTCTCTTATCTCTGGATCTCCTCCGCCACCCAGGGCCTGGCCCAAAGTAGAGATTCCTTCATGTTTGAACAAACAAAAGATAAATCGCACTAACACGCAGAGCCCTGGGGAGATTCCAGAACCATGCCAACGGATTCTGTCTCAGAGTGTTGGGAGGAGTTGATTTCTTTAAATCAGAGGTCAGACGCCCTGAGCTGGGTGCTGGGGATAGTGATGGGTCCCTGCCCCTCCCGCAGCCTGGACACGATTAAATAATGGCACTGAGACCATGGCAGTAAGTACTGGAGATTCCAGAAGATGGGGTAGGCCAGGGCCCAGCAGGAGGGAGGACAGCAGTAGAGGGAGGTGAGGGAGGTGGCAGAGACCCTGTGGAAGGATTCCTTGACCTGGCCCGGGACAGTCAGGAAAGCACAAGTCCTACAGGGTTTAATTCTGCAGTCCCCGTGGGAGCTGCCATGGCACCGAAAGCTGCTTGCTCTTAGGGTCACTGTGCGAGAGGTGTTGTCTTTAGGTCTCTCAGAGGCCCCGCGACTAAAAAGCAGCTTCAAATGCGTCTTAGTAGAGAAATAACCAGGCCCGTAGCCCCAGGAGAAGGCCTGCCCCTCCCACCCAAGTTAGAGACCCTCTGTGGGCCCAGAAGCACTTCTGGGGTGGGAGCTAAGATGTGAGGGCAACTCTCTGACCCTGTGGTCCGTGTGTCACCTGCTCGCTCACCAGGACCACTCCCTTTTTGTTTTGCAGGGGACGAACTGACCAAGATAGAGGATGAGGATGAACAGGGCTGGTGCAAGGGACGCTTGGACAACGGACACGTTGGCCTGTACCCAGCGAATTACGTTGAGGCAATCCAGTGACGTGCTGGTGGGCTGGCTGGCGGAGGGATGGAGGTGGTGTTCCCAGGAGCTCCGTTAGCCATCGGCCCCGGGCAGTGGTACCTCCGGTGTCTCCAGCCGATCTGTAGGCGTCCACTCCTTTTCTTGCAAAAGATAATGGTTCCGTTGCTCTTGGCTTCATGGTGTCTCTTGAAGACAGACGAGCCGGTCATTTCACCTGGGACTCGGCACCCTTTCCACAGCGCAGATAGAGGGACCTGAGCACAGGAAGATGCAGTACGGCAGAGATCGCTGGGCCCTGCCCCTCCCCGCTCGCTGTGCGTGTCGGCTTACCATGGATCTGTCTGTCTGTTCTTGCCCTTGTCTTTCCGCCTTTCCTCTGAGTCAATGGTGCGTTACATTGATTCTTGTTCCACTGATTACTTTCTCTGACCAGTCCCATCACCCACAACTTAATGAACAAACTTCCATGCCATTTTCTGAGTGAAGATTTTGAGGTTTTTAATTTAAAGGCTGTGTACAGTTATAGTTTTTTATATACCTGTTTGTCCATTCATTTCCACTTAAATTATGGCACAGATTGATGTACACTAGTCCTGAGGAAATGGTATCTCTGTTTCCACATTGTATTGTTAGTCAACCAAGCCACTGCCTGGGGCAGCCGCGAGAGCTGGCGCTCCTTCAGACAGAGGAGGTGTGAGGCAGGAGACTGCAGTAGAAAGATGGGAACACATTATGGCCAGATTTCTATTGTGAATGCTCTTTACACATTTGGGGCATCCGAATGTGAGTTTTGGAAATAACCTTATGTAGTACTCCCGAAAAGTCACCATATTTAAAAACTATTTTTACTCTGTTCGTGCTTAAAATTTTACTCTTGCAAATTAACAGTTTTATCAGTGATTTGGAAGGTTAAAAAGTAAGAATAACTTTTCAAGCAAATGCATCTGTAGATTAAGATGCTTTATATTAGACTGTCATGCCTTGATGTATATCTGTAAATATTATTTGATATTCAGAGAATCTAAAGAGCTCATCTACTGTTTTAATGAGATTTAACGGCTTTTGACAGTGGGTTTAATTTGTAAACTGCTTGAAGACCGTGGCATTCGAGCACAGTCCTGCTGCTTGGCCGGGCCTCCTCCAGCCCTGGGCCTCCTCCAGCCCTGGGCCTCTCTGGAGAGGAGCCTGCTGTAGAAGTCGGTCCTCACGGGCCAGCTGTAGGTCTGGCTCCTCACCAGCCTCAGCGTAGCAGACGCTGCAACACCCCGTCTCTCCAGTGGTTGCACACTTCACAGCCATCCACATCCTCGTGGGCAGACAGACGCTGGGTCTCCCCCACAGCACAAGGGTCTCTCCTGAGCGTCCCTAGTCATCAGTGAGCCGCCGTGCTGGGGCAGGGAGCTACACTGTCATTGTGGGGCGGAGGAGGGAGGGAGGGAGGGAAACCTTTATTTTGTGTAACTCAGACACTGGTGAAATGGCCTCTGCCATCATAAGCTATGCATTACTGTGTTTCCAGTGAGCTCAGTCTTGCTTGGAAAGTGGATGTGTGTCCATGTTTGTCATGAAAACTTACCAGCAGAAATCCTCATTCCTTTGCTACAGATTTACCAAAAATTGTCAAGTCTTTTCAGTTTAGAAGTTTCTTTAAATGTATAATATTTTAGAAAAAAATCAATAAATAGTTGATCTCATGAGTATGACAGTCTCATGTGCCTCACGCTCATGTCAGCTGGTGGACGTGTCCTCGTCGGCGATTACTAGCTTTGGAGCTGGGCGAGATCTGGGCACAAGACCTGCCCCTGCCATGCCAGAGGTTGGGGATCTGAGGCACTGGAGCCCCTTGGGGTTCCCGTCTCCCTGAAACTTGCCACTGTGTGGCCTGGGCTTCCCCAATGTGGGCCGCAGGCTGGCGCCTCCCTCCCTCCTTCCCTCCCTCCCTGAGGCCCAAACAGCAGCACCAGACCTGACCATTCATTGCCTGGCTTCTCGGAACACATTTCCTGAGTGCCTGCTGTGCAAAGAACATGCCCATCTCCAGACATCCCCATGGGTGGGGTGAGTCTCCCCCTTTCCACTTTACAGTGGGGGAAACAGAGCCTCCAAGAGCCATGCGTAACTTGAGGAGTGAAATCCCCACGGAACCCTCCAGCCTCATTGGGGTGAGAAAGGAGGCCGGGGTGAAGGGCTTCGTGGCCACACTCGGCAAACCCCAGTAAGGCTGCCCAGAAGAGCGCCCCCTCTGGGTACCGGGCCCTCACCGGGGAGCCAGGAGGAGGAAGGTGGGTGGGCAGCTGCCACTGCAGCGTCACTTTGCCTGGCTCATGAAGGGCCGAGGACAAATCTGTTGTTCAGCCACTCTGTCTAATAGGTGATGGGGCCCCTGCTCCCCGCTTCTGAGGGAGGAGTTGGAGCTCATCAGAGCTGCTTGCTGCCTAGGGCGGACACCAGCTTCTGCCTCACCAGCCCCAGGCTGCCACAGAGAGACGAGGTAGGATGGGGGAAGGGAGGGGTCAGAGCAGGCTCCCATGGCTGCTCTATGGCTCCCTGCTGGGCCGGCTGGTCCTGGACACTGGTGAGCTCATGTACTGTCAGGACAGCCTGTTGGGGAGGCTGGAGTCACTGCCCTTTGCAGAAGAGGACACAGAAGGTCTGGAAACTCAAGTTCAGCGACTTGCCCAAGATCCCATGACAGAACTGTGATTCAAACCTGCGTCTGCAGGATTCTTGAGGGCAAGCCCTTCCTTGCTCCCTCCACTACGGATAGAGAGCAAGGGGGATGAGCAGGAGGAACCCTCAAAAGTCTGGATGAAACCACCTCTGCAGGGCAAGGCCGTTTTCTCAGCCTCCTGTCATCCTCAGGTCCTGCAAGGAGACCTGAAGGGCCCTCACTGCCCACCTGCCCTCTCCTGTCCTGGCCCTTGACAGGGCCAAGCTTGGGAATCATAACTGACCCCTCTGGGCCTCAGTTTCCCCAGGCAAGAGTGGTGCCTGCTTTCCTGGTTGGAGGATTAGAGTAAGGCGTGAAAGGCTACAGACTCAGGAGGTGGTAACCTACTGTGGCGGAATGACACCCCATCCTCCCAGTCCCCAGCCAGGACCCTCCGGCAAACTTGGCTGTCCCTCCCACACCTTTCTCTCTGGGCCATCAAATCCCCTTTGCCCCTCTGTCCTCCCCCGCCCCCCCATAGCCACTGCCTGGGGCCAAGCTGCCCCCTCTCCCCCTGGATCACTGCTGTACCCACACCACCCTAGGGGTCCCAGTCCCCCCCTCTCCTCGGTAGGGGGCTGGGAGGGGGGTATTTCATCCTCCCTCTCTGAGCCCCCCCCCCCCCGTGATGCCCAGAGGGCAAGCAAGCTCTGGCCAAGTGATCCAGGCAGGATCTGGCTAAAACACTGGGTCTTCTGAGGTTCCTGCAGACAGAAGATGGGGCTGGGCTCTGTGCCCCAGGCTTCACTGCAGGGACCTCATCCACCTAAACACGTGCAAGTCCTCTCCCCATGCCTGGCCTGGCCTTTCCTGGGTGGCCTGTGGGTCTGAGCTGCGCCCAGGCCTCGGGTACTAGGGGCAGGCTCAGAGGGGACCCACCGACCATCCGTCAGGACAGGGATGGTGGAGGTTGAGAAGGGACCCTGTGGGCCACCTACCAAGCCCCTCCTTGTTCATGGGGAAACTGAGGTCAAGTGAGGGAAGGAGTGATATGCCCGTGGTCACAGAGCAAGTGGTTGGGGCAACTGAGCGAGGCCTGACCCCGAGGAGCCCCAATTCGGCAGGGAATCAGCCGGCTCCCTCCCTTATTTTCTGTTCCTGGGTTGATTCACTCACCAAGCATTTCTTGAGCATTTGCTGTGGGCAGGACTCGGTGATGTCACGACAGACATGAAGAAGGGTCCATGTTTGCCTTTGGGGACTCTGGAAGCTCAGGGAGGGACCGAATCATTCTGATACCAGGGCGGAAGCAGCCAGGGAGGAGAGGGCAGGATGGTCCTCTGAGAGTGTGCGTGGGGATTCCAGAGGTCAGCCTACAAATCTCAGGAGACTAGGACAAGCAGGGCCTCCCAACCTGGCCCCAAGGCCCTAAGAGGCAGAGTCCTATGGAGTCTTCCATCTGTTTCCCCACCTCCAGGGGAAGCGTCCTCGCCGGGGCAGGAGATCAGGCTGGTCTGCAGACAGACTGGGGAGGACCCACACTTCTGTGGGACCTGAAGCCCAAGCAAGTGCCTGAACCTCAGTTTCCGTAAAGTGGGGCTGCCCCTGGGGGTGTCCAGAAGCAGGAGACCTTGCGCACAGGCGCCCTGTCCCGTAAGTGTCCCTTCTCACAGCCCCAGCTCTCTCCGGGGTGGCCGCTGCCCCGCTCTGCTCCCCTCCCCGGCTCTGCCCTGAGCCTCTCTGAGGTGGGGCGGGCCCGCGCCCCTCCCCAGCCCCTTCCCCAGACGCCCGCAGGAGGTGCCAGCCCCTCTCTCAGCCTCGCTTTTCCCTTAGGAGGGCAGGCAGTGACCTCCGGGCTGGACCTCTGTGGTCTCTGCGGTGTGAGCCAGCAGAAGGGCCTCGGCCACGGTGCCTCAGTGGACAGATGGGGGCCCCCTGGTGGAGAGACCAGGGCCAGGATAGAGGCAGCTCCACTACCCCAAGGAGGGCAGACCCAGGCCCGGCTGAATCTGGCCAGGCCTGTGGTTAAGGTATCGGGCTTGTCCTCCACCAGCCGGGGCCGCTGCCACACACAGGGTCAGAGGAGCCAGGCTGACCCCGGCATTGTCAGGGAACAGGCAGCTCCTCAGTCCACTGTTTCCACCAGCCTCGGGCTTAACATTTATCAGCTACACACCAGGGCCCATGCTGAGCACTCTTCCCTGCAAAGGGTCATATAAACCTCCTCACAACATCTGAGTGCATTTTACAGATGAGGAAACAAACCAGAGAGGCTGAATGACTTGCATCAGGCCACACAGCAAGTCAGGGGCAGAACTGGGGTCTGAACTCCGGGGCCCAACTCCAAACAGCAGGTGCTGTTGTCTAAACTGCTGTTTTTCAAACCCCTTGAGGGCTTGTTACACCCCAGCTTGCTGGGCTGCATTCCAGAGGTTCTGAGTCACAAGGTTGGGGATGAGGCCCAGAGTCTGCATCTCTAAGTCCCCAGGTGATGCTGATCCAGGACCACACCTTGAGACCCACTGGTCCACACAGCAAGACAGAGTACCAGCAATTCCATGTGCTCCTTGATTTGTTCATAGGACCAGCAGGCGCTCCTAACCCACCCCTGGGGCACAGGAGCTGGACCCTGGGGACCTGGAGACTGACCAACCACAGTCTGGCCAAGAGGTGGGGACAGCATGGACAAAGAGAGCCCAGGGAGCGAGGGACACAGGCCAATGTGACAGCCCACCCTGGCTATTCCTGAGTCCCCTGCAAGGGGCAAGAGGGTTAGGTGGCAGCCAGGTGGTAGAGGGAGAGGTGTCCACTGGGTCAGAGGGGCACGTGTGTTACTGACAAGCTGCATGTCCTCAAGCAAGTCCTTCAACTCCCTGACCCTCGGTTTCCTCACCTGGAAAATGGGGAAATGCTTCGTATTTTCTCTTTTTCATAATCATATGAGGTTGAGTGTGAAACTGCTTGAAAAAACACAAATATGGGGTGCCTTGTTATGAGGGTGGTCTCCAAGTACCCCCAATACCACCCCAACTCAAGCCGATAACAACCAAAGTATGCAGACCCCAGATGGAGACTCCAAATCCTTCCCAACCGTGGCTGGGCGGAAATGTTCCTCCAAGCCATACAGTCATCTATATATGACACTGTACATACAGAGGCTGGATTTTCCACACCAAGATCTGACAAGACTTTACAGTCTTACGAAGACATAAAAATGAATCAGTGGTTAAGAGCAGGGACTGTGAGGTCGTATTCTCTGCACTCAAACTGGGCTCCAAGTGTGTGCCCTTAATTAGTTGTGTGACTTTGAGCGAAATACTTTCTCTAAGCCTTAGTTTGTTCATCTATAAAATTGGAATAATTGTAGTAAACATTTGTATTTCACTCTGTGCCAGACCCTGTCCTAAACTCTTTAACATTTACTAACTCACTGAATCCCCACAGTAGTCCCAAAAACTAGGTAAATATTATTATTCCTACTTTTTACAGGTGAGGAACCTGAGGCAAAGAGAGGTTAGCTAACTTGCCCAAGGTGCAGCTCTACCACGCATCCAAGCTAACATTCAGAGGCGGGCAGCGCAGTGCGGTGCCCTGCCCAGCAGGCTGTGCTGTTGGACCACGAGGGCGCTGGCCTCAGAGAGCGAGGACGTGCCTGGCCTCAGACAGCGAGGACGTGCCTGCCCCCAGTGGCGCTCGTTAAATGCTACCTACCGTGACTGGAGTCACCTCGCCACCGCCACCGGTAGCTGCCTGAGCTGAAAGGCCCTCTTCTGTGCCCCGGAGCACCTCAGCCCAGCACGCACCCTCCCCACTGTCCATGCTGGGCGGTCTGTCGCCACCAGCGAACAGCAAGCTCACCCGTGCAGGGACTGGGCCTTAATCTCCTCTCTAGCCCCAGTGCTTGTGGAGCTAAACGGAAAAGAAAACATGAGATCAATTTCAGACCATCCAATGCAACTCAGATAATATTGCTGTAGACCTGTTCAAACCCTTTGTGGAAAGGGCTAGGAAATGAGTGAAGGAAGGGAAGAACTGATGAACGAACGAACTTAAATAGCATCCCTCTCTTTGCGGAAAGGAGAACCAACACCAGCTGTAGCTCACCAAGGCGAAACTGACTGCAAGTGAACTGGGTGCAGCCCATTGGCCACTTCTGGGTCAAGACAGCCAGGCTAGGCTGCTCCTGCCCCTTTATAATATTTTCAAATAACAATGTTAATGATTTTTCCTTAATTGTAAAAGGAACAAAGGTTCAGAAGAAAATTTGAAAACGATGCAAAAATATTCAGAAAAGCATTCAAGTCATCTTGGTCCCGACATCCAGAGGTAACACTGCTGACATTCTGGCGTATTTTTTCCAGTCTTTTTTCTCTACATACACGCGTGCATGTGTTTTGTTGTCGTCATCATCAAGGTGTGTGTCACAAAATCAGGACCACACTGTAAGTGTAGTTTGGCACCCTACTTCTTTCTCTCGACATTCGCTCACTAGCACTGCCCTTTCATTCTTCTCTTCTGGGATCTCTCTGTCGGAGAGTGGAGCAGACAGGACTCCGAATCTGATCTGTAACTCGGTCAGTAAGAAGATCTCAGCTCCACAGGGAACTGGAACTCTCATTCCTGTTCCCATCGCAAAGGGCATGGCTGTTCCTCATCAGCACTCCAGGTGTTCGGCGTAGGGCCAGACCAGCTCCAACGGACATGAAGCACAGGGTATACACTTGGACTCAATACAAGGAAGAACTTCCAGGCAGAGTGGCCTGCAAAAGGAATGCACTGTTCTGGAACGTAATAAATCTCCCTTCCTCGGAAGAGCTCCAGCTCTGGGATTACAGGAGGCCACATTCCCTGCAAGCCTCCCGTCCCCTGCAGGCATCTATCCAGACCTCTAGCCGGTTGTGTGAACCTTCTAGCCTCTAACAGCAGAAAGAGCACTGCCAGAGGAGGCTGTGCCAGGGCTTCCTGGGAGGCTGCTCAGCCCTGATTCTCCATCTCTGACCCTGCTGTACCGATGAGCAAAACAAGCTGTAGAGAGGCGACCTGATCAGGATCCCAGGGCACGGGAGCAGCTGGCTGAACCGGCTCGGGGCCAGGGGACCGCACCGCCACTCGGGCTGCGTGCTTCCAGCGGCGCCACACCGCTGCTGTGAAGGAGGCGCCTGAAGCCCAGCGTTTAAAGCCTTCTCCTCGTGACGTTAGCGACAGGCAGGCTGAAGCCCGAGGCGCTGGGACGGGTCACGCTTCTCCTGTCCCTGTTCCTCAGTTCTGGCTGCCTGCCTCTTTTTTTTTTTTTTTTTTGTGAGGAAGATCAGCCCTGAGCTCACAACCTTTGTCAATCCTCCTCTTTTTTGCTGAGGAAGACTGGCCCTGGGCTAACATCCGTGCCCATCTTCCTCTACTTTATATGGGACCCCGCCACAGCATGGATCCGGACCTGCAAACCCGGGGCCAGAGCGCAGCACGCGCACTTAACCGCTGCGCCATCTGGCCTGCGGCCCCTGGCTGTGCGCCTCTTGTCCTGACAGAACCGCCCTCTCACTGACCTTACACCTGTTGATGCAAAATAAGCAATAACCATTCTACAGATAAGAGAAATAAGGTGAGTTTACTTGAGCCAGAGTGAGGATTATAACCCAGGAAGGCCTTAGAAAACGTTCCAGAGAAGCGTGATTTTCAGTAGTCTTACACCTTTTTAGAACAAAGAACATACATTCAACACACTCAGGATACATTTTCATCAAAATTTCAGAGGTATTCAGTTGCAAATTAGGTCAACGGGACCGTGATGTCACGAAAGGGACTAATCCAGCGTTACCCACAGGCCACAGGAGGGGAAGTATGCATTCTTATCTTGACTTTAAGGGCTAAGCAGATGTACAACGTATGTTTGACAGGCTGCAAGTCAGGCTTTTTAGTTCTAGCAGAATCAGTTTTGAACCTGAAGTTACCCCATATACCTCAATATGAGAATCTCTTATCACTCCCAAAGGGATACTCCAAGAAAACCAATCTCCGGGTGTAGAAAGCGCCCCGCCCAGGGCCCGGCCTCAGGTTAGGGGGGAAAAAAAAAGGAAAGCGACTCGGGAAACGGCGGTCCTCGCCAGGCGCCGTTTCCCATCAAGCTTCCTCCTTGGCCACCAGGAATGACTGGTTCCGCCGCCCTCAAGGCGAGGAGGTGAGAGGACCCTGGCCAAGGAAGTCCAAGTGGCGACCCCCCAGCCGAAACGCTGGTGGCTCCTCAGGCTAAGCGCGTAGGAGCTAACCCCACCTGGGCCAAGCATCCCACAGCACTGCCCTGAGCGAACCGCGGGCGAAGGCCTGGAGGAAGCGCGAGGCTCCTGCGCACGCGCGTGCAGCACCGGGGGCGGGGCTTGAGTGGGCGGAGCCAGCGGCGCAGCTAAGCGGGGCCCTAGGAAGGAGCGTGGCGCGTGCGCTCCGGTTGTGGGCGGGACCATGGGCGGGGCCTGGGGGCGGGGCGGGGCCTGGCCGTCACGCGCAGCCCCGCCCCTCGGCCGTCGTCAATCTCCCGGAGGCGGCAACCGCTGCAGCTCGGCCCTTCCCGGTTGGCCGGGCCAGCTGCGCCTCGGTTTTCTGGCGACCATGGGGGACCCCAGCAAGCAGGACATCCTAACCATCTTCAAGCGCCTCCGCTCGGTGCCCACCAACAAGGTAACGGTCGCCGGGCGTGTTCAGGCTTGCTTGGGATCCGCGCCGGACCCCGGGCCGCCCCTGCGGCGCTTGTGGCCGCGGCCTCGGGAGGAGGAGCCGGTCGGGCCTGTGACACGTCGCACTGTGCGGCCGCGGCGGCTGGGCCTCGCCTGGGTCCGGCCCGCGCGCCGCCCCCAGCCTCAGCAGGGGAGGGGCGGGGGAGGGGGCGCACAGCAGGGTCCGGCGCGGGGCAGACCCTAGGGGTCCTGCGGGGGGAGGCGAGAGCATATGGGGTCCCGGAGGCAGACATCTGTGGGTCCCTGACACAGGGCCGGGGAGCATACACGCGGGCAGGGGCGGCTTTTGGGGGTGGCGGAGTGGACACTGTGACTTCCTGAGAGCTGGGGGCGAGCTCGCCGGCCCGGAGAGCGGGCTGGGCAGCACACATGGGGGGGTCCTGGGAGTGGGGTCGGATCCCGCTGGCCACCTGTGACCCAGCCGGGAAGATGCGCCGGTCAGAAACTCCAGCTGGTAGCGCTGGGCCTTTCAAAGCTCGGCTCGCCCCACCCCACCCTCAAGCTCACCTCTCAAGCTCCTCAGGGGCCCCTGTGTGGGGCCTGGTTGGTTCCTTGTGTCCTTTGGTGGCAGCCTCAGTTTCCCTGTCTGATAAAGCTGCTAAGTGGTCTCTGCAGTGGCTTCCACCTCTTTTCTCTTGCTAAGAAAGCCCACCACAGACCATTTCTCTTCCCTCCCTGTGGGTTACTTTGGAGATTGGGGTTTTCCTTTTTTTTCTGTCTCCAGAGGCTGTTTTCCCCTCTGTGACTTTTACATTTCGCAACTGGCTGGGGATATTGTGATGACACTTGGGGCTAAAGCAACACCCTCCACTGAGGATCACAGGTCGAAGTGGAACCTGGAGAGGGCAAAGGGCTGTCGTGTCAGCATGGACTCTCTCTTCCCCTGCTGTGACAGGAGTTCTGTCTGGTCCCCACTGTCACCTCCCAAATGAACAGCTGTTAACGAGCGTGGTCACGAGCCATGACATGACGGCATAGAAAGTTCTTGAGTTTTACAAAATTTAGATGTCTTTAAGTCTTGGTGGAAGGGAGCCCATGTTTTTACAGCCTAAGGGGAATGAGAGAGGTAACAGTTTATTGGAGGTGATGTCCGATGAAGGTAGGAAGGTTGGGAGGAGAGAGGCTCCAGAAATTCTCCGGTGCCAATTTCTTCGCTGTTTTCTTGATTTTCCACTTTAGATCGATCTGTTTATAAAAAGTGGTTGCTGTGTAACTAGACAAGATTAGGATCTGCCATTAGCAGTGTGGAAACTATGTTTTCCTGTCTGTTTTATCTCAGAAACATAGCATGTATTCTCTCTGACTGAATTCATCAAAGGGAAGGTGCCCATTTTAAATAAGAAGCCAGTGTCTTTATACCAAGAGACACTTTGGAGGGACACGTGTGGGCTGCTTATAAACTGTTGTCCAGACCCCAGCTCTCTGTGTCACCTTGGGCAGGCTACTTGACCACCGTGTGTACCTTATTGTCCTCATCTGAAATGGGGGCATGAGCTGGATCCACTCAGAGGGTTGTTGTGAGGATTAAATGGGAAAATCCGAGAAAAGCACTCAGAGCAGTCCCTGCACATACCAGGCCTCAATAAATGTCAACTAGTTTTTGTTATTATTATTTTTATCATGAACCACAGGCCTGTGGAAAATTTTCTCTTCTGTAATAGGATTACTAAGAGCATGGAGCAAAAGTGTTTTCTGGAGATGTTCCACAGTATTGTGCTACATTTCTTGATTAAGACTTATTTGGGGGCCGGCCCTGTGGCTTGGTGGTTAAGTGCGCGCGCTGCGATGCTGGCGGCCCGGGTTCGGATCCCGGGTGCGCATCGAGGCACCACTTCTCCGTTCATCCTGAGGCCGAGTCCCACATACAGCAACTAGAAGGATGTGCAGCTACGACACACAACTATCCACTGGGGCTTTGGGGGGAAAAATTAAAAATAAATAAAATCTTTAAAAAAAAAAAAAAAAAAAAAGACTTATTTGATCGTTAGTAAGAAACCATTACCTAAGCAGATGAAAACTAGTTTTCATGATGTGGAAGAGTTGGATGATGACAAGCATTTTTTAAATGGGGTTGTAAACAAGAGCTCTGAGTTAGACGAGACGGGAAGAGGAGTTAAAGAGAAACAACTTGGTTTTCTTTTATAATGTGGTATCCAATTTCTTCCTCTCTTGTATGATGAATATTTACTCTGGATCAAAGGTTTTAATTCATATGGGTCAGTTTTCTAGTTTGTGAATCCTTCCTTGAAGCTATATCGTTCCTTAGTTTTATATTGATTGCTTGAGTTATTCATTCAGCAAGTATCCGTTGAGTACCTGAGTGTGCTGGACACTGCGGAGCGTTGAGGGTACACTGATGGATAAAGAGATGGGCTCCTGCCTTCAGGGAGCTGATAGTCTAGGAGCTGAAGGATAGATAAAGGGCTGCCTGGCTGTGTGTTTTCTGCCGTGAGAGACAGTGTGGTGAAGGGATGAAGGGTGCGCTCCGGGGCAGGCTGCCTGGGGTCCAGTCCCCGAGATACTACTTCTTAGCTGTCATACTTAACTTCATAATTCCTTAGTTTTCTCTAAAATGAGGATCAAAACCGCACTCCATGGTTTGCAGGTAATGCAAAATGTGCAAAATGAAAATGCAGGGCCCTTGTTTGAAAAGTTTCAAGAGTTTCAAGATGAGACAGCAGAGCATTAAACAGCCATGGGCCCTCCTGAGTGCGGGGCCCCGTGCGACTGCGCAGATCACACACACACCCAGGAAGCCAGCACCTTCTGGTGGGGTTGTTATGAAGATGCAGTGGCCAGTAACAGTGCCTGACATGGGTAAACACGCAGTATTAGCTGTTATTTCTGTAGTAATTATTATGCCCCTCGTTAGGCAAAACAAATTGTTAGTCAAAAACTGTTTTTCATCACCCTGAGAACTGGTATTCTGCTTAGAAAACCGTGTCTCAGCTTTGGTTTGGGATTGCGTATCAACATAGTGCCATCCCCTCTCTCAAAGCATGGTCTTCTGCTCCATCAGGAGAATCCAGGCAGCGTCGCGAGAGCCAGATTTGTGTCCCACGCCCGACTCGTTAGCTCTCCCACCCCTGTAAATGGCCCCGCTACCTGGTTTTGCATTTAGTGCCTACTTTGTGCCAGGCTCGGTGCTCAGCTCAGGTGAACAAGATAGATAGGGCCCCGCCCTCCTGGAACTCCTTTCCAGCAGTTCCTTGTCATGGTTGGTGCATCAAGGAGGACGCTGAGGCTGCCATGTCAGAAACCCCACTCTCTTCTCATAGCCAGCCTTGCGACCCCCTCAGGGGTGATTCAGGCTTGCACGCTCTTCCTATCTTGGCTGTCACCTCTCTCCACAGGGCCATTTCCTGCACAGGCTTTTGCTACTTATTGCCCTTTTAGGCTCTACTCTTGATATCCCAAATGCCTCTTGGACCCCATCTAGAACATGTGTTGCATTCTGTCCTTGCTTGCTAAGATTCAACCTTAACTGTCTTGCCCACTGGACTGCTAGACCGTGGGCTCCGTGCGGGCCCACTCTTCCTGGACCACCTTTGTGTGCCCACTTCGTGTGTGCCAGGCACACACTTGATAGGAAGGGCACAACTGTTAGTTGAGTAAATGGGGGAGACAAATAGCCTCCCGCAGAGGGACAGCACCTTTGGCAGAGTCGGTGGCACTGTTTGGTGTGCCACAGAAGGGAATTTCTCACTCTAATGGCTGTTAGTTACCACAGGGCGTCTTAATTTCTGTGCCCTTCTCTCCCACTGCACCGTGAGCTCTTCACAGGCCAGCACATGGCCTGGCAGGGAGCAGGGCTCAGCAAGTGTTTGTGAATCCAGTGACCCTGTCGACTTCCTAACACCTCAGCGCCCACCTCAGTGTCTGGCATACAGCAGGCAATCAATAAACGCTGAATCGAATGGACTGGCAGCTTTCATGTCAGTTGTCACTTCACCCCCACTGTTCACACGTGCTTGATGTGAGCCTGTGTGGTGAGAGGCTGTGGAAAATCTCAGGTTTTTGCTCTTGTATTGCTCTCAAAAGGCCAAAAGCCAGATCTTTCTTGATGATTATGTTGGGACAACCTTCACATAGGTGGCTCTGCCTGTAAAGTGTATCTAAAATAGGGGGCTTTTGGGGCCAGCCCCATGGCCTAGTGGTTAAGTTCGGCATGCTCCGCTTAGGTGGCCCGGGTTCAGTTCCCAGGCATGGACGTACACCACTCGGCAGCAGCCATGCTGTGGCGGTGGCTCACATACAAAATAGAGGAAGATTGGCACAGAGGTTAGCTCAGGGTGAATCTTCCTCAGCAAAAAACAAATTAATTAATTAATTAAATAAAATAAAATAGGGGGCTTTTTTTTCTGGAAAAAACCACAATTCTTCTATGAGTGGAATTTTTACTATTCTGTTGTTCTGACTTTAACTATAAATATCAATTTCCATGACAAGCACTGTGTATTTTAAAGAACTTTTATGTCCTGCTCTCAGATGAAGAACGTTTGACTTTAGTCAGTGTTGAAGGGGCTAGTGGTAATTTTGAGCCGGTATTAAGTTTTGTTAAATTGTTCATTTGATTAACATATATTTAGTGAGTGCTTACTATGAGTAAGGCACTATTTTTCGGGCTCTGTGGGACATAAAAAAATAGACAAATCTCTTCAACAGTCATTTCTTGAGCTTTGACCCAGTAGGGGCTCTGTGCCAGTGGAGGAGGAACGCGTGATGAAGGGAAAGGTTCCTGACCCATCAGGAGCCCTCAGCGCCCTCAGTGCAAGAGGGGCCACATTCCTTGGTGACGGGCTGTGTGTCTAAGATTATAAAAGTGACCTGGACGGAGTGGAGGGGCAGAGGTAGAGAAGGACACAGCATCTCAGAGAGGAACATCTTTCTGTATTAGTATCTATTGCTATCTACCGCAGGACTTAGCATCTTAAACAACAAGCGTATATTGTCTCATATGGGTTCTGAGGGCCAGGAATCCGGGGGTGTCTTAGCTGGCTAAAATATGCTTTTTTTTTCTGGAAAAAAATTAAAAGTAATTCTCTTATTAGTGGAATTTTTACTATCCTGTTGTTCTGACGTTAATTAATTATAAATATTAATTTCCACCACGAGCAGTGTGTGTTTGAAAGTACTTTTATGTCCGTTATCAGATGAAGAGTGTTTCCCTCCAGTCAGTGTTGAGAGAGGAAGGCGGAGGGTCTCTGAGGCTGCAGCCGAGCTGGCAGCAGGGCTGCAGGCATCTGAAAGCTGCAGTCGCCACCCCCAGCTCGCTCAGGGGCTGGTCAGCCCACCCCCGCCGCACTGGCTGTTGCACTAATGGCATCAGTTCCGCCCCACTTGAGTCTCTCTACTGGGCTTCCTGAGTGTCCTCGAGAAAAGGCAGCTGGCTTCCCCCAGAGCCAGTCATCCAAGGGAGAGAGAGAGCAAGGGACAAAGGAAGCCACAGCATCTTGTATAGCCTAATCTCAGGAATGACGTGCTGACACTTCCGCCATATTATTGGTCACACAGGCCACCCTGGACAAGTGAGGGTGGGGATTACACAAGAGTGTGACTACCAGGAGGGGAGGATCACTGGGGCACTTTGGAGCTGGCTACCACACTCTCCTTCGCCTCTGGCTGGGGGGAGAAGAAATAGGCACGAGTGCCTGTCAGTGAGCGTTGCAAGCAGGGGGACATCCTGAACGTAAGGGCCAGGGTTCATTTACGTGGCTGGTAGGAACCCTGTTGAGGCTTCAAGGATAGGTAATGTTTGGGATGATATACACTACTAAGTTCTCTTCACTACACACACTGCGTAGTGTTATAGTAGATACGTAATAATATAACTATTATATAATTAATGCACTATATCAATACAATTCTATTAATATATAATTAATATAATATAGTTATATATAATATAATATTATTATAATAAAAGAAATTGAAATTTGAGGTTTAAAAAGAAATCTAGGTGAGATATTTTCTAATAACCAGTTTAAATTGTAAAGGTTAAGCAGCTCTCAAGCTAAACCATATATTTTATCCTATAGGATGGCTAATTTGGCTAATGTAAATTAATAACTGAATTTTTTTTTTTTTGTGAGGAAGATTAGCCCTGAGCTAGCATCCGTTGCCAATCCTCCTCTTTTTGCTGAGGAAGACTGGCCCTGGGCTAACATCTGTGCCCATCTTCCTGTACTTTATATGGGACGCCACCACAGCATGCTTGACAAGCGGTGTGTCGGTGCGCACCCGGGATCCAAACCCTCGAAGCCTGGGCCGCCGCAGCGGAGCGCGCGCACTCAACTACTATGCCACCCGGCTGGCCCCAATAACTGAGTTTTTAAATTTTCTTTCAGGTGTGTTTTGATTGTGGTGCCAAAAATCCCAGCTGGGCGAGCATAACCTATGGGGTGTTCCTTTGCATCGATTGCTCAGGGTCACACCGGTCACTGGGTGTTCATTTGAGTTTTATTCGGTAAGTGAATCTTTCCTCTTGTGGGGGAGGGGCGTGGGAGTGATGACAGTGTTACGTGGGTCTCTTTCCCCTTTTTTCTGTGTGTTTCCTCTGACGTCAAGTAAAAGGAGACATTGGTTATGGGTTATGGAGATTTAAATCTTATATAATTACATAAACTAGGAAAATGAGTGATTTTCTTTTAGTTACTGTTACACAGAGCTCTGTGTCAGAGACATGAGGCCGTGGTGTTGAAGACAAGGTCAGAAGAGAGGGTTCGAGACAGTATTTCTCTTTCCTTTATGATCTTCTCATAGTTCGCAGTACAAAGAAACCTTGCTGTGACACTCGTGTGGTAGAAGGCGTATCGGTTGCTGTGGGTCCGTCCTACACCCCGGCAGGTGGAGAGCTAATGGAAAGGTCAGGAAGCCCTCTATAGCAGGGTGCCACTTCCAGCAGAATCCTGCAGCTCTGGCTCCCAAAGACACTATTATCGTAAAACCTGAGTGAATGATTTTTGTATGAATTTTAGTGGCAATTTCAAATGCTTATACTATGAACATCTCTCTTTTTTTATCTGAAGACTTGGGCTGCGTTGGCTCCCTCTGGCGAGTACCTGTCGTCCCCTCTGACACTGTGGCAGGAGCCTAGACGGGGCCTTCGTGTGCATCAAAGAAAGATGCCCCCTCTGGACACACAGCCCCACAGTCCAGTGGGAGGTGACAAGTACCCGCGTGTGAAGTAACATAAGTTGAAATAATAAAAGGAGCCCAGCCAGGCTCAGGGCTCAGAAGCCGAGCAAGGCCTGCACTCGGCGGCCGTGAGCCTTTACGGGCACCGCCGAGCAGCCTTGGCTCAGATCTCCGTTGTTGCTTGCCGCCTCCAGCCGGTGCACCTAGTTCTCGGCCACTTCTTTCTCCAGGAAGGAACCAGCTAGGCAGGCAAGCTATTTGGAATTGTGCCGAGCAATTTTATTTTATCTTATGCCTTAAGGAATATTGATACGACGCCATTACTGTAAAGAGTGTTTGTTCCTATAGGATAAAATCTATTATAGTTTGTAATGAGATATTTTGTGTGATAGCACACAAGCGATATAGTGATAAGAACAACATAATTTTCTTTTTTAGTGTATTAACTTAAAAAAACTTTTCTGAGGTACTTTCCTGAGTTCTTTTTTCGGAAATCAATTTCTGAAGAACTCATTTTCCTGAGTTTTTGTTTGAAAATCAGTATGTACATGCATGATGGGCTAAACATTTACAGCCGTGTAGCTCCACAGGTAATTATTTAGAGAAAGGACTTCTTTTGTGTGTTCTTACTGGTTTCAGAGGAGCCATCAGTTTCTTGTCTTCTTTTCTTTTTTCTTAGATGCTGGTCCCAGAATGTTTTGAATGCATTTTGAATGCATTATCCTGTCCTCGCCTCTTTTTTAAATGTGAAGGGATTTAGTTGCCAGGGAAAGTTTCTTTTTAATGTGCTTTTTTTCCCCCAGATTGACTGTTACCAGGTAACATATGGTAACCTGCTCTGGCCAGAGCCCACGAAGGCTGGACCTGAGGCGACATAGAATCAGTGTCTTCCTTTCTCTCTCTGCTGTGCTCTTTCCCTCCTCCTTTCTGCCAAGTTCCGCCCTTTATAGTCTGGCCCTCCCTTTTCCTCACCACTAAAGCACACTCCTGGTTTAAACCATTCCAGGAAATGAGACAGCTTTCTGACGTGTTCCCCAGTTGAGGGCATGACTGACCGAGAGCCTGGTGAGGATGGACAGCAGGCTCTGTTTGGGCTGTTGCAGGTTTAATCACTAGCCTTTCAAAAGTCAGATGAATATAACTGTATGAATCACAATGCTTATAAATGATTCAAAAACAACTGTTCAAAAAATCTCTGTACAACCAGAGGGCAGCAGTCTAGGATTTGGGCAAGAGAAAGTCAAGGATGATAAGGGTACTTAGTATTTTTTTAAAGAGGTGGAGGGCTGCTCTTTAAACATTTTTTATTGATTAAAAAACATTACAAACACCAGCTCATTAGGAAAAAAATCCAAGCAGTCCCAGTGTATATAAAGTTAGAAGTGATAGTCCTTCTTCTGGGATTCCGTTTCCCCTCCTCTTCTTGCCTTCCAGACACGCACGCACGCACGCACACGCGCACACAGTCCCATTTCCCAGGCATGAGCAGCTTAACGGTCTGGCATGGGTGGAACGTTTATTTAAATTGAGTTTGTTTTTTTTTTGTAAGTAGAATTTCAAGTCTACAGTTTTACAAAGGAAAAAATTTATGAACTATGGCTTTTGCCGAGCAGAAAGGGAAAATGGCAGGCTGCTTTGGGAGCTGACTGCAGAGCAGAACTAATTGGCCTGGCCCCTGCCCGCCACCCCCCAGGGCTCAGAACTCGTCACCCCAGTCCCTGTGAGGGCTGGACTCACGGTGCCCTCTCCCTCTAGCTCTGCTCCTTCTCGAGTTCACCGTTACGTAGTTCAGGAGCTTGTGACAGGTGGCTGGGATCTAGTGCCTGCGTTGATCTTGTTGGGCTGGGGGTGGGGACAGACTGCAGCACAACATAAATAAGAAGGTAGACTGTAAAGTGCTGCGTCTACTTCTGGTCAGAAAATTAGGCCGAGTGTAAAGGAAGAGGAAACATTTGCAAAGCACATCGAAGGTTGGATGAGAGTGTGGTAACGGAGACGAGGTGGGGAGAAAGGAGCTCAGCACGCAGACTTCCAGGAGCGCTGGAGAGGTGAGGGAGAGCGAAATGTTTAGTAGCTACTTTTTATGTGCACAGGAAAATGAGGAGAAGTCAGAGGCAAAGGGGAAGATTTGTGGGAGGTTGTTAGGGCTGGGCTGCTGGGCTGGGGGCTTATACTTAACTCCTGAGGCCCTTGGGGGTGCTGGCGGGGGCCTGGGCGTGCGGGGTAGGGGTAGGAGCGAGGACGCTCCGCGGCTGCTGGGCTCTGAATCCTGGCGCCAGCCCTGACGAGCTCTGGGCGTGTTCCCTGCCTCTCTGGGTCTCAGTTTCCTTCTCTTGACAGTGGGGATGAGAATACTAACGCTACTGCGTGGGGCGCTGGGAGGAGCAGGCGAGTGAACTCACGTAAGTCCTGGCATGTGGCGAGCCCCCAGCAAATGCTAACGGTGATCAGATCTAGGTCACCCATCGTCTGCTCAGTGGACGCACAAAGGAGAACCTTGTTACGACCTTAGGTAGGAAGGCAGCACCTCTCATGACCTTAGAGTAAGCCGTCCAGCGAGTTATAAACAGGTGGCTGCTTGGAGGCTCCCCTTGGGCTTGTCTGTGAGTAGAAGTCTGGACTAATTGTGGTAGAGTTTACCACATGTAAAAATTTTGATTACATGAAAGCATTGTCATGTTTATTTGGTGAGATTCCTTCTGATTTCATAAGTGTCTGAAATCTATTTAAATACTCTGCTTGCAAAAAAATACTGACTTTGGCAGCCGCTAGTGAAGCTAATTCATGCAATTTTTAATGAGATTATATCTTGACTCATTATAGAGGTTGCAGGAAACCTGTTTTCTCTTTTACCTAATTGGTTAACAGGACGTTAAAAGTAACAGGTTAACTTTTGTTAAAGTGACGCTAATTCTTCAATTTTTCTTATTTTCTCTGCTTTACTTTTTGCTTAGCAGTCAGACTATTACCTTTCAACATCTCTTAATCTAAATAAAGATAAGAAGTAGCCTGCAGTGAGTCACCTCCTCTTGGAGGAATGGACACTGATGAGCAATTCAAGTGGCTTCTTAAGGTTGACTGTATTCAGAGTCCGTTGTCACCAAAACCTTTTATTTTGAAATTCCAGTGTTATGAGACAGAATCTCTGTCAACTCAGTTCAGGAACAATTCGCTTTTATCTCTGTTTCTAAGAAATGTATATAGAAATGTTTGGCTTTATTTTTTTAAAGATAGGTTAGGACTAAAAGTTGTAAGGCAGATTAGCACGTCTGAGTACTTGTAGCCTCACTTTTAGGACATCCTTTAAGTCAGCCCGTATTCAGGTACCTATTGTGTGCCTGTGCTAGGATCGTGAGAGAAAAATATGGGACATGCCTGTCCTCTGGAGCAGCGTGCCAGGGTTACCATGACGATGGTGATAGTGGTGGTGATGGTGAGAATTTCAGCCATATGGTATTTACCATGAGCCAAGCACTTTTCAGACATTAGCTTACTTAATTTCTACAAAAGCTAAATAGATAATACTATAATTATTCTTACTTTACAGATGAGGAAAGTAAGGTGCAGAGAGGTCGAGTAGCTTCTCCAAGGTCACACAGCTAGTAAGTGGCAGAGCTGAGATTCACACTCTCTCAGTCTGTCTCCAGAGACTGTGCTGTTGACTGCCACCCTGTGACAGAGGTGGTGGGATGGTACATACTTCAGTCTGGGGGGATTCATGAAAATGTGGTGACTAAGCAGGATCTTTCAGAGAAGGGATTTCAGAACAAGATATATAATTTAATCATCTAGCTTGATAATCAAATTCTAAAAGGAGTTTTTTTTTTTTGGTCTTTGGGAAATCCGTTTCTTCTAAAGTGTGGTTTAATTTTTACTGTTTACATATCACCATGAAGTGGATTTGTTGTACTCGTATGTAATAATAATATGTACTAGCATTATTATTAATCTTAAGGTAGCTATAGACATCAAAATAATTTCCTGACATTCACAAAGATTAAGCGATACCAAGGCACAGAAGTTAGTAAATGGAAGGGCAGGATGAAAGGAAATTTTTGGTGGCTCTGAAACCTCTTTTCTTTCTACCTTGCCCATTTTGTGAAGGGTATCGTCCCTGTTCTAAAATGTCCACTTTCCTTTACAGTTAGTGTGTGACAAGCTATAGTTGAATAACAGGATAGTCTTGCTTTTTGCTCATATCTGTAGATTCAATATAAAGACTTCCAACATTGTTGCACTGTCATATCTTGCTCTACAGTGATCACGGTAAGTTTTGTTGTTGGGGACTACAGTATTGCCCTTACCTTGCTCCAATTTGATTGTAGGTTACAGATGAGTAGGGCATAAGCTGTGGGGGGAGCAGGAGGCACTGCAGTTTTCACTTCAGGAGCCTTAAATCCTGAGTTTTCTCTCCTCCCTGTTGGTGGTGATGTTGGGTAGGTCGCTTCCACCTGATGATAAGAATATGGCATCCTCCAGGCTCCTATTAGGCGTCAAACTGGACAAATGGATAGATGACCTGAAAAATCCAAAAAGTACATATGTTTTGAGTAGAGGCACGTCACCACATTTTAGATCATATCCCGCTAAGGATGCGAGACAGCGAGTCGGAGTTGTTCCAACAGCCCCCTGAGGCTCGCTGTGTCCTGTGCCCTGGAAGACACGGCTGGCTGGAGTCAGTGCAGCAAAAGTGCTGCCTGCCTGGCGTGGCTGCCTGTGGTCAGGCGTGGAGGGGAGCGGGCGGTCGGGGCCATCAGAGCTGTGGCTTCTGGGAAGGGTGAGAGGGGCCAGGAGCTGCTCGTACCAACTGTCATACAACTCTGGAGTCCCAGCATCCCATGTGTCACTGTTAACAAACTTAGAACTCTCCAGGATCCTGAAGATAAAGAAACCTTGTTCTCAAAATTTCAGTGGCTTGATTCTGGGGAAGGGAAGTATTAACATGTAAGAATATTCTTTCCATTTAGATCTACAGAGTTGGACTCTAACTGGTCATGGTTTCAGTTGCGGTGCATGCAAGTTGGCGGAAATGCTAGTGCAGTAAGTTCATCTCAGACTTGTTTTCCTTCTTGTATAAACAGTGTTACACTAGTGCAGATGGTGGTGTTTGCCTGGAAGCGTTTGGGAGGTCCTACTGGGTAACAGAAAGACGTGATGGGCTTCAGAGTTGGACAACCCGGTTGACTTGTTTGTCCAAAAATCTATAAACACCTAATAAACACGAAGCTCTGGGCTAGGTGCTGGGGTAGAGTGACCAGTAAGACAGACAGAATCCCCTCTCATATAGGCAGAGACAGAGAGTGATTAAGACGCAGATAAACAAGAAAGTAACAGGTGGAGATAAGCGCATTGAAGGAGATTAAAATAGGAGGTGATGGTAGAAAGGACCCGAGAAGCTTCTTTATGACAATATGGTTTTTTAATATCTAAGGGTGACTTTTGTACTTAGAATGCAATGCTTAGGGCCGGCCCTGTGGCTTAGCGGTTAAGTGCGTGCGCTCCGCTGCTGGCAGCCCGGGTTCGGATCCCAGGCGCACACCGCTGCACCGCTTCTCCGGCCATGCTGAGGCTGCGTCCCACATACAGCAACTAGAAGGATGTGCAGCTATGACATACAACTATCTACTGGGGCTTTGGGGGAAAAATAAATAAATAAATAAAATTATAAAAAAAAAAAGAAAAAAAGAAAAGCATCATACTGGTGTATATTTGCAAAAAAAAAAAATGGAATGCTTATAGCTGCTTATATTTGAATTTTATTTAATTTATTAAATCTATAAATTAAAAAACCTGTTCTCCAAATCTTCAAATATAGTATATAAATATCATATATTTGTTTGTAAACTTAGTAATTTCTGTGTAAAAATAACTTCTTTAAGTGTTCAGTTAATTTATAATTTTAAAAGAGCAGGTGTCCTTAATTCCATTTACAAACCTAAGGATCCTCAAACATTTTAAACTTCATTTACAAATTCAATATATCTGATTTCTCAAACACTAGACAGGCAGCCTTACAAATCTAGCCAGCAAAACCATCTGAAGCACAGATACCCTATTTATAAGGCCAAAATGATATAGATTGAGTAAATGAAGGTCTGTTAGACATGCTGTTGAACATTAAAAGTATAAGAAATCAGATTTGTATATATTTCAAATAAAAATTATGCCTAGCATCAAGTATTTAAAATTAAAATCGTAAGTCTAAAATAGTCGTTTTCAAAATACCAGATTCTCTCAGATCAGTGTTTCTCAACCTTTTTTCACTATGGCTCCCTAAGCAGAAAAATTAAATTTGAATTAGATTATTTTAAATTTGAATTGGGTTTAATTTTTCCCTAGTAGGAGAAATCAGATCCTAAGGAACACCATTTTGTCAGGTAGGGGTGAACTATGGGGGGGGGCCACAAACCATTGTAATAACTAAGATTTTTTTTACTTTCCAAAAAAACAATTTCACCCCTATTAAGAAGGCATGCCTTAGGTGTTTCAAGTATCTTAGAAACCCAGGCCCCTTATCATGATGTTCACAGACTTGTTCCTAAACTTACGACTGCGGGTTTGATTTTATCCATCCTTATTTCTAAGCCTTCCCAAGGTTGCAGAGTCCCCACTCGGCTCCAGAGAGCGACTTTCTCATCTGGAGCCAGTGGACGGGGGGAGATGGGGCGGGGAAGCCTCAGCTCAGTGGTCATTCGCTCAGGCAGTGGAGTTGGAGCCATCCTGCTTGGGTGTGAATGCCAGCTCTGCCCCTCACCCTTTGTGACGTTGGGCAAGTAGTTGAACCTCTCTGTGCTTCAGTTTCCCCGTCTGTAAAGTGTAGATAATAACAATGACTGTCTGATGGTGTTGCTGTGAGGATTTAATGGGATGATGCCCACAAAGAATTTAGGACAGGGTCTGGTACATGTGGGTGCTCAATACCGTTGTTAGTCAAATTGGATTAATAAAAGGATCGCTGAAACAGGTTTTTAGAATACCTGCTTTAATTAAGATATGAATTCTGTAATTCATGTCTACACATGGATCCTTAGGAGGTGGTTGAAAGCAGTTTCCTCTAATTATTTAAAATTTGCTTTATCACCTTGCCTGTGCTGTGGTCTCTGTTAATGAAGAAACAGTGCTGAGCAAGGCGAAGGTTAGCGTAGCTCCTAACCGGTCTGTCAAAAATTCTGGTTTAGTGGAATCCGAGTTAAATGGATTTCTTATGAATTAAAAACAGTCCTGAGTGGAAAACGTCCCCCCAAATAACCTTCAGAATGATGGAAGCAGTTTAGTAGAGAAATGAAGGGCCAGTTATTTCATTTTGTAATGCAAGTCTCATGTTCAGTTTTACCCAAATATTAAAGTTACATCTGGGGAGGGAATTCCCTTTGCAAGGAAAGATTTATTTTAAAATTTTTCGTGGTTTAAATCATTTTGCTTTTCACTAGTAGTTTCAAAAAATCCTGCATAACATGAAGTAACATTTTCAGTCCCTATGTTAGATTTAACACAGTATTGTTATTAATCCTCTTACGTTCCTCTGTAGTCTTCCTTTTTCCATCAACATGGGTGTGCCACCAATGACACCAATGCCAAGTACAACAGTCGGGCTGCCCAGCTCTACAGGGAGAGGATCAGGTCTCTCGCCTCCCAAGCCACGCGCAAGCACGGCACGGATGTAAGTCACTGGCGGGTTGGAGCATCTCCTTCAGACAAACATTCGTTTCAGTAGGAAAAGTGGTTTTTATCCCAAAAGTAAAACTTCCTACCTGATTCTCTTACAAGGAAACAACATACCGTTGATTCTCATTATTTGCAGAACTTCTGTTCTGTAAAGTCACCATGAACACTGATTATCAATGCTGAAACATGGCTGCTAGGGAAAGACAAGGCTAGGTTCCTGTGAGCTTCCGGTCACAACAGTTTTGTCAACTGATCAGTGCATAACCTTATTTTACATGTGTTTCTGTTTAAAGACACCTTATTTGTTGACTCATTAGCACTGAACTCACGGTTAACAGCACCATAACTCGTGCCTGAACGAAGCTTATCTAACACTGTAGAGCCTTCGTGCGCTTAGGAACCCTAGGTAGGTAGCACTTCAGCGCTATGCTCAGGGGCCATTTTAAACAATGGAATTACCAACAAAAAGCACAAAAATGTGAAAAACGTGTCACTAAATAGACCATAGAAAGGACACTTGTTTGCAGTATGAGAACTGAAACAGGAGGGCAGAGCATCGCCTCAAGCTGGGAACATGCACCTCGGGCAACTCAGATTCTTTGCCGCTGTGCAGGTGTCTGTGAATGACTGCAGGAACGCCTTGAGTCTTGACTTGGGGTTACAAGTAAATTACAGCCGGTAGGCTAAGGCACAATACGGAATCCGCACGTAGTGAGGGTTGACTCTACTTGGGAGTCGCACTAGATGTGAAATCCTGGATCTTTCCTTCAGATATGGCTTGTGCATCGGGGTACTTGACTTCTTCAAGGTTTGGAAGCACAAGTTCCTGGGTTGCTACGTTACTAAAATGCACTCGTGGGCCCTGCTTAGGCACGTTACTGGTTGTATAATGATGGAAAGGACCAATCTGTAGCAAACATGTCTACAGACAGGAGTGAAGAGTATTAATAAAACCCTCTAAAGCTGGGGGAGATGCTGAGTGGTGCTTTGTGTTTCCATCCTAGCTGTGGCTTGACAGCTGTGTGGTCCCACCTTCATCCCCTCCACCAAAGGAGGAGGACTTCTTTGCTTCTCATGCTCCTCCTGAGGTATGTAATATGCTTCACATAATTTTAAAGCGTGCATACTCCGACAATTATAAACAGTATATATTGAAAATGTTTCAGTTAGGATACAGGCTAAGCTGCTGTAAGAAATTCAACCATGAAATATGGTCACTTAAACGAGATAGAACCTAATTTCCCATCAGAGGTCAGAGGCAGGCTGTCCAGGGTTGACTGGGGGATTTGTTCTGCTGCTCTCGCCGTGCAGCTTCCATCCCAGGCCCCCCAAGTGGCTGCTCCAGTTCGTGACTGTTCCTGGCAACAGGAAGAGGACAGACGTCCAGGAAAGCCCCTTCCTTTTACAGAGAACTCTGGAGGTGTACACGTCTTTTCTGCTCATGTCCTGCTGGTTGGAATGAGTCGTACGTCCTGTACCCAGAAGCTAGGGAAGCTGAGAGATTATTCCTAGTCGTCTGCCACTATCAGTTCAGAGCTTCAGAACTGACAAAGAATGAAGACAGTTTGTTTAAATCCAAGTTGTAATAGGGGCTTGAATCTCAGTGCCCTGTTTAGCTGTGTGCGTAGAACAGATCTCAAGGCTGTTGTGAGAATGGAATGAGTAAATGCAGATAAGATTAATTAGTACCTAGCACAGAGTAAGCCTTCAGTAAATGCTCTGAGTATTATTATCTTCGTCTTTCTGGTCCCATAGTAGCAGTGACAACAGTCCATGGTGCTTCTGTGGATTTCCCCCCGATTGCTTAGGCCAGGGAACAGAAGGCCTGCAGAGCCTAAAATGTTTACTGACTTGTCCTTTAAGGAAATGTGTGCTGACCCTTGGTTAGAGCCATGGATGTTCTGTTAGGTGCTCCCAGTCCCACTGGGGAGGGGACACTATTTGCCTACTGCTACTCAGGCCATTCTTTAACTAATTTTCAAGTAAAAATTGTGTGAAGTTGTATAAATTGCTAAACCTTGATTTTTTTTTTTGCTATCATAATTTGCACGTACATTTTATCACTGATGCAGTCAGTATTTACTAGAAATAGTTATCAAAAAAGAGGGGAACAGAAAACAACAGAGGGGCTGGCCCCATGGCATAGCGGTTAAGTGCGCGTGCTCCGCTGCTGGAGGCCCGGGTTTGGATCCTGGGCACGCACCGACACACCGCTTGTCAGGCCATGCTGTGGCGGCGTCCCATATAAAGTGGAGGAAGGTGGGCACAGATGTTAGCCCAGGGCCAGTCTTCCACAGCAAAAAGAGGAGGGTTGGCATGGATGTTAGCTCAGGGCTGATCTTCCTCACACACACACTAAATAAATAAAGAAAGAAAGAAGGAAAGAAAAGATAAGGTATTCTGTTGTGATCTGTAGCAATTGTTTAACATAGAACTAGATATAGGGGCTGGCCCCATGGCACAGCGGTTAAGTGCACGCACTGCACTACTGGTGGCCCGGGTTCTGATGCCGGGCGCGCACCGATGCACCGCTTGTCCAGCCATGGTCAGGCAGTGTCCCACATACTCAGGCAGTGTCCCACATACAGCAACTAGAAGGATGTGCGACTATGACATACAACTATCTACTGGGGCTTTGGGGAGAAAAAGGGAAAAAAAGGAGGAGGATTGGCAATAGATGTTAGCTCAGGGCCAGTCTTCCTCAGCAAAAAAAGGAGGATTAGCATGGATGTTATCTCAGGGCTGATCTTCCTCACCAAAAAAAAAAAACAACTAGATATAGAATGTCTATAATTAGTAGCTGAGAAATCTTAGGAATAGAAACAATGGGCTAAAAAGAGAGATGAACAGTTTGGTGTGGATTAGAGTTGGAGATATTAGTATAAATTCATGTTTATTTTAGTCTCTCTCTCTCTAGAGAGAGAGAGAGATAATATTATATATATAGTATAGAGATTATATTATATATAGGTATAGAGATATATATATATAGAGAGAGAGATATCTATAGATATGTGTATATACATGAGTTAGTACACACACGTATATATATATATAATGTAGCTCTGTCCACTGAGAGGGCCTAGAGACAGTAACCCCCAGTACAACGAGCATACCCAGCACCCAGATCTTGGTTTCTAAATACCTTTCTCCAATAAAAGGAACCAGGGGTACCTTTGGAGAAATGGCAGATTTTAGGGCTGGGGCTGCTGGGGCGAATGAACCTGGAGCATCTGTAGTGCTAGTAACTAAGGAGGTGCTGGGGAGGTGGGGGTGGTGAGTGAGGGCATGCCTAAAGGATTTGGGAACCAACCTGAAGAGCTCCTAGTGGTCAAAACTGGAACTATTTGAACAACAAAATAAATAATGACAGTATTGGATTATAATCCAAAGAATAAAATCAATATCCATGAGTCCCTACTGATATAAATAGGTGATTGCATAAATAAATGGGGAGAAGGGACAATCTTCCTTATAGAGGAATTCCAAACTGTGTATATAGATATTCCTCCCTTCAGGAGGTGGAACTTAACCCCCCTCTACTTGAGTGTGAGCGAGGCTTAATGACTCACTTCCCAAGACTAGAGATGGAAGGGGAGAAGGCACCACCCTGACCAAGCGATCGAGGGCGGCATCAGCAGCATTCAGTCGTGTTGACACGAGGCAGGGAGAAGGGCACTCCCCTCTGGTATTCTTCCCCCAAAACGAGTCCGATCAGGAGAAAATGTCAGGCAGACCCAAATTGAGGGGCGTCCTACAGCATACCTGACCAGTACCCTTCAAAAGTTTCAAGGTCAGGAAAAGCAAGGAAAAACTGAGAAACTGTCACAGCCAGAGGAGACTAAGGAGACACAACAAATGCAGCGTGGAACCCTGGAACAGAAAAGAAACATTGGTGGGAAACCTGGTGAAATCCAAAGTCTGGAGTTTAGCTAATAATGTTGTACCAGTGATGAGTCTTGGTTTTGACAGATGTACCGTGGGTGTTCTAACATTAGAGGGAACTGAGGGGACAGTATATGGAAACTCTCTGTATTGTCTTTGCAACTTTTGTGTAAATCTGAAATTATGGCAAATAGAAATTTTATTTAAAAAGTGGAGGAAAAATAAAGAATTTGAGCATTGAAACAGAGTCTTAAGAATAGACATGTTTTAATATTATCCTTCCTTCGCACTAATCTGGGTACTCAGAATGTGACTATTTAAATTATTAGGTGTTCCCCCTGCTTTGGTTGTTTTTTTGTGACTTTTCTTGCTTTGTCTGCTAATGACTTTTCTCACTGTGCTTCAGGTGAGTGGCTCGGGGTGGGCATCAGCACAACCAGAATCATCTTCTTTAACACCAAGGAACATGGAAACCACTCCAGCAAATAATGAAGGTAGGCTTTAGAGCTGTCATATAATGCTACCCTCTGGTTCCGTGGCATGCTATGAAACTATTAGAAAATAAGACCCTTGTATTTAATAAGGAAAGATGTCCATGATAGATTATAAAGTGGGGAAAAAAGATTACTGAACATGGAATATGATCTCATTTTTGTAAAAAAACAGAAACAAAAACATACACACACAGAAGACACTCTGGAAGACACACACCAAATTGTTAACTGGAGAATGAAATTACTGAGGATTTTTACTTTCAACTTGATACAAAGTGACTGAAATTTTATAATGATTATGTTACTTTTGTAATCAGAACACAAGATTACTTTTATAATCAGAACACAAGATTTCAGTTTAAAAAACTATTCTATAAAGAGTTGATACCTAGTGATTCACATTTGGTGACTTTATCTTAGGATTATATTTATTGTGAATATATGAATTGCTTATATTTTAAAAATCACTTATGTGATATGAATAACATGGATCAAGATGTCAACTCTTTCTGTTTTAAAATTGAGCATCTTCTGTTAGCCAGAATGTTCATATAAATTAACACAAAAATGTAATATTTGACAACTAAGCAGTGAACTCGTGGAGTGCAATACCATAAGTGCTGGCTTACAGAAATTGAGCCTAGAACTACTTACAGGAACTTAGTGTAACACAGAAGACTAAACAGTCACCAACCTTAAGATGGGGTGATAGTATTGAGAAACTTTCTGGCAAGGATTTTGCTGGATGGTTGGCAAATAAATGGTGTTTATCAAGAAAAGAGTCGTAGAAGAGATGGGCATTCAGCTGTTTGTGAGAGTGGAGCCATGGAGCATGTTGTAAAGAAAGGAAGGTCCTTCTTTTGTGTTGAATTGTAGGTGTCTGGCTACTGAGCACTCCCAGTCCAACCACATGTATGTGTAACGCCCTCCTAACACAGCCGCCTCAGCTCTGGGAATCATCATGCCCATTAGCTTGTGGGTCCCTTCCACTGGGCTGTGAGCTCCTCCAGGGAGAGATTCCTTTTTAAGATAAAGAACCTACCTGAGCCATCAATCGGTTTGTCATTATCCATAAGGAGAGAAGAGAAAAAGTAATTCTGAGAATTTCCTGACTAACGTAGTGAGAAGGTGGGTTTGTACCTTCTGAAAGTACAGATGATAACTTGAATATTGTTGCTCTTACAACTTATTAGCATAAGAGGCCCATTGAGATCGAAGGTCACATGCTCCAGGAGATCCTGTAACCTCTGAAGTCCAGATGTCTCAGTTTGTTTTACTAACAGAAAACTAAGATAACTAGATGCAGAACAGGATTTTGTTCTTGTAAATATTTTGTAATCTACATTCTTAGCTGGAGAGTTTCTCCTGAAAGTTCTGTTGTTGAGAATTCCACCTCCTCCTCCGCCTGCAAGGGCGCTTTCCTCTCTCTTCTCTGTCCAGGATTTTACACGGCTGTTAGTTAGAGAGACTTGTCGTCTCAAGGCTTAACCCAGAATTTCATCCGTCAGCGTTGAGTGACACGCTGCAGTCTTGAGTAAACTTACGGATTACACATGAGAAGGAGAGAAAAAAGAATTTAAACAAATAGAATATGGGACCTAAAATACTCTGCTTCTATGTCCTTAGTCACTGCTGTTTCTCCAATGCTCCGAGCAGCTCCTGGCCCGCACTAGGTAATCAGTGAACAGGGGGTCAGTTGTTTTTCTACAAAATATCATTGTTCTCACTCCTCCTGCTCTGCCTATTTAAGTGCCTTCACTGGAGTTTACCTGTTAAATATTTATAAAAATAAACAAAGTTTCCCCTAAACCACTGTTGGGCCTGCCATTTTTTAAATAACAGCTATGTTGAGATACAATTCACACACCATAAAATTCACCTTTTTAAAGTACAATCCAGTGGTGTTTGGCATATTCACAAGGTTGTGCCACCATCCCACTGTCTAATTCCAGAACATTTTCATCACCCCAAAAAGAAGCCCCATACCCATTAGCAATCCCTCCCCGTTCTCCCTGCCCCTGCCCCCAGCCCCTGGCAGCCACTAGTCTGCTTTCTGTCTAAAGGTTTGCCTGTTCTGGACACTTCGTTTCCATGGACTCAGACAGTATGTGGTCTTCCGTGAGCAGCTTCTTGTACTTGGCCTAACGTTTCAAGACTCATCCATGTTGTAGCATATGTCGGTGTTCCATTCCTTTTTATGGCCAAATAATATTCTATTACATGGATATATAACATTTTGTTTATCCATTCTTAAAGTGATGAATAAAATAAAATTAAAATAATAAAATATTTTTTTAATGAAGACTTAATAGAGTTCCTAACCAGGATCATTTTTTAGGTAAGCTAGAAGACAGGGCAGATTTCCTGGCAACTGAAAATTTAGGTTTCTATCATTGATATAATTGGTGTTAGAATTTCAACATTAACGTATCTTGGGTGTATAGTCCACATATATACTAGGTATTTCAGAACAGTTTACTTTAAAACATCAGATCGTAGGTAGAATTTTGAATGATAATTATTAGGGAGACCACTAACATTTTTCTTCTATAAAGGAACTGGATTCAAAATACACTTCTATTTTAATGGACTTTTAAATCAGAATTTTTATAATTGTAAAATAGAATATGGAGCTAAAAAGAAAGAGGGTCATTGACAAAATTGGAGAAGATACGTAGTACTGAGCAAGTTTCGTGTATTACATGTTCAAAAACACGCTTGATGAGTATATTTTCTGCATTAATATCAATATTTTTTAACTTTCAGGTGGAGCAGAACAAGGACCAAGTGTGGATGGTCTTAATGTACCAACAAAGGCTGCTTTAGGTGACATGCGTTAAGACTCTATATTCTGATTTAGAGAGTGAGATTCGTTAAGAAAAAAATCGGTCCTCTCTTTACATTCTGCTTAGAATTCATAGAGTAATATGGCTTCATGACTATTGATCTATTAGTGAGATTTTATTAAGCAAAAAATGTTCTGTCTTAGCCGGCTTGATGACCATAAAATGCAGCAGCCTGTATACCCAGCTAAGATTGCTGTGATGCTTTGATTTGCTAGTTTACATTGGGCTGGTTTATGTTCCCAGCATAAGCAGAGGTCAGAGCAGCCACGTCATTACTATTTACTCAAGAATTCTTAGCATTTTCTTCTTTTTCTAATTTTATAATAGGTGAACTTAATCTTTAATTTTTCATTATCAGGGAATTATAATCTGAAATAATGCATATCACACTGCATTAATTGGAAAGCAACTGCTTTGGTGAAAAATAAACTATTAGAAATGTTCGATATTTTCATCATGTATTAATAAACTTGTAGGTTAGGAGCATATTATGTGACTACTGCAATACAAATCTGAAAGAAAGTGGTGGAAAGAAAAATTTCCATGGATTTCTTTTTGACACTTGAAATGTAGTGATGTTATTCTCTCATTAGGGCTAAAGATTTTAATCTTTCGTTTTTTGTGTTTTTATGCTATCTTTTCTTATTAAAGCACATTCTCATCTTTATAAGAAGAAAAATAAGATTTTATTGTTACTGGGTCTCTTAAACATAATTCTAAAAACAGAATATATAATCTATGATTAAAATTTGCCCAGAAAATGATTTTTAAGAAAGTTTATCTAAAGGCATCATATATTTTTGTGCAATTTAGAAAGTACTGCTACTAAAATAATAGAATGCTTTATGTTTCTCATTGGTTAAGATGATAAAATCTGTATATAAGTCAGGGTGGAAAAGCACATCACTGTCTGTTTTAGTTGTATACAGAATGCCAGGTTAACTTTATATTCTAAAATAATTTTGAAAGTTTTTGAAGAGTGGAGATTAACAGGGGAGTTTGTTCTAATAAACATAAGAAATGCTCCTGAAGAAATCGATGAATGGGGCGAGCTCAGGCTCCTTATTTCTCTTCAGTGTGGTGTCCAAAAAATATATTTTCTCTGAGTTTGGATGTGACATGGAAATACTGAGGACTCCATTTTGATGAAACTCTGTTAATCTAAAATATGCTCGTATACTTGAGTTTTCTGGATGACAAACTAATGTGGAAAATGTTTTCGTCTCTCATATAATAATATACAGTATCCTAGAATTTTTTTAAAGATACACTAAAAATAGAAAAATTATGTATTTCTATTGGTCTGACTTTCTACTTTTTATTTTTTGACAGAGGTTTCCTCTATCATAAAAAAGAAACCTAATCAAGCTAAAAAAGGAGTGAGTATTATGTATAAAATATTTGGTAGTTCAGCTCTAAAATAGCTTATGCACTCAAGGAAGCCACCTTTGTCATTTTATTTTTATTTGTTTTGAGCCATATTATACTAAATGTGGCTTTGATAAAGAGTCTGTGTTTTGATCAATGAGATGAATGTTATACTTAGTGAAGATTTTCTAGAATGACTGTATCAGCAGAGGCTCCGTGGGAGTTTCTGTTGTGTTTGTGTTTCTCTAAGCAATGCCATCTCATGAGGCTTTGAGGGTTGTTATCTGTCGAGCTTTCAGATACCGTGAGTCCTTCTAGAGCCCCGCTCTGGAGGTGGGCACCACGGTTGAATCCTGACTTTGTCACTTGCTGGCTGTGTGATCTTGGTCAAGTCACTTAACTTGCTTGAGCATCAGTTCCTCGACTGTAAACTGGGGATAAGTTATTATGATGCCAACTTCATAGAGCTGTGAGGACTAAGTCAGGAACAGATGTGAAGTACTTGTCACAGTGCCCAGCAAGTAATAAACCTCAATAAATGTTACTGTTGTTGCAAAAGTTTTCAAACAGTTTGGGTAGATTGTAATCTTATTTATCTTCTAGCTTGGGGCCAAAAAAGGAAGTTTGGGAGCCCAAAAACTGTCAAATGCATGTTTTAATGAAATTGAAAAACAAGCCCAAGCTGTAGATAAAATGAAGGAACAGGAAGACCTTCTGGCC
Source organism: Ceratotherium simum simum (assembly GCF_057802395.1). Classification (NCBI taxonomy): domain Eukaryota; kingdom Metazoa; phylum Chordata; class Mammalia; order Perissodactyla; family Rhinocerotidae; genus Ceratotherium; species Ceratotherium simum. Next base: position 7,323,779 of record NC_141924.1, read on the forward strand.
AAGGCGGCACCTAAGGAAGAATCAATGTAAGTTTGATCTAGTTATAGGAAAACATTTTTAGTGAATAAAACTGTTAATTAAACAACTCTGAGATTTGCTTTCCAAATGCCATTCATTTTTACATATGTAAGTGAGGAGGTTAATGCAAAGTTTAGTTTTATGGAAACTAATACGTTTTGACATGTAAATTGGAAGGGAGAGAGACTAGTGGCGAGGGAGAGCAGCAACAATTTCCGGTTGAATTTGTGAGGGCAGGATTGGGATGGTGTCAACAGGAAGGGAAAGAAATGTGTCAGGATGTATTTACGCATCAAAGATGCTCAATATCATTCGTCATTAAGGAAATGCGTATCAAAACCACAATGAGGTACCTCTTCACTCACTAGGGTAGCTTAAATCAAGAAGAGAGACAATTACAAGTGTTGGCATGAATGTAAAGAAATTGGAACCCTCATACATTACTGGTGGTAATGTCAAAAGTTAAATATAAAGTTACCACGTGATCCAGCAATTCTACTCCTACGTGTGTACTCAGAGAAATGAAAACATACACCCACACATTCAAACAAATACTTGTACATGAGTGTTCATAGCAGCATTAATCCCTATAGCCAAAAAGTAGAAACAACCCAAATGTCCATCAACTGATGAATGGATAAACAAAAGGTGGTCTATCCATACAATGGAATATTATTCAGCCATAAAAAGGAATAAAGTACTGATACACGCTGCAACGTAGATAAATCTTGAAAAGTTTATGCTCAGAAAGAAGCCAGTCACAAAAGACCACATATTGTATGATTCCATATCCATATATGAAATCTCCAAAATAGACAAATCCATAGGGACAGAAAGCAGTCTAGTGGTTGCCAGGGGCTGGGGGCAGGGGCAGGAGAGAATGGGGACTGACTGCTAATGGGTATGGGGTTTCTTTTTGGGGTGATGAAAATGTTCTGGAATTAGATAGTGGTGATAGTGGCATAATCTATGAATATGCTAACCACCACTGAATTGTACACTTTAAAAGGGGGAATTTTATGGTGTGTAAATTATATCCCAATAATGAAAAGGTATTCATAGTGTGAAGCTCCATTGGACTTGGCGACTAAACTCTAAATATATGATGGAAAGCTGTGGGTCTGGTGGTATCTCCAGAGTTTTTGAGCCTGGATCTTGAGGCGGTCTCAGTCAGATTGGCACAGAGGACAGAGAGAAGGAAGAGTTGAAGAAAATGAAGGAGAGGGAATTAAGACGTTTGTCCTGGGGGACCTGCCTAGATTGGAGAAGTTGGAACGATCAGGTAGAGCACCTTGAAGTCAGGCTGCTAGGTCTACGTTTTGTCTGAGAGACGGCAAGAGCTCCCTAAGGAGTGCTGTGATGAAGGGTGTATTTCGGAAAGTGAGTTTGGTAGTGATATCCAGGACAGAGAGGATGGAGAAGAAGCTGGAAGCCAGGAGGCCGGTCAAGAGACTGGTGTTAAGTAGACATTTAAGGCTCTTGAGAGCTTTTCATGTGTTGAAAACAGAGGAGAAGTATGGCCACCTGGAAAGTGCGTGTGTGGGGTATAAAAGGTCAGAGGAGAGAAGAAAGGGAGTGAACGCAGCACAGAAAGGAGAGGCACCTAGATTCCTGGTTTTTATGTGTGTTTATTTTATTTATATGGATTTGTCTCTTATTTTCATGTGTATTTTTTCAGTTTTAGCCTGAGTTACTACTGATTGCATAATGAAGAACATAATACTTGTTTTGTGAGGTTGTTTTGAGGATTAACTTAGTTAATGCTCATTTAGGTGCATCAGACAGTGCCTGGGGCATAGAAAGTGCTCGATCAGTGTGATTTCTTACTGTTCACACTAGCAGTTTGCTGAGTGGACTTTGTATGGTAAGCCCAGATCATTTGAAATTATTTCTACTTGTCATTTAGCTCACAGAACATAGGGGGCAGCACTAAACTGTGTTTAGATTAAATATGGTTTGAAACACTTTATGTAAAATTTATTTTGAGTTTTAACGGTGTTTGGGCAGGAGCTCTGTCCAGATTGCTCAGGCGTGAGGTTTTCCCAGAGAGGGAGTCCAATTATTCTGAATTTGATTAGGGAACCCAGGTTGACAGCTTTCTCCGCCTTGTTCAGAACAGCCACACCGCTATGCCTTAATCACTGTCCTGCCTCTTAGACCCATCCCAGCTCAGTTTCACCAAACCAGTGCTGGGCCAGCTATGAGAAGTGCACCTGTTTTATCCTTAAAACGTGACAATGTTATTCTTCTGCAAGTTAATTTTTTTAATGGCTGTAAATAAAGTTACTTCAGTAAACTATCAGGAGCAGCATTGTTTCTTATATCGTCAGACTGTGAAACTAAACTGTCCATGCTGTTGCCTGATCCTTACCTTCTGGCAGTTTCTGGGCGCATCCTCAGAGGTGTCTGTGTGCACGGTCGGTAGGAAGCGTAGAAGAGGCAGAGGCGCTGCGGGAGCTGCTCCCCTGCTTGATCTGAGTGTCTTGCAAGCCCTCCCTTGAGCTAGGACTGGGAGGGGCTCCTGTGGTTCTGAGAAACAGAGTCCTGGCTTCCGGATTCCATTAGTGCTTCCCGAGCGCGTCACAGCAAGCCCGGATGTTAAAGTGCATGCTCTTAACGAGGGATAGACCCAGTCTATGTCAGATGTCCTCAGAGGAACTTTCCCGTCTCGTATCTTTCTAGTAGAACTTTTCCATTCCCATCCATTCATCTTCTCCAGAAGACTGTTGCTACAGTTATATCAATTTGTGATTTTAGACAGATCTGTTGTTTTCCTCCAAAAATTATACCTGATTTCGAGTATTATTTATTTTCTGAGTAATAAAATGGGTCTACGTGTTACCATAGGAATTATTCTTGTTCTGTAGGAATAATAGTAAAGAAAGCAAACTGTCAGAGACAAAACAAAGAGATCCCGCTTGGCTCATTAAAGAAGAAATCAGCAAAAGCAAGATTATTTTTTCCTAGTGAGGAATTCTGTTGTCGTTCCCTGTTACTACACAGAAATATATTTATATTATTAGGGGATTCATACAGTGCCTTTCTTGTGAGGAATTCGTGACATTTTATAACATTTTATAAAATGGATGGTAGCCTACAAATCCTGATAAGGGAGGTATATCACTTTGCAGGGCCCTGAAATTTTGTTGCTATCTTACTAATATGATAAAATACTCTTGTTATTGCTAAGATAGGCATAGTTTTGTTTTTTTTTTTTGATTTTAGAAAAGCTCTGATTTTTTTTTAATTGATGTTTTAATAGTTTATAACATTGTGAAATTTTGGGTTGTACATTTTTGTTTGTCCATCACCATATATATGTCTCCTTTCACCCCTTGTGCCCACCCCCCATCCCCTGCCCCCATGGCCCCTGGTAACCACAATACAGTTTTCTCTGTCCATGTGTTGGTTTATATTCCACATATGAGTGAGATCATGCAGTGTTTTTCTTTTTCTCTCTGTCTTATTTCACTTAACATAATACCCTCCAGGCCCATCCATGTTGTTGCAAATGGGACGATTTTGTCTTTTTTTATGGCTGAGTAGTATTCCACTGTGTATATATACCACATCTTCTTGATCCAATCATCAGTTGAGGGACACTTAGGTTGCTTCCACTTCTTGGCTGTAATGAATAATGCTGCAATGAACAGAGGGGTGCATAAGCCTCTTTGGATTGTTGATTTCAGGTTCGTTGGATAGAGTCTCAGTAATGGGATAGCTGGATCACAGGGTATTTCTATTTTTAATTCTTTGAGAAATCTCCATACCGTTTTCCATAGTGGCTGCACCAGTTTGCATTCCCACCAGCTGTGTATGAGAGTTCCTGTTTCTCCACATCCTCTCCAACATTTGTTGTTTTTTGTCTTGGTGATTATAGCCATTCTGACGGGCATGAGGTGATATCTTAGTGTTGTTTTGATTTGCATTTCCCTGATGATTAGTGATGTTGAACATCTTTTCATGTGCCTTTTCATGTGGCCATCTGTATATCTTCTTTGGAGAAGTGTCTGTTCATTTCCTCTGAGATAGGCATAGTTTTTAATGAAAAATTAAGTATTTATAACATTTTTAGAAATCTGAGAGTAAGGGACAGTGTATTATACATCTTTTTACCCTTTTGGTGCATTATTGGTAACAGGTATTTGATAAGTAAATGATCGGTATCTGACCGGAGTGCAGAAGAAACCGTTGGCTGAGGAATGACTACTCCATTTTAAATGCTCTCAGAAGCCCGGTTACATAAAGAGACCATACAGGAAATTTTCTTGTAAACTGAAGAATCCTTTTGCAATGAAGTAACCCCTTCTTAATTTATCTAGTCACGTGCTGCCTAACGACGTTTCGGTCAACAATGGACCACATATACGGTGGTGGTCCTGTAAAATTAGTATCATATAGCCTAGGTGTGCAGTAGGCTGTTCCATCTAGGTTTGTGTGAGTCACTCTATGATGTTTGCATAACGACAAAGTCACCTAACGACGCATTTCTCAGAATGTGACCCCGTCACTAAGCAATGCATGACTGTATTTGTAAAGTCAAATTTATATATATTTTTATCTTAAACCAGAGCAAACCAATGAGACTAACCTTGTACTTTTGATATGTAATGTGGAAGTATAATAAAATATTAGTCCAGGGCCGGCCCTGTGGCTTGGTGGTTAAGTGCGCGCGCTGCGATGCTGGCGGCCCGGGTTCGGATCCCGGGTGCGCATCGAGGCACCACTTCTCCGTTCATCCTGAGGCCGAGTCCCACATGCAGCAACTAGAAGGATGTGCAGCTACGACACACAACTATCCACTGGGGCTTTGGGGGGAAAAAATAAAATAAATAAAAAATCTTTAAAAAAAAAAAAATTAAAAAAAAAAAAAAAATATTAGTCCAAGTGAGAAATTCTGCTTTTCACTATCCTATATAGAAATAGTTTTGGTACACATAATGTTATTACATAATAGGTAGTATAAATTATTATTATATGATAATAGGTAGTATAAACTAGAACAGTAATGTAGGTCAGCAGCAACCAAAAAGTGGCTGTAAACTCATTCAAATTTCCTTGAGCATCTACTCAAAAAAGTCCTTTAGAAAAAAAATGCCAGCTACCTTCATAATTGTTAATTATGGAAAGAAGCACAAAGCTAAAAGTACAAGTGACATGTTTGATTTTGCTGAGTATTTTAAATTAAGAACACAGAATTAAAGCTAAATTAAGGAGCATTTGGTTTTTCTGGCAGTGTTTCATCATTACGATTAGCCTATAAGGATCTTGAAATTCAAATGAAGAAAGACGAGAAGATAAACATGAGTGGCAAAAAAAAGATCGAGTCAGAGAGACTGGGCATGGGATTTGGAAGTAGCAGAAGGTATGTGAGACTCTGCTTTCCTGGATTTCAGAGTGTAAACCGGTTTGCTAATCATGAATGGATTTTCCTTGTTAATTCAACTTTAGAAGTATTTTCTCATTGTTCCTTCCTTTCTTCAATTGTTTGCTTTATTCTAGTATTCAATATAGCATAAAAATTCCTATTTTGATTCTTAGAAAGAAGGAAATAAGGGGCCGGCCCAGTGGCGCAGCGGTTAAGTGCGCGCCCTCTGCTTTGGTGGCCTAGGGTTCGCAGGTTCGGATCCCAGGCGTGCACCGACACACCGCTTGTCAAGCCATGCTGTGGCGGCATCCCATATAAAGTAGAGGAAGATGGGCACAGGTGTTAGCTCAGGGCCAGTCTTCCTCAAGAAAAAAAAAAGGGGAGGAAGATTGGCATCGGATGTTAGTTCATGGCTAGTCCTCCTCACAAAAAAAAAAAAAAGAAAAAAGGAAATAAGTCTGACTTGTCATTAGGTGGGTCCCACAAACATAGCTGATAATGTGACTGTATTTTGTGTAATTAGTTACAGTCCTCACTAAGGTCCAGTATTCTTCAATGATTATACCAAAAAGAAAATGTTTTTATTGCTCGTGTTTTTAACTCCACTAATAAATTTACTTTTGTTGAGAGTATAGATTAAAATTCATTCTTTCGTGAACACAAGTGTCTTCATGAACTAACTAATGTAATTTTTTCCATTTTATTCTCTATTTCCTCAAGTGGTATTTCACATTCGGTAACTTCAGATATGCAGACCATTGAACAAGAAATACCAGTCCTAGCAAAACCAAGAAAAAAGTATAATGATGACAATGATGATTCCTATTTTACTTCCAGCTCAAGGTAATCTGTTAAAAATCATCCTTAAAGTGTTATTATGAAAAGCAGTGAGGGGCTGGCCCAGTGGCGCAGTGGTTAAGTGTGAGGTTCGCAGGTTCCGATCCCGGGCGTGCACCGATGCACTGCATGTCAAGCCATGCTGTGGCGGGGTCCCATATAAAGTAGGGGAAGATGGGCATGGATGTTAGCCCAGGGCCAGTCTTTCTCAGCAAAAAGAGGAGGATTGGCATCGGATGTTAGCTCAAGGCTGATCTTCCTCAAAAAAAAAAAAAAGAAAGAGAAAAGAAAAGCAGTGATTAGTATGGACTTATTTATTTTATTTGCATTAGGAGCAAATACAAGTCAGTTTACTTCATTGTTTTTAAAAGCTTTGGCTGGAGTCAAGGGTGTCGTTTGGAAAAAAATTGGGGAAAACATTCGTAAGTAGACAATGTTTGCTGATATTAAAATGTTTGATAGTAAAATCAGCAACCAAGAGTTAGAGATAGGAAAGTTGCGTTTATCTAAAATGTGAAATTGGAGAACTATGCAGAATCCTGAAGGCATCATTTGGTTGTTTAGTCTTATTCCAGCGGCTGGAATAGCTCACAGCTGTGCCTCCGGCAGATTCTTTTGTTTCAGAATACCAGCTTCTGGAGTCTCCAACTGGCAGGATATAACATTAAATAAACACTGTTTGTGTGTGCGTGTTTGTGAAGGAAAAGCACTGTTGCACTGGACGGGCTCCCAGGATGAAGCCTCGGTTCCTGACATTCTGCGCTCGCTGTCTGATTGGGACAAATTGCCTGACTCCGGTGGCAAGCTGACCACGGAGAGGGCCGGGTTCAGGTTCAAGCAGCGTGCAGGAGCAGGGAGAAAAAGTTTAAACTGAAAGCAGCTCACTTTGTGAGGTTCCTCAAGAACCTGACCAGCACAGGGAGAGGCCTGCGAAAAAGGCACCGAGTCAACCTGGGCTGTTACTGGACGTGGGCGCCAGCTGAGAAGCAGAGGGTAGGAGTGCTGGCCCAGGAGCCCGGAGGCCTGGATTGAATCCTGCTGTGCCACTGAGTGGCTGTGTGACCTTGGCCAAGTTATTTAAGCTCTCTGGGCTGCAGCTTCCTCTGTAAGTTGGGGATCCTAGCAGTATCTGCCTCACAGGGTTGTGTGAGGGTTAAAGGACTTAATACAAATAGTGTTTGAACAGTACTTGACCATTTTTAATGTTCTGTTTAGCTGCTGTGATTATATAGAAACTCAATTCAAGGACTTGTGACTCCATCTGACTGTTTAATTCCTGTTGTTAGATACTTACGTTACCCGTGTCCAGGCCCAGCTTCAAGTTTGGCGTGTGGGAAAATGGAATGTGTGCCTGGCAGTAATGGGCGGTGCTTACGAGGAGGCTCCATCACTCGCTTCTCAAAGGGCGTTACCGTTGTCTGGCAATTACACAGGCTTAAAGTGTTTTCCTATATATAACAGATACATATTTCATGTATGCAGCAGATATAAACACGTGTTAACTATTAACTAGAATCTAATTGTGACATTGTATATTCTCCTATCAAAGCTCATAGGTAAGGAATTGTATACAGAGTACTGTCCTTAAAAAATTCTCCTAGCATAGCTTCAAATTATTTCAAGTGCAGATCTTTTACCAAAAGATGTTAGCACTTTAGTGATGTTCCCTGTTAGTGTTTCCAGAGACGGGGATGGTTTTATATTTGCCTCTGATGAGTAACCTGTGCAACACACCAGGTTTCAGTTTACTCAGAGCTAACTCCCAAATCATGCCTTCTAAAAGTATTTAAATACATTTTTTACAGGACGAAATTAAATTTTAACTGGATTTGAAAGCTGCATACATGTCAGATCATTTCAGAGATGCACGTTAAATGCGGGAATGAGTCTGAGTCAGAGGGAACTCTGGGTAGTGCAGGGCCTGCATTCGCCTGTTTGGCTTCTCCACAGCACCTTTTTAATTATTTCACCGCTCAATAGCAACTCCTGCAGATGAGAGCATAGGAGAGTAAAGAAAAGAAATTTCAAGTTAAATCAGTGCTGCAGCTCGGTAGCATGGTTGGAAAGAGAAACGGCTACAAGTGAGGTTACCCACGTATTGGGCCCGGAGAAACTTCTGCAGAGCATCACCACCTCCAGGTCACTTCGAGGCTCCCGTGGGGCCTTATCTGCCTTGTCAGGAGCCTTAGGAATCCTGTAGGCTGCTCCTTCTCCAAAAGCTTAGTCAAAAGAGTTAACCTAACAGCCTTCGTTGCTGTGAAACAATTATTTATGGTTTGAAACCCGGGAGCAGGTGGTGCTTTGATACAGACCACACTGACTAGATTCCTGCCAGAGAGACCTTGGTGCCTTGTTCGTTGTCACCTGCTGGTGGTCCAGTAGGAACATCAAGGCCTCTTCTAAACCGCCTTGGCCGTAACCGCCGTGAGCAGAACAAGGGTGCTCTTAGTACTTTGGCAACTGAGGTGAGTAGACAGGGAGTCTCGGAAAACAAGCCTATTAGTTCCATGAAGAGCTCTGATTGCTTCCAAATGATTCATTACCCCATTAGAACATGAATATTATGAATTATGAAAGAGTACCATTTCTGTTAAAAATAAGATCAACCATATCTTTGGGTTTTTGTTTTATTGAGCTCCGTTTTTTTCAAGATATAAACAATGTAATTATATATTGAGTACAAAATAATGAAATTAGAACAATTTGCTCAACTTTATAAAGTCAGTGTGGCCTTCAGTGGAATAGACGGTTGTCTCTAGCTGTAAATCAGATGTGTGCTATGAAGGAGCTCTTATTCAGGGACTTGAAGGGGGCTGGCCCCGTGGCTTAGTGGTTAAGTGTGCACACTCTGCTGCTGGCGGCCCGGGTTCGGATCCCGGGCGTGCACTGACACACCGCTTCTCCGGCCATGCTGAGGCCGCGTCCCACATACAGCAACTAGAAGGCTGTGCAACTATGACATACAACTATCTACTGGGGCTTTGGGGGAAAATAAATAAATAAATAAAAATTTAAAAAAAGGGACTTTAAGGAATGTTTTCAGGGTTGAATGAAGACAGTGAAAAGGCAAAAATAAAAGTGAAAAGCATTGAGAACTAGAATCTAGAAATCAAAACATTAGAAAGTCAGTAAAGATTTGGAGATCGGGGGTGGCGGTTGTGTTTCGTTAGCCGGTCCTGTCACCCCCTCCTTCCAGCAGGCAGCTGGCAGCCTGGCGGGGCGTCTCCTGTCCCCCAGCGAGTTGCTGTGTGCCTCCTGCTTTGGGTAAGAGCACAGAGAGCCTCTGGGGTGAGGGGGAGGAAGGGAAACAACCCCCGCCCCCTCCCGGCCCCAGCACCTAGAATGCGATGTAACAGGCTGGTGCTAATCTGTAGGATCCCAGCAGAATGGCTTTCTCTCTCCTTCTGATTTTTGAATAGTCCACTCATTTTTTTAAAAATCCAATGCCCTTGTAAGTTCCAGGGTAAGCACTTTGGCTTATATGAAATGAAGAATATATCCTTAGATTGATACTAAATCCACAAAATCCTAAGCCCCAGTACCTCAGAGTTGTGAAGAGCCTGGAAGTTCCAACCGCCCACTGTCCAGTGCTTGCCCCCTCCACCCACCCAGTGCCCTCCAGGGGACCGTGCAGCCCCCCGAATCCTCCTCCTCCTCAAGGCAGCCGTTCAGTCCATGGGCAGCTCCGTGAGAAACGCTGCCTCCTACTATACGTCTCCCTGGGTTTCTGAGCTCTTATCAGGCAGCCCCATGAGAGCAGAGACTGTCTCCTTGCCCTGTGTCCTCGCCTGGCAGAGTGCCTGGCCCCTCATAGTGCTTATTAACTATCGTTTAAATTCCTCATTGAATCGGTCTTAGTTCTTTTTTTGGGGGCCCTTACAAATAAGTGCCTGAAACATTTGAAGATAACTTTCCAGGCCAACGTGCGTCCCACATCTTTCAAACCATTTTTCTCTGATGTGACTTCAAGTCTCTTCGTTGTCTTGGTCTCTTCCCTGAACGGAGATGGGTTGTCTCTCTTCCTGCAAGCGGAGCCGTGGCTCATCTGCGGATCAGCCACAGGCAGAGCCCGGTCGGTTTCTGGCTGAAATCCAGATGTGCTTTGAACACTGCGTGTTTTCCTTCCCGGGGAGAGACGTCCGTGTAACGAGGTTTGTTCTTAATGACCTCACTGCCAGAGAAGGCAGAAGCCACATTTGGAAATTCTGCTTTCTCTCTATTATCCGTGTAAAGTCACACCATCTGCTTCAAACAGCAGGTTTATCCCTCCTCCCTTTTTTTTTTTTTTTTTTCCCTGCCAGAAAAAAGAGTATATTTGTCCTTAGCATTTTCCCCCCAAATCTTAGCTCCTGGGGTCCCTGGCCTATGCTCGTGCAGGTTCCTGTTGCCCTCTTACATTCGTCTTTGACTGCAGGCCCCTCTGACCGTGCAGGCTTCCGTCTTTGAACGACTCCTGTGATGTTGGGCTTGGTGCTCACCTTGTCCGCGCTGTGCTTCCGGTCTTGCTCTGCGGAAGGCCTGGGCGACATTTTTGGAAGCCTCTGCTTTCTGTTCCATCCTCCTTCCCTTCCTCAGACCTAAGCCTTGGAATCTACCTCTCTCTCCCGAACGTCTTGAACTCCGCCTGTATCAGGAGTCCGTCTCTGGCCAGGCGTCTTCCATCCTGAGCTGTCGTGAATTCTGAGATGGCACAGTCACTTTTCATTAAGGCTCTGGCGCATGCACCTCGCCTGTCGATCTCTGTCCTGTTCCAGCAAACCCTGCTGCTCTTGGTCAAAGATTTTCCTCTCACCACACAGGACTGAAGGCTGCCATTGAGTTTTGCTCTCGGAGCAATGCCTTGCTCAGTGATGCTCGGCTAATGAAAGTGTAAACCAACCCAGAAGGCCAGCATCTCCTCGGAGAGGCTTACAGATCAAGTTCACTTCAAGCTCCAGACTGAAAGAGCATCTGTAGAATGGTCCAGTGATCAATCATCCATAGCTTTGTATCTGACTCCAGGAGGAGGCTAATTAGCATCACTTATGTTAAAAGGTTGTTACTGTTAGGAATGGCGCCTTATATCATGGCTAACGTGGCAGGGATTGCCAACAAGGAGCTCCTCAGATGGAGTCAGTTCTCCAGGCCCAGCAGCATTGTTTGTGACTACCTAACTAGGCAGAACTAGACCTGAAGAGAATGGAATATGTAACCTGTAGTGTAACACTCAAAGATGTCACGTGCTGTGCAGACGGGCTGGGTTACGCTGCAGTGACAAACCTCCCCCCAAATCTTAAGGGCTTAACACGATGATGGCTTATTTCTTGTTCACTAAAAGTCAGCTGAGGATACAGGTGATTGTCTAGAGTACCTGTCCTTCAAGTGGCACCTTGATTGTCCATGGATTCACCTGCCTGAGGCTGCAGCACCTGGAAAACATGGCCTCTTCCATGTGACAAGGGAGGAGAGGACTGGGCGAGTTGAGCAAGGGCACTCGAAAGGCCTTGGAAGTGACTCTCCTCGTGTCTGCTCCTGTCGCGTTGGCCAGATCTAGTCACGTGGCTGCCCCCAACTTCAAGGGGCCTGGGAAATGTAGTCACCATGTACCCCATGTGGGTGGACATGAGGAAGGTCCTCCAAGTCACTCTTGTACTCTTTTTCCTACAGGTGCTTTGACGAGCCGATGGAGTTGAAGAGCAGTTCTTTCTCTGGCTGGGATGACAATTCAGGTTCCTATTGGAAAAAAGAGACCATCCAAGATACTGACACAATTCTGAAAACCACAGGCTATTCAGACAGGTATGAACAGCAAAACAGTGGGATTGTAAAGAGTGAATCCGTGCATCTGGGAAATTCTCTGAAGACTAGTAAATGATTTTGTTCTACCACTTCAAGAATATTCTTTGTATCCTGGCCTGTTTTCTGACCTTACAATTTGCCTTTCCCAGAATGTCGTGAGTGGAATCATACAGTAACTGGCCTTCTAGACTGGCTTCTTTGACTTTTCATAGTGCATTTGAGATTCATTCGTGCTGTTTTGTTCATTCCTCTTCATTGTTGAGTTTCTTTATCCATTCACCTATCGAAGAACTGTCCCCAGTTTTTGGTGATTATGAATGGAGGACTGTATAATTTATTGTCCAAACCAGGGAACTGTTGAGCGTGCAAGGGGACAACAGGTGTAACTAGGTCCTAGTAACAGGGTTGTCCTAGGTCGCTGGAATATACGGTCACCCTACTCACTTTGTATCCTATGTACTGTAGAGCAGTGTCTCACGTGCATTGCAAACAATGTATTCAGTGTATACTGATTGATCCGTGGAACTGAAGAGTGAAATAATAGGCCTATTTTAAATAGGAAAATTCCTTCAAATGTTGTGTGGCTTGGATATTTATTCATTTTTTTATTAGAATTTTCAGGCTTTTTAAAGTGGCCTGAAATCCTTTTTACAAAATTACTGCTGTAGGCTTTTTAAAAAGTAAAATGGCATATGTATACATTATAAATGAGAAATGCATTTGCCTAACCAAATTAGTTTAACCTATTTTGACTTGTTTTTTTGTTTGTTTTTTTTTTGGTGCTGAGAACACTTAAGATCTACTCTCTTAGCAAATTTCAAGTATGTAATACAGTATTATTAACTATAGTCACCGTGCTGTACATTAGATCCCCAGAACTTAATCATCTTATAAATGAAAGGTTGTCCCCTCTGACCAAAATCTGCCCATTTTCCCACCTCCCAGCCCCTGGGAACCACCATTCTACTCTCTGTTTCTGTGAGTTCAACTTTTTTAATTTTAGGTTCCATATATAAATGAGATCATACAGTATTTGCCTTTCTCTATCTGGCTTATTTCACTTACCCTAATGTCTTCCAGGTTCATCCATGTCATCACAAATGGCAGGACATCCTTTTTTATGCCTGAATAATATTCCATTGTGTATATATATCACATTTTCTTTATCCATTCTCCACTCACTAACACTTAGGTTGTTTCCATATCTTGGCTATTGTGAATAATGCTGCAATGAACATGGGAGTGCAGATATCTCTTCAAGATACTGATTTTGGGGGCCGGCCCCATGGCTTAGCAGTTAAGTGTGCATGTTCCGCTACTGGCGGCCCAGGTTCCGATCCTGGGCACGCACCGACGCACTGCTTGTCCGGCCATGCTGAGGCCGCGTCCCATATACAGCAACTAGAAGGATGTGCAACTATGACATACAACCATCTGTTGGGGCTTTGGGGGGGAAAAAGAAAAGGAGGAGGATTGGCAATAGATGTTAGCTCAGAGCCGGTCTTTCTCAGCAAAAAAGAGGAGGATTAGCATGGATGTTAGCTCAGGGCTTATCTTCCTCACAAAAAGAAAAAAAAAAGATACTGATTTTGTTTCGTTCAGATATATACCTAAAAGTGGGATGACTCGATTAAATGGTAGTTCTATTTTTAATTTTTTCAGGAACCTCCATACTGTTTTCCACAATCACTGCACCAATTAACATTCCCACCAACAGTGTACAAGGGTTCAATCCTCACTAATGGTTATCTCTTGTCTTTTTGATAATAGTCATCCTGACAGGTGTGAGGTGATTTTGATTTGCATTTCCCTGATGATTAGTGATGTTGAGCACTCTTTCATATACCTGTTGGCCATTTGTATGTCTTCTTTGTAAACATGTCTATTTTGGTCCTTTGCCTATTTTTTTTTTTTTTTTTTTTTTGGTGAGGAAGATCAGTCCTGAGCTAACATCCATGCCAATCCTCCTCTTTTTGCTAAGGAAGACTGGCCCTGGGCTAACATCTGTGCCCATCTTCCTCCACTTTATATGGGACGCCACCACAGCATGGCCTGACAAGCGGTGTGTTGGTGCGTGCCCTGGATCCAAACCCAGGCCTCTAGCAGCAGAGCGCGTGCGCTTAACCACTACGCCATGGGGCTGGCCCCCTTTGCCCATTTTTAAATCACATTATTTGGTTTTTTGCTGTTGAGTTGTAAGACTGCTGATCAGGATATGATTTGCAAATATTTTCCCCCATTCTGTGGGTTGCTTCTTCACTCTATTGATTATTTACTTTGTTGTACAGAAGCTTTTTAGTTTGATGTAGTCCCACTTGTTTATTTTTGCTTTTATTGCCTCTGCTTTTGGTGTCATATCTAAAAAATCATTGCCAAGACCAATGTCAAAAAGCTTTTTCCCTATGTTTTCTTGTAGGAGTTTTGTGGTTTCAGGTCTTACATTTAAGTCTTTAATCCATTTTAAGTTAATTGTTATAAGTGGTATAAGTTAAGGATTCAGTTTTATTCTTTTGCATGCGGACATCCAGTTTTCCCAGCACCATTTATTGAAGAGACTGTCCTTTCCCCATTGTGTGTTTTTGGCTCCCTTGTCAAAGATTAGTTGACCATATATGCATAGGTTGATTTCTGGGCTCTCGCTTCTGTTCCAGTGATCTGTGTGTCTGTTTTCATGCCAGCACCATACTGTTTTGATTACTGTGGCTTTGTAATATAGTTTGAAATCAGGAGGTGTGGTAACTCCAGCTTTGTTCTTCTCAAGATTGCTTTGGCTGTTCAGGGTGTTTTGTGGTACCACACGAATTTTAGGATTGTTTTTTCTATTTCTGTGAAAAATGCCATTGGAATTGTGATAGGAATTGCACTGGATCCGTAGATCACTTTGGGTAGTAAGGACATTTTAACAATATTAATTCTCCCAATCCATGAACACAAGATATCTTTCCGTTTATTTGTATCTTTGATTTCTTTCACCAATGTCTTATAGTTTTCAGTGTACAAGTCTTTCATCTCCTTGGTTAAATTTATTCGTAAGTATTTTATTGTTTTTGATGCTTCTGTAAATAGGACTATTTTCTTAATTTCTCTTTCAGATAGTTCATTGTTAGTGGATAGAAATGCAACTGATTTTTGTATGTCGATTTTGTATCCTGCAGTTTTACTGAATTCGTTTATTAGTTCTAACAGTTCTTTGGTGGAGTCTTTTGGATTTTCTATATATTGAATCATGTCATTTGCAAACAAAGACCATTTTACTTCTTCCTTTATGACTTGGATGCCTTTTATTGTTCTTTCTTGCCTAATTACTTGGCTAGGACTTCCCGTACTATGTTGAATAGAAGTGGCAAGAATGGGCACCCTTGTCTCATTCCTGATCTTAGAGGAAAAGCTTTCAATTTTTCACCGCTGAGTATGAGGTTAGCTGTGGGCTTGTCATATATGGCCTTTGTTATGTTGAGGTACATTCCTTCTACACCTACTTTGTGAGAGTTTTTATCATGAGAGGATGTTGAATTTTCTCACCTGCTTTCTCTGCATCTATTGAGATGATCAAATGATTCTTATCCTTCATTCTGTTAATGTGGTATATCATATTTATTGATTTGCATATGTTGAACCATTCTTGCCTCCCAGGGATAAGTCCTACTTGATCCTGGTTTATGATCCTTTTAATGTACTATTGAATTCAGTTTGCTAGTAGTTTGTTGAAGATTTTTTTCGTCTGTGTTCCTCAGGGATATTGGCCTTTAGTTTTCTTTTCTTGTGGTATCCTTGTCTGGCTTTGGTATGAGGATAATACTGACCTTGTAAATTGAGTTTGGAAGTGTTCCCTCCTCTTCAGTTTTTGGGAAGAGTTTGAGAATGATTGGTGTTAATTCTTTAAATGTTTGGTAGAATTCATCAGTAAAGCCATCTGGCTCTGGGCTTTTCTTGGGAGATTTTTTTTTTTTCAGTGAGGAAGATTAGCCCTGAGCTAACATCTGTCACCAATCCTCCTCTTTTTGTTGAGGAAGATTGGCCCTAGGCTAACATCCGTGCCCATCTTCCTCCACTTTATATGTGGGACGCCTGCCACACAGCATGGCTTGATAAGCGGTACATAGGTCCATGCCCGGGATCTGAACCCATGCTCCCTGGGCCGCCAAAGTGGAGCACACGAATCCAACCACCACGCCACTGGGCCGGCCCCTGGGAGATTTTTGATTACTGATTCAGTCTCCTCACTTATTGTTGGTCTGTTCAGATTTTCTGTTTCTTCATGATTCAGTCTTGGTAGGTTGTAGGTTTCCAGGATTTTATCCATTTCTTCTAGGTTACCCAATTTGTTGGCATAAAGTGTTCAGAGTAGTCTCCTTGATCCTTTGTGTTTCTACAGTATGAGATGTAATGTCTCATTTTTCTTTTCTGGTTTTATTTGTTTGAGTCTTCTCTCTTTTTACTTAATCTAGCTGAAGGCTTGTCAATTTTGTTTATTGTTTATCTTTTCAAAAAACTAGCTCTTAGTTCTGTCGATCTTTTCTATTGTTTTTTTAGTCTCTATTTCATTTATTTCTGCTCTGATCTTTATCATTCCTTCCTTCTGCTAACTTTGGGCTTGGTTCTTTTTCTAGTTCCTTGGAGTATAAAGTTAGGTTGTTTATTTGAGATACTTCTTTTTTCTTAATGTAGACATTTTTCACTATAAACTTCCCTCTTAGAACTGCTTTTGCTGTATCCCAGAAGTTTTAATATGTTTTGGTTCCATTTTCATTTGTTTCAAGATGTTTTTTGATTTCTCTTTTAATTTCTTCTTTGGCCCATTGGCTGTTCAGGAATGTGTTGTTTAATTTCCACATTTTTTTGAATTTTCCAATTTTCCCCCTGTTACTGACTTCTACTTTAATACCATTGTGGTTGGAAAAGATACTTGGTATGATTTCAGTCTTCTTAAATTTGTTAAGACTTGTTTTGTAACCTAACATTTGATTTATTTTGGAGAATGTACCATGTGCACTTGAAAATGTGTATTCTGCTGCTATTGGATGGAATGTTCCATATATGTCTGTTGGTCCATTTGGTCTAATGTATAGTTCAAACCCAATTTTCCTTATTGATTTTTTGTCTGGATGGTATATCCATTGTTTTGTTTTGTTTTTGTTTTTTTTCCCTTTTTCTCCCCAAAGCCCCAGTAGATGGTTGTATGTCATAGTTGCACATCCTTCTTGTTGCTGTATGTGGGACGCCACTTCAGCGTGGCCGGACAAGCAGTGCGTCGGTGTGTGCCTGGGATCTGAACCTGGGCCACCAGTAGCGGAGCGTGCGCACTTAACCGCCAAGCCACGGGGCCAGCCCCGATATATCCATTGTTGACAGTGGGGTATTGAAGACCCCTATTGTTGTGGCAGTACTGTCTATTTCTCCCTTTAGATCTGTTAATATTTGCTTAATATATTTAGGTGCTCTCATGTTGGGTGCATTTATGTCTACAGTTGTTATATCCTCTTGATGAATTGACCCCTTTATCACTATATAATGACTTGTGTCTTTTGTTACAGTTTTTCCTTAAAGTCTGTTTTATCTGATATAAATATGGCTATCCCTGCTCTCTTTTGGTTTCCATTTGCATGGAATATCTTTTTCCATCTCTTTGTCTTCAGTGTGTGTGTGTCCTTAAAGCTGAAGTGAGTCTCTTGTAGGCAGTATATAGTTGCATCTTATTTTTCATATCCAGTCAGCCACTCTGTGTCTTTTGACTGGAGAATTTAATCTGTTTACATTTAAAGTAACCATTGATAGGTAAGGACTTACTAAAGCCATTTTATTGTTTTCTGGCTGTTTTGTAGTTCCCTTGTTCCTTTCTTCCTTTCTTACTGTCTTCCTTTGTGAATTAATGATTTTCCATAGTGGAATGCTTTGATTCCTTTATCTTTTGTGTATCTACTGTAGGGTTTTGCTTTGTGATTACTATGAGGCTTATATAAAACATCTTGTAGTTATAGCAGTCTATTTTAAGCTGATAATAATTTAACTTAGATTGTATACAAAAACTCTACCCTTTTACCCTCTTCTACATTTTATGTTTTTGATGTCATAATTTACATCTTTTTATATTGTGTATCCACCAAGTTATTGTAGCTATAGTTATTTTTAATACTTTTGTCTTTTAACCTTTGTACTAGAGTTAAGTGATTTACACACTGCCATTACAGTATGAAAGTATTCTGAATTTGACTATATACTTACCTTTACCAGTGAGTTTTATATTTTCATATGTTTTCATGTTACTAATTAGCATCCTTTCACTTCAGCTTAAAGAACTCCTTTTGGCATTTCTTTTAAGATAGGTCTAGTGGTGATGAACTCCCTTAGCTATTTTGTCTGGAAAAGTCTTTATCTCTACTTCATTTCTGAAGGACAGCTTTGCTGGCTAAAGTATTTTTGGTTGGCATTTTTTTTTTCCTTTCAGTGCTTTGAATATATCATCCCACTATCTCCTGGTCTGCAAGGCTTCTGCTGAGAAATCTGTTGATAGCCTTATGGGGGTTCCATTGTATGTGATGAGTTTCTTTTCTTTTTTTTTTTTTTTTTTTTAAGATTTTATTTATTTTATTTTTTCCCCCCAAAGCCCCAGTGGATAGTTGTGTGTCGTAGCTGCACATCCTTCTAGTTGCTGCATGTGGGACTCGGCCTCAGGATGAACGGAGAAGTGGTGCCTCAATGCGCACCCGGGATCCGAACCCGGGCCGCCAGCATCGCAGCGCGCACACTTAACCACCAAGCCACAGGGCCGGCCCGAGTTTCTTTTCTTTTGCTGCTTTCAAAATTTTCTCTTCATCTTTGATTTTTGACAGTTTTAGTATAATATGTCTTGGTGAAGACCTCTTTTGGGTTGAATTTGTTTGGGGACCTATGAACTTCGTGTACCTGGATGTCCATATGTCTCCCAGATTTAGGAAGTTTTTAGCCATTATTTCTTTAAATAAGCTTTCTGCCCCCTTCTCCCTCTCTTTTCCTTCTGGGACTCCCATACTGTGTAAGTTATTTTCTTGATGGTGTCCCGTAATTCATATGGGCTTTCTTCACTCTTTTTCATTCTTTTTCCTTTTTTCTCCTTTGACTGGATACAGTCGTTTGCTGCGTGACGATGTTTCAGTCAACGATGGACTGCATATATGGTGGTGGTCCCACGAGATTAGAACCATATAGCCTAGGTGTATAGTGGGCTATGCTATCTAGATTTGTGTAAGTACATTATGTGATGTTTGCACAATGACAAAATTGCCTAAGGGTGTATTTCCCCATTGTTAAGCAACGCATGACTGTAATTTCAAATGTGTTGTCTTCGAGTTCACAGGTTCTTTCTTCTGCTTGTTAAGTCTGCTGTTGATGCTCTCTGTTGCATTTTTCATTCCATTCTTTGTATTCTTCAGCTCCAGAATTTCTCTGTGGTTCTTTTTTATTTCTGTCTCTCTGTTGAACTTCTCGTTTTGTTGGTGTGTTGTTTTCCTGATTTTGTTGTGTTGTCTACTTGTGGTCTCATAGGCTGCTGAGCTTCCTTAAAGCAATTATTTTAAAGTCATCGTCAGGCAATTCTTTGGGGTCAGTTACCAGAAAATTATTGTGTCCCTTTGTGGTGTCATGTTTCCTTGATTTTTCATGTTCTTTGGAGTCTTGTGTTGCTGTCTTTGCATTTTTAGAAACAGCCACCTCCTCCAGTTTTTACTGACTGGCTTTGGGAGAGAAATATCTTCAGCAGTCAGGCCCTGCTAGAGGTTCTGAGGCTTTCTCAGACCTTGTCTATGGATACACCCACTCCACACTTCTTGTTCCCTTTTGGGGGTGAATTCTTAAGATGGTATGCTTCCTCTTGATCCCACAAAGCCAGGCCAGGTGCTGAGGGCCTCCCATTTGCTTTCCCTAGGATGGTGCCCTGAAGTGCTCAAGTTTGTGTGCTTTCTCCCAGTCCTGCAGAGTTGGGGTAGCTTTCTGTGCATGCTCACTAGCTGTCTGCAAAGGCTTGCACTCGCCATCTTTGGGGGCATGCACAGGGAACCTTCTATAGGGGGGTGTGTGTGTGAGGCACACAGAACATTGGAGGGCACCTGTGGGCCAGATGGAGGCTCCACAGGCAAAGCATACCCAGTGGCTTTTGAGCAGGCCTCCTCGTGGAGTCTGCGAAGTGGTCAGTAGGATTCATGTGCCTTTGGTGAGTTCCAAGCCCTGTCTGCTGTGCTTCCAGCCTCTCCCAGACCTAAGCCATGCAGATCACCTCAGTATTCTGCGTGGTGTGAAAAAGAAGTGGGCCTCCTTGGCAGTATCCCACACAGATGGGGAAACCAGGCACCCACTCGCCACCCTCTCACTTTCCCCCATGGGAGAAATTATGGGCCTGGTGGAGCTCTCTTGGTACTGAGCTCTGCTGCCTTGGGGGAGGGGTGACATGGGCAAAGTGAAGCTGCTCCTCTTACCCTCTTCAGTGCACCCAGTCTTGGATTTTTTCCTCCATGGTTGTGCTGGAACCTGTCTGCTGAACTCCTGGACTCCCACAAAGACATTCTTGTCTGTGGTGATTATCAAAATCAATGTTCTGTAGGGAGATGATGGTAGAAAACTTGTATTCCACCATCTTGCTGATGTCACTCCTATTTTGGCTGTTTTTAATCATAGACCTACTGCTCGCCGCAAGCCAGACTATGAGCCGGTTGAAAATACAGATGAGGCCCAGAAGAAGTTTGGCAACGTCAAAGCCATTTCATCAGATATGTACTTTGGAAGACAAGCCCAAGCTGATGTAAGTGTCCGGAGAGTTTCTGTGCGGTCCCCATAGAGCAGGAAACAAGCAGGAGCATGGGAGGTGTGAGAGGAGGTGACGGATGCTGAGGGAGATGGACTCAGGCTGCGAGAGGCCCTTGGCCCCAGAGCGCTGCAGCCAGGGCTCAATCCCAGGTCTTTCTGACTAATCACCCCACCTCGCTGCCCCAGCTGGAGGAGTGACTGGAGGGTAGGGACTGTGTCTCATGTTTCTCTTACTCCTCTCTCAGTTTTTGAGTAGCCATCCACTCAATATCTTTTTATTTGCTTATTTTATTGAGGTCACATTGGTTTATAACACTATATAAATTTCAGGTGTACATCATTATATTTCGACTTCTGTACAGACTGCATCGTGTTCACCACCAAAAGTCTAGTTGCCGTCTGTCACCATACACACGTGCCCCTTTACCCCTTTTGCCCACTCCCCCGCCCCCCCTTCCCCTCTGGTAACCACCACAGGTTCTGCACATCTGTGTGTTTGTTTATCTTCCACATATGAGTGGATTCATACGGTATTTGGCTTTCTCACCTGACTTTTTTCGACCCTCAAGGTCTATCCATGTTGCCACAAATGGCAGGATTTTGTCCCCCTTTTTTTGGCTGAGCAGTACTCCATTGTGTATGCACCACATCTCCTTTACCCATTCATCTGTTGACGGGCACTTAGGTTGCTTCCAAGTCTTAGCTATTGTGAATAATGCTGCAGTGAACATGGGGGTGCATTTATCTTTTCAAATTAGTGTTTTCATGTTCTTTGGATAAATACCCAGAAGTGGGATAGCTGAATCATATGGTATTTCAATTTTTAAATTTTTGAGGAATCTCCATACTGTTTTCCATAGTGGCTGCGCCAATTTACATTCCTACCAGCAGTGTACAAAGTTTCCTTCTTCTCCACATCCTCTCCAACAGTTGTTATTTCTTGTCTTTTTAACAATAGCCATTCTGACGGGTGTGAGGTGATATCTCATTGTGGTTTTGATTTGCATTTCCTAATAATTAGTGATGTTAAACATCTTTTCATGTGCCTGTTGGCCATCAGTATATCTTCTTTGGAAAAATGTCTGTTCATATCCTCTGCCCATTTTTTGATCAGGTTGTTTGTTTTGTTGTTGTTGAATTGTATTCTGCGCAGCAAAGGAAACCATCAACAAGACGAAAAGACAAGCTACTAATTGGGAGAAAATATTTGCAAATCATTTATCCAATAAGGGTTTAATATCCAAAATATATAAAGAACTCTACAACTTAGCAACAACAAAAAATTCAATATCTTTTGAGTGAATTTCAGGCGATTTTTGATACCGCTGTAATTTACTTAATTTTAATCGTAGTTAAATGAAGTATATGGATGTTTTTGAAGGGTAGAGATATTTATTTTCAGGTTGTTGCCTCTTTTCTCAGAAAGGTTAATGAGCTTTCCTTAGTGGGGTCTTGCTGAGCAGTAAGACTCAAATGAAAATGGAGAGGTTGACACGGTTTCCCGCTGATCCTGAAGCGCTGGCGTGCTTACACAAACGTCTTGGAGACACGTGCTAGGCTTCTTGGACTTTCCAGAGAACTGTTTCCTAAAGTGTGCTGATTTTATTCTGTGGCAGTAGAACTTTCACCAGCATTTTGAGAGTATTTAGAGTTGCCGCTTGGCTGTTCCCCCACCCCCCAGAAGTCGGCCTTGTTTTCAAGTTGATGACATTCAACTTCAGTCACAAAGTCACATAACGGGTGTCGGCAGAGAGCTTCCTGGAGATGTCGTTCTCGTGCCCTCACTCTCGTTTCCCCTCCCCCTGACCGTTGCTGGCCATGGTTGTATGTTGATCTGTTCACCTGTGACCTGCAGAACGTGAGTGTCACGCTGTTCCCCAGCCCAGCCGTGACAGTGGCACCTGTGGGAGAGAGGGAGCCTGGTGTGTGGTGGGGTTAGGACAGCGCATTCAGATGACAGCTCTTCAGTGATTCTTTTTGCAAAATTGTTCCTGGTATTGGAGCCTGATGTTTCCTTCTCCTTGTCTTCTCTAGTATGAAGCCAGGGCGCGACTGGACAGGCTCTCCGCCAGTTCCTCCATAAGTTCCGCTGATCTGTTCGATGAGCAGAGGAAGCAGACAGCAGGTAACGGGGGCCTAACTAGGCTGGTCTCCATCGTGTCTATGGCATGAATACTTCTTCTCTGGATAGGACTTTTTACTTGTCCAAGATATTTTAGCAACCATCATTTGAGGCTCTCATCTCCTCTGTAAGTCAGGTAGAGCAGAAGTTATTATTCTAGACTTTGAACGTGGGAAAACCAAGTCACGAAATTTAAGCAGCATCCCCCAAGTGACCCAGCAAGTCGTCTTCCTGAAACACTGTGCGGACGCACAGTGTGAACGTGGCGTCTGGTTCCGTGTGGATCACAGCCTTGGAGGTGGACAGCCGTGGCTCCTGTGTGGCGCTGACCACTCCCCAACTGTGAGACCTTGAGTATTCCCTGTCGCTTTTAGCCTCAGTCTCCTCCTCTGTCAAGTGGGTGGGTAACACCTACCTCACAACATTGTGATGCAGCTTAAATGAGGTGCTGTATATAAAGTGCCACCTCGGTGTCTGGCACAGGGCAGCCCTCCCAGGCCTTCCCGGGCCCGGGGGTAGGCAGAAGCAGACAGAACAGGGGGCTCCACCAGGGAGACAGATGCAGCTTTGGGAACAGGCGGTGGAGAGGAATTGCCTGTCCCCCGTCTCTCTCCAGGGTCCAGACTCCAGGGAGGAGATGTCTGGGGGTCCTGGGAGTGAGCCTGAGTGCAGGCCTGTCCCAGATGTCCAGAACCACGCTGCTCTCTGCTCGTACTTCTGTGTCCAGTAGGAAAGCATGTTTGAGTCCCACCCGGGCCTCAGCCAGGCCAAAGGGGGAAGGGAAGGGCCGTGTCCCTCTTGTGTCACCGCTAACATTAAAGGAGCAGTGTCCTCTAAAGTCATTTCAGGAACCGCTCATCAGCAGGAGCGGCACCGCCTGCACCCCGCCCCCCATTTCCAACCCTGGGGAGCTGGGTGTGGACTTGGGGGGACCAACATGGGCGGCCACCTAGTCTTGCAGCCACAGAGAATAGCTGTTTTCTGAGTTCAGAGAGAAACAGCTCCACAGAGAAGGTCACAGGACAGGCTTGAGTGTTGGGGCCTTCTGTGTCGGGGTCTGGGGGGCATTAGAGGGTCCCCTGGGCCCTCGGGGTGCAGTGGGCGCTGCCAGGCTGCTGTGCTGCGGGGAGATGGGGTGCTCTAGCCAGGCGGTGCCTGGTGAGCCGCGGGGGTGCTGACTGCAGAGACAGGCGGGGGCCAGGGCCTCAGCCTCTGTGTGGTGCCCTCTGGGCGGGGAGCGCCCTGTGCTTCGCCCTTGACCCCAAGCAGGAGGGGCCTGTTGCTCTTGGTCAGGCTGCTTTCCGACGGGGTGTTTCCTGCCCCGAGTCGGGGGGCAGGTGTGGCTTGTGTTCTCATCCCCAGACTTTCCGTGTGCCGGCCTCTTGTCAGGGCAGCTTCCTTTTGTAACTTCCCTGGCAGAGGGCTGCTTGGCCCCTTTGGAGTGTCCCAGCAGTCCCATCCGCACCCCCGTGGGTCAGTGCTGGTCACCTCGCAGGAGCCTGGCCCAGGGGGCGGGTCAGTCTTGAGAACCTAGTGAGTTGAAAACCATCCCTGGCAATGTGTGCTTTTGTGATTCGAGTTGCTGGAAGTTTCTCTCTGAAACATTATTGTTTGCTGAAAAAACCTCTTGGAGATCAAATGAGAGCGGCCTTTCCAATTGTTGATGGAAAATTGTAGCCAGCCTGTGTTTACCTTCCTGTCCCCTTTCAGAGAACAAAGGTCCATTTATTCTTTTGGCCTGTGTGTGTCCCAGGCAAACTCTGTCGGTGGGAACTCGCGGGCACAGTAAGGTGCACCCTGGATGCTGGACCCCACAGACCTCCCCCCTACCCAGCGGGCAGTCTGCCCTCTCTCCTCCATTCCAGACCCACGTGGTTCAGACCAGGGTCACCCTCGTTCTGCACCTTCCATCAAGCTCATTATAAAAGATGCCTTTAATAACTGCCCTAAATGTAAGAGCATTGAACAATTCTTATTAAATATTTACTTTTTATTTAGAGTGCCTTTCAGCAGAGAGCAAAAGCTGTTTTAAAAAACTATTCTGTGTTCCCTATCTTACAATGTTTCCCCATCTGTGAAACATCAGTGTCATTGGGAGATCACAGTACACCTTTATTATTTCTTCGGGGTGTAGTCGGGGGGCAGAGAGTTCCAAATTTGAAATGCCTCCTGCTGAAGTGAAATACGTCCCAGAGATGTGGTTTAACCCAGGAGCCCCGACGTTTCTCACGGGGCCATTCCCTCTCAGGGTTAGAAGAATCAAATGAGAAACACATGTAAGCGCCCACCGCCAGCCTGGCACAGCTCGGTCCCTGTGGTCCCTCTAATAGAGAGGGTCACTTGGGGGTGTGGGACTGCCATCAACTGGGCACTGCCTTAGGAGAGAGCCTCTCAGGGCACCAAATGACAGAGCAGAGGTAGCTTTGTGAGAGCAGCGTTGGAACAAAAGAAGCTTAAAACCCAGTTTGCCCCCTCCGTGTATTCTCTCAAAAAACAATTCTGATCGTTTGAATCCGAGCAGGCCACCTGCATGCCGAGACGCTGCAGACCCTTCTCCGTGCGTTGTGTGGGGCTCCGTGGTGTCTTGTTTGCTTTCATCTCCTTGATCCTGAGGGTCCCTCGGGGCACCCTGGCCACCCTCTTTTCCTCCCTGCCCTGGCCCAAAGTCCAGGACAGTGGCCTCTTTGGGCCCTGCAGGCCTCAGAAGCACTGACCCCAGTCTGCAATCAAGGGATGGTGTCTGGTTATTTGCTAAACGTCATAGCTGTGCGGTAGTGTTGCCAACGCAGATTCGTTTATACAAACCGGAGTCTCGTCAGTTTTAGCAAACCCACGGCCACCGGGCCGTCTGCGAGGAGTTGTCGCTGCAGCGCTTCTGTGCCTGAGTGAACTTATGTCCGGGTAACCTTGGAAATCCTTTTTCTCTTGATTCGTCTCCATTCCAGGGAAATGGGTACATGATAGTCTATTGACAGCTCATTGCTTGAAGAGCCTGGAGGTCATCCTGGGCCCCTCCAGCTTCCGCAGCTCACCACAGACCTGTCCCTCCGCTGGTCTCTCGCATGGAGCACCCTTGGGTCCCCCTGAGGCCAGGCCCTCCCTCTCCTTGCCCACACGGGCCCACTGCCCCGCCTGGTCTTCCTGCCTCTGGGCGTGGCTTCCCCCTCCTCTCTTCTCCCTCCTCCCAGAATGCCCTTTCAAAATACAGTCCAGTCATCCCGGGCTTGAAATCTGCCCTTGGGCTGGAGAGCAGCTCTGCCCCCCAGCTCCCGCACCTTTCAGGACCACGGCTCCTGTCGGCCTTTCCAGGCTCATTTCTTGTCATTTACCTGGTTAGGCCCCCTGCACACTCCCACCACCCTGTGATCTCACCACCCAGGTGAGGCCGTCCGATGACCATCTTCCCCGACTGGACCATGAGCTATTCAGGGGCAGGACCTGTCCCTTCTCGTCTCTGTAGCCCTGGCGCCTGATGGTGCCTGGCGCAGAGGAGGCCCCCGTGTCTGTTGAGTGAGTGAGTGGACGGGCATGAATGGGCTGGGGCTCGTTGAGCTCTGGAGGCAGGGGCGCTGGTCAGTGGGCCCCTCAGTCGGGCCGAGCGCAGGAGCCGTGTCCCCGCCGCGCCACCGCCTCTTCCAGCACAGCTGAGGAGCGCATTTCCACCAGCTCTGACGCCGCGCGGCCGGTGACAGGTGCACGGCAGCGATGTCTCCACTTCGGCTGGAGCTGAATTTCAGAGCTGGTGTGGCGTCGTGTCTTTCCTTCTCTGTTGTTGTGGCCGTGGAAGCTTGAATTGAGAGGTGGCCCCATGGGCCTGGATCGAGTGACCGTGACAGGCAGACCCCCGCCGACCCACCCGTGTTGGGCGCAGTGAAGGTCGCTAGCACGGCGTCACCCGGCCTTCCTGGCTGATGCAGGACGTCCACTTCGACGCTTGTCACCGCCTGGCTCAGCCGCCCTGCCCCCTGCCTGCTCTCCCCAGCCTCCATCCCAGAGAGGGAGCCCCTCTTCCGGGCCGCTTGAGCCAAAAGCCTGGGACTTGTCCTTGATTTCTCTCCTTCCCAGCCTCCCACGGCCAATCGGGACACCCAGACCTATCCACTCCTGACCCCGCTGCCACCAGCTTAGACACGGCCACAGCCCAGGCTCTCTTAGTGCTGTCGGCAGTTGACCATCTGCCTCCCCAGGAGGCGGTCAGCGCTGGAAAAGCAGGTTCGCGTCGGTGTCCGCCGCACCAGGCCCGCTGTGGGTGTCACGGGGACAGATAGCGGGAAGCGGGCAGGGAGCCTCTTCCTGAGGAAGCAGCGTGAGCTCCCGTTTCCTGGAGCCATTGTGTAGCCGAACACTGGGCTGTCCTTGAGAGCTGTTGCCGACCCGGGCAGCTCTCGGGAGACACGGCGCCCAGAACCCGGAGGAGGACACGGGAGATGCGCAGTCAGTTTTCTGTTTGGAGTCCGTCAGGCCCAGCGCAGCAGACCTGCGGGGGGAGGAGGGGCCTCCTTGCCGGGGACCTGACACCTACTCCAGGAGTTGCCGCGAGTCAGTTGTACCCCCAGGAGTGTAGATCAGTAGTGAGGATTAAGTAAGTAATAAAGATGCACAGTGACAGGCTAAATCAGACCCGAGCTTGTTTCTCCCTCACAGCGGGCAGTTTAGGACTGGCAAGCTGCTCCCTGAGTCAGGGTCCCAGGCCCCTGTCATCTTGTCGCTCCTGACCTCCATTCTCTACTTCACCTCATGCCCAATATGGCTGCTCTAGCTCTAGCCATCACATCTGCATCCCAGCCAGCAGGAAGGAGGAAAAGGGCATGCTCTGGCCCTGTAAGGCACTTCTGCCTACATCGCATTGACCAGAACTCTGTCACCTAGAGACGCTTTGCTGCAAAGGTTAGAATTCGGGAGTTCTGTACAGAGAAGGCGAGGAGAGGAATGACACTGAGGCAGCCATCTCATGGCACCTGGGGACTGAATGTAGTCAGTGAGGGGTCCTGGTCCCAAAGCTGTCCTGCCCCAGCTGTGCTCTCCTCTTCAAATGCTTCTTAAGCTGGAAACATAAGTAGGTGCTTCTGCCGGAGCCCCCCCACCGACTCTGGGCCACACCACCCTGGCCACTGTGGACCTGGCCTCGTACGAGAGCAGCTATGGCTCTATCCCTGTGCGCTCAGGATCTCCACTGCTCCTTGTTTGCTGTAGAGACCCACTTTACAGGCTGGTAGCTCCGCTGGTAAGTGGCGGTGCTGGGATTTGAACCCAGATCCCGGCGCTGGGCTGGGCTTCCACTCCGTCATTGGCAGAGGCCTACGACACTAAACAGTCAGCCAGGGGCAGAGAGGGGAAGAACCGCACCTGGGGCCCTCCCCATGTGGTGGGCCTGGGGCTGGTGCTGTGGGTCAACAGCGTGTCTCCTGGGGGCTGTCTGTCCTGAAGGATAACGTGTCCATTCTATTTTGGTTCTGGAAAGGGACCTGGCTTCTAATGCTCAAGGGGCAGGCGGTGTAGACGGGTGGGCAGCTGGGCTTGGCTCCCCAGGGGACCTGCAGGGTTTGGTTTCGCAGGTTTCACAGTCGCTGAGCCCCTCCAGCATCCTGTGATGACTGTGTGACAAAAGTTCACCCAAAACCCCGGGTGTCAGCTCCTGGCCCCTTTATATGTGAGAACACTGACATGTGTCACCCGTGTTGGTGGCACAGGTTAGTGTGCTAATGTCTGTGTCGGGGCAACTAAACTGCAGCAGCAGAGGCCCGCTGACACCGGCTTGGCGAGACGAGGAGGACCAGCCTGAGGACGGCGTGAGCGTGGCTTGGGCCCAGAGTCCGGCAGCAGCGTCAAGACAGACTCGCCTGTTCAGCTCACCTGCCCGGGGCGCCTCGTCCTCCTGCACTGCCCGGGCATCCTTGAGCAGCGGGGGGAGGGGAACAGCCAGGGCCACAGACGCGGATAGCTGCAGCGGAGCCTGAACTCTCCCCGCAGTAGCCCCAGGGCCAGCAAACGGCTGAGGATGCATGAATCCCAGGAAGGCTCTGATTGGCCAGGCCCGGGTCACGTGTCCACCCCTGGGATGGGGGCAAGCAGGGAGGCCACCCCAGGGGAAGGGAGACGGATTTTTACCAAAAGAGGGGAGAAAGCATGCTGAGCACACAAAACCACAGATGTCTGCCCATCTGCCATTTACTGAGTGCTTACCTGTCAGGTCTTGTATTAAGCACCCCAAGGAAATGGGGGCCCAGAGAGCGTTAAGGAGCCCCTGCAAAGGCACACAGCCTGGAAGTGGCAGTGAACATATTTGGACCCATGATGGTCTTAGGAGCCGGTTCTGCATCTTCTCTCATGTGGATTCTCGCAGCTGGATCACAGCAGGGCTGGCACTGAAGCCCAGTCCCAGCCCCCCTGCAGGGTCCTTCTCCCTTAGCCACAGCTGCTGCTGGGGGGGGGGGCGGGCGGGGCATGTTCTCCAGAGTCATTGAGTCCCGGGGCACCGCTTGTGCCCTCGTGGCGGCAGAGTGACAGCCCGCGTGTGCTCTGCGTGCAGGAAACTACAACCTCGCCAGCGTGCTGCCCGCCGCGCCTGACATGGCCCAGCTGAAGCAGGGCGTGCGGTCCGTCGCTGGAAAACTCTCCGTCTTTGCCAACGGAGTCATGACCTCCATTCAGGTGAGTGCACCTGGGAGGGCGTTCACTGGGAGGATGGTGGGTTCATAGTTTTGAAAATGAGATTCGGATGACTCTTCAACTTCTGGGAAATTAGATTTCACATTTCATAGATTTCAATAAATAAAATTATTGATTTATGTGTTTGCTGCAGTATAGCCCAGGACGTCCTGAAATTGTCATGTTACATGTAAATTTTCTAATGTGTGACTCCAGCAGAATTCTTACAGGAGTTGTCATGATCGTTGTCCACTTTTTTCCTATATTGGAACAGGGAAATATTAAGAAGAAAATAAAAATTACCTATATTCCCACCTCACAGGGGAAACTTTTGTGAATATTGTGGAATATTTTATTTTATGCATATCTATGCATATCTTTTTAAAATTAAAAAAGGATTATGTCATATGTATGGTTTTATATCCTGTTTTTTCATGATGTTATAAGCATTTCCATATAATTAAAAATTATTTGGAAACCACATTGTGTGGAGTGAAAATACATATAATTTATTTAACTGTTCCCCACATGGGGTATTTAGATTGAGTTTCAGTCTTGTAAATGAGGCGAGGATAGAGCATCCTCGTGTGTGACAACCTGAGGCCCTCTCTGCTCGCACGGAAGGCTGATCTCGGGAGCCTTCTTGTTCTTGCCGTTTTAGAAGGATGCTCTTATTGATGTGAAACAGCCTTCGGGAGTGGGACTAACCGATGTGGATCTGGTGCCTCTCAGGGATTCCCGGGGGGAGGGTGTGGGGACCCCACTATGGAGAACTCCCTCAGCCCTGAGGCTCCTGCTGTTGATAACACAGCCTTTGGGTAGAATTCACAGAGCCCTTTCATGTCCCCGCGGTCAGCTGAGCCCACACCAGCCCTTCCAAGTGGGTGACGTCCCTATTTCACAGATGATCACCCCCATTTTAAGGTGAAGATACAGAGGCACAGAGAGGTTAAGTTGCTTCCACAAGATCACTCAGCCGAACCAGAATTTTGGGGTTGAGACTCCAGATGTGTTCCCTGTCCTCCCGTCACACTTGCCCCCGGAGGGCTCAGTACTTGGCCCTGCATGCCACATCCTTTGTTCCCTGCCTCCAGTCCTTCCCCGCGGAGGCCATGGCAGGATGCTACTCCAAGTCTTAAACTCATGAGTCCTCAGCACCGGGCAGCCGTGGCTGTGGGAGTGCCCGATTCCGTACGGTGTCCTCGGGGGCAGCGCTGGTGCCAGATGCCAGGCACTTGCTGCTCTGTGTCATTGCCACTCCAGCCTGTGATGCTGGGCATTGCGTGTGTGTGGCGACGAGGAACAGACGCTGAGTGTTCCTGAGCTCTCCTTGTGGTTCTCCTTAGGATCGCTATGGTTCTTAACGCTGACGTCGTGAGCTGTTTCCTGGAGAAGTTCCTCTGCAAACGCACCACCAGTGGCCGCATCACAGACTGCGGTGAAGACCAGCCAGCTCTGCAGATGGTTTTGCTACTTTTTCACGTGGTATATATACATTACTGATTTTTAATATTTCTTTTGAGAAATCCTTATTTTTGACATAGTAGGCGCTTTATTGTAATTTCTGTTGGGCGTTACTTCCTGCACGTGTCCTCCTCTGGCATGTCCACGCATATCCTTGCTTCATTTTCTTGCAGTCTTTAGTTCCAGCAGCTGGGGGCCTGGAGACACGGGCCCCTCCCACCTGTCCGAGGACCGAGAGCCTTCGTGGGGGGTGTCTCGGTGCTGTGTGGCTCATGGGCCAAGGGCTGCCAGAATCCACCGATGCTAGAGGGGCCTGGAGAAACAAAACTCACAGCACACATTTCATTCAAAAGGAGCAAAGAATAACAACAAAAGACCCAAAATGACTGGTGTCTGATTTGACAGATTGCATCATTTGTATTTCCACATACTGAGATGATTTCAAAATAATGTTTAAAGTCATCTGTCCCTTTGTAAATTGTTTATTTTATATGATCTATAAATTTAAAAATAATTTTAAGTGAGTGCTTTTAACAAACCTGAGGTTCTGCATTGCCAAGGGAATTAATCTTTTGACAAGGTGTTGCTGTTTGAATTTATGAGAAATGTAAGATAACTCCCTAAGTGCATTTATCAATCGATATAGTGTACAGAATTAAAAATGAATAAGGTAAGGAGATGCACCCACAGAAAACACTTCAGTATATGGGAAAATAATAGTTGTAATTGGGTAGTTTTGTAATATTTTTTATCTTAATCTTGGTTTTCAAAAAAATTACAGAATGTGTATAAATGAATAAAGAAAAATAATTTGGCTGTGTTTTAGACAGCATTAGAATATATTGTTCAGCACAGTAAAATATATTTGAAATTTGATGAACCAAGAAATGTGGTTTCAACTGAATATTTTGTGAATCTTTCTTAAAAGCTCAAATTTGTAGACTTCTCAATATAATAAAAGTTGCCGCAGATTGTGTGGCCTACTTTTTTCACAAAAGCTTTTGTAACGAGTCCCTGTCCGTGAAGGCTCGTGGGATTACGTTGGTGTACATTTGAATTATGATATAATTATTGATCTGTTTCTAATGGATCTTGCCATTAACTGAGGTGTCGTCCATAGCACAGGGTGGGGTGTCCTTGCTGAAAGGGAGGGTGTGCAGAGTGGCGTCTTTCAAGCCCGAGAGGCTGCCATAGCAAGAAACCACAGACTGGGGGGCTTAAACAACAGAATGCACGATCTCACAGTTCTGGAGGCCAGAAGTCCAAGATCGATGTGCCGTCAGGGGTGTTTCTGGAGAGGACCCACCCCCCACCCCACCCCCCGGCCTGTAGAAGGCTGCCTCCTCTTCTGTGTCCTCACACAAGAGAGCCAGAGATCTCTGGTGTCTCTCCCTCTTCTTATGAGGAGACCAGTCCTGTGGGGTCTGCGCCTCACCCTTATGACCTCATTTAACTTTAATTACCTCCTTAAAGGCCCCATCTCCAAATATAGTCACATTGGGAGTTAGAGCTTCAACATATGCATTTTAGGGGCACACAATTCACTCCATAACGGTGTCCATAAGAAATTCCCACACCCTTAGCCCTGCTCCGGGCTGGGGCTGGGATCATTCCATCTCCTGGAAACCCTCCGAGCAGGTTAATGCCCATTTTACAGACGAGGCGAGTGAGACTCTGCTGAAGGTCGCCCCCTCTAACTCTGAATGTGGCTGGGCTTTTTCTTATTGAACGTCCTCACGTGGCAGGGCCTCGGCAGCCCCACCCCCAGGCCTTGCTGGGACTCCTCTTGCCGCTGTCCATACGAGGCCTGTAGGGCCCAACTCTCAAAGGTATTTCAGAGAGGATGCTGCTCTCGGTGCTTTACCTTGCAGTCCACTCAACCACGGGGCGGGTGCTGGCGGAGCCTCAGCTGCTGGGCTCCCACCCCCCGCAAAGCGTGTGTGCATGTGAATGTGTGTGTGCGTGTGTGTGACTTATAGTTTGTGTTCCTGGCCCATTTGTCCTTGGGCCTTGGTGTCTTGTAATCAGTTTGCACGAGTGCCCCCTAGAGTAAAGGTATCAGTTAATAACTGTTCTCACAATACACGTTTTGGGTCTATTGATTAAAAAAGAATATGGGCTCTGACAATCCAAGGACTGGTGGAAACGGCCAGGACTGGGCTGCAGGGCGAAGCAGTGGGGCTTTGAAAAAGGTGTTTATGGTGCGTTTGTTCTTGAGAGCAAAGCCAGTAAGGGCCGGGTGATATTTCTGAGGAATTGGGAAAGCACAGTGGGGAGAGGGGAAGGGGAGGGGGCTGTTTTACGCAGCCTTAACCAGAACGAATTCTCTCTGAAAACGCAGCAATGTTGATCCCCTTGGAGAGCTGCTGGGAGAGCAGTAAATAGAGATGTGGGGGCAGCCTGGGGCGGGAGGGAGGGGGCGTTCCCGCTGAGCTTTACCCACGGCACAGACCCGGGCGCTCCCGGGAGGCAGGAGCCAGCTCCGGCCTGGGTGACGCTGGGGCAGCAGAGTCAGCGGGCAAAGCTCCACGCCCGCCTGAAAGGGCCTTGGACGCCAGGGCCCCAGCCGCCCCTCCACTCCCCACTCCTGCTTATTCATACTAAGCTCCACCAACACCTGCCCCGCCCGCCGGGTCCTCGCCCTTCTAGATGCTCCACCTGAAAACCTGGTGAAACGTGACCCTCCCTCACACCCCACGTCCGTCTGGCAGGAAATCCTGCGGGCGCCCCTTCTGGAGTGCACCTGGAGCCTGACGCACTGCAGCCAGGGGGTCTCCTCCCTGGCCCCTTCCGTCTCAGTCAGGGCACACCACTGCCACCCAAACCCTCCAGGGGCTCCATCCCAGAGCAGCGTTCCAGCCATCTCTGTCACCACCCTCATTCTGGTTTGTTCACGGCCCTTTCCCTGCCCACACCCGCTCCCAACATCCACAGAGAGCCCGGTGGGCCTGGTGCCATGAAAAACGGGTTGCTAAGGTGGGTGGACGAGTGACAACCTCCCAGGATGCATGGTGGGCGGTGACAGTGGGGCAAGACGATGCAGGCACCCCGGCATCCAGGTCTGGGCCTGCCGCTGGGACTGGGATGCCCATGGTGAGACACTGAGGACCCAACCCTGCCCCCAGCAGTGCTCCTGCGCTCTGGTGGGGGGTCGCTGACCTTCCTCCCCGACCCCGAACACTGCTCTGCTCTCCAGGTTACGCGGCTCCGATACTGCTGTTTGCACTGTGTCGTGTGATCCGTTTACAAAGGCCCACGTGCTTCTCCCTCCCTTCCCTTCCCGGCCCGTTTTCCTCTGTTTGTAGTTCTTATCGTTCTGCTTGCCCAGGTCATTTGTCTCACCTAAAACACGAGCACAGTGGCAGGAACGCCAGCGTGGGCCTGGCACAGACAATGGATGGGATGAACAGACGGACGGAGACGGGGACGGTGAGGGACAGACACCAGGGGTCTCTCTGGCCACACAGGCGTGTTTTAGAAACAGGCTCCCTGGGCCTGGTCTCCCTGTCTGTGCTGGTCCCTCTCCTGGGCCTGACCCACACCCCTCCGAGGCAGCTGGGGTTCTCAGGGTGTCCACTGGGTGAGAGCCCCGGCTGAGTATCCCAGCTGTACCCTGGGGGCCCTGCTGCTGACCCCCTGAGCCCCGTGACGGCCCTCTTCCTGACTCCATCCCCACCCCGCCACCTGCACCAGACATGACCTCCGTCTCTTGAGCTCCCAGTTCCTCTCTCGTACCCTCTGACTTTCCTGTCACCTGGTTAGCCGTGCCCTTGTCTGCACCACACACCCAGGCGTGGGTGTTGGCCTGCCCCGGGACTGTGCCCACAGCAGGCGCAGACGGCCCAGGGCTCGGCCGGATTAGGCCATCGTCGCCAGGCACTCGAGTCCAGCTCTGGCTGTGCCTGTGGAGCATTCAGGACACCCCTCCGTCAAACGGGCCCCTGCAACATGCACAGGCAGGCAGCCCCCTCCTTTGCTTCCCACTGCCCCCTACGTGTCCTACAAGGACCGCCGTGGCCTTGGTGAGAGGCAGCACCTGCCAGGCACCTGCCCGGCCACTCAGGCCGCCCCGTTGCTGCCCCACCTTCCACGAACAAATAGCCAACGGGTCTGTAGAGCCTACCTCCTGCGTGTCCTCAGCCCCACGGCCTCCACTGACCTGAGCCCTGGCTGTCTCTGGCAGGGAGGACTCTGCAGCCCGGGGTCCCCTCCTCCAGCCCGGCCCCCAGCCACCCGCTCACCGGAGCAGGGCAGCCTCCTAACAACACGTGGCTCCTGTCTGCCCGCCGAGATCCTCCCTCGCCTCCCTTCTGCTCTTCAGGGTCCTGAGCGCCTCCGCGTGGCCCGCAGACCCCACGGTCTCCTCCCCCTGCTCCTCGCAGGCCCTCGGCAGCCAGGCTCTGTCTCCTCCGGCCTCTCCGCCGTGGTGGCCTCTGCCAGGAAGGAGCCCTAAGAGCGCGGTGATCAAGAGCTGGTTCTGGAGGTGAATGGGCTACGAGGGGCCATGAGAGCCCCGTCAGTTCATCCTTCAAGTGGCGCGGAGAGCAGCACCCAGCACCCGGTGGGTGCGGGGAGGAAGCACAGGAAGTGCACGAGCTCGCCTAGCGGGGTTGCCGGCACAGTCAGCACGCTGCCTCGGGCCCTTGGGGGAGGTGGGGGCGCCCCCGCGGGCAGGCGAGGCGTCGCTGCCCCTTCCCGGAGAAAGCGGCTGAGGCGCAGAGTGCCCAGGGTGGGCTCAGGTCACACTGGTGAATGGGGGGGTGAGGGGCACTGCCCGGGCCTCCCAGCACGATGTGGCCTCACCGCAGGGGCCCCCTCACTCGTTCACCCCCTCCCGGTGCCCTCGTGCACACGCCCAGACAACCATCACCCCTGCGCCAGCGGCTGCCTGCGCCCCCGGACGCAGTCGCCATTCGGACCTCTGCCCTACTCGCTCCCCATGTTCCTCAGGCTTCGGAGGAGGGGGTCTGGGGGGCCCAGGCATGGCCCGAGGCCTCCTCTCTGGCTTCAGTGTAGTAAGTGTAGGGGAGGAAAAGTTCCTTTTCCTTCCACCCTCTGAGGTTCTCCCGCTGGGCCCTTGTAAAATCAGGTTGACGAAAGGCGGGTTGGCCACAAGGGGACTGACCCCAACTGCATTTGACCCAGACAGAAACAAATGCCCCAGTCCCTTTGGAGTTCCCTGGAGGCCGGGCTGTCAGGGTGGGACCTTCCTGCCATGTCTTCCCCAGGCAGGCCCAACAGAAAGCAGAGCCCAAGCTACTGCAGGGGCAGGCTGAGTCGCAGATCAGAGAAGGTTCTGGTGCCCGGGAACACTGCACAGCCTCTCTGGTTGGAGCCTCTCACATTCCTCGAGGCTTGGGTGTCGGGTGACTAGAGACCCCAGGTGCAGCGGTCCCCATTATCCGGGGTTTCACTCTCCGCTGTTTTAGTTACCTGCAGTCAACTGCAGTCCAGAATCTTCCTTCTGACTATGGTCAGTGACTAGTAGCCTAACACTATGTCACAATGCCTACGTCCTTCGCCTCTCTTCGTCTCATCACGTAGGCACTGTATCATCTCACAGAACTACAAGAAGAAGGGTGAGTGCGGTACAATAAGATATTTTCAGAGAGAGAGACCACAGGCACATAACTTTTATTGCAGTGTATTGTTATGATTGTTCTATTTTATTGTTATTGTTGTTAATCTCTTACTGTGCCTGGTTTATAAATTAAACATATCGTAGGTATGTCTGTGTAGGAAAGAACATAGTACACACAGGGTTCAGTACTATCCGCAGTTTCCGGCAGCCACTGGGGGTCTTGGAACATAACCCCTGTGGATAAGGGGGGACTGCGGTACCTGTTTGCAGAACCGCGGGCTGTCACTGTGGGGACTCTGGGGCTTGCTTCAGTAGTTTTTTGAAGTGCTGCACGTGAACACAGACACAGGAAGAGGAGACTCTGGAGGTGGTGGGGGTTGAGGAGAGAGCTTGAGACTGGGACCCAATGCGTGTGTGTGTGTGTGTGTGTGTGTGTGGTTGGGTGGGTGGGTGGAGTGAGGGAGTGTTAGAGAGAGAAAGAGAAGAGGAAATTGGAGAAGTTGTGCTGTAGTGTCTCACTTCGTGAATCTCCTGTAAAACGGACATTATTCACCAAAGCTTTTATTTAGTTTATGGGGGTGGGGAGAAAGATTGTGACAAATGTGAGGGTGGCCTCCAGGTGGGGTGAGTGACAGCAGAGCAGCCAAGGGGTCCTACTAGACCCCAGGGGAGGGTTGGGCAGTGAAACTGGAACATGGAGAGGACAGGGATGCAACCGGGGCCTTGGAAACATCTGGAAGCAGGAGCTGTAGTGCCAGCAGCGCTTTCTTGGTGTCTCCTGCCACCTGGCTTCATTCTCTTTCACTGTAGGTTGCTTTCTTCACCAGGTAGGAGCAGGACTGCCAACAGTTCCTGACATCACATCCTGCATCTCCCCCTACATGAGCCCTACTGGCTCCAGGCTGGAATAAACCCCCAGGAAAGGGCTCTGATTGGCTGCGCTCCAGTCAGGACCTGCCCCCCGACCAATCAAGAGTGGCCTGAGGGTGGTGTCTTATAAGAACTGGTGCCCCTGTGGGAACCACACTGTTGAGTGGGGGTGTTCCTGGGAGAAGGGGACCGGTTCAGGGCAGCAGAACGGCAGGTGCCCTCCAGAGGAAGGGGGCACATTGCCTGAGCATCTACGTTGTCTCTGAACCCCTGTAAAATATTCTCACCCTCGACTCGCAGGTGAAGAAACCAAGGCTTGGAGAGGCTACAGGATGACACAGCTAGTAAACGGTGGAGCCAGGATCAAGACCCGGGGCTTTGGGTGCCAAAGCCTGGGCCCATTGCACCACTGCCCCACCTTTCCAGCCTCTGTTTCACGCTGCTGCACTCTTCTTGCCAGAGCATAAGGACAGAAGGCAGAGAGCACACTGGGTCTCTTCTCCCATCTCCAGAGCACAGGGTTTCTCCAAGTTGGGTCTGGACAGATCCCTAGTTGTCTCTCCAGGGGTCCCCTGGG
This sequence comes from Ceratotherium simum simum, assembly GCF_057802395.1. Lineage (NCBI taxonomy): Eukaryota > Metazoa > Chordata > Mammalia > Perissodactyla > Rhinocerotidae > Ceratotherium > Ceratotherium simum. The sequence continues at coordinate 7,361,817 of NC_141924.1, forward strand.
GAGTCTGCACTGATAGAAAAAGAGCAACAAACCCATTTGTTATGTAAGTTGCACAAATGCAGGATGTAAGGTTGATCATGACCATTCACAGAAATCTCCCACGTTCTTAATAATCATTTTGTCCTCGAAAGTTGCACATGAGCGACAAGGACTGTCCTGGCCAGTTTACCTCGGCTGACGGATTTTCATGTCATTTGCCTGTTAGAGTTTATATGTGTTAAATTTGCCTTTTCTTTGTTACTATGGTATTGCATTATCCCCAAAACTCAGAGATAGAATACACAGCTCAAAGCCATTCACTAAGGCATGAATGTGGGGTGCGAGGAGACGTGTAGGTTCTACAACTCAGAATGAAGTTGTAAACAAATACAGGAGCAGGAGAGCAGTGCACACGCAGAGTGGGTCTGCATGCTCTGGGCCAGTGGATCTGCAGGGGCGGTGCTTCCACGAAGCCCCTGGGAAAGGAAGGACAAGCAGGAGGGCTGACAGTGAGGGGTGGACGTTGATTTCATTGGCTCCGCCGTCCAGCCCGGGCTCCCAGGGCAGGGACCGACACAACTTCACCAGTTGTGAAGGAGTGGCGGGAGCTCGTTTCCAAGGACAGCACCAGGGCTTCTCCAGGTAAACCCACTGGGTTATTTCCCGAACAAGCAACAAATAGTTCTTTCCAGCACAAAACTGATTAATTTTGACACTAAAAACAGAGAGGACGTCCAAACCACAGAAACACCATCCAACGCTCCCTTCTAGCAAGAAAAGAGAAACGGCTCACGCTGTCACTGAGAAGGTAGGAAAACCAGTCTGTGATGGGCTGAATTGTGTCCCCCCAAATTCATAAGTTGAAGGCCTAATGCCCAGAACCTCAGAATGTGACTGTATTTGGAGATTGGGCCTTTAAAGAGGTGATTAAAGTAAAATGAGGTCATGTGGGTGGGCCCTGATCCCATGGGACTGGTGTCGTTATAGGAAAAGAAGATTAGGACACAGACACACACAGAGGGACGACCATGTGGGGACACAGGGAGAAGACAGCTGTCTGCAAGCCGAGGAGAGAGGCCTCAGGAGGAAGCAACCCTGCTGACACCTTGATCTTGAACTTCTGGCCTCCAGAACGGTGAGACAATAAATTTCTGTTGTTTAAGCCCCAGTCTGTGGTGTCTTGTTATGGCAGCCCTGGGACATGAGCATCCTGCCCAAGATGGACCGTCAAGTGTTATGTTCAGAACGTACGACAGGCGGGCTGGACCTGTGGCCTAGTGGTTAAGTTTGGCATGCTCCGCTTCAGTGGCCCGGGTTCGTGGGTTTGGATCCCGGGTGCAGACTTACACCACTCGCCAGCCATGCTGTGTCAGTGACCCACGTAAAAAAAAAAAAAAAAAGAAGGAAAGAAAGACATGCAGTTGGCAGAATTCCTTGATCAAAAGGCAAGGATGGGGGGCTGGCCCGGTGGCGTAGATGTTAAGTTTGCACGCTCCACTTTGGCGGCCTGAGGTTTGCAGGTTTGGATCCCGGGCACGGACAGATGCACCGCTTGTCAAGCCATGCTGTGGTGGCGTCCCATATAAAGTAGAGGAAGATGGGCACGGATGTTACCCCAGGGCCAATCTTCCTCAGCAAAAAGAGGAGGACTGGCAACGGATGTTAGCTCAGGGCTAATCTTCCTCACCAAAAAAAAAAAAAAAAAGGCAAGGTCGGAGGTCACAGAGTATCAACTGCACCCCAGAAGGAACAGAGACGAGTAGGCATTTCTGACATTTGGGCAAAACCACTGATGTCTCGCTTCTCGGCCTCCATGCAGTGTTTATATGAGGGGGAAGTGCTTGATGACTCTTTGTTCTGTTTATCACTGAAAACCCAAGCTCAGGAGAAGAGATGGTGTGTGTGCGTATTCAACCGCCCCGTCGCTTTGACCTAGAGAGGAAAAGCCATGTTGACATCGATTTTGAGGGAGCACCAAATACACGTGCAGCATCCTTGAGATAACAGAGCTTGTGCACGAATGTCTGTCCACTGTTTCCATTACTCAGAGAGCGTGCTCCTCAGTTGGATTTGGGGGTGAAAGACGTAGGGAAAGTCGGGAATGAAACCCAGTTGCAGCCGCTAACCATGCATCTTTTTGGGTGCTGAAATGGCCCACCATCGCAAGACTGAATGGCCACGTGCAGGTGTAAGCCTCATGTGGGGACTTTGGAAATTTGGGACGTGATCTGTTTTTTTTCTTCTTGACACGCTTCGTTCCAGTAAAAACCATTTCTCCAATTTCAAATGCATTTTCCAATATCACATGTCTTAACAGTATTTTGTTTAACATGAGTTTGTTTTATGGCCAAATATCACAACTTTCGTGTAAAGATGAGCTATGAAAACTTCTAGAAGACGAAAGCATGGTGCTAACAGCTCAGTTGCTGGCAGTTTGGCTCTTTCCCAAACACTTCGTTATAATAAAAACAAAATAATAATAAGTTTAGCTGGCTTTTAGCAAAGCCTGCCTTCCTACGGGCCGTGCACTGTTTTGAGCATCTTCCACGTTCACACTCATTTAATCCTTAAGATGAGTGTTTGAGGAAGGTACTTTCATCTGGATTTCCGGATGAGGAAGCGAGAGCCATAGAGGTGGAGTGACTTCCTCATAGTCACACAGCTGGGAAGTGGGGACCCAGGCAGCAGCCTGGCCAGCCACTCCACCAGGACAACCGCTCACTCTTCATTTGTTTACCAGGCAGAGGATTAAGTTAATGACGCATTATTACTATATCAAAATGCCGTGGCAGAACTTGAAGAAACCTGCTCCAAAGCCAAATGCCACCAGAGAGGGGCTTAGGACTCCACTGGCTAGAGACGTCCCCAGGTCAGGAGGGTGATGAGTTGCAGATACAGCACCTGGGGCCACACGACAGGCTGTCTCCTGGGGAAACGTCCCCAGCTTCTGAGCCCAGATTTGACCTGAACACCCAGAAGGACCCCGTGTGGGTCAGGGTCTGGAATGTGTGGGGCAGGCCGCCAGGAAGGGTGAGCGGGAAACCCAGGAGCGGACACTGCAGTCCACAGGTGGAGGTTGTTGCTCGGGGAAACCTCAGTTTGGCTCTTAAGGCCTTTCACCTGATAGGATCAGGCCCATCCACCCCCCCCCGCCCCCCCCCCCCAACTATCCAGGATAATCTCCTTTACGTTAAGTCAACCGATCCTTGACCTTAATCACATCTACAAAATACTGTCACAGCAGCACCTGGATGAGTGTTTGATTGAACACCTGGGGATGATAGCCCAGCCAAGCTGACGTAAAACTGACCATCGCAGGCCACAAGTCAACCCCAATGGCCTATAGGATTTTCCAGTTTAGTAGACATGACGAATGAGGAAACGTGATCTATGGCTTGACATGCATCCTAAACCCGGGTAAAGATGCATTTAGGAAAAGACTATTAACCATGTCAGCCTTCTTCTGGGGACAGGATTTGGTGTTGGCTTTAAAATTATTAGTGTTATTATTATTTTTTTTGGTGAGGAAGATTGGCCCTGAGCTGACATCTATGCCAATCTTCCTCTTATTTTGTATGTGGGACGCTGCCACAGCATGGCTTGATGAGCAGTATGTAGGTCCACACCCAGGATCCGAGTGAACCCCGGGCCATGGAAGCAGAACATGTGAACCCAACCACTAGGCCACCGGGCTGGTCCATGGTGTTACTTTTTTAAAGTAAGTTTTCGAATTAAAGTACTCCATAACTACAAAAATGCACAGAGTAAGACAGATTTTCACAAATGAAAACCCATGTAACCAGCACCAGAGGCCCCTTGGGCCCCTCCCAGGCACCGTCTCCCGTTGTAAGCTCTTCTTGGCCCCCTATCAGCATCGTCTGCTTTTATACGTTTTTTGCTTGTCTGGCTTTTCTCAATGTTATGTTGGTGAGTGTCAGCCATGCTGTGGTTGTGTTATTGTGGTTTGCACATTCTCAATGTGCGTAACGTTCCATGGTGTGAATACACCACAATTTATGGAACCATTCTCTTTTTTTTTTTTTTTAATTTTTAAAAAAAAATTTTTATTTATTTATTTTTCCCCCGAAGCCCCAGTAGATAGTTGTATGTCACAGTTGCACATCCTTCTAGTTGCTGTATGTGGGACGTGGCCTCAGCATGGCCAGAGAAGCCGTGTGTCGGTGCGAACCCAGGATCCGAACCTGGGCCGCCAGCAGCGGAGCGTGCACATTTAACCGCTAAGCCACGGGGCCGGCCCTGGAACCATTCTCTTGATCAGAGACTTTTGGGTTGTTTCCAGTTTGGAGTTATTACAAATGAAGCTGCTGTGAACATTCAGGTACAAGATTTTAGGGCCAGCCCCGTGGCATAGTGGTTAAGTTCGGTGCGTTCCACTTTGGCAGCCTGGGTTGTCGGGTTCTGTTCCTGGGCATGGACCTACACCATCATCAGCCACGCTGTGGCAGCGACCCACATACAAAGTAGAGGAAGATTGGTGACAGATGTTAGCTCAGGGTAAATCTTCCTCAAAAAAGAAAAAAAAGGGGCCGGCCCGGTGGTGCAAGCAGTTAAGTGTGCACGCTCCGCTGCAGCAGCCTGGGGTTCACTGGTTCGGATCCCAGGCGCGCGCTGATGCACCGCTTGTCAGGCCATACTGTCCCATATAAAGTGGAGGAAGATGGGCATGGATGTTAGCCCAGAGCCAGTCTTCCTCAGCAAAAAGAGGAGGATTGGCAGATGTTAGCTCAGGGCTGATCTTCCTCACAAAAAAAAAGAAAGAAAATTTTGGAGGAACACCTGTGCACTTTTTGCTGTATATGCCTAGGGGTGGAACTACTAGGTCACAGGGTGTATATGTTGGTAGACATGGCCAGAAGGTTTTCCACAGAGGCTGTAAGCATTTGCACCCTCGGCAGCAGCGTGTGGACGTTCTAATCACTCCACACCCTCACCAGCAGTTAGTGCTGGTCTGTCTTTTCACTTGAACTGCTGGTGGGTGTGCAGGGCTCTGATACAGAATCATGCTTTCAGTTCTCATTTCCTTGATGACTGATACATTTGCACATCTTCGAGTTTGTTTATTGACTGTTTCCAGATCCTCTTTTTTGAAGTCTTCTGTCCATTTTTCAATTCTCTTTATCATATTGATTTGTAGGCGTTCTCTATACATTCTAAATACAGAATTTCGTCATAAATTAATATTGCAAATATCTTTCTCCACTCTGTGGGTTACTTTTTTCTCTTTCTTAATGAACAAAAATTCTTAATTTAGTATAGTCTAATTTATCAATCATTTCCTTTATGGTTAGTGCTTTTTGTATTCTCTTTAAGACATTTTTGCATAACCTAAAGTAATGAAGATATTCCCTTATGTTTTCTTCTAGAAGCTTTGTTGTTCTACCTTTCTCAGTTTTTGATTCTCAGTCCGCTGGGAATTGATTTTTATGTATGGTGTGGGGAATGGTGTCAAAATTCATTTATGTCCATGAGGCTATCCCATTGACTCAACGCCATTTATTAAAGACATGTTGTTGTCACTACTGTTAGTTTTTTACCTCTTACATTTTATTTCTCTTATTTCAACAATTGTGAGTCGTCCTAAATATTTACCTAAAACTGAAAGACCGCAAGTGTACTGGATTGACAAGCAGGGCCTGGGCAGCTGATACCAGTGAAACCAGCCCCACTGGCTGAGCCCCTGCTGTGTGGCTGGCAGTGCCCGGCCATACACTCCCCTTCCTGCTAAAAGCTCAACCTGCCTAATCGTCATCCCCGTTCTGCAGAGGAGGAGACTGAGGCTCAGGAGCCAGGGGACTTGCCCAAAGCCCACAGCTGGTACTCGGCATAGCTGGACTTGAATCCAGACAGGGCCAGCTCCAAGGCTGTTTGAATGAGAATGGTGATGAAGATGGTGGTGATGGTGATGATGGTGGTGATGCTGATGATGGTGATGGTGATGATGGTGGTGATGGTGATGATGGTGATAATGGTGATGAAGATGGTGGTGATGGTGATGATGGTGGTGATGATGATGCTGATGGTGATGGTGATGATGGTGATGATGATGGTGATGATGGTGATGATGATGGTGATGATGGTGATGATGATGGTGATGGTGATGGTGGTGATGGTGATGATGGTGATGGTAATGATGATGGTGATGGTGATGCTGATGATGGTGTTGGTGATGATGGTGATGGTGATGTGATGATGGTGATGGTGATGATGGTGGTGATGGTGATGATGGTGATAATGGTGATGAAGATGGTGGTGATGGTGATGATGGTGGTGATGATGATGCTGATGGTGATGGTGATGATGGTGATGATGATGGTGATGATGGTGATGATGATGGTGATGGTGATGGTGGTGATGGTGATGATGGTGATGGTGATGATGATGGTGATGGTGATGATGGTGATGATGGTGATGATGATGGTGATGGTGATGATGGTGATGATGATGGTGATGGTGATGCTGATGATGGTGTTGGTGATGATGGCGATGGTGATGTGATGATGGTGATGGTGATGATGGTGATGACAGTGATGATGATGGTGACGGAGATGATGATGGTGGTGATGGTGATGAGCCTGTACATTTGGGTGACTTTACAGCTCTCAGAACACTCTGCACCCAGAGAGGGGCTTGTGACTCCAGTTCATTGTCCCTGGCTGGCCCCAGCTAGAAGATGGGAGCTCAGAGCCCAAAGAGGTAGGTGGATCCACCTGAAGAGGGGACATATTCGACAGTGGCTGAAACTGAGACATTCCTGGGGCTTCCTGGAGGAGATGCAAGCAGGCTTGAGAGAGGCTCCCTGGAACTCACCCAGAACACCGAAGGCCCTTTGGAAATTTCTTCCTCTAACTTAGAAAAATCCCGCTTCAGGCCGGGAAAACCCAGCTGTAGGACGTGTGGACATAATCGGTGTTTAATCTGTTGGTCTTGTCCGCTTGGAGAGGGGCGGAGCAGCAAGGGAATCTGCCAGAACTGGAGCCAGATGCCCAGATAATTTGGTTAGGGCTGAAACTGTGCAGACTGACAGCCTGACAGGTGTCCTGGGAGGGCTGAGGGAGGGAGGCCACAGCCTAAGAACCACAAACCCTCATGGCTGACAGGGTCACCGTGTCCGCCTCCATGGTGTCCTCCCTGCAGAGCCCCCGCGTAACCAGCACTTCACCCAGAGCCTGGGAGGGAAGGATGAGCATCCTTCCTGGTTTGCAGATGAGGAAGCTGAGCCTCCAAATGGCCCACAGTCTCCCGGAAGATGAGCAGCTGAGTGATATTAAACCCAGGCGTGCCCAAGACACAGAACCGTGAGTGGGTGGTAAAGAGTCAGCTGTGACCTCTGCCCCTTCCACCTTCTTCCTCTTCTGGCCTAGAGGGACTGAAGGGCCCTGGCATTTCTGTGCCCCCTCCCTGCCCCCTGCCACCCAGGGGGGACCCAGGGACAGATTCAGGTCCAGGGAGCTGGCCTCTCAATGCTGCCTGAGAGTGTGGGAAACGCCTGTCACGCCCCTTCCCACGTGTCCATGATTCAAGGGACAATTTGAAGTCCTCTCTTGGTTTCCAAACAGTTGGCACCACCCTGGGCAGTGCTGTCCCTTGCCCTGCTTTTCGGGGAAACCACTGTTAAGTTGATTAGGGGACTGTTCCTATCTCCTGATTGTTTTGTTTTACTCCAAATAACAGGTCAAAGCAGTTTGGATGCGGGGAATCAGAGAGAGGAGTCGGATACGACCCAGGGGCAGCTCAATTCTGCCAACTGGTGAGCCAGCGAGAGCTTGGGGGAGCAGTTGGCCCAGCCTGAGGCCCCCCACAACGACTGGCCAGGGTCTCAGCTCGGGCAGCAGGACAGAGCAGCTGGTGGGCAAAGCTGGGACGCCCCTACTCCCCCCTCACTCTGCCTTCCCTTTGTTTCAAGATGGTGGGGGGCTTCCACCCCATGGGAGGAATTTCCTCATGTGAAATGTTGGCTGTGGGGGGTCTTGCTTGGTCCTGGCGGGTCTGGGTCCCACTGCAGAAACCTGGGGCTGAGAAGAAAGGCCTGGCCCTTGGCTTTCTCACAGAGCCCTGGGGTCCTGGCGCCCAGTCCCAAAGCCCTCCCCAGCCTCTGCTGCTGGCCCCCCATTGGCTGCGGCCCGGCCTCTATTCCTCACCTGCAAAATGGAGACAGTCATCCCGTTCCACCTTGCAAGGCTGTGTCGAGGGCAAAGCGACCTGGTCGTCACGCTCTCTCCCCGTGTGTGTTCATGGTTTCGCCTCCGGGAGACTCGTGTTTGATGAACAGATACCCAGAGGCCTTGGAGCCCAGCCAGCCCCCATGGGGGCTCAGTGGCTGGGAGCCACAAATGAACGGCAGGAGCCGGAGCTCTGGCTGACGGGAGAGCAGAACTCAGAGGCAGACATTATAGTGGTGATGGACCGGCTTTCCGGGCACCAGGCTGAGGCCATCGGTCATCGGCCACCCGTGGACCTACACCCTCAGGCAGGGCACTCAGGGAGCCCACTAGAGGCCTGGCTGGGTCTGTGCCCAGCCTTTGGTAGGGAAGTGGGGCACCTGGAGAGACCACCCAGCGAGACGGGACACTCTGGGGACACATTCATTGTCCCAAAGAGAGAGGAGATGCTGCTGAGAGAGGAGGGGCCTGGATGGGGCACAGCGCAACCGTCTGTGCCCAGGACGCTCGCCGTCGCTCTGTCCCAATGCCACCTCCACGTGGGACCCGCCGATAGCCACTGCGGTGGGCCCTCGGCCAGCCTCACGCGCTATCACACAGCATCTGAGCTTCACAAGAAGATCCCATTTGGTCTTGAGAACAGCGCTTGAGGCACATTCTCTCAGGAAGTAGAGAAATCGTAGGAGCTTTCCCACGTGCTGAGTCCGCCTGTGAGCCGGGAGCCTCTGGACACCCAGAACACGTGTGCGGCAGCAATTGTGCTTGTTTCTGCTTCAGAGAGGTGAAGCGACTCGCCCAAGAGCCCACAGAGGGGAGGCCAGCGGGCAGTGAAAGGAGACTGAGGCCAGACATGCCTCTCACAGCCCAGCCCCCGCTGACCGAGACCTCGGGCAGGAGGGAGATGTTTTAAGCCTCAAGGGAGGGATCAGCGCTCCTCCTTCCTCCCCCCTCAAAATCAAAACCTCCCTCCAGGGTGGGCCGCATCCTGCATCTGCCCTGCAGTTGTCCTCGCCATAGTCCTTGAAGCAGGCGGGGCGGGGAGCCTCATTGCATCTTCAAGAGGAGAAAGCTAAGGCCCAGAGAGGGCAAGGGGCTTGGCTGGGACCACACAGGATCAGTGGCAGGACTTGGACCCAGGCCTCCTGAGGCTGAGGACAGACCGGCCATAGGAGTGGACCCAGCCAGGCCTGAGGACTAGGCAGCCACGCAGGGGCACCCCTACCTGGCGTGGGGGGCAGCAAGGGCCAGGCACCAGGCTGACAAGGCTGGGGAGGGTGGACAAGCAGCTCTCAGCAGAGGATGGGTCTGGGGGAACAGCAGAGTGACCCTGGAAGCCCCTGACCCTGCGTTGTGCCAGGCGGTGAGGCCAGAGGAGTGGGCTACGACCCAGGGAGCCGTGTGGGGTGTGCGGGCCACGGGAGCCCAGGGGATGTCTGACCTTTGCACTTTTGTGGAAACATAGCTAGGTTTAGATTATTCTTTATTTCTTTTGCTTGATGTTAATGAGGTTCAGGGCAGCCCACCCCGAGATGTGCCACTCTGGTGTGTGGATTATTTCGAGCTGAAGACAATAATGTTACCGAACCAGGTTCGTTTTGCCCGCCGCCCAGAAAGCCAGTCACCGAGATGACGAGATTGCAGAGAGAGAGGGTTTAATCACAAGGCAGCCAAGTGAGGAAACGGGAGAATGAGTCTCAAATCCGCTTCTCCCAAAATAGGGACTCAGGGATATTTATCTGGAAGGGGGCAAGGTGGTCTGAAGCGTGGAGATAGATGATTGGAGGCGAGGAGAGGTGAGGTAATTGATATCTGCGCAAACGTAGTCAGACTTCACGCCTCTTCTGAGGACGCATGTTCACAAAATGGCGGCATTGGCATGACCCGAAGGTGGAGTTTTTAGCCTCTTGCTGTCAAAAGGTCACATATCGGACATCTGCACGGGCCCAGTTGATGGGTTGGTGGTCTCAACCGGCCTGAAGTGGACAAGGGGTTCAAATTCCTGAAAAACAGCTCAAACATCCATTACCATGATGACCCAGCCTCCAAGGAGATGTTATCTATAGGAATCTAGTGGGAGTCAGATAGCATATTGACTACATAGCACAGTTAACAATGGGTGGGTAGCTAGTAATTGCAAAAAGGAAAAAAACTTTAGTCTTTAGTCCCTAGCTCCTTAATCGTCAATGGCTAACTTTTGCCGGTTTCAACAAAGGCTGAAAGAAATTTTGATCTCCCCTCCACCACTAACTGCCTAAAAGGATTGAAGATGAGGCCTATCCCCAAGACAGGCCCTCACCGTAGATAACTCTAGGTATTGGTAGACTGGAGGAGTCCTTGCTAAGCCCGTTCTTATGAAAGTTCTGTTTACCAAATATTTACATTTGTAAGGGAAATCTCCGTTTGTAAAGCTGTCTTCCTCTGTGACTAGGAAGAAGGGGGGATGACTTTATCTCTAGAAACTCTTATCAGTGCAGAAGGTGAGGACTTAAATCTGTGTAATAACCTTACTCTTGTTTACTGTGCTTTTCTGGTAATCTCCCATAGCCGACTCCCCCCACCCCTGACATCCTCCTTTGTCTTTACCTGAATCTATGTAAGAAGAGAACCTCCACCATTTTGTCAAGTTACCCAGTTTTTCTGGGTCTCTCCCATGTATACATGTTATAAAGTTTTGTTTGATTTTCTCCTGCTATTTGGTCTCATGTCAATTTAATTTGTAGCCCAGCCAGAAAGGACCCAGAGTAGTTAGAGGATAGTCTTCCTCCCCTTCAATATATATTGTGATTCCTCTATTTCTAGAGTCATGACTTGCATCATTTCTGGAAAAGTCTCAGCCATATTTCTTCATTTGCCGCCTCTCCTCCAACCGCTCCTTCTGGGACGCAGGTCAGACTCTCTGTATACCTTCTGGCTCTACCCTCTCTCTCACATGCCCCCTCTCCTCGTCTCTCTGTGCGGCATTATGAGTCATTTCTTCATATCTGTGTTCCAGCTGATTCTTCATCATGTCTAATCTGCTGTTTAAGCCCCTCCCCCTTGAGGGTGTAATTTTGTAAACTGTATTCTTAATATCTACAAGTTCTATTTGGTTGAATTTTAAATCAGCCTGATCGCTTGTGATGGTCTCTCATTCCCTGCTTGCTATTTTTTCTCTGTTGCTAATGTTTCTAAACATTTGAAACCTGGTTAGTTTGTATTCTGGATGTGCTATTTACTATCTGTAGCCCTTGCTGGGGGCGGGGAGAGTTATGTCTAAATTTCTTGTTTGTTATTTCGGCTGACTCTCACCCATAGTGGCTTATTTCCACGTGCGCGTGTGTGTGTTGAACTTAACCTGGAAATCCAGAGACCTAAACATGGGCTGCTTTCCTCCAAGGAGGATACACGCTTGCTTCTGCTGGGAGCCCGGAGCCCGGGTCGTTACTAACCTGGGACTTCAGTGTCCTCCGAGGGTCCCAGCTTCGAGCGGGAGTCACAGTTTCTCCTTCCACACTGCCTGGGCCCAAGGCTTCGTGTCCCTGGCAGGGAGGTGACACCAACGTCTGCCTTCCGGGTAATCCCTTTCTCTTCTGTCCCTGTCTCAGCTCTGCTTGGCCAGGTTGTCCCCCTCCTGTCCCTTCACGACTGGCTGGGTGTCCTCAGTTACCCCTCCACACCCATGCTTGCTGTCCACTATACCCCGCCTGCTCTGTGCCTGCCCCTGCCCTCAGCTCTCCCCCCAGTTGGAGCCCCACCGGCAGGTGCCTCCCACACGTAGCTTGCTGTCGCCCACCTCTGGGCCTTTGCACAGACTGTTTTCCCTCCTGGAACGCCCTTTCCGGCCCACTTTTCCTCTCTTACCTCACCAGGAAGCCTCCCCAACACGCTTGCTGGGTCGGACACCCCCTCTGGGCTCCTGTGCCCCTGGACACACCACACGGCCCCTGACTGACTCGCCTGTCCGCCTCACTAAACTGCGAGCCTCTGGTCTGGCCCAGTCCCCCATGGGCAGCACAGAGCCTGCTCAGTGAGGGTTTATTGAATGACTGCGTGGGTCTGCTGATGAGAATACCCTGTGCTGGTATTGACAGCACGCCCAGTCCTGCGGCCACAGCCCCACTCTCAGCAGCCTCTGAGTGGCTGGTCACGGTGAGGGAGCCCCGGGGACAGCAGCCAATGCCTGGGAGAGGTGTGCTCATGGCCTGGCTGGGTCCAGTAACACAGTGTCCCCACTTGGAGCTCATGTGCTCCCATTGGGTAGCAGCCCCCTGGGAGCATAGCTCCCAGATGTGTCCATCCCAGGAGGCCTGAGGCCCAAGCTGCAGATCTCCACTCCCTTCCCTCTGGGCTCCAGGGGCCATAGGGGGCGCCCAGGGCTCTTCGGCCTCTGGCCCCTGCAGCAAAAGGCCTCAACCTGCTTGGAGCTGAGACTGTCCCTGGGAATGGAGGAGCGGGGCAGGGGTCAGGCCCTGGGGCTCCCTGCCAAGGCCTCCTCTCCCTCCCTCTGGGCCTCGTTTCTCTCCACCCTCCCCGTCTCTCCCTCGCCCCATCCCTGGTCCTCTCCGTGTGTCTCTTTATCGCTCTTTCATCCTCTCTCTCTCCCTCTCACACTCGCCCATCCCCTCCCCCCACGCCCAAACTCCTGGCTTCCCTCTGGCTCTCCAGACCCTGCCAGGGCCCCTCCCAGCCTCCAGGGATGCACCCGAGGGATGCACACAGATGGGAATGCTGTACTCTCGTTCAGCTGAGACCAGCTGGAATCTCCCCCAAAGCAAATTTCCTAGGAAACTGGGGGCAAACAAAGGCCAAACAACAGAACAGAGGCCCCGAGAGGGGGAGGCCAGTAGGTCCCTGATGGTCCGCCGTCCCCCAGGCTGAGCCTGAGCCTGACTCCAAGGCCTGCCCTCCCCCGCCCCCCACCACCAGGGGCTTCCTGCCCCAGGCCCTGGGAGCTGTCTCAGTCATGGGGCCCCAGATGCCCGCTCTGATCCCCTGGGGACCTGGGCAGGGGAGGTGAGAGGAGGCAGGTCAGGCCGGCAGGGATGGAGCCCCCTGGAGGCACAATTGAAGAATCAAGTGTCCTTCCTCTGAGAGGTCAGCAGGACAGCCCAGGACAGAGGGCACTCTGGCCCCCAGACCCCCAGAGATGACCATTGCAGCATCCTCCCAGAGAGAGATCAGCCTCTGAGTGTCCAAATCATGGGCGTGCCAGCCAGGAGGCATTAATGGGGAACCCGTGCAGCCCCGGCTCCAGGCGGGAACCTCTACCCACACCCCAGCTGAGGGGCGCGGGGTGACCCCGGCCCAGGAGGGCCCATCAGAGTGTCGGGGAAGAGGGAGAATCCCCCTCCGCCCTTTCCCTTAAGGTTCTTATGGCTTGCCAAATAATTAAAAAGACAAGTTAGCAGGAGAAAATAATATCAAGTTTAATAACACGTATACATGGGAGAAACCAGGGAAACTGAGTTTCTCAACACAATAGCAGAGATTCTCGTCTTAAATACTATCTTCAGCTAAAGACAAAGGAGGATGTTGGGGGAAGGGGAGTCAGTTATGGGAGATTACCACTAAAGCACTGTAAACAAGAGTAATGTTATTATGCAGATTTAAGGCCTCACGTTCCACATCGATAAGTTTCTAGAAATGAGGTCATCCCCCCTCTTCCCAATTCAGAGAAGGAGATACCTTTACAAGTGGAGATTTCCCTTATAAATGTAAATGTCTGTCTAGCAACTCCTAGCAGGGCCACCTAGAGAATGTGGCCAGAGAGACAGAATTTTTGATAAGAGGGGCCCGTTGCTGCCTTTCCTATTGTAACATCTATTTTACATTATATTACAGCCATCAGATAGTAACTCCTTCCTGGAACAGGTCTCCCACGCCGAACTCTCCAGGCAGTTAGTGGGGGAGGTCAAACGCCTGCCAGAGAACACAATCAAGGTAAAGAGACATATTTCAGGGTGGCCAAATCTTGATCTCCCACAAGAGCCCTGATCCAGGACTTTGCCAACTGGCGCTGAGGAAGGGGGACTTGGAAGCCCCTGGCAGTGCCGTTTCTGCCCACGTGGGAGAAGCTGGTCTCCAGGGGAGGCCTGACTCCTGGGAGAGAAGAGACACAGGGGCTTTCTTTTCCCCTGACTGGGGGGCATTGGAGCCCCACATCTGGGTGTTCCCGCCTTCCCCAAGATTTGGTTTTGAAGGGGCTCAGAACACACCACCCCCAAATATGCCAGCTCTGCGTGTCGACTATTGTGAGCTGAAGGCCCTTGAGAACAAGCAGATGGAGCAAGGGCTCTGCCCTCCCCCTTTCTACCGAAAAGCAGGTCATAAAACTTCCCATGAGAAAGGTCCCCTCCCTGCACCAGGAAGAGAGCATTCTCATCACCAGAGCCTGCAGCTTGATGCCGAAATGGATCCGTACAAACAAACCTGCGAAAATCACCCTTCTCTTCCATTAGTTTCCCTCACGTATTTCCTAGTCACCGTCCTACAACTTACTGCCCCAGCCCCAGCCCCATCGTCTGTCACATCTCTATGATGTTTCAGCCTTTGTTTAAAAATCTCTATCAGCTTTTGGGCCTTACAGCTTCTGGAGGTCTCCGTTTTCCTTCTGAAGACTCCCAAATACACATAAAAATACTGTAAAGAATTTGTCTGCCTTTCTCCTGTTCATCTCTCTCATGTCAGTTTAACTCTCTTCCAGCCACAGATCACGACGGGGGCAGGAAGTTTTCTTCCCCTACAGTTTGGAATCTTCCATGAGGATGCTGCCAGCCAATGAATCCCTTTGTGTCTAAGTGGATGTGAATTGGGTCTCTGACACCTACAATAAAAGATTTCTGATTAACTCAGTGCTCAAGGGCCTCCCAACCCTAAAACAAACAAAATCAAACACCTCGCTCACCACTCTCCAGCTCCTGGCCATCCCTTGCCCCACTTTGCATTCAAACTTCTCGGGAGAGTGATCTCCACTGGCTGCCTCCCCTTCCTCCCTCAGGTCTCTCCTCCCTGAGCCCCACTTGCAGGGACTCGCCCAGTCCTTATCCTCCTAGGCCCCTGCTGGGTCTGATGCTGTGATCCCTCCTTCCTGGCTCTGCGTCAACCCAAGGGCAGCTTTCCCTCCCACCAGCCAGTCCTGGACTATTGCCGAGCCCTGGGGCTCTGTCCTGGCCTCTGACCTCTTCTTTCCCTATCACGATTCCCAGGGCCATCGCATCCACCAAATCCCAGCGGGCTCTGCTGCCCTCCAGGTTCACAGGTGCCTCCCACTCCACTCCACCTGGACGTCCCTCAGAGAGGCACACACCAGATGAAACTCATCCAAACCGAACTCCCCGTCTTTCCGTTTGCTCCTGCCTCTGTGCCTTTGTATGGGCTTTCCCTCTGCCAGGCACAACCTCACACCCTGACCTGCCATAGACAAAATGCCTTTCTTGCTCTAGACGCAGCTCTGGAGCACAGACAGTCAGGCCCTCCTCTGCAGTTGATCATATTTCAGCGTCGCTGGCAACACCTCTGTTGGAGCTGCAGGAGCCAGGAGTGGGGGGCCCCTGACAGGAACTCGGCAGGCCTGAGTTGGCCCATCATCCCCAATGTCAATCTCTTCATTTGTAGAACGAGACAACTTGCCTGCTTCCCAGGGTGACCTGAAGGTCAGATGAGGGCTGGGCCCTCTCATTTCATGTGGGGAGCATGGTGAGGTCTCTCTTTCTTAGACACCAGACAGGGGGTTGAAACCAAACCCCTTATTCACAGAAAGGCACTTGGAGCTGACTTCTTTGGAGAACCCTCTCTTCATTCATTCATTCCTCAAATACTGCCCGAGTATCTAGTATCTTCCAGGCCCTGGGCTTGAATCGCACTGCCCTCCAGAAGCCCTTAGTCAGTGGGGCCAAGAGAGGAGAAAGCAGACCACGTCTCCCTCATGTAACCGAGGCCACGTGGGCGCAGGGAGAGGCGAGGCCGGGCAGACAGCCAGAGCTCCGGTCCCAAGAAGAACCTGGAGGCTGACCCACTGCCATCGCCACGTGGGGAGGGCAGAGCCGGGACACAACCCAAGTTTCAGCCTCCCCCCGCCGGCCCAGAGCTGCCCTGGGCAGGGGCGTCCCCTGGAACTGCTTCCAACTGCCACTCATCTTCCGGGGCAGGAGGGCTCTTGGCAGAAGAGGTTCAGGAACCTGCAGGGCCTCGGGGGTCAGGGCAGAACAGGCTTCAGGCCTCGAGGGGAGGCACCCCCACCAGGCAGCAGCAGGGCTGGGGAGGGTGGAGTCCACCAGCCCTCTGTGCTCCCTGTACCCTCTTAGAAAGAACAGGCCCCTCAGGAATAGGCCCCGCCTTCTCCTCTAGTTTTCTGAGGTGGATTAATGTCGGCGTGGGCTGTGGGGGGTTATTGAGGCCAGAGCCCAGCATCACCCGACACCACGCTGCTGACCCTGGTGCAAACCAGAAAGTCCTCGGCAGTGATTCTCAAAGTGCGGTTCCCGGACCAGCAGCATCGGCGTCACCTGGGAACTGTCATAAATGCGGATTCTCAGGCCCCACTCCAGACCCACTGAATCAGAAACTCCAGGGATGGGGCCCAGCCATCTGTGCTTTAACCAGCGCCCCTCCCCAACCCTGGGGGATTCTGGCACATTCTCCCTGTTCAAAAGCCACTGTCCTAGAGTCCAGAGGAACGTCTGAAGAAGGTAACAGAAGAAGGTAACACCTCAGGCAATTCCTCCAATGACGCATGCAGCCAGCCAGCAGCGCCCTCCGAGCCTGCAGAGGGTCACACGGTCAGCCCAGGTGGGAGCAGCACTCAGCTCAGGTCGCTGTGCCCTGGAAGCCTGGGCTTCAATCATCGGACCAAACTCTGTGCAGTGACCGGCAGGTGCACAGCCCTGGGCAGGCTGCAAAGGCCCTTCCCACACCTGCTGTCACTGTTCCCCACGTCTTCCAGGTGCTCCAGCGAGGCAAGCGGCTCTACGTTCTGCTGAGCTGGTCGACCAATGGGCCATAACCAGGGATTGCAGAGCGAACCAGAAAGAGAGAGGCAGATGGATTTGGGACCAAGTCCTACATCTGGTGCCCTGATCTTGGGCGGATCAGGCGACCTCTCCGGCGCTCAGTTTCTTTATCTGTAAAACAGGATGATAACCCCTCCCACACAGGCTGGCAGTGGGATTGAGATCATATATTGAAGAACCACCTCCACTTTCTTCCAAAACTCAACCAGAATGACACAAAAGGGATGTTTTTAAAGGCATAAATCCTCAAGGAAGGAAACAAAAGGAAAGGAGATGATAACATTTTGGAAGCTGGAAGGTAGACAGATGACACTCACTCAGCTAAGAGACCCAGGAAAGATGAACCCTAAGCTGACGTGGGCCAAGCCCGGAAGCTGCAGGGCCCAGCGAGACTCAGACACCTTGGAGAACGGGAGTGACGGTGGCTGGGCGTCCGCTTGAAAAGCATTAGGTTGGGATTTCTCTGCTTCTAGCTCTGATGGAGAAGTTTGAGCTGGACCAATGATCCCATCGAGATCCGGGATCTGGAAAAGCCAGGTAAGTACTCAGCCAAACCAAACCAAGACCCAAAAGCAATCTGCTTGACGGCATTAAAAGCTACTGCAGGAACCAGGTTAGAGAGGACACAGTCCTGGAGAAGGGGGGCCACCTTCTAGGGCAGATTTTCCCTCTGGCCATCTGCTCACTTGGGAGTGGGGCAAGAAGCTGGGAGTTGGGACGACCGGGACAAGTGACCTGGCAGAGGGCTGCCGAGAAGGCAGCAAAGCTTTTGACCATCTTGTGAGGCTGGTGAGCAAAATTTAGAGCCTCGAGGGCCAGGATCCCAGAGAGAGCAGAGAGGCCGAGAACTGAGCCCAACATGCTCCCTGTTTCCCCCAGATATTTGCAGATTTCTGACACCATACAGGACAGGAGGTGAAGAAGCCAGGCAGAAGCCTCTGACGCACAGAGCAGAGGTTGCGTAGGCGACGGAAGGGAAACTGGGTGTTATGGGGAGGGGAGGAAGAGAACTAAACCTTCAACTTACATAAATTATCTGTAACAAAAAAAATAAGAAATGGCGGTATATGCTTATAATTTAAAATTGTGGAGGATGTATCATTAGAAAGTCCTTTGCCTATAAAAACCATAATAACAAAACCGCAAACCCTGATCTCACAGGCTTAAACTTTTTCTCTTTCTTTCTCTGCCTCATATAATAAGAATTCTGGAAGTAGCCAGCTTCTAGGATTAGTTCAGAGGCTTGATGCCATGAGAGCCAATGTCTTAAGATTCTCTTTGTCTTTTCTTTATGCTTGATACCTCACGGTTACAAAATGGCAGCTGCAGCTCCAGCTACCCCATCCGTATTTCAGCAGGAAGGAAGGGAAGAGGCAGCATCTGTATCAGGAAAGAAAATATCTCAGAAACCTCACAGCAGACTTCTCCCTGTGTCTACTGGCCACTTGGCCACCCTAACTGGAGTGTTGTGAAAGGAAAGAGAGTTAGAAATGGAGGTTGGGTCAGCTACCCAACAGTGTCTACCACAGAGGTAGATATCAAAGGAAACAGCTAAAATGTCTGCCTTTGGGAAGTAATATGGAGGAGGGGGGATCCCCAACTGCAGAGGACTGATATTTTAAATTATACGTCTTATAGGACTAATTGACTTTAAACCATGCACATGTCTGACTTACATAAAAATAAAAATTAAATTTCACAAAAGAAGGGACATATTGTATCCCAGGAAAAATTGACACAGAATGATCATCTTAGTAAAGTTATTGAACTTTAATGAAAGAATTCTTTGAACGTCCAGGCAGAAAGATAATGCCACCCATAAGAGTAACCTCAGAATTTTCCATAGCAACATTCGGTGCTGGACTGGGCTTACGCTGTCCTCAGGGAAAGAAAGTAGGTCCCAAGAATTCTGTAGCCAACCTGAATGATTTTAAAGTGTAAAGTCCGCAGACAAGTATTTTCAAGCAGAACGCAGGAAGTATGGTTTCTATGGTCTCTTGAAGAAACAACTAGAAGATGAGCTTCAACAACCAAGACACGAATGGAGAAATTTAGTGAGTATTGAATTCACATAAATGTAGGACTCTGGCTAAAAGAACGGAAGGAGCTATAGGTAAAAACTATAAACCGAGACCACGAGGTGGGAGCTGGGCGGAAGAGAAGGGCCTCCATATCGGCTGTCATATTGGATAACGAGGAGCTCTGCCGTTTGCCAGAGCAAGGACGTTTGTCCCTCCTGTCCTGCAGGAGCTGGCCGGCGATCCTGGGCGGCGCTCACTCCCCTCGTCTCTGAACAAGGGTTTTCATGGCAGTGAGCTTGTTCATTTCATACTCTTGGACACTGGAAGTTTTGGGGTCAGACGCCTTGTCTCTCAGCCTTCAGACTTCAATTACCTCCCATGACAGGTGGAGTAGAAAAAAGAGAAATGAAAATAATGAGTGACAGTATGGAAGACAGAAACCACACCATCAATAAGGCTGGTTTAATTGAGATTATTGAATTCTGTACTCTGAAAACAGAATACACCTTCCTTTCAGGCACCGGGGGGACATTCACAGCTACCTACTCCACACACTAGAAGATGACGAAGGAAGACTCGACAAATGCCCTCAAGGAGACACACGACACTGGGCATTCTCTGAGCGTGATGTGATAAAGCACAAGAAGACTGATGTGATAAAGCACAAGAAGACGGTGTGTGAGTCAGCTGGGCCGCTACAACAAAGAACCACAGACCAGGGGGCTTACATAATAGAAATTTATTTTCTCACAGTCCTGGAGGCCGGAAGTTCAAGACCAAGGTGCCAGAAGGGTTGGTTTCTTCTGAGGCCTCTCTCCTTGGCTTGTATATGGCCATCTTCTCCCTGTGTCCTTACGTGGTCGTCCCTCTGTGTGTGTCTGTGTCCTAATCTCCTCTTCTTATAAGGACACCAGTCCTATTGGATTAGGGCCCACCCATATGACCTCATTTTACCTTTTTTGTGTGTGTGTGTGAAGAAGATCAGCCCTGAGCTAACATCCATGCTAATCCTCCTGTTTTTTTTGCTGAGGAAGACCGGCTCTGAGCTAACATCTATCACCAATCCTCCTCCTTTTTTTCCCCCAAAGCCCCAGTAGATAGTTGTATGTCGTAGTTGCACATCCTTCTAGTTGCTGTAGGTGGGACACAGCCTCAGCATGGCCGCAGAAGTGGTGAGTCGGTGCGCGCCGGGGTTTCGAACCTAGGCTGCCAGTAGCAGAGAGCGTGCACACTTAACCACTAAGCCATGGGGCCGGCCCTCATTTTACCTTAATCACCTCTCTAAAGGCCTGATCTCCAAATACAGTCATATTCTGAGGTCCTGGGGGTTAGGACTCCAACACATGGATTTTGGGGGGACACAATTCAGCCCATAACAGACAGCAAAATAAAAAAACTCACCAAAGTCCCTATAACCTGGAAAATTTTAAGCCCTCTTAACACTTAGGAAGAAAAGGAAATCAAAATCCAAATTATAGAACATTTAGAAAAGACAGTAACTAAAGCCCATGTCAGAACCTTTGGGATAAGGGATAAAGCCCTGCTCTGTTCATATTCAGGGACAGGACCTGTTTACGTTAACAAACAAGAAAGAATGAATGAAACTAAATCAAGGCACAGAGAGGTCACGGAACATGCCCAAGATCACACAGCTGGTGTGGAGCACAGGTAGGCTGAACCCAGTCTGGCTTAACAGGCAAAAATATTTTAGTTGCAGCACTCCTTGTAATAGCCACCCCCTCCTTGCAAAAAAAAAAGAAAAAAAATGATAAAAAAGGTGTGCAGCAATAGGGGACCATTTAAATAACCATAAAATAGCTGTGCCACGAGGCACTACACAGCAGTGCACAGGAGGGAACAGGAAGCTGTCTTGCCCAGTTCCGTAGGAGAACTAAGATCATGAATTAGCTTCTCTCCTGTGATATCTAGAAAGGTATCAGCTATGTTCCTTCATTGAGACAATTGAGAAAATAGCCCTCCAAATCACTGTCTCTAGGGCTTCAATCTCTCGGTGAATCGAGAGATCTGGCCGCTCTGCTGTGGAAAAACCTCTAAGGTATATTGTTAAAGGAAAACGGAAGGTGCAGAACAGTGCACCCAAAATGCGACCGTGTGTGTGTGTGAGTAGGTGTGCGTGTGTGTGAGTAGGTGTGCGTGTGTGTGAGTAGGTGTGTGTGAGTAGGTGTGTGGGTGCGTGTGTGTGTGATTAGGTGTGTGTGTGAGTAGGTGTGTGTGTGTGAGTGCGTGTGTGTGGGTGCATTTTAAGGATAGATATGCTTGTATCTGCAAAGATTATCTCTAGATGAATACAGAGAATCTGCTTATAGCAGCTGCCTCTGGAGATGCAGGAAAGTTTACAGAAAATTGAGCGGAGAGGCGATGTTCTTGATCACCTTGAAGAAGTTCTCTTCTATGCTAGTTTGCTGAGTGGGTGCTGGATTTTGTCAAAAGCTTTCTCCGCACTATTGATACAATCGTATGATTTTTCTTCTTTAGCCTGTTGATGCGTTAGATTACATTAATTGATTTTTGACTGTTGAACCAGCCTTGCATACTTGGAATCAATTCCACATGGTCATGGTGTATAATTCTTTCCATGCACTGTTGGATTCAATTTGCTAACATTTTGTTGAAGATTTTTGCATCGCCATTCGTGAGAGAGATTGGTCTGTAGTTTCCCTTTCTTGGCATATCTTCGTCTTATTATGGTATTAGAGTAACACTGGCCTCCTAGAATGTTTTGCAAGTGTTTCCTCTGCTTCTGTTTTCAGGAAGAGATTATAGAGAATTAGTGGCATTCCTTCCTCAAATGTTTGGTAGAATTCATCAGTAAAACTCTCTGGGCCTGTTGCTTTCTGTTTCGGAAGGTTATGGAGGAGAAATGTTCTATAATCTTATAATTAAATCTCCACGGTTTCTGTTGTTGTTGTTGTTTGTTATGGGCCGGAGTCCCTGGGCTGTGACCTTCAGAGGAGTTTCTTTGCCATTTTTTTCCCCTTATGTAAGACCAGAAGGCCAGAGGGGGTGGTGTTGGCTCACTTCCCTTTCTCAGGTGGGACAAGGCTCTGGTGAAGTCCTGCCTCTAACGACATCCCCCACGCCCTAAATATGCCACTTTGGCATATTGATTATTTTGAGTTAAAGGCACTTGAAAAACAGCCGATGCAGGAAGAGTACACTCTGCCCTTCCTCTTTCTCCCTGAGAGCTGGAGATGAACTTCCCATGTGAATTGTGCCTTCTCTGTACAAGGAGGAAAAACCATCCTTATCACCAGAGACAAGGAGGTAAGGCCGAGAGAAATCTGTACAAACAGATCTTGTCAGAATAACTCTTATCTCCCTTTAGTCTCTCCATATATTTCAGTTACTTTTCCACAATAGCTACTCTTCCTTCAACCTAGTATATAAGCACTTGGGCCTCGTCACTTCCTTGGGTCTTCGCTTTTCTAGTGAGGGCTCCCATGTACATGTAAATAAAATTCATACGCTTTTCTCCTGTTAATCTGTCTCATGTCAGTCCCAGCTGGAAACCCTAAGAGGCTAGAGGAAAATTTTTACTTCCCCTACATTACAGAGAACAGAAAGAACAGAATGCTTGTGACGGGGCTGGCCCCGTGGTGTAGCGGTTAAATGCACGCAGTCTGCTGCTGACGGCCAGGGTTCACATCCCGGGCGCGCACTGATGCACCACTTGTCAGGCCATGCTATGGCGGCGTCCCATATAAAGTGGAGGAAGATGGGCACGGATGTTAGCCCGGCGCCAGTCTTTCTCACCAAAAAGAGGAGGATTGGCATGGATGTTAGCTCAGGGCTGATCTTCCTCACAAAAAAAAAAAAACAGAAGAATGCTTGTGACGTATTTCAAAATGGTTAGTTTTCTCTTCTCCCTGCCCAAAGCACATCAGGAAATCCCCTTACGATTTTAAGCTAATTTACACTGAGCCTCCGGCAATTGTTAGCCACCGTGTTCCTGCCGGTACAGGCTCCAGCTGTGGACTTGTGCTCTGGGGCAGCTGTGATTCCCTGATTCTCCCTCTCTCTCCAGTTTTCAGGCAACTGGTTTGCCCTGTGACCTCAATTCTTTGATGGATCTGAGAAGAGTTGTTGATTTCCAATTTGTTCAGCTTTTTTCTTGTTGTGAGAATGGGAGTGATGGCTTCCAAGCTTACCTGCTAGACTGGAAACTGGAAGTTTTTTGTTTTTTTTTTTTTTTTTTTAAGAGAAGCCCCCTGCCCCCCATCACCCTGAAGGTGAACAACTGGTGATTCTTTTGACATGCTTTTGAACCCTGGTGCCTCTCAGGGCTCTGTCCAGGTGTCCATCACTATAAGCCAATGACCTCCAACTGCATGTCTCCAGCCTAGATCCGTCCTTGGAGCTCTGCCTCCAATGTCCATCTACCTTTGGCCTCCCACCTGGACGTCCCATGGGTGCCTCAAACCCATCTCAAAGTGTCCAACTTGAATTTGCCATCTTTCCCCACAAAACCAACCCACAGCCCAGGTTTCCTATCTCAGGTGATTGGCATCCTGGTGCCCAAGCCAGAGATCTAAGCTTCTCTCTTAGATGCTTGCCTCTCTCTGCCCCGCAGCACCCATGGGTCACCAGGTTTTGTGGAGCTTGCAGCTGGCCAGTTCACCCACAGCCACCCCCAGGCCACTGTCTTAGAGCAGCCCTCAGCATCTCTTCTCTGGGTTGGCTCAGCAGCCTCCCCGTCAGCCACTCTCATCCATCCTCCACTCCTTCCCACTGCTACCAGGGTGATCCTCCCCAAAAACATTCTTTTGTGTCCCTTCCCTGCATACATTGGCCCCGAGGTGTGTGCAGGATAAAGTCGAAACCATTTCTCCTGGGTCGTAACACAAGGTTAGACAACCCTTGTATGCTCTGTCCTCCACTAGAATCTCTTCACTGTTCCCAGCATCATTCTCCTCTGAAACTGCTTGCTTCCTTTCTAGAATAGACCATGTGCTCTTGTCACCTCTGTGCGAGACTTTGGCAGGCAGGTAGATCATCCCAGGTGAAGACAACACTTGGTCACCCATCCACCTCCCCCACACCCTGCCAGGCTCAGCTCAGATGTCATCTCCTCCAGGAGGCTTTCCTGGGCTCCCAGACCTGGGGGAGCTCAGGGGTGTGCCGGCAAACATTGGACCACTTGCCTTCCCGGGAAGGAAGCCCTGATTTGTAGCATTTCCCAATTTCCATGGTGTAAATACTCCCACCATGGGCAATTTCACGCTACCAATGTGATGTTACTGAACACGAGTCGGGAAGAGATGCTCACGATTGGCTCCCTCTGGCTGATAGGAGTCTGCTCTGGCACACAACTGGAGGATGAGCCTCCTCTGGACTCACATTACACCTTGTATTCCCCTCCATCAAAGTACTGATCTCAAGGAAATGTTAAAAAAATAAACCTCAGAGGGCCCAAGGGAAGGATAGATTGAAGGCTCAGCTCCAATCCCCAACCAATGCCTTCCTGGCTGTGTGGCCTGAGGTAAGTGACCCAGCCTCTCTGAGCCTCAGATTTGTCATCTATAAAATAGCCAAAATAATACGTTCTCCCTAAGCTTGCATAGGAATTAAATGGATGTAAGTACTGTAAAATCCTATTAAGAAGTTAGGGGGTCAGTCAAGGAATAGGGAAGGACATTCTAAGGCTGAGGACACAGCAGGGGGAGAACAGAGAAGCAGGAGGGAGAGGATGTGTCCCCTTGGTTGCAGTGAACCTGTGAATCCCCGGCTGGAAGGCAGGAGTGAGGGCCACGGAAGGTGGGGGTGTCTAGGAGGGTGGGCTTTGGAGGGCACTGAAAGAGGGTGGGCCTCATCCTCAGCCCTGGGGCCCCTGGGAAGTTCAGAAAGAAAAATTGGACCAGATAGCCTAGAAGCAGGGGACCAGTCAGGAGCAGCTGGGGGTGGGGCAAAAAGCTGGTCAGGTACAAGCCCTTTGGGGGGCTGGGGCTGGAGGCAATGAGAGAGGAGGGGGTTGGAGACAGGGGTGTTTGTTTTCTTCTCCAGAGACAGGGTAACAGCCTTGGGCTTCTTAGTTACCAAGCTCAGGAAGCAAGAGGATCACTAAGCATCATGGGAAATTCCCTGATCCAGCCGAGAATGGGGGAAGTGCTCTGTCTTGGGTAAGAGGATTTGATGAAAGAAACCAGTCTATTGCATTCGCCCTATAGAAAAACTGAACTTCAACTGGGTCAAAGGACCCCTCCTTCCTGGGCCCTCTGCTCATCCTGTTTGGCAAGACTCAAAATCCCTGTGTAATCTGGGACCTTCTACTCAAAGAGTGGGTCTCGGACCAGCAGCAGCAGTGCCTGGAAGCCTCTTAGAAATGCAGAGTCACAGGCCCCAGCCCCTCTTGTGTCTCTAGGACCTCAGACATTGTGAGTGCTCAAAAAGGGCTGAGTGATGGCTTGATGGCTGGCTGAGGGCTGCTGTAGGGTACAGGAAGATGTGTCTGAGAGAGTGAGCAGGTAAAACTGACAGGACTTGGTGGTTAATTGGGTAATGGGGGGAGGGGAGGGGAGGGTGCACGAGAGGGTTGATGCTGCCCTTTCAAGAGGCTGAACAGATGGTGGCTCTGGGTACCTGCAGCTCCTTTGTGGCCTGGACGAGGGCTCAGCTGTGGAAGGAGGCCAGGGTGGAACGGAGGCCAGGCCACCTGTGCACGAGACACCCGGGCAACATGCAAGGTGAGGAGAGAGGGCCTGGCAAAGGGCCCCAGGACTCCAGTGTGGGAGGGGCGGGTTGAGAGCAGAGGGTCCTCAGAGTGTGACCAGTCAGAGTGGCAGGAGGCCAAGGTCACAGAGAGTTCACGGTCAACTGTCAAATGCCACCCACTGCCTTTGCTATCAGGAGACCTCAGTCCCTGCAGAGGACGGCCAGAGCAACGTGGACTTCCTTCCCTGAAGCTCTTCTATTGCACAAACGAAACTTAGAAATCCAATTTTTTCTTGAGTATTGCAACCTTGATTACAAACTTGATTAAGTAAATCCCTGTCAACAATTTAAATAGTAATTGCAGATTTCTCATGACAGAACAACACTGTCATAACATCTGTACTTAAAACTCTTCTATGAGGTCAAGGCCGTGGGCAGCATTTTGCTTTTATTTCTTCTTAGGGATTTTGCTGTACTTGTTTTGGTTTCCCTGGAGCTTCCATGGTGGAATGTGGATACCCTCTCATGTTTGTGTGGACCTCGCAAGACAAGCTAGGGTCACTGGATCTAGATGTTTGACCTTAGTCCTTGGGACCACTGGGACACAGGGCTTGGCTGCCTCTCCCAGGGTGACACTTGGCTAGTTAATCATTTTGGACATTCTCTGTGAACCCTCCTTCTCCTGGAGAAGTGAAGGGGACCCCCGAGCTGCGTACCTGAAGGAGCCCCATCCACCAGTGGTCCTGTGCGGCCGCTAGTGATTGCGAGTCTGTCCTTTTCCAGGTGTGGTTCCTGCCTCCCCAGGCCTCCAGCCCAGAGCTCCGGTTTATTCTTTTCCGATGACATAGATAAAGCAAACACTCTCTAATTTGTTAACAACAATAAAAGAAACAAAATACACACACCAACACATCCCAACTTATTAAGCTCCATAAAAATTCAAACAAGCCATATGGCCATCATCTCTCTTATATTACAACTCTCTTTGACTGCTTTATATTAACTTTTCTCTTTTGAGTTTCATTATAGCCACAGCCTTTCACAGAGTGAATTAACTCAAATTAACTATAATTATTTCAATTAATGGTTTTTGATGCTTGTATTATTACAGCTTGGCTAATGTTGGGGAAGACTTCATTATTCCATTGTCTCTCTTCTGCTCGCCTAATATTTTTGAGGGTGGCCTTACTTCCTGGCCACAATAGGACATTCTGGACCATTCTAATTTGTTTTTATGCTGCAAGGAATACTGGTCTCCTTCAGTGGAGAAGGTCTTAGAGACCAAAATCTTGGCACTGGGGTGCCCAGGAGAACACTGGCCTTTGGGCCACTCTTGTCAGAAGCAAAGCTGGAAGTACTTCTGTATTTTTAAGGTCATAAGTTTATGGTAAATTCTTTCAGTCTGTGGTTTTGTTAATCCTGTGTTGACAGGATATGGCCACAAGCAGGTCACCGTGCCACTGGCAAGAGCCCCATCCTCAGTTGGGGACATGAAGCAGATAAGAAAGGGCAAAGCGGCCTGGGAAGGGAAGGATCATAAACAGCAAGTGGGGGTGCGGCTTTGAGAAATCTGGCTGAAGGGAGGAGAGAATTGGAGGTCACGGGTGGAGGCACGGGTTTCATTTTGCTTTTTGTTTTCTTGTACTTTTTCTTAAGATGGGAGAGGCTCAAGCCTGCTTGTGGGTGGAGCAGAAAGTGACAGGGTCTCTCAGTCAGGGCTCTTCTGTAAGAGGAAAAAAGAATCCAGTTCATCTGGTTAAACCAAGCTGTTTAGTGGGGAAGCCCAAGGCCGGTCAGCTCAGGCCTGGAGGGACACAGAGGCTCCAGGGATGCTCAGCTCCCCCCATGCGTCTCACGGCTCGGCCTCCCCTGGGGGTGGGTGCTCTCCTGCCACAGGGCCTCTCCTCACATCGCAGTGAGACACCATCGAACTCTAGTCTACACGCTCCCTGCTCAGTCCAGAAGAAAGAGAAAACACACAGGGCCCACGCAGAAGAAAGAGGACACACTTCTCTCTCCCAGACTGCTACAAAAGACCCAGGGTGGCCGGGCTGTGCTTCCCAGGCAGTACTTTACAGATGGAGAAACTGAGGCTAGAGCAGGGCTGGCATGTGGGCTCTTCCATCCCCACCCTCTATATCCATGCCCTCTCCCACAGCCCCCCAACAGCCAGGCCAGGACCAGGCCAGGTCAGACTAGAAGGGATTTGGCCTCAGAGTCCACCGAGGGCTTGGGGTCAGGTAAACTTGAATTCCAACTTCTGCTCATCTTTTTTTTTTTTTTTTGGTGAGGAAGATCAGCCCTGAGCTAACATCTGTTGCCAATCTTCCTTTATTTTGTATGTGGGACGCTGCCACAGCACAGCTTGATGCGTGGTGTGTGGGTCCATGCCGGTGATCCGAACCCAGGAAGCTGGGGCGCCAAAGCAGAGCACACTGAACTTAACCACTACACACCAGGCCGGCCCAATTTCTGCTCATCTTAACGTGCTCTGTGAGGGCCGGCCCTGTGGCTTAGTGGTTAAGTGCGCGCGCTCCGCTGCTGGCGGCCCGGGTTCAGATCCCAGGTGTGCACCGACGCACCGCTTATCCAGCCATGCTGAGGCCCTGTCCCACATAGAGCAACTAGAAGGATGTGCAGCTATGACATACAACTATCTACTGGGGCTTTGGGGGGAAAAAAAACAAATAAATAAAATTATAAAAAAAAAAATTAACATGCTCTGTGAGCTTGGGCAAGCTCCCATCTCGGCCTCAGCTTCCTCACCTGTCAAGTGGGATGATGACAGCCTCAAAGGGTTGTTGTGAGATTAAACAGGCTGCTAGGAGTCAGTGTCCTCATGTCCCCTCCCATCCCCTCCCCCCCCCCCCCCCTTAACCAGGAAGGGCTTGCGGGGCTGGGCACAGCCCAGGAGATGGCTCCCATCACAAAGCCATTTCCTTCTCAATTCTCTTTTAATCCTTCTGCTTAGGTCCAGGGGCGAGTCTTTGCTAGGAGCTGGTCTGTCTTTAATCCCTCTCTGCACCTTGTGAATCTCACTTTTTAACAAGGAGAAGGCAGGGGGGCTCAGCCCTTAGAGAGGCAGCTGGATCGGCCGGAGCTTTAGCATACTGTTTTATTCTCATTTCTGCTGTTGCTTCTTTTTTGTGTGTGTGAGGAGATCAGCCCTGTGCTAACATCTGCCAATCCTCCTCTTTTTTAGCTGAGGAAGACTGGCCCTGGGCTAACATCCGTGCCCATCTTCCTCCACTTTATATGGGATGCCGCCACAGCATGGCTAGCCAAGCAGTGCGTCCGTGTGCGACCGGGATCTGAACGGGCGAACCGCGGGCCGCCGCAGCAGAGCGCCGCACTTAACCGCTTGCGCCACCGGGCCAGCCCCTGCTGTTGCTTCTATTCAGGTGAGTGAGAGCAGTGTTCCGTCTGGGGCAGTAATATTGTTTCCTTGTAAAATACATTTATTGGAATGAAAAGCCAACATAAAGAAAAAGTATTGTCAGTATTACCAGTGGTAAAGGGGCACAGGCTCATTCATTCCATACATGTTTGTTGAGTGCCTGGTCACTCTGTTCCAGATGCTGTTCCAGGAGGGGGACACAGCAGTGAAGGAGTCAGCAGGAACCCCTGCTCTTGGAGCTGGCATTCTATGCAGGGGATAAAATAAGATAAATGCATAAATGAAACATAAAGCATGCCACATGGTGACAAGTGTATGGGGGAAAATCAAGGAGGGAAGGGGGTGGGCGTGCAGGATGGGCATGTCCAGTTTGAAATGGGGAGGTCAGGGAAGCCTCCTAAGAAGCTGATGCTGAAGCCTGAAGCTGAAGGAGGTGAGGGAGAGCGCCCGCCGCGTAGATATCTGGGCAAGGCTATTCCAGGCCGAGGCGCGACAGCTCAGGCCCTGGAGGGGGTGAGAGCCAGCCAGGAGGCCAGCGCGGCTGGGCAGGGTCAGCGGATGGAGAAGAGAGGCATGAGGTGAGAGGACGGCAGGGGCGGGGCTTTTCTTCCGAGTTCAATGAGGCGGCACTGCGGAGGTTGGGGCAGCGCAGGGATGTGACCTGACGTGGTTCTACCATCATCCCTGGGGCTGCTGTTTGGACGCGGGAGGCAGGAATCCAGGGAGAGGGGGTCCCTGCAAGCAGCCTGGGGAGAGGCCGGTGGCTTGGATAAGGGGGGAGGTGAGAAGTGTCAGATTCTGGGCATGTTTTCAAGGTGGAGCTGGTGGGATTTGGTTGGAGTGGACATGGGTTACGTGTGGGGTGGGCAGAGAGGAATCAAGGTTTTTGGCCTGAGTACCTGGAAAATGGAGTTTTCCTTAACTGAGATGGGGAAGATGCAGTAGGACAGCTTTGGGGAGATCAGGACGGTGGCTGGAGCGACGGAAGGGAGGTCTCCTGTGGGCAGTTAGATGCGTGAGTTCAGGGAAGGATCCAGGCTTCGGGCCACAGCTGCTGGGTGTCATCAGCGGACAGAAGTCTCCAAAGCCACAGGACTAGGGGACAGCGTCAGGGTAAAGAGCGTGAAAAGGAGCAGGAGATCCAGAGCTGAGCACCGGCATCCCACATTTTAGAGGTTGGGGTGGGGAGAGGAACGGCCTGCAAAGTAGAATGGGTGGGAGAAGAGGGAGTGGGCAGCAGTGACAAATGCTGCTGGCGGGACCAGTGAGATGATGACGGTGACTCGGCATTGGATCTAGTAACATGGACATCGCTGGGGACCAAAAATGACAGTTTTAGGAGACGGGGGTGGGGGGGGTGGGGGAGTGGGGGGGAACGTCCGGGTTGGAGGGGTTTTAAGGGGAATGAGAGGAGAGAGGGGGTAGACCGTGTGGAGTCTGCAGACCCTTTTGCAGTAAAGGAAGAAGAGAAGTGTGGGGTATATGTGGGGTGGGCAGCGGTAACTGGAAGGAGGAGAGGAGTCGAAAGAGGGGATTTCGTTTTCTTGTTTTTGTTTCAAGATAGAAGTCACATCAGTGAGTTGCTGGCAAGGATCCAGGGAGCCAGCCGGGAGCGGGCGGAATTGCCCGATCGGTGTTGGCCTGAAGGGCGGGGATCTTGTGGACGAGTGGAGGGGTGTCCAGCCAGGTAGCCCAGTTCAGCCTGGTCCCCGAGGGAAGGCAAGGGTGCTGCGGGGTCAGGAGGTGGGCGGATGGGTGGTGGGGAGCTGGTGGGAATTTTCTCTTGATTCATTCATTCAAAGGATAATTATCACGCACCTGCTAAGTGCCAGACTGTTCTTGGCGTTGGGATGGAGTGTTTCCGATTTTTCAGTGGCCTGGGCACTGGTCATCCGCTGAGTGAGAGGACGGGCGAGGAGAAGTGGGGACAACACAGCAAGTGTGCGATGGACGGGAGGAGAGGGAAGGCGGAAGGACGCGGCAGCAATAAGGGTACTCGGAAGCTGTGCCTGTTCGAGCAGATGACTGAAATTCGGTAAAACGCTAGGTGACGCAGGCAAAGCGTTTAGCACGGATCACGGGGCGGAGGTGGTGGCGGCGGTGGTGGTGGTGGTAGTTAACAAATATATTCTGGGCGGTGGCATCAGGCAGGCCCGGGGTCAAACACTTGACACTGCCCCTTCTCAGTTTCCTGACGTTCACGTTACTTAACCGCTCTGAGCCTCAGTTTTCTCATCTGTTAAGTGGAAAATGGGAATGATGAACCCATGGAGCAGGCGGCAGGGAGGCGCGGGGAGCGCTCGGTACACGATGGCCCGCGCGCTGTGACGGTCCCGCGCAGGCGAGGACGCGCGGGCCGGGGGAGCCGGGACCCAGGGGGCGGCGGGGCGGGGCGGGCGGTGCTGACCACGCCCCGGCCCGGAGGCGGGGCTCCAGCCTACCGGCTCCCGGGCTCTGCCCTCCCGCCGCCGAGCCGCCCGCCTGCCCGCGGGTCCGCTTGTGCGCCGCCCGCCGCCACGGGAGCCGGAGGTACGAGGGGCCGCGGGAGGGCGCGGCGGGCGGGGCGCCTGGGCACAGGTGGGGAGGGGGGCTGCGGAGGGGCGGGGACGCTCGGCCGCCGCCCCGGCCACCTGTTCCAGAGGGACACTCGTGTGCGCGCCAACTGGGCGCGGCGGTGCCGCCGCCTCCACCCGGCTGCGCCCCGAAGTTGAGCGCGGCGGCTGGACCGGGAGCCCCGCCCGGGCCCGGGCCCCGCGGTGGGAGAGGGCGGCCGTGGGCGCGAGGGGCCGGGTCCGAGTGCCGGCTCCGCCCGCCCCGCGCTGCGACCTTGGGCGACTCGCGCCGCTGTGTCTGGGGGAGCGGGACCGTCTCGGGAGGCCGCGCCGCCCGGCTCTGCTCGCCCCTGGCCCCGCAGGGGCTGCGGCCGGGGAGAGCTGTGGGGAGCCGCCGCCGGAAGGGAGGGCGGTGCTGCAACCTCCCGGCTTCGGGGCACTGCCCTCCCGCCGCCGCGCCGCCTGTTCGCCCCCGCGGGCCCGCCGGGCCCTTAGGGATGCTGAAGCTTTGGACGTGCCGGGTGGGGGAGGGCCCCCCAGGTGGAGGAGCGGCCCGGCTCGGAGCTGGGAATTCGGAAAGTCGGGCCCCAGCGCTCCCTCTCCGGGACCTGGATCCGCACACGACCCCATCCTTCCGGCGTGCCCCTCTCCCTCCCTGGTCTCCAGATGGGAAAAGGATTGAGACTGAGTAGGAGCACGATGTGTTTGGGAGGGGCTCCGGCGGGGAGGTCCAGTCTCAGATTCCGCTCCCCTTCACAGCTAGGGGAGTCCCCTTGCCTCAGTTTCCTCATCTGACACCGGGGGTGGAAGTTCCCACCTCCTTGCCAGACTCAGCTGAGCCTCTGGCTCCCAGAGAGTTGAAAGGCATCTCCCCTGCTCCCACCGCTCTCTCGGGAGGAACCCTTTCTGTCTCCTCCAAATACTGAGTGGTTGACTGCTCCCTGCAGGCCCCTGGGCTCACCAAAAGCTGTTTATCCCGTCATTCGTCAAATACCCCCGAGCACGCGGCCGGCACCCACGCTGGCCCGCCTCTCCTCCAGCTGCCCAAGGACTTCCCCTTTGTCACCTCCTCTCAAAGGGGAGCCACCCTGCCCAGGGTGACATGACAAGGCCCAAGTTGGCCAGAACTTCAGCCCTCTGAGCTGCATTCTGAGTCCCACAGCGGGCGACCCCCGGGGGATTCCCCAAACCAGGCCCAGATACAAAAGAAAAGGGGAGAGTCGAGGTGGAATCCTCTCTATTGTTCATTTTCCTCCCAAACATGTTTCTAATGCCTCCGGTGCCTGTCCCTGCTTGTCTGCTAGGATAGCTCAGTATAGAGGACAAACTCCAAAATGGAAATTTATCTTAAAAATGTGTTTTTTGTTTCCTTGTACCAGTCGAAGCCCTATAGCCGCCTAGGTCAGTGGGGTTGTTCCCAGCGTGTGCGATGGTCCCAGGGCACCCATGTGTAGCAGAGCTGGCAGAATCTTGCAGCTTCCTGGGAACGTCGGGAGGTTGTGACCCAACTACATCTCTGCATCAGCCCCAGCCAGCAACTCCCAAACCCGCCCGGCCATGGGGGTCCCGGGTCCAGATCCCCGGGCACCCAGGGCAGCAGAGGATACAGGTCTGAGTTGGGACCAGGGCAGAGTGAGATGAGGTGGCTGCCAGGGACACTTGTGACAAGACTGGAAGAAGGGACGGGTGGGAAAGGGAAGCTTGAATTGTGGAAACAGCTCTTCCAGCCCCAACCTTCCCCTCCCCCTCACCCCCCAGCTGCCCCCCCTCCTGGTTCTTGCTGGAGGCGGTTGGGGTGGATGGCCCCACCCTCGACCTGGCCACCCAAGCTCTGCCCTGCGGTGCTCTCCGGAATGCACTTCCTCCCCATCATGTGCTTCCTAGGTGTGCTCTCCCTCCTGTTGATTGCTCTGCATTGTCTCCGTCTCATTCCTTCTCTCTGCATTGGAAGCTCCTGGAGGGAAAGAACCTCGCCTGAAGCCCAGTGCCCAGCCCTTAGTGAGCACAGAAGAGGTGTTCCCTAAATGTTGCTTGAATGAATTAACTGTAACGAGTAGGGAAAAAGTCCCATAGTTGCTTCACTTGGAGATAACCTTTTAAAACTTGCCTTTTCTGCCAGACTTTTTAAAAATACTTTTTTGTTACATATTTGAATATCTTGTCTATATAAGTTTTTCAAATTCCTCACCTTTCTCAAACATCTTTTATATTTTTTTAATGCTTACATATTGTTGCATCATATTTAGTTTATGGGTTTCATTTGACAGGGCTTTTTTTATATGTATATATATTTGGCTCTTTTAGAGAAGGTCACATTGAATTTATGTATAAATTTATATGTTACCAGATTTTTCCTAGAAAGGAAAAGTACCTGGTTGTCAGTGCATATGAAACCTCTAGAAGGGCTACCCCGAGAGCCATCTGGCTTTCCAGAGGGGCTGTACCATTGCATGCGTCCTCGGGCTATGAGCGTGCATTTCTTATTATTTCCTACAAATGAAATTACTGAGTCAAAGAGTATGAACGTCTGGGGTCTTTGTGTGTTTGTTTTTTTTTACTTCCAGTTTTATTGAGATGTAATTGACATACAGGACTATATAAGTTTAAGGTGTACAGCGTAATGATTTGACTTACATATATTGTGAAATGTGTGTTTCACACATATGTGTGTTTCTTATTCGTTTGCTTGAGCTCATCAATGACATATTTGCCCCTTGTCTGGTCTCTTTGAGGCGAGGGTTATCATTTGGCTTTTGTTTTTGCTGCTGCTGGTGTGTTTTTGAGGAATACGTTTTTTATTTTTATTTTATTTTGTTTGTGTGCTTTTTGATAAGGGAGAATTAGCTGCATTTATGAGAAAAAGCCAGAGGAGGGAGTGGGTGAGGCCCCTGGAGAAGGGGCAGGTCGATAGACTGAGATCCCAGAGGATACAGGAGGTAGGAGGGGTCTGGCTGTGGTCCAGAGGGACCTTCTGAGCTGGTGAGGATGGGAGGCGAGAGGGAGGGGGCTGGGAGGACACCTTATGAATTGGCTTCGATCTTCGTAGAGAGGGAGGTGGAGAAGCACCAATGGAGAGACAGGGTTCTGGCCTTGAAGTCCCCAGCTCCCTGTGCTGTTTGCTGGCCTGGTCCCCTTGAGTCCTCCCTGCTGCCCTGGGAGGGAGCAGGTGTTATTACCCGACCGACAGACTCCCAGAGGTAGGGGAGTGCCTTGCTCAGGGCCAGTGAGCTGATGAGTGGCAGGGCTGGTTCCGAGTAGGCTTTCCCCACACTGATCCTATGCCCTTGCGAATCGCTTTCCTCTCGGAGCCTCCATTTCTAGTAAATATCCAGAAGCAACATCCCTCTTACTCTGTCTGGTACTTGAGCGAGTGTCCCTTCCTCTCCTGTCTGCCTCTCTTTGTCTTCTCTCTAGACAGACCCCAGTAGGTCCAGGAGCTTCCAGCGGAAGTGAAGTTGACCACAGGACTAGAAGAGCGCCCCTTCCCTTCCAGGCCAGCGCCCACACTCTCACCCACAGGAGCTCACTCTAGCAGGAGCACACAACCTTCTTGATGTCATACCTGTGCAAAGTCTGAGCTGGCAAACAGGGAGCTAGGTGGCCAGGCACATGAGAGGGAAACAGGAAAAGGGGTCTTCACATCCCATGATCAGGCTTGATTTGAAAGAGCAGAAGCCACATAGGTATAGACACAGGTATAGTTATTGTCCCACTTATAGACACAGAGAGGCCCCCAGCCCTCCAGTTGTCCGTAGTCTTCATTTGCTCGGCCCCTGTGGTCTCACAGGCAGCGCCCTGGTTGGGGGTGGCTTCCATGGATTGAGCCCCCATAGGTGCCAGACACTGAGTTACCTGATCTTATGGAACCCGCTCAGCCCCCTGGGCTGTCACTCCCATTTTACAGATGAGGACACTGAGATTCAGAGTCAAGTGCCTCTTCTTTATGGCAGGGAGGTTTGAGCCCCTAGCCCCAGCACCATCCCAGGAGAGCTAGACTGGGCCGCAGGCAGACTCCTTTCACCTGGCAGAAGGTACTCAAATCCCAGCTGTGCCTCAGTTTCCTCCGCTCTTGAACTGTAGTTGATGATAAGAGGACCTGCCGCACAGAGCGTTTGGGAGGATTAAATGAGTTACTGCAGGAAAACCGCTTTGACCAGTGGCTGTGGCTGAGCCCTCAGAAGATACAAACCACAGAGCTCCAAGCCTCACAGGGAGCCTTTAATAAATGTTAACGCAGCCACACACTCTGGTGTGAGAATGTGGGAAGCAGGGCGCACCCTGTCACTGGAGAGAGAACAGGGACTCTAAAACCTTTCTGGAGGCGTTAGTGATCTGTATCTAAAACCTTAAATTACATTTCCTTAAATTACATTTCTAGCATCCAGTCTATAGAAGTAATTCAGGATGTGCTCAAAGATATAAGTGCTAAGGTGTTCACCACGGTGTTGTCTATAAAAGCAAAGAGATGCAAACCACATTTCCTGTAGTCAAGATGCGAAATGAAGGGTGGACCTGCTGAATGGTGAGATACAGTGTAGCCCTGGAAAATCAAGGCGTGGAGCTGTATTTATTGACATAATATGAAAGATAGAGCATCTGTTTTCAAACAGCTTTATTCGGGTCTAATGTACATATCATCGCATGCATGCAGTTCGCTGAGTTTTAGGAAATGTGTTCAGTTGTGAGACCTCCACCATATAGTTTTATTTATTTATTTATTTATTTTTTATTTTATTTTTTTTTTTTTAAAGATTTTATTTATTTTATTTTTTGCCCCCAAAGCCCCAGTACATAGTTGTATGTCATAGCTGCACACCCTTCTAGTTGCTGTATGTGGGACTCGGCCCCAGGATGGACAGAGAAGTGGTGCCTCAATGCGCACCCAGGATCCGAACCCGGGCCGCCAGCATCGCAGCATGCGCACTTAACCACCAAGCCACAGGGCCGGCCCAACCACCATATAGTTTTAGAACCCAGGGGCCCAGGATATTTTTAAGTGAAATAAAGCAAGGTGTAGAACAGCATGTGTAATAGGATCTCCTTTTGTGTGTCTCCTGTGTTCAGCTCTGTGTAAACACTGCTCCATGTGAATGGAGGCATCAGAAAAGGACCGGAAAGAATATTCCAAAATGCTGACAGGGTACCCTCTGTGCCAAGGTCATGGGAACACTGGCCATGTCACATGCCCCTGCCTCAAGTCTTCAGTGACTTCACATTGTCTTCAAGATAAAGAGCGAAGCAAGAGGTGTCAGAGCAGGGAGGTGACTGGACCCCTACACACACACACACACACACACACACACATAACCCCAGTATTAATGCTGGAACAGGCAGCCCAACCAGCTGTATCCCACCGGTGGTTGGCTAAATGTTCATCTGCACAAATACATAGATAATACTCAAACGTATGAAGACGGAAGTAAAATCACCCAGAACCCTTACAGCTGGGAGTAAAACCCTGGTAGCATTTTGGTGGCTTCTTGGCAAATGGCAGCTGTTCTTGCCTATGATGAGGAGGAGGTTGCTGGGTAGGGGAGGATGATGGGCATTTCGGAAGAGGGAAGCACGTGTTGCAGAAGCTTGGAATTCCCAGAGCGACAGAGAGGAGTCGGCGCTCCTTTCAACTTTGAACATCATTTCTAAAGACACTGAGAGTATTGAGATGGTTTTCCTTTATCCCTCATCACTCAGTCCATCATCAAACATTTATGGTGTGCCCACTGTGTGTCTGGCCCTGCCTAGTTTAACATCATTTACAATCTCAGGCAGGATGGACAGCATCTAGCTCAGCGCCCACTTCTTCTGTCCCCTGTTTACTCCAGGGCCGGATTCCCCCTGGTCATTCCTGGCAGGACTCATCCTGGGGGCTCCTAGGGTCTGCCTGTGGTCCAGGCTGTGGGCAAGGCCCAGGGTTTGGGGTGAGGCTGCTCACACACCCACTCATTTAGAAGGTAGCCACGAGCTCCTACTGTGTGCCCAGCCCTGGGGACCCAGCCCACGGCCCACAGTGCGAGCGGTGCCAAAATCCAGGCAACTTCCTGGAGGTGGCCTGCTCTGCTCCCCGAGATCAGGAGAGACTCATGGAGGAAGGAGGCTGTGAGACTCGGAGGCAGTTGAGTGCAGATCCTGCCTCTGCTTCCCCTGCAACATTGGGGAGGTCGCCTTTCCTCTCTGCACCTTAGTTTTCTCATTTGTAAAATGGGGTCATAGCGGCAGATGAAATAGAGAATGAACAGTGCTTGGCAGTCTGCCTGACATGTGTGTTCTTGGCAAATGGCAAACTCTTCCTCTGTATTGTGGTTAGGAAGTTCCTGGGTAGGGGAGGATGGAGGGACATTTTGGGAAGAGGAAAGAGCATATTGCAGAAACCTGGAATTCCCAGAGCCTGATGGCTTGAGCAATCCGGCAGAGGTCAGCTTGGCTGGTCTGGAAGTTGTGGTGGCCAGGAGAGGGACAGAGAAGTGCCCACAGGCCTCAGCATCGTGGGGTATGGGGACCTGGGCGAGGGCCAAGACAGGAAGCCAGGAAGGAGGCTGGGGTGGTAGGGACAGAGACAGACAGAGGGAGAGACCTGAGCTGGGCTGTAGCCGTGGGGCCGGGGAGGGAGGGAGGGAGGGAGGGAGGGAGCATTGCATCAGAGATCCATTCGGAGAGAGGCTCTCTCCCTGCCCTACGCCTTCCTCTCCTCTGGGTTATCACAATAGCCTGCTTTCTTGTTGCTACACGTTGTCACCAGTGGTTTAGTCTCAAAAAGCAGCCAGATCTTAAAGAGGTCTTTAAGACATCTTTAAGACATATAAGTCACACAATAGCCCTTTCCTCCTCAAAATCTCCCAGTCAGAAAGGCAAGTCCCTCAAGGGCCTCCCCCCCATTCCCCATTATGTCTCTTATCTCCTCTCCTGACACTTTCATCCTCCCACCCTGCTTACTCTGCTGTTCCATCAACACCCCAGGCACATGCGCCCCAGGGCCTTTGCACTCACTGGTTGCCCTCCCTGAACATGCTTTCCTCAGATAGCCCTGCAGCTTGCCTTCCTTCAGGTCTTGGCACAAATGTCAGCTTTTCATAGAGGCCATCTCTGCCGCTCCATATGAAGTAGCACCCCCACCCCCTGGTCCTCTCAGTCCAATTTTCCTGCTGCATTTTTCTCAGTAGCACACGTCACCACCCAATGTATTTCTTTACTTGTTAATTTTCTCCCACTAGAGTGTCAGCCCCATGAAGCCAAAGACTCTGTCTGCTTTGTTCACTGCTGTGTGTGTTTCCGGACCTTGGAGCGGGGCCTGGCACATGGTAGGTGCTCAAGCGTTTGTTGAGTGAATGATAGAGGTGCTGCAAGTGATGCCGAGGGCTGGACCAGTTTCTTTCCAAGATGACTTTTTGTATCAGGTTGAGCAGGAACTCTCTTTCCGTGAGTTGTCATCCCTCTGACCTCCTTGTCTGTGCCCTTGGCCTGGCACCAAGGGGCAGGCGGCCCGGTGAGAGGCCCTGTCTAGAGAGGTCAGTGAGGGCTATCTCTGACGGAATGGATGGAACTGCTGCCAGAGAGACCAGAATCAGAAGGTCTTTCTAGAAGGGTCCTTAGACATTGTCTTTTCTAAGCTCTTTATTTTACAGAGGAGGAAATTGAGCTCAGAATTGGTTGAGGGGTGGGGAAGTCATACTCCAGGGTCACGGAGCAAGTGTGTAGAAGATAGAAACCAGTCCCTTACTTGGGCAATATCCAGTCAGCAAAGACTGTTGAGAATAAGAACACCCAGTTGGCAATGCTGTGTGTGCGTGTTTGGGGGAAGGAGGTGACATTCTCTTTTGCTGCCAGTTACTTTTGATCTTTAATACAGTAAAAAAGGAGAAAGGAAGGCAACACGGGAACTTTCTTCCAAGTTCTCAGGGCTCCTAATTCAGGCCGGAATTTCTAGGTGCCTTTTCCGTCAGCATTTCATTTGCCAGGCTTGATTTTATCTGATGAGGAGTTTTCCCTGCTGCTTGTGCCCCTGTGGTCTCTGGGCACAGCAAGTGACCAACACGGGAAGCTCGTCCCCACTCAGCCACCTGGCGCCACGGGAGGTCCTGGTGTGGGCACACATGTGCCCAGAGAGCAAATGTGTAGGAGTCCAGATTCAGGATGACTTGTTGCTCCTTGAACTGAACATAAAGCTCAGGAAGGTGACTTCCCCCTGCTCCTGAGAAGCCACTCCCAGGCAGTGCGATCTTCAGTCCAGCCTCCAGTGTAGCGCTGGAGTGCCCTGGGAGGGAGGGATGGCCTCAGGGAAGGACGGAGGGTCTGAGACTTGGGGGCAGACCACCTGGGTGCAAACCTTGCCTCCCACGGTTACTAACCCAGCAGCACTGGGAAGGTCACCTTTTCTCTCTAGGGACAGTGAGTACTCAGGTACATGTGATCTTATTTTGCATCCTCAGATGGGGAGGCAGGACAGATCCATCTCACTTTCTAACAGGAATCAGTTGCACATGGTTTACAGTTGGCAAATGGCATTCCCCTGGGTTAGTTACCACATTTGATCCTAGCTTTTTGGGCAGTTTAGGGATCATTTACTCATTCATTCAGAAAATATGTATCGAGCACCTACTGTGTGCCAGGGTCTGTGCTGGCCACATGGGACAAGACCATGAGTAAAAGCAGCCTTGGTCCCTGCCCTCCAGGAGCGACGTGTTTTCCATGGTATCAGTGTGTCCTTGTGTATTTAATCAGTCCCTTCAAGAAAGACCTTGGGTTGTTTCTAATGGTTTGCAAATGCAAACAAATTTGTGAGCTGTACAAATGGCATTTATCTGTAGGATAAATTCACAGAGTGAGATTGCATGGGGAAAGGGAATGTATGTATAATTCTGATAGATGTTCACTTGTCCTCCACCGCTGGAGTAGGACCGTTTGGCATGCCTACCAGCAGTGTGTGGGCGTGCCTGGTTCCTCACAGCCTTGCCAGAAGAATTGTTGTGTTGGCAAAGTTTTGAATTTTTGCCAATCTGACAGGTGAGAGATACTGAGTGTTCCAACTTGCATTTCTCTTACTTACGAAAAGATCGTCAATCTTGCTTACATGTTTAAGGGTCATTTTTTTGCATGTATGTGAACTGTCCTCAGCCCATTTTCTTTTGGGTTGTTGGTATTTTTCTCCTTGATTTCTGGGAACTCTTTATATATTAGGAAAATTAGATCTTTGGGATCTGAAGGGTACAAAAGTTATCCCAAGTTGTCACTTCTTTTTTTTTTTTTTTTTTTTTTTTGTGAGGAGATCAGCCCTGTGCTAACATCCGCCAATCCTTCTCTTTTTTTTTTTGCTGAGGAAGAGGCCCTGGGCTAACATCTGTGCCCATCTTCCTCCACTTTATATGGGACGCCGCCACAGCATGGCTTGCCAAGCAGTGCGTCGGTGCCCGCCCGGGATCCGAACCAGCGAACCCCCGGGCCGCTGCAGCGGAGCGCGCTCTTAACTGCTTGCGCCACCGGGCCGGCCCCCCAAGTTGTCACTTCTATTTTGACTTTCTTGATGGTATTTTGGAAGAAGACATGGGGAAGTTTGTTTTCTCCAGGAGTCAAGTTTATTCATCTTTTCTTTCATAGCTTCCAGATTTCATACATAATTAAGAAAACTTTCCCAACTCTAAGGTTATAAAGGAATTCACCCTTGTTTTGTTCTAACCTTTTATGGGTTTTATTATTGTACGTTTGGAGTTTATCCTGGGGCATGTTCTGAGATATGAACCCAGCTAGTTCTTTTTCCCTAGCAGCCATTCCGCTTGCCCAACATTTGTACTAAAAGACTTATTTTGCCTTATCGATGAGAGATGCTGCCTTTACTGGATGTGCGGGTACCACATTGTTTCTATGATTTCTTTTGTTTGATTGCCCTGTTTGTTCACGTGCTAAGACTGTGTTGTTTTACTTACTGAAACTTTATAGTATGTTTTAATATCTAAAAGGCCAGTCCTTCCTCATTTGTGCCTCCTTTTCAGAGTTTTCCTGTAGATACTTGCTTATTGTTCTATAATCTGACAGGTGAGAGATGAACTTTAGAATCAGTTTGTTGAATTCCAGAATCATGTACAATTTATGAATTGGCTTAGAGAAAATTGACATCTTTATGAAGCCGAATCTTGTATCCAAAAACAGTATGTCTTTCCATTTGTTCGAGTTTATTTTGTGTTCTTCAGGGGCTTTAAAGTTTTGCTCACATGATTTTGAACATCTTTTGTTAAGTTTAACCTTAAGTATTGTGGTGGTGGTGGTTGTAAGTGAGGTCTTCTCTTTCATTATGTCTTCTGCTTCTAACTGCTTTTTTTTTTTTTGGTGAAGAAGATCAGCCCTGAGCTAACATCCATGCCCATCCTCCTCTACTTTATATGGGACACCACCACAGCATGGCTTGACAAGCAGTGGGTTGGTGCACGCCCAGGATCCGAACCAGAGAACCCAGGGCTGCCAAAGCAGAGCGCACGCACTTAACCGCTTGTGCCACTGGCCCGGTCCCTCTAACTGCTTGTTGTTTACATTTAAGTGTGTGTGTGTATCCTACCACTTTTCAGTGTTCTTTTATTATTTGTAGTTTTCCAATAGTTTCTCTTGGCTTTTCCAGGTATACAATAGTATCATATGAAAACAGCAATAGTTTTAACGATTTCTCTTCAGTTTTTATACTTCTTAATTTCTTTCCCTTGTCAAATTGCTTTGATGAATCCCTCTAGGACTAGGGATGGTGGCAGACAGACACCTTTGTCTTTTTCCTGTCTTCAGCAGGAGGGCCCCCGTGTGTGAAGCTGAATACTTAGATTCCCCTGAGTATGAAGCTGGCTTCTGTTGATATATATAATTTTGTTAAGGAAGTGTCCATTGATTCCTAATTTATCTAGAAAGAGTGTTGGAAATTTTGTCAAATGTTTTTAGCATCTCTGGAGATTGGCGTATGATTTTTCTCCTTAGATCTATGTATATGATGAATTGTATTAATGATTTCCTAATGTCGAATCATCTTTGCATTCTGGGAATAAACCTCATTTGGTTTTGATATTCTTTTAATGTGCTGCTGAATTCTATTTGCTTATGTTTTATTTAGGATTTTTACCATGATATTCATAAGTGATATTGGTCAGTAGGGTTTCTTGTGCAATCTTTGTCAGGTTTTGGTATCTATGTAATACTTAGAGGTTTTTTTTTTTTTTTTTAAGTTTTCCTTCCTATGTTTTACTAATGAACACTTTAAAAAGCTTTGGGATTTTCTGTTCTTTGCTAAGAACAGAAGTTTGCTACAGTTCTAAGTTTGCTAGAATTCCCCTCTAAAAATAACTTGCCCTGGTGCTGTTGTCTCTTAATGATCTTTTATAATTCTGTTTCTTACATGAAAGTTGGCCTGTCTAGACTATCTCTTCTGAGAACAGTCTTGATTTATTATATTTGTCTGGAAAATTTTTTTTTCAGGTTTTAAATTTTATTTGCAAAGTACTATCCTATGATTAAAATTTTTTTTCTCTCTGCTTCTTTGATTTCTTTCCCATTTGGCATTTCTTAGTTTGCACTGGGTGCTCTCTCCCCATCCCCTACTCCCTTTTTTTCTTAATTAGGTTAATGGTGATTTATGTATTTTCTTGAATTTTTTCCAAAGAGCCAGCTTTTTGCCTTATTTCTTAGTTCTACTGCTTCTCTCTTTCCTAACTTATTTCTGCTTTAATCTTTATTCTTTCCTTATTTTCTCTGTTTACTTTGTGGTTCTATTTCTAACATTTTTTTTTTTAATAATTTTATTTATTTATTTTTTCCCCCAAAGCCCCAGTAGATAGTTGTATGTCATAGCTGCACATCCTTCTAGTTGCTGTATGTGGGACGCGGCCTCAGCATGGCCGGAGAAGCGGTGTGTGGGTGCGCGCCCGGGATCCGAACCCGGGCCGCCAGCAGCAGAGCACGAGCACTTAACCGCTAAGCCATGGGGCCGGCCCTAACATTTTTAACCCAGTGCTTATTTATTTTTATCTGTCTTGTTTTACTGGTTACATGTTTTGGAGGCTGTAACTGTTCTTCTGACTATTTCTGCGGCTGTATCCTATAGATTCAGATGCATGGCATTTTGATTATGGTTGTTTTCAAGAAATCCTACAAATTTCAAGTTGTATTTCCCCCTTTCACTCCAGAATTGTCCAAGAGAGGTGTGTTCTTTTTTTAAATTTCCTCACTTTTAAATTAATTTCTAGTCATAATGTCTTGTGATTATAAAATGTCTGTATTTTTTATGTTTTTGGATGTTGTTGAGATTTTCAATATTCATGAATGTTCCATTAGCTCTTGAAAAGAAAGTGCATTATCTATTATTAGGATAGAGAGTTTGATATAACATAGTACCTTCTGATTATTTTATTTAGGTCTTCTGAATTCTCATTTATGTTTGATCTACTTGTTTCTTGGGCTGAGAGAGGTGAATTAAAATCTCTTATGATTGTGTTTCAATCTATTTATCCTAGTATCCCTGAAATTTCTTCCTGAAAATTGCTGCAGTGTTATTTGCTGCATTGTGAATTATACCCTTTAGCGTTATAAATGGCCCTTCTTTGCCTCGTTTAGTGATGTTTGGCTTGAATTCTCATTGTCTGATATTAAGATTATGGCTCCAGCTTTTTGTTTTTGTTTGTATTTATCTTTATACCTTTGTTCATTCTTTTACTTTTAACCGTTCTGGATTACTTTGTTTGATGTGTGTTTCTTGAATACAGGATAGAGTGGAGTTTGCTTGGGATCTAAACTAAAAATGTTTTTCTTTGTAAAGATTAGTGAGTTAAACTTGGATAGATAGATAGGTAGATATGAGAGATGTTTTGGTCCTCTTTCTGTCATATCGTGTGTGTCTGTACATATACGTGTTTTTGTGCATGTGGAAGGGCTGTATTCTTTATTCTTTCACTCTGTGGTCTGTTTGCTTTGCTGTTTTAAAAAACTGTAGTCCTTCTGATATTTAGGAAAGCTTGTATTTTTGTTCTAGTGGCTACATTTATATTAACACTTTTATATAATACTCTTAGTTCTTCCTTTAGACAGTATCTTTTGTTTCTCTTCTATGAACAACAGTAGGTTAAACTTGTTTAACCTTTCTCTTGTCACTGCCTGGTTTCGGCTGATACTGTATCGAGTGATTAAGGCATATGTTTCCATTCTGATGCCTCTGGAAGCTCTCAGTCAGGTGGTGGTCATGACAGTTGCC
This sequence comes from Ceratotherium simum simum, assembly GCF_057802395.1. Taxonomy (NCBI): domain Eukaryota; kingdom Metazoa; phylum Chordata; class Mammalia; order Perissodactyla; family Rhinocerotidae; genus Ceratotherium; species Ceratotherium simum. The sequence goes on from NC_141924.1 coordinate 7,406,809, forward strand.
ATTGCCTCCTCATGCAGTGACATGAAAACCTGAAGAAGAGGTGTCAGCAGCTTAGAAGAAAATTCTGGAGACAATAGTGAAGCAGTCTTTTAAGAAATGCTGGGGCCGGCCCTGGTGGCCTAGTGGTTAAGTTCGGTGCGCTCCCCTTCGGTGGCCCGGGTTTAGTTCCTGAGTGTGGACCTACACCACTCGTCTGTCAGTGGCCATGCTGTGGTGGCTCACATACAAAAAGAGGAAAATTGGCAGCGGATGTTAGCTCAGGGTAAATCTTCCTCAGAAAAAAAAAAAAAAAGAAATGCTGCATCACCCACACTTGATGGTGCAGGAGATGGTACTGTGTGGGAAAACACAGGCGTTGGTGACCTGAGTTGAAGTCATTCAGAAGAATCGAAGTTTCAGTGATGAAGTTTCAGGAACACCTTACCCAATTTATTTCACTTATTCTCCTTCTTATGTACGCACAGGTATGATAGGTGATTTAAAAATCTGACTAAACAATTCTTTCAAATATTCTTTCAACAATTTCAATATTCTTTCAACAATTCTTTCAAAATAAAAATTCTATATAATAAGAAAGCAAAATGGGCACCGGCCCGGTGGCGCAAGCAGTTAAGTGAGCGTGCTCTGCTGCGGCAGCCCGGGGTTCGCTGGTCGGATCCCAGGTGCACACCGACAAACTGCTTGTCAAGCCATTTTGTGGCGGCGTCCCATATAAAGTGGAGGAAGATGGGCACGGATCTTAGTCCAGGGCCAGTCTTCCTCAGCAAAAAAAAAAAAAAAAGGAGGATTTGCAGATGTTAGCTCAGGGCTGATCTTCCTCACAAAAAAAAAAAAGCAAGAAAGCAAAGTGACATCATTTAATTGGCAGTATTTTTTATTTTTCAGTGGTACATAACGTAATGGTGCATCTTATTAGATTCAATAAAATAGAGTAGTATTATCCTTCTTATTGTCACCTTTGTACTTTAAATATGCTCTAACTTTTACTATTTAATGTTTTAGCTTTTACCCCAAGCAGTTAAAGATGAGGCAACCATGAGCTTGCCCACTTTCCACCTGTTTCTCCCTTGCCTACCAATTTTTTGTTAGTTGTATCATTTCTACATTGTCTGACTAGATAACATTTTCGTTCCTTTCTGTCATCCTAATTCTTACTTTGTTCTGGAAATGCAGTTAAATGTGTTCACTCTTTTTACTGAAGTTATTCCAGTCACCATTTGGTTGGCTGGTGCTTATTCCTCAGTTTTCCTCAAGAAGGGCTCATAGGAGCAATATTGCCTAAGTTCCTACACTTGGAAACCATTGGAGTGTAACCTTTGTGTTTAAAGAACAGCATGGCCATATATTAATCTTTGGCTCACACTTTCTTTCCTTGTCAATCCTGAAGGTGTTGCTCCACTGTCTTCTGTCATCAGATGTTGCTTCTCAGAAATCTGATGCCAGCCTGCTTCTCTTTCCTTCATAGATGGCTTGATCTTTTTGTGTAGCTGCCTAAAGATTTATTTTTGTATCTTTAAAGTCCAGTAATTTCACTAGAATATGTCTTGGAATTCACCATTCTGGGTCACTGTTCTCTAGTACATGGTATACCTCTTGAATTCATGAAATCAAATCCTCCCTTATTTCAGGGACATTTTCCTGAATTATAATGTTAAATATTTATTCTGTTCAGTTGTTTTAGTTTTCTTAGGAACTCCAGTTATACATTTGTTGGATCTCCTTTATCTTCTCTTTTTCCTTCTTCTTGAATTCTTTGATCTTTTTGACTATTCTGTTTGATTTTGTTCCTTTTTCTCATTTTAATTTCTATCTTTTTTACTGTATTTTATATGGAGTCTGTTCTCCTTTGTATTTCTTGTAGTTTGGTCTTCATTTCTTTCTTTTCTTTTCTTTTCCTTTTTTTTTTTTTTTTTATTGCTGAGGAAGATTCACCCTGAGCTAACATCCATGCCAATCTTCCTCTATTTTTCAGTATGTGGGCCACCAGCACAGCATGGCCACTAACAGAGCGGTGTAAGTCCATGCCCGGGAACCGAACCTGGGCCACTGAAGTGGAGCACACTGAACTTAACTACTAGGCCACCAGGGCTGGCCAGTTTGGTCTTCATTTCTGAAATGTTTTTTTCTTTTTCTTCTAGTTCTTTCCTGAGATCTATCAGTTCTCACACATCGTCCTCATGTCTTGCCTTCACTTTGTCTATCCATTTCTTCTCCAGTTCTCGTATTTCTGCTTTTGGATCTTCCTTCATAGTTGAAATTACTTTTTCAAGTTTTTTGTTTTTTAATTCATGCTGTAATTTTGGATTAGAATTTTTGTTTCGTGGCAGTATCTTTATAGTGCATGTTCTTTATACATAAGGGAACGTTAGTGTTCCTTTCCTTTTTCATTCTTGTAGCATCTTTCTGTGGATGCTGTGTTTATTCCTTTAACAAATTTTTAAATATATATTTGAATTAGTTGAATTTTCCTGGACCAGCAATTAACAAGATGTTTGGGTGGAAACTGGGAGAGAGGCCAGTATAGTTCTCTAGGCTTCTCTGCTGAAAGGCTCCCTCCGCTGTTTTTATAGGAATGGATTGTTCCTTTCAAATATGGCCCTCCCCTGGACCCACTCCTCTGTTGCCTGTCAGAACCCCGACCTGGTTCAAGGGGCCACCTGCCTCCAACCTCGAGCGCTCCTGCTTCGTTCAGGCCACGGCTCCTGCGTTCTAACGTAGTCACCTTCCTTAGAAGTGGTGATTTCTGCTTTCTTCTACTATGGGCCCCCTCTGCACCTCCTCTCCCTGCTCACTGCCACATCTGCTGGCCTCGGTGCTTTGGGCCACACTTACACGTGGTTTGGAGTTTATGGGGTTTTCTTGCCCCGAGTTTCCCTAAAGCTGTGGTTTATTCTTTCTTTCATCTTGTTGCTCTGTATGACATCAGCAGAAGAGAGAATCTTCAGGACTAAGAGTCTGCCTTATTCCCATCGGAAAAAGAAATCTCTGCCTCCCAAATTTTTCTGTTTGTCGTATTCCCCAAAGAGTGAGCCACTGCTGGCTGGATTTCTCGCCTTGGAGGAGGAACATTTTGTAACCTCTGCTCTGAAAACAGCCATTTTTACAAGGATCATCACCTTCTAATAACTCATTTTTACTTCTTGAGTAGAAATAATATATTTATTTATGCCCTGAAAGATTCGGGGCGGGGAGAGGCAGACGACAGGACAGCAGAGCCTTCGAGCAGGGCTTGGAAGCTCTAGGTATTGATTTTTCACCCCAAGGGGGGTCCAGGTTCCAAGATTGAAGAGCCCACCCCCTTCAGTTTTATGGATGAGGAAGCTACGGTGCGGGTGCAGGCCCAAGGTCACAGAGCCGGTTCCTGGCAGATCCAGAAGCTGTCAGGGGGACCTGGGTCTGAATCCCATACTCTAGACGTTTCCTGGCCTGGCAGCCTTCTTCTCCACATACCTCAAGCTTCTGTGAGCCTTGGGTACCTGCTCAGCTGTTAACTAATCAAGGAGGTTGATCAGCATATGCCCTGCGTCCCCATGGTTAGAACATCTGGTTAGTCCTCCTCTCCTCCTCATTGTGCAGAAGGAATCTGAGGCCCAGAAAAGGACGGTGACTTGCCTGAGGTCACACAGCAGGGAGCAGGGTTGGGCAGACCTGGAAGCACACCCCAGCCCCAGTGCCACTAACTGTGGCTCTTTGGACAAGTCACTTAACTTTTCTGAAAGTTAAACAGGAGCCGGGGCTGGGATTGGCTGGAATAATACCTGCGCCCCTCACTATGGTCAGGCTGAACTCAGGCGGCACACTGACCCCAGCTATAGCCTGGCCAGGGCCTCCTGACCCCTCACCGAGTGGGAGAACGCAGTGGACTCTTCTACCTCCTCTGTCCCCCGCTGCGTCCCCAGCCCCAGACTGCCCAGTCCATAATGAATCCAGGTGTTCTCTTCCTGCGTGGGCACTGGTGCCAGTGGGAGTGGGCGTCTGTTTCCCTGGCTGGGGGCAGCTTCCTTGGGGTGGGGGGAAGCAGCTGCCCGGCCTGGTCCTTTCAGTCTTGTCTGCTGGTCTCTGGCTCCTGTCTCTTGTCTCCTTCCACTGCAGTCCTGCCCCCAATATGGTGTCAGGGGATCAGGGACCAAGAAAGGCAGCCCAGTGTCTGCTGAGAGGGAGAGAGATGGAGGGAGAGACAGACAGACAAAGCTGGAGGGGCAGCAGGGAGAGAAAGGGGTGGGAGGGCTAGGGAGAGAGACCCAGGGACACAGGCAGGAAGAAGAGGCTGAGGTGGGGGAGGTGAGACATTGACTGACAAACGGGTGGGTGGATGGATTGATTGGGGAAGTCATCAGAGGTGCGAGCATTTGCTTTGAGGCTCCCCTTTCCTTTCGGGTTGGGGTGGGCCCTCTGATTCAGAGAACGAAGTCCCATCAGCTGCTTCTCCGGCCACTGGTGAGGGTCCACTTGGAGCACGTGTTGTCAGCAAGGAAGGAGGAGAAGGACCTCGTCCACCTGCACGTGACTCCTCGCCCTCCATAAGCACATCCGCCCACAGACTGCAGCTTCCAAAAGCCCCCACCCCCCAGCCAACAGCAGAACCGCCAGGCCAAGGGCAGGTAAGGAGGATGCGGTACTCGGGGCAGGTGCCGTGCTGCCCTTCACAGGTGAGGAAACGGAGGCCCCCGCGGTTAGTGATCTGTCCCAGAAGTGGAGGACAGGCGGTCGCCTGCATCTCCGGAGGCCAGGTCCTGAGCTGGGTCCCGGGCCCCCCGAGCCGGGGTAGGGACACCAGAGTATTTGCAGCCGTGGTGTCTGGTGGCACGTGCGCTGGTGAGAGCTGAGTGCTGGTCCTGCCCCTACTGCCGATCTCTGTGGGTTTGGGCGTCCCTACCCTTCCTGAGCCTCGATTTCCCCCTCTTTGGAGTCTGGAGTGAGAGGCTGGGCCAGATTGTCTCTAATTTGGGATAGTCTGTGACTCCTAAACCCAGTAAGTGCCGGAGAGCTTGTGTCCCATGTTCACTTGGTCCTGTGTGTGTCCTCTCCCAGCAAGCAGGTCATCAGCATCTGTGGCCCCTTCCAAGCTCTGTGAGAGTGGAGCGGGGGGCTCTGCTGTGTGTTTGACTTCCTGTTTGGACTAATGCCTCTTGAGTGTCCACTCTTCACCGGGCATCTCACGAAAATCTCCTGGTGCCTCTGCAAGAACACCATGTTCATCTCCATGTTATAGATGAGGAAACTGAGGGCCAGAGTGTCCAGTCGGCTGACTGGCAGTCATTGGTGGAGCCAGAACACAAACACCTGGCTGAGTCCAAAGCCTGGGCCCTGGCATGCTGCCCACAAATAACATCTTTTTTTTTTTTTACCTTCTAAATGCTTTCTATTATAGTCCATTTCTTTTATTGTGGTAACGTTGGTTTATAACATTGTATAAATTTTAGGTGTACGTCATTATATTTCGATTTCTGTATAGATTACATCATGTTCACCACCCGAAGACTAATTACGATCCATCATCACACACATGTGCCTAATCATCCCCTTTGCCCTCTTCCCGTCCCCCTTCCCCTCGGGTAACCACCAATCCAATCTTTGTCTCTATGTGATTGTCATTTTTTTTATCTTCTACTTATGAGTGAGATCATACGGTATTTGACCTTCTCCCTCTGACTTATTTCACTTTGCATAATACCCTCAAGGTCCATCCACGTTGTCACAAATGGCCAAATTTCATGGTTTCTTATGGCTGAGTAGTATTCCATTGTGTATGTATAGTATATCTTCTTTACCCATTCGTCCCTTGATGGGCACCTAGGTTGCTTCCAAGTCTTGGCTATTGTGAATAATGCTGCAGTGAACACAGGGGTGCATGTATCTTTATGCATTCGTGTTTTCATGTTCTTTGGATAAACAGCCAGCAGTGGAATAGCTGGATCGTATGGTATTTCTACTCTTAATATTTTGAGGAATCTCCATACTATTTTCCATAGTGGCTGCACCAGTTTGCACTCCCACCAGCAGTGTATGTGAGTTCCCTTCTCTCCACATCCTCTCCAACACTTTTTATTGCTTGTCTTGTTAATTATAGCCATTCTGACCGGCGTGAGGTGATATCTCATTGTGGTTTTGATTTGCATTACCCTGATAGTTAATGATGTTGAACATCTTTTCATATGCCTGTTGGCCATCTGTATACCTTCTTTGAAGAAATGTCTGTTCAGGTCTTTTGCCCATTTTTTAATTGGGTTGTTAGTTTTTTTGTTGTTGAGATGTATGAGTTCTTTATATATTTCGGAGATTAACCCCTTATCAGATGTATGGTTTGCAAATATCTTCTCCCAATTGTTAGGTTGTCTTTTCGTTTTGTTGTTGGTTTCCTTTGCTGTGCAGAAGATTGTTAGTTTCATGTAGTCCTATTTGTTTATTTTTTTCTATTGTTTCCCTTGCCCGGTCAGATATGGTACTTGAAAATACATTCCTAAGACCAGTGTTGAAGAGTGTACTGCCTATGTTTTCTTCTGGAAGTTTCATGGTTTCAGGTCTTACATTTAAGTCTTTAATCCATTTTGAGTTAATTTTTGTGTAAGGTATAAGATAGTGGTCTACTTTCATTCTTTTGCATGTGGCTGTCCAGTTTTCCCAACACCATTTATTGAAGAGACTTTCCTTTCTCCATTGTATGTTCTTGGCTCCCTTGTAGAAAATTAGCTGTCCATAGATGTGTGGGTTTATTTCTAGGCTCTTGATTCTGTTCCATTGATCTGTGTGTCTGTTTTTGTGCCAGTACCATGCTGCATTGGTTACTATAGCTTTGTAGTATATTTTGAAATCAGGGAGTGTGATACCTCCAGCTTTGTTCTTTTTTCTCAGGATTGCTTTGGCTATTAGGGGTCTTTTCTTGTTCACAAATAACACCTTAAAATCTTGTTGTCATTTTCTGTGATATGGAGAATAAGTGAATATGTTTTCTTCATAAAAACCAATCAAATTTTATGGATTAAATTAAAATGCCCCTTAACCACCACCCTCAATCCCGATCCTGTCCTCAGAGATGGCCCCTGCTGACAGTTTGATATAGATTCTTCCCCTCATTTGTGTGTGTGCGTGTGTGTGTGTGTGTGTGTGTGTGTGTACTGTTGACATGACTGAGAACTCCAGGAGTGTATTGGCTTCAGGCATAGAATGATCTAGGTGTAAAGACAATGTAGCAATGCATCTCTTCCTCTCTATCTCTTGGTTCTGCTTGCCTCTAGGCCAGCTTCATTCTCAGGCAGACGCTCCCCTCCTGGATCACATTTTAGCAATCCCATTGGAAAGGGCGTGCCTCTGCTTGGCCTGGATTGGGTGATATGCCCTCTCTGAGCCAATCACTGTGACCAGGAGAATATGGTACCATCATCAGCCAGACCTGAAGCGTGCGCCTACCCCCAGAGCTAGGGTGTAGGGTCTGGGGGGCAGGAGTGGTTCCCCAAAGGAAATCAGGGTGCTGTTAGAAGAAGGAGGAATGGATGCCTGGCAGACAATCCCAGCAGATGGCCACCCCATCTCCACTGGGAACCCTCAGTGCGTGTGACTTCTGACCCTTGCCCCTGCCATGCAGAGAGAGGCCCACCCGGGCACATTCTCCATGGAGCCGTCATTTCAGTAATCTTAGAAGCAATGTGTGACCGGAGTCATGGGGCCTGGGATGCAAGGCCCCCGGAGAAGGTGTGAGACACTCCCTTCTCCTCTGCCTTGCCCTGGCTTGGGCCCCACTTCGGGCCCCTGGGTCTGAGTCCAGGACCCAGCTTAGCCTCTGCGCCAGACTCTGAGACGCCCTCACTGACTTATCCCCCGAGCAACCTGTGATCTGGGCGCTGGTGTGGCCCCAATGTGACAGACCAGGAACCAAAGGCTCAGAGAGTTCAGTTGTCTTGCCTGAGGCGACACACTGGCTGGCAGAGGCCCAGGAGGGAGGCTTGGTGGGCTTAGTGCGGGTGTCTGTTCTCTCTGGCTCCAGGCCCACCCCATATAAAGCCCTGCTAAGAGAGGAGAGCGTGGAGCATGTGGCTTGGGAAACTCGGGTGGTGGAGTCCTACCTTTGAGTCCCTGTCTGTCCAGGGCGGGTAGGGGGGATGGACCTGATTTGGCTCCACTAGAAGCAAGTGTGACTGTGGGGTGGGATCACGCGCTCTGATGAGGCAGGCTAGTGCTGGCGGGGTGGGAGCACGAAAAAGAGGAAAAGGGACAAGGCAGGCCCCGTGGTCATCCTGGCCACACACAGCCACACTGTTGGCCTCGGGGTTAGGAAGTGGTCAGAGGCTGAGAGGGCCACACGGTCTTGCTTCCTGACCTTCAAGACTGCCCGAAGCATCCCTCCCCCCAGCCCTTCACAGGCTTCCACACAGAGAAGCGCCCGGTCACCCTGCCAGAGAAAAGGACCGACGGCCATCGCCACCCTCTGCTCAGAGCTTGCTCTGTGAGCTGGGACCAGACACCCATTGCCTCCCTTGGTCCCTCCAAGATGGGGGTTAATCCCATCTGACAGATGAGGAGACCAAGGCTCAGAGGAGGAACGTGGCCTGCCTCTAGTCACACGGCTGGGGATGGCACAGCTGGGGTTGCAGCCCTAGTCTAACCCTGGGGCTGGCACCTTGCCACCTAAAGGATGTGGGGTCCCAGGCCCACAGGAGTTGCCCCACTCCAGTCTGGCCCTGCGCACTGGCCAGCTCCTCGTCTGGGGGCTTGGCAACCCCAGCAGAATCCAGCCTGGACACTGATGTGGGGCCCACCACTCAGATACACTGGGTCCTCTGCTTCTCCCCACAGCCCACCCAGCCCTGGCTTTGCTCCTCATCGTCCAGTTCCCTGAACTCCTGGTTTGTCCCTGAGACCCCGAGACCCTGAGGAGAGTGGAAGGAGCACCTGGCTTCCCCCTGAGATCTGTTCCTCTGTCCCACCAGTGTTCCTTGAGCACCTACTGTCCCAGGCTCTGTGCAAGCCCTGGGGATAGACATTAACAAGACGGGTGAGGGTTGGCCCCGTGGCTTAGCGGTTAAGTGCGCGCGCTCCGCTACTGGCGGCCCGGGTTCGGATCCCGGGCGCGCACCGACGCACCGCTTCTCTGGCCATGCTGAGGCCGCGTCCCACACACAGCAGCTAGAAGGATGTGCAACCGTGACGTACAACTATCTACTGGGGCTTTGGGGAGAAAAAAAACGAGGAGGATTGGCAATAGATGTTAGCTCAGAGCCGGTCTTCCTCAGCAACAAAAAAAACAGGAGGATTAGCACGGATGTTAGCTCAGGGCTGATCTTCCTCAAAAAAAAAAAAAAAAGACGGGTGAGCCCTGCCTCCTTAGGACTCAGATAGTAAAACACCAACAAGACCATTTCCAGAGGAAGAGGGGCCGTGCTGGATACTGAGGTGCCATCCGATCCTGTCATTGAGCCCTGGAGCACCCATTCCCTGGGGGGACTTGTCCTCGGCCGAAGGGAGGCCCTCACCCTGGTCATGCCCCTCCCCCTAGGAACAGCCCATGTCCAGTGTGGGTATAGCCCCACCCTAGTTTGGAAGGAACATCTCTGGAGGCCGTGCCAGCTCCAGGGATCCCTTGGGACTGGCTGAGGCCTCTGGTGGGACCACCTCACAGCGCCCCCTCTCCCTCCGCCCTGTCCTGGGTACCCCCCCCCCCCAGGAGCCCAGGCACTCCCCAGTCCCTGCACGTGGCTCTCCAAGTCTCAGCCCGCTTCCTGGAACAGGCCCGTGACCAGGGCCCTGAAGGGAACGCCTAGGTGGTGGGGGTGGAGGGTGGCCACTTGTGCCAACGGCCGGGGAAGGCCTCTCTGTAGGGGGGACCCATGAAGCCAAGACTCTGAGACCTCTGTGCACAGAGGGTGAGGTAGCAAAGCTCGGACTCTGGGGTCAGACCCCGGGTTCTAATCCCGTCTCCATTTCTGCCCTTTGTGTCACCTTGGGCAAACGCTCTACAGCCCTGAGCCTCAGTGTCCTCGTCGGTGACTTGAGAACAGAGCTTCCTTCTTCACAGGGTGCTTCTGAGGCTCCAGGACAGAGAAACATAGAAGGAGGGTGTAGTTTGATGAATAGTGGCCTCAAAGAAGAGATGTCCTGTCTTAGCCCCTGAGCCTGTGCACGTGACCTCATTAGGGAGAGAGGTCTTTGCAAAGTTGTTAAGGATCCTGAGATGAAGAAATGATCCTGGATCGTTTCCTCATCTCGAGGGCCTTAATAACTTACGCACACAGGCTCAGGGGCTAGGACATGACATGTCTTCTGTTACCCAGGTGGGCCGTAAATCCACTGACAAGTGTCTTCATCAGAGACAGAGGAGGGGAGACACGGACACGGTAAGGAGAAGGCCGGGGAAGAGGGAGTGATGCGGCCGCAAGCCCAGGACTGCCTGGAGCCCCCAGCAGCTGGGAGAGGCGAGGAACAGATTCTCCCCTAGAGCCGAGAGGAGTGTGGCCCTGCTGACACCTTGACTTAGACTTGCCTTGCAGAACCATGAGAAAATAGGTGTCTGGTTTAAGCCCCAAAGTCTGTGGTCACGGCTTCTGCAGCTGCAGGAAACGGTACAGGGAGCGTGACTAGAGGCGGTCCCTTCCGCTGTCTGCACTGCTCTTGGGGTCGAGATGTTTGCCTCCTGCAGCCTCTCTCGGAAGGCCTCTGGGGGTGGGGCACTCCCTGCAGAGGGGCAGGAGGGGCTGCCTGAGCTGGCCCCAGCTGCGCCCTCCACTGCTGTGGGACCTTGGCTGAGGCCCTTTCCCTCCCGGGCCTCTGCGTCCCCATCGGAACATCGGAATCTCCAAGGGCCCGGCTCTGGCACTCTGGGAGCCTCTCATTCAGCGCTCAGCCTGGCAGTGGGTTCGGTGTGGACTGGGTCTGACCATCACCGTGACTCTGTTCTGTGTGGGTCACGGGTCCACCAGCGCTGGGCTGAGCTTGGCCAGACACGGGAGCCCAGAGAGGGTCAGAGGTGGTGGAGCACCCCTACCGTGGGGGCGGAGGTGGGTGCGGGCCATGAAGGCGGATGAGCGCTAGGTAGGGGAGCCGTTTCTAGACTCTTGGGTCTGGTCCCCTGATGCCAATGCCCCCGAGGTGAGGCCTGCCCAGCTGGTGCTGAGGGCCAGGCCAGTAGGAGTCTGTCTCCACTTCTCACCCTCACTTCCTGCCTGAGAGGGATCATGGGGTCCTGACAATGAGGGGCCATGGGAGGGCTTAGAGCAGGGATGTGACCACAGTTAACGTCCTAACTGGAAATATCTCGCTGGTGCAGGGCTGGAAGCGGGAGGCAGGAGGAGGAGGTGGTGACATGTCAGGCTCGACTGATGAGGGCCAGGATTTGGGCTGCAGCTGTGAGGCGCATCCAGTGGGGCCAGGAGCGTGCTTTGGCCCTGAGGTCACATGAGTATTGGGCTGTGGCCAACTTGGCCCCATACACAGTTTCTATTCCTGGGTCTTGGGCTCTGTCGCCAAATATGGCGCTGCACACGTCTGGCACCCCATACTGTGGCAGGCCCGGGCTCAGGCGGCACGTCCCGCCTCCTCAAAGGGCCCAGACCCCACCCCACCCCATGGTGGAGCCAGATCACCCCATGGTGGAGCCAGATCACCCCCGCGCTACCCTCTCTCGCCGACCGCAGCCAGGGCCTCCCTCCATCCAGCTGTCTGTCTGTGCCCTTCTCAGTGTGGTTCACATTACATTAAAAATACTCAGGACCAAAATAGCCTCTCTCCCTGGAGGGGAAAACCGGGGCCAGGGGCACACACAGTTCTCCGTTTACATCGTGGCTCTGCCGCTCACGACCCCAGCAGGATCCCAAGCAGCTCACCCAATCTCTGACCCCGATCCCCACTCACTAGCTCACTTGGTCACTCGTTGATTTGCTCATTCACTGACTTGCTCACTCATTCATTCATTCATTCACTCCCTGATCATTCATTCATTCACTCGCTCTCTGATGCACACACTCGTTGACTTGCTCCTTCACTGACTTGCTCACTCATTCATTCATTCATTCACTCCCTGATCATTCATTAATTCACTCGCTCTCTGATGCACACACTCGTTGACTCGCTCCTTCATTCACTCACCTGCTCCTTCACTTATTCATCACGCAGAGTCACTCACTCAATATTCATTACATACCAAGAGCTGGGTCCTATTCCAGATGTTGAACAAGACTCAAAAAAATACCTGTGCTCATTGGGTTATGTTCCAAATAAATAACCAAAACAATGAGTACAAAAATGTACAGTGTGTTAGAATAAGTACCAGGGGAATAAAGTCTGAGGCTATGAGGTGGTGGGGGTTGGAATTTTAGGGGGGCTAGGCAGGGCCTGTGGGAAGGTGATTTTTGAATGAAGACTAGATGGAAATGAGGTAATGGTGAACATCTGCAGGAAGAGTGTTCCAAGCAGAGGGAACAGCAGGTGCAAAGGCCCTGAGACAGCAGCATGGAGGGATGGGTGTGAGAAAGAGCAAGGAGTCCAGGTGTGGCTGGGGCAGAGCAGACAATGGGGAGAGAAGTAGGACGTGAGGTCAGGGGTCGGGGGACACGCAGGACCTCATGCACCTGGGCCTCCCCCATCACTCAGGGTCTGAGCGGAGGAATGACGTGGCCTGACTTGTATTTTTTTTAAAGTGTCCTCGGGCTGCCGAGTGAGCAAGTCAGTTAGAGTCTGAGTCAGTTTCCTGCTTTGTGAGGGGGAGTTGGTTTCCGGTATGCCTACTGTGAGCCAGGCACTGAGCTGGGTACCGGGGAGAGGTGTGCAGGCCCCCACGGCGCTCATGGAGCTCCGTCTGGCCTACTCCCTTCTCATCGAGCATCACCTCCCCCAGGTAGCCACCTTCTCCCAGCTCTGCTGGCCCCTGTGCTCCATTTCAGCCGTCCTCTAGTATATTGTCCTGTCTCTTTCCAAATGGTGTCCACATGGGCTGAGCGCTCCTCCCAGGCAGGTCTGTGCCCAACTCTTCCCTTCTCCCAGGCGACCTCCCTGAGGGGCAGAGGGAGTGAACAAGTCCATGAACAAAGGACTCCCAGGCCCAGCTGGCCTGGCATGTGTGGCTGGAGGACGAGGCCTCAGGGAGCCCGCGATCGCCTCACTGTCTGTCCCCATCTTTTGCAGATGGATTTGCAGGTATGGAGAGTGTGTGGAGGGGCCATGTTCGTGTTGGCACAGAAGATTGGCTGCTGAGCCAGGGCGTGTCTCCAGGAGGCCTGCCAGGCTGCCCGGATCCCCACCTCACTGCCATGGACCGCCCAGGCTGGTCAGTTACCAGCCCATGATGTTCCCTGCCCCCGGCCCTGGGGAGGGCTGGGCCCGACGGCTCAAGTCCCAGGCTCTCGGCACCCCACTCAGGCCTTGAGACCCGTCTGTCCTGGGGAAGGGTTGACTCCGGCTCCCTTGGCCCCCAGGCTGCGCCCAGTCCCTCCACCCCTTGGGGCCCAAGTTTCCTGGCCTCTAAAGTGGAAATCATGCAACTGGCCCCTGGGGTTACTGAGGGCCAGAGGGGCTGTGATTGGGCTCTGAGCGCTTAGAAGGCACTGAGTGAATGGTGGCCCGGACTCTGTTGATAGTGAGTACAGTCCAGGGCAACGTGCACTGAGTCCCTGAAGCGCCAGGTACGTTCGCACCTTTGCTGCCCCATCTCTCTCCCAGGCAGGATGGTGCAGTGGTGAGAGCACAGACTCTGGAGCCAGGTGGCCTGGGTTCAAGGCCCCGCCCTGCCACTTGCCGGCCCTGGGACTCTGTGTGAGTTACCAGACTTCTGTGCCTTGGTTTCTTCACCTGTAAAATGGGGGTGATGATTGCCACCACATAGGGTGGCTGTAAGGGTTTAATAAGTTACTATGTGTGAAACGCTGAGAAGGTTGCCTGGCATTCATGTGGTCGACAGTCAGTGTTGAATGAATGAATGAATGAATGGACACAGCCTTTAGTGGGGTCCCATGTTCCTGTCATGCAGGTGGAAGATTGAGGCTCGGAGAGCTGAGTGACTTGCCCCAGGTCGCACAGCTGGTTCAGGCAGACTTGGGGACCCAGGCATCCCAGGCATTCACACAGTCCCACCCTTGGGGACAGGGCCCCTGCCTAGCTTGTTCCTCCCAGCCACCTGCAGGGTCCCCAGGAACGTTCCTGCTGTTGGCTGAGTGCGTGTTACCAGGAGAGAGTGAGGGTCCAAGGGCAGCAGTACTAGTCAAGGTCTCAGACTACAGTCCCTTTCCCCTCCAGGCCTGTGTCTATGAGACACACAGCCCAGGGCAGGGGCTGGGGAAGCCAGGGGCCCAGGAGACCCTGATATGTCTGGGCCAAGGGCTTTGAGACACTGCAAGCATCCGCGTGTGCCTGGAGCCCACCCGTGCTGCTTGTGAGTGAGCTTGTACGCCAGCGCCCAGGCCTGCCGAGCCCCAGGCCTGCTGCAGAAGGCCCTGAGGCTGCTTGGCAGTCTGTCCTCTCGGACCAGCTCCAGGCTTGGTTTGTAGAACCGGACGGAGCTGCAGGGTGTATGCACTGGGCCTCAAATCGCACGCTGCCAGCCTGGCAGGCCGAGGGGGACAGGCCTCGCCAGGCAGAAGTGGCAAAGCCATTGCTCCAACAACCCTTGCACATGCCAGACCCTGCCCCGGGCCCGTGATGCCTCATGTTGTAGGTGGCACTGGCCCAGTCCTTGGGGAGCTCGCAGGTGTGTCACAGAGAGGGGAAGGGACCCTGCCCAGATCTGGCTCCCTAGCCCACTCCTCCCATTATTTTATAGGTGAGGAAGATGGGGCTCTGAGAAGCGGCAGGCCCGGGGGCTTTGGAAGTCGGCATTGGCGGTGGCTGGTGTTTGTGGGAAGCGTTTTTCTTGGGTCTGGGAGGCCAGCAGCCTGCCTGAATGTGGTGCTCGTATCTTGCAGACCAGCCAGTTCCCGCCGGAGGCTCATGGTGTCGACTGGGGAGACCATGTCCAGGACCCCCCACTGCTTGCCGCGGCTGCTCCGGGGCGCCCCGAGGCAGCGGGTCTGCACCCTGTTCATCATCAGCTTCAAATGCACGTGTTTTGTCTTCATCATGATCTACTGGCACATTGTGGGAGAGCCCAGGAGCCAAGGACAGCTCTTGAACCTGCCTGTTGACATCCCCTGCCCCCGCTTGGTCCCCCCAGCGGCGCCCTCCAGCACCCCCACTCCGGGCAACATCTTCTTCCTGGAGACTTCAGACCGGACCAACCCCAACTTCCTGTTCATGTGCTCGGTGGAGTCGGCGGCCAGGGCCCACCCCGAGTCCCGGGTGGCGGTCCTGATGAAGGGGCTGCCTGGCGGCAACGCCTCCCTGCCCCGGCACCTGGGCCTCTCGCTTCTGGGCTGCTTCCCCAACGTGCAGATGCTCCCGCTGGACCTGGAGGAGCTGTTCCGGGACACGCCCCTGGCGGCCTGGTACGAGGCCGTGCAGCGGCGGTGGGAGCCCTACCTGCTGCCTGTGCTCTCCGATGCGTCCAGGATTGCGCTCATGTGGAAGTTCGGTGGCATCTACCTGGACACGGACTTCATCGTCCTCAAGAACCTAAGGAACCTGACCAACGTGCTGGGCACCCAGTCCCGCTATGTCCTCAACGGTGCCTTCCTGGCCTTTGAGCGCCACCACGAGTTCATGGCGCTGTGCATGCGTGACTTCGTGGCCCACTATAATGGCTGGATCTGGGGCCACCAGGGCCCCCAGCTGCTCACGCGGGTCTTCAAGAAGTGGTGCTCCATCCGCAGCCTGGACGAGAGCCACGCCTGCCGCGGCGTCACCACCCTGCCCTCTGAGGCCTTCTACCCCATCCCCTGGCAGAACTGGAGGAAGTACTTCGAGGACATCAGCCCCGAGGAGCTGTCCCAGCTGCTCAATGCCACCTACGCCGTTCACGTGTGGAACAAGAAGAGCCAGGGGACACGCTTTGAGGCCACGTCCAGGGCGCTGCTGGCCCAGCTCCATGCCCGCTACTGCCCCACGACGCACGAGGCCATGAAGATGTACCTGTGAGGGGCCTGCCAGGCCGTCCCCGCCTGCTGTCCTGACGGAGGAGGGCTCTTGGCCACCCTTCCTGGGGAGGCGAGAAGGGAGGGCCAGGAGAGGGAAGCCTGAGCTGCTGCAGCCGGGCCTGGGGGCAGGCTGCGGGGAGGGCAGAGAACTGTCAGCCCAAGAGGCGTCGTTGGAGGACGTGCTGCGGGTCCTGGGATCTGCTCCCTTCCAGCCAGTGGGACACTCCCTAGGCCGGTGCGCTGTCTCGGGGTAGAGGCCACAAGTGGTGGGGAAGGGCCCCAGCCAGAACCAGCTGGAGTGGGCTGGGTGAGCGTCCTGGGTCTTCTAGACAACACGCAAGAGCGGTGAGCAGTAAAGCATCTTCCAGGGCATGGCGGGGAGCCGGGCTGGTTGGGGCCGAGGTGCCCATGAGGGGAGCATGGAGAAGCCGGAGGAAAGGGGAGAAGAAGGAGGGAGGAGCTCCTAGACCCTAGATGAGGGGGAGGAGGCAGCCTGTGGGAGAGTGGGGCTGCAAACCCAGCCTCGTGAGCCCCCGGGGGCGGGGGCTTTTCTCTTTTCTGGTTTTGGTTTCTTTTTCAGCCAGCCTGAGGCTGGCTGAGCCAGCCGGGGAGCATTTTGGGGAAGGCCCTCGTGCCCACCCCATCCTTTCATTCCACAATATGTTGAAAGGGTGACGTGTGCCAGCTGCCCACTCCGGCCCCACAGGGGCGAGTTCTTTTGGCTCAGGAAAAGCATTTTAAAGAAAACACCCTCCACCCTGTCTATAATAAACACAGGAGAATAATAAATATAATGAAAGCAACTCCCTGACATCTTGTGCATTGTAGTTGATGAAACACATCCACTCACACAGCCCTTGTTAGCCACATTTTGCAGATGGGGAAGCAGCCAGGGCTGGAGGAGGTGGTGACTTGCCTGGGTCGTGCTGCCTGGATCATAAGGGCTCGGGGACCTGGCAGGGGCAGCCCCACAGCCCGGGTGCTGGAGAGCCACTGCGGTGGGGAATGGAGGTGGCTCCTCTCCCACCTCACTTTTCAAGGCTCACAAATGGCCTAGGTTGGGTCCCACCAGCACCCCACCCCACCCCATAGTGAGCCCGAATCTGTTTTACCCTAAACAGGGCCAGATGAGGAGCCAGCCCCCCACCAGGGTAGGGATGTGCCACCACCAAGCCTAGAGGAGGCCCCAGCGGGGGAGGTGGGAGCCTGTGGTGTCCCTCCTGCCCCACCCGGGGTGCCTGGCCAAGATCCTGGGAGAGACCAGAAGAGCGCTGCTGGCAGCCCCACGGCTAGGTGGGAGGAAAGTCTGCTCTCGGCAGGGCAAGGCCCTGGCTGGTACGTGTTGAGGAAGCCACCTCTAGAGCTGGGCATTCCAGCCAGGCTGGAGAAGCCTCTGCTGCAGGCCCAGGGTGCTGTGGGAACTCGGGCTCAGCAGGCTGCTCTTTGTTTCAAGGCCTCTGGATTCTGCCTGCAGACGGTGTTGGGCAGCCTGGTGAGGAGGTGAGCTCCCTGGCTCTAGGGGTACTCAAAAGTAGGTGATATTTTTGATGAAAACAATGGATTATATGTCAGTTATTTCTCCAACCGTAACATCACTTCACCTATCTTGTAAAATTTTTTTAGAATGAGCAAGTTTTACTTTAATAATACAAATAATATATATAACTATATATACTTAAGCAAGTGAGATGACTTCTTAGGGTCAAGCATTGTTTAATTAGCCATTTGGCCGTCATATAGTGAGTGGCTACTATGTGTCAGCAAATACAGAGATGAAACACACATGTCCCTCCCTTACCCTACGGTCTTCTATGGCTCCCTGCTGCCTAGGGAACAAAGTCTGACTCGGGCCCAGCATTCAAGGCCCTCCATGATCTGGCCCCGCCTCCCCCTCCAGCCTTGAGCATTGCCCTCCATCCACACTAAACTGCAAATTCTTTCCTCCCCTCCCCACCCTAACGTTCACCTGTTACTCTATGCCTTTGCTGCTGCCTGCCATGCCCTTCCGAACCATCTTCACCAACAAACTCCTGTTCCTCCCCATAAGGTCCGTGTCCCCTTGAGGAAGCCTTCCCTGACTGCCCCTCCTGCAGCCCCACAGCTCCCGGGCATCCTCCAGGGCCACTGGATTCTTGGCCTGTCCCCCCAAACATCTTGAAGGGCAGAGCCATGGCAGATCTCTCTCAGGGTCGTTCCTGGCCTTGGGCTCAGGCTCCCGGGGGGGACATCCATGTAGCTTTGCAGGGGCCTCAAGGAGTTCCCATCGGTCCACGCAGAGCTGAGGCACCGGCTCTGGACCCCTACTCCCGAGTGTCAGTTAGAGACCCTTGGGCCCTCAGCTGCCTCCAACACCTTCTAACCCAGAGGGTCAGGCCAGGCCAGGCCAGGCCAGAGCGGCTGCAGCCAGCATTGCAGGAGTGCAGGGTGACCCAATGTTTAAGGCCTTCTCAGAGGACCCCATTCTGGAAATTTCGTCCGGGAGGCAGGCTTGGCTCCTGCCTCCCACGTCATGACAGGCAGAGCCAAGAACAGGAGAACTCTCAGATGCTGCTGGCGTCCTTGTCTCTGAGAAAGTGAGCAGGGCGCCAAGGTTTGGGGCCGATTCTTCCTCTTCCACATTCTAATAAGGACCCTCCATCCACCGGCTTGGACGGTCGGGGGGCTGTATCTCATTGAGCCTGCCCCACGCCCAGCTTCTTAATGCAGCAGCTATAAACCAGCCAGAAATAACAGCAGCATCCTGAAGAAAAGAGGCTGAGAGCATGGGTGCGGGCGGGGCCGAGGTCGCAGGAGAAAGGCTGATTCATCTCCAGGCTGTGAGGCTGGAAGGTGCCCTCTGCCGCCCTCCCCACCCCGCCTTGAGGACCCCAGCCTCCACCCGCCCCTGTGCTGTGTGCTTGCATCTCCTCTGGGCTGGTAAGAACTGTCCAGCTGCCCAGGGCAAGGCCGGGGAGCCCAGAGATCCCCTTTCCCTGCCTCCTGGCCCCCACACCCTGGCCAGAGCTGTGCCTGTTGCCTCTTCTGCAAAGAGGAGATGGATGGTACCTACCTCCTGGTGTGGTTGTGATGTTCAGATGAGCCAGCACGAGACCTGGCATGGAGCACGTTATATACAACACACCTCCACTTTCTACATGGGGAAACTGAGGCTCAGCAAGTAGGCGGCAGGACTGGGATTTGAACCCAGGCCTTGGCTGTCCTGAGGACGGAGCTCAAGGCAGGGAGGAGGCTGGCTGGGGCAGCTGGAGAAAGTCTATGGGTGTTGCACCTCCCTGTGCAACACCCATAGACCAGAGCCCTCCCTGGAGCCCCTCTGTCTGGGCCTGACCCTGCGCTTTGCTCTGTCCCATCCCAGGCTCGCAGTCGCCTGATGCCCTGTCAGCCTCAGGCTGCCCCTCCTTTGGAGTAGGAGCCAGAACATTAACAGGGCAATGGAGTTCTCGGAAAGGAGAAGGGAGGGCCGGGCTCCCGTGGCAGCCTGCCCTGGGGACAGTAATCAGATCCCAGGAACCCTGCAGTCTGCTTCTGGGCCGCCTGCTTGCAGATGTTTTTGTCTGGGAGTTGGGGAAGAAGAAGAGGACTCATCCCTTTTTTGGGGGTCAGCGAGTACCCAGCAGGGGCCCGAGGCAGGCGAGCTGTCAGTTGTGTAATGACCCTCCGCTGGCCAAGCCCAGCTAGCAGGGCAGTAGCTTTCTGCAGCTCTGGGGCAGGGGCATAATTCCCCCTCGCTGCTGTATCAATATTCAACTGCTTGTTTAAATATTCAATTGGAATGTCCCCCATCTGAGTGCCTAACAGCAGCGAGGATGGGTGAGTAACTTGGACTGTGTTCCTGGAAGTCTGGTTTCATGGTTCGCTTGTTCCTAAATCTCTGCTTGTCCTGACATGGGCCAACCAGTGCAAGGCATGCTGGGAATTCCGCTGTGAGGGTGGGGGTCAGGCCTGGACACAGCTTCAGGACCTGGCAACTGGCCGTGGACTCAAGTATGATCTGAGCTACTGGGCAGGGGGAGCATCCACTTCCCTGGGCAGCAGAGGGGACCAAGGTAATGAGTAAGACCGAACTCAGAGGCGGGGGCACCCCAAACAGGAAGCCGTTCCTCACAGGCCCAGTGCCCACCAGCTGCCAAGGAGAGAAAGATCCGAGAGGAGGCCTCTGGCTGCCAGCAGTGACTCAGGTGGCCGAGCCCCTGGGGGCGTTTATTGTCTCATGAGATGTACCGGCCAAGGTGCTCGGGAAGCTGCTGTAACCTAAACTGCAAACGAGAGTCACTCAGATAAGGTAGCAGATTGTCTCCCCGCGTCCCAGCCCCAGGGTGAGCGCTCCAAGGCCGCTGGGCCCACTCTGCCGCCCCAGGATGGAGCTTCCGGAGAGCTTCTGCTGCTGCTGTCTTCCAGCCTGTGGGAAAAGGGGAAGAGAGTGCCCAAGGCAAACATCTTCAAGGACAATCTAAAAGTTGCACACGTTGCTTCTGCTCACATCCCATCCCATCGGCCTGGATTTAGTCACATGGCCACACCCAGCTGCCGAGGATGCTGGGACTGGGGGGCCCAATGTGAGCTAAAACTCCCTCGGTTCTGTTACTAAAAGGATGACAGGAAGAATAGACACTAGCAGGCATTTAACAGTGCCTGCCACAGGTAACAGGGGGTCTGGTGATAAGGTGCCTGCAGGGTTGCTTAATTCAATATCTTGTCAACATATTCATGTCTTCAAGGATCCAGTGTATTGACTGTTAGTCTCAGGCTTGTCCTCTCCTGGCCTCAAGATGTCTGCCACTGCTCCAAACATCACACCGTTATGCACTAATGCAAAAAGGCAGAAAAGAGAATGTTCCTCCCTTGTGTCTATGAAAACTTTCTCAGAAGCCCCTTTCTCCAGCCGACTTCCCCTAACTTTCATTGGCCAGAATAGCATCACATGCCCATTCCTACTCCAATTACTAGCAAAGGGAGTGGACTGGCTTAGACCAATTGAAATTCACCCCCAGGGGCTGTGAAGGGCCCCACTTCCTTGACAGCACAAGGTTACTGAATTCCTTTAGCAAGAAAGAAGGGGGGTGGGAATGGCCGTGGGTAAGGAGCCTCCATGGGAACCGGCCCTTCCTGCCTGTCCGCTCTGCCCCAAGCCCAGCAGCAACACTCCTGCACATGATTTCATTCACCTGTCCCCTGTGAGGAGGACACTGTCTGCACTTTACGTATGAGGAAATTGAGGCTTAGAGAGTTAGGGGACCTGCCTGAGGCCACACAGCCAGTACCTGGCAGAGCTGCAGTTCCAGCCCAGGTGTATCTAACTCTCAAGCCAGGCCCCTTCCCACTGCAGGGTACCCCAGCGGAAGTCCTGTGACAGGTTCTTCTTAGCTCTAAAACTAGCAAACTTAGACCTCATGGAGTATTTCATGGTGGTGTGAATGGCAGAGTATTTTTGCAGGGACACAAGTTTTATTCTACATTGAAACTGAACGCACCTGTCACAGTTTTCTAAGGCTCTTTACAAAATCGTCTTTTTATGTCTGTTTTCCCAGACTCAGTGCGCAGTTTTACTGTTTTGGCCTCTTCCTCATTCCATGACTAGTTGGTGGTGACACCATTTCTTGCAAGGATATCAGCTGGGGTTCATTTCAGTTGCAAATACTGACAACAAAATGGGAGTGGGTTAAACAAGACAGAGGTTAATTTCTGCCTTGTGATAAAGCCTAGAGGTGGGCAGCCCGGGGCTGGTGTGGTGGGTCCACAGTATCGGGACCCAGGTCCCCTTTAGCTTGTGGTTCCGCCACCCTTGGCACGTGGCTTCCACCTACGGTCCAAGATGGCTGCTCAAGTGCCAGCATCACATTTGCATTCCAGCTAGAAGGAAGAAGGAAGGATTGAAGTGGGGCGGTCTCTGCCTGTTAGAGCGAGTTCCCCCAAGTGGCATGTGATATTTCCACTTCCTGTCATTTGCAAGAATTTAGTTATAAGGCGACTTAGCTGCAAAGGAGGAGTTGAACTGTGACACAGTCGCTTTACAGGCCTCAGGCAACCCCACCGCAGCCCTGGGCTGAAATGGTCTGAAGAGCTGTCCTGAACTGGGGCGAGGGGCCAAGTCTTCACGGCCCACGTTGCTCAGTCGCTGGATGCAGGCTGTCCGGGAAGAAGACACGGCCTTGGGGGAGGAAGTTTCTGCAGCCCAGGCAAGCCCCAGAGGGCCGAGCACTGGGGGCCGTGTGCCAGCAGCCAGGGACTCAGTTCTTCACTCCAGGAGGGAAATCTGGGTGGTTCATCACAGGTCCACCTCAATGCT
Organism: Ceratotherium simum simum; assembly: GCF_057802395.1. Lineage (NCBI taxonomy): Eukaryota > Metazoa > Chordata > Mammalia > Perissodactyla > Rhinocerotidae > Ceratotherium > Ceratotherium simum. The sequence goes on from NC_141924.1 coordinate 7,429,084, forward strand.
ACAAGATTCCATTGATGTGACATTCAAAGACAGGCAAAAGAATCTGTGGTGTCAGAGTCAGGATCGTGGCTGCCCTTGGAAGGGGCCTTGGGGGCCCTGGTTATTGTTTCTGTGCCTGCTGCTAGTTACGGGGGCGGGGGTCGCTGTGTGAAAATTCACTGATCTTACACTTAGGGTTTGTGAGCTTCGATAACATTCACATGAAACAACAAGACAGAGGCCATGAGGGTGGAGGGAGGGGGCTGGAGAGGCCATCAGGACTGGACGGGGGGCGTTCCGGCCTAACGATGGGAGGATGAGCAGGGGAGAAGCTCAGCTGAGACTTGAATGCGAAGGGCCTGGAGACGCGGCTCAGGGCTCCATGACGGCCCAGACTGAGGAGCTGACCCCATGGCCATGGCCACTGAGGCCACAGAAAGGATAGGCTGGCCCCAGGCAAGGGTGCTGAATAAGACTTGAGGCCGAAGACCCATTTTAGGGGCACCTGGCCCTGAAGAGTGGTCCTGGAGAAGCAGCTGGAGGAGCTGGGAAGACCAGAAGCCAGTGGCGTTGGAAAAGTGAGCAGGGGTGGAGGTGGGGAAGTCCTTCTGGAGCTCAAGGGGCCCTCAGGAGGAGGATCAAAAGCTGGAGCCCTCAGAGCCCCCCAAGTCAGCAGTGCCAGGCACTCTCCCTCACACCTGTCCACTTACAGAAGTGGATTGGCAGCAATCAGGGAGGCGTTGCAGGGGTCCCGGGCAGAGGGGGTGCTGGCAGGGCTGCTGGAGCCTCCGTCCCGTCTCTGCCAGCCCAGCCCACATCCTCAGAGCAGAGGACAGGCAGGGGGCCAGATGATCTGGGTCAGATGCAGCTTGGGCTGCACGGTGTGGAGGACAGAGCTGGGCCTGAGGGCAGTGGCCCTGGGCCCATCACTGCTCTGGGGGGCCGAGGGAGCTCCTTTTCCTCTCTGGGACTCCGTGTCCTCACTGGTGGGAGAGAAGAACCTGTCTGTCTCTGCCATTGGACCATGCGCTCCTGACCCCGGCCAGGTCCAGAGTCGGACAGGGCGTGCATGTTTGCTGAGGGCTGCATGAATGAGAAACTCATGTCCCCAGATGGCCCAGGGACCCTCATGCGAGTAGGGCCTGCTCTCCCAGAATCCCCCACAAGCCTCAGGCCCCTCTGGGCAGCTCAGACCCCTCCCATGTCCCCCTAAAGACCTCAGCGCCCCCCACGACAGGGGCTGATGGGGTGGGATAGGCCTCCAGACCAGCCAGGAGGGGAAGGGCCAGGCTGGGCCTGGGGTCTTAGGGCCTTGGGGCCTTTGGGATTTTCATCCCAAATATTTCCTTAGGAAGTCGAGAGGGTTACTTGGGGGTGTGCAAATCACACTCGACAGAGCACCCCGGAAGGCTGTCCTACAGTATGATAGACAGAACTGTGTTCTCGGGGCCGGCAGTCTTGGGCCACGAGCCTCCTGTGAGACTTGAGCAAGTCATGTCCTCTCTGAGCCTCAGTTTATCATCTGCAAAGTGGGCGCAGGGAACCAGGGAGCCTTCAAGGAGTTTCTGGCGCTAAAACCCCCAAACAGATGAGGATCTTCAGGGGCCTCGGGGGCTAGAGCTGGGATGTGGCCACAGGCCCTTTGAAGCCTGGCTGGGGCTGGGGGCTCTGATCCAGCTGCCTACGGGGCTGCCTGTGTCAGTGTCTGGGAGGCAGTTTCCAGACGCAGCCTGCAGAGCCATTATAGAGCGTCTATGCCAGGAGGCCAGGTGCCTCAAAGTCTGGGGGGCAGTGGAAGCCCGAGTGATGTACCCAGACAGCAGGCACGGTCCAAGGGAGAGTGCCCATCGTGTGCCACCTCACCCAGCCCTCTGGGGTGGGTATCATGATAAGCATTTTTCCAAAGAGGAGACGGGTGCCCAGAGAGGGCAAGTGTATCCCCACAGTCACACAGCCAACTCCTGCTGCCCAGAACAGCTCAATCTTGAGCACGCAAACACCCCCATCTCTAGCTGGCCCAGTGGTCCATTTCGGTCCTCTGTCCACCCTGGGCCCTTCATGCACAGATCACCTCCATCTCCCCCGCAGGCTGTGAGAGTCTCAAGGGCAAAGACATGGTCGTAGAACAACCCCTTTGTGGGGACAGCAGCTTATGTTTCACAAAGCACCCCTTCCCTCGCCTGCACGAGAACTCGGTGAGACAAACATTATCTCTGCTTCACCGAGGAGACACTGATGCCTGAGAAGCTGAGGACCTTGCCGAGTCCACAGCTGGAAGGAGGCAGGGCCGGGACGCAGGCCAGGTCTGTCTGACCCCGGGCCCAGGCGTGTATGCTGCTCTGCCATCCTTCAGGCGAAGGACAGACTCATAAAGGGGCAGAAGGCAGGGCGGGTCACAGGACCACCCCTTCTCCCCTCCTCAGGCACAGCCCACTGTGAAGTCCACCCCATCGGGTGAACCACACGGCATTATAAGCCAGGAGACTGACTCTCGAATGGGGAGTCCAGGCGGAGCAAAGCCCCCTCCCCTGTTGGCAACCATCCCCAGTGCCTGGCCCCGCCTCCCCGGCCCCCGTGGGAGGCCTCAGCCCTGCCTCTGCAGGCGCTGGAGACAGCCAAGGCATCTGGATCCCACAAGCCTGCCATGGGCTGGCTTGAGCAGAGGACCCCCCAGCTGGCCTGACGCAACTCCCATCTGTCCCTGCTCCCACAGCAGCTCCCGGGGATGGAGAGTCCCTGAGTCCCCTGGGGCTGGACGGGGAAGAAGAAGGAGGCAGGAGGGGCTTACAGGGCCCTTCAAGGTGTGGCCCTGATTTCCCTCTGCACTCGCTACTCTCTCCGTGTGTATCTGCGAGTGCCTCCCCCATCAGGCTGGGAGCTCCTCCAGGGTGGGACCCATGTCTGATTCATCCATGAGCCCCCAGCATCACGCTTCCTGGGACCTGCCACAGAGGAAGTGTCAGGTGACTGTTTGCTAAATGAATGAATGAGTGAGTGAATGAATGAATGGATGAAAGAAAAGAAGCATCGTCTCCATGTATCCACCAGGGTCCAGTCAGTAAAACAGAAACCTTACCAGTTATTTTGTCATAAAGCATTTAATATTAGGAGTCAGTTAAAAGGGAATTGAAAAGCCGTAAAGAGAACGCAGAGGTCAGCAGAGACAACCACCCCCAGGAAGCAGCTACCACATCTAGAGCTGGGGGACAAATGGAAAAGGCGGCAGTTACCAGACCCTAGAAGCTTGGGAAGGAGCTCCAGGCGCTGGAAGCCCACGTCTGAGGGGGAGATGCTGCTCACCTGGTGCTGCCTCAGGAGCTCGGAGGAAGGATCGGCGAGCCAGCCCCCAGGCCTCTGAGGAAGGGGGACACGGCTGGTTCTTGGAGTGAGGAGAAAAATTTGAAATTGGAACTAAGTGCCACTGCAGCCTGAAGAGCCCAGAAATAAACCCTTACACTTGGGGCCAACTGATTTTTTTTAAAGATTTTATTTATTTATTTTTTCCCCCCAAAGCCCCAGTAGATAGTTGTGTGTCATAGCTGCACGTCCTTCTAGTTGCTGTATGTGGGACGCGGCCTCAGCATGGCCAGAGAAGCAGCGCGTCGGTGCGAGCCCGGGATCCGAACCCGGGTCGCCAGCAGTGGAGCGCGCTCACTTAACCACCAAGCCACGGGGCCGGCCCCCCAACTGATTTTTTTACAAGGGTGCCAAGACAATGCAATGGGGAAAAAATTGTATTTTCAACACATGGTGCTGGATAACTGGATACCCACACGCAAAACAATGAAGCTGGACCCCTTCCTCACACCATATACAAAAATCAATCCAAAATAGATCAAAGACCTTAACATAAGAGCTAAGAGTATAGAACTATAGAAAACATAGGGATTAACCTTTATGATTTCGGATTAGGCAATGGTTTCTTAAATATGACACCAAAAGCACAAATGACAAAAGAAAAAGTAGTTAAATTGGACTTCATCAAGATTAAAATTTTTTGTGTTTCAAACAACACCATCAAGAAAGTGAAAAGAGAAGCCACAGAATGGGAGAAAATCTTTGCAAATTGTATATCTGATAACGGTCTTGTATCTGGAATATATAAAGAACCCTTTCAACCCAAAAATAAAAAGACCCAATCAAAACATCAGCAATGGATTTGAAAGGCATTTCTCCACAGATATACAAATGGCCAAAAAGCACATAAAAAGATGCTCAACATCATTCATTATTAGAGAAATATGAATCAAAGCTACAATGAGATACCGCTTCACACCCACTTGGATGGTTATGACCAAAAAGACAGACGATGACAAGTATTAGCAAGGACGTCAGAAATTGGAACCCTCATGCACAGCTGGAGATGTGAAATGGAGCAGCCACTTTGGAAAACAGTTTGGCAATTCTTCAAAAACCTAAACGTAGAATTATATGATCCAGAAATTCTTTTCCTAGGTACAGACCCAAGAGAATTGAAAACACAGATCCACACCAAAACATGTACGTGAATGTTCATAACAGTATTATTCGTAATAGCCAAAAGATGGAAATACCCAAATACCCATCAAGTGGTGAATGGATAAATCCTTACAGTGGAGTATTACTCAGCCATAAAAAGGAATGAAGTGCTGACACATGCTACAACGTGGATGAACCTTGAAAACATGCTCAGTGAAAGAAGCCAGACAGAAAAGGCCGCATATTGTATGCGTCCACTTAAATGAAATGTCCAGAATAGGCAAATCCATAGAGACAGAAAGTAGATTAGCAGATGCCAGGGGCTGGGGGGCGGTGGGGTGGGAGTGGGGGTGGGAATAGGAGTGACCGCTAATAGGTAAGGAGTTTCTTTTTGGAATACCGAAAATGTTCTAAAATTAGTGGTGATGGTTGAACAACTCTGAATATACTAAAAAACCACTGGGAAAATGTTATAGTATTCCAATAAGGTTATTATTTTAAAAATATATATTTTTAAATATATTATATACATTTTTTTAATTTTTATTTATTTATTTATTTTGGTTCAGTGGATGAGGAGCCTAACATGACCAGGTGCCAGTCTCAGCTTCCAATTCAGTGGAATCATTGCTCTGACCCCGGTGGAAACAGTCCCCCCTCCAAGTTCCAGGAACAGGAAACAAAAATTCCGTGAGTGACTAGTGAGTGTGGTCATGATTCCTGGCTGTGTTTTGGGATACGCTGGTCTCTGACTGAGCACATACACTGTATCCTCTAAGACAGAATCCCATCTTTTCAGGCATTGCCTCTCCAACATACTTTTTTTTTTGTTTGTTTGTTTGTGTTTTATTTTCTGGTGAGGAAGATTAGCCCTGAGCTAACATCCATTGCCAGTCCTCCTCTTTTTGCTGAGGAAGACTGGCCCTGGGCTAACATCTGTGCCCATCTTCCTCTACTTTATACAGGACGCCGCCACAGCATGGCTTGATAAGTGATGCGCCGGTCCACACCGGGGATCTGAACCTGCGAACCCCAGGCCACCAAAGTGGAGTGCACACACTCAACCGCTACGCCACCAGGCCGGCCCCAAGGAGACATAGTTTTTGAGTCTTTAGTAGGTCATGTCCCCTTCTATTGGACCAGCTGTTTCTGGGTGGCAGGGCATCTTAGAGACAATAGCTTAATAAAGGCCCACTCTGCCCTTGAAGATCCTCCCGCCCAGCTGTGGATGAAGTCCCCACAGCTGTGCTCTCCTGCTGAGCAGGGCTGGGGGCTGGGGGCGGGGCGGGGGGAGTGTCAGCTTTGACCACAGCTTGGTCTAAAGTCAGGAGATGTGATCCCCTCGCAAGCTAAAATATCCAGGAAGAGTTCCTTCTACAGGCGTCTGGAGGAAGCGACAGGGACTGAGGACAGTGAAGGCTTTGGGAGAAATGACAAACTTGTACCCCAAGATCCTGCGACATAACATTCACAATAAAAATGACCATGAGCCCAAACACTGTGAATGTACCTAACACTCTGACTTTACACTTAAAAACGGTGGATGGGCCGGCCCCGTGGCTTGGCAGTTAAGTGCGCGCGCTCTGCTGCTGGAGGCCCGGGTTCGGATCCCGGGCGCGCACCAATGCACCGCTTCTCCGGCCATGCTGAGGCCGCGTCTCACATGCAGCAACTAGAAGGATGTGCAACTATGACATACAACTATCTACTGGGGCTTTGGGGGGAAAAAATAAATTAAAAAAAAATTTTTAAATAAATAAATAAATAAAAACGGTGGAGAGGATAAATTGTATGTTACGTATGTTTTACCACAATTGACTTTTTAAATAACAACAAAAAGGAGACTGGAAGCGTGAGGCGCGGTCAGGCAGCACCTGAAACCCATCCAATCAGGGGCCGGCCCCGTGGCATAGTGGTTAAGTTCGGGTGCTCCGCTATGGCGGCCCAGGGTTCATGGCTTCAGATCCTGGGCACGGACCCAAGCACTGCTCATCAAGCCATGCTGTGGCAGCATTCCATATATGAAATAGAGGAAGATGGGTGCTGATGTTGGCTCAGGGCCAATCTGCCTCACCTCAAAAAAAATAAAACGAAACCCATCCAGCGGATATGTGTCAATGTCAACTGTGCTTAAAAGACAGAAATCCCAAACCTAAAGTTCCTCAAATTTCAGAGAAATTGAAGTGCCTTCCTTATTTGCCTTTAGCAACCCACTGTTTTTATAGCAGCACGAAACTTTCTTATGAGAAAACCTTTCTTGGCCATGAAAGACCATGGCTGACTCCAGTGAATAATTGTCTCTTTAAAGGAGGAGGGCCGGGGGAATGATGATGACAGTGACTGTGACGAGGATTGATGATGACAATGGCAGTGGCAACTAACATATTGCGCCCTTTTTCTCAGCCAGGCACTATCAGAAGCACTTTCCACATGTTAACTCACCTAATCCTCACACTCGCCCTTAAAGGGGCGATATTGACTCCTCTCTGCAGGGTCTGGAAGCAACTTCTAAGTCAGGACGGTTCGTTTGTGGTCAGTGTCATTCTGAAGTTAGCCTTTAACCAATTTCCGCTTCTTCCATGTTTGGCCAATCTGATCCTGACTCTTCTGGCAGGCGGCACAGAGCGCCCAATCCAAGAGAGGCCCCGGGTATGGAGGCTGTGTCCCTGGAACCAGCCACTTTGCCTCCCTGCCCTTAGACCTCTGTCCTCAGCCGATGCTGCCCTGTCAGCCTCCCCTTCACTTCTGCCTCTGCCTGAGCCTCGCCACGGCTGGGGCTCCAGGCCCCATCCTGGCAACCCCTCGCCCCATCTCAGTTCCGATTTTCTCTCCCCCAACCCCTGAGACTCCCCGTTCTGTTCCCTGTTGTCCCAGGGAAGTCCCCACATGCCCGACAACCTCAAAGGAGCCAAATAAACCGGAATATTTCTTCAGCAGGAGACTCCACACCCTAGCCATGCAGGGAAAACAAAGCGTTTTGGTCTCTGTGTTTTTTTTAATCAGAGTCAATAAAAACCCTAAATGACTCTGATGTTTTGGCAGAGGAAAAAAGAAACAAATAAAAACAGCATTTCACAAAATGGATTTCTGGCCATTGCAAAATGATCACAAACTGTCCCAACTTCCCAGAGAGACTGAAAGGAAAATTCACCTGCAAACAGCTTCTTACCTTCCATCTGGGTTTTAAATGCAGTCCAACCACTTGCCCCCACCCCCACTTCGATTACAGAAGGTCAGAACTGAGGTTGAGGGAAAATAGTTCACGTGAAGAAAGGGAGGAAAAGATCAACATCTAGTCTAGAGCCTAGAAACTGCAGGAAGCCCTCAGCCCAGCTCAACCCTTTCCCATCACAAAGCCACAGAATTGCAGGACTGGCAGGGACCATAGACCCACTGGCCCAGCTGCTATGGCCCTGGACAAGCACTTACCCTTCCATTTGAAGATGGTCTGTAAGTTATGATACAACCTCAGATGCAGAACCAAACACTGAAATTAACAATGGTTTAAAGAAGGCGGAATTTTATTTCTTTCTCAAGTGAGAGGCCAGAGGTGGGCAGTCAGGGCTCAAGGGTTTAGTTGCTCCCCAAAGTCATCCAAACACCCCGGGCTCCTGCTACCCTGCGCTATTTCTCTACACTCAGCTTTTCTCTCATGGTGCAAAGCAGCTGCTCCAGCTCCCGCCATTGCCCCCACGCTCAGCCAGCAGACCCAACCCAGAGATCACTCCCATCGCTCCTGCTCTTATCCCTTATCTCCTTAGGTGCAAAGGGAGCTGGGAAATACAGTTGTTAAGTGGAGAGCCAGGTGCTCAGCTAAAAAGTCTACTGCTATAGAAGACAGAGAAATGGGTAGTGGGGAGAAACTGGCCACGAAACTGCCACAGAGGGTTCCAGTGGGAAAATGCAGGCCATTCTACGGCACAACTTTCCAGAAGGCACTGTGCTCAAGCAGGAAGAATGTCGCATTTTGTTTGATTTGGAACTCGCTAGCATCTTGGGCACAGTTCCACTTTGTTGTTAGTGCCAAAACCGTGTCCCAAGACAAAAATGTAATGGTTTTTGGACTCTGCTGCTGGTTCAGAGGCTGGGCTCTGGAGCCAGACTGCTCAGGTTTGACTCAGGGCCCTCTTCCTACAAGCTGTGTGGCTTTGGGCAAGCTACCTACCTGCTCGTGACTCAGTTTCCTCATCTGTAAAATGGGGATGGGGCCAGCCCGGTGGCGTAGCAGTTAAGTGCGCACACTCCACTTCGGCGGCCCGGGGTTCACAGGTTTGGATCCCGGGCACGGACCTACACATTGCTTATCAAGCCATGCTGTGGTGGCATCCCACATATAAAGTAGAGGAAGATGGGCACGGGTGTTAGCCCAGGGCCAGTCTTCCTCAGCAAAAAGAGGAGGATTGGCATCAGATGTTAGCTCAGGGCTAAACTTCCTCGCAAAAAAAAAAAAAAAATGGGGATAATAATCATTCCTGCCTCATACGATTGTTGTTAGATTGTATGTGGGGGCGCCCAGCACAGTACTGGGCACATAGGAAAAACTCAGTTAAGGCTGTTATTTCTATTATTATTCTGCCCCCTGAGCCTCCAGTCCCAGCTCTGAGTCTCAGTTTCTTATATGTCAAATTCGGGGGGTGGTAGCTAGTCTCCCAAGATGGCTCCAAGAACAATCTTTCTCCTCACTGTACACACATGCCACTTTTCCCATCAAGATGTGAAGCTTACATCAAACCCCTTGAGTCTGGGCTGGGCCTAGGACTCAGCAGAAGTGACGGCGTGCCACTCTGGGCCTGACCTTTAAGAGAGCAGGCAGCTTCCACCTCCTCCCTCTCGGAACTCAGATGCCATGCTGCGAGGAAACCCAACCAGCTGCGTGGAGAGGCCCATGTAGAGGATCAGTGAGGCTCCCAGCCCAGCCACAGTCTCAGCTGAGCTCCCAATCACGGGAGTGAGCCGTCTGGGAAGCGGATCTTCCAGGCACTCAGCTGATGCCACAGGGAGCTGAGAGATGATCCTGCTGAGCCCGTGAAATTGCAAACTGTGAGCAAATAAGGGATTGTTGTTTTCAGCTACTAAGTTTGGGGGTGGTTTGTTATGCAGCCACAGATGACCAGAAGACAATTTGATATGTAGAAGTAGGACACTGTTGAAATAAAAACTTGAAACATGTGGCATTGGTTTTGGGACCAGATGGTGGGAAGGGCCTTGAGGAAACTGTGAGTGAATGTGTAAAGAACAGCAAGGAGACTGCTGTTGCAGGCTGAAGAAAATAAGACCCCATTACAGAGACGAAGTTAGATAAAAGCAGACGCTTGTTTTAATCTTCTCCTCTTCAACTCATTGGTGAGAGAGGGATCCTCACCTTAGGGTTATGGAATGGCTGAAAACATGACACCAACACTGGACAGATGAGATGGACAGCAGTTTGTGAGTCACATAAACTCCCAGCACCGGGGAAGAGGACACCACGTGCCATGCAGGCTCACACCTGGCTTGCACTCGGGAACAGTAGGAACAACCAGGGGCAGTGGGAGCCACACTTTGTAGTGTCAAGAGGGTGTGGTGCCTCTGGTTCCCAAGGGAGGATGTGATGGGCTTGTTTGTATAATTCCATGGGCTGCCAGGGAACTGAAGCCTGCTACACAGGGATAAGCAGGAATTGTACCTGGTCCTTGTGATGGGAGGGTTGTTTAGCTAGGGAATCTTATCCACAGGAGCAGAGCTGGGGTTCCAGGGACTTGCCATGAGGCCATTTGAGGTCCCGATTTCACCAGAAGTCAAGGCAGTACGCAATATTGGGCCTTAATTTTAGCCTTTATACCACAATGCTTAGCAAAACCGTTGCCTGTGGAAGATAGACACGGTGTCCAATTAACGTATAGATCTGGTTAAAGTGACTTCCAGGCAGAATGTTGACAATGCCAGCTACGTTCTTTCAGCTGCCTGTGATAAAACACAAGAAGAATGAGGAGCCAAAAAGGAACTGTTCAGGATTTGAGTAGAATTAAGAGGAAATATAAAGGAGCCAGGATTTGCTGGCCTCAAACATATAAACCATTACGTAGGGGCCGGCCCCGTGGCATAGCGGTTACGTGTGCACACTCTGCTGTGGTGGCCCGGGGTTCGCCGGTTCGGATCCCGGGGGCGCACCGACGCACCGCTTGTCAGGCCATGCTGTGGCGGCGTCCCATATAAAGTGGAGGAAGCTGGGCACAGATGTTAGCCCAGGGCTAGTCTTCCTCAGCAAAAAGAGGAGGATTGGCAGATGTTAGCACAGGACTGATCTTCCTCACACACACAAAAAAAACCATTACATATTTCATTTTTTTAACAATGAAGTTGATTTCTTTTATAATAAAATTAATCTCAGAACGAAAATTTTTAGAAAAGCTTGGCTGTCTTGGTGCCTCGGACAGAGCCTGGCATGACGCTTACCTGTGTTAGTATTTGAACAAATGGAGGCCGGTGCCTCTGCCCGCCACGGTCCTGGGTCAGTTTCAGCAGGTTCTTTGCCTGCAAAGTCTGTTTCCACGCAGAGCTTAATTAAGTAGAGCAAGTGACCCCAGCAACAAGCAGGGGGCCTGGGGGGCTGAGATGACAGGAAGTTACCAAGAAGGTATCTTCCAGGCAAAGTTAATTTTTTTTCTAGTACTGCCTCAATGGCCACAATACTGCTCCCCAGAGAAAATGGCCTGTGGTGTCTCATAGTGGACTCTGAGGACTCAGGGGCTGGTTGCTTTGCTCTTCCTCCAGGGTGTCCATGGGCATGGGGGAAATGGGAAGATCAATTCAGGCTGCCATGGTGCCAGCTCACTTTGCAGGTTTACTTCACATAACCACCTTACTAAGTTGTCACAAACATTCCCATTTTAGAGATGAGGCTGTTGAGGCTCAGAGAGGTAGTCACACAGTCAAGATTTGAATTCATGTCTCTCTGTGGATAAAACTCACACTCTTTCAACCACACCAGGAAGTCCCAAGCTGTCTCTCAAAGACCCTGCCCTGTGATGACCCAGGGGACCCACAAAAGTCCTAGATCTCAGATGGGGGTGAAAATCCACGGCAAATCCCACCCTTTTCATGTTACAATACAAAAACCTGCAAAGCTCATCTGTGTCAATGAGCAGGGGATGTGGACGCCCCCAGACCCCAATTGGGTGTGTCAGAACTGCAGGGTCACACCCTCTCTCCACAGGGCACTTTTGCGGCGTCATTCAATCACTGTTTCTTGTGGGCTATCATGACCACCCGTCCCTGGTGGAGTGGCCTGTGTCCAGAGAGGCGCCAGTGGGGCAGACTGCCTGGGTGTGAATCACACTCAGCTGTGTGATGTGGAGTGAGCGCATCACTGGCCTCAGCTTTCCCCTCTGTGGAATGGTGGCAATACAGACGTCCACCTCCCAGAGTGGCTGGGAGGAATGGATGAGTTAAGGCGTGTGCACAGTGCCACACATATGGCAAGCACGCTCCTTTCTTTATTGTTATTTGATGAATGGATGGATGGATTTAATCGCAAAACTGTAAGGTAGACAGGAAAGGCTGTGATTAAACCCATTTTACAGATAAGAAAATCGAAGCTTGGAGGCATTGAAAAGGTTGCTGAGACAGAATAGGTATAATTATTCTCATTTCATGGATGAGGAAATTGAGGCTCAGGGAGTTAAGTAACAAGTTCAAGGTCAAAGCCAGTGTCAAAGCCAGGCCCAGGCCCAGACCCGTGCCCCCACCCCCCACCCCGCGGGCCGGGGCCGCACCTCTGCCCTCAGTAACATCTCCCTCTTTGGAACTCTGTACTAATGGGGCAGGATTTCTTTGAGGGCACAGTGGCCCTAGGCACCAGTGCCCAGGAGGGAGGTTGGCCTGAGATGGCATCCATCCTGCAGTAGCTTGCATCCTCCACATTAGTCTGCCCGGGCCTCACCTGCTCAGGCCCTGCAGGAAGTCCCCTGGGAAATGCGGGCTCAGGAACGTCCCTCCCCCTCCGCACCTGCGCCCGCACCTGTGCCCGACTGGATGGGGGGGAGGATGGGGGGGAGGATGGGGGGGAGGGCGGGGGTGGACCTGTAGACTCTCAGGACCCTACCCTCGCCTGGCTGGATTAGAGGGGCTTGGCCCTGTGCCTGAAATTCCACCAGCTTCACTTTCTCTCGGTTTAAGGTGCTATGAAGCCAGAACTTTCTCATAAAATAGAAGTGTTACTCTGAGGGGAGACTATTAAGAGTTCTTAATGGGTAGAAGACAGAAAGGGAGGGGCTGGGCATCTTTCTTGATTTTCAGTAACAGGAAGCAGAGTCTGTTTCGAAGGCAGGGAGGTGAAAAGGGATGGAAGAAAGTTCCAGAGTGTGAAAGTTGGACTGGCACCTATGGGGGGTTGGGGGGAGACCACTATGAAGAAGCGCTCCCGTTGATTACGCACCTTCTTTGTGCCGGCTGTGTCCTCAGCACTGACCCGCACGGCCTCACTGAACCCATGGGTGGGGACGCCTCGGGGATGGGCCCTCCGCATGCTCTGCCCCGCGGGTGCCCACTCGGCCTCCATTCAAGCGCTTCATTCCCCCCCCGGAGTCCCCGGGGCGCTGGAGAACTAGGGGGCGGGGCTAGAAGCGCTGAGTGCAGCGTGGGTGATGGACCGGACGAAGGGATGGCGAGGGAAGGAGCCGGAGCGCTGGAGGCTCGGTGCTGCCGCCTCGAGGCTGCGCGGGGGACGAGGCCGCGGCCCGGAGGCTCCGGAGGACGCGCCGCAGCCTCCCGACGAGAGCCGCGGGGATCGGGGCGCAGGTCTCCGCAGGCCGACCCCCCGCCAGGGCCCTAGCACCCCCAGCTCTCCCACCCCCGGGCCTTTGTTCAAGCCGTGCTTTCGGCCTGGAACACTTTCTCCACTCATTCAACTCCTCCTCGTGCTCCCGGGCAGCCTCCCCAGGCCGTCCACCCCGCCCCTGGGCAGAGTTTGTTCTGTCCTCCGGTTTCCCCGGAGAGCCACAGCCCGAGGGTACAGCACCACCCTCGGGGGTCCGCGGCCTCTCCTCCCCACCGAGGGGTCTGCAGGGCCCCCGTGGGCGCGGCGCAGGGCTCGGTGAACAGACGCCAAATGAACTGGAACATCTCCTGGAGCAGCGAAGATGGGGACCGGGGTGGATGGGTCCCCACCGTCTCGCACACACCGCTCCCAGCGGTGGAGATTATGGACGGAAGAGACAGCAGGGGCGCCCCCTGGAGGCCGGAGCCTCTCATCAGGCGCGTACCCAGGCTCTGCGCGACCCACCCCCCACATCTGATCTCAGGACCAGGCTGGTGTCCTGAGACCCCTAGGCTGGGTCTCCCCTGCTCCGCCCTCCCTCCCCCTCTCCCCAGCGTCATCGCGGTCTGGGACGACCGATTCGATTCGGGGGTCTGTGAAGACTGTCTGCCTCCTCCTCCTCCTCCTCGATGATAAACACCGGGGGTCCAAGGGAGGGAGCAGGCTGCAGGAACGGACGTCCTGCAGATTCGAATCCACCACGGACCAGGCCTTTCCGTCCCGGATCCTCCTCCTCTCCCCACGCTGGATGACACGAGCACACCGCGGGCACACACACACGTGCAGGGTGCACACACTCAACGCACGACCCACTACACATGCAAACAGCCACTCAATGTGCACACACAGACGCATACAGACACGCAGACACACTGCCCTTTCTATGTGGTCCACCCTTTTGCCCACCTCACCTCACCTGGTTCATCACCAGGCTTGTTGGTGCCCCCCACCCACAACATGAGAGACTTGGGGCTGTTTCCCCAGGCCTTGGTCCCCCAAATCCCTCTTGCTCTCGGGTCAGCTGCAGGGCAGAAGGAACAGTATTCCCCAGCTTCCCAGAATCCCCAGGTGGTCCCCACTGTTCAGACCAGGCCCCTCAGTTCCCAACTCACAGGTAACCCATCCTTGTGCCAGGCCCCCTGGGGGTAGCAAAAGATGGGCTAATGTGACCACACCCTCCCCCAGAGTGAATGGCTCTGGTGGAATTTTAGGTCATGTGACAGGCTAGGGGAGAGCTCTCAGCAGCCTCTTCTCCCCCAACCCCATTTATTGAGTAATTCATCTTCCCCCCTCCCTGATTTGAAATGCCACCTTTATACTTAGGTCTACTTCTGGACTCTCCAGGGCTCCATTGATGTCTACACTGCATTGGACAGAACCAATTTTCCTCATATAGGGATAACAATAGAACTTTCTGTGGGGTGGGGAGCCTCCACCCCTCCCCTGATCCCCCTTCTGTGTGGGGGAGGAAAACTTCCTGCCACCCTCTTGGGTTCTGCGGCCGGCCTGAGAATTAACTGACATAAGACATATGAACAGGAGAAAGGCAGACATCTTTAGTTAATATTTTTACATGTACACTGGAGTCTTCAGAAGAAAAATGAAGCCTCAGAGAAACCATTTGGCCCAAAAGCTTATATACCATTTTAAACAAAGAAAGAAACATTGCTAGGGCAGTAAGTTGTAGGACGGTGACTAGGAAATATATGAGGGAAACTAATGGAAGAGAAGGGTTATTTTCGCAGGTTTGTTTGTACGGATCCATTTCGGCATCAAGCCCCAGGCTCTGGTGATAAGAATGCTCTCTTCCTGATACAGGGAGGGGACCTTTCTCATGGGAAGTTTTATGACCTGCTTTTAGGTAGAAAGGGGGAGGGCAGAGAGCCTTTTTTGCATCTGCTGGTTCTCAAGGGCCTTCAGCTCACAATAATCAATATTCCAAAGCGGCACGTTTTGGGGTGGCGTGTTCTGAACCCCTTCACCTGGAAGGGATTTTCCCCAACACTTGGACCTCTGGCCCCAGGGCAGGAGAGAGGCCAACCTGATTGGTGTGTCAGGAGGAGGAACTGGACACTCAGCCAGTACACCCCGCCTCACCCTGGCCCCAGAGAGCTCCTCCTGTGCCTGCCTGGGGAACTGGAGACATTTGTGACTGCTTACAGCTGGATGGGGAAAGTCTGTCCATCTCTGGGTTGGTTTTCTTTTCTTTCTTTTTTCTTTAAATTGATTAACAGACTTCATTTTTTGAAGCAGTCTTAGATTTACAGAAAATCGAGTAGGTAGAGCAGAGTTCTCATATACCTTCTCTCTTCCTTGCTCACAGCTTCCCCTATTATTAACATCTTACATTAGGGTGATACATGTGTTAAAATTGATGAACTAATATTGATACACTACTATTAACTAAAGTCCATAATTTACATTAGAGCCCACTCTTTTTGTTGCACAGTTCTATGGGTTTTGACAAATGCATAATGTCGTGCATCCACCATTACGGTATCACACAGAATAGTTCCACTGCTCTAAAAATCCACCATCCTTCTCCCCACTCCCCCAGAGCCCAGGGCAACCACTGATCTTTTTAGTGTCTCTGTAGTTCTGCCTTTTCCAGAATGTCATATAGTTGGAATCATACAGTTTATAGCCTTTACAGACTCCCCTCTTTGACTAAACAATTTTGCATTTAAAATTACTCCATGTCTTTTTGTGGCTTGATAGCTAATTTCTTTTTCACACTGAATAATATTCCATTGTATGAACATATATTCCATTATCCACTCACCTATTGAAGGATGTCTTGATTGCTTTCAATTTGCAAATATGAATAAAACTACCATAGGGGCCGCCCGGTAGCATAACGGTTAAGTGCACGCGCTCCGCTGCTGGTGGCCCGGGTTCAGATCCTGAGTGCGCACCGATTTACCGCTTGTCAGGCCATGCTGTGGCGGCGTCCCATATAAAGTAGAGGAAGATGGGCACAGATGTTAGCCCAGGGCCAGTCTTCCTCAGCAAAAAGAGGAGGATTGGCATGGATGTTAGCTCAGGGCTGATCTTCCTCATACACACACACACACACAAAACTACGATAAACATTAATGTGCAAGTTTTTGAGTGGACATAAGTTTTCAAGTCAGTTGGGTAAATACCACGGCGTGTGATTGCTGGATCACATGCTAAGGCTATGTTTAGCTTTGTAAGAGACTGCCACACTGTCTGCCAAAGCGGCTGGACTATTTTGCATTCCCACTAGCAATGAATGAGAATTCCAGTTGCTCCACATCCTCACCAGCATTTGGGGTTTTTTATTTTAGTTTTTTGGATTTTAGCCATTTGGATTTTAATAGTTGTATGGTGGTACGTCGTCGTTGTTATAATTTGCAATTGGCTCATATATTACAGTGTTGGCCGTCTTTTCCTGTGCGTATTTGCCATCTGTATATCTTCTTTGGTGATGTGTCTGTTTAGATCTTTTGCCCATTTTTAAATTGGGTGGTTTGTTTCTTTATTGTTGAGTTGTAAGAGTTCTTTGTATATTTTGGATACAGGTTCTTGATCAGATAGGTGTTTTGCAAATATTTTCGCCCAGTCTGTGGCTGGTCTTTTCCTTCTCCTGATGGAGTTCTGCTGTAAGAAGCCCATTGCTGCCACCAGCTCTGCCTCGCCCTCACCCAGCTTCTGCCAGTAATAAGAAGCTATGCGGATTTCCACCGCCTGACCTTCCTGTCCTCCCCTCAGTGGGTGTGACCTTGGGCGGGGGGAAAGGGTACATGTTCTGAGCCCCTAAAACCCTAATACCTACTTCCTCAAGTGTTGTACTGAAGATCAAATGGTTTAGTCTTTATAAAGCCCTTGGAACAGGGCCTGGAACATGTTAAGTGCCCAATTACCTTAGATAATTATAATTACGAGCATCACATCTTTTAATAGCTAATGGAGTCAGTCCTTCCCCATTACTCTTCCCTTTCAGAACCTTCCTAGCAATTGTCACATGTTCATTCTTCTAGATGAATCATTTGATTAATTTTGAAAACTGTCTTGTTGAGATTTTATGAAATGCATGAGTGATTTAGAAAAAAATAGACATTTTCATGATGTTGGGTTTCTTATCCAAGAATAAAGCCCCTATTTTTATTTAAGTCTTCCTTTATGCCCCTTTTCTTCACAGAGAACTTACGCAATTCTTGCTGGATTAATTTCCAGGCAGTTTACTCTTTTTTTTCTTAAATGCAATTATGAATGAGGTCTTTTCTTCAGAGGCACGTTCTAATCGATTACTATATATCTATATCTATATCTAGCCAATTTATTTTTTTAATAGACTTTATTTTTTAGAGCAGTTTTAGGTTCACAGCAAAATTGAGCAGAAGGTACAGAAAGTTCCCGTATACCCCCTGCCCCCACACAGGCACCGCCTCCCCCATTATCAACATCCCCCACCAGAGTGGGACATTTGTTACAATTGATGAGCCGACACTGACACATCATCATCACCCAGAGTCCATTAGGGTCATTCTTGGTGTTGTCCATTCTATGGGTTTAGATAAATGTATAATGACATGTATCCACAATTATAGGATCATACAGAGTAGTTTCACTTGATTTTTAAATACTAATTTTTTCTAATCTCCTTAAAGTTTCTAATAGTTTTTCTAATTATTCTCTTAGTTTTTCCAGGTAATAATCTAAAAACAGTGGAATTTGGCCTCTGCATATCCAACATTTATCCCTCTTATTTATGTGTCCTAATTGCATGGGTTAGCTCCTCCAGAGCAGCATTAGATAGTTGTGGTGACAGGAAATCCTTGCCTTGTTCCAGAAGTTAATGGAAATGAATCTAGTGTTTCGTCAGGGAATATAATGCTGGCTTTTGGTGTCTTTATATTTTTTTGATCATGTAAAAGCTTAAAATCTCTTCCTATTTTAATAAAGTCTTTTTCTAAAATTAGGAATGGGTGTTGGATTTTATCAAAGACCTCCTTAGCGTCTATTGAGATACTCATTTGGTGTTTCTCCTATGATCAATGCATCTGGTAAAAGATAGGATTCTCTACAATTCAGCAAAGGAGGCTCAGAAAGGTCAAGTCCCTTGCCCAGGGTCACACAGGGGGCAGGTGGCAGAGCTAGGGTCTCTTTCTCTGAGCCATGCTCTTGATCCCTGCCCCCAGTGCTGCCTGCTCTGAATGTTGTGACCTTGCAGCTCCTGGGACATCCCGCCCCCTGGTCCCCCCGCAGGCCTTACCCAGCCCTTGCCCACAGTCCACATAGTCTCTGTGGCCCCCACAAGCCCCACTCGCCTGCAGGAGGAGACGGTCCCGCTCAGCGGTGTCAACCCACGAAAACAGAAACGAGCTTAAGAGGCAAAGCATCCACTTGGGGTCAAAGAACTGCAATTCGGGGAGCACAGATCCAGATAGAAACCCAAATAGCGTCCCGATTACAGGAGACGGGCCCAGGGTGTTTATGGGAAAAAGGGAGGACGAGGTGAGTTGTATTTAGGAAGAGTTCATTGGTGCTGGATGAGGTCAGGCTAGGTTTGTACTTCACAGATTCGCTTGAGGTTCTGTCATCAGGCAGAAGGCCAGACTTGTCCTCCATTGATTGGTT
The DNA here is from genome assembly GCF_057802395.1 of Ceratotherium simum simum. Classification (NCBI taxonomy): domain Eukaryota; kingdom Metazoa; phylum Chordata; class Mammalia; order Perissodactyla; family Rhinocerotidae; genus Ceratotherium; species Ceratotherium simum. The sequence continues at coordinate 7,447,922 of NC_141924.1, forward strand.
AGCAATTCGGTCATCAGCATGTCCAGTGCCCTCAGTCCTCACAGACAGGATATTCTTGTCCTTGCTTCTCGGAATGTTGGCGGTTTGGTCCAGTTTGGAAGATAAAGAGAACAAGACGTGCAAGGCAATTCCTCCGCAATGGCTGCTCTGGCTCTATTTTAACACTCAGGTCATCTTTCACAGCACCCACCTGTATCTCATCGTGAACACAGCTTAGAGCCACAGGAGACAGGCCTGGGGTGAGTGGGGGGTATCAGGCAGGCCCAGGGTCGTAGAACCAAGGAGGGTAGAAGAAAAAGACATTTTTCCTCCCTTCCACCAGCTTGATAAAAGAGGGAGGAGTGTGTGGCTGCCTCCAGGCAAAGGTGGATTTGCAGTGGGCACAGAGAAAGCGGGTTCCATTGGGCATCTGGGCTCAGATAAGAGCCTCGGGCTCTGGTTCAAGTCCGCCCTGGCCATCCCAGGTCCCTGCCTCTGTGTGCTGAGTCACAGAGACCCATGAGGAAGCCCCTCAGGTCTGGGCTGGCACACAGGCAGGCAGCAGGGGAGGAGCTGGTCCACTCTGCTTTCTGTCTGGGTGCCACCTCCAGGGCTGCCTCCCTGGCACCACCGCCCCCCCCCCCAACAGCTGAGCCTGGAGGTGTCTCAGAGTGCCAGCAGGACCAGTATTTATTATTGGGATTTTGCCTGAGGCCACACATTTTGCATACATTGTCTCATTTTATTTACATTAACTTACTGTAATTAAATCTCAGAGGAATCCTACCTGGAAGAAGAGAGGGTCTTCTCAGTGTCGAGTGCTTCACTGGCCATCTCATTCACCCCATTTTACAGATGAGGAGATTGAGACGAGGGACGGAAAATGACTTACCTGGGGTTGTTCAGGGGGTGGTGGCAGGGATGGCAGTCAGAACCACAGTCCCCAGCCTTTGTCTGCAATGTTAGTGTTTTAACCTTCTGTGGATTTTCTGAGACCTGCAAGGTCACTGTGTGGCTTTGTCATCCTGTCACCGTTGGCCACACCAGTAAAAACAAATGGTGTGGAGGGTAGGGAGGGACCTCCAATTAGCTGAGGGCCTCCTGGGATGGAACCCCATTTTACATATGACAAAACTGAGAATTTGAGTGACCTGCCTGAGCTGGTAAGTGGTGGAAGCCAGATTCAGATGGAGTTGCCCGACGCTGCTCCACGAGGTGTGTTGGTCCCCATCTGGGAAGTAAGGGCAATGCCAGTTTCCTTTCTCCTTTTTCAGTGTTTCCGGCTACTCTCAAATTATCCACCTGGGGGCGCTGGGTAACAGGCTGTGACAGGAGCTCTCCAGAGCGATCTCTGCCCACTGCTCTCAGCCCCAGACAGTTCCCTCCTGCTGGCTGACCCCCTGCATCTCCTCCACGCCCACCCAGGAGCCCCGGCAGACCCCCAGGTGCCATCTTTGGCTCGCCTTCCCCCTCCCTGAGTGTGGGAGGCCAGGCCTGCGCTGATCAAGGTCACACACATCTGGCAGTCTGGCGCCCCCACCTCGCTGGCCTCTCATCAGGCCGGCGGGGCCCTCAGCCATGCCCCCTGGCCTCTTCCATCTCCAGAACTCCTCCTTTTCCTTCATCTTCTCTAAAGCCGGGCCCAGACAGGTCAGGAGTGGCCGTGACCTCACGGGGCTGCTCACAGGCTCACGGGAGACACTTGGCCTTCCCTCCTCCTTGGTGCCCCCATCTCCCTCTCTAAACCACCTGTTTCTGGGCCTGAGCCCCTTGGACCTTCAGCTCCTTGAAAGCAGGCCCATGGAGGCCTCTGTGCAGTGAGCTGGGTGCCCAAACAGCACAGGTCCCCTTGTAGACAGAGAGGTGTCCAGGCAAGACCCGGGGTGGGGAGGTGGCTGTGGTGGGTCCTCTGCCCCCAGCATTCCCAGCTGGAGTGGACTGTGGGACCTGGCTGTCTGCTAACCAGACTCCAAGAGACTGACCAAGAACCCAGAGTGGCCAGGCCCTAATTCACACGGATAGACACACCTGTGGGGCCACCTGCCCAGGTGAGCTGCTGACGGCTGCGGGAGGCCTTCAGCCACAAGCCCAACACCCTTCTGTGTGAGGCACTTCCAGGTCACCAAGCAAGCCCTGTCCCACTCCCCCTGGTGTGGGTGCGTCCCACTGGGGCAGGGGGTCCTTGGGTCATTTAGTGCTACATGGACGTGGTGTTAACTAACTTGGAGCAATTTCCTGCCTTTCAAGGCTCTTTCCAGCCTTCTGATTAGGTCAAGGAGAAAGCTTCTGTCCAGTGCTGGACACATGGCGTCCTTGTAACTCTAGCTGAGTACTCTTCTTATCCAGAGGAGAGCCCTCCCCACCTCCACCAAGCCAAGGCCTCTGGCCAGCAACAGCCTCCAGCTAGAGTTTAATCACATTATTTCCCCATGCTTATCTTTATGGCTACTTTCTAATCTGGCAAGTGGTGCTTGTTTTCTACTTGTGCTGACATAAAGTTTCTTTTTGTTTTTGGGAAGATCAGCCCTGAGCTAATATCCGTTGCCAACCCTCCTCTTTTTGCTGAGGAAGACTGGCCCTGGGCTAACATCTGTGCCCATCTCCCTCCACTTTATATGGGACGCCGCCACAGCATGGCTTGGCAAGCGGTGAGTAGGTCCACGCCCAGGATCCGAACCTGCAAACCCTGCGGCCACTGAAGCGGAGCACAGGAACTTAACCACTACGCCACCTTAGTGGTTTCTTTTTTCAAGAAATAAAGTGAATCAGTTTAAGGACATAACAGAAGAGGTAGGGTTCAGATGGAACAAACCTGTGGCAATGCCCTGGAAGGACTGGTGTTTGGGAAATGAAGAATGTGCTCCTCTGACCCTCCCAACCACGCTGTAGGTGCCCCAGCTGGGGTACTGTCCCCCCTGCACAGATGAGGAAACAGGGGCCCTGGGAGAGGACATGACCATGACAGAGAAGGCCCCATGACTGGGTGGGAATCTGCCACCCACACCCCAACCTCCATGCCCACCCTTGGCATCCCAGAGCCCAGGCCCCTTCACTCAGGGCTGGAATCCCACACCTCTTCTGGCAGCCTGGGCCTTGGGGCCCCGAGGATGGCAAAGTCCTTGAGTGTCAGGGGCCTGAGCAGCAATTCTGTCCCCAGAGCACTCATCACTGGCCCACGTGCTCCCTAACGCAGCCCTGCGAGGACCCCTTCACAGAGGAGGGAGAGCAGACCCACAGGCGGGGTGTGTCACACAGCCAGTGGGTGGAGGGGCTGGGCCTTGAACCTGTCTTCTTTCTTTTTGTGTGTGTGAGGAAGATCAGCCCTGAGCTAACATCCGATACCAATCCTCTTTTTTTTTGCTGAGGAAGATTGGCCCTGGGCTAACATCTGTGTCTATCTTCCTCTACTTTATACGGAACACCGCCACAGCATGGCCTGATAAGCGGTGTGTTGGTGCACGCCCAGGATCCGAACCTGCGAACCCCGGGCCGCTGAAGTGGAGCATGCACACTTAACCGCTGCGCCACCGGGCCAGCCCCAGAACCTGTGTTCTTCCCTTTGTCCAACTCCCAGCTGTGTTGAGGAGCTGAATCCTGGAGGCCGACTCCTCAGGGACCCACTGCAGGCCTCTGTCTGGACTCATTTCTTTTTGTCATGTTTGTTCCCATGATGCTCCCTGTTGGGGCGGCAGAAGCGTGGAAAGAGCCCCGCACTGCAAGTCCATCAACCAGCCGTGGGGCGGCTCCCGCCCTTCCGTGAGCCCCAGTTATGGCCTCTGGGAAATGGGGCCGTTAACCCTGCCTGTATCCTGCACAGGCTGCCACCTCCTGGAGGAGGTAGACAAGCCGAGACTGAAACCCGTTGCTCTCCACGCTTCCCTCCTCTCCCCATCCAGTGGCCTCTCGTCTCCTCTCCCCACACAGCACCTGGAGCACAGGCTGCTGTCCTATGGTCGCTCTTTCATCCCCCACAATGAGGACCGCAGATGGTCAGTTATTGAAGTCCAGTGAATTGGAAAGCCGGAAGGAACGAATGGCACAGGCATGCCTTAAATAGTTTGCTTACGTTGTGTTAGTGGACATCTGTTGTCCTTGGAATCTGTTGATGAGACTCCGGACCAGGGCTGCTGCCTGAAGACAGGGTCTGCTTCCTGCCTCACCCACCCCCTGGAAGGTGGCACTGGAACCTGCAGAGGCTGCAGAAGCCCTCTGAGCACAGAGCCCTTCTAGCTTTTGATGCTTTCCTCCCAGTACTTAGCGGTCATCTCACTCACCTAATTTGCAGAAATTTTTTAAGCAACTTGCCTGTATTAAGCTTTTCCATGGGATTCAAGTTTATTTTCACAGAAGCCACACTTCTTCTGTTTGCCCTCAAGTTTCAGCAGCTTACATAACACTTAATTACAGTAGGAGTTACAACAACAAAGACATGACAGGCACAAACCGGTTTGGGGACAAACACCTTGGATCTCACTCAGGTGGGGGTGGCCTTGAGAGGAGCCAAGTAGGACTCGGGGTGCCCTGTGGGCATGGAGGGTGGGTGCCAGGGAAAGGAGCAGATTCTGCCTCTGGTTTGTGTCAGCTGCAGGGACCCTGGGAGCATCCTCGTAGCGGGAAATGGGATGGCACCTTCCCTGCATCTCCCAGGGCCTGTGCAAAGACAGGGGCCCCTGGTGGTCCCTACTCCCAGTGTCCTACGGATGACAGCGTGCCCTCTGGCCCCCTCCCCTCCTCACACCAGGACACCCACGCCCCAGAGTTAGAATTCCTTATCCTTGTCACCCCCTTCTCATCCCACACCTGGGCACCGAGAACCTCTGGGATTGACAAGATGCCCATTACTAAGGCTCACGGCTCCTCGTTCTTTTCCTTCAGATCAAGATCAGGACTCAAGTGAAGAGAGAGAGGCATAGTCCTCAGGCCCAAACTGAAGGGGGCTCCCCAAAGTTGTAATCAAGACAACCCAATGGATAGCGGGCATAGGGTCTGAATAGACATTTCTCCAAAGAAGATACACAAATGGTCAACAAGCTCATGAAAAGATGCTCAACATGACTGACCATTAGGCAAATGCAAATCAAAACCATAATGAGATACCCTCTCACAGCCACTAAGAGGGCTATTATCAAGAAGAAAGACAATAACTAGTGTTGGCGAGGATGTGGAGAAATCAGAACCCTCATACCCTGCCGGTGGGAATGTAAAATGGTGCAGCCACTGTGGAAAACAATGTGGTGGTTCCTCAATAAGGTAAACACAGAATTACTATATGACCCAGTGACCCCACTTCTAGGTGTGTCCCCGAGAGAAATAAAAACACACGTCTGCACAAAAATTTGTACACAGCTGTTCATAGCAGAATTATTCATAATAGACAAAAAGTGGAAACAACCTAAATATCCATAAACGGATGAATGGATAAATAAAGAATATATCCATACAATGGAAAATTATTCAGCCAGATCTTGGTTTCGAATACTATTCTCCAGTAAAAGGAACCAAGGCTCCTTGGAGAAATGGCTGATTCTAGGACTAGGGCAGGAATAATACAGAGTGAGCCTGGAGCACCTTGCAGAGCCAGAAACTAAGGAAGTGCTTAAATACACACACACACACACACACACACACACACACACACACAGTGTTAAAGGGACACAGGCCAACTGAAAGAGCTCCCAGTAGCCAAAGATGGAACAACTTGAGAGGAAGGAAAGAAGGAAGGAAGGAAGGAAGGAAGGAAGGAGGGAGGGAGGGAGGGAGGGAGGGAAGAATTGGATTATAACCCAAAGTAGGAAAAATTCTAAAAACTATACCCATGATTCCATACTGATATAAATAAATGATTGAACAACTAAATGAATAGGGAGAGCAGACAAATCTGTCCTGCAGAAGAATTGCAGCTATCACTACTGTAGAGAGTCTACCCTCAAGGAGGCGGAGCCTAACTCCCCACTCAAGTGTGGCTGTGCACAGAAACTTCCTTCCATAGAGTGTAGATGATCTGATTGGATCCTTTCGAGAACTCCATTAGGTGGATACCATTATTAGCCCCATTTTACAGACGAGGAAACTAAGCCTCAGAGAGGCCAAGCTCTAGGTCACACAGCTGGTGAACAGGGAACTTTTCAGCTCCTCCAGGGAGCCCTGTTCTGTTCCCTGTAGGGCCTGTTCCCTGCTTTGCCCTAGGATCTCACAGGGTATCAGGGGTATAATTGGCACTCACTAAAATTGTCAACTGAGTGAAAGAGAATGAGCAGAGAGGAGAGGACAGAAGTGGAGAGAGAGATCGAATTAGAGATTGGGTGCTACCTGGGGCCACTGCTGTGGGTCTGTGTGACTCTGGGCAGGTTGGTTGACCTCTCTGAGTCTGTCTCACTTTCCTCATCCGTAAGATGGGGATAGGCTTTCCTACCTCATAGGGGTGATGTGAGAACAGATTGAGGTCACTGGTGTGTACTGGACATGAATCTCACTCCATGATCACAGTTGTGCAAGAAACACTGTTTTCTGTTTTCTAAAAGGCAGTTTCAGTCTCTAGGCGCCCCCTCTGCCAGGCCAGCAGGAAACACAGCTTCAGCTCTACAGTCTGTTTGAGGTGAGGGATTGGGCGGGGCCTGGGTCACTGGTCCTCACAGGTTTCTGCCTGGATGCCCATCTTCACAAATCAGCATGGGGTGGCTGAAACTGAGCAGCTCCCTGCTGCCTTCTCATCCCCTGGGGCCTGGGAGGCTTTTCTGGGGAGGCTGTCTGGGTCCAGCTGGCCCATATGCATGGGGAAGGCCCCTGTTCTCTGGAGCATGGTCCACCCAGGAAGCAGGAGAACCATCTTGTCCTGTTGTGCAAGAACTCAGCAGAGGTGGGAGTGGAAACCAGCTTGAAACCCAGTGTGGCCACTCAGCAAGCCCTGGACACTGGTGAGGGGCACAGGTGGGGGCATCCCCTAGAGGGGACAGCTTTCTCTAACTCACACAAAGGCATCCTACAGGCCAGCCACAGGGCTGAGCGAGCCCCTTGGCTCCAGGACCTACCGACCTCCCTAAGCCTCTCTCACTTGTCCCAGCCCTGGGTCCACCTCTCTGGTCAGGGCTAGGAGCCTTTCTTCCTCCAGGAGCTCTGTCCAGGCTAGGAATCCTCTCTTCAGATAGGCTGCTGGCTTTTTGCTCCACCTCGCCCTTCCCCTGGGGCAGTGGGTATCGGGAAAGAGAAGGAAGAAAACACAGGGGAAAGGGAGGGAAAGCAGAGTCCAGATCAACATCTCTGATCCCATCTCCTCACACAGGCAGAGCGCCTGGCACCTGCCAGGTCACAGGGCAGCTGTCTCGGGGCGGCTCCCTTCCTCCATCGTTTGCATAAAATCACACAGCATTTTTGAGGTTCTCAGAGCACCTTCTCCTCCTCTCCTTGCCCAAGGTCACATTGCACATCAGGGATGGAGCTTTTTCCAGCTCTGGGACCCTGTAGTGACCCCCCTACTGGATGACAGCCAGCTCACCCAGATGCCTCCATGTCCACAGGTGTACTGGTCCCTTTCCTGGGGTCCCTCCCGGGCCCACCTGCACCTGCCCTGCAATCCCATTGGGAGTTATCAACCCCCCCCACTTGACTCCGCCTCCCTCACCAGAGTGATTGGCTAAGGGGTAGGCACCTGACCCAAACTGGGCCAATTGGAGAGTACCAGCCCCTCAGAGGCACTGATTGGTCCAAAGATGGGCACATGACAAAACAGACCAATCAGGGTCCTTCCCTAGGATATCCCTACTCAGACTGGCCCAGCTAGGGAGGGGGCGGGAGGACACCCCTGTGGGAAGACGCCCGTCAGGGCGGAGAGATGGAGCTCCCCGACAGAGAGAGGCAAAGAGGAGGGGAGGGGAGCCCGAGCAGCATTGAGGCCCAGGCTCTGGTCATCCCCAGTCTTTCCCAAGGCCCCTCCTTGATGTGGTGAGCTACTCAAGGGGCCTTCAAGTAAACTCCTTCCGGCTCAGCTGGTTTGAATCAGGTTTCTGTGCCACGCGGTAGCACATCACGTTAAGAGCGTGGACTCTGGAGCCAGCCAGCCCTGGCCGTGAGTCCCCTCCAGCACTCTCTAGCTATGTCACCTTTGGCGTGTTACTGAGTATCTCGGTGCCTCAGTGTGATATTGTGATGATAAGAAATATGTATTCGGTCTTCGTCTAGTTTCTGGCAGAGTTCCCAAAACCTTCGGAATTTCCTAAGTGATGAGAGGCATAAGGTGTCTTCTGGTATGTTAATGAGGTGACTTTTGGAGCCCACCTGAGGATGGGGGCTGGTCACCAGAAGAACCAACCTTGGGGTTAGTGGGTTGGCACCTTCAGTCCTACCCACGCCCCCCCCAGAAGAGAGGAGCTGGAGGTCGAATCGATTACCAATGCTGATGATTTAATCAATCATGAGTAAGTAGTGAAGCCTCCATAAAAACCCAAAAGGACAGGATTCAGAGAGCTTCAGGGTTGGTGAACACGTGGAGATTTGGGGAGAATGGCTCCCTCAGAGAGAACATGGAAATGCCACGCCCTTTCCCCATACCTTGCCTTATGCCTCTGTGCCATCTGGATGTTCGTCTGTGTCCTTTATCACATCCTTTTGTAATAAACCGGTAGTGCAGTAAGTAAAATGTTCCTCTGGGTTCTGTGAGCCACTTTAGCAAATTAATGGAGCCCCCGGTGCGGGGGAGGTCATGGGAACCTCTGATTTATAGCCAGTTGGTCAGAAGCACAGATAACAACCTGGACTTGCAACTGGCTTCTGAAGTAGAGGGGAAGGCACAGTCTTGTAGGACTGAACACTTGACCTGTGGAATCTGTTGCTGTCTCTGGGTGGGTAGTGTCAGAATCCAGTTGAATTGTTTACCCAGCCGGTGTCTGGAGAATTACTTGGTGCTGTGTGGGAAAGCCCCACTCCACACAGTGGAAATTGAGTCTCAGAACCGTTTTACTCAGTTTCCCAGATGTAACCCACTTGGCTTGTTGTGGGGAATTGATGAGTTATAACAGCACTTGGTACACGGAAGCCCTTGATAAACACCAGCTCTTCAACCAGGAGCACTGTGGGTCCTGCACCTTCTGGGACCCTTGGCGCCTCCCATGTGGTGCCCATAGTCGGCCAGTCTCTCTATCACAGTGGCCTGGGTATGGTTTGCTTCCTTCCTGCTGAAGGCTGGACACTGACCTTCCTTAGTGATGGAGGCTGCAGGAGTCAGCCCTGCCCTCACTGGCCTGCTTGGTCTCAGTGTTTTCACAGGGGTTACAGCAAGATGGCCGAGCACGTAAGTCTGGCCTTCCTTAGCAGGCAGCCCAGGCCTCAGGGGTAGCTCAGAAACCAACGGCAGTGACGGATACTCAGCGGCTAACTTTGTTTTGGGGTTCAGCTCACCACATATGGCACCTGGAGCAGTGTCTGAACAGTGCTGGAAAGTGCTCAGGAAGTTTGGAGATTGTCATGCCCAGGGGCCCCGCCCCTGCTCCCAAAGATCCTTCCCTCTCAGCGGCTCTCAGTCCCTCACACAGACAGCTGGCAGACAGGTATGCACCATTTGGGACTGGCCTGCCCAGATCCACCCAGATCTGCCTGAGCCCCAGCGGTGCCCACAGCTGAGCTTGAGCTGGGAATACTCTGTCTGCCCCCAGCAACCGGGCGGTGGCAAGGATCAAAGAGGAACAGCTGTGTAGTGGGTTGAATCGTGTTCTCCAGAAAGACATGTCCACCTCGAACCTCAGATTGTGACCTTATTGGGAAATAAGATGCAATTATTTAAAGATTTCAAGATGAAATCATCCTGGATTTAGGGCCCACCCTAAATCCAGTGGCTGGCGTCCTTCTAAGAAGAGGAGAGGACACAGACACAGAGAGAAGGCCATGTGAAAATGAGGCAGAGATTGTCATTATGCTGCCACAGCCAAGGAACACTAAGGATGATGGGGACCCCCAGAAGGCAGGAGACAGGCACAGCAAGGTTTCTCCCTCGGGGCCTCCGGAGGGAACCAACCTTGTTTCAGACTTCTGGCCTTCTGAACTGTGGGAGAATAAATTTCTGTTTCTGATGCCAGCTGGTTTGTCATAATTTATTATGGCAGCCCTAGAACATTCTTACCTGCTCACACAGTGTGCCAATTGGCAGTTGGTCTGTATCACTGGGAAATTTTAAAACGCTGTTCTCTCTTTGCCCAAGCAATTCCATCTCTGAGCATTTATTTTTAGGAAATAATTGGAACAATGAAAAGATGCCCACGCAAAGGTGTTCCCCACAGTTTTGTTCAAAATGTTGAAAAATTTGGAAAGAACTAAATACTTATCTATGGAGCTTGGTCACATAAATGGTAGTACTCCACGTGATAGACCACCAGGCAGCTGCCAAACACCATTATGTTTACCCTCAAAAGAGACTACATAGTCATATGAGAAAAAAATGTTTCAAAACAGTATATCTGGGCTGGCCCCGTGGCTTAGCGGTTAAGTGCGTGCGCTCCGCTGCTGGGGGCCCGGGTTCGGATCCCGGGCGTGCACCGAGGCACCGCTTCTCCGGCCATGCTGAGGCCGAATCCCACACACAGCAACTAGAAGATGTGCAGCTATGACATACAACTATCTACTGGGGCTTTGGGGGGAAAAAAATAAATAAATAAAATCTCTTCAAAACAGTATATCTGCTCAAAACACATTAACCATAAAGATTGATAAGTTGGACTTTATTAAAATTAAGAACTTCTGTTCATCAAAAACAACATTAAGAGGTTGATTTCAAATGCCAGTTCCCCCACCAACTGGCTGTGAGACTTGGGTGAACTATTTCAACCCTCTGTGCCTCAGTTTCTCATCTGTAAAATGGGGAGACTTTCTTCGTGAGGTTTGTTCCAGGTACCTATTACTGTGTAACTAACCACTCTCAAACTTAGTGGTGTAAACAACAGCAGTCTTCTAATTTGCTCACGTATGTGAGATCTGAGCAGGGCTTCCGCGGGTGACTCATCTCTGCTGCACAGGGAGAGCTGGGCGGCTCCCCTGGGGGCTGGAGCACCTATTTCCAGGACGGCACACTCACAGGGCTGGCAAGCTGATGCTGGTTGTTGGCTGTTGGCTGGAGCTCAGCTGAGCTGAGGGTCGGAGGCCTCGCTTCCTCTCCACGTGGGCCTCTCTGTGGGCTGCGTGAGCTTCCTCACAGCATGGTGGCTGGGTTTCAAGAGCCAGCCTCCCAAGAGACAGGAAGTGGAAGCCACCAATCTCTTATGGCCTGCACCCCCCCCCCAACATGGCAGTGTGTCACTTCTGCCATATTCTATTTGGCAAGAAGTCACAGAGCCCAGATTCAAGGGGAGGGGACACAGACCCCCCATCTCTCAATGGGTGGAATGTCAGAGAACTTACAGACATGTCTTAAAACTGCGATAGTGTTGCTATGAGGATTAAGTCCAATTGTAATCACAGTCTCAAAGGATCATCCCGTGGATGACTTATTAAATGCAAAGAAGGGAAGGACCTTTACAAGGAGAAGCCTGGCAGATACAACTGAGCCAGGTGATCAAAGCTAGCATCACAGTAGTGGAACAAACTGACATCATTGCTGCTTCCTAAAGAAGCCAAGAATACTGCTGCCTCAGGGCCTTTGCACTTGCTGTTCTCACTGCCCCAGAAAGCTCTTTCCCCAGTTATCCACAGGGCTTGCTCGCTGACTTCTGTTAGGTCTCTGCTTCAACATCATCACCTCAGGAAGGCCTCCTTGGTTCCTATATAAAATAGCTACTTCCACTGCCACCTGATTCCCTCTGGCCCTGCTCTGCCTTTCCTTTTCCGCTTGATGTTACATGTCTATTTTTTTATTGTTTCTTGTTTATTCTGTTTTCCTCCACTGAATGTCAGCTCTTCAAAGGCACTTTTGTCTGTCTTGCTCACTGCTGTACCCCTAGCACCTAGAATGGTGCCTGGAGCATAGGAGGTGCCCACTAAAGATACGAGGAATGAATGAATGAATCTGGTGGTGGCAACTCAAATGTCACCTCCTTTGTGAGGTCTCCCTTGATTTCACCCACGAGTGAAGCGCCTGGACCTAGCGTTCCTCCCCGCTGTTTTCAGCTTGGTGCTTCTCTGTGTCTCTGGACACTGAGCCACATTCATCTCTGATTCCCCAGCCTAGCCCTCAGCACACCATAGACACAGGTCTAATTTCCACCTCTGCACAGATCCACTTTGTAAAGTAGGTTTATATCTGGCATCTCAGTTAATCCTCACCACAGCCTTCTGAGATGGGTGTGATCACCCCTGGTCACAGATGTGGTCCAGAGAGGAATGTGGCTGGCCTGAGATCAGACAGCAGGTTGGGGCAGAGCCCAGCCTAGAACCCCAGTCTCCTGCTTCCCAGGGAGCAAAGCGCATGAGAATTCCATCCTATGGGGGCACCTCCAGAGGATCTTAGAATCAGCTCCACCAGAGGCTACAAATCCAGTACCTGCCGGGCCCCCAGCTGGGAGCTGGCACAGCAAGAGCCTCAGATTTGTCACGAGAAGCCAGAAAGCCTAATTTGGCAGTTGATTTACATGAAGCCAAAACCCAGAACAGGTTCTTCCGTGGGCTGGATGCTATCCTTTCGCCAGCAGTTTGCAACCTTTGCTCTGTCTAGATTCTATCTAGATTCTAGATGATCCTCCATTTTATAGCCAAGGAAACTGAGGCCCAGAGAGGGGAGTGATTTGCCCAAGGTCACACAGCAAGAGCCGTGATTTGAAAATCTTTGGTCTGGAGAAGGCAGGATTTGGGGGGAGTGACACAGAGCCCCCACCCCTGAGTCAGTCCCTGCCATCCGCTCTGAGGCACCCAGGCCGACAAGGAAGTGGAAACAGATGCTTAATTCCAGGGGCAGGCAGCTGTAGGGAGAGCTGAGTTTCGGAGGCAAATAGACCTGGTTCAAACTCCAGCCCCAACCCTCACCAGCTGTGTGACCTTGGGCAAGGCTCTGCTCGCTTTGAGCCACAGCCTCTCCTCCGTAAGATGGAGATGGGATGCCCTGGGGAAGGGGTGGCTCGCTGCCGAGCCTGGCTGCTCCCGTGCTCCTTCACCCGCCTCAAAAGTCCTGGCCAGATGCCAGGGGCCCGTGGGTTTGGGAGCCTCCAGACTGGGACTGTCTTTCAAACACTCCTTCAAGGAGAACTCCTAATGCCGTTACCACATAGAGCACGCACGGCGCCCCCTCCTCTGTCATCAGCCTCCCAGCTCTGCTCCCATGGAGACTGCGCCAGAGCAGACTGTGGCTTCCAGAGAGGCCTCAGCAGGACAGGCTTGGTGACACTGGAGCCGACCTGCGGTCGCGGTGGCCCCTCCCTGCTGAAGTGAGCGCCTTCGCAGGCTGAGCATCAGTGCTTCAGTCTCCGGCTGAGGAACTACTGCAGTGTCTGCCGCTGCTGCTGTTTCTTTTTTTGTTTTTAACAAGCTCCCTCTTCAAATTGCAGATGCCCGAGAGGATTAATACGTTAGCTCCCAATAAATCATTTCATAGGCTCTCCAGACACTCAGCTAGGGGCGGGGGTAGGCCAGTGGTCTGGGTCGTTCCGGCTTTCCTCCTCCAGGAGGGAGGAGACCTGCCCTCCCCTCCCAGGGCCCTGGGGTCCAGCCAGCTCCTCACAGCAGAAATGAGGCGGGGGGAATAATTGAGGGAGATACGCCTCCCAGGAGGCCACTGCACCGCCCACCACCCCGCCCTGCCTCTGTGTCCCTCCTTCCCTGCCCCAAGGCCTCTCTCTCCTTGGGCCCAGCCCCTCCAGAACGCCACACATTTGACACCATTGCCTCCCAGGCTTCTCCTGCCCCCTCCCACAGTCCTCTCCAAATTGCCTCCCTCCCACACCAGGTCAGAGGCCTCCTGCCCGTCTTCCTCAGCTGATGGGGGCCTCAGGCCCCATTGGTCCTGCCTCCTGAAGGCTCTTTTCCTCCTCTGACCATTGGCCTGCACCTCATGGCATGTTGCTGGCTGCTGCAGCTGCCCCTTGGCCTTTAGTGTTTCTCCCCGCTGCCCACACTCCCCACCACCCCATAGACAGAGGGAGCTTTCTAGAACTGTCTGGCAATGGCCCTCCAAGCTTAAGTCCCTTCTTCCAGGGGTGTCAGCTACTCTCAGAAGGGCAGCTCATCACAGCATTCAAGACCCCGCTGACTTCACCTGCCTTATTTCTTACATCTGATAACACCTGCTACTATTTTTTTTTTTTTTCCTGAGGAAGATTCGCCCTGAGCTAACGTCTGCTGCCAATCTTCCTCTTTTTGTATGTGAGCTGTTGCACAGCATGGACACTGACAGACGAGTGGTGTAGGTCCGCGTCCAGAAACTGAACCCAGGCCAGTGAAGCAGAGCACGCCAAACTTAACCACTAGGCCACTGGGCTGGCCCTGCTACACCTGTTTTAATTCCCTACATCTGGGTGAAAAAATTATTCATTGTTTCCCTGAAATTAAAATTGAACTGGGTGTGCTATGTTTTACCTGGCAACCCTAGTGTCAGTCCAAACACCCCAGACATCGTGAGGATCTAGTATAAGTATGTTTAAATGCAATGTCTGGGACAAACTTATATTAAGAAATTATTCCTTGTTTATCTGAAATGCAAATTTAATTGGGAATCTTGTATTTTTCTTTGCTAAATCTGGCAACCTAGGTCCTGCACAGGGAACGGGGACCAGGGGGACTTCCAGGGGTCAGAGAGCCCCAACCTGGACCCCAAAACTCTGCCCTACAGTTGGCCTGAAAGCCCCCTTTCCAAACTCCCCCTCCTCCACAGAAGGGGCTGGAGCCCAGAGACTCCTCTGGAGGAGCTGCTCCACCACTGCCTGCTTCTCCCCCGTCTCTGGGCCTGTTTCCTCCTCATAAAATAAAACCAGTGGTTTCCTGGCCCTGCCTCCCAGCCTCACCCAACGATCAAACGCTCCAGGAGAGCAGGGGTTCTCAGCTGACTGAACACACCCATAAGGCAAGTGGGCTTGTGGGGAGCTTCTGTTCTTTGGCTTTCTGCAGGGCCTTGAGGAACAGGCAGGACAAAGGTCTTTTTGTTCAAACCACCTTGTAATATCCCCTCAATAATAACCGACTCAGGCAAAGATCATCCACAGATGCCCAAACCATGGGGTGAAAGTTTGTTGGGGATTAGGACATTCACATGGTGTCAAAGTAAAGGTTACCTTTACAACAGGGAGACCTGGGGGGCTCACAGGGGGTGACCCATGACCTGCCCTCTGAGCCAGCCTGTCTCCAGATTAAAGACTTAAGACTCTTGCCAAGTAAACACGACAGACTCTTGATCTGGGATGAGAGCCTGGACCAGAAAAGATAATAGCTGGTGTGGGAGACCAAGATTTGGCCACTCTGAAATATATCTCTTTACCTTGATTGTTTTCTCTGATGGACATTTGACCTCCCCCACTAACCGCCTAAAGAATTTGACATAGTAACTCCTTCCTGGAACAGATCTTCTATCTGATGGCTGTAATATAATGTAAAATAGATGTTACAATAGGAAAGACACCAACAGGCCCATCTTATCAGAAGTTCTGTCTCTCTGGCCACATTTTCTGGATGGCCCTGCGAGGAGTTGCCAGACAAACATTTACATTTATAAAGGAAATCTCCATTTGTAAAGGTATCTCCCTTTCTGTATTGGGAAGAGGGGGGATGACCTCATTTCTAGAAACTTATCAATGTGGAAGTTGAGGCCTTAAATCTGCATAATAACCTTACTCTTGTTTACAGTGCTTTAGTGGTAATCTCCTGTAACTGACACCCCCCACCCCCAGCATCCTCCTTTGTCTTTAGCTGAAGATGGTATTTAAGACGAGAATTTCTGCTATTGTGTTGAGAAACGCAGTGTCCCTGGTTTCTCCCATGTATACATGTTATTAAACTTGGTATTATTTTCTCCTGCTAACCTGTCTTGTTAATTATTTGGCCAGCCATAAGAACCTTAAGGGAAAGGGCAGAGGGGGATTCTCCCTCTTCCCCCACTCTGGAAAGGACCTTATGGGACAACGGGGGCAGGGAATGTGGACTGCGGATTAAATAATAGCATTGCATCAGTGTTCAATTTCCTGAATTTGGTCATGCATAGTCGTGTGTGGGAGAACGGCCTTGTTCTTAGGAGATATGTGGTGAAGTATTCAGAGGTGAAGGGTCACATATTTGTAACTAACTCCATGGTTCCGCAAAAGCAAACAGAGAGATAGATCGGGAGGAAGGGGGAGAGAGAGAGAGGTCAAATAATAACAGTTGGTGAATCTGACAGTTCATCGCACTGTTCCTACAACTTCTCTGTACACTGGACATTTCTCCAAATAAAAAGTCTGGGGGAACACACACCCAGAGTGAAATATCAAAATGAGAAGGGTCTTAAGGACACTGTGGCCCACCCCCCTCCTGCCCTTTCTCGGAAGAGGACCCTGAGAAGGGAAGGCTGTGGCCCGTGGTCACACAGTGAACAGCAGCTCAATCTGCCCCACTTGGTTGGAGTCCCAAGAGCAGGAGGGGGCCACCAAATAAGTGTCATCTTGGTTCTTCTCTCTGCTCCCCCAGCCCCCCAACACTATGCCCCCTGAGGCCGCCTTACCGTCCTGCAAGAAGTAAGCAGCCCCCATGGAGTCTGGGGAGAAACCCACCTCTCCCTCTCCAAAGAAACTGGCAGCTCCCTCAACCTGTACTGCCCACCGCGCCGGAAGACACATCCCCCCTCCCAAGGTGCAGGCAGGATCAGACAGGAGGGGAGGAAAGGGAGGCTCAGAGAAAAGTGGACAGGAATTGTAACTTTGTCTTCTGGAAAGCAACTCAGCCCTCACAAGCAGATTCAAACCCCAGGAAGGAGATGAGGCCCAGGTCAGTGACTGGTCAAAATCAACGCCCCTGGGCCAGTCCCTTGCCAGGGCGGGGGGCAGCAGACGACAGGTTGCTGGACCTGGGACCCAGCCCCCTGGAGGGTGAGGGGCCTCTGGTGAGCTGGAGCTCACAATCCAGAGCTCACGAGCAACTGTGCTGACCACAGGAGCGCCCCAGGCAGACAAAATCTGCCCCCAGTTTTGGCTTCAGTTTCAGCCTTTGTCCATTTCTGCGCCAGGTCTGGGCCTCCCTGAGTTCATGGGTGTGTGGCCGTGGACTGTGGTCACACAGCCAAGAAAGAGCCAACACCAGTGCGAGTCCAGGCCTGGCGGGCAGGTCACTGTCTAGGGAAGTTTCCAGATGTAACCAGGAACGAAATCTCCTTTTGTGCTTTACAAGTTGAAATGTGTCAGTGGGTTGAGGCGTAAATGCAGACAGCATTTATTATAACGAGAGCAACATGCTTCAATAATTAATGCTGTGAATGATGTTAAATTTTACTTACAGAAACCATTATGAAGGAATTCAAACAGATAAATAAGGAAGGAAATGGACAGTTAAGATGATCTTAAGAGAGGCAGTAATCACGTGGTAACTTTAGGAGAAAAGCTATTTCGTTTTTGAGTCTACAGATACATATAATAATTTAAGTGACAATACAGGGCAGAAAAATAGGTTCCATCCTAATTCTGATTTTGTAGGATTGTTTGGTGGACTTGCGTTTATAGCCTTAATCTAAACGTATTTAAGTTTTATTTGTTTAATGCGATTTAGGCCATGAATCTCTCTAGGAAAAGCCCTGTGTGGGAATTCTTCACAGCTTGTGAGGATGATTAAAAGGAGAAAGCCAGGGGCCAGCCCGGTGGCATCATGGTTAAGTTTGTGCGCTCCGCTTCGGCGGCTCGGGGTTGCAGGTTCACATCCCGGGCGTGGACCTATGCACTGCTTGTCAAGCCATGCTGTGGCGGCGTCCCATATAAAGTAGAGGAAGATGGGCACAGATGTTAGCCCAGGGCCAATCTTCCTCAGCAAAAAGAGGAGGATTGACAACAGATGTTAGTTCAGGGCTAGTCTTCCTCCCCCGCAAAAAGGAGAAAGCCAACTTAGTCACCTCCAAATTCCACAAGGAGAAGAAACTCCGACATCACACGTCTACATCCGTGACACTCATCGTCGATCCAGGTGTAATAAAGGACACAAGGAAAATCAGAAGCAACTGGGGGAGATGAGGAGGTTCGGGATGATCTTCTGCTCCGCAGGCCGCCGTGGAAGGTGTCCTGGGAGAAGGGCACCTGTGCTGTGGCCAAGAAAGCACCACCAGTGGGACCATAACCCAGCACCGGTCACGCATGCTCGAGTCAAGCTTTCTGATTTGATTACTTCCTTTTTATATTAAATCGTGATCCTTAAAACTGCAATAATACCTAAGTCATCTGCTGTCACGCTGACCCTTGTATTCTATGGTGGTAGATCCCTCTCTCCATCTTGTCCCCAGTTCCCTTTTAAAACCAGCCAGTCACTCCCCCACCTGCCTACATCCTCCAGGGCTCTCCGCATCCCCCATCTCTCCCCACATCCCCGCTCCCTGCCCCCCACCGCCTCCCCCCCACCTCACATCACACCGCTCTGCCTCCTGCTCCAGCTGTGTCAGCCCCTCTGGCCTTGCTGACTCTGCATCTGTCCACCGCTTCCCACCTCCAGGCTCTGCCCAGATCCTTCTGCCAGGAACACATTGTCGACTGCAGGCCAGCTGGTCAGAGTACGGGGGGCTCACATCTGGGTCCAAGACCATTCCAGGAGGGCAAGGCCAAAAAGTGTCCCTGGCGCCAGCAGTGTTACTGAACCAGGTTTATTTCTGCCTGTCGCCCGGAAAGCCAAACATCGAGATGACAAGATTGGAGCAGAGAGAGGGTTTAATCACAAGGCAGCCAAGTGAGGAAACGGGAGAATGAGTCTCAAACCTGCTTTCTCGAAAACAGGGACTCAGGGATATTTATGGCGTAGGGGGCAAGGTGGTCTGAAGTGTGGAGACAGATGATTGGAGGCGAGGAGAGGTGAGGTAATTGATGATCTGCACAAGTGTAGTCAGACTTCACGCCTCTTCTGAGGACGCATGTTCACAAAATGGCGGCGTTAGCATGATCTGAGGGTGGAGTTTTTAGCCTCTTAACATCAAAAGGTCGCTTATCGGACATCTGCATGGGCCCAGTGATGGGCAGACAAGGGGCTCTAATTCCTGAAAAACAGCTTTAACACCCATTACCATGGTGACCCAGGCTCCAGGGAGATGTTATCTCTAGGAACCTAGTGGGAGTCAGATAGCATATTGCCTAATCAGCACAGTTAACAATGGGCGGGAAACAACTAAAACCTATAATCAGCAATTGCAAAAAGGAAAAAAACTTTAATTCCTAGCTACTTAATCACCAATGGCTAACTGTTTGCGGGTTTCAGCAGGGGCCTAAACACAGGAGGTGCCCCTGTCTGCTGAATTCGCTCTTTTCACAAGTATTTATTGAACAACTACCATGTGCCAGGCTCTGTGGTGGGCTCCAACCATGCAGGGGACTTCAAAGCAGAGTCCTGCCCTCCGGGGGCCCACAGTCCACTGGGATGGGCTGGGGGCAGATCATCCGGGAGGGAGCACACAGGATGACGCCAGCTCAACGCTAAGTGCTAGGAAGACCACGGGGGCTGCCTGGAGACAGGGTCGGGGCGGCCCTGATGAGGAGGGAACATTTGACCTGATACCACAACAATAAGCAAGGGCCCGCCCTGAGGCGGCTGGGGATTGTGTTCCAGAGAGAGGGCACCGCATGTTCAAAGGCCTGGAGATGGGCCCAAGATGAGCAGTTTCAAGAACAAGAAGGCCTTTTGGGGCCCAGCAACGAGCTCAGCGATGCGATGTGACATCAGGCCAGGCGGGGCCTGCAGACCGTGGAGGCCGCGGTGAAGTTTCCGGATTTTATTTTAGATCCATCAAGGGGGGCGCCTTCCTCTTCCCTTTATGGTGCTAAACGAGGCCCAGAGAGGGCCAGCGTTCCACGCGGGGCCACACCGCGGGCTGCGGCGCAGCCGCGGGCTCCGGGGCGACTCTGCCGGCGGCCCCCCATTGACCGCGCAGCGGCGGCCGGCGCAGGGGTCCCCGGCGCGTCTCCCGGCGGAGGCGGCCCGGCCCCGCCCCGCGCCCCGCCCCCTCGGAGGTGACGTGCGGGGCGGGCCTGGGCGCAGCGGCCCCACTGTTTCGGCGACGGCGGCGGCAGAGCGAGCGCGGCGCCACCATGGGGGCCCAGCTGAGCACGGTAGGCGGGCGCGGCGCCGCGGGGACCTTCCGGCGCCAACTGCCACCCGGCCGCGGGGGGCGCGGGGGCGCGGGGGGCGCGGGACCCGGACCCGGACCCGGACCCAGACCCATCCCGGCCCGCGGCCGCCCCGCTGTCCGGCCAGGCCCGGGCGTGCCCCTGGGCGCCGTGACTCACGCCCTGGCCGCTGTCGCCGCGTCCCACCCTCCTGCCCCGGGGCGTGCGGGAGGCGGACCCCCGGGGCTGACGGGCACGGGGCGCCCCGCCTCCTCCCCGCCCCGCCCGAGGGAGCGCGGGGGTGTGCGTGTGCATGAGTGTGACCGGGAAAGCTTGCGTGAGACAGCGTGTGGATGTGTGTGATTGCGCGAGGGGGTGAGTGGATGCCACTTGTGAGTGTGTCCGAGCCGGTGTGAGTGGGTGAGTGTGAATGTGAGTGCACGTGAGGTTGTGAGAGTGCAGAGGTGGGTGACTGTGGGTATGTGAAATGTGACTGTGTGTGGGTGTGCAGTGTCAGTGCATGAGAGTATGAGTCTGTGCAAGTCTGTATGTGTGTGAGTGAGGGTGTGAGATTGTGCAGGAGTGTGAACATGGGTGAGAGTATCTGTGAGTGAGTGAGTGTGGGAGTGAAAGTGTGTGTGTGTGTGTGGTGTCCCTGGATGGCGGGGTTGTTAGGCACCTTTGAGCCACAGCGCAGCCCCCGCTGTCTCAGTGCTGGCGTGTTCCTGTGCCCAGCTGGGCCTTGGCTCTCCAGTTAACCCCCCGGACACCATCCTCTTAACCCCACACACTTGTGAGGCCGCTGCCGTTAGCCCCATTTTGCAGATGAAATGCGACCCCGACTTGGCCACAGTTCTGCAGCCAACGGAGCCTGCACTTGTGGGGCTCCAAAGTCCACTGTCACACTGTCACCTTTGGGTCAGCCCAGGGCCTCCCTTCGTCCACCCAGGCCCACCTCCTCTTTCCAGTTTCTCAGAAGCCACAATGGTGGGGCTGGGGGCTTGTGCTGCCCGTGGAGGCTGTAGCCAGAGGGCAGCCCCCCTACACACACACACTCTGGTGCCCTGGTGCCGGCTGGGCATGAGGAGGGCTGACATGGGGAGGATGAAGCCCGAAGCCTCTAGCCTCTTCCCCCTCCGCCTCCCCCTCCGCCTCCCCCTCCACCTCAGGCACCTGGGATGTGCAGGCCACCTGTCTCCTCCCTCCCGCTCTGTGAGGCTCCTCCTGGGGACAAGGCAAAAGGCCTCTTGGCCTGGTGTTTGCTCACAAACATGTGGCCCAGCCCAGGACTCTAGGGGACATTCGGACCAAGGGGCAGCCTTGCCCAGGGCGAATCTGCGGGCGTCACCCCAGCCTCGGTGTACCCTTCTGATGCGTTCCCAGGAGTCGCCTTCCTCGTTCAGTGCTCAACCCCCTGACCCCAACCCCGACTCTGCGTTCCCACGGTGCTTCTCACCTTCTAGTCGCCCTTGATTGGGTCTGTCACTGCGTCCCCAGCACGTGGCTGCTCCATACATTTTTGCTGAGCAGCGCAGGCCCTTGCAGGCCCCCTGAGAGGGGCAGAGCCCTGTCTGTCGGGCCTCATGGATACAAGGGGTGGGCGGGAATTGCCCCTTTCTCCTGGGCCCTGCTGGGATCCCATGTGGCCCAAAATACCCACCGCAGACCCCAGCCAGGCCTCCTGGTGCAGCGGCTCCCCACAGTCTGCGGGAGGCCTGCTCAGGCTCTGGGCATCAGGCGTCTTATCTGGGCGGTGCAGGCTCTGAGCGAGGCCGCCTCCCACACTCCGGGGGCTCAGCCGAGGTTGGCACTTGAGTTTGCCAGCCACCTGGAGGGAACGTTAGGGGCTTGGCCTGCTGTTCCGGACCGTGGATCCCCTGCCCCCAGCACAACTATGAGTGGCTCTGGGCCCTGACAGACCACCGCCACCACAGGTAGTGTCCAAGGCTTTCCCACTGCCCCTGGCAGCTCTGTGCCTAGTCTGCGGCCTGGATCCCCAGCCCCTGGGAGGCAGGGCCGTGTCTCCACTGGGGAGGGCAGTTCTGCTGTCCACCTGCCCCTCCTCCTGGGTTCCCTTACCCCGCAGTTCCCAGCCAGGAGCCCCCCGGTTGCAGCACTTCCTCCACTCCCTCCCACTTCCTTCCACTTCCCGAGAAGGGGGCCGGGAGGGAGGTGGACACTCAGATTCCCGCGGGACAGCTAGAGGGAGGGCGGCGAGCAGGTAAGCCTCAGCACAGGCAGCTGCACGTGGGGCGGCCGGGCCCGCCGGGTGCAGGGTCCCACAGGTTCCTCTGCCCACCTGCACCTGACCTGGGCAGAGTGGGTGCCGGGTCCCAGTGGGGAATTCCAGGGGGCGAGCAGCTGGGCAGGGTGCCCTGTGGGGAGGAGCAGGGCTTCCCAGCCCCTCAGCTGTGGTGGGAGAGCTGGGGGCTTTCTGGAGATATCCTGGGACTCGGGCACCCATTTCCCTCCTCCTCCTGTGCCATCAGAGACGAGGAAAGGCCTGTGGTAGGTTCCCTGGTTGGCACAGAGCATGGCCTGGGGGCATAATGTCAAGACCTGGGAGGCAGCTGTCCCCTAGACCCCCCGGGTGCCTGGGGTGAGGGTGTGTGTACAGAAGCAACACAACTGAGGAGGAGCTGGGCGATGCCTTGGCCTCAGCCATCTGCCTCCTGTTTACTCAGTCCCTTGTTTGCAGGGGTGGGAGTGGTGCTGTGGACCGGGAGCAGGGGCAGAGCCCCTTCCGTCCCCAAGTCATGGGAACAGGGCATTCTCACCCCTGTGAGTCTGGTAAAGCCTCTGACTTTCTGGAGACGAAGCCTTTCCTCCTCCACTGCTCCCAGCCGTGGTGTGCACCCTTTGCTCTGCCCATGTCTGTCTCCCCTCCTGGCTTGAGCTCCTCAGGGGCGGGGTCCCCTGGCCTGTGTGCCCTGCACCCAGGGCATGGGCCCTGGCAGGTGTGCCTGCTGGGATTTGTGGCCTGAAGGACTGACCAACAGTGAGGGTCTGCCCACAGCTGCTCCCCAGATAGGAATTTGTACGTGTACGAAGTCCTCCTCTGCTCTCTCGGTGACCAGACGGTGTCCCCGGGCACAGAGAGGCAGCGTGGTACCGTGGCTCGGTGCACGGACTCTATGCCTGGGTTCAAACCCTGGCCCTTGGGCCAGGGCTGTCACCAGAGCCTCGGTTTCCTCGCCGGAAATGGGGGTGTCATAGCTCCCGGCCCCCAGGCTTGACGATTAGGTGAGATAATACGGGCACAGCAGCTGTGCCTTCTCTACGCAGCCGTCTTGTTGGGAGCAGGGACTGGCAGTAGGGCCACTGCATTTATCAACCGCCCTTGTGTGTGGCGCCTCCCAGCCGTGGCTCCAGCCCCACCACACCTCTGGGAGGCAGGTGTACCCAGCAGGTAGGGAAACAGCCCGCCCGGCCCGTGCTCCCTGGAGGGCCGAGGGTTAGAACAGACGGGATGGGCCGGCCCCACCCTCACCCCGGAGGGAGCTGGCCTCTTGCCCTGGTTCTTGAAACTTCCAGACAAAATAGAGTCAGAGAGAGACTGGGGGGTGGGGATCGTTGTCCCTTCACCGATGTATCCGTAAGTCTTTATTGAGTGTCCCTGCTCTGAGCGCTGGGGATGCTGCGGTGGGGAGGTGCCCAGGTCCCCTGCCCTCCTGTGGCCTCTGCTCCAGGGCCTGCCGTGTCGTGTTGGCCGTGACCACGCGTGGGGAGCTGGCCCAGCCCTTGGAGCCCAGGGCTGCCATCCAGGGCGCACGAAGCTGGCCCTGGGATCTGGAAGGTCTGTGCGAGGGCTGATGCCGGTGTTCAGACCTCACCCTCAGAGCTGTTGGCACACGAGTCTTTTTCACAGCCCAGTGTTTGTCGTCAGCCGGCATTTGTGGGCTCGGGGCAGACGAGAGATTTGGGGTGAGCAACAGAAAATTGGGAACCGAGGTCCAGACTTCACTCTGGGATTCCCTGAGCCTCAGTTTCCTCATTGGTCAAATGAAGAACGCAGTTGGCCTGTCTCCCCCTGCTGTGGGTCCGTGAGGAATTGGAAGGGAAGGTGCTTTGCAGACTGAAGCGAACTGTAGGCCAAGGGGTCTTGTGTTTAGTTAAACTTGACTGTGTACTTCAACAGCTGTGCTGGGGGCACGTAAAACTCCAGGGACCACCAAACACAACTCCAGGTGGCTCTTAATGTCATTTCAGTTCATTTCCAGGGCTCCCAACAATGGAGATTTCCTGTGAAGGTAACTTCACTCAACTTTCTCCCTAAACCGTGTTCCCCATGGATATGGCTTCTCTGGTTGACATGGGAGGGGCCTGTTGCCAGGGATCATCAGAATAGTCCTCACCCCCGGGGAGTTCACAGAGCTGGGCAGGGGCTGTGGAAGTCTGCTGCTGGCAAGTCTGCTGCGGGCCTGATTAGCGGGGGAGGGGCCAGGCGGGGAAGATTTGACATTTGAGTGGGGCTCTGAGGGATGAATAGGAGTTTGCTGGTTGGGTGAGGGAAGAGGAAGGGCATTGGGGCAGAAGGGAGAGTATGCAAACGCCTGAGGCAAGAAGGGCTTGTGGCCAGAGTTGTGGCCATACCACAGGGGCCTTGAGTGTAGGCAGTGGGGAGCCACGGTGGGTGTTTGAGGAGGGGGTGGAGCGGCCTGTTGGTTTGGGCAGCTGGGGCCTTGCTGTCGGCAGGATGGCAGGATGTCGGACTGTGGTGGGGCAGGGGGATTTGGGCTGCGGGCTCCGTGACTGGGGTGCAGAGGGACACCTGTCCTGGGAGGTGGCTGGGAAAGAGCCGCGCTTTGGGCTGTCAAGGCCTGGGCTTGAATCCTGGCTCCACCCCTGACTCATGGCAGGACCATGAGCAAGTCACGTCACCTCTCTGAGAAACAGGGACACAGTCTCACTTGTTGTGAGTGTGGTCCTCTGAGGACTGGCTTTGCTGCGACTGGGCAAGTTACTGACCCTCTCTTGGGCCTCAGTTTCCTTGTCTATAACATGGTGATAATCACAGCATCTGTAGCCTGGGGTGGACGTGAGGGTTGTCCCCAGGAACCCGTGTCCCATACCTGGAGCAGTGCCATCCTGGGGACAGTGGCCTCGTTTGCTCTGTGCATGGCCTCCTCTAGCTTCACTTCCTATGGCCCTGGATGGGACCATCCTCATGCACTTGAGGAAGGTGGGGCCTCGAGAGGTGAAGATTCTCCCCTGCAGTCCTGAGCTGGGGCTCGAACCCAGGTCTCCTGACCCAGAGTCCAGGGCTGCCAGCCAGGGCCTGAAGTGAGGCCTGGGGTGGGTGAAACGCCCCATGGTGCCCGGAACATGGTAGGTGCTGGTTAGATGGGCGAGAGGCCGGAGACCCCTGCTGTGTGGCCCTGGGCTGGGGCAGGGGTGGTGCTGGGTGGCTCTTGAGGGCCTTCCCTTCAGACCCATCGGTCACATAGCAGGGGCCCCGTGGGGTGAGGCCCCGGCTGGGAGAGAACAACATTGTTCTGAGCCCAACAAAGGGCCTGTAACCGCAGCCACAGCTGGGCGCTTGAAGCTGCTGGGCTGGTTTCAGGGACAGAGGCCAGCCCGGTGTGGGATCTTGGTGCCTCTGCCCTTGCTTCCCTTGAGTATTTCATCTCCCAGGTGGTCGTGGCCCCATGGGAGTGGCAGGAAAAGCTCCAGTATGCGCCCACATTCCCCAGGTTATAGACTCCTCTGTGACCTGGCCTTCTCCATCTCGTCTCACACCGCAGCTCCCCTGGGAGGTGGGCGGGGCAGTGGCTCTCACCTTCCTTCTGTAGATGAGAACACCTAGGCTTGGAGAGGCCTCAGGTACTCGGCCAGAGCGCCGTACCTAGGTTGATAGAGTGGGGAATCCTGGCGGGGCTTCCAGGAAGGTGGGGAGCAGTGGGGTTGGGCTTTGAGAGGTGAGAGTCGTCTCACCTAGCCCTGAATAGGGCAGGGGCTGCTTCCAGGTCTGTGCTCCGCAGAATACACTACCTCAGGACGCCCACAAAGGAAGCAGAGAGGCCTCCGTGCAAGCAAGGAACTTCACTCTGAGCTTCCTGGCAGCCAAGGCAAAGAGGGAAACTTGTGGGGTAATGATAAGAAGAACATACACAGTCATTTACTGAGAGAACTAGTCAGGGGAGGTATACTAGGGAGGGTGAGTGAACAGCTGTGAAACAACTTTCTTGAGAACCAGCGTTTTGTGTCAACTTTTGCTTCTTAGCCTTGCTATTCGAACCACCACTGTGGGCTTCCCCCAACTCCCACTTTTTATTTTGAAATAATTTTAAACTTACAGTAAAATTGGAAGAATGTATAAAGAGCTTTTGTATATTTTTCACCCAGGTGGACCAAATGTCAACATCTACTGTATTTATTATTTGTGTTTGTATATTTAAAAATAATTTTTTTAATTATTTGAGAGTAAGTTACAGATATGACGCCCCTTGGCCCCTAAATACTTCAGTGTCTGTCTCCTAAGAAGAAGGGCATTCTTTTTCCTGACTGCAGGACAATGAGCGGATCAGGAAAGGAACACTGGTAAACACTGTTGTCTAACCCACGTCCTTAATTCATATTTCCGCAGTTGTCTAGTATTGTCCTTCATAGCAGTTTTCTTCCTGGCCCAGGGTCTCGTCCAAAACCACATGTTGCATTCAGTTGTTCTGTCCCTTTGGCCTCTGTCTTAGTTTCCCAGGGCTGCATAAAAATCACCATGAACCAGGTGGCCTAAAACAGCAGAAATTTATTCTTTCGCAGTTCTGGAGGCCAGAGTCTGAACTCAAGGGGTTGGCAGGTTGCGATCTCTGGAGGTCTAGGGGAGGTTCTTCTGCCTCTTCCCGCGTCTGGTGGCTGTCGGCAGTCCTTGGCTTCCTTGGCTTGTGGCCACGCTCCAGTCTCTGCCTCCATCTCCACGTGGCCGTCTCCTCTGTCCTGTGAGGACTCTTGTCATGGGACTTAGGGCCTACCCGGGTAATTCAAGATGGTCTCATCTCAAGATCCTTAGTTTAATTACATCTGCAAAGAGCCTTTTCCCAAGTAAGGTCACATTCCCAGGAGCTGGGGGGACATATCTTTGGGGACCACCATTCAAACCACCAGAGCCTCCTGTAATCTGGGCCAGTTCCCCGACCTTTCTTTGTTTTTCGTGGCATTGCCATTTTTGGAGAGTTGTGGCCAGTTATTCTGGAGAACTTGTGGTTAGGGGCAGGTCGTGTGCCTCTGAAGGAAGCCCATGGGGCAGCGGTGGGCCCCCTTGCATCGCGTTGGGAGGGGCACGGTGTCGGCTGGCCCCTTTCCCGTGGTGCTCACTGGCTGGGTTGGGGTCTGCCAGGTTCTCCACTGTGGGGTTGGGCTGAGCTGTCTGGAGGCCATTCTTGTTTTTTCCTGAGTCTCGCTTGTGGTCCAGGTAGTGGAGGCTGCCCGGGACCTGACTTCTGGAGGGCCGAGGGGTAGCTGCTGCCCAGCGGGTGCCCTGTGGGGTCATGGGCCTGCTGGGGCCTGGCCTGGGTTAGGAGCTTTCCATGGCCTTTGTCCATCTTCATACCCCAGGGAGCGTGGCTTACGGTCCTCATTTCACAACTGGAGAAACAGCCCAGAGAGGCTGAGGGATTTGCCCAGGGACGGAAACAGCTAGAAAGAGCAGGAGGCCGGTGGTCTTTCTAGCTGTCCTCTCCAGGTAGACCTAAGCAGTGAGCACTCTGGCCATGGGATTTGGGTTTTCTCTGTTTTTAAAAAATCCAAACCACCTCTTAGGATCTTCGTGAGGCTGAGATGTGGGGACAGGGGACTGGCCAGAAGGGGCCTCTCGGGGCCACACGGGAGGGTGAGCAATGGGCCTGGTGTTTCAGAGTGTGATTGGGGAGGCAGGTGGACTCAAGTTCGAATCGCAGCTCCCCATCTGCCAGCTGTGTGACCACGGGTGAGTTGCTTCACCTCTCTGAGCAGTTTCTTCATCTGTAAAGTGGTGGCGATGACAGTACCCACCTCATGGGGTTGTCAGGAGGTTAACGCCTGTGTGGGGTCAGCATGGTGCAGAGCAGTAGACTGTCAGAGCTTTGGGGGACCTTGCCGATCACCTGGTCCAGTTCAGTTCAGAGAGGGGAAGGGACTTGCCCAGGGTCACACAGCCAACAAGGAGCGGAGATTCCCAGTGCCCAGCACAGTGCCTCAGCTGCCTTTCATGCCTGAAGGCAGAATCCCCGGGGCTCAAGGGTTTGTCTGTTTGTCTAATTAGAAGTAGCACTTGACATCGCTTAATAGGGCCAGGGAGATTGACTAAAGGAAGAAAAGGGGGAGGGGGAGCACAGATACACAGTGCTCAAGATTAAGCACCGTAACTTGTGAAGTTTACCCTGAGCTTCCTGGCAGCCAAAGTGAAAAGGGATATGTGCTCAGTTACGTAGCTTTCTTTGTCCCTGTTCCTCAGGAAATGGAGCTTTTCCAACGACTCAGTAATGCAGTGATGGGTTTCATGAGTCTAGTTTTTGTAACTTCTCCCAGCCAGTGCCAAAATGGGGTTCCCTGATGAGGATGGTGGGGAGAGGGCCTTCCTGGCAGAGGGGACAGCATCAGCAGAGGCCTGCAGGAGTGAACAAGCTGGTGTGTTGGGGGAAGGGCGGGTGGCAGGCCCCTTGCCGTGCCCGCACTGACCTCATGGGTGTGTGCCTCTTGTTGCAGTTGGGCCACGTGGTCCTGTCCCCAGTCTGGTTCCTCTACAGCCTGCTCATGAAGCTGTTCCAGCGCTCCACCCCGGCCATCACCCTCGAGAGCCCGGACATCAAGTATCCACTGCGGCTCATCGACAAGGAGGTGAGTGGTGGGGCCCCGCGGGGTCGCGGGGTGTGGGCCACAGAGGCCCACCTCTCTCCTCGTCAGCATCACAGCTTTTCTCCAGCACCTACGTGCTCAGGGCACGGCCCCCCTCCGAGGTAGGTCCTGTTATCTGCCCATTTGACAGATGGGGAGAGTGAGGTGATGTCTCTTTCTAAAGCTACCAGTAAGTGGCAGAGGGATTCGAACCTAGATCTGTGGCCACAGAGCCCATTCTCTGAACCACACTCACTGTCCCACAGGAGGTCAGAGTGGGAGGGACCCCTTAGGACTTTTGGGTCCAAGTGCCCATATGAGAGATGGGAAAACAGAGGGCGAGAGAGGAGTAGGAGGCATTTGAGGTCACACTATGAGTTTGGGGTGGAACCAGGACTCAGGCCCAGACCTCCCGGTGGTCCCGTGCTGTCCCTGAAGATAAGGGACCCCCCCACCCTGAGTCATCTATTCTGGGCCTGCTCTCGTGGCCCGGACGTCTTCTGCACCTGTGCAGTTCCCTGTGTGGTTCCGGCTGCCCCAGCCGAGAGGCTCGCTCCTGCCGTCTCCTTTGGCACTTTTCCTTTTCAGACCTCTGCCCCGGATTGTAAACCACGCTCTCTCTCCTCTGCCCTGCGGCTGTAAGGGCTGCTTCCCTCCTTCCTCTCCCTCTCAGAGCCCCTCCCCTGTGCTATTTCTGGCCCCTCGCAGCTGCCTCTGGGGGTGTGAGGGGAAAACTGAGTCATGGAGCAGAGAAAGTCACCTGCCCGAGGCCTGGGCCCAGGCCCCACCCTAGGATCCACGCAGGTCTCAGGTCTCCCGGCTCAGAGCTGGGGCTTCCTGTGACTGCTGGGACGTGGGTCTGTAACTCTTCCGGGAGTTCATAGAAAAGTCCAAAACCAGAGAGAAGCAAAAAGAAAAAAAAATCACCACTTCCCAGATGAGACCACACTTATCCTTTCAATATGTTTATACACAATTTTTCCTTCCTAAAGTGAAATCATAATGTTTTGAAACCTTTCCTTTTTAAAAATTCTTTTTCATTGTTGTTGTTTTTTAATTCCAGAAGTAATGTGTGATTTATATGTGCTTGCTATAAAAATTCTGTTTGTGACATGTGAATATTCCCCCACCATCCCCTGTGCAGAGGGTCCCCTTCTCGGTCAGCAGAGCCTTTTCTGGGTGTCACGTTTGTATAGACATGACGTGTGGAGGTTCAAGTGTGTATAGTCTCTCTTTTTTAATAACCTGATTTTTTTACCCAGCCATGCAATGTGGACACCTTTTCATGTCTAACCCAAAGCTGCTTCATTATTTTTGATGACTGTCTAGTATTCCATTATAGGGATGTCACACAGTGGACCCTCCAGTCCCGTTTGAGCATGTGGGAAAATGTCCCAGCAGTTAAATCTTTGTCCCCCACATTGTAGCCCCGTGGTGGCTTTGTGGGGTCGGCAGTGGGCCTGCTTTTTGCTGCCTTTGCTGTGCTCCGCCACGGGCACAGCGAGGGGCCCCTGCTGCCTGCCCTCCCTCCCTCTGAGCGGGACTGGACCAGGTGGTCCGCAAGGTCTCCCTGAACTCTGAGAGTCCCCTGCTCAGATCCTGATGGCCAGCAGCCTCCCGGATGCCAGCACGGTGCTGAGCCCCGTGGGGGCGTGACCCTTAGGACTTCTGCCGGGCTCTGCTGGAGGTTATCCAGCACAGTAATTACAAGTGTCTTTCCTTCATTTCTCTTCTTCCTCCAAAAACTGTCTGGCATGTGGGTTTCTGACCTGGAGCCCCAGGACCAGGGCTAAGCCTGGAATCCATTCCCAGGAGGCCTTGGGGCTCCGTTGGCCCAGAGTGCAGAGGTTTCCAGGGGAGGCAGCTGCAGGCCCGGGCGGCTGGGACACAGAGGCCCGCTGGCCACCAGCAAGTCCTGTGTCCTGAGTGGTGGCTGGGCGCCATCTTTCTGGAGATCCAGGCTGCCTGCCTCTGCTCCCACACCTCAGTGATGTGCAGAGTGATGCTCGGTCCCTTTGGAGAAGTCTGTTGTCCCCCCCGAGTGATAACACTCACCCAGCAGTGGACCTTACCGCGTCACCCAGCCTCGTGTGGTGTGCACAGTGCCTGCCTTCCGAACCCACCCTCCCGGCTGCGCCTGGGTGCAGGGGGCCCCACAGGCCTGCTGGAGCCCAGGTCGGGGGTCAGGGCGCTGGGTTCGGCTCCCAGCTCTGACCACAGCTCGCTGCCTGACGCCTGCCTTCTCTGGCCTCAGTTTGAGAGGCTTAGTGGGGATTCGGGGGCTTCAGTCTCTCTCCTTCCTTAGCCCAGCCTGGCTCCCAACCAGCCTCTGCCGCACCCCTAAGGGGAAACGGCTACCACCCTGCCACCCTTTGACCACGTCCTAAGTGCCCACCCCATGCGGGCCGGAAGGCTGGCTTTGGGCTCTCAGCCATGCCAGCCCCAGGGACCTCTCGAGCAGTGGGGGCTGCCACGCCTCCCGCCTTGTGCAGCCCAGCCCTGGTCATGGCTGCCCCGCTTCTCAGGGGGCTTTTAGTGTAGTGGCTTCTAGAGCCCAGCTCTGGAGTCCAGGCCTGGGCACATGGGCCCTTGTCTCATCTCTGCCCCTAGCTTACCAGCCCAGCCCCCAAGTATCCACCCCACAATACTGGTCAAGCTGATGGCAGAGATGGGTCCCTCCCTCCCACCCCTGGAATTTTCTGGGCTGTCTGGCAGCTTTCCTTTGGGATCCTGAGTTCACCCCCCTATCTGACCACATTACTCTGTGGCCCTGGGCAGGTCACTGGCCCTCTCCAGGCCAGCGAGAGCAGAGGCACACCCGGTGTGTGCAGGTTTTGCATCCACTGTAGAGTTAGCATCAGTTTTCTCGATGACACTCGGGCAGTGGGGAGGGGTGGGGACTCTGAGGTCTGGTGGCCCCTCTGCCTGGGTGCCATCCGACGGCTCCGGCCTCTTTGCAGGTCATCAGCCATGACACCCGGCGGTTCCGCTTCGCCCTGCCGACGCCCCAGCACATCCTGGGCCTCCCGGTCGGTGAGTATGACCCCGACCCATGCCAAATGGAGCTGGGGCTAGCTCAGAGGGGTGGGAGCTTTGCGCTTCAGCTAGGGAGAGCAGGGAGGGCTTCAAGGAGGAGGTGGCAGCCACCCTGAGCCTTTGAGAGTGAGCATTAGAATGAGAGGGGAAATATTCT
Source organism: Ceratotherium simum simum (assembly GCF_057802395.1). NCBI lineage: Eukaryota > Metazoa > Chordata > Mammalia > Perissodactyla > Rhinocerotidae > Ceratotherium > Ceratotherium simum. The sequence goes on from NC_141924.1 coordinate 7,480,055, forward strand.
CGTGTCCCTGGCAGTGGCACCAGCGTGAGCCAAGGCTTGAAGGCAGGAAGCTGGGACGTGATGGGAATCCCTGTGGGGGCGGGAGGGGGCAGTGGGAGCTGAGGCTAGGCCAGGCTCTGAATGCTGGGCAGGGCAGAGGGTTGACCAGATCCAGTGGACCCTGCAGGGATGGTCCCTGGCCCAGAGTTACCCCTCCCCTCCTGCAGGCCAGCACATATACCTCTCAGCTCGAATCGACGGAAACCTCGTCATTCGGCCCTACACCCCCGTCTCCAGCGATGACGACAAGGGCTTCGTGGACCTGGTCATCAAGGTGAGGTCTCGGGGGCAGGGGTGACCACTTCACAGCCAAGGCTCCAGGGGGCCCACATCCTCCGCAGCCTGGTCCCTGAAGGCCGGGTGCTCTCTTGTACGTGGTTGCTGAGTGAACAGTAAATCGTAATTTACCAGCAAAAGCCAAGTGTGGGGCCTCTTCAGAGAGCGGGGGCTGGGTTCAGGCTGAGCATCTTCAGACAAGGGCAGGCATCTGCCTGGAGGAACCAGGAAGGCCAGCTGGCTCCTGCAGAGCTTACCTTCCCACTCTGGCTGGCAAAGCCCAGGGAGCTGCAGGCCTGCGCTGTGGCCCGGGACAGCCCACACCACTGCGTTCAGTCACGGGGTCTCTCTGACCCGGGGGGTCCTTTTCTGAGCTCGTTTCCCTGACGAACATCCCACAGGCCCACGGGGGAGCTGTGTGAGGGGAGCCGGGCTGTGTGAGGGGCTTTCTGGGGTCCATCACAGTCGGGGGTGGGCACACACCATGGGGAAGATGCAGCTGCCAGAAGCGACAGACCAGAGAGACACAGTACAGCTGGCAAGGATCTTAAGAATCATCACGCTGAGTGGATAGAGAAATGACAACTGCAGCCGGTACACTTTTATGAAAATCAGAAACACAAGCTTCACAGCAGCGATCCATGTTATCTGATTACATGTCCAACAGGTGTGAACCAGCCCCGGCCTGGGGCGTTGGAGACCTTCCCCAGTCAAGGCCCAAACGCCCATGGCCACCGTGGCTCTGCGCCCCTGGGGACCAGGCTTACTGTCCCAACTCCACTGCTTGGGCCCCCAGCGCCCCCTCTCTGGGCCCTTCGTGGGTGACAGAGGCAGAGACCCCCCACTGAGTCTCACAGGGTCCTGGGTCAGGTGCTGGGCCTGTCGGTGCTGGCTCTGGCCTGAGTCTCCTCTTAGCTTGGTGTCATTTAGACCCTGTGCTGGGTGCCCAGGCCCAGCCTTGGGAGCCTGTCTTTGGCTGGAGAGTGGACACTGAACACATGGTCACACAGAGGTCAGTGCTTGCTTCAGGGCCAAGCAGAGACTGAGTACCTGGAACGGGCACCAGAGCTGGGCAGGGGTGGGGTGGCCAGAGCTGCTCCCCTGAGCAGGCAGGGGTGAAGTGAGAGCTGGCGGCTGAGGAGCCCTCGACCAGCTGGGGAGGGAGGGAACGGTCCTTCCAGGTGCAGAGGCCCTGAGGTCAGAAGGAGCCTTGAAGAATGAAGCAGCCGAAGGGCAGGGGCTGGAGGGGACGAGGGGTGGGAGAGGAGAGGTCAGGGGGGCCAGGCAGGGCCTTGGAGGCCCTGTAAGGTTGGGCTTCGTTCAGAAGCAAAGGGAAGGTGGTGAGGGTTCTTGTTGCAATCACTTCAGCCGGGTGTGGAGAAGGTGGGACGGGGGGTGGGGGTCAAGTAGAAGATGAAAAACTCACGATGACCAGGCCCCTCCTGGCTTGGAGACCTCGCTGCCACGCGTTGGCTCTGGATAAAGGTCCAAGTCCTGGCCTGGCACATGGTGTGCTCTGCCCGCCTCTCCCTCTCCTCCCAGACCCCCTTACACACAGACACATCCCCTGTGCTGTAGTCACAGTGAGCTCTCCCTCAGCCCCTGGCCGCCTGGCCTTCACCCACACTGTCCCTCCCCAGTGCCTTCCGCCTTCTCTGCCCACCCTTCTGCTGGCCCTTCGAGCCCAGCGCACAGCCCCCAGTGCAGCCTTCCCATCCCGTTGTATGAAGGTTGCAGTGCTTCCCTTTCCAAAGTTGAAATCCCAAAGGGCCCAGGGTAGGAAGTTCCAAGAGCGATGTTTTTATGACAGCACAGAATGGAAAGAACAGAACATCCCCCAGGAGGGGTGTGGCTGAGCCTTTACTGTGCTGGCAGCTGTTGGAATCTCCCGTCAGGAGGGGTCACAGAGACCGTTCTTGGTGGCACGTTAATACATGCAGCCCTCGGGTCACCTCATACACCAGGCTGACGCTTTGTGTTCCAAGGGGACGTTGGGGGGAGGGCAGACTCCTGGGGGGCGGGACACAGAAGGGTGGGTTTTGATGGGTGGATGGGGCGCTATGGAGAAGGCCACACAGGCCGCAGAGGAACCCGGGAGAGGCGCTTCCTTTGAGCTGTGACCCAGAGCTTCTTGGCAGCCCTGGGACAGAGACTGAGGACCGTGGGTGTGTCTTGCAGGTTTACTTCAAAGACACTCATCCCAAGTTTCCGGCTGGAGGGAAAATGTCCCAGTACCTGGAGAGCATGAAGATTGGAGACACCATTGAGTTCCGGGGCCCGAATGGGCTGCTGGTCTACCAGGGCAAAGGTGATTCGGGTTGGAATGCCCTGAGGACCTGGCAGGCGTGGTGAATGCTGGGTGCAAGTCCCGACTCTGCTGCTGTCCAGATGGGTGACTCTTGTTGGGCAAGCCGTCTCCTCTCCAGGGCCTCAGTTTCCCTGGCTGTATAGGCGATAAGCTGGCCGGCACAGAGGTTGCAGACTGGCTGCCCTTGGGGGCCAAATTCGGCCCACAGACCACCTTTGGCTGAAAACAGACAAGCCACAGGGTTGAGCTGGGACGCCTCCCGTTCTCCAGCCCCTCCACCGCTCCCGCTGTCTCCACCACTCCCCGTGCCTCACCCTTCTGCTCCTCTTGGCATCTGAGTTGGTCCTGGTATCGCCACCTTCCCGTCCTCTCCCTCACCCCACGTGGTGGAGGTTGTGTGGTGGCCGCCAGCCCCTCGCAGCCCTGAAGCGGGGACAGGTTCTCCAGCCCGCCCAACCCCAGCACAGCATGTCTGACAGCTGGGCCTCACCCCTCTCCTCTCCCCAGGAAAGTTTGCCATCCGTCCAGACAAGAAATCCAGCCCGGTCATCAAGATGGTGAAGTGTGTCGGCATGATCGCGGGAGGGACGGGTACGTGGACCCGCAGCCCTCACTGGGTCCCCGCGGGCGGGTGTCGTGGGCCGGCGTCAGCGCGGGGGACGGGGCACAGATGACGAGTGACCGTGAGCTCGCTGAGGTTGGGAGCCCAGGCCCGCTGTCCTGGCCCCTCTCCCCTGGGCGCCTGCCTGCCCAGGCCTGTGTGTATGCAGCAGGCGCTCACTCGGCATGTCGGGCGGCTGTTTCGCAGGCATCACCCCGATGCTGCAGGTGATCCGCGCCATCATGAAGGACCCGGACGACCACACCGTGTGCCACCTGCTCTTTGCCAACCAGGTCAGTGGGCACACCGGCTCCTGCTGAGGGGATCCACGTGGCTCTGTGGACGCAAGCGGTGGCCAAAACACGAGGGTGCTCTGAACCTCCGTGCGCAGGCAGCCTTCGCAGCCGCTGGCGGGGCCGGGCTCTTTAGTCCAGAGCCCGGGGTATCTGACCTGATGCACCTGGAGCAACCGCTCCCTGAGATTTTCACCCCTGGCTGCTGCCTCAGACCCTCAGAGCTCCCTTCCCCACAAGCAGAGTTTGGCGCCCACCAGTGAAGTGGGGAGAACACTGGCCTGGCCTGGGGCCGGCCTGGAGACAGAGGGGCCGTTTCTGCAGATGAGGTGCTGAGAGCATGTCTGAGCTGGGGGTGTTGGGGTGGGGTGTGGGCCTGGTCTCCCTGACTCCTGACTGCATGGCCTCCTCCCCATGCCTGCCGCAGGCCTGCCCTGGCCTGCTGTGTGGCCTTGGACAAGTCACTTTCCCCCTCTGGGCTTTGCTGCCTCGCTGTGGAGTGAGCTGATGAAGCAAGGTCATCATAAGGGTCTTTCCAGGTTCAGTGTTTCCTGACTGAATGTGTGGGTTTTGTAAAGTGACGCCCCTTTGTAAAGTGAAACCAAGATGAGACCCTCCCCGACAGTGTGAGGCCATTCCCGGGCCCCCTGCGTTGCTCAGATGTGGTTCAGGTCAGCTTGCCCCCGGGGCTGTCTGGCCCAGGCTCTGTACTGTCCGTCTGTGAGGAGACCGAGTTCAGAGCAGGAGGGGCTTGCCCGAGGGCCTTGGACATGGGTCCTTGGACTCCTGCACAGCTGCAGAAATCTGTCCTGAGGACAACCGCCGTGGCCTTCACCAGGCCTGGGGCTGGGGGCTGGCGGTGCGGGGTTAGTCTCTGTGGAGGCCGTCGGCCCTCCGTCGCCTGCACAGGGCATCTTTGCGCCCACTGGCCCATTTGCCAGGGCGGTGGAATCGCCCCACTTTGCAGCTCTGAACACAGAGGCCCAGAGAAGGGCGTGACCTACACGTCTCACAAGAAGTGGTGGAACCAGAGCATATTTTATGAAAAATAACTGTGTTTTAGAAAACATTGTATTTTTTTTAAATTTTTTATTTATTTATTTTTTTCCCCCAAAGCCCCAGTAGGTAGTTGTACGTCATAGTTGTACGTCCTTCTGGTTGCTGCATGTGGGACACGGCCTCAGCATGGCTGGAGAAGTGGTGCGTCGGTGCGCGCCCGGGATCCGAACCCAGCCCGCCAGCAGCGGAGCGCGCGCACCTGACCGCTAAGCCACGGGACCAGCCCAGAAAACGTTGTTTTATTTTACATTTTTGCAAACCTTTGTCATGTTAGCTCAATAGAAGCAACCAGATTCTGTCTCCATTTCTGCGTCCAGTCGGTGAAGTATCCTGGGTCATGGAGCCTCTGGGGAGTGAGAGTGAAAAATGCAGATAAAGTTCTAGTATTATGTGGAAATCGTTTTGACCCCATGGACCCTCTGAAGGTCTCGGGGACTCAGGGGTCCGAAAGTTGCCCTCTGAGAACAGCTGCTTTGCTCCACTGAGGTCATTGCCCCTCCCCCCGTCCTTCCAGTGACCTCGGTGCCTGGCTTTGACTGGGGACCCCTGCTCTCAGGTCACAGCCCCCCCGTTTCCTCATCTGTAACGTGAGGTAACAGGGCGCCGGCCTCACAGGATGGTTGTGAGGATTAAGACCTGAGACACACCTCGGCCTTGGATGGGGGCACTGAACATTTCAGAGATGTGCGTTCTTCCTGGAGGGACCGGTGTGGAGGCTGGGGCCGGGCCAGGGCTGAGGGCGGCGTCCCGAGTCGGGAAAGCACCCAGCCTCGGCCTAAAGGGAATACGGCTTTTCAGAAGGGCGTGAAGGGGGCCAGCCCCGTGGCTCAGCGGTTAAGTGCGTGCACTCCACTGCTGGCGGCCCGGGTTCAGATCCCAGGCGCGCACCGATGTACCGCTTCTCCAGCCATGCTGAGGCCGCGTCCCACATACAGCAACTAGAAGGATATGCAGCTATGACATACAACTACCTACTGGGGTTTTGGGGGAAAAATAAATAAATAAAATTATTAAAAAAAAAAAAAAAAGAAGGGCGTGAAGGGAGACTTAATCTACAGTGAGGTGTGCCTTGTTCTTGGACAGGGAGACCCCATACTCTAAAGCTGCTGGTTCTTTCTAAAGTAAAACTCAAATTCCCAGTGGGATATTTTTCCCCCTTTATATGACAAAATGATGCAGAATGGTCTGGAAGACAAAGTACACATGCACAGCCAAGAAAGTTTTGAAAAAGAAGAGTAACGAGGATCAGCACACTGAATGTTAAAACTAAAAAGTGACAGTGATGAAAACAACGTGGTTCTAGAGCCACGCCTGAGACCTGGGCTTACTGGGCTTACTGCACTTCTGGGTAACACAACGGAAAGTCTAGACTGTGCTGGAACCTTCTAGAACATGTGGCTGTTTATTTAAATTAATTAAGATTAAATAAAACTAAAAACTCACTTTCCCAGTCTCACTAGCCAAGTTTCAGGGGTTCTGTAGCCGCATGTGGCCGGTGGTTACTGTTTTGGATAACACGGAACATTCCCATCATTGCAGAAAGTTCTGTTGAGCAGTGCGGGCCTAGAAACAGACCCAGGTGTATGTGAGACTCTGCATATGATGCAGGTGACATCTCACATCTGATGGGAGAGATAAAAGGAGGGTTGGGTTAGTTTCTATGCATTTGGAAAAAACTAAGTAGATCCCTACTTTACCTTATAGTGAAATGAAGTTTGAGTTCAAGATGCATGTGTAAAACAATGAAGCTTTAAAAGTACTAGGTGAACATTTTTACAAGAAGTGTTGTTGTGGGGCCGGCCCCGTGGCTCAGCGGTTAAGTGCGTGCGCTCTGCTACTGGCGGCCGGGGGTTTGGATCCCAGGCGCGCACCGACGCACCGCTTCTCCAGCCATGCTGAGGCTGCGTCCCACATACAGCAACTAGAAGGATGTGCAACTATGACATACAACTATCTACTGGGGCTTTGGGGAAAAAAAAAAGGAGGAGGATTGGCAATAGATGTTAGCTCAGAGCCGGTCTTCCTCAGCAAAAAGAGGAGGATTATCATGGATGTTAGCTCCGGGCTGATCTTCCTCACAAAAAAAAAAAAAAAAGAAGTGTTGTTGAATGAATGAAGGAGGATGGTCAGTCTGAGTGTAGCAGCACAGGAGACCCATAGAGGAAGAGACTGATGGGGTCATCTGCTTAAAAATGAGATGCCCCTCTGAAAAACAGAAAACACTATAAAAAAGATAGAAAGATAAATAACTGGGGGGAAATGTATAATGCATCACCAATAAAAAATTAATATCTTTAATATAAAAAGAGCTTTTACAAACTAATAAGAGGATACAACTAGAGCCAGTGACACATTTATTTTTTATTAATAATAAAATAAAACATGAGATTTACTCTCCATCAGTCTGACTGGCAAAGATTAAACTATCATTACCCAGTGCTGGCAAAGGTGTAGGAAGATGGACCCTCTCGGGCATGCTGCTGGGTGTGAATTAGTGTAACCTTTCTGGGAAATCAACTTGTTGCATGTATCGAACACCTTAACCATGTGGAATTTTATACCCCAAACTCCAATTCCTTAAACTTCTCCTAACGAATTGGGAGGGCAGTGAGGATGGTCCTAGGGGCGTTGTTTGTAAAGGGGGATGTACGAAACAGTTTAAATGTCCTTCAGCTGGGAGCAGGCGGTCCCTTTGTCCAGCGCGAGCTGGGAAGCTGGTAAGGAAAGCGTTGGCGTTTGGAGGCCGATGGCGCATGGATGGTCTGTGGTGTGTTCTTACCTGAAAAAAGCAGGTAGCAGGGGGATGCATGGCCCGATCTCATTTTTATTAAAAAAAAGAAAAGTATACATACTTATTAGGACAAAAAGTCTAAAAGATACACGCTAAAATCCTAAGTTGTTATCTTTGGAGAGTTCCGGGTGATTTTTCTTCCATATTTTCTGCATTTTTACCCAGAGCTCGTCCAGCCCGACCCCTCCCTGTCCGCACCCCGTCAGGGCAAGAGGGGCCCTCGGCCCCCCTTAGAGATGGGAAAAACTGTCCACACCCACTCCCTGGGGCATGCAGAGGCTGGCATCTCTGCCTGCAGCCCATTTCCTGGGGGGGAACACGGAGGAGCCGGGCCCTGGGTCCTTGTGGGGACGAGGACACAGCGTGGCCTGTCTTGGTCCCTCCTGTCGTCAGCGTGGCGCCCGCTATGTCTTGGGTACATGGGGAATATCGATCCCTGTGACTTTGAACTCTCTGTCCGCCCCGCCCGCCCGCCGGCTGCGATTCCTCCGTCCTCCCTCTCGCTGAGCGTGTGGAGGCGCCGCTCCCCTCGCCTGCCGCCCCGCGCAGCGCGGGGTCTCAGAAGAGATACCCGAGTGGGTGACCTGTCTGGTTGACAGAGCTCTTTGGCCCCTAGTTTCTTAACAGCCCCACGAGATCAGTCAGGCCGCCCACTGGCCGAGGAGCCCAGTCCATGAGTGACCTGCAAACACCTGGGGCAAAGGCCTGTGCTCAGGAATGGAAAGGGGCTGTGTCAGGTGCAGATTGCTCACGTCCCCTGGGGGGTCTGGGAAGGCTTCCTGTTGGAGGTGACACCAGGCTGAACCCTAAAGGGCCACGTGGGGTGAAGTCGGTGGGGAGCTGTAGGCCCTGCAGAGGGATGTTTGTGGGCGAGGCTGTGAGGGGCAGGTGAGATTGGGGGGAGTGTCTGTATTTCCTAATTGATGGACGTACAGCCTGAGACCCCAGGACATAAAAAGATGTGTGCAAGGGGTGAGGGTGGCCAACCCTTGTCCCTGTAGCTGAACCATTCGTTATTTGAAGTATCGTAACCACCCTGGGGGATACTCACGACGAACATTTGGCGTATTTCCTTCCTTCTGTTTTCCCCTGTTCCGTAGTCGAGCACCCCCATCTTTATTTTGTTTCCTGCTTTCTCTACTCCTCATCACGTTGCGCGCGTTTCCCCACAACGTTAACTGTTTGCCAGCTCCATCTGTAATGACCATCCTCGTGGGCAGCTTTGAGCCGCTCCACAGGCAGGAGGAGGAGAAAGGGCGGGAGAGACTTTCAGAGTCTGGCTCAGCCCTGCCCGACGGCTTTCTGGAAGCTTGGCTAAGCGGGCTGCCCACGGGTGGGTGGGATGGCGAGCCACTTGGGTGACGAGTGTCTCCAAGGGCAGTCCCCATACCATCTCTCCTGACCAGTTGGCCCTGTTCCCCCGCAGACCGAGAAGGACATTCTGCTGCGGCCCGAGCTGGAGGAACTGAGGAACCAGCACTCTGCGCGCTTCAAGCTCTGGTACACACTGGACAGAGCCCCTGAAGGTGAGACAGGGATGGGCTGGTGTGTGTGTGGGGGGCGCCGGCCCACAGCTCCCCTGTGCTGAGGCCTTCGCCATGCTGGGCCTTCTGCTCACATGGTCTCCTTTGGTGCTCACTGGGTGGTGGTGGGGCTGGTGAACTCACAGAGCCTGAGGCCTTCCCCTGGATGCACTGCCCCCTGCTGGACGAAGAAGGCCGCCTTCTCCCCTTGGGCTGGGGCTCACTCTGTTGCAGGTGTCCAGGGCCAGTACCCTGAAAGGCACTTTGCACCCATTTTCTCTCTGGTCCTCAGCCCTGGGGGGTGGGTGGGGCTGACGTACAGTTACCCTCATTCTACCTGTCCAGGTGTTTAAGCTGTTTTCCAAAGTCACATAGGAGGCGGTGAATGAGGGCTGCCCCCAAAACTTGAAACAAGGTTGCCCTCTGGGAGCTAAACTCTACTTCAGTCTCCTGCCTTAGGTAGATGTGGACGCAAGAAATATCTTAACTTCTGTGCTGTGAGAAAAGCAGCAGCTCAGGCTTCTTGGTAGATAATACCAGTGATGTTTGGCCTTAGGGTTGGGAGACTCTGGGGAGTGATGGGGACTGTGGCAAATTGGAGAGCATCTACTCCATCCGGAGGGGCAGTCCTCTCTCAGCTGCAGGCAGTGCTGCTGTGCAGGAATACAGCCCTGTGTGGCCAGGCCTTTCCATTTTTCAAGGGAAGCCGAGGACCTGCATTTTCATAGGAAATTTCTAAATGTTAGAAACTGGACATTTTTGAGGACCCACGTGGGCGCCAGCTTGTGATCTTGTTCACATCCCGCCACCCTGCCCTTGCTCTGCCTCCTGCTCCTCACAGGGCCCCCAGTCCCCGGGGACTCAACCATGTGGGGTGTGGGGAACACGCACCCTCTGCTTCCCCCAGAAATGAGCAGATGGGCTCTGGGGATGCCCGTCTTGTGAGCTGGGTCATCTGGGCCCATCGCTGAGAGAGGAGTCAGGTCCTGGGCCTCCTGGGCTGACAGCCGGGCCAGGGCCTGGGCGGATGCGTGGACCCTCAGCCCATCTGAGCCAGGCAGGTCCCCTCCTGGTCGGACCCTCTGTCCTGTGTGTTCATGGAGCCAGCCTGGCCCCCTGAGCTGATGTCCTGGTGCAGGAAGGATGACAGGACACGTTATAGGACGTAGTAGCCGCTGGTTAGTGAGGCCTGGGAAAGACAGACTAGAGTCGGGCAAGGGGGTCAAGAGTGGGGGTCAGGTGGGGGCACTGGTTCTAGGGGTCAGAACTGCTGTTTTCCTTCTAGTAGAGAAAGGAACGTTTATCTTGCACCCATGTCTCAATCACAGTGGGGCGTGAGAGGCGGTTTAGCCCCCTCCTGGTTGCAGTTTCTAATCATGGGGTAGGGCAGGCTCCTTAGCCAGGGCGGAGCCTCCTGGGAACCTCCTGGCCCCGCAGGAGCCCCTCCCCTTGTTGCCAGGAAGTCACTGTCCTGCAGTGGGGGAGCAACGCGGGACCAAATGCTGCCCCCTAGGGACTTATTTAAGAACAGTTACCCGCCGAGGAGAGGTGCGGGTGAGTAATCTCCCAGCGTTTACACTTATACGTATTACTACCCTGCCCCACAAATCAAGAGTAGCTGAGGTGTTGTTATAACATCAGGTATAAGCTGACGTTCTGGATGCTGAGAAAGACAACGGTAACAGGCCAGCACAGCTATTGTGGCGCGAAGCAGAGGAACAGGGGCTGGGGCCAGCTCACATGGCCAGAGCAGCTGACTTGTGTTTCCCACACAAAGTCTCCTTCAGTACATGTAGAAAGAAAAATGTACTGTCTAAAAAAATCCTTGTAAAAGTGAGACATGTCTTTCTACACTGGCACGTACAGTTTAGTCCCCTGTGACGTTTTATGAAGTACTTTCAGCTCTGTTGCCCAGCTATAAAAATGTTATCTGTCTATCTATGCCCTGCCTTGTTCCAGAAGGGATTTTAGGCATCTTACAGAGACTCAAAGGGTGAGTCAGAGTGGTACAAATGGAAAATGGGAGAGAAAGAAAAACAAGGGCAGGGCCATAAAATGGAATCAGGAATGAGGTTTGTATAAAAACCTAGACTGTGCCACGGATGGGCTATGCATATCACTCTGAGTTTCCCAGCAGCCAAAGTGAAAAGGGAGATGTGGTCAGTTTCTTAGCTCAGTGTCCATGAGATAAAAGATACCTCATTGCTCAGCACAGCAGACTCTTCCTCGTCCTGAGATGGGCTAGGACTGTCTTGACCCCTCTGGCTAGGACTGTCTTGACCCCTCCCAAGGGACCCCACATAGAGTGGACATGGTGTGATGCAGTGAGCGTTATCCCTTTAGGCAAGGTCCCTCAGTGACCTCCTGACCTTGGGCTCCACAGCTGCGTTTCTGTTGGTGTTAAGGGCTTAGTGAGACTCTTTCGGATTGCGAAAAACAGAGACAAGCCAGATAATCCGGTGTTTGGGGCTGGAGAGCCTCAGCCAGGCCTGGGGGAGCACTGGGCCTCTCTAATGGAGCCAGCATTGTCCATCTCTGCTGCTGCCACTTCCGTCTGCCACCCACATTCCTGCATGGCCCTGCCCCCGCACCTCCACCTGCAGCCTCTCTCTGCCCATCCTCTTCACCCCTCCGGAGCCAAACCAGAGGATCTGCATGGGTGGTCACCCCACCCACTGGCCAGAGCTCAGAGGCTGGCCTGGGGTCGGGCGCCCACAGTGGGCTCAGGAGGCAGCCCGTGGTGGCTCCTCAGAGGGAGGGACGTGGGGCAGGTGGTGGGCATCTGGCAGATCATTCTGTTTGTCCGTCCCTCTGGGGCTGAGCTCCCGCTGAGCTGCCCAGCATGGGGTCATTTGAGAGGCCAGCGTGTGCCCTCGGTCCCCAGGTAGTATTTGTCCCAACGGGATGTTAGAGAGCCGTGAAGGCAGGTGAGCTTCAGACAGGGTCCCCTCCTCGCTCATCCAAAAGACCGGTCAGCTTGTTAGCAACACATTCGAAAGAAGACAGGGAGACCTTCCCTTACTTGGACCCATAATCCTACGAGGTAGGCGGGATGGCGCGCGGTGAGTTCAGATGTGGACACTGAGGCACAGGGGGTGCCAGTTGCCCAGCAGATATGAAGCCAGAGCTGGAGCCAGGTGGGCGTCTGTCCCCTTCCTCTTCTCTGCCCCCACGCGGCCCCCGGTCATCAGAGCCCTGTTCTCCTGTCTGACCCCTGCCAGCCCGTGGTCCCTGTTAACCTGCTGTGCGCCTGGGCTGGGCGGTCCCCTCTCTGAGCAGCCCTTCCAGCGGGTCAGTCCCTGAGGTCCGTGTTGGACTAAAGCCCCTGCCAGCCTCCGGGTGCTGGGTTCTCACCATGGGCACCCTCAGCCACGTGGAGGAACAGAGAAGGCTCCAGATCTCAGGTGAAACCTGGAGACACACTGTGCGCGAGTGTGCAAGACGGGGAGGAAGGCAGGACCTGGAGGGAGCTGCCGCCACCGCGAGGGTCCTGCATCTGGAACTTCAGTGTGTCTCACTTCCCGTGGTCAGGCTCCCGGGTGCTTATTGGGGATGTCCCTTTGTTCGTTACTTGTTGAGCAACAGCCAATGGGCTGGGCTGACTAGGCGCCGGGAACATGCCGTGGCCCAGACACGGCTCCTCACGGGCCGACGCTGCTGGGGGGGAATGTCAGACAGTGGCTCGTGGAGGGGGTTGCGGTGGAGAATGTCACCCTGACCAGCTCGGGGCTGGGCACTGTTTTGGGGTCCTCTGGGTCCTGGAGTCCAGCTGTGTCCACTGCCTCATGATGTGACCTTGAGACAACTCAATTCTGGGTCCTCTGGGCCTCGGTTTCCACATCTGTAAAATGGGACCTGTAGCCCTGCCCTATCTGCCCGCAGGTGGTCCTGAGGGCTACGTGAGAGGCTGAAGGGAAGAGAAAGGCTTTGCACACTGTGAAGTGGGGGCGTGAGGGCTGGCATTTGTGTTCTGGGAGTCAGGCTGGGGCAGGGGATGGGGCGAGGGTTTGCTGGGGTCGGCCTCTTCATTCCTCAATGTTTGTTGAAAGGAGAGAGGAATTCCCAGCACAGGAGCTTCATTAATGCGCGGGGGAGGGTGTTGGGCAGACGGGCAGTCCTCGGCCACGCCTGGGCTCACCTGGCCTCCCGCCCCGCAGACTGGGACTACAGCCAGGGCTTCGTGACCGAGGAGATGATCCGGGACCACCTTCCGCCCCCGGAGGAGGAGCCGCTGGTGCTGATGTGCGGGCCCCCGCCCATGATCCAGTACGCCTGCCTGCCCAACCTGGAGCGTGTGGGCCACCCCAAGGAGCGCTGCTTCGCCTTCTGAGGGCCGGGCCCCGGCCGCCCGCACGCCGCCCCGCGCCCTCCCCGGGCTCTCTGTCCGCACACAGCCCTCCCTGCTGCCCTTCTTTCACGCCACTGTCCCCCACGTCTCCTGCTGCGGCCCCGGGTTCAGCCTGGCCTGCCCGTGCCGGGGTGGTCACCCCGCTGGGCTGGCCCCCAGGGGCCCCTATAGGAGAGGGTTCTGTTCCAGATGGGCCACCGCCGGCCACCTTCAGGGCAGGTTCCTGTCTGGCCCTCACTGGTTCTTACTGGTGATGTCTGTCCCTGGCCCCGCCTGTCCCTCCCCCTACCCCCCAAACTACTGGGCCGAGGCTGCCAGCACCATGCTCCCCCCACCTGCCCAGATCGGGCCACACTCTGGAAATAAACGGAAATGTACGGGAAGCCCAGAGCTGTGGGTGTCCCTGGCCACCACCTCGGGACCCCTACCTGCCCTTCACTGCCAGGCCTCAGCACCCGACACTACATGACAGGTAACACCAAATAGCCCTCCTGGCAGGGGCTATGGGGTGAGAGGCTGCCCCACCGTAGGGCCAGGCAGGCCCGGCCAGCAGGGAGCTCGGCTCTCCCGGGGCTGGAGTCGGGGAGGGGGCTGGCTGAGGGCCCTCCTGAAACCTCGGCATTCCCCAGCACCCAAACATTTGGGCAGCTTTGGGAGTTCCAAGCTGTCAGCTCGGCAGCCTGACTGACCGCCTGGGGGTCCTGAGCTGCCAGTCCTGATGGCAGAGCTAAGACAACATTTATTTATTCCTCTGTCCCAAACCCCGCTCCTGCTGCCCTCGCCCCGGCGTGGGGGAGATTTCGAGCAGAGCCTCTAGTCTGAGAGACGTTCTCAGTGGCCTCGACGTTGCCTTTAGACAACCGTGTCAGCCTCTTGCGTATCGGCTTTTTCAGAGTCATTTATGAGCAGAAAAACATTGAAGTAAACTTTGCTAATATGAACCCTTCAGCAGCTCCTCAGGCTCTGTGACCTGCATCTCTGGGGGGTGGCAGGGGTGGGGGACAGGAGGGGGCTGCACAAGGCCTGGCATTTATTTCTTATGGATGTGTATGTTGTGGAAAATCTGGAGAGTACAGAAAAGCATACACAGGAACAAAAACACTGGACATCAGAGGCAAACACCTGTAGCTGATGAAACCACACCATCCAGCGTGTGGCTCCTGCTGTCCCCCTGGGGTCAGACGCTCGCCATACACCCAGATGGATCATTATCTATTATGTAGCAAATCCCCCATCGTTAGACAGTTAGGCTGTTTCCAGTTTGTGGATTTTGTGAAAAACAGGGGCCATCTTCCCCCTCCTTTCAGATGATTTTCTAGGATAGATTCCTGGAAACAGAGGGCTGGGCCAGGGGTTGCTGGCGAGAAAGACACCAGACAAGTCCCAGATGGTGGTGAATGCCACGACAGAAGTTAAAGAGGGTGATGAGACAGTATAGGCATGAGGGCTGTTCTTGTAGTCGGGCAGCAGAAAGCCCTCTCTGAGGAGTTGCCGTTTGTGCTGGGATGTGAAGGGAAGGAGCTGGCCCCACTGGGCCACATGTTCAAATGTTCAAGGTGGTGGGAACAGCAGGTGCAAAGGCCTTGTGGTTGGAACAAGTGTGTGGAATCTACTTCCAGAAACAGATCAAAGAAGGCAGGTGGCTAAGGAGACAGTGATGATGAGGGTGGAGAGGGAGGCAGGACTAGATGCTCCCTGGAGGAAGTGGCCAGCAAGTGCAAAGGCCCTGGGGCAGGGGGAACATAGGGAAAGCCTGTGTGGCTGGAGTGGAGTTGGGGAGAGGGGAAGATGGGGGAAGTTCACAGGAAGGAACGCCTGAGGCCAAGACTCAGAGGCAGGGGAGCCCCTTTCTTCTCTCATCTCTCACCTTCCATCTGTCCCTGACACACACTGGGGCAGGGTGAGACTCCTCAGTGGGTGGGGAATCCCAGGCCCTGATGGTCCTTCTCCACACCTATTGTGTGTGGGGGACTCTGCTGAGCACCCAACACACAGTAGGTCTCCTCCTTCCTGTCCCCGTCTGGAGGATAAGAAAACAGGCCTGAGGGTTGGGACTTGATGCACACCTCTTGACCTCACAAGAGGGTGTCTCCTAGGGCCAGAAAGGAGAGCATGAGCTGGACCTGGCTCTGCCCTCCCTACTGGCCTCAGTTTCCCCATCTGTGAAATGGTGAGTGAAGTGATTCTCTCCCCTCTCAGACCCCACACCCTTCTAAAACAACAGTTATAACAGCCCTTTCACTCTCCTGAAGTGAATTCTCAGGTAATATCAGCTACCTACACACAGAATTTTCAAGAATTAACACAAAGCTCCAACTATGTTATCAAAGAGCAAGAAAGGAAAGGAGTTTATTAAATGATGTACATTTCAGCATGTATACTGGCCCAAGTCCCCCAGAAGAGGTGGCGGGGGCAGGGGTTTGCCCAGATTGTGGGGTCCCTGGACTGTCACAGCCTTAAGCACAGCCCGACCCCCCCGGCGGCGTTGTCCCAGGTAGACACAATTCTTGGTCATTTTCTAAACAAAGCAGGACCGCTTCCTTGCGCTGTGGTGCCGCTGCATGGCTGGCAATTCCATGTTTGTTCACCCCCGGCAGAAAGTGCTGCATGTGCCTACAAGACATGGAGGGAAGCCCGGCCTCAGAGAATTCCCGGGCCTCTCCCTTCCGGGAAGGGCCCCGGGAATGGCTCCCGGAATGTCGCGGGTGTTGGGAGGGCCGGCGAGACCGCCCCACCCCAGTCCCCACCTCCACGTGACCGCCATCCCCGTCGTCCAGACAACAAAACACGACCCCAAAGGTTCAGAAATGCCCCTGGGGGAGGGCCACCCAGCTGACAATCCCACAATTAGTTGATCTCAGTTAATGACCCCATTGTGCTGGCTTTAAAAAATCATTTAAGTGACGTTTTTTACATTTCGCTTAAGGCGAGACAGGACCTTCACTCCTGCGGTCCATCCGTGGGGCCCTCCCGGGACTCCCTGCTGTTCCCCGCCCCCTTGGGGCGGGGTGCGGTTAGCGGTCCTGTTTTCAGCGGAGAGGAGGGCCAGCCCTCACGCAATCGCGGCTGCGCAGCTGGGTCCCGGACCCCCCCCCCCCCCCCGTCTGGTGCCCAATCCCAGACCCTCTGACTTCACCCGCTACTGTTCATTTCTCCACCGAGCTTCCGATGCCCGATTTTTAACTGTGGTGTGATGCTCAGTCAAGAGCACGTAACTCCACTCGCAGTGTTGGACTGAGAAATAATAGGAACTCACAGAGCACCTAGTCCAGGCTCGGCGCTGTGCTAAAGGCATTGCGTGTAGTTTTATTGATTGATTCGACAAAACGTATCGAACATCGACTTCATGCCAGGCTCGGCGCCGGAGGCTGGGGTTGCATCGATGAAAAGGCAATTCCACATATCGAAAACTTTAATGAATCCGTCTATTTCACCCTCGCAACAACCTGTTATTTGCCGCACTTCACAGATCAAGAAGACAGAGGCACAGAGAAGTGATTTGCTTGAGGTCATGCCGCCAAGAGGTGTGTCCGGTGGGACGTGACTCAGGCGGGCCTCCAGCTCTCACCCCCGCGAGCCCGCCATTATAAGCCACGAAGTGAGCGCCTACTGTGTGCAGGGGAGCCGCACGTGTCCGTACCTCTCAGCCACACAGAAACGGCTAGCACTATATTGTAGTTACAGGGGGGTAGAAGGCCGCCAATTTTACGTTCACGGATCACGTAATAATTGTTCAGTGTCATCGGTAATGCTGTAAAACCCGGGCAACCAGATCGCGCTTCTATGTTCTGACCAGTCTACTTTTCAAAAGAAAATGGGGACGGGCAGATCGCGACTCCCAGGCATCCCGCAAAGTAGGCGGGTCACCTTAGGGGCGACCTTTACCCGCTCAAAAATTCGTCTCACATTAGCAGTGAGGACTCGGGCGTCACCCCGAATCGTTATTTTCCTTACTCATAAGTTTAAGGCATAAAAGGGTACAGCAGTTACTTCCTAGGTGATGAATCCCATGCTCATTTGACCTACGGTGAGCATCAAAGTTGACCGTCGACCTGAAGCTCCGCTCCTTTGAAGCTTATCTTACTCAATAATTAATTTCTTATGTTGCTTTTCATTTTATTTATTCGTCGGGGGAGAATAGGTCAAGGTAGCTCTCCGACCCGCCGTATGCAGATAAGCGGCCGGCGTCGCGAAGGCTCACGGGGAGTTCCCCGCCACTTCCGGTCCTTGCGTGCTTTGAGCTGTCGCGAGAGTTTGTCGGCCGGAAGCAGCTAGTGGCTCCGTAGCGGCCGGAGGGGCGGGCTCGCGGGCTGAGGGAGTGTAAAGCTGCTCGCGGCTCGCTCGGCGGCGCAAGATGGCGGACATCTCCCTGGACGAGCTCATCCGGAAGCGCGGGGCTGCGGCCAAGGCGCGGTGAGCGGCCTTTTCTCCCTTCGTGGTTCGGGGCCACGGCCTAGCGGGGCTCGGGCGGAGGAGGGAGCGGCCCGGGCGCGACGCGGCGGCCGCCTGCACCCGCCCCCTGCCGCAGCCGCGCTCCTCATTGGCCCGGCCCGCCGCCGCCTCGGGCCCGGCCGCCCGCCCGCCCACTGGCTGAGGTGCCGTCGCTCCGGCGGGCTGGGGCAGGCCGGCGGCTGCGGGCGGCGGCCGGGGTGCCCGGCTTGTGGGAGCGGCCGGGGGTGGGCGGCGGGACCCGGGGTGCGGAGGGTCCCCTGGCGCAGCCCCCTGTCCTGAGCGGACGGGCGTCCGGCCCGCTGCTCCGTTGTCCTAGGATGACTGAAGTTTGCGGGGACGTGGCTCGCTGAGTCCGCCGTCTGGGACTGCCGAGCCAAGACCCAAACCCAGACCCCTGCTTTCCGAGTCCCGCGTGCGCGTCCCCCGCCGGGCCGCCTCCGTGAACGCTCCTCCCTCCGTACGGCGTTTGAAGTTCGGAAGCGCTTTCGTGTGCGTACCGTCCCGTTGGCTCCCTTCGCGGTCTTGTCGGCCAGCTGTTCATGCTTCCCCAGCTTACAGGTGCGAGCCGAGGCTGGAGAGAGCGACTTGCCCGAGGCCACGGGGAGCTCTCGGAGCCGGCCGGGTTGGCCTCAGGCATGGGCAGAAGGACAGGTGGGACGGGCTGGAGGGTGGCCGAGCCTTCGTGCTTCTCGGAGAAGACTGCGGGATCTGGGGGGGGAGCCGTGGGGGTGGTGTGCAGCTGTGTGCCCCCCACTTTCTCTGACCCTTCGGTACTGGTAGTCTCTTCCAGCCTTGCTGAGCTCCAATTTACCTGTACGGAGAGTGGGAACTTGGCCAGGCGTTTTCCAGCACACGTTCAGTTCTGATGTCTCTGTAGACAGCCAGGCTGTAAAGATGTTAGATATCGTGTTCTCTAGAAAATAGATTCTTTCTTTTGTTATCTCAATTGTATCCCCCACCCCCTACACATATTCACTGCAGCTGCCGCGACCACCGCGTAATTCGCCAGCCAGCCAGCCAGCCCTTCACCTGGCTTCTGGTTCATAATAGGCTCAGTAAGCGTTCATTTCCTAAACCATTATCTGGGAGTAGCTGTCTCCTAGGTGTTCCCTCTAGTGACCGGTGTGGGATTAGTGCTGGGTCCTCCGGCCACATCTGAACTCATCCAGGTTTCATAGGTTTGCACAACAGTCGCTGAAGGAGCCAGCTTCCCAACATTGCTCTCTCTGCAGTCGCTCCCCTCCGTTCCTGACTGGAGGTGGTCCGAACCGTCTGTTGGGTCTGTACTTTTTGGCGTTGATGTGCTCAGAGTTTTGTGTTGGGCAGTGAGTGGGGATGCAGGGAAGGAAGGAATGTGTGGATCCATGGGAAGAGCAAGGACTGTGCAGCCAGGCAAACCTGGTCCCCTGGCAGGTCCCCTTGTTGGGTTCTCTGCCCCCCTGGCTAGATGACTTCTGAGCTGGGCACTTTTCTCATTTGTAGTAGTGGTTCCTGGTAGGTCGTTGAGAGGATTAAATATGAGAATATAAGAGTGTATGGTTTAAAGTTTGTACCAGGTAGTTCAGCAAATGATGGCAGTCATCATGGATCTTTCCTTAAAGGAGTAGAAGCCTGAACACCTTTCCCTAGGGTATGTAATAGGTAAGCGTCAGACTGCCAAGGTTCAGTTCCCTTCTTCTCCCACCTTTGTATGATCTTACGCAAGTTACTTAACCCGTCCATGCCTCTCTTTCCTTATCTGTAAAACATGGATAATATTTACTAGGTTATTGTCAGGACTGAGTGAATTTTTTTTTTTTTTTTTTTTTTTTTTTTAAAGATTTTATTTATTTTATTTTTTACCCCCAAAGCCCCAGTGGATAGTTGTGTGTCGTAGCTGCACATCCTTCTAGTTGCTGTATGTGGGACTCGGCCTCAGGATGAACGGAGAAGTGGTGCCTCGATGCGCACCCGGGATCCGAACCCGGGCCGCCAGCATCGCAGCGCGCGCACTTAACCGCCAAGCCACAGGGCCGGCCCAGGACTGAGTGAATTAACACATCTAAAGTAGTTCAAAGAGTGTCTGACGGGTACTAAGTGGTCAATAAATGTTAGCTATCATCATTATTATTTTTTTTTTTTTGTGAGGAAGATCAGCTCTGAGCTAACATCCATGCCAGTCCTCCTCTTCTTGATGAGGAAGACTGGCTGGCTCTGGGCTAACACCCGTGCCCATCTTCCTTTACTTTCTGTGGGACGCCGCCACAGCATGGCCTGACAAGCAGTGCGTTGGTGCGCGTCCAGGATTCGAACCTGGATTCGTGCCGCCAGCAGTGGAGCGCATGCACTTAACCACTGCACCATGAGGCTGGCCCGCTATCATCATTATTGAAGGCTTTTAAGTAGAGACGTAACATGCAATTGTCAGTGGGAGAATACTGCTTCGCTGTTATGTGAAGATTGGATTGAGGGAAATGCAGGCAAAGAGGCTAGCATAGAAGAAACAGGACTGCACGCTGTGTTTGGGTTAAACCTGCTGGAAACTTCATTTTTATTTTACTTGCACAGCCAACAAAGAGAAAAACTAGAGCTGGGGGCTCCCTGTCAAGAACTCTGAAAGGTCTAAACAAATGTCATTTCCTACAGTAAATCTGTTCTATTCTCCATCTTCCTAGAAGAAATCTCCTTCCTGGGAACTTTAGTTTAATGTTGCCTGGATGTCCCAGGAAGAACTTTGTGCTTGGTAATTTAAGAAGAACCTGCGACTGTCTCAGAAAACTTCCTTCCTCTTCTCAGTGGAGATAGCAGAAGACTGAGCCTGTGGCAGTGTGAATAACCTCTCTCCCCACAGGTCATGGAATGTGCTTGTTCTTTAGAGCAGCCATTCTGTTTTGTGTTCATCACACCTTGTAAGTCAAGAAAGGGGTCATTATTATTATTACCTGGGCCCCCAATTAATCATCAAAAATTTCCTTGATTAACGTGAAATTAGAGAAAGGGAGGGGCTGGTTTTGAGTGATACTTCATCCAGGCGGTGGTGAGGTGCTGTGCTTCCCCACGCACAGCACATCTCTAGTGACCTCATTTGCTCAAGACCCGTGGATTTGACTCCCCAGGACAGCACTGGGCACCACCTGCAGTGCGAGCCTACCTCTCTGGTTGATTTTGTCCTTTAGATGTGAGAATATCACTGATTAAGTTAGCGAAGGCGTCCCCTCTCTTTGGTTTGCTTAGTTTAACTCTCAGAGGATAGCTGTGTGTCCACTGCCTGTGCGTACTTAGCTGAAGGTGGCAGGCAGCCTTAGTGGGACAGTTGAGCGGGAGCGTGTTGGAGTTGAGCAGCTCTGGGCCAGATGCCCTGTCTGGGGAGTCCTTGGAGCCCTGGGGGGAGGGGCTAGTGAACTTCTCAGTTCACGCCAGGGCTCTGGTCCTGATACTGCTTGTTTCATTGTTGAAATAAGGTAAAGGAAACGTAGACCTAAAACAAGGAGGGGGGAAGCGAGTTATTACATAACTTGGAGGGCGAGAATTACGATTTAAAATGAAACATCTGCACAAAACTCTCTTGGAGGGTAAAGGGTTAGTGTCTTGTTTTTCTTTGTGTCTCTAAAGCACCTAATTCACAATTGACCCTCAGTAATAGTTAGAACTAAGCTGTGTTTTCTTCCATAAAGATGACCTCAACACACAAGTACTCTAACCTAGAGACCCCACCCCATGGATTAAAATCCACTTTGCAATAAACCAGGGCCTCCCTCATGGGCCTGAATCCTTTGGACTGGACGTCTGTCCAGAGCGGCTGCCGCTCTGCCCTTCACCGACAGACCCAGAGGGTGAGGCATTCTGGCCCCAGACAGACCCTCCCTGGTCCTCACGTGTGTGCCAGGCTCCAGTCAGGGGCTGGGGGAGAGCTCTAGCTCCAGTGGGGCATTTGCCCTCTCATTTTTTTTTCCCCTCCTCAAAGCCCTAGTACATAGTTGCTGATTCTAGTTGTAAGTCCTTCTGGTTCTTCTCTGTGAGCCGCCGCCACAACATGGCTACTGACAGACAAGTGGTGTGGTTCTGTGCCCGGGCTGCCGAAGTGGAGCGTGCCGAACTTGAACCACTAGGCCATCAGGGCTGGCTCTGCATTTGCCATCTCGCCCACAGCACTCTTCCCGGGACCCACGGGGGCCCTGGTGAGGCTCTGGAAGCAGTGCCGAGTTGCAGTGTTCCGGGTGTGACAGGGAAGAGCAGTTAGCAGACTTGCTCAAAACCTCCCCACTTCCCCTCTCCCAAACATTTACTGAGGCCAAAAGTGCAGAATGTGTTTTGGGAACATCAGATAGTCTAGTGGGAGGTGAGGCTGCAGGGAGAAGTGGGGCCAGATTGGAGGCTCCGGTGGGGGGTTGGGCTTTGTTAGGGAGCCTTCAGCAGTTCTTGGAGCAGGAGGGTAACATAATTGACTCTATGTTTTAGAGA
Source organism: Ceratotherium simum simum (assembly GCF_057802395.1). NCBI lineage: Eukaryota > Metazoa > Chordata > Mammalia > Perissodactyla > Rhinocerotidae > Ceratotherium > Ceratotherium simum. Next base: position 7,502,185 of record NC_141924.1, read on the forward strand.
CCTACCCCTAGCAGGAGTGTTTATTTGAAAAATTCCTGATGACTAATGCCTGCCTTATAACCAGTACTGCTGCCTGCTGGGATGAATAGCTGTCTTTTCATGCAGGAAGAGAAGCAGTGATTATAAAAAGCCTGAACACTGAAGCCCCCTAAAGCTGTTTATGAAAGGAGTTGAAAGAACTGGCGTAATTGTGGACCTATATGCGTTGAATTGAGGGAAAATAGCTTCCTCACGCTCCTTCGTCCACAGCTACATCACCTCCCTCCCCCAAGTGTATCTTCTGCAGGGTTCAAACGGATAAACACCAACACAAGGCATCTTGGTGGTCTCTCTTGCCAGACAAGCAGTATGGTGTGTGGGTCCCAAGTGGGCACCCTGTCAGCCATCCTCATTGTGTGCTCACCCTCGGTCACTAGGGAGTGCGCCGTGTCCCTGGATGTGACGGAGCCCTAACGGTTTCCTTAGCCTGGAGACCGTGCTCACCCTTCCGTACCTCTCAAGTTCTGATCTTTGGTTTTGACCCATGCTTCATTTATTGGTGGTTTAACTCGATACGGTGAGGTTCAAATCCAGCCTTCACCATGAGAGCTCGGGGATTTGAGATAACTGCTCTCCTTGAATCTCACGTTGCTCACCTATAAAATGTGGATAATGACCTAATTCACAGAGTTGTGAGGGTTAAAGGAGGTTGTCAAAGTTTATGAACCTGTAGTAAGTACTCAGAAATGTTGGTTGAGATCACGTCTTCCCAGAGTCTTTCATACACCCTGAGAGCCACTTGCCCCTTATGTGGCAGGCATTGCCTGTCAACTGTAGACTCCTGTGAATTCTTTTTATTTATTTATTTATTTGTGAGGAAGATCAGCCCTGAGCTAACATCCATGATAATCCTCCTCTTTTTGCCGAGGAAGACTGGCTCTGAGCTAACATCTATTGCCAATCCTCCTTTTTTTTTCCCCCCAAAGCCCCAGTAGATAGTTGTATGTCATAGTTGCACATCCTTCTAGTTGCTGTACGTGGGACATGGCCTCAGCATGGCCGGAGAAGCGGTGTGTCGGTGCGCGCCCAGGATCCGAACCCGGGCCCCGAACACGGGCCGCCAGCAGCGGAGCGCGCGCACTCAACCGCTAAGCCACCGGGCCGGCCCCGACTCCTGTGAATTCTTAATACAACACTTCAAACAGCCATTACAGATTATCAGAGAAGGGAAATTGTTGAGGAAAATGAATAAATTAAGGTTGCAGAGGCCTAATCGCCCCTGCCCCTCCTTCTGCAAAGGTTTACTGTTCATACTGAATTGCAGTGAACCAGAAAAGTTTTGAATCTGCCCCGTTCTCCACTCTCTGTTCGGGATATGATATTTGTTTTCAAGAATCTCATTGTTCTTTTAATTATTTGAAATAATTGCTTTCAGTTGGTTATTTTTTCTTGGCACTTATGTTTAATTGCTTGAATGATTTGTGAAATTGGGTAACTTGGCTTTTTGAAAGCATAATTGATGCTATGGGGTCTAGATTTGCCCAATTTTATGGTATTGTAGAATCATGGAGTATGACATGATACGATCCCCCACCTCCTTTAGTTAAAGTATCAGGGACCTTTGGTAACAGGGGTGCCCTGGTGATTTGGAGAAGACAGATGCAGATAGGAGATCTTCAAGACAGACTCAGGTTTGGATTCGGAGTGTCGGACCCCCACTGTGGTGGCGGTGGTCATCAGTGATGTCTTGCACCATGGATGTTGATGCAGCCTGGTTCCATTCAGGATGTCCTCTCAGCCAGAGACCAGCTGCTCTCTTCCAGGAGGCCTTTCCTGAAGCTCCTGCAGCTCGCTGCTGGTGAGATTTTTGTGGGTCCTACTCTTAGCATAAGGGCTAGGGTGGCCCTCTCTCCTCTGGGAGGAGCCGTTGGTGGCCACGATCCTAGCAGGGCACTGGGCTAGTCGGTGAGGGCTGGGTAGAGGGCTAGGCTTGCAAAGGAGAAGCCCTTCTGGGGTAGCCATAGCTTCTCTGTCTCCCCTCCCCTGGGGCTTGGCGTAGGAAGGAGGGAAGCTTGGAGCCTGTTATAATGGAAAGATTGTGGGCTCTGAGGTCAGGTAGACCTGAGGTCCAGTCTCAGCCCCGCCACAAGCTCTCTGATTTGGTTCCTCCTCTGTAAGATGGAAGTGACGGCAGCTAACCTCAGAGACTGTGAGGCTGAAAGGAGAACGTACGAAAGGAGCCCTGTAGGGTCCCTGACACTTAGCAGGAGCTCAGGGCTTGGAAGCTCTTTGAGCCTTTGTCATTCCCCTGGTGCAGGGTTGACACAGGTGAGGAGGTGCAGGGTGTACCCCTGAGAAGCTCTTAGTCCAACGGGAGATGCAGGCTTGTAAACAAATCATTGTGATACCTCATGGTAAGTGCCTTAATGAAGCTTCGACCAGTGCTTTGATGCTGCAGGGAGGGAGCCTCCAGCTGTGGAAGTGATACAGGAAGAGTGAGGGAATGCTCTTGAGGGTGGAGAAGTGGGGAAAGCTAAGTGCCTCCACGGCTGCCTGCCAGAGCTGCAAGAGCAAAGAAGCTACCAGCTGTGGGCTGTAGTGGGCATTTCCCACATTCTGTCTGCCGTGAATGTCCTTTGACACACTCTTCTCAGACCCCTGGGCCACCTCTGAACCTTCCCACAGCCCTACAGGTGTCCAGTTGCTTGTGGTGTCCCCACAGACTTTGGACCTTCCTCCCCTAGAGCAGGAGTGTGATGATTGTTTGCGTATCTGTATGCGCCAGCCCCCGCCCCCCATTTGGGCCCCTCCCAATTTGGAGCCCCTGGAGGCCTGTTCCTCACCATACTCTTTGGTGACTCAATTGCCCGGCCCATGGCCTCTGCCTCCAGAGCTGTCCAGTGTGTGATGAGTGAAGGGTTTCATCTGGATCTGCATGGTAAATATTGATCAAAATCTTCTCCCCATTGTATGAATGGCCTTCCGTGGGAGCTCCTGGTCTGAACTGATAGCCTGTTGCTTTTCTTTGATGGGTATCATCAACAGAAGTAGAGAGTTGGAAGCATTAAAAAAAAAGGCAGTGGAGACACCTCACCTGCCAGTTGGTCCTGGGGTAAGGCTTTGTTATGAAGTTCGTATTGTTCCCTCCAGGAATGCCAGGGGCCCCTCAGTGTCCCCTCGGGTTTCTGTGGTCACCACAAAGCAGAGGCTGACTATTGCCAGTGGCTTTGCAGGCCATGAAGCCTGGGGTAGCCCAGTCCAGGGAAGGACGGCTGCTCCCTAATTGTGCATGCTGCCTCCCTGAACACCCGCGCCTTTTGGCCTTGCTTTTTCTAGCACCTCTGTCTCCCAGAGTCTTTACATGAGAAAACAGAGCAGGGACGGATAAGCAGCTCCCCCTCCTTCCCTTAAACCTAATCTGATCAGTTCTGTAAATGACCTCTTCCGCTCTCTTTTCCACCTGTTTCTTGTATAAACCCACGGGAAAGTATTTAAATCCTAAAGTTGTTGCCATGTTTTCAAAGAAAAATGGTACTGTGCATTGCTGTCTTAAGTCTGGCTCTGGCATACTGGAGGCAGCAGGTGCTTTTCCATCATTCCGAGGAAGACAAGATGAAGGTCTAGGTTTTCTTTTACTGGTGCAGGCAGACACCTTTGTGTGCACTCCTGCTGTTGGCAGAGTTGCTGGTGGACAGTCTCACTCCAGCGGTTGAGGAAGAATGAGGCAGGAGGAGGATTCAGGTGACTCCCCAGTATGAGGGGTGCCTCCTGGGAGGCCTGGACAGTGATTGGGAAACAGTATAGGAACTTGTTTATTCAGCAGAGCTGCACCTTCTGACACCTGGTCAGATTCTCAGCACTGCGGTTCTCCAGGATCGCTTGTGGAGTGAAAAATGCAGATGCCCTGCCTTCACCCAGATTTGGGGTTCAGTAGCTCTGGGGTGGGGTCTGAGAGCTGTATTTTTAAGAAGCTCCATAGGAGTTTCTGATGCTCAGCCAGGACCACTTACAAAGCACTGGGCCCTGAAACGGGAATGAGCCCCATTCTCCCCTCCCCTTCCAGTCCAGGTGGGGGAGAGAGAACAAGCAAATGTAAGAATAGGCACAAAGGAGGGCTGTCCTGGGAGAATTAGAGAGGGTTTCCCAAAGAGGAGACATTGCCCTGGAAGTCGGAGTCCCCAGGCAGGGCGCCTGCCGCAGGAGTAGTGTTTTTGGTGGCTGGAGCGGAGAGGCCTTGTGGTGGGGTGGGGTAGAAGCCCGCAGACCCCAGGGAGGACTTCCAGGATTATACTTGGAAGAGTCTTCTGTTTACTCTCAAGCCATTGAAGGGCAAACAGAGGAACCCCAGAAGAGAGTGGGGCTTGTTTAATGGAGTTTAGTTGATTTCCAATTTGAACTGTTTCTGAATTGTACATTTTTATTGTTGCAAAGTATAATAAATATATATTTGGTGTTTGTCCCTGGCACACAGTTCCTAAAACCCCTGGAATTTCCTCAGTGATAAGGGTGATAGCTTCTTTTGTTCTAATGAGGCAGCTCTTGATGGGCCCCTAGAGAGCTTCAGGCTGGGGCTGGTTGCCAGAAAGACCTAGGCATGATGAGCAGGTTGGAACTTGCAGCCCCATCCTACTCCCCACCCTGGACCTCCACGGAGGGGGAGAGGGGCTGGAGATTGAGTTAATCATCAATGTGGCCAATGATTTAATCACTTGTGGTCATGTAATGGAGCCTCCATATAAACCACTATACAGTGGGCTTCGGAGAGCTTCTGGGTTGGTGAATACATCCACGTCCTGGGAGGGTGATGTGCCCAGAGAGGGCATGGGAACTCTGTACCCCTTCCCTATACCCTGCCCTGTGCATCTCTTCTATTTGGCGGTTCCTGAGTTGTATTCTTTATAATAAACTGGTAATAGTAAGTAAACTGTTTTCCTGAGTACTGTGAGCTGTTTTAGCAAATTATCGAACTTGAGGAGGGGGTCATGGGATCAGAAGGACAGGCAGCCTGGGACTAGGGACTGGCGTCTGCAGTGGAGGCAGTCTGTGGGACGAGCCTTCACCTGTGGGATCTGTGCTAACTCCAGGTGGTTAGTGTTAGAATTGAATTGTGGGTCACCCAGTTGGTGTCTAGAGAATTGGAGAAGTGATTGGTGTGAGGAAAAAACACATGTGGTGTCAGAAGTGTTGTGAGTAGAAACAGTTCAGACAGAAGTGACTATTTTTCTTTTTAATCAAGTCTTTGTATCGTCTGTTAGTCCAGTAGCTCCAAGACAGGCCCCCGTGTTGGCTTTCTTGGTCCCAGCCCAGGAGGGGCTATCTGCCGGCACTGGGGGCATGAGGCTGCTGGAGGCCAGCTGGGCACCTTTGGTTAATCACTTAACCTCTCCAAGCTTGTTTCTCCCGCTGTAAAATGGGCATCAGAATGGGTACTTCATAGGGTGCTGAGAGGGCTGATTGAGAGCATGGATGTGGAAGAGCTTTGAAGACTGAAGTTGCTCTTCAGATGTGTGAGGTTATGATACTTGGGGGATATGTCTATTTTATTTGATTGGTATCATTTGGAGGTTGTTGTCCATAATGGTGTCGCAAAACACCTGGTCTAGGAAGCAAAACAGTCTTACCTAGTGAAAGAACCACCAGGCCCTCCTTCCTAATTTTGTTTACAAGGCATAATGGCAGCTGTAAAACTAGGAGAGAAGTCTCTCTAGGTTTGTTTCCTCAGACAGGGAGCAACTTTCTGCTTTCCCCAGGACTACTCTGTTCCCAGTATTACCACAGCTCTACTTCCGTGGGCTACTGTTGATATTCAGATCCACTTAATACTGCAATTTTTATTTGCAGGCTCAATGCCAGACCAGGAGTTGGAGGTGTCCGATCTCGTGTTGGGATCCAGCAGAGCCTTCTCAGCCAGCCAGCACGCACAGCCACCTTCCAGCAGAGATTTGATGCCCGGCAGAAGATTGGCCTCTCAGACGCCCGGCTCAAGCTGGGCGTCAAGGATGCCCGGGAAAAGCTTTTGCAGAAAGATGCCCGGTTCCGGATCAAAGGGAAAGTGCAGGATGCCAGAGAGATGCTGAACTCTCGCAAGCAGCAGAGCACGGCACCCCAGAAGCCCCGCCAGGTGGCCGATGCCAGAGAGAAGATCAGCTTGAAGCGGAATTCCCCTGCTGCCTTCATGAGCCCACCCATCGGAACAGTGACCCCTGCTCTGAAGCTCACTAAAACCATCCAGGTGGGTTGTGGCTCTTGTCATAAATTTCCAGAAGCCAGTAACAACTGCAGATTCAGGCACGGAGCAGGGATCAGGAGTATTTGGACAAAAGGACAATTCTCCCAAGTGTTTGTATAGTATATTAGAAAGGCAAGGTATTGTCTAAGTTTTATGTAAAAGAAAGGGGAGGTGCAGAGAAATTAAGTGACTTTCCCAAGTGAGATAGTGGTGGAGGGAAGAGAGAGGAAAGGACAAAGCAATTGTTGAGCATGTGCTATGCAGCAGGCATATAATATGTATGACCTTATTTGTTCCTCACTACAACCCTGGGAGTATTACCCCAGTTTTATAAAAGAATCATCATAAAAGAATCATCTAAGTCCCCAGGATGTGATTTATTGTGTCCAAAGTTACACAGCTAGTCAGTGGGAGGACCTGGGAAGGAACCCAGTCAGAGCTGGCTCCTAGTGCAGTGCCCTGGCCACCTGCACGGCCGCCACCCCAAAGGGAACGGAACACTATTGTTTAATCTTCACAGCTTCTTTGGTGACAGGAACAGCAGCAGCAGCTGTTCGTTGAGCAGAGTCAGGTTCATTGAGCCCTGTACATGCATTGTCACACGGTCTCTGGGATGGCGAGTCTTCCTGTCACGCTCCTGCTTTGGACTTGAGGCATTCTGTAGGGCCTTTTACCAAAGACCAAAACTTGTGTGTCCACCATACTTGTGGGATGAATTTTGACCACTAGGTGTTTCTAGGTTCCTCAGCAGAAGGCCATGGCACCACTTCATGCCCATCCTGCTGGAATGAAGATCAATGTCGTCAATAACCACCAGGCCAAACAGGTAGTGTGTGTGTGTTGTGTGTTCATCTGTGTGTACAAATGTGTATGTGTACGCATGCTTGTGTTTTCATGGGGGGTGCTGGGTGAATTAACTGAGGCCTGGCCCAAGTTTCCCAATTTGAAGAGTTGGAGGAAGGATTATATTTGGCTTCTGCAAGTCATGAGTTTTAAGAAGAAACTTTTTTTTTTTTTTTTTTGTGAGGAAGACCAGCCCTGAGCTAACATCCGATGCCAATCCTCCTCTTTTTTGCTGAGGAAGACTGGCCCAGGGCTAACATTCGTGCCCATCTTCCTCTACTTTTTATGGGACGCCGCCACAGCATGGCTTAACAAGCAGTGCGTCGGTGCGTGCCCTGGATCCGAACCAGCAAACTCCAGGCTGCCACAGCGGAGCGCATGCACTTAACTGCTTGGGCCACTGAGCTGGCCCCCCAGAAGAAAATTCTTAACTGGGGGAGGTGACACATGAGGGGCAGAGAGGCAAATTAAAAGTCTTTGTTATTTTTGGGGGGCCAGCCCGGTGGCGTAGTGGTTAAGTTCGCCTACTCCACTTTAGCGGCCTGTGGTTTGCAGGTTCGGATCCTGGGCGCAGACCTGTGCACCACTCATCAACCCATGCTGTGGTGGCATACCACATACAAAAAAGAGGAGGATGGGCACAAATGGTAGCTCAGGGCCAATCCTCAGCAAAAAGAGGAGGATTGGCAACAGATGTTAGCTCAAGGCCAATCTTCCTCACCAAAAAAAAAAAAGTCTTTATAATTTTTTTATTATAAAAGTAGTATGTGCTTAATACAGAAAATTCGCAAAGTAGAGGAAGATTAAGAAGAAAAAGTTCCTGATGCTCCTGCTCTTGAAAGCCAACCACCATTGAAATTCTGTCCTGGTTCCTTTTTTTTTTTTTTTTTTTAATGTCATTGTTATTTGTTTAATGCGTACTGTAGTTGTGGTTTTATTGTTATTCAATTTTGTGTCATTTTGTTTTCACTTTATAACTCAAGCATTTTTGTGTGATTCACATTTACTGTAAACATTTTTAATAACCACATAATCCATCGAATTGACATTTTAGTTTATTTAAACCATTTTCTTGTGATTTGCACTGTTAGAAATCCTTCTATGAACATCAGTCCTTCTATGAACATCTTTGTGCATAAAGCTTTTTCTAGGGTTTGGGTTTACTTCTGTAGTCCAGATTGCCTGGGATGGACTTTCTAAGCCAAAGAATATAAACCAACATGTTAGGGACTCTTGATAGGTATTGCTCACTTGTAGAAAATTACATCAGATGTACCTGGAAGCACTTTCTTTGGGCCCTTGTGGGCCAGGAGCCAGCCTGTCAGGACCAGAGCCCAGACACACTCCCTGTACCCACTTGTCCCTCAGCCTCGCTCACTCCAGTAGTCATCTCCTCGCTGTCCTTGCTCCAAATGTCTGTTGAGAACTTGCGTGCCATGTTAGCTTATGTTTCTTTATTTTCAGAATTTATACGACCTAGATGAAGATGAAGACGTAGCTCCCATTCCTAGTAAACAGATGAAATTCACAGCCTCAGGCAGCTTTCTCCACCACGTGGTAGGGCATTTTATGTTTTTCCTACACTGCGTGTCTGATCAGGTGGGTGGGAGAGGTGGTGGAGAGTAGGGCCTTTCAGTTCAGAAGTGTTTCTGTATTTGGGTCATATGATTTTCAGAACTGGACCTAATCAACCCCTCATTTTATAAATGCTGAGACCAGAGTGTCCCGTGACTTGTTCAAGGTCTCACACCTAGTGAAGTGCAGAGCTGCAGCTCCCAGTTGCTGTGTTTGAGACACTTCAGGGAAAGTGTGAGCAATCCCACAGGAAGGAATCTCATTTTCTTTCCTTTGTGGCAGGACATTCTGCATGTTCCCCTTCCCTCCATGGTCAGCAGCTCTGGCGCCATTCTTGAATCTGCATTCCCTTGGTTGGTGTGTAGCAAGAATAAACTAAACCTTGCCTGTGGGCTCCACCAGGTGCAGCCTGCATGCAGGGAAAGCTTGTTGACCAGGATGCTAGTCAGATACCATGCAGAGAAGGAAAGAAAGCAATATCTGGGAACATCAGGGAGGTCTGCACTGCTCAGCTCAACGGATGTAGCAAATGACAGACAGGAGGCCAGTGGGCACCCAAGCCAAGTGCCTTTGTTTGGCCGTGAGAGGCCCAAAGACTCAGTTTTGGTCACCGCACTGAATGTGTGGACCGATTTCCTAGTTACCGTTGAAGCTCTTAAAGTGATGTGTGAAGCTGAGTGATGCCAGTTTGTAGCAAAGGGGCTGGGCCTTTCCAATAATTAGACTGCTCAGGTCTGCAGCAGGGGGCTGTCAGCCAGCTCAGTTAGTGGCTAGCCCTAACTCAAAAAACACTGGGTTCATACTAACTCATATAAGACTGCCCTTCCCTCCCACCCTGTGAGATGGGTACTATCATCACCCCTGGTTTATGGATGAGGAATGAGGCGCAGAGAGGTTAAAGACACCTGCTCAGTATCACCCAGCTTATAAGTAGTAGATCTAGGATTCAAGCCTAAGCAGTCTGGCTCCCGGGCCACGTGTTTCACTATACTGGCTGTCGGGGCTCAGAAAGCAGCTTGAGAAATGTGGAATCCAGCGAGAGGAGGACATTTCATCTAGACTTGGAGAAGCTGGTAAATTGTCCCTGCCCCATGCTCTGCCTCTCTGGCTGCTGCATTCCTCCATGGTCCATAAGTCAGTACCTGGTAGACCCTGTCCTAAATCAGCAAGACCATCTGCCACTTCTGCCTTATGCATCTTTTGCCTCAGACACATTAATACCAGGGGGTTTGCTGGTTTATATTTCCAAGGGACACATCCCCATTAGGGGTAGCAGGGGAGGGAGGGAACTGTTTCTACTGGTCTGCACGTGCCAACTGCCAGCATGTCCCTGCCAGTCTGGAAGCTGATGAGGCCAGGGCTACATGCAGAGCCTCTGTATGGCCCAGACAGGAAGTATAAAGCTGGGAGTCTGGGCCTTCTTAAGAGTGGGTTCCTATGCCCAGCCAGCCCAGAGCTGATGATCAGCCTGTTGTGACAGAAGCATATCTGCGATTGAACTTGACCCCAAGCTTTTGGCCTTCTGACAGGCCCCAAATTGTAAGGTTTTAGTGAAGTCTAAATGGTATGGGTGAGCCTGTGGCTCCTGGTCAGGGCTGCATGGAAGCTTCTTGCCAAGAGCTTCTAACACGGGAGAGTGGCTGCTGTGAGCATGGGTGCAGGCTGTGTTTTTTTCCTCCCCTCCCGCCCCTTCCCTGTGGGGTATCACTGGCAGCCGGCAGCCTCTTTGGCTCCAGACCGGTAATGGAATTGGGGAGCTGGGAGGCCTCAAGGGTTGTCAGCCCCTTGGGGCATCGAGATCTCCAGCCTCTCAGATTCCTGTTTGCCTCTTTGTTTAGGCCGGGCTGAGCAGTTCCAAGCTTTCCACATCCAAGGCCCTCCCTCTCACCAAAGTGGTTCAGAATGATGCCTACACAGCTCCTGCTCTCCCCTCTTCTGTTCGAACAAAAGCTCTGACCAACATGTCCCGGACACTAGTGAACAAGGAGGAGCCCCCCAAAGAGCTGCCGCCTGCTGAGGTGAGGGGAAGGTGAGGGAGAGGAAGTGACCATGCCAGTTGAGAGTCAGCCTGTACTGGGTGGGTGCTGTGCTATATGTACCCTCTTGGGTCCTCACAGTGCCTCTGTGAGATAGGCGTTGCCACCCCCGTTTGCAAATGAGCAAACCAAGAGCCAGTGGCCCCGCCCTCAAGGATCTTGCAGGCGAGCGGGGAAAACAGAGCTGCAGACAGAGCACTGTGTCTGGTGATACAGCAGAGGTCTGCTCAGAAGAGAGCTGCTGGGAACACTGCAGAAAGAGTATCTAATTCCATTGGGCACATCCGGGGAGGCTTTAAGGAGAAAGTGCTGCCTGAGCTGGGTGGGTCTTGAAACATGAGTGGCATTCCAAGCAGAGCTCAAAGGCCTCAAAGGACCTGGCGTGTTTGGGAAATGAGAGGTTCCATCCCTTAGCATAGGGTGGTGGGGGCATGATGGGTGCTAAGGTTAGAGGGGCCTGGTTGTGACGGGCTCTCCATGGGGGTTTCCTCTGGGCCTTCCTGGTCGCTTCCCTGGAGTGAGTTCTGCTGTTGGAGTGTGTAGCTGTTCTCTGACTTCTGGTAACGCTCTTGTCTGTAGCAGCCTGTCCTCAGCCCTTTGGAAGGCACCAAGATGACCGTGAATAATCTGCACCCTCGAGTCACCGAGGAGGACATTGTTGTGAGTACTGTGGCCTGGGCAGAATTTTAAATCTCAAACCACTTCTGTGTCAGGGGTCCCCGAGACCACCCCCAGGCTCACTTAATTCTCTAGGAGGACTCACAGGACTCAGCAGAGAATTCTATCAGGGCTAAGATTTCTTATAGGATATAAAGCAAAGTCAGCAAAGGGAAAGGCTCATGGGACAAAGGCCGGGGGAAACCAGGTGCAGATTTCCAGAGTCCTCTCCCAGTGGAGTCACACAGGATGCACTTTATTCTCCCAGCTTCAAGTTGTGATGACACATGTGAAACCAGGGAAGCTCATTAGAGACACAGTGCCCAGGGATTTTGTTGGGGCCTGGTCACGTAGGTACTCTCTGCCTCAGGCATACCAGAATTCCAGACTCCCAGACAGAAGGCAGGTGTTCAGCATAAACCACAGTTGTTTGCACAAACAGCTTAGGCACAGTGAGCCACTCTTGTCAGTGAGGGTGGTGGAGCCCTCCCAGAAGCCAGGTTCCCCAACACCAGCCAAGGGCCAAACTTGGAAGCAGGCCTTCCAAAGGATAGCAGTCAGGCCAGCTATGTTGACTCTTTTCCTCACAGCTTCTAAACCAGGGCCAGGTGCCCGGCCTGAATCTCAGGGCCAGGGGATTGTGCTGGAGTGGGTCTTAAATGGGATCCTTTAGTCCTACTGTGCAAAATCCAGTGGTTCATATTTTCCCGTGAGTCTTTGGAACTTCTGCCTCCTGTAGAGGTTTTCACAATGATTCCAAAGTAAGAGGGATGGGATGGGTTGGTGTTAGCTGGTGGTTGGTCCCTCTGGACTGCCTTTCTGGTCCATCCTGTCCCACTCTTGATGGTCATGGGCAAAACCTAATTCAGGTGCCTGGTGAGGGGGCCCAGATGCAGCCAGGACTTCTTTTCAACCTCATTTTCATTCAGGCACCGAAAAAAGCTGTTAGTTTAAAAATCCAGGTTCCCTTTTAACTCTGAACTGTCAGATCACAGAATGAATGAACTTGCCTCCAGCCTCTCCCTGCAGCTGAGTCTCAGGTTCTGTAACAGCCCACGCTGGCCACCATGTTTGTTAATGGTTTTAATTGTGAAATACCTGAGTGCTGTGTGATTGCTTTTAGAACTACGCAGGCATGCCAGTGAACGGTGCACGCAAGAATGGAAATCGTAGTCTACTTTGTGTGATACTTAACAAATTATAAAGAATCAAAACACTTTTTCCTGATTAGAAAATAATAGCTACCTTTTATTGAGCACTTACTATGTGCCAGGCACTTTGTATGGAGGATCTTTGAAAATACAGAGTAATGAAAGACTAAACACCAGTAATGATCACCACTCAGAGGGAACTGCCAATAGTAGTCGCCTTCACCTCTTTTCTACCCAAATAGGTAATGTTAAAATTTAAGGGGCTGGCCCAGTGGCATAGTGGTTAAGTTCATGGGCTCCACTTAGGCAGCCCGAAGTTTGCAGGTTTGGATCCTGGGGGCGGACCAATGTATTGCTTATCAAGCCATGCTGTGGCAGTGTCCCACATATAAAATAGAGGAAGACTGGCACAGGTGTTAGCTCAGGGCCAATCTTCCTCACCAAAAAAAAAAAAAAAAAAAATTTAAGAACAGCAGTAATAAAATTGGATCACACTTAGTATTCAGTTCCATGTCTTGGTTTTGACATTAAACATTTTCCCTTTTATCATTAGAAACAAATCATTTCAACAACCTTTTCAAAAGTCTTCTCTTTGTCCTCGTAACAACCTTACGAAGGGCAGTTGCAGGTGAAGAAATGGTTTGGGTGCTAGTTGGCCTGGTCCATCTCCACATTGTGTTCCTTCTCTGGCCTCAGTCTCCTGATCTGTAAAATGAGGAGAGATTGAAGTAAATAATGATGGTAACACATGTACAAAGCACTGCCTTAAAAATGCTTTCAGGGCTGGCCCGGTGGCGTAGCGTGTAAGTTTGCACGCTCCGCTGCGGTGGCCCGGGGTTCGCAGGTTTGGATTCCAGGCGTGGACCAACGCACCACTTGTCAAGCCATGCTGTGGTGGTGTCCCATATAAAGTAGAGGAAGATGGACAGGGATGTTAGCCCAGGGCCAGTCTTCCTCAGCAAAAAGAGGAGGATTGGCAGATGTTAGCTCAGGGCTGATCTCCTCACACACAAAAAAAATGCTTTCAGTTGCACTTTCAGCAACTGTGAGATGTAGGCTAGACCAGTCCTTTTCTTCTTTTCAGAAGAGAAAACTCACCTTCAGAGAAGTTAAATAACTTGCTTGAAGTCGCACAGCTGATAGGCAGAGCCCCAGGGATCAAACCCAGGTCTATCTGACTTAGGGTGACCAACTGTCTTGGTTTTGCTGGGGACTTCCTGGTTAGCACTGAAAGTCCCGTGTCCTGGGAAACCCCTAAATCCAGCCAAACCAGGATGATTGGTCACCCTGACTAAAACTCCAAAATTTGTATTTCTTTTAGTCAGTGATTTTTTTTTTTTTTGGTGAGGTAGATTAGGCCTGAGCTAACATCTGTTGCCATTCCTCCTCTTTTTGCTGAGGAATATTGGCCCTGGGCTAACAGCTGTGCCCATCTTCCTCTACTTTATACGTCTACCACAGCATGCCTTGACAAGTGGTGCGTGCCTCTGCACCTGGGATTTGAACCCTGGGACGCTGAAGTGGAGCATGCGAACTTAACCACTACACCACCAGGCCAGCCCCAGAATTTGTATATCTAATAGCTTCCCAGGTGACATGTTAGCCACTGTCTTTGATGAGCCTGTGCATTCGTTCTCATGACAGAGCTCTCTGAGAGAAATTCCATATTGCATAACTATCATCCTTGTTGAGGAAGTGGGCGCTGAGGCGGGAGGACTTTGGGGTGACTTGCTGAAGGTCACAGGGACTCCAAGGCTTACAAGCCCAGACCCATTTCTCACTGCCAGCACAGCTTTTCCCCTCACCTGCTCCCATGTTGAGGCCTGGATGGGATGTCCCAGGAACACCACCTAAAATGGAGCCTCTCTGAAATCTTGGGCACTGGGCATATTCAGCCGGAGTGCAGCCACCAGTCAACCCAGAGCCCTCTGGAGTGTATGAATGGCAGGCAGGGTGACAGCCTGGAATTCTCCCCTAACCCCAATGCCTCTTGTTCTTTGCAGGAGCTTTTCTGTGTGTGTGGAGCCCTCAAGCGGGCTCGGCTGGTCCATCCTGGGGTAGCAGAGGTGGTCTTTGTGAAGAAGGATGATGCTATCACTGCATATAAGAAATATAACAACCGGTGTCTGGATGGTAAGTCAGAGAGAAAGTAGCCACCTCACCTTCCTGCTTCTCACTGCTCACTGTCAGGCAGCAGGCATTTGGAGCAAGCCTTCCTCTGAGATGGGAGGGAGGACATCCTGGTGCAGTCACCCTTCTGGGGCCTCCTCTGCACCAAGAGCAGGCAGGGATGTGCGGTCTCCTGGTAGTGCTAAGCTGCCTGTTCCCCGGGGCCCTGGGTTTTCACTTAAGCTAGCACTTAAGTCTAGCTAGCAGAGAAACATCGTTTCTCCACGGATGGTTCTTTTAAGAGATCTTCACCAGGGAAGCGGAGAGCCGTAGCCTCCCCCTTCCAGGTGTTGATCTGCTTAGAGCTAGGTCACAGGTTCCTCAAAGGCCTGAAGCTTTGTCTAAATGTTGGCACCTGGGTGAGCTCTGCTTATAGTGAGTAAATTACTGCATTTACTGAATTCAGATATTATTCATCTCAGGATAGCCTGTGGAGAGAAGTTCTTTCTGCCATGCCCCTTCTATCCACTGATTTGTTCTTTCAGTGTTTATTGAGTACACTTGTGGATGAAGGCCCTATGGTAGAAGTGGAGATGCAGTGACTAATAAAACAGTGGGATTTTGATTGGCATTTCCCTATTGGCTAATGATGTTGAGTATCTTTTCTTTTTTTTTTTTTTTTTAGATTTTATTTATTTATTTTTTCCCTCCAAAGCCCCAGTAGATAGTTGTATGTCATAGCTGCACATCCTTCCAGTTGCTGTATGTGGGACGCGGCCCCAGCATGGCCGGAGAAGCGGTGGGCGCCGGGGATCCGAACCCGGGCTGCCAGCAGCGGAGCGCGTGCACTTAACCGCTAAGCCATGGGGCCGGCCCATGTTGAGTATCTTTTCATGCGCTTATTGGACATTTGTATATCTTGAAGAAATGTCTATTCAGACTATTTGCCCACTTTTTAATTGAGTTTAAAAGAATTCTTTATATAGTCTTAATATGTCTTTTATCAGATAACTGATTTGCCAGTATTTTTTCCCATTCTGTAGGTTGTCTTTTCACTCCTCTTTTTAATCTCTGCATTAATAGCTATATATTTCCCTCTAAGCACTGCTTTAGCTGCCTCCCGTAAGTTTTGGTATGTTGTGTCTTTATTTTCATTCATCTCAAAGTATTTTCTAATTTCTTGTTGTTTTTTTTTTTAATTTTATGTATTTATTTTTTCCCCCCAAAGCCCCAGTAGATAGTTGTATGTCATAGCTGCACATCCTTCTTCTAGTTGCTGTATGTGGGACGTGGCCTCAGCATGGCTGGAGAAGTGGTGCATCGGTGCGCGCCCGGGATCCAAACCCGGGCTGCTAGCAGCAGAGCGCGCACACTTAACTGCTAAGCCACGGGGCTGGCCCAATCTCTAATTTCTCTTGTGATTTCTTCTTTGACCCATTGGTTATTTAGGATTGTTTTGTTTGATTTACATATATTTGTGAATTTAACAAATGACCTTCTGTTCCATGAGTGTTTAAGGAGAATATGTATTTTGCTGCTGTTGGATAGATGTCTGTTAGGTCTAGTTGGTTTATAATGTTGTCTTCTGTTTCTTTGTTTATCTGCCTGGTTGTTCTGTCTGTTACTGAAAGTGAAGTATTGAAATCTTCAACTGTTGTTATTTGTTTACTTCTTTCAATTCTGTTAGTTTTTGCTTTATGTATTTGAGGCTCTGCTGTTAGTTGCATATGTGTTTATAATTGTTTTCTTCCTGATGGATTGACCCTTTTATAATATAAAATGTCTCTCTTTCTCTCTAGTTACATTTTTTGTTTTAAAGTCTATTTTGTCTTATATTAGTATAGCCACTCTAGCTTTCTTCGAGTTGCTGTTTGAGTGATATATCTTTTTCCATTCCTTTACTTTCAACCTTTTTGTATCTTTAAATCTGAAGTGTGTCTCCTATAGATAGTATATAGTTGGATCTTTTTTTTAATCCAGTCTGACAATCTCTGCCTTTTGATTGGATTATTTAATCTATTCACATTTAATTTGGCTTTCTTTTGCATTACATGAAGATTTTCTAGTGTAACATTTTAGTTCCTTTAATGATTTTTTTTCACCGTATTTTTTGAGTCACTTTTTATTTTGTGAGGAAGATTAGCCCTGAGCTAACATCTGTTGCCAATCCTCCTCTTTTTGCTGAGGAAGAGTGGCCCTGGGCTAACATCCGTGCCAGTCTTCCTCTACTTTATATGTGGGACACCTGCCACAGCATGGCTTGATAAGTGATGTGTAGGTCCGTGCCCAGGATCCCAACCTGCGAACCCCAGGCCACCAAAGTGGAGTGTGCGAACTTAACCATTATGCCACCGGGCTGGTCCCCTTGAGTTGCTTTCTTAATTGTTGCTCAGGGGTTTACAGTATATATCATAGTTTATCAGAATCTATTTCAGATTAAAGTTAAGTTAATTCCAGTGAGATGTAGAAATGTTACTTCTGTACGGCTCTATTCCCGTACAGGAGGAACTGTAGGAGGAGTTCCTACAGGAGGAGCTGAAGTCTCATGGCAGAGTCTTTTCTTTTTTGTTTTTTCAGGGCAACCAATGAAGTGCAACCTTCACATGAATGGAAACGTTATCACCTCAGACCAGCCCATCTTGCTGTAAGTTCCAAAGCCAGGGGTGCTGGGGACCGGGTGGAGCTTTTCTGCTTGCTTCCTCTGCATGATCCTCTATTTTGAGGGGTGAATTGCCTGCATCACAGCTGCATTTCATTTCCTCTGCTCTGATTGCAAGTGGTCAATCAGGGTGCTAAAATGTGTACAAAGTAGCTCATCTCGTCATTTCCATAGGGGATTGGCCATGGGGACTAGCATTAAGACCTCATTCCCAGCCTTATAATTTAGAAACACCGGAGAAGAAGGTGGAGAGCAAGCCACTTGTGTCCCTCTTGGCACAACTGCATGCATTGTCCAAGTGAATGGAAAACCCGGCCTCCTTGTTGTTGCGTGGGGACAGTGCCGGGTGCTACCCCTTGTTTTGTTACATAAACTGGGGGTACGTGCCTGACCTGGGACTGAGGACTTTTGGAGCCCGAGTTGCATAAAATGTCTAGACTGACATGACGTCTTTTATAGACAAGGAGACAGAGACCTCACAAGGATATTAGACTTGCCAAGGTGGATGGGTTAGTGTGAGGCAGGCCTGAAATAGACCTGGAACTTTAGAAAGACTAGAATTTGAACCCTGGATATTGAATTGTGTGATATAGACAAGTTTCTTAAACTGTTCTAGGAATAAGTTGTATTCTGAAAAATGTGGGTTTTATGACCTAATAAGTTTGGAAACCATTGGGCTAAATACCCAGTTAAATCGATTTCTTTACTTCAAGACTTCTCAGAATGCATAAAATACTGATGTGTGTGACCATCCCTGAGGGACGTGCAGCGTCTCCTAAACTTAAAACCCCAGAACACAGCAGGCTGCGTCTCAGCTTGCACATCAGCAGATTGAAAAGTGATAGGTCTGCTACAAGATGAAATGAGATAAAGGGGTACAGAAAGCATTTCATTCGGTGCCTAGCTGATTACAGGTGCCCAGTAGATGGTGGGTCCCCTTCCTACCTAAGGGAAAACTGACAAGGATTTTGACTCTGCTCTCCGCAGACGGCTGAGTGATAGCCCCTCCGTGAAAAAGGAGAGTGAGCTGCCTCGCAGGGTGAATTCTGCCGCCTCGTCCAACCCTCCTGCCGAAGTGGACCCTGACACCATCCTGAAGGCTCTCTTCAAGTCCTCAGGGGCCTCTGTGACCACACAGCCCACAGAATTCAAAATCAAACTTTGAGCGGGAGAGTGAGGCAGCCAGAAGCGGGGGGCAGAGGAGGGTGGCTCTGTTTCCCGAAGCAAAGCTTGTGACCAATGGGCCATTGGACTGGAGGCCCCTGAGCGTGGGAGGGGTCGCCGGGGGTAGAGAGCTTCCTCACTGGACGGGACCCACCTTTCCGTGTTGTCTTCTGCCCTGTGCTCTTTTGTACGTTAACATTCCCTGTAGTATGTTTCTTCCCCTCCACCTCATCACCAAGGTAGGCTTGTGTTGCTCAGAGTGTCTCTCCCCCTAACCTCAGCCCCAAACTGATTTCTTGTCTGGAAATGGTGCCCTAAGTTCTCTGGGTGGCTTTCATGTGGCCCCATGGAATGCAGGGCAGGGGCTGTTTGAAGGACACTGCTTTTTCCAGGGGTGAGGGGTTGCCTCCCCTTTCTCTTTTTTAAACTTTTCCAACAAAGCGGGCAATGGAAGCCCCTGCCAACCTAATAGGAGCCAGGTCAGCTCGGGAGCTGTGCCACTCACCCACCTGGTCCATGGAGATGGCCTGGGTGGGGATCAGGCCACAGGCCTCTTGTCCTCTCACCACGATTGGCTCTGGACCAGTCTGGTATGGAGAGGGCCCTGCAGCAGGGCCCTGCAGCAAGGCCCTGCTCAGAAGAGGGTACCCCCAGCCTTTGCCTTGGAGGCCTGTGCCATCACAGGCAACCCAGAGTAAATTCTCAAGTTGACATTTCCCTTTTCCCTTGGGTTATGGTGAGTGTCCCACCCAACAGTCTTGGCCTTCTGGGTATCACCTTGAGAGGGGCCTGCATTGTTAGCTCTTCCGGTTCTCACTGGCACGGCGCTCATCTCACCCTGGTTTTGGCACAAATGCCAGCTCTCTGCTAGTTGGGTTTTTCAGAGTTTGCCTCTTGTTTTGTGACACTGTGGGTTTGGGGGGATCTTTGAATGGGAGATATTGGCTTGCTCCCAGCTCTTGCTTTCTGGCCTCAGGTGTCTACAGGACACTAGTCAGGGATGCTGAGAGGCACTGTCCTTGCTATTGTGAGACCCATCCGTCCATGACCAGAGGGATATTTTCTTGCCTTGCTGGGGGGGAGAGGAGTGGTGGGTGGTGGGAGGAAGTTGAGACAGCAGAGCAGCCCTTCCAGGCAAGCTGGTGGGTTGTTCCTTTAGCATGGTTCCAGGCATTTGGGGCAAAACTGTAGAACCCAGGGGCAGCTCCTGAATACCAGGAGACCATTGCTCTGGTGTCCTTCTCAGTCTCCTGCTGGTTTTCTGGGACTGTAAAGGGAATCCAGGCTGGCAGAGCTGGAGCGAGGTGGGGAGCAGGATTCTGGGAGCACTACAAATCAGTAGGAGGTGCTGTGAAGGGCACAAGCCTAGGAAGTATAGGGGACCTGAGACACTAAATGCCTCTGCTGACCTGTATGGGGCCAGCCCAGAGACGAAAAACCTGGAAACTCATGTTTCCACAGAGTTAAATCTGTCAAGCAGTAAGGACCAGAGTTTGAACCCAGCTCAGTCCTCCAGCTCTGAGGTTGCCCAGGCCTGGGAAGTCCAAGGAATGTGACTGATGGTGCTCCACTTTCCAGTTTTTTGTTTTGTTTTTTTTTAAGAATGCTGCTTCTGTTCTCTTTCTCCTCCTTTGAACGGGTGCAAACTTCTCTTCAGCAGCTGGAAGACATTACTCCTACACTTTCCCTTCTCGGCCTAAGGGAGCACCCACAAGGCAGTAGGAGCTGGTTTCTCAGGTACTGGGGACAGTTGAAGCACTGCTTGGACTCGGCTTTGAGTAGGGTTGGTAAATATCCTGCCTGCATGGCTTTACCCTCCCCTCCTCCCTCCAGTCCCAGCCAGGCTGCTCTGGTTATCACTGAGTTTCATTGAGCCCAGCTGCAGCCGCCTGGCTGGCTGGACCCTGTCCTCTGGATAACCGTATGGTACATTGCAGGGTGGAAGCTTTTGGCCTTCTCTGCTCTGTAGGCTGTTGTTGTGGGAAACAGGGAAGAGAAGGTGGTGGGCCAGTCCTTGTGTCCCTCTCCACCTGCCACTCCCCTACATCTCCCATCTGTGTCTCTTTTGTCCAAAAGGAGAGGAAGAGGTGTTAAGGGATGGAGGAGACTGTGTTACTTATCCATTTCTGAATAAACGTTTGTTATTCCTACCTTTGAGCTGTCATTTCTTAAAAGATTCTGCTAAGTGCTCTCTTGGGACTTGGCCCCAGAAAACGGATTTGCCTCTGCTTCACTACTCACCAGCTCTGACCTTCAGGCAGTTCCTCATAGGACTTGCTGAACCTCAGCCTCCACAGCTGAGAGAATGTGAGCATTAATGTCTGTGGAAGCACCTGGCACAGTAACTCAGTACCTCCTGGGCCTCAAGTGCCTTGCTGGGTATTAAGCATGGTCAGCTCCAGCGTAGTCAGGTCTGTTCGTAGGGAATGGGGGAGCTTGACTGATGGCCTCTGCCTTGGTTTGAAGAAGTTAAACTCAGAAATTTACCTCTTAGATCAACTGTGCATTAGAAAAAAATTAGTTTATTTTTTTATTGTGGTAAAATGCACATAAAATTTACTGTCTTAACCATTTTTAAGTGTGCAATTCAGTGGTGTTATATACTTTCACGTCATTGTACAACAATCACCACCATCCATCCCCGTAACTCTTTTCATCTTGTAGAACTGAAACTCTTGGGGCAGGCCTGGTGGCATAGTGGTTAAATTCACGCACTCTGCTTTGACGGGCTGGGGTTTGTGGGTTTGGATCCCGGGCATGAACCTATGCACTGCGCATCAAGCCATGGTGTGGCAGCATCCCATATACAAAAAAATAGAGGAAGA
The DNA here is from genome assembly GCF_057802395.1 of Ceratotherium simum simum. Lineage (NCBI taxonomy): Eukaryota > Metazoa > Chordata > Mammalia > Perissodactyla > Rhinocerotidae > Ceratotherium > Ceratotherium simum. Next base: position 7,523,412 of record NC_141924.1, read on the forward strand.
TTGTCACAGATGCTAGCTCAGGTACAATCTTCCTCGCCAAAAAAAAAAAAAAAAAAAACGGACACTCTATACACGTTAAACAACAACTCCCCATTCTTCCCTCCCCCCAGCCCCTGGTAATCACTATTATACTTTGTCTTTATGATTTTGACTACTCATATAAGTGGAATCATACAGTATTTGTCATTTTGCAGTTGGCCTATTTCACTTAGCATAATGTCCTCAACATTCATCCATGTTGTGGCATGTGTCAGAATTCCTTTCCTTTTAAGGCTGAATAATACTCTGTTGTATATATGTACTACACATTGTTTATTCATCCGTTGATGGACACTCGGATTGCTTCCACATTTTAGCTATTGTGAATAATGCTGCTGTGAATATGGGTGTACAAATACCTCTTTGAGACCCTGCTTGCAAGTCTGGGTATATAGTCTGAGATGAAATTGCTGGATCATGTGGTAATTCTGTCTTTAATTTTTTGAGGAATCACCATTCCGACGTCCACAGCAGCTGTACCATTTTACATTCCCACATGGTTAGTTTTTTTATGGTATTAAAAAAGGAACACTTCCACTCTGGGAAGATGGAATGGAGGTACTTATCCCTATCCTTTCCACTAAATACAACCCTGGACATTTTATGTAAAAGACATAAGACTTGAGAGTGGAGAGAAGAAGGCAGACTGGCTGGGGACCTCAGGACCAAGGAATGACTGGCACTGAGCTCTCTGGGTTTTCTTTTTGCTTCACATTTCTAAACCTGGGTGCTGGAGAAGCAGGCAGAAAAAAAGCCCCAAGTAAGGATAGAAAAGGGATTCCTTAGCAAGACAAATCTCCAGCCCCAACTTCACCAGCAAAGGCGAAGTTGGGAGCCTAGACTTCCATCCTCGCTGGGCTATCTTGGGGGCACCCCAGAAGCCCTGCTGGGGTGATTTCAGAGAAAGCCAAGTAGGGAGCTTGGACTTTTTCAGTGGAGGCCACATGAGGAGGAGAAATGAGCCCCAGCCCCTCCCAACCAGGGTGTTAGCAGAGGTGTAGTGGGATGATGGGACTCACCCCCACCTACCAGTGACTGGGAGACACTCCCACCCTGGGTGTCAGCAGGCACCAAATGAGGACCCTGAACTTCCTCCCACACCTGGCAAGAATGAAGTGGTGCCTTTCCACCCCCATTAGAGGAGGTGTGCTATAACAAAAGATGTTAAGATCCAGAGTCTTTTCATAACATAATTCCAAAAATGTCCATGTTTCACTACAATACCACTCATACCAAGGACCAGGAAAATCTCAACTTGATGGAGAAATGACAATTGACATCAACACTGAAATGAGAGAATTATCTGACAAGGATTTAAAAGCAGCCATTATAAAACTGTCAACAAGCAATTATGAACACACTTCAAACAAGTGAAAAGTTTTTATAAAGTCTCAGCAAAGAAATAGAAAATATAAAGAAGAATCGTTTAGAGTTGAAAAATACTATAGCCAGAAAAAAAGAAAAACAAAAACCCAACAACAACGATGGAAGAGAAAGGAAAGAATCAGTGAACTTGAAGATAAAAGAAATTACCCAATCTGAACAACAGAGAAAAAAAGTAAAGGACTTCAAGGACCTGTGGTGCTATAACAAAAAATCTAAAATCTGTGTCGTCAGGGTCCCAGAAGGAGAGAAGAAAGGGTGGGGCTGAAAAAGTTGAAGAAATAATGGCTGTAAACTCCTCAGAAATGGCAAAAGATATAAACCTGCAGATTCAAGAAGCTCAGAGAACCCCAAACAAGATAAACCTAAAGAAATTCTCACCAAGACACATCACAGTCAAACTTCTGAAAACTGATGACAATCTCAAAAGCAGCAAAAGGGAAATGACACCTCATCTATAGAAGGAAAACAATTTGAGTGACAGCAGATTTCTCAAACCATGAGGCCAGAAGGAAGTGGCACATTTCTCAAGTAGTGAAAAGTACTATAAACTGAGAATTCTATATCTGGTGAAAAATACCCTTCAGGAATTAGGGAGAATTTAGGCATTCTCGGATGAAGAAAGATAGGAGAATTTGTTGCCAGCCGAACTACCCTAAAAATTGGCTGAAGAAGTTCTCTGAACATAAAGGGAAAAATAAAGGAAGGAAACTTGGGACATCAGAAAGGAAAGAAGAAAAAACAATAGAAATAGTAAAATCTGGGTCAATAATATACTTTCCTTCTTGTGAGCTTTCTAAATTATGGTGGATGGTTGAAGCAAAGGTTAAAATATTGATGTTGTTCTCAATGTATAAAGAAATATTTAAAATGATTACAAGGGGAGACGGCAAAGGGATATAAATAGATGGAAGTTTTCTACATTTCACTTGAACTGGTAAAATGTGGACAACGGTATACTGTGGCACCTTATGTATATACAATGTAATTCTTAGAGCAACCAGTAAAAAAGATAAGAAATACACCCAAAAACACTATAGATAAATCAAAATGGAATTCTAAAAAAAATGTTCAGGTAACCCACAAGAAGGCAGAAAACAGAAAACAACAGAACAGAAAAAACAAAATGAGAGACTTAAGTTCTAAGGTATCACTAAGTACGTTAAATGTAAACGGTCTAAATATATCAGTTGAAAGACAGAAATTGGCAAAGTGGATGAAGAAACATGACCTAACTGTGCTGTCTACAAGAAACTCACTTCAAATATAACAATATAAGTAGGTTGAAAATAAAAGGATGGAAAATATATTTATCATGCAAACATTAATTTAAAAAAATAATACAGGCATACCTTGCTTTATTGCACTTCACAGATACTGTTTTTTTTTACAAAACGCTCCAGCAGCAAAAAGATTACGACTCGCTGAAGGCTCAGATGACAGCATTTTTTAGCAGTAAAGTATTTTTTAATTAAGGTATGTACATTGTTTTTTTTGATATAATGCTATTGCACACTTTAATAGACTACAGTATAGTGGAAACAACTTTTATATGCACTGGGAAACCAAAAACATTTGTGTAACTAGCTTTATTGCAATATTCACTTTATTGCAGTGATCTGGAACCAAGCCCAAAAATCTCTGAGGTATGCCTGTATTAATATCAGCTATATTAGACTTCAGAGCAAAGAAAGTTACCAGGGACAAAGAGGGACATTATATAATGAAAAAAGGCTCACTACACCAAGAAGACATTATAATCCTAAATATGTGTTTACCAGACAATAGAGCTGGAAAACATATGATGCAAAAACTAGTAGAATTGAAAGAATAGCAAATCCACACTTACATTTGGAGACTTCAACACCCCTCTCTTAACAATTGGGAGAACAACTAGACAGAAAATCAGCATGGATGTAGAGGAACTTACCACCGTCAACCAATAGGATCCAAACAACATAGAATACTCCACCCAACAACAGAGTATACGTTCTTTTCAAGTGCCTGGATCACATACACTGAGATAGGCCATATCGTGGGCCATAAAACAAATCTCAACAAACGTAAAAGAATTGAAATCATATAGTGTGTTTTTTGGTCACAGTGGAATCAATAATCCTTGGGTTAAAGATTGGAAGCTTTCCGCCAAAGATCAGACACAAGGCGGGGGCGTCTGCTTTCACCACTTCTATTTAACGTTGTACTGGAGGTTCTAGCCAGGGCAATTAGAGTGGAAGGAAAAACATCCAAATTGGAAAGAAGTATCTCTATTGTATTGTAGCCACTAGGATGGCTATAATCAAAAAGACAATAACAAAGAAATATTATCTCTATTTGTAGATGATATGGTCTTGTATATAGAAAATGCTAAGGAATCCTCTAAAAGACTACTAGCACTAACAGCAAGGTTGCAAGATACAAGATCAATTAATATACTTGCAATGGACAATCTAAAAATCAAATTAAGAAAACAATTCCACTCAGTATAGCATCAAAAAGAATAAAATACTTATGCATAAATTTAACAAAATAAGTGAAAATTTATATCCCGTAAACTACAAAACATTGTTGAAAGAAACTAAAGGGACCCTGAGTAGCCAAAACAGTCTTGAAAAAAAAGAGTGGAAGGACTCACACTTTCTGATTTTAAAACTTAACTACAAAGCTACAGTTATGAAGACAGTGTGGTACTAGCATAGGAAAACAAAGATCAATGGAATAGAATGGAGAGTCCAGAAATAAAGCCTCATATACGTGGTCAATTAATTTTCAACAAGGGTGCCAAGACAATTCAGTGGGAGACAGACTAGACTTTTCAACAAATGGTGCATAGACAATTGGATAGCCACACACAAAAAATTGAACTTCATCAAAATAAAAACTTTTGTGCTTTAAAGGACACCTTTAACAAAGTAAAAAGGCAACCCACAGAATAGGTGAAAATATTTGCAAATCATATATCTGATGAGGTAATTGTATCCAAAACATAAAGAGCTCTTACAACTCAACAATAAAAAGACAACCCAATTAAAAAATGGGCAAAGTATTTGGGTAGACATTCTCAAAAAAAAGATTCACAATGGCAAATAAGCACATGAAAAGATGCTTAGTATTATTAGTCATTAGGAAAATGCAAATCAAAACCACAGTGAGATACCACCTCACATCCACTAGGATGGCTATGATCAAAAAGACAGACAATAACAAATATTGGCGAAGATCTTGAAATCAGAAACCTCATACATTGCTGGTGGGAGTGTAAAATGGGGCAGGCACTTTAGAAAACAATTTGGCAGTTCCTCAAAAAGTTGCACATAGAGTTACCATATGACCAAGAAATTCCACTCTTAGATATATACCCAAGAGAAATGAAAACAAGTCTGCACAAAGCTTGTACATAAATGTTCATAGCAACATTACTTATAATAGCCAAAAGTACAAACAACCTGAATATCCATTGACAGATGACTGGATAAACAAAATGTGGGGGCCGGCCCGGTGGTGCATCGGTTGGGTGCTCGGGCTCCACTTTGGCGGCCCGGGGTTTGCAAGTTCGGATCCCGGGCACGCACCAACACACCGCTTGTCAAGCCATGCTGTGGCAGCATCCCATATAAAGTTGAGGAAGATGGGCACGGATGTTAGCCCAGGGCCAATCTTCCTCAGCAAAAAAGAGAAGGATTGGCATCGGATGTTAGCTCAGGGCTGATCTTCCTCATAAAAAAAAACAAAAAACATTTCTTTGTATTTATATACCACAGTTTTTTCTCTGTGTGTGTGCGAGGAAAATCAGTCTTGAGCTAACATCCGATACCCATCCTCATCTTTTTTGCTGAGGAAGACTGGCCCTGGGCTAACATCCGTGCTCATCTTCCTCAACTTTATATGGGACGCCACCACAGCATGGCTTGACAAGTGGTGCGTCAGTGTGAGCCTGGGATCCAATCCTGTGAACCGCGGGCCACCGAAGCGGAGTGCATGCACTTAACCACTACGCTACCAGGCTGGCCCCAAGAAATGTTATTCAGCCTTCAAAAGGAAGGAAATTCTGATACATGCTACAACATGGATTATCCTTGAAAACATGGTAAGTGAAATTAGCCAGACACAAAAGGACAAATATTGTGTGATCCCACTTATATGAGTTATCTAGAATAGTCGAATTCATAGAGACAGAAAGTAGAACAGTGGTTACCAGGGACTGGGGGGAGGGGGAAAGGGGTACAGAGTTTCAGTTTGGGATGATGAAAAAATTTTGGAGATGGACAAAGGAGACATTTTCATTAAAATGTGAATGTACTTACCACCACTGAATTGTACACTTAAAAATAGTTAAAATGGTAAATTTTCTGTATATTTTACCACAATTTTAAAAAGAGGAATGAAGTACTGATACAAGCTACAATGTGGACGAACCTTGAAAAAATTATGCTAAGCAAAAGAAGCCAGTCACAAAGACCACACATTGTCTGATTCTGTATGTATGAAATATCCAGAATAGGCAAGTCCATAGAGATGGAAAGTTAGGGTAATGGTTACCAGGGCTTGGGGGCAGAAGTGGGGGATGGAGAGTGACTACCAATGAGGTTTCTTTTTAGGATACTGAAAATGTTCTAGAATTAGATAGTAGTGATGGTAGCACAAATTTGTAAATATACTAAAAACCACTGAATTGTATACTTTAAAACAGTGAATTTTATGGTGTGTGAATTATATCTCAAAAAAGCTGTTATAAAAAACTTAGTGATTTGGGCCGTCCCTGTGGCTTAGCGGTTGAGTGCGCACACTCCGCTACTGGCTGCCCAGGTTCGGATCCTGGGCGCGCACCGATGCACCGCTTCTCCGGCCATGCTGAGGCCGCATCCCACATACAGCAACTAGAGGGATGTGCAACTATGACATACAACTGTCTACTGGGGCTTTGGGGGAAAAAAAATAAAGTTAAAAACAAAACAAAACAAAACTTAGTGACTTAAAACAAGAATAATTTATTTTCTCACTACTCTGCAATTTGGGCAGGGCTTAGCAGAGATGGCTCATCTCTCCTCCACATGGTATCATTGGGGTCACTGGTGCAGCCTCATTTCCTCAGTTCAGCTGGGGCTGGAACATCCAGTGCAACTTCACTCACGTCACTACTGCCTCAGCTCCTCAGCTGGCAGCCTCTCCGTGTGGTCTCATTCAGAAATCTAGGTTAAGCTTCTTTCTTTACACGGCTGGATGCCGAGACGGTGGAAGCTATAAGCTTAAGTCCTGGGCTTGAGAACCCCAATATATGACTTCTGTCACATTCTGTTGGTCAAAGCAAGTCACAAGACTGGTCAGATTCAAGAGGGGACATAGACTGCTCCTTTGATGAAAGGAGTGGCATGCGTGTACAGAGATGGGAGGAATCGTTGGCAGCCATCTTTGGAAAAATCTCCCACAGAGACCGTTTGAAGCTGAAATAACAGGACCTTTGCTTCCAGCAATAAGCAGAACTTATCGTAATATGTAAGTAATATGGAAATAAGTAATACGGAAAACCCTCCCCTTACGAAACACCTAGAAACTCTTCACATAAAAAACAACCTTCCTTTCATAGCTGTGTACCCATGAAAACAATGAATCTCTCCAGATACAACAATGAAGACTCTGGGTACTGGAATGTGAAGTTAGCAGAGAAGCTGCAGCTACTCCAAGAGCATTTGTTGATCACAAGGACTTAAATACCAGACGTCAAAGGCTGAAGAGGGGACAGGAGACAACGCTATCAGCCTACACAAGGTGGGGTGCTGGAACTTAGAGCCATGCACCAGATTCCTTTAGTGCTGTCTCCTGGGATCACCCACCAGATAAACTACTTGCACCTGAATCCCTGTCCCAAGGTCTGCTTCTGGGAGAACCCACTCTACAGCAGCTGGTACCAGAAGGGGGTCTAAGAAATAGATCCTGAGAATTCGACTCTGAAATTGGAAGACTCACTGGCCACGTGGCAACAAAGACCCAGTTGCTGATGGAAACTGGAGTAGTATGGTGGATTAAAGATGGCAGCCAATTATTTGACACTCTTCCCTTCAAGAGGTGGGGTCTGTGCCCCTCCTGAATCTGAGTGGGCTCTGTTACTGCTTTGACTAGACACAACTCAGCCAGCTTCTGAGCCCCAACTTTGAAAGACTGGCAGCTCCCCATTTCCTGCCCCTGGAGCACTCTTTGGGGGCCTTGAGCCACCATGTGAGAAGATGGAGACTGCATACTGGGAAACCCATGCATAGGTGCTCTAGGTGACAGTCCCACATGAGCCCAGCCTTCCAGCCATCCCTGCTAAGGTGCCAGACGTGTGAGTGAAACTGGCTTGGACCATTCAGACCAGCACATATGGCAGCTGAATACCACTGAGTGACCTCAGTGAAGGCCACATGAAGCAAAAGAGTCACCTAGCCGAGCCCTGCCCAAATTCCTAACCCACAAAATCATGAGATGTAATAAAATGGCTATTGTTTTGTGCAAATTGTCCAGGGAAATTTGTTACACAGCAACAGCTAGCTGGACCGTGTGGTGATAACACTGTGCTGAGTCATCATAGTTACTCAGACTCATCTCTTCTGCACTGCGATGGGGCACAGAGGGGAAGGGGGCGCACCGGCCTAGGCAATATCTCTAACATTTGTGATACATGGGGCAATGGTAATTTATAAGGAAAATGAAGTTGATTGATTGTTGTTAAGTGGCATCGATGTGCTGAAGAAAGAAAATAACAGGCTGAGGACAGCCATTATCATCTCACGGGCAGACTGTGCTGGTGAAGGCCCAGAACCTGCCTGAGGACAGTGGTGTTCTACAGCAGGCCAAAAAGACAGCTCTGCTAAGGCCTCTGCTCAAATCAAGGTCACAAAAAGGAAGGAGTGGGATGCTGAGACCTAGCATGGGGACATCTGGGTAGATGGGCTTGAGAATCTTGAACTCCAGATTCCCCTCTGAGCCAGCAGATGTGGCCCCCTTGCTCAAGAACAGCAGCCTCTTACCTGGAGACTGTGCAAAGACCTCCCTGTGAAGGTTAATTCTGTGTGTCAACTTGACTGGGCTAAGGGATGCCCCGACAGCTGGTAAAACATTATTTCTGGGCATGTCTGTGAGGGTGTGTCCAGAGGAAATTAACATTTGAATTGGTAGACCGAGTGAAGAAGATGGTCCTCACCAATGCAGATGGACATCACCTAATCTGTTGAAGACCCGAATAGAACAAAAATGCAGAGGAAGGGTAAATTTGCTTTCTCTGTGTGAGCTGGGACATCCATCTTCTGCCCTCAGACATCAGTGTTCCTGGTTCTCAGGCCTTCAGACTTGGACCGAGTTACACCTCCAGCTCTCCTGGGTCTCCAGCTTGCAGACAGCAGATGGTGAGGTTTCTTGGCCTCCATAATCATGTGAGCCAATTCCTATAATAAATCTCCACTTATATACATCTATATCCTATTGGTTCTGTTTCTCTGGAGAACCCTGAGACCCACTAAGGTGAATGCCTTGAAGCAATGCTTTCCCTCCTCAAGATCTGCCCCCAGTTTCCCTCTTTGCTTCTAAACCAATAACTAGGATCAAGTCTCCTTGAAGCAACTGGAGAAGTCTTGTCCCTACAATGGAAGAACAGAGATGATTCACCACTTGCTGCAGAAGCTGGCCAACCTGTGCCAGCCGGAACAAGGAGAACATGCCCGAGGGGAGGGGGCTGGAGTGGAGGGACTAGGATATTAGGTGGGGTGAGGCAGAGTTTACAGACACAGAGCAACCCTCCTGTGTCTCGGGATGTGATGGTCTGGCAAAGACACCTGGAGCCAGTCCTGATAGGCCACTGAGGTGGCTCCTTGAAACGTGGAAGAAATGGTGGCCTCCAGTACATAAGAGGGAGATAACAGAATGGTCTTGGTATTGAGAAGTGGCCAAAAGCCTCGGAGAGGGGGATGTGCCAGCATAGAGTTATTATGTAAGACCAGAGAACCCAGCTGACTGTGTTCCTGGAGGGCCCACGGGAGGCTGCCTCCCTCAAGCAGTGATGAAGTACTAGTCAGGGCCACTGACATCACCAGGAGTTTGAGTGGCAGTCCTCTGAGAACGGGGTTGAAGGGGGTGGATACTGCCTTGGAGTTGGGCCCCCAATGGTCCTCAGGGATGACAGGATTCCAGAGAGCAGAGGTTCAGTTTGTGTAACTACCAGAACAGGAGCAGGGCAGAACGGCCACCAGGGAGCTTGGGCCCGCAGGATCTGCGCTGATGGCTAGTAGACCATGGTATTCCCAGGGACCATGGCAACCATGATATTGCTTGACTTTTATAATCAAAGAAAGATGGAAAACAAGTGAACAGGAGTCTAATGCCAGCTGCTAATGGAAAAATCTCAATCCCTCACCCAGTTTCCAGGCCTAAGTCAGTCCTCAGACCTGGAGGTCACTGATTGAAAGGGAGGCTGAGTCCCCTTCAGAAGAACCCTGTAATGCCACAGCAAATATCTGCAGTAGTAATTCCCCAGTTCTTCCCTAAACGGACCTATAGCCATTTCCAAGAAGTAACCGTACACTAAGAAAAGGGGGATCTTGGCTATTTCAAGGGCAGTTGGGTCCATGCTGAGTGGGCCTTTGGTTGCCAGATAAATGGAGTCCTTGGACTTCTCTCTGTCTACACTCCCTCCCTGGGTGACTGCACCCTCTCTCATAGCTTTTAACGACACGTATACATTGCCAGCTCCCCCCATGTATATCCCCAGGCCAGACCTCTCCTCTGATCTCCAGTCTCATATCTATCTGCCCACCAACATCTCCCCTGGGATGTCTAATGGGCATCTCAAGGTGAGCCACAGTGGATTCTAGATCTGTCCACCCTTTCCTGCCCAAGCCTCCCTCTCCCCTAGTCTTCCCATCTCAGTAAATGACACCACTATCCTTCTAGCTGCTCAGACCATGGATTTCTCTCTTTCAACTGCATATCCAACGCATAGCAAATCCTATGGGAAGTCTTCAAAACATATCCTGAATCTGGCCACCTCTTATTACCTCCACTGCCACTTCCCTGGTGGCCAAGTCCTCATCTTTTCTATGGATTATTGCAATGCTGTCCTAAATGACTCCACTGTTGCCCTTGTCCTCCCACAGTCTAATTGCAATACGGCAGCCAGAGTGACATGTTTACACACCACTCCTCTCTGCTCAAAATCCCCATCAGCCTCAGGGTAACAAAGTACTTCCGGTAGTCTACCAGGTCCTATAGGATCAGCCAAGCCCCCTGCCCCTTCACTGATTCTTCCTCTGCTCACTGTACTCCAGCCACACGGTCTCCTTGCTGTTTCTCTACCACACCAGGTAGGCTCCAGCCTCAGGGCCTTTGCTCTCACCATTCCCTCTGCCCAGGATACTCTTCTCAGACACTTGAACCTCCTTCATATATACTTGTTCAAATGCCACTCCAATGAGGCCTTCTAATTTAAAATTGCAACACCTCCCCTCACCACACTCCCCATCCTCCTTCAATTTTCTCTTTAGGATTTTGCACTCATGCATTTGCTTTATATTTTGCTTCTTTTTGTGTTTATTGTTTCTTTCTCTCCTTAAAATATAAACTCTAGAAAGGCCAGATTTTATTTCACCTCTGTGTCTCTAGCCTTTAGGACAGAGCGTTCACTGCTCTTTGTGGAATGCATGAATGAATGAGTGGAAAGTTGAGTTGGGGGGCAGCCCCGGGCGTAGTGGTTAAGTTTGGCTCGCTCCACTTCCGCACCCCGGGTGCATGGGTTCGGATATGGGCGCGGACATACACCACCCGTCAGCCATGCTGTGGTGGCATCCCGCATACAAAATAGAAGATTGGCACAGATATTAGCTCAGGGCCAATCTTCCCCACCAAAACAAACAAAAGAAAAAAACCAAACCAAAATAAACTCAATGAATTTGAAAAAGAATATAAAAAAATACAAAGTGAACAACAAAAAAGAAAGTTGAGGGGCCAGCCTGATGGCGCAAGCAGTTAAGTGCGTGCGCTCCGCTGCGGCGGCCCAGGGTTCACCAGTTCCGATCCCGGTCGCGCACCAATGCACCCCTTGACAAGCCATGCTGTGGGGGCGTCCCATATAAAGTGGAGGAAGATGGGCAGGGATGTTACCCCAGGGCTAATCTTCCTCAGCAAAAAAAGAGGAGGATTGGCAGATGTTAGCTTAGGGCTAATCTCACACACACAAAAAAAAGTTGAGTTCGCTCCCGGGAACGGCCCCCATCTACGCCGACATTTACTCCCACATTCGTGCTGGCTTTATTCCGAGTAAATGAAGGTTGACCCCGGGGTGACAGGGCGGGACAAGCGGGCCGGGAACCGCGGGGGGCGGGGCCCCACGCGGCGCCGTCGTCATGGAAACCCGCCGGCTCCCAGCGGCCCCCGCGGCGTCCGGCCGGCAAGATGGTGGCGCGCAGGAGGAAGCGCGCGGCGCGGGGCTCAGAGGAGGGCCTTACGAGCCCGCCGGGCTACTCAGGTGGGGGCTGCGGGACGCGGGGCCGGGGCGACTCGGGGGGTCGGCGGTGGCCAGGGGCCCCCAGGAGCGGCCGCGCGGTTGGGCGTGAGCCCCGGCAGGTTCCCCCGAGACCCGCCGGCGCCCCCCTCCCATCTGACCACACTCTCCCGGGACGAGCCACTTTGGCCAACGCTTCCCTGGGGGGACCCACCTCTGTCCACACTGTCTCCCAGGGGCGAACCCGTGGCCGTCTACACCGTCCCCCCGGGGAGCCCGTCCACTTCTCATCACCTCTTTGCAGTTCCCAGTCCATCCTCTCAGCCCGCCCCTGGCTTGTTACTGCCCTCCTCCTTGGTTTTCCTGCTGCTTTCCTGCCCAGAATCTTCTTTCTAAAGTCAGATTTAAATCACATCTTGCCTCATACGCCCACCTGTACCCCACATGTCCACTGGACTCCCTCCAGTGGCCAAAATTAGCACCTAAACAAGATCCAAACTTCCTACCCTGGACCTGCGTGGCCCCACGTGTTCGGGCCGGTGCTGCCCTAGAGCCCTGTTTCCTGTTCCTCCGACAGGCTCTTTCCACCTTCCTGGGTTTTGCCCTTGCTGTGCCCTCTTCCTCGGAGTTGCGCAGACAGCTCTGCCGCACTATTGGGCGGCTCTATGTCATTCCGGCCTAAGCTTTAGTGTAGCTTCCTCAAAGAGGTCGTCCCGATGCCTCCCTAAAGGCCTCGGCCCCCCCACCACCCAGCACTACTTCACCCTGGGTGTTTCTTTTGTGTTTGGTACAATCTTGTTATATGCTTACCTTTTCACTGTCTTCGGCCACTGACCTTCCTGAGGGCAGGACTATAATGTATTCACTGCTCTGAAGAAGGTGGTGAGAAAAACAGAAAACAGTTCCTAACTTTATGAGGGTTACAGTTTGTGGGAATGCCAGCGATTATCCAAACACGCACACAAATAAACTTGGTGAGAGAAATTAGGAGAGTCCAGAGCAGGGGGGGTCTCACCTGGCACAGAAGGCTCTCCTGAGGAAGTGAAGGTAAAACATGAAGAATGGGTGGAGAGGGTAGAGAGTTGATGTGTCAGGTTAAGGGAACAGCAGTGGAGGCCCTGGCCTATTGGAGGCACAGAGAAGGCCAGAGTGGCCGGCGGGTGGAGTGGTGGGGCAGGATGGTGCCAGACGAGGCCGCAGAGGTGGTCAGGGTCACGCAGGGCCTTCATCTACGGTAAGGATTTTGGTGTTTACCCCAAGAGCAGCGGACGTTGAACTTCCCTCTCATTTCGGTCCCCGACCTGTAATAACTGCCTGTTGTGTTCATGCTCCCCCACCAGCTTGGGAACTCCTCCTGGGCAGGTTATCTGTTCGTTCCCTCTCAGCCTGCACAGCACCCTGCTCAGGCCTTGCCTAGGGGAAAGGCTCAGTGAGGGATGGATGGATGGACAGATGGACAGATACATGGGACTAGAAAGGGACAGCCTGAACCTGACTTTCATGCCGTCCTTCCCCGCCACCATTTCCCTTCTAGCCATTCCGATCAAGTTCTCTGAAAAGCAGCAGGCTTCTCATTACCTCTATGTGAGAGGGCACCGAGTTCGAGAAGGCACCAAGTCTTCCTGGCCTCAGAAGCGGACCCTTTTTGTCCTCAATGTGCCTCCATATTGCACAGAGGTGAGTAGGTGTCTGGGAGGGAACCTGCAGGCTGGGGCGGGGGCTCCAGGCAGAGCTGGGCTCCCACCGGCCCCGCCAGGTCCTTGTGGTGAGTTGGAAGCTGCTAACTGAAGCTCCGAGGGAGGGTATCCAGAGGGCTGCTTCTCTCTCTCTGTGACAGGAAATCGGCTTTTTAAAGATATGTTATAAAAAAATATACTTTTAAGGAGCCCAGAGCTTTTTATGTATTACCCAGCATTGTTTTGAATTATATGTTGGTTTTCCCTGATTATGAAATTGATACATGTCCACAGTAAAAAATAGCAAAAGCATAAAAAAATAAAATTACCTCTAAGCCTACTATCCCGACATGTCTGTTAATTTTTTTTCCACAAAAACTATTAAATTTAGCACTGTATTGTGTTAATTGTCAGAGGATTAACTAAGGGAATTGCTGTGTTTTAGATGAATTTTTTTTCAAAAAAGAAATATTAATTTGTAAAATATCCCTGTACAGTTAGAGAGAGAGAAGCAGTAGGAGGAGAGGGTGTCATCTTAACCTTCACTGAGGAGCAGTGTGTGTACAGAGGGGCTGGGCCGCGGTGTGCAGCTCGCTGCAGTTCACAGACTGCACACATCTGTGTGGTCAGCACCCAGCTGGAGAAACAGAACATCCCCCCCACCTCAGAAATCCCCTCCCTCGTGCCCCTCCCCCCCAGCGATAACCCTGTCCTGATTCCAACAGGGTAGATTTAACTCTGGTTTTAAATTGCTGAATCAGATAGTAAAACTTAATTGGTTGTCTCATAAAATCAGAATACTCAGAATAACACCAAAAATGTCCCCACCTATTCTTGTAATAATTAAGAAAAAAAAAGTTTAGAACCCAGTCATGCTATAGGGATCATTCCCCCAGAGAAATTGCTAAGGAAGGACTGGTCTTTTCACAAGATGGCTCTTCAGAGGGAGCAGTCCCTTTCAGGAGAACCAGCACATCCTGGGCATGTGCTTCCAGCAGGCTCCTGTCCTACAGCCAGAAAGCTTATCCCTGAATTCTACCTCGCACTCTGTCTCCTCCCGCCCGAGTCCCCTGGCCAGTGGAGGGGTGGCTTTCTACCCACAGTTTTTAACATGAAAATTGACAAGATTGTTGTCTCGGGCAGTGGGAGGGCAGGAGTGGTGACCTCCGTGTGGAGGAGCGTGTGGCTTGCCCAGGCCCTGCCTGCGTGCCCCCAGGTGGGCAGACGTGAGTCCTGCAGGGGCCCTGGGCCCCTGGCAGTGCCGCCCGGGGTGGAGGGAGGCTCAGGCTCACGCTGCTTCCTCGGGCCGTGGCAGGAGTGCCTGTCCCGCCTCCTGTCCCCCTGCGGCCCCGTCCAGTCTGTGGAGTTACAGGAGAAGCCGGACCTTGCCGAGACCACAAAGGAGCCCAAGTCGAAGTTTTTTCACCCCAAGCCGGTTCCGGTAAGCCTCCCAGTACCACCAGTACTGGCGTCTGCTGGAAGGGGGGCCTGGGGCGGTGTGTGGGCGAGGCCAGGGTCCCCAGTGTGTGAGGGAGAAGGTGGCGGTCGGGGTGGCAGTGGGACTTGCAGAGCATTCCCTGCGGTCCTAGGCCAGTCCTCGCCGTGTGGAGTGTAGGAGGGCTGTCAAGTAAGCAGTCTCCACTCCCTTCCCCGGATTTGCCACATCCTGTAGCTTCCTGTCTGGCTGTTTCCATTGTCCTGGGTGAAAGTTCAGAGACCGTCTCTGCTCGCCACCCTGAGGGGCCGCCCTGAGCTCCCTGCCTGCTTCTCCCACCACAGTCAGTTCATCCTCAGGCTCAGTGGCCCCAGTTTTCCCTGTGACCCTTGAGCCCACACCTCCTCCTGGCATAGGGGAGTGTGAACTAGCGTGTGCCCTGAGTGTCCATCCTCTCCCGGCCCAGAGGGAGCACGCTTTTCACTGAGTCCCTCCTATAACTGGAGGATAGGCCTGGTGTCTCACCTCTCCCTGGGGAAGAGGCGGGAACGGGTCACTTCAGCAGAAGGTGGCTAACTAGGAGTGCGGCTGTCCCGCCCCTGGATTACAGAAAACCTGCTGGTCATCTTTGCAGTTTAGGAACAGCCCGGCACATCTGCCCTGGCTCAGTGACAAGTCAGGCTGAGGGCAGTGGGAGCCCTCGTGCCGGCGGGGGGCTGGCTGGGAGAACGGGAGGGCTCCTGACGCTCTGTTGTCTCTCCTCCCCTCAGGGGTTCCAGGTAGCCTACGTGGTGTTCCAGAAGCCAGGGGGGGTGTCAGCTGCCTTGGCCTTGAAGGGCCCCTTGCTGGTCTCGACAGAGAGTCACCCTGTGAAGAGCGGCGTTCACAGTTAGTACTGTGGGTGGCGCTGGGCGCCTCCTTCCTGGGCCCTGGGTTGGTGGGTAGGCTTTGTGGGGTCAGAGTCTGCGAACGCCACGAGCCGTGTCCACTCACGCTGAAAGCAGCGTGTGGGAGGCCTGAGCCTGGCATGAGGTGGACAGAGGTGAGGGCCCAGCCTGCTGCCACTAGAATCTTCCTTACCACCTGAGCCCTGGGCCACAGGTCTCCATCCCTGTGGCCTGTGTAAGAAGATCCTGACTGGCCTGGCAGGGTGGGTCCCTGAGTATCAGGCCTGAGGCAGCCCCATTTCCATCACTCCCTTCTCCCTC
Source organism: Ceratotherium simum simum (assembly GCF_057802395.1). Lineage (NCBI taxonomy): Eukaryota > Metazoa > Chordata > Mammalia > Perissodactyla > Rhinocerotidae > Ceratotherium > Ceratotherium simum. Next base: position 7,539,618 of record NC_141924.1, read on the forward strand.
AGAGTGGATCCGTGACTACAGAGACTCCGTGCTGGACCCCGAGGCCCTGAGGGTCGAGGTGGACACGTTCATGGAGACCTATGACAAGAAGATGGCTGAGGTAGGGCTTTCACAGGGGCAGCTGAGTATCACCTGTGCAGCCTTGGGAAAGGTGGTGCCATAGGTGTCATGGTGTGGCTCCCGAGGTGGGGGGTGGTGGCAGCCTGTCCTGGTCACCGTGTCAAGTCCAGGCTCCCTTTCTTGCTGCTGAGTCCTGGGCCACCTGACTGGGTGACATCTAGTCTCTAAAGGGTCTGTAGGGAACGGATGGTCTGAGGGTGAGGGAGAAGGCAGCGTTGGCACGTTTGCGTGTCCCCTCCAAACTTAGCTACCAGCACTGTGCTGGGAGGCGGAGGGACCAGCCGGTGCCCAGAGTGGCTCTGGGTGGGAGAGGGGAGAGCCTGGAGAGGAGGGAGGGTGCCTGCCCATCACAGGGTCGTGTTCTTTGCAGGAGGAGGCTAAGGCCCAGGAGGAGGAAGGGGTCCCGGACGAGGAGGGCTGGGTGAAGGTGACCCGCCGGGGCCGGCGGCCCGTGCTCCCCCGGACGGAGGCAGCCAGCCTGCGGGTGCTGGAGCGGGAGAAACGGAAGCGCGCCCGCAAGGAGCTGCTCAACTTCTACGCCTGGCAGCACCGCGAGACCAAGATGGAGCGTAAGAGAGCACCCCAGCCCTGTCCTCCGGCCCCACTGCCCTTGGCACCCAGGCCGTGGATGAGGCCTGTGGCGGGAGCGCAGAGCCCCCGAGGGCAGGCGCTAGACCCGGGGACCTGGACCACACCCCTGTGGTGGTCCACCTGTGGCTCCCCAGAGGCAGCTGTGGGGCCCCTGGGTCATTTAGAGGCTACAGAGGCACTGGGATGTAGGACCCACCTCCATACCCCTGAGCAATTCATGCTGGAACCTGTCAGCTTCCAGCAGGGGCCACACTGCAGAGGGTGGATCTCAGGTGCTCACTGTGGGTGCAGAGAGAGGGCCGCTGCTAGCCTTGTGTGTGTGAGTGTCTGTGTGAGTGTGTGGAGTGCTCGGGGGTGAGCACCTGATTGCCCGTGGCCTGCTCTTGGCGGTGAGGATGCTGAGCTCACTGCCCCGACCGCCTGGGCCCCCTGCGTGCAGGATGGCTTCCCCGTGGGCCCGGGAGAGGGTCCTGCCCTGACCACCCCAGGCGCACCGTTCTCTCGCCTGCCTCACTGCTCCTGCCTCCTCCCGCACCTTCGCTCCTGCCCCGTCCCCTCCTCCTCTCCTCCAGGTTCACCCAACCGCAGGCCTCCATCAGCCTTCCTTCCCTTGGGCTCCGGACCCCACATAGCCCTCTGACCGGGTCACTTGGTGACCAGAGCCACCGTCTGAATTCTGTGGCCCTCTGGGGGTGGAGCCCCGTTACTTCTTCCTGATGCCCTCCCTAGTCTGACTGCTGTGGTGGGGAGGGGCTGGGAGAGGTGTCCCCGGGGGTCTCCCGGCACCCCCAGCTCCTTCTTCCTTCTCTTTTGGGGGAGGGTGTGGGGCGGGGGGTAAGGGAGCAAGTGCCTTTTTGCTTTCTCTGTGCTTTTTTTTTTTTATACTGGTGAGTTTTCTATCTGAAAACTCAGGCCTGCTGTCTTCTCCCCTTCAGCCTCTGCCCACCAACTGGGTCTGCAGTCCAGTCCCGTTTTCTTGCCACGTCCAGACCATTTCCGCAAGCAGAGGCGAGGCAGGAGGCCGTGCTGAGCTCCCCCAGTGGGGAGGGAATTGAGGGGAGGGCCCAGAGGACTCTAGTGGGGCAGGGCAGCAGGGCGCAGCTCCCACGGGGCTCCTTGTCTGATCCTGCCCTGTTTCCCCTTTTCCCCTCACTCCCAGATCTAGCACAGCTGCGCAAGAAGTTCGAGGAGGACAAGCAGAGGATTGAACTGATGCGGGCCCAACGCAAATTCCGCCCTTACTGAGCTGCACTGGCCCACGGGCCCCACGGAGAGGGGTAGTGAACGGGTGGCCTGGCCAGTGCGGACATGAGGGCCTGGAATGCTCGTCTCAGAGGCTGTGCCCAGGCCGAGGGGCCACCACATCAGACAGCCCCAAAGATCTGAGCCACACGGGGTGGGGTGAAGGACTCTGTCACCCCTCTGTTCTGGTGCTTGGGGCCCCGTGCTGTGGAGGCCTGCCCAGCGTGAGGACTTGGCCCTCAGGAAGCTGCCGGCCCAGGAGTGGCTCCTTCCCTCTCCTCGTCTGTTCCCAGCCTGGCTCTGGACTCTCCTCTCAAGGCTGTGTCTGCTGTGTTCTCCCCTTGCCCTCAGTGGAAAACCCCCGCTGCAGTGAAACAGCCTCCAGAGCAGTGAGAATACAAGAATGATTTCTCTTTCATCCAGTCCGGGAGCGGGAAAAGGCTACAGGAGCTGCTGGGCTGCAGGCCCCTCCTTCCTCCAGCTGCTCCCAGCTTCCTGCGGATCATCAGCCACAAAACAACTCCCGAAATCCGGGCATGGTCTCCGCCTTGAAGTCACAAATGTTAGAGGCAAGATCTTGCCCCCACCCCTCCTCTCTGTTCTTCACAACCAGTGAGGCCTGGCCCCACCACACCTGGCCTGGCTGGGTGGCTTGGAAGCTGGGAGTCCGAGTGGAGGGTGGTGAGCAGTGGGCTCGAGGTCTCTGTAGCCCCAGGCCCAGGGCTACAGCCGGGCTGGGACCCTGTCCTTGCTCTGTAAGAAGGAGCTGATGACACTGGCCACCTGCTGGGGTTGGTTCATGTGCACATAGTGATTGCCCGGGACTTCCACGAACTGGAACCGCTGGTGAAGGGAAGGGACGTACGGTGAGGTCTGGCCCAGGGAATGTGGCTCCGCAGGCCCCTCTGCTGGGGCTTTCCCACGGCCTGCTGCCTCCCGGTGCCTTGGGAGTCCCCCACAGGGAGCCTTAGGGCAGTGACTGACCCACAGCTCCGTGGGCCCCCGTCACTTCACAGCACCCTGTGGGCAGGTCACCCTGGCTCTGAGCCAGTGAGAAGGGCCTGACTTGGGGGAAGTGTCCAAACCTTGGGGTTCTGGGCCATTCTGAGTTGTGAGGTTGTAGAACTAGGCTGGGGAGGGGGCCCGTGGGGGCGGTGCTGCTGCTTCTGATAATTATACAAGGTCCACTTGAAAAAAAAAAGGAGCAGCCTTTCACACTTGCTCCTGCCTGGGAGAAACCCTCAGGCCCGGAAGGCACCACCTGTTGGCCGGCCAGCCACACGTGGGCGTCCCTTCCGAGAGGACACCAGGTTGTCTGCTGAGGCCCCGGGGTCAGGTGTTTGTGGTGGGTGATGATGCTAAGAGGCCAGGTGCTCCCAGGGACTGGGCGGGGCCGGGTCACAGCACGAGTCCCAGCCCTCCACCCTGGAGGCCCACCCCCGCCTGCGGCCAGCACCCGCTGACGGGACTGGTCTGCTCCTGTTTGGGACCCTAGAAAATCGTGGGACCCCCTCTGACCGAGTTGGGCTTTGCCCAGGGGGTAAGTGAGGACAATAAAGAGCATCTGCCAGGGAGGAGTCTGTTCTGTGCTGGTTACATGTGGCCCCAGGTCTCGGGGGACTGTGACCACAGCGGGGAGTGAGGCCTGGTGGCTCCTGGGGTCACCTGTTAGACGTGGGGCCAGGCCAGACCAGGGGTCCCAGTGCTGGAAAAGAGATGGGCAAGGTGGAGCCCAGAGTGGCCTGACGCCCCTTCCCGTACCCCCACCGCCCTGAGCGCCGCGCACCTACCTCTTTTAGGACAGATTTCAACGTGTCAACTGTGAAAAGCAGGGGCTCCTTGTTAGTGTCATTCTCTCTCCTCACATCATAAAATCCTTGGATTGCTCTGGAAAACAAGAAGAAATCAGTTCATCTCTGGACTGCCTCCATGCAGTGCCCTGCGTTGCAGGCTCTGAGAGGAGAGCCCGGGTTTCCCCCCGATTTTCTCACAGTGGGGTCCCTTTGAGCCCAGATTTAATTCAAGGTGGAGCCGTTCAGTGGCTCACTGCGCCAGGCTGGAGGGAAGCGTCTCAGGAGTATCCTGCTGGGGCTCGGGGGCACAGGACCTGCCCACAGTCACAGCCACTGAAGGGCAGGGCTGGGGTCTGAACGTGCTCTTGAGTCCGTATTTTCTCTTTTTTAAAATATCTTTATTGAGATAATTTTACCCATTTAAAAGTGTGGAATTCCATGGTTTTTAGGATATTCAGGTTTGTGCCATCACCAGTCAATTTTAGAACATTTTCATCACCTCAAAAAAAAATCCCGAGCCTCCACATCCTTGCCAACACTTATCTCACCTTTAGAGTCTAGCTGTCCCAGAGGGTGTGCGGTGGGTCTCACTGTGGTCTGGATTTGTTTCTCTGAGTCCGTGCTTCCTAAACTCCAGTGCCCGGCACCAGAGACACAGATGTGTCCCTGGAAGTCACTGTTCCTGCCTCAGTCCTGCCCTGTCCAGGGTGCAGGGGAGTGGGGAGTGGCAGCTAAGCCACACTGAAGGCTGCTCAGCGTGGGAGCCTGAGGGTGTGGGAGTGCTTCAGGTGGGTGCCAGGGCTGGGGAATGGGAGGAAGGCGGATGGAGGAGCAGCGCAGGCCCAGGGATGGGAGGGATCCCACAGCCGGGGGATTTGGTAGGGCAAATGCCAGACATTAATGTCTGCCAGTCTGCCTTACCTGGGCATCTCCCCAGACACCTGTTGAAAGGTGCGGTGTGGTCCTTGCCCCATCTCCTGCTGCCCAAGCTCTGCCTGCCTTCCACACACCAGCTGCCGGGGGGCTTCCCGAGAAAGATGGCAGTTCTCTCCCACCAGGAGAAGTGGCAACCTCGTGCCAGGGAGACCTGGAGGTTCCCGGCTCTCAGGCCTGGTCTCGGGCGCTCGGGTCAGACTTACTTGATGAGCAGGACGCGGGCCTGCAGCTTCTTGACGGATTGCGCAAAGAACTCCCTGCTGACGAAATCGAAGCTGTGCTCTGGCTGCAGAGACAAAACCATTGTGACTTCTCACCACCAGGCACCAGGCACTCCTGTGGGTGGGAAGCCTGTCTCTCTTGGGGGCAGCTAGAGCCTGGGGGCGCCACCTTGGCCATCCACCCCAGGAGCGAGCCCAGTGCCCAACCACATCACCTCGACAAAGCCCTTATTAACTCCCATGAGCCAGAGACTCTTGCCTCCCGGACCTGTTGGCCATCTTCCCGGGCTCGCGGTTGCCCAGCCAGATGACACTTCCCAGGCTCCCTTACAGCCAGGTGTGGCCGTGCAACTAAATGCAGAGAAGTGACCTGGGCTATTTCTGGGCCTAGACTTTAGGACTGAGGTGTGGCCTCTCCACACCCCCTTTCCCCATCCACAGGCTGCCCTGCAGTGCCGCCCAGCCAGCCCGGGCCCCAGACTCTGCCAAACAGAGCCCACCGGCCTGCACCGACCATTTCCACGAGGAAGAAGTTTGCTTAAGCTGCAGTGCAGAGTGAGGACACCCGATGTCCCCACAGCACTCTGCTGGCCTGCCTCATAGCACTGACCACCCCGTCTATGACCATTTAAGCTGTCTAGGTCTGTGCTGTCCCACACGGTGACCATCAGCCACGTGGGGCTATTGAGGGCTTGAAATGGGACTAGTCCAAAGGGAGATGCACTGTAGGCATAAATTATACACTGGATTTTGAAGACTCAGTAGGAAAAAATAATGTAAAATATCTCAATAATTTTTTATATAGCTTACATGCTGAAATAATCACATTTTGGATACACTGAGTTAAATAACAAATATTCAACTTGATTTCACTTGTTTCTTTTTACTCTTTTAATATGGCTTCTAGAAGATGTAAATTACATGAGGCTCACATCATCGTCTGTTGGACTCTCCTGCTCTGGTCCGAGCACTCTCTGAGGGCAGGAGCTCTCCGAATTTCCTGTGTCCGTAGCTCTCAGCTCTCAGTGTGGCAGAGGAGGAGCTTGATAAACGTGTACTGAGTGGGTTAATTCAAGAAAGCTCGCACAGGACTGACTCCTAAGTCATGCCCAATACTCCCATGCCATCGAGATGAATATATAATTCCTATGAACATACGCGTACGCACGCACGAACACACAGAGCTATTGTCACAGCCACGAAAACTCCCTGCCCTCGATCTGCCCTGACCCCCTCCCAGCTGTTTCCTGCTCCTCAGGCTTTTCCAGCAACAGAGGTTCCCATCTCATCCACAAGGCCCCCTGAATGACAAGTTACCGAGGACACGGACGTGCCACACATCATCTCCTTTCGTGGCAGAGTGCCCGGCTTGAGCAAAAGCTCTGAGGGGGTCCTGCACGTGGCAGGGGCTGACCAGTGCCGTGGCTAAGGTGTCTATTAAAACAGAAGGGCATTCTGGAGGATCAGAAAGGCTAAGTAACTGTGTTACAGTCACCAGGCCAAGAGTCAGCTCAGGCATGGACTCCCAAATGTGCTTGCTCCCACCCCAGCCCCCCACCCCTGAGGCCTCCCAACCTCGCTTGAGTACGCCTCTCCTGCCAGGACTGGGGCTCTCTGGCTTGCGGGCTCAGGCCCTCAAAATTTTTTTTTTTTTTTTTGGTGAGGAAGATCAGCCCTGAGCTAACATCCATGCTAATCCTCCTCTTTTTGCTGAGGAAGACCGGCCCTGGGCTAACATCCGTGCCCATCTCTCTCCACTTTATATGTCAGGCCACCACAGCATGGCCTGACAAGCGGTGCGTCGGTGCGTGCCCAGGATCGGAACCCGGGCCGCCAGCAGTGGAGCTGGAGCACTTAACTGCTACGCCACGGGGCCGGCCCCATCAGGCCCTCAACTTAATTACGCATTGGTCCCCAAGGCAGAGATTGAGGGATATTATCTCCACTCACGTCTCCAGATGTGAAAATACAACACGAGTCTGAGTTTTTGCAGCCGTTTCTTCAAAGGCGACAATATGAGGATATTTCTCCAAGACAGCCTTTATGAGGACAGCTGCTAGGTGTGCCCGTCTTTCTCTTTTTGTCTTGTTTTTTTTCTCTTCCTCTTCATCTCTCTCCTTTTACCTTCTCTTCCTAGTCCACTTTCATTCCCTATCAATGTTTTTCTTTTGTAATTAAGGTGTAACTTACAGCAGAGTCCACAGATCTGAGGGTCAGCTCACAGCGGCCTTTTACACATGGAAGCAGCTATGTAACCCTGACCCAGATGGAGACCTGGAACACCACCAGCACCCAGCCGGCTCCCTCCCAGGGTGATGCTCCTAGAACACCACTATCCTGACCTCTAGCCACACAGATCAGTTTTGCCTCTTTGTTTTTTTTCACATTTTATTTTATTATTTTTTGTGTGTGTGAGGAAGATGAGCCCTGAGCTAGCATCTGCCAATCCTCCTCTTCTTGCTGAGGAAGGCTGGTCCTGGGCTAACCATCTGTGCCCATCTTCCTCCACTTTATATGGGACACTGCCATAACATGGCCTGACAAGCGGTGCCTCGCTGCGCACCCGGGATCCAAACCCGGGCCGCTAGCAGCAAATCGCACGCACTTAACCGCTATGCCACGGGGTGCCAGTTTTGCATCTTTTTGAACCTCATATAAATAGAATTATACAGAGTGGCCTCTTTTGTTTCTGGCTTCTTTTGCTCCGTAAATGCTTGCGTTTCATTCCTGTGTGGTGTTCCATTGCATGAACACAAAACAAATTGGTGCATTCTACTGTTGATGAGCATGTGGGTGATTTCCAGTATGGGGTTACTGTGAATACAGCTGCTGTGAGCATTCTCATACACGTCTTCTGTGCACATGGCACATATTTCTGCTGGGTGTGCATCTGGGAGTGGAATTTCTGGATCAGAGGATTTGCCTATGTTTTGCTTTAGTAGTTCCTGCCAAACAGTTTTCCAAAAGGGTTGCATCGATTTATACTTCCTCCTGCTATGTGGGAGAGTTCTGTTTGCCCCACATCCCCGTTAAGACTTGCTATTGTCAGGGCTTTCCATTTTAGGTATCCTGGTGGGGATGCAGAGGTATCTCATTGTTGCATCGCCCTAATTACTAATGATGTCGAGCACCTTCCGTGTGCTTTCTGGCCATTAGGATAGCCTCTGTCGTGAAGTGCCTGTTCAAATCTTTTGCCTGTTTTTTAGAAAAGAGGCTGTCAGTCTTTATCTTATTGATTTGTAAGAGTTCTTTATATATTTTGGCTATGAGTCCTTTAGCAGACCTATGCATTTAAATATCTTCTCTTAGTCTGTGGCTTGCCTTTTTACTCTCTTAATATTGTCCTTTTTTTGTTTGTTTTGTTTTGTTTTTTTGTGAGGAAGATCAGCCCTGTGCTAACATCTGCCAATCCTCCTCTTTTTTTTGCTGAGGAAGACTGGCCCTCGGCTAACATACGTGCCCATCTTCCTCCACTTTATATGGGACGCCATCACAGCATGGCTTGACAATCGGTGCGTCGGTGCGTGCCCGGGATCCGAACCGGCGAACCTCGGGCCGCGGCAGCAGAGCGCGTGCACTTAACCGCTTGCGCCACTGGACCGGCCCCCCTTAATATTGTCTTTTGATGAATGGAAATTCTAAATTTTAATTATGCCCTATGTATCTATAGTTTCATTGATTCACAATGTAAGTGTGTGTTGTTCTATTTAAAATATATTTGTCTACCTCAAGGTCATGAAGCTACTGCCTATGTTTTCTTCTAGAATCTTTACTGTTTTACATTTCATATTTTGATCTATGATCCATCTTGAATTAATTTTGGTGTCTAGTGTGAGGCAGGGATCTAGGATCAGACTTTTCCTTATGGATAGCCCATTGCCCAGCCCCCTCTGAATTGAGGTGTATATCAGGGGATCCGCATTCATAAGTTTAGTTTTGTTTTCTTTTTTGAGGAAGATTGGCCCTGAGCTAACATCTGTTGCCAATCTTCCTCTTTTTTCTTCTTTTTTCTCCCCAAAGGCCCCAGTACATAGTTGTATATCCTAATTGTAGGTCCTTCTAGTTTCTCTATGCGGGACGCCACCTCAGCATGGCTTGATGAGCGGTGAGTAGGTCTATGCCCAGGATCTGAACTAGCAAATCCTGGGCCGCCAAAGCAGAACGTGCGAACTTAAACCACTGCGCCATGGGGCTGGCCCCAGCATTCATAAGTTTTATAACAATTAAATTCCCAAAGTATTCTACAAATTCAACATCATCCCAATATAATTTTTAACAAAAGTTGATTATTCTAAACTTCATTTGGAAGTGAAAATATGCAACAAAAGCCGAGGAAAATGCATAAAAGGAGAACGAGGAGAGTGGACTTGTTCTAATGTCAAAACTTATTAGAAAGAAATAGGACTTAAAATCGAGTGGGATGGGGGCCAGCCTGGTGGCATAGTGGTTAAGTTTGTGCGCTCCGCTTCAGTGGCCCAGGGTTTGCAGGTTCGGATCCCGGGCATGGACCTACACACATGGCTTATCAAGCTATGCTGTGGCAGCATCCCATATAAAGTAGAGGAAGATGGGCACGGATGTTAGCCCAGAGCCAATCTTCCTCAGCAAAAAGAGGAGGACTGGCAACAGATGTTAGCTCAGGACCAATCTTCCTCACACACACACACACAAAATCAAGTGGGATGGCTCAGATGCTGCCAAAGATCAATGGGACACAGAGTGCAGGCACAGCCCCATTTGGGAATTTGTATCTTTTGTGATTTAGTGTATGTCCCAAGGGAGACTTTCAAATCAGTGGGCGGCCTTCTCCTTCAGGCACTGTGGTCGACCACGGCTCCCCCCGCAGAGCAGCTGTGTGCTGCATGGGGCATGGGCCCAGGAAGAGGAAGGGGCGTCTCCAAATGCCCCAAAAAACAAACAATCCTGGGGGCCAGCCCCGTGGCGTAGCAGTTAAGTGCGCGTGCTCCGCTGCTGGCGGCCCCGGTTCGGATCCTGGGCGCACACTGACGCACCGCTTGTCAGGCCATGCTGTGGTGGCGTCCCATATAAAGTAGAGGCAGATGGGCACAGATGTTAGCCCAGGGCCAATCTTCCTCGGCAAAAAGAGGAGGATTGGCATGGATGTTAGCTCAGGGCTGATCTTCCTCGCAGACGAAAAAACAAACAAACAATCCTGCACCTCAGGGCAGAGGAGAGCTGGGGCCCAGCACTGCTGCCCGAGAGTGACCCGGCTCTGGCCAGGGGATCAGCAGGAGGTAAAGCTCTCTCTCTGGAGAAAAGCTTTTCCACCAGGGCCTCCGGGACCATGCTGAGTAGGATCTGGCAGTAAGCCCCCTGCCCGGGGATCAGCACAGAGGACAGACCAGGGTGAGGGAGCCTCGGTAGTTAGGGGGGACCAACAGGCTGTTCATCCAGGAAAAGAATTAAAATGGATCCCTACCTCACACCACACTTGAGAACAAATCCCAGTTGGATCAACAACAAAACTAACATTCCTGTCTCCTTGGCTGATGCCCTGGTCCAGGGCTCATGTCCAAGCCCAGGCCTGGGCAACAGCTCTCAGTGGGCTCCCTGCGGCCAGGGCTTCCCACTTCTAATGGCAGCGTCTCACATGTGCAAAGCATTTTGCCCTCTTGCACAATCACAGTAAGAGCACCGTCTGTGAGCACCTAAAGACATGGCAATGTGCCACGCCACTCGACACCTGTGTCTGTGGCCTCCGCTAGACTTCACAGCAACCCCACAGAGGCAGGCAGAGGGGCTGGCACCTCCCAGCTGCTCATTCACCAGCTGCATGAATGAATAAATGAAGGAATGCACTTTCCTTCATCATGAAAGACAATGGAGGCTCAGAGAGCGTAAGTGCCTTGCCCAAGGTCACACAGCCTCTATGTGGCAGAGATGGCTGAGTTGCAACAAGTGCTCCTGTCACATACCTCCAGACCTCCGGACTGGCTGCTGGCTTTTAAGACCCTTCATTATCCAGCCCCTTTCTCTTCTTTTGGGTCCACACTCTCCATCAGGAACCCCCCTCTTTAATAGATGCACTGAGCCGACTCTAACCCGTTCCCTGTGCGGTAACAAGTACCTGGAATGTCTTTCCCTCCTCTACCCACCTCAATCCCACCACCTGGGCCCAGGACACATCCCACCTCCTCTAAGAAACTCCTGACCATACCCTCCCCCAGCCGCCAGCGTGCCTTCTGGGAACTCCTACTGCCTTTCGATTCATTCATTTAAGCATTTGCAACCATTTACGTAAAAACCTAAAGAAACACAACAAAAACAAAGGCCCTAACACAAGAGTCCACATCTAAGTACACAGACTCGCATGAACACACATGTTGGGACCGCAAGTGCGCCCACGACACGGCCGACAGTGGGCCTCGGCTTTCGCGTTTTGCTCCGTGGGCACAACTGTGTTCTGAGCGTGAAGCCCTCACCAGCTGTGCCTCGTGACCGTGGGCGAGTTGTTAGGCTCTCTTGACTTATTTCCTTGACTGTAAAATGTGAGTGACAACAGTACCCCCTCAAGGGCGGCAACGAGGATGACACGAGCTCGCATGTGCGAGGCGCCTGGAGGAACTCAGCGGCTGCGAGCACCAGCCGTGGGTGTCCCCACGTTTCTCCCAGGTGCAGGGTGAGCCCAGGTCAGCCCCACCCCCACCCACCTGGTGTGGGACATATCTGGACTTCAGGTATCTGCTGGTTAGTGGAGCCTCTCCCTCGTCCCCAGACCCCAATAACTGGTGGGGGACCAACAGGCCGTTCATCTGGGAAAAGAATGAAAATGGATCCCCAAAAGAATGAAAATAAGCAAAAATAAATAAGCAACTGATGATTCAAAAGAGTCTAGACATGACTTCATACCACTAGGGTGGCTAAAATAAAAAAAAAGGAAAATCACAGGTGTTGGCAAGCATGTGGAGAATTGGAACCCTTGTGCACTGCTGATTCGATCATAAAATGGTGCAGCCACTGTGGAAAACAGTCTGGTGGTTTCTCAAAAGGTTAAACATAAGATTATCATATGAGCCAGCAATTCCACTCCTGGGGGTATATCCAAAAGAACTGAAAGCAGGGACTCGAACAGATATTTGTACACACATGTTCACAGCAGCATTGTTCACAACAGCGAAAAGGGGGAAACGACCCAAGTGTCCATCAACGGATGAATGGCAGGTCCATACGACAGAATATCATTCAGCCACAAAAGGAATGAGATTCTGGCTACCACATGGATGAACCTTGAAAACATCTAAGTGAAATAAGGCAGACACAAAAGGCCACGTAGAGCATGACTCCGCCTACCAGAAATCCCTAGAGGAGTCAAATTCATAGAAAGAAAACAGAACAGTGGTTGCCAGGGGCTGGGGGAGGGAGAATGGAGGGTTAGTGTTTAATGGGCATGGAGTTTATTGGCGATGATGAAAAATTTTTGGGTGGTGATGGTTGCACATCGCAAATGTACTTAATGCCACTAAATTGTATACTTATAGATTGTTTAAAAATGATAAATATTATGATATGTATATTTTACCATGATAAAAAAAGAAAAAGAAAGAGGCTGGCAGGCAAACTGTGAAGGGAGCGGGGAGACAGCTACACTCACCCAAGCGATCCTCCGGTCTCTGTTCAGCACCAGCCCTGGGGACAGAAGCACAAAGATGGTGTCCGCGCCGCCTGTCAGGGTGAGGGCACTCAACTTGGCCTCCCTGGGGACTCTGGGCCCTTCCAGCCAGGGCTCATTTCTTCAGCCTGGACTGGCGAGGACCACCCCTGACGTCCTCTTGGGGTTCACCCGGAGCAGAGCTTGCCCACAGCCACCTGGCCACAGACCTGTGGGCCCCACACGGGCACCTCCCCCAGCCACCCCAGTGGGTGGTGCAGAAGGATGGTGGTGGGGACAGTCGCCCTACCTGGCATTCGTAATTTTCATCTCTGAGAACCTTAAAATGTTCATTCAGATCTTTAAACACCAGGAAGGACCCAATAGCTAAGAATCGTGTGGTCACTTGTCAGAGAGAAATGGAGTGAGCGAGAAAGGTTGGAGGGGTCGAGAGGCCCGGGTGGTCCCAGCTCCAGGCCGAGCCTCGGTTCTCTGTCACAGTCCCGATGGTGGACAACTTGGCCTCACCTAGGAAGGACGGACACCCACCAATTCCACACCTGGGCCACGACTCCTGGAGAAATGGCTGCAGGGGTGTCAGGGAGAGTACAGAATCGCAGACCCTGGAGGCGGCCTGGTGTCAGCCGGGACGGAGAAGTGAGCTGTGGGGTGGTCGTTTGGGGACCCTCTCCACTGGGGAGCCAGGGGACTGGAGGTGCAGGCGTCAACAGGGGTAAATTCCACAAACGTGCCGCCTAAGAAGGAAGCGCGATCCCTCCTCCCTGCGAGTCTTTGCTCAAACAGCACCCTCCCAGCCAGGCCTGGAGACCGCCCCTTTAAAACCACACACATCTCGTCGGGGCCTCTCCATCCGCTCCTGATTTATGTCTCTCCCCAACGCTCAGCACTTTCTAAGGCACTCCACCACTTACTTCCCCGCTGCTTCTTGCCTCCGCCAGAATGCAGCCTCCGTGAGGACAAGGGGTTTGTCTCTGATTCACAGCTGCATCCTCAGGACCAAGGACAGAGCCTCTCACACAGTAGGTGCTCAAAAAGTGCTTATTGATTACCTCTGGGTGGCGGGGGGGGGGGTGCGATTGGGGGGGCAGAGTTCAAAGGAATGGGTGCTGTTCTGTTGTGTTAGCTGGGTGATGGCACATGAGTACTGCTGTTATTATTATTACTGTTAACATTATTATTAGTTAGACGTACATAGATGACATACCAACAAAAGATATTTTGGGAACTAAACTACCCGATTCTAGAGTCCATATGGAAAAATAAATAAGCAAGAATAGCAGAATAAGCATGAAAAAGAGCCATGAAAAGAGACTGTCCTACAGATATTAAAACCTACTGTGGGCCCTCAATAATTTAAACCACGTAGTGCTGGCAAGTGACAGATGGCCAGACCCAGAGAAAGAGAGAAGGTCCAGAGACAGACTCAGTACGGCGGGCAGGCATGATGTGGTAGGTCCCCACACGGGTGAAGGCAAAGATAGACTTTCAAAAAACGGCATTAGGCAACTGAAGAGCCATCTGGAAACAGATAAACTCAGATCCAAACCTCAGCCTGTGCACTAGATAGACACCCGGTGTATCAAATATTTAAATGCAAATACTCAACTCCAAAAAGCATTAGCATCAAATATGAGATTTAACTTAAACTCGAAATGCAGAAGCCATAAAAAAGACATATATTCAATTACAGTAAAAAGAATTCTGCATCGCAAGAAAAAAAACCACTCTAAGCAAAGTCAAAACATAAATGACAACCTGGGAAAAAGTATTTGTAATTCAATCTCCCCCACATATGAAGAGTTCCGAAACCAGGAACCCACTAGAAAGATGGGCAAGAGGACGGGAACGTACCGCTCTCAGGAAACAAAAAATACAAGAGCTATTCCTCCTTACTGTAAAAAGAAAATGAAAATGAAAACCACGTTGAGATATAATTTCTCGCCTATCACATGGGCAAAATTCCAACCTCACGACAGCTGGTGACACAGGCCTGTCATCCGTCACAGGCTGGGCTGCTCAGGGACAGCCCTGGGGGCACCTGGCAACTTCGAAGCCCAGCGCCCCCTCAACTGTGCGTGCCCCCACTATCTACAGGTCGTTAGCACTTCTGCAAAGCCAGGAACACGGCTGCTACGCAGTACACTGTCCCTCTCTGCACCTGCGGTCCCTCTACGGGGGACTGATTATCCTTCGACATTCATGTGGGAACATCCTGTGTTTGGAAAAAAGAATTGTGGCCCAATCTCCGGGATCCATGTAAGTACAAGAAACCAGGGGCCAGCTCCGTGGCTTAGCGGTTAAATGTGTGTGCTCCGCTACTGGCAACCCGGGTTCGGATCCCGGGCGCGCACTGACGCACCGCTTCTCCGGCCATGCTGAGGCCGCGTCCCACATACAGCAACTAGAAGGATGTGCAGCTATGACATACAACTATCTACTGGGGCTTTGGGGAAAAAGAGGAGGAGGATTGGCTATAGATGTTAGCTCAGGGCCGGTCTTCCGAAGCAAAAAGAGGAGGATTAGCATGGATGTTAGCTCAGGGCTGATCTTCCTCACACACACACACAAAAAATTAGAAACCAAGGAAGCTGCAGAACCAGTTCTACGGCGGGGCCTGTTGTGGCCAAGAGGGAGATAAGGGGATATATTTGCATGTGTTTATAGGTACCTAAGAAAACACTGGAAGGATGCGAATAAACTTAAAAAAGAAGGTTATCTTAGAGGTGAGCCGAAGAAGAGGATGGATGGGACTGGGAGACTTGGCGAGATGTGCACATCTTTTTATATCATTGTGGTTTTTAAACCATGTGATCTAGCATCTGTTCAAAAAGTAATATTAAATTTAAAAACAGAACCAAAATGACAACTAGGTTGGCATCTCTGCTCAGTCCTTTGGAAACACCATCAACCCCATGGGGGCAGGGCATTGTGGGGCGGGGGGCACTGGGGGAGGGGCGTCAGGCTCCCTGCTGGAAAACGGAAAACGGATGTTTGAGTACAGAGTGGCTTTCCAAGAAAGAGACAATTATGGAAACATTAAGAAGAGCTATTTTCTGTAATTATTAGGTTTCCTCCTCTAATGAGAGACCATGGAACTTTTAGAAGATAAATTCAGATGATTAACTGTTGATAGAGGTTCTTAGGCATTTTCCACTCAAAATACTTAGAAGGACCAGGTAATTGGAAGATGTTCTGGTCGCTGCACTAGTAGATCATCTAAGCCTAATGAAACCAAGGCCCAGGCTTCTTGACTGCCCTTAGCTCTGGCCATGACCTCCCTGCACAGATGACCGGCCCCTGCTGCCTGTGCAGGACCGGGGCCACCCCTCGGCCTGGGCCCCCACCAGAGCTCACTGCCCTCCTCCTTCCTCTGGGCGTGGGCTCCACCTGCTCAGAGGATGTGAAAACATTTTAAAAGGGGGTTATCTTGGTGGTGGAGTGACCCCTAAGTTATCTGGGTGCCCCCCATGGCGCTGTTCCGTCTGCCCTGAGGCCTTGGCTCCCCCCACGCCTTGGCCAAGTCCTCCTATTCTTCCAAGATGTGCTTCCACGGGACACATCCTGAACTCGCTGGGTGCACAGCCCTGCTGCTCTTCTGTCTGCCTCCCCTGTGACAATGACCTTTGTGAGGGCAGGAACTGGGTTTCTCAGACCAGCCGGCCAGCACAGAAGTCCCTTCCATAAGGAGTCCACCTAGCAGATCCCAGAGCAAGTGGCTGCAGCGTTTCCGGAAGTGAGAGGGACTGGTGCTCTGTACTTTCCTCAATTAGATTCAGATTCCGGGGACACCAAGCGCCAGCAGCCGTGCAACAGGGCTTCTGGACTCACTTATCTCATTCAATTCCCTTCACGACCGTACAGAGGCAGGTGTCAGCATCTCTGTTTTACTGAGAAGGAGTCGAGGAGGGACGAGGCTGGGGTCAGCCCTGGAAGGAGGCTTGGCCTGGCTCGGCTGGGAGGGGTGGACTCTGCACCAGCACTGCCAGGACCCCTCAGGCTGGCCCCGCCAGAGACCTGTGAGAGACGCGCCCTCCAAGGGTTTCAGATCCCTGAAAAGTTGCATGAAACATACATTTTATAAGAAAATCATTTTGAGGGGCTGGCCCGGTGGCATAGCAGTTAAGTGCTCGCGCTCCACTACGGTGGCCTGAGGTTTGCAGGTTCGGATCCCAGGCGCGGATCAACACACCACCTGTCAAGCCATGCTGTGGCGGCATCCCATGTACAGTGGAGGAAGATGGGCACGGGGGTTAGCCCAGGGCCAGTCTCCGTCAGCAAAAAAAGAGGAGGATTGGCATTGGATGTTAGCTCAGGGCTAAATCTTCCTCACACACATAAACAAAGAAAGTTGTTTTGAATGCAGGAGATATCAGAACTCTAGATTCCTCCCTCTCCTGCCACAGCCTGTGATATTGTGATATAATAAGAAATACATGTTTTAGTCTGCTCCCTGACTTTTGGCCAGAGCTCCTAAAATCTGTGTAATTTCCCAACTGATAAAGGTGCTAGGAGTGTCTACTGTTCTAATATTTGGTCTTTGACCCCAGTTCCTGACACAGAGCTCCTAAATCCCTTGGAATTTCTTGGGTGACAGAAGCATCTTGTGTTCTAATGAGGTGACTCTGGGTGGGCTCTTGGATGGGTTCAGAGTGGGGGCTGGTGGCCAGAAAGACCAAGCCATGATTAGAAGCTTGGAACTTTCGGCCCTACCCCCATCCTCCAGGGAGGGAAGAGGGGCTGGTGATTGACATAATAATCCCTCATGCCTCTGTGATGAAGGCTCCACAAAAATTCCTGGACTAGGGGATTTGGAGAGCTTCCGGGCTGGTGAACACACTGAGGTTCGGGGAGGGTGGTGCGCCTAGAGAGGGCATGGAAGCTCTGCCCCTTTCCCTACCCCTGCCCTACGCATCTCTCCCATCTGGCCGTTCCTGAGTCAGATCTTTTTATAACCAACCAGTGATCCAGTAAGTAAACTGTTTTCCTGAGTTCTATGAGCCATTCTAGCAAATGTCGAACCTGAGGAGGGGGCTGAGGGAACCCCTGATTTACAGCTAGTTGGTCAGAAGCACAGGTGACAACCTGGATTTACAACCTGGATTTGCAACTGGCGTCTGAAGGGGGGCATTTTCGTGGGACTGAGCCCTTAAACTGTGGGGTCTGCGCTGACTCCGGGTAGACACTGTCAGGACTGAATTGAATTGTAGGACTCCTGCTGGTGTGGACGAGTGGTCGCTGTGGGAAAAGCCCACCCCTTTAGTGTCAGAAGTGTCCTGCGTGAGAGTGGAGGGAGGAACTGTCCCCCCTTACACAGATCAAATCGTTTTCCACGCCCAGCGCCCTGCTTTGTTTCCCTTCTTACCTCTCACCCAACTCCCGACTCCAGCCCCACTCAGCCTCCCATCCCCCTTCCAGATTGTTCCAGAACTGGACTCTCCCAGGTCTCACTCCGGTGCCCATGACCCTTTGGTCTTCCCTCCACCTTCAGGACAGAGTCCTGATTGCTCAGCTTGCCCACGAGGTCCTCCCGTGTCCCCCTCAAAGCCCGGCTCAAGCTGCCACCTCCTCCCCCACTCCCTGTCACTCTCCTTCTCTCTCCTGCCTCTGACCCCACATGCTATCCAGAATGACCTCCTCTGCCTGGTGACCCCCCCAGGGTGGGCACTCGATAACAGCGTGCTCGGGGAACAAAGGAAAATGATCACAGAGTAGACAATTATCTTCTAACATCTGTTTTCTAGAAACTATCCCAATTCCTTTTTGAGGAATTGAGATACTTGCCCCTCAGGCTGAGAACCCCCGGGAATAAGATGAGGATGCCCCTTGGACTGAAGGACACAACTGGCCAGCCACCAGATGGTCCCCACTCAGCACCCAGTGGGGGAAAATCCATCCCAAGACACTCCTGGCATTTTCCCTAAGGCATGCGAGGTTTTCAGGCATCCCCGACAGGAGAATTTCTGTCCTACCAAGTCCTGGTGACCCCTTAAAAACCTTCAAACAACAGCAGCAAGGAAGCAAAGAGCCAGCCAGATAGCACCCTGTCCCCACCACCCTTACCCTAGCCTGGACCAGGGGAGAGGCCTGAGCTAGCCAGGCCCCTGTGGGGCCACACTTTGGCCACTGCCAATTTGGAAATGCGAGTCGATCCGTTCCTCCCCACCTCCCCATCCTCCAGTTAAAACCCTCCAAGAGCTTCCCTCTTCTTTTGGAATAGACATCATATCAACCGTCAACCAGTGGTAGCTTACTGGGCCCTGACCAGTCCAGTCCCCACCCGCCAGCCTCCATGGCAGCCACTCTCTCTCTCCCTCAATGCTCCTTCCCTCAGGTTCTGGAAATGGACACACTCCCTCCCGCCGTAGGCAGGGCCTCTGCACGTGCTGTCCCCTGAGTCTGGAATGCTCCCCACACCATCACCTCTTCTTCACCTGGGTGTGCCTTCTCTATCCTCTCGCTGCCGTCTGGGCTCCTGGGCAGGGACTCCCACAGATCGGGGCCCCTCCCCAGGTGGGTAGCCATCAATGCGGTGACTTGGTTGACATCTGTCCCCCGACCCCCAGGCTCTCTACTCTGGCAGTGCAGGGCAGGGGTGGTTCTGCCCAGAGTTTATCCCGCAGGAGCACACGGCCAGCCTGGGGGCCAGCCCAGGATATGAATGGACAGCTGACATCAGCCCCGGGATGGGCTGTGAGAGGGAAGGAAGGCCCTGGGTCCTCCCTCTCTGGCCTCAGTTTCCTCATCTGCAAACAAGGGGTCCCTGAACCCCGAGGGTCCTCGCTGCAGCCCTGGGAGGACGGGACAATGTGGTCGGCCGGGAGCAGACAGGGTCTGGGCTGCTGCCACCTGGGGGGCTGAGGACTGGTGGCTTGGGTGCGGGGGCTCTCTGACCACAGAGCACAGAGGAGGCCCAAAGCTCAAAGGGAAAGAGAGTAAACTCAGAAACCCTTCAGCCGCTCCCTCGCCCTTCTCTGCTGGGACCTGCCAAGGTCACAGACCCAACTGCCAGCAGAGGCAGGCAGTGTGGGTGCAGGGCCCACTGACACGGCAGCAGAGTCTGTCCAGCTGGCGGTTGCCCATGGGGAATGCAGACAGTGTTGCCAGGTCTTCCTATTTTTCAAAAGAAACTGGAAATCTCCATTTTTACAGAAAATATTTCTGTTTTAACTATGATGGGTCTATTCAAAATAACCTCCATGCCAAATTTTTTGTTTGAACTGAACAAGCCAAACAAATCATGCTTGCAACCCCAGGGCAGCCCGGCCTGTCTTGGGGGTCTGAGCATCCCCCATGGTGGGCAGGCTGCAGGGGCCGGATGTCGACACAGGCCTGTCCTTTGTCATTAGGGAACTCCAACCAGAGTTGGGCTCTCCCTCCTTCCTGCCGCACCTCCAGCTTGTGTCCAGAGGCTTAGGCCTTGTGACTAGAACGTGGATAGAAAGGTAGATAACATAAGGACTAGGCCTCCCCCATCAGTCCCACCCTGGCTGGCCGGGCTCATTGCCTCCTGGTTTCTCCCACAGCCAGTCGAGCTCTTGCTCAGAGCCTTTCCTGGCAGCTCCCTTCACCAAGACCACCTTCCTCCTGGAGGTCCCCGCGACCAGCTCCCTCACCTTCGTCACTTTGCTCACAAGTCACCTTCTCCACGAGCCCGACCCAGATCATTCTACTTAAGAGAGCTCGAAGAGAGCAACTGCGAGCTTTTTTGCACTCTGTGAAGGCTCTGAGGGTACCAGAAGCCAGGAGAGAGGCATAAACAGTCTGTCACGGCCCTGCCAACTCTTTGATCGTGGGCTTCTGGCCTCCAGAACTGAGAGAGAGTAAATGTCTGTTGTTTAAGCTGTGGCAGTCCCAGGAAGCAAATACAGACTCCTGAGGGGTCGGGCTGGATGTTGGGGGTGGCCCCGTCCTCTGCTCCGCTCCAGAATGGAAGGGGGGCTGTCAGGGGCTCTGGGGTCCGAGGGAAGGGACTTGGGAGGAGCCTGGAACGCTGGCTTCCCCAGTGTCACCCACACCGAGGAGGCACCTGGTGGGGTCCAGGAGCCTGTTGGGTCTTCTTTTAGGTTACTGCCAGGCTCCAAAGGGCCATGGCGGCTGCAGAGGGGCTGGTCCTGACACAGTCAGCCAGGCGCTTGCCCACTCCTGCAGCACCTCCTTCCCAGCTCCTCCATCCCCCTCCCCACCTCCCTTAACAACTGGTTCAGTGTCTGTGCTCACCATTTCACGTGACTAATCGGCTTCCCCAGCCTGGCCGGGGAGCATGTCTCATTCTGGATTAGCCCACTTCTGCACCTGGGGCCTCTCTGGCCCAGCCATCTGTGTGGGGCCTATCAGGGAAGCCTGGGCCCACGGTCCTCATGGCCCTCAGGGCCTTCTGCCCTCCACCGCCCCTCTCCATGATGGATTTGCAGGGAGGGGCAGACAAAGGTTCAGAGATGATAACTAAGACAATCCCCCAAAACAGGTCACAAACTGGCAGCCAGAGGCCAAAACAGCTCCTAGGTATATTCCATCTGACCTCAGAGTGTGTTGTCAATTTCCAGAAAAAAATACAATACAGTAGATCTCTGGCTTCTCTGAGCAACCGGAAATTCCGGCCATACTAGACCCAAGTTCCCATATGATAACCACTGACTGGGCTGCCCTGCCTAGGCATGCCAGCTCCAGTTCCACAGTCCCTACCACTCCCTACTGCCTCACTCCCAGCAGCTGGATTCATATCACGACTTGCCCAGCTCCCACAGGCATGGTGGTTTTTGACCTCTGCCTCATTGGTACTTTATAAACTGAAGCCACATTCACCCCCTTGCTTGATCCTATCAGCCTATGAGGTCAAAAATCCCAAGACTTTGTCACCTAAGAAAGCCAGAGAAGGGCCGGCCCCGTGGCTTAGCGGTTCAGTGCTCGCGCTCTGCTGCTGGCGGCCCGGGTTCGGATCCCGGGCTTGCACCGACGCACCGCTTCTCTGGCCATGCTGAGGCCGCGTCCCACATACAGCAACTAGAAGGCTGTGCAACTATGACATACAACTATCTACTGGGGCTTTGGGGGGAAAATAAATAAATAAATAAAAATTATAAAAAAAAAAAAGAAAGCCAGAGGAGTCTAAAAGGGGAGGGACTTATCCAAGACAGCTGAGCTAGCAGAGTCAATTCAGTGCACGTTCCATCCTACACACTGTCTCCCTGGGGCTTTTACTGCACCTCCTGGGAGCTGCCTCCTGGAGCCCCTGTCGGGAGCAGGCCCTCCTACGGGTCTCTTCCAGAGCACCCTGTACATCTCCTTTCTTACACCTGTAATAAAATGTCTATTGTTTTGTCTGTCTACTAGTTTATCATCCATTTCTCCTTCTAGAATGTATGTGCCCCGTCCAGCCTCCTCCTTGCACGACTCCTAGGGAGTCATTTCCAGTGCGGGTACTTGTGAATGGCGCCCCTTGGAGGTGGGCCAGCCAGAGGTACTGCCCACCAGGAGAGGGCCGGGGTCTGCTGTTGCTCACCGCAGCTCTGCAGCCTGGCTCAGGCTGGGCACAGAGCAGACCTTCAGGAAAGGCTCCCTGGACAAAAGCATCCAGAGAACAAAGAGCAGCAAACATGGGCCTGTCGCTGCCCTGAAGCCAAGGTGCCACCAACTCCACTTCCCTGTTTTGAAAAAGTCATTTGCCCCCCTAGGACGTGCAAGCCTCTCTCTGGCACCTGGTACCCACCTCACAGGACCAGCAGAGTGTGGGTGGGACATTACCCAACATTTAATCCCAACACACCCGACCAAGCTCCCCACAGGCCGTGGCTTTCTGCAACGTGCAGTCGCTGTCTGACCTGGCACAAGCCACTTTGCCTTTCCGAGCCTCAGTTTCTCCTGCTGTAGGTGGCATGAGTACAGGGCAGTAGGCGGACTAAATGAGATACATTTGCAAAGCACTTAGGATTATGCCTGGTCGGAACAAGCAGCGATCAAGCCTAGTCATTATCATTCCCCAGTAGTAGTGCGGTTCAGCAATGGCCTTGGATGGTGAGTCCCTTACCTGTGGCCACCCGGGTGGTTCCCCTCTGCAGGAGGAGTTTCCCACACTCCTCACTCACGTGACTGTTGTTCTTCAGGAACCTGGGGGAGACAGACGGATGCTGAATGCCTTGGGGCAGGGGGGCCAGACAGAAAGGAGGGGAGGAAAGGGAGAGGAAGGGCACTCCCAAAGGACGCAGGCGTGTGTCCATGGGATGTTCACATCAGTGGTGTGAGTGTGTGTGTGTGAGCGCACCTGGAGAGGATTTGGGGGCAGAGAGTGTGTGAAGAGGGGTCACATAAGTGAAGGGCATGAATATAGGAGGGGGAGAATGAAAAGCAGAGAAAGTCCCAGCTGGGGGATCTGAGGAGGGCCGGGAAGCCTGATGCTCGGGGTGAGCACGGACAGAAACAGGCTTGGTGTGGATGTGTGAGCAGGAGACAGAAGCTTCTTCTGTGCCCCAAAGGTCTCCTCCCTTGGTGCCCTTAGTTCCCCCAGGCCTCCCGCCCCACCGGTGTCGCCCGCCGGCACCCACCCCCGCAGCATCTCCTCCGGGCTGACCACGCTCGAGGGCTTCTTGGAGGCCTCCACTTGCAGTGTGTGCTCTATGGCTCTCCGCTTGTAGGTCAGCATGTTCTCCATCTCCTAAGGATTTGTGGGTTCTGCTGGGTGGGCAGGGCTCCCAGCTGCAGATGAAGGGGCCCAGCCCCTCCCCACCCCCACCCGCCCTCAGCAGCCCCTCAGTGGCGCATCCTCTACACCCTCTTAGCCCGTGATTCATTCTGACCCCGTGAGGGGTGGCACAGGTTAGTAAGCCCTGCCTCAGTCACCACCAGCCCAGCCCTGCCTGTGGCTGGGGACAGCTGGAGGGACCAGGCTGGATGACAGAGGGAAAGGAAATCTCTGTCAACTGCCAAGTGTTTGCAAAGGTGCGATATTAGGGGCCATAGGTCATGAACCGTCCAGGGTCCGGGGTTCAACCATGACAAATTCATCTGGTTGAACTAAGGCTATCACTCCCAACGGTGGAGAGGAGACTGGCTGAGGGGGTGCAGCTCGGGGACCTCCAGTCCCCCATCAAGTACCCATTTCCAGCCCAGCTCACTCAGAGAATGGCCTGGCCCTGTCCACAGTCCACAGCCTGGAGGAGCAGTGGGAAGTGACAGTCCCATCTGTGCCCCCTGAGAAGGCAGGACAGGGAGGACCAACCACTCACCAAGACCCCCCAGGAGGAAGGCCCTGGGGGCACTGTGTTGGTCAACTCAGCAGGTGAAACAGATAAAGAAGCAAGAGTGGCAGCCACCGCAGTCTCACTGCATCCTCATGACAACGCACGAGCTATCCGTTCACGCAACATCCATTGAGCACTCACTCTGGGCCGGGGTTGGACACGTGGTGATGAAAAGACAGCCACGATTCTGGCCCTTGTGGAGTTTGTGGTCATTTTAGGGACAAGAAAACTAAAACTGATGAAGGAGCTACGTCACAACCGAAAGGCGGAGCCTTGGGAACAGAATGACAGAATGTCAGAGCTGGCAGGGCACCTCCCAGGTCATCTAGTCCAACCTCCTTGTTTTACAGGTGAGGAAACTGAGGCCCAGAGAGGTGTAGTGACTTGCCCAGGGTCACACAGCAGGTAAACGGTAGAGCCAGGACTCAGATGCAGAGCAGCACTGGCTGTTGTCATTGGTGGTGGAGGCACTGGTGGCGGAGGTGAGAAGGGTCAGCACTTTTACCATTGGTCCACACTCTGGGTTGCTGTGTGCAGTTGTGCAGTTCGTGCACAGCACAAAGTCATTTCACTAAGCGTGAGTGCAGGTGGGCTCGCCAAACCATGTGCCCCCAGAGCTTCCTCAACCCACTGCTCCTACCCTCTCCCACCCCAGCCATTTCTTGATCCACCTGGCATCCTGCAGATCCCAGGCCACACACTGGGTTTCCAAGGATGACAAAGGTCCCTGCACCCCTTTTCCTGCCCACTCCTAGGGCTATAAGCAGCATAACTCTGTCCTCTGTGAGGGGTCCCCTGACCCGCCTTGTCTACCTTCTGCCACTTCCTCCCGCCTCCCTGGTACCCACCAAAGGAGACAGGGCAGAGGGCACCAGCCAGGCCCCGGGTCTCCCCCAGCGACAGCATGCACGAAGGCCCCCGTTCTTACATTAGAGTCCAGGGCAAATGGCGATGAGTCCAGCAAGATAAGTTTATCCACCATCTCGGGGAAGATACAGGAAAACTACGATGCGACACAAAAAGGGAAGAATGAATAGGAGAGGAAGATGGAAAAGGGACTCAGACTTTTCCCGGGGGACACTGCTGTTTCCCGAGACACCTTTCAGGCTGGGGGAAGGGTGCTAACCAAGAGGCCAGAACAAGAATCTTCTATCCCTTCAGATCACCTTCCTCTCCCCTCCTCCCGCAGTCTGCGCCCAGCACCAAGCTCCAAACCCTAGAGATGGCTGGACTCCAGGGCTCTCTGTGACAGAGGGGGTGGGGAATGTCAAAACCCTTAAGTCCAGTAGGAATCTCCACTGTTTCACTCACTTCCCACAAAGCAAACTGGCACCAGCTAATAAAATGCTGGCTTGAAACTGGGATATGAGTCACTTCCTTTCCCAGGTAACTTGCCCTCCCTCCTCCTGCTCATCCCATCCCACCTGGAGGAGGGCCCAAGGTGTGGCCAGAGGTGGTCCCTGCAAAACCATCTACTCACCATTCCACCCACAGTGCCACCTGGGGGACAAAAGAAGAGTCTGGCTGATATTTCCCAGCTCTCAAAATCCTACTAAAACTTCCTCCCAGGAGCCGACACACCCTCAGGTAGGGGACTGGCTCCTCTCTCCCACTGCTGGCCAGAGTTCTGTATTTGCTGTGAAACTTGGGGCTCCCTCTCCGGGGCCATAGGGCCCCTTCATCAGACCCGGCCACTCAAAAGGCCACATTTTCTTTATCAAATTGAGAGCCACGCCGCCTAGGGCGCCCTATGTCTCTCAAGGGAGCTGCCTGAGGCCAAAGGGCACAGCGCCCAAAGGTCAGTGTCTAACAGACCCCCCCCCCTCCTTGCAGTTCCCAGAAGCACAGGGGAAGTGCACCTGTGTACCGACTCCTCTCTCTCCCTCGCAGCCCCACCACTGAGCCCAGCCAGTCCTGGCCAAGGCGTACTCACCAAAACTGTGGCCCAGGAGGGAAAATCGATTCCATTTCAAGGCTGAAAACACACGGAGCCAGGTCTGGATGGGCCCAGCCTCACCCGCCCTCTGTCCTGCAATCTCTGTGCTTGGGAAATCCCTCCCCAGCATCTGGGGGTACCCCATTCAGGAGACCAGCTTAGAGGCGCCCCAGCTCCCCCACAGGGGTGGAACCCTCAGGAGGAAGCAAGCCCTTCTTGGCAGCCCTCCCCAACTTTCCCAGTCACCCATGCATTCCTGGAAAAACTGGGACCAGACCCCAGGTTGTTCCCAGGCCGGTGCTGCTTCCTGGCTAACACCCAACTTCATCAATGAGAGGGGGTGTCGCAGGGCACAGCCCCCCCAACACACACACACACACACACACACACACACACACACATTCTGCCTCTTACCTGCCACAACTCTTCGAATCTCACTCACAAAGTTTTGGTGGTAATACGGGAAACCTGGGCTGTAATGGGACGAGAGCCCGTGACCCCCGAAATCCATGGCAATGTAATGAAAGTCTGAAATGGAGTTAAGTGGGTAGGAGAAGGTGTCTATGTCAGCCGTCTCTCCCCCCACCCCCCGCCCCATTCTCCTCAGTCTTGCCACCTCGCCCCTGGGTGGCACCTCCCCTCACCTTTCGGGAGAAGAGGGATGAGTTGGTCGAAGGAGTTGGCATTGTCCAGCCAGCCGTGCAGGCAGAGAACTGGGTGGCCCTGCTGGGGGCCCCAGGCTTTGGCAGCGATGTGGCCCCAGGGCACAGCCAGCTTCAGCTCTGAAAACAGACCTGAAAGACAGAGACACGCCCTCATTCGTGAGGCTGGCACTTCCTGAGCCCCTCATCTATGACCCAGTGTGTTCAGGGCATCAGCACTATCCAGGGGGCTCAGATTCCCATGCTGCCCCCAGGGGGTCCTCGTGTAAGTTCACACAGGGAGAACCTGGCTGGCCTCCCACGTACGCTCCTCTAACTTGGGGTTCCCGGAACGCTGAGAGGCCACGTGTGGCCGTGTCCTGGGGTCCCCATCCCCGGCTGGTCAGGCTCAGCCCGCTCCCGGGGCCACAGGTGAAGGAGCTGCCACAGGCAGGAGGGCGGCGTGGTCGGCGAGCCCGCTCCCTCCTTCCCCCCGCGCTCCTCCCGAGGAGGAAGCGTGCGCGTGGCCTCCCCCACCCCGCTCTAGTCTAGGGGCCCGGGCCGGGGGTGCTCACCCATCGCTCGCGTCCCTCGGCGCACCGCCGCTGTCAGTCTGTCTTCGGGGCCGGCCCCGCCTCTCTGCCCAGGCCACGCCCCTCGCCGGCCGGCCCCGCCCAGGCCCCGCTCCTCGCCGGCCAGCCGTCCCTGCTGGAGACCTCGCGGCTGCCTGGAGCTCCAGGGCAGCGCGACCTGGCCCTCGGTGCTGGCCGGGAGGGGCCCTGCGCTCCCGGAGACGCCGCCGGCACTGGGAAACCCGCCCCGCCCGCCCGCGGAGGCTGTGAGCAGAGCGCCTGGGGAGTCCCAGGGCGGTGACCAACAACCTCCCAAATCCCTGTCTACACCCGGGTCTCAGCTTGACACGCGGCCGGACGCCGACCCCTGGGCAGGCCCCATGGCCACCGACCCCCGCGCGGGAGCAGCAGCTGGCGAAGGCCCGGGGAGCAGCCACAGCAAGCGGGCGCCCTCTGGGTGCTCTCTGGCCCTCACTGGGCGGCTGAAGGGGTGACTTTGTTTAATGGTTTCATGTCCGCTTGGGAGGCCGGGCTGCGTCCACCGCGTTGTCATGCAGTCCTGGGGTCCTCGGCAGCGCCTGGCACGAACCAGCCTTAGTATTTGTTGGACACGTGAACAAATGAATGTATACACTGGGGACATGGGGGAACCCCCCAGGTGAGGAAGGATTAGAGACAACGACATTCAGCCTGCAAAAGATCAAGAACCCTAAGTCATGAATTCCACACTGATTTATCTGCCCCTCTATGGAGGAAAATTTGCAGTGTTTCCCATGTTTTGCTTTACAAGAATGCTGTAATGTACAACATAACACGGTCAGGAACACTATAAGGTAAACTAGCAGAGGTGGGAGGGCTGGGGTGAAGGCTGAACCAATTGGTAATGTTGCCAGCTGTTTCTACATGGCCACACTGTCCCCTTCTGCGTTCCACCTGTGCTGGGCAAGACTGCCTGCTCCCCTGTGGCCTTGACAGATGAGGAAAGCATTCAACTTCAGAGTGCGTGTCAAGTTGCTAGATGAGAAATTGTATCACAGGGTGCTTATAGTTAGAATTTCTCTTTTTACAACTGGGCTTACTCTTTTTTATATACTTAAAGGCCGTTTGTATTTTTTAATGTCCTTTCCCCATTTTTTTCTATTATTTCCTGATTTCTTAGAACTCTTAACTGCGAGAGAGATTAGTTCTTTTCTCTATGACATGAATTGCATATTTTTCCCCAAATGCTTGTCATTTGACTTTTGAATTTATTTATTTATTGCCATGCAGAAGTTTTTAAATTTTTATGTAGTCAAATTGGTCACTCTTTTCTTATTTCACTTCTAGATTTTGAGTCATCTCAGAAAGGCCTTTGTCATTAAGTTTTGGGTTGGATAGTCATGCAGCAGAAGATTGCTAGAACCGCAATGGCACATGGAAGGAGTTTGGAAAATTCTTTGTTAAATGAATGAATGAATAATAATACACAAATAGGCACACCAGTGTATGTCACAAGTTGTATTTTTCTTTTTAGTTCCTTAGGGCGCCCATCAGAGTGCTTAGAATGTTTTGGGGCCTCGTGTCCAGTTTGATGGCATATTCTCCCTTAGACTATGGGTCCGTCTCTGTGCGGGACGTTGCCAAAATAACTCATTGTCAAGCTCCTTGAGGGTCAGTTAGTTTCACACAGAGAGAACTGTTAGAGAGGTTGCTACTCTACACAAATGTACACCCGGTCATTGGGCCCTAACAAGGTGACCTGCGTTAACTCAGCCTCAGGACGGTTCCCCGCCCTCCACCCCCCGCAGACTGGACAAATGCCCTCACAGTGGGTGGGAGTGAGTGGCAGCACACTCCTGAGGCCTCAAGACTGAGCAGATCCTCCTTGGTTTGGGCACGGATTCAGGCATGCTGGTAGTGAGTTAGGGGACACAGCGTGCAGCCAGAGCCAACTGAGACAGTGACGGACGATGGCCCAGCCTGATATGACCCAGGGGCTGGT
Source organism: Ceratotherium simum simum (assembly GCF_057802395.1). Lineage (NCBI taxonomy): Eukaryota > Metazoa > Chordata > Mammalia > Perissodactyla > Rhinocerotidae > Ceratotherium > Ceratotherium simum. Next base: position 7,568,515 of record NC_141924.1, read on the forward strand.
GAGCCGGGAGTGTCAGCAGCCCGAGGGTACACAGGAGGACCCGAATGCCTGGAGGTGGGGATGGAAGGGAATTCTGGGTCACTGTGGTGTGCCTGGTCCTGGTGCAAGTGCTTCAGAGGGAGCGGCATACTCCAGGGCAACTTGGCAAACGCTGTGGAGCTACTAAAGACCCTTCGCTGACACCCAGTCCCGCGGCTGGTAATACAGTCTTGCTCCACCAGGCCTAGTCATAAGAGTTCTCCATACTCTGCTGTCTGCAGGCCAAGGTGGCTGCCAGCCCGCCCTGTCCTCAGGCGCAGTGGCCTAAGCACCCTCTGCTGGGCCAGCTGTTTCCTCCTCCCCACCCCTTCATGGGGCAGGGCCTGACCTGTCTCCTTAGAGCCCTAAAGTGGCTGATGTGGTGGAGGAAGATGACTGCTCCATATTTCTTCCCAACAAACTAAACCCCTATTTTGAGGAGCTAAATAGCAAGCCATTCTGAGAATACCCACAGCTTCTCTTTTAGTTCTTTTGCCCACAGACACCGAGTTCTAACTTCGTTTCAATTAGACCTTGAAAGTCACAAAATTGAGTTCACCCAAACCAGTAGCTCTTAACTCAAAGAAACCAACTCTCCTCCCAAACTCACTCTTCTGGAGTGATATTCTGAATGTGCAACCACCCCCAGGCCGGGGTCCGCCTTAACCCCTTGTTGCTAAGGAGCTCAACAGGACTCCCTAGGAGTCCCTGGGGAGGGGCCCGCAGAGGCTCTTCGCCATCAGGTGTGAGGACATTTCAGTACTTCAACAACTGGGACAGCCACACTGTCAGCGTGACACCACTGTCCTCCCATGGCCTCGGGTTGGAAAGGGAAGCCACTTATTCTGTTTATCCCAGAATGTCTAACTGGAGGGAACCTTATGGTTCGCCTGTCCCCAAACCCTTGTGTTTTCAGATTCATTGAGGAAACATTCCCTGAGGAGGAGGTTTATGTGAGACTATTTGCTGGCAGCTGGAACAGAGAGACATGTCAGGCGTCCCTGCCATCGGGCAGTCCACGATGACAGGAGGGAGAAAGAGGGCACAGATTAGAGAGATTAGGAGGTAGAACAGGCAGGGTTTGCGTGCGCTGAGGAATGGGGAGGAGGCTGGGAGAGGAGGGCATTGGGATGCTCCCCAGCATTCTGACTTGGGTGACTGGGTGGACCCTGGTGTGTGCTGTCAAGATGAGGACAAGAGAAAAAATGATTAGGGGCCGGCCCTGTGGCGTAGCGGTTAAGTGTGCGCGCTCCACTGCTGGCGGCCCGGGTTCAGATCCTGGGCAACCACCAATGCACCACTTGTCAAGCGATGCTGTGGCAGCATCCCACATAAAGTGGGGGAAGATGGGCACAGATGTTAGCTCAGGGCCAGTCTTCCTCAGCAAAAAGAGGAGGACTGGCATGGATGTTAGCTCAGGGCTGATCTTCCTCACAAAAAAAAAAAAAAGAGAGAGAGAGATAGAAAAAATGATTAGGAGGCTGAAGGGTAAAATTCATTGAGCCAGAGGCTACAAAGAAGTGCTCTCAGAAGCTAGAATGAATGTACCAGAAAGGGTGACTGCACCTCCAGAATTGTAGTAACAGCACTGAGGAGCCCTTCTGTGTTCCCAGAGACCATCACGTGCACCTCTATCCGCTCTCAGCAGCCTGTGTTGGAGGATATGTCAAGCTTTCTCTCTTTTGTTGCTTCAGCCCTAGGAGCTGTGTCAACTTCTTGCAATTGCTAATCTTGCAATCTTTCTTAGTTTGCTCTTCCTTCCATGTCAACATTGCCCATATTCAAGTTCCCTTTTTAAGTTCCCTCTGTTGAAATACCTAGAGTTTTTCTGTTTACTTAACCAGATTCTGGTTGAGACCATTACGTACCCACTAGATTGACAAAAGTTAAAAAATCTGGTAATACCAAGTATTGGGTGGGATGTGGAGCAATTGAAGCTGCTGATGGGAGGTGTAAATTGAGACAGTTTGAAAAAGTTTGGCATCGACTATTAAAGTTGAAGATTGATACTCTATGACCCAACAGTTCCACTCCAAGATATAAAACCTAGAGAAACTTGTGCACATGTGCGTCAAGATATATGTACACATGGTATTGCTTGTGAAAGCCAAAAGCTGAAATGATCTAAATGTCATCAACAAAGACATGGATAAATAATCGTGGTATATGAGTTTGATGGACTCAATACAACAGTGACAAGAGAATGAATGACTGCTACACACATTAACATAGATAAATGTTACGATGTTGAGTGAAAGAAGCCAGACACAAAAGAGGATGACAGGGTGATACACTTTATAAGGAGTTCAAAAAGAGGGAAAACTGAAAAGAACATTGTGGTAGGCAGAAAAATCTCCCAAAGATGTCCACGTCCTAGTCCCTGGAAACTGTGAATGTGTTACTTTACACGGCAAAAGAGACTTTGCAGATTCGATTAAGACCTTGAGATGGGAAGATCAACATGGACTATCTGGGTGGGCTCAAAGTAATCACAAACGTCCTTAAAAGTGGAAGAGGGAGGCAGAAGAGAAGAGTCAGAAAGGAAGATGTGACTACAGAAGAAAGGCACAGAGAGGTGAAACGGTGTTTGTTTAGAAGATGAAGGAAGGGGCCATGCACCAAGGAATATGGGTAGCGTCTAGAAGCTGGAAAAGGCAAGAAATGGATTCTTCCTGAGAGCCTCCAGCAAGGAACACAGCCCACTGGACCCATTGATTTTTAGCTCAGGGAGACTCATGTCAGACTTCTGACCTACAGAACTGTGAGATAATAAATTTGTGTTCTTTTTAAGCCACTAAGTTTGTTACAGCAGTGATAGAAAACTAATACATATATTGTTCAATCATTTTCTCTCTGTTCTTCATATTAGATAACTTTTATTGATCTGTCTTTAGGTTCATTGATTCTTTCTTCTGTCATCTCCAATATGCTATTAAATCCATTCAACTGATTTTAAGTTTCAGATATTGTACTTTTGAGTTCTAGAATTTTCATTTGGTATTTCTTTATAGCTTCTAGTTCTGTGCTACGATTTACTATCTTTTCATTCATTATTAGTATATTTTCTTTTATGTAATTGAGCATAGTTATAATAGCTACTTTAAGTATCTTTGCAAATTCCAACACCTGGGTTCTCTTGATTTCTTTTCTCTTGGTCAGATTTTCCTATTTCTTTGTATGTTGAGTAATTTGGATTGTGTGCTGGTTATTGGGAATAATACATTATATGGAATCTGGATTCTGTTATGCTCCTCTAAAGAGTACTGATTTGTCTGTTTTAGCACACAATTAACTTAGCTGAACTCCTGGAAACTTTGTCTCCTTTGCAGTGAGAAGCAGCTCAAATGTCTTTCTTTCTTCTTTTTTTTTTGTGAGGAAGATCAGCCCTGAACTAACATCCGTGCTAATCCTCCTCTTTTTGCTGAGGAAGACGGTCTCTGAGCTAACATCTATTGCCAATCCTCCTCCTTTTTTTTTCCCCAAAGCCCCAGTAGATAGTTGTATGTCATAGTTGCACATCCTTCTAGTTGCTGTATGTGGGACGCGGCCTCGGCATGGCCAGAGAAGCGGTGCGTCGGTGCGCGCCTGGGATCCGAACCCAGGCCGCCAGTAGCGGAGCGCACGCACTTAACCGCTAAGCCTCGGGGCCAGCCCGCAGCTCAAATTTCAGTTCAATTCTTTTAGCCTTAGCTGGGCTGCTTGGAGTCTGCCCCATGCCTACATAGTCCAGCAGTCAGAGATTTAGACAGACCATATATACAGATTTTGGGGCTCCTCCTCTTTGGCTCTCTCCTTCAAAATTTCCTTCCTTAATTTCCAGCTGCTGTGGTTTCCACAATCTCTGTTCTCTAGTTTTTCAAGCCAATAAGACTGTGGATTTCTATCCAGGTTTTAGCTGCCCATATCGTGAAGATTGGGGCCAGCCTTTAGGCTAAAAGCCATTTTTAAAAAGTGGGAAACTCACTCAGGTTCTTTCTTTTCTTCCAAATGTCAACCTCCATCCTGTATCTGCCTTGTTTGGGTTGCTTTCTGGTACCTTCAGGTCATTGTTTTTTACGTTTTTCCCAGAATTTACAATTGTTATCTGTGGAAGGTTGGTTCAATAGAAGCCACTTGGCCACTACTAGAAGTGGAACATCTAAAGTATATAGTTTATGGATTAATACACAGTGGTTAACTATAAGGTATAGCAAGGGAAGGAATATTACTCCCGGAAGTGTGATCAGGGAGAGGCACATGGGGACCTTCTAAGGTGATGGCAGCATTCTAGTTCTTAACCAGTTTGGTGGTTATACAGGTGTTTGCCTTATTATTTTTATAAATCTTTAAAATGTAGTAGATATCTTATACTCATCTATATATAACATATAGTAAAAAAATGTTTAGTGCTCTTACGGATGGAGATATAGAATTGGAACCATAGGCATACAGATGACAGGTGATGCCGTGGAGATGAATGAGGTCTGCTGGGAGGGTATGTGGTGTGAGAAGGGAAAAGGTCTGGGAGACCTTGAGGAGCCCTAGCATTTCCTGGACAGGCGAAGGCAGGGGAGCCCACAAAGAGAGCCTTAGGCGGCGTGGTCGGACCCCCGGGAGGAAGAGCAGCAGTGCGTGGTCTCTGGGAAGCCAAAGGAGAAAGTGTCAAGAAGGGAGTGGTCGACAGAGTCAAGGGCTGCAGACAGAGCAACAAAAAGTGAAGATTGAACCTCGCTAACGGGATGCAAAGTGAGGAGGTCATGCGTTTCAGTGGCGTGATGGGGTCAGACTCCTGATACGGAGCAGTGAGGAGCGAATAGAAGGTGAGGTGGGGAGGCAGTGAGGCCAGGCTGGGGCTTCCAGGGGCTCCGTCTCAAGGATGGGGCAGGATACACAGGCACCTGGGAGTATTTGGAAGAAAAGTGCTGTAAAACTCAAATCAAAGAAGCGGAAGAGGAGAGATAGAGTCAGGAAAGAGAAGAAGTGAGGTCACATCCCCGCCAACTTTTCTCTGTTGATTTTACCCCTATTTAAACTGTTTAGGGCTTATTTAGAGAGCAATGGAGGAGGAAAAGGAGGCACCTTTGTTTAATTTGTGAACTTGTGTTGTAGTTGTGTAATCATGCATCTGTCTGGAGTCAGTGTAAAGGCTCAGGGGAAAGTGAATGAGGCGGGGCCTGCCTCTGCGGTGGAGAGGGCCACACTCCATCACAGAGAGGCCTGACCGAGTCTGTCCCCTCATCGTTAAAACAACTGAACACCTCCAGTTCTTCTACACTTTCCTCCCAGAGGATCCTGGGACCAGCGTGGCAGCCATCCCCACCCCAGCATAGGCCCTGGCCCGAGACGGCCTTCTGTTTGGAATGTCTCCTCCCCTTTACTTTTGCCTTTAAAATCAGCTGAGAAGGAGAAGTGGGTATGGGTGGAGGTGAAATTTGGTGATGGATTGTATCAGTTTGACTAAGTACCAGAAACTGGGGGGCTTATGCAACATAAATGTATTGTCTCACAGTTCTAGAGGCTAGAAATCCAAGATCAAGATGTCAGGGCTGGTTGCTTCTGAGGGCTGTGAGGGAGAATCTGCTGGACCTCTCTCCCCGGCTCGGGTGTTTGCTGGCGATCTTTGGCCTCCCTTGCTTTGTAGGTGCGTCGCTCCAATCTCTGCCTCCATCTTCACAAAGTGTTTTCTGTGTCTTCCCGTTGTCTTCCCTCTGTGTGTGTCTGTCTCTGTGTCCAAATGCCTCCTTTTTATAAGGACGCCTATCATATTGGATTAGAGCCCATACGACCTCATTTTAACTTGATTACCTTTGTAAAGGCCCTGTTTCCAAATAAGGTCACGTTCACAGGTACTGAAGGTTAGGACTCCAAACGTCTTTTTTAGGGGGACACGTTTCAGCTCATAACATGGGCATATGGGCGTTTGTTATGCTAAACTCTGCTTTTGTATATGTTTGAAATTTTCTGTAATAAAATATTAAATAAACAAAACGAAACAAAAACGTCTTATATGCCCTCATCCCCTTTCAGCTTTCGCCCTGTTTCTCAGGTCAGCTTTATATGAAAATTCCTTGAGAATTGTCTCTTCTCATTGATTCTCTCCCTGTCTGCCCCTCTGTCTCAAACCCACTTCAACCAGGCTTTTATTTCTACCAGTATCTGTTAAGGTCCAGGCAGGAGACAAGAATCATACAAGTAATTTGAACATGGAAAATTTTAATTCCAAGAATTTAATTCCAAATTGTGAATGAGGTAAAAGCTTGTTAACTACTGGACAGAATAAAAGAGAGCTCTGAGGTGTGCCTGAGGCAGCACCTCAGAAGTGGCTAGCACCTCTAGGGCTGAGGGAAAAGTGCATAAGGAAGGAATGAGAAGCTTAGAGGAGGAGGCTCCACAAGGCTGAGATTCAGATTTCTTTTCTTTTTTTTTCCTTTTGTGAGGAAGATCAGCCCTGAGCTAACACCTGTTGCCAATGCTCCTCTTTTTGCTAGAGGAGATTGGCCCTGGGCTAACATCTGTGCCCATCTTCCTCTACTTTATATGGGAAACCGCCACAGCATGGCTTGACAAGTGGTGTGCCGGTGCGCACCCGGGATCCGAACCTGCGAACCCCGGGCCGCCAAAGCAGAGCGCGCGCACTTAACCTCTGTGCCACTGGGTCGGCCCCTGAGATTCAGATTTCTGACAGGAGGCCCTGGCTGGCACGGGAACGTGGTACCTCCACAAATGAAACAAAAGGCGGTAGAGAAAGAATGGTGGGATGAGAATCACTGAATTTTTAAAATAACCAAAAAATTATACACAACACAATGCATAGGCATCTCTTTTTTGGGGGCCTGGTCACAGATATTTGGGACAGGATGACAGTGAAGTGGGCCTCTACATTGAAGTTCATGTGGTATAAGCCTCCAGAAGCCTCCCGTTACCCTTCCTCACAATGACCCCGAGTGCAAAGTGGGTGAGAGGCTGATCCAAAAACAAAGTCCTTCCATGAGGTGGAGGAGGAGAAAGGGGTGTAGCCAAATGCACCCGAAACATGTTCTGAGTGTAAGTGAAACCATGTCAGAGCCTCCATGTCACATCACAACACCAGTGACAGACTGCACTACCTGTGACCCTTGATGTTACCCAGGAACACATGCCCCGAAGACCTTTGCATTTTTCAGGACCCAATGACCCACAGACCCTTGCTGTTGCTGACACTACCCATAGGTCTTTGCCGTTGCCCAGGTATTGCTCACAGACCCTTGTTGCTGCCCAGGACTGTGTTACCCACAGACCCTTGTTGCTGCCCAGGACTGTGTTACCCACAGACCCTTGCTGCTGCCTGGAACTGTGTTACCCACAGACCCTTGCTGTTGCCCAGGACTGTATTATACCCACAGACCCTTGGTGTTGCCCAGGACTTTATTACCCATAGACCCTTGTTGCTACCCAGGCATTACCCAGAGACCTTTGCTGTTGCCCAGGAAATACAATGCTGACAGGCAGTCAGAGATCCTCTCACTCGAGCGTCTCTTTCTTTCAAAGGTTACAATTAGGGGAACTGTATTCTAGGTTTTCCTTCCCTCCTCAAAATGTCAGTATAGCTTTGGTTCGCATATGGTCTTGCGTATGGATAATTGCTTTATCTTTTTAATCACAAAATGAATAAATTCTTGTTATAAAAATTCAAATAATGTAGATTATCTTTTATTAAATAATTGTCTTATAAGAGGCAGAGGGAAGAGAAGAGAAGCAAATACCTAATACCTGACTGATCGGGCAGAGTTAGTGTCAGATACCGCAGAAGCTCTTAGCCCGACGTGTGGCACGTGGGCAGCATTCGACAATATTAGCCAATATTATCCTCAAGCCACAGGGAGACGCTGGAGAGAGGGACAGGAGTGGGGAGGGCCGTCAGATTGTCAGCGTAGTCATTGCCAGAGTCAGACAGATGGACCCAGGACGAAAAACTTCCCTGAGGCATGAAGGGAGCACAGAACCAGTAGTCCAAGTGTGTTTAGTCCCTCTGAGTCCAAGTCATGTGGGGGACAAGATTTCTTGCTGTAAATGAAGCAGTGCATGGTCTCCGCGGTGTCTCCGAGTTCTAATGCGTTAGCACCAACCAGTCAGCTCAGGGGCACGTCCTCGGCCTGCATTCTGCTCTTCTCTAGCCTCTACAGTACAATGGGTGAGGCTCTTTGTGGTTTATTAAACAGGAACAACACAGACTAGAATTCTCCAACTTCAACCATATAATGGAAGAAGTGGGTTTTTCTTTCTTTTTTTTTCTTTCTTTTTGCTCAATGATCGTGATAAGGATCAGCTTGGACTCCGCTACTTCCTTTACTCAGCATCTCATCAAAATGCCTTCCCAGGGAATTATCACAGTCGGTTCTACGGTCAGCACTGCTGTTAGGTGCTCTTGGGCCTGCTGCTCACGTCTCTGTTGTCAGTTTCCCAGCTTGTAAGACTGGCGTGGGAACCCTCTACTCACGGAACGTGCTGGTGAATTAACAAGTAACCACCAATCACTGAGGCCTCTGCTCAGCGTGTCCCCCCGGAGTGGCCTCCCTGATGCTTGATCTGAACAGCACAGCCTCACCTCGTGTACCCTCCCCCCGTGCCCTGCATTTATTTCTCCAAAGCAGGTGGCAGCTTGCTCTGATCGGGCAGGAGACCCTCTCCCTTGAACAGTGAGGTCTTGGACGGCATGTGGTGCCAATGTGCTCCCAAATCCCTCCCTTCAGGACTGAGGTCCTTATTCTCCAGCTGCTGGGAGGGTCACTGGCCTCCCCGAGAATTGCCCCTGGCTGATGAGAGCTGCCTTGCCCACAGTCACACCCCTTTCCCAGGAGCATCCTGTATCCCATGTCCAGTCAACTCAGAGGAGCCTTTGTGAGGCTGCATCATAGTCCAGCTTCTCCTCCTGCCCACGCCTGCTCCCTTCCCTTCCCCCACGGGGAAGGTCCTGAGAACACGCCCTCAGAATGCACACTTGTCTCCATCTCAGAGCCGGCTTCCCAGGGAACCCAATTTGCAGCAGGCACACTCATTAATTCACTCAACAAACATGTAATGGCTTACCAGTGAACAAGACAGATAAAACCCCTGCCCTCACAGAGCTTACACTGTAGTGGTGGAAGACGGACAAAGGAAATATATAAGAAGAAAAATACACAGTGTGTTACTTGGTGATAAATGCAGTGGAGAAAAATAGAGCAACAAAGTGGAGGGTGGGGGTTTGAGAAACTGTTTTTTAAATAGTGGGGGTCGCAGAAGGTCTCACTGAGTGGGCAACATTTGCGTTTGGGAAAAGACCTGCAGGACATGAGAGAAATGTCCAGAGATCTGCAGGAAGGATGTTCCAGGCAGAGGGAGAGCACGTACAGAGGGCTGAAGGGGAGTGGTGCCTGACGTGCTCACGGACATTCAAGACGGCCTTCAAGGCTGGAGCAGAGTGATTGAAGAGGGGTGAAAGAGATGTGGCCAGGGCCACCATGCCTGACCATGGGGCAGGGGGCACAGGCCATAAAGAGACTCACAGGCCATCGAAAGGACGTGGCCTTCACTCTGCATGAGATGGAAGCTACTGGAGAGTTTTGAGCAGAAAAATGATCTGAACGTTCTAACTGAATCGTCCTGGCTGTCGGAAGGAAAAGGGTCTGCAGGGAGCGAGGCCGGAGCCCAGAGACCACTTAGGAGGGCGTTGCCTGGACCAGTGTGGTAGAAGCGCAGGTGCTGAGAGGTGGGACACTCGGAATCCATTTTGCAGGTGGAGCCACCAGGGTTGCTGGCGCAGGTGGATGGGAGAGGTGGAGAGGCGTCAGGGGTGGTGTCGCGGATTTTGGCCGGAGCAGCTGGAGGAACTGAGTTGCGTTAGCTGAGGGAACAGCCAGTTTGCTTTGTTGACTGACTATTTTATCTAATGCTTTCCCCACTATCAACCCTTCCATAAAGGTACACCGAGACCTTCAGCAGATGGCCGGCATGCTTTGCTGGTCTAGGACCAAGCCCCCTGTCTTTTAAAGTGTTTGCCTAATCTCAGCTTCAACGCATTCTATGTGGTGTTAACTGTACAGTTTAACTCTCGGGAGGAAATTTAGTCCACAGTTGCAGCCACACGTGTCTACTCAAAAATATTAACTTGCTTCCACTGACTTCTTCTGGCATTCCTTGCAACTGAATGGTTCCTGGCCCCCACACTGTTTAGCAAGGCTTTAACTTGACCTTCCTCAGCTAACTTTGGTGACCCTCAGGGGCTGGTTCAAATCTTTACCTCTATCTAAAGGTATCTATCTCATCACACACACATGTGTACTCGTGCACGCGTGGACACACACACACACACACACACGCTCTCCACTAAACAAGTCACCACTGTTCTCAGTCCTCCAAAGTCTGGCTCCCAGACGCATCAGTCTATTACACACTCTCATTGACGTAACCTGCGTTTCCCAACTCCATCTCTAAACTTATCATGACCACAGTGATCATGGGTGCCAGATTCCTCCCAGACAGTCTCTCAATTTCTAGTATTCTATGGCAGTGCTATTCATCATAGAAATATAATGCAAACTATATATGTAATTTAAAATTTTCTAGGAGCCACATTTGAAAAAGTAAAAAGAAACAGGTGAAAGTAATTTTAATAATATGTTTTATTTAACCCAATCTATCCAAATATTATCTTTTCAATCAATATAAAAATGACTGAGATGTTTTACATTTTTTTTTCATATTAAGTCTCTGGTGCGTTTTTTACACCTACAGCACATCTCAATTCAGACCCACCACATTTTAAAGCTCAATGGTCAAATGCGGCCAGCTGCTACTGGACTGGACAGTGCAGTGCTAGGTGCTTACTACTCTGACTGTGGTACATGGAGAAGCAGTATCGGCCTCCCCTGGAAGCTTGCTGGACATGCAGCATCCCAGACCCACTCAATCAGAATCTGCCTTCTAACAAGATGTTCAGGTGATTTGCATGCATGTTAAAATTTAAGAAGCACTGGTGACCATCGTTTGATTTGTTCTTGAAAGTATACTTGCATTTTAAATTTTTATTTATTTTTATTTCATTTTTTGATGAGGAAGATTAGCCCTGAGCTAACATCCATTGGCAATCTTCATCTTTTTTTTTTTTTTTGGCTTGAGGAAGACTAGCCCTGAGCTAACATCTGTGCCCATCTTCCTCTATTTTGGGCGTGGGACGCCCCCATAGAGTGGCTGATGGGTGAAGCATGTCCATGCCGAGATCCGAACCCGTGAACCTAGGACGCCGAAGCAGGGTGCACAAGACTTTAACCACTTGCCCACCGGGCCAGCCCCTTACTTGCATTTTTCAGACCGCACGTCTTAGTTTTGGCTCTGAAAGCATGATCAGTTCCCCTATCATGGCACCCATCTCCATCCTTACAGAAAGGGGCGTGCCTTCACCTCCCCAGCATTGACCCTCCCAGTTCTTGATCCCATGACTTCCCACCTCTTCTGAGACTCTGTACCATCACTTATCCCTTCTCTCCCCGGCCACCTCATCCTTCCCTTCGGCTTCCTTGCATCTTAAACAAATAAACGCACCTTCTTCGGCCCACCTTCCTCTCAAGCCGTTATTTGTTTTGCAAATATTTTCTCCCAGCTGGTGGGCTGTCTGTTCATCTTGATTCTGGTTTCGTTTGTCTTGTAGAAGCTCTTTAATCTGATAAAGTCCTGCTTGCTTATTTTTTCTTTAGTTTTCCTAGTCTGGGTAGGCATGTCATCGGAAAAGATTCTTTTATGACCAATGTCAAATAGTGTGTTGCCTATATTTTCTTCTATGAGTTTTATAGATTCAGGTCTCACCTTCAGGCCTTTGACCCATTTTGAGTTAATTTTTGTGAATGGCGATAGCAGATGGTCCCCTTTCATTCTTTTGCATGTGGCTGTCCAGTTTTCCCAACACCATTTATTGAAGAGACTTTCCTTTCTCCATTGTATGTTCTTAGCTCCTTTGTCGAAAATTAGCTGTCCGTATATGTATGGTTTTATTTCTGGGCTTTCAATTCTGTTCCATTGATCTGTGTGTCTGCTTTTGTACCAGTACCATGCTGTTTTGATTACTATTGCTTTGCAGTATGTTTTGAAGTCAGGGATTGTGATGCCTCCTGCTTTGCTCTTTTTTCTTAGGATTGCTTTAGCTATTTGGAGTCTTTTGTTGCCCCATATGAATTTTAGTATTCTTTTTTCTATTTCCGTGAAGAATGTCATTGGGATTCTGATTGAGATTGCATTGAATCTGTAGATTGCTTTAGGTAATATAGACATTTTAACTATGTTTATTCTGCTAATCCATGTGCATGGGATGTCTTTCCATTTCGTTATGTCATCATCAATTTCTTTCAATAATGTCTTGTAGTTTTCATTGTACAGGTCTTTCACCTCCTTGGTAAGATTTATTCCTAGATATTTTATTCTTTTTGATGCAATTGTAACAGTGTTATCTTTTTGAGCTCTCTTTCTGTTAGTTCGTTATTAGCATACAGAAATGCAACTGATTTTTGTAGATTGATTTTGTACCCTGCGACTTTGCTGTAGTTGTTGATTATTTCTAATAGTTTTCCAATGGATTCTTTAGGGTTTTCTATATATAAAATCATGTCATCTGCAAATAGTGAGAGTTTCACTTCTTCGTTGCCTATTTGGATTCCTTTTATTCCTTCTTCTTGCCTAATTGCTCTGGCCAAAACCTCCAGTACTATGTTGAATAGGAGTGGTGAGAGTGGGCAGCCCTGCCTCGTTCCTGTTCTCAGAGGAATGGCTTTCAGTCTTTCTCCATTGAGTATGATGTTGGCTGTGTGTTTGTCATAAATAGCCTTTATTATGTTGAGGTACTTTCCTTCTATATCCATTTTGTTGAGAGTTTTTATCATAAATGGATGTTGTATCTTGTCAAATGCCTTCTCTGTGTCTATTGAGATGACCATGCGGTATTCTTTGCTTTGTTGATGTGGTGTATCATGTTGATTGATTTGCGGATGTTGAACCATCCCTGCGTCCCTGGTATAAATCTCACTTGATCACGGTGTATGATGTTTTTAATGTATTGCTGTATTCGGTTTGCCAATATTTTGTTGAGGATTTTTGCATCTATGTTCATCAGCGATATTGGCCTATAATTTTCCTTCTGTGCATTGTCTTTGTCTGGCTTTGGTATCAGGGTGATGTTGGCCTCGTAGAATGATTTAGGAAGTGTTCCATCTTCCTCTATTTTTTGGAATAGTTTGAGAAGGTGCTAAATCTTCTTTAAATGTTTGGTAAAATTCACTGGAGAAGCCATCTGGTCCTGGACTTTTATTTTTTGGGAGGTTTTTGATTACTGTTTCAATCTCTTTACTTGTGATTGGTCTATTCAGATTCTCCATTTCTTCTTGGTTCGGTTTTGTGAGGTTGTATGAGTCTAGGAATTTATCCATTTCTTCTAGATTGTACAATTTGTTGACATATAATTTCTCATAATATTCTCTTATAATCCTTTGTATTTCTGTGGTATCCATTGTAATTTCTCCTCTTTCATTTCTAATTTTATTTACTTGAGCCTTTTCTCTTTTTTTCTTAGTAAATTTGGCTAAGGGTTTGTCAATTTTGTTTATCTTCTCAAAGAACCAACTCTTTGTTTCATTAATCCTTTCTACTATTTTCTTGGTCTCAATTTCATTTATTTCTGCTCTGATTTTTATTATTTCTCTCCTTCTGCTGACTTTGGGCTTTGTTTGTTCTTCCTTTTCTAGTTCTGTTAGGTATAATTTAAGGTTGCTTATTTGGGCTTTTTCTTATTTGTTAAGGTGGGCTTGTATCCCTATGAGTTTCCCTCTCAGGACCACTTTTGCTGCATCCCATATGGTTTGGTATGGCATGTTTTCATTTTCGTTTGTTTCCAGATAGTTTTTGATTTCTCCTTTAATTTCATCAATGATCCATTGGTTGTTCAGTAGCATGTTGTTTAATCTCCACATTTTTGTCACTTTCCCAGTTTTTTTTTCGTGGTTGATTTCCAGTTTCATAGCATTATGGTCTGAAAAGATGCTTGTTATGATTTCAATCTTCTTAAATTTATTGAGGCTTGCTTTGTTTCCCAACATATGGTCTATCCTTGAGAATGTTCCATGCATGCTTGAGACGAATCTGTAGTCAGCTGTTTTTGGATGGAGTTCTCTGTATGTGTCTACTAGGTCCATCTCATCCAGTTGTTCATTTAAGTCCACTATTTCTTTTTTGTGTGTGTGTGAGGAAGATCAGCCCTGAGCTAACATCCATGCCTATCCTCCTCTTTTTTTGCTGAGGAAGACTGGCCCTGGGCTAACATCCGTGCCCATCTTCCTCCACTTTATATGGGACGCTGCCACAGCATGGCCTGACAAGCGGTGCGTCGGTGCATGCCCGGGATCCAAACCCGGGCCGCCAGCAGCGGAGCATGCGCACTTAACCGCTAAGCCATGGGGCCGGCCCCCCACTATTTCTTTATTGACTTTTTGTCTGGATGATCTATCCATTGATGTAAGTGGGGTATTAAGACCCCCTACTATTATTGTGTTCTTGTTAATGTCTCCTTTTAGGTTTGTTAATAGTTGCTTTATGTACATTGGTGCTCCTATGTTGGGTGCATATCTATTTATAAGTGATATGTCTTCTTGGTGGAGTGTCCCTTTTACCATTATATATTTCCCTTCTTTGTCTCTATTAACCTGTTTTATCTTGAAGTCTACTTTGTCTGATATAAGTATGGCAACACCTGCTTTCTTTTGTTTGCTGTTAGCCTGGAGTATTGTCTTCCATCCTTTCACTCTGAGCCTGTGCTTGTCTTTAGAGCTGAGATGTGTTTCCTGGAGGCAGCATATTGTTGGGTCTTTCTTTTTAATCCATCCTGCCAGTCTGTATCTTTTGATTGGAGAGTTCAATCCATTTACATTTAGGGTAATTATTGATATATGAGGGCTTAATGTTGCTGTTTTGTCACTTATTTTCTGGTTCTTTTGCATTTCCTTTGTTTCTTGTCCCATTTGTTTTGGACTGCCAATTCAGTTTGGTTGTTCTGTCTTATGACTCTTCTAGTTCTCTCTTTTTTTATCACATGTGATTTTGTTTTGATTATTTGTTTAGTGGTTACCTTGAGGTTTGTATAAAAAATCTTGTGTATGAGATAGTCCATTATCTGATGGCCTCCTATTTCCTTATACTAAGTCAATTCAATCACTTTCCTCTTCCTCTTCTAAGTCATTCTTTTTATACCTTATTCTATCTTGTGTTGTGGGTGTGTGTTTACAGTGATGAGGTTATATTTATTTTTGGTGAATTCCTTCCTTTGATCTTTGATTTTGCTGTTTAACTGGTTGCAAACCTATTCTGGTAAAGATCTACTATTTTTCTGATTTTGTTTACCTATTTTTCTCCTTGCTCTAAGCTTTGTATTCCCTTTCTTTTCTTTTTTTCAGGCCTGAGGGCCTTCTTGAGTATTTCTTGTAGTGGGGGTCTCATGGCCATGAACTCCCTTAGCTTTTGTTTATCTGGGAAAGTTACTATTTCTCCATCATATTTGAAGGATATTTTTGCTGGATAGAATTTGGCTGAAAGTTTTTGTCTTTCAGTATTTTGAATATATCATTCCAGTCTCTCCTAGCCTGTAAATTTTCTGTTGAGAAATCCCCTGAGAGCCTGATGAGAATTCCTTTGTACGTTATTTTTTGTTTTTGTCTAGCTGCCCTTAATATTGTTTCTTTGTCATTGACTTTGGCCAGCCTTACCACTACATGTTGTGGAGTGGGCCTTTGCCTGTTGACATATTTAGGTGACCTATTAGCTTCACTTACTGGTATTTCCTGCTCCTTCTCCAGATTTGGGAAGTTCTCAGCTATTATTTCCTTGAATAGGCTCTCTGTTCCTCTTTCCCTCTCTTCTCCCTCAGGAATACCTATAATTCTTATGTTACATTTCCTAATAGAGTCAGATATTTCTCGGAGACTTTCTTCATTTCTTCTTAGTCTTAGTTCTCTCTCCTTTTCCATCTGGAGCATATCTGTATCCCTATCCTCTATAATGCTAATTCTTTTCTCCATTTGTCAGCTCTGTTCTTTAAAGATTCCAGATTCTCCTTTATCTCCTCCATTGTGTTCTTCATCTCCATCGGTAGTGATTGGTTTTTCTTTATGATTTCGATCTCCTTTTGGAGAAACTCCTAATCTCATTGAATTGTTTGTCTGTGTTGTCTCGTATTTCATTGAGTTTTTTTATGATAGCTATTTTGAAATCTCTGTCATTTAGGTTATGGATTTCTGTGTCTTCAGGGTTGGTTTCTGGGTGCTTGTCATTTTCCTTCTGGTCTGGTGATTTCATGTACCTTTGCATTGTGGTTCCTATATTGGCTTTGTTTTTCCTCATCCTGGAAATATCTGGTTGCAATTTCCACCCGCTGCCACTGTGTGGGGGTTAAGGGCTGTGTAATCTGAGCCCCCTGTGTCAAGCCGTTATTTATTCTTTCTCTCCTCTTTGATCATCAAACATTTTTCACCATTATGCAAACTTGATTGATTTTTCGGCTTTCTCACGTCCATTCATTGCTTAGGCCACTGAGCTGCTTCCACCACCAGTGAAATGACTCGTGTTAAGGTGACCAAGGACGCATGCCAGGCTCCTTTCAATCACCTCCTCCTTGACAAGTTAGCGATCCTGGACATCCCTCACTGCCTGTTGACCCTCCTTGGTGGTCTCAGGACACCTGTCGCTCCTGGGTCTCCTCCCCCACTTCCTACCCTTGCCTCTCTAACTGCTCTTTCTAAATCTGTTGCTAGCTCTCCTCCTCCTCCTCCTCCTCCTCCTCCTTCTTCCTGCTCCTCTGCAGCCCTTACAAGGTTACATTTGCCAGAGTTTTGTCTTTGGTCTTGCTTTCTTGCTGTGTGATCTGTCTGGGTGAAGTTAGACATTTCTCTGGCTTCAGAGGAGCAGTGCTCAACTTCATATCTGCATCTCCAACCTTAATCCTTCCCTGAATTCCAGACCCATCTTTTGTCTGCTTTTTTTTCATTGTGGTAAAATATACATAGCATATTTATCATTTTAACCATTTGTAAATGTACAATTGAGTGGCATTAAATACATTCATAATGTTGTGTAACCATCATCACTATCTATATCCAAAACTTTCTCATCATCCCCAGCAAAAACTCTGTACCCATTAATCAATAGCTCCCCAATCCTCCTCCCCTCAGCCCCTAGTAACCTCTAATCTACTTTCTGTCTCTATGAATTTGCCTATTCTCGGTACCTCATAGAAGTGGAATCATACACTATTTGTCTTTCTGTGGCTGGCCTATTTCACTAAGCATAATGTTTTCAAAGTCCATCCATGTTGTAGCATATATCAAAATTTCATTCCTTTTTATGGCCAAATGATATTCCATTGTATACATATACACATTTTTGTTGTTCCTTTCACTTGTTGATGGACGCTTGGGTTATTATCACCCTGTGGCTACTGTGAATATTGGTGTACTATGTGGCTATGAATATTGGTGTACAAGTTCATCTGTTTGGGTCCTTGCTTTCAATTCTTTTGGATATAAACCTAGGAGTGGAATTCCTGGGTCAAATGGTAATTCTGTGTTTAATCTTTTGAGAAATGCCCCAACTGTTTTCCACAGAGGCTGTACCCTTTTACATTCCCACCAGCAATGCACGAGGGTTCCAATTTCTCCAAATCCTCTACAATACTTGTTATTTTCTGTATTTTTGGTTATAGCCATCCTAGTAGGTGTAAGATGGTATCTCCTTGTGGTTTTGATTTGTATTTTCCTAATGACTAATAATACTGAACTCCTTTTCATGTGCTTCTTGGCCATTTGTATATCTTCTTTGGAGAAATGTCAAGTCTTTTGTCCATTTTTGAATTGATTTTTTTGTCTTTTTGTTGTTGAGTTTTAGAAGTTCTTTATATAATCTGGATATTAATCCCTTATCAGACATATGATTCACAAGTATTTTCTACTATTCAGTAGGTTGTCTTTTGTTTTTCTTGATCATATTCTTTAATGCACAAAAGTTCTTTATTTTAAGGAAGTTCAAGTTTATTTTTTCTTTTGCTGCCTGTGCTTTTGGTGTCACGTCCGTAAAATTATTGCCAAATCCAATGTCATAAAGATTTTTCCCAATGTATTCTTCTAAGAGTTTTATAGTTTTAGCTCTTAAGTTGGTTTTTGACCCCTCCAGACCCATTTTTCCAACTGCTTCCTGGACAACTTTTCCTGTATGTTTCAGCAGGTGAATGAAATGTAACATGCCCATAATTAAATTGAATATTTTCCTTAATGTGCTCCTCCTTTATTTTCTATCTCAAGTAACAGCATTGTAAGTGAACATAAGTGAGGCCATCTTGTTACACTAAATGGCCCCAGCCCCTCCTCTGTGTGACTACTCGCTGCTTTGCATGTACTCTGAAAATTCACATGCTCTCTTGCTTTATGGCCTCCACTTACATATGTACTCCCCAGTAGCTTGATAAATTAAAATTTTGTTCTATGAGTTTCTCTCCAAGAACAGGCTGACCACATGTGGGAAACACATCTACAAGGTATCCATCACAGCTGACAGAAGAATGGAACAATGTGATGCCTGGAGCCTGTCATACCTGGAGACCAACATCCCCGGACCCCCTCCTTACTGCCCATTTTCCCTATATAACTGCCTCAAGATTCTATAATCCTTGAAGATGGTTCTTTGAGACATTAGTCTGCCATCTTCCCAGTTATGCTGGCTAATCAAATTAAAACTTCCTTTCTCGATCTCTAACTCATTGTGATTAATTGGCTCAGATCACAGCGAGCAGAGCGAGCCCATTGCTCAATAACGGCATCACCATCTTCCAGGCTCCCAAGCAAAAAAAGTTCAGTCATCCTCAACCCTACATTGCCAATGAGTCTCATTGATTATAAGTTGAGACACGTCCCAGCCCTGCCCCACCCTCCCACCATCACTACCACACTACTCAGCCTTCCACTCCCCTCATCTGGACTACAGGAGTGGCCCCCCTTTCTCCCCACTCCAGCCCACTTCCTACACCAGCAAGCCCCAAACACCAGTTCACAGCCAATAAAGACAATGCAGGAAGATTTTCAAAAGGTGAAATTGATTACATTTCACAAAAGGCCATTTATTCTGAGATTATGACTACTTTACCCTCTGGTGTTAAAATATCCTCACTTAGCAAAATAAGAAATTGGTAATACTAGGTCTTTGTGCAAAGGTATTTTTTAATTAAGTTTTTATTGCAGTGGGACATAATACAAGAAAGTGCATGTACTCATCGAGTATTCAGCTTGATTCATGTTCACAAACTCAACACATCAGATTAGGAACCAGAAAAGATCCAGCATCCACGTCCCCAGTGTTTCTCTCTAGTCACCACTCCCTCGCCCAGGCTTACTGCTAATCTGACTTCTAACAGCACAGATTAGGTTTGCCTGTTTTTGTACTTTATATAAATGAAGTCATACATTGCATCTGGCTTCTTTTTTCTACATTATGTTTGTGAGGGTCTGTAGATCACTCATGCTCATTGCTGTGTAATATGTCACGGTATGAATGTACCACAATTTCCTTCTCCATTCTACTGGTGATGAACATAATTGGTTTCCATTTAGAGCTATTATATTTTGCTGCTAAGAACATACTTGACCATTTCTTTTGGTGAACATATAATGGATTTCTGTAGGGGTGGAGTTGATCAGCCATAGGGTGTATGTATGTTTGGCATTCAAAGAGTTTTTGATGTTCTCGTTGGTGTTGCTATTTTACTGGCCTCTGAAATCCTAAATCTGGGGACCATTGCTTTACATCAGAGAGATCTTTGTAAAACAGTAGTCTTGCCATGTCGCTCTGCAGCCCACAAAGCTCTGTGGCTTTCCCATCACCCATAGGACAAAGCCCAGCCTGCCTGGGCTGGCAGAGAAAAGCTTTCACAGGGGAGGCCCAGCCTATTTCTTCAATCTCTTTTTCTGCAACAGCTCCTGGGAAAGCCCAGCCTCCAGCCCCGGGAAAGCCAGGTCCTCCCCGCAGCTTGAAAGGCCCTTGTGGGATCTGGCCCTGCCCCTTGGATGTCACTCCTCTCCTCCCTCCTGGCCCCCCAGACAGCTGGCCTCGCTGCTCCACCTCAGGCTCACTTAGCAGGCTCCCCCTGATAACCCTCACCTCCTGCAGGTCGCTGCCCAAATGTTACAGCTTTGCTGACCCCTGTACAAAGAGCAACCCCCACCCTCGCTGCCATGACCAATCCTCCCTTCCTGGCTTTATGGGTCTCTGTGGGACTCATTGTACCTGAGGTCACCTGAAGTACCTGCATGTTTGTTCACTGTCTGCCTTCTTCCACTAGAACGTCAGCGCCGTCAGGACAGGAGCTGTGTTTTCTTCACAGTTGTATTTCCAGCCTGAAACTGCACCTGGTATGTAGCAGGTGCTCAGTAACTATTCACTGAATGAATAAATGTGTGGATTCTCTGAGAACGTCACACCCTTCACTCTCCATGCCTTGGCATATGTCATTCCTTCAGTCTAGAAGCTCCTACTCATTGCAGTAGTTACATTTGGACATGTGTTCCTAACTCATAATCATTCTCCTCTGGGGGATCTGTCCCCTCTCCCGTCCACATAGTCACAAGGATGTGCTCTGGGCAGCCATATTCATATTTTGGACTGTGTCCCTAGGCCATAACCAAGTACCAGAGTGGGCAACCTGACCCAAGCTGGGCCAAGGTCTCTGCCCTGGAAATTAGGAATTGGGTTTGATATTTTAGCCTTACTCTGGACTTGTCTTTAGAATGGAACATATTAAGAAAAAATTAGGAGATGTGGTATGACCATCATCCATCCCTGCAGCCTAAGTAGCAGGGGAAAAAATCAGACATGCAGAGAGCAGAGGAGAACGAAACAGGTTGCTCTCCTGCAACCTGCCGTGGTGCACTACCCAGAATCCTCCTGGGGCTGAGATGCCATTCCTCCAGCTGCCCCCAAGCATTGGCTGTGACAGCTCAGTCTAGCTGTGTTCTTCCCTGAGATTTGCCCTTCACTGAAGGGAGCTGCCACGCCCAAGGGTATGCCCTCCCCAGGACAGTCCACCACCAATGACCAGTCCCTGCAGGGGTACAAAGGGGTGGCCCCCTATCTTGACTCAGGAAAACTCTGAAGGACCATCTTAGCTCCTGAGCTCCCTATGGAATTGGCTGAGGCTCCCAACTGCGTCACAGTTCAACACCTTCTGCCCAGTCCAGCTTCTCTGACTTGGTCACGGCTTGCTTCCCGAGAGGGCTGCCCAATAGCTTTCTGCATGCACAGACTCTGATTCTGTTTCCCAGGGAACCCGACTCAAGACAAGATTCGTGCAGATCAAAGGTGTTGGTGGCACAATCGATGGTCGCTATTGTAGGGGAGGAAGAAATTCTCCTCTGCCCTTCTAGGTTCTTCTGGCTGGTCTAAGAATTAGATTGACATAAGACAGAATAACAGGAGAAAATCAAACAAAGTTTAATAACATGCATACACGGGAGACACCCAGGAAAACTGAGTAACTTGCCAAAATGGCCGAAGCCACCACCTCAAACACCGTCTTCAGCTAAAGACAAAGGAGGATGTTGGGGGTCCTGGTCTGGGACTTCAAATGGGAGGAAGGCAGTTCACATGGAGATGGAAAAGCGAATGTTTGGTAAACAAATGTTTGCAAAGACAATGGGACATGGAGAGGACTTTGATCAAAGGGGCCTAGCCGGGTTCCTCCCTATCACACCTGGTTCATATCATAGTGCAGTTACACACGGTGACAGCTCCTTCCTGGACACGCCTTCTGTCTTAAATTCTTTTAGGCAGTTGGGGGGAAGGTCAAAGTTTCTTCCTGAGTTTTATGCTCTTGAAAATAATCAAGCCAAAGAGACACATTTTGGGGTAGCAAATTCTGCTCCCCTACATTTTGAGGATGCCAGTAACTATTCCCAGTGTGCGTCTCTGCTGCCTCCCTGGCCTTAGTGCTGGGCCTTGTAAATTAATGTTTACTAAATGAAACATAGTTAGGCTGAGGTCACGGCGGTAATCATTTCAGCCTCAGGCGCAGCAGGGCAGGTCGGGTGCAACACCCTGAGGGAGGTAAAGTTTGCCTTGAGACCTTGTCCTCTGTCTGAACCTCCCTCGTACAGCCCATCCCCTCCGCTGCCCTAGGGCTGAGAAGTGAGGTGCCCCACCAGCCCGGCTTCATTCAGTCAACAAGGACTGAGGGTTCACGAGGTGCGAGGTGGTCTCTCATCCATCTCGCCGTCACAGTCCCTGGACTGGGTCCATCTACTCAGATCCCCGTGGTCAGCGGCGCCCTCGTGCCTTAACTACTGCCAGCGGCATTTCAACCACGGCCCTTCCACTCGGCTTCTGTTCCTTGTCTCAAGGAATTTCGTCCTCAGGAGAAACAGCCGCTCAGTCACCATTCAGAGTGTGGAAGTCTCCAGGCTGAAGCGGCGTGGACACTCAGAGGCCCTCAGATGGGCTCCAGAAAAAATTTCATCCAAGCCCCTCGTGTTGCAGCTGAGGAGACAGGAGAGTAATTTAACCAATCCCACAGCGCGCCAGGCGAGCGAGGAAGCGCTTCCAACGGGCTGAGGCTCCATTCGACTCTCCCGCCCCCCCCCCCAACCAGCCCCCTCCCGCCCTTTGGACGGTTTCCTGGCGCTGATTTGCTTCCAGGTGCGCAAGCTCCGCGGGGAAGGCAGGGTGCGGGGGGTGGGCACGCGCCCCGGGGCGGTGGGGGCGTGGCGGGGGGGGGAGGCACGCGCCCCGGGCGGCGGGTGGGGCTGGAGGAGGGGCGCCGGAGGGGGGGGCAGCCGCTGAGGAGAGCTGGAGGTGTGTGTGGAGGCGTCCTCCCTGCGCCCCTACCCCTGTGTCTCCCTCCTGCTAGAGCCCCTTCGGGGGCGGGGCGCGTCTGGACGCTGGTGGAGATTGTGCGCCTCTCTCTGGGGAGAGAGAGCTTCCCGAAATGCGGGCGGGGGCGGCGTCTGTGGGAGGCTTCCGTCCTGCCTGGAGGTAGAGGGGGACCGCCCCGCCTCCAGATCTGCAGACCCCGCACTCAGCTCTCGGAAGCGGCGCGGGCCGCGTAGGCAGTGGGCCGGGTGTGAGGACGGAGGCGGGCGCTTCGGGGTTTAGGGTAAATTCAAGCAAAAAGGGGAGAGACGCGGGGAGGGGCCGCTGGAGGGGGCACGACGGCCCGGGGCCTGGCGGGACTCGAACACGCAGCACCGCGCAGACCTCGGGCGGCGGGGACCTCGGGCGCCGGCCTGGCCCCCCGGGAAGACCTGGAGCCCACCCCCCGCCGGTCCCCCGCCTTACTGCAAACCCTACCCGCGGTCCGTCCGGAGACCGGTGTGGGGGCCCCGGGGCAGGCGCCGAGAGCGTCCAGCTCCTCCCTCCCCAGGCCCGCGGTCCCTTCGCACTTAAGTTGCCACTGGTTTGGCCTTATAGGGGAAGAAGGACCCATTTTCCTCCTCGTGTGAGAAAATGGACAGAAACGCACACCACACTTCGATGGGTTTTCCAAACGTTTTTGGTTCAAGGACCACTTTGGGGTCAAAGATTCTAAAGAACATCTCTTGCCACCTTACAACGTCTTCAGCAGCTTTTGGTTGGATAATCACTTAAAAGTTACTTCCGGCACTTTGAAAGGGGGATTCGATATTTACAGGAAACAGAACCGTTTTTTTGTTTTTGTTTTTACAAATTGTCGATTCGTTTGTGATTTGATTCTTTGAACCTCTTCTTCTCAAACCACCTGGAAGACCTTGGGAGAGAACTCGGAGCACTGGTGGTGGAGAATACTTTCGCCTCTCCAGGCAGGGGTTGTAAGGACGGTTGGTTTGTTTTAGGTTGGACTGATGGCACCAGGGGCATCCTGGGATCTCTGATTATTCTAAAATATGTCCAAGTTGGACAAATGGTTGATAGGTTAAGATTCATCAAGGTAATGTAGGACAGAAAGGGACTTCCAAATGTAACCCATTTAGTGCTAAGACTGACCTTATCTACATCATTTAGAAGAACATACTTATGGGTTGATCAATAAAGGGCTGGATAAAAATAGATTCCTTCTTCCTTGGTCTCATCTGTCCAGTTTATCATTATGGAAAGTGCCAGGTGGATAGGAAAGGAGGGGAGCATATAGCTTCCCTTGTCCAGAGGATTTGATTAGAAAACATTTAATAGGAAAACTATAAGAAACTGCTTCCTGAACATCTAAACTTGTGAGCCTAGTCCCCTGCTCAGCACCCTGCTGGTTTTCTTCACTTACCCCAGTTTGTGGTTATTTTCTGTTGGTCTTTGGCGTCTGTCAGCACCACAGACCTCCCCACCCTAGTCTGATTCCCCAGCATCAGCACATCCCTGGTACAGAGCTGCCTCTCAGCAGACGGATGTTGGAGGCACATGCCCTCTCTCAGAAGCTGTGTGCGAGGTAGGACCAGGTTTCGTTTGGTTTTCTGGCAGTCTCTGCACCCTCGGACCTCTCCCACGGATCTCCTCCAGTTCCCACAGGGAGTGAGTCGGGCTTCTCCAGACCTCATGGAATCTACATTGTGCCGTGTGTCTGAACTGGACTTACATTCAGTGGATATATTTCCTGAGAAGCCACCAAATCCTTTCCAAGAATGTTCTGAAATCAAGTGTACGGTGAGAAGTGGCAGTATAAGAAGGGACAAACCTGACCTTGGCTGGGCTCTGCCACCGGCTAGTTGGGTTGCTCTGGACCAAGCACCATGTCCTGATGTGTGGTGGGGCATAATAATCCTTCCCTTGTTGGGAGTTATTAGGTTTGTGAAGATTAAGTGAGATCATAATAGCCAACATTTACTGGGGCTGGCCCGGTGGCACAAGCGGTTAAGTGTGTGCGCTCCGCTGCGGCGGCCTGGGGTTCGCTGGTTCAGGTCCCCGGCGTGCACCGACGCACCGTTTGTCAAGCCATGCTGTGGCAGCGTCCCATATAAAGTGGAGGAAGATGGGCACGGATGTTAGCCCAGGGCCAGTCCTCCTCAGCAAAAAAAGAGGAAGATTGGCAGATGTTAGCACAGGGCTGATCTCCTCACACACACACAAAAAAAGCCAACATTTACTGAGCACTTGGTATATCCAGCACGGTTCTTAGAACTTTGTAGGCATTGTATGCATCGAATCATTTAATCCATGAGATAATGCCAGTAGGGTGCCTGGTTCAGTGTCTGAATAAATGACAGATAAAAATAGCTTTTAATGGGCCGGCCCCGTGGCTTAGCAGTTAAGTGCGCACGCTCCCGCTACTGGCAGCCTGGGTTCGGATCCCGGGCGCGCACCGACGCACCGCTTCTCTGGCCATGCTGAGGCCGCGTCCCACATACAGCAACTAAAAAAGGATGTGCAGCTATGACATACAACTATGTACTGGGGCTTTGGGGGAAAAATAAATAAATAAAATCTTTAAAAAAAAAAAATGGGCAGAGGAGGAGCGGGCCTGGTGGTGTAGTGGTTAAGGTCGTGCACTCCACTTTGGTGGCCCGGGGTTCACAGGTTTGGATCCTGGGTGCGGACCTATGCACCACTCATTAAGCCATGCTGTGGTGGCATCTCACATACAAAATAGAGGAAGATTAGCACAGATGTTAGCTCATGGCCAATCTTCCTCACCAGAAAAAAGGGCAGAGGATATGAACAGACATTTTTCCAAAGAAGATATACAGATGGTCAACAGGCACATGAAAAGATGTTCAACATCACTAGTTGTTGGGGAAATGCAAATCAAAACTACAGTGATGGGCCAGCCCAGCGGCATAGTGGTTAAGTTCGCGCACTCTGCTCCAGCTACCCGGGGTTCATGGGTTCAGATCCTGGGTGCGGACCTACACACCGCTCATCAAGCCATGCTGTGGCAGCATCCCACATACGAAATAAAGGAAGATTGGCACAGATATTAGCTCAGGGACAATCTTCCTCAAGTAAAAAGAGGAAGATTGGCAACAGATGTTAGCTCAGGCCTAATCTTCCTCAAAAGAAAGAAGTTGTGAAAAAAAAAACTACAATGGGATATCACCTTACACCTGTTAGAATGGCCCTAATTACCAAGACAAAAAAGTAATAAATGTTGGAGAGGATATGGAGAAAAGCGAACCCTCATTCACTGCTGGTGGGAGTGCAAACTGGTGCAGCCATTATGGAAAACAGTATGGAGATGTCTCAAAAAATTAAAAATAGAAATACCATATGATCCCTCTATCCCACTACTGGGTATTTATCCAAAGAACTTGAAATCAACAATTCAAAGAGACTTATTCACCCCTATGTTCTTTGCAGCATTATTCACAATAGCCAAGACATGGAAGCAACCCAAGTGCCCATCAACTGATGAATGGATAAAGAAGATTTGGTATTATATACACATACAATGGAATACTACTCAGCCATAAAAAAGACAAAATCGCCCCATTTGCAACAACATGGATGGACCTTGAGGGTATTATGTTAAGCGAAATAAACTAGACAGAGAAAGACAAACAACACTTGATTTCACTCATATGTGGGAAATAACCAAAACACATGGATAAAGAGAACAGATTAGTGGTTACCAGAAGGGAAGGGAGTGGGGGGTTGGTGAAGGGGGTAAAGGGGCACATATATATGGTGACGGATAACAATAGGACTATTGGTGGTAATGCAGTCTATACAGAAACTGATAATAATGTACACCTGAAATTACACAATGTTGTAAACCATTATGATCTTAATAAAATAATTGAAAAAAGAGAATATTTCTGAACTATTATCCCTCTCCTAGGGCTAACTTTATGAAAACGTGTGTGGTGAACTATTACCTAAGATGCTGTGCCCTGCTGCTTGGGTTTAAATCCTGGTTCCGACCCTGACAACCTGTGTGGTGACAAGCTACTCTTACCCTCTCTGTGCCTCAATGCCTGTAAAATGGGCTAATAACCTCCCAGGGTTGTGGTGAAAATTAAGTTAATTAATCCATGTGAAGCCCTTCATAATTGTTCACCAGTTTAATCCAATCTTTTCTTACCTCCCACACCCAGGCCAGAGAATTGGGAAGGATCGGGATTGCTGTGTTATGTTTAATACCTCCAGTCTGCAATGTCTATCCTATTTCTATACCTTAAAAACCTCTCCAGCGTTCACTGATGGTTTCAAATGTACCTATTCCCTAAACCTCTCGCTGATCCCACTCACTTGCCATTAGCATCCTCTGTATATTTTCCATTATCGAATTTACTTTAGTTCTCCATGTATTACAATTTTGGGGTTCTTGTCTAATCTTGGCTACTCATCTTTTTGATCCCCCCAATTCAATAGACCTTTAGCATTTGCTGCGGGTCTCGGCCTGTGTGGGATACACAAACCGGGTAAGGTGAAATTTTCTTTCACAAAGAATATACAGATCCATTGTGGCTACTAGATTTCAGAACTCCATCTAAAGTGCCAAAGGATAGAGCACAGGTAACTGATTTGGCTTCATACATGTCCTGGAAATCTAGAGGAATCGTTCAGCATCTTCAAGGAGAGAGGAGTGGGTTTGAGGTAGGTCTTTAAGGATGCTTAGAGTTTGAGAGGTGGCCTTGGCAGGTGCCTGGGGAAGACTGAGGGGCCAAACTTGCCTGTGGGGAGAGAACTCCTATTTGGAGTTGGAGGGATAGAGTGGGAACAAATTATGGGGGACTTTGGAAATGAAACAGCTCTTTAGATATGACAAGAGAAGAAATAGAGAGCCCCTGTGTATCTTAAGCAAAGTCTTGTATAATTACAGCCTCCTGCTGCAAGAGGCTGTGTTAGGATAATAAGATCAGTGGAATCCTGGGCCTGGGAATTTTTTGTGAGAAGTAACTTTCCTCTTAAGTGTTTATTTATGTCTCAAGTTTTGTCCTTAATCCACAGGAACAGTGAGTGGATTTGAGGTTGTGACATGTTTTACTCTCTCTCCACTTCATGAAAAGAATGCTAACCTCCCGACCCCAGTGACACCTGACCCTGGCTTTCTTTTATGGTGGTGTTTCCTCCGAGAATCAGGAACCCAGCACGTTCTTCCTTTCGAGAACGCATTGCTGTCACTGAACAGCTATGTGTTGGCTCACTCATTGTCGAAATCCTCCTACAAGCTGGATACAATATTAAGGGCTATGGATAAACAGGGAAGTACAATATATTCTCGTTTTTGTGGGCTTACTGTCTAGTTGAACACTGACACATAAATACATAAATAGAGTAGATCAGGGATTGGCAAAACTTTTATATTAAAAACCACGTAGTAAATATTTTAGGCTTTGCAGTCACACAGTCTCTGTTGCAACTACTCAACTCTATCATTGTAGCATGCAAAACAGCCACGGACGACACCTAGCTAAATACATGAGTGTGGCTGTGTTCCAATAAAAGTTGACCTATGGACACTGAAATTTAAATTTCATATAACTTTCAGGTGTCATGAAATAGTCTCCTTTTGGTTTTGCTTCAACCGTTTAACAATGTAAAAACCATAGCTCGCAGGCCACACAAAAACTGGTGGCAGACCAGATTTAACCATGGGCAATGCTTTGTTGATTCTAGAATGGACTATGATAGAAGTGTGTACAAAATCCCAAGGAACACAGAGCAGGCAAGGTTAACTATTTCTGCAGGACCGAGGTAGGCTCACGGGATGCTTCCAGCAGGAGGGGGCTTTTACACAGGCTTTGAAAGTTAAGCATTTGTTTGCCTGGGGTCAATTGAAGAGGGGGTGGACAAGGGGGGAGCTGCATTCCAGGCTCCTTGAGCAAAGGCAAAAGGGTGAAAAGGCCTAAAGTGCGTGGTATGTCTGGAAGCGTGAACTCTGGTATAGCTAGAGCATGAGTAACCAGAAGCAGGGGAGTGGTTGGAAGTGGACAGGGAAATCAAGCCAAGTTTGGGGAGGGCATTTCCTGCAATGCTGGAGAGTTTGGATTTTGTTGCATAGACAATGGAAACCTGGGGAATCTCCCAGCAGGGAAGTGATTCATAGTGTATGTGTGTTTTAGAAAGAGTCGGGGCAGGGGCACGGGGCAGGGGCACGGAGGCCAGGCCGGGTGAGAGAAGGGGCACGGGGAACAGTTAGTGGTCAGGGTGGGCTGGCGGGGCGGGAACTAGGCGTGTGGGCCGTCCCCAGGTAGGGGGCTGTGGGCACTGCTAGAAAGGAAGGAGGCTTTCAATGGAGTCTAGGGAGTGAGGCCAAAAGCTGGGAGCCAGAGACATGGGCTGGCAGGGCACTGCCTGGCAGGACTGGGGGCCCAGGCATTGTGAGTTGAGAGCAGGAGATGGAAGGTGTGTGAAGGGCAGAGATGTTCCCCCAGCGCCTGCAGGACCCGGATAGACGGGATCTTTGGGAAAAGATGTCATTTCTTATTATAAAAACAGCACTTAAAAATTGTAAAAAAGTAAAACAGTACAGAGATATATACGGTCCTCCCTCTTGCCCTGTGCCCCCCCACACACACCTGGGGGGGGTTACCGTTCATGATTGGGTATGTGTCCTTCTAGCTTTTTGTTCTACACTCGTACAAATATACATGTCGTGTCTTTTGAAATGAAAATGGAAAGCATACATATTTTTATGCAATTCACTCTTTTACTGAAAATATGTTGCAGACATCTTTCCCGTCAGCACATAAGATCTACCTCATTCTTTTGAACAATTTTGTGGTTTTTCAGAGTATAAGTGTACCATAATTTACCAAATCATTCCCTATGGATGGCCATTTAAGTCGGGCCCATCTATTTAGTCTTTTAAACATGCTACAGTAAACACAGGATGACTGCACCATGAACCCTCAGTGGAAGAACAGGTGCAAGACTTTGCTTGCACAGGTTTGCGCGGTGCTGCCTGATTAGGGCCGGGGACCAGTGCAGCCAACAGGGTGAGGGGCCGCCCCGACCACTTACATTGGGGGTGGACATGTGGGGCTTGACTTGAGTGATGCATATGAGGCAGAATCGGCAGGACCTGGCATAGTAGAAAAAGTAGTGGCACGAATAAAAAAGTGGATACAGGTGTTCTAATGCATCAGCAACTCCCACCAGCTTTATCTTCAGAAAAAAGCCAGAGTCGGTCTGTTTCTACTCCATCCACCACTGCCCATTCTAACCCAAGCCACAGTCTCGCCCCTGGACTAGGAAAATGGTCTCTCACTATCTTTGTACTTCTAGCCTGTCCTCCCCAGAGCCAATGGAGTGATCTTTTAAAAATGTGAATGAGACCAGGCTATGCCTCACCTCAGAATCCTTCACCGGCTTCCCAGCCACTCAGAATTAAGTCCAGCTCCTCGCCGAGGCCTCCAGGGCCCTGAGGGAGCTTTCTCGCTACAGCTCCTGGCCCACCCATCTGAAGCAGCCCCCTTCCATCTCCATCTCCCTTCCAAGCGCTTACCACATGCAGGGGCCCTTCTTATTTGTCCATGGGTTTACTGTCCGTCTCCCTGCTAGAATGGAAGCTTCCTGAGCATTGGGACTTTGTCGCTCCTTTCACTCCTGCATCCTCGGTGCCCAACAACGTGCCCGACACAGATGGGTGCTCAGGAAATATTTGTTTTCTGGAATTCTCCTGAATGGGTTGCGCTGATTCGGACTGAGAGCTGGATGAAAACGTCCGGCAGATAGAGAGTATGTCATTGCCGCACGGTAATCAGGAATGCTGACATTGAATCATTTTGCTCATTCTATGGACTTATACAAAATGCACCATTGTGTTTATTAACACGTTTGTTCCCCCAGCAAGCAGTTATTGAGTACCTGCTATGGAGCAGCAGACTTGAGCCAAACCACCCATGCTGAACCCTGCCTCTGCTCCTGCCGGGGCTGTGACCTCACACAGGTCCTTCACCATCCTGACCCTCAGTTGCCTCATCTGTGAAGTGGGCACATTGATCGTATTTGCTCCATGTGTTTGTTGTGAGGATTAAATAAGTCAGTGTATGTGGAGCACTTGGAACCGTGCCTGGCACAGTCAGAGTGTGCTTGTATTACTGTAACCACCGTTCCTACCGCGTGCTGGGCGCTGACCGGGTGGTGCGAGTGCAGAGGTGAGCATATCATTCTTGCTCCTAAGGAGCCCACCATCCAGTGTGGAGCTGGGGATCAGATACTGACAATTCAGGGTAATCCTCCTCATGCCAGGTCCACGGCTCCCTGGGGGACGTGGCTCCCAAGGGAATCTTTAAAGATCTGAGGAGCATCTCTGCCCCTCCCATCCCAGTCCGGGCCCGTCTGTAACCTGAGCTCCTGTACCAGCGTCCTAGCAGCTCTCTGGTTCACCATGGCCCATTCCAGCGCATTCTCCACCCAGCAGCCATAACACGTGGGTCAGGTCCACGCGCCTCCCTGTGCCCTCTGGCCCTCTTCTTGTGCTATTCCTCTCCTGCTTATCACCTTGCAGTTTCACGGGATTTGCATCTTTAGGTGCCTTTGTTTTTTTTTCTTTTCTTTAATCAGGCCTAAGAAATGCCAACCTCCCTCCTATGACCCCTGCTTGGCCTTCACAGCCATGGCTCCTTCCTGCCCTCAGGGCTCCCCTTCTTGGAGAGACCTTCCTTTTCCACCAACATGTGGTCATGGCCCTGGACATTTCCTGATTACTTATTTATCTATTTGCTTGTTTGTCTCTTCCACTAAACCAGCAGTTCCCAAGCATTTTGGTCTCAGGACCCTTTACGCTTATAAAAATTGAGGACCCCGAAGAGCTTCAGTTTATGTGGATTACATCTACAATATTAAAGCTGAGAAATTTAAAAAATAGATATTAATCCATTTTAGAATAACAATAATAAGCCCACTAAATGTTAACATAAGTAGCTTTTTTTGTGTGTGTGTGAGGAAGATTAGCCCTGAGCTAACATCTGTTGCCAATCCTCCTCTTTTTGCTGAGGAAGATTGGCCCTGGGCTAACATCTATTCCCATCTTTCTCTGCTTTATATGGGACACCTCCACAGCACGGCTTGGTAAGCGGTGCGTAGGTCCCAGTCTGGGATCCGAACTTACGAACCCCAGGCTGCCAGGGTGGAGCGTGTGAACCTAACCACTACACCACTGGGCCGGCCATGTATAAGTAGCATAATTTTATGAAAGGTAACTGTTTTCCAAAACAAAAAACCTCTAGTGAGTAGGGTGGCATTGTTTTACATTTTTGTAAATCTCTTTAATGTCTGATTCTAGAGATACAAAGTTGACAAGACATATTTCTTACCCATCAGTGCCTTGCTTGTAGGTTTTTTTAATAGTGGCAAAATATATATAACATAAAATTTACCATTTTAACCATTTTTAAGTGTACAGTTCAGTGGCATTAAGTGCATTCACATTGTTTTGCAACCATCACCACCATCCACCTCCAGAACTTTTTCTTCTTCCCACTGAAACTCTGTCCCCATTAAACACTGACTCCCCATTCTCTCTGCCCTCCTCTGCATGTGGTTTTGTCCAAATAATAGAGATGGCTTTCCACCTTCTGCAATAATTTTTTCTTCTGCTTATTTATTTTTTAAAATTTTTATTTATTTTTTTGCTGAGGAAGATTTGCCCTGAGCTAACATCTGTGCCCATCTTCCTCCACTTTGTATGTGGGTTGCCACCACAGCATGCCTGCCTACAAGCAGTGTATGTCCGTGCCCTGGAACTGAACCCAGGCTGCCCAAGCGGAGTGCACTGAAGTTAACCACTAGGCCACAGGGCCGGCCCCTCTTCTCCTTAATTTAGATTTTCGGGATATCTACTGTTGGCTTCACCAAAGGCAAGCATTTTGAATGCCTTCTACATGAGGCCTTGTGCTGGCACATGAGAAGATTGGCACACTTTCTGCCCTCAGGTGGCTTAGTTTTAGCTAGATGAGATCATGAGATAAAATGAAATTTATGTGAAAGTGTGTATTCATTCAGAAAATATTTATTGAATGTATTTCATTGATCGCAAAATGCCCATTTTTTTCACATTTTAGCGTCTCTTAAATTGGGATGAATTTTACTGTCAGTGGATATCATAGTTTAATCATCAGAGTTTGTTCTTTCTTGGTAAATAATGGTGCATTTTACAATTGAAGGCATCTTAGATGTGATGAAATACAGTATGTGTCAGGCACTGTTGAAAGTGCAGGGATCCGGCAGTGATCAAAACAGACGAAAAGGGCAGTGGGATATATGTAAACAGGCACTCGCTAAATCTTTGTTCCTTCCTTCTTTTAAAAACTGGCAAGTACGCACCTAAAGCCCTGTGTAGGACCTTGTACATAGCTGTTTCCTCCTCCACTGACAACTCAGAGGGGGCTGTAGGCATTTGAGATCTTGGATACCAATAGAATAAGATGGTCATTGCCTTCTGCTGAAAAGGAACAATATCTTTCATTTGGTTAGCATTTTTCAGTTATAGAGCATTTCTACATTCTTAATTTAACAAATATTTACTGAATGAGTGAACAAGTGAATTTTCTCGTCAGATCACAGCATCACTTTGAGACAGGCCAGGAGAACTGCACCACCATCTGATGGGGATGAAGGACTTCAACAAGGTCACCTGCTAATGAAGATAACCCAGGTCTTCTGACTCTTGTGCAGATTCACTCCAGTCCAGCTCCCGTGAAGAAGCGTCTCCCTTCTTTGACCAGTAAACATGCAGGAAATCTTAGCCTTGCTTCCCCTCCTAATCAAGAGTCCATTCTAAAATACCATCCAGCTTTGAGGTAAGTAGAATAGTTCAAAGGTGGAGGCTACTCTCTGGAGTTTTAAAACATGCCATAGAAGCTTCTAGGCTGTTATATATTAATAAAATAACTAGTATTCCTCAGAGGTAAAATGGATGCTAATTTTTAAGGAGAGGGAAATGGGGTCAAAGATACTGACATGAGGGCATATTCTGAGGGCATCCTTGAAGCTGAGGACGTGGCCAGGTTCTATGTGGTTCCTAGTGTTTGAAGAGATTCTGACAGCAGCCCGACTCTGCACTGGTCACGTCTGGCGAAGGGTGGATTACTGGATTACTGAGGAACAGGGGGGTGGATTTTACCCTCTAACACGTTGGACTTTTCTTAACATGTGCGAACTGCAGGGCTGGTGGTATCGTTTGGGGTCCTGGGCGGTGGGAGTTTAAGAGCTGCTGCTCTCGCCCTTTCTCTGTTCTTCCCCCATGCTCCTCTGGTGAACATTTTCTCTTTTCTCTTTATGCTTCCCTTTGCTTTCATTTCTTCCTCGGACTTTCTCCATCTTTCCTGACCCTCCTCCAGTCCATCTGTTTCCTCCTTTTTAGTGGAAAAGAACCACACAAAGCAGAGAGAGAGCTGGGCCCAGAGCAGAGGGCCTGGCGGGAGCCTGGGCAGGTCCTTGAATGCGCCGGCTTCGTGTCCAGTGCCCGGGAAGTGGGTCAGCACCTAGTGAACATGGAAAGGTCCCCCCAGCACTCGTGGGTGACACTCTCCTACTCGCCTCATGGGGGTTTTCAGCATCAAATCAGATCATGAGTGTCAACTCTCAAATGCTACAGCAGTGGAAGTTCTGAAATAAGAGACTATCTGGTAACACATTCAGAACCAATTTTTATCTTGAAATAGATTATATTCATCTTTCCTGATTTGATGTCAAAATTTTTATAAACTTTGTGGTCATTTGGAGAAACCAGCATAATTCTAAGCTGAACAAAGTAGACTATCCAGCAGCTAAGACGATCTAAGATACTACATAGGGTTTTACACTTTTTAAATCCTAATAAGAGTAGGATCGAGGGAAAGAGGCCCGACTAAGAGCTGAAAGTATCATCTACTCTATTACGGCTTGTCTGAAATTTATACACGATAAGTTGACTTTCTATGAAGTCCTAATGAATATATTCATGATCTTGTCTTTCTTTGGGTGAAATTAACATTTCTGCATGAACCAGAAACTAATTTTTTAATTTTACCTTTTCTCTCCTTTGGCAGCAATTTGCCATGGCTTTGATCATGCCTAACAGCTCCCACCTTTATATCTCTGGCCGGAGCCTCTCCCCTGAACACACTCGTGTGCCCAGCTGCCTTCTCAGCATCCTTGATTGCACGGCCACCTCGGGCTGTCCCAGTCCACATGTCTCAGCTTGCCCGCAGGCCTGCTGGTCTCTCTCTCTTCCCAGTTGACTGCAACTCCACCCCACTCTGGCTCAGGCTCAAACCCTCACGGTCATCCTTTCTTCTTTCTCTTTCACCCCGGAGCCAATCTGTCATGAGATGCTGTTGGCTCTGCGTTAAAATAAATGCAGAATCCGTCCACTCCTCACCACCTCTATTGCTGCCAGCCCGTCGGAGCCACCCTCATCTCTCATCTGGAATACTGCCACTGTGCCTCAACCTGTCACCTTGCTTCTCCTTTGTCTCCTAAAATCTGTTCTCAACACAGCAGCCAGAGTGAGGCCCTGTTGAAAACCTTGCAAGTTGAAATACAAATCTTTTCTGCAGGATGTTTTCCTCCTTTCCCTCCATAAATGCCAGTGTCCTCCCGATGGCTTCTAAAGTCACACGCGATGTGCCACCTGGCCCCAGTACCTCTCTGGGCTCATCTGTTGACTTTGATCTTGCTCATTGCCCTCCAGCCACGTCGGCCTCCGGGAACATGCCCGGCATATTCTGTCCTGGGCCCTGACACTGGAAGTCCGCTTGAACAGGCTCTCATCCTTCCCAGTTATCCACATGACCAGCTCCACCACCTCCTCCGAGTCTTTTCCTAAATGTCACCTCCTCAGCCAGGTCCACCTCCACCACCTGACTCAAAATCGCTCCGCATCCCGGCATCTAGATACCCCTCCATCTTTTCTTTTCCTCCGTATTGTCACTCTCTAACAGACTACATACAAGATTTAATGACTCTTCATGTCTATTATTTGTTGTTTGTCTCCCTCTGCTGGAAAGGAAGCTCTACAAGGGGAGGAGTCTTTGCTTCCCCTGCATTGGATCCTGGCACCCGGCACCTAGTAGGTCCTTCATAAATTGAGTGAACAAGTGAATGAACACTCACAGCCCATCACCTCGGGCTCCGCCAACCTGCGATCAGCACTGGCTTCTTCCTGGGATCAAATCTTGGGTTTCAGACAGGTTTATTCTCAGAATTTCAGCATGGTTTTATATTGGAAGGGGGGATGGTGGAGGAAACTGGAAAGAGGCAAGGATGAACAGGACATATGGTCTTTTTTTTTTTTTTAATTTTTATTTATTGCAGTAACATTGGTTTATAACATTGTATAAATTTCAGGTGTACATCATTATACTTCTATTTCTGCATAGATTACATCATGTTCACCACCCAAATACCAATCACAACCCATCACCACACACATGTGCCGAATTATCCCTTTCGCCCTCCCCCTCCCCCTTTCCCCCTTCCCCTCTGGTAACCACCAATCCAATCTCTGTCTCTATGTGTTTGTTTATTGTTGTTATTATCTACTACTTAATGAAGGAAATCATACGGTATTTGACCTTCTCCCTCTGACTTATTTCGCTTTGTATAATACCCTCAATGTCCATCCATGTTGTCACAAATGGCTGGATTTCATCGTTTCTTATGGCTGAGTAGTATTCCATAGTGTGTATATACCACATCTTCTTTATCCATTCGTCCCTTGATGGGCACTTAGGTTGCTTCCAAGTCTTGGCTATTGTGAATAACGCTGCAATGAACACAGGGGTGCATGTATCTTGACGCATTGGTGTTTTCAAGTTCTTTGGATAAATACCCAGCAGTGGAATAGCTGGATCATATGGTAGTTCTATCCTTGATTTTTTGAGGAATCTCCATACTGTTTTCCATAGTGGCTGCACCAGTTTGCACTCCCACCAGCAGTATATGAGAGTTCCCTTCTCTCTACATCCTCTCCAACATATGTTGTTTCCCGTCTTGTTAATTATAGCCATTCTGATGGGCGTGAGGTGATATCTCATTGTAGTTTTGATTTGCATTTCCCTGATAGTTAATGATGTTGAACATCTTTTCATGTGTCTGTTGGCCATCTGTATATCTTCTTTGGAGAAATGTCTGTTCAGGTCCTTTGCCCATTTTTTAATTGGGTTGTTAGTTTTTTTGTTGTTGAGATGCATGAGTTCTTTACATATTTTGGAGATTAAGCCCTTATCAGATGTATGGTTTGCAAATATCTTCTCCCAATTGTTAGGTTGTCTTTTCGTTTTGTTGATGGTTTCCTTTGCTGTGCAGAAGCTTTTTAGTTTGATGTAGTCCCATTTGTTTATTTTTTCTATTGTTTCTCTTGCCCGGTCAGACATGGTGCTTGAAAATATGTTGCTAAGACCGATGTCGAAGAGCGTACTGCCTATGTTTTCTTCTAGAAGTTTCACAGTTTCAGGTCTTACATTCAAGTCTTTAATCCATTTGGAGTTAATTTTTGTGTATGGTGTAAGGTAAGGGTCTACTTTCATTTTTTTGCATGTGGCTGTCCAGTTTTCCCAACACCATTTGTTGAAGAGACTTTCTTTTCTCCATTGTGTGTTCTTGGCTCCTTTGTCAAAGATTAGCTGTCCATAGATGTGTGGGTTTATTTCTGGGCTTTCGATTCTATTCCATTGATCTGTGTGTCTGTTTTTGTGCCAGTACCATGCTGTTTTGGTTACTATAGCTTTGTAGTATATTTTGAAATCAGGGAGTGTGATACCTCCAGCTTTGTTCTTTTTTCTCAGGATTCCTTTAGCTATTCGAGGTCTTTTGTTGTTCCAAATAAATTTGAGGATTCTTTGTTCTATTTCTGTGAAAAATGTTGTTGGAACTTTGATAGAGATTGCATTGAATCTATAGATGGCTTTAGGAAGTATGGACATCTTAATTATGTTAATTCTTCCAATCCAAGAGCACGGAATATCTTTCCATTTCTTTGTGTCTTCTTCAATTTCTTTCAGCAATGTTTTATAGTTTTCCGTGTACAGCTCTTTCACCTCTTTGGTTAAGTTTATTCCTAGGTATTTTATTCTTTTTGTTGCAATTGTAAATGGGATGGTATTCTTAATTTCTCTTTCTGCTACTTCGTTGTTAGTGTATAGAAATGCAACTGATTTTTGTATGTTGATTTTGTATCCTGCAACTTTACCATATTCGTTTATTACTTCTAAAAGTTTTCTGGTGGATTCTTTAGGGTTTTCTATATATAAAATCATGTCATCTGCAAATAGTGACAGTTTCACTTCTTCCTTTCCAATTTGGATCCCTTTTATTTCTTTCTCTTGCCTGATTGCTCTGGCTAGGACTTCCAGTACTATGTTAAATAGGAGTGGTGACAGTGGGCATCCTTGTCTGGTTCCTGTTCTTAGAGGGATAGCTTTCAGTTTTTCACCATTGAGGATGATATTAGCTGTGGGTTTGTCATATATGGT
The DNA here is from genome assembly GCF_057802395.1 of Ceratotherium simum simum. Lineage (NCBI taxonomy): Eukaryota > Metazoa > Chordata > Mammalia > Perissodactyla > Rhinocerotidae > Ceratotherium > Ceratotherium simum. The sequence continues at coordinate 7,606,899 of NC_141924.1, forward strand.
CTTTATTATGTTGAGGTACTTTCCTTCTATACCCATTTTATTCAGAGTTTTTATGATAAATGGATGCTGTATCTTGTCAAATGCTTTCTCTGCATCTATTGAGATGATCATGTGATTTTTATTCTTCATTTTATTAATGTGGTGTATCACGTTGATTGATTTGCGAATGTTAAACCATCCCTGCATCCCTGGAATAAATCCCACTTGATCATGGTGTATTATCTTTTTAACGTATTGTTGTATGCGATTTGCTAGTATTTTGTTGAGGATTTTTGCATCGATGTTCATCAGTGATATTGGCCTGTAGTTTTCTTTTTTTGTGTTGTCCTTGTCTGGTTTTGGTATCAGGGTAATGTTGGCTTCGTAGAATGAGTTAGGGAGCTTCCCCCCCTCCTCAATTTTTTGGAAGAGTTTGAGAAGGATAGGTATTAAGTCTTCTTTGAATGTTTGGTAGAATTCACCAGGGAAGCCGTCTGGTCCTGGACTTTTATTTTTGGGGAGGTTTTTGATTACTGTTTTGATCTCCTTACTGGTGATTGGTGTATTCAAATTCTCTACCTCTTCTTGATCCAGTTTTGGAAGGTTGTATGATTCTAAGAATTTATCCATTTCTTCCAGATTGTTGAATTTGTTGGCATATAGCTTTTCATAGTATTCTCTTATAATCTTTTGTATTTCTGAGGTGTCTGTTGTAATTTCTCCTCTTTCATTTCTGATTTTACTTATTTGTGCCTTCTCTCTTTTTTTCTTGGTGAGTCTAGCTAAAGTTTTGTCAATTTTGTTGATCTTTTCAAAGAACCAGCTCTTGGTTTTATTAATTTTTTCTATTGTTTTTTTGGTCTCTATTTCATTTATTTCTGCCCTGATTTTTATGATTTCCCTTCTTCTACTGATTTTGGGCTTTGTTTGTTCTTTTTCCAGTTCCTTTAGGTGCATTGTTAGATTGCTTATTTGAGATTTTTCTTGTTTATTGAGATAGGCCTGTATTGCTATAAACTTCCCTCTTAGAACCGCTTTTGCTGTTTCCCATAAATTCTGGCATGTCGTATTATCATTTTCATTGTCTCCAGGTATTTTTTGATTTCTTCTTTGATTTCTTCATTGACCCAGTCATTGTTCAGTAGCATTTTGTTTAATCTCCACGTATTTGTGGCTTTTCTGATTTTTTTCCTATAGTTGATTTCTAGTTTCATACTGTTGTGGTCAGAAAAGATGCTTGATATTATTTCAATCTTCTTAAATTTATGGAGACTTGTTTTGTGGCCTAATATGTGATCAATCCTGGAGAATGTTCCATGTGCATTTGAAAAGAATGTGTATTCTTTGGTTTTTGGGTGGAATGTTCTGTATATATCTACTAGGTCCATCTGTTCTAGTGTGTCATTTAAGGCCAATGTTTCCTTATTAATCTTCTGTTTGGATGATCTATCCGTTGGTGTAAGTGGAGTGTTAAAGTTCCCTACTATTATTGTGTTACTGTCTATTTCTGTTTTTATGTCTGTTAATAATTGCTTTATATATTTAGGTGCACCTACATTGGGTGCGTAGATATTTACAAGTGTTATATCCTCTTGTTGGATTGTTCCCTTGATCATTATGTAATGCCCTTCTTCGTCTCTTTTTACAGTTTTTGTTTTAAAGTCTATTTTGTCTGATATGAGTACTGCTACCCCAGCTTTCTTTTCATGGCCATTTGCATGGAGTATCTTTTTCCATCCCTTCACTTTCAGTTTGGGAGTGTCTTTAGGTCTGAAGTGTGTCTCTTGTATGCAGCATATATATGGGTCTTGTTTTTTTATCCAATCAGCCACCCTATGCCTTTTAATTGGAGCATTTAGTCCATTGACGTTTAAAGTAGCTATTGATAAGTATATACTTACTGCCATTTTTTAACTTTTTTTTTTTCTCAGTGTTTTAGTAGTCCTTCTCTGTTCCTTTCTTCTATACAGAATTGATGGTCTCTTTAGTTTGACCTCTGTCTGAAAGCTCTACTCTTTAACTCCCCTCCTCCCTCCTTTTATGTTTTTGATATCATATCTAACCTCTTTTTGTGCATTTGTATCCATTACGTTCTTATCATGGAAATAGATAATTTTTCCTATTTTTGGTCTTCTCTTTTTCCCTTAAATCAGTGCCTTTAACATTTCTTGTAGCACTGGTTTCTTGTTGACGAACTCCTTTAATTTTTGCTTGTCTGGGAAATTTTTGATCTCTCCTTCCATTTTGAATGATAACCTGGCTGGGTAGAGTATTCTTGGCTGTAAGTTTTTTCCGTTTAGCACTTTAAATATATCCTGCCACTCTCTTCTAGCCTGTAAGGTCTCTGCTGAGAAGTCAGCTGATAGCCTTATGGGGTTTCCTTTGTATGTAACTTGACTTTCTCTTGTGGCTTTTAGGATTCTCTCTTTATCTTTAATTCTGGACATTTTGATTATGATGTGTCTTGGTGTGGGCCTCTTTGGGTTTATCTTGTTTGGGGCTCTCTGTGCCTCCTGTACCTGGATGTCTGTTTCCTTCCTTAGGTTAGGGAAGTTTTCATCTATTATTTCTTGAAATAGATTCTCTGCCCCTTTGTCTCACTCTTCTCCTTCCAGGACACCTATAACACAGATGTTAGTGCACTTGATGTTGACCCAGAGGTCCCTTAGACTGTCCTCACTCTTTTTAATTCTTTTCTCTTTTACCTGTTCAGCTTGGGTAGTTTCTTCTAGTCTTTTGTCCAGCTCGCAGATCCGTTCTTCTGTATCCTCTACTCTGCTTTTGAGTCCCTCTAGTGAATTTTTCATTTCCAGTATTGTATTCTTCATTTCTGATTGGTTCTTTTTTATATCTTCCATTTCTTTATTGACATTCTCACTGAGTTCATCTATTCTTCTCCCCAGATCAGTGAGCATCCTTAACACTCTTTGTTTGAACTCTCTGTCAGGTAGGTTGCTCATTTCTGTTTCACTTAGTTCCTTTTCTGGGGTTTTGTCCTGTTCCCTTACTTGGAATGTATTCCTTTGCCTCCTCATTTTGCCTCTTTCCCTGTGCTTGTGTCTACGTATTAGGTAGGTCACCTACGTCTCCTGCTCTTGGATAGGTGACCTTATGTAAGTGATGGCTTAGGAGGCCTGCAGTGTGCTTCCCTCAGTTCTCAATGTTCCAGGGGTGACCCCTATGTGGGCTACGTATGTCCTTCTGTTGTGGCCTGTTTGCTCTCCCTGTAGGTGCCCAGGGAGGCCGAGTTATGCTCCTGGCCAGCTGTTGTAATGCTCAGCTGCTTGTAGTTGTTGTGGGCCCTTCAGTCTCTTTATCAGGTGTGGGGAGCCCCAGCACAGTTGGCTGCAAGTTCTAATACCACATTTGTGTTGCAGTATTTCTTTTAAATGAGTAGGCCCCCAGTGTGGCAGGTTGTTAGGCTCAGGGCCTTACAATTGCTATAAGCCTCCAGCCGTTAGGTCTCTTGTCAGCTCTCTGAGGATTGCAGCTGGGTGGGGCTGGCCTCAGGCGCAGGAGCACCCAATTGTTTCAGGCTTTGGAAGGTGGGGCAAACCCCCTATGTGGGTCTTTGAGAAGCACAAGTCTTCTGCAGCTGACAAGCCCTGCCGCCCACAGGTCCACACACACAGTCAACACAGTCCTGCCCCGTGTGCATGCCCCAACCTCCCGAAGCGGACCCAGTCTCTCCACGGTGGGAGCCCCACAAACTCCACCACTGGCCCACACTCTCCACCCACTCCTTGTGCACGTCCTGCCCCACTGAAGTCGGCTCAGTTGCCAGGCTGCAGAGAATCCAGTCACCAATCTATGCCGGCCCACAAGTTGCCTGAGGGCTTGTTGTTGGGTGGGGCCAGTCTCTAGGGTGGGCTGCCTGCCCTGGCTGAGCTGGATTAAATCGGTGCTCTAGTGGGTGGGGCAGACGCTGGGCTAGCAGGCCCCAGGGAGAACTCCAATGGCGTCTGTGCCAGCACGCCCACGCCAGGCCACAACAATGGCCGCCGCCAATGTCCCAGTCCCTGGAGAGGTCTCACCCCTCACCGAGATGCACTCAGGGCCTATTAGGTGAGTCTCTTTTCACCACAGCACTGTGGACCTTTCTTTCTGGTGATTTTAGGTTGCTTTCTGAAACGGGTGAGTTTGCGCGTGGGCCCTTTAAGAGCCAGTTTTAATTTCTTTGTGAACCAGCTTTTCTGGGGGTACTCCCCAATGTTTTAGCAGCAGGCAAAGTCAGATATTATGCCGCTGGTCTCGATTGTGCTGGGTCCACAAAATGCCCACCGCGGGGGCGCTCCCCGGCTCAGGGCCCCGCGCCTCCAGGGAGGGCTGTGTACCTGTGAGCTGCTCCCCGCGGCCGTGAGGCGCTGCGGCTTGTGAAGGCGGCGTTTTTCCTCTCCAGAAGGGAGTCTCTGCCTCTTCTACCCCAGTTAGGATTGTCCGTTGTTGCAGGAGTTCCTCTTATCCTCTTATCTGTCTCAGGGGTAATTTTTCCACTAGTAGCTGTAAATTGGCTGTGTCCCCGGGAGGAGGTGAGTTCAGAGTCTGCCTATGCCGCCATCTTGACTTCCTCCTCCAGGGCATTTGGTCTTGAATAAAAAAGTGATTGATTATTCCAAACATGCAATTACTGGAATTAGAGAATCAAAAATTCTAAAATTTCTCATAAGGAGAAACTCCCCCCGGGTTGGGGAGAGGAGCAGGGCATATTCCTAATGGACTTTAGACGGTCCTGTGGACTATGTGGAAGTTGTGTGCATGTACCCATGTGCATGATTGCAGAGGGCATTCCAGAGCCCTCACTGGAGTCTCAGAGGACCCGTGACCCACAAAAGATTAGGCGTGCCTGACTCAGCACAGTCCCAAACACATCCGCTGAGTGCTGCCGACCGCCTGCCACGTTGGCGCCCCCGTGGGAGTCGCTGTTGGCCCATTCTGCCTCCGGTTCCCCACTTTGAACGGCAGTAACTTTGTCTTTGTGAGGGTGCAGCAAAGGGTACGTGCTCAGGCTCACGAGCCAGGTGGCCCAGGTTTGAATCCTGGTTGAGCAAGTGCCTGCTGTGTGACTCTGGACGAGTTACTTCACCTCTCTGAGCCTTCACTGTGGGGTGGGGATGAGTCATTCTGAACAAGCTAATTCACATGAAGGCTGACGCTGTGTGGGGGCACGTGGTAAGTTCAATTATACACTTGGGCTGTCTTCACTAATAACACGGTCCTGTAGAAAGGATTTATATTTCGACTTGAAAGGTAATGAATATTGTGTTAGCGTGAGGTGTGAAGGGCCTCCTCAGATTGGGCAGGCCTCAGTTCTGGAAAGTTTATAATTAATCGTGTTAGTGTCACAGAGGACTGTGCTCTGCCTGTGTTGTAACCAGGAGTTGAGGCTTGAGTGCATATCTGATTTAGAAGATTTGTTTCTGGAAGGCTTTTGAAAATTCCCTAGAATTATGTGTAAAGTATGAAATACAGCGACTCAGTATTTTTCCCCAATGAAATAGACAATGTACTTTATCCCCATCAGTGATCTTAGAATGTTTACATTGGTCGTATGGTTGATCAAGAAATACTTTGGGAACTTCTCTTAAAAAGACCCCTCAGAGGTAGTCAGAGCTACACAACAACTTTGCGGCCGTATTTGAGTTTTCTTTTGTTTTTCTAAATGATGCTACTTATTTTGATCAATATCCTTATTAATCAGGTTGGGTTTTAATGACTTTTGCATATTTCCAGAAATTAAATTCACCTTCCAAAGATGGAAACTTGCCAGTATTGAGGACAGTAAAAGATGTGCCCTGTGCTGGTTTCGTACGTGCATGCATTTATCAGATCTCATCAAAGGGTGCACTAAAAAATGAGCACACATTTTGGGGTCTAAATTAGACTCCAGTACAACTTAAAGAAAAGGTAAAGATCCTCAAATTAGGTACCGTGTGCTCTAAAGGCAGCTCTCAAAAGTTTGGTCAGGGAGCTGGCCCAGTGGTATAGTGGTTAAGTTTGCACACTCTGCTTCGGTGGCCTGGGGTTCGGAGGTTCGGATCCTGGGGGCGGACCTATGGCCCACTTATCAAGCCAAGCTGTGGAGGCGTCCCACATATAAAATAAAGGAAGATGGGCACAGGTGTTAGCTCAGGGTCAATCTTCCTCACCAAAAGAAAAAAAAAGTTTTGGTCAGTGGCATTGCTACTGAATTCGGTTTCTACCGTGGCGAGGGGAGGAGGGTGGTTCTTGGAAAAGATCAGCGTTGTGCCTAGGTACGTGTTGGCACCTGCGCACATAGGAGGCCCACTATTGGTCACTGCAGAGCACAAGTGTGTCCACTCTGCCGTGAGCCTGGGAGACATGTGGTGCCCTCACTATTGAGCTGGCCTCCCATCGCCACCTTGCTGGATCAGAGATACCAAGGCCACGTGCTAAGGCTGATTTCTCCTGGGACCTGCAAGTTAACAACAGTGGGCGGTGCCCTCAGGCCCCATCAGCCTCTGGATTTCTTTCCAAAGGGGCTACTTCTGGCTGAAGAACTATTCTCCAACTGATTTCACGGTGAGGCTTCTGCAAAGCGTTGTGGAAACTGCTCAGAACAGCTCTCTCCGCTGAACTGGAGGCCCAGGTGAGCACCATGTCGGGCCAGGGCCCAAGCTGCCAGAGGACAGAGGCAGGACCGGCTGTGGCCATTCAGCTGTGTGGGGGAAGGGACCCGCTGACCCAGGACACATGCTCCCAGCCAGAGAATGCGCCTGTGACGCGCTTCTTTGTATTTGCATCAATTGCTAGGCAACAGCATCCTGTCTAGTGCCCCTCCTAGGGTGTCCAGGCCAGCCTTGTTTTGGGTTATTGTTTTTTTTTTGTTTTTTTTTTTTGTGAGGCGATCAGCCCTGTGCTAACATCTGCCAATCCTCCTCTTTTTTTGCTGAGGAAGACTGGCCCTGGGCTAACATCCGTGCCCATCTTCCTCCACTTTATATGGGACGCCACCACAGCATGGCTTGCCAAGCGGTGCGTCGGTGTGCGCCCGGGATCCGAACTGGCGAGCCCCGGGCCGCCACAAAACCACTTGCGCCACCCAGCCGGCCCCTATTGTTTTTTTTTTTTAGTGGGGGTCATACATTTAAAGTTTTAGCAGGAAGGTTGAAGCCATCTATTTGATCCTAAATAGATTGTCCTGGTCCCCTACTGCTGTCCCCATGGAGGGTCTGTGGCTCTACTTTCATCATAATTAATTCCTTTTCTCCTTTACACCTTTGGAAAGGGGAGGATGGGGATTTTGTGACTGCTGGGATGTTCTTCTAATACATGCCTGCAAAATTAGATGCAGACCGGAAACAATGGGGAATCAACTTTTGTTTAGGACTTGGTCAGTAGTTGGTACACCTCGTTTTCCCATTAAAGACAGCCCCTCATGTGCCTTTCTTAGCCAGAGCAGATGTAGACTTTATTATCTTTGTGGCAAGCGGAGACCAGGCTCCGGGCGTCAGTCTCACAATCAACCTTTGGTGTCAGTAGAGGCACGTAGATAGCAGTGTGGGATTTTACCTCCCACTATCTCTCTCTCCTTTGCTCCTAGCAAACTCTGCAAGTCAGCCTCAAACAGGATATTACTAAATATATTAACAGGCGGATAACAGATAGGAAAGGCAAAGTACTTGAAAAGTCTGACAGACGTTCTCTTTAACGGCAGCGCTTTATAGGGAGCTGTCTGTTCCTTTTTCCTCAGAACACCACACTGCCACATTATAGTAATTTGTGTGTGCTTTCTAGGGTCATTGATTCATTTAGGAAAAATGCATTGAGCCCACATGGAGCAGCCTTGGAGCTGTGGAAGACGCCCTATAACATAAGGCCGACTCTAAACAGAAAGGAAAGTAATTGCAGGGGCTTTCTCAAGTGGGGCTCTGGGGTTGGACAGAATGCTCAGCGAAAGGCTAGGTCACAATCCTGGTGTGAGCTGAAACCTGGACCTTGGGGAGCAAGGAATTAAGGCCTGGAGAAACGAAATGATTTGCCCAGAATCTCCTGGCTTCAACCTGTAGGTTTTTCTCCTATAGCATGTCCAATGTATTCTTGATTTGATTTTTTAAACTTTGGAGAAACAGGAAAAAATTTTTATACTCTTAAAACTCATTTGAATTATGTAAAAACACCACTTCCCAAACTGTTTCATTGGAATATCAGTTCTATGAGATATTATTATGTATTCCCAATTGAAAAAAATTATGTTAGCCATCAACAAAACGAAAAGACAACCTAACAATTGGGAGAAGATATTTGCAAACCATACATCTGATAAGGGCTTAATCTCTAAAATATGTAAAGAACTCATACATCTCAACAACAAAAAAACTAACAACCCAACTAAAAAATGGGCAAAAGGCCTGAACAAACATTTCTCCAAAGAAGATATACAGATGGCCAACAGACACATGAAAAGATGTTCAACATCATTAACTATCAGGGAAATGCAAATCAAAACTACAATGAGATATCACCTCACGCCCATCAGAATGGCTATAATTAACAAGACAGGAAACAACAAGTGTTGGAGAGGATGTGGAGAGAAGGGAACTCTCATACACTGCTGGTGGGAGTGCAAACTGGTGCAGCCACTATGGAAAACAGTATGGAGATTCCTCAAAAAATCAAGGATAGAACTACCATATGATCCAGCTATTCCACTGCTGGGTATTTATCCCAAGAATGCGAAAACCCCAATGCGTAAAGATACACGCACCCCTGTGTTCATTGCAGTGTTATTCACAATAGCCAAGACTTGGAAGCAACCTAAGTGCCCATCAAGGGACGAATGGATAAAGAAGCTGTGGTATATATACACAATGGAATACTACTCAGCCATAAGAAACGATGAAATCCAGCCATTTGTGACAACATGGATGGACCTTGAGGGTATTATGCAAAGTGAAATGAGTCAGAGGGAGAAGGTCAAATACCGTATGATCTCACTCATTGAGTAGTAGATAAAAACAACAACAAACAAACACATAGAGACAGAGATTGGATTGGTGGTTACCAGAGGAGAAGGGAGGAGGGAGGAGGGCAAAAGGAATAATTAGGCACATGTGTGTGGTGATGGACTGTAATTAGTATTTGGCTGGTGAACATGGGAACATGATGTAATCCATGCAGAAATAGAAGTATAATGATATACACTTGAAATTTATACAATGTTATAAACCAATGTTACTGCAGTAAACAAAAAATGAATAAATAAAAAATAAAAAAATTATGTTAGCAATATTTTTTCTAAAATTATAGGTTTATAAAACTGTTAAACGCATGTTAAACGCATGTATGTAGTAATTATTATTATTATATGATAATCCTCCTTTAATGAATACTGTGCCAAACCCTAAAATGCAGAGAAATAGCGTAAAAGATCACCTGGTATATGAATTGCACGCTGGATCCTTCAATGTGGATCTTACTCAGGGGGAGCATTTATTAACTCAACAATTTATGTGTCATTTATTCACATGCAAGCCTGAATTCTGGATTATACTTTTCATTAAAACCTTGATATGTGGTTGATATTTAATATTTATTACGTATTAAACATCAAATCAGATTAAAAAAAAAAACCTTATTGGAACCGAAGGCAGCCTTTTAAAACAAGTTTGCATTTAGACATGGTATTGTTCAACTCTATGCATATCTAAATATTTATCCTACAGACGGAGGAGTGGGCGGGTGTGGAGCCCTCGAGGGCTCGTGGCTTCACAGAAGAGGACCACTGGCGTGTTCACGCCGAGTCCATCACTGTCTCCGTGCGAGGCCTCTGTGCTCCAATTCTTTTGACTACGTAATGGGTGCTGACTAGCAACTTTGCAAATAAAAAATAAAAGAGACCAAAAACACAACCTGGGGCTTCTTATGTATTGAGATACAAATTATCCCATAATCTTTATCCAAAATGTCTTCCAAAGGTAACAGTTTTAAGCAGAGTTTGACCCACATTTTCTGTAATTACCCAATTATTAGGCACAAGGATTCTGGAAAATGTTTCTTTTGCATGTGACTATTTTTTATTTTTTTATTGATTTTATTTATTCATTTTTTTCCCCCCAAAGCCCCAGTAGATAGTTGTATGTCATAGGTTCGCCTCCTTCTAGTTGCTATACGTGGGACTCGGCCTCGGGTTGGACGGAGAAGTGGTGCCTTGGGGCGTGCCCGGGATCCGAACCCGGGCCGCCAGCATCAGAGCGCGCGCACTTAACCGCTAAGCCACGGAGCCGGCCCGTGCATGTGACTATTTTTTAAATTTAAAAAACTCAAGGCTGTGCCCCATATAGGTTGTCTGTGGTGCATGATGTGAGCAGACTTAACGATTTTCCCTCAAAGATGCTTCACAATATTGTGTAACTCCTGGAGGGGGAAGGGAGGCTCCGCTGACCTGAGTGAGAGTCTGGGTCCTAATTCAGGGTTGACTTTGCCTTAGCAAACCTTCCTGCAGAACTCTGAATAGCACGAGTTAGGTCCAGACCTAAACAACCTTAGAAAGTCCTGGCTGCTGGGCCGGCCCCGTGGCTTAGTGGTTAAGTGCGTGCGCTCCACTGCTGGCGACCCGGGTTCGGATCCTGGGCGCGCACTGATGCGCTGCTTCTCCGGCCATGCTGAGGCCACGTCCCACATACAGCAACTAGAAGGATGTGCAGCTATGATACACAGCTATCTACTGGGGCTTTGGGGGGAAAAAATAAAAAAAATCTTTAAAAAAAAAAAAGAAAGTCCTGGCTGCAAAGGACGTTTAGTAAGAGATAGTTAAAGATCATGGTTAAAATGATTTTTCTGGTGTTAGGAACCTTATATTCTGATTCTGGAAGGATGCTTTGGCTTCTAAATAGCCAAATATGGACCATTTGGTCATGTTTTCTGGAAGGATGCTTTGGCTTCTAAATAGCCAAATATGGACCATTTGGTCATGTTTTCAGAGATCTTTTATTATACTGGTTTATAAGTTCAGTTAATGAAAGAAAAACTGTCTTGAGTACATTGTCTGATGATGAATATTGCATCTTCATTCTTCCTGGGTAGTCATAGAGTTGAAATCGTTTACTTTAGTCCTCAACTGTATTTATAGCAAGAGTCAAAACATCATTTCATTCAATTCTGATAGCTAGGGACTGGCCCTAAATTTACTGTAATGAACACTTTCTTTACAGTGTGCATGAATAGTTTAAAATAAGATTGTAAAGAGATCGTTTACAACGGTTACATTGTATTACACTGTGTTTAATTCAGACTTTTCACTGATTCACACTGGTCTTCTCCCGGGTGAGCCAAATTGGCCAAATTGTCAGCACCGCTGTCACCAGCACAAGGACCAGCGTTGCCTCCTGACCCAGCTGGGTTGCAGATCAAGGATCAGAGTGACCCTGCTGGCTTAGCAATACTTTCAGAACAAGTGATTAATTCAAGCTCTCCATCTCTAAAGTTCCTGCTGGCTGGAATCTTTGGTGGCTTTTCTTTTTAAGAGGAAATTTTAAAGCATGAGAACTGGGGGTTCCCTTGGGAACTTCATGCTGGAGACAGCGTGGGGATCCATCCCTCAGCATTAGTGAGGGTGGCCGCCGCGCCAGGTCCTCTGCTGTGCGCCAGAGGCACGCAGAGCCTTGAGGGCCTGTCCAGTGGGGACGAAAGAAGAGCGAAATCCAGCCCTCAGGGCTCTGTAATCGTGCTCATCCTCTGCGGAGTGCGGGTCAATGGGAATAAACAGAGCCGCCTTCAAAACAGAAGGGGCCACGAGCGCTGCGGAGAACAACAGCGTTTTGTGAGCGCGGTCCAACACGGCCACCCCTGGGAGCCCGCGTTCTCCGCCGCCTCTGCGACCTCGGGCACCGGCGACCGGGGGCGGGAGCCCAGAGGAGGGGGCGCACGTGGAGCTGACAGCCGGGCCGCAGACGCGGGCCTGTTTTCTTTCCCTGGAGAGTGAATTCCCCGAAGGGTTCCGATGCTTCTGCTTAGCAGAGCGCCAGGAAAAGACATTTCAAATGTGTTCCATTGTCTTTCCCGACGACAGCGCGGCCTCCCGCAGCATGTTTCCAAGTGTCTCTTTGTACCCGTGCGGGGGCGGCTCCTCCCTTCTCCTCTCAGAGCGCGGCAATAATGAGCAGGAAGAAAAAGTGCTTGTTGCAAAGCGCAGATTATCACAGGGCTCCGAGCGCTCTGCATGCACCTGCTGAGGAAATCATGGCTTTGACTGCGGAGGGACTTGGCCGCGCAGTTCATTTGCAAGTTTAGGAGACCTAAAAGATGGGAACTGTCTGCCGCGGAGCTACCGAGGCAAAGCCACGGAGTGTTTGAGCGGGTGCGGCATAATTTAAACATCTGGTAAGTTCTTCCCACACCCTTTACTTTTCACCGCAGGGGCGATGGTATCCCACATCCCTTCTGCAGTGGCCGCCTGTGGCCCAACGTAGCCGGCACATTTTCCAGGACCTGAGCGAACTGGGGGTGGGACCCTGGGCTCTTACAAGCACAGTGTGTAGCTGCTGTCATCTGAGAAGACTGGCTGGTGGGAAGTCCTTCCAAGACTCGGGTGTGATGGCCTAGCTCAGGCAGGGTGGGAGATGGGAAAGAGAAGTGGGGGCAGGATTCCAGAGTCTTCCTTTTACCATATACTTGCTGTGGCCTTGGGGAAGTCCTGTAAACTTCCAGGGCCCCAACCATCTCCTTTTCCCAGTGGAGGCTGGCCAGTGGCCTCCTTGGGTTCTAAGGCCATCCAACTAGCAGGAGGCAGCAGTGAGTGTCCGCCCCAGGATGACGGAGAACAATACACTGTGTACAGGGGCGTTGGGTTCCTCCTTCCTCGAGCCTCCTTTGCATATGGCCTGAGGTCAGCCCGAAGCTCAGGGTAGCTGCAACCATTTAGTAGAGCAAGACTGTGTGTATCCTAATTAATTGGTATAAAGATCAAACTCAGATTCTACCCAGATTGTCTAAGATACGCACTTTACGGAGAGAAATGGACCTGAAAGCATGTGTCTGCAGGATTTGAACTGCATTCAGTCGGCTGGGAAACCGCATCGTAGAAAGACTTATTGATAAGAAATAGTTGTGGCTGCAGTCAAAGGCTGGGGGAAGGGCGATGGGGATGGAGAGGAGGGGTAACTTATTTGCAAACCCACAACCCAGAAAAGTTGGTCTGGACAGGCCTGGTAAGGGAGGGCCATGTGGAACTGAAGGGGTCCTGTTGAACAGCGTCCCTCAAACATGCGTGTCCATCCCGAACCTGTGAATGTGACCTCATTTGCAAATAAGGTCTTTGCAGATGTAATCTAGTTAAGATGGGGTCCCACTAGATTAAGGTGACTGATCCAATGACTGATGTCCTTATAAGAAGAGGGAAATTTGGACACAGAGACACTGACACAGAGGGAAGACAGAGGCAGAGATTGGAGTGATGCCACCACAAGCTGAGGCTGGTGTCTTAGTCAGCTCAAGCTGCTGTAATAGAACACCACAGATCGGGTGGCTTACACAGGCATCTATTTCTCATGGTTCTAGAGGCAGCGAAGTTCAAGATCAAAGGGCCAGCAGATTTGTGTCTGTTGAGGGCTTGTTTTCTGGTTTGCAGATGGCTGCCTTCTTGCTGTGTCCTCACATGGCAGAGACAAAGAGAAAGAGATCTTGTGCCTCTTCTCATAAGGGCACTAATCCCATCATAGGGGCTCCACCCTCAAGACTTCATCTAACCCTAATCATCTCCCAAAGGCCCCACCTCCTAATACTATCACATTGGGGGTGAGGGTTTCAGCATATGGATTTTGGGAGACACACATTCAGTTCAAACAGCTGGGAACCACCAGAAGCTAGAAGAGACAAGGAAGGGTCCCCCCCTAGAGCCTTCAGAGGGAGCACGGCCCTGCTGATACCTTGATTTCAGACTTCCAGCCTCCAGAACTGAGAGAATAAATGTCTGTTTCAAGCCACCCAGTATGTGCTCACCTGTTATGGCGGCTGCTGTAGGAAACTAATACAGAAGGAAGAGTCTTCAGGTGAGCTGGGAGGACATGTCTGCCTCTCACTTCCTGGGCCCCCCAGTCACTCCAGGAGTCCCAGTCCCTCCCCAGGCGGGAGGCGACTCTTCACGGACTTCACACAGTCACCTCACCTGCTTTCTGAGCAGGGGGTTCCACAACCCGAAGAGCTCAGAGGGAGGTGGCAGCGGCCAGTGGACGGGGCACGTTTTCAAGTTGATGCCTAATAGGAGCCTCGTCATAAGGAACAAGACAGCAGAGAGCAGAAGAGCCTGCTGCTGGCCGGTGCTTTGCTGTGACCCAGCAGAACACCCAGCGTCACCCCAGGTCCTGTTCTGTTGATTTCCCTGCATCCCGATAATTTGAAAAAAACCCCACCTCTTCTCTTTGAAGGGTAAATCAGTCCGAAAGTTTAAGAGGTGACCTTATCATTAAGCAGCAATGATCTACTTTATACTGTCAGATCTCAACTTCGTAGAGCAAGCTCACAAGAATCACACGTCATTAAAAGGCAGCTGCCTCACAGACAGAATGAAGCTTGTGTTTGACAATGGTGTGGGAATCATATGTGACCTGGATGGGGAGAGAAAACCATGGCATCTGCTCTGATTCCTGCCTCCCTCCCCAACCTCGCTAGGACCACTCTCCCCTTTGCTCAATATCCTGTGGCCAATCTGCGCTACCTTCTGCTTCTTGAGACACCAAGCTCTTCCCGCCCCCCCCAGGGCCTTTGCACATGCTACTCCCTCTGCCTGAAAAGCTCTTCTGGCTCTTCACATGATTGGCTCCTTCTTGTCCCTCAGATCTTGTCTTCAATGCCAACTCCCCAGAGAAGTCTTCCTTGACCACTCTTCCAAAGTAGTGTCCCCACGGTAGTAGGCAGATTAATGCCCCTCCCCCCAAGATGTCCACTTCCTAATCCTTGAAACCTGAGAATATTATGTTCCATGGCAAGGGGGAATTAAGGTTGTAGATGGCATGAAGTTTGCTAATCAACTGACTTTAAGATAATGAGATTATCCTGGGTTATCTGGCTGGGCCCAGTGTAATCATAAGGGTCCTTCAGTGAGGATGAGAATGGTAGGAGGTTCAGAAGCAGAGAGATGGCCTCGTGAGACACTTGACTGACCATTGTGGGCTTCGACGGTGGAGGCAGGGGCCCCGAGCCAAGGAAGGGGGGCGACCTCTGGAAGCTGGAAAAGACATGGATCCTCATTCTCCTCTGGAGCCTCCAGAAAGGAATGCGGCTCTGCCAGCACCTCGATTTTAGCTCAGTGAGACCCAGTTTGGACTTCTGACCTCCAGAACTGTCAGATAATAAATTTGTGTTGTTTTAAGCCCCTAAGTTTGTAGTAATTTGTTACAGCAGCAATAAGAAACTGATACAGGGTCTTGGCTTCAGTGCCAACCCTCAGAGAAGACTTCCCTGGCCCCCTTATCCAGAGTAGCACCCCCTTACTTGGTTACTCCTTTGGACACCCCCATGTGCGAAGCACTGTTCTAGGCTCTGGGGATACAGCAGTGAACGTGACATTAAAAATCCCTACCCTCGTGGAGCCTATGTGGGGAGGAGGGGGCACACCATTAACAAAGAAGAACGATAAACGGTGTGGTAGATGGTGAGACATGCTCGGGAGGAAAAGCAGACCCAGGGAGAAGGGCAGGGGTGCTGGGGTCGGGGGGTGGCTGTGTAAATGGCACGGTCACCGAATGTGCCACTGAAGGTGACAGGTGGGCAAAGACCCGAAGCAGAGGACGGAAGGCAGCAGCTATCCAGGGAAAGAGCAGGCCAGGCAGAGGAGAGGAAACCTAACGGCAAGTGCAGAGGCCGGCATGGCCGTCGAATCCATCATCCAAACCTGGGCCTGCTGAGGGGGAGGTTGCGCTGTCAGTAACCGCGCCGCAGTAACAGGCATAAACTCGGACACAGGCCACCTCTCACGGGCAGGGTCCCTGAGCAGCGGGGACAGGTGGCTGGATCACAGTGAATGGGGGGTTGGGGCGGTGGTGTAGAAATGAGGTCCAAGAGGAAAGGGGGCGGGATTGGTACAACCACGCAGCCACCGTGAGAACGTTGGCTTTTACCCCGGGGGAGGTGGAAAACCAGGGGGGAGTTTTGAGCAGAATAATATGATTGGGTTTGTGTTTTAAAAGGATTGCGCTAGCCAGCGTGGTGGGAACTGACCCTTAGGGCAAGAGGGCAGTGGCAGGAGGCCAGGGAAGGCTCCCAGGATCCCCAAGCACCCCTGCGTAGGGGATGCAGGGAGACGGAGTCCGATGGTGGAGCCGAAAGGATTTGCCTTCAGACAGGAAGCGGGGTGAGGGAGAGGAGCCGAGGGTAACCTCTCGTCTCCTGCATAGACTTCCCGAGTCTATAGGTTGCTGCTTTGCTTATGTGCTTATCATCTGTCTCTGTAGCTAGAAGATCCACGGGGCGGGACCTCGTCTGTCCTGCTCACACCCAGCCTGTAGTGTGTGGCACGGAGTAGGCATTTGACGTATCTTGAGTGAAAGAATGAGTGGAGGGGAACTGTATTTTAATTTTCATTATGCCAATAAGAAATCTGAAACAAAAGAAATTAAATAAGTGGTTTGCCCAAAGTCAATGTTGACTCAGGAGGGGCGCAAACCCAGGTCCTCCGACTGCCCCTCTGCAGCACCCGGCCGTGACTTCCCTGGGCTCTCTGCCTCACACCCTTGGTCCCTTTCCTGGCCTTTGTTTGACATTTGGTACCACAGTGACGTAACGGCCGTGGAAGTGCCACAGTTAGAAAGCAGAGGCACCAATGATTTCACAGAGAAAATCTAGGGGTGCTCCTGATATGAGAAAGGGCGCTGAACTGGGCCAGACCCCAAAGAATCAGGAGCGTCGCCTCTGTCCCCACCATCCAGACAGAGAGGAGACTGCGATGGGTCTTCCAAAGTACCTACTGCAGCCCGACTGCAGAAGGGCAGTCCTGCCAACCAGAGTGATTTGTCCTAATAATTGAGGAGGAAAGCACGCCTTTTTCTGAATTGCATTAACAAGCTGTTACTTTCTTTTCCTTAGTTGCTGCTCTCCGTCAGAATTCATCCAGTAGCGCCGCATGGGGAGCCACTGAGTGCAGCCCGGACAGGGAAGGCGGGAAGGGAGGAGCTGCCTGTAGTTTCTGAGGAGATGCCGTGGTTTTCTCTCCCGATCTAGGTCATGTACGATTTCCATGCCATTGTCAAACGCAAGCTTGGTTCTGTGCGTGAGGCAGCTGCATTTTAATAACGTGTGATTCTTACGCATTTGTTCTATGAAGTTGTTTGAGATCAGACAGTATTAAGCAGATAATTCCTACTCACAGATAAGGTCACCTTTTAGGCTTGTTGAATGGACCAATTCTTTTTTTTTTTTTTATTTTATTTATTTATTTTCCCCCCAAAGCCCCAGTAGATAGTTGTATGTCACAGCTGCACATCCTTCTAGTTGCTGTATGTGGGACGCGGCCTCAGCATGGCCGGAGAAGTGGTGCATCTGTGCGCGCCTGAGATCCGAACCCGGGCCGCCAGCAGCGGAGCGCGAGCACTTAACCGCTAAGCCACGGGGCCGGCCCTAATGGACCAATTCTTACATAATTTTCGTGAGAGACTGAATATACAAATGGACAATGGCCAGATCCTATATAAAAATAGAATTTTGAGCCACAATTTGCAGCAGCCTGCCCAGGAACCCAGCCCCCTCACCTATAATAAACAGGCCAGGGAGCCAGCCTGCTCTAAATCAGACTTAGAGGAAGTGATTCCTGTCTCCAGTGACAATCCAAGAGGCTGAACAACTTCTATAACAATCGACCCGAAGGACCAGATCTAGAATAACCAACAGCTTCCCTAAGTTTTGTCCCCACTTCCAGCTTAGGACCAATCAGAGAAAGCCAAAATGCACCCCTAACCCATCACATAGGACACCCCGCTTCTAGTTAGCCCACCAGCTTCCCCAGGCCAACAGCCTCCAATTAGGGCACACGGGAGGCCTTCCCTTTTTCCCGCTGTAAAGCTTTCCCACTCTGCCTGCCTTTGCGTCTTGGCCAAAACACAAGTGACATGGGCCCACTCCTTCGCTATAGCAAGTTCAGAATAAACAGCCTTTGCTTTTCTCGTTTGGTTGGTCTTCATTTATTTCCACAGTTAACAGAGGACTAGTGACACTTAAATACACAAGCATGCGTGCATAAAATATGTGTGTGTGTATCATACACATATAGGCAGCGCAGTTAGATATTATTTTTAAAATTTGTTTTAATTTGCAAATGACTGAATTTTAATTCCAGGATTCTTTGGCAAGGATCTCAATAAAAGTGTGTCTAAACAAAATGCTGGCACTTTCCCATAAGCGACTGTATCCAAAATGTCATGGTTCCAAATTTGCAGAGTTGTCTTAAAAGTGGAACCCCTGCCCTGTCTGGTTGAGAAGGGGTGGCCAGTTCCTCGGGAGGGGGCAGCACCTGCCTTGAGGGGGTGAAACTAGGAGAGACTTCCAGCATGCTCCAGGCTGGGGAGGCTGCAGGTTCTGGGTAGCACAGGTCCTTATCTGTTCCTAGCAAGGATTGTGATGATCAAAAACCACAGGTGGGCAGAAACACCGAAGGCTCTAGATACTGCTGGAAGAGAAACACAGAGAGGGGCCCCGGGGTCAGACGAGGAGGGAGAGGGCTCATGAAGTTACAGTCACCATGAGGGAGGGAAGAGTTAATCAACCTTGAAAATTGAATTCGGTCTCCGTGGACTGAACGAAATTAAAGTAACCTTCAAATAAATCAGCTACGGCCAAGTACATAACACTTTTATTCAAAATTTAAAATCTAGGGGCTGGGCCGGCCCCGTGGCTTAGCGGTTGAGTGCTCGGCTCCACTGCTGGCGGTCTGGGTTCGGATCCCGGGTGCGCACCAACGCACCACTTCTCCGGCCATCCTGAGGCCGCGTCCCACATACAGCAGCTAGAAGGATGTGCAACTATGACATACAACTATCTACTGGGGCTTTGGGGGAAAAATAAATAAAAAAAATAAATAAAAATAAAATAAAATAAAATCTAGGGGCTGGCCCCGTGGCATAGTGGTTAAGTTCAGCGTGCTCAACTTCAGCAGCCCAGGATCATGGGTTCGGATCCCAGGCGCCGACCTACACCGCTTGTCAGCCACCCTGTGGCAGCGACCCACATATAAGGCAGAGGAAGATTGGCACAGATGTTAGCCCAGGGCCAATCTCCCCGAGGAAAAGAAAATTTTTAAAAATCTAATCCTGGCTTCTAAACCAACAAGATTTAGCATATGACTTTCTGCCACCGTCCTTTTTAGACTACACTTAGGGTCTGGCTTTGAGAGTCTCCTGTGGGCTGCTCCCCTGGGTTATGTTGGGTTGGAATCCTAAGGTCAGGGGGCAGAGGTGAGCGATTTGACACAGGCTTCAGATGTGTCTGTACTGTTACCGCCCAACGTGGGGCCTTCTGCTCGCCGCAAGACATGCCAATAGTCAAGAGGCAAGATGGTAGGAGAAAATGGCCTTTTTATTACAGCTCGCTAGCAAGGGGGATGACGGCCGACTCATGTCCAAAAGAACCATCTTAAGGGGGCACGAAATCTTACAGCAGTTACATAGGCCATTGGGTTATTGGGGAGGGGGTTAGGAATGTTGACCTTCTGGTGTTACAGACTGGGAGTCACCACACCAGATCTTTCAGTTTTCACTGATGATGGCTATCAGCATAGATTCTCTGTTCGGGGGTTATCACATTCCTAAGGAACTCAAAAAACAGTTATCATCTTACCGCAGCTGGGAGGTACATGCACAAGCAGGGGTCGTAAAATTGACAGAGCAGTTAGATCTCCTGGAGGGTGCAGATCCAGCTGGGTTAGTGTGTCAGAGGTCATTCAAAGTTACAGTAGAGTTTTTCTTTTCTACAATATGGCTTCCCTTATGTCAACCTTGTCTTGAGCTGGTATCATGTACCATCAGCCATGTGACAGCCCCCGAGTCCCACCCCATGTTCCTCTGTCCTACACGCCCTCCCTGCCCTTCTCCTCACAAGGGGGACCCCCAACCTCCCTGAAGCTCTGTAAACTGGGTGCATTATCACCGTAACGTCAATGAGTCAGTGCTTCCTCTCGGCTGGAAGAATCCTTTCTGGCAGGTTAAATGCCACGTTCAGCTACTGTATTCAGGTCTTCAGCAGCCATCTCAGGTATATGTGCCATCCTGTGTTTCATCAATAATATTACCATTTTCTCTGCCTGGGTTCAAATCCCAACTCCACCCCTTCCTCAATCCTTGCCCTCTGTGACTCTGTTTTCTTGTGTGAAAAATGGCAGTGCTAAGTGCTTACCTCGTTGGGTTGATGTGAGGATTAACTGAGTCAAGAGCTTAAAGAAGTACCTAGCGCATGGTGGACCTAGTTGACAGCTATTCATACGCTAATCCATCAGAGGAGACAGGATTGGAGGTGCTCAGTGGTGGGCGGTGGTGGAATGTGCTCTCAGGCTTTGAGGGCTGCAGACGGCTCCAAAGGCAGCCTTCCCAGGAAGGAGAGAAGGAACCTGGCAAAAATCATGTGGTCGCTGAGAAAATCGTGTTTGAAAATAAATGAGGGCCGGCTCCGTGGCTTAGCGGTTAAGTGCGCGCGCTCTGATGCTGGTGGCCCGGGTTCGGATCCCGGGCGCGCCCCAAGGCACCACTTCTCCGTCCAGCGCGAGGCCGAGTCCCACGTACAGCAACTAGAAGGATGTGAACCTATGACATACAGCTATCTGCTGGGGCTTTGGGGGGAAAAAAATGAATAAATAAAATCTTTAAAAAAAAAAAAAAAGAAAATAAATGAGATGCCCCTGGAGACCCTGAAACATTTGGTGAGAAGGGCCTTGGAGATGTTGCTGGTGGGGCCAGAATCAGGCCTCAGTGTTTCTGAAACCGTAGCCCCACTTTGATTGTGAGGCTGGGGTAGCCAAGGAAATGGGGTGATACTTTTGGGTTTTGGTCATCAGGGAGGCCTGCTGCCTGGTGGGCCAGCCCGGCTGAAGCCCAGCAGACTTCCTTCCTGGTAAATCTTCCCTGATGCCAGGGCCGGCTGCATTTGTGGGGCCCAGTGCACAATGAACATGCAGGCCTCTTGTTCAAAGAGCAGGAAAAAGTGCTGTTAAAAAGATACTACCATACGAAGGCTTTTTCCTTTCTTCCAAGGCCCGTCATAAGGTTTTTTTTTTTTTTTTTAGGAAGGTCAGTCCTGAGCTAACATCCATGCTAATCCTTCTCTTTTTGCTGAGGAAGACCGGCTCTGAGCTAACATCTATTGGCAATCCTCCTCTTTTTTTTTCTACCCCCAAAGCCCCAGTAGATAGTTGTATGTCATAGTTGCACATCCTTCTAGTTGCCGTATGTGGGACACTGCCTCAGCATGGCTGGAGAAGCGGTGCGTCAGTGCGCGCCCGGGATCCGAACCTGGGCCGCCAGTAGCAGAGCACGCTCACTTAACCGCTAAGCCATGGGGCCGGCCCCGTCATAAGGTTTTTTATTTGCTACTTAATGTCATGCTCCCTCAGGCATGAGGCTACTCAAAGGGAAAGTGCAGACCCTCAGAGGCCCACAGAGTCCCCCTCCCACCAGCTACTGGACCAGAGTGCCCTGGCTGGGGGCTCGCAGTCAATCTCCCCTGCCCATGGGCCTGCCACCCTAGCTCAAGGTGGATGGGGCCTCCGCAAAGGAATGCAGCTTCTGTGTCCGGACACACTTGGTGCCTGGATAAGGGATGGGCAGGGGTTCATCCCCACTAAGTCACGTGCAGAACACACTATGGCACAGCCAGCCTGGGGCAAGGACCACTGTCACCATGCCTGCTCTGAGGTCCCTGCCGGGAGCTGAGGGCAGCAGTAGGCCGGGGGGAGGGAGGGGAAGGCCTAGGAACAGGTGGAGGAGAACTATCTAGTCCCCTAAGCCAGTGGGAGGCGGGACTGCCTATGAGCCCCCAGACTTCCATTGTCCCATCAGACTTCACTTACAAAACACGAATTCAAAGGTAAAGTTATTAAGAATTTCAAGACAGTGACCACGGAGTATGAAACCCTAAATATGGGGCTCTTCTGAGCATGGGGCCCTGTGCTGCTGCCCCGGTTGTGTGCCCATGAAGCCGGCCCCCCCGACCCCCTCCCTGCCCCTCCGGCTCCTCAGCACCCTCTGCACGCCTCCATCGTGGGGTAAAACTCTGCAAGCTGGAAGCGGAGGTGCACAGAAATATAACTGGAAATGGTCTATAACTGATTCCGTCTTGCTCATGAGTCCCTGTTCCTGCTAAGGGCAGAGAATAGAAAAAAAATTTAAAACACCGTGAACTTGCTAACTAGGTCTCTTCAGACTTCAAAAACTCCTTCTGCCGTTAATTCAGAGGCATCAAGATAATAGTTCAAGTACATTCAGGTTCGGGTTCCCTGCCGGGGCTCCTTCTCCCTGCTCCTTCCCAAGATGGGGTCGGCTGAGGTGGTTCCCAGCTGCCTGTCCCGTGCCCACTGAGCAGGCCATCCTGCCCAGGGATCCCACCACCTGAGGTTCTGGTGTCACCTCACCTTGGCCTTCCCATGGCTGTTTTGACCCGGAGGAGGGAACCAGCGTCCTCAGGTCTGATCTCCTGTCTCGCCCTACCAGATGGGAATTTCCCCAAGTCACATCCTCTGACCTTGTACCCTGCTTATGTTCCGTGTCCACCAGACTTGGTTATCGTTTCTTAACGGGGAGCATTTGGAATTTAGAAAATCCCTTTCTTCTCTTAACCAAGCTCAGTTTCAAGACTATTGTCTCATGTGCACTCAGAGTCGGTCTTAACACTCAAAGGTAAAAGGGTCTTTTTTTCTCTCGTAACATTCCTACTATGAAAATCACAATCCTCCCTGAGGCAAACAGATGCCTCTGGTTGAATAATAGAAAGAAAAATATTAATACATTAAACAATTTATTCCTCTTTTACCCCTAGCATAGCACTTACCACAAATGTATTGAAACTGTTTCCTTATCTGTCTTCCCAAATAGAGCCTAGTTACTTAAGGGCAGGGGACAAATATCACTCATTTTCTATGTCGAGTACGTAAATATTGTGCCTGGCACTTTATAGGTTCTCAGAAATGGATGGATGGATAGGTGGGTGGTTGGATGGGTGGATGGGTGGATGGATGGATGGATGGGTGGATGGATGGGTGGATGGATGGGTAAATGGGTGAAAGGATGGGTGGTGGATGAGTGGGTGGGTGGAGAGATAAAAAGTCTTCAAAAAATATACCTAGCAAACTTCCACTTATATCACATTGGCCAAAACTGTATCAGATGCCACACTGAGATGCAGGGAAAGCTGGAAATAAAATATTATAGTTGTGGTCAGTTTAAATGGGGTATATTATTATCTCGAACAAAATTATGGTTTTATTGGTAAGGAAGAAGGGCAGAATGTATAATGGGCATGCCATTGGCAGTAACAGCCAGAGGAGTTGCATTTTAGGCGAACCTTGCAGGACGCATAAGAGGGGAAGGGCATTTTGAGCCGAGGAAACAGCCTGACCAAAGGGATAGAGGCAAGAGAGCACATGACAGGTGCAGGGAAGGGCTTATAGTAAGCTCTGTGTAAATGTTAGCGCATCACTATTACTACACCCAAGCAGAGTATTCTGTAGAAAGGGTTTATATTTCAACCTAAACTGTAAATAAACATTGCGTTATAGAATGAGGTGTGAAAGACCGTAAACGTGAGCCATCGTTACTTTTGAATCTCTAGCTGTGTTACATTCTTTCTGTTCATTCCTAACATGCCTGGTGCCTTCTCCTTCATAACCTCAGCCACTCTTGCCAGAGATCTGCCTATTTATCAGTCTTCTCAAAGATCCAGCTGTGGTTTTGTTGATCCTCATTTTTTTCCTCTAATTTCTGTTCTTTATTGTTTCTTTACTTCCTTCCTTCTACTTTTGTTTTTGCTGTTTTATACTATTCTCTTTATTACTTCTAGAGCCGGACACTTAGCTCCCTCATTTTGAATGTTTCTTCTTTTCTCACGTGTGCATGTGAGGCTGTAAATCTCCCTCTGCATGCCCCCTTCTAGTTTTAGCACCTAGTGATCTAATTCTCTTTCAGGTCTAAATATTTTCTGATTTCCGTTATGATATCTTTGACCCTTATATTGGGGGATCTATGAATTTAAATTTAAAAACATAAGGACTAAAAAAAAACAGTTTTATGATTTATTTCTAATCTTGTTTCATCATCACCAAATATCAGTTCTTTGTTTGGGTTGATAGTGGCTTTCTCACCTACCACACGTGCAGCTTTTATAAAAGTTCATGTGTGCTTTGAAAGGCATGTTCTCTAATTCCTGGGTATAGGAGTCTATTGTTGTCCATTAATCTTTGGGAGAATATCTCTATTTTTGCCTGCTTGATCTGTCAATTACTGAGAGCTGTATATTATGTATATTATGGTATTCTACTACGATGGTATACATGGCACCCATGGATGAATGTTGCTCGGATTTCCCTTCAAAGGAACCTCCCGCTACAGTGGGCCTATAGCTTTCAACTGGGACGCTTTTAGACCCACAGCGACATTTACGCCAAAACCACATTCCCACCTCCCACCTCCCTGGGCTGCTTCCAGCCAATGACTGATGACTGGGGGTACTAGAACTGGACCATTTCTGCCCCATGCAAGACTCCTCTAACGGGCAGTCCTCTAACTACCTATCAGCCTGGCCAAAGCCTTCTCTGAGTCAAACTGCAGTGTGACGCTTCCTCCTTCCTTCCCTCTCTCCTTTCACCGATGTCAGACTTGCATAAGTGGTCTGAGGTGCTCTTAGCCTGCTTCTGCACCTCCTCCCCTATATGCTTCACAAATGTTTCCCCCAATAAATTCCTTGTGTATCTAATTCCATCTTGGCATTTGTTCCTTGGATGATCCAAACTAGCCTACAGTGGATTTGTCAACTTTTCTTTGTAATTCTGACAGTTCTTGACATGTTGGGTGCATATAGATTCAGACTTATTACATCTTCTTGATGTTCCTATTATCATGTGTAACAATCCTGCTTATTCCTAATAGTGCATTTTATTAAAACTGTCTGTATCCCTGAACAATATGTAGTACTGTTTAACATTTCTAAACTTTAAATAAAAGTTATCATTTTGAAGTATCCCTCTGCAATTTATGTTTCTAAGATTTGTTCATGTAGATATATGTAGTTTCAGTTTATTTATTTTTACTGCTCTATAGTAGTCTGTTATGTGAATAAAATGCAATCTACTTATCTTCTCTGCCACTGAAGGACACCTAGCTTATTTCCATCTTTTCTCTATTACACATAATGCTGCTGTGAGCATTCTTACACATAGTTCTAGTGTCATACATGAAAGTTTCCTTAGGATATTTGCCTACAAGTAAAACTGCTGGGTCATAGCATATCACTAGATAATGTCCAATTCCTCTCTAAAGTGATGGTCTATCCTCTGTGTCTTTTAATCTCTCTTCAAGTTTTTTATATATTTCTCTCTCTACTTTGCATTCTGGATTTTTTTTATATATCTTCTGGTTTATCAGCTCTCTCTTCATCTGTGTCCAATCTGCTGTTAAACTTGTCCTGAGTTTTAAATTTCATTGTTTATATTGTTCATTTCTAGAAGTTCTATTTGGAGCTTTTTATTTTGTTTGTTTTTTTTATTATGGAAATTTTCAAAATGTATATAAAATTAGAGACACTAGAATAAGAAACCTCTATGTACTTATTATTGTTAACTTTCAACAAGTATCAACCCACAGCCAGTCTTGTTTTATCCATCCTTCTTCCCGCAGCTCCCCACCCTGAGATTATTTTGAGGCAAATCTCAGACACCGTATCATTTCATCTGTAAATATCATTCAAATCTGTCTATTCTTATTTTCAGAATGTATGTTATTTTCTTGAGTGTTTGAATCTTTCATTTTGGCCTTTAATCATTATTATAAATATTCTTATTGCATAATCTCTTTTGGCCTGCTGTTCTGTTATCTTGGAGCCCAAGGGCTCTAATCCTCCTGTTTGTGGTATCTGCTGACATATTCAAGATTACCTCTTTCTTTGTGTATTCTGGGACTCTATATTGTGAGCTCATCTTTGGAGGAGCTTGTTTTTTCCATGGGAATTTCCTGCTACCTGAGTTGTAAGTGTGTCCCTCTAAAGCCATTTTGCATCTGCTTTACTAGGTGGTCCAGGGTTATCACCAGCATGGGACCAATTTTTTTCTCTTGACATAAGAGTCCCAGACCATGCATGCAATATAAATTTGGCCCTCAAACCCACTCAAAGCACAGACACGCAGTTTGCATTTTTCAGAGGATCCTTTTTTAAGCCCCCCACTGCTCTTGCCCATGCTGTGATAGACAAGCTTCCTTGTTATCTCCCTGGTGTTTCCTTGTTATCCCCCTGAGCTAGGGGATAGGGTTTTCCTGGCTCACTCTTTCACTGAGAGATCAGCCCTTAGAGGAGCCTGGTTTTGCAAGGAGTCACAGTTTCCACTCTCCACCTCCTGTCAGCTGAAGATCTTAGCTCCTGTCTCCACATCTCATCTCAACATGGAGACCAAAGCCAAGCCCCTGGGTTATCGGCTCTGATATCCTTCCACCCCTCTCTTGCATCACTCCCAGAGGCAGCTGTGGGGTCAAATCATGTGATTACCACTCTGATTTTTCCCTGTTTGTTCTGGCCCCTGGGGACATCCCTTTCTTGCTTGCTAACTCAGCCTTGCACTCACAATTTATTTATGTGGTTATATTTATCATATGTTTCTACGTTTTTGTAGGGAGAGTTTTTTCACATTATCCTCGTCAAGATTTTGTCAGAACTAAGTCCCCTTGATTGTGAAAGCTGCTTTAATTTGTTTTGTTTCTTACTTGCAATTAAAAAGAACCTCACTGATACAATTATTGTGGCATCATGCTCAGAT
Source organism: Ceratotherium simum simum (assembly GCF_057802395.1). Classification (NCBI taxonomy): domain Eukaryota; kingdom Metazoa; phylum Chordata; class Mammalia; order Perissodactyla; family Rhinocerotidae; genus Ceratotherium; species Ceratotherium simum. Next base: position 7,633,825 of record NC_141924.1, read on the forward strand.
CAGACCCATCTGCCCCCAAAGCCACTGCAGAGGTGCACCCATTCTCTCTGGTTCCTGCCTTGCTAAGGACTTTGGGTTTGACTGGGCCACCTGCACTACACAGAAGCAGGCCTGCTTGTGACCCTGGATGGTGACTGCACTTCAGTCACCCTACAGAGCCTTCGAGGACGGAGCCCCTGTCATTTTTTTGGTACAGATCAGCTGTGGTTTTTGCTGCATGAAACATATGGATGGCACTCTGTGCTGTTCCCATTTTGCAGAAACATCAGAATTCTTGATTTTGCTGTGATATGGCCTCTCTGTCCATTTTTCTTTGTAAATAGGCAACATCCATCTATAATACTGATTTGTATCACTGCCACTAAATAGCCAGCCAGCAAAAAATGGCCTGATGTTCATAACTCAGTTCTTTTTCTGTTAAGGAAGAAGAATCTAAGAGCTGGAGTAAATTTCACCTGTCACTGTCACAAATGTTGAGTCCTTGTGCACAGTCACTGCTGTGCTCATTGCTTATGTTCTGGGCTCGATGAGGGGGCCAGGCTTGCCCCTCCGAACCCCTCTCTGCTCTGCTGCCAAACTGATGTGAGGCATCATTTGCCCCAGCCAGGCCCCTATCAAAATCCCGGCTCAGAAGGTTTCTTTTGGGGGTGATGAAAATGTTCTAAAATTAGATTTTGATGATGGGGGTACAACTCTGTAAATATACTAAAACCCCTTGAATTGTACACTTTAAGCAGGTGAACCTTATGGTATGTAAATTAAATCTCTAATAAGGCTATTTTTTTAAGTGCATAAAATTATAGGGGGGAAAAACCCTGCTTGGGCATCTAAGCCCCACTGTGACCTGCCCTCCACTTGACCAAACCTCCCCCTGCTCCTCCCATGCACCGCCCTGTTCCACACACCTGCACAGACTGTCTCCTCCCCCTGGGCTGCCCCTGCTGCTGCCCGCTAGTTATCCTATATCGCTGGGCTGAGCTCCAGCTTGGCTTCCTCCAGGACGTTCTTCTGACCCTCTGTGAGTCCCAGTGTCCTGGTTTACCTCCACCACTGCTCTGGTCACATGGAACCAATGGCTCCAGTTTCTCAGTTTGTCTCCTGGGACTGCATCTTAGTCATCTCTGTCTTGGTGCCTGGCACCTCGAAGATGCTCAGTAGATGTTTCAATTAGACCCAGCTGGCTTCATGGTTCCCCCATGGAACGTGAGCCCTCCGCATCGTGTAGGCACAGCAGCCAATGAGCGTGTCCTCGGTAAAGCTCATGTGGACCCACTGAAAGGCGCTCTTGAGACCCCTCCTCGCGCTCCTCTTTAGCTTTTTCTTAACCTCTGATTTAGCAATTACCAATTAGCAATTTTGCAAGCACCCCCGTCCTTGTCTTTCTGGAATGCTTCTCTACTAAGGTGCCTTTCCCTCGGAGGGGGAAAAACTCGGGGACTGTATGTGCTAACTGAATGGGAGAGGGGGAAAGGCCAATTAACACGCAGCTAAGAGAGAAAATGATTTCTCCTATCAGCAATAAAAACTGACAGCTCTATCAGAAGATGAGCCGGGGGAGCCACCGAACCTGGCGAGGCAGGTGCGGGGGGCGGAGGAGTCTGCAGGCCGAGCGGTAAAGAAGGCCGAGGGCAGAGACCGCGGCTGGGTGTCCCGGAATCGCTCAGGCATCCAGAGGAGTCGCCTGGGGAGGTGAACCTTGCACCTCGCCCCTCCTTTCTGATCCCGCCCCCAGGCAAGGGGACTAGCACTTTATACCCGAAACTCAGAGCTCCGACTCTCCTAACGGCCGCTCCCTGTGCACTCGTTTCCTCTGACCTTATCATAAAAGGAAGGCACGTGATGTCTATTTATGGCAGCGCTGTGGTCTGCGGAGAGGAGGCTCGCGGTACGTGAATTCCAAGGGCTCATGAAATTGCTCTGGCCCTCCGGATCTCTCCATGCCGTGAATGAATAAACGGGCGTGGGGGCGGGGCGGTGGAGTCAAACTCCAGTGTGATCTGACAGACAAGTTCCTTCTTGAGTGCTACATAGGTAATTTGTTCTATAAATCAGAGCTTATAAGCCAGATGGGCGTCAATAGAGCTCAAATTCAATAGCTTTGTGTGAGAGGAAGTGCAGAAAAAAAAAGATGGGGGAAAGCACCCTCATTTGGCCTGGTAGGGAAGATATTTAGCTTTTAAAAATATAACCATTCACTTTCTGTTTTAAATACAAGTACATTTTGCTAAAAAAGAGGAGGCCAACGAGACGGATACAGCAAACAATATGAAAGAGATCTAAGACTCGAGCAGTCTTAGTCATATTTGTTTTAGTCTCGGTCTTGTTTGTTTTAATTGGAAACACACGGAGAGGCAGTTTGGGGTCCTGTTTTGTATACAGTTCCAGACCACATCCTCTCTGATACACAAACATGAAACATAAAGACGTTGAGAACAGGTTCAGTGCTGAAGAGCATCTGCTCCTCCCAGAAGCATCCATGTGCCCGTTATGGGGACGCAGGACACACAAGTCTGCTGAGACAGCGCACAGATCCACATTTCTCCAGTCGTTCGTCTTCAGCAGACACTAATGGGGAACAGCAGGGTCCAGGCTGGCACTGGCAGAGATGATAGCTCTGGGGCTGTGGTTTTCTGAATCGCTCCCAGATGCTTTTGAACTGGGATTTCCGGTCAGGTCTCGTGTCCAAAATGTTCTACTTTTTTATGTTCTCAGTGTAGTAGGTATAACAAGGCAATAAACTTAAGGCCTTTAATACCCAAGAATCAATTCTGGATAAAATCCATAATTCATGGATGCCATGTTCTTGATGGGTTCTTAGAAGGCGTCTTTCAAGTTACACTGCTGTAACAGTAAAAAAATGCTAGCTGTGGTTTACAAAATAAATCCCAAATTATTGATGGCTTAACACAAAAGACATGTTTCTCACCCATAGAACAACAGACCAGTGTGAGTGTTCGTGGTTGGGGGAGGCTTTCCTCCACACCGTGATTCAGGAGCTTCCCTTCCCATCTCTTGGCTCCACTCCCCACTAAGGCTTTGTCATCGTTGCCTGCCTCCGTCAGTGGAAAGGGAGAGGGTAGAGGAAGAGTATTTACTTCTTAACCGCATTGGCTCGGAAGGGACATACAGTGCTTCTCCTCGCACTCCACTGGCCATAACTGTTCCTATGCCTCACCAGAGGCAAGGACAACTTGGAAACAGAGTCCCTGGTTGGACAGCCCCTTCCTAGCAACACCTCTATGCTATTGAGGGGAGGAGCACGACTTTTGGTAAGTAGCTTTGTCTCCTCCAAACATCTCTTGGTGTCACTTTCAAAAATGGCCCTCTGGGCCGGCCCTGTGGCTTGGTGGTTAAGTGCACGCGCTGCGATGCTGGTGGCCCGGGTTCGGATCCCGGGTGCGCATCGAGGTACCACTTCTCCGTCCATCCTGAGGCCGAGTCCCACATACAGCAACTAGAAGGATGTGCAGCTATGACATACAACTGTCTACTGGGGCTTTGGGGGGAAAAAATAAAATAAATAAAATTAAAAAAAAAAAATGGCCCTCTACATAGAACTGAAAATGAAAAGATAGCAAAATTTGTGGGATGCAGGTAAGGTGGAGCTGAAAGGGAAATATACAGCATGAAGTGCTTACATCTGAGGAGAGGAAAGTCTCAAATCAGTAATCTAAATTCCTACCTCAAGAAACTAGAAAAAGAAGAACAAAATAAACCCAAAACAAGCAGGAAGGAAATAATAAAGAGCAGAAATCAATGAAATTGAAAACAGGAAAACAAAAGAGGAAATCAATGAAACAACTGGTTCTTTGAAAAAAATTGTGAAAGTTTATGAACCTCTAGAAAGACTGACAAGGTAAAAAGAGAGAAAGCACAAATCACCAAGATCAAGAATGAGACAAAGAATATCACTACAGATCCTACAGCCAATAAAAGGATGATAAAGGAATAGTACAACAAACTTTACACCCACAAATCAATCATTTACATGAGATGGATCAATTCCCTGAAAACTACAGACTACCAAAACTCAACGAAGATGAAATACATAATCTGAAAAGTCCTGTAACCACTAAGGAAATTGAATTTGTAACTTTAAATCTCCCATAAGAAAATCTCTAGGTCCAGGTGGGTTCAATAGAGAATTCTACCAAATATTTAATGAAAAATTAACATCACTATTACACAATCTCTTCATGAAAATAGTAGAGGAGAGAATACTTATCGACTCATTTTATGAGGCCAGTATTACCCTGATATCAAAACCAGACAAAGACAGCATGAAAAAAGAAAACTACAGACCAATATTTCTCATGAACTTAGAGGAATTCTCAACAAAATGTTAACAAATCAAATACAGCGATATATAGAAAAGTGAGGGGCCAGCCCCGTGGCTTAGCGGTTAAGTGTGCACGCTCAGATTACTGGCAGCTCAGGTTCAGATCCCGGGGGCGCACCAATGCAACGCTTCTCCAGCCATGCTGAGGCCGCGTCCCACATACAGCAACTGGAAGGATGTGCAACTGTGACATACAACTATCTACTGGGGCTTTGGGGGAAAAATAAATAAATAAAATTATAAAAAAAAAAAAAAAAAAAGAAAAGTGATATACCACGGCCAAGTGGGATGCATTCTACGTATGCAAGACTGTCTCAATATTCAAAAATCAATTAATATAACCCACCATATCAACAGACCAAAGAAGAAAAATCATATGATCATATCAATTAATGCAGAAAAAGCATTTGACAAAATCCAACACCCATTCATAATTTAAAAAAGAAAAGCTCTCAGCAAACTGGGACTAGAGGGGAATTTCTTCAACTTGATAAGGAGTATCTACAAAAAGTCTATTGCTAGTAATCTCACAAATTTTGGTATGTCGTGTTTTCCTTTTCAGTCAGTTTAAAATACTTTTTATTTCCCTTTTGACTTCTTTTTTGACCCATGAGTTGTTTAGAATTGTGTTATTTAGTTTCAAAATATTTGGGCATTTTCCAAGGTCTTTGTGCTATCAATTTCTAGTTAAATTCCATTGTGGTAAGAAAGCATACTTTGTATGGCTTGAATCCTTTTAAGTGCACTGAGACTTGTTTAATGGCCCAGAATATTGTCTATTTTGGTAAATGTTCTGTGTGAACTTGGGAAGGATGGGTATTATTTGTTGTTGGGTAAAGAGTTTTATAAATGTCAATCAGGTCAAGTTGGTTGATAATGTTATTCAAATATTCTAAACACTTACTGGTTTTCTGTCCACTGGTTCTATTAATTATTGAAAGAGGGTATTGAAATATTCAGCTATAATTATAAGTTTGTCTATTTCTCTTCGCAGATTTATCAGTTTTTGCTTCAAGCATTTTGAAGCTCTGTTATTAGGTGCATAAACATTTAGCATTGTTATGTCCTCTTGATGAATTGACCTCTTTATCATTATTATATACCTTCTTTATCCCTGATAATATCTTGTTCTAAAATCTGCTTGGTCTGATATTAATATGGTTACTTCAGCTTTTTATTTTGATTAGGCATAGCATGGTATATCTTTTTCCATCCTTTTATTTTTAATCTATTTGTGTCTTTATATTTTAAGCATGTTTCTTATAGACAGCATGTAGCTGGGTCTTGCTTTTTTATCCAATCTGACAATCTCTGCCTTTAAATTTGGATATTATACCATTTATATTTAACATGACTGTTGATATGGTTAGATTTAAAGCTATCATCTTGCTATTTGTCCTGTTTTCTGTTTCCCTTTTCCTCTTTTTCTACCTTCTTTTGGGATAATTAAATATTTTATGGTCCTATTATATCTCATTTGTTGGCTTATTAGTTATAACTCTTTTATTATTTTAATGGTTGCATTGGGGCTTATAGTTATACATTTAAGTGATAACATACCACTTCATCTTACAATAGTATGTTTCCACTTCTCTCCTCCCAACTGTTAAAAAACCATGAGTTCTCAGCATTACCTACAATTCCATTCCAATACTACAGGGCTCATTCTAGCTTTCTGCCTTTCCGTATTTCTTCTCTGACAGAGAGAAACTGGGCTCCCATTGTTTCAATCCCTCTGTTTGACACCAATCTCCTGACTTTGTGGGCTGCCATTCACCTTGAATGTGGGGCCTGACGCATATACCCCAACCCGATTAGGGTCTGCCTGCTCCCAACAACCTACCTTGTTTACATCTGCCTAGTGGCTTTTTGATGAAGAAAGGAAGGAAAAAGCCAATAAGTATTTTATAAAGCAGGAAAGGGAAGAGGAAGAGCTGCAATAGATTGTGAGAGCTTTCTTGCTTTCTAGTATGACCAGATATTTCAGGCTTATCTAATCCTTTCTTTTTGCCCAGACTTGGAATCAAACAAGGAGCCCTAACTCCTTTTAGTGGAAAATGGTGTTTAGAGACGGCAATCTGGGATCTGAGAGCTTTGCTACTGGTTGGTTATTAGTTTCTAGGCACTTTTAGTGGACAGAGCTGGGAAATACTTTCTGTTTTAAAGAGAAAATGCAAAATGAGTTCATGCTTATATTTCCAACTGAAATTTAAGATGATAGGGTTTTTACTTATCTTCTTTGATTTTATATTTATTTCTTTTTTCTCTCATGCTGAAAATCTTGGTTCCTAAAAACATTAACATAATTACTTATTTGTCTTATTTATATATATAATTATATGTAATATGTATTGTATAATATATATTAGGATGTAGTATATTTAATTTATATTATATATTTCAGAAAAGTACCAATATTATTGCTAACAATATGATTAGTGAAAACAGTTTAAGATTTATTTGCTCTTTTCTTTTCATCTTAGAGTGTCTCATTTGGTATGTACTAAAATTATTACTCCTGAAATAGTTCCTACCTGAATGGTTGAGCCACCAACTTTATATGCCATGCATCGTTTGAACAATGGGGACACCTTCTGAGAAATGTGTCATTAGGCGATTTTGTCATTGTGTGAACATCACAGAATGTACTTACACAAACCTAGGTGGTAAAGCCTACCACACACCTAGGCTCTATGGTACTAATTACAGGACCACTGTCGTATATGCAGTCCATCGTTGGCCAAAACGTCATTATGTGGTGCGTGACTGTACACAGTTACATCTATTTGTTTCATTTTGTTTTTGTTTTTTAGAAGATTTTTTTCGTTTCAATTTAATTTTGGTTTATAGTTAAATAAAGCACTTACATGGTTCCAAAGTCAAAACTGCAGAACAAGGTGTATTTAGAGAAGTCTCGTTGCATCCCCAGCCTCTCCATCCTGTTCCCTCTCTGTAACTTTGTACTATCCTAGTTTTTACGTTTTCCTTTTTTTGTTTAATATAAACAATACCTTCATATACCTGGACCATCTCCCCTTCCTAGTGAAATGGTAGCATACTGTACGCATTTTTCTTTTCTGGTCTCTTAACATTGATGCTGCACCTGTTTTATGACTTTATAAGGTGGCAAAGGACACTGATTCATTGTTAAGATGTCGAGCCTGGTGAATAGGTTTATATTCTTCAATTTTCTAAGTATTTTGAACTCCCCTTGTACACACAGAATGGTTATCATTGGTCATTTACTGAGTACATGCCATGACCTAGCATTGTACTGAGCATTTTATACGCTGTGTTAGTTATCTATTGCTGTGTAACAAGTTACCCCACATCTTAGCTTAAAGCACCAGACATTAATATTTCACAGTTTCTGTGGGTCAGAAGTCCGGCCACAGCTTAGCTGGCTCTTCTGGCTGTGGGTGTCTCATGAGGCTGCAATCGAGGTGTCACCAGGGCTGCGGTCATTCCAAGGCTTGGCTGGGGAAGGAGCATGTCCAAGCTCATTCACCTGGTTGTTGGCAGGATTCAGTTCCTGGCAGACTCTTGGCTGGAGGCTGCCCTTGATTCCTTGTCACGTGGGCCTTTCCATAGGGCAGCTCACAGTATAGTATCAGAGTAAGCAGGTGAGCAGGAGAGGGAGGGGGCGAGAAGACGGGGAGGGGGAGGGTCAGTAAGTCACCTTCTATCACAGCCTAATCTCAGAAGTAGCACCCTACCAGTTCTGCCATATTCTGTTGGATAGAAGTAGGCAGTGAAGCCAGCCCATGCACAAGGGGAGAAATGACACAAGGGTGTGAACAGCAGGAGGCGGGGATCAGTTAGTTTAAGGAGGTGCCAATTACACATACTTTACCTTGTTTAACAATCACAACAGCCTCATGAGGGAGGTATTACTATCCCCACTTTACAGATGAGAAAAATGAAGCCTGGAGAGAGTGGGCAATTTACACAGGGCCCCAGAGCCAGGAGGTGCCAGAGCTGGGATTCAACCCAGCAGCCTGGCTCCAGGAAAGTATCAGTACTGATTGTATGGATGCTCTCAGCATTGGTTCTGCGGTGTGCACAAGCCACTTGAATAAAAGTGTCTTGGATTTTCCCCCACCCAGATGATATATCTCAAGATACCTGACTCAGCTTAGCTCCCACTCAAGTCCCTATTTTTCTGTGACTTATGTTCAGTTCTGGATTTCCATCATGAGGTGTCGGTCCCCAACATCGTTGTCAAGGATGTAGGGAATTGCAGCTGGATGGCATTTTCTGGAGCTCTAATGTCTGAGTTAATCCAAAAAGACAAAACTTTGCCCTTCCAGTGTGTGGACTCTGCAGAGATGCATGGTGTTTAATACTTTTCAGGCATTTACATTAAATTCTCAATGCATTTGTAGTTATTTTTTTTTTTCATCTAGTACAGCTTTCGTGAAGGTCTATTATGTACCAGATATTGTTCAGGAAGTGAACAAAAGAGAATATTCTCAGCACTTTCTAGTAGGGGGAGACAGACAATCAATCAAATGTATAGGATGAGACTTTGTGACAGCTGCTATGGAGGAAATACAAGGAGGGGGTGGGGCATCCAGGTGGGGAGTGGAGAAGTTGCAATTTTCAATAGAAGGAGCAGGGAAGGTTCACAGAGAAGGCACCGACCTAAAGGAGGGGGGAGCAAACCGTGCAGATATAGGCAGGGGTAGGGGGAAAGCATTCGGGAAATAGAGAACAGCAGTGCAAAGGCCCTGAAGCAGGGATGTTTGGCATGTTCCAACCCACTGAGGAGGGCGGTGTGGGGGAGGAAAGTACGAGGCAGAGAGCATGGAGAGGAGGATGACAGGGGCTTGGAGAGGCAGTGGGAGTCAGGGCACGTGGGGCCAGCTGGGCCGCCAGGGGACTTTGGCTTCCATGCTGCGTGATGAGGGAGCCACTAATGGGTTCTGAGCAGAGCCCTGGCCTCTGACTTACATTTTCAGGGCTCATCCTGGCTGCTCTGTGGGGAATTGACTAGAAGTTGGGGCAGGCAGGCTGGGGGAGATAGAGCAGAGACCTGCTAAGGGTTATTACAATGAACTGGGGAGAGGAAATGGCAGTGAAGACCTGAGTGGTGAGAAGCGTCTTAGTCTGAGTGTATTTGAAGGTCAACCCAACAGGATTTGCGGAGGGTTGGGTGGGGAGTGTGAGAGAAACAGAAGGGCAAAGGCCACCACCAATGACACGACAGGAAGGAGCCTTATCCTCCACAGACGTGGGCGGGGGTGGGAGGAGCAGGTTGGTGAGGGAGGGCGAGACAACGGACGTGGCTGTGGAAGGTCTGAGGAGCCCACTGGCCCCCGAGTGGAGATTTGCAGTTGGACACTGGACAGTTGAGTCTCAAGTCAGGGGCGAAGTCCTGTCCAGAGGTCCAAGGCTGAGGCTCCAAGCCCTCTAGTGGGATTTAAAGCCTCAAGACTAGGTGAGATCGTTGCGGGAGTGATTGTGGACAGGGACGAGAAGATTTGAGGACGGCTTGGGACTTGCCCCCATTTAGAGGTTGGGACGCTGAGAAACCAGCAAAGGATGCTGAGAAGGAGCAGCCGGCGAGAGAGGAGAAACCAGGCGGGCAGGTCCTGTCACCCAGATCTTGGGAGGGCATCCTGTGTTAACGTAGCTGACGGGGTGCGGCCTGGGACAGGGCTGCTGGATTACAACACGAAAGTCATTGGACCTTGACAGGAGCATTTCAGAGAGAGGAGGAGAGGAGAACTGGTCGGAGTGGCTTCTGGAGAGAATGGAGGAGGGGAGGTGACACAGCCAATACAGACTTTCTTTCAAAGAGTTCTGCTAGAAGGAGGGTCAGAGAAAGGGCACGATTCTTGGAAAGTGATGCTGGGCCAAGAGAGGCTTTTGTGGGGGGTTTTTGTTGTTATTTTTTAAGAAGGGAGATATTACAGTGTATTTGCACTTTTGTACACTGATGGAAATGATCCAGTAGTGGAGGGGAAATGATGCAGGAGCGGGGGGATTGCTGAAGCAGCAGGCTTGAGTTGGCGAGAAGGGAGGGGGTGTGGCCCCAGTGGAGGTCCTGGGTGGGCACAGGCGCCATAGAACAGAATCATGTTGAGTTCCTGCCACGTGCTGGGCGCTGCTGTAGGGCTGGGGACTCAGCAGTGAATAAACGAATACTCCCTGCTCTCGTGGGGTTTCCATTACAGGATGGGGAGACAGACAAAAAACGAGGTAAATAAAGATAAAAAAAGATACCGCACTAAGTGTCAAGGAGGGACACAAGGCAGGGAGGGAGATGCCGAGTCTGGGGAGGGGTGCCATTTTAGATGGGTGGCCAGGAAAGGCCTCCTGAGGAGGGTAACATTTTAGTGAAGCCAGGAAACGTGACAGGAGGGACTCTCCTGGGTATGGGGGCAGGGCAGGGCTCAAGGCAGAGGGAGCAGCAAGTGTGGGGGCTCAGATGGGAGCGCGTTTGGCTGGAGAACCAGCAGGGAGGCCGGTGTGGTGAGTGGGTGAGCTGGGAGAGAAGGGGAGGGGACTGGACAGAGGGTAACAGAATGGGGCAGTAGTGGGTCCTAGAAAACCTGGGGGCACTCAAGGACATTGGTTTTGACCCCGAGGACAAGAAGCCATGGGAAGGGTTTGCAGGGCGATGTGACCCGGCTTATGCTGAACTCCATCCCTCTGGCTGCAGTGCTGAGCACAGACTGGGGAAGGACACAGGGGCGGAGACAGAGAGCCTTCAAGGAGCCTCCCCCGATGATACAGCGGGGAGGCAGGAGCTCCAAGTGGGCCTGTGGCGGCAGAAGTGACTTGAAGGGGCTGTATTCTGGTGATATTTTGCAGGTAGAGGCGGCTGGGCATGTGAGAGAAAGAGAGGAAGCAGGATGACTGCAAGGCTTAGTCTGAACAAACGGAAGAACGGAGCCGAGGGATCCTCAGGGAGCTCTTTGCTGTTGGGCTCTCCTTTTCCTCAGTAAAATAGAAGCCAGCTTGGGGAAGGAGAGAGGGGTTGTGGGACTATTCACTGAGGAACAAGGAGGGGAGGGGGCAGGGACTGGACCGGGTGGCAGGGGGCTGCAGGAAGGTGGTGGGAGGGCCCATTGAGGAAGCAGTTTTGATGGTGAATGAGCCCGATCAATGGTGTTGTGTGTTTGTCTCCAGCCACATTCAGGAGTGTAGGCGTGTGCAAGGGTGGGCGGAGGGTGGGATCCAACCAGAGTTGGTGTTTTCCCAGGCAAGTAGGGAGAATGCAGAGGGGGTCCAGGTGTCAGAGCCATTGTGCCGCTGAGTGAGGATGGGTGAGGGTGAGCTGGGACCACGGCTCGTAGGCCGTCAGGTGATCACAGGTTGTTGGAAGCAGGAATCTAGAAGCAGGGAGTGGATGGTAGGAGGTGGTGACCTGAAGGTGCTGGAAATTGAGGGTCTGAAGGACCTGGGCGCGCTTGCAAGGTCTGGAGTGTGCTCTGGGAACAGGACGTGGAGCTTCAAGGAGGACAAAGGACAAGGGGAGGTGAAGGACTCAGAGGCCGAAAGGCCATTTCCACAGGTACCGGAATCACCAAGAAGTGAGACAGGAGTGGTTGGTGGAGGAGACAGTAGGCCAGAACCTTCAAGGATTGAGCGTAGAATGGCCTGGAGGTCTGATGACTGTAGCAAGGAGAGGTAACAGGTAGGAAGATCTGACAAGAGGTTCAGGGGTCAGCTTCGTGGAGAGGAGGGAGGAGAATATTCCAGAAGCAGCATGGAGGAGCAAGGATGGCACAGACCCCATCTCCAGGCCCACTAGCACCAGGACTAGGAGGAAACACAGCCCCCCTGGAGTGGAACACTGATGGAATACTCTGCAAAACTAGCATTTACTCCCAGCAGTCAGTCACCGGCTGCCCTCCTCCCCACCTGGCCTGGCGTCCTGCAGGGAGACCCAGGCCCAGGGCCAGCAGCCAAGCCTGAGGAGGCATCGCGCAGCCACACCGTCCTGGGGAGGTCTCCCCCACCTATGGACCAGCTCGGGGGATGATGGCTGTTCTTCCCTGGTTTCTGTGATGCTTCGTTGTACACGTCAACTAGGCTGGGCACAGGTGCCCTGACATTTGATCAAGCATTACTCTGGGTGTCTCTGTGAGGGTTTTTCTGGATGAGATTGACATCTGCATCAGCAGACTGAGTAATGTGGATTGCCCTCCCTGATGTGGGTGGGCCTCATCCAGTCCACTGAAGGCCTGCATAGAAGAAACAGGTGGAGAGGGGAGCGTTTGCCCCTCTGCCTGTCTACCAGTTAGGACGTTGGTTTTCTCCTGCCTTCGGACTCAGACTAGGGCTGGAACTTACACCATCGGCTCTCCTGGGTCTCCAGCTTGCTGACTGCAGATCTTGGGACTTCTCAGCCTCCACAGTCACATGAGTCAATTCCTTATAATACATCTTGATATATATACATCTCCTCTTGGTTCTGTTTCCCTGGGGAACCCAGACTAATACAGTCTCCATGACTCTTCTAGCAATAAAGACTGTTTGAGAAATGGTCAGTGGAGACAGACGAGACAGGGAGGCCTGGTGCCCCAATCCCAAGCCATGCCAGGGCTACGTTGGCAGAATTGGGGCTCGAGGTAATGGGGTAGAGTGGCTGTGGTTTCCCTGCAGCGGTTTTGGGGCAAGTCCAGCCGACCAAGGCTCCTAGTCCAGGAGGGCCCTGCAGAGACTGCCCAGCCCCGGGCAGCAAGGGGTGCACTGAGGGGAAGACGGTGCACCTTCACCTGATCGGGGGGCACAGCCCCTCCACCTTTAGAATTCCCTCTGCTGCTGTGTGAAGAACAGAATGGAGGTACATATAATGTTTTGTGACAAAGAAAAATAAGGATATAACGAGGGTTTGTTTTTTTAATTCTTATTTTGGCTTTTAAGGTTGATTCCCAATTTCTTGGGATTTGATCATTGATGTGGAAACCGTGGAATCCTTTTCTGGGCTGTTTTGATCCACAACTTCATTCTTTCACTGCTCTTGGGCACTTCCTAATGTTAGTGGAAACATCAGGAAACGAAACCGAAACAAGAATTTTACTTTCGAGGGAAAGGGCACGGAACAGGAGGAGGCTCAAGCGACAGCTGACATCTGCGCCTCTGTGGATCACCCTTTGTCATCCCCGGCCTGCTGACAGGGACCCGGAGCTGATCGCCTCTTCTCCGCAACCACCCTCTTAGCAAGTCTGGCTCGGGGGTCATTGGAAACCTGATGGGGCCCTGGAAACCCCACTCCTCAGTGTTCACCCAAGAGAAATGAAAACCTATGTTCACACGAAAACCCGGATGTGAATGTTTGCAGCAGCTTTATTCATAACCACCAAAATCTAGGAGCAGCCCGCACCCTTCACCTGAAGGGACAGCAAACCATGGCTGTGCACACAGTGGGGCGCACTCCGCCGTCGGTGGGAATCACATCCGATACGAGGGCATCCACGCAACAGCACGGTGAGCCTCGAACGTATTATGCCAAGGGAAGGATCCAGACTTGAGAGGCCACCTGCCGCAATCCCACTTCAGTGACGCTCTGGAAAAGGCAAAAGGAGGACAGACCAGTGGTTGCCAGGGGCTGAGGGCAGGGCTGGCCACAAAGTGGCAGCAAGAGGGAATTTGTGGGGTGATGGAATGTTCTTTATATGGACTGTGGGAGTGGTTACACGACTCTATGCATTTGTGAAAACCCAGAGAACTGTACACCGGAAAGAGTGGATTTTACTGTATGTAAATTTAAAAATAAATTTTTTTTTGCAGGGAAAGATTCGCCCTGAGCTAATATCTGTTGCCGATCTTCCTTTTTTTTTTCCTCCCTAAAGCCCCAGAGCATGGTTGTATATCCTAGTTGTAAAACATTAAGTTTTTTAAAGTTTAATAAAGAAAAAACCCTTGTTATTTCCAAATAAAGAAAGAAGAAAGTTGTGATACATCCAAATTTAGGGATTTTATAACAATTTCATCATTTTGGAGTCTTTCATCAGAGACGGGAAGGAATCAGTAGTGAATGAGCACCTTACTAAGATCTGATGAGTAGCCGGGCACATGCTGGCACCACATGTGTGTCTTCTCATTTAATTCTAAGAAATTTGGGGGGGGCAGGATTATTATCCCCACTTTACAGATGAATCAACTGAGGCTCAGAGAAGTGAATTACGTCCAAGTCAAAAGGAAGATGATGGAGCAGGGATCTGAACCTGGGTCTGCAAGGTCCAAAGGGTATCATGGGATAACGGGTAAATGCTCTTTTCTATTTTCCAGACTTTTCGTAAGGCTATGTGGCTTTACAATAAAAGGTTACTTTATTTCCCTCCTATAACTCTCTGTTGTAAAGGGTTGCTCCCGTCGTGGCTCGGAGGTGTTTACAATCTCTGGCCTGCCTCCCCTTGAGGAGAGGCACCAGTCTTGCTCATGATCCTTGTTTGGTTTCTTTATTCAGTGTGTTCGTTTGCTGAGGCTGCCATAACAAAGTACCACTAACTAGGTGGCTTAAAGCAACAGACATTTGTTCTCCCACAGTTCTAGAAGTTAGCAGTCCAAAATCAAGGTGTCAGCAGGGTCGTGCTCCCGCTGAAGGTTCTGGAGAAGAATCTTACCTTTCCTCTTCCAGCTTCTGGTGGCCCCAGGTGTTCCTTGGCTTGTAACTACATCACTCCTGTCTCTGCCTCTGTCTTCACATGCCTTCCTCCTCTGTGTCCCTGTATGTCCCCTCCTCTTCTTTTTTTTTTTTTTGTGATGAAGATTAGCCCTAAGCTAACATCTGTTGCCAATCCTCCTCTTTTTTGCTGAGGAAGATTGGCCCTGGGCTAACATCCATGCCCATTTTCCTCTACTTTATATGGGACACGGCCACAGCATGGCTTGATGAGTGGTGCGTAGGTCCGCGCCCGGGATCTGAATCTGCGAACCCCGGGCCACCAAAGCAGAGCGCTCGAACTTAACTGCTACACCACTGGGCCGGCCTCGCTCTCCTCTTCTTATAAGGACACCAGCCATTGGATTTAGGGCCCACCCTAAATCCAAGATGATTTCATCTCGAGATGAAAGGAACTAATTATATCTGCAAAAACCCTATTTCCAAATAAGGTCACATTCACAGGAAAAGGGGGTTAGTCCTCGAACACGTCTTTTTGGGAACACAATTCAACCCATTTCGGTAAGACTTGCTTGGAGAGGGCAGAGGCAAGCTGGAGCCTTGGTGCTCGGGGTGGGGGTGGGGGGGCGGGCAGGGCCTGCAGCCTTTGCTGTCCTCTGCAGTCGCCCCTAGACCTCAGGCAGGCTGCCCCGCGCTCTCCCCTGCCCTCTCTCCTCTGTCGGGCCTGGGGGAGGGGGTTGGAGGAGGTTATCGGGAGTTGCCACTTAGCAGCAGAGTCACAAACTCACCAATCCTCATGAACCCCATTGCTTCTCCCTCCTTCCTTCTCCCAGCGATGTCCCCACTGGCCTCTGACTGGAGAAATGGGAGGAAGGTGATTATGGATCTAGAAAAGCGCCTGACAAAAATATATCCTTTTATGAGTGGAGCAGTTCTGCCAGTTTTTTCCTGCCCAGCATCCTCCCCCACCGCCCACCACCCACCCCTGGGGACAGTCCCCTCGGTGGGGGGCTCCTGTCCCCCTGAGGTCATTTAGTCAGGCAGGGCTGTCCCCACCCCCAGCTCCTCCCTCTGGCTTCTTTCAGCTCCCTGCCGTCTGCCTCCCACCCTATGGCCAGCCTCTCTCCTTCCCCACTGCAGGTGGTGAGCAGATCTTTGCTCTTCTGCAGCCCTGCCTGGCCCTTCCTCCTGATTTAGCTGACAGTGGCCTGCCCACCAGGGGAAGCAGGATGCATTCAGGTACAAATGGCCCTATTGCAGTAAGAGAAACTAGCCCAGATTCCCCAGCTGTGGCTCTAGGCTTTGTGTGTTTGCAGAGTCAGAAGAGCGAGGCAGGTTGCAGGTGAGCTTGAGGGCGTAGACACCTTTAGGGGAGAGAGACTACTGTGGGAGGGAGGGGGCGATGAGCTCTTCCTTTATGGATCTTTGGTTATTGCACTTTCTGAGCTCTGATTTCGCTCTGCCCCCAGCAACCCTCACTGGGCCCTTGGTTTCCGCCTCCTTCCTCACCCTTGGAATTTCAGGGCTTCCATCATGAGCCCTGGTCCAGGGTCCACCCCCACCACCCACAGCCCTGCCTGCCAGGGCCCCTGGCTCCCTGGCCTTGACACCTGCAGGTCCCCTCTCCGGTGCCCCTGGCCTTTCCTGTCGCTTGACCACCCTGTGGCCCTCCCCCACAGTGACTCACGAACTTGGCACAGCTTCTCAGATCCCAGCTCCCTTCTCTGAAAATACAGAGAGCTGCCACCCCACAGAGTTTTATGCTCAAGGGAGAAAATGGTTGAAAAAATGCTCTGTAAAACTAGATTTGCTACCAAACGAGAAAGCTCATTACTGAAGACGTGGGATGCAGAACATTTAACCAGCATTCAATCAATCTCCTTTACTGTCAGGAAGGCTGAGCGTAGGGGCCCTGGAATCCAGGATGTCAGGACTGATGCCATCTTATTCCCCGCCACCCCAACGCCCTCCCCTCCTACCCCGCCCTTCCTGTCTGACCTCCACAGGGCACCAGATCTCCACCCAGCGCCTCTCCTGACCCTCTGCCAAGAGCACTCAGCTGACCCTCCATCCCTCACCAAGGCTCTGGCAAAGCAGAGAGAGCCAGGGGCCATGGGGGCCAGGGGTGGGGGTGGGGATAAAGGGGCTGGCAGAGAGCAAGGCATCCACCAATGTCAGGTTTGGGGCCCCACTGGTATATTGTCAGGGTGCAACACATACAGTCCTGCAAGATTCAGAACATCCTAAATTGCCACATTTTTGGAAAATGGATGAAAAGCTCATCAAATAGACATTTGATTCCAGGATGAAAAGGAGCTGGGTCCTGTACGATCAAGTTGGAGGCAAAGTGCGGGCTGGAGTTCTTGACAGCTGGAGGAGGAGTCTTCCGTCATCCATCAAGCTGGAAAGGGAAAATGAAATGAGGCCTCTCCGTCTCTCCTTCTCCGAGCCCGGATGCTGGTGTAGTATGGGCCGGCCGGCCAGAGCGCCCACGGTGTGCAGGGGCAGGCTCGGGCCAGGGCCATGGGGATTCTGGGGGGCCAGTTTGCTGGTAAACCAGAGCCCAGTTTGGAGTTTGGGTCAGAATCCTGATTCAGAAACACCACCCCTTCTCCATGCCTGGGGAGATAGATGAACTCCCCAAACCAGGATCCTGGGGCCCCCCAGCAGAGCCCTAAACAGCAGTATTCCCCAGCCAGCAGCTGGCGGCCTCACCAGGGAGAAGGGTCCCATACCCATCCATGGCCTCTTACACTCACAGGCGCTTTTCTGCTTCTTATGACAGTTCCTCTCCCATCAGCCTTTCGAGAAGGCTCACGACTGGCCCAAAGCCCCACAGGGGCCTTGGCAGGGTCAGGCCTTGGACCCAGATCTCCTGCTTCCAAGTCTAGACTCAGGTTCCTGTGAGGCAGAGGCCACCCCTGCCTGGAAGGGTTGGGCCTTCTGAGTGAGATCAAAAACTAGCAGGAGTTTGGCTGCTGCATCCTCTTTGGGGCACTTTCCCTGGAACAGCCAGAGAGTGGCTTGGCTCCGCCTGCCTGCATGTGCCTGCTAAGTCAGTGCCATTCAGTAAAAGCAAATTCTTTTTTTTTTTTTTGCCACTGCATTGCAATAAGTGGTTGCAACGTGTTCACATGGTCATGGGTTTCGGGAAAGTTTGCAAATGTGAGACATTTTAACCTCAGTTAGTTAAATCTCTTTCCACTCCGATCCCCTTCCTCCCCACCTCTCTTCCAGGTGTTAGGCTGGCCGTGGGCATTTTGGGGAAGTTGATATGGGAATGCATTCAGTTTGGGATTATGGGATCGTTTATGTGGCTCACAGTTACATCCATGTGCAGTTCAGTTATTGGGCTGTCGTGGGTGTGGATGGCTTCCAAGAATCCTCCCTTCAATGAACGCAGAAGAGTGAACCCTACGAACATGATGGAAAAAGACTGAAATTTCTTGCTGATTTGACATGAAATATTGACATCAACAAAGATAACACAAAACTCCTAATAGGTCCCCACAGCGAAGGCATGGAAACCACACTGGGTAACCAATGTCCTCCATCCAAGGAGCATTTTAGATCAGCCCCTGCAGGAGAAGACTGGACATGCCCTGAATTCTTACTGCTCATCTCTGAAAGAAACGTGGTCCTTCAGAGTTTGTATTCCGTCTGTGGAACATGGCATTCCGGAATCCTTGTCTGGCAGAGGTGATCGGCATGTACAAACTCACAGGGAAGGTGTTTTACAGAGCTGGCTGGTCACTTAATACAAGACGTCCTGTTACTTTGCTCGGTTGCTTGACGTTTGGGGTATTTGTCAGTCTTTTAAAATGTGTAACTTGTGAGTTCTGTTCTCATTAGAAGGGGAAGTTAATATCCACTGTCACACCTAATTTTGGTTTTATAATTGTAGGTTTTTGCAGCGAGAGCCTCCTCAACACTGTGTCAGCCTCAGACCCAACTTCCTCTGCTGAACACAGCCAGTTCCTAGAGAAGAGACAGGCTCGGCCCCGCCACGTCCTCGCTCTGGGATGCTGGCTGACTCGCCTCTGTCAGCCCCGGTTCTTTCCCTGTCGAATGATCGTGTCCCTCCTGGGAGCTGTCAGGCTGAGTGTGTGCAGTGCCTTTAGGCCCCCTGAGTCCTTAGCAGGTGCCGTTCTTGGTCCCCTTCCCACATCTTTTCCTGATGGAAAAGGGTCCCACAAAGATGGTTTCGGTTCCTCCCCCAGGCCAGGCTAAGTGCCAGGGCATTATCCCTGACTAAACTCTGAGCTTCCTCACAGAGCAGGTCCCAGAGCCTTGGAGAGTCTTTTTCTAAGTCAAAATGACCCGTGGACCATCTCAGCCAATGATGCAGGGGGTTGGGATAAGATAGGGTGGAGGGAACATGGAGCGGGTCTTCCAAAGCAGCCCCTCTCACTCGGGGCCATCCCGATGGGCTCTTCAGGGAGGGGCAGGACAGGGCTCGGCCCTGTGGGCAGAAGACATTAGTCAGCATCACGGGTTACCATGAAAGAGGGCCCACGTTGGGGTGGCCCCACGTGCCCAGGGGACGGAAGGGCTTCCTGGGGCACAGAGGGTTGTAGCAGGGGGTCAACCTGCAGCTGGTCAGCTGCATCCCCAACTCAGAGGGGATTCTTGGGAGGCGTCTGTCCAGAACAAGGGAGGGGCCACAGTCCTGCTGACCTCTGCCTGACCCCTTCCCTCCCTTCCACACTGCACTGTGTCCCTGGGAGTGACATGGTGATGTCTGTGACCTGGGGGTCAGGGATCCCGCCGAGAGGAAGGGAAGCGTCGGGCGGTGTTCTCAGCACCGAGCACAGGGCCCTGTCCCCGGAGCACCCGTTAGACCCCTGCGGAATTGACTTGAAGGGAGCACTCTGTTCTGGCGCCAGCCTTCCTGTCACTTTATAATTCCCCATGGTGGCCACTTCTTTCCTAAGGAGGGCCAAAGTCTGTGCTTTCAGATGCTGACATCCATTTTCTACAAATGTGTAATGTGACCAAAGTCACATTATCTATTATTGATTTGATTGGAATTCCCTGTGGGGCCCTCTTCACCTCAGTGTTAAGGGAAAGGGCCTCGCGCAGGGACTCCTCTCCTAGTTTCTCACTCATTCATTCATTCATTCCAGAGATCCGTGTGCTTGGCCTGAGTACCTGCAGGGATGGAGCTGTCATCCCCCTGGAGGGGGAGCAGGTAAGCTGCTGGGAGAGGAGGCTGCAGAGCTCACAGTCTCGCCGGGAGTGCAGACGCCCCAGCGGTGTTACATGGCAGCTCTTGTGAGAGGGTGGAGCTGGGTTCAAACCCCCGCTCTGCCCTCGCTGGCTATGTGGCCTTAGAAAAGTGACTTCCCTTCTCTGAGCCTGTTTCCATCTGCAAGATGTGGATACAATAGAACCTGCTAGCAGGGTAGCTGAGGGAATGGAGGGAAGCCCAGCATCTGGCAAAGATGAGTTTCCATCCCATCCTTGCGCCACCCCACCCCTCTACCCCCAGACACTGGTTAGGCCCAGTAGCGGGCAGTTGGACACGGCAGGGTGTTGGTGTCAGAGGAGGCAGGAAGGCTGTGGTGAGGAGTGAGGGGACCCCTGCCTGGGTCCAGGCCCTGGGCCCGGGGACAAGGGCCTCCCGCCCACTCTGAAGTCAGCTGCATCTGGCAAGGAGCCCAGCCCCAGTCCCACCGGCAGCTCAGGGATGGCCGAGCCCTCTGTGCGTCTCATCTCCGGAAGGTGCTGACACAACGATCAGCAGATAGGCGCGCGGAGGAGAGAAAGGAAGAGTAATGGCCAGCAGGCCGCAGGGAGGCCGTGACTCAGGCTCGGGCTCCCCGCCAGGCAGGGCTCTGCTCAGGAATCCTTTCACCCAAGTCAGAGGAAAAAGCCTGAAAAAGCTTCCCTTTGGTCCGCCGAGGGGGTGGAGGAATTTCCCGGCGAGGAGGCTCCTGGGTGCAGGAAATCTTCGGGCCCCGGGCGGCTGCTCGTCTGCTGGGACCGAGTGGAAATACACGGCACGGCTGACTTTTCCCTTTCTTTCCAGACGAAGGACAGACTGTGTCTGTTGTCAGTCAGCTCGTCCCTTGGAGATTTCTGGTCCTAAAAGTGGTCCAGTGCAGGGCATTTTCTACAGAACGAGTTTTTCACTCCAATAAAGGCAGAAGTCTCTTAACTTCCAGATGAGCTGTCTTCCAGAGAAAGTCTTTCCACTCGGAAACCATATCATAAAGGGTGCCCGGCTTCCAGGAACGGCCAGAAAGCTGCTTAACTTGAGTGCGGCTGAGGATCTGCTCACGTGAAAGGAAAACAGTAGGAATTGATTCTAGTTGCAATACCAGTAATTTTTTAACAGGAAAATAAATGGTTTTATTCATCTGACTGTTGACACTGGAGAGAGAAGGTCTTTTCATCAGAGGATGGGGAGAAGGGAGGCCTTCCAAATCTGGCCCCCCGGGCCCCACGCCTGCCTCAGCTTCTCAGCCAGGACCTGACAGCCCAACCCCTCCTGCTGGCCTCTCTCTTCCACTCCTGGAAGCTTCTCACCGAGCCTTTGGGAATGTGTGGCTTTGGTGTCCACGGCAGGCATGGCCTGCTCTGGGCTTGTGTCCCCTCCATGCCGGGTTCCCACTAGGTTGTGACTTAGATGTGTGGGTGTCAAGCTCTGCCCTAGGTGGAGGGCGCCCAGGACAGGGCCTGGCCCACAGCAGTGAGTCAACAAACCTGGAGAGGTTTGTTGAATGAATGAACAAAGCTCCTTGTGGGTCATTGGAGGGACTTCAGGACTCCTGTAGGGATTAGAGGTGCTGGCCCCGGTTCTTTGCTCTCTGCGAACCTAAGGCCTCTGACTTTGACCCGGGTCTCCCCATGGGGTCTGAGGGAGCTGGCCCAGCCACAGTGCAATGGGAAGAGAAGTGAGAGGAAGAACCTGCTGGGCAGAGAGGGGAGAGCAGGGGAGGCGAGCAGAGCTTCCCTGAGGAATCGGCCAAGCTGGTTGGAGAGTCCCCACGTAAATCCCTGCCTCCACCCAGCCCCCCGCACCCGCCTCAGCAGCCCTGACAGGGGCCAGCTCCAGGACCAGACTCCACGGACCTGGAGGGCCTCCCCTCCTACCCCTCCTCCCATTCCACTCTCCCCCTTCCCGAAGGTCTCCCTGCTGCCCCCCCAGACCTGAAGCCCCCCACAGGTTTCCTCATCCTTCACACACACCCTCGGGGCCTGCACCTGCCCTGTCTCCCTTTGCTGGACCCTGTCGTTCTCTGTGAATCCCCCAGGCCCCTCATAAGGAGACCTACACAGGCTCAGTAAAGCTTTAAGGCAGAACGGCAACTTTCAACCAACATCTCACTCTTTGCAAAGTGCTTTCACCTCTGTTCCTCCAACTGTTCCTCACCACATCCATTCAAGGTAGATATTTCACCCCCATATTGTAGGTGAGGGACCTGCCCCCACTGGCTTAGGAGATAAGGTGGGGATGCAAACTGAGGGGGCTCTCTCTAGATTCCCAGGACGCCACGGGCTTGCCAATGGGGGAGGGAGAGGGGAGGAAGGACAAGTGAGGGAGGAAAGAGAGAGGGGAGGGAGGAAGGAGGGAACGAAGGAGGGAGGACTACATCTCTTTAAAGGGCTCCTCCTGGCAGGTGGCCCCTTCAGAGCAGGCCTCCTGGAAAACCGCCATCGCTCTGCCCAAGCCCCTTGGGAATCTGCCTTAGGAATTGCTTCGGACAGTTTCTCAAGTGTGAGAACCAGGGTCTATTGAGATACAGATCCCCTGGCTTCTCGAAGCCTCCAGTGCTGAATCTCTGGGGCGGGGCCAGGAATGTGCATAATTAGCAGCTGCCACACACACCCCACTTCCCACCTGGGACCGAGGCCCTCTGTCCCACAGAACGTGGGGCTGTGTGGGGTGACAGTGTGTGAATTAGCCTCAGGGGAGGCTAATTTTTTCCTTTGGTTGAACTCACTACGGGGAGCTCTGTCCAGAAAGTCCCCCGTTGTCACTGCAAAGCCCTGGGAGTGGTTGGCCTGGGGGCCAATAACCAGCTCAGAAGAAGGTTCCCCAAGAGGCGTGTATAAAGTGTCCCCATCAACACAGCTTGTTAGAACAGAGTGGGCGTGCTCTGGAGGAGGTTCCCGTGGGTGCCCAGGAAGGGATTAGAGAGGCGGGGTGGGGTCCTACGGCCGGCACACCTCGCACCCCGTTCCCACAGGCCAGCCAGCACATTCCTCGTCCTGCCTGCCCCTGACTCCCTCCACTACTCCATCACGTCGCCTCTCAAGCCCTGGCCGGACCTTGCCGGGTCGTGGCCTCTGGGCAGCTCAGGACCCCTAGCCGGAGAGGAAGGCATCTCAGGGGAGAGCGTTCCCATGTGTGCCACCAGGTGGCGCCATTGGCACAGGACAACCCGGGCTGTGCGGGTCGGGCGAGAGGGGAAGGGGGTGGCACCCTTAGTGCCGGACCCTCAAAGCTCTGGCACCTGCCACTCGAGGACCTCCAGTGACAAGCCTCATGGTTGGTGCTTGTCTCTCCCAGGGACCAGTTGTACCAAGGGCCTAAACCTAACAAGGCCTTGGCACCTGGTGAACATGGAATAAATGTTGA
The DNA here is from genome assembly GCF_057802395.1 of Ceratotherium simum simum. Taxonomy (NCBI): domain Eukaryota; kingdom Metazoa; phylum Chordata; class Mammalia; order Perissodactyla; family Rhinocerotidae; genus Ceratotherium; species Ceratotherium simum. The sequence continues at coordinate 7,657,330 of NC_141924.1, forward strand.
AAAATAATGCCACTTCTGTTTTCTCAGATCTTCAGGATTATTTTCAGTGTGACAGGGGCTGGGGAGGGGCACTAGCTCCTTGCTGCCCACCGCCCCCACCCCCCCGCCCTGACACACACTCAGAGTTAGCCAGGAAAGTCTTATCTAATTCTGGGTGTGTGTCCAATAGGAAAACCCTGGACTCTGGTCCCAGCTACACCTCTGATGACCCTCTGTGACCCCAAGCAGGCCACCTTCTCTATTTTTCTCCGTCACTAAATCTGTGGGATGAAGGTTGTAGAATCAGCCCTGCTGGGAGAATCAGTGAATTGCGGGAGAGCTTTGTGATCCGAAGGGCCTTCACGGGAGTTCAAGTCCCTGTCCACTGCTTACTCTCTGTGTGGCCTCAGACAAGTGGCTTACACTCTCTGAACTTCAAGTTCCTCCTCTGTAAAACAGGGGCAATAGTAGCACCCACCCCCACGAGGTTTCTGGGAAGCCTGAAGTAGTCAATACACGACAAGCCTTTAGAACCGTGTCTGCATGAAACAGACACTTAATAAACAGGCGAGAATACAGGGCAGCTTGAAGTGAGAAGGGACTTTGGGGATGGGGCCAGGTCAGCCTTCCAGCCCAGGCAGGAATCTCCCAACAGTGTGCAGGGCGGGCGGCCTCCAGGTGGGTTTGCACACCTCCAGTGACAGCCCATTCCCTCCCCAGAAAGGAGGCGTCCACTGTGGGCTGGCCCCATTCACCGTTAGATGGGTCTCCTTCCACAGAGTCACAGCCTGTTCTCAGGGGCTGAATCACACCTCTTGGCTTAGGGCTGTCCCAGTCCTCTGCCAGAGGGAGGTGCAGGGGTCAGCACCCCTCATGGTGCAGAAAGGGGGACCCCGAAGGCAAAGCTGGGAGTTGCTAGGAAGGGAGGAGGGGACGCCCTCTCCAATGCGAGGCTGCTTGAGGGAGAGGATGGGAGGAAACAAGGAGCCGATGGATCCACCCCTGGAACCCCCGGGGCAGCAGAGACCCCCAAGGACCAAAGGAGGGAGAAGCTGTCAACCTCAGCCGCCAGGCCCGTGCAGAGGGTCTTTCTGAGGGGCCCTCCAACTGGTGGGCTCCTCCTGGTGCAGGAGTCTGTGGGGAGGAAGGAAACGACTTCCCGCAGTGGGGGACCAGAGGACAGCGTTCCCCTTCCCACCGCACTTCTGCTTCCTGTGCACCGCTGCCCACAGTACAGCCTGGGGGTCATGCACAGGCGATGGCTCCTGAGCATCAGGACCAAACACGCCAGGCCAGGGGCCTCCCCTCACTCGCCCATCACCTTCGCTCACTCAGGGCAGCTGGAAATCCTGTTGGGGGTTCTGTTCTCCTCCAGAGACGGGGAGCATATTGAGGCCAAAACTATGACTTATGTTTGTGCTTAATAAGCGTAGGCACACACAGTAGGCACTTAATAAGTGTATGTAGGAACTAAACTGAAAACGGAGGCCAGCAACTGTGGTCCAGTTTGGAAAGCTTTAGTCCTCATGTGGACAAGGCACCTCAGGACTGCAGGGGATGTCTGTGCTCCCCCGACTCCTCCTCTTTCAGGCTGCCACCTCCTCCGTGAAGCCCTCCTGGGCACGCTCTCCTCTCCACCCCAAGTAATTCACTTCTTCCCCCGCCTCCCTCTTTGCTCTGTACACACTTCTGCCATTGAGGTGGCTGGAGTAGTGGTTAGGAGCACAGAGGCTGGGGCCATCTCAGAGTCACTTCCCCTGGACACATTTCTCAGCTGTGTGACCTTAGGCAAATTGTATTTTAACCTCCCTGAGTCTCAGTGTCCTCATCTGTGAAATGTAGCTGATTAGAGGACCTCCCTCACAGGACTGCAGTGAGGATTAAGTTGATTTGTAGATGAAAAGCATCTTGAACACTGTCTGGCGATAGGTAACTGCTCTGAACAGCTATGTCATTGCTTAACTGTGCTGAGGTTATTGCTCTCCCACCCTGGACGGGGGCTCCTGGAAGCTGAGGTCTTTCACTTCTGCATCCTTCTGCTGAGGCCAGCGCCTGGTCAGAACAGGCACTCAGCAAGATGTGAAGGGAGAGATGGATGGATGGACGGATGGATGGACAGACGACTGGTTGAGAGCAAGTGCTGGAATATGCTGTCCCCCTGGGACACTCACCAAGGACCCAAGACCCCTGGTGTCTTCTTTTCCAGTCGCATCAGTGGTCTGCAGCCCAGGGGCCTGCCCAGAGGGGATGTGGGCCTCCTCCCACCCCGGAGTCCAGCCATCCCGCCAAGGCCTGTTGGGATCCTACTACTGACAGGCTGTATGTTAAGCACCCACCTTCACAGTGAGCCTGGGAGGGGGCACGTTACCCCTGTCTCAGGCTCGTTCATCCATCCATTCACACACCAGTATTTATTGAGCACACACTGAGTGCCAGCACTGCGCTAGGAACACGGGAGTCAGAGGGGATGAAGACACACAGGAGGCCCCAGGCAGGCGGGAAGCCTTAGGCTGGACCCAGGCCCAGGGGCTGTTAAGCTCCCGGGGCTCCGGGATGCAGACCTGGGGCGTGGGCTGCACCGCCAGGGGCCCGGGGCTTTGTGTGCATGGGAGGCCGAGCGGCTCAGACAGGCAGGGCCAGAGGCGTCCCGTGTCCGCGTTCCGAAGCAGCCTGCGCTCGGCCGCCTCCCGATGCCGAGTCGTAGAGACTCCTCGAGGCGCAGACCGATGCCTTTAAAGCGCTCCTCCGTGCGCGGAGGCATTAATGTGACGTCTATCACCACGGCGTCGAGGTGCGGAGACAGCCTGCTCCCCCCAGGAGCTCGGGAACAGCGTGAAGCAGATTATCTGTGTCTCGCTGTGACATATGCGATCATGTATCACCGTGATGGATCAACAGTCAATACCGCCAGGGTCCCCGCCGCCCCGGGCTGGTGGGAAACGTCTCGCGTTCATACGTCTTCCTCACCTGGTGGGCGGTCCCTGCCCGCGCCTGCCACCCTCCCGACGCTCCTGGAGTCGGTGGGAAGGGCCTTCTGGCTTTCATCGCTCAGGTGCAAAGGGGCGAGGGGAAGGTATTGGGACGAAGGCTGGAGACTGGACCCCGTCATGCCACCATTGGGGGCTGCATGGGCCGGTAGAGAGGCTCAGGCTTCACTGGCTGGGCGTAAAATTCCCACCCCACGACCCTGGCCTGATCTTGGGCAAGCTGCTTTGCCTCTTGGGGACATGGTTTCCTCCTTTGTAAAACTGAGATAATCGCATGTATCTTGAGGGTTGATGAGCACTAATGGAGAAAGGAGTGCAGTGCTCAGCGCATGGTGCAACTCAACCAGCTTCCCCCGGCTTCCTCCCGCGCCTGCGAGCTGGGTTCCTCACTCCACCCCAGCCCCCTGCCCTCTGCCACTCCAGACACACAGGCAGGCATCTGTCGCCTACCCATCCAGCTCAGCCCCGGGCTGGGCTCCAGAATGCTGAGGGCAAAAGGCTCCCAGTCTGCTGGGGACAGGGGCCCAGGCAGCAGATAATCACTGTGCCTGTGCTGGTGCCTGCTGCAAGCCAGGCCAGGGGCTGCTGCGGGCCAGAGGGGGAAGCAGTTCATGTGTCTCCGGGGTCGAGGGGGGGAGCTCAGGTTTGGGAAGCCACAGGGAGGAAAGACTTGAGATGGGTCAGAGAGGGGGACCCATGGTGGCCCTCCCTGGGCTAATGACAACGGGTACCCTGACCTTCTGCCCCTGGAGGCAGTCGGCAGGAACTTGTGGCTCCTGCCCTTCCCCCTAACTGCCTGCCCCTCCTCCATCACGCACCTGCCCCTTCCCCATTCTCCCGACCACTTCCGCCCACCACCCCAAACCCTGCTCTCTGATGAGCGTGTTATCAGGGGCTCCTGGATTGTTTCCGAGGGGAAGTTTGTGTGAATGCGGTCGTTTTAAGAGTTTGAGACATGAGCAGCTAAACCAAGTCCCGGAGTTACTTGTACAAATTCTGTGTCCCCCTTGTCACTGGTGTCTTCTGGACAAGCCAGCAGCTGGGAAAGGGCCGATGAGGGGAGAAGCCCACCACACTGGCTGGGTTGGGAGACCTAGGTCTCCCCCAGCTCTTCTCCTGGACGAGGGTGAGCCCCAGATTCCTCACCTGGTGGCCACCCGGCCTGGAGCTGTTCCACTCCTTGAGTGGAAAGTCCGGGCTTTGAGAGGAGGAGGCCGAGCGGGCCCTTGAGGAAGCAGAAGGGCGGCCAGGGAGGAGCTTGGTGGGGACGTGAAGGGGAACTGTGGCTGCCAGCGTGCTGTTCCCTCCTGTGAAGCACAGAGGAAGGAGGGACACCGACCAGGAGGCCCCGATGGAGAGCCGGCCTCTGCGGCGGTGGGCCCAGCCGGGACCCCCCGTGTTCCCCCGGCTCCTGGGTTTGCTCCTGTTCCCCTGGACCCTGCCGCTCGCAGGTAGGCTGTCTGCTGGCTTCCCTCTCCTCACTTGCTCTCTGCTGCCGCACATCAGAGCGCCTTTCATCCGCCCGCCCAGGCGGCTAATTCCCTGGGCCCCGTCTCAGGGGATTTGCTGGTGGCGTTTGAACATTGCAGACTTCACAGGGGACGCCTTCAGGGACCGGGATATGTTTAGCTAACGCCTCGCAGAGGTGGCGTTTGAAGGGGCCGGGGCACGTTAACAGCGTCCCTGCCAGCACAGCCTGACCTCCCAGCCCTGAGACAGGGTGGGTGGGCATTGCCGCGGCCAGGGGGTGGCAGGGTCCGGCGTGGGGTCTGCAGGGAGGAGCAGCTCGTCCCCAAGGACTCTTATGGTGGAGCCACTGCGTTGAACCTGCCAAGCAGCCTCGCCACCCTCCCTTCAGTGTTGTTGCCTGTGTTAGCCAGGGAGACCGGGGAGGCCAGCAGCTGGCCACCTGGAGTGCTGTGCCTGGGGTGCAAAACTGTCACTGTCCCCGGAAAGGGTCGCACCTCCCACTTCCTGAAATACAACTTCCAGGGGTCACGTCGTAGCTAGGCCTTGCTGGGGGCCAACGCTGTGCTCCTTTCCTGGTCCCAGGCCCCTCAGAAGCTGGGTGGCCTGGATCCAAGCCAGGCCCTGAGGTAGGTGGCCTTGGGGCAAGTTCATCCAGGTCAGGGAACCCCAGGAGTGTCCCTCGCCCGGGCTACCCACACAGAACTCCCTCCGGCTCAGTCTCTCCCTGGGCGGCACTGACTCTCCTGTTGTCCCAGGATCCCTCCCCGCCCACCCACGCTTTTCTTCCTGTTTTAGACTTTCATGAGGCTTCCAGGGACTGCCCCACCCCCTTCTGCTTCATCGTCTGCCTTTTGTTTATACCATAAACAATAATGGCCATTCTTATTTTCATGAATTAACCTCTCTGGGCACTTGTCACACTCACCTCCCTCGAGGCACCCTTGGGTGTTGTCCCTACTGGCATCCTTTAGAACAGGGAGGCCAGGTGGCTTGTCCAGGCCTAGAGGGCGAGTAGGCCAGGTTCAGACCTGAGTCAGCCTGAGCCCTGAGCCAGGGCCCTTGGCAGTGGGCTCTGGGGCTCCTCCTCCTGCCTTTCTTTGTAAAGAACATTCTTCACAGAAAAATGTATCCCCCCCCCGCCCCAGGCAAGAGCTGACTGTGCTGTCTCTACCCCGGGCCTCGAGGGCCAGGTCCTTTGCCACATCATCTCCTTTAGCCCTTTAATCTTGTGCTCCTCAAGCCCCCTGCAGCCCCCCAGAGATGGACCAGTGCAAAGATGGCCCCAGGAAATGCAACTTATTGGTGACAATGCATTTGAACTCACACTGAGTCATTTTAAGCTTAATTTCCCCCAAATTTCCATCATTTCTCTTTGTGTGGTCCCTCCTCCCCAAAAGGGACCTGGCACATCTTGGTAACTGAGTGGAGGAGACTTTTTGGGGTGCTGTTGTGAAAAACACTTTAGTAACCATGTTCACTGCAAACAAACCGCAGATTTGCCCGTGTTGCAGCAAATGTACGAAAGAGAAACTCTACTCTTTCACAAGAGGGGAAAACACCCTCGCGGTCTCCTAGAACCTCTTGGAGCAGCAGGCAGCGCCCCATGACTCCTGGTCCTGGTCCTGTCCCTGCAGCGCCGGGCTCTGCCTCCTTGTCGCTCCCCGCCCCTGCCCCACCCCCTTGTCTCTGAGCTTCACGGGTTTGGTGGAAGGAGTCCAGCCTCTCTCACATCCCCCAACCTTCCCTGAATTCACCCATCAGCCTAGGGCAGCCAGCTCTGTCAACACCAGCCCGCACCCCTCAACTGTGTCCATGGGGGCCTTGGAGAGCGGCCGTCACTGAAGCCCGGGGTCAATGTGGAGCGCAGGCCCAGGGCGTTCAGCCTGAGTTTGAATCTGAGCTCTGCGACTCACCCTGGGCCCCTGGGCAGGTTGCTGTGCCTCCGTTGCCTCATCCGTTAAATGGGTGCAACAGTGGCACCTGCCTGGTAGCACATCCCGAGACTGAGGGGTTAGGGCTCAGAGAACGTCAGCCACCTGCCAGCCCAGCAGAGCCAATCGAAACGAGAGATTCATTTGGCTGCCTGGACATCTTGGGCAGCCCACGGGCTCCTTGGGGTCACTCCGACGTTTCCAGTGGTCTCCAGCACACCCAGTCTCTCAGGACCCCTTCTGCTCCCCACCCTTCTCCTCCTGTGTAAGCCGGGACTCAGGCCTGCTCTCCTCTGGGCTGCTGAGCCTCCTGCAAATCCCACTTTCCTCAAAGGGACCGGCAGCCACTTGTGGTCTCACAGGCAACTGCTCTCCCCTAGAGGTGGCTCATCTGAGTCTGAGGCCCAGCTTTCCTGCGAGCAGCTGCTCACCTCCTCTAGCCCTGCTTCCACAGGGCCTCAGTCACCTCCAAGGGCTTTGGGACCAGACAGACCAGGTGCAATGCCTTTTTATATTGATTGCTGTGTGACCTCAGGCAGGTTACTTAACCTTTCTGAGCCTCAGTGTCCTCAACAAATATCAGTCCTCTTTCTCCTCCTGGCCTTTCTAGAACTCTGGGCTGTATTTATTTCTCAAATATCCATTGAGGAGGACCAGTTCTAGGCACTGGGGGTGAACAAGCCACAGCCCCCACTCTCAGCCTGGTGGAAACGGTGAGAGTCACCCGGAGACCATGACCCGAGGCGGAGGCACGGATGCTGGTTAGCCTCCCCTCCCCACCATGTGCTCTGGACTCAGGTGTCACCGCTCCCTTTGTTGTCCAAAAGATGTTCAGGAGCCTCCTGCTTCCCTTCCCGCAGCTCCGGGCCTCTGTCAGGATTGGCCTCTGCTTTTCATCTTTGTCTAATCCCAATAAAGAGCTTCCGAGGCAGGCGGAGGAAAAGCACCTCTCTGCTGGAGGTGGGGCAGGGGGAGTGTTGGAGGGGGCAACGGAGCAGAGCCCAGCCGGGATGGGAGGAGACAGAGCAGGTGGGTGGGTGGCAGGCACAGCATGAATAAAGGCTGGGAGGCCAGAAGGCAGTGCCAGGGGGAGGGAAGGGGGAGAGGTTCCGTTTGATGAGAGGAGCGGCTCTCAGCAGCGCGGTGGGATATGATTCCCACTGGGAGATAATTCCGGGTGGATTATAAATGCCTGTCAGGTAGGGGTTCAGATGCCATTCCAATAGGTCCTATTGTCATTGCTTTCTCTTTTTAAATTGTGAAATATAATACATACACAGAAAAGTGCAATAAATATTACAAAACAAGGTCCTGTGTGACTACCACCCAGGTCAAGAAAGAGAACATTCCAGTGCCCCAGAGGCCCTGGACCCTGCCCCCCCCCAGACACCCATCTCTCCCCTCAGAGGTACCACCATCCTGACTTTTAGGGCAGTCGCTTTCTGGCGTTTCTTTATGGTTTTATCCTTTAGTATATGTCCCTAAATGATACAGATTACTCTTGCCTGTTTTTGAACTTTGTATCATCAGAATGATACTGTGTATATCCTTTTGTGACCTGCTTCTTTCACTCAATGTTATATTTTTTTAAGGATGTATCCAGTTGATGGTTGGGCTGAAGTTTGTTTATTTTCTTTGCTGAAGAGCAGGGGTTACAAACCACCACCCTTGGGCTAAATCCAGCCCACCGCCCTTTTGTATGGCCCACAAGTTATGAATGGTGTTTATATTTTTTAATGGCTGGGAAAAACATCAGAAAAATATTTCATGACGTGAAAATTATACAATATTCGTATTTCCGTGTCCATAAATAAAGTTTTATTGGAACAGAGCCAGGGTTATTCGTTCGTAGATCATCTATGATTGCTGTCACCCTACAGCAGCAGAGTTGCCTAGCTGTGATGGAGACCATATGGCCCGCAAAGCGTAAAATATTTACTATCTGGCCCTTTACAGAACACGTTTGTAAACCCCTGCTGTTGAGGGTCCCGTTGAATGAATATACTGCGATTTATTTGGTTATGATCAGCATTTCAGGAGCTTCTCGTCTGGGCCTTTGAACACTCGTGTGTGGTCTCCAGGCACATGTGTTTGGTGCCTCCAGGGGACATGTTCCCACTAAGGCCCCTTCTCTCCGTGCTGTCCGCCTCCCTGTGTGGACTGTGCACTTTGAGAGGGCAGGAAATGTGCGGACTGACTTGGCTTCGAGTCCCCATGCCAGGCCTGCACGTGGCCTGGCACCCAGCGGATGCCCAGAAAGTACTAACCATAACAGGATGAATTCCTCAGCCACAGACAACCCCAGAGGGAGTTCCCAAGGGGGTGGAGATGTGATGCCACCAGGAGAGGTGCCTGGGGCCCCCGGGGTAGTCCTGGGTGAGGTGGGGCTGGAGAGGGCCTCCTGCCCTCCCTGAGTGTTGGGCTCCTCCTGACACAGGGGGGGTAACAAGACCCTCCTGTCTCATGATGTCTCATGAATGAGAGAGTGGACAGGAGAGCGCTGGGGAAGCATGGACCTGAAACAGGATCTGACCCTCCACTGCTTCCCTTCTCACTGTAGATCCAGGCAGGGCCTCGCTGTAGTGGGAGTGCATGTGTCAGAGACTTGGATGGGGGCTGAAGCCAGAGGAAGGGAAGGGGGTGACTCGGGGGAGGCTGGAGAGGTGGAGGGGGAGGGAGTAGATGTGAAATTGGCAGGCAGAGTTCCTGGCCCCCTGATAAGGACAGTCTGACCGCCCTGGGTTTGAGTCCTGGGAGACTTTGGCCAAGTCCCCTGTCCACTCTGAGCACCTACGTCCCTGTCGTGGCGCTCAGCACCTCCCCAGGCAGGATTCTTGGAAGGAAGACCTGTCCAGGACCACCGCTGGCCCCAGGGCTTGGCACTGGGACCCCCTCAGGGAGGGACCGTGGGGCCTCAATCACGGGGACAGGGTGCCTGGAAGAGGCGGTGTGGCGGGCCTGGCAGATGTCTGCTCCCCTCCCACCCCAGGGTTGCGTGGGCTGTAGGGGAGGAAGGGGAGGGCCGGAGCTGGGTCCCCTTTGAGGCTCTGGGCCAGATCTCTGCTTGCTGCCCACGGACCAGGGGAGGGGACACTGAGCGAGTGCAGCCAAGCCCAAGAGCAGGGGCGGCCGCCCATCAGGCAGGGAAGGCACCTGCAGCACGGGTCATGGGTCCAGGGGCACATTTCTCAGGGCCACTTGGCAACACATGTCAAAATTTAGAACGTGCATACCCTTTAAATCAGCAACTCTCCGTCTCAGACCTTGTCCTAGGGAGCTGGGGGCCAGGAGATGACCTGTGTGTGTAAGGATGATCCCCAATGTGTCCTTGGAGCACGCTATAGACAGCCTTACTGCCTGCAATGCATTTAGATAAGACTGCTGCCCCCAGGCCCGCCTACCCTTTCCTCCCAGGCTCCTGCCCCCCTGGCCCACACCCCACTTTTTGACTGCTGCCCATGAGCTTTTGCTCCCGCTGCACCCTTGGCCTGGAAGACGTCCCCTCCCTTTCCCACCTGGTGACTCCAACCTGTTGGTCAAGGTCGAACTGCTTCTTTCTCTGTGGTGCCCTTTCTGGCCCCCTCTCCCAGCCCCTGACAAACCTGATGGCCTGCCCTCCCCCGGCAGGGCAAGTATTCACCTGTTGTTCTGAGTTACTGGAGCTCAGAGGTACGAGGAGCCTGACTGAGCTCACCTGGGGCAGGTGAGGGTGCGGAAGGAGCCAGGGAACAAGTACAGAAACTTAAGAAGTGGGCTGTGTAAGAAAAGCCAGAGAATGGGAGAAGGTGCATGCTGGGGGAACCCTGCGGGGAGGGAGGGGTCTGCAGGGTCAGGGTCATGGCCAGAACCAGCAGGAGCCAGAGCTGAGCCACCAGGGTCTTTGTGGTGGGAGAGAGGAGGTGACTGGGAGGGAAGGACAGGGCTGGCAGATTGCAGGATGTGGAAGGCCAGGATGGGGAGGACGGAGGGCAATTGAGTGATTTTGTGCCTGGAGGGTACAGGATCTTTGGGGAGGTAGAGATTTAAGAGAAGTCAGGATAAAAGTGATCTGGTGAAGGCATCCACAGGAAGGAGTTAGTGTGTTGACAGCCAGGAGCATTTATATTTAAAAGGAGGCTGGAGGGGGAGGGGGCCCAAATCCTGGATTGAATCACTATTGTGAGGGGTTTAGGCGGCTGAGGAAGGCTGTTTGGAACTCCATAGTATTTGTCTTGTCATCTTTCTAACTAGAAATACGATCATGTCACTTCCCAATTTAGAAGCCCCCAGAGGCTCCCCCAGGTTTCCAGGACAACACCCCCCCCCAAAAAAAAACCCTTTCTTTCAACTCCACCATGATTCTGGAGTTCTCCAACTTGGTGCCCTGTTTCAAGACTTCTAGAAGCTTCACCCAAGAGCTTTCTTGTGCTTAAGCCCCTCTCTGTGCCCTCCGCCTCCACTGCCTCCTACTCCTCCATCAAAGTTCAGCTCAGTGAGAGATGGGGAAGAAAGACCAGGTTGTTCACAGCTGTGATGTCAGGGTGGCCAAACTGCAGACAAGTTCAACGTTCTTCTTGATCCTTCGCTGTGGTTTCTAGAATTTCTATAGTGAGCATGTTTCACTTTTATAATGGGGGGACCTGAACAATTATGATTTAAAAAACAAGCAGGGCCCAGTCTGAGGGTCGCTTCTCCAGGAAGCGCCTGCTCCCTCCAGCCAGGTTGAGTCCCCTCCTCTGGTTTCTGCCTCCCCTGAACTCCCCTTTATCTCATCACTTTCCAGCCTCGTCAGTCAGCCCCCTCCCCAGCGGCAGGCCTGGCCCTCCCTGCAGGGACTTTGGGTGGGCACGCCCTCCAGGGGGTGCCCTGGCAGGGTCTGTCCCCCTCGCTCCATTTCTCCAGCCCCCATTTAGAGTCAAGGAGCAGAACCCCCACCAGCATCTCTTGAGCCCTATCGCCGCCCTCCACCCCATCTGATGCCCTTCTTTGAGGGTAGGGGGGTGTAAAGGGAGAAACTGAGTCCCCTGCTGCCCCAGGCCACATCCTCAAAGGGGCTCAGAAGTTGGAGCAACTCACCTTTGAAAACGGCCCGAAAGGGAGGCGGCTGCTATAGAATACCAATTAACACCTGTGAAGCTTATACATTTCTGGGACCAAACATTTGACATTCTGCACTTGGTCTGTATCCCCGTGTGGCCACTGTGCACCCAGAGTCCAGAGTCTGGAGGCGTGAGGACGGGACGCTGGCCGGCTGTGGAAATGGCCCCAGAGGCAAGCCTCATCCATCTGCATCTTGGTAATTCGGAGGTGTTGAAAGATGTGACAGCCAGTCTGATGGCACGTTCTGAGGGCATCAGCACTAAAAGCTCCGTAATACACATCTGTTCAAAGGTGGCCTTCCAACGCCTGCTCCACGCTTCTCCCCAGTCAGCCGCTGGGCCCCACGCCGTTCCATGCATGTATCCTGAAGGACTCACCCATTTTTCTGCGGCATCCTGGGATTCAGGCTCAGGCAGCTGCCCGGAGCCCTGTGCTAAAATCAGCAGCCCCGCACCTATGTCATCCCAGCAGCCCTGCAGGTGGGCCTTGAAAAAAAGGCACGGCTCTGAGAGATGCCAGAATTAAATTAGAGGGCAGAACTCCACACCTGTAATAAAGACCATGGAAACCGCTTTCTTCTGTAGCCGGGCATCAAAGTGTTTTCCTTTAAAATCAACCTCAGTCGAGATGGATACCTTTGATCAGTACGTCTGGGCTCTCACACCCTTGGCTGATGATGCTGATGCCCGGAGCCAGAGGAGGGATTGAGTTCCAGGCGGAGGGGGAGCTGGGGCCAAGGTCCAACTCTAGGGGTGAGGGGATATCATCCTGCAGTGAGGGAGGGACCCTGGCTGGCCCTCTTTTGACACTTGGCTGGCCCACCACTGGCTTCTGCTCTGGGAGCCACAAGCTCTACTTGAGATGGGTGACCCTCTAGTGCTACAGGATCTGTTCTGAGAACCATTGTCCCCAGACCCTACATGCTCCCAGATGTCTGTCTGCCTATTAGGGGATGCAAATTTAAGGAAATGGCCTCTAAATTTTTGACTCCCTTTAAAAGAGTGCAATTCTTTCATTGGAGAAGTTTTTTCTTTTGCTTGCTTTGAGACTTTAAAACTGTAGGGTAGAGCAGTGGTTAAGAGTGTTTAGGACCGAAGGGGACCCAGCTTAAAATCCCATCTGATGACTGTGCTGCTGGGGCAAACTCTTCCCTTCCCTGACCCTCAGTTTTCTCATCTGCAAAAGGGGAGCGTGCCCAGGGACCTCAGCTCTTATCATCGTGTGGCTGATGCCTGAGAGTCTGCGCTGGGCGGGCAGAGCCACGCCCCCAGGAGTGGCTCAGGGAGGAGGGGAGGTCGTCCTGCAGACCGAGAGGGTGACCCCACAGCCCGGGGAGAGGAAGGGAACAGGAGGGCATTCCTAGCAGCAGGAATAGTGCGGACCAAGGCTGGAGGCATGGTAGGCCTGGCGCCGGTGAGGGGTGAGCCGAGGGCCGAGGGCAGCCGAGCCGGGCTGCACCGGCCTGGAGCATGGACTGGATGCATGGACTTTCAATTGTTTTTTAATGGTGGCCCAAAGTTAAGGGATGCACGTTATAGCGTGACCCTGTCTGAACCCAGTTGTATGAATATAATTGAATCCAGAAGGTCACAAACCTGCTCTTACTCTGCATGCAATGCTCCATGTTCTATTTTTTGTAACTGCTTGTCTTGACCCTGTAAATTGATTTCAGACTCCTTCTCGGGTCTCCTCCTCTGGGGGGCGCCCCAGCAGGGTCAGGGAGGGCAGGAGCAGGCTGGCTGGTGGGTCCCCCGGGGCAGCGCCAGGCAGGCCCTGGCTGGGGAGGCAAGGAGGCTGGAGCTGTCGAGGCAGAAGGGGGAGTTGTGCTGGGGTGGGGAGGTCTGATGGGGTGGGCGCCCCTCCACACACCCAGTCCAGTTCCCTGATTGCGAATCCCTCCCCCTAGGGACTCAGCATGGGGTCCCTGGGCCGGGGTGGGAGTGGGGGCACCTCCAACCAGCTCTCAAACCCACAGTTCAAGCGGCCACAGATTCAAAAGAAGAACCGGAAAAGGAAGGAATCAGGCGCCAGCGGGTGGTAGACGAAGTCTTTCCCAACACCGGCAACAGACAGGCAGGATGGGGGAAGAGTAGGAGGAGGCTGCTGGGGGGAGGGCTCTCGGCTCAGAGCCGCCCCCTCCCCCACCCCCGTGTGCGCGCATGCACACAGAGCTCACCCAGTCAGGGGAGCTCCAGGGCTAGGCCCAGGGTCTGTGCCCCAGGGCATTGCCCACTCCCTGGTGTCCAGCCCAGCGCAGGGCCCAGGGTGGTAGGCAGCGAGAGAGGGCTGGCCCCTGGGAGTCCTGTCATGTCCTGAGGCTACCCCGTGCTGTGTGTGCCCTGCGCTGTGGGCCTGTCACTTATGCAGGCAGAAGACTCAGGCTGGCATTTGCCTTTCCAGACTCACAGTGAGGACTCAGGACTGGGCTGACTTCCCTGCCTCCTTTTCATCTCTGGGGAAAGGCAGCCCAGCCCTGTGGAAGGCCTGCTGTGTTCCTGGCCCCATTTAGTTCCATGACAACCTTGTACGGTTGGTATTGTTGCTCTCTCCGTGTTGCAGGGAAGATACTGAGGTTCAGAGAGGTAAAGCCACCTGCCTAAGGTTGCACAGCCTTTAAGTGGCAGAGCCAGGATCTGAACCCAGGCCTGCTGCCTCCAGAAACTGGGTTTTTCCCGGGCAACCCCCGCCCCCATCATGGCCATGCTGAGGAGTCCTAGCAGTCCCTGAAACTTCCGAGAAGTGAAGGATCAAGGATGCGCCATTCCTGAAAATATCCCTGAAAACTCGCTGCAAAGTGGAGGTCGGCAGGGCTTAGTGGTGGCAACCTGTGCTGCCCAGTGGGACCATCTGTACTTGCAGTTGTGTGGGGGGTGCAGAGGGGAGGACCAAGAGATGCACAACAGGCAGCCAAGCTCCCGGGTAGGGCTGGGCTGGGATGGCGGCCCTGGGGGGGGGGGCGGGACCCTCCCAGACACCATGCTGCAGCTGTTTCCCTGCTCCCGGGTTCCCTGCCACCCCCCATGGATTCCCCCCACCAGGGGTGCACCAGCCACATTCACACAGCCTCACACTTCTCCCATCCAGAAAAACTCCCCCTGGACCCAACCTTCACATTCTCCCTGCCCTCCAGCTCCCTCCTTTCCTTTTCTGACCAGCACTGGAAAAAGCAGCCACTGCAGGCTCTTCTCCCCTGTTGCCAGGCAAACGAATCCGTTCTCCCACAGAAAACACGCGAGGCTCCTTGAAGGTCTTTCCTCCCCGTGCCCGTCCCAGTCCAGCCGGCGTGGAGAGCGGGCAGGCCTCCCGGAGAATTATCCAGCAGTAACTTTGTGTTGCTCCTCTAGACCTCTCAGCATGGGGAGAGTCCCCCGGTGCCTGGAGGGAAAGCGGGCCGGCCTAGGCTGCTCTGGCCACTCTGGGTCCTCTGGTCACTTACAGTCACAAACAAGACCCAGTTCTTCAAGTCTCTGGCCCCGAGTAACAGCCAAAATTCTGAACGTGAGTCATGCCAAAGGGGCCAGCTGGGGCCCGTGTGAGAGTCGGGGGGAGGCCCTCTTCTCTCTCCCCAGCATCTTGGCCCTTCCCCACCTGTCAGCTGGGTCGAGGCAGGGGAGTGGGGGAGCAGGAAGGGGCAGAGAAGCCCGGCGGTCAGCTGCTGTGGACAGGTGGCCCCATGCTCTGGATGCTTGTAGAGTCTGGAGTGGACCCCTTCGGGCACTTTCCTGGCCACTCAGCGGCCCCTGCTGGAGTGTGCCAACAGGTCTCCCGGGGCTCTCTGTCCCGCCTCAGCCCCAGGAATCCAAGGTCCACCCCAATCCACCTCCCTGAGCCGTCTGCCCCTCTCGGCAGCCCATGAATCTAGGAGGATCCCGAGGCTGGCTCACTCTGCCTGGCCCCCCCTCCCTTGGGGGATATACTCCCTTCGCCTAAACAAGGGACAAGGTGTGGTGCAGCCGGTGCAAAACAGACAGTAGCCACTGTGCCATCCTTGTGGCACTCAGAGGACACACCTCAAGCTCTGTGAGGGCCACACTGAAGCCCCTCTGGGTCTGGGGTGAGAAGCAGGCACCCGCAGGGCAGGCTAGGTGCCCCTGCCTCTCTCTCGAGGTCCCCTCTTCACCCATTCTCTCTGCCATGTGGCCACTTGTTGGCCTCCAAATGTGAGAATCTGTGACGTCTGCCAGGGTCTGACAAACCCCTCTCTTTAGCATCTGATGTCTCCTGTGCTTGGTGCCACCACGGACACTCCCAGCCCTGCACCAGTCACACTTGACCGGGTCTCTGACTCTAGTACCCAGTGTGGTTGCTGGCTTTTCTTCCTTGGCACAGTCAGACAAACCTGGGTCCAAATCTTGCCTCCGCCACTTAGTAACTCTGTGGCTTGGGGCCTCTAAGACCCTCTGATTTTTTTGTCTGCAAAATGGGGTTGTGGTGGTGTTTGGTTGACCGAGGGCCTGCATCATACCCAGCCCAAGTGTGTTTTCTATACATTTTGTTTCCTCTGTCCTTGGGCGGTTTCAGCCCCACTGTACGTGTGTGTTCCTGCTGGCAGTTCACTGATGACACCCAGACCCCCAGGTCACCAGCATGCCCCTCCTCAGACAGAATCAGTGGTTCCCTCCCCATCAGCCCTCTCACTCCAGGCTCAGTCTGCTTCCCCGTTAGACTGGGGACCTTCCCAGGGCAGGGAGCCCCTCCAGGTCTTGGACGGGGCCTGTGGCCTTACTGGTGCCCCTTAAATGTTTGTCGGAGGCACAAACAAATGGTCGCTGAAAAGAATTCATGAACTCGGAAATTAACTATGAACTTGTCTGTAGCCCTGAGCCTTGACCGAGGAATTCTTGGCAGCCAACCGGAACAGCCTGCACCCCGGAAGGGGCATCTCGGAGGCACAGGTCCAGGAGAGGGGTGGGAGCTGGGCTGCTGTGGTCCAGGCTCTGGGGTTCTGACACCCCAATAAAATGAAGGGCCAGTGGCGGCAATTAGCTACGTCATCAGACCAGAACCAAACGCCTTCACCGCAACCACAGCCTCCCGCCTCCTCCTCGTGTTCGGCCTGCTGTCTCCAGATGGGCGGTTCCTACTGATCCACAGAGACAGCCCCAGTGCTTCACTCTTGGAGACAGCAGTTTCATCCGAGGTCTGAGGTTCTCCTCTCTGTGGCAGACCTGAGCCAGGGCCATGCATTTTCGTGATCCTAACCCTCTGACCTTAAGATAACGAATCCCAGAAGAGTATAGAACAATACTCATCTATTTTTATACATTTCCCCAGAAGCGTAAAGATGGGCTTAATTGTACTAGCAGGTTCCATCATTTTCTAGAGGGATACCTCAAATGGGGAGAATTTTTTAGGACAATTGAATGAATGTCTTCCTGCCAGGATGAACAGGAATGTGGCCTCGTTGTGCTGACCGCGCGTCCAGCCTCCCCGGGCCTGGGTGGCCTCTTAGATACATGGAGAGGAGGAGCGGGAGGTGGAGAGGCCTCTGGGCAGGCCCTGGTGCAGGGTGCTTTCCTGGTGATTCTGGTCGGGTCCCAACCTCCGACCCTCACGAGGAAACCCTAGCCTGGCACCACTCCCCCTGCTGCCACGCAGAGTCCCTGCGAGAACCACCTGGGAGGATGTGGACAAGAGTCAGCAATGGGTCCCGAGTCTGGGGACTAAGGAGGAGCTGGCCAGCTGGGGAGGTGGAGGTCCAGGCAGGGGGACACAGGGACAAATGCAGAGCGGGGATGTGGCCTATGTGTGAAGGGAGGATGGCAGCGTGGGCTGGCTGGGCGGGACAAGCAGTGCTCCTCTCACCCCTCCTGCCTCTTGTCCTTCTTGGCCCACCTGGGACCCCGGGGATCATGCAACAACACCCCTCCCCCTGCCCCTGCACCCCACCCTGCTCCTGCCACATCTCAGACAAACCTCAGCCCCGAGTCAATGCTCCTTGCTTTATGACAAAACTAAAATATCGTTATAGTTCAACAGCGACGACAGCCACCCTACAGAAGAGCCGAGAGACATAAAGCATGGTGTGAAGTCCCCTCCCGCTCCACCCCCAGAGGGGAGCCCCGGGGCCTGCTCAGTGCGTTCTCCACATGGGGGCATCGTCCTGTGTGTGACGTACACCAGAGCCGACCCACTGTGACCTCCGGACATGCCAGTCACTCCCAGGAACTGTTGGTGCCTTTAGTTCTTTGGAGAAGGGGTGTCTCTGTAGTTGCTCAGCAGGAAGCTCAAAATATCAGCGTGGACAGAGCTTCAAGGGATTAACTGGTGTGGAGGGTCATCTCTGTCCCTGTCCCTGGAGTCTTCCGGAGAGCCTGGCCTCGCCTCCCCGTGGGATCCAGCTCAGGGCTGAGCTGAAGAGGCCGGAGAAGCCAGCCTGGCCTCCTGCCAGCCCCGCACCACAGGCAGGAGGCCCAGCCTCACTTTCCCCAACAAAATAAATCTCACCGCTCCCTGTGAGCGTCTCCAACGCATGCTCTTCCCCCGATTAACAACCTGGCCAGCGTGTTCTTGGCTGCTCGCTGCCGACCTCAATTTAGAACTGTCTGCTGTTCGGCTGCTGGAGAAGGAAGGTGCTAGGGGACCAGGGCGTATGGAAGCTGGGCGGCTGGTGCCACTGAAGTCTGGGGGCGGGGAGGGGGCGGCTGCTGACTGGGGCCTGGAATCTGACCAGTGTCTCAGGAGGCTGCAGGGGAGTGGGAGGCCCAGCCAGGCAGGCTGCTGCTTTGGGGGCTTTCAAACTGTTTTCCCAGGTGCCTCTGATGAGAAGGGGGCTGGCAGGTGGGGGAGGAGGCGGCTCCCGTAGAACTGTCTTCTTAACAGTCATTAAACGCCGCGGTCAAATGGCTCCATGCGGAACACCTCCGCATTATCAGAAAACTGCTCTCAGGGCGTTGCTTGCTATACTCTGTAAAAAGTGGACAAACTCGTCTCCGTACTCAGATTCAGGGAAGGATTTGTCTGCCTGTTGCCTGGCATGCCTCCTCCTTCAGACTGGGGAGACCCACGGGCAGACCTGCCTCGCTCTGTGTGTCTACTGCCAGGAAGGGCTTCTTTATTTTGTTTCTTGCCTCCTTCCTCTTTACTTCTCCTCCTTCGCCAGCTTTGGGTCTTCTCAGACCCGTGCTTTCATACAACGCAGCCTCTCGGCCTTTGGGAAGGAGAGTGGTCGGGATCGTGGGGTCTGGAGTCTTCCAGCCCTGGGCAGGGCTGCAGCTCCATCTCATACCTGCTGAAAGATTGAAAGCTAGCAGCTTGACCTCCCTGACCCTTAGTCTCTTCCTCTGTGTAAAACGGAGCTCTCAACACACTTTGCCTTGGGTGTGTTGGGAGAGGCAGGGTCGTGTATAAAGCCCTTGGCGCAACACCTGCACACAAGTGTATGAGAAGTGTGAGCATGAACCACGGTCCTCCCAGGGAAGCAGTGGGATTGGAGCAGCCTAGAGAGTGAGCCCCACTCTCTCTTTTTCCTTCCCCTGCAGGAGGGCAGTCGGTGATCCACACTGGCCCCCCCATTGTGGTCTCTCTGGCCAACACGGCTGTTTCCTTCAGCTGCAGAATCACCTACCCGTACGCCCCACAATTCAAGGAGGTCAGAGTCAGCTACTTTTATGTGGACCTGCAGGGCCAGAGCAGCTCTGAGGAGCAGACTGGCTGCTGGCTCAGCCCAGGCAAGGAGAACCAGACGTCTACCACGAAGTGCCAGGTCACCCCCAAGCTGCCCAACGCCTCAGCCACCGGCACCTACTACTGCTCCATCCTCTGGGCGGGCTCCAGGGTGAGCGGCACTGGAACCTTCATCCTGGTCAGAGGTGAGGCTTCTTTGGTGGCTCTTCCCAGAGTGAAGGGCCCGGAGGTTTCATGCAGCCGAGTTCGGAGCACAGGATCCAAACATTTGCCTTATCTTCGGCTTTGGCGGAACAGAGCAGAGGGTCCTCAGGGAGCCCCTGGCCATACAGGTGTGCTGAGACGTCCACCTTTGTGTGGGAAAGGCAGAGTCCTGGGATAGGGATCTGCCTCTGGCCACCTCTGGCTGGTGACCTGAGAGAGGTCACTTGGCCCCTTGGTCTCACTGTCCCTTGTGACATGGTGTGGGGGCTGGGCGAGTGCAGAATTGGGCGTGTGCACGTGTGTGTTTGTGGCGGCCTGTGAGTGAGCACTCTGCTCATGTGCATCTTTCTGGGGACAGATTCCTAGTTTTCGTCTTTCATTCTTAAAGGAGTAAAGACTCCCAAAAGTTAGGAACAGCCCATCACCGGAGCCATGACTCTCTGACCTGCCTTTGCGACTCCCACTGGTAGGGCTGGGGCTTCAGACCTGCGTCTGGACCCCAGTCCAGCTGTTGCCAGGATGTGACCTTGGGCCTGGTCTTCATGGCAATAACCTGCCTGCCACAGGCTTGACAGGGATGAATGAGCTCCTGCACGCAAGGGCGCATGCCTGGAGATAGGCAGTGCCTGATAAATAACAGACACTGACATGCCTGCAATTTTTTGCCAGCCAGACGGATGGACGGAGGGAGGGATGCAAGGATGGATGGCTCAAAGGATGGGGCTGGGCTGTGCCCTTCACTCACCCCTGGTGCAGGCCAGCCACCAGCTGGGCCAGATGTGAACCATCCCCTTCCCCCTCACCACACCTGCCATATGATCATGGTTGCATGTGTGGAGAAGAGGAGGCCCCAAGAGATGGAGTGACTCACCCAGGGTCCCATGCAGCTCTCAGTGGAGCCAGTTCACTGAGGTCGGGCACTTAAGAAGCAAAAGATGTGGTCCAGGCTCTTAACAAGAATCGAGGCAGCAGACAGAGAGGGGCTTGGGAATGAGGGCCCGAGTAGAGGTGGGGGTCTGCGGGGCCTTGTGGGGGCGTTGTCAGCGGGGTCCTGGGTAAAGGAGGAAGCAGGGATTGGGGGCCTGAGGCGCCCCGGCCTCTCTCGGGTAACTAACCCCTCTGCTTCTTCGCTTTCCCCCCAGACACAGGGTACCAGGAGCCCCCGCAGGACCCCCAGAAGCTCCTGCTCTTTTGCTTCACCGGCCTCCTGATTGTGCTGAGCGTCGTCGGCACGGCTCTACTGCTCTGGAAGAAGGTACGGGGTGCGTGCACACAGCAACGCTGCCCCTCCACTCCGCTCACTATGGTTAGGGGTGCCTCCGAGGGGCGGCCGGTGGGACATGGGGAGGGGTGCCTGTAGCAAGTGTTCCTCGTGGCCCCTTGCACCAGGGCTCCCTCCCTCGCCTTTCCTGTGGCTGGGCCTGTGCTGCCAACCTGTCTTCACCAGGCCCCTTTTGATCTCGTGCCAAGAAATCAGGGCTCTTCAGCCTTTTCCGGGTCACAGGTCCCTCTGAGTATCTGATGGAAGCTGCGGGCCCATGTGCTTACCGTTTCCAGCTCTTCTGATTGGGGGTCCCTGTCCCGGATTTTCTGGATTCCTAGCAATCCAGAAGAAGGGAAGAAGCATTTCCTAAGAGCCACTGTGTGCCAGGCACCCTCCCATGCGATCTCTCATTTGTGTCCCACTGTAACTCTGTGAGGGAGGTTTTTTCCCATTTTACAGCTCTGGAAAGTGAGGCTCAGAGAGGTGGTGACTTTCCCAAGGTCCCACAGCAAGCATGTGGCAGAGTCAGGGCTGGAGTGTAGGTGGATGGGGCAGTTTGGTCCAGCGCTACGCCTCGCCGACTCCTGCTCACGTTGTGAAGGCACCTACGCAGGGAGGGGTGGCTCCCCTCACTCTCATCGTCACCCAGCCCTGTGGTTTCTTGTTCGATGCCCACCATCCCTGCCAGGTAGCAAATGCATGAAGACAGAGACTGAGGCGATCTTGTTGCCGTGGCTCTGTGTGTGCCCAGCATGCAGTGGGTGTGCAGTAAATGTTTGCTGAGTGAAGGAATGCAGTACCCAGTGAGCGCCAGTTTCTGCCAGGCTCTGAGGTTCAAAGATGGCTGTTGGGCTGCAGGACCCTCTGTCCTGGCTCCTTGAAGGCTGCCGTCAGAGCGGCTTAGGCCATTGCTCCACCTCTGAGACCAAGAGCATCTCTGCTGTCTGCTCTCTGCTCCGTTAGGGGCCGAACTGGGGAACAGCTCAGTCAGCGAAGCCCCTGGGTGTGGCGGCAGGGCTCCGGCAGCACCGCAAGGGGCTCCTTGGTCCAAGAAGGCTGAGGCCCTGCACCCAAAGGGCCAGACCCTGTCCACACCCATGGAAGGCCCCCTTAGATGGGAATTCATGTGTTCATTCATTCAGCAAACATTTATTGAGCACCTACAGCATTCCAGGCCCTGTTCAGGCCCTGGGGATACAGCAACGACCAAATTGGACCCCCAAGAAATCCCTGCCCTCGTCGCCTTGTATTGCAGCTGAGGGGAGACAGACAGAAACCAACAAGTGAATAGGTAGCGTAGCAGTGTGCTAAGTGTTGGGGAAACACAGCAAAGAGGAGAGTAGTGAGTGTGGGAACGGGGGAGCTTGCTGTTTTAAATAGAGGGTCATGGAGGGCCTCCCCACTCCGCACTCAGAAGGAAGGGAGGCAGGCGGGCATTGGGAAGAGTGTGTTCGGCAGGGGAACAGCAGGTGCAGGTACTCTGAGGCAGAAGT
Source organism: Ceratotherium simum simum (assembly GCF_057802395.1). NCBI lineage: Eukaryota > Metazoa > Chordata > Mammalia > Perissodactyla > Rhinocerotidae > Ceratotherium > Ceratotherium simum. Next base: position 7,679,363 of record NC_141924.1, read on the forward strand.
GTGCTGGCAGCATCCCAGGAGCTGCAGGGAGGCCTGCGTGGTGGTGTGGCCTGAGTGCAGAGCAAGGGAGGGAGGGTGGAGGTGGGAGGCTAGGGTGAGGGCCATTGAATGGACTTGAGTTCTTACTCTGAGTGAGCTGGGAGCCATTGGAGGGAAAGAGGCGGGCAGGATCAGACTGAGATTCTGATGGAGCCTCTGACTGCTGTGAGGAGAAGCAGGGGAAGGGAGACCCAGTGAGGGGCTACTGCAATAGTCCAGGCACAGGTGACAGTGGCTGGGACTAAGGTGGCTGCAGGGGAAGTGGCGAGAAGGTGGGGCCCACGGGGTTCTCTGAGGAGATGACACGCAGTCTGCTAGAGCCCACTGTTTACAGGTCTGCTCTGCTCCCTCGGGGGGAAGGACTGAGCCTGGGTCCCTCTAGAACAGGGCCTGTGGGGTGAGGGTCCAGCAGACATGGGTGGGATGGAAGAACGGGTGAGGCAGCCCGGAGTCAGAGGGGTGAGGACTTGCCTGAGCCACACAGCCAGTACAGGCAGGCCTGGGACTCGAACCTGGCCTCGGTTTCCTACCCTTGCCTCAAGGCTTGAGACATTATGGCTCTTCCAAAAAAGGCCTCAAGGCTATAGAAGACGGCGAGCAGGGCCACTTTCTCCGCCACGAGCCCTCTGGAGGCTGCCTCTCCTGCCTTCTGTGGGCTGGAGCCCGGGTGACAGCCTCAGCCACCCCTCTAGTTCCTCTCCTATCCTGTGACCCCCTCGGGACGCCACAGATGGGAGGCATGACCCTGGTGTGACCTGTTCCTGATTTGGCCTCGTTCCTCTAACGAGCTGCAGAGGGAGCGCCCTTCACTCCGCCCAGGCGCTGGGCTCTGCCGGGAGGCCCAGGGAGGGCCCTGCCCCCTCAGTGGTCCTCAGTCCCCCACCTCCTGCCTGGCCACAGGAACAGCAGAGCAGGAAGACAGAAGAGGGGTGGGAACCACGAATCCCAGGATTAGGACAGAGACCCAGCCCCACGGGGCCCCCTTTGCTCCCTCAGCCAGCATGTACTGAGCGCCAACTGTACACCCAGCCCAGGCTCTTCCTTTTCACACACCCCAACCACCCCCTCAGTACCTTCCCTCCCCACACCTGCTGCTTCCATGAGGGGAACAGGCAGGACAGCTCTTGATTTGTTGGTCACTCAGCAAACACCTACTGAGCAGCCACCAGTGTTGGACAGGGCGCCCAGGCTGGGACGTGGGCGTGGACAGAAACTGCACTTCAGGCAGGGCAATGAGGGGCCCTTGCTGGCCTGTGGGCCCCTACACCAGGCTTATGTGAGTGTCCGTACAAGTGCCTGCCATGGGCGTGAAGCTCAGCGGGCGAGGGCCAGAGCGGGCCAGGTGTGACCTTGACCTGAGCCCCCACTTCAGTTCCCGCTCTGCCAAAACGGGACTGTAACGACTGGACCTCAGTGTCCTGCGAGGCCAGGAAGGCACCTGGCGCAGAGGGGGTGCTCAGCGGAGGCTTGGGAGGAGGTGAGAAGGGGCAAACCCCAGAGCCCCTGCTGGCCTTCCCATCCCAGCCCCTCACCCTGCGGCGTGGCCTCGGTGACTCCTCCCCTCCCTCCTCCTCCTCCCTCTCGCCTCCTCTCCTCTCCTTCCAGGAATAGCCGTTGAATATCTAGTATGTGCCAGGCGCTGGGCTAAGTGCCAGACACAGGAAAGCAAGACAGACACAGCCCCCGCCCTCTTGTCAAGTTTTGACCCTCCCCGAGCCTCAGTTTCCTCCCCCAGCAATGAGGATAAAGATAGATCCCCCCCTCACACGGAAAGCGTGGAAGAGACAGAGTTTGGAGGCACAAGCTGGGTGCCCGACCCACAGCAGGAGCACAATGCACAGGCGCTTCCTGCTGTCCCTCCCTGCACTTGGGGGAGGAAGGGCTGGACGAGAGCCTGGCCTTGTGGGAGAGAGAACTCGGAAGGCCAGAAGCCGCTGCTGGGTTTGTGTGGCCAAAGAAGTCCCCGGAGCTCCCTGGAGCTGGATCCACATTCGGGATGCGGACCCTGTGGAAGCCACCTCGGAGCTGGATGGCTGCGGGTGACTTGTCCCCTCCCAGGCCAGCTGGTCTGAATCGTGATCTGAGCACAGGAACGGAGTGTGCAGTGGGGGCCTCCAGTCGGAGACCAGGCCAGGCAGCCGGCCGTGGGGGCTGAGAGGAGAGGCCCGAGGAGGCCTGGAGGACCCCAGGAGCAGAGCGGCTGCGAATGTAAATGAATCCAAGCCCGCAGCTACTGACCCAGAAGGGGCAGATGATTCCTGCCCGAGAAAGCAGGTGCAGAGCTTCCACCCCGCTGGAGGGGTCAAGGCTCGCTCCTGGAGCAGGCAGCCTCTGATGCCCATCCATCCTCATCCTCTCGGAGCATCTGACACAGCTCTCTCCCTCCTCCACGGCACACTCCTTCCCTTGCTTCCAGGCCCCCAGCGGCCCTGTGCCAGGTCACCCACGTCTTTGTGGCCTGTACACATCGGCGTGTCCCGGGCCCCCTCCTCAGAGCTCTTCCTGCTCTGTCTACTCTCCCCGATGACTTCTCTGTTCCTAGGAGTTACATTCCCCGCCCACTGGTGCTGCCCAGACCCCTCCCTGAGCTCCAGACCACGTCCACTCCATGTGGGGCCCTAAGGGCATTTGCACCTACCTCGTCCAGAACAGCACGCTTCGGTCCCCCGAGTCTGCCCCCTGCGTCTGCCCCATCTTGGCAAATGGCACCACGCCCCCAGATGCTCCGGCCCAAAGCACCCGAGTTGAGCTCGGCTCCTCTCTCTCCCTCCACAGCTGATCCCCCAGCAAGTCCTGCCCACAGTCTATCCAGGATCTAGCCCCGTCTCCCCTACCCCCATCCCCCAGGCCGGGGCTCCATCACTCCTTGCCAGGAATATGGTCTCCCTGCTTCCACGCTTGCCTCCCCCTCTGCTCCCCACACCCTTACTATGTGTTCACAGCTATCTCCCCAACCAGGGCGTGAGCCCCAGAGGGCACTGGTGTTCCCAGTGCCTGGGGGAGCCTGATGCAGAGGAGGTGCTTGTGGAAGGAATGATGGGGTGAGTGAGCACTGAGACCTGAGAGATGAGTCGGAGATGCCAGGCTGTGATGAGGGCAAGGCGGCAGTGTCGCTCCCATTTTACAGACGGGGAAACTGAGGCTCTACAGGTTTCCTGAGCTGCTGATGGCCACATTGCTTGGTTTATTCATTTGAAAATCACAATTGGAAGGACATATATGGATGGCCTGGGACAGGGCACCCTGAGGGGGCAAGGCTGGCTCCCAGGGGTGGAGCATCCGCACTCTGGTAACAAAATGCAGCCATCTGATTTTTCAAGGGAGGCTCCCTCCGTGCTCCACAGGACCCCTGGCCACAGCCCAGGTCTCCTCATCTCCCCCCGGAAGGCCTGCCCCTCCTGGAGGTCTCTTGCCTCCTCTGCTTACCACCCCTCCCAACTCTCAATCCACCCACAGCTGAGGCAGCTAGGGAGCCTTATAAAATGCAAATCTGACCCAATCTGACTGCTTCCTCAAGTAGGGACTGTGGCGGCCCGCCTTTCGTGGGCCCGCCCTCACCAGCCTCCCAGCCCATCTCCTTTCATCTTTTACTTCTGTCGACTGCTTTCTGGCTGTCCACCCTTCTGCGTGTCCCTGACTCGGGCTGCTACTCCATGGGCTGTTCCCGCGGCCCGGGACATTTTCTCAGACTCCTCTCCTATCTTCAGGAGATAGCGCAAGCCCTGAGAAGTCTGCCCCAGCCCCCAGGCAGACTTGGGGCTCCTTCCCACGGCCCTACAGCGGCCCCCCCAGTCTCATTAGGAGCCATGAGGCCTGGCCTGGGTCTTGCTCACCATGGGGTCCAGGAGGGCCCTGCCATGAGCTCATGTCCACCAGTCTTGGCAGGGTCCAGACCACTGGCTCAGGGAGGGGAGAGGCACCAGCCCCCTGGCTATCTTGAGGAAAGGCACACCCCCTGACTGTGACAGACCCCTCAAGAAGTAGGTGGCCCGGGGAGGGGCACTAGATTTGAGAGCAAGCCATCTGGGCTCCATCAGGGGGCAGTCGTTGACTCTCTGGACAAGCCTCAGTTTCCCCCTCTGTAAAGTGGGAATTCCATGCCCACCTCCTCAGGCTATTATGAAAATAACCACAAGTCCTAAGGTCCTTTGTAAACTGTCAAGTGCTGCACTGATGCCAGCACCTATCTAACTGTCCGTGAGACCTACACATTCAAACAAAACAGGAGGGAAATTCCAGGTACCATCAAGTCAGCATCTTGGTGAATCACACAGACCTGGGTTCAAATCCTGCCTCTACCACTTCTGGCTCTGTGGCCCCAGGCCAGTTGCCTGCCCTCTCTGAGCTTTCACGTCCTAATGTACGGGAACAGAGACGATACGAAGACGTGTCTTGCAGGTTGGTTGAGGGGCACATGAGATGAGGTAGGCAATGCGTTTAGAGCCCACCTGGCACCCGGTGAGGCTCCATCGTCTTGAGCCATTATTATGCTGTGACTGGGGGTGGTGCTGGCTTCTGCCTGAGAGTTAAGTAGCTCTCAAGAGCTAATCCTGAGTAAATGGGTTGGGGATTGGCAGGCGGCCAGGGTTTTTAATTAGCTCCTGCCCCGAGATGAGGCTGTTGTTGCTCCACTGTTGGCAGTGTGGTGCCTGCGATGAGGGGGCACGTCCGGATGGCCTCCCTCTGCCTTGGGAGGAGCTGACTGCACCGCCTCCTGACTGTCCTCCTGTCCCCGAGCCTTAGCCTCCCTGCAGGCCCACTGCCCCTGCCTCTAGGACCACCTTCAGTGCTTCACACAGCAGCCAGCATGCACTTTCGGAAACTGCTTTCGGATCCTGGCGCCTCCTGCTTAGGGCCCTCAGATGGTTTCCACTATCTACACTCTTCGCGCGGCCCTGCCCAGCCGTCCTGACCCAGCCCGGGCAGATTCGCCTCTCTCTGGCCACACTGACCATCTTTAAGTTCCTCCAGACCTTTAGCCTTGGCACATGCTATTCCCTCTGCCTCTCCTCCCTCTCCTGCCAAACCAACTTCTCAGCCCTCGGGTCTTAAACATCCCTTCCTGCCGGGTGAGGCGCTCGTTCCCTCCCCGTGCGCCCGAGGCTGCACCCCTGTTGGTCAGCAAACTGCTAGTTCATTGTCCGTCTCCCCACTGGGTCCTAAGGTCGGGGAGGGCAGGGACGGTGTCCACCTCTTCATAGCCCCTGGCTAACAAGAGGTGCCTGACCAGTGTTGTTGGTTGGCCAAGGGCCATCTGAGTGCCACCTGAGTGCCAAGCACTTACCCCTCGTCACCTCCCTGAGTCGTTGCAGCAATCTCACAAAGGAGGGTTATTGCTGAAGAAGTTGAGGCCCAGAGAGGGTAAGTGGCTTGTGCGAGGCCACAGAGCCAGTGGGGGGCAGAGCGGGACTGGACACCTGGTCTGGCTGGCATGCGCTCAGGACCACCACAACAGTCGGCTCCGGAGCCGGGGACCATGTCACACCAGCACTGTACCTGCAGTGCCTGCTCCCCTGGGCCAGGCGCTGTGTCTCGGGCAATGCCTCATGGGGGTCTTTGTCGTTTCTTGTATCTCCAGGCAGGTGAATGGCCTGATGTAGGTCTTGGAGGCATTTGCCAGGTTTCCCTGGAGAGGGTGGGCGGAAGGTGCTGAGTGGTCAGCTTCTGTGTGGCCTCACGACTGTCTGCGGTCCCTCCCCTGGGGGGCGGGGTCTGTGTGTGTGGGTGGAGACAGGGGAGCCGCTGGTCTCAGCCCTGACAGCCCTGACTCCTTTCCTCACAGAAACAGATGCAGGCTCGGCGGAAGCACCCCGCCAAGAAGTGCCCGGCTCCCAGCGCTGCCAGCAGCCGGGAGCAGCCTGCGCCTGAATCTGTCTACACGGTGAGTCTGGGGGCCTGGGCTCCCTCCACCTCTCTCAGGCCTGACTCAGGGTCTGGTTCCCTGGCTCGGTCGTGCACCAGCTGTGTGACCTCTCTGAGCCTCCAGAGGAAACTGGGGACAAGAACTCCTGCCTGGTGGAGTTTCTATGCGGGTGAGCCGAGATGACGTGTGTGTGGCCCCTGGCCCCCCGGCAGGCACCTAGACGCGAGGGGCTGCCCCGTTCCCCTCCCTGGCAGATCCCTTTACTTCTGGAATGAGGGGGAGCAAGGGCGTGAGTTGGTGAGGAATGAAGACAGTTTCTTCATCCGACCAAATGACATTGACCAGCTCACTAACTCCTTCCTGTTTTTGTTGCACAAACAACATCACAGCAGCAACAAGAACCACAAAAAGAGGAAAAAGGTCAGGCACCATCCCACGCCCTTCACACATCAACGATCCTCAATTCTTCACACTCCCCCTTCTCCACACACAGACATTGTTTTTTCTCTACGATCAAGGAGAGACACGGGCTGGGGCACTGTTTCCTTGTGTCGTAAGCACTGTCCGTCACTGCCACACTCTTCCTGATCATCCTGGGAGAGGCTCAGCCTCGTGCCCGGCTGGCCACTCTGCCCGGTGGCTGGGAAGATGACAAACGTTCTTTCTAAGTTATGTCTATTTTAGTCCCACAAGTAACATATGCTCACTGTAGAGAAAGCACAAACAAACGCAGCTCAGTGTTAGTGGGGTCCTGACTCCGTGAGATCGAGAACCGCCAGGTTGGGATCTTGGCTTCACATCTGGAGGCACAAAGCCCTGTGGGGTCCTGCAGCTTCCCCCGGGGCGCATCCTCTGGCTGCCTCTGGGCTGGGATTCTGTTCCTGTCCCCACCACCCTGACTCACACATGAAACTCCAGTCCTTCCTCAATCTCCACAAAACCCCGTACACAGGGCATTCGGAATATGACCCCGTTCACCGAGGATGGGGCAGATGAGGATGATGAGGCCAAGGGGGTGTCCCTGTGGGGGAGCGCTGACAGCTCCAAATGGAACATGACTCGGCCAGCCCTCGAAGGACCGTCACCCCTCCACCCAGGGAATTTCCCCCAGCCCCTGCTTCCAAAGTGGGCCCAGACTTCCCCATATTCTCTCCCAGCAGGTCACCCTGGTATTTTCCCTATGAGGAATGCTGGTGTCAGCTGTTAAATAAAAACATTTCTCTCTCTCTCCATACAGACACACGCACACGCACACTCACATATGTGAGATGTCTCTATATATATATCAAAAAGAAGAAAATAACCATCATCCCAGGCCTATCTTCTTCCAGGATAAATACTAGTAACATTGACTTCTATACCTTCCAGTCTTTTTTTCTATAAATACATACAAAGAGACCCGTACACGCACTCACACACACTTTTTTTTTTATTGGAGTAGCACAGCTATTTTTGTTCATGTTACAATATCTCATGAACATCTTTTCCACATGAATAAATATCCTTCTCCAAGATGATTTTTAATGGAAGAAACATACTTTTGCATGGAACATGTTGCTCGCCGGTGTTTAGACTTCTCGGAGGCTCAGGCCGACTTTTCTGGAGTGGGGGGAAGAGGCCCAACTGCCCTGCAGGGTTGCAGAGTGGCTTCAAGAGGTTTTAGGACCAGAAAGGAGATGTGAAGGGGGGCCACAGAATTTGCTCGCCCTTGAGTCCGGTCCCCGCCAGCTGGAGTTGGACCTGGGCAGATAAGAATGACATTAACATCAGTGATGATGATATTAGGAACCATGTGCTGAGTCCCACTATGTGCCAGGCACTGTGGTAGGACTTTACACCCATTATCTCATTAATCCTTATCACAGGGCTTCAGGTGACAGGTGTTGCCCCCATTTAAATTTCATTTGCTAATTGTCTATTGCTGGTATGTAGAAATATGGTTGACTTTTTTATATTGACTTGCTGAATTCACTCATTATTTCTAATAGTTTCTCTGTAAATTCCTTTGGATTTTCTACAAACCCAGTCATGTCACCTATGAATAATAGGAAGTTTCATTTCTCCTTTTCCAATGCTCACACATTTTACTTCTCTTTTCTTGCTTTATTGCACTGCCTCAGACTTCCAGTGCGATGATGACCAGGAGTGGTGACAGCATCCTTGTCTTGTTACCAACCTCCAGGGAAGGATTTTTATATGTTCCTCCTCTACTTTCTTTGGATGGAGACTTAGAGCATTGGTTTCCAATCTGCCTTCTTTTCTAATTTATGTGCTTATGGCTATGAACTTCTCTTTAAGTATGCTTTAGCTGCATCTCACAAGTTTTGGTATGTTATATTTTTGCTATCTTTCAGTTTAAATTTTCCATTGAGATTTCCTCTTTGCCCCATGGATTATTTAAAAGTGTTTTGCTTAATTTTCAAATGCTTAATTATTTTCTAGTTGTTGTTCTATTTTTTTATTTCTCACTAATTCCACTGTGATCAGAGAATATATTCTGTATGACCTTAATCCTTTGAAGTCTTTCAAGGCTTGCTTTGTGGTTCAGCTTATATTCTGTGTGCACTTGAAAAGAAGTGGTCATGTGCATGACTGAGTGAGTGTTCTGTATATGTCAGTTAGGTCAAGTTTGTTGATCATGTTGTTAAAATATTCCATATCCTTATTGATTTTTTTGTCTATCAGATGTTAAGAGAAATGAGTTAAAATCTGCCCATACGATTGTAGATTTGTATATTTCTCATTTTAATTACATCAGTTTTTGCTTTTTATTCATGTGGAAAAATGCTCATGATCATAAAAAAAAGCTATACTACTCCAATTTGTTTCAAAAATTGACATATTAAGGAGGGTGGATGTGGGGGGGGTCAGATAGACTAGGGGTCAAAGCCTGGTTCTTTTGTTCACGGGCTCTATGACTCAAACTTTCTGAGTCTTGGTTCCATAATCTGTAAAATGGAACTAATGGTACAATATTACATTTGCAGCTTGCAAATATGCTGTGATTTCTTCCATCTTAAATTCTGTATCTTGAGCCTGCGTCCCCCTCTAGCAACTCTGCACTTTGTCCACGACTCCTTATAACAGAATTGTCAAGACTCTGTCTGCAGTTTCTCTCTCTTCTTTCTGACCCACTCAGTCAGGTTTCTGCCCACCTCGTCACCAAAACCTTCCTTCTCAAGGTCACCATTTACCTCCACATTGTGAAATCCAATGGTCAGTTCTTGGTCCTCATCTTCCTTGACAAATCAGCGGCATCAGGAGATCACCATTGAGCTCTCCTTCCTCCTTGACACACTTTCTTCACTTGCTTCCAGAACATTCCGTACTCTCCTGATGCCCCCATCTCACTGTCATGCCTCCTCTGCCTCCTTCACTGTTTTCTCCTTAGGAACCCTGACTAAAACATTGGAGTCCAGTCCCTGGGGCCCTTTCTCTTTGATCTTCACTCCCTGCCCCATGGGTGATCTCATTCAGCCTCAAGGTTCTGAGACCATCTACACTCCGACAACTCTCAAATTTATATCTCCAGCCCAGAAATCTCCTCTGAACAGGCAACCCCATTTGGACGTCTCATTGGCTTCTATCTCAGACCAAACTCCAATTCTTTACCATCAAAGTGCCTCTTCCCACAGCCCTCCTCACCGCAGTGAATGATCGCTCCATCCTTCCAGTGGCTCAGGCTAAAAATTTTGAAGTTGAACTTTCCTTCTCTCTTTCTATCACCGTTCGTATCTGACCCATCAGCACATCTTGTTTCAAAGCATATCCGGAATCCGACCCTTCCACCCTCCAGGGCTGACGCTGGTGGGAGCCACACCATTGCTTGCCTGGAGTCCTGCAATTTGTTTCTAATCAGCTGGCCTATAATATCCTTGCCCCACAGTCTGTGCTCCACCTGGCAGCAGCCGGAGTGAACCTGTCCAACCGTAGACAGATCACAGTCCGCTCTGCTCAGAGCCCTTGGCGAGTCTAGGTCCTCCGAGCAGCAGACACTAAACCGGGCTTACATGTGCGATAGTTTTGTTAGGGAAACCACCTGTGAGAGCAAATGGGGATGACTGGGAGAGCCATCAGACTGATGTGGATGTGGTCCTGAGTGAAGGATGGGGAAAGGAAGGCAGAGAGGGAGCACTGATCGCCACACAGTCTAGGCAAGGTTCAGCAAGGCCCTTGGGAGCACCCAAGTCGGGGGAGCCCCGTGTCTCCCAGGGCGGGAGGCTGTGACAGCATCCCTGCCATACTCAGCCATTGTCTGGGAGTAGCCCACGGGGCGTGTGGCCTCCATGCACATGTAATGATGGGTTTCAGAGCCCTGCAGCTAGGGCTCATGGTCAATGCTGATCCCTGGAGTTGAGGTCTGCAAGGCACGTTCTCGTGACCGCTGCAGTTCTCCAAAGGTTCCTGTCTCACTCAGAGTCCACGTCAGAGCCCGCTGATGTCCACGTGTCTCTCCACCCCGTCTCTCCCCCTCACTCACTTGCTCCAGTCACACTGGCCTCCCTGCTGCTCCCCAGACACACCAGGCATGCCCCGCCACAGGGCCTTGGTGTTGGCTATGTCCTCTGCTCCAGAGTGTCCTTTCTGTAGCTGTCCCGGGGCTGCTCCCTCACTCCTCAGCTCTCTGCTCAGACGGCACCTTTGCGGTGAGGCCTTTCCTGACCTCCCTTCTAAAACTGCAACCTCCCCTCTCCCCTCCATGACCCCAACTTCCCTATCTTCTTTCTCTGTGTCTCTCCATGGCCCTTTGGCCACGATGTACTTTGTGACTGTGGTTTGTCTCACACCCCTCCCCCGCACCAGCCCAGTGCCGGGCACACAGTAGGTGCTCAGCCATCAACTGCCATACGGATGAGTGGAGGACTGTTCTCACCCGGGGTTCTGTGGGGCTCAGGGCTGGGCCCAGAGCGGGCCCCCGTGGCAAATGCAGGGCATCGGCATTGTGGTTTGACCCTCCCTCGGCGGCCCTTGGACACCTCCCCTCAGCTCTGTTGCTGCCTCTGCATGGCCCAGTGCCCTCATTCTTGCTCTCCACCTCCAGCCTCTCCCGCTCCTCTCTGCGGCAGGAGGGACCTTTATAACTCACCGCTGATGCTCTCGCCTCCCACTCAGAGACCTCCAGTGGCTCCCCATCGCCAGCTCCTCCTTTCCCGGGGACCCATCCCAGCCCTGCCTCCCTGGGCTCCTGTCTCTGCAGGGGGCCGTCACTCAGACATGCCAGGACCTTGACCCAGGGCAGAGGCGCTCCTCCTCCACTCCTTTCTGAACAACACCCAGGTCTCACCCATCTGCCTCCAGGGTGCACCATGCAGGTCTCTACACGCAGGTGCCCATGAGAGTGCAGCTCTCTTTCCGTGGTCACGGTATTACAGGGGGACCCTCACTCAGATTAGGCCCTGGCCCTGGGCAGCTGACTCCAGCTCTGGCCTCAGCCCACCTGGAGGAAGGCCTTGGCACTGACCTAACCTCTGCCAGGGCTGATGACCATTCAGGGCAGCACCATTGCCCCCTAGGCAGCAGGAGGCAAAGGACTTGGAGGGCCTGGGTCCCACACAAACAGCCCCAGCCCAGCACAGCCCAGCACAGCATGTGAAAACAGAACACAACCCAGCCCAGCACAGCACCACATAGCTCAGCTCAGACCAGCGCCAGCCCAACAGAGCAGAACACAGCACAACCCCAGCATAGCGCAGCACAGCTCTAGAACAGCACAAAACGGCCCAGCACAGCCCCAGCCCAGCACAGCCCCAGAATACCATAGCCCAGCACGGCCCTAGCCCAGCACGGCCCTAGCCCAGCACAGCCCAGCACAGGCAGTCCTGGCCCAGAGCAGAGGAAGCACACAGCACAGCAGAGCACACCCCAGCACTGCCCCAGCGCTGCCTCGTCCAGCCCCAACGCAGCACAGCCCAGGCCCGGCTCAGTCCCAGCCCAGCGCCACCCAGCCCAGGGCAGCCCCTGCAGAGGCCTGGGCAGTCTTCTCCCAGCAGGCATGCCCTGAGGGAGGCAGTCCCCATCACCAAGCGCGCCCGGAGGGTCTGGTTCAGAGCCTCTGTTGACAAGGGCACCCTGCATTTCCCAGCCTAGTGATGCGGGTCACAGCCTGAATGCAAATGCAGCCATCGGGTCAGGACTTGTCAAAGGCTTCACTCAGCAGCTGCTAATTGGCAGCCACCTCTGCAGCCTCCCCTGCCCTCAGCCCCACAGCTGCTCCTGCCCACAGCATGGCCACCCGCCAGTGTGGGTCAGAGGCCTGCGGGGTCCCAGGGCAGGGAGCTCTTCTCTGGCTCAGAAATTCCCTGGCCGCATGCCCGGGACGGTGGGAGCCCGCGGAGCTGGGGGCAGGAGGCCTGAGTGCCAATCTTGGCTCTACCACTGAGAGGCTGTGTGACCTGAGATGTCTCTGGGCCTCTCTGGGCTCATGTGTGGTGGGCAACCCATGTGAGCTGGACACGAGGGAGAAGGGAACCACGTGGGGGACCCCAGATCTGCTCCCCTGCTGAGATGTCAGCAAAAAGGCCCTTTTCCTCTCTTCTCTCTGTGACCAGAAACGTCCAGCTTGGAGAGGCTGTCAGATCCACGGAGAGCCAGGCCTGAGTGGACAGAGGGTGGGGGCACAGGGCTGCTGAAGAGCAGATCCCCATCCTGTGTGCCAGGCTTGCTGATGGTGGCTGGTGCCCTGGGCAGGCAGGAAGACCCGACAGGCCAGAGCAGGCCTTGGAAGTTGCCTTCTGGAAATGCGGCTCCTCCTTTGGGTGGCCCTGCCCCCTTCCCTACCCGGAGGCAGATTGGAAGCCCTTTTCCCAAGATCTACCCTCTTTCTGACTCAGAAGCCCCTTGAGTTGGCCCCCAGGGCTGCCTTGCCGTCCCTGTGTGATGTGCTTGAACTGAAGGTCCACCAGGTGCTGAATGGTTTATTACCGGGTTTCATGCCCTGCTACCCTTGGGCACCTCCCTCCCTCCCTCCTCCCCTCCCCACCTCCCCTCCCTCCTCTTGCCTCAGAGCACCACCTGTCTCTCCAGCCTGCCTCAGCAACCCCTGCTTGCCTGTTGCCAGGGAAACCACCTCCTTGGCAACCAGCCGGCATCCATATGACATGTACATGCGGGAAGGAAAGGCTCCTGCCTTTTGCTTAGGCTGTTGGTAGCTCTGCTCCAACAACCCCAAAGAGCAGCATCTGCACCTCACACGGGACTCCGGTGCCCATCAGGGTCTGAGGGAGTGTCCAGGCCGTCACTGCAGAGAGGGGAGGGAGGCATCAAGCCTCCCTTGATGATCATTCAACAGTTATTCAGCATCTACTGTTTGCCAGACCCTGTGCTGGGCTCTTGATACACAATATATCATTTAATCAGGCATTGAGCCTGCTAGATATGATTATTCCCACTTTACAGATGAGGAAACTGAGGCAAGGTTCAGAGGTTGCCCACGGCTGGCAGTTGTCAGAGCTGAGAGTTGAACCTAGTCTTGTCTGATTTCAAAGCCCTGGTTCTTTCTACCATCCTGAGGCCTCTGGTCAGGCTGCTTATAGCTGGGCCAAGAGGGAGTGTGGCCCCAAGACAGATCCCCAGGTGAGCGAGGAGCCCCCTCATCCTAGCTCATTTGGTGCTGTTCTCCAAGTGTGCCAAGCACAGCCGTAGGTTCAGTGACCAGAGACAAGCCAGGCACAGCTTGATGGGAGAGGAGTGTGACTCTCATGGGTGCCTAGGTCATCCGTGAGCACAGGTTGCAATGGGGGGTCAAGGGAGACCTAGAGGGGTGGATGGGTGAATGGGACCCTCACAGGAGTGGAGGCTTTGGACTGGGGGAGTGAGGGCGGATGCCAGGAGGTCATCCTATCTGAGCCATGGCCATGGGTGTCCTGAGGGCCTGAGGGCAAGCAGGGAATGTGGGAGTGGCCTGGGCCCTCCTCCTACCAGCCAGGTGGAAGCCGAGAGAGAGCCCGCCGGGGCCGAGCCAGAGGTGGTGTGAGGGAGGTGGCAGGGGCACAGAGAGGGGTCACCCTTTACAAGTGGGAAAGGGGTGAGGTGGCTCTGAGAGGGAATGGCAGACGCAGAGGTGCAGCGCTGTGGCCATGGGTGGTGTGGCTTGGCAAGGTGGGTGTCCCCTCACAGGCTACGGCCCTCAGGGCTCTGCCCAGCCCATGGCTCCCGCAAGCAGGGGTGGTTCATAACAGGCTGGGAGGCCCGGCTGCCCTGCCCCTCGGTTCACCTGTTCTGACCCTCACACCGTCTACTGCAGGCCCTGCAGCGCCGAGAGACCGAGGTCTACTCCTGCATCGAGAGTGAGGCCAGCAGCCCGCCTTCCACCCAGAGGCTCCTCTCCCAGGTACGCAGGGGTGGGGCAGCCACCCTGGCCCCTCCTCTCCTTCCATCTGACCGGCTCCTCACCTGTGAAATGGGGGTGAATGGGACAACGAGAGGAAGTCACCGGCTGTGGAATCAGAGCCCTCTCCCAGGGCAGCTGGCCTGGTGGTTGGGAGGACTGGAGGGTTTGTGCCCCTGCTCCATCCCTTACCGCTGTGCGGCCCAGGCCAAGGGGTAACCTCTATGCTCCTCGCCTGTAAACTGAGGACCCTGACAGCACTGCCCTCATAGATTTGCCAGAGGATCAAATGTTGTACTGGGACCCATGTGAGCAGTCATAACTACCACTGGGCCCAGTGTAGTGTCTACACTGGCCAATCAGGCAGGGGGTGTTAGGCTTCTCATCAGCTTCCCCTAGGCTGATGTTGGCTGAAGTCAGGGGCTGGAGTCTGAGCTGGCGCCAGCCTAGGCTGGCCTGGTTGGGGCTCCGTTATCATCACGATGGGGACTGAGGCTCATCACTTCATCACGATTCTCACTTAAACCTCAGTTTGCTCATCTGTAAAGTGGATGAGCAAAACTTTCCCACAAATCCAACTTCCCCTGAATGCAAATGAGTTCCAAGTTAAATAACATCTACACCAGAGCTTTGGATGCCATAAAGTGCAAGGGGTTGTTAAGCCAGTAGAGGAGCCCATGAGTGGTGGGTGTGCCCATGGGCACCTTGGAAGAGCCCACAAGGAGTGAGGGGACTGGTCTGGGCTCCTCACCCCCAGGAGGCCCAGGCTGGCACTGTTCGTTGAATCTCCTATTCTCAACACCCTTTGTATACTCAGCCCTGATCTGAGCCCTGACTGGAAGCAGGGGTTCCCCACCCTGGGACCGTCAGGGGATGTGTGGGCCATCCCAGGCAGTGCCCACCCCATGCCAGGCCCTGGGCTGCTGGCCAGGATGGCTAGATGCATCCCTGCCCTCTGGGAGCCTCGAGTCTGCAGGAACAGGATCACGGACCAGACAAACACACAGAGACATTTGTAGCCTTCTGTGAGAGTTGGGCTCCGGCGAGGGACCAGACCAGTCCTGGGGGAGGTAGCTCTCGGGGAGGCTGAGCCGAGCGCTGCAGGGGGAGTAGGAGGTAGTCGGGGAGCAGGCAGGGTCAGGGGAGTACCCCAGACAGAGGGAAGAGCATGTCCTGCCCTGAGGCAGGACAGAGGAGGCTCGTGGGCCTGGAGGGCAGACAGCAGGGGTCGCGTGGACGGCTAGGAGAAGAGGATGGTGAGGTGGGCTTGGGGACAAGGACAGGCCTCCCTGTCACAGCCATGCAGGAAACCACATGCTTGGTTGCCTCTGACTAAAACTAAATTACTGCAAGTTTGTTCTTTTCCTTTCCCATTGTCTTTTTTTTTCCCCCCAGGAGAAACTGCACGGATTTAAGGATGACAGTGAATTTAACATGGTCTATGAAAATCTCTAGGACGAGCTCCCCCTGCCCACATCAGAGGCCCCAGGGGCAGCCACCCCCCCCACAGAGGACTTGCTCTGTACCAGGAGTGAGGCCCCAGGGGCACCCCATCACCTCACCCCCACATTCAAGGCCCTCCCTGCCCTGGTCTGCCTCCACCTCCCCTTCTGCTCCCCAGCCATCCCCACTGAGTGTTCCACATCTCCAGGCCTTTGCCCAAGCTGTTCCCTCTGCCTGGCAGGCCCTTCCTCAGTCTTCAAGGGCTCTCTTGGACACCACCCATTCCCCACCACACATCCTCACCGTCTCGAGACCTGAAGGCTCTGTTCACGCCAGCCTGCACCACGGCCTGCAAGGCCGACTGTGGGCTCCTCGGGAGGGACCTGGCCAGGGACACTTGTCAGAGCTGTGTGCAGAGCGTGGTGGGCCGGGTGAATAAAGGATCAACCATGCAGACGCCCCCACCTCCCTGCCTGCTGCCCAGCTAGGCCAAAGGCACGAGGCAGCCACACGGGGTGGGAGCAGGGGGCTGGTGTGGGAAGCGTGAGATGTGGGTAAGAATGAACCACAGAGGCTGCACTGGCCTCAGGGACGGAGCTGGAGGCCAAGGAGGTGGCCGAGTGCTGGGTAGGCATGGAGCAGGGAGGGTCCAGCACAGGCTGGTGAGGAAGGGGATCCGGGCGTGTTTTGAGCTGGGAGGGGAGGTGCCGGCTCACCAGGAGCCGAGCAGCCTGAAGCTCTCCACCCCCAACAAGAACCCCAATGTTGTCTCTCCTCGACCTGGCCCCCCAAACTCCCTGAGCCAGTTGCTTTGCCCCCCTGAGCCTCACACCTTCTCCCCCTCAGGGCCTCAGCGCCCCCTCCTTCCACCCCAAAGCCCAGTCCGCCAAAGGCCCCTGCGTCTGGCCCATCCTGAACCCCGCCACTTCCTCGGTCTTTATCTGTTTTTTGCCCACTCCAGCCCACTATGGGGTGGAGGCCAGACCAGCCCCCTCCCTCCTTGCCCAGGGCTAGTCCCTGCTGCCTCGAGGCCACCGCTCTCTCCATTGTGGTCTGGCTGCGTGGCTTTTCGGACGGAGGGGTCCCTTCATGTTGCAGAAGCTCAGGCCCCTGTGGACGGTGGCTCCTCATTGCCTGGCCCTGACCCATTCCTGCTGCTCCACGTGCTCACATTACCCCTCATGTCACCCTGGCAGCAGCCCGCAGTGAAAGGGGAACCCAGTCCACAGGCAGATGAGGGCCGACGTCCAGATCCCCCAGGCTGTCGGCTCTCCCCAGTCCCTCCCTCGGCTTTCCACTGTTTTCTCATTCGTAATATGGGCAGGCCAATCCTCCCTCCCCACCTCCCAGGCTGCCCCAGAGGTCCCAGAGGCGCACCCTCGCACACAAATCCCAAATGTATTGGGTTGGGGGAGGGGGGACCCTGACCCTGGCCCCTAAGCAGCACTGGGCTGCCGGGTCTGGGAAGCACCTTCCGCACTGCAGCTCAGGCCCTTCCACAGGGAGAGGAAGGCTGGGGTGGAGGGTGGACATAGATTTACGTCTGGAAGAAGTCCCCGGCCCCTCTGCTAGGGTGGTGCTGGGCCTCGCTGAGCCCCCAGGACAGTCCACAGCCTCCCATCTCTGTCCTGGGTCCGGCCTGCGAGCACACAGAAAGGAGGGCTCTGAGCTGGACTATAAGGCTGCACAGAGAGGGCTCTGCTTCCCAGGAGGCTGGGATCTAATGAACTTGCTGCCTGTTGAGGAGGCGAAGCCACCTCCAGCAGAGCTGCCCTCCAGGCTCCTGACTCCAACAGCCTGAGGCAGAGGTGGGGGGTGACGGGACCCACCTGTCATCGCTCTGTGGACACAGATGTTGCCAGCGTGGTGGCCAAGCCTGGTTCAGGGCAGGGCTGTGAAGCCAGCAGGTTTTGAGGTCTTGAGTGAGCAAACAGGAGAAGGAGGAGGGTTAGGGTAGAAGGACAGGACCCTTGGAGGGGCTTTGACACAAGGGAGGGTGGAGGACGAAGGTTCTGGGAGTCCCAGTGTGGAGCAAAGAAGGCTGAGCACCTGTTCCTCAGCCCCCGGGACTGAGAGCCCATGGAGGTGGGCGGTGCAGGGGTGAGGGGTGGCAGATTACCTCAAGGGGGTGCAGGTGGCAGTGAGGGGGAGGAGGGGACAGAGAGGGCCTCGAACTGAGCTCCTTGAGAGCAGGCTCGTGTGCGACTCTGAATGGGTGGAGGAGATGTGGGAGAGGAACCGCCCTTGGGGTCCTTTGGGGCTGGGCGGCCACTGGTCTCTCTCAAATCCCAGCTCCACCCCCAGCAGCGTGTCCACCTGAGCCTTGGTGTCAGTGACAACCAAGACAGCTCAGTGTCGCTCCGAGAGGACAGATGGGGACTCCCTGCTCATGCAGAGGCTCAGCGGGTGTGTTTCCTTCTTCACTCATCCTTCAGGAAAAATAGGCTGCCAGGGGCAGTGCAGAGGGGTCAGCTAAAGGAGGGGCAGGCCTCCCAGAGGGGTGGGGACCCAGGCTTTGTGGCTGCCCCACAGGGAGCACCTGGGGGTGGAGGCAAGGCAAGCAGAGAGGTGTGTGTTGAGGGGAGGGGTGTTCCTGGCCCAAGAGGGGCCTCAGGAGGGGCTAGAGAGGACAGGAGTTTAGCCAGCTGGAAAACTCCCCGGGGGAAGGGGGCCTGAGTGGGAACAGGTGAGACCCAGGTGAAGGGAAGCCTTAGACCCAAAGGGCGAATGGCAGCCATCCTGAGGGTGGACCCCGGGCTTAGAGCTGGTAGGAGAAGCCCAACGCAGCCCCTGAGGGCCAGGCCTCAGGCACTGCTTCCTCCAGTCTGTCCCCTGCTGCGAGGACCCACCGCGGGGAGCAGATGGCGTGTCAGGGTCTCAGTGGATGCTTCTCTCTGCCTGGCCTGCATTTGCTGTGATGGGGAATTTCCCACCAACCCTCCTCAGCAGAGCCTGCCCTGGCCTCCTAGGTCATGCCCTGCCACCATCTTCAGAGTCTCGGGGCATCTGAAACATTTCAGCTACTTCTGACTCCCTCAGCTTGCACTGGCCTCTCCAGGGTGGTGGCTCGGTGGGAAATGGCCCATCCTGCCCCTTCCTGCGGTTCAGCCTCCAACCCTCCCCTCTGCTCTCGCTCTTCTCAGCACTTGCTAGAAAAAATCATCCCTGGAAACCAAACCCAGGAACACAAAGTGGGTGTGGGAAGCGGTGGCCCCTCCTTGGCAACAATTTCCAGAGGATTCTGCGAAGCAGAGTTTCCATGGGAACACGTGCTGGTTACACACAGTAACCGAGTGGGGCTGGGGTTCCCTTCACAGCCAATATCGCAGGATCCCACAGGCTCTGGGGGTGGGGGTGCCTTAGGCAGGCACAGCCACTGCGTTTTGACCACGGGCCCTCGCTAACCTGAAATCAAGTAACAGGCAAATCTGCCTTTTTTTTTTTTTACATTCTAATTTAAAGGCCACACTCCAGTCTAAGGATGCCTCTGGGATTTCCAGGATGGATTTTTATGTAGTTCAATAGTTTTCTTGGCAGACCGCTCAGCCAGGAGAGGTGGGCCGTGGCCTCGGCCCAGCCAGGCTGACAGAGTGGTGTCTCTGTCCCTCTTGAAGGCCAGGGGATGTCACTTGTCCACCTGAGGGGCTTCTTCATCCCTGAATCCAGACTCCAAGAGTTGGGACATCAGCATGAGGCACTGGGACACCTTCCTTCCTAGGCTCCTCCTGGCCTCCCAGCAGAATTACGGCCTCTGAGCCTTGACTGAGCATGGCTCAGGCCCTGCTCTCTGCACTTGGTGTTGGCACGCGATTTTTATGTGGGTGTCTACGCAGGTGATGCGGGCACATATTGTGGTAAAACACTTAAACTACAGCAAAGTGAAATTCTCTTTGATGCTCCTGCCACCTCACAGCCTCCATCCCAGTCCCCCCCACAGGGACCACCACTGGGTCACTTGGGCGTGTTTTCTTCCGGGCTGTTTTTATTGCATCTACGTGCATATACGCATATATACGAACATATTAGATATAGAGTGTTTGTGTGGGGTTCTGAAAGCTTCAATAGAATCATTCCGTAGGTGCTGTTTGCAATTGCTTTGTTCAGCTCCATGTGGTGGGGATCTGCCCGTGACAGCACATGGGAGCTGCCAGACTCCTTAATTACAGCAAAGGATTCCACAGGACCGATGGGTCCTAATTTAATCAGGCCCCTATTAATGGCCTTTTCAGTTGTTTACAATTTTCCATCCTCGCAGAAGGTGCTGCAGGGAACATCCTTGCACATAGCCGCAAAACTTTCCGGGTGTGGACATTAACCATTTGAGCAGACACTGCCACATTGTTACTCATGGAGGTTGTACTGGTTTCTATTCCTCGGGTTCTTTATCTACAATATCTCATTTAATCCTGAAAACACCCTGCGAAGTGGGGGGCTTGTCTCCCCATTTTAACAAAGCAGAAACTATGATTCAGAGAAGCAGGCTGGCCATACAGCCCAGAAGGAGCAGCGCTGGGCTGGCTCCAACTGTGCGCAGTTCTGCTGCCTCCATAGGTCAGGGGAGTGGGGGTACGGGTGGAGGCAGAAAGAGCCTCAGAGGGACTCGGTGCCCCCAGGGCTGGGGAAGCCCACGAAGGGACAAATTTCCTTCAGAGATGGCCTGTCAGCCTTTATTGCTCATACTGGCATCTCAGATTTGTGGGGGTGGGGGTGTCCTCCTGCCCGCGGTGGTCTATCTCCCTGGGGAAATGAGGCAGGTCAGTAGGGGTGGTGGGGCCCGGCAGCCCACACCCACTGTGGGGCCTGGCTTCAGGCAGCCTGGACATGGATCCCAAGCCTCCTCTGGAAATTTCTGGGCACAGCATGCCTGGAGGTGTGAGCTGCCTCTTGGAAGCTTTATAATCCGAGATAATGCTGCTGTAATTGGCATCGTTTCCCATTTACAATCCTCTCATTACCTGAAAACCTACTTGCAATGGCTATGTCTGGAGAGGGTTTAATTTTAGCACTTTGTGGACCTTGAGGGGCCGAGGAGCACGGGCTTTTTCTCTGTCGCCCCCATCCCGTTTCTCCAGTGAGTGTCACAGGCCTGGGGACCACATTGCGGCTGACCTCACAGCCTTGGCTCAGGGCACAGCCCTGTAACTGGCTCCCCACCATGGGCCCCGGGCTGACCTGCTTTTCTCCTGCATGGTACCCACCCATCTAGTCTCCTTCCAACCCCTCCTCCCTCCAGCCCTTTCCAGCCTCTGCCACCACATTGATCTTTCTACAGCACAGATGTCACCACAGCAGCACCCTCTCAAAACCCTGTAGTACCTTACATTTATGGTCAATTCATTTCAACAAAGGGGCCAAGAGAATTCAAACAAGTCTTTTCAACAAACAGTGCTAGACATCCACACGCAGAGGGATGAAGTTGGAGCCCCACCTCACACCCTATACAAACCTCACGGTGGCTTCCACGTCCACGGGATGGAGGTCTGGCCCCTCAGCCCTGCACTCAGGGCTCTCACAACCCGTTTATTCTTTCAACAACATTTGTCCAGCTCTGACCAGGTACCAGGCCCTGTGCCGGGGCTGGGATAAGAGACAGACGGTTCTGTCCTTATGAAGTCCATCAGCCCCATTTCTGACCAGCTCCCGCTGGCCCAAAGTCACCCCTAGGTCCATCCATGTTCCCATCCATAGCTGCTATTCCCTAAGGTGCCAAACTCCCCAATTCTGAACCTGGGCAGGAATTCCTGCTCAAATGCCACCTCCTCCATGAAGCCCTCCCTAAAACCCCCTCCCCCAGCAAGCAGTTTGTTCACCTCTCCTATTGCTCTGACCTCCTCGCATTGAATCAGTTCACACATACCCATCTCCCCCAGGAGCCTCTGGGCTTCCTGTGCATGGCAAACAGCCTACTGGTCTCTCATTGTGCCTGACTCAGAGTAGAGGCTCCACAACCATTTGTTTAAAGAATAAATGAACCTTTTCCTTTGCTGGCAATTTAGTGCCAGTTCTTGATGAAATAGGGAGAACGATTTTTTTTCCAATTTCTGGGAAGTGATGTCTAATTAGTACATGACCCATTTTACGTATGTGAAAATTGAGGCAGGCATGTTGCTGCGTCCACACCAGGAGAGGCAAGACAATGACAGTGCAGGTTCTGGAAGGCCAGCGCCCTGCTGTCTGATGGGAAGGGGCAGGCTCCGTGCAGGCTGTTGGAGGCGAGGCACAGGCACAGGAGAAAGACCTGCCGCAGCCCCTCGCTTCACCTCCTGGCTGCTGAGGCTGTCAGAGCATCCGGTCGATGGCATGTGCCTGCGGAGTGTGCAGCGGGGCAGCAAGCCCCGTTAAGGTGGTTCTGCTGCTAATTGATCCCAGAAACCCCTATCACTGCCAGGGGATACCTCGGCTGGCTCAGCACTGTCCTGACTGCTGTCCCTCGCCTCACCAGCTGGCCTTCCCGCCTGCTTCAGCCGCCTCTGGGCTAGCCCAGACAGCCCTGACCAAGCGGGGCCTGGGACCCTCCAAGCAGCCAGCAGGACTGAGCCCAGCGGGGGGTGCAGGGTGGGAGCACTGAAGAAGCTCTTTGTGGGTCCCTTGTGTCCCAGCCAGGTCACAGCCACCCCAACAGTGGCTGGATTGGTAGGGGAGGCTCAGGGCTGCTCCAGCCTTAAAAAGGCCCCCTACTTTGGCCTCTCTGGGAACCAGTCAGGATCCTGCCTCAAATGCCCCCACCTTCCTCCAGCAGCCCCCACAGCCTACTGCCTCCTGTGGGAGCTGGGGAGCCCTGAAGCTCCATGTGTCTGGGGTGGAGCCAGGAGAGCTGCTGGCCCCCTGACCTGTTAGGACAAGTCTGTGCAGGTGAGTCCCGGCGGGAAGGAGACTCCGGAGCCAAGTGACCCGGTCCAGAAATAGAAATGGTGACAGTGAGCCCTGAGCTCCTGCACCTCGGCCTTGTGCAATGGCTTATCTCTGCTTCTGAGATCAAGAGAGGACGCTGGGAGGGCTGAGGAGGGACTCCGTCCTGGCTGGTCTGGCCCCTCAGCAACACTCCCGCCCCACATCTCAGTGCTCTGGGACTCCGCTGTCTACTTTCTGGGTTCAAACTGGGACTGGGAGATTGAAGAGAGCTTTAGGATGCTCCGTCCTAAAACTGCCCTGCCTTGGGGGAGGGGGAGTGACTGCTAACAGGTATGGGGTTTCTTTATGGGGTGATGAAAATGTTCTGGAATTAGACCGTGGTAATTGTTGCATAACCTTGTGAATATGCTAAAAGCCAGTGAGTTGTACACTTTAAAATGGTGCATTTTATGGTATATGAATTATATCTCAATAGGATGAAACAAAAACTTCCCTGTTTAAACAGTTTCTGTGTCCCCTGTCCACTACCCCTGGGACAGAGCACATGCACACACACACACGCACTTCCCTGGGACCTGGCTCAGCTCTGCCCTCCAACCCAGCCTGCCCTGCCCTGTCCCTTTTCCTGCCCTTCCTCCCTTCTTCCTACAGAAGGGGCCTTCTTGGGTCTCTCTTAACCTCCAAGCTCTGGCACATGAAGATCCTTCTATCCGATAGGTACTTAAATGCCTACTGAGTTCTTATCTGGAGCTAGGTACTGTTCCCATTTTACAGAGGAGGAAACTGAGTATCAGAGAGATGTAGCAACTCACCCAAGGCCACACAGCTGGCAAATGGTGCTGCTGAGATTCAAGCCCCAGAGGTGACTTCAGAGCCCCTGATTTGAACCTCTTCACTCAGTTGCCTTCTGTGGTAGACTGAAGAATGTGCCCCCCAAGATGCCCACATCCTAATCCCTGGAACTTGTGAATGTTACCTTATACGACAAAGACTTTGCAGATGTGATTAAAGACTTTAAGATGGAAAGATTATCCTGGATAATTACAATCACAAGTGTCCTTATAAGAAGGACGCAGAGGGAGGTTACAGACAGAAGGCAGAAGGCAATGTGATAATGGAAGCAGAGAAAAAGATTTGAAGATGCTACACTGCTGGCTTTGAAGATGCTACACTGCTGGCTTTGAAGATGGAGGAAGGGGCCATGAGCCAAGGAATGCAGCTGTAGATGCTGGAAAGGGCAACGAAACCAAGTCTCCTAAAAGCTCCTAGAGAGAGTGTGGCTCTGCCAACACCATGGTTTCAGCCCAGCGAAACCGATTTTGGATTTCTGGCTTCCAGAACTGTAAGAATAGATGTGTACTGTTTTAGCCCCCAAGTATGTGGTAATTGGTTACAGCAGCCCCAGAAAACCAGTATACCGGGGCTGGCCCCGTGGCATAGTGGTTAAGTGCACGTGCTCCAAGGTTGGCGGCCCGGGTTTGGATCCCAGGCGCGCACCGACGCACCGCTTGTCAGGCCATGCCGTGGTGGCGTCCCATATAAAGTGGAGGAAGATGGGCATGGATGTTAGCCCAGGGCCAGTCTTCCTCAGCAAAAAAGAGGAAGATTGGCATGGATGTTAGATCAGAACTGACCTTCCTCACAAAAAAGAAAAAAGAAAACCAGTGCACTTTCTGAATGAAGAGCCCATTCAGCCTCCCAGGCCCCTGGTCAGTGGTCCAGCCCCCTCTGTGCTCCTCATGGACACCTCCTCACAGCTCTGACCCTGGAGGTGGCTGCCACCACGGCCTCTGTTCTCTCCCCAACCTTGGGCCTCTCCTCTCCCTGCCAGCACTGACCTCTCCAGGCTGGTCTCGTCCTCCAGGTGCCCAAGGGCAGGCACCAGCTCTGGGACATGGCAGAGGAGGATGCCGAGGCTCAGAGAG
Source organism: Ceratotherium simum simum (assembly GCF_057802395.1). Lineage (NCBI taxonomy): Eukaryota > Metazoa > Chordata > Mammalia > Perissodactyla > Rhinocerotidae > Ceratotherium > Ceratotherium simum. The sequence continues at coordinate 7,703,811 of NC_141924.1, forward strand.
GGCCAGTGAATACCCAAGGTCACTCAGCGGGCAACAGGCAAAGCCAGGTTTGAACTTGGACTTGTCTCATTCCAGAGCTGGTACTCCCAACAACTCCTCTCCCAGTGGACACTAGTAAATGTCCCTGAAGGAGTGACAAGGCAGGCAGACAGAGGAACACAGGAGAAATGGATTGTGGGAAGCGCTATGGGAGCCCCAAGGAGGGTGGTAACTCTGCCTGAGCAAAGTTGCTTCCTTGAAGGATGAGGGCACCCCAGGCAGAGAATATCCTGAGTGAAGGCCTGAAGATGGAAGGAGTGAGATGGCAGGAAAGAGGAGGTGCTTGTGGGCAGCCTGGGGAGATGACGCCAGGCCCAGCTTGTGGAGGGCCATGGAGACCATGCTGCGGCCTGAGGAGCACACAGAGGTCGGAGAGCCAGAGACCAAAATCCCCTACGCTGTTCTTTAGGAGGCAACTCAAGTGAGTAGCTCTGGGGAGGGTGGCCTGTTCCATTTGGAGGCTGCTCAAATAGGAAAAAGCTTAAGGGCTGGGACTGGGCCCAAGAAGGCAAAGGTTGGGGCAGGGGACCAGACTCTAGAGCCACTTCCGGGGGGCAGGGAGGGGCAGGCAAGAAGATGTGGTGACCTACAGGTCTCAAGGTGTCAGGGTGAAGGGGTGTCCATGCCCCGATCCAGTAGACAGAGGCTGGTTTCAGTAAACACCACCAGAAGTACAGGAGTGGAGCAGCAATGTGGGGAGAAATCCAGGCGGCAACCAGAGGGAGGTGTCTTGAAGGGAGCCAAGAGAATGGGTCAGGATTCAGGAGATAGGTGGAGGCTGAACACAGATGGTGGGGAGCAACTGGGAAGGCCATGGTAGCCACAGCTGCAGGAGGTATGAGGTAGTTAGGGGAGGTGTGCCAAGAGGTGACCAGGGCCCCCGTGGTCAAGGGCTCTTGAGGAAAGGGCCCTTTCCCTCCTCACCTGCTGCTGCTGCCCCTGCATGCAACCCCAGCACCCATCCCGGCCCAAATAGAATTGGACCTTTCCCAGTGGGCTCCACTATAGGGAAACCTGATAGCAAATTCCAAACCAATAAGAGCAAATAAGTGAGGGGAGATTACTGACAATAGGAAAGGGTACACCATGGGGTGCCTCCAAATAGCATCTCCTCCAGTACGTTTTAAGTGCTTTATAGGTCATTAACTACTTGACAGAGAGAGCCTGACACTTAAAGCAAAGAATTCTGCGCCTCTGCCGGAAAATCAATCAGAAATGAAGATAGAGCATTGCTGCCGTTCAGATGTACGGGGTGGGCAAACGGGATTCGATTTACACATAATTTTAAGGCCCTCTCCATTGTGTAAAGTGAGGCACACTGGTATTTGAGGCCATTTATAAATCCCAAACTAGGGTTTAGAAATACTTAACCTTCCCCCTGCCCTTTTTTTTGTCTGTTAATGAAATATTTCAAAGACATGGAAAAGTACAGAGAGAAGCTTGAACATCTTAGCCCACCACCTGACTCTGTCAAATAAAACATTACAGCTATGATTGAAGCACTCATTTTTAAAAAATGTTACTTTTTTTTTCTTCCTGTCCTTTCAAATCCTTTCTGTCTTCCAGCCCCAGCTCTTTAGGGAAACCTAGGCTGACCACCCACCCCTGCCCAAGACATCTCTCCTTCCTCCGAAATCCAAGCGTAATTACTGCCTGTTTAATTAACTTGGAGATTAATCACCACCTGCTTGTGAAATAGCTTTTATTGTCCTCGTCTGTCCTGCATGTGGGATGCAGCTGGGGGTGGGGACCAGGCAGGGGGAGGAGGGACAGGCGGGCTGGGCTCTCCTGGGGCCCAGGCTGGACAGGGTCAGCTCGAAGGAGAGGTCTGAGAAGGCCTGCTATCCAGAGGGTCAGCTCCCTTCTGGCTCTGTTTAGGCAGCTGCCTGGTACCAGGAACTGAGATGAGCTGGAGATGAGCCCCAAGAGAGCAGCGGGCAGCTAGGAAGGTAATCTACCCTGGGCAGCCTCAGGGCCTCTGCCCTTGCTGTTCCCCTCTGACCAGAATGTTCTTTCCTCATTGAGCCTTGCTGTGGGTTGAATTGTGTCCCCCAAAAGATATGTTGAAGTCCTAACCTGTGAATGTAACCTGATTCGGAAATGGGGTCTTTGCAGATGTAATGATGTTAAAATGAAGTCACCTTGAATTAGGGTATGCCCTAAATCCAATGACTGTTGTCTTTATAAGAAGGCCATGTGAGTCAGAGACCCAAGGAGAATTTGCTGTGTCACCAAGCCAGCTCTTCTGCACCCTAAATCTGGCTGCCCAGGATCTCAGATAGCATTTCTCTGCTAGATTAACCCTCCCCCACCCAACTCCAGGAGCAGCTCCTACACCCTCCTTTATCAGAGGAAGCCTTCTTCCCTATCACATCTCAGAGACCACCTTGAAATCAAAAGGACCCACCTGGGAGGAGCGGGGGTTCCCAAGGGCTGCCCTCTCCCAGGACAGCATGCCTGCTCGAGTCAGTTTGCTTAATGAGAGCCTCCCGGGGCTCCACCAGGAAAATCCTCCCAGGTGCCCCCAAACCTCAGAGGTGAGCAGGGTAGCCTGATTTGGGCAGATTGCTTTTTTTTTGAGAAAGATCAGCCCTGAGCTAACATCTGCCAATCCTCCTCCTTTTTTTGCTGAGGAAGACTGGCCCTGGGCTAACATCCATGCCCATCTTCCTCCACTTTATATGGGACGCTGCCACAGCATGGCTTGCCAAGCCGTTCGTCGGTGCGCGCCCGGGATCCGAACCCGCGAACCCCGGGCCGCCCCAGCGGAGCACGCGCACTTAACCGCTTGCGCCACCGGGCCAGCCCCGAGCAGAGTGCTTTTAATTTCCTCTGTGATTTGGGGGGGAGGGGGTCCCAGGGAGGGAGAGGGTACCAGGATCTTAGCACGGAGGCCGGGCCTGTCTCCTTCACACTGCCAAGCACAGCGCTGGTACAGCACATTCACTGAAATAACATCTTCTAAGCCATCTACGCCAAACCAACACTATCTTTTGACAGATGGGAAACTGAGGCCCTGACACTCCCCAGGGCATCCCTGTGTAGAGATCTGAGGTCCAGTAATGTAAGTATGTCCCAGTACAGCTCAGCAATTCACTCCCAGGCGACAGCATTTCTCCACACTTCTGTCTCCCCATTCTTGAAAGAGAATAGTAACACCATCTTCCAGGGATATTACCAGCCTTAATGATAGCTCTAAAAACCTGTGTGCACATGTTCCATTAATTCAATCAGCAAACACGTTTTGAGCACCTCGTGCGTGGCAGGCCCTGAGGATACAGTGGTGAGCGCCACAAACCCAGCGTCCCGACCTCAAGGTGCTACCTATTTGGTAGAGAAGGGCAAAGAAACGCAGTGATCCTCGGGTGATTAAGTGTTACGATGGGGGGAACGGAAGCGGAGATGAAAAGGCTGCGGATCTCAGCAGAGCCCAAAAGAGCAGCAACAGCCACAGGAAAGAAAAGGCGGAGAATGAAACCCGCCACCCACCCCCAACCCTGCGGCCTGAGCCCCTTCTTCGTCTCAGCCAATCAGGCGTCAGCATAGCCGGCCAGCTGACCAATCAGGAGCCAGAAGAGGAGCACTAGTCGCAGGCCACGGCTTCCCCGGGGAGGGCGGCCAGAGCCCGAGCTCCCCGCCCGGCCCCGCCCTCGGCCCTCCCCGGCCCCGCCCCGCCGCACCAAGGGCACGCCCCCACCCCAGGCCCCGCCCCAGGCCCGCCCGTCCCCGCCCATGTCCCGCCCCCGGGCCAGCCAGGCCCCGCCCCGCCGCGTCCAGCCGCGCCTGCCTGGAGCCCCGTGGCCAGCGGCCGGCCGCTGGGGCCGAGTATTGTCCTAAAGGCCGAAAAAAGAGGAAAGCGGGGAGGTTGGGGGACAGCCACGAGACCGGGAGAGGATTTATAACATTTTCTTTCGCCGACAATACTGCAAAATGTGTGAAGGAGAGGGCGCCGCCGGGACAGCGTGAGCGCGGGCCAGGTAAGCAGCCCCGGCCGGCTGTCCCGCGTGGGGGGTGTGGGGGGCGGTCGGGCACCCCCTGAGCGGCGGTCGCGGGGGCTGCGCCCCGTCGGCGCTTCAAAGGGTCTGGTGAGCCTTGAGCGGTGTGGACGCGGCCCCGGAGCTGAGGCGTCCTCAGTGACCTGGGGGCTGCCGGGGCGGTGTAGACGAGCGCGGGTGGTCCGGCCGGGGCGCCCCCGACATCCCGAGGTAGGCGAGACCGACCCCTAAGGCTGAGGTTGGCGTCCGCGTAGCTCGCGGCCGGGCAGCCGGTGGACACGCGGACTGGGACAGAGGCACCCTCCAGCGCCCTGGGGCGTGTGAGGCCGTGTGGACACGCGCCGGTGGTTGACGCGCCGCAGACCCGCGCGCAGGTGTAGCCGCGGGCGGGCGGCGGCGGCGGAAAGTTTGCTGGAGTGCGCGGGGCGGGCGGCGCGGAGGAAGGGGCCCGGCGCCGCGCCGGGGCGAGGGCGGCTCAGCCTCCCGGGCTCAGCTGGAGGCGCCTGGGGGACCCCGAGCCCCAGCCCGGCTGCTGCCGCGGAGGTGGAGGATGGGGAGGGGACGGAGAGACGGAACTGAGTCCTAGAGGAACACCAGAGGAGGAATCGTGTTGAGCCTTTCAGACAGGTTCCCCAAGCAGGCTCGTCCCCCTGCAGCCGGAGGTGTCTCCATTGCACATGCAGGAATCTGAGGGTGGAGGCCACCCGGTGTTCCGACACACGCTGCTCATCAGCTGACGGGACTCATGCGCGGGCGGTCCACGCGGGAGCCCAGCTCCTTCTCTCCTTCCGTTTCTGCCTCGGTGACGAGAAAGGGTGCAGGCGTGGTAGTGGGGAGCGCAGATGGGACCTGGGGCTGGAGTGCAGGGAGGCCCTGGATTGGGACCCCTGGTCTGCCTCCCACCGCCTCCCTGTGGCTTCAGGTGGCCCCACAGTAGGGGCGAGGGAATGAGTGGAGGAGGGAAGGCAGTGACGGAGAGAGAGAGTGTTGGGCAGGGGATGCTATGCCCACCTACCTCGTCTGCAGGGGTGCTGTCCCTGGGGCAGATCAGTGGGGCAGGGTATCTATGTGACACTCTCCTCTATGGGAAGGAAGACACCCAACCCCTGTCTCTGCCACAGGGGAAGGGCAGAAGGGAGCCCAGTGGCCGGGGGTGGGGGTGGGGATACCTACATGTCCAGGGTGGTTCTTAGGGCGGCTCAGTCTCATCTCCACTACTCTCTGTCCCTTTTGTCCCGTTCTTACTCCCACACCCTCCTAGTCCCTGTGACTCCTCCTACCACAGGTCCCTTGCACATGTTGTTTGTGTTTTTGATCAACTAGTAGTCATCAAGCTTCTACTACGTCCCAGGCACGGGCACCTCAGTAGTGAACAAGACAGACCCAGTCTCTGCCCTCACGGAGCTTCCGAACGAGTGCGGGGACATAGATGATGAACAACAGTAAGGAAGGGAACGGGGCATGGGCAGGGGAGGCACCTTGGGTGGGCATCAGGGAAGACTTCTCTGCAGAGGTGACAGTGAGTCAGAGGGATTAATGCCTCCTCATTCTTTGGGCCCCAGTGCCAGTGTCACCTCCTCCAGGAAGCCTTCCCTGACCTCTGCGACCTGACAGTTCCCCTATGACAGGCTCTCATAGCCTAGAGACCACTCCCTTCATAGGCATTTTTATGTCATTATTGGGTTAATGTTTGTCTCCCCCCATCAGTTGTAAATGCCATGGGGGCAGGACCTGAATCTCTTCTGGGTAGATGGTAGGCAAAGCAAATAAAGGACGAGTAGATTTCCCCAGAAAAACCGGAGCTGCTCTGCCAGGTCAGGCATCCAGATGGCAGAAAATTTTCTTTTCCCTTCCGTGGCCCGAGTCCTGGGCTCCACACCCATTTGCCATTCACAGAAACAAAGTTAAAGAAACCAGCAGGCCTGGTGGGAAAGAGGGCAGGGAGAGCCCTGGTGCAGGTGGCCCACTAAAGCGCTAAGGCTGGCCCGCCGGAAGGGAAGTGGACCTGCAGTGGGGGAGGCCTGGGGACAGGTGCCTGTCCTGTTTTCTGAGCTCAGACCAGCCTACTCCTCATTCTTCTGTCCCAGCTCCTGGAAGCCTGCTTTCCTTCAAATGCTCCTCTGGGAGAAGGTGGTGGCCAGCGGGGTCCCCAGGATGGCCAGGGTAGAGGGCCATAGTAATTGCCTGGCCTCCTCCTCGCCCCTCCCAGTCCTGGGCGGACAGGACCTTGGGCAGCGCCTCTCTGACCCAGAGTCAGGCCCCGGGGGCCACAAATAACTGCCCAGGTGACCTGCAGTTCATCTAAACTCCTGGCTGGGAAGCAGGAATCAGGTTTAGAGGGACTGAGTCTTATTTTTTGTAGTTTCTATGCTCAGGGCGTTTCTCCCTCCCCTGGCTCTGTCAGCCCTGTGCACCTGGCACCTTTCCTGTGGCAAATTATGCTCCACAGACGCCCAACAAAGCTTTTAGCGCCCCCGCCCTCCCTACTTCAGGGCTGGAGTGCCGCTATGCATGGTGAGAGAGTCTGCATGCTTTCTCCAGGCTCCAGCAGGGACAGAATCAAAGCTGCCTCCCTCCCCCCACCCTCCTGACTGGAATGGCTTTAAAACATTAATTTGCGATGATTTACTCCCTTCTGTTCTGTGGGGATCACTAGCATTTTAAATATGTATGTATGTATTTATTTATTTATTTTTAATTTATTTATTTTTCCCCAAAGCCCCAGCAGACAGTTGTATGTCATAGCTGCACATCCCTCTAGCTGCTGTAAGTGGGACGCGGCCTCAGCATGGCCGGAGAAGCGGTGCGTCGGTGCGCGCCCAGGATCCGAACCCAGGCCGCCGGCAGCGGAGCGCGCGCACTCAACTGCTAAGCCACAGGGCCGGCCCTTAAATATGTATTTAAATCAGATTCACTGCTCCCGGTTAAACCTTAGCTGCCTCCCCTGCCCCTCCAGCAGAAAGAACACTGGATTCGGAGTGGGCAACTCAGAGGTTCAGGCCAAGTTCTGCTAATGACAAGCTGTGTGACCTTGGGCAAATTACTTAACCTCTCTGCGCCTCCATTGGCTCCTCTGGAAACTGAGGTTAATGATAATCCTTCCCTCACAGAGTGTTGTGAGCATTAAATTAGATAACGTCAGGGAAGAGCTGTGCAATGCCAGGCCCGTGTTTTCTGTTCCCAGGACTGACTGTCCTGCTAATTAGCCTGGTGACCTTGGGCAGGCCACTCAGCCACTCCTTGCCCTCAATTTCCTCATCTGAAAAGCACAGGGGTTGTTCTAGGAGATGAGGCCACGGAGCACCCCCCTTCCAGCCCTGAGCCCTCCCTCCCCTCCCCTGCCAGACACCTTCCCACTGGTCACCCCTTTTCTCATTATCCAGGCGCTTGCTTCTAATTGGAGATGGTCCCTCCCCAGCTGCCTCTCCTCCCGGCTCCCTGTGAAGTTGTAGGTTTTAGGCCCCAAGGGCCGGCATTTCTTGGCTCATTTTCAGGGGCAATTAGCCGTGATGTCACAGGCCTTGGAGGTGGCCTCAGTGGGCACATGGCCAGGCCGCCCAGAAGCCAGGACTCTGCTCCGTCTGTGGCCTGCGGGGCTCCCCTGGACCTGGGGGGTCCCCAGTGCTATTTGTGGGGAGGCAGTTTCCCAGGCAGAGCCATTTCCATTTCTGTACTTTATGACTCCTTGAGGCCCGAGCCTGAGTGTAAATTAGCTCTACACTGTGCTTTTGTTGGCAACTGTCTGTTCCTTGGAAGCAAGGGGCTTTGTCAGGAAGAACAAAGCTGTTTGGCGTTTTTCTGATTTGGGGGAAGCATGCTCCTGGGGGAGGGCTCCTCACTTCTCCATGTCAGTCGGGGAGCCCTTGGTTCTCAGACTCGCGGGTTTTGTTTTGGGTTTTTAAGTCCTATGGCTTAAGAGTCACATATGTTTGTGTGTGTGTTGGCTGAGAGATTTTTCCTCCTTTTTGGCTTACACAGTGTATTCCATGGAAGCTAATTCCAGAGACTGAACTTTTCAAATCACTGCTTCAACAGCTTTTTAAAATCTGGACCTAGTTACTCCTGTCATCCATGTATAAAGATTTAGAGAAAAATTCCAAACCCAAGGGTGGGCAGCCTTGAGGATGTACAGCTCCTGGCAGCGCGCGCTCGGTGTAGACCTGAGGTCAAAGCCGCAATGTTGAGCACCCCTTGGGACGGGAGGTGGGGGGGGAGCGTGGTCTGCTTGGTGCCAGACATCTGGATATTTAGAAAACATCTGGGTGGCTGGATTTTTCAGGTTTCTGCCTGACATTTAATATCACAGACATTGAGCCTGCCTCCCGCCCCCCCGCCTCTCAAACACACCCAGCCCCTTCCCCCCCTGCCTGATGGGTAAGAAACATCCATTCTTTCCAATTCCCTAGCGTTTTCCCCCTACCGGAAATCTGATGGGCTTATGACATCATGGCTGGCTGCTGAGCGATGAAGTGGATGCCACAAAGAAATCCGACATATCAGATGGATTTTGAAATCAGTTTCCCTCCGGCCATAGGAGCAGGCGTGAAGTCAGGAGAATGTGAGCTTTGTTTAAAAAAACAACAAATAAAAGTAAGCTTTGCCCTGTATTAAATACAGTTTTTTAAAGCAAACAGACCTTTTGGACATCATCCTATTTTAATATAAATGCTGGTGTTTATGAAACAAAAGCGGCTAATCAATCAGACGTGAAGCTGCGTGTGAATGTTCCGTTTCTGTTGAGTTTTTGTGTGTCCTCATTCACTGATAAAGGAGGAACTGGGGATGGTTTATCTCCCTTCGTTATTCAAATAGGATAGCCTTTTTTTTTTTTTTTATGCCAGTAAAATTCACTGGGTAAATTGCTGGTTTATGCTTTTCCGGGAATCCGTTTTTATGGAGTGACCTTGGACCTGACCTGGTCTGCAAACATTGTGTTTCCCTCTGCTGGTTTTTCTGGCTGTGAAACTGTTAAGAGGATGCCGTGAAGCTGGCTTCTCAGTCTCCTCTCGCAGGGCAGGGCCGGGCCGGCCCAGTGCGCCAGGGCGGTTCTTGGGATGAAAAACCTCTTTGAAAGGACAAAGTCAGGAAGGGAACAGACAGTAGAAGGGCCTGTGACACAAGCCCCAGGGCAGCCAGGGAGGGGGATCCACTGCCCTCCCCTTCCCCCAAGAGGGGGCTGAGGGCCTCAGAAATAGCTCCCAGCTGAGGGAGGTCACCCCCGATGTAGGCCCAGGTGAGAGGACGCTCAGGGTTCCATGGGTCCCGCCTGCCAGGCCCCCGGCCCGGGCATCTGGAGTCTAACAGACCCGGACTGGAGTCCCAGCTCCTCCGTGGACCAGCTGGGGGGCCCTGGGCCCGTCACGTCACCTCTTAGTCCCTGCCCCTGTGGACAGGATCAACGACCCCGCCCTGCCTGCTGGGAGAATTGATACTGCTGGATGCTCCCAATGCCCGGCTACTTCAGAGTGCTCGGGGTCAGTCTCAGAGCTGGGAGAGGCCAGCGTCCACTGCCTGAGTTTCAACCCGGCCGGCTCTGCCAGCCGCTATCTGCATGACGACGTTGGTCTGTGTGACCTTCTGTGTGCCTTGGTTTCCTCCTTTGTCAAACCATAGTAATAATAGGACCAACTTCACCTGGGGCTGTTGTGAGGACTAACGCGGCCCCCGAGGGTCAGCTGTCACTGTGGGATGTGCCCCTGAGCCCTGAGCGGGTTGCCGGGTAGGGCTGTTGGGCCTGGGTGGGAGGGATGTGTCGGGTTGAGCACAGGTGGAGGATAATCAAGGACTGAATGGAACATCCCTCATCTCTCTGCACAGAACTTTCCGTGGCTTCCCATTGCCCAAAGGGAATAAAGTCCCCCACGTGCCCAACACTTGGGCCTCAGGCACTGTCTCTCCCCTGGTTCCTCCGTCCTCCCGTGCAGCTGGATCATGTTGCCTTCTTTGGATGCAATACTAATGGGCAGGTCACGTTACTGAGCCCCTGCCGTCACTTTATTCTGGGCACTTTACATGGATTAACTCATTTGATCCTCACACAACTCCTGAAGGGGGTGTGGTTATCATTTTAGAGGCAAAAACGGAGACCTCAAAGGTTAAGTATCTTGCCCCAGACCCCAGAAGCCCAGATTGGAGCCGGGGTCAGGTGCCCGCACCCATCTGTGTGACCCCAGCTCCGCTGGCTCTGGTGGGCCTTCCTCCTCCTGTGTCCCACCTCACTCCTGAAGCCGGAGCCCCTGCCTTCCCCGAGTGCCCACCCCCATCTCTGTCCACCAAGACTCTCACACCACCTCGGCCAAGAGATTGCCGAGATCCCAGATTGCCCTCCTGCTGCGTCGTCCGAGGAATGCTGGCCGTGCCACATGAGCCCTCTCAGAGTGTGGCTCTCGAAGGTTGGTGCTAGGGCCCTTGTCCACCTCTCCTCGAGGCCAGGAGCTGGGCTGGGGCCCGTTCTGTGTCCCCCAGAAGGCCCTGCGGGCCAGCAGGCATTTACTGAGGACCTCTATGTGCGAGACGTGGAGATTCATAGGACAGGTGCCACACCCACCCGGGCTTCTCTCCCAGACTCCAACCGTGCAGCCAGCGCCTTCGCCACATCTCCATTTGGGTGGCCATGGGCAGCTCGACCTCAGCAGGTCACAAACCGAGCTCCTGAGGTTCACCCCAACCCCCCCCACCCCAGAAACCTTTTCCGTCTCAGGTAATGGTACCTCCATTTTTCCACTCGCCTGCTCAGGCCAAAAACCTAGGATCATCCTTGACTTCCCGCTCTCTCTCTGCCTCTCTGTCTGTCCTCCCTCTTTCATTCCATCAGCAAATACCGTTGATTCTCCTTTCAAAATATATCAGCAATTTGACGCCCTCCCTCCACATCCACAGCCACCACCCACATTGTGCACCTGTGTGGGTGCAGCAGCCTCCTCATGTGCCTCCTGCTCCCCCTCGGCCCCCTGGAGTCGCCACTCTCCAGCAGCCAGGTGGATCCTGTTAGAACTTAGGTCAAATCCTGCACTCCTCTGTGCAGAACCCTGCGATGGCTCCCAGCTCATTCAGGGTCAGAGCAGAGTCCTGCCTGTTGCCCCTGCTTGTTCCTGCCACCCCCACCTCGCTCACTGACCTCCTTGCTATTCCTCCAACATACCATGTGTATTCCCACCTCAGGACCTTTGCACCTGCTGTTCCCTCTCCCTGGTATACCCTTTTCTCTGATATTTACATCGCTCTTTCTGTTACTTCTGAGATCTGGTCAAATGTCACCTGCTGGGAGAGACTTTCCCGTACGCCCTCCCCCATCCTTTTCCCTCTCTAGGGTTCTTTCCCTGCTCTGTTGCTCCTCAGAGCACGTGTTCCCACTTGACTTTACGGTATACGTGGATGTGTTTGTTACTAGTCCTGCCTGTCTTCTCACAGCTGTATCCCTGGTGCTCAATGAACGTTTGTTGAATGAAAGGATAGATGGATGGATGCCATGCAGGACAGCACATACTGAACACCTGGTCTGTGCCAGGTCCTGTGCTGGGTGCTGACGCGATGCGTGTGAACAAGACCACCCAGCCCACCCACAGAGCCCTAGACTGAGGGGTGAAACGGACATGGAGCAAGAAATCACAAAGCGGGTGCAGTGGGGTGGAATCTGGGAATGAGCTCTGAGGGGGAATTGGTCCAGCCGGTCGGAGGGAGCTTCCTGAAGGAGGGGACATGCACGAGGGGACCCGAAAGGTGAAGAGGAATTGGGCAGGGAGGAGGGTCAGGTGGACAGATGGGCAGTGTGCTCCAGGGGCTGAGGATGGGGCTGGTGGGCAAGGACGAGTGCCCAAGGTTCTTACTCAAGATTAGTAAGAACCAGGTGGGTGGAGAGAAGGGTAGCTTTCCAGGTTGGGGTTACTGTGTGGGCAAAGACCCCGAGGTGGGAAGGTACACGGCGTGTGTGTGGGCAGCTCGGCCAGTGGGGATGGATTGGGGAAGGTCTTAAGTGCTGCCTGGGGAGGTGTCAGGAGGAGCAGTGGGCCTGGGTTGGAATCCCAGCTCTCCCTCTCCAACCGCGTGATGCTGGATGCATCACTTCCCCTCTCTGGGCTCAGTTTTCCCTTTGGTGGTCTCCTGACCACATGCCTTTTGTGCTGTGCTGTCCTGCCCCACAGAGAGGGTGAGGCTTAAGCCTGGAGGGCTGAGGGTAGAGAGGAGTCTCTCGGGAAGGGCATGGTGAGCAGGGAACAGAATATGCAAAGACATGGGGCCCTTCTCCCTGACTGCGTTTCTTCAATCTCTCCCTCAGTGAGCAGAGAGCAGGGAAGACAATGATGGGGGTGGCCTGGCTGTCCCCAATGGGGGCCAGGCCTCGAGCATGCCTGGCTCTGCACTTGAGGGGCCATCCAACTTTGGCCTCACACACTACTGAGCACCACAGCCCTGAGAGACAGTCTCTTCCTCGAAGCTGGAGAAGCCAAGGCTCAGAGCAGAGAGGTGACTGGCAGCTACATTACCACCTGGCTGATCAATGGCAGACAAAGGACTTGAACCCAGACCTGCCTGGCCCCACTCCCTGCTGCCCATTAGCAAGACTGAGCCCCACACTTCGGGTGGGCCAGGTGAGCTGGTGCCAGGACCGCACAGGTGAAAGCCTGGCTCATGACAGGCTCTGAGACTGAGTCCCAGCCCCCACCACAGGGCTGCTCTGATTGAGGCCACGCCTCCTTTGGGGAAGGCAAGTTAGGCCTCTGGAAAGCCCTCTGAGCCTCTCCCTTTGGCTGGAGCTTCTCTGAAGACCCTGGATGCTCCTAGAAAGTTCCCGGGTTATTGACTCCCTGAAGCCTCACACCTCCCCTCACACAGGGGCTGTTGTTATCCCTGTTTACAGCTTGGGAAACTGAGGCTCAGAGAGGGGCAGTCCCCAAGGGAAGCACACTGCTTAATTGGAGATGTCCTGCTGTGTTCACGCTCTGAAGGCTGCTCTGGGGATAGAGGGGTGCAGCTCAGGGCTGGTGCTAGGGCCCACGGCGGGAGTTTCAGGGGGCCCATTTCAGCCCGCACTAAGAACTTTCTTTCACATATGCCCAAGATGGGGTCTTGGCAGGAGTGAGCTTCTTGTCATCACTGGAGTGCAGCAACCTCTGCATGTGGGGGAGGGAGATGAAGGTCAGTGGGGCTGTTGGACTGAGAAGTCCAAGTCTCCTCAGCCTCTCCCAGCTTCAGTTTCCTCATCTGTGAAAGTGGACTATTACTATCTAGCTGTCAGAGGCATTGGTCAAGGAGTGCTGTGAAGCACCAGCCCTTTCCTGGCCCACAGAAGGGGCCCAGTAAGTGCCACTGTCCCCTCCTGCGGCTCCCAAGCTTCCCCTATCGCAGCCAGGCCCTGAGGGCAGAGTGGGAAGGGGCCACCTCCAGCAGCCCTGCCCTGGGGAGCCCCACCCCCACCCCGGCAGATCCCTGCTACCTTCCTGTCTGGGGAGCTGCGGGTCCAGTGTGGGGGTGGCCGGCCCTAGACACCTGCCTCCTGTCCCATGTGTCAGCTGGGCCGGGCATGGCCAGCACCTGGAGTAACGGAGAGGCCCCACGATGACTTTGGGAAGCCTGGCTTTGAGGGCAGACTTGGCCCCTTGCCACCATTGACACTGGCCCCCAGGCAGCAGGGCTCACATTTCATCTTTGCAATAACTTGCTGCTCTGATCACAGCCCCACCCAGAAGGAGCCCTGAGCCTCCCTGCCCTCCAGAGCTTCCTGCTCCTCGGCTAGGGAATGGCTCCATGCCATTCCCCCCTAGAGAGCTGGAGGAATCTCCCCCTGTGGGCTCATCACCCAGGAGCCTGGTGCTCCAGGCAGTTGGTGTTTGTTGAGCCCCTACTCTGGGCTGGGGGCTTTCTTTACCTTCACTGGAATAATCCTTGAGGTGAGGCCTACCACCTCATGTCACAGAGAGAAAGCCGAGGCTCAGGGAGAGGGCGCAACTTGGCTGAGCGATATCAGAGCAGGAGTTCCCTCCCAGGGCGTGAGCGTTCTCTGTCAGTATCCTGGCGCCCCTGGGCAGGGCAGTGGAAGGAGCACTGGCTTTGGAGCCCTGGAGTGTGATGGAGGGACTCTAGGCTGTGCAGGAGGACAGAGCCCAGCACAGTCCTGACTCTGCCCCCATGTCTTTGCACATTCTTTTCCCCCTGCTCACCATGCTCTTCCTGGCAGACTCCTCTCTACCCACGTCTCTCCAGGCTTAAGTCTCACTCTCTCTGTGAGGCGGGGCTGTGCAGCAGGAAAGGCACATGGCTGGGAATCCACAGGCCTGTGTTCAAATCCTGCCCTGCCACCACTGAACCTGGAGGGCAAAAGGATAGGGGAACAGCATGCAAACAGGGAACAGCATAGGCAAAGGCAAGAGGGTGTGAGTGGGCCTTTGAGAGCTGCATTAGGTAGGATGGTGGAGCCGGGAGCCAAGCAGAGGGGAGGAGACCTGGGTTAGGCTGCCCTCTCCCCACTCTGGGCCTTTGCCCAGGCTGTCCTCCCTGCCTGGCCTGTCCTTCCCCTTCTCCTGTCCAAACCTTTGTGCCTTTAAGTGCTCGCTCCTTGGCGTTCCCTGTCAGTCCCTTCCTGAGCCACCCCCCTCAACACCCTCCTTCCCCGGTGTTCCCACAGCCCCAAGTGCTGCCTTGATTTGAGCAGTCAGTGATGTGGGGCATGCAGGTTTCTGTCCTGCCTAATATCCATGACTCAACTCCTGGCTCTGCCCCTCGCCCGCTGGGTGACCATGGATGGGTTACTTCACCTCTCTGTTTTTCATCTGTAGGATGACAATAGCAGCCCCCCATTCACAGGGTTCTCTAGGGGATTAAATGAGGTTATGCTTATAAAGCAGCAAACCACACTGCCTCGGAAAGTCAGCCAGCTGGGACGCACACGTTCATGCACATCATTATTATTATTTGTGAGTCCCCTGAGGGCGGGGCCTTATGTCTGGTGCCCTGCACATGGCAAGGCAGAGAGGGGGCTCGGTGATCGCTTCTGGAATGAATGGGAAGCCCATTCTCCTGTGCAAATGTGAGCTCTAGGAAAACTACCAGTAACCTAAATAGTTATCAGGTATTGAATGCCTGCATCATCTTGTTTAATCTTGACCTCCCTTCAACGTGGGAATTATTAGACCCGTTTGGATATTGAGGCTTAGAGAGACTAGGCCACTGGCCTGAAATCCAGTGAGTGTGCAGCGGAATCGGGCTTCACACCTGGGTCTGGCTGACTTTGCTGTGCTGTGTGTTGGTTAGGACTCGGTCCTCTTCTGCCCCTGGCTGAATGGTCCAGACACCGCCTGCCCCCCAACCCTGGTGCCCTTCCCCATTGCCAGGCCACCCCTTGGAGTCACTGGGGCGAGGGGACGTGGATTTGGGGGCCCACAGTGATCTGTCTGTTCATGAATCCTGTGCCCTACACACACACACACACAAACATACATGTGACCTCTGCAGCCAACAAGTTCCCCGGTCTCCAGAGCCACGTCTCCACAGCCCCATCCCTGTGAAGTCCCTGTGAAACACTGTGAGCCAAGCTGTCACTGCTCATCGATTTGTTGGCCTCAGTCCCCAAGCTGATTTCACTGGAGCTCCTGTGGGCTCATCACTTATGGGGTCGGAGGGGGCTTGGGGACTCCCCTCCAGCGGCTCAGAGTCCCTGGTGCAGTGGGGATGGCAAGGAGGGCCAGAATTCTCCATCCAGTCTCATCAGGCCTGGACTCCAGGGAAGCCCGGGACCTTGCTGGGGGCCTTGAACAGCTCACATGACCTCTCTCAGCTCGTTTCCTCATTTGTTCAGGGACCCCACAACCCTGCTCCGACCACTCTGTCTACCTGGCCAGCTGGATTTGAGGCTTGAGTAGGAAAATGAGGAGAATTAAAGAGGGGAAGGGAAGGAGAATGTAAAGTGGTGGTGGCTGGGGGTGATGTTCAGAAGAGACCTGGCTGCTGGGGGCCACCTTGGCCCACTGGGGAAGGTGATGCGTAAATGGTTCTGAACCAAGCAGAGGGTGGGCCGGCCCTGGATTGTCTTCCCTTGAATTCAGCATGGAGCCCCCTGTGGCTGCGCCCATCCCTATAGCCTCTGAGAGAGGTGGGCAGCCCTTGGCGGGGGAGGCAGTCCTCGAGGGGCTTCAGGACTCATTCAAGTGGCCCATGGCAGGCTAGAGCAGCCAGTGTCCAAGGAATAAAGGTAGGGATGGGGCAGGTAGGACCTGTATGGGCGATGGGCCTGGGGCAAGCCAGCCCAGGAGGAGCAAGCCTGGACCCCGGAAAGGTTCGTTCATTCATTTGTTCATTCATTCTGCACATGTTTGTCGAGCACCTCCATATGCCCTGTAGACCCTGTCCTCAGTGCTAGGGACACAGCGGTGGACAAGACCCCTGCCCTCACAGAGATAACATTCTAATAGAGGAACACAGACAAAGAACGTAATAAGGAAGTAAAATATCTTGTGGTCCAGAGTGATAAGTGCTAAGAAGAAAAATAAAACAGGGAAGGGAAACAAGGCATGGATTTTTTCCTCATGTATTAATAAGATGTCCAAGGAAGGGCTAATTGAGACAGTGACATCTAAGCAAAGAGGGCACGGAGGTGAGGAGGCGAGTCAGGTGGCTCTCTGGGGGAAGAGCATGCCAGGCAGGGGGAACAGCCAGGGCAAAGGCCTGCAGCAGGGAGCGGGCCTGGCACGGTCGGGGACTAGCAGGAGGCTGGTGTGGCTGGAGGGGAGTGAGGGAGGGGGCAGCGGTGGCAGATGAGCTCAGAGAGGAAATGGGGGCCAGATGGCGAGGCCTCCTGGACTCACCATTTAAAAGGACCCTCCGGCTGCCAAGTGGAGAACAGATGGGGGAGGGGCACGGGCAGCTCCAGGGAGGTGGGGAGGAGGCTGTTGGAAATAATCTCCAGGGTTTGCTGATGGATTGGATGTGGGAGAGGGAGAGAGCAGAGGTGTGGAGGATGGCTCCAGAGTTCTGGTCAATTTGCTGGGAAGGCTGCTGGGTCTGGAGGCTCAGTGGAGGCCCTAAGGGAGGCGGGAGACCCGTGAGTGGGCTCGGAGAGGGACCAGCAAGGGGTGGGGGGGTGGTTAAGCCCCAAACAGTGAGATGCCCTTGGCCAAGAGGGGGCTCTGGCTTGGCCACCCCTGGTGGATTAAAGAGCTGGGGCTTTCTGCACCCACGGGAGCTACATGGATCCCAGCCCACCCCCAGGAAGGGCCTTCCTCACTGTGATCTGGACTGTGGGCTGGGCTTAAAGTAGTCCACTGGCCGAAATGAACCCTCTCCACTCGACCCTCCTTCCCCTCCATTCACCCACTCGTCTCCCTGCCTTCCTCCCTCCTTCCTGTCTATCCACCCTCCTTCTTTCCACCCATCCAGCCCCACCTCAGCACCCCAACTTTCCAGGTACAGTCCCAGGCACTGGGGCTGTGTCCATGAACCCAACAGACAGGTCCATGCTCTCATGAATTTGACATCCCATGTGTCTGGGCCGGAAGCAATTCTCCACGGGGCAGAATAAGACCAAAGGATACTCTTAATTCTTTCCAGTTTAAGGTCACTCGACAAGTTTGTGACTACATGTGATTTGATTGTTAAGTATTTCTAAGTCATTTCAAATTAACTATCACTGAAAAACCCTGGTCGAGTCATGCCTCCTGGTTCGGGTTCCAGAAGAGACTGGCAGAGCTGAGAGCTCCATGCTGCTGAGGCTCAGGGAGGGGGGCTTCCCAAGGAGGTCAGGCAGAGACGGGGAAAGGACATTTGGGGCAGAAGCACAGCACTCCCAAAAGCACAGAGTAGGGGAGAGTGTGTAGAACGGACTGGGGGTGTGGAGGAGGAGAGGAGGCTGCAAAGCCAGGTGGGCCAACCGTGGAGGGTCTCATGGGCTGCGCTGGAGTATCTGGCCTTTGTTCTGAGGGCAGTGGGGAGCCATTGAAGGTTTCTGAGCTGGGGGAATGACCCACCCTGTGCTGGTGGCACCGCAGAGGACGAATAAGAAAAGGCAAGTGGTTTGAGTTGGGGAGACCAGTGAGGAGGCTGTGGCCTTGGTCAGAAGTGGGTGCTGAGACCTGACCTAGGAAAATGAGGAGTCAAGGGGGATGGATATGGGAAGCAGCACAGGTGACCGGATGGGTCTGGTAAGGGGGGTGGTGTGGCTTGCTGGGTCCCACAGTCGGCCACTCAGATAACCTCCCCCAGACCTGCTCCTCCTGCAGTGCTCCCCACCTCGGGAATGTCCCCGTCCTCCCCCAGCCCTCTGCACCACCAGAATCCGGCACCATCCTGGACTCCCTCTCCCCTACATTGGTGCCATCTCCAAGTCATTTAGATTTTGGCTCCCATGGGGCCGGCCCCGTGGCTTAGCGGTTAAGTGCACGCGCTCTGCTGCTGGCGGCCCGGGTTCAGATCCCGGGCGAGCACCGATGCACCACTTCTCCGGCCATGCTGAGGCTGCGTCCCACATGCAGCAACTGGAAGGATGTGCAACTATGACATACAACTATCTACTGGGGCTTTGGGGGAAAAAATAAAATTATAGATTTTGGCTCCCAAATTCCTCCCCAGTGTGCCCCTCCTCTGCAGCCATACGGCCTCTGTCCTAGGCTGGGCCCTGCCTCTCCAGGCCTGGACTAAGGCCATGGCCTCCTCCTGGCCTCATGCGTCCAGCCTTGCACTGTCGGTCCATCCCCTGCAGAATAGCCAAAGGGATCCTTCTAGGACCTGAGCCTGGCATGCCACCCTTCTTGTCCTCATGGTTTCCCATTGCCCTGAGGAAAGCCCACCCAGCACAGGCCCTCTGCAGCCCCACACCTCCCAACACGTCCAGCCTCAGATGGAACTTCTTGTTCTTGCTTCCTGCATTTGACTAAGGTTTATTGTATGCCTACTCTGTGCTGGCACTATGCTTGCATCGAAGGTTGGGGACTGTGTGAGAGGAAAAAGAATCAGTCACGGGGTCTGGGATCAGATAGGGCTGCTCTGAGGACTGGACATCCGAGCTGAGATCCAGAGGATGAGCAGGGGGCGGGGGGGTGCGGGGTGAGGGGTGGAAAGAGTGTTTCAGGAAGAAGAATAGTTAGAGCAAAAGGCCTGAGGCAGGTGTGAGCCAGACCCATTGGAGGAAGCAGCATCCTATGCCCATATAAGGGCATCCACAACCTGGTACCCCACCATTGTCCCAAGATGGCGGCTTGGCAGGGGCAAAGGTCGAGCCCGGGCAGGTGGAGGCCTATGGGGTAGACTGAGGTGTGGGGACCCCATCTTTAAAAAAAAAAAAAAAAAGCTTTATTGAGATATAACTCACATACCATAAACTTCCCTCTTTTGAAGTGTATAATTCAGTGGTTTTTAGTATATTTATAGAGTTGTGCAACCGTCACCACTAACTAATTCCAGAACGCTTTTATCATCTCCCAAAGAAACTCTGTACCCACTAGAAGTCACTCTTCTTTTCCCCTACTCCCAGCCCTTGGTAACCATTAATCTACTTTCTGTCTCTATGGATTTGCCAATTCTGGACATTTCATGTCAATGGAATCAGACAATATGTGACGTTTTGTGTGTGGCTTCTTTCACTGAGCATAATGTTTTTTTTAAGATTCATTCATGTTATGGTGTGACTCAGTACTTCATTCCTTTTTATGGCCAAATAATATTCCATTGTCTGGCTAGACCACATTTTGTTTATCTGTTCATCAGTTGGTGAGCATTTGGGTTGTTTCCACTTTGGGGCTATTATGAATAATGCTGCTGTAAACATTCTGTACAAGTTGCTGGGTGGACACATGTTTTCATTTCTCTTGAGCAGATACCTGGAGGTTGCATTGCTGGGTTACAGAGTAACTCTTGGTTGAAACTTTTAATGAATGGCTAGACTGTTTCCACCGTGGATGCACCATTTACATCCCCCCAGCAGTGTGTGAGGGGTCTGATTTCTCCACATTCTCGCCAATACTTGTTATTGCCTGTCTTTTGATTATAGCCATTCCACTGGGTGAGAAATGGAATCTCATTGTGGTTTTGACTAATGACTAATGATGTTGGGCATCTTTTCTTGTGCTTATTGGCCATTTGTATGTCTTCTTTGGAGAAATGTCTGTTCATAATCCTTGCCCATTTTTAAATTGGGTTATTTGTCCTTTTATTGTTGAGTTGTAAGAGTTCTTCATATTTCTCGATACAAGTTCCCTTGTCAGGGGAGAGGAGCTGGAACCCAGGCCAAGGAACCAGGCTCTGGGGCTTCCCTGAGCTCCACACTCCTAGTCCTGGTGCGTCTCCAAGGTTTCACAGAGGGACTCCAGTGTCCCCTGGGAGGGTGGACATCCACCCCATGAGTCACCTTCCACCTCCAGCTCCCTCATGTCTGCTGCCCCACTTCAGACACCACATGGCGAACACTTCACAGGGATGAGGGTGTCTCCACCCACCAGGACCCGGGCCCAGCAGCTGGTTTTCCTATCAAGCAAAGGGGAAAATGCCGATCCTTTCAGAGGTGACCGCAGAGAAGCCACCACCTGTTCCATGCCTGCTGTGACACCACCACAACCTCGGCTACGACAGACCAGCCGCCTCCACGGCCCAGAGGTCAAGCCGCAGCAGACAGCAGGGGGGAGAGGCAAGCCTGTGCTGTGGGAGGGACGCCTGCCAGGGCAGCCGCAGCCCCCTCGGGCTAGGCCCTCCCTCGTCCTGCTTATTTAAACTTTCCTGAACTTTCCACAGTTTGTAAGTTGAGCTCTTATAACTTTGAGAATCAAGGGAAATGGTGAAAACACAAAACCCAACCACGGCTGCTGGCTGATTTGGCTCAGACATCTGGGGGCTTTTCTCTCTGTGGCTTCCCAGGGCTGGGCTGGAAACACAGGGGCAGTGCCAGCTGGGCTGGTCATGTGGGGTCTCACTTCCCCTACAGCCCTCTGGGCTGGGGTGTTTGTCCAGCCAGCGGCCCCAGCCACATGCCGTTGCTTGTGACTCTGTGCGAGCGGCTCTGGGCCCCTGCAAAGCCGCTGCCCTTGGGAGCACAGGATACAAAGAGGGAAAGGGGCCTGACAAGTCAGGGAGAGGGGGCCAGGCGCAGCTGGGGGCCTGAGGTGCAGTTTCAGGAAGGGATCTACAGGTGGGGGAGTTCTAAACCGTCCTTCAAGGAGGATGAGGATTTCGAGAAGGCAGTAAAGGCATTCGGGCAGAGGACAGCATGCACGAAGGCCTGGCACATCGGGGAACTGGTCAGGGACTGTTATCTGGGGGGTGGAGAGAAATAGGTGAGAAGCCAGCTGGAGCTGACTGTCCCTGTCCCCTGTGCCTGGCCATCAGCCCACCTCCCTGATGGTACTCCTAAGTGCTAAGGAACCCTCTGGTCCCCTCCCTAACCTTTGTCCCTGCATCCCTTGGTTCCTTCCCACCCCTCCCCTCCAGCCCCGCCAGCCGCCCTCCCAGGAGATGTCCTGGGTCCAGACAGTCTATTTCTCCTTTGCAGGATTGGACCCTGGGCTTGCTCCTTGCTCCTGTGGCACCCCAGCTGGGCCTGCCACCCGCCACCTGCCACCCGCCCACGTGGACCCCCCTCTGCCCCTGCTGGCATCAGCTTTGGCAGGCTCTGGGCCCCGAGGCCCCTCTGCTCACTGATTACGCAGCAGCCGGTGGGCTCGGGAGCCAGAGCGAGAGATTTATTGTGGTTTTTAGGGGGCGTTTAGGAGCCGATGTGATAATGTCTGTGAACGCACTTTGTAAACTGTAACGGGGGAGTGCCATGCACATGCGAGGGGCTGCGGCTGGGGAGGGGGCGGGAGCCCAGCCCCCACATGACATCCTGGGGCTCAGCAGGGAAGCCCCTTCAGTCTCGGGGGTGGAGAAGCCCTGCTGGGCTCGAGAGCGGGAGTCCCAGGCTGTATCTGCTGGAACAGGGCCTTCCCGGGCCTGCGGGCCCGTCTGTGTCACCAGGCAGCTCTGGAATGAGCTGTGAGCCAGAAAATTGCCGGGGTCCCTCCCCCGCCCAAGAGGCTCCATTGCAGGCAGTGATAGTGACACGCTTCCTGGCTGCAGAGTAGGGAGGACTCCGGCCTCCTGACCCCTGCTCTGGGGGTACTGAGACAACAGGGGGTCAGCAGCTGGACTGGCTTCTTCTGGGGAGGGAAGCTGTGCACAGGTGGAGGGCTCTGCCATCCCACCCTTCTAGCTCAGTGTTACCATCTGAGGATTTTTTTCAGTGGCAAATGTTTGTGGAACACCTACTATGAGCTTGGCACTGCTCTGGTTGCTGGGGCTACAGCAAAGACCAGGACAGACAGAAATCCCCGTCCTTGCAGAGCTTACATGGAGGGAGGGTGAAGAGAGACAATCCACAGGTGAATAAAGGTGGTTTTAATACCAATCGTTACTACAGTGACAGTAAGATGGGAGAATCTGGAACTACTGAAGCTGGCGGGTCCTCTCTGAGGGTCACCCCTCTCTCCAAGTGGGCCCCTCTCTGTGGCCTCCAGGACAACCCTGGACCCTGAGGGGCTCAGCTGGTCCCCCCACCACCTGCCAATTGCTACCCTCCAGGCCTGTAGGCTAGGCAGCCTTGGGCTCCCAGGTCTGTAGTCCAGGGGCTGCCCTGGGTCCTCGAACTTGGGACTGGTGCCTTTATTAATCTTGAGAGTAAGGAGAAGTGAATTAATGCTGTTTGAGCATTACTGGCACCAGCAGCTGTTCAGACCTAAGTTATCTAATTTAATCACCAGCACAACCAAATGATGGGGGAACTGTCATTAATATTCCCATTTTACAGACAGGGAAACTGAGGCCCAGCAAGGTTGTGTAAGTTGCCCAAGGCCACACAGCTGGTACAGTGGAGCTAGGATGTGAACCGTCCAGGGCCCACACTTTTAACTGTTCCCTTCGGTCTCCTTCATCAAGGTCACAAGCCTTGAACCTTATAATTGCCAGGCTGTGCTGAGTGGTTCTACATGCATCACCCCATGTCAGCCTCATTACAGTCTCTTAAGTCAGTGGTCTTCTTATGATCTGCCCCTACACTTTTTACAGAGAAGGAAACTGAAGCCAAGAGCAGGTGAGTCACAGCTGGGAGGTTAGGAAGTCAGGATTTGAATTCAGGCCAGCTAACCCCAAAACTCAAGCACTTAACCTCCTGGCTCTCGCTCCTCCTTGTCTGCTGTCTTGTTTGTGCCCTGAAAGCCCATAGAGGCTGGGTTGTTCCCCCATATCACAGATGGGCACACTGAGGCCCAGGGAGGTGTTTTGTGACTTGTGCATGGTTGCTGGCTGTTGAGCTAGGCGTCCTTCCCGGCTCCCTTACTGAGAGGGCACCTGGCCGGGCCACTGTGGCCAGCAGGTGGTTGAGGAGGTGGGGACAGGGTCCTGGACATTCATCTACGTGTGTAGGCCTCTTGGAGGGAGGCCTGCCCGGAGCCAGCTCTGGGATCCAGGTGTCTGCATCTCCTCCATTACAGACCCCTCCCACCTTCTAGACTTAGCTCTGGGTCCAGCCCCGAGGGGGGTCTCACTTCCCTGCAGGGCAGGGGCACTCTGAAGGGCCATGAGGCTCCTGGCTTAGTGCCCTACCAGCCTGTGACCTTGGCAAGGTCACCGTCTCTGAACTCATTTCTTCTCCGTAAAACGGGATCCTGGTATCTGGCTGGGCTCGATACACAGACTTTTAGTAAAACCTGCGTTGTCTCTGGTGGCTGGAAAGGGACAGCTCTTGCCTAGACCCCCTGGTCATCTGCTTAGGAAGCAGCAGGATGAAGAGGTACTAGAGACCCCTGCCCAGGGTGTCATCATAGCTGTGCCGGCCCAGGATCTGGGTTACTCTGTTCCCCCCACGGGCATTGGCCAGCTGCTGCCCTCGGACCCTGTGGCCCTAAGGCTTGCTGTGACTGACCTCATGGGTGCCAGGGAGGCACAGCCAGGCCCTCCCTGAGCCTCCTGGACGCTCCCCAGGTGGACGGCACCTTCTGGGAGGGATCTGATGTCAGTCTGAGGGCAGCAGTGGCAGAGCCCTGAAGCCTTGGCAGTGGGATTAAGGTGGAGAAATATGAAGCGTGGAAATCATTAGCTTCCTTGGTTGGCAAGAGCCGCCCCGAATGAACATCTGGGGCTTTTAAAATGAACATCAGCTACAGGGACCGGTGCCCTGTGCCCGCCATGCCCAGGCTGCCCTGTGGAATCCTGATCCTGGCCCTTCTTTGGTTGCCACTCAGCCAACACTCACTGAGTGCCTACTGTGGGCCAGGCCCGGAGCCAGGAGGGGAGGGAGAATCCAGCCAGAGAGCGCAGCCGCAGAGGCCACAGTGCCAGCCAGCCAGGAATCAGGCAGGGCAGGGTGGGGGGCCTCCACCTCCTGGGGGCGGTGGGAGCAGGGAGCGGCAGCGTGGCCATGGGTGAGGGCTGGGGGTGGGGGACAGTGCCAGGAGGCTTCCCAGAAGAGGGGTCTTAAGGGGTGGGGGTGGGGATCCCATGAGAGGGACCTGTAAAGGAATTGGGGTAGGAAAGGCTCTGAGCGGGAGTGAGAACGCACGTGCCTCGGGCCCAAGCAGGTGGGCCTGGTGGGGACTGGGGAGAGCTGCAGGCCAGTGTTCTGTCAAGACTGCTGCCAAGCAGCAATGCGAGGGGGGAGGCTTCTGCCTGAGCCTTCTCTTTTCTAAACTAAGCTGGAAATGTGGATTTTTATGTGAAAACTCCCAGTTTTTAAATGGTGGGAATTAATTTTAATTAAAAACAAAAGAGCCTAGGGGGTCAAACCGAGCATGGCTTCTGCTGGATTGGGCCCGTGGGCCCAGAGTTTCTGATCTCCAGTGGCGGCGGTGATGGGGAGGGGGCACAGAGGTGGAGCAGGCTGGTTAGAAGTGGGGGGGCTGTGGAGCGGGAGGAAGCTGGCCAGGGAGAGCCGGTTGGATGGGGGGAGGTTGTGAAGGGGGAGGACGGGGTGGGGTGGACCAGCTGGATGGAGGGGTGTTTTTGAGGGATGCGGTGGGGTGGGCCGGTCGGGTGGGGACTGACATAACTCCCACCAGCGGCGCCACTGCGTGGGGGGGCTAGGCGTGGGTGGGCGTGGGTTGGAAGCAGGACCCCCCCCTACCCCAGCCCGGCGCGCCGCGGCCGCCCGCCGCCTCCATCCGGGCCTCTCCCCACCTCCCGCCCGCGCCCCTCCCCCGCCGGCGCGCACGGCTCCCGCCGCCCCTCCTCCGCCCGCCCGCCTGCTCTCCTCCCGCTCTCCCTGGCTCCCTCCCGGTCTCTCTTAAGTGCCATCGAGGGGCGCCGGGAATTGCAGCCAGTAAATCGCGTCCCACCACTCAGCAGCGGGGCGACCGCAGCGGCGCCGCCCGCGCCCGCCGGGAGCCCGCGCCGCCCGGGCGCCTCTCCAGGGCCCGCAAGGCCCGCCCCCACCCGGCGCGGCGCTGCGCAGGGCCTGCCCCCGGGCCGGCCGGGGCGCGCGGGGCCCGCGCTGGAGGCGAGGACGCGGCGGCCACGGGGCGCACGGCCCGGAGCGCGCGGCCCGCGCCCCCGCGCGCCCTGCCCGCGCCCGCGCCCCGCGCTCCGGAGCCCGGCCCCGCTGCCCGGGCTCTCCTGCGGGACCGATGCCGGCCCTCCGGCCGCTAGGGTAAGGGGGCAGCGCGGGCGAGGCGGGTGAGGAGGGAGGGTGGGCGCGCCCCAGGGATCCGGTGCCCGCCCAGCACGAGCGTCTGGCACGTGGGGGCGTCTCAAATTCCCTCTGGAGGCCGGACAGGTGGCGAGAACGCGGGGGTGTGATGCTCTAAGGCTGGCACTTACTGCGTGCCTACTATGCGCCAGGCGTGACCGGCTCTTTTGAAGTGTTTTTTTTTTCTTGTCCCCATTGTACAGATGAGAAAACGGAGGCTAAGAGAGGGCAAGTAGCTTGCTCAGGGTCCCCAGCTAGAAAGTGGCCAAGCCAGGATTTGATCCCTGGGCTGCTTGACGCCAAAGCCAGAGCTCTCCCTGTTAGGGCACACACAGCCCCAGAGTGAGGGTATGAATATTTCATTGTAAAAAAGAAGAAAAAAATCAGCCATTGTCCCACCACCATAATGCAGCCACTGTATGCGATTAGGTTCTTTCTTTCGGCCTTGTTCTTTTTCCCTCTTTCTTTAAGAATGTGTGCTTTGGGGTCATTTGGACCCTGGTTCCATCCTGAGTCTAGCAGTAGAAGCTGAGAGGCTTCGAGCCAGGCCCTTAACTCTCTGAGCCTGGGTCTCCAGCCTAGGAAAATGGGGATACTCCCAGGGTTAGGGAAGGAGTTAGTGAGACCTGGTGGGTAGCCCTGAAGGCGGAGGAGGAGGTGGGGAGGGGCCAGGGCCTGGGAAAAGGGGCATTGGTTCAGCAGGGATTCATGGAGCACCTGTTAAGTGCAGAAACAGCCCTGGGCTCTGACACTGGGGAAGGTGGGGACAGCCTGGCCCATATGCTTCCAGCAAGAAGGCTCTGTCCAGCGTTGTGGGGTTGCCTGGCCCCACACTCTGCCTTTGCCAGGCCCCTGCTTTCTTCTGAAGTGTCTAGGAGAGTGGCAGTCCCCTGGCTTCACCTCCACCAAGGAAATCAATTGCCTCCAGGAGGAGGCGTCCAGCGTTGCTCAGAATTTTGCACCTGGGTCCAACATTTGGGTCCTGGCTTCTCCCAAGCCCAGGCCTGGGTTTTGGGGCCTGCTGGGACCTTCCAGGCTCACAAGTTTAGCATCAGGCCCAATTCCTTATTCTACCCCAGACCAATGGCATCACCTCCACCAGTGCCCAACTGGAGACGCCAGGCCTGTGGCCTCCCAGACACCTCTACCTGCCCATCCACCCATCCAACCACAGGCCTCTGTGGGTTCTGCCCTCAGACGTCTCTGCCTTCCTTTATTCTCTGACCTGGACATTCCCACCTCTCCTCCCCGGCCTTGACCATCAGTCTGGGACACCATAGCCAAAGTTGTCTTTCTAAATGCAGCTCTGAGTTTCTGAACTCCTCAGCTGTCCACAAACCTAATCTAGGCCAAGCTCCTGAGCTGTCTCCTGAGCTGGGCTTCTCTGTAGTCTGCCCTGCCTACCTCTGCCGCCACACCCCTGTGAGCCCGATGTCCCCTAGTCACAGAGCCCCTGAGCACTGGGTCTCCCCTGCCTGAGATGGTCTCTTCCCCAAACATCCCCTCCCCTGTGTCTTCTGGCCTGTTGAACTCCTGCTCATCCTCAGGCCCAGCTGTGTCCTCTGCTCCCTGTAGGCCTCCCAGACCCCCACCTCTCTGGGGCGGGTGCAGTCAGTGCTCCTTCCCATGGGCACCCCAGCTCTTGGCGAATCCCTCCATCATGGCTCTCAGCATGGTGCAACATGCTTCCATATCAGCCTCCCCCACCAGACTGGGAGCCCCGGGGGAGCAGGGGCCCAGGGTGATAACGTCCCCAGGGTCCAGCATAGGGCCAACCGGGAGTGGCCAGCTTGGTGATCTTTGAGGAATGAACATTGGAGAGTCTGTCAGAAGCTGATGGACCTAAGCTCCTTAGAGGGGCTCTCAGAACCCCCCGGGCGTCAGTGAGGAGTGGGAAGTCACAAGCCTCCTGCCTCCGTGGGGGTCTCCCGCTGGTGAGCAGGATGCCCTGGATGGAGGAGCTGAGGACCAAATCTGCTCCCAGGTACCTACAGGCCTTGACCCTCAGTCGTTGTGCTCAGGGGTCCAGGTCCCACCTGGATTTGTTGGGGCACTGATGGTGGGCACTCAAGCAGAGCGACCCTCCCTGCCCTGTCCTCTAGGGCCCCCAGCCACCTCTGCCCCATCGAGCCCACCCTCACCGTCCTCCGGGGGAACAGGGAGAGTTATGTCAGGCCCTCTGGCCCAGCGCCAGGGCTCCCCATGGAACTATAAATTGACCTGTCGGGAGAGGGAAGAGATTAATGTCGGCCATCTTCATTAGCGCGTCCCCCGGGGTGACGGCGTCTGCCCTGAGCCAGCTGGTTGGAGAGAGTGTGAGTGAGTGAGGGGACTGAGGGGTTTGCACTCCCCCCAGAAAGACGAGGGGCAGGGGCCAGGCCTGCCAGAGAGCCGTGGCCTCCTCCCGCTGGTAGAAGGGCCGTTCCTCTGGCCTCTGCTCCTGGCAGCAGGCGTGCGCTTTGATGGAGGACCTGTGTGCTAATTGGGAGCAGAGATGCGCGCCCTGCAGCTCCGCGGGGCTCCCAGGCTGACACCGCCAGCTCAGCGGCATCTGCTGGGCCTTCATTAGAGGCCTTTCCCCTGACCAGAAAGGAGCCTGCTGCGGGCTGGGGGCTCCCCTCCTCTCTCTTCCCCTCCCTCTCCCCCTCCCCCTCCTCTTCCCCTTCTTTACCGTTGATGATGGGGAAGGAGGCGGCTTTGGCGCGTGGAGTGGATGATGAGGATTGGAAGATCGGAGGGATCTGAGACTTTGTGCATCCTCATGGCCGTGTGACCTTGGGTTGGGCCCTCGACTGCTCTGCACCCAGCTGTCCTCGTCCATGAGATGGGCATGCTCGTGCCCCCTGGGGTGGGGGTGGGGATCGGGCAAGGGTGCAGGTGTGGATTCGTCTTTGGAAATGAGGACAAGGCAGAGCCTGGGGCTGAGACACAGACTCAAGTCCAGCTTCCTGAGTCTGAATCCTGGTGCCGCCTCCTCCTGTGAGGCCCCAGGCCCTCCGAGTGTCAGTTTCCTTGTCTGGCGATGGTTGAGGGCCAGGGCTGGTCTCATGGGGGGAGTCCCTTTTGGGGGAAAGAAACAGAGCCTCCATGCTGGGGTGCAGGCTGCTGTGGGAAGTGACTGTGGCAGCACGTCAGGTGGCATTGGCTTGGTCTATCATTCATTCGCTCACTCATTCATTCATCCAAGACATGCCTCCTACACTGGGATCTTGCACTTGTGGGGGGTCCAGAAGTGCCCTCATCCTCTGGTGGCTTCCCTGGGGAAACAAATCTAGAAACAGATGGGGAAAGGGCTGCATGAGCTGCTGGGACCCCTAGAAAGGAGTCTCCCCAAGTCTAGGGATGTCTGGAAGGCTCCAAGGGGACACCTGTGAGGTGCAGATGGCAGCCTTTCCTAATAGACTTTGCACCAGACTCTGATATGGGGGCAGCTGGCTAGTCACTAAGGCCAGGCTGTCGACCAGGGGGGAGCAGGGGATACTTTGCTCAGTGTGCAGGGCCTGAGACCCCTCCCCACACCCACTCCTGTCTCCCAGCCTTTCCTGGGCACCTGTGGGTGGTGGGAGGGGGGCGGGCCCTACTTGGTGTCTGGTATCACTGGCCTCTGGGCTGTAGCTCAGACTGGGTTCCATGAGCACCCGGCTGGCCAGGTGCCTGCTCGAGGCTGGGGGTATAGGCAGCACTTGGGCCAGGGCCCCCAGTGGGATGGTGCAGTGGTTCAGCCTGTGCCACTCGCTAGCTGAGGGTCACTCTGTAAGGCATCTGACTCTGCTTCTCCGAGCCTCAGTTTCCTTGTTTGTGTAGCAGGGATGGCTGATGTGCTAAGAGTGGAGCACAGCGAGCACCGTCCTGTGGTCATTTCTGCCTCAGGCAGCTGCCCCAGCTCCTGTTTGCTGCCCAGAGAACCCTGGTTAAGTGGGGCGCGGGCTTCTCTGTGGCCCCAGATCTCTCCGTCAACCTGCCAGGGAGTACTAAGCACTCACTGTGCACTGTGGAATGTTTGAACAAAAAGCGCATGGTTTGAGAGTCAGAAAATCCAGCTCTGAATCTTTGCTCCGTAGCCAACCAGCTGTGTGGCCTTGGGCACATCACTTAACCTCTCTGTGCTTCCGTTTTCTCATCTGGAGCTGAAGTGAGATGTAAACTGAAAACCACAGTGCAGATTGTGTTGATCAGTAAGCGTCCACCCTGTGTAGAGGATGGAGCACTGGACCAGGAGTCCGAGCTGTGGGTGGTGCTCCTGCCCCCTTTGTCTTGTGCTGCAACTTTGGGCAAGACTCTCTGGACACATCTGTTAAGGGGGGCCGCGGCGTCTGCCTGCCTCGCAGCTCTTCTGAGCATGAAAAGCCGTGTGGGGTCGAGGGAGAGGGGCTGCTCGCGGGAGGGCTTACAGGGCTGGATTCTTTCCTGCAACAACCCTGGCCCCCCAGAGGTGGATGACCTCCTGGGGCCCTGGTTTCCTGTCTGGAAAGTGGGACCAGACACCCTGCTCACCCTGGTCTTTAGATCTCTGGGGTTCTGCATTTAGTCAGAATTTTAGCCGTTCTATTAATAATGCATCTGAATGAACTGCAGCCCCATTTAATATGAGACGTGTTGAAATATACCATCATCCGACTTTCATATATTAAGATTGCCCTTTGGAAGTGCCCTGTTGGGAGGCCGATGATGGAGAGGTGCCTATTGTTGCCGCCTCGCCCGAGCCCAGCCCGGCCCGCCTGGCAGGCTCAGTCGCGGGAGCTGGCAACATGGCTGTCTGCTCCGCCTCTCCCGAGCAGGCAGGAATCACGAACGCGTTAGCAGTTTCATTAAGCCTCTCGCCAGCCTCCCGCCTCCCTCCCAGCCTCCTCGGTAATTATTTTCCCAGCCCTTCCACTCGCAGCCCCTTAGCGAGCTCCTCTGGATTGGCCGAGTGGCCCCCATGGGCTGGGCTGCTGGGACCTGGCTCTGCCCAGGGCCCCTGTGGGCACCCCCTCCCGACTTTCTGCATTGCCATTTAAGCTTTGTGTCCCCCTGAGGCCTCCGTGAAAATGCAGATCTGCCGCCTGCCAGGGGTGACGGTTAACCCGTTATTATACACCCGCACGTGTCATCTCCTCGGAGCTGCCAACCTCCGTTCAATCAGGCGAAAAGTTTCTCGGGCCTTCTTCTGGGGCTGTCACCGAGTGTGCTCGGGGGACCCAGCCGTGAGGGAGATGGGATTCCTCGTCTTGTGAAGCTGTGAACATCCAGGGCCCTGGGTGGGTAGACAGGACCTGCAGCGCTGGGGATGTGTGGAGATGGAGGGGGCTACGTGTACAGAGTGGGGCCAGGACCTGTGCGCGTGGTGTTCCTGGGACCCACAGCCCTCCACTGCCCAGGGTGATCATGAGACCCAGGTGGGCCCGAACACCCCGTCCTCCTGGCTACGATTGCTTGAGAAATGGGCACACAGCCCATCTGAGCCCATCACAGGTTTCCCTGGAACTTTGACAGAGCCCGTGGGGGAGACTGACTCATTGTGGTTGCTGAACCCAGAGGGTGTGAATATGGGACTGCTGGCTGCTCTCTTCTACAGCCATTTCTAGGGTGGGGAATCTCCGATAAGATCATCGCATGGAGGGAGGCAGAGCTGAGGTGGAAGTATATATTACTTCATTTGGGCCTCTGCGTCCAGCTATGCCTGAAACCACCCCTGGAGTTTTCAGTTACATAAACAGACATGTTCTCTTTTTTGCTCAAGCTATCTTGAGTCGATTTCTTTCTGTTGCAACCAGTAGAGTCCTGACTGATGAGAAAAATCAGGCAGGATTTTACAAAAGCAGTGACATTTTGAGTTGGGTCTTGAAGGATGAAGAGGAGTTCATGCAGCAGAGACATGAGGGAAGAGCAGTCAGGCAGAGGGAACAGCAGGGGTCAGAGGCATGGAGGTGTGAAAGTGCGGGGTGTGGGGAACACCACGTACTGGCTGTGGCACCAAGGCTTGTAAGCACAAATGACAGGAGAGGAGGTGGGGGGTGGAAGCTGGTGCCAGGCTGTGAATGGCAGGTTGAGGAGGGGTAGAGGCTGAAGGTGCTGAGGACTGTGGGAGGGACGGGCAGGAGCAGGGGACGTGGGCTCGGGCAGGTCTGAGGAGGTGCCATGGAGCGGATGAGTAGGACTTGCTGGCAGAGAACGGGCAGGGAGGGCATCTCGGCACAGCATGGCTCTGGGGATCAGAGTGAGAGCAGAAGCTCCAGAGTCAGGGCTGGAGAAGTAGGCAAAGGCCAGAGCACAGGGGCCTCGGACTTGAGGCAGCTGCATCCAGAGGGTCCCAGGACCTGGTGTGGTCACGTCCAGCTGCACCCTGGAGACTGGCCGTTCATTCACTTGTTCATTGAACAGATTTATGAAGCACCTACTATGTGCCAGGCTGTGAGGACACAGCAGTGACCACTCAGACACAGCCATGGAGTCACGCAGCTCCCAGGCTGATGAAGAGACAGGCAATGAGGAAGGAAGAAGATACACGAGAACGTGAAACAGAGTCAAGTGATGGTGACTGGGGTGGGACAGGCATGTGGGTGCCACTGGCCAGGGTGCCCCGGGGAGGCCTCTCCAAGAGGAGACATTTGAGCTGAGACCTGAAGGACGAGGAAGGCTGGCCATGGGGAGATCAGGGAAGAGCATCCCAGGCAGAGGCAGGTGCAAAGGCCCTGTGGCAGTCTGAGTTTGGCCTTTTGAGGGGCAGAAAGGACGCCAGTGTGGCTGGAGTGTGGTGGGCATGAGGTGTGTGTGGGGGGGCCAGATCATGCTGGGCTGGGGTGCACAGGAAGGGGCTTGGGTTTTCTCCCTGTGATGGGGAGTCTTTAGAAGGTCTCAGTAGCAGGTCTGGAGGCAGAGACAGAAGGAGGGAGGTGGCAGTGAAGCGGAGCTGGGAGAGTCCGTGTGGTGTGGGGAGTTAAGGGGAGAAAGAAGGCCCGGGTAGGGCCCTGGTTTTTGGACAGAGCACCTGGGAGGGTGGAGGTGCTGTTTGGGGAGCTGGGATGCCTAGAGCAGCCTAAGCTGGGGGGGGTGTTCAGGGGCAGCTAGAGCTGGTGGGGGTTAAAGCCGAGGTTGTCCGAGGGGAGGGGTGGTGGGGGCCAAGGCCTCGGGAGAGGGGGGCATCTGGAGCGGTTTTTCCTGCCTGACCACCCGGCTGTCCCGGGGCTGGCGTGGGTGTGAGAGCTGTTTGCTGCCCTGGACACAGCTAGTTTGTGCCCTCGCCGTCCCCCTGCTTGGCCGGCCGGAGCACGGAAGGGACATAGCCTGCTGCCCGCAGCCGGGCCGCCTTCTACAGTGCGAAGCTCACCCGAGCTGCTCTGCCTCTTGGTGCCAGCTGGTTTGCTCGGCTGGAGGAGGCCGTGCTAACGGGGCCAAGGTCACAGGCTGCAGCCTGCACGGGTGGCGGGCTGGCTCCCTGACCTATGGGTGGGCGCCCAGGACTGTGCCCCTGGCACCTGTGGGCAGGGGAAGGGGGACGGCTGGCCCACAGACCTTGGTTGCCCACTGTGGGTGGGCTTAGGGGTGAAGGTGAGCTGAATGCTGGAGGAACCCCCCACCCCCCAGCCCCAGAGCTGGAGCCCTGCATGGCTCCCTGTCCCTGCCTCCAGGACCCTGCTGTCCTCCCAGCCTCACACCTGTGCTCCCTCCTTGCTCAGCGACTGCACTGGCGGTCCCCAGGGCCCACGTCTCTCTTGTCACCAGGGCTTTGTCTCTAGGGCTTTGTCTCTGCTGAGCCTTCTTTCTGAAACGCTTCCCCATTCCCCTCCCTGTACTTGGGTCAGGGGTGACAGATGTCCCCATGTATCCCCACCCCCCCTGGGCTTTTCCCTCTGCCAGTCAGCGTTCATGGAGCAAATGTATTCACTTAATATGGATACGGAGGCCGTACTGTGTACTAGATACTGTGCTGGGAGGTGAGATGGGGGTGGTCCGTCTGTGAACAAGACAGACCAGGTCCCGGCCCTCACAGTATAGCGGGAAAGACAGACAGTTAACCAGTAAACAAGCAAAAACATGTCCAGTGCTGGGCTGCAGGCAGAGCTGTGTAGGAAAGCTGAGGGGTGCTGGAGAGAGGGCTTGGGGGTGCCGATGGAGGCAGAGGGATCAGGGAGGCTTTATCTGAGACCTGAGGGAAGGAAAGGTACCAGCCATGGGAGCTGTAGTGGGGAGAGCATTCCAGGTGGGCTCTCTACTTTCTTATCTGTCTCCCTTACTCCTCATACCTTGTGGGGGCCAGCAAAGAGCCGGGGTCTTCACTGGGTCCGAGCTGGTTTGGGGAGGGTTTCCAGGGGCAGGGGTGGCCTATGTGGCCTCTTGGAGCCCAGATCTCAGGGGCATAGGCAGAGGCCAAAGCCAGGTTGGGTTATGGGCCCGGGGGGCGGGCGGCCTTGGTTTCTGCACCCAGCCAGGGCCTAGGCCTGAGACAGGAGTCTGTGAGATAATGTGTGCAGAGGGCCGGCACGCTCTCGGCAAATGGACGGGACTGGGGAGCCTGCATGCCTGGGGTCAGATCCTGCTCCCCTGAGAGGCTGTGGGACAGACCAGCCTCAGGCAAGGCGCTGAACTCGAGCCTCCACATCCTCGTCTGTGAAATGGGCATGGCGGTGCCTCCCTCATGAGGCTGCTTGGAGAATTAAATGAGATAGTACTTAGTGCAGCGCCTGGCACAGGACAGGCACTGGGTGTGTTGCCCTTACCGCTGTGGTTATTCTTGGCATTTGCTGAGCGAGTCACAGACAGGGCTGCTGTTGAGTTGGAGTCTTATCCCAGCAGCCCTGTTCACCGGTCCACCTCCAGCTCCTAGAACAGTGCCTGTGACACGTGGTGGGTGCTCTGTCGGTGTTTGTTGACTGACTGCCTGACTGTGTGAGCGAGCAGCCCCCAGGTGGTGGGGAGGACAAGGCACAGATCATACTAGCTCCCCTTATGGGAGCTTGGGCTGCACCCCGTGGGCTGACTGTTGGGGTCCCAGGCATCTGGGGTGGCCCTGAGATACCAGACCTCTCCAAGCCTCAGTTTCCTCCTCTGTGAAATGGAGCTGATGTGATCCTGACCCCATGACCCGTCCCCAGGTCGTCGGCAGGCTCATGAGAAAATGATATTAAAAGGGCCCCGAGGACAGCTGAGCCCTCGGGAATGCTGGCGATGACACCATCTGATTTCCCGAGGCTGCCCAAGGTCTCCGGGAGGCTGGCGAGATGTTCAGGCTCCAGACAGGGAACTGGGCCTCTCCCTGCCTCCAGTGGCCTGTGTGTGAGGGGCTCCTGGCGGTGCGGCCGCTCCGACGTCGAGGGTAATGTGATGTTGACTCGGCTTTGTCTGGCGGCTTGTTCAGGGCCTCAGGGAGCCCGTTCCCACAGGCGTCCACCCTCAGCTGCAGCCCCAGGCAGGGGCCCGCCCCTCAGCCCAGGTTCCCACTGCCCCCGTGCCTGTAGTCCTGCCTCCCAGTGGCCCTGGAGGAGCCACTGTGGTGGGTTGGTGCTCCTTCTGGAAGGGAGGTCCTGAGCTGGGCCTGGCACGTAGTAGGTGTGCAGGAAGGGCTTGGTTCAGGGGTGGGCACCCGGCGGCCTGGCCCTGACCTGGGTCCTGCTGCCGACCCGTGGGCGGCCTTGGGTGGTGGGTTGCTGGTTCAGTGGAGCCAGGAGACGCCTGCGAGCTGTGAGTCCCAACCTCCAGGTTGTTCTCAGGTTTGTGGCTGGAGCAGGTGGACTCACAGGGGCCTGAATATGAGGGTTTTTACCCCTTTTCCTCTGCTGCCCCCGAGGCAGGTGGAGACCACTGGCCTCTTGCAGATGGGGAAACTGAGGCCCACAGAGGGCCAAGGTGTGGGGGAAGCCAGATGGGTTTCCGCTTCCGTGTGCCCTGCGTTTACGGTGCGTTGGCCGTCGGCTGGGTACACGCCATCCTCTTAGACCCTCTGTGCAGCGGTGCCCAGCGAGGCGGGTCCCGTCACTGCTCCGTTTTGTTCTTATTGACTTTTGGGGCTATAACTTAATACAGAAAAGTGCACAGATCCCAAGTGTACAGCTGGGTGGGTTTTCACATCCTTGTGTAGTCGTGTCACCCCCATCCAGGTCCAGACCTAGAACATTCCCAGCAACCTGGGAGCCTCCCTCGTGCCCCTTCCAGT
This sequence comes from Ceratotherium simum simum, assembly GCF_057802395.1. Classification (NCBI taxonomy): domain Eukaryota; kingdom Metazoa; phylum Chordata; class Mammalia; order Perissodactyla; family Rhinocerotidae; genus Ceratotherium; species Ceratotherium simum. The sequence continues at coordinate 7,739,605 of NC_141924.1, forward strand.
CCTCGCCCGCCTGCCGCCGACAGCCGCCCTCCTGGCCTCTAACAGTGGAGGCCGGCTGTGTCTGTCTGTGCCTCTCGCGAACAGAATCGCAGTGTGTCCCCTGTCGTGTCGGCCGCTTTCGCTCAGCATGACGTCTCTGCAAGTCCTCAGTGCTGTTGCTCTAGTAGAAGTTGGCAGAACTGGGATTTGAACCCTCCTACTGACTCTGCCCACGGCACTCAGAGATCACTCCTGCTCACAGCCCTCCAGGGGCTCCATGGCCCTTGGAAGAAAGACCCACATCCTCCCCCTGCCTTGCCTGTGCCAGCTCCTGCTCCGTCACTGCCCTCAGCTCCTTCCTATCTCAGGGCCTTTGCACATGCTGTTCCTTCCTCCTGTCTGCCCTCAGCTTCCTTTCAGGGCCCGGCTGGAGTGTCACCTCCTCCAGCTTGCCTGCTGGGATGTCCCCAGACCAGGCTGGGCCCTCCTGGTGGATGTCATCAGGCTAGTTCGTGCTTTTACTTTACTGCCCATGTCATTTGTAATTAATTGTCCGTTAAGCATCTGCCTCCCCCGTGAGACAGTAAACTCCACTCCAGGAGGCAGGGCTGGTGTCTGCTGAGTTCACGGCTGCGTCCCCAGCGCTGTTCATTGATTCGTTCCCCCATCCTTCTAGTCATCTGTTCGTACAGCAAATACTGAGGGCCTGCTGTGCTGCAGCCTCTCAGCTAGTGTTTGTTGAGTGAGTGAGTGAGTGAATGGATGGATGGATGGATCAATGAATGAATGTACATCTGCCTCTAAAGCCAGGATTCTTTCCACTGCTTTCCATAATCTTTGATACCACCTCTCTGGGCCTCAGTTTCCCCAGCTGTCAAATGAGGGAGCCAGACCTTCCAACCAAATTCCAACTTTGAGGATGTGGGGCAGGTGGGCTGGCTTTGGCTGCAGATGCCCAGGGGCAGCCCAGCTGAGCAGCGAGGTGACCACAGGCTACAGGGCAGATTCCATCCCAGGCAGCGATGCCTGCTCCAGTGCTGGCCCCAGTGCTTGGCAGGGTGCCTTCTGCACCTGTGTCACCAGAGCCCCTGGCGTCCCCGGGGGGGTGCAGGGCTCAATGCCCAGATCCGTCAAGGGGCTTGCCAAGACCATGCAGCCGCCCAGCTTCTGAGCTCCAGTTCGGGCAGCTGGGCCTCGAAGGGAAGGAAAGAGTAGGGTTGCCCGGGTGTGGGAGGCAGTGGAAGCAAGAATGATGGGCCCTGTGGACCTGGGTTCGAGCCTGGCTCCCTGCCTTATAGCTGGGTGGCCTTGGTCAGATCACTTCCCCTGGTGAGCTCAGCATCCCAGCTGTAAAAATGGGAGTAACAGTCACCATCGTCCCGGGCTGCTGGGGCCTCTAAGGTTCGCCAGACCTGGGGGAGCATGCAGGAGTTCTCTGCGGGGCTGGCCTTCTCTGGGGTCCAGCCGGCCAGGCCTCGGCCGGAAGCCGTGCGGCGCGAGGTGGTTCAGCCACTCAGCGGCTCGTCAGCCAGGCGGGCGGTGTCCTGGGGCCGGGTTTGATTAGTTCAGGTTGACAGTCGCGCTCCGCGGCGCTGCCGGGAGGGGAGCCCGTGATTACCCTAATGAAGCTTGAACGCAGTTTGTCATCCAAACAGCTGGTTTGGAGCCGCGCCGCTGCCAGCTGCCCTGCTTAGCTGTGCAGCCGCACGCCCGGCACCGCACACCCGAGCGGCCCGCCACCAGCCCAGCCGGGCAGGAGGTGGCAGCCCCAGGTGGGCTGTGGGGTAGCCCCAGGGGAGTGGGATGGGCCACCCAGGGGTCGGGGACTTGGCAGAGCCTGGGACAGTGGAGCAGGGCAGCTTCTCAGGACATTCACAGGGCAGCCCCCTGACTTAAGACCTCATTTTCCCCATCTGTAGAGTGGGTGTTGGGGACTTGGCAGCTTTAAGTCTCAGATTTCAGGTGGAGGTGTCTCCTCTGGGAATCCTTCTCAGACCCTACAGGCTGGGTCAGAAGCCTCCACAGCCCTCAGGGCAGGCCCCATCACCCCCTAATGGCCCTGTGTTGTCACTGAAGGTCTGGGTGGTTGTCACTCTGTCTCATTCATTCATTCAGCAAATATTTATGAGAACACACAACAGTGGGCAAACCAATCACCATCCTGCCTTCGTGGAGTTTGCATTCTTGTGGGAGAGACTCACAGGACCTTGACCTCATCTGAGGAGCCTGGGAGGGCTTTCTGGAGGAGGTGGCAACTGAGCCTATAACAACCAGGGGGGAGAGAGACACAGGGAAGAGTGTTCCAGGCAGGAGGAACAGCATGTGCAAAGGCCCTGAGGTAGGAGTGTGGTGTTGGGGAGGAGTGTGAGTCATCTGGTGACACTGAAGGTGTCAGCACTTGCCCAGGGAGGGGACTTATTTCATGCCCTGTGCTGGGCAAGTTCACTGTGTGATCTTTCATTTAACGTTGCTGATAGCCCTGGGAGGAAGGGTCATTGTTCCATGCTGCAGATGGGGAAACTGAGGCCCACGGCATGGGAGGGTGGTGCCCTGTAGGTCTCTGCAGCCGCAGGTCTACCTGGTGGCCCCCTGAGAGTTTCTGAATCAGGGGTGTAGGCTCTGCCTGGGGTAGAGTCCACAGGGGCACTCAGATGAGGAGGGGGTTGGGCTGGGGCCTGGGACCCCGTCCTGGGCTTAAGCCCTTGCACAGCGGAGGAGGGCAGGGAAGAGGGCCAGTAGGCATCCCAGGGCCTCCACTGGACAGTGGGGGGGTCTCTGTTACTCTGGGCCAGGCCTGTGTTTGAACCTAGTAGCTCCCGAGTCCACACTCTCTCCACCGCCCCCTGAGCCATTTCCAACCAGTGTGAGGCCACCTTCTTCCCAGGGCTTGGCTTGGCCTGGAGATGGGGGTGGGGGTAGGGGGAGGGAGGGGACTGGCCTCCCCCATGTTCAACCCCTGGCTACTTCCTGTTGTCTCTGCCCCCCTCTGATGCTGGGCCCCATCTCCTCCCTCCTGTGTCCCTGCAGTGGCCTCCTGGGTGGCTTTCCAGATGTGTCTCCTGTGGTCCTCCTGTTCCCACCGCCCCTTTTGTCTCGACACTCCCTTCCCCCCATACTGTCCGTGGCTCCCTGCCCCCCCCGCACAGAGCCCACATTCACTGCCTCCTAGCCTTGTCCCCACTCCTCTCCTCACTTTGCCCCTTGCTCGCGTTACTCTGCCCTGAATGACCACGGCCTCTGCCTCCTGGCCAGGGGAGTGTGGGGCCCTGTGTCCTGCACGGCCGTCTGTCCTGCAGCCGCTCTCGAAGCAGGTGTGTGCAGGCTGGGTGCCAGACCCGACAAGCGCTCCCCTGCTGCGGGCAGACACGAGCAGCCCTTGGCAGCTTGAGAGCCGGGGCGAAGGACAGCTTTGTGGCCTCACTGCAGGCGGGGAGGAACTCCCACCGCTCTGCTCCCTCCGTCTCACTGCTACTGGTGTGACTGCTGCCTCGGCCGCCTGCCTGGGGAGGCGGTGGCTCTGGAAGGACCGGCTTCTCAGATGCTCCCGCCTCACCTCTGGGAGACCCCACCGGGTCTCTGCCCTGGCTCAGAGAGGGATGGGGGAGCTAGGGCTCCCAGAGTGGGGATGTGGAGTGAGCTGGGGGCCGGGGGGAGGCTGGTGGGACGTGGGTGTGGACAGAGCGGGCCCACGAACGGTGGGCAGGGAGGCACGGGCTGGACTGCAGCCTTGGTGAGAGGGCACCAGAACGCTTGTGGTTCCCCCGGCCCAGCCTGTGCTTTCTCCCGCCTGAAATGCCCTTCCCTGGCGGAGGCCTGCATCAGGAGCTTCCTCTGGGGTCTGGAACGGGCCACAGCAAATGAACGCAGCGAGAGTGAACAGTGATGCTCCCGAAGGTGTGACAGGCCCTTGCCGTGCGCGGGGCCCAGGTTAAGCATTTCACATACATCGTCCCCTTGACTCCACCCACAGCCCTGTGAGGTAGTTGGTGCCTCTCCCCATTTTACACATGAGGACATGGAGGCCCAGAGAGGTTAAGTAACTTGCCCAGGGTCACACAGCCAGGAAGTGAGTTAGCTGGGGTTTGATCCTGGGCGGTCTGAAGCCAAGGACTGGGCTCGTAACCAAGAGATTGGGGGTTGGAAAGGAGGCTGGACAGATGACCAGACCAGGCTCAAGGTGGGTTGTTGAGTGGGAGCCGTGCTTGAGAATGGGCCTGAGCCCTGTGGGTTGAGTGCTGCTGGGGTCTTGGGGCTGAGACCCTCGGTGAGGACTGGACCTCCGGGCCATCAGGCACCTGCATCCTGAAGGCACCTATCCTGTCCTGCCTCTGGGAAGCCCTCCAAGACACCTCTCAGGGAGGCCAGGCTCCAGGCAGCTTGCCTTCCCAGGACACCGTGGTCGTTTGCCGAGAAATCTGTTCTGGAGAGCTGGGCTCTGCAGGGGGTGCGTCCAGCCTGGCTGGAGGGAACACGTGGGCAGAGCAGCCAGAGAGGGGCAGGGGTGCGGTCCTCCTGCAGAGGGAGCAGCTCACAACTTCTCCGTGGCTGGGCCTGGGATGGTGGCAGAGAGGGTGCGTTAGTTCACCTAAGAGAAGATGAGGCCTCACCCAACAACAGTAATGGCAAATCGGAGGCTCACAGATATAAAAATAACATTGCAGCCGAGACAAGGGCTGTGAAGACTGCGGGAGATCAGAGAGGCTTCCTGGAGGAGGAGGCCCAGAGCTATGATGGGAGGGATAGATAGGACTTAAATGGGTAGAAGCGGGGAACAATGTGCCAGGCTGAGGGAAAGCCTGTGCAAAGGCCCTGTGGAGGGCGGCATGTGTGGTTGGCGCAAGAAGATCTGGGGGTGGTAGTGTGGAGCCTGATGAGGCAGGACCTCCAGGAGCTGGTTCAAGCTAGGGAGTGGTCAGCCAGATGTCACACATGCACTTGCAGATTCTGAGAATCTGGGGAGTCCTTGTAGCCCGCGGCCTGGAAATCTCAGGGGTCGTGGCCCAGCTCCACCTGTTCCTCTGTGTGTCCTCTTGGGCGAGGAGGGTGCCATCTCTGAGCCTGTTTCCCCATCTAGAAAATGGGCTCGCTCCCCCCATCAAAGCCTGGATGTGGGGGCTCAGTGTGGGAATGTATGTGAAATGCCTGTGTGGCATGAAGCAGACCCCGAAGGTCCCACTCAGGAAGTTAGTGAGCCCCCTTCCTCCCCCATTTCCTAGGGTTCCTGCTCACCTTCTATAGGTTGGTGGGGAGGCCTGTGCCCTGCAACTTTGGCTGCTGTCTCGTTAGCAGGTTAGCAGGTTGGGGGAAGGTGAGTCCATGGCCAGGATCAGAACCCCAAGATCACGCCCTCCCTCAGGTGGGGTCTTCTGAGGGCCATGGCAGGCACCCCCCCCCCGCCACCCCACTCCTCCTGTTCCTTCCGCACAAGGCCTCTTCGCACCTGGAGGTGTCATCACGAGGGGTTGCATCCAGCCACATTCTCAGACACTGTGCCCAGGGCTTCCCTGCGGCCCCACCGCAGCAGTGCTGACCTCGGAGTCTGACGTGGAGTGAACCCCGGCTCGGCTCTGTGACCGCTGTGTGCCTCATCCGTCCCCTCCAAGTAGGGAGAGTACTGCTTGCCTCATGCAGCTGTCATGAGGGTTAGAGTCCCTTGGGGACGTGCCTGGCATATAGTAGTCATTTAATACATATTAATTCCTTTCCCCTCCTGATCCCATGCCATGGGGATTCACTTCAGGCTGTGGAGAAAGATCTGCACATTCCTCATCAGAAAAGATACTTGGTAAGTGCTCGTTAAAGGACGGAGTGGCCACTAGCAGAGCAGGATGGGCTGTGCCCAGAGCTCGAGTTCTGGGGTCGCCTGGCTGTGTGACGTTGGGCAGGTCATGTGCCCTCTCTGGGCTCCGCTGTAGCAGGTGAGCAAGGCTGACGCAGCCCGATGAAGCCACCTCAGAGAGTGAATGTGGCAGCTCTTTGCCGACTTAAAAGCTCGGTCCAGACCACAGTTGTGGTTTCATAGCTGAGGAAACCGAGGCCCAGATGGGTGAAGTGCTGGCCTGGGGCAGCCCAGCTGGGGGTGCTGCCTAGCTCCATGAGGCTCTGAGTCCAGTGCTCTTTCGCCGGACTGTGTGGACTGTGCATCGGCCAGCTGGGCACCAGCACAGGCCCGACTTAGGGTCTTGGATGCGCATTGCAGGGTCTGTCCGAGGTGCAGCCGCAGGATAACCTGGCGAAGGTGCCGTGTTTCGTGTCTGCTGAGAGTTTACTGCCCTGCCTCGGGCCCAGCCGAGACAGGAGAGGACACTGTCACAGGTTGGCTTCACCAGAAACAGACCCCAGGGTGCCCGTGCGGGACGTTTGTCAGGAGCACTCCGAGAACAGCGGCTGGAGGGCAGAGGGTGAGGTTGGGCTGCGCTGCCGTCACAACAGGGGCCTCAGGACCCCGTGGGCGCGGAGCTGGGGTGGTCCTGCAGAGCTGTCCCAGGTTGAGGCCATGGCACCTGTGTTGACTGGTCACTGGTGCAGCTGTCCCCAGGGAGAGAGCATCCTCAGGGGGAGGGGGCTCCCTTCTGCTCAGGGTCACAGCTGTGAGCCCTCCACAACTGGCACCCCCGCAGCCGGGAACCGCGCCTTGGCCCTCAGGGGGTCTGGGTGCTGCACCTCGACAGGCGTCCTGTGGCATCAACCACCAGGCACCCAGTGGCTTAGTCTCCGCGGGGACGGCAGTGACAGCAGCCCTGGCCTCCTGTGCCTCTGCACCCCCAGTGGCCCTGCGAGGTGGGGCTCCCGATGGCCCCTTTCAACCTGAGCGACTGAGGCCCACTGAGGTGCGCAGGCCCCCAGGCCACGGGGCGAGTCGGTGGCAGGATTGGGGCTCGGAGCGCAGCGCCCTGCACCCCTGGCCTCCCCCTCCCAGCACCCCACGCACTTTCAGACCTGGCCTGTGCTCCCGCCGTCCCTCCAGCTCTTCTCTGTTCAGGGCTGTCTCGGCTCCTCCGTGAATGTTCTGTCCTCCTTGCTTCAGGGCCCTTGCCTCTGGTGCAGCCGTCGCTGGGGTCACTCCTGCATGACTTTGAGCTGCTTGAAGGCAAGGCTGGGGCCCCTCCTTGGTGTCCTGTCTGCTGGGACTCCTGGCGCAATGCCCAGCCCCGCAGCGCTGCACAAACTCCAGCAGAATTGAATTAGTCTTCAGGCCCAGCCCCTCCCCACCGGTGTGACTGCTGCGCGTAGGGTGTGGGCTGGTGCCGGCCCTGCCTCCCGGGGCTGCCCGCGGGGAGGAAACTGTGGTGAGGCCCGGCCTCAGGGGCCCCACCTGGTGAGGTGAGAGGGAGGAGGCCACCAGGCAGGAGGGGACACCTTGGGGGCACTTTCCTGGAGGTTTCCCTCCCAGAGCCTCCAGTGAGATCACAGGAGACAGTGGCTGTGAAAGGACATTAGCAAACCGCACGATTCAGGACAAATGGTGGAGAGTATTTCTCAAATTGCAGGTTATCTTCTGATATCACTACCGCTGTTTGTCTCCCAGTTTCCGCTTCCCTCACCGTATCTGTCCTGGTGAAGTTAATTGTTTGCTTGTCAGCATTGCTGGCCAACCCGCCCCTCCTCCTCCCACATCCTCGTTTCCCTCATCCCTGCCCCTGCCCGTGATAATAACAGTAGTAATAGCAGCAGCTCCCTCGTTGCCTGCCCTGTGCACATGGACTCATTTAGTCCTCACAGCAGCCTCCTGACGGCGGTACAGTTGTCACCCCCATTTTACAGATGGGGAAACTGAGGCCCAGAGCTGGATTCAAACCCGGCCCCCTGCTCCGGGGTCTGTGCTCTGAACCGCAGTGCCCACTGCTTCTCGACTTTTCCTGTGTCTGCCTGCGAGCCTTTGTACTTGCAGGACCCCCCGTCTGGAATGCTCTTGCTCCAGGGCCGTACGTGGTTCAGCTCAGCTGTCACCTCCTCAGAGAGGTCACCCCTGATGATCGAGAGTGACACCCCCACCTCTCACTGTCATTCTGTCCCCTCACCTGGACACACAGCTCTTCCCTATGATGTCAGAAGCTTGAGCAGGGTGACCTCTGAGGGCCTCCCAGCTCCCGTGTCCTCAGAGCCCAGCTGCTCCTGTCTGCATGGCCCCCGCGTGTTGGCCCGTCCTCTCCTGGCTGCAAGAGGGGCAGCCACCCCAGCCTCTCCTGAGGCTCTAGGCCTAGGGCCCTGGGACTCAGATGGGCTTGGTTGGGCTGTGCAGTGGGGGCTTTGGCCTCTGAACTAGAGGCCAAAGAGAACTGAGCTGGGTGAGTGATCAAACCTGGACTCACAGAACACACCTGCATTCATTCATTCATTCACTCATTCATTCACTCAGTCACTCACTCAATCACTCATTCATTCACTCAACACTAACTTGTTAGGAATCTTCCTGCTGGCCACATCTTCTGTGCTGAATGAATGCTTCTCCAGTGAAGGAATGAATGTCCATCCTTGCCTCTCTGGGCCCAGTTCAGGGCCTGTCTGTTCCACAGAAGTCCCTCCCTGCACGCTCCCCAGGGAGACCCCTGACCCTCCCTGCTGATGTTTGATGTCATGGTCAAGAAAAGGGCTTGTTGTCGCTCTGACATCTTCCAGCCGACCCCTTCCTCCTCCCTCCGTGTGTGACGGCTGCCAGGACTCCTCGAGCCGTATTGCAGCCAGCCTCTAGAAGGATCGTATGGTGTGTGTTGGGACTCCCTTCCCCCGGGGTCATCGTCTTTGCCTTCTGAGTGTCACAGGTGCCCCTCAGTGCCCAGAATGGGGCCTGACACAGTAAGTCCTCGATAAGTCTACTAAGTGAATGAATGAATGAATGAGTGAATCCTTCACTCCATTTCCCTCACTTAGGTGCCACTGTCTGCTTTGTGCTTCCTCAGATTCTTGTTGAATTAGAAGGGGAAACAACAGTGACAGCAATAATAATTGCTCGTATTTACCCAGCACTTGCCGTGTGCCAGGCAGAGTTCTACATGTTTCACGTGTGAATTCATCCCGTTGTCGCTGTCCTGTGGGGCGGGTATGAGTGCCCCCTTTTCCATGAGGAAACAGGCACAGGGGAGCCAGCAACTTGCCCAGGGTCTCGGGGCTCCTCAGGGGGGAGTTGGGATATAAACCCAGCAGGGCCCCCAGAGCCCGTGTTCTTGAATTGGTAGTTGTAGACAGGACTCCATTTTGCTGAAGAGGGGCAGGAGGCCCTGGGAGGCTGCCCCCTGGGACATGCCTCTGGAGATGGAGAGGACGGGAGTGCCAGGCTGCATGCGGCTCCTGAGCCCTTGGAGTAAGCTGGCCGTAGAAGGCGGGGTGGGGGGCGGTGTGGTCAGAGCTGGGGAAACCTGGGGGCCTCACAGGGCCATGGGGGGCAGGGGTCTTCCAGCCCCTGCTAGGGCCTCCCTTGTATCCCCAAAGGGGCAGTGTCCAGTGAGCCATGTGGCCTGAGTTGCATGTCCCTGGTGCCCGGTGCTCCCTTGTGCCCTGAAGGACTGTCTGTCTGAAGCCCCTGTCCGTCACCGACTGGTCGGGACGCAGCGGCCCCTGGGGCTGCCTCTGAACGAGGAGGCCTTAAATCCACGGCCAGCCTCGCTCCTGAATTGCTTGCGCGGTTTTTACAGTTGCTTGGGGAACTGTAAGTCTGCGTTGCCTGACTCCTGTGTATTTAAATTCTCAGCCATAATGTTATATTAACTCATTTTTTGCAGTTTCCTGGGAGGCCGTGTGTACATTACTGGGGCAGTGGGGGAGTGGGAACGGCCATGCATGTGGACAAACACAGCTGTGAGTGTGCCCGGCGCTGGGGGCTCACCGGGGGCCTCCCCCTCCAGAGGGCCCCCACAAGAGGTGTTTCCTGCCAGCCAGGTATTCACGGTGCCTGAGTCCCCCTGAAGTTGCGCATGCCGCCGTGTGGCTGGTGAAGTCAAGATCCCTGCTAGGGATGGCTCCGGAGCCCGGGTGAGCCCTGTGGGTCACGCGTCCGTTGTTCATTTGCGTCCAGGTGTGTCCGTCCCCTCATCCGTCTCCAGACACCTGCTGAGTGCCTACTGTGCCCCCAGTGTGGAGAGACAACTGGAACACAGCTGACAGTCCTGTCAGTGGTGCCCAAGGTCAAAGCTGCCAAGTGGCAAGCCTGGCATCAGACCCAGGCCTGCTGGCCCCATCATCCGTGTTCTCACTGCCCTGTTCCACGGCTCTCTGGGAAAAGGCATTTCGAATGTGTGGAACAGTATGTGCAAAGGCCTAGGGGCCAGAACATGGTTGGTGAGTTTGAGGAACAGCCAGGTGGCCGGTGTGGCTGGAGCAGAGTGATGGGGGTGAGAATGGACGAGGGGAGGGTGGCGAAGTTGAGGGGCCCGATCTTGAGGGCTGTGATGAGGAATTGGGGGCTCACTGTGTTCCCTCGTCCTGTTCCTGAACCAGGGCAGCAGTGATGGGACAGAGGGAGGATGATAAACGGGGGAGGGCAGAACGGCGGGGCGTGGCGCCGTAGGGCAGGATCTAGGGGCTCCTGGGGGTGGGATGAGCGAGAGGGGAACTCGGGGAGGGTCAGGGCTCGAGGAGCCCAGGGGCTGGGGTGAGAGGGAGAGATTTCCCGGGAAAGGCCTGGCGGGGGAGCCCAGTTGCTCAGCTGCACCACGGCCCTGCTCTGGGGACAGGGTAAGCGGGACTTCTCAGCTGGCTTCCTTGCCTGCCCGCCGTGGAAGGTTCGTCCAGGTCTCTGTGGGGTGTGAAGAAGGGCTTGGAGCTCAGCCCTGATGCTTTCTTTAGTGGTTCGCTCCCTGCCTCAGTGTCTTCATCCAGAAAATAGGGATCGGAGACTCGTGAGAGTTGAGATAATGGCTGTAAAGTTCTGGCACTGGTGGAAGGTTCAACCTCTGCTTATTGCCCACTTGCTCTGTCATTTGATTCTCTGGGCTCAAATAATGTCCCCATTGTATGGGGAGGGGACTGCAGGTCAGAAAGGGAAATGACTTGCCCAGAGCCCCTCTGGGTCCTGGTGTGGCCAGGCCCAGGGACCCGTGCAGTGCGAGGGAGACAGACCTGGAATTAGACCCCGCCCCCCCTGCCCCCCACCCACCCCCCCAGTGAGTCCCCCACAGCCTTCCATGGCTGCCCAGGCAGGAGTGGGGCTGGGATAGCTCAAGCTTGGAGCCCTGGCACGTGGGCCCAGCCCTCAGGTCTCCCTGCCTGTGGGGCACAAGGGCAGGGCCAGAGGAACACTATCCCAGCATTTGTTCATGTGCAGTGCCCTCCACTCAGCCACATCCTCACCCTTTCAGTCTCAGCTCAGCCAGCACCTCCTCCAGGAAGCCCTCTCTGACTTGGTTCCCAACAATCACACATTAACTCGGTGCCCCCATAGCCCTGTGCTCACTTTGCTGTCAGTGTGGACCTGGCCAGGTGCCATGATCTGTCCTCCTCCCCCACTGCTCCCCACATGTGGGGCTGTGTCCCCTCCCTCCTGTGTCCCCAGCACCCCTCGAAGGGCATGGTACAGAGATGTCAGTGAATGCCTATAGAATAGAGCTGGACGGACCTCAGGCCAGGGGCAGGGCAGAGGCCTGAACCTCACTGGGCAAGTGCCAATCCTGGCTGATTTCACGCCCCAGGCCCCAGCTGACCACGGTGGATCTGGGATAAACTGCACACCCGTGGCCAGCCTCTCTCAGGACAGCTCCTGAGCAGCAGGCTCTGGTGACATCCTACATCTGGAGGTGCTGGGCACAGTGCCAGCGAGATAGCAGTGTCTTCCCAAGCCCTGGGACTTCACAGAGCGAGGCTGGTCACCTGCAGCCCAGTGGCTCAGCCCGGAGTTGTCCCTCACCCGAAGTCCCTGATGGAGGGTTGGCTGGGCAGTGCCGGGGGTCATGGGTGGAGGGCCCCATCCTGCCTCCCTCGCCAGGCCTGAGCCTGCTCCCTGGAATCGTCCCCAAATGCCAGCCTCCATTCTTCCACTTAATGAGGAAAGCTCTTCTCTTCTCCTCGCCATCCCCCCTTCTTCCAAAATGGATTTACCGTTCCGCTGCACCGTGTCCCCCTCCTCCTCCTCCCCTCTCCTCTCATAGGCCGCCGAGGGAAGTGGAGGGTGTTATTGTATATTTTAGCCGATTGTTCCCCGTACTCCCCAGTCTCTTTGGGGTGGGGCTGAGGGGATGGGGGAGTAAGTAAATTATATATTGAACTCCTAACTGGAGCTGAGGCCTTGTGGTTTCCATGGCAACCAGGCTGGAAATAGCTTGGCGTGACATCAGCACGGTACAGGTATAGCCGGATCCAGCCGTTCCCCAAACAAGCTGGCAAGGGGAACAAGGGATGCGCAGCTAATTAGCATATGCAAATCAGGCCTGGTGAGTGGGGTGGGGCCTGGGATGCCCCAGCAGGGCCCGTGGCCATGGCCAGGGCCTCTGGCAGGTAAGCAGGCCAGGGGTGGTGGTGGCGTCAGGGCCCAGGCCTCCTCGGCACATGCCCCTGTGCTGGGGCTGGTAGGGGCCTCCACTGTGGGGCCCAGGCTGCCTGAACCTGCCTGCCATGTGGGGTTCTGGGAGCGTGGCCAACGGGCTGCCAGGGGCTGTGCGGGCACATGGTACGGAGCCGGGATGGTTCCCTGCCTGGGCTCCAGTGGGATCTGGCTCCTCTTGGCTTACGGGTGCCTTTGACGCCAGCTACCTAATTGGGCCCTGCTGGCTGGCTGCCATTTTTCCCTCCAGGTCTGTGAGGAAGGGTCACCCTGTGCCCACCACCTCGGCTCACCTCCTTCACCTCCAGGCCATGGGAAAGGCCCACAGACACCCCCACAGCTGCTCCGCTGCCATGTCCTACATCCCCCTTCCCGCCTAGACCCACCGGAGCGGGAAGAGCAGAGCCCTTCATTTGTGGCTTGACACCGCCCGCTGGTCACTTGGTCTGTCTGAGTCTCAGTTTCCCCCTCAGTGAAATGGGGGTATTTTTTCCCTGCCCACCTACCTCGCAGGTGATGAGGGACTAATGAGGTGACACTGGGAAAGGGCCTGGGTGAGCTTGACGGGCCAGACACATCTGGAGGAGGAGGAGATTTTCTGTCATCTCTGTTTAACTCGGAGGTCTGTCACCCAGCACGCCCCCACCGCCCCACCCCTACACACAAACACACAAACACACACTCTGGTGAGACTTGAGAACTTGCAGTAAATTTCTGGGCGAGGTGAAATATTGTCACCTTCATTGTGGTGATTTCCACACGAGGGCTCTTGGCTGAATTGCCGACATTCAAGCTGGGCGTGCTCCGTGGCTAAATGAGATAGTTTATTCATTTCAGCAAATGTTGAGGGTGTGCCGAGTGAGGGCGGGTGGGGAAGGGGGGGTGAGTCAGACAGGGCCAAGCCCGGGGAGTGCTCAGTCTGCTGGAGGAGGCAGACAGATGGTGTGGCCAGCGCTGCCTGGGGACTGGGGTGTCTGGGAAGATTGTCGAGGCATGGGGCCTTTGAGCAATGCCTTAAGGCCACGTCAGAGTCCACTTGGCAGGGAAGGGAGCAGGGAAAGGCATTCCAGGGAGAGAAGGGGGTGGGCACACAGGCTCTGGGAAAAGACACCCAGCATTTGGGGAAAGGGTGACATTTGTGACTGGAGTAAAGTGATAGAGATGATGCCAGAAAGTTGCAGGTTCCAGCCCCAGAGAGGCTGGAAGCCAAGGAGTTTGGACGTGATCCAGGAGGCAGTGGGAGCCATCAATTGCACTTGAGCAGGGGACTGATGTGATCAGGTGCCGGTTTCAGAAAGCAAAGGTGGCTGGAGAGGGCCAGGTGTGAGGCAGCTCTGATGGAGGTTGGAGTAGTCATGGGTGGTGTTAAGGACAGGAATACCAGTTCCAGTCTCTCTGGGGAGCCCCTGTAGCCAAGAGTTACTCTCTCCACGAGCAAAGGATCAGGAAAGACGCTCTGTCTTTGGGCATCGGTTTCTTCATCTGTCAAATGGGGCAATTATAGTACTAGGCTGTGCAGTCTGTATTAGCACAACAGACGTGAGCATTTGTTCTTCTGGGCCCCAGGATCAGGGGGGAGAAGTAGGAGGGAAGGAGGGGAGAGCAGATGGGCAGGGGTGCTGCTTTCTTGCTGGGACCGGGGTTTCTCTGGTTGTGTCCTGGCCTTGGCACAGGTGTGGCTTTGCGTATTTGGGAGGAGGGACTGCTGCCTGGGCTGCCCCTGAGGCTCCTGGTGGCCAGTGAGGAGGATTCCCCGCCGAGGTTGTCCCTGTTCTCATCACCTCTTCTTCCCTCTCCACACACCTCGTTTCTCAGAGCCCCTGCTTGGTGCCAGGGTTGGACAGGGCCCTGGGCATCCGCGATGCTCACCGGCAGGGCTGGAGGTGCACGCGTGAACAAATGACCCCACCCAGGGGATCAGTGCTGGGGTGGGGTCAGCACCAAGGGCTGCGGGAGCTCAGAGGAAGCCTGCGCCCAGACCTGGGATCAAAGGAGGCTTCATGGAGGAGAGGACGTTTGGGCTGAGTCTTTAGGGAAGAGTTGACTGGACAGGAAGAGTTCCAGGCTGAGGGCACAGCAGCAGCAAAGGCACTGAGGGGAGCGGCTGTGGTTGGCCCTGGCCAGGGCACAGCTGGGAGCCTCTGAGCCCTCGCCCTTCCAGGCTCCTCTGATCCTCCTGGCAGGTTAATCTGTGGGTCCGTCAGTCTGTCTTCATGAGTGCCTATGGTGTGCCCCGGCTGGGAGAGGGCCCTGGACTGGAGAAGTAAAAGCCCTGTGAGCCCAGAGGACTGAGCTGAGACCCCCACATTTGCGTACACTTCTGGCCTGGTCACTCCCCTCTCAGAACCCTCCCAGGGCCCCCCGGGACTCAGGATAAAGTCCGAGCCCCTTGATGTGTCCTCTTGTCTTCATCTTTGTTCATGCTGTTCCCTCTGCCTGGACACCCTTCCTGTCTCCTTGGCCTGGCTCCCTCTGGCTCATCTGCCACTCTCCAATGACACCTCCTCTGGAAAGTCTTGCCTGACCAGCCCTAGCCCAGGCTGGTGCGTGTCTTTTATGTACTCCTGGCTGCTAGGCTCCCTTGTTCATGGCATTGCCCACTTCCTGTAATCACCAATTCCCAGTCCTGCCCCACCACCAGCCTTAGCGTGACCCTGGAGGATGGAGGGAGTCTCACTCAGTTTGGGCCCTGTGGCCAGCTCAGGACCTTGACCAGAGGTGAAGTCAGTGAATGTTTGTTGAGTGAATAAATGAGTCAGTGAATATTATTCTTCCTGCCTCTGTCCAACCCATTCCACCTGCCTGGCCTGCCTGTCCCCTTCCTCTTATCCTTGGCTCCTGGCCCAGATGCCCCACTTGCAGATGTCTGCCCCCCAGAGTCCTTCCTGAGCCTGTGCTTGCCTCAGCCACCTTTCACGAGGGCTCAGTAGAGCCCACCAAGGCTATTTTCCTGGGACCCCAGCTTGGCATGAGCACCTCGAGGCCCCAGCTGGCTTCTCCCACTTTCTGGTGCCTCAGGCCCCCCTTAGGTGGTCGGTGATCGCTGATGGACTGAGCCTGTCCAGAACCCTCCCTCTCAGGCAGGACTGTGTCCTGTGGGAGTCTCTGCAGGTGGCTGCGGCCGCCTGTCTGCCCCCAGGTCCCTCAGGCCACTCCTTGATGCCAGGTGTTTCTAAAAAACTATATGGAAATGGCTTTGCATCATCAAATCCAGTTTCCTTCATCTTTGAAAAGAAGGCACAGCCAATTTAAGAACAAAAAAGTTCTGCTGGGGTATGAGCTGAAGACTTTGGGTCAGGAGGGCTGGGAGGTGGGTTCTGGCCTAGGTTGGGCTGTGAAGGGGGTCTTGTCCCCCACTCCCCCTGTGAGGTCACTCCCGCCCTCACTGGGTAGGTACGTGGATGGGCGGGCGCTGGGTGGCCAGACTCCTGTGCCCTCTGCCCTCCTTATCCATTTGGCGAATCCCTTCTCCAGATGCTGGTCTGGTGTCCTCTGAAGCTTTCTAGAATTGTCATTTATTTGCACGTTCATTTAACAAACATTCTCTCTCTGTGTGGTGCCAGGCTCTGCGCTGGGCTTGGAGGTACCGGGGTGAATTAAAGGGGTACAGACAGGAGCCCCCTCTCACCGGCGGGAGGCAGGGCTCCCTGCTGCCCGCAGCCTCTAGGCGCGGGACTCCGGCTCCTCTTCCCACCTGGGAAGCAGCTGGGCCAGGCGCGGCCCCCGCCCGCCCTGGGAGGCCTCGCTGCCTGGGATTCGAGCTCCTCCGAGGGCTGCGTCGGGCCGTGGGGAAATCATTTTCTGACAGCGGCCATCAATTCTGCTGAGAGCCCGTCGGCGCGCGGCAGCCTGTCCCCCGGCAGCGGCAGCTGGTCCGTGTCAGGCCCCTCTGTGTCCTGATGACAGAAACGATTCGCATTAGGCGTCCGTCTGCCCCAGAGCGCACGGCCAGAGGACAGGGTTCCGGCTGGTTCTAGATACGCTCTGCATCACCTCCAAGTTTGTCTTGAGGTCCTTGGGTTAGTGGGGATGTCCCTTCCCCATATAGGGGTGGCCATGCAGGGCCCTTGGTTGGGGCAACCCCAGCAGGAGCCTGGAGCTCTCAGGAGTGGGCCTTCTCTGCTACCCCTGTGTTGCAGACGCTGTTCTAGGTGCAAAGGAGGAAGCATCGAACACACAGACAGAGCCCCTACCATTGCCCTGAGAGGGTGACGTTTTAGCTGAGAGTTAAAAGACAGGAAGGAGACTGCCATGCATAGCTCTTGGGGAAGAGCATTCCAGGCAGAGGGAACAGCCCGTGCAAAGGTCCTGAGGTGAGACTAAGCCTGCCGTGTTCACAGATCAGAATTCTGTCCAGGCTGCAGTGAATCCCGGGTTCCTGGGAGTTATCCGGGATTAGAGCCAGGGTCCTAACAGAGCCCTGGAGGCGTCCAGAGGAAGCATGGTGGGTTCTGGCAGATGATCAGGGAAAGCCCTGGGGGAGGTGGTGGTGGGTAAGCACGATGGGGAGCAAGATTTTGGAGTTAGATATGAGGAGGGGCCTTCCAGGAGGCAGGTGCAGCGTGAATGAGGCCTAGAGCGGTGAGGAGGGAACAGGCTGGGCAGAGCTCTGCTCGCAGCTGCAGGGTCCTCCTGACGTGGAGAGAGGATGCCATATTGGGCTGGGAGATTCCAGGCCACCTCGGGCTCAGAGGCCTTTGGTAACCTCACCCGTTGGCTGCCCACTGTCAGCCCCGTGGGGTCAGCAGCATTGGGGTTGAAGTCCTCCCATGCACCAGGGAGTCTGCTCACACCCCAGCAGCCACCTGCTAAGTGCTGGGCACTCAAGATGCTCTGGACACATTACACGACACCAGCCACAGGTGGGTATCATCTCCTGCCCTCCCAAGGGGGAAGCTGAGGCCCAGAGGAGTTGAGAGGCTTGTCCCTGTGTGGTGGTGTGAGCCAGACAGGGGACCCTGAGCTGGGAAGGTTGCAAGAACCTGGTTGTGCTGAACATTCCTGGACGGGGGACGATGAACCACGCCAGCACTCAGGCCAGCGGCCCAGGAATCCCTGTCCTTCTCTGGGAGTCTTTCCCTTGAGCTGTGTGGACGTGGGCCCTGAGGCCTGGGCATTGGGTATGCGGGGTGTGGGCATGGGGAGGTTGGAGGCCAGGGGCTGGGCACCCCACGCCCTCACCCGCTGCTCAGATGCTGGGATGGGGAGAGATGCTCTATGAGCTTCTGGGATCTGCTGCCTCCTGGCTCTTCGTGGCAGAGTGGGCCATTCCCAGCTTTCAGATGAGGAGCCCGAGGCTCAGAGTAGGGGTGGGAGGTGACCGGGGCCTCACAATGATGGGGTGGCTGGGCTGGGGTAGCCGTGGGTCAGTCTGTCTCCACAGGACATACCACACACTGGGCAATGGGCAGTGAGGAAGGTCGTGGGCGTGAACATGGGCCGTCGTCTTGGGCCTTGGTCCTGACAGCTGTTTGCCAGGGCAGGGAGTGTGGATTCCAGAATTGAAGCTCCCACAACCCGTGGTACCCTGCACCCACCTCTGCAGCTCCCTTCATGGATTGTTCTAGGCCTGGGGCCCCACCTGGCCTGGTTTTATCAGACCCCCATTAATAAGGTCAAGTCCAGTCGGGGAGCCCATCTCTTCTGTGCCATGAGGATCCCTTTCTCAGCAGAGGCTGGGCTGGACCAGGCAGGGCTGTGGCTGCATGTGTGCCAGCAGGCGGCCTCCTGAGCAGTGGGAACAGCCAGTGGTGGAGTCCTTGATGCTCTGATCCCCTCGCTTGCTCATTCATTCACTCGTGATGGGCACCTCCTAGGAGATCCTCTGTTTTCTCTGTGGCCCCTGTGCCTGGGATAATGCCAGCAATATAGTGCATACTCTACAAATACTGCCCATCTCTGTAAGGTGATTTCAAAGTCCTAGGAAGGACCGTTCCCCACCCTTAATGTCTTCCTCCTCTGCCTGTTGCCTGGAATTCTACCATTAGTGGTTCATTCGTTTAGCATAATTATTGCCCTCTCAACGTTCCTTTTCTAAAATGCAAGCCCCTGGAGTCTCAGCACCTCCTCCAGGAAGGAAACTCTTGAGTCCCAGTTTCTGGGTAACCCATCTGCCTGGGGGTCAAAGGCTGTCTTGACTGTACAGGGCTCTGTCCCATGGGTTTGCAGGAGAAACAGGGAAAAGGGGCAGAGTCAGAGGACAAGTGGCAGGTTCTGTGCGCCTGCAGAGGGCCTGGGATTCTTGTGTTTATGGACACACAGCCCTGGGCTGAAGGTGTTTTTATTCCTATTTTGGAGGGGAAGGGACTGAGGCCCCCAGCTGGAAGGGGATGAGGCCAGGACTGGTCTGTGTGGCTCCCATCTGTGCCCTTTGGCTGCACCTCACTCCTTCCCAAAACGTGGTTGTAATACTGGCAGGGCCCCAAAGGCAGCCCCTCTGGGCTCACTCTGCGGAAGGAGGGCCTGATCCTTTGGCCTTTTGCGCTTGATGAAAGGCAGTCCCTCCAGAATCTGGTCTGAGCCTTGCAACCACCCTCTGAGGCAGAAGTGTCCCCATTTCTCTGATGAGGAAACTGAGGCATAGAGAGGCCAACGGCCTCACCCATGGCCCTCGAGGGAGGGTGTGTTAGAGGCAGAGCACTCCCTCTTATGACACACGACCCACCTGCATGGGGGTGGGTCTTGGGCCTGGTCCTGGTGCCAGGACATGAGCATTCAGGCAGCCCCCTTCTGCCTCCCTGGCCACATGTCCTGTGGCCTGCCCTGCTGGGCCCCTGCTTGGAGCCTGCTGTGTGGGGAGCTGGTGAGCAGGAGTGAATGAGCAGCACAGTGGCCTGACACCCACATGCCCGCCTCCCACACTCACGTATCCGTCTCCCGAGGAGAGCGATCCAGAGACGCTGCTCCGCTGGCCCTGAGCCCGCGGTGCGGCTCCTAATTGGCCCACCCTCCAGGCCGTATTTTCTCAGGTATCGATGAACTGGTGTCACCCAAGACGCAACCAGAAGCTGAGCTAAACTCAAGACGGATGGGGTGCCCACCTCATCAATCTGCCTGGGGCCGCTCCGCAGGGGAGGAGAGCGGGTGGGGGCGGGCTGTGTGGGGGTCCTGGCCTCTCCTGGGCACTCGTGTGGTCGTCTTGAACCACAAATCTACCTGTGGGGCTGATGCATTGCTCCTTGTCCAGGAATTTGAAGTGTGCCCAGGACCCGGTGGCCTTCCCTTCTCAGGCTCCTGGCCTGGCCACCCATGGCCCGGGGGATAACATTCGGCCCACGGGACCTGCCCTCTGCACTGCGTTGCCATGCTGGTCCCCCAGCCTCATGTTCCAGCCACGCCGGCTGCCACTTCCACAGGCCACATTCCTTCCCTCCCCGGGGCTTTGCCCGTGCTGTTCACTCTGCCAGGAATGTTCTCTTCATGCTCTGCCCCCTCCTCTCTCTGCTGCAGCCTGTTGTTAAGGTCTGGCTGAAACACCACTTCCTCAGAGCTCCCACACGCACAGGCTGCATTCCTGTTATTGTCGACGGTCTCAGCCCCTTACCCCTCCTGTTGAACCTCCCGACAGCTGGAATCCGTGAATTATTTATGAGATTCTCTGTTACTGTCTGTCTCCCTGACTGGAACATTGGCTCTATGGCCCCAGGACCACATTCATCTTGTTTCCCACTGTATCCCCAGTACCTGGTACGTAGTAGGCCCTCAGCAAATGTTTGATGAGTGAATATCACATGACTGTCATTGCCCCTAATTAAAAAGTTTGTTTCCCACTGCCACTAGGACAAAGTCCAGACCCCTCAGTATGGCATTTGAGGCCTGCAGGGTCCAACCGAAACAATTCCCTCTGCCTGGAGTTTCCTCCTTATCTGCTCCCTTTACTTAGTGAACTCCTATGTGTCCTTCAAAACCTTAGTAGGTACCACCTTTTCCATGAAGCCCTCCTGGCTGCCTCAGGCAGAGGTGGTTGTTCTGCCATCCAATTCAGCAGCTGCTGGGCACCAGGCTCTGTGCAGGGCAGTGGGGAGACAGGGCTGGGAGGGATGGAGATCAGGATCAGTGTGGAGTTAGCCCTACGGACAGCAGCCTCACAGCATCCTGATGGTGATAGTGCTGATAAAAGGCAGGCACTGTTCCCAGCAGTTTTGTTACATTTTCTGATTTTATCCTCACCACACGCTGTGAGGTGCCCGTGTTACCCCATGTTACAGATGAGAACAGCAGGGCTCAGAGAGGTGACGTCACTTGCAGCTAGTTCATGAGAAGCTGGGCTTGACCTCATAGCTGCATTCCTCGTCACTTGCTGCTCTGCCTCCATCAAGGGGCGTGTGAAGGGCTGTGGGATGTAGAGGAGCCCCCTCCCCTGTCGGTGGGGCAGGGGAGGGGTCACAGAGAGGGTTTCACAGAGGAAAAAATGTCTGAGCTGAGACGAGAAGGGAGGATGCACGTTTTTCCAGGCAGAGAGGGAACCAGAAGGGCTGCAGGCATTGGGACTATGCAGGCAAAGGTGTGGAGGGGGCGGGTACAGTTAGGTGTGTGCAGGAGGTGTGGGGGCGCCGGAAGGCCCAGGAGCTGGGGGGCTGCTGGGGGTGGGAAGGCAGGAGGCTGGGGAGGTGGGCCAGGACAGGGCGGGGAGGCCCAGGATGTGGGCGACCACTGGGGGCCTGGGTGATGGATTGAGGCTCCTGGCATGTGGTCTGTTGCTGTGGTCCTGGCATGTGGCCACTGTGGGCTCTGGTTTCTGGCAGCTTCCAGGCTCTGGAGTCCCTTGTTTCTGCTCTTTCAGTCTCCACCCTGTTCCCTCCAGGCTGACAGGGTGGGTGGGCACCCTGGGGAGCGTTTGCTGTCTGCACATCCTTGGGGAGGAATGTGAGGACGAGCCCAGTGGCTGTCGCACAGGGTGGGCTGGGCCCTCTGTTACCTGTCGTCTCGTCTACAGAATGAGCTTGTGCCACCTGTCTCTCCCAGTCCAGCCGTGGGCCACCTCTCTGAGGCCCACAATCCGTGCTTCTCACATGACCTCCTGGGCCAGTGGTCTGGCCCGCTGGTCTCTCCAGTGTGTCCCATCAGCCCTCCCCACCAGGCCCATGTCCACCTGGGTGCGCATGGGCAGTCCCAGCCCATTTCCTCCTCACCTCCACCCAGCAAGACAGCTGTGACCACCCCATTTTCCCAGAGATGGAAACTGGAGCTCAGAGAGGGTAAGTAACAGCATGGGATCACCCAGCCAGTGAGCTGGCGCCAGGGTTTGGACCCAGGTCTGGCTGACTCCACAGTCCTGCTCCTGCCCCAGCAGCCCTGCCCAGGGGATCCTCTCCCCCAGCCCCGCCTCATCTCTGCTTGCCAAAATCCAAGCATCCTGCGAGGCCCCACTCGGCATGACCACACTCAGTTCTGGCATGTGGCAGAGGCTCAGTGTTCATTCCTTCATTCCCTCATTCATTCATTCCCAGGTGCTTCATGCCCACCTTCCTCCTCAGCACCCTTCTAGGCACTGGGGACCCTCCACGGAGGTTGAAGCCCAGGCTCTGCGATTGGATTTCATGGCTTCACCCTTACCAGCTCTGGGATCTCCGAATCACCTCTCTGAACCTCTGTTTCTTCGTCTGTAAAATGGGGGTGACATTAGTGCCCACCCCTGGGTTGTTGGTAGAATTGAGTCCCTGTGTGTAAAGTGCTGAGAACAATATCTGGCACATAGTAGGCCCTCTGTCCATGTCACATGTTACTGTCTCCAACCCAGTTTTCAGGGGCCCCCTCCTTCAGGAAGCACCCCCAAATCCTCCGGGCTGGTGAGCGTCTCCCTTTGAGCTCTGGCTTGCTTGCTTCCTGTCCAGTGGTGAGGTCTGAGGGTCAGGTGGGTTCCCTGCCTGACTGTAGGCACCTTGGGGCTTGAGGCTGCCCCCCAGCCTCCTCACCCCATCCCAGCCACCAGACCAGGGCTCTACACATAATAGACACTTAATACATGTTTATGGAATTGAATTAACGATAAAACGAGATAATGGCCTGGAAGGAGCCTGAGTTGTTAGGAGGGAATGCACAGCGTAAAAACCAGGCATATTTTTTTAAGCAGATTAATCTGGTCTTAACTCATTCTAATAGCCTGCGCCCCTATTGGCCAAGGCCATTATAATAATATACGGCCAGGGCCGCAGAGCTGGGAGATAGCGGTGCCTCAGAGTTTGCCTTCCGAAGGATGCCACACCGCTGGCTACCTCCCGGCCCTCCAAGCCGGAGCCCAGGGAGGCTGAGGGACTTTCCTGGGGTCACACAGCTGGGGAGGGGAGAGTGAGAGGAGACCGAGGCTCAGAGAGGCCATCGGGCCTACCTTAAGAGGCACAGCTAAAGGAGGATGAGCTGGCACAGGAGGCCTGGTCTTCCTCAGGTGGTTGCATTCCATTGTGGTTGATGCTTGGTGCCAGGGTTGGGGCTTCTGGATTCTCATTCCAAGGCGCTCTTCATTCAGCTCCTACCCCTGTGAATCGCCATCCTTGTAGTTTGGGAAGTCAAGTTTAGTGCCTCAGAATGCATAAACCCTAGAGGAGGAGATATGAAGCTGGTATCAGTCATTCACACCTTAGTCTGAATTCCCATCCTGGTGAGGGCTGAGATCTGAGGGAGCTGCAGATCTGTGGGCTATTGGAAGGGAGAAATGGTCTGGCTCCTGTCAGATTAGGTGGGGCCGTGGGACCCAGAGCAGTGGCTCCAAAGTCACACTCCCAGCTGTCCACTGCCCCAGCCCTGGATACAGAAAGCAGGCTGTGAATCGGGGAACTCAGCTTGATGGCGGAAGGAGAAGCTGGGCTGGTAAGCATGCCAGGGTCTGCCCTCACCATCCAGGGGGGAGGATGGCCGTGATTTCATGACTCCGTGCCACTGGTCAGGTGCAAGTCGGGCCTGCTGGGGTGGATGTCCAGTGTGACTGTCCTGCCTCGGCTCATCGCAGGGGCAACCCTGTGCTGTCACCAGAGCCCCACTGTTGCCACCAAATGGCTTGGGTTGGCACCCAGCCCTGGCTGTCCCTCGTCATTAGCCTGGGACGAGGGTTGCTTTCTGAGCCTCCATTTCCTGGTCTGTGAAGTGGTCACAGCTGCTCCATCCCCGTGGTGTTGGAGACTCACTAGGTGAAGGCACCCAGCCCAGCCCCAGGCATGGGTGGACCCCCATCAGCGCCGCTTCCCTAATTCTTCCACCAACTTACCAGGAGCTCAGCACCTGGGTGGGGGAGGGAGTGGAGGGAGTTGGGAGAGCCTCATGCTTTTTAGTTCCTGGGGCTCCGTGGGTCACAGCAGAGGCCCACTGACCGCCTGGTGATACACAGTAGTGGGGGCAAGGTTTCTCTCAGCTGGAGATTTCCCCAGTTCAGAGGTCCCTGGGAGGGGCCACTTAAGCCTCTGGGTCCGCTAGCAGGCCCCCGCCCATTACTTCCCACCTGCCTCCTAGCAGGCGGATGAGGTCCTCAGCTGCCAGCCCAGCCTGGCAGGGCGGCTGTTGCTTTAATCAGGCCTCGCGCCACTTTCCTTGGAAGGAGAAA
This sequence comes from Ceratotherium simum simum, assembly GCF_057802395.1. Taxonomy (NCBI): domain Eukaryota; kingdom Metazoa; phylum Chordata; class Mammalia; order Perissodactyla; family Rhinocerotidae; genus Ceratotherium; species Ceratotherium simum. Next base: position 7,763,589 of record NC_141924.1, read on the forward strand.
TTGCAGGTGGCAACTCGTAATTTCCCAGGCTTCTCCCTTTCATTAATTTCTCCCTGCAAAATGGAGGCTTTCTGCTGAGCTGGGGAATTGGCAGCCGTGCGCGGCATCTCCGGGCCAGCCGCACTCTCGGCTCAAGGTGGGGGGTGGCCCTGGGGCCGCGGCAGCCACCGGGCTCACACGGTTTGCTGTGCCCCCTCGCAAAGGCCAGAGGTTTATTCAGTGTTCACATTGGCTTGCCGAGCCTCGCTAGGTCTGGAAAATTGCTTGGTTCGTCCAGTGCTTGCTGCTTGGTCCCCAGTGGGGAGGGGAGGTGGGGGTGGGGATCTGTCAGGGTCAGCCTTCAGTGGACAACGAGGGACAGACGTCTCTGAGCCCCTAGGGGCACCCCTGCATCTGTGTCTGATTTCCAGTGGAATGAGCGTAGGGCTGCTGGTGCCTCCAGCGTCCGTCCTGAGAGGCTGTTCCTGGCTTCCAGTGTTGAGTGCCCCCGAGGGCCCGGCCCCCGTGGGGACGGACACGCAGATGTAGATGAGGAGCAGACCCCATCCGGTCCTCAGGGAGCTCCCAGCCATGGAGAGGCAGACGGCACACCCATGATGACTCCTGGCCAGGGGTCACTGTCAGGCCAAGGGGTATGGAGACAAGAGGATGGGCAGTCTGGGGAGGCCAGGGTCTGGAAGGATCGGCCGGGGTCGGGGGGATGGGACAGAGATTCCTCGATCTGGAACATGTGCCAGGGAACAGGGCCTTCATCTCTCCATTCATCCCATTGATGGCGCTTAAGTGGCTGCTGGGGAGATAACAACATGGGCTTCAGGTGTCCATCTGGGAGCTGGGAGAGACTTGGTTAGATGTGTTGTTTAGAGAGACTGATGGGGTGGCCAGAGTGGAGAGTGTATGGGAGGGGGACATAGGAAGACCAGGAAGAATGCTAGAGGTGGAGGGGGTGGGATGGCCCAAGGTAGATAATGAGCCATTTCTCGAGAAGGGGGCAGGGAGACATAGGAGGAGAAGCAGTTTTGGGGAAGAGGGATATGGTCCTCATCAAGAGGAAGGAGTCAGTCACTACCTAGTATGAATTAGCCAGCTCATTAATTCTCACCCGCAGCCTTAGCGTCCGGGACACAGCACTGGAGCAGCTGGGCTGACATTTGCTCCGGTGTTTCAGTGCTTGTGGGACTGCGTTGGTGGGGGGACCCAGAGGGTGTGTAGATCACGTCCTGCTCTTCCTCCCCGCTGGGTGACCAGGGAGAGGGTCTGCTGTGTGCCTAGAGCTCCCCATGGGGTATGCATCTCATTTGGGTCTCTGAGCCTCTCTGAAGCTATTTCCTTGTTTGGAAAGAGCACAAGCGATGGAGGCACACAGACCTCAGGGCATGGGGCCGCTGGTAGACCCTATGGCCAGGTAAGCTGGGGACTCTGATCCTCAGCCTGGAGGAGGGTCCAGTGCCAGCCCCCGCCGTATAGGATGTGGCTGTCAGCTTCTCTGGGGGGACTGACACCTGGTTCACATCCCACCAAGGCCCCCCCCGAAGCGAGGGAGTTCCCCAATGGAAGTCGAGTACCTCAATATGGAGGAGTGGGCAGCCAACACCTGCAGCTGCTCACCAGCCTGGGCAAGTCCCCTAACTCCTGTGCCGCAGTTTCCCCACCTATCAAACGAGATGATTCTGCCCCACTCACAGCGTTGCTGTAAAACTTGTGTTCATCGGAGTGCCTGCCTGGCACAGGGCCTGGCCCGCAGCAGGCCCGCAGCTGTGGAGCACTGATGACAGTGGATACAGATTGATCCGCTGCTGTCACTTGCCTCCCAGGGCTTGTGGTGGGGCCGGGGGAGCTCTCCGAGGGGCATCAGGGACAGAGCACAACAGGCTCTGTAAGCCAGGGGGTGGTGAGTTGAGAGGGCTGTGCGGGGCAGGTGGCATCGGGTCCCGGGGTGAGATGTGTGGCTCCTGATCAGTCGCCTCCGCACCCAACTGGAAGCTGGTCCCACCCGCACCTGCTCAGCCTCCTCACTTCCCCATCTCACCGCTGGGTCGGGCTCCACCTGCCTCTCTCCCATTCGCGTTCTGGGTATGGAATTTCTAGGCTGGAATCAAGCGCAGCTTTGATCTTTTCCGAGGGAGGAATGGGCAGCTGAGGCCGGCGGGAGCTGGCTGTATATTTTCTCCCGTAATGGGGTATTAAGTAGACAACCCAGATGAGGATCTCGGGCGGGAGGAGGTGGGTGCAGCCTGCTTTGTATCAGCCTGAAATATGGCCCCAGTTCTGCCAAACCTCAAAGGACGCTACCTCGGGGCTGGCTGGGAACTGGCTTTGATGTTCTTCCTGCAGTAGGGGGGCCGGGCACATCCTCCCTGGCACAGACGGGGCCCCAACTGGCCCGGAATGTGGTCTGCCAGGCCCCGGGAGAGTGGCTCCCTCCTCAGTCTCCTCCCCCTGCCCCCCTCCATTCCTCTCCTCCTTCTCCTCTTCCCTGTGGCCTGAGCCACTTACAAACTGTGCCTACCTCCCATCCCCAGGCCAGCCCCTCACGTCCCCAAGGTCCCCTCAGTGACTGAGGAAGGGGCACAGGCCATAGAAACCAGGGGGCTGTGAGTCCCGCTCTCTCCCTTACCAGGAGGCTGACTCGGGGAGAAGGTGGCTAAAGGTGTGGACTGGGATGGAATCCAAGTTCTGTGCTTATCAGGCAAGTTACTTAAATCTGTGCATCCAGGTCCTCATCTGGAAAATGGGGCTATGGGAATAGCTGCCCGAGGGGTTGTTGTGAAGGTTAAATGAGTAAGGACTGCAAGGTGCTTGGCTCTCTGCCCTGCACCCAGCAAGTGCTCTGTGAGTGTGTGCTGTGTGACCGAGGGTGAGGGGCTTGACCTCTCTGAGCCTGAGTTTCCTCTGCTGTACAATAGTGTGATAACCCCTGCTCCTAGGGTGGGGTGGTGAGGATAGAAAAGAGCCTGTGTTACAGGACTTGGCACATGGTGGTTTCCATGAATAATTTACCCCAGGGTTTCCTGAACCCCTACTGTGTGCAGGGCTGGTGCTAGGGTTGAGCCGGACAGGGCCTCAGCCCTGGAGGAGCGCCTGGGTGATTGGAGCACCCAATAAAGAAGTCCTTCCAGAAGGAGAGGGCGGGAGTGTTATGTGCTCTGCATTGAGGGCGGTGGCAGGTGTCCTGGAGGAGCCTGGCTGGAGCAGGGCCACGGCAATGCCACTTTCTTTCCTTCCCTCCTCCTTCCCACCTCCGCCCCCATGTGAGACCCCTAGGAACCCACCAGTCAAAGACCCAGGAGCCAAGGGCCGGCGCCTGGCTCTGCCTCTTGCTGGCGGCCGGCCTTGGCCCAGCATCCTCTCCTGGCCTTGGTTTCTTCATCTGTTCATGGTGGGGGAGGGTGGGAGCTCTTTGAGGGTAGAGATGGCTCTGCTGAGCCCCCTCCCCACACCTGCCCCAGGGCTGGGCTCACGATGGATGAATGGAGGTGCAGGCGATGAAGGCGGGCCGCCTGGTGGTTTCCCCCTCTACCCCCCAGCCCCCATTCGCAGCTGGCTGTGGCCGGGATTGAGAAGGACCACCGCCACCCCTCTGGACCCTCTTCCTAGAGACCTTCAGCTTTGTCCCAGAGCGGCCTCTCTGCTGGGGCCCATCTGCCCTGCCCTGTCCTTTCTAGAGACCCTGACTGTGATCTCTGCCAGCCTCAGTGCCAGTCCTAACTCTGCTGTGGGAGCCCCAGCCTCAGTTTCCCCATTTGGAAAACAGGGCTCTAACACCTTGTAGTGTTATTGGTGGCATCAAGCTTCCTGCTCAGTGAGGGGTACCCCAAACTCCCCCAAGCATAGCCTCTTCCCACTGTCCCCTTAGCTGCCCCTCTGATGCTGGCTCCCGTGTCAGGGGTCAGGGGTTGGTGCCATGCTAGGTCCATTGCAGGGCTCTCTCAAGGCCCAACAGTTCCTCTCCAGGGCGCATCCTCAGGGGCCTCAGGTTGAGGGACTTGCCTGAGGTCATCCAGCTATGGGTGGAGCCCTGGGCCTGGACTTTGGGCCTGTTGGCCTGAGTCTTGCTCACACCAGCCCATGTGGCTGCCTAGCCAAGGGGTTCTGTGCACTGAAAAGTTCTTCCGTGGTTGGAACTGCAGTCTCTCCACGGGAACAGCTGCCTATCTGCTCGGGTTCTGCAGATAGAAAGGGAGTGCCTCCCCATGATGGCCTTCAGAGAGCCCAGGCGTGCAGCCGGGTGCCCCAGCCCACAAGCGTCAGTGCCTGTGTTCCCCCCTTCACTCCCGCAGTGCGCTTGGGATGAATCAAGAAGCTCTGTCACCTTCAGCATGGCTCCTGCCCACACCTGGGCCTGCTGAACCACTTGTACTACTTAGAAACACCCGCTTCTCATCTCCAGGCCTGTGCACATACTGTTCCCTCTACTGGGAACAGCCCCCCTCCTGCCCTCACCTGGCAGGTGGCTTCCTACTTGGAGAGACTGGGTCAGCTCAGGCCGGGCCACCTGCCCTGCCCAGTCCAGGCCCCATCATGGCCCTCTTCCCCTGTAGTGGTGTCTTCCCCTGTAGTGGTGTTGGTGGTGTTCACGTTGGCCTTTCCCTCCACAGGAGGGTCTGTCTGCCTCATCTCTGTTTGCCTGGGGCCTGGCACAGAGTAAGTGCTCAGTAAATACTTATCAAATGAACAAATGAGGGAACAAATGACTTCCAGAGCAGCATCTCCAGCCCCATGCCCACAGCGAAGATCTGAGCCCACCTCTCTCCTGTTCACACACCTCCAGGGGCTCCCCAGTGCCCTCGTGATAGATGTCACAAGCTTCTAAGTCTGGTTTTCGAGGTTCCTCCCATCCACCTCCCACCCAGCCTTACCTCCAGCCACCAGCGGCCATGACGCTCCCCCAGTGGACACAGGTGCTATGCTTCTGCCTGGAATTCTCTGTCCCCTGCCCTGGGACCTTCCTTTGGGGAGGCCCCCCCACCCCCCTGTCACCACCCCACAGAGGTAGTTGCTCCCTCCTTCGAGGTCCCGCCTCTCTGTCCCAAGCAGGGTCCAGACCCATCCCCTGTCCTGGCCTTATTTGTGGGTGGGACCAAGATGGGCCTGAGGGGAGTGGACGGCAGAATGAACGGTTGAGTAAATGACTAACGAGGCTAACGAGGCGTGCTGAGGCTGGGGCCTCGGGGAGTGGAGGACAAGATTGAGAAGCAGGTGGGGAGAGCGTGCTGAGGCAGGCCTGGTAGGTGTTCAGGAAGAGGAGGTGCATCGAGTGGTGGCCCTGGGCTGGATGTGGCAGGGTTCTGAGACCCTCCCCTGCCACTAACCCTTCCCCATCAGTCACAGCCCCGCCCGCCCCTTAGGCTCCGGGACCCTCTGGCTGGCCTGTCTGCCTGACCCGGAGGCTCCAGCCCTGGAGTCCCAAGACCCCCAAGTTCTAGCCCTTGCCCCTGAGTGCCCACTGTGTGACCTTGAGCAAGCCTCTTCCTCTCTCTAGGCCTCAGTTTCCCCACCTGTGATACAAGTACATTGGAGCCCATCAGAAGTGGCAGAGCCAGGTCCTGGATGCAGATCAGGACATGCTCTATTTGGCCCACGTGGTGTTTTTTTTCTTTCCTTTTCATGTGTGTGTGTGTGTGTGTGTGTGTGTGTGTGTGTGTTGAGCCAATGTTAAAAAGAGGAAGCTTTCATATAAAAATCCAGATTTCCAGCTTCCCTTGATAACCAGGCCAGCCCTGCCACAAGCCTGCCACCCGCGGGCTCAGAGTGGCTGGGTGGTCCTCACCCTTGGCCACCTGCCCAGGGGCTGCCCAGAGGCCCCTTCTGTCCTGATGTGCTCCTTGAGGGGAAAGGTTTCAAAAGCTGCCTTGAGACAAAGCTCTCTGACTGCACCCCTCACCCCCCAGTATTCCAGGCAATCCGCCTCATTTTAAAATTCCTTCAGCAGCCCCAGGCCCAGAGGCTTCTCCCAGCGAAGGAAGGAGAGAGGAACGAGGCCGCCCGCACGTGACTGCTCTGCGTCTGGGAAGGCTTTGATGTTGCGGGATTTCAGACCGCCCCTCCCCCTCCCCTCCCCTTCCCCCAACCCCCTCCCTCCCCTCCTTCTCTCACTCCCCTTCCCCCTCCACTCTTCCCTCCTACCCCTTTCTCTCTCTCCCTCCTCCCTCCCCTCACTTCCTCCTCCCCCTCTCCTCCCCCTCCTTCTCTCTTCCCTCCTCTGCCCCTCCGCTTCCTCTCCTCTGCTATTCTCTCTCCCCCCTCCCCAGGTACCTGCTAATTGCCCTCCACTCCTGACGTTACACACCTGGCCAGGTCACCCCAGGAGGCTGAAGTTTTGGGGAGGGCGCTGCTGTGGGGGGAGGGGTGCAGAGGTTTGTGAGTTGCTGCCTCTCCGAGCCTCCATCTTCCTCCCCACCCACAGAGGGTGGGTGGTGGGTGTGGAAGCCCTTCTTGTGCGTGAGTGCCTGGCCCCATAATTTGCTGCCCCACAGTCATGGAGGCTGAGAAGGTGGAGGCCTCCTTTGTGCCGGCTGCCATGGGGATGGAGTCCAGGGTGTGGGGCTGGCCGGGTCCGGACTGGCCCGAGGAGGGTGAGGGCGCTCTGTGCTGTTGGGGAGGGGCATCCACGGGCCGGCCCCCAGGCTCTGGCCTGTCCCTGCTCTACTTTCTGTGGTTAAATTTGTCCTCCTGGCAGGCATGTCCGTGAACGGCAAGTGCTGAGACAGAAACAATTAGGGCAAAAGTGTAATTGTGCCAGCTGGCCAGTAGGCCTACTGTGTGCCCAGTCCTTCGTGAGGGCTGTGAGAGTGTCCCCTGTCCTCCCCATCACCGCACAGGTGAGGAGCCCAGAGACGTGCCGAGACTCAGGGTCACACAGCATGGATGAGTCTAGACCCTCCTCCTCTGCCGCCCCCACCCCCACCACCCCCCGGGTTAGGGCGCCTTCTGCTGCCCAGGTGTCTGGGCAGGAGGGCACAGGGTGACTTCAGTGATGGGCTTCTGTGGTTTCTTGCTAGTCCTCTCATGGAGTCATAGGGGGCACCCCCTCCTGGTGTCTCCCTGTTTCCCTTCCTAAAGCCTCAGTCCGTGATGCTTGGGACGCTCCTGTCTCTCCGGTGCCTTCTCAGCAGCAGCTGCTCTCACATGCCTTTCCCACTGGGTGCCCCCCGGCCGCAGTCAGCCCATCAGGGTCACGGCCAGCGTGCCTCTGCCATCCAGACCTGCCTGCTCTCTGTCCTCCCCCTGCTCCCCTCAGCCTCTCTGGTGAGTTGCTCTGGGAGCTGAGCAGTGGCTCTGAGCCCCAGAGCTTGGCCCTCCCTCGGGTTAGGGACTCCAGTGACAGGAGCGCTGGGGCCTCAGGACCCTGTTTGCACCCTGATCAGCTGTGTGGCTTTGGGTAAGACACTCTCCCTCTCTGGGCATGTGGGGACTGGGGACCATGGCAATAGCTTCTCTCCCACGGGCTTGTTTTGAATTAATGAGAAGAGAGATGGTAGAAAAAAGCCTCGGGCCCTTTGTACAGATGTGAGTGGCTGGGCTGCGTGGCTGCCTTTGCACCTCCAGCGCCCAGCCCTGAACCTGGCACACGCTCACCAGTGCCTGCTCTGTGCCCTTTCTCTGAGACCTTGAACCAGGAGCAGTTGGCCCTGCCCATTGGTCCCCAGCTCATGGAGGGACAGAGAACCTGAGCCCTTCCCTGGGCCGAGGCAAGAGACATCCACACAAGAGATGGGTCTGCACACGTTAGTGTGAGCTCGTTGGCCCATGACTCTGGCCAGTTTTTCCAGAATTTACCTTGTCTAGGGGTGGGGAGAGGTAGTTACGAAGGGGCAGCTCCTGGGTCTGAGCCTCAGGGCCCTGGCATCGTGGGCTTTCACGGTTAGCCCTGGGAGCTGCCCCTCCCCAGTGCCCGCCCCTCTAACCCAGCCGTGCCCGTGGAGGGTGCCCGGGAGACTGTGGGGGGATGGGGGCAGGCTGGCAGAGGCTCTGATGACAAGAGCCTCCTCATCCTGGGCCCCCCCCTCATCATTCCTGCAGCTCGATGAAGATGACCAAACCCCAGCCATATTTAGGGAACATGTCCTCAGCTCAGGCCTGTTTTTCTGTCTTCAGCCCCTGGTCAACTCTACAATGTGGTCCTCTCCGATAGTGCCTGTTTTACAAATGGGTGACTTCCTTGCCCAAGGACGCCCAGCTGGGCCGTCCACTGTGGGCCTTAGCCAGCAGAGCAGAGAGGTTGGGGCACAGTGTTTCTGGAGCCTGAGTTCAAATTCTGAGTCCTTCCCCAGCTTGCTGTGTGGTTCTGGGTGAGTCGCTGCACCTCTCTGACCTCAGTTGCCACGTCTGTAGAGGGGGATAATAATAGGATCTCCCTTTGGGAGGAGTCAGTGCAGTAGCACATAAAACACCTGGCATGGAGTAAGTGCTTCTAAATGTCAGCTGTAGTTGTTGCTGTTTTTATTATTATTTGACTTGAAAATTCCCCCTGCTCCACGTGCTCCTTCCACAGTAGTGGAAAGCTGAGCTGAATAAATGGGGACGAGGCCTCCTGGGTACTCCCGCAGCGAGAAGACGTCCCGAGCCCTGCTTGGGGTTGGTATCCCCAAGGCCCCCTTGTAGCGGTGGCGGTGAGGAGCTTGGCGCTGGTCCAGTGGCCTGGCCAGGGCCCCGTTCAGGGGTGGGGGTCTCGGCCCTGCCTGGCCTGCCTCCCGGCTGACAGCTCGGGCACCATAAGCTGGCTGCCAGCCAAACTGCCTCCTCTCCCGGCTGGCTGGCATCCCGGGCCCAATGCCAGGGGGCCGGCTGGTGGGCAGCAGCTCGAACGCTGCAGGGCTATGATCCCAGCCAGGAGGCTCCAGGCAGGGCTGGGTGTTGGGGCCTCCAGCTGCCCCACACGGCCCTCGGGAGCCAGGCACAGCTGCGCCGGCTCTCAGTACCGCCCCCCAAGTTGGTGCCTCCGCAGAGCTTGGAAGAGCAGATTCACAGAAGCAGCGGCGAAAAGAGCAGAGCTGGGGCAGTGGGTCCACAGAGCAACGCTGGGCCTCCCGCTGCCTCCATTTCCTCTAGAAAAAGGAGCCGGTTAACCTCCATGGCCTGTCTCACAGGGTCAGACATTTCGCCAGCGCTCACTGAGTGTGCACGTGTCCAGGGCCTGTGCTGGGGTAAAGGATGCGGCATCTAGTTAGCTGAGGCCTGGCTGGGGGAGGACAGGCTGATGGTGCTGATGGTGATGGTGATGATGAAGGTGATGGTAATGATGATGGTGGTGACGATGGTGCTACGGAAACCAGGCACTCACCAGGCACTGTTCTAACTCCCCTACAAATAGGAGACTTACCCCCCACTTTATAGATGAGGAAACTGAGATTCAGAGAAGTTCATACAGCTAGTAAGTGGCTGAGGCAGGATTTGAAATCCAGGAGGCTGGCTTCAGAGTCCACACCTCAGTGATGCCTAGGGTCCAAGTGTTGAGGGTGGCCTGTACCATGTGGGGACCTGGTCACTCTGCCTGGGGCCCAGGAAGGCTGCCCAGAGGAGGGGAGGGATGTGTGGGTTGGGGCTGAATCAGGGCCTTTGACAGAGGAGGCCACGGTAGGGAGGTCAAGGAAGGCTTCCATGAGGAGGTGCTGTTTGGGCTGTGACCTGAGTGACACGAGCCAGTTGTGCAGAAATGTAATAATGTAGCAGGGAGAGGGAACAGCCAGGGCAAAGGTCCTGAGGCAGGAACAGGCTGGGCAAGTTGCAAGGATTAGAGGGAGGGCCCCTGGTTTGGGAGTGTGGAGTGGTTGGGGGTAACGAGGGCAGGTTGGGGTTGTTCTGGGACAGAGGCAGTTATGCAGGTCACTTGAGATGAACTTTTCCCTCAGCCAGAGAGGAAGTGCTTGGGCCAGGGCGGGGAGGCTTGGCTTGGGTGCTAGGCTGTGTCATCCCCTCTCCTGAGGTGCCTTCCCCTCCCCCAGTCTTCTCCCTCTGTGGCAGTGGGGTTCATCGTGGGGGTCTCAGAGCCCCCTTGTCCCATGACTGGTGGTGTTCCAGGCAGGCCCCAACCAGGCTGCTCCTGCCTTTAGGTTCTGTGTGGGTCCCCTGAGCAGCCTCCATCTGGCCAGCTCCTTGCCGTGCTGTCTGTGTCTCCGGCCCAGCACATCTCACTGCAGGAAAGCCACTGCAAACGTTAGACCCTTTCCTGAGGGTCATCCCTGTGCCCTCGGACCCTCCCTTCAACCACATCCCTGGCTTGTGTTTCCTGCTGCAGGCAGCCAGACACTGCCTGACTCCAAGTATAGCTCGACATTCCAGCTTGGCTGTGTGACCACAGCGTGCTGCTGCCCCGCTCTGAGCCTCGTTGTCATCACCTGTACAGTGGGGACATCAGCGGTTACCTTGTGGTTGGCCATGAGGCTTAAACAAGATAATCTCTGTCAAGTCCCTGCCAGGAGCCTAGCCCGGCCTCCATCAGTGGCCACTGTTGCAGATATGAATCCTAAATCCTTCTGGCCGCCGGGCCCAGCACCCTGGACAGCAGCGGCGTGGCCCTGCCCTCTCCCAGAGTTGGAAAGGATGCTGCTTCCTGCCTCTGCCTCACCGACCTCCATCAGCCTCCCCTGGCCTCTCTCCCGCTCCTGGAGTCTTTAGTCTTCGGCACAGTCTGGTAATTAAAAACCTTCAAGGGGGACTTTATTGAGTTAGCATTAGTTATTTTGTCAGGCTGGGAGAGGGAGAGAATTATCTGTCCTCCGGGAGAGGGGGCTGGGGCGGGGGGCTGTGGGCTGAGATTGGCAGGTGCCTGCACCGCGTTTGTGCTCCGTTAATTCACCGCACGGCAGGCGCCGCGGGCGGGACGCGGGCAGGGGGTGATTCCTCACTGGGAGGCTGGTCCTGCGGGATGTTCCCACTTCCCAGCCTCTTCCTGGCTTCCTTCCTGGGGCTGATCGGCTTCTGGCTTTCAAAACAAGCCAGAGCGCAAGATGGCCGCAGGCTCGGGGAGGTGGGGTGGTGGCTCATTTCTGCCTGAGCTGGGGTTTGGGGCCAGGTGAAGCTTCTTGCCTCCCTTGCCTGCCCTCAGGCTAGGGCTGGCCAGTGAGCAGGTTTGAGGTGCCCCAGGCCTCCTCCATGCCCATCGCTCCCATAGCCTGGAAGTGCCTGCTTAGAGAGTCCCAAGGCACACCCGGGACCTGGGGCAAGCCCCTCACCTGCCCGCCCTCAGACTCTCACCTGTGAAATTAGAACAGTAGTCCCTCCCTCTCCAGGCTGTCAGGAGCAATAGAGGAGATAGATGGGAGTTCCCTTGTCCAGGAGAGGACCTGTTTTATTTCTCTGGGTCTCCTTAAATGTCTAGCCCTAGGGAAACAGCCAACGTTTACCCCTCCTGTTTGTCCCTCGCTTTGGGGCAACTCGTCATTGGAATCCTCACAATAACCTTGCAGGATAGGCGTGGCCAGTTCATGTTTCAGATGAGCAAACTGAGGCTCGAGCAGGGGGGTGGTTTGTCCGGCATCTCAGCTGGGAGTGGGGAGGCTGGGCCCGGACCCAGGGCTTTCCCCTGCTGGGGGAGCCGGGAGCCATCACTCTAAGCTGTTGAGTCTCTCTGGGGGAGTGCTCAGGAAGGACACTTGTCATCCTCCTCTGGAGGCTTGGGCCTGAGATGAGGCCTGTGGGGCCACCAGGCCCCTGGGTCATCCAGGTTTTGTATGCTGCCCCCTGCCTTGCTCCAGAGCCAAGTCCAGGGAAAGCCCAAGGGCCCGATTCCCTGGTCCGTCTGCCCTGTACCTGAGACCCAGGCCCTGCCACTCCTGAGAGGTGGTGCTGAATGGGAGTGGGTGTGCAGGATCTGGAGCCCAGGGGCACGCCACGCATATGTCTGTGCCACCATGGTCACACCGGCCACTCAGTAGCATTTTCTTGGGGCCTGCACTGGGACTGGCTGCAGGCTTAGGCACCCTGGAGGTAGAGGACAGAGGTGCAGAGGATAGCGGGGGCTGGCCTAGAATGGGACTAGCAGGGAGGGAGGCTGTGAGTCAAACCTGGGCTCCATCTCCCTGGAAGTCCTGGGGCCCTGTGTCTCACGTGTGTGGTGCTTTGCAGCTCACACAGGCCTCCGTGTCCTCTGGGTTGCTGCCAAACACCCCCTCCTCCAGGAAGCCTTCTGGGATTTCCCCAGGCTGACTTGCTTGCCACTCTCCTGGGGTCCCGTGGCTCATCTCAGTGAGCAGACACAATGGGATGTTACCTTCTTGAGGGCAGGGCTGGGCCCTGGCTTGTCCCCCAGTCTCTCAGAGTATCTGCTGGGTCCCAGCTGAGTCCCAGCTCTGCCTGGGATTTCTTGTCTGTAAAGTGAGTCCAAGGTACAGAACTGGTGCTTGGGGTCTGTAGGGGCAGAAGAAGGGCAAGAAGGGCTCCTGTTACTGTATCCTGGCCCCTGTGTACATGTTCTGATCAGGAGTGAGCGGCGGGGCCTGGGGGGTGGGACACCGAACACCCAGGCCCAGACCTGGGAGCCATAAAATGCTGCCTCCTGCTGCCTGTGGGGCCTGGGTGAGCTCCGTCTTTGTGATCCCACCCTGAGAGTGCAGGCAGAGAGCCCAGCGTGTGGGAGGCCCATGAGTGTTTGTTTTAGTCCGTGCCTTGTCCCTAAGCCTCAGTTTCCTTTTTTTTTTTTTTCTTTTTCTGTGAGGGAGATCAGCCCTGAGCTAACATCCATGCTAATTCTCCTCTTTTTGCTGAGGAAGACCGGCTCTGAGCTAACATCTATTGCCAATCCTCCTCTTTTTTTTTTTCCTTCCCCAAAGCCCCAGTAGATAGTTGTATGTCATAGTGCACATCCTTCTAGTTGCTGTACGTGGGACGCGGCCTCAGCATGGCCGGAGAAGCGGTGTGTTGGTGCGCGCCTGGGATCCGAACTCGGGCTGCCGGTAACGGAGCGCGTGCACTTAACCGCTAAGCCACGGGGCCGGCCCTCAGTTTCCTTTTCTGAGAAGTGGGTGAGAGAGCCCTTGGTTTTGTACTGCTCGTGAGGGGTAGTGTGTGAGAGGCGCCTGGCGCCTGCCCAGCTCAGACCCCTCAGGTCCACGGGGACATGGGGACAACTGGTGTCCCTCAGGCTGGACAGGTGCTGGCGGCTGTTGGGGAGGCCAGGGGCTTGAATTGCATCCTTCACCTCTGTGGTTTAACCTTGAGTCTCTTAATCTGTCTGTGCTGAAAAGGAATTGGGTTGAGCCCCAAACCCTTGTGCAGCCCCCTTTTGCTCACTTCATTAGGCTGGACCCACCTTTTATGTATTCTTATGGGCTCTGCCTCCCAGTCAGAGCACTGGACTAGGAGTCAGGAGAACTGGGTTCGAGGCCCCTCCTCAGTGTCCCAAGGCCCCAGGGCCCTGCCCTTGCCTTGCCTGGGCCAGCCTGGACAGCCGAGTCAGAGAATAGCTCACCCCACCGGAGTCTACACTGGGCCTGGGCTCCCCATGACACCTGGCCCCGCCCTGCCCAGTGCACCATCTCACTGTCAGCTCCCATTCCACACACCAAGGCCGCCTTCGCTACACCACTCACAAAAACTGCTCTCGGCCCCATCTGCCCACTCTGGTCCAGATTCCAGTGTAAGGATCCCCTTTCCTCCCCCCGTTCTCCTCAGTGACTGCCTCCTCTAAGAAGCCCTCCCTAACCCTCAAGGCCATGGGGAGGGTGCCTTCCCCTGGGCCTCAGGCTGGGCTGTGGTCACTGGTTTACTTATCTTTCTTCCAACCAGACTGCGAGCTCCTTGGGCAACCTTATGCATTTCTGGAACCCTGGGCCTGGCACACAGTAGGTGCTCAGTAAATGCTTTGGCTTGTTGGAAAAGATGTGGGAGCTGGAAGGACCTTAAAGGTCATTTCAGAGAAGAGGAGATGGACACCTGGAGAGAGGAGGGACTGGGTGTGGAGTGAGGCTGTGTGGTGAACAGGGGGCCCTGGGTGTGAATTCTGGCAGCCTGGGGACTGATCTGGCTAGGCCATTTACCTTACCTCCCTGTGCCTCAGTTTCCTTGTTTGTAAACCGGCATATTCAGGCTGCTTCCTGTGGTTGTACTGAGTTTGAACCAAGGCAAGAGGGGGCATTTTGTGAAGCCCCTGAAGATGTGGCCCTTCCCAGCACCATTCTAGGGGCCTCCGGGTCAGGGTGGGCAGGAGGCTCGTTCCCGGGGCCTGTGCTCAGGGAGGCTGACGTGTTCGTGAGTTGCCAGCTTGCTGGGAGCTCCCTGAGGACAGGCCAGTGTCTTGTCCCCGGGCCCAGCAGCCTGCGCTTCAGCCAGAGCCTGTGGGCTTGGAACAGAGGTGTGCTCTCTCACCCTAGGGACCCTCTGGAAGCCAGAAGCCATCCCCCACCCCTGCCTTCCCTGGGCTCCCCTTATTAATGGCCACACTATGGGGAGAGGGTCCCCTGCTTGTGCTAAGCAAGGGTCAGGAGTTGCCAGCAGCAGAGGCCTGTCCCCTCCATGCCCTGGCCGGGCCCACAGCAGAGTCCAAGCTTCCTTCACCTGAGGCCCCTCCACTGCCCGTGTTTTATATTTTGAGCAGATGAAAGATTTTCCTTCCTTTCTGTGTGTTCTTTTTGTTGTTGTTTGGCTGGGATTAGCTGGTCCCTAAGCTGCCCATTTCCTCCAAGCTCTGTTGTGTTAAGAGGACATCAGAGGGCCCGTGCTGTGTGGCTTCTTGGGCCCTGAGCCTCCTGCCGTCCCGGGGCAGGGGGCTCGGGGACAGAACTGGAGGAGCTTCGGGGCGAGTGGGACAACCCTCACCGCAGACGCGAGCCCCCTCCAGCCCCCCAGTGGCTCATGTTAAAACACAAGCGGGGTCTTGGGGCCGCTGCTTCCCGCCTGGCTGGCCCCGGCCCCGGGGAGGGTTTTGGCCTGGGCTCGGCCTCCTGCTGGCCTCCTGTCCAGCCGCCGGTGGATCCCTGAGCGGCAGCCGGCTGCGCAGGGGGCGCATGCGTGCGGCGGGAGGGAGCCGGCGGTGGAGAATTAATATTCCTGGAACATCGCCCCGGCCGCCTGCACACGCCGAGGAGAATATTACGGCGATTAGCGGTGGGAGTTCGGCCTGCACGCAATATCTGGATGGAGAATTCGGTGTGATTAATCTGGCGCTAAGTAGCAGCCTCCGGGGTCCACGGGGCTCTGGCATGTTTGGAATGGGAAAAAAGCTCGGGAGCGCGATTCTTTGGGGGCTCTTTGGGGGTCTGCCAGAGCAGCAGCTGTGCTCCGGGCAGGCTGCTGGCTCCTGATGGCCCTGGGGTGGGCAGATCGCCCCTTGTTTGTGGCTGTTGGCGGACTGCCAACAGATAAAAGTGTGTTGGGTTCAGAATCTCAGCCCACCCGCCCCCACCCCAGGCCCTTCTCTCCCTTTAGCCTCCTGCATCAGTGTCACAGACTCATGTCTGAGCTGTGGCTTTACTGCACACTTCATGCCACCTTTCTGGGCCTCAGTTTCCTCATCTGTAGAATGGGACGCATGATTCCTGCCCTGCCATCTCAGGGGAGAATACTATTATTCCCTTCTTAGAGAGGGGGAAACAGGCTGTGAGCATTTGCACAGCCGGGAAGTGGCACTGTGCTATGCAGATATTGGGGATTATTATTAATAATTCTACTAGTAACCTGATTTCCGCAGCCATCCACTTCCTCTCGCTTTGTCTCTGCTCTTTGGGCAACAGCAGATGATGTTGGAAGCTCCCAGAGTGTGCTGGGGGTATGCAGTGGCAGGGAGAGAGCGCTGGTTATCTTATAGATTGGAACCTATAGCCCCATCTGTAGAATGGGTATAAAATACCTCACCTCCCTGAAGTGGATTCCTGTTTTAAGATTTGTTGACCTGGGGCTGTTTATAGAGTAACTCAGGCCCTGGTGGAGGTGAGAGGAAGGTGGCGGTGGTGGTGTGGGTCGGGGGAACATCTGCCCGGCCCTCCCCCGTGTCCTCGGCCCCAGTCTTGCAGCCTCATCGGATGGAAGCACCAAATGCCAGGGCTGCAAGTGGGCTTCCTGCTCTTATGCCTCAGTGTCTTCTCTTTAAAAAAGAGGAAATGGAGGGTCAGAGAAGGAACGAGGCCTGCCCAAGGCCGTGCTGAAGCGGCAGTGTTGGGGACTGGTCACAGTCTTTGGAACCAGCCAGACCCGTGTTGACCTTGGGCAAGTCTTCCTTTTTCTGAGCCTCAGTTTCCTCATCTGGAGAATGGGACAGTTGTGCCACCCTTTCAGATGGAACAGTGTAGTGGGCCCAGAACAGAGCAGGTACTCTGCTATTAGCGGGAAAAGATCTGGGTCTTCTGGGAGCCCCAAGGGCTTTCTGAAAGGGTGCCCAGTGCATGGGACTGGCCTGCTTTCTCTCTGCCCACGGGGCTGGACTTGTTGAAAGCTCCTGTGGTGGCAGAACTCAACCATTGCACTTTTTCGCCTGATTGCTTCAAGTTCTGTAGACTGAACATTTCCAAATCTGATTTGCAGGATTTTTTTTTTTTTTTTTTTTTGCCAGTGAGGCCTCAGACCTCCATGCAACTCACCATTGTGCTCAGAAATTGATACTGGATCAATCGTCTTCACTCCCCCTCTCCTAAGCAGGTGCTGTAATGGCCTTTGAAGGGGGATTGGTTTGTGGTTTCCCAGCAGTAGAGCCGTCTGTGGTCTTAAGCAGCTAAATTTGAAACCGGGCTTTTCAGGAGGACGGTTTTTAGTGAGCTCTGAAATGGCTGGGCCCAGTGCAAGCCAGCAGGGTCATGGAGAGGCGGGCGGGGCTCCGCGGGGTTGGCTGTGCACTCACTGCTGACTCCTCGGTGCCTGGAACAAGAGGAGCGCCAGGAAGCACTGTTGGACTGAATGCCTGCGTGCTGGATTGGATGGCCGGGTGCATGCACGTGTGGTGGGAGGGATGCGTGCTCTGATGAGAGGCAGGAAGGTGTATTGGTTCAAAGCCCAGACTCTGGAGCTAGACAGCCTGGGGTTGAATCCTGACTCAACTCTTTATTAGCCACGTGACTTTGGCTAACTCAGTTCAGTTCTCTGAGCCTCAGTTTGCTCATCTGTAAAATGGGGGTAATGGTAGTCCTTCACTGGAGGATAGTCGTGGGACTTAAATGAGTTCATCCTCGTAAGAGGCTAAGACGGGTGCACAGAGTAAGCACTACATAAGTACTGTTAACTGTTGTTATTGCATTATTGTTAAAGGAATTCTGCCCTAGGGGTTACAAGGCTAGGTGTAGGCCTCAGCTCTGCCACTGACCCGCCATGTGACCTTGGACAAGTCCCTTCCTCTCTCTGGGCCTTAGTTTCCACATCTGTAGAATGGTTGGACCGGATGACTCCAGTGTCCCTCCCAGCTTGGTTGTTCTGGTCTCTGTGTTGTTGGCCCACCAATAAGATGCCCAGAGCAGAGGCTTGGTGCTCACGGACCCTCCAGCTCAGCCACCATGCTCCCCAAAGCTCATGCTCCCAAATGGAGGTGACAGAGGTCCCTCTAACCACATGTGCCTGGGAGTTGCCACCTCAGAAACGTGCTTTCCCTTTGGGGGGTTGGGTACCACTACTCTTCTGTCCATGCATTTGCTTCCTCGTCCCTTCCCCTGAGCCTTCCTGACCCGGCTCACACACCTCCTCCTCCAGGAAGCCTTCCCTGGTGCCTCCCCCCAGCTGCCCTCCCTTCTTCTCTGAATCTGTTGCTTGTGATCCCACCTCACCCACGTTGGGACGTTCATGAAAAGTTATTGAATAACTGTGCATGTGTGTCCATAGTTCAAGGGGGCTGAAGGGAACCCACATTTATCGCGTATCTACTGTGTGCCTGGCCCACCGCTAGGCACCTTCATATTCCTTGCCTGCAGTTACCCACTCAAAAACTCAGTGAAGTAAGGAGCATTACCCTGCTTCAATAGTGGGAAACTGAGGCTCAGTGAGGCTCTGTTGGGGCCCAGTCTGTGTTCCTCTGAAGCTCACTTCCTTCCCACTGTCTCACGGCATCTCCCAGACTTCCCTCTGTCCTCTGTGGCACCTCGCAGGCCCTGATCAGGTAAAGTAGTAATGATGGCAGCTAGCACGGATCTGGCTCCTGCTAAGAGCCTGCACTGCTCTCAGCATTTTGCATGTCTTCTCGTGTAATCTTACAACAACCTTATAAGGTAGGTTCTATTCTTATCCCCATTTTACAGGTGGAGCATCTGAGGCTTAGAGAAGTTAAGTAACTTGCCCGAGATCACACAGGAAGGAAGTGGTGCAGCCAAGATTTAAAAGCAGACAGCCTGATGTAGGTGCCTGCCGAACTGAATTAAAAGTCTCCAATCCACTGATTCGGCCAGCCTCGCCTGGGTTCCTCCGTGCATGCTTCCCGAGTGCCCACTGTGTGCGGGCACCGTGCCAGGGGTCGGAAGACAGGACAGTGCCGTCTCCTTGGCTGATCTAGCAGCCTGGCTGGGGAGGCAGGCAGCTCAACAGGCAGGTCCAGTTCTGCCAGAGTCTGGCAAGGGGGGTCTGCACTGTGCTGACACCCTCCTAACGGCACTGGGTATCGCCTGCACTCCACAGAGGAGGAAACAGAGAGGTCACGTGGCTTGTCCGAGGTCACACAGTGAGCGAGTTGGGGAGCTGGGATTTGAACCTGAGCAGTCTGCCCCAGAGCCACTGTCCTGTCCCACCACTTGCTGCTGCCTCCCAGGACACCGTGAGTAGGAGCTGCCATGGGGGAAAAACCTGGAAAACCGCGTCTGAGTGGACTTGGGGGTCAGGAAATGCTTCTCAGAGGAAGCAATGTCTCAGTGGAGACCCTCATGTAGCCAGGGAAGGGGTGAGGGTGCCGTGAGAAGGCATTCCAGGTGGAGGGAACAGCACGTGCGGAGGCCTGGAGGCGAGAGAGCATGGTTTGTTTAGGGAACCGGGTGAAGGTGCTTGTTCGGGTTTCCTTGCTGGTGTCTGCAGTTGTGCACACAGCTTTTGCGAGTAGGGTAATTTACTCCAAGGTTTACGGAGTGTCTGGTATGGATTCTGCACCGTGTCGGGTCCTGGTGCGGGGAGGACCCGTGCAAAGTATGGTGGGAGTCCTGAGAACTGAGGTGGGCGTGTTAGCTCCAGGCTTTGGGGAAAGCCTGGGAGAAATGGAAGTGCTCTCTGGACAGTGGGAGCAGCCCCGGGTCCTGGCCTGTAACCCTGATGTCCTGGACACGGGAAGGATGAAACGAGACGGCAGGAGCCCGTGCTTAGTCGGCCCTCAGCAGATGTCAGGCCCAGGAGCCCCGATGAAAGCGTGTGCCGAGTTCAGGGCAGCCAGTGGTCAGCAGCCCAGATGCACTGTGGTGCCAGGGAAGAGGGTGCTGCCAGGAGTTGGGACACCAGGGCCTTGAGGGGCCCTGGGTTGGGCTGAGGTCTCGGGCTGAAGGGGGCAAGCAGAGTGGGCTGCGAGGCCTCTCACCGGGGGGCAGAGGCTGGGGCATTCGCGGTTTTCTCAAAGGAGGTGGGCTCAGAGACCCCACCAGGCTGGGGATGGCCTGAGCAGATGGGAATTGGGAGGCTCCGGCCGAGGGCATTGCCAGGCCAAGGATCGGGCCAAAGTCCAGAGTCCAGGCACTGGCCACTTGGGTCCCTGTTCTGTCCCACCACCTCTAGGGCCTTGGTTTCCCCATCTTGACCCGGGGCTTTCTTTGGTGCCTACCTCTCAGGCATTGCCGTGGAGTAAGAGAGGAAGTGAATGCCTGGTGCTGGGGCTGCACAGAGTAGGTGCTCAGCCCATTGGAACTAGTGCTGCTGCCGCCCCCGGGGATGGGACTTGGGGCAGTTGAGACTGCTCTGCCCTGTGTGCCCCTACTGAAGCCCACTTCTGTGGCGGGCGGCCTGGGCTAGTTATCAGACCCAAGATCTCGTTCCAGCAGCTGGTGAAGGCTTCAAAAAACCCTGAAGCTGCCTGGCTGACCCCTCGGGCTCTGGGCCCCTTTGCTGGCCCTGAGCAGCCTTTTCCCAGCCTCTTGTGCCCCCTGCCTCAAATCTCAGCTCATTCCCCTGCTGTGCATCCTCCAGGAAGGCCCTTCCCTCTCTGAGGTTCGTCTCCATGACCACCACCCGAGGTGTAGGTGTGAGTCCCCGGCACACAGTAGGCGCTCTGTGAACTGGCATGCTGGCCATTAGGCCTTTTGCTCCGAGAGCTGCGGTTCTCGCCTGTGGTGGGCGGTTGCCCCTTTTAAGCCGTTCACTCTGGGGCCAATTATAAATAGACACATAATCGCCCCTATCTGTAGAAGTAAAACATATTCTTCAGAGATGAGCCGTGCACCCCTCCCCTGCACTCCCCCCACGCTGGCACGCGCTCTCCGCAGTTGAGGGCGATGGAGGGCTCAGTGCTCCCCTCCCTCCTCCATCCATCCCCTCCTCCCTGCTGCTCCTCAATCTCCACCCTGCAGAGGTGAGATCCGGCAGGGGCCGTGATGTCAGAGGCTCGGCTGATGTCACCGCCCCGGCCCTGTGACTTCACTTGCCGGCTCGGGCAGGAGGAGCCGCGAGGAGGCTGAGAGCCGAGGAACTACCCCCCTTTCCTGTTTCTTCTTTTTCCCTTTCCCCTCCTCCCAGCCACGCTTGGGAGTTTCTTCCTGCGGGCCGGTCGTGGGGCTGTCAGAGGGGCTGGGGCAAGTGCCAGGAAGGATGCTGCTGCAAAGGTAACCGGCGTGCGCTGTGCCTCTCCCTGCGGTCGTGAAAGTTTGCTCTGGCGTGCGAGGCGTGCCCACTGGGCGCTCCGCCGCGCCACGCTGCCCGGCCCGAGGCTCCCGGGGGGCGGGCGGGGCAGGGCGGGCAGGGGCCTCCCGGGCGGCCTTCCCTGCCTTGTCCCCATCAAAGGCCGCAGCTGCTCGAGTGGCGGCTGCAGCTTTGAAACTGCCATAAAGAGCGATGGAGGGAGGGGAGCGCGGGGGATGTTCTGAGCAGTGCCCAGGAGGGTGGCCGCGAGAGGAGGGGCGCGGGGGCTGCTCTGGGAGCGTGGCGGCTGGGGCAGCAGCAGAGGCGTGAAGGGCAGGGCCCCGGGTCAGGGTCCCAGGGGCCGAGTCACCATCACTGCTCCCTGTCCCCTCAGGTTCAGCCCGCATCCGTGGCCGGGACCCCAGCAGTGAGGGTGCAGAGGCGGCGGGGGGCGGGGGCTGGCTTCTCCCTCTCTCATCCCCCCCCCATTATTTCCAGGCATATTCTTCCAGCAGGCCATTTGTCAGCGGCGATTCGGGACAAAGGAGGGGCAGTGGGTGGTCTGCTGCCAGTTGGGCGATGGGCACGGAGCGCGGGCCGGAGAGAAACACCAACAATTAAGAGGCAGATCGAGGGCTTTGCTGGTTCAGGCTGTCGAGGGAGCCGTCATTTTGTGTTAGCGTGTGTGTGTCTGAGGTGGGAGGAGGGAGAGAGGGGAGAATGACAGGAGAAGGATTATGACATTGTGTTGTCTCTGTTTGTGGTAAATGCAAATTTGGCACCAGCGGCTTCCCGGGAAAAGCAGCAGCAAGTCACCCCGTCCAAGGCCTTGGCCCAGACCCGCCGAGGGAGCCCGTGTGGGGTGGTTTGGGGTTTTTTTTCCTCCCTTTTTTTCTATCTGGCGTGTGCTGCTTCCATTTATTTTTACAGTGAAGTGCTGGAGACAGACAGGCCAGCATGGCGGGGAGGAGCTGGTCCTCTCTCCTCCCTGGCCCGAGGGCCCCCGCCTCACTCTGCGGGAGGCCCAGGCTGCTCTCCTGACCCCCAGCCGTGGCCCCATCTTGGCTGCCTCCCTGCTGGGTCTCTCTGTCACCAGCCAGGGTCACGGTCCCTTCACTCTGTTAGCTTGGGTGCCCCGAGGTCTCGGAAGGCTACTTCTGCCCACAGTGGCTTCTCAAGGGTGACCAGAGCCCAGGACAGGCTGAGATGGGGCCTCAGAGATACAGGCCAGGGCTGGGCATGCCCCGGCCGCCGTGCCGGCCTAGCCTGCTCAGGAGGTTGGCAGAGGGTTCTGCGGCCAGGCCGGTGTTGGCCGAGTGTCCCAGGACCTTAACTCCTCCAACAGGCCCATGAAGGCAGCGAGCTTGAGCCTGACCTGGGCCGGGAAGTACCACAGCCCAAGGCTCGGGGCTGCCACAGGGCTCAGGCGGGGGCAGTGGCACACACACAGGTGGTCAGTCCTTGGAGCTGATCTCCAGAGAATGCACGGGCTGGGATTTTGCCAGGGCCGGGCCAGAGCTCAGGCCACAGCAGGGACGGAGAGGTCTGAGCTGAGGAGCCGAGGCAGGAGCCCTCCTCAGATGGAGGGTCAGGGGAAGGCTCTGGGCAGCTGGGTCCAGCCCATCACACACCAGGCCTCAGGCTGTGGCCTTCGTTTTAGTCCCCTTCCCCAGAGCTGGTTCCTTAGCTGGACCTAACCACCTCCTGTTTTGCCTGGTCAAGGCCTTCTTGATTCAGTTTACCTCCTCCAGGAAGCCTCCCCTGCCCTCCACCTGGATAGGCTGGGGGCCTGCGCCCTGCCCACTCCCATGTGCCCTCTCATAGCGCTGACCACACGGTGGTCATTGTCAGGTCCTTGGGTACAGGGATTCCTAGGGCACCTGCCCAGAGCTGAGCACAGAGGAGGTTTATGCCTGGAGGCCAGGGGAGCAGATCCAGACCCGCAGATCTCCCAGGGACGTAGGCCCCCAGGGTGGAACAGTGGCCCCGCTTCACACCCTAGAGGGGTGATGGGCTCACTTCCTTTGGGCAAAGCCCCCCAAGGGGGATTTTTCCCCACGGAGCCTGACATGTGGGGGCAAGCCCCAGCTATGCCTGGGAGGGGGGGATGTCTGCCCCCAGCTGAGAGCCTCATGTGGCTAAATAACGTCCCTTCGGAAACTGGTGGTGGGCTTATCTACCCCAGTACTTCCTTCAGGTCCCGGGTCCACAAACCAGGCTGCCGAGGGGGGCCAGTGAGCGCTGCGGGCGCACGGGCTGTGTGTGAGGAGCAGCTGCCCGCCTGCCTGGCTGTCGCCTGTGGGGCTCTGGTGCCCCATGGAGCTTCCTTTGCCAGACGGAAAAGGAAGGAAGAGTGGATAGGCTCTCCCAAGGCCAAGATGCTGGGTCCATTCCAGGCCTGGGCTCGAGACCCTCCTGGCCAGAGGTGCTGGGAGCTCCAGGCGGGTAGCCACAGCGAGGGCCAGCTGGCTGGTCAGCTCACTTCCCCCAGCCCAGGTTCCCAGCTGCCCACTTGGAGCCGGCACCTCCTGGCATACAGAGATGGCAGGAGCACAGCGGGCCCCTCCCTCCAGAAGCCCCCAATCTGATGGACCCAGGAGCTTTGGCGTCAGACAGTCCCTAGTGCAGTCTTCCCTGGCCACTTTCTAGCTGTGTGACCTTGGGCAAGTTGTGTAGTCTCTCAGAGTGGCAGTTTTAAAACGCAGTGACCTGGGAGCAGTGACCTCTCCCTGCAGCCTTGTTATGGGGATTAAGGAGACTGCAGGTGCTCAATTAATGGCAGCTGTGGTCATAAGGGAGCTGGCTGTGCCAGGATCCTAGAGGCACAATGGAAAAAGTTCTCCCTGGGGTACCCCTGTGAATTCTGACAGGGCAATCCAGAGGGGCTTCAGAGAGGAGGTGGCATTTGAAGGCCTTGAAGAGTGAGTAGGCGTTTGCCAGGCTAAGGCAGTGGAGGGTGTACTGCCAGAAGGAAGAGCAAGAGCAGAGCTTCCAGGTGTGAAAGGCCCGTCACCCTGTGTGGCAGAAGCCTGGGGAGGGGGCGAGAGGCAGGGCGCCCTGTTTCTCTCAGCAGTGGGAGCCAGTTCTGGAGGAAAGGAGCCCCGGACTTGATGACAGAGTGGGCAGGTTTCACACAGACATCTCGGTCGTTGCAAACTCGCCTTCCGGACATGTTCATGTCTTAGAACTCCGGACAGTTCTCTAAGATCCTGGCTTGTTCTAGCTCTTTCTAAGCCAGGTCTCTCAGGCCGGCCCATCTTTGAATTTAAGGACCAGCCTGGGTTTTCTTTTAATTTGGAGTCTCAGGACTCCTGGAGCCCAGGTCCCACTCTTAGCTGGAAGCAGCAGAGTGGACGCGGGTCCCTGGCTTGGGGGAGGGCTCTTGGAGCAGCTTCTCCAGCCTGGGACCCGAGGTGACTGGAAGCTCCTGCAAGAGGGCAGGGTGGCCACTCCTCACAATCCACCCCTGACCGAGACAGCCGGACAGAGGGGTGGCAAAGGGCTCCGGGGGCAGGCTGCTTGGGGTCAACCCTGGCTCTGCCATTAACCAGCTGTGAGGCCTCAGGCAAGTTGCCTGCCCTCTCTGAGCCTCGGTTTCCTGGGGTAATAATAGTACCTAAGTCACAAGGGTGTGGTGAGGATTACCTGAGATACTTCTCACAGAGCAGTCAGCACTCAACTGAGCGAGGCTAACCTGATGCCCTTGGTATGTGGGCAAGACCGGAGGGAACTGGATGGCTGGGGTGTGAGGCCTGAAGACCAGCAAGGGCCCACCCACTCTTGCAAATGAGCCACCTGGGGCTGGACACCCTTCACACATGGCAGAGCTGCCAACACACCGTGGGCCCTTGGGCAAGTCATGGCCCCCACCCTGGGCCTCGGTTTTCCTATCTGTATGATGGGGGCTTAGGCACGCTCCCCTTGGGTCCCCGGCCGCTGTCAAGGGCTGTATTCTCTTGTTGCTTAGATTTTCTTGGATGGCTTCCATGTGGGTTGTGACTTGGGCAGTATCATCTCCCCATTGATTTTTCCAGAAAGGATGCTTTCTTCCCTTCTGTTCTGCAGTCAGCACGCAGGTGCCTAGCCTCCCCACTGCTCCCCCCACCCCCGTCAGCACACTTCACCTGGGCTGGGCTGGGGGGCCGAGAGGGGCCAGCAGGGTAGCGGCTCCCCAGAGGCCCCTTAAGGGTACGGGGATGCGCCAACAGCGTGTGACGTGCACATGTTCGGGGAGTGCCCGGGGAATGGGGTACACGGGGCTAGGGAGCCACATTCAGCCCATATGTGGCTGTGTGAGGCTGAGTTCTACAGAGGACCCGAGCGGTTCACTTACTCTCCCTCCTCTGCTCAGCACAAGCTTTGGAATCAGACCGCTCACCCCTTGTTCCCCTGTGTCTGTGCTAGGTGGTCTGCACTGGGGGATCACAGGCACCTTACTTCCCTGAGCCTGCTTGCTCAAGGGACAAGGGATTCCACCTCTCGGGGCACCTGAGGCCGGAATCATGGAAACAGCACTTAGCACAAGGTCACTGGTTAAGACCTTGTGTGGATGCAGCCCTCCACAGCGGGCAACGTTACTGTCCCCATTCTACAGATGGGAAAACTGAGGCTCCAAGAGCTTAAGGAGCCTGCTCAAGGTCGCATGGGCCTCTGCCCACCCTTTTTTTTTTTTTTGGTGAGGAAGACTAGCCCTGAGCTAATATCTGCTGTCAATCCTCCTCTTTTTGCTGAGGAACATTGGCTCTGGGCTAACATCTGTGCCCATTTTCCTCCACTTTATATGTGGGACAGCATGGCTTGATCAGCAGTGCGTAGGTCCACACCCAGGATCCGAACCTGTGAACTCTGGGCCACCAAAGTGGAGCCGCGAACTTAACCACTACACCACCGGGCCGGTACCCCCCACCCCCACCTTTGTTTTTTACATTCATCTGCTACCAAAAAGGAGCTGCAAAGGATTATAGGGCTGGGGGCCCACAGGAGGCAGGGCAGGGAAGGGAGCCCAGAGACCACTGGGGGAGACACGAACCCTGTGGGGAGGTAGTTACTGTGCCAGCTTGTCACTGCTTGCACACATGGGCTCTGTCGATCACAGGAATGACGGCCATCAGGGGTGCGGGGGAGGGGCGCCCCACGGGGTCGTGGCCCTTGAGGAAGGCACAGTTGTTGTTCCCTCTGCCCCGGAGGTTCCTGCCCACCTTCACTCAGCCGGGGTGTGGGGTGGCTTAAGGGCTCTGCCACTCACTGGCTAATTATTGACTGCTCTGAGCCTCAGTTTTCACACCTGTAAATGGAGATGATTCTACTCACCTCGTAGGCTTGTTGTGAGGATGACCTGAGTTAATGCAGGTAACTTGCTTAGCATGGAGCCCGGCACAGGTGAGAGCCGTAGGAACGTTCTCTACTGTTATCCTCTCACATCAGCCCAGCTGCCCCTCGAACACTCCGCGTGCACTGAGCACCTGCCTGTGCTGGCTCCAAGCCCCGGGAGCCCAGGATCCATCACGCAGCCCCCTCCCGTGCCCCGGGCCGAGCCGCCAGCCTCGGGGCCTGGGGCTGAGCGTGTGGATCCGTGTGCAGGGGGAACAGTCTTCGAGAATTGGTGTGTTGGCTCCCACTGCTGGCGTGACAGACATCCTGATGAAATATGTCACTTTAAGACATTTTTTAAAGAAATTTCTAGAAAGCTTTCTTAACCCCATGAGGGCCATAAGTAGCCTGAACTGTTGTCAGGTTCTGGTCTTGGCTTTGCCACGACTTGCCAGGGACCCTCCCTTTCCTGGGCCTCAGTTTCCTCATCTGTAAACGGGGCAGTAACCCTCCCCACCTCAGAGGGTTGACCCTCTCTGAGACTGCGCATGCGAAATGTGCTTTGTCAGCTCGAAAGCCCCTTACAGTTGGTGAGCGCTTTCGGTCCTGTTTCTGGTCATCCACGAGATGGACACGGGCGATGCCTGCATGGTGTCATGCTGGATGCGGCCCCTGGGTGTGGATATCAGTGGGATGCTGGCTCTTCTCTCCAGGGCGCCCAGAGTAGTGGCCTCACTAAAATCCTTGAATTTTGTGATTTCCAGAGAACGTGGAAGGCCCCTCAGGCAGCCTGGCCCCTTCCAGGGGAAATGCTGGTAAGTGTCTTGTCCTCTCTGTTAGTTCGTCCCACAAATGTTTTTGGAGCAGCTCCCGGTGCTGGGGATGATGTGGGAGGGCCAGAGGTCAGCCCTGCCCTGGAGAGCTCAGTCCAGGAGGAAGGATTTGAAAACTCCAGACCTGATGACCAGATGTCCGAGGTTCAGGGGTGGCTGGATGCAAAGCTGGTGGGCTTTTCACAAGACGCTCAGCCACAGGGCAGCTGGCAGGATGGTTTATAAATGAATATTGGCTTGTGTCCTCTGCTGGGACTCCTTCAGCAGCTCCCCTCTGCCCTTGGGATAAAGTCCCCAAGCCTTTTGTTGCGTGCACTGTCTTGCTCCAGCTGCATCTCAAGCTTTCTCATTTCACTTAAATTACACTGTCCTCCTTTCCCCTCCTGGAGATCTACTTGTGCCCTCCTGCCTCAGGGCCTTTGCTCATGCTGTGCCTGCTGCCTGAAGCTCTCTTCCTACCTCATCACATAGCTACTTCCTATCTGTTCTTCAGTCTCAGCTCAAATGTCCTGGATCCCCAAGACCCAAGGTCCCATTATGTACTCTCTGTGCACCTGCCATGCTTTCTTACTAATGTGTATCACGGCTGTTACCAAATGATTATGTGATGATTCACTTTCTCTCTAATGGCCCCATGGGACTGTAAGCTCCATGACAACAGGGACCCTTGGGCTCAATACCTGGCATATGATAAGGGCTCAATCAATGTTTGTTGAATGAATTTATGATGAGGATTAGGTAAGGTTTCGTGGAGGTGGTGGCATTTGAGTAGGACTTGAAAGAGGATATAATTTCAATCTGTAGGGAAGGGAAGAGGGAAGGGCTTCCTGCTTCGGGGAGCAAACAGGCATATGATGGGAACACAGCTTGTTTGGTTTGGCAAAGAGGCAGAATGGGACATGTGGGAGAAGGCTGGAGAGGTGAGCTGGGGCCAGACAAAGGCTTTGCGTTCCAGGTGGATGAGAACCGACTTGAATTCTGAAGCCCCTTGGGACCCATGGACAAGCTCTGAGCCAGGAGGAATAGGGTCAGAGCTGGCTCTGGGTAACTGTAATGAGTCTGCTGCAGATGGGGGGCCGGGAAAAGAGGCTGCGTCAAGAGGGCCGGTTGGGAGTTGGAGAATCCATCGACTCTGCTGCTTTCTGTTTCCCTGGAATCACACGTGAGCCTTGGCCGTTATCCTTGAGAGCTCCAGGGAGATGCAGGGCAGCGATAAGGAACCCCACTCACACAGTGTGGCTGCTTCCAGAAGACAATCGCCTTGGTGGCAGGGCAGCCATTCCCGAGTTACTAGAAGCAGAGACGGAGTGGAGGGACCATCGGTGTCCACATTTCTCAGTTTCTCTGATCAAGAAGGCAGCATACAGCTCCGCGACCCCACACGTGTCCTGGTGCCTTCTGAGTGGCACTGAGGGACCAGCCTGTGGCAGAAGATGAGCAGAAACATTTCTGTCAAAGCCCAGCAAACAAGACTCACCTCTGTGCCCCCATGGGGGGCAGCTGATGTGGTCAGAAGAGCCAGGATTCTCAAGAAGGACCTGGGGCCAAGTCCCAGATCTGTCACTTAGCAGCTGCGTGCCTTTGGGCATCCTGTTAGCAGCTCTGGGCTTCAGTTTGTTCCGCTGTGAAGTGGGGGCTGCCCAGGTGTTGTGAAGATCAAGTGCCAGGACACACCTGGAGCCCCAAGCACAGGGGACACAGGAGGCTCAGGAGGTAGTGGCCGTAGCACGGCCACGTTTTTCTCCACGGTTTGAATTCTTCGCAGGGAGCTTGGGTTTCAGGCTTAAAATGAAAAGCATGTCAACAAAACAGGAAGGAACAAAGTCTTTTCCCAGCATGCCTCAGCATGCAGCGCTGCCTTCCCGTGGAACCCGACAGTGATGGGGCTAAAAGTCTTGAGCTCTCAAGCAGAAATAATCCCAGTGGAAAGGAAGCTCGCTATTGTTATCTTGTGATAAAGCGATGCAGGGGCTCTGCAGTCCCACCTGCCTGGGTTCGGATTCCAACTCTGCCGGTTCCTAGCTGCTCTGTGCCCGGTTTCCTCATCTGCAAAATGAGGTAAGAACAGTACCCACCTCATAGGGCCGTTGGAAGGATTAAGTGAGTTAATGCAGGTAAAGTGCTTGGAACGTGCCTTTGTCAGTACTCTTGTGGGATCCTTTCGTCTCCACTTGCCCTCTTCATAGTGCTGTAAGTGACTCAGTGGGGGCTCTGGAGCCAGAAGGCAGAGTTCAAATCCCAGCTCTGCTGCTTGCTTGCTGTGTGACCTCCGGCAAGTCTCTTAACCTCTACGTGTGCATTTCCTGCTCTGTACAATGAAGATGACAGTCCCTGCCTCATAAGTTTGTGGGGAGGAATGAATGGGGTCACCCAGACAAGGGACCAAACTCCCTGGAGGTAGGCAGATCACTCAGCCTCTCCTCCCACCCATTCCAATTTCCAGATGAAGAAACTGAGGCTCAGAGCCATTGGATGATTTGCTGAAGGACACACATTGGTGAGACCAGGGGCGGGGGTGCCGAGCGGGCTGAGGGGTGATCCCCCGTGCGGCCAGGCTGCAGGGCCTCCGGTCGCTCAGCTGTGTCTCCTCCGGCTTCTCTCTGCTCACCTGATGCACAGCAGCTGCTGCCTGTTGGGCAGGCCTGGGTCTTCTAAGCATGGGGTCTGAGGGTCCAGTGCCTGCCACCTGCCCAGGCTCCAGGGCTTTCACGTGTTCCTTGTGGGGAGAGGCTGGTGCCGGCCCTGCTTCCTCTCACGTCTCCTTCCCTGTCCACCTGCAGGCTTGGGGACCCACCAGCTGTCTGCGTCCATCTATCTTTCCATTGTTTACTGAGTGCTGGGGAGCTTGGTGGTTAAGACTGCAACCTCCGAGGACCTGGGTTCAAATCCCAGCTTGGCCTCTTCTCAGCTGTGTAACTTGGGACAAGTTATTTAAACTCACTGGGCCTCAGTGGCCCCATCTGTAAAGTGGGGTGATAACAGTACCAACCTCATCAGCTTGTTGCAGACACAGTGCCTGTTCACAGTAACTTGGATTCCTCTGGCTGTATCATCATTGTTAACATTATCATCTTTATGGACATGGCTGCCCTGCACAGGATGCCAGAGACCCGAGGGAAGCAGAGGTGTCTCTGCCCTGCAAATGCTCACAGTCCCTTGGGAGAGTTGGACACAGTCACAAATAGCCCAGTGTGACCAGTGGGAGCTGTGGAGAGAGCCACAACTTCAATCCTGGAGGAATGGGGTGGCGGGCAGAGTTGAGGGGCTGGCCTCCTGAGCAGAGGTCACTGTGAGGCCCTGTGAAACAAATTCCTGCCGAGCGTGTCACAGGTACAAGGCCCTGCGGGATCCCACCCTTGCCTCCCTCTGCAGTGTCATCTCTCAGTCCCCTAGCCCTGCACGGGGCACACGGCAGGTGGCTGTCCCTGCACTGCTAAGTCTTGGTGTTCCCTGGTTCTCTATTTGAAGCCGCCTCCACCCCTTTACTCTTAGAGCCTGCCCTGATCTGACCCCAGAAAGAATTACTCTGAGCCCCTGTGATCCCTCCATCAGAGCTTGCAGCCTGGCACACAGCAGGTGCTCCGTGTGGAATGAAGGTGTGCCCACAAAGGATCTGGCCCCCCCTGCTGTTTGCACTCTTGGCATCCATCTGCTTCTCGTGGGGAAAGTGCCTGGTTTGGGACAGGTTCCGCAGGATGCTGTGGGGGGTTCCCCACTCTTAACCAGAGGCTTTTGGAAGTTGTCTCCTGGAGTACCGTGAGCAGGAATACCAGGCCTCCCTCTTGGTGTGCTGGAGTTAGCAGGAGGCCCCCCCCCCCGAGAGGAAGGAGAGCTGGGGCCCCTTGAAGGATAAAGGTGAGGGCTGTACGTGTGCCCGAGAGAGCTGGAGAGTGAGAGGAAGGATGTCCGCCTGCCGCTGAAGGCACTGGCTCACTTCGCACAAGTCACCGATCTGCCGAGCAGGGCCAGTCTCCTCAATCAATCCGCGCTGACAGATGGTAGCGGAATCAGTGACCTAGAGGCAGAAGGCTCCATTTGTAATCCCGGAGTGGCCCAGGCGCCTAGGGGAGCGCAGAGGAGTTTGTAATAAAGGGAGTGACACAGGGTTTCCAAAAGCCATCTCTGAGCTGGAGGAGGAGGGAGAGGATTAATTTTGCTTCTGGAATTGAAACCACTGATTCAGTTCAATAAGTATTTTTCGAGTGGACTGGGTTAGGAGAGAGGGAAAAAACCCAACTAATCTACTGTCCTTTCCTTAAGGTGTGGTAGGAAAAACAGGATCCACGCAGATAAGACAATGAGAGAACAATAGAAGACGCTAATGTGATCCAGGAGGAGGGGCTCCCAGTTGCTGAGCCCCCGCCACTGTGGGATCTTAGGCAGTGACTTAGCCTCTCTGAGTCTCAGTCTGCTGTGTCAGATTGTGTCCACATCACAGAATTGCAGCTATTGTTAATAGGTGCCTGGTACTCTACTGAATTCTTTATGCAGAGCTCTTTAGATTCCCATAACACCTTATGAATGGGGTCATATTATCCCCATTTTACAGCTGAGGAAACCAAGGTTCACAGAAGTGAAGTGACTTCTCCAAGGCTATACAGCACAAGAGTAACCCAAATCTGTCTGTTAGCCATGACACCCACACACATTCTTTTTAATGGTACCGAAAGGGAAAGGGGTGAAGAGGTCCAGGGGTGGAGAGCTCTAGGCTGGCCTGGCCCTAGGACTGGGGAAGTTGCCAGGTGGAGGTCAGTTGGGCAATGATCCGGCCGGGTCCGAAGGGGTGGGGAGAGGGTCAGTCTGAGGACAAGAGGTAGGAGCAAACAGGAGCCTGGACTCCAGTCATCTGTCTGCGTTCTTTCCCTTCCCAGTGGGGCTCTGCACAGCTTGTCACCATCCCTTTCATGTTCCAGTCCCCCAGTCTAAGGCCCGAGTGAACTGAGGAAGAAGGGAAAGAAAGGGAAGAATGATGGGGCAGAAGGCTACAAGGAAAAGGGCTTCCTTTTTCTTCATGAATTCTCCCAAGAAATTGGGGGTGCCTCCAACACCCTGTGTTCAGGAAGCTCCCCTGCATCCTCCCACGTTTGTCCAGAAAACAAGGGTCTGTGCTGAGTCCCTCCACCTTTCCTTCTGCAGCCCTGGTGCAGAAGCCAGCACTGGTCTTTTCAAGTCTTGGTGCCAAAGAATTTGAAAATGAAACTCACAGAACAATGGGAACAGCCAGAGGGCAGGGCCTGGCGGCCTGCTCAGCTCTGCGCGGGAAGAGCCCGGCACCCCACCTGGCATGCGGGAAGTGTTTGGGAATCAAGTCTCTAAGAATAGCCCTGACCCACATTGGAGAGGGCCCCCAATTTGTGAGATTGGACAGAAGCCAGGAGAAATCACGGCCTTCCCCAACCACAGCCTCCCTTAGGTGCAGAACCAGCTCAGGCCCTGCCTCGGATCCCTTTGTTGGGGGCGGGTGTTGCCATAGCCAGGACCCTCCTTGGGTGGCCCCAGGCAAGGCAAAGCATTAATGTCTCAGGCTAGGTGGGGTGAGGTGAAAGGGCAGAGCCAGGCTCTGGGGAGCTGTGTACCTCAAATATACTGAAATCTGGACCCCAGGCCACACCTGGTTCCTATCAGTCTCCACCTGCTGCCTGAAGTGCTCTTGCAACTCTAATTCACTTTCAAGTTGGGTTGCTTCAGGAAAGGAAGCCACATACTCCCCTAACATCTAGGGCAGATGGGGGCCTAATTTAGAATCAGCAATTTTAGCCAGCATTAGGGACATCTAGTCCAAACTCTCCTCCTTCCTACTGTACTGAAGGGAAGCAGGCCTAGAGTGGGGAGAGAATTTGGCCAGGTCACTGGGTGGCTTAGAGGCAGGATCACAAACACCCCAAACACATCCCACCCTCACTGGCTTTCTCACTTTTGGTAGCAGTGGGTCACGCGGCACAAACATCTCAGCGGTGGTTCTACAACTGAGATTTTCTTTAAAAAACAAAAAGCATCAAGCCATTCCTTTGCTCCATAAAACGTACATAAGGTTTGCAAAGGAAGACTGGGAACTGGCCTGAGGCCTTGGCACTGCAAATCCACCTTATCTCCAAATTAATTCTGGACCCTGGGTCCAGCTAGCCAGGCGATGCAGATTTTTAATGCCTCCGCAGGCAAAGGCAACTGGCATTTGGTGAGCATCTATTTCACAGGTGAGGTTGGTGGGCCTCCCCGCGCCTCGCTTTTATTGCGGAGGAAACTGAGGCTAGAGAGGGCCCAAGTCATTCATCCAAGGACACGCGGCGCCAAGGGGCCGAGGCGGCAGGGGAACCAGGCCTGCCGGGCCCAGAGGGCACTTGGCGGGCTGGAGCCGCCCCCGTGCCCTGCCCCACGAAGCAAGTTACCGAGAGGAGGCCGGGCCTTCGCCCGAGGGCTGCCCGGGCTGCCAGAGGCGCGATTCTGGCTTTGGAGGCTCCAGGGAACTCCAGAAATCCCAGGGAGAGATTCCGGGCCACCAACTCCCCAGAAAGTTGGCTCGCGGCCACTCCCAGGACGGCCCGGCCAAGATGGCACTGGGCTAGCAGCGGGACACGCGCGCTGCGCCCCGCGGCCGCCGAGGGGACCCCGCGCGACCCCGGCCGCCGGGCGGGGGTCTCCGCGGCCCCGGCCCGGCGCGCGCAGGCCTCGGCGCGCCGCACGCGGGTGGGCACGCGCGCGCCCGCCGGCCCCGCCCCCGCCGCCCCGCCCCCGCCGCGCGCACCGCCCGCCGCGCGCCCTCCCGCCCGCCCGCGCGCCGCGGCCCGGAGCCTCCCCATTGGCCGCGCGCCGTCACCTGACGCTCTGTTATTTCCTGTGTGTTGGGAGAATGGAGAGAAAAACCCCGAGCCGAGCCGCTTTCGGCCCCTGCGAGGCGGCTGCGGCCTCCGCCGGGGGAGCCCGCCCTGAGGCGCGCCCGACCGGGGAGCGAGCGCGCGGGCCGGAGCGAGCCTCGAGGGGCCGCGGCCCCGGCCCGCCCCGCCGCCGGCCCGGGCGCCCGAGCTGGAGGCGGCGGAGGCTCCCCCGCCCCCACCCCGCGCAGCGCCGCCCGCCGCCGCCGCTCCCTCCCCTCCCGCCCCCGGCCGAGGCCGCGGGACCGGGCGGGGGGCTCGCGCAGGTAACCGCCGCCGGCCGGAGGGGGAACGGCGGGGTCAGGGCCGGGGGCTGCCGCCGGGCCGGGTGTCTGGGCTGGGGGCAGAGGTCCTGGCCCGGCCCGACCTGGGAGTGTGGCGCCCCCGACTCTGAGGCTGGGGCTCGGGGTGCTGAGCGGAATGGCCTGCCCGGCCCGCGCCGGGGGCGCAGAGAGGCGCGGCCTGGCCCGGCAAGGGGCTGCTGAGGGGCAGGGGCCCGGCCTGGCAGCGGGGCGTTGAGGGGTCTCGGACCGGCCTGGGAGTCCGGCTGGGCTTGGGCGCTGGGGGAGGTACCTGCTCGTCGTGGCCTCGGGTGCAAGGGCGGCGGGTGTGAGCGGGCGGCGCCCGGGGGTCGGCGGGGTCAGCGCCTCCGGCCCCTGGCAGCCCCGGGGGTCCGGCGGCGCCGGCCTCTTCGCTGCGGGCAGGGGGTGAGGCCGGCGGGAGCAGGGCCGGGCTCGGGGCGAGGAGGGGCCGGGGGGGCGAGCGAGAGCGGCGCCGGTGCGCCCGGGAGTCGGAGCGCGCCCCTGCCGCGGGAGGGACGGGGCCCGGGATGGCCATGTGAACACCTGAGGCCATGTGGACGCGGCTGCCGCTCGCCGCGGGGGTGCGGAGGGCAGGTCCCGGCTGGCGGGGCGCGAGGTCCCGGCGCGGGGGGCGGGGAGCGGAGCGCAGGACACACTTCCTGCGTGGGGCCTCCTTCCCTCCCCCCGCGGTGAGCGGGGCGGAGTGTGCGATCCCGGGGTCCCCGGGTGCGAGCGAACGCTCGTTTCGGCGCCCGAGGCTCTAAGCGTCTCATCCCTCTTTTGGGGGGAAAGTGTTGGTTCCAGGAGAGTGGCCGACCCGGCCCAGCCCGCGCTGGCAGCGGCGGGAGGTGGAATGTCTCCTGTGTGCCGGGATGGGAGTGGAATTTAGTGAGTTGGGGGGGGCGGTGCCGTGGAGCGGCCGCCTCCTGGGCCTGTGGGTGGGGATTATTGTCTGTTTTTGTGGTTGTGGATACTAGCACCGTCTGCTTGTCTGTGTGCAACCTTTTAGTTTGTCCTTAGGGGACGGATCAAAATTAGGATTCTCCCCCCCCTTCCTCTTTGCTTTTTTTTTTTTTCCCCTCGAAGATTAGATGACTCTGGTAACTGCTGTAAAATGGATGGAATTTTCGAGCTATTATCTAACAGGCAGATCTTTGAATGATAATTGGAGCCTTATGTTAACAGCCTTAGTGAAGAGTTTTTATAAAACATCTTACATGGGGTGGCGGCTCGGCGTTGCGGGAAACTGCGCTGAGGTCCGACCTGGGAGACCAGAAATCTGCTGCAAGCTGTGCCACCAACTACACTGTAGCCCTGGCCACGTTACCTACCCTCTCAGGGCGCCAGTTTCCTCGTCTGTTAAATGAAGACTTCCAGGTCAGGCATTACAGGGGTTTTGGGTAGTTTGTTTTGTTTTTGTCTCTCCCATTTTCTGCTTTTGTTTTAGCCTGTAGGGCATCTTCCTGAGAAATGCAGGCTGTACCTTACCTGGCTTATAAAAGCTTATCTCCCTTTTTGGTTTCCAGCCTCTTCCTTCTCCAACAGAGCACAAAACTTGGTCAAGGCACAGTTTTTCCTTAAATCCCAGATGCTGTTCTGTGCTTCTCCGAAAGTGTTATGGTCTAGCCTATAGCCTATGCTGAATGTACCTTGTTTTTTTTTTTTTTTTTGGTCTTTGTGCGAGAAGAAGTTACCAGGAAAAGATTTCGGAGAACGTTTAACTACTTGGAACTGTGGGTAACATAAGCGTGTTTGGGTCTGTGTGTTGGTTGGCTCTGCAGAGTTGGAAGATCTTTCTCTGCAGGGGATTGTGGAGGGATCTTACTTAAAGTTCTTTCAAGGGGTATTTGGCATTTGGCTAACTTGTGAAATTTCCAGCTTCAGTATTCTCAGAGTAGGGATAAAGTGGAATTCCATAATGTCTCCTGTGGAATGGTATGCTGGTGGAATTAACCGTCACCTCAGGGTGCACTAATTATTTGCATCCCCAATTTATTCCTTAATGCTTCCTCTCAGATGCTGAAGAACCCCAATTAGTTTCACTGATTTTATGGTGTGCGAGGGCCTTAGGCTGTGCTTTAGCCTGGTTATACCTTCTAGACCAGCCTCAGAAGTTGGTCCCGTTTGTCTTAAATTTTTAGAACTGTTATGCTTGCAGGAAGTGTGTGTAACGTGGTGTAATATGTCCTTCTTAGGTCACTTTTTAATTCAGTCTGTACAGTATCAGAAAGGCTCCTAGCATTGGGAGGTGTGCTCATAATGTTGACTTTGGAGATGGATTGGTAGGATTTTTCTTGTATGTTAACATCAGGCCTATCATATAGGTAGAAACTTTTATATAGCTACCCAGATTATTTGGAGTTTCTCAAAACAAGCAATTTCTTCTATGTTGGTATTTGAATGATGGCCTTGTGTTTAGCATGGGATTTTAAAAACTCTAGTTACTTAAATTGTAAGCAGTTATCACACTCACATGTATTTACATTTATGTTATAACTTAGCAGGAAAAAGTTACTGTAAAGCTCTTCGTCTACACGTACATGAGAGAAGCTTGTCAAGGTGGTGAGATATCAGGAGTCATGGGTTTTAGGTTCTATAACCTTTTAGTAGTATACTTTTTTTTTTTTTAAGCTTCATAAAATGGAAAGGAGTGGAGTTGAAATAACATCTGTTTAGACCAAGAAATTCGAGTTGCACTTCGTCTGATGAGTTCAACCTTGTTTTCGTATAGATAGGAAAAGTTGCTAACGTTTGTTTAAAAGAAAAAGCCAAATTCAGTATACTAGATTCTATCCAAGATTTTTAGCTTGTTTTTTCCAAGTCCACCCAACAGACCTGAGAGGTAGATTGTGTTTCCTTTTCCTGAGAGGTCCTAGAGCTAGTGAGGGGCAGGGCTGGGATGTGACGGTCCTGCCCGTGGCTCCAGAGCCTTCACTAGGTCCGTCCCAGCTCTCTCCCTGCTGAGGGCACACATCAGCTAGTGGTGGATTGGCCTTGGAATCCTTATTTCCTGCTCTGCCCCCTTTCCTGTTTTTTTTTTTTTTTTAAAAACTTATAGTGAACTTGAAATCTGGACTCAGGCAAAATACTGGAAAGCATGATTATTTTGATGGTGCCGTGTGGTTTAGTGACCCCTGGGAGTTTTCTAAACTTGCACTTTCCCCAAACCTGGCCAGTTTTGCCAGTGCACTTGAGATTTCATCTAAAAGTTTCTCTTTCGTACCCAATTCTGCCATTCTGTCTTGAGCTGAAAATTTCTTATATCAGCTCAGAGTGATACAGCGTGTAAGGGGCTGTGTCTCTTCTGTCTGTGTTACTGGTTTACAGGGCACAGAATCACGTCTGTGACTGCTCTCAGTTTGACCAGATGGGACTCAGAAGATCCATTTATGAAGGACGGTCCTTCCACAGTATGCCTCAAGCACTCTTCCTCGTGGGGGCTTGTGTTCACAGCACCTTAGTGCTCGTTAGCTTTGCCTGGGGCTGCTGACTCTGCGGCTTTCATTTTCTTTTTGTGGAGGTAAAAGTAACAAAATAAAGCAAAACAATAAAACCTTATTTATATTGAAGTAAAACTGTACGTCAGAGTTACACATTTGAAATATAATGAAATCAAGGCTTTCACAGAGCATAATTTGGTCACATTGTACTTAGACTGGATAGTTTTTTTTTTGTTTTTTTTTTTTTATTGATGTTTTAATGGTTTCTAACATTGTGAAATTTTGGGTAGTACACTTTTGTTTGTCCATCACCATATATATGACTCCCTTCACCCCTTGTGCCCACCCCCCACCCCCCTAGACTGGATAGTTTTTTCATTAGTAGTTAGGCCGTTGAAAGTCCTCCTGAGATCTGTGGTACGTGCAGTATGGGTGAAAGGTTTTCATGACAACAAACACAGTCAGTACTTTCTGCGTTAGAGGTGTGTTTGCTTTGTAGGTAATGCGCACGACCCAGCGGGAAGATGAACTGTAAAGTGACTTATTGGTATATCTGTGGCTTGTTATCTGATGCTTCGTTGTGAGGAAGTTGAGAAAGAGAAAACATTAGCTCAGGTGTACTGGCGAGCTTCTCTGTGTGTTTGTTCTGATTTTCATTACCAAGTGTTTATAGGCGCTGTTCTAAGCATGGGCGGTGCAGTGGTGGGCAAGAGAGAGAAAGAGCTACTCTGGAGGCAGACTGTAAACAGTAAGCAAATAAGAATGTCAGATGGTGATAATAGTTATGAAGAGAATAAAAAGATAATATGACAGTGACTCGGGGTGCTGCTTCAGGGTGGTCATGAAGATGTTCCCTCTTCTGAAGCCTTTCCTGCCAGCAGGGCAGTCAAACTTGATCTGTAGGATGGATGAAAATGACATTAAACAAAGTAAATAATTTGCTTTGGCCTGAGCATCTTGAGAAGTTAATCCAAGGAATAGAAGTGGGTTGGTTGAAGTCTTCCCTCTGTTTATATCTTTATGCTTTGTGAATGGGGACCTGGCTCAAGAGAGCTTAAGAGAGGGATCATTAGTGGTACCTTGTAAAGGACAAGGAACAGGAATGTTTTCTGTTTTTTTTTTAATCATTCTGATAAAATATGTAGAGATGTGTTATAATATTGGTGAGTGCTGGCATTATTAGAAATATCCTTTAGTTGTGTTTATATTTCTTTGTCAGGGAGTTGGATTGGGGTGTTATAATCATCATACTTTGTTAAAGCTTCAAATGAAGCCAGCAAATATTAGTGACATCTGTATGCTGGGTACTTTGCTAGGTATTGCTTCACATGGAGGATCCAGATGACTGAGTGGAACTTGGGTCGGGGCCGTTGAGAGAGGCAAGGCTGGCTCAGAGCAGGGGCTCTGGCAGGGGAGGGAACAGTGCAGGTCAGACAGGCTTTGTTAACCGTAGCCCGGAGGGGTCATCCTCTCAGCCTTTCCCAGGCAGCCAGCTGGCATCCTGCATACCTTCACCCACCCTCTCTGTGCTGATTATGGAATTATATAGAGGGCTGAAGGAAACCTAAGAGATTCTCTGGGCTAGCCCTTTGGCTTTACAACTCAGGAAAGAAGCTGAGAAGGTGGTGACTTGACCACACTTGTGCAGCTGTACCCTGACAGAGTCAAGGCCAGGACCCTGTTCTTTGCCAGGTGGGCTAGTGTTCTTTCCACTGTAGCCCATGCTCTCAGCAGAGGGTTGGTAGTTCACAGTTGATCCTGAGTGGAAGAGGAAGGGACGCCTCTGGGTGCTAATGTCCTCACTTAGGAAAAAGCCCATGTAGTTCCAGTCTTAAGAGGTCAGGGAAAGGACAGCAATCTTGAAAGCAGAGCGTGGACAAAGAGAATTGTACCACTCTTACTTTTCACAAGATGTGTAGTGTTGGTTTCTTAGGCCCCCTGAGACATAATCTCATCCTGCTTATGTCTTGGTCCAGAATGGATGACATGGAGAAGCTCTTTGCCACGTTCAGCATTAGTTGTGAAGTTAGAATAAAGCCCTTTTTGATGTAGGGGGAAATTTCTGATGTGTGGCTGAAATTGACTTCTAGAATTCAAAAAGAGTTAAGGCCCTAGCTGTCCCAAGTTTTTTCTCCTCCAGTCCTCAGTTTCAGGGAAGATTTCCCTTCTACATTGAGAAGTGCCCTCAGTATGAAGCATTACTTTGGGAGCCTGGAGATCATTCACTATACCTGACAAGAGTAGGGATTCTTGAGGAGCAGGGCTACTCCCCTGGACATTTTCCTAACCTAGCGCTCAGGTGGACCAGTTGCCTGGGGGCAGATTTTGTGTTCCTTTGCCAGTCAAGTGGGAGGGCACTCTTGCTGTAGAAAGTCCATGTGACGGGCGCTTTACGGAGGCAGCAGAGCATGTGATGAAGGAGGATGTGTGGCCTCAGTCTGGCTCCATCACTTATTAGCAGTGGCCTTGGGCATTTTGCCTGAGCCGCAGTTTCCTCATCTGTAAAATGGAGATATACCTCTCTCAGGGCCGTTGGGAAAAGGCACTAAAATAGGAAAATTATAAAGTAGAGTCACCACCTGTAGGTGACGCTCAGTGAATGGTAGTTGTCCACTAAGCAGACATTCCAGATCATGCTGTTATGTACCAAGACCCTGGACTGAAGCAGGCCTGGTTCCTGCCGATCCTGTTGATTTTACGCCCTCAAATATCTGCCCCGTAGAAGGGCAGTTAAACTGGGGTATCAGAAGTGCTCTGATGCGGAAGTACAAGGTGCTGTACCAAGACGTGTAACCCTGACTGGAAAGGTCACAGGAGGCTTCTCAGAGGAGGACCTTTCACTTCCTCATCCACCGACTTGTCTCTCCACTTTCTCGTCCCATCTCTGTGGCTCGTTTCTCCCCTTCTCCTGCTTGACGTTGGCCTTACCTGGACCGTCTCATTTCAGTGTACTCTCTCCCTGGGTACTCTTGGATATCCCCAGGCTTTCATGATTGTCCATAATGTGACAGTGTCTACATTGTCCCTCAGTGTGACGACCCCCACGTTGGTATCTTCATCCAGACCTCCTCCAGTTCCTCCAGCTCCTGCTTCACACTGCTGGTCTGATATCTCACCGGTAACTTGGGTTCACAAGTCCAAAACTGAATGCATATTCCTTGAAAACTCTCTCCTCCGTTTGTCACCTTCTCCATAAGTGGCTTTATCATCCATCCAGTTTCTCAAATCAGATTCTTCCTCTTCTCTCACCACCCTCCACGTTTAATCCATCACCAAGTTACTGTCAGTGCTGTTTCTGTAATATGACTTG
The DNA here is from genome assembly GCF_057802395.1 of Ceratotherium simum simum. NCBI lineage: Eukaryota > Metazoa > Chordata > Mammalia > Perissodactyla > Rhinocerotidae > Ceratotherium > Ceratotherium simum. Next base: position 7,804,305 of record NC_141924.1, read on the forward strand.
AATCTGTCTGCTCTGGTGCCACTACCCTCTGAGCTGCCCTCATCTCCTACCTGGAACACTATAATTACCTCTTAACACGGCCTCCCTGTTTCTACTCCAGGCTGCCTCCGTTCCTCTGTTTGCCCAGAGCAGCCAAGTGTCACCTGTCTCTCCTCAACTTAAAAATTTTTTTAAAGATCTTATTTATTTATTTTTTCCCCCCAAAGCCCCAGTAGATAGTTGTATGTCATAGCTGCACATCCTTCTAGTTGCTGTATGTGGGACTCAGCCTCAGGATGGACAGAGAAGTGTTGCCTCGGTGCGCGCCCGGGATCCGAACCCGGGCCACCAGCATCGGAGTGCGCGCACTTAACCACCAAGCCACGGGGCCGGCCCCTCAACTTAAAAATTTTTAATGGTTTCTCACAGCAGTTAGAAGAAACTCCCACCTCCTTCCCCTGTCTCACACGGCTGTGAGTACCCTGGCCCCTGCCTGCCTCTTCCACTGCCTCTCCTGCTGCTTCTGCTTGCCGTCCTCCAGCCACATGTACTTTCTCTCAGTCCCCTGAAGGCACCAAGCTTTCCACCTCAGGGACTTCTGTACATGCTGCTTCCTCTGCCCAGAACACTCTGGCCAGCCCAGCCTTTTCTCATCCTTCAGGATGTTTGTTGAATGAATAAGTAGCGTGAGACAGGCAGCAAAGGGGATGGGGTGAGGAGGAAGAACGTGCTTGGAGGATATCTACAAAGGTCTGAAAAGAAGAGATATTGAAAAAAATATGTTTGAAGAGTTGAAAGAATGTGATTTTGGTTGTGGCACAGGTGGAGTTATTCAAGCAAAACACCTAGGAGTCAGGCAGCCAGAACTCAGCTGCACTGCTGATAAGAGTGTAAAATGATGCCACCACTTTGGAAAACTGTTTGGAAGTTTCTTAGAAAGTTAAACATCTGTCAGCCCTGTGACCCAGCAGTTCCATTTCTAGGTGTTTAACCAAGAGAGATGAAAATATATGTCCACAAATAAGCCTTTGCAAGAATGTTCATAGCAACTTTATTCATGGTAGCCAAAAACTGGAAACAGTCCAGATGTCCGTCAGCTGGAGAATGGATAAACAAACTGGGGTGTCCATACAGTGCAAGACCACTCGGCAATGAAAATTAAATGTACAGTGATACAGGTAATAAGGGTGAATCTCACGCATATGCTGAGTGAAAAGCCAGAAACAAGAGCATAATGGATGATCCCCTTTATAAGACATTCTAGAATAGGCAAAACTGTCTGTGATACTAGAAATCAGATCATGGTTGGGTAGAAGGCGATTGACTGGGAGGAGACATGAGAGAACTTTCTAGAGTGATGGAAGTGTTCTGAGTCTTTATAGGCATTCATCAAATCTATTTGAATCATATACTGTATGTAATTTTGCCCTCCTCCCAAACCATTTTTTCCACTTATGAGCTAAAGTGATCTTTAAAAATTCAAATGGGATTATGTCAGTTGTCTCCCCACAACTCTCCAGTAGCTTTCCACTGCTTTGCTGGTGGCCAACCAGGGCCTGTCTGACCCCTGCCTCCCTCGGAGCCTATCTGACCTGGCCTCCTTGCTCCCTAAGTCCCAGCCTTGTTGACCTTCGCCCTGTTCCTTGAACACCTCCGAGGGCATTTCTGCCTTAGGACCTTTACACTTGGCTCCCCCGGCTGCCTGGAGCACTCCACCCCCCAAACCTGGGTGAGTCTCGTTTCTGTTTGTCATTCAGGTTCAGCTGAAACGTCCCCTTCTCTGCGAGGTTTTCTCTGGCTCTCCCTGTCTGAGGTAGCGCCCCGTCACATCTCACACTGCTGTATTTTATTCTTATCTTGTATCACCACCTGAAATGATCTTCTCCTTTTGTTTGTCTCCGCCCTCTAGGGTTAAGCTTGGCTTGTTCACTGCTGCGTACTTAATGTCTGCAGCATAGTGGGCCAGTGTTGACTAAGTGAAGGTCTTGAGGGTGGTGGTGATGGGGCAAGAACTGTTTAGAAGGTAGACTTGTGAGAGAGGAGGAGGAGCCAAGGAGAGTCAAGACTTCTGGCTTGGAAACTAGGTGATGGTGGTGCCATTCATTGAAGTAGAACACAATGGAGAAAGAGGAGATCGGGGTGGGGTATGAAGTGATGAATTTTGCTTTGGACTTAAGTTTGAGATGCTTGTAAAATCTGACGTTTAGGAGAAGGAACTGAGCTGTAGGCTAAGACTTGGAGGTTAGCATATGTGTTCCAGCCTAGGAGGAGATGAGACTGCTCTCAGGGGTAAACAAGGAATGTAAGTGTAGAGAAGTTGGTTGCTTCCTTTTCTCCTGCTTGAGTGATTGGCATCTCCTGCCAGTAACAGAGACTTTACAGAGTCAGCTTCTAGAAAGTTTTGTAGCTTTAGACATTCCCCCACCCCCAGTTATGTTATTGTTGCTAATAATGACAGGTGCTGAGAGGGTGAGGACAAAACTCTGAGGAATGTGAACATTTCAGGGAGCAGGGTGGTGTTTAAAGAGTAGAGAGGATACCACCAAACAGGTTAGGAGGAAAACCCAGAGAGCATGGCATGAGGAAAGGAAGAAAGTGTTTCAAATCAGAGGCAGCTGCCAAGATTACTGAGAAGTGTCAGTTGGGAGGGGAGGGGGTAAGTAAAGCCGGATTGTCGTGTGTTGATGAGAAAGTGAGGTGAGGAATAGAGACAATAAGTTTGGAATCAGACCTTCCTAAAGTTTGGCTGTGAAAGGAGAGTTAAAAATAGCTGCAGGGAGAATCTGGGGTCAAGGGAAGACGTCTTTTTAAATATATGAGAACCTCAAGCAGGTGTAATTGAAGTGGGAAGAAGCCAGCGCAGGTCAGTGTTGAAGATGCAGGAGAGAGTGTTGGATGGAGGACCTTCCTGGAGAACTCAGGGCCCTGTGTGATCCAGGGGATTGGCTTTGGATTGTAAGAATACCCCCTCTTAGGAAAACAGAGGTGTGTGGGCCGGAAACAGATGGGCACGGAGGCAGGAAAGTGAGGAGTGCTTTTCTGTGTGTTCTGTGAAGGGCCTCTGCTGAGGGAGGAGAGCAAGGTGGAGAGTGGGAAGCTTGAAGAACGCGGGAAAGATTTGAGGATCCTGCGGTGGGAAGCAGAGAGAGCCGACAAAGGAAACAAGAATTGCGGGGGGAGAGTAACAGTAGTCAGGATGAGCTTTCTGCTTCCTGGGATTTTAGAGAAAGTGGTCAGACCTTTACAATTCTCTGTCTAGTTTTGGATTCCAGTGGTTTGGACTCCGCTTCTCCTGCCTTGTGTGTGGCAGTTCTGCTCCTTCTCCATATGCCTCTGCTGTTCCCGTTCATCAGACAAGGGACTTGTAAATTATTCTAGAGCTCTTATGTTGTATATAACTGGCACTTATGTAGCATTCACTGTGTTAGGTAGGTGGCAGTGTTCTGAATGTTGTATCAAAACAGCACAGTAAGGTGGGAGGTGCTCTTATTCCCTCAGAGCTGGGCTGCCCCAGGTCTGCAGAGGTGTCTGGGGCCCAGGTGGCCGGGCTGGGAGGGAAGAGGTGAGAGTCATCCTCTTTCTAGCTCCAGGCCAGAGCAACTCTTGTCATCTCTCTTATCTTTTGGGTATCTGCATAAGATTTTTGCTGGAAGAACTGGAAAATATTTTTGATCACCACTGCACTAGGCTCTAAGGTCCTTGTGGTCAGGGCTGTGTTTTGTTTTATTTTACAGCTCCAGCATCTGGCACGTTGCCTTTCAGTGCATTGAGAGTGAATGCACCGTTTTGCCTCTGGGCCTCTGCTCTGGAATGTCCTGTCTTCCTCTTCTATCTTTATCTATATATTACAGTGATGTATGTCATAGATTACAGTTAATATAGCACATGTCTATTTCACCACAAGATTGTATATTCTTAGATGGCCACCATGCCTTGTTAATCTTTATTTCTTTATATTCGCTTCACATAGTAGGTATTAAATCCTAAATTTGGATTTGTAGAAAACTTGCAAAGCATTCCTAGGAATAACTAAAATGGCTGAGGAATGGGGGAAAAAACTAGAGAAAATATCAGCCGAAGAACAGAGTTGGTTTCGCCGGATAAAGTATTCTAAGCAGTGAGTTGATGAGGGTCTTAGGGTGTGTTAGAGTGATGGCCAGTTGTTCTTCGTCTCTGAGAAGGAAAAGAGCAGCAGATGAGGTCGAATGGAGGATAGTGGTTTAGGTGAACCAACCAGATAAGGCCCTGCCCTATGACGAGTGCTGGGAATTTCTCCTGGAGAGTTTGAGGACAGTGGAGTAGGCTCATTTGTTTTCAGTAATTCCTACTTGATGGCAGAGGTATGGAGAACATGCCCTCAAGATTCCAACCAAATGACTCCTATAAACCCAGTGTACACAGTCGGTATAAATGAACCTAAACAGATTTACAGGTACCTGTGTATTAGTGAGCAGACATAAGCAAAAAAGTACATCTTGCAGTGAACTTAGTGCTACTGTTTTGTTTTTTCCTGGTAGATCTGTGAGTTTAAATGTCATGAGAGTTTAAGAATTTTCATCATCTTTTAGTTGAAGAAGTCTTTGTGGAAGTAGATTTAAGTTCTAACATACTGAATCGGAGAAATTTGGGTCTGAGTGAAGGGCATTGCAGCCTGCATCATTTATTAAATGTCTCTTTTAAAAAAAAACTTCAGAATTTTGCTACATCGTCTAGCAAAGTGCTGCAGGTTGGCTACCCCTAAAGATAAGGGACACAGGCCAAATGACGCCTATGTAAGTGAAACATCAGAGGAAATAGAAGACAAAGGAATTCAGCCGAGATTGCTAAGTATATGCCATGCTAGGCACAAGAAATACAAACATAAGTAAAACATCTTGCCTTTCCCTGGAGTTCAGTGACGGGGAGAGTGAGACATGGGAAGTTAACATTTGTACCATCTCTGTAGGGTCTATAAGGCTATAATAGTGGTGTAGCCAGAGTGGTGGGAGAGAACTAGGGAAGAGGCTTTACTCCTGACTCCGTGTGGGATGAATATCGGGGAAGGCTGTAGAGGAGGGGACATGTGAGCAGGACCCGGAAGGATAGGTGGGAGAGAGCCAAGTGGGCAGTCGGAGAAGGAGCGTTCCAAGGAAGGATCCTTGAAGAACCAAGGCTGGGAAGTATGTGGCCTATTACAGAGCAGAGCAGGCCCCAGAGCGGGGCCTGGAGATTACAGAGGAGGGACTGTCAGAAGGGAGTGTGGGCCGAGAGTGAGGTGGGAATAGCTTGGTGTTGAGCCTTGAATCTGGGCCAGGGCTCTTGATTCTCATAAATGGAACAAGGTTTTGTGAAGAGAGGTGTGATATATGGTTGAGAGACTTGTTCTGATTGTGAGGAGAGGTGGAGGTGGGAAGGAGATGGGAGGCCTGGACCCAAATGATGAGTTGATCATCTTTGCCTCTTCCTGGTTTTCCCACGGCCAAAGCCCTAGTCCATATGAGAAAAATCTGTAAAATTTAGCCACTGGTTTAAATAAAATGGATTTACAGGACTTTTTGGCATCAACCCACTTGGATTCCAGAACGGATAGGCAAGGATATTTTATTTATAAAAAACTTGAATAAGTAATACTAGTAAAAAATAAGTAATGTAATTATTTTATACCAATAATAAATTGAGTGCCAGACATTGTTCTAAACACTTGAAAAGTATCACCTTGCTTAATTCTTATAAAGTCCCATGAGATAGTACTATTATCTCCATTTCTCTGAGGAAACTGTAACAGAGAGGTCGAGTGACTTGCCCAAGGTCTCTCATCTAAAAAGTAGCTGAGGGGCCGGCCCCGTGGCTTGGTGGTTGAGTGAGTGCGCTCCACTGCTGGCGACCCGGGTTCGGATCCCGGGCTCGCACCGACGCGCTGCTTCTCCGGCCATGCTGAGGCCGCGTCCCACATACAGCAACTAGAAGGATGTGCAGCTATGACACACAACTATCTACTGGGGCTTTGGGGGGAAAAAATAAATAAATAAAATCTTTAAAAAGTAGCTGAGCCAGGATTTGGAATTGGGCATCCTGACTCCAGATTCTGTGCCCGTAACCTGTGCACAGTGCCATTCTGTGTTTAATTTGAATGAACTGGAAGGTAACTCTGGCAGAATAAGTTTGTGACACCTTTGAAGGGGAAGAATTTGGGTTTGGATTGTAGAAAAAGAGCAGAGTGGAGCCCAGGAGTTGCCATTTGGGGACCTACGTGTTAGGACATCCTCCCTGTGCGGGCAGGGACTTTCTGTCCTGGTCGTCTTCCCAGCACTGACAGCAGTGCTCGGCGTGTAGTTAGTGCTCAGCACATAGTTTTTGTGTGAATTAATAAATGAGGTGGAATTTTGCTGCCAGCTCTTAAAGGAACATACTTTGGAAGCTTCCATTTCTTTTTTTCCCCTTTGGTTCACTGTTCATGATCCCTTTCAGAATTAATGAATTCCATGAGTTTATTACTTGCTTGGTTTTTATTTATTTATTTATTTTTGTGAGGAAGATTCACCCTGAGCTAACATCTGTGCCAGTCTTCCTCTGTTTTGTATGTGGGGCGCCTCCACAGCGTGGCTGAGGGTGGAGTAGGGCCGCGCCCGGGATTGGAACCCACGAACCCAGGCCACCAAAGCAGAGCGTGCAGAACTTGAAGCACTCGACCACGGGACCTGCCCCTATTTGCTTGTTTTTATTGAACTTATCTTGCTCAGCTTTCAAAGGATACCAGCTCAGTTTGCTGTTTTCTGGATTAAAAAAAAAAGCAACTTATTTTCACAATCAAAATACAGTCATAATGACATTTCAGTCAACACAGACTGTATATAAGATGGTGGTCCTATAAGATTAGTACTATAGAGCCTAGGTGTGTAGTAGGCTTTACTGTCTAGGTTTGTGAAAGTACACTCTGTGGTGTTCACACGATGACAGAATCACTTAACGCATTTCTCAGAAGGTGTCCTCATCGTTAAGCGACACATGACTTTATTAGCTTTTTTTTTTTTGTGAGGAAGATCAGCCCTGAGCTAACATCTGTGTTAATCTTCCTCTTTTTTACTGAGGAAGACTGGCTCTGAGCTAACATCTATTGCCAATCCTCCTCCTTTTATCTTTCCCCAAAGCCCCCGTAGATAGTTGTATGTCATAGTTGCACATCCTTCTAGTTGCTGTATGTGGGACGCGGCCTCAGCATGGCCAGAGAAGCAGTGCATCGGTGCGTGCCCAGGATCCGAACCTGGGCCGCCAGTAGCTGAGCGCGCGCACTTAACCGCTAAGCCACGGGGCCGGCCCTGTATTAGGTTTTAAGATTTCAGCAGAAATCTTTTTATATAAATAAAATTTCTTTTGTTGATGCTTTTGGTTTTTCATATGCCTATATTTAAGGCATATTGAAAATGTTATTAAAGAGAATTGGAATTGACTTCTAATTATAGTCATCGAGATTATATATTTATGGAATCCTTTCTCTACAGACCAGGCGTTATCTCTACTTCCGTTTTTTCACTAGTATTCTTAATATTTGATACTTGTCCATCTGTATCTGCTGAAGAAGCTTCCTCAGTGAGCAATTCATTAGGAAGTCTCTTCCAGGAACCCAGGGCTAATACAACTCAAGAGGTGTCTCTGCTGATGTCAAGTCACAACATTGCCCACGTAGAAGTCATATATCTGATTTCGTTAGCAAATTAATGGGTGATAGAGGTTCCTAAGGAGGAGCAGACTAATTTTTTCTCTCTGCTTTAGTTCATTCTACATTAAATAATTTGGGAATAGGAAAATGGGAAATTTTGTCTCTTTCTATCTATAAATGAATAAAGATTTAGGTTCCATAAGTCAATGTATTGTTTCTCTTGTAGATGTGATTCTGCTTATTAATGTTTTGTTAAAATATGTACCTCATAATATTTTCTTTTAAGAATAAGATTTGACTCTACTAAATTAAAAATGTGAAAAATCATACCACTCTATTTTTGTTCTAGAATTAAAATAGGCATATGAAAATAGTTACTTATGTTGAAATAGTTCTACATGGAATTAATTATATATGTTAAAAAAAATGTCAAGAATGTTAGCATAGTGTTTTAGTTTAAACAACTTTTAGAACTGTCTTTTTTTATTGAAATGTATCCTTTTATTATAAAATTAGTGTGTGCTCATGGTATGAAATTCTGGTATGAATACAGAGGTGTATAATGTTACTCTCCAGAGATAACTATTGTTTACAGTTTAGTGCATATTGTTCTGCACTTTTTAAAAAAAATAGGCTTTATTTTTTAGAGCAGTTTTAGGTTCACAGCAAGATTGAGAGGAAGGTACAGAAATTTCCTATATACCTTCTGTACCCACACAGGCACAGCCTTCCCCATTATTAACATCTCCCACCAGAGAGGTACATTTGTTACAATTGATGAACCTACACTGACACATCATTATCACCCAGAGTCCATAGTTTACATTGGAGTTCACTCTTGATGTTGTACATTCTGTGGTTTTGGAAAAATTTATAATGACATGTATCTACCATTATAGGATCATACAGAGTAGTTTCACTGCCCTAAAAATCCTCTGTGCTCCTCCTCTTCATCCTTCCCGCCCCCTAACCTTGGGCAACCAATGGTCTTTTTACTGTCTCCATAGTTTTGACTTTTCCAGAATAAGATATAGTTGGAATCATACAGTATGTAGTCTTTTCAGATTGGCTTCTTTTACTTAGTAATGTGCATTTAAGTTTCTTGCCTGTTTTTTCATGGCTTGATAGCTCATTTCTTTTTGGCACTGATAATAGAACTGTCTTTTTATGTGTAGAGGAAGGTGGTTCTTAATGCTATTTTACAAAATATTCCGAAGTTTCTGTGTGCAGGTGGTTCATCTCCCAAAGACTTTTTAAGTGTTGGTTTCAGACAGCTTATGCTAAATTATCATCTAGTTTTAGCTATAGCAGCAGAATAATTTCTGTGCATATTAAATCACTGATCTAATGGCTAGCATTTATAGATCCTTTACCAAGTGCCAGGCACAGTGCACAGTATTTATATTTGTGATTTTATTTAATTCTCACAAAACAGCCTTACAAGGTCAGTACTTTATCTGTAAAACGGAGATAAAGAAACAAGAGATTCAAGCGAGATTAAGTAATTCACAAGAGGTCACTCAGCCACTAAGTGATTGAACCGGGGCTGGAACCCCACTCTGTGTGGCTCCAAAAACTGTTTCTCCTTTGAATGTAAAATGTGAACCTTGTGAAAATGCGTGCTGCACGGCTGCATCCTTCCCCACCCGCCTGAGCTCAGGCAGCCCCGCGTGCACACCGGCTCTCTGTGTCTCTGCTCCGCCCTTTCTCTTCACCAGTAAACTGTAAACTCCATGGGATAGAAACTGTGCCTCCTTCACCTTTGCATCTCTGTTGCCTAGAGCAGTACATGGCACACAGTAAGAGCTCACATATTTATTGTAAAGAATACGGACCATAGGTTATATCAGTCCATAAGATTTGCTTTTAATCACTTTTCTAGGATGCACTATTAAATTATTTTCCTTTTTAGTTAGTGGTTTAAGTGAGGGAGTTGAAGGGGAGGTCCCTTGAGAAGATGCTGAGGAACTGGTTGAGTGGGAGCCGAGGCTGTTGGGAAGCAGAGCATGGTAGGAGACCTGCCTGAGCTGCTTCCTCAGTCCCTAGTCCGATCTCTTCCTAACTACTGCCGGGAGATCTTCTAAGATACAGCTCTTGTCATTATCCCTCTCAGTTGTATAGTGAATTAAGTGTAGCTGTTTTTCAAGGTTCCACAGTAGGACCCTGTCCTTCTTTGCAGCCCCGTCTCCCAGCCTCCCTGCACGTATCCTCCACTGCAGCGTCTGTCCACGTTTCCATGCATGTGTCCATGCCCTCTTTTCCCCTTCTCCATCTATTGAGACCTCTGTCTTTCAAGGCCTTTCTCGAATGCTACTTCTCTTGTGAAACCTAACATTCCCTTAACTGGGTGTTTATCTCATGGCATTTTCTAATTTTCTTGTGTACATTTAATCTTCACTTTCTATTATACTCTTCTAAACACGTTCTTGCCCTTCTTCCCCAGTCCTCTTTGAGGGCAAGGATGGTGGTGTCAACACTCCTTATATACTCTGCAGTGCATTGAATATGTGAGCAGACTGTGAATAGTTTGTTTTTTTTTTTTTTAAAGATTTTATTCATTTATTTATTTTCCCCACAAAGCCCCAGTAGATAGTTGTATGTCATAGCTGCACATCCTTCCAGTTGCTGTATGTGGGACGCGGCCTCAGCATGGCCAGAGAAGCGGTGCGTCGGTGCGCACCCAGGACCCGAACCCGGGCCGCCAGCAGTGGAGCGCGCGCACTTAACCCCTAGGCCACGGGGCCGGCCCTGTGAATAGTTTTTGAAGTAGAAAAGCACAAAGGTACAGAAGACAGAATTAATGGTATTTAGTTTTGGCACGGGGAAGACTTATCCTTAGCCAAGAATTGTTTTGGTGGTCAGGAGGCTTTTTGAAAAGAAACTAGGGTGGTGGGATGCGGGGGATGTAGGTAAAGAATGACGTATAGTGGGTTCTAGTATATTGGAACGGAAGACAAGAAACCAGATGGGTAAATGACTAGGTGGGGAACAGCAATTGTATTTCAGAGTTCTGAGATGAGTCCTATACTTGTCCTCAGAGTGTTTGACCGTATAGTGAGGGAAACAAACAGGTGGATCAATGGTAATACATTATAAAAATTTGGCCCTGAGGGAGGGAAGGTACTAGAAAACATGGGTTGGTTCTAGAAAAGCGATAGCAGTAAGAGCCAGTGTTAGCAGGGTTGAGGTCCTGAGCAACTGAGTGGAAAGGTTGGTATCATGCAGCAGGAGAAAGTCTTAGGGTCAAGACATCAATTGTCCTGTCCTCCTTAAATGAGCATTGCAAAAGATATCACGAAGATATTTTAGGAAGATGATGGTGAAAGGTTAGCTTCAAGTGTGTGAGCTCAGATCTTAAGGGAGAAGGAGATCAGTGTTAAAAGAAACAATGGTGAATTAGGTGTTTGAAACCCATAGAGCAGCTTGATCAGCAGTCATGGAAGTGAGCCAGGATTAAGGGAATGCGTGAAGAGGGAGACCAAGTAATGAAATTACTCACTCTTGGGTGTCCTAGGTTTTTTTAGACTAAGATACCTTCTTTGGGTTTTCTTTTTTTGTTTAAGATTTATTTATTTATTTTTTATTGTTTTTCCTCCCAAAGCCCCAGTAGATAGTTGTATGTCATAGCTGCACATCCTTCCAGTTGCTGTATGTGGGACGCGGCCTCAGCATGGCCAGAGAAGCGGTGTGTCGGTGCGCGCCCGGGATCCGAACCCGGGTCGCCAGCAGCGGAGCGCGCTCACTTAACCGCTAAGCCGTGGGGCCGGCCCTGGGTTTTCTTTTCTTTGCTTTTTTTGATTGACCTGAAATTCACACAACATAAAATTAACCATTTTTAACATAAAACATTATTAATTAGAATAACCATGTTGTACATTAAATCTCCAGAACTTATTTATCTTACAACTGAAAGTTTGTACGCTTTGACCAAAATTAACCACTTTTAAGTGAACAATTCAACAATTCAGTGATATTTAGTACATTTACAGTATTTAGTGCATTCACAACCTCTGTCTAGTTCCAAAACATTTTCATCATTCCCAAAGGAAACCCCATACCCCTTAAGAAGTTAGTCCCCTTTCTCCCCTCCCCCCAGCCCCTGGCAGCTACCAATCTGCCTTCTGTCTGTGGATTTACCTATTTTGGTTATTTCATATAAATGGAATCATATGATATGTGACTTTTTGTGCCTGGCTTCTTTCACTTAGCGTGTTTTTGAACTTCATCCACATTGCAGCATGTATCAGTACTTCATTCCTTTTTATGGCTGGGTAATATTCCATTTATATATATACCACAATTTGTTTATCCATTCAACTGTTGATGGACATTTGGGTTGTTTCCACGTTTTGGCTCCTTTTGAATAGTGCTGCTGTGAACATGCATGTATATCTGTTTGAAAACCTGTTTTCAGTTCTTAGTAATAAGTTAATAATATGTTTCCCCTATTATTAACATCTCATGTTTGTGTGGTACGTTTGCTACAGTTGATGAACCAATAGTGATACTGTATTATTAAGTAAAATCTGTAGTTCATATTGGGTTCACTGTTTGTTGTACATTCTGTGGGTTTTGACAAATACATAATGTCACGTATCCACTGTTACAATATCATACAGAATCATTTTACTATCCTAGAAGTTCCCTGTGCTCCATCTATTCATCCCTATTTCCCTCCCCGTGGACCTTTGGCACCCACTGATCTTTTTACTGTCTCTATAGTCTTGCCTTTTCCAGAGTGCCATATTGTTGGAATCATATAGTTATGTATCCTTTTCAGACTAGCTTCTTTCACTCAGAAGTATGCATTACGTTTCCTCTGTGTCTTTTTGTGACTTGATTGCTCGTGTTTTTTATTGCTGAATAGTATTTCATTGTATGGGTGTACTAAAAAAAATGAGTTTACTCCTTTACGTGTTGAAGGACATTTCTGTTGCTTACAATTTGTGGCACGTATAAACAAAGCTGCTGTAAACATTAATGTGCAAGTTTCTTTTTTTTTTTTTTTTTTTTTTAAAGATTTTATTTATTCAGTTTTTTCCCCCCAAAGCCCCAGTAGATAGTTGTACGTCATAGGTTCACATCCTTCTAGTTGCTGTACGTGGGACTCGGCCTCACGTTGGACGGAGAAGTGGTGCCTCGGGGCGCTCCCGGGATCCGAACCCGGGCCGCCAGCATCAGAGCGCGCACACTTAACCGCTAAGCCACGGAGCCGGCCCTAATGTGCAAGTTTCTGTGTTTACATAAATTTTAACTTATTCGGGTAAATATCTAGGAGCACGGCTGTTGGATTATAAGATGAGACTTCTTTTAGCTTTGTAAGAAACTGCCAAACTGTCTTCCTCTCTTTTTTGGTAAAAAAATGTATATAACATAAAAGTTGCCCTGTTAACCATTTTTCAGTGTACATTTGACTGGCATTGATTATTCACAGTGTTGTGAAACTGTCACCACTGTTTCCAAAACTTTTTCATCACCCCAAACAGAAACTATGTACCCGTTAAGCAATAACTACTCATTCTTCCTCTGCCCCAGGCCCTAGTACCTCTGATCTACTTTCTGTCTTTATGAATTTGCCTATTCTAGATATTTCATGTAAGTGGTATTATATAATATTTGTCCTTTTGTGTCTGGCATATTTCACTTTTAGCTTAATGTTTCAAGGTTCATCCATGTTGTAGTACATACCAGAACTTCATTCCTTTTTATGGCTGAATTTTCATGGTATGTTTATACCACATCCTGTTTATCCATTCATCTGTTGATGGACACTTCAGTTGTTTTCACATTTTGGCTATTTTGAATAGTGCTGCAGCGAACATTGGCATACAGGTATCTTTGCATCTCCGTTTTCATTTTTTGGGGGTATATACCTGGAGTGGAATTGCTGGTTCATATGGTAACTCTATGTATAATGTTTTGAGGAACTGCTAAACTGGCTTCTAAAGTGGCTGCACCATTTTACATTCCCACCAGCAGTGTATGAGGGTTCCAGTTTCTCCACTTCCTGGTCAACAGTTGTAATTTTCTGTTTTTTAATTATAGCCATCCAAGTCGGTGTGAGGTGGTATCTCATTGTCGTTTGATTTGCATTTCCCTGATAATGTTGAGTATCTTGTCATGTGCTTATTGGCCATTTGTATATCTTTGGAGAAATGTCTATTCGAGTCCTTTGCTTATTTTTTAATTGGGTTGTTGTCTTTTTATTGTTGAGTTGTATGAATTCTTTATATATTTTAGATACTAGACCCTCATCAGATATCGGATATGTGGTTTACATTGTCTGGGAATTTGGTATTCTTTTCTGCTACTGTCATTTGAACAAGTTAGTTTAGACATGTTGGTTTAGATATGAATAAGCCTGTAGGTTTGAACAGTAGTGGAATCCAGAAATAGAAGAAAATTTGAATGATTTTGAAATTTTTTTGATGCCTATATTTTTATTTAGTCATTGTATTTTTTCCTGATCGCTTTGAAACCTCTACAGCTCACAAGACTCGTGAGATCTGGAGAAATAAAGCTTTGAGAATCAGTCCCAGCATGCCTAAAATGTAGGCAGGCACCACATATTGATGTTTTTGGTCAATGACGGACCGCATATACAACTGTGGTCCCATAAGATTAGTAGCATATGGGGCCGGCCCTGTGGCTTGGTGGTTAAGTGCGCGCGCTGCAATGCTGGCGGCCCGGGCTCGGATCCCGGGTGCGCATCGAGGCACCACTTCTCCGTCCATCCTGAGGCCGAGTCCCACATGCCGCAACTAGAAGGATGTGCAGCTATGACATACAACTATCTGCTGGGGCTTTGGGGGGAAAAAATAAAATAAATAAAATCTTTAAAAAAAAAAAAAAAGATTAGTAGCATAGAGCCTAGGTAGGTCTGTAGTAGGCTGTATCATCTGGGTCTGTCTAAGTACGTGCTGTGATGTTCTTGCAACGATGAAATTGTCTAACAATGCAGCTCTCAAAACGTATCCCCATTGTTAAACGACACATGACTGTACATATTGTAAGCCACTTTATTCCTGAGACAGAGACGTTTAGAGTTATGTATTGAATCATGTCTCTGTGTTTTAGTCTGAAGCTCGTATTCCAAACACAGAATCACAGGAGCACTCTCAAGTGATGGATACAGCCTATCCTAAAACTTCAGTAGAACTGTGCTTCAGAAAGCGTTCATTTTGTTTCATAAACACATTGGTATGTGTATCACCCGCTTCTTTGCATGCCGACTTTGACTTGGGAGCAGGGTTTTTATGCATTAGTGCTTACCGTTCAGCCAGTTCCCCTCCCACTAGATTCTCTGTATGTTACAGAAGCTTGAGGGAAGGGCAACAACAGAAGCTGTTTTCCCTGTATTTTACCTCCTGGTAAAAGGGTTCGTTTAGCAGTTTGAACTTATTAGGAGGCAGAGATCCTTGGGCTTTTTACAAGATTGGTTTTCATATAACTTGAGGATTCCATGTATTATATACAATTGTTTCCTGGTTATCTGCTATAGGGATCCTCTGCTCCCCAGTGACTGCTCTTTGCTCACCTGGCTCCTGGTGCAACTTGCATTCTTTTGCCTAATCTTCCAAGAGCCAGCTTCTCCATGTTGGCTCAAGTAATAGAGGAAAAGGTGCTCATTGGAATTATTTATGTCACTATGAGTAGAAGTAAGTCTACGCTACTATCTGTTTAGATTTATCATTTAAAAAAAAATCTTTTATTAGGTGGATTTGGGGGGGAGTAAGAAGAAAAGATTCTTTGAGTTTCTCGTGCCAAGGACCTTCAGTGTAGATTATGAGGTGTGCTTAATTAGCATAGTGAAAGGAATGGAAATACCTTCTGTTTCCTGGACCATTGGATAACACTGGCGTGTCCTTATTGTTACTCCTACAAGTGACTTTTCGTTTTATTGCTTTTAAGTTTGACCCATTTTCCTTTTATTTATTTATTTATTTTTTTGCTGAGGAAGACTGGCCCTGGGCTAACATCCGTGCACATCTTCCTCCACTTTATATGGGACGCTGCCACAGCATGGCTTGCCAAGCAGTGCGTCGGTGTGCACCCGGGATCCCAACCGGCGAACCCCGGGCCACCGCAGCGGAGCACGCTCACTTAATGCTTGTGCCACTGGGCCGGCCCCCCATTTTCCTTTTAAATACTTCTCTCTAGTACCTTCTTCCTGCCTTTCTCCTTTTCTTTTTTTCTTCTTTTTGGGAGCACATAGGTAGAGAGAATATTAGATTATTATGATTTAACATATCTCTTCTAAGAGCTTGACTTTGAGCTGCTCACGTGCTGGTAGCGTTATGTCCTTATGGTCTCTATGTCTGGTCCCTGGTAGGACCACAGTAGATAATTGTTTAATTAGTTGTGGCACTGTACTTACAGAACAGGTCATGTCATTTTTAAAGATTTTATTTATTTATTTATTTTTCCCCCAAAGCCCCAGTAGATAGTTGTATGTCATAGCTGCACATCCTTCTAGTTGCTGTGTGTGGGACGCGGCCTCAGCATGGCCAGAGAAGCCGTGTGTCGGTGCATGCCCAGGATCTGAACCCGGGCCGCCAGCAGCGGAGCGTGCGCAGTTAACCGCTAAGCCACGGGGCCGGCCCGGTCATGTCATTTTTAGAAGACATTCTAGGATAATAGAGGTCACTGATTTTGTATTCACTGGGCTTCTTGAGCCTAGGGCTTGATATCTCTTGTCTGTTTTGGAGAATTCCTAATAATTCCCTTCGCATGTTCCTTTTCTTCATTCTGTCCTCGTTCTGAGACTCCAGTTTGTGGATTTTCAGACCTTCTCACTGTATCCGTTTTGTCACTTATATTTTCTCCTGTATCCTTTTCTATTTTTCATTCTGGGTGATTTCTTTTGACTTATCTTCCATTTAACCAATTTTCTCTTTGACTAATCTGCGTTTAATTGAAATTAAGAACTCCATGGATAGGTTTACTGTATTTTTCAGTTTTGGTTCTTTCCAGGTCTGCTATGTTGCTTTTTATGGATTCCGGTTCTCTGCTAAATTTTTCAGGCTTGGCTTTTATTCCCTAAAACAGTAAACATAGTTGTTTTGCAATCTCCTTCTCTCTGCTCCGTTATCTGGAGTCCCGCTGGGTCTGTGACTGTTCATGATGGTTCTTACTCTTGGTGTTTTGTCTGTTCATATTTGTGTGCTGGACATGGCATTTGAAACATTATTTATAGAAATAATTAGACGCCTTGGATGTCTTGTTCCAAGGAGGCTTTTCACTTGCTTTTTCTAGGTGTGTGAGGGCACTAGCAAACCAGGATCACTTTAATCCAGCTTGAGAGTTTGAGATTTTCTGGACTAACCAGGTGATTTGCAGCTGAGTCCATGGAAAGGCTGATTTACTTCCAGTTCACTCTTACTCCTAGGATGCAGCCCTTTATGGCCCTGGTCCACTGGTCTGGTGGGGGCAGGTTACTGAGTGTCCCCCTATGCAGGGCCGTGCAAGGGCCAGGCACACCACTGGGCATCTGGCCACCTCTGGCAGATCAGCAGTTGCCCCCAGGTCTTACCTCTTTGGATTTCCATTCTTTCCAAGATATTAACTTGGTAATTCCTCAGTATCCTGTTAGCTTTTTGTTACTTTTAAAAAGATGTATGGGGCCGGCCCGGTGGCCTAGTGGTTAAATTTGCGCGCTCTGCTTCGGCGGCCCGGGGTTCGCTGCTTCGGATCCTGGGCGCGGACCTACTCACTGCTCATCAAGCCATGCTGAGGCGGTGTCCCACATAGAAGAGCTACAACTGTATAACCATGATATACAACTATGTGCTGGGGCTTTGGGGAGAAAAAAGAAAAAGAGGAAAATTGGCAACAGATGTTAGTGCAGGGCCAACCTTCCTCCAAAAAAAAAAAAAAAGATGTCTGTATATTTCATCCAGCTTTCTGTCAGATTATTTAGTCCACTGTTATTGGGTGCAGACAATGAGACCTTCTTTTTATGGGCTCATGTTATTCTAACATTTACCTCGAAACAGGTAACCATAAGGTGAGAGACACTACACTGTGTCTTCTTTACATCTCAGTGTGACACTGAGCATATGGTGGCAGAACTGGTCAGGTAAACCAAGCACTGTTGGCTGGAGGATTCTCCAAGAATCAGGGTCTAGAGCATGGTCTCCAAAGCTAACTCCCTGACTTTTGAATCTCAACTCTGCCACTTAATTAGCAGTGTGACCTTAAGCAAATAACTTAACTATTCTGTGCCTCTGTTTTCTTGTCTAAAAATGGAAATATTAATTGTACTTCCCTGTGATTGCACTTAAATTAGTTAATAACCAAGGCTTTTAGAATATTGCCTGACTCACAGTAATCACTAGATGAATTTTAGCTATTATTATAACCATTTGGAAATTTGGAAATAGCTGATTTTTCAGAAAATGTTTATGTCCTTTTAGTTTTTATCAAAATTTGGGATTGCAAGTGGTGATGCTTCTCATCAGCCACCTGTCCTCTGTGGGCTGATTTCAGAATGACTGAGGTTGGTGTTTGTTGATGTCATGCCAGTGGTCAGGGAAGGAAGACACACTCGCCTGCGCTTCAGAGACCAGCTGCCTCCAAGTGGGTCTCCAGCATCAGGCTGCTGTCCCTCAGTGGGGACGGTGGGGATTGGTCTTGTGGCTTGTGGCTCTTGCCTGTAGAGGAAGAATGTGCTCCGTTGGCATTTTGATTGTGAATTACGAGGCCCAATGTGGATTTAACCCTGCTGTGATTATTGTGAATGGACTGTAGATCCCAGGGTGTGGGAGCTTTCTGAATTAGAGGATGACATAGAAGTTAACTGTCACAGAGCGGTTTTCTGTCAGTCATGGTAGTTATCTTGTTTTTTAGGGTTTTTTTTGTTCTATTTCGTTTGATTGATTGATAGCTAACCCCTCTTCCAGTTTTTCCCTTGTTGCCTGTTTTGTCACTGGTTCGGACTTTTACCTGGGAAAGTGAGAGAGGATGGTAATACTAAGAATGATCATTTTAATTTATAAGACACTTAGCAATTTACAGATTTATTGTGGAACATTCCTGTGAGGCAGCAAGGTAGGTTAATTCCATTTTTGCAAATGAGGAAAGTGGGACTTGTGAGTTAAGTAACTTGCCTAAGTCACAGAACAAGTGGCAAAACTAGTAAGTATTTAAATATAGGTTTCCTGGCTCTAAATATAGTATTTTTTCCAATGCATCACCCTGGAGAATCGATTGAAAACAAGTTTAATAGGGGAAGCAGTTGTACCTTGCTAAAATAAAGTTGTAGTTTTGCTCATTTTGCTTGCTAAAATAAAATTCTATTTCCAGATGATTTTTAAACATGTTTTTCTTGGTCTCTTTCTTCAAGACATTTAGTTTGGCTCTGGGTAGGAAAGCAGCGTTTGATGCTGTCACTGTCCCGTGGGGGAGAGATGGCCATGCGCTAATTGATGCCCTGTCTCCTGCTCTTCTCTAATACCGTACGTGGACAGGGGCCCCAGTCCAGGAGGGTTTTATGGTTATTGCTTCTCAAGTCTCCTGGGAAAGACAGCAAACAGTTGTCAGGAGTAGTTTCTTTTGTCTCTCAGGGCCTGTTATATGCATACGTGGCACCCTCCTTGTTATGGTTATGGCTTGCCCTTTTTGTTTTCCCCTTTTTGAAATGAAATGAGAACCTGAAATACAGTCTAGAGCTCAAGCCATTCACAAAGATCTTATGCTACTGAAATGATCTGCCTTTTTATTTCTTTAAAATCTTTCAACCCCAAGTTAATTTGCTAATTCTTGAGGCTCTTCTTGGAGACTTAGAGGTGACTTTTTCTCTGTAGTTTGGGGTTGGAGTTTTGAAGTTTGTAACACGCTTGAAACAATCCTTTGAGCTATTTATAGGCTTGAAATTTTTGTGGGTTTAGTCTTGTTTTTCTCTTTGTTTTTAAGTGGGAAGCTCAGTAATCTTCAGAAGGAAGCTTAGCTTATAGATGCATTTCACCAGAACTGACACATTGTTTCTGGAGTCTGAAGCAACTGTATGTTGTAGACTGTGTCAGCTCACCTCAGCTCCTCCTAACTCCTGTGCTCTTTCACAGGAATTAATCATCCGGACAATATTCCTCCCATGCCTGCATCCCCAGCCATACGGAGAGGACCCCATAAACTAAAAAGGTCCGTTGGCTTTTATCTGGAGTGGAGTGGACCCAGAGAACTCAGTTCTGCCTTTTGCTTTATTTGACGGGTTGACCTATGGTGTCGGTACCACCAATAAAATCTAGTCTTAATGCTTTGGTCGACTGCATTTCTCATTGCTTTGCCCAGGAAGGCCAAGGACACGTAAAAATCTGTTTCTCCCATCCTGTATTTACTTTCTCAGCTTGTTGGGGCTGTGCTTTTGTTTTATATGTGTTACTTGTTTGAACTCAAACTTCTGTTCCTAAATTCAGATGTGGTCAGTTGCTAGTAAAGAGCTTTTTGCATTTTAAACATGTCTGTTTCATTGGCTCACGTGTCTCCAGGTTTACGTATAATTTTATTTATTTATTTGTCCCCCCAAAGCCCCAGTAGATAGTTGTATGTCATAGCTGCACATCCTTCTAGTTGCTGTATGTGGGACGCAGCCCCAGCATGGCCGGAGAAGCAGTGCGTCGGTGCGCGCCCGGGATCTGAACCCGGGCCACCAGCAGCGGAGCGCGCGCACTTAACCGCCAAGCCATGGGGCCGGCCCCAGGTTTACATATATGTAAAGTATCTTTTAGTAGTTTACTTTCTTTTTTTTTGTACATTTTTTGCATTTCTTTATGCTAAACTTAAAAAGTGCTTTCTTTCAAACATCAGAGCCTTTGGAAAAAGGAAACTAGTTTTCAAAACTCTTTAAAATGCTTAAGAAAAACTTTCTGATTTACATTATTTTCACTTTTTGGTGGTAAGTTAAGTAGTTTTTATTCACCAGAAGTGGTGATCTGTTAAATTTGGCCACTTTGCGGAAGAGGTGCAGATCATCCTGCCTCTCATCATGCTTAGTGAGGTGAGGCTCAAAGCAGGGCATGCGGGAGGGATCACAGAAACCCGTCCTCTGCGTGAATGTCCCTCACAGATGCAGACTTTTGTTCCCCATCCGTTATCTTTGCTCCTGTCAGAAGGAGAATTTATATTGTCAACCTGATTGACCCAGCATTTGAATGCTTGCTATGGTGCACGGCCATAGGAGAGCCAGAGTCCCAAGCTGTGGGGGAAGTAGAGGGGTCAGTGGAGACGATGCTGACCACAGTATGTGCTCTAGGGAGGAGTTAGGGGAAAAGCAGGATCTGCACTAGACTTTAAAGGTGAGTGGTATGTCAGCAAAGCTAGTATTAAGGCAGAAGAACCAGCTAGAACGAAGGAAAGGGCTGCAGAAAGTGCATGCGGGGGCACTGAGGAGTACACAGAACATGACTAAGAACAGAAGAGGTGAAGGGCACGTTCTTTGTTAGACCTGGGTTTAAATCCCAGCATTTCTTCCTCACTGACTAACTGTATAACCCTGTGAGAGTTACTTAAACTTTCTGAGCCTCAGTTTCCCCATCTGCAGAGTGGCTAATAACTACATCACAGACTTAAAATTAAATGAGACTATAATATATTGCCTGGCACATATTGTAAGCACTCAATAAAAATAGCTGCAATTATTAAATTTCTTTGCTTTTTAAATTTTGTTTCTTGTTTTAAAATTAACATGTTCATTAAACCAGTTCCTAGAAGGTGACTGTCCTGCAATCCCACCCCAAAGACAGTGTCAACAGTGTCATGAATGTCTCCTTTAATTTCATCTCTGTGTATCTTTTTTTTTTATAATTTTATTTTATTTTTTTCTCCCCCAAGGCCCCAGTAGATAGTTGTATGTCACAGCTGTACATCCTTCCAGCTGCTGCATGTGGGACGTGGCCTCAGCATGGCCAGAGAAGCGGTGTGTCGGTGCGCACCCGGGATCCGAACCCGGGCCACCAGCAGCGGAGTGTGCGCACCTAACCACTAAGCCACGGGGCCGGCCCTCTGTGCATCTTTGTCTTGTGTGTGTGTTTTGATTGCCGCCGTTCCAGCTTCAGGGCGTTGGGAGGCAGGGAGAGGAAAGGCCGTGCAGCATGCCTGGAAGACGAGACTGAGCTGTCCGCGTGTTATACTGATGATTAGGAGCCAGTGAAGGTTTTAGAACCGGGCCTGACTTGATGGGATCTGTTTCCGTAGCAGTGCTGAGTGAGGTCTTGTAGTGGGGAAGCAAGTATTTGCTTGGTGTTGGAGCACCGTGCAGACGTCAGACATGTTTGTTACACGCCTGCAGCGGTGCATGGCCTCGCGGGGGAGATGATGCCCTCACGCGAAGTGGGCAAGTGAGGACAAGGCAGGGGCCAGGCACCAGACAGGGATGTGTGGACAGGAAATGCTGGAGCCGCTCAGGGAAGGCAAGATCACCGAGCTGAGCGTGCCCTGAAGGCCTCAGTGAGGAGGTCAGATGGGAGCCAGGCCTTGAAGAACGACTCTGATTTGGGAAACATTTTTGGGAGGGGCAAAGCACAAGTCAAGAGGTAGGAGTACAGGTGTTGCGTATGTGGTCTGGACAGAGCGGTGGGTTTGGGTTGGCCAGCGGTGAGCAGATGGTTGGAAGGGAAATTGCCAGTGCCCTCGCCAGACCTGTGACACGCTCTGCCTGTGGCCCTGACCTCACTGTACCCAGTGCTCTGTCTCCTATTCCGGAGAGTAAGCCTTCTCAGGGCGGAACAACGCCTTAGTTCTCCCATATTCCCAGGCCAGGTAAAGGGCCCAGCACGTAGTAGGTACGGAAAAAATCCAACGACTGGATATTTGCTGTTTATGGAAATTATAGACTGGTTATCCTGCTGTCCCCTCAAACTCGGGATCCCAAGTAAAATCCTAATCTCGTTTCTCTCCCCTTTCCCTTTCATTCTGCTCTCAGCCACTAGGCCTTAAACAGGTCACCCTCCCCTGTGCTCCCACAGCACTGGTCTGACCTCTCCGTCCCATAATGATTTTTGTGCGTCTGTCTTGGGGTCCTACTGCATGACCCTCACCAGCACGTCACTCACTCAGCTCTGGGGACCACCCCCTCCATGCCTTTCCTCCTTCCTCACCAGCTTTTTCTTCCCTTCACTCCCCTTTTCTGGCTTCTTGTCCTCTTTCCCACCCTCTAAAAGTTGGAGGGATTCAGGGATCAATGCTACAGGTAATCCCTAGACTAGTGGTTTTAAACCTTTTTGACCGTAACCAAATGCCAGCCTGGTGCGCGTGCACTACGTCTGCCTGTGCTCATAGACACTCAGCTGAAACCAAAGTTTCACCAACAGTTCTTACACTTCATCTCACTCTGAGCCGTGGACTCTCTTGTTTTCCATTCTGTTGTTTCCTTTTTTTAAAAGTGCTGTTCATGACCCATTAAATTGACTTCACAACCTTTAGTTTGAAAAACGTCTCTGAGTGATCTCATCCCCTCCTTTGGCTTTAAGTACTGTCTCTGTGCTGATGACCTTCCCATTTATATCTCCATCCCCACCTTTCCCCGGAGGTCCAGACATGCCAGCTGTCTACCTGACATCTCCTCTTGGACGTCCACTAGGAATCTCAGAGTTAACATGTCCAGCAAAGCACTCTTGATTCCCTTCTGCCTGCCCCACTCCCTCCTCAGCCCTCTCCGTGAATGGTGCCGTGTTCGCAGTGGCTCAGTGAGGGGACAGTGCTGGAGTCCAAGGTCCCACTGCCTGGGCTCGGACCTTGAGCTGCCACCCGACAAGCTTTGAGGCCTTAGTTACTGAACCTCTCTCTGCCTCATTGTCTTCATTTTAATAAAGTGGAGTTGTCAGCTGTACCTTCCTCATGGGACGAGTGTGAAGACTGAATGAATTTTTTTACCTGTGAAGGCCGTAGAGCAGTGGCTGGCATGTGGCTGGTGCTGAACTAGTGTTGGCTGCTCTGTTTGTCATTGTTGTTGTGTCCCTCACATCCGCTTCTGATCCATTAGCAATTTCCGTTGGCTCTAACTTCAAAATAATGTCCTTTATTTGACCACATATCACCACCTCCATCAACACCACATTCATGTATGCAGCCAACATCCTTTACCAGATGACCAAAATAGCTTCTTAACTAACTCCCTGCTTCTGCCCTTGCCCCTCCCGGAGTCTGTTTTCCACAAAACAGCCAGAGTGGCCATCTGAGACTAGAAACTAGAGTATGTTGCTTTCTAGCTCAGAACCCTCCAGAGCCTTCTAATAAAACCCAGAATTCTTACATGGCCTACAAGGCCCTTCTTCAGTACTTCTCCAACTGGAGCGTGCATGTGATTCATTGGTGAGGTTGTTAACGTGCAGATTCTGATTCTGTGGGTCCCTGGGCCTGAGACTGCGTCTCCATCAAGTCCCCAGGCGGCAGTGCTGCCGGTCCGTGGACCCCACGGTAGCGAGGCCTGTCTGCTCAGGCCAGTTTCTCTGGCTGTGTCTCCCCCTGCTCTCCTGCCACTTCATTGTTCCTCTCACCAGGTTCGTTCCTACCTCTGGCCTTTGCACTGGCTTTTCCACAGGTTTCGTGTGGTCTGTTCCCTCACCTCCTTCGAGAGTGCGCTCACACATCACCTCCTCAAGGAGGCTGGCCTTGACCATCCTGTTTAAATCCCACCCTTTCCCCTGTACTATTCTCTCTATCCCCTTAGTCTCCCTTATTTCTTTCTGAGCATTTCTTAGTTCCTGGTATTATATATATGTTTTTTATTGGTTGTTTTGTCTCTGTTTGAATGCTGTTTTCATGGAGGGTCGGAGTTTTGTGAGTCTTGTTCGTTACTATATCCCCAGGACCTAGAATCAGTGCCTGGAAGGTAGTATTTGCTCAAATGTGCATTGAATGACAAATATACATATATATAAATGTTTCCCTGTTCGACATGGGCTCTTTGAGGACAGGGACCTCCCTTACTCCTGTTTTTTGCTTTTGGGGTGTTTAGCCTGAATCCTCACTCTGGTCCTCTCCTACCCCTCCTCATCCTCATAGTTTCAGTCTCCAGTCAAACTCTTCTGCTAGGGCCTTTCTATGACCTCATTTAATTTTTATTTAAAAAATTTTACGTAAGTCACACATGACTATGTTATTTAAAAAAGAAATGAAACAAGGAAAAAGTCATCCCTCCTCTAGTTAAGGTTTTGGTATGTATCCCTTCCAGCCATTTTCTGGACTTACACAGTGTTTTGAAATTTTCAGTAACAAAAGAAAAGATGGAACATTCTTCCAGCGTCAGGAGAAGTCTTGGCAGAATAGTGCAGTGTGTCGTTCACCTTACTAAGGGCAAACTCCAGGGGCAGTAAGCTGCAACACCCAGTTCAGAATCTGAGTGGGTTCAGCGTCCACGCGGGCCCTTTCCACTACTGCATGCTGCCAGGAGCCGTGGGGACAAAGACAAGACTGATTGACTCACTGGAAAAAGGCTCCTGCAGAAGGGACGTTGGAGCAGGTATTCACAGAAGCGTCTGAGTTAATCAGATGGTGAAAGTGGGCAGGGTGCTAGCATTCCAGACATGGGTGACAGCTTGGGCAAAGACCTGGAGGTCTGAAGCACATTTAGAGAATGGAGAGAAGTTCAGTGTCGCTAGAGTAGCAGGTGTGAAGTGAGGTCATGAGAGGTGAAGCCGGGAATTCTCTTGGTGTCAGAAGCTGAAGGATCTTGAATTCCATGCTATGAACTCAGTGGTGTTTCCTCAAACTGGGGTTGTGTGTGTGTGTGGGGGGGGGGGGAGTGGCACCAGAATTTTGTTTATTTGCAAAATATGTCAAACATACAGAAAGGCACAGAGACTAATGGCACCTCTGTATTCATCACCTAGATTGGACAGATGTCATAGCTGGAGCCTCCTGAGTCCCTCCCTCCACTTAGACCCATGCTCTCAAGCACCGTGCCTTTTTCATGTATATTGTTTCTAAAATTGACGCATGTTCATACACACAGAGCTAGAGAGCTAATTTGGAAAAATTCCATGTTAATTCATCTAATATAGTAAAAGAAAAAAAAGCCTGGTCCTACAGAATCAACAAATACTGCCTCAGGCTGGTTTGACATGTCTCCATTAGGCTGAAACATATCCTGGCTTTCTGGCACGGTGAAATATTAGAGGCTTACACCTTGTACTTTGCCTGCCCCTTGGAAAGTCAGCCATTTTCCCAAGAAGCCCGGGTTCCCTTTAGTGAGGAATGGCATTTAGAAACTCAAAACTGAATGTCAACTTGGTTCCCTAGGATTATTATTGTTTTCTTCTAAAACTACCATGCCTCTTTGTGTATGTGTGACGTTTAGCTCTTTAATTCACCTGGAGTTTATTTTTATGGGTATTATGAGATGGAGTCTGACAGTTATTTTTCTCCCAGAAAGGTAGCCTGTTATCCCAACACCCTTTAATTTATTTTAATTATAGTTTAGAAAAAGTTATGATATAGGGTAGAGAAAAGTATAAGATGAGCCTGAAACATCTTGTGCTAGATGGGCATGCTCAAAGGATGGAACATGTCAGAAGGACACAGGAGCCAGTTTGAAGGCGTTTCCACCAACTAAATCTGGGGCAGTTTGAGCGTGAAATAAATGAATGAATAAATGGGTGAGGCGGGACAGCTCTGCCTACTAATGACAGATAGAGAATCACCGTGAGGCAAACATCGTAGAGGTGGTCGATTCACGTGGGAGTCATCAGTGGGTGGATGCCTGACCAAAAACAAGGTATTGGCATAATCTCAGAATTTCTCCACAAGATACTTAGCAGTTACATAGAGTAGAGTGGTAACTTTACAGTGGAGAAACCTGGCAGAGATGGGCTCGACCAGGTGAGTGTGGTTAACGTCGCCGGTGGAGGGGTGGCTCGCCGTCCGTCCCTCCTGATGCGATGTACGGGAAAGAGTGCAGCGCCGCATCTCTGGCGCTGCTGTTCAAGAAAGCGGGACCTGAATCTGGACATGTAGGTTGGGGGCCATCCTACAGGATGAAGGGACTGCTCTGTCAGGGACGTGGGAGTCAGGAGAAGACTGAGGAACTACTCCAGATCGACAAGACACTGGTGAGACATGACAACTTGTGTTCCTGGATGGGATCCTGCACCAGAAAGGAGAAAGAAACGTTGGAATAGCTTACAAAATTTGAATGGAGTCTGTGGATTGGATTGGTGGTGTAGTGTGAATATTGATTTCCTGATGATGGCAGGTTGTGTGCTGGTTATGTAGAAGAGTGTCCTTATTTTTGGAAAGGTATGCTGGAGTATGTAGAGGTGATGGGACTTCATGTCTTCATCCTGCTCTCAAAAAGGACAGGAAAAAGGTAATGGGTGTGTAAGTAATGAGTGTGTATAGATAAGGGGGTAAATGATGTAAAACATTACCAGTTGGAGCATCTTGTTGAAGGGGGTATGTGAGCACTGTACTATTGTACTTTTCTGTACATTTGAAATTATTTCAAAATAAATTTTTTTTTTAAGACTTAAGATTTTGATTGGAACGTTATGAGTTTTGTAAACTAATCTGGGGAGACTTGACCTCTTTATGATCCTGAGTCTTTCCGTCTAGATACAGTATGTGTTCTTCTGGTTTGTTTGTTTATTTTGAGCTCTTCTTTTGGGTTCTTCAGTAAAGTTTATAATTTTTATCATATAGCTTTTGCCCACTTCTGCTTTGGATTAATCCTCTGGTATCTTTTTAATTTGTTGCTATTGTAAAATGAAACACACTTTTTGCCTGTAAGTGGCAACACTAATTGCTTTCTGTGATCTTTTTGTCTGGGAAGGCTTAGAAATTATGTATTCATGCAACCTTTAGATGAGAAAAAAAATTCAATAGCATCTCAAAAGCCCTCAGGCTCAACAGTCAGGAAAGACCGGCAGGGAGCCCCAGCTGCCCCAGAGATACCGCTGGCCCCAATCCTTCTCCTGCTACTTTTCTAAGAACTGGTTGGCCATCCTGGCCACTGATGTGGTCATCTAAATTGATCTTGGGATGCCCCTGTGAATACAGGACAGGTAGCCATCCAGTGTGGATGGGGTCCAGGCTCTGTTGGCCTGTCCAGGAGCAGATTGATGGCATTTCTGTGTGGTGACAGAAGTATGCAGTTGATTGGATGCTACAGCCTCTTGGCTGTTTGAGATTATGTCTAAAAATAGGCCTGCCCACTGTGTGGTGGTATTCAGCTGTTTTTAGGCCTGATTTTGCAAAAATAGCTCAGGTGATTTCTGTGTGCACACTCGCTTGTGCACCATGATGCGTGTATAATGTTAGCGCCAGGTTTCATGGAGCAGAGGTTTCTGCCTGGCAAGTGCCTCTCTCCCCCACCTGCCTCTGCCACTGCCAAGGGGCCTCCTGTGCCTTCCTTTCTTCTCCCTGGGCAGGGAAGTGCTTTGCTGTCAGTAGAGCAAAGACGTTTTTGAGATAGTGAGAGGGGCACATTTTAAAAATGAGATTAATGAAATTTTAAAGTGATTATTTTCTACACAAGCATTAATATAAATTGAAATGAAAAGGAAGAAAATGCATCCATCTACAATCCTGCTACCCTGAATAGTTGAAATGTTTTTATTTTTGCGTACTATTCTCTTTGGCCCTAGACCAGATAAACACCTAATTTCTAGATAGTTGTAACCATAGCACAAGTATGAGTTTATTTGCTGCTTTTCTTCATCTGACTATACATAATAAGCATTTCCCATGGTGCTAGAATCGTGGCAATTTTTTTTTTTTTTTTGTGAGGAAGATCAGCCTTGAGCTAACATCCATGCCAATCCTCCTCTTTTTGCTGAGGAAAACCGGCCCTGAGCTAACATCTATTGCCAGTCCTCCTCCTTTTTTTCCCCGAAGCCCCAGTAGATAGTCGTATGTCGTAGTTGCACTTCCTTCTAGTTGCTGTACGTGGGACGCAGCCTCAGCGTGGCCGGAGAAGTGGTGCGTCGGTGTGCGCCCAGGATCTGAATCTGGGCCGCCAGTAGCGGAGCACGTGCACTTAACCGCTAAGCCACGGGGCCGGCCCGAAGGTGGATATTTTTTATAGCTTGCATGGCTAATATACTACAGGTCTTGACCCTCAGAGAGCAGACTTTTTAGATCTGTAGTGTTCTGGTGAGTTTCTTTTCTTCTAGACTACTGACGTGCAAATTCTGACTGAGTTTGTTCCTTAAGCTGCCTTGTGGGCTCCCAAGCCAGGGAGCAAGCCAGCACCATCAGCGCGTCATCTTCTTCTAAAGGCCTAATTGTACTGAGATGCCTGTCAGTCACTGAGAAGAATCTAGGCTCTGCCCATTTGAAACAGGGTAGAATTTGAAATATCAAATCAAATCACTGGGGAAATCTTTGTGCCTGATCTACTTAGGAAGATCTCACATTTGCACACACATGTAAAGCACATAACATAGATATATCCACATACAAGCCGTCAACTCACTTCTGGCAAATTTCAAGATTCCTTTCTAAAAATCTTCCCTATCTGTGAGAATCTTGCTGCTTTTACCAGAAGGACAGACTGGGTTCTAGGGTGGGCATTCCATATCCCACCTGTCTGTTTACTAGGAATGCTTTTCTTGTTTAATTTCTCTGAGCCTCAGTCTACAAAAAGCACTAATACTTCTTAGAGCATGGTGAGGATTAAGTACATTAACATTTATGTAAAGCGCCTGGTACAGTGTGTGGCTTGTGTCAGACATGCAGTAAATAGGCAATAGTCTAGTTACTGTAGATCTGATACAGTATTTGTCAGAAGTTTTAAAAACCTGGATTTGGGTGCTGCTTGCTAATTTGTGGTGCAGTGAAAGAAAGGAACATGGGCTTTAGAACCAAAAGAATTTGAGCTTTAGAATATCAGCTCCAGTTTATCCTAGAAGAGTGACTTTTGGCAGATTACATAATTTATCTAGTTTTTTTGTCATCTGTAAGTTGAAATATGTGTAAAACCACATAGTGTGTAACACGTAGAATAAATGGTAGTTATTATGACATCAGTAGCACACACCTTAGATAGTGGTTGAAGGTAAATGCACTTTACTAAGTTTGTTTTTACTAAGCGGAGAAAAGCCAACAAATTCTCTGCTTTAAGGAAGACTTGTGGAGAAGATCACGTTTCAGGAGCTGTTAAGATGCTGAGAGCCATATGACCTGACATGGTAGGAGGAATTTATGGCCCTAGGGATGCTTCAGAGAAGGCTTCAAGGTGAGAGCGGGATGATGGCACAGGGGCTGAGCGGGTTTGTTTGAGAGGGTGGACAGGAGCAGAAGCTGGGTTGGGAAGATGCCAGAGGGCTTCAGGGCAGGTGGGGAGGGCAGTGCTGTCCAAGCCACAGGTGAGGAAAAGCTGTCCCAGGTGATTGGTGCTGGGAAGGAGACCTGGAGGTGCTACTCTAGTACAAGAAAGATGAAAATGGCAGTGGCAAGGCTGGAGGGGTGAAGAGCAAATGCAGGAGATGGAGAAGTAGCAGGATTAGGGAGCATCTTAAATACAAAGAGGTGAAGGAGGAGATGGAGTGTAGGGTTTTCTGAAGCTAAAAAGCTTAGAATATCTGCGGGATGATTGTGGTTTTCCTTGAGAATGGGAAGTTTGGGTCAGTTGAAGAAGGAACATTTTTGTCATTGAAAATGTGTTGGTGACTGCCTAAGAATAAACATATTTTGTCATCTTTACAGAAATTATTCCAGCCACAAGTGACACTGCCCGAGTCTTTATATGCAGAAGTGACTGTTCTGCCCCTCACTACCACCTAGAGAGGGCTGGAGGCCTTGTCTTCTGTCCCTGCGTGGTCATTAAAACCACTGCCTTATGGTTACTAAGTCCTGCAGACCCCACCCCACTGCACCCCATCGCTGGCAGTCAGAGCCCAGCACCTGCTGCTACTCTGTGTTGGGTATCTCGTCCAGTTTTGAACCCTAGACATTTCTTGCTTTCTTGCAGTTTGTGCATTGTCTGACATTTCTAGGTGTTTTGTTGAGGGAGGATTTTAAGTCCCTCTGGTATGCCATATTGCATGAAATAGAAGTCTCTCACTCCCCAAGTGATAATATTCTACTTTGAAATTCTAGGAACGAGAGAAGAACTATATTAGTCAGGGTCCTGGTAGGAAACAGATGGCACACTCAAACTGGGTAATTCGAGGAGCATTTAATTGTATCATTCAGAGTTCATTCAGGAAAAGGGAAGCTTTCTATTCCAGGTATGAAGAGTTTTGATAGAGGAATTAAGAACCGGGGTTGGGAAGGTCAGGGAAGCTGCTCCTGATTGTCTCTGAAGACGCAGACTGAAGCACTGCAGTGAGCGGTTCTCAGGAGTGCATGGGAAGCCACTATGAAACTGTGTCTGCTGCAGCTACCTCTGGGAGTATCAACCTCTTGTTTTCTTCCGCCTCCAACTCTCTCTTGTGCTTCTCTTTGCAAACTCTAACCTGGAACTATGCTGGAAAAGGGGTTCTGGAAAGCTCCAGCTTCTGCCCTGCAGAGGAGCACTTAGAAAGAGGGCGATCGCGATGCTGTTGAGTTGATTGCAACTCAGTTGTGCAGAACTGGGACTGTTAATGAAGGATGAGCATTGGGAACACCAATGGAGAAAGTGGAGTCTCCTGGACTAGCAATAGCAGGAGTTGTTACTACCCCTAGGCCTGAAAGGCAAGAGGAGGAAGCAGTTCCTGGAGCCTGGAGAAGCAAGCTGTTGAAGTTGCCCAACTGGAGTGAGGCCACTGGTGGAACGTCTCAGCCAGCCTCAGAGGCTACGGGGTAGCAGCCAGGGCAGTAAATTCTTCTTTCTCTCTCTTCCTGCCTCTTCCCAGCCAAATGGGGCCAGAAGCCAGAGGGACAGTGGGGCCTCTTGACAGCCCCCTCCCAGGACATAGAGTAGGGTGGGGATGGATGAGGAGTGAGGCTGGAGGGCAAACAGAATAATCCACCAGACGGGGGCCATAACTAGAAGCATATGTGTTGTTCATATCTGGTGTGGATTGAAGCATTTTTCAAGGCAAGGAAGGAGAATAAGCAGAAAATAGTGGTTCAACCTGAAATGAAAGAGGAAGCAGCTAGTTGAAAAGATCTCTCAAGGACACTGTCTTGAAGACAGTTTGGAGAACTTCATGGAGAAGAGAATGGATTGGGGAGTGAGATGATGTTGGACGTGTGAAGGAAGGAGGACAGAGAGAGAAAGCTACTGTTGGTTTTCTATAAAACGGCAAGGTCATTGGCCCTGTGATGGGGTGGAGAGCACAGGCGGGAAGCAGTGGTTGTAGCGGGGTTGGTGTGTGGACTCTGGACCATCAGACGTAAAGGCGCGAAGTTCTGGACCTCTCTAGTGTGCCTCACAGCCTTTCCGAAACCATTCAGAAAGTTAGGAAAATATGAGAAAACCAGGAAAGGGAAAGTCAGGGAAAGAGAGGGGAGAGTTGGGGAGGGAGGTGTGTTGGCAAACCTTTTTTTCGGAGTATGTATACAAATTCCTTATGGGTGACTG
This sequence comes from Ceratotherium simum simum, assembly GCF_057802395.1. Taxonomy (NCBI): domain Eukaryota; kingdom Metazoa; phylum Chordata; class Mammalia; order Perissodactyla; family Rhinocerotidae; genus Ceratotherium; species Ceratotherium simum. The sequence goes on from NC_141924.1 coordinate 7,836,362, forward strand.
ACTTCTTTTGGAGTGTCAGATTTTCTTTATTACATCTGTATTCATTCAAACAAGGAAATTTGGGCATTTGTCATTACTAATCACGATGCTTTAAAACTGATTACACTGATGCTTGCTTTTTTAAAATGATGGGATGGTGTTGGAATGATCTCTATTAGTAGCTTGTTTTCTATGCTAATGTAAAATTACAAATACTCTGGGTTTACATTTTCAGTTGCTGGTGTACTTGGTTTTCCTAATTGCTTTACTTGGAACTCCTAAAAAAAAAAAAGATGAGCTTGCACCCACTTTCTGGTGATCACATACTTCACATATACTGAGAATAGTTAGCTTGACTGGTACCCTGTGGGAGGTATTTGGTTGTGAACTTTTTTCATCTAGTCCATAAACCAGACCTGTAATAGGGAGGAGAAGGACATCGTACAGGACAGAGAATCTCAAGAGAAGAGCTGGGAACAGACTGCCGGAGGAATTATACCCAGATGTCTCCCTTTCTGGAGACAGGGTCCTCTCAGGAACCGGGCAGCCTGAGGAGGGACGTGCTCTTGTTAAAGTGGTCTTTAGCTCCTAGGAACTCCTGTTTAGGAAAAATTTGGAGCAAGTTTATATACTCGTATTTTCAGAGGCCTGACTTTATTTATGGAAGGATTAATTAAACAACATGTAAAGTATTTCTTTATGGAGAGATTCTCTCTCAAGGAAGCTTTTCATTAAACTGCCAGATTTAGTCTTTTTGGTCAGTTTAACCCGTCAGCCACCTTTTATCCTGTGGAGAAGGCCCCTGGCACTAAGAGCTAGGGTAAGAAGCACAGCACAAAGGGGAAACACACCTGTGTGCACAGGTCCTTCCTGACAGTCCTAGAAATAATAGGGGAGGTCCTTGTGAGAGGGAGGCAGGGAAGGGACATACTTACAAGTATTGTTGGTGGCCACCCACTTGCAAGGCTGACTTCTGATGGGACTGCCTCATAGATCCTTTGGGTAGTGTAGAGTAGAGAACTGGCCTGAGGGGACAGACTGCCCGCCGGGCGCTCGGCCCTGCTGCTCAGGAGCCTGGTGAACTCTGCTTGGGCTTCCTCATCTGTGAAAGGCGGATATCAGTGTTGTGAGGATGAACTGAGTTAGTGCGTGTGAAGTGCTGGTACAGTATCCAGCGTTACAGTAAGCACTGCAGTAGCTGCTGTCTGTTGCCCAGCAGATTCGCTGGAACACGGAAGATAGCAGTCTGTGGCAGAGGCGTTTTTGAAGAGGATGAGAAGTGGTTTCCTTTAGAGTCTGAGATTATTTGTACTTGAATGTTTAGAGATGATTTTGGGTCACGTGATTATATAATCAGACTTAAATATCAAAGTAGTAGACCCTTGTGTAGCTGTTTTAGACTTAGGCTATTTCAGGAAAGAAGGGGGTCCAGCTGTCAGAGGCTGGAGTTACTGACCATCTTTAGCTATGATCCGTGTTTACTTTCTGGAGTCTCTGCATGGCTCTCTTGTGGACTCAAGTTGGGTTTTTTCTCTTGGAACTGGACCCGGAGAATTTTACAGGCAGGGTCATCAGCATCTTCCAGCTCTGCTTTCAGGCTGATCATATTTTGTTTTGTCTTCCTGCAATTCTCTCACCTCACTGCCGCACCACCACTTCTGAGTATGTAAGTTCCAGCCTGGCTCTCTCAGGCCTAGTTCTTGTACCATTGACTGGCTCACAGAATGCTTGCCGTGTGCTCCTTACTGTTTTAATGGCATTACAGCTGGAGGAGTACAGCAAGGCACCAAGTCTCTGCCCTTTAGGAAGTTTCCATCCTAGTGGGGGAGAGACAGACGGTACACAAGAAGCATGTCTATGTCTGTCTGGAGTAAGGTAGGGGAGGGAGATCAGGAAAGCCGGGGGGCCAGGGGGGGAGGGTGTGGGGTTAGCTTTGTTTGATAGGATGGCCAGGGAAATCCTTACCAGTCAGGTGACATTTGCCCAGAGACTGGAAGGAAGCCAGAAGGGCAAGCCATGTGGCTGTGGAGGAGGAGCATCACAGGGGAGAGCACATTTCCTCTGTCGAAATGCCTTTGGCCCATCGAAATGCCTTTGGCCCATCGCAGGAGCAAGGGGACAGTGGGACAAGAGGAGAGAGTGGTAGGGGAGGGAGTCAGAGAGGCAGTGGGGTGGGGACGGGGCCTCCCAGACCAGCTTCACTTGGAATGAGATGGGGAGCCACAGAGGGCTTGGAGATAAGGAATCCTGCTTACTTTTTAAAAGGATCGCTGACTTTCCTGCTGGCAGTTCCATTTTCTGCTCCCCCTGAGAGGAGGACTAAGAACTTCATAAGCCATTGTGGGAAAACTTTGTCCTAAGTTACCCTAGCCCATATGTGTTTCATAACTTATTTTTTCAGTAATTGGGGTGTGTGTGTGTGTGTGTGTGTGTGTGTGTGTGTGTGTGTGTAAGATCAGCCCTGAGCTAACATCCATGCTAATCCTCCTCCTTTTTTTTCCCCCCAAAGCCCCAGTAGATAGTTGTATGTCATAGTTGCACATCCTTCTAGTTGCTGTATGTGGGACGCGGCTTCAGCATGGCCGGAGAAGCGGTGCGTCGGTGCACCCCCGGGATCTGAACCCGGGCCACCAGTAGCAGAGCGCGCGCACTTAACCGCTAAGCCACGGGGCTGGCCCAGTAATTGGTTTTAAAGTAATGCATTTGGAGCAGTTTGGCCTTGTCTTATTCATCTCTGACTCTGAGAAGGAGACAGGTCCAGGCAAAAGGCAAAATAAAATCAGCTGTTGGTTAGTTGTTTAAGAGGAGTGTTACATTACATGCTGATTACATTGGCAAAGGTACTGCAAAGTTTTGATCCAATCACATGACTCTGGGAAGAGTCTGGGTCCTGTTTTCCTCCGTATGTTCTGCTGTCCTCCAAAGTGACTGTTGTAATTCCCTCTTTCCTAGTGACGACCAGTAATAACGCTGGGAATACTAGATTGGCAAATAAAAAACTACATGAGGGTTAGAGATGCTGGAACTTCTTGCAAACCTCCAAAAAGAATCCTGAAGAATAGTCACTGCTACTTTGGCTTATGCTGCCCAGCCCTTTGTCCCTGGGAATTGAGGATGCGTGGTTGAGAGGGGTGCCTTGGACACAGTTATGTGTCAGGAAGAGGTTAGCCCCTAAGTTGGTGTGGATGACTGCAGCAATAGGAAATCCATACAGGGATGAGTTGAGTGTCCTGCAGTCACCAGTCATCATAGGTAGTTGGTAATTACAGTATACCTGCAATAACTTGCATTTGGATATAAGGGATTGAGCTCTGTTCGCAGGCCAGTTCCATTTCTCAAAGTCTGGGAGGGGGACAGCCAGTGGAGTGACTGCCTCATTATTTGAGATTCTCAGTCCAGTGATCAGTCTAATACATGAAAGCAAATAAATGCAAGTGTTTTTTCTCACCCTCCGCCCACCATAACTGGAAGACTTAATTAAAAATTGGTGGTTTTTTATTGACAGCACAGCTCCATATTTTAACACAGTCGAATTTGGGGGTCTCGTTTATCAGTAGTGAGTTTTTTTACTATATTGAATTTGTATGTACCCAAGAGTGTTTCTTTTCATACTGCCATGGACTCCTGCCTCACTCTTCAGGCCATTTCTCTTCTTATTTGCATTTTCAGGAATGGATAGGATAGGAAATAAAAGGAGATGAAATTCAAACCAGCTAACTTCATCTGGGCATCTGTATTATCATTTCCCCTCCATCAACTAGACTTAATTTTATTTGTACTGAGGAGATGCATGTCTAATATTCTTCTTTCTTTTCTTCCATTTCCAGGAGGGCTGTTGGCCTGCTGCTGTGCTGCTGAACAGTATGCAGTCCTTTCGGGAGCAAAGCAGTTACCACGGAAACCAGCAGAGCTACCCACAGGAGGTACACAGCTCATCCCGGTTAGAAGAGTTCAGCCCTCGCCAGGCCCAGATGTTCCAGAATTTTGGGGGTGCAGGTGGTGGTAGTGGCGGCAGTGGTGGCAGCAGTGGTGCTGGACGACGAGGAACAGCAGCTGCTGCAGCAGCAATGGCTAGCGAAACCTCTGGCCATCAGGGCTACCAGGGTTTTAGGAAAGAAGCTGGAGACTTCTACTACATGGCAGGCAACAAAGACCCCGTGGCGACAGGAACCCCGCAGCCTCCTCAGCGAAGGCCTTCTGGGCCTGTGCAGAGCTATGGACCCCCCCAAGGGAGCAGCTTTGGCAATCAGTATGGGAGTGAGGGTCATGTGGGCCAGTTTCCAGCACAGCACTCTGCCCTTGGTAGTGTGTCTCATTATCAGCAGGATTACACGGGGCCTTTCTCTCCAGGGAGTGCTCAGTACCAACAGCAGGCCTCCAGCCAACAGCAGCAGCAGCAAGTACAGCAGTTGAGACAGCAGCTTTACCAGTCCCATCAGCCTCTGCCACAAGCCACTGGCCAGCCAGCCTCTAGCTCTTCCCATCTGCAGCCAATGCAGCGGTCCTCAACCCTGCCGTCCTCGGCTACTGGTTACCAGTTAAGAGTGGGTCAGTTTGGCCAACACTACCAGTCTTCTGCCGCCTCCTCTTCCTCCTCCTCCTTCCCTTCACCACAACGTTTCAGCCAATCTGGGCAGAGCTATGACGGCAGTTACAGTGTGAATGCTGGATCCCAGTATGAAGGACATAATGTGGGTTCTAATGCACAGGCTTATGGAACACAATCAAATTACAGCTATCAGCCTCAATCTATGAAAAATTTTGAACAAGCGAAGATTCCACAAGGGACCCAGCAGGGGCAGCAGCAGCAACAGCAACAGCAGCAACAGCAACAGCAGCAGCAGCAGCAGCAGCAACAGCAGCAGCACCCCCCTCAGCATGTGATGCAGTACACCAACGCTGCCACCAAGCTGTCCCTGCAGAGCCAGGTGGGGCAGTACAGCCAGCCCGAGGTTCCTGTGAGGTCTCCCATGCAGTTTCACCAGAACTTCAGCCCCATTTCCAACCCTTCCCCAGCTGCCTCTGTGGTTCAGTCTCCAAGCTGTAGTTCTACCCCATCTCCTCTTATGCAGAGTGGGGAGAATCTCCAGTGTGGGCAAGGCAGTGTGCCCCTGGGTTCCAGAAACAGAATTTTACAGTTAATGCCGCAGCTCAGCCCAACCCCGTCAATGATGCCCAGTCCTAATTCTCATGCTGCAGGCTTCAAAGGGTTTGGACTAGAAGGAGTGCCAGAAAAGCGACTGACGGATCCTGGGTTGAGTAGTCTGAGCGCCCTGAGTACTCAAGTGGCCAATCTTCCTAATACTGTCCAGCACATGCTACTTTCTGATGCCCTGACACCTCAGAAGAAGACCTCCAAGAGGCCCTCCTCATCCTCTAAGAAAACAGACAGCTGCACAAACTCCGAAGGCTCCTCGCAGCCTGAAGAACAGCTGAAGTCCCCCATGGCAGAGTCGCTGGATGGAGGCTGCTCCAGCAGTTCTGAGGATCAAGGCGAGAGAGTGAGGCAGCTAAGTGGCCAGAGCACCAGCTCTGACACCACCTACAAGGGTGGAGCCTCAGAGAAAGCTGGCTCCTCACCAGCACAAGGCGCTCAGAACGAAGCCCCCAGACTCAGTGCCAGTCCTGCAACCAGAGAAGAATCTGCCTCGCCAGGTGCTAAGGACACGCCGTTGTCTTCCGAGGGCAACCCAAAAGTCAACGAGAAGACAATTGGAGTGATTGTCTCCCGGGAAGCCATGACAAGTCGAGTAGAAAAGCCTGGTGGACAAGATAAAGGCTCCCAGGAGGATGATCCTGCAGCCACTCAGAGGCCACCCAGCACTGGCGGGGCAAAGGAAACCAGTCACACGTCAGTTCCCCAGCCAGAGCCTCCGGGAGTAGGGAGCAAAGGAAACAAGAATGGAGACAACTCCAACCACAATGGAGAGGGCAATGGCCAGAGCGGGCACTCTGTGGCGGGCCCTGGTTTTATAGGCAGAACTGAGCCTAGCAAATCTCCTGGAAGCCTGCGCTATAGTTACAAAGATAGTTTCGGGTCAGCCATGCCAAGAAATGTCAGTGGCTTTCCTCAGTATCCTACGGGACAAGATAAAGGGGATTTCAGTGGCCATGGGGAGCGAAAGGGTAGAAATGAGAAGTTCCCCAGCCTCCTACAGGAAGTGCTCCAGGGTTACCACCACCACCCTGACAGGAGATACTCTAGGAGTGCTCAGGAGCATCAGGGCATGGCGGGGGGCCTAGAAGGAGCCACGAGACCTAATGTCTTAGTTAGTCAGACCAATGAATTAGCTAGCAGGGGCCTTTTGAACAAAAGCATTGGGTCCCTATTAGAGAACCCCCATTGGGGCCCGTGGGAAAGGAAATCAAGCAGCACGGCTCCTGAAATGAAACAGATCAATTTGGCTGACTATCCAATTCCCAGAAAGTTTGAAATAGAGCCGCAGTCATCAGCCCATGAGCCCGGGGGTTCCCTCTCTGAAAGAAGATCAGTGATCTGTGATATTTCTCCACTAAGACAGATTGTCAGGGACCCGGGGGCTCACTCACTGGGACACATGGGCGCTGACACCAGACTTGGGAGGAATGAACGTCTCAATCCAACCTTAAGTCAGTCGGTCATTCTTCCAGGTGGGCTGGTGTCCATGGAAACAAAGCTGAAATCCCAGAGTGGGCAGATAAAAGAGGAAGACTTTGAACAATCCAAATCCCAAGCTAGTTTCAACAGCAAGAAATCTGGAGACCACTGCCATCCTGCTAGCATCAAGCATGAGTCTTACCGAGGCAACGCCAGCCCTGGAGCGGCAGCCCATGATTCCATCTCAGACTATGGCCCACAAGACAGCAGACCCACGCCAATGCGGCGGGTCCCCGGCAGAGTTGGTGGTCGGGAGGGCATGAGGGGTCGGTCACCTTCTCAGTATCATGACTTTTCAGAAAAACTGAAGATGTCTCCTGGGAGGAGCAGAGGCCCAGGCGGAGACCCTCATCACATGAACCCACACATGACCTTTTCAGAGAGGGCCAACAGGAGTTCTTTACACGCTCCCTTTTCTCCCAACTCAGAGAGCCTGGCCTCTGCTTATCACACAAACACCCGGGCTCATGCTTATGGGGACCCCAATGCAGGTTTGAATTCTCAGCTCCACTATAAGAGGCAGATGTACCAACAGCAACAAGAGGAATATAAAGACTGGAGCAGCAGCTCTGCTCAGGGAGTAATCGCTGCAGCACAGCACAGGCAGGAGGGACCGAGGAAGAGCCCAAGGCAGCAACAGTTTCTTGACAGAGTACGGAGCCCTCTGAAAAATGACAAAGATGGTATGATGTATGGCCCACCAATGGGGACTTACCATGACCCTAGCGGTCAGGAGGGTGGGCGCTGCCTTATGTCCAGCGATGGTCTGTCTAACAAAGGCATTGAATTGAAGCATGGCTCCCAGAAGTTACAGCAAGAATCTTGTTGGGATCTTTCTCGGCAGACTTCTCCAGCCAAAAGCAGTGTTCCTCCAGGAATGTCCAATCAAAAAAGGTACGGACCACCCCTTGAGACCGATGGACATGGACTAGCTGAGTCTACACAGTCATCCAAACCTAGTAATGTTATGCTAAGGCTTCCAGGTCAAGAGGATCATTCTTCTCAAAACCCCTTAATCATGAGAAGGCGTGTCCGTTCTTTTATCTCTCCCATTCCCAGTAAGAGACAGTCACAAGATGTGAAGAACAGTAACACTGAAGATAAAGGGCGCCTCCTTCACCCATCAAAAGAAGGTGCTGATAAAGCGTTCAATTCCTACGCCCATCTTTCTCACAGTCAGGATATCAAGTCTATCCCTAAGAGAGAGTCCTCCAGGGACCTTCCGGGTCCAGACAGTAGGACCTGCCCTGCTGTTACCCTCACAAGTCCTGCTAAGACCAAAATATTGCCCCCACGGAAAGGGCGGGGATTGAAATTGGAAGCTATAGTTCAGAAGATCACGTCCCCAAATATTAGGAGGAGTGCATCCTCAAACAGTGCAGAGGCTGGCGGAGACACGGTCACTCTCGATGACATACTGTCTTTGAAGAGTGGCCCTCCTGAAGGTGGGGGCGGTGCTGTTCAGGATGCTGAGATGGAGAAGAGAAAAGGTGAGGTGGTATCTGATCTAGTCTGTCCAACAAACCAGGAGCTGAATGTAGAGAAGCCTCTTGCAAGGTCTTCAGAGGAGTGGCGTGGCAGTGGGGACGACAAAGTGAAGACCGAGACACACCCAGATGCAGTCACTGGTGGAAAGGAATCCTCTGGTGTTATGACATCGGCAACCTCACAGAAGCCTGGGAGTAACCAAGGGAGACCAGATGGCTCCCTGGGTGGGGCAACACCTTTAATCTTTCCTGACTCAAAGAATGTACCTCCAGCAGGCATCGTGGCCCCTGAGGCAAAGGCAAACCCCAAGGCTGAAGAGAAGGAGAACGATACAGTGACGATTTCCCCCAAACAAGAAGGTTTCCCCCCGAAGGGATATTTCCCATCAGGAAAGAAGAAGGGGAGACCCATTGGTAGTGTGAATAAGCAAAAGAAACAACAGCAGCCACCGCCTCCACCCCCTCAGCCCCCTCAGATACCAGAAGGTTCTGCAGATGGAGAGCCCAAGCCAAAAAAGCAGAGGCAAAGGAGGGAGAGAAGAAAGCCTGGGGCACAGCCAAGGAAGAGAAAAACCAAACAAGCAGTTCCCATCGTAGAACCCCAAGAACCTGAGATCAAACTAAAGTATGCCACCCAGCCACTGGATAAAACTGATGCCAAGAACAAGTCTTTTTTCCCTTATATCCATGTAGTAAACAAGTGTGAACTTGGAGCCGTTTGTACAATCATCAATGCAGAAGAGGAAGAACAGACCAAATTAGTGAGAGGTCGGAAGGGCCAGAGGTCTCTGACCCCTCCGCCCAGCAGCACTGAAAGCAAGGCACTCCCTGCTTCGTCCTTTATGCTGCAGGGACCTGTGGTGACAGAGTCTTCTGTTATGGGGCACCTGGTTTGTTGTCTGTGTGGCAAGTGGGCCAGTTACCGGAACATGGGCGACCTCTTTGGACCCTTTTATCCCCAAGATTATGCAGCCACTCTCCCGAAGAATCCGCCCCCTAGGAGGGCCACGGAAGTGCAGAGCAAAGTTAAGGTACGGCACAAAAGCGCTTCTAATGGCTCCAAGACGGACACTGAGGAGGAGGAAGAGCAGCAGCAACAGAAGGAGCAGAGGAGCCTGGCCTCCCATCCCAGGTTCAAGCGACGCCACCGCTCGGAGGACTGTGGCGGAGGCCCCCGGTCCCTGTCCAGGGGGCTCCCTTGTAAAAAAGCGACCACCGAGGGCAGCGAAAAGACAGTTTTGGACTCCAAGCCCTCCGTGCCCACCACTTCAGAAGGCGGCCCCGAGCTGGAGTTACAAATTCCTGAACTACCTCTTGACAGCAATGAATTTTGGGTCCACGAGGGTTGTATTCTCTGGGCCAATGGAATCTACCTGGTCTGCGGCAGGCTCTATGGCCTGCAGGAAGCGCTGGAAATAGCCAGAGAGATGGTGAGTACCAGAAATCCCTCTCCAGCCCTTTTTGTTATTTCTTTTTGTTTCCTTTTCTTTTACCTTTACTTGTTTCAGCTTTCTTTTTATTCTTACATATCACTTGGTAATTCCTCCAGATTAAAGCCCTTAGGGCCAAAGGATGGACAGAAAATGAAGTAATTTGGAAGATTTGTTTAACTTTTATTTTTATCTAATGCCGTGCAGCTTATTAAAACAGACACCCCTGCTTCCCACTCCTCCAACCTGATCCTCTGCCACTTTCCTCTGTTCCTAAGCAATAAATTTTTACTGCTATTTGTCTCATTTATTGATCCTTTTTTCTCATTTTTAAACATCTGACTGTGTAATACTTATGAACTATACTATGGTTATATTTCCTTCTAAAACTTTTCATTTCTCTAGAATTATTAATTCATGTTTTTATTTTCTTGGACCACATCTTTCTAATCCAAACTTTCCAATCAGAATATTTATTCTTTAGGCCTGTTTCATGACTGTTATCCTGGGGCATTCATCATCATTATCATTTACTTCTTCCCTCTATTGAGTGCTGTTTCCTAACTCCCACGTCTCTGCCTTTCCTAGCCGGGACCTTCATTTAATGGAGTGCATCATCCTTTAGTGGTTCCTGAGAAAGGGCGCATGGGAGGTAAATACACTGAGATCTTGTATATCTGAACGTGTCTTTATCCCATCCTCATGTTTAATTGAAGGTTGGTTTGGTATAGAATTCTAGATTTGAAATAATTTTCTCTCACTGGCTTGAAGTCCCTTGTCCCCTGGCTTCCAGTGTTGCAGTTGAGGGACCTGGAGCTGTTCTGATTTGCAGTCCTTAGTTTGTGTTCTGTCTGTCTCCTCTGGAGGTTGGAGGATCTCCTCGTTTTCTCTAGGTTTCTGAAATCTCAAAATGATGAGGCCTCGTGCCAGGTGTTTTCATTCCTTGTGCTGGCTACTCTGAGATCCCGCCCTCTGTGAACGCTTGTCTTTCAGTTCAGGAAGTTTGTCATGTTTCTCCTTTGATGATTTCCCTCCCTGTTTTCTTTGTTCTCTTTCTGGAATTCTTGTTAATTAGGTGTTGTACCTCCTGGATTGATCCTCTGGCTTCGTCGTTTCTCTCCTATTCTGTTCTCTCTCTCTGCCTTTCTGTTCTAATTTCTCCATGCTTTCTTCAACTTTATCATCTGACCTTTTATTTATTTATCTTCGTTTCTGATATTTTCAAGAGGTTTTTCTTCTGTGAATATCCCTCTGGGGGGACAGTTACCTGTTAAAATGGAATGAGTTAGGGACCTAACTCAGCTTACGTACTTTGAGTTAATGCTCTAGTTTTTGGCCCCATCTTGCATCCCCTGCTCTGAGACACCTGTGTCTTCCCAGGTTCTGTGCCACCAGGTGGCTGGCTCTCTCATGGCTCCTCCACTATGCTCGTTCCTCTCTCCTTCCTTTCAGTCTGCTGAATCACTTACTCTTTGTCTATTCTATTTGCAGCTTCTAGAACTTGGATTTCTCTTGTGTGTTGTTTCCTCTCCCATTCTTCATATCCTCATGAATTTGTCTGATAAATTTATCCCTTTATTTTTGTGGGAAGGAAACGTGTAAATGTATAGTTCAGTCTGCAACATTTAATCAGATGAGAGGTTTTTTTATTAGTTTATATTTAAATCTTATCATACCTGACAAATATACAAATGACTTTCAATCATAGTCAATAAGGATTTTATCAGCCAGAATCATGGTATTCTTGGACACTTTATACCTCTCCTTCCCCCACTATATTTTATCATTGCATTATCCCCAGAATATATAAGTGTCTGGTAAAAAGGGAGTACTTATAAAGTATAGTCAAAATGTAATTAATGTGAAATTTACATATACTTTAAATTAGAACATTCTAATTCAGTCACCTAAGGAGCTTGCCTTTCCCTCTAAGACCCCTGCCCCCCCCCACCTACAGACGGTCTTTTTTCCTCCCTCCTTCCCGCTCTCTATTATCGATGTCACTCCCAAACCCCAAGTTTGAAATAGATTTATTTCTTAAACACAGTGACATTTTAAAATGCAAAAGTCCTAAAGGGACATAACATTTAAGACCCTAAAGTACAAAATTCTTTAGATAGTCAATTCTGACCGTTCAGTAGTCTGTTAATCATCATCTTGCCCCAGTTGATGGCCTTCTTGCCAGCTTTCCTCTGAAAGTTACACTATTCAGTGGTTTGGTTTATTTTGTTTATTTGTTACTTTTTGGTGTGTGTCCCTGTCCATCTGCCAGTGTTTTCTTTATTTCAGCATAGAATATTAATAACATATCTCAGAGTAATTTTAATGTGTAAACTTTTGAACATTCTATAGCAATAATGGGTAACCAGTAATGAGCAGGCTAAATGCTGTCCAGCAAATCCCTGGATCCTGAGTCTCAGTCCAAGTCTGGTTTATGGAAAGTAGAAGGCGGTAATGATGCGACCGCCCTGAGTCACAGTTCCCTCCATCCCAGAAAGGTTGGTGAGCAATGGGCCTGCCTTTTAAAATTCCTGATCAGGAATCTGTGTCTTCAGGAAGTGACAACTTAGGTTACTACTTGTCAGCTTTGATCCCAAAATAAAATCTGGACTGTTAAGGGCTGGCCTGGTGGTGTAACGGTTAAGTTCGCATGTTCTGCTTCAGTGGCCCGGGGTTTGCCGGTTCGGATCCTGGGCACAGACCTAGTCACTGCTCATCAAGCCATGCTGAGGTGGCATCCCACATAGAAGAGCTACAACTCTACAATTATGATATACAACTGTGTACTGGGGCCTTGGGGAGAAAAAAGAAGGAAAAAAAAGAGGAAGATTGCCAACAGATGTTAGCACAGGGCCAATCTTCCTCAAAAAAAAAAAAAAAGGAAAATCTGGAATGTTATAATTGGAACAAACACAGTGGGTATGATAAATCGGTCTCTCTTTAACCCGTCCCCCATGGCTTTCATTGACTAGATGGTTAAAATCACACTAAGCTCTTTTGTAGAGAAGGTCGAAAGTAGTTTTTGGTTTTTAAAACATTAATTACAGCCTCAACTGTTTTAAAACTGCTTCAAATTAGTCATATTTTCTAAGAGATAAGAAGTTGGCATGCTTCATTTAAAGGTAAAATGTTATAAGAACAGGTATTTTTCTCCCTACACTTCTATATAGTAGAGGCTCTAAACTTAGATTTTTCTATTCTGTGACTGCTTCATCAGGGCTGCAGATTTCACCATCTCCTTTAATAGCAGGTTTCAGAACACAAAGAGTTGACCAATCTTTTTTTTTTTTTTTTTTGAGGAAGATTAGCCCTGAGCGGACATCTGTTGCTAATCCTCCTCTTTTTCTCTGAGGAAGATTGGCTCTGGGCTAACATCTGTGCCCATCTTCTCTACTTTAGGTGGGACGCCTTCACAGCATGGCTTGATAAGTGGTGCACAGGTCCACGCCTGAGATCCGAACCTGTGAACCCTGGGCTGCTGAAGCAGAGCGCGCAAACTTAACCGCTATGCCACTGAGCTGGCCTCCCAATCTTTTTTTTTTTAAATTGAGATATAATTGACATAATAACATTATATTAGTTTCATGACCAATGTTAAATAAATCTCATGCAGCTTTAAGCTTATTTCCTTATATTGTACTCACTCACTATACCAGTGCCCTTTAGAAATATTAACTTTCTCTTCCTTTGATCCCATTCTGTTTATTTTACATCCCTCTTTTAGAAGAGAATTAGCTTTGTATGTTGAATTTAATTTTTCTAGATACTTGTACATCTGTTTTATTCTCACATGCCACCCAGTGAGATAGAAAAGGGAGGAAGATACCATTCCGTTATCCTCAGAATAAAGGTTGACTTGGCTTTAGTGACACATGCTAAGGTAGTAAAGCCCAGTGAGGTGCTGATTTTTAAAAATGATTCAAAAAGTTATGCTTCTTGGTTCTTTAAGCTGATGTTCTACTGACTACAAGATCCTCTCCTGTTTTATTTGCCTAGCTTTTATTCTCCTTTTCTTAATATACTTGAGAACAAATTAAAATTACACTAACTTTGCCTTCTTGAATTTGATAGATGATGTTTCAATTCATCAAGGTCACTTTGAGTCAAGTTTTATCTTAGGTTTCAGCAGATGCATTCAATTTTGGTCTGTTTCATAGGCATGCTCTCAATCCTGTCATACTGAGATAAGGCCACATATATTTCATTAGACATCCATTTTGGCCTATGTATTTGTCAGGTGTTTTGACAAGCATTATATTATAACAAAATAATATGAAGTCCTCAAGAGACAGTAGCTCCTTTCCCTGTAGTATCACACTACTCTGAAAATTGCTGAAAACTAGAACATTCCTGTGCTAACAGACAGCCTTTGCTTTTCTTCTTTTTCTGAGGGTGGAACTTGTGAATCCATTCATTTCTGCGCAGTCCTCTGGATTTTGTCTGATTTTGACCTCTGCTTATTTACATATATGTGAATCCGCATATATGTGACCTCTGAGTGACATGGATGGTGTGACAGTGGTAATTGCCTCTAAACGGGCATACATGTAACTTGTCTGTAAGAGTCGTGTTTGATACATTTGGGAACGCAAAGGTTTTCAGGGTTGTGGCTGCAGACAGGGATCTGGCGGCCGTGGATCTCTGGCCTGTCCCTCGAGACTGCAGTCCCAGCTTTGCCCCACACGTGGGAGAGCCAGCCTGTGCGTGTTCCCCTCCCCTCCGCCACCAGTTAGGCTGACAGCACCCTTTCCAAATCCATTCCTTACAGCCTCCATGGGGAATTTTTAATTTTTTTTCAGCACGATATATGTTAAAGAACCGGTTTTAGGTTAACTTTTTTTGGATCAGTATATTCAAGATTATATTTAAAGTTTATTTTTAATACAGGTTTAAATAATGGATAATTTACTTTCCCCCATCTAACAGGCTAACATCCTCCTTAATTTACTTTAAATTGTGACAAAAAATGTGATTCGACAGGTGTAAAGTATCAGTACACTGATTACATTATGAAAATGTAACTGCATGTTAAAAACGTCAAAAATAGGTTGGTTAGCCTCTCTGCTTATCTGTAAAATCAAGGCATTATCCTATATGCTCCCTGAATTCCCATCTATGTGCTCTTTAAGTTAGCCTAGCAAGGATGCTGCCACCAGCCCAGGTCGTGCTGAACCTTCCTTAAACTCCAGGTCTTGGCCCATGACTCCAGTATCCCTGTTCTCCCTGTAATACACTCACGGTGATTGTCCTTCCCCTGTACTCTTTCTCCTCCCCCGTCCGTTTCTCACATTCCTACATTTCTCTCTTTTTTTTTTTTTTTTTCCTTTGCTGAGGAAGATTTGCCTTGAGCTGACATCTGTTGCCTGTCTTCCTCTATTTTGTATGTGGGTTGCCACCACAGCATGGCCACTGATGAGTGGTGTAGGTCGGTGCCGGGAAACCAAATCCGGGCCCCTGAAGCAGAACGAGCTAAACTTAACCACTAGGCTGGCCCCCCACATTCTCTGTCTTTGTTCCCCTCTCCCGACTTGCTTACATTCCCTTTCTCACCAGCACCCTCTCTGGCAGTCACTTGGTCTTTGTTATCACAGCTCATGCTTCTGTCACAGCCAGTCTGCATTACACATTAAGGCACCAAGGCCTGTTCATCTCTCTAGTCCCATGACTTGTAGCATGTAGCAGAAAGTTGTGTGATTATCTTATTGCCTATTTTTCTTAACACTTATCTGTGTGATCTCTGTTTATATCGCTACATGATTACCTTGAAACTAAGCCTCCAGAGAAAGGGTTAATTTTCTTTCAGATTTAGTTTTTCTAAATTCTAAGGAATCTCATGTGAAATTTGCAGTTTTGAATTTTATTGCTTGTCTTACTTTATGGAATAAATTGTGACAAATTGAAAGACTTTTAATTTTCCTATGATCTATTTCTTTATTTCTGTTAGGGGTGGAGGGATGATAGAAAGATTACACCTGATTTTATAATAAAGCTTATAAGGGGTAGACTATTCTTTGAAAATGCTAAAGGCCATAAACAAGAATATTGACAAGTCACTGTATATTAGGCCAAGTAATTCATCCCTGAGATGTTAAACTACTTATTGCAAATGTGTTAAAAGAGTTAACATGATCAAATAGCACGTAAAAGTTGGTATTTGTTTCAGTTCAACAAATATCTGAGTCCTTGCTAGGAACCAATAAAAATCGGAAGTTAGAGTGCTGGGAGGGACCTTCACTCCTTCCCAGGAGTGAGCCCTGGGCCCATGTCCCACAACGGGCGTGTGAACAGAAGACAAGCACGGTGGCCACAAGGCCGCGGAACTTTGTCAGGAAGGTCTGCGTGGTTCGTTCGGAAAGCAGCGCCTTGCCGAGGGCTTCAGTTTTTTAGGAAGTACAGCTTCGTTTATCCAATACTGTTAGAAAAATGGAGCTTCCTCCCCCTGGCCCCATTCTGAGGCCAATTTTGCAGTACTCTGAAGGCTGGCAACTGCAGACCAATTTCTTCCCGTCTTCCCATTTATTGGAAAGAAGTTGGGTGAGGGAAAATCCGGTCAGCTTAATAGTTGCCCTCAAAGATCCTCCTCACCTTTCTGCCTTTGCCATTCTGTTTAGCAGCTGTGTGTGTGGGTGGGGGGGCCTCGGGGGGCGGTGGCGCTGGGTGAGAGCCCTGGAGTCACACTGCTTCGTGAATTCTAGCACTTGCCATTTCCTAGCTGGTCACTTGCTCAGGTCAAGGTTAACTTCTGTACTTCACCTTCCTCATCTATAAAATATGGAAACTGATAGCACCTACTGTAGAGAAGGTTGTTAGGAGCATTAAATGAGTTACTCTTTGGAAAGTACGTAGAGAAATGTTTGGCAAGTACTGTGGGCTGCCCCAGAATGGTGTCCTTGTGTTGTTTTGCTGAAGATGGGTTCCTTTAATTGGGCTCACTCAGTACGCTGCAGTTTGTGTATCATTCCATCCTAGCACAGTTAACGGTTCCTCCCAGGAGTGTCCAAACTTAGCCTCTTGGATAGCAGAGTTGCTTTGCATATGGAACAAACATTTTCTCCTCGTTTTTACTCTTGTGGGAAACTCAAGTTTGGGAGGAGCAGGGTGTGTGGTATTTAAGGTGCAATATTACTTATGTCTAGAAAATAGCATTAACCCACATGGACACTCTCAGGAACTAGATTCTTCAAAGGAGCAGAGACAAAAGGAAGGGAATAAAACCTGCCATGCACATTAAGTATAAAAGCATTAATATTCTTGTGAGTTGGTAAGTTTTTTTTTTTTTCTTTGTTTTTTTTGTGAGGAAGATCAGCCCTGAGCTAACATCCGTGCCAGTCCTCCTCTTTTTGCCGAGGAGGACTGGCCCTGGGCTAACTTCCATGCCCATCTTCCTCCACTTTATGTGGGATGCCACCACATCATGACCTGACAAGCGATGCATCAGTGCACGCCCAGGATCTGAACCCAGGCTGCCAGCAGCAGAGTTCGTGCACTTAACTGCTATGCCACGGGGCTGGCCCCAGTAAGTTTTTGATAGTGATTACCTAAGGCCCAAGTAGAGAGTCTATCCTGTAATTAAGTTGTCTTTTAAATAAACAATTTTTTTTAAATTTTTATTTATTTATTTATTTTTCCCCCAAAGCCCCAGTAGATAGTTGTATGTCATAGTTGCACATCCTTCTAGTTGCTGTATGTGGGACGCGGCCTCAGCATGGCCGGAGAAGCGGTGCGTCGGTGCGAGCCTGGGATCTGAACCCGGGCCGCCAGCATCGGAGCGCACGCACTTAACCGCTAAGCCACGGGGCTGGCCCTAAATAAACATTTTTGACAGATCAGCGTTATAAGGAAGATCCAAAATAATTAAGAATTCAATTCACGGAATGATTCAGGACACCCACACTCCACCTCCCCACAAAACAGTTAATATATGTAGTGTCTGTGGTCTGTAGAGGGCTCTGGTGCAGTCTCAGGATTGAGCCTTTAATTCATGGGCAATGCGAAACCACCAGCGATTTCTAATCATGTAAAGCCACATGATCAGGTTTGTGTTTTATAAAGGAAACTCAGGAAAGATGTCGGGAGAGGTGAGAAGCAAGCCGACCGGTTGAGAGGCTGTGCCATTAATTTGTACAAGAGATGATAAGGGCTGAATAAGCGGTAGTAAAGGGAATCAGAGGGAGTGGACTAGAAGCATTTTGGAACTTAAAGTTGGTAGAATTGAGAAACTGGTCAGATGTGGCAGGTAAAGGAAAGTGAGGAAGCTGTGGTTTCCAGCTCAGCAAGTGGGTCGGTGGTGGGGTGGCAGTGGGTAAGACACCATAACAGAGGAGAGGGGATTGAGGAAGAGAAGGGAGACGTTTCGTGTTGTGGCTAATGCGTATCAGACAGAAGAAGAAACTAGGTATGAAAGTAGCTCAGCCTAATATACGTGTTCAGATCAGTCAACACTCTAGGTCTCTAGTACAGTATTGTTTAATAAGGACTGGTTGATTTTTATTTAGCTTTTTAAATAAATGTAAAACTGGTAAACTTTTAAATCCAAGTTGCAAAAAAGTGGGGGTAAAATAGCAAATCATGAGATCTGTGATGTGTTTCAAAAAAATCCCACATAGAGAACCTTGAAAAGATATCAAAGAAATTAAGCTATCATTATAATTATTGCCTAAAATACGATTGGGAGGTGGGGCGAGGGCAATAGGGATAATTTGCTCTTTTTGGTTTTCTAATAATTTTTTTCAAGATATTGACATTATTGACAACTAAACACAGCAGAATACCAAATTGCATTTAAGTACAGTGAGAAAGAGCTGATATGAAACATTACTTTTATGGGCCTGGAAAAAACCGTGTTGTGCCCAATAGCACCCCATTTTCTCAGAGTTCCAGAGTGTAGCTTAAGGTCTTTGTGTGATGGATTGAGACTAGACTAAGTTCATGCACTTAACTGTCCAGTGGGCTCTGAGGCTGGGATTGTCACTGTGGATGGACACTTACTTTCTGAGGGCTCCACTCACAGGAAGCAATAGGAAGCCTGGGAAGGGGCAAGAGAAGAGAAGGCATGACAGCCTGGCCACTGGTCTGGAGGAGGCACCTGGGCATTGTGCCTGGCGTTGAAATTCACAGTCTTACTCCTGAGTCCTGAAAAGATGAAACAGCTTTTATAAAGTTATTAATATTATTTACATAAAGGTAAATAATAACAATGTTATTCATATTGTAAAACTAATAGAACTATAAATAAAAGTCACAATCCTGATAACCAACAAATCTGCCTCTTTTCTAGATTTTGTCCATGTGCTTATTTTACTAGATGTAACAATAGTGTAATAGTGATTGCTAACATGGACTGGGTGCTTCCTAAGTACTGTACGTGAATCATCGCATTCAAATCTCAGACAGCCCTCTGAGATGGGTCTCGTCATGCTCCTAGAAGAGGCCGAGGTCCAGGATTCAAACCCAGAGAGCCTCCACCATCGTGCTATAGATGGAAGTCTCTGTGTTGCTTTTTTCACTCAATTTTGTAGTTTTAATTTTCGTATTAATCTATGGTTTTTTGTTTTAATATGAGTGTAATGTAATTTATCCAAATATTCCTGCGCCGCAATGTTGGACATTGAGGTTTCTGGTTAATTTACTATTTTTTATGCAGCAGTAAACATTTTTATTCATGGGGTTTTATTCAGGGGAAATTTTCCAGCTGTTGACCTTAGTGCTAAGTCAAAAAGCGTGACCATTTTGTGGTTTTGGTAGGCATTATATCTTGTGGTTTAACCAAAAAGTATCATACTGAGCCATCATCATCCACAGATACATGTGAGCCCACGTTCCCTACAACCTCAATGATATTGGATATTCTTCCTAAATTTTTAATTCTTCTTTTTAATTTCATTTCTTGTATTAGTGATATTGCTGTTGTTCCCTATTAATTTTGATGTTTTATGTCCATTGATCATTACCTTGGAATTTTAATGTTTCTCTTCAGTTTGTTGTCATTTTTCTGTGCATTTTTTCCTAGTCTGAATAACTTCAGTTAACTGGAAAATTCAGATGTAGGGAAGTCCTTTCTTCAGGAGCACCACCTAAATGAGGCATTAGGAGAGCTCTCAGAGAACGTTTTCTCATCTATAAATAGGACGATGACAGAGGACTGGTAGGGGTAAAATTAGCTTCGCCGGAGATCAGGGAGTTTCCTTGGTGGCACTGGACTATTCCTAGAGGCTTTTGAGTTGAGGTGGTTTAAATAAAGGAAATAAGCACTGTGGGCTGGTGTTGGTCCTGGAAGGTGTCCTCACATGTCGTTTTAGTGAGGATGTATTCCTGTCGTTTAGATTATTGGGTGGAAATCAAACTGAAGAGAAAATTCAGCCCTATAGAACCCTGTCCCAGTAAGCCAGGTACAGTGGAGTGATTTTGGCTATATACACTTACGAGCTGACGCTTCATCTGAGTATGTTGGCAGCATACTGCTGTCAAGTAATGTGCCTTATGAGAATAGAACTGAAGAACTGCCACGTAAGCAGAGAGGCATAAGATCAAGGTCAACAAAATAACAAATTTCCATCTGAAATAACAAACTTCTGGTGTGAAGTGGTGCTGGTCCCTTCTGATGGGAGTGGTACCCAGCTGTAGTGACCAAGTTTGGAAGCATTTCATTTCTTACATGTTTCACTAAGCAGCTAGTAGAAGAGTTTCTAGTAAAATGTGCTGTATGTTCGTTTAACAGCTCTCAGGCATATTCATTTTGACTGGCTCCGTGGAGCTGCCAGATGGTTTCAGACTTTGAAAACAGTGTCTGTGAAGTTTAAATTTTGGTTCAGATGGATGTCAGATGTAGGTCCTTGGTTTGCTTCGAAGTTATTTTGTTTTTTGGTTCAAAAACTACTTAAAGCTGGTTTGATGGGGTAATAGTTCATTAAGATAAGCAATAGGATAATTGCCAGATGGTTCTCTTTTACGTGGTTCTAGGTAGAGTTCCCTCTGGAAGGAATCAAAATATATTAATGCTTTGAAAGGGCAGCCCCTCAAAAACAAAATATACTTGTTTGCTGACACAAGACTTTGCACGTCCCGGCAGTCCTGGGTATTTTAATCCACTATTATTCATGACAAAGCACATTGATTTTGGGGGCTGGCCCTGTGGTGCAAGCAGTTAAGTGCACGTGCTCTGCTGTGGTGGCCCGGGGTTCGCCGGTTCGGATCCTGGGCGCGCACGGACGCACTGCTTGGCAACCATGCTGTGGCGGCGTCCCATATAAAGTGGAGGAAGATGGGCACGGATGTTAGCCCAGGGCCAGTCTTCCTCGGCAAAGAAGGAGGAGGATTGCCAGATGTTAGCACAGTGCTGATCTCCTCACAAAAAAAAAAAAGCACATTGATTTTAAACACCGGCTCACCTGTCACCTCATTCTGTAGGCAGCAAGTCCCCAGCACTCCCCTTATGCCTATGTATTGTGACTGTCTTCCTCAGTAGATTAGTTCTCCAGAGGCTGGGTCAGCCCCGGAGCCCACCGCAGTCCTGACACAGGGCTGATTGGTACAGGGTGAACCTGTGACTAGCAGGCTTCTTAAGAGAGAGACGTGTAGTGAGCAACGTAATGTCCGGTGGCTGGAGGTGGGCTTTTGGATGCCATTTAAAGTATATATTTTAAAAAGCACGTCATAATTGGAAATCATTTGTGAAAATGCCAGTTAGAATTTTAATCTTTGTATAACAAATTGAAGAGAGATGTTAAAATGTGTTTTGGTTATGAGACCGAGTGACAGTTTTTTCTATATGTTATTTTTTAGTTTCAGAAAAAAAAATTAATGGATCGACCAGCTTTGCTTATCCCGCTAGTTCTTTGTGAGGCACAGTATGCTAGGGACCGTCGCCACAGGTTCTGCCTTCAGTACAGAGGGCATCTGTGCGAGGTTTGGTTGTTCGTGTGTTTCAGTGTGTGCTTCTTGAGACAAAAATGTGGGATCCAGAGGTCAGTCACCTCAGAGTCCTAACACTGGTGATTATTGTCTTAGACTGACCATTTAGGGGACAGCCTCCACTTTGACTCAGGAAAAGGGAGAGGAACAGTTCCTGTATGAGAACATGACCTAATGACTCTCAGAACTCAAGTTCCAGACCTGACTTTCCAGCCGCCCGCTGGCCTCACTCAAAACCAGAATATGTAGACACTGCTGTGTCCCCTACCTAGTTCCGTGCCGTCCTCTGCCCCAACCAAAAACCTTGGAACCTTCTTAGACTCTTCTCTCTTCTTCCCCTGTTTCTCCCATCCAGGCAGTCACTATATCTTGTTTTTATTTCCTAAATAATTCAAATCTGTCTCATATCTTCATTGTCACCTGCCCTGGTCCAAACCATCATCTTTTCTCACCACAGTAGCATCTTAGTTGGTCTCCCTACCCTTTAGTTTGACCCCCTTTAGTCCATCCTCTACTGTGAAGTGAGGATGGTTCTAAAACCCAAGTATGGCCATGCCAATACCAGCTTACAGCTCTGGTTTACTAGCACTGTATAGTCATTCATTCAGCCAGTATCTAGTTGGCATCTATTATGTGCCAGGAACAAATCAGTACACATAATTAAAGTAAGACAGTGTGATAGAAAGTGACCAGGTAGCTGCTTTAGGTTGGGGGTCCAGGTAAAGTGCCCTGAGGAGCTGAGGTGGGAATGGTATAATGAGCCAGCCTTTGGGATCAGAGAGCATTTTGGACATAGGGTACAGGGTCTGTAGGGAGGAACCGAGCTTGGTGGATTTGAGGAACAGAAAGAAAGCAAGTGTGGTGAGATGGTAGTGGATAAGGGGGGAGGGTAATGAGGTTGGAGAAGTCAGCAGGAGCTAATTCCTGTGGCCTATGTGGGCAGGAGTGGGAACAGAGCAGCTGGATGAATGTGGTGCCATTTCTTAAAATAGGAAAGCCTGGAGGAAGAATAGGTATGGTGGGGAAATCAGGACATGTGTTATGTTCATGTTAAGACTAAGATGCCTCTTAGACCTCCAAGTGAAGTATGACCGTTTCAGAATTAAGGAGTTTCTGATGGATAGATTCTTGCAGCTAAGAGCAGCTCCAGGTGGCTAGGTCAGCGCTGTGTGAGTGCCATGATGGCATGGGGTCTGTGTAAGCACTGGAAGCTGCACCTACCTGGGGCAAGGGGCCAGGTGAGTCAGGAAGGCTTCAGAGGCCTGACCTGCCCAGAGTCATGGTGCACTGGGACCTGCCAGTAGATCAGAGTGACTTGGGGGATTTGAAGAGGGAGTGACGGGGAGTCATAGGCACCCGTCAAGATCCACATCTTCCTGCTTTCCAAGCCTTTCTGTCGTGCTCTCTGAAACTCGCAGTCCTCCAGGAGCGCACTCTTAATTCTCTACTCTGAGCAGCCCCTTCACCTGGCTCTCTCACTGTTGCTCCCTCTGTCCCCTCATCCCTCACAGCTGGACACAGTCGTTAGTATTTAGCACACTCACTGCACCAAGTACTCTCCAAGAAAAGACTTGCTCCTCTGCTGTGACACATCAGGCCAGGGCTGTACGCTAAGCACCCACGGTGGAGACTGAGGACCACTGTGCAAGGCAGCCATGTGGCTGTGGGCGGGTATCTTTCTAAACTGCTGTTGCTTCAGCTTCACCCCCTGGCAGGGCGAGGCTTTGCAGTGTTGCAGACACCCTTCCTCATTACAGCGGATGACCTCCAGGGGAGCTACCTCTCCAGCAAGGGAATTTCATTCTCACAGACCCACCCCATCCCACCCCCTCCTTTGGGAAAAAGAGTTCCATTTAAGGTGAATATGCCAACAAGATCTTGTTGCTCAACTCTAGAAGACTCTATGTAAAACCTTCCAAAATAACTCTACGCACCCCAGGAAATGATACACACACACACACGCCTTCGATAATTTGGCCTACCCCATCCTCTGTTGGTTGCTTCTTTGTAATCTTACACATGAAAGAAAACCCATCTGATGGAACCACCTTTCATCACATAGCCACTGTGCACTGACCAGGCTGCCCAGAGAACAAGGACCAGAGCAAGAGCAAACGAGAGTCTTGGATTTACCCAACAGATGGTCTTTGAAGACACTGGAAGAGATTGTTGGCAAGGAGTAATGATTACAGACTCTTGTAGATGTCGTTTTATCCTTCACCCAGGTATTCATAAAGATTGGCTTCTTGGAAAATTGTAATGGTAGACAAGTCACTTAGCCTCTCACAGCCCAATTTCTTCACCTATAAAATGGAGATAGTAACTGAACTACCCTATTAGGTTGTTTTAAGGGATAAAATGAGATATGTCATGACAGTTGATTGACATCTAAAAATTGGAGGTGGGGGGGTGTTGAATTTAGTGAAGATTTCTATTCTTGGTCATGTTACTTCCAACTTTCCATTTTCTTCATCTCTTGAAGTGAGGATTGGCCTCTAGCTGAGTATTTTCCTACTCTGGGATTAAGCTTCTAAAACGGAAATGAAGAAGAACATGTCCATATCCATGAAGATGGAGCCGGTAGTTCTTAAACTTTCCTGGGGATGAGAAACACCTGGGATGCTTCAGGTTCCGTCTTTCCGGGTGGTAGCCATAGTCTGCATTGTTGGCACACACTTTGGGGGATGCTGGTGCAGGTGACAGACTGAAATAAACTCGGAAAACTCAGTGTTTAGCTAGTCAACTAAAGCTAAATCATAAGCTAGTCAGCTAACTTTGGGACCAAAGTTTCCGTTCTGGGTTTGGACCGAGTTTTTCCTTCCAGTACAAGGTTTCTGGGAAGAAAAGGCAGGGGGGTTAAAAAGCACTGCCGTGGGGGCGGGGGTGACCTGAAATGCCCTGTGAGGGGTCTCACACATTGCCGCCTCCTTAAATGGCTCTATAAAGCCACCTGAGAGGGTTGGCAGGATCTGGCAGGCTAGCTTTAGGATGTGGAGACCGGTGACCCTCTGGATAGTTGCATGGGCAGTAGCTTAAATACACCAAGGCATCCTAGTTTTTGAAAGTTCCTTTCTGCTGGAACTCAGCGCCCGGATAAAAGTGCCTCCGCTGTCTGTCCCTTTTCAGGCGGCCCCCGCCCTTGGAGAACTTGCCACTTTCAGGCGTAGTGTGTCTGTGCCTGATGGGACCTTAACTTAAGAAGATGAGCACCATGAGAGGATTGGTGAGGTGGAAGTAGGTCTGGGCAAGAAAGGATAGAACAATGCAAGTAGGAAGAGAGGCAGTACAAGTAAGGAAAGAGACCTCCAGAACGAAGAGTTTGGAACTTTGGAGATTTCACTTTCAGTATAAGCTGAGCAGATTTGAAATCGTGTTAGAGGAGGCCTGTTGTGGCAGCAAGTTTGTCGTTTCTGCTACTGAAACTGTAAACTTTAGATACGGGCATCTCGTGAATGAGCGGCTCCCTGTAATTGGCTTTCTGGAAACGTAGACCCAACTCCTGGTTGGGATGAGCCTTGGAGAGAAGCAGGATTATACCAAGAGTGACTTTCCTGGCAGGTAATTTCTTTAAAAGGGTGCCTTTTTAGATTCAGAAAGCACAAAAGCTAATCATTTCTCCTTATAAGGCAATCCACTGTTCGAGCAAAGGATAAAATAAAAATAAGCTGGTATGTAGTCTTGTGTGACTTAAATTTCAGTGTTGTAAACTTGGTCTGTAAGCATTTATCTCTCTACTTAGACAAAAGGCTGTTCTCTTTCTTCTCACAGGGTTGTGGCGGGCTCCTACCCCTGCTGGGTTTAGCCTCGCCTCAGGTTTGAATGCTCATTACTGCCTTACCCCTCCTAGACTCTTGGAGCCCTGCCTTTCTGACGTCTTAAGAAGCACAAATCCCTTTTCTTCTTGACGGGGGAAAAACTCCCCTCGACAAAAGGTATATTTTTAACAAAGTTACAGCTTTCCTCTCAGTTGTAAAAGAAACTCTAAGTAGAATTTTTTTGTTGTTGTTGAGGAAGATCAGCCCTGAGCTAACATCCGATGCCAATCTTCCCCTTTTTTCTTGAGGAAGATTGGCCCTGGGCTAACATCCGTGCCTATCTTCCTCTACTTTATGTGGGACGCCGCCACAGCATGGCTTGACAAGCGGTGTATTGGTGTGCGCCCGGGATCTGAACCTGCGAACCCTGGGCCGCTGCAGCGGAGCACGCACACTTAACCGCTACGCCACCAGGACGGCCCCTGAGTAGAATTATTTTAATAGAGTATATGTACCTGTGGGTAGGACAAAATGCAGACTGTTCCAGGAAAAAACCCAGGTCTGGTTAGCCCGAAGAAACAACATTAGTGAAACCTGTGTTGATTTTTTGACAAGTGGAGTTACGAAGAGTATGTATCAACAATATACATTTTGTGCAAGAGCAAAACAATTAAACCAAGCCTTCCAGCGTAACACTTTAATATTATAGAAGAGAGGGATGAAGACTGATTTTAACGTAGTTGTGGCAAGTGGATGCATTTTATTTGGGGAATTGCTTTATGTTGTATTGTTTTGCCTCCATAAACTTATTGCTAAACTTGAAGACTGTAAACCCAAGAGAATTAGAGTTAGGAAATTATAGAACATTTAAAACCCACTGTAAGTGGCCAGTCTCTGTGCCCACCACATCCAGAGTTGAAGTTCAGTCCATGTGTGATAATTATAAACTGTTTCAGCTTTGGGTTACGTTGGTAGAAGTAATAACTAGTGCCCCGAACTAGTACTAGTACATGTTGAGAGAACATTACTATCAATAAAGTGTCTGTATTAAAACAGATAGCTGAGGGTGGGCATAAAGAGTGGTTAATCAGTGTCTGACCTGTGAAAACTGTTCTAATACAAAGATAAATGTTCAAACAAGTGCGCTCCAGTGGCCGCGGTGCTGGGTTCAAGTTCAGTCCCTAGCAGTGGGTGATTTTCAGAGCCCGCTCCTCCTGGGTGTCTGTCCTGCTGCCCGTCTCCAGCTGCCCATGGCCTCGCAGACACGCCCAGGGGCTCTGGCTGCCCAAGGGATGTCCGTCCTTGGTGAGATCGCTCCTGGGACTTTTTTTTCCCCTCTCAGTTTTTATAGAGTGTCTTAGGAATATCCTAAGTGTCATTTAAAAAGTACTCTTTTCCTTCACTGCCCAGCACATTCAGGGGTTTCCTTGGCGGTTTTTTGCTCTTATCAGTTTTCTTAAATGACTCTCCACCCTCCTCCTTTTTCCCCAGCTGGGTATTATGCCCATTTACTGTTGAGAGAGTTGAGGCTGAAATAAAGGAGCTGGCACAAGCTCACACAGCTGGTGAGAGGCAGGGCTGGGTGTCGGCCTCCGTTCTTGCGGAGAGCGCCTCTGCTGTGGGTCCGCCTCCACCGAAGCTTTGCTGGATGGCTCGGCTCGATAAAAGACCTCCGAGAGCCTCCTTTCCACCCAGCTTTCTCTCATTTCATGTCTTTGCCTCTTTTTGGACACCTGTATTTGAGGCAGGAACCAAGAAAAAGATACCCCACTGAATCTAAGGAAGACAAAAACAGGAGACATCAGCTGACTACCTGGAACGTGTCCATAACTGGATTTTTTTCGCTTTTACTTTATGATAAAATAATAAGGAAAACTTGCTAGCAGAGATTTATTTTTAAAAGCAAGTTTTAAGTTATATCTTGGGGTCACTTTGATAAAGCCTTAGTATCTTATAAGAATATTCCTGATAGTAGAATCATTACTCTGAGGCAGTAAAGAATAATCAGTTTAATTCAAAGTAGTCTAGACTAATGTGTTCCAGAAAGGGTTTCCAGCTTTACCTTCAGTTACTCAGAAAATATCATCTGAAATTAAACCCTTTTTTTTTTTTTTTTTGTGAGGAAGATCAGCCTTGAGCTAACATCCATGCTAATCCTCCTCTTTTTTTGCTGAGGAAGACCAGCTCTAAGCTAACATCTATTGCCAATCCTCCTCCTTTTTTTCCCCCCAAAGCCCCAGTAGATAGTTGTATGTCACAGTTGCACATCCTTCTAGTTGCTGTATGTGGGACGCGGCCTCAGCATGGCCGGAGAAGCGGTGCGTCGGCGCGCGCCCCCGGGATCCAAACCTGGGCTGCCAGTAGTGGAGCGTGGGCACTTAACGACTAAGCCACGGGACCGGCCCTAAACCCATTCTTCATCATTCCAGTTGAGATTCTGAATGTCCAAAATATTCTGTTCTCTAAGTGCAATGTCCTAAGAGTAAGTAGCCTTTAGAGCTGGGGCCACGTGTGTCCCCACCTCATTAGCATCCTGATGCCCGAAGGGCTCTCCTTCCACTGTGCCCACCAAGTGAAGGCACCACTTACACCACCACACACCAGGCTCACCGCGACACGTGTCATGGACTGCTGTGGCTAGCTCATCACCAAGTCCTGTCAGTTTCATCTCCAAAGCGTCTCTAAATGCAGCCTCTCATGTGTTTCCATCCCCCATACCCAGACTCCTCCATGACATCCCTAACCTGGCAAAAGCCTTGTTGGTGCCACATTCCTGCTCATCAGCTCCCCACCCCTTCGGAATCGTGCTCCACCATGTCACACTCCACACCCTGCGTGCTTGTTCCTCCAGGCTGTTGTTCCCTCTGCCGTGAATGTCTTCCCTTCCCCCTTGGCCCGAGTAGGACTCGCTCAGGCAACGCTCTCTCAAGAACGCTTTCCTGACCTCCTTAACTAGGTCAGGGACACTACCTCTAAGCTCTGAAGTGCTGTTTACATCTCAGTTTTGGTTTCTTACTCCCAGACCTTTCTGTAAGTTCCCTGAGGGCAGACACTAGGTGGACCTTCCATCCCCAGTTTAGCCCCTTTGCCTCGCACATAGGCATGTAATAAAAATTTGCTGAATGAGTAAACAGGAAAGATGATTACATTTCTGGAGTTGATACCATTTAAGAAAACTGAAAGCAAAGACCACTGAGAATCAAAGGCACCTTGATCATACAGTCTCTTACAACATCTGGAGAAATCAGCATGTGAGAGGAAAGATAAGGAGCAGAGAAAACGGAGTTGATAAAGACCGAACTGATGGAGTTCTTATTAATATTCTTGCGACCCATGTTTCTAGTTTTTAGACTTTGCAGTTTTATGCAGTGGGCTCGGAACTGACATATTAATAAGGCAAATTAAAAATCCCAAGAACAGCTCGTGAGGAAGTCAAAATCCTTTTTTCATATTCAGTAGAATAACTTGCATTCGTGATTCTATAAAGCAGCAGCCTGGCTGTTTATTAGCCAGTGGTTGCCTTCACATGTGATGGAGGTACGACAGATGTACCTTACTTCAGACACACCTGATGTGTAAATCTGCATCTGTAAAACAGCAACAACAGCAAAAGATATGTGAGAGAATCTTCTAGAGAAAAGACGTCCTTCCCCAGCTGCATCTTAGACCTAATAAGTTCTTATTATTTGTTTTCTGAATGATAAAATGAACAAATGGATTATGTGAAGGTATATATGTACTCTAAATATATTCTTCACGTGCCCAAGGTTGTGGCTAAATTCTGGCCTCTTCTGTTTGACAGAGGAAATGCAGAAAGATAAGGAAGGATATTGTTAATGAAGAAAAAGAATCCTTTATCTCAAGCCTTCTAGCCTGATTCAGAGCATCATAACTTCACTGTACGCCTATCTGCTAGTACAAAGACAGCAGGAAGGGAATTGAGAGAAAAGCTTTCCTCCTGGATCAAAACAGAGGCAGGGGTGTAGCTGGGAGACACTGCCAGAGCAGCTGCACTTACATTTTGACCTTGGTCGTGCGGTCGTACAGCTTGCTCCACTTCTGGGGCCAGCCACCTCTGAAACCCCACTCACTTAGCTACAAAAACATTTCTTATAGGTTTATAATGTGGTTTGAAAAGGTTTCCCAAAGAAACTGATATTTTTCAGGGTCAGGAGCAGAACTACTTTTTTGTGTGTGTGTGTGTGTGAGGAGGACTAGCCCTGAGCTAACATCCGATGCCAATCCTCCCCTTTTTTCTTGAGGAAGAGTGGTCCTGAGCTAACATCCCTGCCCATCTTCCTCTACTTTATATGGGACGCCGCCACAGCATGGCCTACCAAGCGGTGCGTTGGTGCGCACCCGGGATCCGAACCTGTGAACCCCGGGCCGCCGAAGCAGAGCACGTGCATTTAACCGCTTGTGCCACTGGGCCGGCCCCCAGAACCACTTTTTGATTGGAGTGTTTTGTTGTTGTTGTTGAGGAAAATTTGCCCTGAGCTAACTTCTATTGTCCATCTTCCTCTTTTTTGCTGAGGAAGATTCACCCTGAGCTAACATCCCTTGCCAGTCTTCCTCTTTTTGTATGTGAGCTGCCACCACATCATGGCCACTGACAGACAAGTGGTGTATGTTCATGCCCGGGAACCGACCCCAGGCTGCCAAAGCAGAGCGCACCAAACTTAACCACTAGGTGACCCAAGCTGGCCCTGATTGGAGGTCTTATGGGAGGGGAATGGGGGTCTAAATGGATAATTTTATTCCTGATTATTTTTATATCTGAAAAATGATCAGATTAAAGACAGTTTGTGCGTGTGTGTTTCCTCTCCTGGCTTTCATGGGAAGCAGATGGCTGTGTCCCAGGGGGCAGAGAAGATGAGCTGTTAGGCTCTAGGTGTGCTGTGAGGAGCAGTACCACCTGCTGGGCCTCGGCCCCTCGTGGCAGTTGGGGACCCAGAAGCAGTGATAGAAATTATTCTAGGTTATTGTACCATGAGCGAGTAGGTTGCATAAGTGGGGACAGGCTGGCAGAACCGTGTCGAGGAGCACATGGTGGGTGACGCTGGTGCAGGCAGCCTGAGTCTGCTCGCCACGTAACGCGCAGGGGCAGTATCTACAGAGTGCAACAGACCGACCTACGGGGCACTTTTCCTCATTCTGGTTGTGCTTAGTGTGCCTTTTTGGGGGTAGTTTTCAATGCTTTTGATCTGCTAGTGTTTAATTTGTACTTGATCATGTGGTTCGATTCCTCATTATTCAGCACCTTTCCTTCCAATGCAAAAGTGCTTCACAAAACATTAAAAATCCCATTAGTTTGTATTGTTCAAGGATAGAATTAGGAGGAGAAATATAGTGAAAGTGATAGTGAATAGGAGCTAAGAGATGCGATGTTCAGAGATTTGGCCACGAACTGACCATACACACCCTCAGAGATGAAATCCTACTGAAACACAGCAACTAAAGTTACAGAAAGACCGGGTGACAGCAGATGTTCAGGCCGTGTTCTAAGGGAAAAAATCGATTCCAAAAAATAATTTTTTAAATTAGTGTGTCTTAATAGACTCTACTTGATATGCGTTGTGTCTAATTTTGACACCAGTAACTGCCAAAAATATGACACATGATAGATTATTATTTTATATATTTATATATTTTATAATATTTATATATTATATTTTTATAAATACTAACAATTATGTAACTCTAGCTTATAAAACACTTCCACAGTTATTTCACACAACACTTTTATGAGAAAGGCAAAGCAAATATTGTTATCCTCATTTTGCAGATGATAAAATTGATGTAGTGACTTTTTTGGCATTTACACAGGAGCTGAAACTCTCAGGTGCTTTGTCCACTGGCCCTTGTGCTGCTTCACACCTGGAGAATATTCCCATTAGACCATCCACATCTGTTCTAAAAACCAGTCAGACCTGGAACTTTTGTCTTAAGGTACACACAGTTAGCCTTTAGCCAGTGGATGCTGTTAACATGAGTGACTGGCGTTTACACTGGTGTCATCAGAATTTATTAAGATGTTTATTTAATGGACTCAGTTTCTGAAATCGATGCTTTTGCTGGAACAGCTACAAATGCAACTTGTAAATCCATGCACTGTAAATGGACGTGAGAAGGACTGGGCGTCTCTCTGGCCCTCCAGGGTTGTCTTTGAAGCCTTGATGGGGCTCTGGGCTGTGGGGCGGGTTCCAGAGGCTGGTGCCAGGCTCTTCTCTCGAGTCTGTGAGAATGGCAGGTAGCAGCAAAATGCTCCAGCTGGTCTCATGAGCTTTCGTGAGGGAACATAAGGGGGTTATCTAGCTCTGAGGAAGCAAGGACCCCAAACATATAGGGTTTTTTATGTATTGCTTTGACCAATACCTTGAAGTGCTCTTGAAAGAAAATGGATAGGGTGCGGAGTTGCGTCAAAGAAAGACGCTCCCAGGGCCTTAAAGGGTGGCTCCTTGTATGCAGACTGTCACACTACCATCCAGCCGGAGTAGATTGCTCAGGTGGCAGAGCTTCTGTCCTAGATACAGAAGGCATAATGAAAAAGAAAAAAAAGCTCTTGCTGGTGGCCAAAAATTAACACATACCTTGTTCCACATTCTCAAGCTCTGCCAGCATCAGCTTTTTAACTCATGTTGAAGAGTAACCTTGTTAGTTTTCTCCAAGCTCTCAAATTTGTCAGACGTTTCCTTGCGTTCATTCCATCAGCCTGCATTTACAGCTCCTACAGTGTGCCCGGCCCTGGCAGTGCAAGAATGGATCTCACAGTTTAGGGGAGGTAGACAAATGTGAATAAGTAAATACTGTAAGCCTGAGCAAAAGTGTGTGCAATGCGGGATAAAAGCCGTCTTGGGCACAGTAGTGGCAACGGGTGCGATCTTTAAGGCTCAAACAGAACCAGTCATCATCAACACTAATAATACTCTGACCCAAATGCTTCAGTGCTCTGAGGCTGCTTCGAGATGCTCATTAAACAGAGCGATTATTCAGGTCGCTGTTACGTCTCCTAGGAAAGAGCCTTTCTGTGAATGAAGAGGCAGGCAGAGTTCTCCCTTGGAGCTTCTGTCGGTTATGGATTAAACTGCTCTCAGATGATTTGGCTCCTCCGCCTTGCCGCCTCCAGTCACCAAGTCCTGCCTCTGGGACAGTGAGGAGGGCTGGTGAAAGGATCAGGGTGAGTGTTTGGCTACTTTCTGTTGTTGAAACATATCCAAAAACTAAGAATACATTTTATAATTTATTTCCCAAGATTACAGTATAAAGAAATACAGGATTCTTGTCAGAGTTGCTTAAAAATAGCCTTTATTCCCCTGAATAATAAAGGAAAAATTCACTGTTGAGAAGATTGGGCCATTGATTGTTTGAAAAACATACCTTGATTTAGAAGTCATAATTGAAGCCCCACTGTGTGTCTCATTTGTGTGGGGAGCAGTATTGTGTGGACTTACCTCCCAGGATTGAATATGGTTCAACTTGGAACAACAGTGTAGTTAAAAACAAAGGACGGGGGCTGGCCCAATGGCGCAAGCGGTTAAGTGCGCGCGCTTTGCTGCAGCGGCCCAGGGTTCGCCGGTTTGGATCCCGGGCACGCGCCGATGCACCGCTTGTTAAGCCATGCTGTGGTGGCGTCCCGTATAAAGTAGGGGAAGATGGGCACAGATGTTAGCCCAGGGCCAGTCTTCCTCAGCAAAAAAGAGGAGGATTGGCATTGGAGGTTAGCTCAGGGCTGGTCCTCCTCACAAAAAACAAAACAAAACAAAAACAAGGGACGTTTAGCTGTGGAGTGACGTCATTATATTATTTGCATTATGGAAGAATGATAGTGTAAGTAATTTCTTCAGGTAGAAAATAAAGAATAAAAATCTAATTGGAAATGGTACTAGCCTGGGTATTGATTTTTGGAGATAGATGGGGAGAAGAAAAACAGAAGATATTCTAGACATAAGTTTTGATATTCTGTCTTTGGCACCTGGCACATAGGAAGTCCTTTTCAAATGTTGGATAGTTGAGTGAGTGAAGGGGACTAGAAGGCAGCGTGGTATAAAGAATGTTGAACTTGGGATTCAGAAGAAAAAAGGCTGAAGTTCTAAGTTATGGTGCTTCTAGTTATGTGATCTTCAGCAGGTCACTTTGCTTATAGCCTATTTCTTGAACCAGAAAAAAGAGCGCTAAAGACAGACCCAGCATCCCTTGTAGTTCCGGTGTCCCTGATCTGATGCCAGAATTTGCCTAATAAAAAGTGAGTGAAATTGTAGGTGTTTCCATGAGGGAGAAATTTGTTATATTGAAGAATGTAAAAGGAAAATG
Organism: Ceratotherium simum simum; assembly: GCF_057802395.1. NCBI lineage: Eukaryota > Metazoa > Chordata > Mammalia > Perissodactyla > Rhinocerotidae > Ceratotherium > Ceratotherium simum. The sequence goes on from NC_141924.1 coordinate 7,869,870, forward strand.
AGGAGTCACTTCTTTATTATGAGATTCTCAGGAAATCCTGACCTACTAGTTTTCTGTCACTGCAGTAACACATTACCACAAACTTAGTGGCTTAAAACACAAAGTTGTTATCTGACAAGTTCTGTAGATCACAAGTCCGACACAAGTCTCACTAGGTTCAGATTAAGGTGTCAGTGGGGCTGTGTTCCTTTCTGGAGGCTCTAGGTAAGAATTTGTTTTCTTTTCTCCACCTTCTGAAGGCTGCCAACGTTCTTGGTTCGTGGCCCCTTCCTCCATCTTGAAAACCAGCCGTGTTGCGTCTCTCTGACTCGGCTTTCGTCGTCACATCTCCCTAAAGCCTGCAACTCGGACATCCTCTGGGAGAGATTCTTCACTTTTATGGACCCCTGTGATTAGATGGGGCCACCTGGATAACGCAGCATGCTCGCCCCATCTCAAAGTCGTTGACTTAATCACATCTGCAAAGGCCCTTTGGCATGTAAGGTCACAGGTTCTGGGGATGAGGTTGGACATCTTTGGGTGCCAGTTCTGCCTGTCACACCCCATAATCCACATTGGTCTGTAGGAAACAGCAGTATAGTGGAGAAAGCACTGAATGGCTCCCGGGAAGCCTGAAATCCTAGCTCAGCCAGTCGTTGCATCTCTCTGGGTCTTTGATTTCCTTACCTAAAAAGTTGGGGAGTTGAAATTGGACTAGTGGTTCGCAAACTGTATTGTGCATCAGAATTGCCTGGAGACTTGTTACAGCACAGATTGAGATGGGGCTTGAGAATTTGTATCTTTTTTTTTTTTAATTCTTTTTTTATTGTGGTAAAATACATTTAACATAAAATTTACTATCTTAACTATTTTTAAGTATATATAATTCAGTGCCCAACAATGTAAATACATTCACATTGTTGGGCAACCGTCACCACCAACCATCTCCAGAACTCTTTCATCTTGTGAAACTTGAAACTCATACCCATTCAACAATACTCCCCATTTTCTCCTCCCCCTAGATCATGACAGCTACCATTATACTTTCTGTATCTGTGATTTTGACTATTCTAAGTACCTCTTATAAGTGGGATCATACACTATGAGTCTTTTTCTGACTGGGTTATCTCACTTAGCATAATGTTCTCTGGGTTCATCTATGTTGTAGCATGTGTCAGAATTTCCATCCTTTTTAAGGCTGAATAATATTCCATTGTGTGTATATACCACCTTTTGCTTATCCATGTGCTCATTCATGGACACTTGGGTTGCTTCCATATTTTAGCTATTGTGAACATGAGTGTACCAAATATCTCTGAGACCCTGGTTTCATTTGGGGGGGTATATACCCAAAAATGGAATTGCTGGATCACACAGTAATTCTATTTGTAATTTTTTGAGGAACCGCCATAGTGTTTTCCACAGTGGCTGGACCATTTTACATTTACATTAATAGTGCCCAAGGGTTCCAGTTTCTTCAATCCTATGAACACTTGCTGTTTTCTGTTTTTTTGATATTAGCTATTCTAGTGGGTGTGAGTTGGTCTCTCATTGTGGTTTTGATTTGCATTTCCCTGATGATGAGTGATGTTGAGCGTCTTTTCATGTGCTTATTCTCCATTTGTAGATCTATTTTGGAGAAATGTCTGTTCAGGTTTTTTGCCCATTTTTGAAATGAGTTGTTTTGTTGTTTCGGTATTGAGTGTTAGGAGTTCTTGATATGTTCTGGATATTAACCCTTTATCCTATATATGATTTGCAAATATTTTCTCCCATTCTGCAGATTGCCTTTTTTACTCCATTGATAGTGTCTTTTGATGCGCAAATTTTTAAAATTTTTGTGACGTCCAATTTGTCTATTTTTTCTTTTGTTATGTAGGCCTTTGGTGTTCTAACCAAAAAAATCATTGCCAAATCCAACGTCATGAAGCTTTTGTCCTATGTTTTCTTCTAAGAGTTTTATTGTTTTAGGTCTTTCATTTAGGTCTTTGATCGATTTTGAGTTAATTTTTGTATCTATTGTTAGGTAAGGGTTCAACTTCATTCTTTTACATGTGGATGTCCAGTTTTCCCAGCACCGTTTGTTGAAAAGAGTGACCTTATCCCCATTGAATGGTCTTGGCACCCTTGTCAAAAATCATTTGGCCATATGTGCAAGGCTTTATTTCTGGGCTTTCTATTCTATTCCATTGGTGTATATCTTTGTCTTTATACCAATACCACACTGTTGATTATTGTAGCTTTGTAGTAAGTTTTGAAATCAGGAAGTATGAGTCCACCAGTTTTGTTCTTTTTCAATATTGTTTTGACTCTTCAGGGTCCCTTGAGATTCCATATGAATTTTAGGATAGGTTTTTCTATTTCTGCAAAAAAATGTCATTGGGATTTTGACAGAGATCACATTGAATCTCTGTAGATTGTTTTGGGTAGTATTGACATTTTAAAAATATTAAGTTTTCTAATCCGTGAATATGGGATGTGTTTTCATTTATTCATGTTTAATTTCTTTCAGCAGCGTTTTGTAGTTTTCATTGTACAAGTCTTTCACTTCCTTAGTTAATTCCTAAGTATTTTATTCTTTATGATGCTACTGAGAATCAAATTGTTTTTGTAATTTCCTTTTCAGATTGTTCGTATATAGAAATGCAACTGATTTTTGTGTTGACTTTGTATCCTGCTACTTTGCTGAATTTATTTATTAGTTCTAACAGATTTTTTTGTGCACTCTTTAGGGTTTTCTACATATAAGATTATATCATCTGCAAACAGAGATAATTTTACTTCTTCCTTTCCAGTTTGGACACCTTTTATTTCTTTTTCTTTCCTAATTGTTCTGGCTGAAGCTCCCAATACTATTTTGAATAGAAGTGAAGGCAGGCATCCTTGGCTTGTTTCTCATCTTAGGAAATGGTTTTGGTCTTTCATCATTGAGAGTGATATTCCCTGTGGGTTTTTCATATTTGGCTTTTGTTATGTTGAGGTAGTTTCTTTCTATTCCTAGTTTGTTGAGTGTTTTTATCATAAAAGGGTGTTGAATTTTGTCAGATGCTTCTTCTGTGTCAGTTGAGATGATCATGTGGTTATTTCCTTTATAATGTTGATGTGTAACGTATTACACTGATCAGTTTTCCTGTGTTGAACCATCCTTGCATTCCAGGAATAAATCCCACTTGGTTGTGGTGTATAATCCTTTTAATGTGCTCCTGAATTCTGTTTGCTAGTATTTTGTTGAGGATTTTTGCATCAGTGTTCATGAACGATATTGATCTGTAGATTTTTTGTCTTGTCATGTCTTTGTCTAGTTTTCTTTGTCTAGCCAACAAGTAATGCTGGCTTCATAGGATAATTTTGAAAATGTTCCCTTCTCTTCAATTTTTGGGAAAAGTTTCACAAGGATTGGTATTTAGTTGTTAGTTGTTCCTCAGATGTTTGGTAGGATTCACCAGTGAAGCCATCGGGTCCAGGGCTTTTCTTTTTTGGGAGGTATTTGACTACTGATTCAATCTTACTATTTATAGGTCTATTCAGATATTTTATTTCTTCGTGATTTAGTCTTGGTAGGTTTTGTGTTTCTGAAAATTTGTCCATTTCATCTAAATTATCCAATTTGTACAGTTGCTTGTAGTACTTTTTTATAATCCTTGTTATTTCTGTAGAATCAGTAGTGATGTCCCCAGTTTCATTTCTGATTTTAGTAATTTGAGTCTTCTCTCTTTTTCTTAGTTCATCTAGCTAAAGGTTTGTCAATTTTGTTGATCTTTTCGAAGAACCAATTTTTGGTTTCGTTTATTTTCCTCTGTTCTCTGATTTATTTCTGCTCTAATCCTTACTATTTCCTTCCTTCTGGTAGCTTTGGGTTTAGTTTGTTCTTTTTGTAGTTCCTTAAGTTGTAAAGTTAGCTTGTGGATTTGAGATCATTCTTGTTTTTAATGTAAGCGTTTATAGCTATAAATTTCACCCTTAGCATTGCTTTTGCTGTATTCTGTAAGTTTTGGTTTTTGTTTTCATTTATCTCCAGGTATTTTCTAATTTCTCTTGTGATTTCGTCTTTGATCCATTGATTGTTTAAAAGTATGTTGTTTAATTTCCACAATTTTGTGAATTTTCCAATTTTTCTTTCCTTGAGTTACTGATTTCTGATTTCATCTCATTGTGGTCAGAGAAGATACTTTGCATGATATCTGTCTTTTAAATCTATTGAGACTTTAGTTTGTGGCCCAGCATACAGACTACCATGGAAAATGTCCCATGTGCTTGAGAAGAATGTGTATTCTGTTGTTGGTGGTTAGAATGTTCTGTATATGCCTGTTAGATCCAGTTGGTTTAGTGTATTAAGTCCTTTATTTCTTTACTTATCTTATGTCTGATTTTTCTGTTCATTATTGTGAGTGTAGAGTATTGAAGTCTCCAATTATTATTGTAGAACTATTTCTCCCTTCAATTCTTTCAGTTTTTGCTTCATGTATTTTGACGGTCTCTCATTAGGTGTGTAAATGTTTATAATTGTTATATCTTCTTGCTATATTGAGCCTTTTATTAATATAGGACATTCTTCTTTGTGTCTTGTAACCTTTTTTGATGTAGTCTGTTTTGTCTGATATTAGTACAGCCACTCCTTTTCTCTTTTGGTTATAGAGTATCTCTTTGCATCCTTTCACTTTCAATCTATTTGTATCTTGGTATCTAAAGTAAGTCTCTTGTACACAGCATGTAGTTGAATCATGAGTTTTTATCCGTTCTTCTAATCTCTATCTTTTGATTGGAGAGTTTAATCCATTTACATTTAAAGTAATTACTTATAATGGGGCCTTACTTCTGTCACTTTGCTATTTCATGGTTTCTATATGCCTTATAGCTTTTTTGTTCCTCATTTCCTGCATTACTGCTGTCTTTTATGTTTAGTTGATTTTTTTGTAGTGAAAAGTTTAAATTCCTTTCTCATTTCCTTTTCTATATTTGAATTTATACCAACTTCAGTAACATAAAAACTGTTCCTTTACAGCTCCAATCCCTTTTGGTTGTTGATGTCACAGAATTACATCTTTATACATCGTGTATGTGTGTGTGCCCAAAAACAAACTAAAAATTCTTTTATTTTTTTTATTTTTTTATTTTTTAAAGATTTTATTTATTTATTTTTCCCCCCAAAGCCCCAGTAGATAGTTGTATGTCATAGCTGCACATCCTTCTAGTTGCTGTATGTGGGACTTGGCCTCAGGATGGACGGAGAAGTGGTGCCTTGGTGCGCGCCCGGGATCCGAACCCAGGCCACCAGCATCGGAGCGCGCGCACTTAACCACCAAGCCACAGGGCCAGCCCTAAAAATTCTTTTAAATGCATTATTCTCTTAAATTATGTAGAAACAAGATTTGGAGCCACAAACTAAAGTTACAGTAATACTAGCGTTTGCACTAATAATTGTTGTTTTTTTAAACTGTATTAGTCTCTTAAAACATGTAGGAAACAAATTGCGGTTACAAACCGTTGTTACAATAATACTAGCTTTTATAATTGCCCATGTGCTTACCTTTATTGAGATCTTTATTTCTCCATACAGCTTAGAGTTACTGTCTAGTGTCCCTTCATTTCACCCTGTACGACTCCCTTGAGGATTTCTTGCAGGACAAGTCTAGTGGTCATGAACTCCCTCAGCTTTTGTTTTTCTGGGAATGTCTTAATTTCTCCCTCAATCTTGAAGGACAGTCTTCCTGGATATAGGATTCTTGGTTGATAGTTTTTTCTTTTAGCACTTTGAATGTATTGGCCCACTGTCTGCTGGCCTCCACAGTTTATGATGAGAAATCTGTAGATTATCTTACTGAGGATCACTTGTGACAACTTGCTTCTCTCAAGATTCTTTCTTTGGCTTTTGAAAGTTTGATTGTGTGTCTTGGTATAATCTCTTGAGTTCATTGAGCTTCTTGGATATTTATATTCATGTCTTTCATCAAATTTGGGAAGTTTTCAGTCATTGTTTCTTCCAAAATTGTCTCTGCCCCTTTCTCTCTCTCTCTCTCTCTTCTCTTTCTGGGACTTCCACGATGCCTGTGTTGGTCTGCCTAGTGGTTTCCCACAGCTCCCTTAGGCTCTGTTCACTTTTCCTCAACCTTTATTTTTTTTCTGTTCCTCAGACTCAATAATTTCCATTGTCCTATCTTCAAGTTCACTGATTCTTTCTCTTGCCTACTGTGATCTGTCCTGAATCCTTCTAGTGAATTTTTAATTTCGGTTATTGTACTTTTCAGCTTCAGAATTTCTTTTGGTTTCTTTTTAGGTTTTCTATCTCTTTATTGATATTTTCATTTGTTCACATGTTCTTTTCTTAACTTTCTCCACATCTTCCTTTTGTTGTTTGAGCGTCTTTAAGACAGTTCTTTTAAAGTCTTTGTCTCAATATTGTAGCTGCCATTAGGTCTTTTTTGGGAACAGTTTCGGCTGATTTATTGTTTTCCTTTGGATGGACCATACTTTCCTGCTTCTCTGTATGCCTTGTGGGTTTTTGTTGAACACTGGACATTTGGATTTCATAATGTGGTAACTCTGGAAATCAGATTCTCCCCCTTCCCCAGGGTTTGCTTTTGGGGGGGTTGTTATTTTTTTTATTTTTCTTATTGTTGCAGTCTGTCTCTGTGCATAGGATCAGCCTGAGGCATGAGCTTAAGGTCTTCTCAGGTCTTTTTTCAGCCTTTCCCTGGGAATTCCCAGTCACTTTCTAATTTTCCCCATATATGTAGATGTTTTTGAATGTCCTAGTCTTTAATGTCTGGCTCCCAGGAGGGGATAAAGGAAAAAATGAAGTCGGTGAGGGGGGGCAGCCTTTTAAATCCCTGGAAGTCTCTGCAGCCTGAGCGGGAGGGGCCTGCAGCAGTGGAGGAGGTGCCACAACAATGGCCGCCTGCCTCTTTGTCTCCACCTCTGATCAGAAGCAGTAACAGCAGTCAGAGCAGAGATCCCCAGTACTGGGAGGACAGGGTTTCTCTTTGCCCACCCTGGCTCCCACAAGCTGTGTACAAGCTGCTCCAGGATCCGGTGCACAGCTGCCTGACACTTGGCTGGGAGTGGAAGGTGGGTAACTGCTTCTGTGTAAGAGCTGAAATTGACCAAAAGTAATTGCAATTTACCATCCTAGTCTTCCCCTGGAAGTTGCAAGCTTTCAACAGTCCCCAGAGTTCCAGAACAGTTATGTCAGACAGATCTGCCAGTGCGGTTGTCCGGGGGGGAGAGATTCCTGGTACTACCTACTCCACCATCTTCCCGGAATCCCAGAATCTGCATTCTTAGCAAGTTCCCAGGTGATGCTGATGGTCCGAGGACTGTACTTTGAGAACCACTGAACTAAATTCTTTAACATCCTTTCTCTAAGGCCCTAATATACCATGCAGGGTCTTTCTCCTCTGGATGCAATGTAGTAAATTAGTTGCACTTTTTAATTGAAAGAAGCAAGCATCATTTTATTGATGGTAATTTCCTGGTGAGGGGTGAGTTTCTTTATGAAAAAGATGGGACCTGTGGTCTGTGGGCTGGTTCAGGGCAGGGAGCTTTGAGAAGCCCTGCAGGGGACAGAGAGGCATGTGTTGTGGTAGGAAGGAAACGGACATTGTTCAGATCCAAGCTTCATCATGTCTCTTTCCTGTCTGTAAACTCACGTGATGACCAGGCCTGCTCTGCAGGTTGCTCTTTTTAGGTGGTCCATGTAGAGCATCTGGCGTGCGCCTGGCGCATGGTCATCCTGGGTCACCTTTACTGAGCACTTTGTATCCAGCCGCTGTTCTAAGCCTGGATTAACACGTTTAACCCTCACAGCATCTCTATGAGGTGGAAGGTATTATTAGGTCCATGTTTGCAGGTTGAGGAAACAGGTGAGGAATTTGGCCAAGAACACATAGATAGGAAGTGATGGGATCACTTACAGGGATCTCTTCAGGTTCTAGAGCCCACACACTTAACCTTATACAGCAGTGCCTCAAATATTAGGCCCCTTCCTATCTCTCAACTAGGGTATTTTGACTGTAAGTTATAAAAACTAAGCTAAAAAGAGATTTTTTTTTTAAGTGTCCCTTAGCAAGTCTGGAGGAGGAGTTGTCCTGGGGTTGGTTAATTTAGTGCTCAACAGTGTCACAAAGGATCCTGGTTCTCTTTGTTCTGTCACTCTGCTGTCCTCAGCGGGTTGGGCTTTGTCTTCAGAGCTGTCCTTTTCAGGGTGATGAGATGGTTGCAGCAGATCTCAACATCTCATCCTCACAGAGGCCGAGTGAGAAAATGACCTGTTCCTGCCTCTTGTCCATTTTTAAGAGGGTGAGACTTTCCCAGAAGCTCCTTTTCCTGCAGACTTTCCTGCCAGAAATGCTTGACACTCCCATTCCTAAGTGGCCACCACTAACTGGGGTTCACCCCCGGGGTGGGGAGGGCCTGGAGCACAAGCCCTCTGGATAGCTGACTGTTTGGGGCTCTTTAGTAAGAAGGGGCATAGCAGGAATGGCTGCGATGGGCCACTGACACGTCAGCCACATTCGTCACCTCTGGTTGGTGGTGAAACCTGTGTTCTGAAGGTGCCCTGCAGCACTGACAGAAGTGGATAAAGTCTAGGGCTACCCGAAGTGCTGCCACTCTCCTTGGTTTACTCCAGGCCACGTGATGTTTTATTTCTTGGCAAGAGTGTGAGGGCACATGGTAAACATCTGTGAGAGGAAGGCAAAGCTCTTGAAGGACTTGTTCCTGCCCCCTGTGTCTCTGCAGGATGCCAGGGGTGGTCAGCTGGAGCAGGTTACTTCCCCTTCTGGTGCTTCAGGCACCTCTTCTGTAGAGGGGGATGTTACAGGGTAGTAGGAGAACTGAGTGAGATGTTCCATGTCAGTTGCACATAGCGATGCCTGACGCGTGGTGAGCTGCGCTGTTGCTGGCGTGAGTGTGGTTTTACCTTCAGCATCAGCATTAGGGAAGCTTGATCGAGCTCCCTCTCGTCTTGTTCCCACCTCTGTGGGCTGGAGGTGTTGGTTCCATGGCACCGTCCAGGTAGGCTTCACTCCCACTCCCACTGAGGCGTTCCTGACTGCTGGAGGCCTGCGAGCCACACTGACCCCTGATAGCCTGCATCCAGGGCCTGCCTTTGGGTGGGAAAAGAGGGAGAAGGGCACCCTTTAGTCACTTTGTCCCAGGAAGGGTGTGGGGTGGGGGGGCATTCTTCTCCACAAGTATAACTACTCAGGGAGCACTTTTACTTTATTTTTCCTAGCATCAGGAACAAGTGTCTGTATCTTCCAGGTAGCCTTATCTGGGTGTGCCTCGGTCACCAGAAGAGTCGACATCCTTCCTCAGTAGGGCCACTGTGGTTGAATTTTACAAGTACGGTTATTGTTGGTAGGACACATTTCTTATGCCCATAGGATTGAGCACTCACAGGGTGATAGAGATGTGCCCCACTTTAAGAAAACCTGGGCGCATAAGAAAGAGCATCTCAATTACAGAAGAATGTCTCACTTAGCCAGAAACTCATGGCAGGTTTCCTAGTGCATTTAAAATAGGATTTGTGTATAAAAATACCATTTGCACACAGGAGCCTATATTTTCTGAAAAAAGGAGTATACTTATGTTGGACATTTGGGATAAGTAGAATAAAAATAAAATCTTCTTACAAGTATAAGAGCTAGAAACCAAATTCCACTTTTAATTCTAAAAGGTTTATATATAACTCTACTATCTTACCCTGTGTTCCTACCCCAGACTTGCCCAGCAGAAATAAACAGGCAAGATCTGTAGGCAGCTGAAGAGAGCAATGGAGTGAGGGAAGGACAGGCGAGCACGGGGCGGGCGGACAGCGGGAGCACGGGGCGGGCGGACAGCGGGAACACTGGAGGCCGGGCAGGCACCCCACCCTCATGCCCGGGGTTGTTCTGTTTCATTGATTTGTGAACATTTGTGAGGCCCAGCCTGAAACGTTGCTGCTGGGTCCCTTCCATGGTGTGGTCCAGGGAGTGGCGGTTAGAAACTGACCAGCCCGTCCCGCCACCACAAACTGCTGTAAACACAGAGGTGTGCGCTGAGGGCTGACCCATGGGGTGGAGGGAAGGCCTGGAGGAGACGGTAGATCTGGGATGCTGACCTGCCTGACTTCTTCCTCCCTTTCAGAAATGTTCCCACTGCCAGGAGGCAGGCGCCACCTTGGGCTGCTACAACAAAGGCTGCTCCTTCCGATACCATTACCCGTGTGCCGTCGACGCAGGTAAGACGGGGCCCCAGAGCCCGTCCACAGCATTCGGAGGCTAGGACCTCCACTTTGGTCCTCTGCCCTCTTCCCCTTCTTTCTAGTTCTTTTTGTCTCTTCTGACCCTGTTCTGTTTGTAAATTCTAAAGGAATGCAGAGAGGATAATAAAAGGAGCGAAATGGGGTAATATTTTTTAATAACAATTTTATTCATTTAATTCACACACAATTCACCTATTTAAGTGTACAATTCAATAGTTTTTAGTATATTCACAGAGTTGTGAAACCATCTTTACAATAAATTTTAGAACATTTTCATCACCTCATAAACTATGCTAATGGTAGCAATCACTGCTCCCCCCTGACCCCGACCCCAGCCCCTGGAAACCACTAATCTACTTTGTCCCTGGATTTGCCTACTGGACATTTCATATAAGTGGAATCATACAACATGTGGTCTTTGTGACTGGCTTCTTTCACTTAGCATGATGTGTTTCAGGTTTATCCATGTTGTAGCATGTATCAGTTCTTGATTTTTATTGACAACAATATTTTATTAAGGATATATACCGTATTTTATTTATCATTCATCAGTTGATGCACATTTACGTTGTTTCCACTTTCTGATCATTATGAACAGTGCTGCTGTGAACATTCGCATGTGAGTCTTTGTCTAGACTTAATGTTTTCAGTTCTCTTGGGTATAAACCTAGGCATGGAATTGCTGGGTCATATGTTAACTCCATGTTTAACCTTTTGAGGAACTGTCCAACTGTTTTCCACAGTGGCCAAACCATTACATCCCTCCAGCAGTGTGTGAGGGTTCCAGTTTCTCCACGTCCTCACCAAGACTTGTTATTATCTGACTTTTTGATTATAGCCATCCCAATGGGTATGAAGTGGCATCTCGTTGTGATTTTGGTCTGCATTTCCCTGGTGGCTAATAATGTTGAGCACCTTTGATGAAGTCTACTTTATTTTTTCTTTTATTGCTTATGCTTTTTATTGCTCATTGCTTTTTTGTATAACTAAGAAACCATCGCCTAATCCATAATCACAAAGATTTATGCATGTTTTCTCCTATGAGTTTTATAGTTTTAGCCCTTACACTGGTCTTTGACCCATTTTGAGTTAATTTTTGTATACAGTGGGAAGTAGGAGTCTAATTCATTCTTTTGCTTATGGATTCCAATTGTCCCAGTACCATTTGTAGAAAAGACTTAAACTTTCTCCATTCAATGATCTTGGCACCTTTATCAAAAACCAATTGACCATAGATGTATAGGCTTATTTCTGGACTCTCTCCAGTACCACACTGTCTTGATTACTGTAGCTTTGTGGTAGATTTTGAAATTGGAAAGTGTGAGTCCTCCGATTTTGTTCCTCTTTTTCAAGATCGTTTTGGCTATTCTGGGTCCTGCCATTCTGTATGAATTTTAGGAGCAGCTTATCCATTTCTGTAAAAAACAGGCGTTGAAACTTTGATAGGGATTGCATGGAATCTGCACATCAAGCTAGGGAGTATTGCCATCTTGACGGCAGTATGTCTTCCAACCCTTGATCGTGGGATGTCTTTCCATTTATTTCCATCAGTCTTTAGTTTCTTTCAACGGTGTTTTGTAGTTTTCAGAGTGTAAGTTTTGCACTTCTTTTGTTAAATTTATTCCTAAGTATTTTATTATTTTTGGTGCAATTGTAAATGAAATTGTTTTCTTAATTTAATTTTCAGATTCTTCATTGTGGGTGCCTAGAAATACAGTTGATTTGGGTATATTGATCTTGTATCCTGCAACTTCGCACAGTTGATTAATTCTAATAGTTCTGTTGTTAGTGGATTTCTATCTATAAGATATGTCTTCTGCAAATCAACAGTTTTACTTCTTCCTTTCCAGTCAGATGCCTTTTATTTCTTTTTTTTGCCTAGTTGCCCTGGCTAGAATTTCCAGTGTATCGTTGGGTAGAAGTGGCAAGAGCTGTTGACATCCTTCTCTTATTTCTGACCCGTTACATGTGATGCAGCTGGCTGTGGGTTTTTCATAGATGTTCTTGATGCAGCTGAGGAAGTTCCCTTCTCTTCCCAGTCTGTCGAGTGTTTTTATCATAAAGAGGTGTTGTGTTCTGTCAAAATTTTTTCCCCATCTGTTGAGATGGTCATAACAACGTTTTGCAGTGTGATAACTGTTCAAAGAAGGGAAACCTTTTGTCCGAGAAGTGTCATCCAATGAGTAATGCAGAAGACTTGAGTTCTGACTCAGAGCTTCAACAGCCTGGGAAAATCCTCTTTCTTCTAGAGTGTTGTCTCCAGTGGATGTTTTCATCAGTTACTTTTTGAGCATCCTCTGTTTCTAAGACCTTCACCTAGGCGGCCCTCATAATGCTTGCAATCAGGATGGAGGGAGAGAAAAATGGAAAGATAAACGAGAGCGCAGCTAGTGGCATGGTGCTTGTTGTCTCTAAAAGCCTCCCAGGTTCTGAGGGGGGAAACGTCACTTTCCGTGGAGGCAACCGTGCTGTCTCTCAGATGCGGGGTTTGATTTGGATTTGGCAGGGGAGAAGGGAGAGGGCATGGCTGACCAGATGATGGAAGCCGGGACAGAGGTGTAAAGCACCAAGAGCAGGATCCGACCGACGTGGAAAGACTCTGAGTTCATCACCACCCTTCCTTCCAGTGCAGCTGTTCAGTACTCCTGGTGTCTGCTTAAAGCACGTCCCCCTGCCTTTCACATGCTTCTCTTTGTCCCTCCTTCCCCTCCTCCCTCTTCTTTTCTTTCCAGGTTTCTATAGGAGGAGCAGCTAAAAAGAACGAGAAAGATACAGAAAGAGAAAGCTTATGCCCAAGTTAGATTCTCATGACAGTGTGTGTTTGCACGCAGTGCAGGGCAGCTGGTGGCCTGATTGACCGGAGGGATGATGGGGAGTAGGAAGAGAGCCTTGAAATGTAGTTCAGGGAGTGAGAGTTTTAGTCTGTCCATCTGTTCTCATTCGCCCCCTAAATGTTCCCGTGTTGAGTCTAAGCTGTAATTCACCCTGCATCGTGGTCTGGCATATTCTGTAGTACAGCCATTAAATCTCTCAAGAACCAACTGTTGCCTTTTCTCGTATTTATGATATTGCCCCTAGTTACATCAGAATGTTTTGTTTTCGTTTTCTAGTTTAACTCTTGTGGTTTTTAAATGAAGATTTTTCAGTATTAAATTTTTGGCTATTGTTTGCAAGTTTTATGTGGGGCATACTATGAGAACTAGCTCTCTAGGCAGGGGTGGGTGAGAGGTAGCCTCCTGCACTGAGGCTTTGCTCAGAAACATCAGGTGAGCAGCAGGCAGGGAACCCCCCCAACTCCCTGTCTGCATGAGGGGGCACTGGCCAGGTCAGGGACCAGGCTAATGGCCTCCCTCCTGGGACAGTTTCTCAATGGTTTAAGCAGAGCTGCTCAATAGAACTTTCTGTGAAGATGGGACTATTCTAGATCTGCACTCTCCAGTACAGTAGCTACAAGCCGTGTGTGACCATTGAGCACTTGAAATGTGGCTAGTGGGGATGAGGGACTGAATTTTTACTTTATTTTATTTAAACTTAACTTTATGTAGCCGTTTGTGGCTAGCAGCTGGTCAGGCTCGGGCAGTAGGGTAGGGGTTCTCTGGGAAAGGCCTCCTCTCCGATGGAGGCCTGCCAGGTCCACCAGCCTGCACCCACCAGCAGGGAAGCAGGGCTGCTTTACCAGCTGAGGGTTAGTAAGTAAATGATATTTGGCCCTCTCTCTGTTGGAGCCTGTCTTGTGTGGCCTGCCCAGGTAAGTTGGTAACATCTCTGTTTGGCAGAAGTTTGTGGCCAACTACCCACTGAGAGGGAGGCCGCCTGGGTCAGCGGGACCGGGGTGGGGCCTCGGCCTCTGGCTTTGCTGCCCCAGCTGCTGCATGCTCTGCCTCTGTGTGGAGAGCTGGGACCAAAGAGGCAGCTTCACAGATGACCGTGTCTTGGGCTTTTATTGGTCTTTTTGATGACCAAAGTCACAGTGACCCAGAGGCCTGCACTGCTCTGTGGGGATGGACATGTGTGTTGATCCTACACGATCTTCTTGGGAATTCTGTTCTATATGTGATGGATCTTTGTATCCAGGAAAGGTGTTCGTTGATTGACTTTCTAATTATAATAAAAATAAGTCCCTGTATTTAGGGGTCCCTCATCTCTATATGGAGTAAGGAACAGTTTAACATTTTCATCTCAAACCTTTAGAAAGCTGTTGATGTCTCAGGGAAAACTTTTGTTACTGTGGACATCTCCATGGAAACAGAATCTTTGTTTCATGAGGATCTGTGGCCCCTGCAGGCTTTTCCCCTACTTGATGTTGCTCCTGCATTTGTGACATCATGGTTGGCTATTTTGTGCTGCTTGATATGTCACAGGCACAGGATTTGCTCCAGGTGGGAAATGCAGTAATAAGAACATGAGCGCTGGTTTAAAAAAAAAAAGATTTAATATATTTAATGCAAGGAGCCACAACAATTAAGACTGAAGGAGAAAAGAGCTGTGGTAGCTCATGAATAATTCCACTCTGCATAAAGGATCTTCCCTAGAGGGGATTTTTCTTTCACCCTCATGAAGAAACACGGCTGGGAGTTGTGCTTGCTGCAGCCCCTCTTGCAGCAGCACTGTGAAGCCGCTCTCTCTCTGCAGACTTGGATCTTGCAGTCGTGGGTTCACAGCCCTGGATGGGCCATTATGAAACAACTGGTGGTCTGCCCCTCCCTGGAGAGGCAGCCTTTGGCATCACAGAAACCAGTTCCAGGGCCTCACTCCTGCCCTGTTATTCCTCTCTTTTGGCCCCAGTATCCTGAGCCTGCCTCTCCTGAGACTGCACGTCAGCGGGGCTGGCTGAGGCTGGCGGGTCCCTGTGTCCCAGAATGGATTTTGCAATAATAAGTCGTAACTGTAGCTGTGACGTAGATTGTACATGAGTTGGAGACAGCATCTGGGACCTGGCAGATCTACGGGACGTTACACCTCTCTCCTAGTTTTCTCTTCCTTGAGCTCACCATCCTCAGCCTGGAGTATATATGGATGCGAGTGGGTATCTGAAGCTCCAGGATTGTCATGAGGAGCTCAGCAGAGTCCACTCTGCCTGAAAACTTAGAGAAATGGAGAAATGGAGAAAGTGGAGTCCTCTTCTGGAGTTGATATTTGTGTCTGGAAGCCATCTTGTTGACTAGACAACCTTGCAGGTCTTTTCCAGCTTGTGTGCTGGTCCAGTAGGCCATTTACTTTGACTTCACGTGTGGAAGTGCTGAGCAGGCTCTCTGGACAATGTAGGTATTGCCAGGGGCTGAAAGAAAACCAATTGAGAGACTGGCTGGCTGGCTGTCTCTGTGGGGCCAGCTGCCCGTTCAGAGACCTCAGAGAGGTTTTACTATACTTCTTACTGCTCTTCGCTCTTCTCCCAGCAGAGGCTGGTTCAGGGCAGCCAGAAGAGGCTCCCCGTGCCCTTCCAGGTGTCTAAGCTCTCTAGCTGTGGTTCTCACCCCTGCCAGGAGCGTGAATTGCAGTTCCTGATGGCCCGTGGATATTACGAGAACAGATGAGAGCATTTGTCTGCACTGTCCCTGCATAGGAGGCCTTGCCAAAGGTGGACACTGCCTCTGGCAGATTTGTTAGGAGACTTCCGTTTCCAGAAGTACCTGGCATTAGTTCCAAGTTGCCTTAGTGTATGTACTTACATTGTATTTCTTTTCTGCTTTTTAACTTAGAGGGAGCATGTTTCCTCACTTTAGATGTGTTTTACTAATGGTCCATCACAGCCAGTCACTATTCCGTGGCTGAGGGGGAACTGAGCCGCCCTCTGCCTTTCTGATGGCACTTTTTCCAAGCAACGTGGTCCCCTCCTCATTTCTGTAAATGCCTTGGTCTAGGCTGGTGGAGCCCCACATGGGCTATACTATTTCTTTGCCCCAAAGTAGAGACTCTGCCAGTAGGCAGTGCCGCCAAAGCCCAGGTAAGGGAAAAGTGCTTCCCCTGAGCTCCAGCTGTCTGTCTCCTGCTGTTCGTAAGCTCTCTGGCAGATTGGAGCAGCAGGAGCCTTGGTCACGCCATGTACTTGTGGGTTTTAAATTAACACATTTCATTTATTGCCATGCTATTTGCTTGTGGGGAGAGGGGCACGAAGGTTAACAGACTTGTTGAGTTCCTGTGCCCTGAGGCTTCCCCAGAGCAGAGAGGGCTGCCAGCCCGCTCTCAGATATTCAAGGACTCCAGGGGCAGGTAGTGATGGTACAGGCTTAGCCAAATTGTGAAAGGGTCTTTTTTGATTTGTTTAGGATGCAGAGGACCTCAAAAGTTTTCATTTGTGTGTTCCCTTATTACTGTTTCACTTGAAACCTGTGGGTACACAGGCTGCTACTCTGGACCTCCATTGAAAGCTGAGTTAAATTGTGAATTTAACAAGGCTAAGTACCCATGGCTACCTCCCACCATGGTGCCTGGGAGTTCTCTGAGAATGTGTGATCAATATTTATTAACATTCTGCCACCGCATCTTGCACCAGTGACCTGGCTGTCGGTCTCCGGGAGTTGTGGTGTGCAGAGTGAACTCATCAATTAGATTTCCTCGCCCAGCTCCTCGCACTACCCTTGTGCCATAGAGCTCGACTCACCTGGAGGCGGATGTGTGTCCTTGCTGTCATCGAGGATGCTGTCACCATGTTAAAAGTTGGAGTGAATCATTTTCCTCCAAGGGTTAATAGCCCTCTCGTGGGATTTCACTTTCCTATGAAGCATTTATCGTCGATTATGTCACGCGTGTTGGGAGCTTCTCCCGTGCCTCCTTAGGTTGTGGGGCGAAGGTGACAGCGGGGCTCTTGGGCCTGACCTCCTTTCTGTCTCTGACATGTGGCTCTTGACAGAGGAGAAAAGGTGCCTCCAGAGTGGAAGTGTTTTCATGAGGAAGCTTTAGCTTGGGCATGCGGAATGGGCTTAGCCTAGAAGCAAGGATTTTAAAAATAACATTTATTGGAGATTGTTTCTGATTATAAAAATAATTAAAATAATATGATATCATCATGAAAATACAGAAAAAATAAAGGAAATTAAAATCGCCTGTAATCTTACTCCCCAAAGAGGGCCCCTGTTATATTTTGGTAGATTTTCTTTGTCGTTTTTTATTCATATAAAACATTTTGATAAATGCACAAGTACAATCTTAATTTTATATGTCCTGGTTTTTCAAGCAGTTTTGCGTCATGGGTGTTTCCCCATAGCATTAACTATTTCAAAACGTTCATTTTTCAAGTGTCTGATACTCCATCATGTTGAGGTACCATAGTTTATTTGGGGGTGTGTCTCATGTTTTCCTACTGGAAATAATAGCGTAGGGACCTCTCATCTCCATGTCTGACCCTGTCGGTCCTGGCCAGCGTGGCCGCTCTCCCTGGGCTGTGCCGCACGCCAGCCCCACCTGACTGTCCCCTTCTGTCTTGCAGATTGTTTGCTGCATGAGGAGAACTTCTCCGTGAGGTGCCCCAAGCACAAGGTGAGTCAGAGCCCCGAGGGCCTGTGCTCCCAGCAGGGCGGGGCGAGGGGGAGGGGCTGGGGGCTCCTGAGGGACCTGAAGACCAGACATCTGAGTTCTGCACCCCCGCCGTGGCCTTAGGCTGCTGCCCGCCCCTGGCCCTGGGAGGGTGGAAGGGCACGGTGTTGGAGGGAGACCTGTGGCGTGGGAGCCAGCAGCACCCCGCGTGGTATGGGGGGGCTGGGAGAAGTGTGTTGGAGAGGAAGATATTTGTCTGTCCGTTAAGAGAAATTAAAAGATCAAACTCAATAAAACTGCTGATTTCCATATTAGTTTAATGGAACCCCAGTTCATGGTTGGTGTGAGGTAAGATTGGTTGTGGGCCTTGAAGCGTAAGCGAAGGCATTTTCCCACACTAAAAGAAGTGGAGTTGACTCCAGGGTTTGAGGGAGACTCAGTCTTCCAGGTGTTACTTGAGCAGAAGTGACTGGTGGTGCACAGTTGATGGGCTCTGCCGCCTGGTTTCCCAGTAGATTCAAGAGGTGGTCTTTTGGTTGCCTGTTGTAGGAAAGGACGGGAGATAAGGGGATGAATAGTCTGTTTCTGAGATACCACCTGTGTGGGTGGAGGGGGAGGATCTGGAGAAGGAGCCTTGGGAAAGGATTGGGATGATCGCCACCTGGAATTTCCTGCAGTGGCAGCTCTCTCCTCTGGCTGAGGTCACACTGACACCTGGTGGTCACTGGCCGCTCATAGTCTTCAACCTCCAAGTAGGGCCAGAAAGTACTAGAAAGAGGTCGTCCTGACAAGTCTGCCTTCAAAACGCTTCTGAAAATGCTTACTTATGCTTTTCTTTAAAAATTATTTCCAGAGATGGATCATAGGATCTTATAGTATTCTCTTTATTTTTACTTAATTTACATGTTTTTATTTTTAAAACTTCCATTTTTTAATGGTCACTTTTTGCCTCAGAAACCCTGTCTGAATATCTCCTGTTTGTCATTCAATACTGACTCACTGCTTTTTCTTTCCTTTTCCATGTGCCATTCCTCTCCTCACCTCTGCCCTCCCTGACCCCCACACTCGTTCTTCTGTTCCTCCTGTCTTGTCTCCTTGGCTTTGCCGGCATCAGCCTCCCCTCCCATGCCCTCTCCCCCCCTTGCAGAACAAGACAGCGAAAGGCAGCCTCAGCACAGAACAGTCGGAGCGGGGGTGAGGGGGGCAGTGTGCTCGTGGGAATGGAAAGTACAGCAAGCACAGGTGAGTCGGGGCCGTCACCCCTGCCGGACTCCGAGTGGGTGTCATGGCCTCTGCCCTCCTGCTCACCGCAGGCCAGGCTGCACCACCAGCATTTAATCATGTGGACTACCAACACCAGGTGGATAAAACATTTTTCTGTTTGTTGCTTAGCTCCCCAGAATATCTGTGGAAGGGTGGTGTGGGGCTTTAAAACTATCCCATTGCCCATTGGGGGTCAAAGTTCAGTGACTTCTCTGCCGTCAAGCCGTGTATATGTGTTTCTGAAGGCAGAATGTACTGGCTTCTGGGGCAGGCCCTCTGGGGCGGGGGCACTTGTGCCAGCAGCCCCCGCTGTTTCCCCGTCTCAGAAAGGCTTCTAGCCAGAGGTCTCTTCTTTTTAATTTACTCCATATCTGTAAAGTTTATGGTGAGTTTTCCTTTGAAAAACAAAAAATTCCCCAAGTTTTGTTATTTGAAATCTTTTTTTTTTCCCAGTACTGTGAAGGATTCCTTTTCTCAGAAGTACAAAGGAAAGGAAAATCCCCTCAAAGATTTAGTAGAGTTTAGCGTCTGATTTAATTTTACTCTTAAAAATCTCCCGAGATTGAGTTGTGCTTTTGTGAGTGTGTCTGTGGGCTCTTGATCAGGGCTGGCGGCGTGTGTCTATAAAAACGGGATTATAAGACTTGGGCCTCTAGAGCAGCAGGTCTCCACTGCTCCCCGCTGGCTTCTTCACCTCCCTGCCCTCCCTGAGTCACTGAGGGATGAGGACAATGGATGGTAAAGAGAAGAAAAAGAAAAACCAATGTGTAACTTGGGGCACTTGCTCCTGCAGGGTGCTGGGGGACCAGTTGGCTCAGAAATGTTCGTTAAGGGATTATTTCTCTTAAAATGAAGGGCTTCTGTGTTTACTCTAGGCGTCTGCGACCCCCACACAGGTGTACTAGACCTGGTCCTTTCGGGCAATACCACGTCCCTGATGAGTCCCTGTGGACTGTTCCCTCCCCCCTTGTTACACCCAGGGGGTTTCCACCCTTCCCTGGAATACCTAACAGTAATTTGAGGAAAAAACAGAATTAATCTCAGAATGTGGCAGTGTTCCTCCTCTGAGAAGTCCTTTGTTTCTTAGGTGGATCCTGGTACCAACTTCCCAAGAAGGACCGTCTGCTCCACCATGTGACGAGTCTGGCGGCTGGTGGGGGCTTATGTGCTTTCTTGAGGGGGCTGTCAAGTGAGGAGTTTGCAGTCCTGCTTTTCTCTCTTGCGCTTCAAGAGGGTGGGGTTGGGAAGGGAAGGAGCAGAGCAGGACAGGTGGTTGGGTCATAGGAACCACGTGAGCAAATGCAGCCCTGTAGACTTGAGCAGCAGCGGCCATTGGACTTCTGGAACCCGCTGGGGTCCCCTGACTCCTGCACCACTTTCCTGCTGAGCAGCCCTTAGGGCGAGACAGCAGTCTGGGTGGCTTTTCAAGAACGTTTCTGTAGGCCTTTCTACCTGTCCCTGGGCTTGATTGTGTCTCTGTGTCTCTGTGCCTGGGCCGGCTGTGCCACCTTCCTGTTGATTCCTCTGCCTGGCCCGGCGGTTAGCCTTGCTCTGTAGGGACCATGGTGAAACTTCTGGAAGTGTCCTGAAAGACCTGGTTAGGGAAAGAACCATTTGTTTTTCGGTGGTTTGTGTTTTGTCCTGGAGTTCCAGCTTGTGTTTGAGAAAAAGAGGAAGTCTGGGCTCTGAGCCTGGTGGGCAAATCTCCTCTTGGGAATTTTAATTTTGTTCATCATTTCCTTCGTCTCTACCCATTCCCGGGCCTTGTCAGCTGACAGAGCCCTTAGCTCTTGAGTGGAACGATAAGCTTCATCATTCGTTCCTCGGAAGGTTGGCATTATTGTTCCTCTTCATACGAGTGAAACTGAAGCCCTGAGTGATTAAGTGGCCGGACCCCTCGTGCGGAGTAGTACAAATCTGTCGATGTCGGACCATTCACCTCTTGCGGGGAAAGGACGGACATACTGCATCCAGTCTCATCTACCTGATACGTTTTTCTTCATATGCTGTCCCCACGAGGCTGACCCTTGACCTGGTTTCTCAGTTTAGCAGTCGCATGGAGGGCAGTCGCCATCCTTCAGGCCCAGGGACCCCGTCAGCCCGCTGCAGGTTGTGCAGAACCCCAGTGATCAGGGACAGAGAGACAGCCCCTCCCTTAAAGGAGCCTTCATCTCGGGTCCATGCTAGGGATGGAGAGCCACCATCACTGGGTATCCCGACAAGGCAGGGAAGGGACAGTGGATGTACATGTGAGTCCCGCTCCCTGGAGCCCCCCTTTCTCACACAGAGTGATGTGGAAAGTGCTGTGTGACCAGGGTTAGGCTATTTAATGTCTCTGTGCTTCAGTTTCTTCTATAAAAAGAGGAATGACAATGGCCAACCTTGTGAGGATGCAGTTAAGAAACGTCTCTAACATGCCCGGCATAGCCTGGCACCGGGGGTGGCATTAGCAAGTGCTGGGCCGCTGTTCTCACAGCCTGCTGGTCTGCTGTGCGCAGCGGGAGCTAGAGGGGTCAAGGCTGCAGGTTGGACCCTGGCCAGGGGCTAGGAGATACAAGTTCTGACCCCTGCTGCCCTCCCCCCAGCATGTGACTTACCTGGAATTTGTCGCTCGCCAGGCCAGCAATCCCAGAGAGGAAAGGTCCTTGGGCAGCCATCCAGTGGGCCGCCTCCTACCTGTTTGGGAGGATGGGGAAGCAGTGTGGCGGGCCTGTGGTTGCCCGCCCTCTCCTTGTGCTGTCGTCGTTGTGCTGGCTCTGTGTGGCTGGTGGGCAGGGCTCTGACAGCAGAACCCTGTCTTCCGTTCCTGTCCTGGAGTAAACAAGGAGGCCTCACTCCCTCGCCAGGCCCCGGGTCCAGTGGTTGGGAAGTGGTAACCGCCGTCTGGCGGCTGCCTCGTCCTGGGTGCAAGAGGATGCCGCCTGCACACAGCAGCCCCCCTGCCCTGGAGCTGGGCCCCCCTGAGCAGCTTCTGGGGTTGGAATGTCATGCTGGGGACGTCACACAGCTGCCCATGCATGAACGGGTGTCACGTCCTGGAGTCCTCTTTCCCCCAGGCTGGTCCAGGGGAGGTCCTGGGCTTACCCCTCCAGAGCAGAACTCGACTCTGTCCACTTTCCTCCACCACCCCACCCCAGCACGGGCCTGTGCGGCTCCTGCCTCCCCCTCCGCACTGCCTCCCGCGCACTGCTGCTCTGCTCAGACCCCTGCTTCTCGGTAGCGGAGCCCAGTCCTTAGCAAACCTCCCCCCAGTCCTCTCTTCTCCACCTCAGAGGTGGTCATCGCAATTAGAATTAAGTCTGGACTCCTACCCATGCCTCCGAAGGCCTGTGGAAGTCTCTGGCGAGGTCTCCAGGCTCCCGGCCTCCTTCAGCTCCTCGGAGGCCGGGCCTCCTCCCTCTGGGCTTTTGCACTTGCAGTTCCCTGGGCCGGGAGCGCTCTTCCTCCCCATCTTCCTGTGACAGGCTCCATCTCATCCCTGGGTCTCAGCTTCAATGTCATTTCCTCACAGAGGCCTTCCCTTCTGAGTCCCTGTCTAAACCACCCTTCTCCCCACTCTGCAGCCTCCCTGACATCACAATTTCAGATCATTTGTTTACTTAGTATCTGCATCTCCACTAGACTGTCTGCTCCATGAGGACGGGGACTGCGTCTGTCTTTGCCCTGTTGTGCCCAGCCTAGAGCAGGCACCCGGTTGTGCTGAGGGAGTCTGTGTGAGGGGGTGCATGTGCCCCAGAGAGGAAAGTGTTCTCTGACTCTGACTGTGCCCTAGATCGGTGCAGAGTCAGAATGAGATTCCCTCCCCGCCCCCTCTACCAGGAGGAACTAGGGGTCTATTTTAGAGAGGAGGAGAGTCCCCTGGCCAGGTTGGGTGGGGCTGAGGTGGTGGATTCCTGCTGCGGTTGGAGAAGGCAGGCTTGGTGTGTGATGTGAAAGGATTCACAGCACAGCCTGGCCCAGCCCCTGTTCAGGGCACAGGGGAGAAGCTGAAGGGGTGCGTGGGAGCCTGACGGAGAGGGACAGAGTGTTGGAAGCCTTTGGCCCAAGATGAAGTCCTGTTCACTGGCAGCCGAACATCTAGATACCTTTTTAAAGAGAAGGTGGACAATCTTCGGCACCGAGTGGCTGCTGGCTCACTCAGCTCACAGTTCCTGCAGCTGGCACCGCGTCTGCTGCCTGGCTCTCTGCCCAAGGCACTGCCATCTCTCTGCCATGTGCCCTGCAGTTGGACAGGACCACGCAGCAATCGAGGCTCAAAGGCACGGTCCCTGGGGCCCTGGGCAGAAAAGCTTTGGTGGATGTCCTGCCTCTTACTGGTCCCACCTCTAACCAGCTGTGTGGCTTTGGGACATGTGTGTCACTTCCCTAGTTTCGGCTACCTCATCTCCATGATATGGGGGTCCAGCCTCTTGGTGTTATGAAATAACATCTCGTCTGGAAGCTCCTAGCACATAGTGCCTGGCACAAAGTAGGTACTTAAAGAATTTTCTTCCTGTTCTCACTACTGAAGGAACAGACTTTCAGAAGTAACTCTGAGAAGTTAGGGTCCCATTACATTCAGGGTATCCTGTATTGAGGCCAGTCTAATATCAGACCCTGGGGAAAGGTCCCTGTTGGGAAGGCTGGAAGGTAGAGCCCACGGTGGGAGGTGCTGACGGGCCTTCCTGGACCACTAGGCACCCCTGTGGCACTGAGGGAGGGGTCCAAGGTCAGCAGCTGACAGAGCCCACAGGCTGGGCAGACCCTGGGTGCCGAGACGTGCTTCATTCTGGGTGGGGCCTGCTATTCTGAGTAATGAGCAGGATAAGGGTGCAGGCGTGAGACCGTGCCGAGCACTGGGGGAAGGGCAAACCTGCCCCATCCCTCCCTCCATGAGCAGAGCCTTTCAGGGTACGCGTGGGCATCAGTCCTCTGTTCATACAGGTGTCTGTGTCCCCAGCGAGATTTTGTCCCTCTGGTCATTGCTTGGAGTGCTCCATTAGCTTTGCCCTGTCGTCTTTACAGAGGGCCTTTGGTTCCTGGGGTGGCATCAGAGAAGGTTGCTTCTCTCCCTCTCCTGGCAGCCTTAGCCTCAGGAAACCAGGGTGCGGCAGTGGAGGGTCTCCCCGTGCTGGGGGAGGAGGAAGCATGGACCTTGAGGGCTGGGGTGTCCTCCGGGGCCCAGGGCCACCTTCAGGACTAGGGAAGCCACACTGTCGCCATGGACATCCTGGAAATGGCAGATGGCTCAGCCACTGGCCCATGTCCCCAGGGCCTGGCAGCTGGAGTCCCCGAGTTTGCTTTTACCTGAGTGTGGCAACGTTGTCCTGCTGTCTGCGCAAAGTGTCCTCCTGTTGATTCATGTTTTCTGCCAAGCAGTTAGGAATCTTGCTTTGGCAGGGAAGGCATGTGTGTGTGCTTTTAAATAGAACGTTCTTAGCTCATGCACACAGACCAGCCTTCTTAACTATTTTGTGTATTGATAAGTTTCATGGAAACAGAAAAGGGATCGAGATGCCTGGATTTCCTTGAGGTTTATTTGTTGGAGGAGGGCACTAGAGAGGGTTTGAGGAAGAAGGGAGGTGAGCCCATGCTGCACACAGTTTCCAAGAGTGCTGTGATTGGCAGAGAGCAGGTGAGGGTGAGGCTGCCACCACTCTTGGCTTCTGGTTTAATTTTTCTGGACTGAATTCTTTGGAACTGCTCTGTCTCTCTGTGACTTTTGCACGCATAATGACCCACGAAGCATTCTGAGGAGGCCCCTTGGTACAACCCCACCGACCCCACGTGGGCTGTCAAGATCATCTTCCTGAGCCTGGAGCCTGGGCTGGAAGAGGAGATGCCAGCCACAGGGGACACTGGGGAGCCTCAGGATGGGCTTGAGACCTGCCCTCCCTGTCAGAGCGCACGGGAAGAGTGTTCTTGAAGTGTAAAGAACTGACTGTCAGCTAGGAGCAGCCGTGAAGTGGTCCTGAGCTGGTTCTTCCACAGAGTGGCGGGGAGCTCAGCCACCTCTGTGAGGACCGCGCCCTGCCACCAAAATGCTGAGCCCCGCTGCATGCCCTACGTGGTGGGATCCCTGGCACCGGTCACCCTGAGAGCTTGCCGCTCTCCAGGGCAGCCCCCACCTGGGGGGTTAGGGAGTTCTCTCCTAGTCTTAGTTCCTTCCATGCTCTGGGGAGGCAGGCACGCTGTGAGGGGCACTCAAAGTCTCCTAGCACAGCTGGCCAGGTCATTGCTGCCTTTAACCATGTTCCAGGCCCAGAGCCACACAGTGGCTCCCCCACTGGTCTTGGATGTCTCCTTTGTCAGCAGCACATTTACAGAGGGGTCTTCAGCTTCTGGATCCTGCAGAAAGCCCCCTCCCGGTGCCACCGTGGAACAGGGGCTGTTGGCTGCAGGACCATGTGGAGGTTCCTAGCACCCAATGTCTGTTCTGTCTTCCAGGTGAGACTGTGGAGATGAGATGGTGGTGGACACTCGTGATGGAATGGAAATCGTCCTACTGTGCAGCCACACCCCACCCCACCCTGCCCTACCCCGACGTGCCTGCCCACGCCAGCACTTCCTCCTAAGTTCTTACATCACCCTCAAACTGGTGACACCACAGGAAAGAAAGACCCAAGAAGTTGGAATGGCTGTTTCCATGGACACAATCTCCATAGTGACAATGTGGGGGGAGGGGGGAGGGGTGGGATGATGGGAAAGGGGGGAATTAAAAGGGAGGGATAAAAATATATATATATAAATCTATTTTTAGTCTGGAAAGACTTTGTTTAAATGAAAGGTGCGCTATCCCTTTTGATTCTATTTTAAAATTATCTAGTTAAAGAACTCCAAATTTGTTCCAATAACAGTGAAATTTAAATGTGAAATTGAACTGAACAAACTCTCATCTCATTAAGGATGGGGGTGTGGCTTTGATCTTTAGTCTGTCTCGCACCAATTCAGAGAACTCTAGACCCAGGATTGAAAGAGCAGACAAACCACACCAAAACCATCCTTCTGTCATTAATTTGTCTCAAAGTGGGAAGGTTTGGGGTGGGGGGAGTGGGGATGGTCCATGTTTTCAGGAGCGAGAGAATGATGTTTAAACACAAAAATAAATTTTTTCATTTCCAGAAACACTATTTATTTATTATTTTTTAAATTTTTTATCTTTTTTTGGGGGGGTGAAATTGGCAGATGCCCGGAGGTCACAGCTGTGTCTTGGGTCACTGTGGCCAGTGAGAACCCCGAATGCCCCACTAAGTGCACATGGCAGGCCAGGGTCAAGAGATGGCCCTCATCTGGGCACATTCCAGGCAGCTGTGCCCTGACCCCCCCTGAGGGGACAGGAAATAAGGTTAGGAATTGACATGGGGGAGGGACTGTTGGCTGTAATCAGTGTGGGTAAGCTGACCAGGGACACCCAGTAAACCCTTTTCTCTTTTGCTTTCATTTTTATAAAGGAGAAGGGGGCCTGTCAGTTGAGCAGCCCCCCATGCTACGTGATTCTTTATGTTGTGTTGTTTTGTTTGTAAATTGTATAATTTTTAAATATCTGAGTTTTAAAAAAAGAAGAAAAAAGTACAAAAAAAAATCTTGTTAAGGCCTTAAGAAGGGGTTAGTGCATCTTTCAGGGGTCACTCTGCCGTGGGGATAAAATAGCTGTTTCACAAAACAGTTTTATTTAAAAAACAAGCAAAAAAATCAAAAAAATAATAAACTTCATTTTAACCTTATTTCCCTTTTTGTTTAATATAAAGCGAATGCGTCTCTTCCTCATCCCATTCCAGCCCCCAAAGGTGGCTTTGGTGCTGCCACAGAGGCGACGGCCATCTGAGTGGTCCAGTGGATCCTTAGCCTCGCCCAGGCCCCGCGGCCCTTGCGGCGGGAAGGCCTGGAAGGAAGCAAAACCAAAGGCTCCTGTCTGCTGCCCTGCCTAGGTGGGCGGAACTCAGCCAGTGTGTGGGGATGGTCAGATTTACTTAAGTTGATATGAGGACATATTTCCAATCAACATTAATTTTAAAGGTTATAAAAAAATAATGCAATGTTAATGGACTTTTTTAGAGAACAGAAATACTGGAAGGAATGTTGTGGAGTAGAAATAAGCAATTATAAATGAGTTCTTGTGTGCTTATCAATTTGGGGCTGCAGAAATGGCAGATTAATTTCGTTTTAATGGCTACATCCAGCAGTGCGGTCCATTTCTCATTTTGCTTGTGAGGATGGAGGTGTGGGTGGGTGTGCTGTGTGGGCCATGAGACCTGCATCGAAATAACTGCTTTTTGAGCTGTTTGGTTTCTCTTCTGGTCTTGGCTTGGCATTAACACACTTAGATGAAATTGATAGATTTCAGGTGTCAAGGGCTAACCCACAAAACTTGAAAAATATGTATCTTGAGGAAAACATTTTCCTGACAGCAACTGATTCTTTGTCATTTTGCCTTTTATCCTTCTGTCCCCTTTTGACTTGATGATACTTGAGCAAAACTCTTGTCATTGTTCTAGGTCTTCCCTCAAACTGGCTTCTGAAGTGACCTTTTACTGGCAAGTGGCTGTGTCCCACACTCCCTCCTGGCTCCAGCTTTCTGGCTTCTGTAGGAAGCCTCAGCTGCTCACGTGCGTTCCAGCTCCCGCCGCTTTAGAGTTCTGTGTATTTTGTAATAGACTTTATTTTTTAGAGCAGTTTTAGGTTCGTAGTGGTATTGAGCAGAATGTACAGAAAGTTCCCATATACCCCTTGCCTCCCCCCACAGCTTTTCCTACCAGAGTGTTACATTTGTTACAATCAGTGAACCCACATTCACACATCATCATCACCCAGAGTCCACAGTTTACATCAGGGTTCACCCTTGGTGTTGCACATTCTATGAGTTTGGACAAATGTACACTGACATATATCCACCATTATAGGATCACACAGAGAAGTTTCACTGCCCTGAAAATCCTGTGTCCGCCTGTTCCCCAGCTCCTGGCAAACACTGATCTTTTTTCTGTCTCCATAGTGTTGCCTTTTCCAGAATGTCATATAGGTGGAATCATACAGTATGTAGCCTTTTCAGATTGCCTTCTTCACTTGGTAATAGGCATTTACGGTTCATCCATGGCTTTTCATGGCTTGAAGGCTCATTTCTTTCGAGTGCTGAAGAATATTCCGGTGTCGGGATGTACCACAGTATCCATTCACCTGCTGAAACACATCTTGGTTGCTTCCGAGGTTTGGCAATTTTGAATAAAGCTGCTGTGAACATCCCTGTGCAGGTTTTCTATGGACATAAGTTCTCAACTCCTTCGAGTCGGTATCAAGGAGTGTGATTGCTGGATCACATGGTAAGAATGTTGGGTTTTGTAAGGAACCCCCAAAGTGCCTTCCAAAGTGTCTGTGCCATTTTGCATTCTCACCAACAATGTATGAGACCGCCTGTTGCTCCGCATCCTCCCCAGCATTTGGTGTTCTCAGTGTTCTGGATTTGACCATTTTAATAGGTGTGTAGTGGAAATGTATTTTTTTAATAATTTTAAATCATAAGGAAACATAAAATTTGCCATCTGAACCAGTGAGTGTACAGCAGAGTAGTGTTCAGTATATTCACATTGTGCAGCGGGTCTCCAGAACTTTTTCAGCTTGCCAAGCCCAAGCCCAAACCCTGCAACCACAAATCAACCCGGAGGCGGGCCCTGCCCAGCTCTGGTCCTACGCGTGTTCCCTCCTCGGCCGCGGCCTCCTGCGCCCCCCGGCGCCCGCCTGCGGAACTGCAGACGCGGCCGCCCTGCCGGGGCCTCCACCTGGATCCCAGCGCTGCGCTGGGCGGGTCGGCACTGCGAGTCAGGTGAGGCGGCCAGGCCCGCGGCCCCACAAGTGGACGCAGCTCCCACTCTTCCTTTCTGTCCCCAGGGAGGAGCGGGAATTGAGGGGTTTCCTCCGCGGGCGCTCCATGCCGCGGGGGGAGGGGCAAGGCGAGCCAAATGCCACCAACTTTCCTAGCGGCCTGGCTAGTGCTGCAGGTCCCTACCTGCTTTCTAGGGGGCTCTCCAAGGGTCTGCTCCGCATCGCGTTGGGGACCCAGGGCCGCGTCTCGGTGCTTGGGGGACTCGGGCCGCCGCTTCCTGCTCGCCGTCGTGCTGACGTCACCCCGGACTCTAAGTCTCAGTCCACAGTGTGCAGAGGGCCCTTCCCTGTGTGGGTGAACACCTGTGACACACGTGGTCCCAGGGGGCGCTCACCCCTCCACCCCAGCACCTTCAGCAGAGAAAAAGGACAGCCAGGGCGGGCTGAGTATGTTTCTAAAATAAGAAATCTCAGTAACTCACATGTAGAGCAGCAGCTCAGAGCCTGCGTTTTGAGATGGACTGGAATGCTGCTCTGTGACTTTGACCTCCTGACATGTCCCCTGAGACAGTCTCCTCCATGCCCTGGGGACCTTAAAGCCACCAACCCTACAGGGCTGTGGGGAGGACACGTGGAGTGAGCAGCAGAGCCTGGCACGCGATTCCCTGATCAATGGAAGCTGCAATTGCACAATGATTGCAACAGGCCATCGGCCTCATGATTGTACTGTGTGCTCATTGTACTCATGAGGTTTCCTCAAGGTCTCCCCGTCCTGGACAACAGGCCCCGAGTATGGGGGCTCTCCTTGAATTACAGACATGTCTGTCCCTGCCTTCATATCTTCATTAGGGTGACTGACTGGGTGGTCATGACACATCCAAAACAAAGGGTGGATAAAGACAGTTTATCCAGGGCCACTCTGTGACCAACACTCCAACCATCCTGCCCTCCTGCTGACACCACCTGATTCTCTGACAGTCCTGTGTGGAAAGTTGCCGCCCACAGGACAGGACATTCAATGAGGCCAAGGAGAGGCCACAGGCTGGACCCAGGAAGTCCTGAGGGTGCCCATGGGTCTTGCCCTCCTAGTCTGTAGAGTGGCCTTAAAACTGGTCTGCCTGCGTTCTGGGGGCCCAGCAACCCTGGTTCCCCACAGTCCAGTCCTCAGCCAGACCTGCAAAGCTGCCTCCCTCCCACTGCCCCTCACCCCCCTGCACAGGACTTTGCAGTTGCCCTTGGTCCCGTTGCAAGGTCACCTTGGCTTGCAGTGCCAAGCCAGCCAAAGTCCTCCAAGAAGTCCTCCCAGAAAGTCCTGCTCCAGTCTGGGGCAGTGTCCCCATGACCTCAAAGCAGTCTGTGCACTGCTGGCCCAGCCTGTCAGCTCTCAGCCTTCCTGCTCCTCCTCTTGGTCATGAGCACCTTGGAGCAGGGGCCACCATCGTCTTCCCGCCAGAGTCCGAGTGCCCAGCCCAGCACCCAGCGCATGGTCCGTCCTGCGGGCTGGAACAGAATCCAAGGCCTGACCAAGGCAAGATGCAGGGAAGGTCCCCAGCAAGCGACACCCTTGCCCTGGGCCTGGCGGGAGAGTGGGGATGTGGGAATTCAGAAGGGGAGGAGCAGCTTTCACAAGCCAGGCAGGAACTGCAAATGTTGCAAGCCAATACCAAGAGGCCACGGTCCCGGGGAGCCATCTCTGGGTGGCCATCTCTGAGTGGGGGATGTGCAGATGCACCCTGGGAAGAAGCTGGTCCTCTTACTGTTGGGGAGTGAGGGAGAGAACTGCGGGGACACGGGGGTGGGGAGTGCCTCCTGCAGGCCCTGCTTCAGCTCAGGAGAGAATACTCCAGCTGTTTCTAGGATGAGAGCTTGGCACACATACCCCTGGGATGGGTGAGGGGGCCTGACCCCTACCCAGGAAATGTCCCTTCCCCACCCTCTGGGCTCCTGAGCCTTCCAATTGGAGTGGGTTTTGGCCTCAAATTTCCCATCAGCTTCACTGATTTAAACTCAGCCTCAAATCCCACAACTTCTATTGTTGAAGAAGGAGGGTGCTGAGGCTGGTGGGCAGCAGCCCTGCCCTGGCGTGGTGTGGTCACCCCCCTGCTTGGAGGGAGTGAGATCCTGAGCGAAAGGGGAAGCCTGGGAGCCACAATTCCAGCCTGGAAGTGGCACACACTGACACAGGTTGGTCCCGAGGTTTGCATCTTTCCTTGAGGGACCAGAGAGTCAGGGTTGGAAGGGATGGGGCTGGAGCAGGGGGACCTGGCCCAGGGAGAGGGAGGAGGCCGGCAAAAGGGGAGGCCTGAGAATCCACTCCTGTGGTCCTCAGTAGGCCTGTGAGGGTGTAAAGAAATTACGTCGTCCCCACTTGCCGACCCCTCCCACCCCCACCCCTGTCTTCCAGAAAGAGTCTGAGCAGCTGATGTTCAAGAACAAATGATAATGAGGAGGAGGAAGCAGGCCCCCTCCTCTGGGGACAGAGTCACATCCTCTGCTAAGCCACTCTGGTCCCCTGAGCTTCCTGGCAGCTCAGTCAACAAGGGCTGGGGCCCACCCCACAGTTCTGTGTCAGGAAAGTGGATACAGGCACGAGGAGATTCATCACCTGGGTGGCCTCATGAGCTAGGAGATCAAGGACCAGTTTGTAACCAACTTAGGAAGGGTCTCCTGGCCATTAAACTGCCTGTTGGGTGACTAGGGAGCTCTGGGAACAACACCGCTGCCTCCCCACCTCCAGATTCAAACCTGCACCAGCCAGGTGAGGGCCAGGTGAGGGTCCTCAGCATCACTGCCAGCAGCCTCCAGGCGGGGAGAGGAGGGAGTCGGCTCCAGGCAACCACTGAGAACAAGTGTGTGTGTAAGTGGTGCTTGTATTAATGTGTGTCTATATAAGGTTTTGAGAGTGTATAAATGTGTGTGTGCATGTGCTTGTGTGTCAGTATGTGAGCACGTGGGTAGTGTGTGAATGTGTGAGTGGTCTGTGAGTGTGTGATCTGTGTCTGTGTGTGTTGAGTGGACTAGTGTGAAGTGAGGGACACAGAGAACTTTAAGCATCCCTCCACGCCTCCCCCAGCGCCTGCGGACCCTCTGAACATAGTGACCTTCCTGAGAATGGCAGGAACAAAGCAGGGAGGTGAAGGTCACTCAGGAGGAGGCAGGTGAGACATCGGAAGGCAAGAATGTGTTCTGGGGATGACGCTGTGACCACATTAGGGAGTGTGAGCCTGATATGACAGGTGGGGCAGGATCAAGTCCAAAGACCCCTGGTGCTTCCTCGGAGCCTGTACAATGCTGGGGAGTCAGGCTGGGGGTGAGGACATCTCTACCCCTGACCCTGGGTAATCACATGGAGGGGACAGCAGGGACAGGACTTCTGTACCATGCTCCTGACCTTCCCCGGCCCCTCCCTGCTCCCTCTGGCAGCACAGTCATGCCAACAGGCTCAAGGCAGAGGGCAAAAGCCAGTCTCAGCTCCCTTTATAAAGAGAGGCCAGGCTGGTCGAGCCCTCAGGGTTGGTGACAGTGCCCTGCCTGGCCTGGTCCGACGTCCTGGTGTGGTGAGGGGTGCCTGTGTGTCCAGAGCGGAGGAGCCGGGTGCCCACTGAGGCAGCCATGGGGCTGCTGACCGGGGAGACACTGGGGCCCCTGGCCGTGGCTGTGGCCATCTTCCTGCTCCTGGTGGACCTGATGCACCGGCGCCAGCGCTGGGCCCCATGCTACCCACCAGGCCCCATGCCCCTGCCTGGGCTGGGCAACCTGCTGCAGGTGGACTTCCAGGACACGCTTTGCTGCTTTACTCGGGTGAGGCAGGTGGGGGTGAGCACAGAGGTCCTGGGGACCCACATGGCAGCAGACAGTGGGTGGTGGTGAAGCCACAGGCTGGACAGGGAGCTGGGGGAAAGGAGGAGGCAGGTTTGAGAGGCCTCCTGGGGAAGGACATCTGTGCAGGGCCTGAGGACAGTCTGAATTTTCCAATCAAAGATCAGAGAGGGCAAAGGCCTGGAGGGGGTAGGTCTTGGCCGTGGGTTTGGGATCATGTGGGACAGGGCCTAAGTTATGTGATCCTGAGTCCCTTCTGAGGACATCAGGAGGAGACGACCTAAGATTGGGGGAAGGGAGTCTGGTCATGAGCCCCATTTACCTCAGGAAATTGAGGTTGAGAGGGACAGTGACCAGGTTCCAACCTTTTGCTGCTGTGAGACCCTGGGCCTCACTGCTCACCTCTGTGAACCTCAGTTTCTTCACCTGTAAAATGGAATGCTAACTTGGCCTACTGACAATGTTGGTGACCTCTGCAAAGTCATGGCTGAGTGGTCTGTTCCAACGTGAGGTCCTTGACCATAGAGGATGTGACCTCTAGCGTCACAAGGCCAGATAGGTTCCTTGCACCCACTCTTTGCTGGCGGCCCAGGGGTCCCCTTAGGCTAGGGCCAGGAGACTGGCTCCAGCAGCCTGGCAGGGGCGGGACTTGTGGAATGCCCTTGACCCTCGGCCTGCAGCTGCGGCGACGCTTCGGGGACGTGTTCAGCCTGCAGCTGGCCTGGACGCCCGCGGTCGTGCTCAATGGGCTGGCGGCCATGCGCGAGGCGCTGGTGGACCGCGGCGAGGACACCTCCGACCGCCCACCTGTGCCCGTATACGAGCACCTGGGCTACGGGCCGCACGCGGAGGGTAACTGGAGGAGGGGAGGACCGCGGTCCGGCGGGGACTGGGCTCGCAGTGACCCGAGACCCGGCAGGGCCAAGC
Organism: Ceratotherium simum simum; assembly: GCF_057802395.1. NCBI lineage: Eukaryota > Metazoa > Chordata > Mammalia > Perissodactyla > Rhinocerotidae > Ceratotherium > Ceratotherium simum. The sequence goes on from NC_141924.1 coordinate 7,903,369, forward strand.
GGAGGCAGGGTGGTGGACCTGCGGAGCAAGAAAAGTCAGCGAATTTCAAGGGGCAGCAGGTGGAGGAAGAAGACGGTCCGAGGGTCCGGAGGTGGATGTGGGCGGGCCGGAGGGCGGGCCCGGATCTTCCTTGAAGGAAGGTGGTCTCCGTGGGCAGAGCCAAGAGTGGAGCCAAGACCTGCCCACAGTGGGGAGAACTGGCGAGCAATGTGGCTGGGAGAGGGTGGGCTCTGTCCCCAGCCAGATGGGGGTGTGGAGTGGCCCGGCCTTGGCGGGAAGGAGAACGAGGTTAGAGTGGGCGGAGCAGGCGCGAGGCTGTGTGAACAGGGGCGGGGGGCGGGGCATGTCTCTGGTGTAGACGGAAGGGCAGGCGAGCCAGTCAGCTAAGTGTGCGCGCAGAGGCGGCGCCAGGGCACACCCGAGCCACGCCCACGACCGCCCCGCTCCCAGGAGTGATTCTAGCCCGTTATGGGGGCGCGTGGCGGGAGCAGAGGCGCTTCTCCGTGTCCACCCTGCGCAACTTCGGCCTGGGCAAGAAGTCACTGGAGCAGTGGGTGACCGAGGAGGCCTCGTGCCTCTGCGCCGCCTTCGCAGACCAGGCCGGTGAGTGCTGGGCTGAGGGACAGGAGACAGGGATGGAGGCTGGGGAAGAGGAGATGGAGGCGAACCCCTGACCTGCACCGTCCCCTCCCAGGACGCCCCTTTAGCCCCAACGCCCTCCTGAATAAAGCAGTGAGCAACGTGATCTCCTCCCTGACCTTCGGGCGCCGCTTCGAGTACAACGACCCGCGCTTCCTCGAGCTGTTGGACCTCGCGGAGAAAGGTGTGCAGGAGGAGTCAGGCTTCCTGCGCAAGGTAACGGTGGGGGAGCCAAGGAGCCCTGCAGGCGAGCTCCATGGAGGCCTGTGCCCTGCAACGGGGTTCCGTGGAGGAGGATTTGTCTAGAGGGGTGTTGGCACAGCGGACCCCAGGAGAGGGCTAAGGAAAGTGTATCTGCCACTGGAAGCCACCAGAGCCCATGAGATGTAGATTTTAGGTTTCTCCTTCTGGGGCCCAGGCAGCTAGGGGAGGGTAGAGGCCCAAACTTAGGGAGGAGCCAGGTCACTGTGGGGGACACCGTGGAGGCGGCTGGGCCTTGACAGGTTGAGGTGAACACCTGAGCACAGGGAGGACCCAGGGCCCCACATGTGTGACCAAAACAGGTGCTGGAAGCGATCCCAGTGCTCCTGCGCATCCCAGGGCTGGCTGCCAAGGTCTTTCCGGGGCAGAGGGCCTTCATGGCCCTGCTGGATGAGCTGATTGCTGAGCACAGGATGACCCGAGACCCGGCCCAGCCTCCCCGAGACCTGACCGACACCTTCATGGACAAAGTGGAGAAGGTGAGGTGCTAGGGACAGGGACAGGGACATGGGTTGTGGGTTGAGGGTCCATGAGGGGAGCCCAGGCGAGGTGGGGCCTGTGTATCACCCAGTGATCAGTCAACCCGGGGTGATGGGTGCAGAGTGGGAGGCCATTTGGGGTTTTCTCCCTCGGCAACAGAGCCCACCCTCTCTGCGTGGGCCAGGCCAAGGGGAACCCCGAGAGCAGCTTCAATGATGAGAACCTGCGCCTGGTGGTGGCTGATCTGTTCTCTGCTGGGATGGTGACCACGTCAATCACGCTGGCCTGGGCCCTCCTGCTCATGATCCTGCACCCGGATGTGCAGCGTGAGCCCAGCCTGGGGGCCTGGTGGGATGGGGCAGGGAGGAGAGGGACAGGCTGGGGGCCCTGAACTGGGCTGGCCACCAGGAGCTCTAAGCAAAGGCAGGGCCCTGGCTCAGAGGTCACAGTGACCTCCTCCTTCCCGTGGGCACAGCCCCTGCACAGGAGTCAGGAGGAGGTTCAGGTCCAGCCCCCTGGGTTCTGACCACTGTGGGGACGCTTGTCTGTCCAGGCCGTGTCCAACAGGAGATCGATGAGGTGATAGGGCAGGCGCGGCGACCAGAGATGGGGGACCAGGCCCACATGCCCTTCACCATGGCCGTGGTCCATGAGGTGCAGCGCTTTGGGGACATCATCCCACTGGGCGTGTCCCACTTGACATCCCATGACGTTGAAGTGCAGGGCTTCCTCATCCCCAAGGTAGGCCTGTGGCCCTCCTCACCCCAGCTCAGCTCCACCTGCCCCCTGGTAGCCCCAGCATGGCCATTGCCAGGTGTGACCAGGACTGGAACCCAGGCCACCTGATCCTCATTTCCCCAGGCACCAACTGTCCAGCCTGGGTGGGTGTGGGGATGAAGCAGAGGTAGGGCGGGCCAGGTGCATGCAGAGCCCGCAGTCTGGGTAGGGGAAGACAAACTAAAATGTGCCACAGTCTGTTGGAGGATCCATGTACATAGGGACTGGTGGTAGGAAGGGCGCCCATGGGAGGCTATTCTCTTGGCCCTGCCATGGGTACGAGGAGGGTGCGGGGAATTTCTTGAGCTGAGATTGACTTGAAAGTGTCCACGTGTGTGCCAGGCAGAAACTGTAGCCTATGCATGTTTGGTGGCAGGGGTCCAGGCAACCCCCAGCCCAGACCCCACCCATGCCAGGCATCTCCTGCCAGGGGACGACGCTCATCACCAACCTGTCCTCGGTGCTGAAGGACGAGACCGTCTGGAAGAAGCCCTTCCGCTTCCACCCCGAGCACTTCCTGGACGCCCAGGGCCGCTTCGTCAAGCAGGAGGCCTTCATGCCCTTCTCAGCAGGTGCCTGTGGGGAGCCTGGCTCGCTGCCCCCTCCTGAGGGAGTCTTGGAGGCGTTGAGCCCAGACCCCCAGGCTCACTGACCCCCCCATACCCACCCACAGGCCGCCGCTCGTGCCTCGGGGAGCCCCTGGCCCGCATGGAGCTCTTCCTCTTCTTCACCTGCCTCCTGCAGCGCTTCAGCTTCTCGGTGCCCGCTGGGCAGCTCCGCCCCAGCAACTATGGTGTCTTTGGCTTCCTGGTGACCCCGTCCCCCTACCAGCTCTGTGCTGTGCCCCGCTAGACAGGGAGCACCAAGCCCCTAACCCAGTCCTTGCTGAAACGGTGATGTCCAATAAACCAATCTGATGGCTCCAACCTGTCCTGAGTCCCACCTGGGCCCCCTGAACAGCCCCTGGCAGTGATTTGGCCTCAGCAGCCTCCCCAAGGCCAGCTCCTACCCCTGCCTGATCCAGCCTTACCTGGCATTTAACCCCATTTGAGAGACGGGTATACTGAGGCTCACAAGGTGACAGCTTACCCTCTAATCACCCATGGAGACCCAGCACTGGCTGCCCTGGTTGGTGACTAAGTCCATGCAAAAGTCTTGACTCCTGGGTGTCAGGGAGCAGGAGGAGTGTGAATGGGCTTCTGATAGGAATCAGCCCAATCCCTGGCTGGGTGAGCACCCTCAGGTTCAGGGATTCACCACACAGCTTAAAAGGAGAAGCTGGGACATGAGGTGTCCACAGGGGCTTTGAAAAGCTCTGACACATTCCTGGGAATCTCAGAGGCCCTGCACTTGTGTAGGGCTGTGTGGAGTTGTGTGCATGCTCAGGAAAGACCTGGGGGTGGGGGGCCTGAGCTGTCCCCTCGGACTGAGCTTGATCATCTGGGCAAACAGGGAGCAGAGGCTGAGGGAAAGTTGTAAACTCTAAAGCCAGTGCCTGGCTGAATGTTGAAAGTATGTCCCAGCACACAGAGAGCACTTCTGTGCAGCAAAGACTGGGAAAGTGATTGGTTCCAGACATTTAAGGAAATCTCTAACCAATCATTAGCTGACCACCAAGCTAACTGAGTAGAGACTTCAGTGGCCACACACAATAAAAAATAGAGACTTTATGGAATTAGTTCAGAACAGTCACTAAGCAAAGAAAGAACTACAATGACCACCAACAACAGCAAGAACAAACCCTGGGGAGCAAAGAGAGTCTGATTTCCAGAGTTGCCACATTATCTCATTTGAAATGTCCCGTTTTCAACAAAAAATTACATGACACGGAAAGGAACAAAAATGGATGGCTCATAGACAGGAAAAAGGCCATCAATAAAAACCATCCCTGATGGTTGAGTTGCTGGACACAGACTGCATATCAGCTAATTCGGTATGTTCACAGGACTAAGAGAAACCTTGTCTAATGAACTACAGGGAAGTGAGAGTATGATGTGTCACCAATTAAGGAACAGCTGTAATGAGACACAAATTTTAAAAAGGAACTAAGTAGAAAATCTGGAGTTGAAAAGCTCAATAAGTGAAATGGATGTTCACTGCAGAAACTCAAGAGCAGACTTTAACAGAGAGAAGAAAAATCAGTGAACATGAGGACAATCAGCTGAGCTGATCCAGGCTGAGGAACAGAAACGAGGATGAAGAATAATGAGCAGAGATTCAGAAACCTGTGGGCACCATCAAGCATACCACACATAATGGGAGTCCTAGCAGAAGAAGAGAGAGATAAAGGACTAGAAGGAATATTGAAGAAATGTTGAAAAATGAATACTCCCCAAATTTGATGAAAAACATTAATCTACTCAACCAAGAAGCTCAGTGAACCCCAAGTAGGATAAAATCAGAGATCTGCACACATCATAATCAAACCAGGAAAACACAGAGAATTTTGAAAGCAGCAAGAAAGATGGGAGATGCTCCTCATCATGAACAAAGGATCTGTCCTCAATAACACTGACGTTAAGATTCTAACCAGAAACAATAGAGTGCAGAAAGCAGTGGGATGACAATAGCCCTCAGGAAGTGACTGGAGGATGTCACAAGCTCGGGAAAGGGCCTCTGGGCTCCACCATTTGTCCAGTCAGGGTAAATGGGGAGCTCAGAGAACAACCCTTTTGCCCCCCGACACCAAGAGATAAACTTGCGACGGCTACACCAGAGCCTAGGAATCTGGGCTGTGCTGCAAGCCGGGTGAGGACCCCGAGCTTCATGGGGAGCAGCCTCCACCAGAAGAGGCCCCGCGCAAGCATCCACAGCCCTCGCTGAGAACCAGGGCACTTGGCGCTTCGTCTGCGTGCGTGCGTGCGTGCGTGCGTGTGTGTGTGTGTGGGAATCTGTCCACGTTGAGTTCAAGTGTGAGTGTGTGTTTTCATGTGAGTTTTGTCTGAGTGTGGGTGGTTCTGTCTGTGAATAGATTTCTGTGTGGTGTTTCTGTGTGTGTGTGTGCGCGCGCGTGTGAACATGAAGGTAAAAGCCCAAGCCCCGTACCCATAAACCATCTCTGGGAGGCGGGCCCTGCCCAGCTCCCCCTCCCGCCCCTGTTCCCTGCTCGGCCGCGGCCTCCTGCGCCGCCCGGCGCCCGCCTGCGGAACTGCAGCCGCGGCTGCCCTGCCGGGGCCTCCCCCTGGATCCCAGCGCTGCGCTGGGCGGGTCGGCACTGCGAGTCAGGTGAGGCGGCCAGGCCCGCGGCACCACAAGTGGACGCAGCTTCCACTCTTCCTTTCTGTCCCGAGGGAGGAGCGGGAATGGGGGGGTTTCCTCCTCGGGCGCTCCATGCCGCGGGGGGAGGGGCAAGGCGAGCCAAATGCCACCAACTTTTCCAGCGCCCTGGCTGAGGCTGCAGCTTCCTACCTGCTTTCTAGGGCTTTCTCCCAGAATTTGCTCGACATCGCATGGGGGACCCAGGGGCGGCGCTTCCTGGTCCCCAGTTGTGCTGACATCACTCCTGGGCTCTCTCAGCCCACAGTGTCCAGAGGACCCTTCCCTGCTGGGTGAACACCTGTGACAGGCATGGTCCCTGGGGGCGCTCACCCCTCCACCCCAGCACCTTCAGCAGAGAAAAAGCACAGCGAGGGCGGGCTGAATGTGTTTCTAAAATTAGAAATCTCAGTAATTTACATGTAGAGCAGCAGCTCAGAGCCTGCGTTTTGAGATGGATCCTAATGCTGCTCTGTGACTTTGACCTCCTGACCTGAACCCTGAGACTCAGTCTCCTCCATGCCTTGGGGACCCTAAAGGCACCTGCCTTACAGGGCTGTGGGGAGGACACATGGAGTGAGCAGCAGAGCCTGGCACGCGATTCCCTGATCAATGGAGGCTGCAATTGCACAATGATTGCAAAGGCTATCGGTCTCACAATTGTACTGTGTGCTCATTGTACTCCCGAGGTTTCTGCAAGGCCCCCCCCCCCCGGCCCCCCGCCCCTGTCCTGGACAACAGGCCCCGAGTCTAGAGGACTCTGCCTGAATTACAGACATGTCTGTGCCTGCCCTTGGTATCCTCATTATGGTGACTGCTTGGGAGGGTGTGACACATCAAAACAAAGGGTGGATAAAGACAGTTTATCCAGGGCCACTATACGAACAACACAGGGACCATCCTGCCCCCACTCCCCCCCACCCCGCTAACACCACCTGATTCTCTGACAGTCCTGGGTAGAAAGTTGCTGCCCACAGGACAGGACATTCAACTGAGGCCAATGAGAGGCCACAGGCTGGATCCGGGAAGTCCCCAGGGTACCCATGGGTCTTCCTCTCCTGGTCTGTTGAGTGGCCACAAAGCTGTTCTCCCTGCCTCGTGGAGGCCCAGGGACGCCAGTTCCCTCCAGCCCAGTCCTCGGCCTGACTTCCAAAGCACCAGTCTTGAGCTGCCTCCCTCTCTCTACCCCTCACCCCTCTGCCCAGGACTTTACAGTGGCCCTTTGGTCCCACTGCCAGGTCACCTTGGCTTGCAGTGCCAAGCCAGCCAAAGTCCTCCAGGAAGTTTTCCCAGAAAGTCCTGCTCCAGCCTGAGGCAGTGTCCCCAGGACCCTCAAAGCAATCCCCACACTGCTGGCCCAGCCTGTCAGCTCTCTGTCTTCCTGTTCCTCCTCTTGGTCGTGAGCACCGTGGAGCAGGGGCCCACCATCGTCTTCCCGCCAGGCTGCGAGTGCCCAGCCCAGCACCCAGCACATGGTCCGTCCAGTGGGGGTGGAACAGAAATCAAGGCCTGAGCAAGGCACGATGCAGGGAAGGCCGGGTAAACTGAGGAAGGCCCACTGGGCCCCAGCAAGCTACACCCTCTGGCCCTGGGCTTAGCAGGAGAGTGGGGATGTGGGAATTCAAAGGGGAGGAGCAGCTTTCACAAGCCAAGCATGAACTGCAAACATTGAAAGCCAATACCAAGAGGCCACAGCCCCGGGGAGCCATCTCTGGGTGGCCATCTCTGAGTGGGGAAATTCTGCGGGCACCCTGGGAAGAAGCTGGTCCTCTTACTGTTGGGGAGTGAGTGATGGAGAGAACTGGGGGGTAACAGGGGTGTGCAGTGCCTCCTGCAGGCCCTGCTTCAGCTCGGGAGAGAATACTCCAGCTGTTTCCAGAATGGGAGCTTGTCTCACATACTCCTGGGATGGGTGAGGGGACCTGATCCCTACCCAGGAAATGCCCCTTCCCCACCCTCTGGCCTCCTGAGCCTTCCCATTTAGTGGGTTTTGGCCTCAGAGTTCCCATCAGCTTCACTGATTTAAAAACAGCTTCAAATCCCAGCAGTTTTCTTCTTGAAGAAGGAGGGTGCTGAGGCTGGCGGGCAGCTCCCCTGCCCTGGCATGGTGTGGTCACCGCCCTGCTGGAGGGGGTGAGAGGCTGAGCAAGAGGGAGGGCCAGGTAGCCACAGTTCCAGCTGGGAGGTGGCACACACTGGTGTGAGATAGTGCCCAGGTTTGTGTCTTTCCTTGAGGGACCAGAGAGTCAGGGTTGGAAGGGATGGGGCTGGAGCAGGGGGAACCTGGCCCAGGGAGAGGGAGGAGGCCAGCAAAGGGGGAGGCCTGAGAATCCATTCCTTGTGGTCCTCAGCAGGCCTGTGAGGGTGTAAAGAAATTACATCATCCCCACTTGCTTTCCATCCTCCTGTCTTTTAGAAAGAGTTTGAGCAGCTGATGTTCAAGGACAAATGATAATGAGGAGGAGGAAGCAGGCCCCCTCCTCTGGGCACAGAGTCACATCCTCTGCTAAGCCACCCTAGTACCCTGAGCTTCCTGGCATCTCAGTCAACAAGGGCGAGTGCCCACCCCACATTTCTCTGAGTCAGGAAAATGGACACAGGCCCGAGGAGATTCACCACCTGGGTGGCCTCAAGAGGTCAAGGACCAGTTTGTAACCAACTTAAGAATGGTCTCCTGGTCTTCAAACTAGCTGGTTGGGTGACTATGAAGCTCTGGGAACAACGCTGCTGCCTCTACCACCAGATTCAAACCTGCACCAGCCAGGTGAGGGTCCTCAGCATCACTGCCAGCAGCCTCCAGGCGGGGAGAGGAGGGAGTCGGCTCCAGGCAACCACTGAGAACAGGTGTCCTGGTGCTGGGTTTGCATGTGTATGTGTGTGTGTGTGTAAGTGGTGCTTGTATTAATGTGTGTCTATATAAGGTTTTGTGAGTGTGTAAATGTGTGTGTGCATGTGCTTGCGTGTCAGTATGTGAGCACGTGGGTAGTGTGTGAATGTGTGAGTGGTCTGTGAGTGTGTGATCTGTGTCTGTGTGTGTTGAGTGGACTAGTGTGAAGTTAGGGAGACAGAGAACTTTAAGCATCCCTCCATGCCTCCCCCAGCGCCTGTGGACCCTCTGAGCATAGTGACCTCCCTGAGAGTGGCAGGAACAAAGCAGGGAGGTGAAGGTCACTCAGGAGGAGGCAGGTGAGACATCGGAAGGCAAGAATGTGTTCTGGGGATGACGCTGTGACCACATTAGGGAGTGTGAGCCTGATATGACAGGTGGGGCAGGATCAAGTCCAAAGACCCCTGGTGCTTCCTCGGAGCCTGTACAATGCTGGGGAGTCAGGCTGGGGGTGAGGACATCTCTTTTCTCTACCCCTGACCCTGGGCAATCACGTGGAGGGGACAGCAGGGACAGGACTTCTGTACCATGCTCCTGACCTTCCCCGGCCCCTCCCTGCTCCCTCTGGCAGCACAGTCATGCCAACAGGCTCAGGGCAGAGGGCAAAGGCCAGTCTCAGCTCCCTTTATAAAGAGGGTCCAGGCTGGTCGAGCCCTCAGTGTTGGTGAGAGTGCCCTGCCTGGCCTGGTCCGACGTCCTGGTGTGGTGAGGGGTGCCACTGTGTCCAGAGGAGCCCAGTGCCCACTGAGGCAGCCATGGGGCTGCTGACCGGGGAGACACTGGGGCCCCTGGCCGTGGCTGTGGCCATCTTCCTGCTCCTGGTGGACCTGATGCACCGGCGCCAGCGCTGGGCCCCACGCTACCCACCAGGCCCCATGCCCCTGCCTGGGCTGGGCAACCTGCTGCAGGTGGACTTGGACGACCCGCTTTGCTGCTTTACTCGGGTGAGGCAGGTGGGGGTGAGCACAGAGGTCCTGGGGACCCACATGGCAGCAGACAGTGGGTGGTGGTGAAGCCACAGGCTGGACAGGGAGCTGGGGGAAAGGAGGAGGCAGGTTTGAGAGGCCTCCTGGGGAAGGACATCTGTGCAGGGCCTGAGGACAGTCTGAATTTTCCAATCAAAGATCAGAGAGGGCAAAGGCCTGGAGGGGGTAGGTCTTGGCCGTGGGTTTGGGATCATGTGGGACAGGGCCTAAGTTATGTGATCCTGAGTCCCTTCTGAGGACATCAGGAGGAGACGACCTAAGATTGGGGGAAGGGAGTCTGGTCATGAGCCCCATTTACCTCAGGAAATTGAGGTTGAGAGGGACAGTGACCAGGTTCCAACCTTTTGCTGCTGTGAGACCCTGGGCCTCACTGCTCACCTCTGTGAACCTCAGTTTCTTCACCTGTAAAATGGAATGCTAACTTGGCCTACTGACAATGTTGGTGACTCTGCAAAGTCATGGCTGAGTGGTCTGATCCACTCAGGGTCTGATCGAGGCCCTCGACCATAGAGGATGTGACCACCAGTGTCACAAGGCCAGATAGAGTCCTTGTACCCACTCACTGCTGGCGGCCTAGGGGTCCCCCTGGGTCTAGAGCCAGGAGACTGGGTGGGGAAACCTGGGGTGGGGCGAGACTTGTGGAATGCTCTGGACTCTTGTCTGGCAGCTGCGGCGTCGCTTCGGGAACGTGTTCAGCCTGCAGCTGGCCTGGACGCCCGCGGTCGTGCTTAACGGGCCGGCAGCCATGCGCGAGGCGCTGGTGGACCGCGGCGAGGACACCTCCGACCGCCCACCTGCGGCCGCCTACGAGCACCTGGGCTACGGGCCGCACGCGGAGGGTAACTGGAGGAGGGGAGGACCGCGGTCCGGCGGGGACTGGGCCCGCAGTGACCCGAGACCCGGCAGGGCCAAGCGGAGGCAGGGTGGTGGACTTCCGGTGCAGGGAGGGGTCAGCGAATTTGAAGGGGCGGCAGGTGGAGAAAGAAGCCTGTGCCGAGACAGGTGAGGTGGATGTGGTGGGGGCGTAGGGCGGGACTTTACGGGAGTAGGCGGGACCCGGGCCACGGCGAGCAGGAGGGGGATGTCCGGGTGGCCGGAATGAGGAGGACGGGGTCGGTATGGGCGGGGCAGTGGCGGGCCAGGACCTTCCCCGAATGGGAGGGGGTCACGGTGGGCAGAGCCAAGAGTGGAGCCAAGACCTGCCCAGTCAGGAGAGCTGGCGAGCAATGTGGCTGGGAGAGGGTGGGATCTGTCCCCAGCCAGATGGGGGTGTGGAGTGGCCCGGCCTTGGCGGGAAGGAGAACGAGGTTAGAGTGGGCGGAGCAGGCGCGAGGCTGTGTGAACAGGGGCGGGGGGCGGGGCATGTCTCTGGTGTAGACGGAAGGGCAGGCGAGCCAGTCAGCTAAGTGTGCGCGCAGAGGCGGCGCCAGGGCACACCCGAGCCACGCCCACGACCGCCCCGCTCCCAGGAGTGATTCTAGCCCGTTATGGGGGCGCGTGGCGGGAGCAGAGGCGCTTCTCCGTGTCCACCCTGCGCAACTTCGGCCTGGGCAAGAAGTCACTGGAGCAGTGGGTGACCGAGGAGGCCTCGTGCCTCTGCGCCGCCTTCGCAGACCAGGCCGGTGAGTGCTGGGCTGAGGGACAGGAGACAGGGATGGAGGCTGGGGAAGAGGAGATGGAGGCGAACCCCTGACCTGCACCTTCCCCTCCCAGGACGCCCCTTTAGCCCCAACGCCCTCCTGAATAAAGCAGTGAGCAACGTGATCTCCTCCCTGACCTTCGGGCGCCGCTTCGAGTACAACGACCCGCGCTTCCTCGAGCTGTTGGACCTCGCGGAGAAAGGTGTGCAGGAGGAGTCAGGCTTCCTGCGCAAGGTAACGGTGGGGGAGCCAAGGAGCCCTGCAGGCGAGCTCCATGGAGGAGGCCTCCACCTGCAATGGGCCTCCGCAGAGGAGGATTTATCTAGAGGGGTGTTGGCTCAGCGGGCCCCAGGAGAGGGCTAAGGAACCTGTACCTGCTTCACTGGAAGCCACCAGAGCCCATGAGATGTAGATTTTAGGTTTCTCCTTCTGGGGCCCAGGCAGCTAGGGGAGGGTAGAGGCCCAAACTTAGGGAGGAGCCAGGTCACTGTGGGGGACACCGTGGAGGCGGCTGGGCCTTGACAGGTTGAGGTGAACACCTGAGCACAGGGAGGACCCAGGGCCCCACGTGTGACCAAAACAGGTGCTGGAAGCGATCCCAGTGCTCCTGCGCATCCCAGGGCTGGCTGCCAAGGTCTTTCCGGGGCAGAGGGCCTTCATGGTCCTGCTGGATGAGCTGACTGCTGAGCACAGGATGACCCGGGACCCGGCCCAGCCTCCCCGAGACCTGACTGACACCTTCCTGGACAAGGTGGAAAAGGTGAGGTGCTGGGACAAGAGCAGATGTTGTGGGGTGGGGGCCCATGAGGGGAGCCCAGGTGAGGTGTGGCCTGTGTATCACCCAGTGATCAGGCACCCTGGGTTATGGGTGCAGAGTGGGAGGCCATTTGGGGTTTCCTCCCTCGGCCCCTGAGCGCACCCTCTCTGCCTGGCCCAGGCCAAGGGGAACCCTGAGAGCAGCTTCAATGATGAGAATCTGCGCCTGGTGGTGGCTGATCTGTTCCTTGCTGGGATGGTGACCACCTCGACCACGCTGGCCTGGGCCCTCCTGCTCATGATCCTGCATCCGGACGTGCAGCGTGAGCTCAGCCTGGGGACTCAGTGGGATGGGCCAGGGAGGAGAGGGCCAGGCTTGGGGCCCTGAACTGGGTTTGGCCACCAGAAGCTCTGAGCAGAGGCTGGGCCCTGGCTCAGAGGTCAGAGTGACCTCTTCCTCCCCGTGGCCACAGCCCGTGCACAGGAGTCAGGAGGAGCTCGGGGTCCAGGCCACTGGGGTCTGACCACTGTGGGGACGCTTGTCTGTCCAGGCCGTGTCCAACAGGAGATTGATGAGGTGATAGGGCAGGCGAGGCGACCAGAGATGGGGGACCAGGCCCACATGCCCTTCACCATGGCCGTGGTCCATGAGGTGCAGCGCTTTGGGGACATCATCCCACTGGGCTTGTCCCACATGACATCCCGCGACACTGAAGTGCAGGGCTTCCTCATCCCCAAGGTAGGCCTGCGGCCCTCCTCACCCCAGCTCAGCTCCACCTGCCCCGTGGTAGCCCCAGCATGGCCATTGCCAGGTGTGACCAGGACTGGAACCCAGGCCACCTGATCCTCATTTCCCCAGGCACCAACTGTCCAGCCTGGGTGGGTGTGGGGAGGAAGCAGAGGCAGGGCGGGCCAGGTGCATGCAGAGCCCGCAGTTGGGTAGGGGTGGACAAACTCAAATATGCCACAGTGTGTTGGAGGAGCTGTGCATGCAGGGACAGGTGGCAGGGAGGGCGCCCATGGGAGGCAGGTCACTTGGCCCTGCCATGGGGACAGGGAAAGTGCCGAGAAGATTCTTGGGCTGAGATTGACTTGAAAGAGTCTAGGTGTGTGCCAGGCAGAGAGTGTGGCCAACACATGTTTGGTGATAGGGGTCAGGACATCCTGCAGCCCAGACCCCACCCATGACAGGTATCTCCTGCCAGGGGACAACACTTATCACCAACCTGTCCTCGGTGCTGAAGGATGAGACCGTCTGGAAGAAGCCCTTCCGCTTCCACCCCGAGCACTTCCTGGACGCCCAGGGCCGCTTCGTCAAGCAGGAGGCCTTCATGCCCTTCTCAGCAGGTGCCTGTGGGGAGCCTGGCTCGCTGCCCCCTCCTGAGGGAGTCTTGGAGGCATTGAGCCCAGGCCCCCAGGCTCACTGACCCCCCCATACCCACCCACAGGCCGCCGCTCGTGCCTCGGGGAGCCCCTGGCCCGCATGGAGCTCTTCCTCTTCTTCACCTGCCTCCTGCAGCGCTTCAGCTTCTCGGTGCCCGCTGGGCAGCCCCGCCCCAGTGACCACGGTGTCTCTGGTGTACTGGTGACCCCAGCCCCCTACCAGCTCTGTGCTGTGCCCCGCTAGAGGGGTCACCAAGTCCCTAACCTGCTCCTGCAGAAGCACTGATGTACAATAAACCAGTCTGATGGCTCTAACCTGGCTTGAGTCCCACTCTGGCCCCGTGACCAGGCACAGCCAGTGATTTGGCCTCAGCAGCCTCCCCAGACCAGCCTCTACCCCTCCCTGATCCAGCCTCACCTGGCATTATACCCCATTTGAAGATGGGTATACTGAGGCTCAGAAGGTGACAGCTTACCCCCTTGTCACCCATGGAGACCCAGCACTGGCTGACCTGGTTGGTGACTAAGTCCATGTAGAAGTCTTGACTCCTGGGTGTCAGGGAGCAGGAGGAGTGTGAATGGGCTTCTGAGAGGAATCAGCCCGATCCCTGGCTGGGTGAGTTCGCTCAGGTTCAGGGATTCACTACAGGCCTCACAGGGGTCAGAAAGCTGTTACACCCACGGTCATGGTCTTTCCAGAGAAAGGATCCAGATAGAATCAGCAGTGGTCAAAGGCACATAGGTGGAGTTCCGGGAGCACAGGCCCAAACTTCCAGCTGTCTCTCCCAGAGGTTTCGTGCAGACAGTGCCCAGTTCTCCCAGCAATGATGTGGGACAAAGCAGAGAGTATTGCTCACCAGGGAAGCTCACCTGAGTCTGGGTGTCCAGGGATTTTCTTAGGGGTCAGTCAATTAGACTCAGAGAGCCGCATGGCTGACCTCAGTTACTCAGTCCTCTACCCCTCTCAAGGTCAAACATTGTGGCCCAAGGGCCCTGCCATCAGTCACATTGTTGGCATAAACTGTGTGGTGTGACCCCAGGCCCCAGGTACAGAGACATTCTTGTCAGGCAGGTCATCACAAGGTTATAGGAGATGTTTCCCCACAGCTTCTCAAGGGCCAGCCATTTTTTTTGGAGTGTGCAGAGATTGAAAACCCCAGACCTACGGAGTAAACTTTTCACTGCACAGGCCACCCCCCTGGTTTTTGGCTCCTACAGCGAAATGGTCATATTTGTTAACATTTTGTGTGTGTCTGGGCGGGGGGGTGGGGGAAACACACAATATAAAATTTGCTGTCTTAATCATTTTTGAGTGTACAGTTCAATGCTATTAAGTTCTCATATTATTGTGCAACCATCACCCCATCCATCTCCAGAACTCTTTCATCTTGCAAAACTGAAACCCTGTCCCCATTAGACAATAACTCCCCATGCCCCCTCCCCGTAGCCCCTGGCAACCACCGTTCTACTCTCTGTCTCTAGAATTTGACTACCCTAGGGATCTCATCTGAGAGGAATCATAAAGTATTTGTCCTTTCGTGATTGGCTTATTTCACTTAGCATGATGTCCTCAAGGTTCATCTATCTTGTGACATGTGTCAGAATTTCCTTCCTCCTTTAGGCTGAATAATACTCCATTGTATGTAAAGACCACATTTTGTTTATCCCTTCATCCGTTGATGGACCCTATGTTGCTTCTACCTTTCAGCTATTGTGAACACTGCTGCTGTGAACATGAGGCACGAATATCTCTTTGAGACTCTGCTTTCAATTTGCGGATATATAAGCACTGGACTGTTTTCCACAGCAGCTGTGCCATTTCACATTCCCACCAGCAGTGCACAAGGGTTCTGATTCTCCACATCTTTGCCAACACTTGCTATTTTCTGTTTTGATGATAGTAGCCATTCTAATGGGTGTGAGTTGGTATCTCATTGTGGTTTTGATTTGCATTTCCCTAATGATGAGTGATGTGGAGCGTCTTTTCATATGCTTATTGTCCATTTGTATATGTTCTTTGTAGAAATGTCTATTCAAGTCCTTTGCCCATTCTAAAACCAGGTTGTGTGTTTTGTTGTTATTCTTGGTTTTTTTGAGTTGAGGAGTTCTCTCTATATTCTAGACATTAATCCCTTGTCAGATACAGTCATGCTCCTCATAGTGACATTTCAGTCAACAACAGACCATACATATGACGGTGGTCCCATAAGATTAGTACCATAGAAATTAGGTGTGTATACGCTATTCCATCTAGGGTTTGTGTGAGTACACTCTGTGATATTCGCACAACAATAAAATGACCTAACAACACTTAGAATCTGTCCCCATCATTAAGCGACATGTGACTGTATATGATATGAATATCTTTTGTCCCATTCTGTAGGGGATTTTTACTCTGTTGATAGTATCTTTTGATGCATAACCTTTTTTAATTTTTATGAAGTCCAATTTCTCCTTTTTTTCTTTTGTTGCCTATGCATTTGGTGTCATGTCCAGAAATCACTGGGAAATCCAATGTTGAGGATGTTTTGTGCTATGTTTTTTTCTAAGAATTTTCTAGTATTACCTGTTACATTTAAGATCCATTTTGAATTAATGTTTGTATATGGTGCTAGGTGAAGGTCCAACTTCATTCTTTTGCATTAAGATATCCAGATTTCCAACATCATTTGTTGAAAAGAATGTCCTTTCCCCGTTGAATGTTCTCGGCACCTGTGTAGAAATCATTTGACTATACATGAGAGTTTGTTTCTGGGCCTTCTATTCTCTTCTGTTTGTCTATATCTCTGTCTTTATGCTGGTATCACAGTGTGTTGATTACTGTAGCTTTCTAGTAACTTTTGAAATTAGGAAGTATGAGTTTTATTCTTCTTTCTCAAGATTGTTTTGGCTATTTGCAGTCCTTCAGATTCCATATGAACTTTAGGATTGATTCTGCAAAAGTCTTTGGGATTTTGATAGGGCTTGCATTAAATCTGTAGATCACTCTGAGTTGTCTTGACATCTTTACAATATTAAGTCTTCCAATCCATGAACCTAGGTTGTCTTTCCACTTCTCTGTGTCTTTAATTTCTCTCAGCAATGTTTTGTAGTTTTCATGGCACTAGTCTTTCACCTCTTTGGTTAAGTTAATTCCTAAGTATTTTATTCTTTTTGATGCTATCGTAAATAAAATTACTTTCGTAATTTCATTTTCAGATTGTTCATTTTTGGGTATA
Organism: Ceratotherium simum simum; assembly: GCF_057802395.1. Lineage (NCBI taxonomy): Eukaryota > Metazoa > Chordata > Mammalia > Perissodactyla > Rhinocerotidae > Ceratotherium > Ceratotherium simum. The sequence continues at coordinate 7,919,651 of NC_141924.1, forward strand.
GAAATACTGCTGGTTTTTGTGCATTAATTTTGTATCCTGCTACTTTACTGAATTTATTTATTAGTTCAAACTATTTTTTGTGAAATCTTTAGATTTTTCTACATACATGATCCTATCATCTGCGAACAGAGATAAAGTTACGTCTTATTTTCCAATTTGGATGCCTTTTATTTCTTTTTCTTTCCTAATTCCCCTGGCTAGAACTTCCAGTGCTCTGATGACTGGAAGTGGCTAAAGTGGCTAAACATCCTGTCTTTGTTCCTGATGTTAAAGGAAAAGCTGTCAGTGTTTCACCATTGACTATCATGCTTGCTGTGGGTTTTCCTATATGGCTTTTGTTATGTTGAGGTAGTTTCCTTCTGTTCCTAGTTTATTGAGTATTTTTAGCATGAAAGAGTGTTGAATTTTGTCAAATGCTTTTTCTGCATCAATGGAGATGATCATGTAGTTTTTGTCCTTCATTCTGTTAATGTGGTGTATAACACTGATCAGTTTTCTTATGTTGAATCATTATTGAATTCCACTAATAAACCCCACCCAGTCCAATGCTTTCCCACTTGTATAATCCTTTAATAAGCTGCTCAATTTAGTTTGCTAGTATTTTCTTGAGGACTTTTGCATCAACGTTCGTAAGGGATTTTGGTCTGTAGTTTTCTTTTCTTGTAGTGTCTTTGTCTGGCTTTGATACCAGGGTAATGCTGGCCTCCTAGAATGAGTTAAGAAGTGTTCTCTCCTCTTCACTTTCTTGGAGAAGTTTGTGTAGAATTGGTGTTAGTTCTTCTTTAAATGTTGGGTAGAATTCAACAGTGAAGCCATCAGATCCAGGGCATTTCTTTGTCAGGAAATTTTTGATTATTTATTCAATCTCCTTATTAATTAAAAGTCTATTCAGATTTTCTATTTCTTTATGATTCAGTGTTGGTAGCTTTTGCGTTTCTATGAATTTGTCCATTTGATCAATAGGTTATTCAATTCGTTGGCATATGGTTGTTCACAGTACTCGCTTACAACGCTTTTCATTTCTGTAGACTCAGGAGTAATGTGCCCACTTTCATTTCTGATGTTAGTAATTTGAGTCTTCTCTCTTTTTTTCTTAGTCCATCTAGCTAAAGGTTTGTCAGCTTTGTTGTTCTCTCGGAGAACCAACTTTTGGTTTAATTGATTTTCTCTACTATTTATCTAGTCTCCATTTCATTTAGGTCTTTCCTATATTATTTCCTTCATTCTGCTAGCTTTGGGATTAGTTTGCTCTTCTTTTTCTAGTTCTTTAAGGTGTAGACTTAGATAATTGATTTGAGATCTGCTTTAATGTAGCCATTTACAGTCACAGGCTTCCCCCTGAACACGACTTTTGCTGGATTCCATAAGTTTCGGTATATTGTGCTGTCGTGTTCATTCACCTCAAGCTATTTTCTGTTTCCTCTTATGATTTCTTTCTTGATCCACTGATTGTTTAAGAATGTGTTGTTTAATTTCCACATATTTGTGAATTTTCCGATTTTCCTTCTGTTAATGATTTCTAGGTTGTGGTGGACAAATATCGTGATCATTCTCAAGCCAATCCAGCATGGCTTGCATGCACAGGCAGCATATCAGTCACTTCATCTAGAAAGTTCCACATGGCATTTAACTGGAGGGAAGAATAATTGCCCTTCTCAGGTTAAAGGAAAGTTTTCAGTAGTTTCCTGATTTTGCTCTACCCCCACTTAGACTATGTTCTTGGTGACCAGAGGTCACAGAGGTTCTTTCTGTTCTCCCAGCATAATCTTCCCCTTTGGGAGCATCCCTGCCACAGTGGCCATAACTTGGACCAGATGAAATCTCAGCCTAGTGCAGTGTCAGCATATACCCCACCCTTTCCTTTATTTGCATTTTAGCTAATTACACATAGCAATAACCACAGCATTGTATATTAGCCTGCTTCTTGGGGTTGTTTTTTTACATTTCCTTACATATCCCGTGAGCCAGCCCCTCGGAGGTTAGCGCTATCATTTCCCAATTCCATAAGTGACTTCTACCTCCAGTAACTGACCACAGTGCAGCTGCTGTGTCACACCATGAGTGATGCAGAAACCATTCAGGAAAGAGGGTTCATCAACCACCACCCCCCATTCTGCCTTTTCCTAAACTTTGCCTTCACCACGTTCTAGTGAGTCAGGGTCATTCTAGTGAATGCCACTGTTGAATCCAACTGTTGGGGGTCCCCAAGACCATCCTAGAGTCAATGATTTGCTAGAGGACAAAGAGACCTCAGAAATGATGTTATATTCAGGTTATTGTCTTAGTCTGTTAGAGATACTAGATCACAATATCATAGAATGCATGGGTTATAAACAGCACACATTTATTTCTCACAGTTCCGGAGTCTGGGAAGTCCAAGGTCAAGGCTCTGGCAGACGTGATGTCTGGTGAGGGCCTGCTTTCTGATTTGTAGACAGTCACCTTTTCACTGTGTCCTCACCTGGTGGAAGGAACAAGGGATCTCTCTGGATTCCCCTTTATAAGGGCCCAATCCCATCCATGAGGGCTCCATCCTCATGACCTAATCACCTCCCAAAGGCCCCACTAACAAATACCATAACATGGGGATTAGGTTTCACCATATGAGTTTGTGGGGACACAGACATTCCATCTATAGCAGCTATGGTTTATGACAGTGAAAGGCTACAGATTAAAATCAGCAAAGGTAAAAGACACATAGGACAGACAGACAGACACATGGGAGAGCCCAGCACAGGTTTCCATTTGTCTTCTTCCAGCAGAGTCATAGAATGGTGCTTAATTCCCCAGCAACAATGAGTGACACAAACACAGAATATTGCTTGTGAGGGAAGCGCAGTGAGCCTTGGTGTCCAGGGATTTTACTGGGTTAGTGTCATAGGCACAGAGCACCTGGGTGGCTGACAGATGTGACTATGTCTCCAGCCCCTCCAGAGGCCCGACTGATACAGGGAGATGCAGGGTCTCCACCACATGTCACATTGTTAGCATGAATGATCTGGCATGGCTGGAGGCTCCAGGAAAACAAAGACATGGTTATCCAGCAGAATATTCCCAGAGCCTAAAGGTCATCTCCCAGGAGCTGGTCAAGGGCCAGTCACTGCTTTACAAGGTGCAGGATTTGAACCCTCCAAACTTGCTGACTTTACCCTTTACTGCAAGAGACTCACTCAGCCTGGGTGCCCACACCCCAAGCCTAATTCTACCCACCGCTCAATGGGCCAGAGCTCAGCCAGCACCATCAAGTCAGCGGCCCCACTTCATCTACGACACCCCGATAGGTGGGGATCTCAGGGATGACCAGGAAGGGATGTGCCAGGTTAACACCAAGGCTTAGTCCTCAGGTGCCAGAGCACTCCCTGGGAAGCCTGATGGTAGTCCAGGGGTGAGCCACCTCCCTGAGACTCTCAGTCACTCCAAGATAGGATGGTCCTCCTTTCCTAGCCCCTCAGGGATGCTCGTGTGGAGGCCCTTATAGAGTACAGGTTGCCTCACGGCCAGGCTGAAGCTGGAGGAGGATACTTGTCTGGGCGCTGACCCAGGGGACTGTCCTTGGAGTTTCTGGGTCAGGCCAGGCTCTCAGCAGGCTTGGCTAGGTCAGAGAATGAGCCCTGTCAGCCCCAGGCATGCCCTATGGACAGAAGTTAATCTTGGACCCATGTGGCAGTGGGATGGCCTGAGGAGAAGGAGGCCACATGGGGGATCTTAGCAGAGGACACTCCTGGTTCTCCTTGCTCTGCCAGAACACTCTTTGACCCTGGGCCAGTCCCCCCCTGCCCTGGGCTTCTGTTTCCCCTTCAGCCAATGAGATGGTTTACCAGATAGCCGCAGGGTCCTGTCTTCCTGCTCTGATTCTGCGGCCACGACCTTGTTAGCCTGGAGCCCTGGCTGAGGGCAGGGACTGCCATCCTCCACCTATCCCTGCCCCTACAACTGATCAGCTCTGCACTGAGCACACAGGCAGTGCCCAAGTGTTTCTGATGACTGTCTGCTTACCCGAGTCTTGGGCAGACCACCTGGTGCATTTAGGCAACATCTTAGGGACCACTGACACTCAGGGTGGAAGCAGCCCCTCCAGGCCTGGTTGTCTGAGGACCCCCACCCAACAGCATCCCTGACAGGGGTTCCACCAGTGTTTTCCAGGTGCCCTCACGACAGGGACCTCCCAGCTCTCAACACTCAGGGAACTTTGTCTGTCCCCTGGCACTGAGTCAGAAAGCCAGCAAGAGCCTCCTTCAGCCTCTCCAGAGTATCCATAGTCGTGTCTATGGTGGCAGGAGGGGGACTTCCTGCAGATTGTCGGGACAGGGAGTATGGACCGGGCCACGGTGTGTTTGTGAAGATGTGAGGCCCCTGAGAGGAGGCAGGTGGGCCTGCAGAAGCAGCAACTCTGTGGATTTATTGATACTCTGTCATTTGTGGTTCTGAGTCTTGGGGACGTCAGAGCCTTGCAACCAGCCCACCCACAGCTTCCTCAGGAGTGGGGGGACCTAGCTCCCGGACCTTTCCTCCTTGCTCTCCACCTCAGAGACCTCTGAAAAGCACAAGCAAGCATGCCCTGCGGGTCCCTTGTTGGGATGACCTTTTCCCATGTCCGGGGACCCCCTGATGCCAGGGGAGCAGGTCAGCATTGATAAAAGACTAGGTATTCCTCCAGCCCATGGGGAGTGGCCTCGAGTTCCTGCCAACCAGAAAGGAAGCAGGAGGCAGTGGAGGCTCATTCAGGAATGTTGGGGCATCTGGTCACCTGGGTTTCATCTCCACTCTGACGAGTGTTTGATGTTTGACTTCTGACAACTTTTAAGCATCATCTCAGTCTCTTCCCTTGTCCCCCACATCTGGAACAGCTGATAACAAATCCCTGGTGCTGTCTCCTTTGGTCCCCACTAGAGTTTCAAACGACTGAGCTGCTACCCACACAAGACTGCCCTCTCCCCAGCCCATCACCAAAACACAGTAAATATCCAGGCCAGTCTCCTTTCCTGGCTCTCTCAAGCCATTTTGGTCCTGCTTGAGAGGCCAGTCCTGCTCTGCCCAGAGACCTCAATGATGCAAACAGTAAAGCTTTACATACTCTCTTCATGTCATCATTCTACATCCTAATCAAATTTTGTGTGTGTGTGTGTGGGGGGTTTCTCCTGCTTTCACAGGGTGACTATAACAAGAAGCTAAAGACTTGCAGGGGCTGGCCCCGTAGCTTAGTGGTTAAGTGCACACGCTCCGCTACTGGCAGCCCGGGTTCAGATCCCGGGCGTGCACCAATGCACCGCTTCTCTGGCCATGCCGAGGCCGCGTCCCACATACAGCAACTAGAAGGATGTGCAACTACGACACACAACTATCTACTGGGGCTTTGGGGAAAAAAAAGGAGGAGGATTGGCAATAGATGTTAGCTCAGAGCCGGTCTTCCTCAGCAAAAAAGAGAAGGATTAGCATGGATGATAGCTCAGGGCTGATCTTCCTCACACACACACAAAAAAAAGACTTGCAGAGTTATAAAGAAGAAAGAAGTCTCAGTTTTAGAAATTGAAGGGGCATCAGACTTCTCAACACCAACTCTTAAGGAGAAAGACGATGAGAAAGCTGTTTATAATTCCACAAGCAAGTTATTTCCAATATAGAATTCTATACCCAGCTGAACTATTAGTCAAGTATGAATGGAGACATTTAAGACATCTAAGGTCTCATAAACACCGCTCAGGAGAGCAGTGACATCAGCAACAACAGCAGAGCTCTGAGAATTGGCCACTCCAGAAGAGCAATGAAAAAACTGGCAAAATGATCAGATCCTTTTTCAGAAGTCTAGAAATTAACCAAAAGCTCACAGCTAACCAGGAGCAGTTTTTCAAGACACATGGCTGAATCTCGAATGAACAGCAACCTCTGTGGCATTTCCACTTGTGTGGTCCTATCCTCCACTCTCTGACTCAGCAGGAGCCTTGAAAAGAACTGTCCACACCCAGGGAAGCCTCCTGAGGGAGCACAGGACATAGAGCATTTTCAAAGGCTCATTCACAAAGAATTGTCACTATTTCCCTGGCTGGGGTTCCCTGGAAGACCCCATGTGCAGGGCTGTCTGTGTGTGATCTGAGCTACACTAGTGCAAACAGCCTTTTCTCAGGAGAGTTTGTTGAAGGTAATCAGAGGCCACTGTTGAAAATCAAAGCTGCCTGAGTGATGGATAACAGTTGGGGCAAATGATACACTAACCACACAGCTTAAAAGGAGAAGCTGGGGGTGGGGGGCCTGAGCTCTCCCCTCGGACTGAGCTTGAGCATCTGGGCAAACAGGGAGCAGAGGCTGAGGGAAAGTTGTAAACTCTAAAGCCAGTGCCTGGCTGAATGTTGAAAGTATGTCCCAGCACACAGAGAGCACTTCTGTGCAGCAAAGACTGGGAAAGTGATTGGTTCCAGACATTTAAGGAAATCGCTAACCAATCATTAGCTGACCACCAAGCTAACTGAGTAGAGACTTCAGTGGCCACACACAATAAAGAATAGAGACTTTATGGAATTACTTCAGAACAGTCACTAAGCAAAGAAAGAACTACAATGACCACCAACAACAGCAAGAACAAACCCTGGGGAGCAGAGTCTGATTTCCAGAGTCGCCACATTATCTCATTTGAAATGTCCCATTTTCAACAAAAAATTACAAGACATGGAAAGGAACAAGAATGGATGGCTCATAGACAGGAAAAAGGCCATCAATAAAAACTGTCCCTGATGGTGGAGTTGCTGGACACAGACTGCATATCAGCTAATTCGGTATGTTCACAGGACTAAGAGAAACCTTGTCTAATGAACTACAGGGAAGTGGGAGCATGATGTGTCACCAATTAAGGAACAGCTGTAATGAGACACAAATTTTAAAAAGGAACTAAGTAGAAAATCTGGAGTTGAAAAGCTCAATAAGTGAAATGGAAGTTCACTACAGGAACTCAAGAGCAGGTTTGAACAGGAAGAAGAAAAATCAGTGAACATGAGGACAGTCAGCTGAGCTGATCCAGGCTGAGGAACAGAAACAAGAGGAAGAATAATGAGCAGAGATTCAGAAACCTGTGGGCACCATCAAGCATACCACACATAATGGGAGTCCTAGCAGAAGAAGAGAGAAATAAAGGAATAGGAGGAAGATTGAAGAAATGTTGAAAACAGAACACTCCCCAAATTTGATGAAAAACATTAATCTACTCAACCAAGAAGCTCAGTGAACCCCAAGTAGGATAAAATCAGAGATCTACAACTACACACATCACAAGAAAACCATCAAAAGACAAAGAGAGAATTTTGAAAGCAGCAAGAGAGATGGGAGATGCTCCTCATCATGAACAAAAGATCTGTCCTCAATAACATTGACGTCAGATTCTAACCAGAAACCACAGAGGCCAGAAAGCCGTGGGATGACATCCCTCAGGAAGTGACTGGTGGATGTCACAAGCTCGGGAAATGGCCTCTGGGCTCCACCAATTGTCCAGTCGGGGTAAACGGGGAGCTCAGAGAACAACCCTGTTGCCCCCCGAGACCCTGATTTAACCTGGCCACAGCTACACCAGAGCCTAGGAATCTGGGCTGTGCTGCAAGCCGGATGAGGACCCTGAGGCTGGCAGGCAGCAGCCTCCACCAGAAGAGGCCCCGCCCAGGCATCCATGGGCCTCCCTGAGAACCAGGTGCTGGGTGTGTGTGTGTGTGTGTGTGTGTGTGTGTGTGAGAGAGAGAGAGAGAGAGAGAATCGGTGCACGTTGTGTTCAAGTGTGAGTGTGTGTTTTCACGTGAGTTTTGTCTGAGTGTGGGTAGCTTTGTGTGTGAGTAGATTTCTGTGTGGTGGCTGTGTGTGTGTGTGTGTGTGTGTGTGTGTGTGTGTCTGCATGTGTGAGCATGAGGGTAAAAGCCAATGCCCAGTACTCATAAACCATCTCTGGGAGGTGGGCCCTGCCCAGCTCCCCCTCCCCGCCTGTTCTCTGCTGGGCCGCGGCCTCCTGCGTCCCCCGGCGCCCGCCTGTGGAACTGCAGACACGGCCGCCCTGTGGGGGCCTCCTCCTGGATCCCAGCGCTGCGCTGGGCGGGTCTGCACTGCGAGTCAGGTGAGGCGGCCAGGCCCGCGGCCCCACAAGTGGACGCAGCTTCCACTCTTCCTTTCTGTCCCCAGGGAGGAGCAGGAATTGGGGGGTTTCCTCCGCGGAGCCTCCAAGCCGCGCGGGGAGGGACAAGGCCAGCAAAGTGCCACCAAGTTTCCCAGCGCCCTGGCTGGGGCTGCAGCTCCCTACCTGCTTTCTAGGGCTTTCTCCCAGGGTTTGCTCCACATTGCATTGGGAATCCAGGGCCGGGCGCTTCCTGGTCCCCTACCGTGCTGATGTCACCCCTGGACTCTAAGTCTCAGGCCACAGTGTCCAGAGGACCCTTCGCTGCTGGGTGAACACCCGTGACAGGCATGGTCCCTGGGGGCGCTCACCCTCTACTCCAGCAGCTTGACCAGAGCAGAAGCCCAGCGAGGGTGGGATGAGTGTGTTTCTAAAACAATAAATCTCAGTAACTTATGTGTAGAGCAGTAGCTCAGAGCCTCTGTTTTGAGATGCATCCAAATGCTGCTCTTGACTTTGACCTCCTGACCTGACCCCTGAGACTCAGTGTTCTCCATGCCTTGGGGACCATAAAGCCACCTGCCCTACAGGGCTGTGGGGAGGACACGTGGACTGAGCAGCAGAGCCTGGCACGTGAGTGCCTGATCAATGGAAGCTGCAATTGCACAATGATCGCAAAGGCCATCGGCCTCACGATTGTGCTGTGTGCTCACTGTCCTCACGAGGTTTCCTCAAGGCCTCCCGTCCTGGACAGCAGGCCCATAGTATCAGGGGGTTCTGTCTGATTTACAGGCGTGTCTGTCCCTGCCCTTCATATCCTCATTAGGGTGACTGCTTGGGAGGTCGTGACACATCCAAAACAAAGGGTGGATAAAGACAATTTATCCAGGGCCACTATACGACCAACAGAGGGAACATCCTGCCCCCCCCCCCCCCCCGCCGACACCACCTGATTCTCTGACAGTCCTGGGTAGAAAGTTGCTGCCCACAGGACAGGACATTCAACTGAGGCCAATGAGATGCCACAGGCTGGATCCGGGAAGTCCCCAGGGTACCCATGGGTCTTCCTTTCCTGGTCTGTTGAGTGGCCACAAAGCTGTTCTCCCTGCCTTATGGAGGCCCAGGGACGCCAGTTCCCTCCAGCCCAGTCCTCGGCCTGACTTCCAAAGCACCAGTCTCAAGCTGCCTCCTTCCCTCTGCCGCTCACCCCTCTGCCCAGGACTTTGCAGTGGCCCTTTTGTCCCACTGCCAGGTCACCTTGGCTTGCAGTGCCAAGCCAGCCAAAGTCCTCCAGGAAGTTTTCCAAGAAAGTCCTGTTCCAGCCTGGGGCAGTGTCTCCATGACCCTCAAAGCAGTTCCTGCACTGCTGGCCCAGCCTGTCAGGTCTCTGTCTTCCCCCTCCTCCTCTTGGTCATGAGCACCGTGGAGCAGGGGCCCACCATCGTCTTCCCACCAGGCTGCGAGTGCCCAGCCCAGCACCCAGCACATGGTCCATCCAGTGGGGGTGGAACAGAAATCAAGGCCTGAGTAAGGCACGATGCAGAGAAGGCCGGGTAAACTGAGGATGGCCCACTGGGCCCCAGCAAGATACAGCCTCTGGCCCTGGGCCTGGCAGGAGAGCGGGGATGTGGGAATTCAGAAGGGGAGGAGTAGCTTTCACAAGCCAAGCAGGAACTGCAGACGTTGAAAGCCAATACCAAGAGGCCACAGCCCTGGGGAGCCATCTCTGGGTGGCCATCTCTGAGTGGGGGATGTCCAGAGGCACCCTGGGAAGAAGCTGGTCCTCTTACTGTTGCAGAGTGAGTGAGGGAGAGGAGACTGCAGTTGTTTCCAGAGTGAGAGTTTGCCTCCCAACCCCTGGGATGGGTGAGGGGGCCTGACCCCTACCCAAGAAATGTCCCTTCCCCACCCTGTGGGATCCTACCCCTTCCCATTTTAGTGGGTTTTGGCCTCAGAGTCCCCATCAGCTTCACTGATTTACAAACACTCTCAAATCCCACCCCTTTTCTTGTTGAAGAAGGAGGGTGCTGAGGCCGGTGGTCAGCTCCCCTGCCCTGGCAGGGTCTGTCTCTGCCCCACCCCCCGGGCTTGGAGGTGGGGAGAGGCCATGCAAGAGGGAGGGCCCGGTAGCCACAATTCCAGCTGGGAGGTGGCACACACTGGTGCGAGATAGTGCCCAGGTTTGCATCTTTCCTTGAGGGACCACAGGGTCAGGGTTGGAAGGGATGGTACTGGAGCAGGGGGACCTGGCCCAGGGAGAGGGAGGAGGCCGGCAAAGGGGGAGGCCCGAGCATGCACTCCTTGTGGTCCTCAGCAGGCCTGTGAGGGTGTAAAGAAATTACATCATCCCCACTTGCTTTCCACCCCCTTGTCTTCCAGAAAGAGTTTGAGCAGCTGATGTTCAAGGACAAATGATAATGAGGAGGAGGAAGCAGGCCCACTCCTCTGGGGACAGAGTCACATCCTATGCTAAGCCACCCTAGTCCCCTGAGCTTCCTGGCAGCTCAGTCAACAAGGGCGAGTGCCCACCCCACATTTCTCTTAGTCAGGAAAGTGGACACAGGCCCGAGGGGATTCCTCACCTGGGTGGCCTCATATGCTAAGAGGTCAAGGACCAGTTTGTAACCAACTCCTGGCCTCTGAACTGGCTGTTGGGTGACTAGGGAGCTCTAAGAACAACCCTGCTACCTCCCCATCCCCAGATGCATACCTGCAATGGCCACAACCAGGTGGAAACCAAGGATGCTGAGCCAGGAGCCCGCCAGGTGAGGGTCCTCAGCATTGCTGTCCGCAGCCTCCAGTCATGTGGGGTAGGAGAGGGAAAGGGGGGCGGCGGGCGATGGTCAGCTCCAGACAACCACTGAGAACAGGTGCCCTGGTGTTGGGTCTGCGTGTGTGTGTAAGCGGTGCATGTATTAATGTGTGTGTGTATGTGGTTTTGTGAGTGTGTTAATGTCTTTCTGCATATGCTTGTGTGTCAGTCTGTGAGCATGTGGGTAGTGTCTGAATGTGTGATTGGTCTTTCAGTGTGTGATCTGGGTCCGTGTGTGTTTTTTTTTTTTGTGAGGAAGATTAGTGCTCATCTTCCTCTACTTTACATGTGGGATGCTGCCACAGCATGGCTTGAGAAGCGGTGTGTAGGTCTGTGCCCAGGATCCAAACCTGTGAACCCCGGGCCGCCAAAGCGGAGTGCGCAAACTTAACCACTACGACACTGGATCGACCCCTTGTGTCTGTGTGTATTGAGTGTACTAATGGGAACTGAAGAACACGAAGAACCTCATCCCCCGCCCCCTTCCTGTGGTCTCTCTGGTTGTTGTGACCTCCCTGAAGTGCCAGTAACACAACTGGGAGGTGAAGGTCACTCAGGAGGAGGCAGGTGAGACATGGGAAGGTGACAATGTGTTCTGGGGACGAGGCTGTGACATTAGGGATTGTGAGGCTAATGTGACAGGTGGGGGCAGGATCAAGTCGAAAGACCCCTGGTTCTTCCTCAGAGCCTGTACAATCCTGTGGAGTCAGGCTGGGCGTGGGGACATCACTTTTCTCTACCCCTGACCCTCGGTAAGTACCTAGAGAGGGCCGTGAGACAGGATTCTGTGCCACCCCTGCCCTGACCTTCCCTGGCCCCTCCCTGCACCCTCTGGCAGCTCAGTCATGCCAACAGGCTCAGGGCAGAGGGCAAAGGCCAGTCTCAGCTCCCTTTATAAAGAGGGGCCAGGCTGGTCGAACCCTCTGGGTTGGTGAGAGTGCCCTGCCTGGCCTGGTCCTAGGTGCCTGGTGTGGTGAGGGGGTGCCAGTGTGTCCAGAGGAGCCCAGTGCCCACTGACCCAGCCATGGGGCTGCTGACCGGGGAGACACTGGGGCCCCTGGCTGTGGCCGTGGCCATCTTCCTGCTCCTGGTGGACCTGATGCACCGGCGCCAGCGCTGGGCCCCACGCTACCCACCAGGCCCCACGCCCCTGCCTGGGCTGGGCAACCTGCTGCAGGTGGACTTCCAGGACACACTTTGCAGCTTTACTCGGGTGAGGAAGGTGGGGGTGGGCACAGAGGTCCTCGGGACCCACATGGCAGCAGACAGTGGGTGGTGGTGAAGCCACAGGCTGGACAGGGAGCTGGGGGGAAAGGAGGAGGCAGGTTTGAGAGGCCTCCTGGGGGAGGGCATCTGTGCAGGGCCTGGAGGACAGTATGAATTTTCCTATCGAAGGTCAGAGAGGGCAAAGGCCTGGAGGGGGTGGGACTTGGCAGAGGGTTTGGGATGCAGTTGGACAGAGCTTCAGTTGTGTGAAGCCTGAGTCCCTTGTGAGGACAATAGGAGGAAATATCTTGAGATTGGGGGAGAGGAGTCTGGTCATGAGCCCCATTGAAATCAGGAAATCGAGGTTGAGAAGGGACGGTGACCAGGGTCAAATCTTTTGCTGCTGTGAGACCTTGGGCCTCGGTGCTCACCTCCGTGAACCTCAGTTTCGTCACCTGTAAAATGGGATGCTAACTTGGCCTACTGGCAATGTTGGTGACCTCTGCAAAGTCACATTTGGATGCTCTGATTCAACCTGAGGTCCTCAACCATAGAGGATGTGACCACCAGCGTCACAAGGCCAGATAAGGTCCTTGAACTCCCCCTCTGCTGGCTGCCCAAGGGTCCCCTAAAGGGTTGTCCCAGGAGACTGGGACTTGCAGCCTGGGGGTGGGCCAGGCTTGTCGAACACCCTTGACCCTTGGCGTGCAGCTGCGGCGATGTTTCGGGAATGTGTTCAGCCTGCAGCTGGCCTGGACGCCCACAGTCGTGCTCAACGGGCTGGCGGCCATGCGCCAGGCGCTGGTGGACCGCAGCGACGACACCTCCGACTGCCCACCTGTGCCCATCTTCGAGCACCTGGGCTTTGGGCCCCACGCGGAAGGCAAGCAGAGGGGGGGAGGACCGCGGCCCCACGGGGACTGGGCCCACAGTGACCTGAGACCCGGAAGGGCCTAGCGCAGGCTGAGTGGTGGACCTGCGCTGCAGGGAAGAGTCAGTGAATTTGTAGGGGGGCAGCAGGGCTGGCCCCGTGGTTTAGCGGTTAAGTGCGCGGGCTCTGCTGCTGGCGGCCTGGGTTCTGATCCTGGGTGCGCACCGAGGCACCGCTTCTCCGGCCATGCTGAGGCCGCGTCCCACATACAGCAACTAGAAGGACGTGCAACTATGACATACAACTATCTACTGGGGCTTTGGGGAAAAAAAAGGAGAAGGATTAGCATGGATGTTAGCTAATATGGATGTTAGCTCAGGGCTGATCTTCCTCACAACAACAAGAAAAAAACTGCTGTAGGGGCGGCAGGTGGAGGAAGAAGCATGTGCCCATCGCTGGGAGAGGGGTGTGGGCGCGGCGGAGGGCGGGGCCTTGCGGGAGTGGGCGGGGCCGGGCCACTGGGAGCAGGATGGGGATGTCTGGGTGGCGGGAATAAGGAGGGTGGAGTCCATGTGGGCGGATCAGGCGGCGGGCCGGGACCTTCCTTGAACCGAAGAGGTCAAGAGCCGCTTAGAGGACAGCGGGGCAAAGACCTTCCCCTAGTGGCGAGAGCTGAGGAGCAAGGTTGGAGGGCAGAGGGTGGGACCCGACCTCAGCCGGAAGGAGGTGTAAAACAGGCAGAATTTAGTGGTGATGCGGAGGAGAAGCATACTGTGGGGGAAGCGGAGTGCAATACTATGTGAGCAGGTAAAGGTCCCGGGCATGTCCCAGGCGTAGACCGAAGGGCAGGCGAGCCCATCTGCTTGGTGTGCGTGCAGAGGCGGGGCCAGGGCTCACCCGAGCCACGCCCACATCCGCCCCGCCCCCAGGGGGGATCTTTGCCCGCTATGGGCGCGCCTGGCGGGAGTAGCGGCGCTTCTGCGTGTCCACCCTGCGCAACTTCGGCCTGGGCAAGAAGTCACTGGAGCAGTGGGTGACCGAGGAGGCCTCGTGCCTCTGCGCCGCCTTCGCAGACCAGGCCGGTGAGTGCTGGGCTGAGGGACAGGAGACAGGGATGGAGGCTGGGAAGAGGAGATGGAGGCGACCCCCTGACCTGCACCGTCCCCTCCCAGGACGCCCCTTTAGCCCCAACGCCCTCCTGAATAAAGCGGTGGGCAACGTGATCGCCTCCCTGACCTTCGGGCACCGCTTCGAGTACAACGACCTGCGTTTCATCAAGCTATTGGACCTCGCGGAAGAAGGACTGAAGGAAAATTCTGGCTTCGTGCCCGAGGTACTAGGGTAGAGGGCCCCCAGGAGCCATGTCGGCAAGTTCCATGGAGGAGACCTCCACCTGCAATGGGCCTCCGCGGAGGAGGATTTGGATAGAGGTGTTTGGGTCAGCGGGCCCCAGGAGAGGGCTAAGGAACCTGTACCTCCTTCACTGGAAGCCTCCAGAATCCATGAGACGTAGATTTCTGGTTTATACATTTGGGGACCAGGCCAGGAAAGAAGGTCATAGTCGGAACATGGGGAGGAACCAGGTTGCTGGTGGGGACACCCAGGGAGGGGCTGGGACCTGACTGGTGGAGGTGAACACCTGAGCACAGGGAAGACCCAGGGCCCCACATCTGTGGCCAACACAGGTGCTGAACGCCATCCCCGTACTCCTGCACATCCCGCGGCTGGTCGCCAAGGTCTTTCCTAAGCAGAGGGCCTTCATGACGCTGATTGATGAGCTGATTGCTGAGCACAGGATGACCCAGAACCCGGCCCAGCCTCCCCGAGACCTGACTGATGCCTTCCTGGATGAGGTGGAGAAGGTGAGCTGCCAGGGATGAGGACAGTGGTTGTGGGTTGGGGGCCTATGAGGTGAGCCTGGGAAAGGTGGAGCCTGTGTATCACCCAGTGATCCAGCACCTGGGCTGATGGGTACAGAGTGGGAGATAGTTTGGGGGCTCCTCCCTCTGCCCCTGAGCCCACCCTCTCCGCCTGGCCCAGGCCAAGGGGAACCCCGAGAGCAGCTTCAATGACGAGAACCTGCGCCTGGTGGTGGCTGATCTGTTCACTGCTGGGATGGTGACCACCTCGACCACGCTGGCCTGGGCCCTCCTGCTCATGATCCTGCACCCGGAAGTGCAGCGTGAGCCCAGCCTGGGGGCCTGGTGGGCTGGGCCAGGGAGGAGAGGGACAGGCTGGGGGCCCTGAGCTTGGTTGGGCCACCAGGAGCTCTGAGCAGAGGCTGGGCCCTGGCTCCGGGGTCAGAGTGACCTCCCCCTCCCTGTGGGCACAGCCCCTGCACAGGAGTCAGGAGGAGGTCGGGGTCCAGCCCCCTGGGTTCTGACCACTGTGGGGACGCTTGTCTGTGCAGGCCGTGTCCAACAGGAGATCGATGAGGTGATAGGGCAAGTGCAGCGACCAGAGATGGGGGACCAGGCCCACATGCCCTTCACCATGGCTGTGGTCCATGAGGTGCAGCGCTTTGGGGACATCATCCCACTGGGCTTGCCCCACATGACATCCTGTGACATTGAAGTGCCGGGCTTCCTCATCCCCAAGGTAGGCCTGCGGCCCTCTTCACCCCAGCTCAGCTCCACCTGCCCCCTGGAGCCCCAGCGTGGCCATTGCCAAGTGTGACCAGGACTGGAACCCAGGCCACCTGATCCTCATTTCCACAGGCACCAACTCTCCAGCCTGGGTGGGTGTGGGGAGGAAGCAGAGGCAGGGCGGGCCAGGTCCATTCAGAGCCTGCAGTCTGGGTAGGGGAGGACAAACCAAAATTTGCCACAGTTGGAGCAGCCATGCATGCCGGGACAGGTGGCAAAGAGGGTGACTATGGGAGACACATCACTTGGCCTTGCCATGGGGACGGGGAGAGTTGGGGGAAGCTCTTGGGCTGAGACTGACTTGAAAGAGTCCAGGCGTGTGCCAGGCACAGAGTGTGGCCCATTTGTGCTTGGTGGCAGGGGTCGGGGGGTCCTCCAGCCCAGACCCTACCCAGGCCAGGCATCTCCTGCCAGGGGACGATGCTCATCACCAACCTGTCATCGGTGCTGAAGGACGAGACCGTCTGGAAGAAGCCCTTCCGCTTCCACCCCGAGCACTTCCTGGACGCCCAGGGCCGCTTCGTCAAGCAGGAGGCCTTCATGCCCTTCTCAGCAGGTGCCTGTGGGGAGCCTGGCTCGCTGTCCCCTCCTGAGGGAGATTTGAGACATAGAGCCCAGGCCCCCAGGCTCACTGACCCCCCCATACCCACCCACAGGCCGCCGCTTGTGCCTCGGGGAGCCCTTGGCCCGCATGGAGCTCTTCCTCTTCTTCACCTGCCTCCTGCAGCGCTTCAGCTTCTCGGTGCCCGCTGGGCAGCCCCGCCCCAGCGACCACGGTGTCTTTGGCATCCTGGTGACCCCGTCCGCCTTCCTGCTCTGTGCGGTGCCCCGCTAGAGGGGGACACCAAGCCCCCAACCTGCTCCTTGAAGGGGCCCTGATGTCCAATAAATTAGTGTGATGGCTCCAAACTGGCTTGAGTCCCACCAGGCCCCTGATCAGCCCCTGACAGAGGGGCAGCCTCAGCAGCCCTCCCAGGGCCAGCTCCTACCCCTGCCTGATCCAGCCTTACCTGTCATCTGACCCCATTTGAAGATGGGTATACTGAGGCTCAGAAGGTGACAGCTTACCCCCTAGTCATCCATGGAGACCCAGCACTGGCTTCCCTGGTTGGTAACTAAGTCCATGTAGAAGTCTTGACTCCTGGGTGTCAGGAAGCGGGAGGAGTGTGAATGGGCTTCTGATAGGAATCAGCCCAATCCCTGGCTGGGTGAGCACCCTCAGCTTCAGGGATTCACTACAAGGCCTCACAGGGGTCAGAAAAACTGTTACACTCACGGTTATGATCTTTCCAGAGAAATGATCCGGATAGAATCAGCAGTGGTCAAAGGCACATAGGTGGAGTTCAGAAAGAGCAGGCCCAAGCTTCCAGTTGTGTCTCTAGAGGATTCATGCAGACAGTGCTCAGTTCTCCCAGCAATGATGTGTGACACAGCAGAGAGTATTGCTCACCAGGGAAGCTCACTCGACTCTAGGTGTCCAGGGATTTGGTTGGGGGTCAATTAGACTCAGAGAGCCACATGACTGTCCTGAGTTACTCAGTCTCCAGTGCCTCTCAAGGTCAAACAGTGTGTCCCCAGGCCCCCCCATCAATCACATTGTTGGCAGAAACTGTGTGGTGTGACCCCAGGCCCCAGGTACGGAGACATTTTGGTCAGGCAGGACATCCCATAGCGTAGGCAGTGTTTCTGTGGAGGTCGTCAAGAGCCAGGCATTTTGTTTGGAATGTGCAGGGATTGAAAACCGCAAACCTACTGAGTAAAATTTTTACTGCACAGGCCACCCCCCTGGTTTTTGGCTCCTACAACACAATTGTCTTATTTGTTTATCTACATTTTGTATGTGTGTGTGTGCCAAAATATACAGGGCATAAAATTTCCAATCTTAATATTTTGAGTGTACAGTTCAATGCTATTAAGTTCTCATCTTGTGCAGCCATCACATCACCCATCTCCAGAACTCTTTCATCTGGCAAAACTGAAACCCTGTCCCCTTAGACAATAACTCCCCCTGCCCCCTCCCAGGAGCCCCTGGCAACCACCGTTCTACTCTCTATGTCTGTGAATGTGACTACTCTAGGGACCTCACATGAGGGGAATCATACAGTATTTGTCCTTTTGTGACTGACCTATTTCACTTACCATGATGTCCTCAAGGTTCATCTATGTTGTGACATGTGTCAGCATTTCCTTTTTTTTTTTCCCAGTGAGGACGATTCGCCCTGAGCTGAGAACCCTTGCCAATCTTCCTCTTTTTTGCTTGAAGAAGACTTGTCCTGAGCAAATGTTTGTGCCAGTCTTCCTCTATTTTGTATCTGGGATGCCTCCACAGCATGGCTGGTGAGTGGAGTATGTCTGCACCTGGGATCTGAACCCGTGAACCCCGGGCCGCCGAAGCGGAGCGAGCAGAACTTGAACCACTCGGCTATGGGACTGGCCCAGATTTCCCTCCTTTTTTAGGCTGAATAATACTCCACTGTATGTATAGACCACATTTTGCTTATCCCTTCCTCCGTCGATGGACACTTGGGTTGCTTCTACCTCTCAGCTGTTGTGAACACTGCTGCTGTGAACATGGGGGAAAATATTTCTTTGAGACTCTGCTTTCAATTTGTGGATATATAACCACAGGACTGTTTTCCACAACAGCTGTGCCATTTTACATTCCCACCAGCAGTGCACAAGGGTTCCGACTCTCCACACACTCGCCAACACTTGCTAGTTTCTGTTTTGATGATAGTAGCCATCCTATGGTTGTGAGGTGGGATCTCATTGTGGTTTTGATTTGCATTTCCCTACTGATGAGTGATGTGGAGCATCTTTTCATGTGCTTCTTGTCCATTTGTATATCTCTTTTTTGAAATGTCTTTCAAGTTCTTTGCCCATTTTAAAATCGAGTTGTGTGTTTTACTGTTGTTGCTTTTGGGTTTTAGGAGTTCTCTCTATATTCTAGATATGAATCCCTTATCAGATACTGTCATGTGCTGCATAACAACGTGTAGGGGTGATGACTGCATGTATGACAGGGCCACATAAGGTTAGTACCGTACAGCCTAGGTGTGTGGTAGGCTATTCCACCTACATTTGTGTACGTACACTCTATTTTGTTCACACAACGACGAAATTGCCTGATGATGCATTTCTCAAAATGTGTCCCCGGGGCCGGCTCCGTGGCTTGGCGGTTAAGTGCGTGCGCTCTGATGCTGGCGGCCCGGGTTCGGATCCTGGGCGCGCCCCGAGGCACCACTTCTCCGTCCAACGTGAGGCCGAGTCCCACGTACAGCAACTAGAAGGATGTGAACCTATGACATACAACTATCTACTGGGGCTTTGGGGGGAAAAACTGAATAAATAAAATCTTTAAAAAAAAAAAAAAAAAAAAAAAATGTGTCCCCGTCATTAAGTGATGCGTGACTTTATATGATTTGAAAATATTTTCTCCCATTCTGCACGTTAGCTTTTTATTCTGTTGATAGTATCATGATATGCAATATGTTTTAATTTTTGTGAAGTCCACCTTGTCTACTTTTTTTTTTCCTGAGGAAGATTCATGCTGAGTTAAGGTCTGTGCCAATCTTCCCCTATTTTGTAGGTGGCCCTCCACCACAGCATGGCCACTGACGAGTGGTGTAGGTCTGTGCCCTGGAACTGAACCCGGGCCGCTGAAGCAGAGCATGCCAAACTTAACCACTAGGCCACAGGGCCGGACCCCTCTACCTTTTTTTTTGTTGCCTATGCCTTTGGTGTCATATCCAAGAAATTACTGCCAAATGCAATGTTGAGAACCTTTTGTCCTTCTAAGAATTTTCTTAGTTTTCTTCTAATAATTTTCTGGTTTTGTCTCTTACATTTAGATCTTTGATCCATTTTGAGTTAATGTTTGTAAATGGTGCTAGGTGAAGGTCCAACTTCATTCTTTTGCATTAAGATATCCAGATTTCCCAGCAGCATTTGTTGAAAAGACTGTCCTTTCCACATTGAATGGTCTTGGCACCTGTGTCAAAATCATGCATGAGGGTCTGTTTCTGGGCCTTCTAGTCTCTTCGTTGGTCTACGTCTCTGTCTTTATGCCGCTACCACAGTGTGTTGATTACTGTAGCTTTGTAGTAAGTTTTGAAATCAGGAAGTATGAGTTTTATTCTTCTTTTTCAAGGTGGTTTTGGCTATTTGGGTCCCTTGTGATTCCATATGAATTTTAGGATTGATTTTTCTATTTCTGCAAGAGGTCATTGGGATTTTGATAGGAATTGCATTAAATCTGGAGATTTTATTGAGTAGTCTTGATGTTTTTACAATAGCAATTCTTACAGTCCGTGAGCCTAGGATATCTTTCAATTTACTTGTGTCTTCTTTATTTCTTTCAGCAATGTTTTGTAGTTTTCATGGTACAAATGCTTCACCTCTTTGGTAAATTCCTAAGTATTTTATTCTTTTTGATGCTATTTTAAATCAAATTATTTTCTTAATTTCCTTTTCGGATTGTTCATTGTCAGTGTGTAGAAATACAGCGGATTTTTATTTATTTATTTTTGATGAGGAAGATTTGCCATGAGCTAACATCTGAGCCAATCTTCCTCTATTTTTTATGTGGGTTGCCACCACAGCATGGCCGCTGATGCGTGGTGTAGATCCGTGCCTGGGAACTGAACCCGGGCTGCTGAAGCAGAGTGTGCTGCAGATAACCGCTATGCCACCAGGGCTGGCCCACAGCTGAGTTTTGTGCATTGATTTTGTATCCTGCTACTTTGCTGAATTTGTTTAGAAGTTATCACATGGTTCATTGTGGAATCTTTGGGTTTTTCTACATACAAGATCGTATCATCTGTGAACAGGCATAAAGTTACTTCTTTTTCTTTCTTTCTTTCTTTCTTTCTTCCTTCCTTCCTTCCTTCCTTTCATGAGGAGATCAGCCCTGTGCTAACATCTGCCAATCCTCCTCTTTTTTTGCTGAGGAAGACTGGCCCTGGGCTAACATCCATGCCCATCTTCCTCCACTCTATGGGATGCCGCCACAGCATGGCTTGACAAGCGGTGCGTTGGTGCGCGCCCAGGATCCGAACCTGCGAACCCCGGACCACCACAGCAGAGTGCGCGCACTTAACCACTACACCACCGAGCCGGTCCTCTTTTTCTTTCTTAATTCCCCTGGCTAGAACTTTCAGTGCTCTGATGAATGGAGGTGGCAAAAGTGGGCATCCTTTCTTTGTTCCTGATGTTAAAGGAAAAGCTGTCAGTGTTTCACCATTGACTATCATGCTTGCTGTGGGTTTTCCTATATGGCTTTTGTTATGTTGAG
Organism: Ceratotherium simum simum; assembly: GCF_057802395.1. NCBI lineage: Eukaryota > Metazoa > Chordata > Mammalia > Perissodactyla > Rhinocerotidae > Ceratotherium > Ceratotherium simum. Next base: position 7,940,558 of record NC_141924.1, read on the forward strand.
GTAGTTTCCTTCTGTTCCTAGTTTGTTGAGTGTTTTTAGCATGAAAGAGTGTTGAGTTTTGTCAAATGCTTTTTCTGCATCAATGGAGATGATCATGTAGTTTTTGTCCTTCATTCTGTTAATGTGGTGTATAACACTGATCAGTTTTCTTATGTTGTCATTCTTGAATTCCATTAATAAACCGCACCTGCTCATAATCCTTTCCCACTTGTATAATCCTTTTAATAAGCTGCTCAATTTGGTTGGCTAGTGTTTTCTTGAGGATTTTTGCATCAATGTTCATAAGGGATATTGGTCTCTAGTTTTCTTTTCTTGTAGTGTCTTTATCTGGCTTTGATATCAGGGTAATGCTGGCCTCCTAGAATGAGTTAGGAAGTGTTCCCTCCTCTTCCACTTTGTGGAAAACTTTGAGTAGGATTGGTGTTAGTTCTTCTTTAAATGTTGGGTAGAATTCAACAGTGAAGCCATTGTGTTAAGAGCATTTCTTTGTCAGGAGATTTTTGATTACTTATTCAATCTCCTAATTAATTAAAGGTCTACTCAGATTTTCTATTTATTTATGATTCAGTCTTGGTAGCTTTTGTATTTCTAGGAATTTGTCCATTTCATCAATAGGTTATTCAATTTGTTGGCCTGTGGTTGTTCACAGTTCTCTCTTATAATGCTTTTTTTCCTGTAGAATCAGTGGTAACGTCCCCACTTTCATTTCTGATGTTAGTAATTTGAGTCTTCCCTCTTTTTTTCTTAGTCCATCCAGCAAAATTTTTGTCAGCTTTGTTGATCTTTTTGAAGAATCAACTTTAGGTTTAATTGATTTTCTCTATTATTTGTTTAGTCTCCATTTCATTTATGTCTCTCTACATTATTTCCTTCATTCTGCTAGCTTTGGGATTAGTTTGCTCTTCTTTTTCTAGTTCTTTAAGTTATAGAGTTAGGAAATTGATTTGAGATCTGGAACAATGTGTGCAATTACAGTTATAGGCTTCCCTCTGAAGATGACTTTTGCTGGGATGCATAAGTTTTGGTATATCGTGCTGTCATTTTCATTCATCGCAAGCTATTCTCCTTTCTCTTATTTCTTCATTCAACCGTTGGTTGTTTATGAATGTGTTGTTTAGTTTCCACATATTTGTGAATTTTCCAATTTTCTTCTGTTATCAATTTCTAGGTTGTTTTGGACAAGTATTGTGATAAATCTCGAGCCAATCGTGCATGGCTTGCATGCACAGGCGGCATATCAGCCGCTTCATCTGGAAAGTTCCACATGGCATTTAAAGGAGGGGAAGAATAATCGCCCTTCTCAGGTTAAAGGAAACTTCAGTTGTTTCCTGATTTTGCCCTACCCCGACTTGGACTACGTTCTAGGTGACCAGAGGTCACAGAGGTGCTTTCTGTTTCCCAGCAGAGTCTTTCCCTTTGGGAGCATCCCTGACATAACTGGCTGTAACTGAGACCAGATGAAATCTGAGCTTGGTGCAGTGTCAGCATTTCCCCCCACCTTCTCCTTTATTTTCATTTTAGCTAATTATATTTAGAAATAACAACGGGATTGTATGTTAGCCTATTTTGGGGGGTTGCTTGTATTTCTTTTGCATTTTCTTACATATCCAGCGAGCCAGCCCCTCACAGCTTGGCTCTATCATTTCCCAGTTCCATAGATCACTTGTACCTGCAGTAACTGACCACAGCGCAGCTGCTGCGTCACACCACAAGCGATGCAGAAACCATTCAGGAAAGAAGGTTCATCGACAGCCACCTCCCATTCTTCGTTTTCCCAAACTTGGCATTCACCATGTTCCAGTGAGTCACGGTTATTCTTGGGAATGCCAGTGCTGAAGCCAACTGTGTCAGGGGTCTGCAAGACCATCTTAGATTCAATCATTTGCTGGAGGACTCACAGACTTCAGAAATGCTGTTATATTCATGGTTATTGTCTTAGTCTGTTTGGGATACTGGAACAAATACCATAGAATGAGTGGCTTATAAACAACATTTATTCCTCACAGTTTTGGAGTCTGGGAAGTCCAAGATCAAGACTCTGGCAGATGTGATGTCTGGAGAGGGCCCAATTTATGACTCATAGATGGTCACCTTTTCACTGTGTCCTCACCTGGTGGAAGGGTCAAGAGATCTCTCTGGGTTCTCTTTTATAAGGGCACCAATCCCATTCATGAGGACTCTATCCTCATGAACTAATCACCTCCCAAAGGCCCCACTAGCAAATACCATCACATCGGGATTAGCTTTCAACATATGAATTTAGGGGGAAATATTCCATCTATAGCAGCTATGATTTATCACAGTGAAAGAATACGAATTTGAATCAGCAAAGGTAAGACACATAGGAAAGATAGACAGACACATAGGAGAGCCCGGCACAGGTTTCCATTTGTCCTCTTCCAGGAGAGTCATACAGACAATATTTAATTTCCCAGCAACAATGTGTGATACGTGCACAGAATATTGCCAGTCAAGGAAGCACACTCAGGCCTCAGTGTCCAGGGATTTTATTGGGGTTGGTGTCATAGGCATGAGGCACTTGTGTGGCTGACAGGAGTGACTAAGTCTCCATCCCCTCCTGGGGCCAGACTGATACAGGGAGATGCAGGGTCCCCCTACATGTCACATTGTTAGCATGAATGATCTGGCATGGCCTTAGGCTCCAGGAAAACAAAGGCATGGTTATCCAGCAGAATATTCACAGAGCATAAAGGTCATCTCCCAGGAGCTGGTCGGGGGCCAGTCACTGCTTTACAAGTCTCAGGATGTGAACCCTTCAAACCTGCAGGCTTTACCCTTTACTGCAAGGGACTCTCTTGGACTAGATGACCACAATCCAGGCCCAACTCCAGCCACCTCAAAATGGGCCTAGCCTCAGCCAGCACCATCAAGTCAGCTGCCCCACTTCATCTACGACACCCCGATAGGTGGGGATCTCAGGGATGGCCAGGAAGGGTTGTGCTGGGTTAACACTGGTCTCAGTCCTCAGGTATCAGAGCCCTCCCTGGGAAGCCTGATGGCACTTTAGAAATGAGCACCTCCCTGAGCCTCTCAGTCACCCCAACGTAGAATGGTCCCCTTTTCCCACCCCTCAGGGATGCTCATGTCCAGGCTCCTGCCCAGTAGGGGTTCCTCACAGAGAGGCTGGAGCTGGAGGAAGACACTTGTCTGTGCTCCAACCCAGGGCACTGTCCTCGGAGTGGCGGGGTCAGGCTGGGCTCTCAGGAGGCTTGGCCACGGTCCGGGGATGAGCCCTCTGGGCTGCAGGCATGTGTAGGGACAGGGGTCAACCTTGGACACATGTGACGGTGCAATGGCCAGAGGACAAGGAGGTCATGTGGGGACCTTGGAGGAGCACACCCTGGCTCTAGGCCTTGCTCTGTCAGGACACGCTGTGACCCTGGGCCAGTCTCTCCCTGCCCTGGGCTTCGGTTTCCCCTTCAGCCAATGAATGGTTGTACTAGATGGCCTTTGGGGCCTGTCATCCTGCTCTGACTCTGTGGCTGTGACCTTGTCAGCCTAGAGCCCTGGCTGAGGGCAGGGACTGCCATCCTCCACCTGTCCCCATCCCTACAATTGACTGAGCACAGGGGCAGTGCTCAGGGGTTTCTAATGACTGTTGCTTACCCAAGTCCTCGGCAGACCCCCTGGTGCATTTAGGTAACAGCTTAGGTACCACCAACACTCAGAGTAGAAGCAGCCCCTCCCAGCCTGTTTTCCCAGAGGAGCCCCACTCAACAGCATCCCTAACAGGGGTTCCACCAGCGTCTTCCACATGCCCGCATGACAGGGAGCTCCCAGCTCTCAGCACTCAGGGAACTTGCGGTGTCCCTGGGCACTGAGTCAGAAAGTCAGCCAGGTCCCCTTCAGCCTCTCCAGAGCATCCACTGTCGAGTCAGGGCTCGGTGGCAGGAGGGGCTGTTCCTGCCACTTGTTGGAACAGGGAGTGTGGACGGAGCCACACTGAGTTTGTGAAGACATGAGGCCCCTGAGAGGAGGCAGGCAGGCCTGCAGAAGCAGCAACTCTCTGGATTTATTGATAGTTTTTCATTTGTGGTTCTGAGTCTTGGGGACTTCAGAGGCTGGGAACCAGCCCTGCCACAGCTTCCTCAGGGGCTGGGGTACCCAGTCACTGGATTTTCCTCCTTGCTTACCCCTCAGAGGACTCTAAAAAGCACAAGCAGACATGCCCTGCAGGTCCCTTGCTGGGAGGACCTTACCCCAGGGCCAGGGGAGCAGATCAGCATTGATAAAAGGCTAGGTACTCCTCCAGTCCAAGGGGAGAGGCCTCGAGTTCCTGCCAACCAGGAAGGCAGCAGGAGGCAGGGGAGGCTCATTCAGGAAGGTCGGGACATCTGGTTATTTGGGCTTCTTCCCCACAATGAGGGGTGTGACTCCATTTTTTTGGTGTTTGACTTCTGATAGCCTTCAAGCATCATTTCTGTCTCTTCCCCTGCCCCACATATCTGGGCCAGCTGATAATAAATCCTGGTGCTCTCTCTTTTGGTTCTACTAGAGTTTCAAACCACGAGGCCTCCATCTTTACACATGAGCCCTCATCTCAGCCCATCACCAAACCACAGTAAATGTCCAGGCCAGTCTCCTTTCCTGGCTCTCTCAAGCCATTTTGTTCCTGCTTGAGAGGCCAGTCCCGCTCTGCCCAGAGACCTCAATGATGCCAACAGTGAAGCTTTTCATACACTCCTGGTGTCGGAATGAGTGTCATCAGTCCACATCCAAATCAAATTTTGAGTGGGTGGTCTCGCCTGCTTTGCAGGGTGACCATAACTAGAACCTAAAGACTTGCAGAGTTATAAAGAAGAAAGACGTCTCAGTAGGAGGAATTCAAGTAGCATCAGACTTCTCAACACCAACATTTGATGTAGAGGACAATGAGAAAGGTCATTAAAATTCTGCAGGGAAGTTATTTCCAATCTAGAACTCTAAACCCAGCTGAACTATTACTCAAGTATGAATGGAGACATTTAAGACGTCTAAGGTCTCATAAACACCCTCAGGAGAGCAGTGATATCAGCAAAAGTGGCAGAGCTCTGAAAATCGGCCACTGAGGAAGAGAAATGGAAAAACAGGCAAAATGATCAGATACCACTTCAGAAGTCTGGGAATTAACCAAAAGCTCACGGTTACTCAGGAACATTTTTCTCAAGACAATGGATGAATCTCAGAATGAACAGCAAGCTCTGTGGCATTTCCACTTGTCTGGTCCTCTCCTCCACTCTCCAGCTCAGCAGGGGCCTTGAAAAAAACCGCCCACACCCAGGGAAGCCTCCCGAGGGAGCACAGGACATGGAGCATTTTCAAAGCTTCCTTCCCAAAGAATTGTCACTATTTCCCTGGCTGGGGGTTCCCCGGAAGACCCCATGTGCAGGGCTGTCTGTGTGAGCTGAGAGCTCCCCTCGTGCAAACAGCCTTTTCTCAGGAGAGTTTGTTGAAGGTAATCAGAGGCCACTGTTGAAAATCAAAGCTGCCTGAGACAATGGATAAGAGTTGGGGCAAATGATACACTAACCACAAAGATTAAAAGGAGAAGCTGGGGTATGAGGTGTCCACAGGGGCTTTGAAAAACCTATCACACATTCCTGGGAATCTAAGAGGCCGTATACTCATATGTAGGGCTGTGTGCAGCTGTGTGCCTACTCAGGAAACACCTGGGGGAGGGGGTGGCCCTCAGCTCTCACCTCTGAGTGACCCTGAGATTCTGTGCAAACAAGAAGTGGAGGCTGAGGGAAAGTTGTAAACTCTAAAGCCAGTGCCTGGCTGAGTGTTGAAAGTATGTCCCAACACACAGAGAGCACCTCTGTGCACAAAGACTGGGAGTTATTGGTTCCAGACATTTAAGGAAATCTCTAACCAATCATTAGCTGACGACGAAACTAACTGAGTAGACACTTCAGTGGCCACACAGAACAAGGAATAGAGACTTTATAGAATCAGTTTGGAAAAGTCACTAAGCATAGAAAGAACTACAATGATAACAAACAACCACGACACAAACCTTGGGGAGCAAAGAGAATCTATTTCCAGAGTCACCACAATATCTTCTTTGAATTGTACAGTTTTCAAAAAAAAATCACAAGACATGCAAAGAAATAGGAAAGTATGGCCCATACATAGGAAAAGGGAATGAATGGAAACTGTCCTTGATGGTGGAGTTGCTGGACACAGACTGCATATCAGCTACTTCAATATGTTCACAGAACTAAGAGAAACCGCGTCTAAAAAATAAAGGAGAGTGGGAGCACGATGTCTCACCTATTAAAGAATAGCTGTAATGAGACCCAAATTTTAAAAAGGAGCCATGTGGAAATTCTGGAGTTGAAAAGTACAATAAGTGAAATGGAAGTTCACTGCAGGAACTCAAGGGCAGATTTCAACAGGAAGAAGAAAAATCAGCGAACATGAGGACAGTCAGCTGAGCTGATCCAGGCTGAGGAAAAGAAACAAGAGTGAAGAACCATGAGCAGAGATTCAGAAACCTGTGGGCACCATCAAGCATACTGCACACACATAATGGGAGTCCTAGCAGAAGAAGAGAGAGGTAAAGGAATAAGAGGAATATTGAAGAAATATTGAATACTGAATACTCCCGAAACTGGATGAAAAACATTAATATGCACATCCAAGAAGCTGAGTGAACTCCAAGTGGGATAAAATCAGAGATCTACACTGGCACACATCACAGTCAAATGGTCAAAGACTGAGAGAATTTTGAAAGCAGCAAGGAAGATGTGAGATGCTCCTCATCATGAACAAAGGATCTGTGCTCAATAACATTGACGTCAGATTTCTAATCAGAAACCACGGAGGCCAGAAAGCCATGGGATGACAATATCCCTCAGGAAGTGACTGAAGGATGTCACAAGCTTGGGAAAGGGCCTCTGGGCTCCACCAATTGTCCAGTCAGGATAAATGGGGAGCTCAGAGAACAACCCTGTTGCCCTGATGCCCAGATTTAAATTTACCACGGCTACACCAGAGCCTAGGAATCTGGGCTGTGCTGCAAGCCGGGTGAGGACCCTGAGCCCCGCAGGGAGCAGCCTCCACCAGAAGAGGTCCCGCCCAGGCGTCCACGGGCCTCACTGAGAACCAGGACACTGGTGCTGGGTCTGCGTGTGTGTGTGTGAGAATCTGTGCACCTTGAGTGCAAGTGTGAGTTTGTATGTTCATGTGAGTGTTGCCTGAGTGTGGGTGGCTTTGTGCATATGTAGATTTCTGTGTGGTGGGTCTGTGTGTGTGAGTGCACGAGTGAGCATGAAAGTAAGAGTCTGGGAATGGATGAGTGGTTTGTGTGTGATTAGGTGTGTCTGTCTGTGTGTGTCAAGTGTGCAGTGTGAGGTGCCCAGGACAAATGGAGACCCTCAGCCCTCTCTTTCTCCCTGCCATCCCCTACAGGTGTGGTCATGAGGCCAGATAAAGTCTTTGCACATGCTCTGTGGGGTCCCAGGTCTCCCCCAAGGCTAGCGCCAGGAGACGGGGGCCTGCAGCCTGGTGGGGTCTGGTTGACCAACGCCCTTGACCCTCTGTGTGCAGTTGCGGTGCCACTTCGGGGACGTGTTCAGCCTGCAGCTGGCCTGCACACCCGTGGTCGTGCTCAGTGGCTGGCGGCCATACATGAGGCGCTGGTGGACCACAGCGAGGACTTGCTCTCTGCTCCTCAGTCGCCACACTTGGGCTGGGGGCGGAACACAAGGCAAACGGAGGAGGGGCAGACCCTGTCCCAGCGGTACTGGGCCTGCAGTGACCCGAGACAAGCCAGGCCTAACCTACGTGGGTCTCAAATGTGGGGCACAGAGAAAGACTAGCGAATGGTGGGCCCAGGGCATGGAGGAAGGAGCCTGTACCAGAGTTGGTGCAGGAGGAGTGTGAGCCTGTCACAGGACCCCGCCTGTAGGGAAAGAGGGCAGGACTGTGCGAGCAATGACAGGGGGCGGGGCCAGGATCCTTTTGCTGTTGGAAGGCGGGGTCAAAGTGGATGGGACTGAGGGCGGGGGAGGACAAGGCAGTGGGTGGTGGCGGGTTGGCAGGGGGTGGGCCTCACCCAAAGAGGTGGGACTGTCTGAGCAGGTGTACAGGGCGGGCCTGTCAAAGGGGCAGGACTGTGAGACCAGGGCAGGGGGCGGGGCCGGGACCCACATACGCACATCATCATCACCCAGAGTCCATAGTTTACATCAGGGTTCACTCTTGGTGCTGTATATTCTATGAGTTTGGACAAATGTACACTGACATATATCCACCATGATAGGATCATACAGAGAAGTTTCACTGCTCTGAAAATCCTCTGTGTCCTCCTGTTCCCTCCCCCCAGCTCTTGGCAAACACTAATCGTTTTTCTATCTCCATAGTTTTCCCTTTTCCAGAATGTCATTTAAGTGAACTCTTACACCATGTAGGCTTTTCAGATTGCCTTCTTTCACTTGGTAATAGAGACTTAAGGCTTTCCACGACTTGATGGCTCATTTCTTGTGAGTGCTGAAGAATGTTTCATTGTTGGGATGTATCACAGTTTATCCCTTCACCTGCTGAAAGACATCTTGCTTGCTTCTGAAGTTTGGCAATTTTGAATAAAGCTGCTGTGAACATCCCTGTGCAGGTTTCTTTGTGGACATACTCAACTCCTTTGAGTCAATATCAAGGAGTGTGATTGCTGGATCATATGGTAAGAATGTTGAGTTTTAAGGAACCGCCAAACTGTCTTCCAAAGTGGCTGTGCCATTTTGCATTCTCACCAGCAATGTATGAGACCGCCTGTTTCTCCGCATCCTCCCAGCATTTGGTGTTCTCAGTGTTCTGGATTTGACCATTCTAATAGGCGTGTCGTGGCCCAGGGAGAGGGAGGAGGCCAGCAAAGGGGGAGGCTTGAGATCTATTCCTTGTGGTCCTCAGCAGGCCTGCGAGGGTGTAAAGAAATTACATCATCCCTACTTGCTTTCCATCCCCTTGTCTTCTAGAAAGAGTTTGAGCAGCTGATGTTCAAGAACAAATGATAATGAGGAGGAGGAAGCAGGCCCCCTCCTCTGGGGACAGTCACATCCTATGCTAAGCCACCCTAGTCCCCTGAGCTTCCTGGCAGCTCAGTCAACAAGGGCGAGTGCCCACCCCACATGTCTCTGAGTCAGGAAAGTGGACACAGGCACGAGGAGATTCACCACCTGAGTGGCCTCCAGAGCGAGGAGGTCAAGGACCAGTTTGAACCAACTTAGGAAGAGTCTCCTGGCCTCTGAACTGGGTGGTTGTGTGACTAGCGAGCTCTGGGAATAAGCCTGCTGCCTCCCCACCCAGATTTAAACTTGCAAAGGCCACGACCAGGTGGTAACCATGGAAGCTGAGCCAGGAATGTTCTCAGATCACTGCCAGCAGCCTCCGTGTGGGGAGCAGCGGGGTCGGCTCCAGGCAACCACTGAGAACAGGTGCCCTGATGCCGGGTCTGTGCGTGTAAGTGCTGCACGTATTAATATGTGTGTTTGTGTGTGGTTTTGTGGGTGTGTAAATGTGTGTACATGTGCTTAGGTGTCAGTCTGTGAGCGTGTGGGTAGTGTCTGAATGTGTGAGTGGTTTGTGAGTGTTGAATTCTGTGTCTGGGTATTGAATGTACTAGTGTGAAGTGAGGGACACGGAGGACTCATCCCCCCCAAACTCCCTGTGTCCTTCTGATCATTGTGACCTCCCTACAGCACAAGCTAGTACCTGAGAGGTGAAGGTCACTCAAGAGGAGGCAGGTGAGACATGGGAAGGCAAGAATGTGTTCTGGGGATGAGGCTTTGACCACATTAGGGAGTGTGAGCCTGACATGATGTGGGGGGACATCAAGTCCAAAGACCCCTTCCTCGGAGCCTGTGCAATGCTGGAGAATCAGGCTGGGGGTGGGGACTTCCCTTTTCTCCCTCCCCCACCAAGGTTAAGCACCTGGAGAGGGCATCAGGGAGAGGATTCTGCGGCCAGCCCTGCACTGACCTTCCCTGGGCCCTCCCTGCACCCTGTGGCAGCAGTCATGCCAACAGGTAGGCTCAGGGCAGAGGGCAAAGGCCAGTCTCAGCTCCCTTTATAAAGATGGGCCAGGCTGGTCAAACCCTCAGGGTTGGTGAGAGCGCCCTGTCTGGCCTGGTCCTAGGTCCTGGTGTGGTGAGGGTGCCAGTGTGTCCAGAGGAGCCCAGTGCCCAGTGAGGCAGCCATGGGGCTGCTGACCGGGGAGACACTGGGGCCCCTGGCCGTGGCCATGGCCATCTTCCTGCTCCTGGTGGACCTGATGCACCGACGCCAACGCTGGGCACCACGCTACCCACCAGGCCCCATGCCCCTGCCTGGGCTGGGCAACCTGCTGCAGGTGGATTTCCACGACACGCTTTGCTGCTTTACTCGGGTGAGGAAGGTGGGGGGGTGGGCACAGAGGTCCTGGGGACCCCACCTAGCAGCAGACAGTGGGTGGTGGTGAAGCCACAGGCTGGACAGGGAGCTGGGGGGAAAGGAGGAGGCAGGTTTGAGAGGCCTCCTGGGGGAGGGCATCTGTGCAGGGCCTGAGGACAGTTTGAATTTTCCAATCAAAGGTCAGAGAGGAAAAAGGCCTGGAGGGGGTGGGACTTGGCAATGGGTTTGGGATGCAGTTGAACAGAGCTTAAGTTATGTAAGCTGAGTCCCTTCTGAGGACATCGGGGGAGATGACCTCAGATTGGGGGAGGGTAGTCTGGTCATGAGCCCCATTTACATCAGGAAATCGAGGTTGAGAAGGGACAGTGACCAGGTTCAAATCTTTTGCTGCTGTGAGACCTTGGGCCTCACTGCTCACCTCTCTGAACCTCACTTTCTTCACCTGTAAAAGGGGATGCTAACTTGACCTACTGACAATGTGGGTGACCTCTGCAAAGTCATAGCTGGGTGGTCTGATACAATGTGAGGTGCTCGACCATAGAGGTTGTGACCCTAGCATCACGAGGCCATATAGAGTCTTTGCACCCACTTACTGCTGCTGTCCCAGGATCCTCCAAGGGTAGCCCTGGGAGCCTCAGGTCAGCAGCCTGGCGGAGGCCGGGCTTGTGGAACGCCCTTGACCCTTTGCCTGCAGCTTCGGCGCCGCTTCGGGGACGTGTTCAGCCTGCAGCTGGCCTGGACGCCCGCGGTCGTGCTCAACGGGCTGGCGGCCATGCGCGAGGCGCTGGTGGACCGCGGCGAGGACACCTCCGACCGCCCACCTGTGCCCATCTACGAGCACCTGGGCTTCAGGCAACACGCAGAAGGTAAGCGGACGAGGAGAGGACCCCGGTCCGGAAAGGACTGAGCCCGCAGTGATCTGAGACCCGGCAGTGTCAAGCGGAGTTAGGGTGGTGGACCTGCAGTGCAGGGTAGTCAGCGAATTTGTAGGGTCAGTTGGTGGAGGAGCGAGCTGGCGCTGAGTGTGGAGAGGTGGGTGGGGCGGAGGGCGGGGTCTTACTGGGAGTGGGCGGGCCCCGGGCCACTGCGGGGAGGAAGGAGACGTCCAGGTGGTGGGAATGAGGGGGACGGGTCGGTGTGGGCGGGGCAGAGGGCGGTCTCGGACCTTCCCTGACTGGAAGAGGTCATGACTAGCATAGCCCAGAGTGGGGCCAAGACCTTCCCCCCCGTGGGGAGAGTTGCTGAGCAATGTGGGCGGGTAGAGGGTGGCAACTATCTCCAGATGGAAGGGGGTGAAAAGTGGGTGGGAGTTCTGGTCAGGAGAATTAGAGTGGGCGGAACAGAGGCGGGGCTGTGTGATCAAGGGCAGAGGGCGGGGCCTTTACCTAAAAGGATGTGACTCCAAGAAAACCGCAGGGGGCGCGGCTGGGATCTGTCCTGTAGGTGCAGGCAGGATAGACAGGCCCCTGAGCAAGGGGTGCGCGCAGAGGCGTGGCCAGGGCACACCTGAGTCACAACCACGTGCCTGCCCCACCCCCAGGGGTGATCCTGGCACGTTATGGGCGGGCGTGGCGGGAGCAGCGGCGCTTCTCCGTGTCCACCCTGCGCAACTTCGGCCTGGGCAAGAAGTCACTGGAGCGGTGGGTGACCCAGGAGGCCTCGTGCCTCTGTGTTGCCTTCAGTGACCAGGCCGGTGAGTGAGGGGCTGAGGGACAGGAGACAGGGATGGAGGCTGGGAAGAGGAGATGGAGGCGACCCCCTGACCTGCACCGTCCCCTCCCAGGACGCCCCTTTAGCCCCAACGCCCTCCTGAATAAAGCGGTGAGCAACGTGATCGCCTCCCTCACCTTCGGGCGCCGCTACGAGTACAACGACCGGCGCTTCATCAAGCTGTTGGAACTAATGGAGGACATACTGAAGGAGGAGTCCAGTTTCTTGCCCCAGGTATGAGGATGGAGGAGACCAAGGAGCCCTGCAGGGGAGCTCCATGGAGGAGACCTCTGCCCTGCAATGGGCCTCCGCGGAGGAGGAATTGCTAGAGGGACCTTAGCTCAGCAGGCCCCAGGAGAGGGCTAAGGAATCTGTACATCCTTGGCTGGAAGGCACCAAAACCCATGAGATATAGATTTTAGGTTTATCTTTCTGTGTCTCAGGCAGGGGAGAGGGTTAAGGTCCGAACTTAGGGAGGAACCAGGTCAATGGTGGGGACACCGTGGGAGAGACTGGAACTTGACTGCTGGAGGTGAACACCTGAGCACAGGGAGGACGCAGGGTCCAATATCTATGGCCAACACAGGTGCTGAATGCGATCCCCGTGCTCCTGCACATCCCGGGGCTGGCTGCCAAGATCTTTCCAGAGCATAGGGCCTTCATGGCCCTGCTGGATGAGCTGGTTGCTGACCACAGGATGACCCGGGACCCGGCCCAGCCTCCTCGAGACCTGACTGACGCCTTCCTGGACAACGTGGAGAAGGTGAGCTTCCAGGAATGAGGACAGGGTTCTGGGTTGAAGATCCCATGAGGTGAGCCCAGGCAAGGTGGGAACTATGTAACACCCTGTGATAAGGCACCCGGGATGATGGGTGCAGAGTGGGAGGCCATTTGGGGGCTCCTCCCTCTGCCTCTGAGCCCATCCTCTCTGCCTGGCCCAGGCCAAGGGGAACCCCGAGAGCAGCTTCAATGATGAGAACCTGCGCCTGGTGGTAGCTGACCTGTTCTCTGCCGGGATGGTGACCACCTCGACCACGCTGGCCTGGGCCCTCCTGCTCATGATCCTGCACCCGGATGTGCAGTGTGAGCCCAGCTGGGGAGCCGGGAGGAGAGGGCCAGGCTGGGGGCCCTGAGCTTATGTAGTCCACCAGGAGCTCTGAGCAGAGGCTGGGCCCTGGCTCCGGGGTCAGAGTGACCTCCTCCTCCCCGTGGGCACAGCCCCTGCACAGGAGTCAGGAGGAGGTCGGGGACCAGCCCCCTGGGTTCTGACCACTGCGGGGACGCTTGTCTGTCCAGGCCGTGTCCAACAGGAGATCGATGAGGTGATAGGGCAGGCGCGGCGACCAGAGATGGGGGACCAGGCCCACATGCCCTTCACCATGGCCGTGGTCCATGAGGTGCAGCGCTTTGGAGACATTGCCCCACTGGGCTTGACCCACATGACATCTCGCGACATTGAAGTGCAGGGCTTCCTCATCCCCAAGGTAGGCCTGAGGCCCTCCTCACCCCAGCTCAGCTCTACCTGCCACCAGGTAGGCCCAGCATGGCCATTGCCAGGTGTGACCAGGACTGGAACCCAAGCCACTAATCCTCGTTTCCACAGGCACCAACTCTCCATCCTGGGTGGGTGTGGGGAGGAAGCAGAGGCAGGGCTGGCCCTGTCCATTCAGAGCCCCCAGTATGGGCGGGGGTATGGGGAGGGAGACAAACTAAAATGTGCCAGAGTGTGTTGGAGGAGCGGTGCATGCAGGTACAGGTGGCAGGGAGGGTGCCCATGGGTGGCAGGTCACTTGGCCCTGCCATGGGGACAAGGAGGGTGTGGGGAATTTCTTGGGCTGAGGTTGAGTTGAAAGCGTCCAGGTGAGTGCCAGGCAGAGGTATGGCCCACGTGTATTTGGTAACAGGGTTCCAGGCACCCCCCCAGCCCAGACCCCACTCATGCCAGCCATCTCTTGCCAGGGCACGATGCTCATCACCAACCTGTCCTCGGTGCTGAAGGATGAGACCATCTGGAAGAAGCCCTTCCGCTTCCACCCCGAGCACTTCCTGGACGCCCAGGGCCGCTTCATCAAGCAGGAGGCCTTCATGCCCTTCTCAGCAGGTGCCTGTGGGGAGCCTGGCTCGCTGCCCCCTCCTGAGGGAGTCTTGGAGGCATTGAGCCCAGACCCCCAGGCTCACTGACCCCCCCCATACCCACCCACAGGCCGCCGCTCGTGCCTCGGGGAGCCCCTGGCCCGCATGGAGCTCTTCCTCTTCTTCACCTGCCTCCTGCAGCGCTTCAGCTTCTCGGTGCCCGCTGGGCAGCCCCGCCCCAGCGACCACGGTGTCTCTGGTGTACAGGTGTCCCCGTCCCCATACCAGCTGTGTGCTGTGCCCCGCTAGAGGGGGTCACCAAGCCCCCAACCTGCTCCTCATAGATTCCCGATGTATAATAAACCAGTCTGATGGCTCCAACCTGGCTTGAGTCCCACTCTGGCCCCGTGACCAGGCACAGCCAGTGATTCGGCCTCAGCAGCCTCCCCAGGCCAGCCTCTACCCCTCCCTGACCCAGCCTCACCTGGCATTTGACCCCATTTGAGAGACAGGAATACTGAGGCTCAGAAGGTGACAGCTTACGGCCTCGTCACCCATGGAGACCCAGCACTGGCTGCCCTGGTTGGTGACTAAGTCCTTGACTCCTGGGTATCAGGGAGTGGGAGGCATGTGAATGGGCTTCTGATAGGAATCAGCCCGATCCCTGGCTGGGTGAGCACCCTCAGGTTCAGGGATTCACTAGAAGGCCTCTCAGGAGCCAGAAAAGCTGTTATACGCATTGTTATGGTCTTTCCAGAGAAAGATCCAGATAGAACCAGCAGTGGTCAAAGGCACATAGGTGGAGTTCAGAAAGAGTGGGCACAGGCTTCCAGCTGTGTCTCCAGAGGATTCATGCAGACAGTGCTCAGTTCTCCCAGCAATGATGAGTGACACAACACAGAGTATTGCTCACCAGGGAAGCTCACCTGAGTCTGGGTGTCCAGGGATTTTGTTGGGGGTCAGTCACTTTACTGAGAGTGTCACATGGCTGACCTCAGTTGCTCCGTCTCTAGCCCCTCTCAGGGTCACACAGTGTGGCCCAAGCCCCCCCAATCACATTGTTGGCAGAAACTGTGTGGTGTGACCCCAGATTCCAGGTACAGAGACACTCTTGTCAGGCAGGGCATCCCAAGGGCGTATAGGATGTTTCCCCAGAACTTCTCATTGGCCAGGCATTTTTTTTGGAATGTGCAGGGATGGACAATCCCAGAGCTACTGAATAAGCTTTTTACTGCACAGGCCACTGCCCTGGTTTTTGGCTCCTACAGCAAAATGGTCGTAGTCTTTTTGAGTATCTACATTTTGTGTTTGTGTGTAGAAAAATACATACAACATAAAATTTGTGATCTTAATCCTTTTTGAGTGTACAGTTCAATGCTATTAAGTTCTCATATTGTTGTGCAACCATCACACCATCCATCTCCAGAACTCTTTTCATCTTGCAAAACTGAAACCTTGTCCCCATCAGACAATAACTCCCCATTCCCCCTCCCCATAGCCCCTGGCAACCACCCCTCTACTCTCTGTCTCTGAATTTGACTGCTCTAGGGACCTCACATAAGTGGAATCATACAGTCTTTGTCTTTTGTGACTGATATTTCACTCAGCCTGATGTCCTCAAGTTCATCGATGTTGTAGCATGTGTCAGAATTCCTTCCTTGTTTAGGCTGAATAATATTCCATTGTATGCACAGACCACATTTTGCTTATCCCTTCTTCCATCGATGGACACTGGGTTGCTTCTACCTTTCAGCTATGGTGAACAATGCTGCTGTGAACCTAGGGCACAAGCATCGCTTTGAGACTCTGCATTCATTTGGTGGATATATAACCACCAGACTGTTTTCCACAGCAGCTGCACCATTTTGCATTACCACCAGCAGTGCACGTGGTTCCAGTTCTCCACACCCTCACCAACACTTGCTATTGTCTGTTTTGATGATAGTAGCCATCCTATGGATGTGAGGTGGTATCTCATTGTGGTTTTGATTTGCATTTCCCTAATGATGAGTGATGTGGTACATCGTTTCATGTGTTCATTGTCCATTTGTGTATCTTCTTTGTAGAAATGTCTATTCAAGTCCTTTGCCCATTTTAGAAGCAGGTTGTGTATTTTGTTGTTATTCTTGTTGTTTTGAGTTATAGAAGTTCTCTCTATATTCTAGATATGAATCCCTTTTCAGATACAGTCATGTGCCACATAGGGACGTTTCGGTCAATGACAGACCCCATGTATGACGATGGTCCCTTAAGACGGGGCACCATAAGGTGGTACCATATATCCAAGGTGTGTAGTAGGCTATACCATCTAGGTTTGTGTAAGAAACTCTATGATGTTTGCACAAAGACGAAATCACCTAAAAATACATTTCTCAGAATGTGTCTTCTTCCTTAAGTGACACTTGACTGTATATGATGTGTAAATATTTTCTTTCATTGTGTAAGTTGCCTTTTAACTCTGCTGATGATTTTTCATGCACAAATATTTTTTAATTTTCATGAAGTCCAATTTGCCTATGTTTTTTTCTTTCCTATGCATTTGGTGTCATATCCAAGAAGTCACTGCCAAATCCAGTGTTCGGAACATTTTCTCTTATATTTTCTTCTAAGAATTTTCTGGTTTTAACTCAACATTTACGTCTTTGATCCATTTTGAGTTAATGTTTGTAAATGGTGCTAGGTGAAGGTCCAACTTCATTCCTTTGCATTAAGATATCCGGATTTCCCAGCAGCATTTGTGGAAAAGACCGTCCTTTCCCCATTGAATGGTCCTGGCACCCGTGTCAAAATCATTTGACTTTATATGAGGGTTTGTTTCTGGCCTTCTATTCTCTTCTGTTGGTCTATATCTCTGTCTTTCTGCCAGTACCACAGTGTGTTGTTTACTGTAGCTTTGTAGTAACTTTTGAAATCAGCGGTATGAGTTTTTTCTTCTTTTTCAAGATTGTTTTGCTATTTGAGGTTCCTTGATATTCCACATGAATTTTAGGATTGATTTTTCTATTTCTGCAAAAAGTCATTGGGATTTTGATAGGGACTGCATTAAATCTGTTGATCAGAGATCTACATCTATACACATCACAAGAAAACCATCAACAGACAAAGAGAGGGGCCGGCCCCGTGGCTTAGCGGTTAAGTGCGCGCGCTCCACTACTGGCGGCCTGGGCCCGGATCCCGGCGCGCACCGATGCACCGCTTCTCCGGCCATGCTGAGGCGGCGTCCCACATACAGCAACTAGAAGGATGTGCAGCTATGACATACAACTATCTACTGGGGCTTTGGGGAAAAAAAAGGAGGATTGGCAATAGACGTTAGCTCAGAGCGGGTCTTCCTCAGCAAAAAGAGGAGGATTAGCATGGATGTTAGCTCAGGGCTGATCTTCCTCACACACACACAGAAAAAAGACAGAGAGAATTTTGAAAGCATCTAGAAAGATGCAAGGCTTGCGTCATTATTAACCAAGGATCCGTCCTCAATAACATTGACGTGAGATTTCTAACCTGAAACCACAGAGGCCAGAAAGCAGTGGGATGACAATATCCCTCAGGAAGTGACTGGAGGATGTCACAAGCTTGGGAAAAGGCCTCCAGGCTCCACCAATTGTCCAGTCAGGGTAAATGGGGAGCTCAGAGAACAACCCTGTTGGCCCCCGACACCCAGATTTAAACTTGCCACGGCTACACCACAGCCTGGGAATCTGGGCTGTGCTGCAAGCTGGGTGAGGACTCGGAGCCTCACGGGGAGAAGCCTCCACCAGAAGAAGACCGGCCCAGGCATCCACGGGCCTTGTTGAGAGCCAGGGCACTTGGTGCTGGGTGTGCCTGTGTGTGTGTGTGTGTGTCTGAGAATCTGTGCGCTTTGAGTGCAAGTGTGAGTTTGTGTTTTCACGAGAGTTTTGTTTGAGTGTGGGTGGCTTTGTGGGTGTGTAGATTTCTGTGTGGTGTTTCTCTGTGTGTGTGTGTGTGTGTGCATGTGTGAGCATGAGGGTAAAAGCAGAAGCCCTGTACCCATAAACCATCTCAGAGAGTCGGGCTCACCCTCCCACCCGTGTTCCGTCCTCGGCCAGGCCTCTGGCGCCCCCCCGCGCCCGCCTGCGGAACTGCAGCCGCGGCCGCCCTGCCGGGGCCTCCACCTGGATCCTAGCGCTGCGCTGGGCGGGTCCGCACTGCGAGTCAGGTGAGGCGGCCAGGCCCGCGGCCCCACAAGCTGCACGCAGCTTCCACTCTTCCTGTCTGTCCCCAGGGAGGAGCGGGAATTGCGGGGTTTCCTCCTCGGGACCTCCAAGCCGCGGGGGGGAGGGGCAAGGCGAGCAAAGTGCCACCCACTTTCCCAGCGTCCCGGCTGGGGCTCAGCTGCCTACCTGCTTTCTAGGGCTCTTTCCCAGGGGTTGCTCCACATCGCGTTGGGGACCCAGGGCCGCGTCTCGGTGCTTGAGAGATCAGGGTCAGCGCTTCCTGCTCCGCCATCGTGCTGACGTCACCCCTGGACACTAAGTCTCAGGCCACAGTGTCTAGAGGACTCTTCCCTGCTGGGTGAACACTTGTGACACTCATGGTCCCTGGGGGCGCTCACCCCTCCACCCCAGCACCTTCACCAGAGCAAAAGTGCAGCCAGGGCTGCTGAGTGTGTTTCTAAAATAAGAAATCTCAGTAACTTACAAGTAGAGCAGCAGCTCAGAGCATGTGTTTGAGATGGAGCAGAATGCTGCTCTGTGACTTTGACATCCTGACCTGACCCCTGAGACTCAGTCTCCTCCATGCCCTGGGGACCTTAAAGCCACCAGCCCTACAGGGCTGTGGGGAGGACACACAAGTGAGCAGCAGAGCCTGGCACGTGGAAGCTGCAATTGCACAATGATTGCAAAGGCCATCGGCCTCACGATTGTGCTGTGTGCTCATTGTACTCATGAGGTTTCCTCAAGGCCGCACCATCCTGGACAACAGGCCCCGAGTACCAGGGGCTCTGCTTGAATTACAGGCGTCTGTCCCTGCCCTTCGTATCCTCATCAGGGTGACTGCTTGGGAGGGCGTGACACATCCAAAACAAAGTGGAGATAAAGACAGTTTATCCAGGGCCACTGTGTGACCAACACTACAACCATCCTGCTGTCTCACTGACACCCCCTGATTCTCTGACAGTCCTGGGTAGAAAGTTGCTGCACACAGGACAGGACATTCACCTGAGGCCAATGAGTGAACACAGGCTGGATCCAGAAAGTCCCCACCGTGCCCATGGGTCTTGTTCTCCTGGTCTTTGAGTGGCCTCAAGACTGGTCTTCCTGCCTTCTGGAGGGCCAGGGACCCCAGTTGCCTCCAGCCCAGTCCTTGGCCAGATTTGCAAAGCTGCCTCCCTCCCTCTGCCCCTCACCCCCCTGCACAGGACTTTGCACTGGCCTTTTGGTTATGTTGCCAGGACACCTTGGCTTGTAGTGCCAGGCCAGCCAAAGTCCTCCAGGAAGTCTTCCCAGAAAGTCCTGCTCCAGCCTGGGGCAGTGTCCCCAGGACCCTCAAAGCTGTCACTGCCCTCACTGCTGGCTGGGCCTATGAGGTCTCTGTCTTCCCCCTCCTCCTCTTGGTCATGAGCACCTTGGAGCAGGGGCCCACCACCGTCTTCCCCCCAGGCTGCGAGTGCCCAGCCCAGCACCCAGCACATGGTCCATCCTGCAGGAGTGGAACAGAATCCAAGGCCTGACCAAGGCAAGATGCATGGAAGGCCAGGTAAACTGAGGAAGGCACAGCTGGGCCCCAGAAAGCTACACCCTCTGGCCCAAGGTCTGGCAGGAGAGTGGGGATTTGGGAATTCAGAAGGGGAGGAGCAGCTTTCACAAGCCGAGCCGGAAATGGAAACTCAAAATCCAATACCAAGAGGCCACAGCCCCGGGGAGCCATCTCTGGGTGGCCATCTCTGAGTGGGGGATGTCCAGAGGCACCCTGGGAAGAAGCTGGTCCTCTTACCTTTGGGGAGTGAGAGAGGGAGAGAACTGGGGGGACATAGGGGTGGGGAGTGCCTCCTGCAGGCCCTGCTTCAGCTGGGGAGAGAATTCTCCTGATGTTTCCAGGATGAGAACTTGCCTCAATACCCCTGGGATGGGTGAGGGGGCCTGACCCCTACCCAGGAATTGCCCCTTCCCCACCCTCTGGGCTCCTGAGCCTTTCCATTTGAGTGGGTTTTGGGCTCAGAGTTCCCATCAGCTTCACTGATTTAAAAACTCAGCCTCAAATCCCGCCGCTTTTCTTGTTGAAGTAGGAGGGTGCTGAGGCCAGTGGGCAGCGACCCTGCCCTGGCATGGTGTGGTGTCTTCCCTGCTTGGAGAGGACGAGAGGCTGAGAAACAGGGATGGCCTGGGAGCCACAATTCCAGCCAGACAGTGGCAGGCCCTGGCACAGGGTGATGCTGAGGTTTGCATCTTTCCTTGAGGGACCACAGAGTCAGGGTTGGAAGGGATGGGGCTCCAGCAGGGGCCTCCCTGGCCCAGGGAGAGGGAGGATGCCGGCAAAGTGGGAGGAGTGAGAATCCGTTCCTGTGGTCCTCAGCAGGCCTGTGAGGGTGTAAACAAATTATTATTGTCCCCACTTGCTTTCCATCCCCTTGTCTTCTAGAAAGAGTTTGAGCAGCTGATGTTCAAGGACAAATGACAATGAGGAGGAGGAAGCAGGCCCCCTCCTCTGGGGACAGAGTCACATCCTATGCTAAGCCACCCTAGTACCCTGAGCTTCCTGGCAGCTCAGTCAACAAGGGCGAGTGCCCACCCCACATTTCTCTGAGTCAGGAAAATGGACACAGGCACGAGGAGATTTATCATCTGGGTGGCCTCAAGAGCTAGGAGGTCAAGGATCAGTTTGTAACCAACTTAGGAAGGGTCTCCTGGCCTCTGAACTGGCTGCTGGGTGACTAGGGAGCTCTGAGACCACGCCTGCTGCCTCCTCACCCAGATTCAAAGGTGCCTCAGCCACAACCAGGTGGAAACTGAGCCAGGCTCCAGCCTGGTGAGGGTCCTCCTCATCACTGCCCGCAGCCTCCATGGAAGGGGAGGAGAAGGTCAGCTCCAGGCAACCACTGGGAACAGGGGCCCTGGTGCTGGGTCTGTGTGTGTGTGTGTGTGTCTTAGTGTGTGTATGTGGTACATGTATTAATGTGTGTGTATGTAGTTTTTTGTGTGTGCAAATGTGTGTGTGCATGTGCTGTGTGTCAGTCTGTGGGCATGTGGGTAGTGTCTGAATGTGTGAGTGTATAATCTGTGTCTGTGTGTACTGAGTGTACTAGTGTGAAGTGAGGGACACGGAGAACTTCATCCCTCCTCCCACTCCCCCCACTTCGTCCCTCTGATCGTTGTGACCTCTCTACAGCAATTGCAAGTACAAACCTGGGAGGTGAAGGTCACTCAGGAGGAGGCAGGTGAGACAAAGGAAGGCAAGAATGTGTTCTGGGGATGAGGCTGTGACCACATTAGGGAGTGTGAGCCTGATAATGACAGTGGGGGGAGGATCAAGTCCAAAGACCCCTGGTTCTTCCTCAGATCCTGTACAACGCTGTGGAGTCAGGCTGGTGGTAGGGACATTCCCTTTCTCTACCCCCTACCCGAATAAGCACCTGGAGAGGGCAGCAGGCACAGGACTTCTGTGCCACACCTGCACCTGAACTTGCCTGGCCCCTCCCTGCGCCCTCTGGCAGCTCAGTCATCCCAACAGGTGGGGTCAGGGCAGAGGGCAAAGGCCAGTCTCAGCTCCCTTTATAAAGAGGCTCCAGGCTGGTGGAGCCCTCAGGGTTGGTGAGAGTGCCCTGCCTGGCCTGGTCCTAGGTACCTGGTGTGGTGAGGGGTGCCAGTGTGTTCAGAGGAGCCCATTGCCCCTGAGGCAGGCATGGGGCTGCTGACCGGGGAGACACTGGGGCCCCTGGCCGTGACTCTGGCCATCTTCCTGCTCCTGGTGGACCTGATGCACTGGCACCGACACTGGGCCCCACGCTACCCACCAGGCCCCATGCCCCTGCCTGGGCTGGGCAGCCCGCTGCAGGTGGACTTCCAGGACACACTTTACTGCTTTACTCAGGTGAGGAAGGTGGGGTCGGGCAGAGAGGTGCCGGGGACCCAGATGGCAGCAGACGGTGGGTCGTGGGTGGAGCCACAGGCTGGACAGGGAGCTGGGTGGAAAAGAGGAGGCAGGTTTGAGAGGCCTCCTGGGGGAGGGCATCTGTGCAGGGCCTGGGGAACAGTTTGAATTTTCCAGTCTAACGTCACAGAGTGCAAAGGCTGGGAGTGGCGTGGGACTTGACAGTGCGTTTGGGATGCAGTGGGACAGAGCTTAAGTTATGTGAGCCTGAGTCCCTTTTGAGGACATCAGGAGGAAAAGTCTTGAGACTGGGGGAGAGGAGTCTGGTCATGAGCCCCATTTAAATCAGGAAATCGAGGTTGAGAAGAGACAGTGACCAGGGTCAAATCTTTTGCTGCTGTGAGACCTTGGGCCTCAGTGCTCACCTCTGTGACCCTCAGTTTCTTCACCTGTAAAATAGGATGCTAACTTGGCCTTCTGACATGTTGGTGACCTCTGCAAAGTCACAGGTGGATGATCTGATCCAACTTGAGGTCCTCAACCATAGAGGATGTGACCACCAGCGTCACAAGGCCAGATAAAGTTGCTTGCACCCACTCACTGCTGGCGGCCCTGGAGTCCCCCAGGGATCTAGAGCCAGGAGATGGGGTCAGGCAATCTGGGGTGCGGCGGGAGTTATCAAATGCCCTGGACCCTCGGCCTCCAGCTGCGGCGCCGCTTCGGGGACGTGTTCAGCCTGCAGCTGACCTGGACGCCCATGGTCGTGCTCCACGGGCTGGCGGCCATGCGCGAGGCGCTGGTGGACCACGGCGAGGACACCGCGGACCGCCCACCTATGCCCGTGTTCGAGCACCTGGGCTTCTGACCACACGCGCAAGGCAAGCGGAGGAGGGGAGGACCGCGGCCCGGCGGGGACTTGGCTGGCAGTGACCTGTGACCCGGCAGGGCCAAGCGGAGGCAGGGTGGTGGACCTGCGGAGCAGGGAAGAGTCACCGAATTTGAGGGAGCAGGCGGAGGAAGAAGCCTGTACCAAGGCTGGGGAGGTGGGCGCGGGCGCGGGAGAGCGCGGGGCCTTCTGGGAGTGGGCGGGGCCGGGCCACTGCGAGCAGGAAGGGAATGTCTGGGCGGCGGGAAGGAGGACGATGGAGTTAGTGTGGGCGGGGGAGGGTGTTGGCCGGGACCGTCCCTGAACGGAAGGACGTCTCGGTAGGTAGAAGCAAGACTGGGGCCAAGACCTGCCCCAGTGGGGAGAGCTGGCGAGAAATGTGGGCGGGCAGAGGGTGGGACCGGACCCCAGCCGGAAAGAGGTGTAAGGGGGCGGAGTTCGAGTTCATGGGAAGGACAAGAGTACTGTTGGGGATGTAGGGGGCGGGACTGTGTGAGCAGGGCAAGCGCAGGGGCATGTCCCCTGCGTAGACGGACGGGCGGGCGAGCCCAACAGTAAGTTGTGCGCGCAGAGGCGGGGCCTGGGAACAGCCGAGCCACGCCCACGTCCGCCCCGCCCCCAGGGATCCTCTTTGCCCGCTGTGGACGCACCTGGCAGGAGCAGCGGCGCTTCTCCGTGTCCACCCTGCGCAACTTCGGCCTGGGCAAGAAGTCACTGGAGCAGTGGGTGACCGAGGAGGCCTCGTGCCTCTGCGCCGCCTTCGCAGACCAGGCCGGTGAGTGCTGGGTTGAGGGACAGGAGACAGGGATGGAGGCTGGGAAGAGGAGATGGAGGCGACCCCCTGACTTGCCTCGACCCCTCCCAGGACGCCCCTTTAGCCCCAACGCCCTCCCGAATAAAGCGGTGGGCAACGTGATCGCCTCCCTCACCTTCGGTCGCCGTTTCGAGTACCACGACCGGCGCTTCCTCAAGCTATTGGACCTCACCGATGAACAACTGAAGGCAAATTCTGGTCCTGCCCCAGGTACGGGGGTGGAGGGCCCCAGGAACACTGCAGGCGAGCTCCATGGAGGAGGCCTCCACCTGCAATGGGCCTCCACGGAGGAGGATTTGGATATAGGGGTGTTGGGTCAGCGGGTCCCAAGAGAGGGCTAGGGAACCTGTACCTCCTTCATTGGAAGCCACCAGAACCCATGAGATGTAGATTTTAGGTTTATACATTTGGGGACAAGGTCAGGAGAGAAGGTCGTAGTCAGAACATAGGGAGGAGCCAGGTCAATGGTGGGGACACTCAGGGAGGGTCTGGGATCTGACTGGTCAGGGTGAACACCTGAGCACAGAGAAGACCCAGGCCTCCACATCTGTGGCCCGCACAGGTGGTGCATGCCATCCTGGTGCTCCTGCACAACCTGGGGCTGGTTGACAAGGTCTTTCCTGGGCAGAGGGCCTTCATGGCCCTGCTTTATGAGCTGGTTGCCGAGCACAGGATGACCTGGAACCCGGCCTAGACCCCCCGAGACCTGACTGACGCCTTCCTGGACGAAGTGGAGAGGGTGAGCTGACAGGGACAAGGACAGAGGTGGTGTGTTGAGGGTCCAGGAGGGGAGCCTGGGCAAGGTGGGGCCTGTGTGTCAACCAGTGATCAGTCACTCGGGCTGATGAGTACAGAGTGGGAGGCCATTTGGGGTTTCCTCCCTCTGCCCCCGAGTGCACTCTCTCTGCATGGCCCAGGCCAAGGGGAACCCCGAGAGCAGCTTCAGTGATCTGAACCTGCGCCTGGTGGTGTCTGACCTGTTCACTGCCGGGATGGTGACCACCTCGACCACGCTGGCCTGGGCCCTCCTGCTCATGATCCTGCACCCGGAAGTGCAGCATGAGCCCAGCCTGGGGGCCCGGTTTGATGGGGCAGAGAGGAGAGGGACAGGCTGGGGGCCTTGGGCCTGGTTGGCCACCAGGAGCTCTGAGCAGAGGCTGGGCCCTGGCTCAGAGGTCACAGTGAACTCCTCCTCCCCGTGGGCACAGCCCCTGCACAGGAGTCAGGAGGAGGTGGGGGTCCAGGCCACTGGGTTCTGACCACTGTGGGGACGCTTGTCTGTGCAGGCCGTGTCCAAAAGGATATCGATGAGGTGATAGGGCAGGCGCGGTGACCAGAGATGGGGAACCAGGCCCACGTGCCCTTCACCATGGCCGTGGTCCATGAGGTGCAGCGCTTTGGGGACATCATTCCACTGGGCTTTCCCCACATGACATCCCGTGACATTGAAGTGCAAGGCTTCCTCATCCCCAAGGTAGGTCTGCGGCCCTGCTCACCCCAGCTCAGCTCCACCTGCCCCATAGTGGCCCCAGCATGGCCATTCCCAGGTGGGGCCAGGCCTGGAACCCAAGCCACTAATCCTCATTTTCACAGGACCAACTGTCCAGCTGCAGGGATGAAGCAGAGGCATGTTCATCGATGCAGCATGTGTCAGCATTTTCTTCCTTTTTTTTAGGCTGTATAATACTGCATTGTATGTATAGACCACATTTTGCTTATCCCTACATCCATCAATGGACACTTGGGTTGTTCTCCCTTTCAGCTTTTGTGAACAATGCTGCTGTGAACATGGGGTACAAATATCTGTTTGAGGCTTTGCATTCATTTTATGCATGTATAACCACCGGACTGTTTTCCACAGCAGCTGCACCATTTTGCTTTCCCACCAGCAGTGCACGTGGTTCCGATTTTCCACACACTCGCCAACACTTACTTTTTCTGTTTTGATGATAGTAGCCATTCTAATGCATGTGAGGTGGTATGTCACTGTGGTTTTGATTTGCATTTCCCTACTGATGAGTGATGTGGAGCGTTTTTTTCATGTGTTCATTGTCCATTTGTGTATCTGTGTAGAAATGTCTATTCAAGTCCTCGCCCATTCTACAATCAGGTTGTGTGTATTGTTGTTATTGTTGTTGTTTTGAGTTTTAGGAGTTCTCTATATGTTCTCGATATCAATCCCTTATCAGATACATCATGTGCCACATAAGGACATTTCGGTGAATGATGGACCGCATGTATGACGGTGGTCCCTAAAGACGAGGCACCATAAGATGGTACCATATATCTAAGGTGTGTAGTAGGCTATACTATCTAGGTTTGTGTAAGAAACTCGGTGATGTTCACACACACACGAAATCGCCTAAAAATGCATTTCTCAGAGTGCGTCTCCCTCTTGAAGCGACACGTGGCTGTATATCATTTGCAAATATTTTCTTCCATTCTGTAGGTTGCCGTTTAACTCTGTTGATGGTTTTTGGTGCACAAATTTTTAAAAATTTTCATGAAGTCCAATTTGTCTATTTTTTTTTCTTTCCTATGTATTTGGTGTCATATCCAAGAAATCACTGCCAAATCCAATGTTGAGATTTCTTTTCTCCTATGTTTCCTTCTAAGAAATTTCTAGTTTTAACTCTTAATATTTATGTCTTTGATCCATTTTGAATTAATTTTTGTATATGGTGCTAGGTGAAGGACCAACTTCATTCTTTTACATTAAGATATCTAGTTTTCCCAGCACCATTTGCTGAGAAGACTGTCTTTTCCCCATTGAATGGTCCTGGCACTCATATCAAAATCATTGGACTCTATATGAGGGTTTCTTTCTGGGCCTTCTATTCTCCTTCATTAGTCTATATCTCTGTCTTTATGTCAGTACCACAGTGTGTTGATTACTGTGCCTTTGTAGTAAGTTTTGAAATCAGCAGCATGAGTTTTTTCTTTTTCAAGATTGTTTTGTCTATTTGAGGCCCCTGATATTCCACATTAATTTTAGGACTGATTTTTCTATTTCTGCAAAAAGCCATTGGGGATTGTATTAAACCTATATATCACTCTGAGTAGTCTTGATGTCTTTACAATATTGCTTTCCAATTAATGAACCTAGGTTGTCGTTCCATTTATTTGTGTCTTCTTCAATTTCTTTCAGCAATGTTTTGTAGTTTTCACGGTAGAAGACTTTCATCTCCTGGGTTAATTCCTACTATTTTATTC
Source organism: Ceratotherium simum simum (assembly GCF_057802395.1). Taxonomy (NCBI): domain Eukaryota; kingdom Metazoa; phylum Chordata; class Mammalia; order Perissodactyla; family Rhinocerotidae; genus Ceratotherium; species Ceratotherium simum. The sequence goes on from NC_141924.1 coordinate 7,967,689, forward strand.
TTTCTGATGCTATTGTAAATCAAATGTTTTCTTAATTTCATTTTTAGATTGTTCATTGTTAGTGTGTAGAAATACGCCTGATTTTTGTGCATTGATTTTGTATCCTGCTACTTTGCTGAATTTGTTTATAAGTTCTAACATGTTTTTTTGTGGAATCTTTAGGTTTTTCTACACACAAGATCATATCATCTCGGAACAGAGATAATATCAATTTGGATGCCTTTTTTTTTTTTTTCTTTCCTGGTTGTTGGATAGAACTTCCAGTGCTCTGATGAATGGAAGTGGCAAAAGTGGGCATCCTTTCTTTCTTCCTGTTGTTAAAAGAAGAGCTTTCAGTTTTTCACCATTGAGTATCGAGTTTGCTGTGGGTTTCCTTATACGGCTTTTGTTATTTTGAGGTAGTTTCCTTCTATTCCTAGTTTGTTGAGTGTTTTTAACATGAAAGAGTGTTGAATTTGGTCAAATGCTTTTCCTTCATCAATTGAGATGATCATGTAGTTTTTGTCTTCATTCTGTTAATGTGGTATATAACGCTGATCAATTTTCATATGTTGCATCATTCTTGAATTCCATTAATAAACCCCACCTGGTGATAATCCTTTCCCACTTGTATTATCCTTTTAACATGTTGCACAGTTTGGTTTGCTAGTGTTTTCTTTCTTTTGTATCAATGTTCATAAGGGATATTGGTCTGTAGTTTTCTTGTAGTGTCTTTGTCTGGCTTTAATATCAGGGTAATGCTGGCCTCCTAGAATGAGTTAGGAAGTGTTCCCTCCTCTTCATTATTTTGGAAAACTTTGAGTAGGGTTGGTGTTAGTTCTTCTTTAAATGTTGGGTAGAATTCAACAGTGAAGCCATCAGATCCAGGGCATTTCTTTGTCGGGAGATTTTTTTTGTATTTTTTACATTTATTTATTTATTTATTTTTTCCCCCAAAGCTCCAGTAGATAGTTGTATGTCATAGCTGCACATCCTTCTAGTTGCTGTATGTGGGACGCGGCCTCAGCATGGCCAGAGAAGCGGTGTGTCAGTGCGCAGCCGGGATCCGAACCCGGGCCGCCAGCAGCAGAGCGCGCGCACTTAACCGCTAAGCCATGGGGCCGGCCCAAGGGAGATTTTTGATTACTTATTCAATCTTCTTATTGACTAAAGATTAAATTATAAATAAATAAATAAATATTAATTAAAGATAAAGTATTCAGATTTTCTATTTCTTTATGATTCAGTCTTGGTAGTTTTTTTGTTTCTAGGACTTGGTCCATTTCATCAATAGGTTATTCAGTTTGTTGGCATACAGTTGTTCACAGTACTCTCTTACAATGCTTTTTATTTCCGTAGAATCAGTAGTAATGTCCACACTTTCATTTCTGATGTTTGTAATTTGAATCTTTTCTCTTTTTTTCTTAGCCCATCTAGCTAAAGGTTTGTCAGCTTTGTTGATCTTTTTGAAGAATCAACTTTTGGTTTAATTGATTTTCTCTATTATTTATCTGATCTCCATTTCATTTATCTCTACTCTATATTATTTCCTTCTTTCTTCTAGCTTTGGGTTTAGTTTGCTCTTTTTCTAGTTCTTTAAGGTGTAGACTTAGGTAATTGATTTGCTATTTGTTTTAATGTAGGCATTTACAGGTAAAGCATTCCCTCTGAACATGACTTTTGCTGGATTCCTTAAGTTTTAGTATATTGTGCTGTTGTTTTAATTCATCTCAAGCTACACCCTACTTTCTCTTATGATTTCTTCTTTGACCCATTGGTTGTTTATGAATGTGTTGTTTAATTTCCACATATTTGTGAATTTTCCAGTTCTCCTTCTGTTGTTGATTTCTAGGTTGTGGGGACGAATATCCTGATCACTATCAAGCCAATGCAGCATGATTTCCATGCACATGTAGTATATCAGCCGCTTCATCTGGAAAGTTCCACATGGCATTTAATTGAGGGGAAGAATAATCCCCCTTCTCAGGGTAAAGGAAACTTTTCAGCAGTTTCCTGATGTTGCTCTACCCCCACTTGCACTATGTTCTTGGTGACCAGAGGTCATAGATGTGCTTTCTGTTTTCCCAGCATAATCTTCCCATTTGGGAGCATCCTTGACACCTGTGGCTATAACTCAGTCCAGATGAAATCTGAGCTTGAAACTGTGTCACCATATGGCCCCACCCTCTCCTTTATTTTCATTTTAGCCAATTATGTATAGAAATAACCATGGGATTGTATGTTCACCTGTTTTGGATGGTTGCTTTCTTTTTGCATTTCCTTCTATATCCAGTGAGCCAACTCCTTGGAGGTTAGCTCTATCATTTCCCAATTCCATAGGTAAATTTTACCTCCAGCAACTGACCGCAGTGCAGTTGCTGCGTCTTGCCATGAGCGATGCAGAAACCATTCAGGAGTGAAGATTCGTCAGCCACCACCTCATTCTTCCTCTTCCCAAACTGTGCCTTCACCACGAGCCATGGAGTCAGGGTTATTCTAGTGAATGCCACTGTTGAAGCCAACTGTGTCAGGGGCCCCAAGACCATCCTAGGTTCAATGATTTGCTGGACAACAAACAGACCTGAGAAATGCTGTTATATTCAGGTTATTGTCTTAGTCTGAGATGCTAGAACACAATATCATAGAATGAGTGGGTTATAAACAGCAAACATTTTTTTTAAAGAGTTAAGATGTTGAGTACCTGCTATGTGCCAGGCAATTCTGCATTTATTAGTAAATTCATTTCAGCATTCCAGATTGCCTACATATATATTTGTTCTTTCTTTTTGTTTTTTCTCCCCAAAGCCTCCAGTACATTGTTGTATGTCCTAGTTGTAGGTCCCTCTAGTTCTTCTATGTGGGATGCCACCTCAGCATGGCCTGATGTGCGGTGAGTAGGTCCACGCCCAGGAACCGAACCAGTGAACTCTGGGCCACTGAAGCGAATGTGTGAACTTAACTGCTGTGCCACTGGGCCAGCCCTAAACAGCAAGCAATTATTCTTCACAGTTCTGGAGTCTGGGAAGTCTAAGATCAAGGCTCTGGCAGATTTGCTGTCTGGTGAGGGCCCGCTTCCTGTTCATAGATGGTCACTTTTTCCCTGTGTCCTCACTTGGTGGAAGGGTCAAGGGATCTCTCTGGGTTCTCTTTTATAAGGGCACCAATCCCATCCATGAGGACTCCATCCTCATGACCTAATCAGCTCCCAAAGGCCCCACTAACAAATACTATCACATGGGGATTACATTTCAACATATGAATTTAGGGGGGACACAAACTGCATCTGTAGCAGCTATGGTTTATTACAGTGAAAGGATACAGATTCAAGTGAGCAAAGGTAAAAGACACATGGGACAGACAGACACAAGGAGAGCACGGCTCAGGTTTCCATTTGTCCTCTTCCAGGGGAGTGATATGGACAGCACTTAATTCCCCAGCAACGACGAGTGACACACACAGAATATTGCTTGTAAGGGAAGCACAATGAGCTTTGGTGTCCAGGGATTTTACTGTGGTTGGTGTCATACGCACAGAGCACCTGTGTGGCTGACAGGAGTGACTAAGTCTCCAGCCCCTCCAGAGGCCAGACTGATCAGGGAGATGCAGGGTCCCCCCACATGTCACATTGTTAGCATGAATGATCTGGCATGGCCTGAGGCTCCAGGAAAACAAAGGCATGGTTAGCCGGCAGAATATTCCCACTGCCTAAAGGTCATCTCCCAGGAGCTGGTCAGGATCCAGTCATTTCTTTACAAGGTGCAGTATTTGAACCCTCCCAACCTGCTGACTTTCCCTTTACTGCACAGGGATGCACGTGGCCTGGATGCCCACATCCCCGGCCCGACTCCACCCACCCCGTCACGAGCCAAGGCTCAGCCAGCACCGTCAAGTCAGCTGCCCCACTTGATCTATGACATCCCAATGTAGGGGGAACTAGGGCACTGGGAAGTGGTGTGCCAGGTTAATACCCAGGCTCAGTCCTCAGGTGCCAGAGCCCTCCCTGGGAAGCCTCATGGCAGTCCAGGCATGAGCACCTCCCTGAGCCTCTCAGCCGCCTCAAGATAGGATGGTTCTCCTTTGTCAGTGCCTCAGGGATGCTCATCCAGGCCCTTGCAGAGTTGGAGTTGCTCCCGGATAGGCTGGAGCTGGAGGAGGACACTTGTCTGGGCTCCAACCCAGGGCAATGTCCTTGGAGTGGCTGGGTCAGGCCGGGTTCTCAGGAGGCTTGGCCAGGGGCAGAGAATGAGCCCTGTGGGCAGCAGGCATGCCCTAGGGACAGGAGTCAACCTTGGACCCATGTGACAGTGGGATGGCCAGAGCAGAAGGAGGCCACATGGGGACCTCGGAGGAGGACACTTTGGCTCTCGCTCTTGCTCTGCCAGGACATACTGTGACCCTGGGCCAGTCCCTCCCTGCCCTGGGCTTCTGTTTCCCCTTCAGCCAAGAGATGGTATACCAGATGGCCTGAGTCCTGTCTTCCTGCTCTGACTCTGGGGCTGTGACCTTGTTAGCTGGGAGCCCTGGCCAAGGGCAGGGACTGCCATCCTCCACTTGTCCCCACCCTCACAATTCACTGTCTTTGGACTGAGCACACGGGCAGTGCTCAGGGGTTTCTAATAACTGACTGCTTACCGGAGTCGTAGGCAGACCCCCTGTTGCATTTAAGTAACAGCTTGGGGACCACCGACACTCAGGAAAGCAGCAGCCCCTCCAGGCCACTGTTGCCAGAGGAGCCCCACCCAACAGCATCCCTGACAGGGGTTCCACTAGTATCTTCCAGGTGCCCAGCTCTCAGCACTCAGGGAACTTGGTCTGTCCCTTGGAACTGAGTCAGAAAGCCAGCCAGGGCCTCCTTCAGCCTCTCCAGAGTATCCACTGTTGAGTAAGGGCTTGGTGGCAGGTGGAGGTGTTCTTGCAGCTTCTTGGCACAGAGACTGTGGAGGGGCCACACTGGGTTTGTGAAGACGTGAGGCCCCTGAAAGGAGGAGGTGGGCCTGCCGAAGCAGCAAGTCTGTGGATTTTTTGATACTTTGTGCTTCATTGTTCTGAGTCTTGGGGACGTCAGAGGCTGGGAACCAGTTCAGCCACAGCTTCCTCAGTTGCTGCGGGCTCTAGCCCCCGGGACATTCCTCTTTGCTCTCCACCTTAGAGGCTTCTGAAAAGCACAAGCAGGCATGCCCTGTGGGTCCCCTGCTGGGAGGTCCTTTCTCCAGGGCCATGGGACGCCTGATGCCAGGGGAGCAGATTAGGATTGATAAAAGGTTAGATATTCCTCCATTCCAAGAGGAGTGGTCTCCAGTTCTTGCCAACCAGGAAGGAAGCAGGAGGCAAGGGAGGCTCATTCAGGAATGCTGGGACATCTGACTATCTGGGCTTCTCCCTCTGAGGGGTGTGACTCTATTTTTTGATGTGTGACTTTTTTTGTGTGTGTGTGTGTGTGAGGAGGACTAGCCCTGAGCTAACATCTGATGCCAATCCTCCCCTTTTTTTCTTGAGGAAGATTGGCCCTGAGCTAACATCCATGGCCATCTTCCTCTACTTTATATGGGACGCCGCCACAGCATGGCTTAACAAGCGGTGCGTCAGTGCACGCCTGGGATCTGAACCTGCGCACCCCGGGCCGCCGCAGCAGAGCATGCACACTTAACTGCTTGTGCCACCGGGCCAGCCCTGATGTGTGACTTCTGACAGCGTTTAAGCATCACCTCTGTCTGCTCCTTTGTCCCCGCAACAGGACCAGCTGATAATAAATCCTAGTGCTCTCTCCTTTGGTCTCTACTAGAGTTTCAAATCACTAAGCTCCTACCCCACAAGTGAGGCCTCACCCCAGCCGATCACCAAACCACAGTAAATATCCAGGCCAGTCTCCTTTCCTGGCCCTCTCAAGCCATTTTGGTCCTGCTTGAGAGGCCAGTCCTGCTCTGCCCAGAGACCTCAATGATGCAAATAGTAAAGACTTTCATACCCTTTTAGTGTGGGAATGGTGTCATCAGTCCACATCCTAATCAAACTTTGAGTGAGGGGGTCTCTCCTGCTTTTGCAGGATGACCATAACAAGAACCTAAAGAGTTGCAGAGTTATAAAGAAGAAAGAAGGCTCTTTTTTAGGAATTCAAGTAGCATCAGACTTCTCAACACCAACCCTTGAGGGAGAGGACAATGAGAAAGGTCTTTACAATTCCACTGAAAAGTTATTTCCAATGTAGAATTCTATACCCAGCTGAACTATTAGTCAAGTGTGAATGAAGAATTTTAAGACATCTAAGATCTTGGGGATGGCTTTGTGGCACAGTGGTTAAGCTCGCATGCTCTGCTCTGGCAGTGCGGGGTTCATAGTTTTGGGTCTCAGGCATGGGCCTATGCACTGCTTATCAAGCGATGCTTTGACAGGTGTTCCACATACAATGTAGAGGAAGATGAGCATGGATGTTAGTCCAGGCCCAATCTTCCTCAGCAAAAAGAAAAGGATTGGCAGCAGATGTTAGGTCAGGGCACATCTCCCTCACCAGAAAAAAAAAAAAAAAAGACATCTAAGATCTCATAAACACCCACGGGAGAGCAGTGATATCTGAAAAAATGGCAGAGCTGTGAAATTGGCCACTCCGCAAGAGCAATGAAAAACTGTTAAAATGATCAGATACCTTTTCAGAAGTCTGAGAATTAACCAAAATTTCATGTCTACTCAGATGCATTTTTTCAAGACAGATGGCTGAATCTCAGAATGAACAGCTAGCTCTGTGGCATTTCCACTTCCTTGGTCCTATCTGCCACTCTCCAGCTCAGCAGGAGCCTTGAAAAGAACCACCCACACCCAGGGAAGCCTCCTGAGGGAGCACAGGACATGGAGCATTTTCAAAGCTTCATTCCCTAAGAATTGTCACTATTTCCCTGGCTGGGGACCCCACATGCAGGGCTGTCTGTGAGCTGAGAGCTCCCCTCGTGCAAACAGCCTTTTCTCAGGAGAGTTTGTTGAAGGTAATCAGAGGCCACTGTTGAAAATGGAACCTGCCTGAGGCAACAGATAAAAGTAGATCAAAGGATACACTAAACACAAAGCTTAAAAGGAGAAGCTGGGGCATGAGGTGTCCACAGGGGCTTTGAAAAGCTCTAGCACATTCCTGGGAATCTAGGAGGAAATGCATGTGTTTAGGGCTGTGTGCAGGCTCAAGAAAGCCTGGAGGGTGCCATGATCTCTCCCCTCTGAATGACCTTGAGGTTCTGTGGAAACAGGAAGTGAGGGCAGAGGGAAAGTTCTATACTCTAAATTCCATGCCTTGTGAAGTGTTGAAAGTATGTCCCAACACATACAGAGAGCACCTCTGTGCAGGAAAGACTGGGAGAGTTATTGATTGCAGACGTTTAAGGAAATCTCTAACCAATCATTAGCTGACCCCCAAGCTAACTGAGTAGAGACTTCAGTGGCCACACACAACAAGGAATAGAGACTTTATACATTTAGTTCAGAAACGTCACCAAGCAAAGAAACAACTACAACAACGGCAAACAACCACCACAACAAACCCTGAGGAGCAAAGAGAATCTGATTTCCAGAGTTGCCACGGTATCTTCTTTCAAAAGTCCAGTTTTCAACCAAAAATTACATGGCATGCTAAGGAACAAGAAAAGATAGGCCCTACAGAGAAAAAGGCCATCAATGTAAGCCGTCCCTGATGGTGGAGTTGCTGGACAAAGACTGCATATCAGCTAATTCAATAAGTTCACACAACTAAAATAAACCATGTCTAAAGAACCAAAAGTAAGTAGGAAAATGATGTCACCAATGAAATACTATCTGTAATGAGATAGAAATTATAAAAAGGACCGAGGTAGAAATTCTGGATATGAGCAGTATAATAATGGAAATGAAGGTTCACTACAGGAACTCAAGTGCAGATTTGACCATGAAGAAGAAAAATCAATGAACATGAAGACAGTCAGCTGAGCTGATCCATGCTGAGGAACAGAAACAAGGATGAAGAACATGAGCAGAGAAGCAGAAACCTGTGGGGCACCATCAAGCATACTGCACACACGTAATGGGAGTCCTAGCAGAAGAACAGAGAGATAAAGGACTAGAAGGAATATTGAAGAAATGTTGAAAACTGAATGTTCCCAGAATTTGATGAAAAACATTAATCTACACATCCAAGAAGTTCAGTGAACTCCAAGTAGGATAAACTCAGAGATCTACACCGGCACACATCACAATCACACTGTCAAAAGACAGAGAATTTTGAAAGCAGCAAGATGTGAGATACACCTCATCATGAACAAAGGACCGGTCCTCAATAACACTGACGTCAGATTTGTAATCAGAAACCATAGAGGCCAGAAAGCAGTGGGATGACAATATCCCTCAGGAAGTGACTGGAGGATGTCACAAGCTTGGGAAAGGGCGTCTGGGCTCCACAAATTGTCCAGTCAGGGTAAATGGGGAGGCTAGTGAACAGCCCTGTTGCTGCCCCACAACCAGATTTAAACTTTCCACGGCTACGCCACAGCCTGGGAATCTGGGCTGTGCTGTAAGTCGAGTGAGGACTCTGAGCCTCGCAGGGAGCAGCCTCCACCAGAAGAGGTCCCTCCCAGGTATCCACGAGCCTCGCTGAGAACCAGGGAACTTGGTGCTGGGTGTGCGTGCATATGTGTGTGTGTGTGTGTGTGTGTGTGTGCGCGCGCGCGCGCGCACGCGCGTGAGAATCCGTGAGCCTTGTGCGCAAAGGTGAGTTTTTGTCTTCAATTGAGTTTTGTCTGAGTGTGGGTCGCTTTGTGGGTGAGTAGAGTTCTATGTGGTCGCTCTGTACATGCGCGTGTACGTGTGAACATGAGGGTAAAAGCCGAAGCCCTGTACTCATAAACCGTCTCAGAGAGGCGGGCCTTGCCCAGCTCCCCCTCCCGCCCCTGTTCCCTCCTCGGCCGCGGCCTCCTGCGCCCCCCGGCGCCCGCCTGCGGAACTGCAGCCGCGGCCGCCCTGCCGGGGCCTCCACCTGGATCCCAGCGCTGCGCTGGGCGGGTCGGCACTGCGAGTCAGGTGAGGCGGCCAGGCCCGCGACCCCACAAGCTGCACGCAGCTTCCACTCTTCCTTTCTGTCCCGAGGGAGGAGCGGGAATTGGGGGGTTTCCTCTGCGGGCGCTCCATGCTGCGGGGGGAGGGGGAAGGCGAGCCAAATGCCACCAACTTTCCCAGCGCCCCGGCTGGTGCCGCAGCTCCCTACCTGCTTTCTGGGGCTCTCTCCCAGGGTTCGCTCCGCATCCCGTTGAGGACCCACAGCCGCGTCTTGGTGCTTGGGAATCCGGGGCTGGGCACTGTCTGCTCCGCCATCGTGGTGACGTCACCCCGGGACTCTAAGTCTCAGGTCACACTGTCCAGAGGACCCTTCCCTGCGCGAGTGAACACTAATGAACGCGTGGTCCCTGGGGCGCTCACCCCTTTACCCCAGCACCTTCACCAGAGCAGAACCACAGCGAGGGCGGTCTGAGTGTGTTTCTAAAACAATAAATCTCAGTAACTAACTTGTAGAGCAGTAGCTCAGAGCATGTGTTTTGAGATGGACCCAAATGCTGCTCTGTGACTTTGACCTTCTGACCTGACCCCTGAGACTCAGTCTCCTCCATGCCTTGGGGACCCTAAAGCCACCTGCCTTACAGGGCTGTGGGGAGGACACATGGAGTGAGCAGCAGAGCCTGGCTTGTGAGTCCCTGATCAATGGAAGCTGCAGTTGCATAATGATTGAAACAGGCAACCAGCCTCACGATTGTACTGTGTGCTCGTTGTACTCACCAGGTTTCCTCAAGGCTGCCCTGTCCTGGACAACAGGCCCCGAGCATCCGGGGTGCGGGGGGGTGATGTCTGCCTGACTTACAGGTACGTCTGTCCCTGCCCTTCATATCCACGTTAGGGTGACTGCTTGAGAGGGCATGACACATCCAAAACACAGTTTGGATAAAGACAGTTTATCCAGGGCCACTATGTGACGACCACTTGGGCCATCCTGCCCGGTGCTGAGACCACCTGATTCTCTGACAGTTCTGGGTTGAAAGTTGCTGACCACAGGACAGGACATTCAACTGAGGCCAAGGAGAGGCCACAGGCTGGATCCAGAAAGTCTCCAGTGTGCCCATGGGTCTTGCTCTCCTGGTCTGTTGAATGGCCTCAAAGCTAGTGTTCCCGCCTTCTGGAGGGCCAGGGACGTCAGTTGCCTCCAGCCCAGTCCTTGGCTAGATTTGCCAAGCTGCCTCCCTCCCTCTGCCCCTTACCTTCCTGCACAGGACTTTGCAGTTGCCCTTTGGTCCCGTTGCCAGGTCACCTTAGCTTGCAGTGCCAAGCCAGCAAAAAGTCCTCCAGGAAGTGTTCCCTGAAAGTCTTGCTCCAGCCTGGGGCAGTGTCCCCACGACCCTCAAAGCAGTCCCCGCACTGCTGGCTCAGCCTGTCAGCTCTCTGCCTTCCCACTCCTCTTGGTCGTGAGCACCTTGGAGCAGGGGCCCACCATCTTCTTGCTCCCAGGCTGCCAGTGCCCAGCCCGGCACCCAGCACATGGTCCTTCCAGCGGGGGTGGAACAGAATCCAAGTCCTGAGCAAAGCAAGATGCATGGAAGGCTGGGTAAACTGAGGAAGGCCCTGCTGTGTCCCTGCAAGCTACACCCTCTGGCCTGGGCCTGGCAGGAGAGTGGGGATGTGGGAATTCAGAAGGGGAGGAGCAGCTTTCACAAGCCAAGCAGGAACTGGAACTCGAAAGCCAATACCAAGAGGCCACAGCACCTGGGAGCCATCTCTGGGTGGCCATCTCTGAGTCGGGGATGTCCTGAGGCACCCTGGGAAGAAGGGGTCCCCTTACTGTTGGGGAGTGAGTGACGGAGAGAATTGGGGGGACACGGGGGTGTGGAGTGCCTCCTGCAGGACCTGCTTCAGCTTGGGAGAGAATACTCTAGCTGTTTCCAGAATGAGAGCTTGCCTCATACACCCCTGGGCTGGGTGAGGGGGCCTGACCCCTACCCAGGAAATGCCCTTTCCCCACCCTCTGGGCTCCTTCCCCTTCCCATTTGAGTGGGTTTTGGGCTCAGAGTTCCCATCAGCTTCACTGATTTAAAAACTCAGCCTCAAATCCCACCCCTTTTCTTCCTGAAGAAGGAGGGTGCTGAGGCCGGTGGGCAGTGGTCCTGCCCTGGCATGGTGTGGTGCCTCCCCTGTTGGATGCTGAGTGAGAGGCTGAGCAACAGGGAGGGCCTGGTAGCAATAATTCCAGCCACACAGTGACAGCCCTGGTGTGGGGTGGTGCCAAGGTTTGCGTCTTTCCTTGAGTGACCAGAGTCCGGGTTGGAAGGGATGGGGCTGGAGCAGGGGGACCTGGCCCAGGGAGAGGAAGGAGGCCGGCAAAGGGAGTGGCCTGAGAATCCATTCCTTGTGGTCCTCAGCAGGCCTGTGAGGGTTTAAAGAATTACATTGTCCCCACTTGCTTTCCACCCCCTTGTCTTCCAGAAAGAGCTTGAGCAGCTGATGTTCAAGGACAAATGATAATGAGGAGGAGGAAGCAGGCCCCCTCCTCTGGGGACAGACTCACATCCTATGCTAAGCCACCCTAGTCCCCTGAGCTTCCTGGCAGCTCAGTCAACAAGGGCGAGTGGGGCCCACCCCACATTTCTCTGAGTCAGGAAAGGAGACACAGGCAGGAGGAGACTCATCACCTGGGTGGCCTCAAGAGCTAGGAGCTCAAGGACCAGTTTGTAACCAACTTAGGAAGGGTCTCCTGGACTCGGAGCTGGCTGTTGGGTCACTAGGGAGCTCCGAGAACAACCCTGCTGCCTCCCCACCCAGACTGAAAGGTGCCTCAGCCACAACTAGGTGGAAACTGAGCCAGGTGCCAGCCAGGTGGGGGTCCTCAGCATCACTGCCCGCAGGCTCCAGGGAAGGGGAGGAGGAGGTCAGCTCTAGGCAACCACTGGGAACAGGGGCCCTGGTGCTGGGTCTGCATGTGTGTGTGTGTGTATGTGGTACATGTATTAATGTGTGTATGTAGTTTTGTGCATGTAAAGGTGTGTGTGCATGTGCTGTGTGTCAGTCTGTGAGCATGTGGCTAGTGTCTGAATGTGTGTGTGATCTGTGTCTGTGTGTACTGAGTGAACTAGTGTGAAGTGAGGGACACGGAGAACTTCATCCCTCCTCCCACTCCCCCCCCTTCATCCCTCTGATCGTTGCAACCTCCGTACAGCAAGTACCTGTACAAACCTGGGAGGTGACGGTCACTAAGGAGGAGGCAGGTGAGTTATGGGAAGGCAAGACTGTGTATTGCGTGAGGCTGTGGCCACGTTAGGGAATGTGAGGCTAATGTGACAGGTGGGGGAGGATCAAGTCCAAAGACCCCTGGCTCTTCCTCGCAGCCTGTACAATGCTGGGGAGTCAGGCTGGGGGTGAGGACATCTCTTTTCTCTACCCCCCACCCTGGATAAGCACCTAGAGAGGGCAGCAGGGAGAGGATTTCTGTGCCACACCTGCACCTGAACTTCCTTGGCCCCACCCTGCACCTTTTGGCAGCTCAGTCATTCCAACAGGTTGCCTCAGGGCAGAGGGCAAAGGCCAGTCTCAGCTCCCTTTATAAAGAGGGTCCAGGCTGGTCGAGCCCTCAGGGTTGGTGCGAGTGCCCTGCCTGGCCTGGTCCTAGGTTCCTGGTGTGGTGAGGGGTGCCATTGTGTCCAGAGGAGCCCAGTGCCCACTGAGGGAGACATGGGGCTGCTTACTGGGGAGACACTGGTGCCCCTGGCCATGGCTGTGGCCATCTTCCTGCTCCTGGTGGACCTGATGCACCGACGCCAGCGCTGGGCCCCACGCTACCCACCAGGCCCCATGCCCCTGCCTGGGCTGGGCAACCAGCTGCAGGTGGACCTCCAGGACTTGCTTTCCTGCTTTACTCGGGTGAGGAAGGTGGGGGTGGGCACAGAGGTCCTGGGGACCCACCTGGCAGCAGACAGTGGGTGGTGGGTGAAGCCACAGGCTGGACAGGGAGCTGGGTGGAAAGGAGGAGGCAGGTTTGAGAGGCCTCCTGGGGGAGGGCATCTGTGCAGGGCCTGAGGACAGTCTGAATTTTCCAATCAAAGGTCAGAGACGGCAAAGGCCTGGAGTGGGTGGGACTTGGCAGGGGGTTTGGGATCCAGTGGGACAGAGCTTAAGTTATGTGTCCCCTTCTGATGACATCAGGAGGAGAGGTCTTGAGATGGGGAAGAGGAGTCTGGTCATGAGCCCCATTTAATCAGGAAATTGAGGTTGAGAAGGGACAGTGACCAGGTTCAAATCTTTTGCTGCTGTGAGACCTTGGGCCGCACTGCTCACCTCTGTGAACCTCAGTTTCTTCGCCTGTAAAATGGGATGCTAACTTGGCCTTCTGACATGTTGGTGATCTCTGCAAAGTCACAGCTGGATGATCTGATCCAACGTGAGGTCTTCAACCATAGTGGATGTGACCACCAGCGTCACAAGGCCAGATACAGTCCTTGAACCCACTCATTGCTCGCAACCCAGGCATCCCCCCCGGGGGTCTAGAGCCAGGAGACTGGGTCAGGCAACCTGAGGTTGGGCAGGACTTGTCGAATGCCCTTGACCCTTGTGCTACAGCTGCGGCGCCGCTTCGGGGACGTGTTCAGCCTGCAGCTGGCCTGGACGCCTGTGGTCGTGCTCAACGGGCTGGCGGCCATACGTGAGGCCCTGGTGGACCGCAGCGAGTACACCGCCGACCGCCCACCTATGCCCGTCTCCAAGCACCTGGGCTTCGGACCCCACGCGCAAGGCAAGCGGCGGTGACTTGGTCCGCAGTCACCTGAGACCGGCAGGGCCACGCGGAGGCAGGTGGTGGACCTGCGGTGAAGGGAAGAGTCAGCGAATTGGAAGGGGCGGCAGGTGGAGGAAGGAGCCTTTAAGGGTGGGGAGGTGGCTGTGGTCGGGCCGGAGGGCGGGGCGTTACTGGGAGTGGGCGGGCCGGGGACACTCCCTGGACGGAAGGACATCTCGTGCAGAATCAAGAGTGCGGCCAAACCGGCCTCCAGTGGGGAGAGCTGGCGAACGATGTGGGCGGGCAGAGGGTGGGACTGGACCGCAGCCGGAAAGAGGTGTAAAGTGGGCGGGACCTCGAGGGCATGCGAAGAAGAATACTGTGAGAGAAGTAGGGGCGGGACTGTGTGAGCACGGCAAGGCCGGGGTATGTCCCCTGCGTAGACGGAAGGGCGGGCCAACCAACAGTATGGTGTGCGCGCAGAGGCGGGGCCAGGGCTCACCCGAGCCACAACCACGTCCGCCCCGCCCCCAGGGGTGGTCTTTGCCCGCTATGGGCGCGCCTGGCGGGAGCAGCGGCGCTTCTGCGTGTCCACCCTGCGCAACTTCGGCCTGGGCAAGAAGTCTCTGGAGCAGTGGGTGACCGAGGAGGCCTCGTGCCTCTGCGCCGCCTTCGCAGACCAGGCCGGTGAGTGCGGGGCTGAGAGATGGGAGACAGGGATGGAGGCTGGGGAAGAGGAGATGGAGGCGACCCCCTGACCTGCACCGTCCCCTCCCAGGACGGCCCTTTAGCCCCAACGCCCTCCTGAATAACGCGGTGACCAACGTGATCGCCTCCCTGACCTTCGGGCGCCGCTTCGAGTACAACGACCCGCGCTTCCTAAAGCTACTGGACCTCACCGATGAACAAGTGAAGGGAAATTCTGGCTTCCTGGCTCAGGTACGGGGATGGAGGGGGCCAAGGAGCCCTGAGGGCAAGCTCATGGACGAGACCTACACCTGGAATGGGCCTCCTGGGAGGAGGATTCGTATAGAGGGGTGTCGGGTCAGCGGGCCCCAGGAGAGGGCTTAGGAACCTGTAACTCCTTCATTGGAAGCCACCAGAACCCATGAGGAGTAGATTTTAGGTTTATACATTTGGGGACAAGGCCAGGAGAGAAGGTCGTAGTCAGAACATAGAGAGGAACCAGGTCAATGGTTGGGACATCCAGGGAGGTGCTGGGACCTGACTGGTGGAGGTGAACACCTGAGCACACGGAGGACCCAGGGCCCCACATCTGTGGCCCGCACAGGTGGCGCACGCCATCCCCGTGCTCCTGCACATCCCGGGGCTGGTCGACAAGGTCTTTCCGGGGCAGAGGGCCTTCATGGCCCTGCTGGATGAGCTGGTCGCCGAGCACAGGATGACCCGGGACCCAGCCAGCCTCCCCGGGACCTGACTGATGCCTTCCTGGACAAGGTGGAGAAGGTGAGGTGCCAGGGACAAGGACGAGGTTGTGGGTTGCGGGCCCATGAGGGGAGCCTGGGCTAGGTGGGGCCTGTGTATCACCCGGTGATCAGGCACCTGAGCTGATGGGTGCAGAGTGGGACACCATTGGGGGTTTCCTCCCTCTGCCCCTGAGCCCACCCTCTCTGCCTGGCCCAGGCCAAGGGGAACCCTGAGACCAGCTTCAGTGATGAGAATCTGCGCCTTGTGGTGACTGACCTGTTCCTTGCCGGGATGGTGACCACCTCGATCACGCTGGCCTGGGCCCTCCTGCTCATGATCCTGCACCCGGATGTGCAGCGTGAGCCCAGTCTGTGGGCCTGATGGGATGGGTCAGGGAGGAGAGGGACAGGTTGGGGCACTGAGCTTGGGTTGGCCACCAGGAGCTCTGAGCAGAGGCCGGGCCCTGCGTCAGGGGTCAGAGTGACCTCCTCCTCCACGTGGGCACAGCCCCTGCACAGGAGTCAGGAGGAGGTCAGGGCACATTCCCCTGGGGTCTGACCACTGTGGGGACGCTTGTCTGTGCAGGCCGTGTCCAACAGGAGATCGATGAGGTGATAGGGCAGGCGAGGCGACCAGAGATGGGGGACCAGGCCCACATGCCCTTCACCATGGCCGTAGTCCATGAGGTGCAGCGCTTTGGGGACATCATCCCACTGGGCTTGCCCCACATGACATCCTGCGACACTAAAGTGCAGGGCTTCCTCATCCCCAAGGTAGGCCTGCGGCCCTGCTCACCCCAGCTAAGCTCCCCTGCCACCTGGTAGCCCCAGTATGGCCATTGCCAGGTAGGGCAAGGACTGAAACTGAGGCGACCCAATCCTCATTTCCACAGGCACCAACTCTCCATCCTGGGTGGGTGTGGGGAGGAAGCAGAGGCAGGGCTGGCCAGGTCCATGCAGAGCCCGCAGTCTGGTTAGGGGAGGACAAACTAAAATGTGTCACAGTTTGTTGGAGGAGCCATGCATGCAGGGACAGGTGGCAAGGAGGGCGCCCATGGGAGGCTATTCTCATGGCCCTGCCATGGGAACAGGGAGGATGGCGGGAAGCTCTTGGGCTGAGACTGACTTGAAAGAGTCCAGGTGTGTGCCAGGCAGAGAGTGTGGCCCATGCGTGTTTGGTGGCAGGGGTCCAGGCACCCCCTCAGCCCAGACCCCACCCATGCCAGCCATATCCTGCCAGGGGACAACGCTCATCACCAATCTGTCCTCGGTGCTGAAGGACGAGGCCGTCTGGAAGAAGCCCTTCCGCTTCCACCCCGAGCACTTCCTGGACGCCCAGGGCCGCTTCGTCAAGCAGGAGGCCTTCATGCCCTTCTCAGCAGGTGCCTGTGGGGAGCCTCGCACACTTTCCCCTCCTGAGGGAGTCTTGGAGGCATTGAGCCCACGCCCCCAGCCTCATGACCCCCCCATACCCACCCCCAGGCCACCGCTCGTGCCTCGGGGAGCCCCTGGCCCGCATGGAGCTCTTCCTCTTCTTCACCTGCCTCCTGCAGCGCTTCAGCTTCTCGGTGCCCGCTGGGCAGCCCCGCCCCAGCGACCACGGTGTATATGGTGGACTGGTGACCCCCTCCCCCTACCAGCTCTGTGCTGTGCCCCGCTAGAGGGGTCAGCAAGTCCCTAACCCGCTCATGGAGAAGCACTGATGTACAATAAACCAGTCTGATGGCTCCAACCTGGCTTGAGTCCCAGGCAGAGCCAGTGATTCAGCCTCAGCAGCCTCCCCAGGCCAGCATCTACCCCTCCCTGATCCAGCCTCACCTGGCAACTCTCCTCATTTGAGAGATTGTTATACTGACGCTCAGAAGGTGAGAGTTTACCCGCTAGTCACCCATGGAGACCCAGCACTGGCTGCCTTGGTGACTAAGTCCATGTAGAAGTCTTGACTCCCGGGTGTCAGGGAGAAGGAGGCGTGTGAATGGGCTTCTAATGGGAATCAGCCCGATCCCTGGCTGAGTGAGCACCCTCAGGTTCAGAGATTCACTACAGGGACTCACGGGAGTCAGAAAAGCTGTTAACACTCACAGTTATGATCTTTCCAGAGAAAGGATCCAGATAGAATCAGCAGTGGTCTAAGGCACATAGGTGGAGTTCAGGAAGAACGGGCACAAGCTTCCAGCTGTCTCTCCAGAGGATTCATGCATACAGTGCTCGGTTCTCCCAGCAATGATGTGCTACACAGCAGAGCGTATTGCTCACCAGGGAAGCTCACCTGAGTCTGAGTGTCCAGGGATTTTGTTGGGGGTCAGTCAATTAGACTCAGAGAGCCGCATGGCTGACCTCAGTTACTCAGTCTCCAGCCCCTCTCAAGGTCAAACAGTGTGTCCCAAGGCCCCCCCCCCCCCCCCCCCGCCAATCACATTGTTGACATAAACTGTGTTGTGTGACCCCAGGCCCCAGGTACAGAGACACTCTCGTCAGGCAGGTCATCCTAAGGATGTAGGGGATGTTTCCCAGGAGTCTGTGAAGGTCCCACCATTTCTTTGGAATGTGCTGGGCTTGAAAACCCCAAACCTGAGTAAACTTTGTGCTGCACAGGCCACTCCCCTGGATTTTGGCTCCTACAGCAAAATGGTCTTATTTGTTTTAGTATCTACTTTTTCCATGTGTGTGTTTGTGGCAAAATACACACAACATAAAATTTGCCCTCTTAATCATTTTTGAGTCTGCAGTTCAATGCTATTAAGTTCTCATATTGTTGTGCAACCATCACCTCATCCATCTCCAGAACTCTTTTCATCTGGCAAAACTGAAACTCTGTCCCCCTTAGACAATAACTCCCCCTGCTCCCACTCCGTGGCCCTTGGCAACTACCGTTCTACTTTCTATGTCTGTGAATGTGGCTACTCTAGGGACCTCATATGAGGGAAATCATACAGTATTTGTCTTTTTGTGACTGACTTATTTCATCTAGCATGATGTCCTCAAAGTTCATCCATGTTATATCATATATCAGCATTTCCTTCCTTTTTTAGCTGAATAATACTCCATTGTATGGATAGACTACATTTTGCTTATCCCTTCATCCGTCGATGGACACCTGGGTTGCTTCTGCCTTTCAGCTTTTGTGAACACTGCTGCTATGAACATGGGGTACAAATACCTCTTTGAGACTCTGCTTTCATTTGTGGATATATAAGCACCAGCCTGTTTTCCATAGCAGCTGCACCATTTTATATTTCCACCAGCAGTGCACAAGGGTTCCGATTCTCCACGTCCTCGCCAACACTTGCTATTTTCTGTTTTGATGATAGTAGCCATGTAATGGGTGTGAGGTGGTATCTCACTGTGGTTTTGATTTGCATTTCCCTAATGATGAGTGATGTTGAGCATCTTTTCATGTGTTTATTGTCCATTTGTATATCTCTTTTTTGAAATGTCTTTCAAGTTCTTTGCCCATTTTAAAATCGAGTTGTGTGTTTTACTGTTGTTGCTTTTGGGTTTTAGGCGTTCTCTATATATTCTAGATATGAATCCCTTATCAGATACAGTCATGTGCCACATAACAATGTGTAGGTACGATGACCGCATGTATGATCATGGTCCCATGGGATTAGTACCACAGAGCCTATGTGTGTGGTAGGCTATTCCATCTAGGTTATTGTAAGTACACTCTATGATGTTCTCACGATGATGAAATCGCCTAATGATGCATTTCTCAAAACGTGTCCCTGTCATTAAGTGACAACGTGACTTTATATGATTTGAAATATTTTCTCCCATTCTGCAAGTTAGCTCTTTACTCTGTTGATAGTATCTTTTGACGTGCAATATTTTTTAATTTTCATGAAGTCCACCTTGTCCACATTTTCTTTTTGTTGCCTATGCCTTTGGTGTCATATCGAAGAAATTACTGCCAAATCCAATGTTGAGAACCTTGAGTCTTTCTTCTAAGAATTTTCACCTAAGAATTTTCTTAGGTTTTCTTCTAAGCATTTTCTAGTTTTAGCTCTTACATTTAAGTCTTTGATCCATTTTGAATTAATTTTTGTATATGGTGCTAGCTATGTGAAGGTCCAACTTCATTCTTTTGCATTAAGATGTCCAGATTTCCCAGCACCATTTGTTGAAAAGACTGTCCTTTCCCCATTGAATGGTCTTGGCACTCGTTTCAAAATCATTTGACTATATATGAGGGTTTCTTTCTGGGCCTTCTATTCTCTTCTGTTGGTCTATAACTCTGTGTTTATGCCGCTACCACAGTGGGTTGAGTGCTGCAGCTTTGTAGTAAGTTTTGAAATCAGGAAGTAAGACTTTTATTCTTCTATTTCAAGATTGTTTTTGGCTATTTGGGGTCCCTTGAGATTCTATATGAATTTTACGATTGATTTTTCCATTTCTACAACAAAGCAACTGCATTAAATTTGTAGATCACTTTGATCTACAAAAAAGTTTTGATGTCTTTACAATATTGCTTTCCAATCCATAAACCTAGCTTTTCTTTTCCATTTGTTTGTGTCTTCTTTAATTTCTGTCAGCACTGTTTTGTAGTTTTCATGGTAAAAGTCTTTCCCCTCCTTGGTTAAGTTAATTTCTACATATTTTATTTTTTCTGATGCTATGATAAATGAAATGTTTTATTAATTTCGTTTTTGGATTGTTCATTGTTAGTGTGTAGATATGGCTGATTTTTGTGCATTGATTTTGTATGCTGCTACTTTGCTGAATTTGTTCATAAGTTCTAATATGTTGTTTTGTGGAATCTTCAGATTTTTCTACACACAAGATCATATCATCTGCAAACAGAGATAGTGTTAATTCTTATTTTGCGGTTTGGGTGCCTTAATTTCCTTTTCTTTCCTAATTGCTCTGCCAAGAACTTCCAGTACTATGTAGAGTGGAAGGCAAAAGTGGGCCTCCTTTGTTTGTTCCTGGTGTTAAAGAAAATCTTTCAGTTTTCACCATTGAATATCGAATTTGCAGTGGGTTTCCATATATGACTTTTCTTTTGTTGAGGTAGTTTCCTTCTATTCCTTGTTTGTTGAGTGTTTTCAACATGAAAGAGTGTTGAATTTTGTCAAATGCTTTTTCTGCATCAATTGAGATGATCTTGTAGTTTTTGTCCTTCATTCTGTTAATGTGGTGTATAACACTGATCAGTTTCCATGTGTTGAATCATTCTTGAATTCCAGTAATAAACCCCACCTGCTCATAATCCTTTCCCACTTGTATAATCCTTTGAATATGATGCTCCATTTGGTTTGCTAGTGTCTTCTTGAGGACTGTTGTATCAATGTTCATAAGGGATATTGGTCTGTGGTTTTCCTTTCTTGTAGTGTTTGTCTGGCTTTAATATCAGGGTAATGCTGGCCTCATAGGGTGAGTTAGGAAGTGTTCCCTCCTCTTCAATATTTTGGGAAACCTTGAGTAGGATTGGTGTTAGTTCTGTTTAAATGTTGGGTAGAATTAAACAGTGAAGCCATCAGATCCAGTGCATGTGTTTGTCAGGAGGTTTTCGATTACTTATTCAATCTCCTTATTATTAAAAGTCTATTCAAATGTTATACTTGTTTATGAATCAGTCTTGGTAGCTCTTCTGTTTCTAGGAATTTTTCCACTTCATCAATAGGTTATTCAATTTGTTGGCATACAGTTCTTCACAGTATGCACTTATAATGCTTCTTTTTTCTGTAGAATCAGTAGTAATATCCCTGCTTTCATTTCTGATTTTAGTAATTTGATTCTTCTCTCTTTTTTCTTAGTCCATCTAGCTAAAGGTTTGTCAGCTTTGTTGATCTTTTTGAAGAACCAACTTTTGGTTTAATTGATTTTCTCTATTTATCTGATCTCCATTTCATTTACCTCTACTCTACATTATTTCCTTCTTTCTGCTAGCTTTGGTTTTAGTTTGCTCTTCTTTTTCTAGTTCTTTAAGGTGTAGTCTTAGGTGATTGATTTGAGATCTGTTTTAATGTAGGCATCTACAGTTATAAACTTCCCTCTGAACACGACTTTTGCTGGAATCTGTAAGTTTCGGTATATTGTGCTGTTGTTTTCATTCATCTCAAGCTACACCCTACTTTCTCTTATGATTTCTTCTTTGACCCATTGGTTAATTATGAATGTGTTGTTTAATTTCCACATGTTTGTGAACTTTCCAATTCTCCTTCTGTTGTTGATTTCTAGGTTGTAGTGAATGAATATCCTGATCACTATCAAGCCAATCCAGCATGATTTCCATGCAGAGGCAGCATATCAGCCGCTTCATCTGGAAAGTTCCACATGGCATTTAAAGGAGGGGAAGAATAATCCCCCTTCTCAGGTTAAAGGAAACTTTTCAGTAGTTTCCTGACTTTTCTGTACCCCCACTTAGACTACGTTCTTGGTGACCAGAGGTCATAGAGGTGCTTTCTGTTGTCCCAGCATAATCTTCCCCTTTGGGAGCATCCCTGACAGAAGTGGCCATAACTCAGACCGGATGAAATCCCTGCCTAGTGCAGTGTCAGCATATGGCCCCACCCTCTCCTTTATTTCCATTTTAGCTAATTACATATAGCAATAACCACCAGCTTGTATATTAGCCTGTTCCATGGAGTTTTTTTGCATTTCCTTACATATCCAGTGAACCAGCCCCTTGGAGGTTAGCTCTATCATTTCCCAATTCCATAGGTAACTTTTACCTCCAGTAACTGACCACAGTGCACCTGCTACATCACACCATGTGCATGCAGAAACAATTCAGGAAAGAAGTTTGGTCAACTACCACCCCTCCATTCTTTTCCCAAACTGTGCCTTCACCACGTTCCAGAGAGTCAGGGTTATTCTAGTGAATGCCACTTTTGAAGCCAACTGTGTTGGGGGTCCCCAAGATCATCCTAGAGTCAATGCACTCCTGGAGGACTCACAGACTTCAGAGATGCTGTTATCTTCAGGGTTATTCTCTTAGTCTGTTTGTGATGCTAGAGTAAAATACCCTGGAATGAGTGGTTATAAAAAGCAAAATTTATTCCTCACATTTCTGGAGTCTGAGATGTCTAAGATCAAGGCTCTGGCAGATTTGATGTCTGGTGAGGGCTCGCTTTCTGATGCATGGACGGTCACCTTTTCACTGTGTCCTAACCCGGCGGAAGGATCAAGGGATCTCTCTGGGTTCCCCTTTATAAGGGCACCAATCCCATTCATGAGAACTCCATCCTCATGACCTAATCACCTCCCAAAGGCCCCACTAACAAATACCATCACATAGGGATTAGGTTTAAACATATGAATTTTGGGGAGACACAGGCATTCTCTCTGTAGCAGCTATGCTTTATTACAGTGAAAGATACAAATTAAAATTAGCAAAGGTAAAAGACAAATAGGACAGACAGACAGACACATAGGAGATCACAGCACAGGTTTCCACTTATTCTCTTCCAAGAGATGCATAGAACAGTGCTTAATACCCCGGCAAGGATGAGTGACACAGGCACAGAATATTGCTGGTCAGGGAAGCACAAATGAGCCTCAGTGTCCAGGGATTTTACTGGGTTGGTGTTGTAGGCATGGAGCACCTGTGTGGCTGAGAGGAGTCAGTAAGTTTCCAACCCCTCCAGAGGAAAGACTGATACAGGGAGATGCAGGGGCCCCACCACGTGTCACATTGTCAGCGTGAGTGATCTGCATGGCCTGAGGCTCCAGCAAAAAAAAGACATGGTTATCCAGCAGAATATTCCCAGAACCTAAAGGTCATCTTCCAGGAGCTGGTCAGGGGGCAGTCACTGCTTTACAAGGGTCAGGATGTGAACCCTCCAAACCTGGTGACTTTACCCTTTAGTGCAAGGGACTCACTTGGCCTGGATGCCCACATCCTAGGCCTGACTCCACCCACCCCACCATGGGCCAGCAGCTCAGCCAGCACCATCAAATCTGCCAAGCTTCATCTTTGACACCCCAAGAGGTGGGGAACTCAGGGGTAGCCAGGAAGTGATGTGTCAGGTTAACACTCAGGCTCAGTCCTCAGGTTCCAGAGCTTTCCCTGGGAAGCCTGACGGCAGTCCTGGAGTGAGCACCTCCCTGAGGCTCTCAGCGCCCTTTCCCAGCCCCTCAGGGATGCTCGTGTCCAGGCCACTGCAGAGTAGAGGTTGCCTCATGGCCAGGCTGGAGCTGGAGGACACTCGTATGGGCTCCAACCCAGGGCACCATCCTGGGAGTGGCTGAGTCAGACCAGGCTCTCAGGAGCCTTTGCCAGGGTGCAGGGAATGAGCCCTGTGGGCCACAGGCATGCCCTAGGGACAGGGGTCAATCTTGGCCCCATGTGAGGTCCAAGATTGGATGGCCAGGGGAAGAGATGCCGCATGAGGATCTTGGAGGGGGACGCCTTGGCTCTCCTCCTTGCTCTGCCAGGACCCTCTGTGACCCTGGGCACATATCTCCCTGCCCTAGGCTTCTCTTTCCCCTTCAGCCAATGAGACGTTTGTACCAGATGGTGGCTGGGTCCTGATTTCCTGCTCACGCCAGGGCCATGACCTTGTTAGGCTGGAGCCCTGTCTGAGGGCAGGGACTGCCATCTTTCCACCTGTCCCAACGCCCAAAATTGAATGGCTCTGGACTGAGCACTCGGGCTGTGCCCAAGAGTTCTTAACGACTGTCTGCTTACCAGAGACTTGTTGACCCCCTGGTGCATTTAGGTAACAGCTTGGGGACCACAGACACTCAGGGCAGAAGGAGCCCTTTCAAGCCTCTGATGCCAGAGGAGCCCCACCCAACAGCATTGCTGACAGCGGTTCCCCCAGCGTCTACCAGGTGCCCTCATGACAGGGAGCTCCCAGCTCTCAGCACCGAGGGAATTGATCTGTCCTTGGGCACTAAGTTGGAAAGCCATCCATGGCCCCCTTTAGCCTGTCCAGAGTATTCACAGTCATGTCTACAGTGGCAGGACAGGCGTTGCTGCAGCTCGTCGAGACAGGGAGTGTGGACGGGGCCACACTGGGTTTGTGAAGAGGTGAGGCCCCTGAGAGGAGGAGGTGGGCTGAAGAAGCAGCAACTCTGGATTTATTGATACTTTGTCATTCATGGTTCTGGGTCTTAGGGATGTCAGAGGCTGGGAACCAGCCCCGCCAGAGCTTCCTCAAGAGGTGGGGACCCAACCCCTGGCCATTTCCTCCTTGCTCTCCACTTTAGAGGCCTCTGAAAAGCACAAGCAGGCATGCCCTGTGTGTCTCCTGTTGGGCGGACCTTTTCTCATGGCCAGGGTAGCCCCTGATGCCAGGAGAGCAGGTCAGTATTAATAAAAGACTAGGTATTCCTCCAGCCCAAGGGGAGTGGTCTCGAGGTCCTGCCGACTAGGAAGGAAGCAGAGGGCAGGGGAGGCTCATTCAGGAAGGTTGACGCCTCTGGCTATTGGGCTTCTTCCCCACTCTGAGGGGTGTGACTCCATTTTTTTTGGTGTTTGATCACTGACAGCTTTTAATCATCAACTCTGTCTTTCTCCTGTCCCCCACACCTGGACCAGCTGATGATAAATCCCTGGTTCTCTCTCCTTTGCTCTCTACTAGAGTTTCAAACCACCAAACCACTACCCAGTCAAGTGAGCCCTCACCACAGCCCATCACCAAACCACAGTAAATATCCAGGCCAGTCTCCTTTCCTGGCTCTCCCAAGGCATTTTGGACCGGCTTGAGAGGCCAGCCTTGCTCTGCCAAGAGACCTCAATGATGCCAACAGTGAAGCCTTTCCTACCCTCTTGGTGAGAGAATGGTGTCATCAGTCCACATCCAAATCAAATTTTGAGTAGGGGGGTCTATCCTGCCTTGGTAGAGTGACCATAACAAGAACCTAAAGACTTACAGAGTTATAAAGAAGAAAGAAGGCTCTGTTTTTGGAATTCAGGTAGTATCAGACAGCTCAAAACCAACGCTTGAAGTGGAGGAGAACAAGAAAGGTCTTTAAAATTCTTCAGGAAAGTTATTTCCAATCTAGAATTCTATATTCAGCTGAACTATTAGTCAAGGATGTATGCAGAAATTTGAGACATCTAAGGTCTGATAAACACCCCTCAGGAGAGCAGTGATATCAGCAAAAATAGCAGACCTCTGAAAATTGGCCACTCCAGAAGAGCTGTGAAAAAAGAGGCAAAATATTCAGTTACTTTTTCAGAAGTCTTGCAATAAAGGAAGAGCTCACAGCTACTCAGGAACATTTTTTTTCAAGACAGATGGCTGAATCTCCAAATGAACAGCAAGCTCTGTGGCATTTCCACTTCCCTGGTCCTATCCTCCACTCTCCAGCTCAGCAGGAGCCTTGAAAAGAACCGCCCACACCCAGGGAAGCCTCCTGAGGGAGCACAGGACATGGAGCATTTTCAAAGCCTCATTCCCAAAGAATTGTCACGATTTCCCTGGCTGGGGGTTCCCTGGAAGACCCCATGTGCAGGGCTGTCTGTGTGACCTGAGAGCTCCCCTTGTACAAACAGCCTTTTCTCAGGAGAGATTTTTGCAGGTAATCAGAGGCCACTGTTCAAAATCAAAGCTGCCTGAAGCAATGGATAACAGTTGGGGCAAATGATAACACTCACCACAAAGCTTGAAAGGAGAAGCTGTGGCATGAGGTGTCCACAGGCGCTTTGAAGAGCTTTGACACCTTCCTGGGAATCTAAGAGGCCATGCAGCTATGTAGGGCTGTGTGCATGCTCAGAAAACCTGGGGAGGCCCTAACATCTCCCGTCTGACTGACCTTGAGCATCTGTTCAAACAGGAATTGAGGGTAGAGGGAAAGCTGTAAACTTTAAAGCCAGTGCCTGGCTGAGTGGGGAAAGTTTGTCCCAACACACAGAGAGCATCTCAGTGCAGCAAAGACTGGGAGAGTTATTGGTTGCAGACATTTAAGGAAATCTCTAACCAATCATTAGCTGACCACCAAGCTAACTGAGTAGAAACTTCAGTGACCACACACAACAATGAATAGAGACTTTATGGCATTAGTTCAGAAAGTCACTAAGCAAAGAAACAACTATGACGATGACAAATAACCAACACAACAAACCCCGGGAAGCAAAGAGAATCCAATTTCCAGATGGCTACAAATCTTTCAAATGTCCACATTTCAACCAAAAATTACATGGCATGCAAAGGAACAAGAAAGGATGGCCCATACACAGGAAATAGTCTATTAATGGAAACTCTCTCTGACTTTGGAGTTGCTGGACAAAGACTGCATATTGGTTAATTCAATATGTTCACAAAACTCAAAGAAACCATGTATAAAGAACTTAAGGAAAGTGGGAGTATCATGTGTCACCCATTAAAGAACAGCTGTCATGAGACACAAATTTTAAAAAGGAACCAAGTAGAAAATCTGGAGTTGAAAATACAATAGCTGAAATGAAAGTTCACTACAGGATCTCAAAAGCAGATTTGAACAGGCAGAAGGAAAATCAGCGAACATGAGGACAGTCAGCTGTGATGATCTAGGCTGAGGAACACAAACAAGGATGAAGAACAATGAGCTGAGATTCAGAAACCTGTGGGGCACCATCAAGCATACAACACGCATGTAATAGGAGTCCTAGCAGAAAAAGAGAGAGATAAAGGACTAGAAGGAATATGGAAGAAATATTGAATACTGAATACTCCCCAAATTTGATGAAAAACATTAATCTGCACATCCAAGAAGTTCAGTGAACTCCAAGTAGGATAATATCAGAGATTTACACCTCACACATCACAAGAAAACCATCAAAACACAAAGAGAACTGCTTTCTTGCTTTGAAAGCAGCCAGAAAGATGTGAGATACGCCTCATCATGAACAAAGGATCCGTCCTCAATAACATTGATGTCAGATTTCTAATCAGAAACTATAGAGGCCAGAAAGCAGTGGGATGACAATATCCCTCAGGAAGTGACTGGAGGATGTCACAAGCTTGGGTAAGGGCCTCTGGTCTCCACCAATTGTGCAGTTAGGGTAAATGGGGAGCTCAGAGAACAACCCTGTTGCCCCCTGACACCCAGATTTAAACTTGCCATGGCGACACCAGAGCCTAGGAATTTGGGCTGTGCTGTAAGCTGGGTGAGGACCCTGAGCTTCGCAGGGAGCAGCCTCCACCAGAAGAGGTCCTGCCCAGGCATCCACGGGCCTCGCTGAGAACCAGGGCAGTTGGTGCTGGGTCTGTATGTGCACGCGTGTGTGCGTGTGTGCGTGAAATAATCTGTGCCCCTTGAGTGTAAGTGTGAGTTTGTATGTTCATGTGAGTGTTGCCTGAGTGTGGGTGACCTTGTGCATATGTAGATTTCTGTGTGTGTGTGTGTCTGCATGTGTGAGCATGAGGGTAAGAGTTGGGAATGGTTGAGTGGTTTCTGTGTGATTAGGTGTGTCTGTGTGCGTGTCAAGTGTGCAGTGTGAGGTGAAGGGGACTTGGAGTCTTCAGCCCCCTCTGTCTCCCTGCCGCCCCCTGCAGGCATGGTTCCTCTCATCATCAGGCAAGTGCCATTGACCTCCCAAGTGAAGGCCTCTCAGGAAGAGGTAGGTGAGACATGGGAAGTGAAGGACATGTTCTGGGGACAAGATTGTGACCACGTTAGGGAGTATGAGCTTATGTGACAGTTGGGTGGGAGGATCAAGTCCAAAGACCCCTGGTTCTTATTCGGAGCCTGTACCATTAGGGGAGTTCATCTGAGGGTGGAAACTTGCCTTTTCTCCCACCCCACCCAGTATGAACAGCAGGAGACGTAGGAGGGACAGGACTTCTGGGGCCACCCCTGCACTGACCTTCCCTGGGCCCTCCTGCACCCTCTGGCAGCACAGTTATCCCAAAAGTTTGGCTCAGGACAGAGGGCAAGGCCAGTCTCAGCTCCCTTTATAAAGAGGGCCCAGGCTGGTCGAGCCCTCAGGGTTGGTGAGAGTGCCCTGCTTGGCCTGGTCCTATGTGCTTGGTGTGGTGAGGGGTGCCAGTGTGTCCAGAGGATCCCAATGCCCACTGAGGCAGCCATGGGGCTGCTGACTGGGGAGACACTGGGCCCTGTGGCAGTGGCCATCTTCCTGCTCCTGGTGGACCTGATGTACCAGCACCAACGCCAGGCCCCATGCTACCCACCAGGCCCCATGCCCCTGCCTGGGCTGGGCAACCTGCTGCAGGTGGACTTCCAGGACGCACGTTGCTGCTTTACTTGGGTGAGGAAGGTGGGGGGTGGTGGGCACAGAGGTCTTGGGGACCCTTCCTAGCAGAAGACGGTGGTGGGTGAAATCACAGGCTAGACGGGGAGCTGGGTGGAAAGCAGTAGGTTTGAGAGGCCTCCTGGGGGAGGGCATCTGTGCAGGGCCTGGAGGACAGTTTGAATTTTCTAATCAAAGGTCAGAGAGGGCAAAGGCGTGGAGGGGGATGGGATTGGTAGTGGGTTCGGGATGCAGTTGGACAGAGCTTAAGTTATGTGAGCCTGAGTCCTTTCAGAAGATGTCAGGAGGAGACGTCTTGAGATTGGGGAAGGGGAGTCTTGTCATGAGCCCCATTTAAATCAGGATTCGAGGTTGAGAGGGGGCAGGGACCAGGTTTAAATCTTTTGCTGCTGTGAGACCTTGGGCCTCACTGCTTACCTCTGTGAATCTCACTTTCTTCACCTGTAAAATGGGATGCTAACTTAACCTTCTGACAAGTTTGGTGACCTCTGCAAAGTCATAGCCAGGTGGTCTGATACAATGTGATATCCGCCGACTACAGCGGGTGTGATCCTCCGCGTCACGAGTGCAGATAAAGTACTGTACCCTCTCTGGTGGGGCCCAGGAGTCCTTCAAGGCTAGTGCCAGGAGATGAGGGCCTGCAGCTGGCTTGAGGCCCATGGTCCAGCTCAACGGGCTGGCGGCCGTGCTCAGCCGCTGGTCTACCACAGCGAGGACTTGCCCACTGCCTTTTGGTTCTCACACTTGGGTTGGAGTGTCTCGTAAGGCAATTGGAGGAGGGACAGACCGCGACCCGGTGGGAACTGGGCATCCAGTGGCTGAAGTCAAAACAGGGTCTAACCCACGAGGGTCTCAAACGTGGGGCAGAGAGAATGGCTAGCGAATGGTGGTTCCAGGGCATGGAGGAATGAGCCTGTATCAGGGCTGGGGAAGAATGACTGTGGGCACTGAGGAGGACCAGGCCTGTAGGGAAAGGGGGCGGGACTGTGTGAGCAATGACAGGGGGCAGGGCCGGGACAGAATGCTGTGGAAGGGCCATCAAAGTGGGCGGGATTGGTTGCAGAGGAGGACAAGGTTTGCGAGGGGTGGGGGGCTAATAGGGGGTGGGCCTGACCCAAAGAGGTGGGACTGTCTGAGCAGGTGTAGAGGGCGGGCCTGTCAAAGGGGGCGGGAGTGTGAGAGCAGGGCAGGGGGCCGGGCCGGGCCCCACATCTACACATCATTATCACCCAGAGTCCACAGTTTATATCAGGGTTCACTCTTGGTGTTGTACATTCTATGGGTTTGGACAAATGTACACTGACATATATCCACCATGATAGGATCACACAGAGAAGTTTCACTGCCCTGAAAATCCTCTGTGTTCGCCTGTTCCCTCCCCCCAGCTCCTGGCAAACACTGATCTTTTTTGTGTCTCTTTAGTTTTGCCTTTTCCAGATTGTCATATAGGTGGAATCATACAGCATGTAGCCTTTTCAGATTGCCTTCTTTTACTTAGTAATAGGCATTTGAGTTTCATCCATGGCTTTTCATGGCTGGATAGCTCATTTCTTTTGAGTGCTGACGAATATTCCATTGTTGGGATGTACCAATTTATCCATTCACCTCCTGAAAGTCATCTTGGTTACTTTCCAGGTTTGGCAATTATGAACAAAGCGGCTGTGAACATCCCTGTGCAGGTTTTCTGTGGACATAAGTTCTCAACTCCTTTGGGTCAATATCAAGGAGTGTGATTGCTGGATCATCCGGTGAGAACGTTTAGTTTTGTAAGGAACCGCCAAACTGCCTTCCACAGTGTCTGTGCCACTGTGCATTCTCACCAGCAATGTATGAGACCTGCTGTTGCTCCACGTCCTTGCAGCATTCTGTGTGCTCAATGTTCTGGATTTGACCACTCTAATAGGTGTGTAGGGGAGATGTATTTTTATAAAATAATTGATAAATCGTGGTAAAAAAACACAACAAAATTTGCCATCTCAACCAGTAAGTGTACAGGTCAGTAGTGTTAAGTATATTTGAGACAGGAACCAGCCTAATGAGACAGGGACATCTGCAAGGCCCCTGGCCTAACAAGATAAGGCCCCTAACCAATCCGCAAGCTGAGAATCAGATAGAGACCACCAAGACCCACATTCCGCAGTTTCGGGACTCTCCTGGGCTTACGCATGCGCCCTAGCACCAGGAGTTGTCTGAAGGTGACCCTAGCGCCATTAGCATAGTAAAAATCACACCTGGGGGTGGAGAGCTAGCGTGCTAATGATACATGCAACGCATGTGGTGGCACGCTGAACAACAGCGCAAGCGCAAGAAAACCCCCACCTCTGTGCCAATGACAAGGCGCTCCTCACCAGCCCCTGCCTAATACAAGCCCCACAATCTGGCTGCCTAAGGAGCCGGTCACCCACCCCTTTCCTTTCTGCCGGCTCCCTTGTGCCTCTCCTGTGCACAGGCTAATAAACTTTTACTTTTCTACTCCTGTTTGTTGTCTCTCTTGATTTCCATCCTGGGGGACAACAAGAACCCTATGCACCGGTAACATTTTGGCTTCCTAGTGGGACTTTCTTGAGTCCCAGTCGAAGACTGGATGGGCTGGGCACCGGACTGGCCTGGCTGCCTGGATATGGGCATAAGTGGCCGCAGCTGAACCTTTGTTTCAGACTCCAGTGCTCGGTAAGTCAGGTTGAGGCCTGGGAGCCAATGCCCTCCAGTCCGACCAACTTTCTTCAAGTCTCCCTCTTTTCCTTCTCTCTCTCTTTATCCTCTTTAGGAGAATCTTCTCTCCTCTGGTTTCAGGGGCACCGTGAGCCCTCGGGTCAGTCATTAGCCTGACAATCTGGCTTTTCTGGTTTTGGAGAGTCCACGTTCCACCTCTGGGAACTCTCCTCTGGTTTTGGGGCACCTGGAGTGATTCTAGGTTGACCCCTCAGTCAGTCATTTGACTGACAATCTGGAACCCTGTTTTGTGTCCTGTCAAGAACACATTGAGTATTTTAGGTGCCTACTGAGTCAGTTATGGGGACAGGAGACCTGTAATTTATTCTGTAAATGGTCTGGCCAGCGTTGTTTGCCAAGCACGGGGACTGTTGTTTGTGTGACCCTTATTTTGATAACGTTTGGGAAGAGGACGTGAGGGTGAGGCCTGATCACCTCTTTCCCTTCTTTGTCTGTCTCGTTCGTCACCTCCTCTGTTGTCACCAAGTCAAAGTTAAGTTCACTCTGGACATGAGCAGAACCTGGACCTTCTGTGAAGTCGAAAACTTAAAAACCTTTTGCCGGGAACTTAACTCTCCACCCCAGCATTAGGAGCCCCGGCCCCATCCCACTCCAGGCTTAGGCCTCTTGCTTCCCTGGATTGCTTTGTGCTGGCCCAGGGACTAAGTGCCTGGGCTGAGTGGGACTTGACTAAATCTTCTAGCTATATTGATGCCTGCAGTCAGGCTCTGCACCCTTATCTGGGCCCGCTGTCAGTCAGACAGTGCCGGTGCTTTACCGCCATGGGGAACACTCCAGGCATCCCCAGAGGCTCACCCCTTGGCTGCATTTTAACTGATTAAAAACACTTTCACTCAGATGGGTTATGTCCCAGAAACTCCATCTGGAGAAAACTTGAGTGGTTTCTCTGTGCCTTTATGATGTACTTGGACAGGTGGGTCAACCTATAATGTCATTTGAGTTACAACCCAATATCTGAGAAATCAAGGGCAATTGTCCTTAAAAAAATCCTTGCAAGACTGGAAATGCAGCTCTAGAGGCAGTTCAGATTCCACTCAGTTCCTTTATCTCAATAAAGATTATCATCTTGCCTTTCTAGGAACTGCGGTCTAGCCCATCACTGATTCCTAAGACGAAGGAAAAAAAAAAAAAGGAAAAAAGCAAGAAAAATGGCCATAAGAGTGCCCTTGCCAAAAATCTAGTATCTTGAGTGTCTTCTCCACAAATATTAGTAAAAAGGCTTAAAACAGAATTTGGATTCATAACTAGTGTATTACTGTACCTGATTCATGGCAGTAATTTTAAAACAATAGCTGTGGAGACTCTGTGTATGTGCATCTATAAGTGTGTTATATATGTGTGATGTATTACCTCCGGGTGGTATGGCCAAAATTAAGAGCTCTATTCAATTGGCCTAATGTAAGCGCTTACATAAATTCTAAATGTAATAGAAAGTAGCCACAAAGTCTTTCAAGTTAACATGATATAAATTAATCTTTGGTAACTGAAAGCTTATTTAAGTTTGTTGGTTTGATTAAAACAAACATGTTTTTAGAGTTATCAGCACTGGATATGATGCAGACACGCAGCCTTTATTCTACATTTATTGGTCAAATAGCTGATGTTATCTCTATTACAAAACTGGTTAGCAAAAATAATAAGTAAAAGGATGGCTAATTGTGTCAAATGTCTCATGAAGTCTTGTAGGCAATCTATATAATTATTAGGAACAAGTAACTAAGTTGTTGTGAAAAAGATGAGTGTTACATGAACTTTTTAAACAATGATTATGTGTTATGGTGTATGTACTTAAAATAATTTCAAAACCTTTTGGTAACTTGAAACCTTAGAGTTTTGCTAATTGAATTAAATAATAAAATTTATTGAGTATCTAGGTCATTTCCAAGTAAAATAAAATATTAGATGTTAATTACTAAAATACTGAAGTTTATCTACTTTTGGCTTCTTATTGCAGAAAAATGAAAAGTTGTTTGGGTCTATGAGTAAACATGTCTTGTATTTTATTAAAAGACTGTATTATGAAGTAGCATGTTTCTAGAAATTAGAAAGAGTATTTATAAATTGCCATGCCACAGAATGCTAATGTAAAAGACAGTTCATAATTGCTTGCTTTTTAGTTTTGGCTAAAGTCTGTAAGGGTTAAAAATTCTAATTAATATAAGTAAGTTTTAACATAAGAAGTGAACTGGTACAAAATTAAAATTTGGTTTTCTTTCTCTTAAAAGGGATAATTTTCTTAAACTCTTAGTCTGCTCCTGATAAAGAGGTCATAAAAGGTTTTTCTTTACCTTTGAGTAAGTCTACCTCAAAGACAGAAAACCTATGTTTTGTTAAAATAACTTCCTATGTTCAAAAGGACTGAGGTCTCTCTATTAAGGTTTTTTTTTTTTACTACTTTAACTCTCCGTTCACCCTTGACTGTTTCTGTTGTCACTTTGATTGAATGGATAACTGAGCATTGTTTCACAGTGAGAATTGTTTCCTATTTGAGGAGTGTTTTAAAACCTTTTGATATTTTCGACAAGCTTCCCCCCTACAAAATGTTCAGATCCTGAATGAAGTCCTTTTTTGACCTGAAGGAAAAGACATTTCTTTGATAATTTTCAGAGGGCCCTGGGACTTCTCAAAGAAATTTGCTCTCTCCGCCTATAAAGAAGATACTAATCTAATTAGGCTTAATTGGTATGTTAAATTACATGGGGAGCATTGTCAAATAAGTGATGATAAACCTTCTTAGGTGGTATTATGTGGGTAAATGTTATTGATATAAATGTTTTAAAAAGTATGTAAAATTCTGATCTGTCCTGGTTGTCAGCCATAATTCTAGTTATTATCTTAAAGTATTATATGTCACAGAAATAGCCAAGTTTCTTTGTCATTGCTCTTTTGAGTCTTTTGTTATCTGAAGACAGTTGTTTTACTCTGATGCTTTTGCAAATATGTTTCATCTTCAGAGAGATTCATGGAAAAGACTCTGGCGCTTACTCTAGAATACAGGTTTCTGATAAACTTTCAGATCATAAAACTGAACTGGGTAAGAAATCACAGAACTCTAACAGAGAAACAGATGACTGCATGAAACTGCTAACAGAAGATTAAGATCAAGAATCGATTACATAGGATTGAATGAACTGATGAGAATGATAATTTATATGAGTTTTCATTTGAGGTATTGCTGATTTTTTTGGTGTTTAATTTTTTTTTTTTTTACATTTAAGGAAACCTTTTCTCTTTCCCCTAAGTTAACTACGACTTATAGCAATTTGGTAAAATTATACCTTTGTGAACAGAATTGAAACATTTATCTTTTTCTCCCTACCTGATCCCTCCAGAATTTGGAAACTCTTAGTGAGTGAGTATTGTCTTCACGGCAGTATAGTTATTTGCATAAGTTCAATAAGAATCTGTTCTCTATCTTATAACAGGACACAAATGGAAACACTGGTTATAATACCAAGGCTTTGACTGGAATGTCATATTTGAGAGAAACATACAGACTCAGATATGACAAGACAGCTTTGGAGGAATAAAGATTGACTTTCTGGAATAAAGCCACTTGGAAATATTGGCCCAGTACCTTGTTTACAGGGTTCCCAGCAACCATACTGGGTAAATAAAGAATGTCACTTATCTGGCAGGTGCAAGAACCTCAATATTTTGGGGAAACTCAAGAGAAGAGAGGAATTCATCCAAATCTAAGGCATTGCAGGCAAAGCCTGATCACAAATCCTTGGCTTGGTTTCCCTGGCCTCTAGAGGCCTTTAAAGTTCAGTCTGAGGTTCCTTATAAAAAGTTTCCAGCAAAGCAGATTTGAAAGAGCCTATATAACCAATTGCTATTCTTGCTGTACTTATGTAAATAATTGGGCCAAGTTTATTAAAACTAGACTTATTTTGCAAACCATTGACTCTTAATTGGCCATCTTTGGTAAAAATGAGGGTGATTTTAGAGAGAAAAATTATGTCTCAATAGAAACTATAGTACACATTCATGGCTATTAAGTTCTAGTTCTGATAATTATCTTTGAGGTTTTTGTTTTCTATCTGTAAACTGGACCAGATCCTGAATTCTTCTAGTCTCCTGAAATATCTGGCTACAAATCTCCAAACTAATGTTTTCAATTTTTTTTCCCACCATTTTCATTTGGAATCATTGAGAACCGAACCTGCCCTTTTTCTGAAGCCCTGCAAACTGAAGTTGGACAACTTGATATAAACTTAAGAGAGATTCATGTCTGTTGCTGTGTAAGCCACTCAGAAAGATACCTGAACACCCAATTACATCATCAGAGGCATTTCAAGCTACAAAAGATGGTTCAACTCTGACATTTAGAAATCTTTTTGGCTGGCTGCTCCCTGGGCTCAGAAATTGGTTTATAATTTGCCCCCACCATTAATCTTGTTTTTCTTTTTGTTTCACTAGAAATGACTTATGTTAATAACTCAGGTGGTTATTATGGTTATTATTATGGTTATTATGACATAGTGACATCACCCTTGGACTCTAAGTCTCAGGTCACAGTGTCAGTGGAGGATGAGACCAACATCCGGGAAATCTATGAATAAGCGTCCTGGCTTCACCAATATAACCAAGGTACAGACCCCAGTCCAGCATGGTCACTGATCAAGGGTGCCCTCATCACCTGATTCCCTCCCTTCTTGGGAGCCCCGGTAATCATCCTACTCCTATTAATTTTTGGTCCCTGTCTTTTTAACCTTCTTGTCAAGGGGGTATCTTCTAGGTTCCAACAATTTCACATTAAACTGATGGTCACGCAAGGATTCTAGCCACTTCCAACTGCCGACCCACCGGGTCCTCATTCTCATTCCTACCAGACCCTGCAACAAGCTGAGAAAGATTTTTATTCCTCCCAGATGTAGGGCCCCTTTCTTAACACTCTCTGCCAGCAGGAAGCAGCTTCAGAAGAAGAGACCTTCGCCCATGATCCTTAAGATTAAGGAGGATAAAATCTCTCAGGGAGGAATGAGACAGGAATCAGCGTAATGAGACAGGGCCATCTGCAAGGCCCCTGGCCTAACAAGATAAGGCTCCTAACCAATTCGCAAGCCAGGAGAATCAGATACAGAGCACCAAGACCCACATTCCTCAGTTTCCGTACTCTCCTGGGCTTACGCATGTGCCCTAGCACCCAGGAGTTGTCTGAAGGTGACCCTAGCTCTATTAGCATAGAAAAATCACACCCAGGGGTGGAGAGCTAGCGTGCTAATAATACATGCAACTCATGTGGTGGCCTGTTGAACGACAGCAGAAGCGCAAGGAAACCCCACCTCTACGTGCCATGACAAGGCGCTCCTCCCCAGCCTTTGCCTAATAAAAGCCCCACAATCCCGCTGCCTAAGGAGCCGGTCACCCGCCCCTTTCCTTTCTGCCGGCTCCCTTGTGCCTCTCCTGTGCACAAGTTAATAAACTTACTTTTCTACTCCTGTTTGTTGTCTCTCTTGATTTCCATCCTGCGGGACAACAAGAACCCTCTGCGCCGGTAACATAGTCACATCGTCGTGCAACGGGTCTCCAGAGCTTTTTCATCTTACCAATGTGAAGCCGGTACCCAGAAACCATCTCAGAGAGGCATCTCTTGCCCAGCTCCCCTCCCCTTTTCCCTCCTCGGCCGCGGCCTCCTCCGCCCCCTGCCGTCCCCCTGCGGAACTGCAGCCGCGGCCGCCCTGCCGGGGCCTCCCCCTGGATCCCAGCGCTGCGCTGGGCGGGTCGGCACTGCGAGTCAGGTGAGGCGGCCAGGCCCGCGGCCCCACGAGCTGCACGCAGCTTCCACACTTCCCTTCTGTCTCCAGGGAGGAGCGGGAATTGGGGGCGTCCTCTGCGGGCGCTCCATGCCGCGGGGCCGGGGGGAGGCGAGCCAAACGCCACCAACTTTCCCAGCGCCCTGGTTGGGGCTGCGGCTCCCTACCTGCTTTGTAGGGCGCTCTCCCCGCGCTCGCTCCGCATCCAGTAGGGGACCCAGGGCCGGGCGCTTCCTGCTCCGCCATCGTGGTGACGTGACCCGTGCACTCTAAGTCTCAGGTTATAGTGTCCAGAGGACCCTTCTCTGAGCGGTTGAACACCTGCGACACAGGTGGCCGCTGGGAGCGCACACCCCTCCACCGCAGCGGCTTCACCAGAGCAGAAGCGCAGCGAGGGTGGGCTGAATAAGAAACCTCAGTAACTTACAGGTGGAGCAGTAGCTCAGAGCCTGCCT
Organism: Ceratotherium simum simum; assembly: GCF_057802395.1. NCBI lineage: Eukaryota > Metazoa > Chordata > Mammalia > Perissodactyla > Rhinocerotidae > Ceratotherium > Ceratotherium simum. The sequence goes on from NC_141924.1 coordinate 8,004,942, forward strand.
TTTTTTAAAAGTATAATTTAATTAAAATTATTTTATTGAGGTCATATTGGCTTATAACATTGTGTAAATTTCAGGGATATATTATTATATCTCAGTTTCTGTATAGACTGTATGGTGTTCACCGCCAACAGTCTAGTTTTTATCTCTCAGCATGTGTGAGAGATATGTGCCCTTTTACCCATTTTTCCCTCCACCTTCCCTCTTTCCCTCTGGTAACCAGCAAACTGTTCTCCTTATCTATGTGCTTGTTTGTTTATCTTCCACACGTGAGTGAAATCATATGGTATTTGTCGTCTTCTGTCTGACTTATTTCGCTTAGCATAACACCCTCCAAGTCCATCCATGTTGCCGCAAACGGCATGATTTTGTCTTCTTTTAAGGCTTGGAGGTATTCCATTGTATATATATATACGATATCTTCTTTATTTGTTGATGGTCACTTGGGTTGCTTCCACATCTTGCTATTGTGAATAATGCTGTGATGTATATATCTTTATGAATTATTGATTTCATGTTTTTTGGATAAATACCCAGTAGTTCAATGGCTGGAATATATGGTGTTTCTATTTTCAATATTTTGAGAAATCTCCATACTGTTTTCCATAGTGGCTGCACCAGTTTGCATTCCCACCAGCAACGTATGAGGGTTCCCTTTTCGCCACATCTGCTCCAACGTTTGTTATTTCTTGTGTTGTTAATTATAGCCATTATGATGGGTGTGAGGTGATATCTCATTGTAGTTTTGATTTGCATTTCCCTAATAATAAGTGATGCTGAACATCTTTTCGTGTGCCCGTTGGTCATCTGTGTATACCTTCTTTCTTTCTGGATATGAAAGATGTCTGTTCATATCCTCTGCCCATTTCTTGATTGGGTTGTTCATTTTTCTGTTGTTGAGTTATATGAGTTCTTTATGTATTTTGGAAATTAACCCCTTGTCAGACATATGATTTGCAAATATTTTCTCCCAGTTGGTGGGTTGTCTTTTCATTTTGTTGATGGTTTCCTTTGCCGTACAGAGGCTTTTTAGTCTGATGAACTCCCATTTATTTTTCCTTTTGTTTCCCTTGCCTGACTACGCATGGTATTCCAAAAGATACTGCTAAGACCGATGTCAAAGAGTGTACTCCTTATATTTTCTTCTAGGAGTTTTATGGGTTTGGGTCCTATATTCACATCTTTAAACCATTTTGAGTTCATTTCTGTGTATGGTGTAAGATAAAGATCTGTTTTAATTCTTTTGCATGTGGCTGTCCAATTTTCCCAACTACATTTGTTGAAGAGACTTTCCTTTCTCCATTTTATGTTCTTGGCTCCTTTGTTGAAGATTAGCTGTCCATAGATGTGTGGTTTTATTTCTGGCCTCTCAATTCTGTTCCATGGATCTGTGTGTCTGTTTTTCTGCCAGTACCATGCTGTTTTGATTGCTATAGCTTTGTAGTATTCTTTGAATTCAGGGAGTGTGATACCGCCAACTTTGTTCTTTCTTCTCAGGATTGCTTCAGCTATTTGGGGTCTTCTGTTGTTCCATATCAATTTTAGGATTCTTTATTCTATTTCTCTGAAGAATGTCACTGGGATTCTGATTGGGATTGCATTGAACCTGTAGATACCTTTAGGTAATATGGCCATTTTAACTATGTTTGTTCTTTCAATTCATGAAAATGGAATATCTTTCCCTTTATTCACGTCCTTTGATTTCTTTCAATAATGTCTTATAGTTCTCAGTGTACAGGTATTTCACCTCCATGGTTAAATTTATTCCTAGGTATTTTATTTTTTTTGTCTTGATTGTAAATGGGATTGTATCTTGATTTCTCTTTCTGCTAGTTCGTTATTGGTGTATAGGAATGGGATGGATTTTTGTCTGTTGATTTTGTACCCTGCAACTTTACTGTGTTCATTGCTTATTCACAATAGTTCTGGAGAATTCTTTAGGTTTTCTATATGTAGAATCATGTCATCCACAAATAGTGACATTTTTACATCTTCCTTTCCAATTTGGATCCCTTTTATTTCTTTTTCTTGCCTAATTGCTCTGGCTAAAACTTCCAGGACTATGTTGAATAAGAGTGGCGAGAGTGGGCATCCTTGTTTTGTTCCTGTTCTCAAAGGAATAACTTTCAGTTTTTCACCCTTAAGTATGATGTTGTGTCAGGTTTGACATATGTGGCCTTTATAATGTTGAGGTGAAGCCTGCGTTTTGAGATGGACCTGAATCCTGCTCTGTGACTTTGACCTCCTGACCTGACCCCTGAAACTCAGTGTCCTCCATGCCTTGGGGACCATAAAGGCACCTGCCTTACAGGGCTGTGGGGAGGACACGTGGAGTGAGCAGCTGTGCCTGGCACGTGAGTCCCTTATCACTGGAAGCTGCAATTGCACAATGATTGCAACAGACCATCGGCCTCACGATTGTGCTGTGTGCTCATTGTACACACGAGGTTTCCTCAAGGCCCCCCGTCCTGGACAACAGACCCCTAGTATCAGGGGCTCTGCCTGAATTACAGGAGTGTCTGTGCCTGCCCTTCATATCCACATTAGGGTAACTGCTTGGGAGGGTGTGACACATCCAAAACAGGGGGGATAAAGACAGTTTATCCAGGGCCACTTCCTGGCCAACACTCAGACCATCCTGCCCCCTGCCCCCGTACTAACACACCCTGATTCTTTGACCGTCCTGGGAAGAAAGTTGCTGCCCACAGGACAGGACATTCAACTGAGGCCAATGAGAGGCCACAGGCTGGATCCCAGAGTTCCCAGGGTGCCTGTGCATCTCGGCCTCCTGGTCTGTTGAGCTGCCACAAAACTGCTCTCTTGGCCCCCTGGAGGCCCAGCGACCCCAGTTCCCCACAACCAGTCCTCAGTTGGATGTGCATAGCTGCCTCCCTCCCGCAGCCCCTCACCCCCCTGCACAGGACTTTGCAGTGGCCCTTTGGTCCTGCTGTCAGATCACCTTGGCTTGCAGTGCCAAGCCAGCCACAGTCCTCCAGGAACTCTTCCCAGAGTCCTGCTCCAGCCTCAGTGAAGTGCCCTTAGAGCTGGCCTGGCCTGTCAGCCTTCCTGTTCCTCCTCTTGGTTGTGAGCACCTTGGAGTTGGGGCCCACCATCGTCTTCCCCCAGGCTGTGAGTGCCCAGCCCAGTACCCAGCACATGGTCGGTCCAGTGGGGGTGGAACAGAATCCAAGGCCTGAGCAAAGCAAGATGCAGGGAAGCCTGAATAAACTGAGGAAGGCCCAGCTGGGCCCCAGCAAGCTACACCCTCTGGCCTTGGGCCTGGCAGGCGAGTGTGGATGTGGGAATTCAGAAGGATATGACCAGTTTTCACAAGCCAAGCAGGAACTGCAAACGTTGAAAGCCAATACCAAGAGGCCACAGTCCCAGGGAGCCATCTCTGGGTGGCCATCTCCGAATCAGGGATGTCCAGAGGCACCCTGGGAAGAAGCTGGTCCACTTACTGTTGGGGAGTGAGATAGGGGGAGAACTGGGGTACACGGGGCTGTGGAGTGCCTCCTGCAGGCCCTGCTTCAGCTGGGGGAAAGCATACTACAGAAAGAGTAGCTTTCTCTTCTGTAGAAGAGAAAAGATAAACTCTCTTCCAGAAAGAGAGCTTATCTCACATACCCCTCGGATGGTTGAGGCGGCCTGATCCCTCCCATGAAATACCCCTTCCTCACCCTCCGGGCTTTTAGCATTTGAGAGGGTTTTGGCCTCAGATTTCCCATCAGCCTCACTGATTCGAAAACTCAGCCTCAAATCCCACACATTTTCTTGTTGAAGAAGGAGGGTGCTGAGGCCGGCTGGCAGCGGCCCTGCCCTGGCATGGTGTAGTCACGCCCCTGCTTGGAGGTGGTGAGAGACTGAGCAAGAGGGAGGGCCTGGGAGCCCCAATTCCAGCCAGACGATGGCACACACTGGTGCGGGGTGATGCTGAGCTTTGCATCTTTCATTGAGGGACCTAAGTGTCAACGTTGGAAGGGATGGGGCTGGAGCAAGGGAGACTTTGTCCAGGGAGAGGGAGGAGGCCAGCAAAGGGGGAGGCCCGAGAATCTATTCCTTGTGGTCCTCAGCAGGCTGTGAGGGTGTAAATAAATTACATCGTCCCCACTTGCTTTCCATCCCCTTGTCTTCCAGAAAGAGTTGGAGCAGCTGATGTTGAAGGACAAATGATAATGAGGAGGAGGAAGCAGGCCCCCTCCTCTGGCGACAGACTCACATCCTATGCTAAGCCACCCTAGTCCCCTGAGCTTCCTGGCAGCTCAGTCGACAAGGGTGAGTTCCCACCCCACATTTCTCTGGGTCAGGAAAGAGGACACGGACACGAGGAGATTCATCACCTGGGTGGCCTCAAGGTTGAAGGTCAAAGAACAGTTTGTAGCCAACTTAGGAAGTGTCTCCTGGCCTCCGAACTGGCTGTTGGGTGACTAGGGAGCTCTGAGTATAACCCTGCTGCCTCCCCACGCCCAGATGCAAAGGTGAAGGGCCACTACCAAGCTGAAACCCAGAAAGCTGGGTCAGTAGCCAGCCCGGTGAGGGTCCTCAGCATCACTGCCAGCAGCCTCCAGGTGGCAGGAGCAGGGGGTTAGCTCTTGTCAACTGCTGAGAACAGGTGCCCTGGTGCTGCGTCCGTGTGTGTGTGTGTGTGTGTGTGTGTTTGGTGCATGTATTAAAGTGTGTGTGTGTATATGGTCTTGTGGGTGTATAAATGTGTGTTTGCAAGTGCTTGTGTGTCTGTATGTAAGGACGTGGGTGTGGTTTGTGAGTGTGTAATCTGTGTCTGTGTGTACTGAGCGTACTAGTGTGAAGTGAGGGACACGGAGAACTTCATCCCTCCTCCCACTCCCCACTGCCTCGTCCCTCTGATCGTTGTGACCTCCCTACAGCAAGTGCCAGTACAAACCTGGGAGGTGAAGGTCACTCAGGAGGAGGCAGGTGAGATATGGGAAGGAAAGAATGTGTTCTGGGGACGAGGCTGTGACCACATTAGGGAGTGTGAGCCTAATGTGACAGGTGGGGCAGAAGTGAGTCTAAAGACCCTGGCTCTTCCTTGGAGCCTGTACAATACTGGGGAGTTAGGCTGGGGGTGGGGCCTTCCCTTTTCTCTATCCCCCACCCTGGGTTTGTACCAGGAGAAGGTTGAGGGACAGGACTTCTGTGCCACCCCTGCACCTTGCCTTCCCTGGCTGCTCCCTGCACCCTCTGAAGGGACAATCATCCCAACCTGTTGTCTCAGGGCAGAGGGCAAAGGGCAAAGGCCAAAGGCCAGTCTCAGCTCCCTTTAGAAAGAGACCCAAGCTAGACAAACCCTCAGGGTTGGTGAGAGTGCCCTACCCGGCCTGGTCCTAGGTGTCCTAGGTGCCTGGTGTGGTGAGGGGTGCCAGTGTGTCCAGAGGAGCCTAGTGCCCACCGAGGCCTGAGGAAAGTTTGAATTTTCCAATCAAAAGTCAGAGAGGGCAAAGGCCTGGAGGGGGTGGGACGTAGCAGGGGGTGAGATGCTGTTGGACAGAGCTTAAGTTATGTGAGCCTGAGTCCCTTGTGATGACATCAGGAGGAGAGGGCTTGAGATGGGGGAGGAGTCTGGTCATGAGCCCCACTGAAATCAGGAAAGGGACGTTGAGAAGGGACAGTGACCAGGTTCAAATCTTTTGCTGCTGTGGGACCTTAAGCCTCACTGCTCACCTCTGTGAACCTCAGTTTCTTCACCTGTAAAATGGGATGCTAACTTGGCCCAGTAATTTTGGTGACCTCTGCAAAGTCATAGCTGGGGGGTCTGATCCAATGTGAGGTCCTCAACCGTGCAAGATGTGACCCCCAGCATCACTGAGACCAGACAGAGTCCTTTCACCCCCTTGCTGCTGGCAGCCCAGAGATCCCCCAAGGCTAGGGCCAGGAGACTGGGTCCAGCAGCCTGGCGGGGCGGGGCTTGTAGAATGCCCCTGACCCTCGGCCTGCAGCTGCGGCGTCGCTTTGGGGACATGTTCAGCCGGCAGCTGGCCTGGAAGCCCGCGGTCGTGCTCAGTGGAAGCCCCACAGTGGTCAGACATAGGGGGCTGGGCCCCAACCTCCTCCTGTGTAGGGGCTGTGCCCACGGGGAGGAGAAGGTCACTCTGTTCTCTGAGCCAGGGTCCAGCATCTGCTCAGAGCTTCTGGTGGCCAGACCAAGCCCAAGGCCCCCAGCCTGTCCCTCTCCTCCCTGGCCCATCCCACCGAGCCCCCAGGCTGGGCTCATGCTGCAAATCCCAGTGCAGGATCATGAGCTAGAGGGCCCAGGTCAGCGTGATCGAGGTGGTCACCATCCCAGCAGTGAACAGGTCAGACACCACCAGGCGCAGATTCTCATCAGTCAAGCTGGTCTCGGGGTTCCCCTGGGCCTGGGCCATGCAGAGAGGGTGGGCTCAGGGGCAGAGGGAGGAAGCCCCCAAATGGCCTCCCACTGCACCCATCAGCCCGAGTGACTGATCACTGGCTGATACATAGTTCGCACCTTGCCTGGGCTCACCTAATGGTGCCGCCAACCCACAATCTCTGACCCTGTCCCTGGCATCTCACTTTCTCCACCTCATCCAGGAAGGCATCAGTCAGGTCTTAAGGAGGCTGGGCCGGGTCCTGGGTCATCCTGTGCTCAGCAACCAGCTCATCCAGCACAGCCTATGCCCAGGAAAGGTCTTGGCAGCCAACCCCGGAATTTGCAGGAGCACAGGGATCGCATTCAGCACCTGCATGGGTCACAGTTGTGGGATCCTGGGTCGTCCCTGTGCTCAGGTGTTCACCTAGTGACCAGTCAGGTCCCAGCCACCTCCAGGGTGTTCCCACCACTGACTTGGTTCATCCCCAGTGTTCAGACCTCAATCCTGCCTCCTTCCATGGGCGTCAGAAGGCTAAACCTAAAGTCAACATCTCATGGGTTCCAGTGGCTTCCAAAGAAGGAGGTACCCATTCCTTAGCCCTTTCCTGGAGCCCACTGACCCAATACCCTTCTAGACAAATCCCCCTCTGTGGAGGCCCATTGCAGGTTGAGGCCTCCTCCATGGAGCTCGCCTGCAGGGCTCCTTTGCCCCCTCCACTGTCACACCTCGGGCACGGGGCCAGAGTCCTCCTTCAGTAAGGCCAGTGTTCAGTCCAATAGCTTGAGGAAGTGCAGGTCCTTGTACTCGAAGTGGCGCCCAAAGGTCAGAGAGGCGATTACGTTGCCCACTGCTTTATTCAGGAGGGCGTTGGGGCTAAAGGGGCGTCCTGGGAGGGGACGGTGCAGGTCAGGGGGTCGCCTCCATCTCCTCTTCCCCAGCCTCCATCCCTGTCTCCTGTCCCTCAGCCCAGCACTCACCAGCCTGGTCTGCGAAGGCGGCACAGAGGCACGAGGCCACCTCGGTCACCCACTGCTCCAGGGACTTCTTGCCCAGGCCGAAGTTGCGCAGGGTGGACACGGAGAAGCGCCGCTGCTCCCGCCACGCGGGTCCATAGCGGGCAAAGACCACCCCTGGGGCTGGGGCAGGTACGTGTGAGCCCTGGCCCCGCCTTTGCGCACAGACCTTGCTCTTGGGCTCGCCCGTCCTTCCTTCCTCGCCAGGGACACGCCCCGGCCCCGCCCTCTCCTCACCTGGTTCTCCTTCCCACGCAATTCCGCCCACTTTACACCTCCTTCCGGCTGGCGACAGGTCCTACCCTCTGCCCACCCACATTGCTCGCCAGCTCTCCCCACTGCAGGCAGCTCTGGGCCCCACTCCTAGCTCTGCCCCCTGTGACCCCCCCCATCCCGTTAAGGGAGGGTCTCGGCCCGCCCCCTGCCCCGCCCACACTGACTCCTTCCTTCTCATTACCGCCACCCAGACATCCCCTTGCTGCTCACAGTGGTTCGTATTCCGTCCACTCCCTGTAAGGCCCCGCCCTCCATCCCGCCCACATGTACCTATTCAGCCGCGGCACAGGCTTCTTCCTCCGCCTGTCGCCCCTACAAATTCGCTGACTCTTCCCTGCACCGCAGGTCCACCACCCTGCCTACACTTGGCCCTGTCGGGTCTCGGTGCACTGTGGGCCCAGTCCCCGCCGGGCCGCGGTCCTCCTCTGCTCCGCTTGCCTTCAGAGCGTGGCCCGAAAGCTCAGGTGCTTGAAGATGGGCGCAGGTGGGCGGTGGGCAGTGTCCTCGCCGTGGTCCACCAGCGCCTCGCGCATGGCTGCCAGCCCGTTGAGCACGACCACGGGCGTCCAGGCCAGCTGCAGGCTGAACACGTTCCCGAAGCCGCGCCGCAGCCGCAGGCGGAGAGTTAAGTGCATTGTTGAAGCCCAAGCCGGCAACGTTGCTGGCCCCCGTCTCCAGGCACTAGTCTTGGGGGACCATGGGCACAACAGCACCGAGCCTATGCAGGGACATTATGTGGCCTCATGACCCTGGGGGTCACGTCCTCTGTAATCGAGGACCTCATGTTGGATCAGACCACCCAGCTGTGACTTTGCAGAGGGCACCAATGTAATCTGAAGGCCGGGTTAGGATCCCATTTTATAGGTGAAGAAACTGAGGGTCACAGAGGTGAGCAGTGAGGCCCAAGGTCTCACAGCAGCAAAAGATTTGAACCTGGTCACTGTCCCTTCTTGACCTCAATTTCCTGATTAAATGGGGCTCTTGACCAGACGCCCCTCCCCCCCAATCTCAAGACCTTTCCTCCTGATGTCCTCAGAAGGGACTCAGGCTCACATAACTTAAGCCCTGTCCCACTGCATCCCAAACCCACCGCCAAGTCCCACCCCGCTCCAGGCCTTTGCCCTCTCTGACCTTTGATTGGAAAATTCAAACTGTCCTCAGGCCCTGCACAGATGCCCTCCCCCAGGAGGCCTCTCAAACCTGCCTCCTCCTTTCCCCCCAGCTCCCTGTCCAGCCTGTGGCTTCACCACCACCCACTGTCTGCTGCCAGGTGGGTCTCCAAGACCTCTGTGCCCACCCCCCCACCTTCCTCACCCGAGTAAAGCAGCAACAGAGGTCCTGGAAGTCCACCTGCAGCAGGTTGCCCAGTCCAGGCAGGGGCGTGGGGCCTGGTGGGTAGCGTGGGGCCCAGTGTTGGCATCGGTGCATCAGGTCCACCAGGAGCAGGAAGATGGCCACGGCCACAGCCAGGGACCCCAGTGTCTCTCCAGTCAGCAGCCCCATGGCTGCCTCAGTGGGCACTGGGCTCCTCTGGACACACTGGCACCCCTCACCACACCAGGCACCTAGGACCAGGGCAGGCAGGGCACTCTCACCAACCCTGAGGGCTCGACCAGCCTGGGCCCTCTTTATAAAGGGAGCTGAGACTGGCCTTTGCCCTCTGCCCTGAGCCAACTTCCTGGCATGCCTGAGCTGCCAGAGGGTGGAGGAATGGGCTGAGAAGGTCAAGTGCAGGGGTGGCCACAGAAGTCCTGTCCCTACTGCCCTCTCCAGCTGCTTACCCTGGGTGGTGGGAGATGAGGGAAGGCACCCTCCCCCCAGCGGACTCCCCAACATTGTACAGACTCCGAGGAAGAACCAGGGGTCTTTGGAATTGATCCTCTCACCCGACTGTCATATCAGGCTCACACTCCCTAATGTGGTCACAGCCTCGTCCCCAGAACACATTCTTGCCTTCCCATGTCTCACCTGCCTCCTCCTCAGTGACCTTCAACTCCTAGGTACTAGCTCGTGTTGTAGGGAGGTCACAACCATCAGAGGGACCACGGTTGTGGGGGGGGTGAAGTTCTCCATGTCCCTCATTTCACACTAGTGCATTCAATATACACACACAGAATCCCACACTCACAAAGCACTCACACATTCAGACACTACCCACACACTCATGTTCTGACACACAGCAAACACACATTTTCACACCCACAAAACCACATATACACACACATTAATACAGGTACCATACACACACACACACCCAGCACCAGGGCAGTCGTTGCCTGGACTCAATCCCCTGAAGCCCCCTCCTCTCACTGCCGGGAGGCTGCTGGCGGTGATGCTGACGACCCTCACTGGGTGGCGCCGGGCTCAGCCTCCGGGATTTCCACCTGGTTGTGCTCCTTGTAGCTTTGCATCTGGGGGTGGGGAGGAAACAGGGCTGTTTTCAGAGCTCCCTAGTCACCCAACTGCCAGTTTGAAGGCCCAGAGACCCTTCCTAAGTTGGTTACAAACTGTTCTTTGACGTCCTAGCTCGTGAGGCCACCCCGGTGATAAATCTCCTCGTCCCTGAGTTCACTTTCCTGACCCAGAGAAATGTGGGGTGGGCACTTGCCCTTGTTGACTGAGCTGCCAGGAAGCTCAGGGTACTAGGGTGGCTTAGCATAGGCTGTGACTCTGTCCCCAGAGGAGGGGACCTGCTTCCTCCTCCTCATTATCATTTGTCCTTGAACATCAGCTGCTCAAACTCTTTCTAGAAGACAAGGGGATGGAAAGCAAGTCGTGATGATGTAATTTCTTTACACCCTCACAGGCCTGCTGAGGACCACAAGGAATAGATTCTCGGGGCTTCCCCTTTGCCGGCCTCCTCCCTCTCCCTGGGCCAGGTCCCCCCTGCTCCAGCCCCATCCCTTCTACCCCTGACTCTCTGGTCCCTCAAGGAAAGATGCAAACCTCAGCATCACCCCACGCTGGGGCATGCCACCTCCAAGCTGGAATTGTGCCTACAGACCCTCCCTCTGCTTGGCCTTTCACCCTTTGTAAGCAGGGGTGTGACCACATCATGCCAGGGCAGGGCTGCTGCCCACGGGCCTCAGCACCCTCCTTCTTCAACAAGAAAAGGGGTGGGCTTTGAGGCTGAGTTTTTAAATCACTGAAGCTGATGGGAACTCTGAGGGCAAAACCCACTCAAATGGGAAGGGGCAGGCGCCCAGAGGGTGGGTAAGGGACATTTCCTGGGTAGAGGTCAGGCCCCCTCACCCATCCCAGGGGTATGTGACATAAGCGCTCATCCTGGAAACAGTGGGAATATTCTCTCCCCCAGCTGAAGCAGGTCCTGCAGGAGGCACCCCACACCCCCGTGTCCCCCCAGTTGTCTCCCTCACTCACTCCCCAACAGTAAGAGGACCAGCTTCTTCCCAGGGTGCCTCTGGACATCCCCCACTCAGAGATGGCCACCCAGAGATGGCTCCCCGGGGCTGTGGCCTCTTGGTATTGGCTTTCAACGTCTGCAGTTGCTGCTTGGCTTGTGAAAGCTACTCCTCCCCTTCTGAATTCCCACATCCCCACTCTCCTGCCTGGCCTGGGGCCAGAGATTGTACCTTGTTTGGGCTCAGTGGACCTTCCTCAGTTTACGGCCTTCCCTGCATTGTGCCTTGGTCAGGCCTTGATTTCTGTTCCACCCCCACTGGACAGACCACGTGCTGGGTGCCGGGCTGGGCACTCACATCCTGGCGAGAAGACGAAGGTGGACCCCTGCTCCTAGGTGCTCATGACCTAGTGGAGGAGTGGAAAGGCAGAGAGCTGACACGGCAGGAGAAGTGGGAAGGCTGACAGGCCAGGCCAGCTCTACAGGGACTGCTTTGAGGGGCCTGGGGACACTGCCTCAGGCTGGAGTAGGACTTTCTTGGAAGACTTCTTGGAGGACTTTAGCTGCCTTGGCACTGCAAGCCAAGGTGTTCTGGCAGTGGGACCAAAGGGCCACTACAAAGTCCTGTGCAGGAGACTGAGGGGCAGAGGGAGGGAGGCAGCTATGCTAATCCAGCTGAGGACTGGTCGTGGGGAACTGGGGTTGCTGGGCCTCCAGGGGGCCGAGAGAGCAGTTTTGAGGCCACTCAACAGACCAGGAGGTCAAGACGCACAGGCACCCTCGGGACTTCCCATATCTAGCCTGTGGCCTGTCATTGGCCTCAGTTGATTGTCCTGTACTATGAGCAGCAACTTTCTTCCCAGGACTGTCAGAGAATCAGGTGGTGTTAGCAGGGGGGCTGAAGGCAGGATGGTTGGAGTGTTGGTCACACGGTGGCCCTGGATAAACTGTCTTGATCCACTCTTTGTTTTGGATGTGTCACGCCCTCCCAAGCAGTCACCCTAATGAGGATATGAAGGGCAGGGACAGACACGCCTGTAATTCAGGCAGAGCCCTCGATACTAGCGGCCTGCTGTCCAGGACGGGGGACCTTGAGGAAACCTCGTGAGTACAATGAGCACACAGCACAATCGTGAGGCCGATGGCCTTTGCAATCATTGTGCAATTGCAGCTTCCATTGATCTGGGAATCGCGTGCCAGGCTCTGCTGCTCACTCCACGTGTCCTCCCCACAGCCCTGTAAGGCTGGTGGCTTTATGGTCCCCGAGGCATGGAGGAGACTGAGTCTCAGGGGACATGTCAGGCGGTCAAAGTCAGAGCAACATTCAGATCCATCTCAAAACACAGGCTCTGAGCTGCTGCTCTACATGTAAGTTACTGAGATTTCTTATTTTAGAAACACTCAGCCCACCCTCGCTGGGCTTCTGCTCTGGTGAAGCCTGTGGGGTAGAGGGGTGAGTGCCCCCAGGACGACGGGTGTCACCAGTGTTCACCCAGCAGGGAAGGGTCCTCTGGACAGTGGCCTGAGAGTTAGAGTCCAGGGGTGACGTTAGCACGTGGTGGAGCAGGAAGTGTCTAGCCCCGGACCCGAAGCACCTAGACGCGGCCTCGGATCCCCAACACGATGCGGAGCAAACCCTGGGAGAGAGCCCTAGAAGGCAGGTAGGGAGCTGTGGCACCAGCGGGGGCGCTGGGCAAGTTGGTGACATTTTGCTCGCCTTGCCCCTCCCCCCGCAGCATGGAGCGCCCGCAGAGGAAACCCCCCAATTCCCGCTCCTCCCTGGCGACAGAAAGGAAGCGTGGAAGCTGCGTCCACTTGTGGGGCCGCGGCCCTGGCCGCCTCACCTGACTCGAGTGCCGACCCGCCCAGCGCAGCGCTGGGATCCAGGAGGAGGCCCCAGGAAGGCGGCCGCGGCTGCAGTTCCGCAGGCGGGCGCCGGGGGGCGCAGGAGGCCGCGGCCCAGGAGAGAGGACAGTCTCAGTTCAGCAACTCCAAAATCAGGGACAGTTTCCGTTGATTCCTTTTTCCTGTTTATGGGCCATCCTTTCTTGTTCCTTTGCATGCCATTTAACTTATGGTTGAAAACTGGACATTTAAGGAAGATTTGTGGCGACTCTGGAAATCAGATTCTGTTTGCTCCCCAGGGTTTGTTGTGGTGGCTGTTTGTTGTCGTTGTACTTGTTTCTCTGCTTAGCGACTTTTCTGAACTAATTCCATAAAGTCTCTATTCCTTGCTGTGTGGCCACTGAAGGCTCTACTCAGTTAGCTTGGTGGTCAGCTAATGATTGGTTAGAGATTTCTTTAAATGTCTGAAACCAGTAACTCTCCCAGTCTTTGCTGCACAGAGGTGCTCCCTGTGTGTGTTGGGACAAACTTGCAACACTCACCCAGGCACTGGCTTTAGAATTTACAACTTTCCCTCTGCCCTCAATTCCTGTTTGCACAGATGCTCAAGGTCAGTCAGAAGGGAGACCTTAGGGACCTCCTAGGTCTTTCCTGAGCTGCACACAGCCCTACACATGTGCATGGACTCTGAGAGTCCCAGGAATGCTCGGAGCTTTTCAAAGCCCCTGTGGACACCTCATGCTCCAGCTTCTCCTTTTAAGGTGTGTTTAAGCTGTATGGTTAGTGTATCATTTGCCCCAACTGTTATCCATCGCCTCAAGCAGCTTTGATTTTCAAGTGGCCTCTGATTACTTTCAACAACCTCTCCTGTGGTATAGCCTCTTTGCAGGGGGAGGGCTCTCAGGTCACACAGCCCTGCACATGGGGTCTTCCAGGAACCCCAGCCAGGGAAATAATGTCTATTCTTTTTTTTTTATTGTGAAATATTTGTTGTGCATTATTGTTTGTCAGTCACCATATAAATGCATCCCTCTACCCCTTATGCATACCCCCCAACCTCCTTGCCCCTGGTAACCACCAAACAGTTCTATCTGTCTGTGTGTTGGTTTATCTTCTGCATATGAGTGAAATCATGCAGTGTTTGTCTTTCTGTTTGTCACTTATTTCACTTAACATAATACCCTCCAGGTCCATCCATGTTGTTGCAAATAGGATGATTTTGTCATTTTTATGGCTGAGTAGTATTCCATGGTATATATATACCACATCTTCTTTATCCAATCGTCAGTCGAGGGATACTTGGGTTGCTTCCGTGTCTTGGCTATAGTGAATAATGCTGCAATGAACACAGGGGTGCGTAAACCTCTTGAATTGTTGATTTCAGGTTCATTGGGTGGATTCCCAGTAGTGGGATAGCTGGATCATAAGGTATTTCTATTTTTAACTGTTTGAGGAATCTCCATACTGTTTTCCATAGAGGCTGTGCCAGTTTGCACTCCCACCAGCAGTGGATTAGTGTTCCCCTTTCTCCACAGCCTCTCCAGCATTTGTTGCTTTTTGTCTTGGTGATTATAGCCATTCTAACAGGTGTAAGGTGATATCTTAGTGTGGTTTTGATTTGCATTTCCCTGACGACTAGTGATGTTGAACATCTTTTCATGTGCCTATTGGCCATCTGCACATCTTGTTTGGAGAAATGTCTGTTCATTTCCTCTGCTCATTTTTTGATCGGGTTGTTTGTTTTTTTGTTGTTCAGTTGCATGAGTTCTTTGTATATTATGGAGATTAATCCCTTGTTGGATATATGGTTTGCAAATATTTTTTCCCAGCTGGTGGGTTGCCTGTTTGTTTTGATCCTGGTTTCATTTGCCTTGTAGAAGCTCTTTAATCTGATGAAGTCCCACTTGTTTAATTTTTCTTTTGTTGCCCTTGTCTGAGTAGACATGGAATTCAAAAAGGTGCTTTTATGGCCAATGACAAATAGTGTACTACCTATATTTTCCTCCGGGACTTTTATAGTTTCAGGTCTCACCTTCAGGCCTTTGATCCATTTTGAGTTAATTTTTGTGTGTGGCGAAAGAAGATGGTCCACTTTCACTCTTTTGTAAGTGGCTGTCCAGTTTTCCAGCACCATTTACTGAAGAGACTTTCCTTTCTTCATTGTATGTTCTTAGCTCCTTTGCCAAAGATTAGCTGCCCATAGATGTGAGGTTTTATTTCTGGGTTTTCAATTCTGTTCCATTGAGCTGTGTGTCTGTTTTTGTACCAGTACCATGCTGTTTTAATTACTATTGCTTTGTAGTATGTTTTGAAGTCAGAGATTGTGATGCCTCCAGCTTTGTTCTTTTTTCTCAAGATTGTTTTAGCTATTCAGGGTCTTTTGTTGCCCCATATGAATTTTAGTATTCTTTGTTCTATTTCCATGAAGAATGTCATTGAGATTCTGACTGGGATTGCATTGAATCTGTAGATGGCTTTAGGTAGTATGGACATTTTAACTACGTTTATTCTTCCAATCCAAGTGCATGGAATATTTTTCCATTTCTTTGTGTCATCATTGCTTTCACTCAATAATGTCTTATAGTTTTCACTGTATAGGTCTTTCACTTCCTTGGTTAGATTTATTTCCAGATATTTTATTCTTTTTGTTGCCATTGTAAATGGGATTGTCTTCTTGAGTTCTCTGTTAGTTTGTTGTTCGTATATAGAAATGCAACTGATTTCTGTAAGTTGATTTTGTACCCTGCAACTTTGCTTTAGTTGTTGATTATTTCTAATAATTTTCCAATGGATTCTTTAGGGTTTTCTATATATAAGATCATGTCATCTGCAAACAGCGAGAGTTTCACTTCTTTGTTGCCTATTTGGATTCCTTTTATTCCTTTTTCTTGCCTAATTGCTCTGGCCAGTGCCTCCAATGCTGTGTTGAATAGAGTGGCATGAGTGGGCACCCTTGCCTTGTTCCTGTTTTCAGAGGGATGGCTTTCAGTTTTTCCCCATTGAGTAGGATGTTGGCTGTGGGTTTGTCATATATGGCCTTTATTATGTTAAGGTACTTTCCTTCTATACCCATTTTGTTGAGAGTTTTTATCATAAATGGATGTTGGATCTTGTCAAATGCCTTCTCTGCATCTATTGAGATGATCATATGGTTTTTATTCCTCGTTTTGTTAATGTGGTGTATTCACTGATTGATTTGCGGATGTTGAACCATCCCTGTGTCCCTGGTATAAATCCCACTGAATCATGGTGTATGATCTTTTGAATGTATTGCTGTATTCGGTTTGCCAGTATTTTGTTGAGGATTTTTGCATCTATGTTCATCAAGGTTATTGGTCTGTAGTTTTCCTTCTTAGTATTGTCTTTGTCTGGCTTTGGTACCAGGGTGATGTTGGCCTCATAGAATGTGTTGGGAGGTGTTCTGTCTTCCTCTATTTTTTGGAATAGTTTGAGAAGGATAGGTATTAACTCTTCTTTGAATGTTTGGTAAAATTCTCCAGAGAAGCCATCTGGTCCTTGACTTTTGTTTTTTGGGAGGTTTTTGATTACTGTTTCAATCTCTTTACTTGTGATTGGTCTATTCAGGTTCTCTATTTCTTCTTGATTCAGTTTTGGGAGGTTGTATGAGTCTAAGAATTTATCCATTTCTTCTAGATTGTCCAATTTGTTGGCATATAGTTTTTCATAGTATTCTCTTATAAGCTTTTGTATTTCTGTAGTATCTGTTGTAATTTCTCCTTTTTCATTTCTAATTTTATTTATTTGAGCCTTCTCTCTTTTTTTCTTGGTGAGTCTTGCTAAGGGTTTGTCAATTTTGTTTATCTTCTCAAAGAACCAGCTCTTTGTTTCATTGATCCTTTCTACTGTCTTTTTTGATTTCAATCTCATTTATTTCCACTGTGATTTTTATTATTTCCCTCCTTCTGCTGACTTTAGGCTTTGTTTGTTCTTCTTTTTCTAATTCTGTGAGGCATAGTTTGAGGTTGCTTATTTGGGCTTTTTCTTGTTTTTAAGGTGGGACTGTATTGCTATGAGTTCCCCTCTCACAACCACTTTTGCTGCATCCCATATGAGTTGGTATGGTCTATTTTCATTTTCATTTGTCTCCAGATATGATTTGATTTCTCCTTTAATTTCATCAATGATCCATTAGTGTTTAGAAGCATGTTGTTGAGTTTCCACAGCTTTGTCACTTTCCTGGTATTTTTCTTGTAGTTGATTTCTAGCTTCATGGCGTTATGGTCAGAAAAGACGCTTGTTATCATTTCAATCTTCTTAAATTTATATAAGCATGACTTGTTTCCCAACATATGGTCTGTTCTTGAGAATGTTCCATGTGCACTTGAGAAGAATGTGTAATCTGCTGTGTTTGGATGGAGTGCTCTATATATATCTAAGTCCATCTCATCAAATTTTTCATTTAAGTCCATTATTTCATTATTGATTTTTTGTCTGGATGATCTGTCCATTGGTAAGAGTGGGGTGTTAAGATCTCCACTATTATTGTGTTGTTGTTAATATCTCCTTTTAGGTTTGTTAATAGTTGCTTTACGTACCTTGGTGCTCCTGTATTGGGTGCGTATATATTTAAAAGTGATATGTCTTCTTGGTGGAGTGTCCCTTTCATCATTATATATTGCCCCTCTTTGTCTCTCATTACCTGTTTTATCTTGAAGTCTACTTTGTCTGATATAAGTATGGCAACACTTGCTTTCGTTTGCCATTAGCTTGGAGTATTGTTTTCCATCCTTTCACTCTGAGCCTGTGTTTATCTTTAGAGCTGAGATGTGTTTCCTGGAGGCAGCATATTGTTGGGTCTTGTTTTTTAATCCATCCCACCACTCTGTGTCTTTGGATTGGAGAGTCAGTACATTTACATTTAGGGTAATTATTGATGTATGGGGGCTTGTTGCTGTTATTTTATCACTCTTTTTCCAGTTCTTTTGCATTTCTTTTGTTTCTCGTCCCGTGTGTGTCAGACTACCAATTCAATTTGGTAGTTCTGTATGGGGGTTCTCTTAGTTTTCTCGTTCTTTATTGTGTGTGATTCTGTTCTGATTATTTTGTTAGTGGTTACCGTGAGGTTTGTATAACAAATCTCATAGGTGTGATAGTCCGTTTTCTGATGGCCTCTTATTCCCTTTGACTAAGTTGATTTGACCCTTTTCCTCTTCCCCTTCTAAGTTATTGTTGTCACATGTTATTCCTTCTTGTGTTGTGAGTTCGTGTTTAACATGATGAGGTTATATTTATTCTTTGTGCTTACCTTCCCTTATCTTTGGTTTTATAATCAAGTGTTTGCTAATCTATTTTGATAGAGGACTGCAATTTTTCCGGTTTTGTCAACCTATTTTCCTCCTTGTTCAAAACTTTGAATCCCCTCTCTCTTTTTTTCTCAGGCATGAGGGCCTTCTTGAGTACTTCTTGTAGTGGGGGTCTTGTGGCAATGAACTTCCTTAGCTTTTGTTTATCTGGGATAGTTATTATTTCTCCATCATATCTGAAGGATATCTTCACGGGATAGAGTATTCTTGGCTGAAAATTTTTGTCCTTCACAATTTTGAATACATCGCTTCACTCTCTCCTAGCCTGTAAAATTTCTATCGAGAAATTGGCTGAGAGCCTGATAGGAAATCCTGTGTATGTTATTATTATCACTTTTTGTCTAGCAGCCCTTAATATTTTTTCTTTGTGGTTGACTTTTGCCAGCTTTACTACTATATGCCTTGGAAAGGGTCTTTTCATGTTGATATATTTAGGAGATCTATTTATTTCATTCACTGGTATTTCCAGCTCCTTCTCCAGGTTTGGGAAGTTCTCTGCTATTATTTCTTTGAACAAGTTCTCTGCTCCTTTTTCCCTCTCTTTTCCCTTTGGAATACCTATAATCCTTATGTTGCATTTCCTAATTGAGTCAGATAGTTCTCGAAGAGTTTCTTCAGTTCTTTTTAGTCTTAGTTCTCTTTCCTCCTCCATCTGGAGGATGTCTGCATTGCTGTCCTCAATATTGATAATTCTTTTCTCCATATTGTCAGCTCTGATCCTTAAGGCTTCCAGATTTGTCTTTATCTCCTCTATTGTGTTTTTCATCTCTAAGATTTCTAATTGTTTTTTTTTATAGTTTCAATCTCTTTTGTGAAGAAACTCCTGATTTCATTGAATTGTCTCTCTGTGTTTTCTTGTATTTCATTAAGCTTTTCTATGATGGCTATTTTGAATTCTCTGTCATTAAGGTTATACATTTCTGTGCTTTCTGCGTTGACTTCTGGGTGCTTGTCATTTTCCTTTTGGTCTGGAGATTTAATATATTTTTGCATAGTGCCTGTTGGTGTTGGCTTACTTTTCCTCATAGTGAAAATATATGGTCACAGTTTCCTCTTGCTTCCGCTTGGTGGGGATCAAGGATTGTGTATTCTGGCCCGACTCAATCCATGGGCACTCTTGTCGGCCCCTGGCTGATCTGAGGTCCAGCTGAGTGGAGGCTTCTGAGGGTGAAGCATGGGAAAATCTGGAGCTGGAGTGCAGCTAGGCTGAAGCAGCTGGAGCTCAGGTGTGGGTGGGTTGAAGGAGCTGCAGCTGAAGTGCCACTGGCCTGAAGAATCAGGGGCTGGAGTGCCACTGGGCCGAAGAAGCTGGAACTGGAGCACGCTGGGCTGGAGAAGGAGGTGCTGGAGCACCATTGGGCCAAAGAGACTGGAGCTGGAGCACTGCTGGACTGAAGAAGCTGGAACTGGAGTGCGGTGGGCTGGAGAAGGAGGTGCTGGAGCACCATTGGGCCAAAGAGACTGGAGCTGGAGCACTGCTGGACCGAAGAAGCTGGAACTGGAGTGCGGTGGGCTGAAGTTGCTGGCACCAAGTCAGCCGGAGCCTGAGCACAGGCCAAGCCGAAGCAGCTGGAGCCAGGGGGAGGGGGTGGTCAAGCCAAAGGAGCTGGGGGTTGAGCATGGTTGAGCTGATGCAGCTGGGGCTGGGGCACAGTTCAGCCAAAGGAGCTGGGGCCGTGGCACGGTGGGGCCTGAGGCCTCTGGTGCAGGGGTGCAGGCTCAACCCGCTGCTGGTTGGGCCTGGGCACCTGGGGGCCGCTGCCTGCTGTGGCAGGGTGTGGTCATGCTGCCCCTGCTGGTGGGGCCCAGGCACCTGGGGGCCGCTGCCTCTGGGGACGGAGCTGAGCTGAAGTGCCGGGTCAGGTGGGCTGGGTGGGGGAGGGGAGCTTACTTTCGCCTCCCCAACCTCAGAGGTGTCTCACCTCGCTGTTGCTCTCTGCTCTCCTTAGGGGCTAGCTTATTAAAGTACCCTCACAACAGTTCTGCTCCGTCCATAGGGGGATCCCCACGGGCTGGGAGAGGTCTTGGAGAGCGCCAGTTTTCACACGGCGAGCCGCCCCTCCCCCCACTCTGAGAGGCGCATGGTCTCAGTCTCTGGGTCGCAGTCCTTGGGGAAGGAGGGGAGATCCTCTTACCTCCCTCCACTTACTCTGGGGATTCCAGCACCTCAGTCCCCGGGTGTACGGCTGTCCGGGTGCCTCAGACGTCCCCTGTGTTGTGTGAATAGCTTCTGTTGGAATATGAATGTCCTTTTTGTTGTGTCCTAGATGGGGAGAGTTCAACGGGGGAAGCTCACTCTGCCACGATGCTGACGTCACTCCTCCGAGACTCCATTTTTCGAAGTGTGACTTCAAACAGCTTTTAAGCATCACCTCTGTCTGCTCCTTTGTCCCTGCAACTGGACCAGCTGATAATAAATCCTGGTGCTCTATCGTTTGGTCACTACTAGGGTTTCAAATCACTAAGCCACTACCCCACAACCAAGCCCTCACCCCAGCCAATCACCAAACTGCAGTAAATATCCAGGCCAGTCTCCTTTCTTGGCTCTTTCAAGCCATTTTGGTCCTGCTTGAGAGGCCAGTCCTGCTCTGCCAAGAGACCTCAATGATGCAAATAGTAAAGCTTTTCATACCAGCTTGGTGTCATCAGTCCACATCCAAATCAAATTTTGTGTGGGATGGTCTTTCCTGCTTTTGCAGGATGACCACAACAAGAATGTAAAGACTTGAAGAGTTATAAAGAAGAAAGAAGTCTCTGTTTTAGGGATTTAACTAGTATCAGACTTCTCAACAACAACCCTTGAGGTAGAGGACAATGAGAAAGGTCTTTACAATTCCGCTGGAACGTTATTTCAAATCTAGAATTCTATACCCAGCTGAACTCGTTGTCAAGTGTGAATGAAGAATTTCAAGACATCAAAGATCTTGGGGGCAGGCCCAGTGGCATATTGGTTAAGTTCCTGTGCTCCAATTCGGTGGCCCAGGGTTCACCGGTTCAGATCCTGGGCTTGGACCTATGCAGTGCTTATCAAGCCATGCTTTGGCAGGCATCCCACATACAATGTAGAGGAAGATGGGTACAGACATTAGCCAAGAGCCAATCTTCATCAGCAAAAAGAAGAGGATTGGCAACAGATGTTAGCTGAGGGATAATCTCCCTCACACACACACAAAAGACATCTAAAATCTCATAAACATCCCTCAGGAGAGCAGTGATATCAGCAAAAGTGGCAGAGCTGTGAAAATTGGCCACTGCAGAAGAGCAATGAAAAAGCTGGCAAAATGATCAGATACTTTTTCAGAAGTCCGGGAAGTAATCAAAGTGTCATGGCTATTCAGGAGCAGTTTTGTCAAAACACATCGCTGAAATCTCGGAATGAACAGCAAGTTCTGTGGCATTTCTACTTCCCTGGTCCTATCCTCCACTCTCCAGCTCAGCAGGAGCCTTGGAAAGAACCACCCACTTCCAGGGAAGCCTCCTGAGGGAGCAGAGGATACGGAGCATTTTCAAAGCTTCACTCCCAAAGAATTGTAACTATTTCCCTGTCTGGGGGTTCCCTGGAAGACCCCATGTGCAGGGCTGTCTGTGTGACCTGAGAGCTCCCCTTGTGCAAACAGCATTTTCTCGGGAGAGTTTGTTGAAGGTAATCAGAGGCCACTGTTGAAAATCAAAGCTGCCTGTGCAACGGATAACAGTTGGGGCAAATGATACACAAACCACACAGCTTAAAGAGGAGGTTGGGGCATGAAGTGTCCACAGATGCTTTGAAAATCTCTGACATATTCCTGGGAATCTAAGAGGCCATGCACGTGTGTAGGGCTGTGTGCACCTGTGTGCATCCTCAGGAAAGACCTGGGGTAACCCTTAGCTCTCACCTCTGACTGACCTTGAGGTTCTGTGAAAACAGAAAGTGGACGCTAGGGAAAGTTTTAAAGTCTAAATTCAGTGTCTGGCAGAGTGTTGAACATATATCACAACACACACACACACACACACAGAGCACCTCTGAGCAGCAAAAGCTGGGAGAGTTATTGGTTCAAGACGTTTAAGGAACTCTCTAACCAATCATTAGCTGTACATCAGCTAACTGGGTAGAGACTTCAGTGGCCACACACAGCAAGGAATAGAGACTTTCTAGATTTACTTCAGAACCGTCACTAAGCAAAGAAACAACTACAATGACAAAAACAACCACGACGACAAACCTGGGTAGCAAAAAGAATCTGATTTCCAGAGTTGCCACAGTATCTTATTTAAATATCCAGTTTTCAACAAAAAATTACATGACATGCAAAGGAACAAGAAAGGATGGGCCATACACAGGAAAAAAGCCATCAATAGAAACTGTCCCTGATGGTGGAGTTGCTGGACAAAGACTAAATATCAGCTAATTCAATATGCTCTCAGAACTAAAAGAAACCATGTCTAAAGAACTAAAGGAGAGTAGGAAAATGATCTCTCACCAATAAAGAATATGTATGATGAGATAGAAATTATAAAAAGGACCCTGGTAGAAATTCTGGATATGAACAGCACAGTAATGGAAATGAAAGGTCACTACAGGAACTCAAGTGCAGATTTGACCATGAAGAAGAAAAATCAGTGAACGTGAGGACAGTCAGCAGAGATGATGCAGGCTGAGGAACAGAAACAAGGATGAAGAACAATGAGCAGAGATTCAGAAACCTGTGGGGCGCCATCAAGGATACCACACACACGTAATGGGAATCCTAGAAGAAGAAGAGAAACACAAAGGACTAGAAGGAATATTTGAAGAAATATTGAAAACAGAATACTCCAGAAATTTGATTAAATACAAACAGAATACAAATAGAAATTTGATGAAAAACGTTAATCTACACATCCAAGAAGCACAGTGAACTCCAAGTAGGATAAAATCAGAGACCTGCATCTACACACATCACAATCAAATCATCAAAACACAAAGAGAGCTGCTTCTTGCTTTGAAAGCAGCAAGAAAGATGGGAGACGCTCCTCATCATGAACAAAGGATCTGTCCTCAATAACACTGACATCAGAATTCTAATCAGAAACCACAGAGGCCAGAAAGCAGTGGGATGACAATATCCCTCAGGAAGTGACTGGCGGATGTCACAAGCTTGGGAAAGGGCCTCTGGGCTCCACCAATTGTTCACACTCGATAAATTTAAATCCCCAACAGCCAGATTTAAACTTGCCACCGCTACACCAGAGCCTAGGAATCCGGGCTGTGCTGTAAGCTGGGTGAGGACCGTGAGCCTTGCAGGGACCAGCCTCCACCAGAAGAGGTCTGGCCCCAGCATCCTCGGGCATCATTGAGAACCAGGGCACTTGGCGCTTCGTCTGCGTGCGTGTGTGTGTGTGTGAATCTGTCCACGTTGAGTTCAAGTGTGAGTGTGTGTTTTCATGTGAGTTTTGTCTGAGTGTGGGTGGTTCTGTCTGTGAATAGATTTCTGTGTGGTGTTTCTGTGTGTGTGTGTGCGCGCGCGTGTGAACATGAAGGTAAAAGCCCAAGCCCCGTACCCATAAACCATCTCTGGGAGGTGGGCCCTGCCCAGCTCCCCCTCCCACCCGAGTTGCCTCCTCGGCCGCGGCCTCCTGCGCCCGCCTGCGGAACTGCAGCCGCGGCCGCCCTGCCGGGGCCTCCACCTGGATCCCAGCGCTGCGCTGGGCGGATCGGCACTGCGAGTCAGGTGAGGCGGCCAGGCCCGCGACCCCACAAGCTGCACGCAGCTTCCACTCTTCCTGTCTGTCCCCAGGGAGGAGCGGGAATTGGGGGATTTCCTCCGCGGGGCCTCCATGCCGCGGGGGGAGGGGCAAAGCCAGCCAAATGCCACCAACTTTCCCAGCTCCCTGGCTGGGGCTGCAGCTCCCTACCTGCTTTCTAGGGCTTTCTCCCAGGGTTTGCTCTGCATCGCGTTGGGGACCTCGGGCCGCATCTCGGTGCTTGGGGGTCCGGGCGCTTCCTGCTCGCCGTCGTGCTGATGTCTCCCCTGCAGTCTCACTCTCAGGCCACAGTGTCCAGAGGACCTTCCCTGTGGGGTGAACACATGTGACACCCGTGGTCCCTGAGGGCGCTCACCCCTCCAGCCCAGCACCGTCACCAGAGCAGAAGCGCAGCGAGGGCGGGCTGAGTGTGTTTCTAAAATAAGAAATCTCAGTAACTTACATGTAGAGCAGCAGCTCAGAGCCTGTGTTTTGAGATGGACCTGAATGCTGCTCTGTGACTTTGACCTCCTGACCTGAACCCTGAGACTCAGTCTCCTCCATGCCTTGGGGACCCTAAAGCCACCTGCCTTACAGGGCTGTGGGGAGGACACGTGGAGTGAGCAGCAGTACCTGGCACGTGAGTCCCTCATCAACGGAAGCTGCAATTGCACAATGATTGCAACAGGCCATCAGCCTCAAGATTGTGCTGTGTGCTCATTGTACTCACGAGGTTTCCTCAAGGCGCCCCGTCCTGGACAAGAAGCCCCGAGTATTGGAGGGTGGTGGGGCTCTGTCTGATTTACAGGCTTGTCTGTTCCTGCCCTTCATATTCTCCTTAGGGTGACTGCTTGGGAGGGCGTGACACATCAAACAAAGGGTGGATAAAGACAGTTTATCCAGGGCCACTGTGTGACCAACACTTGGACCATCCTACCCCCTGCTGACACCACCTGATCCTCTGACAGTCCTGGGTAGAAAGTTGCTGCCCACAGGACAGGACATTCAACTGAGGCCAATGAGAGGCCACAGGTTGGATCCAGAAACACTGCAGCGGGCCCATGGGTCTTGCTCTCCCGGTCTGTTGAGTGGCCTCAAAGCTAGTTTTCCTGCCTCCTGGAAGACCAGCGACCCCAGTTGCCTCCAGCCCAGTCATCTGCCAGATTTGCAAACCTGCCTTCCTCCTGCTGCCTCTCTCCTTCCTGGACTTTGTATTTGCCCCTTGGTCCCACTATCAAGTCACCTTGGCTTGCAGTGCCAAGCCAGCCAACGTCTTCCAGGAAGTCTTCCCAGAAAGTCCTGCTCCAGCCTGGGGCAGTGTCCCTACCACCCTCAAAGCAGTTTCCGTCCACACTTGCTGTCTTGGCCTGTCAGGTCTCTGTCTTCCCCCTCCTCCTCTTGGTCGTGAGCACCTTGGAGCAGGTGCTTGTCTTCCCACCAGGCTGCGAGTGCCCAACCCAGCACCCAGCACATGGTCCTTCCAGAGAGGGTGGAACAGAATCCAAGGCCTGAGCAAGGAAGATGCAGAGAAGGCTGGGTGAACCGAGGAAGGCCCACTGGGCCCCAGCAAGCGACACCCTCTGGCCCCAGGTCTGGCAGGAGAGTGGGGATGTGGGAATTCAGAAGGGGAGGAGCAGCTTTCACAAGCCAAGCAGGAACTGCAAGCTTGAAAGCCAATACCAAGAGGCCACAGCCCCAGGGAGCCATCTCTGGGTGGCCATCTCTGAGTGGGGGATGTCCAGAGGCACCGTGGGAAAAAGCTGGTCCTCTTACTGTTGGGGAGTGAGTGAGGGAGAGAACTGGGGGGACACGGGGGTGGGGAGAGCCTCCTGCAGGCCCTGCTTCAGCTGGGGAGAGAATACTCCAGCTGTTTCCAAGATGAGAGCTTGCCTCAATACCCCTGGGATGGCTGAGGGGGCCTGACCCCTACCCAGGAAATGCCCCTTCTCCACCCTCTGGGCTCCTGAGCCTTCCAGTTGGAGTGGGTGTTGGCCTCAGAGTCCCCATGCTTCACTGATTGGAAAACTCAGCCTCAAATCCCACCCCTTTGGTGTTGAATAAGGAAGGTGCTGAGGCTAGTGGGAGCGGATTTGCCCTGACACGGTGTGTTGCCTCCAGTGCGTGGAGGCTGGGCAAGAGGCTGAGCAAGAGGGAGGGCCTGGGAGCCACAATTCCAGCCAGGAGGTGGCACACGCTGGTGCGGGGTGGTGCCGCGGTTTGCATCTTTCCTTGAGGGACCACAGGGTCAGGGTTGGAAGGGATGGGGCTGGAGCAGGGGGACCTGGCCCAGGGAGAGGGAGGAGGCCAGCAAAGGGGGAGGCCTGAGAATCCACACCTTGTGGTCCTCAGCAGGCCTGTGAGGATTTAAAGAAATTCCCTCGTCCCCACTTGCTTTCCACCCCCTTGTCTTCCAGAAGGGTTTGAGCAGCTGATGTTCAAGGACAAATGATAATGAGGAGGAGGAAGCAGGCCCCCTCCTCTGGGGACAGAGTCACATCCTATGTTAAGCCACCCTAGTCCCCTGAGCTTCCTGGCATCTCAGTCAACAAGGGCGAGTGCCCACCCCACATTTCTCTGAGCCAGGAAAGTGGACACAGGCACGAGGAGATTCATCACCTGGGTGGCCTCAAGACCTAGGTGGTCTTAGGACCAGTTTGTAACCAAATTAGGAAGGGTCTCCTGGCCTCTGAACTGGTTGTTGGGTGACTAGGGAGCTCCGAGAACAACCCTGCTGAATCCCCACCCAGATTCAAAGGTGCGTCAGCCACAAATAGGTGGAAACAGAGGAAACTGAGCCGGGCTCCAGCCCTCAGCATCACTGCCCGCAGCCTCCAGGGAAGGGGAGGGGGAGGTCAGCTCCAGGCAACCACTGGGCTCAGGGGCCCTGGTGCTGGGTCTGCGTGTGAGTGTGTGTCTTAGTGTGTGTATGTGGTTTTGCGTGTGTGTGAAGGTGTGTGCATTGCTGTGTGTCAGTCTGTGAGCAGGTGGGTAGTGTCTGAATGTGAGTGTGTGTGATCTGTGTCTGTGTGTACTGAGTGTACTAGTGTGAAGTGAGGGAGACGGAGAACTTCATCCCTCCTCCCACTCCCCCCACTTTGTCCCTCTGATCATTGTGACCTCCCTACAGCAAGTACCTGTACAAACCTGGGAGGCGAAGGTCACTCAGGAGGAGGCAGGTGAGTTATGGGAAGGCAAGACTGTATTCTGGGGATGAGGCTGTTACCACATTAGGGAGTGTGAGCCTGATATGACAGGTGGGAGCGGGATCAAGTCCAAAGACCCCTGGTTCTTCCTCAGAACCTGTACAATGCTGCGGAGTCAGGCTAGGGGTGGGGACATCTCTTTTCTCTACCCCCCACTCAGAATAAGCACCTGGAGAGGGCAGCAGGGACACGACTTCTGTGCCACACCTGCAGCTGAATTTCCCTGGCCCCACCCTGCACCCTGTGGCAGCACAGTCATCCTGACAGGTTGCCTCAGGGCAGACGGCAAAGGCCAGTCTCAGCTCCCTTTATAAAGAGGGCCCAGGCTGGTTGAGCCCTCAGGGTTGGTGAGAGTGCCCTGCCTGCCCTGGTCCTAGGTGCCTGGTGTGGTGAGGGGTGCCAGTGTGTCCAGAAGAGCCCAGTGCCCACTGAGGCAGCCATGGGGCTACTGACTGGGGAGACACTGGGGCCCCTGGCCATGGCCGTGGCCATCTTCTTGCTCCTGGTGGACCTGATGCACCGGCGCCAACGCTGGGCCCCACGCTACCCACCAGGCCCAGTGCCCCTGCCTGGGCTGGGCAACCAGCTGCAGGTGGACTTCCAGGACTTGCTTTCCTGCTTTACTCAGGTGAGGAAGGTGGTTGGGGAGTGGGCACAGAGGTCCTGGGGACACACTTGGCAGCGGACTGTGGGTGGTGGTGAAGCCACAGGCTGGACAGGGAGCTGGGGGGAAAAGAGGAGGTTGATTTGAGAAGCCTCCTGGGGGAGGGCATCTGGGCAGGGCGTGGAGGAGAGTTTGAATTTTCCAGTCAAAGGTGAGAGAAGACAAAGGCCAGGAGAGGAGTGTGACTTGGCAGATTGTTTTGGATCCAGTGGGACACGGCTTAAGTTATGTGAGCCTGAGTCTCTTCTGAGGACATCAGGATGAAGGGTGCTGAGACTCAGGGAGAGGAGTCTGGTCATGAGCACCATTGAAATCTGGAAATCGAGGTTGAGAAGGGACAGTGACCAGGCTCAAATCTCTTCCTGCTGTGAGACCTTGAGCCTCACTGCTCACCTCTGTGAACCTCAGTTTCTTCACCTGTAAAATGGGATGCTAACTTTGCTTCCTGACATCTTGGTGACATCTGCAAAGTCACAGCTGGATGATCTGATACAACGTGAGGTCCTCAATCATAGAGGATGTGACCATCAGCGTCACAAGGCCAGATAGAGTCCTTGCACCCAGTCACTGCTGGCGGCCCAGGGGTCCTCTTGGGTCTAGAGCCAGGAGACTGGGTCAGGCAACATGGTGTGGGGCGAGACTTGTGGAATGCTCTGGACCCTTGGCCTGCAGCTGCGGAGCCGCTTCGGGGACGTGTTCAGCCTGCAGCTAGGCTGGATGCCTGTGGTCGCAGTCAGCGGACTGGCAGCCGTACGCGAGGCGCTGGTGAACCAGAGCGAAGACACGGCCGACCGCCCACCTATGCCGGTCTTTGAGCACCTGGGCTTCGGACCCCACGCGCAAGGCAAGCGGAGGAGGGGAGGACCGCTGCCCGGCGGGAACTTGGCCCGTGGTGACCTGAGACCCGCAGGGCCAAGCGGAGGCAGGGTGGTGGACCTGCGGAGCAGGGAAGAGTCCGCGAATTTGAAGGGGCAGCGGGTGGAGGAAGGAGCCTGTGCCAAGAGTGGGGAGGTGGCTGCGGGCGGCGCAGAGGGCGGGGCCTTACTGGGAGTGGGCGGGGCCGCGGGCCACTGAGTGGAGGAAGGGGATGTCTGGGCGGCAGGAATGAGGAGGACGCAGTCAGTGTGAACCCGGCAGGCGGCGGGCCCGGACCTTCCCTGAACAGAAGTAGGTCACGATGGGGAGAACCAAGAGTGGGACCAAGAACTGCCCCAGTGGGGAGAACTGCCGACAGATGTGGGCGTGCAGAGGGTGGGACGGGACCCCAGACGGAAGGAGGCGTAAAGTGGGCGGGACCTCGAGGTCACGGGAAGGACAGGAATGCTGTGGGGGAGTAGGGGCGGGACTGTGTGAATAGGGCAAGGGCGGGGTTATGTCCTCGGCGTAGACGGAAGGGCGGGCGAGCCCACCAGCATGGTGTGCGCGCAGAGGCGGGGCCAGGGCCCACCCGAGCCACAACCACGTCCGCCCCGCCCCCAGGGGTGATCTTTGCCCGCTATGGGCGCGCCTGGCGGGAGCAGCGGCGCTTCTGCGTGTCCACCCTGCGCAACTTCGGCATGGGCAAGAAGTCCCTGGAGCAGTGGGTGACCGAGGAGGCCTCGTGCCTCTGTGCCGCCTTCGCAGACCAGGCCGGTGAGTGCGGGGCTGAGGGACAGGAGACAGGGATGGAACCCGGGGAAGAGGAGATGGAGGCGACCCCCTGACCTGCGTCGTCCCCTTCCAGGACGGCCCTTTAACCCCAACGCCCTGCTGAATAAAGCTGTGGGCAACGTGATTGCCTCCCTGACCTTTGGGCGCCGCTTCGAGTACAACGACCCGTGCTTCATCAAGCTATTTGACCTCGTGGATGAACAACTGAAGGAAAGTTCTGGCCTCCTGGCCCAGGTACGGGGGTGGAGGGGGCCAAGAACCCTGCAGGTGAGCTCCATGGAGGAGACCTCCACCTGTAATGGGCCTCACCAGAGGAGGATTTGTATAGAGGGGTGTTGCGTCAGCAGGTCCCTGGAGAGGGCTAAGGAACCTGTACCTCCTTCATTGTAAGCCACCAGAACGCATGAGAAGTAGATTTTAGGTTTATACATTTGAGGACAAGGCCAGGAGAGAAGATTGTAGTTGGAACATAGGGAGGAGCCAGGTCAATGGTGGGGACACCCAGAGAGGAGCTAGGACCTGACTGGTGTAGGTGAACACCTGAGCACCGGGATGACTGCAGGCCCCACATCTGTGGCCCGCACAGGTGGTAAACACCATCCCCGTGCTCCTGCACATCCCGGGGCTTGTCGACAAGATATTTCCTGCCCAGAGGGCCTTCATGGCCCTGCTGAATGAGCTGGTCGCCGAGCACAGGATGACCCGGGACCCGGCCCAGCCTCCCCGAGACCTGACTGATACCTTCTTGGACGAGGTAGAGAAGGTGAGCTGCCGTGGACGAGGGCAGAGTTTGTGGGTAGTCGGCCCCGGAGAGGAGCCTAGGCAAGGTGGGGCATGCGTATCACCCAGTGATCAGTCACCTGGGCTGAATGGGTGCAGAGTGGGAGGCCATTGGGGGTTTCCTCCCTCGGCACTTGAGCCCATCCTCTCTGCATGGCCCAGGCCAAGAGGAACCCCGAGACCAGCTTCAATGATGAGAACCTGCGCCTGGTGGTAGCTGATCTGTTCTTTGCCGGGATGGTGACCACCTCGACCACGCTGGCCTGGGCCCTCCTGCTCATGATCCTGCACCCGGATGTGCAGCGTGAGCCCAGCCTGGGGGCCTGGTGGTATGGGCCAGGGAGGCGAGGGAAAGGCTGGGCACCCTGAGCTTGGGTTGGCCACCAGGAGCTCTGAGCAGAGGCTGGGCCATGGCTCAGGGGTCAGAGTGACCTCCTCCTCCCCGTGGGCATAGCCCCTACACGGGCGTCAGGGGAGGTCGGGTTCCAGCTCCCTGGCTTCTGACCACTGTGGGGACGCTTGTTTGTCCAGGCCGTGTCCAACAGGAGATCGATGAGGTGATAGGGCAGGCGCGGCGACCAGAGATGGGGGACCAGACCCACATGCCCTTCACCATGGCCGTGGTCCATGAGGTGCAGCGCTTTGGGGACATCATCCCACTGGGCTTGCCCCACATGACATCCCGTGACATTGAAGTGCAGGGCTTCCTCATCCCCAAGGTAGGCCTGCGGCCCTCCTCGCCCCAGCTCAGCTCCACCTGCCCCCTGGTGGCCCCAGCATGGCCATTGCCAGGTGTGACCAGGACTGGAACCCAAGCCACCTGATCCTCATTTGCACAGGCGCCAACTGTCCAGCCTGGGTGGGTGTGGGGAGGAGGCAGAGGCAGGGTCCATGTAGACCCCGCAGTCTGGGAAGGGGAACACAAACTAAAATCTGCCACAGTGTTGGAGGAGCTGTGCATGCAGGGACAGCTGTCACGGAGGGTGCCCATGGGAGGCCATTCTCTTGGCCCTGCCATGGGGACAGGGTGGGTGGCGGGAAGCTCTTGGGCTGACACTGACTTGAAAGTGTTCAGGTGTGTGCCAGGCAGAACGTGTGGGTCATGTGTGTTTGGTGGCAGGGTTCCAGGCATCCCCGCCAGCCCACACCCCATTCATGCCAGGCATCTCCTGCCAGGGGACGACGCTCTTCACCAACCTGTCATCGGTGCTGAAGGACGATACCGTCTGGAAGAAGCCCTTCCGCTTCCACCCCGAGCACTTCCTGGACGCCCAGGGCCGCTTCGTCAAGCAGGAGGCCTTCATGCCCTTCTCAGCAGGTGCCTGTGGGGAGCCTGGCTCGCTGCCCCCTCCTGAGGGAGATTTGAGACATAGAGCCCAGGCCCCCAGGCTCACTGACCCCCATACCCACCCACAGGCCGCCGTTCGTGCCTCGGGGAGCCCCTGGCCCGCATGGAGCTCTTCCTCTTCTTCACCTGCCTCCTGCAGCGCTTCAGCTTCTCGGTGCCCGCTGGGCAGCCCCGCCCCAGCGACCACGGTGTATATGGTGTACTGGTGACCCCATCTCCCTACCAGCTCTGTGCTGTGCCCCGCTAGAGGGGGTCACCAAGTCCCTAACCCACCTCTTTAGAAGTCCTGATGTACAATAAACCTGTCCGATGGCTCCAACCTGGCTTGAGTCCCACTCTGGCCTCGTGACCAGGCAGAGCCAGTGATTCGGCCTCAGCAGCCTCCCCAGGCCAGCCTCTACCCCTCCCTGATCCAGTCTCACCTGGCATTATACCCCATTTGAAGATGGGTATAGTGAGGCTCAGATGGGACTGCTTACCCCCTAGTCACCCATGGAGACTCAGCACTGCCTGCCCTGGTTGGTGACTAAGTCCATGTAGAAGTCTTGATTCCTGGGTGTCAGGGAGCAAGAGGAGTGTGAATGGGCTTCTGATAGGAATCAGCCCGATCCCTGGCCGGGTGAGCACCCTCAGGTGCAGGGATTCACTACAAGGACTCACAGGGGTCAGAAAAGCTGTTACACTCACGGTCATGGTCTTTCCTGAGAAAGCATCCATATAGGATCAGCAGTGGTCAAAGGCACGTAGGTGGAGTTCAGGAAGAAAGGGCACAAGCTTCCAGCTGTCTCTCTAGAAGATTCGTGCGGACAGTGCTCAGTTCTCCCAGCCATGATGTGTGACACAGCAGAGAGTATTGCTCAGCAAGGAAGCTCACCCGAGTCTGGGTGTCCAGGCATTTTGTTGGGGGTCAGTCACTTTACTGAGAGAGTCACACTGCTGACCTCAGTTACTCAGTTTCCAGCCCCTCTCAAGGTCACACAGTGTGGCCCAAGGTCCCTGCCATAAATCACATTGCTAGCAGAAACTGTGTGGTGTGACCTGAGGCCCCAGGTACAGAGACACTTTTGTCAGGCAGGTCATCCCAAGGGCATAGGGGATGTTTCCGTGGAGGTTGTCAAGGGTCAGGCATTTTTTTTGGAATGTGCAGGGTTGGAGAATCCCAGAGATACTGAGTAAACTTTTTACTGCACAGGCCACATCCCTGGTTTTTGGCTCCTAGGCAAAATGGTCAAATTTGTTTGAATATCTACTTTTTCTGTGTGTGTATGTGGGGAAATACACACAGCATAAAATTTATCTACTCAATCATTTTTGAGTGTGCAGTTTGTTCAGTGGCATTAAGTTCTCATATTGTTGTGCAAGCATCACCCCATCCATCTCCAGAACTCTTCTCATCTTGCAAAACTGAAACCCTGTTCCCATTAGACAATAACTCCCCATGCCCCCTCCCCTTAGTCCCTGGCAACCACCGTTCTACTCTCTGTCTCTCTGAATGCGACTACTCTAGGGACCTCATGTGAGAGGAATCATACAGTATTTGCCTTTTGTGACTGACTTATTTCACTTAGCATGATTTCCTCAATGTTCATCTATGTTGTGACATGTGTCGGCATTTCCTTCTTTTTTTATGCTGAATAATCATCCATGGTGTGTATAGACCACATTTTGCTTATCCCTTCATCTGTGGATGAAGTTTGGTTGCTTCTACCTTTCAGCTTTTGTGAACACTACTGCTGTGAACATGGGGTAGTTGAGACTCTGCTTTCAATTTGTGGGTATATGAGCACTGGACTGCTATAAAAGCTGCAGCATTTTACATTCCCACCAGCAGTGCACAAGGGTTCTCCACATCTTTGCCAACATTTGCTATCTTCTGTTTTGATGACAGGAGGCATCCTATGGGTGTGTGGTGGGATCTCATTGTGGTTTTGATTTGCATATCACTAATGACGAGTGATGTTGAGCATCTTTTCATCTGCTATTGTCCATTTGTAGATCTTCTTTGTAGAAGTGTCTTTTCAAGTTCTTTGCCCATTTTAAAATCGAGTTGTGTGTTTTGCTGTTGTTGTTGTTGTTGTTGAGTTTTAGGAGTTCTCTCTATATTATAGATATTAATCCCTTATCAGATACAGACATGTGCCACATAACAACATGTGGGTACGATGACTACATGTATGACAGTAGTCCCATAAGGTTAGTATGGTAGAGCCTAGGTGTGTAGTAGGCTATTCCATCTAGATTTGTGTAAGTACACGCTATTTTGTTCACACAATGACAAAATTGCCGGATGATGTACTTCTTAAAAATGTCTCCATGTCATTAAGCAATGCATGACTTTATATGATTTGAAAATATTTCCCCCCATTCTGCAAGTTAACTTCTTCTCTGGTGATAGTATCTTGATGTGCAATATTTTTTAATTTTTATGAAGTCCACCTTGTCTACCTTTTTTTTCCCGAAGAAGATTTGCCCTGAGCTAACATCTTTGCCAATCTTCCCCAATTTTCTATGTGCATTGCCATCACAGCATGGCCACCAAGGAGTGGTGTGGGTCCGTGCCTGGGAACTGAACCCGGGCCGCCGAATTGGAGCATGCCGCACTTAACCACTATGCCACCGGGCTGGTCCCCTCTACTTTTTCTTCTGTTGCCTATGCCTTTGGTGTCATATCCAAGAAATTACTGCCAAATCCAGTGTTGAGAACCTTTTGTCCTTCTTCTAAGAATTTTCACCTACAAATGTTCTTAGTTTTCTTCTAAGAATTTTCTAGTTTTAGCTCTTACATTTAAGTCTTTGATCCATTTTGAATTAATTTTTGCATATGGTGCTAGGTGAAGCATTAAGGTGCATTAAGATATCCAGATTTCCCAACACTGTTTGTTGAAAAGACTGTCCTTTCCCCCTTGAATGGTCTTGGCACTTGTGTCAAAATCATTTGACTCCATATGAGGGATTGTTTCTGGGCCTTCTATTCTCTTCGTTGGTCTATATCTCTGTCTTTATGCAGGTGCCAGTGTGTTGATTAATGTAGCTTTGTAGTAGGTTTTGAAATCAGGAAGTATGAGTTTTATTCTTCTTTTTCAAGATCATTTTGACTATTTGGGGTCCCTTGCGATTCCATATGAATTTTAGGATTGATTTTTCTATTTCTGCAAAAAAGTCATTGGGATTTTGATAGGAGTTGTATTAAATCTTAAGATCATATTGAGTAGTCTTGCTGTCTTTACAGTAATTGCTTTCCAATCCATGAACCTAGGATGTCCTTCAATTTACTTGTCTCCTCTTTAATTTCTCTCAGCAATGTTTTGTAGTTTTCATGGTACAAATCTTTCACCTCTTTGGTTGAGTTAATACCTAAGTATTTTATTCTTTTTGATGCTATTGTAAATCAAAATGTTTTCTTAATTTCCTTTTTGCATTGTTGATTGTTAGTGTATAGAAATACAGCTGATTTTTATTTATTTATTTATTTTTGCTGAGGAAGATTCACCCTGAGCTAACACCTGTGCCAGTCTTCCTCTATTTTGTATGTGGGTCACCACCACAGCATGGCAGCTGACAAGTGGTTGTCTTGACATGAGTACAGCCGTGTTTGGCCGCTCCATTGACCTACAGCCACCAGCAGAAAAAGAAATATAAAAGCTGCTTTCTGCGTGGTGGGAACTGGCCCTTCTCTCATGGAGGGAGTTGCAAGTTGTAACATTTCAAGGCTCTTGGAGCGTCGTAGCACGGGATGGACTGGCCATCTGTGCCGGGCTGAGACGATAACCAAAGAAAACAATGCACGTACACAACTACTGGGCTGGGACGTTAGCCAGGGGGCTCAGTGCACGTACACCACTCATAACCATTTGTGCATGGAAACACTAAATGCTTGCTCTGCAAACTCTGTAATTGCTTACTCTGAAAATTACTGATGGTATAAAAACTGCTGGAAACTGAGCCCTGGTGAGAGTTCCACCTGTGGAAGGGACGCCTTGCCCAGGACGAGTGATCCTTGCCCAGCCGCGTCGATTGACAGGGCTCTCCCGGCAGTGGGGCGTGGATGTTGTGAGTAATTGATTTGATGTGAAGTAATTGATTTGATATGAAGTAATTGATTTGATGTGTTCTCTTTTTGGTCAACCTGGTGTTTCTCTTTCCGGTTGATTTGTGTCATTTCTCTTCAGCCGATGTGGGTGTTTTCCCTTTCCAGTCGGGCTGATGTTTTTTCCCTCTTAATATTTGACCTATTTGGATCTGTTTGCAGACTATCACCTTTACTATCCTCTATATAATAAAATATACCTTCAGTCCATTTGTTTGGAGTGGAAAGTGTCTTTTACATCTCCGATCGAATCCCCGAACCTCTCATAACAGTGGTGTAGGTTCGCATCTGGGAACCAAAGCCGGGCCACCAAAGTGGAGTGTGCCGAAGATGACCACTAGGCCTCGGGGCCAGCCCACAGCTGATTTTTGTGCATTGATTTTGTATCCTGCTACTTTGCTGAATTTGTCTAGAAGTTCTAACATGGTTCTTTGTGGAATCTTTAGGTTTTTCTACATACAAGATCATATCATCTGTGAACAGAGATAATGATACTTCTTCCATTCCAATTTGGATGCTTTTTATTTCTTTTTCTTTCCTAATTCCCCTGGCTAGAACTTCCAGTACTCTGATGAATGGAAGTGGCTAAAGTGACCATCCTTTCTTTGTTCCTGATGTTAAAAGAAAAGCTTGCAGTGTTTCACCATTGACTATCATGCTTGCTGTGGGTGTCCTTATATGGCTTTTGTTATGTTGAGGTAGTTTCCTTCTGTTCCTGGTTTGTTGAGTGTTTTTAACATGAATGAGTGTTGAGTTTTGTCAAATGCTTTTTCTGCATCAATTGAGATGATCATGTAGTTTTTGTTCTTCATTCTATTAACGTGGTGTATAACATTGATCAATTTTCATATGTTCAGTATTTCTGGAATTCCGTTAGTAAACCGTATCTGGTCATAATCCTTTCCCACTTGTATAATCCTTTTAATATGCTGCTTAATTTAGTTTGCTAGTGTTTTCTTGAGGATTTTTGCATCAATGTTCTCGAGGAATATTGGTCTGTAGTTTTCTTTTCTTGTAGTGTCTCTGTGTGGCTTTGAAACCAGAGTAATGCTGGCCACACAGAATGAGTTAGGAAGTATTTCCTCCTTGTCCATTTTGGGGAAATGTTTGAGTAGGATTGGCCTTATTCCTTCTTTAAATATTGGGTAGAATTCAATAGTGAAGCCATCTGGTCCAGGGCGCTGCTTTTTTGGGACATTTTTGATTATTCAATCTCCTTATTAATTAAAGGTCTATTCAAATTTTCTCTTTCTTTATTATTCAGCCTGGCAAGTTTTGTGTTTGTAGGAATGTGTCCATTTCATCAATAGCTTATTCAATTTATTGGCCTACATCTGTTCACAGAACTCTCTTATAATGCTTTTTCTTTGTGTAGAATCAGTCGTAATGTTCCCACTTTCATTTCTGATCTTACTAGCTTGAGTCTTCTCTCTTTTTTCTTAGTCCATTGAGCTAAAAGTAGTCCAGCTTTGTTGATCCTTTTGAAGAACCAACTTTTGGTTTAATTGATTTTCTCTATTATTTATCTAGTCTCCATTTCATTTATCTCTGCTCTATATTATTTCTTGCTACCTTTGAGTTTAATTTGACCTACTTTTCCACTTTGTTTTTTTTTTTTTTTTTTTGGTAAGGAAGATTCACCCTGAGCTAACATTCATTGCCAATTTTCCTCCTTTTTTTGTTTGCTTGAGGAAGATTAGCCCTGAGCTAACATCTGTGCCAGTCTTCCCCTATTTTGTGTATGGGATGCCTCCATAACATGGTCGAAGAGTGGAGTAGGTCTGCACCCTGGATCTGAACCCGCGAACTGGGGCTGCCAAAGCGGAGGGTGTGGAATTGTAACCACTATGTCACGGGGCTGGCCCCCTTTTCTGCTTCTTTAAGGTGTAGACTTAGGTAGTTGATTTGAGATCTGTTTTAATGTAGGCATTTACACTTATAGACTTCTCTCTGAACACAATTTTGACTGAATTCCATAAGTTTTCATAAATTGTGCTGTCGTTCTCATTCATCTCAAGCCATTCTCTACTTTCTCTTATGATTTCTTCTTTGACCCATTGGTTATTTAAGTGTGTGTTGTTGAATTTCCACATATTTGTGAATTTTCCAGTTTTACTTCTGTTAATGATTTCTAGGTTGTGATGGACGAATATCCAGTTGTCTATCAAGCCAATCCAGCATGGCTTGCATGCACAGGCAGCATATCAGCCAATTCATCTGGAAAGTTCCACATGGCATTTAACTGGAGGGGAGGAATAATCCCCCTTCTCAGGTTAAAGGGAAGTTTTCAGTAGTTTCCTGATGTTGCCATACCCCCACTTGGGCTATGTTCTTGGTGACCAGAGGTCACAGAGGTGCTTTCTGTTGTCCCAGCATAATTTTTCCCTTTGGGAGCATCCCTGACACAAGTGGCCAAAACATGGACCAGATGAAATCCCAGCTTGGTGCAGCGTCTCTCCCCACACTCTCCTCTATTTCCACTTTTGCTAATTACACATAGCAATAGATTCAGGATTGTATATTAGCCTGCTTCTTGGAGGATTTTTTTTTGTTTTTGTTTCTTTTTGCATTTCGTTACGTTTCCAGTGAACCATCACCTTGGAGGTTACCTCTATCATTTCTTACTTCCATGGTTCACTTTTACCTCCAATCACTGACCACAGTGCAGCTGCTGCGTCACACCACGAGCGATGCAGAAACCATTCCGGAATGAAGATTCGTCAACCACCACCCCATTCTTCCTTTTCCCAAACTGTGCCTTCACCATGTTTCAGTGAGTCGGGGTTATTCTAGTGAATCACACTGTTGAAGCCACCATGTCGGGGGTCCCCAAGACCATCCTAAGTCCAGTGATTTGCTGAAGGATTCAGAATGCTGAAATGCTGCTATATTCATGGTTATTGTCTTCGTCTGTTTGGGATCTTACAACACAATATCATGGAATGTGTGGACTTTAAATAACAAACTTTTATTTCTCACAGTTCTGGAGTCTGGGAAGTCCAAGGTCAAGGCTCTGGCAGATTTGATGTCTGGTGAGGGCCCCCTTTCTGGTTCACAGAGTGTCACTTTTTCAGTGTGTCCTCACCTGGTGGAAGGGTCAAGGGATCTCTCTGGGTTCCCTTTTATAAGGGCACCAATCCCATTCATGAGGACTCCATCCTCATGTCCTAATCACCTCCCAAAGGCCCCACTAACAAATACCATCACACTCAAGATTAGGTTTCATCTTATGAATTTGGGGGACACAAATATTCCATCTATAGCAGCTATGGTTTATTACAGGAAAGGATACAGATTAATTCAGCAAGGGTAAAAGACACATAGGACAGACAGACAGACACACAGGACAGCATAGCTCAGGTTTCCATTTGTCCTCTTCCAGGGGAGTCATAGGGACAGCGCTTAATTGCTCAGCAACCATGAGTGACACACACACAGAGTGTTGCCAGTCAGGGAAGCCCAACCGAGCCTCAGGTTCCAGGGATTTTATTGGGGTTGATGTTATAGGCATGGAGCCCGAGTGTGGCTGACAGGAGTGACTAAGTCTCCCGCCCCTCCAGAGGCCAGACTGATACAGGGAGATGCAAGGTCCCCACCACATGTCACATGGGTGGTATGAATGATCTGGCATGGCCTGAGGCTCCAGGAAAACAAAGAGAGGTTAACCTGGCAGAATATTCTCAGAGTCTAAAGATCATCTGCCAGGAGCTGATCAGTGGACAGTCATTGCTTGCAAGCCTCAATGTTCGAACCCTCCAAACCTGCTGACTTTACCCTTTACTTCAAAGGACTCACTCAGCCTGGAGGCCATATCCCAGGCCCAACTCCACTCACCCCACCACAGGCCAACAGCTCAGCCAGCACCATCAAGTCAGCAGCCCCACTTCATCTATGACACAGCAATACATGGGGATCTTAGGCATGGCCAGGAAGTGAGGTGCTGGGTTAAGACCAGCTCACTCCTCTGGTGCCAGACCCCTCCCTGGGAACCCTGATGGCAGTCTAGGGGTGAGCCACCTCTCTGAGCCTCTCAGTAACCCCAGGATAGGATGGTCCCCGTTTTCCAGCCCCTCAGAGATGTTCTTTCCAGGGGCCTCCCCAGTATTGGTTGCCTCACGGCCAGGCTGGAGCTGGAGGTGGTTACTCATCTGAGCGCAACCCAGGGCACCATCCTCTAAGTGGCTGGGTCAGGCTGGGTCTCAGGAGGCTTGCCCAGGGGCAGGGAATAGCCCTGTGAGCTGCAGGCATGCCTTAGGGAGAGTTGTCAACCTTGGACCCATGTGAGTGGGATGGAGACAGGAGGAGAGGCCGCATGGGGACCTCGGAGGAGGACACCCTGGCTCTCTTCCTTGCTCTTCCAGGACATTCCATGAACCTGGGCCAGGCTCCCCCTGCCCTGGGCTTCTGTTTCCCCTTCAGCCAATGAGATGGTATGCCAGATGGCTGCTGGGTCATGGTTTCCTGCTCTGACTCTTGAGCTGTAACTTTAGTAGCTTGGCACCCCAACCAAGGGCCATGACTGTCATCCTCCACCTGTCCCCATGCCCACAATTGACTGGCTCTGGACTGAGCACACTGGCAGTGCCCAAGAGTTCTTAATGATTGACTGCTTACTTGAGTCTTGGGCAGACCCCTTGGTGCATTTAGGTAACAGCTTAGGGGACCACAGACACTCAGGACAGAAGCAGCCCCTCCAGTCCTCTGTTGTCAGAGTACCCTCACCCAACAGCATCCCTGACAGGGGTTCCACCATCATCTTCCAAGTGCCCTCATGACAGGGAGCTCCCAGCTCTCAGCACTTAGGGAACTTGGTCTGTCCCTTTGCACAGAATCAGAAAGCCATCAATGGCCCCCTTCAGCCTCTCCAGAGTATCCACTGTGGTGTCAGGGCTTGGTGGCCAGAGGGGGTGTTCCTGTAGCTTGTCGGGACAGGGAGTGTGGATGGGTCCACACTGGGTTGTGAAGTCGTAAGGCCCCTGAGAGGAGGAGGTGGGCCTGCAGAAGCAGCAACTCTGTGGATTTATTGATACTTTGTCATTCGTGGTTCTGAGTCTTGGGGATATCAGAAGATGGGAACCAGCTCAGTAAGAGTTTCATCAGGACCTGGGGGACCCAACCCCCAGGGCTTTCCTCATTGCTCTCCACCTCAGAGGCCTCTGAAAAGCACAAGCAGGCATGCCCTGTAGGTCCCTTCTGGGAGGACATTTCCCCAGGGCCAGGGTAGCCCCAGATGCCAGGGGAGCAGGTCAGCATTGATAAAAGGCTAGGTATTCCTCCAGCCCAAGGGTAGTGGTCTTGAGTTCCTGCCAACCAGGAGGGAAAAAGTAGGCCAGGAGGCTCATTCAGGACGGTCGGGGCATCTGGCTATCTGGCCTCTTCTCCACAATCAGGAGTGTTTGATGTTTGACTTCTGACACCTTTTAACCACCACCTCATTCTCTTTCCTTGTCCCCACTTCAATACCAGCTGATAATACATCCCTGGTGCTCTCTCCATTGGTCTCTACTAGAGTTTCAAACCACCAAGTGGCTACCCACACAAATGAGGCCTCACTCAAGCATTACCAAACCACAGTAAATATCCAGGCCTGTCTCCTTTCCTGGCTCTCTCAAGCCAGTTTGGACCTACTTGAAAGGGCAGTCCTTCTATGTCCAGAGACCTCAATGATGCAAACAGTAAAGCTTTTCATACACTCCTGGTGCAGGAATGGTGTCATCAGTCCACGTACAAATGAAATTTTGAGGGGTGGTTCTCCTTTGCAGGGCAACCATAACAAGAACTAAAAGACTTGCAGAGTTATAAAGAAGAAAGACGTCTCAGTTTTAGGAATTCAAGTAGCATAACAGTTGTCAACACCAACCCTTGAGGTAGACGACAATGAGAAATGTCTTTACAATTCTGCAGGAAAGTTATTTCCAATCTAGAATTCTCTACCCAGCTGAGCTATTAGTCAACTATGAATGGAGATATTTTAAGACATCCAAGGTCTCATAAGCACCCCTCAGGAGAGCAGTGATAACAGCAAAAACAGCAGAGCTCTGAGAATTGGCCACTCCAGAAGAGCAATGAAAGGACTGTCAAAATGATCAGGTACTTTTTCAGAAGTCTGGGAAGTAACCAAAATGTCACGGCTATTTTGGAGCATTTTTGTCAAGATATATGGCTGAATCCCAGAATTAACAACAAGCTCTGTGGCATTTCAACTTCCCTGGTCCTCTCCTCCACTCTCCAGCTCAGCAGGAGCTTTGAAAAGAACCGCCCACACCCAGGGAAGCCTCCTGAGGGAGCACAGGACATGGAGCATTTTCAAAGCCTCGTTCCCAAAGAATTGTCACGATTTCCTTGGCTGGGGTTCCCTGGAAGACCCCATGTACAGGGCTATCTGTGTGTGACCTGACAGCTCCCCTCGTGCAAACAGCCTTTTCTCAGGGGAGTTTGTTGAAGGTAATCAGAGGCCACTGTTGAAAATCAAAGCTGCCTGAGCAATGGGTAACGGTTGGCACAAATGATACACTAACCACACAGCTTAAAAGGAGAAGCTGGGGTATGAGGTGTCCACAGGGGCTTTGAAAAGCTCTGACACATTCCTGGGAATATAAGAGGCCATGCACATGTGTAGGGCTGTGTGCAACTGTGTACATACTCAGGAAAGACCTTGAGGAGTGCTAAGCTGTCACCTCTGACAGACCTCGAGGTTCTGTGCAAATAGAAAGTGAAGGCTGAGGGCAAGGTGTAAATTCTAAATTCAGTGTGTTGAACATATGTCCCAAGACACACGCACACAGAACACCTCTGAGCAGCAAACACTGGGAGAGTGACTGTTTCCAGTCATTTAAGGAAATCTCTAACCAATCATTAGCCTACCACCAAGCTGAGTAGAGACTTCAGTGGCCACACACAACAAGGAATAGAGACTTTATGGAATTAGTTCAGAAACAACTACAATGACAACAAACAACCAACACAACAAACCCTGGGGAGCAAGAAAATCTGATTTCCAGAGTTCCCACATTATCTTATTTGAAATATCCAGTTTTCAACAAGAAACTACATGGAATGCAAAGAAAGAAGAAGAAAGTATGGCCCATACACAGGAAAAGGGAATCAATGGAAACTGTCCCTGATGGTGGAGTTGCTGGAAAAAGACTACATATCAGCTACTTCAATATGTTCACAAAACTAAAAGAAACTATGTCTAAAGAACTAAAGGAAAGTGGGAGCATGATGTCTCACCAATTAAAGAACAGCTGTAATGAGACACAAATTTTAAAAAGGAACCATGTAGAAATTCTGGAGTTAGAATGTACAATAACTGAAATGAAAGTTCACTACTGGAACTCAAGAGCAGCTTTGAACAGAGAGAAGAAAACTCAGCAAACATGAGGACAGTCAGCAGAGTTGATTCAGGCTGAGGAAAAGAAACAAGGATGAAGAACATGAGCAGAGATTCAGAAACCTGTGGGCACCATCAAGCATACTGCACACACATAATGGGAGTCCTAGCAGAAGAACAGAGAGATAAAGGTCTAGAAGGAATATTGAAGAAATATTGAAAACTGAATACTCCCCAAATTTGATGACAAACATTAATCTACACACCCAAGAAGCAGAGTGAACTCCAAGTAGGATAATTTCAGAAATCTACACCCACACACATCATAATCACACCATCAAAACACAAAGAGAGCTGCTCTTGCTTGGAAAGCAGCAAGAGAGATGTGAGATGTGCCTCATCGTGAACAAAGGATCCGTCCTCAATAACATGGACATCAGATTTCTAATCAGAAACCATAGAGGACAGAAAGCAGTGGGATGACAATATCCCTCAGGAAGTGACTGGAGGATGTCACAGGCTTGGGAAGGGGCCTCTGGGCTCCACCAATTGTCCAGTCAGGGTAAATGAGGAGACCAGAGAACAACCCTGTTGGCCATGACACCCCGATTTAATCTTGCTATGGCCACACCAGAGCCTAGGAATCTGGGCTGTGCTGTAAGCCGGGTAAGGACCCTGAGCCTGGCAGGGAGCAGCCTCCACCAGAAGAGGCCCCACCCGGACATCCACGGCCCTTGCTGACAACCAGGACACTTTGTGATGGGTCTGTGTGTGTGTGTGTGATAATCAGTGCCCCTTGAGTTCAAGTATGAGTTTGTGTTTTCACGTGAGTTTGTCTGAGTGTGGGTGGCTTTGTGGGTGAGTAGATTTCTCTGTGTTGGGTGTGTGTGTTTGTCAGCAGGAGCTTAAAAGCAGAAGCCCGTTACCCATAAACCAACTCCGGGAGGCGGGCTCTGCCCGGCACCCTCTTCCGCCGCTATTCCCTCCTCGGCCGCGGCCTTCGGCGCCCCCCAGCGCCCGCCTGCGGAACTGCAGCCGCAGCCGCACTGCCGGGGCCTCCACCTGGATCCCAGCGCTGCGCTGGGCGGGTCGGCACTGCGAGTCAGGTGAGGCGGCCAGGCCCGCGGCCCCACAAGCTGCATGCAGCTTCCACACTTCCTTTCTGTTCCCAGGAAGGAGGGGGAATTGGGGGGTTTCCTCAGCGGGCGCTCCATGCCGCGGTGGGAGGGACAAAGCGAGCAAAACGCCACCAAGTTTCCCAGCGCCCTGGCTTGGACTGCAGCTCCCTACCTGCTTTCTAGGGCGCTCCCCCTGGGTTTCCTCCGTCTCCTGTGGGGGGGCCAGAGCCATGTCCCGATGTCTAACAAGGAAGCCATTGTGCTGACGTCACCCCTGGACTCTAAGTCTCAGGTCACAGTGTCCAGAGTACCCTTCCCAGCGCGAGTAAACACCTGTGACACAGGTGGTCCCTGGGGGTGCTCATCCCTCCACCCCAGCACCTTCACCAGAGCAGAAGCCCAGAGAGGGCCGGCTAAGTATGTTTCCAAAGTAAGAAATCTCAGTAATTTACATGTAGAGCAGCAGCTCAGAGCATGCGTTTTGAGATGGACCTGGATGCTCCTCTGCGACCCTGACCTCCTGACCTGACTCCTGATTCTCCTCCATGCCTTGGGGACCATAAAGCCAACTGCCTTACAGGGCTGTTGGAGTTCAAGTGGAGTGAGCAGCAGAGCCTGGCACGTGAGTGCCTGATCAATGGAAGCTGCAATTGCACAATGATTG
Organism: Ceratotherium simum simum; assembly: GCF_057802395.1. Taxonomy (NCBI): domain Eukaryota; kingdom Metazoa; phylum Chordata; class Mammalia; order Perissodactyla; family Rhinocerotidae; genus Ceratotherium; species Ceratotherium simum. The sequence goes on from NC_141924.1 coordinate 8,049,661, forward strand.
CAACAGACCATCGGCCTCACGATTGTACTGTGTGCTCATTGTACTCATGAGGTTTCCTCAAGGCCTCCCATCCTGGACAACGGGCCCTTAGTATCTGGGGCTCTGCCTGATTTATAGGCATGTCTGTCCCTGCCCTTCATATCCTCATTAGGGTGACTGCTTGGGAGGGTGTGACACATCCAAAACAAAGGGTGGATAAAGACCGACTATCCAGGGCCACTGTGTGACCAACAGTGGGACCATCCTGCCCCCGCCTGACACCACCTGATTATCCAACAGTGCTGGGTAGAGAGTTGCTGCCCATAGGACAGGACATTCAACTGAGGCCAATGAGAGGCCACAGGCTGGATCTGGGAGTCCCCAGGGTGCCTGTGTACTTTGATCTCTTGGTCTGTTGAGTGGCCTCAAAAGTGCTCTCTCGGCCACCTGGAGGTTCATGGACCCTCGTCCCACACAGACCAGTCCTCAGCCAGACTTGCAAAGCCTCACTCAAGGTGTCTCCCTCCCACTGCCCCTCACCCTCCTGCACAGGACTTTGCAGTGGCCCTTTGGTCCTGCTGCCAGATCACCATGGCTTGCAGTGCCAAGCCAGCCAATGTCCTCCAGGAAGTCTTCCCAGAAAGTCTTGGGCCAGCCTGGTACAGTGTCCGCATGACCCTCAAAGCAGTCCCCCCACTGCTGGCCTTCCATGTCAGCTCTCTGCCTTCCCAAGCCTCCTCTTGGTCATGAGCACCTTGGAGCGGGGGGCCACCATCGTCTTCCCCCAAGGCTGTGAGTGCCCAGCCCAGCACCCAGCACATGGTCCGGCCAGCGGGGGTGGAACAGAATCAAGGCCTGAGCAAGGCAAGATGCACAGAAGGCCTCGTAAACTGAGGAAGGCCCAGCTGGGTCCCAGTAGGCTATACCCTCTGGCCCTGGGCTTGGCAGGAGAGTGGGGATGTGGGAATTCAGAAGGGGAGGAGCAGCTTTCACAAGCCAAGCAGGAATTACAAACGTCAAAAGCCAATACCAAGAGGCCACAGCCGCGGGGAGCCACCTCTGGGTTGACATCTCTGAGTGGGGGATGTCCAGAGGCACCCTGGGAAGAAGCTGGTCCTCTTATTGTTGGGGAGGGACAGAGGGAGAGAACTGGGGGAAAGGGCATTGTGGAGTGCCTCCTGCAGGCTCTGCTTCAGCTGGGGAGAGAATTCTCCAGTTGCTTCCAGGATGAGAGCTTGCCTCACATACCCCTGGGATGAGTGAGGGGCCTGACCCCTACCCGGGAAATGCCCCTTCCCCACCCTCTGGGCTCCTTCTCCTTCCCATTTGAGTGTGTTTTGGCCTCAGAGTCCCCATCAGCTTCACTGATTTGAAAAGTCAGCCTCAATTCCCACCCCTTGTGTTACTGAAGAAGGATGGTCCTGAGGATGGCAGGCAGTGGCCCTGCCCTGGCATGCTGAGGTCACCTTCCTTCTTGGAGGGCAAAAGAGGCTGACCAAGAGGGAGGGCCTGGGAGCCACAATTCTAGCCTCCGTTGGCATGCACTGGCATGTGCTGTTGCTGAGGTTTGCATCTTTCCTTCAGGGACCACAGAGTCAGGGTTGGGAGGCGTGGGCCTAGAGCAGGGGGGGATCTGGCCCAGGGAGAGGGAGGAGGCTGGCAAAAGGGGAGGTCTGAGAATCCATTTCTTGTGGTCCTTAGAAGGCCTGTGAGGGTGTAAAGAAATTACATCGTCCCCATTTGCTTCCCTCCCCCATCTTCCAGAAAGAGTTTGAGCAGCTGATGTTCAAGGACAAATGATAATGAGGAGGGGGAAGCAGGCCCCCTCCTCTGGGGACAGAGTCACGTCCTATGCTAAGCCACCCTAGTACCCTGAGCTTCCTGGCAGCTCAGTCAACAAGGGGAAGTTCCAACCTCATGTTTCTCTGAGTCAGGAGGGTGGACACAGGCAATAGGAAACTCATCCTCTGGGTGGCCTCAAGAGCTAGAGGTCAAAGAACAGTTTGTAACCAACCTGGGAAGGGTCTCTTGGCCTCCGAACTGGCTGGTTAGGTGGCCAGGGAGCGCTGAAAACAACCCCGCTTTCTTGCTACCCCCAGATGCAAACCTACAATGGGCAAAATCAGGTGGAAATCCCAGAGGCTGAGCCAGGCGCCAGCCCAGTGAGGGTTCTCAGCATCACCGCCAGCAGCCTCCAAGCTGGGAGAGGAGGGGGTTGGCTCCAGGCAACATGACAATAGGTGCCTGGTGCTGGGTCTGCGTGTGTGTGTGTGTGTGTAAGTGATGCACATATTAATGTGTGTTTATGTGGTTTTGTGGGTGTGTAAATGTGTATGTGCATGTGCTGTGTGTCAGTCTGTGAGCATGTGGGTAGTGCCTGAAGGTGTGAGTGGTCTGTGAGTGTGTAATCTGTGTCCTTGTGTATTGAGTGTACTAGTGTGAAGTGAGGGACACGGAGAACTCATCCCTCCTCCACCCCGTGGTCCCCCTGGTCGTTGTGACCTCCCTACAGCAAGTGCCAGTACAAACCTGGGAGGTGACAGTCACTCAGGAGGAGGCAGGTGAGATACAGGAAGGCAAGAGTGTTCTTGGGATGAAGCTGTGACCACATTATGGAGTGTGAGCCTGATGACAGGTGGGGGGAGGATCAAGTCCAAAGACCTTGGTTCTTCCTGGGAGCCGGCACAATGCTGGGAAGTCACGCTGGGGGTGAGGACTTCCATTTTCTCTACTCGCCAACCTGGGTAAGCACCTGGGGAGGGCAGCAGGGAGAGGATTCTGTGGTCACCCCTGACCTGACCTTCCCTGGCCCCTCCCTGCACCCTCTGGCAACACAGTCATCCCAACAGGTGGGGTCAGGGCAGAGGGCCAAGGCCAGTCTCAGTTCCCTTTATAAAGAGGACCCAGACTTGTCAAACCCTCAGGGTTGGTGAGAGTGCCCTGTCTGGCCTGGTCCGAGGTGCCTGGTGTGGTGAGGGGTGCCAGTGTGTCCAGAGGAGCCCAGTGTGTTCTGAGGCAGCCATGGGTCTGCTGACTGGGGAGACACTGGGGCCCCTGGCTGTGGCCATCTTCTTGCTCCTGGTAGACCTGATGCACCAGCGCCAACGCTGGGCCCCATGCTACCCACCAGGCCCCATGCCCCTGCCTGGGCTGGGCAACCTGCTGCAGGTGGACTTCCTGGATACGCTTTGCTCCTTTACGTGCATGAGGAAGGTGGGGGTGGGCAAAGAGGTTCAGGGGACCCCACCCAGCAGCAGACAGTGGGTGGCGGTGAAGCCACAGGCTGGACAGGGAGCTGGGGGGAATGAGGAGGCAGGTTTTAGAGGCCTCCTGGGGGAGGGCATCTGTGCAGGGCCTGGAGGACAGTCTGAATTTTCCAATCAAACGTCGGAGAGGGCAAAGGCCTGGAGGGGGTGGGACTTGGCAGTGGGTTTGGGATCCAGTGGGACAAGGCTTAAGTCATGTGAGCCTGAGTCCCTTCTGAGGACATCAGGAGAGGTCTTGAGATTTGGGGGAGGGGAGTCTGGTCATGAGCCCCCCCTTTTTTTTTAATAGTATATATATATTTTTTTATTGATGTTTTAATGGTTTCTAACATTGTGAAATTTTGGGTTTTCAAACAAAATTTGGGTTTTCAAACAAAATTTTTTCAAAAAAAATTTACATTTTGGTTTGTCCATCACCATATATATGACTCCCTTCACCCCTTGTGCCCACCCCCTACCCCCCAGCCCCCACTGCCCCTGGTAACCACAGTCCAGTTTTCTCTGTCCATATGTTGGTTTATATTCCACATATGAGTGAGATCATACAGTGTTTGTCTTTCTCTTTCTGGCTTATTTCACTTAACATAATACGCTCCAGGCCCATCCATCTTGCTGCAAATGGGACGATTTTGTCTTTTTTTATGGCTGAGTAGTATTCTATTGTATATATATACCACATTTTCTTAATCCAATCGTCAGTCGAGGGACACTTAGGTTGCTTCCACTTCTTGGCTATGGTGAATAATGCTGCAATGAACATAGGGGTGCATAAGCCTCTTTGGATTGTTGATTTCAGGTTCGTTGGATAGATTCCCAGTAGTGGGATGGCTGGATCATAGGGCATCTCTATTTTTAATTCTTTGAGGAATCTCCATACCATTTTCCATAGAGGCTGCACCGATTTGCATTCCCACCAGCTGTGTATGAGGGTTCCTGTTTCTCCACATCCTCTCCAACATTTGTTGTTTTTTGTCTTGGTGATTATAGCCATTCTAACGCACATGAGGTGGTATCATAGTGTTGTTTTGATTTGCATTTCCCTGATGATTAGTGATGTTGAGCATCTTTTCATGTGCCTATTGGCCATCTGTATATCTTCCTTGGAGAAGTGTCTCTTCATTTCCTCTGCCCATTTTTTGATCGGGTTGTTTGTTTTTTTGTTGTTCAGTTGTGTGAGTTCTTTATATATTATTGAGATCAACCCCTTGTCAGATGTATGTTTTGCAAATATTCTCTCCCAGCTGGTTGGTTGTCTGTTCATCTTGATTCTGGTTTCATTTGTCTTATAAAAGCTCTTTAATCTGATAAAGTCCCACTTGTTTATTTTTTCTTTAGTTTCCCTAGTCTGGGTAGGCATGTCATCCGAAAAGATTCCTTTAAAACCAATGTCAAATAGTGTGTTGCCTATATTTTCTTCTATGAGTTTTATAGTTTCAGGTCTGGTCATTAGCCCCTTTTAAATCAGGAAATCGAGGTTGAGAGGGGACACTGACCAGGTTCAAATCTCTTCCTGCTGTGAGACCTTGGTCCTCACTGCTCACCACTCTGAACCTCGGTTTTTTTACCTGTAAAATGGGATGCTAACTTGGCCTTCCGACAATCTTGGTGACCTTTGCAAAGTCATAGCTGGGTGGTCTGATCCAACGTGAGGTCCTCAACCATACAGGTTGGGACCACTAGCGTCACGAGCCCAGACAGAGTCCCTGCACCCTCTCACTGCTGGCAGCCTTGGGCCAGCAGGCTAGGGCCGGGAGACAGAGCCCAGCAACTTGGCGGGGACGGAGCTTGTCGAATGAAATTGACCATCGGCCTGCAGCTGCGGCGCCCCTTCGGGGACGTGTTCAGCCTGCAGTCGGCCAGACACCCGCGGTCGTGCTCAACGGGCTGGCGGCCATGCGCGAGGCGCTGGTGGACCGCAGCGAGGACACTGCCCACCGCCCACCTGCGCCCATCTTCAAGAACCTGAGCTTCGGGCCACGCTCTGAAGGCAAGCGGAGGAGGGGAGGACCGCGGCCCGGCGGGGACTGGGCCCGCAGTGACTCCAGACCTGGCAGGGTCAAGCGGAGGCAGGGTGGTGGTCTTCTGGTGTAAGGAAGAGTCAGCGAATCTGAACCGGTGGCAGGTGCAGGAAGGAGCCGGTCGAAGGGTGGGGAGGGGAATGTGGGCGGGGCCTCACAGGGTGTGGGCGGGACCCGGGCCACTGTGAACAGGAAGCTCGTTCGCGTGCGGGGGAAGGAGGAGGAGGGAGTCAGTGGGGGCGGGGAAGGGGCGGGCCGGGACCTTCACTGAGTTGGAATAGGGTCACGGTGTGCAGAGCTGAGAGTGGTGCCAAGACCTGGCCGCAGTGGGGAGAGCTGGCGAGCAATGTGGGCGGGCAGAGGGTGGGACCTGTCCCTGGTCAGAAAGATGTGTAAAGTGGGGGTGATCTGGTGGTGATGGAGAGAAGTAGTGTGTGAGAGGTAGTGGGCGGGAGTGTGTAAGCAGGGCAAAAGTCCGGGTCACACCCCCGAAGTAGATGGAAGGGCAAGCGAGCCAACCAACAAGACGTGGGCGCAGAGGCGGGGCCAGGGCTCACCCGAGCCACACGCACGTCCGCCCGCCCCCAGGGGCGGCCTTTGCGCGCTGTGGGCGGCAGTTCAGGGAGCAGCGGCGCTTCTCCGTGTCCACCCTGCGCAACTTCGGCCTGGGCAAGAAGTCCCTGGAGCAGTGGGTGACCGAGGAGGCCTCGTGCCTCTGCGCCGCCTTCGCAGACCAGGCCGGTGAGTGCTGGGCTGAGGGACAGGAGACAGGGATGGAGGCTGGGGAAGAGGAGATGGAGGCGACCCCCTGACCTGCACCGTCCCCTCCCAGGACGCCCCTTTAGCCCCAACGCCCTCCTGAATAAAGCGGTGAGCAACGTGATCGCCTCCCTGACCTTCGGGCGCCGCTTCGAGTACAGCGACCCGCGCTTCATCAAGCTATTGGACCTAGTGAAGGAAGTAGACAAGGAAAATTTCAGCTTCCTGCACCAGGAGCCAAGGTGGAGGGGGCCAAGGAGCCCTGCAGACAAGCTCCATGGAGGAGGCCTTCGCACTGCAATGGGCCTCCATGGAGGCGGATTTGGATAGAAGGGGGTCAGGGTCAGCAGGACCCAGGAGAGGGCTGAGGAGCCTGTACCTCCTTCATTGGAAGGGAGGGGAACCCATGAGATGTAGATTTTAGGTTTATCCTTCTGGTGCCCAGGCAAGGAGACAGGGTAGAGGCGGGAACTTAGGGAGGAACCAGGTCGATGATGGGGACACCCTGGAGGTGGCTGGGACCTGACAGATTGAGGTGAACACCTGAGCACAGGGAGGATCCGGGGCCCCACATCTATGCCCAACACAGGGGCTGAATGCGATCCCCGAGCTCCTGCGCATCCCTGGGCTGGCTACCAAGATCTTTCCAGGTCAGAGGGCCTTCATGGCCCTGCTTGATGAGCTGGTTGCCGAGCACAGGATGACCCGGGAACTGGCCCAGCCTCCCTGAGACCTGGCTGAAACCTTCCTGGACGAAGTGGAGAAGGTGAGGTGCCAGGGACAGGGTCAGAGGTTGTGGGTTGAGGGCCCCATGAGGGGAGCCTGGGGAAACTGGGGCCTGTGTATCAGCCAGTGATCAGTCAGCCGAGGTGATGGGTGCAGAGTGGGAGGCCATGGGGCGCTTCCTCCTGCTGCCCCTGAGCCCACCCTTTCTGCATGGCCCAGGTCAAGGGGAACCCCGAGAACAGCACAAGGATGAGAACCTGTGCCTGGTGGTGGCTGACTTCCCTGCGGGGATGGTGACCACCTCGACCATGCTGGCCTGGGCCCTCCTGCTCATGATCCTGCACCCAGACGTGCAGTGTGAGCCCAGCCTGGGGGCGTGGTGTGATGGGCCAGGGAGGAGAGGGACAGGCTGGGCACCCTGAGCTTGGGTTGGCCACCAGGAGCTCTGAGCAGAGGCTGGGCCCTGGCTCAGGGGTCAGAGTGACCTCCTCCTCCCCGTGGCCACAGCCCCTGCGCAGGAGTCAGGAGGAGGTCGGGGTCCAGCCTCCTGGGTTCTGACCATTGTGGGGACGCTTGTCTGTCCAGGCCGTGTCCAACAGGAGATCGATGAGGTGATAGGGCAGGCGCGGAGACCAGAGATGGGGGACCAGGCCCACATGCCCTTCACCATGGCTGTCGTCCATGAGGTGCAGCGCTTTGGGGACATCATTCCACTGGGCTTGCCCCACATGACATCCTGTGACATTGAAGTGCAGGGCTTCCTCATCCCCAAGGTAGGCCTGCGACCCTCCTCACCCCAGCTCAGCTCCACCTGCCACCTGGTAGCCCCAGCATGGCCACTGCCAGGTGGGACCAGGACTGAAGCAGAAGCCACCTAATCCTCATTTCCACAGGCACCAACTGTCCAGCCTGGGTGGGTGTGGGGATGAAGCAGAGGCAAACGCCCCAGTGTGGGGAGAGGAAAACAAAGTAACATGCACCCCAGTGTGTTGGAGGAGCGGTGCATGAACGGACAGGTGGCAGTGTGGGCGCCCATGGGAGGCCTGTCACATGGCTTTACCATGGGGACAGGGAGGGAGCTGTGAAGCTTCTCAGGCTGAGATTGACCTGAAAGAGTCCAGGTTTGTGCCAGGCAGAGAATGTGGCCCATGTGGGTTTGGTGGCGGGGTTATGGGCATCTCCCAGCCCAGACCCCACCCATGCCAGGCATCTCTTGCCAGGGCACAATGCTCATCACCAACCTGTCCTCGGTGCTGAAGGACAAGACCATCTGGAAGAAGCCCTTCCGCTTCCACCCCGAGCACTTCCTGGACGCCCAGGGCCGCTTCGTCAAGCAGGAGGCCTTCATGCCCTTCTCAGCAGGTGCCTGTGGGGAGCCTGGCTCGCTGCCCCCTCCTGAGGGAGACTTGGAGGCGTGGACCCCACTCCACTAGGCTCACTGACCCCCCCATACCCACCCACAGGCCACCACTCATGCCTCGGGGAGCCCCTGGCCCGCATGGAGCTCTTCCTTTTCTTCACCTGCCTCCTACAGCGCTTCAGCTTCTCGGTGCCCGCTGGGCAGCCCCGCCCCAGCGACCACGGTGTATATGGTGGACTGGTGACCCCCTCCCCCTACCAGCTCTGTGCTGTGCTCTGCTAGAGGGGGGAACAAAGCCCCCATCCCACTGCTCAGCAGGGTCCCTGATGTACAGTAAACCAGTCCGATGGCTCCAACCTGGTTTGAGTCCCACCCAGGCCCCCTGAACAGCCCCTGGAAGTACTTTGGCCTAAGCAACCTCCCCAGGCCCAGCTCCTACCCCTCCCTGATCCAGCCTTATCTGGCATTTGACCCCATTTGAGAGACAGGTATACTGAGGCTCAGAAGGTGACAGCTTACGGCCTAGTCTCCCATGGAGACCCAGCACTGGCTGCCCTGGTTGGTGACTAAGTCCATGTAGAAGTCTTGACTCCTGAGTGTCAGGGAGTGGGAGGAGTGTGAATGGGCTTCTGATAGGAATCAGCCCGATCCCTGGCTGGGTGAGCACCCTCAGCTTCAGGGATTCACTACAAGGATGCAGAGGGGTAAGAAAGGCTGTTATATTCACGGTTATGTTCTTTCCAGAGAAATGATCCAGATAGAATCAGCAGTGGTCAAAGGCACATAGGTGGAGTTCAGGAAGAGCAGGCACAAGCTTCCAACTGTCTCTCCAGAGGATTCTTGCAGACTCTGCTCCATTCTCCCAGCAATGATGTGTGACACAGCAGAGAGTATTGCTCACCAGGGAAGCTCACCTGAGTCTGAGTGTCCAGGCATTTGGTTGGGGGTCAGTCACTTGGGCTTGGAGAGGCGCGTGCCTGACCTCAGTTGCTCATTCTCTAGCCCCTCTCAAGGTCAAGCAGTGTGGCCCAAGGTCCCTGTCATTAGTCACATTGTTGGCATAAACTGTGTGGTGTGACCCCAGGCCCCAGGTACAGAGACGCTCTGGTCTGGCAAGTCATCCCAAGGGCATAGGGGATGTTTCACAGGAGTCTGTCAAGGTCCCACCATTTTTTTTGGAATGTGCGGGGATTGAAAACTCCGAACCTACTGAGTAAACTTTTTACTGCACAGGTCATCCCTCTGGTTTTGGCTCCTAAGCTAAAATGGTCATATTTGTTTGAGTATCTACAATTGGTGTGTGTGTGTGGGAAAATACAACATAAAATTTACCGTCAATCATTTTGACTCTACAGTTCAATGCTATTAAGTTCTCATATTGTTGTGCAACCACCACCCCATCGACCTCCAGAACTCTTTTCATCTTGCAAAACTGAATCTCTGTCCCCCTTAGACAATAACTCCCCATGCCCCCTCCCCATAGCCCCTGCCAACCACCGTTCTACTCTCTGTCTCTATGAATGTGACTACTCTAGGGACCTCATATGAGGGGACTCTTACAGTATTTGTCTTTTTGTGACTGACTTATTTCGCTCAGCATGATTTCCTCAACGTTCATCTATGTTGTGACATGTGTCAGCCTTTCCTTCTTTTTTTAGCTGAATAATACTCCATTGTATGGATAGACGACATTTTGCCTATCCCTTCATCCGTCGATGGACACTTGGGTTGCTTCTACCTTTCAGCTTTTGTGAACACTGCTGCTGTGAACATGGGGTACAAATACCTCTTTGAGACTCTGCTTTCATTTGTGGATATAGAAGCATCAGACTGTTTTCCACAGCAGCTGCACCATTTTACATTCCCACCAGCAGTGCACAGGGGTTATGATTCTCCACACACTCGCCAACACTTGCTATTTTCTGTTTTGATGATAGTAGCCATTCTAATGGGTGTGAGGTGGTATCTCATTGTGGTTTTGATTTGCTTTTCCCTAATGATGAGTGATGTTGAGCATCTTTTCATGTGTTTATTGTCCATTTGTATATCTCTTGTTTGAAATGTCTATTCAAGTTCTTTGCCCATTTTAAAATCAAGTTGTGTGTTTTGCTGTTGTTGCTTTTGAGCTTTAGGAGTTCTCTCTATATTCTAGACATTAATCCCTTATCAGATACAGTCATGTGCCACATAACAACGTGTAGGTCATCAGCGACTGCATGTGTGACAGTGGTCTCATAGGATTAGTACCATAGAGCCTATGTGTGTGGTAGGCTATACCATCTAGGTGTGTGTAAGTACACTCTATGATCTCACAATGACGAAATCGCCTAATGATGAATTTCTCAAAATGTGTCCCCGTCATGAAGTGACACATGACTTTATATGATTTGAAATATTTTATCCCATTCTGCAAGTTAGCTTTTTACTCTGTTGATAGTATCTTTTGACGTGCAATATTTTTAAAATTTTTATGAAGTCCACCTTGTCTACATTTTTTTTTTGTTGCTGATGGTGCTCAGGGCAGGTTACCCCAGGAAGCATCACTCTGGTGTGTGGATTATTTCGAGCCGAAGACAATAAAGACTCAGAAAACTCAGGAAGAGCATTTGAGTTTCCCCTCCAAAACTGCCTAAAGAATTTAAAACAAAAGATCTGTTTCAGGAAGGAGTTATTATCATGATGGCTGTAATAATAATGTAAAATAGATGTTACAATAGGAAAGACACTAAGCCCCTCTTATCAAAAACTCTGTCTCTCCCTGGCCACATTCTCTATAGGTGGCCCTGAAAAGAGTTGTCAGGCAAACATTTGCATTTCTATCTCCAAGTGAATTGTCTTCTTCCCCTCTGAAATCCCAGACCATTACCCACCCCCAACACCTTCCTCACCTTTAGCTACAATACTTAAGCAAGCAGCTTAGACAGAAGGACGAGCTGCTCGTTTCTGAGTTTCTCCCATGTATACATGTTATTAAACTTGGTATTATTTTCTCCTGCTAACCTGTCCTGTTAATTATTTGGCCAGCCATAAGAACCCTAAGGAAAAGGGCAGAGGGGGATTCTCCCTCTTCCCCTACATTGCCCATGCCTTTGGTGTCATACCCAAGAAATTATTGCCAAATCCAATGTTGAGTACCTTTTGTCTTTTTTCTAAGACGTTTTGCTTAAGAATTTTCTTAGTTTTCTTCTAAGAATTTTCTAGTGTTAGCTCTTACATTTAAGTCTTGGTTGCATTGTGAATTAATTTTTGTATATGGTGCTAGGTGAAGGTCCAACTTCATTCTTTTACATGAAGGTATCCAGATTTCCCAGCACCATTTGTTGAAAAGACTGTCCTTTCCTCGTTGAATGGTCTTGGCACCCCGCCGAAATCATTTGACTGCATATGAGGGTTTGTGTCTGGGCCTTCTATTCTCTTTGTTAGTCTAGATCGCTGTCTTTTTGCCGGTACCACAGTGTGCTGATTGCTGTAGCTCTGGAGTAAGTTTTGAAATCAGGAACTATGAGTTTTATTCTTCTTTTTCAAGACTGTTTTGACTATTTGGGGTCCCTTGCGATTCCATATGAATTTCAGGATTGATTTTTCTATTTCTGCAAAAAAGTCATTGGGATTCTGATAGGAATTGTGTTAACTTTGGAGATCATATTGAGTAGTCTTGATGCCTTTACTATATTGTTTTTTAATTCATGAACCTAGGATGTCTTTCAATTTACTTGTGTCCTCTTTACTTTGTCTCAGCAATGTTTTGTAGTTTTCATGGTACAAGTCTTTCACCTCTTTTGTTAGTTAATCCTAAGTATTTTATTCTTTTTGATGCTATTGTAAATCAAAATGTTTTCTTAATTTCCTTTTTGGATTGTTCATTGTTAGTGTATAGAAATACAGCTGATTATTTATTTACTTATGCTGAGGAAGATTCGCCCTGAGCTAACACCTGTGCCAGTCTTCCTCTAGTTTGTATGTGGGTCGCCACCACAGAGTGCTGCTGACGAGTGGTGTAGGGTCGCATCAGAGAACTGAACCTGGGCCGCCAAGCGGAGTGTGCCGAAGATGACCGCTAGGCCCCGGGTCTGGCCCACAGCTGGTTTTTGTGCATTGATTTTGTATCCTGCTACTTTGCTGAATTTGTCTAGAAGTTCTAACATGGTTCTTTGTGGAACATGGTTCTATGTAGTTTTTCTACGTACAAGATCATATCCTCTGGGAACAGAGATACTGATATTTCTTCCTTTCCAATTTGGATGCTTTGTATTTCTTTTTCTTTCCTAATTCCCCTGGCTAGAACCTCCAGTACTCTGATGAATGGAAGTGGCTAAAGTGACCATCCTTTCTTTGTTCTCGATGTTAAAGGAAAAGCTTTCAGTGTTTCACCATTGAGTATCATGCTTGCTGTGGGTTTTTCATCTATGGCTTTTGCTTTATTGAGATAATTTCTTTCTATTCCTAGTTTGTTGAGTGTTTTTAAGATGAAAGAGTGTTGAATTTTGACAAATGCTTTTTCTGCAACAAATGAGATGATCATGTAGTTTTTGTTCTTCATTCTATTAACGTGGGATATAACATTGACCAGTTTTCATATGTTCAGTCTTTCCTGAAATCTATTAGTAAACCTCATCTGGTCATAATCCTTTCCCACTTGTATAATCCTTTTAATATGCTGCTGCATTTAGTTTGCTAGTATTTCCTCCCTTCCTCCCTTCCTCCCTTCCTCCCTTCCTCCCTTCCTTCCTTCCCTCCCTCCCTCCCTCTGTCCCACCTTCCCACATTCCTTCCTATTTATTTATTTATTTTGTGAGGAAGACCAGCCTGAGCTAACATCCAATGCCAATCCTCCTCTTTTTTTTTTTTGCTGAGGAAGACTGGCCCTGCGCTAACATCCGTGCCCATCTTCCTTTACTTTATATGGGACGCTGCCACAGCATGGCTTGCCAAGCGGTGCGTCAGTGTACGCCCGGGATCCAAACTGGCGAACCCCAGGCCGCGGCAGCGGAGCACGTGCACATAACTGCTTGCACCACTGGGCCGGCCCCTGCTAGTATTTTCCTGAGGACTTTTACATCAATGTTCATGAGTAATATTGGTTTGTAGTTTTCTTTTCTTGTAGTTTCTTCTTCTGGCTTTGAAATCAGGATAATGCTGGCCACACAGAATGAGTTAGGAAGTATTCCCTCCTCGTCCATTTTGTGGAAATTTTTGAGTAGGATTGATCTTATTTATTCTTTAAATATTAAGTAGGATTCAACAGTGGAACCATCAGGTCCAGGGACTGCTTTCTTCGGAGATTTTTGATTATTCAATCTCCTTGTTAATTAAAGGTCTATTCAAATTTTCTCTTTCTTTATTATTCACTCTTGGGAACTTTTGTGTTTGTAGGAATGTGTCCGTTTCATCAATAGGTTATTCAATTTGTTGGCGTACATCTCTTCACAGTACTCTCTTATAATGCTTTTTCTTTGTGTAAAATCAGTAGTAATGTTCCCACTTTCATTTCTGATCTTACTAGCTTGAGTCTTCTCTCTTTTTTTCTTAGTCCATCGAGCTAAAAGTAGGCCAGCTTTGTTGATCCTTTTGAAGAACCGACTTTTGGCTTAATTGATTTTCTGTATTATTTATCTAGTCTCCATTTCATTTATCTCTGCTCTATATTATTTCTTGCTAGCTTTGAGTTTAATTTCGCCTACTTTTGTGCCTCCTTTATTTATTTTTTTTTTGTGAGGAAGATTCACCCTGAGCTAACATTTGTTGCCAGTCTTCCTCTTTTTTTTGTTTGCTTGAGGAAGATTAGCCCTGAGCTAACATTTGTGCCAATCTTCCCCTATTTTGTATGTCAAATGCCTCTATGACATGGTCGAAGAGTGGAGCAGATCTGTACCCTGGATCTGAACCCGCGAACTGGGGCTGCCGAAGTGGAGGGTGTGGAACTTTAACCTCTCAGTCACGGGACTGGCCCCCTTTTCTCCTTCTTTAAGGTGTAGACTTAGGTAGTTGATTTGAGATCTGTTTTAATGTAGGCATTTACATTTATAGACTTCTCTCTGAACACAACTTCGACTGAATTCCATAAGTTTTGGTATATTGTGCTGTTGTTTTCATTCATCTCAAGCCATTTTCTACGTTCTCTTATGATTTCTTCTTTGACCCATCAGTTATTTAAGTGTGTGTTGTTGAATTTACACATATTTGTGAATTTACCAGTTTTCCTTTTGTTTATGATTTCTAGGTTGTGGTGGCTGAATATCCTGATCTCTATCAAGCCAATCCAGCATGACTTGCATGCACAGGCAGCATATCAGCCACTTCATCTGGAAAGTTCCACATGGCATTTAAAGGAGGAGGAGAATAATCTGCCTTCTCAGGTTCAAGGAAAGTTTTCAGTAGTTTCCTGGTGTTGCTCTACCTCCACTTGGGCTATGTTCTTGGCGACCAGAGGTCACAGAGGTGCTTTCTGTTGTCCCAGCATAATTTTTCCTAATGGGAGCGTCCCTGACACAAGTGGCCAAAACATGGACCAGATGAAATCCCAGCCAGTGGCAGCGTCTCTCCCCACACTCTCCTCTATTTCCACTTTTGCTAGTTACACATAGCAATCGCCTCGGGATTGTATATTAGCCTGCTTCTTGGAGGATTTTTTTGTTTTTGTTTCTTTTTTCATTTTCTTACGTTTCCAGTGAACCAGCTCCTCGAAGGTTGGCTCTATCGTTTCTCAGTTCCGTAGATCACGTCTACCTCCAGTCACTGACCACAGTGCAGCTGCTGCGTCACACCACGAGCGATGCGGAAACCATTCCGGAATGAAGATTCGTCAACCGCCACCCCATTCTTCCTATTCCCGAAATATGCCTTCACCACCTTCCAGTGAGTCGGGGTTATTCTAGTGAATCCCACTGTTGAAGCCACCGTGTCGGGGGTCCCCAAGCCCATCCTAAGTCCAGTGATTTGCTGAAGGATTCGGAATGCTGAAATGCTGCTATATTCATGGTTATTGTCTTCGTCTGTCTGGGATCTTACAACACAATATCGTGGAATGAGTGGCCTTTAAATGACAAACTTATTTCTCACAGTTCTGGAGTCTGGGAAGTCCAAGGTCAAGGGTCTGGCAGATTTGATGTCTGGTGAGGCCCCCTTTCTGGTTCACAGAGTGTCACTTTTTCAGTGTGTCCTCACCTGGTGGAAGGGTCAAGGGATCTCTCTGGGTTCCCTTTTATAAGGGCACCAATCCCATTCATGAGGACTCCATCCTCATGTCCTAATCACCTCTCAAAGGCCCCACTAACAAATACCATCACATGGGGATTAGGTTTCACCATATGAATTTGGGGGGACACAAACATTCCTTGTATACCAGTTATGGTTTATTACAGGAAAGTATACAGAATAAATCAGCAAAGGTAAAAGACACATAGGACAGACAGACAGACAGGAGAACATGGCTCAGGTTTCCATTTGTCCTCTTCCAGGGGAGTCATAGGACCAGTGCTTAATTCCCCAGCAACGAATGACACATGCACAGAGTATTGCCAGTCAGGGAAGCGCAACCGAGCCTCAGTGTCCAGGGATTTTATTGGGGTTGATGTTGTAGGCATGGAGCCAGAGTGTGGCTGACAGAAGTGACTAAATCTCCAGCCCCTCCAGAGTCCAGACTGATACATGGATATGCAAGGTCCCCACCACATGTCACATGGGTGGTATGAATGATCTGGCATGGCCTGAGGCTCCAGGAAAACAGAGAGAGTTACCTGGAAGAATATTCCCAGAGTCTAAATATCATCTCCCAGGGGCTGATCAGTGGACAGTCATAGCTTGCAAGGCTCAAGGTTTGAACCTTCCAAACCTGCTGACTTTACCCTTTACTGCAAAGGACTCACTCAGCCTGGAGGCCATATCCCAGGCCCAACTCCACTCACCTCACCACAGGCCAACAGCTCAGCCAGCACCATCAAGTCAACTACCCCAGTTCATCTGCAACACAACAATACGTGGGGATCTCGGAGATGGCCAGGAAGTGATGTGCCAGGTTAAGACCAGGCTCAGTCCTCAGGTGCCAGAGCCCTCCCTGGGAACCCTGATGGCAGTCCAGGGGTGAGCCACCTCCCTGAGCCTCTCAGTCACCCCAAGATAGGATGATCCCCCATTTCCCAGCCCCTCATGGATATTCTTTCCAGGGGCCTCCCCAGTATTGGTTGCCTCATGGCCGGGCTGGAGCTGGAGGTGGTTACTGGTCTGAGTCCACCCCGGGCACCATCCTTTAAGTGGCTGGGTCAGGCTGGGCTCTCAGAGGCTTCTCCAGGGGCAGGGAATAGCCCTGTGGGCTGCAGGCACGCCATAGGGAGAGTTGTCAACCTTGGACCCATGTGAGTGGGCTGGACAGAGGAGGAGAGGCTGCATCGGGACCTCAGAAGAGGACACCTTGGCTCTTGTCCTTCTGCCACAACGCTCTGTGACCCTGGGCCAGTTGTTCCCTGCCCTGGGCTTCTGTTTCCCCTTCGGCCTATGAGATGGTATACCAGATGGCTGCTGGGTCTTGTCTTCCTGCTCTGACAGGAAGCAGGGTCCATGACCTTGTTAGCCAGGAGCCTCAGCTGAACACAGGGACTACCATCCCCCACATGTCCCCACCCGCACAATTGAGTAGCTCTGGACTGAGCACACGGGCAATGCCCAAGGGTTTCTAATGACTGACTGCTTACCTGAGTGTTTGGTGGACCCCTTGGTGCATTTAGGTAACAGCTTGTGGACCACAGACACTCAGGGAGAAGGAGTCCCACCAGTTCTCTGTTGTTAGAGGACCCTCACCCAACAGTCTCCCTGACAGGGGTTCTACCAGCATCTTCCAAGTGCCCTCCTTACAGGGAGCTCCCACCCCTCAGCACTCATGGAACTTGATCTGTCCCTTGGCACTGAGTCGGATAGCCATCCATGGCCCCCTTCAGCCTCTGCAGAGTATCCACTGTTGTGTCAGGGCTTGGTGGCAAGAGGGTTCTTCCTGCAGCTTGTCGAGACAGGGAGTGTGGGCGGGGCCACACTGGGTTTCTGAAGACGTAAGGCCTTGAGAGGAGGAGGTGGGCCTGCAGAAGCAGCAATTCTGTGGATTCATTGATCCCTTGTTATTCATGGTTCTGAGGCTTGGGCATGTCAGAGGCTGGGAACCAGCCCACCCGCAGTTTCCAGAGGATCTGGGGACCCAGCCCCCGGGACTTTCCTCCTTGCTCTCCACCTCACAGGCCTCTTAAAAGCACAAGCAGGCATGTCTTGTGAGTCCCTTGCTTGTAGGACCTTTCCCCAGGTCCAGGGGACCCTTGATGTGAGGGGAGCAGGTTAGCCTTGATAAAAGGGTAGTTATTTCTCCAGCCCAAGGGGAGTGGCCTCAAGTTCCTGTCAACCAGGAAGGAAGCAGGAGGCAGGGGAGATTCATTCAGGAAGGTCGGGGCATCTGGTTATCTGGCCTTCTTCCACACTCTGAGGGGTGTGACTCCATCATTAGACGTTCGACTTCTTACAGCTTTTAAGCATCACCTCTGTCTCTTCCCCTGCCCCCCATTTCTGGACCAGCTGATAATAAATCCCTGGTGCTCTCTCTTTTGGTCCCTACTGGAGTTTCAAACCACCAAGCCGCTACCCACTCAAGCCAGCCCTCACCTCAGCCCATCACCAAACCACAGTAAATATCCAGCCCAATCTCCTTTTCTGGCTGTGTTAAGCCATTTTGGACCTGCTTGAGAGGCCAGCCCTGCTCTGCCCAGAGACCTCAACCATGCAAACAGTAAAGCCTTTCATACCCGTTTAGTGTAGGAATGGTGTCAGTCTACATCTGTTATGAGAGGTTTGGGGATTTGATCGGAGACGTAAAAGAAACTTTTCACTCTAAACAAATGGACTGAAGGTATATTTTATTATATAGAGGATAGTAAAGGCGATAGTCCACAAACAGATCCGAATAGGTAAAATAATAAGAGAAAAACACCAGCTCGATCGGAAACTGAAACACCAGATCGGCTGAGATAGTGGCAGATTCGAATAGGTCATGTAATAATAAGAGGGAAAAACATGAGATCGATTGGAAAGGGAAACACCAGATCGACTGAAGGGAAATGACACAAATCAACTGGAAAGAGAAACACCAGGTTGACTGAAAAGAGAACACATCAGTTAATTATTTCACAATAAATCAATTACAACATCCACGCCCCACTGCTGGTAGAGTCCTGTCAATCGACACGGCTGGGCGGGAATCACACGTCCTGGGCAAGGTGTCCTTTCCATAGGTGGAACTTGCACCAGGCCTCGGTTTCCAGCAGTTTATATAAGCAGTTACAGAGTTTACAGAGCAAGCATTTTGTGTCCCCATGCACAAATGGTTATCAGTGGCATATGTGCACTGAGCCCCCTGGCTATCATCCCGGCCCAGTAGTTGTGTACGTGCATTGTTTACCCTGGTTATCATCCTAGCCCGGCACAGATGGCCAGTCTGTCCGAGGCTGCGGCGCCCAAAGGGCCTTGAAAGTTTTACACATTGCAACTATCTCCATGGGAGAAGGGCCAGTTGCCACCACGCAGAAAGCAGCTTTTATATTTCTTTTTGTGCTGGTGGCTGTAGGTCAATGGAGTGGCCAAACATGGCTGTACTCATGTCAATACATTTTCGCCCGTGCCTGTCTCCATTAACCATAAGACACCATGTGCACAGACAATGAACTTCGTACACAAGTACACAAGGCACATCCAAGAACCCCAAATCTAATGACTATAATAATTATAAAACTATCTTGCAATGAAGGACCCAACCCCCAAGGTAACCAATCAATGAATCCCTTAGAATATGAAATGTTATTAACTTGATCTTGTAAATCATGTACAGCATCAAAGATAACATTAGATAAGGTAACACCTAGGCCTAACAAATTAGCTTGTAGAAGTCCAAATCAGCCCCCATCACAGAGGGTAGCAGAAGGCAGGGTAATAGAGAAATTATAATTAGTTTTGTGTAATTGATCAGATATAGGCTTATACTGAGAAGTTGCTTGATGTTTCTGAGACCAAAACTTCTCGGCCAATCATAGTCCAGGTTACAGGTCCCACTGATGTAGAGCAGTTTCTCCAGCAGTGCAGGGTCAAAGGTTGTCCTACGGAGACATCAGTTGGGGTGTAGGTCAGCAGCAGACATGGAGGTGCAGCACAGCATAGCAAGCACGGCAGGAATATCTATTTACGTAAAGAAACAGAATTTTTAGGAACATGATATAATTGTTTACTTCCTAGACACATGACTATGAGTGTTGCAGTGGGCCCTTGGGCCACTATTTCTGCGGCACAGGGAGCCACATTGGGGGGGTGTGTCACCCACATCTTTGTTTCAGGTTTCCATCCATCTGTAGACCCAAATTTTTGCATTCTTCTTTTAGTTAATTTAGTTGGAGGTTGCCCTTCTGACACATTTGGAGTCAGGAGGGGAAGTACCAATAATTGTCCCAATCGTTTCCCAGACTCTATAGTTAATACTGTGTCACTACCATTATATAATATAAATTTTATTTCTCCTTGGTAATCTGGATCAATAACTCCTCCTAGTATATTAATACCTTTTGCTGCTAGTCCAGAGTGTCCTTTTTGACAAATCAAAAGTGTTGTGGGGAAATTGTACCCCTATCCCAGTAGGGACTATAGATTGCTGCTTAGGGGGCAATTGAATAGAATGAACAGTAGATAAATCCAATCCAGCCGCTTTGGCCGTGGCACAAAAAGGCGGGTTAGCAGACTGAGTCAGGGGCCAATAGGTTAAGGTCATAAACTCATGGGTGGCGGCTGCCACTTTTGTAATCTTTGCTGGTAATAACCTTGACAGGGGAGTCTCATTAGGGCCCAACGGCCTGTTATTTAACATATTTAGAGTAGTACTTAGATAATTGTGCCACCCCTTTAATGAGCCATGACTGAGTTTTCTCAATTGTTGTTTAAGCAATCCTTTTATTCGTTTTATGAGGCCTTCAGCTTGGGGGTAATAAGGTATATGATAAATCCATTTTATATAATTTTTTTGTATAAATTTGAATCAACTTACCTGTAAAGTGGGAACCGTTGTCACTTTGAATCTGCCTTGGTGTTTCACAGAATTTTATGGCCCTCTGTTGGGTGGCTGCTTTAGCCGGCATAGCTAATAAATAACCAGAATATGTATCAACAGCAGTGCAGGCATAAATATATCCACAAGAATTTGGCAAGGGTCCAATAAAATCTATTTTCCAGGTATGGGCAGGAAATAATCCCTTTTGGATATGACCTTGGTAGGGGTGTGGAACTCCCCGTTTGTTTAACTGTTGGCATAATTGACATTGTTATATTGCATTGCAGTGGCAATATCATCATGGGTGACAAGGATTCCCCTTTGTTGTACCCACCTGTATGAAGCTTGTTTTCCCAAGTGTCCACTCTTCTCGTGGACCCATTGTGCTAAACCTGGATTGTGTGTTGCACGAATCTGCACCAGCTGATCAGCATAAGAGTTATACTTTTGTTTTGTAGAAATTAAAGAGCTGTGAGCATCAACATGAAATACAGTAACAATTGTATTTTGGCACCATAATCATATGTCTTTCTATAATTTCTTTTTAAGTTAAAAAGATTTTAATTTTGGCAAAAGTTTATCAAGAATATCAAAAGATTTTAAAACAGTTGGTCAAATGGGAAACAATGCCTAGTTATTTATTTAATCAAGCTGACAACAGAAACACTGAAAGGCAAACAGAGAGTTAAAGCAGTCAAAAAACAAAAACCAAAACGTTAAGAGAGAGACTTCAGTCCTTTTGAACATAGGAAATTATTTTAACAAAACATAGATGTTTCGTCTTTTATATAGACTTACTTAAAGGAACACCTTTTAATCTCTATATAAAGAGCAGACCAAAAGTTTAAGAAAATTACCTTTATAAGAGAGAAAGCCAAATCCTAATTTTCCACCAGCTTACTTTAGCCAACTTGATCATGTACAAAACTCCTCAGGGTTTTACTTTTACAAACCTTTTGTCACTTACTTTTTGTATTTAGAATTTGTCCCATGTATTTTTTTTTCTTAGTACATTAGGATAAATTTATCTTTTTTAATAAAACAAACAAAAATATCTCTATCTTTTATATATATTTTATAGATAACATATATTTTGGTTTTTTTTTGTATACAGACTTTCCAGAAATATGTACTTTCTCATAGAAAATTTTTTAACATGCACAGAACATGTTTATCAATAAACCCAAGCATCTTTCATTTTCTCTGAGATAAGAAACCGAAGGCAGACAAATCTATGCTTAGTAACCAATTTTTAATGTTTTATCTTATGTGGAAATGACCCAGAGACTCAATAAATTTTTATTAACTTAATTTAGCAAAACTCCAAAGCTTCACGTTACTAAAAAGATTTTGGAAGCTGTTTTTGAAATAACTTTGCCTTTTAGAAGTCTCTGTGTATTAATTAAAGATTGCATTTCATCATGAGAGGTTTTGAATCCTCTTTTAAGGGTGACCCTTAAGGTGAACTCATCTGAAACAGAGATTCTCCAGAATAGCCATCACAATTTTAAATTACTTTCAAAGTTTACTTATTTTCACTTGCTTCATTTCAGATCAGGATTTCCGGGGGAGTTGAAGCGGGGCCGCTCCGCAGAGAGGGGAGGGGAGCAGCTGACTCAGCTTCGGCTGCCGGCATGTTTAATTACTTTCTCTTAAAGAGGCAATACGGTATTCCTGATTTTATTTAAAAACCTCAAAAGATTAAAATAGGCTTCCCACTAGTTGTTTTAATTTTTAACTGGCTTTTTCCAATTGCATAAGCAAATACATCAGTTTTGGTAAACTGAAATTGCCCCATTTTGCCCATTTTCTCTGGAGTCTATGGAATATTGTGGCCACATGGTGTTACAAGAAAAAACTGTCTTTTTCTTGGACATGGGCTCCTAGCTGAATATAGCCCATTTAGCCAAGAGGTGGCCCAGAGGGCTTTTCTTGGGGACAGATGGAGTTTCCCCTGCTTCAAAATTACAAACATACAGAACAGACAGTCAAATGGGATCCCAAACAGAACAGATAGATGCATCTAACAGATTCCGGGTTAAAGTCCTACGACTATTCCCACTCCAGTAGGGATAGCCCTGCCTCTCAAAGAGACAGGACCCCAGATGGAGGGGAAGGGAGTTTTCGGTGTAAGCCGAAACAAACAAACAGACAAACAAACAAATACTTCTAGAGCCTGTTTCCCTGTCATAAGAAAAATGTGCCCAGGGTCAGCGGTGCCGGGTCAGATAGAAAGCACTGGGAGCAGTCCCTAGGGCAAATCACCTAGGTAGCTGCTGGACTGTTTCCCAGGACATCCTACCCAGCCCAGGGCCACCGAGCCACAGACAAAGAGCCTCCTGGCTGGCTCGCCAAATTATTATTGGATACATATTCAGGCTCTCTATTTGTCACTTAAGAGGGGCCAAATAAAACTAGAATGCCAGGCTCATGGCAAGGAAAGTGTTTCTATTTTGGGTGACATCAGCTGGGACTGTAAATCTGAAACTTCTTTTTCCAAGAGTACCTTCTCCCTTTGTATTTTATCCCTATCTTCCATAGCCCGACAATAAGCAGCCAATAAACACCAACCTCGCTGTGCCAGAAAAGAAACATCATCTCTTTCTTTTTTTTCCCCCACCATCTGCAAAGCTTTGGTCACATCCAATGATTCATATCTCACAGACGAACATCCCAAGATTCACATAATTGTGACCTATGAGCCCACTCCCCAGCCAGAGTGCAAGAGGGAGGGTCCTCCCATCCTGGAATTTCTTCCACCTTGGCTTCAGTTACCTTTTGTTTGAACAGGAAAGCCATCTCCTCAATGGAAACCTGCTCACAGCGCCAATTATGTTATGAGAGGTTTGGGGATTCAATCGGAGACGTAAAAGAAACTTTTCACTCTAAACAAATGAACTAAAGGTATATTTTATTATATAGAGGATAGTAAAGGCGATAGTCCACAAACAGATCCAAATAGGTCAAATAATAAGAGGGAAAAACACCAGCTCGATCGGAAAGGGAAACACCAGATTGGCTGAGATAGCGGCAGATTCAAATAGGTCATATAATAAGAGGGAAAAACATGAGATCGATTGGAAAGGGAAACACCAGATCGACTGAAGGGAAATGACACAAATCAACTGGAAGGAGAAACACCAGGTTGACCGAAAAGAGAACACATCAGATCAATTACTTCACAATAAATCAATTACTCACAACATCCACGCCCCACTGCTGGGAGAGCCCTGTCAATCGACAGGGCTGGGCGGGAATCACACGTCCTGGGCAAGGTGTCCCTTCCACAGGTGGAACTCTCACCAGGCCTCAGTTTCCAGCAGTTTATATAAGCAGTTACAGAGTTTACAGAGCAAGCATTTTGTGTTTCCATGCACAAATGGTTATCAGTGGCATATGTGCACTGAGCCCCCTGGCTATCATCCCAGCCCAGTAGTTGTGTACGTGCATTGTTTACCCTGGTTATCATCCCAGCCCGACACAGATGGCCAGTCTGCCCCAGGCTGTGGCGCCCAAAGGGCCTTGAAAGTTTTACACATTGCAACTATCTCCATGGGAGAAGGGCCAGTTCCCACCACGCAGAAAGCAGCTTTTATATTTCTTTTTGTGCTGGTCGCTGTAGGTCAATGGAGTGGCCAAACATGGCTGTACTCATGTCAAGACAACATCCTAATCAAACTTTGAGTGAGGGAGTCTATCCTGCTTTTCCAGGGTGACTATAACAATGACCTAAAGATTACAGAGTTGTAAAGAAGAAAGAACTCTCAGTTTTAGGAATTCAAGTAGCATCAGACTTCTCAACACCAACACTTGAGGTAGAAGACAGAAATGTCTTTACAATTCTGCGGGAAAAGTTATTTCCAATTCTATACCCAGCTGAACTATTAGCCAAGTATGAATGGAGGCATTTAAGACATCTATGCACCGCTTATCAAGCCATGCTGAGGCAGTGTCCCATATAGAGAAACTAGAAGGGTATACAACTATGACATGCAACTATCTACTGTGGCTTTGGGGGGAAAAAAAGGAGGAAAATTGGAAACAGATGTTAGCTCAGGGCCAATCTTCCTCAAAAACAAAACAAAACAACAAGCAAACAAACGAAAGACATCTATGGTCTCTTAAACACCACAGGAGAGCGGTGATATAAGCAAAAATGGCAGACCTCTGAGAACTGGCCACTGAGGAAGAGCAATGAAAACACCAGCAAAATGATCAGATATGTTTTCAGAGGTCTAGGAATTAACCAAAAGCTCACGGCTACTCAGAAGCATTTTTCTCAAGACACATGGCTGAGTCTCCAAATGAACAGCAAGTTCTGTGGCATTTCCACTTGTCTGCTCCTCTCCTCCACTCCCCAGCTCAGCAGGAGCCTTGAAAAGAACCACCTACAATCCCAGGGAAGCCTCCTGAGGGAGCACAGGACATGGAGCATTTTCAAAGCCTCATTCCCAAAGAATTGTCACTACTTCCCTGGCTGGGAGTTCCCTGGAAGATCCCGTATGCAGGGCTATCTGTGTGACCTGAGAGCTCCCTTCGTGCAAACAGCCTTTTCTCAGCAGAGTTTGTTGAAAGTAATCAGAGGCCATGGTTGAAAATCAAAGCTTCCTGAGGGAATGGATAAGAGTTGGGGCAAATGATACACTAACCACACAGCTTAAAAGGAGAATCTGGGGCATGAGGTGTCCACAGGGGCTTTGAAGAGCTCTGACACATTCCTGAGAATCTAAGAGGCCATGTACGTGTGTAGGGCTGTGTGCAGCCATGTGCATGCGCAGGAAAGACTTGGGGGCGGGGGCGGGGGCGGGTGCCCTGAGCTCTCCCCTCTGACTGACATTGAGCATCTGTGAAAACAGGAAGCGAGGGCAGAGGGAAAGTTGTTAACTCTAAAGCCAGTGCCTGGCTGAGTGTTGAAAGTATGTCCCAACACACACAGAGAGCAACTCTGTGCAGCAAAGACTGGGAGAGTGATTGATTTCAGACATTTAAGGAAATCTAACCAATCATTAGGTGACCACCAAGCTGACTGAGTAGAGACTTCAGTGGCAACACAGCAAGGAATATTTTCTGGAATTAGTTAAGAAAAGTTGCTAAGTAAAGAATCAATCCTCGCCAGCATTTGGTGTTCTCAGTGTTCCGGATTTGACCACTCTAATAGGTGTGTAGGGGAGATGTATTTTTATAAAATAATTCATAAATCTTGGTAAAAAAACACAACAAATTTCGCCATCTCAACCAGTAAGTGTACAGGTCAGTAGTGTTAAGTATATTTGAGACAGGAACCAGCCTAATGAGACAGGGCCATCAGCAAGGCCCCTGGCCTAACAAGATAAGGCCCCTAACCAATCCGCAAGCTAGGCAAATCAGATAGAGACCACCAAGACCCACATTCTGCAGTTTCGGGACGCTCCCTGGCTTACGCATGCGCCCTAGCACCCAAGAGTTGTCTGAAGGTGACCCTAGCTCTATTAGTATAGTAAAAATCACACCTGGGGTGGAGAGCTAGCGTGCTAACTATACATGCAAAGCATTGTGGTGGTGGTACGTTGAACAACAGCGCAAGCGCAAGAAAAGCCCCACCTCTACGTGCCATGACAAGGCGCTCCTCCCCAGCCCCTGCCTAATAAAAGCCCCACAATCCCGCTCCCTAAGGAGCCGTGTCCTTTCTGCACCGGGTCTCCTGTGCTTCTCCTGTGCACAAGCTAGTAAACTTTTATTTTTCTACTCCCGTTTGTTGTCTCTCTTGATTTCCATCCTGGGGGACAACAAGAACCCTATGCGCCGGTAACATATTCACACTGTCGTGCAACGGGTCTCTAGAACTTTTTCCTTTTGCCAAGCTGAAGCCCGGTACCCATGAACATCTCTGGGAGGCGGGCCTTGCCCGGCTGCCGCTCCCGCCCCTGGTCGCTCCTCGGCCGTGGCCTCCTGCGCCCCCCGGCGCCCGCCTGCGGAACTGCAGCCGTGGCCGCCCAGCCGGTGCCTCCACCTGGATCCTAGCGCTGCGCTGGGCGGGTCGGCACTCGAGTCAGGTGAGGCGGCCAGGCCCGCGGCCCCACAAGTGGACGCAGCTTCCACGCTTCCTTTCTGTCCCCAGGGAGGAGCGGGAATTGCGGGGGTTTCCTCCGCGGGCGCTCCATGCCGCGGGGGAGGGGCAGGGCGATCCAAATGCCAGAACTTTCCCAGCGCCCGGGCTGGGGCTGCAGCTCCCTACCTGCTTTTGCTACGGTTTGCTCCGCATCCTGTGGGGGGGCTCAGGGCCGGATCTGGGTGCTTTAGGGACCCAGTGCCGGGTGCTCCCTGCTCCACCATCCTGCTTAGGTCACCCCTGAACTCTAAGTCTCAGGCCACAGCATCCAGAGGGCCCTTCCCTGCCTGGGTGAACACCTGTGATAGGCGTGGTCCCTGGGGGCGCTCACCCCTCACCCTCACCCCAGGAGCTTCACCAGAGCAGAAGCCCAGGGAGGGCGGGCTGAATGTCTTCCTAAAACAATAAATCTCAGTAATTTATAGTGTAGAGCCTGCCTATTTTTTTGGTATTTTTTATAAAATTATTTTATTGAGGTCATATGGGCTTATAACGGTGTAAATTTCAGGCGTACATTATTATATTTCAGTTTCTGTATAGACTGCATCGTGTTTACCGCCAACAGTCTAGTTTTTATCCCTCACCATCCACATGTGCCCTTTTACCCCTCTACCCTCCCTCCTCCCCTCTTTCCCTCTGGTAACCACCAATCTGTTCTCCTCATCTACGTGTTTGCTTGTTTATCTTCCACATATGACTGAAATCATATGGTATTTGTCTTCCTCTGTCTGACTTGTTTTGCCTAGCATAACACCGTCAAAGTCCTTCCACGTTGTCGCAAATGGTACAATTTTGTCTTTTCTTAAAGCTTGGTAGTATTCCATTGTATATATATATATACACGTATATATATATACATCTTTATTCATTCATCCGTTGATGGGCACTTGGGTTGCTTCCACATCTTGGCTTTATTGTGAATAATGCTGCAGTGAACATAGGGGTGCATAGATCTTTTTGAATTGTTGATTTCATGTTCTTTGGATAAATACTCAGTAATGGAATAGCTGGATCATATGGTATTTCTATTTTTAATTTTTCGAGAAATCTCCATAGTGTTTTCCATAGTGGCTGCACCAGTTTGCATTCCCATCAGCAGTGTATGTGGGTTCCCTTTTCTCCACATCCTCTCCAACACTTGTTATTTCTTGTCTGGTCAATTATAGCTAGCCATTCTGATGGATGAGAGGTGATATCTCACTGTAGTTTTGATGTGCATTTCCCTAATAACTAGTGATGTGAAACATCTTTTCATGTGGCTGTCGGCCATCTGTATACCTTCTTTCTTTCTGGATATGAAAGATGTCTGTTCATATCCTCTGCCCATTTCTTGATTGGGTTGTACATTTTTTTGCTGTTGAGTTGTATGAGTTCCTTTTATATATTTTGGAGATTAACTCCTTGTTGGATATATGATTTTCAAATATTTTCTCCCAGTTGGTGGGTTGTCTTTTCATTTTTTTGATGGTTTCCTTTGCCGTACAGAAACTTTTTAGTTTGATGAACTCCCATTTGTTTATTTTTCCTTTGTTTCCCTTGCCTGAGTAGACATGGTATTCCAAAAGATACTGCTAAGACCGATGTCAAAGAGTGTACTCCTTATATTTTCTTCTAGGAGTTTTATGGTTTCAGGTCTTCCGTTCACATCTTTAACCCACTTTGAGTTAATTTTTGTGTATGGTGTAAGATAATGGTCTACTTTCGTTCTTTTGCACGTGGCTGTCCAGTTTTCGCAACTCCATTTATTGAAGAGACTTTCCTTTCTCCATTGTATGTTCTTGGCTCCTTTGTTGAAGATTAGCTGTCCATAGATGTGTGGTTTTATTTCTGGGCTCTCGATTCTGTTCCATGGATCTGTGTGTCTGTTTTTCTGCCAGAACCATGCTGTTTTGACTACTATAGCTTTGTAGTATTCTTTGAATTCAGAGAGTGTGATACCTCCAATTTTGTTCTTTCTTCTCAGGATTGCTTTGGCTATTCGGGGTCTTTTGTTGGTGCATATAAATTTTAGAATTCTTTGTTCTATTTCTGTCAAGAATGTCATTGGGATTCTGATTGTGATTGCATTGAACCTGTAGATTCATTTAGGTAATAAGGAGATTTTAACTATGTCCATTCTTTCAATCCATGAGCATGGAATATCTTTCCATTCTTCACATCCTTTGATTTCTTTCAATAATGTCTTATAGTTTTCAATGTATACGTATTTCACCCCCTTGGTTAAATGTATTCCTAGGTATTTTATTCTTTTGTATTTTTTTGTGGTCAGGAAGATTGGCCTTGAGCTACCATCTGATACCAATCTACCTCGTTTCTTGCTGAGGAAGAGTAGCTCTGAGCCAACATCTGTGCCCATCCTCCTCCATTTTGTATGTGGGACGCCTCCACAGCATGGCCTGATGAGTGATGTGTCAGTCTGGATTTGAACCTTCCAACCCTGGGGCCGCTGAAGCAGAGTGCAGGAACCCAACCACTACACCACCGGGCCGGCCCCTAGGTATTTTATTCTTTTTATTGCAATTGTAAATGGGATTCTATTCTTTTTTTTTTTTTTTTTTTTTTTTAAAGATTTTATTTATTCAGTTTTTTCCCCCCAAAGCCCCAGTAGACAGTTGTATGTCATAGGTTCACATCCTTCTAGTTGCTGTACGTGGGACCCGGCCTCGTGTTGGAGGGAGAAGTGGTGCCTCGGGGCGCTCCCGGGATCCGAACCCGGGTCGCCAGCATCAGAGCGCGAGCACTTAACCGCCAAGCCACAGAGCCGGCCCAATGGGATTCTATTCTTGATCTCTTTCTGCTACTTCATTATTAGTGTATAGAAATGCAACTGATTTTTGTATGTTGATTTTTTACCCTGCAACTTTACTGCGTTCATGATTATTTCCAATAGTTCTGGTGAATTCTTTAGGATTTTCTATATATAGAATCATGTCATTCACAAATAGTGACAATTTTACTTCTTCCTTTCCAAGTTGGACCCCTTTTATTTCTTTTTCTTGCCTAATTGCTCTGGCTAAAACTTCCAGTACTATGTTGGATAAGAGTGGTGAGAGCGGGCATTGTTGTCTTGTTCTTGTTCTTAGAGGAATAGCTTTCAGTTTTTCACTGTTGCATATGATGTTGTCTGTGGATTTGAATATATGGCCTTTATTATGTTGAGTTGGAACATGCACTTTGAGATGGACCAGAATGCTGGTCTGTGACTTTGACCTCTTGGCGTGACCCCTGAGACTCAGTCTCCTCCATGCCTTGGGGACCATAAAGCCACCGGCCTTACAGGGCTGTGGGGAGGACACGTGGAGTGAGCAGCAGAGCCTGGCACACGGGTGCCTGATCAATGGAAGCTGCAATTGCACAATGATTGCAAAGGCCATCGGCCTCACGATTGTACTGTGTGCTCATTGTACTCACGAGGTTTCCTCAAGGACGCCCCCATCCTGGACAACAGGCCCCTAGTATCGGCGGGCTCTGCCTGAATCACAGGCATGTCCATGCCTGCCCTTCATATCCTCATTAGGGGGACTGCTTGGGAGGGTGTGACGCATCTAAAACACAGGGTGGATAAAGATAGATTATCCACAGCCACTGTGTGACCAACACTTGGGCCATCCTACCCTCTCTCTGGCCCTTCCCTGCTAAAGCCACTTGATTCTCTGACAGTCCTGGTAGAAAGTTGCTGTCCACAGGACAGGAGATTCAACTGAGGCCAATGAGAGGCCACAGGCTGGATCCAGGAAGTCCCCAGAGTGCCTGTGCGTCTTGCCCTCCTAGTTTGTTGAGTGGCCTCCAAACTGCTCTCTCGGTCACCTGGAGGCTCAGGGACCCCCGTCCCCCACAGACCAAGCCACAGCCAAACTGGCAAAGCCTTTCTTGAGGTGTCTCCCTGCCACTGCCCCTCAGCACCCTGCACTGGACTTTGCAGTGGCCCTTTGGCCCTCCTGCCAGATCACCTTGGCTTGCAGTGCCACGCCAGCCAATGTCCTCCAGAAAGTCTTCACAGAAAGTCCTGCTCCGGCCTTGGGCAGTGTCCCCATGACCCTCAAAGGAGTCCCCACACTGCTGACCTGCCATGTCAGCTCTCTGCCTTGGCACCCCTCCTCTTGGTCGTGAGCACCTTGGAGCAGGGATGCACCTTCGTCTTCCCACCAGGGTGTGAGTGCCCAGCCCAGCACCCAGCACATGGTCTGTCCAGCGGGGGTGGAACAGAATCCAAGGCCTGCGCGAGGCAAGATGCAGGGAAGGCCTGGTAAATTGAGTAAGGGCCTGCCGGGCCCCTGCAAGCGACACCCTCTGACCCCAGGCCTGGCAGGAGAGTGGGGATGTGGGTATTCAGAAGGGGAGAACAGTTTTCAGAAGCCAACCAGGAATTGCAAAGGTTGAAAACCAATACCAAGAGGCCACAGCCCCGGGCAGCCATCTCTGGGTGGCCATCTCTGAGTGGGGGAAGTCCGCAGGCACCCTGGGAAGAAGCTGGTCCTCTTACTGTTGAGGAATGAGGGAGGGAGAGAACTGGGAGGACATGGGGGTGTGGAGTGCCTCCTGCAGGCCCTGCTTCAGCTGGGGAGAGAATACTCCAGCTGTTTCCAGGATGAGAGCTTGCCTCAATACCCCTGGGATGTGTGGGACCCCTACCTAGGAAATGCCCCTTCCCCACCCTCTGGGCTCCTGCCCCTTCCCATTTGAGTGGGTTTTGGCCTCAGAGTTCCCATCAGCTTCAGTGATTTAAAAACTCAGCCTCAAATCCCACCCCTTTTCTTGTTGAAGAAGGAGGGTGCTGAGGCCGGTGGGCAGTGGTCCTGCCCTGGCATGGTGTGGTCACAGCCCTGCTTGGAGTGGGTGAGAGACTGAGAGGGAGGGCCTGGGAGCCACAAGTCCAGCCGGGAGGTGGCACACACTGGTACAGGGTGGTGCCATGGTTTGCATCTTTCCTTGAGGGACCACAGAGTCAGGGTGGAAGGGATGGGGCTGGAGCAGGGGGACCTGGCCCAGGGAGAGGGAGGAGGCCGGCAAACGGGGAGGCTGGAGAATCCATTCCTTGTGGTCCTCAGCAGGCCTGTGAGGTTGTAAATACATCACATCATCCCCACTTGCTTTCCATCCCCTTGTCTTCTAGAAAGAGTTTGAGCAGCTGATGTTCAAGGACAAATGATAATGAGGAGGAGGAAGCAGGCCCCCTCCTCTGCGGACAGAGTCACATCCTATGCTAAGCCACCCTAGTACCCCGAGCTTCCTGGCAGCTCAATCAACAAGTGCAAGTGCCCACCCCACATTTCTCTGAGTCAGGAAAGTGGACACAGGCACGAGGAGATTCATCACCTGGGTGGCCTCATGAGCTAGGAGATCAAGGACCAGTTTGTAACCAACTTAGGAAGGGTTTCCAGGCCTCCGAACTGGCTGGTTGGGTGACTAGGGGGCTCTGAGAACAACCCTGCTGCCTCCCTACTCCCAGATTTAAACTTGAAAGGGCCACGACTGGGGCAATTCCCGGAAGCTGAGAAAGGGCAGCCCGGTAAGAGTCCTCCCCACTGCTGCCCGCAGCCTCCAAACTGGGAGAGGAGGGGGTCAACTCCAGGCAACCAATGAGAACACGTGCCCTGGTGCTGTGTCTGTGTGTAAGTGGTGTACATATTAATGTGTGTAGTATGTGGTTTTGTGGATGTGTGAATGTGTGTGTTCATGTGCCGTGTGTCAGTCTCTGAGCATGTGGGTAGTGTCTGAATGTATGTGGTTGTGAGTGTGTGATCTGTTTCTGTGTGTATTGAGTGTACTAGTTTGAAGTGAGGGATACAGAGAACCCTATGCCCCCACCCCCCACCTGTGATCCCGCTGATCGTTGTGCCCTCCCTGAGAGTGCCAGTACAAACCTGGGAGGTGAAGGTCACTCGGGAGGAGGCAGGTGAGACATGGGAAGGCAAGAATGTGTCCCGGGGATGAGGCTGTGACTACATTAGGGAGTGTGAGCCTATTGTGACAGGTGGGGTCCGGATCAAGTCCAAAGACCCCTGGTTCCTCCTTGGACCCTGTACAATGCTGGGGAGTCAGGCTGGGGGTGGGGCCTTCCATTTTCTCTGCCCCCCACCCCGGGTAAGCACCTGGGGAGGGCAGCAGGGAGAGGATTCTGTGTCACCCCTGCACTGACCTCCCCTGGCCCCTCCCTGCACCCTGTGGCAGCACAGTCATCCCAACAGGTGGGGTCAGGGTAGAGGGCAAAGGCCGGTCTCAGCTCCCTTTATAAAGAGGGTCCAGGCTGGTTGAGCCCTCAGGGTTGGTGAGAGTGCCCTGCCTGTCCTGGTCCTAGGTCCTGGTGTGGTGAGGGGTGCCTGTGTGTCCAGAGGAGCCCAGTGCCCACTGAGGCAGCCAGGCATGCTGGGCCCAGGGCATGGAGGAAGGAGCCTGTACCAGTGCTGGGGCAGGAGGAGGGTGGATGTAGCAGAGGACCTGGCCTGTAGGGAAAGTGGGGGAGGCTGTGTGAGCAATGACAGGGGGTGGGGCCAGGACCTGTCCACTGTTGGAATAGTCACCAAATGGGGTGGGTGGGGGATGGGGATGACAAAGCATGGGTGTGCGGGCTTGGCAGGGTGTCACCTTGACCCTAAGAGGTGGGATTGTCTGAGCCTGTGTCAAAGTGGGCGGGACTGTGAAAACAGGGCAGGGGCTGGGGCCGGGACCCACATTCACTCATCATTAGCACCCAGAGTCCATAGTTTACCTTACGATCACTCTTGGTCTTGCACATTCTATGGGTTTGGACAAATATACACTGACATATATCCACCATGATAGGATCATACAGAGAAGTTTCACTGCCCTAAAAATCGTGTGTCCGCCTGTTCCCTCCCCCAACCTTGGCAAACACTGATCTTTTTTCTGTCTCTATAGTTTTGCCTTTTCCAGAACGTCATATAGTTGGAATCTTACAGCATGTAGCCTTTTCAGATTGCCTTCTTTCTTCTTGGTAATAGGGACTTAAGGTTCATCCATGGCTTTTTTCATAGCTTGATAGCTCATTTTATTTTGAGTGCTGAAGAATATTCCAGCATCGGGATGTACCACAGTTTATCCATTCACCTGCTGAAAGACATCTTGGTTGCTTCTGAGGTTTGGCAATTATGAACAAATTTACTGTGAACCTCCCTGCGCAGGTTTTCTGGGGACATAAGTTCTCAGCTCCTTTTGGGTCAGTATCAAGGGGCGTGATTGCTGGATCATTTGGGAAGAATGTTGAATTTTGTAAGGAACCCCCAAAGTGCCTTCCAAAGTGTCTGTGCCATTTTGCATTCTCACCAGCAATGAGACTTCCTGTTGCTCCGCATCCTCACCAGCATTTGGTGTTCTCAGTGTTCTAGATCTGACCGTTCTAATAGGTGTGTAGCAAAGATGCAGTTTTTAAAATAATTTTTAAATCACTGTAAAAAAAACACAACAAAATTTGCCATCTCAACCGGTAAGTGTACAGTTCAGTAGTGTTAAGTACATTCACGTTGTTGTGCAGCAGCTTTCCAGAACTTTTTCCTCTTGACAAGCTGAAGCCCTGTTGTACCCATAAACCAACTCTGGGAGGTGGGCCCTGCCCAGCTGCCCCTCCCACCCGTGTTTACTCCTCGGCCATGGCCTCCTGCGCCCCCCGGCGCCCTCCTGCAGAACTGCAGACGCGGCCCCCCTGCCGGGGGCTCCACCTGGATCCCAGCGCTGCGCTGGGCGGGTCCGCACTGGGAGTCAGGTGAGGCGGCCCCACAAGTGGACACAGCGTTCGCTCTTCCCCTCCGTCCCCAGGGAGGAGCAGGAATTGGGGGCTTTTCTCCGTGGGGCCTCCATGTTGCGGGGGAGGGGCAAGGCGAGCAAAATGCCAGAACTTTCCCAGCGCCCTGGCTGGGGCTACAATTCCCTACTTGCCTTCTAGCGCTGGAAGGCACCCAGGGTTCGCTCTGCATCCTGTGGAGGGGCTCCGGGCCACATCTGGGTGCTTTGGGGACCCAGGGACCGGCGCTTCCTGCTCTGCCGTCCTGCTGACGTCACCCCTGAACTCTAAGTCTCAGGCCACAGTGTCCAGAGGGCCCCTCCATGCACTGGTGAACACATGTGACACCCTTGGTCCCTGGGGGCGCTCACCCCTCCACCCCAGCACCTTCACCAGAGCAGAAGCCCGGCGAAAGCAGGCTGTGTTCCTAAAACGATAAATCTCCGTAATTGATAGTGTAGAGCAGCAGATTAGAGCCTGCCTCTTTTTTTTAAAAAAAATTATTTTATTGAGGTCATATTGGCTTATAACATTGTATAAATTTCAGGTGTACATTATTATATTTCAGTTTGTTTATAGACTGCACGGTGTTAAGCACCTATAGTCTAGTTTTTATCCATCACCATACATATGTACCCTTTTACCCCTCTCGCCTTCGCTCCTCCCCTCTTTCCCTCTGGTAACCACCGATCTGTTCTCCTTATCTGTGTGTGTGTGTGTGTGTGTGTGTGTGTGTGTGTGTATCGTTCACATGTAAGTGAAATCTTATGGTATTTGTCTTTCTCTGTCTGGCTTATTTTGTTCGCTTAGCATAATACCCTCAAAGTCCATCCACATTTTTGCAAATGGCACGATTTTGTCTTTTTTAAAGGCTTGGGAGTATTCCATTGTGTATATATGTGTGATATCTTGTTTATCCATTCATCCTTTGATGGGCACTTGCGTTGCTTCCACGTCTTAGCTATTGTGAATAATGCTGCAATGAACATAGGGGTCCTTAGATCTTTTTGAATTACTGATTTCATGTCTTTGGATAAATACCCAGTAGTGGGATAGCTGGATCATATGGTATTTCTATTTTTAATTTTTTGAGAAATCTCCATACTGTTTTCCAAAGTGGCTGCACCAGTTTGCACTCCCACCAGCAGTGTATGAGGGTTCCCTTTTCTCCAACACTTGTTATTTCTTGTCTTATCAATTATAGGCATTCTGATGGGTGTGAGGTAATATCTCATTGTAGTTTTATTTTTATTTTTTTGGTGAGGAAGATTTGTTGAGGAAGATGAGCTAACATCTGTTGTCAATCCTCCTCTTTTTGCTAAAGAAGATTGGCCCTGAGCTAACATCTGTGCCCATCTTCCTCTATTTTATTTGTGGGTCACTGCCACAGCATGGCTTGATGAGCAGTGTGTAGGTCCATGCCCGGGATCAAAACCTGCGAAGCCCGGGCTGCTGAAGCAAAGTGTGCGAACTTAAGCATTATGCCATCAGGCTGGCCCTTCATTGTAGTTTTGATTTCAATTTCCCTAATAACTAGTGATGTTGAACATCTTTTCATGTACCTGTTGGCCATTTATTTGTATATCTTCTTTGGAAAAATGTCTATTCATATCCTCTGGCCATTTTTTGATTGGGTTGTTCATTTCTTTATTGTTGAGTTGTACAAGTTCTTTATACCCCTTGTCTAATATATGATTTGCAAGTATTTTCTCCCAGTTCATGGGTTGTCTTTTCATCTTGTTGATGGCTTCCCTTGCCTTGCAGAAGCTGTTTAGTCTGAAGTCCCATTTGTTTTTTTTTCTTTTGTTTCCCTTGCCTGAGGATGATACCGGCCCTGATATCAGTTCCCCTACATTAAACCCAGAATATATGGGGTTAAAACCAAAAGCACTCATCCTCTTTCCCTGCTTTTCTAAGTTACATTCATATGTAACTATTGTTTTTTTTTTTAATCCCTGAACTTGACAAGGCAGATAGAAGTTACTAATTGTTAAAAGGCCAGGTGGCCTCACACTGGGCTCACTTTTGGCTGATTACCAGTTCTTGAGGTTTGTTACAAGGAAACTGATATCAAGAAGCTAAAGCTTCTCAGACCTTAATTCCTCGGCTACCTGGCACCAGAATCCACCATCCGCCACGGAGACAGAGACAGTTGAAGGACACCCACCTGTAATTCCCTTATCTCGCCATCCTCCTTTCTCCAGGCAGCCTCACAGGGCCAAACACAGGCTGGTGGGAAAGCGCTGACCAGCAAGGCCACAGGCTCCCCCTCCCTATAAGCAGCCACATTCCTCACAGCCTTTAAAACCCCTTGCCTCCCAACTTTTGGGGAGACAGGACAAATTTGAAAGCTCTCATCTCCAGGCTGACATCACCCGGAATAAAAATTCTTTCCTTGCCGTAAGCCTGGCTTCCCAGTTTTATTTGGCCCCTCTTATGTGGCGGGTAAAGAACCTGGGTATGTATCCGGTGACAAGTAGACATGGTATTCCAAAAGATACTGCTAAGACTGGTGTCAAAGAGTGTACCGCTTATGTTTTCTTCTAGGAGTTTTATGGTTTCAGGTCTTAAATTCACGTCTTTAATCCATTTTGAGTTAATTTTTGTGTATGGTGTAAGATAACGGTCTACTTTCATTCTTTTGCATGTGGCTGTACAGTTTTCCCAGCACCGTTTACTGAAGAGACTTTCGTTTCTACGTTGTATGTTCTTGGCTCCTTTGTTGAAGACTAGCTGTCCACAGATGTGTAGTCTTATTTCTGGGCTCTCAGTTCTGTTCCATTGATCTGCATGCCTGTTCTTCTGCCAATACCATGCTGTTTTGATTACTATAGCTTTGTAGTATATTTTGATTTCAGGGCGTGTGATACCTCCAACTCTGTTCTTTTTTCTCAGTATTCCTTTGGCTAGTCAGAGTCTTTTGTTGTTCCATATAAATTTTAGGATTCTTTGTTCTATTTCCATGAAGAATGTCATTGATATTCTGATTCAGATTGCATTGAATGTGTAGATTCTTTTAGGTAATATACACATTTCAACTTTGCTTT
Organism: Ceratotherium simum simum; assembly: GCF_057802395.1. NCBI lineage: Eukaryota > Metazoa > Chordata > Mammalia > Perissodactyla > Rhinocerotidae > Ceratotherium > Ceratotherium simum. The sequence goes on from NC_141924.1 coordinate 8,086,700, forward strand.
ATTCTTCAAATCCATGAGCATGGAATATCTTTCCATTTCTTTATGACTTCTTTGATTGCTTTCAATAATTTCTTATAGTTTTCAGTGTATAGGTATTTCACCTCCTTGGTTAAATTTATTCTAAGGTATTTTATTTTTCTTGCGATTGTAAATGGGATTCTATTCTTGATTTCTCTTTCTGCTAGTTAATTATTAGTGTATAGAAATGCAATGGATTTTTTATGTTAATTTTATACCTTGCAACATGACTGTATGCGTTGATTATTTCCAATAGTTCTGTGGATTCCTTAGGGATCATATCATCCACAAATAGTGACAGTTTTACTTATTCTTTTCCAATTTGGATCTCTTTTATTTTTTTTTCTTGCCTAATTGCTCTGCCTAGAACTTCCAGGACTATGTTGAATAAGACTAATGAGAGTGGGCATCCTTGTCTTGTTCCTGTTCTCAGAGGGATGGCATTCAGTTTTTCATCATTGAGTATGATGTCCCTGGGTTTGACATATATGGCCTTTATAATCTTGAGGTGGAGCATGGATTATGAAAAGGACCCGAATGCTGCTCTGTGACTTTGACCTCCTGACATGATGACGCCTGAGACTCAGTATCCCTCATGCCTTGGGGATCGTAAAGCCCCCTGCCTTACAGGGCTGTGGGGAGGACATCTGGAGTGAGCAGCAGAGCCTGGCACGTGAGTGCCTGATCAGTGAAAGCTGCAACTACACAATGATTGCAGTGGGCCATCGGCCTCACGATTGTACTGTGTGCTCGTTGTACACACGAGGTTTCCTCAAGGTCCCCCCTGTCCTGGACAACAGGGGTGGGGGAGTCTGCCTGAATTACAGGTGTGTCTGTCCCTGCCTTTCATATCCATGTTGGGGTGACTGTATGGGAGGGCGTGACATATCCCAAACAAAGGATGGATAAAGACAGTTTATCCAGGGCCACTGTGTGACCAACACTCGGACCATCCTGCCCCCTGACTCCCTGCTAACACCACCTGATTCTCTGACAGGACTGGGTAGAAAGTTGGTGCCCACAGGACAAGACATTCAACTGAGGTCAGACGAAGAGGCCACAGCTTGGATCCCGGAAGTTCCCAGGGTGCCCCTGGGTCTTACCCTCTTGGTCTGTTCAGTCACCTCAAAACTGGTCTCCCTGCCTCCTGGAGGGCCAGAGACCCCAGTCTGCACAGTCCAGGCCTCGGCCAAACTTTAAAAACCACAGTCTTCAGCTGCCCCTCTCACACTGCCCCTCACCACCCTGCACAGGACTTTGCAGTGGCCCTTTAGTCCTGCTGCCAGATCACCTTGGCTTGCAGTGCCAATCCAGCCAGAGTCCTCCAGGAAGTGTTCCCTGAAAGTCCTGCTCCAGCCTGGGACAGTGTCCCCGTGACCCTCAAAGCAGTCCTCGCACTGCTGGGCTGGCCTGTCAGCTCTCTGCCTTCCCACTCCTCCTCTTGGTCATGAGCCCATGGAGCAGGGGCCCACCATGGTCTTCTCCCAGGCTGCGAGTGCCCAGCCCAGCACCCAGCACCCAGCACATGGTCCGTCCAACGAGGGTGGCACAGAATCCAAGGCCTGCCCAAGACAAGATGCAGGGAAGGCCCAATAAACTGAGGAATGCCCAGTGGGCCCCAGCAAGCTACACCCTCTGGCCCAAGCCTTGGAGGAGAGTGGGGAGGTGGGAATTCAGAAGGGGAGGAGCAGCTTTCACAAACCAAGCAGGAATTGCAAAGGTTGAAAGCCATTACCGAGAGGCCACAGCCCCGGGGAGCCATCTCTGGGTGGCCATCTCTGAGTGGGGGAAGTCCGCAGGCACCCTGGGAAGAAGCTGGTCCTCTTACTGCTGGGAAGTGAGTGATGGAGAGAACTGGGGGGACACGGTGGGGAGTGCCTCCTGCAGGCCCTCCTTCAGCTCTGGGAGAGGCCTCCCCAGATGTTTCCAGAATGAGAGCTTGCTTCAAATCCCCAGAGATCGGTGAGGGGGCCTGATCCCTACCCAGGAAATGTCCTTTCCTCACCCTCTTGGCTCTTGTGCCTTCATATTTGAGTGGGTTTTGGCCTCAGAGTTCCCATCAGCTTCACTGATTTTAAAACTCAGCCTCAAATCCCACCACTTTTCTTGTTGAAAAAGGAGTGTGCTGCGGCCAGCGGGCAGCAGCCCTGCCCTGGCCTGGTGTGGTCACACCCCGTGCTTGGAGGCAGCGAGAGGCTGAGCAAGAAGGAGGGCCTGGGAGCCCCAATTCCAGCTGGGAAGTGGCACACACTGGTACAGGGTGGTGCCATGGTTTGCATCTTTCCTTGTGGGACCACAGAGTAAGGATTGGCAGGGATGGGGCTGGAGCAGGGGGACCTGGCCCAGGGAGAGGGAGGAGGCCAGCAAAGGGGGAGGCCAGAGAATCCACTCCTTTTGGTCCTCAGCAGGCCTGTGAAAGTGCAAAGAAATTACATCATCCCCACTTCCTTTCCAACTCCTTGTCTTCCAGAAAGAGTTTGAGCAGCTGATGTTCAAGGACCAATGACAATGAGGAGGAGGAAGCAGGCCCCCTCCTCTGGGGACAGAGTCACATCCTATGCTAAGCCACCCTAGTACCCTGAGCTTCCTGGCAGCTCAGTCAACAAGGGCAAGTGCCCACCCCACATCCAAGTCAGGAAAGTGCACACAGGCACGAGGAGATTCATCACCTGGGTGGCCTCATGAGCTAGGAGGTCAAGGACCAGTTTGTAACCAACTTAGGAAGGGTCTCCTGGCCATTGAACTGGCTGGTTGGGTGACTAGGATGGTCTGAAAGCAACTCTGCTGCCTCCCCACTCCCAGATTCAAAAGTGCCTCAGCCACAAGCAGTGGGAAACTGAGGAAACTGAGCCAGGTGCCAGCCAGGTGAGGGTCCTCAGCATCACTGCCAGCCGCCTACATGCGGAGAGAGAAGGGGTCGGGAGGATTGACTCCAGGCAACCACTGAGAACAGGTGCCTTGGTGCTGGGTCTGTGTGTGTGTGTGTGTGTATGGTACATGTAGTAATGTGTGTGTATATGTGTTTTTGCGGGTGTGTAAATGTGTGTGTGCATGTGCTGTGTGTCAGTCTTTGAGCAAGTGGGTAGTGTCTGAATGTGTGAGTGTGTGATCTGTGTCTGTGTGTACTGAGTGTACTAGTATGAAAAGTGGGACATGGAGAACTCATCCCCCCCAACCTCCCTGTTGTCCCTCTGATCGTTGTGCCCTCCCTGAGAGTGCCAGTAACAAACCTGGGAGGTGAAGGTCACTCAGGAGGAGGCAGGTGAGATATGGGAAGGCAAGAATGTGTTCTGGGGATGAGGCTGTGACCACCTTAGGGAGTGTGAGCCTGATATGACAGGTGGGGGGAGGGTCAAGTCCAAAGACCCCTGGTTCTTCCTCGGAGCCTGTACAATGCTGGGGAGTAGGCTGGGAGTGGGGACATATTGTCTCTCCCCCACCCCCACCCAGGATATGCACCTGGAGAGGGCAGCAGGGACAGGACATCTGTGGCCTCCCCTGCACTGACCTTCCCCGGCCCCTCCCTGCACCCTCTGGCAGCTCAGTCACGCCAAGAAGTTGGCTCAGGGTAGAGGACAAAGGCCAGTCTCAGCTCCCTTCATAAAGAGGGCCCAGGCTGGTCAGCCCTCAGTGTTGGTGAGAGTGCCCTGCCTGGCCAGGACCTAGGTGCCTGGTGTGGTGAGGGGTCCAGTGTGTCCAGAGGAGCCCAGTGCTCACCGAGGCAGCCATGGGGCTGCTGACCGGAGAGACACTGGGGCCCCTGGCCGTGGCCGTGGCCATCTTCCTGCTCCTGGTGGACCTGATGCACCGACGCCAACGCTGGGCCCCACGCTACCCACCAGGCCCCATGCCCCTGCCTGGGCTGGGCAACCTGCTGCAGGTGGACTTCCAGGACACGCATTGCTGCTTTACTCAGGTGAGGAAGGTGGGGGGTAGGCACAGAGGTCACAGGGAGCTGGGTGGAAAGGAGGAGGCAGGTTTGAGAGGCCTCCTGGGGGAGGGCATCTGTGCAGGGCCTGGAGGACAGTCTGAATTTTCCAGTCAAAGGTCAGAGAGGACAAAGGCCTGGAGGGGGTGGGACTTGGCAGTGAGTTTGGGATGCAGTGAGACAGAGCTTAAGTTGTGTGAGCCTGAGTCTCTTCTAAGGACAGCAGGAGGAAAGGTCTTGAGATTGGGGGAGAGGAGTCTGGTGATGAGCCCTGTTTAATCAGGAAATCGAGGTCAAGAAGGGACAGTGACCAGGTTCAAATCTTTTGCTGCTGTGAGACCTTGGGCCTCACTGCTCACCTCTGTGAACCTCAGTTTCTCACCTGTGAAATCTGATGCTAACTTGGCGTTCTGACAATTTTGGTGACCTTTGCAAAGTCATAGGTGGGAGGCCTGATCCAACGTGAAGTCCTCTACCATATAGGACGTGACCCCTAGGGTCACAAGGCCAGATAAAGTCCTTGCATAGGCTTGGTGCTGGCGCCCAGGGTCCCCCAAGGCTAACCCCATGAGACTGGGTCAGGCAACGTTGCTGCGGGGCCGGGCTTCACCAGTGCCCTTGACCCTCGGCCTGCAGCTGCGGCGCCGCTTCGGGGACGTGTTCAGCCTGCAGCTGGCCTGGACGCCCGTGGTCGTAGTCAACGGGCTGGCGGCTATACGCGAGGCGCTGGTGGACCACAGCGACGACACCTCCGACCGCCCACCTGCGCCCATCTTCGAGCACCTGGGCTTCGGGCCGCGCTCGGAGGGCAAGTAGAGGAGGGGAGGACAGCAGCCCGGCGGGGACTGGGCGCGCAGTGACCCGTGACCCGGCAGGGCCAAGCGGAGGCCGGGTGGTGGACCTGCGGTGCAGGGAAGAGTCAGCGAATTTGAAGGGGCCTCAGGTGGAGGAAAGAGCCAAGAGTGGGGAGGGGGATGTGGGTGGGTGGAGGGCGAGGGTTTACGAGGAGTGGGCGCCCCCCGGGCATCTTCTATGAGATAGGGGGTGTCCGGGCTGCGGAAGGCGGCGGACGGAGTCAGTGTGGGCGGGGCAGGGGGCGGGTCAGGACCGTCTCTGAATGAGAAAGGGGTCATGGCGGGCAGAGCCACGAGCAGGGCCGAGACCTGCCTGCAGTGGGGAGACCTGGCGAGCAATGTGGGCGGACAGAGGGTGGGACTTGTCCCCAGTCGAAAAGGGGTGTAAAGAGAGCGGAATTTGCTGGGAAGGAGAACGAGGTTAGAGTGGGAGGCAAAGGGGAGAGAATATGTTAGCAAGGGCGGGGGGCGGGGCATGTCGCTGGCTGAGACCGAAAGGCACGCGAGCCATTGGACAGGGTGTTGGTGCAGAGGCGGGGCCCGGGCACACTTGGACCACGCCCACGTCCGCCCCGCCCCCAGGGGTGGTCTTTGCCCGCTATGGACCCGCGTGGCGGGAGCAGCGGCGCTTCTCCGTGTCCACCCTGCGCAACTTCGGCCTGGGCAAGAAGTCACTGGAGCAGTGGGTGACCGAGGAGGCCTCGTGCCTCTGCGCCGCCTTCGCAGACCAGGCCGGTGAGTGCTGGGCTGAGGGACAGGAGACAGGGATGGAGGCTGGGAAGAGGAGATGGAGGCGACCCCCTGACCTGCACCGTCCCCTCCCAGGACGCCCCTTTAGCCCCAACGCCCTCCTGAATAAAGCGGTGGGCAACGTGATCGCCTCCCTCACCTTTGGACGCCGTTTCCAGTACAACGACCCGCGCTTCAACAAGCTATTGGACCGAACACTGCACTTGCTGAAGGAAGACACAGGCTTCCTGCCAGAGGTGCGATGGTGGAGGGGGCCAAGGAGCCCTGCAGGCGAGCTCCGTGGGGGAGGACTCTGCCCTGCAATGGGCCTCCTTGGAGGTGGATTTATCTAGAGGGCTGTTGGGCCAGCAGACCCCAGGAGCGGGCTAAGGAGCCTGTACCTCCTACATTGGAAGCCACCAGAACCCATGAGATGTAGATTTTATGTTTATCCTTCTGACGCCCAAGGCAGGAGACAGGGTTGAGGTCTGGACGTTGGGGAGGAACCAGGTCAATGGTGGGGACACCCTGGAGGTGGCTGGCATCTGACTGGTGGAGGTGAACACCTGAGCACAGGCAGGACGCAGGGCCCCACATCTGTGGCCTGCACAGGTGCTGAACACGATCCCCGGGCTCCTGCGAATTCCGGGGCTGACTGCCAAGATCTTTCCTGGGCATAGGGCCTTCATGGCCCTGCTGGATGAGCTGATTGCTGAGCACAGGATGACACGGGACCCGGCCCAGCCTCCCCGAGACCTGACTGACACCTTCGTGGACCAGGTGGAGAAGGTGAGGTGCAAGGGACAGGGTCAGAGGTTGCAGGTTGAGGGGCCCATGAAGGGAGCCCAGGCAAGGTGGGTCCTGTGTATCACCCAGTGATCAGGCACCCAGGCTGATGAGTACAGAGTGGAAGGTAATTTGGGGTTTCCTCCCTCTGCGCCTGAGCCCACCCTCTCTGCCTGGCCCAGGCCAAAGGAAACCCCGAGAGCAGCTTCAATGATGAGAACCTGCGCCAGGTAGTGACTGACCTGTTCACTGCTGGGATGGTGACCACCTCGACCACGCTGGCCTGGGCCCTCCTGCTCATGATCCTGCATCCGGACGTGCAGCGTGAGCCCAGCCTGGGGGCCTGGTGGGATGGGCCAGGGAGGAGAGGGCCAGGCTTGGGGCCCTGAGCTTGGTATGGCCGCCAGGAGCTCTGAGCAGAGGCAGGGCCCTGGCTCAGAGGTCAGAGTGACCTCCTCCTCCCCGTGGGCACAGCCCCTGCACAGGAGTCAGGGGGAGGTCGGGGTCCAGCCCCCTGGCTTCTGACCACTGTGGGGACGCTTGTCTGTGCAGGCCGTGTCCAACAGGAGATCGATGAAGTGATAGGACAGGCACGGCGCCCAGAGATGGGGGACCAGACCCACATGCCCTTCACCATGGCCGTGGTCCATGAGGTGCAGCGCTTTGGGGACATCATCCCACTGGGCTTGCCCCATATGACATCCCGTGACATTGAAGTGCAAGGCTTCCTCATCCCCAAGGTAGGTCTGCGGCCCTGCTCACCCCAGCTCAGCTCCACCTGCCCCATAGTGGCCCCAGCATGGCCATTCCCAGGTGGGGCCAGGCCTGGAACCCAAGCCACTAATCCTCATTTTCACAGGCACCAACTGTCCAGCTGCAGGGATGAAGCAGAGGCAGGGCTGGCCCTGTCCATTCAGTGACCCCTAGGGGGCTAAAGGGAGTGACAACCTAAAATATTCCCCAATATGTTGGAGGAACCCGTATATGCCGGGACAGGTGGTAGGGACGGCTTCCCTGACAGGCAGGTCACTTGGCCCTGCCATGGGTACAGGGAGGGTGCGGGAAATTTCTTGGCCTGTGATAGACTTGAGTGAGTCCAGGTGTGTAGCAGGCAGAAAGTGGCCTGTATGTGTTTGGTGGCAGGGGTCGGGGGGTCCTCCAGCCCAGACGCCACCCATGCCAGGCATCTCCTGCCAGGGGACAACACTCATCACCAACCTGTCATCGGTGCTGAAGGACGAGACCGTCTGGAAGAAGCCCTTCCGCTTCCACCCCGAACACTTCCTGGACGCCCAGGGCCGCTTCATCAAGCAGGAGGCCTTCATGCCCTTCTCAGCAGGTGCCTGTGGGGAGCCTGGCTCGCTGTCCCCTCCTGAGGGAGTCTTAGAGGCATGGAGCCCAGGCCCCCAGCCTCACTGACCCTCCCATACCCACCCACAGGCCGCCGCTTGTGCCTCGGGGAGCCCCTGGCCCGCATGGAGCTCTTCCTCTTCTTCACCTGCCTCCTGCAGCACTTCAGCTTCTCGGTGCCCACTGGGCAGCCCCGCCCCAGTCGCCATGGCATCTTTGGCATCGTGGTGAACCCGTGCCCTTACCAGCTCCTTGCTGTGCCCCGCTAGAGGGGGACGCCAAGCCCCCAACCTGCTCCTTGAAGGGGCCCTGGTGTCCAATAAACCAGTGTGATGGCTCCAACATGGCTTGAGTCCCACCTGGGCCCCCTGATCAGCCCCTGGCAGAGAGGCAGCCTCAGCAGCCTCCCCAAGGCCAGCTCCTACCCCTGCCTGATCCAGCCTCACCTGCCATTTGACCCCATTTGAGAGATGGGAATACTGAGGCTCAGAAGGGACAGCTTACCCCCTAGTCTCCCATGGAGACCCAGAACTGGCTGCCCTGGTTGGTGACTAAGTCCATGTAGAAGTCTTGACTCCTGGGTGTCAGGGAGCGTGAGGAGTGTGAATGGGCTTCTGATAGGAATCAGCCCAATCCCTGGCTGGGTGAGCACCCTCAGCTTCAGGGATTCACTACAAGTACTCACAGGAGTCAGAAAAGCTGTTACACTCACAGTTATCGTTTTTCCAGAGAAAGGATCGCGATAGAATCAGCAGTGGTCAAAGGCACATAGGGCCGGCCCGGTGGCTTAGCAGTTAAGTGCGCGCGCTCCGCTACTGGTGGCCCGGATTCGGCTCCCGGGTGTGGACCAACGCACTGCTTCTCCGGCCATGCTGAGGCCGCGTCCCACATACAGCAACTAGAAGGGTGTGCAACTATGACATACAACTATCTACTGGGGCTATGGGGGAGGAAAAAAGGAGGAGGATTGGCAATAGATGTTAGCTCAGAGCCGGTCTTCCTCAGCAAAAAGAGGAGGATTAGCATGAATGTTAGCTCAGGGCTGATCTTCCTCACACACACAAAAAAAAGGCACATAGGTGGAGTTCAGGAAGAGCGGGCACAAGCTTCCAGCTGTCTCTCCCAGAGGATTTGTGCAGACAGTGCTCAGTTCTCCCAGCAATGATGTGGGACACAGCAGAGAGTATCGCTCACCAGGGAACCTGACCCAAGTCTGGGTGTCCAGGGATTTTGTTGGGGGTCAGTCACTTAGATTCGGAGAGCCTCATGGCTGACCTCAGTTACTCAGAGTCCAGCCCCTGTCAAGGTTGAACAGTGTGGCCCCAGGCACCCCCCCATCAATCACACTGTTGGCAGAAACTATGTGGTGTGACCCCAGGCCCCAGGTACAGAGACGCTCTTGTCAGGCAGGTCATCCCAAGGGTGTAGGGGATGTTTCCCCAGAGCTTGTCAAGGGCCAGGCGCTGTTTTTGGAATGTGCAGGGATGGAAAACCCCAAACCTGAGTAAACTTTTTACTGCACAGGCCACCCCCCTGGTTTTTGGCTCCTACAGCGAAATGGTCACATTTCTTTGAGTATCTACATTTTGTGTGTGTATGAAGTAAAATACACACAACATAAAATTTGCCATCTTAATTATTTTTGTGTACAGTTCAATCCTATTTAGTTCTCATATTGTTATATAACCATCACCCCATCCATCTCCAGAACTCTTTTCACCTTCAAAAGTGAAACTCTGTCCCCCTTAGACAATAACTCCCCATGCCCCCTCCCCATAGCCCCTTGCAATCACCAGTCTGCTTTCTGTCTCTATGAATTTGACTATCTAGGGACCTCGCAGAAGTGGAATCATACAGTATTTGCCTTTTTGTTACTGACTTTTTCACTTACCACGATGTCCTCAGGGTTCATCTATGTTGTGACATGTGTCAGAATTTCTTTCCTTTTTTTAGGCTGAATAATACTCCATTGTATGTATACACCACATTTGCTTATCCCTTCATCCCTTCATCCATCTGTTGATGGACCCTTGAGTTGCTTCTACCTTTCAGGTATTGTGAGTAATGCAGCTATGAACATGGGGTACAAATATCTCTTTGAGGCTCTGCTTTCAATTTGTGGGTATATAACTACGGGACTGTTTTCCACAGCAGGTGCGCCATTTTACATTCCCACCAGTAGAGCACAGGGGTTCTGATTCTCCACATCCTTGCCAACACTTGCTATTTTCTGTTTTGATGTTAGTAGCCATTCTAATGGGTGTGAGGTGGTATCTCGTTGTGGTTTTGATTTGCATTTTCCAAAAGATGAGTGATATTGAGCATCTTTTCATGTGCTTATTGTCCACATGTACAATGTACAATGTCCATTTCTTTGCAGAAATGTCTATTCAAGTTCTTTTCCCATTCTAAAATTGGGTTGGCTGTTTTGTTGTTATTGTTGAGTTTTAGGAGTTCTCTATATATTCTAGATATTAATCTCTTATCAGATACAGTCATGCTTTGCATAATGATATGTAGCGCAATGACTACTGCATGTGTGACAGTGGTTCCATAGGATTATTACCATGTAGCCTAGGTGTGTAGTAGGCTGTACCATCTAGGTTTGTGTAAGTACATCTAGGTTTGTGATGTTCACTCAGTGAAGAAATCACCTAACGACACATTTCTCAAAACATGTCCCTGTCATTAAGTGATGTGTGTGTCTATTTTTTTTGCAAATATTTTCTCCCATCTGTAGGTTGACTTTTTACTCTGTTGATAGTATCTTTTTTAATTGAATTATTTTATTGAGGTCATATTGGCTTATAACATTGTGTAAATTTCAGGTGTACATCACTGTATTTCAGTTTCTGTATAGACTGCATTGTGTTCACCACCAATAGTCTAGTTTTTATCCATCACCCAAAATATGTTGTTTTACTCCTTTCGCAATCCCCCAATCGCCTTCCCCTCTGGTAACCACTAATCTGTTCTCTTAATCCATGTGTTCATTTATCTTCCACATGTGAGTGAAATCATATGTTGTTTTTCTTTTTGTGTCTGACTTATTCTGCCTTGCATAATACCATTAAGACTCATCCATGTTGTCGCAAATGGCACGATTTTGTTTATTTTTTATAGCTTAGCAGTATTCCATATATATATATATATATATATATATATACCGCATCTTCTTTATCCATTCATCCCTTGATGGGCACTTTGGTTGCTTTCAGGTCTTGGCTATTGTGAATAATGCTGTGATGAACGTAAAGATGCATAAATCTCCTAGAATTGTTGATTTCATGTTCTTTGGATAAATACCCAGTAGTGGGATAGCTGGATAATATGGTATTTCTATTTTTAATTTTTTGAGAAATCTCCATATTGTTTTCCATAGTGGCTGCACCAGTTTGCATTCCCACCAGCAATGTATGAGAGTTCCCTTTTCTCCACATCCTCTCCAACACTTATTTCTTGTCTTGTTAATTATAGCCATTCTGACGGGTGTGAGGTGATATCTCATTTTGTTTTGATTTGTATTTCCCTAATAATTAGTGATGTTGAACATCTTTTCATGTGCCTGTTGGCCATCAGTATATCTTCTTTGTAAAAAAATGTCTCTTCATATCCTCTGCCCATTTTTGGATCAGTTTGTTCATATTTTTGTTGTTGAGTTGTACAAGTCCTTATATATATTGGAAATTAACCCCTTCTAGGATATATAATTTGCAAATATTTTCTCCCAGTTACTGGGTTATCTTTTCATTTTGTTGGTGGTTTCTTTTGATGTGCAGAAGCTTTTTAGTCTAATGTAGTCCCATTTGTTTATATTTTTCTTTTGTTTCCCTTGCCTGAGTAGACTTGATATTCGAAAAGATACTGCTAAGACCAATGTCGAGAGTGTACTGCCTATATTTTCTCCTAGGAGTTTTATGCTTTCAGGTCTTACCTTCAAGTCTCTAGTCCATTTTGAGTTAATTTTTGTGCATAGTATAAGGTAATGGTCTGCTTTTATTCTTTTCCACGTGGCTGTCCAGTTTTCCGAACACCATTTATTGAAGAGATTTTCCTTTCTTCGTTGTATGTTCTTGGCTCCTTTGTCAAAGATTAGCTGTCCATAGGTGTGTGGTTTTATTTTTGGGCTCTCAATTCTGTTCCATTGATCTGTGTGTCTGCTTTTCTGCCAGTACCATGCTGTTTTGATTACTATAGCTTTGTAGTATATTTTGAAGTCAGGGATTGTGATGCCTCCAGCTTTATTCTTTTTTCTCAGGATTGCTTTGGCTATTCGGAGTCTTTTGTTGTTCCATATCAATTTTAGGATTCTTTGTTCTATTTCCATGCAGAATATCATTGGAATTCTGATTGGGATTGTGTTGACTCTGTAGATTGCTTTAGGTAATATGGACATTTTAACTGTGTTTAATCTTCCAATCCATGAGCATGAAATATCTTTTCATTTCTTTATGTCATCTTCACTTTCTTTCAATACTGTCTTATAGTTTTCAGTGTGTAGGTCTTTCACCTCCTTGGTTAAATTTATTCCTAGGTATTTTGTTACTTTTGTTGTAGTTGTAAATGGGAGTATATTCTTGACTTCTCTTTCTGCTAGTTCGTTATTAGTATATAGAAATGTAACTGATTTTTGTATGTTGATTTTGTGCCCTGCAACTTTGCTGTAGTTGATTATTTCTAATAGTTTTCCAGTGGATTCTTATGGTTTTCTATATATAGAATTATGTCACCCACAAACAGTGAGAGTTTTACTCCTTCCTTTCCAATTTGGATACCTTTTATTTCTTTTCTTGCCTAATTGCTCTGGCTAAACCTTCCAGTACTATGTTGACTGGCATTGTGGAGTGGGCACCTTTGTCTTGTTCCTCTTCTCAGAGGGATGGCTTTCAGATTTTCCCCATTGAGTATGATGTTGGCTGTGTGTTTGTCATATATGGCCTTTATTATGTTGAGGTGCTTTCCTTCTATGCCCATTTTGTTGAGAGTTTTTGTCATAAGTGGATGTTGGATCTTGTAAATGATTTCTCTGCATCTATTGAGATGATCATGTGATTTTTATTCCTCATTTTTTTAATGTAGTGTATCATGTTGATTTGTGGATGTTGAACTATCTCTGCATTCCTGGAATAAATCCCACTTTATCATGGTGTATGATCCTTTTAATGTATTGTTGTATTCGATTTGCTAATATTTTGTTGAGGATTTTTGAGTCTATGTTTATCAGCAATATTGGCTTGTAATTTTCCTTTTTTGGGTGTTCTTGTCTAGTTTTGGTATGAGGGTAATTTTGGCCTCATAGAATGAGTTAGGAAGCATCCCATCCTCTTCAATATTTTGGAACAGTTTGAGAAGGATAGGCATTAAATCTTCTTTGACTGTTTCATATAATTCACCAGAGAAGCCTGTACTTTACTAGTGATTGATCTATTCAGATTCTCTGTTTCTTGTTGATTTAGTTTTGGGAGGTTGTATGATTCTAAGAATTTATCCATTTCTTCTAGGTTATTCAGTTTGCTGACATATAGCTTCTCATTATTCTCTTATAATCCTTGGTATTTCTGTAGTGTCTGTTATAATTTCTCCTCTTTCATTTCTGATTTATTTATTTGTGTCTTCTCTCTTTTTTTCTTAGTGAGTCTGGCTAAGGGTTTGTCAATTTTATTTATCTTCTCAAAGAACCAGCTCTTAGTTACATTGATCCTTTCTACTGTTTTTTTGGTCTCTATTTCATTCGTTTCTTCTCTGATTTTTATCTTTTCTCTCCTTCTACTGACTTTGGGCTTTGTTTGTTCTTCTTTTGTAGTTCTTTTAGGTGTAGTTTAAGATGACTTATTTGAGACTTTTATTGTTTGTTGAGGTAGGCCTGTATTGCTATAAATTTCTCTCTTAGTACCACATTTGCTGCATCCCATAAGAGTTGATATGTTGTGTTTTCATTTTCATTTGTCTCCAGCTATTTTTTGATTTCTCCTTTGATTTCTTCAATGATCCACTTGTTCCGTAGCGTGTTGTTTAGTCTCCACGTATTTGTGACTTTCCCAGCTTTTCTCTTGTAGTTGATTTCTAGTTTCATAGCATTGTGGTTGGTTAAGATGCTTCCTATGATTTCAATCTTCTTAAATTTATTGAGGCCTGCCTTATTTCCCAGAATATGGTCTATCTTTGAGAATGTTCCATGTGCACTTGAGAACAATGTGTATTCTGCTGTTTTGCGATGGAATGCTCTATGTATATCTATTAAGTTCATCTGGTCTAGTTTTTCATTTAATTCCACTATTTCCTTGTTGGCTTTCTGTCTGGATGATCTATCCATTGACATAAGTGGGGTGTTGAAGTCCCTTACTATTATCATGTTGGTTTCAATTTCTCCCTTTAGCTCTGTTAATAGTTCTTTATAAACTTCGCTGCTCCTGTGTTAGGTGCATATATGTTCATAAGTGTTATGTCCTCTTGGTGGAATGTCTGTTTTATCATTTATATTGTCCCTCTTTGTCTCTCATTATCTTTTTTTATCTTGAAGCCTTCTTTGTCTGATATAAGTATGGCTGCATCTGCTTTCTTTTGCTTGCCAGTTGCTTGGAGTATCATCTTCCATCCCTTCACTCTGAGCCTATGGTTGTCTTTAGAGGTGAGATGTGTTTCCTGGAGGAAGCATATTGTTGGGCCTTTTTTTTCAATTGATCTAGCCATTCTGTGTCTTTTCATTGGTGTGTTCAATCCATTTACATTTAAAGTGATTATTGATATATGAGGGCTTAGTACTGCCATTTTATCTCTTGTTTTCTGGTTGTTCTATATTTCCATTGTTTCTTTTTCCTTGTATTTCTTTCTGCCATTTCCATTTGGTAGTTTTCTATCATCATTTTCTCGGTTTTCTCTTTATTTATGATTTGTGATTCTGCTCTGATTTTTTGTTTGTGGTTACCATGAGGTTTGTATAAAAGATCTCATAGATGAGGTAGTTCTTTTTCTGATAGCCTCTTATCTCCATTAGCCTATGTAGGTTCCATCCCTTTCCTCTTCCATTTCTATGTTTTTGTTGTCACAAATTATTCTTATTTGTGTTGTGAGTTTGTGACCAAATTGAAGTGTTTATAGTTACTTTTGATGCTTTCTTTCCCTTTATCCTTTGTGTTATAATTAAGTGTTTGCTAACCTATTCTGATATAGAGCTGCAATTTTCTGATTTTGTCTGAATATTCTTTGCTGAAAGCTTTGTAAACATTTGCCTTTTTGTTTCAGATAGGAGGGCTCCCTCCAACATTTCTTGTAGGGAAGGTCTAGTGGCAATGAATTCCCTCAGCTTTTGTTTGTCTGGGAAAGCTTTTATTTCTCCCTCATATCTGAGGGATAATTTCAGTGGATAGAGAATTCTTGGCTGATTGTTTTTGTCTTTCAGTATTTTGAATATATCATTCCAGTCTCTCCTAGCTTGTAAGGTTTCTGCTGAGAAATCCACTCAAAGCATGATGGAGGTTTTCCTTTGTAGGTTATATTCTTCTGTTTTTCTCCCCTTAATACTTTTTATTTGTCATTGACTTTTGACAGTTTTAATGTTATATGCCTTGGAGAAGGTCTTTGTGAATTGATGTAATTAAGAGTTCTCTTAGCTTCATGTACTTGCATGTCCAGTTCCTTCCCCAGGTTTGGGAAGTTCTCACCTATTATTTGTTTCAATAAGCTCTCTGCTCCTTTCTCCTTCTCTCGTCCCTCTGGGATACCTATAATCCTTATGTTACTTTTCCTAATTGAGTTGGATATTTCTTGAAGAATTTCTTCATTTTTTAAAAATCTCAGTTCTCTCTCCTCCTCCACCTGAATCATTTCTATATTTTTGTCTTCTAGGTCACTAATTCTCTCCTCCATAAGGTCTGCTCTATTTTTTATGCTTTATACATTATTTTTTTATCTCATTGATTGTGTTCTCCATCTCGAGAATTTCTCTTTGGTTTCTTTTTTTAGAGCTTCAATCTCTTTGGTGAAGTGTTCCTTCTGTTAATTAATTTTATTCCTAAGCTCATTGAATCATTAATTTTATTCCTAAGCTCATTGAACTGTCTTTCTGAGTTTTCTTATAACTCGTTAAGTTTCTTTATGATTGCTATTTTGAATTCTCTGTCAGTTAAATTGTAAATTTCTGTGACTTCACATTTGGTTTCTCGAGAATTGTCATTTTCCTTCTGTGCTACAGTGTTACTGTGGTTCTTCATGATGGTTGATGAATTGATCCTCTGCTAGCACATTTGTGGTAGTAATCACCTTCTCTTATTTGGATATGGCTTTGGTTACTTTGGCTCTGGTTGCCTGGGTCTCGTGTTCCTCCACTAGCTCTCTGCAGGCTCAGTTGCTGTTGTCCCATGCACCACCTGTGTTGCTGTTCCCCAGTCATCTTGTGATGCTGGTTGCACCATTGAAAGGGTGCTAGGTTCGTGGGTGTCCCTGTCAGTGGTGGGGCCTGGGAATGTGGGACTCGTATGCGGCACCACTGCTGATGGACTTGGTGTTGTGTGTGCCTCCACTGGGGGCTGGAAGCTGCTGCCCTGTCTGCCAGCAGTGGTGTGGGCTGGACTGCTCCATGGACAGTCATGGGAAAGGGAAGCCGCTGTGCTGCCACTGCTGCCCCTCTGGCACTCATATGGACATGCACACGACCACCACCAGCCACCACCACTTCCTCAGGGGCATTTGTGTATGCAAGGGGCCACAGCTTCCACTGCTCCTCATGTGTTTGTGCTCACACCAGGCTCCCACCACTGCCACTTTGGGGGCATGGAGATGGGCCGCTGTTACCTCCACTCACAGTTGCATGCGCTGCTGCATGAGGATCAGCATCTTGGATCACTACTGCAGGTGTGGGGAGGGGCTGCTCCACTAGTTCCACTGCTTCCCACGGGTCCAGTCCACCCACCTTCAGATGTATAGCTTCCTGGATCTCTTAAGTGTCCTCTTGTTCTGCGTAAGAATCCTCTGTTGGTCAGTGGATGTCTACGTGGTTGTAATTTAGAGGGGAGAGACGAAGGGAACCTCTCCACCTTGATGCTCACGTCACATCGATAGTACCTTTTGATGTACAATACTTTTTAATTTTTATGAAGTCTAATTTGTCTACTTTTTCTTTTGTGACCTATGCATTTGGTGTCATATCCAAGAAATCACTGCCAAATCCAATGCTGAGAACCTTTTGTCCTACGTATTCATCTAAGAATTTTCTAGTTTTAGCTCTTACATTTACATCTTTGATCCACTTTGAATTAATTTTTGTATCTGGTGTGAGGTGAAGGTCCAACTTCATTCTTTTGCATTAAGACACACAGATTTCCCAGCACCATTTGTTGAAAAGACTGTCCTTTCCCCATTGAATGGTCTTGGCATCCGTGTCAAAATCATTTGACTATATATGAGGGTTTGCTTCTGGGCCTTCTTTTCTCTTCCGTTGGTCTATATCTCTGTCTTTATGCCGGTACCGCAGTGTGTTGATTACTGTAGCTTTGTAGTAAGTTTTGAAATCAGGAAGTATGAGTTTCATTCTTCTTTTTCAAGATTGTTTTGGCTATTTGGGGTCACTTGAGATTCCATATGAATTTTAGGATTGACTTTTCTATTTCTGCAAAAAAGTCATTGGGATTTCCATAGGGATTACATTAAATCTGTAGATCACTTTGAGTAGTCTTGACGTCTTTACAATATTAAGTCTTCTGATCCGTGAACCCAGGGTGTCTTTCCATTTACTTGTGTTCTCTTTAATTTCTCTCAGCAATGTTTTGTACTTTTCATGGACAAGTCTTTCACCTCTTTGGTTAAGTTAATTCCTATGTATTTTATTCTTTTTGATGCTATTGTAAATCAAACTGTTTTCTTAATTTCATTATCACATTGTTCATTGATAGTGTATAGAAATAGAGTTGATTTTTGTGCATTGATTTTGTATCCTACTACTTTGCTGAATTTGTTTATAAGGTCTGACATGGTTCTTTGTAGACTCTTTAGTTTTTTCTTCATACAAGATACTATCATTTGCGAACAGAGATAATGTTACTTCTTCCTTTCCAATTTAGATGCCTTTTATTTCCTAATTGCTCTCACTAGAACTTTCAGTGCTCTGATGAATGGAAGTGGCAACAGTGACCATCCTTTCTTTATTCTTGATGTTAAAAGAAAAGCTTTCAGTTTCCACCATTGAGTATGACACTTGATGTGAGTTTTTCCTATATGGCTTTTGTTATGTTGAACTGGTTTCCTTCTATTCCTGTTTGTTGAGTGTTTTTAAGATGAAAGAGTGTTGAATTTTTTCAAATGCTTTTTCTGCATCAGTTGAGATGATCATGTAGTTTTTGTCCTTCATTCTGTTAATGTGGTGTATAACATTGATCAATTTCCATGTGTTCAACCTTTCTTGAATTCCATTAATAAAGCTCCCCTGGTCATAATCCTTTCCCACTTGTATAATCCTTTTAATATACTGCTCAATTTGTTTTGCTGGTATTTTTTAGAGGCTTTTTGATCAGTGTTCATAGGGATATTGGGCTTTAGTTTTCTTTTCTAGTTGTGTATTTGTCTGACTTTGATATCAGGGTGATGCTGGCTGCAAAGAATGAGTTAGGAAGTGTTCCCGCCTCCTCAATTTTGCAGAAAAATTTGAGTGGGATTGGTGGTAGTTCTTCTTAAAATGTTTGGTAGAATTCAATAGTAAAGCCACCAGGTCCAGGGCATTTTTTGTTGGGAGATTTTTGATTACTTACTAAATATCCTTATTAATTAAAGATCCATCTAGATTTTCTATTTCTTTATGATTCAGTCTTGGTAGCTTTTTTGTTTCTAGGAATGTGTCCATTTCATCAATAGATTATTCAATTTATTGGCCTACAGTTGTTCACAGTACTCTCTTACAGTGCTTTTTATTTCTGTACAATCAGTAGTAATGTCCCCACTTTCATATCTGATGTTAGTAATTTGGTCTTTTTTTTTTTTTCTTAGACCATCTAGCTAAAAGTGTGTCAGCTTTGTTGATATTTTTGAAGAACCAACTTTTGGTTTAACTGATTTTCTCTAGTCTCCATTTCATTTTTCTCTACTCTATGTTATTTCCCTCGTTCTGCTAGCTTTAGGTTTAGTTTGCTCTTCTTTTTCTCATTCTTTAAGGTGTAGAGTTAGGTAATTGATTTGAGATCTGTTTTAACATAGGCATTTTTAGTTATAGACTTCTCTGTGAACACAACTTTTGCTGGATTCCATAAATTTTGATATATTGTGCTGTCGTTTTCATTCATCTTAAGCTATTTTCTACTCTCTCTTATGATTTCTTCTTTGACCCATTGGTTGTGAGAAAGTGTTGTTTAATTTCCACATATATCTGAATTTTCAGTTTTCATTCTGTTATTGATTTCTAGGTTGTAATGGACGAATATCCTGATCAGTATAAGCCAGTCCAGCATCGCTCACATGCACAGGCAGCATATCAGCTGCTTTATCTGGAAGTCCCACATGGAATTTAAAGGAGTTGAAGAATAATCCCCCTTCTCAGGTTAAAGGAAACTTTTCAGTAGTTTCTTGATGTTGCTCTATCCCCATTGAACTACCTTCTTGGTCACCAGAGGTCTTGGAGGTGCCTTCTGTTGTCCCAGCATAACTTTTCCCTTGGAGCATCCCTGACACAAGTGTCCATAGCTCGGACCAGATGAAATCCAAGCTTGGTGCAGTGTCAGCATCCAGCCCCAGCCTCTCCTTTATTTTTATTTTAGACATTTACATATAGCAATAACTGCTGGATTGTATATTAGCCTGTTTCTTAGGGTTGTTTCTTTTTTTTTTTAATTTACTTACATATCCAATGAGACAGCTCCTTGGAGGTTAACTCCATCATTTCCAAATTCCATAGATAACTTCTACCTCCAGTAACTGATCATAGTGAAGGTGTGCATCATAAAACAAGCGATGCAGAAACCATTCAGGAATGAAGGTTAATCAACCACCCCCTCATTCTTCCTTTTCCCAAACTATGCCTTCACTACCTTCCAGTGAGTTGGGGTTATTCTAGTGAATGCCACTTCTTTTTTTCCTTTTTTGCTGAGGAAGATCTGCCTTGAGCTAACGTCCATTGCCAATCCTCCTCTTTTTTTTGCTTGAGGAAGATTAGCCGTGAGTAATATCTGTGCCAATCTTCCTCTATTTTTTTTTTGTATGTGAGACACTGCTACAGCATGGCTGGTGAATGCAGTAGGTCCGTGCCCGGGATTCATACCGACAAACTTGGGCCTCTGAAGTGGAGTGCACGGAACTTGAACCACTCGACCGTTGAGCTGGGCCTGTGAATGCCACTTTTGAAGCCAACTGTGTCAGGGGTCACCAAGACCATCCTAGATTCAATGATTTACTGGAGGACTCACAGACTTCAGAAATGCTGTTGTGTTCATGGTTATTCTCTTTGTCTGTTCTAGATGCATGAACACAATATCATAGAATGTGTGGCTTATAAACAACAAACACTTATTCCTCACAGTTCTGGATTCTGGAAGTCCAAAATCATGGCTCTGGCAGATTTGGTGTCTGGTGAGGGCCCACTTTCTGGTTCCTAGATGGTCAACTTTTCACTATGTCCTCACCTGGCAGAAGGGTCAAGGGATCTCTCTGGGTTCTCTTTTATAAGGGCACCAATCCCCTTCATGAGGACTCCATCCTGATGACTTAATCACCTCCCAAAGGCCCCACTAACAAATAACATCACACTGGGCATTAGGTTTAAAGATGTGAATTTGGGGGGACACAGACATACCATCTATAGCAGCTATGGTTTATTGCAGTGAAATGATACAGATTAAATCAGCAAAGGTAAAAGACACATAGGACAGACAGACACACACACAGGAGAGCATGGCTCAGGTTTCCATTTGTCCTCTTCCAGGGGAGTCATAGGGGCAGTGTTTAATTCCCCAGCAACAATGAGTGACACAGGAACAGAATATTGCCAGTCGGGGAAGCACAAATGAGTCTCAGTGTCCAGGGATTTTACTGGATTGATGTCATAGGGACGGAGCACCTGTGTGGCTGACAAAAGTAACTATGTCTCCAGCCCCTCCAGTGGCCAGACTGGTACAGGGAGATGCAGGGTCCCCACCACATGTCACATTGTTAGCGTGAATGATCTGGCACTTCCTGAGGCTTCAGGAAAACAAAGCCATGGTTATCCAGCAGAGTGTTCTCAGAGACTAAAAGTCATTTCCTAGGAGCTCGTCAGGGCCAGTCACTGCTTTACAAGGCACAGGATTTGAACCTTCCAAACCTGCTGACTTTACCCTTTACTGGAAGGGACTCACTCAGCCTGGATGCCCACACTCCGGACCCAACTCCACCCACCCCACCACGGCCCAGCATTTCAGCCAGCACTAATAGGTCTGCAGCCCCACTTCATCTACAACACTCCAAAAGGTGGGGAACTCAGGGATGGCAGGGAAGTATTGTGCCAGGTTAATACCCAGGCTCAGTCTTCAGCTGCAAGAGCCCTCCTCGGGATGCCTGACAGCAGTCCAGGAGTGAGCATTTTCCAGAATCTCAGTCACCCCAAGATTGGTGGGTCCCGCATTCCCAGCCACTCAGGAGTGCTCACATCTGGGTGCCTCCCCGGTAGGCACTGCCTCACAGCCAGGCTGGAACTGGACGAGGACACTGATCTGGGCTCCAACACAGAACACCATCCTCAGATTGGCCAGGTCAGTTTGGGCTGTCAGTAGGCTTGCCCAGGGACAGGGAATGAGCCCTGTGGGCTGTAGGCATGCCTTTGTGACAGAAGTCAAACTGGGACCCATGTGACAGAAGGATGGACAGAGGAGAAGGAGACCACATGGGGATCTTGAAGGAGGACACCCTGGCTGTCATCCTTGTTCTGCCACAACACTCTGTGACCCCTGGGCCAGTCCCTCCCTGCCCTGGGCTTCTGTTTCCCCTTTAGCAATGAGATCATATACCAGATGGCCACTGGTTTCTGTCTTCCCGCTCTGATTCTGGGTCTGGGACCTTGTTAGCCTGGAGCCCTGGCTGAGGGCAGGGACTGCCATACTGCACCTGTACCCATCCTCACAAGTGACTGTCTCTTTACTGACCACATGTGCAGTGCCCAAGGGTTTCTAATGACTGTCTGCTTACCCGAGGCATGGGCAGACCCCCTGGTGCATTTAGGTAACAGCACGGGGACCAAAGACTCTCAGGGCAGAGGCAGCCCCACCAGGCCTCTCTTGCCAGAGGAGCGTCATCCAACAGGAAAAAAAAGAAATTATTGGAAACTGTCTTGACAGTGGAGTTGCTGGACAGAGACTCCATTTCAGCTAATTCAATATGTTCACAGGACTTAAAGAAACCATGTCTAAAGAACTAGAGGGAAGTGGGAGAATGATGTCTTAGCAGTTAAAGCATATCCATAATGAGATAGAAAGTATAAGTAGAAACCAAGCTGAAATTCTGGAGTTGAAAAGTACAGTAACTGAAATGAAGCTCACTGCAGGAACTCAAAAGCAGACTTGAACAGGTAGAAGAAAAGTCAGCTAACATGAGGACAGTCAGCTGAGCTGATCCAGGCCGAGGAACAGGAACAAGGATGAAGAAGAATGAGCAGAGATTCAGAAACCTGTGGGCACCATCAAGGATACCACACACACGTTAACAGGAGTCCTAAGAGAAGAAGAGAGAGATAAAGGACTAGAAGGAATATTGAAGAAATGTTGAAAACTGAATACGCCCCAAATTTGATGAAAAACGTTAATCTACTCAACCAAGAAGCTCAGTGAACCCCAAGTAGGATAAAATCAGAGATCTGCACCGGCACACACCACAATCAAACCATCAAAAGACAAAGAGAGAATTTTGACAGCAGCAAGAAAGATGGGAGATGCTCCTTATCATGAACAAAGGATCCGTGCTCAATAACTTGGACATAAGAGTTCTAATCAGAAACCATAGAGGACAGAAAGCAGTGGGATGACAACATCCCTCAGGAAGTGACTGGAGGATGTCACAAGCTCGGGAAAGGGCCTCTGGGCTCCACCAATTATTCAGTCAGGGTAAATTGGGAACCCACAGAACAACCCTTTTGCCACGGGGCACCCAGATTTAATCTTGCCAAGGCTACACCAGAGTCTAGGAATCTGGGCTGTGCTGTAAGCCCTGTGAGGACCCTGAGCCCAGCAGAGAGCGGCCTCCACCAGAAGAGGCCCCGCCCAGGCATCCACGGGCCTCGCTGAGAACCAGGGCACTTGGGGCTAGGTCTGCGTGTGTGTGTGTGTCTGTGTGCACGCGCGCACACGCCTGAGAATCTGTGCATGTTGATTGCAGGAGTGAGTTTGTTCATGTGAGTGTTGTCTGAGTGTGGGTGGCTTTGTGGATGAGTAGATTTCTGCGTGGTGGGTCTGTATGTGGTGTGTGTGTGTGTGTGTGTGTGTGTGTGTGTGTGTGAGCATGAGGGTAAAAGCAGAGGCCCTGTACCCATAAACCATCTCTGGGAGGCGGGCCGTGCCCAGCTCCCCTCCTGCCGTGGTTCGCTCCTCGGCCGGGACTCTCGCGCCCTCCGGCGCCCAGCTTCGGAACTGCAGCTACGGCCGCCCTGCCGGGGCTTCCTCCTGGATCCCAGCGCTGCGCTGGGCGGGTCCGCGCTGCGAGTCAGGTGAGGCGGCCAGGCCCGCGGCCCCACAAGCTGCACGCAGCTTCCACTCTTCCTTTCTGTCCCCAGGGAGGAGCGGGAATTGGGGGGTTTCCTCCGCGGGCGCTCCATAAAGCAGGGGTGGGGCAAGGCGAGCCAAATGCCACCAACTGGCCCAGCGCCCTGGCTGGGACTGCAGCTGCCTATCTGCTGTCTAGGGCTCTCTCCCAGGGTTTGCTCCACATCACTAGGGACTCAGGGCCGTGTCTAGGTGCTTGGGGGTCTGGGAGCTTCCTGCTACGCCATTGTGCTGACGTCACCCCTGGTCTCTAAGTCTCAGACCACAGTTTCCAGAGGACCCTTCCCTGCGCAGGTGGACACCTGTGACATGCATGGTCCTTGTGGTGCTCCCCCTTCTACCACAGCACCTTCACCAGAGCAGAATCCCAAGGAGGGTGGCTGAGTGTATTTCTAAAATAAGAAATCTCAGTAACTTACATGTAGAGCAGCAGCTCAGAGCATGCGTTTTGAGATGGACCCGAATGCTGCTCTTTGACTTTGACCTCCTGACCTGACCCCTGAGACTCAGTCTCCTCCATGCCTTGGGGACCATAAAGCCACCTGCCTTACAGGGCTGTGGGGAGGACACGTGGAGTGAGCAGCAGAGCCTGGCACGTGAGTGCCTGATCAATGGAAGCTGCAATTGCACAATGATTGCAAAGGCCATCAGCCTCACAATTGTACTGTGTGCTCATTGTACTCACGAGGTTTCCTCAAGGCCCCCCCTCCTGGACAACAGGCTCCGAGTATGGGGGGCTCTGCCTGATTTACATGCTAATCTGACCCTGCGCTTCATACCTCATTAGGGTGACTGCTTGGGAGGGCATGACACATCCAAAGCAAAGGGTGGATAAAGACAGTTTGTCCAGGGCCACTGTGTGACCAACACTTGGATCATCCTGCCCCCGCCTGACACCACCTGATTCTCTGACAGTCCTGGGTAGAGAGTTGCTGCCCACAGGACAGGACATTCAACTGAGGCCAAGGAGAGGCCACCGGCTGGATACGGGAAGTCTCCAGCGTGCCCATGAGTCTTGGTCTCCTGGTCTGTAGAGTGGCCTCAAAGCTAGTCTTCCTGCCTCCTGGAGGGCCAGGGACCCCAATTGCCTCCAGCCCAGTCCTTGGCCAGATTTGCAAAGCTGCTTCCCTGCCCCTGCCCCTCACCCTCCTGGACTTTGCAGTGGCCCTTTGTTCTGTTGCCAGGACACCTTTGCTTGCAGTGCCAAGCCAGCCAAAGTCCTCCAGGAAGTCTCTGAAAGTGCTGATCCAGGCTGGGGCAGTATCCCCACCACCCTCTAAGCAGTCCCAGCACTGCTGGCCTGGCCTGTCAGCTCTCTGTCTTCCCACTCCTTCTCTTGGTCACGAGCACCGTGGAGCAGGGACCCACTATCATCTTCCTGCCAGGCTGCAAGTGCCCAGCCCAGCACCCAGCACACGGTCGTCCAGTGGGGTTGGAACAGAAATCAAGCCCTGAGCAAGGCATGATGCAGAGAAGGCTGGGTAAACTGAGGAAGGCCCTGCTGTGTCCCAGCAAGCTACACCCTCTGGCCCCAGGCCTGGAGGGGAGTGGGGATGTGGGAATTCAGGAGAGGACCAGTTTTCACAAGCAGGAACTGGAAACGTTGAAAGCCAATACCAAGAGGCCACAGCCCCGGGGAGCCATCTCTGGGTGGCCTTCTCTGAGTGGGAGTGTCCAGAGGCATCCTGGGAAGAAGCTGGTCCTCTTACTGTTGGGGAGTGAGTGAGGGAGAGAACTGGGGGGACACGGAGGTCGGGAGTACCTCCTGCAGACCCTGCTTCTGCTGGGGGAAAGAATTCGCCAGCTGTTTCCAGAATGAGAGCTTGCTTCAATACCCCTGAGCTGGGTCAAAGGGCCTGACCCCTACCCAGGAAATGTCCCTTCCCCACCCTCTGGGCTCCTTCCCCTTCCCATTTGAGTGAGTTTTGGGCTCAGAGTTCCCGTCAGCTTCACCGATTTAAAAACTCATCAAATCCGATCACTTTTCTTATTGAAGAAGGAGGATGCTGAGGCTGGTGGGCAGTGGTCCTGCCCTGGCATGGTGTGGTGCCTCCCCTGTTGGATGCTGAGTGAGAGGCTGAGCAACAGGGAGGGCCTGGTAGCAATAATTCCAGCCACACAGTGACAGCCCTGGTGTGGGGTGGTGCCAAGGCTTTCGTCTTTCCTTGAGGGACCAGAGTCTGGGTTGTAAGGGATGGGGCTGGAGCAGGGGAGACCTGGCCCAGGGAGAGGGAGGAGGCTGGCAAAGGGGGAGGCCAGAGAATCCATTCCTTGTGGTCCTCAGCAGGCCTCTGAGGGTGTAAAGAAACTACATCATCTCCACTTGCTTTCCATCCCCTTGTCTTCTAGAAAGAGTTTGAGCAGCTGATGTTCAAGGACAAATGATAATGAGGAGGGACTGATCAAGATGGCGGCACAGGCAGACTCTGAGCTCACCTCCTCCCGTGGACACAGCCAATTTACAACTACTTGTGGAAAAATTACCCCTGAGACAGAGCTGAAAACTGGATAAGAGGAACTCCTGCAACAACGGACAATCCTAACTGAGGTGGAAGAGGCAGAAGCTCCCTTCTGGAGAGAAAAAATGCCGCCTTTACAAGCCGCAGCGCTTCACTGTTGCCTGGGAGCAGCCCACAGGTACGCAGCCCTTCCTGGAGGCGCGGGGCCCTGAGCCAGGGAGCGCCCCCGCGGTGGGCATTTTGTGGACCCAGCACAATCGAGATGAGTGGCAGAATATCTGACTTTGCCTGCTACTAAAACATTGGGGAGCACCCCCAGAAAAGCTGGTTCACAAAGAGATTAAAACCGGCTCTTAAAGGGCCCATGCGCAAGCTCACCCGTTTCAGAGAGCAACCTGAGATGGCCAGAAGGAAAGGTGCACAGTGCTTTGGTGAAAGGAGACTCACCTAATAGGCCCTGTGTGCATCTCGGTGAGAGATGAGACCTCTCCAGGGACTGGGACATTGCCGGCGGCCATTGTTGTGGCCTGGTGTGTGCATGCTGACACAGACTCCGTTGGAGTTCTCCCTGGGGCCTGCTAGCCCAGGGTCTGCCCCACCCACTAGAGCACCCATTTAATCCAGCTCAGCCAGGGCAGGCAGCCCACCCTAGAGACGGGCCCCACCCAATAACAGGCCCTCAGGCAACTTGTGGGCCTGCATAGATTGGTGACTGGATTCTCTGCAGCCTGGCAACTGAGCCAACTGCAGTGGGGCAGGGCGTGCACAAGGAGCGGGTGGAGAGTGTGGGGCAGTGGTGGAGTGTGTGGGGCTCCCGCTGTGGAAAGACTGGGTCCACTTCGGGAGGTTGGGGCACGCACATGGGGCAGGACTGTGTTGACTATTTGTGTGGACCTGTGGGCGGCAGGGCTTGTCAGCTACAGAAGACTTGTGCTTCTCAAAGACCCACATAGGGGGTTTGCCCCACCTCCCAAAGCCTGAAAAGGGGGTGCTCCCGTGCCTGAGGCCAGCCCCACCCAGCAGCAATCCTCAGAGAGCTGACAAGAGACCTAAAGACTGGAGGCTTATAGCAATCGTAAGGCCCTGAGCCTAACAACCTGCCACGCTGGGGGCCTACTCACTTAAAAGAAATACTGCAACACAAAAGTGGTATTAGAACTTGCAGCCAACTGTGCTAGGGCTCCCCACACCTGATAAAGAGAGTGAAGGGCCCACAACAACTATAAGCAGCTGAGCATTACAACAGTTGGCTAGGAACATAACTCGGCCTCCCTGGGCGCCTACAGGGAGAACAAACAGGCCACAACAGAAGGACACACGTAGCCCACATGGGGTCACCCCTGGAACATTGAGAACTGAGGGAAGCACACAGCAGGCCTCCTAAGCCATCACTTATATAAGGTCACCTATCCAAGAGCAGGAGACATAGCTGACCTACCTAATACGTAGTCACAAGCACAGGGAAAGAGGCAAAATGAGGAGGCAAAGGAATACATTTCAAGTAAGGGAACAGGACAAAACCCCAGAAAAGGAACTAAGTGAAACAGAAATGAGCAACCTACCTGACAGAGAGTTCAAACTAAGAGTGTTAAGGATGCTCACTGATGTGGGGAAAAGAATGGATGAACTCAGTGATAATGTCAACAAAGAAATGGAAGATATAAAAAAGAACCAATCAGAAATGAAGAATACAATACTGGAAATGAAAAATTCACTAGAGGGACTCAAAAGCAGAGCAGAGGACACAGGAGAACGGATCTGTGAGCTGGACGAAAGACTAGAAGAAATTACCCAAGCTGAACAGGTAAAAGAGAAAAGAATTAAAAAGAGTGAGGACAGTTTAAGGGACCTCTGGGACAACATCAAGCGCACTAACATCCATGTTATGGGTGTCCCGGAAGGAGAAGAGCGAGACAAAGGGGCAGAGAATCTATTTCAAGAAATAATAGATGAAACCTTCCCTAACCTAAGGAAGGAAACAGACATCCAGGTACAGGAATCACAGAGAGCCCCAAACAAGATAAATCCAAAGAGGACCACACCAAGACACATCATAATCAAAATGTCCAGAATTAAAGATAAAGAGAGAATCTGAAAAGCCGCAAGAGAAAGTCAAGTTACATACAAAGGAAACCCCATAAGGCTATCAGCTGACTTCTCAGCAGAAACCTTACAGGCTAGAAGAGAATGGCATGATATATTTAAAGTGCTAAAAGGAAAAAACTTACAGCCAAGAATACTCTACCCAGCAAGGTTATCATTCAAAATGGAAGGAGAGATCAAAAATTTCCCAGACAAGCAAAAATTAAAGGAGTTTGTCACCAAGAAACCAGTGCTACAAGAAATGTTAAAGGGACTGATTTAAGGGGAAAAGAGAAGACCACAAATAGGAAAAAGTATCTATTTCCAAGATAAGAGGGTAATGGATACAAATGCACAAAAAAGAGGTTAGATATTATATGAAAAACATAAAAGGAGGGAGGAGGGGAGTTAAAGAGTAGAGCTTTCAGACAAGAGTCAAACTAAAGAGACCATCAATCCTGTATAGAAGAAGGAAGGAACAGAGAAGGACTACTAAAACACTGAGAAAAAAAAAGTTAAAAAATGGCAGTAAGTACATACTTATCAATAGCTACTTTAAACATCAATGGACTAAATGCTCCAATTAAAAGGCATAGGGTGGCTGATTGGATAAAAAAACAAGACCCATATATATGCTGCATACAAGAGACACACTTCAGACCTAAAGACACTCACAAACTGAAAGTGAAGGGATGGAAAAAGATACTCCATGCAAATGGCAATGAAAAGAAAGCTGGGGTAGCAGTACTCATATCAGACAAAATAGACTTTAAAACAAAAACTGTAAAAAGAGACAAAGAAGGGCATTACATAATGATCAAGGGAACAATCCAACAAGAGGATATAACACTTGTAAATATCTACGCACCCAATGTAGGCGCACCTAAATATATAAAGCAATTATTAACAGACATAAAAACAGAAATAGACAGTAACACAATAATAGTAGGGGACTTTAACACTCCACTTACACCAACGGATAGATCATCCAAACAGAAGATTAATAAGGAAACATTGGCCTTAAATGATACACTAGAACAGATGGACCTAGTAAATATATACAGAGCATTCCATCCAAAAACCGAAGAATACACATTGTTTTCAAATGCACATGGAACATTCTCCAGGATTGATCACATATTAGGCCACAAAACAAGTCTCCATAAATTTAAGAAGATTGAAATAATACCAAGCATCTTTTCTGACCACAACGGTATGAAACTAGAAATGAACTATAGGAAGAAAATCAGAAAAGACACAAATACGTGGAGATTAAACAAAACGCTATTGAACAATGACTGGGTCAACGAAGAAATCAAAGAAGAAATCAAAAAATACCTGGAGACAAATGAAAATGAAAATACGACATGCCAGAATTTATGGGATACAGCAAAAGCAGTTTTAAGAGGGAAGTTTATAGCGATACAGGCCTATCTCAACAACAAGAAAAATCTCAAATAAACAATTTAACAATGCACCTAAAGGAACTGGAAAAAGAAGAACAAACAAAGCCCCAAATCAGTAGAAGAAGGGAAATAATAAAAATCAGAGCAGAAATAAATGAAATAGAGACCAAAAAAAAAATAGAAAAAATTAATAAAACCAAGAGCTGGTTCTTTGAAAAGATCAACAAAATTGACAAACCTTTAGCTAGACTCACCAAAAAAAAAAAAAAAAGAGAGAAGGCACAAATAAGTAAAATCAGAAATGAAAGAGGAGAAATTACAACAGACACCTCAGAAATACAAAAGATTATAAGAGAATACTATGAAAAGCTGTATGCCAACCAATTCGACAATCTGGAAGAAATGGATAAATTCTTAGAATCATACAACCTTCCAAAACTGGATCAAGAAGAAGTAGAGAATTTGAATAGACCAATCACCAGTAAGGAGATCGAAACAGCAATCAAAAACCTCCCCAAAAATAAAAGTCCAGGACCAGACGGCTTCCCTGGTGAATTCTACCAAACATTCAAAGAAGACTTAATACCTATCCTTCTCAAACTCTTCCAAAAAATTGAGGAGGGGGGAAGCTCCCTAACTCAATCTATGAAGCTGACATTGCCTCAATACCAAAACCAGACAAGGACAACACAAAAAAAGAAAACTACAGGCCAATATCACTGATGAACATCGATGCAAAAATCCTCAACAAAATACTAGCAAATCGCATACAACAATACGTTAAAAAGATTATACACCATGATCAAGTGGGATTTATTCCAGGTATGCAGGGATGGTTTAACATTCGCAAATCAATCAACGTGATACACCACATTAATAAAATGAAGAATAAAAATCACATGATCATCTCAATAGCTGCAGAGAAAGCATTTGACAAGATACAGCATCCATTTATGATAAAAACTCTGAATAAAATGGGTATAGAAGGAAAGTACCTCAACATAATAAAGAGTATATATGAGAAACCCACAGCTAATATCATCCTCAATGGTGAAAAACTGAAAGCTATCCCTCTAAGAACAGGAACCAGACAAGGATGCCCACTGTCACCACTCCTATTTAACATAGTACTGGAAGTCCTAGCCAGAGCAATCAGGCAAGAGAAAGAAATAAAAGGGATCCAAATTGGAAAGGAAGAAGTGAAACTGTCACTATTTGCAGGTGACATAATTTTATATATAGAAAACCCTAAGGAATCCACCAGAAAACTTTTAGAAGTAATAAATGAATATGGTAAAGTTGCAGGATACAAAATCAACATACAAAAATCAGTTGCATTTCTATACACTAACAACAAAGTAGCAGAAAGAGAAATTAAGAATACCATCCCATTTACAATTGCAACAAAAAGAATAAAATACCTAGGAATAAACTTAACCAAAGAGGTGAAAGAGCTGTACACGGAAAACTATAAAACATTGCTGAAAGAAATTGAAGAAGACACAAAGAAATGGAAAGCTAGTCCGTGCTCTTGGATTGGAAGAATTAACATAGTTAAGATGTCCATACTTCCTAAAGCAATCTATAGATTCAATGCAATCCCTATCAAAGTTCCAACAACATTTTTCACAGAAATAGAACAAAGAATCCTAAAATTTATTTGGAACAACAAAAGACCCCGAATAAGTAAAGGAATCCTGAGAAAAAAGAACAAAGCTGGAGGTATCACACTCCCTGATTTCAAAATATACTATATAGCTACAGTAACCAAAACAGCATGGTACTGGCACAAAAACAGACACACAGATCAATGGAATAGAATCGAAAGCCCAGAAATAAACCCACACATGTATGGACAGCTAATCTTTGACAAAGGAGCCAAGAACATACAATGGAGAAAAGAAAGTCTCTTCAACAAATGGTGTTGGGAAAACTGGACAGCCACATGCAAAAAAATGAAAGTAGACCCTTACCTTACACCATACACAAAAATTAACTCCAAATGGATTAAAGACTTGAATGTAAGGCCTGAAACTATGAAACTTCTAGAAGAAAACATAGGCGGTACGCTCTTCGACATCGGTCTTAGCAACATATTTTCAAGCACCATGTCTGACCGGGCAAGAGAAACAATAGGAAAAATAAACAAATGGGACTACATCAAACTAAAAAGCTTCTGTACAGCAAAGGAAACCATCAACAAAACGAAACGACAACCTAACAATTGGGAGAAGATATTTGTAAACGATACATCTGATAAGGGCTTAATCTCAAAAATGTACAAAGAACTGATGCATCTCAACAGCAAAAAAACTACCAACCCAATTAAAAAATGGGCAAAAGACCTGAACAGACATTTCTCCAAAGAAGATATACAGATGGCCAACAGACACATGAAAAGATGTTCAAAATCATTTACTATCAGGGAAATGCAAATCAAAACTACAACGAGATATCATCTCACGCCCGTCAGAGTGGCTATAATTAACAAGACAGGAAACAACATGTGTTGGAGAGGATGTGGAGAGAAGGGAACTCTCATACACTGCTGGTGGGAGTGCAAACTGGTGCAGCCACTATGGAAAACAGTATGGAGATTCCTCAAAAAATCAAGGATAGAACTACCATATGATCCAGCTACTCCACTGCTGGGTATTTATCCAAAGAACTTGAAAACACCAATGTGTAAAGATACATGCACCCCTGTGTTCATTGCAGCGTTATTCACAATAGCCAAGACTTGGAAGCAACCTAAGTGCCCATGAAGGGACGAATGGATAAAGAAGATGTGGTATATATACACAATGGAATACTACTCAGCCATAAGAAACGATGAAATCCAGCCATTTGTGACAACATGGATGGACATTGAGGGTATTATGCAAAGTGAAATAAGTCAGAGGGAGAAGGTCAAATACCATATGATTTCCTTCATTAAGTAGTAGATAATAACACCAATAAACAAACACATAGAGACAGAGATTGGATTGGTGGTTACCAGAGGGGAAGGGGGGAGGGAGGAGGGCGAAAGGGATAATTTGGCACATGTGTGTGGTGATGGGTTGTAATTAGTATTTGGGTGGTGAACATGATGTAATCTATGCAGAAATAGAAGTATAATGATGTACACTTGAAATTTATACAATGTTATAAACCAATGTTACTGCAATAAACAAAAAATTAAAACAAAACAAAACAAAAAAAACCAAAGTGGTGATTGCATATGTCCATAGCCATCAAACTGTACACATTAACTATGTGCAGTTTTTTTATATCAATTATACCTCAATAAAGCTGTTAAAACAAAAAAAAATGATAATGAGGAGGAGGAAGCAGGCCCCCTCCTCTGGGGACAGAGTCACATCCTCTGCTAAGCCACCCTAGTACCATGAGCTTCCTAGCAGCTCAGTCAACAAGGGCAAGTGCCCACCCCACATTTCACTGGGTCAGGAAAGGAGACAGGCACGAGGAGACTTCTCCCCTGGGTGGCCTCAAGAGCTAGGAGGTCAAGGACCAGTTTGTAACCAACTTAGGAAGGGTTTCCTGGCATTGAACTGGCTGTTGTGTCACTGGGAAGCTCTGAAAACAACCCTGCTGCCTCCCCACCCAGATTCAAAGGTGCCTCAGCCACAGCTAGCTGGAAACTGAGGAAATTGAGCCCACGGCCAACTCTGTGAGGGTCCTCAGCATCACTGCCTGTAGCCTCCAGGGAAGGAGAGGGGGAGGTCAGCTCCAGGCAACCACTGGGAACAGGGGCCCTGGTGCTG
Source organism: Ceratotherium simum simum (assembly GCF_057802395.1). NCBI lineage: Eukaryota > Metazoa > Chordata > Mammalia > Perissodactyla > Rhinocerotidae > Ceratotherium > Ceratotherium simum. The sequence goes on from NC_141924.1 coordinate 8,119,780, forward strand.
GGTCTGCGTGTGTGTGTGTGTGGTACGTGTATTAATGTGTGTATATGTAGTTTTGTGTGTGTAAAGGTGTGTGCGTTGCTGTGTGTCAGTCTGTGAGCAGGTGGGTAGTGTCTGAATGTGTGAGTGTGTACTCTGTCTGTGTGTACTGAGTGTACTAGTGTGAAGTGAGGGACATGGAGAACTTCATCCCTCCTCTCACTCCCCACTCTTCGTCCCTCTGATTGTTGTGACCTCCCTACAGCAAGTGCCAATACAAACCTGGGAGGCGAAGGTCACTCAGGAGGAGGCAGGTGAGATAATAGGAAGGCGAAAATGTGTTCTGGGGATGAGGCTTTGACCACATTAGGGAGTGTGAGCCTGATATGACAGGTGGGGGAGGATCAAGTCTAGAGACCCCTGGTTCTTTCTCGGAGCCTGTACAATGCTGGGGAATCAGGCTGGGGCTGGGGACATCACTTTTCTGTACCCCCCACCCAGAATAAGCACCTGGAGAGGGCAGCAGGGACGGGACTTCTGTGCCACACCTGCACCTGAACTTCCATGGCCCCTCCCTGCACCCTGTGGCAGCTCAGTCATCCCAACAGGTGGGGTCAGGGCAGAGGGCAAAGGCCAGTCTCAGCTCCCTTTATAAAGAGGACCAATGCTGGTCGAGCCCTCAGGGTTGGTGAGAGTGCCCTGCCTGGCCTGGTCCTAGGTGCTTGGTGTGGTGAGTGGTGCCAGTGTGTCCAGAGGAGCCCAGTGCCCACTGAGGCAGCAATTGGGCTGCTGACCGGGGAGACACTGGGGCCCCTGGCCGTGGCCATCTTCCTGCTCCTGGTGGACCTGATGCACCAATGCTGGGCCCCACGCTACCCACCAGGCCCCATGCCCCTGCCTGGGCTGAGCAACCTGCTGCAGGTGGACTTCCAGGACACACTTTGCAGCTCTACTTGGGTGAGGAAGGTCGTTGGGAGGTGGGCACAGAGGTCCTGGGGACCCACCTAGCAGCAGACAGTGGGTGGTGGTGAAGCCACAGGCTGGACAGGGAGCTGGGTGGAAAGGAGGAGGCAGGTTTGAGAGGCCTCCTGGGTGAGGGCATCTGTGCAGGGCCTGGAGGACAGTCTGAATTTTCTAATCAAATGTCAGAGAGGACAAAGGCCTGGAGGGGGTGGGACTTGGCAGTGAGTTTGGGATCCAGTGGGACAGAGCTTAAGTTGTGTGAGCCTGAGTCCCTTCTGAGGACATCAGGAGGAAAGGTCTTGAGATTGGAGGGGAGGAGTCTGGTCATGAGCCCCATTTACATCAGGAAATCGAGGTTGAGAAGTAACAGTGACCAGATTCAAATCTCTTCCTGCTGTGAGTCCTTGGGCCTCACTGCTCACCTCACTGAACCTCAGTTTCTTCACCTGTAAAATGGGATGCTAACTTGGCCTCCTGACATCTTGGTGACCTCTGCAAAGTCACAGCTGGGTGATCTGATAGAACGTGAGTTCCTCAACCATAGAGGATGTGACCACCAGCGTCACAAGGCCAGATAAAGTCCTTGCACCCACTCTCTGCTGGCGGCCCAGGGGTCCCTCCAGGTCTATTGCCAGGAGATCGGGTCAGGAAACCTCGGGCGAGACTTGTCTAACGCCATTGACCCTTGTCCTGCAGCTGGGCGCCACTTCGGGGACGTGTTCAGCCTGCAGCTGGCCTGGACGCCCGTGGTCGTGCTCAACGGGCTGGCGGCCATGCGCGAGGCGCTGGTGGAGCACGGCGAGGACACAGCGGACCGCCCACTTATGCCTGTCTTCCAGCACCGAGGCTTCGGACCACACGTGCTAGGCAAGCGGAGGAGGGGAGGACCGCTAACCGGCGGGGGACTGGGTCCCCAGTGATCAGAGACCCAGCAGGGCCAAGCAGAGGCAGGGTGGTGGACCTGCGGTGAAGGGAAGAGTCAGCGAATTTGAAGAGGCGGCAGGTGGAGGAAGAAGCTTGTGCCAAGGGTTGGCAGGTGGATGCGGGCAGGGCGGAGGGCGAGGCGTTACTGGGAGAGGGCGGGCCGAAGGCCACCGCAAGGAGGAAGGCGATGTCTGGGTGGCAGGAATGAGGAGGACAGAGTCGGTGTGGGCGGGGCATGGGGCGGGCGGGGCATGGGGCGGACTGGGCCCCTCCCTGGATGAAAGGACATCTCGGTGGGCAGAGCGAAGAGTGGGGCCAAGACCTGCCCCCAGTGGGGAGATCTGGCAAGCCATGTGGGTGGGCAGAGGGTGGGACCTGACCCCAGCCGGGAGGTCTAACATGAGTGTTACTTTAAGGCCTTGAGAAGAAGAATACTGTGGGGGAAGTAGGGGCAGGACTGTGTGAGCAGGGCAAGGGCAGGGATATGTCCTCGGCATAGATGCAAGGGCGGGCGACCCACCAGCATGGTGTGTCCGCAGAGGCAGGGCCAGGGCCCACCCGAGCCACGCCTACGTCCGCCCCGCCCCCAGGGGTGATCTTTGCCCGCTATGGACCCGCGTGGCGGGAGCAGCGGCGCTTCTGCGTGTCCACCCTGCGCAACTTCGGCCTGGGCAAGAAGTCACTGGAGCAGTGGGTGACCGAGGAGGCCTCGTGCCTCTGTGCTGCCTTCGCAGACCAGGCCGGTGAGTGCTGGGCTGAGGGACAGGAGACAGGGAGGGAGGCTGGGGAGGAGGAGATGGAGGCGACCCCTTGACCTGCACTGACCCCTCCCGGGGCACCCCTGTAGCCCCAACGCCCTGCTGAATAAAGCGGTGGGCAACGTGATCTCCTCCCTCACCTTTGGGCGCTTTTTCGAGTACAACGACCCGCGCTTCCTCAAGCTGTTGGACCTAACAGAGGAAGGACTGAAAGAAAATGCTGGCTTCCTGCCCCAGGCACCTGGGTGGAGGGGGCCAAGAACCCTGCAGGAGAGCTCCCTGGAGGAGATGTCCACCTGCAATGGGCCTGCACGGAGGAGGATTTGGGTAGAGGGGTGTAGGGGCAGGCCCCAGGAGAGGGCTAAGCAACCTGTACCTCTTTGATTGGAAGCCACCAGAACCCATGAGATGTAGATTTTAGGTTTATACATTTAGGGACAAGGCCAGGAGAGAAGGTCGTAGTTGGAACATGGGGAGGAACCAGGGCAATGGTGGGGACACCTAGAGAGGGGCTGGGACCTGACTGGTGGAGGTGAACATCTGAGCACAGGGAGGACCCAGGGCCCCACATTTGTGGCCTGCACAGGTGGTAAACGCCATCCCCATGCTCCTGCACATTCCGGGGCTGACTGCCAAGGTCTTTCCTGGGCAGAGGGCCTTCATGACCCTGCTTGATGAGCTGGTTACTGAGCACAGGATGACCCAGGACCCGGCCCAGACCCCCCGAGACCTGACTGATGCCTTCCTGGACAAGGTGGAGAAGGTGAGCTGCCAGGGACAGGGACCAGGTTGTGAGTTGATGGCCCATGAAGGGAGCCTGGGCAAGGTGGGGCCTGTGTATCACCCGGTGATCATGCACCTGGGCTGATGGGTACAAAGTGGGAGGCCATTTGGGGGCTCCTCCTTCTGCCCCTGAGCCCACCCTCTCTGCATGGCCCAGGCCAAGGGGAACTCCGAGACCACCTTCAATGATGATAACCTGCACCTGCTGGTGACTGACCTGTTCTTTGCCAGGACGGTGACCACCTTGACCACACTGGCCAGGGACGTCTTGCTCATGATCCTGCACCCAGATATGCAGCGTGAGCCAAGCCTGGGGGTCTGGTGGGATGGGCCAGGGAGGAGAGGGACAGGCTGGGGCCCTGAGCTTACATTGGCCACCAGGAACTCTGAGAAGAGGCTGGGCCCTGGCTCAGAGGTCAGAGTGACCTCCTCCACACCGTAGGCACAGCCCCTGCACAGAAGTCAGGAGGAGGTCAGGGTCCAGCACCCTGGGTTCTGACCACTGTGGGGATGCTTGTCTGTCCAGGCCGTGTCCAACAGGAGATCGATGAGGTGATAGGGCAGGCACGGCGCCCAGAGATGGGGGACCAGACCCACATGCCCTTCACCGTGGCCGTGGTCCATGAGGTGCAGTGCTTTGGGGACATCATCCCACTGGGCTTGCCCCACATGACATCCCGCGACATTGAAGTGCAGAGCTTCCTCATCCCCAAGGTAGGCCTGTGGCCCTCCTCACCCCAGCTCAGCTCTATCTGCCCCCTGGTAGCCCCCTTCCTGGCCATTGCCAGGTGTGACCAGGACTGCAACCCAAGCTACATAATTCTCATTTCCACAGGCAGCAACTCTCTAGCCTGGGTGGGTGTGGGGAGGAAGCAGTGGCAGGACCGGCCAGGTCCATGCAGCGCCGGCAATCTGAGTAGGGGGAGACAAACTAAAGTGTGCCACAATGTGTTGGTGGAGCCACGCATGCAGGGGCAGGTGGCAGGGAGGGTTCCCATGCTATCTTGGCCCTGCCATGGGGACAGGGAGGGTGGCAGGAATCTCTTGGGCTGAAACTGACTTGAAAGAGTCCAGTTGTGTGCCAGGCAGAGAGTGTGGCACATCTGTGTCTGGTGGCAGGGGTCCAGGCATCCCCCCGCCAGCCCAGACCCCACCCATGCCAGTAATCTCCTGCCAGGGCATGATGCTCATCACCAACCTGTCATCGGTGCTGAAGGACGAGACCGTCTGGAAGAAGCCCTTCCGCTTCCACCCCGAGCACTTCCTGGATGCCCAGGGCCGCTTCATCAAGCAGGAGGCCTTCATGCCCTTCTCAGCAGGTGCCTGTGGGGAGCCTGGCTCGATGCCCCCTCCTGAGGGAGTCTTGGAGGCATGGCGCCGGGCCCCCAGGCTCACTGACCCCCCATACCCACCCACAGGCCACGACTCGTGCCTCGGGGAGCCCCTGGCCCGCATGGAGCTCTTCCTCTTCTTCACCTGCCTCCTGCAGCGCTTCAGCTTCTCGGTGCCCGCTGGGCAGCCCCGCCCCAGCGACCACGGTGTGTCTGGTGTACTGGTGACCCCATCCCCCTACCAGCTCTGTGCTGTGCCCCGCTAGAGGGGTCACCAAGTCTCTAACCCGCTCCTGGAGAAGCACTGATGTACGATAAACCAGTCTGATGGCTCCAACCTGGCTTGAGTCCCACTCTGGCCCCGTGACCAAGCACAGCCAGTGATTCGGCCTCAGCAGCCTCCCCAGGCCAGCCTCTACCCCTCCCTGATCCAGCCTCACCTGTCATTTAACCCCATTTGAGAGACGGGTATAGTGAGGCTCAGAAGGTGACAGCTTACCCCCTAGTCACCCATGGAGACCCAGCACTGGCTGCCCTGGTTGGTGACTAAGTCCATGTAGAAGTCTTGACTCCTTCCTGGGTGTCAGGGAGCAGGAGGAGTGTGAATGGGCTTCTGATAGGAATCAGCCCGATCCCTGGCTGGGTGAGCACCCTCAGGTGCAGGGATTCACTACAAGGCCTCAAAGGGGTCAGAAAAGCTGTTACACTCACGGTTATGGTCTTTCCAGAGAAAGATCCAGACAGAATCAGCAGTGGTCAAAGGCACATAGGTGGCATTTAGGAGAGCAGACAAAAGCTTCCAGCTGTGTCTCCAGAGGATTCGTGCCAACAGTGCTCAGTTCTCCCAGCAATGATGTGTGACACAGCAGAGAGTATTGCTCACTAGGGAAGCTCACCCAAGTCTTGGTGTCTAGGGATTTTGTTGGGGGTCAGTCACTTAGACTTGGAGAGCCACATGGGTGACCTCAGTTACTCAGTCTCCTGCCCCTCTCAGTATCAAACAGTGTGGTCCAAGGCCCCCCCCATAAGTCACATTGTGGGCATAAACTATAGTGTGACCTCAGGCCCCAGGTACAGAGACACTCTTGTCAGGCAGGTCATCGCAGGGGTGTAGGGAATGTTTCCGTGGAGGTTGTCAAGGACCAGGCATGTTTTTTGGGATGTGCATGGATTGAAAATGCCAGAGCTACTGAGTAAACTCTTTTTACTGAACAGGCGACTCCCCTGGTTTTTGCCTCCTACAGCAAAATGGTCATGTTTGTTTGACTATCTACATTTTGTGTGTGTAGGTGGAAATCCACTATAAAATTTGCCGTCTTAATCATTTTTGAGGGTACAGTTCAATGCTATTACGTTCTCATATTGTTGTGCAAGCATCACCCCCTCCATCTCCAGAACTCTTTCAACTCACAAAACTGAAACCCTGTCCCCATTAGACAATAACTCCCCATGCCCCCTCCCCGTAGCCCCTGAATGTGACTCCTCTGGGTATTTCATATGAGGGGAATCATACAGTGTTTGTCTTTTTGTGACTGAGTTATTTCACTTGGCATGATGTCCTCAAAGTTCATCCACGTTATATCGTGTATCACCATTTCTTTCCTTTTTTATCTGAATAATACTCCATTGTATGGATAGACCACATTTTGCCTATCCCTTCATCCATCGATGGGCACTTGGGTTGCTTCTACCTTTCAGCTTTTGTGAACACTGCTGCTATGATCATGGGGTACAAATACCTCTTTGAGACTCTCCTTTCATTTGTGGATATAGAAGCATCAGACTGTTTTCCACAGCAGCTGCACCATTTTTCATTCGCACCGGCAGTGCACAAGGGTTCTGATTCTCCACATCCTCACCAACACTTGCTATTTTCTGTTTTGATGATAGTAGCCATTCTAATAGGTGTGAGATGGTATCTCATTGTGGTTTCGATTTGCATTTCCCTAATGTTGAGTGATGTTCAGCATCTTTTCATGTGTTTATTGTCCATTTGTATATCTCTTGTTTGAAATGTCTATTCAAGTCCTTGGCCATTTTAAAATCGAGTTGTGTGTTTTGCTGTTGTTGCTTTTGAGTTTTAGGAATTCTTTCTATATTCTAGATATTAATCCCTTCTCAGATACAGTCATGTGCCACATAACAACGTGTAGGTCAACAGTGACCTCATGTATGACAGTGGTCCCATAGGATTAGCACCATAGAGCCTATGTGTGTGGTAGGCTATACCATCTAGGTGTGTGTAATACACTCTATGATGTTCTCACAATGATGAAATCGCCTAATGATGCATTTCTCAAAACATGTCCCCGTCATTAAGTGACACATGACTTTATATGATTTGAAATATTTTCTCCCATTCTGCAAGTTAGCTTTTTACTCTGTTGATAGTATCTTTTGATGTGCAATATTTTTTAATTTTTATGAAGCCCACCTTGTCTACATTTTCTTTTTGTTACCTAAACCTTGGGTGTCATACCCAAGAAATTACTGCCAAATCCAACGTTGAGTACCTTTTGTCTGTCGTCTAAGAAGTTTTGCCTAAGAATTTTCTTAGTTTTCTTCTAAGAATTTTCTAGTTTTAGCTCTTACATTTGAGTCTTCATTACATTTTGAAATAATTTTTCTATATGGCGCCAGGTGAAGGTCTGACTTCATTCTTTTGCATTAAGATATCCAGATTTCCCAGCACCATTTACTGAAAAGACTGTCCTTTCCCTCTTGAATAGTCTTGGCACCCGTGTCAAAATCATTTGACTCCATATGAGGGATTGTTTCTGGGACTTCTGTTCTCTTTGTTGGTCTATATCTCTGTCTTTATGCCAGTACCACAGCGTGTTGATTAATGTAGCTTTGGAGTAAGTTTTTAAATCAGGAAGTCTGAGATTAATTCTTGTTTGTCAAGATTGTTTTTGGGTCGTTGGGGTCACTTGAGAGTCCATATGAATTTTAGGATTGATTTTTCCATTTCTGCAAAAAGCCACTGATATTTTGAAAGGGATTGCATTAAATCTGTAGATCCCTTTGAGTAGTTTTGATGTTTTTACAATACTGCTTTCCAATCAATGAACCTAGGATAACTTTCAATTTTCTTGTGTCCTCTTTAATTTCTTTCAGCAATGTTTTGTAGTTTTCATGGTAGAAGTCTTTCATCTCCTTGGTTAAGTTAATTCCTACGTATTTTATTTTTTCTGAGCTATTGTAAATAAAATATTTTCTTAATTTCATTTTTGGATTGTTCATTGTTATTGTGTAGAAATACAGCTGATTTTTGTCATTGATTTTCTCTCTCAGTACTTTGCTGAATTTGTTTATGAGTTCTAACAGGGTTTTTTGTGGAATCTTTAGTTTTTTCTACACACAAGATCATATCATCTGCAAACAGAGACGGAGTTAATTCTTATTTTGCAATTAGGATGCTTTTAATTTCCTTTTCTTTCCTAATTGCTCTCACAAGAACTTCCAGTACTATGTTGAGTGGAAGTGGCAAAAGTGGGCATCCTTTATTTTTTCCTGAAGTTTAAGAAAATCTTTCCGTTTTTACCATTGAATATCCAATTTGCTGTGGGTTTTCATATATGGCTTTTGTTATGTTGAGGTAGTTTCCTTCTATTCCTAGATTATTGAGTGTTTTCAACATGAAAGAGTGTTGAATTTTGTCAAATGCTTTATCTGCATAAATTGAGATGATCATGTAGTTTTTGCCCTTCATTCTGTTAATGTGGTGTATAACACTGATCAATTTCCATGTGTTGAATCATTCTTGAATTCCATTAATAAAGCCCACCTGCTCATAATCCTTTCCCACTTGTATAATCCTTGAATAGGCTGCTCAATTTGGTTTGCTAGTGTTTTCTTGAGGACTTTTCATCAGTGTTCGTAAGGCATATTGTTCTGTAGTTTTCTTGTAGTGTCTTTGTCTGGCTTTAATATCAGGGTAATGCTGGCCTCCTAGAATGAGTTAGGACGTGTTCCTTCCTCTTCAATATTTTGGAAAACCTTGAGTAGGATTGGTGTTAGTTCTTCTTTAAATGTTGGGTAGAATTAAACAGTGAAGCCATCAGATCCAGGGCATTTCTTTGTCAGGAGATTTTTGATTATTTATTCAATCTCTTTATTATTAAAAGTCTATTCAAATTTTCTACTTGCTTGTTATTCAGTCTTGGTAGCTTTTCTGTTTCTAGGAATTTGTCCATTTCATCAATCGGTTATTCAATTGTTGGCATACAGTTGTTCACAATACAGTCTTGTAATGCTCCTTTTTTCTGTAGAATCAGTAGTAATAGCCCTGTTTTCATTTCTGTTGTTAATAATTTGAGTCTTCTCTCTTTTTTCTTGGTTCATTTAGCTAAAGGTTTGTCAGCTTTGTTGATCTTTTTGAAGAACCAACTTTTGGTTTAATTGATTTTCCCTATTATTTATCTGATCTCCGTTTCATTTATCTATACTCTACATTATTTCCTTCTTTCTACTGGCTTTGCGTTTTCATTGCTGTTCTTTTTCTAATTCTTTAACATGTAGTCTTAGGTAATTGATTTGTGATCTGTTTTAATGTAGGCATTTACAGTTATAGACTTCCCTCTGAACATGACTTTTGCTGGAATCTGTAAGTTTGGGTATATTGTGCTGTTGTGTTCATTCATCTCAAGCTACACCCTACTTTCTCTTATGATTTCTTCTTTGACCCATTGGTTGTTTATGAATGCATTGTTTGATTTCCACATATTTGGGAATTTTCCAGTTCTCCTTCTGTTGTTGATTTCTAGGTTGTGGTGGACAGATATCCTGATCACTATCAAGTCAATCCAGCATGATTTCCTTGCACGGGTAGTATATCAGCTGCTTCATCTGGAAAGTTCCACATGGCATTTAAAGGAGGGGAAGAATAATCCCCCTTCTCAGGGTAAAGGAAACTTTTCAGTAGTTTCCTGATGTTGCCCCACCCCCACTTGGACTACCAAGTGGAGTTCTTGTTGACCAGAGGTCATAGAGGTGCCTTCTGTTGTGCCAGCATAATCTTCCCCTTTGGGAGCATCCCTGACAGAAGTGGCCATAACTTGGACCAGAGGAAATGCCAGCTTGGTACAGTGTCAGTACATCTCCCCACCCTCTCCTTTATTTCCATTTTAGCTAATTACATATAGCAATAACCACCGGCTTGTATATTAGCAGGTTCCATGGAGTTTTTTTGCATTTCCTTACATATTCCTTGAACCAACCCCTAGGAGGTTAGCTCTATCATTTCCCAATTCCATAGGTAACTTTTACCTCCAGTAACTGACCACAGTGCAGCTGCAGCATCACACCACAAGCGATGCAGAAACCATTCAGGAAAGAAGGTTCATCGACCCCCCGCCCCTATTCTTCCTTTTCCAAAACTGTGCCTTCCGCACATTCAAGAGAGTCAGGGTTATTCTAGTGAATGCCACGTTTGAAGCCAACTGTGTCGAGGGGCCCCAAGAATATCCTAGAGTCAATGCACTCATGGACAACTCACAGAATTCAGAAATACTGTTATTCTCTTAGTCTGTTATTCTCTGGTTATTCTCTTAGAATGTTTGGGATGCTAGAGCAAAATACCCTAGAATAAGTGGTTATAAAAAGCAAAATAAAAAATTTATTCCTCACAGCTCTGGAGTCTGGGATGTCCAAGATCAAGGCTCTGGCAGATTTGATGTCTGGTGAGGGCTCGCTTTCTGATGCATGGACAGTCACCTTTTCACTGTGTCTTGACCTGGCAGAAGGATCAAGGGATCTCTCTGAGTTCTCTTCAGAGGCACCAATCCTATTCATGAGGACTCCATCCTCATGACCTAATCACCTCCCAATGGCCCCACTAACAAATACCATCAAATGGGGATTAGGTTTAAACATGAATTTTGGGGAGACACAGGCATTCTCTCTATAGCAACTATGGTTTATTACAGTAAAAGGATACAAATTAAAATCAGCAAAGGTAAAATACAAATAGGACAGACAGACAGACACATAGCAGATCACAACACAGGTTTCCATTTGTCCTCTTCCAGGAGACGCAGAGAACAGTGCTTAATACCCCGGCAACGATGAGTGACACAGGCACAGAATATTGCCAATCAGGGATGCACAAATGAGCCTCAGTGTCCAGGGATTTTACTGGGTTGGTGTCATAGGCATGGAGCACCTGTGTCGCTGACAGGAGTGACTAAGTCTCCAGCCCCTCCAGAGGCCAGACTGACACAGGGAGATGCAGGGTCCCTCCATATGTCACATTGTTAGCATGAATGATCTGGCATGGCCTGAAGCTCCAGGAAAATAAAGAATGCTTATCCAGCAGAATATTCCCATAACCTAAAGTTCATCTCCCAGGAATTGGTCAGGGGTCAGTCACTGCTGTACAAGGATCAGGATGTGAACACTCCAAACCTGCTGACTTTACCCGTTACTGCAAGGGACTCACTCGGCCTGGATGCCCACATCCCAGGCCTGACTCCACCCACCTCACCATGGGCCAGCAGCTCAACCAGTACCATCAAATCTGCCCAACTTCATCGATGACAGCTCAATAGGTGGGGAACTCAGGGATGGCTGGGAAGTGATGTGTCAGGTTAACAACTAGCCTCTGTCCTCAGGTTCCAAAGCCTTCCCTGGGAAGCCTGATGGCAGTCTTGGTGTGAGCACCTCCCTGAGCCTCTCAGCACCCTTTCCCAGCCCAGCAGGGATGCTCGTGTCCAGGCCACTGCAGAGTGGAGGTTGCCTCATGGCCAGGTGGGATCTGGAGGACACTCCTATGGGCTCCAACCCAGGGCACTGTCCTGGGAGTGGCTGAGTCACACCAGGCTCTCAGGAGGCTATGCCAGGGTGCAGGGAATGGGCCCTGTGGTCCACAGGCATGCTTTAGCGACAGGGGTCAATCTTGGACCCATTTGAGGGTGGGATGGCCAGGGGAAGAGATGCCATATGGATCTTGGAGGGGGACACCTTGGCTCTCCTCCTTGCTCTGCCAGGACACTCTGTGACCCTGGGCACATCACTCCCTGCCCTTGGCTTCTTTTTTTCCTTCAGCCGATGAGTCATTTGTACCAGCTCGCCGCTGGGTCGTGTTTTCCTGCTCTGACTCTAGGGCCGTGATCTTGTTAGCCTGGAGCCCCGGTTGAGGGCAGGGACTGCCATCTTTCCACCTGTCCCCACACCCAAAATTGACTGGCTCTGGACTGAGCACGTGGGCTGTGCCCAAGAGTTCTTAATAATTGACTGCTTACCCGAGTCTTTTCGACCCCCTGGTGTAACTGGGTAACAGCTTGGGGACCACAGACACTCAGGCAGAAGGATCCCCTCCAAGCCTCTGATGCCAGAGAACCCCCACCCAACAGCATCCTTGACCCGGGTTCCACCAGTGTCTTCCAGGTGCCCTCGTGACAGGGAGCTCCCTGCTCTCAGCACTCAGGGAACTTGGTCTGTCCCTTGGCACTAAGTCAGAAAGCCATCCATGGCCCCTTTAGCCTCTCCAGAGTTTCCACTGTTGTGTCTATGGTGGCACGATGGGTGTTCCCGCAGCTTGTTGGGACATGGAGCGTGGACGGGGCCACACTGGGTTTGTGAAGATGTGAGGCCTCTGAGAGGAGGCAGGTGGGCCTGCAGAAGCAGCAGCTCTGTGATTTATTGGAGACTTCATCATGTGTGGTTCTGAGTTTTGGGGATGTCAGAGGCTTGGAACCAGCTCAGTCAGAGCTTCCTCAGGAGTTGGGAGACTGAATTGACATGAGTGAAGCCATGATGGCTGCTCCATGACCCTCAGAAACCATCAGCACTGAAAAAATACAAAGCAGTTGCTTGTGATGGGAAGTGGCTCTTCTCCCACAATACAAACTGCAATTGTTTATGTCTCAAGACTCTAGGAGCGTCAGGAGCAGGCACAGACTGGCCATCTGTGTTCTCCGGACGATTACCGGGAGTCACAGTGCACGTACACACTAGATAACACCTAACATCTAAAGAAAAGAAACACCAGATGTTCCCATGTGGGCCCTCGATGAAATCCTAAATAAAAACCCTTGCTTAGCATTGCCTGGGCAGGAGTCTCACCTGTGGAGGGGACGCCTTGCTCAGGATCCTTTCTGTCAACCGATACTCCCCGCCTGGCCGTGCTGTTGGGACTCCCCCAGCTAAAAGGCATGGATGTTCTGAGTACCTGGTTTGATGTTACTTTCATTTTCCCATCCTTGTATTCTCATATTTTACTGATTTTCTTTCACTGTAGCTGTTTCATCCTAATTTTGTATATCTCTATTAATAAACAATCATTGCTTACTTACTAGATATTTGCTCTGAGTGGTCCTCAGGGCAGGAAAGACGCTATTTCTTTGACCGATCAGACCCTTTTTTCCCCATTAAAACAGAGACCCAACCCCTGGTCCTTTACTCCTTGCTCTCCACGTCAGAGGCCTCTAAAACCACAAGCAGGCATGCCCTTGGGTCCCCTGAAAAAAGGAGGTTTCCCAAGGCGAGTGTAGCCCCAGATACCAGGGGAGCAGGTCAGCATTGATCAAAGGCTAGGTACTCCTCAAACCCAAGGGGAGTGGCCTCAAGGTCCTAATGACCAGGAAGGCAGCAGGAGGCAGGGGAGGCTCATTCAGGAAGGTCGGAGCCTCTGGCTATTGGGGTTCTTCCCTACTCTGAGGGTTGTGACTCCATTTTTCTGCTGTTTGATCACTGACACCTTTTAGTCATCACCTCTTTCTCTTCCTGTGTCCCCCACACTGGGACCAGCTGGTGATAAATCCCTGATTCTCTCTCCTTTGCTCTATAATAGAGTTTCCAACCACTAAACACCTACCCACACAAGCGAACCCTCAACACAGCGCATCACCAAACCACAGTAAATATCTAGGCCAGTCTCCCTTCCTGGCTCTCTCAAGCCATTTTGGACCTGCTTGAGAGGCCAGTCCTGCTCTGCCAAGAGACCTCACAGATTCAAGTAGTAAAGCTTCTCATACCCTCTTGGTGCCATTAGTCTACATACTAATCAAATTTTGAGTGGGAGGGTCTCTCCTGCCTTTGCAGGGTGACCATAACAAGAACCTAAAGACTTGCAGAGTTATAAAGGAGGAAGACAACTACTCTGTTTTAGGAATTCAAGTAGCATCAGTCAGCTCAACACCAATGCTCGAGGTAGAGGAAAACAAGAAACGTCTTTAAAATTCTTCAGGAAATTTACTTCTAATCTAGAATTCTATACCGAGCTGAACTATTAGTCAAGTATGTATGCAGACATTTGAGACATCTAAGATCTCATAAACACCCCTCAGGAGAGCAGTGATATCAGCAAAAATGGCAGATGTCTGAAAATTGGCCACTCCAGAAGACCAATGAAAAGACTGACAAAATGATCAGTTACTTTTTCAGAAATCTTGGTATAAATGAAGAGCTCACAGCTACTCAGGAGCATTTTTTTTCAAGACAAATGGCTGAATATCAGAATGAACAGCAAACTCTGTGGCATTTCCACTTCCCTGGTCCTATCCTCCAGGGTCCAGCTCAGCAGTAGCCTTGAAAATAACCGCCCACATTCCTAGGGAAGCCTCCTGAGGGAGCACAGGACAGGGAATATTTTCAAAGCCTCATTCCCAAAGAATTGTCACTATTTCCCTGGCTGAGTGTTCCCTAGAAGACCCCGTGTGCAGGGCTGTCTGTGTGAGCTGAGAGCGCCCCTCGTGCAAACAGCCTTTTCTCAGGAGAGTTTGTTGAAGGTAATCAGAGGCCACTGTTGAAAATCAAAGCTGCCTGAGCAGTGGATAACAGTTGGGGCAAATGATAAACAAACCACACAGGTTAAAGAGGAGGTTGGGGCATGAAGTGTCCACAGGGGCTTTGAAAAGCTCTGACTGATTCCTGGGAATCTAAGAGGCCATGCACGTGTGTAGGGCTGTGTGCAGCCATGTGCATGCTCAGGAAAGATCTGGGGGAGCCCTTAGCTCTCACCTCTGACTGACCTTGAGGTTCTGTGGAAACAGGAAGTGGAGGCTGAGGGAAAGTTGTAAACTTTTAATTCTATGTCTGGCTGAGTGTTGAACATATGTAACAACACACACACACACACACACACACACACACACACACCAGAGCACATCTTTGCAGCAAAGACTGGGAGAGTGATTGGTTCCAGACATTTAAGGAAATCTCTAACCAATCATTAGCTGACCACCAGCTAACTGAGTAGAGACTGCATTGGCCACACACAACAAGGAATAGAGACTTTCTAGATTTAGTTCATAAACATCACTAAGCAAAGAAACAACTACAATGGCAACAAACCACCACCACAAAAAACCCTGGGGAGCAAAGAGAATCTGATCTCCCGAATTGCCACAGTATCTTATTTAAATATCCAGTTTTCAACAAAAAATTACATGACATGCAAGGGAAGAAGAAAGGATGGTCCATACACAGGAAAAAGGCCATCAATGGAAACCGTCCCTGATGGTGGAGTTGCTGGACAAAGACTGCATATCAGCTAATTCAGTATGTTCACAGGACTAAGAGAAACCATGTCTAAAGAACTAAAGGAGAGTAGGAAAATGATCTCTCACCAATAAAGACTATGTGAAATGAGATAGAATTCATCAAAAGGACCTAGGTAGAATTCTGGATATGAACAGTATAATAACAGAAATGGAAGTTCACTGCAGGAACTCAAGAGCAGATTTGAACAGGAAGAAGAAAAATCAGTGAACATGAGGACAGTCAGCTGAGCTGATCCAGGCCGAGGAACAGAAACAAGGATGAAGAATAATGAGCAGAGATTCAGAAACCTGTGGGCACCATCAAGGATACCACACACACGTTAACGGGAGTCCTAAGAGAAGAAGAGAGAGATAAAGGACTAGAAGGAATATTTGAAGCAATATTGAAAATGGAATACTCCCAAAATTTGATGAAAAACATTAATCTATACATCCAAGAAGCTCAGTGAACTCCAAGTAGGATAAAATCAGAGACCTACACCTACACACATCACAAGAAAACCATCAAAAGACAAAGAAAGCTGCTTTCTTGCTTTGAAAGCAGCAAGAAAGATGTGAGATGCTCCTCAATTAGGGACAAAGGATCCGTCATCAATAACATTGACATCATATTTCTAGTCAGATTTCTTTCTGGCCATTAAGGCCAGAAAGCAGGGGGATGATAATATCCCTCAGGAAGTGACTGGTGGATGTCACAAGCTTGGGAAAGAGCCTCTGGGCTCCACCAGTTGTCCAGTCAGGGTAACTTTAAATCCCCAACACCAAGATTTAAACTTGCCACACCTACACCACCACCTAGGAATCAGGGCTGTGCTGCAGGCCAGGTGAGGACCCTGAGCCATGCATGGCGCAGCCTCCACCAGAAGAGGTCTCGCCCAGGCATCCAGGGGCCTCGCTGAGACCCAGGGTACTTGGTGCTGGGTGTGTGTGTGTGTGTGTGTGTGTGAGAATTTGTGCACGTTGAGTTGAAGTGTGTGTTTTGTCTGAGTGTGGGTGGTCCTGTGCGTGAATAAATTTCTGTGTCGTGGTTCTTTGTGTGTGTGGTGGGTCTGTGTGTGTGTGTCTGCACGTGTGAGCGTGAGGGTAAATGCCGAAGCCCATTCCCACGGACCATCTCTGGGAGGCGGGCCCTGCCCAGCTCCCCCTCCCTCTCGTGTTCCCTCCTCGGCTGCTGCCTCCTGCGCCCCCCGGCGCCCGCGTACGGAACTGCAGCCGCGGCCGCCCTGCCGGGGCCTCCACCTGGATCCTAGCGCTGCGCTGGGCGCGTCAGCACTGCGAGTCAGGTTTGGCGGCCAGGCCCGCGGCCCCACAAGTGGACGCAGCTTCCACTCTTCCTTTCTGTCCCCAGGGAGGAACGGGAATTGCGGGATTTCCTCCGCGGGCGCTGCACACCGCGGGTGGGGGTGGGGGCGGGGGCGGGCAAGGCGAGCAAAATGCCACCCACGTTCCCAGGTCACCGGCTGGGGCTGCAGCTCCCTACCTGCTTTCTAGAGCTCTCTCCTAAGGTTTGCCCCGCATGCGTTGGGGACTCAGGGACGGGCACTTCCTGGTCCGCCATCGTGTTGACGTCACCCCTGGAGTCTAACTCTCAGGCCACAGTGTCTAGAGGACCCGTCCTTGCTGGGTGAACACTTGCGACACCCGCGATCCGTGGGGACGCTCACCCCTCCACCCCAGCGGCTTCACCAGAGCAGAAGCCCAGCGAGGGTGGGCTGAGTGTGTTTCTAAATAAGAAATCTCAGTAACTTACATGTAGAGCAGTAGCTTAGCATGACTTTTGAGATGGACCCGAATGCTGCTCTTTGACTATGACCTCCTGACATGTCCCCTGAGACTCAGTCCCCTCCATGCCTTGGGGACCCTGAAGCCCCCTGCCCTACAGGGCTGTGGGAAGGACACGTGGAGTGAGCAGCAGAGCCTGGCACGCGAGTCCCTGATCAATGGAAGCTGCAATTGCACAATGATTGCAGCAGGCCATCAGCCTGACGATTTTACTGTGTGCTCATTGTACTCAGGAGGTTTTCTCAAGGCCCCTGGTCCTGGAGAACACGCCCCTAGTATCGGGGCTGGGGGTGGGGGGGTCTGCCTGAATTACAGGCATGTCTGTCCCTGCCCTTCATATCCTCATTAGAGTGACTGCTTGGGAGAGCGTGACACATCCAAAACAAAGGGTGGATAAAGATACTTTATCCAGGGCCACTGTGTGACCAACACTTGGACCATCCTGCCCCCTGCTGACACCACCTGATTCTCTGACAGTCCTGGGTAGAGTTGCTGCCCACAGAACAGGACATTCAACTGAGGGCAATGAGAGGCCACAGGCTGGATCTGGAAAGTCCCCACCGTGCCCTCAAGTCTTGCTCTCCTGGTCTGTTGAGTGGCCTCCAAGCTAGTCTTCCTGCCTCCTGGAGGACCAGAGACCCCAGCTGCCTCCAGCCCAGTCCTCGGCCAGATATGCAAAGCTGCCTCCCTCCCTCTGCTCCTCACCCTCCTGCACAGGACTTTGCAGTGCCCCTTTGGTCCCAGTGGCAGGTCATCTTGGCTTGCAGTGCCAGGCCAGCCAAAGTCCTCTAGGAAGTCTTCCCAGAAAGACCGGCTCCAGCCTGAGGCAGTGTCCCCACCACTCTCAAAGCAGTTCCCGCACTGCTAGCTGGGCCTATCAGCTCTCTGTCTTCCCCCTCCTCCTCTTGGTGATGAGCCCCTTGGGGGAGGGGCCCGCCATCCTCTTCCAGCCAGGCTGCGAGGGCACAGCCCAGCACTCAGCACATGGTCCTTCCAGCGGGGGTGGAGCAGAAGTCAAGGCCTGAGCAAGGCAAGATGCAGGGAAGGCCCAGTAAACCGAGGAAGGCCCATTGGGCCCCAGCACCCTACACCCTCTGGCCCCAAGTCTGGCAGGAGAGTGGGGATGTGGGAATTCAGAAGGGGAGGAGCAACTTTCACAGTCAAGCAAGAATTGCAAATCTTGAAAACCAATACCAAGAGCCCACAGCACGTGGAAGCCATGTCTGAGTGGCCATCTCTGAGTGGGGGATGTCCAGAGGCATCCTGGGAAGAAGCTGGTCCTCTTACTGTTGGGGAGTGAGAGAGGGAAAGAATTGCAGGACACAGGGGTGGGGAGTGCCTCCTGAAGGCCCTGCTTCAGCTGGGGAGAGAATACTCCAGCTGTTTCCAGGATGAGAGCTTATCTCACATACCCCTGGGCTGGGTGAGGGGGCCTGACCCCTACCCAGGAAATGCCCCTTCCCCACCCTCTGGGCTCCTGCCCCTTCCCATATGAGTCGGTTTTGGGCTCAGAGTCCTCATCAGCTTCACTGATTTAAAAACTCAGCCTCAAATACCAGCCATTTACTTGTAGAAGGAGGAGAGTCTGAGGTCAGTGGCAGCTACCCTGCCCTGGCACGGCGTATTGCCTCCCCTGCGTGGAGTCTGAGTGAGAGGCTGAGTAACAGGGAAGGCCTGGTAGTCATAATTCCAGCCAGACAGTGGCACGCCCCAGCGTGGGGTGATGCTGAGGTTTGCATCTTTCCTTGAGGGACCAGAGAGTCAGGGTGGAAGGGATGGGGCTGGAGCAGGGGGGACCTGGCCCAGGGAGAGGGAGGAGGGTGGCAAAGGGGGAGGCCTGAGAATCCATTCCTTGTGGTCCTCAGCAGGCCTGTTGGGGTGTAAAGAAATTATGTTGTCCCCACTTTGTTTCCATCCCCTTGTCTTCTAGAAAGAGTTTGAGCAGCTGATGTTCAAGGATAAATGACAATGAGGAGGAGGAAGCAGGCCCCCTCCTCTGGGGACAGAGTCACATCCTCTGCTAAGCCACCCTAGTCCCCTGAGCTTCCTCGCAGCTCAGTCAACAGGGGCGAGTGCCCACCCCACATTTATCCAAGACAGGAAAGTGGACACAGGCACCAGGAGATTCATCACCTGGGTGGCCTCAATAGTTAGGAGATCAAAGGCCCGGTTTGTAACACACTTAGAAAGGGTCTCCTGGTCTTTTAACTGGTTGTTGTGTCACTGGGAGCTCTGAGAACAACCCTGCTGCCTCCCCACCCTGATTCAAAGGTGGGTCAGCCACAACTGGGTGGAAACTGAGGAAACTGAGTCAGACGCCAGCCTGGTGAGGGTCCTCAGCATCACTGCCTGTAGCCTCCAGGGAAGGGGAGGGGGAGGTCACCTCCAGGCAACCACTGGGAACAGGGGCCCTGGTGCTGGGTCTGCGTGCGTGTGTGTGTGTGTGTTAGTGTGTGTATGCGGTACATGTATGAATGTGTGTGCATGTGGTTTTGTGTGTGGGTAAAGGTGTGTGTGCATGTGCTGTGTGTCAGTCTGTGAGTAGGTGGGTAGTGTCTGAATGTGTGTGTGATCTGTGTCTGTGTGTACTGAGTGTACTAGTGTGAAATGAGAGATACGGAGAAATTCACCCCTCCTCCCACTCCCCCTCCCCTCATCCCTCTGAGCATAGTGACCTCCCTGAGAGTGCCAGTACAAACCTGGGAGGTGAAGGTCACTCAGGAGGAGGCAGGTGAGACATGGGAAGGCAAGACTGTGTTCTGGGGATGAGGCTGTGACCACATTAGGGAGTGTGAGCCTGATATGACAGGTGGGGGCAGGATCAAGTCCGAAGACCCCTGGTTCTTCCTCGGACCTGTAAATGGTGGGGAGTCAGGCTGGGGGTGGGGACTTCCCTTTTCTCTACCCCCCACCCAGAATAAGCAACTAGAGAGGGCAGCAGGCACAGGAATTCTGTGCCACACCTGCAACAGAACTTCCCTGGCCCCTCCCTGCAGCCTGTGGCAGCAAATTCATCTCAACAGGTAGGTTCAGTGTAGAGGGCAAAGGCCAGTCTCAGTTCCTATTATAAAGAGACCCAGGCTGGTCAAACCCTCAGGGTTGGTGAGAGTGCCCTGCCTGGCCTGGTCCTAGGTGCCTGGTGTGGTGAGGGGTGCCAGTGTGTCCAGAGGAGCCCAGTTCCCACCGAGGCAGCCATGGGGCTACTGACCGGGGAGACACTGGGGCCCTTGGCCGTGGCCGTGGCCATTTTCCTGCTCCTGGTGGACCTGATGCACCGACGCCAACGCTGGGCCCCACGCTACCCACCAGGCCCCATGCCCCTCCCTGGGCTGGGCAACCAGCTGCAGCTGGACTTCCACGACTTGCTTTCCTGCTTTACTCGGGTGAGGAAGGTTGGGGGTGGTGGGGAGCAGAGGGCCTGCAGACCCACTGAACAGCAGACAGTGGGTAGTGGTGAAGCCACGGGCTGGACAGGGAGCTGCGTGGAAAACTGGAGGCAGATTTGAGAGGCCTCCTGGGGGAGGGCATCTGTGCAGGGCATGGAGGACAGTTTGAATTTTCCAATCAAAGGTCAGAGAAGACAAAGTCCTGGTGGGGGATAAGACTTGGCAGTGGGTTTGGGATCCAGTGGGACAGGGCTTAAGTTATGTGAGCCTGAGTCCCTTCTGAGGACATCAGGGAGAGACGACGAGATTGGGGGAGGGGAGTCCAGTCATGAGCCCCATTGACATCTGGAAATCGAGGTTGAGAGGGGACAGTGACCAGGTTCAAATCTTTCACTGCTGTGAGACCTTGAGCCTTACTGCTCACCACTCTGAACCTCAGTTTCTTCACCTGTAAAATGGGATGCTAACTTTGCCTCCTGACATCTTGGTGACCTCTGCGAAGTCACAGCTGGATGATCTGATCCAACGTGAGGTCCTCAACCATAGAGGATGTGACCACCAGCGTCACAAGGCCAGAGAAAGTCCTTGCACCCACGCACTGTTGGCGGCCCAGGGCTCTCCCCAGGGTCTAGAGCCAGGAGACTGGGTCAGGCAACCTGGGGTGGGGTGAGACTTGTGGAATGCTTGGACTCTTGGCCTGCAGCTGCGGAGCCGCTTCGGGGACGTGTTCAGCCTGCAGCTGGCTTGGACGCCTGTGGTCATAATCAACGGGCTGGCGGCCATGCGCGAGGCGTTGGTGGTTCAGAGCGAAGACACCGCCGACCGCCCACCTATGCCTGTTTTTGAGCACCTGGGCTTCGGACCCCACGCGCAAGGCAAGCGGAAGAGGGAAGGATTGCGGCCCAGCGGCGACTTGGCCCGCAGTGACCTGAGACCCGCAGGGCCAAGCGGAGGCAGGGTGGTGGACCTGCGGAGCAGGGAGGAGTCAGCGAATTTGAAGGAGCAGCAGGTGGAGGAAGAAGCCTGTGCTAAGGGTGGGGAGGTGGATGCAGGCGATGCGGAGGGCGGGGCCTTACTGGAAGTGGGCGGGGCCGGGCCACTGTGAGCAGGAAGGGGATGTCTGGGTGGCGGGAATGAGGAGCACGGAGTCGGTGTGGGCGGGGGAGGGCGTGGGCCGGGAACCTTCGCTGGACGGAAGGACATCTCGGTGGGCAGAGCCAAGAGCGGGACCAAGACCTGCCCCCAGTGTGGAGACCTGGCGAACAATGTGGGCGGGCAGAGGCTGGGATCTGTCCCCTCCGGAAGGAGGTGTAAAGGGGGCGGGACTGCAAGGTTTAGAGAATAAGAATACTGTGGGGGATGTAGGCGCGGGACTGTGTGAGCAGGGCTGGGGCGGGGCATGGCCTCCGGATAGACAGATGGGCGGGCGAGCCAACAAGCATGGTGTGCGCGCAGAGGCGGGGCCAGGGCTCACCCGAGCCACACCCACGTCCGCCCCGCCCCCAGGCATCCTCTTTGCCCGCTATGGGCGCGCCTGGCGGGAGCAGCGGCGCTTCTGCGTGTCCACCCTGCGCAATTTCGGCATGGGCAAGAAGTCACTGGAGCAGTGGGTGACCGAGGAGGCCTCGTGCCTCTGCGCCGCCTTCGCAGACCAGGCCGGTGAGTGCTGGGCTGAGGGACAGGAGACAGGGATGGAGGCTGGGGAGGGGGAGATGGAGGCGACCCCCTGACCTGCACCTTCCCCTCCGAGGACGCCCCTTTAGCCCCAACGCCCTGCTGAACAAAGCGGTGGGCAACGTGATCGCCTCCCTCACCTTTGGGCGCCGCTTCGAGTACAACGACCGGCGCTTCCTCAAGCTATTGGACCTCGCAAATGAACAACTGAAGGAAAATTCTGGCTTTCTGCCCCAGGTACGGGGGAGGAAGGCCCCAAGGAGCCCTGTGGGCAAGCCCCATGGTGGAGCCCTCTGCCTACAATGGGCCTCCGCGGAGGAGGATTTGGATAGAGGGGAGTTGGGTCAGCGGGCACCTGGAGAGGGCTAAGGAACCTGTACCTCTTCCATTGGAAGCCATCAGAACCCGTGAGATGTAGATTTTAGGTTTATACATTCGGGACAAGGCCAGGAGAGAAGGTTGTAGTTGGAACATGGGGAGGAACGAGGTTGATGGTGGGGACACCCAGGGAGGAGCGGGAACCTGATTGGTGGAGGTGAAGACCTGAGCACAGGGAGGACCCAGGGCCCCACATCTGTGGCCTGCACAGGTGGTGCACGCCATACCAGTGCTCCTGCACATCCCGGGGCTGGTCGACAAGGCTTTTCCTGCCCAGAGGGCCTTCATGGCCCTGGTGGATGAGCTGGTTGCTGAGAACAGGATGACCCGGGACCCGGCCCAGCCTCCCAGAGACCTGACTGATGCCTTCCTGGACGAGGTGGAGAAGGTGAGCTGCCATGGACGAGGGCAGAGGTTGTGGGTTGGCGGACCTTGAGAGGAGCCTGGCAAGGTGGGGCCTGTGTATCACCCAGTGATCAGGCACCAGGGCTGAATGGGTACAGAGTGGGAGGCCATTTGGGGTTTTCTCCCTCTGCCCCTGAGCCCACCATCTCTGCATGGCCCAGGCCAAGGGGAACCCCGAGAGCAGCTTCAATGATGAGAACCTGCGCCTGGTGGTGACTGATCTGTTCTTTGCTGGGATTGTGACCACCTCGACCACGCTGGCCTGGGCCCTCCTGCTCATGATCCTGCACCCGGATGTGCAGTGTGAGCCCAGCCTGGGGGCCTGATGGGCTGGGCCAGGGAGGAGAGGGACCGGCTGGGGCCCTGAGCTTGGTTGACCATCAGGAGCTCTGAGCAGAGGCTGGGCCCTGGCTCAGGGGTCTGAGTGATCTCCTCCTCCCCGTGGGCAGAACCCCTACAAAGGAGTCAGGAGGAGGTCAGGGTCTAGCACCCTGGGTTCTGACCACTGTGGGGACGCTTGTCTGTCCAGGCCGTGTCCAACAGGAGATCGATGAGGTGATAGGGCAGGCGCGGCGACCAGAGATGGGGGACCAGACCCACATGCCCTTCACCATGGCTGTGGTCCATGAGGTGCAGCGCTTTGGGGACATCATCCCACTGGGCTTGCCCCACATGACATCCCGCGACATTGAAGTGCAGGGCTTCCGCATCCCCAAGGTAGGCCTGCGACCCTGCTCACCCCAGCTCAGCTCCGTCTGCCCCCTGGTGGTCTCAGCATGGCCATTGCCAGGTGTGACCAGGACTGGAACCCGAGCCACCTAATCCTCATTTCCACAGGCACCAACTCTCCAGCCTGGGTGGGTGTGGGGAGGAAGCAGAGGCAGGGTGGTCCAGGTCCATGTAGAGCCCGCAGTCTGGGCAGGGGAGGACAAACTAAAATGTGTCACGGTGTGTTGGAGCAGCCATGCATGCCAGGACAGGTGGCACGGAGCGTGCCTATGGGAGGTTATTCTCGTGGCCCTGCCATGGGGACAGGGGTGGTGGCGGGAAGCTCTTGGGCTGAGACTGTCATGAAAGTGTCCACTTGTGTGCCAGGCAGAGAGTGTGGCCCATGTGTGTTTGCTGGCAGGGTTTCAGGCACCCCCTCAGCCTAGACCCCACCCATGCCAGGCATCTTCTGCCAGGGGACGGGGCTTTTCACCAACCTGTCCTCGGTGCTGAAGGATGAGACCGTCTGGAAGAAGCCCTTCCGCTTCCACCCCGAGCACTTCCTGGACGCCCAGGGCCGCTTCGTCAAGCAGGAGGCCTTCATGCCCTTCTCAGCAGGTGCCTGTGGGGAGCCTGGCTCGCTGCCCCCTCCTGAGGGAGATTTGAGACATAGAGCCCAGGCCCCCAGGCTCACTGACCCCCCCCATACCCACCCACAGGCCGCCGCTCGTGCCTCGGGGAGCCCCTGGCCCGCATGGAGCTCTTCCTCTTCTTCACCTGCCTCCTGCAGCGCTTCAGCTTCTCGGTGCCCGCTGGGCAGCCCCGCCCCAGCGACCACGGTGTGTCTGGTGTACTGGTGACCCCCTCCCCCTACCAGCTCTGTGCTGTGCCCCGCTAGAGGCTTGACCAAGTGCCTAACCCACTCCTGGAGAAGCACTGATGTACAATAAACCAGTCTGATGGCTCCAACCTGGCTTGAGTCCCACTCTGGCCCCGTGACCAGGCACAGCCAGTGATTCGGCCTCATCAGCCTCCCCAGGCCAGCCTCTACCCCTCCCTGATCCAGCCTCACCTGTCATTTAACCCCATTTGAGAGACGGGTATAGTGAGGCTCAGAAGGTGACAGCTTACCCCCTAGTCACCCATGGAGACCCAGCACTGGCTGCCCTGGTTGGTGACTAAGTCCATGTAGAAGTCTTGACTCCTTCCTGGGTGTCAGGGAGCAGGAGGAGTGTGAATGGGCTTCTGATAGGAATCAGCCCAATCCCTGGCTGGGTGAGCACCCTCAGCTTCAGGGATTCACTACAAGGCCTCACAGGGGTCAGAAAAGCTGTTACACCCACGGTCACGGTCTTTCCAGAGAAATGATCCACATAGAATTAGCAGTGGTCAAAGGCACATAGGTGGAGTTCAGGAAGAACTTCCAGCACAAGCTTCTAGCTGTCTCTCCACAGTATTCCTGCATACAGTGCTCAGTTCTCCCAGCAATGATGAGTGATACAGCAGAGAGTATTGCTCACCAGGGAGGCTCACCCGAGTCTGGGTGTCCAGGGCTTTTGTTGGGGGTCAGTCACTTTACTGAGAGAGTCATACTACTGACCTCAGTTACTCAGTCTCCAGCCCCTCTCAAGGTCAAACTGTGTGGCCCAAGGCCCCTGCCATAAATCACATTGCTGGCAGAAACTGTGTGGTGTGACCCCAGGCCCCAAGTACAGAGACACTCTTGTCAGGCAGGTCATCTCAAGGGCGTAGGGGATGTTTCCGTGGAGGTTGTGAAGGGCCAGGCATTTTTGGGGGGATGTGCAAGGGTGGAAAATCCCAGAGCTACTGAGTAAACTTTTTACTGCACAGGCCACGTCCCTGGTTTTTTGCTCCTACAGTAAAATGGTCATATTTGTTTGAGTATCTACTTTTTCTGTGTGTGTGTGTGTGTGTGTGTGAAAATATACACAACATAAAATTTGCCCTCATAATCATTTTTGAGTGTACAGTTCAATGCTATTAAGTTCTCATATTGTTGTGCAACCATCACCCCACCCATCTCCAGAACTCTTTTCATCTTACAAAACTGAAACCTTGTCCCCATTAGACAATAACTCTCCAGGCCCCCTCCCCATAGCCCCTGGAAACCACCATTCTACTCTGTATCTCTGTGAATTTGACCACTCTAGGGACCTCATATGAGGGGAATCATACCGTCTTTGTCTTTTTGTGACTGACTTAATTCACTTAGCATGATTTCCTCAACGTTCATCTATGTTGTGACACGTGTCAGCATTTCCTTTTTTTAGGCTGAATAATACTCCATTGTA
This sequence comes from Ceratotherium simum simum, assembly GCF_057802395.1. Classification (NCBI taxonomy): domain Eukaryota; kingdom Metazoa; phylum Chordata; class Mammalia; order Perissodactyla; family Rhinocerotidae; genus Ceratotherium; species Ceratotherium simum. Next base: position 8,145,662 of record NC_141924.1, read on the forward strand.
TGTATAGACCACATTTGCTGATCCCTTCCTCCATCGATGGACACTTGGGTTGCTTCTACCCTCAGCTGTTGTGAACACTGCTGCTGTGAAAATGGGGGAAAATATCTCTTTGAGACTCTGCTTTCAGTTTGTGGATATATGAGCACTGGACTGTTTTCCACAACAGCTGCACCATTTTACATTCCCACCAGCAGTGCACAAGGGTTCTGATTCTCCACATCTTTGCCAACACTTGCTATTTTCTGTTTTGATGACAGGAGGCATCCTATTGGTGTGAGGTGGGATCTCATTGTGCTCTTGATTTGCATTTCCCTACTGATGAGGGATGTGGAGCATCTTTTCATGTGCTTCTTGTCCACTTGTAGATCTTCTTTGTAGAAGTGTCTATCAAGTTCTTTGCCCATTTTAAAATTGATTTGTGTGTTTGCTGCTGTTTTTGATTTTTAGGAGTTCTCTCTATATTCTAGACAGTAATCCCTTATCAGATACAGTCATGTGCCGCATAACAACGTGTAGGCACGACGACCGCATGTGTGCCAGTGGTCCCGTAAGGTTAGTACCATAGAGCTTAGGTGTGTAGGAGGCTATTCCATCTAGGTTTGTGTAAGTACACTCTATTTTGTTCACACAATGACGAAATCGCCTAATGATGGATTTCTTAAAAATGTGTCCCCGTGATTAAGCATCGTGTGACTATGTGATTTGAAAATATTTTCTCCCATTCTGCAAGTTAGCTTTTTACTCTGTTGATAGTATCATGACATGAAATATTTTTTAATTTTTATGAAGTCCACCTTGTCTACTTTTTTTTTTTCCTGAGGAAGATTCACCCAGAGGTAACACCTGTGCCAATCCTCCCCACTTATCTATGTGTGTTGCCACCACAGAATGGCCACCGATGAGTGTTGTAGATCTGTGCTGGGGAACTAAACCAGAGCCACTGAAGTGGAGCATGCTGAACTTAACCACTAGGCCACAGGGCCAGCCCCCTCTAGTTTTTTGTTGTTCTTGTTGCCTATGCCTTTGGCGTCATATCCAAGAAATTACTGCCAAATCCAATGTTGAGAATCTTTGTCCTTCTTCTAAGAAGTTTTGTCTAAGAATTTTCTTCTAACAATTTTCTAGTTTTAGCTCTTACATTTAGGTCTTTGATCCACTTTGAATTAATTTTTGTATATGGTGCTAGGTAAAGGTCCACCTTCATTCTTTTGCATTAAGATATCCAGATTTCCCAGCGCCATTTGTTGAAAAGACTGTCCTTTCCCCCTTGAGTGGTCTTGGCCCCCATGTCAAAATCATTTGACTCCATATGAGGGATTGTTTTTGGGACTTCTATTCTCTTCGTTGGTCTATATCTCTGTCTTTATGCGGGTACCACAGTGTGGATTACTGTAGCTTTGTAGTAAGTTTTGAAATCAGGATGTATGAGTTTTATTCTTTTTCAAGATCGTTTTGACTATTTGGGGTCCCTTGCGTTTCCATATGAATTTTAGGATTGATTTTTCTATTTCTGCAAAAAAGTCATTGGGATTTTGATAGGAATTGTATTAAATCTGGAGATCATATTGAGTAGTCTTGATGTCTTTACAATATTGCTTTCCAATCCATGAACCTAGGATGTCTTTCAGTTTACTTGTGTCCTCTTTAATTTCTCTCATCAATGTTTTGTAGTTTTCATTGTACAAGTCTTTCACCTCTTTGGTTGAGTTAATTCCTAAGTATTTTATTCTTTTTGATGCTATTGTAAATCAAAATGTTTTCTTAATTTCCTTTTTGCATTGTTCATTGTTAGTGTGTAGAAATACAGCTGATTTTCATTTATTCATTTATTTTTGCTGAAAAAGATTGGCCCTGAGCTAACACCTGTGCCAGTCTTCCTCTATTTTGTATGTGTGTCGCCACCACAGCATGGCCATTGATGAGTGGTGTAGGTTCGTATCAGGGAACCTAACCGGGGCCGCCAAAGTGGAGTGTGCCGAAGATGACCACTAGGCCCCGGGGCCAGCCCACAGCTGATTTTTGTGCATTGATTTTGTATCCTGCTGCTTTGCTGAATTCGTCTAGAAGTTCTAACGTGGTTTTTTGTGGAATCTTTAGGTTTTTCTACATACAAGATCATATCACCTGTGAAGAGACATAATGATATTTCTTCCTTTCCAATTTGGATGCTTTGTATTTCTTTTTCTTTCCTAATTCCCATGGCTAGGACTTCCAGTACTCTGATGAATGGAAGTGGCTAAAGTGACCATCCTTTCTTTTTTCCTGATGTTAAAGGAAAAGATTTCAGTGTTTCACCATTGAGTATGATGCTTGCTGTGGGTTTCCTTCTATTCCTAGTTTGTTGAGTGTTTTTAACATGAAAGAGTGTGGAATTTTGTGAAATGCTTTTTCTCCATCAATTGAGATGATTATGTAGTTTTTGTTCTTCGTTCCATTAAAATGGTGTATAACATTGGTCAATTTTCATATATTCAGTCTTTCTTGAATTCTGTCAGTAAACCTCATCTGGTCATAAACCTTTCCCACTTATGTAATCCTTTTACTATGCTGCTCAATTTAGTTTGCTAGTATTTTCTTGAGGATTTTTGTATCAATGTTCATGAGGAATATTGGCCTGTAGTTTTCTTTTCTTGTAGTTTCTTTGTCTGGCTTTGAAACCAGAGTAATGCTGGACACAGTATGTGTTAGGAAGTGTTCCCTCCTCTTCCATTTTGTGGAAATGTTTGAGTAGGATTGATCTTATTTCTTCTTTAAATATTTAGTAGAATTCAACAATGAAGCCATGAGGTCCAGGGCGCTGCTTTCTCGCTGCTTTCTTGGGAGATTTTTGATTATTCAATCTCCTTATTAATTAAAGGTCTATTCAAATTTTCTCTTTCTTTATTATTCAGTATTGGTTAGTTTTGTGTTTTAGGAAAGTGTCCATTTCATCAATAGGTTATTCCATTTATTGGCATACATCCGTTCACAGAACTCTCTTATAATGCGCTTTCTTTGTGCAGAATCAGTCGTAATGTTCCCACTTTCATTTCTGATGTTACTAGCTTGAGTCTTCTCTCTTTGTTTCTTAGTCCATCGAGCTAAAAGTAGTCCAGCTTTGTTGATCCTTTTGAAGAACCAACTTTTGGTTTAATTGATTTTCTGTATTATTTATCTAGTCTTCATTTCATTTATCTCTGCTCTACATTATGTCTTTCTGGCTTTGAGTTTAATTTGCCTTAATTTTCTGCTTCTTTTTTTTTTTGGTGAGGAAGAATCACCCTCAGCTAACATTTGTTGCCAATCTTCCTCTTTTTGTTTTTGTTTGATTGAGGAAGATTAGCCCTGAGCTAACATCTGTGCCAGTCTTCCCCTATTTTGTGTGTGGGATGCCTCCACCACATGGCAGAAGAGTGGAGTAGGTCTGTACCTGGGATCTGAACCCACGAACCCGGGCTGCCAAAGCGGAGCGCGTGGAACCTTAACCTCTCAGTCATGGGGCTGGCCCCCTTTTCTGCTTCTTTAAGGTGTAGACTTAGGTAGTTGATTTGAGATCTGTTTTAATGTAGGCATTTACACTTACAGACTTCTCTCTGAACACAGCTGTGACTGAATTCCATAAGTTTTGGTATATCGTGCTATCATTTTCATTCATCTCAAGCCATTTTCTACTTTCTCTTATGATTTCTTCTTTGACCCATTGGTTATTTAAGTGTGTGTTGTTTAACTTCCACATATTTGTGAATTTTCCAGTTTTCCTTCTGTTAATGATTTCTAGGTTGTGGTGGACGAATATCCTGATCTCTATCAAGCGAATCCAGCATGACTTGCATGCACAGGCAGCATATCAGTCACTTCATCTGGCAAGTTCCACATGGCATTTAAAGGAGGGGGAGAATAATCCCCCTTCTCAGGTTAAAGGAAAGTTTTCAGTAGTTTCCTGGTGTTGCTCTACCCTCACTTGGACTATGTTTTTGGTGACCAGAGGCCACAGAGGTGCTTTCTGTTGTCCCAGCATAATTTTTCCCTTTGGGAGCATCCCTGACACAAATGGCCATAACTCAGACCAGATGAAATCCCAGCTTGGGGCAGCATCTCTCCCCACCCTCTCCTTTATTTCCATTTTACCTAATTACACATAGCAATAGCCTCGGGATTGTATATTAGCCTACTTCTTGGAGAATTTTTTTGTTTTTGTTTCTTTTTGCATTTCCTTACATTTCCAGTGAACCAACCTCTTGGAGGTTAGCTCTATCGTTTCCGAATTCCATAGATCACTTCTACCTCCAGTAACTGACCACAGTGCAGCTGCTGCGTCACACCACGAGCGATGCAGAAACCATTCAAGAATGAAGATTCGTCAACCGCCACCTCATTCTTCCTTTCCCAAAATATGCCTTCACCACGTTCCAGTGAGTCGGGGTTATTCTAGTGAATCCCACTGTTGAAGCCACCGTGTCGGGGGTCCCCAAGCCCATCCTAAGTCCAGTGATTTGCTGAAGGACTCAGAATGCTGAAATGCTGCTATATTCATGGTTATTGTCTTCGTCTGTTTGGGATCTTACAACACAATATCATGGAATGAGTGGACTTTAAATAACAAACTTTCATTTCTCACAGTTCTGGAGTCTGGGAAGTCCAAGGTCAAGGCTCTGGCAGGTTTGCTGTCTGGTGAGGCCCCCTTTCTGGTTCACAGAGTGTCACTTTTTCAGTGTGTCCTCACCTGGTGGAAGGGTCAAGGGATCTCTCTGGGTTCCCTTTTATAAGGGCACCAATCCCATCCATGAGGACTCCATCCTCATGAGCTAATCACCTCCCAAAGGCCCCACTAACAAATACCATCACATGGGGATTAGGTTTCACCATATGAATTTGGGGGACACAAACATTCCATCTATACGAGTTATAGTTTATTACAGGAAAGGATACAGATTAAATCAGCAAAGGTAAAAGACACATAGGAAAGACAGACAGACACACAGGTGAGCATGGCTCCGGTTTCCATTTGTCCTCTTCCAGGAGAGTCATAGGGTCGGCGCTTAATTCCCCAGCAACAATGAGTGACACATGCACAGAGTATTGCCAGTCAGGGAAGCACAACCGAGCCTCGGTGTCCAGGGATTTCACTGGGGTTGGTGTCATAGGCATGGAGCACCTGCTTGAGAGGCCAGTCCTGCTCTGCCAAGAGACCTCAATGATGCAAACAGTAAAGCTTTTCATATACTCCTAGTGACATCTTGGTGTTATCAGTTCACAACCCATTCAAATTTTGGGTGTTTCTCCTGCTTTGCAGGGTGACCATAACAAGAACCTAAATACTTGCAGAGTTATAGAGAAGAAAGTAGCCTCAGTTTTAGGAACTGAAGTAGCATAAGAGTTGTCAACACCAACACTCGAGGTAGAAGACAATGAGAAATGCCTTGGGCCGGCCCCGTGGCTTAGCGGTTAAGTGCACGCGCTCAGCTACTGGCGGCCTGGGTTCGGATCCCGGGTACGCACCGACACACCGCTTCTCCAGCCATGCTGAGGCCGCGTCCAACATGCAGCAACTAGGAGCATGTGCAACTATCTACTGGGGCTTTGGGGAAAAAGAAAGGAGGAGGATTGGCAATAGAAGTTAGCTCAGAGCCTGTCTTCCTCAGCAAAAAGAGGAGGATTAGCATGGATGTTAGCTCAGGGCTGATCTCCCTCACAAAAAAAAAAAAAAAAAAAGAAATGCCTTTACCATTCTGCAGGAAAGTTATTTCTAATCTAGAGTTCTATACGCAGCTGAACTATTAGTCAAGTATGAATGGAGACATTTTAAGACATCTAAGGTCTCATAAACACCCTTCAGGAGACCAGTGATATCAGCAAAAACGGCAGAGTTCTGAGAATTGGCCACTCCAGAAGAGCAATGAATAAACTGTCAAAATGATCAGATACTTTTTCAGAAGTCTGGGAATTAACCAAAATGTCATGACTATTCAGGAGCATTTTTGCCAAGATATATGGCTGAATCTCAGAATGAACAGCAAGCTCTGTGGCATTTCCACTTGTCTGGTCCTCTCCTCCACTCGCCAGCTCAGCAGGGGCCTTGAAAAGAAACACGTGCATTCCCAGGAAAGCCTCCTGAGGGAGAACAGGACATGGAACATTTTCAAAGCTTCATTCCCAAAGAATTGTCACCATTTCTCTGGCTGGGAGTTCCCTGGAAGACCCCGTGAGCAGGGCTGTCTGTGTGACCTGAGAGCTCCCTTCGTGCAAACAGCCCTTTCTCAGGAGAGTTTGTTGAAGGTAATCAGAGGCAGCTGTGGAAAATCAAAGCTGCCTGAGGGAATGGATAACGGTGCAAACGATACACTAACCACACAGCTTAAAAGAAGCTGGAGTGTGAGGTGTTCACAGGGGCTTTGAAAAGCTCTGGCACATTCCTGGGAATCTAAGAGGGTATGTATGTGTGTAGGGCTGTGTGCAGCTGGGTGCATGCTCAGGAAAGACCTTGGGGGGTGCTAAGCTCTCCACTCTGATTGACCTTGAGGTCTGCACAAACAGGAAGTGAAGGCTGAGGGAAAGCTGTAATTTTTGCCCCAACACACACACACCAACCCTGTTGGCCCCGACGCCCAGATTTAAACTTGTCACGGCCACACCAGAGCCTAGGAATCTGGGCTGTGCTGCAAGCCGGGCGAGGACCCTGAGCCCCGCAGGGAGCAGCCTCCACCAGAAGAGGTCCCGCCCAGGCATCCACGGGCCTCGCTGAGAACCAGGGCACTTGGTGCTGGGTCTGCGTGTGTGCGTGCGTGTGTGTGTTTGTGAGATAATCTGTGCCCCTTGAGTTGATGTTTGAGTTCGTACGTGAGTTTTGTCTGAGTATGGGTGGCTTTGCGGGTGTGTAGATTTCTGTGTGGTGGGTCTGTATGTGTGCATGTGTGAGCAGGAGGATAAAACCCGAACCCCAATACCCTTAAACAAACCCCGGGAGGTGGGCCCTGCCCAGCTCCCTCTTCGCCCCTGTTCACTCTTCGGCCCCGGGCTCCTGCGCCCCCCGGCGCCCGCCTGTGGAACTGCAGGCTCGGCCCCCCCGTAAAGGCTTCCACCTGGATCCTAGCGCTCCGCAGGGCGGGTCCGCACTGCGAGTCAGGCGAGGCGGCCAGGCCCGCGGCCCCACAAGCTACACGTTTCCTGTCTGTCTCCAGGGAGGAGCGGGAATTGGGGGGTTTCCTCTGCGAGCGCTCCATGCCGCGGGGGGAGGGGCAAGGCGAGCCAAATGCGACCAACTTTCCCAGAGCCCTGGCTGGGGCTGCAGCTCCCTACCTGCTTTCTAGAGCTCTCACCCAGGGTTTTCTCCGCATCCTGTGGGGGGCCCAGAGTCGTGTTACGATGGCCAACTAGGAAGCCATTGTGCTGACGTCACCCGTGAACTCTAAATCTCAGATCACAGTGTCCAGAGTACCCTTCCCAGCAGGGGTGAACACCTGTGACACCCATGGTCCCTGTGGGAGAGAGGCAGAGGCGCTCACACCTCTATGCTAGCAGCTTCACCAGAGCAGAAGCCCAGAGAGGGTGCCACAAGTGTGTTTCTAAAATAAGAAATCTTGGTAAGGTACATGTAGAGCAGTAGCTCAGTGCATGTGTTTTCAGATGGATTAGAATGTTGCTCTGCGACTTTGACCTCCTGATGTGACCCCTGAGACTCAGTCTTCTCCATGCCTTGGGGACCATAAAGCCACCTGCCTTACAGGGCTGTGGGGAGGACATGTGAGTGAGCAGCAGAGCCTGGCACGCAAGTCCTTGATCAGTAGAAGCTGCAACTGAACAATGATTGCAACAGGCCGTTGGCCTCACGATTGTACTGTGTGCTCATTGTACTCACGAGATTTCCTCAAGGCCGCCCCATCCTGGACAACAGGCCCCTAGTATCAGGGGCTCTGCCTGAATTACAGGCACGTCTGTCCCTGCCCTTGATATCCACATTAGGGTGACTGCTTGGGAGGTGTGACACATCCAAAACAAAGGGTGGATAAAGACAGTCTATCCAGGGCCACTGTGTGACCAACACTCAGACCATCCTGCCCCACCCCCGACACCACCTGATTCTCTGACAGTCCTGGGTAGAGAGTTGCTGCCCAGAGGACAGGACATTCAACTGAGGCCAATGAAAGGCCACAGGCTAGATCCTGGAAGTCCCCAGGGTGCCTGTGGGTTTTGCCCTCCTGGTCTGTTGAGTGGCCTCAAAACTGCTCTCTTGGCCACCTAGAAGCTCAGGGACCCCCCTCCCCCGCAGTCCAGTCTGCAGACAAACACTCAAAGCCTAATGCAAGGTGCCTCCCTCCCAGTGCCCCTCACCCACCTGCACAGGAGTTTGCAGTGGCCCTTTGGTCCTGCTGCCAGATCACCTTGGCTTGCAGTGCCAATGCAGCCAAAGTCCTCCAGGAAGTCTTCCAAGAAAGTCCTGCACCAGGCTGGGACACTGTCCCTATGACCTGCAAAGCAGTCCCCGTACTGCTGGCCCAGCCTGTCAGCTCTCTGTCTTCCCCCTCCTCCTCTTGGTCATGAGAACCTTGCAGGAGGGGAAACCATCGTCTTCCCCCCAGGCTGCGAGTGCCCAGCCCAGCACCCAGCACATGGTCCTTCACTGGGGGTGGAACAGAATCCAAGGCCTGACCAAGACAAGATGCAGGGAAGGCCGGGTAAACTGAGGAAGGCCCAGCTGGGCCCCAGCAAGATACACCCTCTCGCCCTGGGCCTGGCAGGAGAGTGGCGATGTGGGAATTCAGAAGGTGAGGAGCAGCTTTCAGAAGCCAAGCAGGAAGTGCAAACATTGAAAGCCAATACCAAGAGGCACAGCCCTGGGGATCCATCTCTGGGTGGTCATCTCTGAGTGGGGGATGTCCAGAGGCACCCTGGGAAGAAGTTGGTCCCCTTACTGTTGGGGAGTGAGTGAAGGGGAGATCTGGGGGGACACGGGGGTGAGGAGTGCCTCCTGCAGGCCCTGCTTCACCTGGAGGAAAGAATTCTCCAGATGTTTCCAGAATGAGAGCTTATGTCACATACACCTGGGCTGGGTGAGGGGGCCTGACCCCTACCCAGGAAATGCCCCTTCCCCACCCTCTGGGCTCCTGAGCCTTCCCATTTGAGTGGTTTTGGCCTCAGAGTCCCCATCAGCTTCATTGATTTAAAACTCAGCCTCAAATCCCACAAATTTTCTTGTTGAAGAAGGAGGGTGCTGAGGCTGGTGGGCAGTGGCCCTGCCCTGGCATGGTGTGGTCACCCCCTTGCTTGGAGGGAGTCAGAAGCTGAGCAAGAGGGGGGGCCTGGGAGTCACAATTCCAGCCTCCATTGGCATGCACGGGTGCATGGTGTTGCCGAGCTTTGCATCTTTCCTTCAAGGACTACAGAGTCAGGGTTGGGAGGGATGTGCTTAGAGCAGGGGGGACCTGGCCCAGGGAGAGGAAGGATATCAGCAAAGGGGGAGGCCTGAGAATCCATTCCTTGTGGTCCTCAGCAGGCCTGTGAGGGTGTAAAGAATTTACATTGTCCCCTCTTGCTTTCGATCCCCTTGTCTTCTAGAAAGAGTTTGAGCAGCTGATGTTCAAGGACAAATGATAATCAGGAGGGGGAAGCAGGCCCCTTCCTCTGGGAACAGAGTCACATCCTCTGCTAAGCCACTCTAGTACCATGAGCTTCCTGGCAGCTCAGCCAACAAGGGCTCGTGCCCACCCCAATTTCTCTGAGTCAGCACAGTGAACACAGGCACGAGGAGATTCATCACCTGGGTGGCCTCCAGAGCTAGGAGGTCAAAGAACAGTTTGTAACCAACTTAGGAAGGGTCAACTGCCCTTGGAACTGGCTGGTTGGGTGACTAGGGAGCTCTGAAAACAACCCTGCTGCCTCCCCACCTCCAGATTCAAACCTACAATGGGCAAGACCAGGAGGAAATCCCAGAGTCTGAACCAGGCACCAGCCCAGTGAGGGTGCTCAGCATCACTGCCAGCAGCCTCCAAACAGGGAGAGGAGGGCGTTGGCTCCAGGCCAGCCAATGAGAACAGGTGCTCTGGTGCTGGGTCTGGTGTGTGTGTGTATGTGTGTGTAAGTGATGCACATATTAATGTGTGTATGTGGTTTTGTGGGTGTGTAAGTGTGTGTGTGCATGTGCGCGTGTGCATGTGCCTTGTGTCAGTCTGTGATCATGTGGGTAGTGTCTGAATCTGTGAGTGGTTTGTGAGTGTTGGATTCTGTGTCTGTGTGTATTGAGTGTACTAGTGTGAAGTGAGGGACACGGAGAACTTCATTTCCCCTCTATCCCATGGTCCCCCTGATCATTGTGACCTCCCAACAGCAAGTGGCAGTACAAACCTGGGAGGTGAAGGTCACTCAGGAGGAGGCAGGTGAGATATGGGAAGACAAGAACATGTTCTGGGGATGAGGCTGTGACCACATTAGGGAGTGTGAGCCTGATATGACAAGTAGGGGAGGATCAAGTCCAAACCCCTGGTTCTTCCTCAGAGCCTGTGCAGTGTTGGGGAGTCAGGCTAGGGGTGGGGCCTTCTGTTTCTCTACCTCCCACCCTGGGTAAGCACCTGGGGATGGCAGCAGGGAGAAGACTCTGTAGCTACCCCTGCGCTGACTTTCCCTGGCCCCTCCCTGCACCCTGTGGCAGCACAGTCATCCTGACAGGTTGGCTCAGGGCAGAAGGCAAAGGCCAGTCTCAGCTCCCTTTATAAAGAGGGCCCAGGCTGGAAAACCCTCAGGGTTGGTGAGAGTGCCCTGCCTGGCCTGGTCCTAGGTGCCTGGTGTGGTGAGGGGTGCCAGTGTGTCCAGAGGAGCCCAGTGCCCACTGAGGCAGCCATGGGGCTGCTGACCGGGGAGACACTGGGGCCCCTGGCCGTGGCTGTGGCCATCTTCCTGCTTCTGGTGGACCTGATGCACCAGTGCCAACACTGGGCCACACACTACCCACTCGGCCCCATGCCCCTGCCTGGGCTGGGCAACCTGCTGCATGTGGACTTCCAGGACCTCTCTTGCTGCTTTACTCAGGTGAGAAAGTTGGGGGTTGGGCACAGAGGTCCTGGGGACCCCACCCAGCAGCAGACCGTGGGTAGTGGGTGAAGCCACAGGCTGGACAGGGAGCTGGGAGGAAAGGAGGAGGCAGGTTTGAGAGGCCTCCTGGGGGAGGGCATCTGTGCAGGTCCTGAGGACAGTTTGAATTTTCCAATCAAAGGTCAGAGAGGACAAAGGCCTGGAGGGGGTGGGACTTGGGAGTGGGTTCGGGATGCAGTTGAACAGAGCTTAAGTTGTGGTGAGCCTGAGTCCCTTCTGAGGACATCAGGAGGAAAGGTCTTGAGATTGAGGGAGGGGAGTCTGGTCATGACCCCATTTACATCAGGAAATCGAGGTTGAGAGGGGACAGTGACCAGGTTCAAATCTTTTGCTGCTGTGAGACCTTGGGCCTCACTGCTCACCACTCTTAACCTCAGTTTCTTCACCTGTAAAGTGGGATGCTAACTTGGCCTCCTGACATGGTGAACTCTGTAAAGTCATAGCTGGGTGGTCTGATACAACGTACCGGTTGGGACCCCTAGCGTTAGGAGGCTAGATAGAGCCCTTGCACGCATTCACTGCTTGCAGCCCTGGGCTCCCCCAAGAGATGGAGTCCGGCCGCGCGGGGGGGCGGGGGGGGAGGCGGGGGGCGGGGAGTAGGCGGTGCGGAGCTTGCCGAACAAAATTGACCCTCTGTCTGCAGTTTCGGCGCCGCTATGGGGACGTGTTCAGCCTGCAGCTGGCCTGGACACCCGTGGTCGTGCTCAAAGGGCTGGTGGCCATGCGCGAGGCGCTGGTGGACCGCGGCGAGGACACCTCCGACCGCCCACCCGTGCCCATCGCCCAGCACCTGGACTTCCAACCCCACCCGGAAGGCAAGCAGGGGACTGGAGGACCGCGGCCCGCTGGGGACTCGCCCCGCAGTGACTCCAGACCTGGAAGGGTGAAGCGGAGGCAGGGTGGTGTTATTCTGGCGTAAAGAAGAGTAAGCAAATTTGAAGGGGCTGCAGGTGGAGGAAGGAGACGGTCCAAGGGTGGGGAGGTGGATGTGGGCGGGGCAGAGGGCGGGGCCTTACAGGGAGTGGGCGAGACCCAGGCCACTGTGAGGAGGAAGGGGTTCTCCGGATGGGGGGGAATGAGGAGGACGGAGTCAGTGGGGCGGGGCAGGGGCGGGCCGGGACCTTACCTGAACTGGAATAGGGTCACAGTGGGCAGAGCCAAGAGACGTGCCAACACCTGCCCACAGTGGGGAGAGCTGGCGAACAATGTGGGCGGACAGAGGGACAGCCAGAAAGATGTGTAAAGTGGGATTTGGTGGTGATCGGGAGGAGAAGAACAGTGTCTGGGAGTAGTGGGCGGGACTTAATGAGCAGGACAAAGTCCGGGGCATGTCCCTGGAGTAGATTGAAGGGTAGGCGAGCCAAACAACAAGATGTGGGTGCAGAGGCGGGGCCAGGGCTCATCCGAGCCACACGGAGGTCTGCCCGCCCCCAGGGGCGGACTTTTGCCCGCTATGGGCGGGAGTGGAGGGAGCGGCGGCGCTTCTCCGTGTCCACCCTGCACAACTTCGGCATGGGCAAGAAGTCACTGGAGCGGTGGGTGACCGAGGAGGCCTCGTGACTCTGCGTCGCCTTCGCAGACCAGGCCGGTGAGTGCGGGGCTGAGGGGAGGAGACAGGGGTGGAGGCTGGGGAAGAGGAGATGGAGGCGACCCCCTGACCTGCACCGTCCCCTCCCAGGACGCCCCTTTAGCCCCAACGCCCTACTGAATAACGCGGTGGGCAACGTGATCGCCTCCGTGTCCTTCGGGGACCACTTCGAGTACAACGACCGGCACTTCCTCAAGCTAATGGACCTAGTGGAGGAAGTAGAGAAGGAAAATTCCTTCATACCCCAGGTGCGAAGGTGGAGGGGGCCAAGGCGCCCTGCAGACAAGCTTCATGGAAGACGCCTCCTCCCTGCAATGGGTCTCCATGGAGGAGGATTTGTCTAGTGGGGTGTTGGGTCAGCAGGCCCCAGGAGAGGGCTAGGGAACCTGTACCTCCTTCATTGGAAGCCACCAGAACCCATGAGATGTAGATTTTAGGTTTGTCCCGCTGGGGGCCAGGCAGGAAGGGGAGGGTGGAAGCCCAAACTTGGGGAGGAACCAGGTGAATCGTGGGGACCCCCCTGGAGGATGCTGGGACCAAACTGGCCGAGGTGAACACCTGAGCACAGGGAGGACCCAGGGCCCCACATCTATGGCCAACACAGGTGCTGAATGCCATCCCTGTGCTCCTGCACATCCCAGGGCTGGTTGCCAAGGTCTTTCCAGGGCAGAAGGCCTTAATGGCCCTGCTGGATGAGCTGGTTGCTGAGCACAGGATCACCCGGGACCAGGCGCAGCCTCCCTGATACCTGACTGATGCCTTCCTGGATGAAGTGGAGAAGGTGAGGTGCCAGGGACAGGGTCAGAGGTTGTGGGTTGAGGGCCCCATGAGTCAAGCTGGGGCATGGTAGGGCCTGTATATCACCCAGTGATCAGGCACCTAAGATGATGGGTGCAGAGTGGGAGGTCATTTGGGGTTTCCTCCCTCTACCCCTGAACCTACGCTCTCTGCATGGCCTAGGCCAAGGGGAACCTTGAGAGCAGCATCAATGATGAGAACCTGTGCCTGGTGGTGACGGACATGTTCCTTGCTGGGATGGTGACCACCTCGACCACGCTGGCCTGGGCCATCCTGCTCATGATCTTGCACCCGGATGTGCAGCGTGAGCCCAGCCTGGGTGCCTGGTGGGATGGGCCAGGGAGGAGGGGGAAAGACTGGGAGCCCTCAGCATGGTTTGGCCACCAGAAGCTCTGAGCAGAGGCTGGGCCCTGGCTCAGAGGTCAGAGTGACCTCCTCCTCCACATGGGCACAGCCCCTGCACAGGAGTCAGGGGGAGGTCGGGGTCCAGCCTCCTGGGTTCTGACCACTGTGGGGATGGTTGTCTGTCCAGGCCGTGTCCAACGGAGATCGATGAGGTGATAGGGCAGGCGCAGCAACCAGAGATGGGGGACCAGGCCCACATGCCCTTCACCATGGCCGTGGTCCATGAGGTACAGCGCTTTGTGGACATCGTAGTTCTAGAGTCTGGGAAGTCCAAGATCAAGGTTCTGGCAGACTTGATGTCTGGTAAGGGCCCACTTTTTGTTCATAGACAGTCACCTTTTCACTCTATCCTCACCTGGGAGAAGGGTCAAGGGATCTTTCTGGGTTCTCTTTTACTAAGATCCAGCTCCTCCAGAGGCCACACGGATAGAGGGAGATGCAGGGTCCCCAGGACGTGTCACATTTTTTAGCATGAATGATCTGGCATAGCCTGAGGCTCCAAGAAAACAAAGACACAGTAGTCCAGAAGACTATTCCCTGAGCATAAAGGTCATCTCCTAGGAGTAGGTCAGAGGCCATTCAGTGCTTTACCAAGTGCAGGATTTGAATCCTTCAAACCTGCTGACTTTACCCTTTACTTCAACGGACCCACTCAGCAAAGATGCCCACACCCCAGACCTGACTCCACCTGCCTCAAAATGGGCCAGAAGCTCATCAAGTCTGCTGCCGCACTTCATATATGACACCCGAATTGGAGGGGAACTCAGGGATGGCCGGGAAGGGATGTGCCAGCTTAATATCCAGTCTCAGTCCTCAGGTGCAAGTGCCTTCCATGGGAAGCCTGATGGCAGTCCAGGGGTGAGCACCTCATTGAGCTCTCAGTCACCCCAAGATAGGATGGTCCCCCTTTCCCAGCCCCTCAGGGATGCTCATGTCCAGGCCCCTGCCCAGTAGGAGTTGCTCACGGCCAGGCTTTAGCTGGAGGAGGACACATGTCTGGGATCCAACCTAGGGCACCGTCCTTGGAGTGGCTGGGTCAGGCCGGGCTGTCAAGAGGCCTCGCCACGGGCAGGGAATAAGCCCTGTGGGCCCCAGACATGTCCTAGGGTCAGGGGTAGCCTTGACCCAGTGGGTGGTGGATAGCTGGAGGAGAAGGAGGCCGGATGGGGTTCTTGGAGGAGGACATCCTGGCTATAGTCCTTGCTCTGCAACAATCCTCTGTGACCCTGGGCCTGTCCTCCCCGGCCCTGGGCTTCTGTTTCCACTTCATCCAATGAGATGGTTGTACCAGATGGCTGCTGGGTCCTGTCTTCCTGCTCTGACTCTAGGGCTGTGACCTTCTTAGCCTGGACGCCCAGCTGAGGGCAGGGACTGCCATCCTCCACCTGTCCCCACCCCCACAATTGACTGGCTCTGGACTGAGCACACGGGCAGTGCCCAAGGGTTTCTAATGACTGTTGCTTATACAAGTCTTGGGCAGACCCCTTGGTGCATTTAGGTAACATCTTAGGGACCACAGACACTCAGGGCAGAAGCAGCTCCTTCAGGCAGGCCTCTGTTAAAAGCTGACCCTCATCCAACAGCATCCCTGACAGGGATTCCACCACCATCTTCCAAGTGCACTCATGACAGGGACCTCCCAGCTCTCAGCACCTAGGTAACTTGGTGTGTCTCTTGGCACTGAGTCAGAAAGCCAGACAGGGCCTTCTTCAGCCTGTCCAGAGTATCCAATGTCATATCAGGGCTTGGTGGCAAGAGGGGTTGTTCCTGCAGGTTGTCAGGACAGGGAGTGTGAATGGGGCCACACTGGGTTTGTGAAGATGCGAGGCCCCTGAGAGGAGGAGGTGGGCCTGCAGAAGCAACAACTCTGTGGATATATGGATACGTTGTCATTCATGGTTCTGAGTCTTGGGGATGTCAGAGGCTGGGAACCAGCGCTGCCACAGCTTCCTCAAGAGCTTGAGGATCAAACCATGGGCCTTTCCTCCTTGCTGTCCATATCAGAGGCATCAGCGAAGCACAAACTGGCATGCCCTTTGTGTCATTTGCTGGGAGGACCTTTCCCCATGTCCAGGGGGCACCTAATGCCAGAGGAGCAGGTCAGTATTGATAAAAGGCTAGGTATGCCTCCAGCCCAAGGGATGTGGCCTCGAGTTCCTGCTAAGCAGGAAGGAAGCAGGAGGCAGGGGAGGCTCATTCAGGAAGGTTGGGGCATGTGGCTTTCTGGGCTTCTTCTCCACTCTGAGGGTGTGACTCCATTTTTTGGTGTTTGACTTCTGACAGCCTTTAAGCACCATCTCAGTGTCTTCCCTTGTCCCCAGATCTGCAGCAGCTGATAATAAATCCCTGGTTCTCTCTCTTTTGATCTCTACTGGAGTTTCAAGCAACCAAGCCACTATCCACACAAGTGAGCCCTCATCCAAGCACATCACCAAACCACAGTAAATATCCAGGCCAGTCTCCTTTCCTGCCTCTCTCAAGCCATTTTCGTCTTGCTTGAGAGGGCAGTGCTGCTCTGCCCAGAGATCTCAATGATGAAAGTAGAAAAGCTTTATACCCTCTTGGTGTCATCAGTCCACATCCAAATCAAATTTTGAGTGGGGGCAGTCCTTCTTGCCTTTGCAGGGTGACCATAACAAGAACTGAAAGACTTGCAGAGTTATAAAAAATAAAAACGTCTCAGTTTAAAGATCAAGTAGCATCAGACATCTCAACAACAACCATCAAGGTAAAAGACAACAAGAAACATCTTTAAAATTCTGCAAGAAAGGTATTTCTAATGTAGAATTCTATACCCAGCTGAACTATTAGTCAAGTATGAATGGAGACATTTTAAGACATCTGAGGTCTCATAACCACCCCTCAGGAGGGCAATGATATCAGCAAAAGTGACAGAGCTCTGAAAATTGGCCACTTCAGAAGAGCAATGAAAGAACTGGAAAAATGATCAGATACTTTATCCAAAGTCTCAGAATTAGCCAAAAGCTCACAGCTACTTAGGAGCATGTTTCTCAAGACACATAGCTGAATCTCAGAATGAACAGCAAGCTCTTGGCATTTCCGCTTGTCTGGTCCTATCACCACTCTCTAACTCATCAGTAGCCTTGAAAATAACTGCCCACACTCCCAGGGAAGCCTCCTGAAGAAGCACAGGACATGGAGCATTTTAAAAATATGATTCCCAAAGGTTTGTCACTATTTTATCTGGCTGGGTGTTCTCTGGAAGACCCCGTGAGCAGGGCTGTCTGTGTGACCTGAGAGCTCCACTCATGCAAACAGCCTTTTCTCAGGAGAGTTTGTTGAATGTAATCAGAGACCACTGTTGAAAATCAAAGTTTCCTCAGGGAATGGATACGAGGTGGGGCAAATGATATGCTAAGCACACAGCTTAAAGACGAGATTGGAGCATGAGGTGTCCACAGGGGCTTTGAAAAGCTCTGACTGGTTCCTGGGAATCTAAGAGGCCATGCACGTGTGTAGGGCTGTGTGCAGCTGTCTGCGTGCTCAGGAAAGACCTGGGGGGGCCCTTAGCTCTCACCTCTGACTAAAGTTGAGGTTCTGTGCAAACAGGAAGTGGAGGCTGAGGGAAAGTTGTAAACTCTAAATTCAGTGTCTGGCTGAGTATTGAAAGTTTGTCCCAACACACAGAGAGCACCTCTGTGCAGCAAAGACTGGGAGAGTTATTGGTTCCAACGTTTAAGGAAATCTCTAACCAATCATTAGCTGACCACCAGTTAACTGAGTAGAGACTTCAGTGGCCACACACAACAAGGAATAGAGACTATCTACATTTAGTTCAGAAATGTCACTAAGCAAAGAAACAAATAAGATGACAACAAACAACCACCACAACAAACCCTGGGGAACAAAGAGAATCTGATTTCCAGAGTTGCCACAGTATCTTATTTAAAATATCCAGTTTTCAACAAAAAAATACGTGACATGCAAAGGAATAAGAAAGGAGGGGCCATAGACAGGAAAAGGCCATCAATGGAAACTGTCCCTGATGGTGGAGTTGCTGGACAAATACTGCATATCAGCTAATTCAATATGTTCACAGGACTAAGAGAAGCCATGTCTAAAGAACTAAAGGAGACTAGGAAAATGATCTCACACCAATTAAAGACTATCTGTAATGAGATAGATATTGTAAAAAGGACCCTGTTGGAAATTCTGGATGTGAACAGTACAATAACAGAAATGGAAGTTCACTGCAGGAACTCAAGATCAGATTTGACCAGGAAGAAGAAAAATCAGCAAACATGACGACAGTAGCAGAGATGATCCAGGCTGAAGAACAGAAACCAGAATGAAGAACAATGAGCAGAGATTCAGAAACCTGTGGGGCACCATCAAGCATACCTCACACACATAATGGGAGTTCTAGAAGAAGAGAAAGGCAAAGGACTAGAAGGAATATTTTAAGAAATGTTGAAAACTGAATACTTGCCAAATTTGATGAACAACGTTAATCAACTCATCCAAGAAGCTCAGTGAACTCCAAGTAGGATAAAATCAGAGATCTACACCTACACACATCACAATCAAACCATAAAAACACAAAGAGAGCTGCTTTTCTTTCTTTGAAATGAGCAAGAAAGATGTGAGATGCACCTCATCATGAACAAAGGATCAGTCCTCAATAACATTGACCTCAGATTTCTCATCAGAAACCATAGAGGCAGGAAAGCAGCGGGATGATAACATCCCTCAGCAAGTGACTGGCGGATGTCACAAGCTGGGGAAAGGGCCCCTGGGGTCTACGAATTGTCCAGTTAGGGTAAATGGGGAGCTCAGAGAACAACGCTGTAGCCCCCCCCAGCCCCCAAATTTAAACTTGCCACGGCCACGCCAGAGCCTAGGAATCTGGGCTGTGCTGTAAGCCGGGTGAGGACCCTGAGCCCCGCAGGCAGCAGCCTCCACCAGAAGAGGCCCCACCCGGGCGTCCACGGGTCTCGCTGAGAACCAGGACACTTGGTGCTGGGTCTATATGTGTGTGTGTGTGTGTGTGTGTGTGTGTGTGTGAGAATCTGTGCCCCTTGAGTTGAAGTGTGAGTTTGTGTTTTCACGCGAGTTTTGTCTGAGAGTGGGTCCTTTGTGTGTGAGTAGATTTCTGTGTCTTGGCTGTATGTGTGTGTGTGTGCCTGAGTGTGCGCGTGTGTGAGCATGAACGTAGAAGCCGAAGCCCTGTACCCATAAACCATCTCTGGGAGGCGGGCCCTGCCCAGCTCTGGTCCCGCTCGTGTTCCCTCCTCCGCCGCGGCCTCCTGCGCCCCCCGGTGCCCGCTTGCGGAACTGCAGCCGCGGCCGCCCTGCCGGGGCCTCCCCCTGGATCCCAGCGCTGCGCTGGGCGGGTCGGCACTGCGAGTCAGGTGAGGCGGCCAGGCCCGCGGCACCACAAGTGGACGCAGCTTCCACTCTTCCTTTCTGTCCCCAGGGAGGAGCGGGAATGGGGGGGTTTCCTCCGCGGGCGCTCCATGCCGCGGGGGGCGGGGCAAGGCGAGCCAAATGCCACCAAGTTTCCCAGCGCCCTGCCTGGGGCTCAGCTGCCTACCTGCTTTCTAGGGCTCTCTCCCAGGGTTTGCTCCGCATCGCCTTGGAGATCCGAGGCCGCGTCTAGATGCTTAGGGGTCGGGGCCGGGCGCTTCCTGGTCCGCCATCGTGCTGACGTCACCCCGTACTCTAACTCTCAGGCCACAGCGTCTAGAGGACCCTTTCCAACTGGGCGAACACTTGTGACACCCGTGGTCCTTGGGGGCGCTCAGCCTTCTACCCCAGCGTCTTCACCAGAGCAGAAGCGCAGGGAGGACGGGCTGAGTGTGTTTCTAAAATAAAAATCTCAGTAACTTATGTGTAGAGCAGTAGCTCAGAGCATGTGTTTGAGATGGACCCAAATGCTGCTCTGTGACTTTGACCTCCTGGCGTGACCCCTGAGACTCAGTCTCCTCCATGCCTTGGGGACCATAAAGCCACCTGCCTTACAGGGCTCTGGGGAGGACACACAGGTGAGCAGCAGAGCCTGGCACGTGAGTGCCTGATCAATGGAAGCTGCAATTGCACAATGATTGCAAAGGCCATCAGCCTCACGATTGTGCTGTGTGCTCATTGTACTCATGAGGTTTCCTCAAGGAATCCCCCATCCTGGGCAACAAGTCCCTAGTATCAGGGGGCTCTGCCTGATTTAGATGCATGTCTGTCCCTGCCCTTCATATCCACATTAGGGTGACTGCTTGGGAGGGTGACACATCCAAAACAAAGGGTGGATAAAGATAGTTTATCCAGGGTCACTGTTTGACCAACACTTGGACCATCCTGCCCCCTGCTGACACCACCTGATCCTCTGACAGTCCTGGGTAGACAGTTGCTGCCCAGAGGACAGGACATTCAACTGAGGCCAATGAGAGTCCACAGGCTGGATCCAGAAACACTGCAGCGTGCCCATGGGTCTTGCTCTCCTGGTCTGTAGAGTGGCCTCAAAGCTAGTCTTCCTGCCTCCTGGAGGCCCAGTGAACCCAGTTGCCTCCAGCCCAGTCCTCAGCCAGATTTGCAAAGCTGCCTCCCTCCTGCTGCCCGTCACCCTCCTGGATATTGCATTTGCCCCTTGGTCCCACTGCCAGGTCACTTTGACTTGCAGTGCCAAGCCAGCTAAAGTCCTCTAGGAAGTCTTCCAAGAAAGTCCTGCTCCAGCCTGGCGCAGTGTCCCCACAACCCTCAAAGCAGTCCCTCCACTGCCGGCCTGGCCTGTCAGCTCTCTGGCTTCCCACTCCTCTGCTTGGTCATGAGCACCCCAGAGCAGGGGTGCACCATCGTCTTCCAGCCAGGCGGCAAGTGCCCAGCCCTGCACCCAGCACATGGTCCTTACAGCAGTGCTGGAACAGGAATCAAGGCCTGAGCAAGGCAAGATGCAGGGAAGCCCGGGTAAACTGAGGAAGGCCACTGGGCCCACACAAGGTAGAATCTCTGGCCCCAGGCCTGTCGGGAGAGTCGGGATGTGGGAATTCAGAAGGGGAGGAGCAGCTTTCACAGTCAAGCAGGAATTGCAAATCTTGAAAACCAATACCAAGAGCCCACGGCACGTGGAAGGCATCTCTGGGTGGCCATCTCTGAGTGGGGGATGTCCAGAGGCACCCTGGGAAGAAGCTGGTCCTCTTACTGTTGGGGAGTGAGTGATGGAGAGAACTGGGGGGACATGGGGGTGGGGAGTGCCTCCTGCAGGCCCTGCTTCAGCTGGCGAGAGAATTCTCCAGCTGTTTCCAGAATGAGAGTTTGCCTCCCAACCCCTGGGATGGGTGAGGGGGCCTGACCTCTACCCAGGAAATGGCCGTTCCCCATCCACTGGGCTCCTGAGCCTTCCCATTTGAGTGGGTTTTTGCTTCTGAGTCTCCATTAGCTTCAGTGATTTAAAAACTCAGCCTCAAATCTCACCCCTTTTCTTGTTGAAGAAGGAGGGTGCTGAGGCCAGTGGGCAGTGACCCTGCCCTGGCATGGTGTGGTGCCTCCCCTGCATGGAGGGTGCGAGAGACTGCAACAGGGAGGGACTGGTAGCTATAATTCAAGCCAGACAGTGGTACATCCTGGCACGGGGTGATGCTGAGGTTTGCATCTTTCCTTGAGGGACCACAGAGTCAGGGTGGAAGGGATGGGGCTTGAGCAGGGGGCACCTGGCCCAGGGAGAGGGAGAGAATCCCAGACCGGCAAAGGGCGAGACCCAAGAATCCACTCCTTGTGGTCCTCAGCAGGCCTATGAGGGTGTAAAGAAATTACCTTGTCCCACTTGCTTTCCATCCCCTTGTCTTCTAGAAGAGTTTGAGCAGCTGATGTTCAAGGACAAATGATAATGAGGAGGAGGAAGCAGGCCCCCTCCTCTGGGGACAGAGTCGCATCCTATGCTAAGCCACCCTAGTACCCTGAGCTTCCTGGCAGCTCAGTCAACAAGGGTAAGTGCCCACCCCACATTTCTCTGAGTCAGGAAAGTGGACACAGGCACGAGAAGATTCATCACCTGGGTGGCCTCAAGAGCTAGGAGGTCAAGTACCAGTTTGTGACACACTGAGGAAGGGTCTCCTGGTGTTTTAACTGGTTGTTGGGTGACTAGGGAACTCCGAGAACAACCTGCTGATTCCCACTCAGATTCAAAGGTGCATCAGCCGCAACTAGGTGGAAACGGAGCAAAACGAGGCCGGTGCCAGGCAGGTGAGGGTCCTCAGCATCAGTGCCCGCAGCCTCCAGGGAAGGGGAGGGGGAGGTCAGCTCCAGGCAACCACTGGGAACAGGGGCCCTGGTGCTAGGTCTGCGTGTGTGTGTGTTTCTTAGTGTGTGTATGTGGTACATGTATTAATGTGTGTGTATGTGGTTTTGTGTGTGTAAATGTGTGTGTGCATGTGCTGTGTCAGTCTGTGAGCAGGTGGGTAGTGTCTGAATGTGTGAGTGTGTGATCTGTGTCTGTGTGTACCGAGTGTACTAGTGTGAAGTGAGGGACACCGAGAACTTCATCCCTCTTCCCACTCCCCCCCCCCCGCTTTGTCCCTCTGATCATTGTGACCTCCCTACAGCAATTGCGAGTACAAACCTGGGAGGCGAAGTTCACTCAGGAGAAGGCAGGTGAGACAACGGGAAGGCGAGAATGTGTTCTGGGGATGAGGCTGTGACCACATTAGGGAGTGTGAGGCTAATGTGACAGGTGGGGGAAGATCAAGTCCAAAGACCCCTGGTTCTTCCTCGGAGCCTGTACCATGCTGCGGAGTCAGGTTGGAGGTGGAGACATCACTTTTGTCTACCCCCAACCCAGAATAAGCACCTGGAGAGGGCAGCAGGGACAGGACTTCTGTGCCACACCTGCATCTGAACTTGCCTGGCCCCACCCTGCACCCTATGGCAGCTCAGTCATCCCAACAGGTGGGGTCAGGACAGAGGGCAAAGGCCAGTCTCAGCTCCCTTTATAAGGAGGAGCCAGGCTGGTCAAAGCCTCAGGGTTGGTGAGAGTGCCCTGCCTGGCCTGGTCCTAGGTGCCTGGTGTGGTAAGCGGTGCCAGTGTGTCCAGAGGAGCCCAGTGCCCAGTGAGGCAGCCATGGGGCTGCTGACCGGGGAGACACTGGGGCCCCTGGCTGTGGCTGTGGCCGTCTTCCTGCTCCTGGTGGACCTGATGCACTGGCGCCAATGCTGGGCCGCACGCTACCCACCAGGCCCCATGCCCCTGCCTGGGCTGGGCAACCAGCTGCAGGTGGACTTCCAGGACATGGTTCGCTGCGTGACCCGGGTGAGGTCGGTGGGGGTGGGCACGGAAACCCTGGGGACACCACTGAGCAGCAGACAGTGGGTGGTGGTGAAGCCACAGGCTGGACAGGGAGCTGGGGGGAAAGGAGGAGGCAGGTTTGAGAGGATTCCTGGGGGAGGGCATCTGTGCAGGGCCTGAGGACAGTTTGGATTTTCCAATCAAAGGTCAGAGAGGGCAAAGGCCTGGAGGGGGGTGAGACTTGGCAGGGAGTTTGGGATGCAGTGTGACAGAGCTTGAGTTGTGTGAGCCTGAGTCCCTTCTGAGGGCATCAGGAGGAAAGGTGCTGAGACTGGAGGAAGGGGAGTCTGCTCATGAGCCCCCTTGATATCAGGAACACAAGGTTGAGAGGGGACAGTGTCCAGGTTCAAATCTTTTGCTGCTGTGCGACCTTGAGCCTCACTGCTCACCTCTCTGAACCTCAGTTTCTTCACCTGTAAAATGGGATGCTAACTTGGCCTCCTGACATCTTGGTGACCTCTGCAAAGTCACAGCTGGATGATCTGATCCAACGTGAGGTCCTCAACCATAGAGGATGTGACCACCAGCGTCACAAGGCCAAATAAAGTCCTTGTACCCACTCATGTTGGCGGCCCAGGGGTCCCCCTGGGTCTAGTGCCAGGAGACTGAGGTCTGCAGCCTGGGGTGGGGCAGGACTTGTCGAATGCTCTTGACCCTCGGCCTGCAGCTGCAGCACCGCTTTGGGGACGTGTTCAGCCTGCAGATGGCCTGGACACCCGGGGTTGTAGTCAGCGGGCTGGCAGCCATATATGAGGCACTGGTGGACCAGAGCGAGGACACCGCCGACCACCCACCTATGCCCGTCTTTGAGCACCTGGGCTTCGGACCACACGCGGAAGGCAAGCAGAGGAGGGGAAGACCGCAGCCCGGCGGGGACTGGGCCCACAGTGACCCGAGACCCGGGAGGGCCAAGCGGAATTAGGCTGGTGGACCTGCGGAGCAGGGAATAGTCAGCGAATTTGAAGGAGCAGGTGGAAGAAGCAGCCTGTCCCAAGGGTGGAGAAGTGGATGCGGGAGCAGGGAAGCGTGGGGCCTGTGGGAGTGGGCCGGACGTGGGTCTCTGCGAGCAGGAAGGAGTTGTCCCGGTGGCGGGAAGGAGGAGGATGGAGTAGATGGGGGAGGGACAGGGGGCGAGCCAAGATCTTCCCTGAACCAAAGGAGGTGATGGTGGGCAGGGCCGAGGGTGAGGCCAAGACCTGTCCGCAGTGGGGAGAGCTGGCAAGCAATGTGGGCGGGCAGAAGATGAGACCAGACTCCAGCTAGAAGGAGGTATAAAGTGGGCGGGACTTCGAGGTCATGCGAAGGACAAGAATACTGTAGGGGATGTAGTGGGCGGGCCTGTGTGAGCAAGGCTAGGGCAAGGGTATGTTCTCGGCATAGACAGAAGGGCAGCCTAGCCCACCAGCAAGGTGTGGACGCAGAGGCGGGGCCAGAGCACACCCGAGCCACGCCCACATCCACCCACCACCCCAGGGATCCTCTTTGCCCGCTATGGACCCGCGTGGCAGGAGCAGCGGCGCTTCTCCGTGTCCACCCTGCGCAACTTCGGCCTGGGCAAGAAGTCACTGGAGCAGTGGGTGACCGAGGAGGCCTCGTGCCTCTGCGCCGCCTTCGCAGACCAGGCCGGTGAGTGCTGGGCTGAGGGACAGGAGACAGGGATGGAGGCTGGGGAAGAGGAGATGGAGGCGACCCCCTGACCTGCACCGTCCCCTCCCAGGACGCCCCTTTAGCCCCAACGCCCTCCTGAATAAAGCAGTGAGCAACGTGATCGCCTCCCTCACCTTTGGGCGCCGCTTCGAGTACAACGACTCTCGATTCATCAAGCTACTGGACCTTGCAGATGGACAACTGAAGGCAAATTCTGGCTTCCTGCCACAGGTATGGGGGTGGAGGGACCCACGAACTCTGCAGATAAGCTCCATGGAGGAGACCTCCACCTACAATGGGCCTCCGCGGAGGAGGCTTTGGATGGAGGGGTGTTGTGTCAGCGGGCTCCAGGAGGGAGCTAAAGAACTTGTACCTCCTTCAGTGGAAGCCACCAGAACCCATGAGAAGTAGATTTTAGGTTTATACATTTGGGGACAAGGCTGGGACAGAAGGTTGTAGTTGAACCATAGAGAGGAACCAGGTTGATGGTGGCAACACCCAGGGAGGGGCTGGGACCTGACTGGTGGAGGTGAACACCTGAGCACAGGGAGGACAGCATCCCCCACATCTGTGGCCTGCACAGGTGGTGCACACCATCCCCGTGCTCCTGCACATCCCGGGGCTGGTTGACAAGGCCTTTCCTGCCCAGAGGGCCTTCATGGCCCTGCTGAATGAGCTGGTTGTTGAGCACAGGATGAACCAGGACCCGGCCCAGCCTCCCGGAGACCTGACTGATGCCTTCCTGGACGAGGTGGAGAAGGTGAGCTGCCATGGACGAGGGCAGTGGTTCTGGGTTGAGGGCCGATGAGGGTAGCCTGGGCAAGGTGTATCACCCAGTGATCAGGCACCTGCTGATGGGTGCAGAGTGGGAGGCCATTTGGGGTTTCCTCCCTCTGCCCCTGAGCCCACCATCTCTGCATGGCCCAGGCCAAGGGGAGCCCCAAGAGCAGCTTCAATGATGAGAACCTGCGCCTGGTGGTGGCTGACCTGTTCTTTGCTGGGATAGTGACCACCTCGACCATGCTGGCCTGGGCCCTCCTGCTCATGATCCTGCACCCGGACGTGCAGTGTGAGCCCAGCCTGAGGGCCTGGTGGGCTGGGCCAGGGAGGAGAGGGACCGGCTGGGGGCCCTGAGGTTGGTTGGCCACCAGGAGCTCTGAGCAGAGGCTGGGCCCTGGCTCAGGGGTCAAAGTGACCTCCTTCTCCACATGTGCACAGTGCCTGCACAGGAGTCAGGAGGAGGTCAGGGTCCAGCCCCCTGGGTTCTGACCACTTTGGGGACGCTTGTCTGTGCAGGCCGTGTCCAACAGGAGATCGATGAGGTGATAGGGCAGGCACGGCGACCAGAGATGGGGGACCAGGCCCACATGCCCTTCACCATGGCCGTGGTCCATGAGGTGCAGCGCTTTGGGGACATCATCCCACTAGGCTTGCCCCACATGACATCCCGTGACATTGAAGTGCAAGGCTTCCTCATCCCCAAGGTAGGCCTGTGGCCCTCCTCACCCCAGCTCAGCTCCACCTGCCCCCTGGTAGCCCCAGCATGACCCTTGCCAGATGTGACCAGGACTGGAACCCAAGCCACTAATCCTCATTTCCACAGGCACCGACTGTCCAGCCTGGGTGGGTGTGGGGATGAAGCAGAGGCAGGGTGGCCAGGTCCATGCAGAGCCTGCAGTCTGGGTAGGGGAAGACAAACTAAAATGTGCCACAGTGTTTTGGAGCAGCCATGCATGCTGGGACACGTGGCAGGGAGGGTGCCCATGGGAGGATATTCTCTTGGCCCTGCCGTGGGCACAGGGAGGATGGCGGGAAGCTCTTTGGCTGAGACTGACTTGAAAGTGTCCAGGTGTGTGCCAGGCAGAAAGTATGGCCCGTGTCTGTTTGGTGGCACGGGTCCAGGCACTCCCTCAGCCTAGACCCCACTCATGCCAGGCATCTCTTGCCAGGGGACGATGCTCATCCCCAACCTGTCCTCGGTGCTGAAGGACGAGACCATCTGGAAGAAGCCCTTCCGCTTCCACCCCGAGCACTTCCTGGACGCCCAGGGCCGCTTCGTCAAGCAGGAGGCCTTCATGCCCTTCTCAGCAGGTGCCTGTGGGGAGCCTGGCTCGCTGCCCCCTCCTGAGGGAGTCTTGGAGGCATGGATCCCAGGCCCCCAGGCTCACTGAGCCCCCCATACCCACCCACAGGCCGCCGCTTGTGCCTCGGGGAGCCCCTGGCCCGCATGGAGCTCTTCCTCTTCTTCACCTGCCTCCTGCAGCGCTTCAGCTTCTCGGTGCCCGCTGGACAGCCCCGCCCCAGCGACCACGGTGTATATGGTGTACTGGTGACCCCGTCCCCCTACCAGCTCTGTGCTGTGCCCCGCTAGCAGGGTCACCAAGTCCCTAACCCACTGCTTGCAGAAGCCCTGATGTACAATAAACCAGTCTGATGGCTCCAACCTGGCTTGAATCCCACTCTGGCGGCCTCACCTGCCTCACAGTGCGGAGCCCCCCAGCGTAGCACTAGGATCCCGGTGCAGGCCCTGGCAATGCGTGCACGTCTGCAGTTCCACAGCTGTGCGCAGGAGGCCGTGGCCAGGGAGCGAACACGGGTGGGAGGGGGAGCTGAGCAGGGTTGCCCTCCCAGAGATGGTTTATGGGTACCAGGTGTCGGCTTTTACCCTCTTGCTCACATACACACACAAACACACACACACTCACAGAAACACCACACAGCAATCTACTCTCCCACAAACCACCCGCACTAAGACAAAACTCATGTGAAAACACAAACTCACACTTCAACTCAACATGCACAGATTCTCACACACATACCCAGACCCAGACCCAGTGCCCTGGTTCTCAGCGAGATCCGTGGATGTCTGGGCGGGACCTCTTCTGGTAGAGGCTGCTCCCCGCGAGGCTCAGGGTCCTCACCCGGCTTGCAGCACAGCCCAGATTCCTAGGCTCTAGTGTAGCTGTGGCAAGTTTAAATCTGGGCGTGGGGGGCAACAGGGTTGTTCTCTGGGCTCCCCATTTACCCTGACTGGGCAATTCGTGAAGTCCAGAGACCCTTTCCCTGGCTTATTACAACCTCCAGTCACTTCCTGAGGGATATTGTCATCCCACTGCTTTCTGGCCTCTATGGTTTCTGATTGGAAATCTGACATCAATGTTATTGAGGATGGATCCTTTGTTCATGATGAGGAGCATCTCCCATCTTTCTTGCTGCTTTTGAAAATCTCTCTTTGTCTTTTGATGGTTTTCTTTTTTGTGTGCCGGTGTAGATATCTGATTTTATCCTACTTGGAGTTCACTGAGCTTCTTGTATGTGTAGATTAGTGTTTTTCATCAAAGTTGGTGATTATTCAGTTTTCAACAGTTCTTCAAATATTCTTCCTAGTCCTTTATCTCTCTCTCTTCTTCTGCTAGGACTCCCATTATGTGTGTGAGGTATGCTTGATGGTGCCCACAGGTTTCTAAATCTCTGCTCATTGTTCTTCATCCTTGTTTCTGTTCCTCGGCCTGGATCAGCTCAGCTGACTGTCCTCATGTTCGCTGATTTTTCTTCTTCATGGTCAAATCTGCTCTTGAGTTCCTGCAGTGAACTTCCATTTCTGTTATTGTATTGTTCATATCTAGAATTTCTACCAGGGTCCTTTTTAAAATTTCTATCTCATTACACATATTCTTTAATTGGTGAGAGATCGTTTTCCTACTTTCCTAGTTCTTTTTTTGTGTGTGTGTGGAAGACCAGCCCTGAGCTAACATCTGCCAATCCTCCCTGTTTTTCTTGAGGAAGACTGGCCCTGAGCTAACATCCACGCCCATCTTCCGGCACTTTATGTGGGACGCCGCCACAGCATGGCCTGACAAGTGGTGCGTCGGTGCGTGCCCGGGATCCAAACCCGGGCCGCCAGCAGTGGAGCGTGTGCACTTAACCGCTAAGCCACGGGGCCAGCCCTTTCCTAGTTCTTTCGACATGGTTTATTTTAGTTCTGTGAACATACTGAATTAGCTGATATGCAGTCTGTGTCCAGCAACCCCACCATCAGGGATGGTTTCTGTTGATGGCCTTTTTCCTGTGTATGGACCATCCTTTCTTCTTCCTTTGCATGTCATGTAATTTTTTGTTGAAAACTGGATATTTTAAGTAAGATACTGTGGCAACTCAGGAAATCAGATTCTCTTTGCTCCCCAGGGTTTGTTGTGGTTGTTTGTTGTCGTTGTAGTTGTTTCTTTGCTTGGTGAATTTTACGAACTAAATCTATAAAGTCTCTCTTCCTTGTTGTGTGTGGCCACTGAAGTCTCTACTCAGTTAGCTTGGTGGTCAGCTAATGATTGGTTAGAGATTTCCTTATAAGTTTGAACCAATCACTCTCCCAGTCTTTGCTGCACAGATGTGCTGTGTGTGTGTGTGTGTGTGACTTATGTTCAACACTCTGCCAGACACTGAATTTAGAGTTTACAACTTTCCCTCAGCCTCCACTTCCTGTTTGCACAGAACCTCAATTTCAGTCAGAGTGTAGAGCTAAGGCGCCCCCACCAGGTCTTTCCTGGGCATGCACACAGCCCTACACATGTGCCTGGCCTCTTTGATTCCCAGGAATGTGTCAGAGCTCTTCAAAGTCCCTGTGGACACCTCATGCCCCAGCTTCTCCTCTTTAAGCTGTGTGGTTAGTGTATCATTTGCCTCAACTGTTAGCCATGTCTCAGGCAGTTTTGATTTTCAACAGTGGCCTCTGATTACTTTCAACAAACTCTACTGAGAAAAGACTGTTTGCATGAGGGGAGCTCTCAGGTCACACACAGACAGCCCTGCACACGGGATCTTCCAGGGAAACCCTAGCCAGGGAAATTGTGACAATTCTTTGGGAATGAGGCTTTGAAAATGCTCCATGTCTTGTGCTCCCTCAGGAGGCTTCCCTGGGTGTAGGCGGTTATTTTCAAGGCTACTGCTGAGCTGGACAGTGGAGGCGAGGAGCAGGGAAGTGGAAATGCCACAGAGCTTGCTGTTTAGTCTGCGATTCAGCCATCTGTCTTGAAAAAAATAATGCTCCTGAGTAGCTGTGAGCTTTTGGTTTCTTCTGAGACTTCTGAAAAAGTAACTGATCATTTTGCCTGTTTTTTCGTTGCTCTTCTGGAGTGGCCAATTTTCAGAGGTCTGCCATTTTTGCTGATGTCACTGCTCCCCTGAGGGGGGCTTATGAGATCTTAGATGTCTCAAATGTCTGCATACGTACCTGACTAATAGTTCTGCTGGGTATACAATTCTAGATCGGTAATAACTTTCATGTACAATTTAAAAGATGTTTCTTGTTGTCCTCTTCCTTCAGCATTGATGTTGAGATGTCTGATGCTACTTGAACTCCTAAAACTGAGAGTTCTTTATAACTCTGCAAGTCTTTAGGTTCTTGTTATGGTCACCCTGCAAAGGCAGGAGAGACACCCCCCGACTCAAAATTTGATTAGGATGTGGACTGATGACACCATTCCCACACCAAGAGGATATGAAGCTTTTCTATTTGCATCATTGAGGTCTCTGGGCAGAGCAGGACTGGCCTCTCAAGCAGGACCAAAATGGCTTGAGAGAGCCAGGAAAGGAGACTGGCCTGGATATTTACTGTGGTTAGGTGGTTGGCTGGGGTGAGGGTTCACTTGTGTGGGTAGTGGTTTGGTGGTTTGAAACTAGGGTAGAGGCCAAAGGAGAGAGAACCAGGGATTTATTATCAGCTGGTCCCAGTGTGGGTCCCCCACACTGAGAGACAGAAATGATGATTAAAAGCTGTCAGTGATCAAACACCAAAAAAAAAAAAAAGGAGTCACACCCTTCAAAGTAGGGAAGAACCCCAGTAGCCAGAGGCTCTGATCTTCCTGAATTAGCCTCCCCTGCCTCCTGCTGCCTTCCTGGTTGGCAGGACCTCGAGGCCACTCCTCTTGGACTGGAGGAGTACATAGCCTTTGATCAATGCTGACCTGCTCCCCTGGCATCTGGGGCTACTCTGGCCTTGGGAAAGGTCCTTTTTTCAGGGGACCCAAAGGCATGCCTGCTTGTGCTTTTTAGAGGCCTCTGATGTAGAGAGCAAGGAGGAAAGGGACAGGGTTTGGGTCTCCCAGCTCCTGAGGAAGCTGTGGATGGGCTGGTTCCCAGCCTCTGACATCCCCAAGACTCAGAACCACGAATGACAAAGTATCAATAAATCCACAGAGTTGCTGCTTCTGCAGGCCCACCTGCCTCCTCTCAGGGGCCTCACCTCTTCACAAACCCAGTGTGGACCCAGCCACACTCCCTGTCCTGATAAGCTGCATGAACACCCCTCCTGCCACCAGAGACACGACATTGGGTAATCTGGAGAGCCTGAAGGGGCCCTGGCTGGCTTTCCGACTCCGTGAGTATGGACAGACCATGTTTCCTGAGTGCTGAGAGCTGGGAACTCCCTGTCATGAGGGCAGCTCGAAGACTCTGGTGGAAGCCCTGTCAGGGACGCTGTTAGGTGGGGGTTCTCTAGCATCAGAAGCTTGGAGGGGATCCTTCTGCCCTGACGGTCTGTGGTCCCAAAGCTCTTAACTAAATGCACCAGGGGGTCGACAAGACTCAGGTAAGCAGTCGGTCACTAAGAACTCTTGGGCACAGCCCTTGTGCTCAGTCCAGAGCCATTCAATTTTGGGCATGGGGTGGGTGGAAAGATGACAGTCCCTGCACTCAGCCGGGGCTCCAGGCTAACAAGATCACAGCCCTAGAGTCAGAGCAGAAAAACAGGACCCAGCGGCCAGCTGGTAGAAAGGGCTCATTGGCTGAAGGGGTAAAGGAGCCCGGGGCAGGGAGGGGTGGCCCAGGGTCCCAAAGGGTCCTGGCAGAGCGAGGAGGAGAGCCAAAGTGTCCCCCTCCAAGATCCTCATGTGGCATCTCTTCCCCTGGCCATCCCACCCTCACATGGGTCCAAAATTAACCCCTGTCCCTAGGGCATACCTGTGGCACATTCCCTGCACCCTGCAAAGCCTCCTGAGAGCCCAGCCTGACCCAGCCACTTCCAGAATGCTGCCCTGGGTTGGAGCCCAGACAAGTGTCCTCCAGATCCCGCCTGGCCATGAGGCAACCTCCACTCTGCAGTGGCCTGGACACTAGCATCACTGAGGGGCTGGGAAAGGGTGCTGAGAGCCTCAGGGAGGTGCTCACTCCAGGACTGCCATCAGCTTTCCCAGGGAGGACTCTGGAACTTGAGGACTGAGCCTGGGTGTTAACCTGACACATCCCTTCCCAGCCATCCCTGAGTTCCCCACCTATTGGGGGGTCATAGATGAAGTTGGGCAGATTTGATGGTGCTGGCTGAGCTGCTGGTCCATGGTGGGGCGGGTGGAGTCAGGCCTGGGATGTGGGCATCCAGGCTGAGTGAGTCCCTTGCAGTAAAGAGTAAAGTCAGCAGGTTTGGAGGGTTCACATCCTAAGCTTTGTAAAGCAGTGACTGACCCCTGACCAGCTCCTGGGCGATGACATTTAGGCTCTGGGAATATTCTTCTGGATAACCATGTCTTTGTTTTCCTGGAGCCTCAGCCATGCCAGATCATTCATGCTAACAATGTGACCCTGCATTGCCCTGTATCAGTCGGTCATCTGGAGGGGCTGGAGACTTAGTCACTCCTCTCAGCCACGCAGGTGCTCCATGCCTATAACACCAAGCCAGTAAAATCCCTGGACACTGAGGCTCAGTTGTGCTTCCCTGACTTGCAAGATTCCGTGCGTGTGTCACTCATCATTGCCGGAGTATTAAGCACTGTTCTATGTGTCTCCAGGAAGAAGACAAATGGAAACCTGTGCTGTGATCTCCTATGTGTCTGTCTCTCTATCCTATTTGTCTTTTACCTTTACTGACTTTAATTTGTATCCTTTCACTGTAATAAACCATAACTGCTGTAGATGGAATGCCTATGTCTCCCTGAAATTCATATGTTTAAACTTAATCCCCATGTGATGGTATTCATTAGTGGTGCCTTTGGGAGCTGATTAGGTCATGAGGGTGGAGTCCTCATGAATGGGATTTGTGCCCTTCTAAAGGGGAAGCCGGAGAGATCCCTTGATCCTTCCACCAGGTCAAGACACAGTGTAAATGTGACTGTCTATGAATCAGGAAGTGGGCCCTCACTAGACATCAAATCTGCCAGAGCCTTGATCTTGGACATCCCAGACTCCAGAGCTGTGAGGAATAAATTTTGCTTTTTATAACCACTCATTCCAGGGTATTTTGTTCTATCATCCCAAACAGACTAAGAAAATAACATTGACTATAACAGCATCTCTGAAGTCTGTGAGTCCTCCAGGAGTGCATTGACTCTAGGATGGTCTTGGGGACCTGCAACACAGTTGGCTTCAAAAGTGGCATTCACTAGAATAACCCTGACTCTCTGGAACGTGGTGAAAGCATAGTTTGGGGAAAAGGCAGAACGGGGGGTGGTGGGTGATGAACCTTCATTCCTGAATGGTTTCTCCATCACTTGTGGTGTCACGCAGCAGCTAAACTGTGGTCAGTTATTGGAGGTAAAAGTTACCTATGGAATTCGGAAATGATAGAGCTAACCCCCGAGTGGTTGGTTCACTGGATGTGTAAGGAAATGCAAAAAAACTCCATGGAACAGGCTAATATACAAGCTGGTGATTATTGCTTTATGTAATTAGCTAAAATGGAAATAAAGGAGAAGGTCGGGACATATGCTGACACTGCACCAAGCAGGGATTTCATCTGGTCTGAGTGATGGCAACTTCTGTCAGGGATGCTCCCAAAGAGGAAGATTATGCTGAGTCAACAGAAATCACCGTTATGGCCCCTGGTCACCAAGAACATAGTCCAAGTGGGGGTAGGGCAACATCAGGAAACTCCTGAAAAGTTTCCTTTACCCTGAGAAGGGGGATTATTCTTCCCCTCAATTAAATGCCATGTGGAACTTTCCAGATGAAGTGGCTGATACACCACCTCTGCATGGAAATCATGCTGGATTGGCTTGATGGTGATCAGCATATTCCTCCACCACAACCTAGAAATCAACAACAGAAGGAAGACTGGAAAATTCACCAATATGTGGAAATCAAACACTGCATTCATAAACAACCAATGGGTCAAAGAAGAAATCATAAGAGAAAGTACAAAATAGCTTGAGATGAAAGAAAACAACAGCACAATATACCAAAACTTATGGAATCGAGCAAAAGTCATGTTCAAAGGGAAGTCTATAACTGTAGATGCCTACATTAAAACACATCTCAAATCAATTACCTAAGACTACACCTTAAAGAACTAGAAAAAGAAGAGCAAAGAAAATCCAAAGCCAGAAGAAAGAAAGAAATAATGTAGAGTAGAGATAAATGAAAGGGAGATCAGATAAATAATAGAGAAAATCAATTAAACCAAAAGGTGGTTCTTCAAAAAGATCAACAAAGCCAACAAACCTTTAGCTAGACGGACTAAGAAAAAAGAGAGAAGAATCAAATTACTAACATCAGAAATGAAAGCGGGGATATTACTACTGATTCTACAGAAAAAAAAAGGAGCATTATTAAGAGCGTGCTGTGAAGAACTGTATGCCAACAAACTGAATAACCTGTTGATGAAATGGAAAAATTCCTAGAAACAGAAAAGCTACGAAGACTGAATCATAAACAAGTAGAAAATTTGAATAGACCTTTAATAATAAGGAGATTGAATAAGTAATCAAAATCTGACAAAGAAATGCCCTGGATCTGATGGCTTCACTATTTAATTCTACCCAACATTTAAAGAAGAACTGACACCAATCCTACTCAAAGTTTTCCAGAATATTGAAAAGGAGGGAACACTTCCTAACTCATTCTAGGAGGCCAGCATTACCCTGATATCAAAGCCAGACATACTACAAGAAAAGAAAACTACAGACCAATATCCCTTATGAACATTGATGCAAAAGTCCTCAAGAAAACACTAGCAAACCAAATGGAGCATCATATTCAAATGATAATACAAGTGGGAAAGGATTATGAGCAGGTGGGGTTTATTAATGGAATTCAAGAGTGATTCAACACATGGAAACTGATCAGTGTTATACACCACATTAACAGAATGAAGGACAAAAACTACATGATCATCTCAATTGGTGCAGAAAAAACATTTGACAAAATTCAACACTCTTTCATGTTGAAAACACTCTACAAACTAGGAATAGAAGAAAACTACGTCAACATAACAAAAGCCATAAGGGAAAACCCACTGCAAATTCGATATTCAATGGCGAAAACTAAAAGATTTTCTTTAACATCAGGAACAAATAAAGGAGGCCCACTTTTGCCTTCCACTCTACATAGTACTGGAAGTTCTTGCCAGAGCAATTAGGAAAGAAAAAGAAACAAAAGCCATCCAACTTGGAAAATAAGAATTAACACTATCTCTGTTTGCAGAAGATATGATCTTGTGTGTAGAAAAACCTAAAGATTTCATAAAAACCCACGTTAGAACTTATAAACAAATTCAGCAAAGTAGGAAGATACAAAATCAATGCACAAAAATTAGCTGTATTTCTACACAATAACAATAAACAATCCAAAAATGAAATTAAGAAAACATTTGATTTACAACAGCATCAGAAAAAATAAAATACATAGGAATTAACTTAACCAAGGAGATGAAAGACTTCTACCATGAAAACTACATTGCTTTGCTGAAAGAAATCAGCAAACTACAAAACATTGCTGAAAGAAATTAAAAAGGACACAAGAAAATCGAAGACATTCTAGTCCATGGATTGGAAAAAATATTGTAAAGACATCAAGACTACTCAAAATGACCCACAGATTTAATGCAATCCCTATCAAAATCACAGTAGCTCCTTTGCAGAAATAGAAAAATCAATCCTAAAATTCATATGGAATCTCTAGTGACCCCAAATAGCCAAAAATAATCTTGAAAAAGAAGAATAAAACTCATACTTCCTGATTTCAAAACTTACTACAGGGGCCGACCGGGTGGTGTAGCAGTTAAGTACATGCGCTCAGCTTTGGCGGCACGGGGTTTGCAGGTTTGGATCCCGGGTGGGCACCAGCGCACCACTTGTCAAGCCATGCTGTGGCGGCATCCCATATAAAGTAGAGGAAGATGGGCACAGATGTTAGCCCAGGGCCAATCTTCCTCAGCAAAAAGAGGAGGATTGGCATCTGATGTTAGCTCAGGGCTCAACTCTCTCACACAAAAAAAAAAAGAACAAAAATACTTACTACAAAGCAATGGTAATCAACACCCTATGGTAGAGACATAACGACAGAGTTATAGACCAACAGAAGAGAATAGAAGGCCCAGAAACACTCTCTCATATTTAGTCATATGATTTTGAAACGGCTGCCAAGACCATTCAATGGGGAAAGGACAGTCTTTTCAACAAACGGTGTTGGGAAATCCGGATATCTTAATGCAAAAGAATGAAGTTGGACCTTCACCTAGCACCATATACAAAAATTAATTCAAAATGGATCAAAGACTTAAATGTAAGAGCTAAAACTACAAAATTCTTAGAAGAAAACTAAGAAAATTCTTAGGTGAAACTTCTTAGAAGAAAGACAAAACGTTCTCAACATTGGATTTGGCAGTAATTTCTTGGATATGACACCAAAGGTATAGGCAAAGAAAAGAAAATATAGACAAGGTAGACTTCATAAAAATCAAAAACTATTGCACGTCAAAAGATACTATCAACAGAGTAAAAAGCTAACTTGCAGAATGGGAGAAAATATTTCAAATCATGTAAAGTCATGTGTCACTTAATGACTGGGACACGTTTTGAGAAATGCATCATTAGGCAACTTCGTCATTGTGTAAACAAGATAGAGTGTACTTACACAAACCTAGATTGTATAGCCTACCACATACATAAGTTCTATGGTACTAATCCTATGGGACCACCGTCACACATGTGGTCGTCGTACCTACTGGTTGTTATGTGGCACATGACTGAATCTGATAAGGGATTAACATCTAGAATAAGGGAGAACTCCTAAAACTCAAAAGCAACAACAGCAGAACACAAACTCGATTTTAAAATGGGCAAAGAACTTCAATAGACAATAGATCAAGTCCAAAGACCACTGGTTCTACCTCGGAGCTGGTACAATGCTGCGGAGTCAGGCTGGGGGTGGGGACATCCCTTTTTTCTACCCCCCACCCAGAATAAGCATCTGGAGAGGGCAGCAGGGACAGGGCTTCTGTGCCACACCTGCACCAGCATTTCCCTGGCCCCTCCCTGCACCCTGTGGCAGCTCAGTCATCCCAATAGGTTGGCTCAGGGCAGAGGGCAAAGCCCAGTCACAGCTCCCAATATAAAGATGGTCCAGGATGGTCGAGCCCTCAGGGTTGGTGAGAGAGTCCTAGGTGCCTGGTGTGGTGAGGGGTGCCAGTGCGTCCAGAGGAGCCCAGTGCCCACTGAGGCAGCCATGGGGCTACTGACCAGGGAGACACTGGGGCCCCTGCCCATGGCTGTGGCCATCTTCCTGCTCCTGGTGAACCTGATGCACCGGCAACAACGCTGGGCCCCACGCTACCCACCAGGCCCCATTCCCCTGCCTGGGCTGGGCAACCTGCTGCAGGTGGACTTCCAGGACTCACTTTGCTGCTTTACTCAGGTGAGGAAGGTGGGGGTCGGCACAGAGGTCCTGGAGAGCCCACCTAGCAGCAGACAGTGGGTGGTGGGTGAAGCCACAGCCTGGACAGGGAGCTGGGTAGAAAAGAGGAGGCAGGTTTGAGAGGCCTCCTGGGGGAGGGCATCTGTGCAGGGCCTGGAGGACAGTTTGAATTTTCCAGTCAAAGGTTAGAGAGGGCAACGGCCTGGAGGGGGGTGGAACTTGGCAGGAGATTTGGGATCCAGTGGGACAGAGCTTAAGTTATGTGAGCCTGAGTCCCTTCTGAGGACATCAAGAAGAATGGTCTTGAGATGGAGGAGAGGAGTCTGGTCATGAGCCTCATTTACATCAGGAAATCGAGGTTGAGAAGGGACAGTGACCAGGTTCAAATCTTTTGCTGCTGTGAGACCTTGGGCCTCACTGCTCACCTCTGTGAACCTGTTTCTTCACCTGTAAAATGGGATGCTAACTTGGCCTCCTGATATGTTGGCGACATCTGCAAAGTCATGGCTGGATGATCTGATCCGACATGAGGTCCTTAACCATAAAGGATGTGACCACCAGCGTCACTAGGCCAGAGAAAGTCTTTGCATCCACTCACTGCTGGCGGCCCAGGGGTCCCCCTGGGTCTAGAACCAGGAGACTGGGTCAGGCAACCTGGGGTGGAGCAGGACTTGTCTAACGCCCTGACCCTCGGCCTGAAGCTGCGGCGCCGCTTCGGGGACGTGTTCAGGCTGCAGCCGGTCTAGATGCCCGCGGTCGTGCTCAATGGGCTGGCGGCCATACGCGAGGCGCTGGTGGACCACAGCGAGGACATCTCCGACAGCCATCCTGTGCCGGTCTTTGAGCACCTGGGCTTCAGACCACACGCGGAAGGCAAGCGGAGGACGGGAGAATCGCGGCCCGGCGGGGACTGGGCCGGCAGGGCCGGGAGCAGTCAGGGTGTTGGACCTGCGGTGAAGGGAAGAGTCAGCGAATTTGCAGGGGTCAGCAGGTGGAGTAAGAAGCCTGCGCCAAGGGTGCGGAGGTGAATGTGGGCGGGGCGGACAGCGGGGCCTCATTGGGAGTGGGCGGGGCCGGGCCACTGCAAGCAGGATGGGGAAGTCCGCGTGGTGGGAATGAGGAGGACGGGGTCGGGGTGGGCGGGGCAGGGGGCGGGCGGGGATCTTCCCGGAACCGAAGTGGGTTACAGTGGGCGGAGCCAAGAGGCGGGCCAAGACCTGCCAGCAGTGGGGAGAGCTGGCAAGCAATGTGGCTGGGAGAGGGTGAGACCGGAGCCCAGCCAGAAGGAGGTGTAAAGTGGGCGGGACTCCGAGGTCATGGCAAAGACAGGAATACTGTGGGGGATGTAGGCGCGGGACTGTGTGAACAGGGTTAGGGCGGGGGCACGTCCTCGGCGTAGACGGAATGGCGGACGAGCCCACCAGCAAGGTGTGCGCGCAGAGGCGGGGCCAGAGCTCACCCGAGCCACAACCACGTCCGCCCCGCCCCCAGGCATCCTCTTTGCCCGCTATGGGCGCGCCTGGCGGGAGCAGCGGCGCTTCTGCGTGTCCACCCTGCGCAACTTCGGCATGGGCAAGAAGTCACTGGAGCAGTGGGTGACCGAGGAGGCCTCGTGCCTCTGTGCCGCCTTCGCAGACCAGGCCGGTGAGTGCTGGGCTGAGGGACAAGAGACAGGGATGGAGGCTGGGGAAGAGGAGATGGAGGCGACCCCCTGGCCTGTACCGACCCCTCCCAGGACGCCCCTTTAGCCCCAACGCCCTCCTGAATAAAGCGGTGAGCAACGTGATCGCCTCCCTGACCTCGGGTGCCACTTCGAGTACAAGGACCGGCGCTTCCACAAGCTACTGGACCTCGCGGTAGAACAGCTGAAGGCAAATTCTGGCTTCCTGCCCCAGGTACTGGGGTGGAGGGGGCCGAGAACCCTGCAGGTGAGCTCCATGGAGGAGACCTCCACCTGCAATGGGCATCCGCGGAGGAGGTTTTGGATGGAGGGGTGTTGTGTCAGCGGGCTCCAGGAGGGGGCTAAGGAACTTGTACCTCCTTCAGTGGAAGCCACCAGAAAGCATGAGAAGTAGATTTTAGGTTTACACATTTGGGGACAAGGCCAGGAGAGAAAGTTGTAGTTGGAACACAGGGAGGAACCAGGTCAAGGGTAGGGACACCCAGAGAGGGGCTGGGATCTGACTGGTGGAGGTGAACACCTGAGCAGAGGGAGGACCCAGGGCCCCATATCTGTGGCCTGCACAGGTGGTGCACGCCATCCCCGTGCTCCTGCACATCCCGGGGCTGGTTGACAAGGTCTCTCCGGGGCAGAGGTCCTACATGGACCTGCTGGATGAGCTGGGCACCGAGCACAGGATGACCTGGGACCTGGCCCAGCCCCCACCTCCGCCCCGAGACCTGACTGATGCCTTCCTGGACGAGGCGGAGAATGTGAGCTGCCATGGACGAGGGCAGTGGTTCTGGGTTGAGGGCCGATGAGGGTAGCCTGGGAAAGGTGGGGCCTGTGTATCACCCAGTGATCAGGCACCTAGGCTGATGGGTGCATAGTGGGAGGCCATTTGGGGTTTCCTCCCTCTGCCCCTGAGCCCACCATCTCTGCATGGCCCAGGCCAAGGGGAACCCCGAGAGCAGCTTCAATGATGAGAACCTGTGCCTGGTGGTGACTGACCTGTTCTTTGCCGGACTCGTGACCACCTCTACCATGCTGGACTGGGCACTCCTGCTCATGATCCTGCACCCGGACATGCAGTGTGAGCCCAGCCTGGGGGCCTGGTGAGATGGGCCAGGGACGAGAGGGACAGGCTGGGGGCCTAGAGCTTATGTTGACCACCAGGAGCTCTGAGCAGAGGCAGGGCCCTGGCTCAGAGGTCACAGTGACCTCCTCCTCCCCGTGGGCACAGCCCCTGCACAGGAGTCAGGAGGAGGTTGGGGTCCAGCCCCCTGGGTTCTGACCACTTTGGGGACGCTTGTCTGTGCAGGCCGTGTCCAACAGGAGATCAATGAGGTGATACGGCAGGCGCGGCAACCAGAGATGGAGGACCAGGCCCACATGCCCTTCACCATGGCCGTAGTCCTTGAGGTGCAGTGCTTTGGGGACATCATCCCACTGGGTGCACCGCACAGGACATCCTCTGACATTGAAGTGCAGGGTTTCCTCATCCCCAAGGTAGGTCTGTGGCCCTCCTCACCCCAGCTCAGCTCCCCCTGCCCCCTGGAGCCCCAGTATGGCCATTGCCAAGTGTGACCAGGACTGGAACCCAAGCCACTATTCCTCGTTTCCACAGGCACCGACTGTCCAGCCTGGGTGGGTGTGGGGAGGAAGCAGAGGCAGGGCTGGCCAGGACCATGTAGACCCCGCAGTCTGGGTAGGGGAAGACAAACTAAAATGTGCCACAGTGTGTTGGAGAAGCCATGCATGCCGGGACAGGTGGCAGGGAAGGTGCCCATGGGAGGATATTCTCTTGGCCCTGCTGTGGGGACAGGGTGGGTGGTGGGAAGCTCCTGGGTTGAAACTGACTTGAAGGTGTACAGGTGAGTGACAGGCAGAGCGTCTGGCCCACGTGTGTTTGATGGCAGGTGTCCGGCATGCCCTTAGCCCGACCCCACCCATGCCAGGCATCTCCTGCCAGGGCTCGATGCTCATCAGCCTGTCATCGGTGCTGGAGGACGAGACCGTCTGGAAGAAGCCCTTCCGCTTCCACCCCGAGCACTTCCTGGACGCCCAGGGCTGTCGTCAAGCAGGAGGCCTTCATGCCCTTCTCAGCAGGTACCTGTGGTCTTTCCAGAGCCTGGCTCCCTGCCTGCTCCTGAGGGAGTCTTGGAGGTATGGAGCCCACGCCCCCAGGCTCACTGACCCCCCCATACCCACCCACAGGCCGCCGCTCGTGCCTCGGGGAGCCCCTGGCCCGCATGGAGCTCTTCCTCTTCTTCACCTGCCTCCTGCAGCGCTTCAGCTTCTCGGTGCCTGCTGGACAGCCCCGCCCCAGCGACCACGGTGTATATGGTGGACTGGTGACCCCCTCCCCCTACCAGCTCTGTGCTGTGCCCCACTAGAGGGGTCACCAAGTCCCTAACCCACTCCTGGAGAAGCACTGATGTATAATAAACCAGTCTGATGGCTCCAACATGGCTTGAGTCCCACTCTGGCCCCGTGACCAGGCACAGCCAGTGATTCGGCCTCAGCAGCCTCCCCAGGCCAGCCTCTACCCCTCCCTGATCCAGCCTCACCTGTCATTTAACCCCATTTGAGTGACACGTAACTTTATATGATTTGAAATCTTTTCTCCCATTCTGCAAGTTAGATTTTTACTCTGTTGATAGTATCTTTTGACGTGCAATATTTTTTAATTTTTATGAAGCTCACCTTGTCTACATTTTCTTTTTGTTAGCTAAACCTTCGGTGTCATACCCAAGAAATTACTGCCAAATCCAACGTTGAGTACCTTTTGTCTGTCTTCTAAGAAGTTTCGCCTAAGAATTTTCTTAGTTTTCTTCTAAGAATTTTCTAGTTTTAGCTCTTACATTTGAGTCTTCATTACATTTTGAATTAATTTTTGTGTATGGTGCTAGGTGAAGTCTGACTTCATTCTTTTGCATTAAGATATCCAGATTTCCCAGCACCATTTATTGAAAAGACGTCCCTTCCCCCTTGAATAGTCTTGGCACCCGTGTCAAAATCATTTGACTCCATATGAGGGATTGTTTCTGGGCCTTCTATTCTCTTTGTTGGTCTATATCTCTGTCTTTATGCCAGTACCACAGCGTGTTGATTAATGTAGCTTTGGAGTAAGTTTTTAAATCAGGAAGTCTGAGATTAATTCTTGTTTGTCAAGATTGTTTTTGGGTATTTGGGGTCACTTGAGATTCCATATGAATTTTAGGATTGATTTTTCCATTTCTGCAAAAAGGCCACTGGTATTTTGAAAGGGATTGCATTAAATCTGTAGATCCCTTTGAGTAGTTTTGATGTTTTTACAATACTGCTTTCCAATCAATGAACCTAGGATAACTTTCAATTTTCTTGTGTCCTCTTTAATTTCTTTCAGCAATGTTTTGTAGTTTTCATGGTAGAAGTCTTTCATCTCCTTGGTTAAGTTAATTCCTACGTATTTTATTTTTTCTGAGCTATTGTAAATAAAATATTTTCTTAATTTCATTTTTGGATTGTTCGTTGTTATTGTGTAGAAATACAGCTGATTTTTGTCATTGATTTTCTCTCTCGGTACTTTGCTGAATTGTTTATGAGTTCTAACAGGGATTTTTGTGGAATCTTTAGTTTTTTCTACACACAAGATCATATCATCTGTAAACAGAGATGGTGTTAATTCTTATTTTGCAAGTAGGATGCTTTTAATTTCCTTTTCTTTCCTAATTGCTCTCACAAGAACTTCCAGTACTATGTTGGGTGAAAGTGGCAAAAGTGGGCATCCTTTATTTTTTCCTGAAGTTAAAGAAAATCTTTCCGTTTTTACCATTGAATATCCAATTTGCTGTGGGTTTTCATATATGGCTTTTGTTATGTTGAGATAGTTTCCTTCTATTCCTAGATTGTTGAGTGTTTTCAACATGAAAGAGTGTTGAATTTTATCAAATGCTTTTTCTGCATAAATTGAGTTGATCATGTAGTTTTTGTCCTTCATTCTGTTAATGTGGTGTATAACACTGATCAATTTCCATGTGTCGAATCATTCTTGAATTCCATTAATAAAGCCCACCTGCTCATAATCCTTTCCCACGTGTATAATCCTTGAATAGGCTGCTCAATTTGGTTTGCTAGTGTTTTCTTGAGGACTTTTGCATCAGTGTTCGTAAGACATATTGTTCTGTAGTTTTCTTGTAGTGTCTTTGTCTGGCTTTAATATCAGGGTAATGCTGGCCTCCTAGAATGAGTTAGGACGTGTTCCTTCCTCTTCAATATTTTGGAAAACCTTGAGTAGGATTGATGTTAGTTCTTCTTTAAATGTTGGGTAGAATTAAACAGTGAAGCCATCAGATCCAGGGCATTTCTTTGTCAGGAGATTTTTGATTACTTATTCAATCTCTTTATTATTAAAAGTCTATTCAAATTTTCTACTTGCTTGTTATTCAGTCTTGGTAGCTTTTCTGTTTCTAGGAATTTGTCCATTTCATCAATAGGTTATTCAATTGTTGGGATACAGTTGTTCACAATACAGTCTTGTAATGCTCCTTTTTTCTGTAGAATCAGTAGTGATGTCCCTGCTTTCATTTCTGTTGTTAATAATTTGAGTCTTCTCTCTTTTTTCTTGGTTCATTTAGCTAAAGGTTTGTCGGCTTTGTTGATCTTTTTGAAGAACCAACTTTTGGTTTAATTGATTTTCTCTATTATTTATCTGATCTCTGTTTCATTTATCTATACTCTACATTATTTCCTTCTTTCTACTGGCTTTGCGTTTTCATTGCTGTTCTTTTTCTAATTCTTTAACATGTAGTCTTAGGTAATTGATTTGTGATCTGTTTTAATGTAGGCATTTACAGTTATAGACTTCCCTCTGAACATGACTTTTGCTGGAATCTGTAAGTTTGGGTATATTGTGCTGTTGTGTTCATTCATCTCAAGCTACACCCTACTTTCTCTTATGATTTCTTCTTTGACCCATTGGTTGTTTATGAATGCATTGTTTGATTTCCACATATTTGTGATTTTTCCAGTTCTCCTTCTGTTGTTGATTTCTAGGTTGTGG
Organism: Ceratotherium simum simum; assembly: GCF_057802395.1. Classification (NCBI taxonomy): domain Eukaryota; kingdom Metazoa; phylum Chordata; class Mammalia; order Perissodactyla; family Rhinocerotidae; genus Ceratotherium; species Ceratotherium simum. Next base: position 8,189,772 of record NC_141924.1, read on the forward strand.
TGGACAGATATCCTGATCACTATCAAGTCAATCCAGCATGATTTCCATGCACGGGTAGTATATCAGCTGCTTCATCTGGAAAGTTCCACATGGCATTTAAAGGAGGGGAAGAGTAATGCCCCTTCTCAGGGTAAAGGAAACTTTTCAGTAGTTTCCTGATGTTGCCCTACCCCCACTTGGACTACCAAGTGGAGTTCTTGTTGACCAGAGGTCATAGAGGTGCCTTCTGTTGTGCCAGCATAATCTTCCCCTTTGGGAGCATCCCTGACAGAAGTGGCCATAACTTGGACCAGAGGAAATGCCAGCTTGGTACAGTGTCAGCACATCTCCCCACCCTCTCCTTTATTTCCATTTTAGCTAATTACATATAGCAATAACCACCAGCTTGTACATTAGCCTGTTCCATGGAGTTTTTTTGCATTTCCTTACATATTCTGTGAACCAACCCCTAAGAGGTTAGCTCTATCATTTCCCAATTCCATAGGTAACTTTTACCTCCAGTAACTGACCACAGTGCAGCTGCAGCATCACACCACAAGCGATGCAGAAACAATTCAGGAAAGAAGGTTCATCAACCCCCCGCCCCTATTCTTCCTTTTCCAAAACTGTGCCTTCTGCACATTCCAGAGAGTCAGGGTCATTCTAATGAATGCCACTTTTGAAGCCAACTTTGTCGAGGGGCCCCAAGAATATCCTAGAGTCAATGCACTCATGGACAACTCACAGAATTCAGAAATACTGTTATTCTCTTAGTCTGTTATTCTCTGGTTATTCTCTTAGTCTGTTTGGGATGCTAGAGCAAAATACCCTAGAATGAGTGGTTATAAAAAGCAAAATAAATGTAAGACCTGAAACTATGAAACTTCTAGAAGAAAACATAGGCAGTACGCTCTTCGACATCGGTCTTACTAACATCTTTTCAAGCACCATGTCTGACATGGGCAAGAGAAACAATAGGAAAAATAAACAAATGGGACTACATCAAACTAAAAAGCTTCTGTACAGCAAAGGAAACCATCAACAAAACGAAAAGACAACCTAACAATTGGGAGAAGATATTTGCAAACCATACATCTGATAAGGGCTTAATCTCCAAAATATATAGAGAACTCATGCATCTCAACAACAAAAAAACTAACAACCCAATTAAAAAATGGGCAAAAGACCTGAACAGACATTTCTCCAAAGATGATATACAGATGGCCAACAGACACATGAAAAGATGTTCAAAATCACTAACTATCAGGGAAATGCAAATCAAAAGTACAACGAGATATCACCTCACGCCCGTCAGAGTGGCTATAATTAACAAGACAGGAAACAACATGTGTTGGAGAGGATGTGGAGAGAAGGGAACTCTCATACACTGCTGGTGGGAGTGCAAACTGGTGCAGCCACTATGGAAAACAGTATGGAGATTCCTCAAAAAATCAAGGATAGAACTACCATATGATCCAGCTATTCCACTGTTGGGTATTTATACAAAGAACTTGAAAACACCAATTTGTAAAGGTACATGCACCCCTGTGTTCATTGCGTTATTCACAATAGCCAAGACTTGGAAGCAACCTAAGTGCCCATGAAGGGACGAATGGATAAAGAAGATGTGGTATATATACACAATGGAATACTACTCAGCCATAAGAAATGATGAAATCCAGGCATTTGTGACAACATGGATGGACACTGAGGGTATAATGCAAAGTGAAATAAGTCAGAGGGAGAAGGTCAAATACCATATGATTTCCTTCATTAAGTAGTAGATAATAACAACAATAAACAAACACATAGAGACAGAGATTGGATTGGTGGTTACCAGAGGGTAAGAGGGGAGGGAGGAGGGTGAAAGTGATAATTCGGTACACATGTGTGGTGATGGGTTGTAATTAGTATTTTGCGGGTGAACACTATGCAGAAATAGAAGTATAATGTTGTACACCTGAAATTTTTACAATGTTATAAACCAATGTTACTGCAATAAACAAAAAATTTAAAAAAAAAACGCAAAATAAAAAATTTATTCCTCACAGCTCTGGAGTCTGGGATGTCCAAGATCAAGGCTCTGGCAGATTTGATGTCTGGTGAGGGCCTGCTTTCTGATGCATGGACGGTCACCTTTTCACTGTGTCTTGACCTGGCAGAAGGATCAAGGGATCTCTCTGAGTTCTCTTCAGAGGCACCAATCCTATTCATGAGGACTCCATCTTCATGACCTAATCACCTCCCAATGGCCCCACTAACAAATACCATCACATGGGGATTAGGTTTAAACATGAATTTTGGGGAGACACAGGCATTCTCTCTATAGCAACTATGGTTTATTACAGTGAAAGGATACAAATTAAAATCAGTAAAGGTAAAATACCAATAGGACAGACAGACAGACACAGCAGATCACAACACAGGTTTCCATTTGTCCTCTTCCAGGAGACGCAGAGAACAGTGCTTAATACCCCGGCAACGATGAGTGACACAGGCACAGAATGTTGCCAGTCAGGGAAGCACAAATGGGCCTCAGTGTCCAGGGATTTTACTGGGTTGGTGTCATAGGCATGGAGCACCTGTGTCGCTGACAGGAGTGACTAAGTCTCCAGCCCCTCCAGAGGCCAGACTGACACAGGGAGATGCAGGGTCCCTCCATATGTCACATTGTAGTATGAATGATCTGGCATGGCCTGAGGCTCCAGGAAAATAAAGAACGGTTATCCAGCAGAATATTCCCATAACCTAAAGTTCATCTCCCAGGAATTGGTCAGGGGTCAGTCACTGCTGTACAAGGATCAGGATCTGAACACTCCAAACCTGCTGACTTTACCCGTTACTGCAAGGGACTCACTCGGCCTGGTTGCCCACATCCCAGGCCTGACTCCACCCACCTCACCATGGGCCAGCAGCTCAGCCAGCACCATCAAATCTGGCCAACTTCATCAATGACACCTCAATAGGTGGGGAACTCAGGGATGGCCGGGAAGTGATGTGTCAGGTTAACAACTAGCCTCAGTCCTCAGGTTCCAAAGCCTTCCCTGGGAAGCCTGATGGCAGTCTTGGAGTGAGCACCTCCCTGAGCCTCTCAGCACCCTTTCCCAGCCCAGCAGGGATGCTCGTGTCCAGGCCACTGCAGAGTGGAGGTTGCCTCATGGCCAGGTGGGATCTGGAGGACACTCCTATGGGCTCCAACCCAGGGCACTGTCCTCGGACTGGTGGAGTCACACCAGGCTCTCAGGGGCCTTTGCCAGGGTGCAGGGAATGAGCCCTGTGGTCCACAGGCATGCCTTAGCGACAGGGGTCAATCTTGGACCCATTTGAGGGTGGGATGGCCAGGGGAAGAGATGCCATATGAGGATCTTGGAGGGGGACACCTTGGCTCTCCTCCTTGCTCTGCCAGGACACTCTGTGACCCTGGGCACATCACTCCCTGCCCTTGGCTTCTTTTTTTCCTTCAGCCGATGAGTCATTTGTACCAGCTCGCCGCTGGGTCGTGTTTTCCTGCTCTGACTCTAGGGCCGTGATCTTGTTAGCCTGGAGCCCCGGTTGAGGGCAGGGACTGCCATCTTTCCACCTGTCCCCACACCCAAAATTGACTGGCTCTGGACTGAGCACGTGGGCTGTGCCCAAGAGTTCTTAATAATTGACTGCTTACCCGAGTCTTTTCGACCCCCTGGTGTAACTGGGTAACAGCTTGGGGACCACAGACACTCAGGCAGAAGGATCCCCTCCAAGCCTCTGATGCCAGAGAACCCCCACCCAACAGCATCCTTGACCGGGGTTCCACCAGTGTCTTCCAGGTGCCCTCATGACCGGGAGCTCCCTGCTCTCAGCACTCAGGGAACTTGGTCTGTCCCTTGGCACTAAGTCAGAAAGTCATCCATGGCCCCTTTAGCCTCTCCAGAGTTTCCACTGTTGTGTCTATGGTGGCACGATGGGTGTTCCCGCAGCTTGTTGGGACATGGAGCGTGGACGGGGCCACACTGGGTTTGTGAAGATGTGAGGCCTCTGAGAGGAGGCAGGTGGGCCTCAGAGGCAGCAGCTCTGTGATTTATTGGAGACTTCATCATGTGTGGTTCTGAGTTTTGGGGATGTCAGAGGCTTGGAACCAGCTCAGTCAGAGCTTCCTCAGGAGTTGGGAGACTGAATTGACATGAGTGAAGCCATGATGGCTGCTCCATGACCCTCAGAAACCATCAGCACTGAAAAAATACAAAGCAGTTGCTTGTGATGGGAAGTGGCCCTTCTCCCACAATACAAACTGCAATTGTTTATGTCTCAAGACTCTAGGAGCATCGGGAGGAGGCACAGACTAGCCATCTGTGTTCTCCGGACGATTACCGGGAGTCACAGTGCACGTACACACTAGATAACACCTAACATCTAAAGAAAAGAAACACCTGATGTTCCCATGTGGGACCTCGATGAAATCCTAAATAAAAACCCTTGCTTAGCATTGCCTGGGCAGGAGTCTCACCTGCGGAGGGGACGCCTTGCCCAGGATCCCTTCTGTGAACCGATACTCCCTGCCTGGCTGTGCTGTTGGGACTCCCCCGGCTAAAAGGCATGGATGTTCTGAGTACCTGGTTTGATGTTACTTTCATTTTCCCATCCTTGTATTCTCATATTTTACTGATTTTCTTTCACTGTAGCTGTTTCATCCTAATTTTGTATATCTCTATTAATAAACAATCATTGCTTACATATTAGATATTTGCCCTGAGTGGTCCTCGGGGCAGGAAAGATGCTATTTCTTTGACCGATCCGACCCCTTTTCCCCCGTTAAAACAGAGACCCAACACCTGGTCCTTTACTCCTTGCTCTCCACGTCAGAGGCCTCTAAAAAGCACAAGCAGGCATGCCCTTGGGTCCCCTGAAAAAAGGAGGTTTCCCAAGGCGAGGGTAGCCCCAGATACCAGGGGAGCAGGTCAGCATTGATCAAAGGCTAGGTATTCCTCAAACCCAAGGGGAGTGGCCTCAAGGTCCTAATGACCAGGAAGGCAGCAGGAGGCAGGGGAGGCTCATTCAGGAAGATCGGAGCCTCTGGCTATTGGGGTTCTTCCCTACTCTGAGGGTTGTGACTCCATTTTTATGGTATTTGATCACTGACACCTTTTAGTCATCACCTCTTTCTCTTCCCGTGTTCCCCACACTGGGACCAGCTGGTGATAAATCTCTGATTCTCCCTCCTTTGCTCTATAATAGAGTTTCCAACCACTAAACACCTACCCACACAAGCAAACCCTCAACACAGTGCATCACCAAACCACAGTAAATATCTAGGCCAGTCTCCCTTCCTGGCTCTCTCAAGCCATTTTGGACCTGCTTGAGAGGCCAGTCCTGCTCTGCCAAGAGACCTCACATATTCAAGTAGTAAAGCTTCTCATACCCTCTTGGTGCCATGAGTCCACATACTAATCAAATTTTGAGTGGGAGGGTCTCTCCTGCCTTTGCAGGGTGACCATAACAAGAACCTAAAGACTTGCAGAGTTATAAAGGAGGAAGACAACTACTCTGTTTTAGGAATTCAAGTAGCATCAGTCAGCTCAACACCAATGCTCGAGGTAGAGGAAAACAAGAAACGTCTTTAAAATTCTTCAGGAAATTTATTTCTAATCTAGAATTCTATACCGAGCTGAACTATTAGTCAAGTATGTATGCAGACATTTGAGACATCTAAGATCTCATAAACACCCCTCAGGAGAGCAGTGATATCAGCAAAAAATGGCAGATCTCTGAAAATTGGCCACTCCAGAAGACCAATGAAAAGACTGACAAAATGATCAGTTACTTTTTCAGAAATCTTGGTATAAATGAAGAGCTCACAGCTACTCAGGAGCATTTTTTTTCAAGACAAATGGCTGAATATCAGAATGAACGGCAAACTCTGTGGCATTTCCACTTCCCTGGTCCTATCCTCCACGGTCCAGCTCAGCAGTAGCCTTGAAAATAACCGCCCACATTCCTAGGGAAGCCTCCTGAGGGAGCACAGGACAGGGAACATTTTCAAAGCTTCATTCCCAAAGAATTATCACTATTTCCATGGCTGAGAGTTCCCTAGAAGACCCCGTGTGCAGGGCTGTCTGTGTGAGCTGAGAGCGCCCCTCGTGCAAACAGCCTTTTCTCAAGAGAGTTTGTTGAAGGTAATCAGAGGCCACTGTTGAAAATCAAAGCTGCCTGAGCAGTGGATAACAGTTGGGGCAAATGATAAACAAACCACACAGGTTAAAGAGAAGGTTGGGGCATGAAGTGTCCACAGGGGCTTTGAAAAGCTCTGACTGATTCCTGGGAATCTAAGAGGCCATGTATGTGTGTAGGTCTGTGTGCAACCATGTGCATGCTCAGGAAAGATCTGGGGGAGCCCTTAGCTCTCACCTCTGACTGACCTTGAGGTTCTGTGGAAACAGGAAGTGGAGGCTGAAGGAAAGTTGTAAACTCTAAATTCAATGTCCGGCTGAGTGTTGAACATATGTCACAACACACACACACACACACACAGACACACACACACACACCAGTGCACATCTGTGCAGCAAAGACTGGGAGAGTGATTGGTTCCAGACATTTAAGGAAATCTCTAACCAATCATTAGCTGACCACCAGCTAACTGAGTAGAGACTGCACTGGCCACACACAACAAGGAATAGAGACTTTCTAGATTTAGTTCAGAAACATCACTAAGCAAAGAAACAACTACAATGGCAACAAACCACCACCACAACAAACCCTGGGGAGCAAAGAGAATCTGATTTCCTGAGTTGCCACAGTATCTTATTTAAATATCCAGTTTTCAACAAAAAATTACATGACATGCAAAGGAAGAAGAAAGGATGGTCCATACACAGGAAAAAGGCCATCAATGGAAACCGTCCCTGATGGTGGAGTTGCTGGACAAAGACTGCATATCAGCTAATTCAGTATGTTCACAGGACTAAGAGAAACCATGTCTAAAGAACTAAAGGAGAGTAGGAAAATGATCTCTCACCAATAAAGAATATGTGAGAGATAGAAATCATAAAAAGGACCTAGGTAGAAATTCTGGATATGAACAGTATAATAACAGATATGGAAGTTCACTGCAGGAACTCAAGAGCAGATTTGAACAGGAAGAAGAAAAATCAGTGAACATGAGGACAGTCAGCTGAGCTGATCCAGGCCGAGGAACAGAAACAAGGATGAAGAAGAATGAGCAGAGATTCAGAAACCTGTGGGGCACCATCAAGGATACCACACACACGTTAACGGGAGTCCTAAGAGAAGAAGAGAGAGATAAAGGACTAGAAGGAATATTTGAAGCAATATTGAAAATGGAATACTCCCAAAATTTGATGAAAAACATTAATCTATACATCCAAGAAGCTCAGTGAACTCCAAGTAGGATAAAATCAGAGACCTACACCTACACACATCACAAGAAAACCATCAAAAGACAAAGAAAGCTGCTTTCTTGCTTTGAAAGCAGCAAGAAAGATGTGAGATGCTCCTCAATCAGGGACAAAGGATCCGTCGTCAATAACATTGACATCATATTTCTAGTCAGATTTCTTTCTAGCCATTAAGGCCAGAAAGCGGAGGGATAATAATATCCCTCAGGAAGTGACTGGTGGATGTCACAAGCTTGGGAAAGAGCCTCTGGGCTCCACCAGTTGTCCGGTCAGGGTAACTTTAAATCCCCAACACCCAGATTTAAACTTGCCACACCTACACCACCACCTAGCAATCAGGACTGTGCTGCAGGCCAGGTGAGGACCCTGAGCCATGCAGGGCGCAGCCTCCACCAGAAGAGGTCCCGCCCAGACATCCAGGGGCCTCGCTGAGAGCCAGGGTACTTGGTGCTGGGTGTGTGTGTGTGTGTGTGTGTGTGTGTGAGAGAATTTGTGCACGTTGAGTTGAAGTGTGTGTTTTGTCTGAGTGTGGGTGGTTCTGTGCGTGAATAAATTTCTGTGTCGTGGTTCTTTGTGTGTATGGTGAGTTTGTGTGTCTGTGTGTGTCTGCACGTGTGAGCGTGAGGGTAAATGCCGAAGCCCATTCCCACGGACCATCTCTGGGAGGCGGGCCCTGCCCAGCTCCCCCTCCCTCTCGTGTTCCCTCCTCGGCTGCTGCCTCCTGCGCCCCCCGGCGCCCGCGTACGGAACTGCAGCCGCGGCCGCCCTGCCGGGGCCTCCCCCTGGATCCTAGCGCTGCGCTGGGCGGGTCCGCACTGCGAGTCAGGTGAGGCGGTCAGGCCCGCGGCCCCACAAGCTGCACGCAGCTTCCACTCTTCCTTTCTGTCCCCAGGGAGGAGCAGGAATTGCGGGATTTCCTCCGCGGGCGCTGCACACCGCGGGTGGGGGTGGGGGCGGGGGCGCCGGGGCGGGCAAGGCGAGCAAAATGCCACCAACTTTCCCAGGTCACTGGCTGGGGCTCCAGCTCCCTACCTGCTTTCTAGAGCTCTCTCCTAGGGTTTGCCCCGCATGCGTTGGGGACTCAGGGACGGGCACTTCCTGGTCCGCCATCGTGTTGAGGTCACCCCTGGAGTCTAACTCTCAGGCCACAGTGTCTAGAGGACCGTCCTTGCTCGGTGAACACTTGTGACACCCGCGGTCCGTGGGGACGCTCACCCCTCCACTCCAGCAGCTTCACCAGAGCAGAAGCCCAGCGAGGGTGGGCTGAGTGTGTTTCTAAATGAGAAATCTCAGTAACTTACATGTAGAGCAATAGCTCAGAGCATGACTTTTGAGATGGACCCGAATGCTGCTCTTTGACGTTGACCTCCTGACATGTCCCCTGAGACTCAGTCTCCTCCATGCCTTGGGGACCCTGAAGCCCCCTGCCCTACAGGGCTGTGGGAAGGACACGTGGAGTGAGCAGCAGAGCCTGGCACGCGAGTCCCTGATCAATGGAAGCTGCAATTGCACAATGATTGCAGCAGGCCATCAGCCTGACGATTTTACTGTGTGCTCATTGTACTCACGAGGTTTCCTCAAGGCCCCTGGTCCTGGAGAACACGCCCCTAGTATCGGGGCTGGGGGTGGGGGGGTCTGCCTGAATTACAGGCGTGTCTGTCCCTGCCCTTCATATCCTCATTAGAGTGACTGCTTGGGAGGGCCTGACACATCCAAAACAAGGGTGGATAAAGATACTTTATCCAGGGCCACTGTGTGACCAACACTTGTACCACCCTGCCCCCTGCTGACACCACCTGATTCTCTGACAGTCCTGGGTAGAGTTGCTGCCCACAGAACAGGACATTCAACTGAGGGCAATGAGAGGCCACAGGCTGGATCTGGAAAGTCCCCACCGTGCCCATGAGTCTTACTCTCCTGGTCTGTTGAGTGGCCTCCAAGCTAGTCTTCCTGCCTCCTGGAGGACCAGAGACCCCAGCTGCCTCCAGCCCAGTCCTCGGCCAGATATGCAAAGCTGCCTCCCTCCCTCTGCTCCTCACCCTCCTGCACAGGACTTTGCAGTGCCCCTTTGGTCCCATTGCCAGGTAATCTTGGCTTGCAGTGCCAGGCCAGCCAAAGTCCTCCAGGAAGTCACCCCAGAAAGACCAGCTCCAGCCTGAGGCAGTGTCCCCACCACTCTCAAAGCAGTCCCCGCACTGCTAGCTGGGCCTGTCAGCTCTCTGTCTTCCCCCTCCTCCCCTTGGTGATGAGCCCCTCGGAGGAGGGGCCCGCCATCCTCTTCCAGCCAGGCTGCGAGTGCCCAGCCCAGCACCCAGCACATGGTCTTTCCAGCGGAGGTGGAGCAGAAGTCAAGGCCTGAGCAAGGAACAATGCAGGGAATGCTGGGTAAACCGAGGAAGGCCCATTGGGCCCCAGCACCCTACACCCTCTGGCCCCAGGTCTGGCAGGAGAGTGGGGATGTGGGAATTCAGAAGGGGAGGAGCAGCTTTCACAGTCAAGCAGGAATTGCAAATCTTGAAAACCAATACCAAGAGCCCACGGCACGTGGAAGGCATCTCTGGGTGGCCATCTCTGAGTGGGGGATGTCCAGAGGCACCCTGGGAAGAAGCTGGTCCTCTTACTGTTGGGGAGTGAGAGAGGGAAAGAATTGCAGGACACAGGGGTGGGGAGTGCCTCCTGCAGGCCCTGCTTCAGCTGGGGAGAGAATACTCCAGCTGTTTCCAGGATGAGAGCTTATTTCACATACCCCTGGGCTGGGTGAGGGGGCCTGACCCCTACCCAGGGAATGCCCCTTCCCCACCCTCTGGGCTCCTGCCCCTTCCCATATGAGTCGGTTTTGGGCTCAGAGTCCTCATCAGCTTCACTGATTTAAAAACTCAGCCTCAAATGCCACCAATTAACGTGTTGAAGGAGGAGAGTCTGAGGTCAGTGGCACCGATCCTGCCCTGGCATGGTGTGTTGCCTCCCCTGCGTGGAGGCTGAGTGAGAGGCTGAGTAACAGGGAGGGCCTGGTAGTCATAATTCCAGCCAGACAGTGGCACGCCCCAGCGTGGGGTGATGCTGAGGTTTGCATCTTTCCTTGAGGGACCAGAGAGTCAGGGTGGAAGGGATGGGGCTGGAGCAGGGGGGACCTGGCCCAGGGAGAGGGAGGAGGCCAGCAAAGGGGGAGGCCCGAGAATCCATTCCTTGTGGTCCTCAGCAGGCCTGTTGGGGTGTAAAGAAATTATGTTGTCCCCACTTTGTTTCCATCCCCTTGTCTTCTAGAAAGAGTTTGAGCAGCTGATGTTCAAGGATAAATGACAATGAGGAGGAGGAAGCAGGCCCCCTCCTCTGGGGACAGAGTCACATCCTATGCTAAGGCACCCTAGTACTCTGAGCTTCCTCGCAGGTCAGTCAACAGGGGCGAGTGCCCACCCCACATTTCTCCAAGACAGGAAAGTGGACACAGGCATGAGGAGATTCATCACCTGGGTGGCCTCAAGAGCCAGGAGGTCAAAGGCCCAGTTTGTAACACACTTAGGAAGGGTCTCCTGGTCTTTTAACTGGTTGTTGTGTCACTTGGGAGCTCTCAGAACAACCCTGCTGCCTCCCCACGCAGATTCAAAGGTGGGTCAGCCACAACTAGGTGGAAACTGAGGAAACTGAGTCAGGCGCCAGCCCCGTGAGGGTCCTCAGCATCACTGCCTGTAGCCTCCAGGGAAGGGGAGGGGGAGGTCACTTCCAGGCAACCACTGGGAACAGGGGCCCTGGTGCTGGGTCTGCGTGTGTGTGTGTGTGTGTGTGTTAGTGTGTGTATGCGGTACATGTATGAATGTGTGTGTATGTGGTTTTGTGTGTGGGTAAAGGTGTGTGTGCATGTGCTGTGTGTCAGTCTGTGAGTAGGTGGGTAGTGTCTAAATGTGTGTGTGATCTGTGTCTGTGCGTACTGAGTGTACTAGTGTGAAATGAGCGACACGGAGAACTTCATCCCTCCTCCCACTCCCGCTCCCCTCATCCCTCTGAGCATAGTGACCTCCTTGAGAGTGCCAGTACAAACCTGGGAGGTGAAGGTCACTCAGGAGGAGGCAGGTGAGACATGAGAAGGCAAGAATGTGTTCTGGGGATGAGGCTGTGACCACATTAGGGAGTGTGAGCCTGATATGACAGGTGGGGGCAGGATCAAGTCCGAAGACCCCTGGTGCTTCCTCGGATTTGTAAAATGGTGGGGAGTCAGGCTGGGGGTGGGGACTTCCCTTTTCTCTACCCCCCACCCAGAATAAGCAACTGGAGAGGGCAGCAGGCACAGGAATTCTGTGCCACACCTGCAACAGAACTTCCCTGGCCCCTCCCTGCACCCTGTGGTAGCAAAGTCATCTCAACAGGTAGGTTCAGTGTAGAGGGCAAAGGCCAGTCTCAGCTCCTATTATAAAGAGACCCAGGCTGGTCAAACCCTCAGGGTTGGTGAGAGTGCCCTGCCTGCCCTGGTCCTAGGTCCTGGTGTGGTGAGGGGTGCCAGTGTGTCCAGAGGAGCCCAGTGCCCACCGAGGCAGCCATGGGGCTGCTGACCGGGGAGACACTGGGGCCCTTGGCCGTGGCCCTGGCCATCTTCCTGCTCCTGGTGGACCTGATGCACCGACGCCAACGCTGGGCCCCACGCTACCCACCAGGCCCCATGCCCCTGCCTGGGCTGGGCAACCAGCTGCAGCTGGACTTCCACGACTTGCTTTCCTGCTTTACTCGGGTGAGGAAGGTTGGGGGTGGTGGGGAACAGAGGGCCTGCGGACCCACTGAACAGCAGACAGTGGGTGGTGGTGAAGCCACAGGCTGGACAGGGAGCTGCGTGGAAAAGTGGAGGCAGATTTGAGAGGCCTCCTGGGGGAGGGCATCTGTGCAGGGCCTGGAGGAGGAGAGTTTGAATTTTCCAGTCAAAGGTCAGAGAGGGCCAAGGCCTGTAGGGGGATGAGACTTGGCAGTGGGTTTGGGATCCAGTGGGACAGGGCTTAAGTTATGTGATGCTGAGTCCCTTCTGAGGACATCTGGGAGAGATGACTTGAGATTGGGGGAGGGGAGTCCAGTCATGAGCCCCATTGACATCTGGAAATCGAGGTTGAGAGGGGACAGTGACCAGGTTCAAATCTTTCGCTGCTGTGAGACCTTGAGCCTTGGGCTCACCTTGAGCCCACTGAACAGCAGACAGTGGGTGGTGGTGAAGCCACAGGCTGGACAGGGAGCTGCGTGGAAAAGTGGAGGCAGATTTGAGAGGCCTCCTGGGGGAGGGCATCTGTGCAGGGCCTGGAGGAGGAGAGTTTGAATTTTCCAGTCAAAGGTCAGAGAGGGCCAAGGCCTGTAGGGGGATGAGACTTGGCAGTGGGTTTGGGATCCAGTGGGACAGGGCTTAAGTTATGTGATGCTGAGTCCCTTCTGAGGACATCTGGGAGAGACGACTTGAGATTGGGGGAGGGGAGTCCAGTCATGAGCCCCATTGACATCTGGAAATCGAGGTTGAGAGGGGACAGTGACCAGGTTCAAATCTTTCGCTGCTGTGAGACCTTGAGCCTCACTGCTCACCACTCTGAACCTCAGTTTCTTCACCTGTAAAATGGGATGCTAACTTGGCCTCCTGACATCTTGTGACCTCTGCGAAGTCACAGCTGGATGATCTGATCCAACGTGAGGTCCTCAACCATAGAGGATGTGACCACCAGCGTCACAAGGCCAGATAAAGTCCTCTCACCCACACACTGTTGGCAGCCCAGGGGTCCCCCCAGGGTCTAGAGCCAGGAGACTGGGTCAGGCAACCTGGGGTGGGGTGAGACTTGTGGAATGCTCTGGACTCTTGGCCTGCAGCTGCGGAGCCGCTTCGGGCACGTGTTCAGCCTGCAGCTGGCCCGGACGCCTGTGGTCATAATCAACGGGCTGGCGGCCATGCGCGAGGCGCTGGTGGATCAGAGCGAAGACACCGCCGACCGCCCACCTGTGCCTGTTTTTGAGCACCTGGACTTCGGACCCCACGCGCAAGGCAAGCGGAGGAGGGAAGGATTGCGGCCCAGCGGCGACTTGGCCCGCAGTGACCCGAGACCCGCAGGGCCAAGCGGAGGCAGGGTGGTGGACCTGCGGAGCAGGGAGGAGTCAGCGAATTTAAAGGAGCAGCAGGTGGAGGAAGAAGCCTGTGCTAAGGGTGGGGAGGTGGATGCAGGCGATGCGGAGGGCGGGGCCTTACTGGAAGTGGGCGGGGCCGGGCCACTGTGAGCAGGAAGGGGATGTCTGGGTGGCGGGAATGAGGAGCACGGAGTCGGTGTGGGCGGGGGAGGGCGTGGGCCGGGAACCTTCCCTGGACGGAAGGACATCTCGGTGGGCAGAGCCAAGAGTGGGGCCAAGACCTGCCCCCAGTGTGGAGACCTGGCGAACAATGTGGGCGGGCAGAGGCTGGGATCTGTCCCCAGCCGGAAGGAGGTGTAAAGTGGGCGGGACTGCAAGGTTTAGAGAATAAGAATACTGTGGGGGATGTAGGCGCGGGACTGTGTGAGCAGGGCTGGGGCGGGGCATGTCACCGGATAGACTGCTGGGTGGGCGAGCCAACAAGCAAGGTGTGCGCGCAGAGGCGGGGCCAGAGCTCACCCGAGCCACACCCACGTCCGCCCCGCCCCCAGGCATCCTCTTTGCCCGCTATGGGCGCGCCTGGCGGGAGCAGCGGCGCTTCTGCGTGTCCACCCTGCGCAACTTCGGCATGGGCAAGAAGTCACTGGAGCAGTGGGTGACCGAGGAGGCCTCGTGCCTCTGCGCCGCCTTCGCAGACCAGGCCGGTGAGTGCGGGGCTGAGGGACAGGAGACAGGGATGGAGGCTGGGGAGGGGGAGATGGAAGCGACCCCCTGACCTGCACCTTCCCCTCCGAGGACGCCCCTTTAGCCCCAACGCCCTGCTGAACAAAGCGGTGGGCAACGTGATCGCCTCCCTCACCTTTGGGCGCCGCTTCGAGTACAACGACCGGCGCTTCCTCAAGCTATCGGACCTCGCAAATGAACAACTGAAGGAAAATTCTGGCTTTCTGCCCCAGGTACGGGGGAGGAAGGCCCCAAGGAGCCCTGTGGGCAAGCCCCATGGTGGAGCCCTCTGCCTACAATGGGCCTCCGCGGAGGAGGATTTGGATAGAGGGGAGTTGGGTCAGCGGGCACCTGGAGAGGGCTAAGGAACCTGTACCTCTTTCATTGGAAGCCATCAGAACCCGTGAGATGTAGATTTTAGGTTTATACATTCGGGACAAGGCCAGGAGAGAAGGTTGTAGTTGGAACATGGGGAGGAACGAGGTTGATGGTGGGGACACCCAGGGAGGGGCTGGGACCTGATTGGTGGAGGTGAACACCTGAGCACAGGGAGGACCCAGGGCCCCACATCTGTGGCCTGCACAGGTGCTGCATGCCATACCAGTGCTCGTGCACATCCCGGGGCTGGTCGACAAGGCTTTTGCTGCCCAGAGGGCCTTCATGGCCCTGGTGGATGAGCTGGTTGCTGAGAACAGGATGACCCGGGACCCGGCCCAGCCTCCCAGAGACCTGACTGATGCCTTCCTGGATGAGGTGGAGAAGGTGAGCTGCCATGGACGAGGGCAGAGGTTGTGGGTTGGCGGACATTGAGAGGAGCCTGGCAAGGTGGGGCCTGTGTATCACCCAGTGATCAGGCACCAGGGCTGAGTGGGTACAGAGTGGGAGGCCATTTGGGGTTTCCTCCCTCTGCCCCTGAGCCCACCATCTCTGCATGGCCCAGGCCAAGGGGAACCCCGAGAGCAGCTTCAATGATGAGAACCTGCGCCTGGTGGTGACTGATCTGTTCTTTGCCGGGATTGTGACCACCTCGACCACGCTGGCCTGGGCCCTCCTGCTCATGATCCTGCACCCGGATGTGCAGCGTGAGCCCAGCCTGGGGGCCTGGTGGGCTGGGCCGGGGAGGAGAGTGGGACAGGCTGGGGCCCTGAGCTTGGTTGGCCATCTGGAGCTCTGAGCAGAGGCGGGGCCCTGGCTCAGGGGTCAGAGTGACCTCCTCCTCCCCGTGGGCACAGCCCCTACACGGGTGTCAGGAGAAGGTCACGGTCCAGCGCCCTGGGTTCTGACCACTGTGGGGACGCTTGTCTGTCCAGGCCGTGTCCAACAGGAGATCGATGAGGTGATAGGGCAGGCACGGCGACCAGAGATGGGGGACCAGGCTCACATGCCCTTCACCATGGCCGTGGTCCATGAGGTGCAGCGCTTTGGGGACATCATCCCACTGGGCTTGCCCCACATGACATCCCGCGACATTGAAGTGCAGGGCTTCCGCATCCCCAAGGTAGGCCTGCGACCCTGCTCACCCCAGTTCAGCTCCGCCTGCCCCCTGGTGGGCTCAGCATGGCCATTGCCAGGTGTGACCAGGACTGGAACCCAAGTCACCTGATCTTCATTTGCACAGGCACCCACTGTCCAGCCTGGGTGGGTGTGGGGAGGAAGCAGAGGCACGGCTGGCCCTGTCCATGTAGAGCCCGCAGTCTGTTCAGGGGAGGACAAACTAAAATCTGCCACAGTGTGTTGGAGGAGCCATGCATGCCGGGACAGGTGGCACGGAGCGTGCCTATGGGAGGTTATTCTCGTGGCCCTGCCATGGGGACAGGGGTGGTGGTGGGAAGCTCTTGGGCTGAGACTGACATGTAAGTGTCCAGGTGTGTGCCACGCAGAGAGTGTGGCCCATGTGTGTTTGCTGGCAGGAGTCCAGACACCCCTCAGCCCAGACGCCACCCATGCCAGGCATCTCCTGCCAGGGGACATGGCTTTTCACCAACCTGTCATCAGTGCTGAAGGACGAGACCGTCTGGAAGAAGCCCTTCCGCTTCCACCCTGAGCACTTCCTGGACGCCCAGGGCCGCTTCGTCAAGCAGGAGGCCTTCATGCCCTTCTCAGCAGGTGCCTGTGGGGAGCCTGGCTCACTGTCCCCTCCTGAGGGAGTCTTGAGACATAGAGCCCAGGCCCCCAGGCTCACTGACCCCCATACCCACCCACAGGCCGCCGCTCGTGCCTTGGGGAGCCCCTGGCCCGCATGGAGCTCTTCCTCTTCTTCACCTGCCTCCTGCAGCGCTTCAGCTTCTCGGTGCCCGCTGGGCAGCCCCGCCCCAGCGACCATGGTGTATATGGTGGACTGGTGACCCCATCCCCCTACCTGCTCTGTGCTGTGCCCCGCTAGAGGGGTCACCAAGTCCCTAACCCGCTCCTGGAGAAGCACTGATGTACAATAAACCAGTCTGATGACTCCAACCTGGCTTGAGTCCCATTCTGGCCCCGTGACCAGGCACAGCCAGTGATTCGGCCTCAACAGCCTCCCCAGGCCAGCCTCTACCCCTCCCTGATCCAGCCTCACCTGGCATTTAACCCCATTTGAAGATGGGCGTACTGAGGCTCAGAAGGGACAGCTTACCCCCTAGTCACACATGGAGACCCAGCACTGGCTGCCCTGGTTGGTGACTAAGTCCATGTAAAAGTCTTGACTCCTGGGTGTCAGGGAGCAGGAGGAGTGTGAATGGGCTTCTGATAGGAATCAGCCCGAAACCTGGCTGGGTGAGCACTCTCAGCTTCAGGGATTCACTACAAGGCCTCACAGGGGTTAGAAAAGCTGTTACACCCATGGTCATGGTCTTTCCAGAGAAATGATCCACATAGAATTAGCAGTGGTCAAAGGCACATAGGTGGAGTTCAGGAAGAACTTCCAGCACAAGCTTCCAGCTGTCTCTCCATAGTATTCCTGCAGACAGTGCTCAGTTCTCCCAGCAATGAGTGACTCCGCAGAGAGTATTGCTCACCAGGGAGGCTCACCCGAGTCTGGGTGTCCAGGGATTTTGTTGGGGGTCAGTCACTTTACTGAGAGAGTCATGCTGCTGACCTCAGTTACTCAGTCTCCAGCCCCTCTCAAGGTCAAACTGTGTGGCCCAAGGCCCCTGCCATAAATCACATTGCTGGCAGAAACTGTGTGGTGTGACCCCAGGCCCCAAGTACAGAGACACTCTTGTCAGGCAGGTCATCCCAAGGTCATAGGGGATGTTTCCGTGGAGGTTGTGAAGGGCCAGGCATTTTTGGGGGGATGTGCAAGGCTGGAAAATCCCAGAGCTACTGAGTAAACTTTTTACTGCACAGGCCACGTCCCTGGTTTTTTGCTCCTACAGCAAAATGGTCATATTTGTTTGAGTATCTACTTTTTCTGTGTGTGTGTGTGTGTGAAAATATACGCAACATAAAATTTGCCCTCAATCATTTTTGAGTGTACAGTTCAATGCTATTAAGTTCTCATATTGTTGTGCAACCATCACCCCATCCATCTCCAGAACTCTTTTCATCTTACAAAACTGAAACCTTGTCCCCATTAGACAATAACTCTCCGTGCCTCTCCCTATAGGCCCTGGAAACCACCATTCTACTCTGTATCTCTGTGAATTTGACTTCTACTGGGAACTCATATGAGGGGAATCCTACCGTCTTTGTCTTTTTGTGACTGAGTTACTTCACTTAGCATGATTTCCTCAACGTTCAACTATGTTGTGACATGTGTCAGCATTTCCTTCTTTTTTTAGGCTGAATAATACTCCATTGTATGTATAGACCACATTTTGCTCATCCCTTCATCTTTCTATGGACACTTGGGTTGCGTCTACCTCTCAGCTGTTGTGAACACTGCTGCTGTGAACATGGGGCACAAATATCTCTTTGAGACTCCGCTTTCAATTTGTGGATATATAAGCACTGGACTGTTTTCCACAACAGCTGCACCATTTTACATTTCCACCAGCAGTGCGCAAGGGTTCTGATTCTCCACATCTTTGCCAACACTTGCTATTTTCTGTTTTGATGACAGGAGGCATCCTATGGGTGTGAGGTGGTGTCTCATTGTGGTTTTGATTTGCATTTCCCTAATGATGAGGGATGTGGAGCATCTTTTCATGTGCTTATTGTCCATTTGTAGATCTTCTTTGTAGAAGTGTCTATTCAAGTTCTTTGCCCATTTTAAAATTGATTTGTGTGTTTGCTGTTGTTGTTTTTGATTTTTAGGAGTTCTCTCTATATTCTAGATATTAATCCCTTATCAGATACAGTCATGTGCCGCATAACAACGTGTAGGTACGACCACCGCATGTATGCCAGTTTCCCGTAAGGTTAGTACCATAGAGCCTAGGTGTGTAGTAGGCTATTCCATCTAGTTTTGTGTAAGTACACTCTATTTTGTTCACACAATGACGAAATAGCTTAATGATGGATTTCTTCAAAATGTCTCCCTGTCATTAAGCAACATGACTTTATGTGATGTGAAAATATTTCCTCCCATTCTGCAAGTTAACTTTTTCTCTGTTGATAGTATCTTGCTGTGCAATATTTTTTGATTTTTATGAAGTCCACTTCGCCTACCTTTTTTTTTCCTGAGGAAGATTTGCCCTGAGCTAACATCTGTGCCAGTCTTCTCCAATGTTCTCTGTGTGTTGCCACCACAGCATGGCCACCAACGTGTCGTGTAGCTCGGAGCCTGGGAACTGAACCCGGGCCGCTGAAGCAGAGCGTGCCGAACTTAACCACTAGGCCGTGGGGCCAGCTCCTTTTACTTTTTTTTTATGTTGCCTATGCCTTTGGTGTCATATCCAAGAAATACTGCCAAATACAATGTTGAGAACCTTTTGTCCTTTGTCTAAGAAGATTCGCCTAAGAATTTTCTTAGCTTTCTTTTAAGAATTTTCTAGTTTTAGCTCTTACATTTAGGTCTTTTATCCATTTTGAATTAATTTTTGTATATGGTGCTAGGTGAAGGTCCAACTTCATTCTTTTGCATTAAGATTTCCGGATTTCCCAGCAGCATTTATTGAAAAGACAGTCCTTTCCCCCTTGAATAGTCTTGGCACCTGTGTCAAAATCATTTGACTGCACATGAGGGATTGTTTCTGGGCCTTCTATTCTCTACATTGGTCTATATCTCTGTCTTTATGCGGGTACCACAGTGTGGATTACTGTAGCTTAGCAGTAAGTTTTGAAATCAGGAAGTATGAGTTTTATTCTTCTTTTTCAAGATCATTTTGACTATTTGGGGTCGCTTGCAATTCCATATGAATTTCAGGATTGATTTTTCTATTTCTGCAAAACAGTCATTGGGATTTTGACAGGAGTTGTATTAAATCTAGAGATCATATTGAGTCGTCTTGATGTCTTTACAATATTGCTTTCCAATCCATGAACCTAGGATGTCTTTCAATTTACTTGTCTCCTCTTTAATTTCTCTCATCAATGTTTTGTAGTTTTCATGGTACAAGTCTTTCACCTCTTTGGTTGAGTTAATTCCTAAGTATTTTATTCTTTTTGATGCTATTGTAAATCAAAATGTTTTCTTAATTTCCTTTTTGCATTGTTCATTGTTAGTGTATAGAAATACAGCTGATTTTTATTTATTTATTTATTTTGGCTGAGGAAGATTCGCCCTGAGCTAACACCTGTGCCAATCTTCCTCTATTTTGTATGTGGGTCACCACCACAGCATGGCAGCTGACAAGTGGTATAGGTTCGCATCTGGGAACTGAACCCGGGCCGCCAAAGCGGAGTGTGCCGAAGATAACCACTAGGCCCCGGGGCCAGCCCACAGCTGATTTTTGTGCATTGATTTTGTATCCTGCTGCTTTGCTGAATTTGTCTAGAAGTTCTAACGTGGTTTTTTGTGGAATCTTTAGGTTTTTCTACATACAAGATCATATCACCTGTGAAGAGACATAATGATATTTCTTCCTTTCCAATTTGGATGCTTTGTATTTCTTTTTCTTTCCTAATTCCCATGGCTAGGACTTCCAGTACTCTGATGAATGGAAGTGGCTAAAGTGACCATCCTTTCTTTTTTCCTGATGTTAAAGGAAAAGATTTCAGTGTTTCACCATTAAGTATGATGCTTACTGTGGGTTTCCTTCTATTCCTAGTTTGTTGAGTGTTTTTAACATGAATGAGTGTTGAATTTTGTGAAATGCTTTTTCTCCATCAATTGAGATGATTATGTAGTTTTTGTTCTTCATTCCATTAAATTGTGTATAACATTGGTCAATTTTCATATGCTCAGTCTTTCTTGAATTCTGTTAGTAAACCTCATCTGGTCATAAACCTTTCCAACTTATATAATCCTTTTACTATGCTGCTCAATTTAGTTTGCTAGTATTTTCTTGAGGATTTTTGCATCAATGTTCATGAGGAATATTGGTCAGTAGTTTTCTTTTCTTGTAGTTTCTTTTTCTGGCTTTGAAACCAGAGTAATGCTGGACACAGAATGTGTTAGGAAGTGTTCCCTCCTCTTCCATTTTGTGGAAATGTTTGAGTAGGATATATCTTATTTCTTCTTTAAATGTTGGGTAGAATTCAACAATGAATCATCAGGTCCAGGGCACTGCTTTCTTCAGAGATTTTGGATTATTCAATCTCCTCATTAATTAAAGTTCTATTCAAATTTTCTCTTTCTTTATTAGTTAGTCTTGGTTAGTTTTGTGTTTGTAGGAATGTGTCCATTTCATCAATAGGTTATTCGATTTGTTGGCGTACATCTGTTCACAGAACTCTCTTATAATGCTTTTTCTTTGTGTAGAATCAGTAGTGATGTTCCCACTTTCATTTCTGATGTTACTAGTTTGAGTCTTCTCTCTTTTTTCTTAGTCCATCGAGCTAAAAGTATGTCAGCTTTGTTGATCCTTTTGAAGAAACAACTTTTGATTTTCTCTATTATTTACCTAGTTTCCACTTCATTTATCTCTGCTCTACATTATGTCTTGCTAGCTTTGAGTTTAATTTGCCCTAATTTTCCGCTTCTGTTTTTTTTTTTTTTTTTGGTGGTAAAGATTCACCCTGAGCTAACATTTGTTGCCAATCTTCCTCTTATTTTTGTTGCTTGAGGAAGATTAGCTCTGACGTAACATTTGTGCCAGTCTTCCCCTATTTTGTGTGTGGGATGCCTCCACAACATGGTCGAAGAGTGGAGCAGGTCTGCACCCTGGATCTGAACCCGTGAACCGAGGCTGCTGAAGTGGAGCGCCTGGAACTTTAACCTCTCAGTCACGGGCTGGCCCCCTTTTCTGCTGCTTTAAGGTGTAGACTTAGGTAGTTGATTTGAGATCTGTTTTAATGTAGGCATTTACATTTATAGACTTCTCTGAACACAACTTTGACTGAATTCCATAAGTTTTGGTATATTATGCTTTCAATTTCATTCATTTCAAGCCATTTTCTACTTTCTCTTATCATTTCTTCTTTGACCCATTGGTTATTTAAGTGTGTGTTGTTGAATTTCCACATATTCGTGAATTTTCCAGTTTTCCTTCTGTTAATGATTTCTAGGTTGTGGTGGACGAATATCCTGATTTCTAGCAAGCCAATCCAGGATGGCTAGCATGCACACGCAGTATATCAGCCACTTCATCTGGAAAGTTCCTCATGGCATTTAAAGGAGGGGAAGAATAATCCCCCTGCTCAGGTTAAAGGAAATTTTTCAGTAGTTTCCTGGTGTTGCTCTACCCTCACTTGGACTATGTTTTTGGTGAACAGAGGTCATAGAGGTGCTTCCTGTTGTCTCAGCATAATTTTTCCCTTTGGGAGCATCCCTGACACAAGTGGCCAAGACTTGGACCAGATGAAATCCCAGCTTGTGGCAGCATCTCTCCCCACACTCTCCTCTATTTCCACTTTTGCTAATTACACATAGCAATAGCCTCGGGATTGTATATTAGCCTGCTTCTTGGAAGTTTTTTTTTGTTTGTTTTTGTTTTTGTTTGCATTTCCATACACATCCAGTGAACCAACTCCTTGGAGGTTAGCTTTATAATTTCCAAATTCCATAGGTGACTTCTACCTTCAGTAACTGACCACGGTGCAGCTGCTGCGTCACACCATGCACATGCAGAAACCATTCAGGAATGAAGGTTCATCAACCACCACCTCATTCTTCCAATTCCCAAAATATGCCTTCACCACCTTCCAGTGAGTCGGGGTTATTCTAGTGAATCCCACTGTTGAAGCCACCATGTCAGGGGTCCCCAAGACCATCCTAAGTCCAGTGATTTGCTGAAGGACTCAGAATGCTGAAATGCTGCTATATTCATGGTTATTGTCTCCGTCTGTTTGGGATCTTACAACACAATATCATGGAATGAGTGGCCTTTAAATAACAAACTTTTATTTCTCACAGTTCTGGAGTCTGGGAAGTCCAAGGTCAAGGCTCTGGCAGATTTGCTGTCTGGTGAGGGCCTCTTTCTGGTTCACAGAGTGTCACTCTTTTCACTGTGTCCTCATCTGGTGGAAGGGTCATCTGGGTTCTCTTTTATAAGGGCACCAATCCCATTCATGAGGGCTCCATCCTCATGACCTAATCACCTCCTAAATGCACCACTAACAAATACCATCACATGGGGATTAGGTTCCAACATGTGAATTTGGGGGGACACAAACATTCCATCTATAGCAGCTATGGTTTATTACGGTGAAAGGTTACAGATTAAATCAGCAAGGTAAAAGACACATAGGACAGACAGACAGACACACAGGAGAGCACGGCTCAGGTTTCCATTTGTCTCTTCCAGGGGAGTCATAGGGCCAGCATTTAATTCCCCAGCAACGATGAGTGACACACACACAGAGTATTGCTAGTCGGTGAAGCGCAACTGAGCCTTGATGTTCAGGGATTTTGCTGGGTTGGTTGTAGGCATGGAGCACCTGCTTGAGAGGCCAGTGTGGCTAACAGGAGTGACTAAGTCTTCAGCCCTTCCAGAGGGCAGACTGCTACAGGGAGATGCAGGGTCTCCGCACATGTCACATTGTTAGCATGAATGATCTGGCATGGCTGAGACTCCAGGAAAACAAAGACATGGTTATCCAGAAGAATATCCCCAGAGCCTAAATGTCATCTCCCAGGAGCTGGTCAGGGGTCATTCACTGCTTTACAAGGATCAGGATGTGAACCCTCCAAATCTGCTGACTTTACCCGTTACTGCAAGGGACTCACTCGGCTTGGATGCCCACATCCCAGGCCCGACTCCACCCCCCCACCATGGACCCACAGCTCGCCCAGCACCATCAAATCTGCCCAACTTCATCTATGACCCCCCCAATAGGTGGAGAACTCAGAGATGGCTGGGAAGGGATGTGTCAGGTTAACACCCAGGCTCAGTCCTCAGGTTCCAGAGCCCTCCCTGGGAAGGCTGATGGCAGTTCTGGAGTGAGCACCTCCCTGAGGCTCTCAGCGCCCTTTCCTAGCCCCTTGGGGATGCCTTCTACAGACCACTGTAGAATAGAGGTTGCCTCATGGCCAGGCTGGAGCTGGAGGACACTCGTCTGGGTTCCAACCCAGGGCACTGTTGTGAGTGTGGGTGGGTTAGGCCTGGCTCACAGGAGGCTTGGCCAGGGTGCTGCAAATGAGGCCTGTCAGCCATGGGTATGCCCTAGGGACAGGTCAATCTTGGACCCATGTGAGGGTGAGATGGGCAGGGGAAGAGGTGCCACATGAGGATCTTGGAGGGGAACACCTTAGCTCTCCTCCTTGCTCTGCCAGGATGCTCTGTGACCCTGGGCACATCCCTCCCTGCCCTGGGCTTCTCTTTCCCCTTCAGCCATTGAGACTTTTGTACCAGCTGGCCACTGGGTCCTATTTTTCTGGTCTGACTCTAGGGGTGTGATCTTGTTAGCCTGGAGCCCCGGCTGAGAGCAGGGACTGCCATCTTTCCACCTGTCCCCATGCCCCAAATTGAATGGTTCTGGACTGAGCCCACAGTCCAGAACTCTTGGGCTGTGCCCAAGAGTTCTTAGTGACTCTCTGCTTACCCGAGTCTGGTCAACACCCTGGTGCATTTAGGTCACAGCATGGGGACCACAGACACTCAGTGCAGAAGGAGCCCCTCCAAGCGTCTGATGCCAGAGAACCCCCACCCAACATTATCCCTGATGATGCTTCCACCAGAGTCTTCCAGGTGCCCTCATGACAGGGAGCTTCCAGCTCTCAGTGCTCAGGGAACTTGGTCTATCCCTTGGAACTAAGACAGAAAGCCATCCATGGCCCCCTTTAGCCTCTCCAGAGTAGCCACTGTTGTGTCTCCAGTTGCAGGACGGGTGTTCCTGCAGCTTGTCGGGATAGGGAGTGTGGCCAGGTCCACACTGTGTTTGTGAAGATGTGAGGCCCCTGAGAGGAGGCAGGTGGGGCTGCAGAAGCAGCAACTCTGTGGATTTATTGATACTTTGTCATTTGTGGTTCTGAGCCTTGGGGATGTCAGAGGCTGGGAACCAGTCCTGCTAGAGATTCCTTAGGAAGTGCGGACACAACCCCTTGGCCTTTCCTCCTTGCTCTCCATGTCTGAGGACTCTGAAAAGCACAAGCAGGCATGCCCAGTGGGTCCCTGCCTGGGAGGACCTTTTCTCAGTGCCAGGGGACCTTTGATGCCAGGGGAGTAGGTCACTATTAATAAAAGGCTAGGTATTCCTCCAGCCCAAGGGGAGTGGCCTCAACTTCCTGCCAACCAGGGAGAAAACAGGAGGCAAGAGAGGCTCATTCAGGAAGGTCAGAAGCCTCTGGCTATTGGGCTTCTTCCCCACTCTGAGGGGTGTGACTCCATTTTTTTTGGTATTTGATCACTGACAGCTTTTAATCATCACCTCTGTCTCTTCCCCTGTCCCCCACACCTGGACCAGCTGATAATAAATCCCTGGTTCTCTCTCTTTTGGCCTCTACCCTAGTTTCAAACCACCAAACCACTACCCACACAAGCGAGCCCTCACCACAGCCCATCACCTAACCACAGGAAATATCCAGGCCAGTCTCCTTTCCTGGCTCTCTCAAGCCAATCTGGACCTGCTCGAAAGGCCAGTCCTGCTCTGCCCAGAGACCTCAATGATGCAAACAGTGAAGCTTTTCATACACTCTTGGTGAGGGAATGGTTTCATCAGTCCACATCCAAATCAAATTTGAGTGGGTGGGTGGGGGTCTCTCCTGCCTCTGCAGGGTGACAATAACAAAACCCTAAAAACTTGCAGAGTTGTCAAGAAGAAAGAAATCTCTGTTTTATGAATTCAAGTAGCCTCAGACAGCTCAACACCAACGCTCAAGGTAGAGGACAAGAAACGTCTTTAAAATTCTGCAGGAAAGTTATTTCCAGTCTAGAATTCTATACCCAGCTGAACTATTAGTCTAGTATGTATGCAGACATTTGAGCCTTCGAAGGTCTCATAAACACCCCTCAGGAGAGCAGTGCTATCAGCACAAATGGTAGACCTCTGAAAATTGGCCACTCCAGAAGAGCAACGAAAAAACAGGCAAAATGATCAGTTACTTTTTCAGAAGTCTCAGAAGAAACCAAAAGCTCACAGCTACTCAGGTGCATAGTTTTTCAAGACTGATGGCTGAATCTCAGAATGAACAGCAAGCTCTGTGGCATTTCCACTTGTCTGGTCCTCTCCTCCACCCTCCAGCTCTGCAGTAGCTTGAAGAGATCCACTTGTACTCCCAGGGAAGCCTCCTGAGGGAGCACAGGACATGGAACATTTTTAAAGCCTCATTCTTAAAAAATAGACCCTATTGGCCTTGGGAGTGATGTCAGCATCATGGCGGAGTGAGCTTTATCCATTGAACTTTCCCCATCTAAGACACAACAAAAAGGACATTCACATTCGAACAGAAGCTATTCATACAACACAGGGATATCTGAGGCACCCAGGCAGCTGTATACCTGAGGGCTGAGGTGCTGGAATTCCCAGAGTAAGTGGAAGGAGGTAAGAGGAGCTATCTTCCTTCCTCAAGGACTGGGACCCTGAGACTGAGACCATGTGGCTCTCAGAGAGAGGGGTGAGGGGTGGCTTTCTGCAGGAAATCCAGTGCTCTCTAACACCCCTACAGCCCATGGGGAATCCTCCTATAGAGGGAGTGGAACTGTTGTGAGGGTACTTTCAACAAGTTAGCCCCTCAGGATAGCAGAGAGCCACAGCAAGGTGAGAGACCTTTGAGATGGGGGAGGCGAAAGTAAGTGCCCCTCCCCCACCAGTCCCACCTGCCTGGGACTTCAGCACAGCAGCCCTGCAGCCTCAGCACATCTGTGCTTCAGCTCAGCCCCACCCCCAGAGGCAGCAGCACCAGGTGCCCAGGCACCAGGGATGGTGGCCCCCTAGTGCCAGGGCCCCACCAGTAGCAGCAGCAGTGGGACTGCGCCCCACCCCCAGAGGCAGCGGCCCCCAGGCGCCTGGGCCCCACCATGAGTGGGGCATGACCAGGCCCATATACAAGAGGCAGTGGCAGCTCAGGTCCCACTGCACCACAGCCCCAGCTCCTTTGACTTGACTGTGCCCCAGACCCAGCTGCATCAGCTTGAGCGGGTCCTGCCCCC
The DNA here is from genome assembly GCF_057802395.1 of Ceratotherium simum simum. NCBI lineage: Eukaryota > Metazoa > Chordata > Mammalia > Perissodactyla > Rhinocerotidae > Ceratotherium > Ceratotherium simum. The sequence goes on from NC_141924.1 coordinate 8,216,494, forward strand.
AGCTCCTTCAGCTCGACACCCTCCCCCCCAGGCTCCAGCTGCTTCGGGTTGGCCATGCTCAGGCTCCAGCTGACTTGGTGCCAGCAACTTTGGCCCAGCCGCACTCCAGTTCCAGCTTCTTCAGCCCAGCTGCTCTTTGACTGCAGCTTCTTCTGCCCAGCTGTGCTCCAGTCCCAGCTGTTCCCATGCTCAGCTCCAGCTGTTCCTACACTTCACCCCAAGCAGACTCCGCTCAGTCACTCTTCAGATCAGCTGTGCTTCAGCTCAGCCATGCCTCAGCTCAGCCAGGGGCCAACCAGAGCATCCACAGATTGAGTTGGGCCAGAATACATAGCCCTTGACCCCCAGCCCGCGGCAGCAAGAGGAAACTGCAACCATATATTTTTGCTATGAGGACAAATAAACTAATACCGACAGGCACTATGCAAAAATATATTAAATCTCCAGACCAAAAGGAAAATGACAAGCACCCAGAAGTCATCCCAGAAAGCACAGAAATGTATAACTGTAATGCCAGAGAATTCAAAACAGCCATCATAAAAAAGCTTAATGAAATACAAGAAAACACAGATAGACAATTCAATGAAATCAGGAGTTTCTTCACAAAAGAGATTGAAACTATAAAGAAAAACCAATCAGAAATATTAGAGATGAAAAATACAATAGAGGAGATGAAGACAAATCTGGAAGCCTTAAGCATCAGGGCTGACAATATGGAGGAAAGAATTAGCAATATTGAGGACAGCAATGCAGAAATGCTCCAGATGGAGGAGGAAAGAGAACTAAGACTAAAAAGAAGTGAAGAAACCCTCCAAGAAATATCTGACTCAATTAGGAAATGCAACATAAGGGTTATAGATATTCCAGAGGGAGAAGAGAGAGAAAAAGGAGCAGAGAACTTGTTCAAAGAAATAGTAGCTGAGAACTTCCCAAACCTGGGGAAGGAGCTGGAAATACCAGTGAATGAAGTCAACAGATCTCCTAAATATATCAACATGTAAAGACCCTTTCCAAGGCATCTAGTAGTAAAGCTGGCAAAAGTCAATGACAAAGAAAAAAATAGTAAGGGCAGCGAGACAAAATAATAATAATAATAATAATAATAATAACATACAAAGGATCTCCTATTAGGCTCTCAGCTGATTTCTCGACAGAAACTTTACAGGATAGGAGAGAGTGGAGCGATGTATTCAAAATTGTGAAGGACAAAAACTTTCAGCCAAGAATACTCTATCCAGCAAAAATATCCTTCAGATATGAGGGAGAAATAATAACTATCCAGATAAACAAAAGCTAAGGGAGTTCATTGCCACAAGACTCCCACTACAAGAAGTGCTCAAGAATGCCCTCATGCCTGAGGAAAAAAAGAGAAAGGTGATTCAGAGTTTTGAACAAGGAGGAATATAGGTCAACAAAACCAGAAAAATTGCAGCTCTCTATCAGAATAGATTAGCAAGCACTTAATTATAAAACAAAAGATCAAGGGAAGGTAAGCACCAAAAATAAATATAACCTCATCATGTTAAACACAATCTCACAACACAAGAAGGAATAAGATGTGACAACAATAACATAGAAGGGGAAGGGGAAATGGGTTGAATCAACTTAGCCTAAGGGAATAAGAGGCCATCAAAAAATGGACTATCACATCCATGAGATTTTTTATACAAACCTCATGGTAACCACTAACCATATAATCAGAACAGAATCACACATGATAAAGACAGAGAAAACTAAGAGAACCCCCATACAGAACTACCAAACTGTATTGGTAGTCTGAAACACATGGGACGAGAAACAAAAGAAATGCAAAAGAACCGGAAAAAGAGCGATAAAACAGCAACAATAAGCCCTCTTATATCAACAATTACCCTAAATGTAAATGGAGTGAACTCTCCAATCAAAAGACACAGAGTAGTGGGATGAATTAAAAAACAGGACCCAACAATATGCTGCCTCCAGGAGACACATCTCAGCTCTAAAAACAAACATAGGCTCAGACTGAAAGGATGGAAAACAATACTTCAAGTTAATGGCAAACGAAAGCAAGTGTTGTCATACTTATATCAGACAAAGTAGACTTCAAGATAAAACAGGTAACGAGAGACAAAGAGGGGCAGTATATAATGATAAAAGGGACACTCCACCAAGAAGACACATCACTTTTAAATATGTATGCACCCAACACAGGAGCACCAAGGTACATAAAGCAACTAGTAACAAACCTAAGAGGAGATATTAACAACAACACAATAATAGTAGGAGATCCTAACACCCCACTTACATCAATGGATAGATCATCCAGACAGAAAGTCAATAAGGAAATAGTGGACTTAAACAAAAAACTTGATGAGATGGACTTAATAGATATATATAGAGCACTCCATCAAAACACAGCAGATTACACATTCTTCTCAAGCGTGCATGGAACATTCACAAGAATAGACCACATGTCGGGAAACAAGGCATGCTTATATAAATTTAAGAAGATTGAAATCATAACAAGCATCTTTTCTGACCATAACACCATGAAGCTAGAAATCAACTACAAGAAGAAACCAGGAGAGTGACAAAGATGTGGAGACTCAACAACATGCTACTAAACAACCAATGGATCATCAATGAAATTAAAGGAGAAATCAAATCATATCTGGAGACAAATGAAAATGAAAATACACTGTATCAACTCATATGGGATGCAACAAAAGTGGTCTTGACAGGGACACTCATAGTAATACAGGCCCATTTTAACAAACAAGAAAAAGCCCAAATAAGCAACCTCAAACTAAGCCTAACAGAATTAGAAAAAGAAGAACAAAACCCAAAGTCAGCATAAGCAGGGAAATAATAAAAATCAGAGCAGAAATAAATGAAATCAAAATAAAAAAAAAACAGTAGAAAGGATCAATGAAACAAAGAGCTGTTTCTTTGAGAAGATAAGCAAAATGGACAAACCCTTAGACAGACTCACGAAGAAAAAAAGAGAGAAGGCTCAAATAAATAAAATTAGAAATGAAAATGGAGAAATTACAACGGATTTAACTGAAAACTGTTGTGTATTTTAATTGAAATCCACAGAAATACAAAAGATTATAAGAGAATGCTATGAAAAACTATATGCCAACGAATTGGACAAGCTTGAAGAAATAGATAAATTCTTAGACTCATACAACCCCCCCCAATTAAATCAAGAAGAAATAGAGAATCTGAATAGACCAATCACAAGTAAAGAGATTGAAACAGTAATCAAAAACCTCCCCAAAAATAAAAGTCCAGGACCAGATAGCTTCTCTGCAGAATTTTACCCAACATTCAAAGAAGATTTAATACTTATCCTTCTCAAACTATTCCAAAAAATAGAGGAAGATGGAACTCTTCCCAACACATTCTATGAGGCCACCATCACCCTGATACCAAAGCCAGACAAAGACAATACTAAGAAGGAAAACTACAGACCAATATCCTTGATGAACATAGATGCAAAAATCCTCAACAAAATATTGGCAAACCGAATACAGCAATACATTAAAAAGATCATACACCATGATCAAGTGGGATTCATACCAGGGACACAGGGATGGTTCAACATCTGCAAATCAATCAATGTGATACACCACATTAACAAAACGAGGAATAAAAACCATATGATCGTCTTGATAGATGCAGAGAAGGCATTTGACAAGATCCAACATCCATTTTTGATAAAAACTCTCAACAAAATGGGTATAGAAGGAAAGTACCTTAACATAATAAAGGCCATATATGACAAACCCACAGCCAACATCATACTCAATGGGGAAAAACTGAAAGCCATTCCTCTGAAAACAGGAACAAGACAAGGGTGCCCACTCTTGCCACTCTTATTCAACACAGTACTGGAGGTTCTGGCCAGAGCAATTAGGCAAGAAAAGGGAAAAAAGGAATCCAAATAGGCAACGAAGAAGTGAAACTCTCGCTGTTTGCAGATGACATGATCTTATATATGGAAGACCCTAAAGAATCCATTGGAAAACTATGAGAAATAATCAACAACTATAGCAAAGTTGCAGGGTACAAAATCAACTTACAGAAATCAGTTGCATTTCTATATACCAACAACAAACTAACAGAAAGTGAACTCAAGAAGACAATCCCATTTACATTTGCAACAAAAAGAATAAAATATCTAGGAATAAATCTAACCAAGGAAGTGAAAGACCTATACAATGAAAACTATAAGACATTATTGAGTGAAAGCAATGGTGACACAAAGAAATGGAAAAATATTCCATGCACTTGGATTGGAAGAATAAACATTGTTAAAATGTCCATACTACCTAAAGCAATCTACAGATTCAATGCAATCCCACTCAGAATCCCAATGACATTCTTCATGGAAATAGAATAAAGAATGCTAAAATTCATATGGGGCAACAAAAGACCCTGAATAGCTAAAACAATCCTGAGAAAAAAGAAGAAAGCTGGAGGCATCACAATCTCTGATTTCAAAACATACTACAAAGCAATAGTAATTAAAACAGCATGGTACTGGTACAAAAACAGACACACAGATCAATGGAACAGAATTGAAAACTCAGAAATAAAACCTCACATCTATGGGCAGCTAATCTATGACAAAGGAGCTAAGAACATACAAGGGAGAAAGGAATGTCTCTTCAGTAAATGTTGCTGGGAAAACGGGACAGCAACTTACAAAAGAGTGAAAGTGGACCATCTTCTTCTGCCACATACAAAAATTAACTCAAAATGGATCAAAGGCCTGAAGGTGAGACCTGAAACTATAAAACTACTGGAGGAAAATATAGGTAGTACATTACACATCTTCAGCCATACAAGCACCTTTTCGAACTCCACGTCTACTCACACAAGGGCAACAAAAGAAAAAATAAACAAGTGGGACTTCATCAGATTAAAGAGCTTCTACAAGGCAAATGAAACCAGGATCAAAACAAACAGGCAACCCACCAGCTGGGAAAAAATATTTGCAAACCATATATCCAACAAGGGATTAATCTCCATAATATATAAAGAACTCATGCAACTGAACAACAAAAAAACAAACAACCCGATCAAAAAATGGGCAGAGGAAATGAACAGGCACTTCTCCAAACAAGATATACAGATGGCCAATAGGCACATGAAAAGATGCTCAACATCACTAGTCGTCAGGGAAATGCAAATCAAAACTACACTAAGATATCACCTTACATCTGTTAGAATGGCTATAATCACCAAGATAAAAACAACAAATGCTGGAGAGGCTGTGGAGAAAGGGAAACCCTAATCCACTGCTGGTGGGAGTGCAAACTGGCACAGCCTCTATGGAAAACAGTATGGAGATTCCTCAAAAAGTTAAAAATAGAAATACCTTATGATCCAGCTATTCCACTACTGGGCATCCACCCAATGAACCTGAAATCAACAATCCAAGAGGTTTACGCACCCCTGTGTTCATCACAGCATTATTCACTATAGCCAAGACATGGAAGCAACCCAAGTATCCCTCGACTGACGACTGGATAAAGAACATGTGGTATATATATACCATGGAATACTACTCAGCCATAAAAAAAGACAAAATCGTCCCATTTGCAACAACATGGATGGATCTGGAGGGTATTATGTTAAGTGAAATAAGCGAGAAAGAGAAAGACAAACACTGCATGATTTCACTCATATGTGGAAGATAAACCAACACACGGACAGAGTGGTTACCAGGGGCAAGGAGGTTGGGGGGTATGCATAAGGGGTAGAGAGATGCATTTATATGGTGACTGACAAACACTAATGTACCACAAAAATTTCACAATAAAAAAAAAAGATTAGACATTATTTCCCTGGCTGGGGTTCCCTGGAAGACCCCAGGTGCAGGTCTGTGTGACCTGAGAGCCCTCCCCCTGCAAAGAGGCTATACCACAGGAGAGTTTGTTGAAAGTAATCAGAGGCCACTTGAAAATCAAAGCTGCTTGAGGCGATGGATAACAGTTGGGGCAAATGATACACTAACCACACAGCTTAAACACTCCTTAAAAAGAGAAGCTGGGGCATGAGGCGTCCACAGGGGCTTTGAAAAGCTCCGAGCATTCCTGGGAATCTCAAAGTCCATGCACATGTGTAGGGCTGTGTGCAGCTGTGTGCAGCTCAGGAAAGACCTGGGGGGCCCTAAGGTCTCCCTTCTGACTGACCTTGAGCATCTGTGCAAACAGGAATTGAGGGCAGAGGGAAAGTTGTAAACTCTAAAGCCAGTGCCTGGCTGAGTGTTGCAAGTTTGTCCCAACACACACTGGGAGCACCTCTGTGCAGCAAAGACCAGGAGAGTTACTGGTTTCAGACATTTAAAGAAATATCTAACCAATCATTAGCTGACCACCAAGCTAACTGAGTAGAGCCTTCAGTGGCCACACAGCAAGGAATAGAGACTTCACGGAATTAGTTCAGAAATGTCGCTAAGCAGAGAAACAACTATGATAACAACAAACAGCCACCACAACAAACCCTGGGGAGCAAACAGAATCTGATTTCCAGAGTCGCCACAAATCTTCCTTAAATGTCCAGTTTTCAACCATAAGTTAAATGGCATGCAAAGGAACAAGAAAGGATGGCCCATAAACAGGAAAAAGGAATCAACGGAAACAGTCCCTGATTTTGGAGTTGCTGGATTGAGACGCTCCTCGCTCGTCGGCTGCGGCCTCCTGCGCCCCCAGGCGCCCGCCTGCAGAACTGCAGACGCGGCCGCCCTGCCTGGGCCTCCACCTGGATCCCAGCGCTGCGCTGGGCGGGTCGGCACTGCGAGTCAGGCGAGGCGGCCAGGCCCGCGGCCCCACAAGTGGACGCAGCTTCCACTCTTCCTTTCTGTCCCCAGGTAGGAGGGGGACTTGCGGGGTTTCCTCCGCGGGCGCTCCATGCTGCGGGGGGAGGGGCAAGCCGAGCAAAGTGCCACCAACTTTCCCTGCGCCCTGGCTAGGTCTGCAGCTCCCTACCTGCTTTCTAGGGCTCTCCCCGGGTCGCTCCGCATCGCTTGGGTCACAGGGCCCCAGGCTTCCTGCTCTGCCATCGTGCTGACGTCACCCCGCAGGCACCCTGGGGAGAAGCTGGTCCTCTTACTGTTGGGGAGTGAGTGAGGGAGAGAACTGGGGGGACACGGTGGGGATTGCCTCCTGCAGGCCCTGCTTCATCTGGGGGTGAGAATACTCCAGCTGTTTCCAGGATGAGAGCTGGCCTCACATACCCCTGGGATGGGTGAGGGGGCCTGACCCCTACCCAGGAAATGCCCCTTCCCCACCCTCTGGGCTCCTTCCCCTTCCCCTTTGAGTGGGTTTTGGCCTCAGAGTTCCCATCAGCTTCACTGATTTAAAAACTCAGCCTCAAATCCCACCCCTTTTCTTGTTGAAGAAGGAGGGTGCTGAGGCCGGTGGGCAGCGGCACTGCCCTGGCACGGTGTGGTCACACCCCTACTTACAAAGGGTGAAAGGCCAAGCAGAGGGAGGGTCTGTAGGCACAATTCCAGCTGGGTGGTGGCATGCACTGGTGTGGGGTGATGCTGAGGTTTGCATCTTTCCTTGAAGGACCACAGAGTCAGGGTTGGAAGGGATGGGGCTGGAGCAGGGGGACCTGGCCCAGGGAGAGGGAGGAGGCCAGCAAAGGGGGAGGCCAGAGAATCCATTCCTTGTGGTCCTCAGCAGGCCTGTGAGGGTGTAAAGAAATTACATCATTACTACTTGGTGTCCATCCCCTTGTCTTCTAGAAAGACAATGTCTTTCTAGAAAGAGTTTGAGCAGCTGATGTTCAAGGACAAATCACAATGAGGAGGAGGAAGCAGGCTCCCTCCTCTGGGAACAGAGTCACATCCTATGCTAAGCCACCCTAGTCCCCTGAGCTTCCTGGCAGCTCAGTCAACAAGGGCGAGTGCCCACCCCACGTTTCTCTGAGTCAGGAAAGTGGACTCAGGCACGAGGAGATTCATCACCGGAGTGGTCTGACGAGCTAGGAGGTCAAAGAACAGTTTGTAACCAACTTAGGAAGGGTCTCCTGGCCTTCAGACTGGCTATTGTGAAGTCCAAGATCAAGGTTCTGGAAGACTTGATATCTGGTGAGGGTCCACTTTATGATTCATAGACAGTCACCTTTTCACTGTATCCTCACCTGGCAGAAGGGTCAACGGGTCTCTCTGGGTTCTCTTTTATAAGGCCACCAATCCCGTTCATGAGGACTCCATCCTCATGACCTAATCACCTCCCAACGGCACCACTAACAAATACCATCACATGGATATTAGGTTTCAACGTATGAATTTATGGGGAACACAAACATTCCATCTATAGCAGCTATGTTTTATTACAGTGAAGGGATACAGATTAAAATCAGCAAGGGTAGAAGACACATAGGATAGATAGACTGACACATAGGAGAGCCCAGCACAGGTTTCCATTTGTCCTTTTCTGGGGAGTCATAGGGACAGCGCTTAATACCCCAGCAATGAAGAGTGACACCAGAACAGAATATTGCCAGCCAGGGAGGGGCAACCGAGCCTTGGCGTCCAGGGATTTCATTGGGGTTGGTGTCATAGGCATGGAGCACCTGTGTGGCTGACAGGAGTGACTAAGTCTCTAGCTCCTCCAGAGGCCACACTGGTAGAGGGAGATGCAGGTTTCCCAGGACTTGTCACATTTTTTAGCGTGAATGATCTGGCATAGCCTGAGGCTCCAAGAAAACAAAGACACAGTTATCCTGAAGAATATTCCCTGAGCATAAAGGTCATCTCCTAGGAGTGGGTCAGAGGCCATTCAGTGCTTTACCAAGTGCAGGATTTGAACCCTTCAAACTCTATACTGCAAAGGACCCACTCAGCCAAGATGCCCACACCCCAGACCTGACTTCACCTGCCTCAAAATGGGCCAGGAGCTCATCAAGTCTGCTGCCCCATTTCAGGTAGGACACTTCAATTTGAGGGGAACTCAGGGATGGCCAGGAAGGGATGTGCCAGCTTAATATCCAGTCTCAGTCCTCTGGTGCCAGTGCCTTCCATGGGAAGCCTGATGGCAGCCCAGGGGTGAGCACCTCATTGAGCTTTCAGTCACCCCAAGATAGGATGGTTGCCCTTTCCCAACCCCTCAGGGATGCTCATGTCCAGATGCCTGCCCGGTATGAGTTGCTCACAGCCAGGCTCTAGCTGGAGGAGGACACATGTCTGGGATCCAACACAGGGCACTGTCCTCAGTTGGCTGGGTCAGGCCGGGCTCTCAAGAGGTTTGGCCATGGGCAGGGAATAAGCCCTGTGGGCCCCAGGCATGTCCTAGGGTCAGGGGTAGCCTTCATCCAATGGGCAGTGGATAGCCAGAGGAGAAGGGGGCCAGATGGGATTCTTAGAGGAGGATATCCTGGCTATAGTCCTTGCTCTGCAACAACCCTGTGTGACCCTGGGCCCGTCCTCTCCGGCCCTGGGCTTCTGTTTCCACTTCATCCAATGAGATGGTTGTACCAGATGGCTGCTGAGTCCTGTCTTCCTGCTCTGACTCTGGGGCTGTGACCTTCTTAGCCTGGACCCCCACCTGAGGGCAGGAACTGTCATCCTCCGCCTGTCCCCACCCCCACAATTGACTGGCTCTGGACTGAGCACACAGGCAGTGCCCAAAGGTTTCTAATGACTGTTGCTTACACAAGTCTTGGGCAGACCCCTGGTGCATTTAGGTAACAGCTTAGGCACCACAGACACTCAGGGCAGAAGCAGCTCCTTCAGGCCTCTGTTGCAAGAGGACCCTCATCCAACAGTATCCTTGATAGGGGGTCCCCCACCATCTTCCAAGTGCCCTCATGCTCGGGAGCTCCAAGCTCTCAGCACCCAGGGAACTTGGTGTGTCTCTTGGCACTGAGTCAGAAAGCCAGACAGGGCATCCTCAGCCTCTCCAGAGTATCCACTGTCGTGTCAGGGCTTGGTAGCAAGAGGGGTTGTTCCTGCAGCTTGTCAGGACAGGGAGTGTGAATGGGGCCACACTGGGTTTGTGAAGATGCGAGGCCCCTGAGAGGAGGAGGTGGGCCTGCAGAAGCAACAACTCTGTGGATATATGGATACGTTGTCATTCATGGTTCTGAGTCTTGGGGATGTCAGAGGCTGGGAACCAGCGCTGCCACAGCTTCCTCAAGAGCTTGAGGATCAAACCATGGGCCTTTCCTCCTTGCTGTCCATATCAGAGGCATCAGCGAAGCACAAACTGGCATGCCCTTTGTGTCATTTGCTGGGAGGACCTTTCCCCATTTCCGGGGGGCCCCTAATGCCAGAGGAGCAGGTCAGTATTGATAAAAGGCTAGGTATGCCTCCAGCCCAAGGGATGTGGCCTCGAGTTCCTGCTAAGCAGGAAGGAAGCAGGAGGCAGGGGAGGCTCATTCAGGAAGGTTGGGGCATGTGGCTTTCTGGGCTTCTTCTCCACTCTGAGGGTGTGACTCCATTTTTTGGTGTTTGACTTCTGACAGCCTTTAAGCACCATCTCAGTGTCTTCCCTTGTCCCCAGATCTGCAGCAGCTGATAATAAATCCCTGGTTCTCTCTCTTTTGATCTCTACTGGAGTTTCAAACAACCAAGCCACTATCCACACAAGTGAGCCCTCATCCAAGCACATCACCAAACCACAGTAAATATCCAGGCCAGTCTCCTTTCCTGCCTCTCTCAAGCCATTTTCGTCTTGCTTGAGAGGGCAGTGCTGCTCTGCCCAGAGATCTCAATGATGAAAGTAGTAAAGCTTTACACCCTCTTGGTGTCATCAGTCCACATCCAAATCAAATTCTGAGTGGGGGCAGTCCTTCTTGCCTTTGCAGGGTGACCATAACAAGAAGTGAAAGACTTGCAGAGTTATAAAAAATAAAGACATCTCAGGGGCCGGCCCCGTGGCATAGCAGTGAAGTGCATATACTCTGCTGCTGGTGGCCTGGGTTTGGATCCCGGACACGCACCGATGTATCGCTTGTCAGGCCATGCCGTGGCAGCGTCCCATATAAAGCAGAGGAAGATGGGCACAGATGTTATCCCAGGGCCGGTCTTCCTCAGCAAAAAGAGGAGGATTGGCATGGATGTTAGCTCAGAGTTGATCTTCCTCACAAAAAAATAAAATAAAATAAAATAAAGACATCTCAGTTTAAAGATCAAATAGCATCAGACTTCTCAACAACAACCATCGAGGTAAAAGACAGCAAGAAAGGTCTTTAAAATTCTGCAATATGTGCCGGCCCCATGGCTTAGCGTTTAAGTGCTCACGCTCCGCTACTGGTGACCCGGGTTCAGATCCTGGGCACGCACCAATGCAGCGCTTCTCCAGCCGTGCTGAGGCCACATCCCATGTCCCTAGAAGGCTGTGCAACTAGGACATACAACTATCTACTGGGGCTTTGGGGGAAAAAAAAAAATCAGCAATAAAAGTATTTCCAATCTAGAATTCTATACCCAGATGAACTATTAGTCAAGTATGAATGGAGACATTTTAAGACAACTAAGGTCTCATAACCACCCCTGAGGGGAGCAGTGATATCAACAAAAATGGCAAGCTCTGAAAATTGGCCACTGCAGAAGTGTGATGAAAAAACTAACAAAATTATCAGATACTTTATCCAAAGTCTCAGAATTAACCAAAAGCTCACAGCTACTTAGGAGCACGTTGCTCTAGACATATAGCTGAATCTGAGAATGAACAGCAAGCTCTGTGGAATTTCTGCTTGTCCGGTCCTCTCCTCCACCGTCCAGTTCATCAGTAGCCTTGAAAATAACTGCCCACATTTCCAGGGAAGCCTCCTGAAGAATCACAGGACATGGAGCATTTTCAAAATATGATTCCCAAAGGTTTGTCACTATTTCCCTGGCCAGGGTTCCCTGGAAGACCCTGTGTGCAGGACTGTCTGTGTGACCTGAGAGCTCCCCTCTTGCAAATAACCTTTTCTCAGGAGAGTCTGTTGAAGGTAATCATAGGCCACTGTTGAAAATCAAAGCTGCCTGAGCAGTGGGTAACAGTTTTGGCAAATGATAGAAAAACCACACAGCTTAAAGAGGAGGTTGGGGCATGAACTGTCCACAGGGGCTTTGAAAATCTCTGACACATTCCTGGGAATCTAAGAGGCCATGCAAGTGTAGGGCTGTTTGCAGCTGTCTGTGTGCTCAGGAAAGACTTAGGGGTCCCTTAGCTCTCACCTCCGACTGAAATTGAGGTTCTGTGCAAACAGGAAGTGGAGGCTGAGGGAAAGTTGTAAACTCTAAATTAAGTCTCTGGCAGAGTGTTGAACATATATCCCAATACACACACACACAGAGCACCTCTGTGCAGCCAAGACTGGGAGAGTTATTGGTTCCAGACATTTAAGGAAATCTCTAACCAATCATTAGCTGACCACTAAGCTAAGTGAGTAGAGACTTCAGTGGCCACACACAGCAAGGAAGAGAGACTTTATAGATTTAGTTCAGAAAAGTTACTAAGCAAAGAAACAACTAGAACAACCACAAACAACCACCACAACAAACCCTGGGGAGCAAAGAGAATCTGATTTCCTGAGTTACCATAGTATCTTATTTAAAATATCCAGTTTTCAACAAAAAATTATATGACATGCAAAGGAAGAAGAAAGGAGGGGCCATACACAGGAAAAAGGAATCAATGGAAACTGTCCCTTATGGTGGAGTTGCTGGACACAGACTGCATATCAGCTAATTCAATATGTTCACAGAACTAAGAGAAACCATGTCTAATGAACTAAAGGAGAGTAGCAAAATGATCTCTAGCCAATTAAAGACTATCTGTAATGAGACAGACGTTTTAAAAAGGACCCTGTTGGAAATTCTGGATATGAACAGTACAGTAACACAAATGGAAGTTCACTGCAGGAACTCAAGGGCAGATTTGACCAGGAAGAAGAAAAATCTGAACATGAGGACAGTCAGCTGAGCTGATCCAGGCTGAGGAACAGAAACAAGGATGAAGAAAAATGAGCAGAGATTCAGAAACCTGGGGGCACCATCAAGGATACCACACACACGTTAACAGGAGTCCTAGCAGAAAAACAGAGAGAGATAAAGGACTAGATGGAATATTTGAAGAAATGTTGAAAACTGAATACTCCCCAAATTTGATAAAATACATTAATCTGTACATCTAAGAAGCTCAGTGAACTCCAAGTAGGATAAAATCAGAGATCTACACCTACACACATCACAATCAAATCATCAAAAGACAAAACTGATTTCTTGCTTTGAAAGGAGCAAGAAAGATGTGAGATGCGCCTCATCATGAACAAAGGCTCTGTCCTCAATGATATGAACATCAGATTTCTAATCAGAAACCATAGAGGCCCGAAAGCAGTGGGATGACAATATCTCTCAGGAAGTGACTGGAGGATGTCACAAGCTTAGCAAAGGGCCCCTGGGCTCCACCAATTGTCCAGTCAGGGCAAATGGGGAGCCCAGAGAACAGCCTTGTTGCCCCCGACACCCAGATATAAACTTACTACAGCTACACAAGAGCCTAGGAATCTGGGCTGTGCTGTAAGCCGGGTGAGGACCCTGAGCCTCGCAGGGAGCAACCTCCACCAGAAGACGCCCCACCCAGGCATCCACGGGCCTCATTGAGAACCAGGGCACTTGGTGCTGGGTCTGTGTGTGTGTGTGTGTGTGTGTGTGAGAATATGTGCACCTTGTGTGCAAGTGTGAGCTTGTGTGTTCACGTGAGTGTTGTCTGAGTGTGGCTGGTTTTGTGGGTGTGTAGATTTCTGTGTGGTATTCTGTGGGTGTGTGTGCATGTGTGATCATGAGGGTAATTTTCTGTGAATGGATGAGTTGTTTGTGTGTGATTAGGTGTGTCTGCATCTGTGCGTGTCAAGTGTGCAGTGTGAGGTGATAGGGGCAAATGGAGACCCTCAGCCCACTATGTCTCCCTGCCACCCCCTACAGGTGTGGTTCCTCTCGTCATCAGGCAACTGCCAATGACCTCCCAGGTGAAGGCCTCTCAGGAAGAGGTAGGTGAGACAAGGGAAGTCAAGGATGTGTTCTGGGGATGAGGCTGTGATTACATCAGGGAGTATGAGCTTATGTGACAGGTGGGTGGCAGGATCAAGTCCAAAGACCTCTGCTTCCTCCTTGAAGCTTGTACCATGCTGGTAGTTAATCTGAAGGTGGAAACTTGCCTTTTCTCCCTCCCCACCTGCTATCAGCTGCAGGAGATGGGGGAGGGACAGTACTTCTGGGGCCACATTTGCCCTAACCTTCCCTGGACCCTCCCTGAACCCTCTGGCAGCACAGTCATCCCAAAAGTTTGGCTCAGGGCTGAGGGCAAGGTCAGTCTCAGCTCCCTTTATAAAGAGGGCCCAGGGTGGTCCAGCCCTCAGGCTTGGTCAGAGTGCCCTGCCTGGCCTGGTCCTAGGTTCCTGGTGTGGTGAGGGGTGCCAGTGTGTCCAGAGGAGCCCAGTATCCACTGAGGCAGCCATAGGGCTGCTGACCGGGGAGACACTGGGGCCCCTGGCCATGTCTGTGGCCGTCTTCCTGCTCTTGGTGAACATGATGCACAGTCACCAATTCTGGGCCCCACGCTACCCACCAGGCCCCATGCCCCTGCCTGGGCTGGGCAACCTGCTGCAGGTGGACATCCAGACTCGCCTTGCTGCTTTACTTGGGTGAGAATGGTATGGGAGGGGGAAGCAGAGGCCCTGGGGACCCAACCTGGTAGCACACAGTGGGTGTGGGTGAAGCCACAGGCTGGACAGGGAGCTGAGGGGAAAGGAGGAGGCAGGTTTGAGAGACCTCCTGGGGGAGGCCATCTGTTCAGGGCCTGGAGGACAGTTTGAATTTTCCAATCAGAGGTCAGAGAGAACAAGGGCCTGGAGCAGGGTTGGACTTGGTAATGGGTTTGGGATGCAGTGGGACAGGGCTTAAATTATGTGACCCTGAGTCCCTTCTGAGGACATGAGGAGGAAAGGTCTTGAGACTGGGGGAGAGGAATCTGGTCATGAGTCCCACTGAAATAAAGAAATCGACGTTGAGAAGGGATAGTGACCAGTTCAAATCTGCTGCTTCTGTGAGACCTTGGGCCTCACTGCTCACCTCTGTGACCCTCAGTTTCTTCACCTGTAAAATGGGATGCTAACTTGGTCTACTGACAATGTTGGTGACCTCTGCAAAGTCATAGTTGGGTGGTCTGATCCAACGTGAAGTCCTCTATGGTAGAGGATATGATCCCCAACGTCACAAGGCCAGATAATCTTCTGTACCTGCAATGGTGGGGGCCCAGCTGTCCCCCAAGACCAGCACCAGGAGACGAAGGCCTGCAGCTGGCTGGAGGCCCAAGGTCATGCTCCTCGGGCGGGCGGCTGTGCTCAGGCGCCTGCCCAGGACTTGCCCACTGCTCTTTGGATCTCACGCTTGGGTTGCGGTGTCTCCCCAGGCAATCGGAGGAGGGGCAGACCATGTCCTGGTGGAGATTGGGCCCCTAGTGCCTGGAGACAAGACAGGGCCTAAGACACGTGGGTCTCAAACGTGGAGCAGAGAGAAAGGCTAGGGATTGGTGGGCCCAGGGCATGGAGGAAGGAGCCTGTATCAGGGCTGGGGCCGGAGGAGTGTGGGCCTCTCAGAGGACCAGGTGTGTAGTGAAAGGGGGCGGGATTGCGTGAGCAATGACAGGGGCTGGGGCCAGGAACTATCTGCTGTTAGAAGGGGAGTCAAAGTGGGTGGGATTGGGGGCTGGAAAGGACAAGGCATCGGGGGTTGGGGGAATTGGCGGGGGGTGGGCCTGACCCAGAGATGCAGGACTGTTCGAGCAGGTGCAGAGGGCAGGCCTGTAAAAGGGGGCAGGACTGTGAGAGCATGGCATGGGGTGGAGCCAGGATCCACATTCACACATCATTATCACCCAGAGTCCATACTTTCCATTAGGGTTCACTCTTGGTGGTGTACATTCTATGAGTTTGGACAAAAGTACACTGACATGTATCCACCATTATAGGATCATACAGAGAAGTCACTGCCCTAAATATCCTCTGTGTCCACCTATTCCCTCCCCCAGCCCCTGGCAAACACTGATCTTTTTTGTGTCTCCATAGTTTTGCCTTTTCCAGAATGTCATATAGGTGGAATCACACAGTATGTAGCCTTTTCAGATTGCCTTCTTCACTTGGTAATAGGCATTTAAGGTTCATCCATGGCTTTTCATGGCTTGAAAGCCCATTTCTTTTGCGTGCTAAAGAATATTCCATTGTTGGGATGTACCACAGTTTATCCATTCACCTGCTGAAAGACATCTTGGTTGCTTCCAGGGTTGGCAATTAGGAACAAATTTAATGTAAACCTCCGTGTGCAGGATTTCTGTGGACACAAGTTCTCACCTCCTTTGGTGTAATATCAAGGAGCATGATTGCTGGATCACATGGTAAGAATGTTGAGTTTTGTAAGGAAGCGCCAAACTGACTTCCAAAGTGGCTGTGCCATTTAGCATTCTAACCAGCAATGTATGAGACCGCCTGTTGCTCCACATCCTCCTAGCATTCGGTGTTCTCAGTTTTCTGGATTTGACCATTCTAATAGGTGTGTAGTGGAGATGTATACAGTTTTAAGAATTTTTAAATCGTGGTAAAAAACACAACAAAATTTGCAATCTCAACCAGCAAGTGTACGGTTCAGTAGTGTTAAGTATATTCACATTGTTTTTCAAAGGATCTCCAGAACTTTTTCATCTTGCCAAGACGAAGCCCTGTACCCATAAACTAGGGTACCTCTCTGGGAGGTGGGCCCTGACAGGGTCCCCCTCCCGCCCCTGTTCGCTCCTTGTCCAGGGCCTCCTGCGCCCCCCGGCGCCTACCTGCAAACTGCAGACGCGGCCACCCTGCCGGGGTCTCCCCCTGGATCCCAGCGCTGCGCTGGGTGGGTCCGCACTGCGAGTCAGGTGAGGCAGCCAGGCCCGCGGCCCCACAAGCTGCACGCAGCTTCCACGCACCTTTCTGTCCCCAGCGGGGAGGGGGACTTGCGGGATTTCCTCCGCGGGCGCTCCATGCCGTGGGGGGAGGGGCAAGCCGAGCAAAGTGCCGCCAACTTTCCCAGCGCCCTGGCTGGGGCTGCAGCTCCCTACCTGCTTTCTAGCGCGCTCTCCCTGGGTCGCTCTGCATCGCTTGGGTCCCAGGGCCCCAGGCTTCCTGCTCTGCCATCGTGCTGACGTCACCCCTGGACTCTAAGTTTCAGGTCGCAGTGTCCAGAGGACCCTTCCCTGCTGGGTGAACACTTGTGACATGCATAGTCCCCGGGGGCGGGCTCCCCTCTACCCCAGCAGCTTCACCAGAGCAGAAGCCCAGCGAGGGTGGGCTGAATGTGTTTCTAAAACAGTAAATCTCAGTGACTTACATGTAGAGCCATAGCTCAGAGTCTGCCTTATTATTTATTTTTTTTTTTAGTATTTTCAAAAAATTATTTTATTGAGGTCATACTGACTTATAGCAAGTTTCAGGTGTACATTATTATATTTCAGTTTCTGTATAGACTGCATAGTGTTCACCACCAATAGTCTACTTTTTATATCTCACCATATGTATGTGCCACTTTACCCCTTTTGCCCTCCCTTCTTCCCTCATTCCCTCTGGTAACCACCAATCTGTTCTCCTTATCTACGTGTTTGTCTTCCACATATGAGTGAAATCATATGGTGTTTGTCTTCCTCTGTCTGACTTCTTTTGCTTAGCATAATACCCTCAAAGTCCATCCACGTTGTCCCAAATGGCACAATTTTGTCTCTTTTTATGGCTGACTAGTATTCCATTGTATATATATATATGACATCTTATTTATCCTTCCAACCATTGATGGGCACTTGGGTTGCTTCCATGTCTTGGCTATCGTGAATAATGCTGCGATGAACATAGGGGTGCATATAAATTTTTTTTTTATTATTGATGTTTTAATAGTTTTTAATATTGTCAAATTTTTGGTTGTCCATTTTTGTTTGTCCATCACCATATATATGACTCCCTTCACCCCTTGTGCCCACCCCCCACCCCGATTGCCCCTGGTAACCACAGTCCAGTTTTCTCTGTCCATGTGTTGGTTTATATTCCACATATGAGTGAGATCATACAGTGTTTGTCTTTCTCTTTCTGGCTTACTTCACCTAACATAATACCCTCCAGGCCCATCCATGTTGTTGCAAATGGGACGATTTTGTCTTTTTTTATGGCTGAGTAGTAATCCATTGTATATATATACCACATTTTCTTGATCCAATTGTCAGTCGAGGGACACTTAGGTTGCTTCCACTTCTTGGCTATGGTGAATAATGCTGCAATGAACATAGGGGTGCATAAGCCTCTTTGGATTGTTGATTTCAGGTTCGTTGGATAGATTCCCAGTAGTGGGATGGCTGGATCATAGGGCATCTCTATTTTTAATTCTTTGAGGAATCTCCATACCGTTTTCCATAGAGGCTGCACCAATTTGCATTCCCACCAGCTGTGTATGAGGGTTCCTGTTTCTCCACATCCTCTCCAACACTTGTTGTTTTTTGTCTTGGTGATTATAGCCATTCTAACGGACGTGAGGTGATATCTTAGTGTTCTTTTGATTTACATTTCCCTGATGATTAGTGATGTTGAACATCTTTTCATGTGCCTATTGGCCATCTGTATATGTTCTTTGGAGAAGTGTCTATTCATTTCCTCTGCCCATTTTTTGATCAGGTTGTTTGTTTTTTTGTTGTTCAGTTGTGTGAGTTCTTTATATATTATGGAAATCAACCCCTTGTCAGAGGTATGTTTTGCAAATATTCTCTCCCAGCTTGTGGGTTGTCTGTTCATCTTGATTCTGGTTTCGTTTGTCTTGTAGAAGCTCTTTAATCTGATAAAGTCCCACTTGTTTATTTTTTCTTTAGTTTCTCTAGTCTGGGTAGGCACGTCATCCGAAAAGACTCCTTTATGACCAATGTCAAATAGTGTGTTGCCTATATTTTCTTCTACGAGTTTTATAGTTTCAGGTCTCACCTTCATGTCTTTGATCCATTTTGAGTTAATTTTTGTGAATGGCGATAGCAAATGGTCCACTTTCATTCTTTTGCATGTGGCTGTCCAGTTTTCCCAACACCATTTATTGAAGAGACTTTCCATTCTCCATTGTATGTTCTTAGCTCCTTTGTTGAAAATTAGCTGGTCGTATATGTGTGGTTTTATTTCTGGGCTTTCAATTATGTTCCCTTGATCTGTGTGTCTGTGTTTGTACCAGTACCAAGCTGTTTTGATTACTATTGCTTTGTAGTATGTTTTGAAGTCAGGGATTGTGATGCCTCCTGCTTTGTTCTTTTTTCTTAGGATTGCTTTAGCTATTCAGCGTCTTTTGTTGCCCCATATGAATTTTAGTATTCTTTTTTCTATTTCCGTGAAGAACGTCATTGGGATTCTGATTGGGATTGCATTGAATCTGTAGATTTCTTTAGGTAATATAGACATTTTAACTATGTTTATTCTTCCAATCCATGTGCATGGGATGTCTTTCCATTTCTTTTGTCATCATCGATTTCTTTCAATAATGTCTCATAGTTTCCACTGTATAGGTCTTTCACCTCCTTGGTAAGATTTATTCCTAGATATTTTATTCTTTTTGATGCAATTGTAAATGGTATTATCTTTTTGAGCTCTCTTTCTGTTAGTTTGTTATTAGCATACAGAAATGCAACTGATTTTTGTAGATTGATTTTGTACCCTGCAACTTTGTTGTAGTTGTTGATTATTTCTAATAGTTTTCCAACAGATTCTTTAGGGTTTTCTATATATAAAATCATGTCATCTGCAAATAGTGAGAGTTTCACTTCTTCGTTGCCTATTTGGATTCCTTTTATTCCTTTTTCTTGCCTAACTCCTCTGGCCAAAAACTCCAGTACTATGTTGAATAGGAGTGGTGAGAGTGGGCAGCCCTGCCTCGTTCCTGTTCTCAGAGGAATGGCTTTCAGTCTTTCCCTGTTGAGTATGATGTTGGCTGTGGGTTTGTCATAAATAGCCTTTATTATGTTGAGGTACTTTCCTTCTATACCCATTTTGTTGAGAGTTTTTATCATAAATGGATGTTGTATCTTCTCAAATGCTTCTCTGCATCTATTGAGATGACCATGTGGTTTTTATTCTTTGTTTTGTTGATGTGGTGTATCACGTTGATTGATTTGTGGATGTTGAACCATCCCTGCATCCCTGGTATAAATCCCACTTGATCATGGTGTATGATCTTTTTAATGTATTGCTGTATTCAGTTTGCCAATATTTTGTTGAGGATTTTTGCATCTATGTTCATCACGATATTGGCCTGTAATTTTCCTTCTTTGTATTGTCTTTGTCTGGCTTTGGTATCAGGGTGATGTTGGCCTCATAGAATGAGTTAGGAAGGTTCCATCTTCCTCTATTTTTTGGAATAGTTTGAGAAGGATGGGTATTAAATCTTCTTTGAGTGTTTGGTAAAATTCTGCAGAGAAGCCATCTGGTCCTGGACTTTTATTTTTTGGGAGGTTTTTGATTACCATTTCAATCTCTTTACTTGCGATTGGTCTATTCAGATTCTCCATTTCTTCTTGGTTCAGTTTTGAGAGGTTGTATGAGTCTAAGAATTTATCCATTTCTTCTAGATTGTCCAATTTCTTGGCATATAATTTCTCATAGTAGTCTCTTATAATCCTCTGTATTTCCGTGGTATCTGTTGTAATTTCTCCTCTTTCACTTCTAATTTTATTTACTTGAGCCTTTTCTCTTTTTTTCTTAGTAAGCCTGGCTAAGGGTTTGTGGATTTTGTTTATCTTCTCAAAGAACCAACTCTTTGTTTCATTAATCCTTTCTACTGTTTTTTTGGTCTCAATTTCATTTATTTCTGCTCTGATTTTTATTATTTCTCACCTTCTGCTGACTTTGGGCTTTGTTTGTTCTTCTTTTTCTAGTTCTGTTAGGCATAATTTGAGGTTGCTTATTTGGGCTTTTTCTTATTTGTTAAGGTGGGCTTGTATCGCTATGAGTTTCCCTTTCAGGACCACTTTTGCTGCATCCCATATGGTTTGGTATGGCATATTTTCATTTTCGTTTGTTTCCAGATAGTTTTTGATTTCTCCTTTAATTTCATCAATGATCCATTGGTTGTTCAGTAGCATGTTGTTTAATCTCCACATTTTTGTCACTTTCCCATTTTTTTTTAGTGGTTGATTTCCAGTTTCATAGCATTATGGTCTGAAAAGATGCTTGTTATGATTTCAATCTTCTTAAATTTATTGAGGCTTGCTTTGTTTCCCAACATATGGTCTATCCTTGAGAATGTTTTATGCGTGCTTGAGAAGAATGTGTAGTCAGCTGTTTTTGGATGGAGTGCTCTGTATATGTCTACTAGGTCCATCTCGTCCAGTTTTTCATTTAAGTCTACTATTTCTCTATTGCTTTCTGTCTGGATGATCTATCCATTGATGTAAGTGGGGTATTAAGATCCCCTACTATTATTGTGTTGTTGTTAATGTCTCCTTTTAGATTTGTTAATAGTTGCTTTATGTACATTGGTGCTCCTACGTTGGGTGCACATATATTTATAAGTGATATGTCTTCTTGGTGCAGTTTCCTTTTTATCATTATATATTTCCCTTCTTTGTCTCTCCTAACCAGTTTTATCTTGAAGTCTACTTTGTCTGATATGAGTATGGCAACACCTGCTTTCTTTGCTTTGCCATTAGCTTGGAGTGTTGTCTTCCATCCTTTCACTCTGAGCCTGTGCTTGTCGTTAGAGCTGAGATGTGTTTCCTGGAGGCAGCATATTGTTGGGTCTTGCTTTTTAATCCATCCTGGCACTCTGTATCTTTTGATTGGAGAGTTCAATCCATTTACATTTAGGGTAATTATTGATATATGAGGGTTTAATATTGCTGTTTTGCCACTTATTTTCAGGTTCTTTTGCATTTCTTTTGTTTCTTGTCCTATTTGTTTCGGACTGCCAATTCAGTTTGGTTGTTCTGTCTTATGACTCTTCTAGTTTTCTCTTTGTTTATCATATGTGATTTTGTTTCGATTATTTGTTTAGTGGTTACCTTGAGGTTTGTGTAAAAAATCTTGTGTATGAGACAGTCCATTATCTGATGGCCTCCTATTTCCTTATACTAAGTCAATTCAGTCACTTTCCTCTTCCCCTTCTAAGTCATTCTTGTTATACCTTATTCTATCTTGTGTTGTGGGTGTGTATTTACAGTGATGAGGTTAAACTTAATTTTGGTGAATTCCTTTCTTTGATCTTTGATTTTGGTATTTAAGTGGTTGCTAACCTATTCCAGTAAAGATCTACTATTTTTCTGAGTTTGTCTGCCTACTTTTCTCCTTGCTCCAAGCTTTGTATTCCCTTTCTCTTCTTTTTTCCATGCCTGAGGGCCTTCTTGAGTATTTCTTGTAGTGGGGGTCTCGTGGCCATGAGCTCCCTTAGCTTTTGTTTATCTGAAAGGTACTATTTCTCCACCATATTTGAAGGATATTTTTGCTGGATAGAGTATTCTTGGCTGAAAGTTTTTGTCTTTCAGTATTTTGAATATATCATTCCAGTCTCTCCTAGCCTGTAAAGTTTCGGTTGAGAAATCCGCTGAGAGCCTGATGAGAATTCCTTTGTATGTTATTTTTTGTTTTTGTCTAGCTGCCCATAGTATTGTTTCTTTGTCATTGACTTTGGCCAGCCTTACCACTAGATGTCGTGGAGTGGGCCTTTGCCTGTTGATGTATTTAGGTGATCTGTTGGCTTTGCTTACTGGTATTTCCGGTTCCTCCCCCAGATTTGGGAAGTTCTCAGCTATTATTTCCTTGAATAGGCTCTCTGTTCCTCTTTCCCTCACTTCTCCCTCAGGAATATCTATGATTCTTATGTTACATTTCCTAATAGAGTCATATATTTCTTGGAGACTTTCTTCATTTCTTTTTAGTCTTAGTTCTCTCTCCTTTTCCATCTGGAGCATGTCTGTATTCCTATCCTCTATAATGATAATTCTTTCCTCCATATTATCAGCTCTGTTCTTTAAAGATTCCAGATTCTCCTTTATCTCCTCCATTGGGTTCTTCATCTCCATCAGTACTGATTGGTTTTTCTTTATGATTTCAATCTCTTTTGTGAAGAAACTCCTAATCTCATTGAATTGTTTGTCTGTGTTGTCTCGTATTTGGTTGAGTTTTTTTATGATAGCTATTTTGAAATCTCTGTCGTTTAGGTTATGGATTTCTGTGTCTTCAGGGCTGGTTTCTGGGTGCTTGTCATTTTCCTTCTGGTCTGGTGATTTCATGTATCTTTGCATTGTGGTTCCTGTATTGGCTTTGTTTTTCCTCATCCTGGAAATATCTGGTTGCAATTTCCACCCACTGCCACTGTGTGGGGGTAAAGGGCAGTGTAATCTGAGCCCCCTGCGCTCTGCCCGCCTGTTCGCTGCAATCCGCCGGTCGCTTGGTCTGGTCTGGTCAGCTGAGCTGCAGGGTCCAGCTTGTGGGGAGGGGCGGGGGCTCTCTCTTTTGCCTGCTGGGTCCCTGGCATGGGGGGCTTCTCATTTGCCCCTCTTTATCTGCTCTCCTGGGGTGCTCAGATGTTGATGGTACCCCGTAGCAGTTCTGAGTCCTCTGTGTGGGAGTTTCCCACTGGCTGAGAGAGCCCAAAGAGCTACGGTTTCCCCACAGAGGGCTGCCCCTCCCCCCTCTCTGGGAGCTGCGAGGACCAGGATTGCTGATCTGATCGGGAGGGAGAGGAGTTCTCCTTACCTCTCTCCACTTCCTCCGGGGGCCCAGCACGTTCCACTCTCAGATGTGTGGCAATGTGGATCTTTCCAATCTTGCTTTTCGCTGTCTAGGATTCCATTGTTGGTCTGTGACTGATCCGTTTCTTGTATCTTATCGGGGGATGACTTTATGGGAAAGCTCACTCTGCCATGATGCTGACGTCACTCTCTGCATATAACTTTTTGAATTATAGATTTCATGTTCTTCTGATAAGTACCCACTAGTGGAATAGCTGGATCATCTGGTATTTCTATTTTTAATTTTTTGAGAAATCTCCATACTGTTTTCCATAGTGGCTGCACCAGTTTGCATTCCCACCAGCAGTGTATGTGGGTTCCCTTTTCTCCACATCCTCTCCAACACTTGTTATTTCTTGTCTTGTTAATTGTAGCCATTCTGGCGGGTGTGAGGTGATATCTCATTGTAGTTTTGATTTGCATTTCCCTAATAATTAGTGATGTTGAACACCTGTTGTCCATCGTTGCCTGTATATCTTCTTTGGAAAAACGTCTGTTCACATCCTTTGCCCGTTTTTTGATGGGGTTGTTCATTTTTTTTTCTTGAGTTGTATGAGTTCTTTATATATTTTCAAAATTAACTTCTTGTCGGATATATGATTTGCAAATATTTTCTCACAGTTAGTGGATTGTCTTTTCATTTTGTTGACGGTTTCCTTTGCTGTCCAGAAACTTTTTAGTCTGACGTAGTCCCCTTTGTTAATTAATTAATTAATTTTTTTTTTTTTTTTTGCTTAAGGAAGATTTGCCCTGAGCTAACATTTGTGCCAATCTTCCTCTATTTTGTATCTGGGTTGCCACCAGAGCATGGCCGCAGATCAGTGGTGTACGTCCATGCCTGGGAACAAAAACCAGGCCACCAAAGAGGAGCACACTGAACTTAACAACTAGGCCACAGCACCGGCCCCTTGTTAATTTTTTCTTTAGTTTCCCTTGCCTGAGTAGGCATGGAATTCGAAAAGAAATTAAGACCGATATCAAAGACCGTAATCCTTATATTTTCTCCTGGGAGTTTTATGGTTTCGGGTCTAACCTTCATGTCTTTAATCCATTTTGAGTTAATTTTTTTATATGATGTAAGATAATGGTCTACTTTCATTCTTTTTCATGTGGCTGTCCAGTTTTCCCAACACCATTTATTGAAGAGTCTTTCCTTTCTCCATTGTATGTTCTTGGCTCCTATAATGAAGATTAGCTGTCCGTAGATGTCTGGTTTTATTTCTGGTCTTTCAATTCTGTTCTGTTGATCCGTGTGTCTCTTTTTGTGGCAGTACCATGCTGTTTTGATTACTATAGCTTTGTAGTATATTTTGAATTCAGGGAGTGTGATACCTCCAACTTTATTCTTTCTTCTCAGGATTGCTTGGCTATTTGGGGTCTTTTGTTGGTCCATATAAATTTTAACATTCTTTGTTCTATTTCAATGAAATTGTCATTTGGATTCTGATTGGTATTGTATTGAATCTGTAGATTGCTTTAGTTAATATGGACATTTTAACTACGTTTGTTCTTTCAGTCCATGAGCATGGACTATCTTTCCATTTCTTCATGTCCTTCGATTTCTTTCAATAATGTCTTATAGTTTTCAGTGTACAGGTATTTCACCTCCTTGGTTAAATTTATTCCTAGGTATTTTATTCTTTTCGTTGCAATTGTAAATGGGATGGTAGTCTTGATTTCTCTTTCTGTTAGTTCATTATTAGTGTATAAAAATGCAACTGAATTTTGTATGTTGATTTTGTACTCAGGAACTTTACTGTATTCATTGATAATTTCCAATAGTTCTGGTGAATTCTTTAGAGTTTTATATTTATAGAATCATGCCATCCACAAATAGTGACAGTTTTACTTCTTACTTTCCAATTTTTTCCCTTTTATTTCTTTTTCTTGACTAATTGCTCTGGTTAAAACCTCCAGGACCATGTTGAATAAGAGTGGCAAGAGTGGGCATGCTTGTCTTGTTCCGGTTTTTAGAGGACTAGCTTTCAGTTTTTCACTGTTGAGTATGCTGTTGGCTGTGGATTTGACATATGTGGACTTTTATGTTGAGGAAGAGAATGCATCTGGAGATGGACCTGGAATGCTGATCTGTGAATTTGACCTCCTAGTGTGACGCCTGAGACTCAGTCTCCTCCATGCCTTGGGGACCATAAAGCCACCTGCCTTACAGGGCTATGGGGCAGACATGTGGAGTGAGCAGCAGAGCCTGGCACACGGGTGCCTGATCAATGGAAGCTGCAAGTGCTCAATGATTGCAAAGGCCATCAGCCTCACGATTGTACTGTGTGCTCTGTGTACTCATGAGGTTTCCTCAAGGCCTCCCCGTCCTGGACAACAGGCACCTAGTATCAGGAGGCTCTGCCTGAATTACAGGCTTGTCTGTCCCTGCCCTTCATATCCTCATTAGGGTGACTGTATGGGAGGGCGTGACACATCCAAAACAATGGGGGCATAAAGACAGTTTATCCAGGGCCACTGTGTGACCAACACTCTGACCATCCTGCTCTCTGTGCCCCCCAACACCACCTGATTCTCTGGCAGTCCTGGGCAGAAAGTTGCTGTCCAAAGGACAAGACATTCAACTGAGGCCAATAAGAGGTGAGAAACGGATCCGGGAGTTGCCAGGGTACCTGTCGGTCTTGTCTTCCCAGTCTGTTGAGTGGCCTCAAAATGGCTCTCTCAGTCTCCTGGAGACCCAGCGACTCCAGTTCCCCCAAGTCCAGTCCTCATCCAGACTTTCAAAGCTGACTCAAGCCCACTGCCCCTCACCCTCCTGCACAGGACTTTGCAATTGTTTTGGTCCTGCTGCCACGTCACCTTGGATGCAGTGCCAAGCCAGCCAAAGTCTGCCAGGAGGTCTTCCCAGAAAGTCCTGCTCCAGCCTGGGGCAGTGTCCCCAAGACCCTCAAAGCAGTCTCCACACTGCTGGCCTGGTCTGTCAGCTCTCTGTCTTTCTACTCCTCCTCTTGGTCATGAGCATAGTGGAGCAGGGGCCCACCATCGTCTTCCCCCGCAGGCTGCAAGTGCCTAGCCCAGCATCTAGCACATGGTCCGACCAGTGGGTGTAGAACAGAATCCAAGGCCTGACCAAGGCAAGATGCATGGAAGGCCAGGTAAACTGAGGACAGCCCAGCTAGACCCCAGCAACCCATACCCTCTGGCCCCAGGGCTGGCAGGAGAGTGGGGATGTGGGAATTCAGAAGGGGAGGAGCAGATTTCACAAGCCAAGCAGGAACTGCAAACATTGAAAGCTAATACCAAGAGGACACATCCCTGGGGAGCCCATCACTGGGTGACCATCTGTGAGTCAGGGATGTCCAGAGGCACCCTAGGAAGAAGCCAGTCTTCTTACTGTTGGGGAGTGAATGATGGAGAGAACTGGGGGCATAAAGGGGTGTGGAGTGCCTCCTGCAGGCCCTGCTTCAGCTGGGGAAAAGAGTTTTCCAGCTGTTTCCAGAATGAGAGCTTGCCTCACATACCCCTGCAATGGGTGAGAAGGCCTGACCCCTACCCCGTCCCCACCCTCTGGGCTCCTGAGCCTTCCCATTTGAGTGGGTTTTGGCCTCAGAGTTCCCATCAGCTTCACTGACTTAAAAACTCAGCCTCAAATCCCACCCCTTTTCTTGTTGAAGAAGGAGGGTGCTGAGGCCAGTGGGCAGTGGCCCTGCCCTGGTATGGTGTGGTCACCCCCCTGCTTGGAGTGGGCAAGAGACTGAGCAAGAGGGAGGGCCTGGTAGCCACAATTTCAGCCGGGAGGTGGCATGCACTGGCCCGAGGTGGTGCTGAGGTTGGCATCTTTCCTTGAGGGACCACAGAGTCAGTGTTGGGAGGGATGGGGCTGGAGCAGGGGGGACCTGGCCCAGGGAGAGGGAGGAGGCCGGCAAAGGGGGAGGCCTGAGAATCCATTTCTTGTGGTCCTCAGCAGGCCTGTGAGGGTGTAAAGAAATTACATCATCCCCACTTGGTTTCCATCCCCTTGTCTTCTAGAAAGTGTTTGAGCATCTGATGTTCAAGGAAAAATGATAATGAGGAGGAGGAAGCAGGCTCCCTCCTCTGGGGACAGAGTGACATCCTATGCTAAGCCACCCTAGTACCCTGAGCTTCCTGGCAGCTCAGTCAACAAGGGCAAGTGCCCACCCCACATTTCTCTGAGTCAGGGAAGTGGACTCAGGCACCAGGAGATTCATCACCTGGGTGGCCTCCAGAGCTAGGAGGTCAAGGACCAGTTGGAACGAACTTAGGAAGGGTCTCTTTGCAACGAACTGGCTGGTTGGGTGATTAGGGAGCTCTGAAAACAACAATGCTGCCTCCCCACCCCCAGATTCAAACCTGCAAAGGCCACAACCAAACCGAAACCAAAGAAGTTGAGCCAGCAGCCAGCCAGGTGAGGGTGCTCAGCATCACTGCCCACAGCCTCCAGGTAGGGAGAGGAGGGGTCAGGGGAATCAGCTCCAGGCAACTACTGAGATCAGGTGCCCTGGTGCTGGGTGTGTGTGTGTGTGTGTTTGGTGCATCTGTTAATGTGTATGTGTATGTGGTCTTGTGGGTGTATAAATGTGTGTGTGCATGTGTTTGTGTGCCGTATGTAAGCATGTGGGTAGGGTCTGAATGTGTGAGTGGCTGTAAGTATGTGATCTGTGTCTGTGTGTGTTGAGTGTACTTCTGTTAAGTGAGGAACACAGAGAACCTCATCCCTCCCCCCCATCCCTCTGACCATTGTGACCTCCCTGAGAGTGCCAGTACAAACTTGGGAGGTCAAGGTCACTCAGGAGGAGGCAGGTGAGATATGGAAAGGCAAGACTGTGTTCTGGGGACAAAGCTGTGACCACATTAGGGAGTGTGAGCCTGATATGACAGGTGGAGGGAGGATCAAGTCCAAAGACCCCCTGCTTCTTCCTCAGAGCCTGTACAATGCTGTGGAGTCAGGCGCCCCCACCCTTGGTAAGCACCTGGAGAGGGCAGCAGGGAGAGGACTCTGTGGCAACTCCTGCACCTGACCTTCCCTGGCCCCTCCCTGCACCCTTTAGCAAAACAGTGATACCAACACCTAGGCTCAGGGCAGAGTACAAAGGCCAGTCTCAGCTCCCTTCATAAAGAGGGCCCAGGCTGGTCGAGCCCTCAGGGTTGGTAAGAGTGCCCCGCCTGGCCTGGTCTGAGGTGCCTGGTGTGGTGAGGGGTGCCAGTGTTTCCAGAGGAGCCCAGTACCCACTGAGGCAGACATGGGGCTGCTCATCGGGGAGACACTGGGGCCCCTGGCCATAGCTGTGGCCATCTTCCTTTTCCTGGTGGACCTGATGCATCGGCAACAACACTGGGCCACACGCTACCCAGCAGGCCCCATGCCCCTGCCTGGGCTGGGCAACCTGCTGCAGGTGGATTTCCAGGACCCCCGTTGCTGCTTTACTCGGGTGAGGAAGGTAGGGGGTGGGCACAGAGGTTCTGGGCACACACCTAGCGGCAGAGAGTGGGTGGTGGGGAAGCCACAGGCTGGACAGGGAGCTGGGTGGAAAGGGGCAGGCAGGTTTGAGAGGCCTCCTGGGGGAGGGCATCTTTGAAGGGCCTGGAGGATTGTTCGAATTTTCCAATCAAAGGTCAGAGACAAGAAAGGCCTGAAAAGGGGTGGGACCTGGTAGAAGATTTCAGTTCCAGTTGGACAGAGCTTAAGTTATGTGAGCTTGAGTCCCTTCTGAGGACATCAGGAGGAAAGGTCTTGAGATGTGGGGAGGGGAGTCTGGTCATGAGCCTCATTTAAATCAGGAAGTTGAGGTTGAGAGGGGACAGTGACAAGCTTTAAACTGTTTGCTGCTGTGAGACCTTGGGCCTCACTGCTCACCTCTGTGAACCTCAGTGTCTTTACCTGTGAAATGGGATGCTAACTCGGCCTACTCACAATGTTGGTGACTTTGCAAAGTTGTAGCTGGGTGGTCTGATCCAACGTGAGGTACTCCACCATAGAAGACGTGACTTCTAGCATTATGAGGCCCGATAAAGTCCTTGCACCCTCTTGCTGCTGGAGGCCCATGGGTCCTTCAAAGCTATCGCCAGGAGACTGTGGTCAGCAGCTGGCAGGGGGTGGGTTTGCAGAATGTCTTTGACCCTTGGCCTGCAGCTGCTGCGCCGCTTCGGGGACGTGTTCAGCCTGCAGCTGGGCTGGACGCCAGTGGTCGTGCTCAACGGGCTGGCGGCCATGCGGGAGGCGCTGGTGGACCACGGGGAGGACACCTCTGACCGCCCACCTGTCCCCTTCATCGAGCACCTGGGCTTTGGGCCACGCTCCGAAGGTAAGCAGAGAAGGGGGCACTGTGGCCTGGCGGCGACTGGGCCCGCAGTCTCACGAGACCCGACAGGGCCAAGCGGAGGGAGGGTGGTGGACCTGCGATGCAGGGGAGAGTCAGCAAATTTGAAGGGGCAGCAGGTGGAGTAAGGAGCCTGTGCCAAAAGTGGGGAGGTGGATGTGGGCAGAGCGGAGAGCAGGGCCTTACAGAGAGTGGGCGGACCCTGAGGGGGTACAGTGAGCAGGAAGGGGATGTCCAAGTGGCTGTAATAAGGAGGATGAAGTCACTGTGGGCGGGGCAGGGGGCGGCTTGGGATCTTCTCTGAAGAGGAAGGGGGTCACGGTGGGCAGAGCCAAGAGTGGGGCCAAGCCCTGCCCCCAGTGGGGAAAGCTGGCCAGCAATATGGGCAGGCAGAAAGCTGTACATGTCCCCAGCCGGGCAGGTGGTAGTGGGCGGGACTTAGTTTTGTTGGTTAAGGGATTGAGGTTAGTGTGGGCAAGGGAGGGGACTTGGTTTATGTGCAGAGTAAGGGGCGGGGCCTGTACGGAATGGGGGCGGGACTGCGTGTGCAGGGGCGGGGCCAGGGCATGTCCCTGACATGGACGAAAGGACCGACCAGCCCGTGAGCAGGTATCCGCTAAGAGGCGGGGCCAAGGCGCACCCGAGCCTTGCCCAAGTCCACCTGCCCCTAGGGTTGGTCATGGCCCGCTATGGGCAGTCGTGGCGAGAGCAGAGGCGCTTCTCCGTGTCCACCCTGCGCAACTTCGGCCTGGGCAAGAAGTCACTGGAGCAGTGGGTGACTGAGGAGGCCTCGTACCTCTGTACCGCCTTCACAGACCAGGCCGGTGAGTGCTGGGCTGAGGGACAGGAGACAGGGATGAAGGCGAGGGAAGAGGAGATGGAGGTGACCCCCTGACACGCATCGACCCCTCCCAGGACGCCCCTTTAGCCCCAACGCCCTGCTGAATAAAGCAGTGAGCAATGTGATTGCCTCCCTCACCTTCGGGCGCCGCTTCGAGTACAACGACCTGCGCTTCCTCAAGCTATTGGACCTAACAGAGGACTTACTGAAGGAGGAGAGCGGCTTCGTGCCCGAGGTGTGAGGGTGGAGGGGGCCAAGAAGCCTTGAAGATGAGCTCCATGGAAGAGGCTTCCACCCTGCAATGGGGCCTCCACGGGAGAAGATTTGGATAGAGGGGTGTTGAGTCAGCAGACCCCAGGAGAGGGCTAAGGAACCTGTATTGCTTTCCTTAGAAGCAACTAGAACCCATGCGATGTAGATTTTAGGTTTATCCTCCTGGCATTCACTCCAGGTGAGGGTTTAGGCCCAAAGTAAGGGAGGAACCAGGACATACTGGGGATACCCTGGAAGCAATGGGGACCAGACTGGTGAAGGTGAACACCTGAGTACAGGGAAGACCTAGGACTGCACATCTGTGGCCAACGCAGGTGCTGAACGCGATTCTGGTGCTCCTGCACATCCCGGGTGTAGTCTCCAAGGCCTTTCCAGGGCATAGGACCTTCCTGGCACTGATGGATGAACTGATTGCTGAGCACAGGATGACCCGGGACCCGGCCCAGCCACCCCGCGACTTCACTGACGCCTTCCTGGACGAGGTGGAGAAGGTGAGCTGCCAGGGACAGGGACATGGGTTCTGGGTTTAGGGTCCCATGATGCTTCCAGGCAAGGTGGGGCCTGTGTGTCACCCAGTGATCAGTCACCTGGGGTGATGGGTGCAGAGTGGGAGGCCATTTGGGGTTTCCTTCCTCTGCCCCTGAGCCCACCCTCTCTGTATGGCCCAGGTCAAGGGGAACCCCGAGACCAGCTTCAATGATGAGAACCTCTGCCTGGTGTTGGCTGATTTGTTCCCTGCCGGGATGGTGACCACCTCAACCACGTTGGCCTGGGCCCTCCTGCTCATGATCCTGCACCAGGACGTGCAGCGTGAGCACAGCCTGGAGGCCCAGTGGGATGGGCCAGGGGGGAGAGGGACAGACTGGGGGCCCTGAACTTGGGTTGGCCACCAGGAGCTCTAAGCACAGGCTGGGCCCTGGCTCAGAGGTCAGAGTGACCTCCTCCTCCCTGTGGGCACAGCCCCTGTACAGGAGTCAGGAGGATGTCAGGGCCCAGCCCCCTGGCTTCTGGCCACTGTGGGAACACTTGTCTGTCCAGGCCGTGTCCAACAGGAGATCGATGAGGTGATAGGGCAGGCGTGGCGACCAGAGATGGGGGACCAGGCCCACATGCCCTTCACCATGGCTGTGGTCCATGAGGTGCAACGCTTTGGGAACATCATCCCACTGGGTGCACCCCACATGACATCCCATGACATTGAAGTGCAGAGCTTCCTCATCCCCAAGGTAGGCTTATGGCCCTCCTCACCTCAGCTCAGCTCCACTTGCCCCCTGGTAGCCCCAGCATGGCCATTGCCAGGTGGGGTGAGGACTGGAACCCAAGCCAACTAATCCTCATTTGGACGAGCACCAACTGTCCGAGCCTAGGTGGGTTTGGGGATGAAGCTGAGGCAGGGCTGGCCCTGTCCATTCAGATCCCAAGTCTGTGGGGGAGGACAAACTAAAATGTCCCACAGTGTCTTGGAGGAGCTGTGCATGCAGGGACAGGTGGGAGTGAGGGCGCCCAGGAGAGGCCTGTCCTGTGGCCCTGCCATGGGGACAGGGGAGGTGCCGAGAAGCTTCTTGGACTGAGATTGACTTGAAAGAGTCCAGGTGTGTGCCAGGCAGAGAGGTGGCCCATGTGTGTTTGGTGGCAGGGGTCCGGGCAACCCAAGCCCAGACACTATCCATGCCAGGCATCTCCTGCCAGGGGACAATGCTCATCACCAACCTGTCCTCGGTGCTGAAGGACGAGACCGTCTGGAAGAAGCCCTTCCGCTTCCACCCCGAGCACTTCCTGGACGCCCAGGGCCGCTTCGTCAAGCAGGAGGCCTTCATGCCCTTCTCAGCAGGTGCCTGTGGGGACCCTGGCTCTCTGACCTTTCCTGAGGGAGTCTTGGAGACTTGGCGCCCTGGGCCCCAGGCTCACTGACCCCCCATACCCACCCACAGGCCGCCGCTCATGCCTCGGGGAGCCCCTGGCCCGCATGGAGCTCTTCCTCTTCTTCACCTGCCTCCTGCAGCTCTTCAGCTTCTCGGTGCCTGCTGGGCAGCCCTGCCCCAGTGATCATGGTGTCTTTGGTTTCCTGGTGACCCCTTCCCCCTACCAGCTCTGTGCTGTGCCCCGCTAGAGGGGCAGCACCTAGTCCCCAAACCCCTCCTCAGCAGGGGGCCTGATGTACAATAAACCAGTGTGTTGGCCCCAACCTTGGTGAGTCCCACCTGGGGCCCCTGATCAGTGCCTGGCAGATATGTAGCCTCAGCAGCCTCCCAGGGCCAGCTCCTACCCCTCCTGATCAGCCTTACCTGGCATTTGACCCCCTTTGAGAGATGGGCATACTGAGGCTCAGAAGGTGACGACTTACTCTTAGTCACCCACGGAGACCCTACACTGGCTACTCAAATTAGTGACAAAATCAATACATAGGTCCTAGCTTCTGCTGGGAGTCCAAATGTCCTCTTAGAATAGGATTATTCTGAGAGATTCTCTTAGAATAGGATTCTGAGAGACATCAGTGAGGTCCTGGTGGGGATGGGGAGGGCGCAGTCAGCCTGAATTCCCACATCCCAGACCTGACTTCAGCCACCCCATCATGGGCCAGCAACTCAGCCAGCACCATCAAGCCTCCTACACTGCTTCACCTACGACATCCTGATAGGTGGGGATCTCAGGGATGGCTGGAGAAGGATGTGCCAGGTTAACACCCAGGCTCAGTCCTCAGGTGCCAGAGCCCTCCCTGGGAAGCCTGATGGCAGTCCAGGCGTGACCACTTCTCTGAACCTCTCCGTCACCCCAGGATTGGATGGTCCCCATTTCCCACCCCCTCCTGGATGCTCCTGTCCAGGCACCTGCCCAGTAGAAGTTGGTCACAGCTAGGCTGGAGCTGGAGGAGGAAAATCCTCTGGGCTCCAACCCAGGGCACTGTCCTCTGAGTGGCTGGTTCAGCTGGGGGTCTCAGGAGGCTTGGCCAGGGGCAGAGAATGAGCACTGTGGGGCGAAGGCGTGTCCTAGTGACAGACTTTGGGGTCAACTTTGGACTCATGTGGCAGTGGGATGGCCAGAGGAGAAGGAGGCCATGTGGAGTTCTTGGAGGAGGACACTACGGCTCTTGGCCTTGCTCTGCCAGGACACTCTGTGACCTTGGGCCAGTACCCCCCTGACCTGGGCTTCTGTTTCCCCTTGAGCCAATGAGATGTTTGTACCAGATGGCCACTGGGTCCTATCTTCCTTCTCTGAATCAGGGGCTGTGACCTTCTTAGCCTGGAGCCTCAGCCAAACACAGGGACTGCCACCCTCCACCTGTCCCCACCCCTACAATTTGCTGGCTCTGGACTGAGCACACGGGCAGTGCCCAAGGGTTTCTAACGACTGTTGCTTGCCTGAGTCTTAGGCAGACCCGCCCAGTGCATTTAAGTAACAGTTTGGGGACCACAGGTACTCAGAGCAGAGGCAGCCCCTCCAGGCCTCTGATGCCAGAGGACCCTCACCCAACAGCATCCCTGACGGGGTTCCACCAGCATCTTCCAGGTGCCCTCATGACAGGGAGCTCCCAGCTCTCAGCACTCAGGGAACTGGGTGTGTCCCTTGGCACTGAGTCGGAAAGGCAGCGGGGCCCCCTTCAGCCTCTCCAGAATATCCACTGTCGTGTCAGGGCTTGGTGGCAGGAGGGGGCTGTTCCTGTAGCTTGTCAGGACATAGAGTGTGGATCGGGCCACACTGGGTTTGTGAAGATGTGAGGCCCCTGAGAGGAGACTGGTGGGCCTGCAGAATCAGGAACTTGGGGAACTCATTAGATGCTTTGTCATTCGTGGTCTGTCTTGGGGATGTCAGAGGCTGGGAACTGGCCCCACCAGAGCTTCGTCAGTAGTTGGCAGATCCAGCCCCAGGGCCTTTCCTTCTTCCTCTCTATGTCAGGGCCTCTAAAAAGCACAAACAGGCATGCCCTGTGGGTCCCTTGCTGGGAGGAGCTTACCCAGGGCCAGGCGATCCCCTGATGTCCAGAGAGCAGGTTAGCATTGATAAAAGGCTAGGTATTCCTCTAGCCCAAGGGGAGTGACCTCAAGTTCCCGCCAACCAGTAAGGAAGCAAGAGGCAGGGGAGGATCATTCAGGAAGGTCAGGGCATCTGGCTTTCTGGGCTTCCACCGTACTCTGAAGGATGTGACTCCATTTTTTGATGTTTCACTGCTGACACCCTATAAGCATCACTTCTGTCTCTTCCCTTGTCCCCAATAACTGGACCAGTTTGTAAAATCCCTGGTTCTGTCTCCTTTGCTCCCTACTAGAGTTTGAAACCAGCAAGCTTCTACCCACACAAGTGAGTGCTCACCCAAGCCCATCACCAAACCACAGTAAATATCCAGGCCAGTCTCCTTTCCTGGCTCTCTCAAGCCATTTTGGTCCTGCTTGAGAGGCCAGTCCTGTTTTGCCCAGGGACCTCAATGATGCAAGTAGTAAAGCCTTTCATACTATCCTGGTGAGGGAATGCTGTCATCTGTCCACATCCAAATCGAAATTTGATTGGGAGGTCTCTCCTGCTTTTGCTTGGTGACTGTAACAAGAACCTAAAGACTTGAAGAGTTAAGAGAAAATCCTCAGTTTCAGGAATTCAAGGAGCATCAGACTTGTCAACACCAACTCTTGAGGTAGAATACAATGAGAAAGGTGTTCACAATTCCACGGGAAAGTTATTTGCAATCTAGAATTCTATACCCAGCTGAACTATTAGTCAAGTATGAGTGGAGACATTTTTAAGACATCTAAGATCTCAAAAGACTCCTCAGGAGAGCAGTTATATCAGCAAAAATGGCAGAGCTCTCAAAAGTTGCCACTCCAAAAGAGCAATGAAAAAACTGGCAAAATGATCAGATACTTTTTCAGAAGTCTGGGAATTAACCAAAAGCTTACAGCTAGTCAGGAGCATTATTTCAGGACACATAATGAATCTCAAAATGAACAGCAAGCTCTGTGGCATTTCCACTTCCCTGGTCCTATCCTCCACTCTCCAGCTCAGCAGGAGCCTTGAAAACAACTCCCAGCACCCCCAGGGAAGCCTCCTGAGGGAGCACAGGACATGGAGCATTTTCAAAGCCTCAATCCCAAAGAATTGTCACTATTTCCCTGGCTGGGGGTTCCCTGGAAGACTCCGTGAACAGGGCTGTCTGTGTGACCTGAGAGGTCCCCTCGTGCAAACAGCTTTTTTTCAGGAGAGTTTGTTGAAGGTAATCAGAGGCCACTGTTGAAAATCAAAGCTTCCTGAGGGAATGGATAATAGTTGGGGCAAATGATACACTAACCACACAGCTTAAAAGGAGAAGCTGGGGCATGAGGTGTCCACAGGGGCCTTGAAGAGCCCTGACATATTCCTGGGAATCTAAGAGGCCATGCATGTGTGTAGGGTTGTGTGCTGCTGTGTGTATTCTCAAGAAAGACCTGCAGGGGCCCTAAGCTCTCACCTCTTACTGACCTTAAGCTTCTGTGCAAACAGAAAGTTTGCAGAGGAAAAGGCACAGGAAAAGTCTTAAACTCTAAAGCCAGTGCCTGGCTACATGTTGAAAGTATCCTTCAACACACACAGGGAGCACTTCTGTGCAGCAAAGGCTGGGACAGTGATTGTTCCAGACAATTAAAGAAATCTCTAACCAATCATTAGCTGACCACCAAGCAGAGTAGAGACTTCAGTGGCCACAAACAACAAGGTATAGAGACTTTATAGAATTAGTTCAGAAAAATCACTAAGCAAAGAAACAACTACAACACAAACCCATAACGCCAATCCTAGGGAGCAAAGAGAATCTGGTTTCCAGTTGCCACATTATCTCACCTGAAATGTTCAATTTTCAACCAAAAAATTGCAAGATATTCAAAGGAACAAGAAAGTGTGGCCCATCCAGAGAAAGAAGGAATCAATGGAAACTGTCCCTAATGGTGGAGTTGTTGGACACAGACTGCGTATCAGCTAATTCAATATGTTCACAGAACTAAAATAAACCATGTCTAAAGAAGTAAGGGAAAGTGGGAGAGTGATGTGTCACCAGTTAGAGAATCTCCATAATGATGCCCTCCCCCACCAGAGGCTCCGTTGTGCCTGTGCTCTGGCCCCAGTGGCTCTGGCTTGCCCATGCCATGGTCCCAGCTGCTTCAGCTCTACCACACCCAAGTTCCAGCTGCTTCAGCTTGGCAGTGCTCAGGCTCCAGCTGCTTCAGCGCCAGCTACTTCAGCCCAGCCATGCTCTGGCTCCAGTTTCTTTGGTCCAGCTGCACTCCAGCTCCTGCTCCAGCTTCTTTTGCCCAGCCACACTCCAGCTAATGCTGCTTCAACCCAGCTGCACTCCAGCTCCAGCTGCTTTGACCCAGCTGAACTCCAGCTCCAGCGGTTCCAATGCTCCAGCACCAGCTGCCTCCACTCAGCGGCACTGAGGCTTGGCTGTGCACCAGCTCTGGCTTCTTTGGACTAGCCACACCCAAGCTCCAGCTGCTTCAGCCTAGCTGTGCTCCAGGCCCAGCTGTTCCCCCACTCCAGCTCCAGCTGTTCTCACACTCCAGCCCCAGCAGCCTCTGCTTGGCTGCACTTCAGCTCAACTATGCTTCAGCTCAGCTGCAGGCTTACCAGAGCACCCACAGATTGAGATGGGCTCAGAATACACAGCTCTTGACCCCCACCCAGTGATGGCAGGAGGAACCTGCGACCAGATATTTTCACTATGAGGAAAAATAAGCCAACACCATCAGGCACTATGCAAAAATATATTAAATCTCCAGAACAGAAGGAAAATGACAAGTACACAGAAATAAACCCTGAAAGCACAGAAATGTATAACCTTAATTACAGAGAATTCAAAATAGCTGTCATAAAAAAGCTCAACAAAATACAGGAAAATACAGATACACAGTTCAATGAAATCAGGAATTTCTTCACAAAAGAGATTGAAACTATAAAGGAAAATCAATCAGAAATCTTGGAGATCAAAAACACAATGGCGATGATAAAGACAAATCTGGAAGCCTTAAGCATCAGAGCTGACAATATGGAGGAAAGAATTAGCAATATTGAGGACAGCAATGCAGAAATGCTCCAGATGGAGGAGGAAAGAGAACTAAGATTAAAAAGAAATGAAGAAACTCTCTGAGAAATATCCAACTCAATTAGGAAATGCAACATAAGGACTATAGGTATTCCAGAGGGAGAAGAGAGGGAAAAAGGAGCAAAGAACTTGTTCAAAGAAATAATAGCTGAGAACTTCCCAAATCAGGGGAATGAGCTGGAAATACCAGTGAATGAAATCAATAGATCTCCTAAATATATCAACATGAAAAGACCCTAACCAAGGCATATATTAGTAAAGCTGGCAAAATTTAACAACAAAGAAAAAATATTAAGGGCAGCTAGGCAAAAAGAAAATTAATGTACAAAGGAATTCTTATCAGGCTCTCAGCCTACTTCTCAACAGAAACGTT
Source organism: Ceratotherium simum simum (assembly GCF_057802395.1). Classification (NCBI taxonomy): domain Eukaryota; kingdom Metazoa; phylum Chordata; class Mammalia; order Perissodactyla; family Rhinocerotidae; genus Ceratotherium; species Ceratotherium simum. Next base: position 8,255,099 of record NC_141924.1, read on the forward strand.
ACAGGTTAGGAGAGAGTGGAACGATATATTCAAAATTCTGAAAGACAAAAACTTTCAGCCACGAATACTCTATCCAGTGAAAATATCCTTCAAATGTGATGGAGAAATAATAACTATCCCAGATAAGCAAAAGCTAAGGAAGTCCATTGCCACAAGACCCCCCCACTACAATAAGAGCTCAAGAAGGCCCTGATGCCAGAGAAAAAACAGAGAAAGGGGTTACAAAGCTTTGAACAAGGAGGAAAATAGGGAGACAAAACCAGAAAAATTGCAGTGCTCTATCAGAATAGATTAGCAAACACTTAATTATAAAACCAATGATCAAGGGAAGGAAGACACCAATAATAAATATAACCTCATAACTTTAAACACAAACTCACAACACAAGATGGAATGAGTTGTGACAACAATAACATAGAAGGGGAAGAGGAAAGGGATTGAATTGACTTAGTCTAAGGAAATAAGAGGTCATTAGAAAACGGACGATCACATCCATGAGGTTTTTATAGAAACCTCATGGTACCCACTAATCAAATAATCAGAACACTGTCAGACACGATAAATACAGAGAAAACTAAGATAGTCACTATACAGAACTACCAGACTGAATTGGTAGGCCGAAACACCTGGGACAAGAAACAAATAAATGCAAAAGAACTGGAAAGTGAGCAATAAAATAGCAACATTAAGCCCTCATATATCAATAATTACCCTAAATGTAAATGGACTGAACTTTCCAATCAAAAGACACAGAGTGGTAGGATGGATTAAAAAACAAGACCCAGCAATATGCTGCCTCCAGGAAATGCATCTCAGCTCTAAAGATAAACACAAGCTCAGAATGAAAGGATGGAAGACAATACTCCAAGCTAATGACAAACAAAAGAAAGCAGGTGTTGCCACACTTATATCAGACAAAGTAGACTTCAAGGTAAAACAGGTAATGAGAGACAAAGAGGGGCAATATATAATGATAAAAGGGACACTCCACCAAGAAGACATATCACATATAAATATATATGCACCCAACACAGGAGCACCAAAGTATATAAAGCAACTACTAACAAACCTAAAAGGAGATATTAACAACAACACAATAATAGTAGGGGATCTTAACACCCCACTTAAATCAATGGATAGATCATTCAGACAGAAAGTTAATGAGGAAATAGTGGCCTTTAGTGAAAAACGAGATGGACTTAATAGATATATATAGAGCACTCCATCTGAACACAGCAGATTATACATTCTTCTCAAGTGCACATGGAACATTCTCAAGAATAGACCACATGTAGGGAAACAAGGCATGCTTATATAAATCTAAGAAGATTGAAATCATAACAAGCATCATTTCCAACCATAACACCATGAAGTTAGAAATCAACTACAACAAAAAAAACTGGGAAAGTGACAAAGATGTGGAGACTCAACAATATGCTACTAAACAACCAATGGATCATCGATGAAATTAAAGGATAAATCAGATCATATCTGGAGACAAATGAAAATGAAAACTGTACCAATCATTTGGGATGCAGCAAAAGTGGTCCTAAGAAGGAAACTCACAGCAATACAGGCCCACCTTAACAAACAAGAAAAAGCCCAAACTACGCCTACAGAATTAGAAAAAGAAGAAGAAACAAAGCCCAAAGTCAGCAGAAGGAGGGAAATAATAAAAATCAGAGCAGAAATAAATGAAATCAAAATAGAAAAAAAACAGTAGAAAATATCAATGAAACAAAGAGCTGTTTTGTTGAGAAGATAAACAAAATGGATAAACCCTTAGCCAGACTCACCAAGACAAAAAGAGAGAAGGCTCAAATAAATAAAATTAGAAACGAAAAAGGAGAAATTACAATGGATTTAATTGAAATCTGTTGTGGATTTTAATTGAAATCCACAGAAATACAAAAGATTATAAGAGAATGCTATGAAAAACTATATGCCAACGAATTGGACAAGATTGAAGAAATAGATAATTTCTTAGACTCTTACAGCCTCCCAAAACGGAATCGAGAAGAAATAGAGAATCTGAATAGACCAACCACAAGTAAAGAGATTAAAACAGTAATCAAAAACCTCCCCAAAAATAAAAGTCCAGGACCAGATGGCTTCTCTGCAGAATTTTACCAAACATTCAAAGAAGATTTAATGCCTATCCTTCTCAAACTATTCCAAAAAATAGAGGAAGATGGAACTCTTCCCAACACATTCTATGAGGCCAACATCACCCTGATACCAAAGCCAGACAAGGACAATACTAAGAAGGAAAACTACAGACCAATATCCTTGATGAACATAGATGCAAAAATCCTCAACAAAATATTGGCAAACCGAATACAGCAATACATTAAAAAGATCATACACCGTGATCAAGTGGGATTCATACCAGGGACACAGGGATGGTTCAACATTTGCAAATCAATCAATGTGATACACCATATTAACAAAATGAGGAATAAAAACCATATGATCTTCTCAATAGATGCAGAGAAGGCATTTGACAAGATCCAACATCCATTTATGATAAAAGCTCTCAACAAAATGGGTATAGAAGGAAAGTACCTTAACATAATAAAGGCCATATATGACAAACTCACAGCCAACATCATACTCAATGGGGAAAAACTGAAAGCCATCCCTCTGAAAACAGGAACAAGGCAAGGGTGCCCACTCATGCCACTCTATTCAACACAGCATTGGAGGTGCTGGCCAGAGCAATTAGGCAAGAAAAGAGAATAAAAGGAATCCAAATAGGTAACGAAGAAGTGAAACTCTTGCTGTTTGAAGATGACATGATCTTATATACAGAAAACCCTAAAGAATCCATTGGAAAACTATTAGAAATAATCAACAACTACAGCAAAGTTGCAGGGTACAAAAATCAACTTATAGAAATCAGTTGCATTTCTATATGCCAATAATGAACTAACAGAAAGAGAATTCAAGAAGACAATCCCATTTACAAATGCAACAAAAAGAATAAAATATATAGTAATAAATCTAACCAAGGAGGTGAAAGATCTATACAATGAAAACTATAAGACATTATTGAGTGAAATCAGTGATGACACAAAAAAATGGAAAAATATTCCACGCACATGGATTGGAAGAATAAACATAGTTAAAATGTCCATACTACCTAAAGCCATCTACGGATTCAATGCAATCTCAGTCAGAATCCCAATGACATTCTTCATGGAAATAGAACAAAGAATGCTAAAATTCTTATGGGCAACAAAAGACCCCGAATAGCTAAAGCAATCCTGAGAAAAAACAACAAAGCTAGAGGCATCACAATCCCTGACTTCAAAATATACTACAAAGCAATAGTAATCAAAACAGCATGGTACTGGTACAAAAACAGACACACAGATTCAATGGAACAGAATTGAAAGGCCAGAAATAAAACCACACATCTGCAGGCAGCTAATCTTCAAAAGGAAACCAAGAACATACAAGGGAGAAAGGAAAGTTCCTTCCATAAATGGTGCTGGGAAAACTGGACAGCCACTTACAAAAGAGTGAAAGTAGACCATCTTCTTTCACCATACACAAAAATGAACTCAAAATGCATCAAAGACCTGAAGGTGAGACCTGAAAGTATAAAGCTCCTGGAGGAAAATATAGGCAGTACACTACTCGTCATAAGACATAAAGGGATCTTTTTCGAATTCCGTGTTTACTCAGACAAGGGAAACAAAAGGAAAAATAAGCAGGTGGGACTTCATCAGATTAAAGAGCTTCAACAAGGCAAATGATACCAGGATCAAAACGAATAGGCAACCCACCAGCAGGGAAAAAATATTCGCAAAACATATATCTGAGAAGGGATTAATCTCCATAATATATAAAGAATTCACACAACTGAACAACAAGAAAACAACCTGATCCAAAAATGGGCAGAAGAAATGAACAGACACTTCTCCAAAGAAGATATACAGATGGCCATAGGAACAGGAAAAGATGCTCAACATCACTAATCATCAGGGAAATGCAAATCAAACAACACTAAGAAATCACCTTGCACCCATTAGAATGGCTATAATCACCAAGACAAAAAACAATAAATGCTAGAGAGGCTGTGGAGAAATGGGAACCCTAATTCACTGCTGGTGGGAATGCAAACTGGTGAAGCCTCTATGGACAACAGTATGGAGATTCCTCAAAAAATTAAAAGTAGAAATACCCTATGATCCAGCTATCCCACTACTGGGAATCTATCCAACGAACCTGAAATCAGCAATCCAAAGAGGCTTATGCACCCCTATGTTCATTGCAGCATTATTCACTATAGCCGAGAAGTGAAAGCAACCCAAGTGTCCCTCGACTGATGACTGGATAAAGAAGATGGGGTATATACATACAATGGAATACTACTCAGCTGGAAAAAAAGACAAAATCGTCCAATTTGCAACAACATGGTTGGACCTGGAGAGTATTATGTTAAGCGAAATAAGCCAGAAAGAGAAAAACAAACACCACATCATTTCACTTATAAGTGGAAGATAAACTAACACATGGACAGAGAGAAATGTTTGGTGGTTACCAGGGGCAAAGGAACTGGGGGTGGGCACAAGGGGTGAGTGGATGCATTTATATAGTGACTGACAAGCAATACAATAAAAATTTCACTATAAAGAAAAAAAAAGAATATCCATAATGGGATGGAAAGTATAAAAAGGAACCAAGTAGAAATTCTGGAGTTGAAAATACAATAACTGAAATGAGGGTTCACTACAGGAACTCAAGAGCAGATTTGAGAAAAATCAGCAAACATGAGGACAGGCATCTCAGCTGATCCAGGCTGAGAAACAGAAACAAGGATGAAGAACATGAGCAGAGATTCAGAAACCTGTGGGGCACTCAGGGATACCACACACACGTAATGGGAGTCCTAGCAGAAGAAGAGAGAGAGATAAATGACTAGAAGCAATATTTGAAGAAATGTTGAAAACTGAATAATCACCAAATTTGATGAAAAACATTACTCTACACATCCAAGAAGTTCAGTGAGCTCCAAGTAGGATAAAATCAGAGACCTACACCTACACACATCATCAACAAAGTATCAAAGACAAAGAGAGAATTTTGAAAGCAGCAAGAAAGATGGGTGATACACCTCATCATGAACAAAGGATCCGTCCTCAATAACATTGACATCAGATTTCTAATCAGACACCACAGAGGCCAGAAAGCAGTGGGATGACAATATCCCTCAGGAAGTCACTGGAGGATGTCACAAGCTTGGGAAAGGGTATCCGGGCTCCAGCAATTGTCCAGTGGGTAAATGGGGAGTCCAGAGAAGAACCCTGGTACCCTTGACACCCCAATTTAAATTTGCCACAGCTACACCAGAGCCTAGGTATCTGGGCTGTGCTGTAAGCCAGATGAGGACCCTAAGTCCCACAGGGAGCAGCCTCCACCAGAAGAGGTCCCATCCAGGCATCCAGGAGCCTCGCTGAGAACCAGGCACTTGGTGCTGGGTCTGCCTGTGTGTGTCTGTGAGAATCTATGTGCCTTGTGCGCAAGTGTGAGTTTATGTGTTCATGTGAGTGTTGCCTGAGTGTGGGTGGCCTTGTGGTGTCTATATGTCTGTGTGGTGTTTCTGTGGGTGTGTGTGCTTGTGTGAGCATGAGGGTGAGAATCTGGGAATGGATTAGTGGTTTGTGTGTGATTATGTGTGTCTGTGTCTGTGCATGTCAGGTGTGCAATGTGAGGTGAAGGGGACAAATGGAGACCTCAGCCCCTTCTGTCTCCCTGACAACCCCTATACCCGTGATCTGCTTCATCACCAGGCAAGTGTCAATGACCTCCCAGGTGAAGGCCTCTCAAAAGAAGGCGGGTGATAAATGGGAGGGCAGGGATGTGTTCTGGGGTTGAGGTAGTGATCACATCAGGTAGCGTGAGCCTAATGTGACAGGTGGGTGGCAGGATCAAGTCCAAAGACCCCTACTTCTTCCTCAGAGCCTGCACCATGCTGGAGTCAGACTGGGGATGGGGCTTTCCCTTTTCTTCCTGCTCCCTCACCACCTGGGAGAAGCACCAGGAGAGTGGGGAGACACAGGTCTTCTGTTCCACCCCTGCGTGGACCTTCCCTGGCCTGTCCCTGCACCCTCTGGCAGCTCACTCATGTCAACAGGTTGGCTCAGGGCAGAGAGCAAAGGCCAGTCTCTGCTCCCTTTATAAAGAGGGTCCAGGCTGGTCGAGCCCTCAGGGTTGGTGACAGTGCCCTCCCTGGCCTGGTCCTAGGTCCTGGTGTGGTGAGGGGTGCCAGTGTGTCCAGAGGAGCCCAGTGCCCACTGAGGCAGCCATGGGGATGCTGACCGGGGAGACACTGGGGCCCATGGCCATGGCCATCTTCCTTTTCCTGGTGGACCTGATGCACCACCGCCAATGCTGGGCCCCACGCTACCCACCAGGCCCCATGTCCCTGCCTGGGCTGGGCAACCTGCTGCAGGTGGACTTCCTGGAGAGGCATTGTTGCTCTATTCGGGTGAGGAAGGTGGGGGTGGGCACAGAAGCCCTGGGGACCCCACCTAGCAGCAGACAGCTGGGGTGGTGAAGCCACAGGCTGGACAAGGAGCTGGGTGGAAAGGAGGAGGCAGATTTGAGAAGCCTCCTGGGGGAGGGCATCTGTGCAGGACTGGAGGACAGTTTGAATTTTCCAGCCAAAGGTCAGAGAGGACAAAGGCCTGGAGGGAGGTGGAATTTGGCAGTGGGTTTGGGAACCAGTGGGACAGAGCATAAGTTATGTGAGCCTGAATCCCTTCTGAGGATATCAGGTGGAAAGGTCTTGAGATTGGGGGAGAAGTGTCTGGTCATGAACCCCATTTACATCAGGAAATCGAGGTTGAGAAGGGACAGTGACCAGGTTCAAATATTTTGCTGCTGTGAGAACTTGAGCCTCACTGCTCACCTCTGTGAACCTCAGTTTCTTCATCTGTAAAATCAGATGCTAACTTGGCCTATTGAACAAGGTTGGTGACCTCTGCAAAGTCATAGCTTAGCAATCTGATGTAACGTGAGGTCCTTAGCCATAGAGAATATGACCCGTCCCATCACAAGGCCAGATAAAGCTCTTGCATCCGCACCTCTAGGGGCCCAGGGGTCCCCCAAAGCTAGCACCAGGAGACTGGGGCTGGCAGCCCTTCAGAGGCCAGGCTTGACCAATGAGCATCCTGGAGCCTCGGCCTGCAGCTCTGGCCCGGCTTCTGGGACCTGTTCAGCCCGCAGCTGGCCTGGATGCCCGTGGTCGTGCTCAACTGGCAGGCAGCCACCCGGGAGGCGCTGGTGTACCGCAGTGAAGACTTGCCTACTGCTCCTGGTTCCCACAGTTTGACTGGGGGCTGAACACAAGGCAAGCAGAGGAGGGGCAGACTGTGTCCGAACCTGGACTGGGCCCTCAGTGATGGAGAGAATAACTAGGGAATGGTGGGCTCAGGGCACGCAGGATGAAGCCTGTACAATGGTTGATGCAGGAGGAGTGTGGGCCTGTCACAGTGCCAGGCCTGTAGGGAAAGGGGGCAGGACTGTGTGGGCAATGACCCAGGTGGGTCAGGACCTGTCTGCTGTTGGAAAGGGAGGATCAAAGTGGGAGGGATTGGGGGCAGGGGAGGACAAGACGTGCATGGGGAGAGGGGGATTGGCTGGGGTTGGACCTGACCTAAGGAGTCAGGACTGTGAGAGCAGGGCAGGGGGTGGGGCCGGGACCCACATTGACACATCATTATCACCCAAAGTCCACAGTTTACATCAGGGTTCACTTTTGCTGTTGTATATTCTATGGGTTTGGGCAAATGTACACTGACATATTTCCACCATTATAGGATCATACAGAGAAGTTTCACCGTCCTAAATATCCTCTGTGTCCCCCCAGCCCCCGGCAAACACTGATCTTTTTTGCATCTCTATAGTTTTGCCTTTTCCAGAATGTCATGTAGGTGGAATCGTACAGTATGTAGCCTTTTCTGATTGCTTTCTTTCACTAGGTAATAGGCATTTAAGGTCCATCCATGCCTTTTCATGGCTTGATAGCTCATTTCTTTTGAGCGCTGAAGAATGTTCCATTGTCGAGATGTACCACAGTTTATCCATTCACCTACTGAAAGGCCTCTTAGTTGCTTCTGAAGTTTGGCAATTATGAGCAAAGCTGCTGTGAACATCCCTGTGCAGGTTTTCTGTGGACATAAGTTCTCAGCTCCTTTGAGTCAATATCAAGGAGCGTGATTGCTGGATCATATGGTAAGAATGTTTAGTTTTGTAAGGAACCACCATACTGACTTCCAAAGTGGCTGTGCCATTTTGCATTCTCACCAGCAATGTATGAGACCTCCTGTTGCTCCACATCCTCGCCAGCATTCGTGGTTCCCAGTGTTCTGGATGTGACCATTCTCATAGGTGTGTAATGGAGATGTACATTTTTTTAAGAAATTTTAAATCTGGTCAAAAAACAACACACAACAAAATTTGCCAACGCAACCAGTGAGTGTACACATTCAGTCGTGTTAAGTATATTCATATTGTTGTGCAGCAGATCTCCAGAACTTTTTCACTTGCCAAGACTAAGCCCAGTACCCATAAACCATCCCTGGGAGGTGGGCCCTGTCCAGCTCCCTCTTCCCCTCTGTTCCCTCCTCGGCCGCGGCCTCCTGCGCCCCCCGGCGCCCGCCTGCGGAACTGCAGACGCGGCCGCCCTGCCGGGGCCTCCACCTGGATCCCAGCGCTGCGCTGGGCGGGTCGGCACTCGAGTCAGGTGAGGCGGCCAGGCTCGCGGCCCAACAAGTGGACGCAGCTTCCACTCTTCCTTTCTGTCCCCAGGGAGGAGCGGGAATTGGGGGGTTTCCTCCGCGGGCGCTCCATGCCGCGGGGGGAGGGGCAAGGCGAGCCAAATGCCACCAACTTGCCCAGCGCCCCGGCTGGGGCTGCAGCTCCTTACCTGCTTTCTAGGGCTCTCTCCCAGCGTTTGCCCCGCATCACATGGGGGAACCAGGGCCGCTGCTCAGTCCTTCGGGGACCAGGGCCTGATGCTTCCTGGTCCGCAATTGTGCTGACGTCACCCCTGGACTCTAAGTCTCAGGTCACAGAGGCCAGAGGGCACTTCCCTGTGTGGGTGGACACCAGTGAAACGCGTGGTCCCTGGGGGGGCTCACCCCTCTATCCCAGCGGCTTCACCAGAGCAGAAGCCAGCCAGGGCGGGATGAGTGTGTCTCTAAAATAAGAAATCTCACCAACTTACATGTGGAGCAGTAGCTCAGAGCATGTGTTTTGAGATGGACCTGAATGCTGCTCTGTGACTTTGACCTCCTGACCTGACCCCTGAGACTCAGTCTCCTTCATGCCTTGGGGACCCTAAAGCCACCTGCCTTACAGGGTTGTGGGGAGGACACGTGGAGTGAGCAGCAGAGCCTGGCACGTGAGTGCCTGATCAATGGAAGCTGCAATTGCACAATGATGGCAAAGGCCATCAGCCTCACGATTGTACTGTGTGCTCATTGTACTCACGAGGTTTCCTCAAGGCCCAACCCCCCCCCCGTCCTGGACAACAGGCCCCCAGTTTTGGGGACTCTGCCAGAATTACAGGCACTTCTGTCCCTGCCCTTCATATCCTCATTAGAGTGACTGCTTGGGAGGGCGTGACACATCCAAAACAAAGGGTGGATAAAGACAGTCTATCCAGGGCCACTGTGTGACCAACACTCTGACCATCCTGCCCTCCCGCTGACACCACCTGATTCTCTGACAGTCCTGGGTAGAGAGTTGCTGCCCACAGGACAGGACATTCAACTGAGGGCAATGAGAGGCCACAGGCTGGATCCGGGAAGTTCCCAGGGTGCCCGTGGGTCTTGTTCTCCTGGTCTGTTGAGTTGCTTCAAAGCTAGTGTTCCTGCTGCCGGGAGATCCAGGGACCTCAGTTCCCCACAGTCCAGTCCTCGGCCAGATTTACAAAGCCTGAATCTTGAGCTGCTGCTCTCCTGCTTCCCCTCACCACCCTGTATGGTACTTTGCAGTGGCACTTTGGTCTTGCCGCCAGGTCACCTTGGCTTGCAGTGCCAAGCCAGGCAACATCCTCCAGGAAGTCTTCCCAGAAAGTCCTTCTCCAGCTTGATGCAGTGTCCCCATGACCCTCAAAGCAATCCCTGCACTGCTGGCCCAGCCTGTCAGCTCTCAGCCTTCTCACTCCTCCTCTTGGTCATGAGCACCTTGGAGCAGGGGCCCACCATCGTCTTCCCGCCAGGCTGTGAGTGCCCAGCCCAGCACCCAGCACATGGTCTGTCCCGGGGGGGTGGAACAGAATCCAAGGCCTGAGCAAGAAAGGTGCAGGGAAGGCCAAGTAAACTGAGGAAAGCCAGCTGGGCCCCAGCAAGCTATACCCTCTGGCCCCAGGCCTGGCGGGAGAGTGGGGATGTGGGAATTCAAAGGGGAGGAGCAGCTTTCACAAGCCAAGCAGGAACTGCAAATATTGAAAGCCAATACCACCAAGAGGCCACAGTCCCAGGGAGCCATCTCTGGGTGGCCATCTCTGAGTGGGGGATGTCCAGAGGTACGTTGGGAGAAGCTGATCCTCTTACTGTTGGGGAGTGAGGGAGAGAGAGAACTGGGGGTACACGGGGGTGTGGAGTGCCTCCTTCAGGACCTGCTTCAGCTGGGGGAGAGAATACTCCAGCTGTTTCCAGAATGAGAGCTTGCCTCACACACCCCTGGGATGGGTGAGGGGGCATGACCTCTACCCAAGAAATGCCCCTTCCCCACCCTCTGGGCTCCTTTCCCTTCCCATTTGAGTGGGTTTTGGCTTCAGAGTCCCCATCAACTTCACTGATTTAAACACAGCCTCAAATCCCACCCCTTTTCTTGTTGAAAAAGGAGGGTGCTGAGGCTGGCGGGCAGCAGCCCTGCCCTGGCATGGTGTGGTCACCACTGTGCTTGGAGGCAGTGAGAGGCTGAGACACACGGAGGGCCTGGGAGCTACATCTAGCTGGGAGGCGGCACACACTGGCACGGGGTGATGCTGAGATTTGCATCTTTCCTTGAGGGACCAGAGAGTCAGGAGTGGAAGGGATGGGGCTGGAGCAGGAGGACCTGGCCCAGGGAGAGGGAGGAGGCCAGCAAAGGAGGAGGCCCGAGAATCCACTCCTGTGGTCCTCAGCAGGCCTGTGAGGGTGTAACGAAAATACGTTGTCCCCACTTGGTTTCCATGCCCTTGTCTTCTAGAAAGAGTTTGAGCAGCTGATGTTCAAGGACAAATGACAATGAGGAGGAGGAAGCAGGCCCTCTCCTCTGGGGACAGAGTCACATCCTACGCTAAGCCACCCTAGTCCCCTGAGCTTCCTGGCAACTCAGTCAACAAAGGCGAGTGCCCACCCCACATTTCTCTGAGTCAGGAAAGTGGACACAGGCCCGAGGAGATTCATCACCTGGGCGGCCTCAAGAGCTAGGAGTTCCAAGGACCAGTTTGTAACCAACTTAGGAAGGGTCTCATCGCCATGGAACTGGCTGTTGCGTGACTAGGCAGCTCGGAGAACAACCCAGCTGCCTCCCCATCTGAGTACTGAGTACTAGTGTGAAGTGAGGGACACAGAGAACTTCATCCCTCCTCCCACTCCCCCCGCTTCGTCCCTCTGATCCTTGTGACCTCCCTACAGCAAGTGCCAGTACAAACCTGGGAGGTGAAGGTCACTCAGAAGGAGGCAGGTGAGACATGGGAAGGCAAGAATGTGTTCTGGGGACGAGGCTGTGACCACATTAGGGAGTGTGAGCATGATATGACAGGTGGGGCAGGATCAAGTCTAAAGACCCCTGGTTCTTCCTCAGATGCTGTACAATGCTAGGTAGTCAGACTGGGAGTGGGGACATATCGTCTCTCCCCCCCACCCCCACCCCGGCTAAGTACCTGGAGAGGGCAGCAGGGACAGGACTTCTGTGGCTTTCCCTGCACTGACCTTCCCCGGCCCCTCCCTGCACCCTCTGGCAGCTCAGTCATGCCAAGAAGTTGGCTCAGGGCAGAAGGCAAAGACCAGTCTCAGCTCCCTTCATAAAGAGGATGCAGCCTGGTCGAGCCCTCAGGGTTGGTGAGAGTGCCCTGCCTGGCCTGGTCCTAGCTCCTGGTGTGGCGAGTGTGCCAATGTGTCCAGAGGAGCCCAGTGTGCACCGAGGGAGCCACAGGGCCGCTGACCAGGGAGACACTGGGGCCCCTGGCTGTGGCCATGGCCATCTTCCTGCTCCTGGTGGACCTGATGCACCGACGCCAATGCTGGGCCCCGTGCTACCCACCAGGCCCCATGCCCCTGCCTGGGCTGGGCAACCTGCTGCAGGTGGACTTCCAGGACTTGCTTTCTTGCTTTACTCAGGTCAGGAAGGTGGGGGTGGGCACAGAGGTCCTGGGGACCCCACCAAGCAGCAGACCGTGGGTGGTGGGTGAAGCCACAGGCTGGACAGGGAGCTGGGTGGAAAGGAGGCGGCAGGTTTGAGAGGCCTCCTGGGGGAGGGCATCTGTGCAGGGCCTGAGGAGGGCATCTGTGCAGGGCCTGAATTTTCCAATCAGACGTCACAGAGGGCAAAGGCCTGGAGGCGGGTGGGACTTGGCAGCGGGTTTGGGATCCAGTGGGACAGAGCTTAAGTTATGTGAGCCTGAGTCCCGTCTGAGGACATCAGGAGGAAAGGTCTTGAGATTGTGGGAGAGGAGTCTGGTTGTGAGCCCCATTTACATCAGGAAATTGAGGTTGAGAGGGGACAGTGACCAGGTTCAAATCTTTTGCTGCTGTGAGACCTTGGGCCTCACTGCTCACCTCTGTGACCCTCAGTTTCTTCACCTGTAAAATGGGATGCTCACTTGGCCTTCTAACAATTTTGGCGACCTCTGCAAGGTCATAGCTGGGTTGTCTGATACAATGTGATATCCATGACCACAGTGGGTGTGATCCTCAGCATCACGAGTCCAGATAAAGTCCTGCATCAGACTTGGTGAGGTCCAGGGGTCCCCCAAGGCTAGTGCCTGACTTGAGGCCCATGGTCGTGCTCAAGGGCTGGCGGCCGTGCTCAGGCACTGGTGTACTGCGATGAGGATTTGCCCACTGCTCTTTGGTTCTCATACTTGGGTTTGAGTGGCGCCCATGGCAATTGGAGGAGGGACAGACTGCGTCCTGGTGGGGACTGGACCTCCAGTAACTGGAGTCAAGACAGGGTCTAACCTACATGGGTCTCAAATGTGGGGCAGAGAGAATGGCTAGCAAATGGTGGGCCCAGGGCATGGAGGAAGGAGCCTGTATCAGGGCTGGGGAAGGATGAGTGTGGGCCTCTCAGAGGACCTGGCCTGTAGTGAATGGGGGCAGGACTGTGTGAGCAACGACTGGGGGTGGGGCCTGGACAGAACGCTGTTGGAAGGGCCATCAAAGTGCGTGAGATTGGAAGCCAGGGAGGACAAGGTTTGCAAGGGGTGGGGGGGGGCTGGCACAGGGTGGGCCTGACCCAAAGAGGTGGGACTGTCTGAGCAAGTGTAGAGGGCGGGCATGTCAAAGGGGGCGGGACTGTGAGAGCAGGGCAGGGCGCCGGGCCGGGACCCACTTTCATACATCATCATCACCCAGAGTCCACAGTTTACATCAGGGTTCACTCTTGGTCTTGCACATTCTGTGAGTTTGGACAAATGTACACTGACATATATCCACCATGATAGGATCATACAGAGAAGTTTCACTGGCCTAAAAATCCTCTCTATCCGCCTCTTCCCTGACCCCTGGCTACTGGCAAACACTGATCTTTTTTCTGTCTCTATAGTTTTGCTTTTTCCCGAATGTCATTTAGGTGGAATCATACAGCATGTAGCCTTTTCAGATTGCCTTCTTTCGCTTGGTAATAGGCATTTAAGGTTCATCCATGCCTTTTCATGGCTGGATAGTGCATTTTTTTTTTTGGAGTGCTGAAGAATATTCCATTGTCAGGATGTACCACAGTTTATCCATTCACCTGCTGAAAGCCATCTTGGTTACTTTCCAGGTTTGGCAATTATGAACAAAGCGGCTGTGAACATCCCTGTGCAGGTTTTCTGTGGACATAAGTTCTCAACTCCTTTGGGTCAATATCAAGGAGTGTGATTGCTGGATCATCCGGTGAGAATGTTTAATTTTGTAAGGAACCGCCAAACTGCCTTCCACAGTGTCTGTGCCACTGTGCATTCTCACCAGCAATGTATGAGACCTGCTGTTGCTCCACGTCCTTGCAGCATTCTGTGTTCTCAGTGTTCCGGATTTGACCACTCTAATAGGTGTGTAGGGGAGATGTATTTTTACAAAATAATTTTTAAATCATGGTAAAAAAACACAACAAAATTTGCCATGTCAACCAGTAAGTGTACAGGTCAGTAGTGTCAAGTATATTTGAGACAGGAACCAGCCTAATGAGACAGGGCCATCTGCAAGGCCCCTGGCCTAACAAGATAAGGCCCCTAACCAATCGGCAAGCTAGGAGAATCAGATAGAGACCACCAAGACCCACATTCCGCAGTTTCGGGACTCTCCTGGGTTTATGCATACATCCTAGCACCCAGGAGTTGTCTGAAGGTGACCCTAGCACAATTAGCATGTTAAACATCACACCTGGGGTGGAGAGCTAGCATGCTAATGATACATGCAACGCATTGTGGTGGTGGCATGTTGAACAACAGTGCAAGTGCAAGAAAAACCCCACCTCTACGTGCCATGACAAGGCGCTCCTCCCCAGCCCCTGCCTAATAAAAGCCCCACAATCCCGCTTCCTAGGGAGCCGGTCACCCGCCCCTTTCCCTTCTGCTGGCTCCCTTGTGCCTCTCCTGTGCACAAGCTTATAAACTTTTACTTTTCTACTCTTGTTTGTTGTCTCTCTTGATTTCCATCCTGGGGGACAACAAGAACCCTCTGCGCCGGTAACATAGTCACATCGTCGTGCAACGGGTCTCCAGAGCTTTTTCATCTGGACAAGCTGAAGCCCTGTACCCATAAACCAACTCAGAGAGGCGGGTCTTGCCCGGCTCCCCTTCTCCTTTTAGCTCCTTGGCCGCGGCCTCCTGCGCCCCCCGGCGCCCGCCTGCGGAACTGCAGACGCGGCCGCCCTGCCGGGGCCTCCACCTGGATCCCAGCGCTGCGCTGGGCGGGTCGGCACTGCGAGTCAGGTGAGGCGGCCAGGCCCGCGGCCCCACAAGCTGCACGCAGCTTCCACTCTTCCTTTCTGTCTCCAGGGAGGAGCAGGAATTGGGGGGTTTCCTCCGCGGGCGCTCCCTGCCGCGGGGGGAGGGGCAAGGCGAGCCAAATGCCACCACCTTGCCCAGCGCCCCGGCCGGAGATGCGGCTCCCTACCTGCTTTCTAGGCCTCTCTCCCCGCGCTCGCTCCGCAACCAGTAGGGGGCCCAGGGCGAGGAGCTCCCTGCTCCGCCATCGTGGTGGCGTCACTCTTGGACTCTAAGTCTAAGGTCACAGTGTCCAGAGGACAGTTCTCTGAGCGGTTGAACACCTGTGACACGCGTGGTCCCTGGGGGCGCTCCCCCTCTACCCCGGAAGCCCAGCAGAAGCCTAGCGAGAGCGGGCTGAGTGTGTTTCTAAAATAAGAAATCTAAGTAACTTACATGTGGCGCAGTAGCTCAGAGCCTGCCTTTTTTAAAAAAAGTATAATTCAATTAAAATTATTTTATTGAGATCATATGGCTTATAACTTTGTTTATATTTCCGGGTATACATTATTATATTTCAGTTTCTGTATAGACTGCACGGTGTTCACCGCCAACAGTCTAGTTTATATCCCTCACCATCCACATGTGCCCTTTCACCCCTTTTGCCCTCCCCTTCTCCTCTTTCCCTCTGATAACCACCAATCTGTTCTCCTTATCTATGTGTTTATCTTCCACATAGTGAAATCATGTGGTATTTGTCTTCCTCTGTCTCACATATTTCACTTAGCACAATACCCTCAAAGTCCATCCATATTGTCGCAAATGGCACGATTTTGTCTTTTTTTTTTAAGGCTTGGTAGTATTCCATTATATACATATACAATATCTTATTTATTGGTTGACGGGCACTTGGGTTGCTTCCACATCTTGGCTATAGTGAATAATGCTGCAATGAACTTAGGGGTGCATAGATCTTTTTGAATTATTGATTTCATGTTCTTTGGATAAATACCCAGTAGTTCAATAGCTGGATTATATGGAATTTCTATTTTTAATTTTTTGAGAAATCTCCATTCTGTTTTCCATAGTGGCTGCACCAGTTTGCGTTCCCACCAGCAATGTATGAGAGCTCCCTTTTCTCCGCATCTTCTCCAACACTTGTTATTTCTTGTGTTGTTAACTATAGCCATCCTGATGGGTGTGAGGTGATATCTCATTGTAGTTTTGATTTGCATTTCCCTAACAACTAGTGATGTTGAACATCTTTTCATGTGGCTGTTGGCCATCTGTATACCTTCTTTCTTTCTGGATATGAAAGATGTCTATTCATATCCTCTGCCCATTTTTTGATGGGGTTGTTCATTTTTTTTTGTTGAGTTGTATGAGTTCTTTATATATTTTTCAAATTAATTCCTTGTTGGATATATGATTTGCAAATATTTTCTGCCAGTTAGTGCGTTGTGTTTTCATTTTGTTGATGATTTCCTTTGCCTTTGCCGTACAGAGGCTTTTTAGTCTGATGTAGTCCCATTTGTTTATTTTTCCTTTGTTTCCCTTGCCTGAGTAGACATGGTATTCCAAAAGATACTGCTAAGACCGATGTCAAAGAGTGTACTCCTTGTATTTTCTTCCAGGAGTTTTATGGTTTCAGGTCTTTCCTTCATGTCTTTAACCAACTTTGAGTTAATTTTTGTGTATAGTGTAAGATAATGGTCTACTTGCATTCTTTTGCATGTGGCTGTCCAGTTTTCCCAACTGCATTTGTTGAACAGACTTTACTTCCTCCATTGTATGTTCTTGGCTCCTTTGTCGAAGATTAGCTTTCCATAGAAGTGTGGTTTTATTCTGGGAATCTCGATTCTGTTCCATGGATCTGTGTGTCTGTTTTTCTGCCAGTACTATGCTGTTTTGATTACTATAGTTTTGTAGTATTCTTTGAATTCAGGGAGTGTGATACCTCCAAATTTCTTCTTTCTTCTCAGGATTGCTTTGGCTATTCGGGGTCTTTTGTTTTTCCATGTAAATTTTAAGATTCTTTATTCTATTTCTGTGAAGAATGTCATTGGGATTCTGATTGGGATTGCATTGAATCTGTGGATTCCTTTAGGTAATATGGACATTTTAACTGTGTTCGTTCTTTCAATCCATGAGCATGGAGTATCTTTCCATTTCTTCATGTCCTTCGATATCTTTCAATAATGTCATATAGTTTTCACCGTATAGGTATTTCACCTCCATGGTTAAATTTATTCCTAGTTATTTTATTTCTTTGTTGTGATTGTAAAAGGGATTATATTCTTGATTTATCTTTATGCTAGTTCATTATTGGTGTATAGAAATGCAACTGATTTTTCCCTGTTGATTTACTGCAACTTTACTGTGTTCATTGATTATTTCCAACAGTTTTGGAAAATTTTTTAGGGTTTTCTATATGTAGAAACATGTCATCCACAAATACTGACAGTTTTACATCTTCCTTTCCAATTTGGATCCCTTTTATTTCTTTTTCTTGCCTAATTGCTCTGGCTAAAACTTCCAGGACTATGTTGAATAAGAGTGGCGAGAGTGGGCATCCTTGTTTTGTTCCTGTTCTCAGAGCAATAACTTTCAGCTTTTCACTGCTGAGTATGATGTTGTGTCCAGGTTTGACATATGTGGCCTTTATAATGTTGAGGTGGAGCATGCATTTTGAGATGGCCCCAAATGCTGCTCTGACTTTGACCTCCTGACACGACCCCTGAGACTCAGTCTCCTCCATGCCTTGGGGACCATAGGGCCACCTGCCCTATAGGGCTGTGGGGAGGACACGTGGAGTGAGCAGCAGAGCCTGGCACGGGATTCCCTGATCAATGGAAGCTGCAATTGCACAATGATTGCAAAGGCCGTCGTCCTCACGATTGTACTGTGTGCTCATTGTACTCACAAGGTTTCCTCAAGGCCCCCTGTCCTGGACAACAGGCTGCTAGTATCGGGGGCTCTGCCTGAATTACAGGCGTATCTGTCCCTGCCCTTCATATCCTCATTATGGTGACTACTTGGAGGGCAAGACACAGCTAAAACAAGGGGTTGATAAAGACAATTTGTCCAGGGCCACCGTGTGACCAACAGTGGGACCATCCTGCCCCCCCCACCCCCTCTACTAACACCGTCTGATTCTCTGACAGTCCTGGGAAGAAAGTTGGTGCTCATAGTACAGGACAATCAACTGAGGCCAATGAGAGGCCATAGGCTGGATCTGGGAAGTCCTGAGGATGCCCATGCGTCTTGACCTCCTGGTCTGTTGAGTGGCCTCAAAACTGCTCTCTCAGCCCCCTGGAGGCCCAGTGACCCCAGTTCCCCAGGACCAGTCCTCATTTGGATTAGCATAGCTGCCTCCCTCCCTCTGCCCCTCACCCCCTTGCACAAGACTTTCCAGTGGCCCTTTGGTCCCACTGCCAGATCACCTTGGCTTGCAGTGCCTAGCCAGCCAAAGTCCTCCAGTAAGTCTTCCCAGAGAGTCCTGCTCCAACCTGAAGCAGTGTCCCCACGCCCCTTAAAGCAGTCCCTGTAGAGCTGGCCTGGTCTGTCAGCCTTCCTGTTCCTCTTCTTGGTCATGAGCACCTTGGAGCAGGGGCCCACCATCGTCTTCCCACCAGGCTGTGAGTGCCCAGCCCAGCACCCGGCACATGGTCCGTCCAGCAGGGGTGGAACAGAATCCAAGGCCTGAGAAAAGCAAGATGCAGGGAAGGCCAGGGAAACTGAGGAAGGCCCTGCTGGGCCCCAGCAAGTGATACCCTCTTGCCTTGGGCCTGGCAGGAGACTGGGGATGTGGGAATTCAGAAGGGGAGGAGCAGTTTTCACAAGTCAAGCAGGAACTGCAAACATAAAAGCCAATACCAAGAGGCCACAGCCCTGGGGAGCCATCTCTGGGTGGCCATCTCTGAGTGGGGGATGTCCTGAGGCACCCTGGGAAGAAGCTGGTCCTCTTACTGTTGGGGAGTGAGTGAAGGAGAGAACTGGGGGGACACGGGGGTGTGGAGTGCCCCCTGCAGGCCCTGCTTCAGCTAGGGGAGAGAATACTCCAGCTGTTTCCAGAATGAGAGCTTATCTCACATACTCCTGGGATGCATGAGGGGGCCTGATTCCTACCCAGGAAATGCCCCTTCCCCACCCTCTGGGCTCCTGAGCCTTCCCATTTGAGTGGGTTTTGGCCTCAGACTTCCCATCAACTTCACTGATTTAAAAACTCAGCCTCAAATCCTACCCCTTTTCTTGTTGAAGAAGGAGGGTGCTGAGGCTGGTGGGCAGCAGCCATGCCCTGGCATGGTGTGGTCAACCCCCTGCTTGGAGGAGGTGAGAGGCTGAGCAACAGGGATGGCCTGGGAGCCACAATTCCAGGTGGGACAGTGTGGTCCCGAGGTTTGCATCTTTGCTTGAGGGACACAGAGTCAGGGGTGGAAGGGATGGGGCTGCAGCAGGCGGGACCTGGCCCAGGGAGAGGGAGGAGGCCAGCAAAGGCGGAGGGCCAAGAATCCACTCCTGTGGTCTTCAGCAGGCTTGTGAGGGTGTAGAGAAATTACATCATCCCCACTTGGTTTCCATCCCCTTGTCTTCTGGAAAGAATTTGAGCAGCTGATGTTCAAGGACAAATGATAATGAGGAGAGGGAACCAGGCCCCCTCCTCTGGGGACAGAGTCACAGCCTATGCTGACACCCTAGTCCCCTGAGCTTCCTGGCAGCTCAGTCAACAAGGGCGAGTGCCCACCCCACATTTCTCTGAGTCAGGAAAGTGGACACAGGCACGAGAAGATTCATCACCTGGGTGGCCTCAAGAGCTAGGAGGTCAAAGGCCCAGTTTGTAACACTTAGGAAGGGTCTCCTGGCCATCGAACTGGCTGTTGGGTCACTATGTGAAGATGAAGCTGAACCCCAGGAAGCTGAGTAAGCAGCCAGCCAGTTGAAGGTCCTCAGCATCACTGTCGGCAGCCTCCAGGTGGCAGGAGCGGGGGGTTAGCTCCTGGCAAACACTGAGAAGAGTGCTGGGTCCGTGTGTGTGTGTTTGTGTGTGCCTGGTGCATGTATTAAAGTGTGTGTGTACATCGTCTTGTGGGTGTGTTCGTGTGTGTGCAAGTGCTTGTGTGTCAGTCTGTGAGCATATGGGTAGTGTCTGAACGTGTGTGTGGTTTGTGAGTGTAGGACCGTGTCTGTGTGTATTGAATGTACTGGTGTGAAGTGAGGGCCAGGAGAATTTCACCCCCACACCCATTGACCCTCTGATCATTGTGACCTCCCTGAGAGTGCCAGTAACACACCTGGTAGGTGAAGGTCACTCAGAAGGAGGCAGGTGAGATATGGGAAGGCAGGAATGTGTTCTGGGGACGAGGCTGTGACTGCATTAGGGAATGTGAGGCTAATGTGACAGGTGGATGGCAGGATCTAGTCCAAAGACCGCTGGTTCTTCCTCGGAGCCTGTACAATGCTGGGGAGTCATGCTTGGGGTGGGGACTTCCATTTTCTCTACCCCCGACCCTGGGTAAGCACAGGGAGAAGGGGGAGGGACAGGACTTCTGTGCCACCCCTGCACCTTGCCTTCCCTATCTGCTCCCTGCACCTCTGAAGGGACAATTATCCCAACCTGTTGGTTCAGAGCAGAGAGCAAAGGCCAGTCTCAGATCCCTTTATAAAGAGGGCCCAGGCTGGTCGAGCCCTCAGGGTTGGTGAGAGTGCCCTGCTTGGCTTGGTCCTAGGTCCTGGTGTGGTGAGGGGTGCCAGTGTGTCCAGAGGAGCCCAGTGTGCACTGAGGCAGCCATGGGGCTGCTGACTGGGGAGACACTGGGGCCCCTGGCCGTGGCCGTGGCCATATTCCTGCTCCTGGTGGACCTGATGCACCGGCGCCAACGCTGGGCCCCACGCTACCCACCAGGCCCCATGCCCCTGCCTGGGCTGGGCAACCTGCTGCAGGTGGACTTCCAGGACACACTTTGCTGCTTTACTCGGGTGAGGAAGGTGGGGGTGGGCACAGAAGCCCAGGGGACCCCACCTAGCAGCAGACAGTGGGTGGTGGGTGAAGCCACAGGCTGGACAGGGAGCTGGGTGGAAAGGAGGAGGCAGATTTGAGAGGCCTCCTGGGGGAGGGCATCTGTGCAGGGCCTGGACGACAGTTTGAATTTTCCAATCAAAGGTCAGAGTGGGCCAAGGCCTGGAGGGGGTGGGTCTTGGCTGTGGGTTTGGGATCCAGTGGGACAGAGCTTAAGTTATGTGAGCCTGTGTCCCTTCTGAGGACATCAGGAGGAGATGTCTTGAGATTGGCGGAGGGGAGTCTGGTCATGAGCCCCATTTAGTCAGGAAATTGAGGTTGAGAATGGACAGTGACCAGGTTCAAATCTTTTGCTGATGTGAGACCTAGGGCCTCACTGCTCACCTCCGTGACCCTCATGGGATGAAGAAACATCCCATTTCTTCACCTGTAAAATGGGATGCTAACTCGGCCTCCTGACAATGTTGGTGACCTCTGTAAAGTCATAGCTGGGGGGTCTGATCCAATGTGAGGTCCTCAGCTGTGCAGGTTGTGACCCCCAGCATCACTGTGACCAGATAGAGCCCTTTCACCCCCTCGCTGCTGGCACCTCAGTGTCCCCCAAGGCTAGGGCCAGGAGACTGAGGCCCCCAGCCTGGTGGGGCCGGCTTGTGGAACGCCCTTGACTTTCGACTTGCAGTTGCGGCGACGCTTCGGGGACGTGTTCAGCCTGGAGCTGGGCTGGACGCCCGTGGTCGTGCTCAACGGACTGGCAGCCATGCGCGAGGCGCTGGTGGACCGCGGCGAGGACACCTCCGACCGCCCACCTGTGCCCTTCATGGAGCACCTGGGCTTCGGGCTGCGCTCTGAAGGCAAGCAGAGGAGGGGAGGACCGCAGCCCGGCGGGGACTGGGCCTGCAGTGCGGGCCAAGCCGAGGGAGGGTGGTGGGCCTGTGCTGCAGGGAAGAGTCAGTGAATTTGAAGGAGCGGCAGGCGGAGGCAGGAGCCTCAGTCAAGTGTGGGGAGGTGGCTGTGGGCTGGACAGAGGGAGGGGCCTTACAGGGAGTGGGCGAGACCCGGGCCACTGTGAGCAGGAAGGGGACCTCCGGGTGGCGGGAATGAGGAGGGTGGAGTCAGTGTGGGCGGGGCAGGGGCGGGTCTGGACCTTCCTTGCGCGGAAGAAGGTCAGGGTGGACAGAGCTAAGAGTGGGGCCAAGATCTTCCCGCAGTGGGGAGAGCTGGCGAGCAATGTGGGCGGGCAGAGGGTGGGACCTGTTTCCAGATGGAAGGGGGTGTAAAGTGGGCGGGACCTGGTGATGTGGCTGGCGGGAATGAGGTTAGTGTGGGCAAAATAGGCGGCGCGGTGGTACGTGCAGGGTAAGGGGCGGGGGAGGTACCGACTGAGGCGGGGAGCGGAGCTGGTCCATGGCAGAGACCGAAGGGCAGGCGAGCCCGTGAGCAAGGTGTGCTCGCAGAGGTGGGGCCAGGGCACACCGGAGCCACGCCCACATCCGCCCGCCCCTAGGGGTGATCATGGCGCGCTACCGACACGGGTGGCGGGAGCAGCGGCGCTTCTCCGTGTCCACCCTGCGCAACTTCGGCCTGGGCAAGAAGTCGTTGGAGCAGTGGGTGACCGAGGAGGCCTCGTGCCTCTGTGCCGCCTTCTCAGACCAGGCCGGTGAGTGCTGGGCTGAGGGACAGGAGACAGGGATGGAGGCTGGGAAGAGGAGATGGAGGCGACACCCTGACCTGCACCGTCCCCTCCCAGGACGCCCCTTTAGCCCCAACGCCCTCCTGAATAAAGCGGTGGGCAACGTGATCGCCTCCCTCACCTTCGGGTGCCGCTTCGAGTACAAGGACCTGCGCTTCCTCAAGCTATTGGACCTCACAGAGTACTTACTGAAAGAGGAGACTGGTTTCCTGCCCGAGGTGCGAGGGTGGAGGGTCCAAGGGGTCACACAGGCAAGCTCCATGGAGGAGACCTGCACCTGCAGTGGGCCTCCACGGAGGAGGATTTGGAAGAGGGGTGTTGGATCAGCAGGGCCCAGGAGAGGGCTAAGGAACCTGTACCTCCCACGTTGGAAGCCACCAGAACCCATGAGATGTAGATTTTAGGTTTATATATTTGGGGACAAGGCCAGGAGAAAGGGTGGAGGTCGGAACTTAGGAAGGAACCAGGTCAATAGTGAGGACACCCTAGAGGCGGCTGGGACATGACTGTTGGAGGTGAACACTTGAGCACAGGGAGGACCCAGGGCTCCACATCTATGGCCAACACAGGTGTTGAACGCGATCCCCATGCTCCTGTGCATCCCGGGGCTGGTCGCCAAGGTCTTTCCAGGTCATAAGGCCTTCATGGACCTGATGGATGAGCTGATTGCTGAGCACAGGATGACCCGGGACCCGGCGCAGCCTCCCCGAGACCTGACTGATGCCTTCCTGGACGAGGTGGAGAAGGTGAGTTGCCAGGGACAAGGACAGAGGTTGTGGGTTGAGGGCCCATGAGGGGAGCCTGGGCTAGGTGAGGCCTGTGTATCACCCAGTGATCAAGGCAGTTGGATTAATAGGTGCAGCGTGGGAGGCTATTTGGTGGCTCCTCCCTCTGCCCCTGAGCCTACCCTCTCTGCCTGTCCCAGGCCAAGGGGAACCTTGAGAGCAGCTTCAGTGATGAGAACCTACGCCTGGTGGTGGCTGACCTGTTCTCTGCTGGGATGGTGACCACCTCGACCACGCTGGCCTGGGCCCTCCTGCTCGTGATCCTGTACCCGGACGTGCAGCGTGAGTCCAGCCTGGGGACCCAGTGGGATGGGCCAGGGAGGAGAGGGACAGGCTGGGGACCCTGAGCTTGGTCTGGCCACCAGGAGCTCTGAGCAGTGGCTGGACCCTGGCCAAAGGTCATAATGACCTTCTCCTCCACGTGGGCATAGAGCCTACATAGGCATCGGGAGGAGGTTGGGGTCCAGCCACCTGTGTTCTGACCACTTTGGGGGCCTTGTCTGTCCAGGCCGTGTCCAAGAGGAGATCGATGAGGTGACAGGGCAGGCACGGCGACCAGAGATGGGGGACCAGGCCCACATGCCCTTCACCATGGCCGTGGTCCATGAGGTGCAGCGCTTTGGGGACATTATCCCAATGGGTGTGCCCCACGTGACATCCCGTGACATCGAAGTGCAGGGCTTCCTCATCCCCAAGGTAGGCCTGTGGCCCTCCTCACTGCAGCTCAGCTCCACCTGCCCCCTGATAGCCCCAGCGTGGCCATTACCAGATGGGACCAAGACTGGAATCCAAGCCACCTGATCCTCATTTCCACAGGCACCCACTGTCCATCCTGGGTGGGTGTGGGGATGAAGCAGGGGCAGGGCCAGCCCTGTCTATTCAGAGCCCCCAGTGGGGGAGGACTAAGAAAAACTAAAATATGCTGCAGTGTGTTGGAGGAGCTGTGCATGGAGGGACAGGTGTCATTGAGGGCGCCCATGGGAGGCCTGTCACTTGCCCCTAACATGGGGACAGGGAAGGTGCCAAGAAGATTCTTAGGCTGAGGTTGACTTGAAAGAGTCCAAGTGTGTGCCAGGCAGAAACTGTAGCCTATGCATGTTTGGTGGCAGGGGTCCAGGCAACCCCCAGCCCAGGCCCCACTCATGCTAGGCATCTCCTGCCAGGGGACAACGCTCATCACCAACCTGTCATCGGTGCTGAAGGACGAGACCGTCTGGAAGAAGCCCTTCCGCTTCCACCCTGAGCACTTCCTGGATGCCCAGGGCCGCTTCGTCAAGCAGGAGGCCTTCATGCCCTTCTCAGCAGGTGCCTGTGGGGAGCCTGGCTTGTTGCCCCCTCCTGAGGGAGTCTTGGAGGCACAGAGCCCAGGTCCCCAGGCTCACTGACCCCCCCATACCCACCCACAGGCCGCCGCTCGTGCCTCGGGGAGCCCCTGGCCCGCATGGAGCTCTTCCTCTTCTTCACCTGCCTCCTGCAGCGCTTCAGCTTCTCGGTGCCCGCTGGGCAGCCCCGCCCCAGTGACCATGGTGTCTTTGGCTTCCTGGTGACCCCGTCCCCCTACCAGCTCTGTGCTGTTACCCGCTAGAGGGGGGCACCAAGCCCCCAACCTACTCCTTAAGGGTACCCGGATGTACAATAAACCAGTGTGATGGCTCCAACCTGGCTTGAGTCCCACCTGATTTCCCTGATCAGCTCCTGGCAGGGATGAAGCATTAGTTGCCTCCCTAGAGCCAGCTCCTACCCCTCCCTGATCCAGCCTCACGTGGCATTTGACCCCATTTGAGAGACAGGCATACTGAGACTCAGAAGCTAAAAATTACCCCCTACTCCCCTCATGGAGATCCAACACTAGCCACTCAAATTGCTGACAAAAATCTGTACATAGGTCTTGGCTCCTGCCGGGAGGAGCTAGAATAGGCTTCTGAGAGCCATCAGTGAGGCCCTGGTGGGGATGGGAAGGGCCCCACTCAGCCTGGATACCCAGATTTCAGGCCCAGTGACACCCGCCATGCACCTGGGGCCAGCAGCTCAGCCCGCACCACCAAGTGTGCTGCCCCACTTCATCTACAACACCCCGATAGGTGGGGAAGTCTGGATTGGCTGGGAAATCATCTGCCAGGTTAACACCAGGCTGAGTGCTCAGGTGCCCGAGCCCTCCCTGGGAAGCCTGAGGGCAGTCCAGGGCTGAGCACCTCCTTGAGCCTCTCAGTCACCCCAAGATAGGATAGTCCCACTTTTCCAGCCCCTCTGGGATGCTCCAGACCAGTCCCCCAAGTAGGAGTTGCTCATGGCCAGGCTGGAGCTGCAGGACAATTGTCAGGGCTCCGACCCAGGACACTGTCATCTGAGTGGCTGGGTCAGGCTGGGCTCTCAGGAGGCTTGGTCATGGGCAGGAAATGAGCCCTTGGGGCTGCAGGCATGTGTAGGGACAAGGGTCAGCCTTGGACCCATGTGACAGTGGGATGAGCAGAGGGAAGGAGGCCACATGGGGACCTTGAAGGAAGACACCCTAGCTCTCTTCCTTGCTCTGCCAGGATGCTCTGTGATCCTGGGCCTGTTCCCCCTGCCCTGGGCTTCTGTTTCCCCTTCAGCCAATGAGATGATGTATCAGTTGGCTGCTGGGTCCTGTCTTCCTGCTCTGACTCTGAGGCCATGACATTACTAGCCTGGCACCCCAGCCAAGGACAGGTACTGCCATCTTCTCCACCTGTCTCCACCTCCACAATTGACTGTCTCTAGACTGAGCACAAGGGCAGTGCCCAGGGTTTTCTAATGACTGTCTGCTTACCTGGGTTTTGGGCAGAGCCCTTGCTAAATTTAGGTAACAGTTTGGGGACCACACACACTCAGGGCAGAAGCAGCCCCTCCAGGCCTGGTTGTCAGAGGAGCCCCACCCAACAGCATCCCTGACAGGGGTCCCACCAGTGTCTTCCAGGTGCCCTCATGACAGGGACCTCCCAGCTCTCAGCGCTCAGAGAACTTGGTCTGTCCCTTGGCACTGAGTCGGAAAGCAATCCATGGCCCCCATCAGTCTCTCCAGAGTATCCACTGTCATGTCAGGGCTTGGTGGTAGGATAGGGGTGTTCCTTCAGCTTGTCGGGCCAGGGCATGTGGACAGGGCCACACTGGGTTTGTGAAGAGGTGAGGCCCCTGAGAGGAGGCAGGTGGGCCTGCAGAAGCAGCAATTCTGTAGATTTATTGATACTTTGTCATTCATGGTCCTAAGACTTGGGGACGTCAGAGGCT
The DNA here is from genome assembly GCF_057802395.1 of Ceratotherium simum simum. Taxonomy (NCBI): domain Eukaryota; kingdom Metazoa; phylum Chordata; class Mammalia; order Perissodactyla; family Rhinocerotidae; genus Ceratotherium; species Ceratotherium simum. Next base: position 8,281,972 of record NC_141924.1, read on the forward strand.
GGGAACCAACCCAGCCACAACTTCCTCAGGAGCTGGCGACCCAGCCCCTGGGCCTTTTTCCCTTCCTCTCCACCTCAGAGGCCTCTAAAAAGCACAAACAGGCATGGCTTGTGGGTCCCTTGCAGGAACGACCTTTCCCAGGGCGAGGGGGCCCCTGATGCCAGGGGAGCAGCCCAGCATTGATAAAAGACTAGGTATTCCTCTAGCCCAAGGGGAGTGGTCTCAAGTTCCTGCCAACCAGGAAGGAAGCCGGAGGCAGAGGAGGCTCATTCAGGAAGGTCAGGGCATCTGGCTAGCTGGGCTTCTTCTCCACAATCAGGAGTGTTTGATGTTTCACTTCTGACAGGTTTAAGTACCATCTCAGTCTCTTTCCTCGTCTCCAAATCAGGACCAGCTGATAATAAATCCTAGTGCTCTCTCCTTTGGTCTCTACTAGAGTTTCAAACCACCAAGCCACTGCCCATAAAAGTGAGCCTCACCACAGCCCATCACCAAACCACAGTAAATGTCCAGGCCAGTCTCCTTTCCTGGCTCTCTCAAACCATTTTGGACCTGCTTGAGAGGCCAGTCCTGCTCTGCCCAGAGACCTCAGTGATGCAAACAGTAAAGCTTTTTATACTCTCTTGTTGTGGGAATGGTGTCATCAGTCAACATCCAAATCAAATTTTGTGTCTGGGGGTTTCTCCTGCTTTGCAGAGTGACCATAACAAGAACTTAAAGACTTGCAAAGTTATTAAGAAGAAAGAAGTCTAAGTTTTAGGAATTTGTTTAGCATAAGAGTTATCAAAACCAACCCCTGAGGTAGAAGACAATGAGAAAAGTGTTTACAAATCTGCTGGAAATATATTTCCAATCTAGAATTCTATACCCAGCTGAACTATTAGTCAAGTATGAATGGAGACATTTTCAGATACCTAAAGTCTCATAAACACCCCTCAGGGGAGCAGTGATATCAGCAAAAATGGCAGAGCTCTGAGAATTGGCCACTCCAGAGGAGCAATGATAAAACAGGCAAAATGGTTAGTTACTTTTTCAGAAGTCTCGGAATAAATGAAAAGCTCATGGCTACTCAGGAGCATTTTTTTCCAAGACACATGGCTGAATCTCAGAATGTACAGCAAGCTTTGTGGCAATTCCACTTGTCTGGTCCTCTCCTCCACTCTCTGACTCAGCAGGAGTCTTGAAAAGAACCGCCCACATTCCCAGAGAAGCCTCCTGAGGGAGCACAGGACATGGAGCATTTTCAAAGCCTCATTCCCAAAGAATTGTCACTATTTCCCTGGCTGGGGGTTCCCTGGAAGACCCCGTGTGCAGGGCTGTCTCTGTGTGACCTGAGAGCTCCCTTCGTGCAAACATCCTTTTCTCAGGAGAGTTTGTTGAAGGTAACCATAGGCCACTGTTGAAAATCAAAGCTGCCTGAGACAATGGATAACTGTTGGGGCAATGATACACTAACCACACAGCTTAAAAGGAGAATCTGGGGCATGAGGTGTCCACAGGGGCTTTGAAAAGCTCTGACACATTCCTGGGAATTTAGGAGGCCATGCATGTGTGTAGGGCTGTGTCTAGCTGTGCATGCTCAGGAAAGACATGGGGGGGCCCTAAGCTCTCCCCTCTAGCTGACCTTGAGGTTCTGTGCAAACAAGAATTGACGGCTGAGGGAAAGTTGTAAACTCTAAATTCCATGCCCAGCAGAGTGTTTAAAGTATGTCCCAAAACACACAGAGAACACCTCTGTGCAGGAAAGACTGGGAGAGTTATTAGTTCAGACATTTAAGGAAATCTCTAACCAATCATTAGCTGACCACCAAGCTAACTGAGTAGAGACTTCAGCGGCCACACACAAGGAATAGAGACTTTATGGAATTAGTCAAGAAATGTCACTAAGTGTAGAAAGAACTACGATGACAACAAACAACCACAACAACAAACCGTAGGGAGTAAAGAGAGTCTGATTTCCAGAGTTGGCACATTATCTTATTTGAAATGTCCCGTTTTCAACAAAAAATTACATGACATGCAAAGGAACAAGAAAGTATGGCCCATATACAGGAAAAAGGCAACCATGGAAACAGTCCCTGATGGTGGAGTTGCTGGAAAAAGACTGCACATCAGCTAATTCAGTATGTTCACAGGACTAAGAGAAACCATGTCTAAAGAACTAATGGAAAGTTAGAGCATGACGTATCACCAACTAAAGAATATCTGTAATGAGACACAAATTTTAAAAAGGCACCAAGTAGAAATTCTGGAGTTGAAAATACAATAACTGAAATGAAAGGTCACTGCAGGAACTCAAAAGCAGATTTGAAAAGGCAGAAGAAAAATCAGCGAACACGAGGACAGTCAGCTTCTCTGATCCAGACCGAGGAACAGAAACAAGGAAGAAGAATAGTGAGCAGAGATTCAGAGACCTGTGGGCACCATCAAGCATACCGCACACACGTAATGGGAGTCCTAGAAGAAGAAGAGAGAGATAAAGGACTACAAGGAATATTAAAGAAATGTTGAAAACTGAATACTCCCCAAATTTGATGGAAAACATTAATCTACACATCCAAGAAACTCAGTGAACTCCAGTAGGATAAAATCAGAGACCTACACCTACACACATCACAAGAAAACCATCAAAACACAGAGAGAGCTGCTTTCTTGCTTTGAAAGCAGCAAGAAAGATGTGAGCTGTTCCTCATCATGAACAAAGGATCCGTCCTCAATAACATTGATGTCAGATTTCTAACCAGAAACCACAGAGGCCAGAAAGCAGTGGGATGACAATATCCCTCAGGAAGTGACTGGAAGATGTCACAAGCTTGGGAAAGGGCCTCCAGACTCCACCAACTGTTCAGTAGAGGGTAAATGAGGAACCCACAGAACAACCCTTTTGCCCCCGACGCCCAGATTTAAACTTTCCACGGCTACACCAGAGCCTAGGATCTGGGCTATGCTGCACGCCGGGTGAGGACCTTGAGCCCCGTAGGGAGCAGCCTCCACCAGAAGAGGCCCCGCCCAGTCATCCACGGGCCTCGCTGAGAACCAGGCACGTGGTGCTGGGTGTGTGTGTGCGTGTGTGTGTGAGAGAGAGAGAGAGAGAATCTGTGCGCCTTGAGTTGAAGTGTGAGTTTGTGTTTTCACGTGAGTTTTGTCTGTGTGGGTGGCTTTGTGAGTGTGTAGATTTCTGTGGGTGGGTGTGTGTGTGTGTGTGTGTGTGTGTGTGTGTGTGTGTGTGTCTGAATGTGTGAGCTTGAGGGTAAAAGCGGAAGCCCAGAATCCATAAACCATCTCCGGGAGGCGGGCTCTGCCCAGCTCCCCCTCCCGCTCGGGTTCCCTCCTCGGCCGCGGCCTCTGGCGCCCCCCGGCGCCCGCCTGCGGAACTGAAGCCGCGGCCGCCCTGCAGGGGCCTCCACCTGGATCCTAGCGCTGCGCTGGGCGGGTCCGCGCTGCGAGTCAGGTGAGGCGGCCAGGCCCGCGGCCCCACAAGCTGCACGCAGCTTCCACTCTTCCTTTCTGTGCCCAAGGAGGAGGGGGAATTGGGGATTTCCTCCGCGGGCGCTCCATGCCTCGTGGGGAGGGGCAAGGCGAGCAAAATGCCACCAATGTTCCCAGTGCCCTGGCTGGTGCTGCTGCTCCCTACCTGCCTTCTAGGGCTCTCACACGGGGTTTGCTCTGCATCCTGTGGGAGGGCCCAGAGCCCCGTCACGATAGCCAGTTTAGGAAGCCATTGTGCGGACGTCACCCCAGGACTCCAAGACTCAGGTCGCAGTGTCCAGAGTACACTTCCCTTGGCAGATGAACACCTGTGACACCCGTGGTCCCTGGGGGCGCTCACCCCTCTACCCCAGTGGCTTCACCAGAGAAGAAGCCTAGGAAGGGTGGGCAGAGTGTGTTTCTAAAATAAGTAATCTCAGTAACTTACACGGAGGGCAGTGGGTTTTCAGGTCCACCCTTATGCTGCTCTGTGACTTTGACCTCCTGATGTGAAACCTGAGACTCAGTCTCCTCCATGCCTTGGGTACCATAGAGCCACCTGCCTTCCTTACAGGGCTGTTGGAGGATGTGCAGAGTGAGCAGCAGACCCTGGCATGGGAGTCCCTGATCAATGGAAGCTGCAATTGCACAACGATTGCAACAGGCCATTGGCCTCATGATTGTACTGTGTGCTCATTGTACTCATGAGGTTTCCTCAAGGCAGCCCTGTCCTGGACAACAGGCCCCGAGTATTGGGTGTTCTACCTGATTTACAGGCATGTGCATCCCTGCCCTTCATATCCACATTAGGGTGATGGCATTGGAGGGCATGACACATGCAAAACAAAGAGTGCATAAAGACACATTACCCAGGGCTACTGTGTGACCAACACTAGGACCATCCTGCCCCCTGCACCCCTCACCACCACCTGATTCTCTGACAGTCCTGGGTAGAAAGTTGCTGCCCACAGGACAAGACATTCAACTGAAGTCAGACGAGAGGCCACAGCCTGGATCCCAGAAGACCCCAGGGTCCCCTGAGTCTTACACTCTTGGTCTGTTGAGTGGCCTCAAAATTGGTCTCACTGCTTCCTGGAGGGCCAGAGACCCCGTGTTATCAGAGGTTCGGGGATTCGATCGGAGACGTAAAAGACACTTTCCACTCCAAACAAATGGACTGAAGGTATATTTTATTATATAGAGGATAGTAAAGGTGACAGTCTGCAAACAGATCAAATCAAATATTAAGAGGAAAAAACATCAGCCCGACTGGAAAGGGAAAACACCCACATCGGCTGAAGAGAAATGACACAAATCAACCGGAAAGAGAAACACCAGGTTGACCGAAAAGAGAACACATCAAATCAATTACTTCATATCAAATCAATTACTTCACATCAAATCAGTTACTCACAACATCCACGCCCCACTGCCGGGAGAGCCCTGTCAATCGACGCGGCTGGGCAAGGATCACACGTCCTGGGCAAGGTGTCCCTTCCACAGGTGGAACTCTCACCCGGTCTCAGTTTCAGCAGTTTTTATACCATCAGTAATTTTCAGAGTAAGCAATTACAGAGTTTGCAGAGCAAGCATTTAGTGTTCCTATGCACAAATGGTTATCAGTGGCGACGTGCACTGAGCCCCTGGCTAACGCCCCAGCCCAGTAGTTCGCAGACGTGCATTGTTCTCTTTGGTTATCGTCCCAGCCCGGCACAGATGGCCAGTCCATCCCGTTGCTACGACGCCCAAGAGCCTTGAAATGTTACAACTTGCAACTCCCTCCGTGAGAGAAGGGCCAGTTCCCACCACGCAGAAAAGCAGCCTTGTATTTCTTTTGTGCTGGTGGCTGTAGGTCAATGGAGCGACCAAACATGGCTGTACTCATGTCAAGACATATTCGGCCGTGGCGCCTCCATTAACCATAAGACACCATACGCACAGACAATGAACTTCGTACGCAAGTACATAAGGCACATCCAAGAATCCAAAATCCAATGACTACAATAATTATAAAACTATCTCGCAATAAAGGACCCAAACCCCAAGGTAACCCATCAACCCCTTAGAATATGAAATGTTATTAACTTGATCTTGCAAATCATGTACAGTATCAAAGATAACATTAGATAAGGTAACACTTAGGCCTAACAAATTAGCTTGCAGAAGTCCAGATCAGCCCCCATCACAGAGGGTAGCAGAAGGCAGGGTAATAGAGAAATTATAACCAGTTCTCCGTGACTGGTCAGATATACTGAGAGATTGCTTGATGTTTCTGAGACCAAATTTCTCGGCCATTCATAGTCCAGGTTATAGGTCCCACTGGTGTAGAGCAGTTGGTCCAGCAGTGCAGGGTCAAAGGTTGTCCTATGGAGACATTAGTTGGCATGTAGGTCTGCAGCAGACATGGAAGTGCAGCACAGCATAGCAAACACAGCAGGAATATTTATTCACGCAAAGAAACAGAATTTTTAGGAACATGATATAATTGTTCATTTCCTGGATACATTACTATGAGCGTTGCAGTGGGCCCTTGGGCCACTACTTCTGCGGCACGTGAGCATTGGGTGGATGTCTCACCCACACCTTTGCTCCAGGTTTCCATCCATCTGTAGACCCAAATCCTTGCATTCCTCTTTTAGTTAATTCACTTGGAGGTTGTCCTTGTGACACATTTGGAGTCAGGAGGGAAGCACCAATAATTGTCCCCACTCGTTCCCCAGACTCTACAGTTAGTACTGTGTCACTACCATTATATAATATAAATTTTATTTCTCCTTGATAATCTGGATCAATAACTCCTCCTAGTACATCAATACCTTTTGCTGCCAGTCCAGAGCGTCCTTTTAACAAACCAAAGGTATTTTTGGGAAATTGTACCCTATCCCAGTAGGGACTATAGACTGCCTCTTAGGGGCAATTGAATAGAATGAACAGTAGATAAATCCAATCCAGCCGCTTCGCCGTGGGTACCTAAAAGGCGGTTTAGCAGACTGAGTCAGGGGGCCAATAGGTTAAGGTCATAAACTCATGGGTGGCGGCTGCCACTTCTGTAATCTTTGCTGGTAACAACCTTGACAGAGGAGTCTCATTAGGGCCTAGTGGCCTGTTATTTAACACATTTAGAGCAGTACTTAGATGGTTGTGCCACCCTTTTAATGAGCCATGACCAAGTTTCTTCAATTGTTGTTTAAGCAATCCATTCATTCGTTCTATGAGGCCTGCAGCTTGGGGGTAATAAGGTATATGATAAATCCATTCTATATAATTTTCCTTGGTATAGGTTTGAATCAACTTACCTGTAAAGTGGGAACCGTTGTCACTCTGAATTTGCCTTGGTGTTCCATAATATAACTTGATTATATCTAATAATTTTATGGCACTCTGTTGGGTGGCCACTTTAGCTGGTATAGCCAATAAATAACCAGAATATGTATCAACAGCAGTGCAGGCATAAGTATATCCACAAGAATTTGGCAATGGTCCAATAAAATCTATTTGCCAGGTATGGGCGGGAAATAATCCCTTTTGGATATGACCTTGGTAGGGGTGTGGAACTCCCCGTTTATTTAACTGTTGGCATAACTGACACTGTTGTACTGCAGTGGCAATATCATCATGGGTGACAAGGATTCCCCTTTGTTGTGCCCACCTGTATGAAGCTTGTTCTCCCAAGTGTCCACTCTTTTCGTGGACCCATTGTGCTAAGCCTGGGTTGTGCGTTGCACGAATCTGCACCAGCTGATTAGCATGAGAATTATGCTTTCGTTCTGCAGAAATTAAAGAACTGTGAGCATCAACATGAAATACAGTAACAATTGTATTTTGACACCATAACCATATGTCTTCCCATAATTTCTTTCCCCATATTTCTTTATCATTAATTTTCCAATCATGTTTTTTCCATTGTGGCATCCACGTTGCCAAACCTTGTGCCACTGCCCACGAATCAGTATATATATGACATTGTTGCCCCTGTTCTTGTTGAAGTGCCTGATACACTGCATAGAGTTCAGCATATTGGCTACTCATATTATCTCCGGTGGTGACAATTGTTTGTTGGGTGGATGGGTTATAGGCAACTGCTTTCCATTTCCGTGAGCTTGATATCATTTTGGCAGAACCATCTGTAAACCACGTATGGTTTTGTTGTTCTTCAGTCAATTGATCATATGAGACACCCCATTTAACAGGAGATTCTGTTATATCAGTCTTAGGTGACACAGTTGGTTCACTGCTATATTGAGACACTTGTTCATGCAATAGAGACAACCCCTTTGGGCCAGGTTTGGCCCGGTCTTGAATATACCATTTCCATTTGATAATATTAAATTCTTGTGCTTGTCCAATTTTATGAGTAACAGGCGTGCTATGAATCCATTGCATGATGGGTATTTGGGGTCGCATAATTACCTCATGTCCCAGGGTAAGGCTTTCTGAGTCTATTAGAGCCCAATAGCAGGCTAACAACTGTTTTTCAAAGGGACTATATCTTTCACTGGAACAGGGAAGCTTGCGACTCCAAAATCCCAGAGGATAACGTCGGGCACCTTGTTTTTGCCATAGACTCCAGCTGGCATACTGATCAATGACATCTACCTGTAACTCAATGGGTCCCGGTTTAATTGGCCATAGATCTAAAGCAGTCTGAATAGCATGCTTGGCTGCTTCAAAAGCTTCTTTTTGTTCCATTCCCCATTCAAATTCATATTTTTTCCTGGTAACTTTATATAAAGGTGCAAGGAGCCGACTTAAATGTGGAATATGTGCCCTCCAAAATCCAAATAATCCAATAAATTTTTGTGCTTCCTTTTTGTTACGAGGTGCTGCAAAATCTAATATCTTTTGTCTAGCTTTAGGTAAAATTTCTTGTTTTCCATTATTCCAAAGTACTCCCAAAAATTTAACATTTGAACTCGGGCCCTGAATTTTAGCTGGATTAGTTTTCCATCCATCCTCCTCAAGTATGTCCATTACTTTTTCTAACTGTTGTTGTACCTTTTCTTCTTCATTTTCTTGGATCATAATATCATCTATATAATGTACTATTTGGACATCATCAGAAGCAGGTACCTTTGCCAAGGTTTCAGCAACCTGTCGATGGTAGATAGTGGGACTATGCACATATCCCTGAGGAAGTCTAGTAAAGGTATATTGTTGTCCCAGCCACGTGAAAGCAAACTGTTCTTGGACACTTTTAGGTATAGGTATGGTGAAAAAGGCATTAGCCAAGTCTATGACTGCATACCAAGTGCCTGGATAACATTGCACTTTTTCTATGAGAGTAATCAAATCAGGGACGGCCGCTTGAATAGCCGGAGTCACTTTGTTTAGCTCTCTGTAATCTACAGTCATTCTCCATGTCCCATCACCTTTTTTAACAGGCCAGATAGGATTATTCCAGGCTGTAGTTACTCTGCGAAGGACTTTTACAGCCAAATAATCTTCTATGGTCTCAGATATTTCTTGTTGTCCTCCAGGGATGCGATACTGTCTTTGATTGATCACTTGCGTGGCAGGTGGAATTTCTACTTCATGATGCAAACATCCCACAATTACAGCATTAATATGAAAAGACAAAGCTCTAATAGCAAATTGGTATTGTCCATCAGCCAAATTTAATGTCAATCCTTTTAGAATATCAATCCCAATTATATATTCTGGTATTGGTACAATCATAACTAGATATGTGCGCCGGGTAGTTGCCCAATTTGCATAGAAAGATTAGTGGTAACTGCCTGGATTTCTTTCCTCCCAATCCAGTTATCAGAATTGATGTACCTTGAAACTTAGTTGGATTCCCATAGATAAGGGTGGCCTCTGCCCCTGTATCCACAAGTGCCTTCACACTAGTTGTAGATCCATTCTTCCAAAATATTTTAATTGGTACATGTGGTCTAATATCTTTTCTTATAGTGGCACTAATCGATACAGAGGTTTGGCCTTCCCCTCAATCACATAAGTCAGCAAGAAGAGGATCCAAGGGAGGAGGTGGTGCACTAGGTGCAGTAGGCACTGGGTTGGAAGCATTCTCTACACTGTCCCTTCTGTTCACTTGTTTTACATTCAGCCCTTTTTCTTTATATAGTTTCCATAATTCTCTAGTGTCAACTCCATCAATCTGGTCTTTAGGTACTCCTGCCTGGAGTAGGGCCAAAAACATATCACCTCGAGTTATTTTATCTTTTTAAAGAATGTTTCTCTTTTTCTCTTCTTGGAGAGTTTTCAGTTGTCTGCCAGTCTCCCAAGTCTGCTAGCTGCATAATCTTATCTGCAAGTGTTGATATAGGGCTTTCAGTTTCATTCATGAGAAGGGTTGTAATTATTTGTTTGTATGCCAGAGGTGCAGTTTTTATCAACCTGTTTCGCACCTGGACACTTAAAGTCATTTCATTTAAAGCTTCACCACACCCCAGAAACACAGCCCGCTTCATGGTTTCTTCTCTCATCTTTTGAACACAATCTTTTAAAGTATACCAGGGTCTATTAGTGTCTGGCCACATATCATCCGTGGGGTATTTATCTTGAGCTCCTTTTACTGCAAGAGCCAATAAAGTCGTACCATCAGTGTCTTGTCCACGATCATTTGGGGGGTGAGCATTCATGCTCCAATCTCTGAAAGCTCCCCGTATTACTGGATCATTGGACAAAATTACAAATTTAAAAGCATCTCCTGCATCCAGATTAATTCCTGTAGCGCCCATATCATATAGGCGAACAAGCCAGGTTATGATGGCTTCTCCAGGCTTTTGTGTAGCCCGGGCTAAAATGTCAGAAATTTCTTGCTGGTTAAAATCCTCAATCACATCTTTCCTTACAGGATGATTACCATCCATTTCCATCCGCCGACGCCGAAGAGGACGTGCCTCTGTGCGTTTGGGCGGTTTTTCCTCTTCCTCATAATCAGTTTCAGAATCATCATCCCAGATATCACCATCCCATGTGTCCGGGTCCCACTTAGGACCGGCCGATGCTATGGCCATATGAACTTTTCGTTCATTTACCTTTCCTCTCCTCTTTCTATATTTATATTTGGCAACTCTTACAGCAGCCTTTTCTGCTATAGCTTGGTAGTTACGAGCCTGATCTCCCAGTGCATGATATTGACATTGAATCATAGCCAAGCGAGACTGCAAATCTGAATTCTCTTTTTCCAAGAGTGCCTTCTCTTTCTGTATCTTATCCCTATCTTCTATAGCCCGACGATAAGCAGTCAACAAACACCAACCTCGCTGTGCCAAAAAAGAAACATCATCTTTCTTTTTCCTTTCCACAGTCTGCAAAGCTTTGGTCACATCCAACGGTTCAAATTGTCGCAGACGAGCATCCCAAGCTTCACATAACCCTGACCTACGAGCCCACTCCCCAGCCAGAGTGCAAAAGGGAGGGTCCTCCCATCCTGGAATTTCTTCCACCTTGGCTTCAGTTACCTTTCGTTTGAATAGGAAAGGCATCTCCTTAATCGAATCCTGCTCACAGCGCCAATTATGTTATCAGAGGTTCGGGGATTCGATCGGAGACGTAAAAGACACTTTCCACTCCAAACAAATGGACTGAAGGTATATTTTATTATATAGAGGATAGTAAAGGTGACAGTCTGCAAACAGATCAAATCAAATATTAAGAGGAAAAAACATCAGCCCGACTGGAAAGGGAAAACACCCACATCGGCTGAAGAGAAATGACACAAATCAACCGGAAAGAGAAACACCAGGTTGACCGAAAAGAGAACACATCAAATCAATTACTTCATATCAAATCAATTACTTCACATCAAATCAGTTACTCACAACATCCACGCCCCACTGCCGGGAGAGCCCTGTCAATCGACGCGGCTGGGCAAGGATCACACGTCCTGGGCAAGGTGTCCCTTCCACAGGTGGAACTCTCACCCGGTCTCAGTTTCCAGCAGTTTTTATACCATCAGTAATTTTCAGAGTAAGCAATTACAGAGTTTGCAGAGCAAGCATTTAGTGTTCCCATGCACAAATGGTTATCAGTGGCGTACGTGCACTGAGCCCCCTGGCTAACGTCCCAGCCCAGTAGTTGCGTACGTGCATTGTTCTCTTTGGTTATCGTCCCAGCCCGGCACAGATGGCCAGTCCATCCCGTGCTACGACGCTCCAAGAGCCTTGAAATGTTACAACTTGCAACTCCCTCCGTGAGAGAAGGGCCAGTTCCCACCACGCAGAAAGCAGCCTTGTATTTCTTTTTTGTGCTGGTGGCTGTAGGTCAATGGAGCGGCCAAACATGGCTGTACTCATGTCAAGACACCCCGGTCCCACAGTCCAGGCCTTGGCCAAACTTGAAAAGCAACCGTCTTCAGCTGCCCCTCTCCAACTACCCCTCACCACCTTGCACAGGACTTTGCAGTGGCCCTTGGGTCTTGCTGCCAGGTCACCTTGGCTTGCAGTGCCAAGCCAGCAAAAGTCCTCCAGAAAGTCTTCCCAGAAGCCCTGCTCTGGCCTGGGACAGTGTCCCCACGACCCTCAAAGCAGTCCCCACACTGCTTGCCTGGCCTGTCAGCTCTCTGCCTTTCCACTCCTCCTCTTGGTCATGAGCACCTTGGAGCAGAGGCCCGCCATCGTCTTCTCGCCAGGCTGTGAGTACCCAGCCCAGCACCCAGCACATGGTCTGTCCTGTGGGCTGGAACAGAATCCAAGGCCTGAGCAAGACAAGATGCAAGGAAGGCCTGAAAAACTGAGGAAGGCCAACTGGGCCCCAGCAAGCTACACCCTCTGGCCCTGGTCTGGCAGGAGAATGGGGATGTGGGAATTCAGAAGGGGAGGAGCAGCTTTCACAAGCCAATCAGGAACTGCAAATGATGAAAGCCAATACCAAGAGGCACAGCCCCGGGGAGCCATCTCTGGGTGGCCATCTCTGAAAAGGGGAAGTCCGCAGGCACCCTGGGAAGAAGCTGGTCCTCTTACTGTTGGGGAGTGAGTGAAGGAGAGAACTGGGGGGACACGGGGGTGGGGAGTGCCTCCTGCAGGCCCTGCTTCAGCTGGGAGAAAGATATTCCGGCTGTTTCCAGAATGACAGCTTGCCTCACATACCCCTGGGATCGGTGAGGAGGCCTGACCCCTACCCAGGAAATGCCCCTTCCCCACCCTCTGGGCTCCTTTCCTGTCCCATTTGAGTGGGTTTTGGCTTCAGAGTTCCCATCAGCTTCGCTGGTTTAAAAACTCAGCCTCAAATCCCACCCGTTTTCTTCCTGAAGAAGGATGATGGTGTGGTCGGCGGGCAGTCGCCCTGCCCTGGCATGGTGTGGTCACCCCCCTGCTTGGAGTGGGCAAGAGATAGAGCAAGAGGGAGGGCCTGGTAGCCACAATTCCAGCCGGGAGGTGGCACACACTGGCGCGGGTTGGTGCAGGGTGGTGCCGAGGTTTGCATATTTCCTGAGAGACCACAGAGTCAGGACTGCAAGGGATGGTGCTGGAGCAGGGGGCACCTGGCCCAGGGAAAGGGAGAGAATCCCAGGCTGGCAAAGGGCGAGACCTGAGAATCCACTCCTTGTGGTCCTCAGCAGGCCTGTGAGGGTGTAAAGAAATTACATCATCCCCACTTGGTTTCCATCCCCTTGTCTTCCAGAAAGAGTTTGAGTAGCTGATGTTCAAGGACAAATGACAATGAGGAGGAGGAAGCAGGCCCCCTCCTCTGGGGACAGAGTCGCATCCTCTGCTAAGCCAACCTAGTACCCTGAGCTTCCTGACAGCTCAGTCAACAAGGGCGAGTGCCCATCCCACATTTCTCCAAGACAGGAAAGTGGACACAGGCACGAGGAGATTCATCACCTGGGTGGCCTCCAGAGCTAGGAGGTCAAGGACCCGTTTGTAACCAACTTAGGAAGGGTCTGAGGGCCTCTGAACTGGCTGTCGGGTGACTAGGGAGCTCTGAGAACAACGCTGCTGTCTCCCCACCCCCAGATTTAAACTTGCAAAGGCCACAACCAGTTGGAAATCCCAGAAGCTGAGAAAGGGCCAGCCTGGTGACGGTCCTCAGCATTGCTGCCCGCAGCCTCCAAGCCGGGAGAGGAGAGGCGCGACTCCAGGCAACCAATGAGAACAGCTGCCCTGGTGCTGTGTCTGTATGTGTGTGTGTGTCTGTGTAAGTGGTGCACATATTAATGTGTGTGTGTATATGGTTTTGTGGGTGTCTAAATGTGTGTGTTCATGTGCTGTGTCTGTGATCATGTCGGTAGTGTCTGAATGTGTGAGTGGTTTGTGAGTGTGGGAGTGTGTCTGTGTGTGTTGAGTGTACTAGTGTGAAGTGAGGGACACGGAGAACTTCGTCTCCCCCCCACGCCCTATTGTCCCTCTGATCGTTGTGACCTCCCTACAGCAAGTAGCAATACAAACCTGGGAGGTAAAGGTCACTCAGGAGGAGGCAAGTGAGACATGGGAAGGCAAGAATGTGTTCTGGGGATGAGGCTGTGACCACATTAGGGAGTGTGAGCCTGATATGACAAGTGGGTGGCAGGATTAAATCCAAAGACCCCTTGTTCCTCCTCAGAGCGTGTACAATGCTGGGGAGTCAGGCTGGGGGTGGGGCCTTCCCTTTTCTCTACCCCCACCCCGGGTAAGCACCTGGGGAGGGCAGCAGGGAGAGGATTCTGTGGCCACCCCTGCACTGACCTTCCTTGGCCCTCCCTGCACCCTGTGGCAGCACAGTCATCCCAACAGTCTCAGGTTAGAGTACAAAGGCCAGTCTCAGCTCCCTTTATAAAGAGGACCCAGGCTGGTCAAACCCTCAGGGTTGGTGAGAGTGCCCTGCCTGTCCTGGTCCTAGGTCCTGGTGTGGTGAGGGGTGCCTGTGTGTCCAGAGGAGCCCAGTGCCCACTGAGGCAGCCAGGAATGCTGGGCCCAGGGCATGGAGGAAGGAGCCTGTACCAGTGCTGGGGCAGGAGGAGGGTGGATGTAGCAGAGGACCTGGCCTGTAGGGAAAGTGGGGGAGACTGTGTGAGCAATGACAGGGGGCGGGGCCAGGACCTGTCCACTGTTGGAATAGTCACCAAATGGGGGGAGGGAGTTGGGGGATGGGGAGGAGAAGGCATGGGCATGCAGGGCTGGCAGGGGGTTGGCCTGACCCTAAGAGGTGGGACTGTCTGAGGCTGTGTTACAGTGGGCAGGACTGTGAGAGCAGGGCGGGGGTGGTGGGGCTGGGACCCACATTCACTCATCATTATCACCCAGAGTGCATACTTTACCTTACGATCACTCTTGGTCTTGCACATTCTATGAGTTTGTACAAATGTACACTGACATATATCCACCATGATAGGCTCATACAGAGAAGTTTCACTGCACTAAAAATCCTCTGTGTCCACCTATTCCCTCACCCCACCCCTGGGAACCACTGATCTTTTTTGTGTCTCCATAGTTTTGTCTTTTCCAGAATGTCATATAGGTGGAATCTTACAGTATGTAGCCATCTCAGATTGGCTTCTTTCACTTGGTCATCATAGGGACTTAAGGTTCATCCATGGCTTTTCATGGCTTGATAGCTCATTTCTTTTGAGTGTTGAAGAATATTCCAGTGTCGGGATGTACCACAGTTTATCCCTTCACCTCCTGAAAGACATCTTGGTTGTTTCTGAGGTTTGGCAATTTTGAATAAAGCTGCTGTGAACATCCCTGTGCAGGTTTTCTATGGACATAAGTTCTCAATTCCATCAAGTCAGTATCAAGGAGCGTGATTGCTGGATCACATGGTAAGAATGTTGGGTTTTGTCAGGAACCCCCAAAGTGCCTTCCAAAGTGTCTGTGCCATTTTGCATTCTCACCAACAATGTATGTGACTTCCTGTTGCTCCGCATCCTCCCCAGCATTTGGTGTTCTCAGTGTTCTGGATTTGACCATTTTAATAGGTGTGTAGTGGAAATGTATTTTTTTAATAATTTTAAATCATAAGGAAACATAAAATTTGCCATCTGAACCAGTGAGTGTACAGCAGAGTAGTGTTCAGTATATTCACATTGTGCAGCGGGTCTCCAGAACTTTTTCAGCTTGCCAAGCCCAAGCCCAAACCCTGCAACCACAAATCAACCCGGAGGCGGGCCCTGCCCCGCTCTGGTCCTACGCGTGTTCCCTCCTCGGCCGCGGCCTCCGGCGCCCCCCGGCGCCCGCCTGCGGAACTGCAGCCGCGGCCGCCCTGCCGGAGCCTCCACCTGGATCCCAGCGCTGCGCTGGGCGGGTCGGCACTGCGAGTCAGGTGAGGCGGCCAGGCCCGCGGCCCCACGAGCTGCACGCAGCTTCCACTCTTCCTTTCTGTCCCCAGGGAGGAGAGGAAATTGGAGGGTTTCCTCCGCGGGCGCTCCATGCCGCGGGGGGAGGGGCAAGGCGAGCCAAATGCCACCAACTTTCCCAGCGCCCTGGCTGGTGCTACAAGTCCCTACTTGCCTTCTAGCGCTGAAACCCACCCAGGGTTTGCCCCGCCTCTTTGGGGGTGCTCAGGGCCATATCTGGGTGCTTTGGGTACCCAGGGCCAGGCGCTTCCCGCTTCGCCATCCTGCTGACGTCACCCCTGGGGTCTAAGTCTCAGGCCACAGTGTCCAGAGGGCCCTTCCCTGTGCGGGTGAACACCTGTGACACGCGTGGTCCCTGGGGGCGCTCACCCCTCCACCCCAGCAGCTTCACCAGAGCAGAAGCCCAGCGAGGGCGGGCTGAGTGTGTTTCTAAAACAGTAGATCTCAATAATTTATAGTGTAGAGCAGCAGATTAGAGCCTGCCTCTCGTTTTTTTTTTTTTAGTATTAAAAAAATTATTTTATTGAGGTCATATTGGCTTATAACGTTGTGTAAATTTGAGGTGTACATTATTATATTCCAGTTTCTGTATAGACTGCACGGTGTTCACCACCAACAGTCTAGTTTTTATCCCTTACCATAGGCATGTGCTCCTTTACCCCTTTCTCCCTCCCCCCTCCCCTCTTTCCCTCTGCTAACCACCAATCTGTTCTGCCTGTCTATGTGTTTGCTTGTTAATCTTCCATGTATGAGTGAAATCATACGGTATTTGTCTTTCTCTGTCTGACTTATTTCGCTTAGCGTAATACCCTCAAAGTCCACCCGTTGTCACAAATGGCACACTTTGTCTTTTTTAAAGGCTTGGGAGTATTCCGTTGTGTATATATACGACATCTTCTTTATCCATTCATCCGTTGATGGGCACTTGGGTTGCTTCCATGTCCTGGCTATTGTGAACAATGCTGCGATGAACATAGGGATGCATAGATCTTTTTGAATTACTGATTTCATGTCTTTGGATAAATATCCAGTAGTGTAATTGCTGGATCATATGGTATTTCTATTTTTAATTTTTTGAGAATTCTCCATACTGTTTTACATAGTGGCTGCACCAGTTTGCACTCCCACCAGCAGTGTATGAGGGTTCCCTTTTCTCCACATCCTCTCCAACACTTGTTATTTCTTGTCTCGTCAGTTATAGTCATTCTGATGGTGTGAGGTGATATCTCATTGTAGTTTGTTTGTTTTTTTTTTTTTTTGGTGAGGAAGATTGGCCCTGAACTCACATCTGTTGCCAATCCTCTCCTCTTTTTGCTGAGGAAGATGGGCCCTGAGCTAACATCTGGGCCCATCTTCCTCTATTTTGTTTGTGGGACACCGCTACAGCATGGCTTGATGGGTGGCGTGTAAGTCTGTGCCTGGGATCCAAACCTGCGAAGCCCTGGCTGCAGACGCGAAGTGTGCAAACTTAACCACCACGCAATCAGACCAGCTCTTAAGTGTGGTTTTGATTTGCATTTCCCTAATAACTAGTGATGTTGAACATCTTTTTGTGTGCCTGTTGGCCATTTATTTGTATATCTTCTTTGGAAAAACGTTCATATCCTCTACACATTTTTTGATTGGGTTGTTCATTTCTTTATTGTTGATTTGTATGAGTTCTTTATATATTTTGGAAATTAACCTCTTGTCTGATACATGATTTGAAAATATTTTCTCCCACTTAGTGGGTTGTCTTTTCATTTTATTGATGGTTTCCTTTGCCTTACAAAAGCTTTTCAGTCTGATAAAGTCCCATTTGTTTATTTTTTCTTTTGTTTCCCTTGCCTGTGTAGACATGGTATTCCAAAAGATACTGCTAAGAACGACGGCAATATGTTTTCTTCTAGGAGTTTTATGGTTTCAGGTCTTACATTCATGTCTTTAATCCATTTTGAGTTAATTTTTGTCTATGGTGTAAGATAATAATCTACTTTTATTCTTTTGCATGTGGCTGTCCAGTTTTCCCAACACCATTTATTGAAGAGATTTTCCTTTCTCCATTGTATATTCTTGGCTCCTTTGTTGAAGACTAGCTGTCCACAGATGTGTGGTCTTATTTCTGGGCTCTCAATTCTGTTCCATTGCTCTGTGTGCCTGTTTTTCTGCCAATACCATGCTGTTTTGATTACTATAGCTTTGTAGTATATTTTGAATTCAGGGAGTGTGGTTCCAACTTTGTTCTTTTTTCTCAGGATTCCTTTGGTTCTTCAGAGTCTTTTGTTGTTCCACGTAAATTTTAGGATTCTTTGTTCTATTTCCGTGAAGAATGTCATTGGGATAATGATTGGGATTGCATTGAATCTGTAGATTCCGCTAGGTAATACAGACATTTCAACTATGCTTTATTCTTCCAATTCATGAGCAGGGAATATCTTTGCATTTCTTTATGTCTTCTTTGATTGCTTTCAATAATGACTTATAGTTTTCAGTGTATAGGTCTTTCACCTCCTTGGTTAAATTTATTCCTAGATATTTTATTCTTTTTGTTGTGATTGTAAATGGGATTGTATTTTTGATTTCTTGTTCTGCTAGTTCATTATTAGTGTATAGAAATGCAACAGATTTTTGTATGTTGATTTTATACCCTACAACTTTGCTGTATTCATTGATTATTTCCAATAGTTCTGTGGATTCCTTAGGGTTTCCTTTATATAGAATCATGTCATCCACAAATAGTGACAGTTTTACTTCTTCTTTTCCAATTTGGATCCTTTTGTTTTGAGAGGTTCGGTGGATTCCATTGGAGAAGTAAAAAGAAACTTTCCACTCCAAACAAATGGACTGAATGTACACTTTATTATATAGAGGAGAGTAAAGGTGATAGTCTGCAAACAGATCTGAATAGGTCAAATAACGAGAGGGAAATGACAAAAATCGATTGGAAAGGGAAACACCAGATCAACTGAGATAGAAGCAGATTCGAATAGGTCATATAATAAGAGGGAAAAACATCAGATCAATCGGAAAGGGAAACACCAGATCGACTGAAGGGAAATGACACAAATCAACTGGAAAGAGAAACACCAGGTTGACTGAAAAGAGAACACATCAGATCGGTTACTCACAACATCCATGCCCCTCTGCTGGGAGAGTCCCTTCAATTGACACGGCTAGGAGGGAGTCCGATCGTCAGAGGTCCTGGGCAAGGCGTCCCCTCCACAGGTGAGACTCTCACCAGGCCTCAGTTTCCAGCAGTTTATATAGCATGAGTAATTCCCACAGTAAGCAGTTACAGAGTTTGCAGAGCAAGCATTTGGTGTTCCCGTGCACAAATGGTTATCAGTGGCGTACGTGCACTCCGCCCCCTGGCTATCGTCCTAGCCCGGCAGTTGTGTGTGTGCATTGTGTTCACTAGTTATCATCCCAACCCAGCACAGATGGCCAGTCGGCCCCGAGCTACGATGCACAAAGAGCCTTGTAATGTTACAATTTGCAACTCTTTCTGTGGGAGAAGGGCCAGTTCCCACCACATAGAAAGCAGCTTTATATTTCTTTGTGTGCTGGTGGCTGTAGGTCAATGGAACAGCCAAACATGGCTGTACTTATGTCAAGACACCCTTTTATTTCTTTTTCTTGCTGAATTGCTCTGCCTACAACTTCCAGGACTATGTTGAATAAGTGGCAAGAGTGGGCACCCTTGTCTTGTTCCTGTTCTCAGAGGGATGGCATTCAGTTTTTCACCATTGAGTGTGATGTTTGTGGGTTTGACAAATATGGACTTTATTATGTTGAGGCAGAACATGGCTTATGAAAAGGACCTGAATGGTGCTCTGTGACTTTGACCTCCTGACGTGACCCCTGAGACTCAGTCTCCTCCATACAATGGGGACCATAAAGCCATCTGCCTTACAGGGCTGTGAGGAGGACGCATAGAGTGAGCAGCAGAGCCTGGCACACAAATGCCTGATCAATGGAAGCCACAATTGCACAATGATTGCAAAGGCCGTCAGCCTCATGATTGTACTGTGTACTCATTGTACTCACGAGGTTTCCTCAAGGCTCCCCGTCCTGGAAAAGGGACCCCTAGTATCAGGGGATCTGCCTGAATTACAGGCAGATCTGTCCCTGCCCTTCATATCCAGGTTAGGGTGACTGCTTGGGAGGGCATGACACATCCAAAACACAGGGTGGATAAAGACAGTTTATCCAGGCCACTGTGTGACCAACACTTGGACCATCCTGCCCCCTGACACCACCTGATTCTCTGACAGTCCTGGGTAGAAAGTTGCTGCTCACAGGACAGGACATTCAACTGATGTCACACGAGAGGCCACAGCCTGGATCCCAGAAGACCACAGGGTCCCCCAGACTCTTAACTTCTTGGTCTGTTGAGTGACCTCAACATTGGTCTCGCTGCCTCTTGGAGGGCCAGAGACCCTTGTCCCACAGTCCAGGCCTCGGCCAAACTTGAAAAGCTGCTGTCTTCAGCTGCCCCTCTCCGACTACCCCTCACCACCCTGCACAGGACTTTGCAGTGGCCCTCTGGTCCTGCTGCCAGGTGACCTTGGCTTGCAATGCCAAGCCAGCTAAAGTCCTCTAGGAAGTCTTCCCTGCAAGTCCTGCTCCGCTCTGGGGCAGGGTCACCACCACCCTCAAAGCAGTCCCCCACTTCTGGCCTGGCCTGTCAGCTCTCTGCCTTCCCGTTCCTCCTCTTGGTCATGAGCACCTTGGAGCAGGGGCCCACCATCGTCTTCCCACCAGGCTGCAAGTGCTCAGCCCAGCACCCAACACGTGGTATGTCCATCGGGGATGGAACAGATCCAAGGCCTGACCAAGGCAAGATGCAGGGAAACCCGGGTAAACTGAGGACAACCCAGCTATGCCCCAGCAAGGTACATCCTCTGGCCCTGGTCTGGCAGTAGAGTGGGGATGTGGGAATTCAGGGGAGGAGCAGATTTCACAAGCCAAGCAGGAATTGCAAACATTGAAATCCAATACCAAGAGGCCACAGCTCTGAGGAGACATCTCTGGGTGGCCATCTCTGAGTCAGAGATGTCCAGAGGCACCTTGGGAAGAAGCTGGTCCTCTTACTATTGGGGAGTGAGTGAGGAAGAGAACTGGGGGCACACGGGAGTGGGGAGTGTCTCTATAGGCTCTGCTTCAGCTGGAGGAGAGAATTCTCCAGATGTTTCCAGAATGAGAGCTTGCCTCACATACTCCTGGGATGGGTGAGAGGGCCTGACCCCTACCCAAGAAATGCGCCTTCCCCACCCTGTGGGCTCCTGAACCTTCCCATTTGAGTGTGTTTTGGCTTCAGAGTTCCCATCAGCTTCACTGATTTAAACACAGCCTCAAATCCCACCCCCTTTCTTCCTGAAGAAGGAGGGTGCTGAGGCTGGCTGGCAGCGGCCCTGTCCTGGCATAGTGTGGTCACCCCAATGCTGGGAGGCGGCGAGAGGTAGAGCAAGAGGGAGGGCCTGGGAGCCACAATTCCAGCTGAGAGGTGGCATGCACCGGTGTGAGGTGGTGCTGAGGTTTGCATCTTTCCTTGAGAGACCACAGAATCAGGCTTGGAAGGGAGTGGGCAGGAGCAGGGGTACCTGGCCCAGGGAGAGGGAGGAGGCTGGCAAATGGGGAGGCCGGAGAATCCACTCCTGTGGTCCTCAGCAGGCCTGTGAGGGTGTAAAGAAATTACATCATCCCCACTTGGTTTCCATCCCCTTGTCTTCCAGAAAGAGTTTGAGCAGCTGATGGTCAAGGACAAATGACAATGAGGAGGAGGAAGCAGGCCCCCTCCTCTGGGGACAGAGTCACATCCTATGCTAAGCCACCCTAGTACTCTGAGCTTCCTGGCAGCTCAGTCAACAAAGGCGAGTGCCCACCCCACATTTCTCTGAGTCAGGAAAGTGGACACAGGCCCGAGGAGATTCATCACCTGGGTGGCCTCCGGAGCAAGGATGTCCCATGACCAGTTTGTAACCAACTTAGGAAGGGTCTCCTGCCCTCCAAACTGGCTGGTTTCGTGACTAGGGAGCTCTGAGAACAACGCTGCTGACTCCCCGCCCAGATCAAACCTGCATTGGCCACAACCAAGTGGAAACCGAGGAAGCTGAGCCAGGAGCCCGCCAGGTGAGGGTCCTCAGCATCACTGCCAGCAGCCTCCAGGCGGGGAGAGGAGGGAATCAGCTCCAGGCAACCACTGAGAACAGGTGCCCTGGTGCTGGGTCTGCGTGTGTGTGTGTGCGTGTGTGTGTGTGCGTGTGTCTGTGTGTGTGGTCATGTATTAATGTGTGTGCATATGTGGTTTTGTGGTTGTCAAAATGTGTGCGTTCATGTGCTGTGTGTCAGTCTGTGATCATGTGGGTAGTGTCTGAATGTGTGAGTGGTTTGTGAGTGTTGGATTCTGTGTCTGTGTGTATTGAGTGTACTAGTGTGAAGTGAGGCACATGGAGAACTCATTCTCCACAACCTCCCTGTGATCCCTCTGATCGTTGTGACCTCCCTGAGAGTGCCTGTAACAGTCCTGGGAGGTGAAGGTCACTCAGCAGGAGGCAGGTGAGATATGGGGAAGACAAGAATGTGTTCTGGGGATGAGGCTGTGACCACATTAGGGAGTGTGAGCCTAACGTGACAGGTGGGGGAAGGATGAAGTCCAAAGACCCCCGATTCTTCCTCGGAGCCTGTACAATGCTGGAGAGTCAGGCTGGGAGTGGGGACATATCGTTTCTCCCCCACGCCCACCCAGGATAAGCACCTGGAGAGGGCAGCATGGATAGGACTTCTGTAGCCTACCCTGCACTGACCTTCCCTCGGTCCTCCTGCACCCTCTGGAAGCTCAGTTATCCCAAGAAGTTGGCTCAGGTGAGAGGAAAAAGCCCACTCTCAGCTCCCTTTATAAAGAGGGTCCAGGCTGGTCCAGCCCTCAGGGTTGGCGAGAGTGCCCTGCCTGGCCTGGTCCTAGGTCCTGGTGTGGTGAGGGGTGCCTGTGTGTCCAGAGGAGCCCAGGGCCCACTGACACAGCCATGGGGCTGCTGACCAGGGAGACACTGGGGCCCCTGGCCGTGGCCATGGCCATCTTCCTGCTCCTGGTGGACCTGATGCACCGACGCCAATGCTGGGCCCCACGCTACCCACCAGGCCACATGCCCCTGCCTGGGCTGGGCAACCTGCTGCAGGTGGACTTCCAGGACACACTGCTGCTTTACTCGGGTGAGGAAGGTGGGGGTGGGCACAGAGGTGCAGGGGACCCACATGGCAGCAGACAGTGGGTGGTGGTGAAGCCACAGGCTGGACAGGGAGCTGGGGGAAAGGCGGAGGCTGGTTTGAGAGGCCTCCTGGGGGAGGGCATCTGTGCAGGGCCTGGAGGACAGTCTGAATTTTCCAATCGAGGTCAGAGAGGGCAAAGGCCTGGAGGGGGTGAGACTTGGCAGTGGGTTTGGGATGTAGTGGGACAGAGCTTAAGTTATGTGAGCCTGAGTTCCTTCTGAGGACATCAGGAGGAAGAGTCTTGAGATTGGGGAGAGGAGTCTGGTCATGAGCCCAATTTACATCAGGAAATCGAGGTTGAGAGGGGACAGTGACCAGGGTCAAATCTTTTGCTGCTGTGAGACCTTGGGCCTCACTGCTCACCTCTGTGAACCTCAGTTTCTTCACCTGTAAAATGGGATGCTCTTGGTCTTCTGACAAGTTTGGTGACCTTTGCAAAGTCGTAGGTGGGAGGTCTGATGCAACATGAGGTCCTCAACCATAGAGGAGGTGACCCCCGGGGTCACGAGGCCAGATAAAGTCCTTGCATAGGCTTGGTTCTGGGGGCCTGGGGTCTCCCAAATCTAACCACAGGAGACTGGGGCCAGCAACGTTGCTAGGGGGCAGGGCTTCACCAGTGCCCGTGACCCTCGGCCTGCAGCTGCGGCGCCGCTTCGGGGACGTGTTCAGCCTGCAGCTGACCTGGACGCCCGCGGTCGTGCTTAACGGGCTGGCAGCCATGCGCGAGGCGCTGGTGGACCGCAGCGAGGACACCTCCGACCGGCCCCTGTGCCCATCTTTGAGCACCTGGGCTTCGGGCCGCGCTCCGAAGGCAAGTAGAGGAGGGGAGGACCATGGCCCTGCGGGGACTGGGCGCGCAGTGACCCATGACCCGACAGGGTCAAGTGTAGGCAGGTTGTGGACCTGCGGTGCAGGGAAGAGTCAGAGAATTTGAAGGGGCCTCAGGTGGAGGGAGCAGCCAGAGTGGGGAGGGGGATGTGGGCGGGCCGAGGCCAGGGCTTTACAGGGAGTGGGCGGGCCCCTGGCCACTTTGATGATGAGGTAGGGGATGTCTGGACGGAGGGAATGAAGACGACGGGGTCAGTGTGGGCGGGGCAGAGGGCGGGTCTGGACCATCTCTGAAGCGGAAGCGGGTCACGGCGGGCAGAGCCACGAGACGGGGCCAAGACCGGCCCGCATTGGGGAGACCTGGTGAGCAATGTGGGCGGACAGAGGGTGGGACCTGTCCCCAGTCGAAAAGGGGTGTAAAGAGAGCGGAATTTGCCGGGAAGGAGAACGAGGTTAGAGTGGGTGGGAAAGGGCAGAGAATATGATGGGAAGGGCGGGGGGCGGGGCATGTCGCTGGCTTAGACCGAAAGGCGGGCGAGCCATTGAAAATGGTGTGCGCGCAGAGGTAGGGCGGGGTCACACCAGAGCCACGCCCACATGATCGCCCCGCCCCCAGGGGTGGTCTTTGCCCGCTATGGGCGCGCGCGGCGGGAGCAGAGGCGCTTCTCCGTGTCCACCTTGCGCAACATTGGCCTGGGCACGAAGTCGTTGGAGCAGTGGGTGACCGAGGAGGCCTCGTGCCTCTGTGCCGCCTTCTCAGACCAGGCCGGTGAGTGCTGGGCTGAGGGACAGGAGACAGGGATGGAGGCTGGGAAGAGGAGATGGAGGGGACCCCCTGACCTGCACTGACCCCTCCCAGGACGCCCCTTTAGCCCCAACGCCCTCCTGAATAAAGCGGTGAGCAACGTGATCGCCTCCCTGACATTCGGGCGCCGCTTCGAGTACAATGACCTGTGCTTCATCAAGCTATTTGACCGACCACTGGACTTTCTGAAGAGGGACTCTGGCTTCCTGCCCGAGATTCCAGAGTGGAGGGGGCCAAGGAGCCCTGCAGGCGAGCTCCATGGAGGAGGCTGGGAACTGACTAGTGGAGGTGAACACCTGAGCACAGGGAGGACCCAGAGCCCCACATCTGTGGCTCTGACCGGTGCTGAATGCGATCCCCGTGCTCCTGCACATCCCGGGGCTGGCTGCCGAGGTCTTTCCAGGGCATAGGGCCTTCATGGCACTGGTGGATGAGCTGGTTGCTGAGCACAAGATGGCCGGGGACCTGGCCCAGCCACCCCGAGACCTGACTGACTCCTTCTTGGACGAGGTGGGGAAGGTGAGCTGCCAGGGACAAGGACAAGGTTGGAGGTTGAGGGACCCACGAGGTGAGCCTGGGCACGGTGGGGCCAGTGTATCACTCAGTGATCAGGACCCCGGGCTGATGGGTACAGAGTGGGAGGTAATTTGGGGGTTTCCTCCCTCTGCCCCTGAGCCCACACTCTCTGCATGGCCCAGGCCAAGGGGAACCCTGAGAGCAGCTTCAATGATGAGAACCTGCGCCTGGTGGTGTCTGACCTGTTCACTGCCGGGATGGTGACCACCTCGACCACGCTGGCCTGGGCCCTCCTGCTCATGATCCTGTACCCGGACGTGCAGCGTGAGCCCAGCTTGGGGGTCTGGTGACATGGGCCAGGGAGGAGAGGGACAGGCTGGGGACCCTGAGCTTGGTTTGGTTACCAGGAGCTCTGAGCAGAGGCTGGGCCCTGGCCGAAGGTCAGAGGGACTTCCTCCTCCCCGTGGGTGCAGCCCCTGCACAGGAGTCAGGAGGAGGTTGGGGCCCAGCCCCCTGGCTTCTGACCACTGTGGGGACGCTTGTCTGTCCAGGCCGTGTCCAACAGGAGACTGATGAGGTGAGAGGGCAGGCGCAGCAACCAGAGATGGGGAACCAGGCCCACATGCCCCTCACTATGGCCGTGGTCCATGAGGTGCAGCGCTTTGGGGATATCATCCCACTGGGCTTGCGCCACATGACATTGAAGTGCAGGGCTTCCTCATCCCCAAGGTAGGCCTGCGGCCCTCCTCACCCCAGCTCAGCTCCACCTGCCCCCTGGTAGCCCCAGCGTGGCCACTGCCAGGTGTGACCAGGACTGGAACCCAAGCCACTAATCCTCATTTCCACAGGCACCAACCGTCCAGCCTGGGTGGGTGTGGGGATGAAGCAGAGGCAGGGCTGGCCCTGTGCATTCAGGGACCCAGTAGGGGGCTCGAGGGGGTGACAACCTAAAATATGCCCCAGTGTGTTGGAGGAACCCATGAATGCAAGGACAGGTGGTAGGGATGGCTCCCGTGACAGGCATGTCACTTGGCCCTGCCATGGGGACAGGGAAGGTGTGGGGAATTTCTTAGGCTGAAATGGACTTGGAAGAGTCCATTTGTGTACCAGGCAGAAAGTGGCCCACACATGTTTGGTGTTAGGGGTTGGGGGTGCTCCAGCCCAGACATCACCAATACAAGGCATCTCCTGCCAGGGGACGACGCTCATCACCAACCTGTCCTCGGTGCTGAAGGATGAGACCGTCTGGAAGAAGCCCTTCCGCTTCCACCCCGAGCACTTCCTGGACACCCAGGGCCGCTTCGTCAAGCAGGAGGCCTTCATGCCCTTCTCAGCAGGTGCCTGTGGGGAGCCTGGCTCGCTGCCCCCTCCTGAGGGAGTCTTGGAGGCATAGAGCCCAGGCCCCCAGGCTCACTGACCCCCCCATACCCACCCACAGGCCGCCGCTCGTGCCTCGGGGAGCCCCTGGCCCGCATGGAGCTCTTCCTCTTCTTCACCTGCCTCCTGCAGCGCTTCAGCTTCTCGGTGCCCACTGGGCAGCCCCGCCCCAGCGACCACGGTGTCTTTGGCTTCCTGGTGACCCCGTCTCCCTACCAGCTCTGTGCTGTTACCCACTAATGGGGGACAACCTGCTCCTTGAGGGTGCCCTGGTGTCCAATAAACCAGACTGATGGCTCCAACCTGGCTTGAGTCCCACCAGGCCCCCTGAACAGCCCCTGGCAGAGATGCAGCCTCAGCAGCCTCCCCAGGGCCAGCTCCTACCCCTGCCTGATCCAGCCTCACCTGGCATCTGACCCCATTTGAGAGACAGGTATACTGACGCTCAGAAGATGACAGCTTACCCCCTAGTCACCAATAGAGAGCCAGCACTGGCTGCCCTGTTTGGTGACTAAGTCCATGTAGAAGTCTTGACTCCTGGGTGTCAGGGAGTGGGAGGCGTGTGAATGGGCTTCTGATAGGAATCAGCCCGATCCCTGGCTGAGTGAGCACCCTCAGGTTCACGGATTCACTACAGGCCTCACAGGAGACAGAAAAGCTGTTATACTGACGGTTATGGTCTTTCCAGAGAGAGGATCCAGATAGAATCAGCAGTGGTCAAAGGCACATAGGTGGAGTTCAGGAAGAGCGGGCACAAGCTTCCAGCTGTCTCTCCAGAGGATTCATGCATACAGCGCTCAGTTCCTGCAGTGATGTTTTGTGACACAGCAGAGAGTATTGCTCACCAGGGAAGCTCACCCGAGTCTGAGTGTCCAGGAATTTGGTTGGGGGTCAGTCACTTAGACTTGGAGAGCCACATGGCTGACCTCAGTTACTCAGTCTCCAGCCCCTCTCGAGGTCAAACAGTGTGGCCCCAAATCCCCGCCATCAATCACATTGGTGGCAGGAACTGTGGTGTGACCCCAGCCCCAGGTACAGAGACACTCTTGTCAGGCAGGTCATCCCAAGGGCGTAGGAGAAGTTTCTCAGGAACTTGTCAGGGGCCAGGCACTTTTTCAGGAATGTGCAGGGATTGAAATCCCCAAGCCTGAGTAATCTTATTCCACAGTCCACTCCCCTGGTTTTTGGCTCCTACACTAAAATGGTGTTATTTGTTTGAGTATCTACATTTTGTGTGTGTGTTTGTGGTAAAATACACACAACATAAAATTTACCATCTCCATCATTTTTGAGTGTACAGTTCAACGCTATTAAGTTCTTATATTGTTGTGCAACCATCACACCATCCATCACCAGAACTCTTTCATCTTGCAAAACTGAAACCCTGTCCCCATTAGACAATAACTCCCTATGGCCCGTCCCCATAGCCCCTGGCAACCACCATTCTACTTTCTGTCTCTATGAATTTGACTACTCTAGGGACCTCATATGAGGGGAATCATACAGTATTTGTCTTTTTGTGACTGACATTTCACTCAGCATGATGTCCTCAATGTTCATCAATGTTGTAGCATGTGTCAGAATTTCCTTCCTTTTCTAGGCTAAATAATACTCCATTGTATGCATAGACCACATTTTGCTTATCCCTTCATCCGTCGATGGACACTTGGGTTGCTTCTCTCTTTCAGCTTTTGTGAACACTGCTGCTGTGAACATGGGGTACAAACATCTCTTTGAGACTCTGCATTCATTTTGTGGATATATAAGCACCAGACTGTTTTCCACAGCAGCTGCACCATTTTGCTTTCTCACCAGCAATGTACATAGTTCCGATTCTCCGTACCCTCGCCAGCACTTTCTATTTTCTGTTTTGATAATAATAGCCATTCTAATGGGTGGGAGGTGGTATGTCACTGTGGTTTTGATTTGCATTTCCCTACTGATGAGTGACGTGGAGCATTTTTTTCATGTGCTCATTGTCCATTTGTGTATCTTCTTTGTAGAAATGTCTATTCGAGTCCTTTGCCCATTCTACAATCAGGTTGTGCGTTTTGTTGTTGTTGTTATGAGTTTTAGGAGTTCTCTATATACTCTAGATATGAATTCCTTATCAGATACAGTCATGTGCCACATAAGGACATTTCGGTCAATGACAGACTGCATGTACGGCTGTGGTCCCTTAAGACTGGGCACCATAAGTTGGTACCACATATCCAAGGTGTGTAGTAGGCTGTACCATCTAGGTTTGTGCAAGAAACCCTATGATGTTCACGCAAAGACGAAATTGCCTAAAAATGCATTCTCGGAATGTGTCTCCCTCCTTAAGTGACATGTGGCTGTATATGATTTGCAAATATTTTCTTCCATTCTGTAGGTTGCCGTTTAACTCTGTTGATGGTTTTTGATGTACAAATTTTTTAATTTTCATGAAGTCCAATTTGTCTATTTTCTTTTCTTTCCTATGCATTTGGTGTCATATCCAAGAAATCACTGCCAAATCCAATGTTGAGAACCTTTTGTCCTATGTTTTCTTCTAAGAATTTTCTAGTTTTAACTCTTAACATTTAAGTCTTTGTTGCATTTTGAATTAATTTTTTTGTATATGGTGCTAGGTGAAGGTCAACTTCATTCTTTTGCATTAAGATATCCAGTTTTCCAAGCACCATTTGTTGAAAAGACTGTCCTTTCCCCATTGAATGGTCTTGCACCCATGTCAAAATCATTGGACTACATATGAGGGTTTGTTTCTGGGCCTTCTCTTCTCTTCATTGGTCTATATCTCTGTCTTTCTGCCACTAACACAGTATGTTGATTACGGTAGCTTTGTAGTAACTTTTGAAATCAGGCAGTATGAGTTTTATTCTTCTTTTTCAAGTTTATTTTGGCTATTCGAGGTCCCTTGAGATTCCATATGAATTTTAGGATTGATTTTTCTATTTTTACAAAATGTCAATGGGAGTTTGATAGAGATTGAATTAAGTCTGTAGATCACTCTGAGTAGTCTTGATGTGTTTACAATATTGTTTTCCAATCCATGAACCTAGGATGTCTTCCCATTTATTTGTGTCTTCTTTAATTTCTTTCAGCAATGTTTTGTAGTTTTCATGGTAGAAAGTCTTTCATCTCCTGGGTTAAGTTAATTCCGTGTATTTTTTTTTCTGATGCTATTGTAAATGAAACATTTTCTTAATTTCGTTTTTGGAGTGTTCATTGTTAGTGTATAGAAATACAGCTGATTTTTGTGCATTGATTTTGTATCCTGCTACTTTACTGAATTTGTTTATAAGTTCTAACATGGTTTTTTTGTGGAATCTTTAGGTTTTTCTACACACAAGATCATATCATCTGGGAACAGAGATAATATCACTTCGTATTTTCCAAGTTGGATGGCTTTTGTTTCTTTTTCTTTCCTAATTGCTCTGGCGAGAGCTTCCAGTACTATGTTGAGTGGAAGTGGCCAAAGTGGGCATCCTTTCTTTCTTCCTGAAGTTAAAGGAAAAGCTTTCAGATGTTTACCATTGAATATTGAGTTTGCTGTGGGTTTGCCTATATGGTTTTTGTTATGTTGAGGTAGTTTCCTTCTATTCCTAGCTTGCTGAGTGTGTTTAACAAACACTAGCTTGAAAGAGTGTTGAAGTTTGTCAAATGCTTTTTCTGCATCAATTGAGATGATCATGTAGTTTTTGTCCTTCATTCTGTTAACGTGGTGTATAACACTGATCAATTTTCATATGTTGCATCATTCTTGAATTCCATTAATAAACCGCACCTAGTCATAATCCTTTCCCACGTGTATGATCCTTTGAATATGCTGCTCAATTTGGTTCGCTAGTGTTTTCTTGAGGACTTTTGCATCAGTGTTCGTAAGGGATATTGGTCTGTAGTTTTCTTTTCTTGTAGTGTCTTTGTCGGGCTTTGACATCGGGGTAATGCTGGCCTCCTAGAATGAATTAGGAAGTGTTCCCTCCTCTTCAGTGTTTTGGAGAAGTTTGAGTCGAATTGGTGTTAGTTCTTTAAATGTTGGGTAGAATTCAACAGTGAAGCCATCAGGTTTAGGGTATTTTTTATAGGGAGATTTTTGATGACTTATTCAATCTCCTTATTAATTAAAGTTCTATTCAGATTTTTTCCGTTTCTTTATGATTCAGTCTTGGCAGCTTTTTTATTTCTAGGGATTTGTCCATTTCATCAATAGATTATTCAATTTGTAGGCATATGGTTGTTTACAGTACTCTCTTATAATGTTTTTTATTTCTCTAGAATCAGTAGTAATATCCCTGCTTTCATTTCTGATGTTAGTAATTTGAGTCTTCTCTCTTTTTTCTTAGTCCATCCAGCTAAAGGTTTGTCAGCTTTGTTGATCTTTTTGAAGAACCAACTTTAGGTTTAATTGATTTTCTCTATTATTTATCTGATCTCCATTTCATTTATCTCAACTCTATATTATTTCCTTCTTTCTACTGGCTTTGGGTTTTCGTTGCTATTCTTCTAATTCTTTAAGGTGTAGTCTTAGGTAATTGATTTGTGATCTGTTTTAAGGTAGGCATTTACAGTTATAGACTTCCCTCTGAACACGACTTTTGCTATATTCCCTAAGTTTTGATATGTTGTTCTGTCATTTTCATTTATTGCAAGCTATTTTCTACTTTCTCTTATGATTTCTCCTTTGACCCATTGGTTGTTCATGAATGTGTTGTTTAATTTCCACATATTTTGTGAATTTTCCAGTTCTCCTTCTCTCATTGATTTCTATGTTGTGGTGGACGAATATCCTGATCACTATAAAGCCAATCCAGCATGATTTCCATGCACAGGCAGCATATCAGCTGCTTCATCTGGAAAGTTCCACATGGCATTTAATTGAGGGGAAGAATAATTCCCCTTCTCAGCTTAAAAGAACCTTTTCAGTAGTTTCTTGATTTCGCCCTACCCCCACTTGGACTACGTTCTTGGTGACCAGAGGTCATAGAGGTGCTTTCTGTTGTCCCAGCATAATCTTTCCCTTTGGAAGGAACCCTGAAACAAGTGGCCATAACTTGGAGCAGATGAAATCCCAGCATGGAATAGTGTCACCATATGGCCCCATCCTCTCCTTTATTTTCATTTCAGCCATTACATATAGCAATAACGATGAGATTGTACATTAGCCTGTTTTTTGGAGTTGCTTTTTTTTCTTACATATCCAGTGAGCCAGCCCCTTGGAGGTTAGCTCCATTATTTCCCAATTCCACAGGTAACTTTTACTTCCAGTAACAGACTACAGTGCAGCTGCTGTGTTACACCATGAGTGGTGCAGAAACCATTCAGGAAAGAAGGTTCATCAACCACAATCCCCCATTCTTCCTTTTCCCAAACTGTGCCTTCACCACTTTCCAGAGAGTCAGGTTTCTTCTAGTGAATGCCACTGTTGAAGCCAACTGTGTTTGGGGTCCCCAAGACCATCCTAGCTTTAATGTGCTCCTGGAGGATTCGCAAGACTTCAGAAATGCTGTTATAGTCACGGTTATTCTCTTAGTCTGTTTGGGATGCTAGAACAAAATACCCTAGAATGAGTGGTTATAAAAAGTAAAATTTATTCCTCACAGTTCTGGAGTCTGGGAAGTCCAAGATCAAGGCTCTAGCAGACTTGATGTCTGGTGAGGGCCCACTTTCTGGTTCATAGACAGTCACCTTTTCACTGTATCCTCAGTGTCTGCTGGCAGAAGGGTCAAGGGATCTCTCTGGGTTCTCTTTTATAAAGGCACCAATCCCATTCATGAGAACTCCATCTTCATGACCTAATCACCTCCCAAAGGCCCCACTAACAAATACTATCACATGGGGATTAGGTTTCAACATATGAATTTAGGGGGGACACAAACATTCCATCTACAGCTGCTATGGTTTATTACAGGAAAGGATACAGATTAAAATCAGGAAAGGTAGAAGACACATAGGACAGACAGACAGACACATAGGAGAGCCCAGCAGAGGTTTCCATTTGTCCCTTTCTAG
The DNA here is from genome assembly GCF_057802395.1 of Ceratotherium simum simum. Lineage (NCBI taxonomy): Eukaryota > Metazoa > Chordata > Mammalia > Perissodactyla > Rhinocerotidae > Ceratotherium > Ceratotherium simum. Next base: position 8,314,449 of record NC_141924.1, read on the forward strand.
GAGAGTCATAGGGACAGGGCTTAATACCCTAGCAACAAAAAGACACCTGAAGAGAATATTGCCAGTCAGGGAATGGCAACCGAGCCTCGGAGTCCAGGGATTTTACTGAGGTTGGTGTCGTAGGCACGGAGTACCTGTGTGGGTGATGGTGTGACTAAGTCTCCAGCCCTTCAAGAGGCCAGACTGATACAGGGAAATGCAGGGTCCCCAGGACATGTCTCATTGGTAGCATGAATGCTCTGGCATGGCTTGAGGCTCCAGGAAAACAGACACAGTTATCCAGCAGAATATTCCCAGAGCATAAAGGTCATCTCCCAGGAGCTGGTCAGCGGCCAGTCACTGCTTTACCAAGTGCAGGATTTGAACCGTCCAAACCTGCTGACTTTACTCTTTACTGCAAGTGACTCACTCAGCCTGGATACCCACATCCAAGGCCTAATTCTACCCACCACACCATGGGCCAGAGCTCAGCCAGCACCATCAAGTCTGCTGCCCCACTTCATGTATGATGCCCCAGTTGGTGGGGAACTCAGGGAAGGCCGGGAAGGGATGTGCCAAATTAACACCCAGGCTCGGTCCTCAGGTGCCAGTGCCCTCCCTGGAAAGCCGATGGCAGTCCAGGAGTGAGCACCTTGCTAAGCTCTCAGTCACCCCAAGATAGGATGATCCCACTGTCCCAGCCCCTCAGGGATCCTCATGTCCAAGTGCCTTCCCAGTAGGAGTTGCTCACATCCAGGCTGTAGCTGGTGGAGGACACATGTCTGGGATCCAACCCAGGGCACTGTCCTCTGAGTGGCTGGGTCAGGTAGGGCTCTCTGGAAGCCTGGCCAGGGGCAGGGAATAAGCCCTGTGAGCCCCAGGCATGCCCTAGTGTCAGGAATCAACCTTGGACCCTGTTGTAAGAGCTTCGGTGGATTCAATCAGAGATGTAAAAAGGAACTTTCCAACCCAAACGAATGGACTGAATGCACACTTTATTGTATAGGGAAGGATAAAGGCAAAAGTTAGCAAATAGATATGGAGAATACAGGAAGTAGCTATATTCAAAGAAACATCAGACCGGGTACTTATATCATCCAAATAAGTCAGTAAAAAGAGGAAACAAAATCAGATAGATCGAAAAAGAGAAACATCAGATTGATCGAAAAGAGAAACATCAGATCGGGTACGTAGAACATCCACACCCTTACACCAGGGAGAGTCCCTTTAATTGACACTGCTAGGCGGGAGTGCCAATTGAAAGATGTCCTAAACAAGGTGTCGCCCCCACAGGTGAGACTCTCACCAGGCCTCAGTTTCCAGCAGCTTATATAGCATAAGTAATTTCCAGAGTAAGCATTTTGGTGTTCTCATGCACAAATGGTTATCAGTTGTGTATGTGCATTGAGCTCCTTGGTTATCGTCCCAGCCCAGCACAGATGGCCAGTCCATCCTGAGCCCAAAGAGTCTTGTGATCTTACAAATTGCAACTATCTCTGTGGGACAAGGGCCAGTTCCCACCACACAGAAAGCCACTTTATATTTCTTTGTGTGCTGGTGGCTGTAGGTTCTTGGATCGGCCAAACATGGCTGTACTCATGTCAAGACAGACCCTTGTGACAGTAGATAGCCGGAGGAGAAGCAGGCCACATGGGGATGTTGGAGGAGGACACCCTGGCTCTCCTCCTTGCTCTGCCAGGACACTCTGTGACCCTGGGCCACCCCTCCCTGCCTTGGGCTTCTGTTTCCACTTCAGCCAATGAGATGGTATACCAGATGGCCACTGGGTCCTGTGTTCCTGCTCTGACTCTATCGCCATGACCTTGTTAGCCTGGACACCCAGCCAAGGGTAGGGACTGCCATCCTCTCTACTGTCCCCATCGCCACAATTGACTGGCTCTGGACTGAGCACACAGGCAGTGCCCAAGGGTTTATAATGACTGTTGCTTACCCAAGTCTTGGGCAGACCCCCTGCTGCATTTAGGTAACAGCTTAGAGACCACTGACACTCAGGGCAGAAGCAGCCCCTTCAGCCTCTGTTACAAGAGGACCTTCATCCAACAGCATCCCTGACGGGGGTTCCACCAGCGTCTTCTAAGTGCATTCACAACAGGAAGCTCCCAGATCTCAGCAATCAGGGAACTTGGTGTGTCCCTTGGCACTGAGTCAGAAAGCCAGACAGGGCATCCTCAGCCTCTCCAGAGTATCCACTGTCGTGTCAGGGCTTGGTGGCAGAAGGGGGTGCTCCTGCGGCTTGTCAGGACAGAGAGTGTGGACAGGGCCACAGTGGGTTTGAGAAGATGTGAGGCCCCTGAGAGGAGGAGGTGGGCCTGCAGAGGCAGCAAGTCTGTGGATTTACTGATACTTTATCCTTCATGGTTCTGAGTCTTGGGCACGTCAGAGGCTGGGAACGAGACCAGCCACAGCTTCCTCAGGAAGTGGGGCACCTAGTCCTCGGGACTTTCCTCCTTGCTTTCCATGTAAGAGGCCCTGAAAAGCACAAGCAGGCATGCCCTCTGGGTCCCTTGCTGGGAGGACTTTTTCTCAGGGCCAGGGGGCCTCTGATGCCAAGGGAGCAGATCAGCATTGATAAAAGGCTAGGTATTCCTCCAGCCAAAGGGATGTGGCCTCAAGTTCCTGCCAACCAGGAAGGAAGCCGGAGGCAGGGGATGGTCATTCAGGAAGGTCGGGGCATCTGGCTATCTGGGCTTCCTTCCTACTCTGAAGAGTGTGACTTGATTTTTTTGATGTTCTACTTCTGACAACCTTTAAGCATGTTCTCTGTCTCTTTGCCTGCCTCCCACATCTGCAGCAGCTGATAATAAATCCCTGGTGCTCTCTCTTTTGGTCCCTACTAGAGTTTCAAACCACCAAGCCAGTCCCCACACAAGAGAGCCCTCAACCCAGCCCATCATCAAGCCACAGTAAATATCCAGGACAGTCTCCTTTCCTGGCTCTCAAGCCCTTTTGGTCCTGCTTGAGAGGCCAGTCCTGCTCTGCCCAGAGACCTCAATGATGCAAGTAGTAAAGCTTTTCATACGCTCCTGGTATGGGAATGGTGTCATCAGTCCACATCCAAAGAAAATTTTGAATGGGGACGGGGAGTCCCTTCGGCCTTTGCAGAGTGACCATAACAAGAACTTAAGACTTGCAGAGTCTGAAGAATAAAGACGTCTCAGTTTAAAGATCAAGTAGCATCAGACTTCTCAACAGCAACCATTGAGGTAGAAGACAATGAGAATGGTCCTTAAAATTCTGCAGGAAAGTTATTTACAATCTAAAATTCTATACTTGGCAGAACTATTAGTCAAGTATGAATGGAGACATTTAAGACATCTAAGGTCTCATAAACACCCCTCAGGAGAGCAGTGATATCAGCAAAAACGGCAGAGCTCTGAGAATTGGCCACTTCAGAAGAGCAATGAAAACACTGGCAAAACGATCAGATCCTTTTTCAGAAGTCTGGGAATTAACCACTAGGTCACAGCTACTCAGGAGCATTTTTTTCCAAGACACATGGCTAAGTCTCAGGATGAACAGGAAGCTTTGTGGCATTTCCACTTCCCTGGTCCTCTCCTCCACTCTCCAGCTCTGCAGTAACCTTGAAAAGAACTGCCAGTACTCCCAGGGAAGCCTCCTGAATGAGCATAGGACATGGAGCATTTTCAAAGCCTCATTCCCAAAGAATTGTCACTATTTCCCTGGCTGGGGGTTCCCTGGAAGACCCAATGTACATTGGTCTGTGTGTGACCTGAGAGCTCCCCTTTTGCAAATAGCCTTTTTTCAGGAGAGTTTCTTGAAGGTAATCAGAGGCCACTGTTGAAAATCAAAGCTGCCTGAGGGAATGGATAAGAGTTGGGGCAAATGATACACTAACCACACATCTTAAAAGGAGAAGCTGGGGCATGAGGTGTCCACAGGGGCTTTGAAAAGCTCTAGCACATTCCTGGGAATCTAGGAGGCCATGCAAGTGTGTAGGCCTGTGTGCAGCTGTGTGCATCCTCATGAAAGACCTCGGGGGGCCCTAAGGTCTCCCCTCTGACTGACCCTGAGATTCTGTGCAAACAGGAATTGAGGGCAGAGGGAAAGTTGTAAACTCTAAAGCCAGTGCCTGGCTGAGTGTTAAATGTATGTCCCAACACACAGAGAGCACCTCTGTGCAGCAAAGACTGGGAGAGTGATTGGTTCCAGACATTTAAGGAAATCTCTAACCAATCATTAGCTGACCACGAAGCTAACTGAATAGACACTTTAGTGACCACACAGAACAAGGAATAGAGACTTTATTGAACTAGTTCAGAAAAGTCACTAAGCAAAGAAAGAACTATGATGATAACAAACAACCACACAAACCCTGGGGAGCAAAGAGAATCTGATTTCCCAAGTCGCCACAATATCTTCTTTAAAGTGTCTGGTTTCAACCAAAAACAACATAATATGCAAAGGAACATGAAAGTATACACACACATGAAAGAAAACCCATACACATGAAAAAGGAATCAATGGAAACTGTCCCTGATGGTGGAGTTGCTGGACACACACTGCGTATCAGCTAATTCAATATGTTCACAGAACTAAAAGAAGCATGTCTAAAGAACTAAGGGAAAGTGGGAGTATGATGTGTCACCAATTAAAGAATAACTATAATGAGATAGAAATTACAAAAAGGACCAAAGTAGAAATTCTGGAGTTGAGCAGTACAATAACGAAATGAACATTCAATACAGAAACTCAAGAGCAGACTTGTACAGGCAGAAGAAAAATCAGTGAACATGAGGACAGCTCAGCTGAGCTGATCCAGGATGAGAAACAGAAACAAGAATGAAAACATGAGCAGAGATTCAGAAACCTGGGGGCACCATCAGGGATACCACACACACGTAATGGGAGTCCTAGCAGAAGAACAGAGAGATAAAGGACTAGAAGGAATATTGAAGAAATATTGAAAACTGAATACTCCCGAAATTTGATGAAAAACATTAATCTGCACATCCAACAAGCTCAGTGAACTCCAAGTAGGATAAAAACAGAGATCTACACCTACACACATCATAATCAAACCATGAAAACACAAAGAGAGCTGCTTTCTTGCTTTGAAAGCAGCAAGAAAGATTTGAGCAGCTCCTCATCATGAACAAAGGATCCGAACTCAATAACATTGACGTTTCTAATCAGACACCACAGAGGCCAGAAAGCAGTGGGATGACAATATCCCTCAGGAAGTGACGGAAGGATGTCACAAGTTTGGGAGGGGGCCCCCAGACTCCACCAATTGTCCAGTCAGGGTAAATGGTGAGCCCAGAGAACAACCCTTTTGCCCCCCGACACCCAGATTTAAATTTGCCACGGCTACACCAGAGCCTAGGAATCTGGGCTGTGCTGCAAGCCGGGTGAGGACCCTGAGCCCCGCAGGGAGCAGCTTCCACCAGAAGAGGTCCCGCCCAGGCATCCACGGGCCTCGCTGAGAGCCAGGGCACTTGGTGCTCAGTGTGCATGTGTGTGTGCAAGAATCTGTGCACCTCGAGTTCAAGTGTGAGTTTGTTTTTTCACGTGAGTGTTGTCTGAGTGTGGGTGGCCTTGTGGGTGTGTAGATTTCTGTGTGGTGGGTCTGTGAGTGTGTGTGTGTGATAGGAGGAGTCTGGGAAGGTATGAGTGACTTGTATGTGATTACATGTGTCTCTGTGCATGTCAAGTGTGCAGGGTGAGTTGACGGGGACAAATGGAGACCCTCAGCCCCCTCTGTCTCCCTGCCACCCCCTGCAGGGGTGGTCCCTCTCATCAACAGGCAAGTGCCAATGACCTCCCAAGTGAAGGTCTCTCAGGAAGAAGTAGGTGAGACATGGGAAGTCAAGGATGTGTTCTGGGGACGAGGTTGTGACCACATTAGGAGCTGTGAGCCTAATGTGCGGTGGGTGGGAGGATCAAGTCCAAAGATCCCTGATCCTTCCTCAGAGCTTGTACCATGCTGGTAGTTAATCTGAGGGTAGAAAATTGCCTTTTCTCCCAGCCCACCTGGTATCAGCAGCAGGAGATGGGAGGAGGGACAGGACCTCCGTGGCCACCCCTGTGCTGACTGGCCTGGCCCCTCCCTACACCCTCTGGAAGCTCAGTCATGCCAAGAAGTTGGCTCAGGGCAGAGGACAAAGACCAGTCTCAGCTCCCTTCATAAAGAGGGTCCAGGCTTGTCGAGCCCTCAGGCTTGGTGAGAGTGCCTGCCTGGCCTGGTCCTAGGTCCTGGTGTGGTGAGGGTGCCAGTGTGTCCAGAGGAGCCCAGTGCACACTGAGGCAGCCATGGGGCTGCTGACTGGGGAGACACTGGGGCCCCTGGCCGTGGCCATGGCCATCTTCCTGCTTCTGGTGGACCTGATGCACCAGCGCCAATGCTGGGCCCCACACTACCCACCAGGCCCCACGCCACTGCCTGGGCTGGGCAACCTGCTGCAGGTGGACTTCCAGGACACGCTTTCCTGCTTTACTCGGGTGAGGAAGGTGGGGGTGGGCACAGAGGTCCTGGGGACCCACCTAGCAGCATGCAGTGGGTGGTGGGTGAAGCCACAGGCTGGACAGGGAGCTGGGTGGAAAGGAGGAGGCAGGTTTGAGAGGCCTCCTGGGGGAGGGCATCTGTGCAGGGCCTGGGGGACAGTTTGAATTTTCCAATTGAGGTCAGAGAGGGCAAAGGCCTGGAGGGGGTGGGACTTGGCAGTGGGTATGGAATCCAGTTGGACAGATCTTTAGCTGTCTGAGCCTGAGTCCCTTCTGATGACGTCAAGAGGAGAGGTCTTGAGATTGGGGGAGAGGAGTCTGATCATGAGCCTCATTTAAATCAGGAAATTGAGGTTGAGAAGGGACAGTGACCAGGTCCAAATCTTTTGCTGCTCTGAGACCTTGGGCCTCACTGCTTACCCCTCTGACCCTCAGATCCTCTCCTGTAAAATGGGGTGCTAACTTGGCCTACTGACAATGTTAGTGACCTCTTAAAGTCATAGCTGGGTGGTCAGATCCAACGTGAGGTCCTTGGCCATAGAGGATGTGATCCCCAGCATCACAAGGCCAGATACAGTTTTGCTCCAGCAATGGTGGGTGTCCAGGTGTCCCCCAAGGCTAGCACCAGGATACAAGGGCCTGCAGCTGGTTGGAGGCACATGGTCACACTCCTTGGGCTGGCGGCCGTGCTCAGGCGCTGGTGTACCTCAGCGGGGACTTGCCCACTGCTCTTTGGATCTCACACTTGGGTTGGGGTGTCGCCCAATGCAATCAGAGGACGGGTAGACCATGTCTCGACAGAGATTGGGCCCCCAGTGCCCGGATAAAAGACAGCGCCTAACCCACGTGGGTCTCAAACATGAGGCAGAAAGAAAGGCTAGGGAATGGTGGACCCAGGGCATGGATGAAGGAGCCTGTACCAGGACTGTGGCAGGAGGAGTGTGGGCTTCTCAGAGGACCAGGCCTGTAGTGAAAGGGGGTAGGATTGTGTTAGTAATGATGGGGAGGGGGAGCAGGAACTGTCCCTTGTTAGAAGGGGAGTCAAAGTGAGCGGCATTGGGGGCCAGGGAGGACAAGGCACGGGGAGCCTGGGGAGCTGGCAGGAGGTGGGCCTGATCCAGAGATGCAGGACTGTCTGAGCAGGTGCAGAGAGCAGGCCTATCAAAGGGGGTGGGTCTGTGACAGCAGGGCAGGAGGCGGGGCCAGGACCCACATCCACACATCATCATCACCCAGAGTCCACAGTTTACATCAGGGTTCACCCTTGGTGTTATACATTCTATGACTTTGGACAAATGTATACTGACATGTATCTACCATGATAGGATCACAGAGAGAAGTTTCACCGCCCTAAAAATCCTCTGTGCTCCACCTATGACCTCCCCCCAGCCCCTGGCAACCACTGATCTTTCTTCTGTCTCCAAAGTGTTGCCTTTTCCAGAATGTCATATAGGTGGAATCACACAGTGTGTAGCCTTTTCAGATTGCCTTCTTTCACTTGGTAATAGGCATTTACGGTTCATCCATGGCTTTTCATGGCTTGAAGGCTCATTTCTTTTGAGTGCTGAAGAACATTCCATTGTTGGGTTGTACCACAGTTTATCCATTCACCTGCTGAAAGACATCTTGGTTGCTTCCGAGGTCTGGTAATTATGAACAAAGCTGCTGTGAACATCCCTGTGCAGGCTGTTGTGTGCACGTAAGTTCTCACCTCCTTTGAGTCAATATCAAGGAGCACGATTGCTGGATCACATGGTAAGAATGTTGAGTTTTGTAGGGAAGCGCTAAACTGCATTCCAAAGTGGCTGTGCCATTTTGCATTCTCACCAGCAACGTATGGGACTTTCTGTTGCTCCACATCCTCGCAGCATTTGGTGTGGTGTTCTGAATTTCACCATTCTAATAGGTGTGTAGTGGAGATGTATATTGTTTTAAGAATTTTTAAATCGTGGTAAAAAAAAACACAACAAAATTTGCCATCTCAACCAGTGAGCGTACAGTTCAGTAGGGTTAAGTACATTCACACTGTTTTTCAAAGAATCTCCACAACTTTTTCACGTTGCCAAGACGAAGCCCTGTGCCCACAAACCATCTCTGAGAGGCGGGCCCTGACGGGGTCCCCCCTCCCACCCGTGATCCTTCCTTGTCCGCGGGCTCCTGCGCCCCCCGGCGCCCGGCCGCGGAACTGCAGACGCTGCCGTCCTGCTGGGGCCTCCCCCTGGATCCTAGCGCTGCGCTGGGCGAGTCCGCCCTGCGAGTTGGATGACGCGGTCAGGCCCGCAGCCCCACAAGCTGCACGCAGCTTCCACTCTTCCTTTCTGTCCCGAGGGAGGAACGGGAATTGGGGAGTTTCCTCCGCGGGCGCTCCATGCCGCGGGGGAAGGGCACTGCGAGCCAAATGCCACCAACTTTCCCAGCGCCCTGGCTGGGGCTGTAGCTCCCTACCTGCTTTCTAGGGCGCTCTCCCAGGGGTTGTTCTGCATCTTGTTGGGTTCCAGGGCCCAGGGCTCCCTGCTTTGCCATCGTGCTGACGTCACCCTTGGGCTCTAAGTCTCGGTTCACAGTGTCCAGAGGATCCTTCCCTGTGCGGGTGAACACTTGTGACTCGTATCGTCCCTGCGGCGGCGCTCCCTTCTACCCCAGCAGCTTCTCTGGAGGAGAAGCCCAGCGAGGGCGGGCTCAGTGTGTTTCTAAAACAATAAATCTCAGTAAATTACATGTAAAGCAGTAGCTCAGAGCCTGCCTTTTTTTTCTTTTTTTTAGTATTTTTGAAAAATTATTTTATTGAGGTCATAGTGGCTTATAGCAAGTTTCAGGTGTACATTATTATATTTCAGTTTCTGTATAGACTGCATTGTGTTCACCATCAATAGTCTACTTTTTATATCTCACCATACGTATGTGCCACATTACCCCTTTTGCCCTCCCTCCTTCCCTCTTTCCCTCTAGTAACCACCAATCTTTTCTCCTCATCTATGTGTTTGTTTATCTTCTACATATGAGTGAAATCATATGGTATTTGTCTTCCTCTGACTTATTTTGCTTAGCATAATACCCTCAAAGTCCATGCACATTGTCCCAAATGACACTATTTTGTCTTTTTTTTAATGGCTGACTAGTATTCCATTGTATATATATATATATACCACACCTGCCTGGCCTGGTCCTAGGGGCCTGGTGTGGTGAGGGGTGCCAGTGTGTCGAGAGAACCGAGTGCCCATTGAGGGACCCATGGGGCTGCTGACTGGGGAGACACTGGGGCCCATGGCTGTGGCCGTGGCCATCTTCCTGCTCCTGGTGGACCTGATGCACTGGCGCCAATGCTGGGCCCCACGCTACCCACCAGGCACCATGCCCCTGCCTGGGGTGGGCAACCTGCTGCAGGTGGACTTCCAGGGCACGCTTTCCTGCTTTACTCGGGTAAGGAAGGTGGGGGTCAGCACAGAGGTCTTGGGGACCTCACCTACCAGCAGACTGTAGGTGGTGGGTGAAGCCACAGGCTGAACAGGGAGCTGGGGGGAAAGGAGGAGGCAGGTTTGAGAGGCCTCCTGGGGGAGGGCATCTGTGCAGGGCCTGGAGGACAGTTTGAATTTTCCTATCAAAGGTCACAGAGGGCAAAGGCCCGGAGGGAGGTGGGACTTGGCAGTGGGTTTGGGGTGCAGCTGGACCGAGCTTAAGTCGTGTGAACCTGCGTCCCTTCTGATGACATCAGGAGGAAAGGTCTTGAGATTGGGAAGAGGAGTCTGGTCATGAGCCCCATTTAAATCAGGAAATCAAGGTTGAGAGGGGACAGTGACCAATTCAAATCTTTTGCTGCTGTGAGACCTTGGGCCTCACTGCTCACCTCTGTGAACCTCAGTTTCTTTTCTTTTTTTTTTTTTAATTTTATTTATTTATTTTTTCCCCAAAAGCCCCAGTAGATAGTTGTATGTCATAGCTGCACATCCTTCTAGTTGCTGTATGTGGGACGCGTCCTCAGCATGGCCGGAGAAGCGGTGCGTCACTGCGCGCCAGGGATCCAAACCCGGGCCGCCAGCAGCAGAGTGTGCGCACTTAACCGCTAAGCCACGGGGCCGGCCCCATCAGTTTCTTCACCTGTAAAATGAGATGCTAACTTGGCCTACTGACTATGTTGGTGACCTTTGCAAAGTCAGAGCTGGGTGGTATGATACATTATAACGTCCTCCACCACACAGGTAGTGACCCTAGTGCCACGAGGCCATATAGATTCCTTGTACTCCATCGCTGCTGGCGGCCCAGTGATCCTCCAAGACTAGGGCCATGAGACTGGGTCCCACACCTGGGGTGTGACGAGACTTCTCCAGTGCCCTTGACCATCGGCCTGTAGCTGTGGCACCATTTCCGGGACGTGTTCAGCCTGCAGCTGGCCTGGACACCCCTCGTCGTAGTCAACGGGCAGGCAGCCACACGCGAGGCACTGGTGGACTGCAGTGAGGACAGCGCCGACTGCCCACCTGTGCCATCTTCAAGCACCTGGGCTTCGGTCTGCACACAGAAGGCAAGCAGAGGAGGAAGGATCGCGGCCTGGCGAGGACTGGGCCCACAGTGACCTGAGACCCAGCAGGATCAAGTGGAGGCAGGGTGGTGGACCTGCGGTGCAGGGAGGATTCAAGGAATCTGTAGGGGCAACAGGTGAAGGAAGGAGCCTGTGCCAAGGGTGGGCAGGTTGACGTTGGCCGGGCGGAGGGCGGGGCCTTACAGGGAGTGGGCCAACCCCCACAACTGGGAGCAGGAAGGGGATGTCCAGGTGGCGGGAATGAGGAGGGAGTCAGTGTGGGCAGGACAGGGGACAGGCTAGGACCTTCTGTGAAGGTGAAGGGGGTCACGGTGGGCAGAGCCAAAGGCGGGGCCTCGACCTGCCCCCAGTGGGGAGACGTGGTGAGCGATGAGGGCGGGCAGAGGGTGGGACCTGTCCCCAGCCGGAAGTGGGTGTAAGGTGGGCGGGATTTGATGGCAAGGAGAACGAGGATATAGTTGGCGGAGCAGAGCCAGGGCTGCGTGAGATTGGGGTGGGGCTTCACCAAAGTGGGCGAGACTGGGGAAGTAGGGCAGGGAGCGGGACCGAGATCTGTCCTGTAGCAGGGCGGCGGGCAGACGAGCCCGTGAGCGAAGTGTGCGCACAGAGGCGGGGCCAGGGCACACCTGAGCCGCGCCCACGTCCGCTCCGCCCCCAGGGGTGGTCTTTGCCCGCTATGGGCGCGCGTGGCGGGAGCAGCAGCGCTTCTGCGTGTCCACCCTGCGCAACTTCGGCCTGGGCAAGAAGTCACTGGAGCAGTGGGTGACCGAGGAGGCCTCGTGCCTCTGCGCCGCCTTCGCAGACCAGGCCGGTGAGTGCTGGGCTGAGGGACAGGAGACAGGGATGGAGGCTGGGAAGAGGAGATGGAGGCGACCCCCTGACCTGCACCTTCCCCTCCCAGGACGCCCCTTTAGCCCCAACGCCCTCCTGAATAAAGCGGTGAGCAACGTGATCGCCTCCCTGACCTTCGGGCGCCGCATCGAGTGCCACGACTTGCGCTTCCTCAGGCGATTGGACCTAACGGAGGACTTACTGAAGGAGGAGTCAGGGTTTTTGCCCCAGGTGAGAGGTGGAGGGGCCCAAGGAGCCCCGCAAGAGAGCTGCATGGAGGAGGCCTCTGCCCAGCAAGGGGCTTCTGCAAAGGAGGATTTGGATAGAGGGGTGTTGGGTCAGCAGGCCCAGGAGAGGGCTAAGGAACTTGTACCTCCCTTGTTGGAAGCCACTGGAACCCACGAGATGTAGATTTTAGGTTTATCCTTCTGGGGCCTAGGCAAGGAGAGAGGGTAGAACTGCGAAGTGAGGGAGAAATCAGGTCAATGGTGGGGACACCTTGGGAGCGACAGGGACCTGACTGGTGGAGGTGAACACTTGAGCACAGGGAGGACCCAGGGCTCTACATCTGTGACCAACAAGGTGCTGAATGCGATCCCGGTGCTCCTGCACATCCCAGGGGTGGCTGCCAAGATCTTTCCTGAGCGTAGGCCTTCATGGCCCTGCTGGATGAGCTGGTTGCAAGCACAGGATGACCTGAGACCTGGCCCAGCCTCCTCGAGACCAGACTGACACCTTCTTGGATGAGTTGGAGAAGATGAGCAGCCAGGGACAGAGGTGGTGGGTTAAGGGACCCATGAGGCGAGCCCTGGCAAAGTGGAGCCTAATTATCACCCAGTGATCAGGTACCTGGGCTGATGGGTGCAGAGTGGGAGGCCATTTGGGGGCTTCCTTCCTCTGCCCCTGAGCCCACCCTCTCTGTATGGCCCAGGCCAAAGGGAACCCTGAGAGCAGCTTCAGTGATGAAAACTGCACCTGGTGGTAGCTGACCTCTTCTCTGCCAGCATGGTGACCACGCTGGCCTGGGCCCTCCTGCTCATGATCCTGCAGCTGGACTTGCAGCATGAGCCCAGCCTGGGGGCCTGGTGGGCTGGGCCAGGGAAGAGAGGGACAGGCTTGGGGCCCTGAGCTTGGTTTGGCCACCAGGAGCTCTGAGCAGTGGCAGGGCCTTGGCTCAGAGATCAGAGTGACCTCCTCCTCCCCATGGGCACAGACCCTGCCCAGGAGTCAGGAGGAGGTCGGGGCCCAGCCCCCGGTGTTCTGACCACTGTGGGGACACTTGTCTGTCCAGGCCGTGTCCAACAGGATATCGATGAGGTGATAGGGAAGGCGTGGCAACCAGAGATGGGAGACCAGGCCCACGTGCCCTTCACCATGGCCGTGGTCCATGAGATGCAGCGCTTTGGGGACATCATCCCACTGGGCTTGCCCCACATTACATCACGTGACATTGAAGTGCAGGGCTTCCTCATCCCCAAGGTATGCCTGCGGCCCTGCTCACCCCAGCTCAGCTCCACCTGCCACCTGGTAGCCCCAGCATGTCCATTAGCAGATCGGACCAAGACTGGAACCCAAGCCACCTAATCCTCATTTCCACAGGCACCAACCGTCCAGCCTGGGTGGGTGTGGGGATGAAGCAGAGGCAGGGCCGGCCCAGTCCATTCAGAGCCCAAGTTCTGGGGTAGGAGTGGGGGGAGAAACATGTAAATTTGCTGATGTGTGGAGGAGGACTCCATGCATGCAAGACAGGTGGCAGTGAGGGTTCCCGTGGAAGTAGGTCACTTAGCCCTGACATGGGAACACGGAGCGTGCTGGGAATCTTTTTGGGTGAGAGTGACATGAAAGAGTCCAGGTGTGTACCAGCCAGAGAGTGTGGCCCCTTGGGTTTTGGTGGCAGGGGTCAGGGAGTTGTGCAGTCCGGACCTCCCCATGCCGGGCATCTCTTGCCAGGGGATGACGCTCATCCCCAACCTGTCACCTGTGCTGAAGGACGAGACTGTCTGGAGGAAGCCCTTCCGCTTCCACCCCGAGCACTTCCTGGATGCCCAGGGGCACTTCGTCAAGCAGGAGGCCTTCATGCCCTTCTCAGCAGGTGCCTATGGGGAGCTTGGCTTGCCGCCTCCTCCTGAGGGAGTGTTGGAGGCGCAGAGCTGAGGCCCCCAGGCTCACTGACCCCCCATACCCACCCACAGGCCGCCACTCGTGCCTCAGGGAGCCTCTGGCCCGCATGGAGCTCTTCCTCCTCTTTACTTGCCTCCTGCAGCGCTTCAGCTTCTCGGTGCCCACTGGGCAGCCCCGCCCCAGCAGCCATGGTGTGTTTGGAACCCTTGTGAACCCATCTCCCTACCAGTTCTGTGCTGTGCCCTGCTAGAGGGAGACACCAAGCCACCAACCTGATCTCTCGGAGGCGCTGATGTACAATAAACCCGTCTGATGGCTCAACCTGACTTGAGTCCCTCCTGGACCCCCTGATCAGCCTCAGGCAGTGATGCAGCCTCAGCAGCCTCTTCAGGCTAGCATCTCCCCCTCCCTGATCCAGCCTCACCTGGCATTTGACCCCACTTGAGAGAGGCGTATACTGAGGCTCAGGAGGTGACAGCTTACCCCCTAGTCACCCTTGGAGACCCAACACTGGCTGCCCTGGTTGGTGACTAAGTCCATGTAGAAGTCTTGACTCCTGGGTGTCAGGGAGCAGGAGGAGTGTGAATGGGCTTCTGAGAGGAATCAGCCCAATCCCTGGCTGGGTGAGTACCCTCAGGTTCAGGGATTCACTACAAGGACTAACAGGAGTCACAAAAGCTGTTACACTCACGGTTATGGTCTTTCCAGAGAAAGGATCCAGATAGAATCCGCAGTGGTCAAAGGCACATAGGTGGAGTTCAGGAAGAGCAGGCAAAGCTTCCAGCTTTCTCTGCCAGAAGATTCGTGGAGACAGTGTTCAGTTCTCCCAGCAATGATGTGGGACACAGCAGAGAGTATCGCTCATCAGGGAAGCTCACCCAAGTCAGGGTGTCCAGGGGTTTTCTTGGAGGTCGGTCACTTAGACTCGGAGAGCCACAAGGCTGACCTCAGTTACTCAGTATCCTGCTCCTCTCAAGGTCAAACGGTGTGGCCCAAAGCCCCCATCATAAATCACATTATTGGCATAAACTGTGTGGTGTGACCCCAGCCCCAGGTACAGAGACACTCTCATCAGGCAGGTCATCCCAAGGGCGTAGGGGATGTTTCCCCAGAGCTTGTCAAGGGCCGGGCTGTTTTTTTAGGAATGTGCTGGGATAGAAACCCCCAAACCTACTGAGTAAACTTTTTACTGCTCAGGCCACGCCCCTGGATTTTGGCTCTTACAGTAGAATGGTCATATTTGTTTGAGTATCTACTTTTTCTGTGTGTGTGTGTTGTGGGGGGGAATACACACAACATGAAATTGGCCATCTTAATCATTTTTGAGTGTACAGTTCAATGCTATTAAGTTCTCATATTGTTGTGCAACCATCATACCATCCATCTACAGAATTATTTTCATCTTGTAAAACTGAAACTCTGTCCCCATTAGACAATAACTCCCCATGCCCCTCCCTGTAGCCCCTGGCAACCACTGTTCTAATTCTGTCTCTGTAAATTTGGCTACTCTAGGGATCTCACATAAGTGGAATCATACGGTATTTGTCTTTTTGTGACTGACTTATTTCACTTACCATAATGTCCTCAAAGTTCATCCATGTTGTAGCATGTGACAGAAGTTCCTTCCTTTGTTAGGCTGAATAATATTCCATTGTATGTATAGACCACATTTTGCTTATCGCTTCATCCGTCGATGGACACTTCGGTTGCTTCTACCTTTCAGCTATTACAAATAATGCTGCTGTGAACATGGGGTACAAATATCTCTTTGAGACTCTGATTCATTTTGTGGATATATAACCACTGGACTCTTTTCCATAGTAGCTGCGCCATTTTACATTCCCACCAGTAGTGCACGAGGGTTTGGATTCTCCACATCCTCGCCAACACTTGCTTTTCTCTTTTGATGATAGTAGCCATTCTAAGGGTTGTGATGTGGTATCACATTGTGGTTTTGATTTGCATTTCCCTAATGACGAGTGATGTGGAGCATCTTTTCATGTGCTAGTTGCCCACTCGTATATCTTCTTTGTAGGACTGTCTCTTCAAGCCCATTTAAAAATCCCATTGTGTGTTTTGTTGTTATTGTTGTTGTTTTTGAGTTTTAGGAGTTCTTTCTATGTTCTAGATATTCATCTCTTATCAGATGCAGTCACGCACCACATAACAACATTTCAATCAACAACAGATCATACATACAACAGTGGTCCCATAAGATAAGTACCATAGAGCCTAGGTGTGTAGTAGACTATACCATCTAGGTTTGTGTAAGTACACTCTATGATGTTCGAACAGTGACGAAATCACCTAACAACACATTTCTCAGAACGCGTCCCCGTCATTAATTGACATGTGACAGTATATGATTTGCAAATATTTTCTCCCATTCTGTAGCTTGGTTTCTTTACTCTGTTGATAGTATATTTTGATGTGCAAAATGTTTTGATCTTCATGAAGTCCAATTTGTCTATTTTTCTTTTGTTGCCTATGCATTTGGTGTCATCTCCAGAAATCACTGCCAAATCCAATGTTGAGAACGTTTTCTCCTATGTTTTCTTATAAGAATTTTCTAGTTTTAGCACTTTCATTAGGTCTTTGATCCATTTTGAATTAATTTTTGTATATGGTGCTAGGTGAAGGTCCAACTTCATTCTTTTGCATTAAGATATCCAGATTTCCCAGCACCTTTTGTTGAAAAGACTGTCCTTTCCCCACTGAGTGGTCTTGGCACACATGTCAAAATCATTTGACTATATATGAGGGTTTTTTTCTGGGCCTTCTATTCTCTTCCATTGTTCTATATCTCTGTCTTTATGCTGGTACCACAGTGTGTTAATTACTGTAACTTTGTATTAAGTTTGAAATCAGGAAGTACGAGTTTTATTCTTCTTTTTCAAGATTGTTTTGACTATTTGGGGTCCCTTGAGATTCCATATGAGTTTTAGGATTGATTTTTCTAATTCTGCAAAAAGTCATTGGGATTATCATAGGGATTGCATTAAATATGTAGATCATTCTGAGTAGTCTTGATGGCTTTACAATATTAAGTCTTCCAATCCATGAAGATAGGATGTCTTTCCGTTTACTTGTGTCTTCTTTAATTTCTTTTTGCAATGTTTTGTAGTTTTTATGGTACAAGTCTTTCACCTTTTGATTAAGTTAATTCCTAAGTATTTTCTTCTCTTTGATGCTATTGTAAATAAAATTTTCTTAATTTCAATTTCAGAAAGTTCATTGATAGTGTATAGAAATACAGCTGAATTTTGTGTATTGATTTTGTATCCTGCTTCTTTACTGAATTTATTTACAAGTTCTAACATGGCTTTTTGTGGCTTCTTTAGGTTTATCTGCATACAAGATCATATCCTTTGCAAACAGAGATTATGTTACTTCTTCCTTTCCAGTTTGGATGCCTTTTATTTATCTTTCTTTCCTAATTACTTTGTCTAGAACTTCCAATACTCTGATGAATGGATGTGGCAAAAGTGGGCATCCTTTCTTTATTCTAGATGTTAAAGGAAAAGCTTTCCGTTTTTCACCATTGAGTACCATGTTGGTTGTGGGTTTTTCATATATAGCTTTTGTTATGTTGAGGTACTTTCCTTCTAGTCATAGTTTATTGAGTGTTTTTAACATGAAAGATTATTGAATTTGGTCAAATGCTTTTTCTGCATCAATTGAGATGATATGTAGTTTTTGTTCTTCATTCTGTTAACTGGTGTATAACTGATCAATTATCATATGTTGAATCATTCTTGAATTCCATTAATAAACTCCACCTGGTCTTAACCCTTTCCCACTTGTATAATCCTTTCAATATGCTGCTCAATTTGGTTTGCTAGTATTTTCTTGAGGATTTTTGCATCAATGCTCATAAGGCATATTGGTCTGTCATTTTCTTTCCTTGTAATGTCTTTATCTGGCTTTGATATCAGCGTAATGCTGGCTTCCTACAATGAGTTAGGAACTGTTCCAGCCTCTTCCATTTTGTGGAAATGTTTGAGTAGGATTGGTGTTAGTTCTTATTTAAACTTGTGGTAGAATTCAACAGTGAAGCCATCAGGTCCAGGGCATTTCTCTGTCAGGAGATTTTTGATTCCTTATTCAATCTCCTTATTTATTACAGGTCTATTCAAATTTTCTCTTTCTTTATTATTCAGTCTTGGTAACTTTCGTGTTTCTAGGAATATGTGCATTTCATCAATAGGTTATTCAGTTTGTTGGCGTACACCTGTTCACAGTACTCTCTTATAATGCTTTTTATTTGTGTAGAATCAGTAGTAATGTCCCCACTTTCATTTCTGATTTAGTAGTTTGAGTCTTCTCTCTTTTTTTCTTAGTCCATTTAGCTAAAAGTATGCCAGCTTTCTTGATCCTTTGGAAGACCAACTTTTGATTTAATTGATTTTCTCTATTATTTATCTAGTGTCCATTTCATTCATCTCTGCTCCAGACTATTTTCTGCTAGCCTTGAGTTTAATTTGCCCTAATTTTCTGCTTCTTTTTTTGTTTTCACTTTTTTTCTTTTGGTGAGGAAGATTCACTCTGAGTTAACATCCATTGCCAATCTTCCTGTATTTTTTTTTTTTGCTTGAGGAAGATTAGCCCTGAGCTAACACCTGTGCCAGTCTTCCTCTATTTTCTATGTGGGAATGCCTCCACAACATGGCCAATGAGTGGAGTAGGTCCGCACCCAGGATTGGAACCCGTGAACCAAGGATGCTGAAACGGAGCATGTAAAACTTTAACACTCAATCACGGGGCTGGCCCCCTTTTCTGCTTCTTTAAGGTGTAGACTTAGGTAGTTGATTTGAGATCTGTTTTAATGTAGGCATTTACACTTATAAACTTCTCTCTGAACACAACTTTGACTGAATTCCATAAGTTTTGGTATATTGTGCTGTCATTTTCATTCATCTCAAGCTGTTTTCTACTTTCTCTTATGATTTCTTCTTTGACCCATTGGTTATTTAAGTGTGTGTTGTTTAATTTCCACATATTTGTGAATTTTCCAGTTTTCCTTCTGTTAATGATTTCTAGGTTGTGGTGGACGAATATCCCGATCACTGTCAAGCCAATCCAGCGTGGCCTGCATGCAGAGGCAGCATATCATCCACTTCATCTGGAAAGTTCCACATGGCATTTAAAGAAGAGGAAGAATAATCCTTCTCAGGTTAAAGGACAGTTTTCAGTAGTTTCTTGATTTTGCCCTACCCCCACTTGGACTATAGAGGTCATAGAGGTGGCTCCTGTTGTCTCAGCATAATTTTTCCCTTTGAGAGCATCCCTGACACAAGTGGCCATAACTTGGACCAGATGAAATCCCAGCTTGGTGCAGTGTCAGCATATGGCCCCACCCTCTCCTTTATTTTCATTTTAGCTAATTATATATAGCAATAGCCACTGAATTGTATATTAGCCTGCTTCTTGGAGTTTTTGCTTTGTTTTGTTTTGTTTGCATTTCCTTACATATCCAGTGAACCAACCCCTGGGAGCTTAGCTCTATCATTTCCGAATTCCATAGGTCACTTTTACCTCCAGTAACTGACCACAGTGCAGCTGCTGTGTCACACCATGAGAGATGCAGAAACCATTCAGGAATGAAGGTTCATCAACCACCACCCCCTTCTTCCTATTCTCAAAATATGCCTACACCACGTTCCAGTGGGTCAAGTGAATGCCACTATTGAAGCCACTGTGTCAGGGGCTCCCAAGACCATCCTAAGTTCAGTGATTTGCTGAAGGACTCAGAATGCTGAAATGCTGTTATATTCATGGTTATTGTCTTTGTCTGTTTTGGATCTTACAACACAATATCGTGGAATGAGTGGCCTTTAAATAACAAACTTATTTCTCACAGTTCTGGAGTCTGAAAAGTCCAAGGTCAAGGCTCTGGCAGATTTGGTGTCTGGTGAGGCCCCCTTTCTGGTTCGTAGACAGTCACTTTTTCACTGTGTCCTCACCTGGTAGAAGGCTCAAGGGATCTCTCTGGGTTCCCTTTTATAAGGGCACCAATCTCATTCATGAGGGCTCCATCCTCATGACCGAATCACCTCCCAAAGGCCCCACTAACAAACACCATCACATGGGGATTAAGTTTCACCATATGACTCTGGGGGGACTCAAACGTTCCATCTGTACCAGTTATGATTTATTACAGGAAAGGATACAGATTAAGTCAGCAGAGGCAAAAGACACATAGGACAGACAGACACACACACAGGAGAGCACGGCACAGCTTTCCATTTATCCTGTTCCAGAGGAGTCATTGGACAGTGCTTAATTCCCCAGCAGTGATGAGTGACATACGCAGAGTATTGCCAATAGGGAAGTGCAACCAAGGCTTGGTGTCCAGGGATTTTATTGGGATTGGTGTCACAAGCATGGAGCCAGTGTGTGGCTGACAGGAATGAGTAAGTTTCCATCCCCTCCAGAGGCCAGACTGATACAGGGAGATGCAAGGTCCCCACCACATGTCACATTGTTAATATGAATGATCTGGCATAGCCAGAGGCCCTAGGAAAACAGAGAGAAGGTTATCTGGCAGAATATTCCCAGGGCCTAAAGGACATCTCCCAGTAGCTGACAAGTGGACAAGGATTGCTTTACAAGATTCAAGTTCTGCACCCTCCAAATCGGCTGAGTGAGGGACTCACCAGCCTGGAGGCCATATCCCAGGCCCAACTCCACCCATCCGACCACAGACCAACAGCTCAGCCAGCACCGTCAAGTCTGCTGCCCCATTTCATCTACGACACCCCAACACGTGGGGAATCCAGGAATGGATGGGAAGAGATGTGCCAGGTTAACACCCAGGCTCAGTCCTCAGGGGCCAGAGCCCTCCCTGGGAAGCCTGATGGCACTCCAGGATTGAGCACCTTCCTGAGCTCTCAGTCACACCGAGATAGGATAGTCCACCTTTTCCAGCCCCTCAGGGTTGTTCTGTCCAGAGGCCTCCCTAGTATGGGTTGCCTCATGGCCAGGCTGGAGCTGGAGGTGGATACTTGTCTTGGCTTCTACCCAGGGCACCATCCTCTAGGTGGCTGCATCAGGCTGGACTCTCAGGAGGCTTGGCCAGGGGCAGGGAATAGCCTCGCAGGCCACAAGCATGCCGTAGGGACAGCGGTTAACCTTGGACCCATGTGAGTTGGATGGCCATAGGAGGAGAGGCACCATGGGGACCTCAGGGGAGAACACCCTGGCTCTTGTCCTTGCTCTGCCGTGAGACTCTGTGACCCTGGGCCAGTCCTTCCCTGCCCTAGGCTTGTTTCCCCTTGAGCCAATGAGATGTTTGTACCAGATGGCCACTGGATCCCGTCTTCCTTGCCTGAATCAGGGGCTGTGACCTTGTTAGCCTGGAGCTTCGGCCAAGCACAAGGACTGCCATCCTCCACCTGTCCCCATCCCTGCAATTGACTGGCTCTGGACTGAGCACACGGGCAGTGCCCAAGGGTTTCTAATGACTGTCTGCTTACCTGAGTCTTGGGCAGATCCCCTGGTGCATTTAGGTAACAGTTTGTGAACCAGAGACAGTCAGGGAAGAAGCAGCTCCTCCAGGCCTGTTTTCCAGAGGACCCCCACCCAACAGCATCTCTGACAGGGGATCCACCAGCATCTTCCAGGTGTCCTCATGACAGGGAACTCCCAGCTCTCAGCACTCAAGGAACTTGGTCTGTCCCTTGGCACTGGGTGAGAAAGCAAGCCAGGGGCCTCTCAGCCTCTCCAGAGTATCCACTGTCGTGTCAGGACTTGGTGGCAGGAGGGATTGTTGTTCCAGCAGTTTTTTGGGACAGGGAATGTGGACGAGGCCACACTGGGCTTGGGGAGACGTGAGGCCCCTGTGTGGAGGCAGGTGGGCCTGCAGAAGCAGCAACTCTGTGGATTTATTGATACTTTGTCATTCGTCGTTCTGAGTCTTGGGGATATCAGAGGCTGGGAACCAACCCAGCCACAGCATCCTCAGGAGCTGGGGGACCCAGCCCTGGGAACTTTCCTCCTTGCTTTCCACCTCAGAAGCCTCTAAAAACCACAAGGAGACATGCCCTGTGGGTCCCTTGCTGGGAGGACGTCTCCCTTGGCGAGGGAGCCATGATGCCGGGGGAGCAGGTTAGCATTGATAAAAGGCTAGGTATTCTTCCAGCCCAAAGAGAGTGGCCTCGAGTTCCTGCCAACCGGGAAGGAAGCAGGAGGCAGGGGAGGCTCATTCAGGAAGGTCAGGGCATCTGGCTGTCTGGGCTTCCTCCCCACTCTTAGGGATGTGACTCCATTTTTTGATGTTTGATTTCTGACAGCTTTTAAGCATCACCTCAGTCTCTTCCCTTGCTCCCCCACATCTGGACCAGCTGATAATAAATCTGGTGCTGTCTCCTTTGGTCCCCACTAGAGTTTCAAACCACAAAGCCGCTACCCACACAAATGAACCCTCTCCCCAGCCCATCACCAAACCACAGTAAATATCCAGGCCAGTCTCCTTTCCTGGCTCTCTCAAGCCATTTTGGTCCTGCTTGAGAGGCCAGTCCTGCTCTGCCCAGAGACCTCAATGATGCAAGCAGTAAAGCCTTTCATACCCTCTTGGTGTCATCAGTACACGTCCTAATCAAATTTGAGAGAGGAGGTCTCTCCTGCTTTAACAGGGTGACCATAACAAGAACCTAAAGATTACAGACTTATAAAGAAGAAATAACTCTCAGTTTTAGGAATTCAAGTAGCATCAGACTGAACACTAATACTTGAGGTAGAAGACAGTGAGATGGGTCTTAAAAATTCTACAGGAAAGTTATTTGCAATCTAGAGTTCTCTACCCAGCTGAACTATTAGCCAAGTATGAATGGAGACATTTAAGACATCTATGGTCTCTCAAACACCACAGGAGAGCAGTGATATCAGCAAAAACAGCAGAGCTCTGAAAATTGGCCACTGAGGAAGAGCAATGAAAACATTGGCAAAATGATCAGATACTTTTTCATAATTCTGGGAATTAAACAAAAGCTCATGGCTACTCAGAAGCATTTTTCTCAAGACACATGGCTGAATCTGAGAATGAACAGGAAGCTTTGTGGCATTTCCACTTCCCTGGTCCTGTCTTCCACTCTCCAGCTCAGCAGCAGCCTTGAAAATAACTGCCCACACTCCCAGGGAAGCCTCCTGAGGGAACACAGGACATGGAGCATTTTCAAAGGCTAATTCCTATAGAATTGTCACTATTTCCCTGGCTAGGGGTTCCCTGGAAGACCCCACGTGCAGGGCTGTCTGTGTGTGACCTGAAAGCTCCCCTTGTGCAAACAGCCTTTTCTCAGGAGAGTTTGTTGAAGGTAATCAGAGGCCACTGTTGAAAATCAAAGCTGCCTGAGGGAATGGATAAGAGTTGGGGCAAATGATACACTAACCACAAAACTTAAAAGGGGAACCAGGGGCATGAGGTGTCCACAGGGGCTTTGAAGAGCGCTAACACATTCCTGGGAATCTAAGAGGCCATGCACGTGAGTAGGGCTGTGAGTAGCTATTTTCAGGCTCAGGAAAGACCTGGGGGGCCCCTAGGATCTCACCTGTGATTGACTTTTAAGTTCTATGCAAATAGGTAGTGAAGGCAGAGGGAAAGTTGTAATCATTAAATCAGTGCCTAGCTAAGTGTTGAAAGTATGTCCAGACACAGACACAGAGCACCTCTGTGCAGCAAAGACTGGGAGAGGTTTTGGTTCCAGGTATTTGAGGAAATCTCTAACAAATCATTAACCAATGACCACCACGCTGAGTAGAGACTACAGTGGCCACACACAACAAGGAATAGAGACTTTATAGAATTAGTTCAGAAAAGTCACTAAGCCAAGAAACAACTATAACGATAAGAAACAACCACAACAACAAGCCGTGGGAAGCAAAGAGAATCTAATTTCCAGAGTTTCCACATTCTGTTATTTGAAAGGCCAGTTTTCAACCAAAATTACAAGACATGTAAAGAAACAAGCAAGTATGGCCCATACACAGGAAAAAGGAATCAAGGGGAACCGTTCCTGATGGTGGAGTTGCTGGACACAGACTGCATATCAGCTAATTCAATATGTTCACAAAACTAAAGGAAGCCGTGTCTAAAGAACTAAAGGAAAGTGAGAGAATGATGTCTCACCAATTAAAAAATACCTGTAATGAGATAGAAATTACAAAAAGGCGCCAAGTAGAAATTCTGGAGTTGAAAATAGAATAACTAAAATGGAAGTTCACTACAGGAACTCAAGAGCAGATTTGAACAGGCAGAAGAAAAATCAGTGAACATGAGGACAGGTCAGCTGAGATGATCCAGGCTGAGGAACAGAAACAAGAATGAAGAACAATGAGCAGAGATTCAGAAACCTGTGGGGCACCATCAAGCATACTGCACACATATAATGGGAGTCCTAGCAGAAGAAGAGAGAGACAAAGGACTAGAAGGAATATTTGAAGAAATATTGAAAACTGAATACTCCCCAAATTTGATGAAAAACATTAATTTATACATCCAAGAAGCTAAGTGAACTCCAAGTAGGATAAAATCAGAGATCTACATCTACACACATCACAAGAAAACCATCAAAAGTCAAAGAGAGAATTTTGAAAGCAACAAGAAAAAAGTGAGATGCACCTCATCATGAACAAAGGATCCATCCTCAATAACATTGATGTCAGATTTTTAATCAGACACCACAGAGGCCAGAAAGCAGTGGGATGACAATATCCCTCAGGAAGTGACTGGAGGATGTCACAATCTTGGGAAAGGGCCTCCAGACTCCAGCAATTGTCCAGTCAAGGTAAATGAGGAGCCCACAGAACAACCCTGTTGGCCCCCACACCCAGATTTAGACTTGCCACGGCTACACCAGAGCCTAGGAATCTGGGCTGTGCTGCAAGCCGGGTGAGGACCCTGAGCACCGCAGGGGGCAGCCTCCACCAGGAGAGGCTCCGCCCAGGCATACATGGGCCTTGCTGAGAACCAGGGCCCTTGGTGCTGGGTCTGTGTGTGTGTGAGAATTTATGCACCTTGAGTGCAAATGTGAGTTTGTGTGTTCATGTAAGTGTTGTCTGAGTGCGGGTGGCCTGTGGGTATGTAGATTTCTGTGTGGTGGGTCTGTGTGTGTGTGTGCGTGCTTGTGTTAGCATGACGGTAAGAGTCTTGGAATGGATGAGTGGTTTGTGTGTGATGATGTGCGTCTGTGTGTGTGCGTGTCAAGTGTGCAGTGTGAGGTAAACGGGACCTGTGAGGTAAATGGAGAACCTCAGCCCCCCGTCTCAGCTTCCACTCTTCCTATCTGTCACCAGGAAAGAGCAGGAATTGGGGGGTTTCCTCGCTGGCGCTCCATGCTGCGGGGGAAGGGGCAAGGCGAGCAAAATGCCACTAGCTTTCCCAGCGCCCGGGCTGGGGCTGCAGCTCCCTACCTGCTTTCTAGGGCTCTCTCCCAGCATTTGCTCTGTATCACTGGGGAGCCCAGGGCCCTGTCTCCATGTTTGGGGAACCAGGGCCTGGAGCTTCCTACTCTGCTATCGTACTGACATCACCCCTGGACTCTAAGTCTCTGGTCGCAGTGTAACCGAACTCAGCGGGTCCGTCTCTTTGTGAGTGCAGAGCCGAAAAACACAAACAAGGTTGAAGTGGGTGAAGAAAAACTTTCATTGCTTGCACAAGCAATGGAGGACATCAGGGAGAGTTCCTAAAGCAGTGTGTCTTCAAGCTTAGTGCCCATGGAGACTTTACACATCAGAGTGTAGAGGATAATGCACAACTGTGTAACAACTGGGCCCAATCAGGGTGCATGTGCATGCCATTACATAACGAGTTCAAGGAACATATCCTTACCTAATGGGTCCATGGAAACTTTTGGACACTTAGAGGTTGAGCAATTTGCAAAGATCTTGCTGCAACCATGTAAGTTTCACTGTAGAATGGCCACATCTGAAAAACTGCACATTTTCTCCTTGTCTGGAAAACATCTGACAGACCATGTTGGTTATGGAGCAGACTCTCGGTAACCCTTTCTTTGCCTGGTGTCTGGTTACAGCAGTGTCCAGAGAGCCCTTCCCTGCCTGGCTGAACACCTGTGATACCAGTGGTCCTGGGGTACTGCTCACCCCTCTAGCCCCAGCAGCTTCACCGGAGCAGAAGCCCAGCGAGGGTGGACTGAGTGTGGCTCTAAAATAAGAAACCTCACTAACTTACATGTAGAGCAGTAGCTCAGAGCATACGGGATTCTTTGGTATTTTTTTTTTAAGTATTTTATTGAGGTCATATTGGAGTATAACATTGTGTACATTTCAGGTGTACATTATTATATATCAGTTTCTATAGAGACAACATCCTGTTCACCACCAATAGTCTAGTTTTATCCATCATAATACATATGTGCCCTTTACCCCTTTTGCTCTCCTCCCCTTCCCTCTTTCCCTCTGGTAACCACCGATCTGTTCTCCTTATCTATATATTTATTTGTTTGTTCATCTGCCACATATGAGTGAAATCATATGGTATTTGTCTTCCTCTGTCTGACTTATCTTGCTTAGCATAATACCCTCAAAGTCCATCCATGTTGTCACAAGTGGCACGATTTTGTCTTTTTTGTGGTAAGTAGTATTCCATTGTGTATATATGTATATGACATCTTCTTTATCCATTCATCGTTGATGATGATGGGTTGCTTTCATGTCCTGGCTATTGTGAATAATGCTGTGATGAACATAGCGGTGCATATGTCTTTTTGTTCTTATTTTTTTATTTTATTTTTTTTTATTCTATTTTTTTTTAATTTTTTGTTTATTGCAGTAACATTGGTTTATAACATTGTGTAAATTTCAGGGGTACATCATTATACTTCTCTTTCTGCATAGATTACATCATGTTCACCACCCAAATACTAATTACAACCCATCACCACACACATGTGCCGAATTATCCCTTTCGCCCTCCTTCCTCCCCTCTTCCCCTCTGGTAACCACCAATCCAATCTCTGTCTCTATGTGTTTGTTTATTGTTGTTATTATCTACTACTTAATGAAGGAAATCATATGGTATTTGACCTTCTCCCTCTGACTTATTTCACTTTTCATAATACCCTCAATGTCCATCCAAGTTGTCACAAATGGCTGGATTTCATCGTTTCTTATGGCTGAGTAGTATTCCATTGTGTATATATACCACATCTTCTTTATCCATTCGTCCCTTGATGGGCACTTAGGTTGCTTCCAAGTCTTGGCTATTGTGAATAACGCTGCAATGAACACAGGGGTGCATGTATCTTTACACATTGTGTTTTCAAGTTCTTTGGATAAATACCCAGCAGTGGAATAGCTGGATCATATGGTAGTTCTATCCTTGAATTAATGATTTCATGTTCTTTGGATAAATATCCACTAGTGGAATGGCCAGGTCATATGATATTTCTATTTTTAATTTTTTGAGAAATCTCCATACTGTTTTCCATAGTGGCTGCACCAGTTTGCATTCCCACCAGCAGTGTATGAGGGTCCCCTTTCCTCCACATTCTCTCCAACACTTGTCATTTCTTGTTAATTACAGCCATTCTGACGGGTGTGAGGCAATATCTCATTGTAATTTTGATGTGCATTTCCCTAAAAATTACTGGTGTGGAACATCTTTTCGTGTGCCTGTTGGCCATCTGTATACCTTCTTTGGAAAAATTTCTGTTAATGTCCTCTGCTCATTTTTTGATTGGGTTGTTTATTTTTTTGTTGTTGAGTTGTATGAGATCTTTATGTATTTTGGAAATTAACCCCTCTTTATATATATTTGCAAATATTTTCCCCCATTTGGTAGGTTGTCTCTTTGTTTTGTTGATGGCTTCCTTTGCCGTGCAGAAGCTTTTTAGTCTGATATAGTCCCATTTGTTTATTTTTTCTTTTGTGTCCCTTGTCTGAATAGACATGGTATTCAAAAAGATACTGTGGAGACCCATGTCAAAGACCACACTGTTTACGTTTTCTTCTAGGAATTTTATTGTTTTGGGTCTTACCTTCAAGTCTTTAATCGATTTTGAGTTGATTTTTGCGAATGGTGTAAGATAATGGTCTACTTTCATTCTTTTGCACGTGGCTGTCCAGTTTTCCCAACTCTATTTATTAAAGAGATTTTCCTTTCTCCATTGTATGTTCTTGGCTTCTTTGTCAAAGATTAGCTGTCCATAGATGTGTGGTTTTATTTCTGGGCTCTCAATTCTGTTCCACTTATCTGTGTGTCTGTTTTTCTGCCATACCATGCTATTCTGATTACTATAGCTTTGTAGTATATTTTGAATTCAGAGGGTGTGATACCTCCAACTTTGTTCTTTTTTCTCAGGATTGTTTTGGCTATTCGAAGTCTTTTGTTGTTTCATATAAATTTTAGGATTCTTTCTTCTATTTCTGTGAAGAATGTCATTGACATAATGATTGGGATTGCATTGAATCTATAGATTGCTTTTGGTAATATGGACATTTTAACTATGTTTATTCTTCCAATCCATGAGCATGGAATATCTTTCCGTTTCTTTATGTCTTCTTTGATTTCTTTCAGTAATGTCTTGTAGTTTTCAGGGTATAGTTCTTTTACCTCCTTGATTTAATTTATAAATAGGTATTTTATTCTTTTTGTTGTGATTGTAAATGGGATTGTAATCTTGATTTCTCTTTCAGCTAGTTCATTATTAGTGTATAGAAATGCAAGTGATTTTTTTATATGTTGATTTGTACCTTTAACTTTCCTATATTAATTGATTATGTCCAATAGTTCTGGTGAATTCTTTAGGGTTTTCTATACATAGAATCATGTCATCCCCAAATGGTGACAGTTCTACTTCTTTTCCAATTTGGATCCCTTTTATTTTACTCTGGCTAAAACTTCCAGTACTACGTTGAATAAGAGTGGTGAGAGTGGGCATCCTTGTCTTGTTCCTGTTCTCAGAGGAATAGCTTTCAGTTTTTCACTGTTGAGTATGGGTATGTCATACATGGCCTTTATTATGTTGAGGTAGAGCACGCGTCTTGAGATGGCCCCGAATGCAGCTCTATGACATTGACCTCCTGATGTGACCCCTGAGACTGACTCTCCTCCATGCCTTGGGGACCATAAAGCCACCTGCCTTACAGGGCGATGGGGAGCAGAAGTACCTGGCACGCGAGTACCTGATCAATGGAAGCTGCACAATGATTGCAAAAGGCCATGGGCTTCATAATTGTACTGTGTATTCATTGTACTCACGAGGTTTCCTCAAGGGTGCTCATTCTGGACAACAAGCCCTGAGTAGCGGGAGGTTCTGCCTAAATTAGAGGCATGTCTGTCCCTGCCCTTCATATCCACATTAGGGTGACTGTTTGGGAGGGTGTGACACATCCAAAACAAAGGGTGGATGAAGATAATTTCTCCAGGGCCACTGTGTGACCAACACTCTGACCATACTGCCCCCGGCTGACACCACCTGATTCTCTGACAGTCCTGGGTAGGAAGTTGCTGCCCACAGGACAGGACATTCAACTGAGGCCAATGAGATGCCACAAAATAGATCCAGGAAGTCCCCAGGGTGCCCATGGGTCTTGCCGTCCTGGTCTGTAGAGTGCCTCAAAACTGGTCTCCCTGCCTCCTGCAGGCCCAGGGACCCCAGTTCCCCACAGTCCTGTCCTCGGCCAGATTTGTAAAGCTGCCTTTCTCCTGCGGCCCCTCACCCCCCTGCACAGGACTTTGCAGTGGCCCTTTGACCCTGCTGCCAGATCATCTTGGATGCAGTGCCAGGCCAGCCAGAGTACTCCAGGAAATCTTCCCAGAGAGTCCAGCTCCAGCCTGATGCAGTGTCCCCTGACCTTCAAAGCAGTCCCGGCACTGCCGGCCTGGCCCGTCAGCTCTTTGACTTCCCACTCTTCCTCTTGGTCTTGAGCACCTTGGAGCGGGGGCCCACCATCATCTTCCTGCCAGGCTGCAAGTGCTGAGTCCAGCACCCAGCATGGTCCATACAGCTGGGCTGGCACAGTATCCAAGGTCTGCCCAAGGCAAGATGCAGGGAAGGCCAGATAAACTGAGGAAGGCCCAGCTGGGCCCCAGCAAGCTACACTGGTCCTGGGCCTGGCAGAGAGTGGGGATGTGTGAATTCAGACGGGGAGGAGCAGCTTTCACAAGCCAAGCATGAACTGCAAATGTTGAAAGCCACTACCAAGATGCCACAGCCCCAGGGAGCCATCTCTGGGTGGCCATCTCTGAGTCAAGAACGTCCAGATATACCCTAAGAAGAAGCTGGTTCTCTTACTCTTGGGGAGTGAGTGAGGGAGAGAACTGGGCGGACACAGGAGTGGGGAGTGCCTCCTGCAGGCCCTGCTTCAGCTGGGGAGAGACTTCTCCAGCTGTTTACAGAATGAGAGCTTATCTCAATACCCCTGTGATGGGTGAGGGGGCCTGACCTCTACCCAGGAAATGCCCCTTCCCCACCCTCTGGGCTCCTTCCCCTTCCCATTTGAGTGGGTTTTGGCCTCAGAGTTCCCATCAGCTTCAGTGATTTAAAACCTCAGCCTCAAATCCCACCCCTTTTCTTGTTGAAGAAGGAGGGTGCTGAGGCTGGTGGGTATCAGCCCTGCCCTGGCATGGTGTGGTCAACCCCCTATTGGAGGGGGAAAGAAGCTGAGCAAGAGGGAGGGCCTGGGAGCCATAATTCCAGTCAGACAGTGGCACACACTGGCTCTGGATGATGTTGGTGTTTGCATCTTTCCTTGAGGGACCACAGAGTGAGGGTGGAAGGGATGGGGCTGGAGCAGGGGGGACCTGGCCCAGGGAGAGGGAGGAGGCCGGCAAAGGCAGAGGCCAGAGAATCCATTCCTTGTGGTCCTCAGCAGGCCTGTGAGGGTGTAAAGAAATTACATCGTCCCCACTAGGTTTCCATCCCCTTGTCTTCCAGAAAGAGCTGGAGCAGCTGATGTTCAAGGACAAAAGACAATGAGGAGGAGGAAGCAGGCCCCCTCCTCTGGGGACAGAGTCACATCCTCTGCTAAGCCACCCTAGTCCCCTGAGCTTCCTGGCAGCTAAGTCAACAAGGGCCAGTGCCCACCCCACATTTCTCTGAGTCAGGAAAGTGGACACAGGCACCAGGAGATTCATCACCTGGGTGGCCTCCAGAGCTAGGAGGTCAAGGACGAATTTGTAGCAAACTTCAAAAGTTTCTCCCACCCATTGACCTGGCGTGTTGGGTGACTAGGGAGTTCTAAAAACAACCCTGTTGCCTCCTCCACCCAGATTCAAAGGTGCAAAGGCCACAACCAAGTGGAAACCAAGGAAGGTGAGCCAGCAGCCAGCCAGGTGAGGGTCCTCAGATCACTGCCACTGGCCTCCAGGCAGGGAGAGGAGGGGTCAGGGTAGTCAATTCCAGGCAACCACTGAGAACAGGTGCTCTAGTGCTGGGTCTATGTGTGTGTAGCAGTGGTGCATGTATTAATGCGTGTGTGTATGTGGTTTTGTGAGTGTGTTGTCTTTCTGCATATGGTTGTGTGTCAGTCTGTGAGCATGTGGGTAGTGTCTGAATGTGTGAGTCGTTTCTGAGTGTGTGATCTCTCTATGTGTGTATTGAGTGTACTAGTGTAAAGTGAAGGACATGGAGAACTTCATCCCACCCCTCCTACTCACCTTGGTCCCTCTGATCATTGTGATGTCCCTACAGCAAGTGCCAGGAAAAAATCTGGGAGGTAAAGCTCACTCAGGAAGAGGCAGGTGAGACAAGGGAAGGCAAGCATGTGTTCTGGGGATGAGGCTGTGACCACATCAGGGACAGTGAGCCTAATGTGATAGGCGGGGGCAGAATCAAGCCCCAAGTCCCCTGGTTCTTCCTTGGAGTCTGTACAATGCTGGGGAGTCAGGCTGGAGGTGGGGCCTTCCCCTTTTATCTACCCCCCTGCCCTGGGTAAGCACCTGGAGAGGGCAGGTGCTTACCTGCGTGCAGGGATAGGATTTCCGTGGCCACCCCTACACCTGACCTTCCCTGGCCCCTCCCTCCACCCTCTGGAAGCACAGTCCTCCCAACTTGTTGGTTCAGGGCAGAGGGCAAAGGCCAGTCTCAGCTCCCTTTATAAAGAGGACCAAGGCTGGTCGAGCCCTCAGGGTTGGTGAGAGTGCCCTGCCTGGCCTGGTCCTAGGTGCCTGGTGTGGTGAGGGGTGCCAATGTGCCCAGAGGAGCCCAATACCCACTGAGGCAGCCATGGAGCTGCTGAGTGGGGAGACACTGGGGTACCTGGCTGTGGCCGTTGCCATCTTCTTGCTCCTGGTGGACCTGATGCACCAGCGCCAATGCTGGGCCCCATGCTACCCACCAGACACCATGCCCCTGCCTGGGCTGGGCAACCTGCTGCAGGTGGACTTCCTAGACATGCTTTGCTGATTTACGTGGATAGGAAGGTGGGGGTGGGCACAGAGGTCCTGGGGACCCCACCTAGCAGCAGACAGTGGGTGCTGCGTGAAGCCACAGGCTGGACAGGGAGCTGGGGGGAAAAAAGAGGAGGCAGGTTTGAGAGGCCTCCTGGGGGAGGGCATCTGTGCAGGGCCTGGAGGACAGTCTGAATTTTCCCATCACAGGTCAGAGAGGACAAAGGCCTGGAGGGGGTGGGACTTGGCAGTGGGCTTGGGATCCAGTGGGACAGAGCTTAAATTATGTGAGCCTGAGTCCCTTCTGATGACATCAGGAGGAAAGGTCTTAAGATGGGGGAGGAGAGTCTGGTCATGAGCCCCATTTAATAAGGAAATCGAGGTTGAGAAGGGACAGTGACCAGGTTCAAATCTTTTGCTGCTGTGAGACCTTGGGCCTCACTGCTCACCACTCTGAACCTCAGTTTCTTCGCCTGTAATACGGAATGAGAACTTGGCCTACTCACAATGTTGGTGACCTCTGCAAAGTCATAGCTGGGTGGTCTGATCCAATGTGAGGTCCTCAACAGTGCAGGTTGTGACTCCTAGCATCACTGACGCCACATAGAGTTCTTCTACCCACTTACTGCTGGCAGCCCACGGGTCCCCCAAGGCTAGTGTCAGGAGACTGGGTACAGCAGCCTTCCAGGCGCTGGGCTTGGCAAACGCCCTTGACCCTCGGCCTGCAGCTGTGGCGCCACTTCGGGGATCTGTTCAGCCTGCAGCTGGCCTGAATGCCCGCGGTCGTGCTCAACGGGCTGGGGGCCATGCGTGAGGCACTGGTGGACCGCAGCGAGGACAACTCCAACCGCCCACCTGGGCCCATCTTTGAGCACCTGGGCTTTGGGCCACGCTCCGAAGATAAGCGAAGAAGGAGAGGACCGCAGCCCGGCGGTGACTGGGCCCACAGCGACCGAGACCCAGCAGGGTCAAGCGGAGGCATGTTGGTGGACCTGCGGTGCAGGGAAGAGTCAGCGAATTTGAAGGGGCGGCAGGCGGAGGAAGTAGTCTGTGCCAAAGGTGTGGAGGGGGATGTGGGCGGGGCGGAGGGCGATGTGGGTGGGGCGGAGGGCGGGGCCTTAAGGGGAGTGGGCGGGCCCTGGCAATTGGGAGGAGCAAGGGGACCTCCTGGCGGCAGGAATGAGGAGGACGGAGTCAGTGTGGGCGGGCTGGGGCAGGGCGGGGCAGGGGGAGGCCAGGACTTTCCCTGAATCAGAAGCGGGTCACAGTGGGCAGAGCCATGAATGGGGCCGAGACCTACCCCCAGTGGGGAGAGCAGGCGAGAAATGAGGGCAGGCAGAGGGTGGGACCTGTCCCCAACCAGATTGGGGTGTAAAGTGGGTGAGACTTGGTGGAGTGGCGAATGAGGTCAGTGTGGGCCAAACGGGCGCGGTGTATATACAGGGTAAGGGCGAGGCCTGTACCGAATGAGGGCAGGACTGTGTGAACCAGGGCACGGAGTGGACCTTACCCTTGGCATAGAAGGAAGGGCAGACGAGCCCGTGAGCAAGGTTTGTGTGCAGAGGCGGGAACAGGGCACACACGAGCCACGCCCACGTCCGCCCGCGCCCATGGGTGGTCTTTGCCCGCTATGGACACGGGTGGTGGGAGCAGCGGCGCTTCTCCGTGTCCACCCTGCGCAACTTCGGCCTGGGCAAGAAGTCACTGGAGCAGTGGGTGACCGAGGAGGCCTCGTGCCTCTGCGCCGCCTTCGCAGACCAGGCCGGTGAGTGCTGGGCTGAGGGACAGGAGACAGGGATGGAGGCTGGGGAAGAGGAGATGGAGGCGACCCCCTGACCTGCACCGACCCCTCCCAGGACGCCCCTTTAGCCCCAACGCCCTCCTGAATAAAGCGGTGGGCAACGTGATCGCCTCCCTCACCTTTGGGCGCCGCTTCGAGTACAACGACCTGCCTTTCTTGAAGCTATTGGACCTCACAGAGGAAGGACTGAAGGAAAATTTAGGCTTCCTGTCCGAGGTACTAGGATGGAGGAGACGAAGGAGCCCTGTAGGAGAGCTCGGTGGAGGAGGCCTCCACCCTGCCTTGGGCCTCCGTAGAGGAAGATTTGGCTAGAGGGGTGTTCTGTAAGAGGGCTAAGGAACCTGTACCTCCTTCTTTGGAACCCATGAGATGTAGATTTTAGGTTTATCCTTCTGGGACCCATGCAAGTTAGGGTCTAGGGCCAAACTTAGGGAGGAACTAGGTCAATACTGAGGACACCCTGGAGGCAGCTGGGACCTGACTGGTGGAGGTGAACACCTGAGCACAGGGAGGATCCAAGACCCCACATCTATGGCCCGGACAGGTGCTGAATGCCATCGCCATGCTCCTGCACATCCCGGGGCTGGATGCCAAGTCCTTTCCAGGTCATAGGGCCTTCGTGACCCTGCTGAATGAGCTGATTGCTGAGCACAGGGTGACCTGGGACCAAGCCCATCCTCCCGGAGACCTGACTGACTCCTTCCTGGACAAGGTGGAGAAGGTGAGCTGCCAGGGACAGGGATAGAGGTTGTGAGTTGAGAGGCCCATGAGGGGAGCCTGGGCAAGGTGGGGCCTGTGTATCACCCAGTGAGGAGGCTCCTGGGCTGTTGGGTGCAGAGTGGGAGGCCATATGGGGGCTTCCTGCCTCTGCCCCTGAGCCCACCCTCTCTGCACGGCCCAGGACAAGGGGAACCCCAAGAGCAGCTTCAATGATGAGAACCTGTGCCTGATGGTGACTGACCTGTTCACTGCTGCGATGCTGACCATCTTGACCACGCTGGCCTGGGCCCTCCTGCTCGTGATCCTGTACCCAGATGTGCAGCGTGAGCCCAGCCTGGGGGCCCAGTGGGATGGGTCAGGGGGGAAAGGGACAGGCTGGGGACCCGGAGCTTGGGTTGGCCACCAGGAGCTCTGAGCAAAGGCTGGGCTCTGGCTTAGGGGTCAAAGTGACCTCCTCCTCCACGTGGGCACAGCCCCTGCACAGGAGTCAAGAGGAGATCGGGGCTCAGCCCTCCTAGGTTTTGCCCACTGTGGGGACACTTGTCTGTCCAGGCCATGTCCACAGGAGATAGACGAGGTGATAGGGCAGATACAGTGACCAGGGATGGGGGACCAAGCCACATGCCCTTCACCATAGCAGTAGTCCATGAGATGCAGTGCTTTGGGGACATCATCCCACTGGGCTTGCCCCACATGACATCCCGTGATATTGAAGTGCAGGGCTTCCTCATCCCCAAGGTAGGCCTGCGGCCCTGCTCACCTCAGCTCAGTCCCACTTGTCACTGGTACCCCCAGCATGGCCATTGCTAGGTGGGGCCAGGAATGGAACCCAAGCCACCTAATCCTCATTTCCATAGGGACCAACTTTCTAGCCCAGGTGGGTTTGTGGATGAAGCAGAGGCAGGGAAGGCTTTGTCTTTTCGGATCCCCAGTCAGGGAAGGCATGAGGGGGAGACAAACTAAAATGTGTCCCAGTGTTTTGGAGGAGCCATGCATGAGGGACAGGTGGCAGGGAGGGCGCCTATGGGAGACAGGTCACTTGGCCCTGCCATGGGGACAGGAAGGTGCCACAAAGCTTCTTGGGCTGAGATTGACTTGAAAGAGTCCAGGCGTGTGCCAGGCAGAGAGTGTGGCCCATGTGTGTTTGGTGGCAGGGGTCCCGGCGCCCACTAGCCAGGACCCCACCCATGCCAGGCATCTCCTGTCAGGGGACGACACTCATCACCAACCTGTCGTCTGTGCTGAAGGACGAGACCGTCTGGAAGAAGCCGTTCTGCTGCCACCCCAAGCACTTCCTGGACGCCCAGGGCCACTTCGTCAAGCAGGAGGCCTTCATGCCCTTCTCAGCAGGTGCCTGTGGGAGCCTGGCTCACTGCCCCCTCCTGAGGGAGTCTTGGAGGCATGGCGCCGGGCCCCCAGGCTCAATGAGCCCCCCATCCTTACCCACAGGCCGCCGCTCGTGCCTCGGGGAGCCCCTGGCCCGCATGGAGCTCTTCCTCTTCTTCACCTGCCTCCTGCAGCACTTCAGCTTCTCGGTGCCCACTGGGCAGCCCCACCCCAGCGACCACGGTGTATATGGTGTACTGGTGACCCCATCCCCCTACCAGCTCTGTGCTGTGCCCCACTAGAGTGGGCACTAGCCCCCCTACCCACTCCTAGTGGAGGCCCTGATGTACAATAAACCAGTGTGATGGCTCCAACTGGGCTTGAGTCCCACCCAGGCCCCCTGAACAGCCCCTGGCAGTGATCAGCCTCAACAGACTTCTCAGGGCCAGCTCCTACCCCTGCCTGATCCAGCCTCACCTGGCATTTGACCCCACTTGAGAGACAAGTATACTGAGGCTCAGAAGGTGACAGCTTACCCCCTAGTCAACCATGGCGACCTAACACTAGCTACTTGAATTAGTGACAGAATCTACACATATGTCCTGGCTCCTGCTGGGAGGAGATAGAATAGGCTTCTGAGAGACATCATTGAGGCCCTGGTGGGGATGGGGAGGGCCCCACTCAGCCTGGATGCCCACATTTCAGGCCAAACTCCACCCCCTCCACTACGGGCCCACAGCTCAGCCAAAACCATCAAGTCTGCTGCCCCACTTCATCTACGACCCCCCAGTTGGTGGGGAACTCAGGGACGGCCAGGAAGTGATGTGCCAGGTTAACATCAGGCTCAGTCCTTAGGTGTCAGCGCCCTCCCTGGGAAGCCTGATGGCAGTTCAGGAGTGAGCACCTCCCTGAGCCTCTCAGTCACCCCAAGATAGAATGGTCCCCCTTCCCCAGCCCCTCAGGGACACTCGTGTCCTGGCCCCTGCCCAGTAGGAGTTGCTCACGGCCAGGCTGGAGGTGGAGGAGGATGCTTGTCTGGGCTCCAACCCAGGGCACAGTCCTCTGAGTAGCTGTGTCAGGCAAGGCTCTCAGGAGGCTGGTCCAGAGGCGGGGAATGAGCCTGGTGGGCTGCAGGCATGCCCTAGTGAGAAGGTCCAGCCTTGCACCCATGTGACAGTGGGATGGCCAGAGGAGAAGGATGCCATGACAGAACTCTGGAGGAGGACACCCTGGCAGTCATCCTTGCTCTACCAGGACACTCTGTGACCCTGGACCACTACTCCCCTGCCCTGGGCTTCTGTTTCCCTTTCAGCCAATGAGATAGTTGTATCAGAGGGCTGCAGGGTCCTGTCTTCCTGCTCTGATTCTGCAGCTGTGACCTCGTTAGCCTGGAGCCTGGGGCCGAGGGCAGGGACTGCCATCCTCTCTACTGTCCCCACCCCCACAATTGACTGGCTCTGGACTGAGCACACAGGCAGTAACTAAGAGTTTCTAATGACTGTTGCTTACCCGAGTCTCGGGCAGACCCCCTAGCGCATTTAGGTAACAGCTTAGGGACCACCAACACTCAGGGCAGAAGCAGCCCCTCCAGGCCTCTGTTGCCAGACAATCCCCACCCAACAGCATCCCTGACAGGGGTCCCACCAGCAATTTCCAGGTGCCCTCATGACAGGGAGCTCCCCAGCTGTCAGCACTCAGGAACTTGGTCTGTCTCTTGGCACTGAGTCAGAAAGCCAGCTACGGCCCCCTTCAGCCTCTCCAGAGCATCCACCGTCGTGTCAGGGCTTGGTGGCGGGAGGGAGTGTTCCTGCAGCTGTTGGGGCAGGGGTGTGCACAAGGCCACACTGTGTGTTGAAGATGTAAGGCCCCTGAGAGGAGGCAGGTGGGCCTGCAGAAGCAGCAACTCTGTGAATTATTTGATACTTTGTCATTCATGGTCCTGAGCCTTGGAGATGTCAGAGGCTGGGCACCACCCCAGTCACAGCTTCCTCAGGAGCTGTGGGATCCAGCCCCTGGGCCTTTTTTCCTTGCTCTCGACCTCAGAGGCCTCTGAAAAGCACAAGCACCCATGCCCTGTGGGTCCCTTGCTGGGGGGACCTTTCCCAGGGACAGGGAACCCCTGATGCCCAGGGAGCAGGTCAGCGTTGATAAATGGCTAGGTATTCTTCCAGCCCAAGGGGAGTGGCCTTGAGAGTCTGCCAACCAGAAAGGAAACAGGAGGCAAGGGAGGCTCATTCAGGAAGGTCAGGGCATCTGGCTATGTGGGGTTCTCCACTGTGAGGCGTGTGACTCCATTTTCTGGTGTTTCACATCTGACAGCCTTAAGCATCACCTCTGTCTCTTCCCTTGTCCCCCACATCTGGACCAGCTGATAATAAACCCCTGGTGCTCTATCCTTTGGTCCCTATTAGAGTTTGAAACCACTAAGTTGCCACCCACACAGGAGAGCCCTCATCTCAGCCCATCACCAAACCACAGTAAATATCCAGGCCAGTCTCCTTTCCTGGCTCTCTCAAGCCATTGTGGGCCTGCTTGAGAGGCCAGTCCTGCCCTGCCCAGAGACCTCAGTGATGCAAACAGTAAAGCTTTATACCCTTTTGATGTGGGAATGGTGTCATCAGTCAACATCCAAATCAAATTTTGATTGGGAGGTCTCTCCTGCTTTTGCAGGGTGACCATAACAAGAACCTGAAGACTTGCAGAGTTAAAGAAGAAGGAATCCTCAGTTTCAGAATACTCAAGGAGCATCAGACTTGTCAACACCAATTCCTGAGGTAGAAGACAATGAGAAAGGTCTTTAAAATTCTGCAAGAATCTTATTTCCCATCTATAATTCTATACCCAGCTGAACTATTAGCTAATATAAATGGAGACATTTTAAAACATCTAAGATCTCTGAAAGACCCCTCAGGAGAGCAGTGATGTTAGCAAAAATGGCAGACCTCTGAAAATTGGCCACTCCAGAAGAGCAATGAAAAGACTGGCAAAATAACAGATACTTTTTCAGAAGTTTGGAAATTAATCAAAAGCTCACGGCCACTCAGGCACACATTTTTCAAGACAGATGGCTGAATCTCAGAATGAAGAGCAAGCTTTGTTGCATTTCCACTTTTCTGATCCTAACCTCCACTCTCCAGCTCAG
This sequence comes from Ceratotherium simum simum, assembly GCF_057802395.1. Taxonomy (NCBI): domain Eukaryota; kingdom Metazoa; phylum Chordata; class Mammalia; order Perissodactyla; family Rhinocerotidae; genus Ceratotherium; species Ceratotherium simum. The sequence continues at coordinate 8,353,735 of NC_141924.1, forward strand.
CAGGAGCCTTGAAAAGAACCGCCCACACTCCCAGGGAAGCCTCCTGAGAGAGCAGTTGGCACTGGAGCAATTTCAAAGCCTCATTCCCAAAGAATTCTCACTATAGTACTTGGCTGGGGGTTCTGTGGAAGACCCCGTGTGCAGGGCTGTCTGTGTGTGACCTGAGAGCTCCCCTTGTGCAAACAGTCTATTCCTCAGGAGAGTTTGTGGAAACTAATCAGAGGTCACTGTTGAAAACCAAAGCTACCTGAGCAATGGACAAGATTTGGGGCAAATGATACACTAACCACACAGTGTAAAAGGAGAAGCTGGGGCATGAGGTGTCCACAGGGGTTTTGAAAAGCTCTGACACATTCCTGGGAATCTCAGAGGCCCTGCACTTGTGTAGGGCTGTGTGCAGATGTGTGTATGCTCAGGGAAGACCTGGGGGGGGGCCTAAGCTCTCCCCTCTGATTGGCCTTGATGTTCTCTGCAAACATAAAGTGAAGGAGGAGGGAAAGTTGTAAACTCTAAAGCCAGTGCCTGGCTGAGTGTTGAAAGTATGTCCCAACACACACTGGGAGCACCTCTGAGCAGCAAAGACTGGAGCATTGTTGGTCCCAGGCATTTAAGGAAATCTCTAACCAATCATAAGCTGACCACTAAGCCAACTGAGTAGAGACTTCAGTGACCACACACAATAAGGAATAGAGACTTTATGGAATTAGTTCAGAAAAGTCACCAAGGAAAGAAACAACTACAATGCTAAGAAACAACCACAACACACACCCTTGAGAGCAAAGAGAATCTGCTTTCCAGAGTTGCCACATTATCTTATTTGAAATGTCCAGAATTCAACAAAAAATTGCAAGACATGCAAAGGAACTAAAGGCTCTGGCCCATTCACAGGAAAAAAGTAATCAGGGAAACTGTCCCTGATGGTTGAGTTGCTGGACAGAGATGTCTATCAGCTAATTCAATATATTCACAGAACTGAAAGAAATCATGACTAAAGAACTAAAGGAAAGTGGCAGCATGATGTGTCACCAATTAAAGAATATCTGTAATGAGATAGAAATTATAAAAAGACACCAAGTAGAAATTCTGCATTTGAAAAGTTCAATAACTGAAATGAAAGTTCACTGCAGGAACTCAAGGGCAGATTTGAACAGGAAGAAGAAAAATCAGCGAACATGAGGACAGTCAGCTGAGCTGATCCAGGCTGAGGAACAGAAACAAGAATGAAGAACAGTGAGCAGAGATTCAGAAACCTGTGGGCCACCACCAAGCATACCACACACACATAATGGGAGTCCTAGCAGAAGAAGAGAGAGATAAAGGAATAGGAGGAATATTGAAGAAGTATTGAAAACTGAATACTCCCCAAATTTGTTGAAAAATATTAGTCTACTCATCCAAGAAGCTCAGTGATCTCCAAGTAGGATAAAATCAGAGATCTGCACCTACACACGTCACAATCAAACCGTCAAAAGACAGAGAATTTTGAAAGCAGCAAGAAACATGCGAGATGCACCTCATCATGAACAAAGGATCTGTCCTCAATAACATTGACGTCAGATTTGTAATCAGACACCACAGAGGCCAGAAAGCAGTGGGATGACAATATCCCTCAGGAAGTGACTGGAGGATGTCACAAGCTTGAGAAAGGGCCTCTGGGCTCCACCAATTGTCCAGTCAGAGTAAATGGGGAGCCAGGAGAAAAATCCTGTTGCCACCTGACACCCCGATTTAATCTTGCCACAGCTACACCAGAGTCTAGGAATCTGGGCTGTGCTGCAAGCCGGGTGAGGACCCTGAGCCCTGCAGGGAGCAGCCTCCACCAGAAGAGGCCCCGCCCAGGAGTCCAGGGGCCTCGCTGAGAACCAGGTGTTGGGTGTGTGTGTGTGTGTGAGAGAGAGAGAATCTGTGCAAGTTGAGTGCAAGTGTGAGTGTTGCCTGAGTGTGGATGGCCTTGTGCACGTGTAGATTTCTATGTGGTGTTTCTGTGGGTGTGTGTTCATGTGTGAGCATGAGGGTAAGAGTCTGGGAATGGATGAGTGGTTTGTGGGTGATTAGGTGTGTCTGTGTCTGTGCGTGTCAAGTGTGCAGTGTGAGGTGAAGGGGACAAATGGAGACCCTCAGCCTCTCTGTCTTCCTGCCACCCCCTACAGGCGTGGTTCCTTTCATCATCAGGCAAATGCCAATGACCTCCCAGATGAAGGCATCTCAGGAGGAGGCAGGTGAGAAATGGGAAGACAAGGACATGTTCTGGAGATGAGATTGTGACCACATTAGGGAGTGTGACCTAATGTGGCAGGTGGTGGCAAGATCAAGTCCAAAGACCCCTGCTTCCTCCTTGGAGCCTGTACAATGCTGAGGAGTAGGGCTGAGGGTGGGGATATCTTGTCTCCCCATATCCCCTACCCAGTGTAAGCACCTGGAGAGGGCAGCAGGGACAGGACTTCTGTACTACCCCTGCACTGACCTTCCCTGGGCCCTCCTGCAGCCTCTGGCAGAACAGTCATCCTAAACGTTTGGCTCAGGGAAGAGGGCAAAGGCCAATCTCAGCTCCCTTTGCAAAGAGGGCCCAGGCTGGTCGAGCCCTCAGGGTTGGCGAGAGTGCCCTGCCTGGCCTGGTCCAAGGTGCCTGGTGTGGTGCCAGGGAGGGGGGCCACCCTGGAGGGGTGCCACTGTGTCCAGAGGAGCCCAGTGCCCACTGAGGAAGCCATGGAGCTGCTGAGTGGGGAAACACTGGGATCCCTGGCTGTGGCCCTGGCCATCTTCCTGCTCCTGGTGGACCTGATGCACCAGTGCCAACGCTGGGCCCAACGCTACCCACTAGGCCCCATGCCCCTCCCTGGGCTGGGCAACAAGCTGCAGGTGGACTTCCAGGACTTGCTTTCCTGCTTTACTCAGATGAGGAAGGTGGGGGTGGGCACAGAGGTCCTGGGGACACACCTAGCAGCTTACTGTTGGTGGTGGTTAAGCCACAGGCTGGACAGGGAGCTGGGTGAAGAGGAGGAGGCAGGTTTGAGAGGCCTCCTGGGGGAGGGCATCTGTGCAGGGCCTGGGAGACAGCTTGAATTTTCCAATCAAAGGTCAGAGAGGGAAAAGGCCTGGAGGGGTTTGGACTTGGCAGTGGGTTTGGGATCCAGTGGGACAGAGCTTAAGTTGTGTGAGCCTGAGTCCCTTGTAAGAAAATTTGGAGGAATGGTCTTGAGATTGGGGGAGAGGAGTCTGGTCATGAGCCCCATTTATATCAGGAAATGGAGGTTGAGAGGGGACAGTGACCAGGTTCAAGTCTTTGCTGTTGTGACACCTTGGGCCTCACTGCTCACCTCTATGAACCTCAGTTTCTTCACCTATAAAATGGAATTGCAACTTAACCTACTGACAATGTTGGTGACTTCTGCAAAGTCATAGCTGTGTGCTCTGATCCACATGAGGTCCTCAACTATAGAGGATGTGACCCCCGGCGTCATGAGGCTAGACAGAGTCCTTGACCTCGTACTCCTGGGGGCCTGTGTGTCCCCTATGGTTAGCGCCATGAGACCTGTCAGCAGCCTGGCGGGAACTGGGCTTGACAATAGCACTCCACTCTGGGTGTGCAGCTGCGGTGCCACTTTAGGGACGTGTTCAGCATGCAGCTGCCCTGGACGCCTGTGGTCATACTCACTGGGCTGTCGGCCATGCGCGAGGCGCTGGTGTACCGCAGCGAGGACACCTCCGACCACCCACCTGCTCCCATCTTGGAGCACCTGGGCTTTGGGCCCTGCCCAGGGCAAGCAGAAGAGGGGCACACTGCATCCAGGCTGGGACTGGGGTGCACAGTGACCCTAACCTGGCCAAGCCTAACCTGCACAGGTCTCAAACATGGGGTAGAGGGAAAGGCTAGCGAATGGTGGGCCCAGGGCATGGAGGAAGGAGCCTGTACTAGGGCTGGGGCAGGAGGAGTGTGGGCCAGTCAGAGACCAGGTCCTGTAACAAAGGGGGCGGGACTCTGTAAGAAATCACAGGGAGCAGGGCTGGGACCTGTCGTCAGTTGGAAGAGTGGTCACAGTGGGTGCGATTGGGGCGGAGGAGGAAAAGGCATGGGGGAGTTGGCAGAGGTGGGCCTGACCCAAAGAGGCAGGACTGTCTGAGCAGGTGCAGAGGGTGGGAACTGTGTCAAAGGGGATGGCACTGCGTGAGTGGGGGCCGGAGGTGGGGCCGGGACCCACATCCACACATCGTCATCACCCAGAGTCCACAGTTTACATCAAGGTTCACTCTTGCTATTGTACATTCTATGGGTTTGGACAAATTTATACTGACATATATGCACCATTTCAAGATCATACAGAGAAGTCACTGTCCTAAAAATCCTCTGTGCTCTACCTATTCCCTCCCAGACCCTGACAAAATTTTGCCTTTTCCAGAATGTCATATAGGTGGAATCATACAGTATGTACCCTTTTCAGATTGCCTTCTTTCACTAGGTGATAGGCATTTAAGGTTCATCCATGGCTTTTCATGGCTTAATGGCTCCTTTCTTTTGAGTGCTGAAGAAAACTGCATTGTCAGGATGTACCACAGTTTATCCATTCATCTACTGAAAGGCATCTTGGTTGTTTCCGAGGTTTGGCAATTATGAACAAAGCTGCTGTGAACATCCCTGTGCAGGCTATTGTGTGGACATAAGTTCTCAACTCCTTTGAGTCAATATCAAGGAGCATGATTGCTGGATCACATGGTAAGAATGTTGAGTTTTGTAAGGAACCCCCAAACTGCCTTCCACAGTGGCTGTGCCATTGTGCATTCTCACCAGCAATGTATGAGACCGCCTGTTGCTCCACGTCCTTCCAGCATTCCGTGTGCTCAATGTTCTGGATTTGACTACTCTAATAGGTGTGGCGTGGAGATGTATTATTTTTAGTAATTTTTAAATGGAGGTTAAAAAAAATACAACATTTGTAATCTCAACGAGTAAGGGTACAGTTCAGCAGTGTGAAGTATGTTCACACTGTTGTACAACAGGTCTCCAGAACTTCAAGCCCGAGCCCTGTACCCAGAAACCATCTCAGAGAGACGGGCCCTGCCCAGCTCCCCTCCTGCCCCTGTTACCTCCTTGGCCACGTCCTCTGATGCCCCGCAGGCACCCGCCTGCGGAACTGCAGCCGTGGCCGCCCTGCTGGGGCCTCCACCTGGATCCCAGCGCTGCGCTGGGCGGGTCGGCACTGCGAGTCAGGTGAGGCGGTCAGGCCCGCGGCCCCACAAGCTGCACGCAGCTTCCACTCTTCCTTTCTGTCCCCAGGGAGGAGTGGGAATTGGGGGCTTTCCTCCCCAGGTGCTCCATGCTGCAGGGGGAGGGGCAAGGGGAGCCAAATGCCACCAACTTTCCCAGCTCCCTGGCTGGGGCCGCAGCTCTCTATCTGCTTTCTAGGGCTCTCTCCCAGCGTTTGCTCCGCATCCAGTAGGGGACCCAGGGCTGCTTCTTGGTGCTTGGGGGACCAGGGCTGGGGCACTTCCTGCTCTGCCATCGTGCTGACGTGGCCCCTAGACTTTTAAGTCCCAGATCCCAGTGTTCAGAGGACCCTTCTTTGTGCGGGTGAACACCTGTACTGTAACATGCGTGGTCTCTGGAGGTGCTCACCCCTCCACCCCAGCAGCTTCACCAGAGCAGAAGAGCCGCTAGGGCGGGCTGAGTGTATTTCTAAAATAAGAAATCTCAGTAACTTACACGTAGAGCAGCAGCTCAGAGCATGCGTTTTGAGATGGACTCAAATGCTGCTCTGTGAATTTGACCTCCTGACATGTCCCCTGAGACTCAGTCTCCGCCATGCCTTGGGGACCATGAAGCCACCTGCCTTACAGGGCTGTGCGGAGGACACGTGGAGTGAGCAGCAGAGCCTGGCACGGGATTCCCTGATCAATGGAAGCTGCAATTGCACAATGATAGCAAATGCCACCAGCCTCACGATTGTACTGTGTGCTCGTTGTACCCATGAGGTTTCCTCAAGGCTGCTCTGTCCTGGAAAACTGGCCCCTAGTATCAGGGGCTCTGCCTGAATTACAGGCGTGTCTGTCCCTGCCCTTCATAACTTCATTAGGGTGACTGATGGGAGGGCGTGACACATCCAAAACAAAGAGTTGATAAACAATTTATCCAGGGTCACTGTGCAACCAACACTCGGTCCATCCTGCCTCCCGCTGACACCACTTGATTCTCTGACAGTCCTGGGTAGAAAGTTGCTGCCCACAGGACAGGACATTCAACTGAGGCCAATGAGAGAACACAGGCTGGATCTGGGAAATCCCTATGGGTCTTATTCTCTTGGTCTGTTGAGTGGCCTCAAAGCTGGTCTCCTAGCCTCCCGGAGGCAGAGGGACCCAGTTCCCCACAGTCGAGTCCTCGGCCAGATTGGTGAAGCTGCTTCCCTCCTGCTGCCCCTCACCCCGCTGCACAGGACTTTGCAGTGGCCCTTTGGCCCTGCTGACAGGTCACCTCGGCTTGCAGTGCCAGCCAGCCAAAGTCCTCCAGGAACTCTTCCCAGAAAATCCTGCTCCAGCCTGGGACAGTGTTCCCACCCACCTCAAAGCGGTCCCCACACTGCTGGCCTGGGCTGTCAGCTTTCTGCCTTCACACTCCTCCTCTTGGTCATGAGCACTGAAGAACAAGGGCCCACCATCGTCTTCCCCCGAGGCTGTGAGTGCCCAGCCCAGCACCCAGCACATGATGATCTGACCAATGGGGGTGGAACAGAATCCAAGGGCTGACCAAGGCAAGATGCATGGAAGGCCAGGTAAATTGAGGAAGGCCTAGCTGGACCCCAGCAAGATACACCCTCTGGTCCTAGGAGGAGAGAGGGGATGTGGGAATTCAGAACAGAAGGAGCAGATTTCACAAGCCAAGCAGGAATTGCAAACGTTGAAAGCCAATACCAAGAGGCCACAGCCCCGGGGAGTCATCTCTGGGTGGTCATCTCTGAGTGGGGGATGTCCAGAGGCACCCTGGGAAGAAGCTGGTCCTCTTACTGTTGGGGAGTGAGTGAGGGAGAGAACTGCGGGGACACGGGGGTGTGGAGTGCCTCCTGCAGGCCCTGCTTCAGCTGGGGGAGAGAATTCTCTGGCTGTTTCCAGAATGAGAGCTTGCCTCACATACCAGGTGAGGAGTCCCTGCCAGGAAATGCCCCTTCCCCACCCTCTGGGCTCCTGAGCCTTCCCATTTGAGTGGATTTTGGTCTCAGAGTTCCCATCAGCTTCACTGATTTAAAAACTTAGCCTCAAATCCCACCCCTTTTCTTCCTGAAGAAGGAGGGTGCTGAGGCCGGTGGGCAGTGGCCCTGCCCTGGCATGGTGTGGTGTCTCCCCTGCTTGGAGGGGGCAAGAGGCTGAGCAAGAGGGAGGGCCTGGGAGCCACAATTCCAGCCGGGAGGCACTACACTGGCACAGGATAGTGCTAAGGTTTGCATCTTTCCTTGAGGGACCACAGAGTCAGGGGTGGAAGGGATGGGGCTCCAGCAGGGGGGACCTGGACCAGGGAGAGGGAGGAGGCCGGCAAAGGGGGAGGGCCAAGAATCCATTCCTTGTGGTCCTCAGCAGGCCTGTGAGGGTGTAAATACATCACATCGTCCCCACTTGCTTTCCTTCCCCTTGTCTTCCAGAAAGAGCTTGAGCAGCTGATGTTCAAGGACAAATGATAATGAGGAGGAGGAAGCAGGCCCCCTCCTCTGGGGACAGAGTCACATCCTATGCTAAGCCACTCTAGTACCCTGAGCTTCCTGGCAGCTCAGTCAACAAGGGCGAGTGCCCAACTCACAATTCTCTGAGTCAAGAAAGTGGACTCAGGCACAAGGAGATTCATCACCTGGGTGGCCTCCAGAGCTAGGAGGTCAAGGACCAATTTGCAACAAACTTAAGAGAATGTCTCCTGGCCTCCAAACTGGCTGGTTGGGTGACGGGGGAGCTCTGGAACAGCCCTGCTGCATCAACCGCATCCCTGCCCCCCTCTCGCCAACCCCCTTCCCCGATTCAAAGGTCAATGGCCATGACAAAGCACAAACAGAGGAAGCTGAGCCAGCAGCCAGCCTGGGAAGGGTCCTCAGCATCACTGCCAGCAGCCTCCAGGTCGCAAGAACAGGGGTTTCCGTCCTGGCAACCCATGAGAACTGGGTGCCCTGGTGCAGGGTCTGCTTGTGTGTGTGTAAGTGGTGCATGTATTAATGTGTGTCTATATGAGGTTTTGTGGGTGTGTAGATGTGTGTGTATGCATGTGCTGTGTGTAAGTCCATGAGCATGTGGGTACTGTCTGAATGTGTGAGTCACTTGTGAGTGTGTGATCTGTGTCTGTGTGTACTGAGTGTACTAGTGTGAAGTGAGGGACACGGAGAACTTCATCCCACCCCCATCCTCCCTGTGGTGCCTCTGGTCGTTGTGACCTCCCTACAGCAAGTGCCCATAACAAACCTGGGAGGTGAAGGTCAGCAGGAGGAGGCAGGTGAGATATGGGAAGGCAAGAATGTGTTCCAAGGACAAGGCTGTGACATTAGGGAATGCGAGGCTAATGTGACAGCTGGGTGGCAGGATCAAGTCCAAAGACCCTGCTTCTTCCTCGGAGCCTGTACAATGCTGCAGAGTCACGATGGGGGTGGGGACTTCCCTTTTCTCCCTCCCCCACCCAGGATATGCACCTGGAGAGGACGGCAGGGACAGGACTTCTGTGGCCACCCCTGCACTCACCTTCCCTGGCCCCTCCCTGCATTCTATGGCAATACAGCCATCCCAACAGGTAGGTTCAGTGTAAAGGGCAAAGACCAATCTCAGCTCCCTTTATAAAGAGGGCCCAGGCTGGTCGAGCCCTCAGGGTTGGTGAGAGTGCCCTGCCTGGCCTGGTCCTAGGTCCTGGTGTGGTGAGGGGTGCCTGTGTGTCCAGAGGAGCCCAGGGCCCACTGAGGCAGCCATGGGGCTGCTGACCGGGGAGACATTGGGGCCCCTGGCCGTGGCCGTGGCTGTCTTCCTGCTCCTGGTGGACCTGTTGCACCGGCGACAACGCTGGGCCCCACGCTATCCACCAGGCCCCATGCCCCTGCCTGGGCTGGGCAACCTGCTGCAGGTGGACTCCCTGGACAGGCGTTGCTCCTTTACTCAGGTGAAGAAGGTGGGGGGTGGGCACAGAAGCCCTGGGGACCCACCTAGCAGCAGACAGTGGGTGGTGGTGAAGCCACAGGCTGAACAGGGAGCTGGGGGGAAAGGAGGAGGCAGGTTTGAGAGGCCTCCTGGGGGAGGGCATCTGTGCAGGGCCTGGAGGACAGTATGAATTTTCCAATCAAAGGTCAGAGAGGACAAAGGCCTGGAGGGGGTGGGACTTGGCAGAGGGTTTGGGATCCACTTGGACAGAGCTTAAGTTGTGTGAGCCTGAGTCCCTTCTGAGGACATCAGGAGGAAAGGTCTTGAGATTGGGGGAGGAGAGTCTGGTCATGAGCCCCATTTAATCAGGAAATGGAGGTTGAGAGGTGGCAATGACCAGGTTCAAATCTTTTGCTGCTGTGAGACCTTGGGCCTCACTGCTCACCTTTGTGAACCTCAGTTTCTTCACCTGTAAAATGGGATGCTAACTTGGCCTACTAATTTTGGTGACCTTTGCAAAGTCATAGCTGGGTGGTCTGATACAACACAGGGTCCTCGACCATACCAGTTGTGACCGCAGCATCATACGGCGGGATAGATTCTTTGCACCCACAGGTTACTGGTGGCCCAGGGGTCTCTTGGGTCTAGAGCCAGGAGACTGGGCCCTGTTACCTGGGGTGGGGCAGGACTTGTCAAATCCCCTTGACCCTTGGCCTGCAGCTTCGGCACCGCTTCGGGGACGTGTTCAGCCTGCAGCTGGCCTGGACGCCCGTGGTCGTGCTCAATGGGCTGGTGGCCATTCGAGAGGCGCTGGTGTACCGCAGCGAGGACACCTCCGACCGCCCACCTGTGCCCATGTTCCAGCACCTGGGCTGTGGACCGCAGGCGGAAGGCAAGCGGAGGAGGGGCAGACCGCTGCCCCGCGGGGACTGGGCCCTCAGTGACGCGAGACCCCACAGGGCCTGGCGGAGGCAGGCTGGTGCACCTGCGGTGGAGGGAAGAGTCAGCGAATTTGTAAGGGGCCTCAGGTGGAGGAAAGAGCCTGTGCCAAGGGTGGGGAGGGGGATGCGGGCGGGCCCCAGGCCACTGCAAGCAGGAAGGGGACGTCTGGGTGGTGGGACTGAGGAAGACGGAGTCAGTGTGGACGGGGCAGGGGCGGGCCGAGACCTTCCCTGACTGGAAGATGAAGCGGGGAGGGGGCAGAGCTAAGAGTGGGGCCAAAACCTGCCCGCAGTGGGAGGAGGGGGTGAGCAATGTGGGCGGACGGACAGTGGGACCTGTCCCCAGCCAGAAGGAAGTCTAAATTGGGCGGGATTTGGTGGGCAGGAGAACGACATTAGAGTGGATGGAATAGCGCGGGAGCTGTGTGAGTAGGGGCGGGGCCTTCACCGAAGAGGGCAGGACTCAGTGATCAAGGGCAGAGGGCGTGGCCTTTATCAATGGGGGCGTGACTCTGAGAGTACCGCGCCGGGCGAGGCCGGGACCTGTCCAGTAGGTGGGGGAGGGCAGGCGAGCCGGCGAGCAAGTTGTTCCCAGAGAGGAAGGGCCAGGGGACACCAGAGCCACTCCCACGTGCCCTCCCCGCCCCTAGGAGTGATCTTTGCCCGCTATGGGCGCGCCTGGCGGGAGCAGCGGCGCTTCTGCGTGTCCACCCTGCGCAACTTCGGCATGGGCAAGAAGTCACTGGAGCAGTGGGTGACCGAGGAGGCCTCGTGCCTCTGCGCCGCCTTCGCAGACCAGGCCGGTGAGTGCTGGGCTGAGGGACAGGAGACAGGGATGGAGGCTGGGAAGAGGAGATGGAGGCGACCCCTTGACCTGCACCGTCCCCTCCCAGGACGCCCCTTTAGCCCCAACGCCCTCCTGAATAAAGCAGTGAGCAATGTGATCGCCTCCCTCACCTTCGGGCGCCGCTTCGAGTACAACGACCCGCGCTATCTCAAGATATTGGACGTAATGGAGGAAGTAGAGAAGGAACACTCCGGCTTCTTGACCCAGGTGCGGGGTAGAGGAGGATAAGGAGCCCGGCAGGCGAGCTTCATGGAGGAGGCCTGCGCCTTACAATGGGCCTCCGTGGAGGAGGATTTGTCTAGAGGGGTGTTGGGTCCCCAGACCCCAGGAGAGGGCTAAGGAACCTGTACCTGCTTCATTGGAAGCCACCAGAACTCAAGAGATGTAGATTTTAAGTTTATCCTTCTGGGGCCCAGGCCATGAGAGAGGGTCACGGTCGGAACTTAGGGAGGAACCAGATCCATGGAGTACACCTGGAAGCGGCTGGGACCTGACTGGCCAAGGTGAACACCTGAGCACCGGGAGGACCCAGGACCCCACATTTGTGGCCCAAACAGGTGCTGAATGCGATCCCTGTGCTCCTGCACATCCCAGGGGTGGTCGCCAAAGTTTTTCCGGGGCATAGGGCCTTCATGGCCCTGTTGGATGAGCTGGTTGCTGAGCACAGGATGACCCGGGACCCGGCCCAGCCTCCCCGAGACCTGACTGACGCCTTCCTGGATGAGGTGGAGAAGGTGAGCTGCCAGGGACAAGGACAGAGGTTGTGGGTTGAGGGCCCTTGAGAGGAGCCTGGGCTAGGTGAGGCCAATGTATCACCCAGTGATCAGTCACCCAGGATGATGGGTGCAGTGGGACACCATTTGGGGCTTTCCTCCCTCTGCCACTGAGCGCACCCTCTCTGCATGGCCCAGGCCAAGGGGAACCCCGAGAGCAGCTTCAATGATGAGAACCTGCGCCTGGTGGTGTCTGACCTGTTCACCGCTGGGATGGTGACCACCTCGACCACGCTGGCCTGGGCCCTCCTGCTCATGATCCTGCACCCGGATGTGCAGCGTGAGCCCAGCCTGGGGGCCTGGTGGGATGGGCCAGGGAGGAAGAGGGACAGGCTGGGGCCCTGAGCTTGCATTGGCCACCAGGAGCTCTGAGCAGAGGCTGGGCCCTGGCTCAGGGGTCAGAGTGACCTCCTCCTCCACATGGGCACAGCCCCTGCACAGGAGTCAGGAGGAGGTTGGGGCCCAGCCCCCTGGCTTCTGACCACTGTGGGAACGCTTGTCTGTCCAGGCCGTGTCCAACAGGAGATCGATGAGGTGATTGGCCAGGCACGGCGACCAGAGATGGGGGACCAGGCCCACATGCCCTTCACCATGGCCGTGGTCCATGAGGTGCAGCGCTTTGGGGACATCATCCCATTGGGTGCACCCCACATGACATCCCGCGACACTGAAGTGCAGGGCTTCCTGATCCCCAAGGTAGGCCTGCACTCCTCCTCACCCCAGCTCAGCTCCATCTGCCCCCTGGTGGCCCCTGCATGCCACTGCCAGGTGTGACCAGGAATGGAACCCAGGCCACCTAATCGTCATTTCCACAAGCACCCACTTTCTAGCCTGGGGGGTTGTAGGGATGAAGTAGAGGCAGGGCTGGCCCTGTCCTAGTCCGCAGGGCAGTAACAAAAACTAAATTGTGCCCCAGTGTGTTGGAGGAGCCCTGCATACAGGGACAGGTGTCGGTGAGGTTGCCCATGGGAGACACATCACTTGGCCCTGCCATGGGGACAAGGAACATGCCGAAAAGCTTCTTGGACTGAGATTGACTTCAAAGAGTCCAGGCGTGTGCCAGGCAGAGTGTGTGGCCTATGCATGTTTGGTGGCAGGGGTCTAGGCAACCCCCAGCCCAGACCCACCCATGCCAGGCATCTCCTGCCAGGGGACGACACTCATCACCAACCTGTCATCAGTGCTGAAGGATGAGACCGTCTGGAAAAACCCCTTCTGCTTCTACCCCGAGCACTTTCTGGACGCCCAGGGCCACTTCGTTAAGCAGGAGGCCTTCATGCCCTTCTCAGCAGGTGCCTGTGGGGAGCCTGGCTAGTTGTCCTCTTCTGAGGGAGCCTTGTAGGCATGGAGCCCAGGTCCCCAGGCTCACTGACCCCCCATACCCACCCACAGGCCGCCGCTCATGCCTTGGGGAGCCCCTGGCCCGCATGGAGCTCTTCCTCTTCTTCACCTGCCTCCTGCAGCGCTTCAGCTTCTCGGTGCCCACTGGGCAGCCCCGCCCCAGCGACCATGGTGTCTTTGGACCCATAGTGAACCCATCCCCCTACCAGCTCTGTGCTACGCCACGCTAGAGGGGGACACTAACTGCCCAACCTGCTCCTCAACGGGGGCCCTGATGTCCAATAAACCAGTGTGATGGCTCCAACCTGGCTTGAGTCCCACCTGATTCCCCTGATCAGCTCCTGGCAGGGATGAAGCATTAGTTGCCTCCCCAGAGCCAGCTCCTACCCTTACCTGATCCAGCCTCATCTGACATTTGACCCCATTTGAGAGACAGGTATACTGAGGCTCAGAAGGTGACAGCTTACTCTCTAGTCCCCCAAGCAGACCCAACACTGGCTTCCCTGGTTGGTGACTAAGTCCATGTAGAAGTCTTGACTCCTGGGTGTCAGGGAGCAAGAGGAGTGTGAATGGGCTTCTGATAGGAATCAGCCCAATCCCTGGCCGGGTGAGCACCCTCAGCTTCAGGGATTCACTACAAGGACCCACAGGAATCAGAAAAGCTGTTACACTCATGGTTATGGTCTTTCCAGAGAAAGGATCCAGATAGAATCAGCAGTGGTCAAAGGCACATAGGTGGAGTTCAGAAAGAGCGGGCACAAGCTTCCAGCTGTCTCTCCAGAGGATTCATGCAGACAGTGCTCAGTTCTCCCAGCAATGATGTGTGACACAGCAGAGAGTATTGCTCACCAGGGAAGCTCACCTGAGACTGAGTGTCCAGGGATTTGGTTGGGGTCAGTCACTTAGACTCAGAGAGCCACAAGGCTGACCTCAGTTACTCAGTCTCCTGCCCCTCTCAAGGTCAAACAGTGTGGCCCAAAGCCACCACCATAAATCACATTGTTGGCATAAACTGTGTGATTAGACCCCAGGCTCAAGGTACAGAGACACTGTTCAGGCAGGACATCCCAAGGGTGTGGGGAATGTTTCCCAGGAGCTTGTCAAGGGTCAAGCATGTTTTTTGGAATGTGCAGGGATGGAAAATCCCAGAGCTACTGAGTAAGCTTTTTTTTTTTTGTGAGCAAGATCAGCCCTGAGCTAAAATCCAGGGCAATCCTCCTCTTTTTGCTGAGGAAGACTGGCCCTGGGCTAACATCTATGCCCATCTTCCTCCACCTTACAGCGGATGCTGCCACAGCATGGGCTGACAAGGGGTGCATTGGTGCGCCCCAGGATCCGAACCCAGGTCGCCAGCAGCTGAGCACATGCACTTAACTGCTATGCCACAGGCCTGGCCCCTGGAGTAACCTTTTAATGCACAGGCCAACTCCTTGGTTTTTGGTTCCTACATATAATGATCATATTTGTTTGAGTGTGTACATTTTGTGTGTGTTGTGGGGGTGGAATATACACAACATGAAATTTGCCATCTTAATCATTTTTGAGTGTACAGTTCAATGCTATTAAGTTCTCATATTGTGGAATCATCACCACCATCCATCGCCAGAACTCTTTTCATCTTGCAAAACAGAAACCCTGTCCCCATTAGATAATAACTCCCCATGCCCCCGCCCTGTAGCCCCTGGCAACCACCGTTCTACTCTCTGCCTCTATGAATTTGACTGCTCTAGGGACCTCACATAAGTGGAATTATACAATATTTGTCTTTTTGTGACTGACTTAAATTCACTTAGCATGATGTCTTCAAGGTTCATCTATGTTTTGACATGTGTCAGCATTTCCTCCATTTTTTAGGCTGAATAATATTCCATTGTATGTATAGACCACATTTTGCTTATCTCTTCATCTGTCGATGGACACTTGAGTTGCCTCTACCTCTCAGCTGTTGTGAACACTGCTGCTGTGAACATGGGGTACAAATATCTCTTTGAGACTCTGCTTTCAATTGTGGATATATAAGCACTGGACTGTTTTCCACAGCAGCTGTGCCATTTTACATTCCCGCCACCAGTGCACAAGTGTTCTGATTCTCCACATCTTTGCCAACACTTGTATTGTCTGTTTTGATGACAGGAGGCGTCCTATGTGTGTGAGGTGGGATCTCATTGTGCTCTTGATTTTCATTTCCCCACTGATGAGTGATGTGGAGCATCTTTTCATGTGCTTATTGTCCATTTGTAGATCTTCTTTGTAGAAGTGTCTATTCAAGTTCTTTGCCCATTTTAAAATCAAGTTGTGTGTTTTGCTGTTGTTGTTTTTGAGTTTTAGGAGTTCTCTCTATATTCTAGATATTAATCCCTTATCAGATACAGTCATGTGCCGCATAACAACGTGTAGGTATGACGATCACATGTGTGACAGTGGTCCCACAGTATTAGTACCACAGAGCCTACGTGTGTGTATTGGTTTGTGTAAGTACACTCTATTTTTTTCAGACAATGAAGAAATCACCTAATGATGCATTTCTTATAACTTGTCCCCATCATTAAGCGATGCATGAATTTACATGATTTGAAAATATTTTCTCACATTCTGCAAGTTAGCTTTTTACTCTGATAATATCTATTTATTTGTTTGTTTGTTTATTTATTTATTTATTTATTTATTTTGTGAGGAAGATTGGCCATGAGCTAACATCTGTACCAGTCTTCCTCCCTCTTGCATATGGGATTCTGACACAGCATGGCTTGATGAGCAGGGTGTAGGTCTGCGCCCCAGATCCAAACTCATGAACCCCAGGCCGCCAAAGCGGAGCACGCAAACCCAACCACTACACCATGGGGCCGGCCCCTTGACAGTATCTTTTTTTTTTCCTGATATTTATTTATTTATTTATTTATTTATTTTTAATTTTTTGTTTATTGCAGTAACATTGGTTTATAACATTGTAAAAATTTCAGGTGTACATCATTGTACTTCTATTTCTGCATAGATTACATCATGTTCACCACCAAAATACTAATTACAACCCATCACCACACACATGTACCGAATTATCCCTTTCACCCTCCTCCCTCCCCCCTTCCCCTCTGGTAACCACCAATCCAATCTCTGTCCCTATGTGTTTGTTTATTGTTGTTATTATCTACTACTTAGTGAAGGAAATCATATGGTATTTGACCTTCTCCCTCTGACTTATTTCACTTTGCATTATACCCTCAATGTCCATCCATGTTGTCACAATACTACTCAGCCATAAGAAACGACAGTATCTTTTGATGTGCAATATTTTTTAATTTTTATGCAGTCCACCTTGTCTAATTTTTTGTTGTTGTTGCCTATGCCCTTGGTGTCATATCCAAGAAATTACTGCCAAATCCAATGTTGAGAACCTTTTGTCTTTCTTCTAAGAATTTTCTTCTAAGAATTTTCTAGTTTTAGCTCTTACATTTAGGTCTTTGATCCATTTTGAATTAATTTTTGTATATGGTGCTAGGTGAAAGTCCAACTTCATTCTTTTCCATTAAGATATCCAGATTTCCCAGCACCATTAGTTGAAAAGACTGTCCTTTCCCCATTGAATGGTCTTGGCACCAATGTCAAAATCATTTGACTATATATGTGGGTTGTTTCTGGGCCTTCTATTCTATTCCATTGATCTGTATCTCCGTCTTTACGCCAGTACCACAGCATGTTGATTACTGTAGCTTTGTAGGAAGTTTTGAAATCAGAAGTATGAGTTTTATTCTTTTTCAAGATTGTTTTGGCTGTTTGGGGTCTCTTGAGATTCCATATGAATTTTAGGATGGATTTTTCTATTT
This sequence comes from Ceratotherium simum simum, assembly GCF_057802395.1. NCBI lineage: Eukaryota > Metazoa > Chordata > Mammalia > Perissodactyla > Rhinocerotidae > Ceratotherium > Ceratotherium simum. The sequence continues at coordinate 8,370,542 of NC_141924.1, forward strand.
CTGCAAAAATGTCATTGGGATTTAGATAGGGATTGCATTAAATCTGGAGATCACATTGAGTAGTCTTGTTGTCTTTACCATATTAAATATTTCAATCCATGAACATAGGATGTCTTTCCATTTACTTGTGTCTTGAATTTCTTTCAGCAATGTTTTGCAATTTTCATGACACAAGTCTTTCACTTCTTTAGTTACGTTAATTCCCAAGTATTTTATTCTTTTTGATGCTATTGTAAATCAAAATGTTTTCTTAATTTCATTTTTGGATTGTTCATTGTTAGTGTATAGAAATACAGCTGATTTTTTTGGATTGATTTTGTAACCTGCTACTTCGCTGAATTTGTAAGTTCTAACGTGGTTCTTTTTTGATTCTTTAGTTTTTTCTACATACAATCTCATATCTTCTGCGAAGAAAGATAGTTTTACTTCCTATTTTCCAATTTTTATGCCTTTTATTTCCTTTCCTTTTATAGTTGCCCTGGCTATAACTGTCAGTGCTCTGAAATGGAAGTGGAAAAGTTTCTTTATTCCTGATGTTAAAGGAAAAGTTTTTAGTTTTTTACAATTCAATATCATGTTTGCTGTGGATTTTTCATATATGGCTTTTGTTATGTTAAGGTAGTTACCTTCTATTCCTTGTTTGTTGAGTGTTTTTAACGTGAAAGAGTGTTGAATTTTGTCAAATGCTTTTTCTGCATCAATTGAGATGATCATTGTAGTTTTTGTCCTTCATTCTGTTAATGTGGTGTATAACACTGATCAGTTTCCATGTGTTGAATCATCCTTGAATTCCGTTAATAAACCCCACTCAGTTATAATCCTTTCCAACTTGTATAATCCTTTTAATATGCTGCTCCATTTGGTTTGCTAGTATTTTCTTATGTATTTTTTCATCAATGTTCATAAGGGATATTGGTCTGTCATTTTCTTTTCTTGTAGTGTCTTTATCTGGCTTTGAAATCAGGGTAATCCTGGCCTCCTAGAATGAGTTAGGAAGTGTTCCCTCATCTTCCATTTTGTGGAAATAAGTAGGATTGGTGTTAGTTCTTTTTTAAATGTTTAGTAGGATTGAAGAGTGAAGCCATCAGGTCAAGAGCATTTCTTTGTCAGGAAATTTTTGGTTACTTATTCAATCTCCTTATTAATTAAAGGTCTATTCAGATTTTCTGTTTCTTTATGATTCAGTCTTGGTAGCTTTTGTGTTTCTAAGAATTTGTCCATTTCATCAATATGTTATTCAATTTGTTGACATACAGTTGTTCACAGTTCTCTCTTATAATGCTTTTTATTTCTGTAGAATCAGTACTAATGTCCCCACTTTCATTTCTGATGTTAGTAATTTGAGTCTTCTCTCTTTTTCTCTTAGTCCATCTAGCTAAAGTTTTGTCAGCTTTGATCTTTTTCAAGAACCACTTTTGGTTTAATTGATTTTCTCTGTTATTTATCTAGTTTCCATTTCATTTATCTCTGCTGTATAATATTTCCTTCATTCTGCTAGCTTTGGGTTTAGTTTCCTCTTCTTTTTCTACTTCTTTCAGGTGTAGAGTTAGGAAATTGATTTTCTATCTGTATTAATGTAGGCATTTACAGTTATAGACTTCCCTCTGAACGTGACTTTTGCTGGATTCCATAACTTTTGGTATATGGTGCTGTCGTTTTCATTCATCTCAAGCTATTCTACTTTCTCTTATGATTTCTTCTTTGACCCATTGGTTGTTTATGAATGTGTTGTTTAATTTCCACATATTTGTGAATCTTCCAGTTTTTCTTCCGTTATTATTTCTAGGTTGTGGTGGACGAATATCCATATCTGTATCAAGCCAATCCAGCATGGCTTGCATGTACAGGCTATATATCAGCCACTTCATCTGGAAAGTTCCACATGGTATTTAAAGGAGGAGAGGAAACCCCTTCTCAGGTTAAAGGGAACTTTTCATTAGTTTCCTGATCTTGCCCTACCCCCACTTGGGCTATGTTCTTGGTGATCAGAGATCATAGAGGTGCTTTCTGTTGTCCCAGCATAATTTTTCCCTTTGGGAGCATCCCTGACACAAGTAGCCATAACTCAGAGGAGATGAAGCAGGGTCAGCTTCTAGCCCCAGCCTCTCCTTTATTTTCATTTTAGCTAATTATAGAGAGCAATAACCATGGGATTGTATATTAGCCTGTTTTAGGGGTTGCTTTTGTTTTGTTTTGTTTTGTTTTTTGCATTTTCTTACATATCTAGTGAGCCACTCCTTAGAGATTAGCTCTATCGTTTCCCAATTCCATAGGTGACTTCTACCTCCAGTAACTGACCACAGTGCAGCTGCTGTGTCACACCATGAGTGATGCAGTAACCATTCGGCCGAAGGTTCATCAACCACCCCCACTCTTCTTTTCCCCAAACTATGCCTTCACCATTTTACATTGAATCAGGGTTATTCTAGTGAATGCCACTGTTGAAGCCAACTGTGTCTGGTGTTCCCAAGATGATCCTAGATTCAATCATTTGCTGAAGGACACACAGACTTCAGAAATGCTGTTATATTCAAGGTTATTGTCTTTGTCTGTTTGGAATGCTGGAACAAAATACCATAGAATGAGTGGCTTATAAAAAACAAACATTTATTCCTCACAGTTCTGGAGTCTGGGGGGTCCAAAATCAAGACTCTGGCAGATTTGATGTCTGGTTATCGCCAAATTTCTGGTTCATACACAGTCACCTTTTCACTGTGTCCTTACTCGGCAGAAGAATCAAGGAGTCTCTGTGGGTTCTCTTTTATAAGGGCAGCAATCCCATTCATGAGCACTCATGACCTAAGCAGCTTCTAAAGCCCCACTAACAAATACCATCACACTCTGAATTATGTTTCAACATATGAATGGAACACAAACATTCCATTTATAACAGATATGGTTTATTACAGTGAAAGGATACAGATTAAAATCAGCAAAGGTAAAAGTCACATAGGACAGATAAACAGAGACACAGGAGACCACAGCACAGCTTTCCATTTGTCCTCTTCCAGGGGGTCATGGGGACAGTGCTTAATACCCCAGCAATGAAGTATAGACACACACAGATTATTGTCAGTCAGAGAAGCACAACCGAGCCTCGGTGTCCAGGGATTGTATTGGGGTTGGTGTCACAGGCATGGAGCACCTGTGTGGCTAATAGGAGTGACTAAGTCTCCAGCCCCTCCAGAGGCCAGACTGATACAGGGAGATGCAGGGTCCCCATACATTGTTAGCATGAATGATCTGGCATGGCCTGAGGCTCCAGGAAAACAAAGACATGGTTATCTGACAGAATATTCCCAGAGCATAAAGGTCATCTCCCAGGCCTCGTCAGGGGCCAGTCAGTGCTTTACAAGGCTCAGGATTTGAACCCTCCAAACCCACTGACTTTACCCTTTACTGCAAGGGACTCAATCAGCCCGGATGCCCATACCCCAGGCCCAACTCCACTCACCTCAAAATTGACCAGGAGCTCAGCCAGCACCATGAAATCTGCTGCCCCACTTCATCTATGACACCCCAATAGGTGGGGATCTCAGGGATGGCCAGGAAGGGATGTGCCAGGTTAACACCAGGCTCAGTCCTTCAGGTGCCAGAGCCCTCCCTGGGAAGCCTGATCACAGTGCAGGAGTGAGTAGCTCCCTGAGCCTCTAAGATGCCCCAAGATCAGAGGGCCTCCCTTTTCCAGCCCCTCAGGGATGGTAATAGGTACTTGCCCAGTAGTAGTGGACACACTGGAGCTGCAGGAGGACACTGGTCTGGGCTCCAACCCACAGCACTGTCCTCTGAGTGGTCCGTGAAGGCTGGGCTCTCAGCAGGCTTGGGCAGGGGCAGGAAATAAGCCCTGTGGGCCACAGGCATGCGCTAGGGACGGAGGTCAACCTTGGACCCATGTGACAGTGGGATGGCCAGAGCAGAAGGAGGCCATGTGGGGACCTTGGAGGATGACACGCTGGCTCTCATCCTTCCTCTGCCAGGACACTCTGTGACCCTGGACTACTCACATCCTGCCCTGGGTTTCTGTTTTCCCTTCAGCCAATGAGATGGTTGTACCAGAGGGCCGCTGGGGCCTGTCTTCTGGATCCAACTCTGGGACCATGGCCTTGTTAGCCTGGAGACCCAGCTGAGGGCAGGAAGTGCCATACTCCACTTGTCCTCGCTCCCAAAATTGACTGGCACTGGACTGAGCACATAGGGAGTGCCCAAGGTTTTCTAATGACTGACTGCTTACCCCAGTCAGGGAAGACCTCCTGGTGCATTTAGGTAGCAGCTTCAGGTACCACAGACGCTCAGGGCAGAAGCAGCCCATTGAGACATCTCTTGCCAGAGAAGCCCCACCCAACAGCATCACTGACTGGGCTCCACCAGTGTCTTCCATGTGCCCTCAAGACAGGAATCTCCCCAGCTCTCAGCACTCATGGAACTTGGTCTGTCCCTTGGGACTGAGTCAGAAAGCCAGCCAGGGCCCCCTTCAGCCTCTCCAGAGTATCCACTGTCGTATCAGGGCTTGGTGGCGGGAGGTGGGGTTCCTGCAGCTCTTCAGGATGGGGGTGTGGATGGGGCCACACTGGGTTTGTGAAAATGTGAGGCCCTTGAGAGGAAGCAGGTGGGCCTGCCTAAGCAGCAACTCTGTGGATTTATTGATACTTTTTCATTTGTGGTTCTGAGTCTAGGGATGTCAGAGCCTGGGAACAAGCCCTGCCAGAGCTTCCTCAGGAGGTGGGGACCCAGACCCCAGGCCTTTCTTCCTTGCTCTCCACCTCAGAGATCCCTAAAAAGCACAAACAGGCATGCCCTGTGGGTCCCCTGCTGGGAGGACCGTTCCTAGGGCCAGGGGACCCCTCATGGCAGGGAAGCAGGTCAGCATTGATAAAAGGCTAGGTTTTCTCCAGCCCAAAGGAGTAGCCTTGAGTTCCTGCCAACCAGGAAGGAAGCAGGAGGCAGGGGAGGCTAACTCAGGAAGGTCACGGCACCAGACTATCTGGGCTTCTTCTCTACTCTGAGGAGTGTTTGATATTTGACTTCTGACAGCTTTTAAGCATCACTTCGCTTTCTTCCCTTGTCCCCAAATCTGGACCAGCTGATAATAACTCCCTGGTGCTATCTCCTTTAGTCCCCATTAGAGTTTGAAACCACCAAGCTGCTACCCACACAAGTGAGTCCTCACCCCAGCCCATCACCAAACCACAGTAAATATCTAGCCAAGTCACCTTTCCTGGCTCTCTCAAGCCATTGTGGGCCTGCTTGAGAGGCCAGTCCTGCTCTGCTCAGAGACAGCAATGATGCAAATAGTAAAGCCTTTCATACCTTCTTTGTGTCATCAATCCACATCCAAATAAAATTTTGTGTGACTAGTTACTCCTGGTTTTGTAGGATGACAATAAAAGAGATTAAAGACTTGCAGAGTTAGAAAGAAGGCTCAGTTTTAGAAATTCAAGTAGCATCAGACTCTGAACACCAACCCTCGAGGTAGAAGACAATGAGAAATGTCTTTACAATTCCACAGGAATGTTATTTCCAACTAGAATTCCATACCCAGCTGAACTATCATTCAAGTATGAGTGAAGAATTTTAAGACATCTAAGGTCTCATAAACACCCTCAGAAGAGCACTGATATCAGCAAAAATGGCAGACCTCTGAAAATTGGCCACTCCAGAAGAGCAATGAAGAAACTGGCAAAACGATCAGATACTTTTTCAGAAGTCTGGGAATTAACCAAAATGTCATGGCTATTCAGGACCATTTTTGTCAAGACTCATGGCTGAATCTCAGAATGAACAGCAAGCTCTGTGGCATTTCCAGTTGTCTGGTCCTCTCCTCCACTGTGTACCTCAACAGGTGCCTTGAAATAACCGCCCGCACTCCCAGGGAAGCCTCTTGTGGGAGCACAGGACATGCAACATTTTCAAAGCCTCATTCCCAAAGAATTGTCATTGTTTCCCTGACTAGGGGTTCCCTGGAAAATCCCATGAGCAGGGCTGTCTGTGTGTGACCTGAGAGCCCCCCTAGTGCAAACAGCCTTTTCTCAGGAGAGTTTGTTGAAAGTAATCAGAGACCACTGTTGAAAATCAAAGCTGCCTGAGGCAATGGATAACAGTTGGGGCAAATGATACACTAACCACACAGCTTAAAAAGAGAAACTGAGGCATGAGGTGTCCACAGGTGCTTTGAAGAGCCCTGACATATTCTTTGGAATCTAAGAGGCAATGCACGTGTGTAGGGCTGTATGCAGCTGTGTGCATGCTCTGGAAAGACCTGGGGGGGAGGCCCTAAGTTCTCACCTCTGACTAACCCTGAGGTTCTGTGCAAACAGGAAGTGAAGGCAGAGGGAAAGTTGTAAAGTCTAAATCCTGTACCTGGCTGAGTGTTGAAATTATGTCCCAACACACACAGAGTGCACCTCTGAGCAGCAAATGCAGGGAGAGTTATCGTTTCCAGACAGTTAAGGAAATCTCTAACAAATTATTAGCTGACCACCAAGCTAAGTGAGTAGAGACTTCAGTGACCACACACAACAAGGAATAGAGACTTTATAGAATTACTTCAGAAAAGTGACTACACAAAGAAATAAATACAACAATGATCAACCACAACAACAAATCCAGGGGAGCAAAGAGTTCTGATTCCCAGAGTTGCCGTATTATCTTATTCAAAACATCAAGTTTTAAACAAGAAATTAAAAGACATATAAAGGAACATGAAAGTATGACCAATACACAGCAAAAAAATGAATCAATTGAAACTGTCCTTGACAGTGGAGTTGCTAGAGAGAGACTGCCTATAAGCTGATTCAATATCTTCACAGAACAAAGAGATACCATGTCTAAAGAACTAAAGGAAAGTGGCAGAATGATGTGTAACCAACTTAAGAATATCTGTAATGAGATATAAATTATAAAAAGGAACCAAACGGAAATTCTGGAGTTGAACAGTGTGATAACTGAAATGAAAGTTCAGTACAGAAACTCAAGTGCAGATTTGAACGGGCAGAAGAAAAATCAGTGAACATGAGGACAGTCAGCTGAGCTGATCCAGGCTGAGGAACAGAAACAAGAATGAAGAACATGAGCAGAGATTCAGGAACATGTCGGGCACCATGAGGCATACCACACACACATAATGGGAGTCCTAACAGAAGAAGAGAGAGATAAAGGACTAGAAGGAATATTGAAGAAATGTTCAAAACTGAATATTCCCCTAACTTGATGAAAAACATTAATTTATACATCCAATAAGCTGAGTGAACTCCAAGTAGGATAAAATCAGAGACCTACACCTACACACATCATAATCAAACCATCAAAAGACAAAGAGAGAATTTTGAAAGCAGCAAGAAAGATGCAAGATGCACCTGATTATGTACAAAGGATCCGTCGTCAATAACATTGCCGTCAGATTTGTAATCAGAAACCATAGAGGACAGAAAGCAGTGGGATGACAATATCCCTCAGGAAGTGACTAGAGGATGTCACAAGCTTGGGAAAGGGCCTCCGGGCTCCACCAATTGTCCAGTCAAGGTAAATGGGGAGCCGACAGAACAACCCTGTTGGCCCCAACAGCCAGATTTAGACTTTCCACGGCTATACCAGAGCCTGGGAATCTGGGCTGGGCTGTGCTGCAAGCCGGGTGAGTACCCTGAGCCCCACAGGGAGCAGCCTCCCAGAAGGTATCCAGGGGCCTCGTTGAGAACCAGGGCACTTGGTGCTGGGTCTGCGTGTGTGTGCGAATCTGTGCACATTGAGTGGAAGTGTGAGTTTGTGTGTTCACATGAGTGTTGTCATGTGTGGGTGGCCTTGTAGGTGTGTAGATATATGTGCAGTGTTTCTGTGTGTGTGCGCATGTGTGAGGATGAAGGTAAGAGTCTAGGAATGGATGTGTGGTTTGTGTGTGATTAGGTGTGTCTGCGTCTGTGCATGTCAAGTGGGCAGTGTGAAGTGAAGGAGACAAATGGAGACCCTCAGCCCCTTCTGTCTCCCTGCCACCCCCTGCAGGTGTGGTTCCTCTCATCATTAGGCAAGTGCCAATCACCTCCTAGGTGAAGGGATCTCAGGAAGATGTAGGTGAGACATGGGAAGTCAAGCACATGTTCTGGGGACAAGATTGTGACCACATACAGAGTATGAGCTTATGTGATAGTTGGGTGGGAGGATCAAGTCTAAAGACCCCTGGTTCTTCCTCGGAGCCTGTACCATGCTGGGAAGTTCATCTGAGGTGAAAACTTGCCTTTTCTCCCACCCCGCCTAGGAACAGCAGCAGGAGATGTGAGAGGGACAGGGCTTCTGTGGCCACCCCTGCCCTGACCTTCCCTGGGTCCTCCTGCACCATCTGGCAGCACAGTCACCCAAAAAGGTAGGCTCAGGACAGAGAGCCAAGGCCAGTTTCACCTCACTTTATAAGGAGGGCCCAGACTGGTGGAGCCCTCAGGGTTGTTGAGAGTGCCCTGCCTGGCCTGGTCCTGGGTCAGGACCAGGTGTGGTGAAGGGTGCCAGTGTGTCCAGAGGAGCCCAGTGCCAACTGAGGCAGCCATAGGGCTGCTGACTGGGGATACACTGGGGGCCCTGGCCATGACCATGGCCGTCTTCCGGCTCCTGATGGACCTGATGCACTGGCACCAACACGGGGCCCCAGGCTACCCACCAGGCCCCACGCCACTGCCTGGGCTGGCACTCTGCTGCAGGTGGACTTGCAGGACTCACATTGCTGCTTTACTCGGGTGAGGAAGGTGGCAGTTGGGCACAGAGGTCCTGGGGTCCCCAAATAGCAGCAGACAGTGGGTGGTGGTGAAGCTACAGGTGGGACAGGGAGGTGGGAGGAAAGCAGGAGGCAGGTTTGAGAGGCCTCCTGGGGGAGGGCATCTGTGCAGGGCCTGGAAGACGGTCTGAATTTTCCAATCAAAGGTCAGAGAGGGCAAAGGCCTGGAGCAGGGTGGGACTTGGCGGCGGGTTTGGGATCCAGTGGGACAGGGCTTAAGTTATGTGAGCTGAGTCCATTCTGAGGACATCAGGAGGAAAGGTCATGAGAGTGGGGGAGAGGGGTCTGGTCATGAGCCCCATTTAAATCAGGAAATGGAAGTTGAGAAGGGACAGTGACCAGGTTCAGATGTTTTGTTGCTGTGAGACCTTAGACCTTACTGCTCACCTCTGTGAACCTCAGTTTCTTCACCTCTAAAATGGGATGCTAACTTGGCCTTCTGAGAATTTTAGTGACTTCTGTAAAGTCACAGCTGGGTGGAAGAGGCCAGATCAAGTCCTGCACCTGCACTGGTGCGGGCCCAGGTGTCCCCCAAGGCCAGCGCCAGGAGACGAGGGCTTGCTGCTGGCTTGAAGCCCATGGTCATGCTCAACGGGTTGGCAGCCGTGCTCATGCACTGGTGTACCACAGCAAGGGCTTGCCCACCGCTCTTTGGATCTCACACTTGGGTTGGGATGTCGCCCAAGGCGATTAGAGGAGGGGCCGACCTCATCCCAGTGGGGACTGGGCCTCCGGGGACTGGGCCTCCATTGACTGGAGACAAGACAGGTCCTAACCCAAGCGGGTCTCAAACATGAGACAGAGAGAAAGACTACCTAATAGTGGTCCCAGGGCATGGAAAAAGGAGCCTGTACCAGGACTGGGACAGGAGTGTGGGCCTCTCAGAGGACCTGGCCTGTAGTGAAAGGGGGCGGGACTGTGTTAGCAATAATAGGGCATGGGGCCAGGAACTGTCTGCTGTTAGAAGGGGATCAAAGTGGGCGGGATTGGGGGCTGGGGAGGATAAGGAATGGGGGGCTTGGGAAGTTGGCAGTGGGTGGGCCTGACACAGAGATGCAGGACTGTCTGAGCAGGTGCAGAGAGCAGGCCTGTCAAAGGGGGTAGGACTGTGAGACCAGGGCAGGGGGCAGGGCCAGACCCCACATCCACATATCATCATCACCCAGAGTCCACAGTTTACATCAGGGTTCACTCTTGGTGCTGGACATTCTATGGGTTTGGACAAATGTCTACTGACATATATCCACCATGATAGGATCATACAGAGAAGTTTCACTGTCCTAAAAATCCTCTGTGTCTGCCTATTCCCTCCCAGCCCCTGGCGATCACTGATGTTTTTTCTGTCTCCATAGTATTACCTTTTCCAGAACGTCATATAGGTGGAATCTTACAGTATGTAGCCTTCTCAGATTGGCTTCTTTCACTTGGTAATAGGCATTTACGGTACATCCATGGCTTTTCATGGCTTGATAGCTCATTTTTTTGAGTGTTGAAGAATATTCCAGTGTCGGGACGTACCACAGTTTATCCATTCACCTGCTAAAAGACATCTTGGTTGCTTATGAGGTTTGGCAATTATGAATAAAGCCGCTGTGAACATCCCTGTGCAGGCTATTGTGTGGACATACATTCTCACCTCCTTCCAGTCAATATCAAGGAGTGTGATTGCTGGATCATCCGGTGAGAATGTTGAGTTTTGTAAGGAACCGCCAAAGTGCCTTCCAAAGTGGCTGTGCTATTTTCCATTCTCACCAGCAATGTATGAGACCTCCTGTTGCTCCACATCCTCGCCAGCATTTGGTGTTCTCACTGTTCTGAATTTCACCGTTCTAAAAGGCGTGAAGTGGAGATGTTTATTATTTTCATAATTTTTAAATCATGGTAAAAAAAACACACACATACACACACAACAAAATTTACCATCTCAACCAGTGAGTGTACAGTTCAGTAGTGTTAAGTATATTCACACTGTTTTTCAAAGGATCTCCAGAACCTTTTCAATTGCCAAGAAAAGCCCTGTACCCATAAACCATCTCCGAGAGGCGGGCCCTGACAGGCTCGTCCTGCCGCTCCGTGGACGCGGCCTCCTGCGCCCCCCGGCGCCCGCCTGCGGAACTGCAGACCCGGCCGCGCGGCCGGGGTCTCCCCCTGCATCCTAGCACTGCGCTGGGCGGGTCCGCACTGCGAGTCAGGTGAGGCGGCCAGGCCCGCGACCCCACAAGCTGCACGCAGCTTCCACTCTTCCTTTCTGTTCCCAGGGAGGAGCGGGAATTGCGGGGGTTTCCTTCGCGGGCGCTCCATGCCGCGGGGGAAGGTCAAGGCCAGCGAGATGCCACCAACTTTCCCAGCGCCCTGGCCCGGGCTGCAGCTCCCTACCTGCTTTCTAGGGCTCTCTCCCAGGGGTTGCTCCGCATCGCCTTGGGTCCCAGGGCCCAGGGCTTCCTGCCCCGCCATCCTATTGACGTCACCCTTGTACTCTGTCTCAGGTCCCAGTGTCCAGAGAGCCCTTCCCTGCGCAGGTGAACACCTGTGACATGCTTGGTCCCTGGGGGCGCCCTCCCCTCTACCCCAGCAGCTTCACCAGAGCAGAAGCCCAGCGAGGGCAGGCTGAGTATGTTTTTAAATAAATCTCAGTAACATGTAAAGCAGTAGCTCAGAGCCTGCCTTTTTTTCTTTTTTTTAGAATTTTTGAAAAATTATTTTATTGAGGTCATATTGGTTTATAACATTGTGTAAGTGTCAGGTGTACATTATTATATTCCAGTTTCTGTATAGACTGCATGGTGTTCACCACCAATAGTCTAATTTTTATTCCTCACCATACATATGAGCCACTTTACCCCTTTCGCCCTCCCTCCTTCCCTCCTTCCCTCTGATAACAACCAATCTGTTCTCCTTATCTATGTGTTTGTGTATCTTCCACATATGAATGAAATCATACGATATTTGTCTCCCTCTGTCTGACTTATTTTGCTTAGCATAATACCCTCAAAGTCCATCCATGTTGTCGCAAATGGCAAGATTTTGTCTTTTTTTATGGCTGACTAGTATCTCATTGTATATATATACAACATCTTCTTTATCCATCCAGCCATTGATGTGCATTTGGGTTGCTTTCATGTCTTGGCTATTGTGAATAATGCTGCGATGAACATAGGGGTGCATAGATCTTTTTGAATTATGGATTTCATGTTCTTTGGATAAATACCAAGTAGTGGGATAGCTGGATCATATGCTATTTCTATTTTTAACTTTTTGAGGACTCTCCGTACTGTTTTCCATAGTGGCTGCACCAGTTTGCACTCCCACCAGCAGTGTATGCGAGTTCCCTTTTCTCCACATCCTTTCCAACCCTTGCTATTTCTTGTCTTGTTAATTATAGCCATTCTTATGGGTGTGAGGCGATATCTCATTGTAGTTTTGATTTGCATTTCCCTGATAATTACTAATGTAGAACATCTTTTCATGTTTCTGCTGGCCATCTGTATATCTTCTTTGGAAAAATGTCTTTCCATATCCTCTGCCCATTTTATTTTTGGGGGGTTGAGGAAGTTTGGCCCTGAGCTAACATCCTTTGCCAATCTTCCCCTTTTTGCTTGAGAAAGACGGTCCCTGAGCTAACATCTGTGCCCATCTCCCACTACTTTTTTGTATGTAGGACGCCATCACAGCATGGCTTCATGAGCAATAGGTAGGTACACACTCAGGATCCAAACCAGCAAACCCCGGGCCGCTGAAGTGGAGGGTGCGAACTTAACCACTACACCACTGTGCCGGCCCCCAATTCTGCCCATTTTTTGATGGGTTGTTCATTTTCTGTTGTTGTGTTGTATGAGGTCTTTATATATTTTCAAAATTAACCTCTTGTCAGATATATGATTTGCAAATATTTTCTGCCAGTTGGTGGGTTGTGTTTGCATTTTGTTGATAGTTTCCTTTGCCCTACAGAAGGTTTTTAGTCTGATGTAGTCCCATTTGTTAATTTTTGTGTTTTTATTTTATTTTATTTTATTGCTGAGGAAGATTCACCCTGAGCTAACATCTGTTGCCAATCTTCCTCTTTTTGCTTGAGAAAGATTCGCCTTGAGCTAACATCTGTGCCAGTCTTCCTCTATTTTGTATGTGGGTCACAGCCACAGCACGGCTGCAGACAAGTGGTGTAGGGCCAAGCCCAGAAACTGAACCTGAGCTGCCAAAGCAGAGTGCACTGAACTTAACCACCATGCCACGGGGCTGGGCCCCCATTAATTTTTTCTTACTTTCCCTTGCCTGGGGAGACATGGCATTCCAAAAGATACTGCTAAGACCAATGTCAAAGACCATCCTCTTTATATTTTATTCTAGGAGTTTTATGGTTTCAGGTCTTACCTTCAGGTCTTTAATCCATTTTGAGTTAATTTTTGTGTATGGTGTCAGATAATGGTCTACTTTCATTCTTTTGCATGTGGCTTTCCAGTTTTCCCGACACCATGTATTGAAAAGACTTTTCTTTCTCCATTGTATGTTCTTGGCTCCATTGTTGAAGATTAGCTGTCCATAGATGTGTGGTTTTATTTCTGGGCTCTCAATTCTGCTCCATTCATCTATGTGTCTGCTTTTCTGCCAGTACCATGCTGTTTTGATTGCTATAGCTTTGTAGTATATTTTGAATTCAGGGAGTGTGATGCCTCCAACTTTGTTCTTTCTTCTCAGGATTGCTTTGGCTATTCAGGGTCTCTTGTTGTTCCATATAAACTTTAACATTCTTGTTCTCTTTCCACGCGGATTGTCATTGGGATTCTGATTGGAATTGCACTGAAGCTGTAGAATGCTTCAGTTAATAAGGAGATTTTAACTATGTTTATTCTTTCAACCCATGAGCATGGAATATCTTTCTATTTCTTCATGTCCTTCGATTTCTTTCAATAGCGTCTTCTAGTTTTCAGTGTATAGTTCTTTCACCTCCCTGCTTAAATTTATTCCTAGGTATTTTATTCTTTTCATTGCAATTGTAAATGGGATTGTATTCTTGATTTCTCTTTCTGCTAGTTCATTATTAGTGTACAGAAATGTAACTGATTTTTGTATGTTGAATTTGTATTCTAGAACCTTACTGTATTCACTGATTATTTCCAATAGTTCTGGTGAAAACCTCATGGTTTTCTATATATAAAATCATGTCATCCACAAATAGTGACAGTTTTACTTCTTCCTTTCCAATTTGGATCCCTTTTATTCCTTTTACTTGCCTAATTGCTCTGGCTAAAACCTTCAGGACTGTGTTGAATAAGAGTGGCGAGAGTGGGTATCCTTGTCTTGTTCCCATTCTCAGAGGGATAGCTTTCAGTTTTTCACTGTTGACTATGATGTGGGCTATGGATTTTACAAATATGGCCTCTAATGTTGAGGAAGAGCATGCATTTTGAGAGGGACCAGAATGCTGCTCTGTGACTTTGACCTCCTGACATGACCCGAGACTCAGTCTCCTCCATGCCTTGGGGACCATAGCGCCACCTGCCTCACAAGGCTGTGGCGAGGACATGCAGAGTGAGCAACAGTGCCTGGCACACAAGTGTCTGATCAGTGGAAGCTGCACAATGATTGCAACAGGCCATTGGCCTCATGATTGCACTGTGTGCTCATTGTACTCACGAGGACTGTTGTCAGACTGGACAACAGACCCCTAGTATTATAGGCTCTGCCTGATTTACAGGATGTCTGTCCCTGCCCTTCATATCTATGTTAGGGTGACTGCTTGGGAGGGCATGACACATCCAAAATAAAGGGTGGATAAAGACAGTTTATCCAGGTGGGCACAAGGGGTGGAGGGATGCACTTATATGGTGACTGATAAGCAATAATGTACAACAGACATTTCACAATAAAAAAAGAAGACAGTTTATCCAGGACAACTGTGTGACCAACACTCGGCCCATCCTGCCCCCTGACACCCCGCTAACACCACCTGATTCTCTGACAGTCCTAGGAAGAACGTTGCTGCCCACAGGACAGGACATTCAACTGAGGCCAATGAGAGGCCACAACTGAATCCGGGAAGTCCCCAGGGTACCCGTCAGTCTTACCCTCCTGTTCTGTTGAGTGGCCTCAGAACTGCTCTCTCGGTTTCCTGGAGGCCCAGGGACCCAGTTCCCCATAGTCCAGTCCGCATCCAGACTTGCAGAGCTGAGTTCCTTTACTCCTCACCCCCCTACACAGTTCATTGAAGTGGCACTTTGGTCCCGCTGCCACGTCACCTTGGCTTGCAATGCCAAGCCAGCCAAAGTCCTCAAGGAAGTCTCCCCAGAAAGTCCTGATCCAGGCTGGGGCAGTGTCCCCACAACCCTCAAAGCAGTCGCCCCACTACTGGCCTGCCATGTCAGCTCTCTGCCTTCTTACTCCTCCTCTTGGTCATGAGCACCATGGAGCGGGGGGGCCCACCGTCATCTTCCCACCAGGCTGCAAGTGCCCAGCCCAGCACGTGGTCCATCCAGAGGAGGTGGAACAGAATCCAAGGCCTGACCAAGGCAAGATACAGAAAAGGCCAGGTAAACTGAGGAAGGCCAAGCCGGGCCCCAGCAAGCTATCCTTCTGGCCCTGGGCCTGGCAGGAGACTGGGGATGTGGGAATTCAGAAGGGGAGGAGCAGCTTTCATAGGCCAAGCAGGAATTGCCAACATTGAAAGCCAATACCAAGAGGTCTCAACACAGGAAGCCATGTCTGGGTGGCCATCTCTGAGTGGGGGATGTCCAGAGGCACCCTGGGAAGAAGCTGGTCCTCTTACTGTTGGGGAGTGAGTAAGGGAGAGAACTGGGGGGACATGGGGGTGTGGAGTGCCTCCTGCAGGACCTGCTTCAGCTGGGGGAGAGAATACTCCAGCTGTTTCTAGGATGAGAGCTTGCCTCACACACCCCTGGGATGGGTGAGGGGGCCTGACCCCTACCCAGGAAATGCCCCTTCCTCACCCTCTGGGCTCCTGCCCCTTCCCAGTTGAGTGGCTCAGAGTTCCTATCAGATTCAGTGATTTAAAACCGCAGCCTCAAATCCCACCCCTTTTCTTGTTGAAGAAGGAGGGTGCTGAGGCTGGTGGGCAGTGGCCCTGCCCTGGCATGGTGTGGTGCCTCCCCTGTTGGAGGGGGAAAGAAGCTGAGCGAGAGGGAGGGCCTGGGAGCCACAATTCCAGCCAGGAAGTCGCATGCACTGTGCGGGGTGGTGCCGCGGTTTGCATCTTTCCTTGAGGGACCACAGAGTCAGGGTTGGAAGGGATGGCACTGGAGCAGGGGGACCTGGCCCAGGGAGAAGGAGGAGGCCAGCCAAGGGGGAGACCAGAGAATCCATTCCTTGTGGTCCTCAGCAGGCCTGTGAGGGTGTAAAGAAATTACCTCATCCCCACTTGCTTTCCACCCCCTTGTCTTCCAGAAGGGTTTGAGCAGCTGATGTTCAAGGACAAATGACAATGAGGAGGAGGAAGCAGGCCCCCTCCTCTGGGGACAGGGTCACATCCTACGCTAAGCCAGCCTAGTACCCTGAGCTTCCTGGCAGCTCAGTCAACAAGGGCAAGCGCCCACCCCACATTTCTCTGAGTCAGGAAAGTGGACACAGGCACCAGGAGATTCATCACCTGGGTGGCCTCCAGAGCTAGGTGGTCCAAGGACCAATAGGAATGAACTTAGGAAGGCTCTCTTTTCCAACAAACTGGCTGTATGTATGAATAGGGAGCTCTGAAAACAACCCTGCTTTCTCCCCGTCTGGAGATTCAAACTTGCCATGGCCAGGACCATGGAGAAACCAAAGAAGCAGTGCACGTAGACAGCCAGGTGAGGGTCCTCAACGTCACTGCCCGCAGCCTCCAGGAGGCGACAGGCAGGGGTCAGGTCACGCAACCAATAAGAACATGTGCCCTCATGCTGGGTTTGTGTGTCTGTGTAAGTGGTTCATGTATTCATATGTGTGTCTGTATGTGGCTTTGTGGGTGTGTAATGTGTGTGTGCTTATGCTTGTGTGTCAGTTTGTGAGCATGTGGGTAGTGTCTGCATATGTGGGTGGTTTGTGAGTGTGTAATCTGTGTCTGTGTGTATTGAATGTACAAGTGTGATGTGAGGGACACAGAGAACTTTAATAACTCCTCCTCCCACCCCACCACAACCTGGGGTCCCTCTAATCATTGTCACCTCCCAATAGCAAGTACCAGTACAAACCTGGGAGGTGAAGGTCATTCAGGAGGAGGTGGGTCACTCAGGGAAAGTAAGAATGTGTTCTCGGGATGAGGCTGTGAGGACATTAGGGAGTGTGAGCCTAAGGTGACAGATGGGTGGCAGGATCAAGTTCCAAGACCCCTGGTTGTTCCTCAGAGCCTGTCCAATGGTGGCCAATCTGGCTCAAGGCGTGGAATTCCCTTTCTCTACCCCCAACCGGGATAGGCATCTGGATAGGACAGCAGGGACAGGACCACTGTGCCAGCCCTGCGCTGACCTTCCCTGGCCACTCCCTGCACCCTCTGGCAGCTCAGTCATGCCAACCTGCTGACTCAGGACAGAGGGCAAAGGCCAGTCTCAGCTCCCTTTATAAAGAGGTTCCAGGCTGGTCGAGCCCTCAGGGTTGGTGAGAGTGCCCTGCCTGGCCTGGTCCTAGGTGCCTGGTGTGGTGAGGGGTGCCTATGTGTCCAGAAGAGCCCAGTGCCCACTGAGGCAGCCATGGGGCTGCTGACCGGGGAGACACTGGGGCCCCTGGCCGTGGCCATGGCCATCTTCCTGCTCCTGGGGGACCTGATGCACCGGCGACAACGCTGGGCCCCACGCTACCCACCAGGCCCCATGCCCCTGCCTGGGCTGGGCACCCTGCTGCAGGTGGACCTCCAGGACTCGGTTTGCAGCTTTACTCGGGTGAGGAAGGTGGGGGCTGGTGGGCAGGTGTCCCCAGAAGAGGTCCTGGGGACACCACTGAGCAGCAGACAGTGGGTGGTGGGTGAAGCCACAGGCTGCACAGGGAGCTGGATGGAAAGGAGGAGGCAGGTTTGAGAGGCCTCCTGGGGGAGGGCATCTGTGCAGGGCCTGGAGGGCAGTTTGAATTTTCCAATCAAAGGTCAGAGAGGGCAAAAGCCTGGAGGGGGTGGGACTTGGCAAGGGGTTTGGGATGCAGTTGGACAGAGCTTAAGTTATGTGAGCCTGAGTGCCTTCTGATGGTATCAGGAGGAAAGATCTTGAGATTGGGGAGGGGAGTCTGGTCATGAGCCCCATTTAAATAAGGAAATTGAGGTTGAGAAAGGACAGTGACCAGGTTCGAATCTTTTGCTGCTGTGAGAATTTGAGCCTCACTGCTCACTTCTGTGAACCTCAGTTTCTTCACCTGTAAAATGGGATGCTAACTTGGCCTGCTGACAATGTTGGTGACCTCTGTAAAGTCGTAGCTGGGTGGTCTGATACGTCGTGTCATCCTCGACCATACCGGTTGTGACCCCTAGTGTCACGAGGCCAGATAGATTCCTTGCACTTCCTTGCTGCTGCGGCCCAGGGATTCCCCAAGACTCGAGCCATGAGACTGGGTCCCACAACTTGGGGTGGGGCGGGACTCTCCAACGCTCTTGACTCTCGGCCTACAGCTGCGGCGTCGCTTCGGGGACGTGTTCAGCCTGCAGCTGGGCTGGACGCCCGTGGTCGTGCTCAACAGAATGGCGGCCATAAGCGAGGCGCTGGTGGACCGCAGCGAGGACACCTCCCACCGCCCCCCTGTGCCCATCTTCTAGCACCTGGGCTTCGGACCGCGGGCAGAAGGCAAGCGGAGGAGGGGAAGACCACAGCCCGGAGTGGACTGGGCCCGCAGTGGACCGAGACCCAGGAGGGTGAAGTGGATGCAGGGTCATGGACCTGCCGTGCAGGGAAGAGTCAACGAATTTGCAGGGGCGTCAGGCGGAGGAAGCAGTCTGTGCCAAGCGTGGGAAGGGGTATGTGGAGGGTCCTTACTGGGAGTGGGCGGGCGCCGGCAAATGGGAGCAGGAGGGGGATGTCCGGGTGGCGGGAATGAGGCGACGGAGTCAGTGTGGGCGGTGCAGGGGGCGGGCGAAGACGTTCCCTGAAAGGGAAGGCAGTCGCGGCGGGCAGGGCAACGAGCAGGGCTATGACCTGCCGCCAGTGGGGAGAGCTGGCGAGCAGTGTGGCGGGCAGAGGGTGGGACCTGTCTCTAGCCAGAAGGGGATATAAAGTGGGTGGGATTTGGTGGTAAGGAGAACGAGGTTGGAGTGGGCGGAACAGGGGCCAGACAGTATTTGTGAGACGTTCACCAAACGGGGCGGGAGAGTAGAGCAGGGGGTGGGGCCGAGGTCT
The DNA here is from genome assembly GCF_057802395.1 of Ceratotherium simum simum. Lineage (NCBI taxonomy): Eukaryota > Metazoa > Chordata > Mammalia > Perissodactyla > Rhinocerotidae > Ceratotherium > Ceratotherium simum. The sequence continues at coordinate 8,389,589 of NC_141924.1, forward strand.
CTCCTGTAGCAGGGGGATGGCCGATCCCCGTGAGCAAGGTGTGCGTACAGGGGCGGGGCCAGGGCACAGCTGAGCCACGCCCATGTCCGCCCCGCCCCCAGGAGTGGTCCTTGCCCATTATGGACAGAGGTGGCGAGAGCAGCGGCGCTTCTGCGTGTCCACCCTGCGCGACTTCGGCCTGGGCAAGAAGTCCCTGGAGCAGTGGGTGACCGAGGAGGCCTCGTGCCTCTGCGCCGCCTTCGCAGACCAGGCCGGTGAGTGCTGGGCTGAGACACAGGAGACAGGGATGGAGGCTGGGAAGAGGAGATGGAGGCGACCCCCTGACCTGCACCGTCACCTCCCAGGACGCCCCTTTAGCCCCAACGCCCTCCTGAATAACGCGGTGACCAACGTGATCTCCTCCCTCACCTATGGGCGCCGCTACGAGTACAACGACCCGCGTTTCCTCAGGATATTGGACGGCTTACTGAAGGAGGAGGGCAGATTCTTACCCCAGGTGCTGGGTGTAGGGGTCCAAGGAGCCCTGCAGGCGAGGTCCATGGAGGAAACCTCCGCCTGCAATGGGCCTCCGTGGAGGAGGATTTGGATAGAGGGGTGTTGGATCAGCAGGCACCAGGAGAGGACTAAGGAACCTGTACCTCCTTCATTGGAAACCACCAGAACCCATGAGGTGTAGATTTTAGGTTTATCCTTCTGGGGTCTAGGCAAGGAGAGAGGGTAGAGGTCCGAAGTTAGGGAGGAACCAGGTCAATGGGGGGCACATCCTGGGAGTGACAGGGACCTGACTGGTGGAGGTGAGCACCTGAGCACAGGGAGGACTCAGGACCCCACATCTGTGGCTCCCACAGGTGCTGAATGCAATCCCCGTGCTCCTTCGCATCCCGGGGCTCGTTGCCAAGGTTTTTCCACAGCAGAAGGCCTTCATGGCCCTGCTGGATGAACTGGTTGCTGAGCACAGGATGACCCAAGATCCGGCCCAGCACCCTCAAGACATGACAGACGCCTTCCTGGACGAGGTGAAGGTGAGCCACCAGGGACAGCGGTCGTGGGTTGAGGGCACATGAGATGAGCCCAGGCAAGGGGGGTCCTAATTATCACCAAGTGATCAGGTACCTGGGCTGATGGGTACAGAGTGGGAGGCCACTTCCTTCCTCTGCTCCTGAACCTACACTCGTCATCGCCCAGGCCAACGGGAACCCGGAGAGCAGCTTCAATGATGAGAACCTGTGCCTGGTGCTGTCTGACCTGTTCTCTGCTGCGATGGTGACCACCTCGACCACGCTGGCCTGGGCCCTCCTGCTCATGATCCTGCACCCGGACGTGCAGCGTGAGCCCCACCTGGGGGCCCGGTGGGCTGGGTGAAGTAGGACAGGGCCAGGCTGGGGACCCTGAGCTTGGATGGCGACCAGGAGCTCTGAGCTGAGGCTGGGCCCTGGCTCAGGGCTCAGAGTGACCTCCTCCTCCCCGTGGGCACAGCCCCTGCACAGGAGTCAGGAGGAGGTCGGGGCCCAGCCCCCTGGGGTCTGACCACTGTGAGGATGCTTGTCTGCCCAGGCCCTGTCCAACAGGAGATCAATGAGGTGATAGGGCAGGTGCGGCGACCAGAGATGGGGGACCAGGCCCACATGCTCTTCACCATGGCCGTGGTCCATGAGGTGCAGCGCTTTGGGGACACTGTCGCACTGGGCTTGCCCCACATGACACCCTGCGACACTGATTTGCAGGGCTTCCTCATCCCCAAGGTAGGCCTGCGGCCCTGCTCACCCCAGCTCAGCTCCCCCTGCCCCCTGGTAGCCCCAGCATGGCCATTGCCAGGTGGGGCCAGGACTGGAACCCAAGCTGCCTTATCCTCGTTTCCACAGGCACCAACTATCCTCCCTCGACGGGTGTGGGGATGAAGCAGAGGCAGGGCTGGCCCAGTCCATTCAGAGCCTCCTCTGGGGGGTGGGGAAGACAAACTAAAATGTGCCCCAGTGTTTTGTAGGAGCTACGCATGCAAGGACAGGTGGCAGTGAGCGTGCCCATGGGCCGCACATTACTTTGCCCTGGGGACAGGGAGGGTGCACGGATGCTTCTTGGACTGAGACTGACTTGAAAGAGTCCTGGTGTGTGTCTTGCAGAGAGTGCGGCCCATGGGTGTCTGCTGGCAAAGGCCCTGGCCTCTCCTAGCGGAGAAAACACCCATACAAGGCATCACCTATCAGGGCACAACGCTCATCATCACCAACCTGTCCTCGGTGCTGAAGGACGAGACCGTCTGGAAGAAGCCCTTCCGCTTCCACCCCGAGCACTTCCTGGACGCCCAGGGCCGCTTCGTCAAGCAGGAGGCCTTCATCCCCTTCTCAGCAGGTGCCTGTGGGGAGCCTCGCACACTTTCCCCTCCTGAGGGAGTCTTGGAGGCATTGAGCCCACACCCCCAGCCTCACTGACCCCCCCATACCCACCCACAGGCCGCCGCTCATGCCTTGGGGAGCCCCTGGCCCGCATGGAGCTCTTCCTCTTCTTCACCTGCCTCCTGCAGCGCTTCAGCTTCTCGGTGCCCGCTGGGCAGCCCCGCCCCAGCGACCACGGTGTCTTTGGCTTCCTGGTGACCCCATCCTCCTAAGCTCTGTGCCGTGCCCCACTAAAGCGGGGCACCAAGCCCCAACCCACTCCTCAATGAGGTCCCTGATGTACAATAAACCAGTCTGATTACTCCAACCTGGTTTCCGTCCTACCTGAACCCCCTGTTCGGCCCCTGGCAGTGATGAGGCATTAGTTGCCTTCTCAGGGCCAACCTCTACCCCTACCTGATCCATCCTCCCCTGGCATTTGACCCCATTTGAGACATGAGTATACTGAGGTTCAGAAGGTGACTGCTTACTCCCTAGTCACCCATGGAGACCCAACACTGGCTGCCCTGGTTGGTGACTAAGTCCATGTAGAAGTCTTGACTCCTGAGTGTCAGAGAGTGGGAGGAATGTGAATGGGCTTCTGATAGGAATCAGTCCAATCCCTGGCTGGATGAGCACCCTCAGGTTCAGGGATTCACTACAAGGACTCACAGGAGTCAGCAAAGCTGTTACACTCACGGTTATGGTCTTTCCAGAGAAAGGATCCAGATAGAATCAGCAGTGGTCAAAGGCACATAGGTGGAGTTCAGGAAGAGCGGGCACAAGCTTCCAGCTGTCTCTCCAGAGGATTCATGCAGACAGTGCTCAGTTCTCCCAGCAATGATGTGTGACACAGCAGAGGGTATTGCTCACCAGGGAAGCTCACCTGAGTCTGAGTGTCCAGGGATTTTCTTGGGGGTCAGTCACTTAGACTCGGAGAGCCACATGGTTGACCTTAGTTACTCAGTCTCCTGCCGCTCTCAGTATCAAACAGTGTGGCCCAAAGTCCCTGCCATAAATCACATTGTTGGCGTAAACTCTCTGGTGTGACCCCAGGCCCCAGGTACAGAGACACTCTTGTCAGGCAGGTCATTCCATGGGCATAGGGGATGTTCCCCAGGAGTTTGTCAGAAGCCAGTCATTTTTTTGGGAATGTGCAGGGATGGAAAACACCAGACCAACTGAGTAAACTTTTTACTGCACAGACCACTCCCCTGGTTTTTGGCTCCTACAGTAAAATGGTCATATTTGTTTGAGTAGCTACATTTTCTGTGTGCATGTGTGTGTGTGTGTGTGTGGTAAAATACATACAAATAAAATGTACCATCTCAATCGTTTTGGAGGCTACAGTTCAATGCTATTAAGTTCTCATCTTGTTGTGCAACCATCACACCATCCATCTCCAGAACTCTTTTCATCTTGCAAAACTGAATCTCTGTCCCCATTAGACAATAGCTCCCCATGACCCCTCCCCATAGCCCCTGGCACCTCACATAAGTGGAATCATACAGTATTTGTCTTTTGTGACCAACTTATTTCAGTTAGCTTGATGCCCCCAAAGTTCATCATGTTATAGCATGAGTCAGAATTTCCTTCCTTTTTTAGGCTGAATAATACTCCATTGAATGTATAGACCACATTTTGTTTATCCCTTTATCTGTCTATGGACACTTGGGTTGCTTCTACCTTCCAGCTATTGTGAACACTGCTGCTGTGAACATGAGGTACGAATATCTCTTTGAGACTCTGCTTTCAATTTGTGGATACATAAGCACCAGACTGTTTTCCACAGCAGCTGCACCATTATACTTTCCTACCAGCAGTGCACAGGGTTCCAATTCTCCACATCCTCGCCAACAGTTGCTATTTCCAGTTTTGATGATACTAGACATTCTAATGGGTGTGAGGTGGTCTCTCATTGTGGTTTTGATTTGCATTTCCCTAAGTGATGAGTAATGTTGAGCATCTTTTCATTTGCTTGTTATCCATTTATATATCTTTGTAGAAATGTCTATTCAAGTACTTTGCCCATTTTAAAATCAGATTATGTGGGGTTTTTGTTATTGTTGTTTTGAGTTTTAGGAGTTCTCTATATTTTCTAGATATTAATCCCTCATTAGATACAGTCATGTGCCCCATAACAATGTTTTGGTAACGACGGACCGCATGTACGATGGTGGTCCCATAAGATTAGTACAATATAGCCTAGGTGTGTAGTAGACTATGCCATCTAGGTTTGTGTAAGTGCACTGTATGATGTTCGCACGATGACAAAATTGCATAATGACACATTTCTCAGAACACGTCCCTGTCGTTAAGCAAAGCGTGACTGCACATGATATATACATCTTTTCTCCCATTCCATTGGTTGCCTTTTTACTCTATTGGTAGTATCTTTTTTTTTTTAATTTTATTTATTTTTTTCCCCAAAGCCCCAGTAGATAGTTGTATGTCATAGCTGCACTTCCTTCTAGTTGCTGTATGTGGGACACGGCCTCAGCATGGCTGGAGAAGCAGTGCGTCGATGTGCGCCCGGGATCCAAACCCGGGCCGCCAGCAGCGGAGCACACTCACTTAACCGCTAAGCCATGGGGCCAGCCCGGTAGTATCTTTTGATACACAACATTTTTTAATTTTCATGAAGTCCAGTCTGTCTACTTTTTCTTTTGCTGCCTGTGCCTTTGGTGTCATATCCGAGAAATCACTACCAAATCCAATGTTGAGAACCATTTCTCCCATGTTTTCTTTTAAGAATTTTCTGGTTTTAGCACTTACATTTAGGTCTTTGATCCATTTTGAAGTAATTTTTGCCTGTGGTGCTAGATGATGGCCTAAATTCATTCTTTTGCATTAAAATATCCAGATTTCCCACCACCATTTGTTGAAAACACTGTCCCTTTCCATTTGCATGGTCTTGGCACACATGTCAAAATCATTTGACTATAAATGAGGGTTTGTCTCTGGGCCTTCTATTCTCTTCTGTTGGTCTGTCTCTTTATGCTGGAACCACTGTGTGTTGATTACTGTAGCTTTATAATAAGTTTGAAATCAGGAAATATGAGTTTTATTCTTCTTTTTCAAGATTGTTTTGGCTATTTGGGGTCACTTGAGATTCCATACGAATTTTGGGATTGATTTTTTCTATCTCTGCAAAAAAGTCGTTCAGATTTTGATAGGGATTGCATTAAATCCGTAAATCATTCTGAGTAGTCTTGATGCTTTACCATATTAAGTCTTCCAATCCATGAGCCTAAGATGTCTTTCCATTTTTACTTTTACTTGTGTCTTCTTTAATTTCATTCAGCAATGTTTTGTAGTTTTCATGGTATAACTCTTTCCCTCCTTGGATAAGTTAATTCCTAAGTATTTTATTCTTTTTGATGCTATTGTAAATCAAATTATTTTCTTAATTTCATTTTCAGATTATTCATTGTTAATGTATAGAAATACAGCTGATTTGTGCATTGATTTTGAATCCTGACACTTCTGATGAATTTATTTATAAATTCTAATATGGTTTCTTGTGGCATCTTTAGGTTTTCCTACAGACAAGATCATATCATCAGCAAATAGAGATAATGTTACTTCCTTCCAATTTGGATGCCTTTTATTTCTTTTTCTTTCCTACTTACTCTGGCTAGAACTTCCAATACTATGATGAGTGGAAGTAGCAAAAGTGGGCATCCTTTCAATATTCCTGATGTTAAAGGAAAAACTTTCAATTTCTCACCATTGAGTATCATGCTTCCGGGGGGCAGGTTCATATATGGCTTTTGTTATGTTGAGGTGGTTTCCTTCTATTCCTAGTTTGTTCAGTGTTTGCAACATAAAAGAGCATTGAATTTTGTGAAATGCTTTTTCTGCATCAATTGAGATGATCACGTAGTTTTTTCCTTCATTCTGTTAATATGATCTATAACATTGATCAGTTTTCACATGTGGAATGATTCTTGAATTCCATTAACCAACCCCACCTGGTCATAATCCTTTCCCACTTTATAATCCTTTTAATATGCTGCTCAATTTAGTTTCCTAGTATTTTCTTGAGGACTTTTGCATCCATGTTCATAAGGGATATTGGTCTGTAGTTTTCTTTTCTTCTAGTGTCTTTGTCTGGCTTTGATATCAGGGTAATCCTGGCCTCATAAAATGAGTTAGGAAGTGTTACTTTTCTGTCAATTTTGTGGAAAAGTTTGAGGAGGATTGGTGTTAGTTCTTTTTTAAATGTTTGATAGAATTCAAGCAAGAAGCCATCAGATCCAGGGCATTGCTTTCCCCAGACTTTTTGATTACGTATTAAATCTCCTTATTAATTAAAGGTCTACTTTGATTTTCTATTTCTTTATGAGTCAGTCTTGGTAGCTTTTCTGTTTCCAGGAATTTTTCCATTTCATCAACACAATGGAATACTACTCAGCCATAAAAAACGATGAAATCCAGCCATTTGTGACAACATGGATGGACATTGAGGGTATAATGCAAAGTGAAATAAGTCAGAGGGAGAAGGTCAAATACCATATGATTTCCTTCATTAAGTAGTAGATAATAACAACAGTAAACAAACACATAGAGACAGAGATTGGATTGGTGGTTACCAGAGGGGAAGGGGGGAGGGAGGAGGGCGAAAGGGATAATTCACCACATGTGTGTGGTGATGGGTTGTAATTAGTATTTGGGTGGTGAACATGATGTAATCTATGCAGAAAGAGAAGTATAATGATGTCCACCTGAAAATTACACAATGTTATAAACCAATGTTACTGCAATAAACAAAAAATTAAAAAAAATAGGTTATTCAATTTGTTGACATGTAAATATTGAGGGTACTTCTTATAATGCTTTTTTTAAAAATTTTTTGTTTATTGCAGTAACATTGGTTTATAACATTGTAAAAATTTCAGGTGGACATCATTATACTTCTCTTTCTGCATAGATTACATCATGTTCACCACCCAAATACTAATTACAACCCATCACCACACACATGTGGTGAATTATCCCTTTCGCCCTCCTCCCTCCCCCCTTCCCCTCTGGTAACCACCAATCCAATCTCTGTCCCTATGTGTTTGTTTATTGTTGTTATTATCTACTACTTAATGAAGGAAATCATATGGTATTTGACCTTCTCCCTCTGACTTATTTCACTTTGCATAATACCCTCAATGTCCATCCATGTTGTCACAAATGGCTGGATTTCATCGTTTCTTATGGCTGAGTAGTATTCCATTGTGTATATATACCACATCTTCTTTATCCATTCGTCCCTTCATGGGCACTTAGGTTGCTTCCAAGTCTTGACTATTGTGAATAACGCTGCAATGAACACAGGGGTGCATGTATCTTTATGCATTGGTGTTTTCAAGTTCTTTGGATAAATACCCAGCAGTGGAATAGCTGGATCATATGGTAGTTCTATCCTTGATTTTTTGAGGAATCTCCATACTGTTTTCCATAGTGGCTGCACCAGTTTGCACTCCCACCAGCAGTGTATGAGAGTTCCCTTCTCTCCACATCCTCCCCAACACATGTTGTTTCCTGTCTTGTTAATTATAGCCATTCTGACTGGCGTGAGGTGATATCTCATTGTAGTTTTGATTTGCATTTACCTGATAGTTAATGATTTTGAACATCTTTTCATGTGTCTGTTGGCCATCTGTATATCTTCTTTGGAGAAATGTCTGTTCAGGTCTTTTGCCCATTTTTTAATTGGGTTGGTAGTTTTTTTGCTGTTGAGATGCATGAGTTCTTTATATATTTTGGAGATTAAGCCCTTATCAGATGTATGGTTTGCAAATATCTTCTCCCAATTGTTAGGTTGCCTTTTCGTTTTGTTGATGGTTTCATTTGCTGTGTGGAAGCTTTTTACTTTGATGTAGTCCCATTTGTTTATTTTTTCTATTGTTTCTCTTGCCCGGTCAGACATGGTGCTTCAAAATATGTTGCTAAGACCGATGTCAAAGCGCGTACTGCCTATGTTTTCTTCTAGAAGTTTCAAAGTTTCAGGTCTTACATTCAAGTCTTTAATCCATTTGGAGTTAATTTTTGTGTATGGTGTAAGGTAAGGGTCTACTTTCATTTTTTTGCATGTGGCTATCCAGTATTCCCAACACCATTTGTTGAAGAGACTTTCTTTTCTCCATTGTATGTTCTTGTCTCCTTTGTCAACGATTAGCTGTCCATAGATGTGTGGGTTTATTTCTGGGCTTTCGATTCTATTCCATTGATCTGTGTGTCTGTTTTTGTGCCAGTACCATGCTGTTTTGGTTACTATAGCTTTGTAGTATATTTTGAAATACCTCCAGCTTTGTTCTTTTTTCTCAGGATTCCTTTAGCTATTCGGGATCTTTTGTTGTTCCATATATATTTTAGGATTCTTTGTTCTATTTCTGTGAAAAATGTTGTTGGAACTTTCATAGGGATTGCATTGAATCTGTAGATGGCTTTAGGAAGTATGGACATCTTAACTATGTTAATTCTTCCAATCCAAGAGCACGGAATAGCTTTCCATTTCCTGGTGTCTTCTTCAATTTCTTTCAGCAATGTTTTATAGTTTTCCATGTACAGCTCTTTCACCTCTTTGGTTAAGTTTATTCCTAGGTATTTTATTCTTTTTGTTGCAATTGTAAATGGGATGGTATTCTTAATTTCTCTTTCTGCTACTTTGTTGTTAGTGTATAGAAATGCAACTGATTTTTGTATGTTAATTTTGTATCCTGCAACTTTACCATATTCATTTATTACTTCTAAAAGTTTTCTGGTGGATTCCTTAGGGTTTTCTATATATAAAATTATGTCACCTGCAAATAGTGACAGTTTCACTTCTTCCTTTCCAATTTGGATCCCTTTTATTTCTTTCTCTTGCCTGATTGCTCTGGCTAGGACTTCCGGTACTATGTTAAATAGGAGTGGTGAGAGTGGGCATCCTTGTCTGGTTCCTGTTCTTAGAGGAATAGCTTTCACTTTTTCACCATTGAGGATGATATTAGCTGTGGGTTTCTCATATATGGTCTTTATTATGTTGAGGTACTTTCCTTCTACACCCATTTTATTCAGAGTTTTTATCATGAATGGATGCTGTATCTTGTCAAATGCTTTCTCTGCATCTATTGAGATGATCATGTGATTTTTATTCTTCATTTTATTAACGTGGTGTATCACATTGATTGATTTGTGAATGTTGAACCATCCCTGCATACCTGGAATAAATCCCACTTGATCATGGTGTATAATCTATTTAACGTATTGTTGTATGCGATTTGCTAGTATTTTGTTGAGGATTTTTGCATCGATGTTCATCAGTGATATTGGCCTGTAATTTTCTTTTTTTGTGTTGTCCTTGTCTGGTTTTGGTATCAGGGTAATGTCGGCTTTGTAGAATGAGTTAGGGAGCTTCCCCCCCTCCTCAATTTTTTGGAAGAGTTTGAGAAGGATAGGTATTAAGTCTTCTTTGAATGTTTGGTAGAATTCACCAGGGAAGCCGTCTGGTCCTGGACTTTTATTTTTGGGGAGGTTTTTGATTACTGTTTCGATCTCCTTACTGGTGATTGGTCTATTCAAATTCTCTACTTCTTCTTGACCCGGTTTTGGAAGGTTGTATGATTCTAAGAATTTATCCATTTCTTCCAGATTGTCGCATTTGTTGGCATATAGCTTTTCATAGTATTCTCTTATAATCTTTTGTATTTCTGAGCTGTCTGTTGTAATTTCTCCTCTTTCATTTCTGATTTTACTTATTTGTGCCTTCTCTCTTTTTTTCTTGGTGAGTCTAGCTAAAGGTTTGTCAATTTTGTTTATCTTTTCAAAGAACGAGCTCTTGGTTTTATTAATTTTTTCTGTTGTTTTTTTGTTCGCTATTTCATTTATTTCTGCTCTGATTTTTATTATTTCCCTTCTTCTACTGATTTTGGGCTTTGTTTGTTCTTCTTTTTCCAGTTCCTTTAGGTGCATTGTTAGATTGTTTATTTGAGATTTTTCTTGTTTGTTGAGATAGGCCTGTATTGCTATAAACTTCCCTCTTAGAACTGCTTTTGCTGTATCCCATAAATTCTGGCATGTCGTATTTTCATTTTCATTTGTCTCCAGGTATTTTTTGATTTCTTCTTTGATTTCTTCGTTGACCCAGTCATTGTTCAGTAGCATTTTGTTTAATCTCCTCGTATTTGTGGCTTTTCTGATTTTCTTCCTATAGTTGATTTCTAGCTTCATACCGTTGTGGTCAGAAAAGATGCTTGGTATTATTTCAATCTTCTTAAATTTATGGAGACTTGTTTTGTGGCCTAATATGTGATCAATCCTGGAGAATGTTCCATGTGCATTTGAAAGAACATGTATTCTTTGGTTTTTGGATGGAATGCTCTGTATATATCTACTAGGTCCATCTGCTCTAGTGTGTCATTTAAAGCCAATGTTTCCTTATTGATCTTCTGTTTGGATGATCTATCCGTTGATGTAAGTGGAGTGTTAAAGTCCCCTACTATTATTGTGTTACTGTATATTTCTGTTTTTATGTCTGTTAATAATTGCTTTATATATTTAGGTGCACCTACACTGGGTGCATAGATATTTACAAGTGTTATATCCTCTTGTTGGATTGTTCCCCTGATCATTATGTAATGCCCTTCTTTGTCTCTTTTTACAGTTTTTGTTTTAAAGTCTATTTTGTCTGATATGAGTACTGCTACCCCAGCTTTCTTTTCATTGCCATTTGCGTGGAGTATCTTTTCCCATCCCTTCACTTTCAGTTTGTGAGTGTCTTTAGGTCTGAAGTGTGTCTCTTGTATGCAGCATATATATGGGTCTTGTTGTTTTATCCAGTCAGCCACCCTATGCCTTTTAATTGGAGCATTTAGTCCATTGACATTTAAAGTAGCTATTGATAAGTATGTACTTACTGCCATTTTTTAACTTTTTTTTCTCAGTGTTTTAGTAGTCCTTCTCTGTTCCTTTCTTCTTCTATACAGAATTGATGGTCTCTTTAGTTTGACCTCTGTCTGAAAGCTCTACTCTTTAACTCCCCTCCTCCCTCCTTTTATGTTTTTGACATCATATCTAACCTCTTTTTTGTGCATTTGTATCCATTACCCTCTTATCATGGAAATAGATAATTTTTCCTACTTGTGGTCTTCTCTTTTCCCCTTAAATCAGTCCCATTTCTTGTAGCACTGGTTTCTTGGTGACAAACTCCTTTAATTTTTGCTTGTCTGGGAAATTTTTAATCTCTCCTTCCATTTTGAATGATAACCTTGCTGGGTAGAGTATTCTTGGCTGTAAGTTTTTTCCTTTTAGCACTTTATTTGCTTTTTTTTGTTTGTTTTTGTTTTTTTATAAATTTTTTGTTTATTGCAGTAACATTGGTTTATAACACTGTAAAAATTTCAGGTGTACATCATTGTACTTCAATTTCTGCATGGACTACATCATGTTCACCACCAAAATACTAATTACAACCCCTCACCACACATGTACCGAACCGAATTATCCCTTTCACCCTCCTCCCTCCCCCCTTCCCCTCTGGTAACCACCAATCCAATCTCTGTCCCTATGTGTTTGTTTATTGTAGTTATTATCTACTACTTAATGAAGGAAATCATACGGTATTCGACCTTCTCCCTCTGACTTATTTCACTTTGCATCATACCCTCAATGTCCATCCATGTTGTCACAAATTAGCACTTTAAATATATCGTGCCACTCTCTTCTAGCCTGTAAGGTTTCTGCTGAGAAGTCAGCTGATAGCCTTATGGGGTTTCCTTTGTATGTAACTTGACTTTCTCTTGCGGCTTTTAGGATTCTCTCTTTATCTTTAATTCTGGACATTTTGATTATGATGTGTCTTGGTGTGGGCCTCTTTGGGTTTATCTTGTTTGGGGCTCTCTGTGATTCCTGTACCTGGATGTCTGTTTCCTTCCTTAGGTTAGGGAAGTTTTCATCTATTATTTCTTGAAATAGATTCTCTGCCCCTTTGTCTCGCTCTTCTCCTTCCGGGACACCTATAACACGGATCTTAGTGCACTTGATGTTGTCCCAGAAGTCCCTTAGACTGTCCTCACTCTTTTTAATTCTTTTCTCTTTTACCTGTTCAGCTTGGGTAATTTCTTCTAGTCTTTCGTCCAGCTCGCAGATCCGTTCTTCTGTATCCTCTACTCTGCTTTTGAGTCCCTCTAGTGAATTTTTCATTTCCAGTATTGTATTCTTCATTTCTGATTGGTTCTTTTTTATATCTTCCATTTCTTTGTTGACATTCTCACTGAGTTCATCTATTCTTCTCCCCAGATCAGTGAGCATCCTTAACACTCTTAGTTTGAACTCTCTGTCGGGTTGGTTGCTCATTTCTGTTCCACTTAGTTCCTTTTCTGGGGTTTTGTCCTGTTCCCTTACTTGAAATGTATTCCTTTGCCTCCTCATTTTGCCTCTTTCCCTGTGCTTGTGTCTACATATTAGGTAGGTCAGCTACGTCTCCTTCTCTTGGATAGGTGACCTTATGTAAGTGACGCCTTAGGAGACCTGCAGTGTGCTTCCCTCAGTTCTCAATGTTCCAGGGGTGACCCCTATGTGGGCTATGTGTGTCCTTCTGTTGTGGCCTGTTTGCTCTGCCTGTAGGTGCCCAGGGAGGCCGAGTTATGCTCCTGGACAGCTGTTGTAATGTTCAGCTGCTTGTAGTTGTTGTGGGCCCTTCAGTCTCTTTATCAGGTGTGGGGAGCCCCAGCACAGTTGGCTGCAAGTTCTAATACCACATTTGTGGTGCAGTATTTCTTTTAAGTGAGTAGGCCCCCAGCGTGGCAGGTTGTTAGGCTCAGGGCCTTACAATTGCTATAAGCCTCCAGGCTTTAGGTCTCTTGTCAGCTCTCTGAGGATTGCAGCTGGGTGGGGCTGGCCTCAGGCACGGGAGCACCCAATTGTTTCAAGCTTTGGAAGGTGGGGCAATCCCCCTATGTGGGTCTTTGAGAAGCACAAGTCTTCTGCAGCTGACAAGCCCTGCCGCCCACAGGTCCACACACACAGTCAACACAGTCCTGCCCCATGTGCGCACCCCAACCTCCCAAAGCGGACCCGGTCTCTCCACGGTGGGAGCCCCACACACTCCACCCGCTCCTTGTGCCCGCCCTGCCCCACTGAAGTGGGCTCAGTTGCCAGGCTGCAGAGAATCCAGTCACCAATCTATGCAGGCCTACAAGTTGCCTGAGGGCTTGTTCTTGGGTGGGGCCCGTCTGTAGGGTGGGCTGCCTGCCCTGGCTGAGCTGGATTAAATCGGTGCTCTAGCAGGTGGAGCAGACCCTGGGCTAGCAGGCCTCAGGGACAACTCCAATGGCATCTCTGTCAGCACACCCACAGCAGGCCACAACAACGGCTGCTGCCAATGTCCCACTTCCTGGAGAGGTCTCACCTCTCACCGAGACACACTCAGGGCCTATTAGGTGAGTCTCTTTTCACCATAGCACTGTGCACCTTTCTTTCTGGTGATTTTAGGTTGCTTTCTGAAACGGGTGAGTTTACGCGTGGGCCCTTTAAGAGCCGGTTTTAATTTCTTTGTGAACCAGCTTTTCTGGGGGTACTCCCCAATGTTTTAGTAGCAGGCAAAGTCAGATATTATGCCACTCATCTCGATTGTGCTGGGTCCACAAAATGCCCACGGCGGGGCGCTCCCCGGCTCAGGGCCCCGCGGCTCCAGGGAGGGCTATGTACCTTTGGGCAGCTCCCGGGTGGCCGTGACGCTGGCGGCTTGTGAAGGCGGCATTTTTCCTCTCCAGAAGGGAGTTTCTGCCTCTTCCACCTCAAATAGGATTGTCTGTTGTTGCAGGAGTTCCTCTTATCCAGTTTTCAGTTCTGTCTCAGGGGTAATTTTTCCACGAGTAGTTGTAAATTGGCTGTGTCCGCAGGAGGAGGTGAGTTCACAGTTTGCCTATGCCACCACCTTGAGTTCTCCCTCTATAATGCTTTTTATATCTATAGAATCAGAGGTAACGTCCCCACTTTCATTTCTGATGTTAGTAATTTGAGCCTTCTCTCCTTTTTTCTTAGTCCATCTAGCTAAATGTTTGTCAGCTTTGTTGATCCTTTTGACGAACCAAATTTTAGTTTAAGTGTTTTTCTCTATTATTTATCTGTTCTGCATTGCATTTATCTCTCCTGTATATTATTTCTTTCTAGCTTTGGGTTTCATTGGCTCTTCTTTTTCTAGTTCTTTAAGGTGTAAAGTTAGGTAATTTATTTGAGATCTATATCTATGTAGGTGTTTACAGTTGTAGACTTCCCTCTGAACATGACATTTGCTAGATTCCGGTGGTTTTGGTATATTGTACTGTCATTTTCATTCATCTCAAACTATTTTCTACATTCTTTTATGATTTCTTCTTTGACCCATTGCTTGCTTATGTGTGTTGTTTAATTTTCACATATCTGTGAGTTTTCCAGTTTTCATTGTGTTATTGATTTCTTGGTTGTGGGGGATGAATATCCTGATCACTATCAAGCCAATCCTGCATGGCTTACATGCATAGGCAGCATATCATCCACTTCATCTGGAAAGTGGCACATGGCATTTAAAGGATGGGAAGAAAATCCCCTTTCTCAGGTTAAAGGAAACTTCTCAGGAGTTTCTTGATTTTGCCCTACCCCCACTTAGAATACATTCTTGGTGAGCAGAGGTCATAGAGGTGCCTTCTATTGTCCAAGCATAATTTTTCCTTTTGGGAGCATCCCTGACACAAGTGACCATAACTTGGAACAGAGGAAATCCAAGTTGGGTACAGTGTCAGCATCTAGCATCCCCCTTCCTCTATTTTCCTTTTAGCTAATTACATGTAGAAATAACCACCTGATTGTATATTAGCCTGTTTCTTGGGTTTTATTTTTTAACTTTCCTAACATATCTAGTGAGCCAACCCCTTGGAGCTTAGCTCTATCATTTCCAAATTCCATAGGTAAATTTTACCTTCAGTAGCTGACCACAGTGCAGCTGCTGCGTTAACACCACGAGTGATGCAGAAACCATTCAGGAAAGAAGGTTCATCAACCACCACCCCCCATCCTGCCTTTTCTCAAACTACGCCTTCACCACATTCCAGTGAGTCAGGGTTCTTCTAGTGAATCCCATGGTTGAAGGCAATTGTTTCGGGGGTCCCCAAGACCATCCCAGTTTCAATTATTTGCTGGAGGACACACAGACTTCAGAAATGCTGGTATATTCACGTTTTTCTCTTAGCCTGTTTGGAGGGCTGGAAAAAAATATCATAGAATGAGTGGCTTATAAACAACATTTATTTCTCACAGTTCTGGAATCTGGGAAGTCCAAGATCAAGGCTCTGGCAGACTTGATGTCTGGTGAGGGTCCACTTTCTGGTTCATAGACAGTCACCTTTTCACTATATCCTCACCTGGCAGAATGGTCAAGGGATCTCTCTTGGTTCTCTTTTATAAGGGCATGAATCCCATTCATGAGGATGGAGTCCTCCCAAAGGCCCCACTAACAAATACCATCACACTGGGGTTTAGCTTTCAACATATGAATCTGGGGGGACACAAACATTCCATCTACAGCAGCTATGGTATAGTAAAGTGAAGGGATACAGATTAAAATCAGCAAAGCTAAAAGACACATAGGACAGACAGACACACAGGAGAGCACAGCATGGGTTTCCATTTTTCTTCTTCCAGGGGAGTCATAGGGACAGTGCTTAATTCCCCAGCAACAATGAGTGACACACGCACAGAATATTGCCAGTCAAGGAAGCACAACTGAGCTTCATGTCCACGGGTTTTTGGGGGCTTGGTGTTGTAGGCAGGGTGCAACTGTGTGGCTCACAGGAATGACTAAGTCTCCAGCCCCTCCAGAGGCCAGACTGATACAGGGAGAGGCAGGGTCCCCACCACATGTCACATTGTTAGCATGAATGATCTGGCATGGCCTGAGGCTCCAGGAAAACAAAGACGTGGTTATCCAGCAGAATATTCCCAAAGCTTGAAGGTCATCTCCAAGGAGCTGGTCAGGGGTCAGTCACTGCTTTACAAGGCACAGGATGTGAACCCTCCAAACCTGCTGACACTACCCTTCACTGCAAGAGACTCACTCAGCCTGGACACTCACATCCCGGGACTGACTCCACCCATCCCACCATGAGCCAGCCACTCAGCCAGCACCATCAAGTCTGCTGCCCCACTTCATCTACACACCCCAATAGATGGGGAACTCTGGGATGACCGGGAAGGGATGTGCCAGGTTAACACCCAGGCTCACTCCTCAGGTGTCATAGCCCTCCCTGGGAAGCCTGATTGCAGTCCAGGAGTGAGCACTTCCCTGAGCCTCTCAGTCACCCCAAGATAGGATGGACTCCTTTTCCCAGCCCCTCAGAAATGGTAATAGGCACCTGCCCGGGAGTGGTTGCCTCATGGCGACGCTGGAGCTGGAGGAAGACACTGGTCTGGGCTCCAACACAGGGCACCACCCTCTTGTGTGTGCTGTGAAGGCTGAGCTCTCAGGAGGCTTGGCCAGGGGCAGGGATTGAGCCCTGTGGGCCCCAGACATGCTCTCAGAACAGGGGTCAAGCTTGGACCCATGTGACAGTGGATGGCCAGAGGAGAAAGAGGCCACGTGGAGACTTTGGAGGAGGACAACCTGGCTCTCATCCTTGCTCTGCCAGGACATCCTGTGACCCTGGGCCAGTCCCTCTCTGCCCTGAGCTTCTGTTTCCCCTTCAGCCAATGAGATGTTTGTACCAGATGGCTGCTGGGTCCTGTCTTCCTGCTCTGACTCTGCAGCAGTGACCTTGTTAGCCAGGAGCCCTGGCCGAGGGCAGGGACTGCCATCCTCTCTACAGTCCCCAGCCCCACAATTGACTGGCTCTGGACTGAGCACACGGGCAGTGCCCAAGGTTTTCTAATGACTGTCTGCTTGCCCGAGTCTTGGGCAGACCCCCTGGTGCATTTAGGTGACAGCTTGGGGACCATAGACACTCAGGGCAGAAACAGCTCCTCCAGTCCTCTCTTGGCAGAGCACCCCCACCCAACAGCATCTCTGACAGGGGTTCCACCAGCATCGTCCAAGTATCCTCATGACAGGAAGCTCCCGATCTCAGCACTCAGGCAACTTGGTCTGTCCCTTGGCACTGAGTCAGAAAGTAAGCCAGGTCCCCTTCAGCCTCTCCATAGTATCCACTGTCGAGTCAGGGCTTGGTGGTAGGAGGGGGTGTTCATGCAGCTTGTCGGGACAGAGAGTGTGGATGGGTCCACACTGGGTTTGTGAAGACATGAGGCCCCTGAGAGGAGGCAGGTGGGCCTGCAGAAGCAGCAACTCTGTGGATTTATTGACACTTTGTCATTCGTGGTTCTGAGTCTTGGCGATGTCAGAGGCTTAGAACCAGCCCAGACACAGCTTCCTCAGGAGGTGGAGCATCCAGTCCCTGAGCCTTTCCTCCTTGCTCTCCACCTCAGAGGCCTTGAAAAGCACAAGCAGGCACACCCTGTGTGTCCTTTGCTGGGAGGACTTTTCCCCAGGGCCATGGGCCCACTGATGCCCAGGGAGCAGGTCGGCATTGATAAAAGGCTACGTATTCCTGCAGCCCAAGGTGAGTGGCCTAAAGTTCCTGCCAACTGGGGAGGAAGCAGGAGGCAGGGGAGACTCATTCAGGAAGGTCAGGGCACCTGGCTATCTGGGCTTCTTCTCCGCTCTTAGGGGTGTTTGATGTTTGACTTCTGACAGCTTTTAAGCATCACCTCTCTCTCTTCCCTTGTCCCTCACATCTGGACCACCTGATAGTAAATCCTGGTCCTGTCTCCTTTGGTCCCTACTAGAATTTCAAAGCACCAAGCTCCTACCTACACAAGCGAGCCCTCACTCCATCACCAAACCACAGTAAATATCCAGGCCCGTCTCCTTTCCTGGCTCTCTCAAGCCATTTTGGACTTGTTTAGAGGCGAGTCCTGCTTTGCCCACAGACCTCAATGATGCAAATAGCAAAGCTTTATAGCCTCTTAGCATGGCAAGGGGGTAATCAGTCCACACCAAATTTTGAGTATGTGGGGGATCTCTCCAGCTTTTGCAGGGTGGCCATAATAAGAAATTAAAGACTTGGAGAGGCATAAAGAAGAAAGAAATCTCAGTTAAAGGAATTCAAGTAGCATCAGACTTCTCAACACCAACCCTTGATGTAGAAGACCATGAGAAATGTCTTTACAATACTATGGGAAAGCAATTTCCAATCTAGAATGTTATTCCCAGCTGAACTATTAGTGACATATGAGAGAAGAATTTCAAGACATCTAAGATCTCATAAACACCCCTCAGGAGAGCAGTGATATCAGCAAAAATGGCAGAGCTCTGAAAATTGCCCACTCCAGAAGAGCAATGATAAAACTGGCAAATTGATCAGACACCTTTTCAGAAGTCTGGGAATTAACCAAAAGTTCATGGCTACTGAGAGCATTTTTTTTTTAAGACAGATGGCTAAGTCTCAAAATGAACATCAAGCTCTGTGGCATTTCCACTTGTCTGGTCCTATCCTCCACTCTCTGGCTCAGCAGGAGCCTTGAAAAGAACCTCCCACACTCCCAGGGAAGCCTCCTGAGGGAGCACAGGACATGGAGCATTTTCAAAGCCTCGTTCCAAAAGAATTGTCACTATTTTCCCTGGGTGGGGGTTCCCTGGAAGACCCCGTGTGCAGGGCTGTCTCTGTGTGACCGACAGCTCCCCTCATGCAAACAGCCTTTTCTCAGGAGAGTTTTGAAGGTAATCAGAGGCCACTGTTGAAAATCAAAGCTTCCTGAGCAATAGATAACAGTTGGGGCAAATGATACACTAACCGCACAGCTTTAATTGAGAAGCTGGGGCGTGAGGTGTCCACAGGGGCTTTGAAAAACCTCTGACACATTCCTGGGAATCTCAGAGGCCATGCACATGTGTAAGGCTGTGTGCAGCTGTGTGCATGCTCAGGAATACCCCACGGGGTCACTAAGTTCTCACCTCTGACTGACCTTGAGATTCTATGCAAACAGGAAGTGAAGGCTGAGGGAAAGTTGTAAACTCTAAAGCCAGTGCCTGGCTGAGTGTTGAAAGTTTGTCCCAGCACACAAAGACTGAGAGACTGATTGGTTCCAGACATTTAAGGAAATCTCTAACCAATAATTAGCTGACCACCAAGCTAACTGAGTAGAGACTTCAGAGGCCACACAAAACAAGGATTAGAGACTTTATAGATTGCGTTCAGAAATGTCACTAGGCAAAGAAACAACTACAATGATGGCAAACAACCACCACAACCAACCCTGGGGAGCAAAGAGTTCTGATTTCCAGAGTTGCCACATTATCTTATCCAAAACATCAAGTTTTCAACAAGAAATTAAAAGACATGCAAAGGAACATGAACAATGTTTAGCTGTGTATGACCAATACACAGCAAAAAATGAATCAATGGAAACTGTCTTTGCCAGTGGAGTTTCTGGACACAGACTGCCTATCAGCTAATTCAATACGTTCACAGAACAAAGAGATACCATGCCTAAAGAACTAAAGGAAAGTGGCAGAATTATGTGTCACCAATTTAAGAATATCTGTAATGAGATAGAAATTATAAAAAGGAACAAAGTAGAGATTCTGGAGTTGAAAAGTATGAAAACTGAAATGAAAGTTCAGTACAGGAACTCAAGAGCAGACTTGAACAGGCAGAAGAAAAGTCAGTGAATATGAGGACAGGTCAGCTGAGCTGATCCAGGCTGAGGAACAGAAATGAGAACGAACAACATGAGCAGAGATTCAGAAACCGGTGGGGCACCATCAAGCATTCTGCACACACGTAATGGGAGTTCTAGCAGAAGCAGAGAGAAATAAAGGACTAGAAGGAATATTGAAGAAATATTGAAAACTGAATACTCCCGAAATTTGATGATAAATATTAATCTACACATCCAAGAAGCTCAGTGAACTCCAAGTAGGATAAAATCAGAGACCTACACCTACATACATCACAAGAAAACCACCAAAAAACAAAGAGAGAATTTTGAAAGCAGCAAGAAAGATGTGAGATGCACCTCATCATGAACAAAGGATCCGTCCTCAATAACATTGACGTCAGATTTCTAATCAGAAACCATAGAGGTCAGAAAGCAGTAGGATGACAATATCCCTCAGGAAGTGACTGGAGGATGTCACAAGCTGGGGAAAGGGCCTCTGGGCTCCACCAATTGTCCAGTCAGGGTAAGTCGGGAGCCCAGAGAACAACCTGGTTGCCCCCCGACCCCCGATTTAAACTGGGCACGGCTACACCAGAGCCTAGGAATCTGGGCTGTGCCGGAAGCCGGGTGAGGACCCTGAGCCTCCCAGGGAGCAGCCTCCACCAGAAGACACCCCTCCCGGGCATCCACAGGCCTTGCTGAGAATCAGGGCACTTGGTGCCAGGTCTGTGTGTGTGTGTGTGTGTGAGAGAGAGAAAGAATCTGTGTGCCTTGAGTGCAAGTGTGAGTTTGTGTGTTCACATGAGTGTTGTCTGAGTGTGGGTTGCTTTGTGGGTATGAGGATTTCTGTGTGGTGGGTCTGTATGTGTGTGTATGTGTGAGCATGTGGGTAATTGTAGGGGAATGGATGAGTGGTTTGTGTGTGATGAGGTGTACCTGGGTCTGTGTGTGTCAAGTGTGCAGGGTGAGGTGAAGACAACAAATGGAGAACCTCAGCACCCTCTGTCTCCCTGCCACTCCCTGCAGGCATGGTTCCTCTCATCATCAGGCAAGTGCCAATGACCTCCTAGGTGAAAGCATCTCAGGAAGAGGTCAGTGAGACATGGGAAGTCAAGGACATGTTCTGGGGACAAGGTTGTGACCACATTAGGGAGTGTGAGCCTAATGTGACAGGTGTGTAGCAGGATCAAATCCAAAGACCCCTGGTTCTTCCTCGGAGCCTGTGCAATGCTGGGGAGTTCATCTGAGGGTGGAAACTTGCCTTTTCTCCCACTCCACCTGGGAACAGCAGCAAGAGATGTGGGAGGGACAGGACTTCTGTGGCCACCACTGCCCTGACCTTCCATGGCCCCTCCTGCAACCTCTGGCAGTTCAGTCACCCAAAAAGCTTTGCTCAGGGAAGAGGGCCAAGGCCAGTCTCAGCTCCCTTCATAAAGAGGGTCCAGGCTGGTTGAGCCCTGAGGGTTGGTGAGAAAACCCTGCCTGGCCTGGTCCTAGGTGACTGGTGTGGTGAGGGGTGCCAATGTGTCCAGAGAAGCCCAGTGCCCACTGAGGCAGCAATGCAGCTGCTGACTGAGGAGACACTGGGGCCCCTGGCCATGGCTGTGGCCATTTTCCTGCTCCTGGTGGACCTGATGCACTAGCATCAACGCTGGGCCCCAGGCTACCCACCAGGCCCCATGCCGCTGCCTTGCCTGGCACTCTGCTGCAGGTGGACTTCCAAGACTTATGCTGCTGCTATATTTGGGTGAGGAAGATGGGGGTGGGCACAAAGGTCTTGGGGACACCACTGAGCAGCAGACAGTGGGTGGTGGGTGAAGCCACAGGCTGGACAGGGAGCTGGGGGGAAAGGAGGAGGCAGGTTTGAGAGGCCTCCTGGGGGAGGGTATCTGTGCAGGGCATGGAGGACAGTTTGAATTTTCCAACCAAAGGTCAGAGAGGGAAAAGGCCTGGAGGGGGTGGGACTTGGCAGTGGGTTTGGGATGCAGAGGGACAGAGCTTAAGTTATGTGAGCCTGAGTGCCTTCTGAGGACATCAGGAGGAAAGGTCTTGAGATAGGGGAGGGGAGTCTGGTCATGAGCCCCATTTACATCAGGGAATAGAGGTTGAGAAAGGACAGTGACCAGGTTCAGATGGTTTGCTGCTGTGAGACTTTAGACCTTACTGCTCAGCTCTGTGAACCTCTGCTTCTTCACCTGTAAAATGGGATGCTAACTTGGCCTTTTGAGAATTTTAGTGACTTCTGTAAAGTCACAGCTGTGTGGTCTGATCCAATGTGAGATTCTTGACCATAGAGGATGTGATTCCCAGCATCACGAGGCCAGATCAAGTCCTGCACCTGCACTGGTGGGTGCCCAGGTGTCCCCCAAGGCCAGCGCCAGGAGATGAGGGCTTGGTGCTGCCTTGAGGCCCATGATCATGCTCAACAGGCTGGCAGCCGTGCTCATGCGCTGGTGTACCATAGCAAGGGCTTGCCCACTGCACTTTTGATCTCACACTTGGTCTGGGACGTCGCCCAAGGCAATCAGAGGGAGGGCTGACCTCATCCCGGTGGGAACTGGGCCCCCAGTGACTGGAGACAAGACAGGGCCTAACCCATGCGAGTCTCAAACAAGGGGCAGAGAGAATGGCTAGGGAATGCTGGGCCCAGGGCCCGGAGGAAGGAGCCTGTATCAGGGCTGGAGCAGGAGGAGTGTGGGCCTGTCAAAGGACCCAGCCTATGGTAAAGGGGAAGGGGGGGGGGATTGTGTTAGCAAAGGCAGGGAGCAGGGCCAGGACCTGGCACTGTTAGAAGGCGAGTCAAAGTGGGCAGGCTGGGGGCAGCAGAGGATGAGGTATGGGGGATGTGGGGGGTTGGCAGGGGGTGGGCCTGACCCAGAGATGTGGGACTGTCTGAGCAGGTGCAGAGGACCGGACTGCCAAAGGGGGCAGGTCTGTGAGACCAGAGCAGGAGGTGGGGCCGGGACCCATATTCACACATCATTATCACCCAGAGTCCACAGTTTACATTAAGGTTCACTCTTGGTGTTGTACATTCTATGGGTTTGGACCAATGTATACTGACATATATCCACAATGATAGGATCATACAGAGAAGTCACTGCCCTAAAAATCTTCTGTGCTCCACCTATTCCCTCCTGGCCCCTGGCAACCACTGATCTTTTTCTGTCTCCGTAGTGTTGCCTTTTCCAGAATGTCATATAGGTGGAATCTTACAGTATGTAGCCTTTTCAGATTGGCTTCTTTAACTTGGTAATAGGCATTTACGGTTCATCTATGCCTTCTCGTGGCTTGGTAGTGCCTTTCTTTTGAGTGCTGAAGAATATACCATTGTCAGGATGTACTACAGTTTATCCATTCTCCTCTTGAAAGACATCTTGGTTGCTTATGAGGTTTGGCAATTATGAACAAAGCTGCTGTGAACATCCCTGTGCAGGCTATTGTGTGGACATAAGTTCTCAACTCCTTTGAGTCAACATCAAGGAGCGTGATTGCTGGATCATATGGTAAGAATGTTGAGTTTTGTAAGGAACCCCCAAAGTGCCTTCCAAAGTGGCTGTGCCATTTTGCATTCTCACCAGCAATGTAAGAGACCTCCTGTTGCTCCACATCCTCTCAGCATTCGGTGTTTTCAGTGTTCTGGATTTGACCATTCTAATAGATGTGCAGTGGAGATGCACATTGTTTTAAGAATTTCTAAATCATGGTTAAAACAAAACAACAAAATTTGCCATGTCAACCAGTGAGTATACAGTTCAGTAGTGTTAAGTACATTCACATTGTTTTTCAAAGATCTCCAGAACTTTTTCACTTGCCAAGACCAAAGCCCTCTACCCATAAACCATCTCCGAAGAGCGGGCCCTGACAGGCTCCCCGTCCCACTTCGTGGCCGCGGCCTCCTGCGCCCCCCGGCGCCCGTCTGCGGAACTGCAGACGCGGCTGCCCTGCCGGGGCCTCCCCCTGGATCCCAGCGCTGCGCTGGGCGGGTCGGCACTGCGAGTCAGGTGAGGCGGTCAGGCCCGCGGCCCCACAAGTGGACGCAGCTTCCACACTTCCCTTCTGTCCCCAGGGAGGAGCGGGAATTGGGCGATTTACTCCGCGGGCGCTCCATGCCGCAGGGGGAGGGGCAAGGCGAGCCAAATGCCACCAACTTTCCCAGCGCCCTGGCTGGGGCTGCAGCTCCCTACCTGCTTTCTAGAGCTCTCTCCCAGGGTTCGCTCCGCATCGCGTCGGGTCCCAGGGCCTGGGGCTTCCTGCTCCGCCATCCTATTGACGTCACCCCTGGACTATAAGCTTCATGTCCCAGTGTCCAGAGCGCCCTTCCCTGCGCAGGTGAACACCTGTGACACGCGTGGTCTCGGGGGGTGCTCACCCCTCTACCCCAGCAGCTTCACCAGAGGAGAAGCCCAGCGAGGGTGGGCTGAGTGTGTTTCTAAAACATTAAATCTCAGTAAGGTACATGTAAAGCAGTAGCTCAGAGCCTGCCTTTTTTCTTTTAGTATTTTTTTTAATTATTTTATTGAGGTCATATTGGCTTATAACATTGTGTGTCAGGTGTACATTATTCTACTTCAGTTTCTGTATAGACTGCACGGTGTTCACCACCAGTAGCCTAGTTTTTATTCCTCACCATACATATGTGCCACCTTACCCCTTTCGCCCTCCCTCCTTCCCTCTGATAACCACCAATCTGTTCTCCTTATCTATGTGTTTATCTTCCACATATGAATGAAATCATATGGTATTTGTCTTCCTCTGTCTGACTTATTTTGCTTAGCATAATACCCTCAAAGTCCATCCATGTTGTCCCAAATGGCAAGATTTTGTCTTTTTTTACGGCTTACTAGTATTCCATGGTACATATATATATATACGACACCTTCTTTATCCATCCAACCATTGATGGGCACTTGGGTTGCTTCCATGTGTTAGCTATTGTGAATAATGCTGTGATGAACATAGGGGTGCATAGATCTTGTTGACTTGTTGATTTCATGTTCTTTGGATAAATACCCAATAGTGGGATAGCTGGATCATATGCTATTTCATTTTTAATTTTTTGAGAAACCTCCATACTGTTGTTTTCCATAGTGGCTGCACCAGTTTGCATTCCCATCAGCGGTGTATGAGGGTTTCCTTTTCTCCACATCATCTGCAGCACTTGATATTTCTTGTCTTGTTAATTATACCCATTCTGATGGATGTGAGGTGATATCTCTTTGTAGTTTTGATTAGCATTTCCCTAATAACGAGTGATGTTGAACATCTTTTCATGTTTCTGCTGGCCATCTGTATATCTTCTTTGGAAAAATGTCAGTTTGTATCCTCTGCCCATTTTTAATGGGGTTGTTCATTTTTTGTTGTTGATTGTATGAGTTCTTTATATATTTTCAAAATTAACCTCTTGTCGGATATATGATTTGCAAATATTTTCTCTTAGTTGGTGGGTTGTCTTTTTGTTTTGTTGATGGTTTCCTTTGCCCTACAGAAGCTTTTTAGTCTGAGGTAGTCCCATTTGTTAGTTTTTGTGGGGTCGTTGTTTTTTGTTTTTTTGTGTTTTTTTGCTGAGGAAGATTCGCCCTGAGCTAACATCTGTTGCCCATCTTCCTCCTTTTGCTTGAGGAAGATTCACCTTGAGCTAACATCTCTGCCAACCTTCCTCTATTTTGTATGTGGGTTGCCATCACAACATGGCCACAGACGAGTGGTGTAGGTCCAAGACTGGGAACTGAACCCAGGACACCAAAGCAGAGTGCACTGAACTTAACCATTAGACCACAGGGCCGGCCCCCTGTTAACTTTTTCTTTAGTTTCCCTTGCGTGAGTAGACATGGCATTCCAAAAGATACTGCTAAGACTAATGTCAAAGACCATACTCCTTATATTTTCTTCTTGGAGTTTTATGGTTTCAGGCCTTACCTTCAAGTCTTTAATCCATTTTGGGTTTATTTTTGTGTATGGTGTAAGGTAATGGTGTGCTTTCATTCTTCTGCATGTGGCTGTCCAGTTTTCCCAACACCATTTCTTGAGGAGACATTCTTTTCTCCATTGTATGTTCTTGGATCCTTCGTTGAAGATTAGCTGTCCATAGATGTGTGGTTTTATTTCTGGGCTCTCAATTCTGCTCCATTCATCTGTGTGTCTGTTTTTCTGCCAGTACCATGCTGTTTTGATTGCTATAGCTTTGTAGTATATTTTGAATTCAGGGAGTGTGATGCCTCCAACTTTGTTCTTTCTTCTCAGGATTGCTTTGGCTATTCAGGGTCTCTTGTTGTTCCATATAAATTTTAACATTCTTTGTTCTCTTTCCATGAAGATTGTCAGTGGGATTCTTATTGGGATTGCACTGAAGCTGTAGAATGCTTCAGTTAATAAGGAGATTTCAAGTATGTTTATTCTTTCAACGCATGAGCATGGAATATCTTTCCATCTCTTCATGTCCTTCGATTTCTTTCAATAGTGTCTTCTAGTTTTCAGTGTATAGTTCTTTCACCTCCTTGCTTAAATTTATTCTTAGGTATTTTATTCTTTTTGTTGCAATTGTAAATGGGATTATATTCTTGATTTCTCTTTCTGCTAGTTCATTATTAGTGTATAGAAATGCAACTCATTTTTGTATGTTGAATTTGTATTCTGGAACTTTACTGTATTCACTGATTATTTCCAATAGTTCTGGTGAATTTTTTAGGGTTTTCTTTATATAGAATCATGCCATCCACAAATAGTAACAGTTTTAGATCTTCCTTTCCAATTTTGATGCCTTTTATTTCTTTTTATTGTCTAATTGCTCTGGCTAAAACCTCCAGGACTATGTTGAATAAGAGTGGAGAGAGTGGGCTTCCTTGTCTTGTTCCCATTTTCAAAGGACTAGCTTTCAGTTTTTCACTGTTAAGTCTGCTATTGGCTGTGGATTTGACATATGTGGCCTTTTATGTTGAGGTGGAGCATGCATTTTGAGAGGGACCAGAATGCTGCTCTGTGACTTTGACCTCCTGACCTGACCCCTGTGACTCAGTCTGCTCCATGCCTTGAGGACCATAAAGCCACCTGCCTTATAGGGCTGTGGGGCGGACACGTGGAGTGAGCAGCAGAGTCTGGTATGTGAATCTCTGATCAATGGAAGCTGCAATTGCACAATGATTGCAACAGGCCATCAGCCTCACAATGGTACTGTGTGCTCAATGTACTCACAAGGTTTCCTCAAGGCGGCCCCGTCCTGGACAACAGGCCCCTAGTATAGGGGGGATCTGCCTGAACTACAGGCATGTCTGTCCCTGTCCTTCATATCCACATTAGGGTGACTGCTTCGGAGGGCGTAACACATTCAAAACAACGAGTGGATAAAGACAGTTTATCCAGGGCCACTACGTGATCAACACTCAGATGACCGGCCTCCCGCACCCCCTAACACCACCTGACTCTCTGACAGTCCTGGGAAGAAAGTTGCTGCCCACAGAAGAGGACATTCAACTGAGGCCAATGAGAGGCCACAACTGGATCCGGAAGTCCCCAAGGTACCCATTGGACCTGCCCTCCTAGTCTGTTGAGTAGCCTAAAAACTGCTCTCTCAGCCTCCTCGAGGGCCAGGGACCCAGTTCTCCATAGTCCAGTCCTCAGCCAGACTTGCAGAGCTGCCTCCCTCCCTCTGCTCCTCACACCTGTACATAGTTCTTTGAAGTGATACTTTGGTCCCACTGCCACATCACCTTGGCTTGCAGTGCCAAGCCAGCCAAAGTCCTCCAGGAAGTCTTCCCAGAAAGTCCTCCTCCAGCCTGGGGCAGTGTCCCCACAACCCTCAAAGCAGTCCCCCTACTAGTAGCCCACCACGTCAGCTCTCTGCCTCCCCACTCCCTTTATTGGTCATGAGCACCTTGGAGCAGGGGCCCACCACTGGCTTCCCGCCAGGATGCAAGTGCCCAGCCCAGTACCCAGCCTGTGGTCCGTCCAGCAGAGGTGGAATAGAATCCAAGGTCTGCGCAAGGCAAGATGCAGGGAAGGCCAGGTAAACTGAGGAAGACCCTGCTGGGCCCCTGCAAGTGAGACCCTCTGGCCGCAGGCCTGGCAGGAGAGTGGGGATGTGGGCATTCAGAGGGGAGGAGCAGCTTTCACAAGTCAAGCAGGAACTACAAACATTGGAAGCCAGTACCAGGAGGCCACAGTCCCAGGTAGCAGTCTCTCTATGGCCATCTCTGAATTGGGGATGTCCAGAGGCACCCTGGGAAGAAGCTGGTCCTCTTACTGTTGGGGAGTGAGTGAGGGAGACAACTGGGGGGACACGGTGGGGAGTGCCTCCTGCAGGCCCTGCTCCAGCTGGGGGAAAGAATTCTCCAGCTGTTTCCAGAATGAGAGCTTGCCTCCCAACCCCTGGGATGGGTGAGGGGGCCTGACCCCTACCCAGGAAATGCCCCTTCCCCACCCTCTGGGCTCCTGCCCCTCCCCATTTGAGTGGGTTTTGGCCTCAGAGTTCCCATCCGCTTCACTGATTTAAAAACTCAGCCTCAAATCCCACCCCTTTTCTTGTTGAAGAAGGAGGATGCTGAGGCCGGCTGGCAGCGGCCCTGCCCTGGCATGGTGTGGTCACCCCCCTGCTTGGAGGGGGCCAGAGGCTGAGCAAGAGGGAGGGCCTGGGAGCCACAATTCCAGCCAGGAAGTGGCACACACTGGCATGGGGTGATGCTGGTGTTTGCATCTTTCCTTGAGGGACCAGAGAGTCAGGGTTGGAAGGAATGGGGCTGGAGCAGGGACGAGGCCGGCAAAGGCGGAAGCCAGAGAATCCATTCCTTGTGGTCCTCAGCAGGCCTGTGAGGGTGTAAAGAAACTACATCATCTCCACTTGCTTTCCATCCCCTTGTCTTCCAGAAAGAGTTTGAGCAGCTGATGTTCAAGGACAAATGATAATGAGGAGGAGGAAGTAGGCCCCCTCCTCTGGGGACAGAGTCACATCCTATGCTAAGCCACCCTAGTACCCTGAGCTTCCTGGCAGCTCAGTCAACAAGGGCAAGTGCCCACCCCACATTTCTCTGAGTCAGGAAAGTGGACACAGGCACGAGGACACCCATCACCTGGGTGGCCTCCAGAGCTAGGAGGTCCAAGAACCAGTTGGATTGAACTTAGGTAGGGTCTCCTGGCCTCCGAACTGGCTGTTGTGTGCATAGGGAGCTCTGAAAACAACCCTGCTACTTTCCCATCTGGAGATTCTATCTTGCCATGGCCAGGACCATGGAGAAATGGAGGAAGCTGAGCCAGCAGCCTCCAGGTGGCGAGAGGAGGGGGTCAGGTAGACAGAACCAATGAGAACAGGTGCCTTCGTGCTGGGTTTGTGTGTGTGTGTAGTTGGTGCATGTATTAATATGTGTGTCTGTATGTGGGTTTGTGGGTGTGTAAATGTGTGTGTGTTCTTGTGTGTGAGTTTGTGAGCATGTGGGTAGTGTCTGAATGTGTGAGTGATTTGTGAGTGTGTGATCTGTGTCTGTGTGTATTGAGTGTACTAGTGTGAAGTGAGGGACACGGAGAAATTTAATAACCCCTCCTCCCACCCCACCAAAACCTGGGGTCCTTCTGATCATTGTCACCTCCCAACAGCAAGTACCAGTACAAACCTGGGAGGTGAAGGTCACTCAGGAGGAGGTGGGTCACTCAGGGAAAGTAAGAATGTGTTCTTGGGATGAGGCTGTGAGGACATTAGGGAGTGTGAGCCTAATGTGACAGGTGGATGGCAGGATCAAGTCGAAAGACCCCTGGTTCTTTCTCGGAGCCTGTACAATGCTAGGGAATCTGGCTCAAGGCCTAGAATTCCCTTTCTCTACCCCCAACCAGGATAGGCATCTGGATAGGACAGCAGGGACAGGACCACTGTGCCCTTCCCTGGCCGCTCCCTTTACCCTCTGGCAGCTCAGTCATGCCAACCTGCTGACTCAGGGCAGAGGGCAAAGGCCAGTCTCAGCTCCCTTTATAGAGAGGGCCCAGGCTGGTCAAACCCTCAGGGTTGGTGAGAGTGCCCTGCCTGGCCTGGTCCTAGGTGCCTGGTGTGGTGAGGGGTGCCATTGTGTCCAGAGAACCGAGTACCCACTGAGGCAGCCATGGGGCTGCTGACCGGGGAGACACTGGGGTCCCTGGCTGTGGCTGTGGCCATCTTCCTGCTCCTGGTGGACCTGATGCACCGGCGCCCACGCTGGGCCCCACGCTACCCACCAGGCCCCATGCCCCTGCCTGGGCTGGGCAACCTGCTGCAGGTGGACCTCCAGGACTCGCTTTCCTGCTTTACTCGGGTGAGGAAGGTGCGGGGTGGTGGGCATAGAGGTCTTAGGGACACCACTGAGCAGCAGAAAGTGGGTGGTGGTGATCCGCAGGCTGGACAGGGAGCTGGGGGGAAAGGAGGAGGCAGGTTTGAGAGGCCTCCTGGGGGAGGGCATCTGTGCAGGGCCTGAGGACAGTTTGAATTTTCCAATCAAAGGTCACAGAGGGCAAAGTCCTGGAGCGGGGTGGCACTTGGCAGTGGGTTTGGGATCCAGTTGGACAGAGCATAAGTTCTGTGAGCTGAGTCCCTTCTGAGGTCATCAGGAGGAAAGGTCTTGAGATGGGGGAGGGAAGTCTGGTCATGAGCCTCATTTACATCAGGAAATGCAGATTGAGAGGGGGGTGACCAGGTTCAACCCTTTTGCTGCTGTGAGACTGTGGGCCTCACCCTCACTTCTCTGAATCTCGGTTTCTTCACCTGTAAAATGGGATGCTAACTTAGCCTACCTGACAATGTTGGTGACCTCTGTAGAGTTGTAGCTGGGTGGTCTGATACATCGTGTAGTCCTCGACCATACAGGTTGTGACCCCTAGTGTCAGGAGGCCTGATAGATTCCTCGCACCTCCTCGCTGCTGGCGGCCCAGGGATTCCCCAAGACTAGAGACATGAGACTGGGTAACACAACTTGGTGTGGGGCAGGACTTCTCCAACGCTCTTGATCCTCGGCCTACAGCTGCGGCGTCGCTTCGGGGACGTGTTCAGCCTGCAGCTGGCCTGGACGCCCGCGGTTGTAGTCAATGGACTGGCGGCCATGCGCGAGGCGCTGGTGGACCACAGCGAGGACACCGCCGACCGCCCCCCTATGCCCATCTTCGAGCACCTGGGCTTCGAGCCGGGCGCAGAAGGCAAGCGGAGGAGGGGAGGACCGCGGCCCGACGGGGACGGGGCCTGCAGTGACCCGAGACCCGGGAGGGTGAAGTGGACGCAGGGTCGTGGACCTGCAGTGCAGGGAAGAGTCTACGAATTAGTAGGGGAGGCAGGCGGAGGAAGGAGTCTCTGCCAGTGATGGGGAAGGGGCTGTAGGCGGGACGGAGGGCGGGGCCTTACAGGGACTGGGCGGGCGCCGGCAACTGGGAGCAGGAGGGGGATGTCCGGGTGGCGGGAATGAGGCGACGGAGTCAGTGTGGGCGGTGCAGGGGGCGGGCGAAGACGTTCCCTGAAAGGGAAGGCAGTTGCGGTGGGCAAAGCCAAGAGCAGGGCCAAGACCTGCACCAGTGGGGAGAGCTGGCGAGCAATGTGGGCGGGCAGAGGGTGGGACCTGTCTCCAGCCAGAAGCGGATGTAAAGTGGGTGGGATTTGGTGGTAGCGAGAAGGAGGTTAGAGTGGGCGGAACAGGGGGCAGAGAGTATTTGTGGGACGTTCACCAAACGGGGCGGGAGAGTAGAGGAGGGGGCGGGGCCGAGGTCTCTCCTGTAGCAGGGGGATGGCCGATCCCCGTGAGCAAGGTGTGCGTACAGGGGCGGGGCCAGGGCGCAGCTGAGCCACGCCCATGTCCGCCCCGCCCCCAGGAGTGATCCTTGCCCGTTATGGACAGAGGTGGCGGGAGCAGCGACGCTTCTCCGTGTCCACCCTGCGCAACTTCGGCATGGGCAAGAAGTCCCTGGAGCAGTGGGTGACCGAGGAGGCCTCGTGCCTCTGTTCCGCCTTCGCAGACCAGGCTGGTGAGTGCTGGGCTGAGGGACAGGAGACAGGGATGGAGGCTGGGGAAGAGGAGATGGAGGCGACCCCTTGACCTGCACCGTCCCCTCCCAGGACGCCCCTTTAGCCCCAACGCCCTCCTGAATAAAGCGGTGGGGAACGTCATCGCCTCCCTCACCTATGGGCGCCGCTACGAGTACAACGACGCGTGTTTCCTCAGGATATTGGACCTAATGGAGGGCTTACTGAAGGAGCAGTCTGGATTCTTACCCCAGGTGCGGGGTATAGGGGCACAAGGACTCCATGGAGGAGGCCTCTACCTGCAATGGGCCTCCGCGGAGGAGAATTTGGATAGAGGGGTGTTGGGTCAGCAGGCCCCAGGAGAGGGCTAAGGAGCCTGTACCCCCTTCATTGGAAGCCACCAGAACCCACGAGACGTAGATTTTAGGTTTATCCTTCTGGGGCCGAGGCAGGAGAGAGGGTAGAGGTCCGAAGTTAAGGAGAAATAACGTCAATGGTGGGGACACCCTGGGAGCGACAGGGACCTGACTGGTGGAGGTGAACACCTGAGCACAGGGAGGACTCAGGACCCCACATCTGTGGCCCGCACAGGTGCTGAACGCCATTCCCGTGCTCCTACACATCCCGGGGCTGGTCGCCAAGGTTTTTCCACAGCAGAAGGCCTTCATGGCCCTGCTGGATGAACTGGTTGCTGAGCACAGGATGACCCGAGACCCGGCCCAGTACCCTCGAGACATGACAGACGCCTTCCTGGACGAGGTGGAGAAGGTGAACCACCAGGGACAGCGGTCGTGGGTTGAGGGCACATGAGATGAGCCCAGGCAAGGGGGGTCCTAATTATCACCAAGTGATCAGGTACCTGGGCTGATGGGTACAGAGTGGGAGGCCACTTCCTTCCTCGGCCGTTGAGCCCACCCTCTCTGCATCGCCCAGGCCAAGGGGAACCCCGAGAGCAGCTTCAATAATGAGAACCTGCGCATGGTGGTGTCTGACCTGTTCTCTGCTGGGATGGTGACCACCTCGACCACGCTGACCTGGGCCCTCCTGCTCATGATCCTGCACCCGGACGTGCAGCGTGAGCCCAGGCTGTCGGCCTGAAGGGATGGACCAGGGAGGAGATGGACAGGCTAGGGACCTTGAGCTTATGTTGGCCACCAGGAGCTCTGAGCAGAGGCTGGGCCCTGGCTCAGAGGTCAGAGTGACCTCCTCCCCAACGTGGGCACAGCCCCTGCACAGGAGTGAGGAGGAGGTCGGGGTCCAGCCCCCTGGGGTCTGACCACTGTGGGGACACTTGTCTGTCCAGGCCGTGTCCAACAGGAGATCGATGAGGTGATTGGCCAGGCACGGCGACCAGAGATGAGGGACCAGGCCCACATGCCCTTCACCATGGCCGTGGTCCATGAGGTGCAGCGCTTTGGGGACATTGTCCCACTGGGCTTGCCCCACATGACATCTCGTGACATTGAAGTGCAGGGCTTCCTCATCCCCAAGGTAGGCCTGCGGCCCTGCTCACCCCAGCTCAGCTCCACCTGCCCTCTGGTAGCCCCAGCATGGCCACTGCCAGGTGTGACCAGGACTGCAACCCAAGCCACTAATCCTCATTTCCACAGGCACCAACTGTCCAGCCTGGGTGGGTGTGGGGATCAAGCAGAGGCAGGGCCGGCCCTGTCCGTTCAGAGCCCAAGTTCTGGGGTGGAGACAAACTAAAACAAACCCCAGTATGCTGGAGGAGCCTGTGCATGCAGGGACAGGTTGCAGTGAGGGCACCCATGGACGGGAGGTCACTTAGCCCTGCCATGGGGACAGGGAGGGTACCATGATCTTCTTGGGTTCCTAATGACTTGAAAGAGAGGTGTGTACCAGCCAGAGAGTGTGGCCCCTGGGTCTTTGGTGGCAGGGGTCAGGGAGTCCCCTAGCCCAGACGCCACTCAATGCCAGGCATCTCCTGCCAGGGGACAATGCTCATCACCAACCTGTCATCGGTGCTGAAGGACGAGACCGTCTGGAAAAAGCCCTTCCGCTTCCACCCTGAGCACTTCCTGGACGCCCAGGGCCGCTTCGTCAAGCAGGAGGCCTTCATGCCCTTCTCAGCAGGTGCCTGTGGGGAGCCTGGCTCGCTGCCCCCTCCTGAGGGAGTCTTGGAGGCATTGAGCCCAGACCCCCAGGCTCACTGACCCCCCCATACCCACCCACAGGCCGCCGCTCGTGCCTCGGGGAGCCCCTGGCCCGCATGGAGCTCTTCCTCTTCTTCACCTGCCTCCTGCAGCGCTTCAGCTTCTCGGTGCCCGCTGGGCAGCCCCGCCCCAGTGACTATGGTGTCTTTGGCTCTCTGGTGACCCCGTCACCCTACCAGCTCTGTGCTGTGCCCCGCTAGAGGGGGGCACCAAGCCCCCAAACTGCTCCTTCACGGGGTCCCTGCTGTCCAATAAACCAGTGTGATGGCTTCTACCTGGCTTGAGTCCCACCCGGACCACCTGGTCAACCCTTGGCAATGATTTGGCCTCAGCAGCCTCGCCAAGGCCAGCTCCTACCCCGGCCTGATCCATTGTCACCTGACATCTGACCCCATTTGAGATACAGGTATACTGAGGCTCAGAAGGTGACAGTTTACCCTGTAGTCACCCATGGAGACCCAGCACTGGCTGCCCTGGTTGGTGACTAAGTACATGCAAAAGTCTTGACTCCTGGGTGTCAGGGAACAGGAAGAGTGTGAATGGGCTTCTGAGAGAAATCAGCCCGATCCCTGGCTGGGTGAGCACCCTCAGGTTCAGGGATTCACTACAAGGCCTCACAGGAGTCAGAAAAGCTGTTACACTCACGGTTATGGTCTTTCCAGAGAAAGATCCAGATAGAATCAGCAGTGGTCAAAGGCACATAGGTAGAATTCAGGAAGAGCGGGCCCAAGCTTCCAGCTGTCTCTCCCAGAGGATTCATGCAGACAGTGCTCAGTTCTCCCAGCAATGATGTGTGACACAGCAGAGAGTATTGCTCACCAGGGAAGCTCCCCTGAGTCTGGGTGTCCAGGGATTTGTTAGGAGTCAGCTACTTAGACTGGGAGAGGCACATGTTTGACCTCAGTTACTCAGTCACCTGCCACTACCAAGGTCAAACATTGTGGCCCAAGGCCCCTGCCATCAATCACACTGTTGGCATAAACTGTCTGGTGTGACCCCAGGCCCCAGGTACAGAGACACTCTCATCAGGCAGGTCATCCCAAGAGCGTAGGGGATGTTTCCCAGGAACTTGTCAAAAATCAGTCATTTTTTTTTGGAATATGCAAGGATCGAAAACACTAGACCTACTGAGTAAACTTTTTACTGCATAGGCCACCCCCCTGGTTTTTGACTCCTACAGAAAAAATGGTCATATTTGTTTGAGTAGCTACATTTTCTGTGTGTTTGTGTGGTAAAATACATACAACATAAAATGTACCATATCAATCATTTTGAGTCTACAGTTCAGTGCTATTAAGTTCTCATCTTGTTGTGCAACCCTCACATCACCCATCTCCAGAACTCTTTCATCTTGCAAAACTGAAACTCTGTCCCCTTTAGACAATAACTCCCCATAGCCCCTGGCAACCACCATTCTGCTCTGTCTCTATGAATTTAACTGCTCTAGGGATCTCACATAAGTAGAATCATACAGTATTTGTCTTTTGTGACCGACTTATTTCACTTAGCTTGATGTCCCCAAAGTTCATCGATGTTATAGCATGTGTTAGAATTTCCTTCCATTTTTAGGCTGAGTAATATTTCATTGTATATGTAGACCACATTTTGCTTATCCCTTCATCCATCAGTGGACACTTGGGTTGCTTCTACCTTTCAGCTATTATGAACAATGCTGCTGTGAGCATGGGGTACAAATATCTGTGAGACTCCGCTTTCAATTTGTGGATACATAAGCAGCAGACTGTATTCCACAGCAGCTGCACCATATTACATTCCTAAGAGAAGTGCACAAGGGTTCCAATTCTCCACATACTCACCAACACCATGTTCTATTTTGATAATAGTAGCCATTCTAATGGATGTGAGGTGGTATCTCATTTTGGTTCTGATTTACATTTTCTGAAAGGTGAGTGATGTGGAGCATCTTTTAATGTACTTGTCCATTTGTATATCTTCTTTGTGAAATGTCTATTCAAGTCCTTTGCCCATTTTAATATCGGACTGTGTGGTTTTTTTGTTTGTTTGTTATTGTTGTTGTTTTGAGTTTTAGGAGTTCTCTGTATATTCTAGATATTAGTCCCTCATCAGATACAGTCATGCACCCCATAACGATGTTTTGGTCAAGGACACACTGCATGTATGACGGTGGTCCCATAAGATTAGTACAACAGACCCTAGGTGTGTAGTAAATTACACCATCTAGGTTTGTATGAGTGCACTCTGTGATGTTCTCACAATGGCAAAATCGCCTACTGACATATTTCTCAGAATGTGTCCCCGTCCTTTAGCAAAGCATGATTACACATGACTTATACATCTTTTCTCCCATTCTGTAGCTTGCCTGTTTACTCTAATGATTGTATCTTTTTT
Source organism: Ceratotherium simum simum (assembly GCF_057802395.1). NCBI lineage: Eukaryota > Metazoa > Chordata > Mammalia > Perissodactyla > Rhinocerotidae > Ceratotherium > Ceratotherium simum. The sequence continues at coordinate 8,426,122 of NC_141924.1, forward strand.
GTGTGTGTGTGTGAGGAAGATCAGCCCTGAGCTAACATCCATGCCAATCCTCCTCCTTTTTTTTTTGCTGAGGAAGACTGGCCCTGAGCTAACATCCGTGCCCATCTTCCTCCACTTTATTTGGGATGCCACCACAACATGGCCTGACAAGCGGTGCGTCAGTGCACACCTGGGATCCGAACCCCGGATCCCAAGCGGAACGTGCGCACTTAACTGCTATGCCATGGGGCCGGCCCCTGATTGTATCTTTTGATGCATAACATTTTTTAATCTTCATGAAGTCCACTTTGTCTATTTTTCTTTTGTTTCCTATGCATTTGGTGTCATATCCAAGAAATCACTACCAAATCCAATGTTGAGAACCCTTTTTCCTGTGTTTTCTTGTAAGAATTTTCTAGTTTTAGCTCTTACATTTAGGTCTTTGATCCATTTTGAATTAATTTTTTGTATATGGTACTAGGTGAAGGTCTAACTTCATTCTTTTGCATTAAAATATCCAGATTTCCCAGCACCATTTGTTGAAAACACTGTCCTGTCTCATTTGAATGATCTTGGCACACATGTCAAAATAATTTGACTATATATGAGGGTTTGTTTATGGGCGTTCTATTCTCTTTGTTGGTCTATATCTCTGTCTTTATGCTGCTACCACACTGTGTTGATTACTATAGATTTGTAGTAAGTTTGAAATCAGGAAGTATGAGTTTTATTCTTCTTTTTTAAGATTGGTTTTGGCTATTTGGGGTCGCTTGAGATTCCATATGAATTTTGGGATTGATTTTTCTATCTCTGCAAAAGTCGTTCAGATTTTGATAGGGATTGCGTTAAATATGTAGATCACTTTGAGTAGTCTTGATGTCTTTACCATATTGTCTTCCAGTCCGTGAGCCTAGGATGTCTTTCCATTTACCTCTGTCTTCTTTAATTTCCTTCAGCAATGTTTTGTACTTTTTCTGGACAAGTCTTTCACCTCTTTGGTTAAGTTAATTCCTATGTATTTTATTCTTTTTGATGCTATTATAAATCAAATTGTTTTCTTAATTTCATTTTCAGATTATTCATTGTTAATGTATAGAAATACAGCTGATTTTTGTGCATTGATTTTGAATCCTGACACTTTGCTGAATTTATTCATAAGTTCTAATGTAGCGTTTTGTGGCATCTTTAGGTTTTTCTACAGACAGATCACATCAATTGCAATTAGCGATAATGTTACTTCTTCTTTCAATTTGGATGCCTTTTATTTCTTTTTCTTTCCAAATTCCTCTGGTGAGTGCTTCCAATACTATGACGAGTGCAAGTGGCAAAAGTAAGCATCCTTTCTATGCTCCTGATGTTAAAAGAAAAGCTTTCAGTTTTTCATCATTGAGTAGTAGCCTCGCAGTGGGTTTTTCACATACGGCTTTTGTTATGTTGAGGTAGTTTCCCTCTAATCCTAGTTTGTTGAGTGGTTGTAACATTAAAGAGTGTTAAATTTTGTGAAATGCTTTTTCCGCATCAATTGAGATGATGACGGAATTTTTCCCTTCGTTCTGTTATTGTGATGTATAACATTGACCAGTTTTTTTCTCTTTTTTTTTTTTTTTAATTTTTTGTTTATTGCAGTTTTCGTGTGTGGAATGATTCTTGAAATCCATTAATCAACCCCACCTGGTCATAATCCTTTCCTACTTGTATAAGCCTTTTAATACATTGCTCAATTTGGTTTGCTAGTATTTTCATGAGGACTTTTGCATCAATGTTCATAAGGGATATTGGTCTGTAGTTTTCTTTTCTTCTAATGTCTTTCCTGGCTCTAACATCAGGGTAATGCTGGTCTCGTAGAATGAGTTAGGAAGTGTTTCTTTGTCTTCAATTTTGTGGAAGTTTGAGTGGGATTGGTGTTAGTTCTTCTTTAAATGTTTGGTAGAATTCCAGCAAGAAGCCGTCAGATCCAGGGCATTGCTTTCTCTGGAGTTTTTTGATTACTTATTCAATCTCCTTATTAATTAAAGATCTATCTGGATTTTCTATTTCTTTATGATTCAGTCTTGGTAGCTTTTCTGTTTCTAGAAATTTGTCCATTTCATCAATAGGATTACTCAATTTGTTGGCATGCAATTGTTCACAGTACTCTCTTATAACCCTTTTTATATCTGTAGAATCAGTGGTAATGTCCCCACTGTCATTTCTGATGTTAGCAATTTGAGTCTTCTCTCTTTTTTTCTTAGTCCATCTAGCTAAAGGTCTGTCAGCTTTTTTGATACTTTTGAAAAACCAACTTTTGGGTTAATTGATTTTCTCTATTATTTATCTGGTCTGCATTTCATTTATCTCTCCTGTATATTATTTCTTTCTAGCTTTGGGTTTCATTGGCTCTTCTTTTTCTAGTTCTTTAAGGTGTAGAGTTAGGTAATTGATTTGAGATCTATTTAAATGGAGGCATTTACAGTTATAGCCTTCCCTCTGAACACGACGTTTGCTTGATTCCCTTAGTTTTGTTATATTGTACTGTTGTTTTCATTCATCTCAACCTATTTTCCACCTTCTATTCTGATTTATTCTTTGACCCATTGCTTGCTTATGTGTGTTGTTTAATTTCCACATACTTGTGGATTTTCTAGTTTTTTTTCTGTTATTGATTTCTAGGTTGTAGTGGACAAATCTCCTGATCACTATCAAACAAATCCAGCATGGCTTGCATGCACAGGCAGTATATCAGCCACTTCATCTGGGAAGTTCCCCATGGCATTTAAAGGATGGGAAGAAAATCCTCCTTCTCAGGATAAAGGAAACTTTTCAGGAGTTTCTTCATTTTGCCCTACCCCCACTAGGACTATGTTCTTGGTGATCAGACGTCATTTCTGATCAGACGTGCTTTCTGTTGTCCCAGCATAATTATTCCCTTTGGGAGCATCCCTGACACATGTGGCCATAACTCAGACCAGGCGAAATCCCAGCTTGATGCAGTATCAGCATCTCTCCCCACCCTCTCCTTTATTTTCATCGTAGCTGATTATGTATAGCAATAACCACTGGATTTTATATTAGCCTGTTTCTTGTTTTTCTTTTTTTTTAATTTCCTAACATTTCCAGTGAGCCAACCCCTGAGACGTTAGCTCTACCATTTCCCCATTCCATAGATAACTTCTACCTCCTGTAACTGAGAACAGTGCAGCTGATCCGTCACAGCACAAGCAATACAATAACCATTCATGAATGAAGGTTCATTGACCACCATCCCTCATTCTGCCTTTTCTCAAACTATGCCTTTACCACATTCCAGTGAGTCAGGGTTCTTCTAGTGAATACCACAGTTGAAGCCAACTGTTTTGGGGGTCCCCAAGACCATCCTAGCTTCAGTGGCTTGCTGGAGGACTCACAGACTTCAGAAATGCTGTTATGTTCATGGTTACTTTCTTAGCCTATTTGGAATGCTAGAACAAAATATTGAATGAGTGGCTTATCAACAGCAAATATTTATTTCTCACAGTTCTGGAGTCTGGGAAGTCCAAGATCAAGGCTCTGGCAGACTTGATATCTGGTGAGAGTCTGCTTTCTGATCCATAGACAGTCACCTTTTCACTGTGTCTTCACTTAGTGGAAGGGTCAAGGGATCTCTCTGGGTTCTCTTTTATAAGGTCATGAATCCCATTCATGAGGACTCCATCCTCATGACCTAATCACCTCCCAAAGGCCCCACTAACAAATACCATCACACTGGGGATTAGGTTTCAACATATGAATTCGGGGGGACACAGACATTCCATCTATAGCAGCTATGGTTTATTAGAGTCCAAGGATACAGATTAAAATCAGCAAAGGTAAAAGACAAATAAGACAGACAGACAGACAGACATAGGAGATCACAGCACAGTTTTCCATTTGTCCTCTTCCAGGGAGTCATAGAATAGTGCTTAATACCCCAGCAAAGATAAGTGACACGCCCTCAGAATATCACCAGTCAGGGAAGCACAACCAAACATTGGTGTCCAGGGGTTTTATTGGGGCTGTTATTGTAGGCACGGAGCACCTGTGTGGCTGACAGGAGTGACTAAGTCTCCAGCCCCTCCAGAGGCCAGACTGATACAGGGAGATCCGAGGGTTCCACCACATTTTGCATTGGTAGCATGAATGCTCTGGGATGGCCTGAGGCTCCAGGAAAACAAAGACATTGTTATCCAGCAGAATATTCCCAGAACCTAAAGGTCATCTCTCAGGAACTGGTCGGGGGCCAGTCACTGCTTTACAAGGTGCTGGGTTTGAACCCTCCAAGACTGCTGATTCTCCCTTTACTGCACAGGACGCACTCAGCCTGGATGCCCACATCCCAAGCCTGACTCCAACCACCCCACCATGTGCCAGCAGCCCAGCCAGCACCATCAAGTCTGCTGCCACACTTCATGTATGACACCCCGATAGGTGGGGAAGTCAGGGACGGCCAGGATGGGATGTGCCAGGTTAACACCAGTCTCAGTCCTCAGGTGTCAGCGCCCTCCTTGGGAAGCCTGATGACAGTCCAGGGGTGAGCACCTCCCTGAGCCTCTCAATCACCCCAAGATAGGATGGTCCCCCTTTCCCAGCCCCTCAAGGATGGTCCTGTCCCGGTGACTGCCCAGGAGGAGTTGCTCACAGCCAGGCTGGAGCTGGAGGAGGACACTTGTCTGGGCTTCAGCCCAGGGCACTGTCCTCTGAGTGGCCAGGTGAGGCCAGGCTCTCAGGAGGCTTGGCCAGGGGTAGGGAATGAGCCCTCTGGCTGTAGGGATGCCCTAGGGGCAGGGGTCAACCTTGGACTCCTGTAACAGTGGGATGGCCAGAGGAGAAGGAGGCCACGTGTGGACCTTGTAGGAGGACATTTTGACTCTCATCCTTGCTCTGCCACAAGACTCTGTGAACCTGGGCCAGTCCCTCCCTGCCTTGGGCTTCTGTTTCCCCTTCATCCAATGAGATGATATAGCAGTAGGCTGCTGGGTCCTGTCTTCCCACTCTGACTCTGGGGCCGTGACTTTGTTAACCTGGCACTCCAGCTGAGGACGGGGATTGCTATCCACCACCTGTCCACACCACCACAATCGACTGCCTCTGGACTGAGCATATAGGCAGTGCCCAAGGGTTTCTAATGACTGTTGCTTACCAGAGTCTTGGGCAGACTCCCAGCTGCATTTAGGTAACAGCTTGGGGACCACAGACACTCAGGGCAGAAGTAGCCCCTCTAGGCCTCTCTTGGCAGAAGACCCCACCCAACAGCATCCTTGACAGGGGTTCCACCACCATATTCCAGGTGCCCTCATGACAGGGACCTCCCAGTTCTCAGCACTCAGGGAAATTGGTCTGTCCCTGGGCACTGAGTAGGAAAGCCAGCCAGGGCCCCCTTTAGCCTGTCCAGAGTATCCACTGCCATGTTAGGGCTTGTTGGCAGGAGGGGGTGTTCTTGTCACTTGTCAGGATGGGGAGTGTGGACGGGCCAGACGGGGTTTCTGAAGACATGAGGCCCCTGAGAGGAGGCAGGTGGGCCTGCAGAAGCAGCAACTCTGTGGATTTATTGATACTTTGTCATTTGTGGTTCTGAGTCTGGGGATGTCAGAGGCTGGGAACCAACCCAGCCACAGCTTCCTCAGGAGGTGGGGACCCATCCCTGAGGCCTTTCCTCCTTTCTCTTCAACACTGAGGCCTCTGAAAAGTGCAAGGAGGCATGCCCCTGGGTCCCTTGTGGAACAAAACTTTCCACAGGTCCAGGGTTCCCCCTGATGCCAGGGGAGCAGGTCAGCATCGATAAAAGGCTGGGTATTCCTCCAGCCCAAAGGGAGTGGTCTCAAGGTCCTGCCAAGCAAGCAGAAAGCAGGAGGCAAAGGACACTCATTCAGGAAGGTCAGGACATCTAGCCATCTGGCCTTCAACCTCACTCTGAGGGGGTGACTCCATTTTTTGATGTTGGATTTCTGACAGCTTTTAAGCATCACCTCTTCCTCTTCCTTCGTCCCTCACATCTGGGCCAGCTGACAATAAATACCTAGTGCTCTCCCTTTTAGTCCCTGCTAGAGTTTCAAACCACCAAGCCAGTCCCCCGCAAGTGACACGTCTCCCCAGCCCATCACGAAACCATGATAAATATCCAGGCCAGTCTCCTTTCCTGTCTCTCAAGCCATTTTGGACCTGCTTGAGGTGCCAGGCCTGCTCTGTCCAGAGATATCAATGATGCAAATAGTAAAGCCTTTCATAATTTCTTGGTGAGGGAATGGTGTCATCAGTCCACATCCAAATCAAATTTTGAGTGGGGGTGTCTCTCCTGGTTTTTCATGGTGACCATAACAAGAAATTAAAGACTTGCAGAGTTATAAAGAAGAAATAGGTCTCAGTTTTAGGAATTCAAGTAGCATCAGACTTGTCGACACCAACCCTTGAGGTAGAAGATAATGAGAAAGGTCTTTAAAATTCTGCAGGAAAGTTATCTCCAATCCTCACTTACATACCCAGCTGAACTATTAGTCAAGTGTGAGTGAAGATATTTTAAAACATCTAAGGTCTCATAAACACCCCTCAGGAGAGCATTGATATCAGCAAAAATGGCAGAGCTCTGAAAACTGCCCACTCCAGATGCACAATGAAAAAAAGTGACAAAATGATCAGACAACTTTTTCAGAAGTCTGGGAATTAACCAAAGGTCACAGCTACTCAGGAGAATTTTTAAAGATAAATGGCTGAATCTCAGAATGAACAGCAAGGTCTGTAGCATTTCCACTTCCCTGGTCCTATCCTCCACTCTCCAGCTCAGCTGGAGCCTTGAAAAGAACTGCCAGCACTCCCAGGGAAGCCTCCTGAGGGAGCACAGGAAATGTAGATTTTCAAAGCCTCATTCCCAAAGAATTGTCACGATTTCCCTGGCTAGCGGTTCCTGGAAGACCCCATGTGCAGGGCCTGAGAGCTCCCCTCGTGCAAACAGTCTTTTCTCAGGAGAGTTTGTTGAAGGTAATCGGAGGCCACTGTTGAAGATCAAAGCTGCCTGAGTAATGGATAACAGTTGGGGAAAATGATTCACTAACCACACATCTTAAAAGTAGAAGCTGGGGCATGAGGTGTCCACAGGTGCTTTGAAAACCTCTGACACATTCCTGGGAATTTAAGAGGCCATGTATGTGTGTAGGGCTGTGTGCCCCTGTGTGCATCCTCAGGAAAGACCTTGGGGGGCCCTAAGCTCTCCCCTCTGGCTGACCTTGTTTTTCTGTGCAAACAGGAAGTGAGGGCTGAGAGAAAGTTGTAGACTCTAAAGCCAGTGCCTGGCTGAGTATTCCGAGTATGTCCCAACACACACAGGGAGCACCCCTGTGCAGCAAAGACTGGGCGAGGTATTGGATCCAGGCATTTAAGGAAATCGCTAACTAATCATTAGCTGACCACCAAGCTAACTGAGTAGAGACTTCAGTGGCCACACACAACAAGGAATAGAGACTTTATGGAATTAGTTTAGAAATATCACTAAGCAAAGAAACAACTACAATGATAAACAACCATGAGAGCAAACTGTGGGGAACAAGGAGAATCTGCTTTCCAGAGTTGCCACATTATCTTATTTGAAATGTCCAGTTTTCAACCAAAAATTGCAAGACATGCAAAGGAAAAGGAAAGGATGTCCCATTGTTATGAGAGATTTGGGGGATTCGATCGGAGAGGTAAAAGAAACTTTCCACTCCAAACAAATGGACTGAAGGTATATTTTATTATATAGAGGAGAGTAAAGGCAATAGTCTGCAAACAGATCCAAATAGGTCAAATAATAAGAGGGAAAAACATCAGCTCGACTGGAAAGGGAAAACATCCACATCGACTGAGATAGCAGCAGATTCGAATAGATCATATAATGAGAGGGAAAAACATCAGCTCGACTGGAAAGGGAAAACATCCACATCGACTGACGGGAAATGACACAAATCAACCAGAAAAAGAAACACCAGGTTGACCGAAAAAACAACACATCAGATCGGTTACTCACAACATCCACGCCCCACTGCCAGGAGAGTCCCTTCAATTGACACGGCTGGGGAGGAATCACACGTCCTGGGCAAGGCCTCCCTTCCACCGGTGAGACTCTCACCAGGCCTCGGTTTCCAGCAGTTTATATAAGCAGTTACAGAGTTTACAGAGCAAGCATTCAGTGTTCCCACGCACAAATTGTCATCAGTGGCATACATGCACTGAACCTCCTGGCTATCGTCCCAGCCCGGCAGTTGTGTATGTGTATTGTTTTCCCTAGTTATCATCCCAGCCTGGCACAGATGGCCACTCTGCCCCAGGCCATGACGCCCAAAGGATCTTGAAATTCTTACAAATAGCAACTACCTCCATGGGAGAAAGGCCAGTTCCCACCACACAGAAAGCAGCTTTATATTTCTTTGTGTGCTGGTGGCTATAGGTTAATGGAACGGCCAAACATGGCCGCACTCATGTCAAGAGACCCACACACGGGAAAAAGGAAATCATGCAAACCGTCTCTGAATGTGGAGTTGCTGGACACAGACTGCAAATCAGCTAATTCAATATGTTCACAGGACTAAAAGAAACCATGTCTAATGAACTCAAGGAAAGTGGCAGAATGATGTCTCATCAATTAAAGAATATAAATAATGAGACAGAACTATAAAAAAGACCCACATAGAAATTCTGGAGTTGAAAAACGATAACTGATGTGAATGCTCACTACAGGAACTCAAGAGCAGAATTGAACGGGCCAATTAAAAATCAGTGAACATGAGGCCAGTCATCTGAGCTGATCCAGGATGAGGAACAGAAACAAGAATGAGGAACAAGGAGCAGAGATTCAGAAACCTGTGGGACGCCATCAAGCATACCACAGACACATAAGGGGAGTCCTAGCAGAAGAAGAGAGAGATAAAAGACTAGAAAGAATATTGAAGAAATATTGAAAACTGAATACTCCCCAAATTTGACAAAACACATTAATCTGCACATCCAATAAGCTCACTGAACTCCAAGTAGGATAAAATCAGAGATCTACACCTACACACATCACAAGAAAACCATCAAAAGACACAGAGAGAGAATTTTGAAAGCACCAAGAAAGATGTGAGATGTGTCTCATCATGAACAAAGGTTTTGTCCTCAATAAGATTGACGTCAGATTTCTAACCAGAAAACAGTCGGATGACAAAATCCCTCAGGAAGTCATGTGAGGATGCAACAAGCTTAGGAATGGGCCTCCAGGCTCCACCAATTTTCCAGTCAGGGCAAATGGGGATCCCAGAGAAGAACCCTGTGGGCTCCGACACCCAGATTTAGACTTACCACAGCTACACCCAGGATCTACACTGGGGATCCTGGCTGTGCCGTAAGCAGAGTGAGGACCCTAAGCCTTGCAGGGAGCAGCCTCCACCAGAAGAGGTCCTGTCTAAGCATTCACGGCCCTCGCTGAGAACCAGAGCACTTGGTGCTGGGTCTGTGTGTGTATGTGTGTTTGTGTGAAAATCTGTGCACCTTGAGTGCAAGTGTGAGCTTGTGTGTTAACGCGAGTGTTGTTGAGTGTGAGTGGCTTTGTGGGTGTACAGATTTCTGTGTGGTGTTTCTGTGTGTGGGTGTGTGCATGTGTGAGCATTTGGGTAATAGTCTGGGAATGGATGAGTGGTTTGTGTGTGATTAAGTGTGTCTGGGGGTGTGCGTGTCAAGTGTGCAGTGTGAGGTGAAGGAGACATATGGAGACTCTCAGCCCCCTCTGTCTCCCTGCCACCCCCTACAGGCGTGGTCTCTCTCATCATGAGGCAAGTGCCAATGACCTCCCAGGTGAAGGTCTCTCAGGAGGAGGCAGGTGAGAAATGGGAAGGCAAGGATGTCTTATGGAGACGAGGTTGTGACCACACTAGGGTGCGTGAGTCTAATGTGACCAGTGGGTGGCAGGATCAAGTCCAAAGACCCCTGATTTTTCCTTGGAGCCTGTACCATGCTGGGGGTGGGAACTTCCTTTTTATGCCCCCCCACACACACACACAGGATAAGCACAAGGAGAGGGGGAAGGGACAGGACTTCTGTGGCCAATGCTGCACTGACCTTCCCTGGCCTCTCCCTGCACACTCTGGTGGAGCACTCATGCCAGCAGGCTCAGGGCAAAGGGACAAGGCCAGTCTCAGCTCCCGTGATAAGGAGGTCCAAGGCTGGTCGAGCCCTCAGGGTTGGTGAGAGTGCCCTGCCTGGCCTGGTCCCAGGTCCTGGTGTGGTGAGGGGTGCCAGTGTTTCCAGAGGATCCCAGTGCCCACGGAGGCAGCCACAGGGCTTCTGACCAGGGAAACACTGGGGCCCCTGGCCGTGGCCACGGCCATCTTCCTGCTCCTGGTGGACATGATTCACAGTCACCAATTCTGGGCCCCACACTACCCACCAGGCCCCATGCAACTGCCTAGGCTGGGCAGCCTCCTGCAGGTGGACTTCCTGGACACACTTTGCAGCTTTACTCAAGTGAGGAAGGTGGGCGGGGCAGGTACAGAGGTCCTGGGGACCCCACCTAGTGGCAGAGTGTGGGTGGTAGGGGAGCCATAGGCTGGACAGGGAGCTGGGGGGAAAGGAGGAGGCAGGTTTGAGAGGCCTCCTAGGGGAGGGCATCTGTGCAGGGCCTGGGAGACAGTTTGAATTTTCCAATCAAAGGTCAGAGAGGGCAAAGGCCTGGAGGGGGTGGGACTTGGCAATGGGTTTGGGATCCAGTGGGACAGAGCTTAAGTTATGTGAGCTGAGTCTCTTCTGAGGACATCAGAAGGAAAGGTCTTGAGATTGGGGGAGAGGAGTCTGGTCATGATCCCCATTTATATCAGGAAATTGAGGTTTAGATGGCACAGTGGGAAGGGTTCAAATCTTTTCCCGTTGTAAGACCTTGGGCCTCACTGCTCACCTCTTGAACCTCAGTTTCTTCTCCTGTAAAGTGGAATGCTAACTTGACCTACTGGCGATTTTGGTGACCTTTGCAAAGCCATAGCTGGGTGGTTTGATCCAACGTGAGATCCTCAACCATAGAGGATGTGTTCCCCAGCACCACCAGAACCAGATAAAGTCCTTGCACCTGCACTGCCGGGGGCCCAGGGGTTCCCCCCGGGATAGTGCCATGAGATTGGGGCCTTCAGCCTGACGGGGAACAGGATTCATGAACACACTCAACTTTTGTTCTTCAGCTGGGGCCATGCTTCAGGGTCGAGTTCAGCCTGCAGCTGGCCTGGATGCCCATGATCATGCTCAACAGGCTGGTGACCCTAGGCAAGCCGCCTGTGTACCGTGGTGAGGACTTGCCCACTGCTCTTTGATTCCCACTCTTGTGCTGAGGGCTGTGCCCAAGGCACGCAGACGAGGGGCAGACCGAGTCCCAGCAGGGACTGGGCCCACAGTGACCTGAGACAAGGCCAAGCCTAACCCACATGGGTCTCAAATGTGGGGCAGAGAAAATGGCTAGCTAATGGTGCGCCCAGGACATGGAGGAAGGAGCCTGTATCAGAGCTGGGGCAGGAGGAGTGTGGGCCCATCAGAGGACCAGGCATACAGGGAAAGGGGGCGGGACTGTGTGAGCAATTACTGGCGGTGGGGCTGGACCGGTTGGGAGCTAGAAGGGGGTCAAAGTGGGGGTGGGATTGGGGGCAGGTGAGATCAAGGCATTCGGGGATGGCAGGGGATGGGGCCTGTACCCAAAGAGGTAGGACTGTGTGAGGAGGCAGGCAGCAGGCTGGGACGTACAGGACACATCATTAGCACCCAGAGTCCATAATTTATTATAGGGTCACTCTTGGTGTTGTACATTCTATGGGTTTGGACAAATGTATACTGACATGTATCCACCATTACAGGATCACACAGAGACATTTCACTGCCCTAAAAATTCTCTGTGCTCTGCTTACTCATCTCTCTCTCCCCCCAGCCCCTGGCAACCACTGATCTTTTTTCTGTCTCTATAGTTTTGCCTTTTCCAGAATATCATGTAGGTGGAATCATACAGCTTGTAGCCTTTTCAGATTGCCTTCTTTCACTTGGTAATAGACACTTAAGGTTCATCCATGGCTTTTCATGGCTTGATAGCTCATTTCTTTTTGAGTCTTGAAGAAAATTCCTTTGTCTGGATGTACCACAGTTTATCCATCCACCTGCTGAAAGACATCTTGGTTGCTTCCGAGTTTCGGCCATTATGAATAAAGCTGCTGTAAACATCCCTGTGCAGGTTTTCTGTGGATATAACTTCTCATTTCTTTTAAGTCAGTATCAAGGAGTGTGATTGCTGCATCATGTGGCAAGAATGTTGAGTTTTAAGGAACCGCCAAACTGCCTTCTAAAGTGGCTGTGCCATTTTGCATTCTCACCAGCAATGTATGAGACCGCCTGTTGCTCCACATCCTCGCCAGCATTTGTGTTCTCAGTGTTCTGGATTTGACCATTCTAATAGGCGTGTAGTGGAGATGTATATTTTTTTAATAATTTTTAAATTGTGGTAAAAAAAGACAAACCACAACAAAATTTGCCATCTCAACCAGTAAGTATATAGTTCAGTAGTGTTAAGTATATTCACATTGCTGTGCAGCGGATCTCCAGGTCTTTTTCATCTTGCCAAGCCAAAGCCCTGTACCCATAAACCATCTCCGGGAGGCGGGCCCTCCTGCCGGTGATCGCTCCTCAGCCGCTGCCTCCATCGGCCCCTGGTACCCGCCTACAGAACTGCAGACATGACCGCCCTGCCACGGCCTCCATCTGGATCCTAGCGCTGCACTGGGTAGGTCCACGCTGCGAGTCAGGTGAGGCAACCAGGCCAGTGGCCCTACAAGCTGCATGCAGCTTCCACTCTTCCTTTCTGTCCCCAGGGAGGAGCAGGAATTGGGGAGTTCGTTTTCTCTTCAGATGCTCCATGCTGCAGGGGAAGAGGCAAGGCGAGCACAATGCCATTAACTGAACTCAGTGTGTTTGTCTTTTGGCAAATGGGAAGCTGAAAAGCACAACCAAGGCAGAAGTAGGTGAAGAAAAGGTTTATTGCTTGCAGGAGCAATAGAGAACACTGGGGGATATCTCCCAAAAGCAGTGTCTGCTCGAGCTCAGTGCTGGTAGAAACTTTATACACAAGAGAGCAGAGGATAACAGGTTTATTGTAACAACTGTGTAACATCTGTGCTCATTCAGGATCCATGTGTCGCAGGTAAACATGCTACTACATACATGCATAATCCGAAAATAGCTGCTTGGACCCTCCAAGAGGTGGAGAATTTAAGATGCTAATGAGTTTGAGGTAACCTAGTACTCTCGGAACTGGAACTTTTTGCAGGGGTCTTGCTGCAAATATGTGAGTTTCTCTGCAAGAGAGCAACATCTGAAAATGGGGACATCAATTTCTTTCTTTTTGTATTTTTTCCTGAGGAAGATCAGCCCTGAGCTAACATCCATGCTAATCCTCCTCATTTTTTGCTGAGGAAGACCAGCTCTAAGCTAACATCTATTGCTAATCCTCCTCCTTTTTTTCCCCCCAAAGCCCCAGTAGATAGTTGTACGTCATAGTTGCACATCCTTCTAGTTGCTGTATGTGGGACGCGGCCTCAGCATGGCCAGAGAAGCAGTGCATTGGTGCGCACCTGGGATCTGAGCCCGGGCCGCCAGTAGTGGAGCACGTGCACTTAACCGCTAAGCCACAGGACCGGCCCCAGGACATCAATTTCTGAAAGACAGAACACATAGTTTCCTCTTATCTGAAAAACATTTGACAGACTAAGTTATTTATTGATCAGATCCTCAGTAACCCTTTCTTTGCCTGGTTCCCTGGTCACACCACCAACTTTCCCAGTGCCCTGGCTGGGGCTGCAGCTCCCTACCTGCCTTCTAGTGCTCTCACCCAAGGGTTTGCTCCCCATTGTGTTGAGGGCCCAGGTCCGCATCTTGGTGCTTGAGGGACCAGGGCCAGGCACTTCCTGCTCCCCCAACGTGCTTATGTCACCCCTGGATTCTAAGTGTCACAGTTGTCCACTGGCCCCTTCCTTGCACGGGTATCACTTGTGGCATGCGTGATCCCTGGCGGCGGGGAGGCACTCACCCCTCTACCCCAGCAGCTTCACCAGAGCAGAAGCCCAGTGAGGGCAGGCTGAGTTTGTTCCTCAAATAAGAAATCTCAGTGACTTACATGTGGAGTGGTAGCTCAGAGCCTGTGTTTTGAGATGGAGCTGAATGCTGCTCTGTGACTTTGACCTCCTGACGTGACCCCTGAGACTCAGTCTGATCCATGCCTTGGGGACCACAAAGCCACCTTCCTTAACAGGGCTGTGGGGAGGACACGTGGAGTGAGCAGCAGTGCCTGGCACGTGAGTGACTGATCACTGGAAGCTGCAATTGTACAATGGTTGCAAATTCCATCGGCCTCACGATTGTACTGTGTGCTCATTGTACTCACGAGTTTTCCTCAAGGCCGTCCCTTCCTGGACAACACACCCCTACTATCGGAGGCTGCCTGAATTACAGACATGTCTGTCTCTGCCCTTCATATCCAGGTTAGGGTGACTGCTTGGGAGGGCATGACACATCCAAAACAAAGGGTGGATAAAGACAGTTTATCCAGGGCCACTGTGTGACCAACACTCAGACCAACCTGCCCGCCCGCTAACACCACCTGCTTCTCTGAGAGTCCTGAGGAGAAAGTTGCTGCTCACAGGACAGGACATTCAACTGAGGCTAGTGAGAGGCCGCAGGCTGGATCCAGGAAGTCCCCAGGGTGCCTGTGGGTCTTACCCTCCTGGTCTGTTGAGTGACCTCAAAATTGGTCTCCCTGTCTCTTGAAGTGAGTTCATTCACCTGTTGCGCAGCACACAAATATCTGACCACAATCGGTCATTTTAGCTTCTCAATGTGCCTGCGCAATGTTTAGTCAGGCGGGGGGTGGGAGGGGCAAGCTGCTCTCTTATCAGCAGTCTTCCTGTTGTTCTGCAAAACAAGCTCAGAAATTTTAGTTACTTTGTCCTAATCCAGGGAAATTTTAACTCTTTCATCCTTGGTTTCAATCCCCATTGTCTTATGATCATACCTCAAACTTGGGGAATTGGGGCAAAGACCTCTATAGGTACTTCCTGCTGTGAAGGGTGATGATCTTGGTTAGAGGGATGAAACTGTTCTACCTTTATTTTAAAATATTTTTGGATACTAGATGTGGAGAGTGAAGTATGCTTTTCGAGACTAATATTTTAGTACTCTGATCAATGCGTTTGAAATAACACTTAAGTCCACATTTTATAATTACATAGATGACCACATATATTAGCAAAATAGCCCAAATTTTAGTACCCACTCTATAATGGACCTCAGTCCTTGGGAAATCCAGGAGAAGAGGCTTGTAAACCAATCAAGGTTAGGGCCTGGAAACTCAAGTGAAATCTGATGTAGACAAGTAGCCTGCTGTCTAAAAGTCTAATAAGTAAGGTACAAACTTGGAAGTCATTTATTACTTATCTTTAGGCGACTGTCTTCTGAACAGCAGCTTGCAGTCTGTCAGGGGTTCACTTGTCCATTCAGAGAAGTCAGTGCCTAGAGTATGAAGCCAGCCAAGGTTTCGGTGATTCTTGTTGTGATGTTCTCCTATGGCATGGTCCCCATTTCCTGTGGAATTTCTAGTATGGCCCCTCCAGTGGGGATGAAGTTTATTTTCTGGGTGCTTGTGTTTCCAGGATTTTAATAGGACCCAGTTTCCAAGACAAAGATGTTGTAGAGGGACATCTGACAGTGTCTAGTTCCTTAATTCAAGTTCCTTCTGGGTCTTTTGGATCATCTTTAGAACATAGGAAGGGTCTTCTAAAGTTAGGCCTATGTTGTGTAAGCAAGTAACCAGGTATTTAATGAGAAGTATTTATAGAGAAACAAACAAACAAAAAAACACACAACGTTAATGGTTGGAGCAAATTATAAACCAATTTATGAGCCCAGGGGATGGCCCAGAAAAGCCAAGCCAAGGACTTGTCACCAGACTCCATCTGAAATACTTACAGATTTGGGTGAATTTCTCTTTTCAAGGTCCCAAAATATCCTGAGGTTCCTTGCACCTGCCAGGGAAGTGACCTTTTTTACTTATGTGCTAAGGTTGCTGGGAACCCTGTAAGCCAGCAACCAGGCCAATATTTCCAAGTGGCTTTATTTGTTCCATAAGGTCAATCCTTGTTCCTCAAAGCTGTTTGGTTGTGTCTGAGTCTATGAATGTTTCTCTCAAATATGACATTCCAGTCAAAGCCTTGGCAATATAACTAGTGTTTCCAATTGTTTCCTGCTTTAAGGAGAACAGATCCTTATTGAACTTATGCAAACAACTATGTTGCCATGACAATAAGAACACTCACTTATCAAGAGTTTCCAAATTCTGCAGGGATCAGGTAGGAAGAAAAAGACAAATGCTTCATTTCTGCTTACAAATTGCTATAAGTCATTGTTAGCTTAAGAGAAAAGAGAAAAAGGTTTCCTGAAATCTGGAAAAACAACACATCAAAATGTCAGTAATATTGTGAATGAAAAGTCATAAAAATTATAATCATCCTCATCATTTCACTTAGTCCCATGTAATCTATTCTTCATCTTGGTCTTCTGTTAGCAGTTTTATGAGGTCATCGGTTTCTCTATTAGAGTTCTGTCATTTCTTACTCAGTTCAGTTTCATAATCTGAAAGTTTATCAGAAACCTGCATTTTAGAACAAGTGTCAGAGTCCTTTCCATGAATCTCTCTGAAGATGAAACATATTTGCAAAAACATCAGAGTAAAACAACTATCTGCCAAAAAAAAAACTCAAAAATGGCAACTGGCAAAGACATTTGGCTATTTCTGTGACATATAACATTTTAAGATAATAACCAGAATTCTGATTGATAACCAGGGCAGATCAGAACTTTAGGAATGTTATATAATTTTTTTAAACTTATATTAATAACTTTTATCCACACACTATAACCTAAGAAGCTTTATCATCATTTATTTGACAATGCTTCCCATGTAATTTAACATACCAAATAAGTCTAATTATTTTAATATCTCCCTCTTTATAGAAAGAAAGAAAAAATTCTTTGACAAGTCCTAGGACCCATTGAAAATTCTCAAAGTTCCTTTCTAAGTCAAAAGAAAGACTTTAGCCAGGATTCAAACCTTGGGGGAAGTTTGTCAAAAATATCAAAAGAGTTTAAAACAATTCATCAATTAGGAAGCAATGCTTAGTATCCCTTCAATCAAGGTGACAACAGAAGATGTCAAAGGCAAACAGAGTGAGTTAAATGGTTTTTAAAAAGCCCCAGTAGAGGGGCTGGCCTGGTGGCATAATGGTTAAGTTCACGTGCTCCACTTTGGCAGCCCAGGGTTTGCGGGTTTGTATCCTGGGCATGGACCCATGCACTGCTTATCAAGCCATGCTTTGGCAGGCGCCCCACATATAAAGTAGAGGAAGATG
Organism: Ceratotherium simum simum; assembly: GCF_057802395.1. Lineage (NCBI taxonomy): Eukaryota > Metazoa > Chordata > Mammalia > Perissodactyla > Rhinocerotidae > Ceratotherium > Ceratotherium simum. Next base: position 8,443,515 of record NC_141924.1, read on the forward strand.
GGCACAGATGTTAGCCCAGCACCAATATTCCTTAGCAAAAAGAGGAGTATTGGAGGCAGATGTTAGCTCAGGGCTAGTCGTCCTCAGCAAAAAAAGAAAAAAAAAACAATAGAGAGACCTCAGCTTCTTTGAATTTGGAAATTATTTTAACAAATCATAGAATTTCTGTCCCCTAGGTAGACTTATTCAAAAGCAAAGAAAAGCCCTCTATAACCTCTTTATCAAGAGCAGACCATAAGCTAGCCCAGTGGCATAGTGGTTAGGTTTGTGCACTCTACTTTGGCTGCCCAGGGTTCGCAGGTTCGAATCCTGGTCATGGACCTACCCACCACTCATCAAGCCATGCTGTGGTGGCATCCCATGTACAAAATAGAGGAAGATGGGGCAGAGATGTTAGCTCAGAGCCAATCTTCCTCACACACACAAAAAAAAAACAGACCAAAAGTTCAAGAAGATCATCCTTTCAAGAGAGAGGAAGCCAAATTCTAATTTTGCACCAACTTGCCTTTGATATTGTAACTCATTTATTTAATTGAATTCATTTTAATCTTAGCCAACTTGACCATGCACAAAACTCTTTCCTCAGGGTTTTACTTCAACAAACCTTCCATCACTTCCTTTTTACATTCAGAATTTGTCCCATGCCTTCTTTCCTTTTTTCTTTCCTAGTACTTTAGAACAAATTTATCTTTCTTAACAAAACAAACAAAAACATTTCCATTCTTTATACCTTCTTTACTGAAAACATACACCTTACCCTTTTTTTTATATACAGACTGTATAGAAACATGTACTTTCTCATAGAAAGTTCCCCAGTGTGGCACAGCAGATGTTCATCAATAAACCCAAGCATCTTCCACTTTCTCTGAAATAAGAAGCCAAAGGCAGACAAATCTATGCCTAGTAATTAATTTTTAACATTTCATCTTATATAAAAATGACCTAGATATTCAATAAATTTTTTAATTTAACTTAATTTAGCAAAACTGTAAGGTTTCAGGTTACCAAAAGGTTTTGAAGGTATTTTGAATACATACACCATAACACATAATTATTCTTAAAATGTTCACCCCAAAATCTTTTATCCTTTTCACATCTACTTAGTTTACTTGTTCCCAATAATTGTATTTATATTGCCTACAAAAACCTCATGAGACATTAGACAAAATCAGCTATTATTTTAAGTTATTATTTTTTACTGACAAATTTTGTAATAGAGATAACATGTCTATATCATATCCAATGCTGATAACTCTGAAAACATGTTTATTTCAATCAAACCAACAAACTTAAACAAGCTCTTATTTATCAAAGATCATTTTATATCATGTTAACTTGAAGGACATCTGGGCTAGTTTCTATTATATTTAGAAATAATTTATATAAGTGTTACTTTAAGCCAATTAAATGGAGCTCATTTAGAAATTCTGCCATCTGGAGGCAGACAAATATATAGAGAGACTTACATACACAAATATACAGATAAACATAAACAGGGATCTTCAAAATTTTAGCCATATCTGAGGTAAAAAACTGAAAAGAATAGTTGGATCCAAATTGTCTTTTTGGCAGATGGACCTGCTCATGGCCAAATATTTTTACTAAAGAATCTTTACTTTTTGCTAGGGATCCTTTTTAGAGGATTAATATATATTATATTAATATTAATTATATAATTAATATTAATATATTTATATATAATATATTTCTATATTATAACAATTTATATATTAATATATAATATATATTAATCAAAGAATGTATTCCATTGTCTATGAAAGATTTTGAATCCTCTCCTTTAAGGCCAACCATAAAGTGGACTTATCTGAAACAGAGGTTTCCCAGATTGGCCACTATAATTCCAAATTATCTCAAAGCCTAACCCATTTCCACTTGCTTAGTTTTAGATCAGGCATTTTGGGCAAGTTGAAGTAGGGGAGCTCAGTGAGAGAGGAGCAGCAGATTTGGTTTTGTTTCACTAGTATGGTTGCTGGTGTAGCTATCATTCTCCAATCTGGCATGTTTCTTATTTAACTATTTTCTTTTAAAGAGGTAGTAAGGGATTTCTGATTTTGTTTAGAAGCCTCAAAAAAAATTAAAATAGGCTTCCCATTGGTTGTTTAATTTTATAGCCAGCTTTTTCCAATTGCATCTGCAAATACACTAGTTTGGGTAAACTGAAATTTCCGCATTTTGGCCATTTTAAAGTAAATCTCCTTTAACATGTTTAACTAACATTGCCTGAGGGTGGATTTATATGCTCTTACAATATCAGGAAGGGGAAACGTTCTGCAGTGAGGCACAATGTTTATCCCCACAATATAATCTATAACACAATCAGGCAAAAGAGATGCAATCATTTCACATACAGCCCATTTAAATATACAGTTTTCTTAGAAAACTTTATCAACTCTTGTACCTCTAATCATAGCTTCCATTAGGATTCCATTAACAAGTCTTGGTCTTTTAAAGATTTTTATTTATTCATTTTTTCCCCCCAAAGCCCCAGTAGATAGTTGTAGGTCATAGGTTCGCCTCCTTCTAGTTGCTATACGTGGGACTTGGCCCCGGGTTGGACGGAGAAGTGGTGCCTTGGGGCGCGCCCGGGATCCGAACCCAGGCCGCCAGCATCAGAGCGCGTGCACTTAACCGCTAAGCCACGGAGCCGGCCCCCAAGTCTTGGTCTTATAATGCTGTGTAAGGGACGCATTCCCAGCTAGCCATAACATACATTAAAAAAAAAAAAAACACTCAGGTAAAGTTGACATAATATCTTCATATAATACTACTTCAAATATTTTGATCTCTATAATTTGATCAAACCTAGGGACCTAATTGCTGTCCCAGGTGATTTAGTCAAGTTTCTCATTGTGATTTCTGCCTTCTGGCTTTTAAAATTTTTCCAAACTGGGGTGAATAGAACAGGCTTGTCTGAGGTCCTTTAATGTTGGGGGGCCAGTAGGTGAGTCCCTTTGGCCCACCCAACCTTAGACAGTGTTCTAACCCCATTAGTGTCAACTCTAGTCATCCCCCCTTTCAATATTTGTCTTATTTACCCCACTGTCTTATTTACCTTATTTTCTAAAAACCTCTTTAAAATTTTTCCACCTTGTTGAGAAGAGTCTCTTTATTTTTCCTCAGCTTCTTTTTATTCTTTTGTTAATGTTTTCATTAGCATCTGCAAGACCATGAGAGGAAGCTGAGATGCCAAATTTGATGAAGTTCTTGAGACTAGCCATTGTATTTCCATTTAAATTTGGTCTTTTCATAGGTACCAATAAAACAGCTGTTTATGATCAGAGCTCTCTAAAGATTTTTCCAATTTACAAGTTTTTCAAATTTAAAGATCCATTGTCTGGCAATTTTCTCTCTCTGAAGTCTAAAGAATATTGTGACCATGTGGTATTACAAAAGATTATCATCTTCTTCTTTTTCATAGGTTTAGAACTGAAAATATTCCATTTTTGCAATATACAACCTAGAGGGCTACCACTGGGAATTGAATGGGAATTGAGTTTCCCATTATGCCACCGTCCAAACACACACACTGTATACATTCACACATACACACACACAAGTATCAAAACTAATGGGGCCGAAGAGCTCCTCTGTGACTGAAAAGTCCCTAGTCCTTTTTTAAAAATTGCCCCCCCCAAGAAACTCCAGGAACCTGGAACAACACCCCTGAAACAGAGGCAAACAAATGAAAGGAAAAATAAGACTTTAGTCAATTATAACGAGGAAACTCACCAAAAAGATGTCCATTGCAAAAAAAAAAAAAAATGGAGCCCAGAGGGCTAAAAGGTGAAATAGAGCTCTTATTACCCATTATTTCTGCCAGTCCCGTTGGAAATGGTTAGCGCAAAGACAAAAACAAAAACTACCCGCTACTTACCGGAGATGTCTTCCAAGTCCCAAGCCTAGTTTCTTCCACCACCGAAAGCAAAAATGCCATGGGCCAATGACGTCTGGTTGGCAACCAATCACTTGGGGCTGTCCCTGAGACAAAGGGCTCAGACGGCTGCAGGACACCTTCCAAGAGAGACTCTAGGCCAGAAGTCAGTGTGCCAAGGGCGAGAGGTCCACTTGGGACTGGGACCCTTCGCGGTCGTGGAAATTCGCTACTGAACTTGAAGTGGGTTCACTCACCTGTTGCGCAGCAAGCCAATCTCTGACACCAGGTATAGTGGAAGAAAGTAGGAATTTTATTGAAAAGCACTGAGCAAGGAGAACAGGCAGCTAACACTGTAATCCTGAACTCCCTGAAAAGCTACCATCAAGAGTTTTTATTTGGGGTTTTAGGTAGGGGAGGGGGGATCATGTGGCCTTAGGGGGCTGAAGTTTTAAGAGTCCTCTGCCCAGGTACAGCTATCTTTCTTATTTCTTGATGGGTTGCGTGTGCAAAGTCGAGCAGGTTCTACATGTTGTACTGGGTGGGTTTTTAGTCTGTGATGTCTAAAGTTTACAATCAGTCATTTTAGCTTCTCAATGCACCTGCTCAATGTTTACTCAGGCTGTGGGTGGGGCTGTCAGCAAGCTGCTCCTAACAGCAGTCTTCTGTTGTTTGGCAAAACAACCTAGAAACTTTGGTTACTTTGCTTCCCACATCAACCTTGTGTGTACAGGCACAGTTTCACCCTAATCCAGGGAAATTTTAACTCCTTTGTCATGAGGTTCAAGTAATTTACAAGTATAACAGTAGCACAGAGAACCCACTTTGAGATGGCCCCTAATGATACTCTGTGACTTTGACCTCCTGACATGACCCCTGAGACTCAGTCTCCTCCATGCCCTGGGGACCATAAAGCCACCTGCCTTACAGGACTGTGGGGAGGACACACAGAGTGAGCAGCAGTGACCGGCATGTGAGTGCCTGATCAATGGAAGCTGCAATTGCACAATGATCACAAAAGGCCATTGGCCTCAGGATTATAATGTGTTCTCATTATACCCACGAGGTTTCCTCAAGGTCCCCCGTCCTGGACAACAGACCCCTAGTATCAGAGGCTCTGCCTGAATTACAGGCATGTCTGTCCCTGCCCTTCATATCCATGTTAGGGTGACTGCTTGGGTGGGCGTGACACATCCAAAACAAAGGTTGGATCAAGATAGTTTATCCAGGGCCACTGTGTGACCAACACTCAGACCAACCTGCCCGCCCGCTAACACCACCTGATTCTCTGACAGTCCTGGGTAGAAAGTTGCTGCCCACAGGACAGGACATTCAACTGAGGTCAGTGAGAGGCCACAGGCTGGATCCGGGAAGTCTGCAGCGTGCCCGTGGGTCTTGCTCTCCTTGTCTGTTGAATTGCCTCAAAATTGGTCTCCCTGCCTCCTGGAGGCCCAGGGACCCCAGTTCCCCACAGCCCAGAGTTGAAAAGCCCCAGTACGAAGCTACTTCCCTCCCTCCGCCACTCACACCCCTACACAGTCCTTTGAAGTGACACTTTGGTCCCGCTGCCAAGTCACCTTGGTTTGCAGTGCCAAGCCAGCCAAAGTTCTCCAGGAAGTCTTCCAAGAAAGTCCTGCTCCAGCCTGGGGCAGTGTCCCCACAACCCTCAAAGCAGTCCCCACACTGTTGGCCTCCCACGTCAGCTCTCTGCCTTCCCACTCCTCTGCTTGGTCATGAGCACCTTGGAGCAGGGGCCCACCATCGTCTTCCCACCAGGTTGTGAGTGCCCAGCCCAGCACCTAGCACCTGGTGGGTCCAGCGGGGGTAGAACAGAAAGAAAGGCCTGACCAAGGCAAGATGCAGGGAAGGCCGGGTAAACTGAGGAAGGCCCTCCTGGGCCCCTGCAAGCACCATCCTCTGGCCCTAGTCTGTGGGAAGAGGAGTGGGGATGTGGGAATTCAGACAGGGAGGAACAGCTTTCACAAGCCAAGCAGGAATTGCAAACATTGAAAGCCAATACCAAGAGGCCACAGCCCTGGGGGCCATCTCTGAGTTGGGGATATCCAGAGGCACCCTGGGAAGAAGCTGGTCCTCTTACTGTTGGGAGTAAGAGAGGGAGAGAACTGAGGGGACACAAGGATGTGGAGTGCCACCTGCAGACCCTGCTTCAGCTGGGGGAGAGAGTACTCTAGCTGTTTCCAGAATGAGAGCTTGCCTCACATACCCCTGGGATGGGTGAAGGGGCCTGATCTCTACCCAGGAAATGCCCCTTCCCCACCGTCTGGGCTCCTGCCCTTTCGCATTGGAGTGGGTTTTGGCCTCAGAGTTCCCATCAGCTTCACTGATTTAAAAAGTCAGCGTCAAATCCCATCCTTTTTCTTCTTGAAGAAGGAGTGCGTTGAGGCTGGTGGGCAGCGGCCCTGCCCTGGCTTGATGCTGTCACTCCCCTGCTTGGACGGAGCGAGAGGCTGAGCAAGAGGGAGGGCCTGGGAGCCACAGTTCCTACCGGGAGGTGGCACACACTGGCTCGGGGTGGTATCAAGGTTTGCATCTATCTTTGAGGGACCACAGAGTCAGCGTTGGGAGGGATGGTGCTGGAGCATGGGGGACTTGGCCCAGGGAGAGGGAGGAGGCTGGCAAATGGGGAGACCTGAGAATCCATTTCTTGTGGTCCTCAGCAGGCCTGTGAGGATGTAAAGAAATTACATCCTCCCCACTTGCTTTCCATCCCCTTGTCTTCCAGAAAGAGTTTGAGCAGCTGATGTTCAGGGACAAATGACAATGAGGAGGAGGAAGCAGGCCCACTCCTCTGGGCACAGAGTCACATCCTATGCTAAGCCACCCTAGTACCCTGAGCTTCCTGGCAGCTCAGTCAACAAGGGTGAGTGCCCACCCCACATTTCTCTGAGTCAGGAAAATGGATACAAGGACCAAGAGATTCATCACCTGGGTGGCCTCAAGAGCTAGAAGGTCAGGGATGAGTTTGTAACCAACTTAGGAAAGGGTCTCCTGGCCTTCACCTGTAAAGTGGGATGCTAACTTGCCTTCTGACAACGCTGGAGACCTCTGCAAAGTCATAGTGATGTGGTCTGATCCCACGTGAGGTCCTCAGTCATACAGAATGTGACCCCCAAGGTCAAGAGGCCAGATAACGTCCTTACACTCATTGCTGGCGGCCAAGTTGTCCCCAAGGGATAGCACCAGGAGACTGGGGCTGACAGCCTGGCAGGGGCTGGGCTTCACCAATGCCCTCAACCCTTGGCCTACAGCTGAGTCGCTGCTTTGGGAACATGTTCAGACTGCAGCTGGCCTGGACACCCGTGGTCATGCTCAAGGGCTCATGGTCATGTGCAAGGCGCTAGTGTACCACAGCAAGGACACCTGAGACCACCCACTTGTGCCCTTCATGGAGCAACCAGGGCTTCAGGCCCCACTCCGAATGTAAGCAGAGAAGGGGGGACCATGGCCTGGCAGGGACTGGGTCCGCAGCGACTGGAGAAAGGGCGGGGCCAAGTGGAGGCAGGGTGGTGGACCTGTGGTGCAGGGAGGAGTCAGCGAATTTGTAGAGGTGGCAGGTGGAGGAAGAAGCCTGTGCCAAGGGTGGGAAGGTGGGTGTGGGTGGGGCTGAGGGCAGGGCCTTACAGGGAGTAGGCGGGACCCCAGCCAGTGTGAGCTGGAGCGGGTATGTCCAGGTGCCAGGGATGAGGATATGTAGTCAGTGTGGACTGGGCAGGGGGTGGGCCGAGTCCTTTCCTGAACTGGATGGGGGTCACGGTGGGCAGAGCAGAGAGTGGGGCCAAGACCTGCCCCCAGTGGGGAGAGCTGATGAGCAATGTGGGAGGTCAGAGGTGGGACCTGGCCCCAGGAGGAAGGGGATGTAAAGTGGGCAGGACTTGGTGGTGGTTTGTGTGGGCCAACCAGGGGGCAGGAGAGTGTGAGCAGGGGTGGGGGGCAGTCCTGTCCCTGCTGTAGACAGAAGGGCAGATGAGCCCACGAGCAAGGTGTGCAAGCAGAGGCCTGGCCAGGGTACACCCGAGACACGCCCACGTGCCCGCCCTCCCCCCAGCGGTGGTCTTTGCCCCCTGTGGACACACTGGTGGGAGCAGCGACGCTTCCCCATGTCCACCCTGTGCAATTTCGGCATGAGCAAGAAGTTACTGGAGCAGTGGGTGACCAAGGAGGCCTCGAGCCTCTGTGCTGCCTTCGCAGACCAGGCCGGTGAGTGCTGCGCTTAGGGACAGGAGACAGGGATGGAGGCTGGGGAAGAGGAGATGGAGGCGACCCCCTGACCTGCACGGACCATTACTAGGATGCCTCTTTAGCCCCAATGCCCTCCTGAATAAAGCAGTGGGCAACATGATCGCCTCCCTCACCTTCAGGTCCAAGTTCAAGTACAATGACCTGCACTCCCTAGCGCTGTTGGACCTAACTGAAAACTTACTGAAGGAGTCTGGTTTCCACCCAGGTGCTGAGTGGAAGGGGCCAAGGAGCACTGCAGGCAAGCTCCATGGAGGAGGCCACCACCCTGCAATGGGCCTCCATGGAGGAGGATTTGTCTAGACGGGTGTTGGGTCAGTAGGCACCAGGAGAGGACTAAGGAACCTGTGCTTCTTACATTGGAAGCCACCAGAACTCATGAGATGTAGATTTTAGGTTTATCATTCTGGGGCCCAGGCCAAGAGAGAGGATCGAGGTCGGAACCTGGGGAGGAACCAGATCAACAGTGGGGACACCCTGGAGGCAACCAAGACCCAACTGGTCAAAGTGTGCACCTGAGCACAGGGAGGACCCAGGGCCTCACATCTGTGGCCCAAACTGTGGCTGAACGCCATCCTGTGGCTCCTGCACATCCCGGGGCTGGTCGACAAGGTCTTTCCTGGGCAGAGGGCCTTCATGGCCCTGCTGGATGAGCTCGTTGCTGAGCACAGGATGTCCCAGGACCTGGCATAGCCTCCCCGAGACCTGACTGATGCCTTCCTGGACGAGGTGGAGAAGGTGAGCTGCAAGGGACAGGGGCAGAGGTTGTGGGTTGAGGGCCCATGAGGGGAGCCCGGGAAAGGTGGGGCCAGTGTATCACTCACCTGGGCTGATGGGTGCAAAGTGGGAGGTCATTTGGGGTTTCCTCCCTCTGTCCCTGAGCCCATCCTCTCCGCATGGCCCAAGCCAAGGGGATCCCTGAGAACAGATTCAATGATGCGAACCTGCACCTGGTGGTAGCTGACCTGTTCTCTGCTGGGATGGTGACCAGCTTGACCATGCTGGCCTGGGCCCTCCTGCTCATCATCCTGTCCCCGGATGTGCAGTGTGAGCCCAGCCTGGGGGCCCGGTGGCATGGGCCGGGGAGCCGAGGGACAGGCTGGGGTCCTTGGGCTTGGTTTGGCCATCAGGAGCTCTAAGCAGGGGCTGGGCCCAGGCTCAGAGGTCAGAGTGACCTCCTCCCCAACATGGGCACAGCCCCCTGGGTTCTGACCACCATGGGGATGCTTGTCTGTCCAGGCCGTGTCCAAAAGGAGATCGATGAGGTGATAGGGCAGACGCTGGCACAAGACATGGGGGACCAGGCCCACGTGCCATTCACCATGGTCATGGTCCATGAAGTACAGCACTTTGGGGACATCATCCCACTGGGCTTGCCTCACATGACATCCCATGACATTGAAGTGCAGGGCTTCCTCATCCCCAGAGTAGGCCTGCAGCCCTCTTTACCCCAACTCAGATCCCCCTGCTGCCTGGTAGCCCCAGCATGGCCATATCCAGGTGGGGCCAGGACTGGAACCCAAGCCACCTGATCCTCATTTCTACAGACACCAACTATTCCACGTGAGTGGGTGTGGGGATGAAGCAGAGGCAGGGCCGGCCCTGTCCATTCTGAGCCCAAGTTGGGGGGTGTGTGGAGGCCAGGGTGAGACAAACTAAAATGTGTCCCAGTGTATGGGAGGTGCTGTGCATGCAGGGAAAGGTGTCAGAGAGGGCCCCCATAGGAGGCAGGTCACTCTGCCTTGCCATGGGGACAGGGAGGGTGCAATTCTTGGGCTGAGATTGCCTTGAAAGAGTCCAGGTGTGTGCCAAACAGAGAGTGTGGCCCATGAATGCTCAGTGACAGGGGTCCAGGCCTTCCCCAGCCCAGGTTCCACCCATGCCAGGCATCTCATGCCAGGGGACAACACTCATCACCAACCTGTCATCAGTGCTTAAGGACAAGACCATCTGGAAGGAGCCCTTCCACTTCACCCCAAGCACTTCCTGGATGCCCAGAGCTGCTTCGTCAAGCAGGAGGCCTTCATGCCCTTCTCAGCAGATGACTGTGGGGAGCCTGACTCGCCGCCACCTCCTGAGGGAGTCTTGGAGGCATGGAGCCCAGGACTCTAGGCTCATGACCCCATACCCACTCCCAGGCCTCCACTTGTGCCTCGGGGAGCCCCTGGCCTGCATGGAGCTCTTCCTCTTCTTCACCTGCCTCCTGCAGCGCTTCAGCTTCTCGGTGCCCGCTGGGCAGCCCCGCCCCAGCAACCACGGTGACCCAATCCCCCTACCAGCTCTGTGCTGTGTCCCACTAGAGGGGAGCATCAAGCCCCCAATATGCTCCTTGAGGGGAACTTGATGTACAGTAAACCAGTCTGATGGCTCCAAACTGGCTTGAGTCCCATCTGAACCTCCTGATCAGCCCCTGGCAGTGATGCAGCCTCAGCAGCCTCCCCAGGGCCAGCTCCTACCCATCCCTGATTCAGCCTCACCTGACATCTGACCCCATTTGAAAGACAGGTACTGAGGCTCAGAAGGTGACAGCTTACCCCTAGTCACCCATGGAGACCCAGCATTAGCAGCCCTGGTTGGTGAATAAGTCTATGTGGGAGTCTTGACACCTGGGTGTCAGGGAGCAGGAGGAGTGTAAATGGGCTTCCGATAGGAATCAGCCCAATCCCTGGCTGGGTGAGCACCCTCAAGCTCAGGGATTCATTACAAGATTCACTGAAGTCAGAGCTCTTATACTCACGTTTATGGTCTTTCGAGAGAAAGGATCCAGATAAAATCAGCAGTGGTCAAAGGCACATAGATGGAGTTCAGGAAGAGTGGGCACAAGCTTCCAGCTGTCTCTCCAGAGGATTCGTGCAGACAGTGCTTAGTTCTCCCAGCAATGATGTGGGACACGGCAGAAAGTATTGCTCACCAGGGAAGCTCACCCAAGTCTGGGTGTCCAGGGATTTTGTTGGGGGTCAGTCACTCAGACTCAGAGAGCCACATGGCTGACCTCAGTTACTCAGTCTCCAGCCCCTCTCAAGGTCAAACAGTGTGGCCCAAGGCCCCCCGCCATCAATCACATTGTTGCCATAAACTGTGTGGTGTGACCCCAGGCTCCAGGTACAGAGACACTCTGGTCAGGTAGGTCATTCCCAGGAGCTTGTCAACGGCCAGGCATTTATATTTTGTTTGGAACGTGCAGGCATTGAAAACCCCAAATCTACTGAGTAAACTTTTTTATTGCACAGGCCACCCGCCTGGTTTTTGGTTCCTACAGCAAGATGGTCATATTTGTTTATCTACATTTTATGTGTGTGGGGGGAAAATACACACAACATAAAATTTACCATATCCATTATTTCTGAGTGTACAGTTGGTTCTATGCTATTAAGTTCTCATATTGTTGTGCAACCATCACACCATCCATCTCCAGAAGTCATTTCATCTTGCAAAACTGAAACCCTGTCCCCATTACACAAAACTCCCCATGCCCCCTCCCATAGCCCCTGGAAACCACCCTTCTACTCTCTGTCTCTATGAATTTGACTACTCTAGGGTCCTCATATAAGGGGAATCATACAGTATTTGTCTTTTTGTGGCTGATTTATTTCACTTAGCATGATTTCTTAAAGCATGATGTTCATCCATGTTGTGATGTGTCAGCAGTTCTTTCCTTTTTTAGGCTGAATAATGTTCCATTGTACGTATAGACCACATTTTGCTTATCCTTTCATCTGTCGATGGACACTTGGGTTGCTTCTACCTCTCAGCTATTGTGAACACTGCTGCTATGCATATGGGATACAAATAACTCTTTGAGACTCTGCTTTCAATTGTGGATATATAACTACAGGACTGTTTTCCACAGCAGCTGAACTATTTTACATTCCCACCAGCAGTGCACAAGGGTTCCGATTCTCCACATCTTCACCAACACTTGTTATTTTCTGTCTTGATGATAGTAGCCATCCTATGGGTGTGAGGTGGTATCTCATTGTGGTTTTGTTTTGCATTTCCCTACTGATGAGTGATGGGAACACTTTTCATGTGCTTATTGTCCATTTGTATATCTTCTTTGTAGAAACGTCTTTTCGAGTCTTTTGCCCATTTTAAAACTGGGTTGTGTGTTTTGCTGTTATTGTTGTTGTTTTTGAGTTTTAGGAGTTCTCTATATAGTCTACATACTAATCTCCTATCAGATACAGTCATGTGTCACATAGCGACGTGTCAGTCAACAACAGACCACGTGTAGGATGGTGGTCCCATAAGATTAGTACCATATAGCCTATGTGTGTAGCAGGCTATACCATCTAGGTTTGTGTAAGTACACTCTATGATGTTCACACAATGATGAAATCATCTCACTACATATTTCTCAGAACGTGTCCCCCTTGTTAAGCGACATGTGACTGTATATGATTTGCAAATATTTTCTCCCATTCTGTAGGTTGCCTTTTTACTCCCTTGATAGTATCTTTTGATGTGCAAATTTTTAAATTTTTCATGAAGTCCAATTTGTCTATCTTTTCTTTTATTGCCTAAGCATTTGGTGTCATACCAAGAAATCACTGCCAGATCCAGTGTTGAGAATATTTTGTCCTATGTTTTCTTCTAAGAATTTTCTAGATTTGGTTCTTACCTTTAAGTCTTTGATCCATTTTGAATTAATGTTTTTATATGGTGCTAGGGGAAGGTCCAACTTCAATCTTTCGCAATAAGATATCCAGTCTTCCCAGCACCATTTGTTGAAAAGACTGTCCTTTCCCCATTGAATGATCTTGGCACCTGTCTCAAAATCATTGTACTATACACGAGGGTTTGTTTCTGGGCCTTCTATTCTCTTCCGTTGGCCTATATCTCTGTCTTTATGCCAGTACCACAGTGGGTTGATTATTGTAGCTTTGTAATAAGTTTTGAAATCAGGAAGTATGAGTTTTATTCTTCTTTCTCAAGATTGTTTTGGCTAACTGGGATCCCTTGAGATTCCATATGAATTTTAGGATTGATTTTTCTATTTCTGCAAAAAAGTCATTGGGATTTTGATAGGGATTGCATTAAATCTATGAGTCAGTCTGAGTAGTCTTGACGTCCTTACAATATTAAGTCTTCCAATCCATGAACATAGGATGTCTTTCCATTTACTTGTGTCCTCTTTAATTTCTTTCACCAATGTTTTATAGTTTTCATGCTACAAGTCTTTCACCTCTTTGGTTGAGTTAATTCCTATGTATTTTATTCTCTTTGATGCTATTGTAAATCAAAATGTTTTCTTAACTTCATTTTTGGATTGTTCATTGTTAGTGTATAGAATTGCAGCTGATTTTCGTGCATTGATTTTGTATTTTGCTACTTTGCTGAATTTGTTTAAGAGTTCTAGCATGGTTTTTGTGGAATCTTTAGGCTTTTCTACATACAAAACCATATCATTTGCGAACAGAGATAATGTTACTTCTTATTTTCAAATTTTGGTGCCTTTAATTTCTTTTTCTTTTCTAACTGTTCTGGCTAGAACTTCCAGTACTCTGTCAAAAAGAAGTGACAAAAGTGGGCATCCTTTCTATGTTAAAAGAAAAGCTTTCAGTTTTTCACCACTGAGTATCTTGTTTGCAGTCAGTTTTTCATACATGGCTTTTCTTATGTTGAGATGGTTTCCTTCTATTCCTAGTTTGTTGAGTGTTTTTAACATGAAAGAGTGTTCAATTTTGTCAAATGCTTTTTCTGCATCCATTGAGACGATCATGTAGTTTTTGTCTTCATTCTGTTAACATGGTGTATTACATTGACCAATTTTCATATGTTGAATCATTCTTGAATTCCATTAATCAATCCCACCTGGTCATAATCCTTTCCCATTTGTAGAATCCTTTTAATATGCTGCTCAATTTAGCCTTCTAGTATTTTCTTGAGGATTTTTTCATTAATGTTCATAAGGGCATTGGTCTGTAGTTTTCTTTTCTCATTGTGTCTTTGTCTGGCTTTGATATCAGGGCCATCTCAGCCTCCTAGAATGAGTTAGGAAGTGTTCCCTCCTCTTCAATTTTGTGGAAAAGTTTGAGTACAGTTGGTGTTACTTCTGTAAACGTTTGGTAGAATTCAACAGTGAACCATCAAGTCCAGAGCAATTCTTTGTTGGGAAATTTTTGATTATTTATTCAATCTCCTCATTAATTAAAGGTCTATTCAGATTTTCTATCTTGATGATGCATTCTTGGTAGCTTTTGTGTTTCCAGGACTTTGTCCATTTCATCAACAGGTTATTCAATTTGTTGGCATATGGTTGTTCACAGTACTCTCTTATAACGCTTTTTATTTCTCTAGAATCAGTAGTAATGTCTCACTTGCATTTCTGATGTTAGTAATTTGAGTCTTCTCTCTTTTTCTCTTAGTCTATCTATCTAAAAGGTTGTCAGCTTTGTTGATCTTTTTGAAGAATCACCTTTTGGTTTAATTGATTTTCTCTATTATTAATATATTGTCTCCATTTCATTTATCCCTGATCTATATTATTTCCATCTTTCTACTAGCTTTGGGTTTAGTTTCTCTTCTTTTTCTAATTCTTTAAGGTGTAGCCTTAGATAATGCATTTGCCGTCTGCTTTAATGTAGGCATTTATGGTTATAGACTGCCCCCTGAACATGACTTTGGCTGGAATCCATAAGTTTTGGTATATTGTTCTGGTGTTTTCATTCATCTCAAGGTATTTCCTACTTTCTCTTATGCTTTCTTCCTCAACCCACTGGTTGTTTAAGTGTGTTGTTTAATTTCCACTTATTTGTGAATTTTCCAGTTTTCCTTCTGTTAATGATTTCTAGGATGTGGTGGACAGATATCCTGATCTCTATCAAGCCAATCCAGCATGGCTTGCATGCACAGGTAGCATATCAGCCACTTCATCTGGAAAGTTCCACATGGCATTTAAAGGAGAGGTAGAATAATCCCCCTTCTCAGGTTAAAAGAAACTTTTCAGTAATTTCCAGATTTGCCCTACACCAAGTTGGACTACATCCGTAGTGGCCAGAGGTCATAGAGGTGCTTTCTGTTGTCCCAGCATAATTTTTCCCTTTGGGAGCATCCTTGATTCAAGTGGCCGTATCTCGGACCAGATGAAATCTGAGCTCGCTGCAGTGTTAGCATCTAGCCCCACACTCTCCTCTATTTTCATTTTAACTAATTACATATATAAATAACCTCCAGATTGCACATTAGTCTGCTTCTTAGAGTTGGGGTTTATTTATGCATTTCTTTACATACCCAGTGAACCAACCCCTCAGAGGTTAGCTCTACCATTTCTAAATTCCACAGGTGACTTTTACCTCCAGTAAGTGACTGCAGTGCACCTGCTGCGTCACTTCATGAGCGATGTGGAAACCATTCAGGAATGAATGTTGGTCAACCACCACCCCTCATTCTTCCTTTTCCAAAACTGTGCCTTCACCACGTTCCAGAGAGTCAGGGTTCTTCTAGTGAATGCCACTTTTGAAGCCAACTCTGTCAGGGGTCCCCAAGACCATCCTAGAATCAATGATTTGGTGGAGGACTCACAACCTTCATTAATGCTGTTATATTCATGGTTACTGTCTTTGTCTGTTTGGGATGCTAGAAAAAATACTGTAGAATGAGTGGGTTATAAACAACAAACGTTTATTTCTCACAGTTCTGGAGTCTGAGAAGTCCAAAATCAAGGATCTGGCAGATTTGATGTCTGGTGAGGTCCTGCTTTCTGGTTCATAGAAGGGTCACCTTTTCACTGTGTCCTCACCTGGTGGAAGGAACAAGGGGTCTCTCTGGATTGTCTTTTATAAGGGCTCCAATCTCACTCATGAGGATGGTCGATCCTTATGACCCAGTCAGCTCCCCAAAACCCCACTAACAAATATTATCACACTGGGGCTTAGCTTTCAACATATGAATTTTGGGGGACACAAACATTCTATCAATGGCAGCTGTAGTTTATTACAGTGAAAGGATATAGATCAAATCAGCAAATGTAAAAGGTACATAATACAGACAGACAAACACATAACAAAGCACAGATCAGGTTTCTATTTGTTCTCTTCCAAGGCAGTCATACAGACAGTGCCTAATTCCCCAGCAACAAGGAGTGACACACACACAGAATAATGCCAGTCAGGGAAGAACAATCAAGCATTGGCATCCAGGGATTTTATTGGGATTGGTGGTGTAGGCACAGAGCACCTGTGTGGATGACAGCAGTGACTAAGTCTCCAGCTCCTCTAGAGGCAAGACTGATACAGGGAGATGCAAGGTCCCTACCACATGTCACATTGTTAGCGTGAAGGATCCAGTATTGCCTGAGGCTCCAGGAAAACAAAGATATGGTTATCTGGCAGAATATTCCCAGGGCATAAAGGTCATCTCCCAGGAGCTGGCCAGAGGCCAGTCATTGCTTTACAACTTGCTGGAGTTGAACCCTCCAAACCTGCAGGCTTTCTCTTTACTGCAAAGGACTCACTCAGCCTGGATGACCACACCAGAAGCATAATTCTACCCCCTGTACCATGGGCCAGAGCTCAGTCAGCACCATCAAGTCTGCTGCTCCACTTCACAGATGACACCCCAATTGGTGGGGATCTCAGGGATGGCCTGGAAGGTATGTGCCATGTTCAGTCCTCAGGCGCCAGAGCCCTCCCTGGGAAGCCTGATGGCAGTCTAGGAGTGAGCACCTCCCTGAGCATCTCAGTCACCCCAGGATAGGGTGGTATCCCTTTCCCAGCCCCTCAGGGACGTTCATATCCAGGAGCCTCCCCAGGAGGAGTTGCTCATGGCCAGGCTGAAGCAGAAGGAGGACACTTGTCTGGGCTCCAACCCACATCACTGTCTTCAGAGTGGCTGGGTCAGGCTGGGCTCTCAGGTGGCTTGGCCAGGGGCAGGGACTGAGCCCTGTGGGTGGGAGGCATGCCATGGGGATGGCTGTCAACCTTGTACCCATATGACAGTGGGATAGCCAGAGGAGAAAGAGGCCACATCGCAACGTTGGAGGAGGACCCCCTAGCTCTCATCCTTGCTCTGCCAGGACAGTCCATGACCCCTGCCTGTCCCTCCCTGCCCTGGGCTTCTGTTTCCCATTCAGCCAATGAGATCATATACCAGATGGCCGCTAGGTCCTGTCTTCCTGCTCTGACTATGAGGCTGTAACCTCATTAGCCTAGAGCTCCAGTCCAGGGCAGCGACTGCCATTGTCTCCATCTGTCCCCACCCCCACAATACGCTGCCTCTGGACTGAGCACACAGGCAGTGCCCAAGGTTTCTAATGACTGTCTGCTTACCTGAGTTTTGGGTAGACCCCCTGGTGCACATAGGTAACAGCTTGGGGGCCACAGACACTCAGGGTAGAAACAGCCTCTCCAGGCCTGTTTTTCCAGAGGACACCCACCCAACAGAATCCCTGAGAAGGGATGCACCAGCACCTTCCAGGTGCCCTCATGACAGGGAACTCCCAGCTCTCAGCACTCAGGGAATTTGGTCTGTTTCTTAGCACTGAATCAGAAAGCCAGCCAGGGACCCCTTCAGCCTCTCCAGGGCATCCACTGTCGTGTCAGGGCTTGGTGGCAGGAGGGGGTATTCCTGTGGC
This sequence comes from Ceratotherium simum simum, assembly GCF_057802395.1. Lineage (NCBI taxonomy): Eukaryota > Metazoa > Chordata > Mammalia > Perissodactyla > Rhinocerotidae > Ceratotherium > Ceratotherium simum. The sequence continues at coordinate 8,461,238 of NC_141924.1, forward strand.
TTGTCGGGACAGGGAATGTGGACAGGACCACACTCGGTTTGTGAAGATGTGAGGCCCCTGAGAAGAGGAGGTAGGCCTATAGAAGCAGGAACTCTGTGGATTTATTGATACTCTGGCTATCTGGGCTTTTTCCCCATTCTGAGTGGTGTGACTCCATTTTTTGATGTTTTACTTCTGATAGTCGTTAAGCATGTTCTCTGTCTCTTCCTTTGACCCCCACATCTGGACAAGCTGATAATAAATCCTGGTGCTCTCTCTTTTGGTCATACTAGAGTTTCAAACCGTCAGGCCTCCATCCTTACACATGAGTCCTCATGCCAGCCCATCACCTAACCACAGTAAATGTCCAGGCCAGTCTCCTTTCCTGGCTCTCTCAAGCCATTTGGGTCCTGCTTGAGAGGCCTGTCCTGCTCTGCCAAGAGACCTCAATGATGCAAGTAATAAAGCTTTCCATACCCACTTGTTGTGGGAATGGTGTCATCAGTCAACATCCAAATCAAATTTTGTGTTGGGGCATCTCTCGTGCTTTTGCAGGGTGACCATAACAAGAAGCTAAAGACTTGCAGAGTTACATAGAAGAAAGACGTCTCAGTTTTAGGAACTGAACTATCATCAAACTTCTGAACACCAATACTTGAGGCAGAAGACAATGAGAAAGGTCTTTAAAATGCTACAGGAAAGTTATTTCCGATCTAGAATTCTATACACAGCTGAACTATTAGTCAAGTGTGAATGAAAACATTTTGAGACATCTATGGTCTCATAAACACCCCTCAGGAGAGCAGTGATACAAGAAAATGTGGCAGATCTCTGAAAATTGGCCATTCCAGAAAAGCAATAAGAAAATTGACATAATGATAGACAACTTTTTCAGAAGTCTGAGAATTAACCAAAATCTCATGGCTACTCAGGAGCGTTTTTCAAGGAAAATGGCTGAATCTCAGTATGAAGAACTAGCTTCACGGGGGCATTGCCACTTCCCTGGTCCTATCCTCTGATCTCCAACTGAGAAGTAGCCTTGAAAAGAATCACCCACATTCCCAGGGAAGCCTCCTGAAGGAGTACACGGTACTGCAGCATATTCAAAATCTCATTCCCAAGGACTTGTCACTATTTTTCCTGGCTGGGCCTTCACTAGAAGACCCCGTGTGAAGGGCTGTCTGTGTGTGACCTGAGAGCTCCCCTAGTGCAAACAGCCTTTTCCTCAAGAGAGTTTGTTGAAAGTAATCAGAGACCACTGTTGAAAATCAAATCTGCATGAGACAATGGATAACAGTTGGGACAAACTATACACTAACCCCAAAACTTAAAAGGAGATGCTGGAGCATGAGATGCCCACAGGGGCTTTGAGAAGCTCTGACACATTCCTGGGAATCTAAGAGGCCATGCACGTGTGTATGGCTGTGTGCAGCTATGTGCATGCTCAGGAAAGATCTCAGGGGACCCTAAGCTCTCTCTTCTTACTGCATGGCAGCCAACATTCAACTCTGAGAGGAGAAGGGGGGAAAAGTAGCCCTCCACGGGAGTGCTTTCACTCTCAGAGCTGCCTCCCAGGCCATGGGAATGCTCCACACCGAGGTGGCTAAGAAACCGCAGGGACGCCCTCACTAAGCCAAGCATCCCAGGTGGGCAGCCAGTGAGTGCAGAGTGGGAGCACAGGTGGGAAAGAAGCTGCCCCCCAATCTGGCCTGGTGCATCAACTTGGCCAGTCATCCAGGGCAGGGGATCCCCACCAGTGCTCCTGCACATACACACGTAAAGCAACAGGGGCCAGACACAGACAGCCTTCTTACCATGGATGGGCACAACTGCCGGGGGTTGCAGCAGGCTCAGAAAACACAGCTCTTGCCCCCTCTCAGTGGTGGCAGGTGGAATATGTGACCAGATACTACCACTATGCAGTGGCAAAAGTCCACCCCATCAAACAGCATGAATACATACATTAACACTCCAGACCAGAAGGAAAATAACAGGTACCCAGAAACCAATCCTGAAGACACAGAAATGTAAAATCTAAATGACAGAGAATTCAAAATAGTTATCATAAAGAAACTCAAAGAGTTACAAGAAAACTCAGAAAGATAGTTCAATGAACTCAGGAATAAAATTAATGAGCAGAGAGAATTCTTCACAAAAGAGACTAAAACTCTAAAAATAAATCAGAAATTTTTGAGATAAGGAACACAATGAATGAGATTTTTAAAAATCTGGAATCCATAAAAACAGAGCTGATATTATGGAGGACACAATTAGTAATTTAGAGGACAGAAATATAGAAATGCTTCAGGTGGAGAAGGAGACAGAACTAAGGCTAAAAAGAAATGAATAAATTCTCCAAGAAATATCTGACTCAATTAGGAAATGCAACATAAGGATTATAGATATTGAGGGAGAAGAGAGAAAGAAAGGAGCAGAGAGCTTGTTCAAAGAAATAATAGCTGAGAACTTCCCAAACCTGGGGAAGGAACTGGAATTACATGTAAATAAAGCTAATAGAAATCCTAATTACATCAATGTAAAAAGACCTTCTCCAAGGCATATATTAGTAAAACTGGCAAAAGTCTAACAACAAAGAAAAAATATGAAGAGCAGCAAGGCAAAAGAAAATAACCTTGAAAGGAACCCCTATCAGGCTTTCAGCATATTTATCAGCAGAAACCTTATAGGCTAGGAGAGAGTGGAATGATCTATTCAAAATACCAAAAGACAAAAACTTTCAGCCAAGAATACTCTATCCAGTGAAACTATCCTTCAGACACAATGGAGAAATAAAAACTTTCCTGGATAAATAAAAGCTGAGGGAGTTTATCACCAAAGACTCCCTCTACAAGAAATGATCAAGAAGGCCCTCATATCTGAAAAAAAAAGAAAGGGTTTACAAAGCCTTGAGCAAGAAGATAAATAGACAGACAAAATCAGAAAATTGCAGCTGCCTATCAGAACAGGTTAGCAAACACTTAAGTATAATAGTAAAGATAAAGGGAAGGAAAGCATAAAAAATAACTATAATCACTTCATTTTAATCACAAACTCACAACACAAAACGGAATAAGTTGTGACAACAATACCTTAGGAAGAGGAAAGGGATGGAATCTGCTTAGACTAAGGAGATAACGAGGCTATCAGAAAATGGACTATCTCACCTATGAGATCTTTTATACAAACCTCACGGTAACACTAAAGAAAGAAACAGAACAGAGAAACAAATGATAAATAAAGAGAAAACTGAGAAAAATCATCATAGAGAGTCACCAAGCTGAATTGGCTGTTGGAAATACATGGGACAAGAAACAAGGGAAATACAGAACAACTGGAAAACCATGATAAAATGGCAGTATTAAGCCCTCATATATCAATAATCACTCTAAATGTAAATTAATTGAATTCTCCAATCAAAAGACACAGAGTGGCTGGGTGGATTAAAAAACAAAACCCAACAATATGCTGCCTCCAGGAAACACATCTCAGCTCTAAAGACAAACACAGACTCAGAGTGAGGGGACAGAAGATGACACTCCAAGCTAGTGGCAAACAAAAGAAAGCAGAGGATGCCATAATTACATCAGACAAAGTAGAGTTCAAGATAAAACAGGCAATGAGAGACAAAGAGGGGCATTATATAATGATAAAAGGGATTCTCCACCAAGAGGACATAACACTTATAAATACATATGCACCTAACACAGGAGCACCAAAGTGCATGAAGGAACTATTGACAGACCTAAAAGGAGAAATTAACAGCAACACAGTAATAGTAGGAGACTTCAATACCCCACTTACATCAATGGATAGACCATCCAGACAGAAAGTCAACAAGGAAATAGTAGAATTAAATGAAAAACTAGACTAGATGGACTTAATAGATATATGTAGAACACTCCAACCAAAAACAGAAGAATACACATTCTTCTCAAATGCACATGGAACATTCTCAAAGATAGGCCATATGTTGGGAAAAAAGGCAAGACAATAAATTTAAGAAGATTGAAATCATATCAAACACCTTTTCCTACTATAATGTTATGAAACTAGAAATCAACTACAAAAAGAAAGCTGGGAATGTGACAAACATGTGGAGACTAAACAACATGCTACTGAACAACAAATGGCTCAATTAACAAATTAAAGGAGAAATCAAAAAATATCTGGAGACAAATGAAAATACATCATACCAACTCATATAGAATGCAGCAAAAGCAGTTCTAAGAGGGAAATTCATAGCCATACAGGACCACCTTAACAAACAAGAAAAATCTCAAATAGTAATCTTAAACTAGAACTAATAGAACTAGAAAAAGAAGAACAAACAAAGCCCAAAGTCAGCAGAAAGAGGGAAATAATAAAAAAATTACAGCAGAAACAAATGAAATTGAAACCAAAAAAACAATAGAAAGGAAATTAAGAGCTGGTTCAATGAAATTAAGAGCTGGTTCTTTGAGAAGATAAACAAAATTGACAAACTCTTAGTCAGACTCACTAAGAAAAAAAAGAGAGAAGGCTCAAATAAAATTAAAAATGAAAGAGGAGAAATTACAATGGACACCACGTAAATACAAAGGGTATAAGAGAATACTATGAAAAACTGTATAGAACAAATTGGACAATCTAGAAGAAATGGATAAACTCTCATACTCATACAACCTCCCAAAACTGAATCAAGAAGAAATAGAGACTCTGAAAAGACCAACCATAAGCAAAGAGACTGAAACAGGAATCAAAAACCTCCCAAAAAATAAAAGTCCAGGACCAGATGGCTTCTCTGGAGAATTTTACCAATCCTTCAAAGAAGATTTAATACCTGTCCTTCTCAAACTATACCAAAAAGTTGAAGAAGATGGAACACTTCCTAACTCATTCTATGAGGTCAACATTACCTTGATACCAAAACCAGACAAGGACAACACAAAGAGTGAAAATTACAGGCCAATATCACTGATGAACATAGATGTAAAAGTCCTCAACAAAATGTTGGCAAACCAAATACAGCAATACATTAAAAGGATCATACATCATGATCAAGTGGGATTTATACCAGGGACGCAGGGATGGTTTAACATCCGCAAATCAATCAATGTGATACACCACATTAACAAAATGAGGAATAAAAACCACATGATCATCTCAATAGATGCAGAGAAAGCATTTGACAAGATCCAACATCCACGTGTGATACAAACTCTCAATACAATGGGTATAGAAGGAAAGCACCTCAACAAAATAAAGGCCATATATGACAAACCTGCAGCCAATATCATACTCAACAGGGAAATACTGAAAGCCATCCCTCTGAGAAAAGGAACAAGACAAAGGTGCCCACTCTCACCACTCTTATTTAACATAGTACTCGAGGTTTTGGCCAGAGCAATTAGGCAAGAAAAAGAAATGAAAGGTATCCAAATAGGCAATGAGGAAGTGAAACTCTCACTTTTTTCAAATGACATGATCCTATGTATAGAAAATACTAAAGAATCCGTTGGAAAACTCTTAGAAATAATCAACAATGACAGCAAAGTTGCAGGGTACAAAATCAACTTACAAAAATCGGTTGCATTGCTATACTCTAATAACAAACTAACAGAAAGAGAACTCAAGAATAAAATCCCATTTACAGTCACAACAAAAAGAATAAAATATCTAGGAATAAACTTAACCAAGGAGGTGAAAGACCTATACAATGAAAACTATAAGACGTTATTGAATGAAATCGATGATGACATGAAGAAATGGAAAGATATTCCATGCACATGGATTGGAAGAATAAACATAATTAAAATGTCCATATTACCTAAAGCAATCTACAGATTCAATGCAGTCACATTCAGAATCCCAATGACATTCTTCACAGAATAGAACAAAGAATCCTAAAATTCATATGGGGTAACAAAAGACTCTGAATAGCTAAAGCAATCCTGAGAGATAAGAACAAAGCTGGAGGTTTCACAACCCCTGACTTTGATATATACTACAAAGCGATAGTAATCAAAACAGCATGGTACTGGTACAAAAACAGACACACAGATCAATGGAACAGAATTGAAAACCCAGAAATAAAACCACACGTCTACAGACAGCTAATCTTCAACAAAGGAGCCAAGAACATACAATGGAGAAAGGAAAGACTCTTCAATCAATGGTGTTAGGAAAACTGGACAGCCACATGCAAAAGAATGAAAGTAGACCCATTATCTTACACCATACACAAAAATTAACTCAAAATGGATTAAAGACTTGAAGGTAAGAAGTGAAACCATAAAACTCCTAGAAGAAAATATAGGCAGTACACTCTGACATCAGTCTTAGAAGCATCTCTTCGAATACCACGTCTACTTAGGCAAGGGAAACAAAAGAAAAAATAAACAAATGGGACTACATCAGACTAAAAAGCTTCTGCAAGGCAAAGGAAACCAGGAAAAAAACAAAAAGGCAACCCAGCAACCGAGAGAAAATATTTGCAAATCATATATCTGACAAGGGGTTAATCTCCAAAATATATAAAGAACTCATACAACTCAACAACAACAAAACAAACAAATTGATCAAAAAATGGGCAAAGGATATGAAAAGACATTTTTCCAAAGCAGATATACAGATGGCCAACAGGCACACGAAAAGATGTTCAACATCACTAATCATTAGGGAAATGCAAATCAAAACTACAATGAGATACTACCTTATACCTGTTAGAAAGGCTATAATTACCAAGACACAAAATAACAAATGTTGGAAAGAATGTGGAGAAAAGGGAACGCTCATACACTGCTGGTAGGAATGCAAACTGGTGCAGCCACTGTGGAAAACAGTATGGAGGTTTCTCAAAAAATTAAAAATAGAAATACCATACAGCCCAGCTATCCCACTACTGGGTATTTATTTGAAGAACTTTAAATCAACAATTCGAAGAGACTTATGTACCCTTATGTTCATTGCAGCATTATTCACAATAGCCAATATGTGGAAGCAACCCAAGTGCCCATCAACTGATAAAGGGATAAAGAAGATATGGTATATACATATAATGGAATACTACTGTGCCATAAAAAAGGCAAAATCCTCCTATTTACAACAACATGGATGGACCTTGAGGATATTATGTTAAGGGAAATAAGCCAGACAGAGAAAGACAAACACTGTGTGATTTCATTCGTATGTGGAAGATAGACACATGAATAAAGAGAACAGATTAGTGGTTACCAGAGGAGAAAGGGGTTGGGTGATGGGCATAAGGGGTAAAGGGGCACATGTGTATGGTGACTGACAAGTAATAACGTACAAGTGAAATTTCACAATGTTATAAACTATTATGACCTCAATAAAGTAATAAAAAATTAATCAATACGACCAAGAAGCTGAGTGAACTCCAAGTAGCATAAAATCGGAGATCTACATCTGCACACATCATAATCAAACTGTCTAAAGACAAAGAGAGAATTTTGAATGCAAATTCAAAGATGTGAGATGTGCCTCATCGAGAAAAAAGGATCTGTCCTCAATAACATTGACATCAGATTTCTAATCAGAAACTATAGAGGCCAGAATGCAGTGGGATGACAATATCTCTCAGGAAGTGACTGGAAGATGTCACAAGCTTGGGAAGGGGGCTCCGGGCTCCACCAATTGTCCGGTCAGGGTAAATGGGGAGCTCAGATAACAACCCTTTTGCTCCTAGACACCCAGATTTAAACTTGCCATGGCCACACCAGAGCCTAGGAATCCGGGCTGTGCTGCAAGCCAGGTGAGGACCCTGAGCCCCGCAGGGAGCAGCCTCCAGCAGAAGAGGTCCCACCCACGCATCCACTGGCCTCGCTGAGAACCAGGGCACTTGGTGCTTGGTCTGTGTGTGTGTGTGAGAATCTGGTCACCTTGTGTGCAAGCATCAGTTCGAGTGTTCATGTGAGTGCTGTCTGAGTGTGGCTGGTTTTGTGGGTGAGTAGATTTCTGTTTAGTGTTTCTATGGGTGTGTGTGCATGTGTGAGCCTTTGGGTAATTGTCTGGGAATGGATGAGTGGTTTGCGTGTGATTACGTGTGTCTGTGTCTGTGTGTGTCAAGTATACAGTGTGAGGTGTAGGAGACAAATGGAGACCCTCAGCCCCCTCTGTCTCCCTGCCACCCCCTGCACGCATGGTCCCTGTCATCATCAGCCAAGTGCCAATGACCTCCCAGGTGAAGGCGTCTCAGAAGGAGTTAAGTGAGGTAGAGGAACTCAAGGACATGTTCTGGAGATGAGACTGTCACCACATTAGGGGATGAGAGGCCTAATGTGACAGGTGGGTGGCAGGATCAAGCCCAAAGACCCCTGGTTCCTCCTCAAAGCCTATACGATGCTGAGGGGTCAGGCGGGTAGTGGGGACATATCGTCTCTCCCCCATCTCCAGCCGATGTAAGCACCTGGAGAGCCTCCTGCAGCGCTTTAGCTTCTCAGTGCCTGCTGGGCAGCCCCGCCCCAGCAACCACGGTGTCTTTGGCTTCGTAGTGACCCCGTCCCCCTACCAGCTCTGTGCTGTGACTCGCTAGAGGGGGGCGCCAAGTCCCCAACCCACTCCTCAGTGGGGGCCATGATGTACAATAAACCAGTCTGATGTCTCCAGCCTAAGTCCCACCCGGGTCCCTGAGGAGCTCCTGGCAGTGATGTGACCTCAACAGCCTCCCCAGAGCCAGCCCCTACCCCTCCCTGATCCAGCCTTACCTGGCATTTGACCCCATTTGAGAGACAGGCATACTGAGGCTCAGAAGGTGACAGCTTAACCCCTAGTCACACATGGAGACCCAACACTGGCTACTCAAATTAGTGACAAAATCTATACATAGTTCCTGGTTCCTGCCAGAGGAGCTAGAATAGGCTTCTCAGAGACATCAGAGAGGCCCTGGTGGGGCTGGGGAGGGCCCCACTAAGGCTGGATACCCACGTTTCAGGCCCAATGATACCCAACACACAGCACATGCCAGCAGCTCAGCCAGCACCATCACGTCTTCTGCTCCACTTCATCTGTGACACCCCGATAGGTGGGGAACTCAGGGACAGCCAGGAAGTGATGTGCTTGGTTAACACCCAGGCTCAGTCTTTAGGGCCAGTGCCCTCCCTGGGAAGCCTAATGACAGTCCAGGAGTGAGCACCTCCCTGAGCCTCTCAGTCACAGTAATATAGGATCATCCCCCTTTCCCAGCCCCTCAGGGATGCTTGTGTCGAGGTGCCTCCCCAGGAGGAGTTGCTCATGGCCAGGCTGGAGGTGGAGGAGAGCACTTGTCTGGGCTCCAACCCAGGGCACTGCCCTCAGAATGGCTGGGTCAGGCCAGGCTCTCAGGAGGCTTGGCCATGGGTAGGGAATGAGCCCTCTGGGCTGCAGGCATGCCCTAGGGACAGGGGTCAGACTTGGAGCCATGTGACAGTGGGATGGAGGGAAGGAGGCCACTTAGAGACCTTGGAGGACACCCTGTGTCTTTTCCTTGCTCTTCCAGGACACTCTGTGACCCTGGGCCAGTCCCTCCCTGTCCTGGGCTTCTGTTTCCCCTTCAGCCAGAGAGATGGTATACCAGATGGCCGCTGGGTCCTGTCTTCCTGCTCTGACTCTGCAGCCATGATCTTGTTAGCCTGGAGCCACGGCTGAGGACAGGGACTGCCATCCTCCGCCTGTCCCCACCCCTACAACTGACTGGCTCTGGACTGAGCAAATGGGCAATTCCTAAAGTTTTCTAATGACTGTCTGCTTTCCCAAGTCTTGGGCAGACCCCCTCGTGCATTTAGGTAAGAGCTTAGGGACCACAGACACTCAGAGCAGAAGCATCCCCTACAGGCCTGTTTTTCCAGAGGACCCACACCCAACAGCATCCCTGACAGGAATTCCACCAGCGTCTTCCACGTGCCCTCATGACAGGGACCTCCCAGCTTTCAGGGCTCAGGGAACTTAGTCTGTCACTTAACATTGAGTCAGAAAGCCAGCCACGGCCCCCTTTAGCCTCTCCAGAGTATCCACTGTCGTGTCAGGGCTTGGTGGCAGGAGGGGGTATTCCTGTAGCTTGTCGGGAGAGGGAGTGTGGACAGGGCCACACTGGGCTTATAAAGATGTGAGGACCCTGAAAGGAGGCAGGTGGGCCCCCAGAAGCAGCAATTCTGTGAATTTATCATGGAGAAATTACTTTCTCATTTGTGGTTCTGAGTCTCGGGAATGTCAGAGGCTTACAACCAGCCCAGACACAGCTTCCCCAGGAGCTGGGGCACCCAGAACCTTGGCCTATCCTCCTTGCTCTACATGTTAGAGGCCTCTGAAAAGCATAAGCAGGCATGCCCTGGGGGTCCCCTGCTGGGAGGATCTTTCCCCAGGGCCAAGAGATCCCTGATGCCAGCGGAGCAGGTCAGCATTGATAAAGGGCTAGGTATTCCTCCAACCCAAGGGGAGTGGTCTCAAGTTCCTCGAAACCTGGAAGGAAGCAGGAGGCACAGGAGTCTCATTCAGGAAGGTCAGGGCATCTGGCCACCTGGAGTCTTCCCTTCCCTCTCTGAGGCCGGAGGGTCTGAGAGGAGCTAATCTATCCGTGACCTCTTCAGGTTCACTGAGATTAGGGAGGGAGTCAGTCCTGCTACAGCAGGATGGGGTCCACTGTCTTACCAGAAAGATGTACAGCAATCTCCTTTCGGACCTTTTTACTTTCCTGGGATGGAAGAAGGAGAATGGTGGTGGGAGGAGACGGGTTCTACTTTGTGCAGATGGGGAAACTGAGACCTCAGTTCACAAGAAATCAGAGGAGGCTAGGACTCAGACCCACTTTCTGCTCACACCTCTCAGCTCCACACAGAGCTCCTTGCTCCAATGAGATGGCAGTTTGGGCCAGTGGTCTTGGGGGTGCCACCCCAACCTCCTTCCCCACGGCCCCACTACCCTGCACTGCTCTGGGGCTTCTCACTAGGACCCATGCTGGGGATGTTCCAGTTGAGGTGCCAAGCTGCCTCACCTCCCAGCTTGGGGTCCCTGCCACCTCTTCCTCCTCAGCCATCTCCTTCCCAGCAGGAATGGGGCTGGCTGCTTCCTCCCCTGGGGACCTCACCTCCCCCTCATCCTGAGACAAGATGTCAGTCTCCTCCTTGGGGGCAGCATCATTCAGTCTTCCCATTGCCTTGGGGAGTCATGGTCTGCAGGGAGGAACAAGAGGGCAGAATATAGGCAGAAAGGCCCTCAGAATGCCTCTCCTTCCCCCTCTTCTCCACACTTAGACTGTGTATACTTCTTTACTTTTCCAGGGATGTCCTTCCCTTCTCAGCTCCAGCTGTGGTACAGTTGCGAGTTTCCTGGATGGGGCTCTGCCACTATCCCTGGGACTCCATACCATGAGCTGAGGCATCCCTGGGTCTCATGGAGCTCTGACAGGAGACAGCCCCAGCCCTGGGCCCTTACAGGGGAGGCCTCACTTACCTCAGAGGCTTGCTTCTTCCCGCTCTTAACTCTGCGTCTCTACAGAGGAAAACAGGAGAGGTGACACATGGCTACAAGTGGGTTGGAGTCTTTCCGTGCCTGGCCCGTCCTCTCACTGTGCCTTCCAAGGGTGCCCAGGACAGCCCACCCCACTCCAGGGGAAGAGGGGACCCCAGCCCGTACCCACCTGAGTGGTCACAGGGTAGCACTTATCCATCAGCCCCCACACAGGCCTTAAGGTCTCTCCTATGGGCTGCATGACAAGGAGAGAGAGGAGGAGGGAGGGGAGGCTGAGGTGACATCTAAGGGCTCAGCTACGCACTAGCCCACCATCAATGCCTGCATCTGCAGACACGTAAAACTACCAGAGATTTAAGGAAAACTTCAAACAAACAGTAATTGATATCTTTAGAAAGATAAAACTTTGCAGTCATAAAATAAGAATAGGCTCTAACATAGAAATATTCAAACAACCACCACTAATTTCTGGAAAACAAAAATATGATATGATAATGGGAATGAAAAATCTCAGCAAAGTGTAGAAGATAAAAGTTGAAAAAAATATTTCCCTGAAAGAACAGAGAGAGATCAAGAGCCCCAGCAGCTAAATCACAGATCTTTCTGAAAGAGGGAACAGAGACTGGAGTGGCAGAGAGAGACACCAAATAAAAACATTGCTTTTTTATCAAGACAATTTCCCAAAGATGAGGGCAAATGAGTTTCCGGATGAGAAGGAATCACCAAGTGTCCAGGACAATGGATGAAGGAGACCCATCCCAGACTATGTCATAAATAATTTCAGAACACTGAGGACAAAGAACCTAAAAACTTCCAGAGATGCAAAGAAAAACATCTGTTTCAGGAATTCAACTTTCACCAGACTTTTCAACACCAACCTTCGAAGCCAGAAGACAATGAAGATCTTCAAAATCTGTGAGAAAATTATTTCTAGTCTAGAATTCTATACCTAGCCAAACTCTTAGTCGAGTATGAATTAAGACCTTTTCAGACAAGTAATATCTCAAGATTAGCCCTCAGGAAGCAACTGGAGGTTATGCTCTACCAAAATGAAAGAGCAACATGGGCTCCCACACATGAGAGAAGTGAAGTGGTCCCCAGAACAACGGTGAAGGGAGATCCCAGGACAGCTGAGCATCCCATCCAGATGGAAACAGGAGGTTGGAGGGCTCCATGAGCTATGTCTCCATGAAAACCATCATACTGATAAATCATCTAATCTTCTAAGTGTATGGCAAGGAGATTTATATTTTTGGCAGAGGGCTTGGATGAATTAATTATAGATATAGAGGAAACTAAAATTTAAACAAAGAGGCAAAACCAAAATTATACACAAAGAAGAGTAATCATCGTACACTACATGACTCAGCTAGGAATACTATTACATTGTTTTAAAATGTAAACCTTCAATATTGGTCTAATAAAAATTATAACATACACCTACAGTCATGCATCACTTAATGACGGGGATACCTTCTGAGAAATGCGTCGTTAAGCGATTTCGTTGTTGTGAGAATATCATAGAGTGTACTTACACAAACCTAGATGGTATAGCCTGCTACTCACCTAGGCTATATGGTATTATTCTTATGGGACCACCATTGTGTATGCAGTCGGTCATTGATTGAAATGTCATGATGTGACGCATGACTATATTAGAATGGCATAACAAAAAATAAGCAAGTGCTAGAGTGGATGTGGAACAATTGGAACCTCTCTTTCATTGCTGGTGGGAATGCAAAATGGGTACCAGCCACTTTGGAGAAGTTTGACAATTTTTTACAAAACTAAACATATGCTTACCACATGACCCAAAAATCCCACTGTTAGATATTTACCTAAGTGAAAGGAAAACCGATGTTCATACAAAACTTATACAGGAATATTTAGAGTGGTTTTATTTGTAATTGCTAAAAACTAGAAACAATCCAAATGTCTCAACTGGTGAATGGAAAAACTATTGTACATCCATACAATGGATAACTATGCAGCAATAAGAAGAAACAAATTACTGCTACACTCAACAACTGGATGGATCTCAGATGCATCGTGCTAAGTGAAAGAAATCAGACTCAAAAGTCTACATAGTGGATGTTTCCGTTTATATGACAATCCTGCAAAGGTAAAACTATAGGAACAGAAAACAGTTCACTGGATGCCAGGGGCTGTGAGTGTGGGAAGGGTTGACTACAGTGAATATGAGGAAATTTTTTGAAGTGATGGAACTGTTCTGTGTCTTGCTTGTGGTGGCGGTTACACAACTGTATACATTTCTCAAAACTCACTGTACTGTACACTGAAAAAGATGAATTTTACTCTATATAAATAATACTTTAATTTTAAAAAATGAATAAAAAGAGCCCACTGTGGGGGAGAGAGACTTAAAAGCTGAAATTATAAAAATCAGCAAAAAAGTAAAAATGATACTTAAAAAAGTTTAACAATTGAAGATGTCACTACTCAGATTTAAAAATTTACATGCCAAAAACTAGGATATAACTGTGCTGGAAGGCTGGAGAGAGGTGAAATATGTATTGGAGGTGGCCGTAAGTGTACAGTTGTTACAAGAGGTAAATCCTCATGTTCCATTGTGGGAATTCACTGGATAATGTTTAAATCTGAAAAATCAAGACAAAGCAGGATAGGCTTTCTATTTACAAACACAGAGGCAAAATCAAAGGCTACAGCTGGAAAGGTTGGAAGCTGGAAAGATTCCCCCATGGGTTGCAGGAATCATGGGTGAGGAGGGGTGGGGCAAAAGGCAGCTAGTTTTTTGTTTCAAGTCTTAAAACTTTGACTCATCAATTTATGTACATGCAGGGAAGAAGTCAAGATGGCGGCATAGGTGGACTCTGAACTCACTTCCTCCCATGGACACAACAGACCTACACTACTCTTGGAACAATTATCCCTGACAGAGAACCTAAAGCTGGGTAAGAGGAACCCCTGCAGCAAACGACAGTCCTGACTGAGGTTGAAGAGGCAGAACTTCTCTTCTGGAGAGAGAAAAATCCACCTTCACAAGCCGCTGCACATCATTGCCCCCCAGGAGCAATCCAAAGGTACGCACCCTTCCCTGGAAGAGTCAGGGACCTGATCCAGGGAGCGTTGCCACTATAAGCATTTTTTGGACAACTGAGACGAGTGTCATAATATCAGGCTTTGCCGGCTACTAACAACAATAGGGAATATCCCCAGAAAAGCTGGGACATAAGGAAATTAAAGCCGGCTCTTAAAGGGCCACATGCACAAATTCACCCATTTTGGAAAGCAACCTAAATTCACCAGAAAGAATGGTGCACAGTCCTTTTGTGAAAAGAGACGCACCTGATAGGCTCTGGGTGCATCTTGGTGAGAGGTGAGACCTCTTCAGGGACTGAGACATTGGTGGCAGCCATTGTTATGACCTGGTGCAGGTGTGCTGACAAAGATGCTGGCAGACGCCATTGGAGTTCTCCCACTGGCCTGGTAGCCCAGGGTCTGCTGAACTAGAGCTTGATTTTATCCAGCTCAGCCAAGGCAAGCAGCCCACCCTAGGGACTGGCCCCACCTAACAACAAGCCCTCAGGCAACTTGTGGGCCTGCACAGGCTAGGCGCCTGGATTTCTGTGGCCAGGTGAGTGGGCCCACCCCTGTGGGGCAGGGCGTGTGCGAGGAGCGGGTGGAGAGTGTGGGGCATTGGTGGAGTGCATGGTGCCCCTGCTGTGGGGCGACTGGGTCCACTCCATGGGGTTGGGGTGCTCGCACAGGGCAGGACTGTGTTTATGGAGTGTGTGGCCCTGGGGGTGGTGGGGCTTGTCAGCTGCAGAAGATTTGTGCTTCTCAAACAGCCACATAGGGGATTGGCCCCAACTTCCAAAACCTAAAACAATTGGCTGCTCCTGTGCCTGGGGCCAGCCCCACCTAGCTGCAATCCTCAGAGAGCTGACAAGATTCTTATAGGCCAGAGGTCTATAGCAATTGTAAGCCCCTGAGTCTAACAACCAGCCATGCTGGGGGCCCACTCACTTAACAGAAAAACTGCAACAGGAATGTGCTGTTACACCTTGCAGCCAACTATGCTGGGGCTCCCCAACACACAATAGAGACTGAAGGGTCCACAACAACCACACACAGTGGAGCATTACAACCAGCTGGCCGGGGGGACAGCTCAGCCTCCCTGGGCACCTACAGTAAGAGCAATCCTGCCACAACAGGAGGATACACATAGCCCACATGGGTGTCACTCCTGGAAAATTTGGAACTGGTGACGAGAGGGAAGCACACTATTGGGCCTCATAAGGCATCACTTACATAAGGTTACCTCTCCAAGATCAAGAGCCACTTCTGACCTACCTAATACATCGATATGAGCACAGAGAAAGAGGCAAAATGAGGCAGCAAAGGAATACGTTCCAAGTAAGGTAACAGAACAAAACCACAGAAAATGAACTAAATGAAACAGAGCAATATACCTGACAAAGAGTTCAAACAAAGAGTCATAAGGATGCTCACTGATCTTGGGAGAAGAATGGATGAACTCAGTGAGAACATCAACAAAGAAATGGAAGATATAAAAAAGAACCAATAGGAAATGAAGAACACAGTAGTGGAAATGAAAAATTCACTAGAGGTACTCAAAAGCAGGGTAGATAATACAGAAGAACAGATCAGCAAGCTGGATGAAAGGCTAGAGGAAATCACCCAAGCTGAACAGATAAAAGAAAAAGGAATTAAAAAGAGTGAGGACAGTCTAAGGGACCTCTAGGACAACATCAAGCACACTAACATCCATGTTATGGATGTCCCAGAAGGAGAAGAGCAAGACAAAGGGGCAGAGAATCTATTTGAAGAAATAATAGCTGAAAACTTTCCTAACCTAAGGAAAGAAACAGACATCCAGGTACAGGAAGCACAGAGAGCACCAAAAAATATAAACCCAAAGAGGCCCACACCAAGACATATCATAATTAAAATCTCCAGAATTAAAGATAAAGAGAGAATCCTAAGGGCCACAAGAGAAAGGCAACAAGTTACATATAAAGGAAACAGCACAAGGCTATCAACTGACTTCTCAGCAGAAACCTTACAAGCTAGAAGAGAGTGGTACGATATATTTAAAGTGCTATAAGGAAAAGACCTACAGCCAAGAATATTCTACCTGGCAAGGTTATCATTCAGAATGGAAGGAGAGATAAAGAGTTTCCCAGATGAGCAAAAACTAAAGGAGTTTATCAACAAGAAATCAGTCCTACAGGAAATGCTACAGGGACTTATTTAAGGGAGAAAGAGAAGACCACAAATAGGAAAAAATTATCTATTTCCATGATAAGAGGGTAACGGATACAAACGCACAAAAACGACGTTAGATATATCAAAAACATAAAATGTGGTAGGAAGGCAGTAAAAGAGCAGAGCTTTTAGAAAGAGGGCAAACTAAAGAGACCATCAACTTAATACAGATTGCTATATACATAGGTTATTAGATATGAACCTCATAGTAATCACAAACCAGAAACCTATAATAAATACATGAAAAACTATGAGAAAGGAATCCAAACATAATACTAAAGAAAGCCATCAAACCACAAAGGAAGACAGCAAGAGAAGAAGAAAGGAACAGAGAAGAACTACTAAAACACCCAGAAAAATAGTTGAAAAATGGCAATAAGTACATACTTATCAATAGTTACTTTAAATGTCAATGGACTGAACGCTCCAATCAAAATGCACAGAGTGGCTGATTGGATAAAAAAACAAGACCCATATGTATGCTGCATACAAGAGACACACGTCAGACTTACAGACACTCACAAACTGAAAGTGAAGGGATGGAAAAAGACACTCCATGCAAATGGCAATAAAGAGAAAGCTGAGGTAGCAATACTTGTATCAGACAAAATAGAGTTTAAAACAAAAACTGTAACAAGAGACAAAGAAGGGCACTACATAATGATCAAGTGAACAATCCAACAAGAGTATATGACACTTATAAATATCTATGCACCCAACATAGGAGCACCTGAACATGTAAAGCAATTATTAACAGACATAAAAGGAGAAATAGTAACACAATAATAGTAGGGGACTTTAATACTCCACTTACACCAATGGATAGATCATCCAAACAGAAGATCAATAAGGAAACATTGGCCTTAAATGACACCCGAGACTAGATGGATTTAGTAGATATATACAGAATATTCCATTCAAAGACCGAAGAATACACATTCTTTTCAAATGCATATGGAACATTCTCCAGGACTGATCATATATTAGGCCACAAAACAAGTCTCCATAAATTTAAGACGATTGAAATAATACCAAGCATCTTTTCTGACTACAACGGTATGAAACTAGAAATCAACTATAGGAAGAAAATCAGAAAAGCCACAACTATGTGGAGATTCAACAAAATGCTGCTGAACAACGATTGGGTCAACGAAGAAATCAAAAATTACCTGAAGACAAATGAAAATGAAAATATGACATGCCACAATTTATGAGATACAGCAAAAGCGGTTCTAAGAGGGAAGTGTATAGCAATACAGGCCTACCTCAACAAACAAGAAAAATCTCAAATAAACAATCTAACAGTGCACTGAAAGGAACTGAAAAAAGAAGAACAAACAAAGCCCCAAATCAGTATAAGGAGGGAAATAATAAAATTCAGAGCAGAAATAAGTGAACTAGAGACTAAAAAACAATAGAAAAAAATCAATGAAACCAAGAGCTGGTTCTTTGAAAAGATAAACAAATTGACAAACCTTTAGCTAGACTCACAAAGAAAAAAAGAGAGAAGGCTCAAATAAATGAAATCAGAAATGAAAGAGGAGAAATGACCATGGACACCTCAGAAATAGAAAAGATTATAAACGAATACCATGAAAAGCTATATGTCAACAAATTGGATAATCTAGAAGAAATGGATAAATTCTTAGAATCACACAACCGTCCAAAACAGAATCAAGAAGAAATAGAGAATTTGATTAGGCCAATCACCAGTAAGGAGATCGAAACAGAAATCAAAAACCTCCCAAAAAATAAAAGTCCAGGACCAGACGGCTTCCCTGGTGAATTCTACCAAACATTCACAGAAGACTTAATACCTATTCTTCTCAAACTCTTCCAAAAAATTGAAGAGGAGGGGAAGCTTCCTAACTCATTCTACAAAGCCAACATTACCCTGATACCAAAACCAGACAAGGGCAACACAAATAAAGAAAAATACAGGCCAATATCATTGATGAACATCAATACAAAAATCCTCAACAAAATACAAGCAAATCGAATACAACAATACATTAAAAAGATCATACATCATGATCAAGATTTATTCCAGGGATGCAGGAATAGTTCAACATCCGCAAATCAATAAACGTGATACATCACCTTAACAAAATGAGAATAAAAATCACATGATCATCTTAATAGATGCAGAGAAAGCATTTGACAAGATACAGAATCCATTTATGATTTAAAAAACTCTGAATAAAATAGGTATAGAAGGAAAGTACCTCAACATAATAAAGGCCATATATGACAAACCCACAGCTAATATCACTCTCAATGGTAAAAAACTGAAAGCTATCCCTCTAAGAACAAAAGCCAGACAAGGATGCCCACTTTCATCACTCCTATTTAACATAGTATTGGAAGTCCTAGCCAGAGCAATCAGGCAAGAAAAAGAAATAAAAGGGATCCAGATTGGAAAGGAAGAAGTGAAACTGTCACTATTTGCAGATGACATGATTTCATATATAGAAAACTCTACTAATCCACCAAAAAACGTTGAGAAATAATAAATGAATATGGCAAAGTTGCAGGATACAAAATCAATATACGAAAATCAGTTGTGTTTCTATACACTAACAATGAAGTAGCAGAAAGAGAAATTAAGAACACAATCCCATTTACAATTGCAACAAAAAGAATAAAATACCTAGGAATAAACTTAACCAAAGAGGTGAAAGATCTGTACACTGAAAACTATAAAACGTTGTTGAAAGAAATTGAAGAAGACACAAAGAAATGGAAAGATATTTTGTGCTCTTGGATTGGAAGAATTAACATAGTTAAAATGTCCATACTTCCTAAAGCAATCTATAGATTCAATGAAATCCCTACCAAAGTTCCAACAACATTTTTCACATAAATAGAAAAAAGAATGCTGAAATTTATATGGAACAACAAAAGACCCTGAATAGCCAAAGGAATCCTGAGAAAAAAGATCAAAGCTGGAGGTATCACACTTCCCTTTCCCTTCCCTGGCAAGGGAAACAGTAGAAAAAATAAACAAATGGAACTACATCAAACTAACAATCTTCTGCACAGCAAAGGAAACCATCAACAAAACGAAAAGACAACCTAACAACTGGGAGAAGATATTTGCAAACCATGTATCTGATAAGGGGCCCAAAACATATAAGGAACTCATACATCTGAACAACAAAAAAACTAACAACCCAATTAAAAAATGGGCAAAAGACCTGAACAGACCTTTCTCCAGAGAAGATATACAGATGGCCAATAGGCACATGAAAAGATGTTCCACTTCACTATTTATTAGGGAAATGCAAATCAAAACTACAGTGAGATATCACCTCACTCCCGTCAGAATGGCTATAATTAACAGGACAGGAAACAACTGTTGGAGAGGATGTGGAGAGAAGGGAACACTCATACACTGCTGGTGGGAGTGCAAACTTGTGCAGCCACTATGGAAAACAGTATGGAGATTCCTTGAAAAATTAAGAATAGAACTACCATATGATCCAGCTGTTCCACCGCTGGCTGTTTATCCAAAGAACATGAAAACACACATGTGTAAAGATATATGCACCCCTATGTTTACTGCAGCATTATTCACAATAGCCAAGACTTGGAAACAACCTAAGTGCCCATCAAGGGACGAATGGATAAAGAAGATGTGGTATATATACACAATGTAATACTACACAGCCATAAGAAATGATGAAATCCAGCCATTTGTGACAACATGGATGGACATTGAGGGTGTTATGCTTAGCGAAATAAGTCAGATACAATATGAACTCACTCATAAGGAGAAGATAAAAACAACACAAAATAAACACATAGAGACAGAGATTGGATTGGTGGTTACCAGAGGGGAAGGGGGGAGGGAGGAGGGTGAAAGAGATGATTAGGCTCATGTGTGTGGTGATGGATTGTAATTAGTCTTTGGGTGGTGAACGTGATGTAATCTATGCAGAAATAGAAGTATAATGATGTATACCTGAAATTTATATAATGTTATAAAACAATGTTACCACAATAAAATAAATAAATGTTTAAAAGAACAGAAGTAATCAAAGGCTGATTATAATAACGTATTGTTATCCCCACTTTTCTGAAGCATGTGCCTATTAGCAGAAACATGAACTGTTTCTAATAAATGCTCAATAAATATTTGTTCAATGAATGGAAAAAAATTATGTACATGCATATCTTTGACAACAGTATAACTTTTCAAAATGGAAATTTAACTAGTTAATATAAAAAAGAAAAGGAAGCAAAGTGGGACTCAGTGATCTTCAAGGCACCTGCCAACACAGGCCGTCTTAGTGGCTCCCCAGCCTCCGAATACTCACTCCCACAGGTGCAGCCCACACTTCTCAGTGTTGCTGGGTCACAGATAACCTTGTCCCCATAGGAGTCTCCTCTTCCCAATAGCACTGGATGGAGAGTAGGAGGCCTCCAGAGACGAGGTATATTGTTGTGTCCTGTCACTTTGGGAAGCCTGGGTCTAGTCACTGTCCCTCTGGGAGCCTGTTTCCTCATTTAAAAAATGGGAGCTGCTGGTTGCCATGAGGTTTAAATGACATAACAGATGGGCAGCATCTAATACAGCACATGGCCCTCAGTTGGCAACCAGTGGGCATCCATTCTGTTCTCATGACCAAGGGCTGGGAGTAGGGGCTTCTGCCGTAGGTTCTCGCACCTGAGACATCAAAGAGGGTATGCAACACCAGGCAGGTGTCCTGTTCATCACCACCCCATTCATAGAGGAGTGTAGAACTACATTCCAGGGCTACTCACATGCATTAGGGATCATCTGTTCCTTTAGGTGTAGTCTAGGCCACTGCCATGCTGCTCTGAGGTGACCACATAGTCAGCCCATGAGGGGTGGTCCTCTGTTTTGACACTTTGCCAGAAATACAAATTTCCCAGATTCCTCAGGGAATTTCCTCAGAACCCTCACATTCATAGACACACACACACAAACACACACACACAGACACACACACACACAGTTGTTTGACCATCTGAGATCAAGGAGCATGACCCCTATTCAGGCTACAGTGAGACTGTCCCAGCCTCTAGGGCCTGACAAAGGTCCCTACCTGTGATGATTCCCCAGCAATCTCGTCGTCGGGGCTGTTTTTCCCCACAGACCCGTGAAAATAGTAGTATACCACTCCTGCAGGAAGGTGAAGAAAGACTTGTTAAACCATTGAAAAGAGGGATGTAATTATTTTTAAATACCAATATTTATAATATTCCAGAAATCATATACTTTTAAACTATTTAAACTTGTGGTGAAAGATGTTAGGTATTAACTTGAAATGTGTGAGGGGACATTTTTCATGCCATTGCAGTGTCAACTAGACCTCAGTTACTTTTCAGTTTGCCCAAACTGAGCCCGTCTCAACATTTGTCAGTCCTTACCAAGCAACTACTTCACTGGATGGCCTGCAACCAACTTCTGCAATTCAAAGTATCCATGCTTGCTCTGGCCATGGTTAGTTTGGAAATGGAGAAACTCATTCCTGATTGGCTTCCTCTTACAATTGAACTGCTTCAGAAAGCACAGATGGATAGCTCCCAGTTGATCCACTGTCGGGAGCTTGTGGCACATCACCTTTCTACTCTACAGTCTTCCCTGCCTCTAAATTCCGTTTATGTCTACCAGCCCCTCAAGCACACCCTGGTGACCTGTGACAAAGGAGTGTTCAGATTACATCCCTCCTCTGTCCCAGGCCCAGATTTCTCCAAGGACAACAGCAAACCAGAAGTGCCAGTCAGAGGTACAGCAGCCTTCTGCCATCATCTCCCAGCGGCCAGTGGGTGCAAGCATACCTCTGCTAAACGCAAAGTAGAGGAAATGGAAGTGGATGACTTCTACGATGGAATCAAACGGCTCTATAACGAAGATAATGCTTCTGAAAATGTGGGTCCTGTGTGTGGCACTGATTTATCAAGGCAAGAGGGACATGCTTCCCCTTGTCCACCTTTGCAGCCTGTTTCTGTCATGTAGCTTCAGGTGTTGAACTTCAAGTGCAAATTAAGGTCGACTATAGGAATGGGAACGTGGAAAACTAGGAGAGGCTATATAAATGTGTATACCTTTTCAGGCTGATTTGAAGTGAGCCATAAAAACAAAAAAAAACCCGTTTCCTTGTGTGGCTAATTATAATTCAGCATTATTTAAGCACTTAAAGACCAAAAAAAGTGTGAAATTCAAAAGATCCCCAATTTTTTTTTGACATACTTTCTTTGTAGTGTTGGTCAGTTCCACTTTTTTCTCTGCTAAAATGTAGATTGCCCCCGTGTCAAAAATTCACATTTGATATTTTTAAAAGTTTCAAAGTTCATAGCTAGCAAACCCTGTCCCCAACGTCCTGATTTAACTTGCCTCTTGCTTTTGCTTGCTTCTTCATTGAATACTTAATGAATTTTATGCATGTTGATCTATAGCCTGATTTCCACTGATTAGGAAACCCTCAAAATTATTTTTTAGCAATTTAGTGAACAGATTATTTCATTGTGACAGCCATGTTTAATCTATAATTCAAATCCTAATTAATCTGAAAACGGTACTTGAAAATTGCCCCATATGAATCAGAGGTATTAATAGAAAAAGGACTCACATTACCACGTTGATTGTTGTGTTAGTCTCATTTCAAGTTCTAGAGTTTGGAAACAAAATTGTTTTCATTTTTGTTTATCTTAAAGTGAAGCTTAAAAGTGGCATGTAATTAGGACACTGACAGATTTGTTGAAAGCATCTTTGACAGTTGTATAAAAGAATTTGTGATAAAGTTAATATATCCAAGTGCTCACCAAAGAAACATGTAACGACTAAAATTACATTTTTTTTTTTGTAACTGATCAGTTTTCACTCATATATAATCAGTAGGAGAGACTGTGTAGATGTTGGAGCAGCTCTATGATTGGCGTCTGTAACATGTAATTGAATTCAGTACCCTAGTTTTATGTTAAGCTATTAGGATTTTCTCGGTAAAAGTTATTCCCCCTGCCTCCCAGCCTACCTGTATTTCTCTTAACGACTTCTGGATCCTGAGCTCCCTGTGCAGTTTGAAGAAGGTATTGCAGGTCAGAACCATGTACTGATGATAAAAGCCTCTGGTAGCAATAAAAGTTGTCCTTAAAAAAAAAAAAATGTGTGAGGGGATATATTGTTTTTCCAAATGTATGCAAGCAAATATTTGAAGATCACTGCTGTAGGATGTTATTATGTTGTGTGGGTTTTTTAGTTTATTTGCGGGGGGGGCTGGCGGGAGGAAGTATGGGGTTTAGAGTTAGACATGGGTTCAAATCCCAGGTTCACTATGAAGGTGCAGAGGGAAGAAAGGGAGAAAGAAGGCCAGCTTTGGCTCCGAGCAGAGTAGAGCTCCTGGCGAGCCAGGTACCTGGCAACCTCAGGAGGGGGTCTCTGAGAGCCCTGGTGGCACCTGGAGACTGAGGTAGCTCTGAGGGGAGAACCAGTTTCATCCCCAACTCACCCCAGCACTGAGGCCCTTACCTATAAGAAGGAAGATCTGTGCTACATACAGGGTCCTGTAGAGCCTGGAAGGAAAGCAGAGCTGAGTAGGAGGCTGGGGTCTCCCGTGCCCTCACCAGTGGTCCTGGCTTTCCTCCCCAATCTGAGCCCCAGGACCTACTCCACCAGGGCGTGTCCAATCAACACTTCTGGATGAATCAATCCATCAGCTGTAACAGGGCTCAGCCTGGGCTCTCTGATGACTGGCTGCCATGACTCTGTGTGTCAGCCTACTTCAAAAGTCAAACTTGGTGCCTGGAGCACACAAGGACCCCCTGATCCCCTCCTGTCTCCTATCCTCCTTTACTTGTTTACATGGGTCCTTCTTAGTTGCTCATTCAGCACCGGATTAACTCTTCTCCCAGCAGCCCTCCAAAGCCCTCTCTACTCTGGACTGACAGATGCCACAACCAGATTAGAAATAATATCCCATGACTGAACCTCCTCTTCTGGGACCCCCTCCCTTGGCACAAGCAGAGCGTCTTGGCACTACCAGGATGGTGGCTACCTGCCTACACACACACACAGGCATGTCTCCCCTGCAAGGACCAGGCCCTCCATCCTGACCCTGAGACCCTGGGACACTGTAACAATCAGGGACAGGGGAATAGAAAACCCTATTTTCCCTGCCTCTTGGGCCCAAGTAGGGGTCCCCCTTTCTGATTGTTCCAGGCATGGTAACAGGGCCCAACCACACTTTGCCTCTCTCTCTGGCAGCATAGACCAAACACCATTTTCAGTCCAAGAAGAGAAGATGGGCCACAGTCAGTGCATCACACAGGCCCAGGAACCCAATGTTCCTCTACACCATGGCTTGGAGGGATCCCAATAGGCCAGAGGCAGTTGGGGGAATGGCAAGGACCTCACCGGCAGGGCTCAGCCAGGGGTTGGCCTGCTGGAGGTCAGACTCAGGATGGAGTGGGCTAGAACTAGGAGCTTGGAAAACGCTCAGGAATTTCTCCCAAGACCTCTGCCCCAAACAAAAGATGGTTTCAGTACCCTTAGAGCTAGAGAGGTAGATTCCAGGGAATCAGGATGGGAAAAGAGGGTTGGGATAGGATTAAGGAAAAAGATATAGCTCTATTGAACATTTGGTGTAAAATGTCCCCAGGTGTAGGTGGCTAACTACAATAGTAAATAATCAGGATTAAAAACTGCTAACATTTTAAAGTATTTTCTGTGTTATGCAGCATTTTTGGAATAATTTTGGGAGTATTGGGGGAGATTCCCTATCCTCCTCAAAATAACCTCTGTGTCTGGAATCCCCCCATCAGTGTCAGAATTCCATACAAACTGACACCGTTGTTAAGTCAAGGTCTCCAATGTGAGCTGGGCCCTCAGTGTGGCCCACCAAGCCTCCATTTCCCAAGTCATCTTCCCATCCTCCACAGGGACTATTTCAGAATCTCTCTTTAAACCTCCAACCCCATCTCTGCCTTCCTCAATTTCGGCAAAGAACACAGGCACCATCAGAGGGGAGTTCCCTTGACTTTCTGCCACCAAACCAATCCATTTTCTGCTTTCACATTTCCTCTTCAGGGAGGAGGCTGTCCTCCCCGCTCTGAGGCTAGCCCCACTCCTGCACTCCATTCCATCTGGTCTTCTCACAACCTGGGTGTTTGAGGGGCCCCTCTCCCACTTGTGTATTCAGCCTTTCCTTCTCTTCTCAGTCCTTCATATCAGCATTTAAACACATTTCTTGTCTCTTCCATTAAAAAAAAAAAATTCTCCCTTGAACCCAAATCCCTTCTCCAGCTACTGTCTTAATTGTCCCTTACCCTAGACAAGTCTCCTTGAAGGAGCTGTCTACATGGATGTTTTCACTCCTCTCCACCTCTCCCTCACTCCACAACCCCTTCAATCTGTCTCTGTCCCTCTCAACCTCTGAAACCTCTCTCACCAAGGTCACCCATATGCTCCTAGGTCATCAAATCCATCTAGTGAGTCCTTTTCAGGCCTCGGCTCACTTCACCTCTCTGAGGAACACTACATCATCTCCCTTCTGAATCACCTCATCTGGTAACACTGCCAGCAATGTATTCAACAGTAAGCTTTGTTAGCCTTTTATTACTTGGTATGAGTGATGTTATTAGGTTTCTTCTGAGATGAGGTCTAGTTGCGGAAAGGAGAGAAAATGAGTTCTGAGAGAGAGGAGAAGAGGGGAGAAGGGGATGCCAAGTAGGAAAGGATACAGAAAAGGTAGGCTAGGAGTCATAAACACAATTTTCACCTGCTTGGGGGTGGTTTACTGAGGGCAGCCTTTCGAGCTTGCTTAGCAAATATGCCAACCTTGATGACGTTAATGATTTGTAGAATATCCTTTGACCATATCAGTGTCAAGGCAGCCTGCTCACCTCCCCTCAGGCTCCAGGACCAAGCCTAAGAAGGGCACTGGAGCCCAGCTGAGTCTGGTAGTCCAGTTCACAGCCCCTCCCTTTCACATGGAGAGTGGTGTCTATGTGTCACGTCATGTCTTAGGGGGCTTTATGACAGGACAACCTCTCAAACCTTCACCAGAGCAATTTCTCACTTGCCTCAGGGTGGGTTTAAATCCCCACCAGTCAGAGGCAGCACGTCTGTAGGTATCTCTTCAGTTCCATTCAATGCCATCAACAATGTCGGAGCACCTATAATGTGCCAAACTCTATGCAAGGTCCTGTAGGGACACAAAAACACAAAGGTGTAAGATTCAGTCTTGTCACATAACACAATAATCACATTTTCTGAATTCAAAAGAAGAACACAGCCTGACAACTTCTAAGTGTCATCCATTCATCCATTCATTCAACCAGTGTCTGCTGAGCTTCCATTTGGGGCCAGGAACAATGCCGAGGGGACCGAAAGCTAAACAGGACACAGAGCCTGCCCTTGAGAAGCTTGAAGACAACAAATAGACATCTTTTGACTCAAAATAATAATTTCTACCATCCTCAAATTACTATAAATATAACTAAATAATAATTACAAAACTATGGATGGCTAAAACTGAGGAATGCCTTAGTTTCACAAACACACGAAACATTTACCAAGACAGACCTTATTATAGCCATAAAACAAGCCTGAATAATTTTTAAAGAGTCAAGTCAGTTCACGTGTGTTCCTTAACTACAATTGAATTAAATTAGATGTCAGTAACAGAAAGATCCCTGGAAAATACCCAAATATTTGGAAAGTAAACAAAACACCTTTAAATAACATATGGGTGAAACAAAAAATCAAAAGGAAAGTTAGAAACTATTTTGAACTGAATAAAAATGAGAAAAATATCAAAATTTTTGGGATGCAGCTAAAGCAGTACCAAGAGGGAAATTCATAGTACTAAAATACCTATATTAGAAAATAAGAAATGTCTCAAATCAATGACCTCAGTTTATACCTTAAGAAACTAGAAATGCAAAAACAAATGAACCCAAAGCAAGAACAAGAAAGAAAATAAAAAAGATCAGAGTAGAAATAAGTGAAACAGAAAACAGAAAAGCAATACAAAAAACCAATAAAACTAAAAGCTGGCTTTGTGAGATCAATAAAATGTATAATCCTCTAGACAGAAAAGATCAGGAAAAAAAGAAATAAGACATAAATGATCAATATCAAGAATAATAAAGGCAACAATTCATACAGTTTCTACAGACACTCAAATGATAATAAGGAAATATTATGAACAATGCTATGCCATAATGTTGTCAAACTTATGCCAGTAAGTTTGACAACACAGATGAAATCGAAAAAATCTTTATTTTTTTTTTTTAAAGATTTTATTTATTTATTTTTCCCCCAAAGCCCCAGTACATAGTTGTCTGTCATAGCTGCACATCCTTCTAGTTGCTGTATGTGGGACGCGGCCTCAGCATGGCTGGAGGAGTGGTGCCTCGGTGCGCACCCGGGATCCGAACCCGGGCCGCCGGCAGTGGAGCGGACGCACTTAACCGCCAAGCCACGGGGCCGGCCCGAAAAAATCTTTAAAGGACACAAAATACCAAAGCTCATTCAAGAAGAAATATATAACCCAAATAACGCTATATCTATTAAAAACATGGAATTTATTTGCCTTTCTACAAAGAAAACTTCAGGCCCATATGGCTTCGCTAGTGAATTATACCAAACTTTTAAGGAAGAAATAATATAAATTCTACACAAACTCTTCCAGAAAAAGAGAAGGGAATATTTCCTAATTCATTCTATGAGGGCAACATTATCTGATACCAAAACCAGACAAAGATGACACAAGAAAACTACAGATAAACATCCTTCATAAACATAGTGCAAATATTATTAATGAAATCTCATCAAAGTGAAACCAACAACATATAAAAAGGATAATACACATAGATACAGAGACTAGACTGGTAGTTACCAGAGGGAAAGGGGGAAGGGAGGAGGGTGAAAGGGGGTATCAGGGCACATGTTTATGGTGATGGATGGTGATTAGGCTTTGGGTGGTGAACATGATGTAGTGTACACAGAAATAGAAATATAGTGATGTACACCTGAAACTTATATAATGTTATAAACCAATGTTACCTCATTAAAAAAATGGGTTGGGGGGGAAAGAAGGCATAACTAACGAAATTCAGGAATTAAAAAGTGGGGGATAATTACTTTATATCCTAATTCACCATTTGGCAACCTATAGTAATATTAACAGTGTTGTGTATTGTGGCTTAACTTTTTATTGTCTAAATAATATATGATGCTCATGTATATAACTTAGAAAAACAGATACCAAAATAAAGTATAGTTCCACCATTCAAAAAAAAAAAAAAGCATAATACATCATTACCAGAGGAGTTATCCTCAGGAATGCAAGGTTGGTTCAACCTTCAAAAACCAAACAATATAATTTCACCTTATTTACAGAGTAAAAAAGAAAAACTATACACTTATCTCAATAAATGCATAAAAAACACTAGACAAAACCCACACACGTTTCTGAAAAAAACTCTAAGCAAACTAGGTCTAGCTGGGAACATCCTCAACCTAATGAAGGGCATCTATGAAAACCTAGAGCTAACAATATACTCAATGGTAAAATACTGAATGCTTTCCCCCTAAGTTGAGGAATAAGGCAAAGATGTTTGCCCTCATCACTTCTACACAACATTGCACTCCAAGTTTTAGACAGTGAAAGAGAAGTAAAGAGACAAGAAAGAGAAGTAAAAGAAAACCAATTGAAAAGGGAGAAGTAAAATTGTCTTTATTTGCAGACAACATGATTGTGTATAAAATCCTACGAGATCATCCAAAAAGCTAGCAGAGTATAGTAAGGTTGAAGGATAACAAGATGAATACATAAAAATCAATTATATTTCTGTGTACCACTCTAAAAAATAAAGTCTATTAAAAAATCAATTATATTTCTATATAAAAGCAATGAAAAATTGGGAATTGAAATTTTAAAAAATACCACTTGTGATAGCATCAAAAATACGAAATACTTAGGGGAAAATCCGACAAAAGATGTGTACAAGATTGTACACTAAAAACTACAAAACATTTCTGATAGAAATTAAAGATTAATGAGATTTAAATAAATGAAGAGATATACCATGGTCATTTATCAGAAGATTTAACATTGTAAGATGTCAATTCCACCCTCAAATCGATCTATATATTCAGTGTAATTGCAACAAAAATTCCAGTAAATGTTGTTGTTGTTGAAATCAATATGCTATTTCTAAAGTTCATATGGAAACGCCAAGACCTAGAATAGCCAAACAATTTTGAAAAAAGCAATGTTGGACAGTAATCAAGACAGTATGAGATTGCTGATATCAAGACAGATGGAACAGAATAGAATCTAGATATAGACCCATATATTGTTAACTGATTTTAGACAAAAGTGCAAATACAATTCAGTGGATGAAAATTGTAAAATAAAAAAATAATAAAAAATAAAAATAAAATAAATAAAATAAAAATAAAAATAAATAAATAAAATAAAAAAACAATAAAATTGTAAAATTGAAAAAGTGCAAATACAATTCAGTCTTTCTAATAAGTGGTCCTCAAATAATTGGATATTCATATAGAAAAAAATTGACTTCAATTCATATGTCACACCATATACAAAAATTAACTCAAAATTAATCATAGACCTAAGTGTAAAACCCAAAACTGTACAACTTCTAGAAGAAAACATAGGAGAAAATCTTTGTGACCATGGATTAACCAAAGATACCTCGAATATAACACCCAAACCATGACCCATAAGAGAAAAAAATTGATGAATTGGACTTCATCAAAATTAAATTTTTCTGTTCTTCTAAAGACACTGCTAAAAGAATAGAAAGATAAGCCACAGACTGGAAGAAAATATTTGCAAATTATATATCTAATAAAGAACCTGCCTAGAATATATAAAGAACTCTCAAACTCAATAATAAGAAAATAACAACCTAATTTTTTAAATGGGCAAAAGATTTGTACAGATGCTTCACCAAAGAAGATAAACAGATAGCAAATAAGCACATGAAAAGAGACTCCACATCATTGGTCATTAGGGAAATGCAAATTAAAACCATAATAAGATATTACTACACACTTATTAGACTCCCGCAAATTAAAAAGACTGACCATACTAAACATTGATGAGAAGGGATATAACTGAAACTCTCAACCACTGCTGATGGGAATTTAAAATGATAAAACTAATTCTTGAAGTTGGGAAATTTCTTTAAAAATAAAAATATATATATACACTATTACCTAGCCATTCCACTCTAGGTATTTACTCAAGAAAGAAAGCATATTCCATACAAAGACTTGTGCACAAGTATTCATAACAACTTTATTTGTAATAGCCAAAAACTGGAAACAACCCAAATGTCCATGAACAGGTGAATAAAGAAGCAAATTGTGGTATATCCATATAATGGAATATACTCAGCAATAGAAGGAAAGAACTATTGATATCTGTAACAATAAGAATGAATCTCAAAATAATCTTGCTGAAAGAAGCCAAACAAAGAAGAATACACACTGTATAATTCCATTTACATAAAATTTTACAAAATGCAAGTAAAGTTTAGTGACAGAAAGCAGATCAGTGGTTGCCTGGGGATGGGGGTGCAGTAGGGAGAGATGGGATGGAGGGATTACAAAGGTGCATGAGGAAGCTTTTACAGGTGATAGATATGTGCATTCTCTTAATTGTGGTGGTGACTTCACAGGTGAATAATATGTTAAGACTTACCAAATTGTACACATTAAACATGTGCAGTCTGCGGTATGTCAATTATACATCAATAAAGCTGTTTTTTAAAAAAGAGTAAAGTTATATGAACCATTCTATTATCTCCTTCTCCAGACTTCAAACATTTTAAACATTCTTTAAACAGTTAAACAGGTATTCACATAATCTCTAAAAGAACCCACCTCAACTCCCAATATAGAACAAACATGGATATTCTTTGTAAGGATAAGAAACAGAGTAAAGGCCTGTGAAAAGCAACGGCAGTCCAAAAGGAGGAATTCAGCATGATGATTCAGAGCAATGGTCTCCTATGTAACAGTTACAAAAAGAAAAAGAAGAAGAAAACTAGAAATGTTCTATTTTATATTCTCAAAAATATTCAAGAAGTCATTCTATTTATGAAACTGCAGCAGGCAGTAATAAAAATATAGCCTGATATAGGACAATAACTAAATTTTAAAATGTAATGGAAACAGTGAATAGCAGGTTGGATACTACAAAAAAACAATTAGTGAATTAAAAGAGAAGACCAAGAAATTCTCCTGGAATGCAGAGACAAAAGATAAAGCATAGAAATGTTGAGAGAAAAGATAGGAGATATGGAGGACAAACATAGAAGACTGAATAGACATATAAAAGAATATCAGGAGGAAGACAGTTGTGGGAGAAGCAATAAAAGAAAGAAACGAAAAACGTTCCTGGAAACAAAGAAAACCCTGACTCTTAAATCACATGCTTTTAAGTTAACATAATGAGGCAAAAGTAACACAAAGCGTTCCATATGTATACATACCCTGGTGAGATTTTTTAATTTTAAGAATAAAGGAAGCATTAAGGCAGAAAAAAAAGAATAAAGAATCAAAATGGCATCAGATTACCACATGAAATATTAAATGTCAGAGGACAATGGAATTTTGTTCTACAGAGTTTTGAGGGAAAATGATTGTGACTCAAGAATTCTATGCCGAGGGCCGGCCCTGTGGCTTAGCGGTTAAGTGCGCGGGCTCTGCTACGGGCGGCCCGGGTTCGGATCCCGGGTGCGCACCGACGCACTGCTTCTCCAGCCATGCTGAGGCCGTGTCCCACATACAGCAACTAGAAGGATGTGCAGCTATGACATACAACTATCTACTGGGGCTTTGGGGGAAAAAATAAATAAATAAAATTATAAAAAAAAAAAAAAAGAATTCTATGCCGAGCCAAGCCAGCTTTCTGTGTCAGGACAACAGAACGGTTCTCAGGAGCCACTGAGTTCAGATATCAGACTTCCACCTGGGTACACTGATTCTCTCCAACCTCAAACCATGAGATAAAACAAAGTAGATCTTAAATCCATAATAGTACTTTAAAACAACAAGTGGTGTCCTATTGAAGCAGAATAAAAGGAATCCCTCTAAAACGGAAGGCAGACAAGATGAGTTTGAGACGGGAAACAAAAGCACAAAATGCAGGCAGGAGAGCACCGCTGTGAAAGGTGGAGGGTCTCTGAGGGTCTCTGACTGTCTCTGAGTGATCATCAAAGTGGTAGATCTGGGGAGCAGGAGAGAACCCTCTCAGGATGATTGGTTGGGGGATTCACATGAAGCAAAAAGATGATTGAATACCCCTTTCCCCACCTGTGCCAGCAGACAAAAACAGATGCATCAACCACCAGATGAGAGCAGTGAAGGTGAGACTCCTTGGCCAGAGAAGTGCTAGATGACTGGTAACACACAGCAGGAATGGGGAGCCACAGTGCCCAGAGTCTAACCACAAGTAGCCCTTGCCTAGCAATGTCTTATCATGACCCCACATAGACTAATGGCACTCCACAGTAAATAAAAGTAAATAAAAGGAGTCTCTCTCATTCAAGGAGAGTCCAGCAGAGAATCTCAAATACAGACCTGAGCATTTAGCCAGAACTTACCAAACTTTTGAAGAAAACCAACACTCAGAAAGAGAGGCACCAAACTGTACAACAAACAAAACAACTAATGACTAAGGAAAAGAGTTAATAGAGAAAACCAAAGGAGACTTTTAAGTAAATATAATTAAAATCCTCAAGAAGATAAGAGAGAACATGGTACACATCAAATGTGAATTGTCTGTTAGGGAAAAGAAACAATTAGCTATTGTGGAAATAAAAATATAGCTGGTGAAATGTTGGCTTCCCATTACATTTAGGCCCTTTGAGGACTTCAAGTTTCAGCCATGAGGGAGTAGCTGGTATTGGATTTACACTCCCGCAATAAACAAATGTAAAAGAACAAAATATGTACAACAACAACTATTTATAGGCATGGAGAGGAACCAACGCAGGGCTGTGATTCTTGAGAGGTGAGCCCCAAATTCACCCAGGTTTTCTGCTGAGGATATTTTCCTAAGTGTGGCCTGGAGAGGTGAAGCCAGGACAGAGAGCAGCACTCGTATTGGGTACAGGAGGCAGTGATTAGAGTTCAGGGGCTGCTAGTGCGACTGGGATTTGAGAGGCAGGGAATCAAAGTGAAGGCAATCACAGGCAGGGAGCCTGAAAGATCTGTATAAAGATGCTCCTCAAGTCCCCGGCCAACCAGTAGGTTGAGCAGATGAGACAGCCCAGCAGACAATAGCTTCTGGGAGCTGAGAGCTGAGAGCTGAGAGGGAAATTCCAACTTCCCCAGTGCTAGAATGACACTGGAGATTGGGCCTGGCCAGAGTAAAGAGATCTTGGTGCACAATCCCTGCATTCAGTTGAGATTCCAGAAAAGCACCACCCTAGGAGTAAGGACTACACCTAGAAGTCTGGGCAAATCTAAAAGAGTTCCAACCAATTCAAGCCTAAATTCGAGCCTCAAAGCCTGCCAAAACAAAACTTACTATTCCTTTAGAGAAAATTAATATAATGCACAACATATCCATGTTGTATAGCTTATGACAAAAAGTTACTAAACTTGTAAAGAAGCGGGAAAAATTATCTGATATTAAAGAGATAAAATAGTCAAAACTGACCCAGGGATAATCTAAATATTGGCGTTAGCAGCCCTAATATTCCCCACTTCCTAGTATTCAGTCCTGTGGAATGTCCTCCTTTTGAGTGTGGTCTGCATTTACTGACTCACTTCTAAAGAATAAATTTGATAGACCTGAGATGTCACTTCCAAAATATTACAAAATAGATAGTGGCTTCCATCTTGGATGCTCACTCACTCTCTGAACAATTGCCATGGGGGAGAACAGGTGCTATATAATGAGACAACCCTGTGGGGCAACCCGCTTGAAGAGGGATCAAGGCCTGCCAACAATCACGTGAGTGAGCTTGAACGTGGATACCATGTGACACCACCATCACCCCTGCATTGCACTCTCCTCCCCTACCCCAGTTCGCCCTTCAGTGAGATCACAGCACCAGCTGACTGTTTGACTGCCACCTCATGGGGGACCTCGAGCCAGGGGCACTCAAATAATCAAACCACCTGGCCTCCTGGACCACAGAAACTGTGAGATAATAAATGTTTGCTGTTTTAAGCTGCTAAGTTTTGAGGTAATTCGTTCATAGCAATAGATAAAATGAACATTCTAGGATACAATATACAATATCTAACATTAAGAACTCACTGGGTGGGTTTAATAGCAGACTGGACACAGCAGAAAATAGAATTCATGTGGGGAACAGGTACAAGATGCTCTGTGAGTAATAAATGCTCTGTTCCTGATCCAGAGGTCTTGTGTTTCTGTTAGGGTCTGAATATACATGCACACGCTATGTGTAAAACACGCTATGTTCCCTGTTTGGAAGACTCAACAGTAGAAAGATGTCATTTCTATATTCAACATAATCTGAATCAAAATCTCAATGAGATTATTTCTTTTTATAGTGACTAGCTGATTTTAAAAATAATTCAGTTTTAAAAATGTACAAAATTGCCAAAAATATTGGAAAAATAAGACTTCTTCTAGGAATGTCAAAACATACCTAAACCATTAGCAATTAAAATTGTGTGGTACTGAGAAAAATAGACAACTCAGTGAAACAGAAATTGTCTCATGTGTTTTTAGGTCCTTAGAATACGATAAAGACATATTTTGATTGTGTGAGAAAAGGTATGAGGATAACTGATTTCCATTTAGAAAAAAAAAAGTTTGATTACTACTTACAACATTCAAATGCACAAAAAACAATCTATATGGATTAATGTAAAATGATAAATACTTTAAAACATTAAAATATTTTTAAAAAGAATATATTTCTAATCTTAATATGGGAGAGACCTTCTTGAATCTGACACAAATACTTATACTATATATTCAAATTTCTATATGACAAAGGCATAAACACAGTTGAAGACAACAAGAAATGGGGTATTTGCAGTACACATAGCAAAGGATTAATATAGAGACTATAAAAAAGCAGTCCTACAAATAAAAAAGACAATGAAACAGAAAAATGGGCAAAGAATATGAAGAAATATATGCGGCCACATAAAAAGAAGCTCACTTCCACTGGTAATCATGAAAATTAAGTCAACAAAGAGGTATTATTTTTCTCCCTTTAAATTGGCAAAAAATTGAAACTGATAATATTAAATGTTGAAGTGTGACAAACCTGTACTTTCTATCACCAATGAGAGGCTCCCTGCCATGCTTTCTGCTGTCCCTGCCCTTATAATTCACTGTCTCTGGACTGAGTACAAGGGCAGTGCCCAAGGGTTTCTAATGACTGTTGCTTACCTGAGTCTTAGATAAACCCCTCAGTGCATTGAGGTAAGAGCTTGAGGACCACAGACACTCAGGGCAGAAGCAGCCACTCCAGGCCACCGTTGCCAGAGGAACACCACCCAACAGGATCCCTGACAGGGGTTTCACTAGCATGTTCCAGGTACCCTCATGACAGGGAGCTCCCAACTCCAGCATTCAGTGAACCTGGTCTATCCCTTAGCACTGAGTAGGCAAGCCAGCCAGGGCCCCCTCAGCCTCTCCAGCGTATCCAATGTCATGTCAAGGCTTGGTGGTAGGATGGAGTGTTTGCAGCTTGTCATAAATCCACACTGGGTTTATGAAGATGTGAGGCCCCTGAGAAGAGGCAGGTGGGCCCAGAGAAGCAGCAACGCTATGGATTTACTGGACACTTTGTCATTCGTGGTTCTGAGTCTTGGGGACGTCAGGGGCTGGCAACCACACAATCCAGAGCTTCTGCAGGAGCTGGAGGACCCAGCCATTGGGCCTGTCCTCCACCCTCGGAGGCCTCTAAAAGGCAAAGGCAGGTAGGCACTGTGGGTCCCTTGCTGGGAGGACATTTCCCCATGGCCAGGGGACCCCCTGATGCCAGCGAAGCAGGTCAGCATTGATAAAAGGCTGCGTATTCCTGCAGCCCAAGAGGAGTGGCCTCAAGTTCCTGCCAACCAGGAAGGCAGCAGGGCAGGAGGCAGAGGAGGCTCATTAAGGAAGGTTGGAGCATCTGGCTATCTTGGCTTGTTCCCCACTCCAAGATGTGTGACTCTATTTTGTGATGTTTAACTTCTGACAGCCATTAAGCATGTTCTCTGTCTGTTCCTTTGACCCCCACATCTGGACAAGCTGATAATAAATCCTGGTGCTCTCTCTTTTGGTCCTACTAGAGTTTCAAACCACCAGGCCTACATCCTTACACATGAGCCTTCACTCCAACACATCACCTAACCACAGTAAATGTCCAGGCCAGTCTCCTTTCCTGGCTCTCTCAAGCCATTTTGGTGCTGCTTGAGAGGCCAGTCCTGCTGTGCCCAGAGACCTCAATGATGCAAATAGTAAAGCTTTTCATACCCTCTTGTTGCAGGAATGGTGTCATAAGTCCACATCCAAATCAAATTTTGAGTGGGTGGTCTCTCTTGCTTTTCCAGTGTGAACATAACAAGAACCTGAAGACTTGCAGAGTCATAAAGAAGAAAGAATTCTCAGTTTTAGGAATTCAACTGTCATCAGGCTTCTGAACATCAACTCTTGAGGTAGAAGACAGTGAGGAAGCTCTTTAAAATTCTGCAGGATAGTTATTTCCAATCTAGAATTCTATACCCAGCTGAACCATTATGCAAGTACAAATGGAGACATTTTGAGACATCTAAGGTCTCATAAACACCCCTCAGGAGATAGTGACATCAGCAAAAATGATAGACCTCTGAAAATTGGCCACTCTAGAAGAGAAATGAAAAAAGGGGTAAAATGATAGACAACTTTTTCAGAAGTCTGAGAATTAATCAAAATCTCATTGCTACTCGGGAGCATTTTTTCAAGACACATGGCTGAATCTCAGAATAAACAGCAAGCCCTGTGGCATTTCCACATCCCTGGTGCTATCCTCCACTCTCCAGCTCAGCAATAGCCTTGAAAATAACCACCTGAGCTCTCAGAGAAGCCTCCTGAGGGAGCACAGGACATGCAGCATTTTCAAAGTCTCATTCCCATAGAATTGTCACTATTCCCATCCCTGCACCTGACCCCAGGTGCAGGGCTGTCTGTGTGTGACCTGAGAGCTCCCCTCATGCAAACAGCCTTTGCTCAGGGGAGTTTCTTTCTTGTGTGTGTGTGTGAGGAAGATCAGCCCTGAGCTAACAACCGTGCTAATCCTCCTCTTTTTTTTGCTGAGGAAGACCGGCTCTGAGTTAACATCTATTGCCAATCCTCGTTCTTTTTTTTTCCCCTTAAGCCCTAGTAGATAGTTGTATGGCACAGTTGCACATCCTTCTAGTTGCTGTAGGGGAGTGTCTTGAAGGTAATCAGAGGCCACTGTGGAAAAGAAAAGCTGCCTGAGACAATGGATAAGAGTTGGGGCAAATAATACACTAACCACACAGTTTAAAGGGAGAAGCTGGGGCATGAGGTGTCCACAGGGGCTTTGAAAAGCTCTAGCACATTCCTAGGAATCTGGGGGCCATGCACATGTGTAGGACTGTGTGCAGCTGTGTGCAGGCTCAGGAAAGACCTGGTGAGAGGGTGGCCCTTAGCTCTCCCCTCTGACTGACCTTGCAGTTCTGTGCAAACAGGAAGTGAAGGTTGACGTAAAGTTCTAAACTCTAAAGCCAGTGCCTGGCTGACACTTGATAGTATGTCCCAACACACACAGAGAGCATCTCTGTGTAGCAAAGACTGGGAGAGTTATAGCTTCCAGGCATTTAAGGGAATTTCTAACTAATCTCTAGCTGATCACCAAGCTAGTAGAGACTTCAGCGGCCACACAGAACAAGGAATAGAGACTTTATAGAATTAGTTCAGAAAAGTCACTAAACAAAGAAACAACTACAATGACAACAAAAACCAAAACACAAACCCTGGGTATAATGAGAATCTGATTTCTGGAGTTGCCACATTATCTGATTTGAAATGTCCAGTTTTCAACCAAAAATTACAAGACTTCAGAGGAACCAGAACATATGGCCCATTCACGGGAAAAAGCAATCAATGGAAACTGTCCCTGATCTTGGGGTTTCTGGAAACAGAATGCATATCAGCTAATTCAATATGATCACAGAACTGAGAGAAACCATGTCTAAAGAACTAAAGGAAACTGGGACTATGATGTGTCACCAATTAAAGAACAGCTGTAATGAGACAGAAATTATAAACAGACCCAAGTGGAAATTCTGGAGTTGAAAAGTAGAGTAACTGAAATGAAAGTTCACTACAGGAACTCAAGAGCAGAGTTGAACAAGCAGGTGAACATGAGGACAGTCAGCTGAGATGATCCAGGCTGGAAAAGAAACAAGGATGAAGAACAATGAGCAGAGATTCAGAAACCTATGGGGCTCCATCAAGCATACCACACACACGTAATGAGAGTCCTAGCAGAAGAAGAGAGAGACAAAGGACTAGAAGGAATATTGAAAAAATATTGAAAACAGAACACTCCCCAAATTTGATGAAAAAAATTAATCTGCACATCCAAGAAGCTCAGTGAACTCCAAGTAGGATAAAATCAGAGACCTACACCTACACGCATCAAAATCAAAACACAAAGAGAGCTGCTTCTTGCTTTGAAAGTAGCAAGAAAGATGGGAGATGCTCCTCATCGTGAACAAAGGCTCCATCCTCAATAACACTGACGTCAGATTCTAACCAGAAACCACAGAGGTCAGAAAGCAGTGGGATGTCAGTATCCCTCAGGAAGTGACTGGAGTATGTCACAGGCTTGGGAAAGGGCCTCTGGGCTCCACCAATTGTTCAGTCAGGGGATATGGGGAGCCCACCGAACAACCCTGTTGGCCCCGACACCCAGATTTAAACCTGCCATGGCCACACCACAGCCTGGGAATCTGGGCTGTGCTGCAAGCTGGGTGAGGACCCTGAGCCCCGTAGGGAGTAGCCTCCACCAGAAGAAGCCCTGCCCAGTCATCCCCGGGCCTCCATGAGAAGCAGGTGCTGGGTGTGAGTGTGTGTGTGTGTGTGTGTGAGAGAGAGAGAGAGAGAGAATCTGTGCGCCTGAGTTTACTGTGAGTTTGTGTGTTCATGTGAGTGTTGCCTGAGTGGGAGTGGCTTTGTGCATGCAGATTTCTGTGTGTGTGGGTCTGCGTGTGTGTGTGTGTGTGTGTGTGTGAGCATGAGGGTAAGAATCTGCGAATGGATCAGTGGTTTGTGTGTGATTAGGTGTGTCTGTATCTGTGCATGTCAATTGTGCAGTGTGAGGTGAATGGGATAAATGGAGACCCTCAGCCCCCTCTGTCTCCCTGCCACTCCCTGCAGGCCTGGTTCCTCTCATCATCAAGCAAGTGTCAATGACCTCCCAAGGGAAGGTGTCTCAGGAGGAGGCAGGTGAGGTAGAAGAGCTCAAGGACATGTTCTGGAGATGAGGCTGTCACCATATGAGGAGGTGAGAGGCCTAATGTGACAGGTGGGTGAGTGGGTCAAGTCCAAAGACCCCTGGTTCTTCCTCAGAACCTCTATAATGCTGAGGACACAGGCTGGGGCTCCGGACATCTCTATTACCCCCACGCCCACCCAGGGTAAGCAACTGGAAAGGGGGGAGGGACAGTACTTCTATGGCCACACCTGCGCTGATTTTCCCTAGCCCGTCCCTACACCCTCTGGCAGGACAGTCTTCCCGTCAGGTTGGCTCAGGGCAGAGGGCAAGGGCCAGTCTCAGTTCTCTTTATGAAAAGGACCCAGGCTGGTCCAACCCTCAGAGTTGGTGAGAGTGCCCTGCCTGGCCTGCTCCTATGTGCTTGGTGTGATGAGCGGTGCCAGTGTGTCCAGAGGAGCCCAGTGCCCACTGAGGAAGCCATGAGCTGCTGACCAGGGACACACTGGGGCCTCTGGCGATGGCCGTGGCCATCTTCCTGCTCCTCATAGATCTGATGTACCTGCACCAACGCTGGGCCCCATGCTACCCACCAGACCCCATGCCCCTGCCTGGGCTGGGCAACCTGCTGTAGGTGGACTTCCAAGACACAGTTTCCTGCTTTACTTGGGTGAGGAAGGTAGGGGGCAGTGGGCACAGAGGTCCTGGGGACCCCATCTAGCAGCAGACAGAGGGTGGTGGGTGAAGCCACAGGCTGGACAGGGAGCTGGGTGGAAAGGAGGCGGCAGGTTTGAGAGGTCTCCTGGGGGAGGGCATCTGTGCAGGGCCTGAGGACAGTTTGAATTTTCCAATCAAAGGTCAGAGAGGGCAAAGTCCTGGAGGGGGGTGGGACTTGGCAGTGGGTTCGGGATGCAGTGGGACAGTTATGTGAGCCTGAGTCCCTTCTGAGGACATTAGGAGGAAAGGTCTTGAGATTGCGGGAAGGTCTTCAGGTTGGGGGTGGGGGTGGGGGGAGGAGTCTGGTCATCAGCCCCACTGAAATCAGGAAATTGAGGGTGAGAAGGGACAGTGACCAGGTTAAAATCTCTTGTTGCTGTGATACCTTGGACCTCACTTCTCACCTTGGTCAACCTCAGTTTCTTCATCTGTAAAATGGGATGCTAACTTGGCCTATTGACAATGTTGGTGTCCTCTGCAAAGTGATAGCTCAGTGGTCTGATACAACATGAGGTCCTCAACCATAGAGGATGTGACCCCCAGGGTCACTGAGGCCAGATAAAGTCCTTGCACCTGCTCACTGCTGGAGGCCCAGGGGTTCCCCAAGACTAGCGCCAGGAGACTAGGGCCGGCAGTCTGGAAGGGGCCAGGCTTGACCAATGCCCTGGACCCCAAGCCTGCAGCTGGGGTGCCGCTTACAGAGGTGTTCAGCCTGCAGCTGGCCTGGACACCGGTGGTCGTGCTCAACATGCTGGCGGCCATGGGCAAGCCGCTGGTGTACCACAGCGAGGACTTGCCCACTGCTCTTAGGTTCTCACACTTGGCCTGGGGGCAGCACCCAAGGCAGCGGAGCAGGAGCAGACCACAGCCAGGCAGGGACTGGGCCCACAGCGACCCAAGACGAGGCGAGGCCTAGCCCTCCCGGGTCTCATAGGTGGGGCAGAGAAAGGCTAGGGAGTGGTGGGCCCAGAGCATGAGGAAGGAGCCTGTACCAGGGCTGAGGCAGGAGGAGTCTGAGCATGGCAGAGGACCTGGCCTGTATGGAAAGGGAGCAGGACTGTGTGAGAAATGACAAGGGGCTGGGCTGGGACCTGTCTGCACTTAGAAGGGAGGTTAAAGTAGGCGGGACTCGGGATAGGGGAGGACAAGTCATGGGAATTGACAAGGTGTGGGCCTGACCCAAGGGGGACAGGGCAGTCTGAGCAGGTTCAAAAGGTGGGGCCTGTGTCAGAGTGGGCAGGACTGGGAGAGCAGGACAGGGGAGGGCCGGGACCCACATTCACACATCATTATCACACAGAGTCAATTGTATACATTAGGGTTCACTCTTGGTGTTGTACATTCTATGAGTTTGGACAAATGTACACTGACATGTATCCACCATTATAGGATCGTACAGAGAAGTTTCACTGCCCTGAAAATCCTGTGTCTGTCTATTCATCCCTCCCTCCCC
This sequence comes from Ceratotherium simum simum, assembly GCF_057802395.1. Classification (NCBI taxonomy): domain Eukaryota; kingdom Metazoa; phylum Chordata; class Mammalia; order Perissodactyla; family Rhinocerotidae; genus Ceratotherium; species Ceratotherium simum. The sequence goes on from NC_141924.1 coordinate 8,503,527, forward strand.
TCAGCCCCTGGCAAACACTGATCTCTTTTGCTGTCTCCACAGTTTTGCCTTTTCCAGAATGTCATATAGGTGGAATCATACAGCATGTAGCTTTTCCAGATTGCCTTCTTTCACTAGGTATTAGGGACTTAAGGTTCATTCGTGCCTTTTCATGGATTGATAGCCCTTTTCTTTTTAGTGCTGAAGAATATTCCATTGTCACCTATTCACCCACTGAAAGACATCTTGGTTGCTTCTCAGTTTGGGCAGTTAAACATCATTGTGCAAGTTTTTGCCTGGACATCAGTTCTCAACCCCTTTGAGTCAATATCAAGGAGTGTGATTATTGGATCACATGGTAAGAATGTTTATTTCAGTTATGAACCCCCAAACTGACTTCCAAAGTGGCTGTGCCATTGTCCATTCTCACCAGCAATGTATGAGACTTCCTGCTGCTCCACACCCTCACCAGCATTCGGTGTTCTCAGTGTTCTGTATTTGACCAATCTAATAGGTGTATAGGGGAGAGGTATTTTTTTAATAATTTTTAAATCGTGGTAAAACAAACACAAAACTTGCCATCTCAACCAGTAAGTATACAGTTCAGTAGTGTTGAGTACATTCACGTTGTTGTGCAAGGGGCCTCCAGACTTTTTCCCCTCGCCAAGCCCAAGCCCTGTACCCAGAAACCAACTCCGGGAGGCGGGCCTTGCCCAGCTCCCCCTCTCCTTTCGCTGCTCGGCCGCGGCCTCCTGCGACCCCGGTGCCCCCCTGAGGAACTGCAGCCACGGCCGCCCAGCCGGGGCCTCCACCTGGATCCTAGCGCTGCGCTGCGCGCGTCCGCACTGCGAGTCAGGTGAGACGGCCTGGCCCGCGACACCACAAGTGGACGCAGTTTCCACTCTTCCTTTCTGTCCCCAGGGAGGAGCGGGAATTGGGGGGTTTCCTCCGCGGGCGCTCCATGCCGCGGGGGGAGGAGCAAGGTGAGCAAAATGCCACCAAGTTTCCCAGCGCCCTGGCTGGGGCTCAGCTTCCTACCTGCTTTCTAGGGCTTTCTCTCAGGGGTTGCTCTGCATCGCCTCGGGGATCGGGGGACACGTCTCGGTGTTTGGGGGACCAGGGCCATAGGCTTCCTTCTCCGCCATCATGCTCACGTCATCCCTGAACTTTAAGTCTCAGGTCGCAGTGTCCAGAGGAGGTTTCCCTGCTGGGTGAACACTTGTGACATGTGTGGTCCCTGGGGGCGCTCACCCCTCCACCCCAGCAGCTTCACCAGAGCAGAAGCACAGCTAGGGCAGGCTGAGTGTGTTTCTAAAATAAGAAATCTCAGTAATTTACATGTAGAGCAGTAGCTCAGAGCATGTGTTTTGAGATGGACCTGCATGTTGCTCTGTGACTTTGACCTCCTGACCTGACCCCTGAGACTCAGTGTCCTCCATGCCCTGGGGACCATAGGACCACCTGCCCTACAGGGCTGTGGGGAGGACACGTGGAGTGAGCAGCAGAGCCTGGCACGTGAGTGCCTGATCAATGGAAGCTGCAATTGCACAATGATAGCAAAGGCCATGGGCCTCACGGTTGTACTGTGTGCTCGTTGTACTCACGAGGTTTCCTCAAGGCCGCACCACCCTGGAAACAGGCCCATAGTATCAGGGGGCTCTGCCTGAATTATAGGTGTGTCCGTGCCCTTCAAATCCATGGGAGGGTGTGATACATCCAAAACAAAGGATGGATAAAGACAGTCTATCCAGGGCCACTGTGTGACCAACACTCCAACGATCCTGGCCCCCCACCCCCCACCCCCTGCTGATACCACCTGATTCTCTGACAGTCCTGGGTAGAGAGTTGCTGCCCACAGGACAGGACATTCAACTGAGGCCAATGAGAGGCCGCAGGTTAGATCCAGGAAGTCTTCAGGGTGCCTGTGGGTCTTGGTCTCCTGGTCTGTTGAGTGGCCTCAATACTGGTCTCCCTGCCTCCTGGGGTCCTAGGGACTCAGTTCCCCACAGCCAGGTCCTCAGCCAGACTTGCAAAGCCGCCTCCCTCCCACTCCCCTCACCCCGCTGCACAGGAATTTGCAGCAGCCCTTTGGTCCTGGTGCCGGGTCACCGTGGCTTGCAGTGCCAAGCCAGCGAAAGTCCTCCAGAAAGTGTTCCCAGAAAGTCCTGCTCCAGCCTGGGGCAGTATCCCCACGACCCTCAAAGCCATCGCCTCACTGCTGGCCTGGTATGTCAGCTCTGTGCCTTCCAACTCCTCCTCTTGGTCATGAGCACGTTGGAGCAGGGGCCCACAATCGTCTTCCCGCCAGGCTGTGAGTGCCCAGCCCAGCACCCAGCACATGGTCTGGCCAGCAGGGCTGGAACAGCATCCAAGGCCTGACCAAGACAAAATGCAGGGAAGGCTGGGTAAACTGAGGAAGGCCCCGCTGGGCCCCAGCAAGCTACACCCTCTGGCGCTGGGCCTGGCAGGAGAGTGGGGATGTGGGTATTCAGAAGGGGAGAACAGTTTTCAGAAGTCAACCAGGAATTGCAAAGGTTGAAAGCCAAAACCAAGAGGCCACAGTCCTGGGGAGCCATCTCTGGGTGGGGGATGTCCAGAGGCACCCTGGGAAGAAGTTGGTCCTCTTACTGTTGGGGGGTGAGTGAGGGAGAGAACTGGGGGGACATGGTGGAGAGTGCCTCCTGCAGGTCCTGCTTCAGCTGGGGAGAGAATACTCTAGCTGTTTCCAGAATGAGAGCTTGCCTCACGCACCCCTGGGATGGGTGAGGGGGCCTGACCCCTACTCAGGAAATGCCCCTTCCCCACCCTCTGGGCGCCTGCCCCTTCCCATTTGAGTGGGTTTTAGCCTCAGAGTTCCCATCAGCTTCACTGATTTAAAAACTCAGCCTTGAATCCCACCCCTTTTCTTGTTGAAGAAGGAGGGTGCTGAGGCTGGTGGGAGCAGCCCTGAGGGGGTGAGAGGCAGAGCAAGAGGGAGGGCCTGGGAGCCACAATTCCAGCTGGGAGGTGGCACACACTGGCACAGGGTGGTTCCAAGGTTTGCATCTTTCCTTGAGGGACCAGAGAGTCAGGGTTGGAAGGGATGGCACTGGAGCAGGGGGGACCTGGCCCAGGGAGAGGGAGAGGGCCAGTTAAGGGGGAGACCTGAGAATCCATCCTTGTGGTCCTCAGCAGGCCTGTGAGGGTGTAAAGAAATTACATCATCCCCACTTGCTTTCCATCCTCCTGTCTTCTAGAAAGAGTTTGAGCAGCTGATGTTCAAGGACAAATGATAATGAGGAGGAGGAAGCAGGCTCCCTCCTCTGGGGACGGAGTCACATCCTATGCTAAGCCACCCTAGTACCCTGAGCTTCCTGGCAGCTCAGTCAACAAGGGCGAGTGGGGCCCACCCCACATTTATCTGAGTCAGGAAAGTGGACACAGGCACGAGGAGACTCATCACCCGGGTGGCCTCAAGAGCTAGGAGGTCAAAGGCCAATTTGTAGCAAACTTAAGAAGGGGTTTTGCGATCATTGAACTACCTGGTTGGGTGACTAGGGAGCTCTGAAAACAACCTTGCTGCCTCCCCATCCCCAGATTCAAACACGCATTGGTCGCGACTAGATGGAAACCAAGGAAGCTGAGACAGCAGCCAGCCAGGTGACGTGGGGAGAGGAGTGGTGGGCTCCGGGCAAGCACAGAGAACTAGGTGCCTGGTTAGGGGTCTGCGTGTGCACGCGCGTGTGTGTGTGTGTGTGTGAGCGCTCACGCAAGTGGTACATGAATGTGTGTGTGGTTTTGTGGGTGTGTCAATGTGTGTGTGCATGTGCTGTGTGTCAGTCTGCGATCATGTGGGTAGCGTCTGAATGTGTGAGTGGTTTGTGAGTGTGTGATCTGTGTCTGTGTGTGTTGACTGTACTAGTGTGAAGTGACTGTACTAGTGTGAAGTGAGGGACACAGAGAAATTTAATCATCCCTCCTCCCAAACCCCCACCATTTGTGGTCCCTCTGATTGTTGTGACCTCCATACAGCAACTGTCAGTACAAACCTGGGAGGTGAAGGTCACTCAGGAGGAGGCATGTGGGAAGGCAAGAATGTGTTCTGGGGATGAGGCTGTGACCACATTAGGGAATGTGAGGCTAATGTGACAGGTAGGGGGAGGATCAAGTCCAAAGACCCCTGGTCATTCCTTGGAGCTGGTACAATGCTGGGAGTCAGGGTGAGGGTGGGGACTTCCCTTTTCTCTACCCCCGACCCTGGGTAATCACGTGGAGAGGGCAGCAGGGACAGGACTTCTGTGGCCACCCCTGCCCTGAGGTTCCCTGGCCCCTCCCTGCACCCTCTGGCAGCACAGTCATCCCAACAGGCAGGATCAGGGCAGAGGGCAAAGGCCAGTCTCATCTCCCTTTACAAAGACGGTCCAGGCTGGTCAAACCCTCAGAGTTGGTGAGAGTGCCCTGCTTGGCCTGGTCCTAGGTGCCTGGTGTGGTGAGGGGTGCCTGTGTGTCCAGAGGAGCCCAGTGCCCACTGAGTCAGCCATGGAGCTGCTTACCGGGGAGACACTGGGATCCCTGGCCGTGGCCATGGCCATCTTCCTGCTCCTGGTGGACCTGATGCACCGGCGCCAACGCTGGGCCCCACGCTACCCACCAGGCCCCATGCCCCTGCCTGGGCTGGGCAACCTGCTGCAGGTGGACTCCCAGGACACCCTTTGCTTCTTTACTCGGGTGAGGAAGGTGGGGGGGGTCAGCAAAGAGGTCCTGGGGACCCCACCTAGCAGCAGACAGTGGGTGGTGGTGAAGCCACAGGCTGGACAGGGAGCTGGGGGGAATGAGGAGGCAGGTTTGAGAGGCCTCCTGGGGGAGGGCATCTGTGCAGGGCCTGGAGGACAGTCTGAATTTTCCAATCAAAGGTCAGAGAGGGCAAAGGCCTGGAGGGGATGGGACTTGGCAGCAGGTTTGGGATGCAGTGGGACAGGGCTTAAGTTATGTGAGCCTGAGTCCTTTCTGAGGACATCAGGAAGAAAGGTCTTGAATTTGGGGGAGGGGAGTGTGGTCATGAGCCCCTTTTAAACCAGGAGATCAAGGTTGAGAAGGGATGGTGACCAGGGTCAAATCTTTTGCTGCTGTGAGACCTTGGGCCTCACTGCTCACCTCTGTGAACCTCAGTTTCTTCACCTGTAAAACGGGATGCTAACCTGACCTTCTGACAAGTTTGGTGACCTCTGCCAAGTCATAGCTAGGTGATCTGATACAATGTGAGGTCCTGGACCATAAAAGACATGACCCTCAGGGTCACGAGGCCAGACCAAGTCCTTGCACTTACTGCTGGCAGCCCAGGGCTCAACCAAGGGTAGCACCAGGAGACTGGGGCCTGCAACCTGGCAGGAGCCAGACTTCACCAACACCCTTGACCCTCGGTCTGCAGTTGCAACGCCGCTTCGGGGACGTGTTCAGCCTGCAGCTGGCCTGGACCCCCGTGGTCGTGCTCAACGGGCTGGTGGCCATGCACCAAGCACTGGTCCACCACAGCGAGGACACCTCCGACCGCCCCCCTGAGCCCATCTTGGAGCACCTGGGTTTCGCGCCCCAAGCAGAAGGTAAGCGGAAGAGGGCGGACCGCGGTTCAGCGGCTAATGGGCCCGCAGTGACCCGAGACCTGCAGGGCCAAGCGGAGGCAGGGTAGCGGACCTGCGGTGCAGGGAAGAGTCACCGAATTTGAAGGGGCAGCAGGTGGGGGAAGGAGCCTGTGCCAAGGCTGGGGAGGTGGATGTGGACGGGGCCTTACTGGGAGTGGGCGGGCCCCGGGCCACTGTGAGCAGGAAAAGGGTGCCTGGGTGGCGGGAAGGAGGAGGACCAAAACAGTGTGGGCGGGGCAGGGGGCGGGGCAGGAGGCGGGCCGGGACCTTCCCTGAACCCGGGAAGGGGTTCACAGGGGGCAGAGCGAAGCATGGGCCAAGACTTACCCCCCGTAGGGAGAGCAGGAGAGAGCTGTGGGCCAGCAGAGGGTGGAACCTGTCCCCAGCCGGATCGGGGTGTAAAGTGGCCTAGCCTTGGCGGGAAGGAGAACGAGGTTAGACTGGGCGGAACAGGCTAGAGGCTATGGGAACAGGGGCGGGGGGCGGGGCATGTCTCTGGCGTAGACTGAAGGGCAGGGGAGCCCTTGAGCTAAGTGTGCACGCAGAAGCGGGGCCCAGGCACACCCGAGCCATACCCACGTCCGCCTCGCCCCCAGGGGTGGTCTTTGCCCGCTATGGACCCAGGTGGAGGGAGCAGCGGCGCTTCTCCGTGTCCACCCTGCGCAACTTCGGCCTGGGCAAGAAGTCACTGGAGCAGTGGGTGACCGAGGAGGCCTCGTGCCTCTGTTCCGCCTTCGCAGACCAGGCCGGTGAGTGCGGGGCTGAGGGACAGGAGACAGGGATGGAGGCTGGGAAGAGGAGATGGAGGCGACCCCCTGACCTGCACCGTCCCCTCCCAGGACGCCCCTTTAGCCCCAACGCCCTCCTGAATAAAGCGGTGAGCAACGTGATCGCCTCCCTAACCTTCGGGCGCCGCTTCGAGTACAACGACCCGCGTTTCCTCAAGATATTGGACCGAACACTGGACTTACAGAAGGAGAGTTCCCGCTTCCTGCGCCAGGTGCGGGGTCGAGGGGTCCAAGGAGCTCTGCAGGGGAGCTCCATGGAGGAGACCTCCGCCCTGCAATGGGCCTCCGCGGAGGTGGATTTGTCTAGAGGAGTGTTGGGTCAGCCAGCGACAGGAGAGGGCTAAGGGACCTGTACCTGCTTCACTGGAAGCCACCAGAGCCCATGAGATGTAGATTTTAGGTTTATCCTTTTGACGCCCAGGCCAGGAGAGAAGGTCAAGGTCTAAATTAGTGGAGGAACTGAGTCAGTGATGGGGACCCACTGGAGGGTGCTGGGAACTGACTGGTTGAGGTGAACACCTGAGCACAGGGAGGACCCAGGGCCCCACATCTGTGGCCCACACAGGTGCTGAACGCCGTTCCCGTGCTCCTGCACATCCCGGGGCTGGTCGACAAGGCCTTTCCGGGGCAGAGGGCCTTCATGGCCCTGCTGGATGAGCTGGTTGCAGAGCACAGGATGACCCGGGACCCGGCCCAGCCTCCCCGAGACCTGACTGATGCCTTCCTGGACGAGGTAGAGAAGGTGAACTTTCAGGGATAAGGACAGAGGGGGTGAGTTGAGGGCCCATGAGGTGACCCCGGGCAAAATGGGGCCTGTGTATCACCCAGTGTTCAGCACTCGGGCTGATGGGTGCAGAGTGGGAGGCCATTTGGGTGCCTCCTCCTTCTGCCCCAGAGCCCAACCTCTCTGCATGGCCCAGGCGAAGGGGAACCCCGAGAGCAGCTTCAATGATGAGAACCTGCACAGGGTGGTGTCTGACCTGTTCTCTGCCGGGATGGTGACCACCTCGACCACGTTGGCCTGGGCCCTCCTGCTCATGATCCTGCATCCGGACGTGCAGCGTGAGCCCAGCCTGGGCGCCTGGTGGGATGGGCCAGGGAGGAGAGGGACAGGCTGGGGACCCTGAGCATGATTTTGCCACCAGGAGCTCTGAGCTGAGGTTGAGCTCTGGCTCAGAGGTCAGAGTGACGTCCTCCCCAACGTGGGCACAGACCCTGCACAGGAGTCAGGAGGAGGTCAGGGTCCAGCCCCCTGGGGTCTGACCACTGTGGGGACGCTTGTCTGTGCAGGCCGTGTCCAACAGGAGATCGATGAGGTGATAGGGCAGGCGCGGCAACCGGAGATGGGGGACCAGGCCCACATGCCCTTCACCATGGCTGTGGTCCATGAGGTGCAGCGCTTTGGGGACATTATCCCGCTGGGCGTGCCCCACATGACATCTCGCGACATTGAAGTGCAGGGCTTCCTCATCCCCAAGGTAGGCCTGCGGCCCTCCTCACCCCAGCTCAGCTCCACCTGCCACCTGGAGCCCCAACATGGCCATTGCCAGGTGTGACCAGGACTGGAACCCAGGCCACCTAATCCTCATTTCCACAGGCAGCAACTGTCCAGCCTGGGTGGGTGTGGGGGTGAAGCAGAGGCAGGGCCGGCCCTGTCCATTCAGAGCCCCCAGTGGGGGAGGGCCATAGGACAAACTCAAATGTGCTGCAGTGTGTTGGAGGTGCCCTGCATGCAGGGACAGGTGGCGGTCAGGGCACATATGGGAGGCCATTCACCTGGGCTGAACATGGGGACGGGGAGGGTGCAGGGAAGCTTCTTTGGCTGAGATTAACTTGAAAGAGTCCAGTTGTGCACCAGGCAGAGAGTGTGGCCCATGCATGTTTGGTGGCGTGGTTCCAGGCACCCTGCCAGCCCAGACCCCACCCATGTCAGGCATCTCGTACCAGGGGACGAAACTCATCACTAACCTGTCCTCGGTGCTGAAGGACAAAACCGTCTGGAAGAAGCCCTTCCGCTTCCACCCCGAGCACTTCCTGGACGCCCAGGGCCGCTTCGTCAAGCAGGAGGCCTTCATGCCCTTCTCAGCAGGTGCCTGTGGGGAGCCTGGCTCGCTGCCCCCTCCTGAGGGAGTCTTGGAGGTGTGGACCCCACTCCCCCAGGCTCACTGACCCCCCCATACCCACCCACAGGCCGCCGCTCGTGCCTCGGGGAGCCCCTGGCCCGCATGGAGCTCTTCCTCTTCTTCACCTGCCTCCTGCAGCGCTTCAGCTTCTCGGTGCCCGCTGGGCAGCCCCGCCCCAGCGACCACGGTGTCTTTGGCATCCTGGTTAGTCCTTTCCCCTACCAGCTCTGTGCTGTGCCCCGCTAGAGGGGGACACCAAGCCCCCAACCTACTCCTCACAGAGGCCTTGATTTACAGTAAACCAGCGTGATGGCTCCAACCTGGCTTGAGTCTCACCTGGCTCCTCTTACCAGCCTCTGGCAGTGATACAGCCTCAGTAGCCTCCCCAGAGCCAGCTCCTACTCCTCCCTGATCTAGCCTTACCTGGCATTTGACCCCATTTCAGAGACAGGTATACTGAGGCTTAGAAGGTGACAGTTTACCGCCCCCCCCCATCACCCATGTAGACCCAACACTGGCTGCCCTGGTGTTGTAAGAGGTTCGGTGGTTTTGACCAGAGATCTAAAAAGGAACTTTCTAACCCAAACGAATGGACTGAGTGCACACTTTATTATATAGGGAAGGGTAAAGGCGAATAGATATGGAGAGTACAGAAAGTAGCTATATACAAAGAAACATCAGACTGGGTACTTATAACATCCAAATAAGTCAATAAAAAGAGGAAACAACATCAGATCGATCGAGAGAGAAACATCAGATCTGGTACTTACAACATCCACGCCCTTACACACCGGGGAGAGTCCCTTTAAGTGACATGGCTAGGCGGGAGTGCCGATCGAAAGACGTCCTGGGCAAGGCGTCCCCCCGACAGGCAAGACTCTCATTAGGCCTCGGTTTCCAGCAGCTTACATAGCATAAGTAATTTCCAGAGTAAGCATTTTGGTGTTCTCATGCACAAATGGTTATCAGTTGTGTACGTGCATTGAGCTCCTTGGTTATCGCCCTAGCCCAGCACAGATGGCCAGTCTGTCCCGTGCTACGACGCCAAAAGAGTCTTGTAATCTTACAAATTGCAACTATATCTGTGGGAGAAGGGCCAGTTCCCACCACACAGAAAGCCGCTTTATATTTCTTTGTGTGCTGGTGGCTGTAGGATCACGGAACAGCCAAACATGGCTGTACTCATGTCAAGACACCTGGTTGGTGACTAAGTCCATGTAGAAGCCTTGACTCCTGGGTGTCAGGAAGCGGGAGGAGTGTGAATGGGCTTCTGATAGGAGTCAGCCCGATCCCTGGCTGGATGAGCACCCTCAGGTTCAGGGATTCACTACAAGGACTCACAGGAGTCAGAAAAGCTGTTACACTCACGGTTATGGTCTTTCCAGAGAAAGAGTCCAGATAGAATCAGCAGTGGTCAAAGGCACATAGGTAGAGTTCAGGAAGAGAGGGCACAAGCTTCCAGCAGTCTTTCCGGTGGATTCGTGCCGACAGTGCTCAGTTCTCCCAGCAATGATGTGTGACACAGCAGAGAGTAGTGCTCACCAGGGAAGCTCACCCAAGTCTGGGTGTCCAGGGATTCTGTTGGGGGTCAGTCACTCAGACTCAGAGAGCCACATGGCTGACCTCAGTTACTCAGTCTCCAGCGCCTCTCAAGGTCAAACAGTGTGGCCCAAGGCCCCTGCCATCAATCACATTGTTGGCAGAAACTGTGTGTTGTGACCCCAGGCCCCAGGTACAGAGACACTCCTGTCAGGCAGGTGATCCCAAGGGTTTAGGGGATGTTTCCCCAGAGCTTGTCGAGGCCCACGCTTTTTTTTTTTGGAATGTGCAGGGATTGAAAACCCCAAACCTACTAAGTAAACTTTTTACTGCACAGGCCACCCCCCTGGCTTGGGCTCGTACAGCAAAATGGTCTTATTTGTTTGAGTATCTACATTTTGTATATTTTTGTGTGTGAGTAAACACACACAACATAAAATTTGCCATCTCCATCATTTTTGAGTCTACAGTTCAATGCTATTAAGTTCTCATGTTGTGTGCAACCATCACACTATCCATCTCCAGAACTCTTTCATCTTGCAAAACTGAAACCCTGTCCCCATTAAACAATAACTCCCCATCCCCCCTTCCCGTAGCCCCTGGCAACCACCGTTCTACTCTCTGTCTCTATGAATTTGAATACTCTAGGGATCTCATATGAGGGGAATCACACAGTATTTGTTGTTTTGTGACTGACTTATTTCACTTAGCATGATGTCTTCGGGATTCATCGATGTTGTAGCATGGGTCAGAATTTCCTTGCTTTTTTAAGCTGAATAATATTCCACTGTATGTATAGACCACATTTTGCTTATCTCTTCATCTGTCGATGGACACTTGGGTTGCTTCTATCTCTCAGCTATTGTGAATATGCTATTATGAACATAGGGTACAAATATCTCTTTGAGGCTCTGCATTCAAGTTGTGGATCTATAAACACCAGACTGTTTTCCACAGCAGTTACACTACTTTATTATCCCACCAGCAGTGCACAAGGGTTCTGATTCTCCACATCCTCGCCAACACTTACTATTTTCTGTTATTATGATGGTAGCCATCCTATGGGTGTGAGGTGGTATCTCATTGTGGTTTGGATTTGCATCTCCCAAAACGTAAGTGAGGTTGAACTTCTTTTCATGTGCTTATTTTCCATTTGTTTATCTTCTTTATAGAAATGTCTATTCAAGTCCTTTGCCCATTCTAAAATTGGGTTGTGTGTTCTGTTGTTATTGTTGTTGTTTTGAGTTTTAGGAGTTCTCTATATATTCTAGATATGAATCCCTTATCAGTTGGAATCATGCGCCACATAAGGACCTGTCAGTCAACAACAGACCACATGTAGGACAGTGGTCCCATAAGTTTAGTACCATATGGCCTACGTGTGTAGTAGACTATACCATCTAAGTTTGTGTAAATATGCTCTATGATCTTCAGACAATGACAAAATCGCCTAAGGACACATTTCTCAGAATGTGTTACTGTCCTTAAGCAACATAGGACTGCATATGATTTACAAATCTTTTTTCCCATCCTGTAGGTTCTATCAACAGGTTTTTACTTTGTTGATAGTATATTTTGGTGCACAAAATTTTTTTAATTTTCATGAAGTCCAATTTGTCTATTTGTTCTTTTGTTGCCAGGGCCTTTGGTTTCGTTTCTAAGAAATCACTGCCAAATCCAATGTTGAGAACCTTTGCTCCTATGTTTTCTTCTAAGAATTTTCTAGTTTTAGCTCTTACATTTAGAGCTTTGATCCATTTTGAATTAATTTTTGTATATGGTGCTAGGCGAAGATCCAACTTCATTCTTTTGCATTAAGATATCCAGATTTCCCAGCACCATTTGTTGAAAAGACTGTCCTTTCCCCATTGAATGGTCTTGGATCCATGTCAAAATCATTTGACTACATACAAGGGTTTGTTTCTGGGCCTTCTTTTCTCTTCCATTGGTCTATATGTCTGTCTTCATGCCACTACCACAGTGTGTTGATTACTGTAGCTTTGTAGTAAGTTTTGAAATCAGGAAGTATGAGTTTTATTCTTCTTTTTCAAGATTGTTTTGGTTATTTGGGGTCCCTTGAGATTCCATATGAATTTTAGGATTGATTTTTTTAGTTCTTTAAAGAAGCCATTGGGATTTTGATAGGGCTTGCATTAAATCTGTTGGTCACTTTAAATAGTCTTGACATCCTTATAACATTAAGTCTTCCAATCCATGAACATAGGATGTCTTTCCATTTACTTGTGTTCTCTTTGATTTCTCTCAGCAATGTTTTGTAATTTTCATGGTACAAGTATTTCACCTCTTTGGGTAAGTTAATTCCTACATATTTTATTCTTTTTGATGCTATTGTAAATCAAACTGTTTTCTTAATTTCATTATCACATTGTTCATCAAGAGCGTATAGAAATGCACTGATTTTTGTGCCTTGATTTTGTATTTTGCTACTTTGCTGAATTTTTTTTTTTGAGGTCTAAAATGGTTTTTTGTGGAATCTTTAGGTTTTTCTACATACAGGATCATATGGTCTGTCAACAGAGATAGGGTTACTTCTTCCTTTCCATTTGGGTGCCTTTTATTTCTTTTTCTTTCCTAATTTCTCTGGCTAAAACTTCCAGCACTATGTTGAGTGGAAGTGGCAAAAAAGGGCATCCTTTCTTTGTTCCTGACGTTAAAGGAAAACCTTTGAATTTTTCATCATTCAGTATCGTCTTTGTTGTGGGTTGTCATGTATGGCTTTTCTTATGTTGAGGTAGTTTCCTTCTAGTCCTAGTTTGTTGGGTGTTTTTAACATGAAAGAGTGTTGAATTTTCTCAGATGCTTTTTATGCATCAATTGAGATGATCATGTAGCTTTTCTTCTTCATTCTGTTAATTTGGTGTATAACATTGATCAATTTTCATATGTTGAATCATTCTTGGTTCCTATTAATAAACCGCACCTGCTCATAATCCTTTCCCACTTGTATAATCCTTTTAATATGCTGCTCATTTTGGTTTGCTGGTATTTTCTTGAGGACTTTTGCATCACTGTTCATAAGAGATATTGGTCTGTAGTTTTCCTTTCTTGTAGGGTCTTGTCTGACTTTGATAACAGGGTAATGCTGGCCTCCTAGAATGAGTTAGGAAGAGTTCCCTCCTCTTCAATTTCTTGGAAAAGTTTGAATAGGATTGGTGTTAGTTCTTCTTTAAATGTTGGGTGGAATTCAACAGTGAAGTCGTCAGGTCCAGGACATTTCTTTGTCAGAAGATTTTTGATTACTTATTCAATCTCCTTATTAATTAAAGGTCTATTCAAATTTTCTATTTATTTATGATTTAGTCTTGGTAGCTTTTGTGTTTCAGGAATTTGTCCATTTCATCAACAGGTTGTTCAATTTGTTGGCTTATAATTGTTCACAGTACAGTCTTATAATGCTTTTCTTTTTTCTGTAGAATCAATAGTAATGTCCCCACATCCATTTCTGACGTTAGTAATTTGAGTCTTCTCTCTTTTTTCTTTGTCCAATTGGCTAAAGGTTTCCCAGCTTTGTTGATCTTTTTGAAGAACCAACTGTTCATTTAATTGATATTCTCTGTTATTTATCTAGTCTCCATTTCATTTATCTCTGCTCTATAATATTTCCTACTAGCTTTGGATTTAGTTTCCTCTTCTTTTTCTAGTTCTTTAAGATGCAGAGTTAGGTCATTGATTTGCGATCTGTTTTAATGTAGGCATTGACAGTTCTGGACTTCCCTGTGAACAGGACTATTGCTAGATTCCATAAGTTTGGGTATATTGTGCTGTCATTTTCATTCATCTAAAGCTATTTTCTATTTTCTTTTATGATTTCTTCTTTGACCCGTTGGTTATTCGAGTTATTTAACTCACACTTAAATATTTGTGAGTTTTCCAGTTTTCCCTTTGCTATTGATTTCTAGGTTCTGGTGGATGAATATCCTGATCGTTCTCAAGCCAATTCAGCATGACTTGCATGTGCAGACAGTATATCAGCTGCTTAATCTGGAAAGTCCCACATGGCATTTAGAGGAGGGGAAGAATAATCCCCCTTCTCAGGTTGAAGGAAACTTTTCAGTAGTTTTCTGATTTTGCCCTTACCCTACTTGGACTATGTTTTTGGTGACCAGATCATAGAGGTGCCTTCTGTTGTCCCAGCATAATCCTCCCCTTGGAGCATCCCTGACACAACTTGCCATAACTTGGACCAGATGAAATCAAGCTTGGTGCAGTGTCAGCATCAAGCCCCACACTCTCCTCTATTTTCATTTTAGCTAATTACATACATCAATAGCCTTGGGATTGTGTATTAGCCTGTTTCATGGAGGTTTTTTGACATTTCCTTACATATTCAGTGAGCCAAACCCTCAGAGGTTAGCTTTATCATTTCCCAATTCCATAGGTAACTTTCACCTACAGTAACTGACCACAGTGCAGCTGCTGTGTCACACCAGGAGTGATGCAGAAACCATTCAGGAAAGAAGATTCATCAGCCATCAGCCCCCATTCTTCCTTTTCCTGAACTGTGCCTTCACCATATTCCCATGAGTCAGGGTTATTCTAGTGAATGCCACTGTTGAAGCCAACTGTGTCAGGGGTCCCCAAGACCATCCTAGGTTCAATGATTTGCTGGAGGACTCACAGACTTCAGAAATGCTGTTCTATTCATGGTTATCATCCTAGTCTGTTTGGGATGCTAGAACAAAGTACCATAGAATGAGTGGACTCTAAATAACAAACATTTATTTCTCACAGTTCTGGAGTCTGGGAAGTCCAAGATCAAGGCTCTGACAGACTTGCTGTCTGGTGAGGACCAGCTTTCTGGTTCGTAGAGGGTCACCTTTTCATTGTGTCTTGACCTAGTGGAAGGGTCAAGGGATCTCTCTGGGTTCTCTTTTATAAGGGCACCAATCCCATTCATGAGGACTCCATCCTTATGACCTAATCAGCTCCCAACAGCCTCCACTAACAAATACTATCACACTGGCGGTTAGGTATCAACATATGAATTTAGGGGGAACACAGACATTCCATCTATAGCAGCTATGGTTTATTACAGTGAAAGGATACAAATTAAATCAGCAAAGGTAAAAGACACATAGGACAGACAGAGAGACACAAGAAGAGCACAGTAGACGTTTCCATTTGTCCTCTTCCACGGGAGTCATAGGGACAGTGCTTAATTCACCACCAACGATGAGTGACACATGCACAGAATATTGCTAGTCATGGAAGCACAACAGAGCCTCAGTGTCCAGGGATTTTACTGGGGTTGGTGTCGTAGGCATGGAGCACCTGTGTGGCTGCCAAGATTAAGTCTGCAGCCCCTCCAGAGGCCAGACTGATACAGGGAGATGCAAGATCCTCACCACATGTCACATTGTTAGCATGAATGATCTGGCATGGCCTGAGGCCCCAAGAAAACAAAACATGGTTATCAGGCAGAATATTCCCAGAGCATAAAGGTCATCTCCTAGGAGCTGGTCAGGGACCAGTCACTGCTTTACAAGGCTCAGGTTGTGAACCCTCCAAAACTGCTGACTTTCCCTTTACTGCACAGGGATGCACTCGGCCTGGATGCCCCCATCCCAGGCCCGACTCCACCCACCCCACCAGAGGCGAGCATCTCAGCCAGCACCATCAAGTCTCCTGCCCCACTTCATCTACAACACCCCAATAGGTGGGGAACTCAGGGCACTGGGAAGCGATGTGCCAGGTTAACACCTAGCCTCAGTCCTCAGCTGCCAGAGCCCTCACTGGGAAGCCTGATGGCAGTCCAGTGGTGAGCCACCTCCATGAACCTCTCAGTCACCGCAAGATACAATGGTCCCCCTTTCCCGGTCTCTTAGGGATGTTCTGTCCAGGTGCCTCCCCAGTATGGGTTGCCTCATGGCCAGGCTGGAGCTGGAGGTGGACACTTGTCTGAGCTCCATCCCAAGCCAGTGTCCTCTTAGGGCTGCATCAGGCTGGACTATGTGGAGGCTTGGCCAGGGGCAAGGAATGCTCCCTGTGGGCTGCAGGCATGCCTTGGACCCATGTGACAGTGGGATGGCCGTAGGAGGAGATACCACATGGGGACCTTGGAGGAGGAAACTCTGGCTCTCCTCCTTGCTCTGCCACTACACTCTGTGACCCTGGGCCAGGTCCTCCCTGCCCTGGGCTTTGGTTTCCCCATCAGCCAATGAGATGGTATACCAGATGACCGCGAGGCCCTGTCTTCCTCTTCTGATTCTGGGGCTGTCATCTTGTTAGCCTGGAGCCACAGCTAAAGACAGGGACTGCCACCCTCCACCTGTCCCCACCCCCACAACTGACTGGCTCTGGAACAAGCATACAGGCAGTGCCCAAGGGTTTCTAATGACTGACTGCTTACTCGAGTCTTGGGCAGACCCCCTGGTGCATTTAGGTAACAGCTTGAGGACCACAGACACTGAGGGTGGAAGCACCCTTCCATCTAGGCCTAATTTTCCAGAGGAGCCCCAGCTAACAGCATCTGTGACAGGGGTTCCACCAGCGTCTTCCAAGTGCCCTCATGACAGGGAACTCCCACCTTTCAGCACTCAGAGCACTTGGTCTGTCCCTGGGCACTGAGTCAGAAAGCCAACCAATACTCAGCCTCTCCACAGTATCCACTGTCTTGTGGCAGGAGGGGGTGTTCCTGCAGCTTGTCGAGACAAGGAGTGTGGACGGGGCCACACTGGGTTTGTGAAGATGTGAGGCCCCTGAGTGGAGGCAAGTGGGCCTGCAGAAGCAGCAACTCTGTGGATTTATTGATACTTTGTCATTCGTGGTTCTGAGACTTGAGGATGTCAGAGGCTAGGAACCAGCCCAGCCACAAGCTTCCTCAGGAGATGGGGGACCCAGTCCTGGGAGCTTTCCTCCTTTCTCTTCATCTCAGAGGCCTCTGAAAAGCACAAGCAGGCATGCCCTGTGGGTCCCTTGTGGGGATGACCTTTCCCCAGGGCCAGGGGCCCACTGATGCCCAGGGGGCAGGTCAGCATTGATAAAAGGCTGGACACTCCTGCAGCCCAAATGGAGTGGCCTTGAGTTCCTGCCAACCAGGAAAGAAGCAGGAGGCAGAGGTGGCTCATTCAGTATGGTCGGGGCATCTGGCTATCTGGGCTTCTTCCCCACTCCGAGGGTGTGACTCCATTTTTTGATGTTTTATTTCTGACAGCTTTTAAGCATCACCTCTGTCTGCTCCTTTGTCCGTGAAACTGACCCAGTGATAATAAATCCTGCTGCTCTATCCTTTGGTCCCTACTAGAGTTTCAAATCACCAAGACTCTATCCCACACAACAGAGCCCTCATCCCAGCCCATCACCAAACCACAGTAAATATACAGGCCAGTCTCCTTTCCTGGCTCTCTCAAGCCACTCTGGACCTGCTTGAGAGGCCAGTCCTGCTCTGCTCAGAAATCTGACTGATGCAAGTAGTAAAGCTTTACATACCCTCTTAGTGTGGCAGGGGTGTAATCAGTCCACATCCAAATCAAAATTTGAGTGTGAGGGGTCTCTCCTGCTTTGCCAGGTGACCATAAAAGAAGGTAAAGACTTGCAGAGTTATAAAGAAGAAAGACGTCTCAGTTTTAGGAATTCAAGTAGCATTAGACTTCTCAACTCCAACCCTTGAGGTAGAAAACAGTGAGATTGGTCTTTAAAATTCTGCAGGAAAGTTATTTCCAATCTAGAATTCTACACCCAGCTGAACAATTAGTCAAGTATGAATGAAGAATTTTAAGACATCTACAGTCTTATAAACACCCCTCAGGAGAGCGGTAATATCAGCAAAAATGGCAGACCGCTGAAAATCAGCCACTCCAGAAGACCAATGAAAAAACTGGCAAAATGATCAGATACTTTATCCAAATCTCAGAATTAACCAAAAACTGACAGCTACTCAGGAGCATTTTTTCATGACAGATGGCTAAATCTGAGAGTGAACAGCAAGCTCTGTGGCATTTCCACTTCCCTGGTCCTATCCTCCACTCTGCAGCTCAGCAGGAGCCTTGAAAATAACCGCCCACACCCAGGGAAGCCTCTTGAGGGAGCACAAGACATGGTGCATTTTCAAAATATCATTCCCAAAGAATTGTCACTATTTTCCCTGGCTGGGGGTTCCCTGGAAGACCCCACATGCAGGGCTGTCTGTGTGACCTGAGAGCTCCCCTCGTAGAAACAGCCTTTTCTCAGGAGAGTTTGTTGAAGGTAATCAGAGGCCACTGTGGAAAATCAAAGCTGCGTGAGCAATGGGTAAGAGTTGGGCAAATGATACACTAACCACACATCTTAAAAGGAGAAGCTGGAGCATGAGGTGTCCACATGTGCTTTGAAAAGCTCTGACACATTCCTGGGAATCTAAGAGGCCATGCACGTGTGTAGGGCTGTGTGCAGCTGTCTGCATGCTCAGGAAAGTCCTAGAAGGGCACTGAGCTCTCCCCTCTGACTGACCTTGGGCATCTGTGCAAACAGGAATTGAGGGCTGAGGGAAAGTTGTAAATTTTAAAGCCAGTGCCTGGCTCAGGGGGGAAAGTTTGTCCCAATACACAGAGAGCACCTCTGTGCAGCAAAGACTGGGACAGTTATTGGTTCCAGACATTTAAGGAAATCTCAAATCATTAGCTGACCACCAAGATAACTGAGTAGAGACTTCAGTGACCACACACAACAAGGAAGAGAGACTGTATAGATTTAGTTCCATAATGTCACTAAGCAAAGAAACAACTACAACAACAACAAAAAACCACAACACAAAGACTTGGGAGCAAAGAGAATCTAATTTCGACAGTTGCCATATTATCTTATTTGAAACGTCCAGTCTTCAACCAAAAATTACAAGACATGTAAAGGAACAAGAAAGGATGGCCCATGTACAGGAAAATTGCAACCATGAAAACTCTCTGAAGGTGCAGTTGCTGGACAAAGCCTGCATATCAAATAATTCAATATGTTCACAGGACTAAAAGAAACCATGTCTAAAGAATGAAAGGAGGGCCGGCCCCCTGGCTTAGCGGTTAAGTGCGCACGCTCCGCTACTGGCAGCCGGGTTCGGATCCCGGGCGCACACCGACGCACCACTTCTCTGGCCATGCTGAGGCCGCGTCCCCCATACAGCAACTAGAAGGATGTGCAACTATGACATACAGCTATCTACAGGGACTTTGGGGAAAAAAGGAGGAGGATTGGCAATAGATGTTAGCTCAGAGCCGGTCTTACTCAGCAAAAAGAGGAGGATTAGCATGGATGTTAGCTCAGGGCTGATCTTCCCCACAAAAAAAAAAAAAGAACTAAAGGAAAGTGGGAGTATGATGTCTCACCAAAAAAGAATATCCATGATGAAACAGAAATTATAAAAAGGACCCAAGTAGAGATTCTGGAGTTTAAATATAAATTAACTGAAATGAAATGTCACTGCAGGAACTCAAGAGCCAATTTGAACAGGCAGAAAAAAAAAACAGCGAACATGAGGACAGCTCAGCTGAGCTGATCCAGGCTGAGGAACAGAAACAAGAATGAAGAACAATGAGAGAAGATTCAGAAGCTTGTGAGGTACCAGCAAGTATATAAGCATACATGTATTGGGAGTCCTAGCAGAAAAAGAAAGAGATAAGGACTAGAAGGAATATTGAAGAAATATTTAAAACTGAATACTCCCCAAATTTGATTTAAAAATATAATCTAGGTAGTCATGGCAGCCGTGGAGCAGGATAGGCTGGGAGTAGGAGACTAGGTGCAGGAGCTGGAGCCAAAGCCAAAGCCCAAGCCCTAGGGGGAGGAGGAGGAGGAGTGCTGAGTGGCAGCAACAAGAAGTGGCTGTGCTTGTCAGAGGTACCAGGGCCATATCCCACCACTCTTCTGGAGAGGAGAAGTGATGTCAGCATCATGGTGGAGTGAGCTCTTCCCTTAGTTTCTCCCCTCTAAGATACAATGAAAAGGACATTCATAAACCAGCAGAGGAGATCCACACAACACAATAGACGTCTGAGAGATCCACACAGCCATATGGTCTGAAGGTGGGTGTGCTGGACCCCCCGGAAGGCAGTGGAAGGCGGTAAGTGGATCTCTTTTCCCTCCCCAGCAGCAGCGATCTAGGGTGTGGGACCTCACACGACTCTGAGAGGAGTAGGGGGAAAAGGCAGCCCTCCCCAGGAGGGCTTTCCCTCTCGGAGTTGCCTCCCAGCCCGCAGGAACACTCCACACCAAATCAGCTAAGCAACCATGGGGGTGTCCCTGCCAAGCCATGCATCCCAGGTGGGCAGCCAGTGAGTGCAGAGCAGGAGCACAGGTGGGAAAGAAGGCAGCCCCTCTCCCCATTGTGCCTGGCACATCAATTCAACTGGTCAGCCAGGGCAGGGGATCCCCACAGAGCGCCTGCACCTACATGTGTAAAGCAGTGGTGGCCAGACACACAAAGCCCTATTGGCACAGCTTCAAATTGATGGCCACAACTGCCAGGGGTCATGGTTGGCTCAGAAAACACAGCTTCTGCCCACCCCCCGTGGTGGCAGGTAGAATCTATGACCAGATACTACCACTATGCAATGGCAAAAGTCTACCCCATCAAACAGCGTGAAGAAATGTATTAACACTCCAGACCAGAAGGAAAATGACAAGTACCCAGAAACTGATCCTGAAGACACAGAAATTTGTAACCTAAATGACAGAGAATTCAAAATAGTTATCATAAAGAAACTCAACAAGTTACAAGAAAACTCAGAAAGACAGTTCAATGAACTCAGGAATAAAAGTAATGAGCAGAGGGAATTCTTCACAACAGAGATTGAAACTATTAAAAAAAACACTCAGAAATGTTGGAGATGTAGAACACAATGAATGAGAATTTTTAAAAATCTGGAATCCTTAAAAAACAGAGCTGATATTATGTAGGACAGAATTAGGAATTAAAAGGACAGAAATATAGAAATGCTTCAGGTGGAGGAGGACAGAGAACCAAGACTAAAAAGAAATGAAAAAATTCTCTGAGAAATATCCAACTCAATTAGGAAATGCAGCATAAGAATTATAGATATTCCAGAGGGAGAAGAGAGGGAGAAAGAAGCAGAAAGCTTTATCCAAGAAATAATAGCTGAGAACTTCCCAAACCTGCAAAAGGAGCTGGAATTACAAGTAAATGAAGCTAATACAACTCCTAATTACATCAATGTAAAAAGACTTTCTCCAAGGCATATATTAGTAAAACTGGCAAAAGACAATGACAAAGAAAAAAATATTAAGGGCAGCAAGGCAGAAGAAAACAAAGGAAATTCCTAGAAAGGAATTCCTATCAGGCTGTCAGCAGAAACCTTACAGGCTAGGAGAGAGTGGAATGATATATTCAAAATACCAAAAGACAAAAACTTTCAGCCAAGAATACTTGATGCAGCAAAACTATCCTTCAGATACAAAGGAGAAATAAAAAGTTTCCCAGATAAACAAAAGCTGAGGGAATTCATCACCACAAGACCCCACACACACACACACACAAGAAATGATCAAGAAGGCCCTCATACCTGAGAAAAAAATAAAGGGTTTACAAAGCCTTTAGCAAGGAGATAAATAGACAGACAAAATCAGAAAACTGCAGGTCTCTATCAGAACAGGTTAGCAAACACTTAATTATAACTTTAAAGATAAAGGGAAGGAAAGCATCAAAAATAACTATAATCACTTCATTTTAATCACAAACTCACAGCACAAAACGGAATAAGTTGTGACAACAACAACTTAGATGGGGAAGAGGAAAGGGATGGCCCCTGCTTAGACTAAGGAGATAAGAGGCTATCAGAAAACGGACTATCTCATCTACGAGATCTTTTATACAAACCTCACGGAAACCACTAAACAAAAAATCAGAACAGAGACACAAATGATAAATAAAGAGAGAACTGAAAAAACCGTCACAGAGAATCACCAAACTGAATTGGGAGTTGGAAATACACAGGATAAGAAACAAGGGAAATACAGAACAACCAGAAAACAAGTGATAAAATGGTAGTATTAAGCCCTCATATATCAATAATCACCCTAAATGTCAATGGATTGAATTCTCCAACCAAAATACAGAGTGGCTGGATGGATTAAAAAACAAGACCCAACAACATGCTGCCTCCAGGAAACACATCTCAGCATTAACGACAAACACAGGCTCAGAGTGAAGGGATGGAGACAATACTCCAAGCTAAAGGTAAACCAAAGAAAGCATGTGTTGCCATATGCCATACGTATATCAGACAAAGCAGACTTCAAGATAAAAAAGACAATGAGAGACAAAGAAGAGCATTATATAATGATAAAAGGGACATTCCAACAAGAGGACATAACACTTATGAATATATCTGTACCTTACACAGGAGCACCACAGTATATAAAGCAACTATTAACAGACCTAAAGGGAGAAATTGACAGCAACACAATAATAGTAGGAGACCTCAACATCCCATTTACATCAATGGATAGATCATCCAGACAGAACGTCAACAAGGAAACAGTGGCCTTCAGCGAAATACACCTGTGCTCCCTGGGAAACTCTCCCCTACACCCCAGCAACTCCACCAGAGCAGAAGCCCAGCCAGGGCCGCTGAGTGTGTTTGTAAAATTATAAATCTCAGTAATTTCCACATAGAGCAGCAGCTCAGAGCATGCATTTTGAGATGGCCTCAATGCTGCTCGGTGACTTTGACCTCCTGACGTGACGCCTGAGACTCAGTCTCCTCCATGCCTTGGGGACCATGAAGCCACCTGCCTTACAGGGCTGTGAGGAGGACATGTGGAGTGAGCAGCAGAGCCTGGCACACAAGTCCCAGATCAATGGAAGCTGCAATTGCACAATGATGGCAAAGGCCATCGGCCTCATGATTGTACTGTGTGCTCATTGTACTCACGAGGTTTCCTCAAGGCTGTCGGGTCCTGGACAACAGACCCCTAGTATAAGGGGGCTCTGCTTGAATTACAGGTATGTCTGTCCCTGCCCTTCATATCTTCATTAGAGTGACTGCATGGGAGAGCATGACACATCCAAAAAAGAGGGTGGATGAAGACAGTTTATCTAGGGCCACTGTGTGACCAACACTCTGACCATCCTGCCCGCCTGCTAACACCACTTGATTCTCTGACAGTGCTGGGTGGAAAGTTGCTGCCCACAGGACAGGACATTCAACTGAGGCCAATGAGAGGCCACAGGCTGGATCCGGGAGCTCCACAAGGAGCCTGTGGTTCTTGCCCTCCCAGTCTATTGAGTGGCCTCAAAACTGGTCTCCCTGCCTCCTGGAGGCCCAGTGACTAGAGTTCCCACCAGTCCATTCCTTGGCCATACTTGCAAAGCTGCCTCCCTGCCACTGCCCCTCACCCCCTGCACAGGACTTCGAGGTGGCCCATTGGTCCCGGTGCCAGCTCACCTTGGTTTGCAATGCCAAGCCAGCCAAAGGAAGTCTTCCCAGAAAGTCCTGCTCTAGCCTGGGACAGTGTCCTCAGGGCCCTCAAAGCCATCCCCGCACTGCTGGCCTGGCCTGTCAGCTCTCTGTCTTCCCACTCCTCCTCTTGGTTGTGAGTACCTTGGAGCAGGGGCCCACCATCACCTTCTCCCCAGGCTGCAAGTGCCCAGTCCAGCACCCAGCACATGGTCTGATAGTGGGGGTGGAACAGAATCCAACGCCTGACCAAGGCAGGATGCAGGGAAGGCCAGGTAAACTGAGGAAGGTGCACTGGGCCCCAGCAAGCTAAACTGTCTGGCCCCAGGCCTGGCAGGAGAGTGGGGTTGTGAGAATTCAGAAAGGGAGAAGCAGCTTTCACAAGCCAAGCAGGAACTGCAAACATTGAAAGCCAATACCAAGAGGCTACAGCTCTGGGGAGCCATCTCTAGGTGGCCATCTCTGAGTTGGAGATGTCCAGAGGCACCCTGGGAAGAAGCTGATCCTCTTACTGTTGGGATTAAGTGAGGGAGAGAACTGGCAGGACACGGAGATGGGGAGTGCATCCTGCACGCCCTGCTTCAGTTGGGGGAGAGAATACTGTGTCCAGAATGAGACCTTGCTTCACATACCGCTGGCATGGGTTGAGGGGGCCTGACACCTACCCAGGAAATGTCCCTTCTCCACCCTCTGGGGACCTGAGCCTTCCCATTTGAGTGGGTTTTGGCCTGCAAGTTCTTATCAGCTTCACCAATGAAACAACAGCCTCAAATCCCATTCCTTTTCTTGTTGAAGAAGGAAGGTGCCGAGGCCGGCGGCAGTGGCCCAGCCATGGCATGGTGTGGTTACGCCCCTGCTTGGAGACTGATCCAGAGGCTGAGCAAAAGGGAGGGCAGGGTAGCCACAATTCCAGCCAGACAGTGGCAGGCCATGGTGCAGGGTGATGCTGAGGTTTGCATCTTTCCTTGAGGGACCACAGAGTCAGGGGTGGAAGGGATGGGGCTGGAGCAGGGGGGACCTGGCCCAGGGAGAGGGAGGAGGGTGGCAAAGGGGGAGGCCTGAGAATCCATTCCTTGTGGTCCTCAGCAGGCCTGTTGGGGTGTAAAGAAATTACATCATCCCACTTGCTTTCCATCCCCTTGTCTTCTAGAAAGAGTTGGAGCAGCTCATGTTCAAGGACAAAAGATAATGAGGAGGAGGAAGCAGGCCCCCTCCTCTGGGGACAGAGTCACATCCTCTACTAAGCCACCCTAGTACCCTGAGCTTCCTGGCAGCTCAGTCAACAAGGGCAAGTGCCCACCCCACATTTCTCCAAGACAGGAAAGTGGACAGAGGCACGAGGAGATTCATCACCGGGGTGGCGTCAAGAGCTAGGAGGCCCAAGGACCAGTTTGAAATCGACTTAGGAAGGGTCTCCTGGTCTTTGAACTGGCTGGTTGTGTGACTAGGGAGCTCTGAAAACAGCGCTGCTTCCTCTCCACCCCCAGATCCAAAAGTGCAATGGCCATGACCAGGTGGAAACCATGGAAGCTGAGCCAGCAGCCAGCCAGGTGAGGGTCCTCAGCATCACTGCCAGCAGCCTCCCAGCTGGGAGAAGAGGAGTCGAGTAGAGGCAGCCACTGAGAACAGTTGCCCTGGTGCTGGGTCTGCGTGTGTGTGTGTGTAAGTGGTGCATGTATTAATGTGTGTGTATACAGTTTTGTGGGTGTGTAAATCTGTGTGTGCATGTGCTGTGTGTCAGTATGTTAGCATGTGAGTAGCATCTGAATATGTGAGTGGTTTGTGAGTGTGTGATCTGTGTCTGTGTGTATTGAGTGTACTAGTGTGAAGTGACGGATACAGAGAACTCTATGCCCCCACCCCCCACCTGTGATCCCTCTGATCATTGTGACCTCCCTGAGAGTGCCAGTACAAACCTGGGAGGTGAAGGTCACTCAGGAGGAGGCAGATGAGATATGGGAAGGCGAGAATGTGTTCTGGGGATGAGGCTGTGACTGCATTAGGAAATGCGAGGCTAATGTGGCAGCTGGGTGGCAGGATCAAGTCCAAAGACCCCTGGTTCTTCCTCGGAGCCTGTGCAATGCTGGGGAGCCAGGCTGGCGGTAGGGCCTTCCCTTTTCTCCCCCTACCCTTGTTAAGTACCTGGAGAGGCCAGCCCTGCACTGACCTTCCCTTGCCCTTCCCTGCACCCTCTAGCAGCTAAGTCATGCCAACATGTAGGCTCAGGGCAGAGAGGAAAGGCCAGTCTCAGCTCCCTTTATAAAGAGGGTCCAGGCTGGTCTAGCCCTCAGGGTTGGTGAGTGTGCCCTGCCTGGCCTGGTCCTAGGTGCCTGGTGTGGTGAGGGGTGTCAGTGCACTCAGAGGAGCCCAGTGCCCACGAAGCAGCCATGGGGCTGCTGACCGGGGAGACACTGGGATCCCTGGCCGTGGCCATGGCCATCTTCCTGCTCCTGGTGGACCTGATGCACCGGCGCCAGTGCTGGGCCCCACGCTACCCACCAGGCCCCATGCCCCTGCCTGGGCTGGGCAACCTGCTGCAGGTGGACTTCCAGGACACAGTTTGCTGCTTTACTCAGGTGAGGAACGTGGGGGTGGGCACAGAGGTCCTGGGGACACCACTGAGCAGCAGATAGTGGGTGCTGGGTGAAGCCACAGGCTGGACAAGGAGCTGGGGGGAAAGGAGGAGGCAGGTTTGAGAGGCCTCCTGGGGGAGGGCATATGTGCAGGGTCTGGAGGGCAGTTTGAATTTTCCAATCAAAGGTCAGAGAGGGAAAAGGCCTGGAGGGAGGTGAAACTTGGCAGCGGGTTTGGGATCCAGTGGGACAGAGCTTAAGTTATGTGAGCCTGAGTCCCTTCTGATGACACCAGGAGGAAAGGTCTTGAGATTGGGGCAGAGGAGTCTGGACATGAGACCCATTTACATCAGGAAATTGAGGTTGAGAGGGACAGTGACCAGGTTCAAACTTTTGCTGCTGTGAGACCTTGGGCCTCACTGCTCACGTCTATGAACCTCTGTATCCTTACCTGTAAAACAGGATGCTAACCTGGTCTTCTGACAATGTTGATGACTTCTGCAAAATAATAACTGGGATGGTCTGATCCAACGTGAGGTCGTCAACCATAGATGTTGTGACCCCCGGTGTAACGAAGCCAGATAAAGTCCTTGCACCTGCTCGCTGCCGGCGGCTAAGGGGTCCCACAAGGCTAGTGCCAGGAGGCAGGGGCCAGCAACGTGGCCGGGGGCCAGACTTAACCATCGCCCTTGACCGTCGGTCTGCAGCTGCGGCACCACTTCGGCGACGTGTTCAGCCTGCAGCTGGCCTGGAAGCCGGTGGTAGTGCTGAACGGGCTGGCGGTCATGCGCGAGGCTCTGGCGTACCGCAGCGAGGACACCTCCGACCGCGCACCTGCACCCATCTTCAATCACCTGGGATTCAGGCCGCGCTCCGAGGGTAAGCGGAGGAGGAAGGGACCACACCCCGGCGGGGACTCGGCCCTCAGGGACCCGAGATCCGGCAGGGTCAAGCGGAGGCAGGGTGGTGGTCTTCTGGCCCAAGAAAGAGTCAGCAAATGTGAAAGGGCGGCAGGTGGAGGAAGGAGCCTTTGCCAAAGGTGGGGAGGTTGGCATGGGCGGGGCGAAGGGCGGGGCATTACAGAGAGTGGGCGGGGCCTTACAGGGGGTGGGCGGACCCCGGGCGGCTGAGAGTAAAAAGGGGATGTCGGAGAGGCAGGAACGAAGAGGACGGAGTCAGTGTGGGCGGGGCAGGAGGTGGGCCGAGACCTTCCCTGAACTGGAAGGGAGTCACGATGGGGAGAGCCAAGACTGGGGCCAAGAGCTGCCGGCTGTGAGTAGACCCCTCGAGCCGTGTGGGCGGAAAAAGGGTTGTACCTGACCCCAGCCGGAAGCGGGTGTAAAGTGGGCGGGATTGGGGGGGGTGGGAGCGATGTGGTTTGTGCAGTGGGAGCGGGTGCGGCGCCGTCACCAGAGGGGGCGGGACTGCCAGAGTATAGGGCAGGGGGCGAGCACTTCCTGGACGCCCAGGGCCACTTCGTCAAAGCAGGAGGCCTTCATGCCCTTCTCAGCAGGTGCCTGTGGGGAGCCTGGCTCGCTGCCCCCTCCTGAGGAAGTCTTGGTGCCCGGGCCCCCAGCCTCACTGGCCCCCCATACCCACCCACAGGCCGCCGCTCGTGCCTCGGGGAGCCCCTGGCCCGCATGGAGCTCTTCCTCTTCTTCACCTGCCTCCTGCAGCGCTTCAGCTTCTCGGTGCCCGCTGGGCAGCCCCGCCCCAGCGACTATGGTGTCTTTGGCTTCCTGGTGACCCCGTCCCCCTACCAGCTCTGTGCTGTGCCCCGCTAGAGGGGGACACCAAGCCCCAACCCCCTCCTCGGCCAGGGCCCTGATGTCCAATAAACCAGTATGATGGCTCCAACCTGGTTTGAGTCCCACCCAGGCCCCCTGACATGCTCCTGGCAGGGATGTGGCTTCAATAGACTCCCCAAGGCCAGCTCTTACCCCTCCCTGATCCAACCTTACCTGGCATTTGAACCCATTTGAGAGATGGGCATATTGAGGCTCACAAGGTGACAGCTTACCCCTAGTCACCAATGGACACTCAACACTAGCTACTCAAATTAGTGACAAAATCTATACATAGGTCCTGGCTCCTGCTGGGAGGAGCTAGAATAGGCTTCTGAGACACATCATTGAGGCCCTGGTGGGCATGGGAAGGGCCCCCACTCAGTCTGGATACCCACAGTTCAGGCCCAGTCATACCCAATGCACACCATGTGCCAGCAGCTCAGTTAGCACCATCTAGTCTGCTGCCTCACTTCATCTACGACACCCCAATAGGTGGGGAACTCAGGCCACTGGGAAGGGATGTGCCAGGTGAACACCCAGGCTTACTCCTCAGGTGCCAGCGCCCTCCCAGGGAAGCCTGATGGCAGTCCATGAGTGAGCACCTCCCTGAACCTCTCAGTCACTCCAAGTCCCAGCCCCTCAGGGACGCCCATGTCCAGGCCCCTGCCCAGTAGGAGTTGCTCACAGCAAGGCTGGAGGTGGAGGAGGACACTTCTCTAGGCTCTGACCCAGGGTACGGTCCTCAGAGTGGCTGGGTCAGGCCTGGCTCTCAGGAGGCTGGGCCATGGGCAGGAAATGAGCCTTGTGGGCTGTCGGCATGCCCCAGGGACAGGGGTGAGCCTTGGACCCCTGTGACAGTGGGATGACCAGAGGAGAAGGAGGTCACGTGGGGACCTTGGAGGAGCACACTATGGCTCTTGTCCTTGCTCTGCCATTCCAGTCTATGACCCTGTGCCAGTCTCTCCCTGCCCTGGGCCTCTGTTTTCCGTTCAGCCAGAGAGATGGTATACCAGATGGCCGCTGGGTCCTGTCTTCCTGCTCTGACTCTGTGGCTGTGACCTTGTTAGCCTGGAGCCCGGGCTGAGGGCAGGGACTGCCATCCTCCGCCTGTCCCCACCCCCACAATTGACTATCTCTGGACTGAGCACACAGGCAGTGCCCAAGGGTTTTTAATGACTGTTGCTTACCCGAGCCATGGGCAGAACCCCTGGTGCATTTAGGTAACAGCTTAGGGACCACCGACGCTCAGGGTGGAAGCAGCTTCTCCAGGCCTATTTTTCAAGAGGAGCTGCACCCAACATCATCCCTGACAGGGGTTCCATCAGTGTCTTCCAGGTGCCCTCATGACAGGGAGCTCCCAGCTCTCAGAACTCAGAGAACTTGGTCTGTTCCTGGGCACTGAGTCAGAAAGCCAGCCAGGGCCCCCTTCAGCCTCTCCGAAGTATCCACTGTCAAGTCAGGGCTCGGTGGCAGGAGGGGGGTGATCCTCTAGCTTGTCAAGACAGAGAGTGTGGATGGGGCCACACTGTGTTTGTGAAGATGTGAGGGCCCTGAGAGGAGGCAGGTGGGGCTGCAGAAGCAGCAACTCTGTGGATTTATTGATACTTTGTCATTTGTGGTTCAGAGTCTTGGAGATGTCAGAGGCTTGGAACCAGCCCAGCTACAGCTTCCTCAGGAGCTGGGGGACCCAGCCCCTGGGTCTTTCCTCCTTGCTCTTCACCTCAGAGGCCTCTGCAAAGCACAAGCAGGCATGGCCTGTGGGTCCCCTGCTGGGAGGACCTTTCCCCAGGTCCAGGGGACCCCTGATGCCAGGGGAGCAGGTCAGCATTGATAAAAGACTAGGTATTCCTCCAGTCCAAGGGGAGTGGTCTCAAGTTCCTGCCAACCAGGAAGGAAGCAGGAGGCAGGGGATGCTCATTCAGGAGGGTCAGGGCATTTGGCCACCAGGGGTCTTCCCTTCCCTCCCTGAGGCAGGAGCTTCTGAGAGGAGCTGGGCTATCTGTGACCTCTGCAGGGTCACTGAGATTAGCAAGGGGGCACTCCTGCGACAGCAGGATGGGGTCCACTGTCTTACCAGAAAGATGTACAGCAATCTCCTTTCGGACATTTTTACCTTCCTGGGAAGGAAGAAGGAGCACAATGGTGGGATGAGACGGGTTCTACATTGTGCTCATGGGGAAACTGAGACCTCACTTCACGAGAAATCAGAGGAGGCTAGGATTCAGACCCACTTTCTGCTCACTCCATGTTTACTGCCTCTCAGCTCCACACAGAGCTCCTTGCTCCAATGAGATGGCAGTTTGGGCCAGTGGTCTTGGGGGTGCCCCCCCAACCTCCTTCCCCACGGCCTCCCTGCCCTGCACTGCTCCCGGGCTTCTCACTAGGACCCATGCTGGGGATGTTCCAGTTGAGGCGCCAAGCTGCCTCACCTCCCAGCTTGGGGTCCCTGCCACCTCTTCGTCCTCAGCCACCTCCTTCCCAGCAGGAATGGGGCTGGCTGCTTCCTCCCCTGGGGACCTCACCTCCCCCTCATCCTGAGACAAGATGTCAGTCTCCTCCTTGGGGGCAGCATCATTCAGTCTTCCCATTGCTTTGGGGGTCATGGCCTGCAGGGAGGAACAAGAGGGCAGAATATAGGCAGAAGGGCCCTCAGAATGCCTCCTCCCTCCCCTCGTTCTCCGCACTTGGACTATGTATAGTTCTTTGCTTTTCCAGGGATGTACTTCCCTTCTCAGCTCCAGCTGTGGTACAGTTGCGAGTTTCCTGGAGGGGGCGCTGCCACTATCTCTGGGACTCGCTGCCATGAGCTGAGGTGTCCCTGGGTCTCATGGAGCTCTGACAGGAGACAGCCCTAGCCCTGGGCCCTTACAGGGGAGGCCTCACTTACCTCAGAGGCTTGCTTCTTCCCGCTCTTAACTCTGCGTCTCTACAGAGGGAAACAGGAGAGGTGACACATGGCTACAAGTGGGTGGGAGTCTTTCCGTGCCTGGCCCGTCCTCTCACTGTGCCTTCCAAGGGTGCCCAGGACAGCCCACCCCACTCCAGGGGAAGAGGGGACCCCAGCCCGTACCCACCTGAGTGATCACAGGGTAGCACTTATCCATCAGCCCCCACACTGGCCTTAAGGTCTCCCCTATGGGCTGCATGACAAGGAGAGAGAGGAGGGAGGGGAGGCTGAGGTGACATCTAAGGGCTCAGCTACGCACTAGCCCACCATCAATGCCTGCATCTGCAGACACTTAAGACTACCAGAGTTAAGGAAAACTTCAAACAAGCAGTAATTGATGTCTTTAGAAAGATAAAACTTTGCAGTCATAAAACAAGAATAGGCTCTAATATAGAAATATTCAAACAACGACCTCTAATTTGCGAAAAACAAAAATGTGATATGATAATGGGAATGAAAAATCTCAGCAAAGTGTAGAAGATAAAAGTTGAAAATATATTTCCCAGAAAGAACAGAGATAGATCAAGAGCCCCAGCAGCTAAATCACAGATCTTTCTGAAAGAGGGAACAGAGACTGGAGTGGCAGGGAGAAACACCAAATAAAAACATTGCTTTTTTATCAAGACAATTTCCCAAAGATGAGGGCAAATGAGTTTCCAGATGAGAAGGAATCACCAACCATCCAGGAAATGGATGAAAGAGACCCATCCCAGACTATGGCATAAATAATTTCAGAACACTGAGGACAAAGAAGAACCTGAAAACTTCCAGAGATGCAAAGAAAAACGTCTGTTTCAGGAATTCAACTTTCACCAGACTTTTCAACACCAACCTTCAAAGCCAGAAGACAATGAAGATCTTCAAAATCTGTGAGAAAATTATTTCTAGTCTAGAATTCTATACCTAGCCAAACTCTTAGTTGAGTATGAATTAAGACCTTTTCAGACATGTAATATCTCAAGATTAGCCCTCAGGAAGCAACTGGATGTTATGCTCTACCAAAATGAAAGAGTAACATGGGCTCCCACACATGAGAGAAGTGAAGTGGTCCCCAGAACAACGGTGAAGGGAGATCCCAGGACAGCTGAGCATCCCATCCAGATGGAAACAGGAGGACGGAGGGCTCCATGAGCTATATCTCCTTGAAAATGATCATACTGATAAATCAGCTAATTTGTCTAAATGTATTGCAAGGAGATTTATATTTTTGGCGGAGAGCTTGGATGAATTAATTATAGATAGAGAAAACTAAAATTTAAACAAAGAGGCAAAACCAAAATTATACACAAAGAAGGGTAATCGTAGTACACTACATGACTCAGCTAGGAATACTATTTACATTGTTTTAAAATGTAAACCTTCAATATTGGTCTAATAAAAATTATGACATAGTTATAGTCATGTGTCACTTAATGACGGGGATATGTTCTGAGAAATGCATCATTAGGCCATTTTGTCATTGTGCGAACATCATAGAGTGTACTTACACAAACCTAGATGGTATAGCCTACTACACACCCAGACTATATGGTACTATTCTTATGGGACCACTGTCGTGTCTGCAGTCAATCATTGATCGAAATGTCGTTATGTGATGCATGACTATGTTAGAGTAGCTAGAAAAAAAGAAAGTCAAGTGGCAGTGGATGTGGAACAACTGGAACCTCTCTTTCATTGCTGGTGAGAATGCAAAGTGGGTACCAGCCACTTTGGAGAAGTTTGACAGTTTTTTACAAAACTAAACATATACTTACCACATGACCCAACAATCCCACTGCTAGATATTTACCTAAGTGAAAAGAAAACCTATGTTCATACAAAACTTATACAGGAATATTTACAGTGGTTTTATTTGTAATTGCTAAAAACTAGAAACAATCCAAATGTCTCCTAACTGGTGAATGGACAAACTGTTGTACATCCAAACAATGGGTGACTACGCGGCAATAAGAAGAAACAAGTTATTGCTACACTCAACAATTGGATGGATCTCAGATTCATTGTGCTAAGTGAAAGAAATCAGACTCAAAAGTCTACATAGTGGGTGTTTTCACTTATATGACAATCTTGCAAAGGTAAAACTATAGGAACAGAAAACTGTTCACTGGATGCCAGGGCCTGGGAGTGGGGGAAGGGTTGACTACAGTGAGTACAAGGGATTTTTTGAAGTGATGGAACTGTTCTGTGTCTTGGTTGTGGTGGCGGTTACACAACTGTATACATTTCTCGAAACTCACAGAACTTTACACTAAAAAAGAATTTTACTCTATATAAATAATACCTTAATTTTAAAAAAATGAATAAAAGTGCCTACTGTGGGGGAGGGAGACTTAAAAGCCAAAATTATAAAAATCAGCAGAAATGATACTTAAAAATTTTAACAGTTGAAGATGTCATTACACAGATTCAAAAATTTACAACTCCAAAAACCAGAATATAACTGTGTTGGGAGGCTGGAGAGAGGTGAAATGTGTCCTGGAGGTGGCACTAAGTGTACAGTTGTTGCAAAAGCTAAATCCTCATGTTCCATTATAGGAATTCATTGGATAATGTTTAAATCTGAAAAATCAAGACAAAGCAGGATAGGCTTTCTATTTACAAACACAGAGGCAAAATCGAAGGCTACAGCTGGAAAAGTTGGAAGCTGGAAAGATTCCCCCCTGGGTTGCAGGAATCATGGGTGATGAGTGGTGGGTCAAAAGGCAGCTAGTTTTTTTGTTTCAAGTCTTAAAACTTTGACACATCAAATTATGTACATGCATATCTTTGACGACAGTATAACTTTTCAAAATGGAAATCTGCTTAATTTAAAAAAAAAAAAAAAAAGGAAGCAAAGTGGGACTCAGTGATCTTCAAGGCACCTGCCAACACGGGCCTTCTTAGCGGCTCCCCAGCCTCCGAACAGTCACTCCCACAGGTGCAGCCCACACTTCTCAGTGTTGCTGGGTCACAGATAACCTTGTCCCCACAGGAATCTCCTCTTTCCAATAGCACTGGATGGAGAGCAGGAGGCCTCCAGAGACCAGGTATGTTGTTCTGTCCTGTCACTTGCGGTAGCCTGGGTCTAGTCACTGTCCCTCTGGGAGCCTGTTTCCTCATCTTTAAAATGGGAGCTGCTGGTTGCCGTGAGGTTTAAGTGACGTAACAGATGGGCAGCATCTAATACAGCACGTGGCCCTCAGTGGGCATCCAGTCGGCATCCATTTGCGTTCTCATGACCAAGGGCTGGGAGTAGGGGCTTCTGCCATAGGTTCCTGCACCTGAGACATCAAAGAGGGTATGCAACACCAGGCAGGTGTCCTGCTCACCCTCACCCCATTCACACAGGAGTGTAGAACTACATTCCAAGGCTACTCACATCCGTTAGGGATCATCTGTTCCTTCAGGTGCAGTCTAGGCCACTGCCATGGAGCTCTGAGGTGACCACATAGTCAGCCCATGAGGGGTGGTCCTCTGTTTTGACACTTTGCCAGAAATACAGGGAATTTCCTGCAGAGCCCTCACGTTCACACACACACACACACACACACACACACACAGTTGGTTGACCATCTGAGGTCAAGGAGCATGACCCTTATTCGGGCTACAGTGAGACTGTCCCAGCCTCTAGGCCCTGACAGAGCTCCCTACCTGTGATGATTCCCCAGCAATCTCATGGTCAGGGGCTGTTTTCCCCACAGACCCATGAAAATAGTGGTACACCACTCCTGCAGGAAGGTGAAGGAAGACTTATTAAAACACTTAAAAGAGAGATGTAATTATTTTTAAACATCAATATTTATAATATTCCAGAAATCATATCCTTTTAAACTATTTAAGCCTGTGATGAAAGATATTAGGTATTGACTTAAAATGTGTGAGGGGATATATAGTTTTTCCAATGTATGCAAGCAAAAATTTAAAGATCACTACTGTAGGACGTTATTAGGTTGTGTGGGTTTTTTGGTTTGTTTGTGGGTTTTTTTTTAACATTGAGTTTAATTTCTTGCATTTTTATTTGTGAGGATGATTGGCCCTGTGCTAACATCTGTTGCCAATCTTGCACTTTTTTTTTCTCCCCAAAGCCCCAGTACATAGTTGCTTACCATAGTTGTAAAGCTGTAAGCTCTTCTGTGTGGGACGCCGCCTCAGCATGGCTGGATGATCGGTGAGTCAGTCCACACCCAGGATCTGAACTGGAAAACCCCGGGCCACCAAAGCAGAATGTGCGAACTTAACACTACGCACTGGGCCAGCCCATGTGGGGTTGTTTGTTTCTTTCGGGGGGAGGAAGTATGGGGTTTAGAGTTAGACATGGGTTCAAATCCCAGGTTCACTATGAAGGTTCAGAGGGAAGGAAGGGAGAAAGACGGCCAGCTTTGGCTCTGAGCAGAGTGGAGCCCCTGGGGAGCTAGGTACATGGCAACCTCAGGAGGAGGCCTCTGGGAGCCCTGGTGGCACCTGGAGACTGCGGTGCCTCTGAGGGGAGAACCAGTTTTATTCCCAACTCACCCCAGCACCCAGGCCCTTACCTGCAAGAATGGAGATCTGTACTACATACAGGGTCCTGTAGAGCCTGGAAGGAAAGCAGAGCTGAGTGGGAGGCTGGGGTCTCCCGGGCCATCACTGGTGGTCCTGGCTTTCCTCCCCAATCTGAGCCCCAGGGCCTACTCCACCAGGGCATGTCCAATCAACACTGTGGATGAATCAATCCATCAGCTGTAACAGGGCTCAGCCTGGGCTCCCTGCTGACTGGCCCTCATGACTCTGTGTGTCTGCCTACTTCAAAAGCCAGACTTGGAGCCTGGAACACACAAGGACCCCCTGACCCCCTCCTGTCTCCTTTCCTCCTTACATGGGTCCATTTTAGCTTCTGACTGAGCACTGGATTAGCCCTTCTCCCAGCAGCCCTCCAAAGCCCTCTCTACTCTGGACTGACAGATGCCACAACCAGATTAGAAATAATATCCCATGACTGAACCTCCTCTTCTGGGATCCCCTCCCTTGGGACAAGCAGAGCATCTTTGCACTACCAGGATGGTGGCTACCAGCCTACACGCACACACAGGCATGTCACACCTGCCAGGACCAGGCCCTCCATCCTGACCTTGAGACCCAGAGACACTGTAACAGTCAGGAAAAGGGGAATAGAAAACCCTGTTTTCCCTGCCTCTTGGGCCCAAGAAGCGGTCCCACTTTCTGGTCATTCCAGGCATGGTAACAGGGCCCAACCACACTTTACCTCTCTCTCTGGCAGCATAGACCAAACACCATATTCTAAGAAGAGAAGATGGGCCACAGTCAGTGCATCACATGGGCCCAGGACCCTGGTGTTCCTCTACCCCAATGGGCCAGAGGCGGCTTGGGAAATGGCAAGGACCTCACCGGCAGGGCTCAGCCAGGGAGGGCCCTGCTGGAGGTCAGACTCAGGATGGAGTGGGCTAGCACTAGGAGCGTGGAAAATGCTCAGGAATTTCTCCCAAGATCTCAGAGCCCCAAACAAAAGATGGTTTCAGTACCCTCAGAGCTAGAGAGGTAGATTCCAGGGAATCAGGATGGGAAAAGAGGGGTCGGATAGGATTAAGGGAAAAGGTATAGCTCTATTGAACATTTGGTGTAAGATGTCCCCAGGTGTAGGTGGCTAATTATAATAGTAAATAATCAGGATTAAAAACTGCTAACATTTTTAAGTATTTTCTGTGTTATGTAGCATTTTAGGAATAATTTTGGGAGTATTGGGAGAGATTCCCTAGCCTCTTCAAAATACACTCTGTGTCTGGAATCCCCCCATCAGAATTCCATACAAACTGACACCATTGTTAAGTCAAGGTCTCCAATGTGAGCTGGACCCTCGGTGCGGCCCACCAAGCCTCTATTTCCCAAGTCAGCTTCCCATCCTCCACAGGGATTATTTCAGAATCTCTCTTTAAACCTCTAACCTCACCTCTGCCTTCCTCACATTCAGCAGAGAACACAGGCACCATCAGATGGCAGTTCCCTTGACTTTCTGCCACCAAATCCATACCTTTTCTGCTTTCACAGGCCATTTCCTCTTCAGGGGAGCAGGCTGGCCTTCCCACTCTGAGGCTAGCCCCACTCCTTCCCTCAATATAATTCACCATATTAACAGACGAAAACAGAAAAACTATACAATTAATAGAAGCATAAAAATCATTAGACAAAATCAACATCTGTTTCTGAAAAAAACTTTCAGCAAACTAGGTCTAGCTGGGAACATCCTCAACCTAATGAAGGGCATCTATGAAAAACCTAGAGCTAACAATATACTCAATGGTAAAATACTGAATGCTTTCCCCCTAAGTTGAGGAATAAGGCAAGGATGTTTGCCCTCGTCACTTCTATACAACATTGCACTCCAAGTTTTAGACAGTGAACTAAGCCAAGAAAGAGAAGTAAAAGGAAACCAATTGGAAAGGGAGAAGTAAAATTGTCTTTATTTGCAAACAACATGATTGTGTATAAAATCTTATGAGGTCATCCAAAAAGCTACCAAAGTATAGTAAGGTTGAAAGATAACAAGATCAATATGTGAAAATCAATTATAGTTCTGTGAACCTAAAACCACTCTAAAAACTAAAGTCTATTAAAAAATCAATTATATTTCTATATAAAAGCAATGAAAAATTGGGAATTGAAATTTTAAAAAATACCATTTCTAATAGCATCAAAAATATGAAATACTGAGGGGAAAATCCGACAAAAGATGTGTGCAAGATCGTACACTAAAAACTATAAAACATTGCTGAGAGAAATTAAAGAAGATCTAAATATATGAAGAGATATTCCATGGTCATGGATCAGAAGATTTAACATTGTTAAGATGTCAATTCCACCCTCAAATTGATCTATATATTCAGTATAATAGCAATAAAAATTCCAGCAAATTTTGTTGTTGTTAAAATCAATATGGTATTTCTAAAGTTCATATGGAAATGCCAAGGACCTAGAATAGCCAAACAATTTTGAAAAAATAAAGTTGGACAGTAATCAAGACAGTATGAGATTGTTGATGTCAGGACAGATGGAACAGAATAGAGTCTAGATATAAACCCATATATTGTTAATTGATTTTAGACAAAGGTGCAAATATGATTCAGTGGAAGAAATATAGTCGTTTCAATAAATGGTCCTCAAATAATTGGATATTCATCTAGGAAAAAAATGGACTTCAATTCATATCTCGCACCATATACAAAAAGTTACTCAAAATTTATCATAGACCTAAGTGTAAAACCTAAAACAGTAAAACTTCTAGAAGAAAACATAGGAGAAAATCTTTGTGACCATGGATTATGCAAAGATATCTCAAATATAACATTCAAATCATGACCCATAAGAGAAAAAAATGGATAAAGTGGACTTCAACAAAATTAAAATCTTCTGTTCTTCAAAAGACATTGCTAAAAAATAGAAAGACAAGCCACAGACTAGAAGAAAATATTTGCAAATTATGTATCTAATAAAGAACTTGCCTAGAATATATAAAGAACTCCCAAAACTCAATAATAAGAAAACAACCACCTAATTTTTAGAATGGGTAAAGATTTGAACAGGTACTTCACCAAACAAGATAAACAGATTACAAATAAGCACATGAAAAGAGAATCAACATCATTGTTCATTAGGGAAATGCAAATTAAAACCATAATGAGACATTACTACACACGTATTAGATGGGATTCACGTGAAGCCAAAAGATGACTGGCTTCCCCTCTCCCCACCTGTGCCAGCAGACAAAAACAGATGCATCAACCACCAGGTGAGAGCAGTGAAGGTGAGACTCCTTGGCCAGAGAAGGGCTGGATGACTGGTAACACACAGCAGGAACGGGGACCCCCAGTGCCCAGAGTCTAACCACGAGTACCCCTTGCCTAGCAATGTCTTATCATGACCCTGCGTAGACTAATGGCACTCCACAGTAAATAAAATCATTCAAGGAGAGTCCAGCAGAGAATCTCAAATACAGACCTGAGCATTTAGCCAGAACTCACCAAACTTTTGAAGAAAACCAACACTCAGAAAGAGAGGCACCAAACTGTACAACAAACAAAACAACTAATGACTAAGGAAAAGAGTTAATAGAGAAAACCAAAGGAGACTTTTAAGTAAATATAATTAAAATCCTCAAAAAGATAAGAGAGAACATGGTACACGTCAAAAGTGAATTG
Organism: Ceratotherium simum simum; assembly: GCF_057802395.1. Classification (NCBI taxonomy): domain Eukaryota; kingdom Metazoa; phylum Chordata; class Mammalia; order Perissodactyla; family Rhinocerotidae; genus Ceratotherium; species Ceratotherium simum. The sequence goes on from NC_141924.1 coordinate 8,542,452, forward strand.
TCTGTTAGGGAAAAGAAAAAATTAACTATTGTGGAAATGAAAATATAGCTGGTGAAATGTTGGCTTCCCATTACATTTAGGCCCTTTGAGGACTCCAAGTTTCAGCCATGAGGAAGTAGCTGGTATTGGATTTACACTCCCGCAATAAACAAATGTAAAAGAACAAAATATGTACAACCACAGCTATTTATAGGCATGGAGAGGAACCAATGCAGGGCTGTGATTCTTGAGAGGTGAGTCCTACATTCACCCAGGTTTTCTGCTGAGGATATTTTCCTCAGTGTGACCTGGAGAGGTGAAGCCAGGACAGAGAGCAGCACTCGTATTGGGTACAGGAGGCAGTGATTAGAGTTCAGGGGCTACTAGTGCGACTGGGATTTGAGAGGTAGGGAATCAAAGTGAAGGCAATCACAGGCAAGGAGCCTGAAAGATCTGCATAAAGATGTTCCTCAGATCCCCGGCCGCTAGGTTGAGCAGATAAGACAGCCCAGCAGACAATAGCTTCTGGGAGCTGAGAGCTGAGAGGGAAATTCCGAATTCCCCAGTGCTAGAATGACACTGGAGATTGGGCCTGGCCAGAGTAAAGAGATCTTGGTATACAATCCCTGCATTCAGTTGAGACTCCAGAAAAACACCACCCTAGGAGTAAGGACTACACCTAGAAGTCTGGGCAAAACTAAAAGAGTTCCAACTGATTCAAGCCTAAATTCAAGCCTCAAAGCCTGCCAAAACAAAACTTACTATTCCTTTAGAAAATTAATGTAATGCACAACATATCCATGTTGTATAGCTTACAATAAAAAGTTACTAAACTTGTAAAGAAGCAGGAAAAATTACCCGATAGTTAAGAGATAAAATAGTCAAAGCTAACCCAGGGATAATCTAGATATTGGCATTAGCAGCCCCAATATTCCCCACTTCCTAGTATTATCGCCCTGTGGAATGCCCTCCTTTTGAGTGTGGTCTGCATTTACTGACTCACTTCTAAAGAACAAATTTGGTAGAAGTGAGATGTCACTTCCAAAATAATATTACAAAAAGATAGTGGCTTCCATCTTGGATTCTCACTCTCACTCTCTGAACACTTGCCATGCAGGAAAACAGTTGCTATATAATGAGACAACCCTGTGGGGCGACCCACGTGATAAGGGACCAAGGCCTGCCAACAATCATGTGAGTGAGCTTGAACGTGGATACCATGTGACACCACCATCACCCCTGCATTGCACTCTCCTCCCCTACCCCAGTTCACCCTTCAGTGAGATCACAGCACCAGCTGACTGTTTGACTGCCACCTCATGGGGGACCTCGAGCCAGGGGCACTCAAATAATCAAACCACCTGGACTCCTGGCCCACAGAAACTGTGACATAATAAATGTTTGTTGTTTTAAGCTGCTTAATTTTGAGGTAATTTGTTCACAGCAATAGATAAAATAGACATTCTAGAATACAAAATACAGTATCTGACATTAAGAACTCACTGCATGGGTTGAACAGTAGACTGGACACAGCAGAAAATAGAATTCATGTGGGGAACAGGTACAAGATGCTCTGTGAGTAATAAATGCTCTGTTCCTGAACCAGAGGTCTTGTGTGTCTGTTAGGGTCTGAATATACATGCACACGCTATGTGTAAAACATGCTATGTTCCCTGTTTGGAAGACTCAACAGTAGAAAGATGTCATTTCTATATTCAATGCAATCTTAATCAAAATCCCATTCAGATCATTTTTTTTTAATTCTTTGTTTATTGCAGTAACATTGGTTTATAACATTGTATAAATTTCAGGTGTACATCATTATACTTCTATTTCTGCATAGACGACATCATGTTCACCACCCAAATACCAATTACAACCCATCACCACACACATGTGGTGAATTATCCCTTTCACCCTCCTCCCTCCCCCCTTCCCCTCTGGTAACTACCAATCCAATCTCTGTCTCTATGTGTTTGTTTGTTGTTGTTATTGTCTACTACTTAATGAGGGAAGTCATACAGTACTTGACCTTCTCCCTCTGACTTATTTCACTTTGCATAATACCCTCAATGTCCATCCACCTCGTCACAAATTGGTGGATTGCATCGTTTCTTATGGCTGAGTAGTATTCCATTGTGTATATATACCACATCTTCTTTATCCATTCGTCCCTTGATGGACACTTAGGTTGCTTCCAAGTATTGTGAATAACACTGCAATGAACACAGGGGTGCATGTATCTTTATGCATTGGTGTTTTCCAGTTCTTTGAATAAATACCCAGCAGTGGAATAGCTGGATCATATGGTAATTCTATCCTTAATTTTTTGAGGAATCTCCATACTGTTTTCCATAGTGGCTGCACCAGTTTGCACTTCCACCAGCAGTGTATGAGAGTCAACAAGGCCTGCTGCCCACAGGTCCACACACACAGTCAACACAGTCCTGCCCCATGTGTGCCCCCCGACCTCCCAAAGTGGATGCAGTCTCTCCACGGCGGGAGCCCCACACATTCCACCACCGCCCCACGCTCTCCACCTGCTCCTTGTTCACGCCCTGCCCCACTGAAGTGGGCTCAGTTGCCAGGCTGCAGAGAATCCAGTCACCAATCTATGCAGGCCCACAAGTTGCCTTAGGGCTTGTTGTTGGGTGGGGCCAGTCTCTAGGGTGGGCTGCCTGCCCTGGCTGAGCTGGATTAAATCGGTGCTCTAGTGGGTGTGGCAGACCCTGGGCTAGCAGGCCCCAGGGAGAACTCCAATGGCGTCTGTGTCAGCACGCCCACACTAGGCCACAACAATGGCCGCCGCCAATGTCCCAGTCCCTGGAGAGGTCTCACCTCTCACTGCAATGCACTCAGAGCCTATCAGGTGAGTCTCTTTTCACCAAAGCACTGGTCACCTTTCTTTCTGGTGATTTTAGGTTGCTTTCTGAAACGAGTGAGTTTGCGCGTGGGCCCTTTAAGAGCCGGTTTTAATTTCTTTGTGAACCAGCTTTTCTGGGGGTACTCCCCAATGTTTTAGCAGCAGGCAAAGTCAGATATTATGCCACTCGTCTCAATTGTGCTGGGTCCACAAAATGCCCACAGCGGGGGCGCACCAGTCTCAGGGCCCGGCTCATCCAGGGAGGGCTGCATACCTTTGGGCTGCTCCCTGGCAGCCGTGAAGTGCTGCTGCTTGTGAAGGCGGCGTTTTTTTCTCTCCAGAAGGGAGTTTCTGCCTCTTCCACCTCAATTAGGATTGTCGCTTGTTGCAGGAGTTCCTCTTATCCAGTTTTCAGTTCTGTCTCAGGGGTAATTTTTCCACAAGTAGTTGTAAATTGGCTGTGTCCACGGGAGGAGGTGAGTTCAGAGTCTGCTTACGCCGCCATCTTGACTTGGAACCAAGATAATGTTTTTTAAGTGACAAGCTGATTTTAAAATTGTTGCAGTTTTAAAAATGCACAAAATTGCCTAAAATATTTGAAAAATAAGACTTGTTCTAGGGATGTCAAAACATACCTAAACCATTAGAAATTAAAACTGTGTGGTATTGACAGAAATAGACAACTCAATGAAACGAAAATTGATCCATGTGTCTTTAGGCCCGTAGAAGATGATAAAGACATATTTTGATTGTGTGAGAGAAGATGTTAGGATAATTTATTATCCATGTAGAAAAAAAAAACTTTGATTCCTATTTACAACATTCAAATGCACAAAAACAATCTAGATGGATTAATGTAAAATGCTAAATGCTTTAAAACATCAAAATATTAATAAGAGAAAATATTTGTAATCTTAGGGTAGGAGAGACCTTCTTAAATATGACACAAATACTTATACTATATAAATATTCAAATTTCTATATGACAAAGCCATAAACAAAGTTGAAGCCAAACAAGAAATGGGGTAAGTATTTGAGGTACATATAGCAAAAGAGGTACATATAGCAAAAGATTAATATAGAGACTATAAAAAAGCAGTCCTACAAATCAAAAAGACAATGAAACAGAAAAAATGGGCAAAGAATGTGAATAAATATATATGGCCACATAAAAAGAAGCTCAATTCCATTGGTAATCATGAAAATTAAGTCAATACAAATGAAAATGAAAATACGACATGCCAGAATTAATGGGATACAGCAAAAGCGGTTCTAAGAGGGAAGTTTATAGCAATACAGGCCTATCTCAACAAACAAGAAAAATCTCAAATAAACAATCTAACAATGCACCTAAAGGAACTGGAAAAAGAAGAACAAACAAAGCCCAAAATCAGTAGAAGAAGGGAAATAATAAAAATCAAGCAGAAATAAATGAAATAGAGACTAAAAAAACAATAGAAAAAGTTAATAAAACCAAGAGCTGGTTCTTTGAAAAGATCAACAAAATTGACAAACTTTTAGCTAGACTCACCAAGAAAAAAAGAGAGAGGGCACAAATAAGTAAAATCAGAAATGAAAGAGGAGAAATTACAACAGACACCTCAGAAATACAAAAGATTATAAGAGAATACTATGAAAAGCTATATGCCAACAAATTCGACAATCTGGAAGAAATGGATAAATTCTTAGAATCATACAACTTTCCAAAACTGGATCAAGAAGAAATAGAGAATTTGAATAGACCAATCACCAGTAAGGAGATCGAAACAGTAATCACAAACACCCCCAAAAATAAAAGTCCAGGACCAGACGGCTTCTCTGGTGAATTCTACCAAACATTCAAAGAAGACTTAATACCTATCCTTTTCAAACTCTTCCAAAAAATTGAGGAGGGGGGAAGCTCCCTAACTCATTCTACGAAGCCAACATTACCCTGATACCAAAACCAGAAAAGGACAACACAAAAAAAGAAAATTACAGGCCAATATCACTGATGAACATAGATGCAAATATCCTCAACAAAATACTAGCAAATTGCATACAACAATATGTTAAAAAGATTATACACCATGATCAAGTGGGATTTATTCCAGGTATGCAGGGATGGTTCACCATTCGCAAATCAATCAACGTAATACACCACATTAATAAAATGAAGAATAAAAATCACATGATTGTCTCAATAGATGCAGAGAAAGCATTTGACAAGATACAGCATCCATTTATGATAAAAACTCTAAATAAAATGGGGATATAAGGAAAGTACCTCAACATAATAAAGGCCATACATGACAAACCCACAGCTAATATCATCCTCAATGGTGAAAAACTGAAAGCTATCCCTCTAAGAACAGGAACCAGACAAGGATGCCCACTCTCACCACTCCTATTTAACATAGTACTGGAAGTCCTAGCCAGAGCAATCAGACAAGAAAAAGAAATAAAAGGGATCCAAATTGGAAAGGAAGAAGTGAAACTGTCACTATTTGCAGATGACATGATTTTGTATATAGAAAACCCTAAAGAAACCACAAAAAACTTTTAGAAGTAATAAACGAATACGGTAACGTTGCAGGATACAAAATCAACATACAAAAATCAGTTACATTTCTATACACTAACAACGAAGTAGCAGAAAGAGAAATTAAGAATACAATCCCATTTACAATCGCAACAAAAAGAATAAAATACCTAGGAATAAACTTAACCAAAGAGGTGAAAGATCTGTACACCGAAAACTATAAAACATTTCTGAAAGAAATTGAAGAAGACACAAAGAAATGGAAAGATATTCCGTGCTCTTGGATTGGAAGAATTAACATATTTAAGATGTCCATACTTCCTAAAGCCATCTATAGATTCAATGCAATCCCTATCAAAGTTCCAACAACATTTTTCACAGAAATAGAACAAAGAATCCTAAAATTTATATGGAACAACAAAAGACCCAGAATAGCTAAAGGAATCCTGAGAAAAAAGAACAAAACTGGAGGTATCACACTCCCTGATTTCAAAATATACTACAAAGCTATAGTAACCAAAACAGCATGGTACTGGCACAAAAACAGACACACAGATCAATGGAATAGAATCGAAAGCCCAGAAATAAACCCACACATCTATGCACAGCTAATCTTTGACAAAGGAGCCAAGAACATACAATGGGGAAAAGAAAGTCTCTTCAACAAATGGTGTTGGGAAAACTGGATAGCCACATGCAAAAAAATGAAAGTAGACCCTTACCTTACACCATACACAAAAATTAACTCCAAATGGATTAAAGACTTGAATGTAAGACCTGAAACTGTGAAACTTCTAGAAGAAAACATAGGCAGTACGCTCTTCCACATCAGTCTTAGCAACATCTTTTCAAACACCACATCTGACCAGGCAAGAGAAACAATAGAAAAAATAAACAAATGGGACTACATCAAACTCAAAAGCTTCTGCACAGCAAAGGACACCATCAACAAAACGAAAAGACAACCTAACAATTGGGAGAAGATATTTGCAAACCATACATCTGATAAGGGCTTAATCTCCAAAATATATAAAGAACTCATGCATCTCAACAACAAAAAAACTACCAACCCAATTAAAAAATGGGCAAAAGACCTGAACAGACATTTCTCCAAAGAAGATATACAGATGGCCAACAGACACATGAAAAGATGTTCAAAATCACTAACTATCAGGGAAATGCAAATCAAAACTACAATGAGATATCATCTCACGCCTGTCAGAATGGCTATAATTAACAAGACAGGAAACAACATGTGTTGGAGAGGTTGTGGAGAGAATGGAACTCTCATACACTGCTGGTGGGAGTGCAAACTGGTGCAGCCACTATGGAAAACAGTATGGAGATTCCTCAAAAATCAAGTCTAGAACTACCATATGATCCAGCTATTCCACTGTTGGGTATTTATCCAAAGAACTTGAAAACACCAATTTGCAAAGGTACATGCACCCCTGTGTTCATTGCAGCCTTATTCACGATAGCCAAGACTTGGAAGCAACCTAAGTGCCCATCAAGGGACGAATGGATAAAGAAGCTGTGGTATATATACACAATGGAATACTACTCAGCCATAAGAAATGATGAAATCCAGCCATTTGTGACAACATGGATGGACATTGAGGGTATAATGCAAAGTGAAATAAGTCAGAGGGAGAAGGTCAAATACCGTATGATTTCCTTCATTAAGTAGTAGATAATAACAACAATAAACAAACACATAGGGACAGAGATTGGATTGGTGGTTACCAGAGGGGAAGGGGGGAGGGAGGAGGGTGAAAGGGATAATTCGGTACATGTGTGTGGTGATGGGTTGTAATTAGTATTTTGGTGGTGAACATGATGTAGTCCATGCAGAAATAGAAGTACAATGATGTACACCTGAAATTTTTACAATGTTATAAACCAGTGTTACTGCAATAAACAAAAAATTAAAAAAAAAAATAAAAAAAAAAATAAATAAATAAAAGAAATTGAAGAAGACACAAAGAAATGGAAAGATATTCCGTGCTCTTGGATTGGAAGAATTAACATATTTAAGATGTCCATACTTCCTAAAGCCATCTATAGATTCAATGCAATCCCTATCAAAGTTCCAACAACATTTTTCACAGAAATAGAACAAAGAATCCTAAAATTTATATGGAACAACAAAAGACCCAGAATAGCTAAAGGAATCCTGAGAAAAAAGAACAAAACTGGAGGTATCACACTCCCTGATTTCAAAATATACTACAAAGCTATAGTAACCAAAACAGCATGGTACTGGCACAAAAACAGACACACAGATCAATGGAATAGAATCGAAAGCCCAGAAATAAACCCACACATCTATGGACAGCTAATCTTTGACAAAGGAGCCAAGAACATACAATGGGGAAAAGAAAGTCTCTTCAACAAATGGTGTTGGGAAAACTGGATAGCCACATGCAAAAAAATGAAAGTAGACCCTTATCTTACACCATACACAAAAATTAACTCCAAGTGGATTAAAGACTTGAATGGAAGACCTGAAACTGTGAAACTTCTAGAAGAAAACATAGGCAGTACGCTCTTCGACATCGGTCTTAGCAACATCTTTTCAAACACCATGTCTGACCGGGCAAGAGGAACAATAGAAAAAATAAACAAATGGGACTACATCAAACTAAAAAGCTTCTGCACAGCAAAGGACACCATCAACAAAACGAAAAGACAACCTGACAATTGGGAGAAGATATTTGCAAACCATACATCTGATAAGGGCTTAATCTCCAAAATATGTAAAGAACTCATGCATCTCAACAACAAAAAAACTAACAACCCAATTAAAAAATAGGCAAAAGACCTGAACAGACATTTCTCCAAAGAAGATATACAGATGGCCAACAGGCACATGAAAAGATGTTCAAAATCATTAACTATCAGGGAAATGCAAATCAGAACTACAATGAGATATCACCTCACGCCCGTCAGAATGGCTATAATTAACAAGACAGGAAACAACATGTGTTGGAGAGGATGTGGAGAGAATGGAACTCTCATACACTGCTGGTGGGAGTGCAAACTGGTGCAGCCACTATGGAAAACAGTATGGAGATTCCTCAAAAAATCAAGTCTAGAACTACCTTATGATCCAGCTATCCCACTGCTGGGTGTTTATCCAAATGACTTGAAAACACCAATGTGTAAAGATACATTCACCCCTGTGTTCATTGCAGTGTTATTCACAATAGCCAAGACTTGGAAGCAACCTAAGTGTCCATCAAGGGACGAATGGATAAAGAAGATGTGGTATATATACACAATGGAATACTACTCAGCCATAAGAAACGATGAAATCCAGCCATTTGTGACAACATGGATAGACATTGAGGGTATTATGCAAAGTGAAATAAGTCATAGGGAGAGGGTCAAATACCGTATGATTTCCTTCATTAAGTAGTAGATAATAACAACAATAAACAAACACATAGAGACAGAGATTGGATTGGTGGTTACCAGAGGGGAAGGGGGGAGGGAGGAGGGTGAAAGGGATAATTCGCCACATGTGTGTGGTGATGGGTTGTAATTAGTATTTGGGTGGTGAACATGAGGTAATCTATGCAGAAATAGAAGTGTAATGATGTACACCTGAAATTTATACAATGTTATAAACCAATGTTACTGCAATAAACAAAAAATTAAGAAAAGAAAGAAAATTAAGTCAATAAAGAGGTATTATTTTTCTCCCTTTAAATTGACAAAAAATTGAAACTGATAATATTAAATGTTGAAGTGAGTGTGACAAACCAGTACTTTCAATCACCAATGAGAGGCTCCCTGCCATGCTTTCTGCTATCCGCACCCTTACAATTCACATCTCTGGACTGAGCACAAGGGCAGTGCCCAAGGGTTTCTAATGACTGTTGCTTACCTGAGTCTTGGGTAGACCTCCCAGTGCATTGAGGTAAGAGCATGGGGACCACAGACACTCAGGGCAGAAGTTGCCCCTCCACACCACTTTTGCCAGAGGAACGCCACCCAACAGCATCTGTGTCAGGGGTTTCACCAACATCTTCCAAGTGCCCTCATGACACAGATCTCCCAATTCCAGGATTCAGGGAACCTGGTCTGTCCGTTAGCACTGAGTAGGCAAGCCAGCCAGGGTCCCCTCAGCCTCTCCAGAGTATCCAAGGTCATGTCAGGTCTTGGTGGCAGGATGGAGTGTTTACAGTTTCTCAGTAGAGGCGGTGTGGATGGGTCCACACTGGGTTTGGGAAGATGTGAGGCCCCTGAGAGGAGGGAGGTGGGCCCAAAGAAGCAGCAATTCTGTGGATTTATTGGATATTTTGTCATTCGTGTGTCTGAGTCTTGGGGATGTCAGAGGCTGGGAACCAGCCAATCCAGAGCTTCTGTAGGAGCTGGGAGACCCAGCCATTGGGGCCTTCTTCCACCCTCTCAACCTCGGAGGCCTCTAAAAAGCACAAGCAGGCATGCAAGGTGGATCCTTTGCTGGGAGGACATTTACCCTGGGCCAGGGTACCACATGATGTCAGGGAAGCAGATCAGCATGATAAAACGCTAGGTATTCCTGCAGCCCAAGAGGAATGGCCTCACTTCCTCCCAACCAGGAAGGAAGCAGGAGGCAGGGGAGGCTCATTAAGGAAGGTTGGAGCATCTGGCTATCTGGGCTTGTTCCCCACTCCAAGGGGTGTGACTCTATTTTTTGATGTTTGACTTCTGACAGCCGTTAAGCATGTTCCCCTTCTCTTCCTTTGACCCCCACATCTGGATCAGCTGCTAATAAATCCTGGTGCTCTCTCTTTTGGTTCTACTAGAGTTTCAAACCACCAGACCTCCATCCTTACACATGAGCCCTGACTCCAGCCCATCACCTAACCACAGTAAATATCCTGACCAATCTCCTTTCCTGGCTCTACCAGGACATTTTGGACTTGCTTGAGAGGTCAGTCCTGCTCTGCCCAGAGACCTCAATGACGCAAGTAGTAGAACTTTTCATACCCTCTTGTTGTGGGAATGGTGTCATCAGTCCACATCCACATCAAATTTTGTGTCTGGGAGTTCTCTCCTGCTTTTGCAGTGTGACCGTAACAAGAACCTAAAGACTTGCAGGGTTATAAAGAAGAAAGAATTCTCAGTTTTAGAAATGCAACGATCATCAGACTTCTTAACACCAACTCATGAGGTAGAAGACAATGAGGAAGCTCTTTAAAATTTTGTGGGATAGTTATTTCCAATCTAGAATTCTATATCCAGCTGAACTATTACTCAAGTATGAATGGAGACATTTTGAGACATCTAAGCTCTCATAACACCTCTCAGGAGACAGTGACATCAGCAAAAATGATAGACCTATGAAAATTGGCCACTCTAGAAGAGAAATGAAAAAACGGGTAAAACGATAGACAACTTTTTCAGAAGTCTGAGAAATAACCAAAATCTCATGGCTACTCAGGAGCACTTTTTCAAGACAAATGACTGAATCTCAGAATGAACAGCAAGCTCTGAGGCATTTCCACTTGTCTGGTCCTCTCCTCCACTCTCCAGCTCAACAGGAGCCTTGAAAATAACCGCCCACACCCAGGGAAGCCTCCTGAGGGAGCACAGGGCATGGAGCATTTTCAAAGCCTCATTCCCAAAGAATTGTTGCTATTTCCCTGGCTGGGGGTTCCCTGGAGACCCCGTGTGCAGGGCTGTCTGTGTCACCCGAGAGCTCCCCTCATGCAAACAACCTTTTCCTCAGGAGAGTTTGTTGAAGGTAATCAGAGGCCACTGCGGAAAATTAAAGCTTCCTGAGGGAATGGATAACAGTTGGTGCAAATGATACACTAACCACACAGCTTAAAAGGAGAACCTGGGGCTTAAGGTGTCCACAGGGGCTTTGAAACCCTCTGACACATTCCTGGGCCATGCACGTGTGTAGGGCTGTGTGCAGCTGTGTGCATACTCAGGAAAGACCTGGTGGGGGTGGGCCTTATCTCTCACCTCTGACTGACCTGGAGGTTCTGTGAAAACAGGAAGTGAAGGCTGAAGGAAAGTTGTAAACTCTAAAGCCAGCGTGTGGCTGAGTGTTGAAAGTATGTCCCAACACACACAGAGAGCACCTCTGTGCAGCAAAGACTGGGAGAGTGATCAGTTCCAGGCATTTAAGGAAATTTCTAACCAATCTTCAGCTGACCACCAAGCTAACTGAGTATAGACTTCAGTTGCCACACACAACAAGGAATAGAGAATTTATAGAATTAGTTCAGAAAAGTCACTAAACAAAGAAACAACTACGATGACAACAAAAACCACAACACCAACCCTGGGGAGCAAAGAGAATCTGATTTCTGGAGTTACCACATTATCTGATTTGAAATGTCCAACTTTCAACCAAAAATTACAAGACATTCAAAGGAACTAGAATGTATGGCCTATTCACAGGAAAAAAGCAATCAACGGAAACTGTCCCTGATGTTGGAGCTGCTGGAAACAGACTGTATATCAGCTAATTCAATATGTTCACAGGACTAAAAGAAAACATGTCTAAATAACTACAGGGAAGTGGGAGAATGATGTGTCACCAACTAAAGAATGTCTGAAATGAGATAGAAATTATAGAAAGAAACCAAGGAGAAATTCTGGAGTTGAAAACTGCAATAACTGAAATGAAACTTCACTACAGGATCTCAGGAGCAGATTTGAACAGGCCAAAGAAAAGTCAGTGAACATGAGCACAGCTCAGCTGAGATGATCCAGGCTGAGGAACAGAAACAAGGATGAAGAATAATGAGCAGAGATTCAGAAACCTGTGGGGCACCATCAAGCATACTTCACACAAATAATGGGAGTCCAAGCAGAACAAGAGAGAGTTAAAGGACTAGAAGGAATATTGAAGAAATATTGAAAACTGAATACTCCCCAAATTTGATGAAAAACATTAATCTACACATCCAAGAAACTCAGTGAACCCCAAGTAGGCAAGTAGGATAAAATCAGAGATCTATAACTACACACATTACAATCAAAGCGTCAAAGACAAAGAGAGTTTTGAAAGCAACAAGAGAGATGCAAGACGTGCATCGTTATTACCCAAGGATCTGTCCTCAATAATATAAACATCATATTTGTAATCAGAAACCATAGAGGCCATAAAGGAGTAGGATGACAATATCCCTCAGGAAGTCACTGGAGGATGTCACAAGCTTGGGAAAGGGCCTCTGGGCTCCACCAGTTGCCCAGTCAGGGTAAATGGGGAGCTCAGAGAACAACCCTGTTGTCCCCCTGACACCCAGATTTAAACTTGCCACAGCTACACCAGAGTCTAGGAATCTGGGCTGTGCTGTAAGCCAGTGAGGACCCTGAGCCTCGCAGGGAGCAGCCTCCACCAGAAGAAGCCCCGCCCAGGCATCCAGGGCCCTCGCTGAGAACCAGGGCACTTGGTGCTGGGTCTGCATGTGTGTGTGTGAGAGAATCTGTGTGCCTGAGTGTAGTGTGACTTTCTGTGTTCATGTGAGTGTTGTCTGAGAGTGGCTGGCTTTGTGAGTGTGTAGATTTCTGTGTGGTGTTTCTGTGGGTGTGTATGCATGTATGAGCGTGAAGGTAAGAGTCTGGGAATAGATGAGTGATTTGTGTGTGATTAGGTGTGTCTGTGTCTGTGCATGACAAGTGGTCAGGGTGAGGTGAAGGGGACAAATGGAGACCCTCAGCCCCCTCTGTCTCCCTGCCACCCTCTACGGGGGTGGTTCCTTTCTTCGTCAGGCAAGTGCCAATGACCTCCCAGGTGAAGGCCTCTCAGGAGGAGGCAGGTGAGGTAGAGGAGCTCAAAAACATGTTGTCTCTCTGGAGACGAGATTGTGACCACATTAGGTAGTGTGAGGCTAATGTGACAGATGGGTGGGAAGATCAAGTCCAAAGACCCCTGGTTCTTCCTTGGAGCCTCTATAATGCTGAGGAGACAGGCTAGGGGTGGACACATCTCTATTACCCCCAACCCCACCCAGGGTAAGGACTTGAAGAGGGCGGAGGGACAGGACTTCTGTGGCCACCCCTGTGCTGACCTTCCCTAGCCCCTCACTGCACCCTCTGGCAGGACAGTCTTCCTGTCAGGTTGGCTTAGGGCAGAGGTCAAGGGCCAGTTTCAGCTCCCTTTATAAAGAGGACCCAGGCTTGTCAAGCCCTCAGGGCTGGTGCGAGTGCCCTCCCTTGCCTGGTCCTAGATGCCTGGTGTGGTGAGTGTGCCAGTGTATCCAGAGGAGCTGAGTGCCCACTGAGGAAGCCATGGGGCTGCTGACCGGGGAGACACTGGGGCCCCTGGCCGTGGCCGTGGCCATCTTCCTGCTCCTGGTGGACCTGATGCACCAGCACCAACGCTGGGCCCCACACTACCCACCAGGCCCCTTGACTCTGCCTAGGCTGGGCAACCTGCTGCAGGTGGACCTCTAGGACACTATGTCCTGCTTTATCCAGGTGAGGAAGATGGGGTGTGGGCGCAGAGGTCCTAGGGACCCCATGTAGCAGAGAAAGTGGGTGGTGATGAAGCCACAGGCTGGACAGGGAGCTGGGGGGAAAGGAGGAGGCAGGTTTGAGAGGCCTCCTGGGGGAGGGCATCTGTGCAGGGCCTGGAGGACAGTATGAATTTTCCAATCAAAGGTCGGAGAGGGCAAAGGCCTGGAGGGGGTGGGACTTGGCAGTGGGTTTGGGATGCAGTGGGACAGAGCTTAAGTTATGTGAGCCTGAGTCCCTTCTGAGGACATCAGGAGGAAAGGTCTTGAGATTGGGGGAGGGGAATCTGGTCGTGAGCCCCATTTAAATCAGGAAATCGAGGCTGAGAGGGGACAGTGACCAGGTTCAAATCTTTTGCTGCTCTGAGACCTTGGGCCTCACTGCTCACCTCTGTGAACCTCAGTTTCTTCACCTATAAAATGGGATGCTAATTTGGCCTTCTGACAATGTTCGTGACATTTGCAAAATCATAGCTAGGTGATCTGGTGCAACATGAGGTCCTCCACCATAAAGGATGTGACCCTCAGGGTCACGAGGCCAGATCAAACCCTTGCACTTACTGCTGGTGGTCCAGGGGTCAACCAAGGCTAGCACCAGGAGACTGGGGCCTGCAACCTGGCAGGGGCCAGACTTCACCAATGCCCTTGACCCTCGGCCTGCAGCTACGGCGCCGCTTTGGGGCCGTGTTCAGCCTGCAGATGGCCCGGACGCCCGTGGTCGTGCTGAGCGGGCTAGTGGCCATGCGCAAGGCGCTGGTGCACCACAGTGAGGACACCTCCAACCGCCCACCAGCACCCATCTTCGAACACCTGGGCTTCGGGCCACAAGCAGAAGGTAAGTGGAAGATGGGGCACCACGGTTCAGTGGTGACTGGGCCCGCAGTGACCTGAGACCCGCCAGGGCCTGACAGAAACAGGGTGGTGGACCTGCAGTGCAGAGAAGAGTTAGCAAATTTTAAGCGGTGGCAGGTGGAGGAAGGTGCCTGTGCCAAGGCTGGGGAGGTGGGTGTGTGCAGAGTGGAGGACAGGGCCTTATGGGGAATGGGCAGGAGACAGCACACTGTGAGCAGGAAGTGGATGTCCAGATGGCGGGAAGTAGGAGGACCAAAACAGTGTGAGCGAGGCAAAGGGCCGACAAGGGCCTTCAATAACCCTGGAAGGGGTTCACAGTGGGCCGAGCCAAGGGTGGGGCCAAGACTTACACCCAGTGGAGAGAGCTGTGGATGGGCAGAGAGTGGGACCTGTCCCTAGCCGGATGGGGGTGTAAAGTGGCCTGGCCTTGGCGGGAAGGAGAACGAGGTTAGAGTGGGGGGAACAGGCGCGAGGCTATGGGAACAGGGGTGGGATGCGGGGCATGTTGCCGGCTAAACGGAAGGGCAGGCAAGCCCTTGAGCTAAGTGTGCTCACAGAGGCAGGCCCAGGGCGCACCCGAGCCACACCCACTACCGCCCCACCGCTAGGGGTGGTCTTTGCCCGCTATGGACCCCGGTGGCCGGAGCAGCGGCACATCTCCGTGTCCACCCTGCGCAGCTTCAGCCTGGGCAGAAGTCACTGGAGCAGTGGGTGACCGAGGAGGCTTCGTGCCTCTGTGCCGCATTCGCCCACCAGGCCGGTGAGTGCTGGGCTGAGGGACAGGAGACAGGGATGGATGCTGGGAAGAGGAGATGGAGGCGACCCCCTGACCTGCACCGTCCCCTCCCAGGACGCCCCTTTAGCCCCAACGCCCTCCTGAACAAAGCGGTGAGTAACGCGATGGCCTCCCTGACCTTTGGGCACCGCTTCGAGTACAAGGATCTGTGCTTCCTCGAGATGTTGGACCGAACACAGGATTTGCTGAAGGAGGATTCCTGCTTCCTGCGCCAGGTGCGGGGTGGAGGGGGCCAAGTAGCCCCGTAGACAAGCTCTGTGGAGGAAGCCACCACCCTGCAATGGGCCTCCGCGGAGGAGGTGTGGCAAGAGGCATGTTGGGTCAGCTGGCCCCAGGAGAGCCTAAGGAACATGTACTTCCTTCACTGGAAGCCACCAGAACCCATAAGATGTAGATTTTATGTTTATTCTTTCGGGGCCCAGGCGAGGAGAGAGAGGCGAGGAGAGAGGGTCGAGGTCTGAACTTGGAGAGGAACCACATCAATGGTGGGGACACCCTGGAGGATGCTGGGAACTGACTGGCCGAGGTGTACACTTGAGCACGAGGAGGACCCAGGGCCCCACATCTGTGGCCCACACAGGTGCTGAATGCCATTTCCGTGCTCCTGCACATCCCCGAGCTGTTCGCCAAGCCCTTTCCAGGGCAGAGGGCCTTAATGGCCCTGCTAGATGAGCTGGTTGCAGAGTACAGGGTGACCCGGGACCCGGCCCAGCCTCCCTGAGACCTGACCGATGCCTTCCTGGATGAGGTGGAGAAGGTGAGCTGACAGGGACAGGGACAGGGTTGTGGGTTGAGCGCCCCATGAGGGGAGCCCAGGCAAAGTGGCAACTATACCTGGGCTGATGAGTGCAGACTGGGAGGCCATTTGGGGTTTCCTCCCTCTGCCCCTGAGCCCACCCTCTCTGCATGGCCCAGGCCAAGGGGAACCCCAAGAACAGCTTCAATGATGAGAACCTGCGCCTGGTGGTGACTGACATGTTCTCTGCCGGGATGGTGACCACCTCGACCACGCTGGCCTGGGCCCTCCTGCTCATGATCCTGCACCTAGAAGTGCAGCATGAGCCCAGCCTGGGGGCCCAGTGGGATGGGCCAGGGAGGAGAGGGACAGGCTGGGGCCCTGAGCTTGGTTGGCCACCAGGAGCTCTGAGCAGAGGCTGGGCCCTGACTCAGTGGTCAGAGGGACCTCCTCCTCCCCATGGGCACAGCCCCTGCACAGGAGTCAGGAGGAGGTTGGGGTCCAACCTCCTGGGTTCTGACCACTGTGGGGACGCTTGTCTGTCCAGGCCGTGTCCAACAGGAGATCAATGAGGTGATAGGGCAGGCGCGGTGACCAGAGATGAGGGACAAGGCCACATGCCCTTCACCATGGCCGTGGTCCATGAGGTGCAGCCCTTTGGTGCCAGGAAACTTCTTTGACTGAGAGTAACTTGAAAGAGTCCAGGTGTGTATCAGGCAGAGAGTGCGGCCCAAGCGAGTTTGGTCGCAGGGGTCCAGATGTCCCTCACCCCAGACGCCACTCATGCCAGGCATCTCCTGCCAGGGGACGACGCTCATCACCAACCTGTCCTCGGTCCTGCAGGATGAGACCGTCTGGAAGAAGCCCTTCCGATTCCACCCCGAGCACTTCCTGGACGCCCAGGGCCGCTTCGTCAAGCAGGAGGCCTTCATGCCCTTCTCAGCAGGTGCCTGTGGGGAGCCTGGCTCGCTGCCCCCTCCTGAGGGAGTCTTAGGGGCATGGAGCCCAGGCGCCCAGGCTCACTGACCCCCCCATACCCACCCACAGGCCGCCGCTCGTGCCTCGGGGAGCCCCTGGCCCGCATGGAGCTCTTCCTCTTCTTCACCTGCCTCCTGCAGCGCTTCAGCTTCTCGGTGCCCGCTGGGCAGCCCCGCCCCAGTCACCACAATGTCTTTGGACCCCTAGTGAACTCATCCCCCTACCAGCTCTGTGCTGTGCCCCACTAGAGGGGAACTCTAACCGCCCAACCTGCTCCTCAGTGGGGGTCCTGATGTCCAATAAACCAGTCTGAGGGCTCCAACCTGGCTTGAGTCCCACCTGATCCCCCTGATCAGTTCTTGGCAGTGATGAAGCATTTTTTGGCTCCACAGGGCCAGCTCCTACTCCTGCCTGATCCAGCCTTACTTGGCATTTGACCCCATTTGAGAAGCAGATATACTGAGGATCAGAAGATGACAGCTTACCCCCTAGTCTCTCATGGAGACCCAGCACTGGCTGCCCTGGTTGGTGACTAAGTCCATGTAGAAGTCTTGACTCCTGGGTGTCAGGGAGCAGGAGGAGTGTGAATGGGCTTCTGATAGGAATCAGCCCGATCCCTGGCTGGGTGAGCACCCTCAGGTTCAGGGATTCATTACAAGGACTCACAGGAGTCAGAAAAGCTGTTACACCTACGGTCACGGTCTTTCCAGAGAAATGATCCACATAGAATTAGCAGTGGTCAAAGGCACATAGGTGGAGTTCAGGAAGAACTTCCAGCACAAGCTTCCAGCTGTCTCTCCACAGTATTCCTGCAGACAGTGCTCAGTTCTCCCAGCAATGATGAGTGATACAGCAGAGAGTATTGCTCACCAGGGAGGCTCACCCGAGTCTGGGTGTCCAGGGATTTTGTTGGGGGTCAGTCACTTTACTGAGAGAGTCATACTGCTGACCTCAGTTACTCAGTCTCCAGCCCCTCTCAAGGTCAAACTGTGTGGCCCGAGGCACCCCCCCCCATAAATCATATTGTTGGCATAAACTGTCATGTTTATGCTCTGTACCCAGGCCCCAGGTACAGAGACACTCTTATCAGGTACATCATCCCAAGAGTTTAGGGGATGTTTTCCCAGAGCTTCTCAAGGGCCAGGATTTTTTTTTTTTTTTTTTTCGGAATGTGCAGGGATTGAAAACCCCAAACCTACTGAGTAAAGTTTTTACTGCACAGGCCACCCCCCTGGTTTGGGCTTGTACAGCAAAATGGTCTTATTTGTTTGAGTAGCTACATTTTGTGTGTGTGTGTGTGTGTGTGTGGTAAAATATACACAACGTAAAATTTTCCATCTCAATCATCTTTGAGTTTACATTTAGTTCAATGCTATTAATTTCTCATATTGTTATGCAACCACCACCCCATCCATCTCCAGAACTCTTTTCAAAATCTTGTAAAACTGAAACCCTGTCTCCATTCAACAATAACTCCCCATGCCCCCTCCCCTGGCTCCTGGCAACCACTGTTCTACTTTCCGTCTCTGTGAATTTGACTACTCTAGGGACTTCACATAAGTGGAATCATACAGTATTTGTCGTTTTGTGACTGACTTATTTCACTTAGCAATGATGTCCTCAGGATTCATCGATGTTGTAGCATGTGTCAGAATTTCCTTCCTTTTTTAAGCTGAATAATACTCCATTGTATGTATATACCACACTTTGCTTATCTCTTCATCCGTCGATGGACACTTGTGTTGCTTCTATCTCTCAGCTATTGTGAATAATGCTGTTATGAACATAGGGTACAAATATCTTTTTGAGACTCTGCTTTCAATTTGTGGATATATAAGCACCGGACTGTTTTCC
This sequence comes from Ceratotherium simum simum, assembly GCF_057802395.1. NCBI lineage: Eukaryota > Metazoa > Chordata > Mammalia > Perissodactyla > Rhinocerotidae > Ceratotherium > Ceratotherium simum. The sequence continues at coordinate 8,561,496 of NC_141924.1, forward strand.
ACAGCAGCTGCACTACTTTATTATCCCACAAGCAGTGCACAAGAGTTCCAATTCTCCACATCCTCGCCAACGCTTACTATTTTCTGTTATTATGATAGTAGCCACCCTATGGGTGTGAGGTGGTATCTCATTGTGGTTTGGATTTGTATTTCCCAAAAGGTGAGTGATGTTGAGCATCTTTTCACTTATTTTCCATTTGTTTATCTTTTTTGCAGAAATGTCTATTCAAGTCCTTTGTGCATTCTAAAATTGGGTTGTATGTTCTGTTGTTATTGTTGTTGTTTTGAGTTTTAGGAGTTCTCTATATATTCTAGATATGAATTCCTTATCAGTTGGAGTCATGTGCCACATAAGGACCTGTCAGTCAATGACAGACCACATGTATGACGGTGGTCCCATATGTTTAGTACCATATGGCCTATGTGTGTAGTAGACTATAGCATCTAGGTTTGTGTAAATATGCCCTATGATGTCAGACAATGACAAAATCGTCTAAGGACACATTTCTCAGAATGTGTTCCCATCGTTAAGCAACGTGAGACTGCATATGATTTACAAAGCTTTTTTCCCATACTGTAAGTTCTAGCAACAGGGTTTTACTCTGTTGATAGTATATTTTGGTGTGCAAAATTTTTTAATTTTCATGAAGTCCAATTTGTCTATTTTTTCTTTTGTTGCTAGCGCCTTTGGTGTCACATCTAAGAAATCACTGCCAAATCCAATGTTGAGAACTTTTTCTCCTATGTTTTCTTCTACCAATTTTCTAGTTTTAGCTCTTAGATTTAAGTGTTTGATCCAATTTGAATTAGTTTTTGTATATGGTACTAGGTGAAGGTCCAACTTCGTTCTTTTGCATTAAGATACACAGATTTCCCAGCTCCATTTGTTGAAAAGACCGTCCTTTCCGCACTGATCAGTCTTGGATCCATGTCAAAATGATTTGACTACATACGAGGGTTTGTTTCTGGGCCTTCTTTTCTCTTCCATTGGTCTATATCTCTGTCTTCATGCCGGTACCACAGTGTGTTGATTACTGTAGCTTTGTAGTAAGTTTTGAAATCAGGAAGTGTGAGTTATTCTTCTTTTTCAAGATCGTTTTGGTTATTTGGGGTCTCTTGAGATTTCACATGAATTTTAGGATTGGTTTTTCCAGTTCTTTGAAGAAGTCATCGGGATATTGATCGGTCTTGTATTAAATCTGTGAGTCACTTTGAGTAGTCTTGACATCCTTACAACATTGTCTTCCAATCCATAAACATAGGATGTCTTTCCATTTCCTTGTGTCTTTAAGTTCTCTCAGCAATGTTTTGTAGTTTTCATGGTACAAGTCTTTCACCTCTTTGGTTAAGTTAATTCCTAAGTATTTTATTCTTTTTGAGGCTATTGTAAATCAAACTGTTTTCTTAATTTCATTATAACATTGTTCATCAATAGTGTATAGAAATACAGTCAATTTTTGTGCATTGTTTTTGTATTCTGCTACTTTCCTGAATTTGTTTATGAGGTCTAAAATGGTTTTTTGTGTAATCTTTAGGTTTTTCTACATACAAGATCTTATTATCTATGAACAGAGATAAGGTTACTTCTTCCTTTCCATTTGGGTGCCTTTTATTTCTGTTTCTTTCCTTATTGCTCTGGCTAAAACTTCCAGTACTATGTTGAGTGGAAGTGGCAAAAGAGGGCATCCTTTCTTCATTCCTGATGTTAAAGGAAAACCTTTCAATTTTTCATCATTCAGTATCCTCTTTGCTGTGGGTTATCATATATGGCTTTTCTTATGTTGAGGTAGTTTCCTTCTACTGCTACTTTGTTGAGTGTTTTTAACGTGAAAGAGTGTTGAATTTTGTCAAATGCTTTTTCTGCATCAATTGAGATCATGTAGCTTTTGTTCTTCATTCTGTTAACTGGTGTATAACATATTCATGTTCACTTTTCATTTTCATATGTTGAATCATTGTTGGTTTCTATTAATAAACCGCACCTGCTCATAATCCTTTCCCACTTGTATAATCCTTTCAATATGCTGCTCAATTTGGTTTGCCAGTATTTTCTTGAGGACTTTTGCTTCAATGTTCATAAGGGATATTGGTCTCTAGTTTTCTTTTCTTGTAGTGTCTTTGTCTGGCTTTGATATCAGGGTAATGCTGGCCTCCTAGAATGAGTTAGGAAGTGTTCCCTCCTCTTCAATTTCTTGGAAAAGTTTGAGTAGGATTGGTGTTAGATCTTCTTTAAATGTTGGGTAGAATTCAACAGTGGAGTCGTCAGGTCCAGGACATTTCTTTGTCAGAAGATGTTTGATTACTTATTCAATCTCCTTATTATTTAAAATCTATTCAATTTTTCTATTTATGATTTAGTCTTGGTAGCTTTTGTGTTTCAGGAATTTGTCCATTTCATCAATAGGTTATTCAATTTGCTGGCTTATAATTGTTCACCGTACTCTCTTATAATGCTTTTCTTTTTTCTGTAGAATCAGTAGTATTTCCCCATGTTCATTTCTGTCTGATGTTAGTAATTTGAGTCTTCTCTCTTTTTTCTTTGTCCATCTGGTAAAGGTTTCCCAGCTTTGTTGATCTTTTTGAAGAACCAACTATTCATTTAATTGATTTTCTCTATTATTTATCTAGTCTCCATTTCATTTATCTCTGCTCTATATTATTTCCTACTAGCTTTGGATTTAGTTTCCTCTTCTTTTTCTCGTTCTTTAAGATTCAGAGTTAGGTAATTGACTTGAGATCTGTTTTAATGTAGGCATTGACGGTTCTGAACTTCCCTGTGAACAGCACTATTGCTAGATTGCATAGGTTTTGGTATATTGTGCTGTCGTTTTCATTCATCTAAAGCTATTTTCTACTTTCTTTTATGATTTCTTCTTTGACCCTTTGGTTATTTAAGTGGTTATTGTTTAATTTCCACATATTTGTGAGTTTCTAGTTTTCCTTCTGTTATTGATTTCTAGGGTCTGGTGGATGAATATCTTGATCATTCTCAAGTCAGTCCAGCATGACTTGCATGCACAGGCTATATATCAACCGCTTAATCTGAAAAGTTCTACGTGGCGTTTAGAGGAGGGGAAGAATAATCCCCTTTCTCAGGTTGAAAGAAACTTTTCAGTAGTTTTCTGATTTTGCCCTTCCCCTACTTGGACTATGTTCTTGGTGACCAGATCATACAGGTGCCTTCTGTTGTCCCAGCATAATCTTCCCCTTGAGCATGTTATGAGAGGTTCGGGGATTCGATCGGAGATGTAAAAGACACTCTCCACTCCAAACAAATGAACTGAAGGTATATTTTATTATATAGAGGATAGTAAAGGTGATAGTCTGCAAACAGATCTGAATAGGTCAAATATTAAGAGGGAAAAAACATCAGCTCGACTGGAAAGGGAAAACATCCACATCGACTGAAGAGAAATGACACAAATCAACCGGAAAGAGAAACACCAGGCTGACCAAAAAGAGAACACATCAAATCAATTACTTCACATCAAATCAATTACTTCACATCAAATCAGTTACTCACAATATCCACACCCCACTGCCGGGAGAGTCCTGTCAATTGACGCGGCTGGGCAAGGATCACACGTCCTGGGCAAGGCGTCCCTTCCACAGGTGGAACTCTCACCAGGTCTCAGTTTCCAGCAGTTTTTATACCATCAATAATTTTCAGAGTAAGCAATTACAGAGTTTGCAGAGCAAGCATTTAGTGTTTCCATGCACAAATGGTTATCAGTGGCATATGTGCTCTGAGCCCCCTGGCTAACGTCCCAGCCCAGCATTGTTCTCTCTGTTATCATCCTAGCCCAGCACAGATGGCCAGTCCATCCTGTGCTACGACGCTCCAAGAGCCTTGAAATGTTACAACTTGCAACTCCCTCCATGGGAGAAAGGCCAGTTCCCAGGAAAAGGACAGTTCCCACCACACAGAAAGCAGCTTTGTATTTCTTTGTGTGCTGGTGGCTATAGGTCAATGGAGCGGCCAAACATGGCTGTACTCATGTTAAGACAGAGCATCCCTGACACAAGTTGCCATAACTTGGGCCCAATGAAATCCCAGCTTGGTGCAGCACCAGCATCTAGTCCCAAACTCTCCTCTATTTTCTTTCTAGCTAAAAACACATAGGAATAGCCTCAGGATTGTATATTAGCCTGTTTCATGGATTTTTTTTTTTACATTTCCTTATATATTCAGTGAGCCAGCCCTCAGAGGTTAGCTTTATCATTTCCTGATTCCATTGGTAACTTTTACCTGTAGTAACTGACCACAGTGCAGCTGCTGTGTCACACCACAAGTGATGCAGTAACTATTCAGGAAAGAAGATTTGTCAGCCACCACCCCCCATTCTTCCTTTTCCTGAACTGTACCTTCACTACGTTCCAGTGAGTCAGGGTTATTCTAGTGAATGCCACTGTTGAAGCCAACTGTGTCGGGGGTCCCCAAGACCATCCTAGGTTCAATGATTTGCTGGAGGACTCACAGACTTCAGAAATGCTGTTCTATTCACAGTTACCATCCTAGTCTGTTGGGATGCTACAACAAAGTACGATAGATCGAGTGGACTTTAAATAACAAACATTTATTTCTCACAGTTCTGGAGTCTGGGAAGTCCAAGATCAAGGCTCTGGCAGACTTGATGTCTGGTGAGGGCCTGCCTTCTGTTTCATAGACGGTCACCTTTTCACTGTATCCTCACCTGGTGGAAGGATCAAGGGATCTCTCTGGGTTCTCTTTTATAAGGGCACCAATCCCATTCATGAGGACTCCATCCTCATGACGCAATCACCTCCCAAAGGCCCCACTAACAAATACCATCACACTGGGGATGAGATTTCAACATATGAATTTTGGGGGGACACAGACACACCATCTATAGCAGCTATGGTTTATTACAGTGAAAGGTTACAGATTAAATAAGCAAAGGTAAAAGACACATAGGACAGACAGACAGACACATGAGAGCATGGCACAGGTTTCCATTTGTCCTCCTCCAGCAGAGTCATAGGGACAGTGCTTATTCCCCACCAACGATGAGTGGCACATGCACAGAATATTGCCAGTTAGGGAAGCACAAAAGAGCCTCGGTGTCCGGGGATTTTACTGGGGTTGGTGTCGTAGGCATGGAGCACGTGGCAGTGTGGCTGCCAGGAGTGACTAAGTCTCCAGCTCCTCCAGAGGCCAGACTGATACATGGAGATGTAGTGTCCCTACCACATGTCACATTGTTAGCATGAATGATCTGGCATGGCCTGAGGCTCCAGGAAAACAAAGATGTGGTTATCAGGCAGAATATTCCCAGTACAAATTGTCATCTCCCAGGAGCTGGTCAGGGGCCAGTCACTGCTTTACAAGGCGCAGGATGTGAACCCTCCAAACCTGCAGACTCTACCCTTTACTGAAAGGGACTCACTTGGCCTAGATGCCCACATCCCAGACCTGACTCCACCTACCCCACCACGGGCCAGCATCTCAGCCAGCACCATCAAGTCTGCTGTCCCACTTCATCTACGACACCCCCAATAGGAGGGGAACTCAGGGCACTGGGAAGGGATGTGCCAGGTTAATACCCAGGCTCAGTCTTCAGGTGCCAGAGCTCTCCCTGGGAAGCCTGATGGCAGTCCAGGGGTGAGCCACCTCCCTGAGCCTTTCAGTCACCCCAAGATACAATGATCCCCCTTTCCCGGTCTCTTAGGGATGTTCTGTCCAGGTGCCTCCCCAGTATGGGTTGCCTCATGGCCAGGCATGCTGGAGGTGGACACTTGTATGAGCTCCATCCCAGGGCACCGTCCTCTATGAGCTGAGTCAGGCTGGGCTATGTGGAGGCTTGGCCAGGGGCAAGGAATGCTCCCTATGGGCTGCAGGCATGCCTGGGACCCATGTGACAGTGGAATGGCCATAAGAGGAGAGGCCACATGGGGACCTTGGAGGAGGAAACTCTGGCTCTCCTCCTTGCTCTGCCACTACACTCTGTGACCCTGGGCCAGGCCCTCCCTGCCCTGGGCTTTGGTTTCCCCTTCAGCCAATGAGATGGTGTACCAGGTGACCACGAGGTCCTGCCTTCCTCTTCTGATTCTGGGGCTGTCACCTTGTTAGCCTGGAGCCTCAGCCGAAGACAGGGACTGCCATCCTCCACCTGTCCCCACCCCCACAATTGACTGGCTCTGGAATGAGCATACAGGCAGTGCCCAAGAGTTTCTAATGTCTGTCTGCTTACCCGAGTCTTGGGCAGACCCACTGGTGCATTTAGGTAAAAGCTTGAGGACCACCGACAGGGCGGAAGCACCCTTCCCTCTAGGCCTGATTTTCCAGAGGAGGCCAATCAACAGCATCTGTGACACGGGTTCCACCAGCGTCTTCCAAGTGCCCTCATGACAGGGAGTTCCCAGTGCTCAGGGCTCAGGGAACTTGGTCTGTCCCTGGGCACTCAGTTGGAAAGCCATCCATGGCCCCTTTCAGCCTCTCCAGAGTATCCACTGTCGTGTCAGGGCTTGGTGGCAAGAGGGGGTGTTCCTGCAGCTTTTCGGGACATGGCATGTGGATGGGGCCACGCTAGGTTTGTGAAGACGTGAGGCCTCTGAGAGGAGGCAGGTGGGCCCAAAGAAGCAGCAACTCTGTGGATTTATTGCTACTTTGTTATTTGTGGTTCGGAGACTTGCGGATGCCAGAGGCTGCTAACCAGTCCAGCCACAGCTTCCTCAGGAGCTGGGGACCCAGTCCTGGGGCCTTTACTCCTTTCTCTCCACCTCAGAGGCCTCTAAAAAGCACAAGCAGGCATGCCCTGTGCGTCCCTTGTGGGGATGAACTTTCCCCAGGGCCAGGGGACCCCTAATGCTCAGGGAGCACATCAGCATTGATAAAAGGCTAGATATTCCTCTAGCCCAGGGGGAGTGGCCTCGAGTTCCTGCCACCAGGAAGGAAGCCAGAGGCAGGGGAGGATCATTCAGGAAGGTCAGGGCATCTGGCTTTCTGGGATTCTTCTCCACTCTGAGGGGTGTGACTCCATTTTTTGATGTTTGACTTCTGACAGCTTTTAAGTGTCACCTCTGTCTCTTCCCTGCTCCCTCATATCAAGACCAGCTGATGATAAATCCCTGGTGCTCTTTCCTTGATCCGTAATAGAGTTTCAAACCACCAAGGTTCTACTCACACAAGCGAGCCCTCTCCCCAGCCCATCACCAAACCACAGTAAATATCCAGGTCAGTCTCCTTTCCTGGCCCTCCCAAACCACTTTGGACCTGCTTGAGAGGCCAGTCCTACTTTGCCCACACACCTCAATGACGCATTCAGTAAAATCTTTCATACCCTCTTGGTGAGGGAATGAATGGTGTCAACAGTCCACATCTAAATGAAATTTGGAGTGGGTGGTCTCTCCTGCCTCTGCAGGGTGACCATAACAAGAAGCTAAAGACTTGGAGAGTTATAAAGAATAAAGACATCTTGGTTTTAGGAATTCAAGAGGCATCAGACCTATCAAAACCAACTCGTGAGGTAGAAGCAATGAGAAATGTCTTGAAAATTTTTCAGGAAAGTTATTTCCAATCTAGAATTCTATACCCAACTGAACTATTCTTAGTCAAGTGTGAATGGAGACATTTAAGACATCTAAGTCTCATAAACACCCTTAAGGAGAGCAATGATATCAGCAAACATGGCAGAGCTCTGAAAATTAGCCACACCAGAAAAGCAATGAAAAAACTGGCAAAATGATCAGATACTTTATCCAAAGTCTCAGAATTAACCAAAAGCCCACAGCTACTCAGATGCATTTTCATTACAGATGGCTAAATTGCAGAATGAACAGCAAGCTCTGTGGCATTTCCACTTCCCTGGTCCTATCCTCCACTCTACAGCTCAGCAGTAGCCTTGAAAATAAGGGCCAACACCGAGGGAAGCCTCCTGAGGGAGCACAGGAGATGGAGCATTTTCGAATCTCATTCCCAAAGAATTGTCATTATTTTCCCTGGCTGGGGGTACCCTGGAAGACCCCACATGCAGGGCTGTCTGTGTGACCTGAGAGCTCCCCTCGTACAAACAGCCTTTTCTCAGAAGAGTTTGTTGAAGGTAATCAGAGGCCACTGTGGAAAATCAAAGCTGCCTGAGCGATGGATAGGAGTTGGCGCAAATGATACACTAACCACACAGCTTAAAAGGAGAAGCTGGGGCATGAGGTGTCCACAGGGGCTTTGAAAAGCTCTGACACATTCCTGGGAATCTGAGGCCATGTACGTGTGTAGGGCTGTGTGCAGCTGTGTGCATCCTCAGGAAAGACCTGGGGGGCCCTAAGGTCTCCCCTCTGACTGACCTTGAGCATCTGTGCAAACAGGAATTGAGGGCTGAGGGAAAGTTGTAAACTTTAAAGCCAGTGCCTGGCTGAGTGTTGAAAGTTTGTCCCAACACACAGAGAGCACCTCTGTGCAGCAAAGACTGGGAGAGTTATTGGTTCCAGACATTTAAGGAAATCTCTAATCAATCATTAGCTGACCAGCAGCTAACTGAGTAGAGACTTCAGTGACCACACACAACAAGGAATAGAGACTGTATAGATTTAGTTCCATAATGTCACTAAGCAAAGAAACAACTACAACAACAACAAAAAACCACAACACAAAGACTTGGGAGCAAAGAGAATCTAATTTCAACAGTTGCCACATTATCTTGTTTGAAACGTCCAGTCTTCAACCAAAAATTACAAGACATGCAGAGGCACAAGAAAGTATGGCCCATACACAGGAAAAAGGCAACCATGGAAACTGTCCCTGTTGGTGGAGTTGCTGGACACAGACTGCATATCAGCTAATTCAGTATGTTCACAGGACTAAGAGAGACGTTGTCTAATGAACTAAAGGAAAGTAGGAGTATGATGTATCCCAATAAAAGAATATCCATGATGAGACAGGAATTATAAAAAGGACCCAAGTAGAAATTCTGGAGTTTAAATATAAATTAACTGAAATGAAATGTTACTGCAGGAACTCAAGAGCCGATTTGAACAGGCAGAAGAAGAATCAGCAGACATGAGGACAGTCAGCTCAGCTGATCCAGGCTGAGGAACAGAAACAAGAGGAAGAACAGTGAGCAGAGATTCAGAAACCTGGGGGCACCATCAAGCATACCACACACATAATGGGAGTCCTAGCAGAAGAAGAGAGAGATAAAGGAATAGGAGGAATATTGAAGAAATGTTGAAAACTGAATACTCCCCAAATTTGATGAAAAACATTAATCTGCACATCCAAGAAGCTGAGTGAACTCCAAGTAGGATAAAATCAGAGATCTACATCTACACACATCATAATCAAACCATGAAAAGACAAAGAGAATTTTGAAAGTAGCAAGAAAGATGGGAGGTGCACCTCACAATGAACAAAGGGTCCGTCCTGAATAACATTGACATCAGATTTCTAACCAGAAAACATAGAGGCCATAAAGCAGTGGGATGACAATATCCCTCAGGAAGCCACTGGAGGATGTCACAAGCTCGGGCAAGGGCCTCCAGACTCCACCAATTATCCAGTCAGGGTTAATGGGGAGCTCAGAGAATAACCCTGTTTCCCCCCAACACCCAGATTTAGGCTTGCCACGGTTACACCAGAGTCTAGGAATCTGGGCTGTGCTGCAAGCCGGGTGAGGACCCTGAGCCTCACAAGGAGCAGCCTCCACCAGAAGAGGTCCCACCCAGGCATCCACAGCCCTAGCTGAAAACCAGGGCACTTGGTGCTGGGTCTGTGTGTGTGTGAGAGAGAATCTGTATGCCTTGAGTGCAAGTGTGAATTTCTCTGTTCACATGAGTGTTGTCTGAGTGTGGGTGGCTTGATGGGTGTGTAGATTTCTGTGTGGTGGTTCTGTGGGTGTGTGTGCATGGGTGAGCATGATGGTAAGAGTCTGGGAATGGAAGAGTGGTTTGTGTGTGATTAGGTGTGTCTGTGTCTGTGCATGACAAGTGTGCAGGGTGATGTGACAGGGACAAATGGAGATCCTCAGCCCCCTCTGTCTCCCTGCCAACCCCTGCAGGCCTGGTTCCTCTCATCATCAGGCAACTGCCAATGACCTCCCAGGTGAAGGCCTCTCAGGAAGAGGTAGGTGAGACATGGGAAGTCAAGGATGTGTTCTGGGGACGAGGCTGTGACCACATTAGGGAGTATGAGCTTGTGACAGGGGGGTGGGAATATCAAGTCCAAAGACCCCTGCTTCTTCCTTGGAGCCTGTACAATGCGGAGGAGTCAGGCTGGGGGTAGGGACAGCTTGTCTCCCCCACCCCCCTACCCAGTGTAAGCACTTGGAGATGGGGGAGGGACAGGAGTTCTGTGCCACCCCTCCACTGACTTTTCCTTGCATTCTCTGCACCCTGTGGCATCACAGTCATCCCAACAGGCTCAGGGCGGAGGGGCAAGGCCAGTCTCAGCTCCCTTTATAAGGAGAGCCCAGGTCGGTTGACTCCTCAGGGTTGGTGAGAGTGCCCTGCCTGGCCTGGTCCTAGGTGCCTGGTGTGGTGAGAGGTGCCAGTGTGTCCAGAGGAGCCCTGAGGCAGCCATGGGATTGCTGACTGTGGACAGAGGGGACCCTGGCCGTGGCTGTGGACTTCTTCCACTCCTGGTGGACTGACGCACCGGCGCCAGCGCTGGGCCCCACGGGACCCACCAAGCCCCATGCCCCTGCCTGGGCTGGGCAGCCTGGTGCAGGTGGACTTCCAGGAGACAGTTTGCAGCTTTAGTTGGGTGAGGAAGTTGGGAGTTTGGCACAAAAGCCCTGGGGCCACCACTTAGCATCAGACAGTTGGTGGTGGGTGAAGCCACAGGCCGGACAAGCAGCTGGGTAGAAAGGAGGAGGCAGGTTTGAGAGGCCTCCTGGGGGAGGGCATCTGTGCAGGGCCTGGAAGACAGTCTGAATTTTCCAATCAAAGGTCAGAGAGGGAAATTCCTGGAGGGAGGTGGGACTTGGCAGCAGGTTTGGGATCCAGTGGGACAGGGCTTAAACTATGTGAGCCTGAGTCCCTTCTGATGACATTCAGAGGAAAGGTCTTGAGATTGGGGGAGGGGAGTCTGGTCATGACACCCATTTAATCAGGAAATCGAGGTTGAGAAGGGACAGTGATCTTTTACTGCTGTGAAAACTTGGGCCTCACTGCTCACGTCTGTGAACCTCAGTTTCTTCACCTGTAAAATGGGATCTTGACTTGGCTTATTGACAATTTTGGTGACCTCTGCAATGTCATAGTTGGGTGGTCTGATTCCTCAACCTTAGAGGATGTGACCCACAGCATCATGACACCAGATACAGTCCGTGCACCCACCTGCTGCTGGTTGCCAGGAGTCTGCCAAGGCAAGTGCCAGGAGCCTGGGCCTGGCAGTCTGGCAGGCGCCTGGCTTCACCAACACCCTCAAACTTCGGTCTTCAGCTGCAACACTGTTTCGGGGAGGTGTTCAGCCTGCAGCTGGCCTGGACGCCCGTGGTCGTGCTGAACTGTTTGATGGCCGTGCTGGAGGCGCCAGTGTACCACAGTGAGGACTTGCCCACTGCTCTTGGTTCCCACACTTGGGCTGGGGCCATACCCAAGGCACGAGGAGAAGGGGCTGACTGAGTCCTGCTGGGGCCTGGGCCTGCAGTGACCCGAGACATGGCCCGGCCTATCCCACACGGAACTCAAACGTGGGGCAGAGAGAATAACGATCGAATGTGGGCCCAGGGCATGGAGGAAGGAGCCTGTACCAGAGCTGGGGCAGGAGGCCTGTGAGCACAGCGAGAACCCGGTCTGTACTGAAAGGGGGCGGGACTGTCTGAGCAAGGACAGGAGGGCGGGCTGGGACCTGTCGGCAGTGGGACAGAGGGTCAAAGTGGGCGGGATTGGGGGCGGGGGAGACAAGACATAGGGGAGTGGGACCAGGTGGTGGGGCCTGTACCAAAAGAAGTGGAACTGTTTAAGCAGGTGCAGAAGGCAGGGTCTGTGTCAAAGAGGGTGGGACTGTGAAAGCTGGGCAGGGGCAGGGCCAGGACATATACTGACACATCACTATCACCCAGAGTCCACAGTTTACATCAGGGTTCACTCTTAGTGTTGTACATTCTATGAGTTTGGACAAATGTATACTGACATATATCCACCATTATAGGATCATACAGAGAAGTTTCACTGTCCTAAAAATCCTCTGTGCTCCTCCTATTCATCCTTCCCTCCACCCAGCCCTCGACAAACACTGATCTTTTGTCTGTCTCCACAGTTTAGCCTGTTCCAGAATGTCGTACAGGTGGATCACACAGCATATACCCTTTTCAGATTTGACTTCTTTCAATTGGTAATAGGCATTTAAGGTTCATCCATGGCTTTTCATGGCTTGAAAGCTCATTTCTTTTGAGTGCTGAAGACTATTCCATTGTCAGGATGTACCACAGTTTATCCATTCACCTGCTGAAAGGCATCTTGATTGCTTCTGAGTTTGAGCAATTATGAACAAAGCTTCTGTAAACATCCCTGTGCAGGTTTTTCTGTGGACATAAATTGTCAACCTCTTTGGGTCAATATCAAAGAGTGTGACCTCTTTGAGTCAATATCAAGGAGCGTGTTTGCTGGATCATATGGTGAGAATGTTGAGTTTTGTAAAGTACCCCCAAACTGACTTCCAAAGTGGCTTTGCCATTTTGCATTCTCACCAGCAATGTATGAGACTTCCTGTTGCTCCACATCCTTGCCAGCATTCGGTGTTCTCCGTGTTCTGGATTTTGACCATTCTAATAGGTATGTAGGGGAGATTTTTTTTTTTTTTTTTAAATCCTGGTTAAAAAAAAAAAAAAAAAAAACATAGAATTTGGCATCTCAACCAGTAAGTGTACAGTTCAGTACTGTTCAGTAGATTCTCATTGTTGTGCAGTGGTTCTCCAGAACCTTTTCCTCTTGCCAAGCTGAAGCCCTGCACCTAGAAACCAACTCCTGGAGGCGGGCCATGCCCAGCTACCCCTCCTGCCCCTGTTCCCTCCTCCGCCGCGGCCTCCTGCGCCCCCCGGCGCCCGCCTGCGGAACTGCAGACGCGGCCGCCCTCCCTGGGCCCACACCTGGATCCTAGCGCTGCGCTGGGCGGGTCTGCACTGCGAGTCAGGTGAGGCGGCCAGGCCCGCGGCCCCACAAGCTGCACGCAGCTTCGCCTCTTCCCCTGTGTCCCCAGGGAAGAGCGAGAATTGGGAGTTTCCTCCGCGGGGCCTCCATACCGCGGGGTGAGGGGCAAGGCGAGTAAAATGTCACCAATTTTCCCAGCGCCCTGGCTGGGGCTGCGGTTCCTACCTGCTTTCTGGGGCTCTCTCCCAGGGTTTGCTCCGCATCGCGTTGGGGACCCAGGGCCGGCTCTTCCTGGTCCACCATCGTGCTGACGTCAGCCCTGGACTCTAAGTCTCAGGGCCCAGTGTCGAAAGGACACTTCCCTGCTGGGTGAACACCTGTGACACGCGTGGTCCTTGGGGGGTGCTCACCCCTCCACCCCAGCAGCTTCACCAGAGCAGAAGTACAACGAGGGCGGGCTGAGTGTGTTTCTAAAATAAGAGATCTCAGTAACTACATGTAGAACAGCAGCTCAGAGCGTGTGTTTTGAGATGGACCCGAATGCTGCTCTGTGACTTTGACCTCCTGATGTGACCCCTGAGACTCAGTCTCCTCCATGCCTTGGGGACCATAAAGCCACCTGCCTTACAGGGTTGTGGGGAGGACACGCAGAGTGAACCACAATGCCTGGCACGCAAGTGCCTGATCAATGGAAGCTGCAATTGCACAATGGTGGCAAAGGCCATCAGCCTCACAATTGTACTGTGTGCTCATTGTACTCACAAGGTTTCCTCAAGGCCATCCCGTCCTGGATAACAAACCCTTAGTATCAGGGGCTTTGCTTGAATTACAGGCATGTCTGTCCCTGCCCTTCGTATCCACATTAGGGTGACTGCTTGGGAGGTGGTGACACATCCAAAACAAAGGGTGGATAAAGACAGTTTATCCAGGACCACTGTGTGACCAATACCCCGACCATCCTGCCTCCTGCTGACACCACCTGATTCTCTGACAGTCCTAAGCAGAGAGCTGCTGCCCAAAGGACAGGACATTCAACTGAGGCCAATGAGAAGCCACAGGCTGGATCTGGGATTTCCACAGGGAGCCTGTAGTTCTTGCCCATCTCGTCTGTTGAGTGGCCTCAAAACTGGTCTCCCTGCCTCCTGGAGGCCCAGTAACCACAGTTCCACCAGTCCATTCCTTGGCCATACTTGCAAAGCTGCCTCCCTGCCACTGCCCCTCACCTCCTGCACAGGACTTTGAGGTAGCCCTTTGGTCTCATTGTCAGATCACTGTGGCTTGCAATGCCAAGCCAGCCAAAGTCCTCCAGGAAGTCTTCCCAGAAAGTCCTGCTCCAGCCTGGGGCAGTGTCCCCGCACTGCTAGCCTGGCATGTCAGCTCTCTGGCTTCCAACTCCTCCTCTTGGTCATGAGCACCTTGCAGGAGGTGCCCACCATCGTCTTTTGCTAGGCCGCAAGTGCCTAGCCCAGCACCCAGCACATGGTCTGACCAGTGGGGGTGGAACAGAATGCAAGGCCTGACCAAGGCAAGATGGAGGGAAGGCCGGGCAAACTGAGGAAGGCCCAGCTGGGCCCCAGCAAGCTATATCCTCTGGCCCTGGGCCCGGCAGGAGTGTGGGGATATGGGAATTCAGAAGGGGAGGAGCAGCTTTCACAAGCCAAGCAGGAACTGCAAACATTGAAAGCCAATACCAAGAAGCCACAGCCCTGGGGAGCCATCTCTGTGTAGCCATCTCTGAGTCAGAGATGTCCAGAGGCACCCTGGGAAGAAGCTGGTCCTCTTACTGTTGGGAGTAAGTGAGGGAGAGAACTGGGGGACAAGAAGATGGGGAGTTCCTCCTGCAGGCCCTGCTTCAGCTGGGGAGAGAATACTCCAGCTGTTTCCAGAATGGGAGCTTGCCTCAGATACCCCTGGGATGGGTTGAGGAGGCCTGACCCCTACCCAGGAAATGTCCCTTCCCCACCCTCTAGGCTCCTGAGCCTTCCCATTTGAGTGGGTTTTGGCCTCAGAGTTCCCATAAGCTTCACTGATTAAAAAACTCAGCCTCAAATCCCACCCCTTTTTTTGTTGAAGTAGGAGGGTGGTGAGGCCAGTGGGCAGCGGCCCAGCCACGGCAGGGTGTGGTCACCCCTGTGCTTGGAGGCTGAGCAAGAGGCTGAGCAAGAGGGAGGGCCTGGTAGGTATAATTCCATCCAGACAGTGGCATGCCCTGGAATGGGGTGATGCAGAGGTTTGAATCATTCCTTGAGGGACCACAGAGTCAGGGTTGGAAGGGATGGTGCTGGAGCAGGGGGCACCTGGCCCAGGGAGAGGGAGGAGGCCAGCAAAGGGGGAGGCCTGAGAATCCATTCCTTGTGGTCCTCAGCAGACCTGTTGGGGTGTAAAGAAATTACATCATCCCCACTTGCTGTCCACCCCCTTGTCTTCCAGAAAGAGTTGGAGCAACTGATGTTCAAGGACAAATTATAATGAGGAGGAGGAAGCAGGCCCCCTCCTCTGGGGACAGGGTCACATCCTATGCTAAGCCACCCTAGTACCCTGAGCTTCCTGGCAGCTCAGTCAACAAGGGCAAGTGCCCACCCCACAATTCTCCAGGTCAGGAAAGTGGACAGAGGCACGAGGAGATTCATCACCAGGGTGGCCTCAAGAGTAGGAGACCCAACGACCAGTTTGTAATCAACTTAGGGTCTCCTGGTCTTCGAACTCGCTGGTCGGGTGACTAGGGAGCTCTGAAAACAGCCCTGCTGCCTCTCCATCCCCAGATTCAAATGTGCAATGGCCACAACCACATGGAAACCATGGAAGCTGAGCCAGCAGCCAGCCAGGTGAGGGTCCTCAGCATCACTGCCAGCAGCCTTCCAGCTGGGAGAAGAGGGGTTGAGTAGAGGCAGCCACTGAGAACAGTTGCCCTCAGGCTGGGTCTGCACGTGCACGCATGAAAGTGTGTGTAAGTGGTACATGTAATAACGTGTGTGTATACAGTTTTGTGGCTGTGTAAATGTGTGCATGTGCTGTGTGTTAGTATGTGAGCATGCGGGTAGTGTCTGATTGTGCGAGTGGTTTATGTGTGATCTGTGTCTGTGTGTATTGAGTGTACTCATGTGAAGTGAGGGACAGAGAGAACCTCATACCCCCACCCCCTGCCTGTGATCCCTCTGATCATTGTGACCTCCCTGAGAGTGCCAGTAACACACCTGGGAAGTGAAGGTCACTGAGGAGGAGGCAGGTGAGACATGAGAAGTCAAGAATGTGTTTCGGGCATGAGACTGTGACAAGATTAGGAATGTGAGCCTTCTGTGACAGCTGGGTGGCAAGATCAAGTCCAAAGACCCCTAGTCTTCCTCAGAGCCTGTACAATGCTGCGGAGTCAGGCTGGGGGTGGGGCTTTCCCTTTTCTCTCTCCCTCATGCAGGATATGCACCTGGACAGGGCAGCAGGGACAGGACTTCTGTGGCCACCCCTGCACTAATCTTCCCCAGCCCCTCCCTGCACCGTCTGGCAGCACAGTCATCCCAACAGGTAGGTTCAGTGTAGAGGGCAAAGGCCAGTCTCAGCTCCCTTTATAAAGAGGGCCCAGGCAGGTCAAACCCTCAGGGTTGGTGAGAGTGCTGGTCCTAGGTGCCTGGTGTGGTGAGGGGTGCCAGTGTGTCCAGAGGAGCCCAGTGCCCACTGAGGCAGCCATGGGGCTGCTGACTGGGGAGACACTGGGGCCCCTGGCTGTGGCCACAGCCATCTTCCTGCTCCTGGTGGACCTGTTGCACCGGCGACAACGCTGGGCTGCACACTACCCACCAGGCCCCATGCCCCTGCCTGGGCTGGGCAACCTGCTGCAGGTGGACTTTCAGGACACGGTTTGCTGCTTTACTAGGGTGAGGAAGGTGGGGGGGTGGGCACAGAAGCCCTGGGGATCCACCCAGCAGCAGACAGTAGGTGGTGGGTGAAGCCACAGGCTGGACAGTGAGCTGGGTGGAAAGGAGGAGGCAGGTTTGAGAGGCCTCTTGGGGGAGGGCATCTGTGCAGGGCCTGGAAGACAGTTTAAATTTTCCAGTCAAAAGTCAGAGAGGGTAAAGGCCTGGAGTGGGTGGGACTTGGCAGAGGGTTTGGGAGGCAGTTGGATAGAGCTTACATTATGTGAGCCTGAGTCCCTTCTGATGACATCAGGAGGAAAGGTCTTGAGATTGGGGAGAGGAGTCTGATCATGAGTACCATTTAAATCAGGAAATCGAGGTTGAGAAAGACAGGGACCAGGTTCGAACTTTTGCTGCTGTGAGACCTTGGACCTCACTGCTCACGTCTATGAACCTCAGTATCCTCACCTGTAAAACAGGATGCTAACCCCGCCTTCTGACAATGTTAGTGACTTCTGCAAAGTCATAGCTTGGATGGTCTGATCCAACGTAAGGTCCTGAACCATAGAGGTTGTGACCCCCAGCGAAACAAAGCCAGATAAAGTCCTTGCACCTGCTCCCTGCCGGGGGGTCAGGGGTCCCCCAAGGCTAGTGCCAGGAGACTGGGGCACGTAACGTGGTCGGGGGCCAGTCTTCACCATCGCCCTCGACCGTCGGTCTGCAGCTGCGGCGCCGTTTCGGGGACGTGTTCAGCCTGCAGCTGGCCTGGAAGC
Source organism: Ceratotherium simum simum (assembly GCF_057802395.1). Taxonomy (NCBI): domain Eukaryota; kingdom Metazoa; phylum Chordata; class Mammalia; order Perissodactyla; family Rhinocerotidae; genus Ceratotherium; species Ceratotherium simum. The sequence goes on from NC_141924.1 coordinate 8,579,160, forward strand.
CCGTGGTAGTGCTAAACGGGCTGGCGGCCATGCGCGAGGCTCTGGCGTACCGCAGCGAGGACACATCCGACCGCGCACCTGCACCCATCTTCAATCACCTGGGCTTCGGGCCGCGCTCCGAAGGTAAGCGGAGGAGTGGGTGACCACGCCCCGGTGGGGACTCCGCCCGCAGTGACCCGAGATCCGGCAAGGTCAAGCGCAGGCAGAGTGGTGGTCTTCCGGCCCAAGGAAGAGTCAGCAAATTTGAAGGGGCGGCAGGTAGAGGAATGAGCCTTTGCCCAGGGTGGAGAGGTTGGCATGGGCGGGACGGAGGGCGGGGCCTTACAAGGAGTGGGCGGGCCCCCGGCCGCTGCGAGTAAAAAGGGGATGTCGGAGTGGCAGGAATGAGGAGGACGGAGTGAGTGTGGGCGGGGCGACGGGCGGAGCGAGACCTTCCCTGAACTGGAAGGGTGTTACGGTGCGGAGAGCCGAGAGTGGGGCCAAGAGCTGCCGGCTGTGAGTAGAGCTGTCGAGCAATGTGGGTGGACAGAGGGTCGTACCTGTCCCCAGCCGGAAGCGGGTGTGAAGTGCGCGGGATTTGGTGGAGTGGGAGCGATGTGGTTTGTGCAGTGGGAGCGGGTGCCGGGCCTTCACCACAGCAGGCAGGACTGCGAGAGTATAGGGCAGGGGGCGGGGCCGGGGCATGTCGCTGGTGTAGACGGAAGGGCAGGCGAGACTGTGAGCAAGGTATGCACGCAGAGGCGGGGCCAGGGCACACTTGGGCCGCGCCCACGTGCCCGCTTCGCCCGCAGGGGTGATCTTTGCCCGCTATGGACCCGCGTGGCGGGAGCAGCGGCGCTTCTCCGTGTCCACCCTGCGCAACTTCGGCCTGGGCAAGAAGTCACTGGAGCAGTGGGTGACCGAGGAGGCCTCGTGCCTCTGTGCCGCCTTCGCAGACCAGGCCGGTGAGTGCTGGGCTGAGGGACAGGAGACAGGGATGGAGGCTGGGAAGAGGAGATGGAGGCGACCCCCTGACCTGCACCGTCCCCTCCCAGGACTCCCCTTTAGCCCCAGCGCCCTCCTGAAGAAAGCGGTGGGCAACGTGATCGGCTCCCTGACCTTTGGGCAGCGCTTCGAGTACAACGACCCGCGCTTCCTCAAGCTATTGGACCTAATGGACGGCTTACTGCAAGATGAGAACGGCTTCGTGCCCGAGGTGCGAGGGTAGAGGAGCCGAGGGAACCCTGCAGGTGAGCTCCATGGAGGAGACTCCCGCCCTGCAATGGGCCTCCGCGGTGGCGGATTTGTATAGAGGGGAGTTGGCTCAGCGGGCCCCACAAAAGGGCTAAGGAACCTGTACCTCTTTCGTTGGAAGCCACAGGAACCCAGGAGATGTAGATTTTAGATTTGTCCTTTTGGGGCCCAGGTGAAGAGGCAGTGCCAAGGCCTGAACTTAGGGAGGAACCAGGTCAATGGTGGGGACACCCTGGAGGATGCTAACACCTGACATGGGGTGAACACCTGAGCACAGGGAGGATCCAGGACCCCACATCTATGGCCTGCACAGGTGCTAAATGCGATCCCCCAGCTCCTGCGGCTCCCGGGGCTGGCTGCCTCGGTCTTTCCAAGGCATAGGGCCTTCATGGCCCTGCTGGACGAGCTGATCACCGAACACAGGATGACCCAGGACCGGGCCCAACCACCCCGAGACCTGACTGACAGCTTCCTGGACGAGGTGGAGAAGGTGAGCTGCCAGGGACAAGGACAGGGACATGGGTTGTGGGGTGAGGGCCCATGAGGGGAGCCTGGGCAAGGTGGGGCCTGTGTATCACTTAGTGATCAGTCACCCTGGGTGATGGGTACAGAGTGGGAGGACATTTGGGGTTTCCTCCCTCTGCCCCTGAGCCCACCCTCTCTACATGGCCCAGGCCAAGGGGAACCCCGAGACCAGCTTCAATGATGTGAACCTGCGCCTGGTGGTATATGACCTGTTCACTGCCGGGATGGTGACCACCTCGACCACGCTAGCCTGGGCCCTCCTGCTCATGATCCTGCACCCGGATGTGCAGCGTGAGCCCAGCCTGGGGACCTGGTGGCATGGGCCAGGGTGGAGAGGGTCAGGCTGGGGACCTGGAGCTTGGGTTGTCCACCAGGAGCTCTGAGCTGAGGCTGGGCCCTGGCTCAGGGGTCACAGTGATCTCCTCCTCCACGTGGGCACAGCCCCTGCACAGGAGTCAGGAGGAGGTCAGGGTCCAGGCCCCTGGGTTCTGACCACTGTGGGGATGCTTGTCTGTCCAGGCCGTGTCCAACAGGAGATCGATGAGGTGATAGGGCAGGCGCGGAGACCAGAGATGGGGGACCAGGCCCACATGCCCTTCACCATGGCGTGGTCCATGAGGTGCAGCGCTTTGGGGACATCATCCCAATGGGTGTGCCCCACATGACATTCCGGGACATTGAAGTGCAGGGCTTCCTCATCCCCAAGGTAGGCCTGCGGCCCTCCTCACCCCAGCTCAGCAACCCCTGCCCCCTGGTAGCCCCAGTATGGCCACTGCCAGTTGGGGCCAGGCCTGGAATTCAAAGTACCTAATCCTCATTTCCACAGGCACCAACTGTCCAGCCTGGGTGGGTATGGGGAGGAAGCAGAGGCATGGCCGGCCCTGTCTATTCAGAGCCCCCAGTGAAGGAAGGCTGTAAGACAAACTAAAATATGCTGCAGTGTGTTGGAGGAGCTGTTATGAAGGGACAGGTGGCAGTGAGGGCGCCCACGGGAGGCCTGTCACTTGGCCCTGCCATGGGGACAGGGAGGGTGCCATGAAGCTTCTTGGGCTGAGACTGACTTGAAAGAGTACAAGTGTGTGGCAGGCAGAGTGTGGCCCATGCATGTTTGGTAGCAGGGGTCCATGCATCTCCCAGTCCAGACCCACCCATGCCAGGCATCTCCTGCCAGGGGACGACGCTCATCACCAACCTGTCCTCGGTGCTGAAGGATGAGACCGTCTGGAAGAAGCCCTTCCGCTTCCACCCCGAGCACTTCCTGGACGCCCAGGGCCGCTTCATCAAGCAGGAGGCCTTCATGCCCTTCTCAGCAGGTGCCTGTGGGGAGCCTGGCTCGCTGTCCCCTCCTGAGGGAGTCTGGAGCCAGGGCCCCCAGGCTCACTGACCCCCTCATATGCACCCACAGGCCGCCGCTTGTGCCTCGGGGAGCCCTTGGCCCGCATGGAGCTCTTCCTCTTCTTCACCTGCCTCCTGCAGCACTTCAGCTTCTCGGTGCCCGCTGGGCAGCCCCGCCCCAGTGACCACGGTGTCTTTGGCATCCTGGTGACCCCATCACCCTACCTGCTCTGTGCTGTGCCCCGCTAGAGGGGGACACCAAGCCCCAACCCTATCCTCAGCAGGGGCCCTGATGTCCAATAAACCAGTGTGATGGCACCAACATGGTTTGAGTGCCACCCAGGCCCCCGACTAGCTCCTGGCGGTGATGTGGCCTCAGTAGCCTCCCCTGGGGCCAGCTCGTACACCTCCCTGATCCAGCCTCACCTGGCATTTGAACGCATTTGAGATACAGACATACTGAGGTGAAGAAGGTGACAGCTTACCCCCTAGTCACCCATGGAGACCAAACACTAGCTACTCGAATTAGTCACAAAATCTACACATAGGTCTGGGCTCCTCCCAGGAGGAGCTAGAATAGGCTTCTGAGAGACATCATTGAGGCCCTGGTGGGGCTGGGGAGGGCCCCACTCAGTCTGGATACCCACATTTCAGGCCCAATGATACCCAATGCACAGCACATGCCAGCAGCTGAGCCAGCACCATCAAGTCTGCTGCCTCATTTCATCTAAGACACTCCAATAGGTGGGGAACTCAGGGCACTGGGAAGGGATGTGCCAGGTGAACACTCAGGCTCAGTCCTCAGGTGCCAGTACCCTCCCTGGGAAGCCTGATGGCAGCCCATGAGTGAGCACCTCCCTGGGCCTCTCGGTCACTCCAAGATAAGATGGTCCCCCTTTCCCAGCCTCTCAGGCATGCTCGTGTCCAGGCCCCTGCCCAGTAGGAGTTGCTCACGGCCAGGCTGGAGGTGGAGGAGGGCTGACTCAGGGCACTGTCCTCGGAGTGGCAGGGTCAGGCCAGGCTCTCCAGGAGGATCGGCCACAGGCAGGGAATTAGCCCTGTGGGCTGCCGGCATGCCCTAGGGACAGGGGTCAGCCTTGGACCCCTGTGACAGTGGGATGACCAGAGGAGGAGCTGGTCACGTGGGGACCTTGGAGGAGCACACCCTGGCTCTTGTCCTTGCTCTGCCATTCCAGTCCATGACCCTGGGCCAGTCTCTCCCTGCCCTGGGCTTCTGTTTCCCCTTCAGCCAATGAGATGGTTGTACCATCTCAGGCCGCTGGGGCCTGTCATCCTGCTCTGACTCTGTGGCTGTGACCTTGTTAGCCTGGAGCCCAGGCTGAGGGCAAGGACTGCCATCCTCCGCCTGTCCCCACCTCCACAATTGACTGGCTCTGGACTGAGCACACAGGCAGTGCCCAAAGGTTTCTAATGACTGTCTGCTTACACGAGTCTTGGGCAGACCCCCTGGTGCATTTGGCTAACAGCTTAGGGACCACCGACACTCAGGGCAGAAGCAGCTCCTCCAGGCCTGTTTTTCCAAAGGAGCCCCACCCAAGAGCATCCCTGTCAGGTGTTCCACCAGTGTCTTCCAGGTGCCCTCATCACAGGGAGCTCCAAACTCTGAGCAATCAGGGAACTTGGTCTGTCCCTGGGCACTGCATCAGGAAGCCATCCATGGCCCCTGTCACCCTCTCCAGAGTATCCACTGTTGAGTTAGGGCTTGGTGGCAGGACAGTAGTGTTCCTGTAACTAGTCAGGACAGGGAGTCTGGACGGGGCCACACTGTGTTTGCGAAGACCTGAGGCCCCTGAGAGGAGGCAAGTGGGCCTGCAGAAGCAAGAACTCTGAGGATTTATTGATACTTTGTCATTTGTAGTTCTGAGTCTTGGGGACGTCAGAGGCTGAGAACCAGCCCATCGACAGCTTCCTCAGAAGCCGGGGCACCTAGCTCCCGGGTCTTTCCTCTTGCTCTCGACCTCAGAGGCCTCTGAAAAGCACAAGCAGGCATGCCATGTGGGTCCCCTGCTGGGAGGACCTTTCCCCAGGTCCAGGGGACCCCTGATGCCAGGGGAGCAGGTCAGCATTGATAAAAGACTAGGTATTCCTCCAGTCCAAGGGGAGTGGTCTCGAGTTCCTGCCAACCAGGAAGGCAGCAGGAGGCAGGGGAGGCTTATTCAGGAAGGCCAGGGCATCTGGCCACCCCCAGGGGTCTTCCCTTCCCTCCCAGAGACAGGAGCATCTGAGAGGAGGTGGGCTATCTGTGACCTCTGCAGGGTCACTGAGATTAGCGAGGGGGCACTCCTGCTACAGCAGGATGGGGTCCACTGTCTCACCAGAAAGATGTACAGCAATCTCCTTTCGGACCTTTTCACCTTCCTGGGAAGGAAGAAGGAGCACAATGGTGGGATGAGACGGGTTCTACATTGTGCTGATGGGGAAACTGAGACCTCACTTCACGAGAAATCAGAGGAGGCTAGGATTCAGACCCTCTCTCTGCTCATACCATGTTTAGTGCCTCTCAGCTCCACATGGAGCTCCTTGCTCCAATGAGATGGCAGTTTGGGCCAGCAGTCTGGGGGGTGCCCCCCGAACGTCCTACCCCATGGCCTCCCTGCCCTGCACTGCTCCCGGGCTTCTCACTAGGCGCCAAGCTGCCTCACCTCTCAGCTTGGGGTCCCTGCCACCTCTTCCTCCTCAGCCACCTCCTTCCCAGCAGGAATGGAGCTGGCTGCTTCCTCCCCTGGGGACCTCACCTCCCCCTCATCCTGAGACAAGATGTCAGTCTCCTCCTTGGTGACAGCATCATTCAGTCTTCCCGTGGCCTTGGGGGTCATGACACGCAGGGAGGAACAAGATTGCAGAATATAGGCAGAAAGGCCCTCAGCACGCCTCCTCCCTCCCCCTGTGCTCCAAACTTGGACTATAAAAGCAAAGAACTATACAGTTCTTTGCTTTTAAAGACCTATACAGTTCTATACAGGGATGTCCTTCCCTTCTCAGCTCCAGCTGTGGTACAGTTGCGAGTTTCCTGGGGGGGGGCGCTGCCACTATCTCTGGGACTCGCTGCCATGAGCTGAGGTGTCCCTGGGTCTCATGGAGCTCTGACAGGAGACAGCCCCAGCCCTGGGCCCTTCCAGGGGAGGCCTCACTTACCTCAGAGGCTTGCTTCTTCCCGCTCTTAACTCTGCGTCTCTACAGAGGGAAACAGGAGAGGTGACACACAGCTGTGAGTGGCTGAGAGTCTTTCCCTGGCTGGCCCGTCCTCTCACTGTGCCTTCCAAGGGTGCCCAGGACAGCCACCCCACTCCAGGGCAAGAGGGGACCCCAGCCCTTACCCACCTGAGTGGTCACAGGGTAGCACTTATCCATCAGCCCCCACACTGGCCTTAAGGTCTCCCCTATGGGCTGCATGACAAGGAGAGAGAGGAGGGAGGGAGGGAAGGCTGAGGTGACATCTAAGGGCTCAGCTACGCACTAGCCCACCATCAATGCCTGCATCTGCAGACACGTAAAACTACCAGAGATTTAAGGAAAACTTCAAACAAGCAGTAATTTATGTCTTTAGAAAGATAAAACTTTGCAGTCATAAAACAAGAATAGGCTCTAACAGGGGCCGGCCCAGTGGCGCAAGTGGTTAAGTGCGTGTGCTCTGCTGCGGGGGCCCAGGGTTCGCTGGTTCGGATCCCGGGCACACACCGACAGACCACTTGTCAAGCCATGCTGTGGCGGCGTCCCATATAAAGTGGAGGAAGATGGGCACGGATGTTAGCCCAGGGCCAGTCTTCCTCAGCTAAAAAAAAAAACAGGAGGATTGGCAGATGTTAGCTCAGGGCTGATCTTCCTCACACACATACACAAAAAAGAATAGCCTCTAACATAGAAATATTCAAACAACAACCTCTAATTTGCGAAAAACAAAAATATGATATGATAATGGGAATGAAAAATCTCAAAGTGTAGAAGATAAAAGTTGAAAAAAATATTTCCCAGAAAGAACAGAGAGAGATAAAGAGCTCCAGCCGCTAAATCACAGATCTTTCTGAAAGAGGGAACAGAGACTGGAGTGGCAGAGAGAGATACCAAATAAAAACATTGCTTTTTTATCAAGACAATCTCCCAAAGATGAGGGCAAATGAGTTTCCAGATGAGAAGGAATCACCAAGTGTCAAGGACAATGGATGAAAGAAACCCATCCCAGACTATGGCATAAATAATTTCAGAACACTTGAGGACAAAGAAGAACCTAAATCTTCCAGAGATGCAAAGAAAAACGTCTGTTTCAGGAATTCAACTTTCACCAAACTTTTCAACACCAACCTGTGAAGACAGGTTCTGTCTTCAGAAGACAATGAAGATCTTCAAAATCTGTGAGAAAATTATTTCTAGTCTAGAATTCTATACCTAGCCAAACTCTTAGTCGAGTATGAATTAAGACCTTTTCAGACATGTAATATCTCAAGATTAGCCCTCAGGAAGCAACTGGATGTTATGCTCTACCAAAATGAAAGAGTAACATGGGCTCCCACACATGAGAGAAGTGAAGTGGTCCCCAGAACAACGGTGAAGGGAGATCCCAGGACAGCTGAGCATCCCATCCAGATGGAAACAGGAGGATGGAGGGCTCCATGAGATGCTTCCATGAAATCAATCATACTGATAAATCAACTAATTTGTCTAAATGTATTGCAAGGATATTTATATTTCTGGCAGAGAGCTTGGATGAATTAATTATAGATACAGAGGAAACTAAAATTTAAACAAAGAGGCAAAACCAAAATTATACACAAAGAAGAGTAATCATGGTATACTACATGACTCAGCTAGGAATACTATTTACATTGTTTTAAAATGTAAACCTTCAATATTGGTCTAATAAAAATTATGACACACACCTACAACCATGCATCATTTAATGATGGGGATACGTTCTGAGAAATGCATCGTTAGGCAATTTCGTCATTGTGCGAACATCATAGAGTGTACTTACACAAACTAGATGGTATAGCCTACTACACACATGGGCTATATGGTATTATTCTTATGGGACCACTGTCATGTATGCAGTTGGTCATTAATCGAAATGTCGTTACGTGACACATGACTACACTAGAATAGCTAAAAAAAAAAAAAGGCAAGTGAGAGTGGATGTGGAACAATTGGAACCTCTCTTTCATTGCTGGTGGGAATGCAAAATGGGTACCAGCCACTTTGGAGAAGTTTGACAGTTTTTTACAAAACTAAACATACACTTACCACATGACCCAACAATCCCACTGCTAGATATTTACCTAAGTGAAAGGAACACCTATGTTCATACAAAAATTATACAAGAATATTTATAACAGTTTCATTTATAATTGCTAAAAACTAGAAACAATCCAAATGTCTCAACTGGTGAATGGAAGAACTATTGTACATCCATACAATGGATAACTATGCAGCAATAAGAATAAACAAATTACTACTACACTCAACAATTGGATGGATCTCAGATGCATCGTGCTAAGTGAAAGAAATCAGACTCAAAAGTCTACATAGTGGATGTTTTCATTTATATGACAATCTTGCAAAGATAAAACTATAGGAACAGAAAACTGTTCACTGGATGCCAGGGGCTGGGAGTTGGGGAAGCGTTGACTACAGTGAGTACAAGGGAATTTTTTGAAGTGATGGAACTGTTCTGTGTCTTGGTTGTGGTGGCGGTTACACAACTGTATACATTTATCAAAACTCACAGTACTATACACTGAAAAGGATGAATTTTACTCTATATAAATAATACCTTAATTTTTTAAAAAACTGAATAAAAAGCACCTACTGTGGGGGAGCGAAATTTAAAAGCCAAAATTATAAAAATCAGCAAAAATGATACTCAAAAAATTTTAACAATTGAAGATGTCATTACTCAGATTTAAAAATTGACAACACCAAAAACTAGGATATAACTATTGGAAGACTGGAGAGAGGTGAAATGTGTATTGGAGGTGGCAGTAAGTGTACCGTTGTTACAAGAGTTAAATCCTGGGGCCGGCCCCGTGGCATAGTGGTTAAGTGCGGTTAAGTGCGCTGGCCGCCCGGGGTCAGATCACAGGCGCGCACCGATGCACCGCTTCAAGCCATGCTGTGGCAGCGTCCCATATAAAATGGAGGAAGATGGGCACAGATGTTAGCCCAGGGCCAGTCTTCCTCAGCAAAAAGAGGAGGATTGGCATGGATGTTAGCGCAGGGCTGATCTTCCTCACAAAAGAAAAAAAAAAGAGCTAAATCCTTATGTTCCATTGTAGGAATTCATTGGATAATGTTTAAATCTAAAAAATCAAGACAAAGCAGGATAAGCTTTCTATTTAGAAACACAGAGGCAAAATCAAAGGCTACAGCAGGACAGGCTGGAAGCTGGAAAAATTCCCCCCTGGGTTGCAGGAATCATGGGTGAGGAGGGGTGGGGCAAAAGGCAGCTAGTTTTTTGTTTCAAGTCTTAAAACTTGGACTCATCAAATTATGTACATGCATATATCTTTGATGAGAGTATAACTTTATAAAATGGAAATTTGACTGGTAAATATAAAAAAAAGGAAGCAGCGTGGGACTCAGTGATCTTCAAGGCACCTGCCAACACGGACCTTTTTTTTTTTTTTGTAAGGAAGATCAGTCCTGAGCTAACATCCATGCCAATCCTCCTCTTTTTGCTGAGGAAGACTGGCCCTGGGCTAACATCTGTGCCCATCTTCCTCCACTTTATATGGGACGCTGCCACAGCATGGCCCGACAAGCGGTGCATCGGTGCGTGCCCAGGATCCGAACCCTGGCCACCAGCAGCAGAGCGCGTGCACTTAACAGCTACGCCACGGGGCCGGCCCCCAACACGGACCTTCTTAGTGGCTCCCCAGCCTCCAAACAGTCACTCCCACAGGGGCAGCCCACACTTCTCAGTGTTGCTGGGTCACAGATAACTTTGTCCCCACAGGAATCTCCTCTTCCCAATAGCACTGGACGGAGAGCAGGAGGCCTCCAGAGACCAGGTATGTTGTTCTGTCCTGTCACTTGGGGCAGCCTGGGTGTAGTCACTGTCCCTCTGGGAGCCTGTTTCCTCATCTATAAAATGGGAGCTGCTGGTTGCCGTGAGATTTAAATGACTAACAGATGGGCAGCACCTAATACAGCACATGGCACTCAGTGGGCATCCAGTCGGCATCCATTTGTTTTCTCATGACCAAGGGCTGGGAGTAGGGGCTTCTGCCATAGGTTCTTGCGCCTGACACATCAAAGAGGGTATGCAACACCAGGCAGGTGTCCTGCTCACCACCACCCCATTCACACAGGAGTGTAGAACTAAATTCCAAGGCTATTCACATGCATTAGGGATCATCTGTTCCTTCAGGTTTAGTCTAGGCAGTCTAGGCCACTGTCATGGAGCTCTGAGGTGACCACATAATCAGCCCATGAGGGGTGGTCCTCTGTTTTGACACTTTGCCAGAAATACAAATTTACCAGATTCCTCAGGGAATTTCCCCAGAACCCTCACATTCACACACACACACACACACACACACACACACACAGAGTTGGTTGACCATATGAGGTCAAGGAGCATGACCCCTATTCAGGCTACAGTGAGACTGTCCCAGCCTCTAGGCCCTGACAGAGGTCCCTACCTGTGATGATTCCCCAGCAATCTCATGGTCAGGGGCTGTTTTCCCCACAGACCCATGAAAATAGTAGTACACCACTCCTGCAGGAAGGTGAAGAAAGTCTTGTTAAACCATTGAAAAGAGTGATGTAATTATTTTTAAACACCAATATTTATAATATTCCAGAAATCATATCCTTTTAAACTATTTAAGCTTGTGATGAAAGATATTAGGTATTAACTTAAAATGTGTGAGGGGACATATAGTTTTTCCAAATGTATGCAAGCAAAAATTTGAAGATCACTACTGTAGGACGTTATTAGATTATGTGGGTTTTGTGGTTTGTTTGTGGGGGGTTTTTTGGTGGGAGGAAGTATGCGTTTTAGAGTTAGACATGGGTTCAAATCCCAGGTTCACTACGAAGGTTCAGAGGGAAGGAAGGGAGAAAGAAGGCCAGCTTTGGCTCTGAGCAGAGTGGAGCCCCTGGGGAGCTAGGTACATGGCAACCTCAGGAGGGGGCCTCTGGGAGCCCTGGTGGCACCTAGAGACTGGGGTAGCTCTGAGGGGAGAACCAGTTTCATCCCCAACTCACTCCAGCACCCAGGCCCTTACCTGCAAGAAGGGAGATCTGTACTACATACAGGGTCTTGTAGAGCCTGGAAGGAAAGCAGAGCTGAGTGGGAGGCTGGGGTCTCCCGTGCCCTCACCGGTGGTCCTGGCTTTCCTCCCCAATCTGAGCCCCAGGACCTACTCCACCAGGGCGTGTCCAATCAACACTGTGGATGAATAAATTCGTCAGCTGTAACAGGACTCAGCCTGGGCTCTCTGCTGACTGGCTGGCATGACTGTGTGTCTGCCTACTTCAAAAGCCAGACTGGGAGCCTGGAGCACACAAGGACCCCCTGATCCCCTCCTGTCTCCTTTCCTCCTTTATGTGTTTACATGGGTCCAGGTTAGTTGCTCATTCAGCACTGTATTAGCTCTTCCCCCGCAGCCCTCCAAAGCCCTCTCTACTCTGGAGTGACAGATCCCACAACCAGATTAGAATTAATATCCCATGACCCAACCTCCTCTTCTGGGACCCCCTCCCTCGGGACAAGCAGAGCGTCTTGGCACTACCAGGATAGTGGCTACCTGCCTACACACACACACAGGCATGTCCCACCTGCCAGGACCAGGCCCTCCATCCCAACCCTGAGACCCAGACACACCGTAACAGTCATGGAAAGGGGAATAGAAAACCCTATTTTCCCTGCCTCTTGGGCCCAAGTAGGGGTCCCCCTTTCTGATCATTCCAGGCATGGTAACAGGGTCCAACCACACTTTACCTCTCTCTCTGGCAGCATAGACCAAACACCATTTTCTAAGAAGAGAAGATGGGCCACAGTCAGTGCATCACATGGGCCCAGGACCCTGGTGTTCCTCTACCCCGTGGCTTGAAGGGATCCCAAGGGGCCAGAGGTGGCTGGGGTAATGGCAAGGACCTCACTGGCAGGGCTAAGCCCGGGGGTGGCCTGCTGGAGGTCAGACTCAGGATGGAGTGGGATAGCACTAGAAGCTTGGAAAATGCTCAGGAATTTCTCCCAAGACCTCAGAGCCCCAAACAAAAGATGGTTTCAATACCCTCAGAGCTAGAGAGGTAGAGTCCAGGGAATCAGGATGGGAAGAGACGGTTGGGATAGGATTAAGGAAAAAGATATAGTTCTATTGAACATTTGGTGTAAAATGTCCCCAGGTGTAGGTGGCTAATTATAATAGTAAATAATCATGATTTAAAACTGCTAATATTTTAAAGTTTTTTCTGTGTTACTCAGCACTTTTGGAATAATTTTGGGAGTATTGGGGGAGATTCCCTAGCCTCTTCAAAATACCCTCTGTGTCTGGAATCCCCCCATCACTGTCAGAATTCCACACAAACTGACACCGTTGTTAAGTCAAGGTCTCCAATGTGAGCTGGACCCTCAGTGTGGCCCACCAAGCCTCCATTTCCCAAGTCAGCTTCCCATCCTCCACAGGGACTATTTCAGAATCTCTCTTTAAAGCTCCAACCCCATCTCTGCCTTCCTCAATTTCGGCAAAGAACACAGGCACCATCAGATGAGAGTTCCCTTGACTTTCTGCCACCAAATCCATCCCTTTTCTGCTTTCACCGGCCATTTCCTCTTCAGGGGAGGGGGCTTCCCTCCCCACTCTGAGGCTAGCCCCACTCCTGCCCTCCATTCCATCTGGTCTTCTCACAACCTGGGTGCTTGAGGGGCCCCTCTCTCACTTGTGTATTCAGCCTTTCCTTCTCTTCTGGCTCCTTCCCATCAGCATTTAAACACATTGCTTGTCTCTTCCATTAAAAAAAAAAAAAAGCCTTCTCCCTTGAACTCAAATCCCTTCTCCAGCTACTGTCTTAATTGTCCCTTACCCTTCAGACAACTCTCCTTGGGAGAGCTGTCTACCATGGATGTTTTCACTCCTCTCCACCTCTCCCTCACTCCACAACCCACTTCAGTCTGTCTCTGTACCTGTCAACCTATGAAATCTCTCTCACCAAAATCACCAATATACTCCTAGGTCATCAAATCCAGTGGGTCATTTTCAGGCCTTGGCTCACTTCACCTCTCTGCAGGACACTACAGCACCTTCCTTCTGAATCACCTTCTCTGGTAACACTGCTAGCAATGTATTCAACAGTAAGCTTTGTTAGTCATTTATAACTTGGTATGAGTGAAGTTATTAGGCTTTTTCTGAGAGGAGGTTTAGTGGAGGAAAGGAGAGAAAATGAGTCCTGAGGGAGAGGAGAAGAGGGGAGAAGGGGATGCCAAGTAGGAAAGGATACAGAAAAGGTAGGCTAGGAGTCATAAACATAATTTTCACCTGCTTGGGTGGTTTACTGAGGGCAGCCTTTTGAGCTTGCTTACCAAATGTGCCAACCCTGATGACGTTAATGATTTGTAGAGTATCCTTTGACAATATCAGTGTCAAGGCAGCCTGCTCACCTCCCCTCAGGCTCCAGGACCAAGCCTGAGAAGGGCACTAGAGCCCAGCTGAATCTGGAAGTCCAGTTCACAGCCCCTCCCTTTCACAAGGAGAGTGGTGGCTATGTGTGACATCATGTCTTAGGGGGCTTTATGACAAGACAACCTCTCCAACCTATGCCAGAGTAGTTTATCACTTGCTTCAGGGTCGCTTTCAACCCCCACCAGTCACAGGCAGCACCTCTGTAGGTATCTCTTCAGTTCCATTCATGCCATCAACACCGTCTGAACACCTACAATGTCCCAAACTTTATGCAAAGTCCTGTAGGGACATAAAAACACAAAGGTGTAAGACTCAGTCTTGTCACATAACACAATAAGCACATTTTCTGAATCCAAAACAAAAACACAGCCTGACATCTTCTAAGTGTCATCAATCCATCCAACCAGTGTCTGGTGAGCTTCCATTTGGGGCCAAGAATAATGCTGAGGGAATAGAAGGTAAACAGGACACAGAGCCTGCCCTTGAGGAGCTTGAAGACATCAAATAGACATCTTTTGAATCAAGACAATAATTTCTAACATCCTCAAGTTACTATAACTAAATAATAATTACAAAAACTATGGATGGTTAAAACTGAGGAATGCCTTAGTTTCACAAACACATGAAACATTTACCAAGACAGACCTTATTCTCGACTATAAAACAAGCCTCAGTAAACTTTAAAAGATTCAAGTCATTTCAAGTATGTTCTTTGACTACAGTGGAATTAAATTAGAAGTCAGTAACAGAAAGATCCCTGGAAAATACCCAAATATTTGGAAACTAAACAACACACCTTTAAATAACATATGGGTGAAAAAAAAATCAAAAGGAAAGTGAATAAAATGAGAACTGAATAAAAATGATAAAAGTATCAAAATTCCTAGGATGCAGCTAAAGCAGTACAGAGAGGGAAATTCATAGCAGTTAAATACCTATTTTAGAAAATAAGAAAAGTCTCAAATCAATGACCTCAGTTTCTACCTTAAGAAACTAGAAATAGAAAAGCAAATAAACCCATAGTAAGAACAAGAAATAAAATAAAAAAGATCAGAGTGGAAATAAATGAAACAGAAAACAGAAAAGCAATAGAACAAAACCAATAAAACCAAAAGCTGGCTTTGTGAGATCAACAAAATGTATAATCCTCTAGCCAGAAAAGATCAGGAAAAAAGAAATAAGACACAGATGATCAATATCAAGAATGATAAAGGTGACATTGATGCAGATGCTATAGATACTAAAATGATAGTAAGGAAATATTATGAACAATGCTATGCCAGTAAATTTGACAACACAGACAAAATCGAAAAAATCTTTAAAGGAAACAAAGTACCAAAGCTCATGCAAGAAGAAATATATAACCTGAATAACCGTATATCTATTAAAAACATTGAATTTATTTAACTTTCCTACGAAGAAAACTTCAGGCCCATATGGCTTCACTAGTGGAGTCTATCAAACTTTTAAGAAGAAATAATATCAATTCTACACAAACTCTTCTAGAAAAATAAGAGGGATTATTTCCCAACTCATTCTATTAGGGCAACATTATCTGATACCAAAACCAGACAAAGATAACATAAGAAAACTACAGATAAACATCCTTCATAAACACAGATACAAATATTAGTAATGAAATCTTATCAAAGTGAAACCAACAACATATAAAAAGGATAATACACATAGAGAGAGAGATTAGACTAGTGGTTTCAGATGGGAAGGTGGGAGGAAGGAGGGCAAAAGGGGTGACAGGGCCCATGGATATGGTAATTAGTCTGGTAATTAGTCTTTGGGTGGTGAACATGATGTAGTATACACAGAAATAGAAATATAATGATGTACACCTGAAATTTATATAATGTTATAAACCAATGTTACCTCATTAAAAAAAAAGGGTGGGGGGGAGAAGGCATAGATAAGCAAATTCAGGAATTAAAAAGTGGGGGATCCTTACTTTATATCCTAATTCACCATGTGGCAACCTATAGTAATATTAACAGTGTTGTGCATTGCAGCTTAACTTTTTACTGTATAATAAAATAACTGTATTGTATATGATACTCATGTATATAACTTAGAAAAACAGATACCAAAATAAAATATAGTTCCACCACTTAAAAAAAAAAAAGAAAACGACAATACATCATTACCAAAGGAGTTTATCCTCAGAAATGCAAAGTTGGTTCAACATTCAAAAACCAAACAATATAATTCACCATATTAACAGACTAAAAAAGAAAAACTATACAATTATCTCAATAGATACATAAAAAACATTAGAAAAAATCAACATCTGTTTCTGAAAAAAACTCTGAGCAAACTAAATCTAGCTGGGAACATCCTCAACCTAATGAAGGGCATCTATGAAAAACCTAGAGCTAACAATGTACTCAATGGTAAAATACTGAATGCTTTCCCCCTAAATTGAGGAATAAGGTAAGGATGTTTGCCCTCATCCCTTCTATACAACCTTGTACTGGAAGTTTTAGACAGTGAACTAAGTCAAGAAAGAGAAGTAAAAGGAAACCAATTGGAAAGGGAGAAGTAAAATTGTCTTTATTTGCAGACAACATGATTGTATATAAAATCCTATGAGATCATCCAAAGAGCTACCAGAGTATAGTAAGTTTGAAGGACAACAAGATCAATATATAAAAATCAATTCTATTTGCTGTGAAGCTAAAACCACTCTAAAAAATAAATATTAAAAAATCAATTATATTTCTATATAAAAGCAATGAAAAATTGGGAATTGAAAGTTTTAAAAATACCATTTATAATAGCATCAAAAATATGAAATACTTAGAGGAAAATCCGACAAAAGAGGTGTGCAAGATTGTACACTACAAACTATAAAACATTGCTGAGAGAAATTAAACAAGATCTAAATAAATGAAGAGATATTCCATGGTCATGGATCAGAAGATTTAACATTGTTAAGATGTCAATTCCACTCTCAAATCGATCTATATATTCAGTGTAATTGCAACAAAAATTCCAGTAAATATTGTTGTTGAAATCAATATGCTATTTCTAAAGTTCATATGGAAACGCCAAGGACCTAGAATAGCCAAACAATTTTGAAAAAAGCAAAGTTGGACAGTAATCAAGACAGTATGAGATTGTTGATATCAAGATAGATGGAACAGAATAGAATCTAGATATAGACCTATATATTGTTAATTGATTTTAGACAAAGGTGAAAATACGATTCAGTGGAGGAAATATAGTCTTTCCAATAAATGGTCCTCGAATAATTAGATATTCATATAGAAAACAATAGACTTCAATTCCTATCTCTCAGCATATACAAAAAGTAACTCAAAATTGATCATAGACCTAAGTGTAAAACCTAAAACCATAAAACTTCTAGAAGAAAACATAGGAGAAAATCTTTGTGACCACGGATTAGGCCAAGATATCTCAAATATAACACCTAAATCATGACCCATAAGAGAAAAAAATTGACCCATTGGAATTCATCAAAATTAAAATCTTCTGTTCTTCTAAAGACACTGCTAAAAGAATAGAAAGATAAGCCACAGACTAGAAGAAAACATTTGCAAATTATATATCTAATAAACAATTTGCCTAAAATATATAAAGTACTCTCAAAACTCAATAATAATAACACAACAACGTAATTTTTTTTATAATTTTATTTATTTATTTATTTTTCCCCCAAAGCCCCAGTAGATAGTTGTATGTCGTAGTTGCACATTCTTCTAGTTGCTGTACGTGGGATGTGGCCTCAGCATGGCCGGAGAAGCAGCGCGTCTGTGCGCGCCCGGGATCCGAACCCGGGCCGCCTGCATCGGAGCGCACGCACTTAACCGCTAAGCCACGGGGCCGGCCCCAACAATGTAATTTTTAAAATGCGTAAAGACTTGAACAGATACTCCATCAAAGAAGATAAACGGATGGCAAACAAGCACATGAAAAGAGACTCAACATCCTTGGTCATTAGGGAAATGCAAATTAAAACCATAAGATATTACTACACATCTATTAGACTGTCTCAAATTTAAAAAGGCTGACCATACTAAACACTGCTGAGAAGGGGGATAACTGAAACTCTCAACCACTGCTGATGGGAATTTAAAATGATAAAACTACTTCTTAAAGTTTGGAAGTTTCTTTAAAAATAAAACTATATACCTACCCCATTAACTAGCCATTCCACTCTAGGTATTTACTGGAGAAAGAAAGCATATTCCATACAAAGACTTGTACACAAATATTCATAACAACTTTATTTTTTTTATTTTTTTGTGTGTGAGGAAGATCAGCCCTGAGCTAACATCCATGCCAATCCTCCTTTTTTGCTGAGGAAGACTGGCCCTGGGCTAACATCTGTGCCCATCTTCCTCCACTTTATATGGGATGCCGCCACAGCATGGCCTGACAAGCGGTGCATCAGCGCACGCCCAGGATCTGAACCCTGGCCACCAGCAGTGGAGCACGCGCACTTAACCGCTACCCCACAGGGCCAACCCACAACTTTATTTTTAATAGCCAAAAACTAGAAACAACCTAAATGACCATGAACAGGTGAATAAATAAACTGTGGTATATCATTATAATGGAATATACTCAGCAATAAAAGGAATGAACTATTGATATCGGTAACAATAAGGATGAATCTCAAAATAATCTTGCTGAGTGAAAGAAGCCAAACAAAGAATAATACACACTGTATAATTCCATTTACATAAAATTTTACAAAATGCAAATAAATTTTAGTGACAAAAAGCAGATCAGTGGTTGCCTGGGGATGGGGGTGCAGTAGGGAGAGAAGGGATGGAGGGATTACAAAGGTGCATGAGAAAGGTTTTAGGGGTGATAGATATGTGCATTCTCTTAATTGTGGTGATGACTTCACAGGTGTATAATATGTTAAAACTTATCAAACTGTACACATTAAACACGTGCAGTTGGTTGTATGTCAATTATACATCAGTAAAGCTGTTTTTTAAAAAAGAGTAAAACTATATGAACTCTTTTATTTTCTCTTTCTCCAGACTTCAAACATTTTAAACATTCTTTAAACATTTAAACAGGTATTCACATAATCCCTAAAAGAACCCACCTCAACTCCCAATATAGAACAAACATAGATATTCTTTGTAAGGAGAAGAAACAGAAAAGGCCTGTGAAAAGCCATGGCGGTCCAAAAGGAGGAATTCAGCATGATGATTCAGAGCAATGGTCTCCTATGTAACAGTTACAAAAAAAAAAGAAGAAGAAGAAGAAAACTAGAAACGTTCTATTTTATATTCCCAACAATATTCAAGAAGACATTCTATTTATGAAACTGGAGCAGGCAGTAATAAAAATACAGCCAGATATAGGACAATAACTAAATTTTAAAACGGAATGGAAACAGTGAATAGCAAGTTGGATACTGCAAATAACTGAGTGAATTAAAAGAGAAGACACAGAAATTCTCCCAGAATACAGAAGCAAAAGATAAACAATAGAAATGTTGAGAGAAAAGATGAGTGATACGGAGGACAAACCTAGAAGACTGAATAGATATATAAAAGAATACCAGGAGGAGATATACAGATGGCCAATAGGCACATGAAAAGATGTTCAACATCACTAATCATCAGGGAAATGCAAATCAAAACAACACTGAGATATCACCTCATGCCCATTAGAATGGCTATAATCACCAAGACAAAAAACAACAAGTGTTGGAGAGGATGTGGAGAAACAGGAACCCTCATACACAGCTGGTGTAAATGCAAACTGGTGCAGCCTCTATGGAAAATGGTATGAAGATTCCTCAAAGAATTAAAAATAGAGATGCCCTATGACCCAGCCATCCCACTACTGGGAATCTATCCAACGAACCTGAAATCAACAATCCAAAGAGGCTTATGCACCCCTGTGTTCATTGCAGCATTATTCACCATAACCAAGAAGTGGAAGCAACCTAAGTGTCTCTCGACTGCCAACTGGATTAAGAAAATGTGGTATACATATACAATGGAATACTATTCGGCCATAAAAAAAGACAAAATTGTCCCATTTGCAACAACATGGATGGGCCTGGAGGGTTTTATGTTAAGTGAAATAAGCCAGAAGGAGAAAGACAAACACTGTATGATCTCACTCATACATGGAATATAAACCAACACATGGACAGAGAAAACTGTATTGTGGTTACCAGGGGCCATGGGGGTGGGGGGTGGGCACAAGGGGTGAAGGGAGTCATATATATGGTGATGGACAAACAAAAATGTACAACCCAAAATTTCACAATGTTAAAAAAACTATTAAAACATCAATAAAAAATATCTTCTGATGTACATTAATGATGTACATTGTTAATGAGTGAGTTATTCTTAAGTTAAAAAATCAGGTCGGATATTATCTGTTTAAGGGAAATAAAAAGACCTGCAAAAATAAAAAATAAAAGAATACCAGGAGGAAGAGAGTTGTGGGAGAAGCAATAAAAGAAATAAAAGAAAAATGTTCCTTGAAACAAATCACATGCTTTTAAGTTAACGTAATGAGGCAAAAGTAACACAAAGCGTTCCATATGTATACATAGCCAGGTGAGATTTTTTTAATTTTAAGAATAAAGAAAGCATTAAGGCAGGGAAAAAAAAAAAAGAACAGGTTGGGACTGGCCCAGTGGCATAGTGGTTAAGTTCACGCACTCTGCTTCAGTGGCCTGGTGTTCGCAGGTTCGGATCCTGGGTGCGGACCTACGCACCGCTTATCTGGCCATGCTGTGGTAGCATCCCACATACAAGATAGAGGAAGATGGGCACAGGTGTTAGCTCAGGGCCAATATTCCTCAGCCAAAAAAAAAAAAAAAAGAGAGAGACTAGGTCACCTAAAAAGAATATAGAATCAGAATGGCATCAGAATTACCACATGAAACATTAAATGTCAGAGGACAATGGAATAATGTTCTACAGACTTCTGAGGGGAAATGATTGTGACTCAAGAATTCCATGCTGAGCCAAGCCAGCTTTCAGTGTCAGGACAACAGAACGGTTCTCAGGAGCCACTGAGTCCAGATGTCAGACTGCCACCTCGGTACACTGATTCTCTCCTACCTCAAACCACAAGATAAAAGAAAGTAGATCTTAAAATAAATCCATAATAGGGCCGGCCCCGTGGCTTAGTGGTTAAGTGCGCGCGCTCCGCTGCTGGCGGGCTGGGTTCGGATCCTGGGGGCACGCATCGACACATTGCTTCTCCGGCCATGCTGAGGCCGTGTCCCACATACAGCAACTAGAGGGATGTGCAGCTATGACATACAACTATCTACTGGGGCTTTGGGGGAAAAATAAATAAATTAATTAAATCTTAAAAAAAATAAAAAATAAATAAATCCATAATAGTACTGGAAAACAAAAAGTGGTGCCCTGTTGAACCAGAATAAAAGGAATCCCTCTAAAATGGAAGGCAGACAGGATGAGGTTGCCAGAGGAAACCAATGCACAAAATGCAGACAGGAGAGCATCACTGTGAAAGATGGAGGGTCTCTGACTGTCTCTGAGTGATCATCTAGGTGACATCTGGGGAGCAGGAGAGAACCCTCTCAGGATGATTGGTTGGGGGATTCACATGAAGCAAAAAGATGACTGACTTCCCCTTTCCCCACCTGTGCCAGGAGACAAAAACAGATGCATCAACCACCAGGTGAGAGCAATGAAGGTGAAACTCCTTGGCCAGAGAAGTGCTAGATGACTGGTAACACAGAGCAGGAATGGGGAGCCTCAGTACCCCAAAGTCTAACCACAAATAACCTTGCCTAGCAATGTCTTATCATGACCCTGCATAGACTAATGGCACTCCACAGTAAATAAAAGCATTCAAGGAGAGTTCAGCAGAGAATCTCAAATACAGACCTGAGCATTTAGCCAGAACTCACCAAACTTTTGAAGAAAACCAACATTCAGAAAGAGAGGCACCAAACTGTACAACAAACAAAAGAACTAATGACTAAGGAAAAGAGTTAATAGAGAAAAGCAAAGGAGACTTTTAAGTAAATATAATCAAAATCCTCAAAAATATAAAAGAGGATATGGTACCCATCAAGTGTGAATTGTCTTTTGGGGAGAAGAAACAATTAGCTATAGTGGAAATAAAAATATAGCTGGTGAAATGTTGGCTTTCCATTACACTTAGGCCCTTTGAGGACTTCAAGTTTCAGCCATGAGGAAGTAGCTGGTATTGGATTTACACTCCCGCAATAAACAAACGTAAAAGAACAAAATATGTACAACAACAACTATTTATAGGCATGAAGAGGAACCAACGCAGGCCTGTGATTCTTGAGAGGTGAGCCCTACATTCACCCAGGTTTTCTCCTGAGGATATTTTCCTAAGTGTGGCCTGGAGAGGTGAAGCCAGGACAGAGAGCAGCACTCTTATTGGGTACAGGAGGCAGTGATTAGAGTTCAGGGGCTGCTAGTGCAACTGGGATTTGAGAGGCAGGGAATCAAAGTGAAGGCAATCACAGGCAAGGAGCCTGAAAGATCTGCATAAAGATGCTCCTCAAGTTCCCAGCCAACCACTAGGTTGAGCAGATAAGACAGCCCAGCAGATAATAGTTTCTGGGAGCTGGGAGCTGAGAGCTGAGAGGGAAATTCCGAATTCCCCAGTGCTAGAATGACACTGGAGATTGGGCCTGGCCAGAGTAAAGAGATCTTGGTGCACAATCCCTGCATTCAGTTGAGATTCCAGAAAAGCACCACCCTAGGAGTAAGGACTACACCTAGAAGTCTGGGCAAAACTAAAAGAGTTCCAACTGATTCAAGCCTAAATTCAAGCCTCAAAGCCTGCCAAAACAAAACTTACTATTCCTTTAGAAAATTAATGTAATGCACAACATATCCATGTTGTATAGCTTACAATAAAAAGTTACTAAACTTGTAAAGAAGCAGGAAAAATTACCTGATAGTTAAGAGATTAAATAGTCAAAGCTAACTCGGGGATAATCTAAATATTGGTGTTAGCAGCCCCAATATTCCCCACTTCCTAGTATTCATGCCCTGTGGAATGCCCTCCTTTTGAGTGTGGTCTGCATTTACTGACTCACTTCTAAAGAACAAATTTGGTAGAAGTGAGATGTCACTTCCAAAATAATATTACAAAAAGATAGTGGCTTCCATCTTGGATTCTCACTCTCACTCTCTGAACACTTGCCATGCAGGAAAACAGTTGCTATATAATGAGGCAACCTTGTGGGGCGACACGCTTGAAGAGGGATCAAGGCCTGCCAACAATCACGTGAGTGAGCTTGAACGTGGATACCATGTGACACCACCATCACCCCTGCATTGCACTCTCCTCCCCTACCCCAGTTCGCCCTTCAGTGAGATCACAGCACCAGCTGACTGTTTGACTGCCACCTCATGGGGGACCATGAGCCAGGGGCACTCAAATAATCAAATCACCTGGACTCCTGGCCCACAGAAACTGTGAGATAATAAATGTTTGTTGTTTTAAGCTGCTTAGTTTTGAGGTAATTTGTTCACAGCAATAGATAAAATAGACATTCTAGAATACAAAATACAGTATCTGACATTAAGAACTCACTGGATGGGTTTAACAGCAGACTAGACACAGCAGAAAATAAAATTCGTGTGCGGAACAGGTACAAGATGCTCTGTGAGTAATAAATGCTCTGTTCCTGATTCAGAGGTCTTATTCCTCTGTTACGGTCTGAATATACATGCACATGCTATGTGTAAAACATGCTATGTTCCCTCTTTGGAAGACTCATCAGTAGAAAGATGTCATTTCTATCTTCAACACAATCTCAATCAAAATCCTGATGAGATTGTTTTTTAAATGACAAGCTGATTTTAAAAATAATGCAGTTTTTAAAATGCACAAAATTTCCAAAAATATTGGAAAAATAAGACTCATTCTAGGGTTGTCAACTTATACCTAAACCATTAGCAATTAAAATTGTGTGGTAAAATTGTGTGACAAAAATAGACAACTCAATGGAACAGAAATTGACCCATGTGTTTTTAGGTCCTTAGAATACGATAAGGACATATTTTGATTGTGTGAGAAAAGGTGTTAGGATAACTGATTATCCATTTAGAAAAAAAAGTTTGATTCCTATTTACAACATTCAAATGCACAAAATCTATATGGGTTAATGTAAAATGGTAAATGCTTTAAAAAAATCAAAATATTAAAACAAGAATATGTTTGTAACCTTAGGGTAGGAGAGACCTTCTTAAATATGACACAAATACTTATACTATATAAATATTCAAATTTCTATATGAAAAAGCCATAAACAAAGCTGAAGACAGACAAGAAATGGGGTATTTGCAGTACATATGGCAAAGGATTAATATAGAGACTATAAAAAAGCATTCCTACAAATCAAAAAGACAATGAAATAGAAAAATGGGCAAAGAATACGAAGAAATATAAGTGGCCACATAAAAAGAAGCTCAATTCCATTGGTAATCATGAAAATTAAGTCAACAAAGAGCTATTATTTTTCTCCCTTTAAATTGGCAAAAATTTGAAACTGATAATATTAAATGTTCAAGTGGGTGTGAGAAACCAGTACTTTCAATCACCAGTGAGAGGGCAATTTGGCAATATCTTTTAGAAATGTACATACATTTTGCTTCAGCAATTCTACTTCTAGTTATCTATTCCAGAGAAACACTCACCCAAGTAGGCATAAAGGAGACATGAATGAGGATGTTTCTTGTCTTTAATAGCATAGAGTTGGAAACTAGCTAGATCTATGAATAGGGAAACAGCTAAAATATGATATATCCATATTACAAATTCTTTCTAGAAATAAAATGAGGCAGATCTATAAAACCTGACAGAATGATCTTGGAGACATTTAGTACAAAAGATAAGTTGCAACACAACAGGTATGGTAGGATAGATAGATATAGATATAGATAGATATAGATATAGATATATAGATATAGATATAGATAAAATCTCAGTCCTCCCAAAAATCTCAGTCCACAAACTCAAATGTGCAAGAAACAGTGAAA
Organism: Ceratotherium simum simum; assembly: GCF_057802395.1. Classification (NCBI taxonomy): domain Eukaryota; kingdom Metazoa; phylum Chordata; class Mammalia; order Perissodactyla; family Rhinocerotidae; genus Ceratotherium; species Ceratotherium simum. The sequence goes on from NC_141924.1 coordinate 8,603,911, forward strand.
CAGCAAAATTCTTTATTGTTACTTAAAACATTTTTTAACTCCAAGCCCTCTACTCATCAAACTGATGGGAAATGATTCATAAATAATTCTTGAGGACTTGTTGCCCCTCATTCCCAATCCAGAATTTTGTCCAGATTCCAGGAGTTTACGTATTGTCAAGGCTTATGAGAGTAAAGACTATGTCTCCCTCTTCTCTATGTCCTCTGTATTTGGCTCAATGGCTGACAGAGAACATCACTCAGGAAATGTCTGGGAAATACACGCCACGCTCACACAGTGGGTATGGTCAAAGACCCAGATTCCCATCCACTACTCTCTGCTCCTGACGACTGTGATTTAGGCCCATCCTTTGTAAGATCTCCCATCTCCAGGCAGCAACCTGGAGTGATAAAGTTATTTTCAGGGCCAGCTTTACAGGCATGCAACCTCTGCAGTCACACAGAGCCCCGTGCTCAGAAGGGCCATACTTGGTACACCTCCCTCTCCTTACTGGGGAATATCAGAGGAGATCTAGTAGAGAGTCAATACTTTCACCTTTGACCATAGGTGAAAAGGCAACCTCCCTCCCATGGTGTCAGTGGAGACAGGGGAGGAGGAGAAGTAATAAGGCACTCCTGCCTCTGCCAACCAGAGAGGTATTAGGGGAAAACTAGTGGACAGCAGGCACTCCCACTCCTGCTAATTACCATGAGGGGCCCCCAGCCCTTAGTGTCAACTGAGGCTGAGTGGGGAACCTGGACTTCAACCCCCGCTTGCAGTAACAAGGAAGCTCTTCCACTTCCCCTGCTGGAGTGCTGTAAAAGGAAGCCAGCTAAAAGAGAAAGTTTAAATAAGATCCAGGGTCTCATAACATAATACCCAAAATGTCCAGGTTTCAATAAGAAATCATTCATCATACCAAAACCAAGGAACATCTTAAACTGAATGAAAAAAAGACAATTACTAGGTACCAACAGCAGACAATAGAGATGGTAGAATTATCTGACAAAGATTTTAAAGCAGCCATTATAAAAATGCTTCAACAAGCAATTATATGAACATGCTTGAAACAAAATCAAAAACAGAGTCTCAGCAAAGAAAACACTAAATATAAGGAAAAACCAAATGGAAATTTTAGAACAATAACTGAAATAAAAAGCTCAGTGAATGGGTTCAAAAGTAGAAAGGAAAGGAAATAACCCATGAACCAGAAAATAGAACAGCAGAAATTACCCAATCTGAACAAAAGAAAACAGACTGAGGAAAAAATGAACAGAGCCTCGGGGACCTGTGGGACTATTTAAAAGATCAAGCATCGTGTCATCAGAGTCTTGAAAGGAGAGGAGAAAAAAGGCAGGGCTGAACAAATACTCAAAGAAAACTTTCCAAATTTGGTAAAAGGCATAAAATAACAGATCCAAGAAGCTGAGCAAATCCAAAAAAGACAAATCCAAACAAGTCCACATCAAGACACAGCATAGTCAAATTTCTAAAAACTAAAGAAAAGAAGAAATCTTGAGAGTAGCCAAAGAAAAACACGACCTTTCCTATAAGGGAAAATCAATTCAAATGACAGCTGATTTTTCATCAGAAGCCATCGAGGCCAGAAGGAAGTGACACAACATTGTTCAAGTGTTGAACTGTCAACCCAGAATCCCGTATCCAATGAAAATATCCTTCAGGAATCCTTGGGGAAATCAAAAAAATTCTCAGATGAAGGAACTAACATGTTCAACTGACTTCTTCTTTTTCTTTTTTTTTTTTTTTTTGTGAGGAGGATCAGCCCTGAGCTAACATCTGATGCCAATCCTCCTCTTTTTGCCAAGGAAGATTGGCCCTGGGCTAACATCCGTGCCCATCTTCCTCTACTTTATATGGAATGCCTCCACAGCATGGCTTGACAAGCGGTGCATCAGTGCGCACCCAGGATCCAAACCTGTGAACCCTCGGGCTGCTGCAGTGGAGCGTGTGCACTTAACCGCTGCGCCACCAGGCCCGCCACCTCAACTGACTTTTGATAAAAGTGCAAAAGCAATTCAAGGGAAGGAAGCTGGCTTTTCAACAAATGATTCTGTAGTAATCAGACATCCATAGACAAAAAAAAACAAAAAACTTAACCTAAATCTAACACCTTATACAAAAATTAACTCAAAATGGACTACATACTTAAATGTAAAACATAAAACTTTTAGGAAAAAAATCAGAAAATCTTCTGGACCTAGGGCTAGGCAAAGGGCAAAAAGCACAATCCATAACAGGAAAAAAATCTGATAAACTGGCTTTCATCAAAATCAAACACTTTTGCTGTGTGAAAGGCCCTGTTGAAAAGAAAAAAGACAGCTACAGAGTAGGAGAAAATATCTGCAAACCACATATCTGACAAAGGACTAGTATCTAGAATATATAAAGAACTCTCAAAACTCCATAGGTAAACAATCTAATTAGAAAATGAGCAAAAGACTTGAAAAGACATTTCACTAGAGAGAATATAAGATGGAAAATAAGCCTGTGAAAGGACGTTTAACATCACTAGCCAATAGGAAATGCAAATTAAAACAACAATGAGATATCCCTACACATCTATCAGAATGGGTAAAAAAGGTGCTGCAACAAATGCAGAAGAGGATGTGGAGAAACTGAATCTCACTCATACATTACTAATGGGAATGTAAAATGGGACAGTCACTCTGGAAAACAATTTGATAGTTTCTTAAACAACTAAATACGCAACAAACATATGACCCAGCAATTGCACTCCTGGGCATTTATACTAGAGAAATGAAGACTTATGTTAACATAAAAGCTGTACACAAATGTTTATAGTAGTTGTATTCATAATAGCTAAAAATTGGAAACAACTCAGATGTCCTTAAAAGGGTGAATGGTTAAACAAACTGTGGTACATCCATACCATGAAATATGATTCAGAATAAAAAGGAATAAACTATTGATACATATAACAACCTGGATGAATCCTAAGGGAATTATGCTGAGTGGGGGGAAAAAGCCTATCCAAAAGGTTACATACTGTATGATTGCATTTATATAACATTCTTGAAATGACAAAATTATAGAAATGGAGTCCCCTTATCAGGGACTAAGGAGGGGGAGAAAGAAAGAAAACATGAGGGATCTTTGTGGTGATGGAAATGTTCTGTATCTTGATTATAGCAACGTCAGTATCCTGGTTGTGATATTGTACTACATAGCTTTACAATATGTTACCCTTGGGTAAAGGTACACCTGACCTCTCTATTTTATACATGTGACTCTATAATTATCTTAAAAGCTTAATTTAAAATAGATAGTAGAATCTATGGAAAATGATATAAGCCACTTCTCTCTTCCCTATAGGAGCCAGAAATAAAAGGCCGAGTACAATGTGTGGCTGTGTATCTGGGCCCTGATGGGTGTGTTTCCAGTTCCTGATACTTCCTCCTTGCTTTTGCTTCCATCTTGGGATCTCATGATCCCATATGCCACCGGAACCCAAAAGATTCTCTACTTTTATCTCTAATTCTAAGGCGATCTCAGGGAAGTAGAACGCAAATAGATGTTGACCATCTTAGACAGAAGAACTTTAAATCAAGGCCACAAGTGGGGTGAGAGGAGGGCGGGAGTGGAAGAAGGGATAAGAGGGAGTGAACCAGGATAAGAAATCCTGGGATCTAGTTTCTCACTCCACAACCAAGTGCACAAGTTTCTTAAATGCTTAGGGCTTCAATTCAACCCAATTTAATATTCTCTAGGCACCAAGGACAGCGACAAGAGGGGGTTGGGGGAGTGGTTAGCCCTTAGCCCATATCTATATCAACATCACCCACCAAAAAAAATAATATTCCTTGCTACAGAAATGGACATTTTCATAATCTTGGGTAAAATGTGAATAAATGCACTTTTAAAAATCTCTGTATTAATCCATAACATACAATGTAAGTAAAAAGTGGGGAGCTTAAAATACAAACACAACATCAAGAAAATCACCTAGATGCACTCCAACCCTCCTCCCTCAACAAGACTGCCACTCTTCACTGGCTCTTGGTCACTAGGATCTACTCTTTGTAATGTGTTATAGGGATTGAGGCTAAAGAAAGTTAAAAGGATTCTCATAATCTGATTAGTAGACAAAGGAAAGGAAAACACATTTATCAAACATCTGTGTGCAGCAGACACTCTTCTAGGCACTTATTATATACATTATCTCATTTAATCCTCACAACCTTGTGTGATGCCATCATTATCCCCATTTTACAGATGTAGAAACCAAAGTTCACAGAGGAAAGGTAACTTGATACACAGCTAGTAACTGGTATCAGAGACCATCTAAATTCTTTTCACTATATTCTACATTGCCTCTAATTCGATGGAGGCTATTTATTTTCTGTACTGTGCCGTTCTTTCCTGATTTTCTAAAATCATTGTTTTTAATAAGGACAAATAGGAGTTTTTTCCTTTTTTAAGGTGATAAGAGCAAGAAGGCATGATTAAAATACATTGTACTTTACACATTTGAAAAATCACTGGAGACCATTTTTTTTCCAACAGCTTTGTAGAGATATAATTTACCTGTCATAAAATTTATCCTTTACCCATGTTAAGTGTACAATTCAATGAATTTTAGTATATTTACAAAGTTGTACACTATCACCACAAACTAATTTTAGAGCATTTCCATTAGCCTAGACAGAAACGTCATGCTAGGTCCACTCCTCATTTCCGCTTCCAGCCTCTGACAACCACTAACCTACTTTCTGTCTCTGTAGATTTGCCTTTTCTGAACCCTTCATACAAATGGAATCATACAATATGTGTTGTTTTGCGTGTAGCTTCTTTCACTTAGCATAATGTTTTCAAGGTTCATCATCGATGAAGAGTATTCCATTGCATAGATATACCACATTTTGTTTCTCTACTTTTTTTTTTGTCCATCCAGTTGATGGGCTTTTGGGTTGTTTCTATTTTTTGGCTATTGTAAATAATGCTGCTATGAACATTTGCATACAAGTCTTTGTTTGGACAAATGTTTTCATGTTCCTGGGTAGATATTGGAATTGCTGGATCGTATAGTTAAGTCTATGTTTAAGTTTTTAAGAAACTGTCAGACTATTTTCCAAAGTGAATGCACCATTTAACATCACCACCCGCAATGTATGAGGGTTCAGATTTCTCCACATCCTCGCCATCACTAACAATTGTCTGTCTTTTTCATTCTAGGCATTCTATTGGCTGAGAAATGGTATCTTGCTACAGTTTTGATTTGCATAATGACTAATGATGTTGAGTGTCTTTTTATGTACTTATTGGTCATTTGTATATCTTCTTTGGAGAAATAGCTATTCAAATCTTTTGCCCATAAAAAAAAAAAAAAGACTTTATTTTGTTTGTGTGTGAGGACTAGCCCTGAGCTAACATCCGATGCCAATCCTCCTCTTTTTTGCTGAGGAAGACTGGCCCTGGGCTAACATCTGTGCCCATCTTTCTCCACTTCATATGGGACGCCGCCACAGCATGGCTTAAGCGGTGCATTGGTGCGCGCCTGGGATCTGAACCTGCGAACCCTGGGGCCAACGAAGCAGAGCTCGCGCACTTAACCGCTGCGCCACCGGGCCAGCCCCAAGACTTTATTTTTTAGAGCAGTTTTAGGTTCACAGCACAACTGAGTGGAGAGTACAGAGAATTTCCATATACTCCTTGTACCCCACCACTCACAGCCTCCTCCACTATCAATACCCCCCACCAGAGTGGTACATTTGTTATAATTGATGAACCTACATTGACACATTGTAATCATCCAAAGTCCACAGTTTACATCAGGGTTCACTCTGTGGGTTTGGACAGCGTATAATGACATGCATCCACCATTATAGTATCATACAGAATGGTTTCACTGCCCTAAAAACCCTGTGTGCTGCACCTATTCATCCTTCCTTCCCCCCAGCAACCAATTATCTTTTTATTGTCTCCATAGTTTTGCCTTGTTCCAGTACGTCATATAGCTGGAATCATACAGTATTGTAGCCTTTTCAGATTGGCTTCTTTCACTTAGTAATATCCATCCAAGCTCCTCGTGTTTTTAGGCTTCATAGCTCATTTCTTTCTAGCACTGAAGAATATTCCGTACCACAGTTTATTTATCCATTCACCTCCTGAAGGAATTCTTGGTTGCTTCCAAGTTTTGGCAATATGAATAAAGCTGCTCTAAACATCCATATGCATATTTTTGTGTGGACATAAGTTTTCAACTCATTTGGGTAATACCACAGAGCGTGATTTCTGTATTATATGGTAAAGTGTATCTAGTTTTGTAAGAAACTGCTAAACTGTCTTCCAAAGTGGCTCTGATTCTGCATTCTCATCAGCAGTGCGAGTTCCTGCTGCTCCACACCTTCATCAGCATTTGGTGTTGTCACCTTTGCTCCTTTTTTAGTTGGGCTATTTGTCTTTTTACTATTGAGTTGTAAGAGCCTTCTATATATTCTAGATACAAGTCTCTTATGAAATATATGATTTGCAAATATTTTCTCCCAGTTTGTGTGTTGTTTTAGAGGCAATTTTTTTTTCAATGAAAAGGAAGATTAAACGCTAAATTAATGATAGTGGTTACTCCTAGAGGGGACAGGAGCATGGATTAGGTTAGAATTACACAGGTAGATATTGTATAGGTGCTGTGAGAGGTAGAGCACAGACTCTGGAGCCAGCTACCTGGGTCTCAACCCAACGCTGTCAAGTAACTTAGGCTATGTCTCAGTTTTCTCATCTGTAAAATGGGTATAACAGCATTTATCTCACAGGTGTGTTGTGAGGCTTAATTAAGCTAATGTGCCAGGAGAATTTAAAACAGTGGTTACCAGAAACACAGTACCCTTTATATAAACCTTTAACTATATTACCACTTCTTAAGGTGGGTACTGAGGTTCAAGTTTCCATTTCATCATCATGCTTTGTAACATATATGTGACACGCTTTTATAACTCATTTAAATGTACAAATGCATTTTAAAAGATAATAAAGGAAAAAGAATCCGATTTTTTACCCTTTAAAACTGGAAAGACTGGGCTAGATGCAGGGCTATACCCCATGCCAGCCCAGGTCCCAGAGCTCGTCCGGGGCCCTGTCCCCTCCTCCTGCCCCAGCACTCGCGAGGTGCCCGTCAACCGCACTTCCAGAAAACACCGTGAGCCCCAGGCCGGGGTCGATTTGGGGGGGCCACCTCACATGGGAAGTGACCTAGACTCTGCACCACCGCAGTTTCCTCACCTGTAAAATGGGGATGCTAACGGTACCGACCTGATCTGCGAGATCAAAGGCAGGTAAAACATCAGTGCAGGGCTGTGTGCTGCCAGCTGCTACCTCTCCCTTTACACTTCTAGGCTCCCCTGACGTTCAGAGAACTTCAGTAGAAAAACGCCCGGAAAGAGAGCGAGGCCCAGAATGGACGACTTAAGCTTCTTCCAGCTCCAAGATTCTGGGCTGTTTTTCCACAGAGATCCAGAGTTTGGGATGAAAATGTGTTTTTCGGAAATGAGGCTGATGATATAACCTACCTCCCGGGCTGTGGAGAAACGCCGAGAAGCTACAGGCCGGGAGAGCGCTTTCATATCTATACCGCGCTTCAAAAAGAGTTGGTTTATCAAAAAAAAAAAATGTTGTTGCGGAAAAGTCGCATAGGGGTCAGGCCAGCGCCAGGCAGCCCAGGCGCCATGATCTGCCTCAGCCGTCACCTTGGGGCCAGCCCGGGGAGTGACCGAGGAAGCTCTGCGAGGCCAACGAGCCAACGGGCGCCACCAAACCAGAGCCGCGGAGGCCAGGCAGCAGCTCGACGGCACCGCGCCAGCTACCCGCCCAGCCGCAAGCCTACGGCCCGAGAACCCCCTGACGACGGCGCAGGGAAATGGTTAGGACGACCAACGGCCGAGAGGGCGTTTCCGCAGATGAGCATGCGCAGCCGCCAGCAGCCGCTCTTCTCCCACCCATAGAGCCTCTCCAGCCAATCAGAGAGCCCCAGAGCCGTCCTCCCGCCCACCCCTGGGGTTTGGGGGCGTGACGTTTAATTTTAGCCAATGACAAAAGATATTCGTTCTTCCGCCACACTCGCGAGTTGAAAAGGGGGTGGGGCTGGGAGGCGGTTTCTTTAGCAAGATGGCGGCGAGCGGCCTCCGGCGGGCTGCTTCTGCGGCCGGCACCTCGGTGAAGCCCATTTTCAGTCGGGACATGAACGAGGCCAAGCGGAGGGTGCGCGAGCTCTACCGCGCCTGGTACCGGGAGGTGCCGAACACCGGTGAGAGGCAACGGCGCACGCGGGGCCCCGGAGGCAGCCCCCCAAGGTCGCAGCCGTCCCGGCCCCCGATTTCTCCTGGGCCGAGCTGAGGTCACCAGCTTGGGCAGAGGCGACTCCGTGTGCTTCAGGGGAGGAGAGTCATTCGAGCTTTGGTGGACCCAACCTGGCGGCGGCGCCGGGGTCACACCAGCCGTTCCCAGCATCCGTACCGCGCTTCTAGGCGCCCTCGGCGATTTGGCTCCTATGATCCCCTGTAATTCTTAGTGGAACCCCGGGAGGGAGAGCAGGGACTGTCGGTGACATACTCATTTTATAGAGGAGGCAGCTGAGGCACCGAGAGGTCAAGTGACGCGCCCAAGGCCCAGAGCTACCCCGTGGTGGGTCGGTCTGGAACCCCAAGTCAACTCGAGAATTCCAGAACATATTTACAGACGCCCGTAGGTTGTATAACCCAAGAGGCTGTAAGATTTGAGTGATCATCTGGTTCCCACATCCCCCACAAAAAAAGAAACTGAACCGGAGAAGGGAAGTGGCTTTCCCAAGGTCATCCATAAATCAGTGGTGCCTTTACAGTCCCTGCAGGTGAGATGTCCTGCCCCTCTCTCCAGTCCCCCACGCCTTGCTCCCTATATTCTCCTTGCCCCTAGTATTCTTTAGGAACTCCTACTCCTATCTCCTGCTGGCTTGCCCCCTACTTCCTCAGAACCCCTGCCTTCGCTTAGATGTCGGAGAACCAATCTGTTAACCTGAAGGATTAAAACAAGCTCCTCGGGTGCAGAGACTGTACTTTTTCTTATCTTGGCATCCCCGTCAGTGCTGCTCAGAGCACCTGATGAAAGAAACGTTGGGGAAAATCCCATCTAAACTGTCACGGGCAGTACCAAATATCAGGGACTGTGGATATTGTGTTATTTTGTTGCTTTAGTGTGCTTTAATGTAGACCATCACTGCTAGTCTGAGAGAGAAGGTGTTTTTAAGCAAGCTGGAGCACCGTAGCACCCCTCAGGGCTGCCACTTCCCTGCCTGTGTGTGAGAAGCCGTGGAATGTGGTGGTTGCATGGACTTGCCTCCAGGCCCTGCCCCTTATTAGCTGTGTGACCTTGGGCAAGTTATTTCATCTCGCTGTGCCTCAATTTCATCTCGCTGTGCCTCAGTTTCCTCATCTGCAAAATGAGGATAATAATAGTACCTTCTTCAGAGAGTTACAGTATTAAGTAGATTAATGTATCTAAAGTGCTTAGGATAGGGCCTGGCACTGAGGCGTTCATTAATTGTGGGGTGCTACTGTTGTTTTTATTGTTATTATTATTGTCATTGCTATTTATAGGGCTTACCCTAGCAGGAGCCTCCTTGCAGAACCCAGTTCTCTGATGTATGAGAACTGTGTCTGCTCCACAGTGTCCCTGTCCTCAAGCTGACTTTTTGAGAGATTGCTGAAGACCAGAACTTAAACCCACAGGATACTAGGATGGGAGAGACTTAAGTGAACTGCTGGGTCAGGGACTGCAAATTCAAATGCCTTCAGAGGACAGGTGACAGTCGCAAGCGTGTGTTGGAGTGTGTATTCAAATTCAGATGTTTAAACATATAGTGTTTGCCTAGCAGAATACTTGTATGTGTGCCCAGAACCCTTTCTTGTTGCAGGGAGGAGCAGGAGGTGGGGAACAAGACCCAGACGCAGGAAGAGTAGTTTGTGAAGGGTGAAAATCAATGGCTAAGTTGAGGATAGAACCCAGATATCCACCGGCAGGAGCCAGCTCTTTCTAAACCATCTGCTCCCAGGACCTTCCCTCAAATACTGTTTGAGAAGATAATCCCAGAGTCAGAAGGGTCCTGAGAGGAGGAGGAAAAGGCAGGGGGTTACAGGATCCTAGACAGCAGAGAAAAAAGGGGGTCAGGGGGCCACTATACCTTTATAGGAAGGATCAGTGATCTGTAGCTGGTCAGTTACTCAGGCCTGTGTCTACACTGGTGTCATGCTATCCATGATTGGGACTCCAGCTAAGGAACTGAACCGAGGATTGGGAATAAGTAATAGTATTGATAATAACTAACATTTATTGAAATGCATACATATGGCCCAGCACTATGCTAAATACTTTACATTGCCTTATTATAGGGTAGGCTCTAATTGTTTCCCTGTCTTACAGATGAGAAAACTGAGGTACATGAGCTTGTCTTATGTCACACAGTTAGTAAGTAGAAAAGCCAGACTTCAGAGGCTGACTGTCCAGCTGTTACACCTGGCTCTTAGCTCCTGCTGTAGTATTCCCTGAATCTCACAGAACCCAGTTATGCTGCATGTGTAGAGTGCCATTTGCCTGGGTGGTGGCTGCCTTGGCATGGGAACACAGGAACAGAACCGCCTTTGAATACCTCCTTTGAAAAAATTTTACATGCTGCTTGCTGGTTACAGCATAACAGGAGACTGTATAGAAACCATTCATTTAATTTCCATTTCACTGAGTACCTCTTGGACTATAGGGTCAGTACTAGGTACCTAGAGAGATATAAAAGTGAATAAAACACAACCCTGCCTTCAAGGGTCTTATCATCTAGTCAGGAAGATAGGCATATAACCAGATCATTAGAACCCAAAATATAGTAGAGGTATGGGAAATAAGTGCTGAAATTTTTAACAGTTAACATTTGTATCAATGTTTTACTGTTTACAAGATGTTGTCACTTGAATTTCACCTCATTCCTGTGAAGGTTATTTTCTATTTTTTAGATGAGGAAACAGGCTGAAAAGCCTGTACCCCAGACAAGGTCATAGCTCATAATGGTGTGGAGACCTTACCTCGCTCTTTGACCTCCATCCCATTCTCTTTTCCATTACACCATGCTGCCTTTGCATCTGAGGATCTCCCGGTGCCTGGTATGAATGCTACCAAAGTGAATTGGAGCAAAGAGCTGAGAACCATATCAATGTCACCCTTCCTAATCTGTCAGAGCCTTCCTGACTCAGAAAAGCCTTAAACTTTGGGAAAACACATAGAGACCATGGTAAAGTCACCTTCATCCAAAAGGGGCACTTCCATATCTTCCTTTTGAGTGTCTCAGATTTTTTAAAATTGAAAGTTAAATATTCAGGGTTCAAAGAATAAGCCAGGAATCTGTGAGTTGAAGAACAGTTGGAATTGATTTACACTAGGGTTTCTCAACAGCTGCATTTGTGCTGAGTAAGTCTTTGTTAATGGGGGCTGTCCTGTGCATTGTAGGATATTTACCAACATCCCCGGCCTCGACCCACTACGTGCCAGTAGCACTCCCCTCCTAGTTGTGACAACCAAAAATGCCTCCAGACATTGCCAAATGTTCAGGGGGAGGGGTGCAAAATCATCACTAGTTTCAGAACCACCAATTTAGACCAAAGAACAATTCAGCAGCTATAGCTTAGGCTGTTCCTGTTTGCCTTCTTGCAGCCTTTCTCACTGTGGAGGGGTGTTCAGGGGGTTAGCATGGGAGGAGGGAGCCTAGGACAAAGCTATGGAATTTGTCTCTCTAGAGACAAGGGTTCTTAACCTTGGAGGAGAGGCATTCAGGGATCTGTGAACTGACATTGTAAGCAAAACTGCCTGTGAACATTTTCCTGAGGAGAAGATTCATACACCCAGTGCCCTTGTGTGTGGTTCAGGTCATGAGGAACAGGAGCGATGGGCACCAGTTCCCTGAGTATGCCTAGAGGCACCTTGTTTTTTCTCCCAAGGTTGGGCAGGAATCTAATATAAAAATGCAGGAAAAGCAAGCACTAATAGCAGGGAAGATTCCCCATATTCCTTTCCTTAAAACAGAACCAATTGTAAATTTAAAAGCACAGTAAACAACCAGGATTCCAGGCCCACGTTTGCCAGGGACCAGTAGTATGACTTCAGGCAAGGCCCCACAGTGCTCTAGGCCTCACTCCTCTCAAGTGGTAAGATTCTAAATTCCAGGATCCATATTAGTTTGCATTTGTTTTTGTGTCTCTCTTATTGTCCCTTTGTTTGCTCTTTTCTAAAATTCCTAATATGATTCTGACAGTAGCGTTTAACAACCAGCTCTCTGGAGGAAACACTAGATTGATAATGTTTACCATTTTCCATGGTATAAATCCTCCCACCATAGTTGATTTTAAGCTATGAAAGTGAAGTCAGCAAGGGCAGATTTGGGAAGACCTGTGTATGATTGGCTCCCCATGAGAGCCTGCTCCAGCATACCACGGGATACTGAGCTCTTTCTAGTATGAGTGATCCTCTGTCTTCTCTGTTAACACTTGCCTACAAAGCCGGGATGCAATTTCTCCTATTAGATTTCTACTATTGCTTATTCTCTGCTTGGATCAGAAACGTCTTTGCAGCATGGTGTGCTATTTCCCTCAGTAGAAGCTTTATTTTTCTATCACTGTCACTAAGTTATGAGTATAATTAAAGATTCAAGCTTTATTGTTTTTTGTTGTTGTTTTGGGTTTTTTTTTGTGAAGAATATCAGCCCTGAGCTAACATCCATGCCAATCCTCCTCTTTTTGCTGACGAAGACCGGCTCTGAGCTAACATCTATTGCCAATTCTCCTTTTTTTCCCCAAAGCCCCAGTAGATAGTTGTATGTCACAGTTGCACATCCTTCTAGCTGCTGTATGTGGGACGCGGCCTCAGCATGGCCGGACGAGCAGTGGGTTGGTGCGCGCCCGGGATCTGAACCCAGGCTGCTAGTAGCGGAGTGCACGCACTTAACCGCTAAGCCACAGGGCTGGCCCCCAAGCTTTACTGTTGATTAATTCAGTCACTAAATAGCCCTAAATAGTGGTTTCAGAGCTGGTTGTGGTCATTCTATGTCACAGGAATGGCCACAACACAAGGTATCCTCACCAGATGGGCACCCTGGTCTCCTTCCTCCCACAGTGCTCACCCCAGCCTATGAGCCTTGCTTATGGTGTCCCCTCAGCCTAGTGTGCCCCTCTTGCTATCCTTATTCCACCTACAACACAAGGTTCTGTTCATGCCCTTGTTGTCATCAGCAAATTCACTGAGGGCTGACTGCCAGGGATGAGAATACGAATGACTAAAACCTCATTTTCAAAGGACATCCATATGCCTCATCCAAAGGCCAGGGGCACTATTTCAGGCACTTACTTCATCAGGGATTGCTGAATATTGTGATTTTATGTTTGAATTCATGGACAGCTATCCCTCCACTAGAATATAAGACCTAGAGGACACAAGCTACATCTTAAACTCTCTCCTTCCCCTGAGTAACCTAATATGTTAGTAATTGCTTGCTGGATTGAATCCTTCCCTACCTGCACAAACCCTCAGCAGTCTTCCTCAACTGTAAGTTTGTGTGGTGCATCAGTTTATGTTAATTTCAACCCCATCATCTTTTGCCAATTGTTCCATATAATAATAATGCTAATTTATTGAGAGCTTTATTCCCTGCCAGGCACCATTCCAAGCATTTTGCATTATCTCATAGAATCCTTACAACAGCTCTGGAGTTGTATGTGCTATTATTGTCCTCATTTCACTCATAAATAAATGCATTAAGGCACAGAGAACTTAACATACACAGGATTATAGCTGATAAATGAGAGCTGGGATTTGAACCCTTAAACTCTAAAACTCTGCTATACTGCCTCTTCAAACACAGTGGTCTTGTCTCCCCAAACAAAATGTAAGCTCCTTGAGAGCAGATGCCATGTCTCACACTTCTTTGCATCCTCAAGCATCTAGCTTAGGGTCAAGCTGATATTTGGTGAATGGAATGAATGGGCAACCTGTACATGTTCAATGAATATCCATTGACTCTGTTTTGAAGTAACATGTTTTAACCATATAATTTCTACCCTGAATCACATTTTCTCTCTAGTGCACTTGTTCCAGCTAGACATCTCTGTGAAACAGGGACGGGACAAAGTCCGAGAAATGTTTATGAAGAATGCCCACGTCATGGACCCCAGGGTAGTTGATCTTCTGGTCATTAAGGTAAATGACTCTCCCTGACCAATTTAAAAGAGCAGCCAACTTGTCTGGAGCTTTTCAGTCTTCTCAGATAAACATTTTGTCTCCAAGTTTAAAAAGAAACTACTGGATCAGCAACAGTTGCTTATTGTTTCAAAAGGAACAGTTGAACTTGGAGGTTACCACCTGGTTAAGCAGATTATAAGACAGTTCAAGGGAAAATCCATTGTGGCTTGCATTATATAACTAAAAAAAAAGATATAGAGAGGAAAATCTGAACTGTTCTTGAACCTCATCCTTTGAAGTGACTGCTTCACCTGGTTGCCAGCTTACAGCTAGAAGAGGCAGGCTGGTTGACTGAGTCCTGTATAAATGGGGTCAAATCCTGGCCCTGATTCTGTCTCTCTGGTCAGTCATGTTAGCATCAATGGGAGCTTCAGCATGGACCAGTACGTAACATGGAAGAAATGTTAAGCAAAAACATAAGTTAAGCCAGTCAGATTAGGCATTCATGGGGCAGAGGCCTGTTGACCTGGAAGTCTCTCCTCTTAGGACCAGTTAGCCACAGAGTTCAAGAATATATGAAAGGCCTCACAGATCATTTAGTCCAACCACCTCATTTTCCAGATGCAGAAACTGTGTTCTAGACAGTGTGTTACTTGCCGAAGGTCACTCAACAAGTCAGTGCCAGAGCAAAGAATACAATGTTGGCCTTCAGTGCTGTATTCCTTCCACTTGACCATGCTGACTGAAGACCTCTCCCCTCACTTTTGCAGGGAAAGATGGAACTGGAGGAAACGATTAAAGTGTGGAAGCAGCGGACACATATTATGCGGTTCTTCCATGAAACAGAAGCGCCAAGGCCAAAGGATTTCCTGTCCAAGTTCTATGTTGGCCATGACCCATGAAGTCACTCAGTGGAAAGGTGCATGCTGATATTTAAATACTTTAGAGCACAAATAAATCAATATATGATGGTCATATATTCATGACAGAATTCCATTGGTGAACCAATGGGAAGCACTGTTTCTGCAGTCTCTCTCACTTTTTGCCTGAACGAGTGGGGTCTTGGTATACACACCACCTCTTCTTTCCCTTTTCCTGAAGTGTGGTGTTTCCTGTAAATTAGATTGGATTCTTTTTCTCAGAGCCTCACATGTTGGTAAACAGGAAGGATGAGGCCATCTGCTCAGAAACTGTCATACTGGGTATGAGGCTGGATGATTTCGTTAATTCCAGGATTAGACAGCTTGGTGTCACAGCACACATTATCCAAAATTAGCCAGCTCTTGCTGTTGGAGAGGCATCAGAGTAGTACTAAGCAGCACAGAAGTAGAGCTGACAGGCTGGGCTCTTTTTCCCTGGGTCCTGAAGGAAATGGCTGTTCAGAGGTCTAGTCCCTCTACTTGCAACAAGCACCGGCCCTTCAAATGAAATTAACTTCCTCCTCAATTAGGCATCCTGCTTGGGACACAGCTGTTCAGTGCACATACAGGGAACATAAATATTCCTACTGTTTTTGCAAGCTCGGGTGTAGCTCTAAGGTGACAGGAGAATAAATGTTGGCCCACGTTAAAGAATTGATCTCCGCTTTGGATGGTAGTCTTCTCCATTCTGTCCCTGGACAGTCTAAATGCTGGAGAAAGGGGTCAGTATCTGTAGGTACAACCACCCGAGGATTCCCAAATTTTTCAACACCAACAGTCCCTTTATTATCTTTTCATCTAAGGAAACCGAGTTTTGAAAGAATCATTCTAATAATGATATTTCTCAAGTAGTTTTAAACTAACAGTCAAAGCTCCTTATGATTAGCATGTGACAATTAGCCAGTGTTGCTCAACATAAAAAAAGCTTGAGCTTTATTGAGGGAAAACAGTTTGTGTTGCGCTTTTGTAAATAATGAGAATAGGTCCCAGGCCCCCATAATTGTGGATCCGTAGGGGCCAGGAGATCCAGGATTGTAAATCAAAGGCCTATATATCAGCTGAGAGAGAAAGGCCAGCCAAGACAAGAAACCGCAACAACTAGAGCCTGCTCATGCTGAGAAATTTCAGCCATCACTTAGTCATACAGAGCTGATGTTTATTCGTTCATTCATAATCTGACTGTGCTCAGTGGACAGCACATCTCAGGGAACCTCCTAGAGCCTGGGGATCTGGGCTGTGGTCACAGACCATGCAGGAGGCTTCACTGGAGTTGGGAGGCTGAGGGCTTTCCCTGGGCCCTTCTGCTGATAGGGGAGGAGGAGAGGCTGTGAGCATCACCATTTCTTAATTAAGGTAGGGTTTTCTCCCTTCTGTACTTCTTTCATGCCCTGTAAGAAAGGAAAGCAGCAATGAAGTCGGCAACAGAGCAGTCATCTATCCACATACCGAAAGAGAATTCCACAGAGTGGTTCTACCAAACACGAGGAGAAAGGCAGTTTTGAGGACGTTTGATTATTCATTCATACATTTACTGAGCATTCACCATAGGCCAGGCGCTTGGGGCCCAAAGGTATAAAAAACATGTTCCCTGCCACCAAGTAGTTCATAGTCTAGTGGCGTTTGGGGTGTGTGTAGGTGTTTAAGTACATAATACTGAGTGTCACAAGAGAGGTACTGGTCAGTCAGAGGAAGGAGCAGTCACTTTCTTTTGTTTTTTTGGTGAGGAATATCGGCCCTGAGCTAACATCTGCCAATCCTCCTCTTTTTTGCTGAGGAAGACTGGCCGTGGGCTAACATCCATGCCCATCTTCCTCCACCTTATATGGGACACCGCCACAGCATGGCTTGCCAAGCAGTGCATCGGTGCGCGCCCGGGATCCAAACCGGCGAACCCCGGGCCACCACAGCAGAGCCCGCACACTTAACCACCTGCGCCACCGGGCCAGCCCAGGAACAGTCACTTTCAAATGGAGGGATGCGGGAAGACTTCAAAGACAATGAAGAATTGGTGGAAATACGACAGAGCAGTGGGAAATAGCTTTCCAAGTGGGAGGAACAGTGAGCCAATGCTTGGGAGTAAGAGTGTAGGTAATTCAAGAAATGGTGAAGGGGGCCAGCCCAGTGGCATAGCGGTTAAGTGTGCACACTCCACTTCGGCAGCCCAGAGTTTGCGGGTTCGGATCCCAGGCGCAGACCGACGCACCACTTCTCAAGCCATGCTGTGGTGGCGTCCCATATAAAGTGGAGGAAGATGGGCACAGGTGTTAGCCCAGGTCCAATCTTCCTCAGCAAAATGAGGAGGATTGGCAATGGATGTTAGCTCAGGGCTAGTCTTCCTCACCAAAAAAAAAAAAAAAAAAAAATGGTGAATAATGGGGACAGGTGTGTGGTTGGGAATATAGATGAGGCTAGAATAACAGGTGCAACCAGATCAGGGCAAGCCCTGAATGCCAGGCTAAGGAGTCACGAGTGTCCTTATCTATGACAGTAATACAGCCATGCAGCACATCACCACCAGCAGTCAACACAAGGAAGCTGAATGGGACTGACACTGGGGGAAGGGTTTGTGAGCAGTGCAGGACCAAGGCTGCACTAGTGCAGAGCTTGGTAACCAGAGCTGACCATGGTGAGGATCTGCAGTTTCTAAATTTCAGTGTGGAACACTGAAATGAAGATGTTTGTGATGTGTATGTATGGCATATTGTCAAGAAAATTTGTGGGTTGAGAGATTGAGGGTACATAAAGGACAAATGAAAAGGCTGGCTGGGATCCAACCTAGTTGGAAGAGATCCAGTGATTTGTAAGTAAGATGGTTTCCTTCATCCAACATAGAGAAAATGCAAAATAAAAACATTAGCTACTTGCTGTTTCAAGTGTCCAAATGCTGCTATCAGGCCAAACTGCATCACACTTCAGATGCTCCACCCCACTTTCTGCTCCTGGTCCACGTAGAGGGAAAAGCAAGTCTTACCTGTTAGTCGTCGTCATCATCATCCTCTGGGACAAAAATGTCATGCTCCTCAAGTAGAGCAGCAAAGTTCTTGCTAATGAGCGTCCCGACATAGAGAAAGGGGATCACAATGGAGAACACGCGGAGGAGGCCGAAGGACATCTGCGGGGGGTCAGAGCAATGGCTGTGAGCTCCGAGCTGACAGCAGCAGGACTACAGAAGGCCCGGCCCTCTTAGGGGCATTCCCTCCTGTGGATCCCAGACCCATCATAAGCAACTTCATTTTAAAGTCCTTGGGAAAATTCAGAGCAAGAAAAATAAACAGAAGAGATAGAGTGACTGTTATGGCAATCAAAGTAGATACTGGAAAGAAAAGTATTAGGCACTTCAGACATCTAAAAATTTGGGCACAACCTGGTAACTACTCGAAGATACCTACAGACAAACAGGTGAGAAAGTACTAAGAGAGCTGGACTCTGGAAGTAGAGTTCAGCTCTACTTCAATTAGACACTAAAACACATGAAAACGGATTACAGAAAGATGTAGTATGAAGGGATATTCTATACAGTTCTTGAACAGGTTCCCCGGTGCCTGAGAAATTTGATTTCACCACATTAAATTTTAGAAACAAGTGTGTTTTGAAAAGTGAGCATGTCTTTACACTAAAAGACTAGCTATTTAGAAGGACTGGGAGTTTCAGTAAAAGCTCAACATCTCGTATTTCCTGGAGTTTCAAAAAGAAAAAAAGTTTAGCTACGCCTTTTTATAAGGCAGCTCTTCCCCAACATGGACCCCACACCTTCCTGCTTCTTGCTTTGAAACAACCCTGAACTCACTTGTCTGTGTGAGCTAGCCTATTTTTAAAAGAACTTGGTTTTGTTTTTCAACTCCCACACAGCTCTGGAGTCAAAAAGCAAATTTTTGTTGGATTATAGGGGAGTGTTTCCATTTTACTTAGAAAAACCCAAGGATACTGAGGGCATGTGATAGCATTCAGCGGCGGAAAAAACAGGACCTGGTGGGGGTTGTACCCCCAAGAACCCTGGATTCCAGGACCTAACTGAGCTGCTAGCTTTGGAAACTGGCTGGACCGCTCTGGCCCGATTCTTCATTTGTAAAAACAGTGACTATAATAATTCCCTACACACCTCTCAGGATTTAAACCTCAGACGATTGCACACCTCTCAGGTCGCAAATCACATGAATTAAATACTAGGTCAAAACTCATAAAAAGATAAGGCCTGTCCTACGTATCCTTTATTTATAAAGTCCTTTCACAATTCGTTATTTCATCCCATCAACTCTTGAAGCAGACAGGGCACAGAGGTTATGTGACTTGTCTGTATTAGATGCAAAAAGCCGAGTCTTCTGGCACACACACACACACACACACACACACACACACACACAGACAGGGCACAGAGGTTATGTGACTTGTCTGTATTAGATGCAAAAAGCCGAGTCTTCTGACACACACACACACACACACACACACACACACACACACACACACACACACACACACACACACACACACACACACACACACACACACACACACACACACACACACACACACACACACACACACACACACACACACACACACACACACACTCCCCACAATGATTGGCCTCAGCCCCTTCGCCCCGCCTCCATGCAGACACTCACTTTCACCGGTTTGGGCAAAATGGCGCCGCTGCGAGTAACGATGACTGACCTCCACGGCACCAGACTCCGACCTGGACCGCCTCGTCCGGCGGAGACATCTCCACCTTTCCTCCAGCTCGGCCCGATCCGCAGAGCCCCGGATCGGACGGGTGCCAATGCCAGCCAGCGAGCCGCTCCAGAAGCCATCTCCCAGCTCCGCCCCTAGGCCCGGCTCCCAAACCCCACTGCCTGGCCCCGGTGACGCCCTCGGGAAGAACGCCGCCCCAAGCCTCGCGAGGCATTCGGGATCAGACGAGAGGCCCAACCTCCCACTTTGCCCAGTGCTCCTAGTTCCTGTTGCGATGGGAAACAGGCATTTGTCTCTGGCCCGACGTGGTGACGTCACGAGGATGGCGCCGATGCCCCAGTCCCACCCTCTTTCCGGGCGTTGGGTGGGGCCGTCAGCTAGTGTCGTGCGTGTGAAGCCTTGAGATTTCTGTCGTTGTTCCCCACCCAGGACAGCCAGGGCTTGAGAGAGCAGCCCTCAGGTGGCCGTTGAAATAAACTTGAGGAACCGAAATGAGTAAAAAAAAACTTAGTGTTTTAATCGTATAAAAAACACAGTAACAATAAGAAAGATAACAAAAGCCTGGAGTATCTGCGTATAAAACAAGGTGCAGTGGGCTGTGGGCTCCTGTACAGGGGTGGGAATGCGGCCCCTCTTTGTGGGAAACAAGCCAGGCAGGAACGGGTCCTGGATCCTGGGCCACATCTCAGCGTCCTGGCCCTAAGAGGCTCTGAGCCTCAGCCTCTAGGCCTTGATCAGGCTGCCTGTGACCCCCATAAGGGAGAGAGAGGCTAAGAAGGGGCAGGTTGTGTGTATTTGGGGCAGGGTCTCCGACCAGGTTCTGAATCATCCATTCAGCCACTGCCACCATACCCCTAGGGTGTCAAGCTAGTCTGGGCTCAGCTCTTTGGACCCAGCCAATTTGCTTCCCAGAACAATCGACAAAGAAAACACTTGGCCGATGCTGGTGAGAGTAGCAATGAAAGGGTCTTGGCAGGTACACACGGGGTGACAAGCAGGCCTGTGAATGAGTTCCCAGGTAGTTTCAGGAGCAGTCAGGAGAGAATAGTTTATCACAGGGTACCGAGAATCCTGTGCCCAAGCTCCTAGAATGCCCAGGACTGGGAACCAAAGTAGCTTTCCCAGGGAGCCACACTGCCTCCCCACCTCTTCTTTAGCTTCCCACTTGGCAGCTCTAGGACCTAGCTGCTGAGGACAGAGCGTAAGGATTTCTGCTGACATACAAAAGCTATGAGCCCCTCCTGGGGCAACATCCAATACCATCTGTTAACAGGGCAGCCAGGGAGAGAGTATGGGCCCCAACACTTTCCGAGCAGAATAAATCCCTTTGTATTGGCTAAAGGCCCTCTCCGTCCAAAAGGCCCTTCCCAAACTGCAGAATGGGGGTCCCATGCCCCCACCCACACCCCGCATGAGGGACTGCAATCCCTTCTGCCACTCAGAAAGAGCTGGGCCCCAGAAACCCCCATGACACAATAAATCTACATTCTCTGACAAGGTCAGTCCCTCAAGTCAACAGTGCAGCCAACTTGTGGTATTTAAATGCACACAAGACTCACCATGTTGGAAATTATGGCTGTAGTTTGGCGTGTAGGTGAAAGTCAGGGTGGCCTGTGGCCATGTAATATTCCCCACTTCCTCCATTTCATCAATATCCTCTGAGAGAGGGGCAGCGCAGCACAGAGTCAGGAGACTTGGGTCTTGCTCTGTGGCTGCTGAGCAAGCCACCTCTGGGCCTCAGGAAATAAAGGGGTTGGAAGTAATGATACCTCCATCCCCTCCAGGCACAAGAGTGGATCTGGAACCCGGAGAAAGCCTAAAAAGCAGGAAGGAGAGAACCCCCCTCAAAAAGCAACTTTGGAAATGAGTAAACAGTAAACTCCTGAAAAAGCACTGGCACTGGTGTCCTGACCAGCAGGACGAAGGCAGAATCCAAAGGACCAAGGCTCAGGGCCTATTCTGTTCCTCACATTCTGGCTGGGCCCCCCGGGCCCTCTGCAGCCATCCCTGCCTCAGCTCCATGATCTCTTGGCCATACCAGTCGTGCAGGGTAGAGAAGCAGGAGGTCTCAGGGGACACAGGGCTCTGTCCCCTGCCTAGGAGGAGGTTGGCAGGGCCCTGCAACTCCCACTCAGCCAAGCCCCGCCCTGCTGGCCTGCTGCTCGGTTCTTCAACCAACCCTGTGGGACTGCAATCCCTGGAGCGGGAGTGGCCGTTTTCCAGGCCCGGAGACCAGCGGTCAGGAGCCTGGGGCTTACAGCGGCTGGTAACGACCCTCCAGGAGGAGTGGCGATGCAACGCCAGGCTCTGGCGAGCATCACGCAACTGGCTTTCCAGCTCGCGCACCACCAGGCGCATGTAGCCAAAGCTTGCCCGGGATAGCGCTTTCACCCACGCCTCCTGGGCCGCCGGCCCATCTGCCGCCAGCAGGTGTGGGCGCACACCAGGGGCGTCGAAGCGGATGGCGAAGGCAAACTCCTCAGGCACAGGAGCCTCAGCCAGCTCCACCGTGCAGCCTTCCAGCACCACCAGGCTCAGCGGGGCCCGGCCCTCTCGACTCTCGAAAGAAAACAGTAGGTTGCCCTTGAGGACAAACCAGCACCTTCGGCCAGTGCCACTGGGGGTGGGTGGAGTCCCTGGTCCCCCCCAAGTGCGCAGGAAACCCGTGTGGTCTGCTGGGGAGTCGCTCAGTGCGTAGTGGGCCACACTCCTCTCGTTCAGCTTCATGGCTCCCGTAAGAACTGTGAGGTGAGAGAGGTGGCTGCAGATCAGAGAGGGAGACAGCTCCCTTGGCCCTGTGGGGAAAAAAGTGCTGGCTCTGGAAGAGACCTGGGCCCCAGTCCTGTGGCATCTACTCACTTGCTGTGTGCCCTGAGGCTCTCAGTGTCTCCATCTGTGAAATGGGCTAGTCTCCCCTGCCTTTTCTCTCAAAGGATTGTTGTGAGGGTCATGCAAAAAACTGGACATCAGAGGACCCAGAGAAAAGGATACTATGATTGTATCAGACCAGGAAGTATGGCAGGTCTTTGACGTGGCTTGTAAAATCCAAAGAAACAGGCCTCAGCTGAGCTGAAATGGACTCCAAACCCATAGGAACCATTTTGCTCAAACCATCCCCTAATCTGGGGGCCCCTTAGCTCCAACTCTGAAGCCAAACCTCCCGGGTTTCCCAGACCCTCCTGGGCCCCTGCTGGCCTCTCATTTGTTAATGGCACAGTTGTCCTTCAGTAAGAATCTGCAGCCTTCAGGGCCAGATGCCAGTGGGGTGGGGCAGGCCTGCCTCATTCCTCCAGCAGCGGGGGCTTAGCTGGGGACCTGCTCAGTAAACGCGAGTATGGCACAACCTCAAGCTCAACCACTAAATGTTGGTGTCACACAGATCATAAGTGGCACCTAATCTAACTGTCCTCCTGACTCATGGAAAACTGAGGCCCAGAGTAGTGAAGGTGAACCATGCAAGGCCACATGGCCAGTGAGAAGCAGAGCTTCGTCTCCTGATTCCCTCACACATTCTGGGGACAAGTCTTGGCAGTGACCCACTTACCAGCATAGCTTGTTGGGTGAGGGCAGGGGTCTCTCTTGTCGGGCCACACAGCTCAACCCTTTGACCACGTGGTTCCCAAGGCACCTGCAAAACAATTCTCAAACCCAGTCAACCCATCCTAAAGGATGAGAACTAGTCAGCCTTCAGGGCCCAGTGAAACCACCACCTCCTCCAGGAAGCCTTCCCTGACCCCTCCACCCACCCAGCCACGCCAGGCTCCTAAGAGCAACTTTAGGGGCTGGGTCCCCTGGTCTTGACCATCAATCACTCTTCAGACCTCAGCTCCCTGTCCCCTGAGGCTAGGTCAGAGCTAAGTGGCCTCATAGCTTCCTGCTTTTCTCTTCTAGCACTTGTCACACTGTTTATTTGTGGGCTTTAATTTGTCACCTAATCTGAGAGGCCTGCCCTGATCACTATGTTAAGGTGGTCCTGATCACCAAGGGCCTGCATTTAAGATATGACGCAACCGCCAGCCCTCACATCTGTTTCATTTCCTTCATCTGGCAAGGATCTTCTCTGTGTTTACAGCGCTGTCCCCAGCCCCAGAATGCCAAGGGCGGGACTCGACTTGGCTCCCTGATAACCCCCAATAGCCAGCCCATGCAGGGCCCTGGGAGGCCCTCAGGAAGTATTTGTTGAAATAACTGGGAATACAATAGTGGACAAAACAAAGTCCCTCCCTCCCGGAGCCTACGTCCCGGGGGAGACACACTATAAACAAACAGACAAATATAATAAATGAATTAATAAATAACGTAAGGACCAATAACGATAAGGGCTGTGGAAAGAAACAAGCAGGGTCCTGGGATGGGGGAGGGGCCGCTCTAGACCGGCGGTCGGGGGAGGAGGAGGAGACCACAGATGTTTGCTGCAGGAGTGGCCTCACCTCTCGTCCCGGGCCCAGCACGGGGCGCAGAGACGGGGTCGAAGCACGCGGAGCTGTCCCCCTCCCCCTCCCTGTGCCTGGGGAAGGGCGCTCCCCCAAACCCTCCCAGGGGTGCGAGGCCCGGACCGCACAGCCGGTGGGAGGCTGGCGCACCGCGTCTTTTCGCATCCTTTTGTTGAAGGAGCAGCGGGCTGGGGCGTGGGCCCTTGACCCGCTGTCGCCCTGAAACAGGGGTCGCCTGATCGGGAACTCCCCGGGGTGCAGCTGCCGCCTCAGTTTCCCCGTCGGCTAGTGGGGCTGTGCCGCCACGTCCCCGCGGGCCACGCCTTCCGCGGGGCCGCCTCCTCCCGAGCCCGCCGGGCCCGCTCTCACCTCCGCGCCGCCGAGCGCCGAAAGCCAGGAGGGCGGCCCGTCGGGTGGGGGCGGCCGCGCCCCGGGGCGATCCCGCCTCCGGATCCCGCGCCTCCGCCAGGCCGCGAACGTGGCGGCGGGAGCCGGGAGACCCCGCCCGGGCGGCGCCAGTTACCGCCCCCGCTCCTCCCCGCCCAGAACTCACCAGGCCTCAGGATCCGTGAAGCCGTCCCTTGATCCATGCGGGAGGGAAACTGAGGCCCGAGAGGCCGGGACCTGCCTTGAACCCAGCGCCCCGCCTCAGGCCGTCCGCGGGCCTCGAACCCAGTCCCCCGCCCGGAGAACTGCGAGCCCCTCTCTTGCCCTCTCCAGTCGCCCTCTCCCCGCCCGGCCCACTTCTCCCACAGAGCCAAGTCTGGGACGGCCTCGGCCCCGGGCGCCTCCTCTGGGCGGGCTCCTATCCAGCCCGCGAGGCCCAGCCGAGCTTCCCACCAGGCCCCTGGGGTCGGCCCCATCTCTGCTTCTGGGCACCATCCATTTCTAGTTCCGCCACTCCCGCTGGCCTGCAGCCCACCCGCGGCCCCAGCCTCTGTCCGTGGGTCGGCCTGCGGTGAAGGTTGCAGGAAAACACAACCAAACGCAGGAGGCTGGGGCTTCCCGACGGCCCTGGAGGCCGGTGAGCTCAGAATGTCTGCCCACGAACTCGCTGGCTCCCACCTCAGAGCTTCTGCCCTTGCAGTTCCTGCAGCCTAGACCGCTCTTCCTTGTCACCCCCACCTCTCAGCTCTAACTCCTCAGGGCTCCTTCCCATCAATTAGGTCTCAACTCAGATGTCCCCTCCCCGACCATGCATGTAAAGTAGCCTACCCTCTGGTCTCCATCACATCCCTGGGTTGTATTTTTATTATAGCACTAACCACTGCAGAAAACTTCCCTACACTCATGCTTTTATTGCCTGTTTATTACCTCTCTTCTACTAAATTTTATTCAATTAATAATATAAACCACAATAAATGTGTTAGAAAGTAATAAATGGTGTGGAAAATATAGAACAGGGTATGGGAGAGGGGGAATTGTGGGAGCGGGGAGGTTGCAGTTTTATACTGAAAGGAATTGAGGGAGCCAGTCATGCCAACATCTGGAGGGAGAGCATTCCAGGCAGAGGGAACAGCTAGTGCAATGGCCCTGAGGCCTGTTGAGTTTGAGGAACTGCAAGGAGACCACTGGGGCCTGGCAGTGGTGAGGAGGGGAGAGCAGTAGGAGACCGGGTCAGAATGTGCAGGGTGGGACTGTGTGAACCTGTGAGGGCTGTTACTCCAGCTGAGATGAACAGCCATCACAGGGTCTTGAGTGAGGAGTGACCTGAGCTGTGTTTTAAAGGAGAGAATAAATGTAAGTGGAAGCAGACCACTGAGGAGGCTGCTGCAATAATCCAGGCAAGATGTGGTGGCGGCTGGCAGAGTCGTGAGAGGTGGCCAGATTCACGATGGGTTTTGAAGGTAGAGAGTGCAGAGTTTGCCGAGAGATTGCACGTGGGGAGTGAGCGAAAGAGGAGGTAAGGAGGACTCCAAGGCTTTGGCTTGAGCACCTGGAAGGAGAGATGCCATTACCTGAGATATGGAAGGTGGCAGGTGTTCTGTTTGGGGCCCGTTATGTTTGAGATGCCCAGCGGCCATCCAAGTGAAGGTGCTGAGAATAAAGTGGCACCTAGTAGTTGCTCAATAAATTTTTCATGACTGAGAGAAGGAATATGCAGAGTGCCTGAGCAAGCATAAACGGTGGCCGGAGTGTCAGGTAGGGGAGGAAAGCCTCCTGGCTTTGCAAGAGCTGTGCCCTCCGCCTGGTTTGCTCCCCGGCACCGTTCCTCTCCGTGGGGTCTAGTCATCTTCCGCTGCCGTTTTTGAGCTGTTACTATGGACCATGCTTCACAGCATTCTCATTTCCTCCCAGGAAAGCCCGCAGCGGGTATTCACGCCACAGCAAGTTATTGAGCGTCAACAGTGTGCCAGGTACTATCCTGACCCTCAGGGATCCCGAGGAGGTGAAAGGGCTAGCCTCGCGAGGAGCCGCGGCACGGAGGACTCCCAGTCCCGGAGCCCGCTCCTCTCGCGCCCGCCTCGGGAGCGCGCAGAGCGGGAGCTCCAAGGGGGCGTGGCTTTGGCAGGCTCGGAGGGCCTATTGGGCCCATAGAGGGCGGGGCACGACGTTGCTAGGGGGATTCTGATAGGCTCCGCCGGGGAAGGTTGGCCGCCGTCAGGCCCCGCCCCTCTAGAACGCGGTAGTCGAATCAGGTGACTACAGCGGTCCACTGCTCCGCAATCAGAAGCAGACGGCGGTCTCAGCGCCGTGGAAGGTAAGTTCCCCTGGCGGGGCGCGCCGGGGGATGCCCGCGCTAGGCTTGCCGTCCTTGGGGGCCGGGGACGGCAACCCAGACCTTGTGGGAGTCCAGAGCCTGGTCCCGGCCCGGCGCCTCCCCTCTTCCTGGGCGTCTTCAGCCGGTCGCTGCCTCTTTCTGGCTCCGGCCCAGCGGAGGGCAGCCCTCGGGCTCTCGGGGCTCCCAGTACTGCAGAGGGGGTGAGATCTGAAATCCAAGACACCTTGTTTAGGATTTCTGAAGGAAGAACCCAGGCTCCGGGAAGTGATGGCTGGGGGAGGGGGGAGGGGTAGTGAGGGCGGCTTGGGGACCGACTGTGGGATCCACGCCCAAGGTTAAGGGCGGCAGGGCTAGCTAGTCAGTAGTGACCCCAGTGCTTCTCTAACGTTTCTTAGCTTCCAAAGCCCAACATATAAAGCTGATGAAAGCAGAGCAGATCTGGTCAGACCCTGAGACACTGAGTCCAGAACAATGTTGCTGAAGACAGGTACCTATACTAGTGGGGGTGGCTTTGGGAGGGTAGTTGGGGTGGGAGTTACCTGGAGGAAGTTCCAGCCCTCTGGTGTCTGGGCCTCCTTCTCTGATGTGGGTATGTGGGGAGACATGTTCCTCTTATTCTTGGAGCTGGACAGGGAAAGGAGAAGGAGGTGTTCCTCACCCAGGAATCAGTTCCCCTCCAAAGAGGCCTCTTCCTTTCTCACCCCTTCTCCCAAGAGTGCAGAGACCCTATCTTATTGATACCAACCTGAGCTGAGAACAGCTCTGTAAAGTCGGTACAGTAACTCTGTTTTGATTTATTTTTTTTTGTGTGAGGAAGATCAGCCCTGAGCTAACATCCATGCTAATCCTCCTCTTTGCTGAGGAAGACCGGCTCTGAGCTAACATCTATTGCCAATCCTCCTCCTTTTGTTTCCTCCCCAAAGCCTCAGTAGATAGTTGTATGTCATAGTTGCACATCCTTCTAGTTGCTGTATGTGGGATGAGGCCTCAGCATGGCCAGAGAAGCGGTGCATCGGTGCGTGCCCAGGATCTGAACCCCGGGGCCACCAGTAGTGGAGCGTGAGCACTTAACCACTAAGCCACGGGGCCGGCCCAGTAACTCTGTTTTAAAGTAAGGAAACTCAGGCCCGAGAGGAAAAGGGCTCACCCAGGTGAGCTGGCTGGGTGCAGGTCCAACCTGGCTGACATCTTAAGCACTTCTGAGACCTCTTGGGGGGTCTGTGGTGGAAAGCAAAGAGCCCTGGATGGGACTCAGGAGACCTGGAGTCTGGCTACAGTGTACTGTCAAGTTCTGTGTGAATGGGGTGTGGGGAGCTGGTCAGAGTAAAGAAAGGATATGACCCCAAATGTTAGTTTTTGTTAATTCGAGCACTGCTGTGGCAACAGGAAGTGGGGACCCAGGCCTCAAACACATTGCCCTACCCCAGGCACCATCTGCCCACTCACTGCACTACAGGAGCCAGCAGTTGCAGGAAGAACCAATTCCACCTCAAGCCCGGGAGTCTGCTTTCCTTAACATGCCAGCCCACAACCTCTGCAAGACAGAACAGCATGTGGATGGGGTAGGGTGAGGGCCAGAGCTATGGGAGCCACTCATAGTCGTCCCCCTAATACCCCCTGCAGTGCTCTTGCTGGCCCTGGTGGCCCCGGTGCTTGTGCTGGAGAATGGGCTCCTTCGGAAGCCGCCCATGGGCTGGCTGGCCTGGGAACGCTTCCGCTGCAACATTGACTGTGATGAGGACCCGAAGAACTGCATCAGGTGAGTAAGGTCCGCACCGCCTGACAAGCCTTGCCCAGGGCCCTGCAGTGTGGGGGCAGGGAGCAGAGAGTCAGCCAGAAAAGAGGGCAGGGTCAGAGCCCTCCCATCCCAGAGAGACTGCAGCCAGAGGTAACTTTTGGGACATCTGCCATTCAGCCTCATGACCTGCTGGGGCCTCTGTGGAGCCTGTCAGGTCTGTGGGGCAAAGAGACCCTGTGGTTGACTCAACCCTGAGATAATCAAAAGGATATAACTGTTAAGGCCAGGCCAGATTCCACGTGCTTCCTCTTGCCCAGTCCTGCCCCTTTGCCTGGGGTCCAGACCACGCCTTTCACTCCACCTTGCTTAGGGGTCATGACACAATCCCTGGTGTCATTTACACTTTGTCTTTAGCTGACAGCAAGGCCATGGTTCTTAGAGCCTGGATTCACACTCAGAGCATCTGAGAAGCTTTGAGGAAGGGGGCGGGGGTCAGGGCCATGCTGAGCCTCTGAGCTGCCCCATCCTCTGCCCCTCGCCAGTGAGCGGCTCTTCATGGAGATGGCTGACCGGCTGGCACAGGATGGATGGCGGGACCTGGGCTACATATACCTTAACATCGATGACTGCTGGATTGGCGGGCGTGATGCCAAAGGCCACCTGCTGCCTGATCCCAAGCGCTTCCCCAACGGCATTGCCTTCCTGGCTGACTATGTGAGCTCTGCCCCAGCCCTGCCTCTCAGCCTGGGGGCCAGACCACTCTCCACACCATGCTGCTTAGGACTCATTTCCACAATCTCTGCTTGAGGACTGTCTGGTGGGGGAAACAGATAAATGAACAGCTAGTTTTGGCTCACTGTGGTGGGTGAGAGCCAAGAAGGGTACTTATCCAGCCTGGAATTTTAGGAAGGTTTTCTGGAGGAGGTAGTTCTTGAGCTGATACCAGAGAGATGGCATTTGAGGCAGAGGGGATGGCAGAAGCAAAGGCCTAGAAGCAAGCAACAGCCCATGGGAGATGTGTGTGTTGGAGGGAGAGGAAGGACCATAGTTGGCAGAGGCCAGGCAAGCAAGCTGAGACCCTTTCTTTTGGTCAATGGGAAGCCATTGAAGGTTTTAATGGGGCCTGGTCAGATGTGCCTATGAGGCAGCTCTCTGAGGGTCCTGCCTGAGCCCACTGTGTCCTCCACCCACCACAGGCTCACTCCCTGGGCCTGAAGCTGGGCATCTACGAGGACTTGGGAAATTTCACCTGCATGGGTTACCCAGGCACCACGCTAGACAAGGTGGTCCAGGATGCTGAAACGTTCGCCAAGTGGAAGGTGGACATGCTGAAGCTGGATGGCTGCTTCTCAACCCCCGAAGAACGGGCCAAGGGTGGGTCCCACAGCTGGCTGGGGGCCATCAGGTAGACAGGGAGGGGTGGCCATAGAAGGCCCACCAGTGCCCACCTGGCTGAGCTTGTCTGTCTTTGGCCCCTAGGGGATAGTGTTTCCCAATTCCCCTCACCCAGGGGCTAGGGGGATCTTGGCTCCCAGGCTCCCTAAAAATGGGTTGGCACCATGCCCCACCCAGGAAGTGTTTGTGGCTCTGGGTACAGGGGCAAGCATCTCCTCTTTTGAGCCCCCGTTTCCTCACATTTGGTGGGATGAGGCCTCAGATTTCCTCCTGCACTCCTTGGTCCTGAAACATGGGGGCTTGGACTTCTCCAGGGTACCCCAAGATGGCTGCTGCCCTGAATGCCACAGGCCGGCCCATTGCCTTCTCCTGCAGCTGGCCAGCCTATGAAGGGGGCCTCCCCCCCAAGGTAAGCCATTCTGTGTGCCTGCCCAGCACTGCTCCCTACACCAGGCCACCTTGCCTCTTGCACATTCAGGGCTGTGCTCACCATAGTTGCCCACATGCTGATTTTTAGGTCTAGAGAGAGGGTCCTAAGTACCCTAGAGGGGGCCTCAGCCAGCCCAGGGTCTTAGAAGAGGAGATCCCAAGCGCTTGTCAGGTGGGCTGAAGGGGTTGGCATCCAAGTCAGGGGAGCCACATGTGATGTGCTGACACACAGCACCCAGCAAGTGGTCAGAGTCCTGTGTTGTACTGAGTGGGCTAGGACATCCAGAAGGCTGGTGAGGCCAGGCAGGTGGGGCCAACCCTCTGAAGGACCTTGTGGGCACCTCACCAGGGGCCTCTCAGCATCTAGGACACTGGAAAGGTGGGATCAGACTTGCGGACCTGAGGGAGAATGCTGGCGGGTGGTGGGACTCTTCCTGAGAGAACACGGGGGAAAGTGTGCAGCAGGGATGCTGTGGGTACACCAGCCTGGGCCCATAACCTGAGCTTGACCCCAACTGGCATGAAAGAGCAGGGTAGGCTTCTGGCACCAGCACACCTGCAGGGGAGGCCTGGGCAGCCCCAGAGCAGGGCCACTCTCTCTGAGGCCTTCCTCATCGTGAACAAGCTCAGGACCTGTTCTCTTCCTCCCCCTTCCCCACCCTCTGTGTCTCCTGCTGAGCCTCCCTAGGCCCTGTGCGGGCTTCTGGGCAGCAGGGTGTGACTCTGGTGCTGGACTTTCCCTTCCCCCAACATCCAGGTGAACTACAGTATGCTGGCAGACATCTGCAATCTCTGGCGCAACTATGACGACATCCAGGACTCCTGGAGGAGTGTGCTCTCCATCCTGGACTGGTTTGTGGACCACCAGGACATCCTGCAGCCAGTGGCGGGCCCTGGGCACTGGAACGACCCAGACATGGTACCCCCATGAAGGGGGATGTCCCAAGGCCCTCATCCATGAGTGATCTGCTCCCACTTCCCTCGTGCTCTCTTCTGGGATGCTCACTGCCAGCTTCCAGATCAGCGTCTCTGAAATGTGTCCTTGAACTAGCTGCAGTAGACTCACCTTGGGAGCTTTTTTACAATTCTGTTCCCAAGGCCCCACCCCCACCTTCTGGATCAGAATGTTGGGGGATGGCCTGAGAATGCCTATTGTTAACAATCTTCCCAGGCAGTTCTGATGTTTCTTGAAACTTGAGAGCTTGGTCTGTAGTGACTCTTGTGTGAGACATTATTCCTGTGCAGGGTGAAGATCATGAATATTCCACACTCTCTTACTACTGCCCTCCCTACACTGCCCTCACCCAGGCTGCCTCTGGCCCCTCTTTCAATGCCCTGTACCCTGTTACCCTCCTGCAGAGCCTCCACGGGCAGAACTGGCCCCTTATACCTACCTCACTCATAGCCCTGGTGACTTAATATTTTTTGCAAATTATCTTATAGTTTTATAGCTATCTCTTCACTTAGTCAATAAGCATTTACTATCAGTGATGATTAGAATAACTATAAATCCTAGGCCAGATGGAGGGGTGCCTGGAGAAATAGAAATTGGCCTGCTTTGAGTTCTAGCTCCAGCTCTGCCATGGACCTTGGGCAAGTGACTCAGTTTTTCCTGTGCCTCAGTTTTGTCACTTGGAAAATGAGAATAAGAATAGTAGCTACCTTATAGAGGGTTGTTTTGAGGGTTAAATGGATGACCCTTTAAGCACAGTTTGGCATATATACAGTGCTTAGTAAAACTGGTATCACTAAGTATGTAACCATGTTGCATTAGCAATAATTGTTTGTGTCCCATCTGTGGATTGGTTGCCCGGGGGTCAGGAGCCCCCCTTGGTCCAGTCAGCTGTGGTTAGGGCTGGTGTGTGGCTAGTGGCAGGAGCACGGACTCTGTCCAGGTCTGGTTTCCTACCATTGCCACCCTGGGTGTATTTCTTGACTTGTGTATTCCAGTTTATAAATGCTTTTGGCAACAGGATCCCATTGGATCATGTGACACAGCCAGAGCATATTGTCACCCCCTTCTTGGTGAAATAAAAAGCTGAGGCTCAAATGGAAAGTGACTCAACCCACCCCAAGACCACACCGGGGGAATGGTGTTCAATGAACCAGGCCCCACATGTGGCCATCTTCCCCCACCTCCATCTTCTCTTGCCTTGGCTATAAGTTTAGGGTTGGTCCTTGTGCTCACGTCCCAAAGCGGGCAGAGCTCACTGCTCCTCTCCTCTGCCCCTAGCTACTCATTGGGAACTATGGCCTCAGCTTTGAGCAAGCCCAGGCTCAGATGGCCCTTTGGACAGTGCTGGCAGCCCCCCTCTTCATGTCCACGGACCTGCGTACCATCTCTGCCCAGAACATGGACATTCTGCAGAATCCACTCATGATAAAAATCAACCAGGATCCCTTAGGCATCCAGGGATGCAGGATTCTCAAGGTACTGGGGTGTGGGAGGAAGGAAGGGGAGGCTGAGGGACTGGGCTCCCCTGAGAATGTGGCTGCAAGGTTTGAGCCAAGCCTGGAGGTCACGGTGGGGAGAGGGTGCTGGGCCTCTGAAATCCACTCACCTCACCTGCTAGTGGCATTCAGTCAAGGACTCCATAGGGACCTGCTCCAACTGTCCTCCACTTGCCTGGGTGAGAGCAGGACAGCTTATGGGATTCGGAAAGGAGATGTGACCACGCAAGTGCACGTGGGAACAGTGAGGCCCCTTGGTTTGGAAGCACAAGACTTCTGCACACATCTGTAATGTCCAGCAGAGAACTAGGGCTTCCCTCCAGAGTTTAGGAGTTGTCTAAATCAAGGAATGCAACGACTACTAGTACTAGCATCTACTATTTTTTGAGTACCTACTGGGCATTCTAGATACATTTTCTCAGAAGGTAGATACTCCTTCCCTGTTGCACAAATGAGGGAGCTGAGACTTGAAGAGTCTAAGTAACTTGAGCCCACAGCCACACCATTGATAAACGGTACAACAACACTTGGCTCTAACAGTGTTGCCTCAAAGCTTGTGCTCTTTGCACAGATCCTTGCCTCTCTAGTAAAAAGAAATCTACACAACCATAGAAGGCACCTGTAGAATAAGTGATGCCCAGAGGAGGTAAGTGATCCCTGCCAGAGGAGCTGATGGTGGAGCTGGGAGCTCAGGGCAGAGTTCATCATTCCCCCTGGCCAGTGCCCTTCACTCCAGCGCCAGCAGCTTCCATGTCTACCCCTCCCATTATCCTGTGAACTCTCTGAGGCAGGACCTCATGAAGCATTTTTCTCTGTGTCCTAGCACGGGGCATAGTGTCTGCTGGCTTTGGGGAGCGTCTGCTGAGTCGGGGAAGGAAGGAAAGAAGGAAGAGTTTGATAAGTTGGGGTGCTGAAGGGCTGTGGTATTTCCCCCCAAGCATGGAACTACAGGCTGGGGAGACCCAGAGCTCAAGAGAAGACTGGGAAGGGGACATCAGGGCCTGCCTGAGCAGGGACCCCAGCCAGTATCCATGTTCTGTGCCCAGGAGAAATCCCACATCGAAGTGTTCATGCGGCCTCTGGCCAATAAGGCCAGTGCCTTAGTCTTCTTCAGCCGCAGGATGGATATGCCATATCGCTACCATTCTTCCCTCGCCCAGCTCAACTTCACCAGCTCCAACATGTACGAGGTGAGTGCCTCACTGCCTGCAGGGCTTCAGGTTTCCCTGGGAGGGCATTGCTGAGGGTGGTTCTCACTCACACATGGCTTCCCCTAAGCCGTAGCCCTTGAATCCTTTAGCAGTTGCCATGGGGCAGCTGCAGGCACTGAGGGCTGTGGCTGGTACTGTTCTCTGCACTGGTGTTTTCAAGCTATACAAACAGAACTACTGTGTATAAATGAGTCCTGTGGTCTGAGGCCATGTTCTTTCCGTCATTGGTCAGTCCTTGCTGGCATGTTCCTCAGGTTCTCTATGGGCTGGGGCTTTGGCCACTGCCTGTGTTTAGGCAACTGTTGGCTTTGCCAGTGGAGAAGTGATGGGAGAGTCAGGGTTCCCACTTCTGTGGGGCATACTGGAGGCCCAGGACAGACCTGCCAAAGTCTAGGCTTCTACATCCTCTGAGGGGGTCTCTGTGCAGCAATTCTTATGGTGGCATTGGTGATGTCCCTTCCCACTGCAGGCCCAGAACGTCTACACGGGTGATATCATCAGTGGCCTCCGGGCTGAAACCAACTTCACAGTGGTCATCAACCCTTCGGGGGTGGTGATGTGGTACCTGTATCCTGTGAGGAAGCTGGAGACACCCCAGCAATGAGGAGCCAGGATATGTGAGAGGCTGTGGTGGCATCACTGAGCCAAGACCGTGGAGCCTTGGCATGCTGAGGGCCAGTAGGTGGGGTTTTCTGCTACACAGGCCCACTCGTCGACCTGACCTCCTTAGACCCAAAGTGCAATCTCAGGACCAGGTTCCACGCCCTGCCCAAGTGTGAACCCTCTTGGAAACTTGTCTTGGGGCAATTTCCTGTGGCCTTCCTGGCCTCTACCTCCACTGCACAGCTCCACAGATGTTGCTAAACAACTCAGCCAGCTTCCTGAACACCGACAGGCAGGGGCACTGATACCCATCAGGACTCCAGCCTCTGACCTTCTTTTTGTTGACTCTGAAATCAGGATTTGGAATTTTTCTTATAATTAGGAGTGGAGATCTCACCTCTTGTCAGGAACTTCCATGAATCGTGTGATTGGCTTTCCTGCCTGGAGAAGGCCTTGAAGGCTAACACCACCTGAGAGTGATCTTGGCTCCCTCAGGTCACCAATAAAGCTGTTCTTTAGTCAAGTAGTTGTCATATGGACCTGGGGCCATGGGCACCTTCAGTTAGGGACTCTGGATGGCAGTACACAGGGTGCTTGTTTCAAATCTCACCTCACAGGGAAGATGTATGGCATCTTCTAGTCCCTCATTTTCCAAAGCAACCTGCAGATTGTACTTCTAGACATGCCAAACTTGCCTCACCCTAGGGAGCCATCCCTACTCTGCCTTGTGGTGAAACACAGTGAGGCAGAGCAGTGATGTTCACAGGCCCTCTTTGTCTTGTACACCCCTTCCCCACCCCATTCAGATGTTACAGGGTCTGCCAGCCACTGCTCCCCTCTCCCAGCCCCGCTGCTGCACAGTGAAAGGCCCTGATCTGCTGAGCAACTTGGCATCATTGTCTTAGGTGCCTTTCAGCTCATCTCCCCTTTCTGACAGGGCTTCATTCAGTGGCACCCTGCAGCTGGGGGTGGGTGTGGGGGTGTCAGCTCTGCCTTTCTCCCACAAGGTCCCTACAGCTTGTCCTCTGCCCAGCAGTATCCTCTGGCCCCTCCCTTAGTTTCTCCTTTCCTAACTTGGCTACAGAGGAGATTCAAATTCCCCAGCTCTGTCTAAAGACAAGTCCAAGGGCTCTTTGTGTCTTAAAATATATTTCCTGGGGCTGGCCCGGTGGCGTATTGGTTAGGTTTGCATGCTCCGCTTCAGCGGTCCAGGGTGTGCAGGTTCGGATCCCGGGCATGGACCTACGGACTGCTTACCAAGCCATGCTGTGGCAGGTGTCCCACATATAAAGTAGAGGAAGATGGGCACAGATGTTATCCCACAGCCAATCTTCCTCAGCAAAAAAGAGGAGGATTGGCCACAGATGTTAGCTCAGTGCTAATCTCCCTCTCACACACACACACACACACACACACACACATACACACTATATATATATATATATATATATTTCCTGCTCCTCCTCCTAGGAAAAGGGGTATTAAAGTAAAAGAAGGGCAGGTTCTTGACTGCTTGCCTTTGTTTCCCATTTCCCAAGCCCTCTTTCTTTAGCTAAAGCCACAGGGCACCTGTCTTCCTGATGGCTCTTGTCCCCATTTGGAAAGCTGGCAGCAGAGCAGGCTAGGTAGGTTCTCCTTGGGCTTTGAACGTGACAGCACCCACTGCCCCAGGCCTTGCACTACCCTGGCCTGTGGGTGGATCTCCTGTGCTCCCTCCCCAGGGTTTGAGGTCCTTAAATTTAGAGTATGGTGTAAAAAACTTACAAGTGCACATTTTATAGTGTCATTTAAGATTACTGGAGCTTCACTGATTGAGGCTAGAGTTATCAGAGAAAGCTCCCTTTCCCCATTTGGTGTCTTGAGGCTGTAGGTCACTCAGGAGGACAGAAGCCTACCTCATCCCAGGCCTCTGCCCTTGGAAGCCTGTCACCCTATGCATAACTCCAGCTTTGGGTCTTGGTCATAATGCTGTTCAAGCCAAATGGAATGGTCTCAGGTGGGAACACTTTTTTGCCAGCTCCAGGAAAGAAGTCTTTCCTACCCCCCTGGGATGTGGTGGAGTATAGTGGTTGAGACCATGGACTTGGGAGTTGGGACCAGGAATCAACCTGGACTAGACCAGTCAATTCCTTTGCCTTCCAGACTCAGAGATGGTTACATGTCTTTACTTGCTGTATAACTTCTTTTATTCTAGGGGTGCCTGATTGATTCTCTCTCTTTAGCCTTCATTGTCTCAACATACACACTGCCTATCTTCCAGGACATTGTTTTACTCCCTTCTACCCAAGGCTAGTTAGGGACTCAGTTATTTTTTCCCAGTTCAAGGCAGCCTTGTTTGGTACTCCCCCTCTTTTAAAAAAATTTTATTATAGAAATTTTCAAATACAAAAATAAAATGGTACAGTGAACCTCCATGTACCCATCACCCAGATCCAACAACCATCAACATGTGCCATTATTTCATTTCTCTCTTCCCACACATCCTTTTTTTTTTTTTTGCACATGAGAGTATTTGAAAGCAAAGCAAAGAAAATTCTAAACACCACTATGTAGCACTAACAGATAGGGTTTTTAAAAATATGTATCACCAGAGTGACATCAGCATCATGACAGAGTGAGCTTTCCCCATTGAACTCTCCCCCACTAAAATACAACAAAAAGGACATTCATATAACAACAGAAGACATTCACACAACACAAAAGATATCTGAGAGACCCTCACAGCTGTACATCTAAGGCTGAAGGTGCTGGAACCCCCAGAGGAAGTGGAAGGAGGTAGGAAGAACTCCCCTCCTTCCCCAACGACAGCGACCCTGAGACCGAGGCCTTGTGGCTCTTGAAGAAGGGGGGAGGGGCGGCCCTCCATGGGAAAACTGTCACTCTCCAAGTTCCCTCACAGCCCATGGAGAACTCCCTCATGGAGGGAACGGAACCATTGCAGGGGTGCCTTCATCAAGCTAGCACCCCAGGAGAGCAGATAGCAAGGGGGCAGCAAGAAGGCCCTGGGATTGGGAAGGCGAGAGTGAGCACCCCTCCACCCCTGCTGGGCACTTCAGCTCAGCAGTGTTACAGCCTCAGCTCAGCCAAGCTCCAGCCCCAGCAGCTCTGGCCTGACCGCATGTCGGCCCCCACTGCTGCGGCCCCGCTGCTCCGGCCCAGCCACTGTCCAGCCCCAGCTGCTCCAGCTGGGCTGTGCTCCAACTCCAGCTGCTCCAGCCCGGCCACAATCCAGCTCAGCCACACTTCAGCCCAGCCGCACTTCATCTCAGCTGCACTTCATCTCAGCCAATCAGCGAGAGCACCTGCAGGTAGCAGTGGGCTCAGAATACACAGATCTTGACACCCATCCCGTGGTGGCAGGTGGAAACCACGACCAGATATTTTCAGTATGAGGAAAAATAAGCCAACACCATCAGGCACTATGCAAAAATATAGTAAATCTCCAGAACAGAAGGAAAATAACAAGCACCCAGAAATCAATCCTGAAGGCACAGAAATCTATAACCTAAATGACGGAGAATTCAAAATAGCTATCATAAAAAAAGCTCAACGAATTACAAGAAAATACAGATAGACAATTCAGTGAAATCAGGAATTTCTTCACAAAAGGGATTGCAACTATAAAGAAAAACCAATCAGAAATATTGGAGATGAAAAACACAATGGAGGAGATAAAGAAAAATCTGGAGTCCCTAAAGAACAAAGCTGACAATATGGAGGAAAGAATTAGTAATATTGAGGATACAAATGTAGAAATGCCGCAGATGGAGGAGGAGAGAGAACTAAGACTAAAAAGAAATGAAGAAATTCTCTGAGAAATATCTGACTCAATTAGGAAATCCAACATAAGGATTATAGGTATCCCAGAGGGAGAAGAGAGGGAAAAAGGAGCAGAGAGCTTGTTCAAAGAAATAATAGCTGAGAACTTCCCAAACTTGGGGAAGGAGCTGGAAATACCAGTGAATGAAGTCAACAGATCTCTTAAATATATCAACATGAAAAGATCCTCTCCAAGGCATATAGTAGTAAAATTGGCAAAGGTCAGTGACAAAGAAAAAATATTAAGG
This sequence comes from Ceratotherium simum simum, assembly GCF_057802395.1. Classification (NCBI taxonomy): domain Eukaryota; kingdom Metazoa; phylum Chordata; class Mammalia; order Perissodactyla; family Rhinocerotidae; genus Ceratotherium; species Ceratotherium simum. Next base: position 8,642,768 of record NC_141924.1, read on the forward strand.
GCAGCTAGACACACACACACACACAAAAATAACATATAAAGGAATTCCTATCAGGCTATCAGCTGATTTCTCACCAGAAACTTTACAGGCTAGGAGAGAGTGGAATGATATATTCAAAATTCAGAAAGACAAAAACTTTCAGCCAAGAATACTCTATCCAGCGAAAATTTCCTTCATGATGGAAATGATGATGGAAATGATGGAGAAATAATAACTTTCCCAGATAAACAAAAGCTAAGGGAATTCATTGCCACAAGACCCCCCACTAAAAGAAATGCTCAAGAAGGCCTTCATGCCTGAAAAAAAAAGAAAGAGGATACAAAGCTTTGAACAAGGAGAAAAATAAGTAGACAAAACAAGAAAAATTGCAGCTATCAGACTGGGTCAGCAAACACTTAATTATAAAAGCAAAGATTAAGGGAAGGAAAACACCAAAAATAAATATAACCCCATCACTTTAAACACAAACTCACAACACAGGATCGAATAAGTTGTGACAAAAATAACTCAGTAGGGGAAGAGGAAAGGGATCAAATCGACTTAGTCTAAGGTAATCAGATGTCATCAGGAAATGGTCTATTTCATCCACGAGATTTTTTATACAAACCTCACAGTAACCACTAAACAAACAATCAGAACAGAGTCACACACAATAAATAAAGAGAAAACAAGAAAATCACCATACAGAACTACCAAACTGAATGGATCATCCAAAACACATGGGACAAGAAACAAAAGAAATGCAAAAGAACTGGAAAATGAGCAATAAAATAGCAACATTAAGCCCTCATAGATCAATAATCACCCTAAATGTAAATGGACTGACTTCTCCAATCAAAAGATGAAGAGTGGTGGGATGGATTAAAAAGCAAGACCTAACAATATGCTGCCTCCAGGAAACAAATCTCAGCTCCAAAGAGAAACACAGGCTCAGAGTGAAAGGATGGAAGACAATACTCCAAGCTAATGGCAAACAAAAGAAAGCAGGTATTGCTGTACTTATATCAGACAAAGTAGACTTCAAGATGAAACAGGTAATGAGAGACAAAGAGGGGCAACATATAATGATAAAAGGGACACTCCACCAAGAAGACATATCATTTATAAATATATATGCACCCAACACAGGAACACCAAAGTACATAAAGCAACTATTAACAAAACTAAAAGGAGATATTAACAACAACACAATAATAGTAGGGGATCTCAACATCCCACTTACATCAATGGATAGATCACCCAGACAGAAAGTTAGTAAGGAAATAGTGGACTTAAACAAAAAACTAGACGAGGTGAACTTAATAGATATATAGAGAGCACTCCATCCAAACACAGCAGACTATACATTCTTCTGAAGCACACATGGAACATTCTCAAGGATAAACCATATGTTGGTAAACAAGGCAAGCCTCTATAAATTTAAGACGATTGAAATCGTAACAAGCATCTTTTCTGACATAATGCTATGAGACTAGAAATCAACCACAAGAAAAAAACTGGGAAAGTGACAAAGATGTGGAGACTAAACAACATGCTACTGAACAACCAATGGATCATTGATGAAATTAAAGGAGAAATCAAAAAATATCTGGAGACAAATGAAAATGAAAATACACCATACCAACTCGTATGGGATGCAGCAAAAGCTCTCTTGAGAGGGAAACTCATAGCAATATAGGCCCACCTTAACAAACAAGAAAAATCCCAAATAAGCAACCTTAAACAGAAGTAGACACCTAACAGAATTAGAAAAAGAAAAACAAACAAAGCCCAAAGTCAGCAGGAGGTAAATAATAAAAATTAGAGCAGAAATAAATGAAATTAAAACCAAAAAATGAGTAGAAAGGATCAATGAAACAAAGAGCTGATTCTTTGAGAAGATAAACAAAATTAACAAACCCTTAGCCAGACTCACTGAGAAAAAAAAAGAGAAGGCTCACATCAATAAAACTAGAAATGAAAGAGGAGAAATTACAATGGACACCACAGAAATACAAAGCAGTATATGAGAATACTATGAAAAACTATATGCCAACAAATTAGACAATCTAGAAGAAATTGATAAATTCTTAGACTTATACAACCTCCCAAAACTGAACCAAGAAGAAATAGAGAATCTGAATATACTGATCACAAGTAAAGAGATTGAAACAGTAATCAAAAACCTCCCAAAAAATAAAAGTCCAGGACCAGATGGCTTCTCTGGAGAATTTTAGCAAAGATTCAAAGATTTATTACCTGTCCTTCTCAAACTATTCCAAAAAATAGAGGAAGATGGAACACTTCCTAACACATTCTACGAGGCCAACATCACCCTGATACCAAAGCCAGACAAGGAAAATACAAAGAAGGGAAACTACAGGCCAATATTGCTGACGAACATAGATGCAAAAATCCTCAACAAAACATTAGCAAACCGCATACAGCAATACATTAAAAAGATCATAAACCATGATCAAGTGGGATTTATACCAGGGACACAGGGATGGTTCAACATCCACGAATCAATGAATGTAATACAACACATTAACAAAATGAGAAATAAAAATCACAAGATCATCTCAATAGATGCAGAGAAAGCATTTGACAAACCCCAACATCCATTTATGATAAAAACTCTCAACAAAATGGGTATAGAAGGAAAGTACCTTAACATAATAAAGGCCATATATGACAAACCCACAGCCAACATCATACTCAATGGGGAAAAACTGAAAGCCATCCCTCTGAAAACGGACAAGACAAGGGTGCCCACTCTTGCCACTCTTATTCAACACAGTACTGGAGGTTCTGGCCAGAGCAATTAGGCAAGAAAAAGGAATAAAAGGAATCCGAATAGGCAATGAAGAAGTGAAACTCTCGCTGTTTGCAGATGACATGATCTTATATAAAGAAAACCCTAAAGAATCCATTGGAAAACTATTAGAAATAATCAACAACTACAGCCAAGTGGCAGGGTACAAAATCAACTTACAGAAATCAGTTGCATTTCTATATACCAACAACGAACTAACAGAAAGAGAACTCAAGAAGAAAATCTCATTTACAATTGCAACAAAAAGAATAAAATATCTGGAAGTAAATTTAACCAAGGAAGTGAAAGACCTATACAATGAAAACTATAAGACATTACTGAGTGAAATCAATGATGACATAAAGAAATGGAAAAATATTCCATGCACTTGGATTGGAAGAATAAACATTGTTAAAATGTCCATACTACCTAAAGCAATCTACAGATTCAATGCAATCCCAGTCAGAATCCCAAGGACATACTTCACAGAAATAGAACAAAGAATACTAGCATTCATATGGGGCAACAAAACACCCCGTATAGCTAAAGCAATCCTGAAAAAGAAGAACAAGGCTGGAGGCATCACAATCCCTGACTTCAAAACATACTACAAAGTGATAGTAATTAAAACAGCATGGGGGCCGGCCCCGTGGCTTAGCGGTTAAGTGCGTGTGCTCCGATGCAGGCTGCCCGGGTTCGGATCCCGGACGCGCACAGACGCACTGCTTCTCCGGCCATGCTGAGGCCGCGTCCCACATACAGCAACTAGAAGAATGTGCAACTATGACTTACAACTATCGCTTGGGGCTTTAGGGGAAAAATAAAAATTAAAAAAAAAAAAAAACAGCATGGTACTGGTACAAAAACAGACACACAGATCAATGGAACAGAATTGAAAGTCCAGAAACAAAACCTCATATCTATGGGCAGTTAATCTTTGACAAAGGAGCTAAGGACATACAGTGGAGAAAGGAAAGTCTCTTCAATAAATGGTGCTGGGAAAACTTGACAGCCACTTGCAAAAGAATGAAAGTAGGCCATCTTCTTTCACCATACACAAAAATTAACTCAAAATGGATCAAAGACCTGAAGGTGAGACCTGAAACTATAAAACTCCTGGAGGAAAATATAGGTAGTACACTACTCATCATCAGCCATAAAGGGATCTTTTCGAATTCCATGTCTACTCAGACAAGGGAAACAAAAGAAAAAATAAACAAGTGGGACTTCATCAGATTAAAGAGCTTCTACAAGGCAAATGAAACCAGGATCAAAATGAATAGGGAACCCACCAGCTGGGAAAAAATATTTGCAAACCATATATCTGACAAGGGATTAACCTCCATAATACATAAAGAACTCACACAACTGAATAACAAAAAAACAAACAACCCAATCAAAAAATGGGCAGAGGAAAAGAACAGACACTTCTCCAAAGAAGATATACAGATGGCCAACAGGCACATGAAAAGATGCTCAACATCACTAATCATCAGGGAAATGCAAATCAAAACCACACTAAGATATCACCTTACACCCATTAGAATGGCTATAATCACCAAGACAAAAAGCAACAAATGCTGGAGATGCTGTGGAGAAATGGAAACCCTAATCCACTGCTGGTGGGAATGCAAACTGGTGCAGCCTCTATGGAAAACAGTATGGAGATTGCTCAAAAAATTAAAAATAGAAATACCTTATGATCCAGCTATCCCACTACTGGGTATCTACCCAACAAACCTGAAATCAACAATCCAAAGAGGCTTATGCACCCCTATGTTCATTGCAGCATTATTCACTATAGCCAAGACATGGAAGCAACACAAGTGTCCCTCGACTGATGATTGGATAAAGAAGATGTGGTATATATATACAATGGAATACTACTCAGCCATAAAAAAGACAAATTGTCCCATTTGCAACATGGATGGACCTGGAGGGTAATAAGCCAGAAAGAGAAAGACAAACAGTGCATGATTTCACTCATATGTGGAAGATAAACCAACACACGGACAGATAGAACTGTTTGGTGGTTACCAGGGGCTAGGGGGGTGGGGGGTGGGCACAAGCGATGGAGGGATGCACTTATATGGTGACTGATAAACAATAATGTACAACAAAAATTTCAAAATAAAAGAAAAAAGAAAAAAAATGGGTATAGAAAGAAAGTATCTCAACATAACAGAGGCCATATATGACAAACCCACAGCCATCATCATACTCAACAGGGAAAAACTGAAAGCCATTCCTCTCAAAACAGGAACAAGACAATGGTGCCCACTCTCACCACTCCTCCTCAACATAGTACTGGAGGTTTTGGCCAGAGCAATTAGGCAAGAAAAAGGAGTAAAAAGAATACGAATAGGCAACAAAGAAGTGAAACTCTCACTGTTTGCAGATGACATGATTCTATATATAGAAAACCCTAAAGAATCCATTGGAAAACTATTAGAAATAATCAACAACTAGAGCAAAGTTGCAGGGTACAAAATCTTTGCATTTCTATATGCTAATAATGAACTAAAAAGAATTCAAAAAGAAAATCCCATTTACAATCACAACAAAAAGAATAAAATATCTAGGAATAAACTTAACCAAGGAGGTGAAAGACATATACAATGAAAACTATACGACGTTGTTGAAAGAAATTGATGAAGACATAAAGAAATGGAAAAACATCCCATGCACATGGATTGGAAGAATAACCATAGTTAAAATGTCCATACTACCTAAAGCAATCTACAGATTCAATGCAATCCCAATCAGAATCCCAAGGACATTCCTCATTGAAATAGAACAAAGAATACTAAGACTCATATGGGGCAAGAAAAGGCCCCAAATAGCTAAAGCAATCCTGAGAAAAAAGAACAAAGCTGGAGGCATCACAATCTCTGACTTCAACACATACTACAATGCCACAGCAATCAAAACAGCATGGTACTGGTACAAAAACAGGCACACAGATCAATGGAACAGAATTGAAAGCCCAGAAATAAAACCACACATCTACAGACAGCTAATCTTCGACAAATGAGCTAAGAACATACAGTGGAGAAAGGAAAGTCTCTTCAATAAATGGTGCTGGGAAAACTGGACAGCCACGTGTGAAAGAATGAAAGTAGATGAGTTTCTTTTGCCACACACAAAAGTTAACTCAAAATGGATCAAAGACCTGAAGCTGAGTCCTGAAACTATAAAACTCCTGGAAGAAAATATAGGCAGTACACCATTTGTCATCGGTCATAAGGGGTCTTTTCAAATTCCATGTCTACTCAGACAAGGGAAACAAAACAAAAAATAAACAAGCGGGACTTCATCAGAATAAAGAGCTTCTACAAGGCAAATGAAGCCAAGATCAAAATGAAAAGACAACCCACCAGCTGGGAGAAGATATTTGCAAATCATATATCAGACAAGGGGTTAATCTCCATAATATATAAAGAACTCACACAACTGAACGACCAAAAACCAAACAACCCAATCAAAAAATGGGCAGAGGATATAAACTGACGCCTTTCCAAGGAAGATATACAGATGGCCAATAGGCACAGGAAAAGATGTTCAACACCACTAATCATCAGGGAAATGCAAATCAAAACTACACTAAGATATTATCTTACACCTGTTAGAATGGCTATAATCACCAAGACAAAAAACAACAAATGTTGGAAAGGTTGTGGAGGAACAGGAATTCTGATTCATTGCTGGTGGGAATGCAAACTAGTGCAGCCTCCATGGAAAATAGTATGAAAATTCCTCAAAAAATTAAAAATAGAAATACCATATGACCCAGCTATCCCACTACTGGTTATCTATCCAATGAATGTGAAATCAACAATCCAAAGAGGCTTATGCACCCGTATGTTCACTGCAGCATTATTCACTATAACCAAGAAGTGGAAGCAACCCAAAAGTCCCTCGACTGACAAATGGATAAAGAAGATGTGGTGTATATATATATATATACAATGGAATACTACTCAGCCATAAAAAAAGACAAAATCGTCTCATTTGCAACAACATGGGTGGACCTGGAGGGTATTACATTAAGCAAAATAAGCAAGAGAGAGAAAGACAAACACTGCATGATTTCACTCATAAGTAGAAGATAAACTAATACACGGATGGAGAGAACTGTTTGGTGGTTACCAGGGGCAAGGGGGTTGGGGGGTGGGGATAAGGGGGGAAGGGATGCATTTATACAGTGACTCACAAACAATAATGTACAACTAAAATTTCACAATGTTATAAACTATTATGACATCAATAAAAAAATTATATATATATACATATGACCTTAATACAATTTTCCTATCCAACAAAATAAAATTTTTGATAATCTAATAACCAGTATGTGTTCAGTTTTTGCCAACTGTCTCAAAAATATCTTTCTATAGTTTAAATCAAAATCCAAGCAAGAGATCAACAAAAATGGTCCAGTAAGAACCACTGCAAGTTTGCTCCCTCCATAAAAGCAATGAAAAACCTACCACATGTCATCAGAATCAACTTTCACAGAACTCTAGGAATTAACCAAAGGCTTGCAACAATGCAGAGAGTGTTCAGTTTAACAAGAGTAGAATCTTGGTAAGAACAGCAAGCTTTGTAGTGTTTTCAGCTTACCCTAGTACCAGATTTTAAATCAGCTATTTTAAATGTGTTCTGAAGAGCTAAAGGAAATCATGGCTAAAGAACCAAAAGAAAGAAAAATGATATCTCGCCAAATAGAGAATATCAGTAAAGAGACAGAAACTATAGAGAGGAAACAAATAGAAATTCTAGAGTTGAAAAGTACAATAACAGATAAAAATTTCACTAAAGGAGCTCAACAATAGACAAAACCAAGCAGTAAAAAATCAACAAACTTGAAGACAGGTCCATTGAAAATAACCTGAGGAACAGAAAGAAGAATGAAGAAAAATGAACAGAGGCTCAGAGACCTATGGGACACCATGCAGCATACCAACATACACATAAGAAGAAGAGAGAAAGGGCAGAAAGCGTATTTGAAGAAATAATGGCTCTAAACTTCCCATATTTGATGACAAATATTAATCTACATATCCAAGAAGCTCAACGAACTCCAAGTAGGATAAACTCAAAGAGATCCATACCTAGACACATCATCAAACTCTCAGAAAACAAAGACAGAGGGAGAATTTTGAAAGCAGCAAGAAAGAAGTGACTCATCATATACAAGGGAAAATACTTTGAAATGAAGGAAAATTAATACACAACATACTAAAACACAATATACCAAAACTTATGGAGTGAAAGTAGTGATCAGAGGGAAATTAATAGCTATAATTTGCCTATATTATTAAAAAGAGTGAAAAGACAACCCACACAATGGGAGAAAATATCTGCAATTCACATCTGATAAGGGACTTGTATTTAGAATATATGAAGAACTCTTACAACTTAATAATAAAAAGACAAATAACCCAATTAAAAAATGGGCAAAGGATCTGAATAGGCATTTTTTCCAAGGAAGATATGCAAATGGCAAATGCTCAACATTAGTAATCATTAGAGAAATGCAAATAAAAACCACAATGAGATATCACTTCACACCCAAAAGGGTAGCCAGAATAAAAATTTAATAACTGTTGGCAAGGATGTGGAGAAATCTGAACCCTGTACCCTTGTACACTGCTGGTAGGAATGTAAAACTGGTACAGCTGCTATAGAAAATGGCCTGGCAATTCCTCAAGTGATTAAACATAGAGTTACTATATGACCTAACAATTCCACATCTAGGTATATACCCAAAAGAAATGAAAACATGTCCACACAAAATCTTGTACACAAATTTTTATAGCAGCATTATTCAGAACAGCCAAAAGGTGGAAACAACCCCAATATCCACCAACTGATGAATGAATAAACAAAATGTGGTTAATCATAGAGTGGAATATTATTCAGCCACAAAATGGAGTAAAGTAATGACACATGCTACCGCATGGATGAACCTTGAAAACGTTATGCTAAGGCCACAAAAGACCACATATATGATTCCATTATTATAAAAGTCCAGGATAGGGAACGCTATAGAGACATTAGATTAGTGGTTTCTTAGAGCTGGGTGGGGAGGATGGGAGGATAGGGGGAGGTACAAGGTTTCTTTTTGAGGTGATGAAAATGTTCTTAAATTAACTGGAGTAATGGTTGTACATATCTGTGAATATACTCAAAACCATTGAATTGTACACATTAAATGAGGGAACTGTATGGTATGTGAATTATATTTCGACGAAGCTGTTTAAAAAAAAAACTCATGGGGCCAGCCCCGTGGCATAGTGGTTAAGTTTGGCACGCTCTGCTTCAGCGGCCTGGGTTTGCAGGTCTGGATCCTGGGAGCAGACCTACACCACTCGTCAGCCATGCTGCGGCAGCAACCCACATACAAAATAGAGGAAGATTGGCACAGATGGTAACTCAGGGCGAATCTTCTCAACAACAACGACAAAAAAAACCTCATACTCATGTCATTGCAGTATTATTCACAATAGCCAAGACACGTAAGCAACCCAAAAGTCCATCGATGGATGAATGGATAAAGAAAATGGCATATAGACATAAAATGGAATATTATATAGCCTTAAAAAAGAAGGAAGTTCTGTCACATGCTACAACATGAATGAACCTTGAGGATATTACGCTAAGTGAAATAAGCCAATCACAAAAAAACAAATACCATATGATTCCACTTATATGAGGTATTTAAAGTAGTCGATTTCATAGAAACAGAAAGTAGATTGGTAGTTGCCAAGGGGCTGGGGGAGGAAAAAATGGGGAGTTGTTAAATGTGTATAGAGTTTCAGTTTTGCAAAATGAAAAAGTTCTAGAGATCCATTGCACAACAATGTAAATATAGTTAACACTACTGACATGTACACTTAAAAATGGTTAAAAAGATAAACTTTATGTTGTGCTTTTTACTACAATTTAAAAAAGAGAGAGCAGGGCTGGCCCGGTGGCATAGTGGTTAAGTTCACACACTCTGCTTCAGTGGCCTGGGGTTCACAGGTTTGGATCCTGGGCACGGACCTACACACCACTCATCGAGCCATGCTGTGGAGGTGTCCTATATAAAGTAGAGGAAGATGGGCACGGATGTTAGCCCAAGGCCAACCTTCCTCAGCAAAATAGAGGAGGATTGGCAACAGATGTTAGCTCAGGGCTAATCTTCCTCACAAAAAAAATGAGAGAGAGATCCCTGAGGCTGAACCATAAGATGCTCAGCATTTTAGGGATGGTAGCCATGGACAGGCCCAGGTCAACAGAGTCCAACATGGCTAGAAAATAGTCCATGGGCTCATGGAGACTATGCTCAGTCTGAATCACAAACAGGACAGCAGCATTCTCCAGAAATGCAACAACATACACAAAGAAAAGGGGAATCCAATCCAGATGCACACATCTTCCAGCCCTGGAATGCCCAAGAGGAGGAATGAAGAAGGATGGAACTGGATGTCGTTAGGAATGGACATCCTCCCTGCCACTGTTGGTGATTGTGTATATCAGAGTTAGATGTCAACTTTCCATTAATGATTCTTGCTCTACTTCCTTCTTTTTCCAGATTCCAGGTAAAATGCAAAATAAAATTGTAATATTCCTTTTCTCCCATTCAATGTTATCCAAACTTTTTTGCATCCTTACTTTGAACATCAGATGGCTCCAGGAACAGAGCCAGCCTCCCTCTTCCCCAGATCATTCCCATCCAGAAAAGGGTGAACAGGAAGACAGGGGAGAAGAATATCATCTGTCAGTGGATATTCAGGGTAAGGAATACGAATTTTAGAAGTGGGGTAATGTCAACAACATGGCTGAATAAGATATCCCTGGCGTATGGTCCCACTCAACAGCAACAATTTGGCATCCCTCCACAGACAAAAGTGCCTTGTAGGAGCTGTGGGATCCAGCACCATACACCAAGGGATGTGGCAGAAGTCTCATCCACTGTGCATCAGGTAATAGTCATACAGACGTTGGCCCTGGCTTTGGACCTTGCAATGGCCTGTAAACTGCCTCTCAGCCACAGTCTGGGAAACCCTAGAGAACACTGTCTTAGACAAATACCCACAAATGAGACAGCCTTCATGGAAGTCCAGGTTTCCAGTGGAGAAGTTCTAGCACACCACTGGAGAAAGAAAATACAAGTTTGGATGCACTGGAGAGGGAAAGAGGAACAGTTTGACTTTACCCACGTCACCCCTCCCCTAAGGCAGCACAGCTCAGTGCCAAGTGAGACCTTCTTGGCTCTTGATTTCTCCCACAGAGGAAAGTGAGAGCATGCGAGTGAGCACCTAGCTTCCCTAGCAAGATATTGCCAAAGAGGCCCATTTCTCACTCCATCCAGAGTACTGAGTCATGAGCTGCATGACTGGGGGGTGGGAAAATGCTGAGAGAGTGGCAGATAGGACTTTCTGAGGGCACTAGAGGGATGCAGATCCTACTAGCTGCATTGCCAACTCCAACAAGAAGCCCGCCCACAAGCTGTTGGGAACACAATTCCTACAGATCCCCCCTCAACTGGCTCACAGGCACCCCAGTGCTCTGCATACCTCACCTACACACACCCCTACCCTGTGGCCAGCTCTCTGCACACTCCTGATGCTTGGTGCTGAGAGTAAGCTTTGGCAGATGGCTAGTGAGCACACGTAGAAAGCCAGCCTGAGTCTGCAGGCCAGGGAGAGACCATAAACTTAAACTTTAGCTCTGCCCTTGGGAAAACAAAAAGGAGGCTGTCAGCACCCGGTCTGGTGTGTTGTAGGATCAAGAGAAAGCATACAATCTTAAGAATTCTGCCACAAGAGGAAGCAAGAAGTGTGAAGGTGGCATATCCACAGAAGGTCTGAGAAAGCCTCAGAATCCCTAGCAGGACTGATGGAAGGGATTTCTCTCCCAAAGTCAGTTAGCAAATATTGGAGGAGGTGACTGCTACTGCAAATGTGAAGACAGCAACACAAGACTTCAAGAAAAGTGAAAAATCAAGGCAACATGACACCACCAAAGAATCACAATAATCTTTCAGTAACCGACCTCAAAGACATGGAGATTGGCACTTTACCTGATAAAGAATTCAACATAGCTGTTTTAAGGAAGTTCAATGAGCTACAAGAAAACACAGAAAGATAATTCAATGAAATCAGAAAAACAATACATGAATAAAATGGGAAGTTTAATAAACAGATAGAAATCTGTTAAAATTTAAAAAAGAACCAAACAGAAATTCTGGAGATGAAGAATATGATGAATGAAATGAAAAATGCAATAGAGAGCATCAACAGCAAAACGAATCAATCAGGGGAAAGAATTTGTGAATTAAAGACATGAATTTTGAAACTATCCAGTCAGAGGATAACAAAAGAAAAAGAATGAAAAAGAGTTTTAAAAGCCTATATGATCTATAGGATACCCTCAAGAAGAAATCTGCAAATTACTGGAGTCCTAGAAGAAGAGAGAGAAAAGGGGGCAGAAAGCTTATTTAAAGAAATAATGGCTGAGAATTCCCAAATCTGGGAAGAGATTTAGATATCCAAGTTCATGAGGCTCATAGGTCACTAAACAAACACAACTTCAAGAGATCTTTTCCAAGATATGTTATGATAAAAGTGTCAAAAATCAAAGACAAAGAATGAATCTTACAGGCAGCAAGAGAAAAGAAGCTTGTAATTTACAAGGGATTCCTCATAAGGCTATCAGTGGATTTCTCCACAGAAACCTCACAGGCCAGGAGACAGCGGGATGATATATTCAAAGTACTGGAAGAATAAAACTGCCAACCAAGAATACTCTATCTGGCAACGCTGTCCTTCAGAAATGAAGGAGAGGTAAAGATTACTCCAGACAAACAAAAGCTAATGGAGTTCATCACCACTAGATGTGCCTTACAAGAAATGCTGAAATGAGTTCTTCAAGCTGAAATGAAAGTACTCTAATTAGTAACATGAGCATATGAAAATATACAACACACTGGTAAAGGTAAGTATATAGTCAAATCCAGAATACTCTAATACTGTAATGGTGATGTGTTAACCACTTAACTCTAGTATAAAGGTTAAAGGACAAAAGTATTAAAAATAATTATAGGGGCTGGCCCAGCGGCATAGTGGTTGAGTTCACGTGGTCCACTTCGGCGGCCCAGGGTTTGTGGGTTCAGATCCCAGGTGTGGACCTACACACACACACACACACACACACACACACAGCTCATCAAGCCAGTTGTGGCAGCATCCCACATACAAAATAGAGGAAGACTGGCACAGATGTCAGCTCAGGGACAATATTCCTGAAGCAAAAAGAGGAAGATTGGCAACAGATGTTAGCTCAGGGACAATCTTCCTCACCAAAAAATAAAAATAAATAAATCTGATTTCTTTAAAAAAATAATTATAGCTACAATAATTTGTTAATGAATCCACAGTATAAAATGAGGTAAACTGTGACATCAAAAACATTAAAGGAGGGGGAGTAAAAGGGTAGAATTTTTGTATGTAATTGAAGTAAAGTGGTTATCAACGTAAAATAGACTGTTCTATCTATAAGATTTTTTATGTAAGCATCATGGTAACCACAAAACAAAAACCTACAGTAGATATACAAAAGATAGGAGAAGGGAATCAAAGCATACCACTATGGAAAATCATTAATTCACCAAGGGAGGCAGCAAGAGAGGAAGAAAGGAACAAGGAAATTATAAAACTGTCAAAAAACAATAAGATGGCATTAGTAAGTCCTTACTCATCAGTAATTACTCTTAATGTAAAGGGCTTAAATTCTCCAATCAAAAGGCATAGAGTGGCTAGATGGATAAAAAAAACAAAATCCAGCTACATGCTGTCTACAAGAGACTCACTTAGCTTTAAGGACACACATAAGCTCAAAGTTAAGGGATGGAAAAAGATATTTTATGCAAGTAGAAACCAAAAGAGGGCAGAGATAGCTACACTTATATCAGACAAAATAGACTTTAAGCCAAAAACTGTAACAAGAGACAAAGAAGGCCATTATTATATAATGATAGAAGGGTCAATTCATCAAGAGAATATAACAATTATAAGTATACATGCACCCAACATCAGAGTACCTAAATACATTAAGAAAATACTAATAGATCTGAAGGGAGAAATCGATAACAATACAATAATAGTAGGGGAATTCAATACCACACTTTCAACAATGGATAGATCATCTAGACAGAAAATCAATGAAGAAATGTTGGACTTGAACTATACTTTAGAACAAATGAGCCTAACAGGGATATACAGAATATTCCATCAAACAGTAGCAGAATACACATTCTTCTCAAGCACACATGGAACATTCTGCAGGATACATCATATAATAGATCACAAAATAAGTCTTAGTAAATTTAAGAAGATTTAAATCATACCAAGTATCTTTTTCAACACAATGAAATGAAACTAGAAATCAATAACAGGAGAAAAATTGGAAAAGTCACAAATATGTGGGAATTAAACAACACACTCCTCAATAGCCAATGGGTCAAAGAAGAACTCAAAAGAGAAACAAAAAATAATCTTGAAACAAACTAAAATGGAAAAAAAAAAACATAACAAAACTTATAGGGCTCAGCAAAAGCAGTGTTAAAAGGGAAGTTTATAGTGATAAACACCTGCATTAAAAAAAATCTCAAATAAACAACCTAACTTGACAACTTAAGAAACTACAAAAAGAACAAACTAAACCCAAAGGTAGCAGAAGGAAGGAAATAACAAAGATCAGACTAGAAATAAATAAAATAGAGGCCAGAAAAACAATAGAGAAGATCAATGAAACTAAGAGCTGGTTTTTTGAAAAGATAAAATTGACAAGCCTTTAGCTAGACTAACTAAGGAAAAAAAGAGAGGAGACAAATAAAACCAGAAATGAGAGAGGAGACATTACACCTGATACCACAGAAATATAAAAGAGCATAAGAGACTACTATGAACAATCATGCACCAACAAATTAGATAACCTAGAAGAAGTGGATAAATTCCTAGAAACATACAACCTACCAAGACTGAATCATAAAGAAAATGAAAATCTGAGCAAATGAATAACAAGTAAGGACATTTAATCAGTAACCAAAAATCTCCCAACACAGAAAAGCCCAGGACCAGATTGCCTCCCTGCTGAATTCTACCAAATATTTAAAGAAAAATTAATACCAATCATTCTCAAACTCTTCCAAAAAATGGAAGAGTAAGGAACACTCACAAACTCATCTTACAAAGCCAGCATTACTCTGACACCAAAGCCGGATAAGGACACTATAAGAAAACTACAGACCAATATCCCTCATAAATATTTTCAACAAAATATCAGTAAACTGAATTCAACAGCATATTACAAGGATGATACCATGATCAAGTGGAATTTATCCCTGGGATGCAAGGATGGTTCAACATATGTAAATCAATCAATGTGATACATCACATTAATAGGATGAAAGATAAAAATCATATGATCATCTCAATAGATGCAGAAAAAGCATTTGACAAAATACAACATCCAAACATTGCCGAAAGAAACTGGAGACCTAAATAAATGGAAAGACATCCTGTGTTTATAGATTGGAAGATTTAATATTGTTAAAATGCCCCAAATTGATCTATAGATTCAATGTAATCCCTATCAAAATTTCAATGGCCTTTTTACAGAAATGGATAGCTGACCCTGAAATTCACACAGCAAGGGACTCAAAATAGCTAAAATAATCTTGAACACAAAGGAACAAAGTTTGAAGACTCACACTTCCAATTTCAAACCCTACTAAAAAGCTACAGTAATAAAAACAGTGTGGTACTAGAATAAGAATAGACGTATAGATCAATGAAATACAAGTTAGAGTCCAGAAATAAACCCATACATCTATAGTCAACTGATTTTGACAAGGTCGCTAAGTTCAATGAGTAAAAATTCATCCATTCAATGAGTAAAAACTGTCTTTTCAAAAAATAGTACTGGGACTAGAAATCCACATGTAAAAGAACAAATTTGGACCCCTACTTCACACCATATACAAAAATGAATTCAAAATGGATCAAAGACCTAAATGGAAGAGCTAAAATTATAAAATACTTAGAAGAACAGATAAGTGTAAACCTTAGTGACTTTGGGTTGGACAACAGTTTCTTAGATATGACACTAAAAGAACAAGCAACCAAAGAAAAAATAAATAAATTGGACTTCACGAAAATAAAAAACTTTGTGTGTCAAAGGACACTATTGAGAAAGTGAAAAGACAACACACAGAATGGGAAAATATATGTGCAAATCCTATATCTGATAAGGATCTATTATCCAGAATATATAAAGAACTCTTACAACTCAACAATAAAAAGACAAATAGTCCAATTTAAAAATGAGCAAAAGATTTGTACAGACATTTCTCCAAAGAGATATACAAATGGTCAATAAGGCCATGAAAAGATGCTCAACACTATTAGCCATCAGTCACTGTGGAAAACTGTCTGGTAGTTCCTCAAAATGTCAGAGTTACCATAACGACCCAGCAATCCACTCGTACATATATACCCAAGAGAAATGAAAATATGTGTCCACACAAAGACTGATATGTGAATGTTCACAGCAGCGTTACCAATAATAGCCAAAAAGGGGAAACAACCTAAATGTCTGTCAACTGATGAATGGATACACAAAATATGGTATATCCACACAATCCATACAGTATATCCATACTGATACATGCTACAACATGGATGGACTTTGAAAACATTTTGCAAAGTGAAAGAAGCCAGACAAGGGCATTTGCATGATCCCATTTATACGAAATATCTAGAATAGGCAAATCCATAGAGACAGAAAGTAGATAAGTGGTTGACAAGAGGGAATGGTTAGTGATTGCTAATGGGTATGGGGTTTCTTTCTGGGTGATGAAAATGTTCTGGAATTAGATAGTGCTTATGATTGCACAACTATCTCTCTGTTCAAATAACTGGTGTGGTTTCTGTCTCCTGGCTGAACCCTGACAGGTATACAGGGAGCCTGGAATCAACTGTGCAAGGGTCCAGGTGAGAGATAGGGAGACATGGACAGGGGGTGGTTGCAGTGAAGCTGAAGAAGAGAGACTGGCCAGACCTCCATGACTGAGTCACAATGGGGAGGGGACTGCTAAGGCAATATGCTCAGGCCAAAGACATGTTGGCGGCAGAATAAAGATGAAAGTGTTGGGGGGTTGGTTGATAAGTACCTATTTCACTACTCTGTCTCCAGCAACAGCCTAGCATTTTTAGACTCCCCTGAAAAAAAAACAACAGGGGCCGGCCCTGTGGCTTGGTGGTTAAGTGCGCGCGCTGCAATGCTGGTGGCCCGGGTTCGGATCCCGGGTGCGCATCGAGGCACCACTTCTCCGTTCATCCTGAGGCCGAGTCCCGCATACAGCAACTAGAAGGATGTGCAGCTACGACATACAACTATCCACTGGGGCTTTGGGGGGAAAAAAATAAAATAAATAAAATCTTTAAAAAAAAAAAAAAACAGGGTTTCTTTTTAAAGAAACTCAACCAGTTTTCAAAAACTATTGCCCCAAACAGTCCCTGAATAGAGTGTGTGTGGGAGGGGTCCTACAAAGACTGACCTCCTAGCTGAAAGAGACCCTTTACCTCCCCAGGTTGGAACAGAGGCATCTGTACTGACTCAGGATGTGCAATATAATAAATTGGGATGGTTTTCCTCATTAAAAAGACTTCCCAGTTTATAGAATGAGAACAAGCTGCATGTGGTGATTTACTTATTAGTTAGATATTCTAACATCTAGATTGAAATCTTGGCTCCACTTACGACTGTGTAATCTTGAACAAGCTACTTCATTTCTCTGTGCTTCCACTTCCTCCTCTGTAAAGTGGGAATGTTACTAGTTCCTACTCCATAAGATTGTTCAAGAATTAAATTAAAGCCTGGGAGCCCTCTGTGGGAAGCTGTGGGAAATAACAGGTTCTCCCCCTTAATGGGCTTCTCGGTCCTCGTCTCTCCCCCTCCCACCCTTTTTTAAAAAGCAGTTTTAGGTTTACTGAAAAACTAAGCAGACAGCATACAGAATATAGTCAATAATATTGTAATAACTTTGTATAGTTATTTGTAACAACTTTGTTACTGTAATAACTTTGTATAGTTACAGATGGTAACTAGACGTATTGTGGTGATCACTTCATAATATACAAAAAAATCATTATGTTGTACACCTGAAACTAATATAATATTGTATGTCAATTAAACTTCAATTAAAAAGAAAGAAAAATTGAGCAGAAGGTAGAGTTTCCATATACCCTCTCTCCCCCGCCCAGTCCTTCTCCACTGTTTCCCCTATTATTAGCATTTTGAATTAATGTGGTACATTTGTTATAACTGAGGACAATATTGATACATCATTATTAGCTAAAGTCCATAATTTACATTAGGGTTCACTCTTTGTGTTGTACATTCTATGGGTTTTGGCCAATGTATGACATGTATCCACCATTACAGTACTGCACAGAAGTTTCACTGCCCTAAAATCTCCTGTGCTCCACTTACTCATCCCTGCCTCCCTGCACCTCAACCCCTGCAACCACTAAACTTTTCATTGTCTTCATAGTTTTGCCTTTTCTTAATGTGAGAGTTGGAATTACACAGTATGTAGCCTTTTCAGATTAGTTTCTCTCACTTGACAATATGCATTGAAGGTTCCTCCGTATCTTTTCAGGACTTGATAACTTATTTCCTTTTACTGCTGAAAATATTCCACTGTATGGATATACCACTGTTTATCTATTCAGCTATTGAAGAACAACATCTTGGTTGCCTCCAGATTTTGGCAATTATGAATAAAGCTGCTAGAAACATTCATGTGCAGATTTCTGTGTGGACATACGTTTTCAACTCACTTGGATAAATACCAAGGAGTTCAATTGCTGGATCATATGTTAAGAGTATGTTTAGTTTTATAAGAAACTGCCAAACTGTATTTCAAGCACCTGTACCATTTTACACTTCCACCAGCAATGAATGAGAGTTCCTGTTGCTCCACATCCTTGCCAGAATTTGGTGTGGTCAGTGTTTTAAATTTTAGCCATTCTAATAGATGTGTAGTGGCAGCTCGTTGTTTTAATTTGCAGTTCTCTAACAACATATGATGTCAAGCATCTTTTCATATGCTTATTTGCCATCTGTACATCTTCTTTAGGGAAGTGTCTGTTCAGATCTTTTGCTTATTCTTAATTGGGTCATTTCTCCCCCTTATTGTTCAGTTGGAGGAGTTCTTTGTATATTTTGGATATCAGTCCTTTACCAGATGTCTTTTGCATATATTTTCGCCCAGTTTGCCAGTTTGTGTCTTGTCTTTTCATTCTCTTAACAGTGTCTTTTGCAGAGCAGAAGGTTTTAATTTTAACCAAGTCCAACTTACCAATTTTTTCTTTCATGAATGGTGTTTTTTGGTGTTGTTTCTAAAAACTCATCACAAAAACCAAGGTCATTAGGTATTCTCTTATGTTATCTTCTAAGAGTTTCATAGCTTAGCATTTTACATTTAGGTCTTTGATGCAGACTGAGATATTTTTTGTGAAAGATCTTTGTCTAGATTCATTTGTTACATGCGCATGTCCAGTTGCTCCAGTGCCATTTGTTGAAAAGACTATCCTTTCTCCACTGAATTGTCTTTGTTTCTTTTTCAAGATCAGTTGACTATACTTGTGTGGTCTCTTTCTGGACTCTATTCTGTTTCACTGATCTATTTGTCTATTCTTTCACCAATACCACACTGTCTTGATTACTGTAGCTTTATAACAAATCTTGAAGTCAGACAGAGATAGTCCTCCAACTTTGTTGTTCTTCTTCAATATCGTGTTGGCTATTCTTGGTCTTTTGCTTCTCCATATAAAATCCAGGACCAATTTGTTGATAACAACAAAATAACTTGCTAGAATTTTTACCAGAATTTTGTTGAATTATAGATCAAATTGGGAAGAACTGACATCTTGATAATATTGATTCTTCCCACCCCTGTACCTGGAATATCTCTCCATTTATTTAGAATTTCTTTCATCAGAGTTTTGTAGTTTTACCCCATATAGATCTTGTACATGTTTTGTTATATATATACCTAAGTATTTCTTTTTTTTTTTTTTGGTAAATGGTATCACATTTTTTATTTCAAATTCCAGTTGTTCATCACTGGTATATAGGAAAACAATTGACCTTTGTATATTAACCTTGTATCCTGCAACCTTGCTATAATCACTTATTAGTTTCAGGAGGGTTTTTTGGTCAATTCTTTGGGATTTTCTACACAGATAACCATGTCATGTGTGACAAACTCGGTTTTATTTCTTCCTTCCCAATTGGTATACGTTTTATTTCCTTTTCTTGTCTTATTGCATTAGCCAGGACTTCCAGTACAATGTTGAACAGGAATGGTCAGAGGAGACATCCTTTCCTTGTTCCTGACCTTAGCAGGAAAGTATCTAGTTGCTTACCATTGAGTTTGATGTTAGCTGTAGGTTTTCCGTATATGTTCTTTATCAAGTTGAGAAAGTTCTCGTTATGCCTAGGTTACTGAGAGTTTTTATCAAGAATGGGTGTTGGATTTTGTCAAACGCTTTTTCTGCATCTATTGATAAGATCATATGATTTTTCTTTACCTTGTTGATATGATGTATTACATTAGTTGATTTTCAAATGTTAAACCAGCCTTTCATATCTGGAATAAATTCCACCTGGTTATGGTGTATAATTCATTTTATATATTGTTGAATTCAATTTGCCAATATTTTTTGAGGATTTTTGCATTTATGTTCATGAGAGATCTGTAGTTTTCTTTTCTTGTAATGTATTTATTTGGTTTTAGTATAAGGATAGTGCTGGTTGCATAGAATGATTTAAGAATTATTCCCTCCGCTTCTATTTTCTGGAAGAGATTGTACAGAATTGGTATCATTTCTTCCTTATTGTTTGGTACAATGCACCAGTTAACCCACTTGGGCCTAGTGCTTTTTTCAATTTACTTAATAGATATAGCCCTATTCAGATGTTCTATTTTTCTTTGTGTGAGTTTTGGTAGAGTGTGTCTTTCAAGGAACATGGGTCCATTTCACCTAGGTTATCAAATGTGTGGGCATAGAGTTGTTCATAATATTCCTTATTATCCTTTTAATGTCCATGGGATCAATAGTGACTGACCCACTTTCATTTCTAATATTAGAAATTTGTGTCTTCTTTTTTCTTAGTTAGCCAGGCTAGAGGTTTATAAATTTTATTGATCTTGTCAAAGAACCAATTTTGGTTTTGTTTTTCTCTATTGATTCTCTTTTTAATTCCACTGATTTCTGCTCTAATTTCTTTTCTTCTTCTTACTTTGGATTTAATTTGATCTTTCTCTAGTTTCCTAAAGTGGAAGCTTAGAGGGTTGATTTTAGATCCTTCTTCTTTTCTTATATATGCATTTAATGCTATAAATTTCTCTCTAAGCAATACTTCTACTACGTCTTACAATTTTGATGTTGTATTTTCATTATAATTTAGTTGAAAATGTATTTTTACTTCTTTAAGACTCCTTCTCTGACCCATATGTTATTTAAAAGTGTGTTGTTTAATCTCCAAGTATTTGGGGATTTTCCACTTATCTTTCTCTTATTGATTTCTGGTTTAATTTCATTGTGGTTTGAGAGTATACTTTGTATGATTTCTATACTTTTTAATTTGTTAAGGTGTGTTTTATGTCCCTGAATGTGGTCTATCTTGGTGAATGTTCCATGTGAGCTTGAGAAAAATGTGTATTCTGCTGTTGTTGGATGAAGTATTCCATAAATGTCAATTAGATCTAATTGTTTGATAGCGCTATCTAGTTCAACTATGTCCTAACTGATTTTCTGTCTGTGGGATCTGTCAGTTGCTGATAGAGGGGTGTTGAATTCTCCAACTATAATAGTAGATTTGTCTATTTCTTCTTGTAGTTCTCTGTTTTTGCTTCATGTATTTTGGTTCTCTGTTGTTAGATGCACATGCATTAAGGATTGTTATGTCTTCTTAGAGAACTAATTCTTTTATCAGTATATAATGCCTCTCTTTCTCCCTGATAATTTTCTTTGCTCTGAAGTCAGCTTTGCTTGAAATTAATATAGCTACTCCAGCTTTCTTTTGATTTCCGTTAATGAAGTATATCTTTCTCCAACCTTTTAATTTTTTTCTTTTTAAAATATTTGTGATAAAATCCACATTACATTTACCATCTTAACCATTTTTAAGTGTACAGTTTAGTAGTTTTAAGTATATTCACACTGTTGTGCAATCAATCACCAGAACTTTTTCTATCTCTTTTCTCTTAATCTATCTGTGTCTTTATATTTAGAGTGGGTTTCTTATAGACAATATATAGTTGAGTCTTGCTTTTTTAATCCACTCCGACAATCTCTGTCTTTTGATTTGTGTATTTAGACTATTGGTATTTAAAATGATTACTGATATAGTTGGATCAATATCTACCATATTTTTTACTATTTTCTATCCATTCTCCTCATTCTTTTTATCTTTTCCTTTCTGACTTCTACTCTTTTTCTGCCTTCGCTGGTTTTAATTAAGCATTTTACATGATTCCATTTTCTCTCCTCTCTTACAATATTATACTATTTTTTCAAACTTTTTTTAGTGGTTGCCTTAAAGTTTGCGGTATGCATTTACAACTAATCTAAGTCCATTCTCAAATAGCATTATACTGCTTCACAGATAGAGCAAGTACCTCATAACAGAGTATTTCCAATTCCTCCCTTCTCTTATAACATCGTTGTCATTCATTTCACTTACCCATGAGCTATAATCACTGAATGCATTGTTGTTATTATTATTTTGAACAAATTGGTGTCTGTTAGATCAATTAACAATAAGAAGAATAAAAGATTTTATTTTACCTTCATTTATTTCTCCTCTAACACTCTTCCTTTCTTTATGTAGATCCAAGTTTCTGATGTATATCATTTTCTTTCTCTCTGAAGAGCTTCTTTTAACATTTCTTGCAAGGCAGCTCCATTGGTGACAAATTCCCTCAATTTTTGTTTATCTGGGAAGTATTTCTTCTTCATTTTTGAAGAATAATTTTGCTAGTACAGAATTATACATTGTTTTATTTTTCTTTTAATACTTTAAATATTTCACTCCACTCTATTCTTATTTGTACGGTTTCTTTTTTTTTTTTTTTTTTTAAAGATTTTATTTATTTTATTTTTTCCCCCCAAAGCCCCAGCAGATAGTTGTATGTCATAGCTGCACATCCTTCTAGTTGCGGCATGTGGGACTCGGCCTCAGGATGGACGGAGAAGTGGCGCCTCGATGCGCACCCGGGATCCGAACCCGGGCCGCCAGCATTGCAGCGCGCGCACTTAACCACCAAGCCACAGGGCCGGCCCTATTTGTACGGTTTCTGAGGAGAATTCTGATGTAATTCTTATCCTTGTTCCTCCATAGATAAGATTTTTCCCCTCTGGCTTCTTTCAAGGTTTTTCTCTTTGTCTTTAATTTTTCTGCAGTTTCAATATGATATGCCCAATTGTAGATTTTTTGGTATTTTTCCTGCTTAGTAGTCTCTGAGATTCTTTGATCTGTGGTTTGGTATCTTTCATTAATTTTGGAAAATTCTCCAATCATTATTATTTCAAATATTTCTTCTGTTCCTTTCTATCTTTTTTCTTCTTCTGGTAGTCCCATTATGTGTATGCTACACATTTTGTAGTTGTCTGATAGTTCTTGGATATTCTGTTCCATATTTTTCATTCTTTTTCCTCTTTGCATTTCAGTTTTGGAGGTTACTATTGATGTATGTTCAAGCTCACCGATTCTTTCCTTGGCCTTGTGTAGTCCACTGATGACCTCATCAAAGGCATTCTTCATTTCTGTTAGTGTTTTTGATTTCTAGCATTTCCTTTTGATTGTTTCTTGGATTTTACATCTCTCTGCTTACATTACCCATCTGTTCTTGCATGTCGTCCACCTTTTCCATTATAGCCCTTAGTATATTAATCAGTTGTTTCAAATTCACAGTCTGATAATTCCAACATATTTGCCATCTCTAAGTCTGGTTCTGATGCTTGCTCTTCCCAAGCTGTGTTTTTTTTTTATTTTAGGATGCCTTGTAGTTATATGCTGAAAGCCAGACATGCTATACTACATAAAAGGAACTGAGGTAAATAGGCCTTTAGTGTGAGGCTTTCTGCTTACCTGGCTTGGAGTTAGGCTGTGCTTACTGTTTGCTATAGCTGTAGATATTAGAGGCTAAAATCTCCTCTGGTGTCCTTATTTTTGTCTCCTCTTTTGTCTTTGTGTTTCCCTAGAGACTTCTTAAATGATGTCTGAGATGTGCAGTTCTTTCCGTTGTAATCCAATTATTATGCAGGGGCTTTGTTGATGTGGTAGTAAGGTGTTGGGGGAAGGGAAGCACTCTATAGTCCTATAATTAGGTGTCAGTCTTCTACTGAGCTTCTGCCCCTGGGCTTTGACCTTCACAAGTGTTTTCCAGTTGTTGGGTTCCCCCCACCCCTGCCCTGCTTAGCTGAGGCAGAAAGGCTAAAGGGCTGGGCTTGGGTATTTCCCTTCCCAAATGTAAAAGGCTGCAGTGGGCTGGAGTTGGGTATTTCTCTTCCCTGGGTAAGTTAGGCTCTGGTTATACAGTTTCTCTTGAGGATAGGACATGTTAAGGAGAACAGAATGCTTTGGATGTATTTTCAAAATAGCTACTATTCCATTCCCCCTGCTGGAAACACAAAGAGATTTTTCTTTACTCTCTACTGTGGGGACCTCGTAGGGCTCCTGGAGGTAAAACTTACAAAGATGTTGGGATCCTCCCTAAGGTGGGCCCCCTAACAATTTTTTTTGCGTGCTGAGGAAGATTAGCCCTCAGCTAACATCTGTGGCCAATCTTCCTCTTTTTTTGCTTGAGGAAGATTAGCCCTGAGCTAACATCTGTGCCAGTCTTCCTCTATTTTTCACTTGTGTCACTGCCACAGCATTGCTGACAAGTGGTGTAGGTCCATGCTAAGGATCCGAACCTGCAAACCCTGGCAGCCAAAGCAGAGCATACAGAACTTTAACCACTAGGCCATGAGGCAGCGCCCCCCCCCCAAATTTTTTAACTCGCAAGCTTGTCTACACAGAGCCTCCACAAATTTGTCAATTACAGTTTAAGTTTTCCTACTCAGGTACTGGCTCCATCAGTGGCTTCCTTTCCTGAGCTTTTGCTTTTGGTAAATTGTGATTCTCTGTATCTACCTGTCTCTCCAGTTTTATGAGCAGCAATTTGCCCCATAAGTTCAATTCTCTGATGGATCTAAGAAGAGTAATTGATTTTCAATGTGTTCAGCTTTTTTCTTGTGAGGATCGCAGTGTTGACTTCTAAGCCCCTTACATGCTGGACAAGAAAACCCTCATCTCCTTTTTGGGAATCAATCTGTGAAGGGAACAGAAGGATTCTTGGGCAAAGGATATTTGGACAAGGGGTCTCCTTACTAAGGCTGGACCATATGCCCAGACCAAAGGCCTTCCCGGTTGGAAAATCAGAACAACACAGGCATCCCCTTTGCCAGGAAGCCTACATGACTACCTTAGGCTGGTCAGAAGCCCTCCTCTAAACCCTGTGCAGACCTCTATCATTGTACTTTTGTCAGAAATTAGGAGTCTCTCGTCTCTCTCTTATTGGTCATTGGGTAAAAGCCAGAGGTCTAATCCCAGAATTGGGTCCAAGGGAGAAGCCTATGCTTCAGCAAAAATCTTTCTAAAATAGTTCCCAAATTGAAGTACACCAAGGCCCAAACAGAGGTCTGAGGACCAGGGAAGGTAAGACTCACAGTGAGCCGACAGGAAGAGGTCCAGACAACCTCCCCCAGGGGGATGACACAAAGGGTGCAGTACCTACCTGCTCCCATCCTATATTTTAGGGGTGGGTGGGGTCCAGGACAGGGTGGACACTTGCAAAATGTAATGAAATTGTCTCTCTCTGAAGCAGTCTGTATACTCCTAGAGATCAGGGCATGTTAGATTCCTCAGAGCACAAGGCTGGCACAGAGTAGCCCCAGTAAGTACTTGACCTGAACTGATCCTTAGGAAGCCCAGAGCACAATATTGGGCAGCACAACAAGCAAGTAGTCAGCCCACAAGCTCTCACATCAATTTATTCTGGCCCTCCTCTCCATGGAGAGTCAGAGAACAGGCTTCTCTGACTTAGGCAAGTGCCCCATCATGGAGATTCAGAGACTTCAGCACTGAGAAGATCCATCTCTCTTGGAACCAGACAATGAACAGCTGAAGCAGGATAAGTACAGAGATTAGCCAGGAAGCTGAGAGCCTGAACACATCCAAGCTGCCCTACTGTGTGGCCCAAACGGACCAGCACCAGGCAAAGCATATCACAGATGCCCTGGAAAACAGAGACTAAGCCCACAGCTTGTGTGACAGCAAGCAGAGTTTAATCAAGGGTGTAAAACCAGGATGACCCCAGCCTCTTCAGTTACATTAATTTCCTTTTTCTTCTGAGGACACAGGCAGAAAGGAAGCCTGTTTTCTAACAAGAATCCAGAAATCAGTCTCCATCCCCAAGCTGTTTTACGTGGACTGGTTCAGATCTCTCTCACTCTGGTTCGCTTGTAATCTGTTTTCAAGCATTTTCCTTCCTTGAGAAAAGAAGTCTTCTCACATGATTCATCTGTCTTTTGAGGCACTGGGTGTAAGGGAAGGCACCTTGGAATTAAGCTGCCATTACACTAGCTGTTTCCTCTGCCTAGAACACTCTTCCCCAAATATCTGCATGGCTAGCTCCCTCACCTCCTTTATCCTTCAAATCTTTACTCAAATATTACCTTCTCAACAAGGCTTTATTATAATGGGCTCCCTCAGCATTCCCAATCTCCCTTACTTTGCTCTATATTTTTTCATAGCTCTTATCAACTTCTCTGTCTTTGCTTTTTCTGTAGTTTGAATATGATATGCCTAGTTATATCATATAACTTACAATATGTGTTGACTGTGTCTTAGTATTACTAGAATGTAAGCTCCATAAGAGCAGGAATTTTTGCCTGTTTTGGTCACTGATATCCCAAGCACACAGAAATGGCACATAAAAGGTATTCAATAGATAAGTGTGTGAATGAAAAGGGAAACCTAGGTTCTGATCCCACCATCACTTACTCCAGCTATTTGCCTTAGGCAATTTGCTTCCCTCTGGGCCCCAGTTTCTTCATCTATGAGATAGGGTCCAAGCATCCACCTTGCTGGATTATGCATGTGAAGTGCCTGGCACAGTGCTTGACATGAGCAGATAGTTAATAAATGGCTGGCCAATTGACATAATTATTGACCCCCTCAAACTCTTCACCTTCCATCTCTTATAAGTACCCTTTACTCAGGGGCATCACCAAGGCAATTAATGCGGCAGAGCCTTCAGGTCTGGGGCTATGATGAGGGGATGAGGGCACGAGGCCGTGAAAAGCTCAAAGATCTCAGGATTCTCTTTCCTGTGCCAGCTGGGCTGACTCTAGAGCAACTGGCCTCAGGCTCTCAGCAACCCCACCCCCCAGTTATATGGCAGCAGAAGATCTGGAACCAACCTTGGGCCCTGTGAGAAATCTGAGCCCTCCTTTGAAGTACTATACCACATTTGACACAGTTGATTTTCTAAGTCCTCTGACCACCAGGGATCAAGCCCGCAACAGGGAAGGGATTCAGAGCTCACCAGGACCTCACAGATGTGTGAAGAAGATCAGGCCACTACATACACAGGAAACTCCTCCTACTGCTTGGCACCTGTGGGATGAAAAGAGGATGCTAAGAAGCGGGTTCCCCAGTCAGAGGTTAGGGTCCCAAGCTCTGGAGCCAGCCTGGGTTCACGTCCTGCCTCCATCACTCAATAGTTGTGGATTCTTTGGTTCCCTAAGCTCTCCAAGCTTCAGTGTGCTTACTGTAAAATGAAGACATTAACAGTGCCCACCTCACTGGACTGTTATGGGGATTAAGGGAGATATGCTTATGAAGCGTCTTAGCACACTACCTGGCATCCAACTATAGTAATGACCATTAAGTCATTTTCAAAGGCCTTTAAACACCAGATGAGTCCTATCAGACCACCTTGCCAGCAGTGGCTTTGGCCAGTAGGAACCATATAAACCAAGGCTGTGAGGTAGGAAGAGGTGAACCATAACCATGCCTTCAGGACTGTTCAACTCAACCAGCCAGAGAGGGGACAGCTTCCTCTAAAACCTCAAATTTTAATTTCTAATCTTCTCTAACAGTCTGTCAAACCAATTCTGCAAATTATAATCTTCCGTTGGTGACCAGAACTCAGTGGTGTATATATGTGTTGTATGTATGTATCATAAATCGAGAAACAATTTATTCATGTCTTTATCCAGTCAACTAATGTTTACTAGACACCCAATCTGTGCCATGCTTCTGCATGGGATACAGCCTGCAGGATACAACCCTGCAATGGGATATAGCCTCTGCTCTCAAGGAGCTCACAGGTAATGGGAAAGACGAGCACACAAACAATCCCAGTAGGACTAGCACAGTATTTCACCAGAAACATGCCGGGGGTACAATACAAGCTCAGCAGAAGGGCAATTACCCTAGAAAGGGAGTTCAGAAAAAGCTTCTCAGAAGAAAGCACTTCTGGGCTGTTTTGAAAAATGAGTAGAACACGGTGAGGAGGCAAAGGCCACACCCAGGTGTCTGTGTTTCATCTGCTCAGCTGGATCACACAGCTGGAGAGGTCACTGAAAGGGCCAGATTGCACAGGGCCTTGAATACTAAGGAGCATGATGTGATCCATGTACATGTGAAAACCAGGAGTTTGGACTTTATCCTGAAGGCTGTGAGGAGCCATTACAAAATGTATAAGCAAGGTAGAACCTAGCATATTATTAATTTATTTCTTAAATTATTCATTTCTAAAAATAGAAACACCAGGTACACATGCACACAGTACAAAATTCAAAAGGTCCAAAAGGGTTTATGGTGAAAAAACTAAGTCTCCCTCCCAATCATTTCTCCTAGCCATGCAGCTCCCCAACCCAGAGGTAACACTTGCTACCACTGTCCTGTAGATCTCCCCAGAGATCCACTCAATCACTGTTTGCACAAGGCAGAGAATGGTGACACAGTAAACACACAGTTTTGTGGCTTTTTTCATTTATTATCTTTTGGAGATTATCCCTATTAGTACATCTTCAGTTGCCACATTCTTTTTAACAACCCTGGAGTACTCCAATGAGAGAGATTAAGATTGTTTTAGACTAGCATTGCAGAAGGTGCCTGCGCTCTGGCTGGGGCCTGGAGAAAGGAAGGGAGCTGCAGTTGGCACAGCTCTTTGCCCTCCCCTATTCTCCTTCCCTGGATGTGGACATGATACCTGGAGGTGATCAGCCACCTCGACCATGAGACAAGACCATGAAGCAATAGGCCAACATGCTAGGGACAGCAGGGACAACAGACTGGAAGGTAAAAGGAGCTGAGCCCTGCATGACTGCACCAATTTGGCCAGCCTGCCTCCTGGAGTATCGTTATGTGAGGAAAATTAGTCCCTATGTATTTAAAACAATGTAGTTGGTTTTACCTGTAAATGATGGCACTCCTAATTGAGAGAGAAGTTTCCTTCCCTCTTTCCTTTCCTTTTTTCATCCTGTTTTTCAGAGATTCCACCCAGAGTTAGGGAACCCAATGAAGAAAGCCAGGGACCTAGTTTTATAACTGTATTAATCATATCTTTTATTTTCTGTATTCTGATACTTTGACATCTGGGGTCTTGCTAATCCTGGAGGGACTGCCCCCACCAACGTTAGCCAATTTCTAGAGATGGTAAACAACTCGCCTGTAAGTGCACTTTTCAAATGCAAGCCAACCAATCCAGGCCATTCCCCCAACCACCTGTTTTATCAGGCTCCACCTGCTCTAATCACCCCAGGGTGAGCTACTAGATAACAGGGATGCCACCTATGCCCCAGAGCACACTGAAATTATTCAAATTGCCCAATCCTAAACCTGCTTACCCTACGTCACCTGTTCCTTCCCATGGGAACCACAAGAAAGGCTCTGGCCCAGTTTCCCCAACTCCCTCTGCCTCGCAACTGACCCCGGTGCTTCCCTGTGTGGCCCCCGTGGCATGGCTTGTGCCTGCATTGGGATCTGTGAGTATAACAAACTATCTTTTCAATGGTAGCTGTCTCCTGATCTGTTTGCCTTACCATACCTAAATAATAATAAAACTATATTAAAACAATAACCAGAAACTCTTTTCTCTGGATCCTCCAGAAGAGTGGCAGAGTGCGGCAAACAATTACAACTGCCTCCCTCTTGCCCTACAGCTGTGACTAATAAGTTCTTAGAAGACAGGGACCATATTTTAAACAACTTTGTCTCCTCTCTACAGTATTAGGAATAATGCATTGCACCAAATAATGGTCCAAAATGGTCCTCAGAGAACTCACAGTTCAGGTCAGAGACAGACATGTAAACCAGCAAGAACAATGTACTCTGTAAATGCTCCAATGGGGTAGTGCACAAAATAGTGTGGGATAAAGGAAGAATAACATCTGATTTTGTTGGGCAGTTGAGACAGGTTTCACAGAGCGTTTGGGGTAAAACTTAGATGAATAGGACTTTGCCAGGCAGCCAAAGGGAGCAGATTATTGGGGTATAGAGAGGGATGGGTAGGAAACATTCTAGGCACAGACAGGGGGAAAGAGGAGAGCAAGGTACATTCTGGTAACTCTTCTCCAAACCCAAGAGACAACTGTTGCCTCTCTCTGAGGCTGAGGAGGAAATCATCCTTTCTTTTTTTCATGACTCAAAAATCTAGCTCCAGTGGCTGTGGCTAGGGCACTTAAAGATTTGTTGAATGACTATTTAGACTTTATTTTTTTTTAAACAGTTTTATTTATTTATTTATTTTTTATGTGTGTGAGGAAGATCAGCCCTGAGCTAACATCCATGCTAATCCTCCTCTTTTTGCTGAGGAAGACCAGCTCTAAGCTAACATCTATTGTCAATCCTCCTCCTTTTTTTTTCCCCCAAAGACCCAATAGATAGTTGTATGTCAAAGTTGCACATCCTTCTAGTTGCTGTATGTGGGACACGGCCTCAGCATGGCCGGAGAAGTGGTGCGTCGGTGCGCACCCTGGATCCAAACCCTGGCCACCAGTAGCGGAGCGCGCGCACTTAACCGCTAAGCCACGGGGCCAGCCCTGACTATTTAGACTTTAAAAGCAATTTACCAACTGCGTTCAACATTAGTAGCTACTTATTAACACTCAGTTCAATTAATATTCTGTTTGATTATTTACAATAAATGCTAATTACTAAATATTACACAAATTTCTTTATACTGGCTTCTAAATATATACCTAGATTAATCAAAATGCTGGTCAAATCTACAGACCCTCTTCCTTAGATAGAATCCCTTCTTCTTGATCCATTTAGGACCTTTAAAAAAAAAGATTTATTCTCCAGCAGTCCATGGTTGAGTGTGTCCCACCATCTCCCCTCCCCTGAAGATGCTCCAGGTAAAGGTCAGGACGGATGCCACATGTTTTGCTTCCCACCCAATGGCTAGGTAATCTGTGCAGCAGAATAATTTTTTGTGTGTGTGTGAGGAAGATCAGCCCTGAGCTAACATCCATGCCAATCCTCCTCTTTTTGCTGAGGAAGACCGGCCCTGAGCTAACATCTATTGCCAATCCTCCTCCTTTTTTTCCCTTTTTCTCCCTAAAGCCCCAGTAGACAGTTGTATGTCATAGTTGCACATCCTTCTAGTTGCTGTATGTGGGACACCGCCTCAGCATGGCCGGACAAGTGGTGCGTCGGTGTGCACCCGGATCTGAACCCGGGCCACCAGTAGCGGAGCGCGCGCACTCAACCACTAAGCCACAGGGCCAGCCCCCCAGAATAATTTTTTACAGCATTAATTTGGATCAGGTCTTTACATTCTATACATACTCACATATTCACAATTTCAAGCAAACATCCAGGCAGTGGGCAAGGAGAGCCAAGTCAATGTGAAGGCAAAAGCTCTCCATTATCTTTTGTAGAAACTCAAATCCTGAGATTAGGATTAAGCTGGGTACTCAAGAGGTAGAGGGGATGCAGACCAGCAGCTTGCTGAGAGGGCAGAATCTGGAAGGTTGGGGAAGGAACTGTGAGTCTCTCAAGGAGTGGACATTGAGGTCCTGCTCCCCAGTGCTCAGGAGTGACCTGGTGCATGGGGGTGAATCTCCGACACCCAGGTTCCAAGCCCCACCCAAGATTCTGGGGTCATAAGAAAACACCCAAGCTATCAGACTTGATGAGACCGCCAGGATTGGACAGTGGCTGTTTGAGAAGCAATCTGATGACTGGAAGGGCCTTCCCAGCGTCTTGGTGCAACATAAGATCTGGATACCTTTGCACAATCTTGGGAGTTTGGGGGAGCCCACCAATAAGGCAGATAGTGGTAGGGGTCTTGATAACAGAATTAAATTTAAGGAAAACAAAGACATGCAATATTTCCTGCACATATTAATCTATGGATTGAAAAATCATACCAACTATACATTTTCCCTTTGATTCCTCAGGACAGTTGAACCAGGAAAACTCTGCGCCAGCAGGCTGGCAAGCATGCACTCAACCAGGAAAACGAGTATTTGGGGCTTTATTTTATGGGTCCACTACCAGATAGGCGAAGGATAAAGGCCTTCTTCCCTTCCCTTTGTATTCCTAATAAGAAATGAGGAGACAAACTAGACAACAGAGCAAAAGCAGTTTCTTCGTTGCAGCTGGGGAAGAGACAGAAAGAATGACGAAATCCACCGGCTCAGGGAGAGAGTCAGGAAGGAAGTATCCAAAATGTCAGTGGGGAGCTGAATGACCCAGCATGAGTGTTTTGAGCACACAGCAGGCCCAGCTGAACTCTCGCTGGATTTGTCCCAGGCAGAGCAAAACTAGGTCCCTTTGAATACACAGGACCCAAAGCTCTTCATACAGGAAGTGCCTCTTATAGAAAGAACCTGACTGAGTCTTTGGGGAAACTGCTGCACCACGCAGCAGCAGCTAAGAGTAGGTGTGCCACACAGCGCCATGTGGGTCCAAATTGTGGCTCTGCTTGGTCCTGTCTCTATAAAGTCATAACCTTTGGTTGTGTTGGGCAGCTGGTGGCACAGGTGAACAGGTACCCTTTGCAGGAGAGAACATGATGGAATTTCACCTTCAGGAAACTTGGACCTCACCTCAAATCTACCTGGTACAGGTATAACTATAGTGAAGAGCAGAAGAGAAAGTCTAGTTATAACTCTTAGAATTCTAATCCCAGAATATGTTTGCTAGTTATCAGTTATTTAGAAAACTAAAAAAGTGTAAAAGAGGCCTCACCTCTTGACCCTGTTCCCAACTCACTACCACATTCCAGCAGAAACTGAAAAGCTGAATGAGGGGAATCTTATTGCTGCTCTAGTTTGGAGAATCTCCTCCTCTTCCTCTCCTTGTCACTTTTGCCCATGTACAGTGGTTTGAAAGCGAGAAAAGAAGAAACTCTTACAAGAAAAAAAATCTTACCACATTCCTCCAAAAATTCTAAGGAAAAGAGATCCAGATCCTGCGATTCATGTTTTAGATCCAGTATGGTCTGAATTTTCTATTTGGAACCTTTAGAAAAGGGTTATACCTACGTTTTCCCTTTTTATTTCTTTTTATTTACTTTCTATATTATCACATATCTTCTTCAAGAAGATGTCTTGTTCTCTGTAAACTGGACATAAAGCTCTTTTTCTTGGAATGGGAGGAAGGATGGTCTTTGACTTGCCTCGTTGTTGAAAAGAGCTTTAAGGTCTAGCATATTCCAGACACTTGAAGTCCATTTTAACTCTAATATCCTATCATTCCAAAAAGTGTTTTCCAAAGTTTGTTTCACTGAATAATAGTTTTTCCAAACTGTTTAGTGAATGAAATAGTCTAAGGTCAAATAATTTTGAAAAAAGATATTTTGAAAATCTCTCCTCCTTGAAAATTTATGGTGTTCAGTAGTATATTCAAGATGCTGAGAAGTCATGAAGTAAAGAAATCAGTTTATCTGGCTTTTTCAAATATAAATGACTCAATAACCCCCTCTTTCACATAATACCCATAAACATCCACCTGACTTCCCTGGGAAAAGCTGTCCTTAGGAACACAGGAGCATTTGGTTTCCTAAATGTTACAATGAGGATCAATCAATAACTCTAATCAGTTTTAAGGAAATAATCCAAAATTCAAAAAAAGCTCTATACAGAGAAGTTAATCACAATGTTGTTTGTAATAGCAAAAACCTGGAAACAACTAAAATATCTTAAAATAGGGATTGAGAAAATATGAAATGGTACAATCATATCAGAATATTATGTAGCTGCTAACAATATTTATGAAGAATTCTCAAAAACCTATAAACTCATCAAATTATATACATTAAATATATTCAGCTTTTAATAAACTATATCTCAATAAAGCTGTTTAAAAAAACTACAAAAATGTTTATAAAATGTCAGGTGAAACACTGTATATATAGCATGTTCTCAACTACATACAAAATATGTGTAGAAAAATATATTGATTTAAACATCTTTTGGGTCTGGTAATATCGTGGACTAGAGCTCTTGAAACTCATCTACTACGTAATATTTATAAATATTTGATATAATATTTTTAAGGCCTCACTTTTAGGTGGTTTGATGAGCCTGCAAGGAAGGAAGGAAAGGCCAATGAAATTAGGAACTTGATCAGAGTGGAAGAAGCGTGAGCTTTTAAGAGGCTGAAAGCTTTGGAATAGTCTAGAATAATCTAGAATGGTGGTTCTCAGTAGGGATGGCATTGCCCTCCAGGGGGCAATTAGGGAATAAGTGGGGGCATTTTGGGTTACCACAACTGGAGGCCACTGTTGGCATTTAATGGGTGAGGGGTCAAGAATGCTAGACATCCTGAAAGGCACAGGGTAGCCCCTCACGACAAAGAAGCATCCTACAAATCTCTGGCCATTGATGTAGGTGAAACACATGCTTACAATCATTTGAGCCTACGGCCTAACCTTCTTTTACATGATTTTAATATATACAGAATTTTTCAGGAATTCAACCACTGTGTAAATCAAGGGAAAACTAAACTTCGTTTTATTTGGAAATTTGTCAAGAATTGTGCATCATTTTGGAAAATGACACTGCCAATGGCAATGCCACCATGGTATTTAAGTCACCAATACAACATACACACATCAGTTGGCATTTTTAGTATTTACATTCTCATGTTTACAACTATGGTGAATCTACATATAGTGGGGTGAGTGCTTGATTACTTCATTATGTCTTCTAGTATGGCGGAATCTGAGCATTTATATATTAAAATACTTAAAATTTTACCACAAACTACCTTTCTATTATTCCTTCTTTAAAGCACATTTATGGTATTGTACTGATTTGGGTTGAAATGATGCAGAATCATGTGCAATTGTCTACAAATTTCATTCCAGTGAAGTAAATGAGACATTACAAAATATTTGTTGTAAAAGGGGGCATTCAGTCTGATGAGATTGAAAATCACTGTAGTATATACTCCCTAAAAATTGCTTTTCTCATTTAACAATAAGACTTAGAAATTTTTACATATGTAGCATGGATGTACTATAGTTTATTTAAATATTTACTATTAGTGGACATACAGATTATTTCTAATTTTGTGCTGTTAGAAACAACGAATGTAATGAAATCTTCCCATATACATCTTTGTGCACATGTGCACATCAGGGATAGATATTGAGAAGTAAAACTGCTAAATCCAGAGTAGATGTATTTTAACCTTTAAAAGGTACTGACAGGGGCCGGCCCGGTGGCACAAGCAGTTGGGTGCGCGCGCTCCGCTGGGGAGGCCCGGGGTTCACCAGTTCGGATCCCGGGTGTGCACCAACGCACCGCTTGGCAGGTCATGCTGTGGCAGCCTCCCATATAAAGTGGAAGAAGATGGGCATGGATGTTAGCCCAGGGCCAGTCTTCCTCAGCAAAAAAAGAGGAGGATTGGCAGGTGTTAGCACAGGGCTGATCTTCCTCACAAAAATAAATAAATAAATAAATAAAAGGTACTGACAAATTTCTTTCTAAAAAGGCATACCAACTTACACTCTCACCAACAGTACATAAAAATAACCTTTTCTCCACATCTTTTCCAACACTTGAGTTTTTCAATATTTTTAATATTTGTAAATCTTTGGAGATAAAAATTGTTTCTCATTTCAAGTTGCATTTCCCTAACACTACTCAAGTTGAATGAATATCTTTTCAAATATTTCTTGGCCATTCTATTGCCTTAGTTAATTTGAATTCATATCTTTTGCCCTTTTTTTTCTTTGGGGTTGATTTTTAGGAGTTCTTCATATATTCTGACTATAAATTATTTGTTTGTTTAATACATATGTTGGAAATTACTTTCTCCTAGTCTGTTGCTTAGCTTTTAACTTTGGTCATACAGAAGTTTAAAATTTTGATAGTCAAATTTATCACTGTTTTCCTTTATTGCTTCATAGTTTTTGTTCTTCTTAAAGAAGGCTTTCTCTACCTCATCATTTTCAATGGCTGTATAATATTCCATTGTATGGATATACCATAATTTATGAAATTCTCTCTCATTATTAGAAATTTAGGTTGTTCCATCCTTTCATTAATATAAATAATGCTGTGGAAAACAACTAAGTGTTCCACTTGATATTTCTAATATATATCTTAGGGCCTAGCAAACTAAGCACCATAAGTGTTTCTTGAATGGCAGAGGGGAGAAAGGCAGGAAGGTTCTTCCACACTGACATTCAAGGCATGTTAAAAAATGCAGCCTGATGTCAACCAAATTATGGGGGAATTAGCCCTACAATTCTACTTCTTTAGCCTGTCTAATCAGGAACTGACTCTGCTTCTAAAATCTAGGCATGGAAGTAAAGCTTCACTTTCCCCTTCCAAAGGATGGAACAACTACCTGAGACACCTTTAATCACATACCTGAGTCCTCCTTCTTATCCTGACTTCAGTTTTAGGGCGCCACTTTGCTTGGTGAATCTTCAAATTTTACTTCTTAGAAGGTAGTAAATGAGCCTGAGAAGATGAGGCAGAGGGAAGAGAAGCCAAAGACCCAGCAGGTTGAGCTGCCACCGATTTGTGAGATTCAGCTCTATTTCCAGCAGGTGCAGTTTCATCTCTTGGAGGTGGGGCTTCATTTCCACTAGGTAGGGCTCCATATCCTGCAGATGGGGCTCCATATTCCACTGGTGGGGCTCCATATCCTGCAGGTGGGGCTACGTATCCTACTGGTGGGGCTCCATATCCCACAGGTGGGGCTCCATATCCTGCAGGCGGGGCTCCGTATCCAGGAGGCGGGGCTCCATATCCCTCCAGGGGGGCTCTATATCCCTCTGGTGGGGGTCCATAGACAACAACTGGGTATGCTGAGAAGGAAAAAAAATCAATTACTCATTTTTGTTAGAGTGGACAAGGAAGCAGTGAGAAGAAAGAGTAAGAAAAAATAATGCTGAAGCAAACTGACAAAGGAAGAGAATTCAGGCAGAATAATGCTAAAGCCAGACCCTTCAGCCACCACCAGTTGAAGGCTTTATCATTTCCTGTCGTGGAGGGATTCAAATTAACACGAAAACAACACTACAGTTATATCTCTACATTACTTATAGCTGTGCACCAATATATATTTTACTTAATAAAGTTTGTTTTTATTATGAAAAAAGTAATACATGCTCAATGAGGAATACGTATTTGGAAAAGAGACAAAAGATGAATTTTTAAAAGTCATCTATAATTCCATCATCAAAGACAAAAACTTAATATTTTAGTGTATTTTTTGTAGGATCTCTGTTAATATTTTTTTTTTTTTAAGATTTTATTTATTCAGTTTTTTTCCCCCCAAAGCCCCAGCAGACAGTTGTATGTCATAGGTTCACATCCTTTTAGTTGCTGTACGTGGGACTCGGCCTCACGTTGGACGGAGAAGTGGTGCCTCGGGGCGCTCCCGGGATCCGAACCCAGGCCGCCAGCATCAGAGTGCGCGCACTTAACCGCTAAGCCACGGAGCCGGCCCTCTGTTAATATTTTTTAAACAATAATGATTATAAGAACCATACAATTTTTTATCTGGCTCTTTTTATTTGACATTATAAGAACTTCTTTATATTATTAATGTATTTCATAAATTAAAAGCTGGACAATATTTTATCATATGGATAGGTGCTACTTAATTCTACTGTTGTAGAAGAGCATGTTGTTTCCAACTTTCCAATTAATAGTACAACAGACTTTGGTTTTATTTATTTCCTTGGCTACACTCCCACAGTGATTTAACTGGATCAAGGTGAATGGACAACTGTCAAATTATTTTGCTGTAATCCATATTTATATTTAAGCTAACTAGAAAAACGCTTTAAAAGAACTGTCTTGAGAATGCTCAAATAACTAAAAGAAGATGTGGAGAAAGTCAAGAAAACAATGTATGAACAAAACAGAAATATCAATAAAGAGACAGAAAACCTACCAATACTAAAAAGAAATTCTGGAGCTGAAAATTATAATAACTGAAATGAAAAATTCATTAGAAATTTTTAGATTAGAGTAGGTAGAAGAAAGAATCAATGAACTTGAAGATAAGACAATGGAAATTGTCGAGCCTGAGGAACAGAAAGAAAAAAGATTGAAGAAAAGTATACAGAACCTTGGGGACCAGTGGGACACCATCTAGCAGACAAACATAGGCATTGTGGAAGTCCCAGAAGAAGAAGAGAGAGAGAAAAGGGCAGAGAGAATATTTGAGGAAATAATGGCTGAAATTTTCCCAAACTTGATGAAAGACATGAATATAAACATCCAAGAAGCTCAACAAACTCCAAGTAAAATGAAGTCAAAGAGATCCACACTGAGATACATTACAATCAGACCTTCAAAAGCCAAAGATAAAGAGAAAATCTTGAAGGCAGCAAGAGAAGTGAATCATCACATACAAGGGATCCTCAATAAGATAATAAGCAGATTTCTCATCAGGAACTTTAGAGGCCAAAAGAAACTGTCAAACAAAAATCCTATATCTGGCCTTCAAGAGTGAGAGATAGGGCCGGCCCCGTGGCTTAGCGGCTAGGTGTGCGCGCTCCGCTGCTGGCAGCCCGGGTTTGGATCCCAGGCATACAACGAGGCACCGCTTCTCTGGCCATGCTGGGGCCGCGTCCCACATGCAGCAACTGGAAGGATGTGCAACAATGACATACAACTATCTCCTGGGGCTTTGGGGGAAAAAAAGGAGGAGGATTGACAATAGATGTTAGCTCAGAGCCGTTCTTCCTCAGCAAAAAGAGGAGGATTAGCATGAATGTTAGCTCAGGGCTGATCTTCTTCACAAAAAAAATAAATAAATAAGTAAATAAATAAAAAATTAAAAAAAAGAGTGAGAGAGAAATTAAGACATTCCCAGATAAACAAAAGCTGAAGGAGTGCATTACCACTAAACTTGCCCTGCAAGAAATGCTTAAGGGAATCCTGCAGGGTGAAATGAAAGGACAGTAATCTGAAGCCATATGAAGAAATAAAGATCTCAATAAAGGTAAATCATTGGGCAATTATAAAAGCTAATATTATTGTAACAATGGTTTGTAATTCCATATTTTGTTTTCTACATAATTTATTTATATTTACATATATTTATTATTCATAAAGAATTATTAGATTATGTTTTTGGGCACACAATGCATAAAGGTGTAATTTTGTGACATCAACTGAAAGGGGTGAAGATAGAGCTGTAAAGGTGCACAGTATTTATACGTTACTGAAGTTAAGCTGGTAAAAATTTAAATTAGTGTTATAATTTTAGAGTGTTAAATGTAACCCCCACAGTAATCACAAACTATTCTATAATTATAGAATATAGACAAAAGGAAATGAAAAAGAAATTTAAACTTTTCACTCTAAAAAAGTCAACTTGTTTAGTTGACTTCTTTTGTGTTTCAAAAGAAGGCAGTTATGCAGGACATGAGAAACAAAAAAGCTATAAGACATATAGAAACCAAATAGCAAACGACAGAAGTAAGACCCCATTATCAGTAATTACTCTAATGTAAATAGATTAAACTCTCCAATCAAAAGACAGAGATTGGTAGAATGATAAAAACTCATGATTCAACTATATGCTGTGAAGAAGAGACTTACTTTATTTTTTCTTTTTTTTTTTTAAAGATTTTATTTATTTATTTTTTTTCCCCCCAAAGCCCCAGTGGATAGTTGTATGTCGTAGCTGCACATCCTTCTAGTTGCTGTATGCGGGACTCGGCCTCAGGATGAACGGAGAAGTGGTGCCTCGATGCGCACCCGGGATCCGAACCCGGGCCACCAGCATCGCAGCGCGCGCACTTAACCACCAAGCCACAGGGCCGGCCCAAGAGACTTACTTTAGATACAAAGACGCACACATGAAAGTGAAAAGATGGAAAATGATATCCCATGCAAATAGTAACCAAAGGGGAGCAAGAGTGTCTATACTAATATCAGAATTTAAATCAAAAAAGACTTTAAGTCAAAAAAGGTTAAGGAGACAAAGAAGGAAATTACATATTAATAAAATGTTCAATACAGCAAAAAGATATAACAATTAAAAATATTTATACACCTAATGATAGACCATCAAAATATATGAAGCAAAAACTGACAGAATTGAAGGAGAAATAGACAGTATAGTTGGAGACTTCAATATCCTACACTCACAGTAATGAATAGAACAACCAGACAGAAGATAAGGAAATAGAGGACTTTTTTAAAAACACTACTGGATCTAACAGACATATATACAGGACATTCTACCCAACAACAACAGAATACACATTCTTCTCAAGTGCACATGGGACATTTTCCAGCTTAGATCACATGTTAGGCCACAAATTAAGTCTCAATAGATTTAAAAAGATAGATATCATACAAAGTGTCTTCTCCAACCACAATGGGATGAAGTTACAAACCAACAACAGAAGTAAAACTGGAAAATTCACAAATTTGTGGAAATTAAACAACACGCTCTTAAAGACCCAATGGATCAAAGGAGAAATCACAAGGGAAATTAGAAAATACTTAGAGATGAATGAAAATGAAAACACAACATACCAAAACCTACAGGATGCAGCAAAAGTGGTGCTAAGGGGGAAATTTATAGCTATAAATGCCTACATTAAAAAACAAGAAAGATCTCAAATCAACAACCTAACTTAAGGAACTAGAAGAAGAACTGACTAAACTCAAAGCTAGCAGTAGGAAGGAAATAATAAAGATTAGAGTAGAGAAAAATGAAATAGAGAATAGAAAAACAATAGAGAAAAATCAGTGAAACCAAAAGTTGGTTCTTCAAAAAGATCCACAAAATTGACAAATCTTTAGCAAAACTGACCAATAAAAAAGAGAGAAAACTCAAATTATTAAAATCGGAAACGAAAGTGTGGACATTACTATTGACTCTACAGAAATAAAAAGGATTATAATAGAGTTCTATGAACAACTGTACATCAACAAATTGGATAACCTAGAGGAAATGGACGAATTCCCAGAAACACGAAACCTACTAAGACTAAATAATGAAGAAATAGAAAATCTGAGTAGACCTGGTAAGGAGATTGAATCACTAATCAAAAATCTCCCAACAAAGAAAAGTCCTGGACCTGACGATTTCACTAGTAAATTCCACCAAACATTTAAAGAAAAACTAGTACCAATTCTTCTCAAATTTTTCCAAAAAATTGAAGAGGAGAGATCACTTTCTAACTCATTCTATTAGCTATTGTGAATAATGCTGCTATGAACATGGGAGTACAAATATCTCTTTGAGACCTTGTTTTCAATTCTTTTGGGTATATACCCCAAAGTGGAATTGCTAGGTCATATGGCAATTCTATTTTCTACTTTTTTGAAGAACCTCCATACTGTGTTCCACAGTGGCTGTACCATTTTACATTCCCATGAACAGTGCACAAGTGTTCCAATTTCTCCACATCCTTGCCAAGACTTGTTGTTTTCTGGGTTTGATGTTTTGTTTCCTT
This sequence comes from Ceratotherium simum simum, assembly GCF_057802395.1. NCBI lineage: Eukaryota > Metazoa > Chordata > Mammalia > Perissodactyla > Rhinocerotidae > Ceratotherium > Ceratotherium simum. The sequence goes on from NC_141924.1 coordinate 8,684,644, forward strand.
TGTTTTGTTTTGTTTTGTTTTGTTTTGTTTTGATAGTAGCCATCCCGAGGGGTGTGAGAAATGAAAACTTATGTTCACACAAAAACCTGTACATAAATGTTTATAGCAGCTTTATTCATAACAACCAAAACCTAGATAGCAGTAACCCAGTTTTTTTTTTAATTCCTTTGCCATTTATTTATTTATTTATTTATTTTCCCCCAAAGCCCCAGTAGATAGTTGTATGTCATAGTTGGACATCCTTCTAGTTGCTGTATGTGGGACGCAGCCTCAGCATGGCCGGAGAAGCGGTGCGTCGGTGCGCGCCCGGGATCCGAACCCGGGCCGCCAGCAGCGGAGCGCGCGCACTTAACCGCTAAGCCACGGGGCGGGCCCCCCAGATATCCTTCAACTGCTGAATAGTTAAACATATGGTAGTACATCTATACCGTGAAATACTACTCAACAATAAAAAGAAACAAATTATTGATACACGCAATAACCTCAATGAATCTCAAGAGAATTATGCTGAGTGAAAAAAGCCTATCCCAAAAGCTTACATACTGCATGATTCTTTTCATATAACATCCTTGAAATGGCAAAATTATAGAAATGGAGAACAGATTGGGGTTGCCATAAGTTAAAGAGGAGGAGGGTGTGAGAGAGAAGTAGGTGTAGCTATAAAAAGGCAACATGAGGGATCCTTGTGGTGATGGAAATGTTCTGCATTTTGATTGTATCAATGTCAATACCCTGGCTGTAATATTGTACTATAGTTCTGCAAGATGTTACCAGTGGTATAAACTGGGTAAAAGGTATAAGGGATCTCTCTGTATTATTTCTTAAACTGTATGTGAATCTACAATTATCTCAAAATAAAAAGTTTAATTTAAAAAACCATAGTCCCAGCAATAAACAATCCAAAAAGGAAATTAAGAAAACAATTCCACTGAACAAAATACCTAGGAATAAATGTAACCAAGGAGGTGAAAGACTTGTGCACTGAAAACTATAAAACATTACTGAAAGAAGTTAAAGAAGATCTAAATAATGGAAAGACTTCCCTTATTCATGGATTGGAAGACTTAATATTAAGTTAAGACAGCAATTCTCCCCAAAGTGATCTACAAATTCAATGTAATCCTTATCCAAATTACAATGGCCTTTTTTGCAGAAATGGAAAATCTGATTCTTAAATTCATACGGAACTGCAAGGGACCATGGATTGCCAAAACAATAATGAAAAAGAAATAGAAAATAAGAAGACTCAGACTTTACTATTTCAAAACTTACTACAAAGCTATAGTAATCAAAACAATGCGGTGCTGGGATAAAGGTAGACTTACATATCAATGGAATAGATTTGAGAGTCCAAGAATAAATCTAAACATCTATGACCAATTTATTTTCAACAAGAATGCCAAGACCATTCAATGGGAAAACTAGTCTTTTCAGCAAATGATGCTGAGACAACTGGGTAACCACAGGCAAAAGAATGAAGTTGCACTCTAACCTCACTCCATATACAAAAATTAACTCATAATGAAGCAATAACCTAAAAATAAGAGCCAAATTATAAAACTCTTGGATGAAAAAACAATAGGGGTAGATTTTCATGACAGTGGACACTAAAAGCACAAGTAACAAGAGAAAAAATAGATAAATTGGATAAAAAATTAAAAACTTTTGTGCATCAAAGGACATTATAAAGAATATGAAAGACAACCTACAGAATGGGAAAACATATTTGCAAATCCCATATCTGATAAAGGTTTAGTATCCAGAATATATAAAGAATTCTTAGGGGGAAGTCAAGATGGCGGCATAAGCAGACTCGGAATTCACCTCCTCCCGTGGACACAGCCAATTTACAACTACTCGTGGAAAAATTACCCCTGAGACAGAACTGAAAACTGGATAAGAGGAACTCCTGCAACAACGGACAATCCTAACTGAGGTAGAAGAGGCAGAGACTCCCTTCTGGAGAGGAAAAACGCCGCCTTCACAAGCCGCCAGCTTCACGGCCGCCGGGAGCAGCTCACAGGTACACAGCCCTCCCTGGAGGCGCGGGGCCCTGAGCCGGGGAGCGCCCCCGCGGTGGGCATTTTGTGGACCCAGCACAATCGAGACCAGCGGCATAATATCTGACTTTGCCTGCTACTAAAACATTGGGGAGACCCCCAGAAAACCCGGTTCACAAAGAAACTAAAACTGGCTCTTAAAGGGCCCGCACGCAAACTCACCCACTTCAGAAAGCATCCTAAAATCACCAGAAAGAAAGGTGCACAGTGCTGTGGTGAAAAGAGACTCACCTGATAGGCCCTGAGTGCATCTCGGTGAGGGGTGAGACCTCTCCAGGGACTGGGACATTGGCAGCGGCCATTGTTGTGGCCTGGTGTGGGCATGCTGACACAGACTCCGTTGGAGTTCTCCCTGGGGCCTGCTAGCCCAGGGTCTGCCCCACCCGCTAGAGCACCGATTTAATCCAGCTCAGCCAGGGCAGGCAGCCCACCCTAGAGACTGGCCCCACCCAACAACAAGCCCTCAGGCAACTTGTGGGCCTGCATAGATTGGTGACTGGATTCTCTGCAGCCTGGCAACTGAGCTGACTTTAGCGGTGCAGGGTGTGCACAAGGAGCGGGTGGAGAGTGTGGGGCGGTGGCGGAGTGTGTGGGGCTCCCGCCGTGGAGAGACTGAGTCCGCTTGGGGAGGTCGGGGCGCTCACACGGGGCAGGACTGTGTTGACTGTGTGTGTGGACCTGTGGGCGGCAGGGCTTGTCAGCTGCAGAAGACTTGTGCTTCTCAAAGACCCATGTAGGGGGTTTGCCCCACCTTCCAAAGCCTGAAACAATTGGGTACTCCCGTGCCTGAGGCCAGCCCCACCCAGCTGCAATCCTCGGAGAGCTGACAAGAGACCTAATAGGCTAGAGGCTTACAGCAACTGTAAAACCCTGAGCCTAACAACCTGCCACGCTGGGGGCCTACTCACTTAAAAGAAATACTGCACCACAAATGTGGTATTAGAACTTGCAGCCAACTGTGCTGGGGCTCCCCACACCTGATAAAGAGACTGAAGGGCCCACAACAACTACAAGCAGCTGAGCATTACAACAGCTGGCCAGGAGCATAACTCAGCCTCCCTGGGCGCCTACAGGGAGAGCAAACAGGCCACAACAGAAGGACACACGTAGCCCACATAGGGGTCACCCTGGAACATTGAGAACTGAGGGAAGCACACTGGAAGCCTCCTAAGGGATCACTTACATAAGGTCACCTATCCAAGAGCAGGAGACGTAGCTGACCTACCTAATACACAGACACAAGCACAGGGAAAGAGGCAAAATGAGGAGGCAAAAGAATACATTCCAAGTAAGGGAATAGGACAAAACCCCAGAAAAGGAACTAAGTGAAACAGAAATGAGCAACCTACCCGACAGAGAGTTCAAACTAAGAGTGTTAAGGATGCTCACTGATCTGGGGAGAAGAATAGATGAACTCAGTGAGAATGTCAACAAAGAAATGGAAGATATAAAAAAGAACCAATCAGAAATGAAGAATACAATACTGGAAATGAAAAATTCATTAGAAGGACTCAAAAGCAGAGTAGAGGATACAGAAGAACGGATCTGTGAGCTGGATGAAAGACTAGAAGAAATTACCCAAGGTGAACAGGTAAAAGAGAAAAGAATTAAAAAGAGTGAGGACAGTCTAAGGGACCTCTGGGACAACATCAAGCGCACTAACATCTGTGTTATAGGTGTCCCGGAAGGAGTAGAGCAAGACAAGGGGGCAGGGAATCTATTTCAAGAAATAATAGATGAAAACTTCCCTAACCTAAGGAAGGAAACAGACATCCAGGTACAGGAAGCACAGAGAGCCCCAAACAAGATAAACCCAAAGAGGCCCACACCAAGACACATCATAATCAAAATGTCCAGAATTAAAGATAAAGAGAGAATCCTAAAAGCCACAAGAGAATGTCAAGTTACATACAGAGGAAACCCCATAAGGCTATCAGCTGACTTCTCAGCAGAAACCTTACAGGCTAGAAGAGAATGGCACGATATATTTAAAGTGCTAAAAGGAAAAAACTTACAGCCAAGAATACTCTACCCAGCAAGGTTATCATTCAAAATGGAAGGAGAGATCAAAAATTTCCCAGACAAGCAAAAATTAAAGGAGTTTGTCACCAAGAAACCAGTGCTACAAGAAATGTTAAAGGGACTGATTTAAGGGGAAAAGAGAAGACCACAAATAGGAAAAATTGTCTATTTCCATGATAAAAACGTAATGGATACAAATGCACAAAAAAGAGGTTAGATATGATATCAAAAACATAAAAGGAGGGAGGAGGGGAGTTAAAGAGTAGAGCTTTCACACAGACGTCAAACTAAAGAGACCATCAATTTTGTATAGAAGAAGAAAGGAACAGAGAAGGACTACTAAAACACTGAGGAAAAACAGTTAAAAAATGGCAGTAAGTACATACTTATCAATAGCTACTTTAAACGTCAATAGACTAAATGCTCCAATTAAAAGGCATAGGGTGGCTGACTGGATAAAAAAACAAGACCCATATATATGCTGCATACAAGAGACACACTTCAGACCTAAAGACACTCACAAACTGAAAGTGAAGGGATGGAAAAAGATACTCCACGCAAATGGCAATGAAAAGAAAGCTGGGGTAGCAGTACTCATATCAGACAAAATAGACTTTCAAACAAAAACTGTAAAAAGAGACAAGGGTATTACATAATGATCAAGGGAACAATCCAACAAGAGGATATAACACTTGTAAATATCTACGCACCCAATGTAGGTGCACCTAAATATATAAAGCAATTATTAACAGACATAAAACAGAAATAGACAGTAACACAATAATAGTAGGGGACTTTAACATTCCACTTACACCAACGATAGAACATCCAAACAGAAGATCAATAGGGAAACATTGGCCTTAAACGACACACTAGAACAGATGGACCTAGTAGATATATACAGAGCATTCCATCCAAAAACCAAAGAATATACGTTATTTTCAAATGCACATGGAACATTCTCCAGGATTGATCACATATTAGGCCACAAAACAAGTCTCCATAAATTTAAGAAGATTGAAATAATATCAAGCATCTTTTCTGACCACAAGAGTATGAAACTAGAAATCAACTATAGGAAGAAAATCAGAAAAGCCACAAATACGAGGAGATTAAACAAAATGCTACTGAACAATGACTGGGTTAACGAAGAAATCAAAGAAGAAATCAAAAAATACCTGGAGACAAATGAAAATGAAAATACGACATGCCAGAATTTATGGGATACAGCAAAAGCGGTTCTAAGAGGGAAGTTTATAGCGATACAGGCCTATCTCAACAAACAAGAAAAATCTCAAATAAACAATCTAACAATGCACCTAAAGGAACTGGAAAAAGAAGAACAAACAAAGCCCAAAATCAGTAGAAGAAGGGAAATCATAAAAATCAGAGCAGAAATAAATGAAATAGAGACCAAAAAAACAATAGAAAAAATTAATAAAACCAAGAGCTGGTTATTTGAAAAGATCAACAAAATTGACAAACCTTTAGCTAGACTCACCAAGAAAAAAAGACAGAAGGCACAAATAAGTAAAATCAGAAATGAAAGAGGAGAGGTTACAACAGACACCTCAGAAATACAAAAGATTATAAGAGAATACTATGAAAAGCTATATGCCAACAAATTCAACAATCTGGAAGAAATGGATAAATTCTTAGAATCATACAACCTTCCAAAACTGGATCAAGAAGAAGTAGAGAATTTGAATAGACCAATCACCAGTAAGGAGATCGAAACAGTAATCAAAAACCTCCCCAAAAATAAAAGTCCAGGACCAGACGGCTTCCCTGGTGAATTCTACCCAACATTCAAAGAAGACTTAATACCTATCCTTCTCAAACTCTTCCAAAAAATTGAGGAGGGGGGGAAGCTCCCTAACTCATTCTATGAAGCTGACATTACCCTGATACCAAAACCAGACAAGGACACACAAAAAAAGAAAATTACAGGCCAATATCACTGATGAACATCGATGCAAAAATCCTCAACAAAATACTAGCAAATCGCACACAACAATATGTTAAAAAGATTATACACCATGATCAAGTGGGATTTATTCCAGGTATGCAGGGATGGTTCAACATTCGCAAATCAATCAATGTAATACACCACATTAATAAAATGAAGAATAAAAATCACATGATCATCTCAATAGATGCAGAGAAAGCATTTGACAAGATACAGCATCCATTTATGATAAAAACTCTGAATAAAATGGGTATAGAAGGAAAGTACCTCAACATAATAAAGACCATATATGACAAACCCACAGCTAATATCATCCTCAATGGTGAAAAACTGAAAGCTATCCCTCTAAGAACAGGAACCAGACAAGGATGCCCACTGTCACCACTCCTATTTAACATAGTACTGGAAGTCCTAGCCAGAGCAATCAGGCAAGAGAAAGAAATAAAAGGGATCCAAATTGGAAAGGAAGAAGTGAAACTGTCACTATTTGCAGATGACATGATTTTATATATAGAAAACCCTAAAGAATCCACCAGAAAACTTTTAGAAGTAATAAACGAATACGGTAAAGTTACAGGATACAAAATCAACATACAAAAATCAGTTGCATTTCTGTACACTAACAACGAAGCAGCAGAAAGAGTAATTAAGAATACCATCCCATTTACAATTGCAACAAAAAGAATAAAATATCTAGGAATAAACTTAACCAAAGAGGTGAAAGATCGGTACACCGAAAACTATAAAACATTTCTGAAAGAAATTGAAGAAGACACAAAGAAATGGAAAGATATTCTGTGCTCTTGGATTGGAAGAATTAACATAGTTAAGATGTCCATACTTTCTAAAGCCATCTATAGATTCAATGCAATCCCTATCAACGTTCCAACAACATTTTTCACAGAAATAGAACAAAGAATCCTAAAATTTATATGGAACAACAAAAGACCCCAAATAGCTAAAGGAATCCTGAGAAAAAAGAACAAAGCTGGAGGTATCACACTCCCTGATTTCAAAATATACTACAAAGCTATAGTAACCAAAACAGCATGGTACTGGCACAAAAACAGACACACAGATCAATGGAATAGAATCGAAAGCCCAGAAATAAACCCACACATCTATGGACAGCTAATCTTTGACAAAGGAGCCAAGAACATACAATGGGGAAAAGAAAGTCTCTTCAACAAATGGTGTTGGGAAAACTGGATAGCCACATGCAAAAAAATGAAAGTAGACCCTTACCTTACACCATACACAAAAACTAACTCCAAGTGGATTAAAGACTTGAATGGAAGACCTGAAACTGTGAAACTTCTAGAAGAAAACATAGGCAGTACGCTCTTCGACATGGGTCTTAGCAACATCTTTTCAAACACCATGTCTGACTGGGCAAGAGAAACAATAGAAAAAATAAACAAATGGGACTACATCAAACTAAAAAGCTTCTGCACAGCAAAGGAAACCATCAACAAAACGAAAAGACAACCTAACAATTGGGAGAAGATATTTGCAAACCATACATCTGATAAGGGCTTAATCTCCAAAATATATAAAGAACTCATGCATCTCAACAACAAAAAAACTAACAACCCAATTAAAAAATGGGCAGAAGACCTGAACAGACATTTCTCCAAAGAAGATATACAGATGGCCAACAGACACATGAAAAGATGTTCAAAATCACTATCAGGGAAATGCAAATCAAAACTACAATGAGATATCACCTCATGCCCGTCAGAATGGCTATAATTAACAAGACAGCAAACAACATGTGTTGGAGAGGATGTGGAGAGAAGGGAACTCTCATACACTGCTGGTGGGAGTGCAAACTGGTGCAGCCACTATGGAAAACAGTATTTCCTCAAAAAATCAAGGATAGAACTACCATATGATCCAGCTATTCCACTGTTGGGTATTTATCCAAAGAACTTGAAAACACCAATTTGTAAAGGTACATGCACCCCTGTGTTCATTGCAGTGTTATTCACAATAGCCAAGACTTGGAAGCATCCTAAGTGCCCATCAAGGGACGAATGGATAAAGAAGATGTGGTATATATACACAATGGAATACTACTCAGCCATAAGAAACAATGAAATCCAGCCATTTGTGACAACATGGATGGACACTGAGGGTATAATGCAAAGTGAAATAAGTCAGAGGGAGAAGGTCAAATACCATATGATTTCCTTCATAATAACAACAATAAACAAACACATAGGAACAGAGATTGGATTGGTGGTTACCAGAGGGGAAGGGGGAAGGGAGGAGGGTGAAAGGGATAATTCGGTACATGTGTGTGGTGAGGGGTTGTAATTAGTATTTTGGTGGTGAACATGATGTAATCTATGCAGAAATAGAAGTATAATGATGTACACCTGAAATTTTTACAATGTTATAAACCAATGTTACTGCAATAAACAAAAAATTAAAAAAAAAAAAAGAATTCTTACAACTCAACAAGAACTTACCCAAGTGAAAAATGGACAAAGGACTTCAATAGATAAATCTCCAAAGAAGATATACAAATGGCCAACAAGCACATGAAAAGATGTTCAATATTATTGGTCATTAAGGAAATGCAAATTAAAACTACAATCAGAGACCACCTCACTCACTTGGATGGCTTTAATATAAAGAACAACGACAATAAAAAGGAAAATAACAAGTGTTGACAAGGATGTGGAGAAATAGGAACTTGTACATTGCTAGTGGGAATATAAAATAGTGCAGCTGCTGTAGAAAGCAGTTTAGTGGTTCCTCAAAAAGTTAAACATTGAATTACCATAATGACCCAATAATTCCAATCCTAGGTATATACCCCAGAGAAATGAAAACATATGTCCACACAGAAACCTATATACAAATGTTTACATTTTATAGAAGCTATTATTCATAATAGCCAAAAGGTGGAAACAAGCCAATTCCATCAATGGATGAATGGATAAACAAATTGTGGTACATATGTACAATGGAATATTATTCAGCCACAAAAAGAATAAAGTACTGATACATGCTACAACTTGGACGAACTTGAGAACATTATGCTAAGTGAGATAAGCCAAACACAAAACGTCACATGCTGTGTGATTCCTTTTACATGATATACTTAGAATAGGCAAATCCATAGAGACAAAAAGCAGATGAGAGAGATGTGGGGAGGAGACAATGGAGAATGATTACTTAGTGGGTAGGGACTGTTTTTATGGGGTGATGGAAAAGTTTTGAAACTAGAAAGAGCTGATGGTTGCACAGTGAATACACGAAAAGCACTGAATTATACATTTTAAAATGGTTAATTTTATGTTATACGAATTTCAACTCAATAAAAAAATTTTTTATAAAACCTTAGCAACACTTACTTTTAGATTTTGAATATTAGATTTTAATAATCCTTAAAAACTAAGGTAGCTATTAAGGTTACAAATAAGCATCCTTCAGTGGTATACAAAACTAAAAGCTGATGGATATGCACATCATGCTCTAAGGAGAACTCAAGCAAGGTCCCACATTTTGGGGTCCGTTGGCAGCCTGTTAGGAGACCCTTTGTGGCCCACCAGTAGACTATGGACCACATTTGAGAATCACTGATCTATCGTGTTCTTCCCAGGAATGTGACTCAGCAGCTGTGGACAGGCACAACTGTTAAAGGGCATAGGGCATACAGCTCAGGGCTGGAGTCTTCCGTGAGGTTGAAGGGCATGGCACAAGCATGGTGGCTATGCTTGTGTAAAATGGGAAGGGGGAAGTGGGCAGGAGCATACGTTTCCCGCTCAGGCTGTAAGCAGGAAGTGACTGTTCCCACTAACGGGAGTTGCCCAGGTATGCTCCATGTTTGTACGTTATAGTTAAAAGTAAGCCTGAAACTGAAGCCCGGTCACTTGTTAACTTGCCAGGAGGTTTCAGTCTGGAAGTAAAGTCATGGACTCAACCATTTTCCAACCCCCAAACTTGTGCTGCTTCTCCTACAGCAGAGTTGGAGGCGAGTTAGCAGTGACTAGATCTTTGAGCCTGCGGCATACTTTTCCATCGCCCAGGAAGAACCTCCCTGCCACACCTTACCTGGACAAGGCATCCGTTGGGTGCACACCATGCTTCCCTGCCCGGTGACTACATACAGTCCTGGAGCACCGAACCAGTAATTTATACTTCTAAGTGGAACTCCTCTGGCAGCTGAGAAGACAAGTTTAGCAAAATGGGACTCTTTAATTCTTTTAAGTCATATGTACAAGAGATATCAACCAAATAATTAACAGAGTATTAACCCTGCCCTTCATATGTGTCCAACAATGCTCCCAGGATACAAGATAAAAAAATATACACCACGCTTGTCCTAAACTGTATGCTTCTTGAGGGCAGAGATTGTGTCTTATTTGCCTGTGCTTATTCAGGGCCTAGCATTGTTGTTATGTGCCATCAAGTCAGCTCCAACTCATGGAGAACCTATGAATGAGTGATGTCTACAATGTCCTGTCCTCTAAGCTCTTTTCCTGCTGCCTTCTACTTTTCCCAGCATTATTGTCTCTTCCAAAGAATCCTGCCTTCATAGCCCCTACCAGAAGAGGTATTCAGAAAAAATTTCCAAATGAGGATTCTATCAAGTTGGCAAGATACATCCATTGAAGACCAATGTAATGGCAATGTGGTACAGAAGAAAGCACTTCTGTTTGTTTGTCTCCCTCTGCATCTCTCTCATAAGGACACTTGTGATGGCATTGGGGACCCACCTGGATAATCCAGGCTAATCTCCTCCTCTCAAGATCGTTAAATTAATTACATCTGCAAAGATTCTTTTTACAAATAAGGTAACATTCATAGGTTCTGAGGATTAGACATGGATATATCTTCTGGAGCCATTATCAGCCTACCACACTAATTTCTGACCTATGGCATATGACCATAAGTAATATACACCACTTCCAGGCCTGGCCCATGAAAACTTCCCAGGTGACATATTTACTCTCTTCTCCTCTCTGCTGGCTATCCAAAGAGGCCATGGAAGCCATGTGTTAAAGATGGCAGAGCCTCTACTACCCTGAGCCCCTGAAGGCCTATGTGGAACAGAGCTCCCTTTTACCCCTGCTGATTGGCCTTTACATAAGCACTAATATCTATTGTCTTTAAGCCATTGATAATTTGGGGTTTATCTGTTTCAATACTAGCATTATCTTAACTAATTCACTATAAATCTGAAGTTGTCCTCCTTACCCCTTTCACTCTCCTTTTCAATATCCTATTAGTATCCTTTCCCAGAAGTAATTATTTTATTCACTTACATGTTTGTGTATTTCTTATATGACTCGCACAAGACTGTAAGTTTAACAAAGGCAGGGACTATGTATGTCTTATTCACTGTTGTATTCTCAATCATCTTGCCTAGCATTTGGCACACAATAGGTATTTGATATATATTTGTCAAAAACATGAATCAAAGAGCTCTGACAAATCAACTCAGCAGAGGGGAAGGAAATCTTTCCTGGTCAAAGAATCAGATCATGAAGCATGATGAGTAGTTAATTCCAAGGGTCTCAAGGAAGCCCATCTCACAAGCCCTGACTCTTGCTGGGGGAGCAGGGGTAGGTTCTCACACCTAAGCCATGATATAATCAGACCCGGAGCAGTTCCAGACTTTGGGAAAAGTTCATATAAGTTGCCTAAATCCTTTCCAAGGGGCTGTGCGACTACTGGAACTCCAAACCTAGCTTTGCAGGCCAAGAAGCAGAACTTATAAGAACACAAAGAGGATCCCCTGAAGTTGCCTGACCCTTAGCCCCTAATCCTAAAAATAAGCCCCACTGAGTACTGTGAGGGCAAAACTAAGAGTGAATTCAAGACCTAGCCATTGTCCTGAGTTCCCCAGACATCTGTAGCAAATTCCCATAGCTGTACCCCCTCTGTCTGCCAAGACATCATGTTATCCAGTGTCAGGCTTCCAGATGCTGTCTGCCCTCTGGACCATGAAGAGCCCTCAGTTGGGTACAGTTTGTGAACTCCTTGGCCTTTCTATCTTTGCACTCTATAATTAAAGGTAATTCTAAAAAATTTTCGTACTCAACTTCCTATAAATTGGCTCTTCCACCACCTTTCTTCTCCAGCATTTCACTGAAATCTCTCTTGCTAAGACCACCAACAAACTCAAATTTCCACATGCAATGCATATTTTTCAGTCTTTATTTTCCCAAACATCTCTGCTGTAGCTGACACAGATGACTACCCAGTATTGCTTGAAACTTTCTCCTCCCTTGACTTCTGGGACAATAAACACTTGATTCTCCTCCTACCTCTCAGTCAGCCCCTTCTCAGTCTTCATGGCAGGTCACTCCTCTCTGCCCATACCTTAAATGTTGAGGACCCTTGGAATGCCATCCTTAATTCACTGAACGAGCCTATCACTCACATAGCTCCAGAGATGACCTGTGTGCTGAGGATTTCCAAATCAGTCTCTAGATACAGTTCATCTTTGGAGCTCCAAGCTGAATGTCCACTGGCCTCTAGCATTACCATGTACCTCACACTTAATACAGTGCAGAGGTTAAGAGTGGAGACTCAGAAGGACACAACATCCCTTACAGAGTATTCCTGCCAAAATGCATGACCTGAATATAATCATGAGGAAACAGACAAACCCAAATTAAGGGCCAGTCTACAAAACAATAAGCCAGTACTCTTTTTAAAATGTCAATATCATGAAAGACAAAGAAAGGCTGAGTCCAGATTGAAGGAGACCAAAGAAATAGGACAACTAAATTCAATGTGTGATCTGGGATTAGATCCTGGATTGGGAAAAAAAAAGTGCTATTAAAATTAGGAACAGTAATGAGTCAATCATCTGAATTTGAATATAAACTATACATTAAAAAATAGTATTATTTCAATGTTAAATTTTCTGAATTTGATAAACATACTGAGGTTAGATAAGAGAATGCCCTTGTTCTTAGGAGATACACACTTGAATATTTAGAAATGAAGGAAATGATCTTTGTGTCTTACTCTCAAATAGTTCAGTGAAAATAAAAGCAAAAAAAGAAAAAGATAAAGCAAATGTGGGAAAATGCTAATAATGGGTGAATCTAGATGAAGGATCCATGGGAGTTCATTGTAATATTGTTGCAACTTTTCTATAAATTTGATTTTTTTTGTCGAAATAAAAAGTTTAAAAGGAGAGAAAGAGTAGGTTTAGGGTTCAAATTCCAGCTCCATCACTTGCTAACTAAATAGCCTTGGTAAATTATATAACCATCACTGATTCAGTTTCCCCAGCTATAAACTGAAGATAATGATAGCACCTACATCATAAGGTTTTTGTGAGGATTAAATACACTGACACACGTAAAGGGCTTGGAACATTGCCCAGTATATGGTAAGTATTCAATAATGTTAGCTAGTATTATTATGTCTAAAATTGAACTTATTTCCTTTCCAACTTAGACTGTCTCCTATATTCTTGACCATGGTTTACAGCATCATGATCCAGCCAGTCTTCTAAGCTAGAAACTTCACTCCATCCTTCCGTGTGTCCCCAGCACTTTGTTCATGCCTCTATTACAGCACATGCCCTGAGACAGGATAATGTATTTGCATATGTCTGTCTCTACTAAATTTTGTTTGTCTCAACTAGATTGGAGTTGGGGATGGAAGGCAAGGGAGAAAGGAGAAGAGCATTCCAGACTGCAAATAGCATGCAGGCTCAGAGATGAGAGAACAAGGTACAAAGAAGTCTAGCTGGATTGGAGTACAAAAGGTGAGAAAATGAAGGGCATGAAGTGAGGCTAGACTGAATAAAAATATATCATAAAAATATTATCTGTATTCAAAGTTTGAAAGAATTTTCTGGTACATCCATTGGATTAGGACTTAAGGCCTGACAGTGCCTCTTCCCTCCTCTCAAGGAAGATAGGGACTAAACCTAAGAGAAGCAAAGGCAAAGCTAGAGAGAAGACAGCAAAGCCAGAGAGGAGAGAAGACAAAAATGCATCCCAGGGGAAGAAGAGCTAAGGGAACTGGGGCTCCCTGATCTGAAAAAGAGACTATTCAATGATATATGACACCAGCATTTAGATGGACAAAAGACAATCAGGTATAAGCAGTCATTCAGGTGTCTGATTCTAAGCTCCCACCAGATTGCAAACTCAGGGAGGGACTGAATAATCTTTGTGTTCCCACCATGTAGTATAGTACTTGGCACATAGTAGGTAGGCTTAGGAAATGTCTGCTGAATACATGTGTAACTACCAACTGCCTGACCACAGAGGCTAGAAAATCTGGACTGGGTAACAGTTCTATTTCAGTTTCATAGGCCTCAAAGTGCTTAATATCTTTATCATTACCACTCACCAGCAGAGGCAGCTTTCATCATCAACTGGGCAAACTGGATAGCACCTCCTTTTCTGAAGCTTAACTTAAAAGTAGCCTGTCCTTCCCAGCCACCTGGGGGAAGAAATAGCACAAACTTACTAAGAGGCGGGCACAGCTGGCGACAGAAGAACTGCCACAAACACTGACAGAAGCACTATGCAAAGAAGCAGGGCAGCTTTAGTTTGAATTCCAACATGAGCCACGTCTTAATCTTAAACCTTCTGGAAGCTTTTGAGAAAAAAATACATTTCTGAGGGGGAACACTTACCATCTGGAGCTGCCCGAATGATCCCTTTAATGTAGTTGGCAGCAAAGACTGGCTGTTCAACGGTACAGTTACTCATCAGATCGAATGGCATCATAAAAGAAAACATGGGATCACTGACTGAGTGTGAAGTCACGAAGATCACCTAAGAGAGGAAAAAAACTTTGGGAAAGGAATGCAATTTGTCCAGAGATTGAGACATACAAGAGTAATTGTAAGGTCAAGGCTGCTTTGGCATCCTGGCCCAATTGAGAAACACCACCCATTTTCTTCCATCCCTCTTCAACACAGAAAATCTCAAAATACAAATGTTTTAAAACACTTTGAAAGTCAATGTTTAACCTCTCTCCATTTTAAGGAAAACAAATGTAGAGTTAATCAAATCAAAGTACAAGTAGAAATTACCCGGTAGGAAGTGAGAAATAATGTTCCCCTCTTTGTACCACTAAAGAGATTGGATCCCCCTGGTTGCTGTGGGAAGGAGAGGTCCACATCCTGACACTGCTGCAAGACACTGCAGAAAAAAGGGCAGACAGCACACAATTTAGACGTTATATAAAATGGCACACAGAAAGACCTTAGCACAGCTCCTAGCCCGGAGTAAACACTCAATAAGTGTTAGCTGCTGCTACCACAACTACAACTACTACTTTATTGAAATAGAAAGGAATTTAAATGATCTTGTTCTCTAACAATTCACATTTATTCTTCTCCCTCTTTACCACTGGATTCTTTTTTTTTTTATCAAACCTACTTCTGTTCTTAATGTTTATTTGTTAATTCTTATACTTCTTGTGCAGTAAGTATAAAGCACTGTGCTAATGGAAGTGTTTCTTTGACTTTGGTAAAGAAGGTAAGGTGTTCACAGAGTGCTCCAGAATCCTCTGATGTGTTCCCTCTGCCTGTCATGTTCTCCCCTCACTCTTTTTTTTTTTGTGAGGAAGATTAGCCCTGAGATAACATGTGATGCCAATCCTCCTCTTTTTGCTGAGGAAAATTGGCCCTGGGCTAACATCCATGCCCATCTTCCTCCACTTTACACGGGACACCGCCACAGCATGGCTTGACAAGCGGTCCGCACCCCAGATCTGAGCCTGCAAACCCCAGGCCGCCGAAGCAGAGGGCACAAACTTAACCGCTTTGCCACCGGGCCAGCCTCTCTCCCCTCATTCTTAACCTGAAAAACTTGGACTCATCCTATTCTCACTCATAGAATACTTTTGGGTTTTTTTTCTTTCTTAGTAATTATTATAATATATATGTGTTTATTTGTTCAATGTCTTCCCTAATGATCATTAGGGACAATGTCTGCCTTCTTTGCCACTGTAGCCCCAGCAAACAGTGGGTGCTACTAAATATTTATTGAAAGAATGAGTGAATGAAAACATGAATACAAATAATAATGCAAGCAATATATGACATACATAAATGACACAAAAATGTCATGGCAATTTAGTGGAAGGAGGGATTAGTTTTGGTTGAAGTAATTAGGAATGACTTTATAGAAAGGGGGAAATTTGAGCTGATTCTTAAGAGATGAATAGTGTTTCAGTAGGCAGAGGTGAGGGTAGGGAACAATGAAGGTATGCAGTGGAAAGCAAACTGCATACTTGAGAGTAGCCTACCTGTGTAGATTCATCAAAACAGCGTGGAAGTGAGGTTGGGAGGAATGGTGAGATAAAACTGGAAAGCCATGCTGGGACTAGAATTAGAGACATTGTTTGATAGGTAAGGAGAAACTGTGAGCTGCAGTTATCTCAGCAGGGTAGTGACATGATCAAGGAAGTGGTGTATACAAGAGGGACCAGTTTAAAAGTCTTGATGTGAGGTAATAAGAACTGGAACTAGGGTGGTGGTGTGTGGATAAACAGGGCTTTTTAAAAGACTATGAAAATATATGATGTCAGCAAAAATGGTGGAATAGGGAAGTCCAAAAGTGAGTCCAGAATTCTGGAATCTAATCAAAAGCTTATAGCAACTCAGGGAATGTTTAATCAAGAAAAAATAGCTGAATCCAATAAGAGAGCTTTGTGGTATTTTAACTTACCCTGGTACCATCCTCCACTCCCCAACTAGGCAACAGCCTTGAAAACAAAAACTCACGTTTCTTATATAGGTACCAAGTACAAAGGGAGCAGAACAGACCTTATTCTCAAAGAATTGTGGTTGTTTGTTTTGACCTGTCTAGTGGCTCCCTGAAGGACTGGCTCAAAGGGTGTGTGCCTAATTCAGAACTCTCCCGGGACTGAGGTGACTACCCAGGGTACATTTGTCAAAAACATTTCAAGGCAACTGAATTCATTGCTGCTGCCTTGAGCAAAGGATAACATTTTGTGCAAATAATAAACAAATGGAAAAGTTAGGGAGGAAAGGCTGGGGAATGAGATGCTTTGGGGGAATAAAGGCTTGAAAAGCTCTGACATATTCACGGGAATCTAGAAAGCCACATGCATACATGCCCAGGGCTGGGTTCATGCTCAGAAGAAACCTGAGAAGGCCCTAAACTTTCACCTCTGACTGACAATGAGGCTCTGCTCCAGCAGGAAGTGAAAGCTAAGACAGAATTGTGAACTGCCTGGCTGAGTGATAAAGACATGCTCCAACATATACACATAGAGCCCATGTGCAAAGGCTGGGAGATAACTTATTTTTTTGGTTCCAGACATGTAAGTAAATTGTCAAGTCACTAGTTGGCCACTAAGTTAACATAAAAGAGACTTCAGTGGCTACATATGACAAAGAATATAAACTTTACAAAATTTATAGTTCAGAAAAGCTACTAAACAATAAACAATAACTACAACAAGCAGCAACAATATAACCTGAGGAAGAGAGAGAATCTGATTTCCAGAGTAGCCAACTTATAACATTCAAAATGTAGAGTTTTCAACAAAAAATCATGAGGCATGCAAAGAAACAAGAAAGTATGGCCCAAACTTCTTCTGCAAACAGGAGAAAAAGAAATTAATAGAAACTGCCCCTTAGAACAGACATTGGATTAACTAGACATAGACTTTAAATGGACTGTTTTAGGTATGCTCAAAGAGTTAAAGGAAATCATGTCTAAATAACTAAAGGAAAGAATGAGAACAATGTCTCAAAGTAGAGAATATCAATAAAGAGATAGAAATTATAAAAAGGAACCAAATACAAATTCTGGAGTTGAAGACTACAATAACTGAAATGAAAAATTCAA
Source organism: Ceratotherium simum simum (assembly GCF_057802395.1). Classification (NCBI taxonomy): domain Eukaryota; kingdom Metazoa; phylum Chordata; class Mammalia; order Perissodactyla; family Rhinocerotidae; genus Ceratotherium; species Ceratotherium simum. The sequence goes on from NC_141924.1 coordinate 8,702,514, forward strand.
TATTGGGGAGCTCAATGGCAGATTTCAGCAGGCAGAAGAAAGAAATCAGTGAACTTGAAGATAGGTCAGTTGAGAATAACAGTTACTACCACAGTCACAGAAAAATAAAGAATGAAGAAAAATGAACAGAGTCTAACAGACCTGTGGGACATGATCAAGCATACTAACATATGCATAATGGGAGTGCCAGAAGGAGAGGAGAGGAAAAAAAGACACGTAAAGACTACCTGACGAAATAATGGCCAAAAACTTGCCAAATTTAATGAAAGACAAGAATCTACACCTCCAAGCTCAACTCCAAGTAGAATAAACTCAAAGAAATCCACACTAAGGTACATTATAATCAAACTGTTGAAAGGCAAATACAGAGAATCTTGAAAGCAGCAAGAGAAGTGAATCATCATGCACCAGCAATCCTCAATAAGACAAACAACCAACTTCTCATTAGAAACTATGGAGGTGGGGGATGGTGGAATGACATATTCAAAGTGCTAAAAGGAAAAAAATTCTGTCAACCAAGAATTCTATATCTGGCAAAACTATCCTTCAAAATTTTAGAGGAAATTAAAACATTACCAAATAAACAAAAACTGAGAGAATTTATCACTAGTAGACCTGAACTATAAGAAACGCTAAAGGAAATCCTTCAGCCTGAAGTAAAAAGATACTAGACAGTAAATCAAATCTACACAAAAAAATAAAGAACATTGATCAAGATAACTACATAGGTAAATATTAAAGTCAGTAATAATGTATTTTTGGTTTGGAACTCCTCATTTCTTCCTATATGATTTAAAAGACAACTGTATAGGGGCTGGACCCGTGGCCTAGTGATTAAGTTCCAAATGCTCTGCTTCAGTGACCCAGGTTCAGTTCCCGGGCGCAGACCTACACCACTCATCAGCAGCCATGCTGTGGCAGCAACCAACACATAAAATAGAGGATGACTGGCACAGATGTTAGCTCAGGGTGAATCTTCCTCAAGCAAAAAAGAAACAGGAAGATTGGCAACAGATCTTAGCTCAGGGCAAATCTTCCTCAACAACAACAACAACAAAAGACAACTGTATAAAACAATAACTATAAATCAACAGTGATGGGTACACAGTGTATAAAGATGTAATTTGTGACAATAACAATATAAAGGGGGCAGAACTACATAGGAGCAAAGTTTTTGCATACAACTGAAACTAAATCGGTATTAATTTGAACTAGCTTGTTAAAAATTAAGATGTTAAATGTAATCTGCAGGGCAACCACAAAGAAAATAACTAAATATATACAGTAAAAGAAATGAGGAGGGAATCAAGATGGTACACTAGAAAATATCTATTAAACACAAAAGGAGGCACTAATGGAAGAACTGAGGAACAAAAATGATATAAGACATATAGAAAACAAATAGCAAAAGAGCAGAAGTCAAGTCCTTCCTTACCAATAATTACATTAAATGTAAATGGACTAAACTCTCCAATTAAAAGTCAGAGACTGGTAAAATATATTTTTTTAAAAACATGATACCACTGTATACTGTCTCTAAAAGACTCACTTGAGCCCCAAAGACACAAATATGTTAAAAATGAAAGGATAAAAAAAGATATTCCATCAAAAATAACCAAAAGAGGACTGAAGTGGCTATAATAATATCAGAAAAAAAACACACTTGAAGACAAAAATTATTACAAGAGACAAAGAAGAATGTTACACAATTATAAAAGGGCCAATCATCAAAAAAGACTTAATAATTATAAACATGGATGCACCTAACAAAACTCAACTAGACCTAACATATAAGGACACTCCACCTATAAAGATAGAACATACATTCTTCTCAAGTGCACATGGAACATTCTCCAGGACAGACCATATGTTAGGCCACAAAACAAGTCTCATTAAATTTACAAAGACCGCAATCACACAAAGTATCTTTTCTGACCACAATGGAATGAAATTAGAAATAATAACAATGAAATCTGGTAAATTAACAAATATGTGGAAATTAAACAACACACTCTTAAACAACCAGTGGGTCAAAGAAGAAACACATGGGAATTTAGAAAATACTTTAAGATGAATGAAAATGAAAACACACATACCAAAACTTTGAGATATAGCAAAAGCAGTGCTTAAGAGGGAAATTTATAGCTTTAATGCCTACATTTAAAAAAAGAAAGGGATTTCAAATCAATAATCTAACCTTCTACCTTAGGGAACTAGAAAAGCAAGAGCAAACTAAATCCAAAGCTTACTAGGAAGGAAATAATAAAGATTACAGTGGAGATAAATGAAATAAAGAACAGAAAAACAATAGAGAGAATCAATGAAACCAAAAGTTAATTTTTTGAGAAAATCAACAAAATTGATCTACCTTTTGCTAGACTGACCAAGAAAAAAAGAGAGAAAACCCAAATTACTAAAATTAGGAATGAAAGTGGGAACATTATCATAGACTTTACAGAAATAAAAAGGATTATAAGAGAACGTATGAACAATTAGATGCCAACAAATTTGATGACCTAGATGAAATGGACAAATTCCTAGAAACAAACTACTAAAATTGACTAAAGAAGAAAGAAAATCTGAATAGACTTCTAACAAGTAAAGAGACTGAATAAGTAATTTAAAAACTTCCAACAAGAAAAGCCCAGGATCAGATGGTTTTATTGGAATATTCTCCAAACATTAAAGAAGAATTAACACCAGCCCTTCTTAAACTCTTTCAAAAAATTGAAGAGAAGGGAACATTTTCTAACTCATTCTATGAGCCAGTATTACCCTTATACCAAAGCCAAACAAAGGAATCACAACAAAAGAAAACTAGAGAACAATATCTCATAAATATAGATGCAAAAATACTCAACAAAATACTAAATAACCAAATCCAGTGGCATATTAAAAGTATACACCATGACAAATGAGATTTATACTAGGAATGGAAGGGAGGTTCAACATATGAAAATCAATCAATGTTATGGTAATTAATTAATTATTCTGTTAATATACCATATGAATAGAATGAAGGAAAAAAACGCATTTGACAAAATCCAACACTCTTTAAGGTAAAAAAAAAAAAATCTCAACAAGTTAGGAATAAAAGGAACGTCCTCAACCTGATAAAAGGCATTTATGAAAAACCCACAGGTAACATCATACTTAATTTTGAAAAACTGAAAGCTTTCCATCTAAGATCAGGAACAAGTCAAAGATTTGTGGAAGTGCCACTTCCACTCAATACTGTACTTGAGGTTCTAGCCAGGGCAAATAGGCAAGAACAAGAAATAAAATGCATTCGTCATTGGAAAAGAAGTAAAACTATCTCTATTTGAAGATGACATGATCTCACACATAGAAAATCCTAAAGAACACACACAACTAGAGATAATGAGTTCAGCAAAGTTGTAGGATACAAGAGCAACATACAAAATTCAGTTGCATTTTTTATACAAGTATCAATCAAAATGAAATCAATCATGTTTTATGCAAGTATCAATCAAAATGAAATTAAGAAAACAATTCCATTGACATTCGTATCCAAAAGAATAAAATACTCAGGGACAAATTTAACCACGGAGATACAAAACTTGCACACTGTAAACTACAAAACACCGCTGAAAAATTTTAAGGACCTACATAAACGAAAAGACATCTTATGTTTATGGACTGAAAAAAATTAATATTAAGATGGCAATACTCCTCCAAATTGATCTAGTGATTCCACACAATTGCTATCAAAGTTCTAACTGCTTTTCTGCAGGAATGGACAAATTGATCCTGAAATTCATATGGAATTGCAAGGGACCCCAAATAGCCAAAACAATCTTGAAAAAGAAGAACAAAGTTGGAGGACTCACACTTCCTGATTTCAAAAGTTACTAAAAGCTACAATAATCAAACTGCATGTTATTGGTATTAGGATAGACATATAGATAAATAGAACAGAACTGAGAGTCCAGAAATAAACTCAAACATCTATGGTCAACTGATTTTTGACAAAGGTTCCAAGACCATTCAATGAGGAAAAATAGTCTTTTCAACAAATGGTGGTGGGACAGCTTGATATCCACATTGCAGAAGAATGAATTTGGACCCCTACCTCACACCATATACAGAAATAAGTTCAAAATGGATCAAAGACCTAAATGTAAAAGCTAAAACTATAAAACTATTAGAAGGAAACATAGGTGCAAAACTTAATGACCTTGTCTTAGGCAACTGTTTCTTAACTATAACACTAAAAGCATAAGTAATAAAAGAAAAAATAGATAAATTGGACTTCACCAAAATTAGAAACTTTTCTGCATTATAGGACACTATAAAATTGAAAAGACAGCCCAAAAAATGGGGAAAATATCTGCAAATCTTATATCTGCTAAGGATTTAATATCTAGAATATATACAGAATTCTTACAATTCAACAACAAAAAGACAACCCAATTTAAAAATAGGCATAGGACTTGAGCAGACATTTCTCCAAAGTAAATAAATAATGGCCAATAAGCATATGAATAATGCTCAACATCATTTGCCATTAGGGAAACACAAATCAAAATCATAGCACTTCACACCAAGTGGATGGCTATGATTATTTTTTAAAATGGAAAAATAACAAATGCTAGCAAAGATCTGGAGAAACCAGAACTCTCATATATCACTGGTGGGAATGTAAAGCGGTGCAGCTGCTATGGAAAACGGTTTGGCAGTTCCCAAAAAAATTAGGGGCCAGCCCGGTGGCATAGCAGTTAAGTTTGCATGCTCTGCTTCAGCGGCCTGGGCTTTGCAGGTTCGGATTCCGGGCGCAGACCGGCACACTGCTCGTCCAGCCATGCTGTGGCAGCCTCCCATGTAAAGTAAAGGAAGATGGGCATGGATGTTGGCCCAGGGCCAATCTTCCTCAGCAAAAAATAGGAGGATTGGCAACTGATGTTAGCTCAGGGCTAATCTGCCTCACAACAAAAGTTAAACATAGAATCACCATATGGCCCAGCAATTCCACTCTTACGTATATACCCAAGAGAAATGAAAATACATGTCTACACAAAACTTGTACACAAATGTACAAAGCAGCATTATTCATAATAGCCAAAAACTGAAAACAACCCAACTGATGAATGGCCACACAACTTTGGTATATCCATGAAATGGAATATTATTCAGCCATAAAAATAAATGAAGTACTGACACATGCTACAATATGGATGAACCTTGAAAATATTATGCTAAGTAAAGGCCCGACACAAAAAGCCACATATTGTATAAGCCCATTTATATGAGATGTCCAGAACAGGCAAATCCATAGAGGGAGAAAGCCAATTGATTGGTGGATGTCAGGAGCTGGGTTGAGTGAAGAATGGGGAGTAACTGCTTAATGGTTACACGGTTTCTTCTGGGGTGATGAAAATGTTCTGCAATTAGGTAATGGTGATGATTGCATGATATTGTGAATATATTAAAAGCCACTTAATTGTACACCTTAAAATGGAAAATTTTACGTTATGTGAATTTTACCTCAATCAAAAAAAGTGAGTTTCTAGATTGTGTGAAACCTCAATAAAAAAATAAATTTAATTTAAAAGACTGTGAAGAAAGTATCCTGAGCTTGGTAACTCATTGGATTTGGGAGACAAAAAGATCATGAGAAATCAAAGGTGACCTTTGCCTCCAAAGAAATAGGGAAATCAGAAAAAGAAGTTTACTGGGGAGTGGGGACATCAATTTGGCTCTAAACATGTTGAAATGTTAGGGGGAAGGAGTACTCTAGCAATTTCTTTCTGACAAATCCTTGGGTTGGCATCTTCTACACAGGGTTTCTCAATCTTTGCGTTGGATAATTATTTGTTGTTTGGGAGGCTATGTTGTGCATTGTAGATTGCTTAGCAGCATCCCTAGCCTTTACCCACCAAACACCAGCAGCACCCCCCTAATTGTGAAAACCAAAAATGTCTCCTGGGGGCAAAATCGTCCCAGACTGAGAACCACTGTCCTACAAGGATGGAATATTGATTGCAAAAATTCAATGAAAGTGTAGTACAGTGAAACAAAGAATGATTTTTCACCATATTGGTAAACATTATAATGTAGAAAGAACAGATTTCTAAGAAAGGGGTAAAAACTTCAGAAAAAAAATTCACAGCACCATTTAGCTAAGGCTATCAAATACTATCCTGCCAACACTAACTAGCCAAAGAACTTGAAAACACCAATTTGCAAAGGTACATGCACCCCTGTGTTCATTGCAGTGTTATTCACAATAGCCAAGACTTGGAAGCAACCTAAGTGCCCATCAAGGGACGAATGGATAAAGAAGATGTGGTATATATACACAATGGAATACTACTCAGCCATAAAAAACGATGAAATCCAGCCATTTGTGACAACATGGATGGACATTGAGGGTATAATGCAAAGTGAAATAAGTCAGAGGGAGAAGGTCAAATAACGTATGATTTCCTTCATTAAGTAGTAGATAATAACAACAATAAACAAACACATAGGGACAGAGATTGGATTGGTGGTTACCAGAGGGGAAGGAGGGAGGGAGGAGGGTGAAACGGATAATTCGGTACATGTGTGTGGTGATGGGTTGTAATTAGTATTTTGGTGGTGAACATGATGTAGTCCATGCAGAAATAGAAGTACAATGATGTACACCTGAAATTTTTACAATGTTATAAACCAATGTTACTGCAATAAACAAAAAATTAAAAAAAAAAAAAAAGAACCTCAGGCAAAAGTTCAAGCTCCAATAGTTAATCAACTGAATCTGAGTTAATGTACTTATCATTCATTGAGCCCTAAGTTCCAGATACTAAATACACAAAGATTTTGCATACTTTTTATTTACAATTTGTAAGTAGGCTCCTAACTAAAAAGAAATGGTTCTGATATTTGAACGCTCCATCAAAAGATGAACAACTTAGGATCCAACTATATGCTGTCTACAAGAGACTCACTTTAGATCTAAGGACACACATAGGCTAAAAGTAAAAAGATGGAAAAAGATATTCCCTGCAAATGGTAACCAAAAGAGAGCAGGAGTGGCTCTCCTAATAATATCAGACAAAACAGACTTTAAATTTAAAAAAAACAAAACTGTTACAAGAGACAAAGGAGGACATTACATAATGATCCAAAGGTCAATTTACCAATAAAATAGAACAATTATAAATATTTATGCAACCAACTTCAGAGCTCCTAAATATATGAAGTATACTTTGACACAATTAAAGGGAGAAATAGACAGTAACACAATAATAGTAGGAAACGTCAATACCCCCACTTTTAATAATGGATAGAACAACCAGACAGAAGATCAATAAAGAAATAGAGGAACTGAACAACACTGTAGACAAATTGGACCTAACAGATATATACTGAACACTCCACCCAACAACATAATATACATTGTTCTCAAGTGCACATAGAACTTTCTCCAGGATAGACTACATGTTAGGCCACAAAACAAGCATTAACAAATTCAATTAGATTAAAATCATCTAGGGCCGGCCCCGTGCCTTAGCGGTTAAGTGCGCACGCTCTGCTACTGGCGGCCCAGGTTCAGATCCTGGGCGCGAACCGACGCACCGCTTCTCCGGCCATGCTGAGGCCGCATCCCACATACAGCAACTAGAGGGATGTGCAACTATGACACACAGATATCTACTGGGGCTTTGGGGGGAAAAAAAAGGAGGAGGAGGATTGGCAATAGATGTTAGCTCAGAGCCGGTCTTCCTCAGCAAAAAGAGGAGGATTAGCATGGATGTTAGCTCAGGGCTGATCTTCCTCACAAAAAAAAAAAAATCATCTAAAGTATCTTTTCTGATCACAATGGAATGAAACTAGAAATCAATAGCATAAGGAAAACTGGAAAGTCCACAAATGTGGAAATTAAACAAAACATTCTTATCTAACCACTGGATCAAAGAAGAAGTCACAAGGGAAATTAGAAAATACCTTGAGACAAATTAAAATAAAAACACAACATGCCACAACTATCGGATGCAGCAAAAGCAGTGTTAAGAGGCAAGTTCGTAGCTGTAAATGTATACATTAAAAGAGAAGAAAGATCTCAAATCAACAACCTAACCTTACGTCTCAAGAAACTAAAGAACAAACTAAACCCAAAGCTAGCAGAAGGAAGGAAATAAAGATTACAGCAGACATAAACAAAAGAGAGAAAAGAAAAGCAAAAGAAAAAATCAGTGAAACTAAGAGTTGGTTTTTTGAAAAGATCAACAAAATTGACAAACCCTTAGCTAGATTAATTAAAAAGAGAGATGACTCAAGTAACTAAAATCAGAAATGAAAGAGAGGACAACTGATGCCACAGAGATAAAAAGAATTATATGAGAATACTATGAACAACTGTATCCCAACAAATTCGATAACCTAGAAGAAATGGATAAATTCCTAGGAACGCACAACCTACCAAGACTGAATCATGAAGAAACAGAAAATTTGAACAGACCAATAACAAGTAAGGAGACTGAATCAGTAACCAAAAACTTCCCAATGAAGAAAGCCCAGAATCAGATGGCTTCACTGGAGAATTCACCAAACATTTACAGAAAACTTAACACTAATCCTCCTGAAAATCTTCCCAAAAATTGAAGAAGAGGGAACACTTCCAAGATCATTCTATGAAGCCAGCATTACTGATATCAAAGCCAGAAAAAGACACTACAAGACAAGAAAACTACAGACCAATATCCCTGAAAAATACTGATGCAAAAATCCTCAATAAAATACTAGCAAATTGAATATAACAGCACATTAAAAGGATTATACACCACGATCAAATGGGATTGATTCCTGAAATGCAAGCATGGTTCAACATATGAAATATGAAAATCAATCAATGTAATAAAAATAAAACTACCATATGATCCAGCAACCCCACTTCTGGGTATATATCCAAAGGAAATGAAAAGAGGATATCAAAGAGATATCCGCACTCCTATGTTCAGTGCAGCATTATTCACAATAGCCAAGACATGGAAACAACCTAGGTGTCTACCAACAGACAAATGGATAAAGAAGATGTGGTATATATATATATACAATGGAATTATTCAGTCATGAGAAAGGAGGAAATCCTGTCGCATTCTACAACATGGATGAACTTTGAGGACGTTACGCTAAGTGAAATAATCCAGACAGAGAAAGACAAATACTGTATGATCTCACTTATATGTGGAATTTTTTTTAAAAAGTCAAATGCATAGAAGCAGGGAGTAGAATGGTGGTTAGCAGGGGCTGGGGGCAGGAAATGGGGAGATGTTGGTCAAAGGATACAAATGTGTAGTTATGTAGGAAGAATAAGTCTAGAGATCTAGCACAGGCATAATGACTATACTTAATACTGTATTGAACACCGGAAATAGGCTGAGAGTAGATTTCAGGTGCACTCATCACACCAAAAAAATGGTAACTATGTGAGGAGATAATAAGTTAATTATCTTGACTATAGCAATCATTTCACTATATGCATATCAAATCATCACGTATATTTTAAATATATACAATTTTTATTTTTAAAAAATGGTTAAGATGGTAAATTCTGTTTTTTTACCACATACAAAAAAATGATGAACTTAGTAAAAAATGGAGAAAATTTATGAACCAAGAAAATTTACCCAAGACATATAAATAGCCAATAACCATATAAAAAAATAAGTTCACTAGCGATAAAAATTTTTTTTAAAGATTCCATTATTTACTTATCAGAGTGGCAAAAATATCAAAGATTAACACCAGGTGTTGGCAAGGGTGTGGTGAAATGGGCACTCAGAGTATTGAGAGGAACGTAAATTGATGTAATTCTGTAGGGCAATTTTGCAAAAAATATATCTCTATATATATTTACATATTTTAAAACATTTTTGACAAGAATTTTTATATTTTTTAAAATAAATCGTTACTCTTTTTTAAAAAGTCTGTTTTTTAGAACTTTAGAGTTTTTTAAAAACTCTGATCCTACAACTCCACTTTCAGGAATATATTCCAAAGAAACATTTTGACAGATGGCCAAAAATAGGTTTTCAAAAACGTTTATGGCAGCTATGTTTATAGCAATGACCCAGATAGGAGGTTAAGCAAATATTTATGCATACTGAATACCAGCCACTGAAAATAACAATGTAGATATTGATACAGGAAAGCATTCCCAATATACCGATAAATGAGGAAACCAAGTTACAAAGCAGTCTGGGGGGGGGGGGGGGGATATGTGTATATTTCCATAGGGGAAAGTACAGAAGGATACATACCAAAATGTAAAAAGCACTGGCTGTTGGAATCTGGAGTAATTTAAATTTTTTTCTAACTTTTCTACAAAATCTGCACAAGTTTTAGAATATGGGTTAAAAAAAAAAAAAAACCCTCAATGTCTTTCCTTTTTACCAGTAGAGTCCAACCCATACATTTATGACTTCTCAGCTGAGATAAGAAAAAGATCTCCACAAAACACAGCCAACCTGTGATGAATTTCTCAAGCTGTATTGTGAATAGGCAGGAGAAGTCACAATATAAACAATCTTCTCCATCTCAACCTACTTCTTTCAAGCAGTTTCTATCCAGGAAGCCAGAGCACTGACAGGGCCTTCTTTGATAAGGAGAAAGCAGAGAAGCAGTTCTTTTCCTTTTGGAGGAACAGCTGGAGCAGAGAAGTTAATGCACAGTACCTAAGTTCAAACCTAAATCAAAGCTCTCCCACATGCACTGGCCATATGATTTTAAGCAAATTACTTCTCTGTTTCAGTTTTCCCACCTGTGAAATGAGGGAAATACTACCGATCCTCACTGTAGATAGAGCAGTTATAAACATAAAGCTTGGCTATGATTAAGTACTCAAGAGCACAGAATGGAACCCATAAAAATAATTCAAAGGACCATAAAATCAGTGTTTCTGTTATAATTTTTTAAAAACATGCTTCATTCCTGCCTCCAATACACGAACAGAAAAGCAGAGAGACAAACCCGTAGCCTGAGTAAAAAGATACCCAAACAGTAGATTAGACGTGGCTTCAGGGCACAGAGCCACAGGCACTCAGGTCGAAGTGCTCTAGGCCGGTGTGCACCAGACACCGCGGGCAGAGTGGCGAGCAATCACCCCCAACTGCGAAATCGAACGAAGCAGCAGAGGTCCTTCGAGGGCAAGGGAGGACGTACTGCCCTGACGGCCCGTATAAATCTGCCAAGAAAATATTCCGCGAAAGGAAGCGGAGAAAAAAGATCTGGACGTCAGCATTTGGTACCGTCTTCCTGGATCTTCGCGACAAATGCACTCAAAGCGACCCAGGCGTGCTCAGTCTCCCCCGAGCGCAGCACTGGGTTTCACAGGCTCCCTGCTGGGCGAGAGCAAAGAAAACGAGGGCGAGTCGCCGCCGAGAGAGGAGCAGGATTAAGAACTGCGGGGAGACGGAGCGTGGCCGTGGGAAGCTGGGGGCGGGGGAATTACGGAGGGAGCGGAGTGGAGTCGGGGCATTAGGTGGGGAGGTGAAAATGACCGAGGCCAGAGGACAGGGGGAGCGGCGGGCACCGCAAGGCACCGCGCAAAGCGACGGTGCGAGGCAGAGGGAGCCTCATTCTTCCTCGGCGGCTCCTCTTCTGGTCCCGACCTTTTCCATAAAGTAAGAGCAGTCATCTATCTCCCAGGTTGGGACGAAGAAGAAAGGGGGCCTTTGAAAGTTCTGAGGGCCAGAAGAGGCCCCCAACTGTTTGGGATCTTTCCAGAAGGATCCACACTCATGCCTCTTCCGCCTCCCCGGAGGCCGGGACCCAGTTCCGGGAAGTGGGGGGAGGGGAGCGCCCACAGCACCCCCACCGCCGTCACTCTACAAAGGTCGCACGCTCCCAACGGCAGCCGCACGCCACCCACAGTGGCGGCGCGACTCCACTACCGCCAGTGCGCTCCCATCGTTCTCCCGAGGCGACGCGCGCCTCTCGCCCAGCTCGCCCGCCGCCGTCCTCAGACCGCGGGTGGCGGCGCGCTCGCTCGCGAGTCCTCACACCCGGAGGAGTGATCCCACCCCTCACACGTGCGAGGCCCCGCCTCAACCACCTCCGTATCCCCAACATCCGCGAGGAGACGCGCGCCCTCCGGGGGTAGGGGAGGGAGTAAGCCTGACGCGCCCGGAAAAGGCGGGAAAGTGTCTGATTCGCTGAGAGTCTGCCAGCCGCCAGCTCTACTCCGTCGTCTCCTCCCTCCTCTGGCCGCACCCCGGGCTTCCCCTCAGGCACCTTTCGCCAAAAGGGATGACGGCCCCGCGGCGGCTCTCGGTGTGGCTCTGGTTCACCGCCATCTTGCTCCAGCCCCCTCCTGCCGCCCCTCAGATGGGAAGGGGCGGGGCCTGCGCCAAGCCGTCGGGCGGGGCTCTGAAGGGGAGGGCGGAGATTATGGCGCAAGGACGGGGAGTGAGTGGGCGAGGCGGCTGGTCACGTGAGGGGCAGTGGTCAGAGGATCAGGCGGAGTCAGAGTTGAGACACGCCCCTGATGGGGAAGGGGCGGGTCCAGAGGATTGCCTCCACCCCCAGAGCACAGAGGGGTGAATGAGAGGTGGGTGGTCGACCTCCACTCACCCTCTTGGCCCCTGCGTCGTGGCCCCCGCATGGCTCCCCTGCTGCCCACGGGTATGGCCTTGAATTGGTCTTGTGAGGAATCAAAGTTAAAAGCAGGACTTTCCTGCCCCCTCCCTGCTCAGGTCAAAGAGCTGCTGCCTTTTGCAGAAAGGGTCCGGAATGATTCCTCGCCTCTTATAAGGCAGGCAGAACTTTTTTCCACTAGAGAAAGCCTGGAATCAGGGCCGGTTTCCTGTGAGGTAGCATCTAGGAACGGGTGCATGAGCTGGGTCAGGAGAGTCCGTGCCTGCTCCAAGATAGAGAGGGCCTGTGTCACCCATCGTATCTGCCCTGCTTCCCCCAAAGGGGGAAGGTTCCGGGGGGATACATTATACCAGAATTGCTCTGGAGACCAAAATGTTGTACATATTCTTATTTCCTTTAAACTTCACAAATAGCACCAGATGGCTTCAAACAAAGGGATGTTATCTTCTGGACTACTGTATTTCATCAAATTTAAGATGCTATAAGTTATAAGATGCAAAATTTTTAAATGTACCACTAAGAAGAAAAGTTGCCAAATAAACTGACATGTCATCGGTTGTAAGCTGTATCCTGATTTCAGAAATATATATATATATGTACAAGACTAAGAATAAATGAAATACAGTAGGAATGGTGTGAAGCAATGGAACTAGCATTGAGATGTGGCCCCCATCTTGCGTTGGTAACTAAGTGTGCGACTTTGAGCAAGACAGTTATGCCTTCTGGACTTAAATTTCCATATCTGTATGAAGGCATTGGACTAGAAGAACTCTTAGTTCTTCTCTTAGCTGTAATATAAGTTCACAAAACTGCTCTATCACTCAAATCTTCTCACTTCTCTCCATCTTCGTTTGGCATTTCCACTCTAGTTCAGGCCCTCATCATTTTACCTGAATGACTCCAAGGGGCTCCTGACTTGTCTTCCTCCAGTCTTGACCCCCCCCCAGCCCGTTCATCTATACCTTGCACTTACCCTACAGAATATTGAGGCCCCAAACACAATTGCATATATGGTCACCACATTCAAATTCACAGACATAATATACAAGTGAGACTTGTGTTATTTGCTGGCTACAGAAGAGAGCAGGAACCTCAAGGAAAGGAAGGATTGGTTTAAGTTCAAAAAAGACAAGAGATAAACCAATGCTTTAAGTTTAAATTCTTAACTCTTAAATTATTCACTGTAAATAGGCAGGTCTCTAGGCAACATGGGTCCACTCCTTTCATAGACTTGGTTTTTATGCCTTCTGGAGAAAGGAAAGGAAAAGCTAGGAAATTAAGTGAATGAAAATAAACATTGTTTTCATAAAAAGAGACAGGCTATGCAGAGCACTGCATCTCTCAAGGTCAAGCGTGATAGCTCCATCACTCACCTTGGATACAACAGCCAAGGAAATAATGACTGGGATCCAACCTCATGCCAACTGAAGACAAACAACGACCTCATTAAATGTTTTCCATCTCTAATTTCTGTGGCTACTTCTTACCAAGATGGTCCCTGTCTCACCCTCCACACATGGGTGAGATGGTGTAATGGCTGATTTGGCCAAAGAGTGAGGAGAGCAAATAAGACACAGGCCAAACGGTTATTGTTCAAACAGCAATGTTTAGTTGTACAACACATAAAGTCTAGCAACATTTACACAACCAGTTTGAGTGTCTGTTGGCTTGTTTTCAATTGGGAAATTTAACCATAATGTCACCAAAAGGTTGGCTGGGACTGGTAACATTTAAGAAATGGGTCGTTCTTGCATCCCCTAGGCTTGGGCTTCTTGCTCCATCAAGACTTGTTGTAGATGAATGGCCCACAAGTCACCAGCCTTTAAGCAAGTTGTGTCCAGGTGGAGACGGGGGAGTGGGGGGAAGGGGGAATTTCATAAAGACACAGTGTGTGGGGCAGTGGCAGCCGACATTCGCAAACATTCATGCATCTGATGAGGGGGCTTTGCCCTCCATTGGGCATTTTCTACTAGCCTACAGTGACCAACTGTGGCCAGGGAAATTCATTACTCACATTAACAGGGTGGAGGTGTGGGGTAGGAGTAGTCAGGGTAGGTGGGAAGAGATCCTTCTTATTGCTAAGTGGACAGAAGGATGTTTTTCTTCCTAGAGTGCACATCTCATGGGTTTCTGGAGTCTTTTGTCTGTGTTTAGTTCTTTTTTTAAGTTTGAGGATAAGAAAGTCAACTCCTGAAATGTTTCTTCAGGAAAACCACTCTTCCTAAGTGGCTGCATTTTTGGGGGGGGGTGTGAAACCACCCTCTGAGCCAGCCACAAGTGGTGATTTTTAAAAAGGGACACTAGCCCTTGCTCCCCCACATCTGTAGTGACCCATCCTTATAAATAAGCTATAAGCAATGAAGGAGACACCCTTGTCCCACATCAGGGCTCACACAGTTGACGTCAACAAATCTGACAAGCAGAAAAGTTGCTTTCTTGACCCTTTAAGAAAGCCAAGAGTAGCTCATGCAGATGAATGGAGAGGGAGCAATGCCATTTCCCTTGGAGATGGTTACAAGTAGCTCGTATGGGTTTGCAAGGGCAGAAGAAGCTCTTGATGAGTTCTTTCAGCCTACAGATGGGCTGGGACCGGCTGACACAGACGATGGAGGAGGGCAGTGCTGGCACGAACTCCATTCCACTGGGAGAAGAGGGGTGGTTTGGATAAACAGAGGAAGCAACTGTCCTAAAGAGGCAGCTGGCCCCTCCCACCTGCTAAGGGCTCAGAGGGGCTGAGGTGGTGGTCTGGACAAGCACAGCACTAAAAAGGGCATGGCCCTGCAGCAGTAACAGCTGAGAGGAATGGAGGGAGAAGCAGCGCTTGAAATGGCCTTCATTCTGCAGTGGGGCAGGGGGTGGCTGGCACAGGTGGAAGGACAGTGCCCAGGAGGCCTTCTCCCTGCAGGGGGGTTGAGAATGGTTGAGGTGTGGAGACCAGCAGCTGGCAGCAGACATATAAAACAGCTTCTCCGGGGAGGCTGAGATCACGGTTTGGGGGCGCCAAGCATCATTCTCCTAGTCAGCCTCTCCAATGCCCACCATCCCCACCCTAGACCTTTCCTGCTAGTCCTAGGTGTCCAGGCCCACATCTCCATACAAGACCGCTCCGTGTATAAGCCAGAGATCCCTCTTACATTGAAATATAGCAATCTCTGGGCTCTAACCCTGCTGCCGTTCTATCCTGACATGTGCCTACCCTGGCATAACTTTGGGGGCGAGGCAGGATGAAATTGGTAAAGAGCCTCCAGGAAAGACTGAGACCATTGGTTTGGGGTCACTGGCAATCTGATCATCCACCTCTTTCTCCTGGTCCACTGAATCTTGGTCTTCAGTCTATGTGTTTTCCTAGCACCTGAGTGATAAGGGACTATAAATGCTGAGATTTGTAGAGGACCAGTAAAACACCTAAGGTTGGACCAGGAGATGGGACAGGAGGTTGTATGAGGTTACTGTAAACTCTATCACTTGGTGTTTTCCGTTGCCTAAGGCTAAAGTGTTTCCCCAGCCCCAGATGTCAGCCACTCTACAGACTAGAGAAGAAAGAGTAACTTGTTTGTGAAACAAACAGGGGATATATATGCATTAATAAATACAGGGCTGAAGGCAAAGGCAAGAAGAGTCTAAATGTTTGACGGTAAGTGTCATTGGGAATGTCTACAGGAGTCAGGAGGGGGAATCAGGGAAAGACAGAAACAGATAGACAGACAGACAAAAATGCAATTAGCTTCAGCACAAGAGTGAAAGAGAACAGTGTGGAAGGAAAGAGGGGATCAAGTATGGATGAGAAGAAGGGAGCAACAGAGAAGCCAGCTTTAAGGAGGAAGAATCCTGATGGAGAAAAGGGAGATGTCATTTAAAATTTGTCTCTGAAGCCAAACCACCAAGAAAGATAAATACTGTATATAGTTCTTGATACTTCTTTAGACTCAGTTCTTCTAGAACTTAATGCCTAAAAAAAGGCTCATCTCACTTGACCAGCATGTGTGCTTCTGTAACCGGATACTGGGAACCGCGTACCTCTCCATGTTTCCTCCCTTGCCTGGGCTGCCCACAAGCTCAGGGCCAATTTCAGCGCTCGACGGAAAGACCTTTCCTTCCCGTTCCTCTCTATGGATCCGATTTCTCTCGTAATCTCAGTTTGTACTGTCCTGTGCTTTTAGCTGTAATTTTATTTTAAGGTGGCCTAAGTCATTTTTGGAAGTAGACTGGGCATAAATCCTAAATATAGAAATGTAGCTAAAGTGGATTAGTATACAAGGAAGTGAAGGAAGTCCAGAGGGGGGCAGGATGAAGAAAGGATGAGAAGGGGAAAGAGAGAAAGTGGCAGCAGAGGCAGGTGAGGTGAGGTGAGTGTGGAAAGCGCCAGTCTGTGACAGCGACAAGTGGTAGCTCCCGGACAGTGAAGGCGACACAGACTGAAGGGTGGAGCTCTCCTCTCCACTTCTAGGCACTAGCTCTTTCTGCAGGAGCCCAGCTCCAGCCTACTCCTCTGCTCTTCCCTGACCTTCCTTTTCCCAGGAAGTCCCAGCCTTACCCCAGACCACCCAGGGCTGACAAGGAAGGTTAAGCCCCAAACTCCTCACCCCCATCCCAGGTCTAGCTCCGCAGCCTGTCTTTGGAGAATCTCTGCAGTCCCAGGTTGTGGGCAGGGTCAGAGATAAGAAGGAGTTACCTGGGGCTCACCTGCTCCCATCATTTTTAAATGAAACCTCCCCCAGACCTCTTGAGTGAGGCACACGGCTTTGTTCTGGGACACAAGGAAAGGAGACAGATAATGGACAGCCATGGAGGAACCAAACTTACAAGGGACTTACCAGGGAGGGCACTGAAAATACCTCACCCCTGCACACGCGCGCTCACACACACACAAGGCACACTCTCTCCCTCTCATACACATACATACACACACATACTGTAGACAAGATGCTCCACAAATACCAGACAGGCCTGTGGGACAGAGTAGAAAGGAAGAAGGTGGTTGGTAGTGGTATTTGGGATGCGTGTGTGTGGAGCAGTGGGTATGTGTGATGATACAGAGAAAGGGTCATCATGGGTTACTGTCGTGGCTTTCCTCTGTGTCCACGCTCACCGGAGGGAGGCCTCCGTTGTCATTGAGCCGCTTGGCCCTGTAGGTCTCATAGTGGATGTTGTGTGTCACTTCCTTGAGGTCCTGGAGGTGGGTCCTGATGGACACAGGGTGAGAAGAGAGAGGGACGCGATTAGGGGCGGGAGGAGGAAGAGGTGACCATATCTGAGGTTAGTTAGTACATCGCTTCCATGGCCTGGACCCAATCACTGGGACCCACTCCAGAGAGCCCAGAATACCTCTCAGCCCCTTCTGCTTCATGAAGGGAGCTGGAACTGGGGCAGAAAGCTCTGTCAGAGAGGCCTGGAGACTGAGGAAGTGGATCTCAACTGATGGCCTCCTGACCCCAAAAAATAAAACTGACATCTGAAGGAGGAGTGCATCTTACCTGATGACAAAGTCTCGAAGCAGGGCGAACTCACAGTGGTTGAGGTTTTCCACTGTGAACAAAACAAAACAGGTGGTCATTTCACTAATGCAGCCACACCCATGGGTGAACGTGTATTCAGGTCACGGAGGCGTTAGGAGAGAGCCACAGGACAGGTTACTGTGACCCTTCCAGAGGTTTGCTCATCTGGGCACTCAGTGCACTGGATTTTATTCATTCAACAAATATTTATTAAGCAGCTACAATGGCACAATACTGTTCTAGACTCTGTGGAATAATAGCTAATAGGGACTATTTCCTATTTTATAGAAAAGGAAACTAATACACAGGGAGTCTAAGAAACTTGCCCAAGGCCTAAAACACAATTCCTATCTTAAAGGAGCTAATAATCTGATTGGAAGACAGTAACACACACAGAAAATGACAATCGAACCATCTTAAAAGATCATGCACTACATGATAAATCTAATTCAACATAGATTGAGTGCCCACTATTTGCAAATCACTTGCCAAGGATTGTGGGAGCAGAAGAGGATTAAGACATAAACCCTCTAGTCTCACAATCTAATGAGTAGGACAGACATTCTCATAAATAATTCCAATTCAAGGCAGATGATGAGAAAATGCTATTTTTTAAAAAAATCCAAACAAAGGGTCATAGGAAAATGAGAGACGACATATGATAAATGTGATACAATGGGATGAACTTGGTTTTGGAATCAAAATATCTGGGTCTGAAATCCAAGTTTCACCACTAACAAGTCATGCGATCTTGGGCAAGATGCTTAACCTGCCTGAGACTCAAGTCCCTCAGCAGCTGATGTTCTGAGAACAGTCACGCCGAGCCTGCTCCCCTCAGAGGGTTAGCGTATTAATGAGATCATTGAAGTGATTCTTTGAACTTTCAAATCGTTATGACCTTCCCAAGGTCACATCCACTCATAATAAAAAAAGGCAACATCTGAACAACCCTTCAGCGGTTGTCAGATCATGTCCTCCTTCATGTGAAAACCTTTCTCTGGTTTTTCCAGTCCTTATTAATCTCTCCATGTTCTGCACTCCTTTCACATGTGACTGCCTCCCAGTCAGGTGCTGAATCAGTCTTTTATTACTTCCTGCCTATGAGCCTCATCTTCTCAATTAGATAGGAAGCTCCTTATGGCAGGCATTCATTTTATATCTTACCACCTAGGACAGTGCCTTCACCTATAGATGCTTAGTAAGTAAACATAATTGACCAGCAGCCAGTTCTTCAAGAAGAAGCATTGAATTACCTTCAATGATCCCCCAGGGTGTTTTTCTGCCAAGGACTCGCTTGCCATTCACTTGGTACTCCTTGTCACTTCCCACCACAGCGAAAGGCATGCTCTCCTGCTGGAGGGGGAGGGGCAGAAAGACAAACCAGAGACACGCATGCACGTCATCCTCTTACGACCTGAGCCTCCAAGGGCAGGATGGGATATGGTCCTGGGCTTCTAGCCTTGAACTGCACATTTCTGAGGCTCATTCAGTGATCCCATTGATGGCAAGGGCAAGGCTCTTGTCTCTCAAAAAGAGCGCTGGACTGGGAGTCCAAAGTCCTCTATACCCCCTGCCTAGCTGGTTAACCTCAGTAAGTCAGCTCTCCTTCAACTGGAGAATGCTTCATACTTTTCAAAGCTCTTTAACACATATTTGCTTTGATCGGGAACAACTCTGTGAGCTAGCTAGGCTAGACAGACCTCTCTTAAATGATACCCACCCAGTAACAGCCAAAGTACTGATGCTTACACTGTCTCCCATAAAACCTACTGGCAGAGACCAGCGTCTGCTGATCTCCCAGAGCTCGAAGGGCACTTTCTGATGTGCACAGGCTCCTCTGCTCCACCAGGTGGGTTGTATGTTCACCAAGAGTCAGCTGTTTGTTGTCAAATCTATTTGACTGATGTGTATTGTTATCGTAATTGGATAAATTAAGTATTATATAAGCTGAGGACATACGTGTGTGGAGAGTTTTGTCTCTGAAAATTAAGTTGAATGTTTCAGAAAGACTTGATAAAGGTGAGTTGCTTTTGCATTAAGAGGGGACTTATCCTCAAAGAAGAGGCCTTGTCTCTATATGAAAATAATGTTTAATGAATGTGACATATGTTTTAAATTATTTTAACTGAATAATTCAGTAAAATATTTATTTTAAAACATTGAGGATTTGTATGTATCATATTTTTAATGATTTCTTCACTTCAATTGACTTTTTCAATTAACTGACCAAGTACCTGTCTCAACCACATCAGATAAGGGGCTTCTACCAGATGCCCACACTTGATGGAGGAGGAGACTCAAGCCAGAGCGAGTGAGTGATCTGCCCCAGGTTACAGCGGTGAGTTAAAAAGCCCCAAGTGGAGTTCAGGATTCTGATGTAGAATCCCAGATTTGTAGAAGTTTAGAATTGAGAGGGATCTTAGAAATCACATAGGCCAATGGCTTAAAAGCCTTGAGATTCCCAGGAGATACCGCAGGGGCTGCTGAGAAGGCAGGGCTCTGGACCCTGTATCACTTAGCCAAAGCAGCTCTGTTTTTATGTTTTACATATTGGAGTTATGTCTGACATTTAATTTTTTTAAAAAGTTTCTTCTAGGGGGAAAAAAGCCTATAAGCCACTCACCTAGTCTGACCTCTGAATTTTATAAAGGGGGAAACTGATGCAGAGCTCTGACTAGAGCACAGATGCCTTGGACCCCAGCCTGATGCTTTTCCTGCCTGTGGCTTTCCTCACCCCCACTCTGGTTCTGCCAGGCCCTGTGGGGGAAGAAGAGGCTTTTGTGTGGTCTGGGGATGGATGGGAGCGTGGGCTTCCTGGGCGCAGGGTTCACAGTGATGGCCAGGGCCCCTAGTCCTCATCCTCTCCCACATCACTTCTGGTCTGGGTCAGGCAAGTGGGGCAGGGCGTACAGAAGGGAAAAAGTGGGTGGAAAGAGAAGCAGTACACGATACACATCCCACGGGACCAAGGGGGCATCTGCATGATGAACAGAGCCCCAGGCACCCACCCGGATTTTGTCATTCTCCGTCTTGTCCTCCAAATCCTCATCAAATTCCTTCTGGGGGTAGAATTCAATGCCATTTACTTCAAGCTCCTTGCGAACCTATAGGTGAGGAGGAAAAGCAAGGTAGCCAAGTGTCAGGATAATGGGAGAGAGGTGTGGGGGGGGTGTGTGTGCACATGTGAGCGTGTGTGTGCACGCGCACATGCTGAAGTCAGAGGGATGAATGCAGCCTTTGATAATCCCCAGTCATCTCTGAACTCTGAGGCCCTGGGCAGCAGGAAGATCCTAAATAAAAGCGAGCCCCAGTCATACCATTACCACAGCCCAGCCTAAGATGAGGCATAGTGTGGGGGTGCAGCTTGCTCATCTCAGGATCCATAAGATTAGGATTTAGACAAGCAGGACAGCTGAGTCCAGATTCCACATGGACAGTGCTCATGCCGCCACGTGTCATACTCCTGTCTACAGGGAAGAAAGGTGAGTTCCCCCCCCACCCCCAAGCCTCTCTTTGCCCTCTTTCAAAGCTCGGCTTAAGTCGCACCTCTTTCAGGAAGCCATCCAGGACCTCTTCAGTGGTCTACTTGATTTAAGTTTCTTGAAGGCAGCAACTGTCTTTATACTTCTCTCACATCCCCCCACCCCCAAACCCCATGCATCCAGCACAGGGCGGAGATTATAGAAGATACCAATAAGGACTAGCAGGCCTTGATCAATTAGTCTAGTCCTTCAAGCAACCTAATATTGAGGAGCGGTTTCTCATGTTCATGATGATTTATGTATTCAGTGGTCTTCACCGGTAAGTTTGGAAGGTGAGAAGAAGACAGCCTGAGGCTGCACTAACTTCTCTTCCCTGTTGGTCCCCAGACACCACCAGCCCAGCCTCTTTAACTCTTAAACGGGAGCTGGGGAGGAAGGTGTGGAGGTGAGGGATATAATAATGAGGGATAGGAGATGGCTTGGACCGGAGGAGGGGAAGGAGGGATGGGCACAGTAAAAGGCGGAGGGGGCCTTCTCACCCTTTGCTTGAATTCAGACTTCTCCTCCAGGGTCATGGTGTCAGCCTTAGCAATGACAGGGATGATGTTCACAACTTTGCTGAGGTGTTTCATGAACTCCAGATCAAGAGGTCGCAAGCTGGGGCCCAGAGAAGGTGAGGTGTCAGAGCCACCTTGCCCTCCCCCACTCAGCCACTGCCATCACTCCAGGGTCACCCTTGGGACAGGAAGACTGGGCTGGGAACCTGGCTGAGGCCAAGAAGCTGCTCCCTCTCATCTCTGACATGCACCTACCATCTATAGAACAGGCTCCAACTCTGCCCACATGCTGTCCTCCATCTCCCTGTCTCTTCAAATCCTGCCCCCCTTTATGCCACATTCAAACCACTCCTTCACAACATCTTTTCTGACCTGGGGATTTCTTTCTCCCAGGAATGGCTGTGGACTGTCATCCCCATCCACAGGTCCTTGTGTCGTGGTTACTTGTATGTCTCTTATTTGGCCTACAGGACAGCACTTCTTGACAGGCCTCCTCCCAGCTCCCAGTTAGTCCTGCAGGGGCCCAGCTGGGGGCCTTGCCCCTTCTCCATTTGAGGACCCAGCTCCCCACGGGTTCTAGGGCCCCAATCTGGCTCCAGTTCCAAGTCCAGGGGACTCATTAAGTCAGGTTGTCTGCTGGCTTGCTCTGACCTTGGGTCCAGGTTCTAGGGAGGGGTAAAGCTAGCCTTTTTATTGAATTCCTGGGCCCCACCATCAATACCTGCTGAGTACCTGGTTCCTCCGAAATCTGGGGCATGCCTTGCTTGTGCCATCCTCTCAGGAACTGACCTCTGGCCCAGCAGCCAGGCTCAGTACTAAGTTATGAGACCTCCCCCAACAGGAAGGTTGCCTGCTCACCCAGTTGGATCTCTCCATCCTCCGCTGGCACTCCCTATCACGCAGCCCCGCCTGCTACTCACAACCAGAGTTCCCAGCATGCCTCGCTTGTGGCCAGCCTTCATCTCTAGACACCTGGCTCCGCCCTCCAGATGCCCACAGCTGGGTCCCACACCCACCCAAACACCAACCCAATCCAGTAGCCCTGTCCGTCCACATTTCACCCTTCTTGCTGTCCCACCCCCATCCCAGCCTTGTGCAAAGCAGGTATCTATTGAATAAATGAGGAGCCCTCTGCTCACTTATACCAACTTCTCGCTGCTGGCACTGTCATGCTATGGTGCGGGAACACCAGTAGGCAGCATGAGGGCTGATAGTCAGCTTTACTCTCCTGGCAAGAAAATCAGCCTTTCTTGGGGAAAGTCTGGGGAATCCCAAGGTCCCCGCCATGACTATATTGGGGCCCATCTGGCCCTTGCCAGTGGAGTCCAGGTATCGATTATCCACTATAGAATGGGCACAGGTGACGCAAACCAGAGGCAGGCCCAACAATGAGGGTGGGACTGGTACATACGAGTGTCCTGTGGGGGAGATGAAGTAGAGGCAGCAGTGGACGCGAGTGTCAGGGATGCGTTTCTTCCTGGCAATATTCACCTCCTCCTTCAGGAACTTCTCGTACTGTTCATTGATGTACTTCTCAATGGGCTCCCAGCTGGCAGGGTGGGAAGAAAGCAGATGGATGTCCCAGAAGGACAGGCCCTGGGAGCTCATCTTAGGCATGGTCAAGTAGCAGTCCCCTCACATCCATCTCATTTCCTACCTCCTCTGGTGGGTCTAGAGTACCTGCTGACCATTCTCCCTCAGCCCCCTGTGGATGGCTTTCCTTGTGAGCAAGGTTAGAGCTCCCCCAGGGACCTGGCCCTCTGACTGGGCTATTGGAACCTGAAGAACCACACCCAACTCCAGAAAGCAACACACTTTTGCCACCTCCATTTCGTATTAGCTGAGAGGCTCTAGGCAAGTCTCTGCTCCTATGAGGCTTTTCTTATAAGTAAAACGGGAGTAACAATAGGTGCCTGGAGGGATTCACGAAGGATTAGAAAGAACAGATGTACGGTACTTAACATAGCAATGGCACATAGAAAGTTCTCAGTCATGGCAACAACTCATTATTATCACGACTGTTGTCATTGTTATTACCTTTCTCCATCCACGGGCACGTGTATAACCAGAGAAGAGGGCAACCAGTCATTTTTCCAAGATTGCTCTGAGTTGTTTGGTAGCCCTGCCTGTCTGTGGCTCAGAGAGGTACAATGGTCTATATCCCTATTTGGGAGCAAACTTCTGCCTGGAACCTTCCATCTCATTCTGGGCAGCGTATTCACCCCCTTCTTGGCTGGATGCTGACTGCAGCTTCGCTCTGTGGATTCCCAGAGGCTCTCTCCTCACGGGGGACTCCCCTCTCTCCTGTTTTTCACTCCTCCTCTCTTTGTCCTGGGTGTGACATCTGGCACACAGGCCAAGCTCTCTGCCACAGCCTTCAGGTCAGCCTGGATTCACAACCTAGTTCTCCTGGTTCTGTCTGCCCTGCCCCGCTGCCAACCGTGACAGATCTGCTACCACCTCCAGGCAATCCCTTGGTAGAAATTCCCTCTGCACTGTCCCCCTCCATCCCGACACCTGGCCCCACTGGGCCTCTTTCCTTGCCTCCTTACAAATCCCCTCTCCCATCCTTTAGCAAGTAGCAGTCTTCCCGCCTAACCCCTCAGTATGGAGGGTGGAGGTGGTTCTCAGTGTGAATCAATCTGCACCGCATTCGGTATCTTCCTGGCAGTCTTTAGGGCAGAAATCTCACAGGCAGACATATACCAGTTTTCATTGTTAATCTGGTCTCCAAAGCCCGGGGTGTCGATGACGGTCAGCTTCATTTTGACACCGCCTTCCTCTATCACTGGGGGATGAACAGAAAAGGCACCAGGGAGGTCACTCTTCCAGCTCATGCCAGGTGCCCTGCTGCCTACCAGCCAGGGAGACCCAGCCTCCTTCCTTCTTCAGGACCAGTTATTGGAAAAGTCAAGTTCAGGGTCTTCCCCACTTGAACACCTTTGTTCATGCTGTTCCCTGCACCTGGAGTGCCCAGCCTACTTTCTGCCTGTCTAAATCCCACCCGGGCTTTACCATCCAGTTCAAGCCCCATTCTTTGCTTTCTAACCCCCCTCCCTCCCTCTTCTGGACTGGCACTCTAAAGAGGTGGCTCCATAGAGTTTAGGGCTTCATTCTATTCTTTTTTTTTTTTTTTTTTTTGGTGAGGAAGATCAGCCCTGAGCTAACATCCATGCTAATCCTCCTCTTTTTGCTGAGGAAGACCAGCTCTGAGCTAACATCTATTGCCAATCCTCCTCCTTTCTTTTCCCCAAAGCCCCAGTAGATAGTTGTATATCATAGTTGCACATCCTTCTAGTTGCTGTATGTGGGACGCGGCCTCAGCATGGCCGGAGAAGCGGTGCGTCGGTGCGCGCCTGGGATCCGAGCCCGGGCCGCCAGTAGCAGAGCGCGCGCACTTAACTGCTAAGCCACGGGGCTGCCCCTATTCTATTCTGTCTTGAACTTGCCTTTCATTTGTCTCATTCCCCAATAAGCCCCATTCTTTTCCTTTCTGGCAGAGGCCCTTCTGCACAATGCCCATAGGGGTCCCTCCCTGGTCCTCACCGTGCCCGATAGCTTTGATCTCCACTGTCTTGGGAATCTTCTCTTCCCGGTTCCAACTGGAGGCCTTGCGGCTCACTTGAGATTTAAAGAGTGTGTTGACCAGTGTTGATTTGCCCAGCCCACTCTGACCTGCAGAAAGGCAAGAGGAGGAGAAGGCAGGGAGACCCCATGTCCACCTCCTGAGCCTAATAGCTCTCCCCTGGGCTTACAGAATTCTAGGGCTGTGATCCAGGCCAATCTCTTGTTTGACGGCTCACTGGTGGAGGAGGGGCTGAGTAGGGAGAGCAGGAAGGTGGCAATAGTTTTCTGCTTCCTGCTTTCCTCCATGACTGATCATGGAGAAGAACTTGGGGAAATGTCCATTGAATTCCACATTCTCACCCTCCTAGAGCCCCAGGACCAGTGAGAAAGCAGACAACCTCTGCATTTGCCTAGCATAGCAGGTTTTTGTCTTGTTTTTGCTTGACTTAAGTTTATAGTCTTTAATAATACTAAAAGTAATAACAGAATTACTTTGCATTCTGATACTGCCTCACAGTGCATATGCACTTTCACATCTGTTAACAAAATTTGCCTTTATATCAGCCCTGAGAATCCCACGGCAGAGCTGTCTTTATCCCCAGGTGAGGTGGTCCTAGAGAGATTAAATCCTACCCAACATAAAATATGTGCAAGGTCACATAACTAATAAACGCAAGACCAGGGACTTGAACCCAAGGAACCCCTTGGGTCCATATCCACTCTTTATTCTATGTAGCAGTTAGTATCTCCCTGATACTAACTGTGGGAGGAAGAGGAGGAGGAAGCTGAGCAGGCAGGGCCAGCCCCTCACCTCCACTTCCTGCAAGATGGCTCCCTTTTGACCTGTTTTACACATGCAGTTCTGGATTTCATTCCAAGGAGGAGTTCCACAGCTAAAAAGTGTTTGAAAACCACTGGTCTGAGCAGTGTTGCTCAAACTTGATGGTGCACAAGAATCACAGCCGCGAGCCTGGCAATTGACGAGTGGCATTGACATCACCCGACACTTGTAGGAATGCAGGATCCCAGGCCCCACCCCACCCCTATGACTCAGAATCTGCATTTTAAAAGGACTTCCAGATGAATCACATGGACAGTAAAGTCTGAGAAGCATTAGTCTAGAGCATTCCTGTGGTATATTAGGAAAAGGACCAGGCTGGGGGACAAAAGCCTAAGGTTCTAGACCCAACTGTGCTGTTTCCCTGAATGCCTTTGGACCAGCTGTGTTTGCCCCGCTGGGCCTTAGGTTCTTTACTGATAAGATGGTAAGGAGGGAGGGAATTGGATGAAACCAGGGATGGCAAATAAGGTGCATTTCTCTTCCAACTGATCAATTGGTAGTAACCACCTACACCGATGTGTTAAAAAGGCTACATATGGGCTCAGGACTAAACACGTGCCATGACTGATCAGTGATGTCGGCCACAGGTGCTGCTGAGGAGAGACGTGGCCCACAGGTCTTATGCTTGCCATTCTTGGTCTGGATGTTTTCTAAGGTCATTGTTCATTAAGTATTCTTGAGTGCCAAGTACTGTGCTAGAATTGGAGGTAGAGGGGGGAACAAGACATCATCCTCATCCTCAAGGAGTGATTTAGTGTGAGGGAGACCAAAACATAAGCAGACAATTACAATATGTTGTAATAACCACTGTGAAAGAGATCATTACAGGGTACTATAACAGTGTAATGAAGGGAATCTAATCCACTCTCTCTGGGATCAAGGAGGACTCCTAGGAAGAAGCAACAACTAAGCTGAAACCTGAAGAACTTCAAATGACCCATGAGAAGCTGGAAGGGAGTTCTAGATAGAGGAAACAGTACATGCTCTTTCCTACCTCTAGGGTAGGAAAGATCATGGCAAGTCCAGAAGAAATGTTCGTTATAAGTGAGGAGTACAATGCTACATGGGAAGTGGTAGGAGATCCATGGAGAGGTAGCCCCAGGCCAGACCAGGAGTTTAAACCCTTAAACTTATTGAAGGGTTTTAAGGATGGGTGACTTGATGAGTTTTGCAGGTTAGAAAAACTATTTGGTCACTGGTGGACAATGGATTGAAAGGAAAAGAGACAGAGAACCAGGAGGGTCAGCACCACTCCAACTGTGGCCCGTGGCCCAGCTGCCAGGGTCCATGAACCATTTGCTACTGGTTCCTGAGATAAGAAGTTTGCACCAGAAAGTAAATCAACTACACCACTAAGCACACTGTTTGGTTCAGCCGATGTTTTTTATAGCAAGACTTTCTAGATGATTTACACTCTGGTCCAGCTCCTTATGTTTGAGCAGCACTGGGTCAGGTCGCCATGGCAATCCAGGTGAGAGATCTGCCTTGGCCTAGGGTGGTAGCAGTGGAGATGGAGAAAGTGGACAGACTTGTGAGATGTTTACAAGGTAAAATGGACAGGACTTGATGACTGGATCGGGGGATAAAGGAGGAAGAAAGAAGGATGATGCCTAGATCTCTGTTTCAGCAACTGAGTAAATATCTCATTGAGATCGGGCAAAGGTCCCTTCCTGCTCTTACATTCTGTGACCCAGTGACACTGCTTAGTGACCAATCCATGTCCTGGAAATTCTCTCTAAGCTTTACAGCACTACAAAAGATCAGACATAAAACTATCCTTCATCTGATATTCAAGCTCTGATCCTGAAGCCACCCAGCTCTTGGAGATGGGGAAGGACACTGATGACTCCCCCATGCCACACACCTGAAAGCAGGCTGAGCATGGCTTAGAGGCTTCCTGTGTACACCCAGCTGGTGACGGGGCCAGGCCGACCATCCACCCAAAGCTCCCACCCCTGGATCAGCTAGCCTTGAAGGGAGAGGAGGTTCAGGACTTTGCAATCAACACAATGAAATCTTCCCTCCTAGAAAGAGCTCATCCGAGAGAAGCCGGGGCTGAGGCCATCCTAGGGAAAGAAATGGGGTCCTCAGTGCTGCCTGCCACCAGGGCCTCTAGTGACCCCCGCCCCCAGCCTTTCATACCAACGACCATGATGTTGAAGTCAAAACCAGTCTTCATGGTCTTCTTGCGCATCTGCTCGATGATGGTGTCAATGCCAATGTAGCCCAGCAGGTTGGAGTTGATGCTGACAGGCTTCATGGGCACTGCCGGCTTAGGCCTGGGCTCAGGCACCAGCTCTGACATGGCTGCGTCCGTCCTGGTCTCTGGGAGCCCTGTAAAGCCAAGATAGGAGGAGTGGGTTGGAGGAAAGCAGAGGTCACACGGAAGCCACAGTATTATTCTCTTGATCAGAATCATACAGAGTTGGACCAGAAGGGACCTTAGATGTCATCCAGTACAGGTCCCTCATTTCATAGATGAAAAGACTGAGGCTTAGAGAGGAAAGGGTTCTTAGGACCTGCTTAAGAACACAGCAAGTCAGATGCAAAATCTGGACCAGTACCTAGATTCTCCAGTTGCTGGGGAAATTCAAATGTACCTCATTGCTACAAAGCACCACATCTGTATGTCTGATCCAGGGGTTTCTCCACCTTGGCGCTATTGACATTTTGGGCTAGATAATTATTGTGGGGGGCTCTCCTGTGCACCACAGGATGTTTAGTGGCATCCCTGGCCTCCAGTAGATGCCAGAAGTAGCCCCCCAGTTGTGACAAACAAAAATATCTCCAGACAGTGCCAAATGTCACCTAAGGGCAACACTGCCCCAGTAGAGAACTACTGGTCTAAGAGATGTCTGGGGTTATTCTCACCTGAGTCCTGCCTCCCCAAATAAAGGGCAAAGACCTTTTAGGATACTGGACCTAACATCTATGGACTGTCTGCCACTGACTTCAGTTGCTTTGTCTTTCAGAAGCAAATAGGGCTACCCACTCTCTGCAGAGTGAGCACCACTCCTGTCTCCCAGCCTCAGTGTCCCCTCTGTTCCATGAGCACTGTGGCAAACTAGGGGTGTCTGGGCCCTGAGGAACCCCAGACACCCTCCTAGCCATAGTTTTAAATCTATGGGAGGAATAAGTCTCACCTTTTGACCAGGAGAGAGAGGATAAGCCCCATATAGGGGCAGTCACTTGCCTAAGATGACACAGTGTATCTTGACTGGTGGGTGGCAAAACAAAGGGGAGGCTGAGGGAAAGGTCCCCTCTGGGTCTAGCAGATCATGGGTATGTTCACACACAAGAGAAATCTGTGCGATTCCTCATCAGGACACTGTCCACCAGGGTGAGTTTCAGGATAGAGCATCCATTTCCCCACCCACAAAATGAGTGTGTGTCGAAAGTGGAAAGAGCCTGGCTCCACTACTTGCCAGCTTTGTGGACTTGGACGAACCACCTCCCCATTCTGAGCCTGCTTCCTCATCTGTAAAACAGTTAGGATGATGATGAAGGCTGTGGTGAGCATTACATGAGGTACGATGCCTGGAAGCACCCGGCACAGCACCTCACACTTCCAGACCCTCTTGCCTCTGCCCCTTTCACGTTTACGGGCTTGTCAGGAGGGGAAGTGAAGCGAAGCATGTAAAAACACTTGTTAGAGGGAGGTGCCCCGGACGCTAATTACACAGCGTAGTTACTGGACTCACGGTCTCTTGAGGACCCCTTCCAGTGCTGCCATTCTAAAATCCTATGGTTCATGGTTACGGCCCTGCAGAGTCTTGGGCTTACAAGGAGGATTGATGGAGCAGCAGATGGGCAAGAGGGAGAGGGGACAGGAGTACCTCCCTCCCCCACCCCCAAACCCAGCCAGAAGTATGTTCTTGTACCCCTGCCACCTGGTCTTTCCACCAGTCCTGGCAAGACTCTCTCCCCCAATGGGAAACTGTTCTGTCCTTGTCACTCCCAGGCACAGCCAAATCTGACAAAGCCTCGGGATCTCCCCAGGGCCTGGCGTGGCTCCCTCCTGCTTCCCAGGAAGCTGTTGCCAGCCAGGCAGTTCGAGACGGTAGCAAGATTGGCTCAGCCCCGCAGCAGCTGACTCTCAGCAGCCCAGCCTGCTCCTCCACTCTCCGCACGTGGCTCCTGGGCCCCACTCAGCACACCTGCAATGGGGGCCAGCAATGCCCCATTTTCCCTGCACAGCTGCTGACACGGCTGGCCCTTTCCATGTCCCCCGTGCCTCTACAGCCAAGCCCATTTGGTCTCCACAACCTGTGTTGTGAGATAGATCCATCTAAGTGTGTGTTTGTGGAGGCAGGGGGGTCTTACCCCATTTTATAGCCCTGGAAAGTGAATCTTGTACTTAATTAAGGGAGTTTTTGTAAGTATTCTTATAAAGCGTGTGTCCTCCCTGGCCCGTCAACTGCAGCATTCTAAAAGATCATTCCCAAAAGACAGACCCTGGTTGCGAGAAGGGGCCTGCCCACCAGATTCCCAGGCAACTTCTAGGGGCCCCAGCAGGCCTGCTGCAGGTCCAGGACATGAGCCATCTTACCTTCATTCTTCCAGCAGGCACCTACTGGCATCCATGTGCACACAGTATAAAGCATCTGCTGGCAAGTCGCCCCTCCCAACCATATGCCAATTACATGCCAGTCACATGCTAACAGCCACCACCCATCAGCCACAAGTCCTGCAAACGTGCGGCGGGTCACTATGTCCCAGACTTTGCTGGAAGACCCTTTGCCCACTCCAGCCCCTGACTAACTCCTACTCTTCACCACTCAGCCCAAGTACCGCCCCTCAGGAAAGCCTCTGCTTTCATGTCTGATGTGGACGCCCCTCTTCTGTGCTGCCTTGGCCCCCTGAGTACCTTGGTACTCAATAAATTCATTCATTCATTCATTCATTCATTCTATCCCATCCAGGCCATTTCATATGCTGTCAAATGGGAGCCTAATCCAGCCAAACTCCAGACTAAATGCCAAGGACACTTGTGGACCCTAGATAAGGTCCTTGCCCCCAAGGTCCCACTGACAAGCACACAAAGACATCCAGGGCCCAGGACAAATGCTGCTCTGGAGTTGATTGTGTGGCTCCATCCTCTGCCCCCACAGCTCCTCGGCTCCCACCATGCCATCCTCAAATGGGCAGCTGACCCAGGCTTGACTGCTGGCTAGGTGACCCCTATGAGCCTCAGTTTTCTCCTCAGGACAATGTGGATAGTACCTACCTTGCTGGGTTGCTGTGAAGGTGATACAAAAGCATGGACATAAATTACCTGGCATTGAACATATGCTAGTTCCCAGCCTTCTTCAGGGCAGAGGCCACGTCTCATTGATCTCTGTGCCCCAATGTACCTAGCGTAACAGGGGCACTCAGCAATGAATGAATGAATGAATGAATGAATGCCTCATAGGGAGGCAGATGTCATTTTAGACCCATCATCTTTCTCCTCCCTCAGATGCTGAGCCCTTTGCAGAGCAGCTGACCCCCAGCCAGCAAACTGCTCTCGTGTAGGACACAGCTAAGGCGGTAGACTCTGTTAAGAGAGACCTTCTCCCTCCCCTGCAACAGGGATTGGAGGGGTGCTCCCCAAGTGGGGAAGAGCTCAGGATGGGATCACAGCTGGATGTAGCTCAAGTATGCCATCCTGGATAGATGCTTCCAGCTCTCCCAGGGCCCCTGGAGAGGAGGTGATCTGTTTGCAGCATCCCCTGCCAGGAGCCACCTGCCCCATCAGTGCTCCAGGGAGAGGCATTGTCCCCCTGACTCAGCTCTGGCTGAGTCCCCCACAGAAATAGCACCCCTCCATCCCCATGCCAAGCAAGGCCCCCGGTGCTATCTTTCATAAGTAAATGAATGGCTTTGTCTTTGTCTAGCCCAGGGACCCCACCCCTCAGTTGGGAAGGTGGCAGCAGGGGGAGGGACCTTTCCAGAATAGCACCTGCCTCCGTGGCTTAGTGGGGGTGGGACGGTGGGGAGGTTCTTCCTTCCTAAGCCGGAGATCCTCCCCAGCCCCCAGCCCCTAGCAGCCTTCAAGACCCCGCCCCCACAAGCAAAGGCAATTCCAGTCCACCCCAGCTCCAGCTCCGGCTCTCAGAAAAAGAATCACAAAAGATATCTTATTCCTTTCCCATTCGCAGGAGCAAAGGGCCCTGGGACACCCCCTTCCCCCATCCCAGTCCTCCGGAGGCCAAGGAGTTCCCTTGGAGACCACCAGCTGGTGCCTGTCTCAGTGTGCGTCTGTCTGTGTGGGGGAAGGGGTCTGTGTCAGAGCACAGGTCCCTCGTCTGGCGGTAGGCCTTGATACCTGTGCGTGGTGTGCATGTGTGTGCGTGTCTTGGTGTGCTCCAGCATGGGGCTCTCTGCGCGCATCTGGGTCCATGCTTGCGTGTCCGTAGGTCTCTGTATCTCCCCACTTGCCCGTGTGTGCATTTCTGCGGGCATGTATATCCTGGAATGTGTGCCGCCGTGTGTGCGTGTGTCCGTGCCTATGTCACCGCGCGTGGGCTCCTCGGCGCAGCAACCCTCCCCCTGGTAGCACCTCCAGCCGGGCTTTTCCGGGCCGCAGCCTCCTCCCGGCGGTCGCCGGTGGCCGAGCCGGCCGCCCTACCTTTGGACATGAATCCTTCTTTGTCTCCGTTCCTCCGGGAAGATGCTCAGGGAGCGAGGCTTCAAGGCTGCGCGGGGCGCGGACTCCTCCTGGGCCGAGCGGCCCCTGCAGCCGGGCCTCGCCCCTTGGCGCTCTCCGCTCACCCGCCCCGCCCGCCGCCCGGCCGCGCCGCCCCTGCGCCCCGCGCCGCCGCGCCCGCTCGGGACCTCGCCTCCGCTCGCTCGGCGCCGCGCTGCCCCTGCCCGCGCGCACCGATGCCGCCGCCCCCGCCGCCGCTGCTGCCACCCGCACCACGTGACCCGCGCGCCCGCCGGCCCCGCCGAGGGCCCCTCCCCCGCCCGCGCCCGCACCCGCTCCCTGCCCGTCCGCACGCCGGAGCCGGCCCCCGGTCCTGGCTGCGGGCGGCCGGGGAGGCGCGCGGGGGCGCTGTGCTTGCAGGCTCGGGATGCCGGGCCGGGGAAAGCGCCCGCATCCCAACCTGGTCCCTCCCGCTGGATCCTGCTCCCAGCCTCTTACCCCTTAGGCTGGGGCGGAGCGGGGGGCGCAGGGGACCGCCGGCAGCAGCGGGCGGCGATGCGCGCGCGAGTCACGCGCTGATTGGGATGTTGCGCTGGCTCAGCGCGGTCCTCTCCGGGGGCGGGCGGCTGTAGAGCCCTGAGTCAGGGGACCGGGTTCCAGGCCTGGCTCCGGCAATGATGAGCCCTGTGACCTTGAGCTTGGTCAGGAACTTTCCTGAGCCTCAATTTACCCATCAGAAAAATCTTTCATGCAGTTAGTCAACAATAATGGACAGCATATTGCCAGGCCCTGGGGGGACAGGGATGAGGACCACCATCCTCATCCACAAAGGGCTCTAGGTCGAACCAGAGAGACAGAAAGCTGGACTGTCCTAATGCAGTGGGGTGGGGTAGGCAGGGGGTACTGTGAGTGCAGGGAGGCGGGCATCCTGGGAAGAGAGGCATTTGGGCAGATTTCTTGGAGGATGTGAGGGACAAGATGGAAAGGCAAATACAGAGATGAGAGGGAAGAAGGGAAGGGCACTCTGTGGAGAGGGGGCAGCAGGGGTGAGGAGACCCAGAGGTGAGAGCTGCAGGGTGTGAGTGGACAACTCAGAGCTCCTGGTGCAGCTGAAGCAGGGAAAATTCCAAACAGGGATATAGAGCTAAGAGTTTGGAGAAGTCCGAAGCCTTAGAAGCCAGGCTAAGGACTTGGGCTTTAAGGAAAGACAATGGTGAGTCACCAACGGCCGTGAAGCCGAAAGTGCTGCCATCAAATATGTGAGTCCTTGTGGCAGCTGTGTGGATGAGGGAGAGCACTGGGGGAAATGCGGGGGGGGGGGGGGCTGTGGAAACACTGGACAGAGGGATGGAGAGGAGGAAACAGACAGCCAAGCACTGAGGAGGTGAATCAACAGACTTGCAAATAGACTGGATGAGATGAGGAGCGAGTAAGATGAGGAAGAGGATACCCGGGTTTCTGGTGTGGCGGTGCCTGCAGCTGAGAGGGCGAGATCAGGAAGGCAGGAGTCAGTTCAGAGAGAAAAGGGCTGCCTCTGGACATGCCCAAGAGACATCTGGGTGGAGGGTCCAGCAGGCTGCTAGCTGTCCACATTTGCATTTCAGGAGAGGGGGCTGGGCTGAAGATGGAGGGAGAGCTGAGTTTGCTGAGGGAGAAGTGAAGACCAGAGCCTGGGGGAGCTCCCCCAGACAGTGTGCAGAGTGCAATGCACAGGGGTCTGACAACCCAAGACCCAATTAAGGCATTGGACTGGATGCCTTCCAAGCATCTACCAGATCCAGAATCTCTGAGCCTTTGAAATGTCGGGAATGAGACTGCCCAAAGTAGAATTCCAAGACCTGGGTTCCCATTAGCTTACTGCCACCAACGAGCTGTGTGGCTTTAGACATGTCACAGCCTCTCTGAGACCAAATGAACTTGTAGCCCTTGTGTTGACCTATTTATAGTTCTATGGAGGATTTTCACATCTCCCAGTCTCCAACTCACCTTTCAGGACTAAAGTGCTGGGGGTAGAGGCCCAAGAAAGAGAATTCCAGGTCAGGCACCTTTTACGCGCAACAACTATTTTCCCAAAATACTGAATGTGCATGATTTAGAAGGTCTCGGGTGAGGTCACTGTTGACATCCAGAGGAGTGCTGCAGGGATGTCTTTTAGACAAATCACCACTTACTGAGGTGCTGGTCTGTGTTTTCATGGAGGTGGTTTGCTTTTAAAGCTGGACTCACCTATAGATCACCTGATCGTTCCTGCTCTTCAGGGAACAAAGAAACAACCATGGAAGATACTAAAAGAATGAGCATGGGGCCAGCCCCATGGCTTAGCGGTTAAGTGCGCACGCTCCGCTACTGGCAGCCGGGGTTCAGATCCTGGGCGCGCACCGACACACCGCTTGTCCGGCCATGCTGAGGCCGCGTCCCACATACAGCAACTAGAAGGATGTGCAACTGTGACATACAACTATCTACTGGGGCTTTGGGGAGAAAAAGGGAGGAGGATTGGCAATAGATGTTAGCTCAGAGCCGGTCTCCCTCAGCAAAAAGAGGAGGATTAGCATGGATGTTAGCTCAGGGCTGATCTTCCTCACAAAAAAAAAAAAAAAATGAGCATAATTGCTCCTCCACAAGTTACCCCATAAACCTTCATTCTGGTAGCTTCCCTCAATCTGACCTCAAGCTGGCAGGTTGAGACCCAGCTCAGGGTGTATCCCGTGTTCTGTCCCTCAGCCCTGTTCCCTTTTCCCCCAGTGCATTTGACTCTGAAGACTCTGAACCTTGAGTTCCCCCTCCCTTTCCAATTGATCCAAGCATAATCCATCTCCAGGCCCATAACCGCCACCCCCACCCCCCCACCCCCCCACAGCAGCCCAGTGCATCCCCAGCCAAGCTCTTTGCATTTACCTTTGGTTTCTCTGGCCAGGTCCAGTGTGGCGGGCTCTGTGGCCCAGTCTGTGGCAGCATCTGCTGTCGCATGGTCCAGGGCTGGTGCTATGCTTCTGCTTGGCATCAGTGGGTAGGTGGCTGATGTGGTCAGGTTAACGACACTGTCCAGTGTGGTCTCCCCAGTGGCTGGGTCTGGAGTGACTGGCACAACCAAACTCATGGCTGTACCCAGCTTCCTTGTGTCCAGAGCAAGAGAATCCGTAGTTATGTCCAGCTTGGCTGTATTTGCTCTAGCCAAAGCCATGGCTGTGTCTGGCCTGGCTGTGTCCACCTTGACTGGGTCTGGTGCTGCCAAATGCACAGCTGTGCCCCCTGTGGTTGTATCTGGCTTGGCTGTGCCTGCTGTAGCTATGACTTTGCCCAGCTTGCCTGGCTCTGGGGTTACCAAGTCCGTGACCATGCCCGGCTTGGTTGTGCCTGCTGTAACCAAGGCGATGGCTGTGCCCAGTTTGGTATCCAGAGCAGGGAACTCCATGCCTGTGTCCAGTCTGGATGTGTTTGGTGTGGCCAAATTGATAGCCAAGCTAGGTCTGTTGGTGGCCATTGTAGCTAAATGTCTGGCTGTGCCTGGCCTCACTGTGTCCAGAGTAGCCAAATCCACGGCCGTCGCAGGCCCCATGGTGGGGGTGGCCCTTTGGAGATGCAGCCGGGGTCTCGGGATACCCCTGGACCGGGGCTTGCCTCTTCCTGGGGAAGCTCTGGTAGGCACATGGGCACTTGTTGGGACAGGGTGCCTCTGAACCACCGAGCCTGACCCTGAAGGGCCTAGAGGATTCTGGGCTAACCGGGATTGGAATGGTAGGGCCAGGTAGGAACTCACTAGGGGCTTCTCCACTATGGGCATCCTACTGGGTTTGGCCAGACCTGGGTTCCCTGGGCCTTCAGAGTGGACTCTGCCCCCTGGCACTAAGGCCACGGACCGTGAGCCTGGAGTGGACAGCCTCCCTCCTCCATGAGTGGCAGCCTCCCTGCCCAGGGTGGACAACTCTTCCCAGTGAGAGGGTAGGGGGCCCAGGGACCATGCCTGGCTGTTCTGACGGAGCGTTAAGGAGATGGAGCTGAGCTTCCTGGGCCCAAGGCTATTACCAGTCTCCTGTGGGGACACACTCCGGGCTCTGGCTCCAAGGCCCGGTCGGCTGGAAGTCTGTGGGATGTGGCTTTGGGGGAAGGCATCCAGACGGATGGTCTTCCTGAGGACAGGGATGAGGGGGGACACCCCTCCAGGGAGCTTTGAGGGGTGGGCAGGACGCCCCAGTAGGTGGTTGCGGGAGATGGAGTTTCCAGGGCTGGAGGGTCTGTGCGGCTGCATTTCAAAATCGTGGTCCATCCAGGTCTTTCGTCTTCCCCTGAGGAATCAACAGAGAAGGGCCCACGCAGGGGTGAGGTGCTCAGTTTGCATTTCTTTGATTCCTAGTTAATAAAAAGCATGACAACTTCTTTGCTAAGTAGCAAATTCATTTTTACTTGTCAGTGTTTGCCAGGGTCTTGTAAAATAAGTCATTATTTTAAAAGGCAAAATATTTAAATCATATGAAATGTTATACAGTAATTGTTCATTAGGGCATAATTTATTATTTTGATATTATACAGCCTCTAAGTTATGAAATAGTTTTTAAAATTGAGGTTCACTTGATAATTTTAAAAATTGCTAAATATATGTATATAAAAGCTTAATTTCTAAATATAATTTTTAACAATGAGAAAACAGACAATATATCAGGATATAAAATTGTGGGATCCTCAATGGCTTGAGTTTATACTAGTTATCAAAAACACAAATGCCTAGAGGTGCAAAAAAAAAAGCACTGCCAAGTCTGAAGGGGCCTTGTTCAAGGGACCCTGGAGGAGGGTGGTGGTTATTGGAAGCCTGTCTGCCTCTGTCTCTTCCAGAAGGGGCTAGAAGGCTCTGGGTTCCCACCCACAGCAGCCAAAATAGGAGTTCAGGCATCCAGGTAGGAGGCTGAGGGATGACCAGTTTGGCTTGGGAACAGGGTCTGCGTTTGGGGCTCCTACCCAGAACCAGGCAAGAGCCCTGGGCTGGCCTGCTGCTGGAGCCAGAAGGAGAGCCAGAATCAGGGCCGGAGCTGAAGAGGGCTCTGGAGAAGGGGAGGCTGGGGAAGTGGAGTAACAAGTGTTCGCAGGAGGAGACTTGTCCAGTGGACACCACAGTCCTTGCCCCTGGGGACCCGGCCGGGTGGTGAAGCAGGCAGGACTACGCCGGGGGCGGGGAGCATTGAGGGGGAGCATTAACTCAGTCTTTGGTGTCAAAAGAGAGAGAGGCTGGGCCTGGGGCTGGGGTAATTCACATGGCAGGCCCAAAAGTGAGGAAGTGTGGCATCCTTCTGAAAATCCACCGTGGGCTCCTAGGCTGTATCAGGGGTGAGGGGGAGACAAGGCCACAGGTGCACTGCAGCCCAGGCCAGGCCACAACGATGCTCAGGCCCTGGAAGATGACCTGGTTGGATCTGCAAGTGGGAACGGTCCTCCGGGGCAGTGTGACAGAAGGATCAGAGGGGCACAGAAGTGAAGCAAGGAGAGTGGTGAGGACACTCTTGAAACACTCTGTGGACTGGGGTGGTCCTGGAGAAGGCGGCACAGCACTGGGGTAGATGCAATGAGCCACCTGGAGCTGAGGAGAGAAGCGGCCTGGGGACTCTGGCTGGTGGTCTGTGGGGATGAGCCATTCCCGAGAGGGGCTCCAGGGCCCCAAGATGACCAGCTGGTGTGCACTCTGGGCTCCATATAATTTACTGGTTGGAACAAAGTTGTTTCTGTTGCTTTCAACATAGCAGGCTGGGAAATGATGCTTCGAGGGCCGGGCCAGGGCTAGCGGGAGGGATTCGTGGGAGAGGGGAGATGACCCTGTAGCCAGGTCCCTAAGGTCTGGAGCAGGGGGTCTGCATCATCCCTCACAGTGCCGCCCCAGCCCCTCACCCCTCTCCAGCCACATACTTGTACCCAAGACTGTGCCAGCCTCCATCACCTCCCCACTTGACATGTCCCTGCTGCCCTGCCCTCCTGCCCTTATTCTCAACCACACATACCTGGGCACGTGCATGTTTACCCTGCACTTAACCACAAACATCTACCCTTGATGTGCACACCCACACACAGATAGCAGGCCAGAGGACAGGACCTCTGAGATCTATTTGTTCTAACGTCACCAAATCCCCATCCCCTCACTGAGCCTACAGCCCCCACCCCATCCATCCCTTGGTCCTATCCCTCCACGCCACACAAATACCCACCTACCTTGATCAGAAAACAAGAAAGGTCCAGTAGTCCTCAGTCCTCAGACTGGTGCGGGCCCCTCACCTCCTCTGTGCCCAGAGTCTGGCCACGGTGACCAGCTCAGGGTCCTTGTCCCTCTGGTCCCCTCATGGGCTTCCACTCAGCCTCCAGGCCACAGTCCCCAGGCTTAGGGCCCATCCCTCTCCTGACCTGTCCCACCGGCTACATCCCCGGCTGGGCTGGGATCTGGGGTAGGGAGGGGCTGGCTTCTCAGCAGTGGGCGTCAGTGAATGGCTGCTCTGAGCCTCTGGAATCCTGAAGGGCCATGGGAGGCTTGTAACAACCCAGCTGGGCTGTCCTGGACTCAAGGCCCCCTGGGGGGTGGTGCCCTGCTGCCTGCCCTCCCTAAATCTGCTCTGTCCCCCACAGACTCTGAGCCCTGGAGAGATGTCTCCAGTAAGACTAGGGCTACTCCAAATATGGCCACACTGATGATCCCAGCGCCAACCTCATTTCTGCTTTCCCTCTGCATTGCCCGCACACCCTGTTTAGACTGTGACCCTCAGGCCGTCTTGCCCACCCAACTGAGGTCTTTCCTCGAGCAAGCTGGAGTTCCTGGAAGCTAAAGCAGGGACTGTCTGCTTCAACAACTATTCCCCGAGCCCCTGTCGCTCCAGCTGGACTCTGTACTTAGGCCCTGAGGATGCGCAGATGACCCAGCCCTGCACCTGAGGAGACCCATAAGGCCACCCAGACTGGCTTTGGAATTGTGGGCTGGGCTGGGGGCCCTCTTCTCTGTTCCCACAGCACCCTGGGCTGCCTTTATCATACCAATAGTAATAATAATGATGGTGATAATACTAGCTACCATTTACTGAGCTCTTACTATGTGCCGGGCACTGTGCCAGGGCTAGGAAGGAGATCGCAGTCTGCTCAGGAAGATGGGTATGTAAACAAATCCTCACAGCACCTATAATACAGCATCGACGGTAGACACATCCTCCAAGCGCTAACCTGAGCCAGGAACTAGGCTAAGCCTTCTCCTGGCATCGCCAGGAGATCTTCACCTTGTCACCTGTATTTTGCTGATGAGGACATCGCAGTCCACACAATGCTGTGTGGTCTGGTCTATTTTTCTGTGTGTTGCTCTCCTTAGCGAGTGAGCTTCTAGAGCCACACTGGCCAATAGAACTTTCCGTGATAATGGAAATGTTCTATATCTGCACTACCCATTGCGATAGCCACTAGCCACAGGCGGTTACTGAGCACTTAAAATGTGGCTACAGTACCAAGAAACTGAATTTTTTATTTGATTTTATTTTAATTTGTGGCTATTGTATTGGACAGCATAGTTCTGAAGGGTTTGGGTTTTATTTTCTCTGGGTCTTAGGGCCTGGCAAGAACAGCTTCATAAGTTTCTATAGAATGAATGAATGAAATGATTAAATGAATGGTGAATATGTGGACCTGGGACATTCCCTTCTTTTTATCCATTCTCTCCCTTCCAGCTTTAGGTTTTCAAACTTGGCTGTGCTCTGGTTACCAGGGCAACCTGCTGGAAGTCCGGTGGATGGGGGAGGGGAGCTGTCTGGAGTTCTTCCCCTTCCCTCCCTGCTTTGAGGCCTGAGGACCAGCCTGAATTGAGGGAGAACGGAGGTGGCTGGGGGAGGGGATGGCACAGTTCTGCCTGGACAGACTGAGGAGGGGGAGCCTTTCCCGGCCACCCCCACTGGATCGCACTATCTCTGTGATGAAGAAGCCCTGAGCTGCAGTCAGGGGCCCTGGCTCATCTCCCTACTTTGGCCAACGACTCGTGGTGCAACTTCTATCAGATCGCTTGCCCTTCTGGGCCTCAGTTGCCTTTTCAAATAGGGGCCAGATGCCTTCAGGTGGTCTCTTCTAGCTTAAAGATCTAGAATTCCTCCATCTCACTCCCTGCCGGGCTGTTAGTGTCTTGAGAGCAAGGAATGAGTCTCCCTCATCTCTGTACTCCCCCTGCCTGTCTGTCCCGCTCTCTCCCCGTGTTGAGGGGCCTGGAGGACACTACCTGGGTTCAACTGCCCTCTAGTGGTGGAAAGTGGAAATGACCTCCTCGTGTTTCCCACCGCATAGTTCTTTCTCACCGAAGAAAAAATTGATAGGCCTGGAAGTGGCCGCAGAGGACAGACCTCCACCAAAGTAAAAAATCATTGTGGTGGCCTCCCAGACAAGTGGCACAGGCTCTAGGGTCTCAAATACGGGTTTGTTACAGCTGTGTGATTTTGAACTAGTCATAATCTCTCTGAGCTCCAGTTTCTTCAACTGTAAAATGGGGATCGTATCAGTCAGGATGGGTTAAATTATGCTGCAGTAACAAACAATTCCAAAATCCCAGTGGCTTATAACAGCAAAGATTTTCTTCTCATGCGTGTGTCATGGCCACTGTGGTTTGGGTCAGCGAGGCTCTGCTCCATGTCATTTTCACTCTGGGACCCAGGCTGACTGAACAGCCACCCTCTGGAGCCTTGCTGGTCCTTGTGGCAGAGGGAAGGAGAGAGTGGGGAATCGTGCTCTAGCTGTGAAGTGCTTTGGCCTGGACTCACCTCTCATCACAACTCATTGGCTAGAACTAGTCGCACAGCCCCATCCATCACAAAGAGGTAGGGAGGGGCAACACTGCCATGTGAGAGAGCTGAAGAGCCAGAAATGCTTGGTGACCAGCGCTGCTGACCCACCTGCATGGCTGTGAGAATGCAGTGAGAAGTGCAGTGAGCTCGATCCATGTTAGCCATTAACATTGTTGCCTTGTAATTCTGGTTTCCTTTTTAATTTACCCTTGTGATTTCCTGTGACTTCCACATCAATTCCAGCTGTTTACAGCTGCAGATACAGAGAGGGAAATGGACTTGCCAAGGTTCACACAATGAATCAGTAGCTGGACACCCGGCTCTCCAGGCTCCACCTTCTGAGCCCCTCCCACCTGATGAGTTCTCTGTAAGTTGACTGAGAGGGTGACAGTCTTTTGAGGGAGCCTGCAGTCTCTACTTTTCTCCCAAAGCTGGTCTCTCAGCCTTTAGAGGCCCTTCTGGCTCAGCCAGAGTGGAGAGCTGAGGGGGTGGAACAATGAGAAGTCTGTGCCGCCCTCGGGGCTGGAGTCTGAACATTGCAGCCATTCCTACACAGGGGGCCTGCACATTCTCGCCTCCTGTCCTCCTGTTCTGGGCCCAGCCCAGACACACCCACCATATCCTGACAGCTCCCAGATGGTGGGAAAGGAAAGTCCCCAGGACTCTGCAAAACCTCCCACAGGATTTTAATAACTTGCACAACAGCCTGGCCCCCAGGAAGTCTCTAAGCCTCTCTAAAATCTTAGTCTCTAGGAAGATGGGTAGCCCCCGGCAAGACTTCCGAAGAGACCAGCCCCATTCATCCAGCAAGGACGCTTTCATGGAGGCCCTGCCCAGTGCCAGCCAGGCTATGGGCTGAGACGAAAAGATGCCATCGCTGCTTTCCACAGACACGTGAACCAAATCACAACACGAGATTAGGGCTATAATGGAGAAAGCTGCTGGTGGAGTCAGGAAAGACTTCCTGGAGGAAGTGGCAGCTGGAAAGTCATCAGGTTCTCTCCCTGGACCTAAGCTTTACTTGAAAACCCACTTTCTGGTTGTTCAGTCTCCCCTCCCACCACCTACTCACTGGCATTCTGTGCTTCAACACATGACACCACTAACAGTTCTCAGAAAGGCCTGGGTTCTCTCTAGCCTCCGTGGCTTTGCACTTGCCAGCTCCTCTCCCCTTCACAGGGAAAACTCTTATTCATCCTTCAAAACACAGCTCAGTAGTTATATCCTCCAGGAAACCTTCCTTGACAAACCCCTGCCCTGGGAGGTAGGCACCTCTTCAGTTCCGTTTGCTGTTTCTCACACATCCTTCTCGTGCTGCAGTTATGGTTTTGTAATTGTTTACACACATGTCTGCCCCTCCAGTTTGTGAGCTGTTTGGATTCAGGGACTAACTTCTTGGTCTTTGCATTCTTGGTGGCCGGCCCAGTGCTGGGGCAGGGCAGGGACATGACACGCATCTGTAGGGATCGGAAGGAGAGCTGTATGAGGCACAGCATTTTCACGGTGATTTCTTCTCACCATCTCCTTTGACATTTGCCACAACCCCGTGAGGCAGGCTGGGCAGGAGTGGTGTGAAAACAGCCGGCTCTCTACAGAGGACCTGACGTGCACTGAGCACCATGCCAGGCACTGGCAGGAGACATTCATCTGGGCTTTAATGATCTGTGATTCTCAGTACCTGGCACATAGAAATGTTTGGTGAATTCGGTTGTGCGTCTGAGAGCTAAGGAGACTTGCCCAAGAGCATGCAGTTTAAATGAACAGTTTTATGCGATTGTCAGGCCCTGACCTCAAGTTGCTCACAGTACAGTCCTCTGGCATGCGCTGGCAGATGGAAAAATCAGCCTCATGGGCACTAGCCTGTTTCTGTAGGCTCTGCCTTCTGGGTCAACCCTCCCGCTTGTAAAAAATGCTAAAGATGCAGTCTGTTGTATTGCTCTCAACATCCCATTTGAGACATTTATTTTTAGTGTTTAGAACCAGAAAATATATTTTTCATGAAGAGTCAATCTCCCCCATCTATCACATAACAAGAATAAAATGACCTCTTTGTGTTTCCCTTTTCCCTCTGGCTGCCAGGAAGCTCAGAGACAAGTAAGAGTGTT
The DNA here is from genome assembly GCF_057802395.1 of Ceratotherium simum simum. Taxonomy (NCBI): domain Eukaryota; kingdom Metazoa; phylum Chordata; class Mammalia; order Perissodactyla; family Rhinocerotidae; genus Ceratotherium; species Ceratotherium simum. The sequence goes on from NC_141924.1 coordinate 8,746,566, forward strand.
ACAGCAGGAGTCAGAGTCAGAATATTTCCTTCCACTCCCATGTATGTGGCTCCTTCAGCTGAAACCTTCTTGGGTCCTTTATGGGAAAAGCAGGTGTAAATAAACATTTATGTAATAAGCCTTGAGGAGAAGAGTGGGAAAGGGTCAGGTTTAAGAGCAGAAGGCTTGGGCAAATCTCCTACCCTCTCTGACCCTCAGGCTTCTCCTCGGCAGCCCGGGGGTGGGAGGCCCTGCTGCAGACGTTGGAGAGGGGCAGCTCTCCTGTGAAGAGGACTGGCCACCACCCAGGCCTTGGGCAGGGTCATGGTCAACATCCTCTCTGCGGAGGCTATGAAGCTCGTAACCCTCAACACATTCACACTTCAGACCCAGGGGGACCAGAATTTTTATTTTTAAAGAGGAGTCAGAAAAAGAGATTTTCATGTGAAATCTCCTGACTCATAAATGTTACCAATTAATTGGCATTTTTTTCAAAACACCGTGTTGGACAAACCAAACTTGGCTGCAGGCCAGATCTAGCCTGAGGCCCTCCCAGCTCAGCCAGTCAAGCCCAATCCACCTCCAACAGGGTCTGTTTGGTGTGTTCAGGCTGGGGACGGGGAACAGTTCACATCATTTCTGACCCAGCCTTCCCCCACAACATCCCAAGAGAGCTGCCTGGTTCTGAGATGACAGAGCCCAAGTCGTGTCGGTCCAAGTGGACCCTGACCAGCTGGACCATACATGGGGCCCTGCCCCAGCCTTGGGTGACTGGTTTAAATTGGGCAGCTGACCTAGGATAGGCCAATGAATCCCTCCCCTGAGATATCTGCACTCGAGGCCGGAAAGCAGGACAGGTCACTCTTTCCAGTGGCTGGAGCTGTAACTTGCCAGCAGGTGGATGCTACGTCCCCCATGATGGGGGTGGAGGTGGTGGCTAACAAAGCGGGTGCACAGAAGCAGGAATAATACATGGTTTGAGAAAGAATCCTAAGGGGGTCTAAGTGCCTGGTTCTAGCAGCCCTGAGCTTCTGCCCTCTTCCTGTCCTACAGGCCGGAGTGCCGTATCCTGGCAATAATTCTCCTTCTTACCCAAACTGGTCAAGTCAGGGTTTCTGTCCCTTGCGGTCATCAGTCCCAGCACATGCACGTGGCTTCTGCTTGGGCCTTTCCAGTCCTGCCCCTGACATGGCTGAGGAGCAGTTTGCTGATAAACAGGGGCAGCACTGAGCTTCTGGTGCTGGCCTCCCAGCTCGCCCCATGCCTCACACCTCTGCTCACTTAGGTTAGCATCGAAGGAACTTGTGAAGCCTCCTAAGGTAAGAAGTTTATCCCTTCAGGGAAGGGAGCCCAGAATACATTGGGGCTGGCACTGCAAGGGAAACTGAGGCAGAGCGGGACTGGCCAGTGGGTGGTGCCAGTCCCCTCCCCCATTATTGCGCAGGGTGATCTGAAAGGCACTGGAATGGCCCCACCCTCCAATGAGTCCTTAGAGAACCCACTCACCTGCCCACCTACCTCTGCCACATCCTCCCTGCCCTGGCAGCCCAGACTCAGGGCCCCAACTCAGACCCAAACCCAGAGTGGCAGTAACCCCCTGGGTGACCACGGGGGGGGGTCACTTCTCTCTGAGCTTATTGCCTCCTCTATAAAACAGTGTCCTCAATCCCTCTCATTTTTCACCCAGGATCCCTTCCCTTCCTTTAGGTAACAGCCGCTACCTACCCCCCCAACCCCCTCAGACCACGTGATCTGTAAACTGACTTTGCCCCTGGCTCTAGTGGCAGGTGCAAGAGCTGCCTGGCAGTCAGGGCACCGCATCCCCTGAGCTCATGCACCCTGGGACCAAAGGGAGTCCACCCTCTGAACTTTTTATGTTTTTTTTTGTGAGGAAGATTAGCAGTGAGCTAACATCTGTTGCCAATCCTCCTCTTTTTGCTAGGGAGATTGGCCCTGGGCTAACATCTGTGCCCATCTTCTTCTACTTTATATATGGGACGCTGCCACAGCATGGCTTGATAAGTGGTGCATAGGTATGTGCCTGGAATCTGAACCTGCAAACCCCACTTCGCCAAAGTGGAGCACGCGAACCCAACCACTACACCACCAGGCTAGCCCTTCACTCTCTGAACTTTTAGCTGAAACAGGACACATGCTCTCTCCTGAAATCAAGGCGCTGAGGCCTTGTGAGCCTGGGACTGCCGGGGCACCTCACCACCACATGGAGAAAGTCGACCTGAGGATGAAGCCCACACAGAGGAAAGCAGGACTGAGGAGACAGAGAGAGAGATGGAGAGATGGCGCGTCCTGGTGACACCCTTGAGCCCTCGGGCCCAGCCTGAGTCTGGAACCAAACTCTTTTATTTCAGCTGTTTTCAGTTTTGTCTCTTGTGCCTGCAAGAGTCCTGGGCAGTGAGGGGAAGCCGCCTGGGGTGGGAGGGGGTGTGGGAAAATCGCCGGGAGCTGCAAAATGCTCTGCTGGGTGAGAGGTCGGGGCTGTGGGACTCAGAAACTGCAGGGCGGGGCCTATGGTGAGGCAAGAGAGGCGCTGAGGGCACAGAAGTGAAGGAGCACTCGGGTGTGACCCTGACGTGCCTCTTGCCTCGCCCCAACCTGGCTCTGCAGGACAGCCCCCTGCAATTCCCGGGTTTGCCCAGGAGGAGAAGCAACGCTGCCCATCGTGGTGAGAGAAGGCAGCTTTGCCCTCCCTGACTCCTAAGATGGGGCATGTGCAAGACTGAGTCCTGGTCCCCCGGGCCTGTGGCCTCGGCCAATCCCTACAAAAATGGACTGGTGGCTGTCTCCATGTGTTCTCCCCCTCTCAAGGAGGTGGGCTTTTTAAACGGACACACAGCCACCCAGCTAAAGGCTACACTTCTCAGCCTCCCTTGCAGCTAGGAGTAGCCATGTGACTACGTATGGACCAGTGGAATGTAAGAGGAAGTAAGGGGTACAGCCATCGGGAAGTGTCCCCAAAGGAGGGGGCAGCCCCTTCCACCCTCCCTCCACCCTGCTGCTCAGGATGCAGACCAGCCCTCTGGGATCCACCAACCAGGGCAACATCGAAGCAGCCAGAGAGGAGCAACTCAAGTCCCTGAACACTGCATCGAACCGGCCACCAGACCAGCTCTGGACGCCTCGCCATGGACTGCATCATGAGCAAGAAAGAACATTCTATTTGGTTTAAGGCCCTGTTGTTTTCCATCTCTGTGCCTGAATTTATATGCTAACTGGTTCTCTACCCAGGGATTCCAGTTAGCATTTTTGGTTGTCTGGCCGCAGGGAGGAGGCGAGTGCTACTGGTTTCTAGTGGGTAGAGACCAGAGATGCTCAACATCCTACAGAGCACAGGACAGCCCCCTCCACAAAGAATGATCTGATCCAAAATGTCATTAGTGCCGCTGTTGAGAAACTCTGCTCTACCCTCTCTCTGCTCTACCCTCTCTGAGCTTCGGTGTTCCTACCCCTACAATGGGGAATGTGGAGCTATCATGTTTTTTGTGAGGACCCAGTGAGGTGATAGACGTGATCCTACTTTCAGGAAAGGAGACAGCCCTGCCAAGATAGTCACGAAGTCTTTACTATCACAATAAAGTAAGATGGAAGCCCCAGAGGAGAGTGAAGCAGGTTTTCAATCTATGTCCAAATGAGGCAATGGTGCTCCACACAGGACAGGGGCTCCAGGGTGGGGTTGGGGACCTTGGGGGCCTGGCTCGGGAGGGCTGAATTCTAGAGGCCCTGGAGGTTCGGTACAGGACAGAGAGGGCAGGGGAGGGCGGGGGATCTTGCCAGCCACCTCAGCCTTGGGGAAGGGGAGGGATAGGGAAGTCCAACAGAAGGAGGGGGGTGGGAACTTCTGCTGGCACCCCCACGCTGCCCACAGAGCTCACCCCGTCCCCACCACCTCCCACCCTGCCTGGGGTCCCCAGTCTCCCTCTCACACATACATGCATCTCCTCCCCACCCCATACCTGCCCACTCACCCTAGACACTCTCTCTCTCTCTCTCTCCCCATCACACACACACACAAACTCACTCACACGCGCACACACACCTCCTTCCCCTGTGGTCTTGCCCCTCTGCACACCCCACCACACACACTCACCCATGCCAAGCCTGAGTCCAGAGGGTTGGGGCTGGGCTGGACCAAGCTGACATCCCACCAATGGGGCCCTTTCCCTGGGTCAGCTTTGGAGCCCCCCACGTGAAGCAGCAGGGTCAGTGCCATTGGGATGAGGGGGGAGCTGAGTGTAACTGCGGATTTGGTGGGGAAATGGGGGATCTAGAGGCTCAGGACAGGCAGGGGCAGCAGCGCCTGACTCCAGGGAGAGGCAGGAGTGCTGGGCAGCACAAAGGCACTGGGGCCCAGTGGGGGACGTCCCCAGAGCTGGGGACAGCGGGCATGGGATGAGCTGGCTTGACGTGGAGAGCAAGCCCTGGCCCAGAAGCAGCAACACCTCAAGGCACTCAGGTGCCCCATCTCTCCAAAGCCAGGGCCCCGGAGCACTCAGGAGCCTCTGCTGGGAGGACCCAGGCTGCAGAGGGATGGCCTGGAGGACCAGGGGTCGTCGTCCTCCCTCTGCCTCAGGGTCTCCAGGCTTGGCAGGGTTGGGGAGGGTGCCCAGTGCCCACCTCCCAGCTCGGCCACTGGAGCCGGTCAGCTCAGACCTCGGGTCCTCCGAAAGCCAGGTTGTCACGGACCATCAGTGTCTTGCGGAGGTCACGGTCCACCAGGGGGCGCTGCATGCGCCACTTGTGCGCCTCCTGCAGTCCGGGCTCGAAGTAGTAGATGCAGGCGCCGAAGCCCACCAGGATGAGGACCGAGATGACCAGGTAGACAGGCACAAACCAGTCCAGGAAGTGCGGCATCACGGCGGCCCTGGCTGCCGAGACACGGGCAGTGAGAGCCGACAGAGGTGCCCCTTGTCTGGCCCCCCACCTCCCCGCCAGAGAGGGACCTGCAGCCTTCACAGAGCCGGGAGGTCTGAGCATCACTTTATAGATGGGAAGACTGAGGCCCAGTAGAGTGGGGAACAGTGTCTGATCAAGACCACATGGTGACGCAGCAGCCGGGCCTCCTGACCAAGCACAGAGCTGCCCCCACCACAGGGAGCCTGCCCAGCTTCTACTCACCCTTTGAGATGGAGGCTTATAGCCGAAAGCCCACCCTGGCTCAGTCCCTGTCCAGCACGTGTGCCCTCAGGCGAGTTGCCTAACCTCTCTGGGCCTCAGCGTCATCTCCTGTGAAAGAGGACACTAACCGAATCTCCACACGGGTCCCACTGGGGATACAATGAGTTGACTGATCCCTCACAGCACTCAGTAAGGGACAGCCTGAGCAATGCCTCCCCTGAGCCGCCCCTCCTGGCCCTGACAGTGCAGAGGCTGCCACAGGCCAGGCCCTTCACAGATGAGCGGGTCCCCGGCCACCCGCACATCCTGGCCAGGTGTGGCTTGGTGAAAGCCTAGTTAACAAACGCCCATCCCCAGGGACCTGGTTGATATCAACAGGGTCCACACAGGCTCCAAATTCAGGCCCATGCCCAACCTCATAATTATAAGAATATGGGTGCAGGCGCCAACCCAAAAACCCTGGGCCTTGGTTTCCACATCTATAAAATGGGAATGAAAATAATACCTAGCTAGGTCACAAGGCTGTGGTGACTAAGAAATGAGTTAATTTATGTAAAATGCTCAGAACCAGTGCCCGGCACACATTCAGTGCTACATAGTAGTTCGTTCTTATTCTCTGAGCCTCAGTTTCCCCATGTGTAAAATGGGGATAGAAATAGGACCCACTTCTCAAGGTTGCTGTGAATGTTTAGCAAGACAATGCCTACCAAGCACTTAGCACCACGCTGCCTGGCACAGAGTCAGCACTCTGAGTATTAACTATTGTGATTTCCGGTGAACCAGAGGCAAGCAAATCAGGAAAGTAGAAGGTGCTTCACAAACCTTATACACACCCAGACTCCTCGGAACAGCCCTAAAGTGCCAACATCTGCTCTCTGCCAACCTCCCCAGGCTTATCTCCCACCCTACGTGCCATCATATGGAACTGCTTGTCAGACACCTACGTGCACCTGCACGTTATGCAGTCCCCATCTTTGCATATGCTTTCATTTTCCCTGGAATGTTCCCTGGAATGTTAATTGTGTTCACATGGTAAACTCCTATTCATACTTCAAAAGCCAGATCACAGATCATCTCTTCCAGAAATAGGATAAGGCAGGACCCATTTAACCCACCCTCAAACCCTCCCTGAGGTGCGAGAAAGGGATAGGGTGAGGATCCCCACCTCAGCCCGCTCGGCAGGGAGAGCACTTCACAACAGGCCTGGCCCCATTTTACAGGTGAGGAAACTGAGGCCCAGACAGGTTCACTAACTTGCCTGGGGTTACCCAGCTGGGAAGTGACAGAGCCAGACCCCAAACCCCAGCCACGTCCTGAGGTGTGAGTCCTCCAGGGTGGGGAAAGACACCTGAGCAGACTGAAATGAGCAGGGGCCCACCTTGGCCTCTGGGGGATAGATGGAGTGACCTCCAGGGCAGGCTGAAGAGAAGCCGCAGCTTCTCGGACCTCTGTCTGCAAACTCCAGCTCCTCTTGTCTCCCTGCTTCCAGGTGAGTCTGTGAAGTGGGTTGTAATCTGGGGGAGGGAGAGATGCTGCTTCCCAGTCCTGCATCCATCCAGAGCCCCTCCCCTGCCCCCCAGGGTCCCCATTGGCTGCTCTGAAGCACAGTGTCTCAAGATGCCCTATTCATGGAGGAATAAAATGAAGAGTGTGTTAATGGCCCAAAGTCAGGGCTGGCACAGTGCCCTCCTGACCGGCTGCCTTTCTGGAGCACCAAAGAGAGAGTTCAGAATTGCCTGGTGCTGCCTGGGTTGGGGGAGCTGGGGAAGGGGACCCCAAGCAGGAAGGCTGCTCCAAACTAGCCTGACTTAAGCCAAGGTGATTCGTGCCCCTCCCCCGGCCCCAGCCAGGACCCCAGCCTCCTTGCAGCTTAAACATGAGAATGGGGTACTCGGGCAGAGCAGAAGCCATTTCAGCTACAGTGTTGTGGATCTGTGGAACCGAGTTCAGGGTCCCCCAACCTCTCCATCACTGTGAACAAAATCCCAAGCATTCTAGGGCAGATTGAGGACCCCTAGACCTCTTCCTGGCTCCTCAGGGGACTGGCCTAGCTGAAGCAAAACACTTACTGGCGTTCTGTGTGACCTTGGGCCACTGGTCCCTCTCTCCGGACTTCAGGGTTCCCCATGCACAGTGACAGGTGGAGGTGGGGGTTACCAGATGATCTATAAGGAATTTTTCAACCCATTCAAGCCAAGGTCCTGTCCAGGACAGTGAGAGGGTTGCAGAGCCCCTCTCCCTGCCTCCCAAGCCATTGACACCACTCGGTGGCCCTCCGCGAGCCCACAAACTCACCCCACACCCTGCAGATGCCTGTTCCGGGAGCTCTGCGCTGAGCGCACCGCGTCAGCCTGGGCAGCTCAGCATCAGCCCGTGGACTCAGTCACAGCTTCTGTCCCCAGAGACACTGCCATCTGTGGCCGCCCTGGGTGCTGGAGGCAGTGAAAGGGTGAAGCCAATGTCCTCCACAGGAGTCAGAGCTTCTCAGGCCCAGGGGCTCTGACTGGGCCAGGAGGAGGCCGTCCTGGGATGGCTTGGAACCTTGGTACCTCTCCCTGCCCATCAGAGGAGACCCTTTCCTCTGCCCCCCACCCTCAGGATGGCAGGAGGCGGGACCTGTCTCAGCCAATCAGCAGCCTCGCAGAGCAAGGGCTTTATCCTCCGTTGCCCCTGGCAACCAGTCTTCTCTTCTGGATCCCTTGCACTGTGCACGTGGTACAGAGATGACAGGCAGGGCAGGGTTGGCGGAATTTGGAGAAGGATGGGAGCCACCCAGCAGGCTGCTGGGCCTAGAGCAGAGGGGTGCCCTGGCTGAAATAACTGGAGGGGTTGGAGGGTTGCCATTTGAGGGTAGGGAGAAATTGGAGTCCCTTGCAAGTGGGTGGGGACACAGAAGCAGTGACCAGTAGAGCCAATGAGGGTCATATATATGAGGTTATAGAGGGAAGAACCAAGACTGAGACTGAGAGTCTGGATGCATTGGTCCAATGTAGTGTTTATCACTACGTGCCAGACTCTGCTTTCAGCGCTTTACTTACGTTACCTCATTTATGCATCATCCAAGGTCACACGGCAAGAGAGTCGCAATGCCAGGGTCGGAGCCCTAGCCTGGCCTTCAGGCCCCTCCCGGTTTTGCCTTACCAGCCCCAGAGCCCCCCTGCTGGGATATAGCTTGAAATAGTTGTGGCTCCCAGGCACTGGGCACTCCCATGTGCCAGGCATGGCCCCCACATCACTTCGTCCAGTTCTTCAGCTTGGTTGGTGTTGAGAGCCCATTTTGGGATGAGGCAGCTACAGTTCAGAGAGGTGAAGCTGCTTACTCTCTCTGTCTAGGTCACTCAGCTTCTAACTGACAAAGCCAGGGAGTGGGGGTGGGGGGCCCACCTCCCAAGCCTGAGTCCTCCCTCCTGTTCTATAGACAGAGTGTCTGCAAAGCGTCAGGCGCCCAGTGAGCATTCCATAAACAGCAGCGGTCATTGTCTCAGGAGGAGAGAGTGGGCCTGGAGGCCCACGGGCAGGAAAGAGGCTTCGAGGAACCACCTCCCCGGGGAGTCCATTCCCAGAAACCTGAGGATGGGCAGGTGGGAAAGGCTGTGAGTGAGATGGCTACAGGACCCTGGGTCCCCCACCCCACAGACATCCTGCCAGCTCCGGGACCATCTGGGCCCCTGCAAAGGTGGTAAATCCTCTCCAGCACATGTGGGGCAAGGGGAGCGAGTTTGAGTTCACAGAGGGATTTTTATTGAGAAATAAGGTACATACAGTACAATACAAATCTTAAGTGATGAATTTTTACCTGTCTGTACGCCTATGCAACCACTACCCTGATCAATGACTAGAATATTTCCATCACCAGACAGTGCCCTCCTGCCTCTTGCCAGTCACCCCCTTCCCCCTGACCTGATTTCTATCAGCATAGATTAGTCTTGCCTGTATTTGTATTTCATATAAATGGAATCATATGGTACATACTCTTTTTGTGTCTGGCCTCTGTTGCTCAGCTCAATGCTTTTGCTATTCATTGATGGTGTTGCATGTATCAGCACACCACAACCTGTTTGTCTGTTCACCACCGAGGGATGTTTGGGTTGTTTCCAGTGTGGGACTATTATGGCAAAGCTGCCAAAGTGCTTTTCAATAGTTTGGAGTGGGAAGGCCGAGAAGGGTTGGGGTACGGATGACAGAGGCATGGAGAAACTTCTAGGGGTAATGGATATATTCATTATCTTGATTGTGGTGGTGAATTCAGGCATCCGCTCAAACATCCCCTTCTTAGAGGGGCCTCCCCTGACCCAAAGGAGCTTCTTCCTACCCATCTCTGTTTATCCCCACCCACCTTACCTTATTGTCATAGTACTCACTGCTCCCTGACTTTCAGGGAGCCCCCTCCACACCGCATGTTGTGAGGAATCAAAGCCCCATCTGTGCTGGGGCAAGGGCTCCATGAAGCCATTTACTTCCAGCTCTTTCTAAGCAAGATGTAATTAGTTTAGTCTGCAGTGAGGATTTCGGTTAGACAGGGAGTTTGCCTCTGCTCTCCCAGATGTCACAGCAATGAGCACACTGTGTGATCACCATCTGACTCCCCAATCACACTGAGTTGATCAATAATGTCTGGTTCATCCATGTTCTCAGGGTGGGGCATTGGGTTTGCCCTAGGAAATGGTGAATGAATCACTGCTGAGAATGAATGAATGGATGTAAATCAATTCATTCATTCCACAAATATTTATTGAGCAACTACCATGTAGCACGCACTTTTTAAAGTGCTGGACGTGCAAACTGACAAAGTCTCTGCCCTCATGTATCTTATGCTCTAGTTAGAGAGACAGACAATGAGCAAGTAATTATGTAACTGTCGGAAGAAGCAATCTGCCGTGGGCCCTGAGCGTCCCTGCATGTTCTTGCTGGGTATGCCAAGAAAGCAAGGCCCTGAAAGCTCTTTACCCCCCAGGCCATTTCTCAGGGTTGTGTTCGCAGCAAGTAACCTTGCAGGATGGAGTAACATCTCCCCCCAGACAAAGAACAGGCATGCCTACCACTCACTATAAAAGAGGTGAATCTCTAATCTCTGTGCTCCTCTCCTGTAATGCCATCCATGACATGTATGGGCATCCATGATGGGTCCTTTGCAGAGTTTAAGGGGACCTGACACAAACAAACAAACAAACCTGGCTACTGCTTTTACCATGAGTAATGAAGTCCTTTGTCTCTGAACCAGGAGTTTCATGTCTTCTGCCAGCATCCATGAAATAGTAACAGAATATTACTAAACAGTAATAAACAGTAACAGTTTATTGGTTTGTAAGTAAGGTAAAATCTCGGAGGCTGCACATTTCTTGACAATATATGAACTAGAGATTAGTACTATTGAGAAAATAGAGCAGAAAAGGGGAGATAGTATATAACAGAGGGCTTGCTATTTTAGACAGGGTCATTAAGAAAGGCCCCTCTGAGAAGATGACATTGGGGCAGAAACATGAATACAGTGAGGAACCAAGCCATGTGACTACGTGGGAGAAGAGCATTTCAGCCAGAGGGAACTGCAGGGGCAAAGGTCCTGAGGCCGGAGGATACTTGGAATATTTGAAGAACAGCCTAGAAGCCCATGTGGCTAGAGGGGTGTTGGAGGGAGAAGAGCAGAAGATGAGGCCAGGGAGATTGTCAGGGGCCAGAACACGCAGAGCCTCAAAGCCCATGGAAGGCGTTTGTAACATACTCTGAGTGAGATGGGAACTCTGGTGGGTTTTGATCAGAGAAGTGGCCTGCTCTGATTTCTGTTTTAAAAGGATGACTATTATTTCTGTGTGGTAAGTTGAGGTAGCCCTGGGGACCAGGTGGAAGCAGGGAGCCAGTGAGAAGGCTGTTAGAATAGTCCCGGTGAGAGATGACAGTGGCTTGTCCTGGTAGTGGAGTGGAGGTGGTGAGAAGTGGTCAGCTTCTGGATGCATCTTAAGAATAAAATCCACAGACTTGCTTTCGGATTGGATGCGAGGTGTGAAGAAAAGGAGCCAAGAACAACCCCAACATTTTGTTCTGAGCAGCTGCAAGGATGGAGTCAACTGAGACTGAGAAGATGTGGGAAGGGCAGGTTTGGAAGGAATCAAGAGTATGGTGAATAACTTGGGGCGGCCCCATGGCTTAGCTGTTAAGTGCGCAGGCTCCGTTCCTGCCGAGCCGGGGTTCGGATCCCGGGCGCTCACCGATGCACCGCTTCTCCGACCATGCTGAGGCTGCATCCCACATACAGCAACTAGAAGGATGTGCAGCTATGACATACAACTATCTACTGGGGCTTTGTGGGGAAAAATAAATAAATAAATAAAATTATTAAAAAAATAGAGTATGGTGAATGAACATGAATGAACGAAAATGAACACATGAATCACTAAATATCTTCTTTCTCCGAGACCTGAAATAAAAGGCCTGTCCCATGGGCAGCACCTTAAGTGCCTGGGGCCAGCGCTGGAATTCCCCGTCAGAAAATGAGGTAGCGGTTCCTTTAAGAGGGCCCCACCCCCCCCACAAAGCCCCGCCTAAAGAGGGTCACGTGCCCCTCGGTCGCGCACTAGAGGCGGGCCTCAGAGCGGTTTGAAAGCAGGGCGCGCGGCACAAGAGCTGCGGTTGGGCCTGCGGCTGGGATGTCGGTGTTGCGGCCGCTGGACAAGCTGCCTGGCCTGAACACGGCCACCATCTTGGTGAGCGTCAGTACCCCGCTTCCCCCGCCCGCTCTTCTTCCTTGGCTGCGCCTCACTCGCGCTGTGTTCTTTCTCTGAGGTACTGGCGCGGGCAATTCGGACGGGGTGTGGTGGGCGGGAGAGCCACGCGCGGAGCCAATCGGAGTAGCCGCCCTCTGAGGCTGAAGGACGCCCCCACCAATAGATGCGCGACGGGCTCTCTCCCAGTTTCTGATTGGTGGGCGGCTGGGCGGGGAGACCGCGGACGGGCGGAGAGGGGGTGGCTGAGTTCGGCGCAGGGCTGGGACTTGGTGCTCGCGTGTCGCAGGGTCGGACATCCGGGAGAGCCCAGGCTGTCCGAGGGAGGGTCTGGGGAGGTAGTAAGTTCTGTGCGGAGAGAACCCGAGCAGGTGCAGACCTCGGGCCCTCAACCCGTGCCTGGCGGCAGCCGGAGCCAGAGTCCTGGGAGTCGCGGCCGCCCTCGGTCGGTGCCTGGTCCCCAGGCCTCCAGCGGGACTGCTGTGCCCAGGTATCAGTCGGCCGCCTTCTCTCTCTGGGCAGCTGGTGGGCACGGAGGATGCTCTTCTGCAGCAGCTGGCGGATGCGATGCTCAAGGAGGACTGCGCCTCCGACCTGAAGGTGTAAGTAGCTGAGGCTGGGATGTCCGATCTCTCGGCTGTGGGCATGAAGGAGAGGGGAGGAGCCGCCCCAGAGGCCAGCCCCTCGGAGTCTCCATCCTAGCGTGATCGGTCCTCTCTGACCCTGCAGGCGTCTGGTAGCTGGCTCCTTCACGTTGTCTTCACATGTCAGCACCTCGTCCTAGGCATCCTCCATCTCCCTGTGTCACACACTTGTTCTGTCTTCCTCTAGCACTTGTCACCATAAGAAATTTCCTTGTTCACCTGTTGTTTACTTGTTTCCAGTCTGCCATCCCCGCGGACCCCAGGGTCAGCCCCTGAGGGCAAGAACCTTGACTTTTGTTCTCGGGTGAGTCCCCAGTGCCTTGAGCATACCCTGGCACAGAGTTGATGTTCAGATACACCCCATATTTGGAGAACAGGTGACCAAATAAGTATATTTAGTTTTCCTCTTTCTGACTGATGGGGAGTAGAAACAGCTGCTGGCAGGAGTCAAGTCACTGAATATAGGTGGGTGTCATTCTCCCTGTTGGAAAGATAAGCTCCAGGGGTCCATGTTGAAGGAGAAAGATCCAAATCTAGAGGGTATTTCCCCCATGTGAGTTGGAAATGCCCTTTACTAGGTAGAATAAGCCCTGTTACAGCACTTTATAGAATCTCTGATGAGCATAACCTTTTCCCTCTAAACACAGATTGTTCATACATGCATCTGTGCTCCACCTGTCTTGCCAGGCTCTTATGCTACAGATCAGACACAATAACCAACAATCTCAAACCTTAGCTCAGAAATGGGAAAGGATATGGGGCCGGCCCGGTGGCGCAAGCGGTTGAGTGCGCGCGCTCCGCTGCGGCGGCCCGGGGTTCGCTGGTTCGGATCCCGGGCGCGCACTGACGCACTGCTTGGCAAGCCATGCTGTGGCGGCGTCCCATATAAAGTGGAGGAAGATGGGCACAGATGTTAGCCCAGGGCCAGTCTTCCTCAGCAAAAAAAGAGGAGGATTGGCGGATGTTAGCACAGGGCTGATCTCCTCACAAAAAAAAAAAAAATTAAAAAAAAAAAAAAAAAGAGGAAAGGATAAAAAAAAAATTCGTTTAATTAGCATCAGAGTAAATGGAAAATGTGGACAAAAGTGCCTGCATTGAGCATAAACAAGATGGAAAGAAGTGTCATGGAAACTGTTGTCAGAAAAGGGCTAGTCACAAGACATGCAAAAATCTGATAAAGTACCCGCTCTGGAAGAAGATACAGAAAAAGGAGAAGAAAGCTCCTGTTCAGTGTTTTGTGCCATTGAGAAATTTGATAAGAACATGAATTTTTGTGTGCGTGTGTGAGGAAGATCAGGCCTGAGCTAACATCTGCCAATCCTCCTCTCTTTTCTGAGGAAGACTGGCCCTGGGCTACCACCCGTGCCCATCTTCCTCCACTTCACATGGGACGCCGCCACAGCGTGGCTCAACAAGCGGTGCGTCGGTGCACTAACGGAATCCGAACCAGCGAACCCCGGGCCGCCGCAGCAGAACGTGTGCACTTAACCCCTTGTGCCACCGGGCTGGCCCAGAACATGAATTTTTAAAAGAAGCATTCAAAGACCAAATGATAAAACAACAGAATGAGAGGGAAAAGGAGATTACAGAGCTAAGGGCAAAAAGGGCCCAAAATAATACCATATGAGATCTATCTAATAGATGCATAGAAACAGCAAGGATCAGAGTAGATGTGGTTGAAGACTTAATTATTTACAGAAAAGAAAGAGTTGAGAAAATCACAGTAAAAGTGTTCAAAGATGTAATAGAAGAAAACTTCCCTGAAATGAATGAAGAGTTGAATTTGTCCATTAAGAAGGAAAATGGGTACAGAACACTTTATGTCACATTATATCCTAGTTAAGTTATTGAACTTCAAGGATAAATAATTCTTCAGTCTTTTAGGCAAGAAAAGCAAATCACCCATATGGTCATCTGTTCATTCTGTTGCCAAATTTTTCCAGCTCTCCACATTTGGAGCATTTGACCTTTTGTGGGTGTGTAGAGCCATGTGACTATTTCTGACCAATGAGTTGTGAGCAAAATTGATTGTCTCTTTATTGCTGAAGCATTTAATTGCCAGTGAGAGACCCTTTTCAGCACGCTTTGCCTCTCCCATGGCAATCAGCAGTGTTCCAGAGAGGCAGCTTCATCAGCCTGGATCCAAAGTTATAGTTAGAGCAAAATATAAATATATATGATAATAATGTAAACATACATTTGTAAGTCATGTCCAAATGGTAAGTTGTGCCCTAAATTATAGGATTGTTAACTTTCTCACTTTTCATACTAGAGACTCAATCCAATATAGATAAAATTGAAACATATTAAAATGATGTTAACTTAAAAATGATACTAACTTACTCATTGTTTTATCTATTTTTTTCCAGTTCTACTTTAGTTATTTTGTATCCATTAAATTCAAATAAAATTAAATTAATACTATTCTGTTTTAGATTATATCCAAGTATCTGAATGTGTATACATTATGTACATGAAGAGATGTTTAGAAAAATGTTCTAATGTTAATAGTAATTTCTAGGTAACTGGACTTTTAGGAGTGTGTGTGTGTGTGTGTTTAGCTTTTGTATTTTTTGTACTTTTTGGTATTTCTTGAATTATAAGCTGGGGGGTAAGAGGAGATGGGTGATAGGAATAAGAGGAAATGGGCAGAAGTAGAGGGTTCAAGAAAAACCTTCAGGTGGGTATTTGACAACCAGAGACCAAGTCCAGACGAGGATGATGAGGGTGACTTGCCCAAGGTCACATAGCTGGTAACTGGCACTGAACTGGAACTTGAGCTCACTTTGTCACACTCCAGAGAGTTTCAGTCTTAACCCCTAAATGTTACAGTCCAACACCCCATCTTCTGAGCCTGGTCTCCCTCCCAGCACATAGCCCCATGCCATCTTATATCCAAAACTCCCACTTGCCAAGGCACTTACTAACCAGAGCTCTTTCCTGGCAGAGGGCGTCAGACAGGAGTGATGTGGACAGGACTAGCTCTGCCTTGCCCCTGTGCTGACCTAGGAGCCTTGCCCACAAGGGCATCAGGTGAATAGGTGAAGAGCCCTTGACAGCCTCTTCCCCTAGAAAGGGCAGCCTATGAAAGGTCACTGTGATATGGGTACGGATATCTAGTCCTGCAATTTCTTGTTTTTCAGCCACTTGGCAAAGTCCCTCCCTCTCCCCTCCAATGTGACTCGGCCCCGAATTGACCTGATTGTGTTCGTGGTCAACCTTCACAGCAAATACAGGTGAGAGCCAGGGGCTGGGGATTGTCAGGGCTCAAGAGGAGCTGGCTTAGGGGTGTGCTGGGATGGTGACCTCACTTGTGATGAGAAGGAGAGGAAACAGGGAGAGGCTGCCTGGGGTTAACTTAGGGGATGAGAAGGAGGGAGCCAGTGGCCAGTACTCAATGTTTAAAAGACACTGACAAATCCCAGCAGTGTCACCAGTCATTTAGCTGATGCTCTCTGAGGCCAACTTTATCACTGATAGCAGGCACAGAGATGAATGAACCAGACCCCTGTCTTCAAGGTGCTCCTGGCCCGTTGGGCGGGGGCTAGACTTGTGAACAGTTCCAGTACGTGGGATGTGTGCTGTAAAGGAAGGAAGTGTTGGGCTGTGAGAGCCTAAACAAGACCTCTGACTTTCAGGACTGTGGTCAGGGTACACTTTCTGGTGTAGGTGACCAGGTTTAGTTAGCCAGGTAAAGATGGGAGTGAGCGGAATGTTCCAGGTGAAGGGTTAATGTAAAGGGTAGAGGAGCGCAGTGTGTTTGGGGGATGTTAGGGCCTGTGCAAGGTCAGGAGCCTGTCTAGTATGGGGCCGTGGCAGTGGCAGCGTGAGTGGTGGTGATGCTTGTGGCTGGCCTGGCCTCCATTTGATGCTGGGAACCCTGGGGACAGGACTGCAGCCAGCCTAGGGAGTACAGAGGGAAGGTCTACCCTCTCCCTCCTGGGGGATGGCTGACTGAGGGCAGGGCACAGGGTCCAGCACAAGAACCAAGGCAATCACCTGGTCATGTTCTGGGGGATGAGGGATGGCTGTGGTGGAAACACCTGGGAACCAGGGACATAGAGACACCAAATACCCATAGCATCAGGGTTCCATCCAGACTTGCTACCTGACCCCTTGGAACTAGTTAACAGTGACTTAGGCCCCTGGGGGGCTGAGAAAGGGCTGAGATCTGAGATCTGCCATGACTGCTGAGGGTCCTGGCTCAGCAAGTCTGTTGCTCTTTGGGTAAGACCTCTCTGTTCACCAAAAGGGACACTAAGGAGCAGGCCATTGTTGCTACTGGCCTCAGGCCTTGTTCATTCATGCTGATACCTTGGTTTGGGCCCCCTGACCCAGATGACTTTTTGGCCAGGAAACAACAGATTCCTTCATCACTCCCTGGACACCAGTGAATGAAAGCTTTGGCCTGAAAGGTCAAAGTGCCCTTGTTTAGAGGAAAAGAGTGTTTTCATACAATTGATATGACTGTAAATACTGTAACCTTATTGGAGAGCAATTTAACAGTACCTGTACACATTTCTAAAAGACACATACTGGGGCCTGCCCAGTGGTGTAGTGGTTAAGTTTGCATGCTCCACTTCGGTGGCTGGGGTTTGCGGGTTCAGATCCCAGGCATGGACCTACGCCCTGCTCATCAAGCCGTGCTGTGGCAGGTGTCCCACATAAAATAAAGGAAGATGGGCACAGATGCTAGCTTAGGGCCAGTCTTCTTCAGCGAAAAGAGGAGGATTGGCAACAGATGTTAGCTCAGGGCTAATCTTCCTCACCAAAAAAAAAACAAGACACATACTGTGACCCAGCCATTCTTCTAGCCTCTGTCCTATAGAAACAGAAACACTTGCTTGGATGTGGAAGGATATGTGTAAAAGAATATTCATGCAGCATTCTTTGTCATGGGGAAAAATTGGAGACCACGTCAGTGGCATCACTGGGAAAATAGTCAGATTATGGTGCTGTGTGGGCATTCCAAAGAATATAACAGATACATCAAACCCAGCTAAACCCAACTCGATACTTATATGTATCACTGTCTATTTGCATATGAAAAAAATTTCTAGAATTACACCCAGCATTGTTGGCAACAGTTACCTCTGGGGAGTTGAGACCGAAGGGTGGTGCTGAAGAGGGGGACTTACTTTTTTCTTACACGTCCATATTTACTATTTGATTATTTTACAGGCTTGAGTCACTTTGTAATTAAAAGTAGTTAAAAAAAAAAGGAAAGGACAAAATATTCCTCTAGGGCTGTTTCCTGTTTCCATTCTCTGGCCTCTGGAATGAGGAGCAAGGGCTTCTGCCTTCTCTGTTGTAAGGTTTGTCCTCTGGTTTGTTTTCTCGCCCTGGCCTGGCCACCCTAGCCTCCGGAACGTGGAGGAGTCCCTGCACCATGTGGACGCTGCCTTCTTCCTGGGGAAGGTGGGCTTCCTCGCCACAGGCGGTGAGTGCATCCCCCACCTGCCGCTTCCCACCGCGCACCAAAGGCAGTGTGTGGCTGGGCGTTGTAGTGGCCTCCTTGCTAAGGCAGCCTGGCTGATGGAAAGAACATGGACTTTGGAATATGACCTGTTGTCAGTCTTGCTAAAAGCAAATCTGAGCAGATCATTCTGCTGAGTTAATTCTGCTGAGATAATTACTTAGAATTGCCTAGTGGTTCCCTGTGGCTTCAGAGTAAATTCCAAACTCCTGTAAAGGCACAAGCATTTGCAATTTGGCTTCTGCCTTGCTGTCCAGTCTCATCTATTACTCTCCCATTCTCTGGTGCAGCTTATAGTTCTCTAACAAGCCCTGCTGTTCCTGAGACTTGGTGATCTTCACAGTGGCAATCATAGTAGCTCACCCTTAGGGAGCACTCAGTGTATGCCAGACACTGTCCTAAGTGCTGTTTCCGTATCACCTAATCTTCACAACAAACAACCCTTTGAGGTGGGTATTATTATCTCCGTTTTGTAGCTGAGGAAATTATAGTCCTGAGGTTAAGTCACTTGCCCGAGGCCCCACAGCTAAAAAGTGGGAGAGCTAATGTCCATACCTAGGGAGTCATAGTCCACAGCCTGTGCCCTTCATGATTATACCATATGGCTTCTTGCAAATTCTCTTTTCCTCTTTTTTATCTAACAAACCCCTATTTTCTGCCTTCTGAGGGATGCCCCCCAACCAACCCTACAGTCTGGGCCCTCAGGGTATTTATCCCACGCATACCTCTGTCAGAGAACCCTACCTGTCCACCTACACCTGTGGTGTGTGTGACCTGTCTGCCCCTCAGCTGAACTGGGAGCTCCTTGGGGGAGGGCCTGCCACAGACTATACTCTATAAGTCTTAGTGAATAAATGAATTACAGGTCATTTCTATATATTCATTCACTGAATCTCTAAGTAGCTCAGGGGTAGGGTTTGTTACGCTGCTCATTTTATAGATGAGGACACTCGTGTTTTCATAGAGCACTCTCTCAAAGCCCTTTCAGCCTTATTTTCTAATCTGATGATCTTGACTGCCCTGAGAAGAAAGTGAACAGGACTGTCACCCACTGACTAGTAAGAGACGGAGGCCCCAAGAGGGGAAGTGGATTACTTTGCCCAGGGCCTCTTGAATTTCAGCCCGTCGCACTCCCGCTTCTTTGCAGCCGGACGGGAGAGCCACTGCAGTGTTCACCGGAACACCGTGGCGAAGCTGGCCCACACCTACCGAAGCCCCCTGCTCTTCTGTGACCTGGAGGTGAGGACACTGATCATGCGGGTGCAGGGAAAGGACAGTCAGCACACAGTGGGTGTGACAGGAATGCTTCTTGGAGGGTCGTCGTGTCCCCAGGGGAGGGGGACCTGAGGTGGAGACACAAGATCCTGGTTTGAATCCTGGCTTTTCCGTTCATTGGCTGTGACCTTGGGTGGGTCCCCCTAAGCCTTGGGGGACACAGATGTAAAGTGGGGTGATACTGTGCTTTCATCTTCTGCCTCTTATGTGCCAGGCGCTGTTACTTATGGCCTTACCTTTGCTTTGTTTTCTCTCTGCTCGTAACTGAGTCTGTGTATGTCTTTGTGGGTCCATGTTAATATCTCACTCTCCCGCTGGCTGTAAGTGCTGTGAGGCCCCGGCTTCTTGTCTGTCTCATTAACTGGTGTATCCTCATGTCCCCCGGCAGTCAGAATGCCCGACGTCCCCCTTACCTCCCTGGATTGTAGACCTTGTCCAGTCCCAGCCCGGGGCCAGGCGTCCCTGAGGCAGCAGGTATGGTGGGTGTGTGGGTAGATGGTTGGATGGACACATACTGTGTTGGTTCTGCCCTGACTCACTTCTATTTGTGTTTCTCATGAGGTGAACCCTAAGTATGAGGATAGCAAAGCAGATTTCTGTTTTGCTGATAAGTTTTACTCTTCAGCCTCTCTTTCTGCTGGATGAATCCTGACGACTTTTTGCTAAAGGGTCCTCAGCAGGAGTTGCTGCTGCTCCCTCTGGGAGGTCTGCTGAGGGCTCCCATGGCCTGGACTGCCCCACCCGTGCACCAGGCCTGCTCAGTTGGTTTGGGGGTCTGTTTATTGGTTTTGAGGTTCGTTTTGAAGATTTGTATTTCTGCTCTGTTCTCGGTCTTGTACCTGTTCCCAAAGGCAAAGTGACATAAAGCAGAGAGCACTGAGTCAGCACACAGTCCCTCACCACCATCTAGACCAGAGGTTCTTGTTGTGGGGTCTGTGGACCCCTCTGGTCTGAGGGTAGAATTCAAGGAATCTGTGAACTTGAATGAGAAAAAAAATTACTTCTTTTTTTCACTAATCTCTAGGTAAGATTTAGATTATGAATGTAGGCAAGAGATGTCAGTAGTGTTAGCCAAATCTGTGACTGTTACCGATAGAAGGGGCAGGTGTTGCCATGTTACATGATGGTTGGGGCTATCTCATCACTCCATTGTTGCAGTGGTCACTAGACTGGCCCTACATCTCCTTATTCATGCGTCCATAAAGAGGCCCGTACTGCTCTATCACAAAGTTGTTTCATATTTGGTGACTATTTTAAGAGCCCCTGACTAGACCAACGCTCGGATCTCAGGTGGGACGCTGAGGCCTGAGGCATGCCTGAGGTGCCTGCCCCTGCCAGGCCTCTGCCAGGCTTTCCTCACAACAATCCTGAGAAAACCGAGGCTCAGAGAAGAGGTGACTTGCTTGCAGTCACGCAGCTAGTGAGCAAGCGGGAGAGCCGGCAGGTTGGTACGCCCATCGTAGCCTGCTGACTGTGTGGCGTTAAACAGGTTCCTTCCTGCTCCCTGCACAGCCCTAGTCTTCTTATCTCTAAAGGGAAATCATAATCTTTGCTCCACAGCTCAGGTGCGCATGGATGGCCCTCGCTGGCCGTGGTGCCCGCTAACCTTGAGATGGGTGGTGCAGTTCTGTATGTGGCCAGGAGGTGGCAGGCCATACCAGGTCCTGGGTCTTCCTGGAGCCTGAGAACTCTCAAGAAAAAGGCCTGCGGCAGTGGTTTATTTATGCCAGCGGCAGTCCTGCTGAGAACACAGACCTGGCATTCCCAGGGTGCAGCACCCAGTGTTTGGACAGTGTCATTCCTCAGATCCATCTTGTCCTTTTCAGGGCACACTCCTCTGCATAATCCAGTTTGAGCTTTGCCGCATTTTGAGGCCTTTGCGTGGCAGGAATTATTGACCCTGTTTTACAGATGAGGAAACATGCCCAGGGAGGTGTGGGAATCGCCCAGTGAAATTCTTTGCTAGATCTGCCGATAGGACCCTATGCTGGTCCTGGAGAACACAGATGAGTGAGTCACTAACCCTGCCCTCTCGGAATCTAGCGAGATAGTCTGACGTGTAATACATGTAGCAGCAGAAGGATCTGCAGGGCTCTGGAAGCCTGGCAGTGGATGTAAGTCATTCCCTCCTGTAGGTGATGGGGCAGTCGTGATGTGGTCGGACAGGTTTTGGGGCCACGTCTCTGGAGTGTGATATGTGGATGGAGGAGGCTGGCCAGAGGCAGGAAGCCCGGGACGAGGCTGCTGTGGGAGGCAGGCCGTGGAGCCTGGGCCCGAGCAGCAGCAGCTTGGGGGTATATTTTAGAGCAAAGGCCACAAAACTTAGAGTAAGAGAATTTACTCAACTAATACTTCTTATATCCCTACAGTGGGCCAAGCATCGTTCTAGGCTCTAGGGATGCAGCATAAAACAAAACAGTAAAAAAAAAAAAATAAACACCAGCTCTATTCTAGTGGAAGAAACAAAGTAAAGAAGTAGAATGCGGAACGTACGAGAGAATGGGGATGTGACCTGTCAGGTGGTGGTAAGCAGTGAGATTTAGATAGGGTGTCGGGGGCGGGGAGGTGCTCACTAAAAAAGTGACGCTTAGGTAAAGACTTGAAGGAGGTAAGAAGGCAAGCATGGAGACTCCTGATAGAAGGCATACTTGGCAAGAGCAGTGCAAAGGCCCTGAGTTTGGAACTTGCCTGGTGAGTTCAAGGTCCCACAGGGGCCTGGGTGGCTACAGCAGAGCAAAGGACGGAGCAGTGGAGATGGGCAGAGTGACGGGGGCCAGGGCAGGAGGGCCTTGTGGGTCACAGTGAAAGCAGTGGCTTTTACTTGGAGTAAAACCCGAGCTGCCAGAGGATGTGGGTGGGGGGAGGGATGCGCCTGACTCGGGTTTAAGTGGGTCCCTCCAGTGTTGGGATGAGAGTAGACTGAAGGAGGCAGGGGCAGAAATAAGGAGACAGGGCCGGGGACTATTTCTGGAAGAGTTAAGAGTGGCCCGGACTCGTGTCCGGGGGAAGAGGGGATGGGGTGGTTTACACTACTGGGTGTTTCCAGGGTGGAGCCAACAGAATGCGCTGATGGCCTGGAGGTGAGACAGGAGAGAAGGAAGAGGCAAGGACGGCTCTGGAGTTTTCAGCCTGAGCAGCTGGAAGGAGGGAGTTGCCCTTGGCAGAGATGGGATGACTGCAGGGGGAGCAGGTTTAGGGGGCTCCCAGGAACTCCATTTTGGATGTGCTACGATTAAGTGTCTGTCAGACGCCTGCGCGGAAATTGACTAGGCAGCTGCATCCGCGTGTCTGACATTCAGAGGAAAGGTCTGGAGATGTAATTTGGGCATCCTCGGCAATTGGATCGTTTTAAAGCCATGGAACTGGTTGAGGTCGCCTGAGGACTGAGTGTGGGGAGGAGAGATGCACAGGCCAAGCCCTGGGGCCCAGCATTTAGAAGTTGGACAAAGAGGAGGGAGCAGCCTGTGAGGTGGCAGGAAAAGCTGGGGAGTGGGGGTCCTGGGAGCCAGGTAGGAAAAGCATTTCAAGGAGGGAGGGAGCAGCTGCGTCAGATGCTGCCTAGAGGAGAATCTCGGTGAGAATGAGGCCGTGCGATGGGGACTGAGACGTTACCTGCGGACTTAGAACCACGGAGGTTATGAGTGACAAATGGTGTAGTAGAATCAGGAGGACTTGAGGATGCCCGGTCTCGGGTTCCGACGACTGGGTGGGTGGTGATGCCCCCTTCCCCATTAGAGAGGGAACAGGGGAAAGAGGAGATGCTTCTGAGGCCACCCCTTGGCTGGTGCCAAGCCCTGGAACAGTCTTGTTGCCCCTATCTAACCCCACAGCTCCTCTGGGCCCGCCAGCCCTTCAAAAGCCCTGATAAAGGCACTCTTTGTCGATGGCACCCTCCTATACCCGAAGAGGGTCGCTCTCTGTCCACCCCTCTTTTCCATCCCAGATCCCAGCTAAGGGAGCTCTTGGGGCCTGTGCCTCCCAGGCATTGGTTACGACTAGCCCTAGTTCAGATCCCAGCTCTGCTGTCACTGTGTGACTCTAGGCAGTTTACCTGACCTTGCCAGCCCTGCTTGCTATAAGCCTTTGTTTCGGTGTCCCCAGAGGGTGTTGGAAGGATTTGGTGAGCAGAGGTGGTTGGAAGCTGCTTGGTGCGGTGTGCCATGGACAAGGGCATGGCTATGATGAACAGTGGTGTTCTGAGCTGTCCCCACGTCTTGGCCCCCAGCTCCCCTCTGGCAGCCCATGCACCTGCTCTGTGTCAGGGGAGCAGGGCTGGCCGCCTTGGCTCTGCCTCACCACTGTTCTCTACTCTTCCTTTGCAGGTGGAAGGCTTCCGAGCCACCATGGCGCAGCGCCTGGTACGTATGCTGCAGATCTGCGCTGGCCACGTGCCTGGCGTCTCGGCCCTGAACCTGCTGTCCCTGCTGAGGAGCTCTGAGAACCCCTCCCTGGAGGACCTGTGAGGGCCACCGGCCCCCAGGCTGCCCCTCCCCACACCTTGGTGCCTGGCTCAGTAAACATGCACTATTGCTGCGGACCGGGTCACGGCTTGAGAGGCTCTGGGTCAGCGGTCAGTTCCCCGCGGGGCCCAAACTCCTCTGCCCTCCAGCAGGGCGTGCTGGGGAAGGAGGGGGTCCAGCTGGTGGGACTCCAGCACCCCACCCACTCCACGCTCGCTCCAGCAGAGCCCTGTGTCTTGATCCATCTGACGTACTGCATCTCCACTTAAGACTTCATTTGAACAAAGAGTCCATAGCTAAAAAAAGTTTGAAAATCACTGGTCTCACCCACCACTTTGATTTTGCAGATGAGGAAACTGACTCAGAACAATTGCGAGCAGGGTCGGGGGAGGGGCTTGGACTCTGTGCACCCAGCCTGACTCCACGTCCTGGCCTCGCCTTTCCCGCAGATGCTGTGCTGCCTCTTAGAGGCTCAGTCTCCCCAGGTGTAAAATGGAGAGTGTTCTCCTCTCCTTGTTGCGTAGCAAGGACTGAATGAAGTGACAGAGGTGACGTGCCTGAGCTTGTGTTACCCCGATCCCTGAATGCATGCTTGGTGTCTTTCCTAATAAATTGTATTCAGGCCTCGCATGGTGCCGGCAGAGCTCTCAGTGAGCAGTAACTGTTATCTGAAATCACGCAGACCTAAGTTCAAAAACTGGCGCAAATCCAGGAATTACACTGTTTGTGAATTCATAAATCTGTGAGAAGTAAGTATGAGGAGCCGGCCGGAGGCTGGTTTCTGGGTTGGCAGCGAGATTGTGCAATGACTGTTGCTTTCCTCCTCCCTTGAGTCTAATTAGAATTTGTGGAAGTGCCAGGATTGGAGTCCAGAAATCCTCTCAGCCAGGTTGGGGCTTCTCCACTCCTCTGGGGCCTACTGGGCATGTGGGAGCTTGGAGAGTGAACACGAGGGCTGGTGGAAGAGACCTCAGGCAGAGAGCCGGTCCTGGCTCCCTTGGGGCATGATGGTGCCCTCCCTACCCCCACCTGCTGGAGCTGGGCCTGCCCTCCATGCCCAGACCTCTGGCCGCTCCCTACTGGATGCCCGGGGCAGTGCCAGCACCGCAGGGCCTCTCTGCTCTGACATCAGCATCGCAGCCGGACCTCATGCTCCTCACTGAAGGATGGGCCAACCGGAATCTCGTGGCAGGCACCATGAGGGTAGGGCCCTGCCTTTCTCCTTTCCCTGGGTTCCTTCCAGAACCTAGCACCACGCCCCACCCATAGTGGTCAGGTTTTGCAGACACCTGACTGTCTTTGAGGTAGCCTCTTGGGCCCTGCCGAGAACTTCAGCTGCAGGGATTCCGGTTGAGGTCCCAAATGTCACCTGACGTTTGCAAGGCACTTCACGCTTTACAGAGCTCTTCTCACAAAGTCGCTCCTGTCACCCTCCCAGCAGACTTGTGAGGTTGATGTTTCCCCATTTCACAGTTAATGAAACTGAGACTTGTAATCAGAGGTGTGTCCACGGTCGCACAGCTAACCAGCGGCAGAGCCAACCACCCAGTCCTCTACTTTTTCCCTTGGGTTGTTTTCTCATGTGCCTAATGGATGAACAAAGATTTGGGCATTTCTGCTGGGCAGGCCCTGAGCTGGGTGCACACAAGTAGAGGAGACACAGGCCTTGTAGCTGAGAAAGCAGCCGTGGGAAGGGCGTCTCTAAAGCTCCACTGCCATATGTTGGGGTCCGTCCCTCAGGACAGGATGCTGGTACCTGTTAGCACAGGGAGGTTGCAGAGGTTGTAGAGGCCAGGCCAGGCTTCGTGGAGGAGAGGGCAGTGAGCAGGGTAAGAGCGCTGGCCCCCACCAGGAGGACGGGGGCAAGCGTGGGGCTTGAGCACCCCTGCGGCCGGTGCAAGGAACTCCCTCTGCCTTCGGGAAGGGAGGCCAGCTTCTGTGCTCAGGTTGGGTGGGTCCAGAGTTGAAGGAGGAGGCTGGAGGTGAGAGGTTAAAGTGTGTGTTGGTCTCAGGGGATGGGCAGGATCTGCAGAGTTTCAGGAGAGGGGGCCTTCTCAGAGGGACTGGTGGCGCCTCCTAGAAACCAGCCTGGGCCATAAAGGATGGGCTTTGCGGGGCAGTGTGGAGCGTAAGGGAGGGGAGGAAAGGTCTGGGGGCTGATGGAGCATGGTGTCCAAGCAGGAGAGGAAGACGGTGTGGACGCGGCCTGCCTTCCTATTCCAGGCACGTCATGTTTTGTTGGAGACAAGGGGAGGTCCCCCCCATGCCCCCTAGCCTCCCCTAGCCAGCACAGGGCGCACTTCTCTCTCTGGTCCCTGTGCCACGTTTTCTTTGCCACCTGGTGCCATTTAACAAGAGAAGTGGTATCGCATTTTCCAGCCAAGGATCTGGGAGCCTTCCAAGTGCTGGGGGAACACGATGCTGTCACTGCTGCCAGCTCCCACGAGCTTAGCAGGGGCCCTGGGACCGAGAGGCCACCTCTGCCTCAGTAGAGCTGAGCAACCCCTGCTGCCCCCAGCCAGAGAGTGGGGCTGCTTTGCGCTGTCTGGAGGCCGGTGACACTGTCCAGGAGGCAGGTTGACAAAGGGAAGTAAAGGAAGACAGTCTTTATGCCCCCGCAGTGCCAGAATTGGTGCTTGGTGCTGTGGTGGGGCAGGGGGAGGTAGGAGAGGTTGTGCTTGGCTGCTGACTGATCGCATGACCTTAGGCAAGTCACTTACCCTCAGTGAGCCTCAATTTCCTCATCCATAGGATGGGGCCAGGCTAATGAATGCCTTTCTCCCCAGCTGTGAGGACTGAGAATGAGAAGCCATCATTTTATTTTATTTTTAATTTTTATTTATTTATTTTTTTCCCCCAAAGCCCCAGTAGATAGTTGTATGTCATAGTTGCACAGCCTTCTAGTTGCTGTATGTGGGACACGGCCTCAGCATGGCCGAAGAGGCGGTGCGTAGGTGCACACCCGGGATCCGAACCCGGGCTGCCAGCGGCGGAGCGCGCGCACTTAACCACTAAGCCACAGGGCCGGCCCCGAGAAGCCATTATTTTAAACATAAACCTTTAACCAAATGTAAGACCTCTCAGGCTGGCCCCGCTCACAGGATGGTCACATCGGAGGCAGTTACTGAGGGAGGACTGCAGGTATGAGTGGGTGGGCAGCCTAAGACCCCTGGAAGAGATGCCCTTCAGCTGGACCTGGAAGCTGCGGGTCCGTGCTCTCTGAGAGCACAGAGGAAGGAGTGGGGGGTGGGCCCCCCACTGTATGGATGAGGCTCTGAGAGGGGCAGGGCTTATTCAGACTCGTAGCTTCTTTTGTCCCCTCAGGCCACCTGGTTGTGGGCAGCCTTGGCCCAGCCCCAGGGAGCTCACGTTCTCCGTTCTCCGTAGGAGGCAGCCCAGGCCCAAGTGTTCTGGCCCCCACCTGATGGTATTTCCCACCCGTGCCAAGGAGGCCAGGCGTCCCTGGTGAGAAGGGGGATCTGCAGCAGGGCACCTGTGTCTCCTTCACCCCTCAGCGAGCAGAGGCAGGGGCAGCCTGGGGCTGGGGCTACGCAGGGCAGCCTGGCCCCAGAGGGGAAGTGATGCAGTGGGAAAGGACCCGACCTTTGAGTCCCACTGACTTGGGGTCTGCAGCCAACCTGCAGTGTGACCTGGGGCAGCTCTTCCTGTCCCTGAGCTCCACGGCCTCTTGGGATTCTTGTGAGGCTCAGGGAAACCAAAGAGCCTGACACCACACCTGCCCCATGTGAGCCCTCCAGACAGTGGCCCCGAGCGTTGGCTGGTTGTACCCAGGGGTGTCGTGGGCTGATGAGTGCTGGGAGTTATTGAGATAAAGCCCTGCCCCTCCCCACATACACTTGGTGCTGGGCCGCCTCCCTGGTGGGACCCCCGCACAAAGGGACCCTTTCCACAAGGCACCTGCCGGCTTAACCCCCTCCCCTCAGTCTCCCCTGGGGCCCTAAGGGTACAGGCAGAGAATCATTGTGAAAGGACT
Source organism: Ceratotherium simum simum (assembly GCF_057802395.1). Classification (NCBI taxonomy): domain Eukaryota; kingdom Metazoa; phylum Chordata; class Mammalia; order Perissodactyla; family Rhinocerotidae; genus Ceratotherium; species Ceratotherium simum. The sequence goes on from NC_141924.1 coordinate 8,774,243, forward strand.
TCTCACAGACACTTGGAGACGCGAGGGGTGGAGGAGGAGAGGCCGAGGGAGACAGTGTGGTGGGCTGCCAGGCCCTGCACCCCCCAAATCTGTGAGCCCCGCCTGAGTGTGACCCTATGGATGGGGGCTACTGAGGACCAGCTCTGGGAGGGAGAGGGGGTGGGCATTCAGTCCCCAGGGCCCCTGACCTGGACAGGGGGCAGCCTTCCTTGGGGCCACCCTCTTATGTCAGGGGGAATGCCAAAGGCATTTGGGGGGCCCTGGGAGCTAACATTTGGAAGATGCTCGGTCTGACTGCATAATGGCCCTCAAGGCCAGGCCCAGAGGGGTCACTCAGCACTTGGTCCTCCTCTACTTTGCTCAGCCACTGGCTCCTCAAGGGCTGGGCCTAACCACACCCCCCATCTGCTGATAGGGAGAGGACCCCACAGATGTGGGTACCCTGGGAGCAGTGGTGGGAGAGCTCAGGGCCCGCAAGGCTGCCTGGCTCATCTCTTATCCTTCTGAGCTTGCTTTCCTCTTTGTAAAGGAGGAATCGCCATGCCACCTGCCCCACAGGGTTGAAGCAACGGGTGCGGGCGCGTGCCAGGGCACAGGGCCCCGCAGGTGGTGAGGGTCAGTACTGCGTGCTGCCATTTTCCTGGTGCTGTGTGGTTCCCTGGGCCTCGTCTGCTCCTCCCAAGATGTCCTCAGGGATCACTCTCACCTCCGAGGTCTCCCCAGGCCTTCCTTGACTCTGGCCCTCCCTGCTACCCTTCCCTCCAGAATTTTTCCTCCCCAGCACTTCTCACCTCCTCACCTATGGTGTGGTTTCACTGTTTGGGTTTTGTCTCCATTTGGGTTTTGTCTCTGTGGTTCCTCTGTCTCCCCAGAACCTAGAACAGTGCCTGGTGCATAGTAGGTCTCAGTAAGTATTTGGAGAATGAATGCAAGTGTCTGTGCATTCACACACAGCCAAAAGCCTGCAGGAGGCCCAGAGCCCGAGGGCTCCTTGTTCCTCCTGGGTGGCGCCCTGAATGAAGCCTGAGGGAGGGGCAGTCCCTGGGGAGGCTCCCTGCTCCTCTCTCTCCCCACCCAGGCCTCACAGCCTTCCACCTTCCACACCTGCAGGCCTGGCCCCCAGGTGGGGCCTCCACTCCCTGTAGCTGAGATGTTAAGGGGCCGGGGTCTCCTTTCTGACCTCACGTAGAGGGCACCATCCCCCATCCCATGGCTGGGCTGAGAGGACTGCTGGGGCTGCCCTGGCCAGGAACCCCCACAGTGCTGGATTGTGTGTGTGTGTGTGCGCGCGCGCGCATGTGTGTATTTGTGTGTGTGTGTGTAGGGAGGATGGGGGCTTGAGGATGGGCAGCTTGGGCCTGTGAAAACCTGGGCGTGGGTTCTGTAACTGCTTCATGGAAGGGCATGACCTGCCCTTGCATGGTTGGGTTCAAGGGGAGGGGGGCCGGGGTCTCTCTGGCCTCCCCAGGACTTCATACTGATCCCCCTGCCTCTCCTGCCCTTCTCCCAGTGTCCAGAGGCCCAACATCTCATCCTTCCCGCTATCCCCTGTGATGGGTGCTTTCTCCCAGTGTCCTGTTTGTCAGAGCTAAATACACGAGAAAGGCAAAGAGAATCTACTCTGGGGATCAGGCCACTGTGACAAAGTAAGATGGAGGGAGCCAACACGAGGCACTCAGGCCCTCTGCCCCGGCCCACCTGGCTGAGGGGGATGGGGAAGACCAAGAGAACAGTTCACACGGTGGGGCCCCCTTTAAGAAACACAAAGCCTGGTTTCTACATGCACATACATGAGAATTTAAACCACAAAGCAAGGCTGGAATTGTTACCAGTGCCCTGGGTTCTTGCTGTCCCGCGGGATAGAAATCAAGAGAGACAAGGAGCAAGAGTGAGAAGATAGACAATTTATTATCTTGTGCACAAGGGAGCCAATCACAAAAAGAAGGGAGAGAGAGAGAAGTGAGTGGCTCCCCAAATAGCCATCCTGCGGGGGTTCATCAGGCTGGGGCAGGGGATGTGTCTTCCATCATGGCTCGTAGAGGTGGGGTGCTTGCGCCTGTGCTGTCACGCAGCATGCTACTTCACATGTCGCATGTATCGTTAGCATGCCAGCTCTTCACCCCTGGTGATTTTTACTATGCTACTGGGACTAGGGTCACCTCAGACAACTCCTGGGTGCTAGGGCGCATGCGTAAGCCCCAGAATCCCGAGGCTGCGGAATGTGGATGTCGGTGGGCTCAATCTGATTCTCCTAGCTTGCCCATTGGTTAGGGGCCTTATCTTGTGAGGCCAGGGGCCTTGCGACTTCGACTTCACCAATGACCCTATCTCGTTAGGCTGGTTGCTGTCTCAGAATGGAAGACTCTAAAGAGAGAACAGTTTCCCTCTGGGGATGGCAGGGAAATGCCCCTTCTTACTCATAGACTTCTGTATTGTTTGAGGGTTTTTTCGTGTTCAGGTATTACTCACAGAATTACAAATAAAGCTAATTTTTAAGTACAGAGTACATCCCAGGTCTCAGAGCACTTTCACATCCAAATCTGGGGGGCTGGGCCTCTCTGCCCCCAGGAACTGCCCCCCATGACACCAAGCTTGTCCAAGAGGCCCAGAGTTTCCTCACTTCCCCACCCTGTCCCTGAGGCATGAAGGGCACAGACCACGCTTCACAGACCCTTTCCAGGCCCCTTGTATGTGCTGGGTCATCCCTTGGCCCCTCAGAGCCCCTGTTTCCCCATCTGAAAAGTGGACTTCATAATGGTATCTGTGTCAGAACTGTTGTGAGGGTGTTTTGGGGGCAATTTGGGAGACAAAGATCATGGGAGACTCCCTTTTCCCTGACAGACCCCAAATTAATCATCTTTTTAAAAAAATTCATCAGTGAATGAAAACTTCAGAACACTAAGAGACAAATTCAATTAGAAGGGTTTTTCAGCAACAAAGTCCCTTATTTTGTACTCAAGAATACATTAAGGTGATGATATCCAATTATTTAAAGTAAAAACTATTAAAAGAAGGAAAATTTGCAAGAGTCACATTGGTTTTAGAAACGTGAACTCCTCTCTGTTGTCATAGTCATAGTCAAAAAGTGATGCAGAAGATGAATTAAGAAATTAATAGACTTAAGAGCTATTTAAAAAAAAAAAAAGAATGCATTGAGGAATAACCTAGCATTGACCACATTGGTCTGATGATGAAATTTCTTAACTGCTAAGTCGTCCAAGCAGAGATTCGAGGCCTCCCCACCTTCCCCATTTAGTAGGCATGAGTGAAAAGGTTTGTCTGGGGTCAGGCACCTGCACATGCCACCAATACAAATCCCACAGGCCTTTCGCTATGGCCTGCTCTGTCCTTGGCACCTTCCGGTGCAGGCACACAGGGCGGCCCAGTGAACACTCCTGTCAAATGCATAACTCCGCTTCTCCCTCAAGGTGGCCTGTGCGGCCTGTGCCAAGGTCCCCCTCGGGCTCGGCTCGGGGCCCTGAGGGCCACCTCCTCTGCTCTGCCACGGGAGTCAGGCCCGGTGCAGCCCATGCAGAGGTGGCTCACAGAAATGACCCCAGACCTGTCCCCACTGGCCCACCCTCTCCCTGCTCCTGGGTCTTACAAGCCTCAGCCTGAATGTCTGGCACAAGGGTTGGATGAGATGCCCGATGGGTAGTAAGGGCTCTACAGTCCTGAGGGGAGCAGGTAACAGCAGCACCAATAATGATGGGGTGGGGATTGGCGCCCGGTCTTTCAGCCTTGCCCCACTCTTCACCCCATAGGAGGACCTGCTCTGCCCTAGCTCCTCTCCAGGCTCCTGGCTCCCTTACACCCTCATCACACACCCACACTCGCACCCACACCCACCACCCCACACCCGCTTCTCCTTTGCAGCTGCCCCACCGCCTACACCTTCCTGCCACGGAGTTGTTGGCCCGTGGGCAGGGGATGAAGAGGCAGTGGGCCAGGGCTCCTCAAGATCTGTGAGAGCCCTTGGGGACCCCTGAACCAGAAACCTGGGACCAGCCTTGCCCCGTCACTCCACAGCGTCACTCTTTCCTCCTAAACAATTGCTAGATCAGATCGTTCAGCCCTGGACCATGGAGCAGCCTCCTTGGTGCTCCCTCACCCTGTCCAGTTGCCAACTCCGCAGCAGCCAGAGAGTGAGACCTTCTAAAGCAGAACTCAGAGGATCTCTTCCCACTCAAATGCCTCCTGGGGCTCCTCACTGCCCAGGCCTGTGGCTCGAGGCATGGCCTGGCCTATCGGCAGGCTCAGGGTCCCTCCCTCCCTTCACAGCATCCCTAGGCAGGGCCGTGCCTATCCCCAGAGAAGGCTTCCCCTGTCCCCTCTCCCTGCCTTTGCCCTTGTCCCTCTGCCTGAAAGGGTTCCCTCCTCCTTGCAGCTGCTAAGATCTACTCCTGCCCCCAAGCCCCTCCCCACCCCCTGGACAGTTACTCCTTCCTCTGTGGCCCCCAGCCCTGAGTATTTAGGGGTCTGGCAGGACCACCGCGATGCCCTCCTGCTGAGGCTCCATGCTGAGGCTCTCTGCCAGCCTCTGCCCCCAAGGAGAGGGCAGCAGATGTCAAGGAAGCCGAGGGGGCTTGTGTGTGTGCCTGAGAGAGACAGGTGAGAGACAGGTGGGGGAGCCCAAAGGCTGGGCAGTAGAGACAGACAGGAGGGGCCTCAGCGAGACAGAGGTGAACAGGCCAGGACACACACAGCCCTGGGAAGAAGGAGTCGAGGTGGGCGGGCCACCTCCTGGGCCTCTGTCTGTCTGTCTGCTCATCTGTTGATCTGAGTCTCTTCCTGCTTCCGATCTGGGGACTGAGCTGTCCCTGGACCCTCGGCTGCCCTCCCCCTACCTCATCTGTGCCCTCTTCTCCAGCCAGAGGTTCCTGGCTAACACGCAGCTCTGACTGTGACACTCCCTGCTTAAGGCCCTGGTGGCTCCCCTGTGCCTTCAGGCCACAGTCTGAGCTCCTTAACCCTCAGTCAAGGCCCCAGCCCAGCCCAGCCCTCCAGGCCCAGCACTCCGTGGCCTTTGTATTTGGGCCTCAAGGCCTCTGCTCACACTGGGCCCCTCCCCTATCATGGTCCCCTAGACCTCACTCCACCTGCAAACACCTCCTCCTTTCCTCCACAAAGCCTTCCTGTCCCCTCCACGGTGATGAACTGCACCACGCCGTTGCTGTGAGGCGTAGTCTCCCCCTAACCACCAGCAGTGTGGGAGTCCCTCGGGGCCTGGTACAGTGTGGGCACTCAGGACAGGTTTGATGAACTGAACCAGCTCTGCCTGGGAAGGGTGGGAGGGCTCCCCAGAGGAGGAGGCAGGTCAGGGGAGATGGCTGGTGGGGATCACCTGGGTTTATGGTCTGACTTTGGGGTGCAGGACAGAGAAAGCCACCCAGAGGTCTAGGGGGCCCATCCTCTGCTGCCCACAAGCAAGCCCTGGGCTGAGCTCCAGACCTGTCCCGGTGCCCAGCAGAGGGCCCGCCCAGTGGGTGTCTGGGGTGATGGTTGAGTGGTTGAATGGAGGAACCACAGGTAGAAAGAGAAGGTCTGGGGTGCAGGGCCCTGGGGCCTGGCTGAGAGTGGTCCCACCCAAGCGGCCGGTCCCACCCCAGCAGGCAGGAGGGCGGGGCGGGGCGGAGTGGGCGGTGGCCCCTCCCGGTTTCCTCCCGGGGCAGGGAGGCCAGACTCAGTCCCCGCCTGGTGTGCGCGCCATCAGCAGCATGAGGCGAGGGGCGAGGAGCCTCAAGGGCAGGGACGGGTCGGCGCCCACGCAGTGCGTCCAGGCCGAGTGCTTCGACCCGCTGGTCCGCAACTGCGTGGCCTGCAGGCTCCTCCGGACGCCCGAGCCTAGACCGGGTAAGAGTCGACCCGCTCTGACGGCCGGACCGCAGGCAGCGCTGGGCAGGGGAGGAGGGTCCTGCCACGGAGGCTCCCACCCTGCCGGGGCCGCAGGCACAGTCCCCACCTGGCCCAGGACGGGGGGAGGAGACGACAGGTTGACGGGGCGCTGTGGGCAGAGGGCCGATGGGGACCAGCCATCGCCGAGCGGCCCTCACCGTCCCCTCTCTCCTCCTCCCCTTGTCCGCCCCGCCCGGCTGTCCCTCCCCTCCTGGCCCAGCCTCGCCTCCCTCCGACCCTCCCCCTCTCCGGCCGTCCCTCCTCTCCGCCCCCTGCCCTCCCTCCCCGTCCCCTCCAGCAGCCGCGGGGAGCAGCCTGGCGCCTGGCACGGCTCTGCAGCCGGAGGAGTCGGTGGGCGCGGGGGTCGCCGAGGCCGAGGCCACGCTGCCGCTCCCCGCGCTACTCTTCGGCGCCCCCGCGGGGCTGGGGCTGGCGCTGGCCCTGGTGCTGGTGGGCCTGGTGAGCTGGCGGTGGCGGAGGCGGCGGCTCGGCGGGGTGGCTGCCCCCGAGGCCCCGGACGGAGACCAGGACGGTGAGTCCGTGTCTGGGGGAACCGAGAGTGTCACACCGAGTAGGGATGGGGCAGGCAGGGGAGACATGGCCTTGGGGATTGGGGCAGTGTGAAAGGGGTGGGGGGCTCTGAAGGGGGAGTCAGGGCTCTAGGGGCGAGGCAGACGGAGGGGGGAAAGCGCGAGCTCTGAGGATCCCAGGCTGAGCAGGGGGACAGTCCTGCCCGTCCAAGCGAGGGCCACAGCTGTGGCCTCCCAGACCCCTCTGAGGAAGGGGCACAGGCTGGGGAGCCAGGTCTGAGGAGGGGTCTGTCCTGCCCTCTCTGGGATGGCCATACTGGTTCCCACACTTCCTTTCCTTTCCGTCAGCACACCCCATTTTGCGCTCTCAGCACTTCCTGTCCTGAGGGCCAATCATGTGCCACCCCTCCCCACCCCTGCAGTGGGGCTTCATCGACCTATCTCTCAGTCAGAGGGCTGTCCCTCCAGAGAGGCTTCCAGAGCAGAGATAGGGGAGGGCTGTGACCCAATCCTGACCCTGCATTCCCCTCCACTAGAGGCCCTGGACAATGTCATCGTCGTCTCCCCTGGACTGCTTGATGCCAAAACTCCTGTCTGGCCTCCACCCAGAGAAGACCCAGATGCCACCCCACCTGCCCACAGTGTCCCTGTGCCAGCCACAGAGCTGGGCTCCACTGAGCTGGTGACCACCAAGACGGCTGGCCCTGAACAACAGTAGCGATGGAGGGGGCAGGAGGTGGCCCTTGCTCTCCCTGTGAATTTGGCTATTCACACCAGCACCCACCTGCCCATTTTCTGGGAGCCAGGCTGCTCCTTCACTAACCCTGCAGAACCACAGACACCACAGACCACAGGGTTCAGCTGGCATAGCATCATATGGCACGTTAGCATTTGGCTTAAAACCATACCATTTTTGGCAGCCCTCGAAGGTTGTGGCTGAGCTCCTGTGTTTTTGAGTGGTTAAGGCACTTTGAGTAGCAGGTTTTCCTTTTAGAGTGGGAAAGCCACCATTAAGCCAGAATGAATCTAGGTAAAGGACCAAGTGATATAGGATGCTTAATTTGTAGCTAGGTGTTATATTTTTTTTAATACTTGCTCTCTGAGCTGTTCTGCTTTTAACCTGATGCAAATGGCAGCAATGAGTAACCAACTGACAGGTTTGCTTTGGGATTTAGTACAAGATGATTTTTAGAAATAGCCTAGATTGTGCTGATTCTTGTGTATCTGTACCCTAGGGTCAACCTTGAGCTTGGCCCAATCTGCTAGGACCTATGATGCCATTTTCTCCCTGGAGGCAGCTTCCAGAGCCCAAGGCTTACACTTGGGAGGAAGTCTACAGCCTCTGGGGCTGGACTGCAAGCTCATGCTGAAGGCACACTGGCAGACATCTCCCTCAGAGATCACTGGGGTCCCAGTTGCCTCCAAGGCACACTCAGCTGTACGCAGGGCAGGGCTCAGGACCTACAGGAGGCTCCTTTGTACAGAGGCCAGGGCAGGCCTGTGGCCTTGAACCAGCTGGACCTGATGTCCCTTGAGCTCCCTTCTCTCTGTGGCCTGCCCTCCTCAAGCACTAGGCTCTGAGTGCTGGGGCCACTTGGCCGTACTGTGCCAGCCCCTGGAGTCACCCACCATCCCAGTGGAACTACTCCTCTGACAGCAGTGTCCCTTGTTTGGGGCCTGGAGTGAAGACCTTCTCTTTCAGTACTGGACCACACTGTACACTTGGTCAGCTGCTTCCTCTCCTGCTGGCTCTCCGACACAGGGTTAAAACCTCCTGACCTGGACTCTGCCCTGGACAGTGTCCTTGGAACTTGTCACGGCTTAGCACCCTTGGAAGGAGCACTGGACTGGGAGTCAGAAGATGGAGTTCTGGGTACCATTTTCTCCCACTGTAGGGCCTTGGACACGTTCTGTTCCATGCATGAGATGCTTTCTGCCTACCCTTTCCTGACCTGCCCATCAGAGCTGCCTGGCAGACACCTGCCCTTCCTGTCCACCCCTTTCCCAACTCAGAAGACAGCGGCCAGCAGCTTTGGAGCCCCCAAGATCTGGACACTCACATCGAGGTCTCTTCCTAGCTGTTCCCTCCCTGAGCCCATCTCAGATGCCCCTCCCCCCAGGCTGCCAGGTGGCTGGAGTGAGGTCAGGTGGCAGGCAGTAGGCAGGAAGGTGGGGGGCAGGCCCAGAAAGGGCCCAGCCATCCACTCCCCTCCATCTAAGGGTTGGGGGAGTATGAGCTGTTCCCAGCCACCCTTATCTCCCACTCCACCTTTTCCACCACAGCCAGGGGCGGCTGGGCCCTGGAGGCAAAACAAGTGGGTGAAACCCCTCTGGGGCCCAGACATGCAAAGCTCTGGCACCACTGGGTCCCGGCTGAACCTCTGGCTGGTATGCAGCTTCCCCTCTGGTCTCAGTTTCCTTTTCTGAAAAATGGGGGTTGGATACAAAGTTCTCCTCCCGGCCTATGGCCCTCAGAGGAGAAGGACTGGAAAGAAACTTAGGGAACCCTCACTTCCCCATTTTACAGATGAGGAAACTGAGGCCCAGAGAGGGAGGAGACTTGGCATCGTTGTCATCCAGCAAATAATAGAAGGAAAGTTCCTTGGGGAAGAACCAGGAGCAGAGGCCCAGGGAGAGGTGGGCAAGGAGGGGGTCAGTCTCCCCCAGCCCAGAAAAGGGCCCCACCTCCAAGGGACCTCTAGTCGCCAGCCTTCTGTCCTAGGTGTTGCTTTCCAAGGAGCCTTCATGAGGTCACTGCGTTTGATCTTCATGACAGCACTTGGAGGAGGGACGTGGGTGTTTGTGTTTGCTTTTAAAAAGCATTTTTTATTTGTAGACACTTTGGAAAGTTCTGGACAGTAATCCAGGGTGGAGTCTATGGAGAAATGACCCATAATCCAGTGAAGCCAGGCCCCTGAGGGGTGGGTTCTCCTACAGAATTGTAATCATTCTATACAGATAAAGCCAGCTCTTGACCATCGCATTTGGTGAGTCTTCTCTTGTTTTCAAACACTTCACAAACAAAGTTTTCGGCATTTGTAAAGTGTTCCACCTGAGCACTTGGTTATTTGGGGTTTTTACTACTGTAACTGAGGCAGGAGGGCCTCCTTGTACATAAAGCTTTGTCTGAGTCTCTGTTTCCCAGAAGGAGAGTCACTGCAACCAGAGGCCTTGAACTTTTTTAAGGTCCCTGTTGGTCGAATTGCTTTTCTGAAAATCTGGACCACTTGACGTCCACGGGCAGGGATTATATGGCCCATTTTGCAGATAGGAAGAAAGAGGCCCAGAGAGGTGAAGGGATCTGGCCCAAGATAAGCAGTGATGGAGCTGGGCTGGACCTAGGCTCCTGCCCCTGCCCCAGGCGCCTGTCTAGAAGGTCATTGGCCCAGGTGCCCTCCTTGGGAGTGACCACCTCCAGGGGTCGATTCCAGGCTTTCCTTGTCTTCATCACTACTCAAAGATTTCTCTCCCCAGCTGGTCTCTTTTTGCAGTAAGAGGGAGCCAAGATAGACTCTGGAAGAACTGCTTGTTGGGGTAGGAACCCAGGGAAGCAGCTCCCCACCCCCTTCCCCCTAGCCTGTGTTTCTGGCCAGTTTTTCCTGAAAGAGGGTCTGGTTTCCCCGAGGTCCCCAGGGCCCTGGCAGGTGGGGGCGGGCCTGGCTGAAGTCTCAGTTCCTCCTGGGGCTTCCTGCAGGCACCTTTCACTTCCTGTCCCGTTGCCCTGGGCTCTGGGCCCCAGGTGGGGGTGGGGAGGCCCAGCTGGGGAGGACAGGGAGGAAGGACGGGACCCCTTACCTCCCTCTGTCTCAGCAACCATGGCCCCTGCACAGCTCTTCCCTTTAGAAGCTGGTGGCATCTCTCTGGGCTTGTCTCCCCATCTTCAAAATGGAGCCTGAGGGCCAACCAGCTGTCCCAGATTAAAAAGGTCATATGGCAAGTAAGGTCTCCACCCAGGGACACAGATACTTCCTGCCCAGAGCTCCCAACCCTCAGGAATTCCCCCTGGGAAGTGAGTTTCCCAGAGCTGGTCTGAGGCTCTGGTCTCAGCAGTTACCACCCCGTCCCTCATCCATTTACTGCCCCATTGATCATACCAGATCCTGGACATGCCTGCTCTGTGCCAGGGCCATTCTGGGCAGAGCCTGGAGGGAGGTCAGCCTCAGGCCCTGCTGGTCATAATCCAATGGGAGAGACAGAGTGGGACACAATGAGAGGACAGGGTGATCCTTGCCAGGGCCCGGGGAATGCCCCAAGCAGGGAGGTGACCACTCCATCATCCAGGGAGTACTTGGAGAGTAGGAGGTATGCCCTGAGTCCTGCCCAGCTTTCTGGGGGAATGGAGCAGAGAAAGGGCATTCCTGGCCCAGGGAACTATGCAAAGGTGCAGAGGAGAGGGGGCAGGAGGACAGAGAAGCAGGAGGCAGGGGGAGGGGCTAGAGAGTTGGGCACCATGGCCTCTGAGTGCCAGATGAGTCTGTGTCAGAACCTTCCCTGTGACCGTGCCTGTCCCGTGGCACACAGGGCCATGCACCCTCAGGGGACCCAGTGCTCCTCTAGCCCCACTATTTGGTGTCTCACCCTTCCCTGTCCCCCCTGAGAGGCCACCAGACCCCTCTGGCACTCCTCTGGGCACAGGGTGGGAGCTCACTGCCATTTGCCCTGTCGTGGATGGCTCAGGCCAAATTCTTCCTCTCCCAGAGCTGACATGTGACTCTCTCCAGTCGGTGCTGGCCCCCAGCTGCCTGGTCCCCACCTGGAGCAGGGAGTAGGCGTGGGGGTGGGGGGGTGAGTGGGGGTAGGAACAACTGCCCAAGGTCACCCGGAGTGTCCGGGAGGATCCAGGAAGACACAGGTGTCGTGTTCTTGGCCGGCCCGTGCTCTTTCCCGGGACTCTGCAGGGCGGGGACGCTGCCCAGGGGACGCTTCAGGGGTCCCGGAGCCCAGAGGGCCTATGAGCATCTCCTCACTTCCTGAGCTACGCAGAATCTGGGATCCAGCCTCGGGCGTCCTGCCCGGATCCAGGACGGTGCCAGCGACCCGCCGGGGCAGGCGAAAGTCTACCTCCGCGGCTGCTGCGGTCAGCCCTGGCGGTGGCACCTTGACCGCCTGCCGCCTGGCGCCGGGAGGCGGGGCTGCGGGCCGGAGGGGGTGGGGCCAGGGCAAAGGAAAGGGGCGGAACCGAGGGTTGCAGGAAAGGGGCGGGGCCAGAGGCAAGGGGGAAGGAGGGGGTTGAAAGCCCAGCGGCGAGGAAGAAGGCAGGCACCGGGTGAGCGGCGGGACCAAGACCAAAGGTGCACTCGCCGAACTCTGGGTCTCCGCGGTCACGCGGGGTCCGCTACCTGATGCGCGTCCCGAACCAGGAGGGGCCCGGATGCAGGGCACGGCCCTGACTTCGGGGCACTGTGTGTGGGGGAGTGGGCGCAGGACGCCTCCCCCCGGGCTCTCGGCTGGAGCTGACTTCTGAGTTGTGTCCCAGGAACGCAGGGGCCGGCGGGGCAGGGCGGACCCGTCCCGGGTGGGCGAGCTGTGTGGCCTCCGCCGGGCTCTGTCCTCTCTGGGTCTGTTCCCGCGCTGCGGACTCAACGGCCAGCTCCGGAATGCACGTTCCCTGGGGCCTTTGGAGGGTCCTGAAGGGGGAGACCAATCGGGGTGGGTAATTCGGGCAGAGGGATTAGCTGTGACGTCTGGAGCGGGACTCCCCGAGGCAGGGAGAGGAGGGCCGGGGGACAGCGTACGTGGGGCAGTGGGCCCGGAAGCCGAGCCCCAGCTCCCAGCACCCCCCGCCCCATTCCGCGGCTCCCTCGCGACCTCAGGAGCCCGGGCGCTCCCTCCTTCCCACAAGCAGCTGGAGCCTGAGTCACGAGCTGCCTCTCAGGGAGACAAAGGAGCCGTGGGCCCTCCCCCCAGACCCCCTCCCGGTACTGGCATCGCATCTGCGCTAGCAGGGAGTCCATAGTCCCCTGGAGTCTGCTTCTTGGGCAACCCTCCATCATGGAGGAAATGGAAGCAAAATGGGCCTGGGAATGAGGCCTTTGAGGCTTGTGGATGGCACCCATGTGGGCAACCGCCATCTTCTCAGCACAGCTGGGGTGGGGACTCCCGCGAGGCCGCATGTACCTGGGTGTTTCTCAGTGGGGGGGACTATTGGCTTCTCCCTGCAACCCTGTGAAGAGGTGCTAGCAGCCCAACTTGCAGATGAGAAAACTGAGGCCTAGAAAGGTTGAATGGCCCTGTTAGAGCAGGAATTCCAACCCATGTTAGTCTGACTCCAAAATGAAGAATAGTAGGAACTCTCGGTGTGAGGGGCTAGCAAGGCATTCCAGGAAGCGGGAACAGCCTGTGGGCTCCTGTAGGAGTCAGGGCGGGTCAGGCATGGGGCAGGCATTGTGCCGGCATTGGTGCGCCGTCAGGGTGTAGGAACACTTCCCTGGGCTCTGGGCTGGGCTCCTCCAGCTGCTCACTCTGCACTGCACTGGCCAGAAGGTAGATTCGGGGCTCACAGTGCAGGTTCCAGGCCAGAACCTGGCCCTTCCTGGATGTGTGCCAGTCATAGAAAATCATTTCCCCTGTCTGGATCTAGAGTTTCTAGGAAATCCCAAATCCCCTAGCCCAGGGCTGGGCAGACTGGTCACCCACCATCTAAAATGGGGACAGTGAAGCCCAACACAGGCTTTCCCTAATGTCCATGACCTCTCAGGACTCTGAGGTTTGCATAGCAGAGCTGCGCCCCGGGAGAGAGCTCAACAGTGAGGGAAGAATGTGTGTGCACAGGGGCATCCACACTGACACGTGCATGTATACACATGCCCACGGTGCTGGGAAGGCCCTCATAGTCACGCCAGCCCCAGACAAACACACTCTCACTCACATTCGTGAGCACCTCAGACACCCGCACACTCAAGCTGCCAGCACTCAGCGCTGGGGGTGGGGCAGGTGCCCTTCAGGCGCAGAGACACTGCTCCTCTGCCCGCCCCACGGGGCTCGCTGCAGATGCCAGGGGTTATTTTAAGCCTGGATCAATGGACGATTTTTGGTGACATAGGCTTGGGGGGGCAGGCAGAGGAGACAAGGGGCAGGTGCTCTGGTGCCTTGCTGTGGAGAGAGACCCCACAGTCCAGGGAGGGCAGCCTGGGCATAGGGGTCACTCTTCAGCTGGGCTGATCCATCTCTCCATCCCCTTGCCCAGCACACGGCTGGGCACCTGGGGAGCAATGTCAGCTGAATGGATGGCCAGTTCCAGGGCCCAGCCAGTCAGCCGTGATCTGTCTTTGCATTTGCCCTTTTCTGCTCTCCCCTCCCTGCAAGGCTGTGTGTTCATAGGAGAGTGCACCTGGTAGATATGGACATCTACAGTTGCTGGCTGACTACTGAAGCAGACCGAGATGAGGAGGAAGCCATAGGTGTGGGGAGGAGCGGGGAGTTGGACATCAGTCCCCGGGGGCGGGGGTGGGGCTGGAATCCATCTCATTGGACAAATGGATATATGTATATATATATGCAAGACCTGATGGGAGTCAACATGAGACGGAAGCTGAGCAGAGCACCAATGATGCCAGGACAGTGGGGGCAAGAGAGGGGCCCAGGGAGGGGATGCAATCCAGGGGAGAGCACTGAGAGACTTGCTCTGGATCCAATAGAGTCGTCCTACCTGGGAAGAGGCCTCAGTCCCAGGGGTCAGAGACAAGCCTCTTTAAACCTAGTGCCCAGCAGGGAGTGGGAAAGGAGGGGAGAAGCAGCTGCCCTCAGAGCCCCAGGCACCTAGAGGGCATTTGGGCAGTGTGTGGTGGGGCATTGATACAAACCAGACAGTTTGTGCCATGGATTCCATTTCTAGGAATGCCCCCTAAGGAAGCAGAAGAGGATGCACCAGAAAATATAGCTACAAAGTTCTAAGCAGAAAGTTTGACAGCAGAAAGTAAACTAGAAAGCAGTTACAAAACAGTCTGTAAAGTGTGACATAGTTTAGCCTCAGTTGTCCCGGGTGATGGGATTAAAGCAATTTCATCTCATTCCTTTGCTCTTCTATTTTCTTTTTTTCTAAAATTGTAGTAAAGTCTTTTAATGAAGTAAGGTCTTCTGGGCTGGATCAGAAGAGCATTTGTGGGTGGAGGGGGCGGGGCTGGCTGTCTTTGGCCAGGGCACAGGAGTCACCCTGAGGGGGAAGGGCGTTTTAGGGAGGTCACTCCCCTTCTGTGCTAGCCCACTAATACCTGAAATTAGCCTGTCAGCCCCTCATCTCAGCAACAGAAAGACTTGATCCTCCTTTAAATGTAAATCCTTCTCTCTCTTCCTCCCTCCACCTTCTCCATTTTTATAAACTGATCCCAGTCGGTGAGTGAACGAAAGATGCAAAGGGGAACAGGAAGGACCCTAGGAGCCCAAATTCTTCATTTTATAAAAACTAGAGACTAGAGTCACTTCATTCATTCATTCAGCAGATATGGCGGAGGCCTCCGCTGTGTGAGGTCACGCGGGGTGAACTGGCCGCCCAGTCCTTGCCCTCCTGGTGTACCCATCTGGACAGTGGGAAGCACCATATTGACCCCTGCCTCCTGGAAGGGGCTATTATGAATCTCCCCAGGAAGAGTTTTTGATGTTAAGATGAGGAGTTGAGACAGAGAGAAGCAAGGCGCCGCGGCTGGATCACATTCCCGTTACATCCAACTTGGAGAACAAGAGGGAGCCGTGCTCCGGACCTGGCCTCTCCTTGTCCCTGGGCTAGAGAAGGGACCCGACGGTCCCGCGAGGGGCAGGGTCGTCTGTCCGCCAATGGCCTCGCCCCAGGCCTAGCCCCGCCCCCCTCACCAGAGGCCAGGACTACCCCAATCTCCCCCTCACCCGGGTGGCAAAGAGATCCCGGGAGGGCGCCCGCCAGGCCATGCCCATCACCGTAGATGTGGGGACACCCCAGGACCCCAGCCCGGCGTCCAGGAGGTTCTGGGACAGGGCGCGCGCCCCAGGGTTAACGCTGCGTCCCAGGCGGCGCAGAGAGGACTCATGCTTGGCCCTCTGCGGCGGCTCTGCGTGGGGTTTCCTTCCCACTTGACAGACGGGAAAATCCAGGCGCAGAGAGGGGAAAGGGTCTGCCTCATGTCACACCTCTGTCTCGATAAGAACTGACGGAGGGGACGGGAAGGAGGCGGTGGAGGTTGGGGGGCTGCTCTGTTCTCTGTGTGCGCGCCAGTGAAACAGGGGCGCGCCGGTGGCGGGCCCGATGTCCGAAGTAACAGTCCCGAGGGCTGTAAGCTGAACCCCGCAGAGCGCCTGGTTCCGAGGAATGTTTGGGGAGGCTTTCGGGGAGGGGCCCCGGTGGGGCGCCCCGGCTGTGCGAGCCCTGCGGCGCCCCCTCCCTCCCGTAGCCGCGGCCGCGCTCCTCCCCCGGCTCTGCCTCCCTCCTGCCCGCCCTCTTCCCTCGCTCCCTCCCGCCCGAGCCCGCGCGGAGCCCGAGCCGCAGCCAGAGCGCGGGCAGCGCGGAGCCGGCGGCGGGAAGACCTCGGTGTCGGCTAGGCCCGGGAACCGCACTCCCGCCGGGCCGGGGAGAGGCTGGGGACCGGGCGCAGGCGAGGACACACCGCCCGGCCCGCGGGGACACCCAGGGCGCGGACGGGCCGGCTCAGGTCCGAGGGGAGCCCCGGCGGGGGACGCGCCCACCGGAGGTGCAGCCCCCAGAGCTCTCGGCCGAGCCCACCCGGGTCTGGGGTCCTCGGAGGAGGCTGACGGCCGAGGAGGCGTCCGCCGGGAGCCAGCGCCCGGGCGACGGGGCCAGCGCGATCCCTGAGGGCGCGGAGGAGCCGGCCGGGCCCCAGGCGGGAGGGAGCCGGGCGCGCCGCCATGCGCGGGGCGCTGTAGCCGAAGGCGCGGGCCCGATGGAGCGGGCCGGGGCGCGGAGGCTGCGGGGCGGCCGCGGCCCGCCGGGGCTCCGGCTCGCGCTCGGGCTGGCGCTGCTGCTGGCGCGGCTGCCGTCGGGCCGCGCGGGGGCCCCTGAGGCACAGGAACCCGCAACACCCCGTACGGCGGCCCCGGCCGGCGGCGACCGCTGCCGAGGCTACTACGACGTGATGGGCCAGTGGGACCCGCCCTTCAACTGCAGCTCGGGCGCCTACAGCTTCTGCTGCGGCACGTGCGGCTACCGCTTCTGCTGCCACGACGGGCCGCGGCGCCTCGACCAGAGCCGCTGCTCCAACTACGACACTCCGGCCTGGGTGCAGACCGGCCGGCCGCCCGCGCGTGCTCGCGACGCCGCCGCGCCCCGGGACCCCGGCCGCGAGCGCAGCCACACGGCCGTCTACGCCGTGTGCGGGGTCGCCGCGCTGCTCGTGCTGGCCGGTATCGGGGCGCGCTTGGGCCTGGAGAGGGCGCACAGCCCGCGCGCGCGGCGCACCGTGACCAGGTGAGCGCGCGCCGGCCGGGCCCGGGGCGGGGATCTCCGCCCGCCCAGCCTGGACAGCCCTGCTGCCCGGTGGGCGCCCCCTCGCGACCCTTCATCCTTCCCGCCCCTCTCGAAACTCTGGTCCCCCCTCAGCAGTCGCCTCCTGGTTTTTCCTCTGTCTCCACGTCTGTGTCTACCCCCACCTCCCACTTCACGGAGGGAGACTCTGTCTCTCCTTGACCTTCCGGCGGAGATGGGTGCTGGGCCGCCCTCCCCCGCAGCTCCCGGAGTGGGCAGGGAGGGCTGATCGTCCCTGGACAGAGGGCACAAGGTCTGCGCCCAGGAGAGGGGGCCTGGGGCCAGCCCCACTAGCACGGGTTGGGTGGCGTGGGCTGACACAGTGTTGGCGTCTTGGGCCGGAAGGAAGGGAAAGGAAGGGGCATTTTCTGGAGCTCTCTCCCCTCCTGCTTCTCTCCCCACTTTTCTCTCCCTCCTTCCACCTCACTTCCCACCCCGCCATAGCTGTGACTCAGGCCTGACCTTCTTTCCTTGGGGTTTCAGAAGGCCTCCCCCACTCACTCCACTCAATACCCACCCCCACCACCAACCCCATGAAGGACAGATTCTCCCCCTGGGCAGGAAGGGGCCTGAAGGGGGGGGGGGGTCACAGATTCGTTGTTGCTGAGGCCAGGACAGGTGCTAGCTGAGTTCTGAGAGCTTTGTGTGCAGTGAGGTCTATAGGACCCAGTGTCCCTTCCTCAGCTGTGATGCGGACTTGGATTCTGTGTCCTGACCCTGGAACCCTTACTCACACCTCCACACTCCCATGCCCCAGCCACCTCTCTGCCCTGTGCCCTGCGCCCTCCTCACTCACCCAGGTTCTTGCTCCCTTGGCCGTCTGGGCTGCTGACACGGTGTGCGACAGGCTGGTATTTAGGAAGTGACAGTAGAGAGATGTCCCCATGCCGGGGTGGGCCAGGTGGATGCTTCCCCCTCCTAGACCTCAGGGTCAGGTGATGAGGGCTTCCTTGGCAGTCCGCAGCACCTCTTGCCCCCTTTCCCCCACCACTTAGCCCACCCCCTCTCAGACTCTGGTAGGGCAGAACTGGGGCTGGAACCCTGGCCTCAGCTACTGTGCTGCCTCCACGATGTGGAGGCTCTCAGCCTGGGTCCTGCATGCTGCAGGGGCAGGGCCTAGGCCTCCTGGGCTTGCAGCCCCTCATGCTGGGCGAGGGGGAGAGGACAGGGCGTGTCCTCGACCAGGGTGGGGCAGCAGGAGCTGAGGGCCACAATGGTGTAGAGGGGGTGGCTGGGGCAGCCTGGCTGACATGTTCACCTAGAACCCACTTCATCCTCAGGGGACAGAGAAGCAGGTCTGGTTATGCCTCAGGAAGAGCTGGCCCACCCCTGATGTGCTGTGTGGCCTGGACCAATCCTTTCCCCTCTCAGGGTTTCAGGCTCCCATGTGCCCTGATTTCCTTTTCTCCTCTGGGGAGACCTGGAGCCCCACTCGAGCTCATGTATAGGTGTATTCTGAACCCCTGCCCTCCCCCAAAACCTCAAATTTAATTCTGCCATGTCAAGGTTGATGGTCAAGGAAAGCTTCTCTGAGGGCTTAGAGGGGAGCTGGAGTCTGTCCCTGGAGAAATTTTTTTTTTTTTTGTGAGGAAGATCAGCCCTGAGCTAACATCCATGCCAATCCTCCTCTTTTTGCTGAGGAAGACTGGCCCGGAGCTAACATCTATTGCCAATCCTCCTCCCTTTTTTCTCCCTTTCTCCCCAAAGCCCCAGTAGATAGTTGTATGTCATAGTTGCACATCCTTCTAGTTGCTGTATGTGGGATACCACCTCAGCATGGCTGGACAAGCAGTGCGTCGGTGTGCCCCCGGGATCCCAACCCGGGCCGCCAGTAGCGGAGCACGAGCACGTAACCACTAAGCCATGGGGCCGGCCCCTCTGGAGAAATTTTTGCAAAGGCCGGGAGGCATGGAAATTACTCAGGTGTTTGGGAGAGCTGGCTGGTGGGTGCTTGCCAGAGATGAGACCACAGGAGCAGGCAGCTGCGGAGTGGGCAGGGCATGGAGGGTCAGCTCAGGTGGACACTAGGAGGCTTTCAGACCCTGCCACACTGCACCCAACCCACGCCCACCCCAGGTGTCCCACCTCCAGTGTCCTTCATGAACCAGCCATTTGAGGGCCCGGTCCCAAAAGGAGTGTCAGACAGAGCTAGGAGAAAATCATGGGTTTGGGGCACTGAAGGCAGCTGGGCTGAAGGCTGGGTCTGGCTGTCTGTGGGGCAGGCTCAGTCAGACGCTGTCACAGCTGGGTGAGGGCTGGGTGTCCTGGTAGCCAGGGAGGTGGCTGCCCAAGGTCACACAGCCTTTGGTGCTGGGCTGCTACTAGGAAGTCTCTTGGCTCCCTCCTCCCCTCTTCTGTCTGTCCTCCCTGCCTGTGCTGGCAGCCATGTCCCAGGACCCAGCAGAAGCCTCTGCTGCAGGAGGGGAGTTAGGTAGGCAGATAAAGAAAGCTTCCTGGAGGAGGAGGAGGGATTCTGGTGGGGTTTGAAGAATGAGTAGGAGTTATGGGAGGAAAGGATGTTGTCAGCAGAAGGAGCAGCACAAGCAAGGTTCAGGAGCCTGAGAAGCTCACAGAGCATGTGTTGGAGAGGACACTCCACTTGGAGGGTCCAGGAGAGTGGACTCCAGGAAGGGGAGAGGCAGGAGCCTTTGGAAAACAAGGTGGCCCTAGTTACATGTGACCCCATTAGAGTTTCCTGACCTGCTCTGGGAAATAGCCAGGTTGGGGCCACAGGTTGTGCTTGGCAGGGGAAACTAGATGTGTGAGGTCAATCACAGGGGAGAAGGGAGGCCCAGAGAGGTTGAAAGAGCTGCCCAGGGCCACACAGCAAGATTGTGGTGGCCTTTGATGAGGAGGGCCTTGGCAGATGGGAGAGCAGGAGACTGGGAGGGCTGCTTCTCACCACTCTTTCCCCACAGGACACTGACAGAACTTCTGAAGCAGCCAGGCCCCCAGGAGCCACTGCCTCCGCCTCTGGGCCCCCCTCTGGGGAGCTGTGTCCAGGTGCAGATGGGTGACAGCCTTCCCCGGGGCTCCCCCCACAACAGCACAGGTGAGTGGCTGCTGGGCGGGCATTTGTTGATCTACAGCACGGGGTCCCCCAGGTCTGACTTGGGCCTGGGAGCTGGGGAAGGTGTCCTGAGGAGTAAGAGTTGGTCACCTCGGCGGGGGAGTGGAGGCTGTTTCCCAAGGGGAAATGAGCTGCCCACCTCTGCAGGTGTGCAAGTAGGGGCTGGGTAAGCAGGTCAGCTTCCCTTGGTGGAGAGGGACCCTCCGAGGGGTCTTGCAACCTCTAGCCTCAGGAACTCTGTCAGGAAGTCTCCAGATTCAGAGATCTCTGGCTCAGGCTGTGGTACTAGGCTCTGGCTCCGAGCCCTGGGGTCTGCCTGGCCTCCTGTGCATGGAGGAGCTTCCAGGATGGAGCCTCACTCTTGGCCTCTTGCTGGCCAGGCAGGCTTGACAGCAAGCCTCCTCCATCTCCACGGAAAGCAGGTCCTGGGTCAAGCGGCAAACATGCAGGCGAGCCATGGTCCATTGGGTTAGCACCCACTCAGGGCTGGCAGCTAGTGTTCATGTTATTCTGAGCCAGGCCCTGGCCCAGGCGCTGGAGCTTCTGCCATGAAGACAGGTTCTGCGCTCAGTCTCGCCCAAACGGCCATCCCACAAGTTCCCATTGAACTGCAGTTGGGGAGACGGCTGCGAAGAGGTGGTGCAGGTGCAGGGCGTCCTCCGGTCGGCGGGCCGAGTCTCATCTTACGTCCCCCTTCCCACCTCCAGACAAGAAACGCCCCAACAACGCGCCGCTGGGGTCGGCGACACCCGGACCCCCGCGCGGCCCCCGGCTGCAGGGCGGCGGCAGCATGACGCTGCAGCCCGACTACG
Organism: Ceratotherium simum simum; assembly: GCF_057802395.1. Classification (NCBI taxonomy): domain Eukaryota; kingdom Metazoa; phylum Chordata; class Mammalia; order Perissodactyla; family Rhinocerotidae; genus Ceratotherium; species Ceratotherium simum. Next base: position 8,794,997 of record NC_141924.1, read on the forward strand.
CCAAGTACGCCACCCTCAAGGCCGCCGCGCTCAAGGCCGCAGGTGAGTGGCCGGGTTTGTGCCTGAAGCGCCGCGTCCACTGCACCCTAGGTATCCACGTTCCTAGACTGCAAGGCTCCGGGGTCCCAGTTCTGAGTTCCAAAGTTCCCAGCCCGGCGGGTCAGCGCTCCAGCCAGCTTCTGTATCGCGCCTTGCAGCCAACCGGCTCCCAAACCTCGGCCGTACCGCACGCCTGACCAGGCGCCTGGCTGGGACTCCACTGCGCCGCCAGAGCCCAGGGCGCCGAAAGCCGGGTCTCCCGCGGCCTGTCCCCGCCCTGTCCTGACTCGCGGGCGCTGAGGCCCCGCCCCTGAGACCTGGCCTCGCCCACCTGTGGGGGCAGGCGCTGGGGCCCTGCCCCGACTTCCGCCCCGCCCAGTCCCCGCCTCCCGTGGCCTGACCACGCCCCGACTCGCCCCGCCCTGTCCCCCGCAGAGGCCTCCCCGCAGGACTTCTACCAGCGGTTCCCCGCGATCGAGCCCGCCCCAGTGACCCTCCCGGCACCGGCCCCGCGGCCTCCTGAGGACTTGTCAGCGCTGCTCAACGCCTGCCCCTGGGCCCCGCCGGGCTACGCGCCCCCTGCCGGCCCCGCCCCGTCGGGCCACTACAAGGGCTGGACCGCTGGCCGCCCGGCCCGGCCCGGCCCCCGCGGCCGCCTGGCGGCTCAGGCCTGCCACGCGCCCCGGCACCAGTTCAGCGTGGAGAAGCTGCCCGAAGGCTTCAGCCCGCAGCCCCCCGGCCTTTACAGCAGCGCGGGCCGCGGACCCCGGCACCTGAGCACCAACAGCAAAGCGGAGGTCACCGTGTGAAGACGGGGCCGCTGGTTCTCCCGAGGCATCGCATCGCTGGGAGCCCTCGTCTGCCGGGAGTCGCCATCGGGTCGGTCGAGGGGCCCAGGCCACGGGCCTGGCGGGGGCCTGGGAGGGGCGCCGGCCGCGGAAGGCTAGCTCTTCCATCTGCCCAAAGTGGACTGGGGGCCTTGGAGCCTGCAGGGCTAAGAAGGGGCCCACTGGGTAAGGCCAGTGGTTCTGTTCTGGGGGCACCCCCAGGCCGGAGTTCCTCGTGTAAATACACCCTTTCCTGTGGCTCCCACCCCAGAGAATAAAAGAGCCCCAGCTTGGCTCTGAGAGGCGCTGATGGCGGAGGCATTGGTCATTGACTGGACAGACGGCAGTGTGGGCAGAGGGCACAGCATGTGCAAGAGCAGAGGACTGCTCCTGGGAGCTGGCAGGCCTGTTCTGGGAGCCAGGAAGAAGTGGCTGGAGAGGGTGATCAGGGCTGAATGCCAGACTTAATGTCCATAGCAGTGGGAGCCATGGGAGAGGGGGCAGTTAGGCTCCAGTCACCTTGAGGCTCAGGCACAGGGGAGAGGGCTATTTGAACCCTGAGGCCCCCTGGAAGGTCAATGCCCCTTACTGGAGGTGAGCCCCCTCCAGCTGGTCACCGGCTCTACAGCTTGAGTTGGCTTGAGCCTGGCTGATCCTCATTGACATAGTTTGGCCCTGAGCCGGCCCCTGGTCTGCAGGCCACTTGGCCAGCTTGGCCTAGGGCCACCCCCCTAATGGGTGTGGGCAGTGGGCCGGGCAGACAGCTGGTGCTCAGGATGGGGGAGCCTCCTCCCAGTAGCTGCTCTGGGGGAAAAGGGGATGGGGAGGCTGACCCAGAGCCTTGGCAGTGCCCGCACCAGGGTGCTCACACCACACAGGGTTGGCACTGCCAGCTCCCAGTGGCAGCTCCTTTCCTGCCAGGCAGGCTCCCAATGCCTGGCTGTGGCCCAGGGCATTGCCAGCAGCCTGCATGCATCAGGTTCCTCTGTGCCAGGTACTGCTGGGGAGGTTGAGGGCTGGGCTGTGCCCCTCGTTGACAACAAAGCCACCCAGCTGGGCCTCAATTGCTCTGTGTACCCTAGGTATGGTATACTGTTTTAATAACCATGGCCACCATTTGTTGCTGTTTTTTTCCATTTAATCCTCACAAAAACCCAGGGGTGTGTGGCTTTACAGATGATGACACTGAGGTTTTGAGACCTAAGAAACTTGCCAAGGCCACCCAGCTGACCCCAGTTTAGGACTGTATTCTGCCACCCCTGTGACTCTGATGGTGGAATGGCAGGCAGCTAGGGGAGAAAGGAAAGTTATGAACATGTGTGTTGGCAGGGAGGGGCCCCTGCTCCCAGGCTGCAGGCAGTATCAGACCCTCCTCCTGCTGGCTGGGCTGCCCTGAGTCCCTCAAACTCACCAGCTCTTCACCTGTAGGAGGGTCCACCTCCCTGTGTCTTAAGGAAACCAAGGGCCAGAAGCCCACAGTTCTGCCTGCAGTGAGGGCCCCCATGGCTTGTAGGGGAGACAGCCCTCACACCCTCAACCCAGGGTGGGGGGAGGGTGCTCCCAGGGCCCATCCCGCAGCTGTGTAGATCCGGGGGAGGCGGGGGTGGGTGCTGAGTCATGGAGCCTGCCAAGACACACAAAAGAATCAGGTTCCTGGATACACTGGCCACTCACAGCCACCCACCCTGGTGACGCAGGCCCCCGCTGGGCTGTGCCAGGAGGTAGGTGCAACCTCTCTGCTCATTCTCACTCCCAAGGGTCCTGGATCTCCATCCCAGGGAGCCAGGCTGAGGCCATGGGCGTGACCACCTCGGGGAATGCTGCTGTAATAACTGGACAGGGACCAGCTGCAGCTGGGCCCCTCCTGGCTGCTCTGGCCCTGTGGCCTGCTGTCACTGCCCTTTAAAGGGAGTGGCTCAGATGCTAAAGGGACTCACCCATTTCTCAGCTGGGCGGGAACATGCACTTCAGCCCCCAGGCTCATTCCCACGTGGCACTCCTGAGCACCTCTCTACAAGGCCCAGCACCCTCCCATCCCCACTCCTGTGGTCTGGCCCTCACCAGCCTCACAAGGCACTCACCGTAAACTGGCACTTCATGTGTGTTGAATCATTCAAACCGGTCAACAAACCTATGGGGACTCTAGTCAAAGGCAGGGATTGTCATCCCCATTCTGCACACGTGGAAGTGGAGGCTGAGGTGACATCCTGTCTAAGGTGATCCACCTGGGAAGTCCAGAAGCTGGACTTGGATGTGACTTTGGCACCAGTGAGTCTCCTCAGAGGCTCCCTGCCTCCAGGGAGGATGGTGACACTAAGGGGCAGTGCACTCGATAGGGAAGAAATGGATCTCTGAGGGTGAACACAGAAGAGCTTAGCACCGCAAATCCCAGAGAACTGCCTCTGTCACCCAAACAACCAGCTCCACGTACTGGCTACGGGGACCTCTGACCCCAGCAAAACCAACAGCCCTTTTATCCCAGGCCCTGTCCCAGCCCCGGACTGTGTGCCAGGCAGCCGGCGCTGGAAGGAAGGGGCCAGGTTGCGAGGGCAAGCAGGGATCTGAGTGCAGCCCCCAGGGGCCTCTCAGAGGAGAGGGAAGGCTGTCCTCAGTCCCTGACCCACTGGAGGCCAAGCCATGCAGCCACCTGGCAAGTTACCACAGCAGTCACACTACAGACCCTAACACACCTCACGCTGGGTGGTACCAATCTGTGTTTATTGAATAACCTACATCTGGGACACAGTGAATGATTCCACATCAAAGAAGCCAGAGGCGTGTATCCCCCTTTTCAGTGAAAACCCACCCCCTCCCACCCCTAAACAATGACGAGAAAAGGCACAGTATATACACATGACACAGGGCTGGCTCACCAGATGGGCAGGGGCCATAAATTACAGTGAGGGGGAGGGGCAGCAGAAAGAAAACGAGTGAGGTCCAAGCTGTGTTTCCGCCAGCACTCAGCATCAGGGGAGCCCCTGCTGTGTGCAACCCCCACCCCCTGGGGTGGGGGCCCTGCCCACTCTCTGTCCCAACCAGCCTGAGTGGGTGAGAAGCACAGGAAGGGAGGGAGGGCAGCCCCTTTCAGTCTCCCAGCAGGCTCTGGGGTCCCAGGCAATCCTCAGCCCCAAGAGAAATGGCCTCAGGGGAGGCACTGAGCCAGGGGATCCAGAAAACTGGGACCACTTTTCCTCCCAGGCCCCCCATCAAGGCAGGGGGCCTCATTCCTAGTGCCCACCTTGGGCAACCTTGTGCCCACCCTGAAAAAGGGCTTCTCACTGGGGAGGGGTTGGGGGCTGGTCCCTGCCACTCCAGCTTATTTTCAGGTCAAGAATTAGGGATAAAAATAGACTATGGAGGTAGGAGTTGGGGTGGGAGGGAACTGAGGACCCACGCTGAAGGCCCCTGGTCCCCAGTCCCAGCGGGTGGCTTCATCTCTCCCAGCCCCCTGGGCCTACCCTGAGCTTGGGCTGACATCCCAGGGGGGCGGGGGAGTGGGAAGGAACAGGACAATTAAATAAGATACCATTTATTTTTTAAAAAATTAAAAAATAATGCCGACATTATTTCATCCATTCCCAGGCCTGCCCCCTGCTTCCCACCCGCCTCCCCAGGGCTGGGCTCCTCTCCTTCCCTAGCTGTCCTGTGTAATAAAGAGAAAACAATGCACTGGCTTTGTCAGGCACAGGGGAGGGGACGCAGACCCAGGGAGAGAAATAAAGATGCCACAGCAACTTAGCCCTGCAGCACGGCAAACCCAAGCACACGCATATAAAAACATTCGTATAAAAAGTGGGGGGGGCATGCTGGGCACAGTGCCAAGGGTGAAGCGCTCTAGTGCCCAGAGACCGATGTCCCTCAGAGGGAAAGCCTGATAAAAAACAAGGAAGCAGGAAAAGGGGGAGAGACATTCAAAGGAGAGAAAACCTTGGAGGGCTGGAGGCAGAGGTTGGGCAGCTTGGCAGCTCCCCCTGCTGCTTTCAAGTCAGGGTACCCCCAATTCCTGCCCCACCTGTCTTTCCTCTCTCAGGCCCACCGTGCCCTGCACCACGGGCATCTATCCACAGCACTTTAAGGGGCTCTGCTCAGGGGCCCACTGGCCTGAGATGGTCCAAAAGCCTCGGCAGGCAACAGCTCAGAAGATAAGGCTCATGCCACAGCTCCCAAAGGGAAGAGGGAGAGAGAGACTGAGAGACAGAGGGAGGAGGGGGAGAGAGGCTGCGAGAGAGGGAGGCAGTGGGCTGAGGCGGGCAGAGCCCAGTTGTCAGGAGGCGGCGATGGCAGTGCCGCCCCCCAGCTTGACAATCATCTGCTGGCAGTCGTTGCAGGAGCGACGGTCGCCCACCTTCTCCAGGGTACGGGCTGCCTCGGCCAGCAGCACTGCCCGCTGGCCCGGGGAGGAGAGGAAGGAGAGGGGAAGGTGGCGGCAGGCCAGCAGGATGGCGGTGGCCCGCTCTCGCTGGCCGGGCCAGGTGTCCACCTCTCCTGTGGGAATGATGAGATACAGGTAGGAACTAGCTGCTGAGGGCCCGCTAGGCTGCAGGTGCTGTTCCAGGGGCTTGATGTGGACTCATTTATTTAATCCTCACACCCACCCAGGGAGATAGGTGCTAATGTCCTCCCAAGTTCACAGACGAGAGGACATGAACTTGGCTGCATCACAAGGCTACTGCTCTGCAGTGGGAGCTGAGATGCAGTCTGGCTCTGGGGCCCACGCTTCTACCCCGGCTCCTGCACTGGGACAACATCCCCAGCCCTCTCCTCCCCACTCCTGAGGCTGGACCCACAACCACCCGACCAACGCCCACCCCCAGCCCTGCAACACACCAAATTAGGCCTTGGACATTTTATTCTCACACCACCTCTGAGAACACTGCAGATGTGGACACACACTGCAGCTCCACCGAGGTAAGTGCTGGGCTGGGCTCCTCCCCTGCTCAGGCAGGGCCCCCACCAGGACTTCGAGCTGGGGTGCTGGCGCACTTACCATGCTTGGTGTTCTGAGCAGTGCGCCGCCGCAAGCTGTGCTCCAGCAGCTGGTGGGTGCGGGTGGGGCTGGCTCCTGCCATCAGGCGCACGGTGGCTTCATGCAGGAACACCTGGGGAGGTGCGGGCAGGACGCAGTCAAGCCCTGGGTCCTCACCGCCTGTGCCCCAGGAGGTACCTCTCCCTGCGGCATCTCGTCTGCACCTGATGACACCTTCTCCTCTCCACGCTAACCTGCACTGCTCACCCCTTGAAAGCAACCTCTGTTGTCCTTACTCTGACCCCCGATACAAGCCAGAAACCTGGGAGAGGGGCAGGAGCAGGGAACACAGCACAGGCCACCTGGCGGGGGCAGGAGCGAGACAGCGAGCTGAGGAGGCAGAGGGCTGCTTCCCTCTGCTGGTGAGGAGCGCCAACACGCCCTCTGGGGTCAGAAGACAAGTACTGGGGTGAAGCCTCAGGTCCTGGGAGGCTGCCCGGTGAAAGGCGGCAGCTCTTCTGTAAATATGAGTCCCTAGTGGGTGAGGGGCCAGGCCTAGGTCTTGAATTTCTTAAAATCTCAAGGCGCTTTTATACCTTAATATCGCAGGCTGTGGGGAGGGCCCGGAAGAGTTTCAGCAGGGGAGGGGCAGGATGGAAACGGTGTTTCAAGAGGCCTTTGATGCCAGCCGCCCCGAGCAGACAGAGTGCTGCCAAGAGCCTTGGGGCACACTTCCTCTTTGCCACAGTGAGGGGTAGTTCTCTGATGGTTATGTTTTGTCTGCTGTGTCTGTCCTGGCTCGCTGCACACAGTGGCTACAGTGTAACCCTGTGAGGGTCCCACAGCACCCTAGGGTGAGGGCAGCCTCTCTCTGAGCTCTTCTCCTTTTTCGTGCCCTTCCAAACACAGCCCTTCCCCTTCACTGACACTTCTGGCCACTCACTTGAATTGGAAAATAATTCAGGCAAAAATATGTCAATTATATTACTCTAGCATAAAAGTAAAACAAACAAGAAAATGATTTGAGTCTAGTAAGCCCAGTTATTAACTGCCCTCAGAGACTCATCTCAGATCCCATGGCCATCGCCAAGGGGATGTTATGTAGAAAGCGTCATGCAGCACACCGAAGCTCCCAGTGGCTCAGAAAAATGATTAAATGCAGTTCTAAGGAGAGTCTATCACTCTGACACCAGTTATGAAAGCCAGAGTGGAGCTCCCTTGTGTCCCCCCAACCCCACTCCAGACAGGGCCAGGAGCCCCTCCTTGCTCCCACTGCCCTCGGAGCCTGTCCCCTCCCAGCCTTTGACTGGTGAGGTGCATCCATGCTGGTCTCTCTCTCTGTGGGCCGTGTGGCCTGCTCACCACCACGCTCCAAGGCTGGGCACATGGCAGGTCCTCAACCACCATGAGCTAAACAAAGGGACACATGCACCCAGCCCAGTGACTGACAGGTCACCCAGCTGACCCAGAGGCCAGCTCCACAACCCCGCATGGGTGCCGGGCCTCACCTTGCGGTAGGCTGGGCGGAAGCTGTGGGCTAGCCTGCGCAGGCTCCCCAGGTCCCGCTGGAAGCCAGCCAGCTCAGCACCTGACGCGTGGTAGGTCTCGCCCAGGGCCTGGCTGGCTCCTGCCTGCTTTTGCCAGAGTGCTGTCCGCAGCGACAGTAGCAGGTCACAGGTCAGCAGCTGGACCACCTATGGGGTGAGCCACGAGGGAGGAGACAGGTGATGGGCCTGTTGCTGGGGCAGGGAGCCCAGCACCTACCAGGCCCTCCCCAGCCCAACCCTCGGCAGCCCTGGGAGTGGAGAGCTGATGAGGCAACCTGGAAAACACTCCACAGAGAGCAGGAGAACAGATGAAGGGCAAACTTGGGCTCCCAGCATCCAGTCCTTTCCATGGCCCCAAGTGGGAGACCTGTTCTCCCCCTTCTGCAGGTGAGGTGTCCCTCTCAGAGAGGGACAGAGCTTGTGTAGGGACACAAGTGGTAGGGCAGGAATAAACCTTCATGGGTCTGCCAGGAAAGCACAGGTTCCTCCCACCTCATGGGAGCCCCCCCATGGCTCGCCTGAAGATTGATACCCAAAAGGTGCCAAGGCCCTGCCGCTCCAGTAGAATCAAGAAGCCTGAAGTGGCAGCATAGGCTGGAGATGGGGGGCGTGGGGGAAGGGAGGGAGGCTTGGCTCTCTTCAACATACGGCAGCCAAGGCTCAGCCTGAGTGGCCTCTGGGGTGGGGGAGACAGAAGCCCAAGAAGGCAGAACCACAGAGCAGTTAATGCTTAGATTTAGACCCACTGACCTGGATCAATCGTGGTTGTCACTGATTAGCTATATGACCCTGGCACACGACTGAACCTCTCTGAGCCTCAGTTTCTTTATCCACAAAATGGGTACCCAGGGCTGTTGTGAGCATAACATGAGGGCACTGGGCGTGGGCACCACGCCTGGTCCCTGGAAGCACTCAGTCAATGGTGGCCACTATTAGACATGGATGTCCCACGAGCACGGGCCTCACACTCTGCACAGCACCCACGAGGCTGGACTGCCTGCCTGGCTCTGGAGGCCCATGGGCACCAGGCAGCAGTGAGAGTGAGGAGACAGCCGAGTCCTTTTTGAGATAAGTCACATGTGGCCCTCAGGTTCAGACTGACTCCCCCAGGCCATTCCTCATCTCACCCAGCCTGGCTTTCCCCTTCTCCAGGCTGCTGGACCTGGGGAGGTCACAGTGCTGCCCCAGACCCCACCCTGGACCCTGCCCCGGGACTGCTCAGTGCCCTGACCCTTGGCTACACTGTTTTCTGGCTGCTGACAGCCTCAAAGGGACACGGATGAGGCCCCCTGCTCAAACAAAAGTTCTAAGTTTTCTTGGCACTTCTAAGCGGTGAAGCACTGGCGGAGCCCCTCTGGGTAGGGGGAGCAGCCTGGGGCTGGATTCTGCCCTCTGAAGGCCTCCAGGCCCCACGGAGTCTCCCTTTTCTAGGCCCACTCTCCCACACAGAACTGCCACCCAGGAATCCCAGCCCCAAGGGTGCCCGCGGCCTCTTGTTCCCCAGACTCAGCTGCAACTGTTCTCTTATGAAGACAAATACTACGAGAGACCAGCAGAAGAAAGGCACAAAGTGAGATGTGGCCCACCACAGGCCTTTGGTCTTGGGCCCTTTCTGCACACTGCCTGTCCTGTAGGGCTGGCGCGCTGTCCTGGGTTCACCTGTGTCCAGGGCCACTGACGACCTCTAGCCAGAAGTGCCAGCCTAGCCACCTGGGACCAAACCCCAGTGAGGAGCTCAGAGTCTGACCCTCCAGGATATACCTCGCCTTCCCTTTCTGGAGTGAAACCGTGCTCCTCCTAGGTGAGCAGACGACGCTGCCCTTCCAGCTGCATGCACCCCCACCTCCCTTCTCCCAGGATGGCCATGCTTTGTACCAACAGTGACAGCAGAGCCCTCTAACAAGGCATGGGTGGGCAGTCGCTCGAGGGCTGGGCAGGCCTCTGTGATGCACTGTGGAAACATTGCACGGGTACAGCCAGAACATGCAATGCAACTACAATGCACCACAGCTGCCCGCCAGGAGGTGTGCGGCCAGCCACAGAGGCACCCAGGGCGGCCAGTCGGCTCGGGGCATGTGTGCGCAAGGGGGCAGGGGCCCACTCCAAGCCTGGCCTGAAGGAGCCTGGGGAGCCATGCAAGCTCCCTGGAGCAAATGCAGAGCCCTTGAGGGGAAGAAATACCAGCTGCAGTTCACCTGGGCTGACAGAGCTGAGGGCCAGCAGGATCTGGGAGTCAGGGAGCCTAGGAAAGGTACACGTGGAAACACGTTTGCGCCAAGGACTAAAAAGGGAGCCCACCTGGGCTAGCGGGCTACGTTTTGGGGAAGGGGGCTGCTAGCCTGGTTTCTGTCTCTCAGGAAGCCTCACAGGCTGGATAAGTTCAAGGCAGGCTGGAGTGTTCTCAGCCACCAGAGCTGAGCACCTCCCTGAGGGGCCAGGTAAGCCCCACTCACGTGATTGAGGGCAGGGTCGCAGGTGGCCCCGCTGACATTGAGGCTGCTCCACAGGTGGCCGCTGGCCCTCTCACAGTGGCAGAAGGAACTCTGCTGCCCATCCGCCTTCCCAGAGAGAGAGGCGTGCATGGCTCTGCAGGTGTGGAAGACGGCCTTCAACAGGGGGCTCCTGGGTGGTGAGAGGGAGGCAGGAGGTCAGTGCGTGTCACCTGGTGGCATGAGAGGGAGCCCAAGCTGGTGACCACCAAACCCCACACTGCGGTGACACATGAGTGTTGACTCAAATGCTGCCATGATGGTTCCAGGTCCCCAGTTCCAGATCTGAAATGCCAGCCCTGAGTGAAGGTGGGCCCTCCACTCCTACAGGACTTCCTTCATTCTAGGAGCCCCAGGAACAAGTCAAGACCCTACCCACAGGCGCTCACTCTCCAGTGAAGGAGTCAGATAATAAAGGCCTCAAACACTGAATACACAATGCCAGGCAGGGGAAGCGCCATGAAGGAAAGTCAAGCAGAGGAAGGGGGTGACATTTTATAAAGGATGGTCAAGGATGACCTCTCTGGAAAGGTGACATTTGGGCAGAGACCTGAAGGAACTAGGGGAGTGAGCCATGTGAATTTCTAGGGAGGAGGGCTCCAGGCAAAGGAGCAGCATGTGCTAAGGTCCTGGGTGTCTAAGGCATGTGAGACTATCCAGGAGCGAGCATGGCTGGAGAGGAGGAAGCAAGGAAGAACAATCTGCAGGGTCATTCATGGCCATGCAGGTCCCTTCCCAGTCTAGCCATGGCCCGTCTCCCGTCTCTCTGACCCAGCTTCAGGCAACCAGAGCTCATCTCCTCTCCCCTCCTCACTCCTGTGCCTCTGCTGACGTGGGTGCCTTTACCTGAAATACCCTTTCTCACTCATCTCCTGAGACTTGTTCCACTGCTGAGCCCCCTGGTCCACCTTCTCCTGTCCTGTCCACTCCATTTCCTGCTCCCTACAAGCCTCCTTTCGCTGCCCACTGTGTCAGGCCCTTTGTACCCACCTCTGCTCCCCTGACACCAACTCTTGGTTTATGGGCCTCCCTCCCTCACCAGACGCTGTGTGAACCCTTGGAGGCTGATATGCTTCTGGCCCAGAACCCCTTCTGAAGCTGAAGAGATGCACTGGCATTGGCAACAGCCCCCCACAGAAGAGCGCCTGTGCAGGACAGGACACTGCCTATTTGCTTACGGCCATAACTTGTTATCTTGTTCACTGCTGCCTCCCAGAGCCTAGAATGCAGCCAGCACCAAGTAGGCCCTCAGTTACGTATTTGCTGAATGAATGATGGAATCGTGGAAGGGGTGCAGGAGACCCCAAAATGGGGCGTGTGGCTGAGAGGAAGGGATCAGAGACCCAGGCTCAACCACCAGGACTGCCACTAAGAAGCTACCTAAGATGGTCATTCAAACAATCTGTACCTCAGTTTCCTCATCTATCGAATGGCCACAATACCACTTGCTGCTACCTGTGGTGACATGAAGTTGGCCCCATTATTTACACTTGCTCTCTAAGGGGCCATTCCCCCAGAAGCTGGTGTTAAGCCCTCTGGAGAAACTTACTCCCTTTTCACAGAGCAGATTGGGGAAAGGATGGGGATGATGGGGTTGGGGGAGGGTTCCCACAGCATCATTATCCCTGAAGAGCAAAGGGCCCCTGGCGTGACTATATTCAGGGGGGAGGAATGCCTGCTGAGGATCTTAGCTGCATGCCAGGGCTCTGTTGCTCAGAAGTGAGATGACTTTAGACAACTTATTCACCAAGCCTCCGTTTCCCCAGGCATGTTGGCTGGGAGAAAGCATACAGGGTAGAGTCTAATACAGAGCTGGATGCTCACTGGTCAGGGCGCTTAAGAATGGGTTACTTAGGGCCAGCCCCGTGGCTTAGCGGTTAAGTGCGGCCCAGGTTCGGATCCCGGGCGCACACCAATGCACTGCTTCTCCGGCCATGCTGAGGCCGCGTCCCACATACAGCAACTAGAAGGATGTGCAACTACGACATGCAACTATCTACTGGGGCTTTGGGGGAAAAAAAGGAGGAAGATTGGCAATAGATGTTAGCTTAGAGCCAGTCTTCCTCAGCAAAAAGAGGAGGATTAGCACGGATGTTAGCTCAGGGCTGATCTTGCTCACAAAAAAAAAAAAGAATGGGTTGCTTAAATGAAATTGGGGTGTCAGACCTACTTTAGGGAACCTCCCTGGACCCACTTTTCTCAGCTCCCTCCTGCTCTCCTGGTTAAGAGTCTGCTTGAGGGGCCGGCCCAGTGGCATAGTGGTTAAGTTCGTGTGTTTGCCGGTTCGGATCCTGGGCACAGACTTTCTCATCGCTCATCAAGCCATGCTGAGGCAGCTTCCCATACAGAAGAACTAGAAGGATCTACAACTAGGATATACAACTATGTACTGGGGGCTTTGGGGAGAAAAATGAAAAAAAAAAACAAAAAACAAAAAAGAGGAAGATTGGCAACAGATATGACCTCAGGGCCAATATTCCTCACAAAAAAAAAAAAAAAAAAAAAGAGTTGCTTGATGGGAAATCCTACAGCCTTGGCTCTGCGGGAGGACCTTGGGGGCCCTTTCTGCCTTGGAGCATTTTAAAGTTTCTCTTGAGTGGCAGAAGATGTCAAGGACACTCAGATCTAGTCAGACACAGCCAAGGTGTTGGCAGGCAGGGTCTGCCTGTCACTACAGGGCAAAGTCCCACAGGCAGGAGTCCCCAAAGAGGACTGTCAAAAGCTCTCCCGGGGGCCGGCCCGGTGGCGCAAGCGGTTAAGTGCACGCGCTCTGCTGCGGCGGCCCGGGGTTCGCCAGTTCGGATCCCGGGTGCGCACCGACGCACCGCTGGTTAAGCCATGCTGTGGCGGCGTCCCATATAAAGTAGAGGAAGATGGGCATGGATGTTAGCCCAGGGCCAGTCTTCCTCAGCAAAAAAGAGGAGGATTGGCAGTGGATGTTAGCTCGGGGCTGGTCCTCCTCACAAAAAAGAAAAAAAGCTCTCCCATTATGCCTTATGCCTGTGCTAAAAGCCCTTTACAGGACATGGCTGACAGGGGGAAAGTGGCTCCCATGCTGGCACATGAGGGAAGGCTCCTCGGGCCCTCACAAGCCCTGTGCTGGCCGTGAGCCATCACCACACTGCCTGGCTCCACCACGAGCTTCCGGAAATGCTGGGAGCCACACCACTCTCCCTCCCTGATAGCCTGTGGCTCCACGGAGGCTGTGGGAGGAGGCCGCGGAAGCTGGGACGACACACAGACAGACAGATGTGCCTGCCAGCCTCGGTGTCTCTGTGGTGCCCTCTTCCTCCCTCATTTTATCTCTCCATCTATCATGCAGCCCCTGGGGCTACCTGACCCTACACCCCAATGGCCACCCAGACCTGCTCTCTCCCGCTAACCCAGACAAGGGAGCCTGGCACACCGGCTTTTGGGATTCCCCTGGAAAGAAGCAAGTACGTGGTTGAGGAGGCCTACGCACTCTGTCACTTCCAAGGCCCTGGGGATACGCTCCACTTCAGTAAAATGAGCGCGCACAGCGGCGTCGTCTCCCTGGAGCCAGCTGATGGCCACAGTGATTGCGGACGTCCACCACCGACAGACAACGTCTGGACCTAGAGGGGAGCAGTACCAGATGTTACCCACAGAAACCAGATCTGCGGCGCTCAGCCCAGCTCGCTGCACCTGGTTCCCACGTGGCATGTGCCACCTCTACCTTCTGGGGATGGGCTAGGGTCTGGGATGCCCCCTCACATTTCTGGTGGGAGCATCAACCAGCACAATCTCTCAGCAATATGTATCAACAGCCTTAAAAATGTTCACTCCTGTTAACCTAGTAATCCCATTTTTGGCAGTCTATCACAAAGAAATTTTCTCTATTTCTAAATAGAGAAAAAAAGTTTAACAAAGATGTTCACTGTCGTGTTATTTTTAAGTAAAAAGCTGGAAACAACCTAAACTTAAAATAGCCATGAAAAACGGTGTTTCCATAGTCTCTGTAGTAACAGGCTCCTATTAGAATCTTTAGAATCTTTAAGTCTTCTCCTCTCTGAGGCTTAGTTTTCTCAGCTGCAAAATTATACTAGTGATCTGGTGATGCCAGTGGGATGGACGTGTAAAATAAAAGGCCTAAGAGTGCATTCTTTTCTAAATTCTGAAATAAAGACTGGCCACGAGATCAGTGGTCATGATGGGGTGGCTGTTTTTCTGGATCCTTCCTTCTATGAGGAGACTGACCAGAAAGGAGCTTGACACCCCCTTTCTCTCAGCTGCCTTAGAAGTCCGAGAGGTGGCAGCTGAGGTGCCACCACCCTGATGACAGTTCAGGGATAGAAGAAAAGAATGGACTGGTGCCAATTCAGTCAGGGGCTTGCACTGTGTCACCCAAGGCAATGGGTAGCTGGAGCGGTACAGACGCCCAGATGAAAGGTCTCTTCAGCACAGTGTCAGATCCAAGAGCAGCCTCAGGGGAGAGGTGGGAGCACTGTGCATCTGAAAGGTGAGCCCCCACCAGCCCCCAGTACCTGGACCATTTGCTCCCCATTCTGGGCATCTGGGAAGGTTGCTGACCTGGCCCACAGCCAGGGCCCAGAGAAGACATTCACTTGCTCACCATCCCACTTCTAGGAGAATCATTATTTCCTGCCCCCAGAAAGCTGCCCAGCCAGGGGGTAACTGTGAGTCAGGGCTGCAGGGGAGCGGTAGATGCAAACCTCAGATCCAGAGAAGATTCTTAGGTGTACACTTCACACAAGGTCTGTGAAGGACTAGATTAAGCAACCTGAGGCCTCTGGAGCCACCCTGCAAGATGCTTACCAAGGGCTGACTTGAGCACGGAGCTGCTGGATAAAGGAGGGGTCACAATCCCCACAGAGTCCACAAAAGAATTAAGTAATTTCAGATACTCCAGAGCAATGGAGAATTCACTAGAAAGAGAAGAAAAGGTCCCAGGTACATCAAAATGTACACAAGGACCAGGCTCATGGCCTGGCCGTCCAGCCCTCCAGCTCTAAGAGCCAACGGACGTTTCTGGTCCCTTCTTCCCCATCATGCCAGGCATACCCTGAGCCCTGCCCCTGACACCATTCATACTTTCCACAGGCTTCCTTCTTCGCATGTTTCTGACACTTCCCTCTGCCAGGCAAGCCAGCCATTCTCTTTTCATCCTTGGCCCCGAAACCTGACCCCTCTCCTCAAGGTCCAGTTCAAATGTCGTCTCCTCTCAGAAGTTTTCTGATCTCCCAGGCAAAACTGCCTTCCCCTCTCTACTCAGGTGCACTGCAGTCAGGACCTGGGCCTTGTATGAGAATGACTTTGGCAACTGTCTGCCTCTCAGGACTTACTCTGCGAAGGAAAGACTGCGCTAAATAACTATATAAGAATAAGAATTGCTTGGCACACTCGATAAAGGTCTGGGTACCCAAGATGTTTGGGCCAGAGGTGTCTGCCTTCTGCTGAGCTCTCCACATTCCATTCCTATCCCCTCAACAGACACCCCTCCCCACCCCAAAATGCAAAGGAAACGAGTAAAATCTCTGACCTGCTCCAAGAACTGACTCCACTTGGTGAGGAATGGGTAAGAAGGAAAAAAGGGGGAAAGTGACATCCTGGGTCTGGGAGAAAAGGGCAGAGGCCAGGTCGGGGCTCTCGTGGGGCTGCCAGGTTTGAGAAATAAATACGAGCGATCATTTGATTTCCCTGCAGACCCTACACTAGGGCTTGTTTCACAGCTGCCCTTGAGCTTCCTGAGCAGACAGCCCAAGGCGGGGGGTGGTCTTGGGGACATTACCAGCTCTCCTCTTCCTGATCTCCAGCCTTCTTCTTGGCCTGAGGTTTCACCAAGGACTCCACAGCTTGCTCTAGCAGGTACCTGCAAAAGGCCTGGTGGACCTGGGCAATGGGGTCGGCTGCAGAAGAGAAAGGCCAGGACAAGGGTTAAATGGGTCCTACTTACGAGCCCATTTTGTCTTTACGGAGGAAATGGAAAGTGCGTAGAGGAACCCAAGGCACAGCTATCTCCTCTGAAAGAGGATCAACACCCCCTTCTCAACCAAGCCCCAGAACTACCTTGCTAAAACATTGGAAGGTGGGGGCAGGGGTCAGCCCCAGATTGCAGAGCCCAAGGCCACGTGTGGTTCTGGACTGGTCCAGTGCGGGTGTGTGTGAGGGGGGTGCTGTGTCCCCTGGCACGGAGCTTAGTACTTCCATTCAAGGTTGGGAGCTGTAAGGTGGTGGCCACAAGCCTTGGAAAGTTCCCCCAAGTCTCAGAGGCTGCTCTTCTCCTTGTGGCTCAGGAGGACAGCCAGCTGAGGAGAAAAAGGCAGTGGCTGCTGCCTTGACATGACAAGGAAGACCCTGCTCCTGTTTTCCAGAGCCTTCGCATGAGACTTGAGGTCAGTGATGGTCTGGCTGAGCTGATTAAACAAGGGGCCTTGCAATGCTTGTGATAGCTGACTGTCACCAACAAGTCGCCCCTGGCAGGCCCAAAGCAGGGCGTCACCAAGCCCCTTCCCTCCCCTCACATGTGCAGATTGGGCCTCAACTGGACAAGGGCAAGGAGGCAGGACACTTATGAACACATTCTGGGTGACAAGGCCTAGAACCAGATCCTGCAAGAGGTTAGAGAGCCAGTGGCAGTCTATGGTGTAGACAAAGACAATGGTGGACGGGGTTGGGAGATTTAGGATTGCTTTTGCCTTCATCCTTACTTTCTGGTTTTGCACACCATTCTTATATTGTACAACAAAGTTATTAAAAAGAAAAGACCTCCACCAAATGTCTGCCACACTCCCCCCACCAAATGTGTGCCACACCTTCTGTACCGCAGAACATGCTTCACTCTCCTCGGACTCCAGTTTAGAGAGGGGAAAAGCATGCAGGAGGCAGAAAGCCACTGGTCACTTCAATCTCAGCCAGCCGCCCAGCCTCTACGGTTCCGAGGCCGGGCGAGTCGACTCCAATTACTGTCAAACACCAGGGATAGCAAGCCAGCATCTCTTCCCAAAGCCTGGGGCCCTGTCTCTGCCACCACTCTGAGCACTTGACGACCGCCTGTCGCCTGTTGTTCCCTAACTGCTCCGTACTCTATCTACTTTTCAATGGGACCAGGAGACCGGGGCCAGCGAACAGCAACTCCACACATCTTTGTTCCTCCAAAGCGCCCAGAACAAGGGCAAGAATACAGCTGGTGCTCAATCACAATTTAGTAATGCGTGGCGGTGTGACTGATGTAAGGCCCCAGGCTTTGAATGTCAGAGAGAGGTGAGCCGCAAACCCCGCTTAGCTGCTGACCAGGCTCCTGACCTCCCTGAGCTTCAGGGAAAATAAGGCTGAGATATCCTGTGTCTCTCCGCGGCTGGAGTGTGGTCACCCCGCAGCACTGGTGGCTTTCCCCAATTCCCAACAGCTGCAAAGATGTTCTCACCTGGGTTCCTCTGGGAACAGTACAGACTCTCCTTGGCAGCTGACTTCACCGACCAGCTCCGCTCCATGAAAAACTTCTGGCCCAGGGGGTGGCAGAGCCAGCGCAGTGAGTCAGGTACAGCACTGCGCTCAGGGCCACACAGGCTCTGGGCTCGACTGAGGAAGTAGCTCTGCGGAAGGACAAGATCCATGGGTGACACCAGGGTGGCAGAATGCTGGCTGCAGCCATCATGGGGCCATCAGAAAGCACCACCACGGCAGAGGCAGGCTGGGGAAAGAGCAACAGGAGGGCTGGGACCCTCACGTACCCAGAAGTAAATGCCACCACTGAAACTAGGGCAAGTGGCTCTGGTGGAGCCTGCCAGGCTTGATGAGCAGGTATAAACCCCAACAGGAGTGGGGGCAGGGCCTCAAGGTATCCTTGGGACCCCTGCCGCATCCTGTCCTGCTGGGTCTGCCTAACTCTACTGGAATCTTGTTCTCGGCCCTGCTGGCATTCAACCTACAGAGCTGAGGAGGGGGTCTCTGAGGCCTCGCAGCTGCATTTCCACCCTCAGCCCCATGAGGGCCATGGTGTCCAAACCAGGCAGCATCCTGGATCCTGAGACTTTTTCTCATCTGTCATTTTAATTACATATCTTTTAGGGTATTTTCAGGCCAAACTGTATTGTGCTTTGACTAATTTTTCATCTCTTTTACCTCTGAGTATAAAGAGTTTAGAACAAGCACACAGCAAGTGGTCAGTAACTGTTATTCACCACTGTTGTTCACTAGAAAGTAACGTGGCAGCCCTGAGGCCCCTCCAGGACCCACACAGGCGTACCTGTGCATGTGTGTACGTGATGCCCTTCCCACCAAGGCTGGCCCTGCAAGGGCTTTGTCCAGCCCCCTGAAGAGACCCCCACACCATCCCTGGATAAGTCCTTGATGTGAACACTGGCCTGCGAGGAAGGGCCAAGAAAGACTTTGAAAGCCTCCTTGCTGGACAGTTCAAAGAATCAGTGCCCCAGTCTCCCAGGATAACATCACTGCAGGATCCCAGGAACAAGAATTGCAGGGACAATGCCATCTCTCCATGTTTTCATAAATTCCATCATTGTTTGAGTGAGGGTATCTTTATTCTAAAACCCATGATTTGCAACCCATAAACCCACTCAATACAGGCCAGTCTGAATGAGGAGCTTAGCAGAGAAGGATGGGAGAGAGGGAGAAACACAAGATGCAGGGAACTCAGGGAGCCCAGAGGAGGGGCTGGTGGGCCAAGCCCGTGGACCTCCACCTTCACACTTCAGCCCTTGCCTCCACAGTGAGGGCTGCTGTCTCCTTGTCTGGTTCAGTCTGATGGTTTTGACCTTTACTGGCCTCTAAGTAGCCATCAGCTAATGTAACGGCTTCCGAAGACTTGAATGCCAGGGTCAGAAATAGCACCGCCAAAGCACCACTCAAGGAAGACAGACCAAGAAGACTGCCTCTCTCCGGGGGAATCAAGAGACAGCTGCCTGAATCCGAGAGAAAATGACCTGGCCAAACTGCTCTACAGACACACTAACATTATCACAGCACTTAGAGGACCAGGTGGGGCATTTCACTTCAATCTCTAATCACAGGGCCAGAGGCACTAGTGGCCTTCCCTCCTCTTTGCTGAGCACTATATTTGAAAAAGGGTACTGGAGAGCAAATGTAGAGGATCCCATGACCTTCTCCTGACCCTGAACAAAGCACTCGCTGAATCTGAGCTTGTAACTGCGATGGTTGGAGAACAGCAGCTGAGGAGCCTGAACGGGACGGAGGTTGGGGGTGGGGTGGTAGCAATTCCAGGCCCTCTGAAGTCTGAGAAGCTCCTAACAGTTGCCCCCAACTCACTCCCGAGAGTACGTGCCTGATAAGCCAAGGAGCCTGATGGCTGTTGCAGGGGAAACCGAGGACCACTGGTCCCTTAGAAGGGCCCAAACATCACCAACAGAAGCAGAAACAAAGCCCAGTTAGGTGGTATTGCAAGAGGAAACCAGAGAAGCCATTGAGAAAGTCATTAAGTTAAAATATATTTTTAAGCTTAATTCTTAAAAAAGAAAAGAAAAACCTTAGTTATAACAAATCTCAGTGGGACGGGGAGCTTTAGTAGTTTGAATTAATAAGAAATATAAATCCTGGGAGAGTCATCCATACTATGGCTTCTAGAAGCGAAAGTGAGAAAATAACTTCTGTTGTTCTTTTAATTTTCTTGGCATTATTAGCCTATGATAATTTTCCAAAATTTTACAGACACCAGAATTCACCCAAACTGGGGCCTAGGAGCCCCCTCCCCTATAACTTATCTGCTAACGGCCAAATTGAGCGGCTGTGGCCAGAGACTCAGAACTGCTTAGATCCTGAGGGCCAGGTCCCCTGGGCCAGTCCCAACTCCAGGCTGTGTCCTCCCACACCCATCTGACCCTATGGATCTTAAATTGCGTGCCAGGGCACCCCAATGAACTCGAAGGGGTGTTACTGGATACTTTACATTTTTGAGGTAAACACAGCAATGCTCAACATGAGTTGGACACCATGGAAACTACTAGATGGAGGTAGTTCAGTCTCAGTGTGAGACTGCAGGACCCTCCTTTGGATGGTGTCCTATCTTTGTGCAGCTGAGTTTTCAAAGGTTGTTGTAATAAAAAGCAAGTGCTGTGTGAAAATTGACATAACTATGGTTATTAAGAATAAAATAAAAATATTATTTCTTCTTCATTTCTGTGTTATTTTTTTCAAATACCTACTAAGCTGTTAAGACATAAATATCTATTAAGATGTTTGTACTAACTAATTACCTAACAGAACTGTTAGGCATTTATTTTAGCCCAGGGAAACCATGAAAAAATTACTGAGATACAAAGGGTGCCACGAACCACGAAAGATTGGGAACCTCTGGTCTAAACCATGTTCACAGAGGCCAGCCCTCTACATGCCCCCGAAGCCTGACTCGTTTGCTAACTAAATATATTCCACCACATTCAAAGCTTCTTTCTCTTTAAGAAAGTATTGTCTGAGTCTCTTAATCTATCCCCTCCCAAGAGAAGCAAACAGATGAGAGGGGCAGTTACTTTCCTCTCTTTTTCCTACCTTACTGAAAATACAAATTTGGCAATACCATTAATGTTCCAAATATTGATGCCTTTTGACTCCACATCACTACCTCTAGAGATTTAACCTCAAGAGGTCCTTGTACCAGGGGGTGAGGACAGTGTGGGAGGGCGCTTCCTGCAGCACTGTTTGTAACCGCAAATACTGGAAACAACCCAAACGTCCATCAGCAGCAAACTGGCTCAATCAACGTGCGGGAGCACCAAGTACCTCTGTGGAACGATGAGGTGACCAAGAAAGAGGCCCAAGACTTATGGTGTAGTTGAAAAAAGCAAGTGGCAAATAGAGTTTCTGGTACCATCACATTAAATAAATTCTAATGCATATATGTTAGTACCTGCAAGGAAGAAAATTCTGAGGAAATACACATCAAACTATTCACTGCTTGTTAGGCATACCAAACGTTTCCTAGGGGGGCTCATTTAGGGAACCATTTTCCCCATCCTCAGCTGCCACACACGACTTCCTCAAATGGGCTCTCTAATTCTCTTTAAAGGGCAGCTCCATCTCAGCAATAAGGACAACCGAAACCCCAGTGGGATTTTTGGGATGACAAGATGATCCTAAAATTTATATGGGAAAGTAAAGAGCAAAACCTAATCACTGAAGCCAGAGAATTGACACTTCCAAATATTGATGCCTATTATAAGACTTGGCCATAGGGGTGTGTGGTGTTGGTGCACTGGAGCAGACTAGAGCGTCCAGAGCAGATTCATCATACATGGACACTTGATGTATAAAAAAGGTGCCACTCGGTGCAGTGCAGAAAGGACAGTCATTTTCATGATTCTGGGGCAGGGAGATATCTGCGTGGAAAAAAAGTAGATCTCACACCCCTACCCCCAACTCATACAAAAATCAATTCCAGGTGGATTATGGACCTATGTCTGAAAAACAAAAAATAAAGTATCTAGCAGATAACATAGGAGAATATCTTCATGACTTTGAAGTAGGGTCAAGATTTAACAAATAGGACATAAAATATCTAGCTATAAAGGAAAAGACTAATTATCTGGATTTCATGAACATTAAGAACTTGTCCCAGGGCCGGCCCCGTGGCTTAGCGGTTAAGTGCGCGCGCTCCGCTGCTGGCGGCCCGGGTTCGGATCCCGGGCGCACACCAATGCACCACTTCTCCGGCTATGCTGAGGCTGTGTCCCACATACAGCAACTAGAAGGATGTGCAGCTATGACATACAACTATCTACTGGGGCTTTGGGGGAAAAAATAAATAAATTAAAAAAAAAATTAAAAGATAATTAAAAAAAAAAAAAAGAACTTGTCCTCGTCAATCGAACCATTAAGAGAGAGAACAGGCAAGCCACAGAGTGGGAGAAGATATATGCAAAGCCAATATCCAACAAAGGATCACAGCCAGAGTAAAGAACTCCTTGAATCAATAAAAAGACAGACAGCCCAAATGAAAAATAGGTAAAAGACTTGAACAGGGTTTCCACAAAAGAGACTATCCAAATAGCCAATCAGCTATCCAAATGACCAATGAAAAGGTGTTCAACATCATTCATCACCTGGGAAATGCAAGTGAAAACTACAAGGAGATACCACCAGAAGGGCTGGAAAACCAAAATGGACACTTTCAAGTGTTTGGTGAGGATGCAGAACAACTGGAACTCTTCTACACCACTGGGGGAGTGGAAACTAGTACAATCACTTTAGCAAACTGTTAGGCAGTGTCTACTACAGCTGAACCTCTGACCATGCTACTCCCAGAAATGCAGTCACATGTTCACCGACAGATGAACAAGGACATTCACAGCAGCACTATTCATCATAACCAAAACCAGGAAACAACTCCAAAGTCCACCTACGAGAGTCTAGTCATACAATGGAATACTATAAAGCAATGAGAATGAACAATCTGTAACTACACACAACAACATAAGTGAATTTTACACATGACACTGAGTGAAAGCAGCTAGACACATATGGTACATACTGTACCACTCTCCTTATATAAAGCCTCAATAGAGGCAAAACTTCTGAGGTGATGGGTGGCGGTTACCCTGCTAGAGGACTTGGGGGAGGGGCAGTTTGCTGACTCCAAGGGGTCCAGGGAGGCTTCTGGGGTCTCGGTTCTATTCTGTTTCTTGATCTGTCTGCTGGTTATATGGGCGTGTTCACTTTGTGAAGTCACTGAACTGTGTATTTACAAATTGTGTCCTTTTCTACATCATACTGTACTTTAGTATCAAGTTTACAGGAACAACAACAGGCAGATTAAACTATGGGACAGACTTCAGAATAATGCCTCTGTTGGGGCAGGGTGAGTGGAGAAGGCCTGCAGAAGGCTTCTGGGGCAAGGGGAATGTTCTACTTCTTGATCTGGGTGATGGTTATACGTGTGAGTTCGCTTTGTTAGAATTCATCAAGCTTATAAGTTGAAATGTGTGCATTTTTCTGTATGTATGTTGTATTTTGATAAAATTAACGTCTTCAAAATACTTTCGGCGGGCAGAGAAGTTACAAGTGTGATGACATAAGCCCAGAGCACTAGGACAAATAAATGGAAGAGGACGGCAGCCTGGCCAACGCCTACTGCTCTCAGCCTACATTCCCTTTGCCCAGAAAGCCCCCGTGACGTTCCCTAAGCTGGGGTCAGAGTCCAGGGTGCCCTCCAGGCAGCTGGATCAACCCCACCCTTGCACTTATCCCGCTGTCCTGAAGGCCTGGTCATTGTCTGGATGCCCTGCCAGACTGTATGCTCCCCGAGGACAGGGCACGTGTCCTGCTCATAGCTGTATTTCCACTCCAGGAAGTGCCTGGCCCAGAGCAGGGACTCAGTAATGTTTGCTGAATGAACATCTTATCTAGGGTCACGGAAACAGGGTCGAAACATGGAAAGTACACTGGGCTTTCCCACGCCCTCTGTCACCTAGACTACTGTGATACACTTCAAGAAACGTCAGTGTGACCATAAGGCACATTCCTGATCA
The DNA here is from genome assembly GCF_057802395.1 of Ceratotherium simum simum. NCBI lineage: Eukaryota > Metazoa > Chordata > Mammalia > Perissodactyla > Rhinocerotidae > Ceratotherium > Ceratotherium simum. The sequence goes on from NC_141924.1 coordinate 8,818,343, forward strand.
TTGTCAGCTCCTCAGTGCTGTTACTGAGATACGGAAACAAACGGAGACGTGATCACTCTGTTCTGAACACAGCTGATGTACTCAGCATCCCACCCAAAGTGGGCACTGAATAAAATATGCCTGAAGTTTCTGCTGGAGCAAGAGAAAGCCCGAGTCAGCAGATGCTGTGAACTAGCTGATAACAGGACTGTGAATTATCCAATTGCGAATTCCCAAGATTGGCTCCATACCAGGCACCTTGGAGGAGACTGTTAACCACAATTCCCCTCATCAGGTTTGACCTGAGCTCCTTGCAGACATGCACTGTTTTCCATTTCTTGATCCATAGTGCTGTGATCGACACAACCCAATAAATATCTTTTGAGTGAATAAAAGAACCAGGAAACACAACCAGAAAATTCCAAGAATTTTTATGACCACTTGAAGAGCAGAAAAGTCACGTATTAACCCCGAATATGGGTCACTCTATATCAACGAATCAAACTTCTTACCTCAGGGCACCAAAATGTCCAGCCTATGCTGGTAAGGGCCACGGGGGAGAATTCTGGTCTGTTTTGTTCACTGCTGGAAGTATCTGTAGAATGACTCATTGAATAAATGTCTACCCCTCTAGGTGATTAGCACTGGAGGGCAGGGCCCACACCTATATTTGCATCTTAGCTCCTGGCTGGGGAAGGCACTCAGAGAAGGTTTGCAGAAGGGAACTCACCGCCAGGAAGCCCAGCTTGCCTCCGCATCGGGTCTTGAGCCCCATGGCAGCAGTCAGATGGATCTCAACCAGCATGCTTGGCGGGATTTTTTCCTCTGCGCATTCAGCCAGGTTCACAGCGCACAAAGCCACGTGTACATCTGAACAGGCAGATCCCGCAGGAATCTTCCCTATGGAGGGCAGAAAAAGACACTAATGTTGACAGATGCCCCAAACTCAGCTTTTTCCTGCTTCCTCTAGCACAATCAGAGCAACAGCAGAATCAAAGGAGAAAGGACGTGAACTCTGATCAGACAGCCCTGGATAGGATGCCAGGCCCTGCAACTTAGTATTTCTTTCTACCTCCCAGGTTGTTGAGGACAAGAGAAAATGCACATCAGGACACACAGCTCTGTAAAAACAGGAGTGGTTATGATTGCAGGTCATTGTACGGAACTCAGAGGCCTGCACTGCAACATTTTCCAAAACAGTGTCAACAGCACAGCCACGTTCTGCTGATACAGTCCTGAGTCTCCAAACGTTGCAAGAGAGGTAATGAAAAATTTAAAAATAACTTGATTTGACTTCGTTTTCATTTAAACAGACCCCACGATATATAAGCACACACCCTTTCGAGGGGGGAGGTAACACAAAACCGAGCAATGACGGCAGATACATCTTGGGTTAGCAGGTGGACAGCCACGAAAGGCTTACTACACCTTCCTGCACGAGGGCTGCACAGCTCATCTGGGGTGACCCTGAAGTCAGGGGCCAAAGTGCCCTTGCACAGGCACGAGGGCCCATCAAGGCTCTGAGGCTTTCACATTGTCACTTGCTTTGGTCCTCACTACAGGGCCGGGAGGTAGCCGGGGCAAGCGGTCTCCTCACTTTGCTGAGGGAGAGGCTGAGCCTCAAGGGTCGCCCCATTTCAAAGGTCCAGGTGGTGGCCAAGCCAGGCGTCTCAACCTCACCCAGCCCTGCATGCTTCCCACTGGGGCACCCTGCCCCCCCTGGTCTTTTTATTAGAGTAAGGAGACCTCAGCCTCTGTACTTCACTCTGCACAGATGACAGGTGTCAGTCTCCCCCAGGAGGCACCACTGAACTTTCTCCTTTGGGGGAGGGAGGGTGGAGGGCAGTGTGGGAGCCATGCTTCAGTCACCTCTGTCCCCTCAGTGCCTTGCACAGGGCCTGGCCCACAGAGTGCTCACGGAATGACTGACATGCACTGTCCCAGCTGGAATTCTCCAGAACTGGACAATTAGGAGGACGCAGCTTCCTCATCGGAGACCTAGGATAGAATGAGCTCCATCCCCCAAGGGCATACTGAGGGGCAGAGAAGAGAAAAGTGGGGAAGATCTGCAGATAGGGACCCTCTGCTAGACTCTACCATGATCTCAGGTGCTAAAACCATACAGCTGGCCCCACTGTCTCGTCTCCCATTCACTCCTCCACCCCTGGGGCTGGAAGCTCCCTCACCACCTTCCTGTTACCACTGCCCACTGTTGCTTTCTGGCCCTCATCTGATCAGTCATTGCAGCAGCAACCTCCCTTCTCAAACCCTCCCTGACTTTGCTCCTCCCACACCAAGCCTCTCGGCTTCTCCTGCCCTCTCTCGGGCAGGCTCCCCGCAACTCCCTGTCCTTGGCCTGCCCTTCACATGTAGGCATACTTCCAGATGCCCTCAAGGGTCCACTTTCACAAGCACCCTCATCAGCTCCCAAGGTTTTCACCCGTAGGCCAAAGACCCAGCTCCCTGTCTTGGACTGCGGATCCAGCATGTCCACCTGCCCACTGAATATTTCCCCTCGATGTCTCACAGGCAAGTGTCCCAAAGGGAACTCCTCCTCTTCGCCCTGGAAAATTGCTCTTCCTCTTGTTTCCCTCACCTTTCTTGGTGGCAACACTGTTCACTCAAACTCCCAAGCAAGAAACCTAGGAACCACCGCAGCTGGTCCTCTCCTCACCCTCCATATCCAGTGATTCTCGAGTCCTGTCAATCCCACCTTCCATTTTCTCTCTGTCCGTCCTCATGTCATCTCTCCTCTCCACCTGCATTAGCTCCTATTGGGCCTCCCGATGCTGGCCTGAATCCTCTCAGTCCATTCTCTACCTGCCATTAGAGTGAACCTTCTAAACTCCAGAAGCACAAATCTGACGATGTCATCATTTTCTGAATGCCTTTCACTGCCCTCCTTCCATCACCCTCCCCTTGCACAACTCACTCCAGGACTACTGAAGCACTCTTCTCAGGAGCCACCCCAGGTGGGGCTCCTCCTTGGGAACATCCCTCTATCTGGAAGGCACATCCCCTTCTGCAGAGCTGGTGAACTTGATGCATCCTTCCATGCAAAGCCAAGACTTTCCAGAAAGCCTTTCCTGAAACCCTCCCTGACAAGTACCCCTCCCTCCCAACTGAAGCCTAATCCTTCTGCTACCTCTACCACACTGGACTTTAATTCACTTGCTGACCTGTCTGCTTCTCTATTAGAGCAGGAATTTGTTGAAAGAAATAAATGATCATATTTCATTGAACCTAAGATGCCATCAATTTTGTTTCACCATTAATTTAAGTACCATTAAGGAAAAAACACTGCCAACTCAACCATGATATGCCATTGTGTAGAGTACACAGCCCAAGTGTAGAGCTATTCCTATGAAAAAACCTGCATCTTAATTGATGAACTAAAGTAACGAGCCATCTTTACAGCTATGGATGCAGGTGGAAGGTTTGTCTAACCATTCTAAAAGCAATGTTCAAGGGGCTTCAACCAGGGCAGAAACTGGTAAACCCAGCCCGGGTAGAGAGCTGGCACAGGGCCCCTTGAGGCAAGCCAGGCAGTGAGGGCCACCCCTCACCTGTGATGTGCAGCTGGTGCAGCCTGTGATAGGCCAGGGCTGCGTCCCGGGCGCTGGTCTTGGCTTCATCCTCGAAGCCTGCTGCGGTGGCCGGGGTGGCCCGCCGGTGCTGGAAGACCTTCTTGAGCAGCCAGCGCACCAGGCGCAGCTTCTGCAGGCTGTAGCGGATCACATTCCAGGAGAGGCTGCAGGCCAGGTCCAGGCGGGAGGTGGGCAGTGCACGGCCCAACACTGACAGGCAGGTTTGTAGGTTGGCGGCGGCAGCCGCAAAATCCCCCTAGAAAGTAGCAAGAAGGTGTGATGCTCACTGGCCTTGCTGTGGCCCTTTTGTTTTGCATTAATAAAAACTTTTACTCTTTCTTCATGCCCCAGATTGTTAGATGCTCACTGAAGAAAATCTAGGAAAATTCAGAAAGCTACAAAAAAGTAGAGAGAAATCACCTGCAATCTTATCCTCCAGAAAGAATGACTGCTGACATTTTGATATATTTCCTTCCAGCCCTTTTACTAAATTGGGATTGTACTGTGTTCTATCTTTGAGCAAATACTATTCAGAGTTTCCCACAGTAGCTTTTATACATAAGATGATAACATGGATTTAGATGAACTATGTGATCTTTTAGGCTTTTAGGTTCTCAAAGTGTGGTTCCTGGAGACGAGCAGCATCAGCCCCTGGGATCTTGTTAGAAATGCAAATGCTTGGAGCCTGCTCCCCGCTCCCCCACCTACTGAATCAGAACCTCTGGGATTGGGGCCTCCAGGTGACTGCGACGCCCGCTCAAGTTTCAGAACCAGTTTTAGGCAAATACACACAGCTAAATTACCCTAGGATCTGGATGAACTACTTTTTGCCAACCTGAGGGGGTCTAATAGAGAGTCTATGCCCTGTACTGAAGACTTCTTTCTCTCTGTTTCTCTCATTAAGGGGGCTAGAAGACTCAGGCTACACAGTCTTGGGAAACGGAAGTAAACACTCCTCTCCGTCACGCAGTGGGTATGGTACCTGTGCTTTCCTTCCTGCATCATTACAGGAAAGCGGATCATTACAAGGGGAAAGTGGATGACAATGCTCTGAGAGTGACAATCTCTAAGGTGGTGGTGGTGTTTTTCCAGCCAGGAGAAGCACTTGTATTTACAGATTCCAGAGGAGGTGGGCCTTTCTCTGTGTCCCCTAGCTCCTCTTCCCTGACTTTCCCATGAAGCTTGGCTGTTCCCAAGGCTCAGGCTTTGCTCTTGCTTCTTCCAACTCACCAATCCAACTCTCCCAGCAGATGCACAGTGTCCAACACACTCTGGTCCCGATCCGTCTCAGCCCCCATGGCCTGCCTCTGGTTACTTCCGACTGTGCAGGACCCTCTCACAGCACTTCCAAGCAACATGGCTTGGACAGAGGCCACCACATCTTCTAGCCTCCCCCATCTTTGAGTCAATGTCACTGTCACTTTCCTTCCATTTTACTTTTCAAATATTTCCTGAATTCATGCCTTTCCTTTCAATTCCAGGTCCTTGCCATCTCTCACCTGGCCTATTCTAAGAGCCCCCTAACTTGCTTCTGTGCATTTCATGTCTCCCTCCTCCAACTCATCCTTCACACAGCTGCCAGAGCAACAATCAAAAAATAGACCTGAACCTGCCTCCAGGATTTACATTATACATCTTGGGATACTTTTGTCTGGGAATAGTCCCGCTTCACGGGGTAGGCCCCCAACAACCACATCTATATTCCACAGTCCCCGGCATGACTGACCAATCCAGGCTGGTCAATCAGATTCTCTCTTGTGGACACTGCAGCTTGCAGGAGGGGTGAGCAGGCCCATGATTTACTGCTGCTGAGGAGTGTTCTGGTTCTTGTTCCTACTGAAACGTGGATGTTTAACTCTTCCATGTTGTGAGTTGCCTCAGAATCGTTCCCATAACCTCTCCTTTTTTGACTTCAAAAGAAAACTTTCAGCTAATTTTCCTGCTCAAAAACCTTCCTGGTTCTCCAGAGAATTGGGAAAAAAGCCCCAAATCAGTCACTAGTCAAAGACATCTCCAATTTGGGCCCTAGCTACGCTGCCAGCCTTAGCCCTCACCTTTCCCTGGCATATCCTACAGTCCAGACATATCCATCCACTTGCTGGTCCCCAAATATCCCGTCTATTCATGCCTTCTTCTCCACCTGGAAGGTCCTTCCTGCTCTTGACTGCTCTGCTCAAGCCCCAGATGCCCTCAGCTAGAACTCGGCTCTTCTGCCCCAAACTCCTACAGCACTTTATTCTTCCTCTGTCATACTACAGACTACAGGTCATCTCATGTCCATGGAATTATTTACACATAGGTGCCCTCTGCTCCGCTGCCCTGTGACTGTTAGGGGCAGGGTCCCTTCCTCCTCTCGCCCCCATAAGCACCTACCACAGGACTATACACTGGGGTATTCAATATAAGTTGCTGAGTTATTGGCTGAACCTGTGGGAGGAAGGGGAAAGGCAGACAGCAGAACTTACCCTGGCGAGGTCCAGGTCTGCCTGCTTCCGGTGCCTCCAGAAGGTGACTGAGGAGCGCGAATGCGGCTGGATCACTGGCTCCCCGTGGACCAGCAGCTTCACAAAGACGCTCAGGACAATCACACCATTTACCAGCCATAAGAGGAGTGTTGGCATCATCCAGTCAAACCAGCCCCCAGAACCTAAAGAGCAGCATCTCAGCTGAGCCTGTGAAGAAGGGCCTCCTGGAGCAGCCCTGGGAGATTGCAGGGTACCTGACTGACCCCATCATTGTGTCAGGAAAGAGCCTTCTACCTCATTTTCAGAAGAAAGGGCAGATAACAAGATTGCTTCATTTAGTAACAATGTCTAAGTGCTTAGGATAGGAATAATGCACCATACAGGCAAATCTGGGACAATACTATAGCCTAAATAGGAACCTGCAGCCCTTGTCACTATGGAGCCGAGTGCCAAAAAAATCTTTGTTAGCCAAGGAGGGTTAGGCCATTGGTTTCCTGACTCAGGCAAAAAACACCACATCCTCCTTCAAATGGGTACACCTCCCATTCCCCCGCCCCACCCCCATAATTACAGCAGTGCGGGTTCCTGATTGTTTTGCCTTTTTTGACTGAACCTGGGTTTGCCCTGTTACTTCCAAAATGCAACTTATGCCAGTCCCTGTCAGATGCCAGCAGGTGGGAGCCCACTACAAAAGCCGTTTGGGACGTGGTGGACAAGCCGAGCGATTTGCACACAGGGCCCTTCTCTTGCCATAGCAGTCCACCCACGCCCAGGTGGCATGAGGGCCCCTCCACATACCTGACTCAAGTGACAGTATGCTACGGCCAGAGCCTGAGTACGGGTGCTGGTCAGAGTCGTGGGCCCCTCCCCATTGCAGCAGGGCAGTCAGGGGGTTAAAGGAGAGGCACAGGAAGGTGAGGACACACAGCAGAATTCGAGAGCGGTCCACCATGCCCAAGGCTACGGGAGGAGAGTCCGGCTCATCTTTGACCTTTAAAACAGGGCCACGAGACTGGAATGAATACTGCATGGGTTTTTACAGCATTTTACTCATATATATTGGGAAACAGATTGTGAGATTTAAATTCAAGATCATTAAGTCAGACGGAAATGAAGCCAGGAGGGAACTAAGTCCACACCTCTCCAACCGCTACTCAAACACTGGTGCACTAACTCTCTTGCCGCCTGGGAAAGGAACACGTCCCAGGAGCAAAGGTGGATGAGCTCTGCTTTGAAAACAGAGCTCTATCACAAAAGAAACACACCACACAATTCTGTTTCTATGTAATTCTACAACAGGCAAAACTAATCTAAAGTGACAGAAAGCAGATCAGAAGTTGTCTGAGGCTGGAGAGGGGTGTGTGAACTTCCTGCAAAGGTGTACAAAGTAGCTTTGTGGGTGACGGTTACATAAGTGTATACATTTGTTAAAACTCATCGTACTGTACGACATGACTGTATGATACCAACATGACTGTATGATACCGTAAAATAGGAGTATTCTATCACATATACATTATACCTCAATAGAGCTGGTTAAAGACCATCTTCAGTGTGGATCTATCTAAAAGAGTCTGCCTGTTCTAAAATCATAACACTGCTTTTTTTCCTCCCCCATTTCACAGAGGGAGAACTTGAAGCAGAGGCCACCTGCCTGGAAAGCCTAGAGAGGGAGCGAGGGAGGCTGGAGCCGGATCTCCCCAGAGTCCCAGTGTGTACATGCCACACCACTCCTTTTCAAGATTTTAAAACCATTTGAAAACTTCTGATGATTCAGACACGTACCTAATACAATGTTAATGTCATATGGCCTTTTGTTACCAAACAGAATCACGTTAATAAAATATTTCAAAAATAGAGCTTCCTTAGTAAAATTAAGTACATGATACAATAAACAGCTTGGTCAGAAACATCTGCTAGAAGGAACTTTGTGCTTTTGCAGTCAGAAATGGCCAATGTCAACATACAGTGCAGAACCCAGTGGTCTCCACAGATTCCCAGAAAGATCATTAGGCTGGAGCCTCTTTTAACTAATTCCATTAAAAAACAATTGCCAGGGGCTTTCTTCCACCATTAAAGGCCCTTGGTTGGAATGTTATTTGTTAGATTGCAAACTGTAACCATTTCTGGAAGACGATCCAGAGGCAGCCTCGTCCTAAACACACCGATCAACCTCACCAAATGGTCTTACCAGGCCCATTACAGGCGGAGGGAAGTAATGAGGCGCCTCCAGCAACTCCCAGCACCCAGAGGACAGCTGCTGTGTTCTTGTTCAAGATATGGCCCTTATTCCTCTCTGATGGGCTCTTTCAGCAAGGACCAGTTAAACCAGACTACATTTATCCAGTTAAACTGACTCTGGGGGCAGAAAGTAGGGGCTGTATTCTCCTTGTTTATTCTCAAAGACCTGGCTAATTTCACAGAATTCCTGTTCCTCTGAACAGGCCCTCTGAACACCTGGCCTGGCCCCTGTCTGCGGCCTCCCCACTATTAACTTAGGGGAGATGGGAGAGATTCTAGGGGTCGGGAGCTTTTGAAACCTCATACCTTTGCATCATCCAACAGAGGGCTTCCTGGCTCAGAGTCGATGGAGTAGGGAGAGAAGCCAGCCTGGGACCCCGAGTCAGAGGCCGGAGGGGACATCAGAAGGACATTCTGATTAAAGTCATCGATCTTCAGGTCCACGTCATTGTCCACCAGGCTGCCTAGGTCGATGCCCTTCAGGAACTCTGCAAAGAAAACCCCACCTGGCAAACAGCCTGTTTTCACAGAGCCCCTCCCCGGGCCCGGGCTGGGCTGGGAGGGGGGTGCATGGCCCCTGCTCCTGCTTTACCCCTGAAGGCACTTCGTATACATCAGTGCCCTCTCAGTACCCAGCCAGACTTCCCCCAAAACCGGAAGGTCTGACGACCCTTTTCTCAACAGGTACACTCACTGTTTTTCTGATTTGCCAGCTTTAGCACCATGTTCTCCTGGCGCAGTTTATGATTGACTTGTTGCAAGTATTTGATGTAGTCAATGGCCTTCCTCAGAACGCCAGACTTGTGCATCTGGGAAGGTAGATGGGTGAAAAACACAGTGGCATCAGTGCAGGCTGCACAGAGAAGAGAGCAGAGGCCCAGAGCCCGTGGGGTGAAAGCGTGGCTCTGGACTGGGAGGTGCTGGGTTCAGATGCTGGCTCTCCCACTAATGAGCTGTGCTATCCAGGACAAGCTACTTGATCTCTCTGAACCTCACTTTCCTCCTCTGTGAAGTGGGGATAATGATAGTCTACGGATCACAGGCTTGCAGTGAGGGCTAAATGAGTTAATATGTGTAAAGACCTTAGCCCCTGGGCCGGTACATAGTGATACTAAATAAATATTAACTATTACTTCTACTTCCTATAATAATCCTAGCATCAAAGCAAACTTTTTTTTTTTTTTTGTGAGAAAGATCAGCCCTGAGCTAACATCCATGCCCATCTTCCTCCACTTTATATGGGACGCCGCCACAGCATGGCCTGACAAGCGGTGCGTCGGTGCGCGCCTGGGATCCGAACCTGCAAACCCCGGGCCGACGAAGCAGAGCGCGTGCACTTAACCGCTTACACCACCAGGCAGCCCCCAAAACAAACTTTAAGAAAAACAAAAGACAAACAAAATCCAGAGCATTGCTGGATGGTTATCGTTAGTAAAGGTATACTAGTAACTTCTCAGATTTGTAGGCTACAAGGAAGATGAAATTTTCTTTCAAAATAAAGGTGAAGATAAACAGATAATAGGTAAAATCTCCTATGTGCCAGAAGACACACTTATAGAAACACCAGAAATACATGAAAAATCAAATTCCTCTATTCGCTGTTGGTCAAAGACCCAATCTGCATTTTGTCTCTTCCCTAAAAGGTAAAAATATTGCTAGCTGCCCCTGAACACAATTAAATATATGCCAACAACGCCATCAGCTGACTCCAAGGCACACGCAATCGTGTACGTGGCCCCAGCGAGCAACAGGCATCTCTCTGCCTATGACGCTGGGGTCCATGATCTCTGCAGAGCAGAGTCCAAGGTCCAGGCAGGGCACTGCCTTACCAACTCCCACCAGTCCCTTTATGTTAGTTAATATTTTTTGTGTGTGAGGAAGACTGGCCCTGAACTAACATCTGTTGACAATCTTCCTTTTTGCTGAGGAAGATTAGCCCTCAGCTAATATCCGTGCCCATCTTCCTCTGCTTTGATTACGGGACGCTGCCACAGCATGGCTTGATGAGTGGTGCGTAGGTCTGCACCCAGGATCCGAACCCGCAAACCCCGGGGCCACCGAAGTAGAGCACAGGAACTTAACCACGACGCCACCAGGCTGGCCCCTAGTTAATATATATATATATATATTTTTTTTTTGTGAGGAAGATCAGCCCTGAGCTAACATCCATGCTAATCCTCCTCTTTTTGCTGAGGAACACCGGCTCTGAGCTAACATCTATTGCCAATCCTCCTCCTTTTTTTTTTAACCCCCAAAGCCCCAGTAGATAGTTATATGTCATAGTTGCACATCCTTCTAGTTGCTGTATGTGGGACGCAGCCTCAGCATGGCCGGAGAAGCGGTGCGTTGGTGTGCGCCCGGGATCTGAACCCGGGCCGCCAGTAGTGGAGCGCGTGCACTTAACCGCTAAGCCACCGGGCCGGCCCAATATTTTATGATCTGGAAAAACACCAAGATGCTTTAATAAGAAAGCACTTCTAACTCTTCCTGCCTTCATTCAGCTTGGGCCTGGGACTTCCCTAAATTCCCACAGCAAAGACAGGTAGCGGGGAGATGGTGGGGCATGAAACACCATTTTGCTTGGCACCTACCTTGGCATCTGTCCCCATGACCAGGTCCTTCAACTCAATGATTTTGTCATTGATGGAGGAGCGATACCGCTTCTCAATGATGTTGTGTGTCGTCCGCCTTTCTCCTTCTTTGGGGGGCTCGAGCTGCTTGACTCCCCCGGGGACCTGCTTAATGGGCACTTTCTCTTGCCCCATCATCACAGGCATTGTGGTCAGAATGGTTCCACTGCTGCCCACCAGGGTCTAGAACAGGCACAGACACAGGGCAGAATGACCCCTTGGTTAGTCTGAGTAAAGCAACCTCACAACAGGAGCCTGCTGGCCTTGGCCACGTGGCGTCACCTGTCAGTGCTCTGTGTGGTCCCTTCTCGGACACCCTTCTCGGGTTAATTAAGTCAAGAAGACTTAGGAGCCACAGTACCTCAGTTACCACGCCCCTTTCAGAATCACTGTTGATAAATCACACCACAATAAGATTAATGTGGATAAACATATCTTAACCTTTGACGTAGGAGTGCCAGAAACAAGTCAGAGGACTTCTGCTTTGCTGTCAAATCTTTAACGACCTTTAAGCTCGCATACAGCGCACCACAGCCCATTGGCCCTGAGGAAAACTTTCTCCTGGTATATGACACATTATTTCTTCTCACATAACAGTGAAGTAACTTACTGCATTTCCTTATAGAATTTGGCCATCAAAAAACTCAAGGGCAGAGCTGACACTCATCAGAGTGTCATTTTATTAAATAAATAGGCCAACCATAAAGGCTACCCCTTTTTTCCCCTCAACTCTGCTTTTCCTTCTCTTTGTTTCCATTTTTACTAATTTTATTTTCTTCAATAAATGGCCTCAACAGGCAAATGGTCAACAAACAAAAAGCTGCTCAACTTCACTAGTCATCAAGAAATAATTCACACATAATAAAAAACACATTTTTTTTTTTGTGAGGAAGATCGGCCCTGAGCTAACATCTGCCAATCCTCCTCTTTTTTTTTTTTGCTGAGCAAGACTGGCCCTGGGCTAACATCCATGCCCATCTTCCTCTACTTTATATGGGACGCCGCCACAGCATGGCCTGACAAGCAGTGCATCGGTGTGAGCCCGGGATCCGAACCAGAGAACCCCGGGCTGCCGCAGCGGAGTGCGCGCACTTAACTGCTTGCGCCACCAGGCCGGCCCCTGCCCCCCAAAAACACATTTTAAGTGTACAGCTTGATGAATTTTTACGTATGTATATAATGTGTGTAACCAAGATAACCCAGACTCAGACCATTTCTATGCCCTTAGAAACTTCCCCATGCCTAGTCCCCACAGTGCCATAGTCCCCCCATTTGTAATCACTGCTCTGACTTCTACCACTAGAGCTTAGTTTTGCCCCTTCTTGAACTTCATATAAATGGAATCTTTAGCATGAACTCTTCTGTGATAGGCATCTTCTGCTCAACATACTATTTTTGAAGTTCAGCCGTATAGTTGTACGTATCAAAGTTCTTTTTGGAAGAACATTTGGGTTGTTTCCAGTTCTTGGCTTTTATGAATAAAGCTTACTTTCAAAGTTTGATTATCCTTTTACTCTGTCAGACTCTCTTCCACAAGATGCTGAAAGTGGCTGAGACCCTACAACTAAAGGATGGGTGCCTTCCATGTCCCTTACCTTGGAGCCCCCTCCCCGCCTGGTGGGCCTAGGCTCCTCAGAAGCCAAACCTCCATCAGCAGGACCTAAGAGGTGGATGGTCCTGTGTGAAGCAGCTGCCCAGGAACTGGGGTCCTTTGCTGTTCCTCTCTCCCTCATAGACCCTCATACTCCCATATAACATGCGTGAGTGATACTTCTCAAAGGGGAAAAAAAAAAACTGAACGGGGGTAACATTTGTAATTTGACTGACACATTCCATAGAGCTTCGCACCTACTCAATGTGTAGAGGCCTAACACCTCCAAGAAAGCAGGAGGAGGGCGGGGGGGAAGGCGGCTCTTACTGGTACTTGAAGGGCGGCTGTCTGGATGGGGGTGGTGAGGGCAGTGAGAGCCGGGTTCTGGACTGCCGCCATGACAGGGCTGCCATCTGTCTTTAGTGTGGTCAAAACAAGGGAATCGGTCTTGATGATCTGAGGCTGTACCAGGACCTGGATGGAGAAGGAAGGAAAGGAAAAGGGAGGTAGCATTATTTTTCTATTTTGCATTAGCTTCTTTCAGTATTGACCCTCCAAGAGAGAAAGAGAAAATAAAATTTTCATGAAACTGAGAATCAAAAAATAAAAAATCTCATAGAAGCCATTTCAAATGCTGGCTATTTGTACAGCTTGACTACTGGGTTGAGGGGGAGACAGTGACTATAGCTAAAGAAGGTTCTGGTTTTAAGGATGAAAGCCTTCAAGGAGAGCAGGGCCAGTGGTCTAGCAGAGCAGGCACAGCTTGGGGTGGATGGGGGAGGGAAGAGAGGTCTGATTTTGGACAGATTCAGGAAAGTCAGGAACATGGCTGAGAAGCAAAAATGATAAACTTGGATTTTTTTTTTTAAAGATAAATTACTTCGTTAGTAAGAAAATACAGTCCACTATGACACATGACGTAAAAACATTCTGACAAATTTCTTTCCAGTTTTATACCCACTATACGTGTAAATGAGTTAATACCCTGCATTTACTGGGTCTCTGTGAGAGCTCGTGTACATCTACAAACATGACCTCAGCCAGGCCTTTACACCAGCTCACTGGTGCCTCTCCGGGCCCAGGCACCCCTGCCCGCCCTAGTATCTTCAACCAAGGACCAGCCGACAGCCCCAACCAGTGCCTCCTGAACCCCTGCCAGCCACCTACCGGGACCTGCTGCACCTGGGGCGCAGCAACTGTCTGCACCGTGGCCGGGGCGAGGGTCTGCAGCGTGCCATTGGCCGTCTGCGTCAGCACCCGCTGGGCCTGCACCGTTTGCACCTGCTGCTGGATTGTGACTGGCTGCACCTGGGAGGATGTCACTAGGCTTTGGACTTGAGGCTGAAGGACTTGGGAGAAGAGGAGAAAAAAGTCACATGGATGAAGAATGAGTTCTGTGTTACTGTAGCTGCAGCAACAACTGAGGACAGAGTGCCTTATAAGGATCCCCACTCCCCACCTGCTGCTGAGGAGATGTGCACAGCCATTTACAAGCCGGTCTAGATAACGAGAACATCCCATCGGGGCTGCATCAATTTCTGAGGGAATGAGTACAAATTCTTTTATTTCTCTGGGTGCTGGGGTGGAGGTAAGGGAAGCTAACCAGCAAATGACTACCGCCAGCAACGGAGGTGACAGATGTTATGAACCAACAACTCCCTGGGGCTTCATTTTCTCCCATGAAATGGATGGAAAGTGTACTTTAGGATGACTGTCTCAGCTTTTTGCCTTGACGCCTCCCCCTAGCCCCTAAATCCTCCAAGCCCACTGAAGAACTGTCAGATGCTTTGAAATTCAAAGCAATACTAATCCCACCCAGGGTTCCCCACTGAGTCAGAGGGAAATCTGATGAAAAGGCTTTGGGATGCAGCACAATCCAGAAAGTTGCTCATTCACTCAACACACACTGAGGGCCGACTGAGGCCTGCTATTCAGAGATGTAGCACCTATGTTAAAAGTCGTGTTCTTCTCCATAGTGGATGCTTGAGAGATGTTTGCTGGATGAATGGTTCTCAACCTACAGGTGCCCAGGCTAAGTGTCAAGACTAATTGTATTCAAGCCTCCAGCTCTAGTTACCAGGAAAGCCCTGCCTCTACTATGCTTGCTGGATTCTTTGACCAAGTATCCTCGAAGCGGCATAATAGGTATTAAGGTATTTGAAGAGAAGGAACGTGAACTGTTCTTGCATCACTGTTCTTACTGCTAATTACCAAAAACTCATTCAGACAAGACCAAATTGATAGATTCTGTCATTCCCAAAGAGGACAGAACTATTTACAGTCTACCTTAGAAATGTCTGCAAACTGGCACATAAACTTTTGAACCAATCACGTACTATCATATCTGACTTCTCAATCACCTTGAAAGCTGGTAGCTGCATTCTGGTATATCAAAGGCTGCTGGATAATCCTCGTCTGGGGAGTGGTGCTGAATGTCGGGGTGATCATTACCGTCTGCGGCTGCAGCTGAGCTTGAGGCTGGGGCTGGGGCTGGGGACGGGGCTGAAGAATGGGAGTTGCCCTCGGCGGAGTGGGAACCGTGGTGGGGGGAACCTTGACCTGCAGGGCTGGAGCCTGGGGGGAGGCAGCCGAGGGAGAGAAGGAAGGTAATGGGACCTGGCTGAAGGACCGCTGCATCGGGGGGTCCCCGGCTCCACCACCACTGCCACTGCTGCCCCCGCCATTGTTGCTGCTGTTGTTGCCACTACCACCACTGCCTGGGAAGGAGCTGCAAAGCTGCTCTGAGAACAAGTCCGGGAACTCTCCCACTTGATTGCTGACAAACTGCAGCATCTCTGTGAACAAATGAAAAGGAGTCATTTTATTGCCATCCAAAATATATATTAACTTTCAAATTTGCTTAAGAAACTGAGGCAAGAAAATCCAATGGCTTTCCCAAGACCAGATCAGAAATGGGTTAAGAAACCCTCACCTCTCTATGCGGAATCACCTGGACCAAGATGTCCAATCAAGAGATGGCAGGACAGGATTTCATCCATTCATGTTCTTTTCTCTCCTCACCCCACCTCCAGGCCCTTTCTACCCACTTTCCTGATTGTTTGCATCAGGCCCAACAGGAGCTACCTCTGTGCTAGGTGAGTGTTGCTTTTGGAGGGTACTGCTGGTCTCATGTTACAGTTGGGGACACTGGGACAGAAAGTGGGTAGTCACTGTCCTAAGGCTTTGGAGTTCAGAGGCCACCTCCAGTCTCAGCACTGCTCCCCAAGGCACAGCAGGAGTCATGTGGATCTGGCTGCAAAGCTGTGCCAGACCCTAACTCTCCCTCACCCCAGGCAGCCTTCCCTCCTCACCACAGGCAGGCTCTAGGCCTTCTCTCCAAGATGGGCATAGCCCTGGGCACTGTTGGTACCCTCAGGAACACTCAAGGATGATGAAGCTATGGCCTCTGACTCATGGATCTTTAGAGGTGGAATGGATGGAAAGATCATATATGAAGTCCAGAACAGGGAAATAACGTGGCCAAGGTCACACAGCTCATCAGGGCACAGCCAGGATTAGAACCAGTTCTCTACCTCCCAGCTTCGTGTTCTTCTACTGCACCACAGGGCATCCACTGCCAGAAGGTCAGGGCAGAGCAGCCCGGGCCCTGGACTCCATGCTTTAGAGGGCCCACTCTGGCCCTCCGCTGGCTGTGTCCCTTCTCTCGGGTAGGATTCTGTGGGGCCAAGGGGATGTGTCCACCTAGAGACCATGCTCCCCTTCCAGATTATGCTCTAAGTACCTGGGACTGCTAAATTCCCAGCCCAAAGGGCCTCAAGCCTGCTTCCAGGGCCTCTTCCCCTGGTTCATCTTCCCAAAGGTTTACCAAAACCCAACTTAATCCACAACTAACAACTCATCTCTCATGACTCCTTCCTCCTCATAGGGCTGGTCCCCACCAGGAGTCTGGGGGCGGGGGGGGTGGCGCTCAGCTTTGTCCCAGGTGTTTTCAGATCTACAATTCTCTACACTGTCCACATTCCCTCCTTTCTCCTCTCCACTACATTCCCAAGAAGCTACTGCTTGTTCCTGAACTGTGGCACCCTCCTTTCCAAACCCTCAAGGCCACAGGATACTCTGATTTGGTCACCAAAAAAACCCAAAAAACAAAAAACACCATCCTCATTCATTCCCCCAAACCTCCACCAGCAAGACCCAGGTCTCTAATAGTATGTGCGTGTATGTGTGTGTGTGTGTGTGTGTGTGTGGGGTGGTCTGGGCTGTGAAGAATCTTACGTTAGGCAGGCAGAAAGCTACTGGGGGTTTCTAGCGTGACCTCCATACAGGATAATTGGAGTTTAGCAGTTCAGCACTATAAGCGTCCAGTCAGTTCAACCTGCTGGCAAAATAGCATCTCACAAGATCAAATGACGACGTAGTAGTATTATTTCCCAACATCTTGACACACTGCTCTGTCCCCACTCAACCTGTTGTGTAAGGGAGGGAGAAATGGGCAGATTGCCACAGATACTGTAACTTGTACCAACCAATTCCAATTCCTGGTAGATGATTAAACTAGGAAATGTCCTCAAACTCAGAAAAAAATGTAAACAAAACACAATTTAGTGCTGACACGTTCCAAGTACAACACAAGATTATAAAAACCTTTAAGAAAATGATTAAAGAGAAACCTAATAGTTTGTTGAGCTTTTCTCACAAAATCCCGACTCTGGGGAATCAACAAAGAGGCTTGCTTTGTGAGCCAAAAGAACGTCACTCCCTGGCTGATTGTTTTAATCCACAGAAAGCTAAGGAGGGTAGAAGGCAAAAGAGGCCAGAGGCCTGGAAGACAGACACAGGCTTTGGCACTAGGCAGGTCTCAAGGGGCCCACCTAACCAGCTGTGTGAAGGTCGGCAAGTCACTTCTCTCTACACCTCGGTTTCCTCATCACAAAAGGCTGCCTTAAAGATACTCACTTGGCTTCTTTGTTGTGAGGATTAATAAGATAATTTATGCAAAGTGCCTGGTGAGGGGCAGGCCCTTGTAAAGGTCCCTATCAGCGGTGCTCCTGGAGCACCCACTGCCCGAGCACTTGGCTCCCCTTCTCTCATCCCGTTGAGAGCTCTCCAAAACGCTTGTGGGGGAAGATGTGGGTTGGTCTGGTGAAGTAACCTGCAGAGGTCACAAAGCTTAGTTCACACAGCAGGTTAAGAGCGCGCAGGCAGATGGAATACGACTGCTTAAATTGAAAAAAATCCTTTCAACCCACATACGACAAGCTCCAGGGGAGCTATCTGCAGCCAGGCAGATGGGCACTGCACTGAGTGGCGCGGAGCGGCCCATTAAGACGGAGCATTTGAAGGAAGAAGTAACGGGAAGAGGCTGTTTGAGCCACTGCTCCAGCAGGGCACACAGGGCCTCCCCGGGACCCCCTGTCTGTAGCGACAGAGAAGGGGAGGCCCTGCCAACTGGAATGAGGCCTGGAGGAGAGGCGCAGGAGGCCCACCCCACGCGCAGTTTTGCTCTGTAACTCCGAGCCACGCCTCGAGGGAGCCTCCTCATGTCTCCTTGCTGTTCTCTGCTCTGATCATTCGTGTGCTGTGATTATACAGGCTCTCATTTCCACAGGGAGCCAGGAAACAGAGAAAACGGAGGCCTGGGAGGAGCCACAGGTTTTATGAAGCTTTGAAAATGAAGTTCCAGTTCCTGCATGACAAGCTGTAGCCCCCAGAGCTGAGGGCCAGACCGGGGCCTCTTTGGAGCTGGGCGGGCCACCTTCAGGCCTGCAAACCCAAACTCACCTCATCGGGGTGCTCCTGGTGGCTACCTCCCCCACCCAAGCCACATTCCTGTTTTTAGCTGCTTAAACTAAGGGCTAAGTTGCTGAATAAAGTAAGGCGGGCCCCAGGAAAGTGTATCTGGGTTTTGGTTTCTTTAAAATCACATAACCAAAATTAGAGGCTCTGGCTGTCACCTGTGCATTGCAACTCATCCGAGGCCTCATCCAGAGACCCCAAGTTCACATGCGCTTTACAGAGCTTGTTACCTGGAGGTAACATAAATCACTTTGCCCAGCTCAGCCTAGAGGCATTGACCTGAAAATGAGGTAACCTGAAATCTGGCCAGGAATAAAGAATCTGAAGCCCCAAATGGAGTAACATTGTCTCCAAACTGCAGTCAGTCAGTCAGTCAGTCAATACTCCTTTAGTGGGCATTTGTTACCTAGCCCTGTTAGGTGCTAGGAGAATTATTTTACAAAGGTCATTTATTCTTTTTTGTGTGCGTGAGGAGGACTAGCCTGAGCTAACATCCGATGCCAATCCTCCTCTTTTTGCTGAGGAAGATTGGCCCTGGGCTAACATCCGTGCCCATCTTCCTCTACTTTATATGGGACGCCGCCACAGTATGGCTTAACCAGTGATGCGTCGGTGCGCCCCCGGGATCCGAACCTGCAAACCCCGGGCTGCCCAAGTGGAGCGCGCGCACTTAACCGCTGTGCCACCGGGCCAGCCCCAAGGTCATTTATTCTTATACCTTATATTTACTATACACCTTGTGTTAGGCAATGTTTCAAAATAATTTTCTTTTTTTTAAAATCATAAAAGTAGGGGGCCAGCCCGATGACGCAAGCAGTTAAGTGCGTGGGCTCCGCTATGGCCTCCCGGGGTTGGCCAGTTCGGATCCTGGGTGCGCACTGATACACTGCTTGTCAGGCCATGCTGTGGCAGCGTCCCATAAAAAGTGGAGGAAGAGGGGCACAGATGTTAGCCCAGGGCCAGTCTTCCTCAGCAAAAAGAGGAGGACTGGCATGGATGTTAGCTCAGGGCTGATCTTCCTCACAAAAAAATAAATAAATAAAATAAAATCATAAAAGTAACATATTCACTGTAGAAAAACTTAGAAAAAAGTTAAATGAAAAAAGCAAAACCCAAAATCATCCAGCAATTCCACCTCCCTGAGCTATCCACTGTCAATGTTTCAATGTGTGTCCTTTCAGACTTCTTCCCATACAAGGCTTGCTTGCACACCCAAGCATGCACACATATGCAAGTGGTTTTACAAAAATGGGATCACACTGAAGATGCTATTTTGTACCCTGCTTCTTTTGCTTAACAAAACATGAGGAGTATTCAGTGTCGACCACTATGGATATAACATGATCCTTTCTGAGAGCCCCACAGTACTGTATTGTATTGATGCACTAGAATTTAACCACTTAGTGATGATAGATGGGTGTTTTGAATTTTCTAGCATTATTAACAACTCTTACAAAAATCTTTTCTCACTTATCTGATTATTTTCTTAGGATAAATTTCTAGAAGTTGGAAGGCTAGGTGAAAGGCCAGGTATGTGTGCTTTGGAAAGGTATTATAACAATCTATGCTCCTGCCAGCATTTCCCCACATCCATTTCTGTCCATCAGATAGTGGGAAAAAATGACATCTAATTGTTTGACTCGCATGAATGAGTACTATATAAGGCTGAGTGTCTCCCCCAGTTTTATCGGCCATTTGTATGTCTTCCTTTGTAAAACTGTCTGCTCTTGACCTTTGTCTATTTTTCTATTGAGTTGTCTCTTTTTGTGTGTGTGAGGAAGATCAGCCCTGAGCTAACATCCGTTGCCAATCCTCTTTTTGCTGAGGAAGACTGACCCTGGGCTAACATCTGTGCCCATCTTCCTCTACTCTCTATGGGACATCACCACAGCATGACTTGATAAGCAGTGCACAGGTCTGTGCCCGGGATCTGAACCTGTGAACCCCGGGCCGCTGAAGCAGAGCACGCAAACTTAACTACTACGCCACCAGGCCGGCACCTGAGTTGTCTCTTTTTAATGATTTGAAAATTTTCATATATCATGGATATTTGCTCTTTCTAATATATTTGCAAATATGTGCCCCATTTTGTTATTTTTCTTTTAATTTGTTCAGGAAAAAGAATGACATAGTGATTAAGAGCTACCATGTCCTAGCCTCGTAACTTGCAGCAAGTTTTACCTCTCTCAGCCACAGTTTTCTCATTTACAAAATGTGGCTAACAATTATACCGAACTTATGGGGTTGTTGCAAGAGAATTCCCACAGAATTGACAGCTCAGTGCCTGGCACTTAGTATTAGCTAGTACATGTTATTCACAGTGTGTTTTTGAGTCTTGTTTTGAAAATGCAAATTTGTTCCAATGCACTGGATATATTAGGACACAATTTGAGCATAATATGAATTTTGTGTTTACTTGTGCATGAGAGAAACACTAGAAAATGCAGAAAACCATATCCAGCTGAAATGAGCCACAGCGGAATACACAAAATGCACATACGCACACCCCAAACATCCACCAGCTTCATCGGGTTTCTCCATGTGTTATGAACCATAACCATCCACATCGGGGTCAGAACTTTCCATCTGACTTCAGGGAGCCCTCCTTCCATCACTTCACAATAACTCACAAGCTGTAACCTTCCAATGCCCACTTCCACAAGCAAACCTCAGGTCTTTTTCAAGATAAAGTGCCATATAGGGCCGGCCCCGTGGCTTAGCGGTTAAGCGCTCGCGCTCCGCTGCTGCCGGCCCGGGGTTCAGATCCCAGGCGCACACCGACGCACCGCTTCTCCGGCCATGCTGGGGCCGCGTCCCACATGCATCAACTAGAAGGATGTGCAGCTGTGACATACGACTATCTACTGGGGCTTTGGGGGAAAAAATAAATAAATAAAAAATTAAAAAAAAAAAAGATAAAGTGCCATATCTATATGGTATTTATATATTTCTTAGCCACTTAACATCTGTAAAACTGTGTGTTTTATTAGGTTCCTATCTTGTTTTTTGCTTTAATGTCTTTTTATTTATTTCCTCTATCTTTTTTGTCACCTCTGAAGTTTTTGAGTGTTGTGACCCTAGTCCCATTTTCCCCATAAGCCCTGTGGTTTTTATTGCATGATTTTGCATGATTTTTAGGAATGCATATGTTGCATTATAGCACAACTAACTGTACACAAATCTTAACATTGTGTAGTGAAATTACATGGTTTTTGTGTTACACTTTAAAAGTCTCTCATCTCCAAGATTATAAGGCTATTCACGGAAACTTTCCTCGTTTAGTTTTGTTCATTTATCTTTCACATTAGATCTGCCCAACAAACTTAAGAACATAGAAACAAGCATGGTGTGTGATGTGTGTAGGCCGCTGGGAATGAGACGGACCACAACCAGAGGGGGAGAGGGAGGTAAACACAAAATCTAATTCCCAGCAAGTATCCTTCTTGAGCAACAAGTATCCTGCTTTCAAGCTGATGATCCTATCTCCCTTCCTAGGATGTTTTTTTCTAATAATTAAAAAAATCTTAAAATAATAAAAAACATCAAATGGAGACCAGTATCAAACCTGAGGTTCAATAATGAGATAACTTTTCATTTCTCCACCATTCTGCTATTTGTAACCACTACTGCTTTCTCAGGACCTAAAATATCAGTTACCTCCATTCAAGTCACCAAGAGGAGCAGTTAAGGAGCTGGGGCTGTCAACCACACCCTTCAACACAGAAGCCCTGAAATGCAAGCAATAACATAAAAACCACAGGGAGAGGTATAACAGCCAAACTGGTGTCTAAAATCACTCCACTCAAACACCAGGGGGCACCTCCATTCGGTAAGCTGGAGCACAGGGACAGCATCGTGCACTTCAAGGGGATTCTGGGTCACCTTCCTGGGGAAAGGGAATCTGGAGGAGGTGCCAAATGACACAGGATGGCAAACTAGTGACTCAGGCATCCTCTATTTTAAGTGAGAGATGAGTGAGCTCCTTTTACTGGCAAAGAAACCACAAAGGAAAATTGGGTGGGGGTTCTCAAATGCTTGTGTTCCATAACATACACAAATGTGTCATACATTCCTTTGCATATATCAAATATTACATAATAAAATAAAATGTAAAAATTAAGAGAAAAAGAAAGCACAAAGAGAAGCCAAAGTCATTCTCAAATGGTCCTCGGTCTGATCTGGCCCCACCTGCCTAGGCTGGATGTCAGGGGCAGCCTTAGAGGGCCCCAACTTGGCTGGCCAGTCCTGGCTTCTCTGGTCAACACAGCAGGGGACCAGAGCCAGCTCTCAGAGCTGCAGGGGACCAGACCCAGCTCTCAGAGCTTCAATCAGGAGAGTGATCTTCAGCACCACCTTCAATTGCTCTTTCTTCTTCTTTCCTCTGCTGTAAGTTCACTATGAATTTCTGGCAGGACTCCTTCCCTGGTATCACTGAGTTATCTCTTTGCTCCACTTCCACACTCTGCCTTGATTTCAACCACAGCCTCCTACCCACCGACAATCTTCTCTGAGTATCTTGTTGGTCCAACAGTCTTTCAAATCAAATGAAATTTCTTAAACATGAGCTTCAAAGCTTCCTACCAACTGCTCCCTCCTACTCCAAGGGATTTCACTTCCCAGTCATCTTAGCTCATCATCCACTCCAGAAAAAGACCCACTCCCTTTTTGGCACATACCTTTGGGAGGGTGGGGATCTTTCTCTGAAGGCAGTTGCCATGGTTCACCTTTTCTGCTTCTTACCACCTTCTTCCTTTCTGAATTTCACATTTCCATTTCAAAACGACTTAAAATTACTTTCACCAAGGACTCTTTTTCACCTCAAATCTAGCCATCTTTTAGCTCCTGAACCCAATTGTGATTTATTTGTTAAGAAAAATTATCCAAAACTTGAAAACACAGCAAAAATACTAGAGCACTGTCTAACCTGCCTACCTAAAGGTCATCTGATGCCCTATGGAAACATAAATTTGTGTGACTTTCTATTTACTACTGATAGGCCCACATTCTGTAAAGTTAGATGCTCACTTGCAAAAAACTGATAAGTTGCAAATAATTTCTGTCTGGTAAAAAACATACCTCAAAGGCTTTGTTTTTATTGCCCTGTAGGAATTAACCAGTTTTGCATCTAAATTTGCAATCTTATTCCCTGAATTTTTTTCCTATTATGTATCAGTTTCTTGCATTCTTCTTGGATCCAGCTTTGTCATTCTGCTGGTTTTCTCATTAATAATGTTAAAAATCTTTGACATATGCTGATGATATAGAAGAGTATGTTTTTAACTTTTTAAAGATTTTATTTTGCCATATTACATACAGTAAGTTTTATCTTTAAATGTTTTTCTTACTTCTTGTGCTCCACAAGTTCATGGACAAAATCTTCCATTCCCCTGTACCTCTCCAAGTACTAAGCACTCTGGTAGTTAAAAAACCTGGTATCATGGGGCCGGCCGGGTGGTGTAGCAGTTAAGTGCACGCACTCCGCTTCAGCTGCCTGTGGATCGCGGGCGTGGACCGACACACGGCTTGTGAAGCCATGCTCTGGCGGTGTCCCACATATAAAGTAGAGGAAGATGGGCACAGATGTTAGCCCAGGGCCAATCTTCATCAGCAAAAAGAGGAGGATTGGCAAAGGATGTTAGTTCAGGGCTAATCTTCCTCATCAAAACAACAACAACAACAACAACAACAAACAAACAAACCTGGCATCGGTTCACTGAAATGAGTCCAAAGCAACTTTTATGTAATCTATAAAAATGGCAATCATGGTTTCTGAACCAAAACTGGAAGGGACACAACACCTCACAATGGGACAAGATATTTTTGAAACTTAGATTATCCTGGAAAATCTGGACAAATCTATGCAATTCCTGCACAGCTTCCACTTTTGTAAAGTAGGCATACAAATGCAAAAGGATTTAAATGTGTTGAGCAGCCACTGTGTGCTGGCCCACAGAGATGGTAAAATACCTCTTGACCTCAAGGAGTTAGTAAAGTGACACAATACCATCTGTGGTGACTGTCACAGCAGACAAGGAGGACATGGGGAACATGATAAAATTACTGACTCCAGCAGGTCAAGCAGCTTCCTAAGAGAGCTGGACTAAAGGCTGATTGGGACACAAGATGCTTTCTAGGCTCAGGGAATCTCAAAAGCCAAGACTTGGAGGCACAGAGCTGCATGGTGGGCCGCTGCAGAGAATGGGTGACTGGCAGGGCACCAGGCTGGGCTGGTAGTCAGGGCCAAATCACGAAGGGTTCTGCAGCTCATGGTAGTGAATTTGGTCTTTCTCCTTATTAAAGAAGGAAAACCATAGCAAGTCATCCAGTAATGCTCTAGGAAGGGGGGGGCCCTCCAGTTCAGCAGCTGCTCACTCTGGTTTGTACAGGGGGGCTGCTGGCCTGCCCAGAGCCCCATGACTCCATGAACTCATTAAGAATCATTCTGAGCAAAAACTTAGGCTAAATTCTGACTTGAGAGTAGAATATCAGAATAGCTGAAACAAAAACTCCAATAACATCATCAACTGATGAAAAGAATCTTCTGAAAATCTATTAAAGAAAAGTTCTGGTTATGTATGAGGCTCTAAAAAATGATCAGCAGCAAGAAACAGTCCATGTTTAGGACTGTGTGAAGGAAATGTGGCAAAGAATCATACTAAGGGAGAAAAGCAGGATGTCAAAAAGCTAAATCAAGAATTAACTGGAAGGCCAAACAGAATGGGAATTCCCAAATTTAAATTCAAAGAGAACTAGGTGAAGAACTGGCTATGGAATCAGCAAGACTGGACTATGAATCTAGAAATGTAATGGCTGTGTTGCCTCTGGAAAACTAATGAATCTCCCTGAGACTCAGTTTCTTTACTTGTAAATATGGGAATAATCCAAGCTCTGTATATATATTAATATATAGGAATATGTCCAGCACATAATAAAATGTATTTGATTCTTTCATAGCTTTTTTTTTTTTCCTCCCCAAAGTCCCAGTACGTGGTTGTACATCCTACTTGTAAGTCCTTCTAGTTCTTCTATGTGAGCTGCTGCCACAGCATGGCAACTGACAGACGGGTGGTGTGGTTCCGTGCCTGGGAAGCGAACCCAGGCTGCTGAAGTGGTAAGAGTGCCAAACTTTAACCAGTAGGCCATCAGGACTGGCTCTCATAGCTTTGTTTTTTTTTTAACATAACAAATTTGAAAAGGGGGACATCTCCAGGTTTGAGTCCAATTTAACCTTTGAATAAAAGCCAATGGTCACACTATTGATGTTTAAAAGCAAACACAACTCACTGACAAAGCTAAAAAACTTATTTTATAATTAGAAATCATATTTATATTTTATTTAAAGGTACAGAAGGCAGTTATGACTGAAATTAAATTCATTTCATACAGAGTCTACTGGACAACATAATTATAGCTACCACTGATACCTACTTAGTACACTTTACATCAATCCTGAGACCAGTATTGTTATTCTACTTTACAAGTGAGAAAAAGAAGGTTTAAAGGAATTAAATAGCTTGCCCAACCCGCCCCACATAAGCTATACAGGGGCTAAGCCCAGAGATGAATTTAGATCTGTATTTAGGTTTGTCTGAGTTTCTCCTCTATGCACACCATTTTCCCCTACAAAACAAACATTTCTTGGATTTTACGTTTATGCTCATCACAACTTGGAAGAAAGATGCGAGACAGACCTGGAGTGATGATAAAGTAAGGAGAATTTGGGGGTGTGTGTGGAGGGGGGCACTTATGTAATCCATCTCATTACTTCCAATATTAAGTTCAATGCTAGTGGAAGAAAATTAATCTCAGGGTAAGCACGCATGTAACTGACTCATCAGGGGAATAGGGGAGAGATATTTTTCCCTGGCTGTTTGTATTTTGCAAGTATACCTTCCTATCCAAATTATTAAATTATTCTCCAAATGAGACCTTCTGCCTTGACAAGATGCTCCTTTCTAGAACAGTCTCTCTCTCTTTTTTAAAATAAAGAACAAATCAATAAAGACACATCCCTTAAGACAGGCATTCAAGAAACATTAACTGAGCCTACTATGTGCCAGATACAAAATTAAATGCCTTCAAGAGGCACATGTTCTGGTGGAGAAATCCTGTATAAACATCTGCCAGGGCCGGGTGCTGTTAGGATAAAAAGAAATGCACGATGCAAGAGGGACCTGCTGGGATATGTTCCATAAAATCTTTTGTTGTTGTTGATTTCTACTGCTATTTATCTCATGCCTGTGTGTGAGTATATGGTATATTTATATAGAAAGTTTAAACGTGATTTTTTATTGGAAAAGAACTTCATTAGCACTGTTACCCAGTTGTTTTCGCTTTTAACACCTTACTAGCACTTTCATAGCACTATTGTGTTACATAATCTTCAAATCACCCTGTGAGGTAGCTGTCTCAAGTACTCTTTTATTTTTTTGCAGGGGAAGATTCACCCTAAGCTAACATCTGTTGCCAATCTTCCTCCTTTTTTCTTCCTCCCCGCCCCCCAAAGTCCCAGTACATAGTTGTGTATAGTTGTTAGTTCTTCTGGTTCTTCCAAGTGAGCCGCCGCCACAGCGTGGCTATTGAGAGACCAGTGGTGTGGTTCCGCGTCCCAGGACGGAACCCGGGCTACCGAAGCAGAGCGTGCTGAACTTTAACCGTTAGGCCATCAGGGCTGGCTCTCAAGTACTCTTTTAAATGAGTTAATATGTGTATTATTAACAGTGCCTGGCACACAATAAGTGCTTGGAAAGTGGTGCTGGTGGGTGGTTGTTACACAGGAAGAAACAAGTTCAAGTCCAAAGAAGGGGTGACTTGCACGCCGTCTCAGGCAGGTGGGTAAGCGAGTAGCAGACTGAGGTAGGAACCTTCTTCTCCCTCTTCCAAGCCCTGTGCTCTTTTCGGAAGCACCCTGTTTCAGGAGTCGCCCCAACAACCACACTGGGGTGCTTCTTCTCAGGAGTCCCTCACTGTGGCTGGGCTCGAGAACGCTGCAGTCAACAACCAAATGCCACACCACAAGTCCCCACCCATGCAAGAGTCCCACTCTGTGTCCCAGCCAGAGAAGCCAGGCCTATCCTTACCTAACACCAAATTAGAGGCATCAGATTGTTGGCACCCCACGTCTGAAAGGCTGCCCATCTTGCTCCATTTATTACTTTGAAATGCCTGCTCTTAGAAAGAGGTCAAGACTAGACTCTGAGAACAACAATTAAGAAGAAAAAACCCAAGCCAATTAGCAGTAATAACAATAAAAATAGTATAGTAATTGTTAACATCTACTGAGCTCTTATTGTATCTCAGCAATTATGTTAAGCACTTTGCACAGATTTCCTCATTTAATCTCCACAACACTTTGAGGTAGATGCCGTTATCACCTCCACTTCACAGGCAAGGAAAATGAGGCACAGAGAAGTTAAGTAACTTGTCCAACATCACCCGGTGGAGCTGGGATTTGAAGTCAAGCTCTCAGCCCCCACACTGTACAGATGCTTTAGTTCTATTATTGTATGGATGTCACCAAACAGAGCCTGGCATGGGGCAGATGCTCAGTAAGTGCCTCATTCAAGAATGAGAGTGAACGCCCTGAGCTCAGAGCTCAGGAAGGAAAGGTGTGTCATCCCAGGTCTTCCTGTATTTCCTGGCTCTTCATCTGCTCTCGCCCCACACCGTACTGTTCTCTCTTTCACTCTCCTGGAACAAGAGACTGAAAGTTGAACAAGACACCGAGAGTGAGACTCCAAGGAACCGATCCTGCACGATCTTGTTCCGTAAGAGGAGGGCTTCGCCTTTCACAATGCCCAGTGACCGAGTGTCAACAAAGTCTGGCACAAGCCACTTCACCTGAATTGTCCTCCTTCTGGGGGCAGAGTCTCCATAGCAGGGGATCTCAACCTTTTTCAGCCCTTAAACCATTCAGGCAAAAATGAAAGACCCCAACAACCCATCATTCTATCCATTCACTCATTACTACACCCTCAAATCTCTCTAAGACTAAGGACAAAAATAATACTAGCAAAGCAGCTTATTAAATCACACTACAACCATCCACCCAGCACCGGCATATGCCGTGTACTAATAGCGCTGGGAGCTGGAGAATCCTGAGTGCCTTTCATGGGACCCGGCACAGAGTGAGGACTCCAAAGTGTCGGTTCCCTTCCCACTCCCCAATCTCACAAGAAAGACAGAGACATCCAACCAACTCCACCAACTGTGACAAGTGCGAGAACAGAAAAGTGCCTCACAAAGAGCAGGCTGTCAGAGAGTAGAGAAAGGACTGATCCATCCTGGTAGGCAGTGAAAGCTGAGCCTAGAGGACGAAGAGAGCTTTACGGGTTAGAGGAAGGGAAGGGTATTGAAGGCAAAGGAAACAGTCTGAGCAAAACCACAGCACCAGGAAATGTCCTGTAAGTTGCTGAAGTGGAGAGGGTGTGGAACAGAGTGGAGAGGTGGAGCTGCTTATAGTTAAGTTGTAAAAGGTCTTGACGGCACCACATGGCACCAGGCTTTTATTTCAGAGGCAAGGAGAGGCACAGAAAACATGGGACATTTGCCACTTTTATTTTGTCTGTCCATCATCTGACCCGACCCTCCATCGGCACCCTGATCTTCCTTCTGGAGAATCCCCTTGGTGGGAGGTAAGGCTTCCTGCCAGTCGGCTCTGATTAACGCATGCTCTCACTAGGAACGTGACTCTTGTAGGAATGACCCAGGAAAGCAGGGACAAGGCAGAGATCACCCAGGAAAGCAGGGACAAGGCAGAGATCACCATGGCAGGGTCCTAATCCAGTTGCCCCTGGGCTATCCTCAGCTGTGCCCTGCTGCTGAGCCTCCCTTTGTTCTGGCCAATTTTCCAAGTCTGGCTCTCCAGCTTTTCTGGGCAGTCAGTGCACCAACCTTCCACAAACTCCTTTTCTGTTCGAGCTAGCCAGAGGCAGTTTCTGCTGCTTATCACCAAGACTCCTGACCAATACAGAACACACTGAAGCAGGAGAGGGACTTGATCAATAGTGCTTGAGAAAGATAACAACAGTTATCAAGAGTGTAGTCTGCAAATCACCACATACCAGAGCACCAGTGGCAGGGGTCAAGCCTTTTAAAAGGGCTGTTTGCTCAGTTTGGAACTCAGCTCCTCTCTCCTTCCACCTCTTTACCCTTAAGACCTCAGCTTACAGGTACCTTTGCAAGAAGCCATTTCTGATCCTGCCTCTCCACTAATAGTTAGGTGCCTCTCCTGGATGCCATCCTAGACCTTCCAGATTCAGATCTTTGGGGGTGTACCCTGGTGGGTTTTTAGGCACATTAAAGTTTGAGAACCTCTGTCCTATGCTGTACTCTGGCCACACTGAATGACGTGTTCCCAGAACATGCCAAATTATTCCCAACTTTGGTCCAATTCTGTCAAAATGAACACCCAGCCCCTTCTTCTCCTTTCTAAAACCTGCTCACTCATCCTTCACAACTCAGCTCAAATGCCAAAGTCCCTGTGAAGACTTTCCTAATTCTCTTCCTTACCGCTCCAAAACCTTGGAGTCTGTCCCTCTATTATGGCCTCTGTAGCATTTTGCTTTGTATTATGACTAGTTGCTTAGATGTCAGCTCCTTGACAGTTGGGACTGATTCATTCATCTCTAACACCCCAAAGAGTCTAGCACTGTGCTGGGAATATAGTGGATACTCATTCATGCCGAACTGGATGGAACAAATTTCAAAAATTAAATTAAAAATTTAAAAAACAACTTCTGACCAGAGCAGGGGCTCCTAGACAGGCCTCCAGAGTCAGGGCATCTCCCACCTCATTCCCACAGGGCAGGGAAGAATGTGGGATGCCAACTCAGAAGGCCCAAGTTCAATTTCTGACTCCACTTCATCCGCATGGGAAATCTCAGGCAAACCATTTTCTCTCTCTGTCTCAGTGTCTTCACCTGCAAAATGGGAATAAAAATCAAGTATCTACCTCACAGCACTGTTAGGAAGACAAATATATCAGAAGGACTTTTGTAAAATGTCAGGCCTCATAGGAATGTTCACACTTAGGAAGAAGCATTATTTCCTCTTGCTGCTGTGGGATGGTGAGGGCTTGAGCCGTGCAGCCACCAGTTTAACAAGGCAGTTCCCCACTTGATTCAGCAGGCGGAATTTCACCACTGTTCTTCTAAACTAGACCCTGAACCCAACAGACTAGTTCCACAAGGCCAAATGCAGAAGCCAGATTATAAAGGACATTTAGACACATATTCATTAGCAATTCCAAAGGCCTGAGAGATGCAGAAAGAGCTCTGTTTTCCAGTTTCTCATGGTTTAGGATTAGTTTCTAAATAGAGGTTCCCCAGGGAGCCTTACCTTGAGGTCCAGCCCTGGGATCCTGCTACTTTTTAAAAAATTCCATCATGTCAACAAAGTTTAACCCTTGCATCTTGTGGTCCAGAAATGGAACACTTTACCCTGCACTCTGTGACTGTTTCTCTGTGTCCCGCCCACCACACCTACAAACGCCCTTTCAAAAGGAAAAAATAAACATTCTAAAACTGTATTCTAAAAAAAGGCCCCTTGGTCCTAAAAGTCAACTTGCAAACTGAAGTTCCTCATTCATTCTCAGAATCAAAAGAGAATGTTAGTTCCTGCCCTCTTCCTTATACGTGCTTTAGCTCAATTCTTACAGCACCTGTGATGGAGATAACCCCAGTCGCCACCTTACAGCAGAAACTGAAGCTGAGAGAAGTGCTGCGGGACCCAGGGGAAGTCACTTTAAGTGCCCAGCACAGAGCAGACGCTTCTTGATAAACACAGTGACTGAATGTATACCTGAACAGAGGACCCTGGGTCCTCTAGCTTCAGCCCACCATACCACCTTGTGTTCACGACTTAGAAGCCTGCTTACATCAGACAGGGATGTGGCAGTGGGTAGAGGAAAAGTACATGGGTTTTGGGGTTAGACTCATCTGGTTTGAAGTCACCATTCATCCACTTACTAGTTGTGTGATCCGGGCTTCAGTTTCTTCACACTAAAGAACTGGCGAAAGCATTAAAAGCAAAAACGTATACGAGACAATGTATGTAGGTGAGGGGTCACATACACTGTGTGAGGGCAGGGACCTTGCTTATTACCCCGCCAGCGCTGTACCCAGAGCCCAGCACAAAATAGGCCCCATATAAAGGTCTCAACTGCAGGTCTGACCAGACACAGTGCTGGGCATGTAGCGGGTGATGCCCACACAGTGATTTCAAAACCTAGAGAATCCAGGTTTTTCAGAGACAGTCAACAACTAATAAAGAACAAGACGAGTCATGTTTACCTAGAGACCATCGATGCCCCTCAGGATAAATGACTATATGTCTGCAGAGGATCAAGATGAAATGGCCCCTATTCATTATCAAATACATGCATGTAAGGAGAATTAAACACAATGGAAAACCGCTATCACAAATCGAGGTCCAACGCTGCCCAGGAAATAATTACAGAAAGCCCACCCAACTATTTCAGAAAAACCTGACTGATTTTAAAGAGTTAAAAGGAAATTTTTGTGGAAAATGAGGCTATTCATAACAAAAGGGCATTTCCTAACATGTCTGCAGATTTTGGTGAGAAGTGGTCTTAAGAGAATTACAGTGAAAGGAAGCAACTTCCAGAACACCATTTATAGTGATGAAAAGCCCCAAGAAGTTTTATGTAAGGGTGCACTGAAATTTCAGGACAGCAAGGGCTGCCACCATGAAACTGAATGAAAGAGAACTCAGACAAAGCAGAGACCCAACAAAACAATGTAATATGAGAGACCATCTTTCAAGTCTCCCAAAGCAGAGGGCTGAAAATAAGGAACTGCTGTATTTTAAGGAGCAATTTTATTTTATTTATTTATTTTTTTTATTTTTTTTTTTTTAAAGATTTTATTTATTTTATTTTTTCCCCCCAAAGCCCCAGTGGATAGTTGTGTGTCGTAGCTGCACATCCTTCTAGTTGCTGTATGTGGGACTCGGCCTCAGGATGAACGGAGAAGTGGTGCCTCGATGCGCACCCGGGATCCGAACCCGGGCCGCCAGCATCGCAGCGCGCGCACTTAACCACCAAGCCACAGGGCCGGCCCAGGAGCAATTTTAAAAGTAAAGAGAGTGAGCAAACCAGATAAAGGATCATTCCAAGAAACCAAAAGTGGCAGAAGCGTGAGATGACTGCAACCACCAGGGTGCTGGGCAAGCAAAGGGACCATGTGAGGCACAGGAAGGGATCGTTCAGAAAGTTGGTTGCTACCCACTGACTGTCCAGTGGTCGTGAGTACAGAAAAGTCAAGTGAGGAATCAGGAGGCCAGGACAGAGGGGTCTGTGTATGTGTGTGGGAGGGCTAGGGTGGCGTCAGCTCTAAACGGGCTTACATGCAGCAAGGAGATAGGCAGAATAAGGAAACCAGAGTTCCAGACTCTGGCCAGAAGCTGAGGGGAAACAAGCCCTCTCCTACACACTGAGGGGGTGTAAACTGGTACACCCACCGTGGAGAGCAGTCTGACAGGATCTCTCAAAACCACAAATGCACACAGAGCCACAGACAGTGTTAGTTCTGCCACTTCCTTTTATATGTTTTATCTCATTGGATTCTTGCAGCATCTATGGTATAGATATCACCACCTCCACTTTGACCCAGCAATCCCACTTCCAGTCATTTTTCCTGCATCTGCACCTCTGTGAAACGATGAATTTACAAAGCTATTCACTACAGCATTGTTTTTAATAGTAAGACTGGAAACACCCTCAAATGTCCATTAAAAATGGGGCTAGCCTGGTGGCATAGTGGTTAAGTTTGCGCACTCCGCTTCAGCAGCCTGGGGTTCGCAGGTTTGGATCCCAGGCACAGACCCACGCAGCACTTCTGAAGCCATGCTGTGGCAGGCGTCTCACATATAAAGTAGAGGATGATGGGCACGGCTGTTAGCCCAGGGCCAATCTTCCTCACAAAAAAAAGAAAAAGAAAGAAAGAAAAAAGGAACTGGATGAATGAATTACAGCACAGCTATACAATGGAAAACCATGCAGCAGCGAAAAAGACTGGAAAGGTCTCTAAGATATATTGCTAAGTGAAAAAAAGGGTAAGGTGCAGAAGAATAAAGCTTATAGCAAGCTACTTATGTGTGAAAAAATAAAAAGGAGCAAAAATGAAAATCCATACTTATTTGCTTATATCTGCATTAAGTAAGTTTTGAAGGAGGTAAAAGAAACTAAAAAATTAATTACTCGTGAGGAGGTGGGGGTTGTGGGCCCTAAGCAGATGATGGACAGGACTGGGAGCAAGCCTTTTCACAGTACTCTTTAATATTTTTTATTTTTCCATATGAATGCATTACCTTTTTGAAAAAATAAAAATATTTTCCAAGTAGTAAGTCCCAATCACCACAGTAATTTTTAGCATTGGAAAAGTTTTAAAAATGAAAGGGCTACAGCTGGCAGTGTGTAAGAGCTGTAACCCAGCTCTTGACTTGAAGAGTCCTCTTTGGGAAAGACAGACTAATGAACTAACTCCGAAGTGACCTGCTCATACGTGTTCGGAGCAACAGTACTTATGTTAATGAAAAACCACAAATGATGCAAACGTTCCACGGACATGCCAGTGTCTGCCTATTCAGATAGATTATGTTGCATTATGTGGCTATTGCCCTTCAACTATTTCAACATATAGCAACCTGTGAATGAAAATGTTGTAACAATTTGTGTGCATATTAATAAAGTTCAGACAAGAATTCAGTGGGATATAGACAACTTAATATTCAGGAAGTGCTATTTGAATAAAGTTGCTTAAGAACTTCCTTTTTTAATTACAAAATTGAGAAGAGAAAAGATCTAGTAGAGACAGAAGCAAAATTACACTTTTTGTTTTTTTTTTTTGGTGAGGAAGATCAGCCCTGAGCTAACATCCATGCTAATCCTCCTCTTTTTGCTGAGGAAGACCAGCTCTGAGCTAACATCCATTGCCAATCTTCCTCCTTTTTTTTTCCCCAAAGCCCCCCAGTACATAGTTGTACGTCATAGTTGCACATCCTTCTAGTTGCTGTATGTGGGACACGGCCTCAGCATGGCCGGAAAAGCGGTGTGTCGGTGCGCGCCCGGCATCCGAACCTGGGCTGCCAGTAGCGGAGCGCGCGCACTTAACCACCAACCACGGGGCTGGCCCCCCAAAAATATACTTTTTTCAAAATGCCAAGAAACAAGCTGAGTACTCATACTCATTCTCAAATGACAGAAAAGACTGTTCAGGGGCTGGCCCCGTGGCGTAGCGGTTAAGTGCGAGCGCTCCGCTGCTGGTGGCCCAGGTTCGGATCCTGGGCGCGCACCAATGCACTACTTGTCAGGCCATGCTGTGGCGGTGTCCCACATGAAGTGGAGGAAGATGGGCCAGATGTTAGCTCAGGGCCAGTCTTCCTCAGCAAAAAGAGGAGGATCGGCATGGATGTTAGCTCAGGGCTGATCCTCCTCACTAAAAAAAAAAAAAAAAAGTCTGTTCAATGAGAGGCAGGCAGCACTCAAGACCAGAGGCCAAGGCCTGGGTGTGGATGTGAACAATGCTTGTCAAGGGCGAGGCCAAACAGACGCAGGAAGGAGGAGAAACCCAAACAGACCGGTTCGGTGGTCTGAGCAGCCCCAGGAAAACATGTCCCAGGAAATGGAACTAGATGATAGATGAGATCAGGAGCTAAAAACAGGTGGAAAATAAGCTGTGAGCAACAGTAGCTCTTTTAACCCAAACATCAGCAACAGTGATATACATTCAAGTGTCAAAACAAAGCTTATGTCTTGAAAAAGGTAGACACAGGTAAAAAGTAGATCTGTGCTTCACTTCTCTGAGCAGTTCTTCCAAAGTATGACTCACTGGAGAAATGTGAAGTGGGTTTCTATCCCTTCGCCTCCCCTCCACGCCCAGTGGTGTGCTGGCCACACCCTCCCAGCACTCACCCCTGGCTCACCGGGTTGGCCACTCCAAACTTCTCAGTGATGTGGACACCCAGGATGGGAGCCCACCCAACACACAGAACCTGAAGTGCCTTCCTTTCCTCATTAGACACACCTTTACAGAGAGCCTCTTCAGTGCCAGGCAGTGTCAGGGGACTCTGCCAAAGACGGAACTGTCTGTCTGCAGGGAGAAGGCAGCAGAGGCCCAAGACAGTGCCACCAAAAGGCTCAGGAACTGGAAGCTCCTCTGCAGGCTGGGGTGTAAGGTGGGCTGCCAGCAGGAGGACTGCATGAATGCAGGTATCTGACAGAGCGAGCCTTCCAGAGCCCACCAAGTAGGGACAGTGACTGACAGTTCAGTCACATAAGTGTACACCGTCATGGAATTCAGAACACCAAGGATAAAGACAAGATCCTACAAGCTTCCAGAGGAGAAAACAGGTCACACACAAAGGATCAAGAATCAAAATGGTATCAGATTTCTCAACTACTAGAAGCTAGAAGACGATTAGGCAATGCCTTTGAAATTCTGATATAAAATTATGTCCAACCTAAAATTCTAAACTCATCCAGGGCCGGCTCCGTGGCTTAGCGGTTAAGTGTGCGCGCTCTGATGCTGGCGGCCCGGGTTGGGATCCCGGGAGCGCCCCGAGGCACCACTTCTCCGTCCAACGTGAGGCCGAGTCCCACGTACAGCAACTAGAAGGATGTGAACCTATGACATACAACTATCTACTGGGGCTTTGGGGGGAAAAAACTGAATAAATAAAATCTTTAAACTCATCCAAACTGTCAAATTGAAGTTAGAAAAAAGATATTTTTAGACAGGCAAGGCCCCTCAAAATTTACTTCCAATGTACTCTTTTTCAGGAAGCTACTGGAGGATGTGCTCTATTAAACAAGGGAGTGAAAAACCAAGAACTAGGAAACAGGGGCATCAACACCACCCCCCAGGGGGATGGTTAAGGGCAGTCCCAGGATAAGTGCAGGAAAGCAGACCTGGACAACCATCACATGGGGCAAAAAGAGGGAGGGCTCCAGGAGAGACATCAACAAGAGGGATGAAAGGAACTGACCGCCATATTGAGAGCTTCTGTCACAAGATTTAGGGCAGGATTAGTTATGGGAACATTGAAAGTAAGCAAGTGAATAAACAGGGCTACTATAAGCCCTAGGAAAATACAAACAGCAACAAAAAATGTAGGGGATCTACCCAAGAGAAATGAAAACATATGTCCACACAAAAATCTGTACATAAATGTTCATAGCAGCTTCATTCTTAATATAGCCAAAAAGCGGAAACAACCCAAATGTCCATCAACTAATGAATGGATAAACTAAACATGGTATATCCATACAAGGGAACACTACGCTGCAACATGGATGAACCTCAACAACATTATGCTAAATGAAGGAAGCCACATATTGTATGATTCCATTATATGAAACGTCCAGAGTAGGCAAATCTGGACAAACCTGTAAAGACAGACAGTAAATTAGCTCATGGAAAAGTTTCTTCGACCTTCTCCAAAGAGAACAGCTACCTCTATTTGCCGATCACCCACTCAATCCTAATTCCTTTCTGGTTTATCTAGCCTTGGAACCCTTCATCTGACTGCTCTGTCAAAGGGAGACACCTCCTAATTGCCAAATCCCATGACTCCTTTCATGCCTTGTCATCCTGGCTGTCCTCTGCAGCATTGTCTCCATCATCCACTAACCGCTCCTCCAAAAGCTCACCTCCCCTTAGTTTATTACACTACCCTCACCTGATCTGACCTCCTGGTTCTATCTTCTCCTCTCACCTCTATCCTCAACTCATCAACAGTGACTACTCCTCAATTTCCATCCCCAGTTTTGACCTTCTCCTGAGTATCTGCCTCCCGTTTTCTACTGGAGGGATCCTTCCCACCCCAGCACTTCAATTTCAGCCCATTTAAGACAAATTTTCATCATCTCCCCAAACCAGCTCTTCATGCTGGCTTCTGAACTTTCCTAATGCCCCAGGATCAAAGCCTTGATAGGATCTCAGAATTCCACCTCTGCTCTGCCTTCAGGGCCAAGTCTTCACTGAGACCACGTCCTGTCACGTCCAGCATCTTGCACAATGGCCACTTCCTATCCAAATCCCATCACTCTTAGTATCATTATCTCACACCCATACAGCTGCAGTTCCCTAATTGGTCTTCCTGCCTCTAATCTCCCTTGCCCATCACCACAGTTGAATTTTCTTAAAGCCCATGATTAATGTGTCATCACCCTACTTGAAAATCTTCAGCAGTTCTCTCCCTACATTCCACAAAACACCTGCGTCTGGTATGAAGACTCCACAATTTGGCTCCAACTCACCTTTCAGACCTTATCTTCTACTGTTTGCTTACACACACCACATACTCCAAGAAATCGCTAGTAATTATTTATTTCTAAGGCAGTTTGATCCTTCTCCTTCCCCATGCTGCTTCTGCCACCCATTCTTTTGGGTCCAGCAAAAAGGCCACCTCCATGACTATGCCTTTCAGTGGAAGAAGATTCCACCTCTCTACCCTTTGAGAAGACTGGCTTATCACAGTGCATAAGGCCCTTTCTCATAATACAGATACCTACCACAAAAGAAATGCTCTAGATATTCTATCATAAGAGAACTGGGGGCCTGGGACAACAGAGCCTTCTGCAATGGAACAAAGCCCTAGAGATCAACTAACATGCATGCTCTGTTGGGCTTACAATATGTTCCTAAAAAAAAAAAAAAAAAAAAAAAAAAACTTGAGCCAACATTTAAAAATCTGGATATTTCACATAAAAATCCAGACCTGGGCACCTCTTGAAAAAGAGATGCTAACTCCTCTTCCAAGAGGCCTCTCTTGCCTACCGGATCTAAATTAGGCTACCCCAGTCACTCTCTACATCATGGACCATTTTATTTTCTTCATAGTGCCCTGCCAAAAGTGTGTTTATGTTATTTGTTTAGCTTGTGTTTTCTCCAAGAACTTAAGAGAACTTGTCTATCTTGTTCAAAGTTATCCTCAGCACTTTGTCCATCATAGCAGTACTTAGAAGCCACTCACGAGATGTGCTGAATGAGTGAATGGATATGGCTTCCTTGGGTCCATACCCTCCAAGGGCACTAATGGATTGCAGCAGGACAGATGTTGCCAAATGAAGGATTCTTGCCCACCCTGGACCCCCTGGAGGCAGGCATGAGCTCTGCAGGTTGTAAGTACCGCCTCCCCACCCCCCCCAACATACAAAGGAAGTATATGTATTCATACCCAGGGTCCTTTCTTCCTCACCTGAATGGCTCCTTTTTGCACACTGGCTGGCCACTCCTGATCTAACCCAACCCCAAGGGCTGTGTCTAACACAATTTAAAACCCTGCCTGGCCTGCTGTATTCCACAGGCATTCCACAAATATTTAGTTCTAGGTGCAAAAAACACAGCATGAACAAAACGAAGGCCCTGGCCTGCATGGAACTGACGTTCTGGAGGGGGAATGGATGCGGAAGTATTCAGGGATATTTGTATCTGCAGACCACTGGCCTTCAGCTTCCCCTACCCTTCTTGTCCTCCAAGGCCCATGTCAGGGCCACCTCCTCAATGTGGCCTTCCTGGTAAGCCAGGCTTTACCAAGCTCCCTCAGTGCGGACTTGCACTTACTGCTCTGAGCAATTGTGAGTTGTTCTACACTTAGCACTACAGTTTTACTGTTATTCATCTCAAACTCCATGAGGCCATAAAATTCTGTCTTTCCTATCTTTCATGTTCCCTACAGCTGAGAAACCACAGCTGGGACTTGAACACTTTTTGACCAATTGAAGACAAGGAGCCACTTTTTCCGAAATCTCATATGGGGACCTGTGAAGCCACTGAATCATTGTGGTAGTTTCCAGAACATACATTTTACTCAGAAATCTATGGGAATAAAGTTAACACTTAACCAGTAGGTAATTTAACATATTGCCAACTAAGACAAATACACACAGATTATGGAACGGGAATGCACAATGCACAAGAATTTCTTTGTGTGAGCTCGCTGGTAGGCAGCTTTGGACATACTTTCTACTGGCTGTGTAACCTTGGGTAAGTTAACGAACCGCCTTGGGCCTCAGCTTCAGGACCTATGAGAGTTGTATAATATAATGGTGGTTCTCAACCCTAGGATTGAAAACATGAATGTGCATGAGTTCTTAACACAGTGCCTGGCACATAAGTGCTCAAAACATATTAGCTGCCCTTGTTAAGTTCCAAGAACCTTCCTCTTCCATTTGTTAATACATCTCTGTATTTAGGAGCACTTAGTGGAAAAGTCTGTGGTTAGACTTGGGGCTTCAATTAAGGGTCTTACCACACTGCCCAGATGACCAAAAAGGGTAAGCAATGACAGGCCAAGGGGTGAAATGTTACAGAAGCAAAATGGGAAAATGGAACCCTTTTCAGTTAGCTGCTGCCATTTATCTCTTCCTCAAGAAGAGAATCTTCCACTACCTTCCTTTCTTCATCTGTACAATGAGGTGTAGCCATCATATCTGGCTGCAAGGCTGTAGTGAGATCCTGGACATAAAAGCACTTTGTAAACTCAAGAGCACAATGCACCTGAGCTACTGCTTAACAGCATGGGTTCTGGACAATCTAAGATGAGTGACCTTAGACAAGTTAACATCTTCTAGCCTCAGTCTCCTGTAAAATAGGAGCAATAAGAATATCCATCTCATGGGATTGTAGTGAGGAATAAGTGAAACAACAGAAAGTATCTCGGCCTAGAACATCAGAAGAGCCCGACTATTTACAGTTATTATTATGATTACTAACCTATTCATTGGACTCCTCACCCCCAGGGGTCAAGTGAAAGCCTGATGTAGCCACACCAACACTAGCCCAGGAACTGGGCTCTGCAACCAGCGGGGTGACCTTGGGCAAGTCGCTGACCCTCTCCAAACTTTGGGTTCCCATGGTGACAAAATGAGAGCATTGGAAGAGAGGATCCCTGAGCTCCTTCTAGCTCTTCCACTCCGCTGTTAAGGTCGCCAGAACAAAGGCCACCCGCTCCCCAGCCTGTCCTCGAGGGGCCACAACTCGAAATTCCTGCTGCTCGACTCCCTTTGTAGCGCGACAGCAGGAGCGCCCGGGTCTCCATCCCGGAGACATGCGTCCACACTCCGCTGCCACCGCTCGCTTCAGCAGCAACTTGCTTCTACAGCCCCTCGCTGCCCAAAGTTTCCCCGAGCACCGGGAGACCCAGCCATAGGTCAACCGCAGGAAGACCAGGGGTGGGAGCGCGGAGCCTGAGGCCATGGTCCCGGGAATCCCAAAGCTGCCCCGCGCCCGGGCGAGGAGTGACAGGTGCGACGCGGGACGGCGGGGCAGCGGGACCTCGGGCGGCGCGAGGGGGGCGGCGGCCCGGCGCTCTCCTCAGGCCGCTCCCGCTGGGCCCCCGCGACGCCTCCGACTCCGCGCTCCGGCCCCACGACTCTTGCTCCGCTTCCAGACACGCGGCGCCCGGAGCGGATCCCACGGCCTGCGGAGCGGAGCTGCCAGGCGGGGGCCCAAACCCGCAGCGCGGGGACAGGTTGGGGACCGCCCGGGCGACCGCATGTGCTGGTTCTTCCCGCGCGAGCCGGGGCCAACGGAGGGGGGGGGCGCACGCGCACCCGCGCGCGCCGCCGTAACCCCTTCCTCCCCGCGCGCCCCCGCACTCCCACCCACCCACCCACTCCTCACCGTCGATGTCCCCCAGGGTCAGCTCGTCGCCCAGCTCCGTGAGC
This sequence comes from Ceratotherium simum simum, assembly GCF_057802395.1. NCBI lineage: Eukaryota > Metazoa > Chordata > Mammalia > Perissodactyla > Rhinocerotidae > Ceratotherium > Ceratotherium simum. The sequence goes on from NC_141924.1 coordinate 8,859,283, forward strand.
GTCTCCATGGTCTCCAGACCGCCCAGCTCGCCGCTCTCGTCCATCGCCCGGCTCGGCGCGGAGGCCCCCCTGCCGTCCCGCTCAGGGAGACGCGGGGGCGGTGCCGCTGCCACAGCCCATGACACCCGACAGCCCCTGCCCAGTACCGCCTCACCGGCTGGTGCCAGCCGCCGCCATGTTTGCGCCGCGCGGGAGGGGCGGGGCGGGATTCCCCCGCCCCCACCCGCGCCCTCTGCGGCCCCGCCCCCAGGCCGCGCGCCCCCTTGTTTGTTGTCAATGGGACCAGGGTCGCCGTGGCCAATCGGCGCGCGAAGCGGCGCGTGGGGTGATGGCGCGTCATCGATCAGCAGCTCAGATTTGCATAGCGAGGCCCCGCCCCTCGCGGCCTAGTAGCGACAGCAAGGAGAACCCTCTAGGTCCTCAGCCCAACCTCCTTCTCCTAACTTAAAGGAGCCGCTCCGTTTTCCGTTGGGTCTGCTCCACAAGCTACCCCCTCCACCGGCCAGGGGTTGAAGGGTTAATACGCTTCACCCCCGCCCCCTGGTCGCCCCCGGAGCAAGTTGTAAGCACATTACATCATGTTCCCAGCTGCCCCCCCCACCCCCGCCTGCCCGCCAGGGAGAGCGGGTAGGATCAAACCTGGCCACCCCAGTGCTTGGGAGGAGTCGCGTTCCTCCCAAGCCCCTTACAAAGGCGGAAACAGAGGCTCCGCGCTGCCCGCGAACTGTCCCAAGTGCGGAGCGCATATTACAACCTCTGCGCCTTTGCACCTGCCGCGACGACGCGCATGCTCCAACGGTTCTCGCCCCGGTGCCTCGGAACCGCCTGCAGACTTTCAAAATGATGCCGCTACCCAGGCCACCACAGGCCTCCTGAGGTGGGGCCCGGGCACGAGCATTTTGATAAAGTTCTGCAGGGACTCTGATGCGCAGCCCACCCGCGGATTCCCATTCCTTCAAGCACCTCACTGCCCCATCTTGCAGCTGTACATGTAAACGAATATGCAAACTTCTAGGAACGTATCCTAAAGAATAAAAAGTACGAGTGCTTAAAGAAGTGCACAAGTATGTGTGTTCAAAGATGGCCATCACAAATCCTCTGTAACTGGGAGAAATTGGGAAGCCCAATAAGGGACTGGATGAATCCACACAATGGAATACCATGGCATCGTTAAACATTACCTACATAAATGTATGTCTATTGACAAAGACTTTCACAATATATTGTTAAAAAGGAAAAGTGTGTTTCCTGCCAGTCTGTGAGAGGCAGCTGTTGCTTTGCGGTTAAGAGTGCACAGGTGTGTGGAGGCAGACATATGGATCCACTCATGCAGTGTGACTTGGGGCTGGTTACATAATTGCTCTAAGCCTCAGTTTTGTCACCTCTAAAATGGGGAAATAGTGCCCCCTCATAGTTGTGAAGATTAAATGAGATTGTTTGCACATTCTTCTGACAATATTTATTGGACATCTCTGTGGCAAAAAGACAGTTCCTGCCCTCTGAGGGCTTCCAGTCTAGTGAAGAAAACAGACATTAAACAAAAACAAAAATAAATAATAGATAATGGTACAAATGATCAAGGGAAAGTAAGGCTGTGGTGAAACTAACCAGGAACCTGACTTGGGATGTCAGGAAAGGACTCTGACATTTAACATAAAACCTAAAATTATGAGGAGAGAACTGCGTCTGGTATAGCGAGGGGAACAAACATGGACAAAGGCCCTGAGGCAGAAGGAGCTGTTGCCAGCCAGCACTTGGCATAAGGCGTGGCATAACGTTAAGTGCCCATATAAGGTAGCTACTGTTATCCAAAAAATAGGGATCTACGTGCTCTATGATGGGCAAAAGAAGCCCCAACAGCTGACTGTCAGTCATGGTTATGGGAGTGGTGGGATTTAGGGTGAATTTTACTTTCTTCTTGGCATTTCAGTATTGTCTAAATTACTTTTTATTTTTTTGGTAAGGAAGACCAGCCCTGAGCTAACATCCAATGCCAATCCTCCTCTTTTTTGCTGAGAAAGACTGGCCCTGGGCTAACATCCGTGCCCATCTTCCTCTACTTTATATGGGACGCCGGCACAGCATGGCTTAACAAGCGGTGCCTTGGTGCATTCCCGGGATCCGAACTGGCGATCCCCAGGCCTCCGCAGCGGAGCGCGTGCACTTAACCGCTTGCGCCACCAGGCTGGCCCCTAAGTTACTTTTTATAATGAACATGTGTAACATAATAAAGTGTCTTATTTTTGGAAAAAAAAAGGCAAGAACATTCTCTTCATTGTGTACATGCAGGAGAGTTGGCGTAGACTATACCAGTCTCACCCTGAAACAGAAAACCAAACCCTGCTGCCTTGCTCTGGACTGAGCACTGAGCTGGACAGTGCCATCTTCAACTGCACCTCAGTGGCTCTCACAGGGCTCCCCACACTGCAGGGTGACTGTCTGCTGGCCTACCATACGAGTCACTTTGGTCCAGTGCCCTCCCATACCAGAGCCTCAGTAACCCCCCGCTGAGGGCTGCCCGAGCACCAGGAGCAAGGTGGGCACAGAGCCTCCCACTCTGCAGCTGTTCCCACGGCTCCTGCCTGAACCTGCCCCAGAGGCTGTGGTGCCTAGCAATAGGGACCAAAGTGGCCTGAGGGGACACAAATGAAGGCTCAGCAGAAACTGTGCAAGAAAGATGGCTGCACTAGACCTAGCCTCAGCAGAACACTGACATTCTCCCTCTGGCCCTGGATACCACCTAACTGAACATCTCTTCCAGTTAGCACTTGCCCTGGCCAGGAGAACAGAGGCTGGTGCTCAGGGGTGGAGCAGCCTTAGACATGTCACTCCACAGGACCTGGGTTCTTCATCTGAAAAGGGTAGGATTGGACTAGATGACCATTATGTCCAGACAGCCACCACAGATTGGGCACTGACTACAGGTCACAGAAGAGAACTTGGCACGTTTTTTCATTTACTACCTTTCACGCCTCCCCTTTTAGGCCTCGGCTCACAGTGCCTGTCTCCTCCCTCCTCCCGCAATCTTTTAGGATTCAGTTCAGGTGTCACTTCCTCCAGGATTAAGCAAGAGCATGTACCCCACAGTTCAATCCAGAGGTGAGGCTTGGGGGTGGAAAATAACAAGTTATGTTTTGGATAAGCTAAAACATAAGGACTGAGGGTTATCAGGTGAAAACAGGGCAGGTGCCATCAGCTTTGGGGTCTGAGGATGCAGTCGCCAAGAAAAGAGCAGAGAGGAGAGACTAAGCTGAAAAACTCTTCATTTAAGGGGCAGGTAAGAAAGAGGAATCAGGAAAAGCTAGAACAGACTCAGACTGAGGGTAGAGAATGAGGACAACAGGTGGCCCAAAGCCTGGGAGGCTCATCTCAAGGGGGAGGAGCTGTAAACAGCACCTCTCTGAGGGCAGTGACCTGGGACTGCAGAGGAAGATGTGCGGCTGGGATAAGGAGGGAAAAGGGCTGTGGACGGGGGAGATTTTACCCCCAGGGGACATCTGGCAATGTCTGGAGACATTTTTGGTGGTCAACTGAGAGATTGCTACTGGGACCTAGTGGATAGAGGCCAAGAATGCTGCTAAATATCCTACAACACACAGGACAGCCCTCCTCACAAACACAACAAAGAATTACCTGGCCCCAGCTGTAAAGAGTGCCCATTGTTGAGAAACCCCGCCTTAGAGGATATTGGGGAACTCCCAGACTCTCCAGGGGTGCCTCAGATTGGGCCTGGTAGACAGAAACAACGTCCAAGACCACGGTGAAGACATCACTGTTGCCACCACTGGGCACCCCTGGCGCTGGTCTGGCCACTAGAATCCCCCCAGTGCTGCCACTGCCTCCAACCAGCACAACTCCCACACAAGCTGGTGCATCTGGTTGGTGGCACTTCAGTCACAGAACCGAATCCTAGCTGCAAGAAGGCTGGACAAAGAAGTGCCCTCAGGCCTTTATAGGTCCTGGTGGGGCAGTGGGCAGGTTCTGCCTGCAGTAAGACTCACGGTGGAGTTCCGAGAACAAGTGACCACAACAATCAACAATGGCAGCAAAGGGAAGGAGAAGGGGAGAGCAGAGTGGCTCTGTTTGTTTCTTTGAAGGTGTCAGACGGGAAAACTTGGGCCCATTTGAGGGCGGAGAGGAAGGGATCAGCCAAGATGGCGAGGCTGAAGGTAGAAGGAAGAGCCCAGGAGGATGGAGGTGCCAGATGTGGCAGAGGTGAAGACAGGTAAGACGGGGCCCCTCTCTTTGTCTGTTCATACAGTGGGTGCTCAACAAATCTCTGGGACAAAGAACCATCCGAGAAGGGCACCTGTCAGAGAAGCCCAGCCTCAGAAAAGCAGTTTAGGGTTGGGCAGAGTTCAGACATTATCAAATTCATTTTGCCAATGAAGCCACAGAATAGGGAAGGGGTGGGCCAGGGTCCCTCAGCAAGTCTGATGGACTGAGACAAGACTCGGGTCTCCCTCGGGCTTTGTCAATTGTGGGGGGCTGGGGGTTCTGCGGATGGTCGTGTCTCTATCCCCTTTGAAGAGGCAGACCCTTGCTTGGCAAGGTCAAAGAGACAGGGCTAGAATTACCACCAGAGCCCCTCCCTCCTTTGCCTGGGAGGGGCACGACTAAAGGGCAGCTGCCCACTCAGGGTGTACCTCCCTCTGAAGCTTCCCTGCCCTATGGCCACTGGTCTCTGCTTGCACACCTCCTGAGACAGGGAGCTCACTGTCTGACCAATCCTGGTCGGGGCCGCCCTGCCATTACAAAGCACATCCTCCTGCAGAGCTGCAGCCTATCCCCCAACATCCCCTACCCACAGGCTAAGGGTCTCCCAGCGTTGTCAGAGAGGAGAGGTTGACTCTTCCCTGCACCTGCTCAACGACTGTTCCCAGATACCTGAGGACAGAGATCATGTTGCTCTAAGGTCATCTTGGGCTAAACACCCTCCCAGGACACTTCTGGTCCCTTCTCAACACTGATCCTTTGTCAAGGACAATGCTGAGAAAGGAAGAGGAGGCCTAAGCCAAGTCCCTGCTTCACTACCTGGCCCGGGCCGGGGGTTCCTCCTGATGGGGCAGGAACATCCTCTAAGGTGGTCTCTACATCTCTCAGGGTCCCTGGTCCCACCACCCAGGCCCCTCATCACCTGCCCAGTGGAAGGGTACACAGATCCCTGGGGCCCAAACCAGCCTCAGTTAGCCCAGAGGGTTTGCTGGCTTTTATTATGTCTCTGCCAGGGGCTGGGGGCTGGGACCTGTGCCAGGTGGCTCAGTGACACAGTGGGGCCAGCAGCAGGCAAGGCACCTCCACACATGGCCCAGAGCCTGGCTCTGCTGCCTCTCCACAAAGGGCAGCAGCCAGCTGACCACTGGTAGTAACCCATGGGGAGGGTCTGGCCCAGGATCCCTCCTGCCTCCCCCAGTATCTCCACAGGGTTAGGTCTGCAGCATAGCATCCTCTGAAGGCCCCCTCGACACCCCCTCCAGGGAAGCCCCTGGGAGGAAATCCAGCCTTCTGTGGCCCAGTCCTCTGAGCTGGAGCTCAGAGCCAGCCGCAGGAGGCCAAGCAAACGTGGCCTCGCCTCTCACAGGGGCCGGCTCTCACCACCAGTCGATGTCGCTGAGCCCTGGCCATGCTGCCTTCTCCTGGCCCCCTGAACCCTGGACTGCTCCAGGCTTATAACTCAGACTGGGATCGTGAGATCCGCGGGCCTTTTCGGATCTCTTTCCGCTTCTCCTCTTTCTTCCGGCGTTTCTCCTCTTCCCTCAGGGCCTTCTGGAAAGGGTCGGTGCTGGAAATGAACTGAGGAGAAGAGCAGAGCAGTCCGAATTAATTTGCCGGCAGCTAAGAGTCTGAGCTAGGCCCCTGCAGGCTGTGGGGACAGGAAGGTTGCTTATACATAGGCCCTGCCCTCAGGGAGCCCACAGACATGGAGACAGTTAAATGGGCTCTGGGAAAACTGCTGAGTGGGTCTTGCAAGATAAGCAGTAGCTTGCCAAGCAAAGAGAGTGAGGGAAGAGAAGGACATTCCAGGGAGAGGGACAGATGCTGAGGGGTGAACCTGCACGGGGCATCTGAGAAACAATAACTAGACTCCTCGCAGGGTGAGGGGGCTGAGTGCCCAAGACAACCACAGACCCCCAGAGCCCTGGCTGCCACATCCCTGAGTAGGAGGGGAGGGCAGCCAGCGAGAGTAAGAGACAGCAGTGTCTTGCTGCTTGCTAACAAGTTGCAGCGTCCAGACAAGGGAGTACACAGGAAGCAGATGGATCAGAGGTCAAACTGGTAGACTCTGAAAAAGAGGTGGGAGGAAGAAGAGAAGACAAGAAGATGGTGCCCAGGACATTGCTTCCATAGTGGGTAGATGGTGGTGCCCGGCGAGGAGGTGGAACACAGGGCAAGCTAGGGTGGGAGGAGGATGAGGACTTCAGTTGGGGCATTCTTCAAGTGCAATCCCCAGACCCTTTGCTCTTCTCCCTCTGCTCCCTCCAGACTGGCTCACCTAAACCTATGGCTTCTGTTACGCCTATGTGGTCAGTTAGGCCTCAAATCTACACCTCCAAATCTAAACGCATGACACCTCCACTAGGATGTCCCAAAGGTGCCCCTTACTTGGCATGGCTCCATCTCCCCCAAACCCAGTCCCTTTCCAGAGACCCTGACCTCATGAACAGTGGTGCCCCACACTCCAGTCTAGGTGAGTAGGGCAGAAACTGAGAGCCCCCATCTCCAGCCCTCTCCTTCCACACTGAGTCCACTGCCAAGGCCTGGCTCATTCTAACCCCTAAGTCTCTCTCAAACCCATCTACTATTCTCTGTCTCTCCTATCACTACTCCCATCACCACCTCCACCTCTCTCCGGACGACTCTGGGAGCCTCCCAAGGTCTCTCCACACTCACTTTGGTCCCTCTCAAGCTGTTCTCCTCACTGCAGTTAGATCTTTTCAAAATGCAAATGTGACCCTGTCACACCCCTGCTTAAACCCTTCCATGACTCTCCATTACTCAGGATAAAGTTCCACACAGCTGCACCTGCAGGTCCACCCTGCCCACCTCTCCGTTCCTCCCTCACACTTCCTACCTTTTGGTTCTTGGATTCCCTGTGCGCTCTCACTTCCAGGCCCCTGCAAATGCTGTGGCCCAAGCCCAGAATGCTCTTTCCAGCCCCCGCCCCCTTTGCCACATTAACTCCAGCTCAGCTGTCACTGCCCTGGGGGACCTGCCCTGACTCCTGTCTGGGGTAGGGACCGCCTCCTTCTCACTGCTTCTCCCTGTGACCACCCGCTTTGTGCCTGTCGCCCCAAATGGATGGCACATTCCATGACAGGAGGATCGTGCCAGGTGTTGCTCACTGTGCCATGAACCCCTAGTGTGGGGCCTGCCTGGCTTATAGATGGCACTCAGTATGTATTTTTAAAATGAATGAATCATGTTAGCATATGAAAGACAAGAGTACCCAAAACTCAGGTAACTATGTTGTAAAATATGCCCATATTATCTGTTCTTAGGGCAAATTTGACAAATGTTTGATCAAGGTAGACACTAAAAATAAACCAGGAGCTCCACCTTGTGGAGTAATCTACCTACCAAGTTAGATTGAACCATGAGTCTGGAAGATCAAGTGATACCAAAGTGTGGTCCAGAGAGGGTATGATATGTTCAAGTCACACAGCAAGAGGGAGGCCCAAATGGGACTAGCCCCCAGCCTCCCACCTCCCTGCCTAGTGCTTCCCCGACTACACTCTGCCTCCTATCCCTACGACTTAATTCTGATCCCCTTGGGAGGGGTGAGGAGCTGGGAGACCCATCAGGACACAGAGGACCCCATACCCTCTGGCTCTGGCTGGGGAAGAGCAAGTCAAGAGATCCTGGCGCCTCCAGCCCCAACTGGCTCAGCCTCATCAGGGGAAACTAAACCTAGATGGGTCAGAAAAGAAACACTACCTACCCCTTTCCCAGATCCCTTCCTCACTAGGCCTAGCTAATGCTAGGCCTAACCTCAAGCGGGCCCTTTGTGCTGCCTGGGAATCCAGGACATTCCCCTGGTCCGCCTGCTCTCCTAGACATACCTTCTTCTCCAGCCTCCTCACTCGCAGACCGTGACCTTGCTTCCTATTTCACAGAGAATGGAAGCACTCAGGAGACAACTTCCACAAGCTCCCACCGCCACACCCAACAACCCGTTTGCTTCTGTGCCCACACTGCTCTTCCAGGCAAGGCTGACCCTTCCCCTGGGCACCAGGTCTTTTTTTTTTTTTTTTTGTGAGGAAGATTGGCCCTGAGTTAACATCCCTTGCCAATCTTCCTCTTTTTGCTGAGGAAGATTAGCCCTGAGCTAACATCCGTGCCCATCTTCCTCTATTTTATATATGAGACGCCACCACGGCATGGCCTGATGAGCGGTGCATGGGTCTGCGCCCGGGATCCAAACCTGCGAAACCTGGGCTGCCAAAGCAGAGCACGTGAACTTAACCACTATGTCATGGGGCCAGCCCAGGGCACCAGATCTCTTCTCCTTCCTCACTTCCTTGGGGATGAGGCTCCAGCAATTCTGCTACCCCTGCACCATCACAGTTCTTCCTCCCTAATGGGTCTCTCCCATCTGACTAAAATTTCTCCCGGAACCCACATTCCCCACCAGCTATTCTCCCATTGGTCTCCTCTTGAAAATAAAACTCTCCAAAAGGATGGTCTGTACTTGCTGCATCTATTTCCTTTCCTCTCTCTCAAAATCCAATCTTTTGTCCCCACCACTCCACCAAAACAGCTTTTATTAACATCTCCGATGGCCTGTCTCCAGGTTGCTAAATCCAGCAGCCAATTCTCAGGCCCCATCTTCCTTGACCTTCCAGCAGCGTTTGACAGGCCAATGACTCCCTCCTTCCTGTAACTTTCCTCATGTGGCCTCTGGGAAACAACTCTCTCTTGGGTTTGCTACTATCACACTGACTGTTCCTTCTTGGGGTTCTTTGCTAGTTCCTCCTCACTCTCTCCCCTCTAACTATAGGCACATTCCAGGTCTCAGTTCGCAGACCATTGCTCCAACTGTCCTGACCCTCCACCCTCCCCAAGTGATGGGACATGATCTGTCCCAGGGCTCTCGATACCTTCTTCATAGGCATGACTCTCACATTTGTAGCTTCACTTTCAACCTCTCTTAGAGTCATATATCCAATTGCCTCCTTGACATCTTCATTCAGATGCTCACCAGGTCCAGAAACAAAGTTTTAATCCCTGATTCAGCCCTCAACCTGGTCCCACCAGTCTGCCCACTTTAGGAAATGACAGCCCCATTCTTCCACACACTCAGGCCAAAAATCTTCGAGCCATCAATGCATCCCTCTCACTCCACATCTGCTTCCTTAGCAGATCTTATTGGCTCTACCTTCAAAACAGAACCAGAATCTCACTATTCCTCACCAGCCCCACTGTAATCACCCTGATTCAAGTCACCATTAACTCCTAAATGGACAAGCACAGCAGCCTCCTCCCCAGTGTCCCTGTTTCCACCGTGGTCCCCTAGACTGTTCTCTACACAGCAGCAGGCTGATCCTTAAAGGGGTAAGTCAGAGCTCATCACCCTGCTCTCCATGTCTTGGAGTCAATGCCAAAGCCCCTGAGAAGACCTCCAAGGGTCCTGTGATCTGGTCTACAACTCTGACCTCATCTTCTCACACTCCCCACCCCTCCAAATATGCTTCCAATTCAGAGCCTTTGCACTTGCTGTTCCTTCAGCCTGGAATGTTCTTCCCCCAGATACAAGGCTGGCTCCCTCACTTGTTTCAGGTCTTTTCAGTCAGAACTTCTGTGCCCAAGTCATGTGAAATAGCAACTATACTCCCACCTTATCCCTGGAATTCCTTAACCACATTCCCCTGCTTTTTTCTCCATAGCCCTTGTCATCACCTACCATATTATATATTTTTAATTGACTGTCTGTCTCTCCAACTAGAATGCCACTCCCAGGAGCCAGGGCTAGCCTACTTCTCTAGCGGCTGGGATTCAGTAGATGCTCACTAAATGTTGAATAAATGCATGTGCTATGCCTCTGAGCCTTTATGCAAGCTAGTCCATCTGCCTGGAAGGTCTTTCCTGAGCTAGTCCACCTGGCAACTCTTTTTTTTTTTTTTTTAATAATTTTATTTATTTATTTATTTTTTCCCCAAAGCCCCAGTAGATAGTTGTATGCCATAGATGCACATCCTTCTAGTTGCTGTATGTGGGACGCGGCCTCAGCATGGCCAGAGAAGCGGTGCGTCAGTGTGCACCCAGGATCTGAACCCGGGCCACCAGCAGCAGAGCGCGCACACTTAACCGCTAAGCCACGGGGCCAGCCCCACCTGGCAACTCTTACTTGTTCCAGAGCCTCCACCACCTACCTGCTGAGGCTGAGTCAGGCTCCCTCTCAGGGGTCCCAAGGCTCATCACACTTCCCTCATCCATTGACACACTGATCACACTGGATAGGGACTGTGTTTCCCTGCAGCCTTCCCCAATAGACTGAGCATCTGAAGAGCAAGGAGAGGGCCAGATCCCTCTGGACAGGGACAGTGCCCAGCACACAGCCTGATAGGAGTTGGCTTAGTGATGGGTACTTAGGCAGGAGAGGACTCCCAAAACACCAGCATGGAGGGAGTGCATGATGGGAGCTGAGCAAACCTGGGCTGCTGCTAATGGATGAGTCCACACTGGATACCAAAATTTGACTAAAAACTTTGGCCTGTCCCCAGCCAATGAGAAATAAGGAAAGTAAGTTGCTGCTATGGTTATGTCCAAGCAGAACACATGACAATGAAGTCAAACTAAACATATCCTGGCACCCATTCTCTCTGTGGCCCATGCTCTCACCGTCCTCTTGTATGAGAGGCATTCGTGACCAGCAGGGCAAGGAGAGCCAGCGTCACAGCAATAAAGCATCTCCTTGGGTGCCCCCTCATTGGGAAAGGCAATCTGCCATGGCCTTGAGCATCCCTGCATGTTCTTGCTGGGTACACCGAGAACACAGCCCTGACTGTTCTTACCCGGGCCATTTATCAGGGTTGTGATTGCAGCAAGAAACCTTGGGGGATGTGTCATCTCAGTTTTACACGAAGGGGTGGCAACTATCCTAGTGGGGAAAACTGTAACCCCCACTCTGCTGCCTGAAGCAAAGCCACCGGCTCAACAGGGCCCACGATTCAGAGGTTCCCCTAAATACTCAGGCCTAGTCCACTGATTGTTCACCTAAATTAAGAGCTAATGGTGCTGTGCAGAAAAGAGTTAACACAGCCAGTCTGACTGCTATCCTTGAAATGCCTGCTTCCAAGGTTAGCCCTTGGCTGATATCTCAGAACTTGGATTGTGGAAGGGCTCGCACCATGCTAATTGCTAAGAGTGGCTCACTGTGCCTAACCTGTTTGTGTAAACAATGTGTTTTATGCTAAACACCTGCTTTCCTTCTGGGAGTCTGGAATTTTGGTATGCGGGAGGCAGAGGGTGCCACATGACCAGCTCCCAGTAAAAACTCTGGGCACTGAGTCTTTAATGAGCTTCCCTGATAGACAACTTTTCACACATGTTGTCACAACTTGTTGCTGGGGGAATTAAGTGTGTCCTGTGTGACTCCACTGAGACAGGACTCCTGGAAGCTTGCACCTGGTTTCCCTTAGACTTCATCCCCGGCACCCTTTCCCTTTGCTGATTTTACTTTGTATGCTTTCACTGTAATAAATCATAGCCGTAAGTACTAAGTATACACTGAGTCCTGTGAATCATCAAACTCATAGTAGTTTTGGGAACCCTCGACACAGGTGTCTGGACGGCCATCCAGTCCCAGTGACAACGCTGGAAGACTAACTGCCATAAAGGCCAGTCAGACAATGATCTCAATTAGACACCATCACCTGGGCCAGCCCCGGTGGCCTAGTGGCTAAGTTTGGGGTGTTCTGCTTCAGTGGCCTGGGCTCGGTTCCCGGGCACAGACCTACACCACTTGTCTCTCAGTGGCCATACTGTAACGGCAGCTCACATACAAAATAGAGGAAGATTGGCAACAGATGTTAGTCAGCTCAGGGTGAATCTGCCTCAGCAGCAAAAAAAAAAAAAAAAAGCCAATAAGTGCATTTAGACTTAAAAAAAAATTAAAAACGCAAAAACAAAAATGTGACCCTTGCATAGATGATAGGTATGTTATATTCCTAACGACCAGGCATGTTATATTCCTACCAACTGTTGTCAGTGTCCTAGCCATCTGGTCTGTCACTCAGAAGACTACAGACTGGTGGTTCAAAGACAGTGATCCCTCTTTGGGGCCACAAACTGTGAAAACAAATTGTGGTTGACAACTGCACAGTTCTGGTCACTCATTTAGATGCCCAGAGTAAGGCCCATTCTCTGATGAGACTGACCTGGATCAAAACGCTGATAAAGCCTACATTGCCCAGTTGACTGGCATTGCCACCTAAATGCATCATTGTACTAGATGTGGCAACACATCTGCCACCATGGACTGGCACAAAGCAGAGGACTCTATTTCCAGTTTGACTACCTAGAGCCCCTGGATGGAATAGTATGGCCCATGTGGGCCAAGATGGGAGATATAATGCGTCTCTGAAAATTTTGTAAAAATGCCCTTGTCCCATTCACATCTGACCCTTCCGGACAAAAGGTCTAGGTGAAAGGGATGATTGGAGAAAAAGTGAAATTATAGATCCTAGGATATAACACTTGGATTTTGTAGCAATAATCCTGGCATCTGGAGAGGGGATGCCTTAGATCCCAGGAGGTGCGGAGAACAATTAATCCTCTTTGTCTCTTAGATCCAGTACCACCACTTGGCAAAACAATCCTAGGGTCTGTTCAAGCCAAGTGGCAGCTGCAGCTGACAATCTGACCAGCCGCTGGGTGTGTCATTCTCAACCACGTGATACAAAAACTCACATGGATACAGTCAGTACTGAACTATTCTGCTGTGCCTGATGCCATCAAAGGCAGCTCCTGAAGTGACCCTGGGCAGAAACACAGGCCAGTACAACCTTGTTTCAATCTGACAGATACAAATCCATCTGCTTCTCCTGATGCTTGAGAAGCCTTAGGTTATGCCATGCAGGACAACTGAGGCTGCAACTCTGTAGGGACATTGCCCTCAGGGCTCAGCCAAACAATGTAATGGTGACCCAAATCAAGTGTAACATGTGGGAGACAGTGGGCCATGGAATGTCTCTCTGGTGGGGATGAGGATTGCTTTGGGTCCATCCACTGCTCCCTGTAACGAATGACATCAAAGATCGGCAGGTCAGCCTAAACTCGTGGGTAGGTGGTAATGGGATAACAGATTGGCCTTAGACCACATTCTGATTGTGTAACATAAGACCTACTGGTCCCCCCAGGACTTATGACAGCTGGCTGAGTCCAGGACCCTGGAGCATATGGTTGAGATCAGTACTGCAGGGTGGCCTTGTCCTGCTCGAGTCCTGTTGATGGCAGCCTTAATCAAATGCAGTATGAGACAAATTGAACAAATGTGGTCCTAGCCTCTACTGGTAAGATTAATCAGACTGAATAGCACATTCATGTGGAAATTTGAGTCAAGCCAAGACATGGAGAGCTGAAGGACAGACCGTGGGGGAGGCAATCTGCCACGGCCCTGAGCGTCCTTACAAATTCTTGCTAAGTACACCAAGAATGGAAAGCCCCGACCACTCTGTACCTCGGCCATTTCTCAGAGTTGTATTTGCAGAGAGCAACCTTAAAGGATGAGGTGATGTCTGCCCCTAAAGAGTAAGTTTGCTTCTGTTCACTATAAAGGCAGTGAATTTCCCAATCTCGGTGTTCCTTGGCTTGATGCAAACCCACTGCACGTAGAGCATCTGCTTGGGCTCCTCTGTGTCACTGCTGTGGGACTTGCAGAGCAAGGGGAACCCACATGACCAGGTCAATAGGCTGGATACTGCTTTTGTTGTAATAAACTCTGATGTCTCTCACCTGTCAGCATCTGTGAAACAGTAGCAAGCTAGCTTGTTAGCCTGCAAGAAGGGTAAAATCCTAGGCCCCTCACGGACCCTGATGCCCCCCTTACACCAGGGGAGAGCCTGTGACTTGAGTCTAGTCCTCTGGCCCTTTCTTCTTGCCCCTCTGGCCCTTCCCTGCCACCTCTGATCCCTTCCTCCCCTCTATTGTATATGTCCCCATCTGTCGTCCTCCCCTGCAGCCTTCAGCCCTCAGAGCCCACCTCAGCCCCCTAGGATGAAAGCATGTGCAGGAGTATGGGACAGAAGCGTAAGGGCAGAAAAGAACAGCCTGACCTTCCCTGGCTTCCCTGACGATGTGCCATGCCTACTGTGCACTGGGTCAGGTGTATTCATAGCCTCTGACTGCCCCCACAGCTGGGGTCCACAACCTGTGAACAGCCTGAAGTTAAGACAGCAGCAGTGGCTTGTCCAAAAGCACCAGTGAGTGAGTGATGGTTCCCGGACCCAGACCCAGGCATGTCTGGCTCCAAGTCCAAAGCCCTCAAACTCTACCCCAGGCGCCCCAGCCCCTGCAGGACCAGGCCTCCCATGGCCCGGCAGACACAGAGCAAACATGGCCACAGGACCCCACAGCTCACCTCTCTGTGGTCTACTTTAAATGGGTTCTGGAAGTCAGAGTCTTTCTCGCTGATCCCCAGCTCCTGGGCCATCTGCAGATGAGGAAAAGCTAGTCATCCTCTACTCTCTCCTCCCTCTTGCTCACCCACGGGCCACTCCCTCCATATTGGGACCCAGGTCCGAGGCTTGGGCAGATGTGAGCCAGGTGATGACCCCTAGGGACCCAAATCAGCAGAGAACCCCTTGAGATGGCATCTCAAGGTGCCCTGAAGCTTATCACAGAAAACATAACCAAGAGCTCACACTCAGGCCCAACTGAAGGCAGATGCGAGGCTCACAGCACACCACAAGACAGAGAGCTCCCGGACCTCCTCCACCCTAGTCCTTACCAGGCTGAGGATGGGCGAGTGGGGCCCCTGGTCAAAGACGCCTGACTGGTTGCAGAAGCTGATGCCCCAGCGGATGAGGAGGTTCCAGTTGGAGTTGTGGTCAAAGTAGTGGTGCACAATCCTTGGGAAGCGCAGCACCACATCGCCGAAGAAGGCTGTGTTCTCCACCACTTGGGAGAAAGCTGGCAAGAGGACTCTGATGAGTGGCCAGGGTAGATGCCCTTCTACTGCCCTCCTGGCCAGCCCCCTGGTACCCTCCAGAAAATTGAGGCAAACCCACTAACCAGAGAAGGGAACAGTGCCTACTGCCCACAGGCTGCTGACCACATGTGCAGTGCATGCTAAGGGCTTTATGTCTACCAGATCACTGACTCCTCAAAACCACCTTTAGAGGGAGATGTGGCTGCTGTTCCCATTTTACATATGGGAAACTGAGGCTCAGATGGCTAGTGAGTGGCAAATCTGAGCTGCATACCCAGGCCATGCTCTTTCCCCTGCATCTCAAAGCTTAGAAGACTCCTTTGCCATGGGGACCAGAGAGATGGATGTCATTTTGCACATGGAGGCATACGCATCGCATGAGGCTTTACTGGGCCTTACCTCCCCAACTTGGTATCCAAATGTCCAAAGCTGGCCCCTGGTACTATCACAACTACAGTGTCTGTCAGGGGTCAGGTGTGTTAGGATGACTAGGGAGCATGTCAGGGTTGTTTTTTTTTTTTTTGTTAATATTCTTCCAATTTTATTTTATTTTAAATGCTTCTTAAGTTCTTATTTTTAAATAATTTTAGACTTACATACTATACCACAAAACTCCTTCACTTGGCTTCCTCTAATGTTATCATTTTATATAACCATTGTACAACTATCTAAACCAGGAAATTAACATCAATAGAATACCATTAACTAATGCACACTTTATTTGACTATCATCAATTTTCCCACTAATATCCTTCCTCTGGTCAACAGGTCAGTTTAGACTGAGTTTAGTGTCTATCATGATGGTAGGTCTCCCCGACCCAGACTAGCATGAAGAATAATTATATACCCAGCCCTGGTGGCAGCCCCTGTTCGGGCAACCCCTGCAGATAAGGCCCAGGCAGCCCTCACCAGTACTGGCCAGGCCACACACACAGAGATAAGCAAATTCCTCCAAAGATATGCCAGGTTGGGTCTGAGACAAGTGGGGCAGGGGCCTCTGGGCTTCAGAACAATCTTGAACCTCAAAGAACTCAGGAGTTAGCTTGGTTTACAGGTAAGAGCCAGGGCAAACCAATTGTCCTCTTTCATCTGGAAAACAGAGGTAATAGTGCCTTCCTCAGATTTACAGTGGAGACTAGAGATAATATTTGTAAAGTGCCCACCATTCAATATGTAAAGGCTGCTTCCATCCTCTCTCAGACAGCGTAATCTAAGAAATTTTATTGTTAGACTACAACCAGTTAATGAGGGGAAAATCACAACTGGAGAGAAATTCTTGGAAGAGGGGATGAAAGGGCACAGAACATTCTTTTATCTGATTTGTCTACATTTGTCCCACCCTGTCTCAAAAAGGATTTAAGGGGGTTGGGGCTTTTAGAACAGTAGTAAAGAACTGCTCCCACTGGCCAGTCACTTCGATAGGCCTCAGTTTTTTCTCCTGTAAATGGGAACAATCCTTGCCTTCTCTCCCAGAAGGGTCAGGGTGGTGGAGAAGGCAAGGAGCCCGGACTGGAAGTGCGCAGAGGCTCCTCCCTGGATCCCCTGCCCCCAGCACAGGACAGCACAAGGGAATACATCTGTGTCAGGAACACAGAAACTAGCTCTGAAGTGCCCATCCACCCACAGGGACCACTTGGAAGGTGTCACAAGAGGGTATTTCCAGAGAGAAAAAGAGTGACAAGAACAAGAGAGAAGAGGCAGCTAGTGAAGATCAAGGTGGTGGGAGGAGGAGAGGGCAAGATTGGGAAGACCATACCATCCTTCAGTTTCTCGTCCTGGGGGAAGGGCCCATCTGGGAGCACGTCTGCAGCAATGAGGACTGTCCGGGAGTCCTCCAGCACCTGAAGGAACGCCACCTGGGCTGAGTAGCTTTGCAGAGGCCTTCACAGACCAGCCCCCCAGCTCCATTTACTTAAACCCTACTTCCAACCTTTTGTGCATGCAGTTTCCCCCTCACTGAACACCATCCCCTTAGGGAACTCCTACTCATCCATCAGTGCCCAGATCAAAGACGAGGCCTGCCATGAGCTGTCCCCTGTCTGCACACACCTTAAAGAGCCCCTTGAGCATGACCTCAAGGATCTTGTACTGCTGGTGGACATCATTCAGCTGTGCCAGGTTTTTCAGTGCCAACAGCTGCTCCCGTCGCTTCACCTCAAACATCTTCTTGTCTGAGTAGCATTAAGTTAAGGAGCTACACCCATAATCCTGCCTGGATAATCCAGTGGTCCTGATCCAGAGGGCCCATTCCTGACCAGCGAGTATCTGCAAGGGCCACAGATGCCCATGGCTGGGACCCCCTACACCTACACCCAGAACAAACTGTCTGAGAAGTGTACGAATCCTGCAATGTATCATTCGTCCATTTCACAGAGGATTCCACACCCAACAGCCTGAACACAACCCTTGGGACCTGGCTCCTGCCCTCCTCTTCCATGGTTTTCCCATCATCTCTCACAGCCACTCACTGTTCTCAGAACCTCTCCTCACACTATAGACTCTGCCTGGGATGCCCCTCACCCTTCTCCATGAGGTTCTATTCTTTCAAGACCCAGTCCAAAAGCCACAGCACAGTGTTTCTCCCTGCCCCCTCC
This sequence comes from Ceratotherium simum simum, assembly GCF_057802395.1. Lineage (NCBI taxonomy): Eukaryota > Metazoa > Chordata > Mammalia > Perissodactyla > Rhinocerotidae > Ceratotherium > Ceratotherium simum. Next base: position 8,877,025 of record NC_141924.1, read on the forward strand.
CATGTTCCATTAGAGTGCTGATCACCGAGTACAATGTGAGGCCAGTGAACACCTCAAAGCCAGGGACTAGTCCTGACTCACGTTTATGTCCCCAAGGCGTGACCCAGAGTAGGTGGCCCAGTAGGCCAGGGCCTGCGTCTCCTCCTCCCAGGGTCTCACCCACAAGGTGTAAGGTACATGTACAATCCTCAGAGCCCTCGTAGCTTGACAGATGTGTCTTGCCTTCTCCATTCAATATACGGGGAAAGTGAGGCTCAGAAGAAATTGACTTGATGAAAATCTGGTTAGAGCACCTTACCTTTTCTTCCCTGTTCTGTCAGCTGGGTCTGCTCCATCCCTGGAATCCCCCAAGGGGTTCTGGGTACAGAGAGACCTCATTTATAGACCTCTCAGAAACAGCTCATTAACCCCACCTCGAACCTCAAAGGATACAGATCTCCAGGCTTGGGTCCAGGGAGGTCCTCAGGGTGCCTGTGACTCCTGTCCCAGAAAGTAGCAGGACAAAGAGGAAGGCCAGGAACTGAAGAAGATCCATATCCAAGACCCTGGAGCTAGGGAGTAACCCAGAGAAAGGAGGTGAGACCCAGAGCTTGGTGCTACATAAAATAGAGAGTGAGGGCCGGCCCTGTGGCTTAGCGGTTAAGTGCGCGCGCTCCACTACTGGCGGCCCGGGTTCGGATCCCGGGCGCGCACCGACGCGCTGCTTCTCCGGCCACGCTGAGGCCGCGTCCCACCTATAGCAACTAGAAGGATGTGCAACTATGACATACAACTATCTACTGGGGCTTTGGAGGGAAAAAAAAAAAAGGAGGATTGGCAGTGGATGTTAGCTCAGAGCTGGTCAATATCATTCCCTCTCAACACCCCCATCCTGGCCTCCCAGGACCATATCTGGTCAAAGAGGCCCAGGCAGTCAGAGAGGACGTAAAACTTCTGGGGTTTCCCTCCTTCTCTGACTTCTATCATCAGAGAGAAAGAAGGGATGCAGGACAGGAAGGGAGGTAGCGTAGTCTTGGCATAAGAGGGCTGCTACTCACTCACTTTGGAGCCACAGGAACCACAAGCAACACGTGCTCCTATTCAGGCAACACTCTCCAACTATTTCCTGAGTACCCACCACGCTCTAGGCACTGTTCTAGAGCTGGGGATACAGCAGTGAACAAGACAAACAAAACGCCCTGCATTCGTGGTATTTACATCCCTAGTAGGAGTAAGATACAACCAACAAACGTGTAAAACAAGCACAGAAGGATGAGAGAGAGTGGGTGGGGTGCAATATTAAATACAGTGGTCAGAGAAGGCCTCACACTCAGATGACAGCTGTCCAATTTTACCCATGTGGAAACCAAGGCACAGGAAAGTGAGGCTGACTGCCCAGTCACTCATCTATTCCCAGGCTAAACTGAGTCTAAAGAACACAGGCTATCTCAGAGCTGGCGACTGTTCTACCAGGACACCTGCCCTAGGGGAAAGATGCTCAGTTATTGACAGTGAAATCTCACAGAGGTCATCCAAAGGACCGCCCCCACCCCATGCGGATAAAACGACTGAAGCCTAGAGATGAGTAATCAAATTCACCCAGGATGCCCCACCGCCCAATGTCACGCTCCAAACTCAAAGCAACCAGACCGGGGCTAGGGCAGAACTTGGGGCCAGGGGCATATCAGATATAATGACTGAAGCAGAGGAGAAGTGGGAAAAGAAAGCTGAAAAAGCAAACTGCGTGGGGCGCATCTTGCTTTCTCTACTGTTCCTCCCACTTATCCCGCCTCTCAACCCCGCTCCCCGCCCCGCGAGTCCCCAGAGCTCGGCGTGCGACTGTGAAGCCATTCTGCAGAAGAAGCATGCTGGTGGCGGGCCCTGAGCTGCTACCCGCGCTCGCGGACCCAGGTTGCTGCCCCGAGCCTTTGGGGCTCCCGGAGCGGAGAACAAGTCTTTCCAATAAGGAGAGGCGTGCGGGACGGCGAATCTCTTCCCATACCCCGCTGCGGCCGGTTCGGGGTGGCGGCCTGCCCGCCCAACGCCCCCGTCCCCACCTACCAGGCCGTGCGGCGTGGGAAGGGGCGCGCCCTCGATATGCAACTTGGCTCAAAGGTCCACCGCGCCACTAGCAAAGGCGCGCAACCCAAAAGTATCCGCGAGCTGCAGCTCGGGGACTGCCGAGCGCCGCCCCTCCCACCGCGCCGCTCCCGGCCAATGAGCGCGGGCCGCGACTGCAGCTCCGCTGACCTCACTTCCGACCCCGCCCGCCAGGCTCCGCACGAGTCGGGTACAGGCTTCCCGGGAGGCTAGTCCCGCCCGCCCTGCGCCCGGGCGCTCTATTAAGGTCGATTGGAGTTCAGTCTGCCTGGGGTCTTTGGCCACCTCAAGGGCGCGTTAGCAAACTGGGGCCCTGACCCCGGCCGGGCGGCCTTCCACGCGCCCTCCCCGAAATTGTTTCGCGAGTTGGCAGTATTGTTTAAACTGCAGTTGGCAAGATGAGTTTAGTGGGTCGTGACAAGCACTTTTTTTTTTTTTTTAAGTAACCTGCAGTGCAGAGTTGGCGTATCCCCTGCTTGCCCCCGGTCCACCAAGTTCTAAAGGAAGTTAGTCGGGAGCTTCCCCGTCCGTTCATTAGGACGGCGTTCAGCCCAGGTTTGTGCAGGGCCAGTACGGCCAGGCCTGGGGAGGAAGGGTGGTAGCCAGTTACGGCACCGGGGCCCTCGGCAGGCGGGCGGGAAAGGACCTAGAGGCCCACGTGGGCTGAGCTAGGACAGGAGCGGGCAGCTGTGGAGCGGAGAAATTAAAAGAACCGCACACGTGGGTAAACAAATACAAGCTCCGAGGAGGGCCAGGAGCCAGGGAAGGTCTAAGCTGGGACAGTTTCGCTCAGACAGGAAGGCTGAGAGGGATGACCTGCTCAGCTTCCTTGCCTGGAAATTGTACCTCTCTCCACCTTCCCGTGAGGTGAGGCAGCAGGGAAAGTGCCTCTCAGAGCACTTGGATCACAGCAGCACCAAACACATGGCCTTTCTCTGCCCTTGCAGCCCCAAGGATGGCCTGGCTGGTGTTTTCTGGGTACAACTGAGGCAACCAGCTGGCGCTGGTGCTCCTTATGTGTTACCAGAACAAATCCGTCCCCTCTCCCCCTGAGGAGGCCATCCATCCTGGCTGAGGAACCAGCTGGAGAAGCCAAGGTAAGTTGAGAGTGAAATGTTTTTGGAGAGCCCCACACAGGCATGTAAGTGCATCATTTTATTTCCTGATTCCATTTCAGCAAGGGAGTAAATGACTCCAGATGAATGGCTGCAGTTGTCATCCATTTCCCCAAACTATTGTGCCCTGGCTTTGTCTTCTCTAGGTCTCAGTTCTCTCTGTTTCTGGGCCTTCAAGTCCTGAGGGTCAGTCTCTGATGTGGGACAGGGATACAGCCACCCCTCCCAGGCAGCTGGCAGCAAAACATGAGAGGAGAACAGCAGAGAAGTGGGGCCAACCATGGGAGAACCACACTTCCAGAACCCAAAAAGGGCAAAAACGGTCAGACAAGAACCGAGGTGCCCCTAAGAATAGTGGGAGGGATTCTAAAACTGGGACTTGAACACCTGGGCTAGGTAGTTGCTATACAACAGAGAACTGTTCCAAGGGAGGGAGAAGGAGGAGAGCCAGGGAGGCAGCTGGTAGGCGTGAAGAAGAAGCACCCCCATACACACACACTTCCACACCAAAGTGTCTCTGGAGCACAACAACCCCCCAGAGGGCCTCTGACCACTGCCTACAACCCCAGGCTTTCTCAGGGACGTGCCAGTCACCTAGCACCCACTATGTTGGGCTGAGGGAAGCAGCTGTGCCAAGTGGAGTTGGGCAACTTTGTCCAAAGCTCTTGGGGAAGGACGAACTCCTTCCTGAGTTTGGTGATGTCGCTTTGGAGACAGGCAAATCTGGGGTCCAATCCTGATGGTATCACTGTGTGATCCTGGGCACATCATTTGACCTCCGTGGTCTAAGTTACAACTACATTAACACTCCTAGCTCTGTGAGGATTAGCTACAGTGCATGTAATGTGACTGGCCCTTGGTAGGAACTTAATAAACAGAACAAGTCATTGTCATTGCTATCACTGTTAATTATTCTCACCGACCCCTGCTTGCTTTAGAAGACAAGGCTGTAGACAGTACATCTCTCTGTCCTGAAGCATGATGCCACAGCCTCCTATAGCCTAGGTGACCTTGCCCAGGCCAAAGCTCCCAGATGCAAGAAAGGATACAGCATGTCCTGCAGGGGTGGCTGGGCCAAGGAGGCCCTGGGAAAAAGGTCCTCCAAGGAGGCCTGCAGGGTCTCGGCTGTGCTGTGATCAGCCAGGAGACCCATGCTCTGGACCTGAGGGGAGAAGAGGGCAAGGAAGACAGGCCTTCTCAGTGCCCACTCCATACAGGCCCTCTCTACCCTCCACCCGCTGCACGCCTGACCTCCCACTGGCTGCTGTGGCCAGAGCTCCCACCCTCCACAGGGAAGATGGCATGGAGGGTCTACCTCACAGTGGCTACACAGCATCCCCTTCTGACCCACCTGCAGGAAGAAGTCACGCAGAGCCTGGAGGGTGGTGTTCGAGAGGGCAGAGAGGTCAGCCAAAGCCGCGCCTTGCAAAACATGACCCACCTCGTCATGAGAGAGGACGCTGCTGCTCCGGAACCGCACAAACTGGCCCAAGAAGAGAAGCCCCAGACATGCAGTGATTTGGCATCTCCTTCAGTCATAGTCATTTCCTGTGCTTCTGCTGTGCTCAGCACTGGGCCTGGGACAGAGATCTGAAGTCCACAAAACCCTACCTTCGAGGAGCTCAGAGTTGGTGGGTAGGAGTGGGGTTGTGTCATGGAGAGTGGGATAAATGAGGCAGACTGGGAGACCCTGAGAGAGCTGGCCCTGCTGACCCCTTCAGTTCCCACCACCACCACCACCTGCCCACCACCCCTTGGCCATGCATCTCACACTCATGGCCAAAATGGACTATGTGTGGTTACACAAACACACCACCATGTACTTGTGTACCAGCTATTCTCACTTCACTACGTGGAATATGTTTCCTTTTCTGCCTATTAATCCTGCAAGCCTCAGCTAAAATGTTACCTTCACTGCTAATGTTCTTTCATTTTATTAAAGAAATACAGGCATTAATTGAGTGCTTATTACATTCTCATTCACTTCTCCCTCCCAGCTCTGGCAGAAGCAATTACTCTTTTCTCAGTGTTCCCACACCAACCACTGATTAATTCATTGATCCACTTGACTATCATTCACAGGCTCACTGCTTTGTTGTTTATTTAATGGGCACTAACTGCGTGCCAAGCACTTAGCATGTCTTCTACTGTACTCTACCACTAATAACATCATATTTTAACTATTAGTTTCCTTGTCTATCTTCTCTAGACTGAGGGCCCCTTAAAGGCAAAGCATTTGGTTCATCGACATCTTTGGTACCTAGCATAGGATCTGGCATATAGTAGGCAGCCCTGGTCAATGTTTCATGAGTGAGTGAATGAAAGAGAGTGTCCAGGTCTTCTGAGGCAAGATGTGGGCATTAGAGAAACTCTCTGAGCAGGCCTCTTGTAGAGTAAAGGCCTGCCCAGCCTCTCTACCTTCTTTGAGGATTAGGGTTAGCTAAAGTAAGGTGTCCCTGGCCTCCTCAGGACCACCTAGCTCATGACATTTTTTTTTTTTTAATAATTTTATTTATTTTTTCCCCCAAAGTCCCAGTAGATAGTTAGATAGTTGTATGTCATAGCTGCACTTCCTTCTAGTTGCTGTATGTGGGACGCAGCCTCAGCATGGCTGGAGAAGCAGTGCGTCGGTGCGCGCCCGGGATCCGAACCCGGGCCGCCAGCAGTGGAGCACGCACACTTAACCACTAAGCAACGGGGCCGGCCCTCATGACATTCTTCAGACCACAAGACCATCCTTTCTGTGCTTACCAGAGTCATGAGCCTCAGGATCTCAGGTCTAAGGAAGGAATTCTCTCCAGCATCCAGGAGGGTAAACAGCAAAAATCGATTCCAGGGCTGGGAGGCCACATGGAGTGCTACGGGAAACATCAGTCACCGTGGGTTGTTAATGCTGTTTTTCCAAAGGCCTTGGGACATTGCTAAAGAGGATTTTCTCCTATTGGCTCAAAAAGGGGCTGCTCAGCTAGAGGCAGGGCATTGGACAAGCTGACCCCAGGAGGTTTCTTTCTTTGGGCTTCTATCCATCTATGCTGCCTGGCTCAGGGAGACGACATATCCCACTATTGTGGGAAGCAGGCAACAAGAAGGGCTCTGGCACTTAAGAGCTTTGTGACCTTGGCTGGGCAAGTTACTTGACCTTTGTGAACCTTAGTTCCTCATCTGTATAATGGGCATGACAGTGCCCTTGCAGTGTTGTTAAAAGAACTGAACAAAATGAGTGTGAATCACAGAACAGGGGATGGGACTCTGGAGCAGGCGGGTGGCAGGGGCTGGCCCCCTCCAATCTCCCCCATGGGAACATCAGAAAATGGAGAGGCTTTCTACCGACATCTGGGCTCCGGGCATGCAGGTAGTCAAGCAAGGCCTCCAGGCAGCCAACACAGGCATGGGACAACAGAGGGTCCTTCTGCAAACAAACAAACAAAACCCACAAAAGTTCATGTTAGATTTTGCTACCAATGAGTTTTGCTGCCAACCAAGAAAAAACATTTGGTTTTCAGAATAATTTGGATTTTAGAATTTTGGATTTGAGATTGTGGCCCAGTATTTAATCAAGAAACGTTTGTTGGTTTCATCTCTCACCCACACACAGAGCACAGTGCTTATACTAGTGATTTACCTACCTGCTTTGTTTCAGAAAAAGAGACGAGCCCTGGGCCCCACTAAGAGTTTCAGGGATTACAGACTCTGTAAGAGCCTCACAGTTTATCTGAGCCAGTGGATTTCAACCTTTTTTTAAAGCAGCAGAGCCTTTCACTGAACAAAATGTTATGCTCTAATAAGCATATCAAAAGATCTCATTATTATCAGTCATTAGGAAAATGCAAATTAAAACCACCATGAAATACCACTACACACCCACCAATAGCTAAAATTAAAAAATCTGAGAATACCAAGTGTTGGCCAGAATGTTGAGCAACTGGAACTCTCATATACTTCTGATGGGAAGGTAAAATGGTGTAACAACTTTGGAAAATAGTTTGATGGTTTCTTATAAAGTTAAACATACTTACCATATGTGATAGGCAGAATTTTAAGATGGTCCCATGACCTTTGCTCCCAGATGTTACTCCTGTGATTATGTTACATTTTATGGCAAAAAGGAGACTGTTTTGAGTGGCCCCAATATAATCACACCAGCCCTTTAAAAGCAGAGTTTTCTCTGGCTGGAGGCAGAAGAACCATTGAGACTGGAAGTGTGAGAAGGACTCAAAGTGCATTGCTGATTTGAAGATGGAAGGGCCCATGTGAAAAAGAATGTGGGCAACCTTAAAGAGCTGAAAAGAGGCCCCTGAGGAGGAAGCTGATTCTTTCCCAGATGTCCAGATAAGCACCTAGCCTAGCCAACACCTTGATTACAGCCTTGTGAGACCCTAAGTGAAGAACCTGGTCCAGCCCACCCAGACTTCTGATATGGAGAATTGTGAGATAATAAATGGGTGTTGTGGGGGCTGGCCCCTTGGCATAGCGGTTAAGTGCGCGTGCTCCGCTGCTGGCGGCCTGGGTTCAGATCCCAGGCGCGCACCGACACACAGCTTGTCAGACCATGCTGTGGCGGCGTCCCATATAAAGTGGAGGAAGATGGGCATGGATGTTAGCTCAGGGCTAGTCTTCCTCAGCAAAAAGAGGAGGATTGGCACAGATGTTAGCTCAGGGCTGATCTTCCTTACACACACACAATAAATAAATAAATATTTAAAAAATAAATAAATAAAAAAAATAAATGGGTGTTGTGCTAAGCCATTAAGTTTGTGGTACCTTGTTACACAGTAATAGAAAACTAATATGTCATTTGACCCAGCAATCCCACTCCTAGGTATTTTTTTTTTTTTTATAATTTTATTTATTTATTTTTTCCCCCAAAGCCCAGTAGATAGTTGCATGTCACAGGTGCACATCCTTCCAGTTGCTGTATGTGGGACACGGGCCCAGCATGGCCTGAGAAGCGGTGCGTTGTTGCGCGCCCAGGATCCGAACCCGGGCCGCCAGCACCGGAGCGCATGCACTTAACCACTAAGCCACGGGGTCGGCCCCCCACTCCTAGGTATTTACCTAAGAGAAATGAAAACATACATCCACACAAAAACTTGTACTTCAGTATTAAGAGCAACTTTATTCATAATAGCCAAAACCTGGATGTCGCAAATATCTATCAATAGGTGAATGGATAAACAAATTGTGGTATAGCCATATAATGGACTCCTACTCACCAATAAAAAGAAATGAAGTACTGATATACACAACAATAAAGCATTTCATTAAAGTATTAAGCTAAGTGAAAGAAGCTAGACATGCAAGACCACATATTGTATGAGTTCATTTATATGAAATTCTAGAAATGGTAAAACTATAGTGACAGAAAGCACATCAGTGTTTGCTGAGGGAAGGGGACGGGGAGAGGGGACTGACTACAAAGGGGAACAAGGGAACTTTTTGGGGTGATGGAAATGTTCTATATATCATGATTGTGGTGGTGTTTACAAAACTGTATATATTTGTCAAAACTCATTTAATTATACACTTAAAATCGGTGAATTTAATAAAATTCATGTAAGTTATAGCTCAATAAAACTGATTTTTTTCTTTTAACTGATTTTTTTAAATGTAAAAACAAACTGGCAGAAAAATCCTATGCTCTTCTCATGCTATTCTTTGGAAGGCAGCAACCTGGTGGTTAAGTGTATGGAGCAGATTTGGGTTTGAATCCTTGCTTAGTCACTTACTATCTGTGTGACCCTGGCCAAGGTTGCTTAATCTTGCTGAGTGGGGATAAAAAGATTACCTGGGTTGCTGAGAGGGTTAGATGAGAAATGGATATAGAATGTTTAGCCAGTGCTCCACACAGAGTAAACACTCAAATGGTGAATATCTTAGTGAAATGCCTAACAGGGGAAACACTTCCCCTCTTTAACAACCCCTGAGTCTCCTCCACAGAACCCCTAAGGCCTCCAGGGCACTCAGCTTGAAGTGGTTGAGCTAATCTGCTCACCTCATTCTACAGCTGAGAAAACTAAGGCCCAGAGAGAAAATACTTGACCTGAGGACACCTGGCTAGTAGATGGCAGGTCTAGAATCAAATCCTAGACCTTGTGGTCTTTCTCCATCTCCAATCTAAAATTAACACTTAACCAGTGGGCATTTCCAGCTTCTTCCCAGGAACCCAAGACCACACAGCCATGGGCCAGCATGTCCCGGCTTCCCCACCCGGTGAGGAGCTGTGACCCTAGTGCCACTCTCTGACCCTGTACCCATATTACCCCATACAACCAGCAAGGGCCCCCCTGGATGGTGGGTGAGGAGCTGGGGCCGCTGGGTGCTAGAAAAGCCAGGAAACTACCACTCAGGTAACAATGACTCCTGTTCACAAGATGCACTTCCTGGGACACTGAAAGTACATGGATTTTGTAGTCAAAAAGACTTAGATTTGAATCCTGACCTAAAAGTGTGTGACCCTACAACTTACTCAACATCTCTGGGACTCTGTTTCCTTGTCTATAAAACTGAGATGATAATTTCTACCTTATAGAGAAGTTATGATGAATAAATAACGTATGTCAAGTGCTTGCACAGAGTAGGCACTCAGTAAATGTCCTCTCCCCTTCCTCCCCACTCCTACTCTCCTAGAAACCTTTTTTTTTTTTGGTGAGGAAGATCAGCCCTGAGCTGTCATCCATGCCAATCCTCCTCTTTTTTTGCTGAGGAAGACCGGCTCTGAGCTAACATCTATTGCCAATCCTCCTCCTTTTTTTTTTTCCCCAAAGCCCCAGTAGATAGTTGTATGTCATAGTTGCACATCCTTCTAGTTGCTGTATGTGGGATGCGGCCTCAGCATGGCCGGAGAAGCGGTGCGTCGGTGCGCGCCCGGGATCCAGGCCCGGGCTGCCAGTAGCGGAGTGCGCGCACTTAACCGCTAAGCCACGGGGCCGGCCCTCTCCTAGAACCTTAACCTGACGTCAACATCTGCTCTTCTAGGAATGATCCTTGAGATCAAAACCTCAAGTCTTGTAAAACTAATTAGCTCACTGATTTCCAATGTGATAACAACACATTCCATCCCACCCCAATCAGAAAGCCAAGTCTGAGCACAAAGGATATCTGTCTCTTCCCTGCTCAGGCTCCCCACAGATGTAGCAGCTGGACTGGAATCAGAGAAGTAAGCCTGAAAGAGCACTAAAACCATCTGACCCTACTTAGCAAATTATAGAAAGCAAAACCAACCAGTCCAGAGAACCTCATTCTGAACTTCCAGGTGCAGAGCCAAATGAAGACATGTAGCTGCTTTGAGCGGGCTAAGCCACTGTGCCTCTTCAAACCTGATACTTGTTAACACCTGTTTAACGCATACTTAAAAGTGTGGCTGAGCACTGGGGCAGCAGGGCTGGAGAAGCAGCCTGTGGAAGCGCTTCTCTCCCCTCACTCAGCTCACTCCTCTCAGCCAGTCCAAAACCCTGCAATCTCACTCTCCTCCAGAGATAGGGACCACCAAGAGCATCCCCCTGAACTCACATTTCCTTTCCCAGAGTAGCACCCACCTCTCCCCTCCACCAACTTCTCCCCATGGAAGGAGGAGTGACTAGTCCAACTGATACTCTGAGAGGAGAAACACACTCAGCTCAGCCTCTACAGCAGACTCTCATTTGAACCCACTGTCTACAGAGTATGCTTTGGTCTACTCTTGGCCAAAGGGTAGGCTTACCAGGAGCTGGGGCATGAAGTCCCAGGGTTGTCCAGCTTTTCCTGTGACTGGCTAAATACATTTAATTCTGGGGTGAGGTTGTTGGAAGGCCACTGTGGCCATATATACAGCCATTTTCTCCCAATGGCCTTACCAATAAAATGGAGGTTTTGATCTTCATCTGATTTCTGTGTATACTACACAAATAGTTTCAAATTGGGAAATAGTGGGGTATGGGACCAGAGCACTCCTCATTAGCCCTCTAATCTCAATCAGGGTTTGTCTCACCTCTGCCCCAAATACTTTAAATTTTTTTTTCCCCCCGAAGCCCCAGTAGATAGTTGTATGTCATAGTTGCACAGCCTTCTAGTTGCTGTATGTGGGACGTGGCCTCAGCATGGCCAGAGAAGCGGTCCGTCGGTGCACGGCCGGGAACCGAACCCGGGCCACCAGCAGCGGAGTGCGCGCACTCAACCGCTAAGCCACGGGGCCGGCCCTGCCCCAAATACTTTATGCAGTATTTCCTTCTAATCACACACGATTCCTGGAGTTCTAGACAATATGATGTTTTTTTCATTACATCCCCAGAGCTATTTGTGCTCCTGACAGAATGGACTACCTCCCAGCTCTGCCCAGGAAATGGACCTCTGGGAAATGGTTTGAGAACTTCATTTGCTCTGCTCTTCCTCCACCTCTTCCCAGCAAATCCTTTATGTCTAACCCAAGGTCACTTCACAAGTTCTGTGACTGTTGCAGTCACATGACCTCTCTGAGCTGCAGTTTTCTATCTCATAGGGCTGGCTTATGTGAGAACCACATGAAATCATAGGCATGAAAGGGCTTGGGAAACTGAAAAGTGCTAAAAACTGTATGATGTTTGCTGACACTGCTATTTTTAATTCTACTTCCAGTTGTCTTCACCTCATTGACTTGACTCTATCATCCTACAGTGCACTCCTGGACCTCTGTTTCATGAGTATTCCCTTCCCCAAGACAGAATCCCAGCAGTGGAAGAAACCTTAAGGGTTACACAAACCAACACCCTTCCAGCCCTCCAGCAGGAGTGCTTGCTGGAGACACCTGGTTTCTGCTTAGAAACCCCCAGCCACAAGACACTCCTCTCCATTCCTCCCAAGGCAGCCCACTCTACTGTTAACACAGTCCTGGCCATGAGAAAGGGCCTCCTCCTGTAACCTCTAAGACCAGTTCACACTGACCCCATCTTATCAACAGAAGGTTTTTCAGGGCCAAGCCAAAAATTTGCAAGTCACGTAGCCAGGGCACGCACAGAAGAGAAAATCTTGACCTGAAATGACACCAGAATCAAAGATTCTCCCCACCAAGGAGCCAAAGGACCAGGACACAACTGGAACTTGAAAGTCCGACTCTTATCAGAAGCGAGGGGTCCACTCTAGGAAGATCTGGTGTTAAAGCCTCTTCCACATCTTACCATAAATGTTTAAAGCCCTCCAATTGAAACCTGCCCCACTAGCGTTTCTGTGGTACCACATTTCAGCATACCAGCCTGTTCTCCCTAACCTCTTAAATTTTACCCCAAACCCTGAATCGGGGAGACAGATTTGAGAGCTTTGCCTCCTGTCTCCTTGCTGGTCAACCTCACAATAAAGCCTTATCTTTTCTCAAAAGCTGATGCCATAATAATTGGCTTTTTTTTTTTTTAATAATTTTATTTATTTATTGTTTTTTACCCCAAAGCCCCAGTAGATAGTTGTATGTCACAGTTGCACATCCTGCTAGTTGCTGCATGTCGGACGCAGCCTCAGCATGGCCGGACAAGCGGTGCGTTGGTGCGTGCCCGGGATCCGAACCCAGGCTGCCAGCAGCGGAGCACGTGCACTTAACCGCTAAGCCACGGGGCCGGCCCAATAATTGGCTTTTTATGCATATTGGGCAGGGGGAGTATCCCAATTTTGTGCCGTAACACTCCTGTCTTCCTGCAGCTCTACCCACCAGCCTAGGTCTCCATCTCCAAAGAAACTCAGAACAAACACTTCATTTCTACTCTGAAGACATTCAGAGATTTACAGTCTTGTGCCCCTCTGAGAACTAAGCAGACGGGAAGTCAGCCTCAGCTTCTTCCCACCACTCCCATGGCACCCAAATCACTCCAGTGACCAGTGCCCTTCCTCAGACCCCTCTGCTGCCACTGACCTGCTCTCTTCCCCCCATGTGACCCAGCATAGTGAACCCTGGACAGCCTCTCCATCCTCACTTCAACTAACACTTCTCTGTGCTGTGCTCTATTCCTGGGGGAATGGAGGCTGTTCTCATAGGCCCAAATTGCTTAATGCTGAAAGACTCCTTTTATTTTGCAGATAGAAAAAATGAGGATCAGTAAGAAGTGACTTGCTAAACTCCTTCAGAGTTAGAAGCTGGGCAGGGCTACAATGCAGATCTGTGTGACTCTGACCAGTGCTCCTTCCATTGCATTGCACTGGGCCACCTCAGACCGCTGAAGATTCTGCACACTGCCAGCATTCAGTCTGTGATGCCATGTGACTGCTTTGACCCAGAGATGTCAGGGAGGACCAGCACCCAGTGCCCTAGCTTAGGCCTCATTGTCATTTTTTTCCCTTTGATACCATTTGTTTTGTGTGTGAGAGAGGAAGATTAGCCCTGAGCTAACATCTGTTGCCAATCCTCCTCTTTTTGCTGAGGAAGATTGGCCCTGGACTAACATCTGTGCCCATCTTCCTTTACTTTATATGGGACGCCATATAAAGCCACAGCATGGCTTGACAAAGCAGTGCATCAGTGTGCGCCCGGGATCCAAACCTGCGAACCCTGGGCCGCCACAGTGGAGCGTGCATACTTAACCGCTGCGCCACTGGGCCGGTCCCTGATGATACCATTTTTTAAATTAACAGCTTTAATAAGCCAATGTTACTGCAATAAAAAAAAATTTTTTAATTAAAAGAAATAAAATAGCTTTATTGAGATATAATTCACAAACCATAAAATTCATCCTTTTAAAGGTATAATTCAGTAGTTTTAGTATATTCACAGAGTTGTACACCTTTGTAATTCCAGAATATTTTCATCATCCCAAAAAGAAACCCCATACTCATTAGCAGTCACTCTCTATTGCCCCACCCTGCCCCCACCAGTCCTAGGCAACCATTAACTACATTCTGTCTCTACGGATTTGCCTATTCTGGGCATTTCACATAAATGAAATCATTTAATATGTGGCCTTTTGTGTCTGGCTTCTTTCACTTAGCATGTTTTCAAGGTTAATCCATGTTGTAGCATGTCAGTACTTCATTACTTTTTATAGCCAAATAGTTTTCAATTGTATGTATATACAGTTTGTTTATCCATTCATCAGCTGATGGACATTGGGGTTCTTTGCACTTTGGACCTATTATGAATAGTACTGCTATGAGCATCTGTATACAAGTTTTTGTGTGGACAAATGCTTTCAATTTCCTTGGGCACATACCTGGGAGTAGAACTGTTGTGTCATATGGCAATGCTATGTTTAGCTTTTTGAAGTACTTCCAGGCTGTTTTCCAAAGTAGATGCACCATTTTACATTCCCAACAGCAAAGTAGAGGCACCATTTTACATTCCCAACAGCAATGTATGAGGGCTCCAATTACTCCACATCCTTCCCAACATTTAGTATTATCTGTCTTTTTGATTTTAGCTGTCCCAATGGGTGTGAAATGGGCCTCTGTCATTCACTTGGGTCATTGCAACAATCTCTTGCTCAATAGTCCCCTTGCCTCCAGGCTTTCTTTTCCTACTCATACCTACTGTGGCTGCCAGAGTGATCTTTCAAAACCACAGTCTGATAGATTCCTTCTATAGCTCCCCACAGCACTTCTTAGCCTGGCACATAAGGCATTGCCCAATCTGGCCCCTGCCTAGCTTTTCAGTCTCTTCTACTTCTCACCACACCCCCACACACCACTATGCACTTTCATATTATGTGATTTTTGCTCATGCTGTCCTCCCTGCCTGGAATGTCCTTCCCTCTACCTCTACCTAACACCATTCAAGGCTGACTTCAAATGTCACCTTCTCTGTGAAGCCTCCTCTGACCCCCAACGCAGGGGAAGTTTTTGCCTAAAAGAAGCTTAGTTTTACAGAAGACAGAAAAGCCAACTACTGACCGTATAATAAAATATGCTAAATGTAATCCTCAATACAGGGCTGAATAAACCATTCTGGGAGCTTCGGAGAGAGAGACTTCCACTATTCTTGGATTACTGTGGAATAAATGTTTACTGAATGTATGAATGATTGAACAAATAAAGAGCTATTTTTAAACAACAAACCTGAGGGAGGCTTAACTCCAGTCCTGAGGGAAGGACAGAAAAACAGAATGACTCTTCCACATACTTCCTGAGGTCCTGGGCAGTGACAGAAGGGATACTGTGGCTGAAAGCAAAAGGCTAGGGAATTTCTCAGGAGTGTGGCAGTGACAGAAAGGAGGAAGGGGCTACTTGGTCCTGTTCGCCAGGCAGTAACAGGGACAGGGACTGTGAGGCTAAGGCAGGCTTCTCACCAACACTCTCCTATCACCAGTGTAGGCCCAGGAGCCTCTGCATGAGGGCTTCATGAGTTACTCCAGTTGGTTCCCTCTCCAGGGAGTGCTGAGGGCAGTCAAAAACTTCCAGAGACAAATACTGTTTGATTCTACTTATATGAGGTAACTGGAGGAGTCAATTTCATAGAGACAGGAAGTAAAATAGTGGTGGCCAAGGGCTGGGAGGAGCGGGGGTGGGGTGCGGAGACGGTGGCAGGGGGAATGGGGAGTTATTGTTTAATGGGGACAGAGTTTCAGTTTGAGAAGATGAAAAAGTTCTGCAGATGGATGGTGGTGGTGTTACCACCACAATGTGAATGTACTTAATGCCACAGAACTGTACACTTTAAAATGGTGAGTTTTGTTATGTATATTTTACCACAATTAAAAAAAAAACAAAACTGCCAGAGGTAGAGGAGAGTGTCACAGGCCTGGTGACACCATGCTCTTGGGCAGGGGAGGTGAATGGGAATGGTGCTACAATAAATCACTGGCCCCTTAGTGTTTAGGTTATCAGTTTGAAGACGGCTTTTTACCACTCAAGGCGTAGTTCAAATGCAACCTCTCCTGTGGAGCCTTCTTTGATTGTGCTTCCTACAATCTGTGGGTGCTTAAACGGCTGGAACTGTGTCATATTCATTTCTATGTCCTCATTCATTCATTCACCACACATTACTGGATGCCAATTCTGTGCCAGCCTTTATGCCGGGTATTGAGTTTAAGGGAATCATTTTTCCCTCATGTTCTCAATATTAAAACAGGAAGTTCAGCCCTTTCAGAAACATTGGAGAGAAAGCGTTTGCCCTCCCTCCCACCCTTAACCGGCTCTTTCTCACCCAAGGAGAGATTTACCTAACAGGTGAGATGCTAGCTTAATGTGTACTGTGCCCTCAGGGCAGGATTAAGGTATTATAGGTCATGCTCCCATGAACTTAAACTCTTAAGATCTTGGCCAGCTGGCTAAGGGTCCATAATGAAAACACAATTTTCCCACTTATGGGCTCCTGGTCTGGCCTAGGGGAAGGAAGGTGGTTTAAAAGCTCCTTTTGGGGGCCGGCCCTGTGGCTTAGCGGTTAAGTGTGCGTGCTCCGCTACTGGCAACCCGGGTTCGGATCCCGGGCGCGCACCGACGCACCGCTTCTCCGGCCTCATGGCCACATCCCACATACAGCAACTAGAAGGATGTGCAACTATGACATACAACTATCTACTGGGGCTTTGGGGGAGGAAAAAAAAGGAGGAGGATTGGCAATAGATGTTAGCTCAGAGCCGGTCTTCCTCAGCAAAAAGAGGAAGATTAGCATGGATGTTAGCTCAGGGCTGATCTTCCTCACAAAAAAATAAATAAATAAAAAGCTCCTTTCGGATAGAATCGATAAAGCTAGTATTGTAAAATGTTAATGGTAGATCTAGGTGATTGATATAAGAGTGTTCACTATAAAATTCTTTCATCTTTGCTGTATATTTGAAAAATTTCAGACTAAAAAAAGGCCCATTCTTAAGTCCCAGCTACATTCTGCTGTGTGTTTATCAGGAATAAAGGCGATGTTTTGGTTCTCATCTGATTCCTGATTTCTGAATTGGTTTTGAACCCACAAGGGGAACAAGACACAAAGATTAACCAGACACAGACCCTACCTTGAGGAGCTCACAGCCTGAGGAAGACAGATATGAGAACAGGAACTTACAACAGAGAGAGCTAAGTGCTACAATATGATAGAAGTTTGATCCATAAAGAGCACACAGCCTTGTGCATAGATGTGCTGGCAGGACAAGACTCAGCAACCACAGAGCCAGCACAGGGCCCACTCCTGGAGCATCCTCCATCTCCTTACATTTCTCAACTTCCCCCACCTTTTGCACAGGCCCAGTGAGGCTCAATCCTTGAACATAATCTCCCACAATCAACAGCCATATCATAGACATGTGCAGTCATTATCTGGGCACCATGTGGAATCTACTCAAATCAAGGCTCCCAACCCACCCCCAGGAAGTCTCTGCAACTCCTCTCACTCATTTGCTGGCTCCCCCCGCCTCTCCTCCTCTTGCTCCATGAATGCCTTGCCATCAGATCAGACCATGTGGATCTCTGACTGTCTTGGGCAAACTCCAAGAGGCAGTAAAAGAGAGTCCAAGTCTACCTAAAACAGCATAAAAGACTGGGGCTTTGGTCAGCCTACAGTGACCAGCTCATACTTGAAAATAATAGACAATAAGCTCCTTCAAAGAGAAGAAAGTCCTGGGGAACCAAGGGTGGGAAACAGGCCACAAGGCCAGGGACAGGGAATGAGTCCATATCAGAGAACGAAATGATGCTGCTATCAAGATCAATTCCATCTCTGATGCCCCCTGCCCTTGGGGACCTAGGACAAGTCACTTGGTCTTTCCAGCACAGCTCAAGCACCTCCCCCAGGAAGCCTTCTCTGATAGCTAGCCCCACACTCACCCTCCACCAGCCTATTAGCTACGTCCTGTGCCACCACAGTGCTGTGCGTCCCTTTAGCCCAGCACTGACCACACTGAGTTATCACCTCCTGTCTACATGGCACCATCCCCACACCCCAACTGTTAACTCCTCAAAGGTAGGCACCTGACCTATCTCCATGCCCCCACACTCTTCATAGTATGTGATGGCTCGACAAGCAATGATTTCCAAGAGTCCTCTAAGCTGTAAAAGACAAACCCCTCGGGGGTGTTTTGTGTTTTGCTTGCCCAGGATCCATTCCTCCTTCTTCTGGGAACAATTTTCTTCTGTGGAACGATCCCTCTCTTATGTTCATGTGGGTTATGGACAGCTGACCATATGCCCCAGCCTCCAGGGCACTCACTCAAGCCAGGTCAATCAGAGCATCCCACGCCCTGGCTATAGTGATTGGCACATTACCCAACCAGGCTAATGAGACTCAATTCTGGGGACTACTGGGAAAGAGAAACTTGCTGCTGGAAGGATATAAGACAGAAGCTACTGTTGGTCATCCTACCATTCCATGAGAATAAAGCTGACAAAGAGAAATGCAGAGCAACGAGATGAAGACAGAGTTCTGATGACATTGTCTGAACCTCTGGGATCCAGCTGTGCCTGAAGCCAGTATCAACCCCTGGACTTCTTGGTTATGAGAGAATTTGAGTTTCATTCTGTCACTGTAACAAGTCCCAATCAATCCACCCTCCAGGCCTGGTGGGAATACCAGGCTCTTGACAGGCAGCCACCCCTTCCTGCTCTTGCCCTGGCAGAAGCAGGCTCCACCGCCAGGGTCCCACTCAGCAAGAGCCTTACCTGCACCAGGAGGTTCTGCAGTCCAATGACCAGGGACAGCACTTGTGACGTTCCCAGTGGAGCTAGGACAGTGTCCTCAGGGGCTGGTGGTGGCTGGGTGCCTGAAGGCACCAGGGCCACCAGGATAGAGGAAAAGCTTTGTTGTAGAGCTGTCCGCAGGAAGCGTAAGATGGCAGCTGAAAGCAAGAAACTCCTTACACCCAGTTCCTGCCTCCTTCCCTACCTCCCACCAGCTCTGTCATAAGGGGAAGACAATGGAGATAATAAAGGCTAGTCTGGGAAGGGTGGTCCCATCTCAGAATCTAGGGAAAAAGCTTATTTTTTCCTACTAGAGGCCCCAAGACCCACACCTGAGAGCAGCGCAGCCTTTTTCTTTGGAAAGCTGAGGGCCTTCAATACTTGGTCCAGTTCCACGGACAGTGTCTGGTGAACCTGGCAGGGAAGGGGTAAAGGGATAACCCCCACATTCTGGGAGCTTGGGCAGAACATAACCTGCCTCAATATCTCTTCTACCCACCCACATACCTGCTGCATCCAGAAGGGCAGAGGAGGCCACACAGAGTCTTGTGAGCCTCACCCGTCCTGAATTTAGGAGTGTGAGGAGGAAAACCAAGCCCGTACCTGGAGAACCCTTTTCTCAAATCTCCTCCATCCTCAAGGACCTCCTCCACCAGGGAGCCTTCCCTGGCCATCTGTGGTTCAGTCTCTGCCTCAGCCAACCATCCACCCAACTTAGATCTGGAGTCAGACAGCCCAGAATCAAAATCCTGGCTCTACCATTTGCCAGCCGTGTGGCCATGGGCAAGTCACTGCACTGTACCTCTCTCAGCCTTCCTCACTTTCTTCATCTATAAAATGGAGACAATGCACCAGCTTTCACTCCCTCCAGAGCTATTGTGAACAGGAGAGGATCAGCATTGGTGAATGTGCTCCTTAACGTCAAAGCAATGTCCATGGGGCTGGCCTGGTGGTGTAGTGGTTAAGCTTGCACATTCCACTTCGGTGGCCCAGGGTCCACCAGTTTGGATCCTGGGCATGGACCTATTCACCTCTCATCAAGCCATGCTGAGGTAGTGTCCCATATAGAAGAGCTACAACTCTACAACTATGATACACAACTATGTACTGGGGCTTTGGGGAGAAAAAAGAAAAAAGAGGAAGATTGGTAACAGATGTTAGCACCAGGCCAACCTTTCTCAAAAAAAAAAAGGGGGGGGAAATGTCCAAACTGAGGGGTTAGTTGGGGTGGCAGGTTCAAAGCTGTGAGTTCGCTCTGCTCTCCTCATTCAGAACACAAGCTGCCTGAAGGCAGGAACTTCTCCTCTGCTTGGATCTATCACAGTCTGGCACAAAGCAGTTCCTCAAAAGTGTTTGTTGGCTGGTGTAATCAGCAGGTTCTAGGCAGAAGAACCAACTTGTACAAAGGTAAGGAGTTACCATACTAATGTAAGATGTTAATAGAAGAAACTGGGTAGGGGTTATATAGGAACTCTGCTATCTGCTCAATTTTTCTATAAATCTATGACTGTCCTAAAAACAAAGGCTATTAAAAATCAATGAATCAATCAAAAACAAACAAACAAAGGTATGGAGACCTGAAAGAGCACAGCTGACTGGGAAAAGAGCAAACACTTGGTCAGAGGTCAGGGAAGGAGGGTGGAAGGGCAGAAAGTAAGGCTGCAGAGGGGCCAAGTAAGAAGGGTCTTGGCGGCCACGTGGAAGACAAAAAGGCTGCTGAAGGAGTGTGTGCAAAGGGGAAGTGCAGACAGACTGTGGCTGCAGGGATAGGAGATTTAGAGGAGGGGAGAGGCTAGGAGATTGTGAATAGGCCACATTAGTGGTGAGGACAAACGATGAGGCCTGAGCTAGGCCTGGGGAGGACTTAGAGTGGAGGCAGTTAGTGGGTAATTGGCTAGGAGTGAGCTGAGGGCCAGGGCAGAGCCAAGGACAAGGTGCAGGCTTCCACCCAGGCAGATGACTGCAGGGGTCTGAGTGGGCCCAATGCCTCATGCAGAAAAGGAGGAAAGGTTCCTGTCCCAAATCAATGCCATGGGCAACAACCTGCAGATCTGCTATAGCCTATATCTGCCACAGCTTGCAGCCACCCTAGAGGCCAAACTTGAACACTGACTTCACAGCTTGCCACTCAGCACTTCAAGGTCACAGGCTGGCTTCTGCCTCCCTGTCCAGTCTGACAGTCCACTTCCTACATTCTAGCCACACAGCACCTCACCACTCTCCAAATATGTACACCACGTCCTAACATTGTGCAGCTTCATGCCTTTGCTCATATTGTTCTCTTTACCTGGGATGCCTTTCCTCACTCTTTGCCTGATATAATCTTCCTTACCTTTCAAGGCTTTGCTTAAAGACTACAATACAAGTTCCTGAAGTGTAGAGTACATGCTGTATTCATTTTTTATTCCTCTGTGCCTAGAATACAGGCTGGCATGTAGGTGATCCATGTGTGCTAAATGGGTTAATGTAAACCAAGCTGACATCAAACCAGGATGTTTTCCCCCATTTTGTAGGCAAGGAAACTGAAGCTCAGAGAGTTAAATACCTTGCTGAGGTTATACAGCTAGTAAGCCACACAGCTGAGACCAGAACTCAAGATCTTTATCACTCCTTTATGTGCCCCAAAGCCACAGGGGTTAGAGACTAACCTGCAGACTGCCATTGTGCTGCTGGGCAGAGAAGGAGGCAGTGAGCAGCCAGGCGGAGCAAAGCAGTGCTGTCCCGGGAGAGCCCGCCTCGGCCCAGGTGAGCGCCAGCATCTTCTCCAGAAGCTTTATCAGGGCCGTGCTGCTCAGGAGCACTGCAGCAGCTGTGGAGGGTCCAGCAGGGCAGGGGCCACATGAGTTACACAGGAGCCCCAGCTCAGTGCCACCACGATGGTTAGTTAGCACCCAACGGGGGCTTCACAAAGATGTGGTGAATGAAAAAAAGGATCAGCTTGAGGCTCTAAGGGTTCCAGCGTCATTCCAGAACTACAGGTTATCAGAACCAGAAAGGACCTCATGACATCTGATCCAGCCACATCCACCTCATTTATATTTTTAAGATGGAAAAACTGAGGGCAGCAAGGGCCTCAGACACTGCCCAGCACCCTTCCTCTTCACTATCCCAGCCTGGGCCCCAGCACCTCTTTTCTGACTGGCCGGTGTGGTTTGATGAAGGCTCCAATACAGGAAGTTGAAGGAGGGCTGCAGGATGTCCGCATCAATGGGGTTGCATTTCCCACACAGCTTGCTCACTACAAGAGATGAGAGTCGCCAGGCACCCCATCACACACCACTCCATGGCTTTTCTTTTTTTTTTGTGAGGAAGATCAGCCCTGAGCTAACATCCGATGCCAATCCTCCTCTTTTTGCTGAGGAGGACTGGCCCTGAGCTAACATTCGTGCCCATCTTCCTCCACTTTATGTGGGACGCCGCCACAGCATGGCCTGACAAGCAGGGCATCGGTGCGTGCCCAGGATCTGAACCCCGGCCGCCAGCAGTGAAGTGCGCGTACTTAACCACTATGCCACGGGGCCGGCCCCCACTCCATGGCTTCACTTCTTACAGATAATGGCCCTCACCTGGCTAATTTCAGATGTCAGTCTTGGAGATTAAGCACAGACTAAGTGTCCCCGGTATTACAGCCAATGGAAAGAAACACAGTGACAAACCTGAAGGCATGTTCACACCCTCCATCTGAACAAACATCAGGCAAACAGCCCACAGCTGCACGTTAGAACAGACTGCACAAGTTCAGGTGGTCAAAAGTTATCCTATAACAGTGCTCATGCCAGCATAGACCCCAGGTTGGAGGGTCTTCAGAGGTCATCTAGCCCAACCTGTCAACCTTAGCAGGAAGAATATCCAACCTCTGAATTCTTCCAGCAATGGGGCACTCACCACCTTTCCAGGGGAGCTCTGTAACCATCAATGTGCAGTTCCCTGAACTTGCCATATGCTCTCTCTCACATCACCCCCATCTGGCTAACTCCTTAACTCCTGTTCAGATTCAGCTCAAAGTTCACCTCCCCCATAGAGCCTTCCTTAACTTCTCAAGGCAAGAGTAGATACCTCTTCATGCTCCCCCAACCCTCATCAGAGCAGTTACTACACTGTAGACATCTATAGAACACATTCCTTTCCTCCTGGGAATCTCCACTCATTGCTCCCCCAATATGACATCTATCTAAGTCTCTATTCACTTTTGTGGCAGCCACATCACACTTGACTTCTAATTGGCTTGTTGTCAACCAGACAAGCAAGCCCCTCCCACATCCTCACCCCTGAACTACTGTCCTCTATCCACAATGCTCTCAAATAAAAGTACTCAAGGGTTATATGTAAATGTATATTACATTTCACATTTATGTTTCAGCCCGTTATTCCTCCCTGTCAGAGGCCCTTTTGACAGCTGATTTTGTCTCACACAGACCTCTCTCCCAGCTGAGTGTTATCATTGACCTGACAGACAGGCCAGCAACGACCAGCATTGCCAGGAAGCGATGGGCCTGGAGGCGCACTTTGAGCCTCACACTGATCTTCTCATGAAGAGGTCTGGGCTCCAGGCAGGGAAACAACCATCCTCACCTGCGGCCAGAAGACCTGACAGTCCACAGGTACTGAAGACATGCCATTTTTCCTATTAATTTCAACCTTTCCTCAACAAATCTTCCTGAAGGTACTGCCTATGAAGTGGGAACTGTGTCAATGAGCGATGAAAGGTCCTAATGACGTTTGGGGTGTGGGTAGAAAAGAGGCCTAGAGAACTGTGAACTGGATCATCAGATCCTGAATCAGCTGTGGGGTAAGGTGGAGAACTAAACTTGTGTCAGGAAAAAATGAATTTATACGGATAGTATCTGCTGAAGGCCTACTGTGTGCCAAGCACTGTATGGCATTCTACATCTACAGTAATTCCTTGTCTCAACCCTAAATCAGGTAAGTACTGTTATTTTACCTACAAGGAACCTAAGGCTCATAGAGTCTAGGTGATTGCCCAAAGTCGCATAGCTAGTGACTAAGCTGAGAACAAACCAGGCCTTCCCGACTCCAGAGCTTATGCTTGTCACACAATGATATATAAATTTTTTTTGTCTCCCAAACACTCCCAGGGAACAAGCAGAGAGATCTGGAAGGTCCCTTAGCAATAAGCCCACAGGAACAGAATGACCCACTAGCTTCTTCCAAAGAGATGAAAGGATGAAGAAAGGAGGAATGCCAGTGCTACTGAGGAAGCATCCACAGCACACCCAGCCCTGGGCCCTGAGGCACTGTCCCAAGTGGCCAGGGCACCTTGGTGAAGGAGCTTCATGGCCATGCTGTCCAGTTCTTGCTCTGACTCGTTCCTCAGCTGCACTAAGGAGAGGAGGCTCAGCAGCAACGGCAGGTTCCCCGAGTCTGTGAGGAGCAAGGAGGGCTGGTCAGGGGTCCTGATGTTCAGATCACCTCAAGGTCAGACAGACACCCCACCCCACTGTAAATGGTTTGCTGGGATTTAACCCTACTTCCTACCTTCTTCCTTCTTCATTGGGAACAGGGGCAACTGATATACTGAGTGCCAACTCTAGGTTGGGTACCAGGAATTCAACATTTCACTTAATTCTCTTAAAACCATGTGAAACAGGGATCGTTATTCCTATTTTGCAGTGAGGAAAATTGAAACCCAGAAAGGCCAAGTGACTTCTTCAAGGTCCCACAGCCAGTAAGTGGCAGGGCCAGGACTTGAACCCAAATCTGAATCAAATGCCCACAGTCTTTCCACTATGTGTTTCCACAAAACCTCATGGCTCTTAAATACTATTATCAGTTAGATGTGGCTTATCCTTCCCTGCAAAGGAAGAACTCAGCTTCTCCAGACACCCTTATACCCACCTCCAAACCCCCATCCTCAGTCAAGACTGGACCAAGTGCCACAACTCTCCTCCCACTCCCTTTTTTTGTGTGTGTGTGAGGAAGATCAGCCCTGAGCTATCATCCGTGCTAATCCTCCTCTTTTTGCTGAGGAAGACCGGCTCTGAGCTAACATCTATTGCCAATCCTCCTCCCTTTTTTCCCCCCGAACCCCCAGTAGATAGTTGTATGTCACAGTTGCACATCCTGCTAGTTGCTGTATGTGGGACATGGCCTCAGCATGGCGGGAGAGGCGGTGCGTCGGTGCGCGCCCGGGATCCGAACCTGGGCCACCAGTAGCGGAGCGCGCGCACTTAACCGCTAAGCCACGGGGCCGGCCCTCCCACTCCCTCTTAATTGCTTGGAAATTTAATTTAAAAATTCAACTTTCAAAAAATAGGGAAAGACACACCAATCCCAGCCTTTTCAGTGTCTTCATACAGTACCAAACATCAAGCTTCCTTGACTCCAGTGAGTCCCATTCCAGATTTGGAAACTATCCTTCTGGATCTCACTGGGATCTTCCAATATATCACAGACCCACCCTCCTCCTGCTGGCTGCTGCTGCCTCCCTGGCCTCCCCCATATTTCCCGCTTTCTTCTTCCCAACTAGGGGCTGCCATTATTGTGACAAATAGCTCTGAGCACATGCTGTGCAGGGTGGGGACATGCATGCATACATCAGACACATCCACTCATGCTAAACACACAGAGACATTAAATATAATTAAACACACACACACACACTCCAAACCAAATATAATGAGCACTCACTCTCCAATGAGAGGAAGGATATAAAGTATAGCTTGATGACACACTGGTCTGACTTTTCTTTTGAAGAGAAAACTGATTCTGTCTCCTGGAGCAGATCTTATCAAGGATGCCTACTCCTTACTGACCTTCAGGTCAAAATATACCCCAGCAGCTGCAGACTGACCTCCTGAGGGGGAGGCCCCACGCTCCACTAGCAGATGCTGTAGGATCAGCAGGAAGTGACCTCGGATGAGACCACCCACTTGGACATCCTCATTCCTCCTTAAAAAGGTCCTCAGGACAATCAGTACCTTGCGGGCTGTGTCCACTGGGCTGGAATAGATGAGGTCCTGAGCAGGAGAGAAGAAAGTCATAACTCAGAGGGCATCACAGTTGGGGACAGGTAGTAAAGAAGAAGGGGGCTGGGAAAGGACCCAGGATGATGGTGTCACAGAACCTGGGGAAGGCAGTGCTCACTTACTCAGCACCTATCATGTATCATCCTGTCGAATAGGTCCATCCTAAACAGGAGGAAACAAAGGCTCAAAGAGATTACATGATGTGCCATAGGTAACTAAGCCAGTAAGTGGCACAGCTACGATTTGAATGCAGGTCTCCTAACTCCAAGTCCAAAACCCTTTCTACTTTCCAGGATGCCTCTCTCAAGCAAATGGAAGTATTAGGATCAAGAAGAGGTTATTTCAGGACAGGGGACCTGAGTGTGCCTTAAAGGAGAAGAGGAAAGGGGGATGGAGATGTCACAGGGCAGGGAGAGAATGGGTTAGGACAGATTCAGGGCAGGAAGGGAAGCGAGGACCAGGTCAGGCCCCTTGTTTGCCATGGCATCTGGTTATTTTTGCCCTAAGCTATAAAGGCCTTGGGTTCAGAAGGTGGAAAAAGACATTGCTTTTTATTTGCTTTCACAGTTATTTTAATGAGTATATTTTAAAGGCAAAGCCAGTCAGAAGCTGCACCAGAGGCTATCCCACAGCTCCTGGCACCTACTAGCTCAAACAAGTCAATTCCTTTGGACAGGCTAACATACTGGGCCAGTTATGGCTGGGTGCTATGAATCTAAGGTCACAAACAGACTCCCTTTCCAGGGAGGACAGCTCCTGACACACAGAGAGACATGGCTACAGGGCACCTGGCTAGACAAATCCAAATGTGCTGATCACTGGAGGGCACCAGGGTTGGCTCTTCACAAACCTCCACAGCTGCCAGAGAAACAACTATAATATCAGTAGCAACCACTCAGTTAGGCTCATAATGTCAGGTACTGTGCAGTGTTTAAACAGTAGCTGTATGTCTGTTTATACATTATCTGTATCTTCAGAATAACTCTTCCAGGTAGGTGTCACCCCAATTTGTCAAATGAGGAAACTGGGGCAGATTAAGTAGTTTGCCTATCAAGAAAGCAGTGGTGTTGTGAATTCCACTACACTATGAGTTAATGAAGAACAGGGATGAGATCAGCTTCATCTTTGTCATCCTGTAGGGACTCAGAAAACATCTCTAGAAGGAGAGGATCACGAATGGGAGGGCTAGAGGGAATCTCAGTTCATTTCCCATCAACCCTTTTACTTTATGGAGTATGAGGCTGAAGCCCAGAGGGGGCATGATTTGCCCAAGGTCACAAGGCCCAAGGCCAAACCAGTTTCTGGGTCCTGCTCCTTCACCACCACCACATGGCTGCCAGAATGCCAGAGATGGTCTCTCAGGAACCTGAGTTAGTAAATTTTAAAGGTACAAAAGGAAGGGCCTACTCAGCCTTTGGTGGCCATGCTGAATGCTGGGAGAAGGTGTGCACTCCACCACATGGGTGAGTGGGAAGGCCCTGGTAGGAACATAGCCCACTCTGCAGTCTCTCCTACCCAGAGCTGTCCACAACTCGCTGGGACTGGACTGACCAGGGTGATGTGGCCAAGCAGGGAGCAAACAGAGCTTCTGTGACATCACTGTTTTTCACATCTAAACAACCTACATGAAAGACCACCCATTGATAAGCGTGGCAATTAACAGCTTTGTTTTCAGCTGTTAATTACCCATGTCAAAAACAGAAATTGGTACCAACAAATGTTTTTAGACCCTTTTCCCCTCCTATGGCTAGAAGCTGGGGAGAAATGGCAGGAATTATATATATATACAGACAATAAAGCTGTTCCTCACTATTTTTTTTTTATAATTTTATTTATTTATTTATATTCCCCCCAAAGCCCCAGTAGATAGTTGTATGTCATAGCTGCATATCTTTCTAGTTGCTGTACGTGGGACGCGGCCTCAGCATGGCTGGAGAAGCGGTGCGTCGGTGTGCGCCAGGGATCCGAACCCGGGCTGCCAGCAGCGGAGCGCACGCACTTAACTGCTAAGCCACGGGGCCGGCCCGTCACTATTCTTTTTTAACACTGATGTTTCTAGGACCTAATTTAGTGAAAAACTCATTAACTTTAGGCTCCAGTCATGGTCACGACACTTATTAGCTACATGACCTTGGGCAATTCAATAAGCTTCTCTGAGATTAATGTTCTTTATCTGGTTCAGAGTCAGTCAAAGATCAGTGAATGATAGCCTACTGTGTACAGCATACCAAGGGTATTCCTACATATTGTCATTTATCCTCACGTTATCTCCATTTT
Organism: Ceratotherium simum simum; assembly: GCF_057802395.1. NCBI lineage: Eukaryota > Metazoa > Chordata > Mammalia > Perissodactyla > Rhinocerotidae > Ceratotherium > Ceratotherium simum. The sequence continues at coordinate 8,905,010 of NC_141924.1, forward strand.
ACATGTGAGGAAACTGAAGCTCAGAGATGCCTTCATCTTCCTGGATCTCTATGCAGCATCCAGTCCTAAGGGCAGCTCCTTCCTGTTGAGCTCTACCTGGTGAAGCACAAGGCTCCTCTCTGCCCTGCCCCTACCTCCTCCAGGAAGGAGGGGTGATGAGGATGGTGTACATTCAAGGACAAGAACTGGGTCACCACAACAAAAGGTGGGGCACCTGCTCCAGCTTGTCAAGGACAGGGACTCTAAGGATTTGATCTCCTGAGATTCATCTTTTCTTTGGCTTGTTTCTTTTTTATGTCCTTTGAAGCTAGTGGCCAAGGATAGCCTTCAGCTAGGGAGGGGCCTCCACCCTAGGAAGATCCAGACTGAAAAAGGGAACTTGGGAGAGGAAGATAATGAACCCCATTTTAGACAGAAATGTCAAATAGATGGTTAGCTTTATGGATCTGGAGCTCAGAGAGGTCAGGGATGGGGGCAGAGATTTGAGTCATCAGCATGCGGGAGGACGTGACCGCAGTCATGGGAATGAATGAGACAACCCAGGGAGAATGCACTGAGTGAAAAGAGAGCCTAGGACAAAACCTTGAAGAACATTAACTTTCAAGCAATAGCAGGGAGAAAACTATGAAAGAGACTGGGACGGACTATCAAGAGAAGTAGGAGAAAAACTAAGGGAGTTGGTATTACTGAAGCCGAGTGTCAATAAAAAGGAAGTGGACAACTATCAAATACTAACAGGTCATATGAGAACCAAAAGGTCCACTGCAATTAGCCATAAGGACATTGCTGCTGATCCTGGTGAGAATGATTTCGAGTAACAACGGGGGCAGAAGCCAATGGGGTGGAGGAATGAGTGAGATATGATAATTTTGAGAGCAGAAAACTACTTCTATAAATTTGGCTGTAAAAGGAAGGACATGAGAGTGAAAAGGATTGGGAGGGCAGGGACCAGCGAGTCTGGGTGTGGGTAGAAGACATCCAGAGCAACCAGGAGCAAGTCTAGAGGGGCTTAGACTCTTCCACCACTCCACAGCCTAGTGCCATGACCTGAGATTTTTTTCTAGCTTCATCATTCTCTGATTCTCTCCCTGCAGTGAGGCTTTATAAGCGCCTACAAGGTGACAGAGATGAAATAAGCATCTATGATTTTCTCAAGGGCAAGGACCGACCATATCTGAATTATCTTTGTATTCCCAATGCCTAGTGCCTAGTAAGTACCAAATAAATGTATAACAAATGAAAAAGTGAGTGAATTCAAGGCCTCCAAAAACCTGCTCCTCCCTATCTCTCTCCGACCTTATCTCCTGTGATGCACCCTCCAAACTCCAAAACCACACCAGACCACTCACGGTCCCTGAATTACAGTAAACACTTTCATGCTGCTGTGCCGGCCTGGCAGCTTCCTCCCCAAACCTTTTGACTTGTCAAATCCTTTGAGGATCAGCTTATATGACATCTTTCTGCCCTCCCTGCCACCCAAGCACCCTGCCTAACCTTTATTGCCACACTGTTAGTACAGTTGTGGTTCGCCGTGTCTGATTCCCTCACTGGCCTGTGGGGCAGGGACTAGGTCCAGTTCTTCCCTGTACCCTCAGTGGTCACACAAACAGCTCTCCCATTAGATGGAACACTGGATCAGGGTTGGTTTCTTTCTTGTCCTGAGAGTCAGCTCAGTTTACTGGAAAGAACATTGGACAGGGAGTCAAAATCTCAGTTTTAATCTTAACTCTTGTGACCTTGGGCAAATCTCTCTATTTATTCATTTGTTTAAAAAGAAAAAAAAAAATAAGATACCATCATTAGTATCTCTCTCAGAAGATCTGAGTTCATGTTTTCTTTTGAGAGACTTAGATCCAGACTCCTAATTCAATGAGTCAGCAAATATTTTAAGTACCTACTATGTGTGAGGAACTGACCCTGAATACTTCATCTGGCAAAGAAAATCCAATATCTTAGCTCTATCCATTGCTACTTTCCCTGGCATCCCATCTTGCCTTCCTCATTTATGCACTAATGCTTTATTTTTAACCCATTCCTTCTCCTTTCTTCTTCGAAGGAAAAATTTGAGCCAAAGCATAAATGTGGCCCTGATCAAGCCAACCCATGTGTGACTTCACAAGATGACAGATCTCAGGGATGGGAGGTGAAGATTTAAGTCTGAGGGGACAATGTGTGTGCGTGTGTGTGTGTGTGTGTGTGTACGTGTGAACAAGGACAGATGTAGGTACCTAAGGGCGTGCGATACATAACATGCAGGTGTTATTTCTACCACAGTCACTCCAATAAAGTCAGGGAATCGTGTTTGTTGATGATAAGAACATCATCTCTACCGGGCTGTGTCATTCTTCCTAGACAAGGGAGGGGCAACGTAGGTGAACTGGTACTGAAGGCAGAGGTTCTAAACCAAGTGTCTCCTACGTTGGTATGCTGCAATCAGTTTGGGACCTGCCATTAGTTGCTCACTAAATACAAAGTGTCAAATGTACAAATAATTTTCTTTTTTAAAAAATATATAAATTACAGGAGTTACCTCTACAATAATGTCAGTCTCATTAATTTGTTTTCCAATGTGTTCTCTTGAGTGGAAGGAAAAAAGTGGAGTTAAAGCCAGTGTGTTAGAAACTGCAGACAACAGGCAGCCTACTTATCTAACCGATGTACCCGATAGGAATTATAGAGATGTCTTACCTTATAAAAAAGCATTGGGGTTTCTAATAATTCTGGGTATGCCCAAGGGACTGTGTTGCACGTGTACCATTTTCATGCGAGTCATGGCAGAAAAAAGGCTGAGTCCCTCCCCAATCAGACATCTCCATCTACATGCCCAGGGGTCTCCTTTGACATTGAACCCCCAGCAGAATCTGCTTGAGAAGACTGGGAGGTGAAAGGGAATGGTGACTGAGATCAGCATTTCATAGTTACCCCTGGGGAATAGAGAGGTACATATCTCTCAGTGAGCAGGCTTCCATCAGACTTAGGACAGGGTATAGATTTACAGAAACCAGGCACCCGCCAGCCAAAAGGACCTACCACTCACATGGCAACAGCAATAATTCCAGAGGTGAACAAAAGTAGCTGCTGGTGCCTCCTGACCTCAGTAAATCATCTCCCAGAGACATAGGGCCCACAATCTCTGAATGCAGAAATGAGTAAGTGATCACTTACTAGCAAAATAAGCAGGATGCTGGGGCTGCTTCTGAGAATGTGGAACAGGGCTGCTAAGCTGGCAGGAAGGGTGGGCTGCCCAGCAGAGGGGGCATCATCCAGCTCCTCATAGCTGCTCTCTTCCCAGGAGAACCAAAGTTCCAGGACACGGTGCCCAAACCTACTCATGAGCTCTGGATACAACAGGAAGAACCTGAGCAGGAGTGGGTGGTGGGTGTAGACTAGGTGTAGGTCCGCTATGCCCTCTAGGAATTTTCTGATGGCACTGACCACAGCCTGGAGACAAAGAAAGAAAGAGGCTAAATATACCTTGCAGAGGACCCAAGAGACCCCAACAAACATAACCAAGCCATGACTGGGAAAAATGTACTGGCATCTCAGTACTACAGGACACCTTCAGTGACTCATCCCAGCACCCTCTTGTGAGAAGAAAACCCCGCTGTGCTTACCTCATGACCATGGTTCTCAACTAGGGGTGACTGTGCTCCCCAGGGGACATTTAGAAATGTCTAGAAGGGCCGGCCCCGTGGCTTAGTGGTTAAGTGCGCATGCTCCACTACTGGCGGCCCGGGTTCGGATCCCGGGTTCGCACCGACGCACCGCTTCTCCCGCCATGCTGAGGCCGCGTCCCACATACAGCAACTAGAAGGATGTGCAACTATAACATACAACTATCTACTGGGGCTTTGGGGCTGGGGGGAGGAGGAAGATTGACAATAGATGTTAGCTCAGAGCCGGCCTTCCTCAGCAAAAAAAAAGAGGAGGATTCAGCATGGAATCCTCACAAAATCTCAGGGCTGATCTTCCTCACAAAAAAAAAAAAAAGAAAAAAAAAGAAATGTCTAGAGACATTTTTGATTGTCTTGATTGGGGAAGTGCTACCGGCATCTAGTGGGAGAGAACAGGGATGCCCTAAATATCCTACAATACTCAGGACAGCCTCCCACAGGAAAGAATTATGCTGTACAAAATGTTAATAGTGCCGACACTGAGAAACCCAGCTCTATAATGATACTTACCACAGTATGCTGTAATTGTCAGCATATGTGTCTACCTCCCACACTAGACTTGAGCTGCTTGAGGGCAGGGACTGTGACAGATTAATCTGTGCACTTGGCATACGGCCTGGCACAGAGGGGGCAAAGGTGTGCTGAATCATTTATTAACCCTCAAAAACCTATGTCTTCCCATTGCACATATAACAAAATTCAAATTCCTTAATATGTTATTCTAAAAATTTTATAGTTTATAGTTTTGGCTCTTTCATTTAGGTCTTTGATCCATTTTGAGTTAATTTTTGTGTATAGTATGAGGTAGGGGTCCAATTTCTTCTTTTGCATGTGGATATCCAGTTGTTCCAGTCCATTTGTTAAAAAGACTATTCTGTCCCTATTAAATTGTCCTTGTATCCTTATCAAAAATCAATTGACCATAAATATATGAGTTCATTTTTGGACTCTCAATTCTACTTTATTGATCTAGATGTCTATCTTTATGCCAGAAGCACACTGTCTTGACTACTGTAGCTTTGTAGTAAGTTTTGAAATCAAGAAGTGTGAGTCCTCCAACTTTGTTCTTCTTTTTTGAGATTATTTTGGCTATTTTGGGTACCCTACATTTCCATATGAATTTTAGGATCAGCTTGTCCATTTCTGGAAAAAAAAAAAGGCAACTTGGATTTTGATTGGGATTGTGTTGAATCTACAGATCAGTTTGGGTAGTATTGCCATCTGAACACTATTAAGTCTTTTTTTCCCTAGCTTTATTGAGATATAATTGACATATAACATTGTATAAGTTTAAGGTGTACAACATAATGATTTGACCTACGTATAGAATGTGAAATGATTAACACAATAAGTTTAGTCAATAGCCATCACCACACAGTTACAAAAATTTTTTTCTTTGTGATGAGACTTTTAAGATCTACTCTTAGCAACTTTGAAATATACACAACAGTATTGTTAACTATAGTCATCATGTTGTACATTACATCTCCAGAACTTATTTATCTTACAACTGGCTATTAAGTCTTCTGATTCATGAACACACAACGTCTTTCTATTTATTTAGGTCTTTAATTTCTTTCAATGATGTTTTGTAATTTTCAGTGTACAAGTCCTTGCACTTCTTTTTCTAAATTTATTCCTATGTATTTTATTTATTGACGCTATTATAAATGGAATTGTTTCCTTAATTTCATTTTTGAACAAGTTATTAAAGACATAAGTCTACCTTTCTGAATTCTCCCCACTTTCCTATCTCCCACATAACTTAACAAAGGCACACTAAACTAGGCTTCCTTCCTTGACTGGATAGACTGGGTAACTTACCACTTCTGTATCTTAAATCTTGCTTTACTCTCAGCCTGAAAATTCTCCCTTTACCACCCGTATCTCCTCCACAAAGCCTTTCCCAGTGCAACAATCAGATACAACTTCTCTCCCCATGTGCTTCCGTAGCTCTCGCCCAGGCTTCCAGCTCCAGGAGAGCACTCATTGCTGTTGTTGCCTGCCTTATAGGAGATCTTTTTGTCTCTCCTGCCAAACCGGTGCTTCTTGAAGGCAGAGAATTTGTTTGATTCACCCTAACCCTGACAGGGCCCCACACAGTACCTGGCACATGTCAAGGGTTCAATCCACATTGGTTGAGTTACTAAAATGTTGAGAAGCAAATAAATAATCATGTACATTGAGTAGTGTTCAAGGGCTTAGGAAATGCTGATCAAACTGGAGAGAAGTTACTAAAAAGAGCTTCCAGGAATAAGTAGGGCCTGACACTCCGAAATGTCTATTCCTCCAGAGACACCCACACTCCAGCTACTGGGAGGTCCTCACACACACATCCAGATACACACCAACGCATCTTCTCTACTGCTTCCTACAGATGCTTAAGGACTGTGGGAGTCAGAAAGGACCTCAGAGGTGACTCTGGCTCCCCTCTTCACTTCTGGATGGCAAGCCCAAGGCCAGAAAGGGAAGGAAACTCCACCAAGGGTGCCCAAAACATTAGTGGCAGAATCAGAATAGAGATCTAGGAGTCCTGCCTTTCACTGCAGTGCATGTTTATAAGGTCATCCTGCTGCTGCACAGAGTACTCACAAGTAGATGACAGCAAGGAAGCCTTCTCATAGAAAATACTGCATGAGGAAAGAAAGGTCAGAGACAGAGGCAAAGGAAAGAACCAGGAGCCTGGAGGCAAATCTCCTGAGGAAGAGGTCCATAAACCTCCTTAATGTGTCCCTTCCAGCGCCACCCACCTTGAGCAATCCCATTGCCCACCAAGGCCTCAATGACTTCATGAAGTACTCCTCTCCCCACAACTCCTCAGCCCTGCCAGGCTGTCCAGAACAAAGAGTTTCCCTGTCTCCAAAAGCCTCAGGGCCCATGTTCTGCCCTCTAACCTCTCTTTCACCTCTCTCCTAACCTTTCTTTTCACTCCATTCAGAACAACTTCCTAATGAACTAGGGCAACATGAATCTACATGCATAATTCTCAAAAATAATGTTGAGTAAAATGAATCAATAAATAAATGGGGAAGAAACAAAAGCTCTTCCTTACAGTAGAATTCCAACTAAAAAATACAGAAGGAATGATGGAGTCAGAAAATCACCATTTTGCAACCTTCATTCAGCCAGTAATCATCAATGGATGCTAAAACTAGTGGGAGAAAGTTTGATGAGGAGCAGAATATATAGACAGTTGCAAACTATCTTCCCACTACATAATTATTAATTACAAAGAGACAGGAACTTTACAATGGAAAAATCTAGCAATATCAAGTATTCAACACAAACTTCACCAATAATAGGAAAAACCATCATCATATGCCTTCTGAGGACACATCACTTGTGTAGTATTCTTATCCAAAATGCACAACCTAAATCTAATAATGAAGACATAGCAGAAAAACCCAAACTTAGAAATTAACAAAAGAAGTGAAAGACTTGTACAATGAAAACTACAAAACATTTCTGAAAAATTTAAAGAAGACATAAATAAATGGAAAGGCATTCCATGTTCATGGAGTCCAAGACTTAATATTGTAAAAATGTCAATACTACCCAAAGTATTCTACAGATTTAATGAATCCCTACTAAAATCCCAATGACTTTTTTGCAGAAATAGAAAAACACATCCTAAAATTCATATGGAATCTCAAGGGACCTGGAATAGCCAAAACAATCTTGGAAAAGAACAAAACTGGAGGACACACACTTCCTAATTTCAAACCTTACCACAAAGCTACAGTAACCAAAACAGTGGGGTACTGGCATAAAGAAAGACACGTAGACCAATGGAATAGAATAGAGAGTCCAGAAATAAACTCTTGCACATATGGCCAAATGATTTTCGACAACAGTGCCAAGACTATTCAGTGAGGAAAAGACAGTCTTCAAAAAATGCCTCCCATCAAATCCTGGGTCCTGGAAAAACTTGATATCCACATGCAAAAGAATGAAATTGGACCTTTACCTAATACCATGTATAAAAGTTAACTCAAAATGGATCCAGACCTAAATCTATAAAACTCTTAGAAGAAAACATAGGGCAAAAGTTTCATGACATTAGATTTGGCAATGATCTCTTGGATATGACACCAAGGCACAGGCAACAAAAGAAAGAATAGACAATTTGGACTTTATGAAAATTTAAAAATTTTGTGCATTGAAAGATACTATCAACAGAGTAAAAAGGCAATCCACACGGGGCCAGCCCGGTGGTGTAGTAGTTAAGTTCGCATGCTCCACTTTGGCGGCCCAGCGTTTGCAGGTTGGGGTCCCAGGCGCGGACCTACACACCGCTCATCAACCCATGCTGTGGCAGGCATCTCACATAAAATAGAGGAAGATGGGCACAGATGTTAGCTCAGGGCTAATCTTCCTCAGCAAAAAGAGGAGGATTGGCAACAGATGTTAGCTCAGGGTTAATCTTCCTCACACAAAAAAAAGAAAAAAAAAGGCAACCCACAGAATGGGAGAAATTATTCGCAAATCATATATTTAATAAGGAATTAACATCCAGAATATACAGAGAACTCCTAAAACTCAACAACAACCAAAAAAACCAACCAACCTTATTCAAAAATAGGCAAAGGACTTACATGGACATTTCTCCAAAGAAGATACACAATAGGACAATAAACACATGATAAGATATTAGACATCACTAATTATTAGGGAAATGCAAACCAAAACTATGAGATAACAACTTCACATCCATTAGGATGGCTAGTATCAAAAAAACAGAAAATAACAAGTTTTGGCGAGGATGTGGAGAAATTGCAACCTTTGCGCACTGTTGGTAGGAATGTAAAATGGTACAGCCGCTGTGGAAAACAGTATGGCATCTCCTCAAAAAATTAAAAATAGAACTACCATATGATCCAGCAATTCCACCTCTGGGTATATACCCAGAAGAATTGAAAGCAACACCTCAAAGAGATATTTGTACCCCATGTTCATAGCAGTATTATTCACAACAGCTAAAAGGTGGAAGTAATCCAAGTGTTCATTGACAGATGAAGGGACAAGCAAAATGTAGTACATACATACAAAGGAATATTATTCAGCCTAAAAAAGGAAGGAAATTCTGACACATGCTACAACATGGACGAACCTTGAGGACATTCTGCTAAGTGAAATAAGCCAGTCACAAAAACACAAATACTGTGTGATTTCACCTATATGAGAGACTTGGAGTAGTCAAAATTACAGGGACAGAAAGCAGAATGGTGGTTGCCAGGGGCTGGGGGTAGGGAGGAATGGGGAGTTATTGTTTAATGGGTATAGAGTTTCAGTTTTGCAAGATGAAAAGAGTTCTGGAGATGGATGGTGGTGAGGGTTGCACAACAATATTAACGTACTTAATAGCACTGAACTCCACACTAAAAATGATTAAGACGGTAAATTTTATGTTTGTGTATTTTATCACAACAAAAAAAGGATAAATAAATACATAAATATAGAAAAATAAAATGGAGTTAAAAAATCAAGTTGTGGGCCGGCCCCGTGGCTTAGCGGTTAAGTGCACGCGTTCCACTACTGGCGGCCCAGGTTCGGATCCCGGGCGCGCACTGACGCACCGCTTCTCCGGCCATGCTGAGGCCGCGTCCCACATACGGCAACTAGAAGGATGTGCAGCTATGACATACAACTATCTACTGGGGCTTTGGGGAAAAAAAGAAGGAGGATTGGCAATAGATGTTAGCTCAGAGCCGGTCTTCCTCAGCAAAAAGAGGAGGATTAGCATGGATGTTAGCTCAGGGCTGATCTTCCTCACACGCACAAAAAATCACGTTGTGATTATATGTTGCCATTTATATATCTATATAAAATTTTAAAACATGGAAAACAATGTTATATGTCATCTTTGGACGCACACCTGAGAGGGAAGCCTGGAGGTGCCTGAGCTACCTTTCAGGTTTCCACACCACCAATGGTAGATGTGAAGAGAAGGCCCCCAAAATCCAGCCTTGCCACCATTTATTAGTCTTGAAGCCATAAGGATTACTCCTATCATGTCCTTCTGCCCTGATTACATTAGTCATCTCAGGAAGCCCAGAACTTCCAGGTTATCCTCATATGGCTCAGAGCATGCCCTTTTTTGTTTTCATCTCCCACTCTTATCCAGCTCCTAAAACCCTTCCACTGTCCCTTCTAGAACTCACTCACAGTTCCCTATTTCTTGTACCTTTTCTTTGAATATTCCCTTCACCTTGTTGCTTTGACCCTCTTCCAAACACCTGTTTTGCCTACAATCTCTCAAGTGGAGACTATTTTCGCTCCCACCTCCTTAGTTCCAAAACCTTGACCTCTAAATTCTCTGTCTTCCTCCGTTCTAATCTCCTCCACCTGCCTCAGCCATTCATGCCCATGGTCGTGCCCCTAAATCTTGTCTTTACCAAGAACTGCACCCTCCCCAATAATCCTAATTTCAAGCAACCCACTTTTGCTACCATCCCTCCTAACTTTCCAGCTCACTCCCTCTACTATCTCAATCCAATAATTCTTTGACCCCCATCAGAACCAAAATCTTCAGACATATCCTTTTATCCTCTCTTATTCTCACATCTCACATTGATCCATCAAGAGATCCATTGGCTCCAGCTTCAAAATATATTCAGAAGCTGACACTTCTCACAGCCTCCTGTACTATCTCTTGCTTACATTACTGCTGTAGCCTCCTAACTGGTTTCTGTTCTTCCACCTCTGTACCCCTTTGATCTATTGTCCTAGCAGCCAGAGTGATCCTATTAATTCAGCCATGAATTAAACCACGGGACTGTACAAAATCATCAAAGCAATAAGTTTAGAAAGAAAAGAAAAGCAGTCAAAGACTGAGCCCTGGGGTACTGCAATACTTAGAGGTGAGGGAGATAAGAGAGACTCAGCAACAGGCAGAGACAGAACAGCCAATGAGGTAGGAGGAAAACCAGGAGTACACAGTATTCTAGATGCCAAGTAAAGGCAGTGTTTCAAAGAAAAGAGATACTGTTGATAGGTCAAGTGAGATGATGACTAAATACTGCCTACTGGCTTTAGCCACGTGTCTGTTATTGGTAACTTTGATAAGTGCATTTTCAGAGATGTGGTAAGGGTGAAAGCCTAACTGGGGTAGGTTCAAGAGAGAATGGGACAGCAGGAAATGTATAAAACAAGCCTGAAGTATCTTGTCAGACTAGAAAGCCCAAACTCTGTCAAAAGGACTCAGGAGCCACCCTAAATAGGCTCCCCTCGGCCAAAGATAGGACAATTCGAGCCTCTAAAAGATAATAACTACAGTGGATTAAAATATATCAAAGATTTTTAAATCCACAAGTTCATAATGATATAAAGAATCTCTCTGGTCATCTTTGAAGAATGCTGGAAACAAACTCATTTTTTTGAAAACTGACAATTAAAGGGAAAGAATCAAACATTCAACCTACGCTTCCTATACAATCTACTGTTCAGGGTAATCGATTAGTTGATGAGAGAAGTTTCTTTTTATACTTGTATTCCAGTTAATAAAGACAGAATGACAGAATTAGGATGTTATTATTTTGCAATCCCTAATGAATTAATGGATCTATGCAATGATCACCAATGGCTGCTAATACCACAAAAAGAGAGACAATGGGACATTATATACCTAGGTCTATCTTACTTGAAAATCTGTGCACTTCCACTATATCTTCCTGCTTCTATTCAAATTAAACCAGGTCTTCTTATAACATATGTGCCCCAACAGTAATCAAAAAGAAGCAAAATTAGGGGCCAGTCTGGCGGCGAAGCAGTTGGGGCCAGCCTGGTGGCAGAGTGGTCAAGTTTGCGTGCTGCACTTTGGCAGCCCAGGGTTTGCAACTTCGGACCCTGGGTGCAGACCTATGCACTGCTTATCAAGCCATGCTGTGGCAGGCGTCCCACATATAAAGTAGAGGAAGATGGACATGGATGTTAGCCCAGGGCCAATCTTCCTCAGCAAAAAGAGGAGGATTGGCAACCGATGTTAGCTCAGGGCTAATCTTCCTCACCAAAAAAATAAGAGGCAAAATTAATAATCAGTGAAAGAAGAGTATCCTTAGGTTGAGCCCAAAGGGTCCACATCCAAGAAGTAGAAGCAATCATCAATGAAAAAGGTAAGAGATGCAGTGATGAATCAGACATAGTCCTTGATCCCCAAGAGTTTACAAAGAAACTGGAGAGAGAAAACCTGTACACATACAACCACCATCAAAGCAATACAAAATCAGCCTGATTAACAACGATCTGGGTCCCAGCAACCCGTTTTGTTTGATAAACTGTTACCAGAAGGAGATAACTCACACCTCTCTCCTCCTGCACAAAACAGCGGTGATACTAAGGGCCTTGGGAGTTGGTCAAGTCTGAGTTGGAGTCCTGGCTCCCCAACAACTAACAGTGTGAACTAGAGAAAGTTACTTTAACCCAAGTCTTGATTTTCTTATGTGTAAAACGGAAATAATAATCTCCACGTCCCAGGACTGTTAAGAGAATTAGCTAAGTTACATAGGCTCTGTCTGTGTCAGCACCCTACCTCCCTCTATTTCCTCAAATTTCTCTCTTTCTCTCTCTCTCTCTCTCTCTGCCACCCCACTTCTCTATACATCTATCATCATGGTCTCCCAAGGAACCATAATGTAAAGAGGTGCAGGAGGAGGAAGAGCCCCAGGCTTTTTGGTCCATACCTCATCTAGTGCACTGTCTTTATCTTGGCAGACTGCAAGCAGATAAATGGAGGCTCTGAAGACCACCAGTGGAGGCTGCTCACCCTGGTCCTGCAGAGACAGGAGGAAGCTTTGCACAGCCACAAATAACTCTGCCTCTGAGACAAACCTGTCAACCAAGGAGAATATGAGTGAGAAAGACAAAGATGGCTGTCCTGCCTTGCCACATCCTCCCTCAGCCACTGTCCTTCTGCCCCTGGCATGTCCACAGCCTAATGACACCTTACACAAACACCGTGCTGTATGTACTTACAAAGCATTGTCACACATGCTCAGCATGGTTCTATGCCTTGTGCAAGGATCTGTTAGGGGTCAGGGACTCCTTACTCATACCTAGAAGGTGAAGCGTCACTCAGCTGGACCAGTATTGTTAAAAAGAAGGATGCTGGGGCCAGCCCCACGGCTTAGCGGTTAAGTGCGCGCACTCTGCTATTGGCGGCCCGGGTTTGGATCCCAGGCGCGCACCGACGCACCGCTTGTCTGGCTATGCTGAGGCGGCGTCCCACATACAGCAACTAGAAGGATGTGCAACCATGACATACAACTATCTTCTGGGGCTTTGGGGAGAAAAAGGGGAAAAAAGGAGAAGCATTGGCAATAGATGTTAGCTCAGGGCCAGTCTTCCTCAGCAAAAGGAGGAGGACTGCCATGGATGTTAGCTCAGGGCTGATCTTCCTCATACAAAAAAAAAAAAAAAAAAAGAAGGATGCTAGTTCAATGGGCTACTTTCTGGGGGAGAGAGACGTCTATGTTTGTACATGCAAGGGAGATGGAGGTGATAAGGAGACTGACTTTTCACTATATATCCTTTTATACCTTTTGAATTTTCTCTCAGGGTATGTCTCACCTATCAGATTAAGTACCAAAAAAAATTTAAACATTTTAAAATGAGTAATACTAAACACAATGTGGTATTCCGGATTATTCCTGGAACAGAAAAGGGACAGTAGAGGAAAAACTGGTGAAATCTGAATAAAGTTTAGTTAATAGTATTGTACCCTCACATATGTGGTCAAATGATTTTCAGCAAGGGTGCCAAGACCATTGAATGAAGAAAGGACCGTCTTTTTTCTTTTCTTTTTTTTTTTTTTTGCTGAGGAAGACTAGCCCTGAGCTAACATCCGTGCCTATCTTCCTCTATTTTGTATATGGGATGCTGCCACAGCACAGCTTGATGAGCAGTACGTAGGCCTGCACCTGGGATTCGAACATGCAAACCCGGGGCCACCGAAGCAGAGCGTGCGAACTTAACCACTACGCCACTGGGCCGGCCCCAAAAGGACAGTCTTTTCAACAAATGGTGCTGGGAAAACTGGACAGCCACACTCAAAACAATAAAGTTGGACTCTAACGATATAAAAAATTAACCCAAAATGGATCCAGACCTAAATATAAAACTAAAACTATAAAACTCTTAGAAGAAAACATAAGGCAAAAGCGTTATGACATTGGATTTGGCAACAATTTCTTGGATATGACACCAAAGGCACAGGCAACAAAATAAAAAATAGACAAACTGGACTTTATGATAAAGTTTTAAAATTCTGTGCATCAAAAGACACTATCAACAGAGTAAAAAGCCAACCCACAGAACAGGGGAAATTATTTGCAAATCATATATCTAACAAAGGATTAATATCCAGAATACATAGGGAATTCTTAAAACTCAACAACAACAAAAAAACAAACAATCTGATTCAAAAATGGGCAGAGGACTTGAATAAACATTTCTCCAAAGAAGACATACAAATGGCCAATAAGCACATGAAAAGATGCTCAACATCAACAATCATTAGGGAAATGCAAACCAAAACTACAAGATGATAACCTCACATCCATTAAGATGGCTACTTTCAGAAAAACAGAAAATAATAAGAGTCAGTGAGGATGTGGAGAAATTGGAACCCTTGTGCACTGTTGTTGGGAATGTAAAATGGTATAGCCGCTGTGGAAAACAGCATGGCATTTCCTCAAAAAAATTAAAAATAGGGCTGGCCCAGTGGCATAGTGGTTAAGTTCCCATGATCCGTTTTGGCAGCCCAGGGCTCGCAGGTTTGGATCCTGGGCATGGACCTACGCACTGCTCATCAAGCCATGCTGTGGCGGCATCCCATATACAAAGTGGAGGAAAATAGGCACAGACGTTAGCTCGGGGCCAATCTTCCTCACAAAAAAAAATTAAAAATAGGACTACCAGATGATCTAGCAATTCCACGTCTGGGTACATATCAAAAAGAATTGAAATAAGGGTCTCAAAGAGATATTTGTACATCCATGTTCATAGCAGTATTATTTACAATAGCTAAAAGGTGTAAGCAACCCAAGTGTCCACCGACAGATGAAGGGATAAGCAAAATGTAGTATATACACACAATATATTTTCAGCCTAAACAAGGAAAGAAATTCTGACACATGCTACAGCATGGATGAACCCCGAAGAAATCATGCTAAGTGAAATAAGTCAGTCACAAAAAGACAAATACTGTCATGATTCCACTTATATGAACTACTTAGTGTAGTCAAAATCATAGGGACAGAAAACAGACTGGTGGTTGCCAGGGCCTTGGGAAAGTGGGGAATGGAGACTTATTGTTTAAAGGGTACTACAGAATTTCAGTTTTGCAAGATGAAAAGAGTTCTAGAGATAGATGGTGGTGACGGTAGCACAACATTGTGAATGTATTTAATACTACTGAACTATACAAAAATGGCTAAATGGTTAAGATGATAAATTTTGTTTGTGCATTTTACCACAATAAGAAAAACTGGAAAAAATAATGTATCAATGTTGGTGTCTTAGTTTGATAAATGTACCATAGTTATGTTAGCATTAGGAGAAAATAGGTGAAGAGTATAAGGAAACTCTCTGTATTCTTTGCAACTCTTCTGTAAATCTAAAATTACTCCTGGGCCAGCCCCGTGGCGTAGCAGTTAAGTGCGCACGCTCCGCTGCTGGCAGCCAGGGTTCGGATCCCGAGCGCACACCGACGTACCGCTTCTCCGGCCATGCTGAGGCTGCGTCCCACATACAGCAACTAGAAGGATGTGCAACTATGACATACAACTATCTACTGGGGCTTTGGGGGAGAAAAAAAAAGGAGGAGGATTGGCAATAGATGTAAGCTCAGAGCCAGTCTTCCTCGGCAAAAAGAGGAGGATTAGCATGGATGTTAGCTCAGGGCTGATCATCCCCCCCAAAAAAAAAAAAAAAAAGCTTAAGGAAGAATAGTCCTCTGATTTTAAAATTTTAATAAAATGTATAGTAATTCTTAAAACCAAAGTAAACCACTGACATTTTTTTCTGTGCACAAATAATGCCCTCAAGGATACCAAGGAATTCTCGTTAGCATTCTAGGCCTCTCTGTCTCTCAGCACTGTGACTACCCACCTGTCTTAACCCTCGCTTCCAAGATGTGAGCCCCTCAGGAATACAAGCCATGTCTCACTTATTATCTCTGTGTCCCCAGTGCCTAGCACCAGGCTTAGAGAGGATACCTTTGTAAATATTTATTGAACCGAACTGGGCTGCAGACGTGGGTCCCAGAACTCACTGCCAGCCCCCAGCTCTGAGCACTGACCTGTCCTCATGGATGTAGGCCAGGTAGAAGAGGAGCAGGATGCAGTACTGTCTCTGGCGAGCAGCTCCCTCCACATACTGACGATCTGACAGGAAGGCAAGGCTTTCAGGGCCCCTGCTGCTTATCTGGGGCAGCCCATGCTGCAGGAGCTCAGACATTGCAGAGAGTTCTGGGGAGGGAACAAGCA
Source organism: Ceratotherium simum simum (assembly GCF_057802395.1). NCBI lineage: Eukaryota > Metazoa > Chordata > Mammalia > Perissodactyla > Rhinocerotidae > Ceratotherium > Ceratotherium simum. Next base: position 8,921,166 of record NC_141924.1, read on the forward strand.
GGAGAAAGCCACACAGAGAACACAGGAGAGCAGGTAATAAGCACGTGAGTATCTAATACACGAAGAGTACTGCACACAGGGTAGCAAGGGTACATCCAGGATAAAAGGAAATCAGAATCCCCTCTTCCTTTATGCAGCTTTCAGCCCACCAGGAGAGACTAAAGGTAACATGTGGAAGGACATGGATATATTCATTCATTCATTCGACAAATGTTCACTGAGTGGCTACTCTAGGCCAGGCTGTGAGACATAGGCCCTACCTCCAGGAGGCTGGTGGGAAAAATCAGATAATGAAACAGATAATTGCAGGACATGTGATCACTGGCTTGTTCAAGTATGGAAGACGGAGTGACTCATGCCTCTTGGGGTGGGGAGAGCAAGCTCAAAGAAGAGGGAACTGTGGAGAGTGAGCAGAGAAGGGAGGGAAGAGAATCCTAGGGATGGGAAGCAAGGTGTTCAGAGGCCCAGAGGCATAAGAGGACACGTCATGTTTAGGGGCAGACAGGAGTTCAGTGTGACTGGAGCGTCAGTGAATAGATGTAGAGTGTCAGGAGTTACAAACTGTGTGATGTAATTTGTACCTAGACTATGAAAGACTCTAAATGCTGAGTAAAGAATTTGGATTTTATCCTGAGAGCAGATTCCTAGATGTCTTATGAAACCCCTGTTTCATAAAAGAAAAGGACCTCAGAGCTTAAAATTTGAATAAAGTCAACTTTATGGAAAATTGACTACATTACCCTTATTTTCCACATTTCACCGTGAACCAGAGAAAACTCTGTTACTGCCTGACAATGCCCCACAGACTGATGTTTGGGGACCACAGCTGAAGGCCAGGAAAATTGAGATGTTAAGACTTGGTTTTCAGATAGATTCTTCCAGCAGTGGGTTGAGATTGTTTGGAGGATAAGAGACTGAAAGCAGGGGGCCAAGTTGGAGGTCAAATGAAAGGGTCCATCCTGCTAGTGCTGTGGGCCTAGGGCCAAGTGGAAGACGAGAATGGAGCATGGCCCACAGCAACGTGGTAGCAGAGCCAGGTCAAGTTTCCTAATTCTAAGTTTAGTGCTTTTTCCACCAAAGCATACTATGAGCATTATGATATTATGATAATAATGAAACTAATATCCTTGAGCCTAGCCTTGCACATCCACCTGCCCTTTCTCCTGCTATATTAAAGAAAGAAGCAGTCTGCATGTAAGTAAGGTCTGCTACTCTTCCTGGTGCTGTGAGATTTGACAAAGTCTCAGGGTCTAAGGGGGCAGATACGTGGGGCTTCTCCTAGTCCGATAAGAGAGGGAGCTGCCAGCAGCAGTGGGGCTGGCACTGGTGAGCACAAGAGGCTGTCGTGACGTGGCTGCCAACAAGGTCTTAGGCTACCACCATGGCAGAAGTCATCATGCTATTCTCTCCACAGGCCAGACCACACCTGAACAGGCAGAGCTGGACACCACGTAGAAAGGAGCAGCAGGTATAGTGAGAGAACTAGGAGCCAAGTTGGAAGGAATGAAAACACTTACCTGGGCTTCTGTCTCTCTCAGCTCAGTGTCTGAGAAAGACAAAAGAGAAAGACAGGTTTGGGAAGTGAGGGGAGATGACACAGTCTTCATAAATGTAAAAAAACGAAACACAGCCAGCACCAAGTCTAACCCACAAAGAAGGTATAATATTTGTTGAATGAATGAATAAAACAATGATTAAATTGTTTTATGTTATACCAAGAGAGAGGTCTAGGATAGAGGAACTCCTTAGGGCAGAGAACACATCGTAATCATCATAGCAGCACCCAGGCATGTAGCAGAAGCTCAGCGAGTATTCAACAAAAGGAAAAACTTCCAGCTCTCAGCCCTGCATCTGCTGTTCCCCCTGCCTATATCCTGCATGGGCCTCCTTCACCTCCATCAGACCTCTGCTAAAATGCTACCTCCTCACGGAGGCCTTCCCTGATCATACTATCTAACATACATCTCCTTCCACCAGCACCCTCTCTCTCTTTGCCCAGTTTTATTTTTTTCATAGCACCTATCCATCCCTGACATTGTATCTATGTGTTTATCGTCTGTCTCTCCCAATCCATGAGAACAAGACTTTGTATCCCTAACTCTATCACCAGCGCCTAGAATAGAGTCTGGCACACAGTAGATGCACAAGAAATATTTCTTGAAGGGAAGAACAAAGAAATGGAACAGGCTGTTCAAGATATTTTGAGCAGAGGTCTCCAGAGGTAACAAGCAGACAGTAAGAGGCCTGGCGTAAGGGATGTTGCAGAGGACATGGTTGGGGGAAAAACTGGGCTTGATAAGCTTCAGTCCTTCTCAACCCTTAGAGTCTAAGGGTCCAGGAGCCTTGGAGTCCATCATTTTTTGATTCTATTATCTCACCTACCTAGGAATCAGCCTGTAGTCCCATCATTCCCTGATTCCATGGTTACTCCAGGCAGCTTCAAGCAAAGGGATCTTATTACTGTTCTGACTCACTATCCAGCCAACCAGCAAGACATCCAGACTCTAAAAGACCACCACGGACCTCATGAGTGGTCAAATTGCAGCACTTTACCTTCTTGGGACAGTGGTCCTATCTTCTCTGGAGCTGAGAGGAGGTTGATGCACATGTAGTACAGGAAACTGGAACACACCTGGTTTAGGGCTGAGTGACTTAGAGGGAGAAGACGAAGACAGAACACAAGAGAGGACATTGCTGCTTTGGCTGGGACAGCATTATCCCTGCCATGGATTGGGGCACCACTGCTTTCTGCCAGAGCCCAGTGAAATTCTAACCATGGCCCTGGTAGAGGAGGTCTGGAGGTGGCTGTGAAAAGTAAATATGGAACCTGCTGCCCACAGCTGTAACTTAGGCACTTGGCCCATATAGGCATTCACTAAAAATTTACTGAAAAAATAAATCAAGGAGGGCTACTAAGCTCCAATTTAATAAAACATACAAACAAAAAAGTGCTCCTGGGTCATGAAAGTGCTGGGTAGCACTAGAAAAAGACAAAGCTGTTAAACCCAAGATGGGCAGTTAAGAAAAACTACAAACATCCAAAATTGTGACTTTGAATCCAGATGGATCCCTGTATTCTCTCCCAAACACTGGGTGTTCTATTCAGAGATACGGAGAGAGAGCTAGATACCGCACTGTGGTCACCTTGTGCGCTGTAGGCAATAACAAATGGAATCTGCCAAGTAAATGCAGAGACAGGGGCCAAACCATAAATGGGAAGGTACAGAAGCCTGCTCTAGAAACCTAACACAACAGAGACTGAGGCGGCAATCTCTCTAATTTGAAGTTTCTCCTCTGGGATTGCTGGGCTGGCAGCAAATAGAACATGATTCTTTCTTGATGGACACTGCATCCCTTACCCTCTGAGGGCATCGGTTTCCCCATTTGTAAAATGGGGAAAAAATGAGGGGTCAGACAAATGATCTCCAAGAACTCTTCCAGTTTTGATGTAACAGGTGCCCATCCAAGTCTCACATGGAATGAGAGCCTTACCAGAACCAGATTAAACAAAAGCTATAGAAGCACGTCCAGCTCATACCACCAATTGCTGAGCAATTCTGACACCATGTCAATCTCCCCACAGTCCTATGACTAAAACACCCCAGTCAGAAATTTCCACTTGTCCAGTCAAGAAGGACGCTGGCCCCTTGGCCACTAATTTTGCCTGGGACCATACATACCTCATGCCGCTGCAGAACCTGGCCTTCAGTTCCAGGGTTAGTTGTATGAAGGATGAAGCAGCTTGGGAAAAGTGCAAAGAAAGGAGAGAGCAGTTTAAACCAGACTGTTAGAGAGACTCCCAATATGGTGGTACCAAAGAGTACTAGTTTTGAAGTCACACAGTGACTGGATGGATCTGCTCCATCACTATCTAGTAGTGTGACTCCAGAACACTTATTTAACTTCTCTGAGACTCTGTACCTCGATATCTATACCTCACAGGTTGTTGTGAAACTAAGTAACACAAATGCATACAGAACATCTAACAAATGCTTAGCTCAAAGTAGGTGCTGAATAACCGTTTATCTTCTTCCTTTCTGAATTATCTTCCACTACAATCTGATACATTTGACAAGCACCTAGGAAGGACACATCTGCTTGTTCTATCCCTCCTCCCAATTTTGTAGAAAATAACCCAGTTTCAGATTGAGGAAGAATAAAGGATAGCCACTGCTTTATCCTCATCTCTGAATTGCCTGTGGAAAAGGATTGGTTCTCAGACCTGAGGTCAGGTAACAGTTTCTGTGTTAGCTGGTGACCCTGGCCCAGGCCCCTGCACTGCCTGCCTCCTCCCAGTCTCCCCCCATCCCTCTCATCCCACCCCAAGGCTCTCTGTCAAAACTGACCTCTGTCCTGCCCATCCTGGGCCCCTGTGAAAGCAGGATTCTAGACAAGGAGAACATCAAGAGCTCCCACTGCACCAGTTCCAATGTTGGGGATAATCTGTATTCTATCTTGGGCCTAAAGTATACGGCAGGAAATTAATCCCTCCGTGTTTCATATTAACTTTCCAGAACAGCAGTTTAACCCATGACTCCCCCAGGGAGGGGGCGCCCAGTTTGCCTGCTGGAAGGGGTCCTCCTGCCTAGCCTCTTGGAGACCCAGAGTTTCTCCATCCCCTACTCCAGGTCTCTGCCCCGCTCTTGGCTGGCAGTGCCTGCTTCCCACTTCTCTCTTGCAGGTTGGGCCCCAACCTGTTCTACCTGGCTTCATGCTGCATAGATCTCCCTGTACACCGCCTTTCTTTACATCCCTTGCTCTCCACCACTGGCCCCCAGAGATCTACAACTCTGAAGCTGCACCCATCCAGCACCCCAAGACTGGATCCTCTTGGCTCTTGAAGCATGGCAGGCAGGAGGAAAAGAGGAAAGAAGGAAAAGTATATGTCAGTTGTCACAATGACTAAGGGGTACAGTCATTCAGGAAATCTACATAAGTTATCTCTTTTAATTCTCATTATTATCACCATGTTCTAGCTGAGGACATTGGAGATAAGAAAATTAATTTTCCCAATGTCAATAAACAAGTAAGGGATGGGGTAAGAATCCCAACCAACATGCTAATGACAAAAGTCCTGCTTTTTTTCTTTCCCACAGCCTCCCACCCTCTCTTAGAAGCTCCCACTCACACTTTCTAGGTGAAATAGTTTCCTAAGTGTTTCCTGTGCTTTGTTCCTGGAGAAAACAAAGATCCCTCCGAACTGTGATAAGAGACCTCCCCAGGATGACCCAGACCAGCAATCAGAAACGCCCTCAAAATCCCAAATCAACTTTTCAGACAACTGCAAAAGGCATGCCCCTTGTCATCCCAGCTCTGGATCCTGGCTCCTTCTCCTTTCCAAGGACCTTGCTCTGCTGATTACCCAAGAGTCTCTCTATTGCTCCTTCCTCTCAGCTGCTAATCAGAATAAATATTTCTAGCGTTAGGGAATAGAAAAGCCCTTCCTAACTCCATGTCCCCCTCCAATTATACCCCCATTTCTTACCTCTTTCTCACACCAAACCTATCAAGAGTTGTCTCTCTCATCTCTACTGCCTCACCTTGCACTCATTCTTCAACTCACTGGAGTTTCGCTTTCACCCCAACCACTCCACAGAAACTACTCTGGCCAAAGTCACCAACAGCCTCCACGATGCCAACTCCAATGGACATTTTTCAGCCCTCGTCTTACTTGACCTCTGGGACACATTTGGCACTCCTACCACTCCCTAATCTACAAAACTTTCCTCACTTGGCTTCCCTAATGTCACACTCTTCTGGTTTTCTTCCTACCTCTCCAACTGGTCCTCACCAGTGTCCTTTGGAGTCTCCTCCTGCTCCTAACCATTAAACATTGCTCTTGATTTTGTCTTGGTCCCTCTGATCATCTCATTTTACACACTCACTCTTGAGGAATCTCACCTGCTCCCCACTAGAGAGTCAGCCCCACAAGGACAGGAGTCTGTTTTGTTCACTCATCATCAGCCCTAGGACAGTGCCTTTCACGTAGTAGGTGTCCAATAAATATTTGCTGAATGAATGAAAGCCTGGATGCTGAAGACTTCTATATCTATCAGTCTGATCTCTCCCCTGACCTCAGACAGAGTCAATTACCTACCTAACATCTCCACTGGGACATCTCACAGGCATCTCACACTCACCCTGACCCAAACTTATCACGTCCTCTACTGCCTTCCCAAATCAGATCCTCCTCCAGTGATCCTCCTCTCCATAAAAAACATCACCACCTAGAGAGCAGCCAGAAGCCAAGGCATTACCCTGAACTGTTCCCTCTCTCTCATGCCCTACATCAAACTGTTCCACGCCCCCAACACTACCTTAGTTCTTCTCACCAGCCTGAGTTAATGCAAGAGGCTGAACTACTTGCCTCCAATCTTGCCTCCCTCTAACTCATGGTCCACTGCTCCAAGAAGGATCTTTCTAAAACAGAAATCTAAGCATGTAACTCCCCTTCTTTAAGACTTAAAGCTGCTAGGATAAAGTCCAAATTCCTCCATGGCCAACAAAGTCCTGTATCACCGAGCCCCAGCTACCTCTCTCTAGTAGACTTTCCACTGCATGCTATGTGACAGGAATAAAAGAAAAGACATTTAATGATAATGATAAGACGCAAGCATAGCATAGAGATTAAGAAAACAGGCTCTAGAGCCAGATTCCCTCTTTGACTCCTGGGCACACCACTTCCAGTGTGACCTTGGGCAAGTTATTCAACTTCTCTGAGTTTCAGTGTGCTCATCAGCAGAATGAGGACAATCACAGTACATACTTCCTAAAGTTTTTCTGAGAACTAAATGAATTAATACATGTAAAGCACTTAAAATAGTATCTCACACCTAGTAAGAATTTAATAAATGTTATTATTAGTTACTAATCATTACTACCATTCTCCCTCCTCCCTTTTCTGTTTTTTGTCTATTCCTCCTTCTCACTATCACTACCACTCTCTAAGGAAGATAAAGGAGACTCTGACTCCGATTTCTGGGCTTATTCTGCAGATGGAGGTATTTATATGGTGAAAACTGGAGAAGTGGGAAAGGAAGGTTCATATTTGAGAGAGAAAAAATGATTAGCAAGAGAAGAAAATAAATAGATGCAAGAAGGCCCAGAGAAGGCTGAAGGAGTCATAAGCCACTTGGATTCAATTTTAGGAAGGTACTTCACTGTATAGGTAGACAGCAGCTTTCACACAGTGCTACCACTCTCCTAGAAGGTATTTGGAAGTAGGTAGGGACGTTTTTCAGTTGTCACAATGACTGGGGGTACTTCTGGCATTCAGTGCTCAGGAGTCAGAGATGCTGAACATCTTGTGACACATGAAGGAATATGAAATATGAGAGTAATGTGGAAAGAGATGTGTTGCGGGCTCTGAACTGGAACCTCTTTGACATTCTCAGAGAAGTATCAATAAATTTGAGAACTGCCTTTAAGGACTGCCCACTCAACACTGGGCAGAGCGTGGATACTGATTTTGAATGACTATGTAAACCTCCCATCCACAGGTTACGCTCTAAGCTCTGAGTACTCAGAGCAGCTGCCTAAGGTGCCTGCCTTCCTCCCAACTTCCACACTTGCTTGCCGCCTACCCAGCTTCTTGGAGAACTTCTCCTTCATGTGGGGAACGATGACAAACAGACTGTGTAGAATCGAGAGGAAAACTTCCATCAAGGCTGGGTGAGTGGCCTCCTCTGAGTGCCTCTGCAAAGAACCAGGAGGGAGAACACAGCCCACCAGGACTGAGCCTCTGAAGAAGAAAAAGCATCAGCAAAACTGGCATCAAATCTAGCAACAGTAGACTAAACCCTTTCATGTGAAGGGCACAAGGAAAGCTAGGGAAGCTGAAGTCACAAGCCTAAATCCAAGGTTTACCTCTGCCACTTAATAAACTGTGTAAGATACTTTACCTCTCTGGGCCTCTGTACGAAAAAGAGTAAAATAAGAATAACAAGACCTACCTCCCAGAAACAAATGAGATCTGATGTGTAAAAAGTGTTTTCTAAACTACAAAGCAGAGTGACACTCATGTTTCCATTACAATAGCCATAGTAATAATAATATAGTTTACAAACTGCCTTCAGATTTATCTTTCACATTATCTTTGAACAGAGTCATGAGGCAGCCAGATATAGCAGACAGAGCTCTGGATTAAGAGTAGAGAAATCTGAGTTCTAGTTTAAGCTCTGCACAAAGTCCCTATGCGCCCTTGGGTCAGTCACCCCCTCCCCTCTTGGTATCTCAGTTCCCTATCTGTAAATAGCTGGGGCCTCAGAGATACAGTTCTTATAGATACCTTTCCTTTGGTTTTTAAACCAAGTTGTTGTTTTTTTAATTACCAAAGTAATACATGCTCATTTAAGAAAATGTGTAAAATAAAGAAAAGTAGAAAGCAAGAATAATATAATAATTCTATGATCTAGTTCTAGATCTAGCTCTAACACTTCATAAATCTAGGAGGCAGGCAGAGCAGATGAGGAAACCAACATGAATTGGCCAAGTATTACTGTTAGGGCGTGCCAGTCAGGGCTGCAACCCATGGCTCCTGACAGTTACCCACCTGAAGACCCTGCATGCTGGCTCAAAGGCTTCCTCAAGGAAAAGAAGCTCTCTACCCTCAGAACCAGAGGATGCTTCCCTGCTGCCACCTACTGTTCCCAGTAGATGTTTTTCAAGTGACCTTCCCCAACTAACAGGACTCTTCAAAGGCTCACAGGACATCCAAACCTCAAGGACAGGAGGACAGGACTCATCCAAGGCAATCAGCAGTTCTGGACCCTGCCCTTCCTATCACCTCCACCTCAAGTCAGCTCAAAATGAAGCTCTTCCAGACCAGGTCTCTTCAGAGTAGCCATCTCTCATTTTACAGAATACACATATGTGTTCCTTAGTGAAACCTGGATCACAGACATTCACTGCTGCTCTTTATTAAGCAGAAGGACACATGAGTTCAAATCTCAGCACCATCATGCACTTGCTTTACAACCATAAGGGGAAAAACATGACAACTTCATCTTTAAATCGGGGGAAATTATAGAACCTATCTCATAGGGTCATTGGGAGACAAATCAGGTAATGAATATAAGGCATTTATCACTCTATAAATATTACCTATTTAATATTTTATTATTACTGATTTATACTTTTTCTTAAGAGGCATCTATTAGTTTTACAATGAAACACTATACTTTGTTTTTAAAACCAAAGGAAAGGTGGCTGAAAGAACAACCCTACTGAGAACCTCAGCAGGTCCAGTGGAGTAGTCACTGCCTTGTATCTCTCAGCCTGGCTCACTCTCACATTCTTCTTCACCCCAAACTTCAGGCTGTTCAGGGCTCAGGGGAACCCACCATCACCAAGGGAATACACAGGGAGTCACAGGCACTGAGAAGAAATTCTGAGAAGTCCTCCAAGGTGTCTTCCTTCTTGGCACTGGGAGCTGTGAATGGATTCTCCTGGGCTGAAGGCTCGCTCTGGAATTCCACAGCCAACCTGAGAAATCAATGTGTGAGTATATCTACTACTACCTATGCAACATAAAGGTTAGAAGCATCCTCCTAGAGGGATGCCTGAGCTCAGGGTCCAAAGAAAGTATACCTATCAGCAGATCTGAAGAAAATTCAAGAGGCCTCACTGAGGGAGGACTCAGTCCTTGGCTACCTCTCCAGCTTCATGTTCCCCACCCCCTCTCCTATAATACACGACTCTTTCACTCCACTGAATATACCAATGCTGTTTGCTGTTTCACATCTTGCCTTTACACATGCTGTTCTCTCTACCTGGAACGCCTTCCTCAGATTTGTGACAACCTAATAAATTCCACATATATACACAAAACTGTCTCTTCCCTAAGACACTGTGAGGTCCTGTGGGCAGGAGCCAATCTGCCTTATCTTTCTACTCTCACTATCTAGCACCAGGCCTGGCACACAATAGATACAACAAACATTTGTTAATGTGAAGTGAATTAATCCAACAAGCATTCAGTGAACACCTATAGGGTTAAGTTATTTGGGAAGAGGAACAAAGCTGAATGAGACACAACCTCATTGCACAGTAACAAAAACTTCACCAGGAGGGAATCTTTAGAAACCTCCTACTCTAGCTACCTGTGCTCAAACCTCCTCCAAACACCCACTCCATACCCTATACACACCCCCAATGCCTATCCCAGCCAAAGTCCTCTCACTATGCAGCAAAGCATGAGAAGTGTTCCTTCTAGAACTTCATCTTTTGTCTGAATCCCTTCCACCTCCACCCTCCACACTACTGCCTCAAACCACAGAGGGCCCCTCACCTGCAAGCATTTCTAAATGCCTCCAGAGCGCTCAGGAGGAACTTTCCCCTTCGAAGAATGGCCTTTTCCAAATCTCTGCTGGAGGCATGGCCCTGAGGTGAGAAGGAGAGAGGAGAATCTATTGGTCAAGTGCCTACCCTGTGACTCAGTCTGAGCTTGGACGACTACAGACTTCTTCCTCTCATACAATCTGGCATTCCCATATACCTAACACTTTCCAGGGGATCTTATTTATATCCTTGCCAATATAGCCATCTAATTGCTCTTTTAAAAAATGGTATAAGGGAACCTTAACCACCTGTCTCCCTGTGAACCACAGAAGGCTGTCATAGGCTGGCGGACTTGAGCCTAACTGGCTGTAATGCCCATATTAGTTGCTCCAAAACACACGAAAATCCCCACCCTATCAGGTGTGAAGAGCTTAGCTTCTGAAGTTAATCTTGAAAGACATAATCAGCATTCACATTAAGAGTATCCTTTCTGATATTATAAGTCCATGGACAATTAAAAGCCAACAATTACAACACATTGCACATTGGTCAGACTCTTTCTAAGATTCTAGTGAATCCAGCCTTAAATTGTGAGCATGTTTACCATACCTCCTTGGATGATATAAAAAACAAAGTGTGGGGGCTGGCCCGGTGGCACAAGCGGTTAAGTGCGCGTGCTCCACTGCGGCAGCCCAGGGTTCACCAGTTCGGATCCCAGGTGCGCACCGTCGCACCGCTTGTCAAGCCACGCTGTGGCAGCGTCCCATATAAAGTAGAGGAAGATGGGCATGGATGTTAGCCCAGGGCCGGTCTTCCTCAGCAAAAAGAGGGGGATTGGCAGATGTTAGCTCGAGGCCGATCTTCCTCACACACAAAAAAAAAATATAGTGTGCAGTAGGCTTGGGGACAAACACCCTAGGATTTACTATTCAAACTCAGATACTTGCTAGTTTTGGACCTTAGAGAAAATTTATTTAACCCCTGTGGCTTCAGTTTCCTAATCTGTAAAAATGAGGACAGCAATTATTAAGCCTCACAGCTCTGCAGTTAGGAAAAAAATAACATCTCATTATAGGTGTGTGTGCATGAGAAAAAGCTATAAAGAGGCATAAAAAGGCAAGACAATGTACTATCTTGTAAAAACACATTACAGCATGATCTCCAGAAGAAGCAGGCTGCAGTGCACTGACCAGGGGCCTCCTGTTCAGCGGAGTCTGGGAAAAATCTGCACACCGGCTCAGCATGGCTTCAAGCAAGGCCCGCAGTTCCCTGTACTGCACGGGTGGAGCACTCTGATGGTCTTTCCTGCAGCCAGAAAGACAAAGGTAGGCTTACGGCGAGGTAAGGGTACTCTAACATACCCTCAGGTTCTTGGGCCATGGAGGGCAACGTGGTGGATCAGCAACACAGGACCAGGATCTGATCTGACAAAAAATCTTTGCTCCAACACTTATCTAGCTACATGACTTTGTGCACAGTTTTCTCTCTAATTTTCAGTTTCCTCACCTATTAAATGAGAGTTAATCGTACTCTCTTAAGAATTGTTCTAAGGATCAAATTACATAATGTATGCCAAGCACTTAGCACGATGCTTAATAGATAGTAAGTCCTTATAAATGACAGCTATGGCTGTTATTATTGTTATTAAAGATACAGAGGGTCTTCTCACTGAGAAGGGCCTCCTGGTGAAAGAAGTCCTATCTAGAACTGAAGGTGCATCAAGAGATGTATATGGCCACTGTTCTCAAACAAGTGATAAGCTCTCTTGGGGAAGAGAGATAAAATTTGCTCTGTTACCTTGATGAGGAAATGCAGAATCAATAGGTAAATGTTATCAGGACCCAGATTTTATTTCAGTATAAGGAAGAACTTTCTAAGAATCAAAACTCCAGAAAGAAGTGAGTTGTCCATTCTTAGCGATTATAAGCAAAGACTGGAAACTACTTTTGCCGATTCAATTATTTTGAGTGTGGGGTAAATGTGGAAAGTAATGCTAGGGCCACATATTCTGTAGACTCAGAGAAGGCAAGAGTCACTGACTAGTTTAATTGCGAGCTCCAAGAGGTCAGGGACCAGTTCCATCTTTTTACTTTACCTAAACAGAGCTGAATGCATGGTATATTGATACTAAATAAAAAAGATATTAAATGAATGAATGACAACTTGACAGGGTATAATTAGCTGTGTTGGTTATCTAGGGGTGTTGTAATGAATTGCCACCAACTGTGTGGCTTAAAACAACAGAAATTTATTCTCTCATAGTTCTGCGGGCTAGGAGTTTGAAATCAACGTGTTAGCTCCCTCTAAAGGCTCTAGGGAAGAATCTTGCCTTGCCTCAGCTTCTGGTGGTTGCCAGCAATCTTGTCATTCCTTGGTTGATAGCTGCATCATTCCAATTTCTGCCTCTGTCTTCGCATGGCTGTCTTCCCTCTGTGTGTGTCTGTGTCACTATTGTGTCCAAATCTCCCTCTGCTCATAAGGGCACCAGTCATTGTATTTAGGACCCCACACCGTATGACCTCATCTTAACTCAATTATATCTACAAAGGCCCTATTTCCAAATAAGGTCACATTCACAGTTTATGGATGGGCATGAATTTTAGAGGGATGCTTTTCAACCCATTGCTGTAACTAAAGAGAAACCTATGTTAACTCTCTTCTCTGGGCCTTTTTTGAACACTAAGCATAATTTGTTGGGTCTTCTAACAGGCACTCAGTTAACTGTATGTAGTTAAGGCTTGATTTCCCCTTTCCTTCTTCATTTCTGGAAGCTCTAAGTTTCTATCTTACACTGATTGTCAAGCCCTGGTTCTGCCATCTTTAAATTCTTTTCAGCAGTTCTCACTCCTCACTCCTCCTTCCAGCTGTGCTTCCCAGAGACCCTCTGAACCACTCCACCTCAGAGGGACCACCTCAGCAAACATTCTGGGAAATTAAAATCAAAAGTAAAATAATCTAAGGATTAATAACCAGACACCTACTCATCACTCTCCACAATTCTGACCCAACCAGCTTCCCAGCTTCTTCATTTACTACTCCCCTCACACAACCTGCTTGCCAGACTGGCTACTGTACCCTCAGTAATCCCTAAACTTTCCCACTCACATGTTTTGGCCAACCCTGGTCTTTCCACAAATCTAAATCTCTCTCATCCCTCATAGCACAGCTCAAGTACCACCTCCTGCCTGAAAGGTGCTACCAGTTCCCCTTAACGCCGACCTCCTGGGAGACTTCCAGCTTTGCATGGGTACCTCTGATTGACACTACCCTTACTCTATGCCTTTGCAACCCTCTTGGTTTACTCATGTCACCCTCACTGGGATTCATGCCCCAGATTTAGAGATTCAAATCCAGGAAAGGACAAAGGGGGAAAAGAGATAGACTGAAGTCATTGTAATGTAAATGCTATTTTTTGTTTCAATTTTTAGAACCAACCTACAGTCAAATCACAAAGACTTAAATATGGTTAAAAAAGAGACTATAAATATTAACAAACTTTACAATGTAAAATTAAAGGTATAGCTGACTGACATTGAGAAGTAGAATGTAGGGAGAAGAGGGGAAAGGAAGAGTTGGGGTGCTAATATACTCAGCTAACTAAGCGGGGAGCCAAGAGATACTGCTTCAAGTTGAGGGAAGAAATACAAGCTTTAGGTATGTAACAGTTTGAAGACATAGAATATTAATTAGCAAAAATGCCAAGGAAAGGTAGAGAAGACAAAACAATATGAGGTAAATCTTGGTTTTTCTTACTGGTGAGTCAATGAATAGTGTCCTAAATTGACAAACAAACAGCATTAAAAGCATATTGTTTAGATTTAGGCACATACTCACCAGAACTAAAACCCAAATGAGTTAAAATTAGTTTCCTTTAGGAAGTGGGGACAGGGGACTGTTCCTTTTCATTATAAACTTTCTGTACATTTTATTTTTTATTATTTGAATACATAACTTTGTTAGATTTTTAAAAGGGAAAACATGGAAACAAAATAAAAGTTACTATATAAATAAATATGGCTTTCCTCCATTACTTTTTTTCAGGATATCAAGCATCTTGCTAAGGAATAAATTTCCATCTTGATGCTGGGATCTCTTAGTTTCACCATCCATTTTAACATCTTTCATTCATTACTAACTATCTATTAGGAATGAAGCATATAGCAGTGAAAAAACTGACATGGTCTCTGATCTCTTGGCGATAATATTATGGTGAGGGGGAGGAGACACAAAGCAAATGAATAAACAAAAACTATGAAGTGTTTGGTAGGTGCTACAACAGCCTAATGGGTCAGTTAGGGAAGGATACTCTGAATGAGACCTGAATGATGGGAAGAAGCCATCTTAAAAAAAAAGATTTGGGGCCGGCCCTGTGGCTTGGTGGTTAAGTGCGCGCGCTGCAATGCTGGTGGCCCGGGTTCGGATCCCGGGTGCGCATTGAGGCACCACTTCTCCGTCCATCCTGAGGCCGAGTCCCACATACAGCAACTAGAAGGATGTGCAGCTATGACATACAACTATCTACTGGGGCTTTGGGGGGAAAAAATAAAATAAATAAAATCTTTAAAAAAGAAAAAAAAAGATTTAACGGCAGAGTATTTTAGGCAGAAGGAACAATTAGTAGAAAGGAAGTGGAGGAAAAGTCTGGACTAAAACAAAAGTCTGAAATAAAAAAAAAAATACATCTTTGAAATAAATACAGAATAAAATGCTATTAAAAAACATGCAAATACAGAGGATTATAAGAGAATACTATGAGAAATTATATGCCAACAAATTGGACAATCTAGAAGAAATGGATAAATTCTTAGACTTATACAACCTCCCAAAATTGAACCAAGAAGAAATGGAGAATCTGAATAGACCAATAACAAGTAAAGAGATTGAAATAGTAATCAAAAACCTCCCAAAAAATAAAAGTCCAGGACCAGATGGCTTCTCCAGTGAATTTTACCAAACATTCAAAGAAGATTTAATACCCATCCTTCTCAAACTATTCCAAAAAATAGAGGAAGATGGAACACTTCCTAAATCATTCTACGAGGCCAACATCACCCTGATACCAAAACCAGACAAAGACAATACAAAGAAAGAAAATTACAGGCCAATATCGCTGATGAACATTGATGCAAAAATCCTCAACAAAATATTGGCAAACCGAATACAACAATACATTAAAAAGATCATACACCATGATCAAGTGGGATTTATACTAGGGACGCAGGGATGGTTCAACATCCACAAATCAATCAACGTGATACATCACATCAACAAAACAAAGAATAAAAACCACATGATCATCTCAATAGACGCAGAGAAGGCATTTGACAAGATACAACATCCATTTATGATAAAAACTCTCAATAAAATGGGAATAGAAGGAAAGTACCTCAACATAATAAAGGCCATATATGACAAACCCACAGCCAACATCATACTCAACGGGGAAAGACTGAAAGCCATTCCTCTGAGAACAGGAATGAGGCAGGGCTGCCCACTCTCACCACTCCTGTTCAACATAGTACTGGAGGTTTTGGCCAGAGCAATTAGGCAAGAAAAAGAAATAAAAGGAATCCAAATAGGTAACGAAGAAGTGAAACTCTCACTATTTGCAGATGACATGATTGTATATATAGAAAACCCTAAAGAATCTGTTGGAAAACTATTAGAAACAATCAACAACTACAGCAAAGTTGCAGGGTACAAAATCAATCTACAAAAATCAGTTGCATTTCTGTATGCTAATAATGAACTAACAGAAAGAGAGCTCAAAAAGGTAATACCATTTACAATTGCATCAAAAAGAATAAAATACCTAGGAATAAATCTTACCAAGGAGGTGAAGGACCTATACAATGAGAACTACAAGACATTATTGAAAGAAATCCATGATGACATAAAGAAATGGAAAGATATCCCATGCACATGGATTGGAAGAATAAACATAGTTAAAATGTCTATACTACCTAAAGCAATCTACAGATTCAATGCAATCCCAATCAGAATCCCAATGACATTCTTCACAGAAATAGAAAAAAGAATACTAAAATTTATATGGGGCAACAAAAGACCCCGAATAGCTAAAGAAATCCTAAGAAAAAAGAACAAAGCAGGAGGCATCACAATTCCTGACTTCAAAACATACTACAAAGCAATAGTAATCAAAACAGCATGGTACTGGTACAAAAACAGACACACAGATCAATGGAACAGAATTGAAAGCCCAGAAATAAAACCACACATATACGGACAGCTAATTTTCGACAAAGGTGCTAAGAACATGCAATGGAGAAAGGAAAGTCTCTTCAATAAATGGTGTTGGGAAAACTGGACAGCCACATGCAAAAGAATGAAAGTGGACCATGTGCTATCGCCATTCACAAAAATTAACTCAAAATGGATCAAAGACCTGAAGGTGAGACCTGAAACTATAAAACTCATAGAAGAAAATATAGGCAACACACTATTTGACATTGGTTTTAAAGGAATCTTTTCGGATGACATGCCTACCCAGACTAGGGAAACTAAAGAAAAAATAAACAAGTGGGACTTTATCAGATTAAAGAGCTTTTATAAGACAAACGAAACCAGAATCAAGATGAACAGACAACCAACCAGCTGGGAGAGAATATTTGCAAAACATACATCTGACAAGGGGTTGATCTCCATAATATATAAAGAACTCACACAACTGAACAACAAAAAAACAAACAACCCGATCAAAAAATGGGCAGAGGAAATGAAGAGACACTTCTCCAAGGAAGATATACAGATGGCCAATAGGCACATGAAAAGATGCTCAACATCACTAATCATCAGGGAAATGCAAATCAAAACAACACTAAGATACCACCTCACGCCCGTTAGAATGGCTATAATCACCAAGACAAAAAACAACAAATGTTGGAGAGGATGTGGAGAAACAGGAACCCTCATACACAGCTGGTGGGAATGCAAATTGGTGCAGCCTCTATGGAAAACAGTATGGAGATTCCTCAAAGAATTAAAAATAGAGATGCCCTGGGCCGGCCCCGTGGCTTGGTGGTTAAGTGCACGCGCTCCGATGCTGGTGGCCCAGGTTCAGATCCCGGGTGCACACCGAGGCACCACTTCTCCGTCCATCCTGAGGCCGAGTCCCACATACAGCAACTAGAAGGATGTGCAGCTATGACATACAACTATCTACTGGGGCTTTGGGGGGAAAAAGTAAAATAAATAAAATCTTTAAAAAGAAAAAAAAAAAATAGAGATGCCCTATGATCCAGCCATCCCACTACTGGGAATCTATCCAACGAACCTGAAATCAACAATCCAAAGAGGCTTATGCACCCCTATGTTCATTGCAGCATTATTCACCATAGCCAAGAAGTGGCAGCAACCTAAGTGTCCCTCGACTGACGATTGGATTAAGAAAATGTGGTATATATATACAATGGAATACTACTCAGCCATAAAAAAAGACAAAATCGTCCTGTTTGCAACAACATGGATGGGCCTGGAGCGTATTATGTTAAGTGAAGTAAGCCAGAAAGAGAAAGACAAACACTGTATGATCTCACTCATATGTGGAATATAAACCAACACATGGACAGAGAAAACTGGACTGTGGTTACCAGGGGCAGTGGGGGTGAGGGGTTGGCACAAGGGGTGAAGGGAGTCATATATATGGTGATGGACAAAAAAAAATGTACAACCCAAAATTTCACAATGTTAGAAACCATTAAAACATCAATAAAAAAAAAAAAAAACCATGCAGAGGGGCCGGCACCGTGGCTTAGCGGTTAAGTGCGCGCGCTCTGCTACCGGCGGCCCAGGTTCGGATCCCAGGCGCACACCGACGCACCACTTCTCCGGCCATGCTGAGGCCATGTCCCACATACAGCAACTAGAAGGATGTGCCACTATGACATACAACTATCCACTGGGGCTTTGGGGAAAAAAAAGGAGGAGGATCAGCAATAGATGTTAGCTCAGAGCCGGTCTTCCTCAGCAAAAAGAGGAGGATTAGCATGGATGTAGCTCAGGGCTACATCCCTCACATCCCTTTTGTGCTTCCTCACAAAAAAAAAAAAAAATGCAGAGATTTGGAAAGAACTCTTCCCAATTAAAAATATGAAAACACAAATAAAACACTCAATAAAAGAGTTGAAAGATAAAGTCAAGAAAATCTCCCAGAAACTAGTGAATAATGACAAAAAGATTAAAAACTGTCAGAAAACAAAGAAAATTAGATGACCAACCCACGATGTCCAACATCTGAAAGGCAGAAAGAGAGAACAGAGTAAACAGAGTAGCAGAAAGAAAAAATTCCAGAAAATTTCTCTGACCTAAAGGACAAGCACCCCCTGGAAGGTGCCCTGGCCTTGACAGGCCCTCAGGTACATGCAGAGATGGAGAGTTCAGCCTGCCTGGGTCTCTCACCTCAGAAAGGCAGAAGTGGCCTTCACTGCCTCAGCAGCCACCTCCAGCACCGGGCTGCTCACTGCCTCTTGGAGAACATGGTTAGCATCTCCACACATGGTTGAGCTTGTGAACAGCTTGATCTCCTCTGGCTGCCTGAAAAATGGTAAATGAGAAACGAGTGAGCGAACTCCTATCACTGACCCTACCAGGAATAAATACTTCGCTTCTTTCCTTCTCCAGTCTGGCCCCTACAGGCCTGACGCTCCACTGCTTTGCTCACCGAGTCAGGATCTCAGCAAAGAGCAGCAGGCCCTGCTTGTGCAGCTCTGTGTTGTTCATCCTCAGGCTTCCCTGTAGGCTCCTCACCACCGACTCGATCCCTACCTCAAAATGACACAGCAGAGACCAGGGATCAGTGTTTTGCAGTTCCTTCACTGCCTGCCCAGGAAAGGTAAGAGGCTCTGGATAGCACATATTTGCTGGAGGCCCCTCATGGAGAGGCCCTAACAAGTTTGAGCTGATGGAATGGGACTGTGAGATTTTTGAGGGCAGGCCCTTATCTGATTCATATCTGTCTCTCTGAAACACAGCACATCACATAGCACCCAGGCCCTAGTACTTGAGGTATTTAGTGAATGCCTAATGATTGAGCTATGCCTTCTCCACTAGACACAGTCCTATGCCTCCTGAAAAAACTGGGTCAGACATCTACTCCTCCAGGAAGCCTTCCCTGATCCACTCAGGCAGAGCTGAGGGCCTCCCCTGAGCTCCCATACCTCCTGTACTTCCCTCTAACAGAGCCCTAATCAGCTTGTTTATATCTCTCTCCCCTTGCAGAGGACAGGAACCACGTTACATGTATCTCTAAATCTCCAGGTCCCAGCCTGGTGCTTGGCATAAAATAGGAACACAGAACATAAAATGAATGACTGAATGTCCAGTCTAAAAATTCAAATGTGATATAAAAAGTTTCAGACAAGAAAGGTATCACCAGTAAGGAAGAGGAAAGGACAGTTTCAAGAAATTTTGAAAGGATGAATCAGCAAACCTTAGGGACTAACTAGATGGATAGGTATCTGGGGCACAGGCAAAAACTGAATCCAAGGCTGAGTAAAGTTGTTAAGGTGCAACAGGAATTCATTTAGTGGCTAATAGGAGTGCCTTTCTCTTGCTAAACATATATACTTCTGCTAATCAGTGAAGAGCAGAACTGTGGATATCACTGCTTGTATAAGGAATCTGGTAATGAGTTCAGGCTGATGGAAATGACCAAACCCAGCACCCCACTCCAAGGTGTAGGCTAGTCCCCCATCATTGCTGCTGCTACCCAACTTCAAAGTGCTGTCTACCCAACCCAGAGCTAGTATAGGACCCCCACTACCAACCGTACACCGTGTGGCACTTGGAAAAGAAGAGTGGCTCTTCTGCCAGGAGTATCAAGCAGTTGTAGCTGGACAAGATAAGCACTTCACTGGAAGAGGAAAGATGCTCAAAGAGGAACTCTGGCCAGGGAGAGGGGGAGAAAACAATAAATGACAGCTGTGTGATCATGATCCCTTAACTAATAATGCTAGGGCCTTGGATTTATTCAGCATCTCACAGCCGTTACTTCATCTGTTCACACATCCTCTCCATGACACACGATCAGTAATTCACAGATAAACTTGGAAATGCCCTCAGGGTTATGAGTCTACCCTCATCTTTTTAACAGATGGGGAAACTGAGACCCAGAGAGAGGTACTGTTAGTGGCAGAGGTAGGACTAGAACTCAGGTCTCCTAATTATCAGGATGGGTAGCAGCATGATGCAGAGAAAAGAGTTTTTAGAACCAGAGAGGTTCAGGTTTAGAACCAGAAGAGTTTATATCTCTTCTCTGCCAATGATAGCCTTGTCAATTTAAACCAGTTATTTCCCTTCTCTGATCCTCAATTTCCTTATCCATAAAAAAGCAAAGATGAGGACCTAAATGTGGCAACATTTGTAGCACACCTCAGGGCACATTTCCTGGCTCATAACAAGCCTTCAAGAAACATTAGTGCCCTTTGCCTTCCTGGCCCACAGGTCTTTCCACTACCCCACACTAGGTGTTTATTCATATAAAAAAATGGTCAAATAAATGACAAAGATCAGTAACAAACTTCTCTACGTCATGTAAGAAATCTGTAGCAAGGCCGGCCCTGTGGCTTGGTGGTTAAGTGCGCGCGCTGCGATGCTGGTGGCCCGGGTTCGATCCCGGGTGCGCATCGAGGCACCACTTCTCCGTCCATCCTGAGGCCGAGTCCCACATACAGCAACTAGAAAGAAGTGCAGCTATGACATACAACTATCTACTGGGGCTTTGGGGGGAAAAAATAAAATAAATAAATAAAAAAAGAAATCTGTAGCAAGAGGATTCAGACTTTATGAAGCCTGCTTCCTAGAATGTCATGTACAACTGAACCTGCCACCAACCCATCCCTCCAGTACGCATTATCAAAGAACCCCCAAGAGGACCGCTGCTGGTATGACTTACGCGTCTCCAGTCAGAATTCTTGGGTCCTCGGAGGAGAAGGTTAGAAGGGGCCTCCTACCTGGGATGTCAGCATGGATGAAGGCCGGGGCATGCTTCGCCGGGGAGTGGACCAGCACCGCAGTTATACAGTGGGCACTGGCCACCTGCAGAGTCTCATCTCTAGAGAGAAGAAGCTGGAGAAACAGGCAGCAAAAAGTGCTGCAGTCACAGCACTGACAGGACCAGAGGGAAGTGGCCTCAGGGCAGCAGCCTAATTCGTCTCTGAATCCCTCCTGCAATACATGGCGCCAGGCACAAGGATGGTACTCAGGGAGAGCAGTTATGGATTATGGAAAGGAGTCTCTGTAAATAGCAGCAGGTGAGAAATAGAACAAAAGAACACAATGGCACTCAAAGAACACTAAAACCATCACCAAGTAGGGCTCAGGCTTTCACTGACAAAAGTATTTTCATAGCCCTCATCTGGTTTTGATGTTTGCAACAAGCCTGAGACATACTAAGGAAAAGTTCTACTATGACCCTCACTTTACAGAGTGTGCAGAAAAGAGTTAACACAGCAGGCCTGGGCCGGCCCCGTGGCTTAGCGGTTAAGTGTGCGCGCTCCGCTGCTGGCGGCCCGGGTTTGGATCCTGGGCGCGCACGGACGCACCGCTTCTCCGGCCATGCTGAGGCCGCGTCCCACATACAGCAACTAGAAGGATGTGCAGCTATGACATACAACTATGTACTGGGGTTTTGGGGGGAAATAAAATAAAATAAAAAAAACACAGCAGGCCTGAGACTGTTATCCTGCCTGCAAGGTTGGTCATTGACTGGATTCGGGAAGTTGGATTTCAAGAGGGTTCCTATCACTCCCAGAACTGATAAGAGTGGCACACTGTGACTAAATTATTTGTCCAAACAATGTAGTTTATGCTCAACACCTGCTTTCTTTCTAGGAGTCTGGAATTTTGGTATGTGCTAAGCAGAGGGTGCCTACATGACCAGCCAGCCCCCAGTAAAAATCTGGGCACTGAGACTCCAGTGAGCTTCCCTGGTAGGCAACATTTCACACATGTTGTCACAATTCACAGCTGGAGGAATCAAGTGCCTCCTGTGTGACTCCACTGGGAGAGACTCTTTGAAGCTTGTGTCTGGTTTTCCCCTGGACTTCATCCCATGCGCCTTTTCCCTTTGCTGCTTTTGCTTTGTATTCTTTCACCGTAATAAATCATAGCTGTATGACTATACACTGAGTCCTGAGAGTCCTCCTAGCAAATCACTGAAATGGGATCTTCTTGGGGACCCGCAACATACAGAGGAAGGAATTATAGCTCATCAAGGTTAAGTCACTTACTCCAGGCCACACAGCTAATAAGTGGCAAAGCTAAGGCAGAAACCAGGTCAGCCATGTCCAAATTTAGGAGTCTTCCCACAACTGAGATGCCTCCCTCATCAAAATTTTAGATCAAGTTACTCCTCTACTCAAAACATTTCAGTGAATTTCCATTATAATCTGAATAACATCCAAACTCCTGCCGGACACCATAGCTATTAGGACTCCGATAACACTTTTAGAAACCAAGAAAAGAGTTAACTGCAACCACAGATTTTAAACGTAGTAGAAACTGGCCTTCCGGGAGGGATAATGATGAGTAGAACATATACCACAAGACAAACGAGAGTGTGCCTGGTTTTGGAGCTTCAAACGAAAAGGACCAAATCACACTCATGTCTGATAGAGATTCATCTGAGGACTGCAAGCTTAACCCCTTCTCAGTCATGTTAGACTTAAAAATAGACACATGTGGGCTGGCCCAGTGGCATAGCGGTTAAGTTCTCGTGTTTCACTTCGGTGGCCCAGGGTTTGCCAATTCGGATCCTGGGCACGGACCTACTCACCGCTCATCAAGCCATGCTGAGGCATGTCCCACATAGAGGAACTAGAATGACCTACAACTAGGATATACAACTATGTACTGGGGCTTCAGGGAGAAAAAAGAAAAAGGGGAAGACTGGCAACAGATGTTAGCTCAGGGCCACTCTTCCTCAAAAAAAAAAATGGCCTTTCTGTTAGTATGTAAAGGAGTTTCTAGATATTAATCTTTATCTTGTTCTATTTTATACAGGAAACGACATGTGTTTTAAGACACTACTGATGTAAGGCAAACCATTATTTTATGTACCACTAAGAAAGAAAAAGAGCTATAATTAAACTATGACACACCATTGGTGGTAAAATGTCTCCCAATTTCAGAGCTGCTAAAATGTGAATAAAAAAGTGTCTTAAAAAAATGACATTTAACCATTAAGCAAAACAATGCTTCTTGGTTTAAAATGCATATTCCTTATTGTTGAGAAAGAAACACTCCAATCTCATTTTTCCATCATAAACAAAATTATGAAAAATCTATCATTAAAAAAATCCTAGTGACTTACCATGACCTATCAGGACTCGCATGACTTTCCCTGCTTAATCTCTAGCCACTTCACTTCACCTCCTACTCACCCTCCCATCCCACTGGCTTCCATCTGTTTCTGGAACACATCAAGCATTTCCCTTCCTCTGGCCTTTACTTGCTATTCTCTCTGCCTGAAATGCTTTTCTGCCCACTCTTCATATCACCAGCTTACTTTATTTATTTATTTTCAACTTCACTGAGGCATAATTGATCACCGGTTACTTTAATTCTTCAAGTGTCAGCTCAAATGTCGACCCTTCAGAGAGGCCCTGTCTGACCACTCAACCTATAGATGGCTTTCTCCACTACTATCTTATCTCCTCTTTATTTCCTTTATAGCACTTATCACAATCTATAATTACTTTACTTATTCATTTACTTGTTTATTATCTGCCTTTCCCACTAGACAGTGCAAGGGCAAGTGCTCAGTACGTATTTGACTAAATGAATGAATCAATGTTGCAAGAACAGGAACACAAACATTGATAATATATTCCTAGGGACCTGAACTTTGGGAAAGTAAGTTGATTACCAGCCAAAAGCAGGAATGAAGAGCATTAGACTCTGACAATAATGCCAGTATGGAGGTATAAGGATACATGCTGATTTTATCTTTATTTAAAATTTTGATATTTTGTTCATCATGAATTTTTTGCATTAACTTTGATTTCTTTTAAATATTGCATTAAAATAGTATTTATCTTGATTGCTGAGTTTTTTAGCAACCCCTTACATTTTGCACCTAAGGCAAGTTCCTCACTCGCCTCACCCTAGTCCCAACCTTGCTGGTTGCTGTAGTAAAACAGAACGCTGATCATCCAAAATTGCCAATGGAAGAACAGTCTCTACATAAGGATGGAGGCTGGGACCTCTAAAGCAGGATTCCTATCTCTACAAAGTTCTCTCCCCAGAGGGAAGTGCTCTCTAATCTCCGTCCCTGCCACCATCATGCTGCCTTGGTGCACTGTGAGGACAGAAGACCTTGTGCCCCTGCTGAGCCCAGGACTGAATGCCCTAACCAGATGTTACCATGGACTCCTGGACAGCAGCAGAGAAATGAACACAGAAAGAAACTCGACATGAGATTTTCCGGTTCAGACACACAGGACTTTCTCTTCAGAGTTCACAGGCCCTGCGGGGACCATTCTAGAGGCATCCCAGGGAAAAAAGAAGGAACAGTTTGCTCTGGCTTTGTAATGTCCACCTTTGACCTATCCCCAACTGTCCGTTTCCCACTTCTGACCAGGGCTCCTCCTCCTTCCTGCAGAAGGAGGCCCACAATCTGGTCAATCAATGATAGACCCGCTATCTGATAAGAATAAGTAGCTCTGCCAAACCCTGTGCTGAAGACTGTGGAGAGAGGCAGTCAGACTCAGGTCCTGCCCTAAAGAAGCTCCTAATCAATTAACCACAATATGGTGAGGTAAGCACTGTGACAGAGGGGCACCTTCTGTCTAAAGGAGCCAGGGTGACAAGGGAGCCCTACAGGCCTTGAAGGCTGAATCAGAGATCAATAGACAAAGGAGAGGGGAAAGGCTTTAAAGGCCAAGGGGAAGAGTATCTGCACAGGCACAGATGTCCTAGCATACGCAGGACCAAGGAGAAGCTGCGTATGGCTGGAGCACTGGTTGTGGGGTAGAAGACATAGGTAAATAAGGCTGAAGGGATAAGCAGGGTCCAGAGGAAGAGGGCTCTAGGTACCAAGCTGAGAAGCTTGAGTTTCATCTCTAAAACAACTGAGGTAGCTTTGTTTCTGTTGCTACATGTATTTTCCATTCTCAGGCAGCCCAGATATGAAGGGGAAGATGCAGATATAAGGATTCATGACTGAAAAAAACATACTTTGGGTCTTCTAACAGCTTATTGTTTTGGCCACTAAGAAAATACTGTGGCAGGGGCCAGCCCATTGGCGCAGCGGTTAAGTTCGCGCGTTCCACTTCAGCGGCCTGGGGTTCGCTGGTTCTGATCCTGGGTGCTGACCTACTCACTGCTCATCAAGCCATGCTGAGGTGATGTCCCACATAGAAGAACTAGAAGGACCTAAAACTATGTACTGGGGTTTTGGGGAGAAAAAAAGAGAAAGATTAGCAACAGATGTTAGCTCAGGGCCAATCTTCCTCAAAAAAAAAAAAAGAAAGAAAGAAAAGAAAATACTGTGGAAATCCTAGATAGAAAGAGTGGTGGATGAGGACAAGGCCCAGGAGGTATTTGTGTTTCCTTGTTATTGAACCTAGAAACCAGGAATCACAAGATAACTACCTTTTTGAGCACCAAAGGCAGTGAGGTCTCTCCTGGTGGCCCATCAATACTCTCAGTACTTTCCGCCAGCACAGACTTGTTCATGATCATGGACACAAAGAGATCATACTTCAGCAGCTGCCTCAGCAAACCTAGAACACAAAGGGGTTAGGAAGTGAGGCGAGAGGAGCACAGGCACCAGAGTATGCCCAAGGTAGCCCCTCATACATCTCCTAGAAATTTCTTCATGTCTTTATAGATATTCCTAAGCATTTTATTCTTTTTAATGCTATTATAAATGAGATTGTTTTCTTAGTCTCTTTTTCAGACTGTTTGTTGTTAGTGCATAGAAACACAACGGATTTTGTATCCTTCAACTTTACGAATTCACTTATTAGTTTTAACAGTTTTTTGTGGAGTTTTTAGGGTTTTCTATACATAAGATGATGTTATCTGCAAATAGAGACAATTTTACTTCTTCCTTTCTGATTTTAATGCCCTTTCTTTCTTTTTCTTGCCTAATTGCTCTATCCAGGACTTCTAGTACTATGATGAATAGAATCCCACCCTTTTCTGTGCAACCTCCATGATAGTACTTACCACATTGGACTATGAGCTCCCTCAGAATAGAGCTTGGGTTTGATCATCTTTATGACCCCAGAGCCCAGCAAAGGGCCTGGCCCAGAATGAATGCTAACTATGTGTGGCTGGACTGTTCATAACAGAGCTCTTGGCCCAAACTGTGAAAATAAACTATTGTTATCCATAGACTATGCTTTTCCCTCTAGCTCCTGCTCTGGAGCAGGCCCTCACCCAGTCACCAATCACAGTGCCCATTTGCTCTGTCCAAAATATGAAAGCTCCCTGCTCAGAAGCATTTGATAGATCTTGTGTACTTATGTAAGGAAGTAGCAGGAGAAGAGGCTGAAAGGGTACATTGGGGCTCCTAAGGAGCCTCAATAACAAGCAGAGAAACCTGGATATCACCCTGGAGGCCAGAGGGAGCCATAGATGATTTTCCCAATAAGAAACTGACAGTACATGAGATGCGCAGCGTGAAGATTAACTTGGCAGCAAGTATAGGATGCACCATGGCAGGCAGTAAAGACTGGAGGGAGAAAAATTGCTGTCCCATTTTCTTTCTTCTTCTTCCAAAGGCAATATTCTTAAGATGCCATACCAACTCTAGGCATCTTTCACAATCTATGCATCTTATCTCCCAAACCTATGGCTTCTACCCTTTGCAAAGCAGCAAATTTCCCCACCGCTAGAGAGCCAGTATCTCAAGTCCTCAAGCAAAACCTGGAAAGCTCTCTCTCTCTTTTCTCTCCAGTCCCACATCTTACCCAAGCAGTTGATCTGTAGTTCCTTTGTCTGGGCACCAGCCAGGGTGGAAAGGAAGAGAGGACACAGCTTCTCCCGGAAATGGCCCGAAAGCATCTCAGCTGCCATTGGTGAGGAGTATAGCTTCCCATAGAGGTAACAGACAGAAGCTTGCACCCCCTCATTGGGGTATACTAAACCTCTCAACAGATGCTCCATCAGGTTACCTGTCCAGAAAACAATCAAGGGGCCGGGGGAACCTCACAATGTCCACTGCTATTTGAAATTCTAAACTGTTGCCCCTAGTGGGGTAGTAACTACAATCCCCCACAATAAATGATTTCTGGGCCCTTAGTCAAAAGGGAAAACCAAAGCTTAGAAATATTTATTTGTATTTTACTGACAGAAAAAAGTGCTTCTATATTCCAGAATTAATTCCTCCTTCCACCCAAAAGGAAGGCTCATAGTACATACTTAATTAGTTTGTGTTAAAATAATGAATAGAAATAACACAAGACCAGAGTCAAGAAACACTTTTCAAATTGCCAACATAGAGCACATTATGCAGATGAGGAAAAGCCTGGAGAAGGAAAGTAATGACTTCCCAGGTGTATGGGAATGGACCCATACATTAGACCACCCAGATGGAAGTGTGATCAAAGCAGGTGAAAAGGTAGTGGCAGCTCTTTCCCAGAGGTCACTCACCGTGCTCCATTACAAGCTTGTCTGCCACAGCAGGGATGGCATCCACCAACTTGCCGAGAAGGGTCAGGGTAGACAGGCTCCCTCGCATGGAGGGCATGTTACACAGCTACAGAAAGTGAACACACTCTGCTCTATAAATTGGGATCAGGATAGATCTCCTACCAAAATTTATCTTGCCCTATCCACACCAAAGCCTGTGTTGTCCGTGTCTCTCACCATAATCGGTAATCAGCTTCTTTAGCTAAGTGTCTATCTCCCCTGTTGCACTGGGAAGCCCCTGGGAAAACGGGAGGAGTCAGATTCCTCTCAGAGTCCTCAGCACCTAGCTCAGTACATGTTTGTTAAACTGAATTAAAAATTAGCATATTTTGCCTTCTATAGAGCCAGAAACTGGGGGGGTAAAAGTTAGGAACATGATCAAGACAAAATTCTGGCTCAGTGCAAAAAAAAAATTATTATTACTATCATCATTAATTTAGCTACTATTATTGAACACTCTATTTGCCAAGCTTGATGCTTTAGGGAGAGTCGATATATATTTCACCTTTTCTACTGACTAGGTGTAGCACCTTAAGTAAGAGTCTTGACTCTTCTGGTGAGAAATAATAATAGTACCAACTTCACAGGGTTGTTGGGAGGACTGAATGAGATATTGCATGTAAAGCACCTAACACAGTGCCTAGCATATGGAAAGTGCTCAAAAGTGTAAAGTGGCATCATCATAATGATAAATACTGATACATATAATTATAAATTCAATCTAATATATTAATCACATGCAGAGTAATTGTAATGATGTGATAATTTAATTTATAATTAAATGATGCTCTTGATGGTGCTAAGATGAACAATTGTCCTCTTTCTGCAAAAAAAATAAAAAGTGATTGATATTCCTGAATCTTAAACACAATGCAAAAGCTGCTTGCTTAATTGATATCTTTGACTACGTTGAAGAAAGCATATTAAACACAGCCACTCAACACTTACCTTAGATGCTGACCAAAGCAAATGCCTTTAGTACAAAATACCACATGTGATTTAAACCAAATAAAAATACTAAGCCAAGACATAGTGAACATATTTCCTTGATAAATTCATCAGGGAAATCTGTTGTATTTAGAAGGATATAGAGAATGGCCATCAGGTGATTATGCCAAAAAGATGGGGCTTCACCACATGAAGGCAGCATTTGGGAGATTGAAAGAGGAAGGAAGGAAGCTGCAAAGAGTACTGGAGCAGGAACAGAAGACCCAGGCCCTCGCTCTGGTTCTGCCACCAACTCAGTGACCTCAGGTAAGTCCCTTTTCCTCTCTGGAGTTCAATCTCCCCAACTATCCAAAGAAGGATTGGCCCAGCTCTGACATCTGAGGATTCTGAGGGGTACTCAAGAACCCACAGCTATTTACTGACCTCTTTGTGGCACTCATCCAGCAGGCAATGAACGGTCTGCTCTAACTTCAGCTGAGTTGTAAGCTGGATAAGAACTGAGCAGACACAACAGCATTACTAATCAGAAGACAACTCCTGGCCCAGAGTTCACCTTTCATAGCCCTTCTACTCAAAGTCATTTATTTGCTTGTGTTAATTCATATTAGTCTTTTCTCTCTCTGTGTGTACATCCAAACCAAAGGATTTCTGGCTTCTTCATCGTTTTCTATCAGTGGTTCACAAGTAGGCTGCACATTAGAATCACCTAGGAAGCTTTAAAAAATGCTGATGCCCAAGTTCCACCCCAGACCAACTAAATAAGAATCTCTAGAGAAAGAGCCTAAGAATCTGGATATTTTTAAAGTTCCCCAGGGAAGTCTACTGTGAAGCCAAGGTTGAAAACTACTATTTTATATTATCTCTACTTTTTTCCTTCCTCAGGATTGCTCCTTCATATACTAGAAAACAGAATTACGAGTGAGTTCCTGTGCCAATAATTGCCAACAATATTTTATCTCTTGACCCCAAACCCGCCCTTCTATACAATCATTTGTAATACTCTGCTGGTGTCTTTGAGGAGGGGTAGAGAAGCTGGCTCTGCAAGTGCAGGAAGAGCTGCAAACTAGATTCAGCTGCTGCTGTGGGAAGGTTCTGAAGGGTAAAGCAGCATTCTAGGATAACGCTCAAAAAAACAGGAAGAAGGCAGAAAGCAAACAGGAAACAGTGAGGAAGGAGCAAGTCCTTCTTCTCCCTCTAGCTTTGCAGTCTCCATCTAGTGCCCTCCACTTCAGTGAAGTTCTTGGGGTGATGAGGGCTCTGCAAGCTATGCTGGCACCAACCAGAAGTGGATGGCTTTAGGATTATAACCCCACTCAAGAGCGGCCTTGAGGAAAATGGTGAAGAGAAATCTCCCCAACCCTGCCAGTGGTCAGAACTTCAAGTGGTACATTTATTTGTCCACATTGTCTAGACTGAGAGATGATATTGACTTATGATCTATTACAGCTGCTGGCAGTTATAGCTGCTAACCGTGTGGCTGGATGGCCATGGACCCAGCAACAGCCAAGAAGCATCCTCTCTTCAGAGGTCTGAGTTTCATATATGGGGTCCTTCCTCCAAACTTGTAAATTTCAATAATTCCAATCTCTCCTTTTGTTTCCAATCTCTCCTAGGGCTGGGGGCTGCTTTCCGAAATGCTACCTCCATGAAAACTTGGTGTTCTCTTTTTTTTGCCTTCAGTTACCTAATTAATATTTCTTTACGTTAAAGTTTTTTCTGTTCAAATAACTTGTGTGGTTTCTATTTCCTGTCTAGACCCTAACTGATACAGTTCTTGCTCTTTCTGCAACAATCCTCTCATCCCAATGCTCGTCTTCCTTCTTCTTGAGCCCTTTATAGGTAAACCCACATACTTCCACAGCTTTAACCACCATCTATGTGCAGACAACTTCCAACCAACTAATATGTAATAAGAACAGAGTTTTGTACACGCTTGTGTAACATCGGCTCTCATTATTTACCAGCCAATCGCTCCTTCAGATTATAAACTCTTAGAGGGCAGGAACCATGTCTTATCCATCTATGTATCCCTAGTGTCTGATAACGGTATTTGACACAGAGTAGACGCCCAAGAAAGAAATGTAGAATTAATGATTGACAACTAATTGAGTTTTCTTTATCTGTCTCTAAAATAGAATTTCATCAAGGTCTCAAATATCCTCAGCTTCAAATGCTAGGTACACACAGTTTTATCTTACCCTCAATACAGAGGTCTGTTACACTCCCATCTTCCACATTGCATAACAGTCCTTGGAGCAGAGGGAGGCAAGAGGGGGATGGTTAATAGTTAAAAGAGAAACAAACCCACAAAGGCACACTGTGAATTCTAAGATTAATAGCAGCTTTAAGCAATGTCCCAGCTAAATTCTATCCTCAGCACCAAACACCTAGACTTTCAATGACCCACTCTGGCTTTAAAAGGATAAAAACAGTCAGCGTGGCACAGCACAAAAACTGTGCGCTCTGGAGTCTGTACCAGACCTGGGGTAAAATTCCATTTCTGCCAGTTGTTAGCTATGACCTCCCTGAGGCTTGGGGATTATGCTCGCTCCCCTAAAGGACTGTCTTGGCAGTTAAAAGCCTGAAAAGCCTCTAGCAGAAAAAAGCACCCAAAACGCGCTAGCTCCCCTCCTCCCTGAAACAGCTCATTCCATAGGACATTATAATTGTATTAAAAGAAGGGACCTTTTAATCCACCTCATTTTACATTTGAAGAAATTAAAGCACAGAAGAGGGGAAATAAGTCAATCAGGGTCACACCCAGATCAGCAGATTCCAGTCTGGACTTGATCCTGTTCAAAGACCATACAGACTGGACTCTTTGAAAGATCACACATTTCCCATATTCATCTTCACACTTTTACTAACCTGTTAGTTGCAGCAAAGCCCGTTGCCATACAACGTATCTCCAAAAGGGGACTATTTCTTCATCATCATGACAAAACAATTTGCTAATAAGTTAAACTGTTACATCGCAAAAAGTCTAAATTATATTTCCAAGAACATTTCTCCAAGACCCCAAAAGCAAATATACGTGACACACATTCAAAATTCACGCCAAGTTTCCCTTTTAATCTCACCGAAAAGCATGCATATGAAGTGGATACAGACTCTCTGATCCTGAGCCACCAGCTGCATGACCACAGAGGCATGCCTCATGAGGGCATCTCGGAAGCAGGACAGCACATGCTTCTTGCGCACCAACTTGGGGCAGAGGAAGAAAAATATTCAATGACAGCCAAGTCTCAGCCATTCTGAACACAAACAATTGTAACTTTCAAACATAATTAGAAGATGATACTGGAGGGATCATCTAAACTATGGTAAGATAATACTCCCTGAAGGGAATATGGAAAGGGGCATCATTTACACACAGGAATCCATGTGTTCATACATAGGATTATACATGAGCTAAGGTTCCTAATACCCTATATTTACATAGCACTTTACTGTTCACAAATCACTCCTTCGTCTACTAGCTCATTTAAGCCTAACCAGTTGGTGAAACAAGCAAAAATAGGTATTATTATCACCATTTTAGGGATGAGAAAACTGAGGCTCAGACACTTTCCCAAGGACTCAAATCTAAGTCTCCAACCAGGTCTCGTCCAAGGTCAGTCAGTGCTCTTTCCACTTCAACAGTCCAGGAGAGTGATACTGGGGACCCTTCATGAGCCTCACAGAGGTGGGTAGAGAAAACGCATCCTTCCAGTCAACACAGACATAAATCTTCACAGACAAATCACCTCCCTGTACAGGAAACTGGGTAGTAGCTGTGCAAAGTGGTCAAGATAGTAGCAAAAGTTAGGTTGAAAAAGGGGTGTGCAGCAAGGATAGAATAGGAAGACGAGTAGACAGACTACATCACCCCTTCAATTGGTGAGAGCTGAAGCTAAGAAAAGTGCATTCAATAAAAGGTGGAGAAGTTGCATCTCTTATTGCCTCTCACTTGTGCTATTCCAAGTCTCCCGTTTTCCTTCACCAATTCCTCCTACATAATACATTAAGCTAGTGACCTAAATGAGTCACTCAAAAAATCTCAATGACTCTTCTTCACCTGACAGATTAAGTCCAAGCTTCCTAGCTTGGATTCAGACTCTTCAAGAAACTGATCTTAACCTGGCTGTCCAATCTCAGCTCCCTCAACTTCCCTTCAAACACTCTGATTACCTCCCCAAAGTCATCCTTGCTAATACCTACCTCCTGAGATAAGCTCTCCCATCTCCTCTGGTCCAAATCTCACCCACCTTCTCAAGCCTAATTCAAATGCTTCCTCCTCTAAAAAACCTTTCCAAATTTCCCTCCTTATCCCACACAGCACTTGACCACAAATATGTCCAACTTCTAAATTCCCAGTAATGTGTTCTCTTATTTTCTCCCCTATCTCACTGTCATCTCTGTATCTCTGACTCACTATCCAAGAATGGCAACCTCAGAACTTCTGGCCTTAATGATATCTCAGACGTTTATCAGCTAGCCCAGTGGTTCTCAGAGTGTAGCCTGGGGACACCTGAGGATGCCCAAAACCCTTTCAGGGGATCCAAGAGGTCAAAATTATTTTCATATAATATTAAGACGCTATTTTCCTTTTTTACTCTTATTCTCTCACAAGTGTACAGTAGTTTCAAAGATTACATGACATATGATATCATAACAGATTAAATGCAGAAATATATGAGAATCAGCTGTCTTCTATCAAGCCAGACATTAAAGAGACTTGCTAAAATGTCAAACAAAGCCACTCCTTTCACTATCTTTTTTGTTTTGGAAAAGACAGTTATTTTCATTTTTAAAATTACTTATGCCACAGAACTGTACACTTAAAATGGTTAAAACGAGGACCTGTCCACTGGCATAATGGTTAAGTTCGCACGCTCTGCTTTGGCAGCCCAGGGTTCGCAGGTTTGAATCCCGGGACGGACCTACACACCGCTCATCAAGCCATGCTGTGGTGGCCCCATATACAAGACAGAGGAAGATGGGCACAGATGTTAGCTCAGCAAGTCTTCCCCAAGCAAAAAGAGGAAGATTGGCAACAGATGTTAGCTCAGGGCCAATCTTCCTCATCAAAAAAAAGATTAAAATGGTAAATTTTATGTTATATATATTTTGCACAACAAAAATAATTATATTAATATGTAATGGATTTACTATTATTTTTAAATGAATATTTTTAAATTTTGTTTTTATTTCTTTTCTTTTTTTTTTTTTTGTGAGGAAGATCAGCCCTGAGCTAACATCCATGCCAATCCTCCTCTTTTTGCTGAGGAAGACCGGCTCTGAGCTAACATCTATTGCCAATCCTCCTCCTTTTTTTTTTTCCCCCAAAGCCCCAGTAGATAGTTGTATGTCGTAGTTGCACATCCTTCTAGTTGCTGTATGTGGGACACAGCCGCTTGGCCGGAGAAGCAGTGTGCCGGCACGTGCCCAGTCTCCGAACCCAGGCCACCAGTAGCAGAGGGCGCGCACTTAACCGCTAAGCCACAGGGCTGGCCCTGTTCTTATTTCTAATACAGTCAATATCAGTGGACACAACCCACATAAGCAAAAGATCCTTGGGGTCCTCAATACTTTTTAAAAATGTAAAGGAATCCTGAGATGAACAACTTGAGAACCGCTGATCTAGCCCATCCCCCACACCCAGGCATAAATTTCCCTCCCAGGAATTTGAGAGAAAAGCGATCTCCCAAACTCTTCTTGGATGCCTCCATGGACAAAAAACCCACTGCAAAGGTGGTAGGCATTGAGGGAACAGGCAGCCCACGTTTCAGCCAGCTCTGCCTATCACAAGGGTCTTCTCCTTCACTTCACCCCACTTGTGCCTGGCTGTACCTCCCACCCCCGCAGCCCCCCTCCACCGACTCAGCGGGGACTAAAATGGGAGGAAGCCGGAACTAAAGCTAAATCCTGGAGAAAAAGAGGCTCAGCAAAGGGCAGGGCAGGTACAGGCAAGAGGGGAGGGAATGCGGGAATGCGTGCCGGTGAGTCTCCATGGGGTCCTCGGGGGCCCCAGATTTAGTGCGGACAGGAATAGGCCCATCTGAGGCAGGGGGAGGGGCAGGGGCTACTTTGGAAGGGGACACTCCGGCTCGCAGCAGGGCGGCCTGCGGGGTAAACTGAGGCTGAGGTGGTTTGGAAAAGAAGGCCGCTCTGGCCGGGCGGGGGGCAGGCCTGTTTAGGTGCTGGACTTAACGAGAAGGGGGAGCCCGGTTTAGTTTCGGGAAGGGGCGTCCGGTTCTACGGAGCTAGTCTGCCGAGGGGCGGCCCTGTTTGGTGAGGGAAATACCCAGGCCCAGTTCGCACCGACACGCTGGGCTCCGGCAGCAGCTCCAGCGCGCAGGCCAGGCAGAGGCGTGGGGGCACGGGCAGCAGCCAGCGCGGGTCGTGGCGGTAATGGGCCCTCTCGAAAAGCAGCGCCGCTTCTTCGTCCCCCCCCGGCCGCGGAGCGCCTGCCATCGCCTTCCTCACAGCCATCCCTCAACTCCCGCTTCACCGCGGTAGTACCTTTTCCCGCGCAGTTTCTGCGCAAGCGCACTTGAACGAGCCCTGCGTCCCGGGGGCGGAGGGGGAGGTAATGCGCCTGCGCAAACCGAGCACGCCGCAATTTCAGGCGAGCAGCGGCCCCTGCGGACGGGTGAGGGACGCAAGGACGCTGGAGAGTGTCCAATTAGACCCAAAGCGGTTTGCTCTTATAGTCCGCAGGAATTCGTTTTCACCACACCGAAAGTTAAAAAGTATTTAGAAAGAAGCTATCATTAGCCTTGAAAAAAGAAGGAAAGGAAACAATCTATTTCTACTATTAAAAATTTAATAAACGATCTCAGGGATTTTTATATAAAAGCTATTAGTATTATTATTTTAAATTTACGTGACACCTTTTTCTCAACAAAAATCTGACTTTCCCCTTAAAATATCCTCTCACAGAGGGCTGCACAGCACTTGAGACTTTGTGAGTGCACAAGGAACACTGAAGAAGAAAAAATAATTTATCGTTAAATATGTTAACAATAATAATCCCTCAATCTACAAGGATTTATTTAGCACCAAAGTGCCCAGCAACCAGTTAATGTTGAAGGAGGTAAGTTCAAGAGGTGTTTTCTACATTCAGAAGCAGTATGACTGAGTAGAAAAAATGCTTTCCATGGCAAAATAGTTTGGAAAACAATGGTTTATTATTTCATGGAGTATTATGGAGTAATTGAGAAAAGTAGATATTAACATGGAAAAATTCTCGTTAAAATGCTAAGTGTACAAAAGATGCAGAATTAGGTATACAAGTATATAAAATAAATAAGCAAACAAAAAACATTTATTCAACACAGCTTAAATACATTACAGCAGTAATACATGTTCAATGAAGAAAATAATATTTTGAAGATTTTATTTATTTATTTATTTATTTTTCCCCCCAAAGCCCCAGTAGATAGTTGTATATCATAGCTGCACATCCTTCTAGTTGCTGTATGTGGGACATGGCCTCAGCATGGCCGGAGAAGCGGTGCGTGGGTGCGCGCCCGGGATCTGAACCCCGGGCTGCCAGCAGTGGAGCACGCGCACTTAACCGCTAAGCCACGGGGCCGGCCCAAAGAAAATAATATTTTGATATATTTTCTTCCAGTCTTTTTCTATACATTTTTACAATAGCAACATACAAAGGTATGTA
The DNA here is from genome assembly GCF_057802395.1 of Ceratotherium simum simum. NCBI lineage: Eukaryota > Metazoa > Chordata > Mammalia > Perissodactyla > Rhinocerotidae > Ceratotherium > Ceratotherium simum. Next base: position 8,957,713 of record NC_141924.1, read on the forward strand.
AACTGCTTTTCTCAGAGAAAAATATATCATGTACATCATCCGTATCATTAAATATTATTCTATATATTTTCAGAATGTCAACAAAGTATGTATTCTTTTTGACAGAATTTTGAGCCAGGAACTGTGCTAGGAGCTAGAGGATTCAAAGGTGAGCAATAGACAGCCCCTGTCCTCAAGGAACTAGAAGTCCAGTCAAGGAGACAGACAAGCAAATTATTATAATAGAGTATGTATTTATTAGGTATCTATTGCTGCCTAACAAATTACCCCATGCAATGGGTTGAATGATAACCCCCAAAAAGATATCTCCATGTCTGCTATGGACTGAATTGTGTCCCTCAAATTCAGGTATTGAAGCCCTAACCCCTAATGTGATCATATTTGGAGATAGGGCCTTTAGGAAATAATTGGGTTAAATGAGGTCATAAGGGTGGGGCTCTAATCCAATACTCTTGGTGGCCTTATAAGAAGAGAATAAGAGAAAGATCTCTCGACTCTCTCTCCATGTACATGCACCCAAGAAAGGCCATGTGAGAACATAGTGGGGTGACCATCTCCCAGCCAGGAAGAGAGCTCTCACCAGAAACCGAATCAGCCAGAACCTTGATCTTGGACTTCTAGCCTCCAGAACTGTGAGAAAATAAATTTCTGTTGTTTAAGCCCCCTAAGTCTATGGTATTTTGTTATAGCAGCCAGAGCAGACTAATATAACATCCTAATTCCCAGAACCTGTAAATGTTACCTTACTTGGAAAAAGAATCTTTGTAGTTGTAATTAAGTTAAGGATCTTGAGATGAGAAGATCATCCTAGAATATCCAGTGGGCCCTAAATCCAATGACAAGTGTCTTGAGAAGAGACAGATAGAGAAAAGGAGGAGGCAATGTGACCACAGAGGCAGAGATTGGAGTGATGGTGCCACAAGCCAACAAATGCCTGCAGCCACCAGAAGCTGGAAAAGACAAGGAACTGATTGCCCTGTAGAACCTTCAGAGGCAATGTAGCCTTGCTGACATCTTGATTTCAGACTTCTGACCTCCAGAACTATGAGAAAATAAATTTCAGTTGTTTTATGCCACCAGTTTGTGGTAATTCATTACAGTAGCCATAGAAAACTAATATGCCCCAACATTTAGCAGCTTAAAACAACAAATATTTATTATCTCATAGTTTCTGTGGATCAAGAATCCAGGCACAGCTTAGCTAGGTGACTCTGGCTCAAAGCCTCTCATGAGGTTGTAGTCATCTCAAGACTCACTAGGGCTGAAGGATCTGCTTCCAAGCTCACGCAGATGATTGGTGGCAGGATTCAGTTCCTTGAAGGCTGTTGGATTGAGGGTCTCACTTTATTGATGGCTGTTGTCCAGTGGCCTCCTCAGTTCCTTGCCACATGTGCCTTCCCATAGGGCAGTTCACAACATGGAGGGTGGCTTCCCTCAGGGAGCAAGCAAGAGAGTGAGTGTGCCCAAGATGGAAGCTACAGTCTTTGTAACCTAGTCTCAGAAGCGACTTTCCACCATTTCTGCTGTATCCTATTTGTTAGAAGCGACTCACTAGATCCAATCCACGCTCAAGGAGAGGAGAATACACAAGGGCATAAATACTAGGAGGCAGAGAGCATTGGGAGTCTTCTTAGAGGCTGCATACCACAGTGTAAGTGCTATGGTAGAGGTAGGCACGAATTGCTTTGGGAACACCCTACGGGCAGCAATGCATAGGAAGAAAAACATCAAAACATTAACTGGGGGGCCTGGCCCCATGGCCGAGTGGTTAAAGTTCCACGCACTCCGCTTCGGCAGCCCAGGTTTGCGGTTTCAGATCCCAGACGCAGACCTACTCCACTTACCAGTCATGCTGTGGCAGTGTCCCACATAGAAAAAAATAGAGGAAGATTGGCACAGGGCCGGCCCTGTGGCTTAGCGGTTAAGTGCGCGCCCTCTGCTACTGGTGGCCCGGGTTCGGATCCCGGGCACGCACCGGCGCACTGCTTCTCCAGCCAAGCAGCCATGTCCCACATACAGCAACTAGAAGGATGTGCAACTACGACATACAACTATCTACTGGGGCTTTGGGGAAAAAGAGGAGGAGGATTGGCAATAGATGTTGGCTCAGGGCCGGTCTTCCTCAGCAAAAGGAGGAGGATTAGCATGGATGTTAGCTCAGGGCTGATCTTCCTCACAAAAAAAAAAAAAAAAAAGATTGGCACAGATGTTAGCTCAGGGAAAATCTTTCTCAGAGGGAAAAAAAAATTAACTGGGTGAAGGGATTATGGATTATTTTTTCTTTTCTGAATTTTCTAAACTCTCTTTAATGAGCATGTATGGGTTTTACAATGAATTAAAAAATAGTAACACTAAATGAAAGGGAAGAAAGGAAGGGAGAAAGGAAAGAACGGTGGAAGGATAAAGGAGAAAACTGAATTAAATTCCCAGCTCCAGCACTCACCGATTTAGGCTCTGTGAATCTGTTTCCACCTGCTGAAGCTGTCTACAGAAATATCATAAGACATAATGCCCTTTGGCTCAGAAGTTTCAGACTTGATTAAAACAAATAATTAGCTCCTGGATGTCCCACAGGTGGGCCAGGCCAAGCAACAAGTAATTATGGTTGCAGTGCTTGAGAATTGGAGACGTGGGGATTGTTTTTCCATGAAGTCTGTTTATCGGCAGCAGAATCCCAGCAGGACAGATGCCCAGTGATCAGCTCCCTTCCTAGTGACCAAAATTACCTGAATAATAGTGTCCGGTGTAGAGCACCGCCTCTCCCCCCAAGCAGCTGAGGCTGTCTGAGCGTCCTACCTCAATGAGAATTAGCTTGGAACAGGGCAGGACTGATCAATGACAGAAAACTCAATAGATCCTACTGTGAGGAGCTGGGGAGGGGAAGTATTTAGGAGATGACATCGAGCTGACTGACATTGCTCAAACCTTCAAAACCATAGAGTAGAACTGGCTTCTACCCACCCATGAAGTACCCCAAACTCCAAAGGGGCCACTCAGAAAACATGTGCCAGGTCTGGCCTGGTGGCGTAGTGGTTAAGCACACACGCTCCACTTCGGTGGCCCGGGGTTCACAGGTTTGGATCCCGGGCGCAGACCGGTGCACCACTTGTGCCGTGGCAGCATCCCATATAAAGTAGGGGAAGATGGGCACGGACGTTAGCCCAGGGCCAATCTTCCTCAGCAAAAAAAGAGGAGGATTGGCATTGGATGTTAGCTCAGGGCTAATCTTCTTCACCAAAAAAAGAAAAGAAAAGAAAAGAAAACATGGGGCCGGCCCCGTGGCGTAGCAGTTAAGTGCGTGCGCTCTGCTGCTGGCGGCCTGGGTTCAGATCCCAGGCGCGCACCAATGCACTGCTTGTCAGGCCATGCTGTGGCAGCGTCCCATATAAAGTGGAGGAAGATGGGCATGGAAGTTAGCCCGGAGCCAGTCTTCCTCAGCAAAAAGAGGAGGATTGGCATGGATGTTAGCTCAGGGCTGATCTTCCTCATACACAAACACAAAAAAGAAAACATGTGCCAAAGAAATCAGAACCCCATGGGGCCCAAATAACCAATTTTATTAGAGACTTTGAGGGTGAGCAGGCCACTCTCACACCTTCTCTGATGTGTTCTGAGGACTCGGCACCTGTGGCCTACTTTCTAAAGCCATGTTGGAGCAGAAAACACCTCAAATGCTTCATATAACCAAACTTTTTGGGGGCTGGTGGATTTTGTGGGGCCCCGTGTGGGTCCTCAGTTTCCCCTTGACCCTGGGGGCTCTCTGTCTTGGGAAGAGTGGCCCCAGCACAGCAGTGACCTGGTGGCTGAAGTTCCCTCTTCAAAGAAGCGTGGACTCCAATGCTGTCCTCCCTTGCATGCGGATCACCCACTTTGGGAAGCAGGGTAGGATCAGGATCCCTCAGGCTCAGTTTGGGGGCTGAGTGCCGGGGATTCGCCAGGTGTGGGGACCAGGATATCTTGTTCAAAAGGGTCATGCTCAGCCTCGCTACAGCAGAGTGGAGACTCCCTTTGAAGCTAGAGGTGTCTGTGGAACAGGAGGAAGACTGCTGCCCAGCCCCTCTGCCCTCCGCAGGCTCCAAGCTTCCTCTTCTCCAGTGAGTGGGCTGCTGACGTTTGAGTCTGAGGGGCTTAGAGGCCTCATGGGATGTGTGCTCCTTCTTCCAGAGGTCGTGGCCTACCCTGGAGTATGAGGTCCTCACTCTGCTTGGAGCCCTCTCTGCCATCTGGGAGACCCCTGGCCTGACCATTTTCCTGCTTCTGCTGTTCTCACTGGAAGGCTCTCGGACCCTTTCTCGGCCACACAAACTCTTAGATTCTGCTGCAGGCCTGGGGTTCCTGGGAGCAGGGAGCTTGGCCCTAGGAGGAGCCTCTTCCTGGACATCCTGTTGTTCTGTGGGGCCCCTTGGTGGCCTGACTCTCCTGGGCTTTTCAGGATGGATGGAAATGCCCATTGGCTCTGACCTGTGTGATCCACACTTCTCCAGAACTCTGGCCTGTGTAGGAAGTTTTGAGCTTTTTCTTTCTGGGGACCAATCCCTCTGGGACCTCTCTGAGGACTTAAAGCCTGGCCTGGAGCCCTGGGCCTCACAATGCCTTTCCTGCTGCGCTTGGAGCTTACGGGCTCTGTATAATCCAGGGAGCCTCACCTCAGCAAGGGGCAGCGGGCATGGTTCTAAGAAGTTAAAGAGCACATAGGACTCCAGGATCTGCTGGGGAAGGCCCCACTTCAGGTGTGCAATCTTCCGCCGCATGAGGGACTCCAGAAGCAGTTGTTGGCTCTTCTTGAGGACTGGCCACTTGGGCAGGACAGTGAGGGCAGTGGGATCACCCACCAGAGCTGTGGCAGCTTGGGGAGCATGGCTACAAGAGAGAGAGGGGCAGGCAGAGGGTAGGCCCAGGGGAGTAGCCAGAGACTGTGGATTCTGGAGCTGCCGAGTCAGGCTGGAGGCCTTCCCTGGATCCCCCCCTTTGTCCCTTTGTCGGCTTCTCTGGGGTTTAGGTTGGGCCTGCTGGGAAGCTGGACTGACCCTCGTTCTGTGCTTCCTGGTAGGAGCCATCCTTTGGCTGGCCAAATACTCTCCCTCACCACTGGCAAGCTGGAAGAGTTCACCCTGGTCGGGGAGAGGCTTTATCTCAGGACAGGGAGCAGAGGCCACTACCTGTTCTTGTTCCGTGGCCCCATATCTGGAGCCAGTGAGGGCTGGGGGCCCTTCACCCTCTGAACAGTCAATTCGGAGATTACCTTTAGCAGCATTCTTTCCTCTGACCTGGTCCTTGTTTCCTCCACTAGGAACTTGAGGTCCGTCAGCATCCTCAGCTCTGCACTTTCTCTGGCTCCCTACATCCCGGATTTCTGCGGCATCCTCATCTCCACCCTTGTTCTGGTTTTCTTGCCCTTGTATCTGGATCTCTCCATCAATTTCACTTCTTAACTGTCCCTGGTAATCTCCCCCAGGAGGCTGGGTCTCTGTAACATCGTCACCTGTGGTCCCTCTTAGGTTTCTCTTCCCTCGTATTTGAATTTCTGCACCATTCTCACCTCCAATCTGCTCCTGGTTCTTCCACTCTGATAAACAGGTCTTTTCATTAACTTCACTTTTCAATAGTCTCTGGATCTTTCTACCATCCTTGCTTCTAATCTCTCTCTGGTTTCTCTTCTCCAATGTCTGATTTTCTGCATCATTCTCTCCTCTAGTCTGCTCCCAATTCCTCTTCCCTGGTGAATGGCTCTCTCCCATTGCACTATCTAATTGTCCCTGGTTCTCTCTGTTAGGTCTCTGGATCTCTACACCCTCCTCACCTCCAGCTTCTCTCTGGTTTCTCTTCTCTAGTGCCTGCATTTCTGTTCCAGTCTCACCTCCCATCTGGTCCTGGTTCTTCGGCTCTGATAAATTGGTCTTTCTATCAATATCACTTCTTAATTGACTTTGGTTTTCTTCCCCAGGTACCCAGGTCTCAGTATCATCTTCATCTTCAGCTTCTCTCTGGCTTCTCTTCTCTGGTGCCTGAATTTCTGCAACATTCTTACCACCAACCTGCTCTGCTTCCTTCCACTCTGCTGAATGAGTTTCTCCATCAATTTTACTTGTTAATTCTCCCCAGTTCTGTGCCTCAGATGCCTGGGCATTTGCACCATCCTTGCCTCTAATGTGTTCCTGATTCTTCCACTTTGGTGTGTGAATCTTCGCATTAATTTCACTTCTTAACTGACCCTGGTTTTCCTCCGCAAGTTCCTGGATCTCTTTACCATCTTCACCTTTAACTCCTCTCAGGTTTCTTTTCACTGGTGCCTGAATGTCTGTACTATTCTCATCTCCAAACTGCTCCTGGGTCCTCCTCCCTGGTGGATGGGTCTCTACAGGGGTTTCATCTCTTAATTGTCCCTGGCTCTCTGCCTGGGGTGCCAGGGTATTTGTACCATCCTCATCTCCGTGCTTCCTCTGGTCTCTCTTCTCTGGTGCCTGAATTTCTGTCCTGTGTTCACCTTCAATCTGGTCCTGATTCCCCCAACATGGTATCTCGAATTGTCTGTCAATTTCACTTGCTACTGGTCTCTTGTCTTCCCACCATGGTGCCTGGATCACCACCCAATCCTCTTCTCTTATCTCCCTGAGGTTCTTCCGTCTGGATATCTGGGTTTCCCCCACATCCTCACCTCTTCTCAGGCCTTGATTTCCCCACCCCACCCGAAGTTCATGTTTTAGTTGTTTCTGGATCTCTCCTCTAGATGCTTGGATCTTCCCAGCTTTCTCACTTCTACCTTGATCCTGCTGCTCCCACCCTGGTGTCTGGATCTCTGTAACATTCTCACTTCCAATGCATTCCTGTTTTCCCCACCCCAGGACCTGGGTCTCTATGCCATCCTCTTTTTTTACTTCTCCCAGGTTCTCCCTCTCAGGTATCTGGGATTGCACAACAGTCTTACCTCCATCCTGGTCCTTGTTTCTCCTCTCTTCTCCCTGAATTTCTGTACCAGTATCGCCTCTAAGCTGGTCTTGTTTTCCCCACTCTGGCACCTGGGTCTCCTCACCATTCTCACTTCCAGTCTGGTCCTGCTTCCCCAATCCTTGGGCCTGGATCTCTCCTTCATCCTCCCCTCTGGCTTCTCTCTTGTTCTTCTCAAATGCCCGGGTCTCTACAGCATCTTCGTTTCTACTCCCACCCTGGTTCTCCCACTCTGGTGTTTGGGTCTCTGCATCAATTTTGCATCTTAACTGTTCCCGGTTCTCTCCTCTATGTGCTCGGGTTTCAGGAGGATTCTCACCTCCAGCTTCCCTCTGGTTTCTTTTCCCTAGTTCCTGAATGTGGGCTCTATTCTCAACTCCCACCTGGTCCTGGTTCTCCCACCCTGGTGTCAGGATCTCTCCATGAGCTTTTCTTATTACTAGTCTCTGGCTTTCCTGCTCCAGGACCTTAGTCTCTGCATTGTCCTCCATCCCAAAGTTTATTGGGAGTTGTCTTCCAGATGCCTGAATTTCCCAAGCATTCTCCCCTCTGTTCTCTCTCTGGTTCACCCACCCTGGAGCCTGGATCTCTCTACTATCCTCTCTTCCTAGTGTCTGGGTTTCCCTCCCTGGTACCCAGGCCTCTTGTGGGCAGCCCCAGGACTTCCAGATGGGCATTCCCACTTGTTGATTAGAAGGAACAGGCAGGAACTCTCTGGAACAGAACTGCAGCCTCTGAGCTGAAGGAAGGTTTGGGAGAGTGGTGATTAAAGTCATGGAGGCAGGGTGGGATCTCATGCTGACAACATGCTCCAGTGGCACCAGTGCTTCCTGGGAGTGGACAAGCAGCTGCTCCATCCTCTGGTACATGTCCAGGGCCAGGGGCAGTGGCTTGCAAATCAAGTGAGTCTGGTCATCGCTGAGACACCAGGGTACCTGCCATGCTTCCCAAGAACTGTCTTGAGGAAACATAAAGGTGCTTGAAAAGGAGGTGGTGCAAAAGATGGGCTCAGAAGGGGTGTAGAAATCCCAAGGTGAGTCCTGACATAGGTGTTGCCAAGAGAGCAGGTATTTGGCCCATGACTCCTGGAGGCTCCTCTGGTATTCCCATCTCTTCTTTTGTGCCCATTGTTGCACATGAGCATCCAGGCCCCTGAACTTTCCAGGACTGAAGAATTCAGGAGTCAGCCCAAAACAAGTGTCATGTCTCCTGGAGGGCACTGCCCACTTCTGTGGTGGCACCTGCAGGTGAGAACAGAGAAGCAAAATCCTTGCACACACATTGTCTCATAGATCAGAATTATAATCCCCATTATCCATCCAGATGAGGATGCTGGGGCCCAGGAAAGGGGGAGTCACTTTCCTCAGGACAAATAGTATTCATTCATTCAAGAAAGATAAAAGAGTTTATTGTTCTAGGTGCTGAGGGTACCAGCATAAACAAGATAGACAAAGTCCTTGTTAGGGACTATCTTCTAGACACAGAAGACACAATAACCAAGTATACAACATAATGCTAGGTGTTAAAAGTGTTTCTTAAGGAAATAAAAGCAGAGTGGGGATGGAGTTATCTCTTTTGGACAGATTGGTAAGAGAAGGCCTCTCAGAGGAGGTGACATTTGACTGGAGACCTGAATGAAATGAGGGGAAAACCAAGTGACATCTGAAGAAAGAGCACTGTAGGCAGAGGAGACATTAGTGCAAAGGCCCTGAGGCTGGAACAAAGTCATGTGTACAAGAACAGCAGGAGGCCCATGTGGACAGAATGGAATGAGTGACGAGGAGAGCGCTGGGAGATGGGGTCAGAGAGAAATGCAGGACAGGGCCGGCCCCGTGGCTTAGCGGTTAAGTGCGTGCGCTCCGCTGCTGGCGGCCCAGGTTCGGATCCCAGGTGCGCACTGATGCACCGCTTCTCTGGCCATGCTGAGGCCGTGTCCCACATACAGCAACTAGAAGGATGTGCAACTATGACATACAACTCTCTACTGGGGCTTTGGGGGAAAAATAAATAAATAAAATTTTTAAAAAATTTAAAAAAAAAAAAGAAAGAAATGCAGGACAGATCATTCGGGGCCTTGGAATCGTGGTTAGGAGTTGGATTTTATTCTGAGTTTGATGGGGAGCATATCCATAAGAGCCATTGGAGGGTTTTGAGCAGCAAAGTGCTATGATCTGTTTTTAAAAGTTTGTTCTGGCTCACAAGCATAATGTTAGGCTTAAACCAGGTGCACAACAATAGTTACCACATGATTCCCTGGAAGGAAAACTAGTCTATGCTATTAGAAATCAGCATTGTTGTGACTGCAAGCTTCTGGGCTGCTGGTCATGGTCTGTTTTTCAGTCTGGGTGCTGCACATGGATGTGTTCAGTTTATGAAAATTCATTGATCTATACACTTATAATCTGTGTATGTATATTATTCTTGGATTAAATTTTTTTTTAAAGAGAGAGAAAGAAGAAGGTCATTCTGTTGGCTGCATGGAGCGCTGACTGTGGTTGGGTGAGAGAGGCAACAGGAGCCAGGCAGAGGCAACGCTCACAGTCCAGGTGAGACATGAGGGCAGCTTTGCCCAGGGGTGTGTGGTGAGGTTGCGAGAAGTGATCAGATTTGAGATATGGTATGCAAGTGGCGCCCAGAGGACTTGTAGATGGATTGAATGTGTGGAGTGAGGGAGAAAGGAGTCCAGGGTGACTCCTGAGTTTGGGGCCTGATGATGCTTTCCCTGACCAGTCTGAGTTCTCCAAGGTAGTTCATCTCTTGTACACAAGGCATAGAACAGGGTCCTCATAATAAATGACTGAAATAGTCATGGTGCTGAAGGAAGGAGGTATGTGGGATCCCCTCACCTTGATGACCTTTTTCATGTTGAGGTGAGTCCTGGTGGCCTGGTGCCAATAGTGCCGGACCTGCCAGATCAGAAAGAGGCAAAGGATGAGCAGGTTGCCGCAGCACCGAGGGTCCCTGCAGCTGCGATCCTCAGAGAGCAGGTCCTGCACTGGCTCCCACTCAGGGCCCTGGAATGGCCCCACCACAGCACAGGCGCCCAGCAGTGGCAGCAACATGACAAAGCTGAGGGCAGGCAGGTGGTGTTAGGGAGTTGGAGGGCAGGACTGGTATGGCTGACCCAGCGAATTTGGGGCGGGGTAGTTCCTGCCTCATAGCACCTCTGTCACTGATGTCACCTCACAAAGGAGCCTGATGACCCACCTCAGCTCCAGCTGCTGAACCTGGCAGCAAGGCTGGCTAGCATACTTTTGGGGCAGGTAAGTACAGTGTTGGGGAACTGCCCAAAAGGAATTAAGAGGATCAAGAACTTGTTTTAAACATCCTTGCCCTCTGGAGTGAAGAGATTAAGTTCCACCCATGTATGATGGGGTGATGTAACCTGCAGTCTGCTTGATTTCTTTCTTCCTATCAGATATTTTCATCCATTTTTCCATCTGTCTATAGAATATCAAACATTTAATGAACAACTGTATTGAACATGTGTATTCCTGTTTGACCACCCAGCATTCCTTCCTCTGTGCTCACAGTATCCTGATTTTCTGTCGGGGAATTACTTTTCACATCTCAGGATCAGTGTTGGTTGGAGAATAAATGCTATCCTGAAGACTGTCTTTCACCTAAAGGTTATATTCAAAATATTGAATAACAGAGCAGGCAGAGACATCAGCCATTCAGAATGGGCCAGGCCTTAACCCTTTAATAGCTGAGTTGTAGATGGTCCCAGGCATCCCAGGAGAGGGGCATCACCTATTTACCAACTAGTTGGGAAGTATTTCCCTATTTTAAGAACCCAATATGCCACATGATGAATCCTGGATGAATGTCACCCCAGCTTATACCTGATACTCTCTCACACACGCAGGACAGCCAAGGAGTGGTGGTATGACCTAAGTTTGGCCAGCTGGGCTCTCTCTGCCAGGGCTCTAAATATCAAGAACAAAGATTCAGGCTCTAAATATCAAGAACAAAGATTCCTTTGGAATAGGAAGCTGGTGAGAAAAAGAAAAACAGCCCATGGCAGCTAGGAACTGGCCTGGCTCTATCAGTTGATGTTGCTAGGAGCTAGCCTGACACTCATAGCTAGGCCTGGTGTTCTCCTGTTGAAAATAAACAATTTGACAGAACATCAGCATCAGACAAAGACATTCTAACTGTGAAAATCAGGACAAAAACAAGATCACTCCTTAATCTTGTCTGAACATAGACAAAAACAAACATTATCAAAACCACAAAAATCACCAAACAGGGGCTGGCCCAATGGTGTAGTGGTTAAGTTCGCGTCCTCTGCCTCAGTGGCCCAGGGTTCGCAGATTCAGATCTCGGGTGCGGACCTACACACACCCTGTTCATCAAGCCATGCTGTGCTGGCATCCCACATACAAAATAGAGGAAGACTGGCACAGATGTTAGCTCAGGGCCAATCTTCCTCACCAAAAAAATAAATAAAAATAACCAAACACCCCCTTATCCTGGCTAATATGAGTGACTACTATTTCTTTATCAATTATAGCTTTAGCCTTACTTCATTCCTTCCACCTTGTAGATAAGATTTATTAAGATGTCCAATCATAGAATTACTCACACTTCCTGACAGCATCTAATCCAGAGCAAACCCCACTTCCTTGAACCTTCCCCAAAATCACCTAACACAAGCTCAAATCCTATAGCAAATCCTTTCTAACACCTTCTTATTGAGAAGCCCCAAAGCTCCCCACAGTGTGCATTCTGACTTATTGCAATGAGTGATAACACTATAGATGCACTCCTAGTGGTTTTGGGCTGGAGGACATTGACAGTGGAGTAAGACTGTAGGGCCCATCCTGCTCTCACAAACAGCTCCTCTTGAATCTCTGGGCTCCACCACAAAGTCTTTTCCCAAATTCCTTTTTGGTTTCTTGCCACCAAAGATCCCTAAGTGAAACAAGCACTTCCTTTGGGCCAGGCATAGTGCCAGAAGATAGGTATCCAAAGTCCAAGGCAGCTACAAGCTTTGCTCTCATAGAGCTCTCAGTGTGGTTGCGAATGTGGACACTGAATAAAGATAAGATTGATGAGTGCTACAAAGGGCAGGTACAGGGGGCTTGTGTGTCCATCCCACAGGAGCAGTTACCTGGTCTGGGTGATCAGGGAGGCTTCATTGAAGAAATGATGAACAGGAGTTAGCTAAGCAAAACAATGGAGCAAGTCACTCCCAACAAAGGGTGATGGATGGGGTTGGAGAGATTGGAGTGTGCTCAGGGTAGAAAAAGGAGGTGGGTGGGGCTGTAATATGGGGTGGGGTGGGGAGTACTGGTGGAGAGTGCCTAGTAAGCCATGGCAAGAATTTAGGATTTTAAGTGCAGAAGTGTGACAAAAGACCAATTTCTAAGACAAATTGATCCTGAGCATATGTCAATATTTATTAACTTACTAGCAAGGGAAACAGCAAGACATAAAAGGGTAGGCTAGTTTGAGAGAAAATGGCAATTTAGTTATTACATAGTTGGGAAACATGATTAATTAGGTAAAGTGTACGGTCTCATTACTCATGGTCACAAAAACATCAAGCCCCTATCAGTCATTACTGAGGAGAGCTGGGATACGATGGTCCAAGATGCCACGAAGGCCAAATAACAATCAGAAATTGTTATAGAGGACACATCTATGACTAAATTGGAATAATAAGGTTTCATTCCCCAACAGTGGTGGCTGATAGGTCCAGTTAATATGGAAACATGGGGCTGGCCCTGTGGCCTAGTGGTTAAGTTCACATGCTCGAGTTCACTGGTTCCAATCCTGGGCAAGGACCTACACACCGCTCATAAAGCCATGCTGAGGCGGCGTTCCACACAGAGCAACTAAAAGGACATACAACTATGACATATAACTATCTAATGGGGGCTTTGGGAATAAAAAAGGAAAAGAGGAAGAAGATTGGCAACAGATGTTAGCTCAGGGCCAATCTTCCTCAAAAACAAACAAATAAACAAACAAATATATATATGGAAACATGAAACAGGATCCAAGAAAGGTGAGGAGGAGAGTTCAAATCACAGGTTCTACTCTTAAACAGGAGCCATCAGTGGGCATTTCTTAATTTGGAGGCAAACTTTTTTCTTTGACCAATCATTTCAGATTTGCATGAGGTAAAATATGAAGGGGGATAGGGGGTTTCATGTAACAAATGTTCAGTCCTGGATCCAGTTCAAATCCATCCTGTTGCCCAGTGCCACAACTCATCTCAGGCAGAGCAACCAGATGTGGTGGAAGTAATCCAAGCCAATAGTCAAAAATCCCAGGGTCCAGTTCTGGTTCTGCCACTGCCTCACTCTGTGATCCTGGGCAAGCAGCTTCCTTTCTCTGGGCCTCAGTAACTGTAACATGAAGGGGTTGCACTGCATGATTCCTAAAGGTCCTATCAGGTCTCTCCTTCTAAGTTTCTTTTTTTTTTTTTTTTATAATTTTATTTATTTATTTTTTTCCCCCCAAAGCCCCAGTAGATAGTTGTATGTCATAGCTGCACATCCTTCTAGCTGCTGTATGTGGGACGCGGCCTCAGCATGGCCGGAGAAGGGTGCGTCGGTGTGCGCCCAGGATCCGAATCCTGGCCGCCAGCAGCGGAGAACGCACACTTAACCGCCAAGCCACAGGGCCGGCCCTCTCCTTCTAAATTTCTAAAGGAATTAACTGGAACTAGCCCATAATGGTCTAGTTTGGGCTAGATCCAAATGGTCCCAAGATGTGCCTGGCATCATGTTGAAGAGAGATGACTAAGGGCCATAAGGATCAGGGAGGACCTCTTAGAGGTAGTGAGGCATGAGTCCAGCCTTAAGTAATAGAGATTTAGAGTACATAGGGAAAAGAGCAGTATGCTAGCCAGAAGAAAATGGGTGTCCTATGACATCTGCAAACTCAACCTGACAGAAACTCAACCCCCACCCCCAAACCTGCTCTTCTTCCTGAATTCCCTACTCAATGAAGTCCATTTCCGGTGGACTCCACTCCCCACCAGAAATTTTAACAGGGATATCTGAATATGAAGAAGATTTAGGATTACTTATCACCTCCATACCTTTCCGTCAAAAAGATGGTTCTGAAAGCACAAGAATGTGCTCAAAGATAAACTGGCAATGGAATGAGGACATCACTAAAACCTTTTGTTTTGGTGTTATTTTTTGAATGTTTAATTCATTGTTTCTGCCAATAATTTATGGTAGAATGATAATAAAAACAGCAAAAATTGCTCCCTAGCCCAGAACTGAAGCACTGCCTTCGCGGGTGCCCCTTTGGGAGTTTAAGTCGGCTAGGTCGCGGTGACGTCACTTCCGCTTCCTGCCGCGCGCCGCCATTTCCATTCCTTCGGTGCGACTTTCCCGGCGAGCCGAGCGCTCCTCTTCTGACGTCGGCTGCGCTCCGAGGGTGGCGAGACCGCGGAACCGCAGCCATGGTGAGTACGTGCTGTTGGCCGAAGGGCCGGGAAGCGGGAGACTCGGGGTCCCGTTCACTCACTAGCCTGTCGGGGGCTAGAACGTGCGCGGTCTCATCCGCCCGGCTCGGGGTTAGAGCTCCGGCAGCCGCGGAGTCCCAGCCGCCCGGCCCAGAGTTAGAACTCGAGCAGCCGCGGGTCCCAACAGCCCGGCCCGAGGTTAGAACTCCGGAAGCCTCAGGGTCCCAACTGCTGTGATCGAGGGACTTTGCAGCAGTCTCTGCGCGTGGCCGAAGGCCTCGGTGAGTGGATGGAGCATGGGCGGGCCTGGGAGAGAGAAATCAACCCACGTGAGAGAGAGTAGAAGATTAGGTGTGAAAACTTGGCTCCATCTTTTTTATTTTTCTTTTTTGGGGTCGCTAGAGGATGATATGGACCCCTGGATTCGGATCAACCTCCGCTAGCCCACCTCCCCATTGCTGATGTTTAGGAGAAGGAGATCTCCATGGCTCTGCGCCTAGTGCTCGCCGCGAGTTACACGTGCCAGGGACTTAAAGGAGCCTTTGGCGTTTGGGGGCTCTGGGGAATGTGGAGTGACCCCGAACCCTGGCCTGGAGTGCAGGAAAGGCTCCTCCTGCGAGGCGGTAGTCTCAGAAAGCAGAGGTCCTGGTAGCACCACGTGCGGCACCTCTAAACTCTTGGTGGTCTCCAACTTTCAGTGAAATCGTGTAGCCTGGTTGCTAGTTTTCGTTGGCACTTGGTAAGGAGGGAAGAGTTTGCAAACCACTTCCACTTCCATAATGAGGTTTAATTCTTCCAACGGAACTTGGATCCCTGCGGGTATCTTTCCCCCTTTTCACTCCCTTAGTCCCCACCCATTTTGAAGCTAGTGGCTGAGTGTAGAACTTGAAGCTTCTAGACCGGTGCTCATCTTACGCAGTTCCAAGAAAAGTTTTGGAATCGGATGGTCTCGGGCGGCACTTAAGAGAACTTTCCCTCAACTGTAAAATGGAGTTAACAATGCATGAGGATGTTGTGAGATTAAATTAAATGAGATAATGCATGTTAAACACTCGTTCTAATACTAGGTTGGGAGTTAGTGAGCACGCACTATTTGTTATATCAACACCTTGCAGGTCTGGGCTGTCTGGTGTACAGGGAGACCAAACTGATCAAGCTAGGGATGAAAGTTAGCTAGCCGTATAATTTCATTCATTCACTCACTCATTTAATTAACCCTTGAAAAAATTAAAAGGTGAATAAATGCATACTAAGCAAATTTCAGTTGCTATTTATAAGCTAGGTAGTTTGTTTTTAAAGTTGAGCCCATCTTTTGTTGTTATTGTTGACTGATATTAAAACAATAAGGTGATTCCTCCTTGATTGTTGTTCGGGCTCCTAAAGTCTTCCCTTTTTATGCATTTGATTGTTTATTGATAGTTGAGAATCCTAAATTCCAGAGATGAGTTATTGGAACTACAATGGAAATAGTGACATTTTTAAAAGTGTATTTTTGAGGAATGATTGGAATTAGTGTTGTTGGGTCCTTTATTGTTTAGGAGGAGGGTGGTAGTGTTGATGAGCATTAGATTTTCATAAGGATATGTGTTGTGATTTCTCAGGTAGCCACCAAAAGAATAAAGATGTATAACTTTAAACCAGTAGAGGGAAAAATAGTGAAAAAAATAATAAACCCAAAGGAAGGAAAGAAAGAAAAAGAAACAGAACAGTTAGGACAGATAGAAGGCACAAATGAAGGAAGAGGAAGATCTGAACCCAGTATACCAATACTTAAATAAATATAGAAAGGGACTAAGTGCTGCAGTTAAAAGACAGATTGAAGTAAAAAAAATGGAAAATACATGCCAATTTAAAAGGTGTGGTGCAGCCTATATAAACATCAGAAAGAAATAGGTTTTAAGGCAAAAGGCATTCGTAAAGATAGAGAGTGGCTAAAAAAAAAACGTATGAATAAAATGAAAATGACATAATTACAAGAAGAAATAGACAGTGGCTGGCCCCATGGTGTAGCGTCTTAAGTTCGCCGCTTTGGCGGTCTGAGGTTCACAGATTCAGATCCCGGCGTGGACCTACACCACTTATCAGCTGTGCTGTGGTGGTGACCCACATACAACATAGAGGAAGACTGGCACAGATGTTAGCTCAGGGCTAATCTTCCTCAGAAAAAAAAAAAGAAGAAGAAGAAGAAATAGACAAATATGCAATTATATAGCATTTAAGTATATAATTGATAGATTATGAAGCCAAAACATCAGTTTGGAAATAGAGGATTTGAACAATACTATAAATAAATAAACTTGATCTCGTGGTTATAGTGAATCTAGTGAATACTGTGAATACTGCACCCAATAGCTGTAGAGGGCACTTTTCAACATTTATGAACATTGGACACCTACTGGGTCATAATGCAAGTTCAACAAATTTTAAAAGATTAATAGTAATATGGACCATGTTCTTCCAACCAAAATGCAAATAAGTTAGAAATCAGTACAACGTGTTTGGAAAGAAGATATAAAGCACTTACAAATAAATAAATTATAATGGAAATTTGAAAACAGAACTGAAAAATAATGAAAATACCACATACCAGAGCTTGTAGGATACACCTAAGTATTACTTGGAACCTAGAATGCTTATGTTGGGGGGAAAGGGACTAAAAAGGCAGGAAAAGAACAAAAGGACAAAATAACACCAAAGAAAGTAGACAGAACCGAAAAAACAAAAGCAGAAATTACTGAAATAGAAAATAGATCCTACTGTGATAGAATAGACAAAATCAGAAGATTTTCTTTGAAAAGTCCCCTCCCGTGAGATTAATGAAGAAAATAAGCAAAAAGATATAAATGAGTAACAAACATGAAGGAGACATAATCTGCAGACATTAAAAAGAAAGGATATTATGAATAATTTGATACCTATAAATATAGAAAATTAGATGAAATGAATAAATGCCTGAAAAAATGAAATCTATCAACCAATTCAAGTAGAAATAGAAAAACTGAATAATAAACTAAGTTAAAATTTTTTAACATTAAAAAAACTCTAAACCTAGTTTTTAAAATAGCTTTATTGAGATAGTTTATATACCATAAAGTTCACCTGTTTAAAGTGTACAATTCAGTGGGTTTTTTTACATATTTACAGAGTTGCATAACCATTGCTATAGAATTTTAGAGCATTTTTATCATCCCCCAAAGAAACCTAATATCCATTAGCTAATAGATATAAAATAAAATAAGAAAATCTTAAGCTGGTTTTATCTCAGGAATGCAAATTTGGTTTAACATTAGAAAAAATTGTTTAGGGGCCAGCCTCGTGGCTTCGCCGTTAAGTGCTCGCGCTCCGCTACTGGCAGCCCGGGTTCGGATCCCGGGCGCGCACCTATGCACTGCTTCTCCGGCCATGCTGAGGCCGCGTCCCTTAGATGTATTAATTTAATACATCTAAGTTGTCTGTAAAAGTGGTCAGCTCATAGCAAGCACTCAAAAAATTTTAAGAACTTTTTTCTCCTTCTGTTTTTTTTCTTTTTCTTTATACAGCAACTAGAAGGATGTGCAACTATGACATACAACTATCTACTGGGGCTTTGGGGGGAAAGAAAAAGGAGAAGGATTGGCAATAGATGTTAGCTCAGAGCCGGTCTTCCTCAGCAAAAAGAGGAGGATTAGCACGGATGTTAGCTCTGGGCTGATCTTCCTCACCAAAAAAAAAAAAAGAAAGAAAGAAAAATTGTTTAAAAAAAATCAGAGGAGAAAAGCCTTACTCATCTGACTCAGTACAAAAAATCTGATAGAATTCACCACCAATTCATTTATAAAAGAAGAAATTCTTAGTACACTAGGAAATAAAGTGAATTTTCTTAACCTGAAGTATCTAGGAGTAAATCTAAAAGATTAAACCTTTTGGAGAAATTGTAAAGCTTTATTTATTTATTTATTTATTTCATTTTTTTTTTTTTCCCCCCAAAGCACCAGTAGATAGTTGTATGTCATAGTTGCACATCCTTCTAGTTGCTGTATGTGGGACGCGGCCTCAGCATGGCCAGAGAAGCACTGCGTCGGTGCGCACCCGGGATCCAAGTCCGGGCCCCCAGCAGTGGAGTGCATGCACCCAACCACTAAGCCACGGGGCCGGCCGAGTAAAGCTTTATTTAAAAGCACTAAATTAAGTATATTTGTTTAAATAGATTGACAGATTCTGTATTCTGTTTTACCTGAATGGAGATTACATTAAATCTAGAAATCAGCAGGTTTTTTTTTTTTTTTGTGGACCTTGAAAAGCTGATTCTAGAATGTATAGAGAAGAGCAGACAGATAATGAGACCTTTCTTCCCCACTTCTTCAGGGGACTCCTCCAGCTCTCATCTAATTCCTCACCACCCTGGGACCATAACAGATTCACCCATTGCGATGTGATGTGTTAGGGACCAGGCGTCTTGGTGCAATCTGGCTCATGATGTCACTTTCGCTGACATCACTCTATGTCATTCCTGCTCCTCTGGGGGTGTGTCATTTCTGTGTCCTTGTGGTATCAGGCAGGAGACCACCAAGGCAGATGCAATGGTAAGTGTTCCCGCCCGGTCGTCACCCACGGGTCACCGCCTGGAACCGCGGTGCCACCTCCAAACCCAGGGTTAGACGGACCACCGCTGGTGAACCACTGGGTGCACGCAATGGTAGCGGGAGGCTGCAACCAGATTATACATACAACATAAATATATACTTACGTATAAGTATATATTTGTAAAAAGAATCACACAGAAAACAAATGAGAAATTAATGAAAATGGTTCAACTCCAGAGGTGGGAATGAGGTGGAAGAAATGGAATAGGTGAGATCCCACCCAGTTCGTTCCCTGCATGAGTTATTGTGAGGCAAATCCTAGTGACATCACATTTTATCCACAGGCATTACAGTATGTATCTATAAAATAAGGATTTTTAACAAGTGCAGTGCCACTATATTACCCCCAAATTTAATAATTCCTTAATATCAGATATCTCGTATTGGAATCAAAGGCTTGATCAGATTTTCTTTTCTCCCCAAGACTACTTGATCATAGATGTTTTGATCTTTAAGAGGGGTGATGATCACGTGGTATCTTTTGTGATGTTGGTAGCTGTTAATCAATGTCTGGATTAATTAACTGATT
Organism: Ceratotherium simum simum; assembly: GCF_057802395.1. Classification (NCBI taxonomy): domain Eukaryota; kingdom Metazoa; phylum Chordata; class Mammalia; order Perissodactyla; family Rhinocerotidae; genus Ceratotherium; species Ceratotherium simum. The sequence goes on from NC_141924.1 coordinate 8,977,241, forward strand.
AATATGGGTTGTAAAGTGGTGATACTTAATTGTATCATTCCTTTATTACGTGGAATAATGATACAAGAGAAACTTCTCATCTACTGTTTCGTTACCTAGTGATACTGTCTGTATAGGAAAGGCAGGATAACTGCTTTACTGTTTACCAGTTTTCAAAACACTGTTGGTTCACTAGCATAGCTGTGACTTTGGAACCATGTAGATGTTTTATATATTTGAAAAGTCAAATTTTTTTAAAGCAACCTGAATACAAAAGAACCCTAATTGTATATTGAATTGATAACCACAAGGAAAAAATTAATTTGAATAACTTTTGAATATAGTACTCTGACTGGATGGCTTTAGTTGGGTATATTCCAAGAACAAAAAGAAATTTTGACCTTGGTGAGTTTGTTATTGGTAGAGGTAGTATTGGTATAGCAGTTCTGAAACCATTTTGTGTGTATTGTAGAATTGAATACATAAGAAAATATTTTGACGTTTTGAAAACCAGGATTCTTACTGAGTACAGTAGAGAATGATTTGAATATTAAATGGAGAATCGAGAGAGAGAACTTTGTGCTACATTTCTATAAATTATACCTTAATTTTGATTCATTAAGTTTTTTGGGTGGAGTGTGGAAATTCAGATTAAGATCACCCCCATGTGACTCAAATGGGTACTGAGCCATAGGAGCCCATTATAACCCATTTGCTGTAATATTACTAAGCATTAGGCTGAAGAGAAGCAAATAAAAGTACATAAGCTTTAGTATATATTATTGAACTATGAATTGCTAACTTTTTTTTTAATCCTAATATTATATTTCAGTTTTTCCAAGTTGAGATGGGCAGGCCAGTGTCAGTTATCAGATGTGTGTGTTTGGGGGTGGGGAAGCAGGGAGGCTGACCATTGTGTCTGTCAATGTTGGTTAAAGTATTTTGCAACTTGTCTGGAACAACTTCTGGTTCAGTTTGACTGATGCTTTGATTTCCCTCCACATAGACTGAGGCTGATGTAAATCCGAAGGCCTACCCCCTTGCGGATGCCCACCTCACCAAGAAACTATTGGATCTTGTTCAGCAGTCATGTAACTACAAGCAGCTTCGGAAAGGAGCCAATGAGGGTAAGGCAGCCAGAGAGTGCTCTGGGGAGAGTGTTAAAGGCACTTTCTCTGTCTTGGGTCTCTGGTCTAGATTTCTAATATGGAAAGAGGGCTGGATACTATTAATTGGGACCAATGAGAGGACTTAGAGCAGCATTTTGGCATTAGATGCTAAAGGTTAATAGACTAAGAATCTTTTTAGATCCACCAATTGTTAACATTTGCCACATTTACCTTCTAATGAGAATGAGAGCCAGGATTTGAACTTGGGCAGTGTGGCTCTAGGGTTTGTGCTCTTCTGTCCAGCATGAATGTAGTACTCCAGCGTTAATGCAGAATGTGGTCCATGGGCTAGTGCTCGGCCACAGAGATTAGCAATTAGGACTAAGCATTTGAACAATGCTGTGGGGTGTTGAACTTGCTAGGTGAGTTGCGTGTCGTGTGCGCTTTCCAGAAGTATTGAGCATGGCAGATTGGGATGGTTAAACCCTGATCCTTGATCACAGAGTTTGAGAAGTGCTGCCCTGCACTGCTTCATCATGGCGGAGCTTGTGTGAGAGTTGTTTCCGTCAGCCAGGCAAGAGATGGTGGTGACTTGGACAAGTGTGATAGCAGAGGAGAGGAAAGAAGTGGTCTGATTCAGGATGTATTCTGACAAAATGGATGGGTTTGATGTAGGGTTTGAGGAGACTAATTGGTATTTGAATCCCTTATCACTTCCCAAGGCTGCTACAGGACACACAGAATTGCTTGTGTGGGGCCTGGGAATTTTGCCCAGTTATCTTGCACCTGTGTTTCTTTTCCTTGAAAATTGCTTTGTTGTACCTTCCCTGCCCAAACCCTACATCACCCGTTGGCCTCATGTCCTTCTCTCCACAGCCACCAAAACCCTCAACAGAGGCATCTCTGAGTTCATTGTGATGGCTGCAGACGCCGAGCCCCTGGAGATCATCCTGCACCTTCCGCTGCTATGTGAAGACAAGAACGTGCCCTACGTGTTTGTGCGCTCCAAGCAGGCCCTGGGGCGGGCCTGTGGGGTCTCCAGGCCTGTCATTGCCTGTTCTGTCACCATCAAAGAAGGCTCACAGCTGAAGCAGCAGATCCAGTCAATTCAGCAGTCCATTGAAAGGCTCTTAGTCTAAACTGGTGGTCTCTGCCTCACTCTCCTGGCTGAGTCCTCCCCTAAAGGTTGTGTGTCATATTGTCTGTGTTAGCATGTAGTATTTCCAGTTACCTTCTATTGTTATAAAATATTGTAGTACTAAATCTGGTTTTTGCATTTTTGTATTATTTTTGTTTGGATTTACAGGTCGTCCGTCATCCACATCCGCCCCACCCCGCCCCAAATCTCCCCTTCTACTCTCTCTCTGCCACCTTACCCTCCCTTTTGAAAAATGAACTAATGCCCAGAACAGGGTGAAGCAGAGTGGTGATACCATTCAAAGGCAGAGAAGAGCCAGGATGGAGATCTGGTTCCAGCTTCCAGGCACTAACTTTCTACTGTGTGCCAGCATGATGGAAGTAAACACCATCTGCTTTGTATCCCTTGTGGCTGGCATAGAGAATCATTCCACACATGTTTGATGATCGAGGGGTTTCCTTTGCTCTCTAGGGGACTGTATATCATTTGGGAGGGAGTATGTATTCTGTGAGGTTGTTGGGTGTATGTCCAAGTGTAATTTGCTAATGTAGCTCTGCTGTTTGCTTTTGATAATACGGTATATTTCCCCCCCAACTTCCAACCCTGTCCCTCAGGGTGGCAGGGCAGCAGCATACCAAAGAGATGTGCTGCAGAATTCCAGAGGCGCCCTGGGCAAGTGAGACATGGGGCACTTGGCCTAAGTCTTGAAGGCGTCTAGAGTGGGAAGAGAAAAGAGGTCACTTGGTGCTGGAATGATTCTGGGCAAATCATGGAGACCCGACTAGAAGCTGAAATGATGGAATCCAAGGAAACATCCTCTCTGGTGAATGGAGATTTCTTCAGTGGACCCTTGGTACCAGCTCTGAGAGCCCTACCCATTTCCTGCCACGATGTGGGTCAGATGTATGTAGTCTTTGTTACAAATGAAGGACAGTGCTCATGTGTCATTCTTGAGAGCATACTAATAAAGAAATATATTCATATTTCAATTTAAAGAAACAGTGTGTTTCTTGTTAAGTATTCAGCTAATACTTGAATGAAGAACTGCTTAGCGTTATTAGAATGGTTACAGCCTCTCAAACTTTTCACCAGGAATCGGGAAAAGCCATCACCTCCCAGCAGATGATTTCTGGTAGTTCAAAATGTCTTGTACAGACTTAATCGTTGAGGTGTTGCTATCACTCTAGAACGGAGTTTCTCAACCTCAGCACTATTGACATTGTGGGCTGGATAATTCTTTGTGGTAGGGGGCTGCCCTCTGTGTTATAGAATGTTTAGCCGCATCCCTGGCCTTCACCCACTAGATGTCAGTAGCAATCTTTCTCCCTCCCCCCAGACGTTGCCGTATGTTCCCTGGTGGCAGAGTCATCCCTAGTTGACACTCGTTGCAGAATTAGGGCTTCTAGTAGCCCTCAGCATGTGCTAGACAGTGGGGAGGTTTGGTATTGGTGGCTGAAGCCACTGCCACCTCATCTACCTTGTCTACTTTTTATCTAAGGGTAAGGACCATGAGAACCTGATACCTGAGCTTGAGAAATTTTCTTCCAAATAAATGGGTACCATAATGGTCAAACTAATGAGCATAGATTATATTTCATTTCCTATTGGCTGGCTTGGGCCAGTGTACCAACTCCAGCAGGAAGCATAGCTAAAAAAGCTGGAAGCCACCCTGTCTGCTAAGGCCTGTTCTGTGCCTACTGGGCTAGTCAGTTCCCCCAGCTTGCTCCAGTGTTTACACAGCCCCTCTCCAAGCCGTTTTATATTGGTGGGTGGTGGAGTTTGAAGTAGTAGTTAACTTTCTTCTTTGTACTTTGTTTTGTCAGATATGTATCTTTATAATCATTATTTATTTATTTATTTATTTGTGAGGAGATCAGCCCTGTGCTAACATCTTCCTCCACTTTATATGGGACGCCACCACAGCACGGGTTTCCAAGCCGTGCATCGGTGCGCGCCCGAGATCCGAACCTGGGCCCCCAGCAGCGGAGCGTGTGCACTTAACCGCTTGCGCCACCAGGCTGGCCCCGTATAATCATACTCTAAAAGACAAATAATTTTGGGGCAAAGGGAGATCAAGACATCCAGCCTCCACCTAAATGGAAACTGGGGCTTATTCACTAGAGCCTTAAGAAGTGGAGTGGGGCAGGGGCTCCTGGGATCTCATCCCCAATGTGCAGTCTACTCCAGTGTAAGCTCAGTCCCCACAGATACGTCATAAGCCTTTAAAGGGCAGAGCATCAATTTGAAATCACCTGAAAAAACTCTCCCATGGCTCTTCTCCCTGCTCCTAATGGTCTCCTGTCTGTCCTGTGTCTGCCTCTCCACCGTGTTCTATCTTTGCTCAGTGTTTCACACTTGGTTTCTTGAACATTCCAAACCTGTTTCTTTCTCAGATTCTTTGTACTTGGTATTCCTTTACTGCCCTGGCGGCTTTCTCCTCATGCTAGTCTTAATTCAAATATCACTTCTTTAGGGCCTTTCCTAGCCATCCCATCTCATGTTTCCTTCTTCCCCTAGCAATGTAACATTCTGTTTTTTAACTTGTCCTTAACTAATATCTGAGATTGTTTTCTGATGATTGCCCTCAATAAAGAGCAGGAACTTGTGTGACGCCCCAACACCCATAGCGGTGCCCTAACACAGATGCTCTGAAAGTGTAGAATGAATAATTCCTAAAGCCTAGACATGCAAGCAAGAAGGAAATCTAGTAATTTCCATCCAGCCACCTATGAAGCAGGTTGCAAAATTTTGCGTATAAGCATTTTATGTTGGAGAGAGAATCCAATGGCTTTCATCAGGTCTCAAAGGGTCTTCTGACCCCAAACAAACACTGGTTAGGAACTGTTTTAGAATAAGTTTCCTGAAACTGTTTTCCCAAGAGAATCGATTAAGGAATATTTTTACATTTACAATAATGACCTTGTTAAAGAGATTATTCATTTGTAGTATTGTTAAGTCCTCAACAATGCATTTCCATTATCTTTAATCCCAAACTGATGTGATGGGGAAGGGAGGGAGAGGAGCTTGGTGTAGGCGCTTAGTATCCCTGGGTCCCTTTTCTCAATGTCAGCTAAGTTACATTCTGAAAATTCAGATATATGCCTCTGGCTTTAGCAGATATATCTGCTCACGGTGGGGGGCAGAGGTTGGTGGGTATAATTGCTTATTCTCTTCTGAAAGAAGGGGGAAAAAAACAAATTAATATTTTCCATGATGCCCTCTGGCAGCCAGCTTCCAATATGGCCCCCAAGGGTCCTCACCTCCTGGAAATCATGCCCTTGAGGAGTCTCAGCCCACAGCAACTCAGAGCTGGGCTGCAGGACTCAGAGTATTATGGAATGATGTGTGACTTCCAACATTCCATAAAAGACATTGCAGCTTCTGCCTTTATCTCTTTGGATCACTGGCTGTGAGGGAAATCATAGCCATGTTATAAAGACTTTTAAACAGCCTGTGGAAAGGCCTTAATTAAGGCCTTTAGCCAAAAGCTAGCATCGACTTTGCCAGCCATAGGAATGTGTCTCTGACTCATCTGTACTCAAGAGATTTTAATTTATAGAGGTGACTGAGTGATGACATGGAGAAGTCAATGCTATTGAAAGGAGAATTTATTACTTATATTTCCTAAGAGAAGGGGGTATGCCATGCCATGCCATGCACGGCCACAGGGGAAGCACCAGGTTTTGGTCAGGCTGCAGAAGCAGGAGCAAGGGGAAAGCTTAAGCCATAGCCTTTATTGGGGTTTCCATGGCAAAGGGTGGGCAGAGGAGAGCAAACAGCTTGGATTGGCTAGGTTGAACAATTCTGGTGGGCTTTGGGCTATAAAGGTGGTCTCTAGGGGGTCTGGTACCTGGCCCTGGGATGACTTAGGGCAGGGGCAATATTGGCTTGGCACGTGAGGTAGATAAAGGCTAACTTTATCTGGCTTGCATGAGACGCATGCTCCCAAGTAAATTGTTAACTGTCTTAGGAACTAGCTAGCCCTGGAAAAGGCAGTCTCTTGCCTGGTCTATAAGGCCTCCCAAGATGTCAAAACAAGATACAGAAAATTAAAAAACATGATTAATACAGCCTCCCTGCAAGCAGATCCTCCAACCTTGGTGGAGCTTTCAGATGACTGCAGCCCTGGCCAGCATCTTGAATGCAACCTCATGTCTGACTTCAAGCCAGAGCCACCCCAGCCTATTAGCTCCCAAATTCCTTATCCACAGAAATGGTGAGAGATAATAAGTGTTTATTGTTGTTTTTAAGCCAATAGTTTTTGAGGTAATTTGTTACACAGCAATCGACAACTAAGGTTGGGGGGTAGGTGATGAAAAGGTGAAGATGTCCTGTCAAAATAGCAGCAATAAAATATGGTCATGTTAAAATTGCAGGGTGATGAAGAACTCTGGAAGTGTTGGCAGGGCCCACAGGTGAGATGTTCCCAGCTGCTTCAGAGTGCCCAGAAGTAAACCCCATGTAGGACTGGCCTTCATATATGATGCAGTCCATTACAACGAGGATTATTACACATTCAGGGACAGTTTGGGCTCAAACCAGAAAGGCTGGATAGCCTTGTAACTCCTACTGGAGGATAAGAAGTGTGTGCTTTCCCCCCCAATATGGATCTGAGGTTGGAATTTCTGGATGAGGGGAGGGAGAGGGAGTAGATAACTAAACTCTCCCAGAGCTCGTGGTCCTGCCTTGCTTTCCTTCTCATTTTTTAATAAGACATTAAAACAGGGCATTACAGGAGATGTTCCCTCTGCATCTGGCCTGGAGGTATATACGCATATGCGCAAGTTTGTTATAGTTTTGGCCAAATGGATTCGTGCTCTCCAGCTGTTGCCCCGCGGCTCCACCACCTGCCCAGGCCTGCGACGCTTCGCGTGTGGACGCGTCTCCCCCGCGCTTCCTCGCCGAGTGCAGCTGCCCGGCCGCCCTCGCCGCAGTGCGCATGCGCGCGCCAGTTCGCCCATTGGCGCCCGCGAGTCACCACCACCTGGCGGACTGAAGCGTGTTTGCAGCCGGGGAAGTTAGAAGGATAAGAGCTAGTACCTATTGAGCACCCGTGTCCATTGACATGTTTTCTCATTTTATTTTCACCATTTCGCGTTATTATTTTTTTTTTATAAATATGAGAAAACTCAGGCTCGAAAATGCCAGGTAAATTGCCCACGGTCACTTGTATGTATGTGACGGAGCCCAGATGCAAATTTACTAAATCTAACTTGTGAGCTTACAACCAAATTACGTTTGGACATAATGTTTCTTCTCTCCTGGGAGCTCAACGGCAGAGAAGGCAAGCATCGTTAATTTACAGAGAAACAGAGATCACACAACTGCTATTTATCGTAGACCTTGGGTAGTTAGTTTTCTAACATCATTCACTTTACCAGTAGATGTTTTGTTGTTTGACTCTTGAACTCTTTCATTCTCTCCATTTTGTAAATAGGAGAAGAGGAAAAGGAGCCTAGACTTGGGTAAGGGCACTCAGGAGTGCACAGAAAAGCCTAGAACTCACTCTAGGGCTCCAGCTTGCTAGCCCTGAAATCCAAGGTTGAAAACAGGGTCAGCAATAGTCCTTATTCTTACCCTCCTACTGGCGCTGACTTTGCCTGACTCTAACCTATTTTTGTAGTACAGACATCTCTGACTTAGGATGGTTCAACTTAGGATTTTTGACTTTACAATGGTGCAAAAGTGACATGCATTCAGTAGAAACTGTACTTTGAATTTTGATCTTTTCCCAGGTTAGTGACACGCGGTACCATACTCTCATGATGCTGGGCAGTGGCAGCAAGATGCAGCTCCCAGTCAGCCCTGTGATCACGAGGGTCAACAACCACTACACTTAAAATCATTCTCTACCCATACAGCCATTCTGTTTTTCACTTTCAGTACAGTATTCAATAAATGACAAGAGATATTCAACAATGGGCTTTGTGTTACATGATTTTGCCCAACTACAGGCTAATCTAAGTGTTTTGAGCATATTGAAGGTAGGCTAGGCTAAGCTATGATGTTAGGTAGGTTAGGTGTATTAAATGCATTTTCGACTTACAATATTTCAACTTATGATGAGTTTATCGGGACGTAACCCCATCGAAAGTCAAAGATCTGTATTGATAACTCCCTCTGGAATCCAGAGTTTCCAAGCATGCTTCATTTAAGAGGGATGGTCTAATTTCTCAACAATCCTGAGCACTTATTAAATGGTTTTGCATTGTCTTCCCGTATCCTCAAAAGCATCTCTTCTAATTGGAGAATTATCTTCCCTCTCCCCCAGACAAAGAAGGAAATCCAAACAAGAATATAATATCCCCTTTCCAAACAAAAACAAAAGCAAAAATAAAAAACTTGTAAAGCTCAGAGCAAAGAATCCAAAACTGAAAATTTCTTACAAGAGTAATTTGACCCCTCATACACTCTCTTCATAAGATGCCCATTCTAGTCTTGAAATTTCGACACAGGACCTACAAACCCTGAATCTCAAGCCATCCTGGGAGGATACAAACCCTTCTAGATGCTTTCCTGCCTTCTCTCAGGCTAATTCTTCTAAAGCAGTAGCAGCAGAAAAAGCAGGAAAGGGACAGGGAGGATAGAGGAGGAATGGCAGGGAAGAACAGAAAGAGAAAGATACTCCCCTCCTCTTCCCCTTCTAATACTACGACCTCTCCTCATCTTCTTGAACTTCCTACAGCTCTCCTAAAAAATAAGAGGAATAACTCTTCATTTCACTTACACTAGAACCCAAATTCTTAGGGCGACAGAAAATGTATGTATCTTCATATACTTGAATGTCATATTAAGAGGAACACAACATGAGGGGGATTGCTATTTACTCGTGAAGCAAACGGTAGCAGAATTAGAAATGTTACATTCTGGGGGCTGGCCTGGTCGCATAGCGGTTAAGTTCACGTGCTCTGTTTCAGCGGCCTGGGGATCGCAGGTTCGGGTCCCGGGCGCGGACCGACGCACCACTTGTCAAGCCATGCTGTGGCAACGTCCCATATAAAGTAGAAGAAGATGGGCACGGATGTTAGCTCAGGGCCAATCTTCCTCCACAAAAAGAGGAGGATTGGCAATGAATGTTAGCTCAGGGCTAATCTTCCTCACAAGAAAAAAAAAACAGAATGTTACATTTTTATTGCTTCTGAAATCTGATCTTTAGATCCTAATATGACACATTTAAAGGAAAACAGGTGAGAGGACAAAGGATGGGGAGAATATAATCTTGCTTATCATTCCTGAAGCATGTTCACTTGTCCTTAATTGTCACACTCTCCCCTACCCTCACTGATATTTGTTTTGTTTCCACTGTGGTGAGGGGTTCCCTGAAGGAGAGAAAATTAACAGCCAATGGCAAGTGATCTTTAGATGCAAGGCAGACAGATGTTTCTCTTTCACACTAAAGAACAGTATATAGTACAAAGTTAGGGCTCTTTATTCCGACAGCAGAGTAATAAGGCACAGCAAAGTGGGAGGGCTACACTGTCTCCACGGCAACAGAGAGTCTCAGAAATGTAAAGTCCTAGGCTTTTGTCAGGCGGACTCTTCCTGGCTCAGGAGAAACATTTTCTAACTTGACGAGAAGAAAACCAGGCAGCCTAGCTACAGTGTGGGAGGGTGGCTGGCTGTATGGTCTCTGGTCAGTCCTTCTGGAAGTGCTTGGTGAGCGTGTCCAGCAGCTCCTGCTTCTTCATCCCACTCTTCAGCCCATACACCCTGCAGGCTTCCTTCAGCATGGGCACAGTGAACTTACCCAGCGTGCCCTTGCTGACGTGGGCCTTCAGCTCCTCTTCAGATAACTCCACCTTGGGCCTTTTGTTTCCAGAATCTTCATCATTTGGGGGAAAAGGTCAGAGGAGAGTGATTGGAAATGCTATCGGTGGCATCCCAGCTACACTGCACGGGGACCCTCACATGATGTGGGCTGCAGTTAACCATTTTCCATAAAGCTACGACACCTACCTAGAACACCATGGGCAAGATAGGTGTCTTGATAAGGCAACTTCATTTAAGCATAAAATCAAAAATGTATCACACCTAGGAAGAAGTTAAGTAGTGTGAGTGCCGTCTATTGGCTCAAAGCTGTTGCTCACTCTAGGTGAGTAAGTCATTCATTTCTTCCTTCCTTCATTCAAAAAGCAGAAGCACGTGTTAAGTACCAAGGCACCATGCTAGGTGATAAGAACGTACAGGCTGAGTGAGATAAACAAGTCAGTCACTAGAGCGTGCACAGATGTGAAGAGCTGTGACAGCAGTTCACACAGGGCACTAGAGGAGTCACTTCTGATGCCAAAGGGAGAAAGCACCACGACCACCAACCTAACCTCTCACAGCTCCACTTCCGCATGGGTCTCTTAGGCAAGCAAGGCCCAAATTTGGCTTTACTTGACCAAAGATGGCCAAAAGGATTACATCTCAAGCCAGAACTATTCCCAAAACAGATAGCACAACGTGCTGTCCTGAAAAATGTGAGTCACAGTAGAGTACTTTGGGTCCAGCAATAAGAAAAAGGACTGTTCAACAGAAAAATGGGTAAGGCCAATAACTGGAAGTTCACAGAAAAAAAAAGTTCACTAAAACTACAGCTCACTCATAACTGGAGAACTGCAAACCAAAACAAGATACATTTCCCCTCTATTATTTTTTGTGAAAATTAAAAAATAGGGTCCAGCCCCGGGCCGGCTCCGTGGCTTAGCGGTTAAGTGCGCACGCTCCGCTGCTGGCGGCCCGGGTTCGGATCCCGGGCGCACACCGATGCAGTGCTTCTCTGGCCATGCTAAGGCCGCGTCCCACATACAGCAGCTAGAAGGATGTGCAGCTATGACATACAACTAGCTACTGGGGCTTTGGGGGAAAAAAATAAATAAATAAATAAAATTATAAAAACAATAGGGGCCATCCCCAACGGCCTAGTGGTTAAAGTTCGGCACACTCCACTTCGGCAGCCTGGGTTCGGGTCCCCAGTGCGGAACCACACCACTACCTATCAGTGGCCATGCTGTGGCAGCAGCTCACATTAGAAAAAAAAAAGAGATTGGCAACAGATGTTAGCTCAGGATGAATCTTCCCCAACAAAAAATAAATTAAATTAAATTAAACAAATCATAACATATATAAAGTCCAGGATTGGTGAGAGGATAGGGAAACACACCCATTCCTTCTTGGGTAGGGTATAAATCACATCATGTTTTTCAGAGGTAAAGTGGCAATTGTTATCAGAATTTTAAATATCGACACCGGGCCGGCCCCGTGGCTTAGTGGTTGAGTGCGCGCGCTCCACTGCTGGCGGCCCGGCTTCGGATCCCGGGCGCGCACCAACGCGCTGCTTGTCCGGCCATGCTGAGGCCGCGTCCCACATAGCAACTACAAGGATGTGCAGCTATGGCATACAACTATCTACTGGGGCTTTGGGAGAAAAATAAATAAATAAATAAAATTATTAAAAAAAATAAAAAATAAAAAATAAATTAAAAAAAAAATAAATATCGACACCTTGACCTGGCAATTCCTCTGCTAAGAAGAATTTATCCTATGGATCTGTTCACACAAGTATACAATGGTGGTTCATGTTCACTGCAGCATATCCATCAATAAAGGTCTGGTTGAATAAACTGTGCACTTCTATCCAATGAAGTACTTTGTAGCCTTATTTTTTTTAATGAGGTAGATATAAATAACTGTCCACCATATATAGCTGAGTAACAAAATAAACTAGAAAACAACATGAATACTATTCCATTTGTGCTGAAATGTCTGTTTGCATGTGTAAATATGTAGGTTTGTATAGAAATTTCTGAAGAGACATTATCCTCTGTGATAGGACCAGAAAGGCAACTTTTTAAAATAACCCCCTGAACGTCCACACCCAGCCCCTCACCTTGTTTTCCCACAGGGACTCTTCCCTCCGGGTTGTAATCTGGGGGGTAGACAAGTTCCTTGAACTCATCCACCAGGAAGCCCAGTCTTTTATCCATCACTTCCACCTTGGGCACTGGAAAATCAACACATGAGAAGAGTGGCCAGATGAGTCATGAGCCCCGGCTCCCTGTCCAGCTCCAAGTCTCTGGGGACCAGAGGAGAAGGCACCTAACTGCTGGGGTGGGGGAGGTTGAGGAAGGGGCCATGAAACATTCAATAAAGTCTTTCCAACATTTACTAAGTACCTTCCAACAACTGCATTTAATGAGCACTTACCACAGCTAGGCCCTCTTCTAAAAGCTTTCAAGTTATTATTTTTATTTAACCCTTCTGAACAACCTCTGGGTTGGTAAACTTGTCCCCTTGTTTCACAGAGGAGGAAAGCGGAGAGGTTAAATTACTTGCACAAGGTCAAACGGCTGGGAAGTGGGGAGCTGAGAACTGGGCTAGATTCTGGGGATTCAAACAAGAGTCCGTGCCCTCAGTGGGCTCCAGTCTAGTTGGGGGAAGGAGGTGGTAAAAACATAAATGTGGGGGGCTGGCCCCGTGGCCTAGTGGTTAAGTTTGGCATGCTCCGCTTCGGCAGCCCAGGTTTAATTCCCGGGCATGGACCTACACCACTCATCAGCAGCCACGCCGTGACGGCGATCCACATACAAAATAGAGGAAGACTGGCATGGATGTCAGCTCAGGGCGAATCTTCCTCCAGCAAAAAGAGGAGGGTTGGCAATGGATGTTAGCTCGGGGCAAATCGTCCTCAAAAAATCCATAAATGCAGTAGAGCTGGGCAATGCCACGCAAGAAGGGACTGCACAAGGCACACAGGAACAGAGGAGGGGTTAGGAAAGACTTTCTGCAGCAGAGTCTGGAAAGCTGAGTGTTCTTCCTTGGGCAGATACTATTCCAAACATGATAAGGCCCAGGGGTGAGACCTTATCCTAAGAATAGTTGGGGAACTTTGAAGGACTATAAGCAGGGGAGTGACGTGATCAGATCTACATTCTAGAAAGATCACCCTGACAGCTGTGTGGAGTATGAATAGAAGGAGGGTAAGACAGGAGGCTGAAGCAGTGTGTGTGTGGGGGGGGGCGAGGACGACAGACGATGAGACTGTGAGAAAGTGATAGAATGACAGGATTTACTGATGGAATGTGAGGGGTGGGTGGGCAGGAGGGAGGAGATGAGTGGCTGGGATGGCAGAAGCATTCCCTAAGACAAATACAATAGGAAAAGGAGGCTTTGGGGAAAGATAATATTTTTGTTTCCTTTTTTGTTACCTCACAACTACACAGTTTGTAGAACTTTTGACGTGAGCTGTGTCACATCAAGGGCAAGGGTGATGAGATGAGTGTCTCAACACATCCTCACGCAACCACGTTTGCAAAGTAGTGAGGGGGGGGTCCTGTCCTCTGGTGTACCTGGAAGATGGCACAATGTCACAGCCACACTGTGCTCCTGCCATGTCAGAAGCCCCACGTTCCAGGCTATAGGAGTCGCTGCTAGAGCTCTGGTTCCAAACTGGGGACCACCTGGAGGCTTTTAAAAAGTACTCATGCCCAAATCCCACCCCCAGGAATTCTGATTTAATTGGTTTGGAGTGAGCCTGAAGAGCCAGATTTTTAAAAGCAACCCAGATGATTCTTTTGTATAGCCAAAGTTGAAAACCAACGCACTAGAGAATCATGTCTCAGAATCACCTGGAAGGCTTGCTAAAACACAGGTTGCTGGGCCCCAACCTGAACTTCAGATTCAGTCAGCTTGGGGTAGGGCTCAAAATTTACATTTCTGACAAGTGACCAAGTGATGCCAGCGCTGCTGGTCCAGGGACCACATTTAGAACCACTGGTGTAGCCTGATGAGGCCACTTAGGGAGAAGGGAAATAACAGAGAAAGATGGGGCCCAAGATCACCTAGCCCACTCCCGTGTTTAGAGGAGAAAAAAGGGACACAGGTCTAGCAAAGGAGTCTTAGGCTCACCATAGGTATAGGAGAAAAACCAAGACAGTATGGTGTCACAAAGCCAAAAGAAGAAAGTGAGAGAACAATTCTGAGTCTTCGATAAGTTATTTATGAAAAGAAAACCAAATCAATGTGTCAGAGGGAAGCAGGCACACATTTGATTAGAAGTGAGTGAGGGAGGTAAAAGAGCAGAGTCAAGGCATCAGATGTTTGAGCAACAGGATATCCAGGTCCTACAGTAGATGTCGACCAGGCAGCTGGAAACTCCAGCCAGAGCCTAGAAGAAAGGACAGGGCTAGACAGGTTTGGGAGTCAGAGACATGAGGTGATACTTGAGCTTGTGGGAGTGGACAAGACAACCAACAGAAAGGAGACAAGAGAAGGCTGAGGATAGGAACCTGAGTCATTCAGGCTACAGGAAATACTACAGCAGTGAAAACTGTTTTGAAAATAGAAGTGGGAAGAGAAAACAGAGCTTTCAGTAAAATTACTGGGCTGGAAGGCAGAATGCAAGACGGTGAGGCCCAGAGAGGAAGTGGAGAGAGTGCTGTGGAACAAAGGAGAATAACGGTGTTCTGAGCACTTCCTGAGTGTCAGGGCCTATATCACACCTCATAAGATCAGTATCATTATCTCTATTTTACCAATAAGGAAACCGAGTCTTAGAGAGAGTAAGTGTTACAGTCACCCCTTGGTATCCAAGGAAGATTGGTTCCAGGACCCCCTGTGGATACCAAAATCCACGGATGCTCAAATTCCTCAGTGTGCCCTCTGTAAACGTTAAGTTCTGCATCCTCGGATATGGACGGCCAACTGTATTCCCAAGGCCACTCAATTTAACAAGTGGCAGAGCTGGAATTCAAATCTATATCAGTTGTTTCCAAAGCCTGTGCCCTTCGCCATCTTGCTAGAGACGAGGCAATTGACTTCCTGATTTGCCTAACGGCCCTAAAGGAAGAGATGGGCTGCTTAACTCAAGGGTTCCTCTTCCACCAGATCCAACAGTCACCACTATAACACAGGTCCAATAACTCTCATGCTTTTAACGCTGGGGCTATTTTGTCTACTATAAAAGAAATCATTAATAACGCGGAAGCTAAGCAGGCCAAACTAATTGTTCTGATCTTTTCAACAACTGTCAGGAGTCTTCATTAAATCCAGTCTGTTTCCCAGTAGATATTTACTTACACCACTAAACTTCATGCGTCCCCTTACGAAATACATGAGAATCACAGTCAAAAAAGGGACTAGCAGTGAGCTCAGAGAACCTCAGCCTAGCAGGCAGACAAATCTCCTCGATGCTGGGGAACACGAGGTAGATTTTCTCAGGGCAGAGTATGCAGTCTGATGGAGAGGCAATAACCACAGTCTGTTTGGAGCAAGGGCTCTGGGCGAGACTCACTGGATTCTGAACCTAGATCCGCCACTTACTACTTAGTGCCTTGGGCAAATCACTCCCTTCTCTGTAAAATAAGGGCAATAACAGCGCCTACCTCATAGTTATAAGGAGTAAATGAGTTAACACATAGGACAACAGTGCCTGGCACACAGTAAGCACTCAATAAATGTTACAGATTATTTTTTTAACTTTTACTAACATGCAGTCATGGAGTGGCCTCGTTCAGAAGCAGGTCTCAGAAGCCTGGCACTTTCTCCTCCTCTCACTGCAGAACCGCCCAAATCCACGCCCAGGTAGTCTAAGCTGGTCTAGAAAATCTCTCAAACAGAGATGGTCTGGACAACAAGGTTAAGTATTTAGAAGGTGCGTGCACATTACTGGTCCAAAGTGAAGTTGATAAGAAAGCCTCCTACAGAAAGAACGTCCTCCCAACTCAGTCCCAGCCCTCTTACATGTCAGATCGACTGCTTGTTCAGGCTCCATCAAATCCAAAGCCAAAGCCTCCAGGTTTCTGAAGTGCTGCTGCAACACTGGGTTCTCAAAGCTGTCACTTCTATTAAAACAATAATAATAACATAAATAAATTTAAAAATAAAACCTTAAACATTTCAAAAATAAAATAGTAAAATTAAATAAACCCTAGCACAGGTCCAAGGTCAGCTGAGAAAAATACCAAAAAGAACCGTTGGGAATCTTGTCTCTTCAATCAACTTCTCTCTCTCTAATTTTCAATTTATTATCTGATGCTAAAAGATCCAAAAGCTAATTTAAAAGCAGACAATACCTGCCCACCTATCTGTCACTGGAAGCTATGGGCAGAGCCAGAAATGGAGGAGACAGGGCCATGTAAATATAGAGAAAAGACAAAGGAGGGATGGTGGGGATGCGGAGATAATGAACATTCTTCCTTCCCATACTCAGCAACAGCATGGGAGTAAAAAGAGAAAGAAACTAGAGTCAGAAGCAGCTCTTTCCATCTGGGTGAGTCTGGGCAAGCTGCCTCACTCCTCTAAGCCTCACTTTCTTCATCTGTAAAATGGGCATAAAACCTTGCTTTCAGGGTTCCTATGAAGAATAAATGAGATACTGTTGGAACTGTATCTAGAACAGTGCCTAGCACACGGCAGAATCTTAATAATGCTTCTGTTTGCCCAATAAAGGACCACCAGGAGGTTACATTTAGAGGAGGAAGGTATTACATACTTTGCCCAGAGGTAGACAGAGATAAGGAAGTAGCCTAAAGATAACAAATGAAATGTGAAAAAAATTATGTTTGGTGTCACATTACGCAGGTTCTGAGAGAGAGTCTCTGTGCATGTGAGAGGGAATGACTTGAATTATACAATCATTCTTTTAATCTTGTAACAATTTACATTGGATTTATTTACCTTTATTCACTGTGTAACCACAAACTATCAAGCAAAAGGCCAACTAACAATCTTCTTACTGCTGCTTTTTTGAACTTGCTCAACTAACCTGGCTTTCTACGCATAACACAACAGGTCAACCAGCTGTAAGCATTTAGCACAATTCCGGAGTCTTCAATACAAGACCTTCCATTCTCCATATAGCTTTTAAAAAGCAATAATCTATCAGTTAACTGAAAAGAGTAAAATCACGTTCTCTTGGTCTATGCTTACTTAAATTGAATTTCTACGAAGACTTTCAACTCAGGAGGCAGTTTCAGAAGAAAGCCTGAGATTGACCCACTACTCACCTGTATTTGAAGCGGAGCTTCTGAACAATAGCCTTCATCTTGTCTACCTGCTCTGGGTTTGCCACGACTTTTTCAGTAAACGGCACTTTCCGTATATCATCGGCATAGGGCAAGAAGACAAGGTGGAAGCCTGAAGAAGGGAGGTAAGTTTTCTGAGGCTTGACTTAATGAAAGGCTTCAGTTATTGAGTTGTTGTTTGTCTCTCAGCTCCAAATTCATCCTCTATGTCCTATGAAGCTGGGGCTGCGATCCTGCAAACCCCATCTCTCCTTTACCAGCTGATCACCTGTTAACATCTACCTAACAGACTCCCCCAGGAGTCTCCAGATGGAGATTCAAAGGCAGGGGTGCTCCTTCCCACGTACTTCCTATTGCTGTCAGTGTTGCCCCAGCCAGGGCCTTTAACCTGGCAGCAACAGCTGGTTCCAGCCTCCAGCTTTTTTGATATACACAGAGCCAGCTGGACAGTGCCCCTGCCCTGGAGGGCTAAGTTCCAGCTCCACTGGGCCCTCCTCTCAGCTTCAACCACTCTCCTTTGTTCCCCACCGCCGACCACGTCCTGAAAGGGAAGAAGTAAGGGTTATCAGGCTGATCTTGTTCCAGTTATTGGCTGGCTCTAGAAAGACTGAAAAATCTAGAGACTGGAACCAACTGCTGCTGCCAGGTGAAGGGACCTTGCTGGCTATGCTGACAGCACTGAGCAAGAGGAAGGAGCAAGTCCCTTAGCTGCCCCCTGCCCTAATGTCTCCCTCTAGCACCTGCTATTAACAGAGCCACGCCGACAGCCTGCTGGCAAAGGAGAAATTGGGTTTGGAGAATCTCAGCATCAGCAGCACAGAGCATAAAAGGGTGAATTTGGAGCTGAGAGACAATAACTTAATAACTGACATACAAAAGCTATTCCCGAGCATTCTGCTGACCAGGGTTAGAAATATAATATGGCCAAAGAGTTACTTTATAAAGTTAATTTCTATTAGCATGGTTAAAGACGGAAGACTACCATCTGTTGGGTACTTTGTACAAGCACTTATATGTTTATTAACTTATTTCAAATGTGAAACAACGTTGAGAGAAAGCTGTTCCAGAATTCTCATCTTCACAGATAAGGAATATAAACAGAAAGGCTGAATCATTTGCCCAACTTGGCCCCCTACCAAGTGGCAGAGATAGGCCTGAAACAAAAGAAAGTAAACTTTCAGACATATAAGCATAAGATAAAGTCAAGTGTGACTTCAAAACCCATGGTCTTTCCACTCTACTTCACTGCCTCAGTGTATACAGGAGATAAACCAAACATCAAACATCACAAGGCTGCCAAACAATGGCTTTGAGTAAAGAAAGGTGTCAGCAGTGAGACCCCATGACCTCGTGTCAGTAACCTGCAAACAGTCCCTATGCAGTCAATTCTCGACCGTGGCTGCAGAGCTGCCTTGTACATGCCTTGTACATGCATGCTGTGCACTGCACAATCATATTTGGCAGCCTTACCTGGCTGTGCATCAAATCCACCTATGAAACCTTAAAAATACACATTTCCCAGCCCCCCATTCCTAGAGACTCTGGTCTAGCAGGTCTAAGTTGGGATCCCATGAGTGTGACTCCAAAGCCTGAGCAAGGTTCAGAGACACTGAAAATCTCTCCTCCACATACCTGGGGGAGTAACCTGAATTTTCTGGTCATCCAGCTCCTCTTCCTGTGGTATCAAGGCCACAAAATAAGGGGGGATGTTCTGGCGGGGGGTGTATCTGCACACTGCCATGACCTCCTTCTCCAGACACTTGGTGAGTAGAGCAACGAACAGGGTTGAGCTCCCTGGAATACAAATGTCCCGGTGGTCTACATCATAAAGGCGTCCCCTCCTTTCTTTCCTCTTAGTGCACGTCATAAATCTACAACTTCTCTTCCATTTTCTTAAAAGGGCTTATGATATTTCAATAGGTAAGAGGTGATGGACCCAGAGCTGAGGGGAAAGTGGGGGCAGCACAGGCACAGAAAGGAAGAGAAAGGAAAGGAATAAGAGGTTTGGACGCCTCAAATACTCCATTTACGAATGTGAATTATTAATGTCAGTTCACTTCTACCGACATTAGGCTAATGACATAAGCCCCATTGCTAAGGAAAACCAATCAGGTCAAATCCAGGGGTGTTCAGTAGCTACAGCACAGAGGAATACAGGTCTGGACAGCACAAATAAACACAATGGCCACATTCATATCATCTTCAATTGTCAACACTAGGGAAGAAGCTGGGTTTTTTTTTCCCCCAAACTCTCTATCTGATGCCTCAGAGAAAGAATTCCATAGCAAGTTTTATTTTTTTATTTTTTATTTTTTTAAAGATTTTATTTATTTATTTATTTGTTCCCCCCAAAGCCCCAGTAGATAGTTGTATGTCATCGCTGCACATCCTTCTAGTTGCTGTATGTGGGACGCGGCCTCAGCATGGCCAGAGAAGCAGTGCGTCGGTGCGTGCCCGGGATCCAAAGCCGGGCCGCCAGCAGCGGAGCGCGCGCACTTAACCGCTAAGCCACGGGGCCCGCCCAGCAAGTAAGTTTTAAAAATGCTAATTCCATATCCCCTCTGGGATATTCACAACGCATATCAATGTATTATAGGTCCTCAAAAGATCTCTTTAACTTTGCTTAGTCCCACATTACCAAAATTTATTTGAGCATGAAATACATGAAAATACATGAAATTTATTTGAGCATGAAATACAGTTTCCAAGCAGCACCCATTTAGAAAATGCTGCTCAATATACTGCCTTGTGTGTTACTCATTCACTTCTCCTTGGACTACGCCACTTACCATTTATCAGGGACTCCTCGGGATACACGAACAGGGAAGGCCTCAGGTAATGGTGCTTCTTCAGCATTATCAAGGGCTTGAAACCGATGAGAATTAAACCTCGTTCATCAAATCGTCCTAGCTCTTCTGTTTCCTCTTTCTCTAGTACAATCTGACGACTCCCATAGGTCTAAAGGAGGGGAACAACAAGAGCCACATAGAGAGGCTACATGGAGATGCAAAATGGTTACCACACGACACCAGTAAGTTCAAGTCAGCTTTCTTCTAAGGAGCAGGAAGATGGCTCACCAGGGGCACCTTCCTCCTACCACTGGGAATTAATATTTACTGAGTGCTGGCCAGGCACTTTACATTTGTCATCCAATTTATCCATTGTAGATATTAAAAACTCTGTTTCACAGATGAGTAAACTGAAGCTCAATGGTTGGTAACTTGCTCCAGGTTATACAACTGAATTGGGCTCAGATCTGTCTGGTGCTAAAGGCCATGCTCTTGAAGCATTTATTCCTTCCCTCATCTAGCATGTACCGAACTCTCAGCATCATCCCTACACACAAGGGATGCTCAAACCACACCTATTTATTGAGAGGACCTATGTCAGATGCTGTCCTAGGTCTCAGTTAGTGTGGGAGGCAGACACACACACCCACACATTATTTCCAAACTTTAATGTTTGCGTGTTGATCCTAGATATGCGATTAGTAACAGAGTCAAATTTCAGTTTTATGAACAGAAACAGAGCCCTTAAGGTTTTTTATGGGCACACTGGATCAAGAAAGAAAGAAACTCAGTGACCTGAAGAGCTACTGCTATGAATAAACCAACATGGAAAACTAGTTACTTCCAAAATGGAAGAGGCATTTCTTGTCTTCTTCTCCTTCAGAAAGTAGGGCAAAACCCTCTGGCTTGAAATTTGTGCTCCAAAAACATCTCATGGGTTGAATCGAAGTGATATTTAATTTTAGTCACTTAGTTGATCCTTCTAGGTCCTGAACTTATGCAAAACCTCAGATTCTTTCCCACATTTGGCATAATTAAAAAGGAGAGATGACTCATTTGATTTTAATTTTAGATCTCAAATCCTTCTACAGATTGAATAAAAGTGAGAAGATGAGGAAAGATAAATGTTCTGCATTCTAAGCCTGTCTTATAGGTTAAGAAAGGCATATGTTTATCATTTCAAAGCACAGGAAGAATTTGGTTAGTTTGGCAAAAAAAATTCTCTCTCCCCAAAAAAAGAGTGCACTTCATACTTACCACACTGTCCCTACCTCCTCATCTCCCTAGTTGACTATAAAGCATTTTCTGCTCCTGTACCCGAGCAAGGAATTAGACTGTTAGACTCAGAGCAGCACATGCTCAGTGATCAGGAACTGAAGTTTTCATTGACATCTCTTTCAAACACTGGTTCTAACTTTCTAGCTCTCAAGGTATCACTAATCTAGATGCCATACTTCCAAAGAGTAATGACTTTGTGTTTTAACAGCTTGGCTAGAAAGATGCACACATGAAAGTTATTTAACTGGTTAGGCTGATCGATGTCTTCCCTTCATGTTAACTCTTCAATGGGACAAAATTCAGTATGAAAGCAGGCTTACCTGAGACCTCTTGGTGTCACTGGGCAGAAGCAAACTGCCTGTATTTACATTAAATGTCCGGGTCTTGGTTTTCACTGGTTCATTTGTTTCCCGATAAAGCTTCATTGGAGGAGGTTTGTGAGCCTTCTGGACCATATTATAAATGCCAACAGTGAGTGCTATATCTTTGTTGAGCTTAAACTTCAACCTGGAGAAGAGAAAAATAAAAGCATAGACTGAAAGACTATACTTTCCTGTCTAAAATTCCTTCATGGTACGCAAGTCTTAATTTGTTTTAGTCTCTCCAATAATCCTAAACTAGGTCTTATAATATAACACATTTTAATATAATGGAGTTTGCTATAATACCATCTCAGAGTCTATACCACAAAAATTAGTTTCAGAATATATTAACTACTTAAAATAATGATAAAGAATGTACTGTAATAAGAATAATAATGATTGTTTTTATTGAGCCCAGCACTATACCAATCTCTTTACAGCTATTCTCTTATTTAATTGTCATAATAACCCTATAAGTACTGTATTGATTGTCTGTTATTTCTGCTTGTCTAGTATCCCTTTCTCCTTCTTTCAACAGTGAAACCCCAATTTTTCTTTGGGAACCACCCTTCCCCTACTGCAGTTTGGGGGAATGTTAATCAAGGTGCTGGCCAAGTGGTGGGTATACCTGACCCAGAGTCAGGCCATTAGATCTTCTCTCCTGAGAGTCTGGGTCTTAAGCAGTGACCAACGAAGGATATGGTTGGAGGAGATGCTTTCTGATAGGGACACCCAAAGACACTGTCATTAGTTCTTACTCTCTAGGTTCCTGGAGCCACCCTCGTTCCAATACTACACCCTCTGTTCGTGTATTTTTCCATTATGACACATTGCTCCAGAGTATTTATACCAACAATTAAGCAGCAATATGACCTCTTGAAAATGTGTTTTGTAATAATGATAATGTGCAAAAATATTTACAATATGATATTACGAAAAAAAGCAGAACACAAAAATAACCTATGTTACACATTCTTTTCAAGCACAAATGGAACACTCTGTAAGATAAACCATATGCTGGGCCACAAAGCAAGTCTAAATACATCTAAAAAGATTGAAATCATACAAAGTATGTTCTTTACCCAAAAAGGAACTAAGTTAGAGTTCCACAACAGAAAGAAATCTGGAAAAACCTCAAATAATTGGAAATTAAATAGTACACTTCTAAATAATCCAGGGGGTCAAAGAACAAATCACAAGAGAAATTTAAAATTATTTTGAACTGAATAAAAGTGAAAACACAATGTATCAAAAGGTATAGGATGCAGCTAAAACAGTGCTCAGAGAGAAATTTATACCTTTATATACCTTTATCATATAGAAGAAAGGTCTCAAATTAACAACCCAAGCTTGTGGAATGTTTAGCAGTAAATATTTATTTTAAAGAAGAGAACATGTTTAAACAAGTTTTAGCTAGTTCAAAGGTATATTGGTTCGCACAGTGGAAAGAACATTGGTTTTAGGCAAAGCCCTAACTAGAAATTTTGGTTCCTGGAACAAGCACCTAACATGCCTTCAGATCAGCTTGGAAATGCATGATGTGGCCCACAGATGAGTGTTAGTAACACATGGGCATTACTAACAACACCAGCCGTTTGGTGGCTTCCTACTTTATTCTGGCTTACTAGGTGTTAAACTTGGTTGTCTAAAGCCTGCTGAAGGAGAGCTAACTCCAAAGGTAATTTTTTTTTTTTAGATTTTATTTATTTATTTTTTCCCCCCAAAGCCCCAGTAGATAGTTGTATGTCATAGCTGCACATCCTTCTAGTTGCTGTATGTGGGACTCGGCCTCAGGATGGACGGAGAAGTGGTGCCTCGGTGCGCGCCCGGGATCCGAACCCGGGTCACCAGCATCGGAGTGCGCGCACTTAACCACCAAGCCACGGGGCCGGCCCTCCAAAAGTAATTTTTAAAAACTGTTATGTCCTCTAAATTTTAATATCCTGGGAAAAAGCACTGGTCAATGTGGTCCACTCTGGCTTCAAGTGACCTTGGTTTTATTTCTAACCCAAAATAACAAATCCATTACTCCCCCTACCATGTCTTAAATTTTCACATTTATAAACTAAGCTACCTTTCAACCCTAAAAATGTCATAACTCTAAGTTAAGATAAAGTTACAGTGTAACATCATATGAATTATGTCATACCTTAGAAAGGAAAATGTGGAAGCCCACAGTGTAAAACAAGTTGCTTAATATGTTTAATTTCATCTTAAATGTCTTAAGGTTAATAAATGTTACTAATGGGTAGGTTTCAATCTACCTTAAAGGGTTGTCATAAAGATTAAATGAGTTAATTACTATGTTAACAAAGAATTTAGGACAGTGCCTGACACACAATAACCCTGCAATAAAATAATTCTATTCTTTTTTTTTTTTTGTGAGGAAGATCGGCCCTGAGCTAACATCTGCCCATCCTCCTCTTTTTTTGCTGAGGAAGACTGGCCCTGGGCTAACATCCATGCCCATCTTCCTCTACTTTATATGGGACGCCGCCACAGCACGGCTTGACAAGTGGTGTGTCGGTGTGCGCCCGCGATCCGAACTAGTGAACTCCGGGCCGCCCAGCGGAGCGCGCGCACTTAACCACTTGCGCCATCAGGTGGGCCCCTAAAATAATTCTATTATTTGATTATAGCAAGAACAAGTGTAACAATTTTCTAGGCCTTAGCCCTAAGGCATTATTAGTTCTCAAATAGCTCCAAATTATTATTAATTATAGCAAGTATCTTATAATGACTCTTGCACAAAATAATAAGAATAGCTAAGATTTGTAAGTAATTACTATGTGCCAAGCACTATGCCTAAGTTATCTCACTTAATCATCACAGCAGTCCTATGAGGAGGTACCATTTTTGCTCCCATTTTACTGAGGCTCAGAGAAATGACATACCTTGCCCCAGGTCACACAGCAAAGGGGCCAGGACTAGAATCCAAGCCAATCTGACTCCAGGACCTACATTTAACTACTATTTTATGCTCCCTGACATCCCCATCAAAATGTGTAGTAGATTTCCAAACTGTAGTAATAACAACATTCTATCATTTCAGGAAGGGGGAAGAGGTGACAGGGTGCTTGTTAGAGGAAAGAGAAATAGTTCCAAGGGGGAAAAGGAGAGCAATGACAAAACTACAACTGCAGCCGTGAGCTGCCTCGTGGTTTCCTTAAAATAACTCATGAGTTTTTCTAGAATTATCAGTAATCTCTTGAAAACTGCTCAAAACTACCAATGGTCATATTCCCCTATACTGAGGAAACTAGTCTAAAATGAAAGCCTGATGCTATTTAGCAAGAAACATTAAGGGGCCCTTAGGATTCTAATGTCAAAGCTCTCTAAAAGAAGGTAACCTAACAATCTGGTTCCTATTGGTCTCAAATTTGTAAGAAATCAGAATACCAATTTTAACAACAACGATAATAACTAACATTTATTGAGTTTTTGCTCTATACAAGGTACTATTGTTAGCCCCATTTTACAGAGGAGAGGCAAGCAGACATTATCCTGGTGAGTGCAACTGAGGCTACTGTTAGGCCACAACTGTTTACCCCAAGGAAGTGGAGAGCTGTGTTATTTTGGAGAAATAGCATACCAGCTCTTTCCAGAGAAAGAGAAGCAAATCGCCTGTGCTATCCTGAGATATAGTAAGTATTTTAGAGGAACACAGAGAGGCACAGCCCAGAGTTAAGTAGCCAGGGAGGTGAAAGCAATGCACTGCTGTTGATTAGGTAGGGGACTTGCGGGCAGCTGGCCCAGGCTCAGTACACACCTGCAGAGCACGCGCTTCTTGGTCTCCTTGGCGCGAACCTTCCTCAGCAGGTCTTCTAGCTTGCTCGATTCCTCAAAGTGAACCCCTAGGTCCTCATCCTCTGCTATGCTGATGATATCTCTGTAGAACAAAGATATGTCAAAGCCCCCAGGTTTCCTCAGGTGCATCAAGTCAAGGAAGATACCTGGGGCAAGGAAAGACAAAAGTAAGGGGAAACACAATTTTCAGCAAGAATTTTTTTCAGTTAAGATCAAACACGCTTTTAAAAGCTTCTGAAGAACTAGATCGATTATTAACATTTTCAGGACTTAGAGAAAGTGGCTAAGGGAATCAGCTGCTATAATGACTTCAGATAACTTATTCAAATAACCACCATTCATGGTAGCATGAAAGTCAAGAAAAGTTCGCTCTGGTAGAGTCCTCTAGACAGCTCATGGCCTGGCCATTTTCAGTGGGAAAGTTACATAGGTGTCTCCCCCAGCTTCACTTTATTCTCATTTTATTCTGAATGGTGAAAAGCAAATGTGTGACATCAACTATAAAGAAACAGTAAATTAAGTGCCAATTTAAAAGAGCAGGGAAAATGCCCACCTGTGTCACGAAGATCCCCTGCTTTGGTCCTGGCCCGGCTGGCTTTGGCACTGTCATTGCTGTGCGGGTCATCTTCATTGGTGAACAGCATGATCCTCTTATGGCTCATCTTGAACTGGACATTACTAAAGAGGTTGGCACAGACCCACAGCACTTCACTTAGTGAGTAGTCATACCCATAGCCAATCAGGTCTTGGAATTTTTTTTTCCCCTGCTGCCCCTTAAACTGGTCAAGCTCCAGTACTCGTTTAGCACCTGATCAGAGACAGAGAATCAAATGGACAGAAAAATCAGAGCAGGGTCAGTGGCCCCCTTTACAAGGCTAACAGAAAGACCTAGGGTCCCTTTTTCATCCCAGAGCTGTTTAATCCATAAAGCAAAAGTCCACACTCCGGTAAGAACATCCTTGTGCAGGAAAGCATACTCTTAGTCAAGATGTCACCCGCTTCCTTCTCCACATCCCTCTTTGTTCAGGGTAGTGACCTTCTCACATGAAGGAAAAGGTAATCTTAGAATACTACTGACCTGGATTATCCAACTCCTGTAAGACATAAATATTTTTGAAATTCACTGAATTTTTGTCCTTCTTGGTACCATAGAACACTACTGCCAAGAGATCTTGATCACTGCTTATGATCTTATTGGTGTACACATTCCGGACACACTGAAAAAATAAAAATAAAAATTCAATTAATATTTAACTACTTGCCACTAAACTTAAGCTCCATAAGTGCCTGGCACACGGTCGGTGCTCCATATATATTTGCTGAATTTATACATGGCTCTAGAATAAGACGTGAGCCCTACCTTCAGGAAACTCACAGTGAGAGTGATGGGTATGTATATTAGGCTATAACAAAAAGCAGAGTGTGGTAGGTATATAATGGAAATATAAGCAAACCCTACCATAAGAAATCAGAGAATTAGGGCCGCCCCAGTGGCTTAGCGGTTAAGTGTGTGTGCTCCGCTGCTGGCGGCCCGGGTTCGGATCCCAGGCGCGCACCGATGCACCGCTTCTCCCGCCATGCTGAGGCCGGGTCCCACATACAGCAACTAGAAGGATGTGCAACTATGACATACAACTATCTACCGGGGCTTTGGGGGAGGGAAAAAAAGGAGGAGGATTGGCAATAGATGTTAGCTCAGAGCCAGTCTTCCTCAGCAAAAAGAGGAGGATTAGCACAGATGTTAGCTCAGGGCTGATCTCCCTCACAAAAAAAAAAAAAAAAGAAACAGAGAATTAAAACATGTATATACTCAGGGAGGCAACTCTGCTATAGGGGGAAAAAAAGCCTAGTATTGGGATCAAAAAACCTGGATTTGAGCCCCACTGATGTGACTTAGTTAATCGGCTAAGTTTGGAAAGGCTACTTGACCTTTCTTCAAGTGGCTTAATACCAAGAAATAGAATTTACATATATAAAATAATTACATAGATAAAAGGTTTAAGCTAATGATACATATATGTAACCCGAAAATAAGTCTAAAACTAACAGGATCTTTTGAAATAAAATTTGCTTAATTACACAATTAAAGACATCAGTATTCCAGGAAAGGTCTATCTACCTATTGAGACCAATGCCAGCATCTGGTAAATCAGTGTCTCAGAAGTGTGGGTCAGTTCTGGTGGCCCATTTAGCTCCGGGATCACTGCCAAAATTAAGTTTCTGAATCCGCACAGCTGAGGAATAAACCAACCATGGTGACTCCCTCCATGTCCTGCTTGAGACTCTAACCAGCCTTCCTCCATAGCAATTTCTCCTTAAATGCAGAATTTACAGTATGTCTAGCCATTGACAATAATCTGCATGGCAAGTAGTCATTTCCACAAATATTTTAATCTACTCTTTGAGCAGTTTATAAACTTGTACAAAAATTTGGTGGGAGCTTCTTTTAGTTTCTAAGAATTTAAACACAAAAACAAAAAAAACCTAAAAATAGAATTTTAGATAATGTTTTTTCATTGCTTCTTATCAAATACATAATGCTCATTTGTGAATGTCTCATTTATTTGCTACATACTACTACATTTTCTTCTGGGGTCTTTAGGCATCAAGAGTTCCATGAACCCCTTGGAAGTACATGTAGAACTGTGAGTGTATCTTTTTGGGGACAGGGTACATAGCTTTCATCATGCTCTCAAAGAGGTCCGTGATTCAAAAAAGGCTAAAGGAGCGCTTCTCAAAGAGTAATCTCCAAACCGGCAACATCAGCATCACCTGGGTACTTGCTAGAAATGCAAATTCTTGGTCCCAGCTCTACACCTACATAATCAGAAATTCTGATTTGGGGGTCAGCCCCTGCAATCTGTGTTAACAAGCCCTGCAGGTGATTCTGATGTAAGTAAAGTTTGAAAACCACTGCTTTAAAGTTAAAGATGGTTTTTATTAATTATTTTTTTAGATGCAAGATGTTCTGATTCACCAACTGCAAGAAGTTTGTATGCAAATTAGAACATGAGAAGTTTCTGTTCCATTCCAAACTCTAAAAATATGAGACATGAGATATACAATAACTCTTTAGCAATTCTTCTTGGTGAAGCACACAAAACAGAAGTTTTCTTAACTGAAGTGAAATTCACATAACAAAATTTATCATTTTAAAGTGAACAATTCAGAGGTATTTAGTACATTCACAACGTTGTGCAACCACTACCTCTATCTGGTTCCAAAACATTTTCATCACCCCAAAAGCAAACCCCATACCCATTAAGCAGCTGCTCCCTATTCCTCCCTTCCCCACCTGCCTCTGGTAACCACCAGTCTGCATTCTCTATGGATTATCTATTCTGGCTACTTCATATAAATGTAATCATACAATATGTGACCTTTTATCTGGCTTCTTTCACTTAATATAAGGTTTTCAAGGTTCATTCACTTTGTAGCATGGATCAGTACTTCATTCCTTTTTATGGCTGAGTAATATTCCACTGTATGTAAAAACATTAGGTTTATCCACTCAAAATGTTTTGGACGAGATAGAGGTGGTGGTTGCATAACACTGTGAATGTACTAAATACCATTGAATTGTACTTTTTTTTTTTTGGAGGAAGATTGGCCCTGAGCTAACATCTGTTGTCAATCCTTTTTTTTTCTTTTTTCTCCCCAAAGCCCCAATACATGGTTGTATACCCTAGTTGTAGGTCCTTCTAGTTCCTCTATGTGGGATGCCGCCTCAGCATGGCTTGATGAGCAGTGAGTAGGTCCACGCCCACGATCCACACCAGTGAACCCTGGGCCACTGAAGCAGAACGTGCAAACTTAACCACTACACCACTGGGCTAGCCCCAAGAATTGTACTCTTTAAAATGGTTAATTTTATGTTACATGAATTACACCTCAATTTATTTATTTATTTATTTATTTATTTATTTATTTTTTTAATTTATTTTTGTGTGTGTGAGGAAGATCAGCCCTGTGCTAACGTCTGCCAATCCTCCTCTTTTTTTGCTGAGGAAGACTGGCACTGGGTTAACATCCATGCCCATCTTCCTCCACTTTATATGGGACGCCGCCACAGCATGGCTTGCCAAGAGGTGCATCGGTGCACGCCCGGGATCTGAACCAGCGAACCCCGGGCCGCTGCAGCGGAGCGCGCGCACTTAACTGCTTGTGCCACCAGGCCGGCCCTACACCTCAATTTAAAAAACAAAAATATTTAATGCTTACAACTTGATGAAGTATGGTACTATTATTCTATTTTACAGAGGAAGAAACAGATACCAAGAGGTTCAGCAACTCTTCTACCGTCATACAGTTTTATAAGTGGCAGAATCAGGATTTGAGTATCTGTTGTGATTCTATTCAGTATATAAATTTAGGAGGGGAATTGCTGGGTCATATGGTAAGCCTATGTTTAACTTTTTGAGGAACTGCCAAACTGTTTTTTTTTTTTTTTTAAAGATTTTATTTATTTTATTTTTTCCCCCCAAAGCCCCAGTGGATAGTTGTATGTCGTAGCTGCACATCCTTCTAGTTGCTGTATGTGGGACTCGGCCTCAGGATGAACGGAGAAGTGGTGCCTCGATGCGCACCCGGGATCCGAACCCGGGCCACCAGCATCGCAGCGCGTGCACTTAACCACCAAGCCACAGGGCCGGCCCTGCCAAACTGTTTTCCACAGCCGCTGATCCATTTTACATTCCCACCAGCAATGTATGAGGGTTCCAATTTCTCCACATCCTTGCCAACACTTATTTGTTTTTTTTAATTATAACCATCCTAGTGGGTGAGATACTTCATTGTGGTTTTTTTAGACAACCTACATGACATGTTTTTTTCTTAAAAACAATGCCTCCAGGGGGCCAGCCCCGTGGCCTAGTGGTTAAGTTCAATGCACTTAGCTTCAGCAGCCCAGGTTCAGTTCCTGGGTGTGGACACACGCCACTTGTCAGCCACGCTGTGGTGGTGACCCACATACAAAACAGAGGAAGACTGGCACAGATATTAGTTCAGGGACAATCTTCCTCAAGCAAAAAGAGGAAAACTGATAACAGATGCTAGCTCAGGGTGAATCTTCCTCAGCAAAGAAAAAAACAAAACAAACAAAAAAAACCAATGTCTCCACTCCAAATAAATCAAGATCAAAATAAATGAAGAGCTGAAGATGACATCAGTCTCATCTGCCTAAGTCCCGGTGTTGTGTGGATGAAAAGCAGCAGCCAGTTATGACAGGTAATAGATCCAAATAGCCAAATTTGTTAACATTTTTCCATTTCTAAACCATTCTTCAAGAAAATCATATACAGGGTCACACCAGCCTCACAGTAGTCCAGCAGAGCAACCAAGCCATCTGGATTCATGTTTTCACCAATAAAGAACTGGTAGTTTTTGAAATTAGCAAGGATGTGCTTGATTTGTCCTGCAGCCTCTGTCATAAAAGGTTTTACTCTTTCTGGTCTCTGTTCTTCAAGTTTGCCTTTGAGTGATTTCATGTAATCTTTGATGGACTTCTTGTAGGTTTCTTTTGTGAAGCTGGTTTCCTGTAAGCGATGGTTCATGACAGTGTCAACACCAGTGATTACTGTGCTTTCGGTACCTTCACCCTTGGAGCCTTCAGCAGAGGCATTTCCACCAATGAGTGAGTCATCAACGTTACCCTTGTCCTACTGACCATCTTCCCCTCCACCTCCAGGCACAGCCTGTTCACGATCTCCCGGATCTTGTAGATGTCGGAGTACATCTCATCAAGGCTGATGAGGTCCTGCTAGATAATCAGGGTGGTGGCTGGAAGGAGTCAACATTGATGGCAGCAGCCCAGAGCTCCGAGCTGGGGGATGGGAGGGGGGAGCCTCATTGTGGTTTTGATTTGCATTTCTCTAATGACTAAAGATGTTGAGCATCTTTTCATGTGCTTGTTGGCCATTTGTATATCTTTAGAGAAATGCATATTCAAGTCCCATGCCCATTTTTAAATTAGGTTGTCTTTTTATTGTAATAATCCTTTCAACTACTGGTAATGTTCAACTTCCAAATATCACTTACAAGGGGACTCATTTCCACACCATAATTGCTAGAACTTCCTTTCTTCTTTTACACTCCCATCTCTGCAGAAGGAGGAGCCCACTTCTACCACCAGGGCTAATGCAGAAGATGGCAACAATATAGTCCTGGGTCCAAAGTTCAAACTCAGAATAAAATGGGCCTGTTCTCCAACACTGCTACTCTTTCAGCTGCAAGTACATGCAGCCATTCTGGGAGGCTAACCACGATTTATCATTCACAAACAAATTTTTCAGACTCCCTATTTTTTAAAGTGGTGTTAATACTTTTTTTGGTTTTTTAATTAAAAAAATAGGTAGTCCTACCTGGATGCTCATGTCAAAAGGAGTCAATTCATCTTCATCTTGAGATTCAAACATGGCCTTAGAAGCATCAACCAAAAAAATCAAACTATCTCTTCCTGAATATTTATATTCTCCTACGGGGAAAAAAATGGAAGGAATTGTTTGTCCTTGTGTTCATTTATCCTGTTTATTTATAAAACAAATAGAGAAAAGCTCATTAAGCAAAAGTATAACCTGAATTATTATAAGGTGAACACCCTTAAAACCACCACCGACGGGCCGGGCCCGTGGCTTAGCGGCTAAGCGCGCCCACTCCTCTACTGGCGGCCTGGGGTTCGGATCCCGGGCGCACACTGACGCACTGCTTCTCCGGCCACGCTGAAGCTTCGTCCCACATACAGCAACTAGAAGGATGTGCAGCTATGACATACAACTATCTACTGGGGCTTTGGGGGGGAAAACAAAAAACAAAAAACCACCACCCACATCAGGAAATTGAATCTAGCCAGTCACCCCAGAAGCCCTCTCCATGTCCCCTCCCAATTACAACACTCGCCCTCCTCCCAAGAGTATTCACTATCCTGACTTTTAGTAATTACTTATTTTTCTTTATAGTTTTATCATCTGAGTGAACATTCCCCAACACTAGTTTTTTCTTAAAAAAAAAATGTTTTTGAAGCCTCTTAATCTATAGATACCCCCTCCATCTTTTGTCTCCGATAATTTTTGTTGAGGAACCAGGATGTTGTGTCATGTACAGTTTTCCACCCTCTAGATTTTCCGGAGGGCATCCTCTTGTTGTAGATTAGCACAGTCCTTGTCTTTCCTACTAAAGACCTAGAGAGGTTTCATCAGATTTGAGTTTTCTTTTTTCTTTTTCTGGCATGATTACATCATAGGTGATGTTGAGTTTTTCATAAAAAGGCATATAATGTCTGATTGTCTCCCTTTTTGACACTGCTGCTTCTTAATACAATAAGTTTAATTACCTATCTTTTGTAAAACAATATGGCAATAAGTGTCAAGAGCCTTAAACAAAAATTCTACTTTGACCCAGTGAATTCTACCTCTTAGCAATCTATCTTAAGAAAATAAGATATGGAAAAACCCTTAGGCAAAATTTTCCACAATGTTGTTTATTAAAGTAAGAAGTTGAGGGCCGGCCCGGTGGCTTAGCGGTTAAGTGCGCGCGCTCCGCTACTGGCGGCCCGGGTTCGGATCCCGGGCACGCACCGATGCACCGCTTCTCCGGCCATGCTGAGGCCGCGTCCCACATACAGCAACTAGAAGGCTGTGCAACTATGACATACAACTATCTAGTGGGGCTTTGGGGGAACAAAAAGGAGGAGGATTGGCAATAGATGTTAGCTCAGAGCCAGTCTTCCTCAGCAAAAAGAGGAGGATTGGCAGGAATGTTAGCTCAGGGCTGATCTCCCTCACAAGAAATAAATAAATAAATAAATAAAAAAGAAGTTGAAAATAACTAAAATGTCCAACAGCAGGTAGATTGAATAAATTACAGTACATTTAAAATGAGTTATATTGGGGCCAGCCCCATGGCTTAGCGGTTAAGTGCGCGCGCTCGCTGCTGGCGACCTGGGTTCGGACCCCGGGCGCACACCGACGCACTGCTTCTCCGGCCATGCTGAGGCCGCGTCCCACATACAGCAACTAGAAGGACGTGCAACTATGACATACAACTATCTACTGGGGCTTTGGGGGAAAAAATAAATAAATAAATAAATAAAATTTAAAATGAGTTATAAAGACTATATATATGTAGTTACATGGAATGATATATCTATAATACAACAAGAAAAAAGAACACAAAATTACGTTTATGTGTTTAAAATTCTTTTCGGAAGAAGACTGGTGTAAATATAAAATGGAAAAATGTATATACACTATGATTACAATTATATAAAAAATCATATATAAAGAAAAACAGACATATATAGTTAGGAAATATACAGAATGAAAGAAACATGCAAAATGCCAAAAAGCTGGCAGTGGTTGTGTTAGGGTGGTAGATTATATAGATTACAGTAAATCTTCTCTTTTACATTTTATATTTCCTATGTGTCTCACTTTTAATAAAAACACTTTAAAAATTTCTATCCAAGACTTAGATTAACCAGTATGTAGATTACATGTACATCTTATTTCTCTTCCTTTGTCCTATGTGTTACTGTGTTGCCTGAATGTATACTCCCAAACCTGGAGGCTGTGGTGAGGGAATGACTCTTGTAACTGTGTTGCTAATGTTTACTCTTTGGTTGCTGCAGTTACTTTAAGGTAAATGCATTTTTATGCTGAGGTCTTAGAATGAGTAAAACTACTTTCCTGGGTGAGAAAGGGTCTTACCTGAGCCACCTAAGGAGACAAAGGATATCAATGTTCAGGGTCATTTACTGGAGCTCAACAAATGTCAATCTACCAGTGTCCAGCAACGTTTAAGGCTAGGAATGTCCCACTGACTAGAGTAGGACCTGAATTAAAAAGCCTAGGGTTACTCTGCAAAGTTCAAAAAGAGAAAAGTATTTGAGATTCTAAGGGTAGACCATTAGACAGCAAAAGCCACCCAGCAGAAATAGGCAGGGAAAGTCTTCCAAACACAGAATAGTACATGTTGAAGTCACTTACCATCTGCTTCAAGGCCCTCCTCTTGTTCTTCTTCTTCTTCATCGCCCTCGTTTTTGTAATAAGACTCCCACCCTGACATGCTGGTTACTGCTCACTAAGTGAAAGAAAGTTAAGATCAGCAAGAAGCAAATTTAAACCTAAAAAATATCGACTCCTAGGCTCCTCTGAGATCCGACCTAAGGGCTAGAGGATACTCGTGACAATGTGGATGTTGGATCCTGTCGCCTCGAGAGCTCTCGGTAATTGAGACGCAGAGGTAAATGAGCATGGGGATCATTCCAACAGCAGCCTCATCTTAGCTATCCCTTAAGGAAGCTTCAGGGCCGATGGTGGCGCGGGGTGGCAGCTCTGATCGGTGTGCTGGGGCAGCCCGACCTGGACGTCCAGTCCCGCCTCCGGCGGGATTCCCACTCCAGGGTACTCCGTCCTCTAGCCGACCCACTTGTCCTCATCCCGCCCCAAAATCTCCCCCAACTCCTCGGCCAGCCATTCCTGGTGGGGTCTCAAACGCAGGCGGGCCTCCAAGGCCGGGTGCCGCCTCCACCAGGAGGAAGGAAGGCGGACCAGAACCTGTCTCTACCCCTCGGGTCCGCACCCTTCCAGCTGACGCTGCCTCAGGACCAGACTAGGGGGACGCGCAAGACTGAGTGGGCGAAGCGGGACCAGGCCAGCCCTGGCCCGAGAACAACATAACAATTCACAACCCTTTCTGCGTACCTTGGGCTCAACAGACCGATTTGGACAGAGGACAGGCCGCGGCGCACGCGCCGGCTCCAGTTTTCTCTCCCAATCAACGCCCCGTACGTCATCACGCATAGTGCGCACTTTTCCGGTCAAGCCGACACGCCCACTCCCGAAATCCGCTTTCCACACCCGACCCTGACTAACTCCACCCTGTCCGCAAAGCCCCGCCCCCTCCCGCGAAACCCCGCCCCTCGTCTCACGACAGCACGGTACGCACATGCGTGAGAATGCGTCTCCGCCCCCCGCCCCCGCCCCCTCTTCCTCGCGGACGCTGCCCGTCCCGGCTCTGTCACCTCACACTAGTCGTTGCCGGTGGCGGGTGCGGGGGCGCGAGCAGCGCTGGGCGGCCTCTCCCCCGCCCCTCAGGCCGGGCCGGGGCTCGGTCCCCCCGCTCCCTCCGCTCCCCACCCCCGTCGGGTACGGGAAGGTCCAAGCCGGTGCCGGGTGCCAGAGGGACTTCGTGGCCGCCGCCGCCACGGGTTCCGATGGAGCCGCCGAATCTCTATCCGGTGAAGCTCTACGTGTACGACCTGTCCAAGGGCCTGGCCCGGCGGCTCAGCCCCATCATGCTGGGTGAGGGGGCTGGAGGCGGGCGGGAAGGAGGGCCCGAGCCGGGCGAGAGGGTGCCGGGATGGCCGGCCGAGATGGGAGGCCTGGGCCACGGCTCGGGGGAGACCCGGGGCCCCGGGAATGGAGAAAAGCCCGAGTGGAGAAGGAGGGTTCTGAGGTTTGGCCCCTAAGCCCCACTTTCCTGTCTTCGCGTTTGAATCTAGGAAGAAGGGATGGAGGAGTCACGCCCTCCCCTAGCCGGGGGCTCCGGCAGAGCCTGAGCCCTTCAGAGCTCCTTCGGCTGGGGGTGGGGTAAGCCGGCAGGTTCCCTGCCTCGCTCGGGGAGGTCCCTACACTCCTCCTGCCCGCGGTGTAGGGGAGGTGAGGATGCCTGCCGCGCGGTGTCTCTTAGTGAAAGGGACACTGCGGAGGAGATTCTCGGGTGGCCCTCGGAGAGCCTTCCCTCCGTGCCAAAAGGAAACTCTTTCTGCTTTCTCTGGGGTAGGTAGGAAGAGAAAGCTAGAGCTGCACAGGGGCCCAGCCATTGTCCCCAGACAGAGGAGAAGTCAGGTCTGCTGGAGCCCGAACTCCAGAATTCAAGTTCGGCCTGACACTGCGGTCTTCTCAACAGTTTCTAAGTTAATTGCTTTTGCCCAGATGCTAAGAAAGCAAATCTAGGGGAGGATTGGATGCTGTTGTGTCTGTAAGAATTACTAAAGGAAGCATTTCGGTTGTGCTCCATTAAACTACTTAACTGCCAGGAGAGAAAAATCAGCCCCAGTTCAGTGTAAATCAAAGTTTGTCATAACCCAACTACCAAAATGTCTTGTGTAACGTAGAAATTGTCAGGTTTGTGATTCAGGTGATATTGGGCTGGAAAGGATTACAGAAATTGAAAATTGAACGACTTGGGCAACATCCATTTGAAGGCTAGTTTTTCCTGGTTTAGAGAATGGAGATATTAGAGAACGTTTTAGTTTAATTCAGTGAGACAAGAGGGCAGAGGTCAAGTAGGCAAAGCTACTTTTGACTATCTTTTCAATGTACTTGAGTTTCTAATGTATCATAGTGAGTTGAACTTAATCTCTTAACCCTGGGCCAATGAGTGGTCCCTATATTTGGCTTCACAACAGAATCACATAGGGTGCTTGTTAAAAATACAGATACCTTCATTTCCAACAAATATTGTTAAATGGAAATAGAAAAAAAAGTTAGAACAGTTCTTTAAATATGCAAGTGTGTCTTTAAAGCAAAGAATATATACATGGTTGCTTAGACAGTTGATTATCTGGAAGAATACATAAGAAATTGGTAACAGTGGTAGCTTATGGAAAGGGAAACTTGATGCAGGGGGACAGGAGTGGAAGGGAGACTTTGCTGTACAGAAACTTTTTTGTACCTTTTGAATTGTGTGCTACATACATGTATTATCTATTCAGAATAAGCCAAGTTTTAAATATATGGATTCTAGAGCCTCATTACACAAGTACTAGATAAGAATCTTCTGGAGTTTCGATCCAAAAATCTGTATTTTTAATAAGCTCCTCAGATAATTCTTATGTAGCCAGTCCATTATTGGATAGAAGTTTGAGCCTAGACACCGGTTGTTAAAATGAGTAAGGTGGGCTGGCCCCGTGGCTTGGCGGTTAAGTGCGCGCGCTCTGCTGCTGGTGGCCCGGGTTCGGATCCCGGGCGCGCACAGACGCGCCGCTTCTCTGGCCATGCTGAGGCCGCGTCCCACATACAGCAACTGGAAGGATGTGCAACTATGACGTACAACTATCTACTGGGGCTTTGGGGGAAAAAATAAATAAATAAAATTATTAAAAAAAAAAAATGAGTAAGGCAAATCTGAAAGCAAAACTTACAAAGTCATTGTTCAGAGAAGATGCTAGTCATTAATAGATTACCTGACTCAAGTTCTAACTAAACTTTTGGAATGGAGCCATTTGGTTAGTTTGATTGTAGAGAAGCGTTACTTAGATATTTCCTAGATCCATAAATGAAAGCCACCCCCTTTACACTGGGTATTTTTGATCTGTTATCTAATAGTTATTGATTTTAGCTGAAAGGGGCCTTAGGGATCATTGCTTCATGATTCATTCAGTAGATATTTATTGAGTGCCTACTATGTGCTAGTCCATGTGTTAAGCTTAACTGAGGATGTTATAATGAACAAAGATGTTCTCTCCCATCATGGAGCTATTTAGTGGGGAAGACATTAAAAATAAATAAGCAGGGGAGCCGGCCTGGTGGCATAGTGGTTAAGTTCACGCACTCCGCTTCAGTGGCCTGGGGTTCGCAGGTTCGGATTCCGGGTGTGGCCCTACACAGCGCTCATAAAGCCATGCTGAGGTGGCGTCCCACATACAAAATAGAGGAAGATTGGCACAGATGTTAGCTCAGGGACAACTTTCCTCAAGCAAAAAGAGGAAGATTGGTAACAGATGTTAGCTCAGGGCCAATCTTCCTCACCAAAAAATAAAAAAATAAATAAGCAAATAAAATACTTACAAATTATGATAAGTGCTGGGCTGTGCAGGATGCAAACTGGGTGTCAAGATAGAAAATAACAAGAGAGACCTCCTTTAAATAAGAGAATCAGGAGTAGTGACTTTTAGGTTGGGATTTTAAGGATGAGGAAGAAGTAGCCACAGGAGGGGTGAGGGAGTTATAGTGTTCCAGGCAGAAGGGAGATCAACCTGCCAAGGCCCTGAGGCAGCAGGAAAGAAGGCCTTTGTGGAGTATAGTGGGTGAGGGGAAAGTGCCGTAACTGAAGGTGGTGTGCTGGCCTGCCCGCACTTCCTTTAATAGATGTGAAATCCTGGAAGACCTCAGCCGAAAATGGGAACTTCACCAATTTGGCACATCTGATCGCAGTGGTATTTCTGAGAACCTCACCTTGCCTGCAACTCGCTCTTCTCTATCTCTCTTTCCCATATTGCTTTTATGCCTTTTGCAAAAGTAATGAAGAAAGGGTTTTCAAAGCTAATGGTTATTACTCTCTAGAGTTGAAAATTTATGGACAATGGAAAATGGGTATTACCTCACTGGTTCATCCCCTCCAGACATCACTAACCTTAAAGTTGGGTATGTCCCAGTTCTGTTAGTAGCCATATATTGATTTCCTATTGCTAAATATATTTGAACCTTTAAAAAATCAATTTGTTTCCTGATTTTTGCAATGACTTCTAGAAGCATATTAATAGCTGGCATTTGAGAGCTTACCATGTGCCAGACCCTCTTTTTCTAAGGACTTTGCATGTGTTATAATCCTCACTACAATTTTGTGAGAAAGGTCCTGTTATTACTTCCATTTTTCATTTGAAGAACCTTAGACATAGGCATTAAGAAATTTGCCCCAGGTCACACAGCTGAGAAGTGGCAGAGCTGGGTTATGAACACAGGCAGTCTGACTTCCAGAGCTCCTGTTCTCAGTCATTTTGCTCTACCACCTCTACTGTGTAATATGTTCCCTTATAATTGGTGTAAAATAGGTATCTTGTTCAAGTTTGTAAAGGTATCTTTAGCCAAGTGTTTCAGTTTGGATGAGAAAAAAATCTGGGTTCAATGTGTATGTGCCATTCATATTCATAGATTTATGATCATCCCTCTCAGCCTTCATTTTCCCAAACTAAATTAGTGTGACCTGATCAGCAGTACCTCTTATTCTGATTGACAGTTTCTCGTTATAAGACCCCATCTAGCTCAATTACCGTCATGATTGGACTAGATAATGCCCAATGTAATTCCCTTCTTCCCTGAAACAATCTAGACTCCACAGTTTTACCCTGTCCAGTTTTCAGTCTCTTAGAATTGCTTCCCATGAAGGTATTCCTGTTCCACAGTCCTTCACTGTGGAATTATCTTTAGCGTTCTAATCGAGCAGACAGCCTGATTGCACCTTTTTTGTCATAGTCACTATTTGCCTATGATAATTAGCTATTATAAATGTCCTTCAGTTTCGCCTCTTAATACTTTTGGCTGCTCTTCAATTTTTTTGACCTCTTTCTGTGTTAAAGTACATAGAGATAAATGCAGAGGTTTGTTTGTTTACTTCTGGTAAGAGGTACTTGATATTTGTTGATTATTTTTTGATCTGAAGTTTTGTATGCATCCACGTATCCTGAGATCACATTTATTTTTCTTTACAAGCCTATCTCAAAATTGTTCTTAAGGGCCGGCCCCGTGGCTTGGTGGTTAAGTGCGCGCGCTCCGATGCTGGTGGCCCGGGTTCGGATCCCGGGCGCGCACCGAGGCACCACTTCTCCGTCCATCCTGGGGCCGAGTCCCACATACAGCAACTAGAAGGATGTGCAGCTATGACATACAACTATCTACTGGGGCTTTGGGGGAAAAAATAAATAAATAAAATCTTTAAAAAAAAAAAAAAAAAATTGTTCTTAAGTTTAAAGACTTAGGCATATAGAATATATATATTTCTTGGCAGAAGGCAATCTAATGAATATTTGAGATTTTACTCAGTTCCTTGCTTAATTCTGTAGTAGAAATAGTAATGACATAAAAGACATGAACTCTGTCCTCCAGGATTTTATTTAACTAAAAATAATGTACGTACACATGCAACATGAGATAACAACACAAAAGAAATTATGATTAGATGTCAAAATGAGTGGTGAAGCAATTATTTTAGGCCTTTAAAGAAGGGAGAGGCCGTGGTGGGCTGGATGTGTCAGAAAGACTTCAGCAGGAACCTTGAACCGTGTCCCCAGTGGCCAGTCAGAGCTGGTACTCAGTAAATATTGATTATAGGAATGATTGAGACTTGAATTCAAGCTTGAAGATTAAGTAGAATTTATTTGAATCTGAGAAGTTTTTTTTGTTTTGTTTTAATGCCATCTATTGTGCTTTGTTTTAGATTTTTATTGTTCATTGTGTGAACTGTTTTATATCCATCTAATGAATTAGTTTAGTAATCATGCAGTTCCTTTATGGCAAAATGAAAACTAATGTGGCGTAAAAGGCCCTTCCTGCTCCTGCTCCTGCTTTTCTCTCCACCCTTACCTGTCTCCACATACTGAACACACTCAACATGAGCCTTTCTCAGCCAGGTTCCACAAGAGAATTAAGCCCTAGGTAGTTGAGTGACTATTTTCTCAGTTCTCCCAATAGATACCTTGGGGCATTAGGGCTTAATTCTCTTACAGAACCCCAGTGGAGAAGGGCTGCTGTACACCCTAATAGGACTG
This sequence comes from Ceratotherium simum simum, assembly GCF_057802395.1. Classification (NCBI taxonomy): domain Eukaryota; kingdom Metazoa; phylum Chordata; class Mammalia; order Perissodactyla; family Rhinocerotidae; genus Ceratotherium; species Ceratotherium simum. The sequence goes on from NC_141924.1 coordinate 9,018,192, forward strand.
AACTGTTCAGTTCTTTTTTATGTCTAGGCTTTTCAAAGGCTGTGTCCTCTGCCAGGGATGCTTTCTTTTTGGCCTGGCTAACTTCTGCTCATCCTTGAGGTCTCAAATAAAATGTCACTTCCTCCAGGAAACTTTCCCTGACTCCCTAACCCCACATCTTGGTCATGTGTCCCTATTATGTACTGATAACATCCTGCACTCTCCTTTAATAGCATCCATCATTCTATATAATTGCTTGTTGTCTCATCTATGTCCACACACCCCTTGCAAATGGACTGGAAGCTCCATCGGGGTCAAGAACTCTCATTTGTATCCCGAGTCTAGCACAGTGCTTGGTGTTCAGTAAATACAAGCTGGGTGAATGGAGCATTGCTACAAGGCCTGACTAATAAACACAAGCAATGGTTAAGAGAACCTCAGAGAACCCTCTGAGGACTGAGGAAAAGAACTCACAAGTTAGTTATTTTTATGCTGGGAAAGAATCCTGTACTGGCTCCAAGGAATCCTAGTACTAGAGTTTTTTGAGGATTAAAATACCCCCTCAGTTTTTAACAAGGTATTGCATTTTGAATTTTGTGATAACCTTCCTCTGCCTAAAGGAGGGCCAGGCCCCCCACCAATAGACATTTTTTATGATATTGGCACAGAGGTCCACCTATGTCGTACAAATGTTTCCTTTTACCTTTTTCCACCTAGATTCAATATTTATCCAGTAGTCCCAGTTAACTCCTTCACGTTGCTGGTAATCTGGCAAGTGACCAAGCCAACCAGCTGATTAAAACACTGCCAGTTAACAACACTTTGGGGCCAGCCCTGTGGCTTAGCGGTTAAGTGCATGCGCTCTGCTACTGGCAGCCTGGGTTCGGATCCTGGGCGCGCACCAACGCACTGCTTCTCCGGCCATGCTGAGGCCGCGTCCCACATACAGCAACTAGAAGGATGTGCAGCTATGACACAACTATCTACTGGGGCTTTGGGGGAAAAATAAATAAATAAATAAATAATTAATTAAAAAAAAAAACAACAACACTTTGTTACTGTGAGGAGGAATCTGTGAGGTGAGCTGGGGATACATTTGACTTATACCAGTGAGGAGCTCCCTGCACAGAAGCCCCTACTCCTAGAGCCCCATCACCATCATCCACTTTATGCTTATTAATAGACATTGATTTAGCACCAGCAGTATACCAGGTGCTGATCTTGAGCACATCCTACAACCAGCACGTATGTAATATGCACAAGCTCCATCCATCTTAATTGATGAGGAGGTAGGTGGAGGGTTTTTTCCTTGGCTTTTATATACTCACTGTACTCATAAAAGCAGTGGAAAGCTGACTAATGTGGACCTCACTCTGCGTTATTATTCATGATGAAAAACAGAGCTGATATCCATGTCTTCCATTTGTTTTCATGTGCATACTTCCTAGGCCTCAAAATCAATGCACTGGATGTGCCAACAAGCTTGGAGACTTGCAGCCCTCTGACCCACCCGCTCTCCAGCTTGCTGAGGAAATCCTAGTGGGAAAATAATCTGCTTCTATAGTGTGCTAATATTCCCTGAGCCTAATTCATTGTCCCAAAATGGCCTTGTGCCCTAATTCAATCGCAAGCCACCCCCTCCTATTCACCAGTCGGGTCAAAAAATTTAAAAATTCAATTCAGTCCCACTTTCCAATGCCTGTCACCCTGAGTAGGAGGCCATGGCCTTCGTTCTTTTCCTCCGAGAGCAGGCTGCTGAGCAGACACCCTTACGTTTCTGCCTGAGCTGCTCCAACAAGTACATCATCCTAGTTTGCTTTTTGTTGTTTTTATGCTGAGCAAACCATGCATCTTTATTTGTAAAATGATGTTAATATTTGCCCTACTCTGCCACTTAAAGATGTGGCGAGAATAAGGAAAACTATGAAGCACTTTAAATTAAGAAAGTATGTAAATCCACTCAGTCCATTTTAAATGTTATTGGCTTCAAGTGTTTGGCAGATGGATAAATAAATAAAAGAATGAATAAATAAGAGGATCTTTTTTCTATAGTCCCTATCACCGTTCTAGGGATGGATGAGATCTTAAGTATACCTTGATATAGTTGAATAAGGAGGAAGTGCAATGTCCAGCTTATAGACAAATTTAGTGATCAATACAGAGATCACTAGGACAATAAAGTAGGGTTTGTATCCTGCAACTTTTGAATTCTTTTTCAGGTATACAATAACAGACAGAATGATCTCTGAGGCCCCTCTCCCAAAACCCATTATTTTAGTAGGGCTGGGTTTGAACTGATGCATCTGTCCAGCTCTCCTCCGGGGTTGTTGAGCGTGGGCATCTGAGAGGGTGGTAGCAGACTTGGTGTGCAATATGCTGGGGTTGCAAAGTTATTTGAGTAACAGGTCAGGGCAGCCAAGATCAGAGTTAAGAACTTTGGCCTCAGTAGCACTGTGTGTCGACCCACAGAGCCAATGAAACAGAAGAGCTCATCTCAACAGATGTGCATGTAGCATCTGTGTTCCAGGTACTTTGCTAGGTGCTTGAGTTAAAAAGATGCATAAGAAACTGCTCTTGTCTTTGAGACAATTGAAGTCTAATGGGGGAGAAAGACACATACATGGATAGTTTCCATACCATGGTACTGTGAGAGCAGCCATAAAACTTTCAAGTTGTAAAGCCTAAAAGAAATGAGTCTTTTTTGGGTGTGTGTTATGTGCCAGGCACTGTGCTTGGCATATTTCATGTGTCATCTTTTTTCATCTTGGAAATATTATGAGGTAGACACTATTATTGTGCTTTTTTTTTAAACAGAATAAGAAACGAAGGTTTAAACAGCGCTGTCCAGTAGAACTTCCTGCGATGATGGAAGTGTTCTAGATCTGTACTGTCCCATCAGAAATCACTAGCCACGTGTGGCTCTTGAGGACTTGAAATGTGGTAGTGCAACGGAGGAACTGAATTTGTAATTTTAATTCTAATAGCTACATGTGATTGGTGGCTACCGTATGGGACTTCTACAAGGCTCTATATGATCTGGTCCTCCATTACCTCTGATCATCTCCTACTTTTCTCCTCTTCACTCACCCACTCTAGCCACACTGGCCTCCTTAAAATTCCTCACATATACCTGGCATCTACCGCCTCTGCATGGCTCCCTCCCTTGCCTCCTTCAGGTCTTTGCTCAAATGTCACCTTCTCAAAGAGGCCCACCCTGACCATCCCTGAAACTCCCAATCTCCCTTACCCTGCTCTTATTTTTTCTTTATCACTCATTATTGGTAACATATTATGATTTATTATGTTTTTTATTATTACTTATTGACTGTCCCCTCCCCCCACCCTCTAAGTGCCATGAAGGGAGACTTTTTTGGTCTCCTTTGTTTACTGATGTATCCCTAGTGCTAAGAATAGTGCCTGAAATATAGTAGTCACTCCATAAACATTAGTTCACTGGTTGAACTGGTAGGATTCAGACCTGGCCTGTCCACACTAGAACCTGTATTCTTCACCACACTATACTTCCTCTCTTGTGAGTATAGTGTTCCTCCCAAAGTGGATGAGAGAAGGAGCAGGCAAGAGAAAGCAATATCCCTAATCTGTCCAGTTTCACTGCATCAGTGCATGACTTCAAAGAAATAAACTACAAATTGCTGCCATTTAGACAACAAGCTGTTTTATAAATGGCAGTCTAGAAGAACACATCAGATCTATGTAAAATGCAGCATTAGTTTCTCCATTTTACACATAGTAAACAAGAAGAGGAGGCTTCATGTGGTCTTCTAGAGTCAGCTAGAAGAGATGAGAATCCAACCCAGTTTATCTTATAGCCCAGTAAGCCCAGCATTTGAAGATGCTTGTCCTCAATGGGTTACCACTCCCCTTTGGCATCCGGTCTGTTTCTGATCCACCTCTGTGGAATTTCAGCTCAGTTTGAATAGGGGCAGAGCTTGTCCCAGTCTCTAGGGGGCTACCACAGAAACCCCAGGCCAGAATCCCTCTGTCCATTTGTGGTCTTGTGGGCCGGAGCAGCAGATCTCTTAGTGAAAACCATACTGGTCTCTGGAACTGGAAGAGAGGCAGAAGAACTCTACTATATTTCATTTCCCTGTGTTATTTCATTTAGCCTCGTAACACTAATAGCAAAGAATGAAATGTTTATGTGTAAAAGAGATACAGCATTTCATATTAATTTGCTGGGTACTAGAATCTGTTCTCAGATCTTACCCACCAAGCCTGAAGTAGAATTTCTTTTATCTTTTGGAGGTCTTTACCCTTTTCCCCAAGAAGGCCATTATACCTAATACGGTCGCCATTTATCAAAGTTGTGTGCACCACACACTGTGATGCTTTATATACATTATCACTACTGGTCACAACAACTCTATATTGAAGAAACTGAACCTCAGAGAGGTTGAGTAACCTTCCTAAGATCCACCACTAGCAAGGGGAAAAGCTAGGATCTGAACCTATGTTTTATTCTTTTTGGGGTTTTTTTGTGAGGAAGATTGGCCCTGAGCTAACATCTGTTGCCAATCTTCCTCTTTTTGCTTGAGGAAAATGGTCCCTGAGCTGACATCTGTGCCAATCTTCCTCTATTTTGTTTGTGGGACGTTGCCACAGCATGGCTTGATGAGCAGTGTGTAGGTCCGCACCCGGGATTCGAACCTGCAAACCCCAGGCTGCCGAAGCAGAGTGCGTGAACTTAACCACTACACCACCAGGCTGGCCCCCTATGTTGTATTCTTATCTGCCTCTGATAATGTTATGCTAAGCCCTCAGTAGATTGTCATGGAGGGGCCGTAGTTTCTTTTGTCTGTTCCAAAGAAGAAAATTAGGTTAATGTTATCTCATTTTAAAAGTTTCCTTAAAGGGGCAAGATATTTATTGCATTTATCTATAGGAAAATAGAATAGAAAGGAAATAGTGTAACTTACACAAAGGGAGAAGCACAAGCCTACTCGTCTTTCTCCACACAGTGATTAGAGTTTCATCCTTTAGAAAGTCACAGGGCAAACGTTGAAAGTAACATTTAGGGGGGCCACCCCGTGGCGTAGTGGCTAAGTGCACACTGCTCCACTGCTGGCAGCCCAGGTTCGGATCCTGGGCACGCACCGACGCACCACTTGTCAGGCCGTGCTGTGGCAGCATCCCATATAAAGTGGAGGAAGATGGGCACAGATGTTAGCTCAGGGCCAGTCTTCCTCAGCAAAAAAAAGAGGAAAGATTGGCATGGATGTTAGCTCAGGGCTGATCTTCCTCACAAAAAAAAAAAAAGAAAGTAACATTTAGCAGTCAGTAAATAGTTAACATGAGGGCCAACCCATGGCTTAGCGGTTAAGTGCGCACGCTCTGCTGCTGGCTGCCCGGGTTTGGATCCCGGGCGCGCACCGACGCACCGCTTCTCCGGCCATGCTGAGGCTGCGTCCCACATACAGCAACTAGAAGGATATGCAGCTATGACATACAACTATCTACTGGGGCTTTGGGGGGAAAATTAATTAATTAATTAATTTTTAAAAAATTATTAAAAAAAATAGTTAACGTGAAATTACAACCAAAAGGTGAGGGATGTTTGATAATGTCCTCACGTCTCACACTGACCTTCCTCTTCATCCTTAGTGCTGTTAGTATCTCCCATGGACTATTGCAAAGACCTCCTCACTCTAGTCTGCTCTCTCTGCTTTCTTCCCTCCAAATCATCTTCTATACCTGTAGTTATCTTTTAGAAGATATATTTGTCTTTTAAAAACGTGGATCTGATCAAGGCACTCTACTGCCTAACAATGCCCCCACAGTGTAGCACAGCCTTCAGTCCAGGCTTACCCTCCTTTGCTGGTGCCCTTGCTGCCCACTTTGCCTGTTATCACCATCACTGCACCCTTTGCTGTACCGTGCAAGACCTTAGTCTTTTTCACAACTCTCTATTTGCACATACTGTTCCCTGTGACAGAAACATCCATCTCTGCCCTTACTTGTTCACTGGTTGAATTGCAGCTTCTGAAGGTAGTTCTTTATCTTTATTATATATAGCACCTTATTTTTACCACTATTGTAGAGCCTATCAACATTGTATTTTAGTCATTTATGTGTGTGTCTGTCTTTCAATTTGATTTTGGGCTCCTTAAAGGCAGCCCAGTGATCTGTTCATATTTGCATTTCCATACCTGAAATTTTTTCTGACATATAGTTATAGAATACATATGCATTGACTATTCAAATGGATGGCATTTACAAAGTTTTGCTCTATCATTTTCTGAAGGATTTCACCTCACATGTGCTCAATGAAGAAGTGGATAATAGCTTTTCTATACTATTGTTTTACTGTAGTCTCTATAGGTGATACAGAGAATTTAAAAAAGCAAAGTTAAATTGACCCCAAAGGGGAAAGAAAAGCAGCTATAAAATTGGGGCACATCTATACCAGTGTTTTTATCTTGTGTTCTGATGAAAGAGTCGGATCACTTTTCAACTTACTCAACACAACGTTCCCCGTGTCATGACCTAAGGACCTTATTGGAGGAGAACTGCATTCCTAGAAAGTCCCCCAGAAGGTTTATAATGGGTTACTCTGGGTATGAGTGATGTTCAGAATTTATTCACGCTGCGAGGCTGTCTAGTCCCAAGTGGCTAAATCTCTTCTTTTCTCCACAGGGAAACAACTGGAAGGCATCTGGTAAGTTGGGTGGGACTCCTTACATTGACTGGTTTATGAAACAAGGCAGGACCTGTGCATTTCAGGTTCCAGTCTGTGGCTCCTAGCTTGACACCTAGCTCTCTGTGCCATAAATCTTCAAGTTCTAAAGCAGTAGTTCTCAGCCAGGGGGTATATTGCCTCCCTCCCCCAGATATTTGGCAGTCTGGAGACATTTTTGGTAGGTGGGTGGAGGCTGGGGATGCTGCTGTAAACATCCTACAATGCATAGGACAGCCCTCCACGACAAAGAATTATCCAGCCAAAAGTGTCAGTGGTGGGGTTGAGAAACCCTCCCCTAAAGAAAGGCAGACTGATGTCATGCCCCCCCCGACCAAGCTTTCTGACTACAAGAAGTCTCGAGGGCCCCACCTGTCTGTGTTTAAACACATGTACTTTGGTCTCTCAGTACTGGACCCATCCCTGTCAGACAACAAGATGGTGGCTGAGCTCTCAGTTCCATTTATGAAGAAACCACAGGTCAGTAGGTGTTCCATCTGGACTCCTAGAGCCTGCTGACATTTGGGGTGACCAGAATGACCTTTTGCTTTGTTTGACTTGGACCAAGTAATATGAGCACCCTCACCTGAAATAGGTTTAACATCATCTGGTCTTTCCCTCAGCATGGTCCAGGTTATCTGCTCCTGTTAGCTTAAAAAGCCTGGGAACACACCTTGGCCTGCAGAGCTTTGTTTTAGTAATTAATTTGTCAATATCAAGGTGAATCTGTAGGGACTCCTCTCTGTTCACATAATCTACAGCAGTGGTTCTCAACTGGGGACAGTTCTGCCCCCAGGAGACATTTGGTAATATCTGGAGACATGTTTGGTTGTCACAGCTGAGGGGGGGAATGCTACTGGCATCTATCCTAGTGGGTAGAGGCCAGGATGCTGCTAAGCATCCTAGAATGCACAGAATAGTCCCTCACAACCTAGAATTATCCGGCCCCAAATGTCAATAGTGCCCAAGTTGGGAAACCCTGATGTGTAGTATTTATCTTACCTTTGTTTGGTTAGTTTTATAAGGCTATTGGCCTTATAAGTCATGTCCTTGGGCAGAAATTATTCTCATTGCAGTGTGGTGTTTGTTTTTTCTCACACCAGTTTTAAGTTTTCTGGCTTATTCTATCTCTTCTCTGCGTTGCAGGCACACTTCCATAGTTGTGCACAAGGATGAGTTCTTCTTCGGTAGTGGCGGTATCTCCAGCTGTCCGCCGGTAAGTGTCTTCCCCAACACCCTGTCCTGCAGTCTCAGGTTCCTGGGGGTTCCAACAGACCAGGAACTTTGCTACTGCTGTATATACATTCTGGCTTCTAGCCCAGTGTATATAGGCCTGTCGCATAGTTCCTCATAACTATCTTAAGACTCAGCTCAAGAAAAACATTCCCAGACCCTCCAGCCAATTGTTCTCCTCTCTGCTCCCACGGCATTTGTGGGTCCCTCTGTGTCATACTGAGCATATTATGGTGAAATGAACTATTTCTGAGTCTCCACAGGGAGCTCTTTGTAAGCTCCTTGTGAGCTGAGACCGTGTCTCACTCCTCTGTGCCCATCACCAGCTCAGTGCCCGGCTCATAGTATGAACTCAGCCGATGTCAAGCCGAACGATGAGGGCTCTGAGAGGTAAAGTGAGTTGCCCAAAGTTACACGGCCAGTAAGTGGCACAGTGCTAAAACTCAGGTCTCTCTGACTCTAAAGCCCATGCTCTTTTCCAAAAAATTTCTGTCTGAGCTCTCTAAGGGGTGTCACAGGAGGTGCTCAAGCAAAGACCAAGCAGCCACTCATTTTGATACTCATAAACGGGAAGTCATTCTTGATTTCTTCCCCTCTCTCACTGGCACCCCGCCTCCTATAACAAATCCTTCATGAAGCTCAGTCAGTTCTACCTTGTAAGTGTGTCTTAAATTAATCTATCTCTCTTCATCTCTTCCCATTTCTCCAGAGCTTTCACCTTAATTAATCAGGCCACCTTCATGTTTAGCTTGGACCACAGCAGTGCATCTACTCTTCCTCCTTGGTCAGTCTCCACACAGGAGGCAAAGTCATCTTTTCAAAATGAAAATCTGACCGTGGCATTCTCCTGCTTAAGCCAGAACTCTCCCCGTTGCTCTTGGAATAAAAACCAGGAAGCTTAGCATGGCTTCCAAGGCCCTCTCTGATCTGGTCTCAGTCTCCCTCTCTGGATGGCCTCTTTTTAGCTTATGCCCTCCCCCATCCCCTCTCTCTTTTCATCCCTTGAACACACCTTGGATATTTAAACCTGTCCTCTGACATTAGTCCACTTCCCTGAACTTTTACCTGGCTATGCCTCTCATCCTTCAGATTAGAGCTCAATGTCACTTTCTCAGGCAAGTCTTCCCTGACCCTTCAGACTGGGATGATCCCCTGTCATATGTACTGACAGCATTCTGTACTTTTCCAGCAAGACTCTTATCATAGCTCTTAATTATACATCGGTTTTGGGGATTTTTTTGTCTGCCTTCCCCGCTAGACTATAAGCTCCCTGAGGGCAAGAATCTCATCTGTTTTGTCCCCGTCATAGCCCCAGTGCCTAGCATAAGGCCCAGCACATAGTAAGTTCTCAGCACATGTTTGTAATATGAGTGAATAATAGGGGGTCGAATAGTGACTTGTTAGCCTCTTGCAACACTGAGATAATTATTCTTTGACCACCATAATGATCCTTCTCACCATGCTTTCCCCAGTGCCTGGAACAAGGTCTAGCACACAGTAGCTGCTCCATGAATTAATGATCTTTTCAGGGAGCTCTGCTTTGGAGTGCTCTCCTTTACTCCCCAACCCATTCCCAGCTCTGTCCTCCCTAGCAATCCTGTTGCTTCCCCCTTGGCTTGTTTCCTTCTGGGCCTCAGTCTCTCCTTCACTCTGCTGTGGCAGTCTCTTAACCCATGGCTGAAGGTTTTCTGTAGGCCTTACAGGGGCCATTAACTCCCTTGCTTGGAGAACCCTATCACCCTTATTAGATTAGCCTCACAGATCAAAAAAGAACTCAGTGGAAATATTTCCCAGCCTGCCCGATTTCTCATAGTCCTTCACATTTTCCCACTGTTACAAGCAATGTCAAGTGTGTCACAAGAAAACCTGGCTGCATACATTATGAATACAGGTGTGGAAAGATGGCCTGTCAAGTGTGAGCCATTTCTAGTCCTGTTCTGCCCTTGTGATCATGTTGGGGACAAAGGGAGACTTCAGATTTGGGGATTTTATCTTTTTATCAGCTGGATGAGTGGACAGCATCAGGAGACTGACCTGCAAGAGACTCCGCTTCCCAGCGCCCCACTAGAAACAAGAAGCCTGACTTCTTAGCCACATTGCCAGCACGCAGCAATGGAAAGTCAGCGGGAAGCTCTAAGCCGTTGTAGCCTTGACACAAACAGGAAATAACACTCTTCATCTGCCCTGGGTGCTCTGAAAGTTAAAAATGAAGTTGTTGGAACAGAGCGTTTGTGGTCTTCCATGGGAAGCCACATTAAAAAATTCAATGGAGGTGGTGATTTAATGCCTTTCTTTGGGTTGGCTCTTTTAGGGAGGGACATTGCTTGGGCCCCCAGACTCTGTGGTTGATGTGGGGAGCACAGAAGTCACAGAAGAAATCTTTCTGGAGTACCTGTCCTCCCTGGGGGAGTCTCTGTTCCGGTGAGTGGAGACAGGGGTGGTGGTTAGTTGTGTCTGTCTCCCCCACTGGATAATCGGCCCTGAGGGCAGCCACCAAGTCGTATCCCCCAGAGCACTCAGCACAAATTCTGGCGCAGTATTTGCTGAATGAATATGAAGAGAAGGCAGTTATCATGCCACAAGAAGAGCTCAGCATTGCTCCGGGGCCAATATTCCATCCCAGCATACCTTCTGCTGAAACTTTGAGGAAAGGAGGGGCTATTTATTCCTTCTGATTAAAATCAGCCTCTGCTATTTCAGCAAATGCTACTCTCAACCCTTACTGGCCAAGTATTTTGCCCTGAAAATCAAAAACAGGGTTTGTAGAGGGGTTGAGACAAAATACAAACTTGAACAGATTTTCTCTTAAAGATGCTTTAGTTGATTTCAATAAGTGTTAAACTGTAACCCTAGAGCTTTGCTTTTGTGAATGGAAAGATTCCCCTAAAACCGTAGAGGAGCCATATACAGACGGTCCCTGACTTATGATGGTTCAACTTAGGATTTTTTGACTTTACAATAGTGTGAAAGTGACACACATTCAGTAGAAACCGTACTTCGAATTTTGAATTTGATTTTTTCCTGGTACCATACTCTCTCGTGATGCTGGGCAACAACAGTGAGAAACGGCTTCCAGTCAGCCCTACAGTCACAAGGGTGAAGAACCAATACACTGTCAACCATTCTGTACCCAGACAGCCATTCTGTTTTTCACTGTCAGTACAATATTCAATAAATTACATGAGATATTTAACACTTGATTATAAAATAGGCTTTGCGTTAGATGATTTTGCCCAACCATAAGCTAATGTAAGTGTTCTGAGCACATTCAAGGTAGACTTGGCTACCTTGAATGTGATGTTTGGTAGGTTAGGTGTATTAAATGGATTTAAACTTACATACAACATTTTCAACTTATGATGAGTTTATCTGGCTGTAACCCCATTGTAAGTTAAAGAAGATCTGTATTTTTATTTCATCCTTTGCTTAAAAATCTGTTATTAATGGTCCAGAGTGGCAAATCAAGCAGTGATTTTGGACTGTAAGAGAGAAGGGAAATCAGAGCCCTCACATTCAGCTGTACTCACCATTTCGTTACCTGGTTTGAGTTATTTCATATAGTTGCTTGCTGACTCTCTGTCTGTTCTCCAAACCTTTCTCACAACGTACAGAGGTGAGGCCTACAACCTCTTTGAACACAACTGTAACACCTTCAGCAACGAAGTGGCACAGTTCCTGACCGGGCGGAAGATTCCTTCCTACATCACTGACCTTCCCTCTGAAGTTCTCTCCACGTAAGTGGCCTCTGTCTCTGCCCCTGCCTTTGAGATCCCCGTTCCTAGTCAGTGTCACTCCTCTGGCCCACATCTGCCCTCCCCTGACCTCAGCAGAGTCCTCCCAAAACCTGTCACGATGGCAGCCTGTAACAGAGAAGGCCACCATCTCTGCACTCACTGATGCTCACCTGTGTTACCTTCACCTCCTTGGAGTTGGACCAGCTCTACCCTGGCCTGAGTGCAACAGCAGAACTTAGAAACCCACTTGGCCCTGGCTTCAGTATTTGTACGGAATCCTGGCATTTGTCTTTCCCATTGCACATGAAGCATGCCACTCCCGGGAAGTCCCCACTTAGATAGCTAGATAGATAGGCAGAGAGTAGGTCAGAGAATTAGTAAGGTGGCTTGTTTTGTAACTGTTGTTTGTTAGTCTTTCTTCCCCTGCACCATGAGCTCTTTGACGCCCTCAAAGACAACTCCTATTTGCCCTTGTACCTTGTAACACACAGTCAGCCCTCAGTAGATGTTTTCTTCAAGAACACTGTGTAGCCCCTCCCTACCCTGATGTGGTCCAAGCCTTTTGGACCATCATCCAGGCTGTGAAAAGACACACACACACCCAAAGCCATCACACCCCTCCCTCTCTTTGCTGCTGATTGCCTTTAGGCAACCTCTGCCCACTGCAGGACTGTGTCCATTTACTGGCTCTGACTCAGTTTCTCCTGAACTGGGGCCCTGTCCAACAGGGATCGTGGCAGGTTTAGCAGGCTCAGCAAGGTAAGCTGTTTTTCACACCTGGGTAGGAATCCCTCAGGAGAAACTTGCATAGGAAACAAGGCTGGTGAGGAGACCCCCGTCTCCCAGCCCTGGCCCTGCCTTCCTGTACCTTGGTGGGTGTGTTAAATCCCACAGCCTTACTGAAGGATCTAGGTTATGGGGCCCTGAGCAAACTTGAGTAGCTGGCATGTTCTTGCTGTTATTATTTGATAGGTGGAGTTCCTGGACTTGTCTAAATTAGGGTTAATATTTATTGGTTTCATCTGTTTGTGCTTTGGAATACTTCATTCCCTTTGAACTTGAGGACATTTTTGAAAAATGGCAGTATCCACTGAAGAAAAAGAAAGCCAGTAAGTAAGATGTGTTGTGGGCAACCTGATTTAAGGTTGCTGTAATCTACAAAGTCTCTAAGACTAAAGTAATTACAGTGTTTTTTTTTTCTTTTTTTTTGGTGAGGAAGATCGGCCCTGGGCTAACATCCTTTGCCAGTCTTCTTTTTGCTGAGGAAGATTAGCCCTGAGCTAACATCTGTGCCCATCCTTCTCTATTTTGTATGTGGGATGCCGCCACAGCCTGGCTTGATGAGTGGTGCATAGGTCTGTGCCTGGGATCTGAACCTGCAAACCCTGGGCCACCAAAGCGGAGCACACGAACTTAACCACTACGCCACCGGGCCGGCCCCTGCAGTGTTTTTCTGAGCTCAGCTACTCTGAGAGCAAACTGGGAGCCCTTTAGAAAGTGGCATTATGGGACCAGCCTGATGGCGCAGTGGTTAAGTTCGTGCCCTCCGCTCTGGTGGCATGGGGTTTGCAGGTTCGAATCATGGGCATGGACCTATGCACCACTCATCAAGCCATGCTGTGGCGGCATCCCACATACAAAATAGAGGAAGATACCGGCCCGGTGGCATAGCGGTTAAGTGCGCGCGTTCTGCTTTGGCGGCCTGGGGTTTGCTGGTTCGGATCTTGGGTGGGGACCTACTCACCACTCATCAAGCCATGCTGAGGCGGCATCACACATCAAAAAACTAGAAGGACCTACAACTAGGATATACAACTACGTACTGAGGCTTCGGGGAGAAAAAAAAGAAAAAGGAAGATTGGCAACAGATGTTAGCTCAGGGCCAATCTTCCTCAAAAAAAAAAAAATAGAGGAAGATGGGCACAGATGTTAGCTCACCATAATGATCTTCCTCAGCAAAAAGACGAAGGTGGCATAGTGGTTAAGTTCGCACGCTCTGCTTCGGCGGCCCAGGGTTTACAGGTTTGGATCCTGGGTGTGGACCGACGTACCGCTTGTCAAGCCATGTTGTGGTGGTGTCTCATATAAAGTAGAGGAAGATGGGCACAGATGTTAGCCCAGGGCCAATCTTCCTCAGCAAAAAGAGGAGGATTGGCAGTGGATGTTAACTCAGGGCTGATCTTCCTCACAAAAAAAAAAAAAAAGAAGAAGATTGGCAACAGATATTAGCTCAGGGCCAATCTTCCTCACCAAAAAAAGAAAAGAATAAAAGAAAGTGGCATTAACACCTTCTGACAACCTGCATTTGTCATTTTTCTTTTTTTTTAAATAATTTTTTTTTTTGGTAATTTTATTTATTTATTTATTTTTTCCCCCAAAGCCCCAGTAGATAGTTGTACGTCATAGCTGCACATCCTTCTAGTTGCTGTATCTGGGACGCGGCCTCAGAATGGCCGGAGAAGCGGTGCGTTGGTGTGCGCCCAGGATCTGAACCCGGGCCGCCAGCAGCGGAGCGCGTGCACCCAACCGCCAAGCCATGGCGCCGGCCCTACATTTGTCATTTTTCTTGAATATTCCCTGTACTCCCTAGACTTCAGTCCTGGAGGGATCCAGTTGTGTGCCATCCTCACTCCTGACTATCTTTTTGCATCCTTTTTCTTTTGCCCCAGCTTCCTCACTCAAACTTTACTTTTATCCTCTTGTACCATGAGAATTAAAGATACAAGTACAGCAAGTAGAGAAAGCTCTAGTTCCCTGTACATAGCCAGCCTGTTCAAACCACAGCTAACCAGGATCTAGAGGCAAAAGTGGTAAGGTGGTAGCATCTACTGAGGAAGGGACCCCAGGAGTAAAAATGCAGAGCAGACTATTTAGAGATCCCCTCTGTGAAAAATGATGTGTGAAGTAGGGGAGAAAGTGAACTGAGGTAATGGTGTCCTTCTGCCTGGTGTGGTGGTGCCGCTGCACCTGTGGGCAGAGCTGGGCACGCTGGCCTTCTGCGGCAGTCTGCAAGGGAGAGCCCACCCCAGCTCCCATGTCTGTTTTCTCCACAGGCCCTTCGGACAGGCCTTGCGGCCCCTCCTGGACTCCATCCAGATCCAGCCTCCCGGAGGGAGCACCGTGGGCCGACCCAACGGCCAGAGCTAACAGGACTGCATGGGACTGCCCTGCCTCACTGGGGCTTTTCCTTTTTAAACAAAACAAACCCTACCAGATTTCTATTTTATAATTTTACATCAGAGCTAACAACCAGGGGATGGCTTTTTAAATTTTCCAGGGAAGGAGATCATCAGGCTGCATGTAGGACAATGCTGCTAAGAAACAGAACAAAATGCCATCCCTTCTAATAGCATTATACTAATTTATTAAGGCTGTCTTGTCTGTGAGTTCACTTTTGACGCTGTTTCCCAAGCGTCCTCCACACTGGAGAAAGGGAGGGTGTTTGTTTAAGCAGAAAGCAAGAGGCACAGTTTGGGGAATCCCCAACCTAGACCCTCTTTCCAGAGAACACCCATGCCCTACCCAGGTTGCCACCATCTGTGGGACCCAGGTGAGTTTTACAACATCCTGACCCAGAAGCAGTTACTCTCTAGCGTTAAATGAACCAAAAGATTTGGTGCACGTGGGATCAGTTTCAGGATGACTAACCCAAACTAAGTGAACTCTTTAGTCACAACCTCTCTCACCTTCCTTCCATTACCCCAAGCAAGGCCATGGGGCCAGGGCTGGAGCAGCCAGGAGCCTCAGGATTGAGAAAGTGACAGCAGTGTCAGGCCAGAGAAAACAGGATAAAGCCATTCCTCCTTCCACCTAGACTGATTGCCGATCCTTTGACATCAATTTTGGAGAACCTGCGTGGCTGCCTGCGGGCTGCTCTTCCTCAGCATAGCTGACCTGTCAAAATTAATGAAGGCCTGGCCGGAGCGGCAGAGACCCAGGCCTTTTGTCTGCAAGTAATAATATAGGTTATTTACAGTCACTATACCCACCCTACCCAGACCAATATGCAGTATTCGGCTAGGACCAAGGGGAAATGATTCCCTGCTCTGGGAAAATATCCCTGATATAGAAAGAATAATAATGCAGAATCAAGGTGGCAAAATAATTTAGAGTTGTTTCTGATAGGGATTTTTACAGTATCCTAAATGTGTTTTGAAGGCACACGTTGTTTCCGTTGTCATTCTGATTTTAAGGAAGCATGGTTGGGGGTGGGAGTGGGCATTTTCCTAATGAGCTGCTGCTAGGAGCTTATTGGCAGGGAACGTTCTGGAAGCTTCTTATCTGGAGAGGCTTTCATAGTCCCTTTCTTCACATGAGCCTCCCTTAAATTAGTTTTTGAGAAAGTGAGTGTGGAGAAGGGACTCAGCTGCCAGGTACCTGAGTCCCAGCCCTGGCATCCTTAGGCCCCTTCTGCCAAGGCTCCCACCACTTCTCAGACTTGAATTATGTTCTCTTTCCTGGGGTCCAGCCTGCAGCAGGTGCCTTTCCTCTCCACAAAGCTGCTGCTCATCTCTGGCCTCATCTCCTCCTGTCTCTGCGGTTAGCCATAGCAGTTGGCATCTTCAGGGTCTCAGCTAGAGGAGAAGATGTCACTCTGCCTTAGTGTTTGCCTGTGACCTGACCAGGGGCATGCCAATGATGACCAGCTGTGATGCCAAGTGACATTTTAGAACTTTTAAGGTTGGAGGCGAAACCAATGAGCAGTTTGATTCTTCTCAAGATCCACTGATTTGTCAGTGTGCATGGTAGAGCAGAAACCAGCAGGGACTGTTATTTAATTTGACCTACTGGCAGAATTGGGCCATGGAGAATGGGTTTCAGGCTGGGTTTCTCCAGGGATGGCAGCCCATTGGTTGAGGCCATCGCTCTGCTTCCTACCTGGGTTTCTCTCCTTTTCCAGCTTGCCTTGCTCAGCCCTCTCTCTCTTCCAGGCTCCTGCTCCAGACCTCTCCTCCCAGAGTTCTCAGCTCTTGCCAGAGGGTGCTGGGCATCACAAACTCCTTCTCTTCTCTCTCCTCCCCCAGATCCAGGCTCAACTGGTTTCACTCCTCCCAGCAGTCACCTCCAGACCCAGGGCTATACCTAGAAGTTAGCCTAAGGGCTCTCTTGAGAGATCTTGAGTTGCTTGGTTCATCAATAGCCCCCCTTTTCATGCCCAGCAGCCATTTATGCCAATGCCTGTGCCCAGGGTTTGTGGGGAGAGATGGAGGGTTCAGTAAGCAGTCTTCTCAGAGCTCTGCGGGAAGGCAAGCTCCCCCTCCTCCACCATCACTAACTGGGGGCTCAGGCTAGCACCTCCCAACCCCATCCTCACATTTCTCTGTCTATCCCAGAACCTCAGGAGCATGCTCATTGGGACCAGCTAGCTCCACATGGGCGTGAGCAGGTGAGCAGAGTGAGCAATGAGCCATGTGTGTAATTGTATCGCACAGTGGACACCTCTATAGAATTCCTCGGGTTAAAAGATCAGGGAAGGAGGAGGGATGAGACCATCACCCCTCCCAGAAATAAAGCTTGTACCTTTAAGATTCCTTTTTTCCCTTGAAGTCAAACCAATAACTGTCTAGAATGGAGGTGTTTGCTGGTTTTCTTTGGTGTTTTTTCTAATGCAATAAACTCATTTCTGCCTGCTGCATTTGTGTAGTGCTTGAAGATCTGGGTCTGCGTCCAACATGAAGCAACCCCGGACTTCTCAATCTTTCTCCCTCTGAGCTTAACTTTGCTGAGTCTGGATATGCCACCTTTGCTTGGTTGTAAGCCTTGTGGATAAGGAGTGATGATAGCAGGGAAGAATGTATGACTTTCACCATTGGTTTAGATGGGGAAAGGACCCAGAGAGAATACTATTTGCCCAAGGTCACCTCATGGCTGATGGTGGAGTAAGACTCAAAGCCTGGTCTGCAGGCTCCAACTTATGAGATCTTCCCCTAAAGGACCTTGGCCATCAGAGGACGTCTGACCTCACCAAGAAGTGTTCAGTTCTGGTTCAGTTTGGCCATAGGCTGGGTCCATGGTCCCAGGGATCTCTCCCCACCTTGTTACCATGACCTCATTGAACAAGTGTGGGAGTGGGTGGACCGCTCTCTGAATGCCCCTGGTACTACCAGAAACACCAGCTTGGCTGCAGGTGTCTACAGGTTCAGTCGGCCTTTGAGTGCCTTCCATGGGCCCAGCGTATGCTAGGTGCTTTCACACACAATGGATTTGAGATGTGGGTATTGGTCCCATTTTATAGATGGGGAAACAGGCGCAGAGAAACTAAGTTATCAAGGTGGCAAGTGGCTGAGTCCTTGAATCCAACCATGTTTTCGCCACCACACTGCTGAGACCCCATCGTTGAAGCATTTCTCTTTCCAGCTTGCTAGCTTAATAATAAAACAAGAGGTTCTGTCACACCAGAGGACACAGAGGGCAGGTGGCTTTGGCTGACATATTTGCCTCCTAGGAGCTGACATGTTCCGAGGCAGGAGTCCTAAGAGTGCTTGCTCTGGGGCCGACCCAGTGGCGTAGGGGTTAAGTGCGCGCACTCTGCTTCAGCAGCCCAGGGTTCGCAGGTTCGGATCCCGGGTGCGGACCTATGCACTGCTTATCAAACTATGCTGTGGCGGCATCCCATGTAAAGTAGAGAAAGATGGGCACGGATGTTAGCCCAGGGCCAATCTTCCTCAGCAACAAAGAGGAGGATTGGCAACAGATGTTAGCTCAGAGCATGTCTTCCTCAAAAAAAAAGAAAAATGAGTGCTTGCTCTGAGATCACACAGCTTGTGCTTAAGTCCTAGCTTTGCCACTTGTGGGCCAGTCTGTCTCCTTATCTGTAAAACTGGGGACATGGTACCTCCCTTACAAGGTGGCTTTGAAGAGAGTAAATGTTAAGTGCTTCACCCAGTGCCTGGCACAGATTATGTGCTCAGTGAATGTTAGGCCAAAAGGGCAGAATCTGTTCAATAGCCACTGACTGGGGACTCCTGCGAGCCAGCTCCATGCAGAGGCTCTGGCCAGTCCTCTCTGCTGAGGACAGTTCTCAAGACAATACTGCAGGTGTGCACCACCTGCTTCTGGGGGAAATGGCAGAAAACAGATGTTCTATCCTTGGACTTGGTGACTTAGGGCAAGTCAACCCGGGATAAGTTCATTTTCTGGGAGCCTACTATGTGGGAAGCAGCACTGGGTGCTGTGCTCGGGGGACAGTGGAGAGCAGGCCAACAGACTCCTGTCTGGGCAGGGATTATATTCTGGGGAGGCCAGGGGACAAAAGCATAGGCAAGTTCGGTCATCTCAGGTGGCGATGGTGCTAGGGAAGAAATGAAACCAGCTGGCAGCATCATGTGTGAGGAGGATGTGTGTTAGGATGTCAGGGAAGGCTTGTGTGATGAGGTGATGTTTAATCTGAGACCTGAATGACAGCACAGATCTGAGGGAAGAACATTCCAGGCAGAGGGAGCAGCAAGTGAAAAGAATGGTGGAGGGATTGAACGGAGGCCAGAGTGGCTGGAGTTCCAGAGCAAGGGGGTGGTGGAAGGTGTTGAGGCTGGAGAGGCTGGTGGGCCAGACGGTGCAGGACCTTGTAGGTCAAAGAATGAATGACATGATCGATTTGGTATGCTGAGAACAGACTGGAGGCGAGGGGGCAAGAGGGGCGGCAGGAAACCAGGGAGGAGGGCAGTGTGGTTGTCAGGCAACAGGTGAAGTGGGTGTGCATCTATTATGTGCCCGGAGCTGGGAAGAAGCCCTGGAAATTGGTTTGGTCCCTGCGCCCCAGGAGCTTAGAGTGTGGGGAGGAACAACTCCCCTGCGAACATGCAGAGGCCGGAGCTCTGGGGACTGCAGAGCCACCATCAGCCACTTGCCTAGCTCCCATGAGCTTTTACTGGGCTCTGATTTGAGTGTGCTTAGATTTCTTAATTTGTTTTTTTCAAAATGAAAATAATTTTTTTTGGTGCTTCTACATGATTATAAAAATAATATAGATCTAGATAATGTAAGCAACCAATAAAAGTACAAAGATAAGAGGAAAAAGTCACCAAAAATTCCATCATCCTAAGAGATGTTAACATTTTGTGAACATCCTTGCAAACGTTTTTGTGGATTCGAAGACACACATGCTAGACATGCTGTGTGGTACCTGGTAGTGAAGATCTGTCCAGCCCAGCAAGGTGGAAGGAGAACCATGGAGGGGGAAGTGGTGGTGTTGGCGGTGTGGATGGAGGAAGCTGTAAGGAGACATCATTCCAGCAAAGTCCCCAGAGCCTGAGGGAGCTGTTAGGTAAGGGTAGGCTGCTCATCACAGATGTGCACATGGAGATGGGATCTGCTCTGGAGTTGGATGATGGTGTAGGAGGATGCCTGCCCAGGCTGGCAGGCTGGACCATGAGATCCATGTCTCCTCACACTCCCATAGGGGCCCTGGCCTGAGAGGGCAGGCAAAACCCTAGTAGGGGTCTGGCACATCACTGAACGTGAGCCCTTGACCATGGAGCCTGGCTGCTTTGGAAGGGGGCAGAGGTTCTAGGACTGGCCTGGTCCACAAGTTCGCCCTGGAGCCCAGCTCCCAGAGTCCCCTGCAGAGATCTCTGTCCCACCCTTTCCCTAGCTTCAGAGGCCCAGCAAGGTCACGCTGCAGTGAGACAGATGGACACCAGGTGGCGCTGCGGACTCATGGGGCCCTGCCCACCGCCAAACACGGGCTTGTCTTTGGTACCCCAGGTGGCATGAGCGTGCCGTGCTCCCTGCACACCTCGGCTCCTCCATGGCCCCCCAAGAGCTCACGGGGCAACAGCCCAACTCCTTGTCTCACATTTATCAAGGTTCTTCTCAAACTTGTCCCCGACCTCTCCAACCCCAGCACCCTGCTGCAAGTGCCGGTCCCTGTTGCTGCAGGCGGTTTCCACCTCCCGCCGCAGTTTACCAAGTTTACCATTCGCGAGACCTGGATCTCCCCTCCCCAACTATCTGCAGAGCAAGCCCTTACTCAAGCCTTTCCTCTACAAAGCCTGACCTCTCCCTACCGCAGAGCGGTCCCCTCCCTCCTGTGGGTACCTCGCGGCACACTTCCACCAGCTGGGGTCCTCTCCAAGGGCAGGGGCTGGCTGTGACCGCCTGAGTGCCCAGCACCCTGCTCAGGGCCTGGCACAGGGCTGGCATCTCTGAGTGAATCAATGCACCCGTTCAGTCCTGGTGGGACCGACATTGAGGGGGAGGGCAGGTCACAAAAACCCTGGACTTGGATACAGATGGACCTGGATTGAGCTTCTGACTCAGGTACTTTGATCAAGGTCTTCCCCTCTCTGGGCCTCAGTTTCTTCATTTGTAGAATGAAAACTATGGGTCAGATAGTCTCTAAGGCCCCTCCCAGTGGGACTCCTCTCCCCACCCCTGGGTAAGAGGTGAGGAGTGACTGGCCCACGTTCTCACAGTCCTGGGGCTGAGCTCTGATGGGAAGAGATCACTAACACCAGGTGCGGGGGAGGGAGAGCATCCCTGTTCCCACTGGCTTTGGCCGAGGGAGCCCCAAGGGGCCTGTGCCAACCCAGCAACAGCCTCTTCCCCCTCTGCAAACACCACTTCTGAGCATGTGCCCTTCACCTTGTTTAAATTCAATGGACTAGGGCCGGCCCTGTGGCTTGGTGGTTAAGTGCGCGCGCTGCGATGCTGGCGGCCCAGGTTCGGATCCCGGGTGCGCATCGAGGCACCACTTCTCTGTCCATCCTGGGGCCGAGTCCCACATACAGCAACTAGAAGGGTGTGCAGCAGTGACATACAACTATCTACTGGGGCTTTGGGGGCAAAAAATAAAATAAATAAAATCTTCAAAAAAAAAAAAAATTCAATGGACTTGTTTATTGAGAAAACAATGTAAGCACTGCAGGCCTTTTGAA
Organism: Ceratotherium simum simum; assembly: GCF_057802395.1. Classification (NCBI taxonomy): domain Eukaryota; kingdom Metazoa; phylum Chordata; class Mammalia; order Perissodactyla; family Rhinocerotidae; genus Ceratotherium; species Ceratotherium simum. The sequence goes on from NC_141924.1 coordinate 9,039,707, forward strand.
AAATGGAGAAAAAACCCACCAACATCCAGTCTCCCCAACCTCCTACTGCCCCTGAACTAAGATGGAATTAAAACCAGCAACCAGCCCGGACTTGTTTTTTGCAGAGCCCCTTTAAGCACATGTCCTTCTGTGCACCCCTCATTTCCTGACAGCCCGGAGAGGCTGGCAGTGGAGGCCCCATTTATAGATGAGGAACAGGCTCAGAGAGTGGGAGGGACCTGCCCAAGGTCACCTGGCTGCGGAGGGGCCCCCATCCTACTGTACACCCTCTACACCGAGGCTGCCTCTCCCGTTGAGACTGCCCACTCTCAGAAGGTCACACTCCAGGTAGGGAAAAAGAGGGTCAATAAGCCCCTATATTCACTCAGCAGCATGTTGACACTTGGCCTTCTACCAAGGGGCCAGGGAAAAGCATGGGTTCTAGGGGAACAGAACTGAATGTGAATCCTGGCTGCTGTGTGACCCTGGGAAAACCACTTTACCTCTCTGGTGGTACCTACTTCTGGAAATTGAGTAGAAGGGTACTCACCTCAGAGGGTTCTTGGCAAAAGTAAGTGAAACGCCCAAGTACATTGCCCAAACCAAACCCAGAAGTCAGTAACCTCCAAACCTCAGCCAGCTGGCCCAGAAGAGTCCAGAGCCTTCCTGAGCAGGATCCTGCCAGGCTGGGGTCTCAGGCCCCCTGCCTTCAGGCTGGCTTCCTTCGGTGCTCTGGAAACACCCTTCTGCCAGTCCTCCTAGTCCGGGCTTCCCCAGTCCTGCTCCTGGCTCTCCCCAGGGCCTCCCCAGGGCCCCATCTGAGCACCAGTTGCCAGGGATGAGCCTCCCTCTTAAAGGGACATACTAGCGGCCACAAAGGCTACCCCATCTGGTCCCTCTGGATCTGTGCCTCAGGGCAATTGACTTCCCGTCTCTCGGTTTCCGTGTCCTGAGTCCGTGAAACAGGTTGTGGTGAGAATTCAGGAAGAGACTATGAAAGGTATTTGTAAGGAAATGAGTTCCCTACAGCTCTAAGGCATAGGTGTGCTATGGTTGGGAGCTGATCTTTGTCTTTGGAGAGGTGGACCCAACCTGTAGGAGACAAAAACCTGTCCTGCCTTGTGAGCCCCTCCTACAGCTTCCGGATCCCAGCACCAGGGGTGGGGCCCAGGTGTCTGCATTTAACCAGGCCCTAGGAATGCTTAAACAATGGAATAGGTGTTGGTTGTGAGATATTAGAGACTAAGCTAGGCAGTTCCAGCCCCACTCACCAGCTCTAGACTAGGTGGGCCCTGGGAGGGGTCTCAGCCCTGCCAGTGCCCTCACAGAGGCCAGATCTGGATGGAGCAGGGAGTGCAGGGGAAAGAGTTCAACCTTCCCCACCACGGAGATGGTTCTGCATCCAACAGAAAACAAGAGCTTCTTGAGGGCAGGGCCCTTGTTTTGTTCCCTACAGTGTCCCGGTACCCAGAACAGTGTCTGGCACAACACATTTGTTTAATGACTGAACCAAAGTCTGCTGCAGGGCCTGGAAAAAGACAGATTTTTTCCTTTGGCCTCAGGCTCCAATATGGCTCCTCAACAGGGCACAATTATTGATCTTGTCTTTTAAAATTTTTTTTGATATTTTGTTCATTGTGGACTTTTTGCATTAATTTTGATTTTTTAAAAAATATTAAATTAAAATGCTATTCATTTTGATTACTGAGCTTTTTGATGCCCTCTTCAATTTTTTGCCTGGGGCAAGTACCTCACTTCACCTAGCTCGCCCTGTTCTCAGCCCTGCTGGCCTGCCGGGTGCTCTGTGCAGCCTTGGGTGCATCCCTTTGCTTTTTCTTCTTCAAGTGGAGACAATAACATCTCCGAGAGCTGCTGTGGGAGCAAATGAAGATATGTGGTGTCGGGGGAAGAGGGAGAATCTCCCTCTGCCCTTTTCCTTAAGGTTCTTATGGCTGGCCAAATAATTAACAAGACAGGTTAGCAGGAGAAAATAATACCAAGTTTAATAACATGTATACATGGGAGAAACTCAGAAATGAGCAACTCGTCCTTCTGTCTAAGCTGCTTGCTTAAGTATTGCAGCTAAAGGCGAGGAACGTGTTGGGGGTGGGTAGTGGTCTGGGACTTCAGGAAGACAATTCTTTTCAGGGTCATCTATAGATAATGTGGTCAGGGAGAGACAGAGTTTTTGATAAAAGAGGCTTGGTGCCTTTCTTATTGTAACCTCTATCCTACATTATCTTTACAGCCATCATAATAATAACTCCTTCCTGAAACAGATCTTTTGTTTTAAATTCTTTAGGCAGTTTGGGAGGGGAAACTCAAATATTCTTCCTGAGTTCTCTGAGTTCTTATTGTCTTCAGCTGGAAATAATCCGCATACCAGAGTGGTGCCTCCTGGGGTAGCTTGCCCTGAGCACCATCAGTGGTCAAGTGTCCAATCTGGTGGCTAGCACATAGTAAGGCATCAATAAATATCAGTTATTCCTATCTCGAGTCATAGTCCTTTCAGGTGGGGGTCAGGTCCCCATTACATAGATAAAGAAACTGAGGCCCAGTGAGAGAAGGAGACCTGTCCAAGTCCTTATAGTTAGCAGGGACCAAACTCCAATGATCTCCCCAGGGCACTGCAGCTATCAAGATAGAAAAGCAAACAGGCCTATCAAAAGCATCGTGCACATCCATGCCACTCAACAGGTGTGTGGACGTGTGTGTCTCTGTATGACCAAAACTGCCCCAGTTGATCACAGGCATCAGGACAAGGATGGTGGATGCAGCAAAAATGCCCACCCAGGCACACCCTCCAGCTCAAGCGCAACCACTGGGAGCACAGAGGGAGGCTGAGTGTGGGCCTTTGGCTCTGGCAGTATGGAAGGAGGAAGAAACAGAGAATCCTGGAGAAGAGGAAGCTGCAGTCAATACATTTCCAAGGAGGAGAAAAACTTGAAATTCACTGTAATACCAACACCCAGACCAAAACTGGATCATGTTTTTTCCCTGTTAAATATTCTGCAACACAGATTTTCATGGCTTCATGGCACTTTGTTTATAGGTGGACTATAGTTCATTTAACCAATCCCCAGTTTTTTTCCTTTTCATATTTTCTACAAGTTGAATTGCTGGCTCGAAAGGTCTGCACATTTTTAAGACTTTTGACAGGCAATAGCTGTTTAATCAGTAACGGTCTCAAGTACATCTATCGAAATTCTCCTTTGGAGTGGGCCTGCTCTGTGCCAGGTACTGTGTGGGCTCTTTTACATTCAGTATTTCTTTTCACGTGCACGGCAACCCTACAAAGTAGGTGGTGTTCTACCCGTTTCACAGGTGGAGACACAAAGCCTCAGAGAGGTGAAGTGACTTGTCTAAAGTCACATAGTGGTGGCGCTGGGGAGACAACCTGGAACTGACTCCAAAGTCAAAGTGATGGTTAAATAGTTGAATAGAGGGATCCAGGAAGGTTTCTTGTAGGAGGTAGACCGTGAGCTGGACCTCACGAGGTGGACAAAAGGGCAGCAGGAGGGGTAAGGGTGGGCGAAGGCCAGCTGGCAAAGTCCAGAGCCTGAGCAAAAGCCATCCGGAGATTTCTTAAAGCTCACCATTTGTAGGGCAAAGGTATAGCAGGAAAGAGGTGAGTCATGTAGTGATCGATGGCGGGCGGGAAGAATCGGGACGGCCCGGGATCTCTGAGTCCCACCCTCGCCCCGCCCGGCACTGCACTGCGGGTTCGAGGCTCTGCCCGAGTCCAGAGCCGCCTCGGCCAGATGCAGTCAGAATCATCCCGCCACGGTCCAGCTCTGGTCCCGCCCCTCTCTTCCTGGTTCTGTCTCTCACTTCCCGCCGGCCCCGGGCCCAGGCCCCGCCTCCGTCGGGTTTGGAACTGTCCGACCGAACCTGCCGGGCTCTGCTCCGCCCTATGCCACGCCCCTTCTCCGCCTGGTGCAATCAGAATCAGCCTTCCAAATCCGCTCGGGCCCCGCCCCCACCCCGCCCAGGCTACCCCTCTCCCGCGCAGATCACGCCCTGGCCACGCCCCTCCTTCCTTTGGCGCAGTCGGGCCGGCCTGCGGGCCCCGCCCCTCGCGGGCCCCTCCCCGTCGAGCCTCCTCCCGACGCGGCTCTGGCGGCCGCCTCCTGCTGCAGCCATGGCGGTCACCGCTGAGGGCGCCCGCAGGAAGGAGCGCGTCCTCTGCCTCTTTGACGTGGACGGGACCCTCACGCCGGCTCGCCAGGTAGGGCCCCGACGTTCGGAAGCTCCCGTCGGGAGTGTCGCGCGGACACCCGGAGGCCGAATGTGGGGCCTGCAGCGGCGTGACCCCGGACTCCCGGGTACCGAGTGTGGGATGCAGCGGTACCCGGCCCCTGACACCCCGGGGCCGCCCACTGGGAGTGATGGGGACCCGGACCCCCACGTCACAGCCCCCAAGCGTCCTCGCCCACGTTCTGTCCCGGAGTGGCGGGGCTGGGTCGGATTCTGGAGGGAGGAGGCTACAAGCAGGGGCCTAGCTCCCCTCTCCACTCTCAGGCTTCCACACGCCAAGGCCTGGCCCTGGGACGCCCCCACCGCCCCACCCCGGGCTCCCACCCCATTTCAGCCCTAGGGCTCACCAGTAGCCCGAAGGTTCCAGGCAGGGCGCGGAGCGCACCCAAGCGTCAGAGTCGCCTTCTGTGGGGAGCAAGGGGTCTCGGAGCCATCCCATCTGACCTTTGCAGGCCTGGGTCTGGATCTAGTTTCTCAAGCCCCTCCCCACTTTACCTCCCACTCCGGGTCATGGAGGGAGGGAGGGCTTCCCTACCTTTTCGGTTGAGTTTATGGGGTCAGCTCACCTGGAGGTGAGAGACCCCAGGCCTAGTCTGGTCACAATGAGGATACTGTGGCACAGGGAGGATGGGAGTGCAGTTTCCTTCTGGAGGCATCTCACCGTGTTGATCCTCCAACCTCTGCTCCACACTCAGTTTTTCTCCCTATGGATCTCAGGCAGGATGAGCCCCCAGACCCAGGCTCACCAGATGGGTGCAAGGATCAGCAGGCCTCTTTCTTGGCCACCCTGAGGGTATTCTACCCTCCTCCAGTCTGGGGCCACCAGGACCAACTGAGGGATTTCCTAGAACAGAGAACCAGTAGGGCTGGGTTGCAGGGCAGAAACTGATGGGAACCCAGATCTTAGCCTCCCCTCTGAGATCCTGAATGCCCCATCCCCTTCCCTATGGGAGTGCCCTGGCTTGGGCCTGGGAGCACAAGAAGGTTGATCCCTCTGCCTTCCAGCAGCTCCTAGGGTTCTCAGGGGTGGGAGGCAGATGACAGTGGAGGGAGGGTGGCAGGGTCTAGGCACCGCCCCACCCCTCCTTCTGACCCTTTGCTCCACTAACCCAACAGCCTGAACCAGAACAGTGTTCTGTCCACCAGCCAGGCCCTGTCCTTAGTGCTTTTTGAAAGTTAATTTTTAATTATACATGTATTCATAAACACATTCCCTTGTAAAGAATGAAAACAGAGGAGGCTCAAGTCCCCTCTGACTGCGTCAGGATCCCAGGCCCGGCCCCCTCCCCAAAATAACGTGGTTGCTTCGTGTGGCTTCCTTCCAGGACTTTATCTGGATCTCTGTTTGCCCAGAGGAAATATTAAACATTGTTTTGTTTTGTTTTTAAACAAGTGGTATCATACTGTGTGTGCCTTCCTTCAACTTGCTTTTGACAATTGACAGCATGTCTTGGGGCTCTCCCACATGGGAAGCACAGGCCTGTCTTATTCCGTGTAACCACAGGATAGCATTTCAGAGCAGCCATGTGCCATCTCTGATTGACAAGCATGTAAGTTGTTTGCAGTTCTTCCCTGTTACAAACCCAGTGAACCTCCGTATACACCTGGGCTAGAGAAGTGGAAATCCTGGGTGACGAGGCATGTGCATTTTAAGTTTTAATAGATCTTGCCGGATTGCCCTCCAAAGCAGCTGTACAAAGTACGCTCTGACTGGCAGCATCTGAGCGTGCCTGTTTGCCCTACATCGTTGTGCACTGTAGATGTTGTGAGCTTTGAATATAATCTGAATGTTTGAAAAGGCAGATTATAACTCATTAGTTTACATTTCCTTGGTGGGAAATCTCTTCACCTGATGAATCACCGGTTCATTGCTTGTTCATTTCCAGGCTCTTTGGATGCACTATCTCATTTAATCCTAACAGTGACCCCCGTTTTCCAGATGGGACAACTAAGGCAAAGCCATTTGCTCAAAGTCATCCTGCTCTTGAGGGACTTGAGCCAGAGTTTGAAACCAAGTGCATGTAATTTGAGTTCTGAGTTCTAAACCTTGAACTGCCTCAGATCCAGGTGGAACATGGACTCCCTGGGTTGTGAGGGCCAAGTGGAGGTCCCAGGCATGCTGACAGCCAGAATCCTGTGCTTGCCTCCACCCCCTGCAGAAAATTGACCCTGAGGTGGCTGCCTTCCTGCAGAAGCTGCGGAGTAGGGTGCAGATCGGTGTGGTGGGCGGCTCCGACTACTCTAAGATTGCTGAGCAGCTGGGAGAGGGGGATGAAGGTAGGAGGAGAGGGCCAGAGCCAGTTCCTCAGTCGGGGTGTGGGTGGAGGGAGTGGGGAGTTTGGGAGATCACTGGACCAATGTGCCTTCAAAGACCCGGTCCTACTTCTGTGGGTCAAGGGACGTGGAGGGGACAGCCAGATGTTTCCCTCACTGATTCCACACACATTTAGTGAGCCCCTACCACGTGCCAGGCTCTGTGCCAGGCTTTGGAGAAACAGCAGGGAACAAAGCAGGCAGAATTCTGCCCTTACATAGTTTACATTCTCAGTTCTCCCTGCTGAGTCTTGATTTCCTCATCTTTAAAATGGGCATAATCAATAATGGCTACCATTTGTTGGAAATGACCATGTGTTAAATTCCTTTTGTTTAATCCTCACAACCACATTTTAGGGTGGGCATGTTTCTCCCAGAGAGGAGGATTCTGAAGTCACCCAGGAAGCTCTTTGGAACCAGAGCCCCTGCTCTCAGCTGAGTTCCTGGTCTCAGTTCATTCGAGGCAAATGCCTCCAGTTCCTTAACCGGAAACTTCCTTGACTTTTCCCTTTCCCCACCCCCTTGTTCCTTCCATCAGCAAGTCCAGAAATATCTCCCTTTGTGTCCATGTCTCCATCTCTACCGCCCCACCACTGTCCAGGTGATCACCTCCCACCTGGACCCTGCCACAGCCTAGTGGCTGTGCTCCCTGCACCTCCTCACTCCCACCCACTCTAGCCACTATGGCAGCCAGAGCTGAAAACTTCCGCGTGCAGCCAGCCTTGAGAACGCGGTGATGGAGGCTGTAAAACAAAACGGAACCCCTGTACAGAGGGACTGTGGGAGCACAGAGTGGAAATGACACCCTCTGCTGGGGAGTCCTGGGAGGCGTCCAGAGGAAGGAGCTGGATCTTGGAGGAGGAGTGGAGTGGGGAGCCTTCGAAGGGGAGGTGATTCCAGGCAGAAGGAGCTGCATGAGCAAAGGCCCAGAGGTGTGGCTGGCTTGTTTGGGAAAAACCAAAGCTGCAGAAGGAGAGGAGGCTGGAAAATAGGTTCCGGGTGGAGCAAATGGGCTTTCAGTGCCAAACCAAGGAGAGTGGGCTTCATTTCTCTGCTTGCTCTGGGTACCTAGTTTCATGCTCTGTCTTTCTCTCCCGGCTGCTACATGGCCCTGAAGTCATTGAGAAGTTTGATTATGTGTTTGCCGAGAACGGGACGGTGCAGTATAAGCATGGACGACTGCTCTCCAAGCAGGTCAGTGCCCCACGGGGCCTTAGCCCGGGACATTCTTCCACAAGGGGACAGTCCATGGGTGCCTCTGTCCTGGGCTGGGGGAGGGGCGCCATGTCCACCACACTCAGAGCCCTGCGTTCCTTGCCCAGACCATCCAGAACCACCTAGGGGAGGAACTGCTACAGGACCTGATCAACTTCTGCCTCCACTACATGGCTCTGCTCAGACTGCCCAAGAAGCGGTGAGATCCCACCTGGCCTGTGTCCAGCCTCTCCTCCCAGTCCTAGGCCAGAGGGAGGAGAAGGGTGGGTCTCTCAGATGGAACCTAGAGATGCTGGGGCCCTGACTTATTGGTGGGTGGATTTTTGTCCCCTGTGAAGTCCAAGGAGGCTATGGTCTCAGACGGGGCTGGATTTGAATTCCGGGCCATTCTCCTTCTCTTTGTTTCCCTGCCCACCCTCCCCCCTCCGTCACCACCAGTGGAACCTTCATCGAGTTCCGGAACGGCATGCTTAACATCTCGCCCATCGGCCGGAGCTGCACCCTGGAGGAGCGAATCGAGTTCTCCGAACTGGACAAGGTGCCACCAACTGTGCGACCTTAGGCTGTAGGACCTCAGTCACTCAACCTCTCTGAGCTTTCATTTTCTCGTCAGTGAAATGGATTGGTGGTGGGCAGTGTTCTGATTCAACCCACACCTTTTGGACACCTACCATGTGCCCTGGTTGTAGGCACTACTGTATCTTTCCAACACTGCTGGTTTCCCACCCGTGGTGACCAGCACCACCAGCCACCTACTTACCTAAGCCAACACCTAGGACGTCATTTCCACCTTCCCACCCACCCCAGTAATTCCTATTGATTGAGCCTCCAGAGTTGGGCTCAAATCTGTTCACCTGTGTGTGTGTCTCCCCCATCCCTGATAAAACCCTGCCCGTCTGTTCTGCTGCAGTGCCATTGAGAACCTTTTAAAGCACATCTGCCCTGTCCACTCCCTGCTTACAACCCTTCCATGGCTCCTCTTGCCGACTGGACAATGTCCCAGCCCCCTCCCGTGGTGCCCCTGCCCTGAGGGGTCTGCCTGGCTCAAGCCCACCTCTTCAGCCTTCTCTCTGTGTGTCTGTTCTTAGAATATCCCAGGGTCCCTCTCGCCCTTGGATGTGCTGCCCCTGCTAAACCTTGACTTGCATTTTGCTTGTCATCCCCACCACTCGCCCCTTCCCTTTCAGGGATGGAGGAGTCCAGCCAGTCAGCCTTTCACCCTGGCCCGTCTCTGTCCTGCTCTCTGACCTGACCTTCTGCTCTCCCTCTTCCTCTCTCTCTCTGGCTGTGTCCTCCTCACTGACTCTAGAGACGGCAGACAGTTTCCCACTTCAAGGAACCTTTTCCATCTGACCCAGCTTGTCTTCTCACCTCCTTCACATCTGCCCGGATGTCACCTCCGTGGGCCTCCCCTGGGCATCACAGTTCATCTTGTACCTCCTCGCACCTCCTACTCCTTGCCTCTGTTATTTCTCCCCAAGCGGCCATCGCCACCCTCTAATACCCGTATCGCCTCCTTTTTAAATCTTGGTTAGTGTTTGGCTCCTCCACCAAAGCTGTGGGCTCCTAAAGGGCTGGGATTTCTGTGGCTCTTCACTGCTGGATCCCCTGTGCTCAGCACATGCCTGTTGCATAGCAAGTGCTCGAGAAACACTTTTGAATGAATGACATAGGTGGTGTTATCCCCATTTCACGAATGAGGAAACTGAGGCTCAGAGAGGGGAAGTGACTGGCCCAAGGTCACATAGGGAATTGGTTGCAGAACAAACATTTGAACTTGGGACTCTGCTTGCTGCCCTCTGATGCTTCCCTGAGGGTGGGTGGGACCCTCAGTGACACCTCCCAGTTCAGTGACCCCCACCCCCACTCCCACCCTGTGTCCCAAGGCTTAGAGAAGGCAATGCCCACGGGCACGGAGACTTTTCTGGTTGGAGTGGTTAAGACTGACCACTGGCAATGAACCCCCTCCCCCCCACACACTGAGAGGTGGCCCTTCTCAGGCCACCCGGGTTTCCAATCCCAGCTCCACCTCCTACTTGCCGAGTAACCTGGAAAAGTGGCCTCACAACTGTGTGCCTCTGTTTTCTCATCTGTCAAGTGAGAGCAGTCATAGTTCCCATCTCATGGGCTGGAGTGAGGGCTGGGCAAGTGGAATCTGGCACACACTGACTTCCCACAGCCCCCAGGGCCCTCTCTTGTTTTGTGAATCCTGTTCGTCCCCTTCTGGTGTTGGAGAGGAGCCTGAACCTCCTGGTCTGTGTGCCCTACACCGGCCAGATCCCATGTAAACGCTTTACTCTCCTTCAGTCGCTCAGACCCTGAGGACAGGTAGTCCCATTCCTTCGATGAGGACACTGAGGCCAGAGGGTAAGTGACCAGCTTGAGGTCACAGTGCTGGTCCCTGCTGAGGCTGGACTTAGCATGTGGGGCTGTGCAGTGACCAGCCTGCTTCTCTGGAGACAGGAGGTGCTGCCATCCTGGGCCATATGGGAACATTTATTCAGCACTTGGGGCACCCTTAGCTCTAACCCTGGGCCCACAGAGTGGCCTCTGGCGGGGCCTCTGGCCTCCCTGGGGGCCCACCTGCCTGCTGGAAAGGCCAAGGCTGGCAGGGGGCTCACATCCCTCATCTCTGCTTTTCCATAAGAGGGAGGCAGGCAGAGGTCATTCACTACTTGTCCATTCTTTAGCCCAGGAAATAGGCTCAGAGAAGTCAGGCTGCTTGCCCATGGTGACACAGCCAGGAAGCACAGCAGCCAGGCCTGGAAGGCAGGCAGCCTGCCTTTGTATCTCAGGCTGAGTCATCTGGCTTCATAGCTCGTGTCCTTCCTGGACCACTTCTTTTGGCTCCAAACCACTGGCCATCGCCTGCCTTTCCGTTCCAGTCCTGCCCAACTCTGACTGACTAAAACTCAGCACTAGGCACTCCACTCCACTCCCATGCTCCAAAATCCTCAGTGGCTCTTGGTCCCCTGGGATGTGTCCACACACCCCAGCCTGGCCTCCAGGCCCTCTGCCAGGCTCTCACCGCCGCTTCGGCCAGATCCCGACTGCCCACCTCCGTACCTCGGCCACAGCAAGCCTGCGCTGAGTGAGCCATCTGCTCCCGGGCCGCTGGGCCCCATTAGCGCAGCAACCAAGACGGCTGCGCCTCCAGGCCGGGCATGGCTGTTCCCCTCTGCGGCCCCAGCAGGGCCAGGCTAGTGAGTAAATGCCCTTACTCCGTGTTTGTAGAGATGCTGTGGAATTCTGAGGCCCCGCCCAGAGGGGTGGGGGCCAGGGTCTCCTGGGCACTGCTGAATCCCCCAGCCCAGCCGGACCCCTGCCCACAGGAGGTGGCACGCACCTTGATGCACATCGTTGTTGTGTGGTTGCTGCTGTGGCTGCACCTGGCATCCTGCTGACCTCTCTCTGAGCACTCACTGCCGCTTATTCATAGGTCTTCCTGTGCTCTGGGCTCCTCGTGCTCATTTCTGGAGTCTGAGCCATGGTTTGCTGTGTCGAGCTGGGCTGAGCCCTGCCCTGAGGTGGACACTGGGACTTGGGACTCAGACTGCCCCGTCCCCTTGAATTTCCTCCTCTTGCTTCTACTCCAAGACCCGCTCCAGAGTGCCTCATCCACATCCCCATTGGCAGGATCTGGCACTGTGTTTGTCACAGACCTGGATTCAGGCCCTGGCTCTGCCACTAAGGCAGGGTCACCTTGAACAACGTGCAGCCCCTCTCTCAGCCTCAGTTTCCTCATCTGTAAAGTGGGGGTCATGTTATCCACCAGAAGACTCAGTGAGCTCACATGGGTTGTGTGCCTAGCACAGGGCCTGGCACACAATGGCTCTCTGAGCCTCAGGCTCTCCTCCCCTCCTCCAGAAGGAGAAAATCCGGGAGAAGTTCGTGGAAGCCCTGAAGACAGAGTTTGCCGGCAAAGGGCTGAGGTTCTCCCGAGGTATGTCCACCCTGCACAGGGCCTGAGAGGCCTGGCCCAGGAGTCCACCCGAGGGCCTCCCTCCTCAGATCCCTCCCTTCCCAAGGCCAGGCTGCACTCCCCAGCATCCTCAGAAACCCCTCCCGCCCCTCGGCACAGCAGGGCAGCCTGAGCCAAAACAGGCAGGTACTCAATGTGTATTGGGGCCCCCCAGTCTTCCCCACCTAAACCCACTCACTGCCCCACCACCCGCCAAGTTGCTCAGGCCAAAAACCAAAAGTCTCCCTTGAGTTTTCTCCCTCACCCCTTCCCAAGTCCAGTCTACTAGCAAGTCCCAGGGCCCTATGTCCAGGATGCTTCTGGAATCTGACCATTGCTCACACCTCCGCTGCCAGCAGCCCCATCCCAGGCTCCGGCTAACTCCAGAGCTGGTCTCCTACTGCCACCTCATCCTATAGTTCATTCCCCACAGTGGCCAGAGGGATCCTTACAGAATACAGACCACATCACACCCCTGCTCACAGCCCTCCAGACGCTCTTCCTCACTTGCCTAATGAAACCCTGGACCCCAGGGCCTGCATGCCCTCGCCCCTGCCCTCTCCTGGCCTTCTCTGTGCTGGGACATTCTATGCCCTTCCCTGCTAAGGGACTGTACTCGCTGTGCCAGAGCCTGGAACTCTGCTCCCCAGCCATCACCACTCTGGCTCAGGCCTCGGCTCAGTGTGGCCTCCTCAGAGAAGTCTCCTCTGACCACGCTGACTGAGGGGCTTCCCTCCCCTGCCCCACTGACTTGCATGCTCTGAAGTGGTCTGGTCTGTTCACCGCCTGTGGTCCCACCTAGATCGTAACTCCCATGAGGATCCTGAGTCTGTCCCACGCTCTGTGCCTGGCTCTAAGTAGGCACTCACGGGTTGTTGAACAAATAAATGAATGAATGAAGGGCCATGCCCAAGCCCTCCCGGCGAGTCGCCCCTCTGCTAGACTTGTCTGCCCCCCCGCAGGAGGCATGATCAGCTTTGACGTCTTCCCTGAGGGCTGGGACAAGCGCTACTGCCTGGACAGCCTGGACCAGGACAGCTTCGACACCATCCACTTCTTTGGGAATGAGACCAGCCCCGTGAGTGTGGCTCAGCCTAGTCCCTCCTGCCCCAAGTCACCCCTAGGTCAAGGCCAGGACACAGGGAAACAGAACAGACCTCCTGGGAGACTCCCAGAGAATAGCTAGTGCTCATCAGCCCCATTACACAGATTGGAAGGCTGGGGCCCAGAGCTGGCTGGACACTTGCCCCATGTCACACAGCAAGTCAGAGCAGATCTGGTGAAGGCTGAGAAGGTGGGCTTCCTGGATGTTCTGAGGGGGCAGGAGGAGGCTGAGCTCTGCAGCAGCCAGTGTTGGGAGGGTACCCCCTGCCAGGGTGGCTGCTGGATACCTCCTCCAGGCACCACCTGTGTATATGCCTTCTCTGCCCTTCCTCTGTGTGCAGGGTGGGAACGACTTCGAAATCTATGCTGACCCCCGGACCGTCGGCCATAGCGTGGTCTCCCCTCAGGACACAGTGCAACGATGCCGCGAGATCTTTTTCCCAGAGACAGCCCATGAGGCATGACAGGGCCCATACCTGCCCCTCAGGACTTCCAGAAAGCTCCGCCCTGGCCTACAGAGAGCCCCTGGCCCTGGCGTTAGTGGGGGTGCCAGGGCCCTTCTCTGGCCGGGATGCCTGCCTCATGTTACCTGCTGCAAGGCCCACCTCGATGGTCCCAGGGTCTGTGTGGACAACCTTTCCAGCCAGTCAGTTCCGGGTGGGATCAGCTCCAACCTCCACCCCGATGGCCCTGGCTACAGCTGCTGCTTGTCCTTCTGAACAGAACAGGTTCCTGTCTACACTGGGAGGAGGCGTGTGCGAGTGTTCGTACGAGATAGGGCCTGCCCTCCCTGCCTGGCCCAGACAGGGTGCAGAGCAGTGGGGAAGGTGCATATTTGTGAGAACTTTATCTCACAAATATTAAAGTTCCTGGATAAGGTATGGCGTCAATTCTGTCTGAATGGATAGTTGGCCCCAGTCACAGATGCTGTTATAGCTACCACTTTGCAGATGAGGAAACAGAGGCACAGATGGCAAGGACTTGCCCTGGGTCACACAGGAAGGCTTTGACCCAATCAAGGAGGGTGGGCCATTGAAGCCCTAAACGGGCTAGTTTGGGGCGTCCTCTCCTAGCCCCTTCCCCCAGGATCCAGACGGACAGAGGCAGCTCAGGGCCAGGCTGTGTCACAGTTGAGGGTTTATTGCCAGTGTTAGGAAGGACGGGGGCGCCCAGGCGGCTGGGGTCTTGGGAGGAGTTCTGACTGGACACTGCGGGGCTGTGAGCGGGGAGGGGCGCAGCTGCCCCTCCGCCACCCCGGGCGGCCCAGGGCTGACCTTACTACATCTGCCTCCTGGTTAGTGCCTACAAAGGGAGTCTACTCACAGGAGGGGGTCTTGGGGGGCTCCCAGGAGTTACCCTGCACCAAGGAGGCCAGAGGGAAGGCCTCAGGCCTTACTGGAGTAGCCCCAGCTCAGAGTGGGGTGTCAGTTTTGGGGGCTGGTCAGCACATCTCAGCAGCTCTGGGCACCCAGCCTCTGTGAGGGGGACTGGGGCAGGGGTGGGATGCACATACCCCAGCTGATCTCTCTCTGGGGCCTTGGGGCACGTACAGAGCTGGAGATCCCCCTGACAGTCACTGACCTCCTCATTCTGGGCATTTGAGCCCCCAGTTTTACTCACAGACTGGGTCTCCTAAGGGTCACTGTCCCTGGCAGGCCCTCTCTTGAACCTCATTTCTCCCCATCAGGTGATGCGTTCTCTGGCAGGGAATGTGGTGGCTGGAGGGGAATGGAGGCAGGGCCCTCCTTCCTGGCCTTCCAGGCCAGGCCAACCCCCCACCCAAGAGTGAATGCAGATACACACACACATCTTAAGGGACGGACAAGATAGGGACCACACCTCAGCCACTGGCCTGTTGGGGGCCAGTGGAAGCTGCCATCTCGCGGCTTCGGGAAGGGGGCCTGGCAAGGGGGCTGCAGGGCTGGTGGTCTCCCAGGCTGAGAGCCATCCTTGTGGGTGCCCGTGTCTGGCCCTGCCCAAGGGGATGTGTGTCCATCCATCGCCGGGTCCTCAGTGGCCGTTGTGGCTGAGCACGGGCAGAGCATCAGTGGGGTTTGAGTCAGCAATGGGGATGGCCCCATCCAGGCTGCGGGAGACGGACTCCAACCCTCTGGTGGAGGCAGCACGGCCCAGGGGAGGGGACATGGCCTCAGTTTGGGGTTCACAGAGCCGTTGCCAGGCTGAGGAGGAGGGACTGTGGCTGGCAAAACAGGAGCCCCCAAACTGCTCTTCCTGCCTCCTGTGCGCTGAGATGAGCACAGGAAGGCTAGGACATGGGGGCGAGGAGGGGCCTGTCTGCTTCCACATTTCGCCCTCTTCCCCTGCCAAAGGCTGGGAGGCCCCCTAAAGCGCTCACTGGCCTGGCTTCTGAGAGGAGGAGTCCAGGCCACAGTGGGAGACCCCGGCCCAGGACGGGAGGTATAAGTAGCACAAGCAGAGTCTGGCCCCTGGGTCAGAGGCAGGGGGCAAGCTTGTACAGGCGGGGACCCACTGGTGCCCCCTGACTCCCACCCCCAGGCCTGACGCAGGCCCTCAGAGGCTCAGTGGACATGTGGACAGGTGGGCAGGAGGCAAGAGGGTCCTATGGTGTATGGTGGGGGGAAGGCAGTAAAGAGTGGACAACCAGAGAAGGCGGGTCTCGTGGCCTCCCCCTGGGTCCAGCTCACACAACAGTCACTGGTCACAGGGGTGGATGGAGGCACACACTCACAGCCACAAGCACAGACAGACGTGCACACTGAGGCCACTGGGTCAGCCAGTGCAGTGAGGCACGGAGCCAGCTGCCGCCCATCCTCCCTGTGTGGCCCCTACCTGCCCATTGGCTGGCACGTGAGCCACCCAGCCTAGGAGCCCACAACCTGGCCGGACCACGTCTCATGGGGAGTGTGTGGGGCCAGCTGGGTAAGCACCACCTCCACGGCCTGGAACTTCTGGTTCTTGGGCGGGATAGGGCACATCTTGTAGGTCACCTCGTCGCCCTCCACTGGCACATACTCCCCCTCGATGCTGGTGGGTGGGAGAGGGACGTCAGCCCAGCAACAGGCCCCACTCCCCGGACACCCACTGCAGCCCAGCACGAGGGTGGCCTAGCCCTGGGCCTAGCTAGGCGAGGAGCCTGGGCCGGCCTCCCTTCCCAGAGCCTCAGCTGTGTCATCTGTGAGATGGGAATCATAACCAGTCCCTCCCTCTCGGTGTTTTTTGGGGATTGAGTGAGATGAGAAAGGACGCAGGGAGTTCTCTGAGGCTCAGAGAAGCTCAGTGACCTCCCCAGGTCATGCCTGGCATTAAGTCTGGGGGCCAGGCCTAGACCACCTCTCCTGCCCCAGCCTACCTGCCTGGAGGCTGGCCTGGCCCTCTCAGCCCCCGTGATGCTGGGACAGGATCCCAGGGCTCAGACAGTGGTTCCTGGGGCTTCTGGGGTCTGAGTGCCCCCTCCCCACCTGGCCACAGCTCCCCTCCTTCCATGCACCCCCAGACCCTACTGAGAGGAAGAGAATGGTGCCAGGAACACAGATCTCGGCCAGTGAGGGGAGAGGCCTGGGTGGCATTTCTTGAGGCACCGCTGGGGACCCTGCAGCAGGCGCCCAGCCGAGAGCAGGGAGGGGGAGGGACTCACTCAGACACGTGCACAAAGATGTCCTCGGACCCGTTCTCGGGAGTGATGAAGCCGTGGCCCTGTGAGCGTGAGAACTGCTTACAGACACCCTTGAACACGGGGCCAGCTGAGGCGCGGGCTGTCCTGAAGATAGGGGACAGGGATAGGAGTTGTGGCCTGGGGACCCCCCCTCCCTGGGTCCCCCAGCCCTCCTGGGCCTTACCCACGGAGCCTGCCTCAGGGCTGTGGGAAACCCTCCCCAGGCCAGAAACCACACACAGTCACACTAGTTCAGTCCTCTGATCATCCCATTCGACAGATACGGAGACTGAGGCCCAGAGAGGGGAACTGGTTCTCCCAGGGCACACAGCAAGTGGGTCTCCTGACTCCCAGCCAGTGCCCCTCTCTCTGCACAGCACCCTCCCCTCCTGAGGTTGTTCGGGCTTACATATTCCTGCTGAAAGATTTCTGAGTGAAGAATGTCCAACCTAGGCTTAAATACCTCCTGAAATGGGGAGCTCACTATCTCCTGAAGCAGTGGCACCCTGTTCACTATTTGTCACTCATCCATCCATTCATCATGTATTAAGCATCTGCTCTGTGCCTGGACTTGGGGTGGACGCAGGGGACAATCAGCATTTGCCATCAAAAACTCCTCCTTTAGCCAAGCCAAGTCAGTCTCCCTGTGGCTCCTACAAACCTCCTCCCCCATTTGACCCCACCCAGTGACCTACCCCAAAGGCCCAGGGCTGGTCTCCATCCAGCCTGCCCCTACCCCACTCCAAAAGTCAGCCCCATGCCTCGGTTGTTGCCCAGGCTATCCCATCTGCCTGAAGCACCCGGCTTCCTCCTTCACCTGACACATCTTCCAAACCCAGCTCGACATCATCCTCCCCAATGCCCGACGCTGGTCCTCCCCCCAGCGCTGCCTGGTGATAGTGACTGGTGGACAAATTCCCTCTGGATTGTAAGCAGCCCGTGGGCTGAGACTTTGTCTTATTCATCACTGAATCCCCTGGTCAGGAGCTAAATAAATCTTTGTGGAATGAATGAATGAATGAACACCTGCAGTCGCTGGAAGGTCCATACACAGCTCCCCTGTCCTGGGGTGGGGACAGCAGGGGTTGGAGAAGGAGAGGCTGAGCAGCCGGGGCTGGGCTCTGTCCTGGGGAAAGCACTGGAGCCTGGGCAAGGGGCAGGTACTCACGCTGAGTACGTCCTGGTCCGCTTGGTGGGCAGGGGGCTGGGCAGGTCCCGAGATGAGACACTGCCCCGCTCCCAGACCCTGCTGCCCTCCCGGTGGAAGGGGAAGGTGGGCCAGACGGGGGACTTGGGAGAGTGGAGCGGGGGCACAACCGGGGGTGACGTGGGCTCCGAAGTCATGGTGGGGCCAACAGGAGAGCCTGGTGGGCTCCTGGGCACGGGGGCCGGCGAAGGGCTTGGGCGTCCTTGCGGGCAGGGCCCGGCCTGGCCCTGCTCGGCGGCCTCGCCAGCCACAGGCTCCGTCTGGAAGGAGGAGAGAGAGGTACAGGTGAGTGTGGTCCAGGGTGGGCAGCTTCCTGACAGTGTGCATAAGTCTAGAGGGCTGGGCCTGCCTGCCATCCTCCCAGAGTGACTTCAGGCCACTCATAGCCCCTCCCTGACTCAGTGTCCTCACCAGAAAGACAAAACAGTCACATAACCTTGCTATGGGCTGAAATGTGTCCTCACAAAATTCCTACATTGAAGTCCTAACCCCTAATGTGATGGTATTTGGAGACAGGGCCTGCGGGAGATAACTAGGTTTAGACGAGGCCAGGTCATCTGGCCAGGTCAGGTGGGGCCCCATGATGGGAAGAGACCCGGCGAGCTTGCTTCCATTCTCCCTGCCATGGGAAGACATGGCAAGAAGGGGCGGTCTACAAATCAGGAAGGGGGCTCTCACCCACCGTGCTGCCCCCTGATCTTGGACTTCTAGCTTCCAGAACTGTGAGAAGTAAATGTCTGTCGTTTAAGCCCCCTAGTCTGTGGTATTTTGTTATGGCGGCCCAAGCTGACTAAGACTAACCTAAAGGTCCTTCGAACTTGAAGTCCAATTCTCTAACTCCGGGGGCCTGGGAGGTGGGATGGGTAAAGTGGTCAATGATGGTCTGGGACATAGTTTGGCACAAGTGTTAACACTTTCAAATCCACAGCCCTGGGTTCGAATCTCAGCTCTGTCACCTGTAACTTGGTGACCTCAAGCACACTCAACAGCTCCAGCTTGGTGGGTGGGAGGGCAGGCTCCAGATCCAGGGGGCCTGGGTTTGAATCCTGGCTGTTCTGGTTACTGGCTGTGCAGCCTTGGTCAACACTCTTAACCTTTGCCTCAGTTTCCTGCTCTGTAAAATGGGGATAGCATTGGTTGTTATTTCATAGAGAGGTTGCTATGAGGATTAAGTGACTTTCTACATGTTTAGCACAGGACCAGGGCATGGTGAGCTCTTGGGAACATTGGCGATTTTTCCTTAGCCCCAGTTTCCTTGTCTCTAAAATGAGGCTGAGAATACTTACCATACAAAGTTGCTGAGGAGTCAATAATTTAGTGTGTGTGACAGCATCTGGCATCTTGTAGATACCCAATAAACTGCTAGTATCAATGCTAATCAATAGAAATTCCCATGTCAGTAGCTCAGTGCCTGGATGACCTTGAAAACTTTCATCCTATATTTTCCTCTACTGAGGAAGAGAACAGAGTTCCCCAACCAGTGCACTCACCCACCCTACCTCCCCCAAAGGGTTGGGAAGTCTTGGACCCCAAGAGACGTTGCTGTGGAACCCTGGGGAGGTACTGAGCCAGGCTATTGACTGAGCCTGGGGCAGGCGGCCTGCACAGTGGGGCTGGGCAGGATGCCTAGACCAGGAGAGCTCCAGCCCTGCTGCCTATTAGCTGCTGACCTGGGTAGTACTTCCATTGGCCTCAGTTTCCTCATCTGTACAACAGAGCTGATAAACCCTGCCTCGCTCCCTCACAGGCCATGGGGAGACTTGGCTGAGCCTGGGGATATAAAGAAGCTCCCACAGTCCGCAGTCATATAGGAGGGGGGGTGATGGGTTCTCGGCCTCCTCACCCCCATTCCTGCACTCCCCCACCCCCTCACCCAAAGGTCCTGGGATCAGAGGTGAGTCCCTGAGCTGCAAGTCTATTTCTGGGCTCCATCTTGTCCCCCCCAGCACCAAGCCTAGAATTTCCAGGGAAGAGTTTAAGGCTCCTTAGGGGCCCAGAGCCCAGGAGGCCCAAAAACACCACAGGGCAGGCCTGGAAGGGCCAAGTCACCCCACTCAACCCTTGTCATTGGAGCAGGTCTCCTGGCCGCTGTTCAAGATCACACGCAAGTGGGATTTTTCTGGGTCAAGACGATGAGCCAGCTTTGCCATCCCTGGGGGTGGAGACACAGCCTCCCTCCTCCCCAGCAGCCCCGCACCACGTCCTCCTCCAGCCAGGAGAGCTGCAGACGAGTAAGAACTGCCCCTCACGGCCCCTCATGCCCCCTCACGGCCCCCACAACCCCCTCAAGCTGATGTGGGGCTTTTCTCTCTGAGCTCACTCCAGGAGGCAAGGGTGGGCCGGGTTTGGCATTTTTATCCCCATTTTATTTTATTTTATTTTTTTATTTTTTTATTTTTATTTTTTCCCCCCAAAGCCCCAGTGGATAGTTGTATGTCGTAGCTGCACATCCTTCTAGTTGCTGTATGTGGGACTCGGCCTCAGGATGAACGGAGAAGTGGTGCCTCGATGCGCACCCGGGATCCGAACCCGGGCCACCAGCATCGCAGTGCGCGCACTTAACCACCAAGCCACAGGGCCGGCCCTATCCCCATTTTAGAGGGAAGAAAACTGAAGTTTCAAGAAGAGAAGCAATCACACAAAAACTTATACAGGAATGTTCCCAGCAGCATTCTTCATAATAGCCAGAGAGCGGAAACAACCCGAATGTCCATCAACTGAGGAATGGATAGACAAAATGTGGTGTAGCCATACAGTAGAATGTTATCCAGCCATAAAAAGAAATGAAGTACTGATACATGCTACAACATAGATGAACCTTGAAATCATTATGTCAGGGGAAGAAACCAGGCCCAAAAGACCACACGTTGCATGATTCCATTCATGTGAAATGTCCAGAATAGGCAAATCCATAGAGACAGAAAGTAGATTAGTGGTTACCAGGGGCTGGGGGAGGGGAAAGTGGGGAGTGGCTTCTAATGGGAATAGAGTTTATTTTTGGGGTATTCAAAATGTTCTAAAATTGACTATGGTGAGATTGCACAACTCTGTGAATATACTAAAAACCACTGACTTGTCCCCCTTAAGCAGGTGAATTATATGGTATGTGAATTATATCCCAATAAAACTGTTACTGGAAAGGAAGGCAGGCAGCAGAGCGAGGAAAACATGGGATGCTGGGCCTGGCAGCACACTCCTAGGTGCCCCCTGGGTGAGGGTGGCAGGCAGTGGGGACCGAAGCTCTGCCTCCCTCTCTCCCGGGAGCAGGGCGGTCCCGGCCTGCCCACTGCACAGTCTTCCTAGGTCTGTATTGTGCTTGGCGGTGACAGCCCGTGCTGGGAGGTCCTGGAGCGGGGAGAGGAGGGGAGGAGGTGGAGGAGGGGCAAAGGCAGCCCACAGTGGTTGCCAGGGAGACGCAGCTGAGCCGGGCCCTGTTCGGGCCTCCCAACCCAAGGCCCCATGCAAAGGAAAGATGCACCAATTATCCAGAGTTAGAGTGGAGGGCAGCTGCCCTCCCTTCCCCTCCCAAAATGGACTCCCCCAAATGGGACAGGCAGCAGAGCGGAGGGGGACGGAATAACAGCCACAACAATAGGCGTTCATTCCCTCAAGCCCACACGACTCGCTGAGGCTGCACCCCCCACCCCATCATATCACCCCTCCCCCTGGAGAAGGGGGCCTGGGGAGAAAGCAGGGAGTTGGCCTTAGAGCAGGATTCAGGGCAAGAGGGGCAGATGAGGCAGCCTCCACCTGGCTGTGGGGTCTTCCCCCATCTCCTTCCTCTTTGGAAATTGGGGATTACAGAATCCCTCCTCCGAGAGCTCCTGTGAGGATGGGGTGGGATAGAATGTGGGAAGCACTGGGTAGTGCTGGGTAAAAGTTTGCTCCTCCCAGACAGGGCTGCTAAGTTGGGCATGAGGGGAAGAGGGAGTGGAGGGAAAGAGAGACCCAACTGAGCTGAGCAGAGCTCACCTTCCCTCTCCTCTTCCCTGCTTCCCCAAGGACTCACCCACCCACTAGGTCCCCGCCCCACCCTCAAAGCTTCATAGCTTCTCCTTTTATTTAATTCCTGAAACAGCCCTTTAAGCCTGGTGCCGTTATTACCCCATTTTTCAGACAAAGAAACGGAGGCTCAGAGAGGCTAAGTCACTCACTCAAGGCCACACAGCAATTAATACCTGAGCCAGACTCGAACCAGGGCAATCTGAGTCTGCAACCCCAGAGTGGGAAGTCAGGAGTCCTGGGTTCAGGCCCTGTATTCCTACTAACTTCCTTGTGACCTTGGACAGAGTCTCCCCTCTCTGGGCCCTGCCAGAGGCCTGGACTTGAAGGAGCGACGCAATGCCCAGCAGCCTGAGAGAGCAGGGAGAAGGGAACAAGGAGATGCAGAGCAAGCCTGAAGTTCAGACCCTTTCTCCACAAAGTTGCTGTGGAAAGGGGCAAGTGAAGATGGGGCTGTTATTGTGAGTGTCACATACAGTGCACACAGCAGGTAAGTGACAGAGCCCAGATTTGTCTGAAGGTAAACTCTGCTCTGCCTGTGAGGATAAATTCTGTTCCTAGTTCGGCCAAGAGGAGGCTGGAGTTTTCCCAAAAGAACTTTCCCTGAGAAACTAAAGGGGAAAATAAACTCCTCCAGGAGCGGAGAAACAGATGTGTTCCTACAACATTTGTCTCAACTCAAACAGCTAAAGCCCGGCCCCCCGGGGATTTGGTGTGCCCGTCTGGGGGCACCTCCTGCCCAGAATAACGCCCTTCAGAACTAGAAGTTGGAGGGTGAGAGGGCAGCTCGGGACCCAGACAGCTGGGTTTGAATCCTGGCTCTATGGTGCCCCAGTTGAGTGACCTCCTTCTCTGAGCCTCAGTTTCCTCATTTGTCAAATAGGGCTAATTGTTGCACCCTGTGCAGGCCATGGGAGGAGCCGAGGAGCTATGAGTGGGCATTGCCCTGTCCATGCATTTTCACTCTGACCCTCCCAGTCAAGCTCCTCTTCATTTCCCTGCATGAAGGCCAAACCCCAGCTGACTCGTGATTCCACAAACAAGGGAGGTAAAGAAACATCAGGGCTGTTCACAGGTAACCCCGAGGCCGACCGGCCGGTGACTCAGCCCTGTCAGCAGATGACCGTGGCCCTGGTGCTGGGGCTCCTCCAATTCTCAGCTCCTCCAAAAAGAACAGGGCAGGAAACGGCTGTCAGAGTCCTCCCTCGACCATGTGAATCCCTCTCATTCTGGGCAGATCAGGGAGAGGAAACTGGCTCTACCCCCCAGTGCTGTGTGACCTGGGGCAAGTGCCTGCCCCTCTCTGGGCCTCACTTTGCTCTTCGGCTACACAAATTGTCACTGGTCCAGATGACTAATGAGGGTCACTCCAACTGTCCTCTGAGGTTGTCAAACATACACACATCACTGAAAGAAACCTGAGTGCCAGGCACTGGGACAACACACATGAGAGGAGACAGCCCCGCACTTGGAGGGCCGGCAGTCCAGTGGGGGGAACAGACGGACCAGCTGAACAGTGTGGGAAGTCCTGATACGGCAAGAGTCATGGCTGCCATCTGTTGATTATTAACCACATGCCAAGAGGGTGCCCAGACCTTTGCCCCATTTCCCCATCTCGTCCTCACAACACTCCTATGCGACAATTACTATTATTATCCCCATTCTTCAGAAGAGTAAACTGAGGCTCAGAGAGGTGAAGACGCTGCTGGGGTCACACGGCTGCTGAGGGCAGCACTGGGGACGTTTAGGGATGCAGAAAGGCCTCTGGCAGGAGGCAGGGAGGGAGGACCAGCCTGTCCCTAAAGGGTCCTGTCCCCGCTCCCCGAGAAGGAAGCGCAGGGTCTAGGAAGAACTGGGGAGTCAGGGCTCAGGCTCTATTTCTGGCTTTGTGCTGACTCAGACCGTGACCTTGGGTGAGTCACTTGCCCGCTCTGACAAGCTTAAAAACAACACCCAATAAAAACGTCCCAGCCCCAAGCCCCCATTGTGGAGGAGCAGACAGGGGGAGGAAAGGATAAGGTGGCTCAAAAATGGGAAGGACAGGGCACACAGGATGACAGTGGCAGGGTTTTCTGAACATCAGGGTCTTGTCCATGGTGGGCCCTAGGAGGGCGAGGAAGCAGCCTCAGGACCACCAGACAGAGGCTGGCTCTTCCCCGCCCTCCCCCTCCCCCAGCCTCCCAGACACTCCTTAAAATACATCAGCGCCAAAGCTGCCCCAGCAGCTGGAGGTGACCTAATTAAACCTGGTTCTTCCCCCTCCCACAGCCACGTGTGTGTGTGCTCGCGCATGTGTGCGTGCGTGTGTGTGTGTGTGCGTGTGTATGGGAAAGGGCTGCCTCAGCTAATACTTGAGATTAATTGAGACCCTTGCACGCTCCTCCTTGTCACATGCTCGTGCTACCCCGGGGGCTGCTGTGATTAAGGCCTTTGGCATCAGTGGGGGTGTGGATGCCAGGATGGACACCGCGAGAGCCATGCTCACGTCCCAGCTCCACCAGGTTGTGTGACCCTGGGCAGGTCACTTTCCCACTCTAAGTCTCCCTAGAGAGAGGAACGGACCGGTCAAAGTGACACTGAAAGTGGCTGAGCTTGAACTCAAGTCAGCGTGACCCCAAAGCCCCCGAGCTTTCCAGCGCGCCATGCCACCCATCCTGGTGACCATCATTTCACTGGCTTTGGGGCAGGAAATGAGCCCCTCACTGCTTTTTGCCCCCTATCTTGCTTCTCTGCATGGACAAAGGTCCGAACTGCCCCAAGCCCCCTTCCCACCAGACACGGGGTCCTGGCCTGCTGGTTGTGACCAGTGGACGTGACCATGTCAGCCAGGCCCTGAGCGCCCTCTGCTGGTGCCACTCTGGGGGACCTGGCTCCAGACCAGCCTGCAGGGGTCCCCTCCCCACTAACCAGCTGTGTGGGACCCCCTTCCCCCAGTGCTGTCTAGGGAGCTCCCCTCCATGGCCAGTGGGCATCTGTGAACATTGCCCATCCGTCTTTCTCCAGGCCTGGGAGAGGCCTCTGTGGCCAAGACTGTCCTCTGGCCTCTCCCAGGCCCCTGTGCAGCCAGCTCCCGCTTACACCTGTCCTTTTTTTTTAGATCCAGAGGGGCGGGGCAGATATGAGAAATAGATGTTTTTGGGAAAAACTTCAAGGAAACAGTGTGGGGCAGTGGGGGGAGGCTGGGAGGAAGAAACATCCAGAATTTGGAGGACCCAGAAGCCTCTGGGACGGAGTCAGGTTTGGGGAACTGGCTCCCCATCCCCCAGGGGGCTGGAGACAGCCCCTTCCCAGGGAGAGGCCTCACCTGGAGCACAGCCAGGCGGGCACGGTGCCAGGCTCTCAGAGAGGTTGCCCACCCCCAACCAGGGCGCACTTCCTCCTCCCCTCCCCCAGCCCCAGCGGATGCAGCAGTTCACACTCTGTATTTATTATTGTTCTCGCTCTGCGTCCCCCTCCCCTCTCCCTGGGAAGTGTCTGCAGGCTGGCGGCTTGGCAGGAACCTGCTGTCTCCCTTGTGGGTGCCAGCATCGCCCCCTATCTCCGCTTGGACTCCATGTGCCAGGGTCAGGCCACTCAGGGACTTGGTGCTAGGCAGGCTGCCCGAGTCCCTGCATCCCGCAGAAGGGATCCAGCAGCCCCTGGCTTCTCAACCCTCCTTCCAGGCCGTGCCCTGCAAGGGTGGAGGTCAGAGGAGAGCAGGGGCAGGGAGAGGAGAGGCCTTGGGAGAGGCAAGAGCTCCAGGTGGAGGGGGCTCGGAGGCAAAAATAATAACATGAAACCACCGCTTTAAGCCAGTTAACACAATTATCCCATCATGTTGGGGAAGAAATCGAGTCAGGGTAAGTCAGCTGCTCCAGGTCCAACTGTCTGTCCTCCCCAGACGGTCCCTCCCCAACCCCAGCCCCAAATTCCAGGGAAAAGACCCAGTATGCTTCAGCTGCACTCTCCCTTTGGCATCTGGTCAGAGCGTGATTATTTCTCCAGTCATTTCTCTCCCCCTGGTTCCCAGACAGGAGGCTGCGGCTTGGCAGGTGTCTGCTGTTCTCTGCCTCTTGAGCCAGACATAAGTCTCAGACACACACACAGACACACTCACAGACACACGCTCTCTCACAGGGAGCCACACAGCCTCAGCTTCCCTTGGGGGCCCGAGAGAGGGAGGGCCGGTGGGCTCATCTACATATCCTCCTACATCCCCTCTGTAAACTGAACAAGGCTGGGCCAGCCCTCAGGAGGTGCCCACCTTCCTAGCCACCACCTCCCCCAATGTCACACCTCCCTCCTTGGCTCCTGCCAAAGCCAGTTTCTAGAGCCGGTGCGCCCTCCACCCTCATCTAGCCCCTTACCTCTCCCTGGCAGCTGCGGTCCGGGCACTGCCTCCGCAGCCGGCTTCAGCACCCCGCCTCTCTCCGGCGCCTGGAGCGGGCGAGCAGGGGACAGGTCTGAAAGATGTGCTGTGTGTATGACTCTGTGTGTGTGTCTGTGTGTGAGCATGCGGCACCTCAGGCCCCTCACTCACTCACACACGCCTTCCTCCTGACGTCAGGAAGAGCAGGAGGGAGGGACTGGGATGGGAATTTGTACTCCCTGCTTAAAGGGACATGGGGCCCTGTTGCCTCTTGCCCAGACACCCCCTCCTGAGTCAGGCACAGGCCGGGTGAGAGAGCGAGATGCGTCTCTCAGGGCCCTAAAGCTTCTTTTTTTGGAAAGTGGCTTTGATGGCCAGGCCAGGGTATAATTTGCCCTGCCAGGTGGGAGTAGCTGCTGAGGAATGCAGGGGAGGAAGGGGTGAGGACAGCGCTGCATTCCTGGCAATTAGAGAGCAAGTGGGGTGGTGAGTGTGTGTGAGCGTGTGTGAGAGTGTGTGGAGGTGGGAGGCCAGTCTTGGAGAACAGAGGCCACAGCAGAGAGGAGCCCTCCCCGAAGGTGCCCCAGACAAGGGTGAGGGGAGCCAGGTCCCCAGGAACTCTCAGGCCTTCCTCTCCCCTCTGGACCCTCAGAGTGTCCCCTGTCCTCCATTAGCACCGACACTGTG
Organism: Ceratotherium simum simum; assembly: GCF_057802395.1. Lineage (NCBI taxonomy): Eukaryota > Metazoa > Chordata > Mammalia > Perissodactyla > Rhinocerotidae > Ceratotherium > Ceratotherium simum. The sequence goes on from NC_141924.1 coordinate 9,066,414, forward strand.
CTCAGATCTGTCCTTCACTTGGCTCTGAGATCAGTGTGAGTGAATGAATGTGGTGAACTCACCTCTTTGGCCCACACTAGGCCCTTGAGGTATTTCTATTGAATTGACTTGGAGAGGACCCTGAGGGGGTGATAAGCTTGCTACACACACACACACACACACACACACACACACACACAGAGCCTGGGAGGCTCTCCTGGAGAGAGCCCGGTTTCCACATCAGACAAGCCCTGGGTGTAAATCCGAGCTCCAGAACTTCCAAGCTGTGTGACCTTGGACAAGTCGCTTAGGACTCTGATCCTCCACAACCTCGTCTGTAGAGTAAGGAAGAGAAGGCTGTTGGGGACTCCTCTGCAATAGTATGTAAGCCCCAGGCCTGCTGGAGGAGGCCTCCACAGAGGACCTTCTCTTCTTTCTTCCCGTCCCTTCTTGTCAGCCTCAGCTTGGAAAGAAGGAAGTCACCCCCTCAGATACCCTTAGTACTACTGAGGCAGGCCGGCATTTTCAAAAGATGTCTTATTTTTTTTTTTTTAAGATTTTATTTATTTATTTTCCCCCCAAAACCCAAGTAGATAGTTGTATGTCATAGCTGCACATCCTTCTAGTTGCTGTATGTGGGCCGCGGCCTCAGCATGGCCCGGACAAGCGGTGCCTCGGTGCGCGCCCAGGATCCGAACCCGGGCCACCAGCAGCGGAGCGCGCGCACTTAACCGCTAAGCCGCGGGGCCGGCCCAAAAGATGTCTTATTAAAATAAAAAGGACGAGGGATTTAAAAGGGAAACAATCAAGAAAAATACAAATAACTAATAAAAATAGCTGGTAAGATGCATTGAGGGCTTCCCACCTGTCAGGCAACCTGCTTTGCCCTCATTTAAAGCTCAAAACAGTCCAATAATTTATTATTAGCATCGCTATTTTGTGGGTGAGGACATAGAGGCTCAGGCAGGAGGAGTGACTTGCCTGCGTTCATTACTTGGTCAGAGGCATATTTGAGCTAGCACCATCCAACACCACCACATATCCCTGCCCTTCCAGAACCTTCCAGAACAATCTGCCTCACACAGTCTAGGTTTCTGATTCTACAAGAGCGATGGTGATACATGTTGCCTGTTGTTACCTGAGGCCCGTAGTTCTGATTCTCTTCCACCTGGTCTGAAGACCCTGCCCAGAGGAAACTCCCCCCTTTAAATCCTCCTCTTCCTTCTTTGCCTTCCTGTCTTCCAAAGATAATAGTTTTCAAAGTGCCCTCACAGGCATCATCTCGCTTGCTTCTTATAACAACTCTGTGAGGTTTACCTGGATGAGGAAACAGCCTGGGAAGATGGTGGGGCTTCACTGAGTCACCCGGCTCAGAAGTGACAGAGAGATGGAGTGGGGGCCTGAGCCCTGGGCTGAGGACTCATGATCTTCACACTCCAGGAGAAGGGCAGGGGCCGTTGTGGCCGCCTAGATTCTCCCTGCCCACCACCCACTGTCCTTTCTACTGGGAACTGCCTCCCTGCCTTTGCCTAGGGAGTGCCCTCTCCCCTCTCTTGGTCCACAGGACCCCCAGCTGAGGCCCGACCAATCAGAGCCAGTGTCAGGACTTGGGCTGGCATGTTTTTTTTCGTGTGTGTGAGGAGGACCAGCCCTGAGCTAACATCCAATGCCAATCCTCCTCTTTTTTGCTGAGGAAGACTGGCCCTGGGCTAACATCCGTGCCCATCTTCCTCCACTTTATCTGGGACGCTGCCACAGCGTGGCTTAAACAGGCGATGCGTCGGTGGGCACCCAGGATCCGAACTGGCGAACCCCGGGCCGCCGCAGTGGAGGGCACGCACTTAGCTTGCGTCACCAGCTGGCCCCCTGGGCTGGCATGTTGATGCCGAGGTCGGCTCTTCTCCCTGTGGCTCCTGAGTTGGTAGAGCACTGGCCTTGGGCTGTTGGTGGCCAAGCGAAGGATTACAAATTGACAGGCCAGCAGATGGAAGTGGCCAGGGAGGACTTCTCTGAGGTGATGATGTTTAACCTCAGCCCCAAGTGACAAGAAGGAGCCAGACTAGCCAGAATCTAGAGAGAAAACATTGTGGGAAGAGGGGACAGTTGGTCAGAAGGTCCTCCGGTGGGTGTGAGCTCCGGTGTGCCAGAGGAAGAGGAAGGAGGCTCGTGTGGCTGTTGGGGGTGAGGGAAGCATGAGGTACAATACGAAACTGGAGACCAGGAGGCACGACCTCCAGGCCAGTTCTGAGGAGTTGAGGCCTGGTCTGCTGTGGACAAGGCCAAGGCCAGAGCTGAGGGCCTCACCCCTCCCTTCACATCCAGCCTTCTTTCCCTGAGGCCCCTCCTGCTGGCTGGCAAACATGTGCCCTGGCTGCCAGGCAGCCGGAGAGCCATGAATGAAGGAGGCTGGGCCGAGGTTTGAAGTAGTGTTATGATTATTGTCGACAAGGAGGCGAGGGCACAGCTGTTCATTCAGGAAATGAGCAGCCCGTGGCACCACCCACCCACCCACCAGCAGCTGAGTAACAAAGAAATTGTCTGCTTGAAACCAGGGGCTCGGTGCAGGCTATTTTTGTGAAAAGCTGAGAATTCAAAAGCTCATCTCCTCGAAAGCCTCCCTCGGCTTGGAGAAGCTGCAGAGGTGGGGCAGAGCAGAGCAGCTCATGAATGCTATTGATTCCATCCATGTTGTAATTCCCACTCCATTATTGACTGTCAGCCTAGCAAAAGGGCAGTCCTTGAATCCACATAACCCTTTAAGGGCCATACATCCCTCAGGTATCGGTGCCACTTGACAGATGCGGAAACTCAGGCACAGAGAGGTTAAGAAACTTGCCTAGCATCACCCAGCTGGTAATGGAGCTGGGATTAAAACACAGGGATTCTGGCTTCATTACACTCTTAGTCTTTCTGCTACACCACACTGCCTTTGAAACTTCTCTTCAGTTCCCTGGATGCTCATCTCCTGCACTGTGGGACTTGTCTCCAGCCCGTATTAAGGATTTTGCCCAGTAAATCAGAATGGTCCTTCCTTCCCCTCTCCTTGTCCCCCAGTCGTCTTCTCCAATCTGACTACTGCTCTTCTGCCAGAAAAGATCTTTTTCTGCAGCTCTGACCACATCATTTGTTCATTCATTCGTACATTCAACAGATATTTATTGGCTACTTACCATGTGCCAGATGGTCTAGGCTGGAATTCAGCAACGAACAAGACAGATACCCACCTTGAGTTTACGAAGCTCATGTCTTATCTAGGAAGAGACACAGTACAAAGTATACAAGCAAATAAACATATAATCACAAATTATGAAGACAAGCAGAGTGAGACGAAGGAGACCAGCAGGGCAGAGACCACCTGCTGAGGATCACTCTGAGAAGGCACCCTGTAAGCTGAGCCCAAGGGATGAGAAGGATCGAGCCTTGCAAAAAGAAGGAGAAAAGTCTTTCCCAAAGAGGGAACAGCATGGTGAACTCTCAGAGGCAGGAAAGAACTCTGCACGTTCAAGGAATTTCAGGTCACCCATGTGGCTGGAGTAGGGAGCAGGAGGAGGGCAGGGGCCGCATTGGGTGGTGTTGGGGGGCCTGGCAAGAGGCCTGCTCTCGTCTGAAATGAGATGGGAAGGCACGACATGCTCCTGCCTCCAAACTATTGCTGGCAGCCTCGCAGCCTCGTCTAGGGTAATGATCAACGCAGGCAGGAGAACGGAGGGGTCCCTGGCTTTGGCCCAGGGGCTGGAGCCAGCCCTTTGGCCCACGGGTGAGGGTCTCCTTGTGCTGTAGCTGCCCTCAAGTCACCGGGAGGAGCTCTCTGTGATGGGGTGACGGGGTCCCTGGCCTGCAGCCGGCCTCCCATGCACCCTGCCCTGAGGACCTGGGGCTGGAGCAGCCAGGCTGACCCCCAGCTGACCCAGGGCTGGGATGGGCTGTGAGCTAGGCCTCCGTCAGCCATCTGTCCACACATGCACACTCCTGAACACCCGGGGCCGTGGGCCTCCAGCCTTCGCAACACTTACGGCTCACCTCCCTCTTCAGCTTCTGGGTAGGCCCTCCCTGACTACCCTGGCTAGAGCGGCAGTCCCCACTCACTGGCTATCACGTGATTCATGTGACTCCTCTCGACAGCAATGCCTGAAATGATCTCCTGCATCTGTTGGTTTCCTGTTTCCCCTTGGTCCCCCTCCCCGGGAGACAAGTCCCCAGAGCAGGGCCTCCTGCACAGCGGCCCCAACAAACACCTGTTGATTTCTGTACTTTGCTTTTGGCTCAAGCCAGAACAGAGAGCCACATCCCGGACGCTTTCTGTAGGTCCCTTCTAGAACCACCGGTCCCAGCGGCACTGCAGCGCTGCCTTTGCCTCCATGGAGGGGCATTTTAAAAAGGCCCAAACGAGAATGGTTCCCGGGCCTGTTCAGACACTGTCAAGGGCATTGTTCTGGGGCCGGCCCCGTGGCTTAGCGGTTAAGTGCACGTGCTCCACTACTGGCAGCCCGGGTTCGGATCCCGGGCATGCACCAACGCACTGCTGCTCCGGCCATGCTGAGGCCACGTCCCACATACAGCAACTAGAAGGATGTGCAACTGTGACATACAACTATCTACTGGAGCTTTGGGGGGAAAAAAGGAGGAGGATTGGCAATAGATGTTAGCTCAGAGCTGGTCTTCCTCAGCAAAAAGAAGAGGATTAGCATGGATGTTAGCTCAGGGCTGATCTTCCTCACAAAAAAAAAAAGGGGGCATCGTTCTGCTCCTCAGAACCTCCATTCCTTTTTTTTTTTTTTTGCTAAGGAAGGATCACCCTGAGCTAACATCTGTTGCCAATCTTCCTCTTTTTTGCTTGAGGAAGATTAGCCCTGAGCTAACATCTGTGCCAGTCTTCTGTTTTGTCTGTGGGTTGCTGCCACAGTATGGCTGACGAGTGGTGTTGGTCCACGCCCAAGATCCAAATCCGCAAACCCGGGCCGCCAAAGTGGAACACGCCAAATTTAACCACTATGCCACCGGGCCAGCCCCTCTCCATTCCTTGAGAACCTAGAGTAAGCCCTTTGAGGGCTCAGAATCAAGAAAATCTGGACCTACTCCCACCCCTGGTTAGTTTCCATATTGTGATGGAAAATGTTTTTCTCCTTGCTGTGGCTGTTAGAAAGCTTGGAACCGAATTCTTCTTCCACCACCAGCAAGTTTACAGGACCATGCACATCCCAGGGCTAATCTTTTCTTTTCATCCTTTCATTTAATCATCCGACAAATATTTGTCCTGGACTTATTGTGTGCCTGGAACTTTTCTAGGTACTGGGGAATCAACAGGGAACAAAATCCTTGTCTTTGTGACACTTACAGTCAAGAAGAGGGAGAGAGATCATAAAACAACCAAATAAATGATTATGTCGTATGTCGGGAGGCAATAGATGCTGTAGAACAGAGAAGTGGGGTAGGGAGTGGGGGGTGGTGTTGGGTGGTCTGTAAATTAAAAGGGGGTGGGGGTGGGGAGTGCGTCAGGGAAAGCGTCACTGGGGTGACAGTAAAACAACGACCTGGAGGAGGCAAGAAGGAAAGACATGAGGATGGTGACAGGAAGAGTGTTCCAGGGAGAGGGAACAGCACCAAGCAGAGGCCTTGAGTGGGGAGTGTGCTTGGGGTGTCAGAAACAGCCACCAGGCAGAGGAATGGGGCATGCTGTAGGAGAGGTAATGGGTGGGGGACCCCCAAGGGCTATGAAGGCTGTCCTAAGGACTGGCTCTTCCCCCAAATGAGATGGAGCACTGCAGGGTCCAGACGGGAGGACTGAGAATTTCAGAGCAACATTTTACAGCATCTCTCTGGCTTCTGTGCTGAGTATAGACTGTGGGGGATGAGAACAGGATGAGGAAGCCAGGGCAGAGGCTGCTGCAGGGGCCCAATGAGGGGTGAGGGTGGCTGGGACCCAAGAGTAGCAGAGGAGGTGATGGGGAGGATTTGGATTCTGGATGCATTTTGGAGGTAGAAACAACAGGATTTTTTCAAGGGTTCATGGAGGGTGTGAGAGAGAAAGAGGAGTCAAGGATGACTCCCAGGTTTTGGCCTGAGCAACAGGAAGAATGGAGAAGTCATTTTCTAAGACAGGGAGACTGTTGAAGGGGGAAGAAGAGTATCCTCTACCCACTCTGGGTGCTTTCTGGCTGGGCTACAAATTAAATCAACATGAGCCCGAATAGCAGGAGAAAATCAAACAAAGTTTAATAACATGTATACATGGGAGAAACTCAGAAAATAGAAACCAAGCAACTCGTTGTTCTGACTAAGCTGCTCACTTAAGTATTTTCATCCAAAGGCGAGGAGGGTGCTGAGGGGTAGTGGTTTGGGATTCCAGAGGGGAAGAAGACAATTCACATGGAGATGGAAATGCAAAAGTTTGTCAGACAACTCTTTACAGGCCCACCTATAGAGAATGTGGCTGGAGAGACAGAATTTTTGATAAGATGGGCTTGTTGGTGCCTTTCTTGTCGCATCTGTTTTACATTATACTACAGCTATCATATGGTAGTGGCTCCTTCCTGAAACAGGCCTTCTATGTTAAATTCTTTAGGCAGTTAATGGGGGAGGTTAAATGTCCATCAGAGAAAATAATCAAGGTAGGGCCAGCCCCGTGGCTTGGTGGTTAAGTGCATGCGCTCCGATTCTGGTGGCCCGGGTTCGGATCCCGGGCGCGCACCGAGGCACCACTTCTCCCTCCATCCTGAGGCCGGGTCCCACATGCAGCAACTAGAAGGATGTGCAGCTATGACATACAGCTATCTACTGGGGCTTTGGGGGGAAAAATAAATAAATAAAATCTTTAAAAAAAAAAAAAAGAAAATAATCAAGGTAAAGAGACATTTTTTTTTTTTTTGTGAGGAGGTCAGCCCTATGCTAACATCTGCCAATCCTCCTCTTTTTTTGCTGAGAAAGACGGCCCTGGGCTAACATCTGTGCCCATCTTCCTCCACTTTATATGGGACGCCGCCACAGCATGGCTTGCCAAGCAGTGCGTTGGTGCGCGCCCGGGATCCAAACCAGCGAACCCCGGGCCGCCGCAGCGGAGCGCACGCACTTAACCGCTTGCGCCACCGGGCCGGCCCCAAGAGACATATTTTGATGTGGCCAATTTTGATCTCCCACACTATGATAGGAGCAGGTTGGCGGGGTACAGATGACCAGGAGCTCCATTCTGGCTCAGGTCAAGCTTGGGTCGCCAAGTGGAGATGGGGAGCAGGCAGGTGGACATATGAATCTGGCACTGGGGGAGAGGGCTGGCTGGAGATGGACATGTGGGAGCCATTGGTGGATGGATGCTGCTCAAGGCCAGGAGGTCCCAGGAGGTCACCAGGCATGCACATAGACTGCAGAGGTGAGCCCTGAGGCCTGCAGACATTTAGAGGTGCGGGGAGGAGTCCATGAAGTTGGGGGAGGATCTGGTGAGCATGGGCTCCTGGAAACCACGTAGAAAGAGGGTGTGAAGGAGGAGAACTACCACTGGATTTGGCATCATGGAGGCCATTAGTGACCTTGAGAAAGCTGTTTGGGCTGAGAGGTAGGGCCAAAAACCTGCCTGGCACAGGTTGAAGAGAGAACAAGAAGAGACGATTTGGAAAGAGCAAATGCAGATGACTCCCTCAAGCAATTTTGCTGGTAAAGGATGCAGAAAATGGGGCACTAGCTGGAGGGAAAGGGGGCTGACAAAGGTTTTTTTTTTAAGATCTGAAAAAGTCTTAATTGCTCTTTTAATTTAAATTTTATTCATTTTTCAATAGGAAATATATTCCCATGATCTCAAGCATCAAAGATTCCAAAGGGCATTTGGTAAAAAATTCTCCCTCCTATCCTGTCCCTCGCCCACACCCCCGGCCATTCAGTTCCTCACCCTGGAGGCAACCAGTGTCATCAGTTGCTGGTGTACCTGCTCAGAGCATGCACGGACACATGCAAAGTATTATTTTTCTCCTTTTTTTACACAAATGGTAATGTCCCACACACACTGCTGTGACCTGCATTTTTATACTTAATAATGTATCTTGAATATCACTCTATATCAATACACAAAGAGCATTCTCATTCTTTTTTGTGGCTTCATATTAGTCCATTGTATGATATACTGTATATATTTTTTTATCCAGTCCTCCACTGATAGACAATCATTTGAGATCGGTTCATTACTATCTCCATTTTGCAGAGAGGCAGCTAAGGCCCGGGGAGGTTCATCGGCTTTGCCACAGTTGCTCAGCTGGTGCGCTGTGGCGTGGGAACTCCATGCCCTTACCCACCCACTTGACTCTCCTCCTCCTCCTCCTCCTGGGTTTAGTTTCCAACCCCTATTTCTCCCGCACTCCTACGCTCTTAGCAAGTATTTTGCTATCCTTTTGTTCATTCAAATAACACATATTTACAAGCCCTGACCATCTGCCAGGCACAAGGCTAGGCCAAGACGATGTGGAGGGACACGACAGAGAAGTCCTGTGCTGTCGAGGAGCTTGCAGACTAAGTCTTTGTGTGTTTTTGTAAGCCACCTCACTTCCAGGGAATGATGCAGACAGTTAATAAAGAAGGCTGGTCCCTGTTTTTACTAATGAGGAAACCGAACATGCCAACAACTCCCTGTCGCAATCGTGCGAGCCGAATACTGTAAAAGAAGCCTGGGAACCCCAGACACTGAACTCTGCGATGCCGGCCCCTCCCCCAGCCTGGCCCTCCTCCAGTTTCCCATCTCAGTGAAAGGCCCACCACCCAGCCAGTGGCCACAGCTCTCAGCGCTGGCTCCTTCCACTTCCATCCCCAGGTTATCCACCCTGTCACTGAGACCATCCCCTGGAGACCTCTGGACTCTGCCCAACTTTGCTCTCCACGGCTACCAGGAGAGTAGGCTACCAAGAGTAGGCTCGCTCAGGCCTACTCTTACAGGACCCACCCAATAACGTCCTTCTTGGTCTTCTTGTCTTCATCCCAGCCCCTTCCCGTCCACTGTCCATCCAGCTGATGTGTCACTGTGTCATTTCCCTGTTCTAACCTTGGAAGGCTTCCCTTTGCTGACCTCGGGCTAATGTTGTGGCACGACCCAGTGTTTAGGAGGATCATGGGCTCTGGAGCCTGAATCCCAGCTCTGCCACTAATTAGCTGTGTGACCTTGAATGACCTACTTAACCTCTCTTTGCTTTAAATGAGGTGAAATGAGATAATGAGATAAATGAGAATGATAAATGATAATGAGACAAATTAGCTAATGATAATAATAGCCCCCACCTTATATAGCTGTTGTGAGGATTAAAAGTTTATGAATATTATACTGATAAGGCCCTTAGGGCTGGCCTCATGGCTTAGCGGTTAAGTTCACGCGCTCTCATACTGGCAGCCCGGGTTCGGATCCCAGGTGTGCACCAAAGCACCGCTTCTCCGGCCATGCTGAGGCCGCGTCCCACATACAGCAACTAGAAGGATGTGCAACTGTGACGTACAACTATCTACTGGGGCTTTGGGGAAAAAAAAATTAAAAAGAAAAAAAGGCCCTTGGGATCTGGATCCTGCTTAGTTCTCCAGTTTCACCAATTCACATCTCCCCTATAAATCAGCTAAAATACTTTTGATTCCCTGAGAGCGTCAAATTCTCTCTCTCTCTCTCTGTCCTCTCCCCAACCCCTCTGAGCTGAAGCTGGGCCGGGGACCAGTTCTTCTTCCCCATTGAATCTCTAACAGCTGGGCACATGGTATGTTGAATGAATGAATGAAAGAATGTGAAAATGAATGATTGAATTTGGGTTCTGATGGATGAGTAGGAGTTTTCCAGGTAAAGAAGTGTTCAAGGCAGGGCTATAAAAGGGCTTGCTCTATCTGAAGCTTGGTACCTGTGGGGTTACTGTAAATATTCAATAAGAACGTGATTACCATGGGCCGGCCCCGTGGTTTAGCGGTTAAGTGCGCACGCTCTGCTGCTGGCGGCCCGGGCTCTGATCCCAGGCGCACACCGACGCACCGCTTCTCCGGCCATGCTGAGGCCGCGTCCCACATGCAGCAACTAGAAGGATGTGCAACTATGACATACGACTATCTACTGGGGCTTTGGGGAAATAAATAAATAAAAAAAAATCATTAAAAAAAAAAAAAAAAGAACGTGATTACCAGGGCCGGCCCAGTGGCGTAGTGGTTAAGTGTGCATGCTCTGCTTCAGTGGCCCGAGGGTTCACAGGTTCGGATCCCGGGTGCGCACTGACCCACCGCTCATCAAGCCATGCTGTGGCAGCATCCTGTATAAGGTAGAGGAAGATGGGCACGGATGTTAGCCCAGGGCCGATCTTCTTCGGCAAAAAGAGGACGCTTGGCATCGGATGTTAGCTCAGGGCTGATCTTCCTCACACTCACACAAAAAAGAACATGATTACCTTTTGACCTTGTTCCCAACACAGACACAGATGAAAAGAAGTTAATCTTGTCAATTTGCTGTCTTCTTGTTTAACCTGAGGGGTAATTCAAGGGTCACAAGGGTTTTTGAGCTTCTTTTACAGAAGAAAGAGAATGGTTCAAAGATCACCAGATAACCAGCCCCCCAGCTGCCGTTGACGCCCAGAAGTCAGATTGCCCAGGGGCTTATCTGAAGTGAAAGAAACACGGATTACCCTTTTGTTTCTCTGAAACTCCTCCTCCCCAGCCCCTTAGCTCGATAAAACCCCCTGCTTTCTTCTCTTGTTAAGGCGTATTTGAGAGACTCTATCCTCCTGTCTTCTCATTTTGGCCAATTCGAATAAACCTTTCTCCATCTCTAAGCACAAATGCCTCAGTGATCGGCTTACTGCGCACTGGGCACACAAATTTGAGATTAAGCAGTTTGGTATCACACACTCGGGGCTGGAGGCTCCCAGTGTCTGGAGGACAAAAGGAAAGTGAGGCTGGAGAGGAAGGCTGGGTTCAGTCTAGACCTTTCTGTGACAGTGTGGAGGTTGCTTGCAGGAGAGACTGAGACCAGGAGCTGGGGTGTGTGGCTAAACTTCAGAGGAGCAATGAAGAAGCCCCAACCAGGGCAGTAGCAGTGGGAATGAAATGAAGAGGGAGGATTTGAGAGATATTTGAGAGAAATAATTTATATAATCTCCTAAACACTTTTACCAAATGCCTCCTAAGAATGATGTTAGGGGATTGTGGGAATAAAAAGCTGAAGTAGCACTTTCTCTTGTCATCAAGTAGCTCAAATCCTAGGAGAGAGAGATAAACGTATAAATAAAAATATAGATGCAGGGAAGGCCAAATTCAGTATTACTACAGCCAGTCTCATGGAGAGATCTCTGTAAAGAGATCAGCAAATTAAAGCACTATGCATTTCTGAGTGTCTCTGTCATCTACGCAAACCTCTCTCTCTTTTTTTTTTTTTGTGAGAAAGATCTGCCCTGTGCTAACATCTGCCAATCCTCCTTTTTTTTGCTGAGGAAGACTGGCCCTGGGCTAACATCCGTGCCCATCTTCCAACACTTTATACGGGATGCTGCCACAGCATGGCTTGCTGCCACAGCATGGCTTGCCAAGTGGTGCGTTGCTGTGCGCTGGGGGTCTGAGCCGGCGAACCACGGGCTGCCGCATCTGAGCGCACGCACTTAACCGCTTGCGCCACCCGGCCGCCCCCCCAACCTCTTTTTAAGTTTTCAAATTTTTATTTGGTTAAAACACACTACCTAGAGGCAGTGTGGTGTTGAGGTTTAGACAGGGCCCACTTCTATCACTTAGCAGCCCGTGATTTTGGACAAGTTATTGAGTTCTCTCAGCCCATGTTAGCTATCATATGAAGATGAATGGTACTGGAACATGGGGGAGAGAGAACAAGATGGGGCTGGAGGCCTGGGTAGCGGCAGGGCAGATCCTGCAGGGCCTTGTGAGCTACCACAAAGGTTTTGGACTTTATTATTAGTTCAGTGAGAAGCCACTGAGGTTGTGTTTTGTGCCAATTTATTATCACTTTTCAATTGAGATGTAATCTGCCTACGATTAAATGTGAAGATCTTAAGTGTTGAATTCAATGAGGTTTCAAAATTGTATACAACTGCGTAAGAAAATACAGAATATTTCTATCACCGCAGAAAGGCCCCGCCTGCCCCTTTCCAGTCAATTCTGCCCGTCTCCAGAGTACTGAAGGGTCTAAGCCGATTGTGTTTGCGTTTTCAAAGGATCACTCTGGCTGCGGCGCACGGGACGGCCTGGACCAGCAACAACAGAATGTCACAGGCCAGACGAGAGATGACGGGATTGCCCCGAGGTCGCCTAGCAACCAGAAAGTGTTGTCTGTGGGTTGACCGCTCCGCGAGGGCGGAAAGGGGAAGCCCCGCCCCCCAGGCCCCGCCCACCACGCTCCGTCAAGAGCCAGTAGGCAGCCCCGCCCCGCGCGAGGGGGCGGGCAGAGGTTTCTTATTGGTCGGTTCTCCGGAAGCGACGGGATTCGTAATCTCGGGGAAAGTCTCGCCGCTGCCGGCTGCGTGTGGGTGCGCGGTGCGTGGTGGCGGCGTGTGGCGAGTGGCCCTGTGGCGCGTGGCGGGCAGGGGCGGGGCCGCGCGTCCCCGCGCTGGACCGACGGAACCTCCCGTGAGCCTCAGTTTCCTCTCTTTGCAGTAGCGGAGCATGCTGCGCCCGGGGTATTCCACGCTCTACCGTGCAGCTGCGCTACCGGTCTGGGGTGGGGGGCCTCAGCGATTGGGACGGGACGGAGGGGGCTCGGGGATCCTCACCGCCCCAGGCCCCGGTGCGTGACTGACCCTCCCGTTCCCAGAGCGCCCAGCGCAGGCCGCGATGTTCGTCCTGGTGGAGATGGTGGACACCGTGCGGATCCCCCCGTGGCAGTTTGAGAGGAAGCTCAACGACTCCATTGCCGAGGAGCTGAACAAGAAGTTGGCCAACAAGGTACTGGGCCCACGGGGTAGCTGGCAGGCCCTGGCACGGGAGGGCCCAACACTGCCCACCTGCCCGCTTCAGGCCTGGCCTTGGTCATGTCAAGCCTTGGCCTTGAGCAAGTAGCTTAACGTCTCAGAACACGGTTTCCTCACCCGTGCGTGGGATGGGGGTAATCCTTACCCACAAGGGTGTTGGAGGGAATCAAAAGAGAAATTGGGTTTGAAAAAGGCCGTTGTAACTGAGAGGTGCTAGATTCCACACTTAGAGATTACTTTGCAATCTTAGGCAAGTCATTTACCCCCTCTGGGCCTCAGTTTCCATTTGTAAAATGGAAATAAAAATTGCTGTCCAACCATGCCTTGTTTTTGTGAAGATGGAGGGTAGTTTAGAGTTAACCAATAGGAGATTTATCCATTCATTCCTGCAAGAAAATATTTGTGCACCCTCTATGTGCCAGGCCTGCACACCCTACTGCCAGCTCGTCAGAGGCCTTGCCACTGCCTTTTCTGTCGTCAGCCTCCCTCCTCAGTTATTCTGTGCCATGTTACTCTTTCCTTCTTTGCACTTATACACTCTATGTTCTTATTTGTTGATTTGGTTATTGTTTTTCTCTTTCCTCTGCATTTGTTTATTTGGTTATTGTTTTTCTCTTTCCTCTGCATGAGGGTAGAGACCTTTCCCCACAGTATTCCCCATATTTAGGCAGAGCCTGGCACAGAGTAGATGTTCCATGATTGTCTGTTGATCGAGTGAATGAAACAGACAAGATTCTGCCCTGTAGTATGGTGGGAGAGCAGATATGAATGAGAGGGTCCCACAATTGAGCGCGTGATGACAAGTAGAGGTAAATGCTGCAAAAGATAGGTATCCACAAGCCTGTGGAACGAAGAAACTTCACCTACGATGAGGGAGACAAGTGGCTTTGTTAGGGAGGTGGCACTTGTGCTTGAGCTGAGATCTGATGGAAAAACTAACTAGGGAATTCATTTTTGGGGGGTGGGAGGAGGCTGGGCAGAGAGAAGAGCTGTGCAAGCAGAGGAAACAAAGGCCCTGTGGCAGGAGGAACTATTACACCATCACAGCATGGTGGAGGCTGGTGTGCCCTGGGCAGAGGGAGAGAGGGGAGGGCAGGCTGGAAGGGTGGCAGGAGCCAGGCTGCACAGGGCCTGCAGGACTTCATGGGAGTATTGGTCTTTATTCATAGAACAGTGGGAGGTGATAGGCTGAGAAGGAGCCAGCAGGAGGAAGATTGGCTGTCTTTCTACAGAAGGCAGGTCCCTTCCATAGAAGCTGAGGTCACAGAAGGAGGGTGTCCAGATCTGGGGAGTTGTTGGTGGGGAGAACTCACGGAGTCCTTAGTGGATGGCTTCTAGTAGCTTTGTGAGGTAGAAGGCGAGGGGTCTGTGGGGAGATGAAGTGTGAACATCGTGGAGAGACAAGGTGTGAAGAGTCCAGGAAGGGAATGCAGTCCCTTTGGGGCACAGGTCCTTCAGTGACCTCTTCAGACAAGTCTTCCTGTATTTGAGGTACTGAGTCACTGAGAGGAGGCCACACAGAAGAGGCCTATGGTCCAGCCAGGCTCTGTGCCTCATCGCTGTGATGTCTGGCCAGGACTCCGAGTTCCCTGAGCTTCTTGCTAATCCTTGAATGGTCCTGCAAGGTCTCTGATTGGGAGGTGATGACACTGGTGGCAGATAAGCGGACACCAAGTGGACAGTTGTTTAGAGCACCGTGGGGTGGGGATGGGGCATGGGCTCTTCTCTGCCCAGTCTCAGGGCCTTGGCCATGTGTCACTCTTCCAGCCTCAGTCTCTGTGGCCACATCTGTGTGAGCAGAATGGAGATCAGCTGTGGTTCTGACGCTCACTGGGCTGTGGGCTCCAGTAGGGACTTGGGGACGTTGGAAAGTGTAGTTTAACCAGGCTTCCCCTACTACTGATCTGTACTAGTAACAGCAGTGATCCTTGATCGGTGATTATTATTTCTAGCATGTGAGCCAGGTACTGGGATAGGGGCTTCACATCCGTTCTCCCTCTTTATTTAACAACCCTGCAGCCTGGTTTGTCCATTTTTGCAGATGAGGAAACTGAGGCTCAGAGAAGGACCTTGGAGGTCACACAGTAAGTGGTGGAGCTGGCACTGTGAGCTGGATCTGCCTTGTCAGAAAAGGCCCTGCTCTTCCCAGAGCTCTGCATCCTTCCAGGGTTTCTTCCCCGTGGTCACCTCAGGCAGTGTCCCAGCTCACTTCCCACTGTAGAACGGGGATAGCCAGACCTGCAATGTGGTGGTGACAGTCTCAGGAGAGACGCCTGAGAGCTGGGCCTCGGGGTCACTGTGTATGTGCGTACACGGACGCACACAGGTTGTGTACAACGTGGGACTCTGCATCTGTCTGTTCGACATCACCAAGCTGGAAGACGCCTACGTGTTCCCGGGGGACGGCGCGTCACACACCAAAGGTGGGTGCCCTCTCCTCCTGGGGCATTGGGTTTCTTGGGGCTCAGTTTTCGGTGGTGGGAGTCCTGGTCTGGGTGTTGGGAGATCTGAGGCCTAGTCCTGACTCTGCCAGGAATTGACTGGGTGACAATGGGCAGAATCCTCCCTTCTCTGGGCCTCGGTTTCCCATCTCTAAGAAACGGGAGGTGGACAAGGTGATTCTCAAGGCCCCTCCAGCTCTCAGATTGTGTCTCTGTGTCTGTGCCGCCTTTGGTCTCGTCTGTTACTGAGCCCTGCTCTGCCTGGCGCTCAGGCTGCTCAGTCTGGTGGGAGGTGGTGGCCAGATAGTCGAAGACACTTGGAGTGATCACTGCTAGATGAGAAGTGTGGCGAACAGAGGGAAGCGCACTGCCCCTCCTGGGGAGGAGGCTGGTTGGGGGTGGGGGGCTTTGAGGGGCACTAGGATATAATGGTTAAAAGTGTGGCCTCTGGGTTTAAATCCCAACTCTGCCACTTATTTGCTGTGTGTCCTGAGCAGAATATGTAACCTCTGTGTGCCTCTGTTTCCTCATCTGTCAAATGCAGTTGACAGTAGATTCTATATTACAGGGCTGTTATGAGGATTACTAAATTAATATGTGCCAAGCTCTTAGAACAGGACCTTGGCACATTGCGAGTGCTCAACGGCTTATCCATTTGAATTGTTTCTCCTGGTTCTGTGGGTCAGTGAGGTGGTATTCTTCTGGGCTGGCTTGGCAAGGGCTGGATGGTGCAGGGTGGCCTCACGTGTCTGGTGGTTGGCAGACTGGTTGGTTGGGGGCCTCGGCTGGGATGGCTCATCTCTGCTCCAAGTGATCTTATCTTTCAGTTGGCGAGACTGGGCGCCTGAGTTTTCAAGCCTCTGCTTCTGTCCCATTGGCCGAAGCAGGTCACATGTCTGAGGCCAGAGTCAAGGGCTGGAGAAGAGACTCCACCTCTTGATGAGAGGAGTTGCAGTCACATTGCAAAGGGGTGTGCACCCCGGGAAGGAAGGGGTGGTTAGCAGACCTGGAAAGAGGAGTAGAGGGAGGGTCACCTTGAGAAGAGCTCTCCGAGAGGGAGAAGGAGTGGGGCGTTCTTCACTCTCCTGCCTGGACCCGGCCAAATCGGAAGCAGAGGACAAGGGGGCCACTGACGTGGTTCAGGGCTAGTCAGCGTGTAGACATGTGGCCTGCCACGGCTAGGCCTGCTCGCCTCCCCAGACCTGTGAATCCCAGTCTCTGGGGGTGGGGCCCTGCAGATTGTGTTAACAAGGAGCCGGGAGATTCTCACACAAGGCCATGTTTGAGGAGCCCTGCCCTAGCCCGTACCAGTCAGCCTCTTGGCACAGAGATGTCGAGCATTCCAGAACCTGCCTGGTGTCCATGTCTGGGAATCCAGAGACTTAATTAGTTCACATGGATGCTCTTGTGCCCTGCAAAGAGCCCTGGAAACAGGCTGTGTGTATGCCGACTAGGAGCAGTTTCAGGAGCAGAAAAATAAGACGGGGATGTGAAAACAAGACCACGAGGGCCTCTGTTTACAGAGCAGGACGCCGTCTGTCGAGCTGAGCCTAGTCTCGGCCTTTGGACGGGGGCTTGGGTTGTCCAGGAGAAAGTGGTAAGAGGCACCAGAACTTCAAAAAACACTGAGAGAAAAAAGTTAAATTTGAGGAAATTCTGTCCATTCATTCGGTTATTTCTGCCACTTGGTATAAGATTTCACTGTTGGTTTTCATTATTGCCGACCCCTGTTCACCCCGGGTCCCCTGTGTTCTTGGGAACAAGGTTTGAGGAGCAGAGCACTGGGTTAGGCACGTCACAGGGACCCGGATTTGAATTCTGGCTCTGGCGCCCCGGATGGGGATCTTGGGCAGGTAACTCCACCTCTTGGCCTCGGTTTCCTCATCTATAAAATGGGGTTGACACCTGCAGCTGTAAAGCTCCTCACGGCCTGTTGGGCACCATGCTGGGCAGGTTGTCACGGTGTCGTGGGGGTCCATGGCCGTGCTTCGAGGCTGACCGCCGACCCCAGGCCCCCTCCCCTGCCTTGCCAGGGCTGTGGTGGACGGGGTGCTGAGGGAGGGGCTCAGCACCTGCCCCTGCCTTTGCTTTGAGGATTACTCCTTTGCCGGTTGCCTCCTACTTCCTTCCACTTCTGCCCAGGCCAGGTTGCTTTCCCTCTCTAAGACTCAGTTTCCACATCCGGAAAAATCGTGTACTAATAGTACCTACCTCCTAAAACGATGGTGAGGCGTAAGTGAGAAAAACCACATGAAGCCTCTGGTCTGGCGTCTGGCACACAGTAGGTGCTCACACGATGTTGGCCTTTGTGATTTGTGACACTGGTCCCGATTGGCCACCTTATCCCTTATCACTTAGGGCACTTTTGCCTAGCACCAGCCCCATCTTCTCCATGCCCTCCTGGGGAGCCCCTCCTGACCTGCCCGCCATCCCCGCCCCAGGCTGGATTGGGGCCCGCCCTGAGCTCTAGAGTAGCCTGTCTTCATGCTCACCATTTGCTTTATTCTTTTTTCTTCGTTTTTTAAGTTGTGATAAAATAAATGTAACATAAAATTTACGATTTTAACCGTTTTTAAGTGTGCAGTTCAGTGGCATTAAGTACCTTCACATTGTTGTGCAACCATCACCATCCATCTCCAGCACTTTTCTCTTCCCAAACAGAAACTGTACCCACTGAACACTAACCCCCCATTCTCCCTTCCCCCAGCCCCGGGCAGCCACCAGTCTACTTTCTGTCTGTGAATTTGACTCCTCTGGGGACCTTGCCTGAGGGGATCATGGTATCTGTCCTTGGTTTTTCGCACCATCCGGAGGCAGCCCTCTGTATCCTAGCACGGATTTTACTGAAGCCTACAACTGAGGACAGGGCTTCCTCTTCTTACTGGTCCTGCAGACTCAGGCTTCCCGTCTGCGGGCTAAATATCCCCAGAACTTCAGGTGGGGCTCTTGGGAGGTGGCCCCGAGACAGCACTGTCCTGGCTGGCCCTCCAGCTCGTCTGCGGCCTCCTTTTTTTAAACTGTGATATAAATCACCTACCATCAAAGTCACCCTTTCAAGCATACACTTCAGTGGGTATTAGTACATCCACAGAGCTGTGCAGCCATCACCACTCCAATTCCAGGACATTTCATCACCCCAAAAAGAAAGCCCGCTAGCAGTCACTCATTCTCCCCTCCCCCCAGCCCCCGGCAGCTGCTACTCTGCTGTCTGTCTCAGGGTTTGCCTCTTCTGGACATTTCATAGAAATAGACTCACACAAGATGTGACCTTTGTGTCTGGTTTCTTTCACTGAGCTTAATGTTTTTGAAGTTTATCCACGTCGTCACATAAATCAGTACTTCATTCCTTTTTGAGGCTGAATAGTATTCCGTTGTATGGGTTTATCATGTTTTGTTTATCATTCGTCTGTCGATGGACACTTGGGTTGCTCACCACGTCATTTTGGGTGTGGTGGTTCCAGACTGGAGCTCCCTGGGTGCAGGATCGTGTGTTGTCCTGCCCGCCTAAGCCCAGTGCCCAAGCCAAGCATGGCACAGCCCTCATGGAGGCTCTGGGGATGTGGTGAACTGAACTGATGTTGGGTCGTATGGGGGACAGGGTTTTCTGTCCTGTGGGTAAGTGCCTCTTGGCTGCCCTTACCTGCTCTCCAGGTCAGCATGAGGCTCCGTCATCTTCCTGATGGCTCAGATGTTTCATGCTTGTCTCCTCACAGGGGGAGAGGGGCCACCAGCTGCCCACTCCCCTTTCCCCACACCTTCCTGCCCAGTGGAGCCAGGGGAAGCAGCCTGGCAGGGAGCTGGGGGCCAGGTGGGCCCTGCTGTCCTTGGGGCTCGGCTGGCAGATGAGGTAGCTGAGGGTGCTGCTGGTGGAAGCCTGTGTTTGGGGATTAAACCTGTTCGAGAAAGGCAGATTCGACCCCATGGCTCTGTGTGGTGGTCCAGAAGGACTTGGAGTCTCCCTATGGCAGAACAGGGCAGAACGTGAGCAGGTTACCCAGCCTCTCTGAGCTGCTTCCTCATCCTTACAGTGAGGAGGCATGACAGCTGACACAGGTGGATGGTGATGGGCACTCGGCGACCGGCAGGGGGCAGCCTCATGGTCCTTCTCTAGCCCTAGGGGTGTTCAGACCAGTGATGGACATCCCCTTCGGGGCTTTAAGCAAGAGGCAGGAGTGACAAGGTGATGGCTTCTGCCAGACCCTGTGGTTAGAGTCTATGATGTGGGCACAGACCTTACCTGATAGTTTCCTTGGGGTCTGGTGAATGGGGACCACCTAGGGCGGGGCCCAAGAAGCCCCAGAGGCATTTTTGCTGGGTTATCAGCTCTGCCTCCCCCTGCGTAATTTCAGGGCGTTTTTAGCATCCCGTTCCAGGTCAGAGCTGTGCCCGGGGCAAGCCTCGCCAGTCAGCGGGAGTCGGGCACTTGTTTCCAGACGTGGCTCTCTCTGCCAGTTGCTTCTGTCGTCTTTAGAATTTAAAGGAGAGAGCCCGGAGGAAGGTCGGAATTGAAGTTGGAGTCATCGATGGCCCAGAATCTGGGCTCAGGTGTGACTTTCCTAACGGATTTGGGAGCCAGCCTTCAGTTCCAGGCTGCTGCTGCTGGCCTCTTACAGGCGCCGAGCTGTGGCCTTGTGGGGGCCGGGGTGAGTCCAGCTCAGCTGACGGGTCTAGGCCCGCAAGGCCACTTGGCCCACAGCCGGGCAGGCTCCTAGAGCAGCCACGGGGCCTCTGGGTCTGTCTGCTGGCGTGAGGGTCAGAACAGCCATTCCTCATGTGCTCATCACTGACCTACCTTCTTCATTTCCAGTCCATTTTCGCTACGTGGTGTTCCATCCATTCCTGGACGAGATCCTGATTGGAAAGATCAAAGGCTGCAGCCCAGAGGGAGTGCACGGTAATGGCGGCCCTGCCTCCTCAGATGAGACCCGGGAGCATGTTGGGGACAAGTGGCCAGGCCGGCCTCCCTTTAGCTTCTGTGCTGGGCCGCATGGTCAGAGGATGGGTCAGATACAGAAGCAGAATCTTCTCGTGTCAGAGAAGTTTGTGAGCAGGGGGAATACTCAGCCCCCTCCCGAGTGCCTGTAACAGGGAGGACCTCGCCAGCTGTGGGCTTCACCAGGAGGCCACAACTCAGGACCTCAGCGTGGGCACTGGAGCTGCTGGAGGTGACTCGAGGTCCTCGGCACCCACTGGTCCCTGTTGTGTGTGGTGTCCACCTCAGGTTGTGGTGGCTGCTCCGGTTGTGTGAGTGGCACAGGCAGAGGCGTGGGGCTCTGAGGTGGGGGAGGCACCCAGATTTCCATGGTGACACCTGCCCCACAGGCAGCACAGGGTAAAGGGCTTGCCTGTCGAGTATCCAGACCCCTTGTTTAAACTGTCCACTGTGAGCCCCCGTCCCATGTTGGCACCTTCGTTTCTTCCAGTCTCTCTAGGATTCTTCGATGACATTCTCCTTCCCCCAGAGTCGCTGCAGCAGCCAGCCAAGTTGTATCCTCCCAAGGTTAAAGTGGGTCACAGAGGAGTGCAGGCCTCTCGAAAGGGTGGTCCCCACTCCTTGGGGTGGTCCTATCCTGTGATCCGATGCTGCTGGCCTCTGTGCCTACCCCTCCAGCCTGCACTTTTGCTCTAGAAACACCAACCTGCCTGTGCTTCCCGCACTGGCGATGGCGTCCCCATGCCCGTGCCTCTGTCTGGGCTCTGTCTGGGCTTGGTTGTGTAGTTGGTGCACTGCAGGCGGGGGACTGTTCACTCTGCTTAGGTTGTCCCTGCAGGAATCATCTCACAGATCACTTCCCTCCAGAGGTTTCCCTGACTGGCTCCCTCCCCTCCTCCCTGATAATGTGAATGGTAGCATAGGCCAGCATTTGAGGGCTAGACTGTGTGGGTCCTGGGTGGGTTAAGTTTCCCTCTGCTGGCCTCCCCCGTTGTCCCCATCCCAGCCCTCATCCTGCTGCACCGGATTGTCTGTTTCTGCGGGTCCTCACTGAGACTGCTCACTAGGAGGGACCCCATTCTGTCACGACTGTACCCGCAGTGCGCAGCACAGGACCTGGCACGGAGGAGAGGCAGGACCCATGCGCAAGGCTGCCACTAGAGGGCAGCATGGCTCCTGTGGACTCGGAGGAGCTGGCCGGCCACCCTTTGGTTTGGCAGGCAGCTCCTGCTGGGTCTTCGCAGGGTGGGGGTGCGGTCTGTGTGTAATTCCAGAATTTGTCAGAAAACCTGGCCCAGCCTGCTGGTCCTCTCTTAGGCCGTGGGTGTTAGGGCAAGTGACCTCCCATCCCACCGCTGTCCTCTTGAAAACTGGGAAAGTCCCTGTGCCGCTTGCTGGTCAGAGTGTCACGAGGTGTGGATGGAAAGGGGTGTGGAATCGCACTGCGCAAAGGACACAGGATGGCTTTAGCTGGCACTGAGGGCCGACTGTGGGTCCTGTGGAAAGCACTTTCTGTGGGTGCTCCTTTGTTAGCTCCTCACCACAGGCCTGTTTGACAGATGGGGACCCTGAGGCACTGAGAGGTGGGCCTGGCCCCACGTCATAGCTGGTGGGTGCTGGAGCAGAGGTCTGAACTTGGCAGTCGGCCTCTGAGAGAATGCGTGGCAGGGAGGGGACCCTGGGCAGCAAGAGGCCATGGTCATTCTGTCCTGAGAGGAGGAACTCGTGCTCTGTTCTCAAGCCCCCTTCCTGCTCCCATGTCCTGGGGATGTGTGTGCGTGCTTGGCCAGGCGCCCGTGTTCCCAGCCTGGGGCCTGCTTTTCCTGTGACTTCCCAGCCAGAGTGATCTTAACCTGGGACTGATTTTCCTGGGGATGGGTGCTATGGGAGTTCCCCCATCCTCAGGGGCTCCCCCATGGCCTGGTTGTTGCCTTGAACTTGGGCCCTGCCCAGCGACGAGGCGGAGCAGGTGTGGGTGTGGGAGTACGAGACAGAGGAAGGAGCGCACGACCTGTACATGGACACCGGCGAGGAGATCCGCTTCCGGGTGGTGGACGAGAGCTTTGTGGACACATCCCCCACTGGGCCCAGCTCAGCAGAGGCCGCCTCTTCCAGCGAGGAGCTGCCAAAGAAGGAGGCTCCGTACACACTTGTGGTGAGATGGCCTACTGCCGCTGCCCAAACCTCAGGGAACCGTGTGGTGGGAGAACCAGCAGCGAAGCGGCAGGGGAGCCGCTTCCTTGGGTGCTGACTTGGGGTTCCACTCCTAGACCCACCCTACAGCAGGTCAGAGTGCAGGTCCCCGTTGTGTGGTCGTGGGCGGTCACTTCTCCCTGGGGAGCCTCGGTTTCTGCAGGCCTGGGCAGCAGTCCTTGCGCTGAGGTGGTGAAGCTGCCGTGGCTATTGGGGAGGGTGGGCAAGTCAAGACTCCTGCCTGCAAGAGGGACAGAGCCCAACCTGGATGACAAAGCTACTGATGAATGGGCTGAGGGAGAAGGAAACCAAGGAAGGGGCTTGGGAGTCAAAGCCCTGAGAGCAAGGTAGGGCTTCAGGGAGGGGTGACCCTCTGTGCGTGGGCCTGAGGCGCCATGGGAGCTGCGGCTGGCCAGGTCTGACCTGGGTTCCTTTTGTTTCTCACCCTCTGGAAACCAGACAGTGACACATGAAAGTGGAGTTTCAGGGGCTGCTGGTAGGGTTTACTGGGGTACAGTGGGCCCTTTTACAGTGGTTCGCTTTTAGGGCAGCTGTGTCTTGGTCAGAAATCTGGTGGCCCAGGGCATCACCTCTGCATGTAGAGGCTGGTGCGCAGTCACTAGGCCTTTCTAGCAGCTCAGGAAGGCACGCCTAGGACTGGCTCACCGGTGCCTGTGTCTTGGCAGCCCTGGGGGTGAGGCAGGATACCTGACCCTGCTGAGGCCTTGGGGCCAGGGGCTGTGCCCTCAGAAAACCAGTGCTTTCCTTACAGGCCTCAGGAGAGGTTGGGGCAAGAGGGGAGTCTGGGCTGTGTACACCCGTGTGCCAGCTGGGAGCACTGGTGTGGCTCCTGGTTTTCCCCAAAGCCTCTGGGCTAGTGTGTGCCCCACCCTTCCTTTTGCCTCTGTTGGGCCTGCTGGGTGCCCAGGAGGGGCCCCCTTTGTCTCTTGTCTGAGTTGGCTTATGCCCTGAAGGTAGCTGAACTATGCCTGTTCTCTCTCTCACTGGCAGGGATCCATTAGTGAGCCGGGCCTGGGCCTTCTCTCCTGGTGGACTAGCAGCTAGCTGTGGGCCTGACAGTGGACCCCGCCCAGTCCGGCAGACCTGCCCCAGCCCTCGGGAAGGTGGTGCAGCTGGCTGCGAAGACAGCAGTAGCTTCTGCAGATGCTGAGGAGTCGAGTCTGCGCCCTGCCAGGTTGACCACTCCCCCACCATCCTGGCCCTGCTCTTGCTCCTGGAGCTACCCCTGAAGTCCCACTGTCCCCGTGGACTTGTGCCTCTCGGTGACAGCAAAAACAATAAAGACAATAAACAACGGCAGCGTCAGTCAGGGAGAAGCTATCCTGTCTCAAAGACCCAAGGTCACCCAGTTGCCACAGCTGGGACAGCGTGTCTTTTCTTACCTCAAATCTCTTCTGGAGATGACCCCCACTAATGGCAGGACATAGGGGCTGAGATCCCGGCTGCCTCAGGCTGGGCTCTGGGCTGGCTGAGCTTGGTGGCTGCATAAAGTAACACAGCAAGAGGCTGGCCTGGGGTAGCTGCCCGTTGCCGGTAAGAGTCTGACCTTTAAGGGACAACTGCCTTCCTTCCCACCAGCACGTGGAAGGTGGTGGGGCCTGGACTCAGCCAGACCAGCTCCATCAGGAAAGTGGAGGCTGTGGGCTTTGCTGGCCCAGGGTGAGGGCTGGTGACCCGCTGTCATGCCCCACAGCAAATACAGCAGGAAGCCTGAGGCCAACTGCCACTTTCAGACCTCGGCCACACCAGAAGCACCCTGTGGGTCTGCTGGTGATGCCAGCTCCTGGCACAAGGGCAAGCACCCCATTGTTTAGTCAGCAGAATGGCTTTGCCAGATGCCTCATGCCCCTTCACTCACTTCTGTGGGACCAGGACACTTGTTTGTAGCACCCACCAGATGCCATGTTTCTGTCAGGCAAGTCTTGTCCTGGAGAAGGGGCAGGGGCCTCCGTGGAGCCTGCCTCCTGCCCTCACCTTTTTTGGCTCACAGGGCACCGGAGTATGGAGGTGTGGGTAGTGCCAGCGGATGTCACTCTGGGGGGAGGAGCAGCTGCAGAACAGTGCCTGCCACCACCTCATGCTGAGGGGCAGAGGATGGTACACGACAGACCAGCTGTGACCTTGGACAGGGTGGCCTGTAAGATGGGCTCTGCCCACCCTCGGTGTTTGGAGGGCTAACTAACTCAATGCCCTCCAACGGGGAAGGAGGTGGCTCCATCTTGGGCTCAGTCCCCCTGATCCACCAGAATGTGGCGGGGTTGGGGAGGCTGCCCTGCAGGCAGAAGTGGATTAGGACAGGGAGGTGGGGCAGAAAAGAAGTGGCAAGTCTGCTGGCTCACGTCTCGTTTGCTGCAGTGACACGTCCACCATGGTGTGGCTACCAGGGGCCTCCACTAACTTGGCTGCAAAGACCCACCCTGAACCCTGGAGTTGATAACAGCACAGACACCAACCATACACACACAGGAACAGTCACTGAATCTGAATTCTTATTTTCCTTGCAAGAGCAAAAGGTTCCTTAAAATCCTTCAGCCACGAGTGAAATGATCAGGCAGGAGAAAAACTTTAGATGGGAGTCTTGTCATCAAAAATAAATAACAGTTGCATGGAGCTGCTCAAGATTTGAATCAAACTAAAAACAGGAAGGCAGTGGGGCTGAAACATTAAGAAACGCCCCAACCCGTGGGTCACTCGTGGGCTGAGGGAGGGGAGGGCAGGTAGCCCGGCCACACCATCATGGAGCAGGCAGCCAAGGCTGGATTGATCAGATCCAGTTCTGATGACACGTGGAACTGCACTTGTGGCACCAGAGCCGGGTCCGAGGAGCAGGGCAGGTGGTGGTGGGTGGCAGAGCAGGACCTCACTGGTGCTGCAGCTCCTTCATTCTGTTCAGAGCACTGCCGGCGCGGAACCACTCGATCTGAGTCTCGTTGAAGGTGTGGTTCAGGAGGATGGTCTCCTGGGTCCCGTTGGGGTGCTTGATGATGCATTTCAGGGGCTGTACGGGAAGAGGTGGTGTGGGCCAAGTGGCTCCTAGGAACATGGCCCTTGGTTCTGCTTGAGGGTCAGGAAGGTGGGGTACTGCCCTGGAGCCTTGGGGGCCGGCAGGAAAATCAAGTCCTAAGCCTGGTCTGGGCCTGGGTGGCCATGGTAAGACCTGGGTGGCAACCAAAGGGTACTCCTGGGGCCAAGAGGGTCCTGCTGGGCATGGGCTGGGCATTAGCCCAGCCAGGGCTAATGAGCACATTGTAGGAGGGCCTGAGCTGGCTCCACCCTGGTCTCTGGGAAGGTACTTCCTTCCCTCTCTGGGAGGTTGCCTGGAGAATTTAAGGGCCCTTCCAGCTGGAACAAAGGCTCATGGGAAGAGGTGCACATGGGGCCAGGTATAGAAGGAGAGGAAGCAAAGTGGCTGCCCTCTACCTTCCCCCCTACTCAAGAGGGCCCCAGGGGAGCTGGGCTGACCGACCCACCCTCCTTCCCTGGCCCCCTGACCTTGCCGGGGGCAAAGTCCTTCAGGCCCTGGATGGTCAGCTTGTCCACGGGGTGAATCTTGTTGTAATCTGCTGGGTCAGCGAAGGTGAGAGGCAGCAGGCCCTGCTTCTTCAGGTTGGTTTCTGGAAGGCAGAGGGCACACTGAGTCCACAGCAGGCAGGGCCCTGTCCCTGCTTCTCTGCACAGGGAATCTCACCAGCCCAGAGAGCTTCCTTTACTTTTTTTTTTTTGGTGAGGAAGATCAGCCCTGAGCTAACATCAGTGCCAATCTTCCTCTCTTTTGTATGTGGATCGCTGCCTCAGCATGGCTGAGGAGTGGAGTAGGTCCACGCCTAGGATTCGAACCCACGAACCCAGGCCCCCAAACCAAAGCACACTGAACTTAACCACTGTGCCACAGGGCTGACCTG
This sequence comes from Ceratotherium simum simum, assembly GCF_057802395.1. Lineage (NCBI taxonomy): Eukaryota > Metazoa > Chordata > Mammalia > Perissodactyla > Rhinocerotidae > Ceratotherium > Ceratotherium simum. The sequence continues at coordinate 9,092,788 of NC_141924.1, forward strand.
AGAGCTTCCTTTTCTAAGTCCGGTTAGGGCTCTAGGAGAAATACCCTAGTCCTGCCACCTGGGGACAAACCTGGGGTAGTGACTACTAGGACCAGGTCGGCTGCACTCCCAATGTTGCGCCTTTTGCTAGGACCTTATGCAAGTGTGTGTTGGTGCTTGTGTCTCCGTAAGGCCTTCCTGATAAACGTTCACAGTCAGAAAACACAATTTGGGGGCCAGCCCAGACCCCGGGCATGGATCGACGCATTGCTTGTCAGGCCATGCTGTGGTGGCATACCATATAAAGTAGACGAAGATGGGCACAGGTGTTAGCCCAGGGCCAGTCTTCCTTGGCAAAAAAAAAGGATTGGCATTGGATGTTTGTTAGCTCAGGGCTGATCTTCCTCACACACACACACAAAAATACATAATTTGACTCTGTGTCCTGGATTTCAACTGCTTAGCTCTACAAGTGGGAAAGCAAGACCACTGCTTGCCTGAGGTGGGCAGCTGTGGGCGTTCGACTCAACACAAATCTGCAGGGGCAGAGGCTGGGCTGTGTGGCTGTGGTGGAAAATGGGAGCCAGGCATGTGGCTCCAGCTCACCGTGGATCCTTGCGAAGCTCTTGGTGATGATGGCCCGGCCCCCGAGGTGGCGAGGCTCCAGCGCTGCGTGCTCCCGGCTCGAGCCCTCGCCATAGTTCTCATCGCCGACCACCACCCACCGGATGCCATGTTTCTGTCCGATAAGTGAGGAGCCAGGTTATGAGGGAGAGGAGGGCACTGGCCCCACCTGCCCAGCCCCTGGGTTTCCTGAGGCTCACAGGTCAAGGGGCTTGAGAGGCCCCTCACTTGCTCCTCAAGGGCAGGTGAAGTCAGAGGTGAATCAGGCCCAAACCAGGCCCTGAGGGGACAGAGGTGATCAAACATGGGCCCTGCCCCTCTGCAGTGGGCATGGGGAGGTATGGCCCAGCCCTCAGTGCTCAGCAGAGAGGCAGGCTGTGGGTGCAGGGCCACAGTGTGGGAGCAGAGCCCAGAGCAGTGGGTACACGGTGAGGGTGACAGACACAGGACTGCCTCTGAGGCACAGGGACACCCTTCAACTGCAGAGCCGTTGATGTGGGCTCCTGGGTGGGGAGCACCCCTTCCCTGGACCACCCACCCTGCCCCACCCAGCCATGAGGAGGTGTCAGAAGACCCCCATGCCTGCCCCCACCAACTCTGACCCACCTTGTAGTAGCGGGCAGTGTCAGGGACAGGACCAAACTCCTGGGTGATGGCATTGCGCACGGAGTTGGCTTTGCCGTTTTCAACGTTAATGGCCCCAATGAGCAGATTATTGGAGATATTGTCCAGGTGCCCACGGAACTTGAGCCAGGGGCCAGCAGCTGAGATGTGGTCAGTGGTACACTTCCCTTTGACCTTGGGTGGATGAGCAGAGGACAGAAGTCAGGGCAAGGCCCCTGAGGGCTGGATGAAGGGAGAAGCCCTCTGGAGACAGGCAGCAGGCCCCAGTGGCTGGACCCAGGAAGGGAGACAAGAGAAGCACGTCAGGCTTTGGATACGTGGTCTGCAGTCCTGGCATCGCCACACTGGGGCCAAGAGGCCTCCGGCAAGGCCGTCACCCACCCCTCCAAGGCCTCGGCTGCTCAGTGAGGTCTCCAGGACAGGACATTCAGAGAGGGCGGAGGCTGGACAGGGCACAGATATGTCTGCTCACCCACGCTTCAGGCCTAGGCCCCCAGGTAAGAGAGGCCCAGGCTGGAAGAACAGCTATAGACCTCATCTCAGACACAGAGAGGGGAGCCCGGGGATGTATCCAGGACCTGGCTGGTGACTTATCAGTTTCTTTTTTTTTTTTTCTTTTTCTTTTTTTCTGTGAGGAAGATCAGCCCTGAGCTAACATCCGATGCCAATCCTCCTCTTTTTGCTGAGGAAGACTGGCCCTGGGCTAACATCCGTGCCCATCTTCCTCTACTTTATATGGGACGCCACCACAGCATGGCTTGACAAACGATGCATCAGTGCACGCCCAGGATCCGAACCCGTGCGGCCAGCAGCGGAGCGCTCGCACTTAACTGCTGCACCACCAGGCCGGCCCCTGATCAGTTTCATCTTATCATGTGGGCTTATTACTGGCTGCGTCACCACCTGGAGACTCCTTGGTAAAAATAAATTCATGTCTGACATGGGTCTGAGGCCTCTGGCCACACCACAAAGGCTCATGTCAGCTCAGCTCCCAAATACAAGCCACACCTACTAACAACCAACTGGGGGAACAGAGAAATCAAGGGCTTCTGGAGCCTAGCTGGTCAAGCCGGAGGGGTACAGACCTGCTGTGCAGGGTCACACGTGCTCTTCCTGCCCTCCCTGTGCTGCATTCACTTCCCACACCACTGGAGGTGGCCCTCACCAGCTGCAGCCAGATGGCTGAGAGCCCCAGATAGCAGCTGGCCAGATCCAGCTCTGCCTGCGCTCCTCTGCAGCCAAACCTCCCTTCCAGCCCCCCACCCTAATCCTGACCTTCTCCTCCACCGGGGCGCAGGGGAGGATGCGTGGTCTCACAGCCCTTCCTGCTGATCAGGGAAGGGTGCCCCGGCAGGATGGCGCTGTTCCCCAGGCCCCTCGTTGCTGACCTTGATGAGGATTTGCAGATCCTCCAGGTCTTTGCCGTCCCACTTGTCAAAAGGCTCCAGGAGCTGCAGGCGCTGGCTGGTGGGGCTCACGTCCACCCGCTGCCCGCTGCTGTCCTTGGGGGGGTGCTGGTAGGTGTCCTGCCCAGGGTCGAACTCCTACAGCAGGGAACAGGGACAGGGACACGCTGGGTGCCGAATCCTCAGTCCCCACATGGACGAGCTCTCCCCCCTGCTCCAAGCCTTTCCCTGCCAGTGAATAAAGCTGCTCCATTCTCACTGAGAGGGCCAGCCCTGCCTGCCCAGCATGGGCAGGGCCGAGGTCTTGGGATGTTGGGAAGGAAGTATCTTGGTTACACAGCAGTCAGCAGTTGCCTGAGGCCCCCAGGCGCGGCAGGTAAGAGCAGAGGGTGGCGGTGCCTGCTCACCGCTTGGGGAAGTTCATCTGCATCCGGAGCCTCCAGCCTGAACTTCTTGCCATCCTTGCCGGTCAGGAAGTCAGTCTCTGGGTTGAACTTGAGGGTGCCAGCAATGGCCAGGGCTGTGACAATCTGAAATGGAGGCGGCCAGTTTGTTGGTTAGCATCAATCACTACTCCTGTGCCCCACCCCAGCAGAAGCCTAGACCAAAACTGAGAATGGAACCCAAGACTCCCCAGCCTCCATTTCCAGGTGGTCCACAGACCCCGCTTCCCCTCAGAGGCTGGAGCTGCAGGAATGTCTCTGGGACCACGGGCCATCGGGCCTGCAGAGGACTCATGAACCCCAAGAACAGTTGGCCTCTACCATTCCCCACCAGGGCCTGGGCCTCAGTGCCCTCCTCAAGCTGTGCCACCCTGGACCAGGAGAGGCCCAGCACCCTGGAGAAGCCCTGGCATAGAAACGCTGCTGGGATGAAAATGTTCCCAAACGGGTAGCACACTGAAAACATGGAAGAGGCCGTCTCTTCACTCAGTTTTAGCAACACTGGAACACTCGTACAAGATCAAGTCAAGAAAGACCGGCCAGGTGCCGACCATGCTGAGGCTGAATCTCCACTAAGCACCTGGAGTGCCTGGCTCACTCGATGTTCACTGTAACAACGAGGCCTCCTGCCCGGCAAGTGCTTTCCATACTCGCTCATGTAATCCTGACAGGATCCTGGGGCGCAGAGAAGGAAAGTGACTCGGCCAAGCCCACACGGCTGGGTAGAGGCAGGGCTGGCGTTTGTCCCAGGTGGTGATTTCCAGCTCCTGTCTATGACCGTAACTGCACTGAACAACACCTCGGACTCCTGGGATGGGAAGCGGGCCAGGCAGGGGCACCACAGGAGCGTGACGTGTGAGGCCAGCAAGGCCTGTGGCTCTCGGTTTCTGCTCCGACAGCCCCTTGCCCTGCAATGCTAGCCCTCCCTCGGCAGCCTATCTCTCCCTACCTCCCCTGACCGGCCAGGGGCAAAGCCCCCAGAGGCAGTCCAGGCTAGGGCCTGGCTGGGCAGAGCCTCACCTCCGGGGACGTGACGAAGGCATGGGTCTCGGGGTTTGCATCGTTGCGGCCCGTGAAGTTCCTATTATAGGAGGTGACGATTGTGTTCTTCTCCCCCTTCTTGATGTCCTTTCTGCCAGGTCAGAGGGAATAAGGTCAGGGATGTCTGACCTTGTCACCTGGCCCACCCTGCCTAGCTCATGACAGAGGAAGGAGAAATGGAAAGACCCTGAAACAATCACCTCCTCACTGGGACTCACACATCAGAGCAGGAGGAAACCTCAGGGATCACTGAGGTTTGCTTGAAACCACATGTAAGGCAGAGGCAGAGCCCAGATTGAGGCCTGCGTTTCTTGACCTGGGGCCACTGTCTCCTTTCAAATGGCTCCGTCAGAGCCCTCGGCTGTGTCATTAGGATGAGGCCTCTTTGGATTCTTCCTTCTAGCCCAGGCTTCAGCCAGTGGCCACTCAGTGCCACTGTGGGGCTCCTCCTCTTTACTTCCAGCCCAACTTGCCAGTCCTTTCTGGAAAAGTCTTCTAATGTACAACAGCCCCTGAAGCTACAGGCTTTCGGTTGATTCTCTTCTCTCTGCCCTAGTAACGTCTCCCCTCAACATCTGAGGCTCTATACCCCAGGACACAAGGGGCTGTCCTATCAAAGATGCACCTCTCACCTGTCCCACTGGCCAATGCAGGGGCCACAGGCGTTGGCCAGGACGATGCCACCCACATCCCTCAGGATCTGTGCCTGTAGGGGAGAGAGGAGGACAGGGAATTGTCATGGGCAGGCTAGTGGCTGATGGAAAAGAATAGTTCGGCAGCCTGAGGATGAAGAGCTGTACTGGAACCCTGGGGCAGCTGCTGGGACCTGTACCAGCCCTGGCCAATAAGGCTGTGGCTTGTCCCACCCTGAAGCCACATTATTCAGTGGTGGGGTGGGGAAGCCAGGGGCAGGGGCACGTGGGCACTCACGTAGCCATCCCGCTCAATGGTGGCGCGGATCTGCTCAGAGCCCGGTGTGATGGTGAACTGGGACTTGCACTTGAGTCCACGGGCCAGCGCCTGCTTGGCCACAGCTGCTGAGCGCCCCATGTCCTCATAGCTGGAGTTGGTGCAGCTGCCAATCAGACCTGGTGCATTATAGGTGTTGGGTCAGGAGGAGACAGTGATCAGAGGTCTCCACCTGACCTCGAACTATCCAGACCAGGTCAAAAGTTCACCAACTGTGCTGGGCCAGGGGCTGTTCTCAACAGAGACAAGTTGGAAGCAACCTAACTGTCCAACAGCAAAGGTCAGGCTACTCACGATCCAGCCATTTAAGGGAAGACAATGTGGCCACTGAACATGACACTGAACATATATGGTAGTAGTATAAGCCATTCTCACAATAATATAATCTGTACGTGTATGCACATCAGAGGGCTCACATTAAAACATTAACAGTGGCCACTGCTGGGTGAGATGCTCATAGGAGAGGTTAATTTTCTTCCTTTATACTTTCTAGAATTTTCTGACTTTTTTATTGGTTTATAATCAGAGTAAAAAGAGTTTTTTAAAAAAAGTCTATCACAGTTATTCAAAAAGTAAAGACTGGGTGACATCACACTATCGCTAGATATCAAGACAGCCTCTCAAATCAATTTATTTTCTAATTATTAAACTACCACAGATTTTTTTATTTACTTCAGCTATGAGGGTGAACACATTATATAGCACTTTATGCCAGGTGCTGTGCAAAGCTCTTTTCATGTTATAACTTGTCACTTCTCCCAACAACAGGTAAGTACGAGATCACTCCTATTCTACAGATGGGGAACCGAGGCACAGGGAGGTGAAGTAACTTGCTCGCGGTCACCCAGCTATGAAGTGGCAGAGTCAGATTCAAACCCAGGCCACCTGCTCCAGGGTCCATGCTCTTCACAGTCACCCTGTACTGTGACAACAGCAGGTGCCAGTGATACCGACATGCCAGTGTGAACGTATATGTAAAGCATGTAAAATGAAATCAGGCAGCATGGCTGGTATGATGAAATGTTTGTAAAACAGAAAAATACACACATCAATATATACGTGTACACAGAAACACAGCATACTTCTCAAAGAGCCCCAGAGCTAGTTTTTGGTTGGAGATTCAGATTAAGGGTGTTTTAAAATTCTTGTTTACCAATGTTCTCTATAATAAGCATATATTTCTTTTATACCAAGAAAAGTAATTTTTTTAAAAAAGCCATAAAGAAAAAACAAACTATTTCAGGAAGTGCCTGGTAAATTTTGGAAGCGCCCAGGCGATTGTCTACAGCCCTGGGCAGACCCACTGGCCCTGAGGCCTGTTAAACCAACAGGGTGGAAGGTGCTCACCCACTCGGATGTCCAGAGGCCATCCTTCCTTCTCTGCCACAGTGCCTACTTCTGCGACGGGGTGAGCCAGGTCGGGGGTGAAGGGCCCATTGATGTGCGGCTTCAGCTGAAGAAAAAAGACACGAGGAGCAGAAAGAGAGCTGAGAGAACAAATCTTGGAGTGTGAACAGCCTCTGTTCTTCAGAGGCTGCCTGGCTCCTCCTCACCAAGACCTTACAGACAGCCTGGGAGGCCAGTCACTGTTCTTATGGCTCAAACCTCACCCAGGAAACACTCGAGCACTGGGCACTGTACATGCACCAGCTCCTTGGGATCCCTCTAACCCTGAAAGGCTGGTATCTGCTCCAGTCTGCAGATGAAGGAGGTGACGTGCTTTGCTCAAGGTCACAAAGCTAGGAGATGGCAGAGGCATGGAATGAATCAAGGCTGTCAGCTTCATAAGTCCACTTTCTCCCACACTATGGTGCTTTTGGAATCTTATGACACAATGGACTTAAGACCAGATGCTTCACATGTGATAACACTTACCAGTAAATGTAAAGCACTTAGCAAAGTGCCTGGCACACAGTGAGCACTCAATAAACGTTAGCAATTCTTATTAGATGAATTAGCTCATTGAATTCCCACAACTGCCTTAAGTTTACATGATGAAGTGAGGCCCACAGAGGTTGAGTAACTCGCCCAAGGTCACAGGGTTAAGCGGCAGAGTCAAAATGTGAACTCACACAGACTGGCTTCAGGGCCTAAACCCTTGACCACTCTGCCCTACTGCTTCTGTTCCTCCAGCCTGCCTTTCCTCTGATCTTCCAGATGCCTGCTCTGGTCCGCAGGTCTCAGGGTGTCAAACCCTGCTCAGGTCTGGGAATATGGGGCCTTGCCCTCTGAACTCTGACAACAAGGCAAACTCCAGGGAGAAATCTTGGCTTCTGCTAAAGCCGAGGTGGGGGCAAACAAAACCAGTTTCTGAATCACCAGCCACAGCCAACTCCGCTCTCCCCTTGGCTACATATCCCTCCTGCCGCCCCCCTCCCACCCCACTGCAGCCTGATTCAGGCAGCACTTTTCAGGGGCACTGGAGAGCCAAAGGCCCAAGAGCCCTGCTGCCGTGCAGGCAGGGATCTGCCCTGGCCCTCCCCAGGGACCACTAGAAGCCCCCAGACAGGGCCTGAATCTCCCACCCTTGGAAACTCCTTGGACTCAATTCCCTTCCTCACCTCGCTGAGGTTAATTTCAATCAGTTGGTCATAATGGCAGCCAGGGTCAGGTACCAAGTGATCCTTGAATTCATCAGCTAGACTGGCAATCTCTGAAATCAATGAGGAAGGGAGATTGAAGCATGTGAAACAGAAATTGGTCATGAAACTTCACCATCCATCCTTCCGTTCATCCATCTGAGCCACAGCGACCCGGCACCTGCCAAACACCGGGCCCTGGGCACTGACGGGGCCAACAAAGGAACAAAATAAACAGCATGGGACACTGTCCCTGCCCTTGAGGAGCTCGCAATCTAGCAAAGGAGCAGTCAGTGAGCTGGAAGTTACAATATGACGTGACAGAGACACACAGGAACATGGGGACACAGAAGAGAAGCAACAACTGAGGTTCAGAGTCAGGGAAGGTTTCCTGCGGATGAGACGCACTGAGTTTTGAAGGGAGACAAGTTACTTGATAATGAAAGGGAGAAAAGGCCCTTCCAGGTAGGACTCCATGTGCTCAGAGCTAGGAAGCAAACTGACAAGCTCTCCCCACGGCCCCCTGGCCTGTGGCTCCACCAATCACCCTCCCTTACCTCCCTTCAGTGCTCCCTCCCGCAGGGCCCATTTCCAACTCCCGGCTTCAAAGAATCCAAGTTAGAAGAACCTCAGGGAAGTTGTGGGGGGAGGCTGGGAAAGTGGTTCTTGTTCCAAATGTTTTTCCTCCTCCCCCTGCGGGGGCAGGAATTATAAACAGAAGCAGGTCCGTGTCATTTCCAGAGCTTCCTGTAGGGGACCCCAGGGACCAGGCCAAGAAGAACTGGTATTCCGCGACCCTTTCAGGGGGCCCCAATCCTAAGGCAGATAGGGAAAGGTATAGCTCACGACTGTTCTGCTCCCCCCACCCTGCCCCTGCCAGCTCACCTGCTCGGCCTGTCTTGTTCAGGTATTTCTTCATTCTGTGGTTGTAAGGAAACACTGAAGTGGTGGCCCCAATTTCTGCACCCATGTTGCAGATTGTCGCCATGCCTGTAGAGAAAGAGCCCAGGGAGGCTGGCTGAGCAGCTGGGCGTGGGTCCCACTACCTGCTAGGTGTGCACACACGTCTTCACACCAGGGAGCTGGCATCACGTCTTCCCTTGCTCACACCGCTATCCCGTGGCCCAGGGTTACAACAAGGGCCAGTGAAGAGAGGCCACGGGGGCCAGAGCTGTGTCCTGGCTCTCAGAGTGGCCACTGGGAAGAGTGAAGAAAACAGAAGATTCAGCCCCTACAAGCAAAATTCTAGTTCTGGCCTGGCTGTCCTGCTTGGCAAACAAGACGGCCACCATGTACTGAGGGCTGACCTGACCAGACTGTCCCGTCGTTACTGTGTCCATTTTGCAGATGAGGGAACTGGCTCAGAGGGTCCAAGGTCGTGCCGTAAAGCAAATGCAGATGCCGGCACTCGGGTCTCGGTCTATCTGCCTGGTGTCAGGCCTGCCCTCCCCCTGAGCCACACCGTGGTGCTATGTGGAAGTGTTTCTGCGTCTCAGAGGTTTTCCAGCAATAAGACTAGAATGATATCCACTGTTTGGACCACAGAGCCTCACACAGCCCTGATGAGGCTTACAGATGTCATGTCTGCTATCAGGACACCAGCCTCATGGGGTTGCTGGGACATGGGTCTAGGCTTATCAACTTCCTAACTGAGCTGTCCAATGGTACTAAGGGCTACCTGTAAGAATGAGCCCCCCATCACCGGAGGGGTACAAGTATCAGCAGAACAGCAGCTATGTTGGCCTGCTGTGGAGCTGAGGCAGGCACCTGGGGAAGTCTGGACTGGTTCATCTCTGAAGCTTGTTCCAAGTCTCCCTGGATTTCTTTTTTTTTTTCCTACCCAAAGTTCCAGTGCATGGTTGTATATCCTAGTCCTAAGTCTTCTAGTTCTTCTATGTGAGCCGCCACCACAGCATGGCAAATGACAGACAGGTGGCGTGGTTCTGCGACCGGGAAACAAATTCGGGCTGCTGAAGCAGTGAGAGCTCTGAACCTGGCCATCAAGGCTGCTCTGTCCCTGGATTTCTGAGGGCCCAGGCACTGATGCCAGATCACCAGGAGTGATGAGTAGGAAGGGAGTGGCTCCCACCTGGCCTTGGAGGCTAAGAGGAAATAATCTCTAATCCATGGAAGTGAGTGAGGCTCCAACTCCAGCCAAGGGAAGACGTGGGGATGGGGCTGCTTTGTGAATGATTCTGATTCCCCATTCCCATACCACCTCCATCCTCTCTGAGATTCTTCTTCTGGATCACCCAAGGTGGCCCAGTGCCATGGCAAGGGCCCAGCAACGGAAGTTGGCTTGGCCCTTAACTGTATGGCCACAGGGAAGTTACCTGCCCTCCGTGAGGGGCCTCAATCTCCTCCTCTGTTTAATGAGGGACCTGGACTAGACAATCTCTCCTCTACCTCTAAATGTCCACCCTAAGTCCAAAATGACTGGACAGATTCTTAGGGGAAGGCCATTCACAGCTTCTACAGCTCAACTACAGGCCCCTTTAGGCCCAGCGCAGGCCAAGAGCCACGTCATGTGGCCGCCTTCCTCACCAGTGCAGGAGATGGAATCTACGCCAGGCCCGTGGTACTCCACAATAGCACCTGTGCCACCTTTCACCGTGAGGATACCCGCCACCTTTAGGATCACATCTTTGGGAGAGGTCCAACCGGAGAGTGAGCCCATCAGCTTCACACCAATCACCTAAACATGTGGGGCAAGAGAGCAATTACAGGCCCTGTGTGCCGTGTGCCATGTTCCAACCAGGAATCCACCTGCTGGAATTCCCGTTTCTGCTTATCTATCCCCACCTCCCTCTGAAAGAGATTTGAGCCTGACCTTTTCCCTCATCCCCTTGGGTTCCACATCTCCCATTCATCCCCACCAACCCCCCCTCTGTAGCCACCTCGAAATAAGCCCCTTCTTACGCCTCACCTTGGGGCACTTCAGCTCCCAGGGGATCCCAGCCATGACATCCACTGCATCAGCACCCCCTACTCCAATGCAGATGCCCCCCAGGCCACCGCCATTGGGGGTGTGGGAATCAGTGCCAATCAGAAGAACCCCAGGGTACGCATAGTTTTCCAGAATGATCTGAAAAAGAATCCAAGACCTTAAGCTTAAAAGCCCACTACAGAGAATGGAGGTAAGGCTCAAAGGGGGTCTGCAAAACTCTCCCCTGCTGACACTGGGCCACTGGGCCATTCCTAGGCACTCCTCCAGGATGGGGCCACTCCAGCGCGGCCCGGAAGAGCCAGAGACTTGGGAGTCGGTGGCCTGGGCTCGTGAACAGCTCTGACAGTTCCTGACTGTATGACGTGGGCTTGTAAGTGCCTCCCCAGTTTCCTCATTTGTTAGCACAGTAATAAGAACGCCCACATCATCTTGACCCCAGGATAGTGGGAAGAACCAGATGAATTGGGATACAAGAATGTGTCCTGTGAAGGCCTGGGGACAAGCATGACCACTGAAAGGTGCTCCTGACAACACTCTGCCTTGAGTACTGGACGTGTGGAACATGCCTATCTGGCTTCCCATCAGGGCAGAAAATTCTTTCACAACCTGGCTCCAGCCCCCACAGGAAGCACTGGGGACCCAATGGGAGCACAGGCCACGAGCTTTTCCACTGCTGAACTGAAAAGAAGTATAGACGGTGTCTCCCCAACCCCAGCAGCCTGGAGGTGGCTCTGGGAATTGAAGTGACTTGCTCAAGGAAGATGATATCCACATCATCACCTTTCTTATTTCATAGTGTTCCCTTCAGAGGCACCCGAAGGCGCTGGCAGTGAGCATTTCCTCCAAAACATTTGAAATCCCTAACAAAAAACAACTGTGGCAGAGAACACTGTTTAACTGTTTCATTTCTCCGGGCCTCCTGCCTCAGCCATATACAAAGATTTAAAACCAGTTAATTTCTAAAGCTCCTCAAGGTTGTAGAAGTCTGATTCATGAAAACCAGACACATAGAATTCAGTGTGGTCACACGGTGTAGACCCTAAGTATGGTCCACGAGAATTCAGTGTGGTCACACGGTGTAGACCCTGAGTGTGGTCCACGTCCAGAAGGGAGAGGTTAGTGCAGACCCAAGGACTGCAGAAAGTGTCACAATGAAGCTGCTTGTGACAGTGACCTCAGCAGTCGGCTGCATACAGCTGAGCAGAAAGGGGTGAGGGGGGAGAAGTGTATTTTAGGCTGGACCAACATCTAGAACATAAAACTGGAAATTCAGCCATCTATCCACACAACACACACGTACACTGAGGACCTATTCTGTACTGACCTGGCCCCGGGCCCACAACTGGAGAGGAATAAAGAAGCCCCAGTCACTGTCCCCACAGAGCACACGGTGTGGTGGGGAAAGCACCAGGCACACACTGGGGTCATAATGTGGAGGGGCCCACAGGATCACATGAGTGTGCCCCAGTGTGGGGCACAGGGAGGGCCGGCGGCTTCACAGACGTCCCAAGAAAGCGGACACGTGGAGGAGGGAGGATCTGCTGGGCATTCGAGGCGGAGGGAAAGCGGTTAAGGCTTGATTTGGACGTGGTGGACTGAAGCTGCTGACAGCCTGACATTGGGGGAGAAAGACTGCACAGGGACCACATGATTCCCGTGCATTTTATTTTTAAAGGAACAAATACATCAGGCTGTAAGCTTAGCTGGTGGCCAATGGCAGGTATGAGCTGCCATCACTCACAGCCCCAAACTTTGGCCCAGGAGCTGCCAAAAAGGCCTGGGCATTTGTACTGAGGTGGAATGGGGGGCACTTGGATTGAGGTGTCCTTCACAACAAAAGGCCAAGGCTGGGTCCCCCGACTCCCTAGCCCTGTGGCTGAGAGAGGCTTTCCGGCCCCTGTACACTCATGTGCCCTGCCATTCCCAGGCAGCCCCTTCCTGGTGAGGGCGCTGGTTTGAAAGGGCAGAGCATTGATCCGTGGGCTCTGGTTTCAGAGTGGGGCAGTGCTGGGAGCCCAGGCATGCCAGATTACAGCCTGACTTAGCTCATCTTGAAGGAGGCCTCGGATGGAGGTGGGGAGAAGGGTCACCTTGGAAAGGTGCAAAGAGGCAGGTTTCAGACACAGGATGGGGGGCAAATGGACACACAAATCAGTGCGCACCCCATAAACAAGGTCAGGGGTCCTCAGCAGTCGCCTGTGATGAGAGCTAAGCACCCATTTCCCCAGAAACATGCACACACACACTTGCACTTAGAGACAAAACTACCCACCAAGAGAAAATCCATGCTGGGGGAGACCCCAGAAGAACTCCTGGCTGACATAGTCACGTGACCCATGGTACCTCCATCCTACAGAATACTATGAAGGCACCAAAAAGACTCCAAGGAACGCTCTGTGCCCTGAGGGGGAAGAAGCCCTGGGTGTGATGGGGGCCGTAAAGCAGCCCAGCAGTGCGGAGCACTGGCTCCAGGGCCAGGCTGCATGGATGCAAATCCTGGCTCCACAATTAGCCAGCTGGGTGTCCCTGGGCAAGCAGATTAACTTTTTTGTGCCTCAGTTTCCTAACCTGTAAGGTGAGGATAATAAAACCCCTACCTCGTAGGGTCGTGGTGAGCATTGAGTTAATATCTGCGGAGTGCTAAGTCTAGTGCCTGGCACACAGGATGTGCTCATCAAATGTTAGCTATCCATGCAACAAGGGGTAATGCTCACGGAAAAAAGCAAAACAAAAAATAATACAGTACTATAATGCTTAAAAGGTGTAGCAAGAGACATGTCAAACTTAAAATGTAGGTTACCAAGGTGGTCAGAAGGGACTACTTTAATTTCTTACATGCAGAGTGAGAATGTATAACTTGACATAATGAAAATTAACTTAAAGATGAAGGAGGAGCAACATAAGGGCTGACCGAGATGTCATCTTATTCCCCCTCCGCCCTCCTGAGCCTCGAGCCCCCTGCTCCCACAGGCCCGGTGGTGTTCTCTGCTTCCCTAAGGGTAGCCTGCTTCCCAACCCCCACCCCTGAAAGGCAGGCCAAGCCCTGCTTTACCTGGTGAATGATTCCAGAGCCAGGCCTCCAGAAGCCCACGCCATACTTGGCACCTGCAGTTGCCAGGAAATTATACACTTCCTGGTTTATGTCCTATTGAGACAAATAAATAACCAGAACATTAATAACACAGTCTGCATCTGGGACAACCCTTGCTCATGGCCTCCTCCTTTCCCCCTACCTCCCCTATGACCTTGAAATGCTGGCACTGTGAAGACAGGCCCTCTCCCGGGGGCCTTCTACAAAGCATTCCCAAAGTGCTTGGACATTGGCCCACAGTCTCAGCTGGCAGGCTCGGGAGAAAGACATGGGAACAGAGACAGGTTCTGTGACACCTGGTCAGAGAGTGGCTCTGGAATAAGTCCCTTTCCTGCCCTGGGTCTCAGTTTCCTTATTTGTAGAAGGAACTGGGCTACGTCATCTCCAAGGGTCCCTCTGGCACTCAAGTCCTTAGCCAAGGCCAACAGTGAGGGACACATCACCACAGGACTGTCTAAATGGGACATGGTCAAAGGGAAGGGGGACTGTCAAAGGGAAGCAGTGGGATGGAGTGGATATCCTGGCCCCACTGTGGCTCAGAGGGGTGTTGCTTCTCCCTCTGAGCCTCGGACACCTCATCTGGCCATGCCAGTGATCTCGGCTGACATGTACTGAATGCCCACTAAGGAAATGGCATCACACTAAACATCCTCACAACCCATCCCATGAGGGAGGGAGGTAATGTCATCAAACCCATTTTACAAATGCAAAAACAGAGGCTCAGAGGTGAAATAACTTGCTGGAGATCCCAGAGTTAAACAGAAGAGCCAGGATTGGAAGCCAGGCCGTCCAACCACAAAGCCTGAGAGCTACATTCTATTATAAAATAAAGCTACCTCTCTTCTAGGGAGGAGCACATGAGACAACATCTCAGAACACTGAGAAAAGTGTCTGGCATGTTGTGGGTGCTCAATATGTTTGGTGGGTCCCAAATGAAGGACTGTCAAATGGACCATGTTCTGAAACACAGTTTTCAACAAAACAAAACAATGGGATGGGCTGCATCCATTCTGCCTATAACTTGAAGGCAGCTTCCTCACAGGGAAGGAAGGCTTCCCAGTACACTGACGTGAGGCCAGGGTTTATCTGGAAGCCATGGCATGTCCCCGGGCAGGTGAGACCCCAGTGACAAAAGGGATGAGACCACAGCAGACTGCACCAAGTCCCAAAGGAGGAACTAGGAAATGAAACTTACTAGCCTCTGGGCACAGGAGGGCCATGCTCCAAAGCAGAGGAGGGACTCTCTGTCAGCTTCCTGGGCCCTCCATAAAATACCCTCAAAACCACGCAACCCTCTTCATCTAAACTCCAGACCAATCATGCATTCTTCTGAGGGCCCATTTGGTTCCCCCAGATGAAATAAAGGCAGACAAAGAACTTGGGTCCCCAAAGCAGTCTCTTTCTGATGAATAATTAATATACCGGCTTTTTCATTTACAAATAGGTCACTTATAAAATTGGTATGGAGGGCAAGAGGCAGGTGATCGTGTGTCTGGGTGCCTGCGCACGTGTGTCTGTGCAAGTGGAGGAGAAGCAGTGGGGTGGCCACAGAGTGGTGCAGCAGTGTCTTGACCTGAACTCGGCCAAGATCCCTCTCTGGCTGTGTGTGTGACCCTCGACAGGTCGCTCTGCCTCCCTGGGCAACAGCCAGAGGGACTCTTTACAAAAACACGTAAATCTGACCATATCCCTCCCCTGCTTAAACCCTTCAATGACTCCTCGGATGGTGCCCACGGCCCTCAAGGCCCTGCCTGTGCCTGCCCCCGCCCACCTCATACCACCCTCTCTTCCACCAGAGAACTCCAGCCCCACGGGCCCCCTTTCAATTCCACAAACGCATCAAGTTTCTTCCTCTTTTGGGGCCTTTACAATACTGTTCTGTCTAGAATGTTCTTCTTCCAGTTAACATCAACTTCTGTGCTTAGGTCTCAGCTTACCTGTCACATTCTTTAAAGAGCCTGTCCCTTTCCCCCTAAAGTCTCAATTAGGCACCTTTCTTATACTCTCAGAGTCCTGTGCTTTCCCTTCATAACACATACACAAACTGGCCATTACCTATTTGTGTTATCGTCTCCCTCCCAGACTCTTAAGATCCATGAAGGCAGAGCCCCTGTCTGTCGTGTTCACACTGCATCCCCAGGATCTAGCACAGTGCCTGGCATACAATTAATGTTCAGTAAACACTTGTTAAATAAATGAGGGAATGAGCTCTGAAATCCTATGCTTCTGTGAATCTTATCTCCAGAAGGTAGATTCTGAATCCATAAAGTAAAGGGAGGCCAGCCCGAGGTGGTGGCCTTGCTGTGGGCCGTCATCTCGAGAGCTGAAGAGGACCCGTTCCTGGCGATGCCCAGTTCCTGGCACAGTGGGAGTCCCCGTGACGTTACCACCGTGGCTGCTGCTAACATGGAAACCACTGGCCAGCAGGCTGGGCTCTCTCAGCTGAGTGGAAAAAGAGCCGCCACGCAACCAGGACACAAACTGGCGGGCCAGGGTGGGAAGAAAGTGCTTGAATGGGAAAGCTGCCCTGAGCATTTCCCATGGGGCTGAGAGGCCCTCTGAGCTGTGCTGACCCTGGGAGCCACAGCACTTTCAATTGCATGCCCCACTCTGTGCCCAGCCAGGCCACAGCCCCACTGGCATTCAGCTCCTGCCAATGGCCCCCCAAGAAGGGCATCTACTTCCACTGCAGGGGGTAGAGAGGGTGGAGGCCCAGAGCTGGGAGAGACCTGCTGCTACCAGGAGTAGGCACCTACAAAGGTACCACAAGCAGAGCCTGGGGGAAGGAGCAGGGATTTGGTTTCATAACGAAGGGTTGGGGAAACTCAAGGAAAAAATTCTTCAGCCTGACACACAGCCGCTTCAACCTCATTCAGCAAAATTAGACACCTTCTTCACAGAAGAAAGTCCCCAAAGGAGGCCAGTCAGTAAGCAAGAGCACTCGAGTGGGTGCAGGGAACGGGTCTGGCCCCAACCATGCGGTTGTGGGACTTGACTGCACGGTGTCTTGGCCGCCTCACATTTACAAAGAGCAACACTATGCGCCTACCTCCCTGACAGGGTCCCTGGGGGTCAGATAAGAGCGGGAGTGACCGCACACGTGATGTTGGCAGAACAGGAAATTTAAACTACCCTCTCCAGAGCAACTGGCAATATGTATCAGAACCTGATATCTGCATCATTTTTCTAATATAACAGAAAAAGGACCAGAAAAAAAAATCCCTTTAGTATAGTAAGATTAAGGAGGATTTTTGTTTTCTTTAGGCTTTCTCAGTATTTTCTAACATCTTCACAATGAGCGAATGGTATTTTTAGAATTAGAAAAGAGGAAAAACAAGTTTAAAAAGAAAAGACTAAACCAAAGAGCCCATTAGAATTTGGAGGCGATGCCCTAATTCAAGGACTTTGCCTGTCATCCCATGTTGCACCTGCTGTCCCCACCTTTAGCTCACCTTGGCCCGGCGCAGGTCTTTCTCACCCCCGAGCTGGGCCTCGATCAGATGGTCACAGTGGATGGTGGACGGCACAGCCACCTTGGGCAGCCCACTGCTGATGAACTGCAGCATGGCCATCTGGGCTGTGGCATCCTGCATGGCCACGCGGTCGGGCCGCAGCCGCAGGTATGTCTTGCCCCGCTCGATCTCCTGGTTGGCTGGGTCATCCAAGTGTCCGTACACAATCTTCTCCGAGAGGGTCAGAGGCCGGTTCAATCTGGGGGGAGAAGGGAAAGGGTGCCTGGTGCTGGCTGCACAATCCCCTGCCCACCCACAGCCAATCCCTCTGTGCACATGGCCACCCTGACGATGGCAGGGAGAGGAGACCCTGCACTCCACGAGGGGGGCGAGAATCGCTCCTGCTCGCTGCGGTACCTCCAGCACATGGCACAACAGCAGGCACTCACTAGGTGCTCCAAAATTACTTGATCAATTAGCGAATGACAACATCACAAGAAGTAGCAGGTTGTTTTTTAAAGGATATTCGCTTTTCCAGCATATTAATTGCTATTATCGGATGAGCACTGATTATACGTATATCTCACCGTTTAATCATCTTGTATCCTTGTCATTTAATAAAACAACCAAGAGGGACAATGGAGGCTCAGCAGAGTGATGCTAGTAGCTCAAGTTCACAGCCAGAGTCTTGCCTTGGATTCTCTACTTCTTTCTGTCCACAGCCATCTCCCTTGGGCCATCAGCCCCACTAAGACACAGAGGATCCACACCAGCATCCCCCTCACCCAGTCTGCCTACCCTCCATCCACAACCCTCACCTCAGTGTTGGAGATCTGTTACCCTATTATGCTAGAGCCTTTCCCATTAGCCCCACTTGCTCTCACCCCATTAAAACAGGCATGGCTGTCAGCTCTCAGGAACAGAAACCCAGTCACCACCTCCAGCCTCTCACTGGTCCCTGTCTTCCTAGGAAGACCCCATGTCCCAGTAGGTCCCACCCCTCCCTTCCTTGTCAGGGCCAAACTGGCAGTCCAAGCTTGGCCTTTAGGGAGGTGCAGCCCCTGCCACGCCTCAACTGCCTCCTCCTTACCAGCCTCCCTCCCGTGTAGACTGAGCTTGGTGTACATCAACCCTCAACCACCCACCCTGAGGCTCCCTGGTGACTCCCTGCTGCAGCCCACTCAACCTGGCTGCCCACACAGCACAACAGCCGCCCCTCTGCAGCCCTGGCTGGACCTCACACTCTGCCTCTCACTGTTCCCAAAGCTTAGGCCAAACTTGAGGCCTCCTGGGAAGGGGCAGAGCTCCATCCACACCCAACAAGCCAAGGAAAAAAAAGTATCAGACTAGGGGTCAGAGGCTCTGGGTTTAGACCTGACCCTATTACTAACCCCACTGTGTAACCAGAGGAGCCACTGTCCTTCTCAGGAAGCTCAACAACCCATCTTCAAAGTCCAGGGCTTGGACTGAATGAGACCATGGCTAGCACTTATATAGCAAATTACTTGTTTTTCAACAGCTTTACTGAGGTACAACTGGCGTGCAATAAACTGCACATGAAGTATAGAATATAAGTTTTGACATATGTATACACCTGTGAAATCACCACCACAATCAAGATAAGGAACACATGCATCACCCCCAAAAGTTTTCTTGTGCCCCTTTGTCATCCCTCCCTCCCGCCCCCATCCCCAAGCAACCACTGATCTGCTCTCTGTCACTGTACATTAGTCTTATCAACACACCGATAAGGAGCCAAGCAGCGTGGCTCCACTGTCCGTGCTCTTCATGCGGCCCTAGGATGTCTCTCAACAACACCTGGACACCCAGAACAGGGCCCAGCCTGTAGTAACTGTTCAATTATTATCATTATTGTTATTGCTATTACCAACATGACTCTCCTAGCAGAGCAGAGCAACTTCCTCTGCTCGTCTGGGTTCCAGCCCCTCACTCGTGAGTTTACCTAAACCCTTGAGAGCACAAGTTCCTTACGGTGCTGGCTCTGCAGGCACCAGCAGAGCAACTGGCATTCTGAAAATCTCCACAGTTCTGCTGTCATGAGAACCCTGAATAAAAATAGCCCTGGCCTGAGGTACAGCCTGCCCCGTTTCGCGGCAGCATCTCCAGAAGCACGGCCCCTCTCTCTGGGCCCCAGGGGAGACAGAAAATAGCACATGGGCTTTAAAACCAAAGACCTTGACAGCAAATGCCTGAAGTTGTAGAAAAAAGCCTGACAAGGACAAAAACTTAAGGACGAGTTCACCACCGCATTTCCTTGAGGATTAACTGAGGATGGCAAAACAGGTCCTCCATGTCTGCTCTGCCTTACTGGATGACAGAGAGCCAGGTCCCAGGAACACAATTGGACCCCTTCTGTCATGGACAGAGGGTAGAGGAAAAGCCCCCTTCTAAAACATTCTGAAAACTATTTTAATCCACTAGTATCTTTTTAGAATAGCCTCACTTCTGTCTTCTTTCTCTGTGTGAGGTTTTCTCAAGCACGGCACCACTGACAGTTTGGGTCAGATGATTCTCGGTCGTGGGGGCTGTCTTCTGCATAGCAGGATGTTTAGCAGTATTATTCCCCTGGGGGACAATATCAACACCCCACCCCCAGTGAGAACCACTGTTCTATGGCAACAATGAAAACAGAACATCCCTTGTCTGTACTAATTTGGAAAATGCTGAAAGTTATTGACCTTTTCTGATTAATGCAGGGTTGGAATACACAGGCAAAGGAAATTTTTTTTTTGGTTAATTTTACTGATAAAATGAACACCAAAAAAATTCCCAGTGCCTTAAAGGGTAGTTTTTTGATTAATTTTTTAAGGCAAAGACTAAATGGTGAGTAATACTCTTTTGTCAAGTTATCTCAAAGCAAACTTCTATTCAACTCTCTTTCCATGCATGATGAAGAGTAAGGTGGAAGTGTTTTGCAGACTAAAGGAAAAGCCATCATTTTTCCACTGAGCTGTGGTCTTAGAGCTCTAAGAACAAAAAATATTGTTTCCTGGGGAAAATGTATTTGTACAAGTGCCCATATTGATAGGGACAGTGGTTCTGAACCCTGACTGCACATTAGAAGCAGCTGGGAAACTGGCCAGTGCATCTCACATTTTGATGTGCATTCCAGTCACCTGGAGATCATGTTAAACTGCTGATTCTGATTCAGTGGATCCGAGGCGGGGCCTGGGGTTCTGCATTTCTAACAAGCTTCCAGGTGATGCCAATGCTGCTGATCCACGGACCACATTTTGAGTTGTAAGGCCTACACCACCGGAATCAGATGAACGTCCTGGACATACATTAATAGGTCCTTACTATAATTAGGTGACGCTATGCTGTTGGAGATAAAGACTAACAGTCCCTACCCTTAAAACTGAAGTAAGGGACCAGAAGAGAGAAAGCAAAGAGGCAACAGAGAGAGTGTGGAATAGTGGCTAGGGCACTGGACGAGGACACAGAGGCAAGTCTCACCACTCCCTCACTGTGTGGTCTTGGGCAAGTTGCTTCTCCACCTGCGCCTGTTCTTCAGCTGTAAATGGGTACATTCATATCTGTTCTCCTACTCCCAGGTCATGGCACCAGGTGGGCAAGCATATAGCTCTGTGTGCAGTCATTAAAGTTCCAGGAGCAGTGTTAGCTGGTATGTACAATCAGCCCCCGCTCCTCATCCTGCCGTAGTATCTTATTCATCCTTCCGGTGCCAGCATCTAGCCCAGGACATGGCACACAGGACAGCAGTGCAAAGATGGCTACCATTTTACCAAATGAGGAAAGGGAGGCCCAGAAACAAGATATGCTCAAGATCCCACTTGAGCTTCCTTCTGGGTCTCAAGCCTGAGCTCTCCTCCAGGCCTATGCACTCAAGGGGATATACAGGTATTTCTCCAGCCATTGGGCCTGGCAGATCCCAGAGGGCTGGCTCAGGGTCAGTAGTCTATCCTGGAAAGGGTGGCTGGGAGGTTCAGGCCACAGCACCAGCGTCTGAGACAGTCCCTATGGCCCATATTTCCAGGATTCTTGATAACAGATTTTTCCTTGGAAGAGAGGGCAGATGGTCCACCACCAATCTGGAATGCCTTTCTTCAGCAGGGACCTTTGTACCCTAAGTGCCTTTATCCTGCCACCACCATCAGCCATCCTTCACTGAGCACCCCTACACAGCCTGAAAGCGGCAGGCAGAGGAAGCAGCACCCTTGAGCAGCCACCACAGCTACCCCTGCAGCCTTACCGTTTGCGAACAATGTTAATGTTCTTCTCTAGCAGGTCATAGCGGATATACTCGTTGGGCTCAAAGTGGCTCATGGCCACCTTGGCCCGTTGGCACAGGACGGAGGCCACATGGTACTGCCGCACACCCAGGGCTTTCTGCAGGAAGAAAGAGAACAGCAACCGTCAATGGAGTACCTGGGGAGGTCCACCCGGGAGGGAGAGCACAGTGTAGTAAAAAAAGTGAGGAATTAAAGCATCAAGAGCTATTCAGTGACTGCAGCCTTCGTCTCCTCATCTGAAGCATAAGGATGATACAGCAGTCACAAGGAACACAGCCTGTGGTAGGATAAGCACAAAGGATTTACAGTCAGAATAGCTGGGATCAAAGTCAAGGTTCTATCAACTTAAGAAAATCCCCCATCATCTGAGCTCCAGAGGGGATGGGCAGTGGGGCTATAATCAGCCGTAGTGGCCACCCAGGCTTCCTGGGAAGGTTGAGGGAGAACACGTGTGGAAGTTCTCAATAAGCTGGAAAGCACTACTTGAATCGTAGCTGCTATTCCACCTGCACTGTAAGTTCTTGAGGCTTGGGATCAAGCCTTATCTGTCTTATTTCTCTCTGGATCTGGGCTACCTGGCAAATGTTAAGAGAGTCAATAAGTAATTGTTGAATAGATGGAAAAATCAATGAGGAAACCCTGTGCAGGAGCTTTGGATGTTCCTTCGTTGCTTCAAAACGTGGTGCCTAACTCCCCTCCTCCTGAATGTGCAGCGGACTGACTGACCGACTTCTGACGGATAGAATGAGGCACAAGTGAGGCTAATGACCTCCGAGGGCAGGCCATAAAAAGGATGGCTTCTTCCTGGCTCTCTCTTTCTTTGATTGCTCTGGACATTCACCATGTTGTTAAGACATTTAAGCAGCCCTGGGAGAGGCCCACGTAGAGATGAATGGAGGCCTCTTGCCAATAACCAGCACCACCTTGCCAGGTGTGTGAGTGCACCATTTTGCTAGCGAGTGCTCCAGCCCCAGTCCAAGCTGTCAGATAACCGCAGTCCTGGCTGATAGCTGGACTGAGGGACCCCGAGCTAGAACCACACAGCCAATCCGCTTCCAAATTCCTAGCCCAGGGAAACTGTAAGACAGAAATATTTATCGTCGTTTTAAGCCTCTAAGTTTGGGAGCAATTTGTTATGCAGTAATAGATGAATGATTGTTACGATAGGGTATTAATTTTAAACTGTGACAACCTTCACAAGGTTGATCAGGGAAGAATAAACGAACCCAAAGAAATGACAGAGGGAAAGGAACAGCTGCTTCTCTTCTAGGTGGTGGTCCCTGTCTAGGGGTCATACCCCTGGGTAAGGGAAGAGCCTAAGGCTCCTTTCTTTACGTCACCTGGACATTTAAATCAAAACTGCCAACCTCAGCATCTGAACCAGTACAAGTGCCACTTGTACTGGCACTTCACAACCGCCACTCCCTGTTTCGGTCACTCAGTAGTGAGACCCCATTAGGAAACAGCACCACCCACCTACCCACCACAGCAGGAGGGATCTCCCCAGTGAAGACTTCAGATCCACTTGCCCTACCGCTCAAAACCCACCAAGGGATCCACACTGTCTGCCTCATGGTAGAGGTGAGGAACCCACCAACGACACATCAAAGGACTTTCAACAGCCTGTGCATAGGAAGAATGTGCCACACGGCAGCTACGACCGCGCTTCTACAGTGGGGGGCCCAGGGCACAGCAGTAGAGCGAGGAGACCTGGGCTTAAGTCTGGCATGCCATTTACCAACTGAGTCAGCTTAGACAACTCACCTCTCTGAGAACTCACTTCCTCACAGAACTGTTGTGAGGACTAGGAACGATTACATAAAGTACTTGGCAGAGTTTCTATCATTACCCCTGTGCATTTATAAGCATACACTCAGCCCCTCTGTGTTTTTCACACAAATGAGAAACTATACAAGCTGTTCTGCAACTTGCTTTTTTCCATTTGTCAACATATCTTAGGTATCTTCCAATATCTATACACGGATCTCTCTCTTTCTTTTTGTAAATTCACTGCCCCAAGTTTCAGTTTCCACAGACAAAAAAATGAATGTAACAATACCTAATGTCTGGACCAGTAGGCAAAACAAGTAATTGTAATCATAATTATAGCACAGAGAAAAGGTAAAGTTAATCTATGGACACATATTAATACCTAAAAACAGGCTTAAAAAACAATGCTGATTGGGAAAAAAAGGACAAAATAATATGCCCATATAGAATATAACATGGGCAAAAAAAGACTATTGATTAACGCCTAGTATGAGTTGAGCACTGTGCTAAGCTCTCTGCGTGCATTACATCATCTAATCTTCACAGCCACCCAGTGAAGTGGCTCCTATGCTTAGCCTATTTTCCAAGAGAGGAAACTGAGGCTTGCAGGGAGTGACGAAGGCCACAGAGTAGCAAGTAGGACCCGAATCCAGCCTGACTGACCCTCTTACCTGCTGTTGCCCCAGGCAAGTATGTAACTCCCTAAGCCTTCCCCCCAAAATGGAGGTAAACTCCACAGTGTTAATAACAAATGAAATCATCTACATGCTCAATCCTTAACCACAGTGCTGCTCTGCTTTCCAATCATGTGAAAACATCTGTGCATAACAGCCAGCACTGTCCGAGAGGACTTCCTGCCGTGATGGACACGTTCTAGATCTACACTGTCCAATACAGGAGCCACTAGCCACACGTGGCTACTGAGCACTTGAAGTGTGGTGAGTGCGACTGAGGAGGAGAATTTTTAATGTTATTCAATTTTAATTAATTTAAAATTAAGTGCCATATGGTACAGCTCAGGTTTATACACTAATAAGGATGGAAAGGGAGTGCTTAGACTGACTTCAAAGGCAAGGACACCATGTATCATTCATTCACACACCTCATATATCTCACGTGTAAAATGGAGACTAGGCTATAGGTGCCCTCCCCACCCCCACTTAGAGTGAAAACAGCCATTACTTATTAAGCACCTGCTCTGTGCCAAGCACTTTCTGTGCCCAATTTTAAATTCCCATAACAAGGGTGCCAGGTAATTGTTTTCTGGTCTTATGGATGTGGAAACTGAAGATGAGGAAGGTTAAGTCAGAAGTCGTATACCTGGTGAGCAGTGAATGGAGGATGCAAGCGCAGGTCTGTCTTTTTCTGAGATGGGCCAACTCCCCTGGATTCTGCTCCTCTCTTCCCTCACATAGGCCACCCTCTCCCACCGAAGGCAGCACAGCGTGATGGTTCAGACTAAAGAACTGTAGTCAGACTGCCTAACCCAGCAACACCACTAACCTGCTGTGACCCTGGACGAGTTATTCAGCCTCCCCAAGCCTTAGTTTCCCCACAGAGAAAACAGAGATAAACTTCACAGTGTTAATATCAAATGACATAATCTACTTAAGTGCCTGGCACAGAACCTGTTCATATAATATGTGCTCAATACATGTTGTATTGTAATATTTCCCTTCACAGAGGAGACAGATGCAAAATTTGATGCGGTGAAGCTGTGTTCCCTCTCTGGATACTGGCAGAAGGAGCAGGCCTCTTCTCATTTTGCTTACTGCAAACACAGCTTTAAAGGCTCTTTTGGTTGATCAGCATTTTTCAGAAGCCGCAGCTTATCTGGGCCTTTGGCATTCCTGACTCCCTTCTGATGAATTCCAGCTGCTGTAGTATTTCTCCTTGGTTCCTTGCCCTCCTTCCAACTTTGGTCAAGTCATTCTAAAAATCTAAGCTAATATCTTCAGGGGCATCTCTTTCGTCTCTCCTTCAGATTATCTGCAATTTGTTAGAATTTGCCTTGGAAAGCCTTTCATCCCTCTGAAACCCCTTCTGCTTATGGGGTCCTCCTCTGCAATGGGATCTCATCTATTCAGTTTCTGAATAACTCAGAATGTGCCTTCCTCAAAGGCACCAAACATATTGAACTTACTTGGCCAGTAAACATTCCATAGGGATCTGCCACAGGGCCTTTGTACATGCTGTTTCTTCTGCTTAGAATGTTCTCTGCACATCCTCATTCTAAATCTGCCCTTTGTCAAAGTAACTCTCATTGATCTTTCAAGTTCTAAATTAATTTCACTTTCTTAGGGAATCCTTCCTGAACTCCCAGCCCAATCAGAGCCTCCTATTATATATGCGCATTTACTACTTTTTTTTGTTGTTGGTGGTGAGGAGGATTGTCCCTGAGCTAACAACCGTGCCAATCTTCCTCTATTTTGTATGTGAGACGCCATCACAGCACGGCTTGATGAGTGGTATGTAGGTCCACGTCTAGGATCCAAACTCGTGAACCCCAGGTTGCTGAAGTGGAGCACATGAACTTAACCACTATGCCACTAGGCCGGCCCTCATTTACTACTTCTTGACATTCACTCATGAGATATCTGTCTCCACTAGTTCATAAGCTCCACTAGGGGAGAGATTGCGTCTGTTTATTCATAACTAAATCTCCCATGCCTGAACACCAGGTCTGATACACCTGAGGTGCTACATAAATATCAGTTAAACCAAGGAATGTTGTTTCTACTTGACCAAGCAGCTCCTCTTTATTGAGTAGGGTTAAATACAGAGCAGGTTAGGTTAACCTTGTGAGTGCAAACAGTTGACAAGACAAATCAATAATTTACCAGTCTCTGATACTTTTGGTTAGAGTGTAAACAGGTTCAACATTTTTGAAAGACAATTAGGCAATGCCTATTAAAATGTAAAATGTCTGTACTTTTTGATCAGGTTTCTCTCTTCCAGGAAGGTATCTCATAAAAATACTCAAAGAAACGAGCATTGAGACAGGCAAGGACGTTCTCTGCAGCACTGTTTTTAAGAGAACAACCCAACTGTCCAAAAATAGGGCACCAATTGAATAAATTCTGGTTCATCCACCAAGAAATGACATTCTACAGCTGTTTAAAAAGAATAAGATAGTGGTGGTGGTCCCCCAACATTGTCAATGTAATTAATGCCACTGAATTGAACACTGAAAAATGGTTAAAATGTCAAATTTTATGTTATATATATTTTACCATAATTTTTTAAAAAAGAGAATAAGATAGTTCTACCTTTACTGGCAAGGAAAAACTTCCATGACACATTCAGTAAAAATAATAAGTAGCAAAATAATACTATAGTATGAGCCCATTTCTGTATAATAGTAGTAGTAATAAATGTAAATGTGTTTAGAAAAAAATTGAAATGATATGCCTAAACTGTTCACAGCAATTATCTCTAGGATTAGAATTACAGGCACTTTTACTTTCTAGGCTAAGTATTTCTGTAACTTTTAAATGTTGCATGATATAGATGAGTTCCTTTTGTAAGCAGGAAAAAGAATGAACAAGGCAAATAGATGCAGAAAAGCATGTGACTGTGGTGTACTGTAGCACAATTGTTTACTGGCAATTTGACAATAATTAACAGTGTTCTGGTTTTTTAAAATGTGCAAACCCTTCGTTTCAGCAAGTTAACTTACAGGAATTTATCATTAATAGGAAAAGGAAATAAATGTACTTTATACTACTTTATACTAGAGGGATCTGGTTACCACCACCTTAACCCAGAGACCAAACTCAGCATCCCCAACAGCAAAACTCTCTGACATTCATGCCTCCTGATGGGAGAGATTCACCTATGAAGAATTCATGTCAAAACATGTTTAACCGGGGCCGGCCCCGTGGCTTAGCGGTTAAGTGCGCGCACTCCACTGCTGGCGGCCCGGGTTCAGATCCCGGGCGGTCACCGACGCACTGCTTTCCGGCCATGCTGAGGCCGCGTCCCACATACAGCAACTAGAAGGATGTGCAACTACGACATACAACTATCTACTGGGGCTCTGGGGAAAAAGAAGTAAATAAATAAAATTATTAATTAAAAAAAAAAAAAGGGCCGGCCCCGTGGCTTAGCGGTTAAGTGCGCGTGCTCCACTGCTGGCGGCCTGGGTTCGGATCCCGGGCACGCACTGACGCACCGCTTCTCCGGCCATGCTGAGGCCCCGTCCCACATACCGCAACTCGAAGGATGTGCAACTATGACATACAACTATCTACTGGGGCTTTGGGGAAAAAAAAAAAAAATGTTTAACCTGAGTCTAAGCAAGCTTTGGGACCTTACCTCCAGTTTAAGGGAAATGCAGGGAATAAAAGAACAATCAATCAAATCTAGAATGGACATCCCATAAGAAAACTGGCCTGGTCTCTCCAAAAAGTCAATGTCATGGGGAAGAAAGGTGTTGGGGCGGGGGTGTAGGGGGAAGGGCTGTTCTAGATTAAGAGAGACTAAAAAAGTTAAACCAATGCAATGTGTAAATTTTTATTAGATCCTGATTTGGAAAAAGACAGCTACCAAAGACATTTTTGGGAGAACAGATAATGATATTGTAGTTATATAGCCAACTGACTTTTGTGTGTGCGTGAGGAAGATTAGCCGTGAGCTAACATCCGATGCCAGTCCTCCTCTTTTTGCTGAGGAAGACTGGCCCTGGACTAACATCCGTGCTCATCTTCCTCTACTTTATATAGGATGCCGCCACAGCATGGCTTGACAAGCGGTGCGTCGGTGCGTGCCCAGGATCCGAACCCCCGAGCCCTGGGTCGCCGCAGCAGAGCGCGTGCACTTAACTGCTGCACCACCGGGCCAGCCCCCAACTGACTTATTCTTAAGAGATGTTGAAGTTTTTAGGAATGAAGTGTCACAATGCCTTCAATTGCTTTTGAAATGATCCAGAAAAAAATAATGAAAAATATATATATGAAGCAATAAGACAAAATGCTAATAACTGTTCAATCTAGATGGTAGGCATATGGGTCTTCTTTGTACTATCTTCAATTTTTCCTTATGTGTAAAAATTCTGTAAATGCGTAATTTAACCATTAATTATGGTTAAATCCATATGCTAGAATTATGGTTTAAATTTCCTTCTTGACTATGTTTTCCAAATTTTCTACAAATGACTAGTTATAATGCTTATTATAACTAGACAGAATATAACCAACATTAACTTTTTATTAAAAATTAAATGCTCACGGGCTGGCCAGGTCGTGTAGTGGTTAAGTTCACACGCTCCACTTCGGTGGCCCGGGGTTTGCGGGTTTGGATCCCAGGTGCAGACCTACAAACCGCGCATCAGGCCATGCTGTAGGAGCATCACATATACAAAATGGAGGACGACTGGCACAGATGTTACCTCAGGGCCAATCTTCCTCACCAAAAAAGAAAAAAAATTAAATGCTCAGAACCAAAGATATTCTTGCAGACTGCCTGCTGCAGATTAAAAGCAAACTGATTCAATCTTTTCATAAAGCAGCCTATCAATATGAAGCCTACAGCAACATCCATACCCTTTGACCCACTAATTCCATATCTGAGAATGTATCCTTAAGAAATAATTCTAAATATGAAAATGATACAATAT
This sequence comes from Ceratotherium simum simum, assembly GCF_057802395.1. Classification (NCBI taxonomy): domain Eukaryota; kingdom Metazoa; phylum Chordata; class Mammalia; order Perissodactyla; family Rhinocerotidae; genus Ceratotherium; species Ceratotherium simum. The sequence continues at coordinate 9,121,604 of NC_141924.1, forward strand.
ATGCACTACTATTTATAATTGCTAAAATTGAAAGCAACTTAACATGTTGACATATAGATGTATAATTTCCGCCTCAGTAGGAATCATCATTTTAAGTAATAAGTAGCAACACAGAAAATTGTCTGTTATAATAATGTATGAAAAAGTAGGATACAAGTCACATACACACTGATTACAATGCTATAAAACTAATGTTCACAGGGGAAAATAGACTGAAAGGAAATGCACTAACATTATACAAAAATGTTTGAGTTAAGATGGGAAAATCATTTTCTCCTATAATTCCCCAAATTTGTATTAAGGTAATATTATGTGGTTGAAAAGAGATTGACAGCAAGCTGTATTCAGTTGGTGTAGAGAGAGCCAATGTCCCCTAGTGTCTCTATACTTTTGGCCTTGAACCCCAATTTTGCAATCCAACATTCGGGTGAGAGTACCACACTCAGAGAGCCAAAGAGCCAGAATGTGACTGCCCCATGGGTCATTTCCCTGTGTGCGGTTTGGTGGACAGCAAAAGCCCCCACGTGACCGAAGGTGGTGGGGGCCAAGAGAGAACATTCAGGGCTTAGGAGTCCAGAGATCTGGCCTCCTCGCTCAGCCACTATGTACCCTTGTAAAGTAATCTAGCCACTGTGTGCCTCCTTTTCCATTTCTAAAAAATGGGAGAAGGGCATCATTCCAGCTGCATCAAAATCACCTGGGAGGTTTCATAAACACTCAGCTCTCGGCCCTACCACTCCCAGACCTCTCCCATCAGTCACCAGAGGAGGAGCCTAAGCATCGGTAAGAATGACCAGGTTACTCTGATGCAGCCATGTCTGGGAACCACTGGACTAGATGTTCTCCAAAGTTCTTTCCAGCTCAGTCATTCTATAAATATTCCTCCCCAGGAAGCAGGCTCTCAGATAAACTCATTTATTCCTCAAAGGCCCAGAGGAAAGTGTAGCAATGTCAGAATAGATTTATCTGTACCAAGGAAGAAAGCTCCCAGAGCTCAGGCCTTTGTGGACTAGCCACAGCCTTGGCCTTCATTTACACACAGGTGAGGATGCAACAATATGCATATATGTATACATAAAACGCAACCCAGTACGGTGTCACGGAAAGGCACTGGATTCAGAATGCTACCTGCTTATTATTGGCCCCCTATTATATGGTCAAACTGCTTACTCTTTCTATTTTAAAATACTTACAAAATAGGCAGAATAGTCCCTGTCCAGTCTACCTCATTTAACAAACAATGCGGGGGCCAGCCCCGTGGCATGGTGGTTAAGTCCGGCGCACTCCACTTTGGTGGCTTGGGTTCCCAGGTTCGGATCCTGGGCACAGACCTACACCACTCATCAGCCATGCTGTGGTGGTGACCCACATACAAAATAGAGGAAGACTGGCATAGATGTTAGCTCAGGGCTAATTTCCTCACACACACACAAAAAATTAAAACAAACAAACAAAGGACACCTTCCTAGGTGCCAAACACTGTTACCACACAGCTTCCAAACTTTTTCAAGTTAAGGCCCATGAACAAAATAATTCATTTTGGACATCACAGGTAGGTAAACAGACCAGGCTGCTACTGGGAGGCAACTAGCAGGCCGGGGTTAGGAGGGTCATGATCCGCACACCTGTATCCCATTTGCTACAGTACACCTGAGGAAAGTTTCACTGTACCATACTACACTCTACAACACCACCACGCAGTCTCTACCCTCAAGATCACAGTCTGATGGGATAAGACAGAGAGGAAAATAAAAAGTGCAGTAGCTTGCTATTGTACACATCAGGTCCAAGGTTCACTGAAGGCATGGAAGTACGAGTGGTCGAATAAAAAAGAGGCCAAGACCTTCTCAGGGTTCAAACAAGACCGTCATGTTTGAGTTCAAGTTCAAAAAAATTGGCTACAGATGCAAAAGCCAGACAGAGAGAATGAGTGACTCGCTCAAAATCACATGGCATTTCTGGAGTCATCAAGGAAGGAGGAAGTCATTCAAAGTCCACTGTACCCCCATGAAGCCACGTCAGAGAGACAATCCCAGCAACATCCAAATATTGGCCATAGGATGTTCTGAGCTAAAAGGAGCCTTAGAGAGGAGACTTTCAAATTTTGACTGAGAATACACATGCACAAAATACATTTTATGTTGTGATCCAGCCCACAGGTCTGCCAGAATGGTGTGTGCAACTGAAACAAAAGTTTCCCTAAACAATACTTGCCACGTGCAATGCACGCTGATACTTTTTATTCTTTATTATTATTATTATTATTTTTTGTGAGGGAGATTAGCCCTGAGCTAACATCCGTGCCCATCTTCCTCTACTTTATATGTGGGACACCTGCCACAGCATGGCTCGATAAGCAGTGTGTAGGTCCGTGCCTGGGATCCAAACCTGTGAACCGTGGGCCACTGAAGGGGAGCATGCAAACTTAACCACTACACCACCGGGCCGGCCCTCTATTATTATTTTTATTGTGGTAAAATACACATAGTCAGCCCTGGTGGTTGAGTGGTTAAGATTTAGCACTCTCACCACTGTGGCCTGGGTTCGTTTCCAGTCAGGAACCATATCACCCATCTGTCGGTTGTCATACTGTAGTGGCTGTGTGTTGCTGGGATGCTGAAAGCTATGCCACTGGTATTTCAGATACCAGGAGGGTCACTCATGGTGGACAGGTTTCAGCAGAGCTTCCAAACTAAGACAGACTAGGAAGAAGGACCTGGCCACCTACTTCTGAAAAATGTGGCCATGAAAACCCTATGAACAGCAGCAGAGCATTATCTGAGCACCAGAAGGTGGAGAGGATGGCACAAAAAGACTGGGCAGGGTTCCACTCTGCTGTACACCGGGTCACTAGCAGTTGGAATCAACTGGACAGCACTAACAAAAAAAATATACATAAAAGTTACCATTATAACTATTAAAGTACACAATTCAGTACATTCACAATGTTGTGCAATCATCACCACTATCTAGTTCCAGAACTTTTTATCACCCCAAAAGCAAACCCCATACCCATAAAGCAGTTGCTCCTATTCTCTTCACTCTCCTCGCCCCAGCCTCTGGCAACCACTAGTCTGCTTTCTGTGTCTACGGATTTGTCTATTCTAGATATTTCATATAAATGGAGTCATACAAGAGGTGGCCTTTTGTGTTTGGCTTTTTTCACTTAGCATTCTACATTATCTTTTTAGGGAGGCAAGTTGAACTCCGTTAATTTCATGATCCAGTAACAGGTCAACATAGGCAGTTTGAAAAACAATACCTTAGAGAAGTTCCAACTTAAAAAAATTAGCTACAAATGTCCAAGCCAAACAGTGACATCAAATGACTTGCTCCCAGTCACCCTGGGCATCTGCAGAGCATCATCAAGCTCTCTGCAGCTTTCCGTCTACTGCACCAGAGGCAGCCAAACCCCTGCCCACCCCCTTGGTGCCTGTCTGCACATAACTACCCACCAGCAAAATGGGAAAAATAAGGACAACATAGCAAGTTTTTTAACAAGTCAGATTTATTAAATCTAAAGCGTGTCCTTTGTTCTGAATCTTTCCCTTCCATAACTTTGGTGTTAAAACGCCATTTCTTTTAACAAATAATGGTGATAGGAGATGGTGATTTGGGTTGGTTTTTTTGTTTTTTGTTATTGTTGTTTTTGTGTCCTTACTTGGAGAAATTTAAAACCTGCAACCCCATGTTGATCCTCCCAATTCTGTGTGCGCATTTTGGTGCCCTCTATCATGCAACTTGCTCAGAACACAACTGTCTTTAGGGGGCAGTAGCAGTCATTGGAGAAGGAAGATACAATGAGGAAGAAAAAGCTACTATTTTAATTTTACCCTTAGAACCTCAGTAACAGCCAGAAATATAAGAAGTGACTAGCATGGCTGACCCTGGGGAGAGACATCTATCGTCACTGTCATTCTCTCCAACTCTACTACCTCTCACCAACAAACCTTACTCATTCGTCCATCCATCAAATAGTTATTGAGTGACTATGGGTCCCAGGCACTGTTCCAGGCACTGGGGATACAGCAGCAAACAAAATCATCCACTACTCCCTGCCCTCTTGGGACTGACATTCCAGGGGCTTAGAGGAAGGATGGACAGTGAAACAAATAGAGGCAGAGACACAAGTAAAACCTCACTCAAATGTTGATAAGTATCACGAGAGATAATAAAGCAGGGGCAATGGGAAAGGTGCAATTTAAAATAGGACAGTTGGGGGCCAGCCCCGTGGCTTAGCGGTTAAGTGCGCGCGCCCGGGGTTTGGATCCCGGGCGCGCACCAATGCACCGCTTCTCCGGCCATGCTGAGGCCGCGTTCCACATACAGCAACTAGAAGGATGTGCAACTGTGACATACAACTATCTACTGGGACTCTGGGGAGAAAAAAAAAAAAAAAAAAAGGAGGAGGATAGGCAATAGACGTTATCTCAGGGCCGGTCTTCATCAGCAAAAAGAGGAGGATTGGCATGGATGTTAGCTCAGGGCTAATTTTCCTCACACACACACACACAAAATAAATAAAAAAAATAAAATAAAATAAAATAGGATAGTTGGGAAAGGCTTCAGTGAAAAGGTGACACTGAACAATGACCTGACAAAAGGTGCAAGCCAATCTACAGATATCTGAAGGAAGAGCATTCCAGACAGAAATTATAAGGGTCCTCTAAAGTGAGGTGGCACTTGCGTTCAAAGAACAGCAAGGAGAGATATTTGTACACCCACCTTGAGAGCAGCATTATTCATAACAGCCCAAAAGTGGAAGCAACCCAAGAGCCCATTGACAGATGAATGGACAAATAAAATGTGGTACATACATACAATGGAATATTATTCAGCCTTAAAAAGGAGTTTTGAAAGCCTAAAAAATTTTGATGGGGCTGGCCTGGTGGCGCAAGAGGTTAAGTTCGCGCGCTCTGCTTCGGCGGCCCAGGGTTCATAGGTTCCAATCCCAGGCGCAGACCAATGCACCGCTTGTCAAGCCATGCTGTGGCGGCGTCCCATATAAGATAGAGGAAGATGGGCACAGATGTTAGCCCAGGGCCAATCTTCCTCAGCAAAAAAGAGGAGGATTGGCATTGGATGTTAGCTCAGGGCTGATCTTCCTCACAAAAAAAAAAAAAAAATTTTGACACTGGGGCTGGCCCGGTGGCATAGTGGTTAAGTTCACACACTGCACTTTGGCAGCCCAGGGTTTGCAGTTTTGGATCCCGGGCGCAGACCTACACCCTGCTCATCAAGCCATGCTATGGCGGCATCCCACATACAAAATAGAGGAAGACTGCCACAGATGTTAGCTTAGAGCCAATTTTCCTCACCAAAAAAAAAAATTCTGACACTACAACATGGATGAACCTTGAAGACATTACGCTAAGTGAAATAAGCCAGTTACAAAAGGACAAATACTATATGATTTCACTTCTATCAGGTACCTAGAGGAGTCAAATTCATAGACAGAAAACAGAATGGTGGTTGCCAGGGGCTGGTGGGGAGGGGAGATAGGGAGTTAGTGTTTAATGGGTACAGAGTCTCAGTATGGGATGATGGAAAAGTTCTGGAGATGGATGATGGTGATGGTTGCACAACATTGTGAAAGTACTTGATGCCACTCAACTCTACACTTAAAAATGGTTTAAATGGTAATTTTAAAAATTAAAAAATACATAGAAAAAAAAAGAACAGCAAGGAGGTCAGTGTGGCCAGAATAAACAAGGGTGTGTTCGGTGAGAGATGAGATCAGAGGTAGCAGGGAATCAGACTGTATAGGACCCTGTAGAATAAAGAGTCTGACTTCACACTGACTGAGATGAGAAGCTAATGGAGAATTCTGACCAGGAATGACATGCTCTTACTTATTTACAAGGATCATTCTGGCTGCTGTATATAGAACAGAAGGAAACAGGGAGACCAGGCAGGGGGTCAACGCAACAGCTGGGTGAAAGATGATGGTGACTTGGACCCTTGTGCCAGAATGACAGTGGTGGAGGCGTGGGGAAGGGGATGGAGCCTGGATATAGTCTTTTTTTTTTTTTTGCAGGGAAAGATTCACCCTGAGCTAACATCTGTTGCCAATTTCTTTTTTGTTTCCCTTCCCAAAGCCCCAGTGCATGGTTGTATATCCTAGTTGTAAGTCCTTCTAGTTCTTCTATGTGAGCTGCCACCACAGCATAGCAATTGACAGATGGGTGGTGTGGTTCTGCGACCAGGAAATGAACCCAACCCACCGAAGTGGTGAGAGCACCGAACTTTAACCACCAGGCAATCAGGGCTGGTTCATGGCTATATTCTGAAGGAAGTAACAACAGGATTTGCCGGCAAATTGGCCAACGGGGATGAGGGAAGAGTCAAGAATATCCCTGAGGTTTTGGGCCTGAGTAACTGGAAGAATGGAGTTGCCATAAACGGAAATGGGGAAGGCAACAGGAAAAGCAGGCTTGGGGGTGAGACCAGGAGTTTGGTTATGGTCATTTGCCTATCTGACACCCAAGCACAGATGTCAAGTTGGCAGCTGGATTCTCATCCTAGGTCCCATCCCCGTAGAACTCTGCTAATTAAATGGTTCATCTAGAATCAGAGATTATCAGGACCCAAGGTGAGCCCAGATCACCAAGTATTTTTCCTTCATTTGACAGATGAAGAAACGAATGCCAAGGTCACGTACCTAGCACACAGCAGTCTGGGGAACTCAAGCCACTCAAGTTTAAGTCAAGGCTTTTTCCACCACACTACGTCCCTAATTTAAACTAAGGTGTTACTGAGTCATTAAACAAGTATTTATCCAGCCCTAGACTTCGTGCTGTGCTATCTGAATTAATCAGATAAGTAAGACAGACACAGTCCCTGCCCTTGTTGAGCTTACAGTTTGGTGGAGAAGACAGATATCAAGTAATCACTCAAGGGACTATGTCAGCAGCTCTGTAAGAGAAGTCCTATGAAGGAGAACTAAGCAGCTCTCACAGTTTAAAGCTGGAGGACCTAATCTAGACTGGGGGAAGGGATTCTCCAAGAAAGTGGTATCTAACCTGAGAACTGAAACTTTACTAGGAGTTAGCCAGGCAAATAAAATAGGGTTTATGGGAAGGAGTCTAGGGATTCTGGCAGGCAGAGAACAGCACGTGCAAAGGCACCGTGGCAGGAAAGTACTTGTAACTGAAAGAAGAAAGAGAGGTCAGCTTGGCTGGAGCAAAGTGAGCAAAGTGCAGTGGAAACGGCAGAAAATAAGGCTAAGAGATAAAATGAGCCAGGTATCATGAGGGACTCTGTAGGTGTAGGTGAAAAGCACCATAGCAACCTTGAGCCACAGCTTATTGGAGTCTTGGTGGTACACCTTGTGGTCCCCTCGGAACACCAGAGGATGGGAGGCCTCTAAGGAGCTGCTGTGAGGCCCTCTCCCACTTGCTTCTTATCTCCCCTGGGAGGCTGCCATGAGACAGTTTCTCCTCGCCTCCCAGGACCTGATGAGGTATGGAGCTTTCTGTCAAGGACCCTTCAGACTCGAGCTGCAGAATATAAACCCCCTTAGCTGCAACAGGGTGCTCACAACTTACACGCAGCCATCAGCTCCTTCTGTTTCGGTGTCGTCCTTTTTGGTGTGTGGGACGAGGACCCAGGGAACCGGCACCTTTGACTTCGTCTTCCTGTCGCTGTCTATGTAAGTAATGAACCGTCTGTATATGAGAGTGGCTCACGGTACCTTTACTGGTCCAGTCAGTCAGGCCTTGACCTTGTTTTGTAACTGTGTGTGAGCTTTACAGGAGGACATGTTAAATGTTTAACTTGATCCTAAAAGCAATGGGAAGCCACTGAAAGTTTAGGCAGGATCATGACTGGATCAGATTTGCATTTTCAAAAAAAAGAAAAAAAATCACTGTGGCTGCTCTGTAGATAATGCATTCAAGAAGGGCAAAAGTACAAGAGGTTGATGGTGACTTTTCACGTAACCTCTGTCCTCCAGGAAAGACGTTTGTATTTTACCACTTGAGCACCTACTACGTGCCAAGCAATAGGCCACAGACACCAAGAAGAGTAAGACAGCCCCTACACTGATATACCTTAGTCTGGCCAAGATCAGCATGCAAATGCAACCTATGTGGAGAAGGAAGCACACACCAGGGGATGGAGGGCAGCAGAGGGAACAGTTAACTCCGCTTGGGAGGCCCAGGGAAGGCTTCACTGAGCAGGGCTGTGGAGTATAAATAGGAGTTTGCAATGCACTAAAAGAGGACAGACAGTATGTAAAAAGATACAGAATCATCAAGTTTAGTGTGCAGGAGCTACAAAGCACTCAAGCTGGTGGGGGTAAAGACAAAGCAGAAAATGGTGCAAGGTCAGGCTGGAAACCCAGCAGGGCCAGGAGGGTGTGGTTCACCATCCCAAATTATAACCTGTGGTTTACAAGAGGCAACACGGCGCAGAAAGAACTTAGGCAGCTCTCGCTCCGAAGCCCAGCTCCACCATTTACTAGCTGTGTGACCTCAAGCAGGCTTCACCTTTGCACCTAGTTTCCTCATCTGGAAAAAGGGAATAATAGCTCAGCATTATGTGAGGCATGAAATGACATGAATGGGCTCCCAAAGAATAGCAATTATTGTAAAATGCTACAAGCAGATTTTTTAAAAATAGAATTTATTATGGTTTTTCCTCCTATTTTAAAAAGTAGTACATACTTCATGGAGAAAATATAGAAAACACACAATTTTACAGACTCCCTGAAACCCATCCAAGGATACGACCACTACCCCTTCACCAGACTCTCCGGCCTGGTGCCAGGTACCCAGTGGTATTTAACACTCTGTGACTCCAAGAGAGGCATCAAGCACTAGCTCCATGCTGAATCTACCCCTCCCCATAGTCCCTGGCACCACGGTACCCACTGTACCCACACCAAACAGGCGTCATGGCTGAGGTTTCTAAGCAAAGACCATTATTAGTAATATTTAATACTTTCTACTGAACGCCAAGTTATAAGCACTTTACATGGACGAAGAGCCCTATTGTAATAATATGAACCTCACTTAACAGATGAGGAAATTGAGGGCTGGAGGAAGGTGGTAACTTGCCCAAGTGCCCCTGCAGAGTGAATAACATGAGCATTCAAATACAGCCTAGCTCTAAAGCCCAAACACTGAACCCTCCATGTGTCTCCTGGCAATTCTAAGCATGGATATGGACACGAATGAATTAAAGAAATAAATACAATCAAAATGGAATAGATGTCAAACCATTAACAGTGGCTATCCCTAGAGGGTAATATTTGACAGACTTTTTAACTTTTTATATTTATGTAATTTTGAACCTTTAATACTGTATACATAGTAGTTTTAAAATCAGAAAAGTTATTTTTAAAGAAATATAAATAATTTTTTTCGAAGCACCACACTGCTTTCTACAACTTGCAGTCTACTTCAGATTATTAAAAAGGAAAAGAATGAAGGCTGGGGACCGGCCCCAAGGCTTAGCGGTTAAGTGCGTGCGCTCCACTACTGACAGCCTAGGTTCGGATCCCGGGCGTGCACCGACGCACCGCTTGTCCGGCCATGCTGAGGCGGCGTCCCACATACAGCAACTAGAAGGATGTGCAACTATGACATACAACTATCTACTGGGGCTTTGGGGAGAAAAAGGGAAAAACAAAGGAGGAGGATTGGCAATAGATGTTAGCTCAGGGCCGGTCTTCCCCAGCAAAAAAAGAGGAGGATTGGCATGGATACTAGCTCAGGGCTGATCTTCCTCACACAAACACAAAAAAGAATGAAAAACAGAATCCCCCCACTATACAAAAGTAATTGGCAAAAATCTTAAAGATTTACAACCTAAAGCGTTAGCAAGGAAAGAGTAACCTCGAATTTTGGTATTAGAGAATACCAATAAGGTCTTCTCAGTGGCAATAGCTACTAAAACTTAGTACATTGTGACTGAGCCACTCCGTTTCCCCATATCTGCCTGGACCACACATGTGCACAAGAAGGCAGCTGCCAGAATGCTCACTGCACCATCAAGTGAAATATTTAAGGAATTACAAACAACGTAAATGTCCATTTATTTTTTAAAAAGTTACATTTTATCCATTCTGTGGAATATTACACAACACTTTAAGAAAAATTATCCAGATTCATTGTTAAGTTGTAGATAAAATGCACTACAGGTTGCGTGAACACTCTGTCTTTCTGTGTGCACATATTGTATGCAGATCTACACCTAAGAGGACAGACCTCACTGACCCGCTGTCACTCCTGGGAAGCAGGGAAGTGTAAGCAAGGGCTGGTAGAAAAGGAGGATTTCAGCTTTGTCAGTAGTGTTCAAATCTTTATAAGAATGTTCTCATTGCTGCTTGTATGATTATAAATACATGTATTATTGTACATATTTTTTATTTGGATTGTAAAATTTTAAAAACATTGGCAGGAAACATATCAAAATGTTAACAGTGGCTATCTCTGGGTAGGGGTAGAGTACTACAAATAATTATAGGCAGCTGTTTTTATGATATCCTTTATACCTCTGTATTTTCCAAGTTTCCTACAATGGGTAATTACCTTTATAAATAAGAAAAAAAGGTAAACACTAATTTTATCTTAAAAAAGGATAGTACTGAGTCTTACAATATGCTGACCACTGTGGCTGGGGTATGAGTAGTCCAGAGCAGTATTATTTAAAAAAGGACGATGACTTAGGCATATTTTTTAAAAATAACCTCCTGGGGTTTTGTTTTTATTTCCTAAGTCCAAGAGTAAAACATACTCAATGCTCAGTTCAACCTGGCCCCAGGGCCCAGAGACACTCCTGAGATCACCCATAAGGCTATCCAACTCAGATGTCACAACACCCAGGAAATGGGAACACTGTTTCCCGTACTTGGAGCCCAAGTCTCAGGCCTTGTGAAATTCTCATGGGTAAACACCAGGCCCTTATCTACAAGAGATACTTTCACTAAGCCCTCACCCTCCACTTTCTCAGGAACAAAGGGGACAAGGGCAGGACCAAGGCAGCCTCAAGGCAGAAAACCTCTCTTCAGCAACCTCCATAAGCCCCTGATTCAACACAATTAGGCCAGGAAGCTCATTTTCTTCCAGAAAGCCTATTCCACTACTGGACAGTTCTTTTTTTTTTTTTTTTCCCCCCAAAGCCCCAGTAGATAGTTGTATGTCATAGCTGCACATCCTTCTAGTTGCTGTATGTGGGACTCGGCCTCAGGATGGACGGAGAAGTGGTGCCTCGATGCGCACCCGGGATCCGAACCCGGGCCACCAGCATCGCAGCGCGCGCACTTAACCACCAAGCCACAGGGCCGGCCCTGGACAGTTCTAATACCTCACACCAACAACATATGCTTCTTATACTGACCTGAAAACATGCCTCCATCATATCAGAGTACAGATTCCAGCGTCGGAGACCTGGGCTCAAACCCCAGCTCTGCCTCAACAAGCTGTGTAACCTTGTGTGGTCTTATTCAACCCCTCTCAACATCACTCTTCTCATCTATAAACGGGTTAACACCTTCGCAGGCTACAGTGCGGATTAAAGGAGAGCACCCATGTGAAAGCACCCAGCCCGGCACCGGACACATGAGAGGCCTCACCTCACAGCCCTGTCCTTTGGAACCAGATCAAAGGAGCTTCGTGACTCTTCCACACTTTAGCCCCTCCAATCCTTGAAAACCATAATCATGTCTTTCCCATTCTCAGCATCCCTATGGCACTTCCTCTGCTATGAAACAACTCTCTAATTCTTTTTTTTTTTTTTAAAGATTTTATTTATTTTATTTTTTCCCCCCAAAGACCCAGTGGATAGTTGCATGTCGTAGCTGCACATCCTTCTAGTTGCTGTACGTGGGACTCGGCCTCAGGATGAACGGAGAAGTGGTGCCTCGATGCGCACCCGGGATCCGAACCCGGGCCGCCAGCATTGCAGCGCGCGCACTTAACCACCAAGCCACAGGGCCGGCCCCAACTCTCTAATTCTACACTTGGGTGGGAGTCTCCCATCAGGGTGACCAGTAGCCAGATGCCCTCAGATTTGTTTTGGAGTAAAGGGCAGTTAGTTGTCACACTGCTCCGTACCAGCTACTCTGGTAAACCTTGCTATATAGAGCTCAACCTCCCTAACTGCCCTGAAAATGCAGAGGCCCAGAGACAGGACATGGCCTGCCCAAGGTCACACAGCTGGGAACCTGCTGAGCCCATGCCCTTCTCACTGTGCTACAGACAGTGTCTTCCAACCTCTGCCTGGGTCCAGCAGCTAAGTGGGCTCAGTCCTCCACGGGGGGGTCTCAGTCCCAACTGCTGAACCAGAGTGCCTTTGGTGGAGTCTGGCTCCTTGGTCTGAGGTGCCCTCTCCTTTGCTGGATGGATATACATCTCCAGGGCTCCCACGGAGCAAAGGAGGCTCTGCTGATCCTGCATTTACTGACACAGAACAAACTCTGAAGGAAAGAACGTGTCCAAAGTGGACCACACAGGGGAGCCAGGCAAGAAACGAAACGAAATGAAATTGTGCCAGGCAAGATCACAAAGGGTTATGTCACCCTCCCAATGACTGTGCCAAGTGGGACTGTTACAGGTAATTCTGTCCCTTGTTTAGATGAGAAAACAGAGACTCAGACAGATGAGAAAATAAATTCCACTAAAATGTAAAGCTCCATGTGGGCAGAAAACTTGTCTAATCTGGTCACCACTATACTCAGAGCCTAGGACAATGTCTGACACACGGAAGTTCAAGAAATACTCAGTGACCAAAATGGATGAAGGCAGAGCCATTATTTGAACACAAGTCTCTTCATTGTGCTTTCAAGTTCAAGTTGTGCCTCTGGCAGAGGCTGTGCTGAGCCATCAGTGTGCATTCAAAGAGCCAAAGCACATGGGAAAGGCCTGTCACATGCACACCCACTCAGAACTCTGGCCTCCCCACTCAGCCAAGGTCACGCATGCTGTACTCTCCTACCAAAGAACAGCGGTCACCCCTGAGACCACTTGCACCCAGAGAACAGTCCACACCAAAGGGACTAACATATTCTCAGGCAGGAGGCCAACCCAGTGGGCCACTCTGACCTTCTCTCCATCCTGTGAAGCGTGGCAAATGCTAGCACTGCCTTAGGGAACCACGTGTCAGTGGGCACCAGCACTTGGAGCAAGCTGAGGAGCAGAAAGAAGGTGGCTGAGCTGTCCAAACAGCCTGGGCTCCTAAAGGAGGCCTGGTCTCTTGAGGCAACTGCTTCAGCAAGAGACAGAGAAGTCACCAGCCCCATTCTGCCTGTCGAGTGTGTGGAAACACTCCAACCCTAGTGCCAACTCACAGAAAGGGCATCCACTCTAGAGCTAGATGGATCTGGCTTAGAATCTCAGACAAGATTCTTCATCTCTCTAAGCCAGTTTCCTCTTCTGTAAAATGGGAGTAAAAGAGCAGAGATTTTGTGAGGATTACGAAGAATGTATTGTTTGTGAATGCAGAGAAAAAAGTATGGAATGATAAACACAAAACTCCTATCAGTGGTTGCCTCTGGGGACTGGAATGGAGGAAAGAAAAGAGAGCTTTTATGAATATACTTCATTCTTTAAGGAAAAAATATATGTAAAGCACAGAGCTCAGTAGCTGGGTTCCTGACAGGCATTCAATAAATATATGTTGATGTTACTCAGTTCTCCTGGGAGAACGAGAAGCTACTACCAACACACTGCTTGCTTGTGTATTGCAGAAAGGACCACGGGCTGCTCTTTTCCACTACACACTCTACACCCTTCCCAGCCACCAAACAAAGACAAGGAGTCCCGGAGGAGGTCCCAAGCCCTAGGGCAGCACATCTCAGAATTGAAATGGGACTGAAAAGGTCTCCTCTATCCACTCATTCTGTCCTTGAATGCCTAACACGGAGTCATCCACCCTACGCAGGCCCTGCCCAGTGGCGGGGAACGCACTACCATATGAGGCAGCCCATTTCACCAGCAGGATGACATCAAGGTCTCAGGTGGAGTAAGACCCCTCATTCCTCTGACCATGACCCTCAGCAGCCTTCAGGCTCACAGCTCCTAGCAACTAGCTGCCTACCCCTTCCTGGCAGGGGAGCCTCAGGTGGGCTCTGTCTAGGTGGGCAACACAGGAATGCATGTCAGTCAACACCCTCCTAAGAAGCATCTTCCCACATCTCGGCTGCTTCTAATAATTTTCTCCCACTCCCGGTAGGCGATGCCTGGCACCTCTCCTAAGACCCAAAGCTAAACAATTCCCTCCCGCCAGGAGCAACCAGCTAGCTTGGTTGCTATGCAACTGGCAGGCACAAAACTGATGCAGTCTTTTACAGAGGCTTAGAAAGGGGGCAGGGAGCTGCATCTTTCCAAGTCACAGCCTTTAAATGGGCTCCAAGGCAATAGGGGGTTCCTTTAAGGAATTGTTGATAGATTCACTCATCTGCCTAATTCTTCCTTGCTGCTGGCAGCAGCAGCAGAGACTCCAGGCACACTGTGAACTGCATACAAATCCCCAGCCCTGCTCTGGCACCTGGGCAGCAGCTCCGCACCAACACACTTAGGAAGGGCGTCCTCTACAAGCTCAACAGGCAGCCTGTGAGGCTGACCCACAGCTCAGTCACGGAATAAAGCTGCCTCTGTGAGACCCACACCTCTAGCCACTCCCTCTCAAGCTTTGCTGGTACTTGGGGCAGGAGGCAATCAAGGCTCCAAATAGACATACATCTAAACAAGGTAGGGGGCCAAGTGAACTGTGTCCCCTCTATCTAGCTTACTCTACAGAGATGTAGCTTCTACCCTCTACCCCCAGGGGAGTACTTTGGGGAAACAGTTTGGCTGAGTGGTAAGAAGCCTGGGTTGTGCAGTCAAACAAATCTGCATTCAAAATCTGGCTCTGCTGCGTGCTAGCTGTGACTTCAGACAAACTATTTAACCTCTCTAGGTTTCAGTTCCACCGTCACATAAATAGGCTAATCATACCTACTTGTTAGGGTTGATGTGAAGGACCAATGAGGCAGCATCTGTAAAACAAGGCCTAGTTCAGTGACTGGTACAGCGGGTCTGACTGCTCAGTATTGGAATCTCTAATGCTGACGACGGTGTGGGGCAGACTAACATGCCATCACACCATCCAAGCTCCAGGATGGGCCAGTCGGAATTTAGCCCCACCCAGCACACCCCTTCCCCTCCTGGCTTCAGTCCAGTGTATTACAATTCTTAAGTGACTTCTTCCTCATAAAGAGCATATAAGCTCTTTCACAAGCAGGGCCCTTTTCTTAACCCAGCTCTGTATTCTCTCAGTGAACAACAATAAAACCAACAGTAACAACAGAAATGTCCAGCAGAAGGTGAAGGAGCCCAGCAACCAAGCACTCAAGTGTAGGGGGTTAAAGGAACTCCTGAGACCTCTCCAGTCCCTCCCACCACTGGCCACAGAATTAAAGCTCCCAGTCAGAAACTCTCTCCATCTCTGCAGGGTGAAAGCAGAAATGATCCTCCTGGGCCTAAATTCCCCAAGGGCTCAGACTTTTATATTTAATGATGAAAATACTGCAAATGTAATTCTAGAGCTCATTTTCCCAATGTTGCCCTTCAACTCAGAGAATAAAAAACAGGGAGCCAGCGGATTCATTTCTACTTCTTTTCCCAACTCTCTTAGAGCAGTATCCAAAAGGTTTTCCTGAACAACTACTACATACCTGAAATCCCTGGAGATTAGGGGAGGAACAAGCAATTTCCCTAGAGCCAGTCATTTTTAAACACACCAGCTGAGGATAAATGCTAGGGCGATGGAAGCTGTAAGCGTTTCCAGGGCTGGAAACAGAGAGTTTATATACCAAGTGCCTATACCCTGTGCCAGATTTGCTCCAAGTACTTTATATACACGGTCCCATTCAATACTCATAACTATCCTGTGAGGCAGAAGGTACTGTGCCCATTTTACAGATGAGGAAACTGAGGTTCTGGAATGTTAACTATTTTGCCCAGGGCCACACAGCAAAGGTGGAATTCCAGACCTGGCTCCAAAGCTGGTGCCCTTTCCTTTGGCCCAAGCTTTGCACAACGAACCCAAGAAAACCATTCTCCATGCCTTTTAGAACTCCCAAAATAAAGAAGAGCTTCTTGGGCCGGCCCCGTGGCTTAGCGGTTAAGTGCATGCACTCCGCTGCTGGTGGCCCAGGTTCGGATCCCGAGTGCACACCGACGCACCGCTTCTCCGGCCATGCTGAGGCCGCATCCCACATACAGCAACTAGGAGGATGTGCAGCTATGACATACAACTATCTACTGGGGCTTTGGGGGGAAAAATAAATAAATAAAATTATAAAAAAAAAAAAAAAAGAGCTTCTACAGTCTCATTCTGGAACAATCTGAGGAAAAAGTCTGCCTCTATTCTCAATGTTAGAAAGGGCCTATTCCTAAAATAACATCAGAAACTATTCACAATTTTTTATAGTAAATTAGAGTTTAAAGAACTTTTCAGGGCCAGCCCCGTGGCTTGGTGGTTAAGTGCATGCGCTCCAATGCTGGCGGCCTGGGTTCGGATCCCGGGTGCGCACCGAGGCACCACTTCTCCGTTCATCCTGGGGCCGAGTCCCACATACAGCAACTGGAAGGATGTGCAGCTATGACATACAACTATCTACTGGGGCTCTGGGGGGAAAAAATAAATAAATAAAATCTTTTAAAAAAAAAAAAAAAAGAACTTTTCAAATATTACTAGGCCTTCAGGACCTCCCGCCCCCCAATGGAAGGTAGCCATTAATTGTCCCATTTTGCAGATGTGTAACCTGAAGGCCACAGAGGGTTGAGATCCTGCTTGAAGTCATGTGATAAGTCTGTGGCAGAGGAAGTCTCCCTAAGGTTCCTGATAGTCTATGTGCTTTTTAAAGACTGCAAGCAGCCTCCCTGTGGTCCCCTCCCTCATTTGCTGAGAGACCTAGAGCCCATCACTGCCTTCCAAACCAATGCTGGGAAAACCAGGTGTGTCAAAGAAAGCTGGAGCCAACAAAGCCACTCAAGCATCAACGTTCATTTTAAGTACTTCCCAGATGGGCCTTCTTGGAGACACCAGGTGCCAGAGTTAAGGCCAGAGACAGAACAGGGCTCACTTGAGACATGATACTCATACTCAAGTGAGGGATCCTGGGCAAGACACTTGACCCATCCAGCTTCCTCACCTGTGAAATACAGGGGCTTGTGGAGAGTTGATCAAAGGATCAAGAATTTATAAATGAGCTTTGGCCCTCATCTAAGTTTTACAAGTACTATGCAAACACATGACACTGAATTCGAGTTCACCATCGCTCAGTTGCTCAGGCCCCAAACCTAGGAGTCATCCTTAATTATTCCCCATCCCTCGCACTCCACATCCAATACACCTGCCTCCAAAATATCTCTGCTACCAGAACCCTAGTCGCAGACCACCGCCACCACTCCCTGGATGATGCCAACAGCCCCCACTGGTCTCCCTGCCTCCTCTTTTGTCCCTCTGTGGTCCATCATCCATGCAGCAACCCAAATGACTTTTCTCAACCCTAAATCAGATCCTGTCACTCCCTGGCTTAAAACCTTCCAGTGGATTTTCATTACACTTGGAGTAAAACCCAATTTCCTTAGCAGAGCCTCCATGACCTGGCCCCCACCTCTTGCTCAGACCTTCCTCTCAACACCTCAGCCACACTGGCCTTAATTCTTAATCTCAACACACTAAGTTCATACTTATCTCAGGTGCTTTGCACATTCTGCTCCTTCTACTTGAAGTCTCTCCTCCCAAAATGCTGAAGGGCTGCCTTCTTATCATTTAAGTATCAGCTCAAATATCACCTCTTCTGAGAGGCCTTCCTCAACCACCCCAGTTAAAGCCATGCCACATCCGCACCTCTACTCTCTCTACCACACTATCCTATCTTACCTTCCTCATAGCACTTCGCAGCTACAATTTCCTTATTTATCTACTTATTTATTTTCTGTCTCCCCAGAACTACAATAAAAGCTCCACTATTCTTGTAGACTGTTGCACTCCCAGTGTCTAGAACAGTGCTAGGCATATATAGTAAGCTTTCAATAAACATTTTGGAAACAGTTGGTTCAAAAGGGAATTGTGTTCTCTCCTAGTCCTCAAGATGGTGATTCTCAAAAGAAGAAAAACAAAAAATAAAAAGGAAAAAAAAAAAAAAGATGGTGATTCTACTCCCTCTGCCCAAGTTTGAGACTGGAAGTTTGTTTACTCATCCATTCAATCATTCATTCATTCACTCAACTCAAATCCACAGTTAACTACAGGACACCTGAAAAGGTACCACAGGGAACATGCAACCAGGATGACCTGTTTCATAACTCAAAGTAAGATTTTTTTACATGGCACTTTATAGAGAACCTAACTTCTGCCAAATATGTAGTTTTGGCAAGACTTCTTCGTAGTTAACTGCCATCTCAGAGTTACATGCAAGAGGTTACATGACTCCTCCAAAGTCATGAGTTGAGAACTCAGCACTCCAGTACAAGGCAAAACCAAAGACCTAAAAAATGTATTTGCAAGTGCCCAATCCCTCTTATTTACCATCTATAGTCATTTGCACAAAAATAAATAACAAAAACCAGAGGGTAAACGTGGCTTTCCAAAACTTTCACCTCCACTGTCTTCACTGTTTCTAATCTCACTAGCTGGTAGCAGGTACTATCAAACTTTCAACTTAAAGAGCACTGTTCTAAGGTTATGGAGCATTATTGGTGCCCTGGTGGACAGGCTGAGTCTTGATGCCACAGGGAAGCATGGTAGAGCAGGTGCTAGGACCTCGGGCTCTGGAATCAGCAAGGTGCAGAGTCAAATCACATCTACTGGGCCGGCCCTGTGGCTTAGCGGTTAAGTGCACACGCTCCACTGCTGGCGGCCCGGGTTTGGATCCCGGGTGCGCACCGATGCACCGCTTGTCCGGCCATGCTGAGGCCGCGTCCCACATACAGCAACTAGAAGGATGTGCAGCTATGACATACAACTATCTACTGGGGCTTTGGGGGGAAAATAAATAAATAAATAAAATCTTTAAAAAAAAAAAAAAACAAATCACATCTACTAACAACTAGGGACAAGGCCCCAAGCAAGTGTATTTTATTTTGTTTAATAAACAATCATATAGCACTTACTAGGTACAGGCAGGGTTCTAAATACTTTACAACTCTAATATGATTATTAGATAAGTCAGATGTTCTATTACTATCCATATCTTACAGGTGAGGAAAAAGGCACAGAGAGGTGAAGTAACTTGCCCAAAGTCACAGCAAGCAAGTATCAGAGTCAACATTCAAATTCAGATAGCGTGACGTCAGAATCCATGCTCTTAACCATTACACTGTTTCCTCTCTAATCCTGTTTCTTCATCCATAAGACAGGGCTAACAGCTCTGCCTTATCTCACAGGGTGTTGTGAGATTACTGGCACACAATAAGGTAAATATGAGCTACTCTTAGTGATAGCAGTAATTACCATCATTCTATTATCTACCTTCATCTTTGGTTCAGCCAAGGGCAGAAGAAAAATATTTCGGCTGAGAAAGATCTCCAAGGCCCTCTACAGTAGAATACATTAGAATATAGTGGAAGCTCCATGAGAACAAGAATTGTCTGCTTTGCTTATCATTGTATCCAGAGCAAGCAGTGGGTGCTCAGTAAATACGTGGTGAATGAGGTAGGAATAAACTGAATGCATGGGCAGGATTCTGCAGATATGACAACTAAGGTAGTACCATCACTTCTCAAAAGTAGCCAAACACAAAAGAGGTAAATTTACAAGGTTCTCAGAGGACAGTATTAGCTGGCCACTACTTAAGACAGCTGGCTACTGGGAGGCAGTGTGGTATAATGCTGTTCATTCATCTTAGCTGAATGAACAAACAAGGAGACTTGGATTCTAATTCTGACTGTGCTACTGGAAGCCACCCAGGCTCTCAAGGTCTTGGAATGTCCATATGTAAGAGGCTGGACCACATGATGATCATAAAAAAAAAAAAATATTCCTCTTTCTCATCACTTTATATCAATCATCATAATCTGAGTAGAAGCCAATTACCACGTACTCAATAAATGTTTGTCAATGAAGATCCATCACCAACTGACAGATGAGAAAACTGGGATTCAGAAGTAACTTGCTCAAAGTCACAGGGTCACGGTAGAACATGAACTATGGCTCAGATCTCTTTCTATACCAGTCTAACACTCATGCTTCCCAAGATCCTCTCTCAGTTCAAAAATACTGTGATATAAGTCCTCTCTTCCAAGCTTAATAAATCTGTAATCATTTATGTTAACAAATAATCTTGCCTGATTTCACAACATCTTGGGACAGAAGGATCAGGAAAAAGACAACTATTTCCACATTGTTAACCTACAGAATCAAAAGATCTGAAGAGATAATTAGGGGAAATCCCTTGTCTTTGCCCAGAATTGAGAGATCAGAAGTATTTTAAGGGCCGGCCCCGTGGCTTAGTGGTTAAGTGCGTGCGCTCCGCTGCTGGCGGCCCAGGTTCGGATCCCGGGCGCGCACCGAAGCACCGCTTCTCCAGCCACGATGAGGCCTCGTCCCACATACAGCAACTAGAAGGCTGTGCAACTATGACATACAACTATCTACTGGGGCTTTGGGGGAAAAAAAATAAAATAAATAAAAACTTAAAAAAAAAAGTATTTTAAGATAAATGATGATTTCACTTTAAACTGTATGGTTTAAATTTAAGCAATGTGATTAAAAAAAAAAAACTTCTAGTAACACAATCCTTCCTCAGAGTACAGCACACAACTTTTTGTGTGTGTGTGTGTGAGGAAGATTAGCCCTGAGCTAACATCCATGCTAATATACTCTTCTTTTTGCTGAGGAAGACCGGCTCTGAGCTAACATCTATTGCCAATCCTCCTCTTTTTTTCCCCAAAGCCCCAGTAGATAGTTGTATGTCATAGTTGCACAGCCTTCTAGTTGCTGTATGTGGGACAGGGCCTCAGCATGGCCGGAAAAGCGGTGGGTCGGTGCGCGCCCAGGATCCGAACGCCGGTCACCAGTAGCGGAGCAAGAGCACTTACCTGCTAAGCCACGGGGCCCGCCCAGCACACAACTTTTTAATTCTATAGTCAAAGCTGCACGACTTGATTCAAAGTAGATTCACAAAGTTAAATGGAAAAGGTTGTCAGAGAATGTCTATAAGTGCTTGCTTTCTTTATTTTTATTAACAAACTACACGCTTGATATTGAACCTTTGAGTATAATACCTTCCTAGAGCTGTCAAGTTAGGAGTGAAAAAAACCATCTGGAAGTCAGATGTCAATTTTCTAGATGATTCATAACAGGAGAATCAAGGTCAAACAGGAGAGTCAAGGTCAAACCATTGAGTCTCTTTACCCTCCCATCTAGTAATTGAAAAGCAACTAATTGTGAACTCAAAATACTCCACTCTGGTGCTCTCACAAATACAAATGTCAGCTCAAGGATCACACTTTGGTTCAGAAAGTTCTGTGAGGATAGGTTGACATGAAGAAGAACAGAGGGGTAAGTAGGACAGACGCTCAGGCCACAGCACTTCTGTGACACTCACAAAGCAAGAACTGTCATCTACTTTCTAGCAATTTCATCACCTAACAAATAAGAATCACCTCACCAGATGAGTAAACGAATCAAATGTTATGATGAGGAATAAAACCTGTCTTGCAATCTTGTGCAAAGGTGAGAGACTACTGTTATTACTATTTACTACGTCGGGGCCCAGATTTCCTTGTATTCTTGGCTATACTGTTATGATCTGCAGGATCCTCATAAAATGTAATAGGGTACTAGTTTTTTCTCCCGACTCCAGGCCTGCCAACCGTAGATGCTCCTGGCTAGCTGAGCGCCAAGTCTCCGCTGCTGAGAGATGAGAAGAGAGGCCTTCAGGTTCTGGGCTCAGCGGGCTCAACAACGACCGCGCCCCCCAGTCACCTTGTCCTCACCTTGAGAAACAGAACGGCACCCTACGAGAGAGAAGAGTGCGGTCCTCAAAAAGGGGAATGAGGTGCCTCCACTCTTCACCTGGCCGCCGCTGCCTGGACCCACGGATCCCGTCAGCGGGGTCTGGGCTGGGAGAGCTGACTGAGCCGGGGACGCAGTGACCTCGGGCGCCGGAGTAGCGGGCACGGGCACTGGGCCCGCGGTCGGAACAGGTACACGGAAAGTCGGCCAGAGGTTGGGTCCGCCTCGCCCTGCCTCGCCCACAGCCGCAGGCAAAGTAGGAGGCACCCCGCCCCCGTGAAACCCGAGGGCCCTGAGCTCGCTCACCTGCAGCCGGGTCACCAGTAGGCTGTAAGGCGCCATTTTGTGCACTGACAAAGATGAGGTCGCGTGAAAGTGACGTGACAGACGGCGTATTTAAAGCCTTCGGTCAGGGGGGCCGTGGCCTGAAGAGAAATGCGTCACGGTGAAGGCGGGGCCTCCGAAGAGGCCCCCAGTGCCCTAAGAGCGCAGTGGGCCGAGGTCCCGAACACGGGAGAGGAAAAAGAGCTGTATGAAAGTAAATACAGGGTACAGTGTTGTCTCATCGAAGTGCAAATTTCATCTTTGCACTTTGTCTCTTCCATCCAAACCTGAGAAAGGTATTTTGTCTTAATGACTTTCACACACCTGCCAGGACCTGGCTCCCCAGCTAACAACGGAAATTCGTCTTTGGAACTTAAAGGTTTTGATCCCGCGAGAGCAAGCGGGGCTTGGTGCAAAGATTGTAATCGCTGATGGAAGCCTAGAGGACCAATCACGGCGACCAGGAGGCAGGAACAATGGGGGTTAAAGGTCGAACGGAAGTTCCCGAAGCTTCCGGTGGCCGGCGCTTGAGTGGGAGCTATGGCTAAACATCATCCGGACTTGATCTTTTGCCGCAAGCAGGCCGGTGTTGGTGAGACGGCTTCCTTGCCCCGGCTGTCTGGGTGGGGTGGTATTAGGAGCTGGGGAGTCGAGGGTTCCCGTCTTCTTTAGGGTCTTGCTTCGGAGGCGCCACGTTTCCCGCCTCACGGTCGGTAGTGAAGGAGTGCGCGAGTTTGTGGCCTCGGATGAAAAGGGGGCGGGGGCGCGCGTGCTGGGAGGAGGCGGGTGGCCAGGGTGGGGCCCGGAGAAACTTTCAGACTGCCCAGGGCCTGGGAGGGGCTTCAAGAGGGTGTGGGTTTGGTTCGGATCGAAGTTTATGAAGATAAGATGGATAAGTTCCTTCAGGGCTCACTGCTGTCCCTGCTCCTGTCCCCACCCCAAGCTCGAGGATGTTTTTCTCTTCTTCGTCAAAACCTTAATTCTAATTACACTCTTTACTGTCTTTGATCTTGCAGCCATCGGAAGACTGTGTGAAAAATGTGAGTGGAACACGCCCTCCCAAACACCCCACCCTGCCACTCGCAGTGTCCGTGGAGCCAGCAAGAGGGCATTTCCAGTGGTGCCACAAAGAGGGGTTTGAGTAGATGCGCCTGGAAGCATGTGGACACTGAATGCCAGACTGCAACAAAGGCCCCTCCACTTCCCCACTCCAACTTGCATGTTTTAGGTGCTATGTTTAGGTTTCAAGAAAATCTCTAGCTTTGGACAGGAAGTAGCATGACCCCATCCCCAACACAGATCTTTGCCAGTAATTATACAGACTTATCATCTAGCAGGTGCTGTTCTAAGCTCTTTACACATTAGTTGATTAACTTTTCCTGTGTGTTGTGGGGATTGTTGAGATGGACACAGGTAAGCCAGGTTCTGTGATGCCAAAGTAGAGGGCCCTACAGTCACTGTTAGAAGGAGACTGGTGTATTTCCCTATCGCAGGAGAAGGGCAAAGGACTTGAGGAGGTACTTGCAAGTAGGCATAATTCCATTCTTTTTTCCTCACAGGTGATGGCAAGTGTGTGATCTGTGACTCCTATGTGCGTCCCTGCACCCTGGTGCGCATATGTGACGAGTGTAACTACGGCTCTTACCAGGGGCGTTGCGTGATCTGTGGAGGCCCTGGAGTCTCTGACGCCTATTACTGTAAGGAGTGCACCATCCAGGAGAAGGATGTGAGTGTATACTGAGCTTTCCAGCTGATCTTTCTTCCTTTTATTTAGTAACACGTTGCCATCCACAGCAAACTCCTATGATCTGTGGAGATTACTATGGTCAGCTAGTTACCTAGGTTATAATTTTTTCAAGTTCTGTAAGCTAAACTGGGTGTAGTCCAATAAAAGGCTGTTATTTTGCATCAAGGGCAAAAATGCAAGAGAAGCAAATCTTGGTCAACACCAGCAATTTGGAGAGCCCTCTCTCTATTCTTTTGATGTCTCTCTGATTATTTTTATTCAGAAACAACATCCTGCATTTTCTAAGTCCTAGCACAGTGCATGGTGTGTACTAGCCACTCAGTAATTCTCTTTACTGTCATTAAAGACTGTTTGGGTGGATGTGGTAACATTTGAATGTGGGACAATTCAGGTTGATTTCAGCTTTAAGCCACTAAAGAATGCCTTTGGTTTGATATTGCAGAATTGATTGTCATTCTGTCTCATGACATTTTTGCCCCGTGACATTGTGTGGTGGCAGTGGCTAGTTATTCAACTCCTTGAACCAAATGCCAGCATAGAGGGCTTGTAGATTTATCCAAAGGCAAGTTTTACCATTTTTCTTTAGATTAGAAGCAGCAGGCTTCTTAGGGGGGGAAAAAACCTGGATTAGCTTATTTTCTTCTTATGACAATAAAAGAAAGTGTGATATAGTACCAGTTGGCTAATAGAAGATATGCGTTTAGCTAATCTAGGATAAGGCAAAAGATATATAATTGTTAATAGTTCCATGAGCAAAGAGTAGGTAGTTTATAGATGTTTATATAGTTTATTCTTCACAAGAACTTTGATAAATAGAGATTATCATCATCCCCATTTTACAGTCCCGCAGCCCACTGATAAGTGGCAAGCACAGGCTATCTTGACTAAAGCTAGTGGCGTCCACATTACAGCATATTGTCCTTTTGTAAGTCCTTTTTGTCGGCTGTGCCCATGTTGAGGAGAAACAACCCAGCCACCTCAGCAGTCTATGCATTTGGCCAGATAAGACTGTTTCTTACATCATTAAGTCTTCTATTATTTAGGGAGATACGAAGGGTCATAGATACCAAAAACATAATTTCAGTTGGTGATTTGAACATTCTCCCATTCTACACTCTGATTTGCATTTCTCTTTGACTGTCAGATCATATCCTGCTTGATCTGATCCACCAGCTAGGTTACACTCCTTCAGCGAAAGGACCTCAGTTTGTGTATTTGTCTCTCCTTTTCTGCATTTCTTGGTACAGGGTCTGGCATGTTTTGTCGGCATGGTCCACATTTTTGGTGCTGCCCTATAAGTCATCTATAGGAGTTCCCCATACAGAGGGTCTGGTACGTAGTAGGTGTGTGGTAATTATTTATAGTCTGTAAGCAGTGAAACCCTGGTAAGACCCCAGCAGTGAAGAGAAAGTACGAGCAGTTCTTTAACTAAAGAGTCCGTTAAGGACAACGTTCTCTTGGACTTTTGCAGGTTTGTAGCTAGAGTTCTTATCTGGAGTAAGCTTTGAACCAGAGAATGCTTAATAAATGTTAATTGCTGTCTGACTCGTCTGCATGTGGTGTGTGACCTGATATCTTTGGATCTTCATGCTTCATTGTGTCCCTGAGAATTATTCTAGACGTCACTTCCCCTACTTCACTTTATACAGGAATGTTCTGAGGATACCTGAGATGGCATCTAGCTCACATTTACTGAGCAATAGTTTCCAATGATCCAGCCTCTCAGCCTTACAGATCATCCTGTAGATTAAGTGCTTGAGACTTTTTCCTATGCAGAAATCTTCCTACAACCAAAGCAACCCCGTCACTGTTCTCCTCTTCCTACAGCTTTCATAATTTATAAGGGAATTAAACCAGTAAACTAAGCTGGATGTTCTCTGTAAATTTTCAAAGCCTCCAGAATATTCAGGAGTTGGGGATAATATCTGTGGTTGTTGCTGCCAGAGGACTAATTTGTAGTTTCTTATAGTGCAGTCTCACATTGATCCCCTTACTTACCATTTTCCTCAACTTTCCCAACCAGAAAACAAGAAAAACAGCAGCTAATATTTATGGAGCTCTGGCTGTGTACCAGGTACTGTGCCGAATATTCTTTTCCAAAAGTTCTGCGTGGTGCAGATGAGGAAACAGGCTTAGAGATGTTAAGCAGCTTGGCCCAAGGTCACACGGCTAATAAGTGGCCGATCTGGGGCTAGAACCCAGATCTGTCTTAACTCATTGTTTCCTAACATTTTTTTTTCATTATTGACCCCTAATGGAAAAGTTAAAATTTAAATTAAATTAAATTTTCTCTCTGACAAGAGGAATTAAATATTAAGGAATAAGATTTTGTTGGGTAAGGATGAGCTTTAGATCACAAACCACTGTCGTATCAAAGATGTTTTCATCCCCTTTGAGGATGCATGGTTTAACTCAAATCAGGGTGGTTAAGGACATGCCCCCCCCCTTGCTATTTCTTCCATTCTCTTCTCCCCATTTAAGTGAACAGCAGAGCAGTTAGATAGATGCAAAAGATATTTGATACTTTTCAAAGTTAATTCACACCTTTACCATTCTCTACAACTTCCTGAGCCGTGGGCAAGTTTCGGTTTTTGCCTCTGGGAAGCCATGTTGGAAAAAACCCCAGACTGCGAGGCAGAAAGCAGTAAAGTTTCAGATAGGACATGTGATACTATTGTGAAGGCCCCAAACCAGGGTACAGTCTGTTTTTCCCATCGTTGGTATTCATTAAACAGTTTCTGAAAGAATGAACGACGTTTCACCTTTTAGTTTTTGTTGATAAAGCAGGTCTTGCCACTGGCACCTGTTCACAAGTCTTTGCTACCATTTGTAAGAAATAGAGATGTGGACCCATTTTCAGTAAATGTGTTTTTCTGATCTCAGAAATTTTTTTTGTTGTTTTTGTGTGTTTTGTTTTGTTTTGTTTTGTTTTTGGTGAGGAAGATCAGCCCTGAGCTAACATCCATGCCAATCCTCCTCTTTTTGCTGAGGAAGACTGGCCCTAGGCTAACATATGTGCCCATCTTCCGCCACTTTATATGGGACGCCGCCACAGTATGGCCTGACAAGCGGTGTGTCGGTGCGCGCCCGGGATCCAAACTGGCAAACCCCAGGCCACCGCAGCAGAGTGCACACTTAACCGCTTGCGCCAGCGGGCAGGCCCCATGATCTCAAAAATTTTAAGTTGCCTTTTCCTGCATTTCAGTTCTATACAGATTTCCCTTTGGTATGTTATATTTTGGTACATGATTCGTGTTGGTTTTAAAGTATTGCTTGAGGGCCGGCCCCGTGGCTTAGCGGTTAAGTGCGCGTGCTCCGCTGCTGGTGGCCCGAGTTCGGATCCCGGGCATGCACTGACGCACTGCTTTTCCGGCCATGCTGAGGCCGCGTCCCACCTACAGCAACTAGAAGGAAGTGCAGCTATGACATACAACTATCTACTGGGGCTTTGGGGGGAAAATAAATAAAATTATAAAACAAAGAAAAACTTTAAAAGATAAAAAAAAAAGCATTGCTTGAAAGTCTTGAGTTTTCATCACTGGTTCAGGGTAATTTTTATAGTTTGCTTTCCTGCCATAGAAATAGACCTGACACACAGCCCTCCTCAGGAAGGAGACCCAAAGGCATTGAGTTCTCCTTGGTGGTCGCTACAGAAGCCCAGCTTAGGGTTCTCCTGGTGATGCTTTAGTGGACCTGTTTAATATAATGGAAACAAGCATTTGGCAGTCTACTGTCTACATTTTTGTGACATTTTAGAAATTAAGTGGTCATAAAACATATTTACCATGGGCATTCAATTCAAGCCACAGCTGCCTAAAATAAAAGCTTCCTCTGCTAGGAATAGGGAACTCTGTCAGTTCTCGGGGAGGACTGAGAAAGGATGAAATTTGTAGTATTCAGGCATACAGTGGCTAAAAGAGCTACTGCCATCAGGCAGACATTTGCAGGTATTTTTAAAATATCTTCTAGCTGAACTCACAAATATTCTCCTGTACCGTCCTCCAAGGTTTCTTAACAGGCCTTCTGTCTTCCTTTTCATGCTCTCCATTTATAGGCATATTCAACAAAAGCCAACTAGTTCCAGTGTACATCCTCACCTCTCACAGCATTGGTAGAATTTGGGAACAACCATGAGACCCATGGGAGATTTGTAGAAAATAAAAAAATGGGAGTTTAGGCAAGAAACCAGAAACCTGTGAGTCAGTGAGAGAAAATGCCATAAAAGCCAAAGATCTGATAATCTAATGCATTGGTTTTCCAATTTTTTTTTAATATTTCCTATCTTCAAAAAGTATCTTACCGGGGCCGGCCTGGTGGCACAGCGGTTAAGTGCGCGCGCTCCTCTTCGGCGGCCCAGGGTTCGCAGGTTCCACCATGTCACGCCATGCTGTGGCAGCATCCCATATAAAGTAGAGGAAGATGGGCACGGATGTTAGCCCAGGGCCAGTCTTCCTCAGCAAAAAAAGAGGAGGATTGGCGTCGGATGTTAGCTCAGGGCTGATCTTCCTCACAAAAAGAAAAAAAAGTATCTTACTTTGGGGCCAGCCCAGTGGTGTAGTGGTTGCGTTCACATGCTCCGCTTCAGTGGCCTGGGGTTCGCAGGTTTTGATACCCGCCACAGACCTACACACTGCTCATCAAGCCATGCTGTGGCAGGTGTCCCACATATAAAGTAGAGGAAGATGGGCACGGATGTTAGCCCAGGGCCAATCTTCCTCAGCAAAAAAGAGGAGGATTGGCAACAGATGTTAGCTCAGGGCTAATCTTCCTCACGAAAAAAAAAGTTTCTTACTCAGAAGCTGTGTGTATGCCTGTGTGTGTGTGTGTGTGTTGGACCATTATGAAATTGCTGATATTTGCTTTTGGCAGTTTCTTATAACTTACTAAGGGCTGACTATATGCCAGGCACTGTTCTAAGGATATTTATTGATTCTTAATTCTATGAGGTGGTTCTACCATTGTAGTAATTTCATACAAGAGGCCTAGCTCCAGAGCCTACTTTCTTAACCTAAACTATAGGTGAGAACAGAGCTGCACAGCTTGGGGGATAGGTCCTGCCATCACCTGGCACCTCTCAGGACTCTCTAGGGCTCTAACGTTTGACCTGATCCTGTCCTCTTATTTTACAATTGGGGAATACGAATCCAAAGAGAAGTGACTTGCCCACAGTTGCACAAGTCAGTAAGGCACAGTAAGCCTACACAGGCTATCAGCGTACCACAAAATTTCATACCATCTCTAAAGGGCTTGGAGCACTGTCGTGTTTAATATCAGGCTGCCTTGGGCCATAGGAGGCAGCTGTTCCTTCATTTGTACCAGGACTTTCAATACAGATTACATGGCTTACTTGACTTCACCTAGCAAGCCATTGATGGGGTTGGGTCCACAGCCTGGCTCCCTCAGCACACCAAACTCCACAGATGCTAGTTCTCCATGTAATACATGATACATGTTTTCTAGAAGATAATGAAATGTTAGTGTTGCCTTTGTGTGTTTTCAGAGATTTTTGTACAGCGTTGATAGCAGTCCCCAAAAAGAGAAGTCAGCTGAATTAGAAATGAGATGTCTAAGGACTTGATTAATTCATTCTATAATCCAGTGTCACAGGAAACAACCTCCTTTGACATGGATGTTAAATCAGACTTGTGAAGGGTTTTTTCCGTAGCAACCCTCCCCCCCTAGTTTTCCTCCCATCATCCCACATCAACTGATGGAGTCATCATTTCTGCAGAACACAGCTTCCCAGGCGCTTCACTGAAACCACTCAAGCTCACAAGATGGCCAGGGGAGCATGTCATTACAAGTCAGAGTATGGACCATCAACAGCCATCTCTAGCACAGGAGCACTCTTCCCCAAGACCATGTGTCAAATTAAGTGAATTCATAAGGGCATATCAA
The DNA here is from genome assembly GCF_057802395.1 of Ceratotherium simum simum. Classification (NCBI taxonomy): domain Eukaryota; kingdom Metazoa; phylum Chordata; class Mammalia; order Perissodactyla; family Rhinocerotidae; genus Ceratotherium; species Ceratotherium simum. Next base: position 9,151,524 of record NC_141924.1, read on the forward strand.
ACCCAGTATTCTCTTCTGGTATTTAAAATATAAGGTACTATTTCCTAAAGTCTTTAGTTTTTTTTCTTTGGTGGTATTCTCTCCTTTCTTGGGATAGTGGAGGAGAGCTAGAGAGCTTGATCTGTAGATGATTATTAACATTTCTTACCCCTCACTTGAAGAAAACCCTTTGGACATCTTAAGAGTTTTAGGTTCTACGTCAGCCATACCATATTAGCAACAGAAGTGGGCTGAGAATCCAGCATTCTAAGTGCAGGCCATTGGATAGAAGGTGGACAGGCCCTGGGCACATTCTAGGTGCTTAGTAAATTCTTAGTGATTGGTTGAATAGGATAACTGAACTGGTGAGATGAATTGCTAAACCATTAATCCAAAAGTTATTTTTATCTTAAATCCCTCTCAATTCAGGCTCAAAGACTTCTAACAACTTCTCTATTCTTCTATTTTCCAGAGAGATGGTTGCCCAAAGATTGTCAATTTGGGGAGCTCCAAGACAGATCTCTTCTATGAACGCAAAAAATATGGTTTCAAGAAGAGGTGATTGGTGGGCGGCCTCTTCCTTCCCCCATCAAGCTGCTGCAGCTGCCAGAAAAGACGCCTACTACTGCCAGCAGAAAGGGAGTGGAGCGCAGAGCATCACCTGAATTGCCTGCTAGTACACTGGCACCTTTCCACCCTTTCCTCTCCTCTCACCCAGACGTGGTAGGAATGGAAAAGGATTCTTCACAGAGCGCTCTGGCGGTGTACCAGAGAAAAATTGATAGATTAGTTCATGGTTTTTCTTGAATTCAAGAAGCAAGGCTCTGTTTGCCACATTGATAAGTTCTCTCTACACCACGAGCTTCTAAAACAGGAATAATATCATTTCAGTCCCTGTTTGAGGAGCTGACTGTGAAGCCACCACAGTGAGGCACGTGTTCTTGCAGCAGCTCTGACGGCGGTTGTCCTTGATGGAACGTCTGCAGTGTGGGGGAGCTCTCCCGGCAATAAATGTGGGCATTTAATCTCAGAACACTTGCCAGGGGCTGCTGGCTCATGTTATTTTTCTTCTAAGAAATTGGAAGCCCTTTCTGTTGCTATTGTATTAATAAAGTAGGTGTTTATTTTCTGGTAGTCAGTCACTGTCCCAGTTTTTTTTTTTTTTTTTTTTTTTTTTTTTTAAAGATTTTATTTATTTGTTTTTCCCCCAAAGCCCCAGTAGATAATTGTATGTCATAGCTGCACATCCTTCCAGTTGCTGCATGTGGGATGCGGCCTCAGCATGGCCAGAGAAGCGGTGGGTCAGTGCATGCCCCGGATCCGAACCCGGGCCGCCAGCGGCGGAGCGTGCGCACCTAACCACTAAGCCACAGGGCTGGCCCAACTGTCCCAGTTTAAGTTTAACTCTGGGAATTTATTTTAGTCACCCAGGAATTTGTGATTCAAAATAGAGGTATTGGGATTCATTAAGCACCTCGTTCTCTTATGGGAAGGAATTCAAAACCTTCCATGCCTTTCATTATAGGTAAATCAAAGTCACTTTTAGAAACTTAACTGTTTTTTCTTCCTGTCCAACTTTAATTTTGAACTGAAGAGATGACTTCCAATAATGGTAAAGGGAATGAGACAAAATGTATTCAAATCGATGAGTTAGGAGAACTGAACTTGGTTGATTTGTTTCATAAAGTACATAGATAACTCACATTAAGGACATGTTTTTTTGTTTTAAGTAAATTAACAGATTATGGGCAAATTCGGACATGTCTTTTACCCTAACTCAGCTGTCTGCTTTCTGCCTGCTAGAAGCAATAAGCAGTCCCGAGGAGGCACATTCATAATTTGAGACTCCTGGTCAAGTAGGTCCTTGACACCATGGATTGGAAAAAGATTGGGAGTCCTGAGGAATCCAGGGGCTTGGCCCAGGGTTACACTGCAACTGAGTGGCAAAGCTAAGGAAAAAAATGAGTTTTCTGACTTCTTGTCAGGGTTTTGGTTTGGATCAACAAAACTCTTGATTATTTGTGATGTATCATGTCCAAAATTGAATTAAGATAATCTCTGCAAGGAATTTAATAAGGGATTCAGCCAGAAACAGAGAGTTCAGTATAACCCAGAGGATGCACAAAGGAAGGGTTCTTGGCCTAGCTTGGGGGCACCTCAGGAAGGCCAGGGGAAGGTCAGAGCCACAAGGCTAAAGATAATCCGTAAGGCTTCCTGCCAACCCGTTCTCTGCGCTCCAGCCACAGAGGCTCGTTTCAGTTCCTCAAACTGCTGCTTTCCTTCCTGCCTCAGTGCTTATTACCTGTTAATCCCCTTCTAACGCTCCGCCCCCCTTTTGCTCAACTAACTCTTACTCATCCTTCAGACCTTAGCTAAATAGTTCCTCAAAAATGCCTCTCCGACCCCCAAGCTAAGTTTAGTTCCCCTTGTTATACTCCCTCGTAGCACCATAAGCATTTTGTTCATAGCATTTGGTAATTATTGACTGTCATCTACCAGGCTGTGTTCCATGATGGCAGGAACCAAATCTGTTCTGCCCAGCAGGTAGCAGGTGTGCAGTGCTGAATGAATAATTGAAGTCAAAGAAACCAGATAATAAACTAGGCTTTCAAGGATATATTGGAATCTATAGGCAAAGGGGGTGGGGTGGGCAGATAAAGACATTTGTGTGGGGGAAGCAATTTGAACAGGGTGATATGTTTGGGGAGCTCTCTGAGCAGTTCTAAAGCATCAGGTGGGGGTTATGGTATGTCAAAAGAGCTGCAGAGACCAGATCATTTTCAGACTATAATTAGAATTTGTCATTGGTTCTTTTTTTTTTTTTTTTTGGTGAGATCAGCCCTGTGCTAACATCCGCCAATCCTCTTTTTTTGCTGAGGAAGACGGCCCTGGGCTAACATCTATGCCCATCTTCCTCCACTTTATATGGGACGCCGCCACAGCACGGCTTGCCAAGCAGTGCGTCGGTGCGCGCCCGGGATCCGAACCAGCGAACCCCGGGCCGCCGCAGCGGAGTGCACGCACTCAACCGCTTGCGCCACCGGGCCGGCCCCTATCATTGATTCTATAGTAACTTTAGTTTTAACGTGTAATATGAGTCAAATATTTTGTTTTGCTAAAAAAGTCAATTTTTAAAATTTGTTTATTAACTACCCTGGTCCACATAACATCTTGCATCTACAAATGTTTCAAAAGCTACTCCATAGTTTCGGCAAAACACCACCTTAAGTGTGCTCCATACACCTCTAAAAGGTCTTGCAAGGGAGTTGAAGATTAATGCCTCATATACTATCTCGAAGGGCATACCCCCTCCACACTGATCAGCAATGGGGCAAGTTCAGCCTCAGCCCAGTGAATTCCACTGAACTCTGCTCCTCTGTCACCTAATTTCATAAGCCCGTTCTTGGTTTGTTTTTTTTCAGAGGCCAAGAGAACAATACAATACAATGAATGAGTTAAGAACACCTGAGATAAAGTAAATGACCTTAAAGTTCAAATCCTTAATGTCTACCTTGAACTTTAGAATAAATCCTTTCAATTTTAGAAATTAGGGAAATCATAGTACCAAATTCTCTGTTGGGAAAACATTGCTTACAAGCTGAATTTTGACCTCTAACAGTATACAGTTCTGTGAAGAGAATTAGAGTAATGATCTCAGCCAACTGTGTATGGCCACAAAAAATCAGAATGGTCTTAAAAACTACTGTTTTTCTCCATTGTTGAAATAAGCACTACCTACATAAGTCTAGTTGAAATAACTGACCTCATCATGGTCAGCCTGAGAAAGTGGTTCCCTTTCCTGGATTTATGATGATTACTGTTATTAAGTATTCAGTGTTTGATATGTATTCAGTTCTAGGTTCTCAAAAGGGTGGGTGTCTTGCTTCCAGCTTCTCAAGTACACTCTGTACACACACGGTAATTTAATCTCCTTTAAACATTGCACCTATTACATGCGCTTTTGCTCAAAATAAAAGTGTAATGAGAAATGTGTGGGCTTTACAGTCAGACCTATATTTGAATTCTGCTCTGCTGTTGACCATTAGTGAGTCATTTAGCCTCTCTGTGCTGCTTTTTTCTTATCTATTACATAAGAATAATAATGCCTACCTCTTCTGGTTGTAGGGATTAAATTTGACCTTGTAAGTGCCTGACCGCTACAGGGAAGGCTTTACATAAATGGTAGTTCTTTTACAATGGGTCCCTGCTTCTTCGTAGATAAACATTTAAGTCCTGGCATTGAAGGTCCTCCAAATGGTTCCCTCTCTCCCTACCCCCAAGGTTTTCCTCTACTCCTCTCTGTGCTCTTCATCAGGTAGTTAGACATTCCTTGCACATGCCCCATCTTCTTGGCTCTCTTTCCTTTGTTTGAAATAGCTTTCCACCTTTACATCAGCCAGCCAACTGGGTACCTCTCCTTGTAAGCTCCTAACGTTGCAGGAATGCTTCCAGATGCACCATACCCCACAACAATCTCTCACTTGGGCTGTTTTCATGACTAATATATATGTATAACAGAAACAAAAGTTTCATGAAACATTTACTGGGTGTATTGCACTCCAATATTTTCATTTTATTCCATGCTCTTCTAAAATTTCTGGCTGCGGGCCGGCTCCGTGGCTTAGCGGTTAAGGGCGTGTGCTCTGATGCTGGCGGCCTGGGTTCGGATCCCAGGCACGCCCCAAGGCACCACTTCTCCGTCCAACGCGAGGCCGAGTCCCATGTACAGCAACTAGAAGGATGTGAACCTATGACATACAACTATCTACTGGGGCTTTGGGGGGGAAAAAATGAATAAATAAAATCTTTAAAAAAAAAAAAAAATTTCTGGCTGAAATCCATTAAACCAAGTGATTTTATGACCCCACTAATGGGTCATGACCCATGGTTTAAAAACAATAAACTACCTCATAAGATCCTTGAGCTCCTTTTGCCTCTCCCTTCACTGCCGGACACTCAAACAATTACTTATTACATTCAACTGAAAAAGGGGTCACAAACTCAGGAGTCTGGGTGAGTAATATCATTGATTGTAAAAGGTGGAGTGTAGAAATAGCCCAAACATGATGATAAATGGTATGTGACCCTTGGCCTCAGTGTCTGGGAGACAATAGGGAGTGGTGGGGACCTTGGGGGAACGAGAGAGCACAGGCTCTGTCTAAAGGAGACAGCTGCTATTCAACTCCAAATAATTGCCACCTTGAATGCCCAGTGTTACCAGATTTTTGAATTTAGGACAAGTGGCAAATTAAGGTATTTTTGTGCAATCTCCCAATTTTTAAATGTCAACCATTTTTAAAAGTATAATGTGGGGCCGGCCCGGTGGCACAAGTGGTTAAGTGCGCGCGCTCCGCTGCGGCGGCCCGGGGTTCGCCGGTTCGTATCCCGGGCGTGCACCGACGCACTGCTTGTTGAGCCATGCTGTGGTGGCGTCCCATATAAAGTAGAGAAAGATGGGCCCAGATGTTAGCTCAGGGCCAGTCTTCCTCAGAAAAAAGAGGAGCATTGGCATCAGATGTTAGCTCAGGGCTGATCTTCCTCACACACACAAAAAAAGTATAACGTGTCAGTATATGCCAGTATATATCCACCAGATGTGGACCTTGGCCTGCCAATTAGCTTCTAAATTAAAAAAATTAACTTCCCAGAGAATCAAATTGAAATGACTAAATTTCAGAGAGATTGTATGTCACTCTATTCTGACCTGTAGCTCTTTCGTAGTTTGAAGCTAGGATGTAAAGGTGAAAGATTCTTTGCCTTGGTTGGAATTTTCCTACTTTAAAAAAAAAAAGACTCCAATTCCTACCTTTTCCCAGTTGTTCAGTTCCTTATCAACTCTATCTCCAAGTGGTCTGTCTGCCACTACCAAGGCTAAAATGTTACCTTCTTCCAACACTGAAGTTTTAGTGTCTTAGCAAAAGACAGGTTTGTTCACTTACCTTGTTTACTAGAATTCACTCACATCAGTCAGTGGTGAATAAACAGTAAATCATGTGCCCTCAGCATCCAATCATTCTCCAAAGCCCGTTTCTGTTGTGGCTGTCTTTGCCCCTGCCCAGCTGGAGGAGTGGATCTGAAGATTGAAATTCACGAACTATTTTCTTGGATAACTTAAACTACAAAAATTTTCTCCCTGGCATGTGTGTATGAGAGAGTGACTCAACCCTGAGAGTTAATTGGGGCTAGTTATGACCAGCCTGACTTGTCACTGCACCAAAACATCTGGCATAACTTGCTTACCCTCAGACAGGGGAGTTGCCCCCACCTCTCCCCTCTGCACATGCTTACCTCTGAAGCTCACCATTTCGAAAACATGGTGTGTACCTTTCAACGCACGATTATTCGAAATGAGAGGGGACTCTGGAATGCTTGAGTAGGAGTACAGCTCACAATTAAGCCCTGGCAAGATGAAATCACACGTTGGGGAGAGGAAAACGTCCTCTTCACCACATGATAAATGGAGACATGAGCAGTTAAGGGTGATTACCTTTTTTCCCTCTATTTTATCTTTTCCTATTTATATGCTAACTCTTTACTCAGGGCTCTCATTTGCCAAGGAGGCTGGATTTCTCATTTTTATTTTAGTGATGTTGCTCAGGGCTGGTGTGTTTCCAGCACTGCAGGTTCAAGTAAAAGGCACAAACGCAGAAATTCAACGCCTTCCTTCCCGGGATTCAGTCCGCCCTCCCGCAGGCAGCACTGAATGATAGGAGACCTCTACTCTTTATCTGCTTATATGGACACCATCCCTCCTTCCTGAGATATCCTAGGAGAATTCGTTTCAACTCAGCATCACCTTTCTCATCATTCTGTCTTGTAAGGTTTCTAATTGAGGAATGCACACCGAACTGAGCACAGAATACGTAGGATGCAATTTGACCAGAACGGTTACCTTTAAATTAAGAATAGCAACTATTTGAACCAGGTTTTACATACAGTACCATAGCTAATCCCCACACGATATCCATTTTAAGGACGATCAAACAGGTTTGGTGATGTAAAGAGACGTGTTGCCATTAAGTCAAGATAACACGATTGGTGGCAGATTTGGTATTCAAACCTACCTATTTCCAAGGCTGCCTCTAATAAACGACTACAAATACCAGCACCCCTTGCAATGCCCCACTGCGCAAACGCATACTCTCCCCTAGGGCCCCGCCTCCTTCGCTCTCGGCCCCCGTCCTTAGTCCTAGCGGTTAGATCGAAAAGCCAATCAGATGCCGCCTCTCCCTGCTCCCCGACCAATGAGAAGGCTGTTGCTAACATTCCGGTTATATTCTTAGCTCTTCAGGGCTCTGGAACCCAGTGGGTCGGCCGCGGCTCACTGCCCGGCTGGAGGGAGGGGAGGGAGAGGAGAGAGGCCGAGAGGGAGGAAAAAGAAGGGGAGGTGTGGAGAGGGGGGCGAGGCGGAGGGGACGTGTATGTGATGCTCTGCCACTCGCTGACGCACAAAGCAAGTAGTCCCTCGAGGTGCCCCAGGGGCTGAATGGCTGAGAGTGTGGGGGATGGGGGCTCTCGAGCTCGGGCTCCCTCCCGCCTTCCTGTCCCCGCGGAGTTTGCCCTCCAGTCCGCCGTTTCTCTGCTGCAGTCAAGGAAAGCGCGTTTAAACCCCCACGCTACCGTTGCTCTCTGCCCTTGCCAAAAAAAGTGATCAAGGAAAAAAAAATGCAAACTGTTTCTACCTGGAAACTTTTGGATCTCGCCACCCCACGTGGGTTCGGCGGCCACCGTTGGGCTGGAACCTTCTGGAATAAGAAGGTGGGGGGGCGGGGGGAGAAGAACTGGGGAAGGGGCAATTAAAGGAGGGACGGGGAAAGACAATGCGCAATCTCCCGGAGGCTCCGGACCCGGGCACAGGCCTCCCTGCCCACAACTCCGCGCCCCGCACAGTCACAAAGTGGCCGAGGGGCCCGCGTGGCCAGAGCCTGGGCAGGGGGCCGAGCGCGCGGGCCTGGCGCGCCCCATTCCGGGTTCGGCGAGCCTCGGCCCGCCGCCCAAGAGACCGTCGTGTGCTCCAGCCCGACGCCCGTGGCACGGGTGGGCGCCACCGCCCGCCAGCGCGGGCTGTTACTAAAAGGAATTGGCTCTCTTCAGTACCCGGTACAGGGGTCGCCAGGCGGGGAGAGCGAACAGGGCCGCCCGCAGAGGGGCCGACCCCCGCGCGGGGCGGGCCGGGGACGCGCTGACGCGCCTGCGCAGACCGTGCGCTTGCTCTCTCCCCGCCGAGAGGTAACGGGCGCCGGAGGCGACAAGTGGAAGGTTAAAGTGGCGCTTGGCTCCCTTTCCCGGCCGTCCGCCCTCTCCTTGCCTCCCCTTCCCCCCCGCTCAGCGCACCCGGGCCCCGGTTTCCCCGTCGCCCTCCCTTCGACGCTACGCGTCCCGACGAGGCGTAGGCGCTCGGAAGATTGGGCCGACCGGAGTTGATCAAGGTCCGAAACGCGTCGAGAGCTCGCGTCATCCCCTCAGCTTCCCCAACCGCGAAGAGCCCCTAACTGCGGCGGTGCGAGTGCCGCGGGGACGGCCAGACGGTCGCCGAGTTGGGGGACTCGCCCAGGTGGCCTAGGGGACGGTTCGGCGGAGCGTAGGAACCGTCGGTGCCGAGGCAGGTGCAGGGCCGAAGACACGGGGCGGGGAGTCCCCTCCCGCGACCTCCATTCATCCAACACATCTAAAGTGAGCAACCTGGTCCCAGTGCAGGCCCTGCTCTCTCAGCACCCGCTGTCCACCTGGGCAAACACCTTACACAATGAGCCCCATTTCACAGTGGTTTAGGGCATGAAGAAAATAACTACGTTGCGGCGCCGTGATGGGGACGGAGGCGAGCAGCGTTACACAGGCCGGCCAGAGGCCGCCTCGCTGACGTTTGAACTGGGATCTGAGTGATGAGTAGGGGCGCCACGGGAGGGTGAGGGTGCAGGCGGAGCGGCAGGCCGCGCGACCGAAGAGGTTAAGCTGCCCGCCGGCTGGGAAGTAGTTCCGGCCGGCGCACGGCCCCGCCCCTGCAGGGCGGAGGGACGCATCACGCAGGGGTGGGGAAGCGGGATCCGTGCGCAGGGTTGCTAAGGGTGAAACTTTTCATTGACTTTGCTCACTTTGGGCCGGGGCGCGGGAAGGTGCGGGTGGTCGGCGGAGACAAGCGAGTGGCTTGGACGACGCGGGGCCAGGGGGGCAGGACCGCCAGCCGGCCACAGCCGGGACCGGCCTCCGCCCCGCAGCACGAGCCACCCTCCGGTCCTCCATCGCCGCCGGCCGGTCCGCCCGCCCTCCGTCCCCCCGCCGCCAAGCCCGACCTCCAAAAAGCTGAAAGAATTATTATTGCAAGTCAGCCCATACCCCCCTCACTCGCCCCGCAACCGTCAACGAAGAAAAGGACACATCGGCCCCGGCCCGGCGGCGTCCGGGAAGGAAGGGAAAGCGATCTCCGCCCCGCGCCCGGGACCACCCTGGAGGCATAAGCCGCCCCGCGGCCGGCAGACCGCCCCGCCGCCGCGGAGACCCGAGTGAGTGAGTGGGGGGCGTGCGGGCGGGGGGGCCCCCCTGAGACCCGACAGGCCCGACGCCTTCCCCCACCTCTGCTCCCCTCCCGCTCCTCGCTTTGCTGGACGCTCCACGTTGCTGTCGCCCCCCCCCCCCGACTCCTGGCCAACATTTTCCTTCCCCCTTCTCCCTAGAACCCCGCTTTCCCCTTGTGCTCCTCTTCCTCTCCTCGCGCTCGCTCTCATCCTGGGGTACCCCAGAGCCCCCTTCAGTGTTGCCCCCTCGTGGGTGGGGTGCATTTTCCCCCTTCTCCGGCTCCCTCAGTTCTTCATATCCTAGAGACTCGGTAGATTTTCCCTGTTCCCCCAAAAAACATAACTCCCACCACCATTAAATAAATCAGATGAAGGACAGGGATCTAGGCCTTGTTTTTCTACTTCTTTCCCCGTGTGCAGGGAAGGGGGTGGTAATAAATAATAGTGTTTATTTCTGGCCCTGTGAAGCCTGGGGGGAGGAAGGGTGGACACCCCTCTTTCGGACCGGTCAGTGGCGACTGTCCTCTGGACGCTGAGCCAGAATTCACCATTTTGGCTTGAACTCGTTATCGTCTTTTAAGGGAAAACTGGGCAGAAAAAAAGTACCTTTACAGCAATACCAGTGAGTGGCTTCTGGTTAATCTTGGTAAGGTGCCTGGGAGGAAGAACCCTACTTCGAAGCTCCTTCCCCTCCTGTCCAGAGGATGGACTGTGCCCTTGACCAGAATGGGAGGGAAAGGAGGGAGCAGAGAGAAGCCGGGCAGCTGGCAGGCCGTTTCCCATCCCGCAGAGGAACCAGAACCCCACACAGCAGGGGGGCCAGCGGAGGGGTCTCGGGTGCCTGCTCCATATCTAATCTTTCTCCGTCCTACCCACCGTACCCTGGCAGTGGGTCCCTCATCTTTGATTTTCCAGCATAAAAACACCCCTATTGCTTTCTTGGGTGCCTGCCCCCATCCCCCTCTTAAGCAGAGTGGGGAAAGAAGCTTGTGTGGGAGGAAGGATTAGGGAGGTTTACCACCCTCTAGGGGAGCTTTGCCGAGGATCTGGTAAGTCTGGTCATAGAGCAGGCCTTGCAGTGGGAGGAGACTCACAAACAATTTTAAGTATTAGATGATGTTCAGGTGTCAGATGTACAGTTTTTCCTTCCCTTCCCGGGGACTTTTTCCCATTTCCCTCGCCGGGTCTGGTTACTCGGACTTGGACTGAAGAGGGGTGAGGCTTGGGCCCTGCTGGCGTGGGGCCTTCTGATTGTCGGCCCGGCACCTCCCTACAGCTTAACTGGGAATTTCTTTGGCCGAGAGGACGGGAGGACTGGATTTAATTCCTGCCTTTCCTTTCCTGCCTGTGGGGGTGCTGGATCCGAGCCCGCTGGGCATTAAGTGAAAAGGCTCTTTTCTCTTTGAATCCACCGTCCCTACAGCAACTCCAGATGGAGACCACCCCGCCCAAGGAATACAGATTAAGCGGCAGGGTTGGGGGGTGGGTGACCCTATTTATTCTAGCCCACCGCCTTCACCCAGAAAAAACCTCATCAGAAGCAGATCCTTAATTCAACAGTCATGGGAGGCGGTGAAGAGAACGGGGCGGGGGGAAGTTCAGCCTTTCGTGAAGCCGAGACATGGATATGGTGGGGTGGTACAATACAGGGAGTAGGCCTTATGGGTAGAATTTATATAAAGTGTATTAGGCGGTGGGCGGGGAACGACCGTCCTGCACAGCGCGCATGTGCATCGGAAACTTTTCCTCGGTTCTCCGACCCTCTGCCAGCTCCCTTTACCGGGCATGCGTGGTTCGCCAGCGGAGCGTTCGCAAAGTACGCAGGGAAGTGTAGTGTGCAGAGAAGTAGGTCACTTGCTGCAACCGGAGCGTGAGGTTTTTGAGGACTACCACTCCCAGAGTGCGGAGCGCGCCTCTGCCGCTGGCCTCCGCACCTACGTTGGGGCTCAGTCAAGTCTTTCTGGCTTCAGAGGAACCTAGAGTGCCCTAGAAAGGACCCTGGTAGGCGGAAGGAGCTTTGCAGTCTTGGGCTTGCACAGTCCTTGTTTGGCGGAGGTGGTGTGAGACTCTGGGTGGGGTGGTGCGGCCAGTCGGCACAAGTCCTGGAAGCCTTTCAACCACACCCGCCTGTCTGGGCCGCCGCCTCGGGACCGGCGGGGTGGGGACCGGCGGGGTGGAGCCCGCCTGTCCCGCCTGGAGCCTGCCTCTTACGCCCCGGCACCCTACTGGGCTTGTCAAAATTGAGAATCTCTCCTCCTCGACTACCCTTTGCACACTCATTTGAATCCCGTAGTGCCTGATTGTAGGACAATTCAGGATGTAGGATGTTCAGGCTTGAGGTGCCTGAATATTTTTAAAGGTTTGGGGCCTCGATGGGTTCCCTCACCATTATCCCTCCTTTTCCTCTTTAAAACATAACTGTTTTTCTTATTAAAAACATTCCTTCGCATTTTTGTCAGAAGTTCTCTGGAATCTCCGTTGCTGTATCATAGACTGTAGCCACCTTCCAGTTTCATGCTGCCTTTCTTCCCCCGTTTTTATCATTCTCTTAAGCACTTATTCTTTAAAGCACAAGTCAGCACAAGGGATCTGAATGCAGAATTAACTTTGTTGCAGAAAGTAAAGTGAAGGAGGATGAGATTGTAAATAAAATTGGACAGAATTTACTCTCACATTTGCAACTTTTTAATATACTGACAAAAGATAGATATCGCTATTGTTAAACACTTAGCCTTTGGGGTTTTTTGGGTTTTTTTCCCCCTTTTTGCCACCTTTCTGGCCTTTTGTGCCCTAGTCAGGTTTGGAAAAGATCTTCGAGGCCTTTCCTGCCGCTTAACTCTAATCTACTTGTTCCTTTTACTGAAGGGTGGTTATTTCTAAGCTTCTAATCTTATCACATTCTATGAATATTTTATATATAAGCTTTAGAATTTGTCCATAGCCTTAAAAAAAATGAGTAAACTCATCTGAGTGGTCACTCCTATCTTTAGTTAAAGACAAGATAGCACCAGTGCCTTAATCCTCTGTTCCATAAGCTTCTTGAAGTCAAAATTAGAGCCTGAGTTGATAGAGCAGAAAATCTCATTCTGGCTGTCTGGCATTTTTGTAAGGTTCCACCCCACAGCCATCTGGCCTGGCCTGTTCTCCAATTAAAGAGGCAAAGGTGGCATTATATACTTCCTTATTTGTGTGGCAGCATCACTGAGGTACAGATTGGTGTGCAGCTTTAGTTGCTTATGCTGCAGAAAATGGTTAGCTAGGCAGGACTGATGACAGTGGTTCTGTTGTATTTTGGAGTAGGAGGCTTATTTCCCAGTGACTTTGGCCTGCATTTAAAATGCTCCCATTTTGAGACTGAACTGTTCAGGAGGTTAACTTGGAAGGCAGTTATGCAGCAAAGTTTGAGGAAGCCTAGAAAGGTGTAGGAGCCCTTTGGTCTGGGTGGCGTACCAAGAGGCCATGTGGTACCTTGGGAAAAGTGTCATATGTCGTGTTCGAGTCCTTTTTTTTTTTTAAAACTATCTTTAACTCCAGGCCCATTCGTCTCTTCCGTGTTAGACACCTCTAGTGGACCACTGTGGCCCTTACAGCCCTGTTCTTGAGGGGGCCCATGGTCCTGGTGGCTAGCTTTAGATTGACCCAGTGCATCTTCTCTGATACTCACCCCAGAGATCTTTGCCTGAGGATTCACTCCTGAAAATGTGCCTAGGAGCCACAGCCTCAAGCTTGAGAATTACAGGGAAGTGAGTGGAGTCCTGAAAACTGAAGATTCTCAAGCCTAGAATTGGTACCTGGATAGTTTATGCTGGACCCAGAGGGATTTTAACCAAAATCCAGCCCTAGGTCTTTTACAGGACAGAAGATGCCCTTGATAGATCACAGATCAGTCTCGTCTCTGTGCTGAACTCAGAAGTCTGGCTAGGAACATGTTCGGACCCTGCCTGCCCTCAAAGGTGGCCCTTTTCAGTTAGTTCTCCCATAGCAGGAGCCTGGGAGCTGCCCTTTTGGAGAAAGTGAGGAGATTAGGATCACTGGCTCTCAGGACCTCACAGATCATCTTCCTGAGACACAAGGCTGGCCCAGACCTCGGGAATAAACCTTGTTGACCTCTGTGGGATCTGGCTGTGAGAGAATCCCAAAATAACAATCTGAGTATTTATCTTGGGCTGTCTTCTCTGCAGGGATCTCCAAACACTTGATAAATCTGATCTGGTGCCAAGGACAGGTGGTCAGACAGTCCCTGGGAGACTGAGTGATGATGGGTCCCCAGCTGGAGGCTGCAGGGTGATGGAAAATTTCTTCTCTCTACCCCCCTCATCATCTACACTCCAGCCAGGAAGTACAGAGATTCTCTCAGGCCCCGCCAGTGCGGCTCTTAACACTTTGTTGGCTTACAGGGCCCTGCTTCCCTCTGCTTCCCTGGGGCAGCCCCCGGTCAGCACTTCCCTTGTTGGCCCAAGCCTCTGGTTACTACAGGTCTTGACTTTTTCCTGGGAATCATGCTCTTGTCTTCTCCATTCTTGGAGGCTTTCTGGATGGAATTGCATGCCTTGCTTACACTGTGGAGTTTTTAAATCGGTTCTGCAAACCCAGAGTGAGCCAGAGAGCCAGGAAGATAAATTGGATGTGACCAGAGTCCAAGCCCCCAGTAAAAAGTTGGCAATGCTACTTTCTGTTTGGTGACCTGTATCCCTTTCCATTTAAGAAAGAAAACTAAAGATTTTAAACTTATATCTCGGCCTGTGACAGTTTGGGAGCATGACTTCACCAAGTTATTGCAGAGACAAGTTAGTAAGAGCCTTAGCTCCAGCTGAATTAGGGGCTCGATTTTTTTTTTGGTGTCAGTCGTACAGTAACCTGAATTCTCAAAATAGTAGAAATCTCAGCACCCCTATTTCTTTAGAATTAGTTAAAAAATAATAGCTAACTTTATCAAGTGCCTACTAAATTCCAGGTACAGCGTCAGGCAGTTTATATCCTGGCACTAACTTATGTTTCATGATAGCCTCATGTTAATTGATGAAACCAAGGCTCAGATAAAAGTGACTTGCCCATAGTCATGCAATTAAGCTAGTCACTGGTGTAGCAGACCCTGGGTCTGTGTGATCCAAATTTGGTGCTTTTCTGTCTGTCCTTTGCCATTGATCTCCCTGGCTTTCTGCATATCTCCTCATGCCATAAGCATGAGTCTACAGAAGCTGAGAAGGGCTGTTGAGGTCAGGACATTGTGGACATCACTCATTCATAGTGTCACCAGGAGTTGGAGCCGACTTGACAGCATGTAACGAAAAACTCATGATGCCCTTTCTCATTTCCCAGAGCTGTCTAGAGCCCAAGGCTGCCCACCTTCCGTCTCCTGCCAGTGCTCTTGGCTTGTGCACGTGTGCTGCACTGATTCTCTGCCTAGGACAGGACCATGCAGCTGGAGATCAAGGTGGCCCTGAACTTCATCATCTCCTACTTGTACAACAAGCTGCCCCGGCGTCGGGCAGACCTGTTTGGGGAGGAGCTAGAGCGGCTCTTGAAAAAGAAATATGAAGGCCATTGGTACCCTGACAAGCCACTGAAGGGCTCTGGCTTCCGCTGTGTCCACATTGGGGAGATAGTGGACCCCGTGGTGGAGCTGGCCGCCAAGCGGAGTGGCCTGGCAGTAGAGGATGTGCGGGCCAACGTGCCTGAGGAGCTGAGCGTCTGGATTGACCCTTTTGAGGTGTCCTACCAGATTGGTGAGAAGGGGGCTGTCAAAGTGCTGTACCTGGATGACAGCGAGGGCTGTGTTGCCCCAGAGCTGGACAAGGAGATCAAGAGCAGCTTCAACCCTGATGCCCAGGTATTTGTGCCCATCGGCAGCCAGGACAGCTCTCTGTCCAACTCCCCATCGCCGTCCTTTGGCCAGTCACCCAGCCCCACTTTCATCCCCCGCTCCGCCCAACCCATCACCTTTACCACCGCCTCCTTCGCTGCCACTAAGTTTGGCTCCACCAAGATGAAGAAGGGTGGTGGGGCAGCAAGTGGTGGGGCTGTAGCCGGCAGTGGGGCAAGTGGCCAACAGCCCCCACAGCAGCAGCCTCGCATGGCCCGCTCTCCCACCAACAACCTGCTGAAGCACAAGAGCCTCTCTTTGTCTATGCATTCACTGAACTTCATCGCAGCCAACCCGGCCCCTCAATCCCAGCTCTCGCCCAATGCCAAGGAATTTGTGTACAACGGCAGTGGCTCTCCCAGCCTCTTCTTTGATGGGGCCGATGGCCAGGGCAGTGGGGCCGGCACCTGCAATAGCAGCAGCTTTGATGTGGCCCAGGTGTTTGGAGGTGGCACCAATAGCCTCTTCCTGGAGAAGACGCCCTTCGTGGAAGGCCTCAGCTACAACCTGAACACCATGCAATATCCCAGCCAGCCGTTCCAGCCCGTCGTGCTGGCCAACTGACCACCCACCTGCCCGCGGGGCCAGGAGCACCCAAGACCACAGAAAAGAGAAAGGAAAGGAAAGGCCAAAAAAAAAAAAGGAAAAGAAAAATATACAAAAAGATTTCCAGTCTTCTCACTCTCACATCTAGAAAAGAGATCCAGCCCAGGCCTGGAGGGGGAGGGGACTCCCGAAGCACCAGATCGTGTTTAACTCAACCCCCCGCTGTTTTCCTGCCTGCCTCTGATTTATTTGGTTGGTTTGGGTTTTATATTTCTTTTTTTTTTTCTTTTTTTTACGTGTAGTTTTCTATATAACATCTTCAATTAGTGGCTTCCTGTGCTAAGAATGGTCCAGATGTGAATTGCTGCTCCCTGCTCCCTCCCTTCCTCCCTCCTTCACACGCCTGGTTTAGGATTGGTGTGTCCAAGCTCACAGGGAAGGAAGAGCTGCAGCTGGGGCCTGGCCCTCCCCAGAACAGGGAGAGGCTGCCCTGTGTCACTGCCTCCGTCACCCAGCTATCCTCTCACTCAAAGCCATCCAACCTCAGCAGGCCTTCTTGGGCCCTGCCACCCAAATAGTTCTGACCCCAGCCCCCACTCCCTCTCAGGCCTGGGCCACAGGGAGCTGCTGGCTGGCCACTTGACACCCTCCCCCTAGAGCTGATGTCTGTGACTCCAGGGAGGTTAGCATTCTGTCTGGTGGAATTCCTTTCATCTCGGTCCTGTGGCCCCACGCCGCCATCCCCACCTGGCCCAGCCTGTCATCGTGGCCCTGGAGACCCAGCTGTTGACATATGTGGCATCTCTCATGCAGCTTCTTCCCTGCGCCTGAGATTGTAGGTAGGGAGGTAGGGCAAGTGTGGGTGTGGGTCTGTGTGTGTGCATGCGTGCGTGTGCGTGGTTTGCTGTCCTGTTTTAAAGGATTCCAAGCCATGTGAAACTTTCCCTCTGGATGTGATTTGGGGTTGCAGCAAGTGCTTAATTATGTATGAGATTGGGGACCGGGCCGGGGGCGGGTTGTCAGTCTTTTTATAGGGTGGTTCACGTGGTGGTGGGATGAGACTGTGGCTGAGCCTGAGACACTCCCAGGGGAAAGCACTGCAGAAGGAACTGGTTTTCAGACTGCGGAGGGATCTGCACTTTTGTTTGTTTCTGACCAAAAAAAGCGGGGGTTAGCTGTGAGGGGCTGAGGGAATACCAAGGCTCTGATGCCTAAGAGAAGTTCCTGAACTCGGACCCTCCTGTTGTATGACCTTAGCCCAGGGTGGGAGCTGCTCACCTTAGCACCCTGGGGGGTGGGAGTTTGGGGGTCAGTGCCTGAAGTGGGCAGTCCTGAGCCTTGAATTGAGACTTTTTGGTCTTTTGGTTGTAGACATTGTTTTAGTACATTTCTGCCCCTGCCTGCTTGAGAACTTCTCGGTACCTCTTGCCAACCCCTCTCACTGCCCAACCCAACCCCACTGGGTCCTGATGCTGTGAGGAGTGGTCTCCTGGGCAGGCTGGGCTGGACAGGCACTTGGCCATCACAGGTGGTGTGTTTGGATTACAGAGGAGCACTCACTCCACCCTCTGCCGGAAGAGAAGTTGTTTCTCCGACCCGACCCTAGTGGGCCAGCTTCTGTGTCATGATGCTTTGGCAAGTGGGGCACGTGGCATCAAGGCCCCTGTCATCAGAAAGTACCAAAGCCCTTGGCACCCCACCCCACCCTCCCCAGCGACCCGCACATGGGCAACTGCTGTGGCAGTGGGTCCAGCCCAGACAGACACTGCCAGCCTCCTCCCTGCAGTGGGCACCAGCTCTACCTCCCCCAGCGGGGCACTGCCCTGGTTCCTCAGCCCAGCGCCATCTGTCCCCCTACACTTCTCAGGGGCCGGCCCAGTCTGGGCCACCCTCTCCCCAGCTCTCAGCTCCCACACAGGTGACAGGCCCAGGCAGATCGCTGCTCTCTGGGAAAGGTTGGATGCTGCCTTATGCCCTCTCCCAAGGCCCTCCTCCCACACTCACGCACACAGGTAACCGCCACACCCTGGTCTGCTTGTTTCTCACCACATAGGGAGAGGGGGAGACCAACCCCTTAGTGTCTTTTGAAATATGAAGAAAAATGTGTGTTTCGGAGCGTGACTCCAGTGCTGGGCTCTTGGGCTCGGTTCAGTCTGTCTCGTCTCAAATCTAGGCATTTTTGCTTCAATTTTATTTTTTTTTAAGAAAACAAAAACAAAAATCTGCACTAATTTACCTGGTTTCGTAGGAAAACTTTTTTTTTATTTTTTACATTTTTTGGTGTCCGTTTGTATTGAATAATTTGCTACATTTGTAAAATGTAAGAGGTATATATAATATATGTATATTTCTAACGTAAAAAACGTAATTTTTTTCTTTTCAAGATTTTTTCTTAAAAAGAGGAGAAAAACAGATATTTTTTCAGGAAAAACAAACTTTGAAATAAAAAAAGAGGAGAATAAAACTGATTTCTCCCCTTTCCCCATCCTCTCTCTATCTATCCCTCTTTCCCAGGAACAAATCAAAAGGTGGATTGTCTTGTAAAGAATGTAAGCTTTTAGTCCAGAATGATGTGTTTTTCTCAATGCAGTGAGCTACAGATTCTCTAGTTTGACCCCTAGGGATGGGAAGGGGGGCATTGAGGCAATGTGGAGAGGAGCTTGGGGGAGCAGGGTAATGAACTTGTTTTCTTTAGTGAAGGAGGAATACAATCAAGCATTTTGTATTCAGAATGTTGTGCAATATTTTGGAATGGGACATTGGTGTGTTTAGAGGTTTAGTTTAAAAACAAAACAAAAAGATTGATCAAATCTGTACAGTTTATATTGTTCCAGATTTTTTTAAGTTTGTATTAAAAGCATGATATATAATAGCCTTCTGCTTGCTCCCGGCTTGTTTTATTTCTGGGACCCCTTTTGGGAAGGAGAGAGTGGGAGTGACCTGGCCCCTGTTGGCTTCAAGAAATGATTGGTCATCCTGACCTGACCCCTGGATGGGCATAAGTGTCCAGGCCCCTTTTCCCACCTATGCCATCAACACAGGACACCTGGGAATACCCACTTTGAGGGGCCTTTTCCACATTGGAAACAGGTTCCACAAGGCTGGGAACTGCCCCGGCTCCCTCTCCCCATAGGTGGAGGAGCCAGGTCTGGAAGCAAAGCCTTGAGAACAGGATACTTCGTGGCTTTTTAGGAATGACCTATTAAGTAATTAGTTCCACTAAAATATTTTGAAAAATGATCTGCATCAATACTATAAAATCATTAAGCTGAGGCTGAGGCTGAGGCTGAGGGAGAGATCGGCCTCCAGCCTGCTCTAGGTCTATTATTTGCCCACCCCCAACCACTAGGCTCTTAGAATTGAACAAGGATGAGAAGAGCCCACCTAAGTCAGGTTCTGTCCACAAACGTGGTGCTTGGATTCTGGGCCCTTCCCGTGGCTGGGCAATTCCAGAACGGAGCTGCCTTAGGGACGAGAGAGGGCCTGCCTGAGCCTGGGGCTGGGGAGGAGCAGTCATCTGCCTCTACCTCCCTCTCCCAGGGCCAGCCTGTTTGTTAATGCCCATTGCGGGGGAAACCGCCTCCCGCCTACAACTTCTCCCCAGCAGTGATTTCACAGCTGTACCGCAGGGCCCTGGGTTGAAGAGGGGCAGCCTGGTATTTTGTTGAATCTTTTATTTCACCCTCACAGCAACCTGGTGATAGAGGTATTATCTCCACAGTACAACTGAGAAATGGGCTTTAAGTTAGATTACTGCTAAATTCACAAAACTAGTTGGGGAAGCTGAGATTTTGACCCATGTGAATTTTTCATTTAAAAAGCTGTGGTAACTGCCATGGAAGAGGGACACTGGAGGCAGGGATCGGGGGCTGACCTTGCCCCCTCCAGGCTGGGACGGGGCAAGCAGCTCTTCTGGGGCATCAGCGGGATGAGGGTCTCCTCAGGCCCCTCACTCCAAACAGGTCAACACCAATCCCTCCCCACCCAAGTGTGTGTGAACTGAGCCTAGGAGCTCTCAGGCCAAACGTGCAGCGCGCACAAGGTCCCAGAAGCCCTTGATGTCTGGCCCCTTTATGGGCTGCTCCCCCTACAGAGCCTGTCTCGCTGAGGGAGGCCCAGGCCCTGGTCTGCCAGATAGAAGGCCACTCCCAGGGGTCTCGCGCTCATATGTCCTGCCAGGGAGAAACCCAGCCTGTCCCTGTGTACAGGCTGCCCGGCCACCTGTGTGTGAGCCCCAGGGCCCCTTGCACGCTCATTCCTGCTCATGTTCATATAAATAAAGCCCCCAGCACAGGTCCTGCCACAGAAGGTGCCCACAGTGACTCATTCCCACTCCTGTGCACGTGCCAGAGAGCAGAAAGGACTGGGGAGACCAGCTCAGGTGCCGAGACCACCTTCCTGGCCAGCCCAGATTTGAACAAACCCCCAAATTCTCCAAGGCATAGGCACAGAAATGATTCGTTTATAGATTCATGCCTCCATTTAGTCACCAAACACTCACTCAGTCTGAAGCAGTGGAGTGGGAGACCTAGAGGTAAAGGGCTGCCCAGGGTCCCTGCCCTGCAGCAGCAGAAGAAACAACATTCTGGTAGACACAGAGTTCCTTGGAAAAAAGGCTCATTTATTCACTTGGCAAACCCTCCATGAGCACCCCATGTCTGCCCCGGGGGCACAGGTGGGACAGCAGTTACAGGACAGGTGCACACAGGGGGCCTGAGAGCCCAGGGACCAGGAGGCGAAGCAAGAGGACAAGTTAGCCAGGAAGGAGAAGAGCAAGGCCAAGTCCCCTTCCCAGGGACCTGTTGGGAGTGCACCTGGCAGGGAAGAGTCTGGACTCTGCTCCTTTAGAAGACACAGGTTCCCACCCCTGCTGCTCCCTCACTCAGTGACCTCAAGCAAACTACTCCACCCACTCTGGCACCTCAGTTCCCTCACCTCTAAAATGGGGATAATAATTGTACCTACTTGTGAAAACTAAATGAAGTAATGAGGGGAAAATGCTGAGCACAGTGGCTGGCCCAGAGTAAACAACAAGTATTTTCATCATCAGGGCCATTATTGTCCATCCTCAAACACCACCAGCCAACCCAGTCCAGGATGCTTCCTTACATCAGCAAACAGGCCGAAACCCAACCCCTCCAGCAGCAGGACCAGGCTGGGGCAGAAAAAGAAACTCCATTCTCAGAGCAGGGACTAGGCCGGCTCCCATCTGCCCTCTGTCGAGGTGGGAGGCTGCTGGTCCCCCAGCAAGACAGCGTCCTGTAAAGTATGCTGATCACCACTCCTCCTCTCCAGGGGCCCAGGCTTTGGCCTCGGGATGGGACAGGGCCCTTAATGTGTGTCCCAAAAGCTCCTGGGAGTGTCTCCCTGGAGAGCAGACTGGCAGGTGAGGTGAGTCACGGCAGTGGGAGAACCCCGCTCCCTTCGTCACTGCCTGCCTGAGTCAGCGCCTGCCCGCAGGCCAAGGGGATGCCACTGTCTGGTCCCCACCACTGCCACCTCCCCCTGAGTGAGTCAGGGGGTGGAGGGGCACACTTTCGCCCTCCATCCTCCTTTCCTTGGGCCTGGCCAGTTCAGCCAAGTCCTGCCTGGGCAGGGCCTAAGGACCAGTCAGGAAGTCTTCAAGCCCCTGGGCAACAGGAACCTGCAGATCCACTGGGTTTTAATTTGGGGAATTTCACTGCCAGCAAGAGAAGTGGGCTCTCAGTCCTCACAGCTGCCAACTCTCTGTGTAACCTCGAACACCTTTCTCCCCTCTTTTTTTTTTTTTTTTTGTGAGGAAGATCAGCCCTGTACTAAAATCTGCCAATCCTCCTTTTTTTTTTTTTCCTGCTGAGGAAGACTGGCCCTGGGCTAACATCCGTGCCCATCTTCCTCCACTTTATATGGGACGCCGCCACAGCATGGCTTTGCCAAGTGGTGCGTTGGTGCGCTCCCAGGATCCGAACCGGCGAACCCCAGGCCGCCGCACCGGAGCACGTGCACTTAACCACTTGCACCAGCGGGCCAGCCCCTCTCCCCTCTTGATATCAGTCCTATTTGTACAAGGAACAGTGGGGCTGGGCCCTGGGCCAGCACCTCTTCCAGCCTCACTGGCTCCCAAACCCTGGTGAGGGCCCTGCAGGACCCTGTGCTGTGGCACCTGTCCCAGGGAGGGAAGGAAAGAATGATGGGCTGAGCCCTGGGCACGACCACATGGCTACATATGGCTGAGACACCCCAGGCATGAGGACCTGATCAGAATACTGCTGGGCTGTGGCAGGGCTGGGTAAGTTTGGGCAGGAGATGAGGACTGGCCCAGCCACCTGGACATCTGGGCCCTTCAGCTAGCTCTGCCCCGATTTACTATATTCAACGTCCCATAGTCACCATTCAACATGGAGCCCCCATGAGTGCCAAACACTGTTCTAGGTGTGAGGAAGATAAAGGCGCACAGCAGACAAAATCCATGCTCTCCTGAAGACGATGTTGTATTAACCACAAACAAATGAGAAAATACCAGATGGTGAGGATGTGCCGTTAAGACAATCACAACCAGTGATGGTAGCCAGTGACCAAGTGACCCCTTTAGATTGGGCGGTCAGGGGAAGGAGGCCTTCCTACGCAGGGGGCTTTCAACCTGGGATCTGAATCACAAGAGAATTAGCAGAGACAGCAGCAAAAAGGTCAGCCACTTCCAAGGGCGAGGCAGGAACAAGCTCAGTGTGCTCAAGGAATGAAAAGGCCAGCAGTAAACTGGAGGCAAGTAGCACAAGATGAGGTCAAAGAAGTCCTCAGGGCCACATCATGGGCCCCGCACCCCAGACAGGAAGTTGGGATTTTATCTTAAAAAATGTGAGCGTTAAGTCTCTCACCCCCAGGTTGCCTCATCTGTGGCTAGGGGCAGAGAGAGTGAGAGAGTGTTCTCTCGCACATTCAATCAACAAACCTTCCCGGAGCCCCTCCTTTGTGCTAGGCCCTGACTGGGCCCTGGGCAAGGGCCTGCTGGAGGACAGGGGTACTTCTAGTGGTGGAAGAGTGGAGCAGAAGACAGACCCAGGTCATGATGACTTCAACACCCTAATCAGGTCCACAGCAGAAGGAAGCCCAGGGAACTACAGAGCCTAGAGGAGGAAGGCTCTTCAGAGGGTTGATAGAAGCTAGTGTGTGAGGAGGTATGACATAGCACACATGCCAAGCACCTCAGGGCGGGCTAGTAAGATGACACCTGGACTCAGCATTGAGGGGCTCTGGGAAGTCAGCAGGGAGGCAGGGAAAGGAACAAGATTCAGGAACAGAGGGGCCGGCCCGATGGCACAAGTGGTTGGGTGCGCACACTCTGCTGTGGCGGCCCAGGGTTCGCCAGTTCGCATCCTGGGCGCGCACCAACGCACCACTTGGCAAGCCATGCTGTGGCAGCGTCCCATGTAAGGTGGAGGAAGATGGGCACGGAGGTTAGTTAGCCCAGGGCCAGTCTTCCTCAGCAAAAAGAGAGGAGGATTGGCAGATGTCAGCACAGGGCTGATCTTCCTCACAAAAAAAAAAAGATTTGGGAGCAGAGGAGTGAGGGGTGAAGCCCCCGGCACAGCAAGTGTAGATGACGCCTTCAAGAAGCCACAGAGGGGCCAGCCCAGTGGCGCAATGGTTAAGTTCACGTGCTCCACTTTGGCGGCCCAGGGTTCGCAGGTTCAGATCCCGGGCGTGCACCGATGCACCCCTTGTCAGGCCGTGCTGTGGCAGCGTCCCATATAAAGTAGAGGCAGATAGATGGGCACAGATGTTAGCCCAAGGCTAATCTTCCTCAGCAAAAAGAGGAGGATTGGCAACGGATGTAAGCTCAGGGACGATCTTCCTCACACACACAAAAGACTG
This sequence comes from Ceratotherium simum simum, assembly GCF_057802395.1. NCBI lineage: Eukaryota > Metazoa > Chordata > Mammalia > Perissodactyla > Rhinocerotidae > Ceratotherium > Ceratotherium simum. The sequence continues at coordinate 9,175,275 of NC_141924.1, forward strand.
ACCACAGATTGGTGGTTACTAGAAGGGAAAGGGAGTAGGGGGAGGGCAAAAGGGGTAAAGGGGCACATATGTATGGTGACAGATAAAAACTAGTCTATTGGTGGTGAACATGACAGAATCTAAACAGAAACTGAAATATAATAATGTACACCTGAAATGTATACAATGTTATAAGCCAATATGACCCCAATAAAAAAAAAAAAAAAAAAAAAGACTGACCATACCAAGTGTTAATGAAGATGTGGAAGAATTAGTAACTTTCATACACTGCTGGTGGGAATGTAAAATGGTGCAACCACTTTGGAAAATAATTTGGAAGCTTCTTTAAAAGTTAAACACACCTACTATGTGATCCAGCCATTGCATTCCTAAGTATTTACCCATAAGAAAAGGAAATAAATGTCCATACAAAGACTTGTACACCAGTGTTCACAGTAGCTTTGTCTGTTAGCCCCAAACAAGAACAAGAAGCAGCCCAGAGGTGTCCGAAGGACTGAAAGGCACAGCCAATATTCAATCGTTCGTTCAACAAATATGCATTGACCTCCTACTATCTGCAAGACCCTGTTCTTGGCACTGGAGATGCAGCAGGGACAGGATGAAGTCCCTTCCCCGACCAGGCTCATGTTCTAGTGGGCAAGATAAACAATAAACCTGATAAACAAGAAAAGCTGTGCAGAGAAATATCCTCAGGGAAACAGAACAGGGCATCACAATGGGAACACTTGGGGGAGGGAGCTGAGCTCTCCTCACTATGGAGGGCAGGGGGTGAGGGAAGGTGTGTCTGAGCAGGTGGCAGTTAAACTAAGACCAGAGGGTCTCTTGTGTGCCCCCGCCCCTCTGAGACTGCCCCTCCCAGCTGTCGCTGCCCCTCAGCCCCCTTCCTGGTCTACATGGCGGAGTCAGTTCCACTGCGTGGCTTTGCAGGATTCCCGGCCTCTCTCTGCAGCTCAGCTTTCTTAGCCATACAGTGGGGAGACAGGTTGTACCCAGCTCACGTGGGCATAGAGTCCCCACACAGTCGGTTCTCTGCCCATAGGGCCTCTCACCTTGGCGCAGCTGGATTTGGGGACAGGCAGAACAAATATGCCAAGGGCAGGCAGGAAAACAGGCTTCTCAGAAGCCCAGCTGGCTTCTCCCGAGAGGCACCCTAGGGATCCGGTCCCTCAGGACTTGGGGTTGTCTTCTGGGGAGAGTGTATGGGCTGGATGGAGCAGGGGCGTGCCTCTTAAGCAGAGCTCACAGTGAGGTGGGAGTAGCTGAAGCACTGTCCTGCTTCTGGGAGGGCAGCTCTGGCCTCCTGCTCGTGCCAGGGCCAGGGACAGGCCAGGTTGGCCTGACGCCCGGAGGGGCAGGGCGGGAGGTCAGCGGCCATGGGCGGGGGGCCCACTTGGCCCTCTCTCTGGACACAATGTCCTGGACTGCTCTATGGCTTGGCTGGCAGACAGGGAAGTGGCTGGCAGAGGGTACGGGCAGTGGGCCGAACGCGGGAGGAGCAGCCCGGCCTGAGCAAAGGTCTTGTTCTTACAACCTTTCCTGCCACCTTGGGCAAGGAGAGGATCAGCTTGTCTGGGAGGGAGGCAGGGGCCTGGTGCCCTGTGGGGACCTCAGCAATCCCTCTCTACCCTGTGCCTTAGTTTCCCCATACCACCACCAACTGCCAGCACTTGAGCTAAGCTCTACAAGAGTATAGAACCCTGCAAATGCTGGCCCTGCCCCTTCCTGCTGTGACCTTAGGCAGGTCAAAACCTCTCTGAAACTCAGATCTTCACCTGAGATATGGCAGCCACTTCCTTGGGCTTGAATGCATGGAAAGCATTTAGGAGAGTGACTCTCAGGAAGCAGTGCTTGATAGAGTAGTGTGCTATAATTACACATTAATAAGCAACAAGAACATTTTTTTTTAATAAGTTTTGTAATTTTATTTGTTTATTTATTTTTTCCCCCAAAGCCCCAGTAGATAGTTGTATGTCATAGTTGCACATCCTTCTAGTTGCTGTATGTGGGACGCGGCCTCTGTATGGCTGGAGAAGCGGTGCGTCGGTGCGCACGCGGGATCCGAACCCGGGCCACCAGCAGCGGAGCGCGCGCACTTAACCGCTAAGCCATAGGGCCAGCCCAACAAGAACATTTTTGTACTGAGGCCCTCCTCTGTGTCTGTGCCAGGAGCTTTACCTGCATGGCCCTGAATCCCCACAGCAACCCAGAGGGCAGGTTTATCACCCTCAGTTTATAGATGAGGAAACTGAGCTCCAAGGAGCAAAGTGACACAGCTGGCTTTAGGGGACAAGTGGCTCCCTCACTGGGAACCCACTCTCTCCTGCAGGCGAAAGGATACAGGCCTGACGGGAGAACCGTGGGGGTTCCCTGAGGCTGATCTGAACCAAGAGAGGCCAAGGGGTCCTAGGAACTCAGCAGCTGAACCCAGAGACCTTGCTTGCTTCCCACAGGACACTCCTGGCAGAGTCCACACTAGATCCAGATATACAAGGGCCGGGGAATGGGGAGGGGGGTGATGCTTTCATTCATTTAGCAAATACTGACTGAGGGAAATACAGTTTGGTGTTGCTGCACACGGCCTCTGGAGCTGGACAGCCAGACTTTGGACTCAGGTGCTGTTACTTTCAAGGTGTGTGGCCTGGAGGTAGGGGGGACTCTCAGTTGTCCCATTGAAAGTGCTGCGTCCAAGGATACCCCCTCAATCCTGGGCAAACCAGGACAGCTGGTCACCCTACCTGGAGGAGTTACTCTACCTCGTGGTTTCCTCAACTGTAAAAGGACACCAATCCTCACCTCAAATTGCTGTTGGAAGGTAAAATGACCATAAAGCCTTGGGTCACAGTCCAGGCCTGAGAAGTAGGAGCAGGGACGGCAGCATTTCATCTCTTCCCGGCAGAGGCTGAGCAGGAAGGGAGGGAGGGAGCCCCATTTTACAGATGCAAGACTGAGGCTCCCACAGTGTCTGAGCCCAGAAAAGGCCTAGGCAGATCTCTCTCTCATCCCGAAGTCTGCTCTTAGGAGGTGCTCAAAACAGGCATTGGGTGGGCTACCTCAGGGAGTGAGACCATGGGTGGCACTGCAGGGGACCCCCAGGTGCTCCCAGGAGTCTTGTGCGGAGGGTGGCTGGGCAAGAGCCCCTGTGCTGCACTGGCCCCTCAGGACCAGTCCCATGGGACCAGCCCTGCCTGCTGCTGAAGGCCAGACCACAGGGCAGGCCTGGACCACATGCTCCCTGGGCAAAGGCCAAGGTCCACAGGGAGCTGACTGGCTCAGTGGGGCACTTGCTACCAGCTCAGCCAGGCCCAGGTCCAGCATTGTCCGGGTCCTGGGGGTGGGGGGGAGGACAGTTCAGTTACCTGTGTACTCAGCAGGTTCTTCCCCACAACACTAGAAGGAGGGCCCATGAGCAACCCCATTTTATAGGTGGGGACACTGAGGCTGAAGGAGGCAAAGTCTCCCCAAGGTCACCCAGAGGGTAGGTGGAGAAACCAGTAGGCTTCACTGCCTACTTTAGAATTCAAGACACATGGTGGCACAGACACAGTGGGGTGAGAGGAGTGGCTGTGGAAGGCTCCCAGAGCAGGGGACCCCAGAGCCCCCAATGTCAGGGCCAGGGAGGGAACCTATGAACAGAGGAGGAAGCCCTGGCCCCAGGTGGAGCTGGGGCTCCCACCACAATCTGCGCTCCCCTGGGGGCCCAAGGATCTTAGCGAGGGCGGTCACCCATATCCCCGCGGGCACCCCCCTCGCTGTTCCCCCTGGACAGCGGCCTCAGTTTCCCCTTCGGCACTAAGCAGAAATGGACGGCACAGGGCCAGGCAAGCCCGCGCCAAGGGACGGGGCCCCACCCCCCCCACCTCTCCTCTCCCCGCCCCCCCACCTCTCCTCTCCCCGCCCCCCCACCTCTCCTCTCCCCGCCCCCCCACCTCTCCTCTCCCCGCCCCCCCGACCTGGCGCAGGCGCGAGGGGGCGGGGGAAGGGTTACGTAACCGGCGGCGCGGGGGCGGGGCTCCCTCTCCCAGGAGTAGCCGGGCTGTTCCGTCCTCTCGACAGGAGGACTGCGCCCTCCGCGCCCTCCGTGCCTGCCGCACCCGCGGATGCTGGCGGGCGGTAGGCGGACACCTGGGGAGATCGGGTGCCAGAGCGACGCGCCAGGCTCGCCAAGCCCGGGCTGGGCGTTCAGTGGGCCGAGGCCGCTCGCCGGGCGGGGTCTCCGAGCACGGAGACCCCACTGGCCCCCCGGGGCCCGGCGTCCGGCGCCTGCAGCCTCCCTTCCAGCCCCCTGCCAGGCGCTGTCGCACCTCCGCCTCGGGCCTAGCTGGGGGCTCAAGCTGCACGCTCGGCCCCACCTCCCCCCACAGGTCACCCGGGACCCGAGGGAGCTCCGTGCCTTGCCGCCTCTTCCCCTGCCAACCCCCGCTCCCCAGCGGCGGTTCCTGCCTCGCTCTGCTCTGCTCGCACTTACTTCATCCGGCCTGGCCTCGCGCTTAGTTATTTATATCCACGGCTGTCTCCCAGCGGGCGGCCCTGAGCCCTGCGCGCACAGCGGGTGCAGCAGATGCCAGCTGGCCAACTGGGACTGAGGAAGCCCCTTGCCCAGGCCTTGCTTGCCTCACCCTTGGGAAAGGAGGAAGGGACACGAGCAGCTGCCACCTGAGGTCATCCCTAGCCCCCAGGCCCACCATGACTGACTGCGTTGGCTCTCCCTCGCTGCCTCTGGTCAGGGCATCATCTTGGGTTTCCATGCTGCCCCCCAGGAGAGTCCTAAAGCAGGATCATGCCACCAGGAGGCTGCTTAACAATGCTGATCCCAGGGTTCCACACCAGGCCCCTCTGAGTGGGCCTCCTGGGGATGAGGCCTGGGACTCTGCATTTGAAACAGGCTCCCTAGGGGATTCCCAGGCTTTGTAAGGTTTGGGAGCCATCCAGTAGCTGCTCTTGAGGAAGTGAGCAAGCAGACAGCAGGAGGGTGGCAAGTTGGGACTGTCCCTGCTTGGTTGTGATGGGGCAATATGGCGGGCAGAGGGGAGAAGTGAGGGCCTGGGTGGAGGGTGAACTGGAGGACTTGGCCTGGGAATGTCTGAATTGTGACCTCCAAGCAACACCCCACCCCCACATCAAGCCCTTTAATGCTGACTAAAGGATACAGTAGAACCCCCCATTCTCCAGCAACCCCAAAAGTGGGCCTTGTCTTCACCTTGCAAGGCTCAGAGAGGGGATGCGACTTGGACAAAGTCCCTGGCAAGAAAGGAGCAGGATCAGGACCCAATTTAATTCCTTCGTCCATGCACTAGCTAGACACTGGGTGTGGAGAGAGGAGTACAGTTCCTGCCCTAAAAGAGTTCTCAGTCCAGGAACATACAGCAAACACAGTCACAATCATAGTCGTGGTCTCATGGAGCAATGATGGCTCAGAGCTGAATTGTGAAGGATGAATAGGAGTTCGCCAGGAAGATACGGGAGGGGGTATTTCACGCAGCGGAACCAGCTTGTTTAACTGCTCAGAGCCCTGAAATGGCCATCCCCGTAGGGACTCATGGCAGCTTGGTGAGGCTGAGGCTTAGAGTGTGTCAGGTACACGGTGAGAGAGGAGGCTGGATGTGCAGCAAGAGCCTGGGCCAGGTGAGGAGACCAGACTATGTCCTGAGTACAGTGGGAGGACGGAGCCCCGTGGAGGAGGGGTGAGGAGGAGGGCTAGGAGGGAGGCTGAACGATCGGAAGCCCCAACAGCAGAGGCGACAGGGTCTCCCTCCCACCCCTTCCCTGTATCCCCATGGCAGCCCCTCTTTCCCGTGCCCCCCATACCCACCCTGGCTCTGCCTTAGCTCTCCCTCTCAGCACCACCTGAGGACTCAGCAGCTCAAGCTGGGGACTGCCGGAGAGACCAGACCCCAACACAGCTGAGCGTGCTATGCTGGCCATGAGGCCTGGAGTAGGTGATTTTGTGTCCCTGGGTCTCAGTATCCTTGTCTATGAAACAGGGACAGCACTACACCCTGCCAGTCTCTCCGCAGGGACAGAGTTCGGCAGAGGCCATGGGTGGGTGGAGGAGCGTCCTGGTTCTGAACAATGGCAGGCGTGGCGCGAGGCCTGTGCTCATTTAGTTCCTCCCCTGCCCTCCGTCCAAGTGAGCCTTCTCTCAGGTGGTCCCTACCCCATGCCCCCCAGCCTTCAGGAACCATTCACTGAGAGCCAGCACTGCTGGCTTCTGAGTTCTGGAGCTGCCAACTCACTCAAAGTGGGGGCCTCAGGCTAGTCACAACCCTCCTGGGCCTCAGTTTTCTCAGAGGCAAGATGGAACGCTCCCAAGTGCACCCGTGGCAGCCCTCTGGCCCAGGACAACCCAGGCTGGCTCTCCTCAAACACAAACAGCTCCCAGGTGCAGAAAGGGCAAATCAGGACCTCCTTCCCCCCATGTCCCCTCTGCCACCCCCAGCCCCTGCCAGGGACATCCTGTGCCCCGGTGATGTCACCAGGCCCTGGGAGCCTTGGCTGTAGCTGACAGCACTCAGGATTTATTTTTAAACTCTCAGGGATTGCTCAGCTCCCTGCCCCCTCTCCATCCCACCCAACTTTGCCCTGCCTACCCTGCTCCCACACCCTGCTGAGCCCCCAGGCCAGTCCTTAAAGGTTCTCTCCACACATGCTCTGTGCTTGACTCGCACCCACCAGGCTTCTGAGAGGCTGTGGGGGAGCCACGTCATTGGCCAAGTGTCTCCAATCACTGACTCCAGACCTGCCAAGGTAAACAAATGGGCCCCTGGAAGTGGACTCCAGCCTCCTGTGCCTCCAAGGGGGAGCCTGAAGCCCAGAAAGGGCAAGGGACTTGCCCAGGGTCCCACAGCCAGGGCTGGGGGCTCTGTAGACACCTAGAACACCTGGCTGGGCCTTGGGGCTGTCACCAAAGCTCGATTTGAACTCATTTTTTAAAAACACCTTTTTGTCTGCTGGCCTCAAGGCTTTCTTGAAGCCACGCAGCTCAGACAAGCTGCAGAAACAGACTGGGTGCTGGGGTAGCTCCCAGCAGCACCGTGGCCCTCACCAACACCCCAGGCAAGGTATGTGTCCATCACAATTGTCACATACCCTCACAAGTGACTTCAAACTAAGGACCTGTCAGCACCCTGAACTGAGAAATTTATGCTGATGAAACACCCCTTTTATCAGTTTCACATGTTGGCCTTTTGGATAAGATTGTGGCTGTAAAAGAGGTTCTACTGGAAGAGTCCATTTGAAAATGGCAGCCTTGACTCCTCTCTCCTCATAGCCGCCCCGGCGAGGCTGGGGAAGGGCCAAAATCCTCTACTAGCAAATGAGTAAACTAAGGCTCAAAGGGTAGAGTGACCTGCGCAGTGGCCAGAATGCAGGGGGCTTCTGTCCTCCAGCCACATGAGAGGGGAGACTGACCATCTTGCCCAGCCCAGCCCTGCCTAGAGTTGGTGGTCTAAGATACCCCCACGGACCGCAGTGCCCGGTGAGGACAAGCCCTTAGAATCTCCATTTCTTGATGGTTCACCTCAGTGCAACACAGACTCTGGACCTGGATAGATTCAGTTTGAAACCTGCCTGTGGCATTTCTTAGCTGTGTGACCTTGGGTAAGTCACTTCACCTCTCTGTGCCTCAGTTTCCTCCCTGTAAAATGGGGATAATAATAGGATGCATTTCACAGGGAGGGTTGTGGGAAAGACTGCTTAAGAAACTGCCTGAAAAGTACTTAGCACAAGACTGGACACATCGTGAGCACTGGACCGACAGTAGATTTTATCATCATTATTATTATCCCTCAGCAAGCACTCACTGAATCTTTTTTTTTTTCTTTTTGAGGAAGATTGGTCCTGCGCTAACATCTGTTGCCAATCGTCTTCTTTTTTTTCTCCCCAAAGCTCCAGTACAAAGTTGTGTATCACAGTTGTAGAGTTGTAGCTCTTCTATGTGGGAGGCTTCCTCAGCATGGCTTGATGAGCGGTGAGTAGGTCCGCGCCCAGGATCTGAGCTGGCGAACCCCAGGCTGCCAAAGCGGAACACGCAAACTTAACTGCTACACCACCAGGCTGGCCCCCACTCACTTGACCAGTCTTTACCCTGACAGCCCTGCTTGGGTCCCGGGAATCAGACATAGCCTCTGCCCCAAGTGGCTCAGAAGTCCAGAGAGGCAAGGGGCAACACTGAGGGAGAGGCCACTTCTGATGGGGCATCCCGGAAGGCCTCAAGGAAGAAGTGGCCTTGAAGCTGGGCCTGGAAGGATGGTCTCATCAGACAGTGTGTGAGCAGGGCCATCAGGAGTTGGGAGATAGCTGACTTAGCTGGTCTGGGAGAAAGAACTGCAGAGAAAACCTCCTGGCTGGACTGGGGTGGGTGTGTGGGGAGAGGCCAGAATCAGCTCAGGAACCCCCAAAACCTCAGCAGCCCCTTTGCCTTCTGCCACTACCACCACCACCCTCATTTCCCCTGGAGGGCATTCGAGTCAAAAGACCAAGAGCCAGGCGGCCGGGCAGATGGCTGTTACCAGGAAAGTAGGAGCCAAGAAAGAGGGAGGCTGTGCCCTCCTTCCCACTCCCACACCCCAGCTGTGACAGCAGAAAGACCGCCAGAGGGCCGGCCCCGTGGCTTAGCGGTTAAGTGTGCGAGCTCCGCTGCTGGCGGCCCAGGTTCATTCCCAGGCGCGCACCGATGCACCGCTTCTCCGGCCATGCTGAGGCCGGGTCCCACGTACAGCAACTAGAAGGATGCGCAGCTATGACATACAACTATCTACTGGGGCTTTGGGGGAAAATAAATAAATAAATAAAATTATTAAAAAAAAAAAGAAAGACCGCCAGAGCTGAGTTCGAATCCCACTTACTGTATGATCTCAGCCAAGTCACTTCATCTCTGAACCTTAGTTTTCTCTTCTGTAAAATGGGCATAAAGATACCTTAAAGGGCTGTTGTGAGGACGTACTAAATAGTATATAAAGCATCCAGCACACAGTAAGTGCTTAATAATTGTATTTCTGGGGAAGGGAAAGAGCCAGGCTGACTCTCCACCTGAGGAAGTGGGGAGGCTGGGGACTGGGCCCCTCCAGCTTAATCCTTGGCCCTCATCCTCAGGAAGTCACAGCCTCCTTGACAGGGCTGGTAGGAGTGAGAATGACACTGTGCCCCTTGGGGAAGGAGGGCCTGGGGTCTGAATGCAAATACATGCAAATAAGGAAGCACAGGGTGCTCCCTGGGGAGAGATGGAGAGAGAAGATCCAGCTACCGTGGGCTCAGGAGGCTGGAGCAGAAGCGGTGTGCCCTGGTGCCCTCCCAGGGCACTGCTCGGGCACTGACTGAGCAGGTGCTTCCGGCCCTGAGGGCCCCTCCTGGCATGGAGATGAAAGCCCCTGGTGCGCTGGAATCCCTGATCCTCCTCTGCCAGGGCGAGAGGCTGCCTGTCTTCTCCCACGGGCTCCTAGGTGTGGACACATATAGACACACTTGCACAGACACACACATACACTCACTCAAATGCAGACACACATAGACACATATACCTAGGGACACTCACACACACACTCACATACACACTCATACTCTTCAGGGCACAGGCCTCAGGGCAGAGGAGGCCCTAGAGACTTTCCCCCTTTGATGGAGAGGAGGCTGAGGCCCCAGGGGGCTGCTGGTTTCCTGTCCACCTGCCTTTTCCCCAAACCCACCTGCTACCCACTTGTACACACCACCCACCACCGGGGAGGCCCCCCAAAAGCCCCTCAGCCTCATTCTGATAGAGCAGTCCACCTCGGCTCCCTAACACGGGGTTTCAAGTCCTTGCTCACACTTTTGTCCCCTGTTGACAGACAAGGAAACTGAGGCTCAGAGCCAGGCCAGGCTTACCAAAGCACACAGAGGACTGGAGGAGGTGGGATACAAACCTAGGCTCAATGGACGGACTCTAAGTCGAGGCCACCCTAGAACTCCTCATCACAGACACCTTGCTCTGGCTGAGCCCCAGTTCCCCCCACCGCCACCCCCTCATGCCTACACATCCACTCCCTCCACAGAAAGAAGCAAGGCCCTGGGAGGCAGCCAGCCCTCCCTTCCTCCCAGGCTTCTGTGGATGCCCTGGACCACATCTGCCAATAGCCACTAGAGGACAGGCAGAGCAGGGGCCGAGTCAGCTGGTGCCCCAGGGCACCGCCAGGCACAGGAGGCCCCAGGAGGCTTTGCTGAGAGGACAAATCTGGAGGCTGGACACGAGGTCACCACCCACGGACGTGCCTGCAGTGCCATCTGGTGGTGACATGGCACTCCTGCCCCTCCCAGCCCTAGTCCTGCCATCCTATCTATCCCTGTGGGTTTGGCAGACGGTTTAGTGAGCAGCTACTATGTGCCAAGCACTGGGCAGGACAGGCACTGAGAATGGTACTAGCCCAAGAAGATCTGGGGGACAGCACTCCAGGCAGACGAAACAGCAAGTGCAATGGCTCTGAGATGGGAAGGAGTTTGCTCCCAGGAGGAGCAAAATGGTCAAAGTGGTCAGGCCCAGGTGCCAGGGGTAGAGAGAGAGGGGAAAGTGGACCAGGTCAGTGGCCAGGTCTCACGGGGCTTTTTAGGCTGTGGTGAGGATATGGTGGATGGTTTAAAGGCTGCTGTGGGGAGGACAGACTGCGGGGTGAAAACAGAGGAAATCAGGAGGATGCTGCCATAATCCAGGCAGGACACAATGGTGGCTCAGACACCAGGGGGTAGGGGGTGGGGTGGGAAGAAGTGCCTGGATTTTAGAACCCTAACCCTAACCCGAACCCGAACCCGAACCCTAACCCTAAACCCGAACCCTAACCCTAACCTGAACCCTAACCCTTACCTTAACCCTAACCCGAACCCTAACCCGAACCCGAACCCTAATCCGAACACTAACCCTTACCTTAACCCGAACCCGAACCCTAACCCAAAAGAAAAAAAAAAAAAAGTGCCTGGATTCTAGAATTGACAGGATTTGCAGACAGATTGGATAAGGCTGTGAGATAAAGCAGGGAATCCAGGATGACCCCAAGGCTTTGGTCTGAGCACCTGAGGAATGGTGGGGCCCTTTACATTGAAGGGAAGACTGAGGAGGGCCGGGTTTGAGGGGGACCAGGAGCCTTCAGGCAGGTTAAGGTGGGGATGCCTTGGAGACATCCAAGTGGAGATGCTGGGGGAGCAGGTAGATCTACGTGTCTGGAGCTCAGGGGAGAGGACAGGGCTGGAGATCCACATGCAGAAGTGGCCAGGGTATGGATGGCATTCCAGGCCGTGAGGGTGGGTCAATCACCCAGGGAGCAGGGCACGAGGACAGAGCAGGGGGCCTCTGACATTTAGAGTCCGGGGAGATGAGGAGGAGCAGCCAGGAGGTGGGAGAATCTGGAGCCAGTGGAGAGAGTGTTTCAAGAAGGCAGGAGTGAGCAAGTGGGTCAAATGCTGCTGAGAAGTGGAGAAAGATGAGCCTGAGCATCGACCCAAGTTGATTTGGCAACGCCAAGGTGGTCATCAGTGACCTTGAGAAGGGGGGTTTCAGCGGAAAATGAAAGTCTGACAGGAGGAAAAGCGGAGGCTGTGAATGGAGACCTGACTTCTGAGGAGTTTCACTATAAAGGAAGCAGGAGAATGGTGGGAGCCAGAGGGCAATGGGGGCCCGGGAGGTTCGGTATTTAGTTCTTAGGTTATAAGACTTTATAGCATGTTTATGGGCTGACAGAATGATCTTGTGGAGAGGGAGGGATGGAGGACACAGGAGAGAGAGAATCGCAGGCGAGTGATGACAGGATGGCTGCTCGTGGGAAGGTTACTGGGGGCAGGGACACTTCGTCCCTAATAACAGGAGGGAAGGCAGAACAGCATGTGCTGAGGGGGGGCCCTGGAGTTGGGCTGACTGGGTCCAAATCTTGGCTCTACCACTGACAAGCTGTGGGATTAGAACAAGTCATTCCTGCTTCCTGAGCCTCAGTTTCCTCACCTGTAAAATACAGTGGTGATGAGAGTAATAGCTGGCATGTATGGTGGCTGGCTCTGAGCCAGGCACTATTCTAAGCATTTCACATGTTTTAACTCATTGGATCCTCACCTCAAGAGCAAGAGAGGGACTGGGGCTGGCTGGGGGCCTGCAGAAGGTGTGGGATCATGCAGGAGGGGCAACTTGGCCCCCAGGGCATTGGTGAAGCCTTCCTGGTGGAGGTGACAGCTGACTGGGACCTGGAGGTATGACCTGAAGTTTGTGAGGCAGAGAAGAGAGGAAAGGGAAGGCTGGGCTTGCCACCCACGGGCAAAGGCCTGGTGGTGTTTCTGAGTCTGAACATCAGTTCTGAGATCCGCACTTCCAGTCCTCTTGGGCAGATGGGGAAACTGAGGCCCAGAGCAAGGAGGAGCCAAGCGAGTCATTGGTGGGCTGGTCACTGGCTCCTGGCTCATGACTCCAGCTCAGCTTTGGGTGCCTCCACTCGCTCTGGTCACACCCACGGGGCTCACACTTGGGGCCCTGGCAAAGCTATAGGGTAGGATTTGAGGGTGATTTGAGCTCAGACAAGCAGCTTTTCAGAGTCCTGGGGTTGGGGGCATGGCCCAGCCCTGCTACAGACACAGGCGGAAGCAGTTCTGGACTCAGACCCCAGGAGAACAGCCATGCTCTTAGCCCTGAGCGGCCTGGCCCCGCTGACTTCCGGCCCCATCTCCTGCCTCTATCCCTCTTTACCCTCCAGCCAGCTTTTCTAATGGTGGAACTGCAGGCATTGGTAAGTCTGTGGGGAAGGCAATTTGAGTGTAATGTGGGGGGAAGCGTGGGACTAGGCACCTGTCATCACATTCTGGGTCCCAGATGTGTTGGGCTGGGTCCCATGTCCTGTCCTTGCAATTTACAAGCGGCTTCTATCCAGCATCTCATATGAACCTCACAGGAACCCTGACAAGTGCGCAGGACAGGGATCCTGATCCCCACAGCACTGAAGAAGAAGAACAGGCTCAGAGAGGGATGTGGCTTGCAGGAGGTCACACAACAAGTAGGAGATTGGGCTGGGATGAAGCCTGATTTCTGGTTCCACGTGAGCCCGGCTTTCTTTTTTTTTATATATAATTTTTATTTATTTATTTTTTTCCCCCAAAGCCCCAGCAGATAGTTGTATGTCATAGCTGCACATCCTTCTAGTTGCTGTACGTGGGACACGGTCTCAGCATGGCCGGAGAAGTGGTGTGTTGGTTCGCGCCCAGGATCCGAACCCGGGCCACCAGCAGCGGAGCATGCACACTTAACCACTAAGCCACGGGGCTGGCCCAAGCCCGGGGTTCTGATCCGAGTAGGAGTAGGAACTGACAGTGCCCTCCCTGAGTAAAGGGCCACCCAGCTTCCGTGTGATTCCAGGGAGATGGGAAGTGTGGAGATGCAGGATCCCTTAGCCTGAGTTTCATTTTGCTGTGTGACCTTGGGTAGCTCCTTTCCCTCTCTGGGTCTCTTTCCCATCCATTCAGGGAGGGCCTGGCTGTGATAACTTCTAAGGTCCTTATTGCCCAAGCTTCTGACCCTGGCACCCGGGAGGAGAGGACATGCTGTGAGGGAAAGAGAGAGAGAGATGGGTCTAGGGGTGCGTGGGGACCAAGGAAGAGGTTGGGAGGAAGGTGGGGTGGAGAAACGATGTGGCCTCGGGGAAGTCACTTCCCCTCTCTGAACATCAGTTTCCACATTTGCCAAATGGGGTCACCATGAAGGTCCTGGACCAGCATGTGGGACAGATATCAGTCTTTTCCTCCCCACCACCAACGTGGGCGACCCATGGGAAGGTGTCAGACCAGGGCTTGGTCTGGCTGCTTTGGCTGGCTGAGCTCCACTGGCCCAAGGTGGGTGGAGGGTGGGGGTGTCCTTCCAGCGTGGACAGGCCCAGGCAGTCCCAGCCCCTTGGCCAGGAGATGACTCAGATGGCAGAAAGAGCTTGGGCTTCACAGCCACCAGGTCTGGGTTTGAATCTCATCTCTGATAATTAGTAGCTGTGAGATCTTGGGCAAGTCACCTAAGACCTCACTGAGCCTCAACGTCCTTCTCTGTAAAATGGGGATGCCCATCCTGGGCTGCTAGGAGGCTGGGATGACATGAGAACAGTGAGGAATGGTGTACCTGGCTTGGGATCTGAGAAGACCGGCTGAGATTTCTCCTTCCTCTGCTTTCTCTGCAGCCCTTACAGCGCAGGCTTGGAGGCAGCACCAAGGCCCTGCTGGCCCTTCTGCCCTGCACCCCACCCCCAGTCTGGACTTAGAGTCAGTCTGGAATCCAGGCTGGAGTGGATGCCCCCTACCCAGCTTGGAGATGCCGGCAGCCTCGGAGCGGCTGGAAGCTGAGCATCCCCCGCTCCTGCTGCCAGAGAAGCAGCTCACGATAAAAGGCTCCTGCTCCACCACGCGCAGGTGTCAGCTTGTGTGGTTGAGAGGGTTTGCTGCAGTGAGAAGCTGAGAGGAGCACAGGGACGGGGGCTGGGGGCTGGGGGCACCCACCTTCAAATCTCTTTCCGATTTCCTTTACTGCTCTCCCCTATCTCTGGCTGGCAGCTTTTCGGGATTAGCTGCTGGTGTCAGGAGCTGCCAGCTGGGCCCGCCTGGCATAGCCGTGGGGAGGTGTATGAGGGCTGTCTGGTAGTTGGGTACAGTCAAGGAAGTGGGTATGTGTCCAGCTTTGGAAATTTGTCCTCCAGGGAGCTGGGAGGTGATGGGGAGAGGTGCACATGGCAGTTGAGCTGCATTGTGTCGGGCACTCACACATGATCTGGGTAGTACATCCACATTGTACAGAGAGGGAAACAGCTCAGAAAGGTGGATTAACTTGCCCAAGGCCACAGAGCTGGTCTGACCCTGGCTGCATCCCACACCACCCAGCGGACTCCCCTCCCTGATGGCTGACACATGAGCTAGGAGGGCTCATCTCCATGCAGGTCAGTACCTTCCACGCCATCGCCATCATGGCAGCTGCCATGTGCTGAGCACCTACCCTGTGCCAGGTGCCTGTGAGGGTGGTGTCCCATTCTACAGACAAGAAAACAGAAGTCCAGACAGGGGAAGTGACTTGCTTAAGATCACACCCCAAATCGGTGATGGAGGCAGATTTGAACCCAGGACAAACTCCAGAGCCTGTGTTCTCACCTGCCACACGTTCAGCAGGCATCTCACAGCTTTGACATGTGTCAAGCCCACAGCCCAAGTGCTTCCCAGGGCTGCACAGATCCCCACTTCGGGGGGGAGCATATGTCACAGAGTAGAAAACGCAGAGGGATGCAGCAGGCACCTCCAGAGAGAAACAGACCTCAAGTTGGCAAATCTCAGGGAAGGGCCTCAGAGGCCCAGATGGGTCACATGTTCACTCCTTGACCAATCAACTGTGCCCAGGGCTGGGGTCAGACAACTATGTAGCAGCCCCCTAGAGACCGTGGTGGCTTAGGGGGTGGAGCAGGGCCTTTGCCTAAAGGTCTGACGCCTGGCCAAAGGTTCTGTTTAAGTTACATCTGCCTCTGCCGGCTTCTTAGCATCCTATTCCCAACCTCTGTGACAAGAGGCTGGGGGGTCAGGGTGGGTCCTCTCAAAACTGCCTTCCTCGTGCCTCGCCTCTTTGTCTAGCTGATGGGCCGTGTCTATCTGGGGAACTGAGGTGCATGGCCGGGGGTCAGTAGCTACCCACGGGACTCGGCTCTGTGCTCCTCATGTGTGAGCACGGGGGGCAAGTAACGTCGTTCACCCGCGGGTCTCAGCTTAAATGTCACCCACAGAGAGATCTTCCCTGCCCTGTTCAATATGAGCAGTCTTCCCCCCACCTCCCCAGTCTTCTCAGCCACACCCCTCACCACAGTCTGTCATTCTCTATTTTGTCCATGTAATGTTTGTCTTTCCTAGCAGATTGTGAGGGCAGGAGGCAGGGCAGACACAAAAGAGACATTTAATAAACATTTGCTGAGGGCCGGCCCCGTGGCTTAGTGGTTGGGTGCCCGCGCTCCGCTGCTGGTGGCCCGGGGTTCGGATCCCGGGCACGCACCGATGCACTGCTGCCCCAGCCATGCTGAGGCCGCGTCCCACGTACAGCAACTAGAAGGATGTGCAGCTATGACATACAACTATCTACTGGAGCTTTAGGGGAAAAAATAAATAAATAAAATTATAACCACAAAGCCAATTCTAAAAAATAAATAAACAAACATTTGCTGAATGAAGTCTCTCTCAACTCTGCTTTCCACATCTGTACAATGGGGTAACAACACCCCCCGTGAAGTTTAAATCACACAGTACCTAAAGCACCCAGTCCAGGCCTGGGATGCAGTTGGAGCTCACGGTCCTGGAGCTGGACTGAGGGCAGGCTGAGCTGGAAGGCTCCGTAAGCTGTAAGGAGGGGGGAAGACCCAAGGGAGCAGCTGGTAAAAAGACGGAAGGTGTGTCACTGATCCCAGGGCTGAGAACGGGGCGCCTGCTGTTATCAGTCTGGGAACTGAATCTGGAAATTTGAACTCCACTCTAGGTTTGAGTTTAGCTCTGCTGCCGTGATTTGAGGCATATCATTCTGCTTTTCTGAGCCTCAGTGTTGATTTGTAAAATGGCCATTTAAAAAAGTCCACCTCGGGCCGACCCCGTGGCTTAGTGGTTAAGTGTGCACGCTCTGCTGCTGGCAGCCCAGGTTTGGATCCCGGGCGCGCACTGACACACTGCTTCTCCCGCCATGCTGAGGCTGCGTCCCACATACAACAACTGAAAGGATGTGCAGCTATCACATGCAACTATCTACTGGGGCTTTGGGGGAAAAATAAATTAATTAATTAAAATATAAAAAAGTCCACCTTGCCAGCTTGTCTCCAAACTCCAAACGCATGTTTTCCCCCTTAGAAACAAAATTACAAACGGTTCCTGGTCCCTCAAGCCACAGGGACCCTGAGCACTGACAACATGCAGCGTGGGGAGGCAGGATGGAGCAGTCTTGGCTGTAAAAGGGCAGCCCCAGGCCTCTTGACGAAGCAAGCACCACCAGCTCTGGTACAGAGGGAGTGGAGGGAGAAGCGTGGGGAGAGGGTGGAGCTGGGGAAGTGCGGGGGTTTGCAGCAGCATGGCCAAGGGTGGTGCACCCTATTCCGCCCCCACCCCCCCGGATGAAAGCCCTGGGCTGGGAGCTGGGGATACCCAGGCTGAATGAATCAGTAATGCCACTGATTACTGATCAGTGCCCTGCCAGTAGCTGCACCCCTGTGTACAAACCTCTTTTTTTTTTATATTTTTATTTCACCTTTATTCTTGAATGACAGGTTTGTTTGCTTTTGTGAGGAAGATTGGCCATGAGCTAACATCCATTGCCAATCTATGCCCATCTTCTTCTATTTGGATATGGGACACTGCCACAGCATGGCTTGATGAGCGGTGTGTAGGTCTGCACTGGGGATCCAAACCTGTGAACCTTGGGCCACCAAAGCGGAGCGTGCGAACTTAACCACTATGACACCAGGTCGGCCCCCAAACCTGTCTCTTAATGGAGAAGGTCTCACGGCCACAGACAGAAAATTTGGCAAAACGAGAAAAGGAAAAGCCCTAGAATCCCACCACCAGGACCCACCTCATCCCATCTTTGTACTTTCTTCTTTTTTTACATAGTTGCCATCATGTGTTCCCTGTTTGGGAACATTTTTCATGAGCAGTCCTGTCTTTCTACCAGTGTTGTACAGCACTTTTATCCATTCAAACTGCTTTTGGGGCCGGCCCCGTGGCTTGGTGGTTAAGTGCGCATGCTCCGATGCCGGTGGCCCGGGGTTCGGATGCCGGCGCGCAGCGAGGAACCACTTCTCCGTCCATCCTGAGGCCGAGTCCCACATACAGCAGCTAGAAGGATGTGCAGCTATGACATACAACTATCTACTGGGGCTTTGGGGGGAAAAAATAAATAAATAAAATCTTTAAAAAAAAACAAACAAACTGCTTTTGGTCTGATATTTGTCCTTCCTCAATAAACTGTGAGCTAAGCCGGCAGGAATCACTTCTATCTGACAGATGAGGAAACTGAGGCACAGAGTGGTTCAGTGATTTGGCCAAGGGTGCCGGGCTGGTGATGCAGGGGTGCCTGGGACGCCCCTCAAGCCAAAAAGCAGGTAGAGGAAACCGGGAAGCGGGGAGGAAGACAGAAAAGACAGCCCCACAATTCTCATCTCAAAATATTTAATTTTGTTTCGAAAAGGATACATTCCCGGCTTCCCTCCCACCACATCACTCCGGCCCACCAGCAGTGACACACTCGCACGCACACACGCACATAAGGCCAATGGGCTACGGTCTGCTTCTCCCTCTCCAGCTGGGAAGAAGGGATGTTCTCTTGGCCTCCTTCCTCCAACAAAGGTAAAGGAGAGAGAGGCCTGCTGGAATGCCAGCTCCCAGGGGAGGATGCAGAGCCCCACACACTCCATCACATCACATGCAGTTAGAAAAATAAAACCAAGTGGTGCTCTGGCATCCCCAACACCGTAAGATAGCAATATCCACCTGGAAGTCATCTTTGCCATTTTCTAGAAAAATTTATTGCACTTAATTAACAGATGTTGAAGGAGCTCTGGGGTGGGGCTTTGCCATGAAAACCAGGGGCTCTCAGCCCTTTGTGTTACGCGGAGCAGAGCTGCCAGGGCCCTGGATGGAGAGCTGCCCAGCACAAAGGGGCCCTCCTCTGCTGGCTCCCATGCCTGCCACCCCGCCTCAGGCTGGAGGACTGCAGGAGCTGCCCACCCAGGGAGCGAGCAGCCCCCCTCAGCAGGGTGATGGTTACCCAGAGTCAAGGTTCGCCGCTAAGTGCCTTCCCCAACCTCAGGACTCAGACAGGCAAACCCTTTCCTTTGGCCAAGAGTAAGTTACCCAGGTCCTCCACAAGGCTGCTGGCCATTGTGAAAGCTCTCCTTTTCTATCTATTTCTATATCTAGATGTACATTTATTACATATATATTCTTGCAACATTCTAGCTCATCCATGATTTGTCTGTTCTGAGGTTGCAATGAGGCTGCTGTGAAGCTAAAGACAGGGCGCTCAGGAAGGGATGGTGCTTCCCAGCCCATCGCAAACCCACGGAAAGCCGTTTACACTGGCTTCTCTAGCCTCCAGTGCTTCTTAGAGGATGTCAAAGACCTGAGCACGGGAGTCTCAGTCTTTGGCTGTCAGCCCCAAGATGGAGAGGGTCCAGGAGGGAGTCAAGGAGATTCCCAATTCCATGACGGAAACTGAGCAGGCACCAAGCCTCTCTTTCTGCAAGGACTCAATTCTTAGGTCTGGGAAGGAGACACGCTTACCTGAGCACTCCTTTTCCCCAAAATGTCAACCTCCATGGACATCTTCTTGTCCCTGCCAGGCTCCTGACTCAAAGGGGCTCTTCTCTAAGAGGCCAGCAACCACATTCTTTCCAAGGAATCACTTTGGGAAGGAAACAGACACCCACTACCTTGCGGGGGAGGAAGGGGAGGGCACTGAACAGGCAGAAGGTGGGACAAAGAGGAGAGACATCAGGCCATCATCCCACCCGCTGGGGTCGGAACATGGACGCCATCCAGAGATTAAATGTCCATCCTTTAAAAAAAAAAAACAAAGAAACACAAACCATACATTTTCTGGCCAAAGAAAATGAAGAGCTTTGAAGCTGGAGGCTCTTCTACCAATAACAAAATGAGAACTGCCCTCCTGGTGGGTAGCCAGACCAGAGGGAGAGTGCCCGGGCGGGCAAGCTGCCCGGGGCAGGACACTGACATGCTGGATGCAACTGCCCTTTTGTGATTACAAGAGTGAAAAGTGTGAACATGGTTTTTATAGAACCACAAAGTAAAAGTCAGGGGCCTAGAGGGAAGGAGTGACCTCCCTTGGCCTCACGGACCCTTGTCAAGGCCCCCGGAGAGGCAGGTGTGCAGGTCCCGGAGGGCCGTGGCATTCCCCTGGTGTGTGGTCCACAGCCAGTGGATGGCTGCCCCTGGTCTTAACATCTGTTAGGAAAAGTCTTTAGGAGTTTGGGCCCGGGACTCAGAGCCACCACTTTAAATAAAGCCAGTGGTAAGCATGACAAAGTGCACCCGTCACCTCTGACCCCTCTTTACCACAGGCTTCCTGCCCTGAGCAAATAAATATACCCATCTTCAGGTGCCCCAGCTGACCACAATAAGCAGAAGGTTCCACAGATTTCCTCACTTAATCTTCTGGGCAGAGGAAAAGGATGAGTCCAACCAGACACAAGAGCAAGGAGCAGCTTTGAGTAGTGAAGCCACGGCTGTGAGGACCCCTCCACACCACACTACGGCCAGGCTTGTGTGAGTGGCCCACGTCCCGAGACCCAGATTGAGGGGACTCTAGCCTGTATAAATGTCCCAAGAGCCTGCTATTCCGTAAGAGTTGTGCTTCAACCCTGGCGACCCCAGATCAGGTGTCCTGCCCGGCTGTCGCCCTCCAGGCAGCTCACACGGAGGAGGGATCCTGAAGCAAGAACTGGGAAGCCCTCTTCTGCTTTCAGGGAGAGCAGACTCTTGGTCTGGCCCACGTCGGACAGCAGAGCAAGAAAAAATGGAGTTTCTCGAGAAACGTGCCCCAGCTGTCCGCCCACAGTGGAAGGTGGTTGTGGAGGCCAGACTTCTAAACACCAGGTGGAAGGTGCATCCTGGCTCCAGGAAGTTAAGCTTCCTAGACGAGGGGGGTTTTCCTTTTGAATCCAAGATTTGAGATTGGTCACTGGGTGAAAAGAAACAGCAGGCTCAGAGGCCCAGTCTAGTGGGACAAACAAAATTCAGGTGGCCTTCATGAGTGACCTGGAGAAGAGGAGATGGAAAAGGTCTCCCTCTGCCCTGTGATCAGGGCTCAGAGGCCGGACGCCCTGGGAGTCTCTCCTCCATGGCAGATGAAGCAGAGAGAGCCATCCAGGCTCAGAGCCACAAGAGAAAAGGGGTGTGGGAGCTAAGAATGGTTGGGGGCACTTGTGCCGCAGGCCCCAGACCCAACCCATCCCAGGCTTTGCAGAAACCCCGCTCCTGTGGCCTGGCACCCACACAGACACCACGCAGCAGCTGGTGCATCTGTCCACCTCTGAGGAAGATGGGAACAGGTGTTTCTCTCAAAGACCTTCTGGGGAGGGTGAGGTGGACGACAGACACCCCGCCTGGAAATGCGCCCTGCTACCTGAGAAGACGTAAGGGTGACAATGGTCACGACTCACTCTGCAGAGACAGGCCTCGAGGCCCAGGCTGGAGATGAGGGGGAGTCAGGGAAGCCTGAGCGCCCTGTGAGAGGAGATCTGTACTCCAGAGGTCCCCTTCCGATTCAACCGGGACATCCAAGAATAGAAACTAAGGCTGATTCACCCGTCTACATAGATTCTCTCGCCCCGCCAGTGAGGAGGCTGGCCCCTCAGAGAAGTCGCCACGTGCACTGGCCATGTGATAATGAAGCTTAAACGTGAACGCTTCTGGAGCAGGTGCGCCGCCATTTGCCCGTGACGAGTCATAAGTCTCCACGCGGGTGGGGTTTCAGGGGGCCCCCAGGCAGAGGTCTGAGGTGCAGGCCGCACCACCCGGGTGGGGGCACGGGTTACAAGGGCCCGTACTTGGTCTCATACTTGGACACGATGGTCTTGCACTTGCCCACCTCCTTGCGTAGCTCGGCCACCTCCGTCCGCAGGGCCGTGTTCTCCTTCTCCAGGAAGGCTGCCCGGATGGTGATCTGGTTCTCCTTCAGGCGCCGCGCATCCCGGGACCGTTTGGCTGCCACATTGTTCTTCTTGCGTCTCGTCCAGTACTTTTCGTCCTGTAGGCAAGTGTCCTCTGTGGGTCTCTCCTTCCCCACAAAGGAACCCAACCTCCTGCCAGCACTCCTTACCCCAGATTCCCCTTGTAACGCATAGGTGTAGCCAGAACGAAAGCAGGGACCCCAGGGAGGAGTTGCAGGTGCCAAGGATACCAAGGGGCCCTGCCCTTTCCCCAGGGAAGCGGGCTGAGGAACAAAGGCCTCCAGTAGCTATGTGGTGGAGGGAAGGGGACTGCACTCACTGTGGCCTGCTCTGCGTTGCTCTAACATGAAGCACTGGCTACACCCTTGCCTCTTTTAGGCATTCTGGTTGTGGCTAAGGGCCTGCACCCCGGGTCCAGTCCCCCGAGTTCAAATCTCAGCTCTGCCACTTACAAGCAGTGAAACCACGCGAGGTCCTTAACTTCTGTGTCTGAGGTCCCTCATCTTTACAAGGGGGATAACAACTAACTCCCCGAGTTGTAGGAGAATTAAATGAGTCAGTATGTATAAGGTGCTTATAACAGTGCCTGGCCTCTGGGAAAGACCACATAAATGTTTCCCATTTTCACCGTCATTATTATTAAAAGCCTCAGAAACCTCCTGAGAGACAAGTATGGTTATTCCAATTGTACAGATGAGGAACCTGAGGCCCAGCTAGGTCTAGGTGGCAAAGTGGGGTTTGAATCCAGGTCTGCCTGACTCCAAAGCTTGGATGAAAAGTCCTTCCTGTGCGTTTTTCGTAGGAGAGGATGGAAAAACTGCAAAACCCTCCTCTCCCCACTCCCCCAGTTCCTACAAAACCATCAGCTTGAAAGCTGCTTGCTTGTCCCTGGGGATGGCAACATACAACTATCTTTTGTCCTTCAAAGTGAGGTCCTGTCCAACCCCAGTTCCTGCGGCCGATGAGCTCTTGCCCGAAGGCTGGGCTAGAGCCAGGGAGCTGGGAACATCTACACGGCTGGCGGCGGTAACGAAAGAGAAGCTACAGGGAGTCACGCTGGGGCCAAATGCCACCTGACTCCCTTTCTTTCTACCAATTGCTGCAGGATACAGCTCTTTGCTCTGAATGCATGCCTTTCTAAAGGGGGTCCCCAAGGAGGGAGGGTCCTCCAGATAAAACCAAACGGGAGAAAGCACAGCCCCTTGGCTCTTGAACTAATGCTGTACCTTCACTTATAACAGATACCAGGTTACCTTCTGCTCATCGGGGACAAAGACCTTCTTGGCCTTTTTGATCATGGGCTGGGGCTTCAGGTCCTCCTCTGCGAACTTGTGCTTCCGAGGGTTGAAGAGCTCCCCGCCCGGCACGCTGGAGAGGACCAGGTCAGCAGGGTCCGGGTTGAAGTTCACATCCACCTCCACGCAGTTGGGGTCGATGGGACTGGGTGTCTCCCTTTCCTTCTCCAGGGAGGATTCTGAAAGACACAGAGGCAGGCGGTCCCGAAGCAGCCCACTGGACAGCAAAGACACATCCCACACCCAGACACCTGCTTGAATCTCAAGGTTGCACAAGCCACTGCCACTTGGAAGGAAGGAAAACCAAAACAGCACCAGCCCCCAAGCCACACTGGCATACGTGATTCAATTCAACAACACAAACGAGGAAAGAATTCTTCCCTTTAGGAACAAAATGCTCAAAAGGAAACAGAGGCCCTTGAAAAAGACAGGATTTTCCAATTGTTCTTTTCCCCTCAGAAATGTTAAGCAAAACATTAAATCATTATACCCCCTTAACTTCCTGTGGTTTCAAGTTCTCAAGTAATGAGAAACAGCTGAATCTCTCCTTGAACTATAATAGGTTAGGGACACAGACTGAATAACAAAACGGCTTCCATTTTTGAATCCCTTGAGACATAGCAGTCACTGTGCTCATGTACTCTTATGACAACTCTGAAAAGGAGATGGGTGTTAACCTTATTTTACCGATGAGGAAACTAAGGCTCAGAGAGACGACATGGTTTTTCCAGGGTCACATAGAGGGTAAGTGACTGAACTAAAATTTGAGTCTGGGTCTGGCCGATTTTGAATCCTTGTTCACCTCCGCCCCACCTGGCTGCCCCTTTCTAGTGGACATTGGATTAAAGGCACTTTCAGAATTCAAAGGTTGTGTGTTATTAGAGATAAGATACAAAAAAAACTATACCTCTGGCCTACTCGTTTAATGCTACTGGTAGGAGTACACAAAATAGTCAGTCAGTCAGTAGATATCTATTGAACACCTACCATATGCCAGGTCCTGTCCTGGAAAAGACCAAGCAGTGAACAAAACAAGTAAAATCCCTGCCTTCATGGAATGTGATTCTAGCGGGGAAAGCTGACATTACATAAGATAAATTAAAAATATCTATAAAAGTGTTAGATGCCATGTTGATATTTGGGAGAAGAACATCTCAGAAAGAGTGGAAATTAAGTGCACTTGGTATGTTCAAGCAATAGCAAAGGAGGCCAATGTAGCAGAAGTGAATGAAGGAGAGGAAGAGTAACAGGACAGGTCCAAAACAGAAAATACAGGGCCTTTAATCCCAATAAAGCAATGGTTCTCAATAGGGAAAGATTTTATCCTACAGGGGACATTTGCCCATGTAAGGATGGGGTGGGGGTGTCCTACCAGCATCTAGAAGCCAAGGATGCTGCTAAACATCCTATAATGCACAAGACAGTCCCTCCCCAACCCCAACAAAAAATTATCTGGTCCAAACGTCAATAGTGCCACTGATTTTGACTTTTATCCTGAGACGGGAGAAGCCACTGGAGGGTTCTGAGCAGTGTGACGTGATCAGACTTAGGTTTTAACCAGATCATGCACATAAACACATTGTATATCCTATTAGAGGGGGTTAATTACAAAGAGGGCTGAGTGTCAGAGGAGTGAATGACCAGGGACCAATGTGGTAATTGTAGGAATACTGGGGGTGCCAAACTCTACATTTGCAAAACAAATAGCCAAGATACCAAAGGCCAACAACTAGAACTCCCATACTCTGCTGCTGGGAGTGTAAATGGCTCCAACCACTTTGTACACTATCTGGCAGTATCTACAAAAGCTGATGCGTGTCCGATGACCAGCCATTCTACTCCTCGGTAAACACCTAACAGAAATGCATATGTCTTTACCAAAAGACAGGCACACAAATGATCACGGCAGTACTATGCATAACCCAGAACTAGAAACACCTCCCATGTCCGTCAGCTGTGGAATGGATAAACTGTGGTGTGTCACACGATGGAATACCATTCAGCAATGAAATGAGCAAACTACTGCTACAGGCAACAACATGGATGATTCTCACAAACAAAGCTGAGGAAAAAGGCTAGACACAAAAGAATACATACTACTTATGTCTCTTCTACAGAAGGAACTGAAAAATTAACAGGGGGAATTCTACTTTCACTTCTACCATGTGTACAATTCTTCATCATAAATCTTACTCCATCTGCACTGCGGTTTTCCTCTCTGTCACAGGAGTATTCTGTAAGTATGTTCTATTTTGTAAAGTGTAAAGTAAATCTATTTTGTTAGTGTAAAGTGATTCTGATGCCCACATAATTTACATGTGTACTATAAAGCTAGCTATAGGAAGCTATAAATGTAAAGTATAGATGTAATTAACTTATAATAGTTAAAAACAAAAAAGAGGACATACTATACAATTCCATTTATAAAATGTTCAACTACAAACAAAATGAATCTTTGGTGATGGAAATAAGGACACTGATTACCTAGGGGAGTAATGACTGAGTGGGGTCACCAGGCACTTCTGGGATACCACCAGTGTTCTAGATCCTGATTTGGGTGGTAGTTACATGGGTGGGCTCACTTTGTGAAGATTCATCGAGCTGTATACTTATGATATGGGCACTTCTGTATGCCATTCTTCATTAAGAAAGTATACTTAAAAACAAAATCAAAGGCAAATGCCACCTAGGTGGCCTAAGGTACAAGATGGGGGCTCATTTCCAGCTCTGTCCCCTACCCACACAGCCTTCTAGGACAACCTGACCAGCACAAAAATAAGCTGCCTGCAAACAAGAATTTGGCTGGAATCAGCTGAAGCCTCTAGCTCTAACCAGTTTATAGGGAAAAAAATGAGGGGCAGATTAACACTAAACGGCACTACAGGGATATAGTCAGAAAAATCCAGCATGAGCAAAAATCTACAGGACAAATAATTCAGTTTCTTCAACAAATAAATTGCAAAGAAAAAAAAAAAGGAGAGGGGACTATATAGATTATAAGAAATTTAAGAGACTTAACTAAATGAAATGTGTGGGTCTTCTTTGGATCTTGATTCAAACAAACTGTAAAACAGACTTTTTGGAAATTTGAATGTTGATGGATTTATTGTCAATTTCAGATGTAAAACTGGTATTTTTGTTGTTTTTTATTTTTATTTATTTATTTATTTATTTATTTATTTATCTCCCAAAGCCCCAGTAGATAGTTGTATGTCATAGCTGCATGTCCTTCTAGTTGCTGTATGTGGGACGTGGTCTCAGCATGGCTGGAGAAGCGGTGCATCAGTACACGCCCGGGATCCGAACCCGGGCCACCAGCAGCCGAGCACACTTAACCGCTAAGCCACGGGGCCGGCCCTTGTTATGTTTTTTAAAAGAATCCTTATATTTTACATACATATTGAAATATTTATGGATGAATTGATATAATGTCTAGGATTTGATTGAAAATAATCAGGTGAGATGAATAGATGAGGTTATAAAAAACAAGACCGGTTATGAGCTAAGAATTATGGAAGCTGGGTGATGGTTACATAGAGGTTCATTATAGTGTCTCTTTTGTTATTTGAAAATTTTTCTGTAAAAAAATAAATAAAAATAGAGCCTGAGAATTCCTTGGGTGTGGGTTCCCTGGGTTCCATACGAGTTCCTGGGTCCTTCCCAGGAGCCATCAGCCTGTATGCCTCTAACTGAGCCTGCAGAAAGCTTTGGGTAGCCCCTGAAACAGGGGCCATGCCTCTTCTGGTGGGTTCATGTCGAAGGAGCACGAAAACCAACTAACCAGCCAACCCCCAGAGGTAAAACAGAACAAGGACAAGAGGATGAAGAAGGAACCTAAAGACGATGTTTGTCCTGGCAGCGAGAATGCCTTCTTCATGCCAGTGCCTAAGCAGTACCTGACTACAGAGTCAGACATCTTGGGTTCAAGTGCTGCATCCACTACCTACCAGCTGTGGGACCTCGGGAAAGTTACCACTCAGGTTCCTCACCTATAAAACCAGGATTATAGTATCAATCCCATAAGATTCTTGTGAGGATTACGGGTTAACGTCTGGCACAGAGTAAGTGCTAAATAAACGTGAACTGGTATTATCATTATTATTATTCCCTGAGCTTCCCAATAATCTGTGGCAAAGTGCACACCGGGGTAAAGAGCAGTGTTGAGGAAATGCAGAATGGGATTTCCATCCTGCGAGGCCTCAGACTGGAAGGGCTGGCTCCACTGTCCTGACCATCAGCAGCACACCAACCAACAGAAAGGCTCCGGCTGCCACTGATGTGACGGCTATTTTTATCTCCAGCCTCAGGGGACTGTGCTGAAGGGTGGGGAGCAGAGAGTTTCTCCACACCGCAGGCCACCAGGACCTCCCGAGAGAAGGGGCTCACTGGGTGTGTGTGGACACAAGTAGCCCTCAGTGGGAAGTGGACTTCCCTGGATGAGACAGGCGGCCCTGCCCAAAGGCCCGTCACCAACCTGTGCTGGACACAGTTTCAGAGGGCTGAAAGACGGCGGTGGAGGAGGATGGTGGGGACGCCGTGGAAGAGCTGGCCGACTCCTTCCCTTCTAGCTCAGCCACAGGCAGCAGCAGGTTCTGGGCCAGGTGGGTGGGGCCGGCGGGGATGCCATTCTCCAGCAGGAACTCGTCCAGATCCATGTACTCCAGGTGGAAAGACTCGCCATCATAGGGAATGGTCTTGTCCCAGATGGGTGGCATGAGGGAGGCTGAGACGGCCATGGTGCTGGCTGCTGCGGCCTCGTCCTCCTCCAGCTTTTCCTTCCCCTTTTCCTTATCTGCACACACAAAATCTGTGATAAGACACCACACAAGAGGGTAACTCAATCCCAGGAGCCTCACACGACTGACCCATCTCTCTCAGAGTCCTGATCCATCCCATGCATCTCAAGAGCCAACTCTGTTCTCCAGTTATAACCTGGAGCTTGAACCAGGCCCACTGGTCTCCTTTAGAGATGGAGCATGCCCTCACCTGTGCCTGGGCTTCCCAGAATGCTCACCACAAGCTCTGAGGCCTGATGTGGTCCCAGGGTTAATTGAGAATGGGCTGTGGGATTAGCATCTGCAGGAGAGAGGCTATAGGAAAGAAATGGAGTTTCTGGCCCTTCCTGGTATTTTAGCAATATCTTAGGAAAGGGCTGATTCCTCAGGCCAAGAACTTTTGTGTTCTCCTGTCCTGTCCCCTCCAGCTATGCTTTTCCACAGAAACCCAGCCTAGGGCTTGAATCCTGGCTCTGCCACCCACCAGCTGTGATTTGTGACTTAGCCATGTTCTAACCTCTCCCAGCCTCAGTGTCCTCCACTGTAAATAAGGATAACCCTGCCTCTTTGAAGATTAGAGATAACGATGTCATTTTGAACATTAAGTCTATTTGTAACAAATACAAATAAATGGAATTGTAGGACCATAAAAAAAAAGACTAGAGATAACATTTGAAAGTGTCTTGTAGAGCTCCTGGCACACGGCAGGCATTCATTGTGACTGAGAGCTTGTTGAGGGCAGGGACCGTGTCTGATTCATTTCTAGATCTCCAGGGCCAATACACGAGCAGGCAGACATCGGCCATGGGACCATGTGTATACTGAATGAAGAACACTGGGTTTGCAAACAGACTCCCTTTAGGTTTATCAGACAGAGAAGGCCTGGAGCTGTCTTTTCAGGACCTTCTTCAGAGCAACCATTTCAAGAGACTTCTATCCCTGAATAAGCAGACAATACTGAAGGCGGGGTTTCTGGGAAGAAGCAGAGGAGTGGAGCTGAAGAAGAAAGCTTGCTCCCATTCAAAGCAAAACTAATAAATTACTGGGGGACCGGATCCCACCTAATTGTCTCAGTCAAAAGTTATGCATGTGGATAGGCAAGAAAAGGCAAATTAAGAAAAAAAGACAAGACAGAAATGTGACAAGGCTAGAAGGAAATCAAAGTGACAGAGAGGCTAATCAGGGAAGCGGGAGATAAAATTATGACAAGTTCACAATGGATTTTCAAATTGAGGGAGACAACTTTGAACTCTGGATTCTGAAGTGAAAAAGAGAAATCAAATATGATTATGTTGGAAATAAACCAGTCACGCTTGGAATCCTACACCACAGACGGCCAAAAAGCAGACTGTTGGTCCAATAAAAATGGACACATGAAGTGAATTAAGCAGGTGGAGGTTTTGACAAAGAGAATTTGGTCACGGCTTCTAATACGAATTAACGTGAATTCTTGCAACTGCCTTCTGTACCAGGCTTTGGTTTAAAACCAAATGGGAAGTAAGAAAGCCAAGCTTTGGTGGGCTGAGTGGGCCAGATGGCCTCCCTATTCTCTTCCCCTGAGATCTCAACTCTACATTCTTTTCAGAAATGACTGTGATCCATGTTGGGTGGGGTCATGGGAATCAAAGGAGGGAGGAGAAGGGAGGAGACAGAAAAACAGCCATACTGAAGGACAAGTAACAATAAAGTCCAGATTTTGCCTGGCCTAAGCGATTGAGGATATTTTTAATCAGTGTGTTTATAAGATGGAGTTTTAATTGTAAGACATGATAAAGGACTAGGCCCATCACTCAGGTCACAGGGATTAACATCAGTGGCTGCCAGTGATACAGTAAAGAGCACCAGACTAAGACTTGTAAGGCCTAGCTATGTGACCTTGAGGAAGCATCCTCACCTCTCTGAGCCTCAGCTTTCCTCATCTGGGAAGTGGGGATAATACCCAATAGGATTGCTGTGGACGAGTAAATAAAATAAGATTCTGTCAAAGTGCTTTGTGAGTATTCTGCAAATGTAAGATATAATTATGGCTAGGGATAGCTATTATCTGGTAATCCTGAACAAGAACCTGACAGATGTGTACACCTGTCCCGGCAGCTTATCGCAGCCCCAGATTTGAAACAAAGCATTGCCTTAAAAACAAACAAAAGAGTCTGTGCACATGAGGTCCTGAAGCAGGAGGAGAGAGCCTGGCCTCACCTGATGTGCTAAAACTATTTATAACCCAACAGTGACAGCCACAGAGATGAGAGCCTCAGAACACATCCAGGAAAGGAAGACAAATGGCATTTTTAAAAAGAAAATTAATTCCCCAAGACAGGTTATTTATTTATTTATTTT
Source organism: Ceratotherium simum simum (assembly GCF_057802395.1). NCBI lineage: Eukaryota > Metazoa > Chordata > Mammalia > Perissodactyla > Rhinocerotidae > Ceratotherium > Ceratotherium simum. The sequence continues at coordinate 9,205,350 of NC_141924.1, forward strand.
TTTTGTGAGGAAGATCAGCCCTGAGCTAACATCCATGCTAATCCTCCTCTTTTTGCTGAGGAAGACCAGCTCTGAGCTAACATCTATTGCCACTCCTCCTCCTTTTTTTCCCCAAAGCCCCAGTAGATAGTTGTATGTCATAGCTGCACATCCTTCTAGTTGCTGTATGTGGGACTCCGCTTCAGCATGGCCAGAGAAGCGCTGTGTTGGTGTGCGCCCGGGATCTGAACCAGGGCCTCCAGCAGCGGAGCACGCACACTTAACCGATAAGCCACTGGGCCGGCCCCCCAAGACAGGTAATTCACAGAAGGCCTATTCCTTCCCAAATCTCTGAACTACACTGATGGTTCTTGGAAATTCAAAGGTCTCAGGCTGATAGCATACTTCAGCGCACCTAAAACCCCACCATAGGTGGCACTCCTGCTGCTCGCTGAACCTCACGTTCCCAGGCCAAAAAACAAGGCCAAACCTGCTTTCCACATAGGCCCCAGGGACCTTTGCGGCCTAGGAAACAAGATATAGCCCAGCCCTGCCACTGTGGCCCCAAAGTCTAGGGTCAGCCTCAAATAAGCAGGTGAAGGGCCTCAGTGGCTTCATTCTAACCCTTATCCCTCTACCTGCCTTCCCCTAATCTCCCCCTCAGAAGGCGCCTCGCATCCCTTCTCCTGACACCCCTCCTCCACGTCAGCAGCAGCCCTGAGGCACATTTCCAGAAAATCTCCAGTGTGTACCTAGTAGTTGGGGATACTCACACGCGGGGATGAAGACAGGTCCTCCTCGCAGAAGGGGGGGAACGCCATATACAAAGACAATTCGCTGTGGTATATCAGCGCACCTCAAACTTTAGTGGACTTTAGAATCACGGAGGTGGGGCGGGGTGCTCCTTAAAATGCAGATTTCCGTCCCAGGGGCCACAGATTTGGTGGGTGAACGGTGGGGCCCAGGAACCAGCATTTTAAACAAGCATTCCAAGTAAACTGACGCAGGCGACCCCAGAGAAGGCGTCCTGGAGCGTCACTTAAGGGGCTGCTGCGACCCCCATCAGCCTCCCCAGTAACCGCTACACGCCGCGCGCGCGCGCGCTCGGGGTTTCCCAATGAGCCTCCTCACAGCGACCCCACCCCACCCTCTCCCTCCCGACCCTTCCCGCCAACCCCCATCTGCCCCAACCTCTCTCAACTCGCCCCCGACCTTCTCTTCCCAACCCCCTTGCGTCGTCTTCCAGGCCCCTCGTCATCCCTGGCCCCATCCCCCTCCGCTGGACCGCTTCACCCTGACCTCCAACCCCGGCCCCGCCCTCGCCCTCACAAGGCCCCGCCCCTGCCGAAACCCCGCCCCCGGGCGCACACGGACCCCCTCCCCTCACCGAGGCGCGCCTCGCGCGGGGGGTTCTCCATCAGCTTCTTCAGGACCAGAGGGAAGGAGCCCGGCAGGCCCCTTTCCCCAGCTGCGCGCCCCGGCCCCGGACCTGGTCCCGCCTGCGGCTCCACAGGCGGCTTCTTTCCGCCGCCCGCGTCGGACATCGTGCCCCGCGCTCTGCTCGCGCGCCTCGCCTCCCCCGCCCGGCCCCTGAGATGGGCCGGAGCCGTGCGACCAGCCGCAGCTGCCGACACGGGCAGCTACTGCGCAGGCGCCCAGCGCACCCCCGCCTCCCTCCATCCCTACCCCGCCTGCGGACCGGCTCTGGCATATTAATTATTCATGAGGCCAGGCCAGCGTCCCCGGACCGCGGCCTTGGATTGGGCCACCCTGCGCGAGGGGCCGGCGCAGCCTTCCGGGCCGTGATTGGTTAGGCCGCCGGGGTAAAAGAGACACGTGCGGGGCCAAGTGAGGCGCAACGCCGCAGGCCCCGCCCCGCCCGCCCCTACGTCACCTGATTGGCGCCTGCTGGAGTCTGTGTCATGGGCCCTTCTCGGCGGCAGCCCCTTCCCTTCCACCGGTAGTTTCGTCTTCGCCTCCCTCTTCATAGCGCCCACCCTCGTTCCGCACCACCGCAACCGCTCTCCCTTCCCTCTCATCCCAATCCCTCCACCTTCCTGATGCGCCGCTGTAGGGAGGCGGGGCTGGGCGCGGCCTGGCCGGCCAGGGGAGCCTATCAGTGAGCCCGCTCGGGCCGCGCGGCCGGCCCCCCGCGGGTCACGTGGAACCGCAGCCGAGTCCAGTAGCATGGGGAAGGGGCGCGGAATAGCCAATGGGGGGCGGGGGCGGGGCCCGGGGCGGTGCACGAGGCGCAGCACGTGCGGGGCTGCGAAGGGAAGGGGAGGCGGGGGGGGAGGCGGGGAGGGGGGAGGCGGGGAGGGGGGAGGCGGGGGAGAGGGGCGGGCCTTGTTGCTCCGGGGACTCTGCCCATGGTCGTGGGACGGGGACGCAGAGCCCAGCCCGACATCCCGCCTTCCCCGTGATCAAGAGGTTGGCTGAGGGCAGGACCGCGGACGGGGATGGCCGGACGAGCTTGGCCGCCGCTGAAGGGGGTGTCGGGTTCCCCAATGATCCCGGGTTTGTGGTGCGGCTGTGGCGGCTCGATAAACACCGGCGTGGAGGGAGCATTCTTGAGGCCCCAGGGTGGGGCGAAAAGGCCCAGCCCTGAGCCAGGGTCAGGGACACGTTTCCGTCCTCCCACTTACTTGCTTGTGACCTTGGGAAAGTCCAGTTGCTTCCCTTGAGCCTGTTTTCTTATCCATAAAATAAAGAGGTTGGGCTAGTTAATCTCTAGTCCTAAATAGCCCTAAAATTTTTTTCCTAAGACCTTCCTTTCCTTTTCCTAGGGGGAAAAAAAACTACACAGGGTAGTGATTACACATTTTGTGGGAGAACCACCTCTTCTCTTAAATATAAATACTCCCTAGGAGTTCCTCAGGAAACACGTAAACACGTAAAAGGTGAGGGGATACACAACTGTGGAGACGTTACAGGAAGCTGCTCCAAAACAGCGCCCAGACCTTTGTACCTCTTTACTGCACAAATCTCACTCCGCTTTAAACCCAAGCAATACTAGACTCTCCCGGCCTAACCTCCCTGAGGGCGGGGACTTGTGCTTGTTAGTCCTGTGTCCTGCCAGTGGCTCAGGGCCTTCCAGTGTGGGGCTGGGGCAATGGTAGAAGGCAATCCTTGACTCATGGGATGGGTGCATGTGGGCACTACCCAGCTAGCTGAAAGTTATTGAGCTGATGCAATCAGAATTTTGCTGGGATTGAGGAGGAAAAAGCAGTTGTGCCCTTGAGCAGGCCTGCAAAGCAAGAGGTTTAAAGGGACTCTGGGTGGTGGTTGGGGCAGGGTGATGGAGTCTGACTCCAGAATTCAAATTCTTACTGCCACACTCGTTATGTTTCATTCACTTTCTGACTCTGATACCTCCAGCCAGTTGCTTCCCTTCTCCAGGTCTCTTTTCCTTATATGTCAAATGAAGGTGGGTAGGATCTGCCTTGTGAGGTTTCCGTAAGCCAATGCATGTCAAATGCACAATTGCAGACCTGCAACAAATGGTAGTTTTTATAATTTTACTAAAACTGATGGGCACAAATCCACTGCTTGGTGTATCCATTATCCCAGGGGCTAGAATAGTGCCCGGGTCACTCTCAATTTAGTGGAAATACTAAATTGTACACAGAAAATATTTTGTGTTGCAGAGGTGTTGTTAGTAGGAATTCTATATGTGGCTAAACTAAGATATCTTTAGGAGAAACTGACCTAGAAGTTTTTAGAAACATTTCAAAGGACAGTCCAAGGAAATTGATTAAAACAATGTATGACGCTTTTTTAAAAATTGCTAATTTGGCCATGGAGAGACTTGTTGGATTAGAGTTAAATGTATATTTTCATGGCTAATGTGACGTTATTGAAGGGGAGAAAAAACGATTCTCAAGGTTTTGGAGGAAGATTTATGGTAACATAACAGTGGAAAGTTACAACATTTGTTTATGACAAAGGTGGGATGTAGTAAGAGGGAGTAAAGATTTAGGTTTCTTTTTTAAGCTACAGTTATCCGAAATGGATAATGCCGTCTCCATTCATCACCTAGCCTGGAGCAACTAACCTAACAGGCAAGCAGGTTAGGGCTTCAAAACTTAGTTTTGATTTAGTTCTCTGTTCATGTACTGACACTCCCCAAAGAGGGTGTTTTCCCTGGATAACCACAGGGTAAACGGTGTGTCACAAACACTGCAGAAACATTGCAAACATGTTCTCTCTCGTGCTTACTTGCAAGCTGAGTGGTGAGCTACATTGCTGACTGGCAGCATTCAACAGCACCATCCTGGAGGCAGGGGCTGTTGTGTTCTGGTCTTCCTTCTCCAGCTGACCTGGGAAGAGCCATAGCAGCCTCTCTCTGACTCCACCTCCTGTCAGTAAAGTGGGAATAACAGATGCCCTCCCCTTTCTCTTAGTGGAGGAATGAAGGTTGTGAGAATTAGCTAATTTCCACAGTGTTTGTGAGCCCTACAAAGAAATGAACTTCATAAAAAGAACATGTTATTATGTGGTTAAGACTGTAAAGCTATGAAGTGGTCCATTAGTGTTCTATAGTAATAGGGTTTCAATGCAGCCACTTCTTGAGGGAATCGTGGTCTTGGGGCAGCGGTGGCTTTGTGGGCTTAGGAGCCAGGCCTGCATGGAATCTCTCGTCAGCAGCTGCCCAGCCACGTGGCCTTGGGCAAGTGACTTATCCTGCCTAAACCTCAGTTATTTTTCTCTTGGAAACAGAGATGGTATGCTTACCTCACAAAGTGCTTGTGAGGATTATGTGTGGGAAGTGATGTCAAGTGCCAGCGTGAAGAGTATAATAAGGGATGGAGGAGCCAGCCCCGTGGCTTAGCAGTTGAGTGCACACGCTCTGCTGCTGGCGGCCCAGGTTCGGATCCCAGGCGCGCACCAACGCACTGCCATGCTGAGGCCGCGTCCCACGTACAGCAACTAGAAGGATGTGCAGCTATGACATACAACTATCTACTGGGGCTTTAGGGGGAAAAAAGGAGGAGGATTGGCAATAGATGTTAGCTCAGAGCCGGTCTTCCTCAGCAAAAAAAGAGGAGGATTAGCACGGATGTTAGCTCAGGGCTGATCTTCCTTACAAAAAAAATTAAAAAAAAAATAAAACACTTTGTATTAAAAAAAAGGGCCGGCCCCATGGCTTAGCGGTTAAGTGTGTGCGCTCCGCTGCTGGCGGCCCGTGTTCGGATCCCGGGCGCACACCGACACACTGCTTCTCCGGCCGTGGTGAGGCTGCGTCCCACATACAGCAACTAGAAGGATGTGCAGCTATGACATACAACTATCTACTGGGGCTTTGGGGGGAAAAATAAATAAATAAAATCTTTAAAAAAAAATAAAATAAGGCATGGAGTGGGTGGGCTTCCACCTTTCCCTTTATTCAGGTTGTGTTGGGTCAGGAGTGGAATTATTTCTGGTGTGGGGACGAGGCTGTAGGGTTGAGGGTGGGTTATAGAATCCAAGCTACTGCAGAGCCAGGATGTGAAATGTCCGTTTTCCAGAGCTGGACTGGCCTTAAATTCTGCTCTTTAGCGTTCCAGAAACCTGCTAGTCCACCCAAGTTAAAAACTTAATTCAACTGAGCACATGCAGAATAAGAGTATTTCATTAAGCCATTAGACCGATTGGGGGTATTATCACTTCAACTTGAGGCTCAGAAACTTCAGCGTGGGAGCCTTTGGCAGATACCCCAAAATGATCTCTTTGGCTACATAGTCTGCATCTAGCAGGAGAGTATCACTCTGTCTCCTGACTTACTGAAAAATGTGACATGAGCCTGGTGTGTGTGAGAGCCAGGTGCTGAGAAGGCTTCCAGTGAGCTCTGACAAAGCCCAGTTATCCATGTGCTTTGCCAGTACCCAGTGCGGGAGAGCACAGAGCTCTGTTCAAGGGTAGTAACTCAGTAAATATTTGTTGGCTCGCTTTGTTGTTGGTGCTGGTAGGAGGGTTAACAAAACCTTTCAGAGCCAAGTCATATATATTCGGAACGTTATTAACAGTAAATAAGTCATCGTGTCTGATTCACAATCGAACCTGGAGTAACAAACATGAGCCGTCCTTGTGGCAAGTCCGCCAGCACGAGCCATGCCAACAACTGCCTCTTTTCGAGCCCACATACCTGTGGCTGCGCAGTTCTGGGTGGTGGTCTGCACCTTGGTCTCGGTGTGTTCTAGGGGAGAAGTGGTGGGTGGAGGCTCTTCACTAACTCTTGCCCATCTCAATAGTCTCAAGAGTATTAGTTTCCTGTTTGGCTTGCATTTTGTCCACTCCCAGGGTTCGGATTACAGTTGGAGAGCTGCCCCCAAAGTCATTTCCAGAGAGAAACCCTCACCTCCAGCCTCTGCCACGTCTCAACAGCCACTGCCTGACAGCCAGGGTTCTCCAAGTGGAAGCCATGTTGGTGGTGCAGTGGTAGGGTGTGGGCTCTGAAGCCAGCCCCTTTGGGTCTGATTCCTGCTTTGACTACTTCCTGTGTGACCTTGGGCAAGTTACTTAACCACTCTGTGCCTGAGAAGTAAAGGAGTCAATTCAGGCACACTGCTGAGAACAGCACTTGGTGCCTAGCAAGTGCTCAAATGAAGTTAACTCTTACTTTTTTTTTTTTATAATTTTATTTATTTATTTATTTTTTCCCCCAAAGCCCCAGAAGATAGTTGTATGTCATAGCTGTACATCCTTCTAGTTGCTGTATGTGGGACGCGGCCTCAGCATGGCGGGAGAAGTGGTGCGTCGGTGCGCGCCCAGGATCCGAACCCGGGCTGCCAGCAGTGGAGCGCGCGCACTTAACCACTAAGCCACGGGGCCGGCCCCTAGTTAATAATTCCATCTGGGGTTGTTCTGGGAGTACCTCATTCCTCCCCACCTGCCACTTCTCTGAGAATAGTGGGGGTGGGTGGGGCCTTGCAGGCGGTGAGATAACAGCCTCCCTCTTCTTTATGGCCTTCAAGGCCCTGCAGGCTCTCCCCCTTTTGGGGCGCTCCAACCTCGCCTCTTGCTTCTCTGCCCCTTGCTCACCTCCTGCAGCCACAAGAGCCTTTTGTTCCTCCGACACACGTGTCTTTCTTGCCCCAGGAAAGTGCCTTTGCAGGTGCTCTTCCCTCAGCCTGAAAGTTCTTGGTGTAGCTGACTCTTCCCCACCCTCCGGGCCTGGGTTCAGATGTCACCCGTCACCACCCCCTGCCGAGAGGCTGGCCCTGACCCTTTTTTTATTTTTTTTTTGTGAGGAAGATCAGCCCTGAGCTAACACCCATGCTAATCCTCCTCTTTTTGCTGAGGAAGACCGGCTCTGAGCTAACATCTATTGCCAATCCTCCTCCTTTTTTTTCCCCAAAGCCCCAGTAGATAGCTGTACGTCACAGTTGCACATCCTTCTAGTTGCTGTATGTGGGACGAGGCCTCAGCATGGCCGGACAAGTGGTGCGTCGGTGTGCGCCCGGGATCCGAACCCAGGCCGCCAGTAGAGGAGCGCGCGCACCTAACTGCTAAGCCACGGGGTGGCCCTGACCCTCCTGATTGCTGTCTGTCTCTCCCCACTGGAGTGCAAATGCCAGGCACCGGGTCAGTGTCTGTCCCATTCACCCCTGTGCCTCAAGTGTAGCAAGCACTCAGTAAGCAAATGAGGCATGACTGGAGGACTGAGGAGGTACTGCCCTGAGATATGGTTTCAGAGACCCCGGGGAATCCTGTGGGTAGGGATGAGCCTGGAAGCGGGCGGAGCTGGATTGGTACCCGTGGACAACTGCGTGGCCTTCCTGTCTCTACGCGTCAGCCTCCTCATCTGTAGAACGGATGATCATACCTCCCTTGCAAAGCCATTTCAGAGATGGTGATGTCAAAGCACTTACCACGATTCCAGCACACACTCAAGAAACAGTGCTGTTAGCACCAGGATTCATTCCTTTAGCAGTCTGGCCTTGGGTCAGGCCCATAAAGATGCAAAGCCATCTGGAAGGGGCACTCCCGGACACTGCTGTCAGTTTCTGGGACTTGGTGAGAATGAATTTCTCACATTTCTCTGATGGGTGCAGGGGGACAGGTAGAGAAGGAGGCTGTGAGCCCTTAAGGTGGGAGTAAAGGGAGAGGCTGGCCCACACACTGGCCCGGAGGGTAGCCCGTCTCTCTGAGTGCATTTTCTCACCATTTAGAAGGGGGAAGTAAGGATTAGAGGAGCTAACACATCCAGCACATAGAAGGCCCCTCCCCCTCCTCTTCCCTTAAAGCAAACTTCTCGATTTCTCCGTTTTGCTCTGGTTTCCCCAGGCTGGGCGTGGAGGCAACCAAGCTCAGGACAGCCCAGGCTGCATTGAGTCCACCGTCTTGGCCTGTTTACTTCAGTCCTCCAAGAGGAGGATACCCAGGCCCCTCCTCTGCACCCCTGCCTCTGCCCTGGCAAGTCCCACTGAGATCCGGCCGGTTATCATTCAGCCCTTTCTCCGGCCAGCCCAGCTGGGCTGTCCTGTTTGGTGCAGGGCTGGTAGCACCATGCCCCCAAGAACCTCAACACGCAGAGACAGCCCTGTGTATGCTCGGGCGAACTTGCAACATCCAGTTCTTTCAAGGAGAATATCCACGGGAAGAGGAGTGGAAAGAAGGGAATGAGGGTCAGATTGCAAATGTGATGCTGGTGGAAGGAGCATAATGCCAGGCCCAGCTGCTCTTTGCCTTTCACAGAGAAAACAGTTTGGCATTTCACAGTTTGCAAACACTTTCACGTGGGATAATATTTAATCCTGGCAATAAGCCTGTGAAGCAGGTCTTCTTTTTCCCGTTTACAGGTTGGGGATGGAGAGAGAGGGGCATGCCAGGAATCCCCTGTGGGGTGGCCCACAGGTGATTGTAGTTAGGAGCTCCCGAGGCGGGGACCCTGCCTCCCCAGCCCAAAGTGAAGGACTTGTTCAACCTCTGGGTGTGTTTTCAGCTCCATGGCTCCCTGAAAAAGAGGCCTGAGTGACCAAAGCCGGCAGGAAGATGGGGGACCAGCCTCTGAGTATAGCCGAGGCCCCAGGGGGTGAGGGAGGGATAGGGTGTAAAGAGCTAACAGTATGGTTTAGAGATCAGGGTCTTTCCAGAAGCTGGAGAAAGAGAGAGTGAGCAGTCTGGAACAGAATTGCCTCTTGGCAGAGGATCCTTTAGAGAATGGGCAGGAATGGAAACAGGAAGAATAGTCCTTAGGGATCAGGGCCCAGAGACAGAGAGGAAACTGAGTCAGGGTTTGGAGTACAGACCCACCCTTTTGCTGGACATGGATTTTTTTGCCCTCAGGAAAGTTGGTCGGACTGGTGGCCCAGAGTGAGGGGCCACCAGGTGGTTGTTTTAACCTGAAGCCAAGGGAGGCTTGAGGCTGGTCAGCTCTGCTAGAGCAAGTCTGCTCAGCCAGGGACAGGAAAGAGGTGGGGGTCTGTGCAGGCTGGGGTGGGAGGGCCAGGGCAGCAAGAGGGGGAGGGCCCCAAGGGCGGGACTCAGGGAGTGTCTTTGAATTAGAAAATAGGGTGAGAGGCTGCGAGGAGAACCGTCTAGTGAGCGCACACCTGGAATTTCTCACACACTGCACGGCTCTCCTTTGAAATTCCCTCACGCTGGACCCAAGACATGCTCCGCCCGTGACCTAAACGTGTGCTGAAGCACAGTCACTGGGCTGCAGAAAGTGGGGGGTTTGTAAATGGGTTTCCATCCCCCAGGGAGAAACCTGCCCCTTTCCCGCCAGAGCAAAGGGTGGGCAATCCTGAGGGCAGGCTCGGGCAGCTGGGTCCTCACACTGAGGTCTGAAGCCAGAGTGGTGGGACACGGAGGGAGAAGCTGCTTCAACAAGAACTTTTAAAGTACTTGCTACATGACTTCTGGAAATTCTAGTTCATGCAGTGTGTGCATTCTCCTTTCACTGAAGTCTATTGCTTTTCAGGTAGATGCTTTTATTTTTATAAAAGATTTGGAAAGTCTGGGAGCTTTGGAAAGTGGTGATTGTGGGTTGGGGGCAGTAACGTGAGTTACTGGTCTTAGTGGGGTGCACTGATCTTTTTGGCTCTTCAACCTTCATCCTCTCATTTTATCTACTCATTGGCCTCTGTCAGTCCCTCGGGGCCTCATGCTCCTGACCCTCAGGGAGGCGCCACATGGAGAAGTGATAGGAGGTGGCCTGAGACTTTGGTCCATGCCTCTTGGACCAACCCAGCACACCAGACCAGCCAATGCACCATCCCTTGGCAAAGCTCTGCTGAGACCTTGGGCAAGTCCCCTCAGCGCTGGGCCCCGACTTTGCCCATCCACAGTGAGCGACGGGGACTTTCCAGCTGTCGCAGGGCTCTGTGGGCCAGCTGGGAGCCAGCGACCCGCAGCTGCTACCACACTTCAAAGACCTTGTTATCCTTGTCTGAGGAGCAGTGCCCTGAGTCACCCCTGAGAACTCTTCCCTGCCCCGCCGGGAGCTGGGCCTGTGGAGTCGCCAGCAGCCCCGCCGCTCCCTGTGCAGGCACCTACCTGCCCTGGGGGCCTGGACCGAGAAAGGAACGCGCTACCTCTAGCTTTTGGAAGGACTTCCAGCTTCACCCACCCACATAGGCCGTTCAGAGATGGCAAGGAAAGGTCAGCTGTGGCTCATCCGCCAGGCTGAGCTGAGGGTTTCCCCGAAGAGAGGGGCTTCTCCTGGTGAGCAGCAGGGGTCCTGAGTGCTAGAAGGGCATGGAAACTCCTTCTGTGGTGCCCGCCTCTGAGGGAGCCTGACTGCCCCAGCATTCAAGACCGCAGGGTGTGGTCTCAGGGTGTGGTCTCCGTGAGAACCAACGGGGACCCTGCCCTGAGCTCTGGGAGCCACCTTCCTCCCTTGGGCAGTCTCCACGAGCCTACTGCCCCCCATTCCCTGAGCCTAGCTCCCTGAGGAGTGAGAAAGAGGGCAGGGGCTGTGGCATCTGTCCTCAGGCTCCAGAGTTTGGGAATGGGCGGAGTGCTGTGGCAGGAAGTCCTGCAGGGACAACTGGGGCTCTGACGATGAGATATATCAGGTGCCAGCACAGCAGGATGAGGGAGAGGCCTGAGAAAGGTCCCCTGAGGGGACACCAGGGCTCCTAAGTCAGACTCCAGCAGCAGAGGCCAGCTGGGCTCCTTTAAAGGCCCCTGTGGAGTCTGAGCAATGAGGACTTCGGTGTGAGCCCCTGACGTCTTAGAACAGAAGAGATTTGGAGAAATATTTTTCAGGAGGGAGTACTCTGAGCAGGCCAGCCCCCAAAGTGAGCTGTGGCCTTGGGTTTCTCAGGCAGGCCTTGGGAGACACCTGGTGCTGGCTGCTGGCTCTGCCCCTCGGTCCACGCCCTCCTCCGCCGGCTCCCTCACCCCGTGTTTGCCCATGGTATCCTAGGAACCGGGGCTTCCAGCCTGTGGTCATGTTACATAACAGCTTCCATCCCATCCCTGGGTTCAGCCCTCCAACGAGAGGGAGCTGAAGCAGGCGTGCGGAGGAGAGCCTCTTCTCCAGACACCGGGGCTCCTGCCTGCCTGAATCTCCAGTCTCTGCTGGTCCCCTGCTGCCCCAACATGCAGAGGGAGAGAACTTAATAAGCACTCAGCAGTCAGTGCATTCTCTCAGCAGGGCCCTCTGGTCCTGTCCTTGTCCCACGTGAGCACAGCACCTGTCAGCGGCCACATGCTGGCCATGGCTTCCCAAAGGTAGCCAGCTGAGGGGGCCACCCATGAGTTGCAGTGGCACTCCCCACCATGTCCCTTTGCACCCCAGCCCTTCCTCCTGCCCAAGAAGGGGCCAAGGGCAGACCCCTGCTGGGGACCCTCCCTAGCTCAGAGATGCCTGTCCTGCCACCATGCGTGTGGCTACCCCCACCCCTTGTGCACCTGGGCAGCCAGCTAATGCAGGCCACCTCCATTCCTACCTGTCCTCTTCTCTGGCCACGGCAGAGAGTGCTCCAGCAGGGACTTGAGGACCTCAGGCATGTCCATGGCAGGGGCCACTCCGATCCGGTCACAGCTAGACATGGCCCTGCAGGACGTGCTTGCTCCAGGAGTTTAGAAGCAGCTGGAGAGGCAGGAGCTGGCTGGGGAACCGCAGGCTCTGGAGGCAGGCGGGGCGGGAGCCTGAGGCAGCCAATGGGCAGCCCAGGTCCCGGCCCGCCCGTCCACCCCCAGCCCGGCCACCTGCCAGCTCAGGCTGCAGCCAGGCCTTCCCTTCCCACTGCCTGGCAGGGCGGACCTGGCGCTGTGCCAGCGGCAGCACGTGGAGCCGCTGCGCCAATCCTCTGACAGAGAGCCCAGCCTGTTATCTAACTTTGCAAAGGGAAGTTCTCCACCAGGCTGGGAGCCATAACTGGGGCCTGCCAGGTGAGAACAGTGAGATGGCTCCATGCCCACAGTGAGCGTGCACTGCACACTCAGGGACGCTCAGTGGAGGAACCCTAGAGGCCAGGCGCAGCAGAGAGCAGGGCCCTCCAGGAAACCAGCTTGGGCTGGGACCTGAGATCCCGGCACCCCAGGCAGCTCGGTACAAAGGATATATACTCCGTGTTGGCACACCCAGGCACGTGAGGGGCATCACGCATTCACTTGAGAGCCTGTGAGCCTCAAGGGGTTGTTGGCATGTTTTGATGCTGATGTCTATATACTACGCACATGTGCCCTGCAAGGCACACGGGCGTGCATGTGGTATGCATTAATTGGGGCTTTATACCACCTGCAGAGCCTGAAGCCTGCTCTCCTAAGGGGAGTGACACAACCTGCATGCAGCCTGGGGTTCCTTTGGTCTTCTGGGGAAGGGGGAAGAGGTGGGTGCCCAGCAGACAAATGCTGGGAGGGCAGGCAGATCAGGCACCCCTGAAAGGGGGCGGCTCCGAAAACCTGGCTCAGGCTTGTCTTGGAGGATGTCCTGCTTCCCAGCCTGTCTCGGGGACTTTTGTGGCAATTGGCTGTTTGTGGTAGTCCCCTCCCTGGCCCTCTCACCAGGACACTGGCCTCTGTGGTCCCCAGGCCACTTGAACGTGTGGTTGAAGCCAAGGTTCTGCATGTCACCCCCCACCGAAGACCAACATCAGACTTGGCCGGGGGGCTGTCAGGCTCTCAGTTCTGCCACACACCAATGTGGGATCTTGAACAAGCTGTGCAGCTCTTCTGGGTCTCAGTTCCAAAACAACTGAATGTTGTGACCTCTGAGGTTCCTTTCAGCTCTCATTCTATGTCTCTGATGCTCCAGGTTGGATGCAATAAGCATTTGGTTCCCTGCACTGTAGCTGATTTCTATGCAGTCTTTCGCTGCTTTCCAAAATTCTGTTTTGCACAGAATCAAAAATACTCCAAAGCGGCCGGCCCGGTGGCACAAGCCATTAAGTGCGTGCGCTCTGCTGAGGCGGCCCGGGGTTCGCTGGTTCGGATCCCGGGCGCGCACCGATGCACCGCTTGTCAAGCCATGCTGTGGCGGCGTCCCATATAAAGTGGAGGAAGATGGGTACGGACGTTAGCCCAGGGCCAGTCTTCCGCAGCAAAAAAAAAAAAAAAGGAGGATTGGCAGATGTTAGCTCAGGGCTGATCTTCCTCACAAAAAAAAAGAAAAAAAAAACACTCTAGGAACCCCTTCTGGCCCCTCCCCTTCCCAATAGCCTAGCTTGTCCTCTAATTACCCTCCCTTCCTCCCTAATAGCCCACTCCAAACCATGTTCTTTCCTCAAATTAATTAAAAATTAATTTCAATTTAGAATACAAAAAACCATATATGGCTCAAAGCTCCAAACTTTTGATAAAGATATACTTTAGAAATGTCACTTCTACCTATCCCTGTCCCCTCTCCCCATTCCCCTTCCTAATAACACATCTGGTTTCTTTTTTTTTTTTTTGTGACGAGATCAGCCCTGAGCTAACATCTGCCAATCTTCCTCTTTTTTTTTTTGCTGAGGAAGACGGCCCTGGGCTAACATCTGTGCCCATCTTCCTCCACTTTATATGGGACGCCGGCACAGCATGGCTTGCCAAGCAGTGCGTCAGTGCGCGCCCGGGATCCGAACCAGCGAACCCCGGGCCGCCGCAGTGGAGCGCGCGCCCTTAACCGCTTGCGCCACCGGGCCGGCCCCTGGTTTCTTATTTATCCTTCCAGTGCCCTTTGCCTCTGGACCCCGGGGGTAGGGGTGCGGTGGGCCTGGTGTGCAGGCAGCCTTGAGTGGACCTGTAATTTGCAGTCTGGGGCTGACTGAGGCTGGGCTGGTGCATTAACCATTCCTCGGCCCAGGAACCCTCTTGTGTGCAAGACTGGCCTACCACAAAGGTGGGGTGGGTAGGTGCAGAGCATGATTTCAGAGGCAACAGGAATTACCCTACAGGTCTCAAAAATACCCACCTGCTGCATGACATTTCATTCTCAGAGATTCATTCCTGTGAGCACTCTGCAGACCCCTTACAATGTACAAACGTACTCAGCCTCTAAGACTGTGAATGAGTACTTACTGCGTACCTGGCACCAGCCTAGACCTTGTGAAGAATTCCAAGTTGAATAACAAACCTGGCCGGGCAAGTCCCTACCCTGAGGGAATTTTTATGCCACTGAAGGTCAGTCCACGTGGCACCCCCACTCTGCACCAGGGTGTCCAGCTGGCAGCATCACCTGTGGTCACACAGGGGCCACATCAGCAGGTTGCTGGGCAAACAGCTGGGGAGAGCAGAGGTAGGCAGCATGGAGGCCACATACAAGCCTGGAGACATCTGGGGGGCGCCGCATGGCAGGCGTGGTGGGATTGTCTGCTCTTCTTGGGTTTCCTGACTCGGAAGTCTGATGTCCGCTGTAGATGGCTCCCCTGGTGAGGGGTACATGTGGATGCATTTCTGGCAGAACTCTCAAGGGCTTTCTCTAGAGAGCTGCAGAGCTGCCCCCATCCCCACCCCCGCCTGCAGGGCCCTGACAGTCACCGCCCCCTGCCCAGGCGGCCTCTCCTTGGAAGCATCTTCCCCAGAGGCAGGGAGGAGCCCGCTGGGGCACTGTGGTGGCGGTGGTGGTGCTCACTGCGGCCCCTACTCACAGGCCCAAAGACCAGAACCGGGCTTGCATTCAATAGCTGGGGGCTGCTCAAGTCAGCTCTGGCCCCTTGATGGATAAAGTCTCAGCCACTGACGGTAAACATCTAGGGCGTGGAGACGCACACGTGAAATACAATTGAGAGAAAAACTTGCAGAACGGTAAGTGCACATTGATTACAATGATACAATCTTTTTAAGCCTCAATTCCAGTTTTACCTTCTCCAGGAAGCCCTCCTGGCTCCCCAGCCTGGATGAGGTGCCTTACCTGGCACCTGGAGTGTCTCCCACCACTGCACTTGTCACATCAGCCTACACTCTTCCATGTAGGGCCGTCCCCCCGGCAGACTGTGGATTCAAGGGAAGCCATGTTTCTTCAGTAATCTTGTATCCCCAGGATCTGAGATGCAGTGGGTTCTCAGTTAATGCTTAGCAACTGAACCAAATGAGGACCAGAAGAGAACGTAGAGGAATTTATGAGAATTTAAGAATTTAGTCCACGAGGTTCACCGAAGTCCTGTTTATCTCTGATTTTCTGAGTTCAAGGGAGGTGCTGATGCAGGCTCGTGATCCCTCCTGCCTGAGGAGGGGTCTGCATTCTTCTCTCAGGCACTGTACCTTGCCACGCCACTTTGCTTGTCCACGGTGCAGGCAGGGGTGCTGAGAACCCCAGAACGTCAGCGCTGGAGGGACCTTTGCCGATCGCCTAGGGCCCAGTGGTTCTTGATCTTTTTTCTACCTCCTTTCTGAGGGTCTTTGGAACCTTCGCTGAACCTCTGGGCTCTAAGATGTGGACACCAAACATGCACGGTCGCTGTGGAGAACAGACACGCTGTATCCACAGGGCCACGCGCAGAAGCTCCCAATCAGGTTGGCTGCTTCTCTTACTCATCTGGTCATTTTTCAAGCATCAGAACCCCTACTGCATACCTGGCCCAAATGATTCCCCAGCCTCAGAGAATTCACAGGCTTGGACCTCTGTTCCTGGAGCCTCCCCACCCTGCAGTTTACAGCTGTCTGGTGAGAGCCTGCCTTTGCACATGTGCAGCCCCTCCCATCAGGACCCCCCTCCATCACCTGCGACCACGAACAATCCAAGAGATTTGAAAAAGTACCTCCCACCCCAGCAGATGCAGGTGCCCCCGACTGAGAATTCCCGGCCTAATACACTCTCTCTTTTTAAAGACGAGGAAGCTAGGCCTGTGTGACTTGGCTCTCCCCTGGGCCCAGAGGAGTCTGGGTTGCAGTTGGGATCATATTCCAAAGCATGGCACGGCCCCTCACCTTTCTGGAAAAGCCACCCCCACAAAGGGCACAGAGCCAGCCCTCTGGAACCTGGGTCGGTGCACGTGGTAAAAGTTGGGAGGTGTGGGTACCGCTGGAAAGCCCCACGCAGAAGGCTGGGAGCAGGCAGGCTGCGGAAGAGCCAGCAGAGGGTGGCTCCTGGGGCCACTTGTGCAGAGCACAGCTTGTCCCTGCCAGCTGAGGTGCTGCCTGAGCTGGGTCAGCTGGGCTGCTCTGTTTATACAGGGACACGGACCTTCCGCCCCTCACCCCTTGGAATGTCTGCCTTGAGGCATGCCCAGCGGCAGCCAGCTCTGCTCCATGAGTACAGAGCCGCCCAGGCCCCCGGGCACAAGTGCCAGGCAAGGAGGAACAGGAGTGACACCTCGGGGACAGAGGTCAAAGTGCACACGTTTATTTTCTAGAACAAAGGCTAAAAGAGGCAAGTTTCTTTCATTTTATTTTAAGAAGGACAAAAATTGTTATTAAAACATCTACATTATTATCAAGATACTAGACCTTATGCATATTTAATATTAAAGTGTGGTATTCTTAAATTTTTAATACACAGACATTTTAAAAGGACCATTAAATTGATTACTGCCCAGCTGAGAAATGCAGCATCCCTCTTTGCCCCACCCCAAAGGGACATTCACATCAGGGGCACCTGCTGCCCATCACCATATTCACCATGACGTCTTGTCCCTGCCTGCTGGCAGTGGGGACAGGCTCCTGATTCAATTCTCTGAGCCTCCTGGCAGGGTCACTACTGAAATAATCACCCTTGTCATCAAAG
This sequence comes from Ceratotherium simum simum, assembly GCF_057802395.1. Taxonomy (NCBI): domain Eukaryota; kingdom Metazoa; phylum Chordata; class Mammalia; order Perissodactyla; family Rhinocerotidae; genus Ceratotherium; species Ceratotherium simum. The sequence goes on from NC_141924.1 coordinate 9,222,403, forward strand.
TATACTCCTATCCCTGCCACCCTACTCCTTGCTTCTCAGTCTCTTCCCAGCCCAGGGATCCAGCCTGGCCAGGCCAGGGAGCCCCAGACCCCAAGGGCCCCTGGACGGATTACACATTGAAGAAGAAATATCTGGACTCTAATCCTATTCCTTTGGGTGGGAGACAAACACTGATCATTTTCTTCCCTGAGCACTCCTGCTCTCTCCCCGCTGGGCTGGGGTGGTCTGGAACCCATCAGGCAGAGCTGGGCCCAGGCGGGGCCCCTTCTGCGCCTGCTGCCCAGATCACCTCCAACCCATGGCTCCAGTTTCTGAATCCTTGCAAATGGCCTGATGACCCTGAAAATTCCTCCTAATTACACTAGGATGACTGCATTTTCCTGCCAAATTCTTTATCTGTAGCCCTCATTAGAAGTGATTCCTCGGATACCACACACATATATAATATTATATAGAGCGATATATTTAATACCTGTGTATATATGCATCACGGGGGCGACATATATACACACTAAAAACAAGGCTGGTGACAGACTGCAACACCACGGATCAGGGAAACAAGTGTCATCAACATTCACGGCCACAGCCCCCACCTTGGGTGTGGTCTCTCCTCCCCTCCAGCCAGGCCACCAGCACCCAAACTGCAGTGCTGGCCTGCTGGGGGAAGGGGGCAGGGAGAGGAAAAGATGCATGCCACAATTATCGGGAAAAGGGCAGGCAGTGGCGGCAAGAGGAACAGTGTTCCCTGCAGCCCTGGCGCCCGTCATCACATCATCGCACACTATCAATCCTTGCTGGAGGAGAAATAAGGGGCATTCCATTCTCTCTGTTCCATTCTCACCCCCTCCCCTGACTCCAGCCGTGGTCCCCAGTTCCTTCCGGGGGTCCCCACCATTGTGCCAATGGTGTGGGGCATTCTGGAATGTCTAGGGAACCAGGGGAGGCTGGTCTGCCCACAGCGGGTGGGATGGAGAGGACGGGGTGCACGCAGACGCTTCAGATGAGAGGGATGAGAGAGGGTTTGGTGGGTGGAGGCAAGGACTGGGGGTCAGCTAGGGTCCCAGGCAGCTGGCAGGGCTGGGGATCAGGGAGGGGCTGGGACAGACGGTCATAATTGTATGTCCGGGTCTAGGGGAGAAGGGGGAGAGGACCATGCTGGGTTCCCAGGAAAGAAGGGCTGTGTCCGATCCTGGAATGGCCCATGGTGCCCAGGGTCAAGTCTCCCTTCTCTCCATGTCCCCCAACCACCACCCTGCCCTCCCCCAGCACCTCATGCAGAACCTGAGCCCATGGGTGCCCTGCCTGTTACCACCTTGCCCAAAGCAGGCATGGGGAAGTAACCTTTGCTGCTATACTCCCTACAACCATCCTCAGGAGGGGACTGTCCCTAATAGGGTGCTGAAAGACCAACCCCTGAGCCTCCCTTCCCCAGCCCCTGGTTGGCGCTGCCCGGGACTCTGGCTGCACACGGATTCAGAGACTGTCACATCTCTGCCCAGAGCCCGGAGGCGCCTGTCGATAACCGGCCTTGAGTCTTCTGACCACATTTTGCATCCCAGCTCTACCTCATGCCATGGGCTGGAAACCCCGGGCAAATCACTCCTCCCTTCTAGGCCTCAGTGTTCCTATCTGCAAAATGGGGGTTTGGGCTGGGTCATCACCAAAGGCTCTGAGGATCTACCGTCTACATTCAGTGGCCCATGAGGGAGAGGGGCTGGGCTGGTAGCCTCACTAGAGACAGCCAGACTCCAGAGTCAGCTCCAGAGATGATCCAGCCCAGCCCCTCCCACTCTTCCAACCAGAGGGGAAATTGAGGCCCAAAGGGGAATTGACCAGTACAATGTTTCCAGCTCCATCCTGGGGGCGCATTTTAAAGCTATTGGGGCCTCCTGCCCTCTGCTGTGTCCTAATCTGCCCCCAGGGAGGTGGGGGTAGGGTGAGGGTGGAACAGGGAGAAGGCCCTCCTGCTGCAGGTTCAAGTGGGGACCCCACGCCCCGCAGCCCTGAGCTTTGGGCCCCCTTTAGGAGCAGACAGAAGTTAAAGCTGTAGGCTGAAGCCGGAGGGGTCAGCCAGGCCCCTCCCTCTCCAACCAGGAGAGCCGAAGGCGGGGATTGGGGGAGGGTCTGCCCAGGGTTTCAGCCAGAGGAGGACCCTGGGACTGCTTGGGACTGCAGCTGGTGCACCTGGGTATGCATACTGGAGCGGTGGGGGCAGAGAGGATGGACAGGGCTCCAGGGGGCTGGGGGCTGCCTGACGAGGGCGGCCCCCCACCCCCAGCCCTGGCCCGTCCTGGCCCTTCCGTCAGTCCCTCGGTCCCCACCCCCACCCGACCCTGGAATTTCACCCATGGCCAAGACCTGGCCCTACTCCCCCGTGACGGTGGCAGCAGCAGGGGCTTCTGGGGCGGCACCAGCGGTGTTCCTGTCCTCTTGCAGCAGGAAGTTGTATTTGCCGAAGTCGTCGTCCCGCGGGCAAAGAAGCATGTCCTTGCGGGCCTTGGCCAGCTTCTGCTTCAGCACCTCGCGCCGGTCCAGCCACTCACTGAGCTCCTCCTGCCCGTGAGCGCAGCGGCACTTGTCCCCGTCTGGGCAGGCCTTGCCCTTCTGGAGCCTGTGGGCGGCAGGAGGCTCACTGCCCAGCCCTGTGCCCTTCCCACCACGGCTGCTGGACTTGGGGACGGCCGCTTAACACCCCCCAAGACAAGCCTGTCCCCAGGCAGCTTCAGTCCCGGTAGAAGCTGGCATGTCCTGGCCTTCTCCAGGACTGACCCAGGGCTGCAAAGTAGGGGTCTGGGCAGGTCTGAGCCTCCCTCCAATCCTACCCCGCCCCCATGCCCTCACATCCGGGAGCAGCTGTTTCTGGACACACCTCGCCCTGCATGCCATCTCCAGGCCAAGAGGAGCCAGAGCTAGCCATGCCTCCATCTCCTCAGGCCCCCCAACATGTCCACCCACAGCCTGCCAGGCCCGTCCCATGGCCCTGCCCGCCCGGGAGCACCTGTCGCAGAGCCGGAACTCGCCCATGGGGAAGCGGTAGGCCCAGCCGCTCGCGTCGCTGTCGGACGTGAAGACCTTCTCCTTGTGCTTCTCAGATTGGATGTGCTGCTGCCACTGCTTCTTGCTGTTGCTGTTCTTGCCGCAGAGCCAGCAGTGGTAGCCCATCTGGGGGCACAGCCACCATGGGTGCCCGCTCCCACACCTCTGCCGGCACCACGTGCCCCAGGGAGGCTGAGCCCCTCCCCGAGGCCCCTCCAGGTCCGGCTCAGACCCGGCCCCCAGCGTGTGTGGGGCATTACCATGATGTCGGCGTAGTCCGTGGGCATCTGGATCTGCTTCTCCCCTTCCCGAGAGCTGATGGGGGTCCCTTCCCCTGGCTTCCCTGGGTTGTGTTTCTTCAGCCACATGTCATAGGTCTGCTGCATGTCCAGGACTGGTGGGAAATAGGGGACAGAGTGCCCAGTGAGAAGGGATTCTCCATCCATTCTGCCCCATGACCCCTGCTGGCCTTGGGAGCCGGGGGTATCCTAGGCCCTGTGCTGGGCTGTCCAGTCAACTGCAGACAACCTAGAGGGCGTGGCCTGTGCGATGGGGAAGGCCCGGACGGCAAGGGGGTATGGCAGGGGCACTCGGGCCTGCCGATAAGTCTGGGTGCCCGGCAATGAGGGGAGCCCCGGCCAGGTCCCACCCCACCCGGGCTGCCCACTCACTCTTGTTCTCCTTCATGAACGTCCACATGTCCCTCTCCTCTGGGCTGTGTGCGAAGGAACAGTTCCCCACGTACTGGCACTTGCGGCCGTTCTGCGCGTGGATGCAGAGCTGTGGGCAGTTGTGGGGGGGGGGCCCTGCTGAGTCAGCTGGATTGTGTCCCTGCCCCATGGGCCCCACACCCGAGGTCCAACCGCCACCTGAACCCGACCCCGGCACTCACATCGTATTGCTGTGGGAAGTTGCGAATGGATGGCAGTGGCCTCACTGACACCCATTTCCTCTTGGCCTTGGACATCACCAGAAGGACCCGCCGCTCCTTGGTCCAGCTGCAGGACAGAGCAGGGGGCCAGTCGGGGAGTGCTCAGGGCAGAGCCCAAGCTGTGTGACCTCCACAGAGAGCCCCGGCCTCTTCACTGTGGTGCTCAGTGGGGTCCCGCCCCGCCCGCGCCCCCGCCTGGCCCCACTCACCAGTGCCGCGCCTTGGCACTGCAGTACTTGAGGTCTTTGTCAGGCTCCACCACCTGCCCGTTCCTCCAGCACTGGCCGCACACAAACTTCATCTGCAGGTCAAAGGTGCTGGGCCCATGCGTCCGCGGGGCACCCTGTGGGCAAGAGGAGCTGGTAAAGCCGCAGGCACCAGGGCTTAGGGGTCCGTCATGCAGGTGGCCTCTGGGAGCGTTAGGGCTGCCCAGAGCCCTGGAACAGGTGGGTCCATTACCACTTTCCAGCAGGAAGTGACCCCTCAACTCCAGGCCCCATGGCGTCTCAGTGTGGGAGCCAGACCTGGGACGGGGCTCCTGACTCCTGATCAAGTGCTCTCCGCCTTATCTGGGTAGTCCCCACGGGCCTGCACTGTAGAACTGCTGGCATTTCCCTGGACACAGCATGTGACCTCATACCTCCCTGCTGTTGCACATGCTGTTCCCTCTCCCTAGAATGCCCCTCCTCTGTTCTTCATCAGGCTTGTTCTAGAAACTTTCAAAATTTAGCTCAAGTACCACCTCCTCCAGAAAGCCTTCTCTGGAGCTCTCCTAAGTAGCAGCTGCCCATCCTATGAGCTCCCATAGTACCTGAACTACCTGATGTTGATAGACTCATCTAGTTATGAGGGCTGGGCCTGGTGGAGAGCAGGGCCAAAAAGGTGGGAAGCCACTTTCAGGGAGTGGGGCTGGAAGAGGCTGCCTGGGACGATGGGACAGACCTCTGGGCAGCCCTGGACTTTCTAAGACCCCACCATGTTCATTCCCCATCCTCTGCCCCAGCCTCTCCTTTGCAGGCAGGAGGGCATGCTCTTCTGCACCCCTGGGATAGGGTGGGGGTGAGAGGTGGGAAAAGTGCCCACTCAGCCTATCTCCTGCCACCTTCACCCCCCTCATCCAGCTATGTTGGCTAACCTGCTGTCCCTCCCATTAGCTGGAGCATCCCCGTCCTCCCTGGAGCCTCAGATGTGGGGTCACCCTCTGGACAGCCCTCTCTCCTCCAGGTTGGGGGGGTCCGTGTCCCCTGCCATGGGAGCACCCCTGTGTCCCTGGCACTGCCTGGCCCAGGGCTTGCCCTGGAGCAGGAAGGGGCTCTGTCCTTGCTGCTTGTTGACTGATCCTGGCCTGGTGCTAGGGGACTGGCAGCCTGGCTCAGCTTCAGGTCAACAAACACATCATCCCCAAAACGAGGTAGAATCGCGCCTTTGTAACCAGGACACGGCCTGTGCTAAAGCGGGCAGGAGGTGTGTCCACATCACTCCTGATTTTTAGGTGTTCCACTGGATTCCCACAGAAGCGTGAGAGGACACATGTCACAGTTGAGGGAAGTGGGGCCCAGAGGGGCTTCACCATGCCAGTTCACTGAACTTCCCTTTTCACAACCGCACAGTTTCCTGGCTCCTCGCCGCAGCCCTGGGGGCAGACGGGATAATTCCCATTTGACTGAGCAGAAACAGAGGCTCACACAGGTTGCTAACCCACCCCCGAGTAAGTGGCCTGAAGACAGGGACCTGGCGTGAGGCAGGTGCTCGTGCTTCTTTGTGGGATGGCACAGCTGCGCCATGGGCACGGGCCAGAGCAGCTTTTTCCCTGGCATTCCATGCTCGGCCTCACAATGCCACGGGCCCCGCCCTCTGAGGGCAGGCAAGCAAGACACCTCATGCCTGGGCCATGGCCAGGCCTGGCACAGAAGCCCTGTTCCTGCACCAGGCCCGAGAGTGGCATTTTGGCTAGGCAGAGGGGGCCCCTGGCAGCAAGAGGGGGTTGAAGCCCGTCACGGCACCCTCAGGCAGCTAGGCCTGCACCCGTTCCCGGGGACCCCAGCAGCAGCCCTGGGCAGGATGAGGGGGGCTCACAGGGATAAGAGGTGGCGAGGACTCAGTGTTCTCTCTTTAGAAGATGACAGTGCAGGTCCAGCCTGAGCCCCTCACTGCTTCCCAGACCGGCTCCTGGCCAGGAGCAAAAATAAACCACAAAGGGGGGAGAGAGAGGGAAAAAAAGGACAGGAGAGGGACAGAGAACAACCAGGAACGAAGGGACCAGGGAGACAGAGGGAAGACCCAAGCGGGCTGGGCAGCCCTGGGGACAGCCTGGCCATGGCCCACCCCACCAGCCAGCCTGCCCTGCTTCCTGGCTCACTGCCACACCCAGGTTGGCCTCAGGAGGGGCCAGGGCCCAGCCTTCTCCCAAGTTGATCAGTGGCTGGGACCGGCATGGTGAAGGGTCGTTCCTCACGTGTGGAGGGCACGGAGGCCTCACTTCCCACTCACTGTCTCCTGGGCCCTGAGACTATCCCTTCTGTCCCCACTGTCATCTAAGCTTACAATGATCCCTACCTCCTGGGGAGGGTATGAGGATCAGCAATGGCAGGGGGCAGCTCCTGTGAGCCTCACACCCACCCTGGGAGACGGCAGGCAGGATTATGATCCCCATGGTATGGATGAGGAAGCCTCGGGGGTGACGGGAATGGTGCTGGGAATGGTGCAAGGTAGGGAGGGAGCAGAGCGAGCTCTAGACAAGATGTCAAAGAACCTGGGATTTACTCCCCTAAGTGTACTCCTGGGCAAGTCTCTAGCATGCTCTGAGCCTCAGTTTCCCCATCTGCAAATGCCACAAAGTGACAGCTCACTTCTTCAGGACCAGGGTGAGGATCCAGAGGGATGGGAGATGATACAATCAGCAGGTGAAAAGTTTGAGAAATACCAAGATATTTACATGGTCTCAAAGTATCTCCCCAGAAGATATTTATTAATTACAAAGAGGACAAATACAACTTTATAGGAGAGAAACCTTTACAGTGCAGGCACCTTTAATCAAGTTATTACCAGTAAAGGAACAAATCGAGATGATGTGCCTCCCAATGAGTGAATTGAGAAGAACATATCATCTCTGTGGTTTGAGGAACCATCAGACAATCCCAAATGGATGGCCTTTTACAAAACAACTGGCTCTTCAAAAACGTCAATGTCATGAAAGACAGAAACTGAGGAACTACTCTAGATGAAAGGAGACTAAAGAGACACAATAAATGAATGCAGTGTGTTACCTGGGATTTGGGGACAATTCACAAAATCTGAGTAGTACACCATAATCTGAATAATTACACCAATGTTCATTTTGTGATGTTGATAATTACATTGTGGTTATTATGTAAGAGAGTCTCCTTATTTTTAGGAAATACACACTGAAGTAAATATTTAGGGGTAATGGGGCATCCTGTCTGAAACTTACTCTCAAATGGTTCAGAAAAAAGTGTGTATATTTCTGTATGTGAGTGTGGAATGTGGTAAAATGTTAATATCTGGGGAAGCCAGAAAAGGGTACACATGAATTCTTTGTACACTTCTTACAATTTGCTCATAAGTCTGAAAATTATGTCTGAGTAAAGGTTTGGGGGACGGCCCTCGTGGGGCCTGATCCCACCCCCAGTGCCAAGCCGGGGCCTTACCAAGCTGCTGCTGGCCTTCCCTGCATGGGCCTCCATCTGCTGCCAGTATTTCTTGGATTCCTGGACAATGTCTTCGTGGGTCATGCCTGGGGAGGGCAGGAACGGACATGGGTGTCCCTGAAGGGGCTCAGCAAGGAGAAAGGCAAGGGATCTGTGACGGGCCAGTGCCACCCTCAGGCCCAGGCAGAGGAGCCCCATCCCCCAGTAAGGTCCTGCCACGGAAAGCTGTGGGGGTTCAGGGAAACCACTCATCCTCTCTGGGCCTGTTGTTGATCTGCAACTGGGGACAGAGGCCTGCTCCAAGCCCTCACAGGGACTGAGAGGAGAAAACGTAGCCAAGGGTAGGAAAACGCAGGAGAATGACGTCGGCTCTGCAGCATGGCATGGTGACCCCTGCCCCCAGGTCAGTGCCCCTGTCTCTTCCTTAACCCCTACCTCTTTTAGTGGGGCCTCAAGCCTAACCCCCACTTGGCAGCCGCTAGCCCTCCAGTTCTCGGGGCTCCATGCCTGGCCCAGCCCACCAGCCCATCACTGAGGGGCCACGGCTCTTCACTGCCAGCCGGCAAACAGCCAACACCCAAGCCTGGTGGCCTGGTCTGAGGGCTGACCCTGAGCGCACCCTCTGAGGTGCAGCTTGGAGCTTCCTCCATGAAGCTGCCCTCCTCCCAATCCCCTCCCCCTTCTAGTCCCTTTCCCAGAACTGATTTCGTTTTTGACCTTGTCCTAGGGATACTATTCCATGGCGGCTGCTCGTCATCAGGGCTTACTCTACGCCAGGCACTCTGCTTGACATCCATTTTTTTGCTGATTCCCAAATATGTGTGTCCAGCCCAGATCTCTCCTGTGAATTCCAGACTCCCACATCTGGCTGCCTGCCCATCTCCACTTCCAACAGGCAGCTCAGAACCCCCATGGTCCCCACTGAACCCTGATGTGACCCCTCAAACCTGTTCCTCCTTCAGCCTCTCCTTCCCAGAACATGGCAATGCCATTCCTCCAGTTACTCTGGTCAAAAACCTTGGAGTCGACCTTGACCTTGATCAACAACTCCTGTTGGCTCCACCATCAAAATCCACCCAGAATCTCATCACTCCTTCCACCTCCACCGCTGCCAGCCTGGTCTTCCTCCACCCGTCCCCGCCCCTCTATTCTCCACCCGGCAGCCAGAGCAACTTTTTAAAAATATTGATCAGATCATAAAACTCCACCCACATAAAACTTTCCAGACTCTGCACATCGTATTTAGAACAATCCCAACTATTTCTATTTATGACTTACAGACTTGTACACACTCCGGTCCCTGCCCACCTCTCAGGCCTCATCTCTGACACGCCCCCTGCCCCACTCTGCCCGATGCACTAAGCTGCCCTGCCCTCACAGACAGTCTTTTTGTATCAAGCTTGCTCCTACCTCAAGGCCTCCAGCCTTGCTGTTCCCTCTGCCTGGAATACGCTTCCCACCCTTCCCTGCTCAAATGCCACCTCCTCAGAGAGGCCTCCTCTGACCATCTTACCCCAAATGCCCCTACCCTGAGTGCCTCTCCATCCTACTGCTCTGCTTTTCTTTCCTCCCAGCACTGGGGCACATCTGAAATTATATCACCCTATTTCATCCACTCGAGAGGACATCTATTGTGAGATGCACCATTATTTCATCTTACACACACACAGAAGAAATGCTGCTAATTCAATTATGACATGCAGTGGAGGAGAATGTGCATCCGAGAATAGATGGAGTACAGGATTTATTAACTACGTGTCATGCTGCCTGCCTTGGCCTCACTCACAGATATCAGATGTTCTCTGAGAGCAAGGACCTTGGGCAGGTCTTGCTCAGTCCCTGACACAGAGCAGGTGCTCAGTGAAACCCTGACTGATGAATGAATGAGCGAGTGAGTGAACAGCTTTCATTCTTCTTAACCCTGAGACAGAGATTACGATCGCCATTTCACAGATGAGCGAACGGAGGCTCAGCAAGGGGAAGTGACCTGCTGACGCCCACCCTGGAAGCCAGTGGAGCAGGAGCCCGGCTCTGCCTCCCTCTCCCTTCTCCATGCGTGCTCCTGGCAGTGCCCGCACAGGGATAAACCCAGGATCTTCCAGGCCTGGAAGCTCCCTGAGAGCAGAGCCTTTGCAACCTCTGTGACGTCTAGGGGTCTAGGAAGCACCGGCTCCTCCCCGGCAGCCCCTCCCCCAGTCACTGCCCTCCTCTGCACTCCTGAAGGTCCCTCCACCACCTCCATCGGCCCAGGCCCGACCCCCTTGGCCAGTTCCATGCCTCCCCTTCACCTGTGCCTGCCCGGCCGCGCACCTGAGTATTGCTGCAGCAGCCAGACCTTGAGCTCGATGAAGCTGTGCGCGAAGTGGCAGCTGTCCTCGCGCAGGCAGCCGTAGCGCACCTCGTGACGGCACACGTCGAACTGGAAGTGCTCCTGAAACTGGCGGATCTTGGAGTACTTGAGGGAGGTGGAGCGGACGATGTGCACCAGGCACCTGGCGGGCAGGGGGCGGGGGGCACCATGCGGTCTGCAGCCCCCAACCCTCCCCCACCACGCCTAGTAGGGCCACTCTCCCCCAGTGCCGGGCAAGCCTGAGGGGAGGTGCTTCTCCCGGGTGCCTCCTGCCCTGTTAACCGTTTCTAGAACCCGATGGCACAGTAGGTAAGAGGTGGGGGTCCTACACTCAGGCAGTCCTGGGTTTGAGTCCCAGCTGTGTGCCCTCCTCTGGCCTCAATCTGGGGCCAGCTCAAAGAAAGCTGCCAGCAGGAGGAGGGCACCAGGTCCCACTGGCCACGAGGCTGGGAGAAGGGAGTGTCCGTGGGTGGGAGAAGGGGCATTTCCCTCAGGTTCCCCAGCTTGATGCTCCAACACTGGTCCTGTACCCAGAGAAATACTAATCAAGCACCTCCTCTGGGCCAGGAATTTTAATTACCCTCACAGCAACCCTAGGAGATTGGGATCATCATCAACTTTACAGATGAGGAAACCAAGGGTCATAGTGGCCAGAAGACATCAAACAGGCCATTGCCCAGACTGGGATTTGGACCCCAGTCTGTCTGACTCCAGGGCCTGGACTCCATCATCCATACTGGGACAGAGCCAAGGGGAGTCAGAGGGAACAAAGGTGGGTCCAGGCCTGCCCCAGCCCCTCCCCGTCACTGTCTGACGCCGATGTCATGACAGTGGAGGGCATGAGACAGGAGTCAGGGATGTGGCCTCCCACTTGCCAGCTGAGTAAGCTACTTCCGAGCCTCGGCTTTCTCATCAGTACAAAAGACAGTAACTCCACCCTCACAGAACTGCAGAAATTATCATAATTCCAAGAGAAGCTTGGAATACAGTAGATGCTTAATAAATATGGTCCTGTCCGTTCCAGGTGGATTCTGGATCTGAGTCCCAAATTCTGCCCCTTGCCTTGACACCCCAGGTCTACCCTCTGGCCTCAGCTGCTCCCCAGGCATCTGAGCTGCCCCAGGGTGTCCCCTCCATGGCCCCCAGCCCCGGCCTGGGCTCAGGTCCCACTCACTTGTTGTTGTAGAAGCTGTGCTTGGCAGCCAAGTTGGAGCAGACAGATGGAGAGTCCTTGGTGCCTTTGCTGATGATCCGGGGTTTACTGTCAAAGCAGATCTGTCCAGGGAGAGGCTGGGCTGGGACCTGGCATGGCTACCAGGGAGGGACAGACTGGGTCCCTGCAAGCTCTGCTCTTCGTCGGGGGAGTGAGGAAGGGAATCCCAGGGTCTGCGGCCCCCGCCTCTCTGGCTCTAACTCACAGATGACCTGGGCCTTGGCTCTCTGATCCCATCACTCCACATGCCTGGGGCAGGGGTCACTCCATGTCTCTGAGCCTCAGTCTCCTCAACTGTAAATTGGGGATAACGACACCTGCTCTGTCCCATAGGTTCACTGTGAAGCTCAAAAAGGATATAATGGAACTGCAGGTGCTTTGTAAAGTACATGCAGCCACCTGGCTGTGAGTGAGTGGGCAGTCAGCCCTGAAGGGAGTGGGCAGTCCACCTGCTCCAAGAGTCAGAGGGAAGGGCTGACTGTGCAATGGATCAGGGTTGGGCTGAGCTGCACCAAACCCTGCCAGCAACCCGGACCCAGAGCTCTCAGTCCACGGAGATGGACCTGACATTGTCTCTGACCTCATCCCCCTGGGTGGGGAGGCAGGGGGCTGGCAGGGTCTTCTGTGACAGCTCTGGGGAGGGAACTGACAACAGCTTGGTGGAGCTGCTCGGATCACAGCTGAGCCTCAGAGGGCCTGGGAGGCCTCCAGAGACAGGGCACAGCCTGGACACGGGCAGGGAAGGGGGCAGGAAGGTGCAGTGGGCATTGAAGCCAGGCATAGCTGGAGGAGGCGTGGGGGCGTCGGGATGAGTAGAGCACCTGGCACTGAGCCTGGCCTGTGACGGCCGTAAGAGCAGGTGTGATTATTTCTCTGGCCTCAGTTCCTGCCTCTGCAAAACGAGGGGGGTGGATAGGATCTGGGCTCTCGCACCATAGGATCCTATGGGCCTAACTTTCTGACAGTCCAAGGACCTACTGATTCTAAGATCAGGCCTCCCAAACCCACAGGCTCCAGGACTGCCATTCCACCATGGAATATGCCACAGAGCCCCCTCCGCTGGCCCCATCTGTGCCATGGACTGTGGAGGTGACAGGTGGGGGCTGGGGGAGGGCGGGCAGGTACCTCACAGAGGAAAGTGAAGATGCCCTGGTGCTCCTTAAGGAGCTTGGCTATGGTGAGGCTGCCACGCTTGACGCCCCCCAGCGGGTCAAAGAGCAGGTCACGGTTGAGGGTGCCCTTCCGCTCCTCGGTCCACACGTCGATCTCCTCCTGATGGTAGGCGAAGGTGCAGTTATCCCCGTACTTACAGTCCTGCTTGTTAATCATGTCTGCAAAGAGGCAACAGGACACACGTTCCGCCAGGCGGGATGGCAGCCCGCAGCGCCCCCAGGCCCACCGCTGTGGCTGGAGGGGCCAGCCACCACCCGGCGGGGCTCGGGCTCATCTCCCACATGGTGGGGTGGTGGCCTGCTGACCTCGAGGACTTAAGAGAGGTGAACAGCAGAGTTTGGAGAAAGCCCTTCCCAGGCCAGGCCCCTTCTTTGCTCTACACCTGGGTGTGTGCGGGGGGTATCCGCATGTTCATCAGCAAAGCATGGCAGCCATCCCGGCTCCACCACCCCACGGGGCTGCCTTGTGCAGGTCAGGCAAGACGAGGGTGTGAAAAGGGCTTTGTGGAAGTATACAAGACTCTAAATAAACACAAAGGATTTTATTATTATTATTCACCAGGAAAATACCACTGGTTAAGGGTGGGGGCGTTGGAGTCCGGCAGACTCAGGCTGGATTCCTGTCATTTCTGAGCCTCAGCTGTCTGTCTCATACGCAAAGCACATGGGTTGTTATGGGGATTAAGTGAAATAACAAATAAAATTCCTGGGGGCCAGGGAGCTGGGAGGGCAGCAGGCTCACAACCCGGAGACCTGCCATTTCTCGGGGGTGAGAACTGTTTTTCTTTCTCTCGAGAGCCTCCCTCACACTCTTTCTAAACTGCCCCACCCCATCCCTCTGCCAGGCCACAGGTACACACGGCCGAGCGGGCCAGATGCCGGTGATCACCACAGACTGTTCTGTGTGTAACCAGCTCTGCACCCAGGGGAAGCCCTGCAGGGAAGGGCTCTGGAGATCCAGCCGCTGCCTGAGGAGGAGCAGAGGATGACCAAGTTAAAGGGCACAGCACGTGCAAAGGAGCCAGGGTTCAGTGTATTTGTGGAATGGTTAGGGCAGACTTATAGGCCTCGTAGAACTTGGACTTCATCCACACTGGCTGGGGAATGGCTGACAGAGGCCTTCAGGCCCAGCAGTGATAAGGCCTTAAGATCCTGCTGGGAGGACAAAGAGTTGGTCCAGAAAGCCTGGGTGGGCTGCTGCCACCAGCTGGGTTGGGGGACAGAGGCGGAGCCTGGGGAGGGCTCCTGAAGCCTCAGTTCCCTCACTCAGAGTTGTTGCGAGCATGGGTGATGGTGGGTACAAATGGGCAACACTATAAAGGGCCTCACAATATCACGACTGGACATGGATTGCCTTGTAGACTGCACCAAGACGCTTGGCTGGGGAACAGGTGAAAGCATATAAGGTACCTGACAAATGGCCGTTAAATATCGACCAAACTGACAGGAACCAGAAGTGAGGACAAGGACAACGGCATCATGATTTTTAAAAGCTAGTCTTTATCGAGCCCTTACTATGAGCCAGTTTTAAAGGCTTTACATGGATTCTCTCCACGTCCTTCCAACAGCCCTTTGGGACCTGCAGCAGTGACAGAAACTAGCTCTCCATGAACTGTCTGACCCTCACGCTGGAGAGCACAGGCCGCCATATGTAACATCCCGAATGTTCCCGCCAGTCTAGGGAGCTGGTCAGGGTAGGAGATGCTCACTCTGACGTGGGATTCATCCTCGGTGACCCACACCTGCGCTGTCTACCTCTGTCTCCCTGTGATGAGGAGCAGAGCAGCGGCTGGGCGAGAAGAGCTGGGCCCTGCTGTGTTGCCCGCCCCTGCCGCAGCCCACCCACCTTTGCACAGGTAGTAGGAGCCCACGAAGCTGGTCTTAGTGGGCCGGGGCCGGATCCGCTTCCAGGTCTGGTCCTCGGAGCTGCGGAGCCGGCCAAGCAGGATGTCCCGCTTGCATTTGTGCTCAAGGCCCTCACGGTAGGTGTAGTCGCCTGCCCTGGGGCCTGTGGGTACAGGGTGGATGGGGACTGTGATGCCGGAAGCAGAACTGAAGAGTGACAGCTAACGGGCCCAAGCAGTCGGAACTGGCCCCTCTGCCTGAAAACCTCCCTCCCTTGCCTGGGCTTCCCGCCAGCTCTGCCTTCTGCTCCCTGGAGACAGGGGGCCCGCGTTGAGCCAGTTCTCAGCTCCATAGCCTTTCCACCACCACCACGACTCTCCAGTGAGCCTGACCACGTCAGCGTTTCCCTACAACGAACTATGAAGACAGTACTTGACAGAGAGCAGGCCCCGACAAGAGCCTGCCCTCTCCTCCTGCTCCGGAATGGCACTGCCCAGATTTATTCTCCCTCTCCTTCCCCTTCCCTTTCTCTCTTTCCTGCTCCTCTCAAATCTTCTGACCAAGGGCCTCCTCTCCCCTGACAAAGGGGTGGGGCGATCTCCTCAAAGAGACCAAGAGGAAATGGCCCTTGTGGGGACCCCATGTGATCCAGCTGTGCCTGAACCAAGTGTATACCACTTCATGGGGTGTTAGTCTGCCTCCCCAAGGCAGGGGGCAACGGGCATGTGGACTGGGGAGGCAGTCTGTGGTCCATGCAAGGAAAAACTTCCTCATGGGCACAGCCACCCAACAAGATGGCATCCTGTTCCCCGCCCACAGGAGCTTTGGGGGCATGACTCTCAGTCATGACACGTATGTGGGGTGACACGTATGTGGCAGGGGGGACGACGGGGCAGTCCTGCAGTGGGTGGACGACAGCAACCAGATGACCTCTAAGGTCCTGTTAACTTCAACACCCCTGAGATGGAGAATTCTAGATGCTAAGACTTTTATTTTTTAATTTTTTATGAGGAAGATTAACCCTGAGCTAATACCCAATGCCAATCCTCCTCTTTTTGCCGAGGAAGATTGGCCCTGGGCTAACATCCGTGCTCATCTTCCTCTACTTTATATGAGACGCCGCCACAGCATGGCTTGACAAGCGGTGCATCGGTGTGCGCCGGGGATCTGAACCTGCGAACCCCGGGCTGCTGAAGCGGAGGGCGTGCACTTAACCACTATGCCACCGGGCCAGCCCGAAGATGCTAAGACTTTTAACCCTGGGATCCCAAGAGAATATCATTCTAAAACTTCAGGACTGTGGGATTCTGGCAAATGAGATGCTGTGAGTCTTAAGAGTCTAGAATTCTGAGATTCTAGGTGTGCTGAAAATTGTCTACCAACATTGGGCATCTATTCTGAACTGCTTCTATAGTCCCCTTGGATTCTGGGGGCTGGGAGCCTAGGAACTACATTTCCCAGACTCCTCTGCCAACTGAGTTCTGGGCAAGGGTTGAATTTACCAGTGAGATGCACTCAGGTGCGAGGTGGACCCAGAGGTGGAGTGTGGAGGCAGGTGCAGGCTGCATTTCCTCTGGTAGATGTGTTTTTGCAGCAGCCAGCTGGACTTGCCTTCCACGGGCAGGTACCAGCCTCCGGGCTGAGGGGCGGCCATGCTACTGGCCAGGAGTTCTGGCAGCCCCAACCTCTGCATGAGAGCAGCACCACCCAACTTCGGGTCCTTGCCTTGCGGAGGAGTAGCCTACAGGCCCAGCGGAGCCTCCTGGCTTCCACTCCTCCAGCCTTTCCAGCAGTTTTGAAAGCCCCCAACTCTCATGTTATGTCCCTATCTGCTCAAAATACCTGGAGGGGATTCTGTTTGCCCACTTATCTCTGACTGGAACACTAGGATTCTGTCTTTCTGGGATTCTATGCTCCTGAGATTCCTGGCATCTCTGGGCAGAGGGGTGCAGTACAAAGGGGTGACATTACCTGTTTTGGGGTAGCACAGCTGGCAGGCCTGCTTGAACTCGTGGGTGGCAGCCAAGGGGTTCTTGATCAGCAAGGCGGTGTTGGGCATGGAGGGCTCTGGCTGTGACAGGAGGAGGTTGGCCATCTTGGGCACTGGACGATGGCTGGAGCCACCTGGGCCAGCCTGGGCACCAGAGGTGGGGGGAGCTTTATGACCCCCCCATCCCACCCAAGAGCAGAACTGTAGCCCAGGACCTTCCCTCTTCCTCTACCCTCCCAGCCGGGGAAGCTCCTTGTAACATGAACCAAGAATCCAGAATATCAGGACCTAGTGGGGGTGCATGGGTGACAGTGATCTTGGCCCAGAACCTTTCCTTGGTTGAAAACCCAGTAGGAAAGCAGAGAAAGAGGAGTGGCCCAGACTGGGGCTTAGGTACATGCCCTCCCTCACCCACTATCTCCCAAGCCCCGAAGGCATCAGCAGATGGGGAAGAAGGCAAGACTCAGAGAGGTTTAGTGACTTCCCTGGAGCCACACAGCTACTGTCTAGGCTGAGGCCAGAGTCAGGCCGCCTAACTTCTAGTCAAGTGCTCTCCTCAACTCAGAACCTGGCTGAGTCCCAAGACCAGGGATGTTACTAACCCTGGAGAAGTTACTTAACCCCTCTGAACCTCGATGTCCTCTTCTGTCAGACACGTGGCTCAGTTTGGAAAGGGTAGGAAGAGACCATCTCTGGCCCATCTGCTCTGAGGGGGCCCCTCCTTGGCTTCCTTGGGGGGTGCAGCACCTTATACCACACGGAGGGCTCACCCCCTACTCTGGAGCCCGCAACCACTTTCCTTCCACTCCCGGGAGGGCAGGAGGTGCCTGGTCACTCACCGAGGAGGCTGGTTTCTGAGTACTGCTGGAGGGACGATGGTCCTGTGAGTTGGTCTCCTCTGTAAGGAGAAGACACGGGGTCACGTGCCCTGCTCTGAAGGGCATGAGGGGCCCTCTGAGGACTGTTTACTGTGTATTTCCAACTTGGAGAAGCCGCCTAGGCCACACGTCCTCTCCTGTTTCTGCTGATCCTGACTCTACCCCACGGCCACTCCCGGGGACAGAGAAGTGTCCCAGCCTGAGCATGTCCACTCTGTGCTTACACCTTCCGCAGCCCCCGCTGCCCCTGGGAGGAAGCCCAAACTCCTCAGCCTGGCTCCCAGGATCTCTGAGACCAGCTTCAGGTCTGCAAGGCCCCCAACCAGCCCTCCCCTCTGACCAACGGCTCGGTTCATCTGCCAGCCCCTCCACCACAAAGGCCTGGGTCACACTGCTGCCTCTGCCCGCAGATGGCCTTCTCCTTCAACACCCCACTCAGCCATCACCTCCTCCAGGAAGTCTCCCTGGGCTCAGAGGCTGAGTAAAGCCGTCTGTGCTCCTGCAGCCCCATGAATCTCCCTCAGCCAGGAGCGCCTTGGGCTAGGTCTGACTGTCATAAAGCCAGTCCTGCAAGGGCCTAGATGGGTCTGTTTCCTCTCTGGGTCCCTGGGCCCCAGCTCAGAGTGGTGTTGACGGAACCCATAGCCTTGCATCCCTTCCCCCAGCCTCAGGATCATCCCTCTGGGACTCCACCAGCCTAGCAACCCCAGGGCCCAGAGAGAAAACCCACAGAGGCAGAGAGTACCAGACTGCAAGTCTGGAGTCCTGGACTGTCCCAGCCCTGCTGTTTGATCTTGCACAAGACACCCAGACCCTCACGAGCACTGCAGGAGACACAGCAACTCATAAGAAGTGGTCCCGGACCACGCAGGGGTGGAAGGGCCTGGACTTTGGCAAAACAGAGCTGTAATTCCAACTCCATTCTCCAGAGACTGGAGATGTAACAGCACTTTGCAAACTGTCAATGGGGTGGGGGATGAAGGTGCCACCGGGCCTCACCCATGAAGGAGTTGGGCTTGTCCAGAGAGCCACGAGTCGACGACCCAAAGCTGTCAAGGGCATCCAGCCGGGTCTCCGAGTACGGCAGCAGGTCCAGGGAGTCCAGTGTGGAGCCTGGGGGGTCGAGGGCATCCAGCACAGAGGCAGCCAGCTTCTTGGAGGGGTCCATGACAAGACCAAAGGAGGCAGGGGGCAGTGGGCTGGAAACAGGGATGGAGCCACCCACCACAGGTGGCAGCAGCGGGGTCCCGCCGGGGAACACGGGTATCAGCTGGGGCAACTCGCTGGGCACGCTGCTGCCGGGCAGGCCACCCTGGACCAGAGACTGAGAAGTGGGGAACGGAGGGAGGGGTTGGAGGAGAACTTGACCGCCAGGCCTGGGCATAATTGGGTACTGTGGGCCCCAGGCAAGCTGACCGCTCTGTGCCTCAGCCCCGACCTGTCCCACTGGGTGGAGCCAGGGATCTTTACAGTCCCTTCTGGTTGCACATTCTGTAGCTCCATGTTTCTATCCTGAGCACGTCCCTTCTCCTCCCAAGGCCTCCGTTTCCCCAACTGTGACATGGGATGGGGTCTCCCCCCGCCCCTCCGGGACATGAGGATGAACGTGATAGGGTCCCAGGTGGGAGAGGGATTCAGGGGAGCAGGAGGCAGCAGCATGGCTCACCAGTGAGTCCAGGAGGGTGTCCAGCTCTGGACCAAAGACGTCCCCGTCGGAGAAGTCGTCTAGGCTCTCGGTGCTGGGGAGGGCCCTGCTGCTGCTGTCCAGGGGGGCCAGCAGGTCCAGAACATGAGGGAACAGGGGCATCATCGGGGTAGAGGGGAGGGGGGCCGGGGAGCCTCGCAGGTCCACATAGCACTCTGTGGATGGAGGGGTGGGCTCAGTAGCCGCAGGAAGGTCCTCATCCAACACCTTCCCGCCTTTCCTCAGCGCCTGCCAGGAAGGCCGCCTGTCCCGTTGGCCTGACCCCACTGGTGGAGGCTCCGTTGCAGTGCAGGAAGGCCACCGCCGTGCGGGAGAAGGTCCCTCAGTCCTACAATATCTCCCCGATGGGCCCGGCTCAGAGCCTGGATATCCCACCTCTGGGGTAAGCAAGGCCCTCTCGAAGGGCTTGAGTGGAGGACCAGCACTACCCCACTGTGAGACACCCCCGCCCTCCCAGGCGGGGGAGATGCGCTCTCCTTCCTAAGTGTTTTCCTAAACCCACTATTTTCTTTCATGCTTCAGGGAGTCCCCAGGGCAGAGGCTGGGAGGGGCTAGACTCGTCTGACTTTCCAGGGGTCTTGGGAAGGAGGGTCTGAGCCCTCCCTGGGGCCCCATCTCCACCCCGTCCCCTTGCATCAGGGACACTACCTGTTTCGATGTCATCTATAGACCCCAATCCATTGGAAGTTCCCTGTGGAGAGGAAGGACATGGCAGGTCAGGCAGACGTGGGCTGGGAAGGCCATGGTGCCCGGCACTCAGGGCCCCGGGCCCCTCCCCAAGTGACTTCTGCTGATATTAACCACAGGGCTGGACAGGCCAGGCTGGGAGGCAGGGGGGGTGGGGTCAGACAACCCTCCCATCTGCCCCTCATCCTCGCGGGAAGTGCCCTCTGAGCCTTGGTTTCCTCACCCGTCACAGGATAGGGGCCATACCCTGGGGAGGGTGGCAAGGGTTTTACCAAGTCCTCCGCACATTGTGCCACACAATAGTTTACAGCTCAAAGACAAAAGTGCCACTCTCTGAATCACCAGTGTCCCCTTCCCCAATTACAGCCTCAGGCCAACAGGCCAGGTGGGATCCCACTGCTACCTGTGGACCTTCTGTTGGAGGAAAAGGCGGGTCGAGCTTGCTCTGTGGTCTTGCCAAGCTCCTCACCCTCTCTGGGCCTGTTTCCTAACTCATAAAGTGAGGATGACGCAGTCATCCACCTCCCAGGACTGTTATAAGGATGAAATCACCTGACATTTGTACAGAGCTTAGAACAGTGCCTGACACACAGGAAGAGCATTACATGTGTGTTAAATATGTAGCATAAAAATTTAAATCCAAGCTATCACGAGGTTGGCCTGGGTGACCTGGGTGTTCTGATTCACCAGCCTCCGTGTTCCATCCCCATGGACTTGCCTGGCTCACATCCACCTCCGGGCTGTGGCCCGAGTCACTCCTCAAGCCTGGCACATCCTCCCCTTCTCTAAGGCCTGCACTGTCCAGGTACAGTCCTCCTTCCCTGTTGAGGCCCTGGGTGACCCATCTCCTCTGTGCCCCAGGGAGGCTGGTAGGAGGACCAGACCCTCACTGCTAGCCACCCCATCCCATGGATCAGCAGGAGCAGCAACAGCAACAAGATTTATCCAGCGCCCTGCCTCACACCAGGCCCAGGCCAGCACTTCACACCCCGTCGAGTTTAGCCCTTGGTCCAGGCGCCCTGCAAGGTGCTGTCCCTTGGCAGAGATATTGGTCCAGAGAAGCTGCCACTCACAGTCAGAGTGTCTGTCTGACTCGGGAGCCTGCCCTGACCCCATCCCCTCGGCCTGTGCACTCCCCACCCCACCGGCACAGAGCACTTCCTTCTCACACCCTGAGCCTGTCCCAGGCACACAGCAAAGACGTGCAGCTCAGTCTCCAGGGCGTGTGTGGCCGTCACAGACAAGCTGCAGAAACCAAGGCCATCACGCAGGATCAGAGAGCTGCTCCTCTCCCGGTAAGTAGATATAATATTCGAGGGGAGAAAATAAGTGCCAGATAACCATCTCTAGGAACACCTGTGTTTCTCCCTGCCCAGCGCTATCTACGGGCCCCCAAGACAGTCACCCTCTCAGCCCCCTGCCCATCACCTGGCCCCAGCCCAGCTCTCCAGGCTCATCTCTGCCCCCTTCCTGCTGATGACACTCATTGAGCACCGCAGGTTCATGGGGCACCCCCTCTCTGGAGGCGCTGTGCTAGGAGCTTTCACGTGTGACCCACTGTGATCCTACAACCACCACGAGATGGCAGGTACCAGCACATCTCTAAGAGGTGGAGGGGCCACCTCAGACAAGGGGTGCACTCAGAATCTGAACCAGGGGCCGGCCCGGTGGCGCAGCGGTTAAGTGCACACGCTCCACTTCCGTGGCCTGGGGTTTGCAGGTTCGGATCCCAGGCGCGCACCAATGCACCGCATGTCAAGCCATGCTGTGGCGGCGTCCCATATAAAGCGGAGGAAGATGGGCACTGATGTTAGCCCAGGGCCAGTCTTCCTCAGCAAAAAGAGGAGGATTGGCTTGGATGTTAGTTCAGGGTTGGTCTTCCTCACAAAAAAAAAAAAAAAAAAGGATCTGAACCAAATACGCCCAGCTGCAGGGCCCAAGTTTTTTGAACCCTGGCGGGCAGAACTGGTCCTGCGGTCTAGGCCGTGTATTCCCTCTCCTGCCTCTAGGCCTTTGTTCAAGCTGTCCCCCTGGCTAAAGTGCCGCTCCCTCCTCACCACCTGTCTGAATCCTGCCCCCCTGGCTCTGTGAAGTCCTCTCCAAGCAAGGCCGCCTCAGGCTCTGTCTGTTCCTAGAACTCACAGCCCTCCTTGCATCTTGCTCTCCACGCTGCCAAGAGGCAGCTCTGGCACAGACCCTGTGCCTGCAGGGCCTCTGCCTGTTTCCCAGGTCAGGAGGAGCTCCCTGTGGGCACAGCTCGTGCAGTCTCCACTACTAGGCTCACATGTGCAATGACTGAATGAACAGTACTCCCGTGCCGGGATATTCAACAAATATCTTTTGAGCAGTTGCTGTGCCTGCCCAGTGCAGCTCTACTGGCTGTGACGGGCAGTTGATACATCGCACACTCACTCACTGGCCTGCAAGGATCCTGGAGGCAGGCTCCCCATCCCTGACCCCTGGAAGAGCCTTGTGAGCTGGGCTGGAAAGGGAAGGGGAGCGAGCACCAACCCTGCCTCGGGCACCATGCTGGCTTCCCAGGCCTGCTCTCATTTCATCCACGCAACTACCCTAGGAACCAAGCACAATTATCACCATGGTACAGAGGGAAACCCAGGGCTCAGAGAGACGAAGTCCCTTCCAGTAGGTCATGCCCCCAGCGAGCGGAGACCAGGCCCGTCTACTCCAAAGCGGCGCCACATGGAGGCACAGAACAGAGGAACCCACAGTCCCTGCTCTCGAATGAGCTCATCGCAGAGCCGAGGAGATACACACACACACACACACACACACACACACCCCCGTCTGGTGCTTGAGTAGATAGAGGTGAGAACAGGCAGGTTGAACAGGCTGTGGAGGAGCCTGAATGCCAGGCTACAGTATCCAGACATCGATTAGTAACATTACTTTTAAACCTATACTTGAAAACAGATACTTTAGTTAACAACCGCTGAGGGTTTCTATGCTGGGGAGAGACCCATGAGGCCAGGCTGACAGAGTTCACCTTGCAGCAGTGCTGGGGGACAGGAAGGGGAGGCCAGCCACGACCTGGACAAGTGGGATGTAGCCTGAACCAGGGCAATCACTGCGGGAAGGGAAGGAAGGGTGGGCACACCCCATCACAAACCCAGCCAGGGTCACCCCAGAGTTGCCCTATAATGCACAATCATGCCTCTATCAGCAGAACATGAAAGGGAACCACAGTTTCTCAGGCCCCAGGAATGAGGCAGGAGCCCCTGAGATCCAGCAACTCTGTATAAGATCTGTCTGGTTAATTCCCTGCCTCCCCATCACCACTGGCAGGAGGGAAGAGGAGCCCTGCACAGTCCCCTCCAGCCGCCCTGGCCTCCTGGCTGTTCTTCCCACACACCGGACACACTCTTGCGTTAGGGCCTTTGCACTGGCTATTCCCTCTGCCGGGTCCCCCAGACCTCCTCATGGCTCATCCCTCATCTCCTTCAGGTCTTTGCTCAAGTGTCTCCCTCTTCCCAAGGCCTTTCTTGATCACTGTTAAGACTGCAACCCTTGGGCCGGCCCCGTGGCTTAGCGGTTAACTGCGCGCTCTCCGCAACTGGTGGCCCAGGTTCGTATCCTGGGCGCACACCGACGCACCGCTTCTCTGGCCATGCTGAGGCTGCATCCCACATACAGCAACTAGAAGGATGTGCAACTATGACATACAACTATCTACTGGGGCTTTGGGGGAAAAAAAAAAGGAGGAGGATTGGCAATAGATGTTAGCTCAGAGCCGGTCTTCCTCAGCAAAAAGAGGAAGATTAGCATGGATGTTAGCTCAGGGCTGATCTTCCTCACAAAAAAAAAAAAAAGTCTGTGTGTGGTGTGTTATAAAAACAAACAAACTGAATAACACAAGATGCGATCCATCAATTAGACTGTAAGATCTATGAGGGTGGGGCTCTTTGGCTGTTTCTCCCTCTGCTGTACCCCCAGTGCCGAGATCAATTCTATGCTGTGCACGTAGAAACACTAGATAAATACTTTCTGAATTAATAAATAGAATCAATGCTATCCCCCTTCAATGCCTTCCCAACACTCTTATGATGAAGACCCAGCTCCTCACCAGGGACTAGGTGGTCTGGCTTCTGTCTACTGTTCCAGCCCCACAGGAGCCCTACCTCCCCTCCACTTGGTACCTTCCACACTGAGTTCCTCCCAGCCTCAGGGCCCTTGCACATACCTTCCCCTCTGTCTAGAGTGCTGTTTTACCTACACACCCTGCTCCTGCCTACTCCTCAACCTTGGGGTCTCAGCTTAAAGGTCACTGATGCCCAGTCTAAATCAGGCCTCCCAGGTCCAATGGCCCATGACTCCCCACACTCTGCCTTTACAGCTCTCATCTGATCATGGAAACGATCAGGCTAATGTCCATCTGCCGTGGATCGTGAGCTCTTTGAGGGCAGGGACTATGTTTGTTTTTTTCACCACATACCCAGCCCAAGCTCAGTGCCTCGCAAATACTGGGTGAACTCAGACTAGTCCCCTGACTCCTTAGGCCTCGGTTTCTCCTTGGTAATACGGGGTAAAGAGTACCTCCCTCCAGGCACTGGTGTGAGATTATTTGTGATGTTCATTCATTCATTCACTGCTACGGTCTGAACGTTTGTCCCCCAAATTCCTATATGGAAATCCTAACCCCCAGGGTCTGGCATTAGGAGGTGGGACCTTTGGGAGGTGATTAGGTCATGAGGATGGAGCCCTCACAAATGGGATTGGTGCCCTTACAAAAGAGACCCCAGAGAGATCCCTGGCTCCTTCTGCCTGGTGAGGTTACACCTAGAAGGCGCCATCTATGAACAAGGAAGCAGGTCCTCACCAGATGCTGCATCTGCCAGCACCTTGATCTTGGACTTCCCAGGATCCAGAACTGTGAGGAATAAATTTCTGTTGTTTGTAAGCCACCTAGTCTATGCCATTTTGTTATAGCAGCCCAAACAGACTAGGACATGTCAGCAGCCTGGGAGGTCCCCAGGCGCAAGGACATGCCTGTGTCAGCTCTGGCCCAGAGCCCAGCCCAAGGCCAAGAAGGGGTTCCCTGGGGGTCTGTTGAGTGAATGGATGAAAGTGCTGTAACACTCTGGAGGGAGGGAGGCCCGCTGCTGCCTCGCTGTGTGACACAAGCCACGTCCCCTCCTCACTCTGTGCCTCAGTCTCCCCTTATGTACAATGAGGAGACAGGACACCAGGCTCCATCAGCACTCTTACAGCCTGTCCCTCATCTTCCAAAAAGCCTCCAGGTCCACCTGAGCAGCTCCTGTGTGGTGAGCAGTGGGGGCATCTGATGCGTGTGCTGGGCGCTGCCACCATCCCCAGGACAAGGCCTGGGTGGTCTCGTCCAATGGCCTTTCTTTCTCCTTCCTTACCCCCCACCCTGCCTGCTGCCATTGTTTTCTTTCTCAGGGGTCTGTGAGGGCGGCTACCCCTGACGGTTCCTCTGCAGTGACCACTCCCACCACCAGCAGCCACGGCCCGTCCCCACACTCTGCCCCTGTGGTCACAGGAAGTGCTGTGCGTCCCAGAGCTGTCCTCATGAGCCTGGCCCAGGTCCAGGCTGTCAGTCATCCCCTCTTCCCAGGGCAGATGTCTGGCTCACAGCAGTGGGGACATGGAAAGATTGAGCCCAACTCCTCAGTCTGATGCCCTTAGACCCATTTCTTTAGGTCATTTATACCCCAGAGAGTGAATCCAAAGCTCTCACGACAGATGAACCAAGACAGGTTGCTCCTGGGGGCGGGGAGGGAGGCTTGGGTTCTGGCTTCCGTCCTACCTGATCTGCCACACCAGCTGCAGTGCCGTTACTGAGCAGAGAAAAGGTTTCCAATTCCTGCCAGAGATTGGAGAGAGGTGGGAAGAGATGAAGATTCTGGAAAGATGCTCTGGGTCCCATCAGCCAGGGCAGCAGAGGGGCCCCAACACAGGCAGCTGGGGTCTGTGGGGCCCTCTGAGGCTCCCTGCCCCAGGCCTGCCGGGATCACTCGCTCTGTCTCTCTGGGTCAGATTTGGGGGTTCTCTTCCTGCAACCACGACCTCGGGCAGAGGACTTCCACGCACACACTCCTCCTGTGTGCTAGGCACTGTGCCAGCCGCTGTCTCAAACATCTTCTCATTTTGATCCTCCCATGAACCCTCTGGGGTGGCATAATTATCCCCATGTTCCAGATGTGGAAACCAAGGTGGAGAGAGAAGAACTGACTTGTTCAAGGTCACGGTAGGGACTTTACAGCCATACGCTTTCTTACGTGTGGCTTCCTGACACACAGTAGGTGCCAAACGAATATATGTGGATCTGAATAAGCCAAACAGATACCAACATTTCAAATATGCATCACACAGGGGTTATTTGAGAACACAAGGCTGGAGGACACCCGTGTCAACTCAGGCCATCTCTGGGATGTTGAAGTTGGCAGGGGAGGGAGAGGGTTTTAACAGCTGGTGTCTAAGGTGAGCTGGAAGCTTTGGCTGTTCTTTCCTTTTCCAAAAGGTTCTGGAAGTCGTTCCAGGGCTTTCAGCCAACAGGGAGGGAAGATCATCTGTCGTCACTGCCCTCTGTCCTGGCCTGGCCCTGGCCACCCTCACCCACTTCTCCCAAAGTCACCTGGTCCCCCTCTTCAGCTCTCCCCATCTCCACCCCCGCCCACTCCCCAGCGCCCAGAGACCACCTACCTGGGGCCTCTTATATGCCTTCCGAACTCGCAGCCCAAGCTTCTGAGCCAGCTCCTGACCAAGTTGAGTTACACTTTCATCCTGGGAAGGGAAGACACAGGGTGGAGTGGGTTAGTCTGCCCCGGCACACGAAGCTGTGCTCCTGAGACCTCGTGCAGCCCTGCAAGGGGGCTGCTGTTACCCTGTGTGACAGACAAGGAAGCAAGGCCTGGGAGGGGACACTGGCTGCCCGAGTCACACAGCTAGTGCGTGGTGGGGCTGGGACCAGGAACCCAGGCTTCTGCTTTTCCTCTTACTGTGGGGAGGGGAAAGGAATAATTTTTATTTTTTATTTTAATAATATCTGTGTATTTCCATAATTGAGCAAGTAAAAGAGTCCCTGTAGAGGCTGAAAGCTTACAGAGAAAGCAAGTGCTCCCCTGGAGCACGCCCACCCTCACCCTAAGCTCCTCCCCAGAGGGAGCACGCCCTGTAGGTCTGACCTGTTTCCCTACAGATCTTCTCTAGAAATTTACATACACGCATACGGAACTATAAAGGATGCTTAGTTTTGCTTTGTGGGATTTTCTTTCTTTTTTTACATAAGTGGGATCATATTATACTTACAGTTCTTATTGCTTCTTTCACCAAACAATGTCTTGGAACTCTTTGCAAATGAGGACACAAGGATCGTGCACAGGGCCCAAGAGCGAGGACGTGTGAAGCTTCAAACGTGCCTGGCTCCACTTAGTGCTCAGTAACAGCACCAGCATCCCTTCCTCCCTCCAAGACTGTATTACTGTACGTGTGCTACGTGCCAGGCACAAGCTAGGGGCCAGGGACACCATAGTCACAGGGCAGATGGGGCCAGGCCTCATGGAGGCTCCAGTCCAGTGGGGGAGACCAATCAGTACATAAAG
Source organism: Ceratotherium simum simum (assembly GCF_057802395.1). Classification (NCBI taxonomy): domain Eukaryota; kingdom Metazoa; phylum Chordata; class Mammalia; order Perissodactyla; family Rhinocerotidae; genus Ceratotherium; species Ceratotherium simum. The sequence goes on from NC_141924.1 coordinate 9,249,458, forward strand.
AAACGGTGACTGTGGTCTGGGCCGCAAACAGACAACGGGGATGCTGTGACATCCTGTGCATTTGTCCACCTCCCCACCTCACTGCTGAGCTCCAGGAGCCCGGGGCCGGAGTCCGAGTCATCTACGGTCCCCGTGCCCAGTATGGAGCAGATCTCAGTCAGTATTTGCCCACAAAGACTGGAAAGCGGGGGAATTCCCCAACTCAGAGTCAGAAGTCTTCACGTGGTACTTTCCTCGGCAGAGTTCCCAGCCCTCGCTGGGCCCCAGCTTCCTCCCCTATATAGCAGGGTATAAACCGCCCTGCCTCCAATGAGTGGGTAGCCATGAGACCTGGATGGATGTGGACCTGCTGTGAAGGCAGGAACATGCTGTATGGATCAGGGACTACTGTCATAAGGAAGGCTCTCGATTGTGAACTAAACTGAACTGGAGAAGCAAGAATAATAAACAAAACGTGTAACAACTGTGAACGTTTTCTGAACACTTACTGTGTCTGGCTATTGTGCCGACTGCCTTATATGATTTTCTGATTCCATCCTCAACACAGCCCTATGATGCATTGTATGTTATCATTCCCATTTTACAGGGGTGCATTTTACAGTGGGCCCACCTGGGCCCACTCCTGGGCCAAACCCAGGCCAGCTCTCTGATGCCAACATCCTTGACCACTGTGCACACAGCCTCCCCTCTGCTCGCCCACCCAAATCCTTCTTGCTTCTTCTAGCCCCCCTCAAGCCCCACCTCCTCCAGGGAGCCCTTCAGGATCCTGACCACTTCTGAGCCCTCTCTGCCCTTCCTGGGCAGAATTTACCCTTCTCTGAGCCCTTTCACACCCATATTTCAGGGATAAAGTAGTAAGGGCACTTTATAGACATGAAACTGATGAGCAGAGAGGGGAAATGCTTTGTCCAAGGTCACGTGGGGGGCCAGGGGTAGAGCCAGGCCTAGATCTCAGGGCTGTTTCCATTTGTCTCCTAGTGGACTGTGGATTCCTGAAAGGCACAGATCCGGGCACTAAATACTTGTTAAGTAGATGAATGAATCGGGGGCGGGGGCCAGTTATGTGTGAGCTGGGACAAGCAAGGCTCTCTATGGGTCATTTCCCATTGTCTCTTCCCCACCTAGTGACAGCCTGGACATCAGGACCCTGGCACACATGGCACTCCTTTTAGCCCTCACTGTAACCCCGTACTCTCAGAGTGCAGAGGTTCAGAGTGCCGACACCAGAATTAGACTTCTTGGATTCAAAGCTTAGCTCTGCCGCTAAGTTCCTTTCTCTCTGCGCCTCCCTCTCCTCATCTTTAAAATGGGGATAGGGCCGGCCCCATGGCTTAGTGGTTAAGTGCGCGCACTCCGCTACTGGCGGCCCGGGTTCGGATCTGGGCGCGCACCGACGCACTGCTTCTCCGGCCATGCTGAGGCCACGTCCCACATACAGCAACTAGAAGGATGTGCAACTATGACATACAACTATCTAGTGGGGCTTTGGGGAAGAAAAAAAGGAGGAGGATTGGCAATAGATGTTAGCTCAGAGCCAGTCTTCTTCAGCAAAAAGAGGAGGATTAGCACAGATGTTAGCTCAGGGCTGATCTTCCTCAAAAAAAAAAACAAAACAATAATAATAATAATAATAAAATGGGGATAATAAGAGAATCTACTTCAAAGGGTTGTTGCAAGAGTTACACACACACAATGGGGCCGGCCCCGTGGCTTAGCGGTTAAGTGTGCGCACTCCACTACTGGCAGCCCAGGTTCGGATGCCGGGTGTGCACCGACGCACCACTTCTCCAGCCATGCTGAGGCCACGTCCCACACACAGCAACTAGAAGGATGTGCAACTATGACGTACAACTATCTACTGGGGCTTGGGGTGGGGGGGAGTTTAAAAAAAAAATACACACAATGTATTTTCAGCAACGCCTGGCACACAATCAGAGCTCAGTGTTAATATCAGTATCTGCAACTCCATGTCACACTGAGGCTCAGAGAGACGTGGTGGCTTGGCCCAATGAGGGCCAGATCAGAGGGCCTGGAGCCTGGACTTGGAGCCAGGCCCCTCGGGTGGACACAGAGCCGCACTCACGTGGGGCAGGGCAAGGGAGCACCGGCTGCTGCACTCGTAGGCCTCCTTGTGGCGTCCCAGCTCGTTGAGGGCGCGTGCCTTGCGGAACAGTGCCCGGATGTTCTCGCCGTCCAGGCCCAGCGCCTTCTCGCTGTCCTCCAGCGCCTTTTCATACAGGCCCTGACGGAGAGGAACAGGTGGCTCTCCAGTCAGTGCCTGTTCCCCTCCCTCCCCTAGGCCCCCTGCCCCCACCAAGACTGAAGCTAGCCTCCCTTCCCTGCAGCGATAGAGGATGCTGGAGGACCGGCGTCAGGGAGGAGGCTCGTGAGTCTGGTGTTCAGACTCTGGTCCAGGGCTTCCATGCGTCCAGCTGAAGGGGCTGCCAATGGACACTGGAAGCCACTGGAGGGGAGGCGCCTTCAAATTCTAGAGTGATAAGCCTGGTCACTCAGCACATCTACTTCCATATCTGCCTTTACTTCAGAATATCATGGATTGAGAGTAATAAAGGCACCTCTGAGAAGAAGTGAAATCATGAAGGCAGCTCAGCATACAAAGCAGAGTGTGAACAGGCATCTGGCAGACTTGTTTATCCAGAACAGTCCACTCTGGATTGCAGAGGTGTTACTGGAGCCTCTGCAGAGCCCACAGCAGAGCCTCCCACAGGATCTGGTGAATGACTGAGTCAGGGAGCGAGCAGGACAGGGAAGGGGAGGAGGCTGGAGCTTGAAGGAGGAGAGAAGGCGGAGGTGACTGAAGGCTAGAGAAAGCAGCAGGCGGCTGAGGGTGTAAAAGGAGGGGAGGAGCCCAGGAGGGAGCAGGAGAGGTCAGAGGTTTGCAGAGAGAGGCTATGGATGATGAGGGTAGCAGTTCTCAGCCCTGACTGTCCACAGACTCCTGCCAATGCCGCGCCATACCCAGATTCTGACTGATTCATCTGGGGTAAGACGTAGGCACCAGTAGCATTAAAAAAATTTTTTTTATTAAGTCTTAGTACTTCAAAAGCTCTCCAGGTGAGTCCGTTGTGCAGCTTGGGTTGAGAGCCATGGAAGTGGATGGTGAGATTCAGACAGGAGGTGGTAGAGGAGGCAACCCTGCAGAGGCTCGCTGGGCTACAGGCTTGGCAGCTGGGCACCTGGGGGAAGCGGTGATCAGGGCAGAGGTGGAGGAGTGGAAAGGAGGGCACCGGGCTCACCATGGTGAAGTAGCAGGCAGCCCTGTTGACATGCAGCTTGCACAGCAGCTCCTGGGGCAGAGCCACCTGGTCGGAGGCAGCGTAGTCAGCCACGTTCAGCCCCTCCATGTACTGCACCAGGGCCTGCTTGTAGTCCTTCTCTCGGAACAGGTCATTGCCTTCAGCGAACAGGTTCTGCACCAGCTTGAGCAGAAAGGCCTGCCAGGAGGCAGGAGGCAGAGGGGGCTGAGGGGGCCTTCTCTATCCAGCTCCAGCCCTGGCACCCAGCCCCCGCTCTCCCTTTTCTGGACACCCCTGCCCTTCGCCTTCCCCCAGCCCCGCAGCTGACACTCACCTCATATTCTTCTTGCTTTAGGGGTAGTGTCGACCTAGCAGGAAAAGGAGAGGGATACAAGGTCTGGGTGAACCCAGGGGTCCCTGCCTCATGGAGGCCCCAGGAGCCAGAGCCACAGGCCAGAGATCATGCCAGGAGTGGGCTCCTCCAGCTCAGACTTCAGACGTCACCTTGTGGATCGGGGTGAGGGGACAGTAGTGTTTTCTCCCTAAATCAACACCACACTGGCCTTCCGTTTCTGATGCAAAGGGTGGAGGAAGGCCTTGCGGCTGCCCCAGGGTCTGGCAGCTAGGCTTCCCCAGGTGCAGACGCTGAGAAAGAGCAGACCAGCTCCAGCTCCAGCCAGCTGTCCTCTGCCTAAGAAACCAGGCCCCTGGGAATGACCAGGCACTACCAACCAAACCTGCAACTGCACGCCCACAGGTGGCACCAAAAGTCCACCTTGGGTCACCATAGCTTGGGAGTCTCTGCCCTTCTTCCGACCCCTCCTGCAAAACACACATGACCCCAGCCAATACCAGGTATACTCAGAGCCTGTCAACCCCTCATGCCAGACTCAACAAATTAGGGGGGTCTTGGGCACCCTCTCCTCTCCTGTGGCCAAAAAAAATGCCAGCTCAGTATGGAAGAAAGTGTCAGCTCAGGAGAACTGAGGCATATCTGTCAGGCTGAATGGCTGAGCTGGAAGGGAAGCTGGGGTTTGTCTCTCAGTCCCTCATGTCACCGAGGGGAAAAGAGACACTCAGAGAAGGGCAGTGGCTTGCCCAGGGTCACACAGCAGGTCATTGTCAGAGCCAGGGCCAGAGTGCAGGCCTGGAGCTCTTTCCGTTGCCCAGAGCCTCCGCTACACCTGGGCAAGAAGGAGCAGCCTGAGTGAGTGAGTGAGAAGAGATGAGAGAGGAGATGCTAGAGATCCCCTGTGTGTGGGCAGGAGGTGGCCCTGACTGTGACACCGGGGCTCACCAGCCCACCCTCCCACTTGCCTCCCCACTGTCAGAGACCAGGGTGCATCCCTCCTTCCCCGCACTGCCCCAGCCCAGGCCCCATCACTGTCCTCCTAACTGGTCTCCTACCTCCAGCCGCTCCCCTCCCAGCAGCAGCTTCATCTTCAATAGGTCACACCCTGTCCTAAAGGTCACCTCATCCTGGTGTTTACGGCCCTTCACAAGGCAGCACCAACCCACCTGTCCAAATCACTTCATGGCTCCTACAGTGCTCTGTGCCCAGAGGTGCCTAATAAATGTCTGCTAAGCACATCAAGTATGCACATGAGAAAACAGCAGTTTTGTAAGGAGGTCCTACCGTGTTATCCTGCAAAGCGGTCCTTTAGGAGGCCAACATACAGGTTCCCAGGAGGCTGTCCTATTGCTAAACCTTCTCAGAAGTCCCCTTTGGAAAGGGGAAGGGAGGACACAGAGCTAACATGCACCCCAATCACTACCCTGGCCCGGGCCTGTTAACCCTCACAATGTCTCTGTGAGGGAAGTGGCATTATCTCCATTTCACAGGCACAGAGACCACCCAGGAAGTGGGGGAGCCAGCATGGGGATCAGGTCTGCAGGGCTCAGAGGTCCAGCTCCACAGAAATCAGTGACTTAATTGAAACGCAGAATTCTTATGCAAGACAGTGTTCTCCAGGTTCACCTTGTTCACCAGACAGGCCTCTGAATAAAATATGAGCACTTCCCCAAGATCAAACCCCTCCCCCAAATGGAAGAAGACTGGCCCCCAGTGAAGAGTGAGGAGGGGGCCACAGCTCTGACGGCCATTCCCGGGCCAGGAAGAGGACTGCGTTCCCAGTTGAGGAAGGAGAGAGAGTGTGCTGTACGAATATAAACTTGAGCTCCGTGAAAGCAATGGGACACTGCGTGTGTGTAAAGGCACCCAGTTTGTGGTGACAATGTGGGTGAGACAAGCAGCTCATGTTTTATAGGTCTGCATGAGAGACCAAAACTGGGGAGCATACGAGGGTATGTAGATGCAAATCCCAGTTTTGTGGGGAATCCTATTTAAGAAAAAGAGCACAAAATGAGAAACACAGAATTGCTAGGGAGGCTTCTAGGGCTTCGGAAGGGCAAGTGAGGGGCCCTGAAGCTTACACTTCATTAATGTCATGATAAATACGCCTCTGAGGATCTATTTAAGAGACATAAAAGAAAAAAGTTAGTAAAAATATTTTGTGTGCAAAGAAGAAAATGAAAAGACGAACATGCATGTGGGTACCAGGGGGCACACAATGGAAAGAAATGTAGGTTCTGGAGTCAGGCAGACCTGGGTTAAAACCCTATCACTTAATAGCTGACTTTAAACAAGTTTCCGAATCTCTCTGAACCTCAGCTTTCTCAACTGTGAGATGGAGATAAGACCACTACTTTACTGGGCTGTTGTGAAGATTAAAAAGACGATGGATGTGGGGCCAGGCTGGTGGCGTAGTGGTTAATCACATGCTCTGCTTCAGCGGTCCAGGGTTTGCGGGTTTGGATCCCAGGTGCGGACCTAGGCACTGCTCATCAGGCCATGCTGTGGCAGCATCCCATATATAAAAGTGGAGGAAGATGGGCAGAGATGTTAGCTCAGGGCCAATCTTCCTCACACACACACACAAAAAAAGATGATGGGTGTGAAGGGCCCAGTACAGAGACTGAAAGATGTGCTCAATGAGCAAGGACTACTGATTTATTATAAGATGTGCACAGACAAGCAAGAGAATTACCAGGGAGCGTATGAGCAAACGTGGCGGGTGAGGGTAAAATGCTACACTGGACAAGACGGAAGGGCAACCAGGCTCAGGGAGTGTGTGTGCATGTGGGGTTCACGGCTTACGTGTGGGGTTCACAGATCCACCCCCTTGGCCCCTGCTATGCCAGCTCCTTCCCACCTCCTCAGTCCCCAACACACGCCTGAACAGCAAAGGCTCAGGAAGCAAGAAAAGGGAGAGCTGGAGAGAGCCCATGCGCTTCGGGCGGAGGACCCACCCCCGCCCGGCCAGCCCTACCACACACTCACTGAATGAACTGCAGCCCCTTCTCGATGTCCGCCTTCCGTCTCTGCCTCTCCATCAGTCTCTGGGGGCGAGAACACAGCTCATCAGTCAGGTAGCAGGGGCCAGTCACCGTCCACTCCCCCCACCCCCCATTCCACCATGTGCTCTCTCACTCCCGCTCTCAACCCATTTATCCGGGGCAGAAGGGAGTCACTGAGGACAGTGAACTGTCTCAGGGTCTACAAAGACCGTCAGAACCATGCCACGTGCTCCTGCCCTCCATGCCACGTCCCACTGGACTCCGAGTTTGTACAGTGCCCTTGATGGGCAAGGGACTGCATGGGGGCCCCCTGCCCTTTCGTACACATCGCTTGGGTTGCGATACTGCACAGGACACCCTCAAGTTCAAGGAAAAGACCTTGTTTTACCACCAAACTCAGTCCGGGAAAAGAGCTACAGAAAATGCAAAATGATGCCAATGATGATGGCTACAATGTAGCACCAGGCACCGGGCCAGGCACTTTGTATAAGCATCTTACTGCATCTTTCAGCAATGCCACGGGGCAGGTGTCATTTTTTCCCCATTTTACCCAGGAGGAAACTGAAGCTCTGAGAGCACCATCAGATTTGAACCCAGGGCATGCTCCTTTCACACCCCTCAGCTACCCCCCGACTGAGGCTCAGTGAGGCTAAGTACTGGCCTGAAGTTGCACAGCAAGTGACTGGTAATGAAAGCGTGCAGGGGACCTGCTTGAGAGACGAAGGGAGTGAAAGCTGAAGGTGAGGGTGCTTAAGGAGAAGGGAGGATCCGGCAGAGCCGTTAGGGGTCTGGTACCTCTAGGGTAAGCCCCACGCTGGCTGGGAGCTCATGGCCAGATCCAAACAGCCCCCCTGGCTTCCCCTCCATGCCACCACACACGGACTGGAAGGCCCACTGCACGTCAGCTTGTCCTACCAGTTAGCAGCCCAGGGCCTTTCCCTGGGTCAGAACCGAGCCTGGGGCTGAGCACTGTCTGTCCTGGCCATTCATGAGCCCTTTCCAGCCTCTGCCCTGCAGTGTGGCCCCCATTCCCTTCCCATCAAATGATTACTGCGAGAGGACTGTGGGCAAGGCCCAGAAGGTGGGACGGCCCCTGCCTGGGGCTGCAGGACAGGCCCTCCTGCCTTGTACTCGGCTCCCACACAGCATCAGCAGACGGCTGGGACGTGGACACAGGGAGTGGATCCTCACTGCCTTGCTGGCACCAAGAAGTAAAAAGGTGTAAAAAACACTCAACTACTTTGGGAAGGGAGCAAGTGTACAAAATTCATACCTTCTAAAAATTCTTTACTTTCTTGTTCTTTACTTCCATCTGTGCCCAAGCACCTTATCCTCACAACGACCTTGTAAAGTAAGTGGGGCAGGGGTCACTAACTCCACTGTGCACATGAGGAAAGTGAGGCACAAAGATGTGAAGTCTCTTTCCCAAGGTCACTGACCAGTGAGTGGGCAAGCAGGGTTGGAACCCAGCTCTGTCAGACCAAAGGCCAGGTCCTTTGTCACCCGCTGAGCTGTGAGACGCCCTGTGGCCGGGGCAGGCCGCTTTGCACCTCACTTTCCTCATTTGTGCAGCATGTCAACTAACTAGCCTCCCCTGGCAAGGTGGCTGGGCGGCTCCAAGGAGATAAGAGCGTGGGGGCAAGGAGCTCAGTTCACGGGACTCTCCCTCCTCTCGCTTGTCCTTCCCAGGGGGGCGAGGCCACACCGAGTCTTCAGGCTCCCAGAACAGTGCTCTTCATGCCAAATCCTCACCTCGAGCAGGGCCATTGACAAGTGTCGACTACATGTCTGCTCGCCCTGCCAGGGCCTTGGGTCTGGGCTCTGCACTCAGACAGACCTGGGTGCGAATGCCAGCATTTGCTGTGTGACTTTGGGCCTTGGTCTCCTGATGGGGAAAACAGGGCTGATGGCAGGTCTTGCCACATTGACTGTCATGAGGGTTCAGGAGACGACATGCACAGAGCACCTGGCGTAGAGCAACAGTCCAACAACCTGGAAATAGTATCATCCAAACACTGCTGTTGCCTCTTGAAAAAAACTCTGCAAGTGTTTCCTGGGGTGGACACGACTGCTATGATCTGCTCCCCCCCAGTATGCAGGCAGTGACGGCCCGGGGCCGCCTGCACCTTGCCGAGCAGGCCTCTTGGTGGGTCTCTCCGTCCTCAGCTTCCCTGTCTGAGAAACAAGCTCTCATCATCCTCACGCCCACCCTACTCCAGGCCTCCAGCCAGAACAGGCTGCTGGGGGATTCCTGCCTCCTGGCCTTTGCCCTCTGGTTCCTTCTACCTATGCAGCCACACTCTTCTCCCTTCCTGCGAACGAAACTCCACCCCTCCTTCAAAGCCGAGCTCCTCTACGGAGCCGCTCCAGACCCCTTCAACAAGACCACCATGCACTCAGTCATCCCGTCTCCCGGGAGCCACAGATGGGTCAGACCCAGTCCCTGCCCTGGAAGAGAGGATCATCTGGAGGGGAGGCAAGGGTGCGCCAACCCCCACAGTGTGGCCCAACGCTGGCAGGGGAGCTGTGGGAAGGCAGAAGGCCCCCACGCGCCTGGACAGCCAGCACCACAGGGCATGGCCCCGGTCATGGCCACCGAGCCCTGCCACTTCTACCTGAGTCACAATCCGGTCTCCGCTCCTCCCCACTGCTGGGGTGTTTCCTGCCCCCAGAAGAGTGGACCAGCTTCCTCATGCCCCCCCACCTCCTTGAGGCCATCACGGGGGTCTTTCAAACCCACAAATTGGACCCTGTCCTCCCCTGCACAGAGCCTCTGATGACTCTCTTTACCTTCGGCTGATCACAATTGCCCCACACCAGCTCACGCCACATGGGAGCCACTGCCCTGTCACCCTCTCAGAGCCCTGCTCAGGCCATAGTTCTCTCAGAAAACCACAGCGGTCAGAGGGGAACGTTTCAGTCAGCTCTCAGCCCTGATGTCTGAGCAGACTTAACAGAAACAAACATGGCCATAACCATCCCAAGGGGTCACGCCCAAGAAGGCTGAATCCACTGCCAAGGAAGAAAGATTCTCTCTCCAGGCGGTATGAAGGCTCCTCACACAGCCCGGCGAGAAGCCACCTCTCCGAGCACCAAACACCCAAAGCAGCAGGGTGGCCGTGCGCATGGGCTCTGGAGAAGGTTCGAACCCTGAGCAGGTTACTCTGCCTCCCTAAGGTGCAGTTTCCTGTTGTGCACACAGAGATTACAGATAGCGCCCACAGACAGGATTAATACATAGGAGGCACTCATTTGAGGGCTGGTACATAGCAGGTGTACCTGACAAATGGTGGCTATCACATCAGAATTCCTATGCTGGGCATTCAAGACATGTGCCATAAGCGCATTATATGCAGATGAGAAGGCCAGGGTGCCCACCCCACCCATGCCTCACACCTGGTTAGAGACATGGAAAGATATCCCAGAGGCTCCATCCCAAACCAGAGTTCTGTGGTGAACACAGGTGGGGTGAGGCACAAAGAGGGTGGAAGCTCCTCGAAGGGGGCGACATTTGAATTGAGCTTTGAAGGTTGAGTAGGAGATGGCTCCTCGGTGTCAGGAAGAGGAGGCCTTCTGGCGGGCTGCACGTGATGGTTTATGAAATCACTGTCATCCCCCACAGTTTATCCACTCCTGACTGATGACCCCAGGGGCTGGGCTGTGCTGGGACCGCATTCGAGACAGGAGGTAAGTGAGGCTCCGAGAGGTCACAAGGCCTGCAGCCAGCAAGTGGGGGCCAGGCCTGGAACTACTGACCAGGTCAGTAAAGAGCTGCTGCTCTCCCCGGTCAAAGGCGTGGTTGAGGCGGAACCAGCCGGCACCTGTGTGCACCCAGGCACCTGAGCTGAGCTTGGTGTCCGCAAATGCTTGTGCCCCAGAGAGGGCAGATGTCCCTGTGGGGTGATTTGGGAGAAGGCTCCTGTACAAAAGTACTATGCTTCTCCTAATTTCCTGTCCCAGGGTCTATATATTGACCACTCTAGAGTCATTCCATTGAATGTAAAGGCCCCAGGCCAGAGCTGGCAAATAGATTTCATCTCACACAGCAACACTGCCAGGCAGATGGGGGCTGGTCAGGGCCATCCTGAGGAGCTGAGCACTAGAGGGGCTTTAAAGAAAGAGTGCCCCCATATGTGAGGTCGGCCATGAACAAGGGGTGTCCAGTGGTGGCACAGATGCCTTGGGCCTTCAGACCCCCTTCCCACCCCCTTGAGAGTAAACTATTGCTAAAATTCATGGTAATACAAAGTAACACCAAGTCAGAGGCCCAGGTCTTACTGGGGCCCAGGATGCAGGCCCCTCCTTTGGCAAGATTTTCTGACTCCCTCAAACCACACTGGTGAGTTAGTCTCCTCTGTGCCAAGTGCAAAGACAGACCTGGACAGGGAGGATTTAATTCAGCTCAACCAACATTTATGACCTTCCTGCTTGGTGCCAGGCTGGGCATGGGGGCGGGGGAAGATACAGAATAGAGCACTCAGGCCTGGCCCTGCCCTCCTAGAACTCCTGGTCCAGAGGGAGGGAAAGACAGGTGAGCTGACAGGAGCCACCCGCTGCAGTGCAGGCTAGCTGTGGGTGCAAGGCGCCTGGGAATCAAGAGGAAGGAGAGGGGCATCCAGGGGAGGAGGCCAGGGAAGGATCTGCAGGAGGTGGTCCTTGGGCTGGATGTGAAGGAGAAGGACCAGTTTCTTGGGTAGATTGGGAGAAGAGGGACATTCCTGACAGGACACCTGCCCAAAAGCATGTGCACTGAGCCTGGTCTGTACCCCTTAATTTCCTGTGGCACCCCACAATCTGCACAGCCATGAGGATGGGAAGCCCAGGCCCACCCCCCTCTAGGGCTGCAAACAGGGGTCGGCCAGTAGGCCTGGCCCTCAACTAGCAGAAAGCCAGAGGGTCAGGTGGCAGTAGGGGAAGGAAACCCACATTTCCTGGGCGCCTGCCATGCACCAGGTACCGTGCTCATCTACCCCCAATTGAGGGGCCTTTTGCTGGCAACTCCAGTGGTCCCTGCTGAGGACAGGAGTGGCAGAGACCACTCCCAAGAGCTGCGTGGTCTGGCTCTAAGTCTGGCTTTGCCCAACCATGCCCATCACAGAAAGCAAACTACTAAGCACCTGCTAAGTGCCAGACCCCCGGATGGAGGGGCACACTGCTTGGAAGAAGAAACCACAGAGGCTGCCAGGACAGTGACCCTGGGTGAGCTGCGGGAAGTAGGGGAACCACATTCATGCCCTCAACTCACTCATTCATTACACATGAGTGGGCACTTCACTTGTGCCATGTCCCACTCTGGGTGCAGGGTACTCAGTCACGACTGAAACAGAATCCCTGCCCTTGAAGGGCTCACAGTCTAGCGACGAAACCAGTCTGGAAAACAGTTACAATATGATGAAATAGGAACTTCAATAGAGCCAGCTAGCCAGCCATCCACCTACCCATCCATCCACCCATCCACCCATCCACCCACCCATCCATCCATCCATGCAATAAGCACTTAAGGAAATGTTCTAGGCCTGTTGGGGATTTAGCAATTAACAAAGGTGACAAAATCTCTCCTCTTTTAGAGCATATGTTCTGGTGGAAGAGGGACATAAATAAATATATTATGTAATACAGGAAGGATACACACAATGAAGGAAAAAATAAGGAGACAGAGTGACAGGGAGCTATGATTATACAGGGGACTCAGGGATGGCCTCTGACATTTGAGCAGAGGTCTAAAGGATGGAAGGGAGGAAGCCGCATGACTATCTGGGGAAATGTGTTCAGGCAGAAGAACAGTGAGTGCAAAGGTCCTGAGGTAGAGACAGATTGGTATATTTGAGGAAGAGCAAGAAGACCAGTGTGGATGGGGTGGAGTAGGCAGTGGGGAGCGTGGTGAACAAGAAGGTCAGAGAGATTAGCAGGGAAGACCACAGGTGAGGCCTCGCAGGTGGGGTGAGGGCTGTGGCTTCCACCCTAGGTAAGATGGAAAGTCACAGGAGATTTTGAACAAAAGGGCAGCTCTGTGTCTGGCTTTGCCCTACATGAAAACGAATCATCATTGAATAAATGAGATTTATTTAAATATTACTACAACTCTACTAGGCAGGAAAAGAGTGCTCCAAGAAGCTAGGAACGTTCAAGGCCACACAGTGATCCTGGAGCCTGGGTTGTAGGGGCCTGGGAAGATGGGCATCAGACAGTCTCATTAACAACGTGCCAGGGGAGCAAAGGCCCCCAGCCCTGGCAAGTACCTAACACCCGACACCCTGCCTCCTCGTCAATTTCCCTCCTCTGAGACGAACATTTTTACAGGTGGTTGTTATAGACTGAATGTTTGTGTCCCCCTCTAAATTCATATGTGGAAGCCCTAACCCCCAATGTGACTGTACTTGGAGATGGGGCCTCAAAGAAAGTAATTAAGGTTAAATGAGGGTGTAAGGGCAAGGCTCTGATCCAGTATTTTGTTCTGGCAGCCTGCATAGACTAGTACAGATTTTCGTAGTGAGAAGTGGGGTGCTGCTATAACAGACACCCAACAACATAGAAGTGGCCTTGGAACTGGATGACAGGTAGGGGTGAAGGAGTCCTGAGGTGCATGCTAGAAAAACCCTAGATTGCCATGAAGGGACTGTTGGTAGAAATACGGACTTAAAGGCGATCCTGGTGAGGGCTCAGAAAGAAAATGAGCAACAGGTTACTGGAAACTGGAGGAAAGGTGATACTTGTTATAAAGTGGCAAAGAACTTGGCTGAGTTGTGTTCTAGTGTTTTGTGGAAGGTAGAATTTTCGAGTGATGAAATAGGATATTTAGCAGAGAAGAGTTCTAAGCAAAGTATGGAAACTGTGGCACGGGTCCTCCTCACTGCTCACAGTAAAATGCGAGAGAAGAGAGATGAATCGAAGAAGGAATTGGTGAACAAAAGGAACCAGAACTTGAACTGGAAAATTCTCAGCCTATCCATATTACAAAGAAAAAGAGAAAGTGTGTTCTAATGAGAACACTAAGGGTGTGGCTGAACAACCGTCTGACGAGGAGATCAGTATGGGTGGGAACTAGATGTACTCAGCCATCGGCACAAGTCAGAAACTGAGACGGGATTATACCAGCGGGAACACTGCCAGTGTGAACTAAAGGGGACAGAGAAAGCTGGACCACGGAATGAAGGAAGGCTGTTGGACTTCTGGATTTCTATGGGATAGCACCATAGAGCTATCTGACTGCAAACAGGCTTTATCCTTCAAGAAAAGAGAAGTATGACCCAGAAGGTGATTCAGAGATCATCAGGGCTGCCTTCTTGGTTTCAAAGGGTGGGGCCACTGCTTCCTTTTCAACAGGCCCCGTTGCTGCCACCCAGAGCCTTGGGCGGGGGTGGGAGGGGGGTACGGGGCGGGGTGGGAGGGGGGGTACAGGGTGGGGGGTGAACCGCTGGCAGAAACTTGGGAGGCAAACTGCTGGCAGAGCTGCAGGGTGATGCTACACCCTAGTGGGCTGGGAAGGAGAGCATCAAGCCCCAAAAGATGATTCTCAAGCCTTAAAATCAAATGGAACTTGCCCCATTGGGTTCTGGACTTGCTTGAGATCCAACACTTCTTTCTTCTTTTCTTTTTTTTTTTTTTTTAAAGATTTTATTTATTTATTTTTCCCCCAAAGCCCCAGTAGATAGTTGTATGTCGTAGCTGCACATCCATTCCAGTTGCTGTATGTGGGACGCGGCCTCAGCATGGCCGGAGAAGTGGTGCGTCGGTGCTCGCCCGGGATCCGAACCCGGGCCGCCAGCAGCGGAGCGCGAGCACTTAACCGCTAAGCCACGGGGCCGGCCCGTCTTTCTTCTTTTCCATGAATCCCTTTTGAAAGGGGAATGTCTATCCTATGCCTGTGCCTCCACTGTACTGTGGAAGCATATAACTTGTTTGGTTTCACAGGTTCACAGCTGGAGAGGAATTTTGCCTCAGGATGAATCGTATCTGGAGTCTCACGCATACCTGATATAGATGATATTTAGATAAGACTTTAGACTTTAGATTTTAGAGTTGATGCTGGAATGAGTTAAGACTTTTGGGACTGCTGGAATGGAGTGAATGCATTATGCATGTGATCAGAACATCAGTTGGGGGGGCAGGGGCAGAATGCTATAGATTGAATGTCTATGTCCCCCTAAAATCATATGTTGAAGCCCTAACCCCCAACGTCACTCTATTTGGAAATAGGTCCTATAAGGAGGTAATTGAGGTTATATGAGGTCATAAGGATCTGATCTGACAGGATTAGTGTCTCTATTAGAGGAGACACCAGAGCTCGCTCGCTCTCTCCCTGTTTGCATGCAAGCACCAAGGAAAGGCCATGTGAGGACACAGCAAGGAGGCAGCATCTGCAAGCCAGGAAGAGCTCTCACCAGAAAATGAATCAGCCAGCACCTTGATCTGGGACTTCAGGCCTCCAGAACTGTGAGAAATAAATTTCTGTCATTTAAGCCACCCAGTCTACGGTATTTTGTTATAGCAGCCTGATCAGCCTAAGACAGTGTTTAAAAGATCATTTGTTCTCAGCTGAAGAGGGAGGTGAGCTTCTTGAGGGTGAGGGCTGGGCATGGCTCAGATAGGGCACTTGGTGGAAGAACAAAGAACATGTAGGCCAAACGAACTTTGTTTCTTTTTAAAGAAAAAAGTCCAAGGGGAAAACTGAGGCCCAGATCTGGCCAGGATTCCACTGCTAGGCCAGCAGTCCCCTCCCCTCAACTCCAGGTCCTGGTTCTGATAATTCAGGAATTTCAAGCTGGACCTGCCTCAAATGGGCTCTTCCCAGAAACAGAGCTGTGAATTAAGGAACCATCAGGACACGATTCCCTCAGCATGTCAGCACAATGTGTGACCACATACTCGGGGTCACACTTGGGTTCAAATCCAAGCTCTGTTTCATATTTAAGCTGCTTAATTTCTCAGTGTTTCACTGCCCTCACCTCTACAACAGGGATACTAATACTACCACACGGGGTTGTTGTGAAGGTTCAATGAGATGATATATGATAAACATTTAATTAACATTAACTATTATTATTTTGTAATTGTTACAATTACTTAAAAAGATGAGCTGGGGCCAGCCTGGTGGCGCAGCAGTTAAGTGCGCAGGCTCCACTGTGGCGGCCTGGGGTTCGCAGGTTCGGATCCAGGGTGTGCACTGGCGCACCGCTTGTCAAGCCATGCTGTGGCGGCATCCTATATAAAGTAGAGGAAGATGGGCACGGATGTTAGCCCAGGGCCAATCTCCTCATCCAAATAGAGGAGGATTGGCATCAGATGTTATCTCAGGGCTGATCTTCCTCTCACACACTCACACACACACACACACACACACACACACACAAAAAGCAATGAACATAAACAGGAAATTGACAGGAACTATAAATCATTAAGAAAAGATACTCAAACTCACAGATAGAAGAATCACACATCAGAACAAGACACCACTCTTCACCTATGAGACTAACTTGAGAAGAGAGCCTGGTTGAGGAGTGTGAAGGACTGGGCACTCCCCAACACTGCAAATACAATGCGAGGGTGAACTGGGAGATCTCTGTGAAGCAAGGCAGCAACATTTACCCAATGAGCCAGGGCTGCCTACCCAGGAGCCAGCTTCCCTTCTTCCTCCCTGGCATAGCCCCAAAACTGTTCCTTTCCCAGTTACTCAGGTGAACCTGCGCTGGGCTCAGCCAATCATAATGGTCCTTTTCCCTGCCAGTGATTGGCTTAGGCAAGGGCATGTGACATCATCCTGGCCAATGAGAAAGGAGGGGAAGTCAGCCAAGGGGCTTCTGGGAAAGGTTTCCTTCATACTTAAAATGTGACAGAAGAAATAATCCTTTTTTTTGCTGCTGTTTGCCAGAGTGTAGTAAGAAGATGAACACACTGGGGATGGCCAAGCAGAAACATGGAAAGACCAAAGGTGTTTAATGACATGTCCAACCTGATAAATTAACAGACCCTGTTAATTTATCTGCCTCACTTCTTATGTGAAATATTAAACTCTCGTTTTGAGGTAGGAATTCTATTACTTGCATCCAAAACCCCTCCAAATGATAAAATGTCCTTTCCCTTTGACCCAGAAATTTCACTTCCAAGAATTTAACCTACTGAAACCCTTGCACAAACACTCAATTATATTTACACAGGGATTTTTTTTTTTTTTTTTTTTTTTTTTTGCTGAGGAAGACTCACCCTGAGCTGACATTTGCTGCCAATCTTCCTCTTTTTGCTTGAGGAAGATTCACCCTGAGCTAACATCTGTGCCAACTTTCCTCTATTTTGTATGTGGGTTGTTCCCACAGCATGGCCAATGAGTGGTGTAGGTCTGTGCCCAGGAGCCAAACCTGCGAACCCAGGGCCACCAAAGCAGAGGGTGCAAACCTAACCACTAGGCCATGGGGCCAGCCCCAGGATGTATTTTTTTTTAAGAGTTAAAAATCAGAAGCAACCTTAATATCCACCAAATTGAAAGAACTAATCAATCAATCAATTAAATTATAGTATACCCATACCACAGAAAATACAATGCAGCTATTGAATCTATATGTATTGTCACGGAGACGCCGCTGCACATAGTTGAGAAAGAAAAAAAGCAGCAGACTTCAGAACACTTTGTGTTGTACGATAACATGTGTGCGATGTGTGTTTATATAAAGAAGGAGCGTGAAAGAATATTCTCCAGTTTAACTGGTTCTCTCTGGGGACTGGGATCTGCCAAGGGGGAATACAATACAACAATTTCCTTTCCATTTTATATACCTCGGCATGGTTTGGATTTTTTCGCAGAAAGCAAGTATTGACCTTGTAATCTGAAATCCAAAATGAGATGACTTGAGGCCAACCCAGTAGGGCAGGGGCCAAGTGGGAACCAGTAGCCTGGTTTTAAACCTGGTGCTCTAGGTCTCCAAAATGTCCACGGGCTGTTTTTCCTGAGAAAAAGACCAAACCATGGACCTGAGAACCAGGAAGGAAACACTTTTTTCCACTTTGGAAAAAGTTAGGAGATGACAGAATTTTAGAGATTCAGATCTTCATCAGACCAGACAAGGATTGTGCCAGCCTCTTTGAAATCTCAATGTCTGGCCTGTGCTTGACACAGAGCAAGTGCTCAGTAAACAGCGGTAAAAGAAATGGATGAATGTATATCAACTCATCCAACCCAGGCATTATATAAATGACAATATGAATGAGTGCTGAATAAATAAGTGAGAAAAACTGAAACCAAGAGAAATTAATAATAGGTAACACTATTAACATTTGCTGAGTGGTTCCCAAGTGTCAGGGGCTGTCATGATCGCTTTACACATAGTACCTTCCATAAGGCTGGCACAACCCTATGAGATAGGGACTGCTGGGCCGGCTCCGTGGCTTAGCGGTTAAGTGCGCGCGCTCTGATGCTGGCGGCCCGGGTTCGGATCCCGGGCACGCCCCGAGGCACCACTTCTCCGTCCAACGCGAGACCGAGTCCCACGTACAGCAACTAGAAGGATGTGAACCTATGACATACAGCTATCTGCTGGGGCTTTGGGGGGAATAAAATGAATAAATAAAATCTTTAAAAAAAAAAAAAAAAAAAAAAGAGATAGGGACTGCTATCATTCTCACTTTGCAGAAGAGAAAACAGAGGCACAGATAAGTTAGGTGACTTGCCCAAGGTCACACAGCTGGTACATGGTGGAGCTGGGATTCAAATCCCAGCAGCCTGGCCCCAGAGCCCATACACATCACATCACCCTTACTGTCGCCAAGGCCCCTCATCTGTCATCATGCTCAAATCTCCCCCACCCCTAAAATAATTTCCCTTCTCTGATCCCAAATCCCTTTTGGCTAATGCACAACCTCGCTTCCCCTTCCCCCACATTTTGGGGAAGAGTTGTCTACACTGTCACCACATCCTCACCTTCCACTCCACTCCCCAACTCATGGCAAGCCCACTCCCACTCCACTGAAGGAGCTTGCCAAGAGTCCTCCCCATCCCAGGGACCTCCTAGTTGCTGAGTCCAGTAGAGGGGCAGGTTTTCACTCGCCTTTTCCAGGACTCTTGGCTGCATCTGTCAGGTCCTTCCCCACCTCTCTGATCGTTCCTGCTCTGTCTGTTAGGGGCTCCTCTTCCTCTGCCCAGGTCTCGAGCCCGATGCCCCGAGCTTCTGTTTAGGGACAATGGTCCTGCTCTCCTCACTGCACACGCTTGCCCCACAGGAGCTCTTGCGTTTCATGATCTCAGGAGTCATGTCGATGACTCATCAATCTATTCCTCCTGCCAGGCTCACCCCTTCCCCAATATTTCAGAGTCATATCTCTTACCTTCTGGGCAGTGCTACGTGGATATCCAACAACCAGGCTGCCTATGACCTCCGTGCCTTTCCTAATCCTAGGCCCTCCACCTGGAATGCCCCCAACACACACACACCTAGCCAACTCCTACTCCTACTTTAAGATCCAGGTCGGATGGCTCCATATCCAGAAAGTCCTCCCTGATGCCCATCCCAGCTGGGCTGGGTGCCCCTCCAACTCAACACATTCCACATTTAACTCAGTAGCTCCTCCCCTAATCCTGCTCCTCCTCCATTAGTCACCAACTCAAGTCAGAGCTCCAACCATCATCCTGTTCTCAATCCCCAACTCCTTCCACCTTTCCCTCTGAAACACTTCTCCACACCGCAGCTCCTCCCATCATCTCCACAACCTCAGCCATCTCGCAGGCCCTCATCATCTCGTGTCAACAGCCTCCAAGGAGCCCCCTCCAATCTGCTGCCCTCTGGTGGTCAAGGATATCTGTCTACCATATATGCCAATGTCACTCCCCTGCTCATAACCCCCTTCCAGGTGTGCGCAGGCACACATGCAAATGAATGTGGGCTTAAAAAAACGTGCAAACTGATTGAGCTCTGTAGTCCAGTAATATACCAATGCCAATTTTCTGGTTTTGATAATGTTCATCAGCTATATAAGGTATCACCATCAGAGGAAGCTGGGTTAAGGAAACTCTGTACTATTTTTGCAACTTCCTGTCAATAAACAGTTAAAAAACAAACAAAACCTTCCATGACTCTCACTACCAGGAGGACAAAGGCCAAGCTGCTCTTCTGGGGCACACAGCACCACAGGGTGGGCCTGGCCTCCCCTCCAGCCCCGTGGCCTGCCCTAGAATATTACACTCCAGCAACGCTGGACCATCCAGCTTCCCATTCAGGCTGCCTGCTCTGTCTGGAACAACCTTCACACCCACTGCCTCCTTCCTACCCTGGCTAATGCCCAGTGCTTCTTGAAGGCTCAGCTGAGGTGGCTCCTCCACCAGGAAGTCTTCCTTCCCTGACCTCCATCCTAGCACAGCACCCCAAGCTCACCACAACCACTGCACTTATCCTAGTTAACTGAAATT
This sequence comes from Ceratotherium simum simum, assembly GCF_057802395.1. NCBI lineage: Eukaryota > Metazoa > Chordata > Mammalia > Perissodactyla > Rhinocerotidae > Ceratotherium > Ceratotherium simum. The sequence goes on from NC_141924.1 coordinate 9,269,462, forward strand.
CTGTGCTTATGTCCCCATCTCTCCCTAAACTAGGACCTCCCTGAAGGCAGAAGCTGCATCTGATTCATCTCTGAGCAGTACAGAGAAACAGTGCTCAGGAACCTATTCCGAGTAAGCAGTCTCATGAATCCTAGAATAACAGTGAAGATGCTGATTTCAGTCATCATTTATTAAGCACTTCCTCCTACCAGATACTGTTCTAAGAGTTTACACATAGTACTTTTTTTGTGTGTGTGTGTGAGGAAGATCAGCCCTAAGCTAACATCCACGCTAATCCTCCTCTTTTTTTGCTGAGGAAGACCGGCTCTGAGCTAACATCTATTGCCAATCCTCCTCCTTTCTTTCCCCAAAGCCCCAGTAGATAGTTGTAGGTCATAGTTGTACATCCTTCTAGCTGCTGTATGTGGGACGTGGGCTCAGCATGGCCGGAGAAGCGGTGCGTCGGTGCGCGCCCAGGATCCGAACCCGGGCTGCCAGTAGCGGAGCGTGCGCACTTAACCGCTAAGCACGGGGCCGGCCCTACATATAATACTTAATCCTCACAATACCCCAAAAGAAATTATTATTATCATCTCCATTTTACAGATGAGAAAACCAAAGCACAAGCAGGTGAAGTAACCTGCCAGGGTTATGCAGTTAGTAAGTGACGGAGCTGGGATTTGAACCCTAGCAGTTCGACTCCGGAGCCTACACAGTCATCTCCCAACCCAATGGTGCTCCTCCCCCACGCCCATAGGCTGCCTTCAGCCTGGGCCCACACTCCACCCACCTGGCACTCACTGCCCCAGGTTTCATGAAAGTCAGTGCAGATTGCAGACATGCCACACACATGAACACTACCTGAGGTTATGTCCTCTCCACGCCTGGCAGTTCTCCTGACTCACCAGGCCCCCGATGGCTTACTCAAAAAGACCAGCAAAGGTTTAACGTTGCTGTCCCCAACCTCACTCGTCAGCTTTCCAGGTCTGCGTTATGCCTTCCCCACGGTCCTCATGCACCCTGTGTGTCCACCCAAGGACCCTCTGCTCCAAGGAGGTCAGGGAGGGGTCTCGGCTCATTTCTGGAGATCACCCACTGGGTGTCAAACACCTTCTATGGCAGGGGTTTAGAACCTGGGACCCACAGAGAGAATTCAGGGGTCCACGAACTTGGATGAGAGAACATTCACAACTTTTTTTCCCTAACCTCTACCTGGTATTTAGCGTTCCCTTCCATTATGAATGTAGGCAATAAACCACAGTAGTGTCGGCATAAGAAATCACAGCTCTTACTCTGTCACACTTCAGCTACTGCAGACATAACAAAATCTTGTTCACGCTCATCACAACTTCGAAGTCACGGTAGTTATATCAGACTCACTGCTGGATCTTATTTTTTAGTGCATTGATAAAAAAGCCCAGTTGCAGTTCAAGAGAACTGGTTTCCTTTGTAATCTGTGTATTGTACTTTATGCATTTAAAATCAGGATTCGGAGAAGGCATTTGTGGGCTTCCCCAGGCCGCCCAACAGGTCTGCGGTGCAGAGATGATGCAGAAGCCCTGTTCTAAGGAATCATGTTATTTATCCCTACAATAATCTCAAGGGTAGATATTATCTCCACTTTCCACAGAAAAGCGAGGCTTGAAAAACATAAAGTCTTTAACAAAAAAAAGTGAGACTTGGAGGAGTCCGTGACTTGCCCAAGGCCACACGGCTGCTGAGGAAGAAAGCTGGAGGTCCTGGCAGTGCCCCAGGCCCCACCAGGAACCACCTGTCAAGGAATGACCATGAAAGGGAATGCCCATAGGCCTCAGCAACTTGTAGTTTGTTTTCTTTTAACTGGCCACCTTGAACAGAAACCAAAGTTCAGGAAACTTCCCCGGCCTCCCCCACAGCCCGACCTTCAGCCAAACTAAGAGTCAGCAGCAGAGTATAATCCTCTCTCGCCTGCCGCATTCTGGCTACAAAGGGCTTTTACTTTCACGATCTTGTCTTATGCTCCCAACAACCTGGGGGCTGAACTACACAGCAAGGGTTCAAACCCACCTCTCTATCTCCAGGGACCCAGGCTCCGGCTTCTCCGTCACAACCCACCAGCTGTGGTGCTAAAGTGAGATGTTTAAACAATAACTCTTTTTTTTTTTTTTTTAAATAGAAAAGTAATAGAAACTCCTTGTAAAACCCTTGGGAATCATGGGCAAGTATTAAAAAACAAAATCCAGAAATCACTCATAGTCCTATAGCTCAGATTGACTGCTTACCACTGTGGAGTGCTTTCTTTCTTTTAACCAATTAGAAGTCACTGTTCCTGCTCAGAGAAGCTCAGAAATCCTCATGGTTGTACCACCCAGGCATCGAGAGAGTTCCACGGGCTGCTCTGCCCACTTCACCGCCTGAAGACAAGGAGGCAGGCTGGGTCAGTGCAAGGAGCCCTGAGCTGTGGATCCACCAGACCTCGGTTCCAATGCCAGCACTGTCCCCCACTAGCTTTCAGGGCACCCCCTGAGCCTCAGGTTTGTCACTGGCAAGAAGGAGCTAATGACATCCACCTTACAAGACTATGGAGGTCAGAAATTTGTGTTTCTGCTGAACTGGGAACAGTTAGAGCACCTGGCAACTCACAAAATTATCCTGTAAGTGCTTTTCAATCAGTCAACACCGATTTCTTTGCAGTTTCTGTCGAGGCCACTCTTTTTTGGCAAGGACTGCTCTGGACCACCCGGCTACTATTACTCATTTATTCAACACATCACGACAGAACACCTTTCTGTGCGAGGGGCTCTGCCAGATGCTGGGGGAAGAAGGCTAATCAAGTCCCTGGCCTTGTGGAGCTTGTCCAGGTGTGGGAAGACAAATACACAGGTCAGTGTTAAACGTACAAAACAAGTATAGAGATAAGAGTCACAAAGAAACGAAAATGGGAACCCTGCAGGGGGGGCTGGGGCTGGGGTGGGAAGGCCCTTCAGAGGAGGCAGCATTGAAGAGACAAGATGGAGCCAGCCATGGCAAGATGCAAGGCGAGTACGAGTGCAACTGGCAGAGGGTACAGCAAAGGCTGTGGCCCTGGGGTGGGAACAAGCTTAGAATGTTCAAGGAAAAGCCAGACGGCTGTGTGACTGCAGCACTGGAGCGAGGGCAAGCCAAGAAGAGAGTCAGGTGTGAGAGGCAGGCCGAGGCAGGCCCCGCTGGAGAGCCAGTGCTGTTCTGCGTGTGTCAGGAAACCACTGGAAAGTTTTCAGCAGAGGAATGACAGGGTCTCATTTAAATCTCAGGAAGATCCATTTGGCTGCTGCGTGGAGCATGGATGACAAAAGAAGCTAGAAGATTAGTTAGGAGGCTACTGCAGGGACCCAGGCCTGGATCAAGGTGGGGAGTTGAAAAGATTCAGGAATATTCTGGAGGTTATTAAATGTTCATGGCAACCACAACCACGCCCTCACACCAGGTGGTCTTCATAGCTTTCAAAGTTCCTTCATTTGACTCGCACAGCAAACCCAAGGCAGACAGGACTGAATCAGCAAGGCCATTTCACGGAACAGGAGACCGAGGCCAAGACTGATGAAATGATTGTGCCCCAGATCATGCAGCTAACAAGTGCTGAAGCTGGGAATGAAACTCAGGACTTTGGACTCCCTGCCCTGTGTTCCCTGTCCTGCAGAGGGACCGGGCACGACATGGAATGCTCCAGAGAACAAGAGTATAGATGAACCTCTGAAAACTCCAGAAAGGTCACAGCCTTGACCTCCCCTGCGGCCTTCAAAGGAAGTGCTCAATAGATGCTCGCTGGCTGACCCTGGCACTTCAGAAGACACGGCTCTTGGTCACAGGGAATCTGACACCCTGTTCCCTTTCTGAAGAGCTGGAACAAGACAGAGACAGGGTAGGAAGAGCTGGAGGGTGGATGACCCCTTGGTTTTTTTCTTTTTCTGAAAAACAGGGACATTCTTACGTTAGAAGGATGCTCATGAGGATTAATGAGGGACTGTGGACACAAGCACAATACAAATGTTAGATAATTAGGATTTCCAGACAGATAAGAAAAGAGCTTCATGGAGACTGAAATAACTTGAAGGCATCTCTCCTGCATGGCAGCTAAGACCTCGGACTCAGGAGTCTAACAGGCCTGGCTCCCTCTGACTCCTGCTCTCCCACTGCTGTGTGATCTTGGAGACTGTCTCCTCACCTGCAAAATGGGGCTGCTAATAATCATTCCTGTCTCAAAGAGTTGGTAAGAAAGAGATTCAGAAAGAGAAGGCACAGAAAGGGCCAAGCACAGTGCTGACACACGGCGGTGCTAAATGCATGCTGGCTGCCGTCGCTACTGCACCATTGCCGTCGACCCCGTGTCTCAGCCTCTGATACAGGGCTCGGGAATTGCTGCCGAACCGCAGTTGACTATAGACGGGTTCTGAGTGCAGAAATGCTGGTGTCCCTTCCCTCTGGGCCTCCGAAGGCTGCCGGGGAAGCAACGCTCACACACCTGCAGAAGCCATCAGGACGCCTGTAAGAACAGACTTACTAGGGGAAATAAATAAGGCAGGAAGGAGCCCCGTAGCTGGTGATGACAGAGAAAGGAAAATGAGCCCATTTTCTATGGGCCATTAAATGTGATGAAAGGAGCTGGCCTCTGTGGAGGCTCCTGGGAGCTGACACACGGCAGTCACTTCATCAACTGAGGCTGCAGCCCGGGCTTTGGTTGCAGCCAGACTGCCTCAGAGGACACCTCCACCTTCCGCTGACTGAGGTCTGCCACTGCGGCCCCAGCAGTCTCCTCTCCCCCTCCCAGCCATACCCGGGCCCACACTGGGCCAACTCAAGAGCCAGACTGCCTAGGTTTGCTCTGCAGCTCTGCCACTTACACAATGCCACTTAACCTCTCTGTGCCACAGTTTCTTCGCCCGTAAAATGGGGATAATTATAGTGCCTACCTAGAGGGCTGTTATAAAGATTAATAAGCTCATCCAGGAAAAAGAACTCACAACAGGGCCTGGCCACTAGGTAATCGCTGGATTGGTGTTTGTTAAATCATTAAACATTTTAAACCTCTCTAGTTTCTTTCATCTGAGTCTCCTGTCCCATCCCCGGGCACTGGGATTCTCCACACATTACCATCAAACATCATCAAAGTTTAGGGCTTGTTTTCAGAAAGGGAAACTTAGGCCCAGAGAACCCAAGGGACCACCGTGGCAGAGCCTGACTTGAACCTGGACTCACACCTGCTGCCTCCACTGTGGCTGTACCAGACGACCTGCCTGTCCCTTCTTTCCACTGTGCTGCCTTTGCCCGTCTCAGGGCCTCTCCTCAGAATGCCCTTTCTCAACCTATCTTTCAAATGTTCAACTGGCACTTCTTCTATGAAGGCCTTCCACCCCCGGGGAAAAATAAACCTTCCGCCTCTACACTGGGGCATAATTCACTTTGACAACACAATAGCTGAACGTGTCCTCCTGGCACCTCCTCTGGGGCCTGGGGCACCAGGGCTGAAGCAGACCCAGTTCCGGTCCTTGGGAACCTCAAGCTGATCATCCATGTCTGTCTCCTTCCCAAGCTACAGCCTCCTCCCAGGTACAGAGCCAGGCCCCCGGCAGGCACCAAAGAACTGAACGTACATCTCTGCGCTCAGGGCCCAGTCCTCCTTCCACCACTATTCTGCCTTCTCCAGTCACACTTCAGAATCTCCTGAGAGTACTTTCACTAGGCCAGGCCTCCGAGGCCCTGGGACACAGGGCGAGTTCAGTAAAACTCCCTGGCCTTGGGGAGCCTGCTGACCTTTTAGCTTAAGCCCCACCTCTGTTGCATTTGCCCACTCAACTGTCACCCAGGCCTGGGTTCAAATCCAGCTGGGTGACCTTGGGCCAGCCACCTAAGTCCTGTGTTCCTCAGTTTCTTCATCTGTGAAATGGAGATAATAATGCCCACTCCACATAGAGCCACTGTAAGAATTAAAGAGAACGCACGTCAACCTCCCAGAGCAGGAGCAATTGTGGCTGTGGTGAGCCCAGGAATTCCCTCCTCTTCTCCACCCCGGCCAAGCCTCCCCATTCTTTCAAGCTCAAGCTTCCCTTCCTGGAGGAAACCTTCCCTAACTTTTCTCGGTTACCTGGCTACCTCTCTCTCCTCTCCCCTCCCACAGCATTGACCCCGGTATTGAGCATTTCCTTGTTTTCTCATTGGTTCACTATAGTTAACTTCCCTCTTTCCAGCCAGACTCCAAGTGACAAACTCAACCCCAAGCCTGCCCCACAACATCTCACCATGCTCACAAGACGTGCCTAAAAAGTAACTGGCTAAGGTAGCCCAGGACTCTGGGAAAGGGTGAAGATTTGGAGTCAGAAAACCAGGCAGGAATCCTAGCTCTGCTATGTGACTTTCCAGGGAGATATTCAATTCTCTAAGCTTCAGGTTTCTCATCTAGAAAATGAGCATTGAAAAATGTCTACCTGACATGGTTGCTACGGAGGACAGATGAGCTAGCATATGTGAAAGCCCTTTTGTTATAAACTAAAAAGTGCTATTTAAGGGATTATTATTTTCAAATTCTCAAATCCAAACCTACTGATGCCTCAACTTTCCTATACCTAAGACTCAAGAGACTAGCTCATCCTATAGAGCTTCATAGCCCCAAATAATCAACCGAAACACACATTCTTAACTGTCCATCCCAAACAAAAGCCAACAGCCTAGAATTCACAGCATCCATGGAACACAAACCTCATCCCAGCTCAGGGACCACAAAATCTCTCTCCCATCCTCAGATCTCATCCCTCCTGGACACAGGTTTCTCCTTCCCCATCAGGCACCCCATGCCTCAAACCTGCTCAAAATTCTGTTTTGGCCAGGCATAATTTCTAGCTTGCAGTCCAACGTCTATGGGAAGTGAAAACGGGGAAAATAGACTACGGTGGCTACGGTTGTATGCAGGGAGAGGGGAGGAGTCTTGGTAGTAGAACCAAAGATTCCGCTGGAATTTTATGTCCAACAGTTGCTAAACGTACTATAATTATCACACTTGTGTGAAAAATTCAAGGATCTGCATTCTGCTATTTTCATGAGACTCGATCAATTGCAGGCGCTGAGGAAAAGTAAGAACTTGGGGTTCAAAGTCTTGTACCTAGGAACCAAAATCCTAGTGAGCAACCCCAGAGAAATGAAACCCCTAACAAAGCCGCTGTGGGCCCCCAGCCGCCCACTCCCGGCCCAGACTCCCCAGCCCGCCATTCCGGGGCCCAGCCCCTACTCTTCCCGGTTAATGCCATGTTGGCACCACAGTCATCAGGGTCTATCAGAGCGAATCGTTTCTACACGATTTTTTTTCCCCTGGGAAAACTGCTTTGTTTCTCTGAAAGACCCCAAAACCAGACACCTTATAAACACCTGAGCCAGAGAGATTTTCGGGGAAAGAGGGGAAAGGAGGGAGCAGGCCCGGAGGGATCCCTGAGGCCCGCTGAAAGCAGGACGGGGGTCCCAGGCCGGGGTCGGCGGCTCCCGAGCACCCATTTCCCGGGGGCGCCCCCAGGCGCTGGAGCTGGCGCCCCGCAGCCCCCGCGCGCTCCTGGCCCCGCGATCGGGACCCCCCAGGCCTCCGAGCCCAGGAACGGATCCTGCGACCGGAAATGGCCCCCTGCCCAGACCGCGCCCCCCTTTCCTGCCGCCCCCTCCCCCCGGGCCGGGCCGCAGGCCCCGGATCCCCGGGCTCGCGTGGCCGCCGCAGCCGGCAGGGGCGGCCCGTCGGCGGCCGCGGTCCTCCGTCCTCGCCCCTGCAACTGCCGGCGCTGCGGGGCCAAGGCGCACAAGAAGGGCACGGGCGTCGCTGGCGCGCCCCTGCCAGCCCCTAGACACCCCTCGCGGGGGGCGCAAAGCATCCGCGCACCCCGAAGCTCCGGACGCCGAGGAGAGAGCCTCCCACGGAAGAAAATTCCAAGGCACCCCCCCGGGAGCTGCAGGGGCGGCCACATCCCCCAGCGGCAGGTGCCCCCGGTCGCACAATAACTTTGAAACTTTGGGGCAGGGCACGGGGTCGGGGAGCCCCACAAAGGAGGAAGCGGGGAGAGGGGAGCTATTCCTTTATTTCTGAAAATGCACTTTCCAGGTGGCCCCGCGCAGCTCCGGCCTGGCCCCGGTTTCCCGCGCCTCCGCCCGGCCCCGCGCGGCCCCCGGGCGCCCCCGAGCCTCCCGCGCCGGCCAACGGGACGCGGTCGGGCCCCGGCCTCTGCCCGCCGGGTCGGGCCTCGCGCAGCACTCACCTCGGCCGGGCTGCGCTCTCCGCGGGCCTGCGCCGAGCCCGATAAGTGGTATGCTATGACTAGAGGTATGATTACGTTATTATTATTAGTAATAATAAGAGTAAATGCTATTTAATTACGGGCGGCCGCATCCTGCTCCCGGCGCCGCCGCCCCGGCAGCTCCGTCCATGTGGCTCCGGAGCGCTTTACTTTCATTTCCAGCCCCCTCGGCCGGCCACTCGCGGCAGCACCCGCTGGAGGCTCCGTCTCCCCGCAGCTCTGCCTCCTCGGGTCCTAGAGCGCGGCTCCCCTCGCCTCGCGTCCGGGGTGGGCGGCGCGGGCTGCGCACCTGGGGGCGGGGAAGTCCCCCTTCCCCGTGGAAAGCTCATGCCCGGAATCCACCTTTATTTTCTCTAAAAGTGTCCTTCCTTTTTAGGGCTTTTTCTTACGGCGATTCTGCATTTCTGGGCGGACGCTGGTCAAACCCAGCGCCTCCGCCCTTCCCCATCTGTGTAAAAAGCCCCCCGGTTTCCAGTGCTTTCACTGAAGGCTCCACCAAACCCTAGTTGCTTTGTGTCCTTTTCGCGGATGAGGACCAGAGGCTCTGAGAGGCAGCAGGACCTCACTTGGCTGGTGTTTTATGTGTGGGATCTTTCCAGAAAGGATTTGAGGCTACATAGAAGACCCAATAGGTAAAGGGAGGTTCACCAGAGAGACCAGCTGTATTGCATCCCTGGAGTAGGATGCCTCAGAGCTGGCCAGGGCCAGGCTGGATTTGAATTCAGAGCTTCTGAGTCCAAATACAGGGTCACCCCACCGTAGGATGCGAGGAGGGACAAGAATTTGGGGCTATGTTTACTTATTTAATTCTCACAATAATCCTGGAAGATTGGTTTTAGCATGCCCATTTTACAGATAGAAAACTGAGGCTCAGTGATTAAGTGACTGTCCAAGGTGGCAATTCTGACTCCAGAGCCTGTGTACTTTACACAACCTCTTATGCTTTCCACTGTCTGCCCTAAGGACCCTTGAAAGGAGAAAAAAATGCACCTGCACCTCAGAAGTTCTCAAACTCTTCCATCTGTGGGTGCTCTCGCTCTCCTCGCTACTTGAAGATTACAAAACAAAAAGGCAGCCTCTGGCGTGATGAGGATGGGCTTTTATGTCCAGAAATGAAAAGCAGAGTCCAGTGGCCCTCAGACTCACTGTGGCGGGGGGCTTGTTTAAAATGAAGACTTCCAGTCCCCCTCGCCCAGGTATCCTAATTCAGCATTTCTGACAAGCACCCTTTGGAGATTCTGATGTTTAGTGGGAAATCAATCCCTGGGTCACCTGGGATAAACCCAAGATCGTGGGTTAAAGCCACAGGCCCAGAGAGTCCCGAGCTCTGCCTCTTGCTACCTGTGTGACCCCGGGCAATTTCGTAGCATCAGTTTCCTCATTTGTAAAATAAGGATAGGAACACCTAAGCAAGGTTAAGTTTGTTTCAAGGATTACACTGAAATACCTGGAAGGCATGTACCAGTGCCTAGCCCATGGTGGGGGATGAATACATGTTCATTTCCATATCCCCTGTACAATTTACAGTGAAACCCTCGACAATATATCAGATTAGGCGCCATTGTTATTATCACTCCGATTTTATGGATGAGGATGCTGAGGCCCGCTGGATCACTGCATCCTGCCTCAGATGAACTAGCTAGTAAATGATGTGGTGATTCCACCATCCCAGGCTGCCAGTAGAATAACACATATCCTTAAAAGAGGACTGCCCATCATTTAAGGGGGATTCAGTTAGACATCAGCCTCCCGTCTCTCCAATTTGGCATCAACTAGTTAAACTGTCCGAGCTGCCTTAGATGGTAAATGGGCCTTTACAAGACCCAACCAGAGGCAGTGGTGCTTTGGAGAGAAAGACTCCAAGGCTGACACCAGCAGGTTGTTTTCTGGGAAGCCCCAATGTCGTTGGGCAGCAATGCTCTATGTCCCCACATTAAAGCCGATACAGCAGTAACAGCCACCACTTCTTGTTTACTATAAGCTAAGCATGTTGCACATGTTGATTCTCTTACTCTCCCTAAAACCCTGTAAGGTAGGGATTGTTTTTACCTTTTTTAGGTGAAGAAACAGACACAAAGTAGTTAAGTGACTTGGTTGAGGTCACGCAGCTAAGAAAGAGGCAGAGACAGAATTCAGACTGTCCACCTGTCAGGCCCAACCACTGCACAGTGATGTGGACATCTCAAATCTGGATGCATCACTGGTTACCCCCAAGGGCCTGTCGCATGAGTGGGTTGCTGGAGAGTGGGAATCGGACATTCATGCTCTGACCTTTGAGGAACTGCCAGGTACATGGTTCAGTTATCCCTTCTCCAGTCAGCACCTCCTACTCCAGGCTTAGGCCTGCCATGGCCCGGCCCCCAGAAATGCCTCGTTATCTCCTGGGGAGAGCTGGAACGCATGGCAACCTTAGGTGTGACCATGTGCCGCCGTGTTCATTCACTCACTCAGCAAACATTCATTGCCAGGCCCCATGCTGGGTCCTGGGACTGCAGAGAAACCCCATGTCCCCACAGCTCCAGTATAGTCCCAAGTCCCAGCCCTCCAGCAAGGAATCTTAACTTGGGATTTAGCGAAGGACCATGAAGATAGATGCACAACTCGAGGCTTAGGTTGGGGATAGTAAGAGTACTTTCTCCACAGGGTCACTGTGAAGATTAAGTGAGTTCCTGCATACAGAGCATTGATAAGTGTGTGATTAAAAAATAAATAAGGGGGCCGGCCCCGTGGCACAGCGGTTAAATGTGCGCGCTCTGCTGCTGGCGGCCTGGGTTCAGATCCCAGGCACGCACCGAGGCACTGCTTGTCGGGCCATGCTGTGGCGGCGTCCCATATAAAGTGGAGGAAGATGGGCACAGATGTTAGCCCAGAGCCAGTCTTCCTCAGCAGAAAGAGGAGGATTGGCATGGATGTTAGCTCAGGGCTGATCTTCCTCACAAAAAAATAAACAAATAAATAATACGTTCTTCTGGGAAACAGTCCATAGAATTCAGACTCTCAAAGGTGAAGTTGAGGGCCGGCCCCGTGGCTTAGCGGTTAAGTGCGTGCGCTCCGATGCTGGCGGCCCGGGTTCGGATCCCGGGTGCGCACCGACGCACCGCTTCTCCGGCCATGCTGGGGCTGTGTCCCACATGCAGCAACTGGAAGGATGTGCAGCTATGACATACAACTATCTACTGGGGCTTTGGGGGAAAAATAAAAAATAAAATAAAAATTAAAAAAAAAAAAAAAGGTGAAGGTGACTCAAAAAAAGAGAAGAGGAGGACTCAGGAGTTTAGAGACTGAGATAGCCACCAGACTGTAATACAGTAGATGACATGCAGAGGATAAAACATGGTTCCCAACATGTTATTATGAAAATGTTCAAGCATACAGAAAGCTGAAAGAACTATACAATTGTTAACATTTTGCTGTATTTGCTTTCTCACATATTCATCCATCCACCCATCAATCCACATCACATTTTGGTTAAAAACAAAACAGGTAATTTTTAACTTTCTTCTTTATGCTCTTTTGCATTTATACTAATGTTTTTTACATTACTGTCAATTTTCATTAAAAAATTATTTCCATTTTGGAACAAAAGAATTATTAAAAGAGAACATAATCTACCAAAAGCAATTGGTACCGGGAAACCCTCTATAAATGTTAGACTCGAATTGAAGCTCCTCAGCAGACACCATCCTTTCCTATTTCATTCATCACTGGATTCTCAGAAGCTGGAACAGTGCCTGGTACATAGTAGATGATTGATAACTATTTGTGGAGTGAATGAATTCTTTTAATTATGGTTGTTTATGGAGGTTAAAAAAATAATTAAGGGGGCCCTGGGCTTGAACCCAGGGGAGAATGTGGTTTGAGTTGTCTTTAATAGATGATGTAGCCACCCCCTCCCACCAGGGGAGGTGACCCTTGGGGATAAAGGGGCAGGCTCCCTTGCAAGTCTAGTAGGCCAGGCCCACCCACCTCTCTCCAGGGGCCCAAGGCGAGCACCCGATTGGACCTTGGGAATTTCTCTCCACATTCCTCACGTGCCTGGCATACTTCAGGCATTTGTTTTTGATCTGACTAAATGGCAAGTCTGCAGCCTTGGTAGCTCTTCAGGAAACCAGCATAAATATTGTTATTTATTCCATTTACGATTGGCAATTAAGTTTGTTTTCAGTCACCAGAATGGAATTTAAAACACTCAGCTAACGTAAACCAAACTAATCAGAGGCAGCCTGCTTTTCTCTTCAAAACATTCTTTTATAAAAAGCTGCACAACAGAGAGAGAAAGGTCTGGAACACCCCCCCTCCTTTCTCCCCCCATACCCTGCTCACACTCACAAAGTGACTTGTTTTGTGTGCGTGTTGAAAAGGGTCCCAGAGATCTGGCTTCTACTATCTCTTTTCTAAATTACTGTGTATTTTGGGTGGGTTATTTGACCTCTCCGGGCCTCAGTTCTTCATTTGTTGAAAAGACGAAAGAGGTGGCCTAAGATGGCTATCCATCTGACAAAGGCAATGATTCCACTTCTTGGGCCAGGCAAACCGACTAGCTCTCAGGTGATACTTGAAAGAGAAAGAGAGTTGCAGAAAGGAAGGAGAGAGGGAGAGAAGATGACAAATGTGTTGCTTGGAAACACTCATGGTTCTGGACTCTTCTGACTCACTGTGCAAACCCCCTTCTCCTTTTTAAACCCAGTCTCCCCATTTTAAAGGTTTTTGAGATAAAATCTAGATCCAAACGGAATCTGCATTGCTAAGGGGTGCTGTCAGGCTGGGTTTGTGATTTTTAGCTGTGAATGTGAACACTTTTAGGCAGAACATCTACTCTCTGGCTCTCCACGAGCCTGGCCGGGCCCCCATTACCTCCTATTACCTCCTTGGCCCTTGAAGGCTATTGAGTTTCTGCTAAGAATTCCCTTCCAGTTCTGAAAAACGCTATGATCCATCAGCTGGACGAGGAAGGGGAAGATGGTCTAAGATGTCCTACCACCTGCCTTCCTCTCCCCTTCAGGAGGTTTCCATCAGAGGGCCAGGGAAAGTCTCAGGAAGTAAAACTGGAAAAGGGAGCCTGGAGATCACCCCAAGGAAAATCAGACTGATTTGACCAGTCCTAGCTGTAACCAGCACAGGAATAGAATCGGGCCTGATTGGGAGCATTTCAGCCTCTCAGATGATGAATCATTTTAAGCAAATGTCCGGTGACCCTGACTGGAATCCAGTTCAAATGAGGAAACTTGAAGCACCTATGACAGGCGAGGCCCTGAGAGGATGCTGCCAAGAAGGATACAGTACCTGTCCTCGAGGCTCTCCCAGGTTGAGAAGGAAGCTGCCAAGAATACTGTTAACAAGACTGTTATCTCTAACTGTGAAAAAGCCCTCAGAGCCGCAGACCAACTGCTGAGGGGGCTTTCAGCTTGCTATGGAGTCCCAGAAGAAGGTGACTTATTCTGACTGGAGTTCTGTAGGAAAGCTTCCCAGAGGAGGTGGCATTTGATATGGGCCTTGTAGGCAGAGAAGGAGAGGGAGGGTGAAGAGAGGACTCACATCTCAGTAGTTGTGTGAACCGTGAACCAGGTTCATTTTTCTCATCTCTGTGCTGGGAAGGGTGGTAATGATGCCCACTTCCTTTGTGGTTGTAAAGATTAAATTAGCTGAGTGTGAAAGGATCTGGCACATAATATATTTAACTCTGAATCGCAGGTGAAGCAAAAGCATGTGTGTGGGCCGAGCTGTGAGAGTTAACTTTGGAAAAGAAGGCCACACGTGTTGACAGTGATTATCTCTAGGTGCTAGAGTTTCCTGGTAATGTTTACTTTCTCTTTATCCTGTTCTGTATTGGTTGAAGTGTTTATAATGAACACGTTATTTATATAAGGGTTAAAAAGTTCTTTGTGAAAAGAAAAAAAAAAAGCTATTTGTGTTTCTAAAAAAAATTCAAACCTACAGAAAAGTAGCAAAAATGTTCAAATTCCCCCCCAAATACCCTTCACCCAGATTCACTTATTATTAACAGTTTGCCACATTTGCACCCTATAAATATATGTACACATTTTTTTAACCATTTGAGAGTAACTTGCAGACATGCCCCTAATTATTTCAGCATATATTTCCCAAGAACAAGGGCAGTCTCTTACATAATCCAGTACAATAATAAAAATCAATAAATTTAACACTGATACAATACTATTATCTAATATACAGTCAAGTTTTGCTAATTGTCTCAATATTGCCCTTTATAGTAGTTCCCTCCCCCCACTCCTGGATCTAGTCTAGGACCATGTATTGCATTTAGTTGTCATGTTTTTTTAGTCTCCTTTAATCTGCAGCAGTTCCTCAGCTTTTCTTTTGTCTTTCATGACACAGTTTTGGAAGAGTATAGACTAGTTACTCTGCAGCGTGACTCAGTTTGTGTTTGTCTGTTTCCTCATGATTAAATTAATTTTATGCATTGCTGCTGGATGGTGATGCTGTGTCCTTCTCAGTGCATCACATCGGAAGGTGTGCGATGGATGTCAGTTTGTCCTGTCATTGATGTTAATACGGACCACTCGGTTAAGGTGGTGTCGCAGTTTCTCTACTATAGGGTTATTATTTCCCTTTTAATTATCAATTAGTTTGTGGCTATTTATGTGGAAGGCTTCGAATGTCCTTTCAATTTCATGGGTCAAAACAGGCGAGGCTTTCCCTTCAGGAAATAGATACCCATTTCTTGCTGAAAAGATCCAGCAGCATGCCTTCCACAGTACCAGCCTTGTCAATAAAGTTACGTGAACGTTAACCCTTTCGGAAAAGCTGAGACTGCTAGGCCGCAAGGCATTAAGGGAATTGTAGTCTCCATGGGAGCTCGCGGCTGAACGCCGCCCTGTGGTCTCCCCGAGAAAGAGCCAGAAGCCGAACAGGGAGGGCGAAGAGGCAGCGGGCGGAGGTGCTGTGGAGCGCGGTGCATCACGGGACTGGTAGTTCGAAAGCGCGCTGCTGCCGCGCCCGCGCTGGAGAACTGGACTACCATGCCCGACAGGCCACGCGCGCGGGGGAAGGGAAGCCGGCCTGAGCCTTGAACAAATCAAATCAAAGGAAAGAAACTGCCGGCTTTCAAAATCCTCCTCCTCCGCCATCATCCGCCGCCGTGCGGAGAGCAGGTGGTGTCGGAGGCAGAGGCGAGTGGCGAGAGCCGCCGGGAGAGCTGACGGACGAGCGGGCTGGGCATCGGGACCGCTGGACTCGGAGGCGGCTACCCCGACCTGACCTGACCCGGACCCTAAATCAGTCCCCGCCCCGCCGGGCGAACGCGCGCGCTCGTGTCGCCCCACGCGGTGGCGCCGCCGCTTGTTCACGGTAGGGTCGGGGTCTCTTTCCTTTGCCCGTCACCTGCCTGGGATGGGGGCGGGGGCGGCGCCGCCCTGGAACTGGGCGAGGGAGGCGTGGCGCCCCTGAGCGCCTTCTGCGCGCTCCCGGCCTTCTCCCCTGAGCCTTCGACGGCCCAGTACGGAGCGGGTGGGAGTGGGGGTACTGGGGGGCTCTGGCCCCTGTCACAAGCAGGGAAACTAAGGATTAGAGAGGGCGTCTCGGTCGCCCGGGCCGCCCAGCCCCAGCTGCCAGCAGTGGCGTCTCCTGTTAGCGTCGGTGTCAACTAGGGGCGGTGCGCGTCCGCCGGGGCTCCCAGATGGGCCTCGCGCTGCCCGTCTGTCATTTGCCGCCCGCACTCGCGCGTTGCTGCCTCGCCGCCGCCTGCCAAGGGGCCCACCCCCGCGGAGGGCCTGGGATCGGCGTGAGTCACTGCGAACGCTTCGCAGGAGCCATGGGTGTGCGCCTAAGGAAGCCTGCGACGCTTCTGCCAAGAAGGGAGAGGACTGTGTGTACCGTTTGTCTTTGCTCTGCCGCTGACCCTTTGCAAACCTTGGACAAATCAATTCACCTCTCTGTGCTTCGATTTCTTAGTCTTTAAAGTGGATCGTGTGTGTGTGTGTACTGGTCTGAGGAATGGGCCCCACTCCAGCTGAGAGGTTCTGTGTTCCTATTCCATCAGAGGCCCCGCCACCATTTTTCTAGCCTCAAATTGTCCCATCGCTTAACTGCAAGAGGTGGTGGGGTTTCAGGCTAATTTTTATTCAGTTTCAGCGCGTCATTCTTGGAGTACCTTCTAAATGCCAGGCCTTATGTGGCAGATAGAGTGATCCTGTAAAAACACAACGTCAGATCACGTCTGTCCTCTGCTAGAAACGCTCCAGTGGCTCTCCTTGTCACTCACAGTAAAAACCATGGTTCTTAAAATGGTCTTTGTGACTTAGTCCTCTTGTTAATTCTCTTTTCTCATCTCTTGCCTCCTTTCCCCATCCCTCTCTGGGCTCCAGCCCCCCTGGCCTCCTTGCATTACCTCTAAACCACCCCCATCCCCCACAACAGCATTTGCATTTGCTGTTCCCTTTGCAAGAATGTTCTTCCTCCGGATATCTGCATGGCCCAATCCCTGATATCTGTCAAGTTTTTGTTTCTTTCTTAATAATAACTTCTCTAACTATTCTACTTTAAATTGCAACCCCTCCAAGAAATTTCTTACTGCCTTCCTTCCTTGTTTGTTTTTCTTCTTATCACTGGCTAAGATACTAAATATCTTGTTTAGAACATATGTTTGAAGAGGGCAGGGTTTTTGTGTTATTCACTGCTGTACTCCTGCTACCTGGAACAATGTCCAGCATACAGTAGTACTCAATAAATGTTTGTTAAATGAGTGAATGGACGTCTCCTTACCTAGAAGAATAATTCATGCATATTGCTAAAGACGTATAGACAGACAAACCAGGGTGGTGAGGATTCAGGTAAGGAGAAGGGAGTGGGAACCTGGCTGTTTGAGCCCAGAGGAAGCCTGCGGGAGTAGGAGGGTGGGGAGCTATCACAACTGTATCTTGATGAGTAGATTCGGGGATTAGGCATTCTGGATAAGAAGTCATCTCGGTGGGCACCTCCTGGTTCTGTCCCTGTATCAGTCTTTCTTGGTCTCTGTTGATCACCTGCCATTTCCTCTTTGGGAAAACTGAGTGGTCCTTTCTTCCAGTCTGCTGAGCTCCAGGCTGGAAGCTCCTTTTTCCAGCAGCTCTGCCCCTGGTCTATTGTGATGGTGACTGTTGTGATGTAGAGATCTCAGGTCTCCTAGGAGCCCTTGAGGTCTGGCTGCCATGCGCTGCCCAGTCTCCTGGCCAGGGTTGAAACCAGACGTGCAGTGGGCTGACCCCTGGGCCCCACCCCCGGAGTCATGTCAGCGTGGGTGGTGGGGCATTCTCTGGGATGGACGACCTGGATCCCGTAGCCATCTATGTCCTGTTTGAGGAATGGGACCCTCAAACAGAGAGCAGTCAAGATGATCAGACAGGTGTGTGCTTGAGGCAGACTCTTTGCAGCTGTGGGCCTGGGACTCAGGTGCTGTTCACTGGGGGCCCAGGAACTGGGCAACTTTACATGGCTTTGCTAGGTGTCCCAGCTGGCGCAGTTGGCAGAGGAGGACGTGTAGTGAAATTGTAACTCTTCAGAGGCTAAACATGATTTTTCTGCTTTCTTGCTACCTTCTCCACCTTTCTAGACTGTTCCTTCTCTAATGCTGTTTTCATTTCTACCAGTGGTTTAGCTCTTGGGGTCTCCATAGCAGGAGGAGGTGGGTCAGGCTGATGTCTTATCCTGCCTTTCCCAACCAGGGGGCCCCAGGAGACTCCTCTGTTTTGTTTTGTTTTTTGGTGAAGAAAATTAGCCCTGAGCTAACATCTGATGCCAATCCTCCTCTTTTTGCTGAGGAAGACAGGCCCTGGGCCAACATCTGTGCCCATCTTCTTCTACTTTATATGGGATGCCGCCACAGCATGGCTTGACAAGCAGTCCGTCGGTGCGTGTGAGATCCGAACCTGCAAAGCCTGGGCCGCCGAAGTGGAGTGCATGCACTTAACCGCTATGCCATGGGGCCGGCCCGACTCCTCTCTTTTAATGAAACTTTGGCCTCCTCAGTTTGCAGATTGCGGGAGGAGCCTACGAACGTGGCCAACATGGCCTCTGAAGACATTGCAAAGCTGGCAGAGACGCTAGCCAAAACCCAGGTGGCCGGGGGACAGCTGAGTTTCAAAGGCAAGAGCCTCAAGCTCAACACTGCAGAAGATGGTGAGTTCCTGCGGGGGCTGGCCCCGGGAAGGAAAGGGAGTGCGAGAATGAGCACTTAGTCTAATGCTCATGAGGCTCTTTGAGCTACCTTACATGACGTTATTTGTCCTAGCAGCTCTGTGAGGTATCATTGGGCCTATCTAACAGTGAGGCTCAAAGATGGTTTGCCCATGAGCACACACAGGCTTCCCTGCCAGTCTTCTTATAATTTTTTTTTTTTTTAATTTATTTTTCCCCCAAAGCCCCAGTAGATAGTTGTATGTCATAGCTGCACATCCCTCTAGTTGCTGTATGTGGGACGCGGCCTCAGCATGGCCGGAGAAGCGGTGCGTCAGTGCACGCCCGGGATCCGAATCCCGGGCTCCCAGTAGCAGAGCGCACGCACTTAACCGCTAAGCCACGGGGCTGGCCCCCTGCCAGTCTTCTTGTTTGTGGTGGGCATCCCTGCCGGTGACAGGTCAGGCTGGCAGGTGGGAAGGGCCCCTTTATCTCTTGGAGGGGATGGTAGGCAATGAGGGACTACAGTTAGCGGCAGTCCCAACATATAGCCCCTGACTTCTTACTTCAGATCCACCCCTACCTACACCCCTATGATCCCAAGCTGCTCTGGGAATACCTGTCGCCTTCCCCAGGGCTGAGGCCTTCATGGAGCCTCATGTTGTTAAAACAGCAACCCAGGCTCTCTTGGGAGGTTCTGGTCCATGCAACTGGGTGCCCCTGGGAGAGGGATGGATGCTCTTGTCTGTATACCGGCACCAGAACTGGAGAGAGCTAGAAACCAGAATGCAGACCCCGTCTTTCCATCCCTGGCCAATGCATGGCTGGCACTGATCACCTCTGAATAATCTCCTGGCATCTGGAAGTGAGGGCACCTACATCAGTGCTTATAAGGCCTCTTGAGGTTCTGGCCCAATCGGGGAAACTGGTCTGGACTTGCCTGGTTCTCTTGGTGTGTAGGCAGGCTTGTTCCCCTCTGCTGCGTCAGAGACTGCTCGAGTCCTTGGGTTGCTGGGAGTGTGGTGATGCATGTTCCTAACGTCTCTACAGGGCATTAAAACTTAGAGTTCCTCCCTGTGCTTTTATCACTCTTGATCCTTGCATTATCCCTGAGGGAGGGAGGTAGAAATGATTCTGTTTTATAAATAAAGAAAAAGAACTTCTGAGACTTAACTTGCCCAAGGTCGTACAGCTGGTAAACAGCAGAGCCAGGATTTTAACAGAGGTACAGCTGAAGCCCTGTTCCTGTGCTTCTCAGTAGACATTCAGCTCAGTTCAGTAAGCATGAATTTGCTTTTTTTTTTTTTTTTTTGGTGAGGAAGATTGGCCCTGAGCTAATGTCTGTTGCTAATCTTCCTCTTTTTGCTTGAGGAAGATTGTCGCTGAGCTAATATCTGTGCCAGTCTTCCTCTATTTTGTATGTGGGATGCTGCCACAGCATGGCTTGATGAGCAGTGTGTATGTCCGTGCCGGGGATCTGAACCCACGAACCCCAGGCCACAAAAGTGGAGCGCGTGAACTTAACCACTATGCCACTGGGCCAGCCCCATGAATTTGCAAAATGGGGATGACACCTACGTCAAGGGTTTTTGTGAGGATAAATTGAGATACTATTTATATGGCATTTAACACTCTGAGACAGTGTTCAATGAGTAGCCTTTAATAGCACATTCATTAAATAAATCCCCATTTTGCAGATTGGAAAATTGAGGCTCAGGGAGGTGATATGACTTGCCTAAGGGCACAGCTGTAAGTAGTGGAGCTGGGATTAGAGCTCAGGTTTGGCCCTAAAGTCTGTGCAGATACCCACTTCACCAGCACAGGCTGGCTGTGCCTCCTCTCGTTTTATAGGTCACCAGGGATGCCCAGCTCACAGCCCCAGCCCCTGAGAAGCTCCTAACCTGGAATAGGAATGAGGTACCCAAATAAGTAACAGGAGGCAGGGGTGAAACATGCTCCGAGAGACGTGAAGAGAAGCTCTGGGAAGTAAGGTGGGGGAAAGGGATCACTCTTACCTTAGGAGGGCACAGGAAGTTTCCCTGGATGAGGTGGTGTTTGAACTGTCCTTGAAGAAGATTTGAAGGAGAAAGGGCACTGCAGGCAGGGAGAAGCACGTGAGTTAGGCACAGGAGCTGAGACACATAGGGTGGGCTTGGGAGAAAAGAAAGCAGACTCCCCGAGGGAGCCCAGGGCAGAGGCCCTTGAATGCTGCGCTGAGGAGCCTGGCGGCCTAATTATGGGCCCAGAAAGGGACTCCATCTTGGCTGGGAGTGAGCTGGCGTGGTCTGGGGAGGCCAAAGGCCTGTGCGAGGAGGCCATGAAGCTGATGATTAGAACAAGGCCCTTTTCTCTCCCCAGTAAGTCATTTTAAGGACCAAAGAGAGGCCTTTCTGCTTTACATGGCAGAGTAATAAACACCTGGAACTTGTTACTTTGTGGGGTGGTAGAGGCTGAAAAGAGAAATCCCTGCCGCACAGCCTCAGGACAGTGGGTTATTCAGGGCTGGTTGGGGCCCATCCCTAACCTGTTTTTAAGTTACGTTTAGCTCTATTTGGATTGAAAACCAAGTGAGAGAGGCTGTGACCTCCACCCTCTGCTGTCCCTGTTCTTCCCGTTTGGGTGCTTTTCCTTCCAGGCTCGCTCTGTGCTTGTGACTCTCCCCAGGGCTGAACCTGTGGGAAGCGCAGTACCTATGTATCTCTGTGCTTATGGCACTTAGACAGCAGAGGTTAAGTCTTCCCTTGGGGCCCTGGCTTCTCTGTCACCTTGCTTTTAAGGGCTACATAAGCATTCCCTTGAGCAGCCTCCTCTCTCCTCAGTGACCTGGCCAGTCCTGGGATGTTAGAGGGAGCTCTCTTTTGGAGCAGGTCTTCCAAAGGGTGAAGGGTCATCCCAGCCCTTGCCCTGGGTGCCAGCTGCAGAGGATGCCTGGGCAACTGGAAGTTGGAGCTCCAGAGTGGTCACCCGGGAGGGGGGATGGGGGAGGGGCTTCTCTGGGGGGGAGGTGCTGCCTAAAGTCCATGGTTGTGCACAGAAGCCAGGGTTTGGGGAGGAGCACATAGGTTCAGTTTTGGAACACCAGTCCAAAAGCCCGACTCTGCTGTTTTCCCTGAACTCCTGGGCAGAGTTGCTTCATTCCTTGAAACCTCAGCTTCCCCTTCTAGAAAGTGGTGGCTTATACCTGTCTAGCCTTCCTTGTCGTGAAATGGAAAATCAATGCTGGTCTCCACTTTTAGCTGTGTGACCTTAGTAGGCATTTACTTACCCTCTCTGTGTCTCAATTTACCCAACTGTAAAATAGACGTAACAGTAACTACTTTATTAGATGCGGTGGAGAATGTTAAGTGCTTATCTCTGGGTGATGTGACAAGCAGAGGCAAAGAGAGTCCCTTTCCTCACGGAGATCGTGACCCAGTGAGGAACATGGTGTTAATAAAGTTTCCATGTAATGATCAGGCAATTGTTCAGATGAGTGTAAAATTGTCACAGGCTGCACATGAGAGATCGGGGGCTGGGAAACCTGTGGAGTAGAGATTTGACCTGGTTGGAGGTTAGCAAGGGATTCTGAGGAAGTGCTGCTGCAGCAGAGGGGAGAGGGAGAAAGATGTGCACAAAGGCCCCTGGCTTGGGCAGCTTCTTAGGGAGCCCTTACATGTTGCAAGTCACAAGCCTTCTGAAAACCCTTCTGTGGTCTTTGTAGCCTAGAAGGTCAAGTTCACCTTTTATTTCCCATACACATCTCCATCTCTTCCCTACCACATCACCCCACTCCGTCCTGTGCCAGCCGCACTAGAATTGTTTCATGTAGCCTGTGTGTTTTTATTCAGATCGTAGTATTAATACATGCTCCTTATAGATTACAGAAACATTGAAAGAAGGAAAAAAATATATCTGCACACAGCTCACGCATGTAACTACTGTTAATTTTAGTGCATTTCTTTCCAGTCTTTTTTTTTCCCTTAAATGTAGCTGCATTCCTTTTTTTTGTTTGTTCTTTTAATAATTGGGATCATACTTACAGATACTTTAAAAGCTGCTTTGTAACCTGATACATTGAGAATATATTGAGCATATGATGGAAGAACTCAGAGTCGCCCATAATCTTACCACCTAGAGATACCTGCTTTATTTATTATTTGGTTTCTATCCTAGACCCTGTCGTGTGTGTGTGCGCGCGCGTGTGCACGCGAATACATATAACACTTTAGAAGTATGATCAGACCAAACCCCATTGGATAATCTCATTTTTCACTTATCACTATAACATGAATGTTTTCCAAGTCAAGTAAACACCTGCGTCACCATTTATCATGATATTAGTGTAACTGTTTGTATAATGTACCCCAGTGAATTAAACCTATCCTCTGTTGGTAGACGTTTTGTTTGTTTGGAATTTTTCATCATAATAAAACAATACAGTAACGAGCATCCCACACATGAATCATTTAACACTGAAAGCCTTCGTGCTGTCATGCCTGCTGGCCCTCTGATTTGGGTTCCATTTCCTTGCTTGGCCTGGTGCACCCTCCGTTCTGGGAGGCTCCACACACACCACCCACAAGGTGCCCCAAGCAGCCAGTTTCTCTTTTCCCTCGGCTCTCAAGCCTTTCGTACGTGCCTTGTTTTAACACTCACGACGGAGAAATTGTCTGTGTAGCCGTGTCCCCTGCTAGACTGTGAGCCTGTCTGGTTCTCCTTTGTAAGCCAGGGCCTGGCACACAGTGGGTACACCATCGCCATCGGAGTTGTGAGGGACAAGGTGCTGGCTGAGCTCTCTCCTGCCTCAGCTGTTCGTGACTCCAAGAGTCTAAGGTTTTGTTCTTTGGTCCCCGGGCAGCCAAGGATGTGATTAAAGAGATTGAAGACTTTGACGGCTTAGAGGCTCTGCGCCTGGAGGGCAACACGGTGGGTGTGGAAGCAGCCAGGGTCATCGCCAAGGCCTTGGAGAAGAAGTCTGAGTTGAAGGTGAGATATTCAGGGCGAGCAGGCCCAGACTGGTTGGGGACAAGCTTCCGCTCACACTATCACAGCCCCTACCTGTTTCCAGACCCCCTCGGGCCCTTGCCTTGTTGGTGGTCACCACCAATAGCTCCTCTTGCTCTGGCCTCCCTGGAGCATACAGCACTGGCCAGAGCCCCTCTCTCCACGTGATGTGTCCATTCGGGTCCTCCAGTAACAGACGCTGAAATGGTGTTAGGAATGTAAGAGGTGTATCAGGTACCATGTGTGAAAGATAAAGGGAGAAGCAGGGAACTGGCCAGGGAGAGCCTTCAGCTCGCGATGCAGATCTGGCACCTGTGAGGAGGGAAGGGCGCAGAATTGGGCAGTGAGAGCCTCGGGCTGAGGCTGTTCTGACAAATGCTCAGCCTGCCCATTGAGGAGCTCCAGAGCAAAGATTGCCCAGTACAGAGGAGTCTTGTGTTGGGCAGAGATGCCCAGGCCTCCGCTTAGATGTTGTGGCGGACTGGGAAGGTGCTGCAGCCAGAAGCAGCTGGTTGACTGCACTCCTCATGGCTGAATGGCAGGTTCCTTCTTAAAGGTTAGATCCAAGTGGTGCCCCTCTTTGGTCGACACAAAGATTCTTCTAGTGTGTCCCAGAGTGGGTTCCACGGACACCACTCCTTCAAGATCCTCTGTGAGAAAGGTGGAGTATCGCGTTCAAAACGTCAGGAGGATGTCACTGCATGCTCCCTTTCCTAGACTCCCAGTGCATATGAGCGTATTAAAGCCTCGGAAGAGTCATGAGACTTGAAAAAAGAGTAACTTCCTCGCTGCTGGATCCTGTATTGTTTACTCTTCTATTCCTCTGCCACTCAAAATCATGTCACATGTTGCTGCAGCCCACACCGTGTGGGAAACAGGTGTTGGAAAGGAGCACTGGGTCAGGAGTCTGGTGGCTTGGTCCTACCACTGCCTTCCCATGGAACCAGGGGCCAGTCTCCTCCCTCTCAGCCTGATTTCCCTTCTGGAAAACCAGAGGGTTGGACAAATCAGGGGTTTTCCTAACACTTCTCCTGAGCCACCATGGCCCTTGGGGGCCTCCAGGTCCCCCCAGCTTCAGCCAGAGCTGGTCCAGCCCAAATTAAGTGTTGTAGTGCTTGGTGGTCCAAGTCCACAAGGATGAGGTGCTGCCTGCAGGCCGCCTCTAAGGGTCTTAGCTAACTCTTCTTTTCTTCCTCCTTCCGAAGCGATGCCACTGGAGTGACATGTTCACGGGGAGGCTGCGGTCCGAGATCCCACCAGCCCTGGTAAGTGAACAAGGCTGCTGCTCCCCTCCCCTGGGCACAGGGTCCCCTTTGGCAATCCCCAGGACTTTTTCTCACACTTTGTTCACCCTCTGGGTGACTGAGATGCTGAAATGAATGTCAGGCAAGCACAGCATCCGCCCTGTGTCCTGCCGGGTAGGTGGGAGTCAGGGACCCTGTGCGACAGGGAGGCCCAGTGATTCACTGGGTTCATTCTTGAGCTGTGTGGATTGGCCCCACTGTGGATTTTGCTCCCTAAATGGTTACTTGTCTTGTCCTGGCACTTTCCTCCCCTGCACCATGAGGTTCTGCTCCCTCACAACCTCAGTCTGCACGCAGCCCGCTGTGGCCACCCCATCTCCCTCCAGCCCCTCACTTGCTCCATACCACTATTTTTTTTTTTTTTTGAGGAAGATCGGCCCTGAGCTAACGTCTGCCAATCCTCCTCTTTTTGCTGAGGCAGACTGGCCCTGGGCTAACATCCTTGCCCATCTTCCTCCACTTTATATGGGACGCCGCCACAGCATGGCCTGACAAGCGGTGCGTCGGTGTGCGCCCGGGATCCGAACCGGCGAGCCCCGGGCCGCTGCAGTGGAGTGCGCGCACTTAACCGCTTGTGCCACCGGGCCGGCCCCTCCATACCACTATTTTTGCTTTGATTCTCATCATGGGTGGCTTCCTTCTGCCTCCATTTCCCCATTGCTGGTGCTCAGTTGGCTTGAGTCAAGTTCCCAGCCACGCACGGCATGTGTGTCTGTGGGTGTGTGTGTGTGACAGAACAGAACAGAACACGGCTTGCCTGGGCCTCAAGGGAAGGAGGCAGAGCTGGCAATGAGCAGCCTCTCAGTGTGTCCTCCTAGCACGAGGCCTAGCACACGGGGTCCCCTCAGGGTTCTCGGTCAGTTATTGGTGTGATCGTCCATGTTACTGAGGCCCTCACCCTGGTTGTGCTGGGGCTGCCTTCTCAGGCCTCCGTTCATCTAGCCAGCACTAGGGTTTCTGAGACGCCCGTGCACCACCCTCATTTCTCATGCACCTCAGTCCAGCAAACAACTAAGGGTCATCCAGGCTGTGCCCTAATGGGGACCCTGGAGTGAGTGCTCTCTGGGTAGGGGATCGAGGAAGCCCTCAGAGAGTTGGTCAGGTTAGTTACCAGCCAGCCTCAAAGGGTGAACAAGAACCAGGTGAGGCTAGGGTTTAGAATGCAGGTTAAGTAAATTCATTTGGGTGACTGTAAGTAAAAGGATTTCAAGTTAGAAAAGAGGGTGAAGAAAACTTAGTTGTTGGGTTCTAGCTGTGGGCCTCCGTGCACATTATTTAACCTAAGTTTTAGCATTTAATTTCCTCAAACTTTGAGGGAGGTATTCTTATTCCCACATTACTAGTGAGAATAATGCATCTCAGAATGGGGATGAGAGAATTGGGGTTGGGGAAAGGCATGAAGTGCAGGGAAGGTGGAGTGGGCACAGAGGGTTTGAGCAGCTCTGGCCGCTTGAGGCTGGAGGTCAGGTGGGGCCCCGTAACCGGGGGCTGGGCCTTCTCCTGCAGGCGAGGGAGCCAGAGACTGGCCCCCACTGTTGATTCAGCATGGGGAGGACAGAGGAAACTGTCTCAGCTGCCCTGTCCGTGGTGCAGGTGAGGGCAGTGTCTCCTCTCCCCGCTCCTCCCGCCGTGAGCCACCCGCCCCATCTACGCCCAGCTCCGTTTCTGCCCCCAGTCCGGCGGAGCCTCCTCTCCTCTCCCATTTCTCCTGGGGGACTGTAGGTATCCCCAGCCCAGTAAGTTCCCAGGAGAGCTCAGCATCTTCTTGCCACATCTGATCCTGGGCTGTGGCGTGGAGATGTGCATCTGCCTAGTCACCGCCAGAAACTCTGGTGCCTCCCTCTCTCCTACACATCCAGTGAATCCCCAGCTTCTGCAGGTCTCCCACCCTCTGTGAGGTCTGCGGAACCGACTTGAGGCTCGGTTTCCTTTCCTTTGTCTCCGACAACACCAGCCAGCCAGCATCCTCCTCTGTTGCCTGGATTACTGTCTCTCACTCCTGGGTGGGCACTCAGCCTCCAGCCTCCTTCTGCCCGTCAGTCTGCTCTCCTCAGGGTTGGGGGATATGTCTTCCCTGTCCCTCATCCCCCTGAAAGCCTATTGCCCTCAGGCTCAAGTTCACAGTTCTTGGCTTGGCGTTCAAGACTCTTGCCTGATTTGACTCCTTGCTTCCCTTCTAGCCAAATCCCACTTTCCTTCCAGCCTCAACCTCTTCTGGAGTCTACCAACTGCTTGCCCCAGGCACATGCATGCTGCTTCATTCTGCCTCTCTCTGCTCATGATTTTACTGCTGGCTGGAATCTTCTCATATTTGATTGTCTGATTCTCATCCAGACTGAGATCAAGTGCCACCTCCTACAGGAAGCCTTCCCTGACCCCACCCAATGTACACCAGGAGCCATGCCCCAGCTGAATTAGAGCCCTCTGCAGGGTTTCTGGTCCTGAGTATATAACACAGTTCTGTACTGAAATAGTCTATGTCTCTCCCAGTTCTGCACTAGCCAGGGTGCCCCCTGAGGGCAGGGCCTGGCATAGGAGCAGCACCTGGTAGGTGTCTGAAATTGACGTGAGCTTCCTCTGTGTCCAGATCTCACTAGGGGAGGGACTCATCACAGCCGGGGCCCAGCTGGTAGAACTGGACCTAAGTGACAATGCATTCGGACCTGATGGTGTGCGAGGCTTCGAGGCCCTGCTCAAGAGCTCCGCCTGCTTCACCCTGCACGAACTGAAGCTCAACAATTGTGGCATGGGCATTGGTGGCGGCAAGGTGGGTGTAGTGGCCCCTTCCCCCACGTCCCCATTGTCTCTCACCCTCCTTCCCAGCCCAGTCCCTTGCTACATTTACATTTGTCTGAAGTATATGTCCTTGACTACCCACTGTCTGGGCTGGTTGGCCTGTTGTTTTTCTTTTGAAAGG
Organism: Ceratotherium simum simum; assembly: GCF_057802395.1. Taxonomy (NCBI): domain Eukaryota; kingdom Metazoa; phylum Chordata; class Mammalia; order Perissodactyla; family Rhinocerotidae; genus Ceratotherium; species Ceratotherium simum. The sequence continues at coordinate 9,297,055 of NC_141924.1, forward strand.
AGAAAGGCCTCAAAGGCAGCAGCCTGTGGCCAGTGGGGAGAAGAGATGGAGTTCAGGAAGATGCGGTTGCCAGGCAACCATCTCCAGTTCTTATGTTGCCTTGGCAACATGGAGGCAGTGTTGCATACATACTCTGACCTACTGGCTTTGTAAAATGCGGGGCTTGGAGCATCCCAAGACTTGCTGTACCCTCAGAACAACTGGCAGAGCTACATGAGGCCTGGAATTTGTGCGTGAGGAGGGAGCCCACGTCACAGCTCACCTTTGTTCCCGGACAGGGCCTTGTTCCGCCGTCTCTGTTGTCCTGCCAGCAAGTCAGGCTGGTCAGTGTAGAAAGGAGGCTCTTTTCTTCCCAGAGCCTGCACCAAGGGAGGCCAGCGCTGTTTATTCTCTTCTTCGTCCAACCTGTGTCTTTTAGGCCTAGATTCTAGAAAGGCTAAGATCCAGTCTGCTTTCCTGTCCCCCTTCCTCTCCTCATCTTCTGACCAAAAGGAGAAAGGGGCTGGGACACAGGAACTGCTAGCGACTGGGGACATCTCTGTGCTTTACCTTAACTTTCCCACCCCAGTTGTTCAGATAACTAGACTTGGGCTGAGAGATCTTGGGTCGAGTGCCCCAGGTGACATAGCTAGTGGGGGACTGATGTGGGATTTAAACCTGGGTCCATGCGGCTCTGTCAGAGCAGCAAGATGAACCTGTGTGATGCTCACAGTGCCACAGGCTGAGGAGCCGGAGTGGCCTCCCTGCAGAGGAGGAGAGAGGTGGGAAGGAGAGCAGGGGCACGCTCCCATGTCCGTGTCAGCCAGCCCTCCCCCAGGCTGATTGGGCAATAAGCTGTGTGTATGTGAAGGCATAAAACAGGTCCAGCGCAACCTGGAGTACGATGTGCTGGGAGAGCCAGAGTCCTGTTTGTAAACCGCCTCAGTTTTCCATCCGTCTCATCTCCGCCATGTGGCAGTCCTGGGGAACTGAGGCTCTCCGAGCTTCCCCGGTTGGCTGGTGGTCGTCTGGCCTCGCCCTTGCCTGGAGTGGAGGTTTGAACCCTCGGGCCAGGGGCCTCCCGGACAGACCAGCACCACTTCAGAATCTGACTGGTAGTTGTCTGTCACCTCCCTCACCACTGATTTGGTAAGACCTTTGGGTGCTGGCCTTCTGAGCTGCACCTCCTGGGAGCTGCAGGCACCGGGTCCTGGGTGTATAACCAAAGCCTCCAGCTCCTTTGGAATCCATGCCCTCCAGCCAGAACATATTAACATGGCCCGTGGGCCACGCACCATGGGAATAGGAGCCCAGAGGATTCAGATGGGAGTGAGATGTGGCCCTATGTTCCGCCACCACCTGGAGTCACACCCTTATGTTCCCCCAAGGACAGAGAGCTGTGTGCATTCAGACTGATCCGCCTGCCAGTCACAGCTCCACTGGGTATTTGCTGTGGGACCTTGGCCGATTCACTTACCTCTCTGAGCCTCAGCTTTCTTGTTTGTAGAGAGGCTGATACCGCCTGCGCCTCAGGCTCGTTTTGCGGTTAAAATGAGAAGGTGTGAAGGTCCCTTTGCTGCGAGTGCCCAGGATCTATAAGATGCTCTATGAATGTTATTTCTGTCCTGCTGCACTTCTTGTGAATCTTTTATATCTTATTTTCCATTGTCTCTCCAATTCCCACCGACCAACCAACATTTTTGAACACTTGCTCTGTGGTGTCACCAGGGCAGAAGCTACGTCCTGGCACCACACCAAGGACAGGACAAACTGGGTCTTAGGCTTTTACCCCCAGCAGCTGAGACTCTGCTGTGTGGCTGGCCTCGGCACAGGTGTGTATCAGATGGGTGCGGCAGGGCCTTGGTCTCCTTGACCAGCTCCCCTTAGGCATTGGGGACTGTGGCAGAGACGCCAGAAGATTTGGGTTCTGGTCAAGGGTCTGCCACTTGCTTAGCGACCACAGGAAAGTTTCTGTCCCTCTCTGAACCTGAGTTTCTTCAGCTGGAAAGTGGGAATCATGATGGTCCCCACCTGATAGAGGGCTTATGACAGTAAAGTGAGCTGTGAAACCCCTTCCCTGGGACCTGTCTTAAAGTTGGCCACTCAGTTAGTGCCTCCCTTCCTTCTGGGCCTTGATCTCCCCTTCTCTAACATGAGGCCAAACTCCACAGGGTGGTGGGACGCACAAATGAGGTGGCAGCTGTAAAAGCCCTTTGTAAACTGTAAGGTGCTGGGCATGTGTGAGCTGTGACCATTGTGCTTTTGGACAGTTCTTTGTCCCTGTATCCACCACCAGTGGGTGGCGTGGGATGTTGAAGACCAGTGCCTCCTGCCTTAGGCCTGGGCTCCTGGCCATTTCCCCCACAGATCCTGGCAGCTGCTCTGACTGAGTGTCACCGGAAATCCAGTGCCCAAGGCAAGCCGCTGGCCCTCAAGGTCTTTGTGGCTGGCAGAAACCGCCTGGAGAACGATGGAGCCACTGCCTTGGCAGAAGCTTTTGGGGTGAGTGGTTTCTGCCCATCCTGCCCCACCGTGCACTGAAGCTGGCTAAGCTTAGCAGGCCAACAGACCTGGGTGTGCATCCCAGCTCTGGAACTTAGCTGAGAGACCTGGGGTGAGTCGCCCTCCCTCTCTGAGCCTGCTAGCTCCTCTTAGAGTGGGGCAGAGTTCCTGTCACGCGTATCTGGAAAGTTGCGTGACCCACCCCCGCAGGTGAATTGGCGGTGGCTCCTGGGAGCACTGTCTGAGAAGATTGTGAGGCTGCTTGGAGCAGGGAGTGATGTCTGCAAGGCTCAGGAACGGGGGTGGTGGTGTCAGAGCAGTGTGAGTGCTGACCACAGCCTGGCATGGTGTTGGCCTGGGCAGGGACCCCTGAGGGTCAGAGTCCCGTCTAGTGGGCAGGGCACAGAGATGGAAACGATCAGACTTGCCCTTGAGACAGGGAGATAGGAGCAGCGGCCCCGGTGCTGGGATGAAGCACGCTCGGGATGAAGCACGCTCGGGATGAAGCACGCTCGGGTGTCGTTACCGCCCCCTCCCCTTCACTCTCCTCCCCACTCCCAGCTGCCCCCCACCTCCTCCCAGGACACTGCTGAGTCCCTGCTGGTGAGCTCTGTGAGAGGGCTGTGCCTGCCCCCTGGGGCTGAGAACTGTGGGATTTGTTGCTCTCCTCTTGTTTTTTTTTTTTTTTTTTGTGAGGAACATCAGCCCTGAGCTAACATCCATGCCAATCCTCCTCTTATTTTTTTGCTGAGGAAGACCTGCCCTGAGCTAACATATATTGCCAATCCTCCTTTTTTTTTTTTCCCCCTTTTTCTCCCCAAAGGCCCAGTAGATAGTTGTATGTCATAGTTGCACATCCTGCTAGTTGCTGTATGTGGGACACGGCCTCGGCATGGCCGGAGAAGCGGTGCATCTGTGCGTGCCCGGGATCCGAACCCCGGCCGCCAGCAGCGGAGCGTGCGCACTCAACTGCTAAGCCACGGTCCGGCCGCAGTCCCCCTCCTCTTAACTTAAATGTTTTCTTTGGCAAACAGTATTCTAGCAGCATTAACTGTACTCACGCCAGAGCAGCGTCCCCCACGGTCCTGCCACTTAAGGTGGTCCACCTGCTGAAGGTCACTTGCCTCCAGCAGAGGGGGCACATTGCAGGGAGAAGTGCCTTGTGTCTTAGTGGACCCCTGGCTGCAGGGGAGCTCCTGCCCCCTCCTCTGGAGCTGGGGGACCCATGTTACCATCCTCGTGACCATCGTGATGTTACAGGTTATGGCTTCGCAGCACCCCTTCCCTCCACGTGCTGGGCCTTCAGCAGCTGTCGTCTAGTGCTCTTAGAATGGGGGTCTTAACTTGGGGTCTGTGGGATACCACTAGTCTATGGATAGAATTCGGGGAGTCTTTAAACATGTATGGGGGAAAATTGCATGCTAATTATCACTAACATAGCTAAAGTGTAGTATTACTTTCAATTGTGAATAGAGACAATAGACCTCAGCATTTTTAGAAATTTCTGTGACTTTGTTACCGATAGAAATCACAGATATGTTCATGTCAAGTTATAGCTGTTACAGATGTATAGAAATATTTATCTTTCTCTCACATCACGGTTACGGCAATGGTAGACCTGCCCCTAGGTCTCGTTATTCAGTGCCGTAATAAGAAGTTACATCTATTACTACAGCACACGTTTGGGGGTTTTTCTAAATATTTTGATAAGTGTCTTCCAATTGAATTGGTTTCCTTTGTTATCCTATATAATTTATCTTAAAATTTAAAAACATTCTGAGGAGAGAGCCCAGGGGCTTTACCTGACTGCCTGAAGGGCCCGTGGCACAGAAAATATGTAGAAGCCCTGACTGGTAATGTGCCTCACTTGGCCTGCCTGTATTTATTTGTGAACGCCCCATGCTGTGCTGGGCGCCCCAGGACAACAGAAGGTGCCTGGGTACAGAGTTATACCGGGCCTGTCCTCCACCCCAGGTAGCAGTGGAGATCGGGATGTGGGCCTCTCCGGGAGAGCTTGGGGGCTGATGGGGTGTGGACAAGAAAAGGTGGCTTTGATGCTCCAGGATGATGACCACCGTGATAGAATAGGGACAGGGTGCTCTGGGGGCACATAGGAAGAGTACTAGACAGTGCCTGGGGGAATCCAGGAAGCCTTCCTGGGGGAGAAAGCATCCACAATGAGAGCTGTAGAATGCATAGGAGTGAGCCTGTCGAGAAAATGCCAACAAATAAGGAAACCAACTCTTCCAGGTGGAGAGAATGAGGTGCCAAAAGGCCAGATGAAAAAGGGCTAGGTGGGTTAGGAGAGACTCTCCTTACCCCCAAAAAAAGGGCGTGACCGCCAGTCATACTGTATAGATAGGGCGGGAGTGCCCCAAGAGAGAAAGGCCAAGTGGAGCTGCATTCTGCAGAGAAGGGCCATGGCCGACTATGGGGCCAGAGCCCAGGATCCCCACAGTGCAGAGGACACCAGACTAAGGAACCTGTGTTCAGAGCTGCGTGACCCTGGGCAAGTCACTTAGCCTCTCTGATCCCTATTCTTCTCTACCTGGTGGAGATTCTAATCCCAGGTAGGTCTCCCTCATGAGGTGGTGGAGAGGGTCAGATGCAGCCGTGCCCAGAACCCCAAAACATCCACGGACAAGCCCCTGCCCGTGCTGCCATCCCACCTGCTGGATGTCACTGGCCCTGGGCTGGCCCCTGGCACTCGGGGGTCCACCTCTCTGCCCTCTCCCTCCTGCCCCTCACAGATCATCGGGACTCTGGAGGAGGTCCACATGCCACAGAATGGGATCAATCACCCTGGCGTTACCGCCCTGGCCCAGGCTTTTGCCATCAACCCCCTGCTGCGGGTCATCAACCTAAACGACAACACCTTCACCGAGAAGGGCGCTGTGGCCATGGCCAAGGTGAGGCGGGCCCCGTAGGCAGGGTCTGGCTGCTGCCTTTGCAGTGAACCCTTTGGCGGGTGGCTGCTCTGCCCCACTCCCTGCCTGTGTGGTGTGCACCCCTTGGGTCCAACCCCTGTGAAAGTGTCCAGCACAAGGCGTATCTCACCAGCTCACTGTGTCCTTCTTGGGCAGCTCTGAGTGTCCGCACCGCCCTCATCCTGAGCTGCTTCCGTGTAGCCCCAGCCGTTGGTGCTGGTTTTGTTCTCAGAGGCTACACGGAAAGCTGCTCCAGCCTGAGTAGTTAACCTCATTGATTCTTTCTCCAGCTGTTGATTGAGCCCCTGTCTAGTGCCCGGCCTTGTACCAAGTGTGGGCCACGCAGAGTTGAGTCAAAGACTCCGCTTTTGAGGAGCCCCTAGTTCGAAGAGGGAAGGGTGTGGCTAATGGGTGACAGTGCAGGGCCGTGAACATAGTCGCTGGCTGAGGTTCAGGCCTGTGGGTGGGAGGGCTCTCAGGGCTCCATGACCCGACAGAAGGTTAGTCCTGCTGCTGTGGGGTGTTAGCAGAGATGTGTGCAAGTGTTGGGGAGCACAAAGGAAGTTCAAATCAGACTTAGGGCAGGCTTCCTGGATGAGGCAACATTTTGGCTAAGTTGTACAGGACAAGTGGACTTCTTTGGACAAAGAGGGTGGGAGGGGTGTTTCAGGCAAAGGGATCAGCAGCATGTGGGAAGGCCCAGAGATGGGAGGGGGCCTTGCTCGATTGGTCCTGGTTTGAAGTGACCAGGGTTCAAGGTGTGTTTGGGGGCTGGAGGAGGCAGAGAGTGGGAGGCAGGACCCTGTGGCCTTGCTGACTCCTTGAGGCTGTCTCCTATAATAGGGAGCCATGGAGGGTTTAAGCAGGGGCGTGATGTGGTTAGATTTGTGCTTCGGGGAAAAGGGTTCTAGCTGTGACACGGGAATGGGGTGGAGGGGGTTTAGCCAGAGGTCGGGAGGCCAGTGGGGGGATGACGAGAACTGACGAGGTGCTGAGGAGGCCAGGCTGGGTACAGAAGAGGACAGGGTGTGGTGGCTGGTACAGGGTGTACCGTCAGCTCGCGGAGCGCTGGGGTGAGGCTGGCAGCCTCACCCTGGCCCTCGCCTCCTTGCAGACCCTGAAGTCCTTGCGGCAGGTGGAGGTGATCAACTTCGGGGACTGCCTGGTGCGCTCCAAGGGCGCCGTTGCCATCGCAGATGCCGTCCGCGGGGGCCTGCCTAAGCTGAAGGTGCCGGCCCGGCTGCTGCCCTCTTCGCTCCGGGGTCTAGGCTTCCCCCACATGCGGGGGTAGCCGCCATGGGTGGTAGAGGCGGTGTGTGTGGGGGGTGGCAGGGGGTCTGGTCTTCAAAGGCGGGTGGGGCTGGGTTCATAGCCCAGTTCTTTCACATCCCTGCCTCTCTGATTTTCTTTCTGCAAGTCTCGTCACCTCTCTGAGCCACAGTTTCTTCATTTTTAAAATGGGAGGAGGGGAGCGACGTAGGTCGGTATAGTATAGTGCAAGTAAACACACTGAGTAGCTGGCCTGTCGCTGGGGAAATGGCATTATTTTTGTCGTTAGTGTTACTCTGCCCAGCTGGAGGACAGAGCCTGCCTTACCCTCTGTGGGAAATGGAGGTTTCAGAGTAGGCCCTCTTAATTTTAGGAGCTGAACTTGTCATTCTGTGAAATCAAGAGAGATGCTGCTCTGGCCGTTGCCGAGGCCGTGGCGGACAAGGCTGAGCTGGAGAAACTGGACCTCAATGGTAACAGGGGTGGTGGCCTTGGCACAGGCCTGCAGGGCGGGCCCTGGTGCCCGTCCTGACCCTCTGTTCCCTCCCCCATGAGCAGGCAACACCCTGGGAGAAGAAGGCTGTGAGCAGCTCCAGGAGGTGCTGGATGGCTTCAACATGGCCAAGGTGCTGGCGTCCCTCAGGTAGGAACTCCAGGTCATGGCCCATTTGTTTCTACTTTTGTTTATTCTAAAAACATTGGTTGAGCCCTTGCTATGTGTGAGTTGCTGTGCTGGACATTAGGGGTGTGGGAATAAGACAGTCAAGGTTTCTGACTCACGGGACCTCACTGTAGTGGGCGGGGGATCAGGAAACGAGACAGAATAATTCAGTTATTGTACTTTCAGCAAAAGGACAGATAAGGGGCTGAGAATGGTCACCCTGTAGAGCGGGTGAGGTGGGGAGGCCTCTGAAGGGACGACCGTTGATCTGATGCTGCCAGGTAAGGGGGGGTAGTGGTGAGGCCAGGGTAGCGATGCAGGTGGCTCAGGATTGTTCTTAAAATCAGTCACTGTTGGCGCCGGCCCTGTGGCTTAGCGGTTAAGTGCGTGCGCTCCGCTGCTGGCGGCCTGGGTTCGGATCCCGGGCGCGCACCGACGCACTGCTTCTCCGGGCATGCTGAGGCCGCGTCCCAGATACAGCAACTAGAAGGATGTGCAGCTATGACATACAACTATCTACTGGGGCTTTGGGGGAAAAAATAAATAAATAAAATTAAAAAATTAAAAAATAAATTGAAAAAACAAAAAAAATCAGTCAGTGTTGGAGACTGACTCTAGAAAGGAGGAGATTGATGAAAGAGAGCTAGAGATTCCTGGATTTGCAGAGCCCACATGGAGGCAGGCATGGGTGGAGGGCTGCCTCCTCCACGTGGACAAGAGTTGGTTCGGGGCATCAGCACCCATCTCCCTCGCCCCTCTAATATCTGTGTCGGCTTCATTCACTTGTCAGATCCTCCGTTGTGTCCCCTCAGCACTAGGCCCTGTGCTGCTACTAGGAACTGGGGGCTCAAAGATGAGCCTCTTGAGCTCCTGGGGAAATGGAACAGCCTTCCTCAGGGGGCAGGGAAAGTCCCACCTCTCCCCACCAACCATAGCTTCCTGTGGTCAGTGAGATGTGGGTGGCATGGTCCTGGGCATCTCAGCTTGGGCAGTATTGTTGCCAAGCTCTGGGCCCCAGCTGTGACATACAGTTATCTTCTTTTTCTCTGTCTCACCAGTGAGACAGTGCGTTCCTTTGGGACAGGGATGAGATCTGGTTCTTCCTTGTCTGCAGAATAGGCCTCCCTGGGTGATGAGAAATGAATGATGGGCTCCCCGGTGACCCAGGTGTCCCCACCCTGGGAGCCTCTGCTCCGCCTGCCCGCCTGGGGTCTATGGGCTCACAGAGCCGGGCCTTGAAGCCAGCATGGGCCCCTGGGCAGGGAGGGTTTGCTTTAGCAAACTCACCTTCTGCAGTGATGATGAGGGTGAGGATGATGAGGAGGAAGAGGAGGAGGAGGAGGAGGAAGGAGAAGAGGATGAGGAGGAGGAGGAAGAAGATGAAGAAGAGGAAGAGGAGGAGGAGGAGGAAGAAGAGCCACAGCAGCAAGAGCAAGGAGAGGAGTCAACCACACCATCAAGGAAGATTCTGGACCCTAACAGTGGGGTGAGTTCCTTGTTTGTCAGGATCAGAGCCCTGGTCCCCTGATCGTGTCATCTTAAGACACCTTCGGGGGGTGATACGTGTGGAAGCCACTTAAGCACAGTGGCCACAAACTATTTTTGATTGCGTGCTCCTCTGAGTAAAAAAAGAAAATCATCCCAATGTACTTATATTTATAAGTCAAGTATAGGGCCAGCCCCGTGGCTTAGCGGTTAAGTGTGCGTGCTCTACTACTGGCGGCCTGGGTTCGGATCCCAGGCGCGCACCGATGCACCGCTTCTCCAGCCATGCTGAGTCTGAGTCCCACATACAGCAACTAGAAGGATGTGCAACTATGACATACAACTATCTACTGGGGCTTTGGGGGGGGTGGAATATATATATGTTTATATATATATATATAAGTCAGTATAGATGTGTTTATTCATTTATGAATTGCAACATGATTATAACGCATATAATGCTGCTGCATTGTGTATATTATAAAACATATGTAAGTATTTCTAAAAGAATAAGGTAAAAAAAAAAACCATAAATAGAAATTATTTTTTCTACCCATCTTGGTGACTGGGTAGGGACAGCCCGGCATTCCAGAGACTGGCTAGGACCGTGACCCAGCTTGGTCATTTGGTGTCCCTTGAGCCTCCAGGCCGGGAGGCTGGTGGAATTAGGGCTGCCTCGTCTATTCCCTCATAGGTTCCCAAATAAAGCTTCTGGAGAACTTTGGGTTGGACAAGGACCCCCACACTCATGCTGAGTTTGGCTTCTTTTCCAGTTTCGTAGAAGCAGTTCAATAAATGGCATGGTGGTGTTAGTTTTTCTGTAGGTGTCTCTGATGCTCACTAGCCGTGCTTATCCAGGCTAAGTCTCTAGTTCCTAGTGGGGTCCGCTTTAGCCCTCACATAACCTCTTGAGTCATTTCTGGAGCACTGCATGTCATGGTGAGGATCCATTTGACTGCGCCAGCTCTCGGAGTCCCAGGGAGATGACTTGCCCCTAGCCCAGAGGCTCCTGTCCTAGGAGCCAGCCAGGGCCAGCATCTGTGGGCCCTCCACCCTGTGGGGAACTGCATTTGAGTAGGAGGAAGAATTCTAGACTCTGAGCCTTCACTGGCTAGAGTGAGGGGCGCATGTTCTGGGTGAGGGGTCTGGGTTTGGACCTCTACAAAACTGCCTGTGCTGCCCATCCCTTAGGAACCAGCTCCCGTGCTGTCCTCCCCGCCTCCTGTAGACGTCTCCACCTTCCTGGCTTTCCCCTCTCCGGAGAAGCTGCTGCGCCTCGGGCCCAAGAGTTCTGTGCTGATAGCCCAACAGGTACCAGAGCTTCCGACTCCACCCCTGCCTGCGCGTAGCTGCTGGAGCTGCCAGAGTGAAGGGACGAGCAGCACGGGGCTGGGAGGGGACTCTGTCAGCTTGGGGTGCGGGTGTGCTCCCAGGTGGCTTTTTTCTAATACATAGAGATGTAAATGAGTGTGACCAGCCCGCCCACCTCCGGTGGTTGTGGATGACTGCACCCACTGCGAACACGCTTGGGCTGCGTGGAGGGGCACACTGACTGCCCCCATGACACCTGGAATGAGGGGGTTCTCCCAGGATGCTCCCGGCACACCCACCCAGGCTTCGCTCTGCACGTCCTGTAGGGCCAGCTGCTTCTGGAATAGCCGTCCTGCCCAGGGCACCTGTGTCGGTCACGTGCTTGTGGGCTCTTGCTCCAGCCTCACTTGTTAGTTAGTTCATTCATTCATTCATTCGCTCATTCAGTCTGAGATGGTTGTCGAGCACCTCCTGTCTGCCGGGCACTGTTCTGAGTCCTTGGCAATGATTTTATTTAATCCTCTTGGTGACCTGAGATGTAGACGTGTTGCCCTTGTTTTACAGATGGAAAAACTGAGGCTCAAAGAGGTTAAATGATAAATACAGAGAAATAAAGCAGGCTGCTCCCAGAGCTGGCTGGGCGGTGGCCAGTTTCCTTTATGTTTATTTTTTTTAATTAATTAATTAATTTTTTTGTGAGGAAGATCAGCCCTGAGCTAACATCCGATGCCAATCCTCCTCTTTTTGCCGAGGAAGACCGGCCCTAGGCTGACATCCGTGCCCATCTTCCTCTACTTTGTATGGGACGCTGTTACAGCATGGCTTGACAAGCATTGTGTCGGTGCACGCCCGAGATCTGAACCTGCGATCTCATGAGAACCTTTCTTCTCATGCCGTTTACCCCGAGAGGGGATGTAGCACTTAAGCAATCCACTGTGTCTGGACATTCACATTGTTTCCACTTTTCTGTGTTCTCATTGAAGTCGAGGTAAGCTTCCTTATGTTCTGGATTTTTTTTTCAGGTTAGATTATGAGAAGGGGATTACTGGGTCCCAGGGAGAATGGTTTGTAACGCTTATTCTCTCATTCTTTCTGTGCTGCACACCTTCTGTGGGCCAGGCCTGTGCCTGGCTCTGAGGGGACAGCATGGGGCGAGGCAGGACCTGTCATTGCCCACCAGAGGCCCGTGTCTTGCCAAGGCCTCTATCCATGGTGTGCCAAAGCCCTGGTGCCCTGGCCTCTGGTGACCAGCCATTGTCTTCTGTGTCCTCAGACTGACACATCTGACCCGGAGAAAGTGGTCTCCGCCTTCCTGAAGGTGTCGTCTGTGTTCAAGGATGAAGCCACCGTGAGGACGGCGGTGCAGGATGCAGTAGGTAACGTGGGGAGGGTGGGGTGTGGATGGCTCAGGCTCCAGGGCTCAGATGATGTTTATAGTGGCCGGAACCCCTCTGCTACCGTGCTGATGTGTGAACTGCTCTCTGACCCCTCCTACCTGTTTTTTTTGTGTGTGTGTGTGTGTGAGGAAGACCAGCCCTGAGCTAACATCCATTGCCAATCCTCCTCTTTTTGCTGAGGAAGATTGGCCCTGGGCTAACATCTGTGCCCATCTACCTTTACTTTATATGGGACGCCACCACAGCACGGCCTGACAAGCAGTGTGTTGGTGCACACCCGGAATCCAAACCCAGGCTGCCAGCAGCGGAGCGCACGCACTTAACCGCTACACCACAGGGCCTGCCCCCTGAAGCCCGTTTTAGTGGGTGAGGCAGGACAGGGAAGGACCGAGGTGTCACAGCCCGTAGGTCGAGCCCTTTTCTAGTGCTGACTGTCCCCTCAGTCTGGTACCTGTGCCCATGTCCTACCTCCTGTGTTCACCTCCTGATGAGGGCAGGAGCAGGACCCAGCCTGTGTGCAGGGGCCGTGCGCCCTTTGGCCTGTGACCAGCCCTTTGCCACAACAAGCACTCTGCCCCATGCTGCTTCTGCCTTGCAGATGCCTTGATGAAGAAGGCCTTCAGCTCATCCTCCTTCAACTCCAACGCCTTCCTCACCAGGCTCCTCATCCACATGGGTTTGCTCAAGGTGCGGCTGGAAGGAGGGGAGGGAGGAAGTGCACTAGAGGTTGCCCTGGCCCGCCCACTAACCCCATCCCACACCTGGACTCCCCTGGGGCCCCTCACCCACACCGTCCCTGGGCCTAGGCCTGCTTAAGCAGATTCAGTTTTTGTGATGGGATTCAGCTTGATCCTGGCCATGGAGCTCTCAGCAGGGGCTGAATGGTGGAGACCTAGGGCCCCCCGGGTGACCTCGAAGCTCACCCTGCCTTCTGCTCTGTGTGTTCCTCTTGCAGAGTGAAGACAAGATCAAGGCCATTGCCAACCTGTATGGCCCTCTGATGGCGCTCAACCACATGGTACAGCAGGACTACTTCCCCAAGGCCCTCGCACCCCTGCTGCTGGCATTCGTGACCAAGTGAGTGCGCCCTTGTTGGCTCACGTGGCAGGCTTCCCTGGCCTGTCACTCAGGCTTATCAGAGGCCCTCACGCCTCCCGGGCTCTTGGCATCCATGTTTGGGTCTCACCGCCTGTGAGGCCTCCTCCCCTGTGCCCAGCTGAGGACACGGGGCTCAGGGACAGTGTCTTTCCGTGAGACAGACAGAGGACGTGTAATGGCCCCCACTTTTGAGATGAGGAAACATGCACTGGGTCAGTTAAGGAGTTTGCTCATGGTCACACTGCTCATGGAGGTCCTGCACTCAGCGATATCTCTAGGAGCAGTTCTGGGACATTCCCATCAGCAATCTAGGCCAAGGGGTCCTGGTCACGCCGGTCTTCTGCAGCCACAGGCCCTCCCCTGGGGACGCCAAATGCTCAGAGACATGGAGACCTGGAGGGTCCTGGGGCACAGTTGGGTACTGGCCACAGTCGTGTAACGAGGAGCCTCCAGACCCTGGGGCCCACCAGTGATGAGTTGGGATGCTCGTGCCCTGTGTGGCCCCCAGCCGACCTCTGGCCTTTCTCAGGCCTCTGTCTCCCCGTTTGCCCAACTGAGTGACATACATGCCCCGTTTCCCTCAGCTCCTGGCCAAATGGTCTGGGATCCCAAGGCCAGCCTGGACCGGGTAAGGTGTCCGTGGGCTGTGGGTCCTGGTTGTACCCTACACTCGCTCATGCCCCCCGGCATCTTGCGTTAGTTTCTTCCTCTGCAGTGAGACGGATGATTTTGATGACAACAGTGGTCAGCCCATTACTTATGAGGGCCCAGGTGGGACTCCAGTGGCCTAGTCTTACGTGTCCACTAGTGGCTGCTGAGGGTTCCCTGGCCCTGTGCCCACTGGAAGGGCCCTTGGAGAGGCTGTCTGGTGGAGAGCAGAGGCCTAGGTTCCTGACTGGGCAGGCCTGCATTCCGGCCAGCCCTGGGCCATGTGGCCTTGGGAGCACTGCCTGCTTCTCTGAGCCTCATACACACCCCACCCCTATCCCTACCCTACCCTTGATATGCAGAAGGTGGGGGCTGACATCTCCCTTGCCAAAGTTATTGTGAGAATTACAAAAATTGAGTCTGGCACATTTCTAGCCTCAAAAATGGCCCCCACCCCTCTTCGCAGTTGGGAGATGGGCCCTGCTGTAGCTTGAGTTCCCCAGACCCCTGCGGTGTCTGCCTCGCCCACTGACCCTTCTTTCCCCGCAGGCCCAACGGCGCCCTGGAATCCTGTTCCTTTGCCCGCCACAGTCTGCTGCAGACGCTGTATAAGGTCTAGATGCGAAGCGGCCTCTCCCCATCCCTTGGCCTGGACCAGTGACTTGGGAAGGGACTCGGATGAATGACTCTGGCCATAGGCAGGGAGGGTCTTTGTCACGTGTGTCGTGTCAGTCCCCCGAGTATGTCTGTCGGTGTGGTGCTTGTGCAGGTGTGTGCTTCCTGTCGGCGTTTGAGTTTTTAATGTCTCTCTGCGGACCTGGCCCTGGTCCCTCTGGAGGGGAGCTGGCCCCCAGGTGAAAGGGCTGCGAGCTGCTCTGCCATTAAACTCCCTGCCATCTGAGGGCACTCCGCTGATCTGTGCCTCAGGCTCGAGGTCCTGGTGGCTGTCCCCACCCACCTTGCCTGCCTTACCCTCCTGGGCTGCACCAAAGCCTGGGGCGTTGCTGTCCGTGTGCTGTCCCCACTGTGTAGTGGCTGGCCTGTTTCCTGCTCCACCTGCGGCCGCTCACTTGGTGGCTGCTTCCTGTCACCAAGCCCTGGTCTGCAGCCACCACTATCCTTGCTGTCCCCACCGTTCATCCCTGCTGTGCTGACTCCTCAGCCTGAGGGGCAGAGACTGCCGCAGGTGGGGCCGTGGAGTGGCGCCCACACTGTGGGCAGGAAGAGAAGCCAGTGGGCAGACACTGAAGGGTCTTGGAGCTGGACTTGCCTGCCATGGCGCTGGCTCTGGACCCAGTGGGGCCGTCCTCTGGCTGCTGAGATGTCTGTGACTGGTCTGGGGGCCAAGCTGGAGGGGGCATCTTGGCAGGTCCAAACCTGTTCTCCAGTCTGGGGGTGGGGCACGGCCCACCGGTACCTGAGCTGCATCTCGGGTGCTCTTACAGGACTTGGGCAGGGGCAGGTGGGGACTGGACTGGGCTGCAGGTGCCCCGCCATGCCCTGTGCTTTCCCCTTCGTGCTCTGTGTGTGTCTGGGCTGTGCCCAGGACTTCACAAATAAAGTCGTGTGTGGCAGCAGTGGAGACTGAGAAACCTTTCACCCAAAGTGGTCCGTTCTTGGGGCCTTAGAGCCCGAAGTCCCAGCTCAGGGTTGGCATGGTGGCCCAGCCCCAGTCTGTAAGGGGCAGTCCCTCTTGCAGAAGAGCCCCCATGCCAACCTTGTATCATCATCTGGGGCAAGCCGCTCCCTCTTAGGCCTGGATGCTTCCTCCGTGTGGGTGTGCTCCCCTCTAACAGCTGGGTGGGTGGTGCCCAGGAGAGCGCCATGACTCATGGGGTTGGGGAGCGTGGAGGATCTCCCTCTCTGGGCTCTGGAGGTCCTGAATTGAGGCTTGTTTGACCTGCCCGGCCCACCTCACCGTGTTTTATCAGCCTTTGGGCTATCTTTCCACTGGCCCCTGCATTGGTCCATTTATGGACCTGGGTCTGGCTAGCAAGGTCGCTTCACAGGGTTGGGCCTGGCTGGGAAGTCACAGGATGTCTGGCCATAGGGCCTGGAGTAGAGGGCACCTACCTTGGGGTCTTTCCCTCCTGTTGCCACACATGGTGTGAGGACAGCCCAACAGACCCTCCTTAGCACCTACCCTGGACAGCAGGCACATGGGGAGCCTGTGTCTCCCATAGGAACGAAGGGGTCCCTCCAAGGGCAGCGTTTCCTTGCTGGCTGTGGACCCCTCAGGTGACATCTTTCTTGGTCAGGTGGCGGAGGAGATGCCCTCTTCCCCATATGAGGTGACATGGCAGGAGGCAGGTGGAGGTCTGACCAACTCCAGCCCCTAGCCCCCTTGCCAGGCCCTGTTTTGAGCTCTGGGGCCGCAGGCGCTGCCTTTTGAGAGCTGCCAGTCTGGTGCAGGAGACCCACAATTGTGGCCCACTGTGGGCAGTGAGGTCAGGAAAGCCTTCAGGAGTTGTGGAGGCAGGAACTGAGTCTGGAGGCTCAAATAGGACTTCTCACCGGTGATATTTGACAGGTGGAAAAACTGAGGCTCAGGGCTGATTAGGACCCTACAAGGTTCTCTGGGCTGGCTGTTCTTTCCCTCCAGGCAACCCCGGGCTGGCCCCTGTTCCCTCCCGGGTAATACACGAGAATGCTTCAGCTCAGACTGAGGGGAGAACCACAGATCTCACTTAACCTCATGACAGGCCAGCAGTGCCTGGCTCGAACCCGCACACTGAGGAGCATCCTTCTGACTGCCCTGGCCCCACTCAGTCATTCAGACCAGCTCAGAGGTTGGGACCCCTGACCAGGCCCAGGTGCAGGGAGGGGCCTACGGGCTCTAACGTGCTCCTTACTGAGAGACCTGCACCCTTTGGAATGTCCCCCCAGACTCAAATGCTCCTGAGAACTACAGCCAGCGCTGAGATTACCCAGGCTCCAGGTCCCTGAGCCCTGTGATTTGGGATCTGCAAGATCACAGATGCTTCAGTGGGAGCAGCCTGGGACCCCCAAATGGGAAGGGCCTGCTCAGCACCAGGCTGTTCCCACTAAAGGGACCTCCACTACGACTTGGCTAAACCAAACCAGCAATTCCACTTGGAAGCTCAGACTAGAAAACCCCCGGGGCAACTTGGTCAAGGGCGCTCCTAGCAGCACTGTCCCTCATAGCAAGAACCTAGAAACGACTCATAGGCCAACATCGGGAAAATGGATCAAGTGCGAAGCCACACGACGTAATGTTACACAACAGTACAAATGCATCACCATGGCTATGTGCGTACCGTGCGTACCACGGATGAATCAATAGCGGTGTTGAGTGAAGAGAATCTCAGTATGATTCCATCAATTCAAAAGCAAATAAACTAAACATGTTTAAGCGTATGTCTCTGATAAACCAGCATTCAGAATAGGAGTTAGTCTGGGGAAGGCAGGGGACAGGTTGGGGTGGCAGCAGCAAGCGTTCGAAGTGATCCAAGTCCACCCACCTAAAAGCCACATTCTTAAAAAGAGGAAATAAAACACAGGAGAGCATTTTTTTTTTTTTTTTTGGTGAGGAGTTCAGCCCTGTGCTAACGTCTGCCAATCCTCCTCTTTTTTTTGCTGAGAAAGACTGGCCCTGGGCTAACATCCGTGCCCATCTTCCTCCACTTTATATGGGACGCCGCCACAGCATGGCTTGCCAAGCGGTGCATCGGTGCGCACCTGGGATCCGAACCAGCGAACCCCGGGCCGCCACAGTGGAGCGCGCGCACTTAACCACGTGCGCCACCGGGCCAGTCCCCACAGGAAAGCATTTTTGACAAAAAAGCACAAACCATAAAGAAATTTGCCTTTGGGCAGGCCCCGTGGCTTGGCAGTTGGGTGCGCGCACTCCGCTACTCCGGGTTTGGATCCCGGGCGTGCACCAACGCACAGCTTCTCCGGCCGTGCGGAGGCCGCGTCCCACATACAGCAACTAGGAGGATGTGCAGCTGTGACGTGCAACTGTCTACTGGGGCTTTGGGGGAAAAAAAAGAAGGACCAGGATTGGCAGTGGATGTTGGCTCAGAGCCGGTCTTCCTCAGCAAAAAGAGGAGGATGGGCATGGATTGTTGGCTCGGGGCTGATCTTCCTCACAAAAAAAAAAGAAATTTGCCTTTGTCAAAAATGAAAGACAATGACCCAGAAATACCATGAAAGTGAAGACATTGCAGCATAGATAGCATGAAGGAATCCGTGCTGAGAATATCCGTCCAAATGAAAATTGGGCAAAGGACATGAGCAGGCAGTTCACAGAAGATGAAACCTGAAAGGCAAACTCAGGAAGAGTTCAGCCTCACTGGTACTCAAGGAAATGTGAAGTAAATCCATGCAGATAGCACTTCAGACCAGACTGGCAAATGTCATTAAGAGAGGTGACACCAGGAAAGACGTGAATCTGTCACACGTACCACATGTGTGGTGCTGGAGGGATGTCCAACTAATAAAACCATGTTAGGGAGCAATTTGGCAGATACTGAAAAATGCATACTTGAAAATGCATGTAGCCTGTGACCCCCCAAATTCCATTTCTAAGGATCTGCTTTAGAGAAACTCGTCTATGTGCACAAGGAGACAAGTACAAGAGCGGCTTAATAAGGGATACCAGAAAATTAAGAAATCACCTGTGTCCATCGGTAGAGGAATGGTTAGATTATGGCCTGTGCATGCAGTGAGATACGGTGCAGAAGCTCTCTGCATCCACGGGAATAAATCTTGAAAACGTTGAGTGACAAAAGCACGTTTGCAAAATAACGTGCACTGTTTAATACATTAGAGAAATTGAATGCCGTATATGTATACTACTCCATGAAAGTGGTTGCCTCTGGGTGGAGAGGGAGGGAGAGAATGAGACGGGTGGAGAAAACGGGGGGCTTCAACTGAGTTTATAATCTCCCCTCTGGGTGTGTACCGGAAAGAAATGACAGCAGCATCTCCAGCAAATACTTGGATGCCCGTGTTCACAGCAGCAATACAGCGGCCAAGAGGTGGAAGCAACACAGTGGCCGCCAGCAGATGAACCGATAAACAAAGTGTGCTATATGTTTACAATGGAATGTTGTTTGGCCATAAAAACGAAAGAAATTCTGACACATACTACATGGATGAACCTTGAAACATTCCACTTAGTGAAATAAGCCAGACATGAAAGGACAAATAATGTATTATTCCCCTTATATGAGCTATCTAGAATAGGCACATTTATAGAAACAGAAAATAGAAGGGAAGTTAGCAGGGGCTGGGGGGAGGGAGGAATGGGGAGTTAGAGTCTAATGGGTACAGAGTTCCTGTTTGGGATGATGAAAGAGTTCTGGAGATGGATAGTGATGATGCTGCATAGCATTGTGGATATACTTAGTGCCACTGAATTGTGCACTTAAACATGGTTTAAAATTGTAAATTTTGTTATGTGTATTTTACCACAATAAAAAAATCCTAAATGTAAAAGACAAAACTGTAGATCTTTTGGGGCCGGCCCCGTGGCTTGGCAGTTAAGTGCGCGCGCTCTGCTGCTGGCAGCCCGGGTTCAGATCCCGGGTGTGCACCGACGCACCGCTTCTCCGGCCGTGCTGAGGCCGCGTCCCACATACAGCAACTAGAAGGATGTGCAGCTATGACATGCAACTATCATCTACTGTGGCTTTGGGGGGGAAAAAATAAATAAAATCTTAAAAAAAAAAAAACTGTAGCTCTTTTGGGAGACAGTGTAGATGAGTATCTTCAAGACCTTGGGAGTAAGGAAAAGATTAATAAATTAAGCTATATTTACCTCCTTGGTTTGCCATTATTGTGGGATAGTCATTGTAGGATAATGAATACTATGTAGCAATGAGAATTTTTCTGTTTATCAAGGCATCATTAAGGGAGTAAAAAGGCAAGTCACAGAGAGGGAGAATATAATTGCAATATTTGTTTTAAAATAACTCATTCAGAATATATAAAGAACTACAAATTAATAAAAACTATAAAAAAACGAGCAAAAGGCTCAAATGGGCACTTTACAGAACACATGAAAAAGTGTTTAATGTCATTAGTCATCAGAGAAATGCATATTAAAACCACAATGTGATACCAGTATACCCTCACAAGAATGGCTAAAGTACAGAAGACAGGCAATACCAAGTGTTGGTGAGGCTGGGGAGCAACTGGCACTCTCCTACACTGCTGGTGAACGTGTAAATTGGGACAGCCACCTTGAGAAACTGTTTGGCAATATCCATTGAAGCTGCAAACAAGCATATTCCAAGACCAGCAATTCCACCCCTAGGTGTATCACGACAGAAATGGTTGTGATGTGTTTGCCAAAAGACATGTGCAAACATGATAATCATAATAGCCCCACCCTAGAAACAACCCAAACGTCCATCAAGAGTGGAATGGATAAATTAATTGTGGTACAGGGAGATACCAAGAAGGCGGAAGTGGGAATCGTCTGCCCAAGCAGGGAGGAACAGTTTAGCGTTGACATTGTTTAGAATTGCTGGGGCATGATGACAATAAAAAGCCAACCAACTCTAATTGGGTTCCATTGTATTTAAATTCCCTCCTGAGGGAACACCCCCTTATTGCCTGCATCTGGGGCAAATCACTCTTCTGCCTCTGCCCCATGCCAGTGTTGTGGGATAGTTCTAGAATGGAATGCTGGAATGCTACATAAAAATGAAAATGAACAAATTAAAAAAATACACATCACAAATGAGTTTCACAAACATAATCTTGAGTGAAAAGAGTCAGACATAAACGAGTACACACTGTGTGATTCCATTGATACCAGAATTGGCTGAGTGACATAAAGCACATGCAGAAGTCTGTGTGTGTGTGGGGGCCAGTCCCGTGGCTTAGCGGTTAAGTGCGCGCGCTCTGCTACTGGCGGCCCGGGTTCGGATCCCAGGCGCGCACAGACGCACCACTTCTCCGGCCATGCTGAGGCTCCGTCCCACATACAGCAACTAGGAGGATGTGCAACTATGACATACAACTATCTACTGGGGCTTTGGGGGAGAAAAAAGGAAGAGGATTGGCAACAGATGTTAGTTCAGAGCTGGTCTTCCTCAGCAAAAAGAGGAAGATTAGCATGGATGTTAGCTCAGGGCTGATCTTCCTCACAAAAGAAAAAAAAAAGTCTGTGTGTGGTGTGTTATAAAAACAAACAAACTGAATAACACAAGATGCGATCCATCAGAAGCACAGATCTGAAAAATCATAGGAGACATAAATGTTTGCTGTGGTCTAGATGAACTATTTCATTTTAAAAGATGCACATGTGCCCAGGAAGATAAGTATTTGGATATTCTTTGCAACACTGTTTGTAATAACAAAAAGTGGGAGGCAACAGAGATTACTGGGTATGTAAAGTGGACACATTGCTGCAGTGGAATACTATACAACAGTCAAAACTAATGGATAGGACTAAGAATCAGCTTGGATCACTCCCAATAATCTGATGTTGAGTGGAAAAACAAAATTGCAGGATATTGTATGTACAGTGTTAAACAATGTATGTAAATGTGTAATAAGCACAAATAGAGGTGACGGTTCTGGAGCGCCTACTAGGTGCCAGTGCCCACCTGAACTCCCACAGCAGCCCTGTGAGCTAGTTACTAATAGTATGTTTTTTCTCACAGAGTAGGAGACTGAGACTCGGTGAGGCACAGCCCAGCCAAGAGGGAGCCCTGGTCTGGGACCCACTGGGCAGCCCCTCGAGGGCCCTCTCTGCTAGGCTGTCCCAGGGACTGGCTGCCCAGGCCAGGCTCTCAGGCCTGGGCCAGGATCCTGAGCCGGCACCGGGCAGGAGGCCCTGTAACTCCAGCCGCTGCTCCCGCCCCTGCCCGCCCCTCCTTCACCTCAGCCTGGGGCTGGGCTGCCCACAATGCCTCCCATTCAGCCCTGCCCCTGCTGCCAGGCCTGCGGCGGGGAGGGGGGCTGCATCCAGACGGGGACCGTCGCCGGCCTTTTCCTTGTGCAGCACCTCCAGGCTGGACTGGCAGTGCAAGGCAGCATGGAGGGGTAAGTCTTTGGGCCCTAGGGGTGCAAGGAGGGCTTAGAGAGGCTCAGTGGCCGCAGGCAAGCCCCTGTCCTTCTCTGGGCCTCTGAGGGGCTGGAGGATGGGGCTCTGGGGTCTCCCTGGGCAGAGATCCCCTAAGGGTCTCTCGGAAATGGGCTCTGAAAAGGCCGTGTGTGGGAGTGTGGCTGCCCCTGTGCGCTAGTCCTTCGGGGCCTTGTCTGAGAGCTCAGCAGCCCTCTGAGCCCTGGACGCCTGTCCCCCAGGGATCTGTCCCCATGGGCCCCCCTCCCTAGCCCACCCTGAGCCTCAGCCTCATCACAGCCTCTGGAGGATGCCGCCAGCCCAAGGCTGGGGCTGGACCCTGGGAGCCCAAGGAGGCTGAAAAGCACGGTGACAACCCAGTGAGCGGGAATAGGGGAGGCACAGGGTGGGGGCCCAGCCCAGGGATCAGGGAAGGCTGCTCAGAGGCCGTGACTCAAGCTGAGAACAGAAGGAAAAGCTGGGTGAGCTGGTGTTGCGGGGTAAGAGGAGGGGGCTCTGGTGCTGTGTGCTTATGGTGGGAGAGCCGAGGGGTGACACTGAAGACTTGGAGCAGATTCCAGTAGGGGAATCAGGAGTCAGGACTCTCCACCAAAGGCAGTGGAGAGATGCTGGAGGGTTTTCAGCTGGGGGTGTCAGGATATATCTGTTTTTTGGAAAATTCCCTTTGGTTGCTGGTGGTGAGTGGAGCACTGGGGAGGCCAGAACCACCGTGGCAGCAGTGTCCCTAAGAAGAAACAGGCAGTGGCTGTAGTTGTGAGATAAAGGGGTCCAGGTGGGTAATGGATGGATGGATGGGGGGGGGCAGGTGGATGCACAGACAGGTAAGTGGATTGACTTTGCCCAAATCACAGCCCCAAACCCATACCCTCAGTTCTCCCAGCCCAGTCTAGGCCAGCTGGGTGGCACTAAGATGAAGGAGGACAACAGGGGAATAAACAGGAGAAGAGGCCTGAGCCACCTGCTCACCTGTCACTGTGGCTCTGACATTAGGCTCCTAAGGGTCTCAGAGCCCACAATACCTGGTCCCCCAAGTCCTGCCTCACAACTCAGGCCGGGCCTGGGTTCCCTCTCCCGCAACCAGGTTGTCTTCTCGAGGTGGGTGCCAGTATGCTCCCTGCCACCGTGGAGCTGGCGCCACATCTGCCTGAGGACTGGCGGCTTCTCCCTCTGCCACCCACCTCACACTGGGAGGTCCAGGCCTCCCCCTGTACCCAGGAGCCTCACCACAGCCTGGGCACACGCTCTGAGCCCCGGAGCCATTCTTTCATTCATCAAGGCTTCCCGGAGCCAATGGGCGGAGACAGTCAAAGGGACTCGCCAGGGCGCCTTTCTGAGCCTCAGTTTTCCCCAGTGTACAACAGGGCTAACAATAGAACCTCTGCAGCCTGCGGGGTTGTGAGGCTCAGGGCAATGACCTTCCCTGGGCCCAACAGAGGAAGACGAATATGTTCAAGGGGCTCTGGGAACAGGACCTGGGGCTCAGTGAGTGGACAGTGTGAGCCCCTTGCCCCTGTGAATACCTGACCCTCCCTCCCTCTCCCAGGTCCCAGAGCGTCTCCTTGGTGCTGCTGCTTCCTCTGCTATTGCCGCTGGGCCCCACTTGGCATGCCACTGCCCAACGCTGCCCACAGACCTGCATCTGTGACAATGTCAGGCGGCATGTTTCCTGCCGGCACCAGAACCTCACTGAGGTGCCTAACGCCATCCCTGAGGTCAGCAGGGGAGGGGTCCAGGGGAGGACAGCAGGAGGAGGAGCCTGGGCTGGCACCAGTGGATCTGCCACTGCCTGGCTGGGAGAACTTAGCAAGTCCCTTTTCCTCTCTGAGCCTCAGTCTCCACATCTGGAAAATGGGAATGATAATAACCAACCACAGGGAGACAATCTATTTAAAATCCTATGTGATTGGAACAAGTAGGTGAACTATAGATAAATATTGAATTAACTGCAGACCCTGCGGCAGAGACTGGGGATATCCTGGGATAAGAGATGGTCTCTGCTCTGTGGAGTCAAGAGCTAGTGGGAAAGAGAGAAGGTAAATGGGCAGTGACAATTCAATGTGAAAAGTGCCAGAGTGTGGGATGCCCTGGTGGCTGGGGAGGAAGGCTTCCTGGAGGAGGTGTCTGATGAAGAGAATGTGGGAAAGGTGAGGGAACAGCACGTGCAAAGGCTAGGGTTAGCAAGGGGCACAGGCCGTAGTCCTTGTGCTGCTCAGCCTCTCTCACCTCTCCCTGCTCAGCTGACCCAGCGGCTGGACCTCCAGGGCAACATGCTGAAGGTCATCTCTCCAGCTGCCTTCCAGGACCTGCCCTACCTGACACATCTGGACCTGCGGCACTGCCAGGTGGAGCTGGTGGCTGAGGGTTCCTTTCGGGGCCTGGGCCGCCTACTTCTTCTCAACCTGGCTTCTAATCGCCTGACCGTGCTGCCCCAGGAGGCGCTGGACGGGCTGGGCTCACTGCGGCGCCTGGAGCTGGAGGGGAACATGCTGGAGGAGCTGCGTCCGGGGACGTTCGGGGCACTGGGTGCACTGGCCACGCTGAACCTGGCCCACAACGCCCTTGTCTACCTGCCCGCCATGGCCTTCCAGGGGCTGATGCGCGCCCGCTGGCTGCAGCTGTCCCACAATGCGCTCAGCGTGCTGGCCCCCGAGGCCCTGGCTGGCATGCCCGCCCTGCGCCGGCTCAGCCTGCACCACAATGAGCTGCAGGCCGTGCCTGGCGTGGCCTTGTCTCAGGCCCAGGGCCTGGTCCATCTTGAGATGGGCCACAACCCATTCACCTATGTGGGCGAGGAGGACGGGCTGGCGCTGCCCAGCCTTCGGGAGCTGATGCTGGACCACGGAGCCCTGCAGGCTCTGGAGCCCAGGGCCTTTGCCCGCTGCCCACACCTGCACACCCTGGACCTCCGTGGGAACCAGCTGGACACTCTGCCGCCACTGCAGGGCCTGGGGCAGCTGCACCGGCTGCGGCTGCAGGGGAATCTGCTGTGGTGTGGCTGCCAGGCCCGGCCACTGCTCGAGTGGTTGGCGCGGACACGCGTGCGCTCAGATGGCGCGTGCAGGGGGCCCCGGCGCCTGCGAGGTGAGGCCCTGGACAGCCTGCGGCCCTCGGACCTGCGCTGCCCTGGAGATGGGGCGGAGGACGAGGAAGAGGAGCTGGCTGCCATGCGGCCCCGAGCCCCTCTCGGCGTCCCCAAGGAGGATGATGGGGCGGCCAAGCCCTGCCCGCGCGCCTGCGTGTGCGCCTCCGAGTCGCGGCACAGCGGCTGTGAGGGCCAAGGCCTGCGGGCCGTGCCCCGCGGCTTCCCCAACGACACCCAGCTCCTGGACCTGAGGCAGAACCACTTCCCCTTGGTACCCCGAGCGGCCTTCCCAGGCCTGGGCCACCTGGTGTCGCTGCACCTGCAACACTGCAGCATCGCGGAGCTGGAGGCGGGTGCCCTGGTGGGGCTGGGCAGCCTGATCTACCTCTACCTGTCTGACAACCAGCTCTCAGGCCTCGGCGCTGCCGCCCTTGAAGGGGCCCCCCGCCTTGGCTACCTGTACCTGGAGCGCAACCGCTTCCGGCGGGTGCCGGGGGCAGCCCTGCGCGCCCTGCCCAGCCTCTTCTCCCTGCACCTGCAGGACAACGCTGTGGACCACCTGGCCCCTGGGGACCTGGCAGGCGTGCAGGCCCTGCGCTGGCTCTATCTGAGTGGGAACCGCATCACCCAAGTGTCCCCTGGGGCCCTGGGCCCAGCTCGGGAGCTGGAGAAGCTACACCTTGACAGGAACCAGCTGCGAAAGGTGCCCACTGAGGCCTTGGAGGGGCTGCCTGCCCTCCTGGAGCTGCAGCTCTCGGGGAACCCGCTCAGGGCCCTGCACGACGGGGCCTTCCGTCCCATGGGCTGGTCCCTGCAGCACCTCTTCCTGAACAGCAGCGGCCTGGAACAGGTGGGCACAGGGGGTGTAGGGGTGGGGGGAGGCAGCATGAGGGCCCACGCAGTGTGCACTCAACAAACTCTGCCACCCCCGCAGTGCCAGGCCCGAGGCTGGGTCTGGGGACCCTGAAATAAGCCAGACACTGTGTGTGCCCCCAGGGAGCTCAGGTATGAGCAACAGACCAGGCAGAATCATATGCCACATGGAGAGGCCTGCCAGGGAGGGCACTGCTGGGACCTGGAGGAGAGAGGAACGTGGGTTCATAGGATTACCTACTGTTGTATGCTTTGAGGGCAGGGCTGGAGCCCCCAAGAGGCTTTGCCATTATGCGGGGTGCTCAGGCACAGCAGAAGGAACCATGAACTGGGGGTCTGGGTGGCTTGCAAAGGGCAAGTGCTTTGGCATCAGATCAACCTGGGTTTCCACACCAGCACTGCCCTTCCTGCCTGCGCCACCTTGGGCTCTCCTCCTCCCTTCTGCTGGGGGAGCACAGGGCTCCCTCCAAGCCTGGGGGTGGGGTGGGCCTGGCAGGAGCTTACACCAGAGGCTGGCACCTCTTTGCAGATTTCTCCTGGGGCCTTCTCGGGCCTGGGACCCCGGCTCCAGAGCCTACACCTGCAGAAGAACCAGCTGCAGGCCCTGCCGGCTCTGCCTGGTCTCAGCCAGCTGGAGCTCATCGACCTCAGTGGCAATCCCTTCCGCTGTGACTGCCAGCTGCTCCCGCTTCACAGGTGAGCACCCACACCTGGAGCCCCAGCTGGGACCCACCAGCTGCTCTCATCAAGCCCCCAGCATCTCCCCAGGGCACCATGTCTGCGCCAGCCGAGCAGCTTTTGGGGTAGGGTCCTGCCAGGGCTGGCCACCCTTCCAGGGGGAACCAAACGTGCACGGGGCTTGGGGTGTACTTCTCTGAGCCTCTGTTCCCTCATCCATAGAGGGAATGAAATCTGTGCAGCCTGGTGTGGTGGGACCTAATACATATGCGTGGGCACTTGGCACAGTCATATAAGAAAGCAATAAGAACCCCGGAGTCAGCAGACCTGGGCTCAAATCTGGCTCTGCGACTGGCTAACTCTGTGCTGGTCGGTCCCTCATTGTAAAGGGGCTGATAGTGCTCCTGTCCACCCCGTGGTGGTGGTGGTTTGTAAGAAAACATTAAACTCATTAGCATATATACATTGGTCTGAACAGTGTCTTGGTCGTCAGCCCTCTGTAACTGTTCATTACTGTCACTGCCCCCTTTTTACAGAGAAGGGATCTGAGGTTTGAAGGGACTTGCTGGGGGTCACGTGATTGGTGAGCGGCCGAGCCAGCACTCTCTCCAGAGTCCGCTCTCACCCGCTATGCCCCACTGCCCCCAATTCCCGAGGGCCTCCTTGCCCTCCTCAGGAAAGCTAAGCACAGTGGTTTCCCCGAACTCTCTCTTCTCCTCAGGTGGCTCACTGGGCTGAACCTGCGCGTGGGGGCCACCTGTGCCGCCCCTCCCAGGGCCCGTGGCCAGAGGGTGAAGGCTGCAGCTGCTGTCTTTGAAGCCTGTCCGGGCTGGGCTGCCAGGAAGGCCAAGCGGACGCCTGGTGCCAGAAGAAGCCCCATGAAGAGAAGACGGTGGGGAGCCGACAAGGTTGGCCTCGGGGCAGGTGGGGGTGGGCCTTGGTGGGTGGGTGAGGTTCCAAAACCCCCAGGGTAGCAGGAGTCTGACTTCTCTTGGTCTCAGGTTCATGTGGTGCCAGATCTGGGCAATGACCCTGTTGCTTCTGTTCAGTAATGTCCATTCCTCTCTCCTCACCTCCTCCACCTTGGGGCTGGGCCCAGGGTGGGTTTGTAAGGAAATGACTATACGCTATTCCATGCTATGGGACAGTGGCCTTTCCAATAAGCCATAGCATGCCGGGACCCGGTGTGTCCATGGAATCAATCCCGCTGTCACCGTAATTGCTGGGTCACTGTTGACCCTTTCCCACTCTGACCTCAAGGGCCCCTCTCATCCCTGGGACGGGAAAAGCAGAAGTACAGGTGTAGAGTTGGCACCGCCTCCCACCCCTTGTCAGCCACATGTTGGACCCCACTCTACATCGTTCCATCACCCCCTTGACATCACACCCACCATCCCGACAACCCATTCACACCCGAATGCTCAACTATAGCAAAATCTCACAGTATGTCAGAGAAGAGCGAGCAGGATATGGGCCCCCCTCCATGTGGGAACCCCTGCTGTATGGTGAGGGCATGTGGGGGGCCCATAGGGAGAAGCCAGTCCTTAGAGGAAAGTGAGAACAGAACAAAGGAAGGTGGGGAGAGGGCTCTGCCTGCCTCTGGAGCCGCATTTGAAGATTCGGGGTGCCTGGGGGCCACGAGATGGTGCTTGTATTAGTTTCCTTCGGGCCGCCGTAACAAAGCACCACAAACTGGGCGGCTTAGGACAACAGCCATTCATGTCTCACTGTTCTGGAGGTTAGAATTCTGAAATCAAGGTGTGGGCAGGGCTCACTCTGAAGGCTCTAGAGGAGGATACTTCCGGTCCCCTTCCAGCTTCTGGTGGCCCCAGGTGTTCTTGGATGTTGGCAGCACAGCCCCAATGTCTGCCTCCATCTTCATGTGGTGTCTGCCTGTGTCTCTTCACATCATCTTCCTGCTACATCTGTGTCCAAATTACCCTTTATAAGGACACACGTCATACTGGATTAGGGCCCACCCTAATGACCTCATTTTAACTTGATTACCTCCGTGAAGACCGTATTTCTATATAAGGTCTCATTCCGAGGCATATCTTTGAGGGCACGTAATTCAACCCATGACAGTGTTCCTTATGGAGGTAGGCTGGGAGTGAGGAAGGAACCCCTAAAAAGACCCCACACTAAAGTTAGCAGTTCTCGGGGCCAGCCTGGTGGCACAGCAGTTAAGTGCGTGCGCTCCGCTTCGCTGGCCGGGGGTTCACGGGTTCAGATCCTGGGCGTGCACTGACGCACCACTTGTCAAGCCACGCTGTGGCGGTGTCCCATATAAAGTAGAGAAAGATGGGCGTGGATGTTAGCCCAGGGCCAATCTTCCTCGGCAGGAAAAAAAAGTGAGTTCTGCCTTAGAAGCAAGACCTAGAGCTAGCATAAATCAACAGCCAATATTAATCTCAGCCGACACTTGCGTGGCACCAACTTTCTGCCAGGCATTGTGCTGATAATAAACAGCATCAATGCCGTCTCCCTGCGTCAGCCCTGGGGGAGCGCGTGTGGGCGCTGAGCCTGGCTCAGGAGCAGAAGCTCTCATGGGTCTGCCTCCAGGTCAGGGCTTTAGTTACAAGAGAAGCCCGCCCCGCCTAGTATGGCAGCTGTGGCAGGAATCAGGACATCACGGACTCTTCCATCCAGCCACCCTTTCTTACATGGAGATGTTCCACCAACTGCCAGCCCTGGAGTTCTAGGTTTTTCTTTTTTCTTTTGTTGAAAGTGGCAGTTTCCTCCCAGGAATACAAAGGAGTTGAAAGATAAGGATCCTGAGCCCTGCCAGGGTGCTCACCTTGCTGAAGGCACCAGGCTGAGCTGCCAGCGCCTCACTCTCCTCGGAGGTGCCAGGCTCTAGTTTGGTGTCTGGCCCGTGGAAGGGGCTTAGTAAACACTGTTGAAGGAGAGTGAGTACTGGTGGTAACATGGCAGACCAACAGGGCTTTAGTCCCACCGCTGTCATTTAACAGTTGTACGCTTAAGCAACCAAGTTACTAAATCTTAACGAGCCTTGCTTTTTCTCATCTGTAAAATGAAGTCAACACGTACCTCACGGGGATGCTGTGGAGATGAAATAAGCTGTGGCAACACGTGTAAGCTAGTGCCTGGCATATGAGGCTGTTATGGCAGTTCCCTTGCTTCCCTGTCCCTCGAGCAGAGCCGAGGGTCTAGATGGGGGACAGTAAAGGTGCAAGGGAGCTTCCTCTAGTGTGTGCTTTTGGTCTCATCTGTGCCAGGGAGCCACTGCAGGTCACTGAGCAGCGGGAGCAGGGAGTGCGAGTGCTTCTGGATAATGTTCCCCAGCCAGCGGCCCCACTGCTGCGAGACTCCGGGACTGTCAGTTCCTTCCAGGGGCAACCGAGGCACAAGGTTCATTGTGTGCCTTGAGTGAAAATGTCCCTCCCAGAGGTCAACACTTCCATCTGTGACAAATCAAACTGACCTTTAGGCCCCAGCAACACAACAAGTCATGTACACTTCCACACCATACGCACTCACTGGGGCCAACTTTGTGCCAGGCACGAGGGACAGACAAGACCCAGGCTTGGACTTTGGAGAAATGGCAGAAACATGAATCAAGATAATACAGCATGTGGTTGCTATGGAGATGGGGCGCTCAACAGATGACAGGAGACATTATTGTTCTGTGCACACTTCACGTGTGAATTCACTTCATCTTCATAATTCATACTATGAGGTGACATATCAGAATACACTCTGCTGTAAGGAACAGAAATCTAACTGGACTTCAGCAAGGAAGGGATTTAATTGTCTCATACAAGTTAAGAAGTCTGGGGAGCCAGTCCAGGGCTGGAATGGCAGCTAAACTTGTCTTCCAGCTCTGCCATCCTTACCATGGGGCTTTTGTGCCCACAGCACCTGTAGGCATGTCTTCATTCAGGAGGAGGGAACTAAGGGCCGAAATGCCATACAAGTCCAGTTTTCCCAGAAGCTCTTCAGCCAGAACCGGATCCCTTAACTGCAAGGGAATCCAGGACGATGAATTATTTTTAGCCGGGCACATAAGCCTCAACAGAAGTTGGGCTCCATGAGCAGGAGCCAAAGTGCACACCTGGGCCATCTTCCTCTCCTGGGGCTCACTGGCCCATCACTGCTCAAGTCTGGGGGTGTGTGTAATGGCGGGAGAGGCAGGGCCCCTCTGTCCTGAGACATGCCCCTATCCTTGGTCTTCACTGTGTTCCAAACCTAGTCACTTCTTGGAAAATTCAGACTGCGCCAACAGGCCGCTTTCTGGGCCTGGTTTCTGCACCATGTGGGGCTGCCTAGTGCCTTTAGCAAAGGAGATAGGATCAGGTTCTCTATGAACCAGCTGGAAATCGGCTCCCCTTGGCCTGGTCACCCATCTTTGGGATGATACCAAACAGCCCAGGTCCTGAGCAAACCAAGTTAGCACCCATCCAGCAAGCACAGGCGACCGTCTCCCCAAGAGAGCTGCTCCAGGCCTTCATATGACTTGCTCAGACACACACACACACACTTCACTCACTGTCTTGTCTTCCAGAGTGACTGGGGGCAGCCCCAACCCCCGGCCACTGAGGGATATAGTGGGTACAGAGAAGGCTACTGTGAGGAAGAGCTTTGGGAACTCCAGCTGGAGATGGAGTTGCTCAGAGACAAGTCTGGGGGCCTCAGGCAGCCCCAGTCACGTAGGCCTTGCCACAGAGGAGGACAGAGGCAACAGTGTGGGTCAAAGGAGACCCCAGCTGTTGCTTCAGTGCCGGGCCCTCACAGCACCAGGCAGAATCTAGGCAAAAAGGCTCAGTCTCCAAAGTCAAGTGGGGTGGAGGGATGGGGGCAATGAGGAGCCTGGGCTGGCTTCCAGCGAGGTGGCCAGGCTGCCAGTGGGGAAGGCTTAGTCGTCTGTCTCCTGTTTGATGTTCTTGATGGGAACAGGCAGCTCTGGACTTGGGGCCTTGTCCGGCGTGGCCACGTCAAGATGCTCTTCCTTTACACGCACAGCAATGACTAAAGGGGGAGGTGGGGAGGGCCGGGGAACAGAGTGAGTGTGTGTGTAACTCTGCGGAGGGCAGGGGACCCAGCATCTGGGGAAGGGATCTGGCTTCTTACAGATGGGGGCCCTCAGGATGTGGCAGGGAGAGCACCTTCCCCCTCCATGGGGGCAGGCAGCAGAGAAGGCCCAGGGCCCTGTCACACCCCAGCCAGGCAGGCTGTGCCAGAGCCACTGGCACCTGCCTCTCTGCTGCCCACTCTGCCAAGCACACGAGGTGGGGGCAGAGAAGTAGAGGGCAGGCTGGAGATGCTCGGCTCCATTCAGAGTTGGGGGTGGATGTTTGGGAAGCTCTCCAGGCCCGGTGGTCCGAGAAGGACTGCTTGGTGCCCAGAAAATTCCCTTTAAACTTTACTCTTTTGTGCCAGGTAGGGAAGGAGAGGGGCCGTCTCTGAGCACTGCCTTGACCCCACCCAGGAGGCTCTTACTTTCATCGGAAACGGGCTCTGACGAGGTCTTCTCTGCGGCCGGCAGGTCGTTCTCCAGCAGGGGCTTCTTGGACCCCTGTCTGAGGGGCCGGGTCTTGGTTGGTGGTATTCTTTTCCCTTTGAATAAAAAAGGAATTAAACCAGCATAGGGTTGTATCCACGTGAGGTTCAAAGGCTGGGTCTCATCCAGCAGAAGCGAAGGTGCCGACCTGCAGGAACAGGAGGCCTGAACTCTGACATCGCCCCTCAGGGCTGCCTTGAGGCTCAGAGAGGTTCTCTCCAATAGGGGATTAATGCCACCCCCTGCCCATGCCCCCAACCCCCCACCCCACCCCCATGGTTGTTAAGCTTCTCTTTTCCAATCCTTACTTTCTTCACCTGTGAAATGCAACTTTCCCAGCCCTACGTTTTGAACGGCACAGGGGCCTCCCACTTAATCAACTCCATATCCTCACAGCATCTTAATGCTGCACAGGGACCATATCCATTTCCTCTTTGTCCCACTTTGTCCTCTTCTCTGGGTGGTGCCATGTCGTGGAGACCACCTCACAGCCACCAGCCTGCAGCTCTGGAGGACGGCATTGCCCCCTCTACTCCCTGCCCCCTCCAACCTGCTGCCTGAGCTGAGCCCACGCTAGGCTCAGGACCTACTGAGAGGGAGGCCCCGCCTAGGGAGAGACACCAAAGCTCGGTGGCTGCTCTTGCTCCCACCCCTCAGGGGGTCACGAAGGAAGAACGACAGCCTTGGCGAGCAGCTTCCACTTCCTCCCAGGCTTGTTACTTGCAAACACAGCAGTTGCACACTGCCGAGGAAGCCATGCCGATTTCTGACTGTGGGGCAGTGGGGCTGGATCCCTGCTTCTCTCTCTCAATTACAATCTCCTGTCGCTTTTCCTTGGCATCCTGACCACTGCCAGAGACTAAAGACTCCCTATTTATGCTCGGGGACAGGCCCGTGGGGCCAAAGGGCGAGGGCGAGGAGATGGAGGGACCATGAAGAGCGCCACCTAAGCGGCAACTCCCCCCTCCGCTCCCAGGACACAGGCCCAGCCGATCCCAGGTCCCACACCAGCCCAGGGCTGCTTAAAGCATCACGTACTTTTCTTCCCAAACTGTTTCTTTTTCTTCTTCGTGGCCTCTTTGGCCTTCAGAGGTGTGGTCGGCTCTGCTGTTGAAAGACAAGGGCAGGAGGTGAGAAGAGGGTTGGGAGAGGACATGGGGTACAGGCACATCCCAAGACCCCTGCCTACCCCTCACTAGCCTCCCTTACTCACAGGACACCCCAAGAAGGAGAGCCAAAGTTGGGCAATGAGAACCGGGGCAGGGGGCGCTGAGGGGAGGGACTGGAGAACAGCTGTCCCTTCTGCCCACCCTCGCCACCAGGGCTGCTCGGAGGGACCTGGGTAGTTTACCTGGGTGCACAAGGGCACGAGCATATGACAGGGTGGGGAGGTCAAGGAAGGAGCTCTGCAGGCCAGAGGGAGACAGAGAAGTCAGGAGCGGGGGGAGGGGAGACGAGGGCCCCCCTACTCAGAGGTGGCCCAGGAGACTTCTCGATCTCATGCCAAAGAATGAGGTGGGCATAGGGCAGGGGAGTGGGTGGCAGGAAGGAAAAAGAAGAGGAAAGTCAAGAGCCCTTGAGGGCTGCAAGAGCCCAGACCTGCAGCCACGGGCGGCTGGAGCTGGTAGCCTGTGAGCTCACACCAGCCGACGGGGTAGATGTCCGGGGACTCACAGTCCACCCACTGGTCATACTCGCTGTCCCAGCCATCGAAGTGGATGCTAAGGAGCCGATGCACCACCCGCTTCACTGTGGCCACGCAGATGAGCCGGGGTTCCATCAGGTCCACAGCCTCCAGCTTCATGCCCACCTTGAAGCCGTGGTTGGGGCAGTCCTGGGGAGGGGGAAGAAGGCAGTGACCAAGCCAGCCAGCTCCCTGCCCCAGCGGGGCAGAATCGGGGGGAGGGTGCAGGGCTGAGTGCCCACAGGGGAAGGTTCCTCTGACCAATGACGCCACTGCACTTTGTTCCCACGCTCCAGCCCCTCTGGGAAAGGGACTGGCTAAACCGCTCAGCACAGTGCCCACGTCAGAGTTGCGGCTTCTCCCCCAAAGTGGCTGATCTCAGCAGTAGAGACTCAAGAAAAGAGAAGGGGCTGAACTGCCACCACTGACCGTGGGCAGGGCCAGTCCTGAGGCCGTCCCAACCCCATGCATCCTCAGTCTCCTCACCATGTTAAAGAGTCTCGATGGAGCTGCTTTGGACTTGGTCTTCTCCAAGTAGGTCTCCCAGTTGAAAGTGTGTGGCTCGTACCCTAGAGGAACAGAATGCACAGATGTGGAGGGAGAGGAGGGGGATGGGAGGGAATCCAGGAAAGGAGCACACTGCCAAAGGGGTGCCTGCAGCTTGGTCAGGACCCAGCCTGGAAACTCCCCAGAAGGCTTCTTCCCTTCTCCCCATGCTCTAGGACCACTGTCCTGTTGTACAGGTTGTTCACTGCCCAAAAGGACAAGTGGGAGCTCTGCTCACCAAGTCACACACCAGCTAGTGGTGGCCTTGGGTGGCTCTGTCACCTCTCCTCTCCAGTCTGAGACTCCACGCTCCAGGGGTCTGGTTTGGCCAGGAATCTGGGCCTGTGGCCTCACCCTGCCCCTTCCGACTGCAAGGCCAGTCTTACCTTTTGGGAGTGTGAGCTCAATGTCATTTTTCTGGCAGAAGGTGGCTGGAAAGATGGCGTGGGAGGAGGCATGGTAACAGAACCAGTCGGAGCCATCTGTGGAGGGGCCCCCATCCACACAGATCATCAGGTAGCCGTCCAGGAGAACCTAAGGGGTGGTGGGGTGGGGGCAGAGCAGACGGAGAAGACGGTGTCGTGAACTGCACCCCCATCCCAGGGTAAGGTGTCTATGGTGGGGATGCGAGGCAGATGTATCCAACCGGAGCTAGAGCTCAGCCTTCCCTGAGCTTGTGCTTCAGAGCACTCAGCACTCCTGTGACCCAGACCTGTGAGGTGATTTACCATCCTCACTAGACAGCCAACGCCATGCCAGCAGGGACTACATCTGTCTTTTTGCCACTGTGTCCTCAGTGGTGAGCACAAAGGCCCAGGCTGGAGATTTGCTGAATGGACAAGTCAGCATGTCCCCCAGGAGGGCCAAAGGGTGGGCATTTGCTCCTCGGGCTGCAGCAAAGTCAGCCCGGCTGTGGCTCTCGGCTAGACCAGCACTCAAAAGATGGCAAGTGGCAGTGGGAAGCCCCCAGTGAGGTGACAGGGCGGGGCCTACACCTGACCAGGCTCAGGCCAGGTGTTCAAAAAACACCTGTCCAACTCGTCTCGGAGCCTGACATAAAAGCAGATTCTGAGCAAGGAGCAGATAAGTCCGCTACTCACAAAAATCAGGTACCCCGGGAGCAGCCTGTGCTGGGCAGGTGGGATGGACATGGAGTGCAGAGCTCTGTGCCATCTCCGGCCCCTCAGAAAGCCACACTGGAGGCAGCAGGGCCAGCCCCACGCTCACCTTGCAGATGGTTGCCACGCAGATGTTGCCCAGATTCAGGGGGTCAATGGCCTCCAGTTTCATCCCCTCCTCAAACCAACCACCTTCCGTGTAGACAGCTCGAACCTTAAAGGAAGGGGGCAGTTGGGGCATCTCTGGGTTGGCCCAGGTGAAGCCGGGGGGATGGGGGGGAAGCAGGCCTCATCTGCCATAGGCCTGGGAAGGAAATGGGGAAGGAAAGGGACATCCCGGGAAGAGCCAGGGGCCTCAGGCCTGGAATGGACCTATGGTCAAGGGGAAAAGTGCCCAGGGGCGTGCCTCACCTTCTTGAACAGGTAAGGAACAGCATCACAGTAGATTTTCCGGAAGGTGGGATGGTGGGCCATGTCACTGCGCCTCTCTTTTGGGGAGATGGCAGAAGGAGTGAGGGAGAGAAGGGAAATGAAGGCTGCTAACAGGGCCATGTTCACGCCTCCCCCAGAAATGTGGGGGCTGCCTTGCTCTAACCTGTACCACAGCACCCCCAGCCCCCACCTAGACTAGAAGACAGAAAACATCAGGAGCTCTCTGTAAGGACTTTTCAGCCCTTGAGACCCCGACTCTTCCCACATGACAAGGGAGAGGATGGGGCCTGTAGCCTCTGGGTTCAAACTGATTTTACCACTTATAAGCTGAGTGACCTTGGTCAAGTCTCTCGACCTCTCTGGACCTCAGTATTGCCATCTGCAGGGTAGAGATGACCACCTCTACCACAGAGCATTGTTGTGGGGTGTAGAGAAGGTGCTCTCACCCAGGCCTTGGGGCAACAAAGCCTGGGGTCACGCTGGATTGGGGCTTTGCTAACCTGATAGCTTGATGCCGTGGCCGACACGCCGTGACCAACCCACTGGGTGGATCAGGGGGCTCCACATATGGCACCAGAAGTCATCATCACTGTCACCATCTTCGTACAGGAGCCGTAGGCGACCCCCAATTACCGTGTCCACTACGGCCATGCGGGTCCGTGACACCTGAGACTTGTCGACCACCTCCAGCCGCATGCCTTGCCGGAAGGGGTACTTCATGCTCTCCACCATCTGCAATGACATCAGAACACAGGCCTGCTGTGGTCATGAGGACCCTCCACCCACCTTCCTGCTCTGTCTCTGGAAAGTAACCAGAGGACAGGGAAGGTGGGGTGGAACCACCCCAATCACTAAGTCAGGAAGTGGGCAGGTGAGCCCTCCCATCCTGGTCCCCAATTCTCTAGGATGATACTGAGGGACAGTGCACAGCTTATAACGTGTGCGCCAAAATGCCAGTCAGTCAATATGATGGGAACTACAAACCCATTTCAGACTAAGGAAACAGGTGCCCTGGAGAGGTCAGGTGACTTGCCCAGAGGCACACAGACGCATTAGTGCCAGAGCTGAGACTGGAACTTGGTCCTGGTGTCCAGCCTTGTGCTCTTTCAGGGATCTGCACTCTGATCCCACAGGTACCCCACACTCCGCTCTACCTCCTGACCCCCTGCTGGGGTCACATACAAGCCTTGTGTCCAGAGAACTGAGTTCCCTTGTGCCCGCATAAGTCTAATTCTAGCTCTGACCCTGCTGGGCTGAGGCTATGAACCTAGCACCTCAGTAGCAATGCCTGCCCCCTCTGACCCAGCAAGGGACAGGGACCAAGAGGACCACAGACTGCTCAAGAGAACCCCGATGGCAGGGCATGGGTGAGGGGGTGGGAGATTCCTTTTGTTTGCTGTGACTTTGGTGCCATCTTGCCTGGGGCAGGGGAATGGGTGCGGTCAGCTCTGTAGGGCCTTCCAGCCCCAGGGCACTGCTAGCTCAGTGGGAACCAGCCCCAGCCTGGGCGTGGTGGGGAGTGAGCAGCGCCATTTCAAATCCCACCAGAGGAGG
The DNA here is from genome assembly GCF_057802395.1 of Ceratotherium simum simum. Classification (NCBI taxonomy): domain Eukaryota; kingdom Metazoa; phylum Chordata; class Mammalia; order Perissodactyla; family Rhinocerotidae; genus Ceratotherium; species Ceratotherium simum. The sequence continues at coordinate 9,333,882 of NC_141924.1, forward strand.
AGAGCCTCAGAGGTCACAAAGCAGCCACCAGGAAAAGCTGCCAGAGTCCTGCACCACAGACCCTCCAGCCCTCAGCTCAAGGGCTGGAGCACACCTGACACCGACTGCCTGACGGGCCCATTCAGGAGAGTGAGGCGCCTCCCGGACCTGGCCCCTCCTTGACACCCTCCTTTCCTGTGGGCCCACCCAGCACAGCCCCGACCCAACACCACTTCACTGCCCTGTTTTGTTCACAGTCATGTGTGGGAACGGGAGCCCTGTAAGGGCAAGGCACTGTGGGCAATACAGGAGAAAATGCTTACAGTTTTGCTGGAAAGATAATATGAAAAGATAATTAACATTCAGGGACATAAACAGCAAATGAGTAGTACCCAGCGAGTTCAAATAAGGGAAAAATCAATTCTACTTTAAGGAAAAAAAGCCAGAGAATGCTTCCTTGAGGTGCTGGAACCATTCCTTGCTGAAGGCCATTTCCCCCGCATCAGGCCCCTTAGGTGACATGGCCCCCACTCCCACTCCAGCCTTGTTTTCCACTGCGGGCTTCCACACCACCCCCACCCTACCCATCACGGCAGAATCAAATGCCATTTTCTCCACAAAGCCTTCCTTAATACCCGCTCCTCCTGAGGCCACAAGGCCAGTTCAGTTTCGTGTCATGGCAGTGCCTGCCCTGCACCCCTCCACTCACTGCTGGGACACTTACCCAGGGCAACCTGGGAACCACACCCATGAGCATCTGGGTCAGGAGACCTCAGGTGTGGCCTAGGCCCTGTGTGAGCGAGCCCCACACTGGAGGTCTGGTATATAGAGTGGGAGAGACTAAGTCTTCACTTGTACCCTGTGATCCCTTTGAATTTTTACCATGTGCATGATTTTCAAGTTCAACAACTAAATGATTTTTTTAAAGTGAAATTAAATGCCACACAAGGGCCGGCCCCGTGGCTTAGCGGTTAAGTGCGCGCGCTCCGCTACTGGCGGCCCGGGTTCGGATCCGGGCGCGCACTGACGTACTGCTTCTCCGGCCATGCTGAGGCCACGTCCCACATACAGCAACTAGAGGGATGTGCAACTACAACGTACAACTATCTACTGGGGCTTTGGGGGAAAAAAAATAAATAAATAAAAATTATTAAAAAAATAAATAAATGCCACACAGATGATTCTGAGGTACATCCCTGGTTCAGAACCAAGGCTATTTTATAATTATTCAGGTGCATGACTTCATTTCCTCTGCCAGACTGGAGAGTCCTGGATGGCAGGGTCTGTATTTCCTACAGTGCCTTGTTTACAACAAGTACTTAATAAAATCTGTTGAACGGACGCTCCTGAAAAATGCTATGAGCAAAGGTAAGGGTCTGGAAGAGCAAATGGCTGGATCAAAGAGTCTGGGTGGGGAGGATGAGCCACTAAACCGTCAAGCAGGGGAGTCTTAGGAAAAATACTCCAGTGAGCAGCATGAAGGACAGATAAAAGGGGAGATAGGCAGGAAGGAGGTCAGTTAGGAGACCCAAAGGGCTCACTGCCAGACCTTGATATGGAAATCCACGGGAAGCGTCCTGGAGCCTACCAACCGTTTCATGAGGTAGCCCTTCCAGTCGGTGAACTTGGCATGGATGGCTGTGGAGAGACAAGCTGATTACACAGACAGACAACACTCCCACCGACAGGGGGTGCCAGAGATCAGCAGAGGGGACAGAACAATTTTTTTCTGCCTCATCAGGCCAGCAATCAACCTCATCTTATAAAATCAGGCTGCACAACTTGGATCTGCCACAGGGCCTGAGTCAGGGGAGAACAGGAAGCAAGGTGGCAAGGGGGTTCTGTTCTGCTCTAACCTAAGACAGAGAACTCCCCCTTCTACCAAAGGCCCGCAGGAACCAGGACAGAGAATGTTCTCATTAACTCACTCCGAGGGGGCACCAGGATCTTGCTGTTGATGGCACACCAGCCAATGGGGTGGACATCCACAGTTCCCAGGTTGCACCAGAAGTCATGGCTAGCGTCATTTTCAAAGCCTTCGTACCGGAGCAGCACCCGGTACCCTGAAAGAAGGGAAAGGGCACCAGTGAGGGAGGGTGGGATGGGGAAAGGTATATTCTTAGGTCTTCTCTCTTCTGCAGCCTACAGCGGACTCTCCGCTGCCTATTCCAAGAACTCCTTCCAGGAGCTGAGTCCCTGTTGTCCACAACAGTCAGAGCCCAAACAAACCCATGCCACTTACTTGGAAAGCAGTACGGCATAGTGGTGAGAATTTTCTATAGCCTGATCATCCTTGGAATCAACTTAAAAAATGGGAGTTTCCAAACTTGCCAAGCTGAGGTCCCCTCCAAGGTAGGGAAGGTAGGAGAATCCCAGGAAGAGAGGCAGAAACTGGGTGGGTTTTTTGTTTGTTTTGTGAAGCCAATTTCTTCCTATAACACTGCCCACCCATCTGGAGATACCACTCTCCAGACACTGACCCTACGTGGCCAGAGGAACACCCACCTGCTGCCTGGATGACAGAAGCGATCCAGTATACCCGGCTGGGGAGCACAGCGTCACTGTTGAGCACCTCCACCTTCATCCCCTTCATCACGTCCTCCCACTGGTCATACAGAGGGACCTGTGTGGGGATGAGGCATTCAAGGAGGGACAGTGAGCTGCCTGGACAGGCAGGAAAGAGTGGCTGGCCTCACGAGTCATTGCGTCCTTCTCTGCACCTCAACTTTTCACATCACTCATGGTGTGCGGAAAGCCAGGCACTGGGACCAGGGATAAAGAGATGACCAAGACGTGTCTGCTGTCCTTAAAGAACTGAGTCAGGAAATAGAGGGGTGGTGGGCAGAGATCCAGAGTCAGACAGCCCCGAGTGCTAATCTTTACAGGACCAGCTCCTAGCTGTACTGTCTTGGGCACATCACGCCTGTACCAGCCTAACACTTCCTCGTGCTCACCACGTGCCGGGCACTGTGCTCAGCACAAGTATCACCTCTCAATCATCACTCGAGCCTGGGCAGTAATGATCATGACCCCCTCATCTCTCAGCTATTACCATGCTGGCTCTCTCAGAGCTGTCTACCTACACATTATTTCTGGCACATTCTTTCTCCACCTCTCCAGCTGGTCTTCTCCTGTGAAATGCCCCGTCAGCAGTGGACCATTGTTGGTTGCCTCCCCAATAGCTAATCCTCACTTTGCTGCCAACAGCACCTCGATCCTCCTTTGGGGAAATTGACCATTTTTTCATTCTCAGCCTTGGCTTAAGCCAATTGGGGTATCCCATTCTATCTCCCTGGCCACAGAGACTAGGTCCATCACAGAACCTAGAAATGGTTATGCTACACAGGGGTGGGCTTTTTACAGAGCATAGTGGATGAGATATGTTAAATGCAAGTATGATGTACCTGCCCTGCAATGAAAATGCCAGGACTGCTAGAGAATGCACGGCAAAAGAGCCTTCCCTACCAGGTGCACCTTCATTAGTAATTCAGAGGGGAGGAGTAAGAGAGTCAAGCTGCTTCATTGTTGAGGACGCTCCTCAGAGTTCAGTAGCAGTTCAGAAAGGAGAGGCTAGGATGTGGGTTTACTCTGGTGAGAGGACTCCACGAGTGAGGAGGCCTCCTCCTGAATTTCTTGAGGTTTAGGAAATCAGCTTGAAAGACAAAACAAGAGTGCTGCTCTCGGCTTCTCTCCTGGCCTGCAGACTAGCACAGGCTATGGATGCCGCATGTTAAGTTCTTCCACTCCAAGCCCAACCCTCCAGGGCCTCACCCTCCTGGTGTTTCTCAATGATAGGGGGTCAGGGAGGACCAGGGGGCCCAGGGCAGTTCAAAAGCACCAAGCTTTCAATGGGAAAACAGTAAAAACAGGGAAGAAAGGAGAAAAGGATTTCAGAGTTGGCTCTTAGACATCAACCAGCACAAAGTTCCATTAGATAAATAAGCAAAGTGGGGACCTCAGAGGGGAAGCACAGTGCTAGAAGCCTTCAATGAGGATTTGTGGGAGGACTTTCCGAAAAGAAGTGGGCAGAAAGGTAAACCGGAGCAAGAGGCAAAGCTGGGCTCTGACCACCCAGACCTCACCACTGTTCTCTCCCCAGTGCCAATGTCCAGCCTGGAACGACGCTCACGATGCAGGTGGGTGAGACGGGTGGCGAGCACCGGGGTTCCCTGCTCTCCCTCCCCTCATCTCCAGGGCACTCACGTGTTTAAAACAGCTGACAGGAGCAGCCTTGTAACTGTGATCCTTCAGGAACTTTCCCCAGTCAAAACCCAAGACCAGTGCTGCAGAGCAGAAAGAGGAAGAGTTGAGAGAGTTGAGGCTGGGAGCTCAAGCAGCAGCCACTCTAGGAACCTGGCCCTTGCAGAGCGTGTAGAAGCAGCTCCCTTTCCCACCCCAGCAGCACCTCGATCCCAAGTCCATGGGGGGCCACCCTCTCCTGAGCAGCCCTGTACCCACTCCCATACCTGCCCTATCAGTGGCCATCAGGATGGGGGAGGACCTTATCCAAAGGCTGCCAACTCTCAGAGCATAGGAGACACTTACAGGGAAATGTCTGACCTTTCTTTCCCCAAAGGAAGGAAATTCAAAGACCCTTGGGTTTACATTCCTCAGACCTCCCCCAACCTCTCATTGGCCACAGCCAATCTAAATGGGTGGGAGGTGCACACACCCAGGCCCCTCCAACCCTCATGCCTGTGGAGTCCCACTTGTTAAAAACTCAGACCATCTAGAGCGGAGTTGCTCCATGCCTACATTTAATTTGCTTAGAAATTGCTACACACACTCAGAGAGAAAGGTTCCTTTCCTTATCCCACCACCCCTCTTCAAACCAGATCTGGGTCTCCAGTGCCCCAGGAAAACAAAAGCCATAGAGCTAAAAGCAATGCAAAACAAAAGCAGCCAATTCTCTGCTTGTCAATCATTAGGAGTAGGGCAATGTAAGAGCAATTGAAGGGATTTTTCTGAGGTAATTTCCACAATACCTACCAGGTGAGGAAGATGCAATCCTCCATGAGCCTGGGTTAGGTCACTTTCTAGCTGGCCATCTTTTTCCATTCCTGGCTCCTAGGGAGGCCACCCCAGTCCTGGCACCCCCCGCCCCCAGCACTTCCTGAGCACCAGTCCTCTGCTGTCTTACCATCTTGCCCTGTTGGCGTCCCATCTGCTAGCTGTCCTGTCCCCTGGGAATGGAGGAAGGCTCCAATTTTGGCAGACCAGGCAGCCTTGTGCAGGACCTTGGCTTTCTTGGTAGGTGGTTTCCCCTGGAGGGAGGAGGAGAGGATGGGTATAGCCTAACGGCTAAGAACATGGATCTGGATTTGGACTGCCTAGGTTTATCCAGGCACTGGTTCAGTTAACTTCCTTGGGGCTTCAGTTTCTTCATTTGTAAATCACGATGATAATAATAACAATGCTTAGCTCAGAAGGGCGTTAAAGGTTGAGAGTGACTACTGAGCCCTGCACTCACTTAAGTGGTCAGCTCTTGTTCAACTCTGGAGGGGTGGGGAGGTGAGGCAGGGAGGGACACCTGTTCTATCTTTTAAGCCTTCACTTCCTCCAGCCATCTCCTTCCTCTGGTGCTCCTACAGATTTATGGCAGACAATGGGCTTCAGAGGGTCTGTGAGCTGAAGCAGGAGACAATATTTTGTACACACATGAATGTTCTGGAGAGGGTCCATGGCTTTCATCAGGTACTCAAAGGGGTCATCCCCCAAAATGAAAGGCCACTGATCTGGTCTGTAATTTATAACTTAAGCACTGATCAGAAAGGCCCAGAGAATTTATTAAAGAGATCAGTAAAGTAGAAACGTGGGTTTAAATCCCACAAAGACCTCAGTTCCAATCCTGGCTCTTCAATTTTATTTGTGTACCTTTGTAAGTTACTAAAAGTTTTTGAGCCTTTAAAATAGGAATCTTTAAAAATTCATCTTTTAGGGATCAGTGGTTGGACTGAGAGTGCCAAGTCCTTAGCAAGTACCCCCAAACTGTAGCTATTAACAATATTACTATTAGCTCACTGAGGAGAGGGATTTTTCTGTGCCTTGACTAAAATCCGCAAAATGAGGGAAAAAATGGTAATTGTCTCACAGAGGTGAGAGATAATGTATGAAGCACTAAGCAGGAGACCTGGCATGCTGAAACTTCAATTGTTAAAAAAAGAGACAACAGGACCAAAATGGAGTCACTTGTGCTCAACCCCATGTCTGCAAACCAGGACTGAATACCAAGAGCAGTTGCCAGTTCTCCCAGGAATGCAATCTTAAGTAAACCTGGAACTTCCTGGTCAGCACTAGTGAGGTAATCCGCCTGCTAGATCCCTTCCGTTCCCCAAAGAAAGATGAGGTGATCTGCTCTTTCCTTGTCCCTGCCCCCTTCTGCCTATAAAAGTCTCCCATTTTGTTCAGCTCTTTGGGGCTCCTTTCTATCTGCTAGATGGGATGCTGTATGATTCATGAATCATCGAATAAAGCCAATTAGATCTTCAAATTTACTCAGTTGAATTTTGTTTTTAACACAATAAATGTCAGAGCAGTGGGTCTTCAGCTTTGCTGTACATTACAATGACCTGGGGAGCTCTTTAAAGCCCCTATGTCCAGGCCACACTCCATCCCAATTAAATCAGAATCTTTGGGAGTAAGACCCAAGCAGCAACATTTAAAAACCTTTCCAGGTGATCCCAACGTGCAGTCAAGTTTGAGAACCAGTGTTGGGGACTGTGGCCATAGTTACCATGAAAGGACACGAGGCCAGGCACCTGAGATTAGGTTCCAGTCCCGGTTCTGTCGCTGTCTTCCTACCGAGCCACCCTAGGTAAGTCGTTCTTCCTCTCTGGACCTCAGCAATTAATGTGTGGTTTAGACAACACATCTCTAAGAATATTCCATTTCTAAAAATTCTATGAATGTCAATAATTAACTAGAGATTGGTAAGACATTCTAGGTGGCTGCCTATGACATGGAGTCAGAGACGATGCATCAACGTCCTAAACCCACCATAGCTGGTGAACCTTGTGCCTGTTTCCCATCCTACTGTCAGAGCATTTATAAAAGTATGGTGGGGGGCTGGCCCAGTGGTGCAAGCGGTTAAGTGCGTGCACTCCACTGCGGCGGCCCGGCGGGATTCGCCGGTTCGGATCCTGGGTGCTCACCGACGCACTGCTTGGCAAACCATGCTGTGGCGGCGTCCCATATAAAGTGGAGGAAGACAGGCACAGATGTTAGCCCAGGGCCAGTCTTCCTCACCAAAAAGAAGAGGAGGATTGGCAGATGTTAGCACAGGGCTGATCTCCTCACACACACAAAAAAAGTATGGTGGGAAGACCAAGGGCATCAGACTCCCTCAAAGTTCTTGTTTAAAACTTACTGAACACATCAGACTCTGAGGGGTGAGGGTGGGGAATGGAGGGTAGCCCCAGGAATCTGCAATTTAACAAGCTCCATAAATGGATTCCCCTGCCCTGTATGGTTTGAGAACATAATACCATGAAATTTACAACCTCAGACAGCCATAAGCAAGGTCCTTCCCTAGCCCTCCTGGCCCCTTGCCATCAGTCAATTGTTGTTGCTATCTCAGCACCCAGGGCCCTGGGAAGGGTCTTCCAAATGACTGCCTCTCACCTGTAATCTAGCCAAGATACTGGCTTTCTTGGAGTTGGAGGAGTAGCTCCTGGAACAGGAGACACTGCAGAATCTCTTGGTCTTGGAGAAGAAGGCTTCCCTTGTACCCACGATACCACACATCTCACAGACAGCTGGGAAGAGAACTTAGCACATGACTCACCTGATGCGGTTACCCCAAATCAAACAAAACGATGGGCCCTTCAAAAGCTGGGGCACTGCATTAACCAGGTTAAGTCCCAGTCCCCCTAAGGCTGGCAGAACTGGAAGAGAAGGAAGTTCTGGGGTGTCCATCTGAACCTATTTCACCCAAGATAAGCTGCTTGGCATCCCTTGGCTACATGTGTCAACAGTGGCGCTAAGGAAAATCCATGAGGATGACAGAGGAAACAGGTGAGGAAAGTTTGTGAAGAGAAAACTGAGAAGGAAAAAAGTGCTCACATCACTTAACTTCTGTGGGTCCATTTTCTTCTCTTCTATAAAGAGACTGAACTAAATAAATGTTTCAACCTTGACATCGTATTAGAATCACTGGAGGAGCTTTTAAAAATGCCCAAGCCTGAGATTCTAATTAGCTGGTCTGTGGTGGGACCCAGGCATTTCTAGTTTGTTAGAAGCTCCCCAAGTGATTCTTTTTTTTGTGTGTGTGTGTGTGTGTGTGTGTGTGTGAGGCAGATCAGCCCTGAGCTAACATCCATGCCAATTCTCCTCTTTTTGCTGAGGAAGACGGGCCCTGAGCTAACATCTATCGCCAATCCTCCTCTTTTTTTTTTTTTTTTCCTTTTTTTCTCCCCAAAGCCCCAGTACATAGTTGTATGTCATAGTTGCACATCCTTCTAGTTGCTGTATGTGGGACGCCGCCTCAGCATGGCCCAACAAGCGGTGCGTCGGTGCGCGCCCAGGATCCGAACCCGGGGCCGCCAGTAGCAGAGCGCGCACACTTAACGGCTAAGCCACGGGGCCCGCCCCCTCCCCCCAGGTGATTCTAATGCACAGCCAGGATAGAGAACCCCTGCAGTAGATGGTCTCTAATGGTTCCTTCTAGTTCTAAAGTTCTAAGATTCTAAAAGAATGGTTGAAGAAGATAGAGGGGAGAAAGATAAAAGAAAGGAGAGAGGAAGGGAAGACATGACAAATAGAAAGGAAATAAGATTCAACTGGCAAAGAGTATTCTTTTCTGAAAAGTTTAGGTACCAAGCAACAGGAGTGTTATCACAAACCGTCTAGCCGGCCTCTTTTCACAGGCAGTCCACACGCTGGAGGCACTGACAGTGGGGTCCAGCAGCTGTCCAAGATCACATCTCTGAAGCCAAGTGGCTTCCAGATGATCCATGGGGATTCTTATCTGCTCACCTCCACCCTACTCCTCTTACTTGGAGGTCACTTTATTCTATATTTCCCTCCCCCTCACTCCCACCCCGCAAGCTATTTCTTGTCCCTACCCAGAGAGTAACCAGAACAAATGTTCTACCTTCTCAACCTCCAGGCTTAGAAATCCACTAGCTATTCACACAAATGTACAAGCAGCACCATGTTAATGACTGGCATGTAATGTGTGCTGAATAAATACTAGTTGTATGAACGAAATCCGACTACTGCAGAAGAAATGATCCTTGGGGCTACTTGGGATGCTCTGTCTCTCTCACAGGTCCTTAGACATCAGATCAAACAGCCCTTTACACCTGGAGGGCTCTGCCCACATGGCTCTATCCCCCTCTTCCTCCATAGCCTCCTGAAACCTCCCCATCTTCAGGGGACACTCTGAAGGCACCTGGCTCAGAACCACTGCCATCCAAGGAGCGGGGAGTCCCAGGGCTGAGCAAATGCAGCGGGGAAGTGGGCAGCTCCCCTGCTTCCCGATCCTCATTTTCTGCTTCACTTGACTCCTCTAGGTAGGAGCTGCTCTCACTGCCCGCACTGCTGTTATAACTCCGGAAACTGTCATAGCCACCAAAGAGCTCCAAGTCGTCATCTTCCTCTTCTTCCTCCATTGGTTCTGAAGACGGAGTCTCCTGGTTGAAGGATGGCACAAAACAGGCAGAAGGAATCATGGTTGGTTTAGTGTATGGGGAGGGAGGTGGCAAATCTACCAGCTCCCGTTCCAGTTCTTGGTGAAGTCAACACTCTTGGGCAAAGTGGCAGGCAGAATCAAATACCCCTTTTGCAAACACCAGGATCATTACTCTTGTTTATACATTTCTCAACAGGCAACAGCGACCGCCTCTGGCCCGGGTCAAGCCTAACTACCTCCGTCTATCCATCATTCCACACTCCGCCCTCCAGCCTTCACTAAAAGGCCTAAAGGGTCCACGAGCGAGGCTCTCGGGGTTCCCCTTCTCAGTCACGATAAGTCCTTCCCCCCTCACCTCGACTCCCCGGGGCTTCTCCATGAGACCCAAAACAGCGTCTTCAACCGTCACCAGGCGCAGGAAGCCATATTGGCCTCGCCGCTCTCGCGAGCGCACTCATTGGCCGTCTCCCAGAGCCGCGGACCAATCACGCTTCAGGAAAGAGGGAAAGCTGGTTCCGCGCTCGCTCGCGCCCCTCCTCCCCGGGGGCGGGAAAGCCGCGGACGCTTGTGGGACTTGTAGTTCCCGGGTGCGTGCGCGTGGAGCGGGGCGTTGCTACAGCGACGTGAAAATCCCGAGCTCGGGCCTTCCAGCGGCTGTTGCGGACTGTTTTCCTACCTCTACGTCAGCGTCTTCCCTTCACCCCTACCCTATCCTTCATTAAACAATTATTGAGCACCTACGGTAGTCAGGTACTGTTTCAGGCTCCAGGGATAACCTCGCATTCTCCCTGATTAGAAATTTCAGGTGCCGTTGGGCCGGAATGCCTAGCAGAGAGACTCATTTCCAATTCAGGCCGACTGGAATACTCTTATGCCCAATGCTGTAGATGTCCCGCATGCTCAAAATCCTGCAACACTCGCCCTCCATCACCATCTTCTGAATAAAACCTGGAATATGAGGCTCGCCACCTCGTCGCGTTTGGATTTCCCACAACCTTCTTACACGCTGGGAGCTCTAGGCGTTCTTGTGGAGCTTTACAAACATCTCAAATCCGCAGACATCCAATCATCGTTTTAAAGATGAGGAAACAGCGGCTGTTCGGGTTTAGACACTTTCCAAGATCACATAGGACTGGAATTTAAGATTTAGTCCAAGTTCTTTGCCTATGCTATGCTGTGCTCCAATTAATTAAGAAATTAAATGTAATAAGTGGAGGCTGAATATATGTTAAATATATTTCTAAATTTGAGGTTCACCACATAGATGTGAAAATCTTCCTTAATTTTTTTCTTTCCTTCAATCCGTTCTATCCCCAACCCCAATATCCACATTATGGACAAGTACTGTTGGTTCTTCTACCTCCAAAATATATCCTGTACAGGCCGGCCCGTGGCTTAGTGGTTAAGTGTTCACACTCCGATGCTGGCGGCCCGGTTCAGATCCCCAGCGCGCACCGACGCACCGCTTCTCCAGCCATGTGAGGCCGCATCCCACATACAGCAACTAGAAGGATGTGCAGCCATGACATACAACTATCTACTGGGGCTTTGGGGGGGAGGGGACAGAATATATCCTGTATGCCTCCACCACTACCACCCTAATACAAGCCACTGGTCCACTGCAACAGCCCTCCATCTGGTCTCCCTGTTTGAATCACCTCCTTCTTTAATCCACACAGGTGATCTTTTAAAATCATAAACCAGCTCATATTCATTTTCTTGCTTAAAACGCCTAATAGCTTCCCCATGCACTTTGAATAAAATCCAAACACTCCACAAGACCCTGAATGACCTAACCCTGGCTTTCTCTACAACCTCCTCTTGTACCACCCTCACCACCTTTCCCTGAACCCGTCCATGCTCCTCTTCTTAACTGCCAAGCTTGAGTTGGCCTCAGGGCCTTTGCACTTGCTGTTCAATTTGTGTGGGACATTCTTCCCATGGCTCTTCTCACGGTTGGCTCCTCATTTTTCAGATTTCAGCTCAAAGTCACCTCTTCAGGGACCTTATTTAAAGTAGTTGCTCCCTCCCCTCACGCTGTATTCCTTCACCATTTTACAGTCTTGCATAGCACTTGTTTCTGTCTGAAATATTCTTGTTCATTTGTTTACTTGTTTATTGCCTATCTCCCAGCACTGGAGTGTCAGCCCCATGAGGGCAGAGATTTAGTCTGTCTTGCTCTCTGCTGCATTTCCAGAGCCAAGAACAGAGCCTGGCATACTCTAGGTACTCTGTGACCAACGAGCTAGACAGTAAGACTTCAAGGATGACAACGGGCTGCTTCTCGAAGGCAGAGCAGGATGGGTAGCTTGCTAGTCTGACCATTGTGAACAGTTTTGTTTTTACCATTAACAGGGTTCCAGGCCCAGTTCCTCCATCAGGAGACTTAGGCTTTCCTTCTCTGGGCCTTACCTTCCTCATCAAGTAAACTGGATTAAGTTAATCTCCTTCAACTTGAAAAATTCCATGATTTCAAAGTGCAGTAAACAATTCAAGATTCAACATCAAGAATGATAAGCAGATGGAGTCTAGGTTTTAATTTGTAAAACGGGACTAATAGGACCACCTCATTGGGTTGTGCAGTGCCTGCCATGCACGGGGCACAGTAGATGGTAGTTATTAACACCTATTAGACACTAGAATGGCAGCAACCAGAAGAGTAAACCAGCCAGGAAGAATAACCTTCATGAGTTGCTTAACTCTTTATTAATTTTTATAAAAGTGCAACCATGAATCTCACAGGCAGAAAGTCTGCTCATAGCAAAGCATTTTATTCATCAAATAAAGTACCTACTGTGTGCCAGGCATCATGCTGGACTCTGAGGAAACACAGGTGAACATCTCTGTCCTTACAGAGTTTACTGCCTCCTGCAGGGAGACTGTGAAAACTTAAAATATCTAGTTCCAACTGAAAAGGAACTTGGCAGGGTGCTGTGATGGGAAACAGGGAAGGGAGCCTCCGGTAGAGGGTGTGAGAGAAGGCCTGCTGCGTAAAAAACAAACCTCCTTGACTTGTAGGATGAGAAGGAGCCAGTAGGAGAAGAAGGTTTTTGGGAGAAGGGCATTCCAGGCAGAGACACAGAATTCAGGGAGGGACGTGAACAACTCCAGTTGGCAGGAGAATATAATGGGAAGCCCTTGGAAGGTTTCAAGCAGAGGAATGAATTGATTCAATTATGTTTTGAAAGATCATTCTCTGGGTGGAGGTGGGTCAAGAGAAGAAGCCAGGAGGGGCTGGCCCGGTGGCACAGCGGTTAAGTGCGCACGCTCCGCTTCAGCAGCCCAGGGTTCGCAGGTTCACAGGTTCGGATCCTGGGCGCGCACCTACACACTGCTTGTCAAGCCATGCTGTGGCGGCATCCCATATAATGTAGAGGAAGATGGGCATGGATGTTAGCTCAGGGCTACTCTCCCTCAGCAGAAAAGAGGAGGATTGTCATTGGATGTTAGCTCAGGGCTGATCTCCGCCCCCCCCCCCCCAAAAAAAGGAGAAGCAGCCAGGAGACCAGTTAGATGGCTCTTGTAATGATCCAGATGAAAGATGATGGTGGCCTGGACTAGGGCAGACTCAGAGGGCATGCAGAAAAGTAGAAGAATTTGAGAAATGTGTCAGAGGCAGTAATTAATTGTATGGAGTGGGTAGAGGGAGGAATCCAGAATGACTCTGGGTAGATGTGTCAGATGGGTAGATGGTGGGACCATGTTCTGTAATGGTTAAATACTGTAGGAGGAATGAATGAGTTTGGGTGGTTAAATAGAGTGAATTAAGTGTTCTGCTTAGTCTGAGACGCCTGTGGGCAAGTGGGCAAGAAGGCAGTTGGAGTTCATCAGAAAGCCCTGAACTCGAGATCTAAATCCTGCAATTTTTGGCAACTGGAGATTTAAATCCCTCCTGCCTCTCTGGCTAATCCCCTCTCCTCTGCAGGGCCTTCCTTTTCTACCTGAACTCTTTTCTTCTTCCTTAAAATCGAATGAGAGTCCCTAAATCCATCTTCTCTGTGAAGTATTATTTTTCACATCTCAATGCATATATTATTAACAGTACAAGAAAGAAGAAACCTGAGCTTTCCAGTTTCGTAGCATTTCAACAAAAGAGTCGGAAGTACCAGACTTTGGGCGAGGGAAAGAAGCAGAGTGGGGACCCCAGTGACAGGAACTGTTAGCATAAGTTGAAATGGCGGTTAATAAGGAATTCAGTTGAAACATCTTATTAAAGACAGGTTGGTAAGCAACAGTGACCCTTGGAACAGTGTGGCTGTTCCTTTTGCTAAGGAGCTCCTGGGCCTGGGTCTCATACTGGAGCAAAGGTATGCTTTTTGGCTGGTCTGAGCCACGCCTGTACACATGGACCTCATATGCTGCTCTCTTTTCAGGGCCTTCCCTCCGTGAGTCACTGTTCCTCTCTCTGGGATCATTGATCTCTCTCTCTCTCTATTGGATCATCCCCAATCACAACATGAACGAGCTCCCGTGTTACCCACACTTTACAAATAAATCCCTCGAACCACACCCTCTGTCCCCTGCCCTTGTGCTATTCCAACCCCCAATCTCTTGAAAGACTTGTCTGCACACACTACCTCCACTTCTGCTTCTCCTCACTTCTCCATCTGTCCCCAAACTCCACCAAAACCGCTTTGTGACATTCACGCAGCTTCTCCGAGGACAGCCATGGATGGCCCTCTTCTCCCAGTGGCCTTTGACATAAGTGATGACTCCATCCCTCCTGAAACACTGTCCTTTCTTGGGCCCCTCTTGGTTCCCTCCTGCCTCCTGCCGATCCTCTCTCCTCTGCAGGGCCTTCCCTTTCTACCTGAACTCTAAATATTGGCGTTTTCCAGGGATTTGTCCTGGGCCAGCTTTTTTTTCTTTACTTCTCACCATAAGTGATGTCTTTTATTCTTAGTGCTGTAAATACCATTTATAGGCCCCAAATTCACATGTCCAGCCCACGTGTTTGTCCTCTGAGCTCCAGATTCATATACCCATCCTTACAGATGACAACTTGATATTGCATCATAAACCACAAAACAGAACACTTGATTCCCTGACCCCAAACCTGTTTCTCTTCTGTCCGTTTCAGGACACAGCACTACCTACCAACCAGGAACCTCCTCCTGATTCCTCCTTCTCCATCCCTCACTTTCAATCCACCAGCAAATCCCATTAATTCTCCACAATCTACCTCAAATATTTCCACTTCTTTCTGTCCCTACTGCCATCACTTAAACTCAGACCACCATCATCCCTCCTCCGGATTCCGCTGAAGCCTCCAAGCTGATCTCCTCTCTTACCCAGCCCATAAATTGGATTGAGTAACTCCCCTCCATCAGTCATTGGCAGGCTGGGTGCTCTTTTCTATATCATACCACTCCCTTCTCTCTGGCCTCCCCCAGTTATTTCATAAGACCTTTGGAAATGGGGCAGGGTGACCCAAGTTGAGGTGAGAGAGTTAGGGAAGGGCCAGAGTAAGAGTAATTTACCGCGTGCCCACTGTGTTCTGGGCACTGTGGATACAACAGCGAACGGAACACAGTTCCTGCCCTCGTGGAGCTTCCGTTCCAATATGATCCAAAGGAAAGGAGACCAACGCTTTTCGGCCCCGACAACGAGGTGGCGGCGCAGCGCTTAACCGCTTTGACACCCGGCCTGCCACCTGTGACTCTGGGAAGACCTCAGTGAGCCTCATCTGCAAAATGGGATGATAACTGGTAGCTCATGACCCTGGCGCTCCCGTGGTAGGGAGGCGGTGTGCAGCTGGAGGGGAGGAGGTGGTCGCACCACCCGCCCCGCCCCCATCCTGGCCAACTCCAGGCCCGGAGGGGCGCGGCGGGGGCGGGTCGCAGAGGTCATGTGGCCGGGCGGCGCTCGCCGGTTCCGAGCGCCAACTGCCGGCCGCCCCGCCCCGCTCTGCCCGCGGCCCGCCCCCCGCGCGCGGCCCCCCGCCCCTCCCCGCTCCCGGGCTGGAAGGCTGCAGCCCATGCCGGTGCGAGCCCGGCCGGAGCGGGGAGGAGCGTAGCGCGGGCTCGCCCGTACTGCTGGACAGCGGGGTCCAGTCTGGGGGGAACGGTGACGGCCGTGTAGGAGGGAGGCGCTGGGGGCACAGCGGGCAGCGAGACTGGAGAACTATGGAGCTGGGGGCTGGCAGAGCTGGGACGCCCGCCCCGGGGCTGCGCCCAGTGGGGGAGGGGGACGGCGAGGCCCCTTCCCCCCACACTTTGTCTCAGCTACACTGAGGAGGGGCTGCGCTCGGCCAGAGCAGTTAGCACAGTGCCTGGCACCGACGAGCCCTCCAAGTATCCCGGCTTGATTGCAACCACAGCGCGGGGAGAACACAGCAAAGAAGTGATCACTGGGCTGACAAAGGGTAACTGCCATTATTAAGCACCCAGGCTGGCCAGGCGCGGGCACCACCCCTTCCTTCCCGCAGTGGCAGCCCAGGCACACAGGGCACAAGCGTGTGTCCTGGGATCGTGGAAGAGGCAGAGCTGGGATACGAACCTGGGACGTTTGGTTCTTGGCCCCCTGCGCCAGGCTGAGGAAGACGTGTACTTGAACCAGGCTTTGAAAATTGGCAGGGGGTTGATGGGTGCAGGTAACTGAGCGAGCTCTGTCCTAATCGCTCTAAGACCTTGCGGAGACGTTCGATCTTTATAGGCCACACTTTCCTCCTACGTAAAAGTGGCTGGATTTAGGAAAACTAGTAACTAATATGTAAGAAGTGTTTTGCAGCGGGTAAAGCGCTTTGAATTGCGTTGTCATAGATAAAGCCTCACAGTTAACTCACCACATGAGCGTTTTTATTAGCCTCCTTTTACAGATGAAGAAATTGTGTCCTAGAGAGGTTTATTAGATCAGGGAGCAGTAACAGCATTACTACTGAAGGAATCAAAGGTGTTTCAGGATAACCGCCTTGGATGAGCATAAAGCTCTGAAACTCAAAGGTCCTGTGACTCATCATCCCAGCTCCTACCTACTAGTTTAAAATAATAGTTTTGCTGGATCTACTTGCCCCTCCCCAACTACCAACAACTGTATCCCAGCAACTCAGATCACCAGACACAGCAGTTTTAATTATTATTATTTTTTTAATGTTTCTTACTGGTTTGGGCTGGACCAACTATGAGGAGTCCTTGGGCGAAGTCAAAACTGAGAGGTAGTTGGATGGGGGGGCGGAGGTTGATTGAATTCTGAAAATTCCAACTGATTGCTTTGGGTTTTCTGTGTAATAATTATTTTGAGGGCATTGGTGATAAATAATAATTTTTATCCTTCCTATTGACAGGTCCACCTCCTAGCAAATTATTGGAAGGAACATGAGAAATGTAAGTAGGGATTTTGAAGTATCAGTTAAAGGAACCAAAATTGTTTATTTATAGAATAGTGGCAGTTAATTTGGTGATACCGTTTCTGGATGTATAAAGTTAATTGGCAGGTGCCTGTCAAATGCCCGTTTTTGAGGAGTATATTTACGAAGACGTGGAGAGAGGTCTACACAGGTGGCAGTCCATCACTGCAAACACTGACAAATACCCTGAGAGAGGCGATTTTTTTTTTTCACTCCCCATAGGCCTGTGAAAGGGAAGAGGGGCCAAGTGTTTCCTAATGTCTGTGATATGTTCTAGGTGTTTTCTGGGCTCAGTGTCTTCACCTATCCTGTAACCTCCTTTATCCTCACAACAGACTTAAAGGGCAGGAGGAATTCTTATCCTTTTTAGAAATGAGGAGACTGAAGCTGAGGAAAGTTAAGTAAACCAGCTGTGTCGGTGCCGAAAAAAGTTGTCCCTAAACTACAGCTTTCACATTGTTGATCCAGGTTCGGAGTCAACAAATACTTAATGAACATCTGCTTATGCCAAGTGCTTTCAAGTATTTTATTTAATCCTCATGACAAGCCACCATACCTTTTGCTCCTTTCAACTGATCACCTTGAAATCAGTTAGCAAGCCTTTAAGAAAAAATAGCCTACTCCTTCATACAGGACAGGAAATGAGCATTTGTAAATCTGTGGTAATGTTATAGCCCCCCCTTTCTAAATATGACGTGGTACTGTGGGGATACCAACCGCAGCAATTCCTTTAATACAATCCTGACGTCTCAAAAAGAGTGATGCAGAAGAAAAACGTGGGCCGTATGTAACAAATTTGAATTGCAAGAGCATTTTCTTCCACTGATGACAATTGAATCTGAAAATGCCACTGGTTTCCTGTGATAAATGCACACAATATTGATTAATGGGGCTAACTATTGATCTGACACTTGGACCAATTAGCTGTTACTTATGAAAAACATCCAATGAAAATTCCAATGTGGCCAGCAAGAAAGGTGGTTTGTAGATGGTTAAAAGGCCTTCACATGCTTAAATCTGAGCATTGAGGGAAATAGTGACAGAGGCAGCCATCAGTCTTAACCCTCCTCCAACCGACCTCCACAGCTCTGAGTGATGTTTTTAAAAATATAAGTCTGTTCAGGTCATTTTTTTTTCTCTGCCTTTAGTGGAAAGACACATTTGTACAATCAGGAAGCAGATCAGTGGTTGCCTGGGTTGGAGATGGGAACAGGCATTGACTGCAAACAGACAGGAGGGCTCTTTTTGGGGTGATTGAAATCTAAAACTGGATTGTGGTGATGGTTGCACAACTCTGTAAATTTACTAAAAATCATTGAATTGTACACATAAAAGACATGAGTTTTACGGGATGTAAATTATACCTCAATAAAACTGTTAAAAAATAGGACCGGCCCCGTGGCTTAGCGGTTAAGTATGCGTGCTCTGCTACTGGTGGCCCGGGTTCATATCCCGGCACGCAGTGACGCACCGCTTCTCCGGCCATGCTGAGGCCGCGTCCCACGTACAGCAACTAGAAGGATGTGCAACTATGACATACAACTATCTACTGAGGCTTTGGGGAAAAAAAAAAGGAGGAGGATTGGCAATAGATGTTAGCTCAGAGCTGCTCTTCCTCAGCAAAAAGAGGAGGATTAGCATGGATGTTAGCTCAGGGCTGATCTTCCTTACACACAAAAAGTAAGTAAAGAAAATAAATAAACAAAACCTCTTCTGGTTCCCCATCTCTTACCCAGTCAAGCCCCTGCATGCTGAGAAGCTGTCTGCCCTCCAGCCTCTCCCAGCATACCAGGCATGTTCCCTGCATGTGAGTGCTTTGGAGCTGGTTGCAGGTCTTTCGATAAAGGCTCGGTCTCAGTCATCTCCATGGCTTTGCACATGCTGCCCCTCTGCTCCGGCTCTCCTTCCTGCCCTCGTCTGCCCGGGCAACACTTACTTTCTTCAAGACTCAGCTTGAGCATCTCCTCTGCCAGGAAGCTTTCCCTGACTTTTCTAAGCAAAATCAACTGACATTGCTGTTATTTCCAATGTACACATCTGGTACCCTCACCAAACTGTGAGCCCTCTAACTGTGAGCTGTTCATGTCTAGAGCCCAATAGGTCTGATGCATAGAATGATTGTTGAATAAATGCCTGTGTTGTCAAGGTCACTCTTCGGAGCTTACCATGTACACATATACGGATGGGGAGTGATCCATCCATCCATTCATTCACGAACATTTCGTGCCAAAGTACTGATCCCTGTGAGTTCAAAAGTGATTAAGACGGGATGCTAGTCCTCAAGGAGCTCCCGGGCTAGTGCGGGAGAAAGTAGTGTTAGGTCCTGGCCCTGCTCTGTCTAAACCGTGTGATCTCTGCAGGTTACTTAATCTTACGTAAAATGGGGGTGGTAGTCTTAGCTACCTCAGAGGTATGTTGAGAGGATTAGATGGGTTTTTACAGGTAAAGTGCTTCCAGCAGGGCCTGGCACAGAGTGTGCTCGGTAAGTGTGTGTTAGCCCTGCGGTGCATGGTGAGCAATGGGATAAGGGATCAGGGGAAAGATTCCTGGAGAAGGTATCATTGAGCTGGGCTGTGAAGCGTGAGTAGAAATTACTTTTTTCTGTTTACCCTGACGCATGTTAAGTGCAGTTTCAGATACATTGCAAAAACAGACTATCAGCGTTATTGTTGACGGGGAAAGATATGAGGACGGACAGGCTGAAATCATTTGTACACACCTGGCAAAGGTGAAGGAGTAGCACCTTGTGGGCGGTATTCATTTTTACGGTTTGCCCCAGCTTCAATTTCCTAAGAAATCTTGTTGAAAAGAGTGGTGCAAACTGGAGGCTTACGTGCTGAATTCAGACTGCATAAGGTGTTGTGGTTTTTTTTTGCTGAGGAAGATTCGCCTTGAGCTAACGTCTGTTACCAATCCTCCTCTTTTTGCTTGACGAAGATTCACCCTGAGCTAACATCTGTTGCCAGTCTTCCTCTATTTTGTATGTGGGTCGCCGCCACAGCATGGCTTGATGAATGGTGTAGGTCCACATCTGGGAACCGAACCTGGGCCACCGAAGCAGAACGTGCTGAACTTAACCATTTGGCCAAAGGGCCGGCCCCACTGCATAAGGGTTTGTTTGGCCTGTACTGTGGTTATAAAAGTTTTTGAAGTAACATTTAAATTTTACAAAAATAATCTGGATTTCCAGCTTCTCTCTTAAAATTAGAAGATGTGGTGACACTGAACTTATATGCCTACATGGTGGGCAGCATGTGGCTGGAACTGCTACTTCTGTTTCCTCTGGAAGGCGTTGTCCTCTTCTCTTTGCTAGTCCTCACTGTTTACAGAATGTAGGCGTCTGTACTCACATGTGGCCACTGAAAGCACACGAGTGTGCCTGCTGGTTTGTCATCTGCATAGTGCTCATCCTTGAAGAGAGCTGTCACCCTGGATCCCTGTCTCCTAACTTGTGATTTAGAATGGAAGTCTAGGGCAAAAGAGTCCTAAGAAACCATTTTCTTCTCCCAGGACAAGCCCCTGACCTGCCCAAGGCCATACCTATTCTTTTTTTTTTTTTTTTTTGGTGAGGAAGACTGGCCCTGAGCTAACACCTGTTGCGAACCTTCCTCTTTTTGCTTGAGGAAGACTGGCCCTGAGCTAACGTCTGTGCCCATCTTCCTCTATTCTGTGTGTGGGCTCCACTACAGCATGGCTTGATGAGTGGTGTAGGTCTGCTCCTGGGCCACCGAAGCGGAGCACACTGAACTTAATCACTACGCCACCAGGCTGTCCCTGGCCATTCTTATTCTTAAACATGACCCCTCTCTCCAGGGTTTGGGAGTTTGTGAAAAACACTGGATATGGATTGGAAGACCTAGATCTGTTTTGAATTTTTATGATTAATTTTACTATATCTTTATTTTTCTGATTTTCAAACAGTACATAAAAATATGTAAAATGGAAATTTAGACTCCCTCAAAATGTATCCCCCCACACTCCATACTCACCGTTAACAGTCTGCTATATATTTTTTGCACTTTTTAAAAGTTGCCGTTTACTGAGTGCTTGATGTATGCCAGGAACTTGGCTGAGCACATTACATAAATTCTCTCTTTTGATCCTGGCAACAACCCTGTGAGGTTATTATCATTCCCATTTTACAGATGGAGACATTGAGTCTTAGGTTAGTAACGTTTCAGGGTCACACAGTGAGTATGTAGTGGAGCCAGTGTTCCGACACGTTTCTGATTCCGAAGCCCTTTGTCCTAACCGTCTCGGGGTAAAGCCTCTCGAAGAAGACCGCCAGTTAGGAGCTAAACATACCCGCCTGAAGAGGTGTATTCGTAAGGGTCTCCTCCTTCTACCTATTCCCCATTCATTCATCAAATGGTCCCTGAGTGGCTGCTGTGCGGGGGTTTTGGGAATGCACAGCAGGGATCACGGTGCTCGCCCTCCGGGAGTGCACAGGTGGAGATACAGATACTCGCGGAGCGATCAGTGAAGTACTGTAATTATGTGCAGTGCACAGTGATAGTAGAAAGGAGAGAGCGCTTCTGCCCAGGCGGAGAGGAAGGGCGGATACGTGATGTTTAAGCTGTGTCTTGACAGATGAGTAATTGTTTAACAGGTACACGAGGGAAAGGATACTTCAGCAGAGGAAACAGCGTAGGGAAAAGCATGGTGAGTTGGAACAGTAGTGTATTCAGGGAACTGAAATAATTGAGCATGGCTAGAGGCTAGGGTGGGGGAAGGGGCTGGCCAGGTAGGCAGGCAGAGTCCCGAGTATGGAGGGACGTTATTCTAAGGCATTTGGGTTTTAATCTGTAGGCACGGGAGCCATCGCAGTGTTGATGAAGGGGAGTGACGTGATTGGTTTCTGTGTTAGGGAGAGTCCTGCCGCAGAGTGGAGGATGGGTTAAAGCAGGTGGAACTGGAGGCAGGGAGGCCAGGAAAAGAACTATTGCAGTTAGTTCATCGGAATGAACGTGGAAATGTCCAGTAACTGATGAAAGTGATAACAGCTAACATTCATTGAGCTTTCCCTGTGTGGCCAGATTCTGTGTGAAGCGCTTTGCGTGCATTGTCTTATTCACTTTCACAGCTACTCTGAGCCAAGTACCATTTTACAGGAAGGAAGCTGTGAAGATGACTTATATAAGGTCACACAGTGACTAAGCGATGGAGCTAGAATTTAAATCCACGTCTGACTGAATCTAAAGCCCTAAGGTTGCAGATCTAAATCTATGCTGCAAATGTAACCACCTGTGACTAGTTTTAGGCAGGATATCCAGATCTTTGTACCGCGGAACTTGCGTATAAAGTACAAGTCTGGTTGGTTCTACCTCTAAGACACATCCCAAACCTGTCCTCTTACCTCCGTCCCCTGCCACCCAGATGAAGTCACCGTCGTTTCTTGCCCGCAGTCCTACAGCACACTCATAACTAGTTTCCCTGCACCCTCCCTTCCCACCCTAAAGCCTGTTCTTCACACGACAGCCTGCCTCATCTCTTTAAAATAAGTCAAACCATGCCATCCTTCTCCTTAAAACACTCCTCTTGCTCCTCATCGTTCTTCAAATGAAATCGAATTCCTTACTCTGACCTACAAGGGCCTGTGTGATCTGTCAGCTGCCTGCCTTGCCACCTTCATTTTGCATCATTCCCTCCCTCTCTCATTGAATTCCAGCCCTACTGCCATTCTTTCTGTCGCTGGAACATGCCAAGCTTGTTCTTGCCTTGGGGAATTTGCATTTATTGTTTCTTTCTAGAATGTTCTTTTCCTAGATATTCTCATGTCTGACTCCTTCTTGCCATTTAGGTCTCAGTTTAAATGTCATCTCCTCAGAGAGGCCTTTCCTGAGCACTCAGTCTCAAGTGGTTCGTGAAGTTCTCTATCACATCACCCTTTTTAGTTGTCTTCATTGAACTTATCACAATATACTATTCAGTGTTTGTTTCTTTTCTGCTTCCTTCCACTAGAATGAAAGCTCCCTGAGCTGTAACAGCTAAAACTTCTAGAGTGCTTCCTCTTGTTAGGCACTATTCTAAGTGCTTTAATATGTTAACTTATTTAATCCTTATAACAGTTCTAGGAGGTGGATACTTTATTATCCTCATTTTACAGATGAGGAAACTGAGCCTTAGGGAGGTTAAGTAACTTGCCCAAGGTCACACAGCTAATAAGTTGTGGAATTTGAACCCAGGCAGCCTGGCTCCAGCATCCACACTCATCATCAAGTGACAGCAGGGACCGTATCTTTCCTGCCTCTGGATCCCAGTACCCTGGACATAGCTGGTATTTTGCAGGCCCTCAATAAAAATTGTGAAAATGAAAGATCGTAGTCACAATGGAAATATAACTACATTCTGAATAAAAACCTAGGAATTATCCTTGATTCTGCTGTCTCCCACTCACAGACCCATCTGGAAGTTCCGAGTCTGAGCTACTTCTCACCACAAACGTATCCCAATATGTCCACTTTTCTGCATTCCCACAGCTACCATCCTCCTCCAGTTCATGATTAGTTTTCTCCTGCATGACCGCCAGCAAGCTTCCAACTGGTTACCTAAATCTCTGGCCTAGAGTAACTCCTCTAATTGGTGATTGATACCGGCTGAAGCAAAGAATCAGGTGTGTTATTAGGGCAGAAACGTTTGTTTATGCTAAATGAAAATTGGCTGGCTGACTTATACCCTCGCAGTATGTCCATTTATCTCCATTACTGGTTTGAGTAGGGTCAGACTCATGGAATATTTGAGACTCTAGATCTGTGGTTCTCCAACCGTGTGTTGAGGTGCTCTGAGGCATGGCAGGAAACTCACAGGGGTGCTGAGGGGTATTTTAAAATGTTAGGGGAAATGTAGTGTGTTGGTTTGCTAGATTGCCATAACAAAATACTACAGACTGAGTGACTTAAAGAAGAGATTTATTTCCTCACAGTTCTGAAGGCTGGAAGTCCAAGATCAAGGTGTTGGCAGGTTTCGTTTCTTCTGAGGCCTCTCTCTTTGGCCTGCAGATGGCAACCTTCTCGCTGTGCCCCTCACATAGTCTTTTCTTTTTGTGCATGTATATTTGTGTCCTAATTTCTTCTTATAAGGACACCGGTCATATCGGATCAAGGCCCACCCATATGACCTCATTTTACCTTAATTACCTCTTTAATGGCCCTGTCTCCAAATACAGTCACAGTCTGAGGTACTGGGGGTTAGGACTTCAACATATAACTTTGAAGGGGGAGGCACAATTCAGCCCGGAACACACAGTGACATCTGTCTGGTACTGCACAAACTGCTAGTTTGAGGTAGTTTCAACATTAGGTCATGCTACATTCCTTTTGATAATGTCATGTCTTTGCGAAGCTGAGGTTTTGATAAAAAGCAAGTATTGTGTGTAAATCATTGCAGAACAGGAAATGAGAGTGGTGGTGTCCAGTCTGATTCCAGGGTTTGGGAAGGTGTGTGGTGCCCAAAATGCATTAAGTTGTTAGGGCATAAACACTTAACTGAGTTTGTTTGAGCTTATCTGCTTAATGAACAGAACTGTTAGGTATTCCTGTAGGCCTAGGGGCGTCATGAAACAATCATTGAGACACTAAAGGCACCATGAATGGAGAAAATTTGGGAACCTTTACTCCAAGTAAGCAAGTGCATCTCAGAGATCAAGGACCCTAGGGGAGGTTTTTAATTATACAGATTTCTGCAGGTCCCACCCCAGACCTATCAAAAAAATAGGTGGGAGTTGAGTACAAGAACCTGGGTCAGTTTTGGGATCCACTGGTCCAGCCTAAACCCTTCATTAAGGCCTAGAAAGGGAAATCTCTTGCCAGAGGTCATATAGCAAGTTAGTGGCTGAGCTGAGGATAGAATCCAGGTTCTAATGGAATCCATCAGATTCTCCTCCTCTTTGTCAGCATTTCTGATACCCACACCTGCAGATGTTGTCATGGCCGTCTACTTCTTAAGCAGACGAGGCCCTGACCTCAAAGACAGAGAGTATTACATGGGCAGACTCCATATTGAATACATCAATTGCATTTTAAAAGTTTATGTTATACAAGATCTATATGAGGAAAACTACAAAACTCTGATGAAAGATATTGAGGAAGAATTAAGTAAATGGAGAGATATTCCATGTTTATAGATAGGAAGACTCAATACTGTCAAGAGATCAGTTCTTCCCAACTTGATCTATAGATTCAATTCAATCCCAATCAAAATCCCACCAAGTTATTTTGTGGATATCAGCAAACTGATTCTAAAGTTTGTATGGAGAGGCAAAAGACCCAGAATAGCCAGCTCAATATTGAAGAACTACATCAGAGGACTGACACTACCCAACTTCAAGATTTCCTATAAAACTACAGTCATCAAGACAGTGTAGTATTGGTGAAAGAATAGATAAATAGATCAATGGAACAGAATGGACAGCCCAGAAAGAGACCCCACATAAAAATAGTCAACTGATACTTGACCAAGGAGCAAAGGCAGTATAATGGTGCAAAGATAGTCTTTTCAACAAATGGTGCTGGAACAACTGGACATTCACATGCAAAAAAAAAAAAAAATCTAGACACAGACCATACACTTTTAACAAAAATTAACTCAAAATGGATGATAGACCTAAACGTAAAATGCAAAACTATAAAACTCCTAGAAGATAACATAGGAGAAAATCTAGATGCCCTTGGGTTTGGCAATGGCTTTTTAGATACAACACCAAAGGCACAATCCATGAAAAAAATAACTGATAAACTGGATTTCATTAAAATTAAAAATTTCTGCTCAAATGAGACACGAGAGAATGAAAAGACAAGCCACAGACTGGGAGAAAATATTTGCAAAAGACATAATCTGATAAAAGACTGTTATCCAAAATATACAAAGATCACTTAAAATGCAATAAGAAAACAACCCAACTAAAAAATGGGCCAAAGACCTCAACAAATGCCTCTCCAGAGAAGATACACGGATGGCAAATAAGCATATGAAAAGCTGTTCCATATCATATGTCACCAAGGAAACGCAAATTAAAACAACAATGAGATGTCACTACACACCTATTAGAATGGCCAAAATCTGGAACACTGACAACACCAAGTGCTGGTGAGAATGTGGAGCATCAGGAACTTTCATTCATTGCTGATGGGAATGCAAAATGGTATAACCACTTTGGAAGACAGATTGGTGGTTTCTCACAAAACTAATAATCTTACCATATGATTCAGCAGTTATACTCTTTGGTATTTACTCAAAGGAGTTGAAAACTTATGTCCACACAAAAACCTGCACATGGATGTTTATAGCAACTTTATTCATAATTGCTAAAACTTGGAAGCAACCAAGATGTCCTTCAGTAGGTGAATGGATAAATAAACTGTGGTACATCCAGACAATGGGATATTATTCACTGCTAAGAAGAAATGAGCTATCAAGCTATGAAAAGACGTAGATGAACCGTTAACGCACATTATTAAGTGAAAGAAGCCAATCTGTAAAAGTTGCATACTGTATGATTCCACCTATATGACATTCTGGAAAAGGCAAAACTATGGAGACAGTAAAAGGATCAGTGGTTGCCAGGAGTTAGAGGGGAAGGAAGGATGAACAGACAGAGCATAGAGGATTTTTAGGGCAGTGAAACTTCTATGTATGATCCTATAATGATGGCTGCATGTCATACATTTGTCCAGACCCACAGAGTGTACAACACCGAGTGAACCCTATTGTAAAGTATGGACTTTCAGTGACAATAATATGTCAATGTAGGTTTATCAATTGTAACAAATGTACCACTCTGGTGCAGAATATTGATAACGGGGGAGGCTGTGCCTGTGTGGGGGCAGGGTGCGTGTGGGAAATCTCTGTACCTTCCACTCAATTTTGCTGTGAACCTAAAACTGCTTTAAAAACTAAAGTCCAATAAAAAAAATTTTGCAGTTGCTTTTGTGGTTTATAAACGTGATAATTGGGTGTTCATGCTGTTGTCTGAGATGCGCCTCCCTCAAACCTTGTTACGATGTTGACACGTTACCTGTCTGACATGAAAAAAATTTTTGTATCTAGAAGTCAATAAACAAATTTATGTATTCTCCATTAGTAGCATTACCCACTTAGTGAAGTAAAAAGAGGCCTGTGGGAATTACATAACTCTCTAATTAATCAAAAATATTTTAATGAGCATCTACCATATTCCTCTTGAAAGACACAGGGGACAATAAAAGAGAAATATAAAACACTGTCCCTGCGGAGCTAAAAGTCTGGTTCTTTGCCCTGAATTGTGATAAATCATCATGCAAATGGACTTTAAAATCCCCACTGCTCTGTTCCATCTCTGTGTCTGTAATTCAGAGGTTGAGAAAAAGTGTCCACTGTTAATGGCATGTTCTCCAGCAGATATGTATCTTCTTATTTGCCTCAAATGAGAGAAGAAATGTAAAAAAAAATACTCTGTAAACTATAAAGTGCTTTACAAAGACAGATTATTGGCATTGCTTTGTGGGTTGCACATCTTAGTTCCTACCTGTTGAAGGTATACAGTGGAACAAAAAGACAGTCTAGAATCTGAGCAAGGATTAGAAAGGAACCCCTTGGAGATTTTCACTTCCTGTCACTTGAGGATTTTACAAGTTTCAGATTTAAGGAGCAGGATGGGGACCTTAGAACTCAGTGGAGAAGAGCAGAGATTAAAATGTTTTTGGAACATGGGGCCCAGGAAGAAAGACTACAACTATTAAGGAATTAGAGCTATTAAGCCCAAAGAAGATCAAGTATCTGTTTATTGAGAAGATAAAGCTAAACACATATTTGTGTTGAAATAGGCCAAGGGAATCTCTGAAAAGATGATTCTGCTGCCACCACCTATGGGAATTTTATCTGGGACTCTGGGAATAAGCCCAAATTCCTCTTAGTTCTCTCTGGTACTTCTCTATAGTGTCTTCTGCATAAGAATATGCTCAACCATACAGAACTTCTCAAATTCTAAGAGTCAGACTTTTGAAGGTGGGTAAGGGTTAAGGTGAGGTAGAAGGTAGAGGTGGGGTGGGGGCGAGGTTAGCTAGCTCCCCGCACCCCCCCAGCATCTTTTTTACTAATAGGTATCTCTGTGGTCTCAGAAAATGTTAACAGTTGCTCCGTTGGCTAAGGATTCTTCAGGAAGGTTTACTCAGGAGGCCCGTGATTCCCCATCAGTAGAGACTCCTGGCCCTTCAGGAAGCTATAGTACTGGTAGCTATTCTCTTTTGAGTGGCAAATGGAAACATGTTAGCCCTTTTCTGAGCAGTTGCTAGTGATTAGTAGGCCAGAGAGATTCCCCTGGGACTTCGGCAGGCGGCTAGTGGTTATTTAACAAATTCACAGGGTTTCATTTAAGGAGAGGCACAGGAGTCATGGAGCCCAGTGGAGAAGGGCAGAGAGAAAAATGGTTTTAGCACATGCGACCCAGGAAGAAAGATGAAAGGGCTTGAAACAATGCCTGGCGCACGGTAAGCCTGTTGTGTTTCTGGAAGAAGAGGGGGCAGATTAAATAGAGGGTAAATCTCACTGAGAAGGCGAGATTTGAGCAAAGACTTGAAGAAGGTGAAGGAATTCGCCCAGTGAGTCTCTGAGGAAAGAGCATTCCAGGCAGGAGGAACGGCTTCAGCACAGGCCTGGCGTGTTCCAGAGCAGCGTGGACGCCCCGGGGCTGGGGTTGTGTGAGACATTCATAGGAGGCCTGTGAGGACTTGGGCGTTTACTCTGAGTGAAATGGGGGCCGCCACTGTTTAGCAGAGGAACAAGATCTGACTTACGCTCTGCTGTGTTGGGAATAGACTGGGGGTATCGAGTGGCGAGGGTCGCAGTAGGAAGACCTGGTAGGAGGCCTGGGAAAACTGGGCAGGAGGTCATGAGGCCAGAGTAATCATGGAGGTGGTGGGAGAGTCTGAGTCTGGAAATACTGTGAAGTAGAGCTGGTGTTAACCCCTGAGTATGGTATACTCAGCGTATGGAGTGGTGAGAGTGGGCCCAGCAAAACTGGCCGTCTTTTCTTAAATGCTCGGATAACCCTGTGTGGTTTGGCCTGAGCAGTTGGATGGATGTGGCTCTATCAAGTGGCTGTGAGAAATAAAGGATCGTCTTGAAGTTGGCAGTTCTTTCATTCATTCAAAGTATTTACTGAGCACCCACTGTATGTTAGGCATGAAAGACAAGCTAAGACATTACCCACACGGAGCAACCATTCTAGTCAGTAGAATTAGACAGTAAACGTGAACAAATAATGCTAACTAGAGATTGGTGCCATGAGGAAAATAAAATGGGGTGTTGTGATGGTATCTTGGACTGGGCAGCTGTAGGGTCTGGAAGAGCCCTCTATGGAGGTGATATCTGCCCTGACTCCATTTATCTCTGGATATCAAAAACTTGTCCTTAGAATGATCTAGAATATCAGAGGACTGTGTCATGGCCTCTCATAGAATTGCTTGAACTGAACTTCATTTTGTTGTTACTTCACGAAGCCTTTGAAACAACAGTCAAATGAAACTCCGTGTGTAAACTAAGGGTATTGTTGAGAATGTTGTCCACCAACTCAAATAGCATCCTTTCCTGAGGCTCAGTGGGTGAATTTCTCTCATATCACAGTTCCAAAAATTGTAAAAATACTGAATGACTGATTTTTTTTTTCAATCTTTTGGCAACAATCATGTAACTGATTGTTGTCCATTCTTTGCTTCTGTGACTAATCACCTAAAAGTAAAATCTGTAACCCTCCCGTTGCAAGTGTACAGGGTCCAATGGCCTGCATTTTGTTTACTAATGTAACCGCAGTTTCAACTCACTTTTTAAAAATTTGAGGTATAATTTATATATACTTCTACTCCACACTCCACAGACAACCATTGTGGTGATTTCTATAATCATAGCTTAATTTTACCTGTTCTAGAATTCTATATAAATAGAATCATGAAGTATGTACTCTTTTTTCTTTCACACAGCATGATGTTTTTCAGATTTAGCCATGTTCATGCATGTATCAGTAGTTCATTCATTTTTATTGTTGTGTAGTGTTCTGTTGTACCAATTTGTTTATCCGTTCACCTGTTGATGGACGATTGAATTGTTTCCAGGTTTTGGCTACTATGAATACAGCTGCTGTGAACATTCTTTCTTCTTCTTTCTTTTTTTTTTTGGTGAGGAAGATCAGCCCTGAGCTAACATCCATGCCAAGCCTCCTCTTTTTGTTTGTTTTTGCTGAGGAAGACTGGCCCTGGGCTAACATCCGTGCCTGTCTTCCTCCACTTTATATGGGACGCCGCCACAGCATGGCTTGACAAGTGGTGTGTCGGCGGGCGCCCAGGATCTGAACCAGGGCCGCCAGCAGCGGAGCACACGCACTTAACCACTATGCCACGGGGCCGGCCCCTGTGAACATTCTTTTTCTGGACAGATGTTTCATTTTCTTGAATAAATACCGGAAGTAGAATTGCTGAGTCATAGGGAAAG
Organism: Ceratotherium simum simum; assembly: GCF_057802395.1. NCBI lineage: Eukaryota > Metazoa > Chordata > Mammalia > Perissodactyla > Rhinocerotidae > Ceratotherium > Ceratotherium simum. The sequence goes on from NC_141924.1 coordinate 9,364,295, forward strand.
TATATGATTAACTTTTTAAGAAATGGCCAAGCCTTTTTCTAAGATAGTTTTACTATTTTATTCTCTACCAGCATTGCAGGAGAGGTTCAGTTGCTTTACGTCCTTGCTGACATTTGGTATTGTCAGTCTTTTCATTTTAGCCTTTCTAGTGGGTGTGAACTGATGTCTCATTGATGCTTTTTTTTTTTTTTGTGAGGAAGATCAGCCCTGAGCTAACATCCATGCTAATCCTCCTCTTTTTGCTGAGGAAGACCGGCTCTGAGCTAACATCTATTGCCAATCCTCCTCCTTTTTTTTCCCCAAAGCCCCAGTAGATAGTTGTATGTCATAGTTGCATGTCCTTCTAGTTGCTGTATGTGGGACGCGGCCTCAGCATGGCTGGAGAAGCAGTGCATTGGTGTGCGCCTGGGATCCCAACCCGGGCCTCCAGGAGCAGAGCGTGCGCACTTAACCGCTAAGCCATGGGGTGGCCCTCATTGAGGCATTTTAAAAGTAAATTTTAATCTATAGATGGCTTTAGGAAGTATGGACATCTTAACTATGTTAATTCTTCCAATCCAAGAGCACGGAATATCTTTCCATTTCTTTGTGTCTTCTTCAGTTTCTTTCAGAAATGTTTTATAGTTTTCAGTGTACAGATCTTTCACCTCTTTGGTTAAGTTTATTCCTCGGTATTTTATTCTTTTTGTTGCAATTGTAAATGGGATGGTATTCTTAATTTCTCTTTCTGCTACTTCGTTGTTAGTGTATAGAAATGCAACTGATTTTTGTATGTTGATTTTGTATCCTGCAACTTTACCATATTCGTTTATTACTTCTAAAAGTTTTCTGGTGGATTCTTTAGGGTTTTCTATATATAAAATCGTGTCATCTGCAAATAGTGACAGTTTCACTTCTTCCTTTCCAATTTGGATCCCTTTTATTTCTTTCTCTTGCCTGATTTCTCTGGCTAGGACTTCCAGTACTATGTTAAACAGGAGTGGTGACAGTGGGCATCCTTGTCTGGTTCCTGTTCTTACAGGGATAGCTTTCAGTTTTTCACTATTGAGGATGATATTAGCTGTGGGTTTGTCATATATTCAACGCAATCCCTATCAAAGTTCCAACAACATTTTTCACAGAAATAGAACAAAGAATCCTAAAATTTATATGGAACAACAAAAGACCGCGAATAGCTAAAGGAATCCTGAGAAAAAAGAACAAAGCTGGAGGTATCACACTCCCTGATTTCAAAATATACTACAAAGCTATAGTAACCAAAACAGCATGGTACTGGCACAAAAACAGACACACAGATCAATGGAATAGAATCGAAAGCCCAGAAATAAACCCACACATCTATGGACAGCTAATCTTTGACAAAGGAGCCAAGAACATACAATGGGGAAAAGAAAGTCTCTTCAACAAATGTTGTTGGGAAAACTGGATAGCCACATGCAAAAAAATGAAAGTAGACCCTTACCTTACACCATACACAAAAATTAACTCAAAATGGATTAAAGACTTGAATGTAAGACCTGAAACTGTGAAACTTCTAGAAGAAAACACAGGCAGTATGCTCTTCGACATTGGTCTTAGCAACATCTTTTCAAACACCATGTCTGACCGGGCAAGAGAAACAACAGAAAAAATAAACAAATGGGACTACATCAAACTAAAAAGCTTCTGCACAGCAAAGGAAACCATCAACAAAACGAAAAGACAACCTAACAATTGGGAGAAGATATTTGCAAACCATACATCTGATAAGGGCTTAATCTCCAAAATATATAAAGAACACATGCATCTCAACAACAAAAAAACTAACAACCCAATTAAAAAATGGGCAAAAGACCTGAACAGACATTTCTCCAAAGAAGATATACAGATGGCCAACAGACACATGAAAAGATGTTCAAAATCACTAACTATCAGGGAAATGCAAATCAAAACTACAATGAGATATCACCTCACGCCCATCAGAATGGCTATAATTAACAAGACAGGAAACAACATGTGTTGGAGAGGAAGTGGAGAGAAGGGAACTCTCATACACTGCTGGTGGGAGTGCAAACTGGTACAGCCACTATGGAAAACAGTATGGAGATTCCTCAAAAAATCAAGGATAGAACTACCATATGGTCCAGCTATTCCACTGCTGGGTATTTATTCAAAGAACTTGAAAACACCAGTTTGTAAAGGTACATGCACCCCTGTGTTCATTGCAGCGTTATTCACAATAGCCAAGACTTGGAAGCAACCTAAGTGCCCATCAAGGGACGAATGGATAAAGAAGATGTGGTATATATACACAATGGAATACTACTCAGCCATAAGAAACGATGAAATCCAGCCATTTGTGACAACACGGATGGACATTGAGGATATAATGCAAAGTGAAATAAGTCAGAGGGAGAAGGTCAAATACCATATGATTTCCTTCATTAAGTAGTAGATAATAACAACAATAAACAAACACATAGGGACAGAGATTGGATTGGTGGTTACTAGAGGGGAAGGGGGGAGGGAGGAGAGTGAAAGGGATAATTCAGTACATGTGTGTGGTGATGGGTTGTAATTAGTATTTTGGTGGTGAACATGATGTAATCTATGCAGAAATAGAAGTATATTGATGTACACCTGAAATTTTTACAATGTTATAAACCAATGTTACTGCAATAAACAAAAAATTTAAAAAAAACAAAGGACATAACCATTAAAAAAATAATAAAAAAATAAAAGTAAACTTTATTGAGGTATAATTTATATATAATAAAATTCATCCACTTGAAATCTACAATTCTGTGAGTTTTGATAGATGTATAAGGTTGTGTAACCAGCACCAGAATCATTTCCAGCACCAGAATCATTTCCATCACCTCAAAAAGCTCCTATGTGCCTCTTGCCTGTGGACCTAAAAATAAAACAGCCAGTTATTTTACCAGCAAAATGGGTTTATTTGGGAATAGCAAAGGAATTGCAACTGGGGACAAGCCAGCTGTAGCAAAAGCCATAGGCAAGTCCAGCAAGCAAAGGAGAGGAACATTATTTTATAGAGAAAAGGGAGGAAGTCGGGACAGGTTGTTTTGAACAAAAGTCCGTTGATGGAAAGCGATAGTTTGGGTTGGTGATAGTTTCTCATGGGCTGAGTTGCTGGGGTAATCGATTTCTTGTTGGGGATGCAATGTATAGCTCTTTCTGTTGGCGTCTGTAATTGGCATTCTGCCTGTTGACAACTTTTGTTGAGGTCTGTAATTGACAGTCCTTCCTGTAATTGACCTGGAGCCGCAGTGTGCTGAGGGCTCCCCCTTCTGGCCTCCCAGCTCCATTTTAAGTGAGGTTGCCCTTAATTTTCACATGCCCTTCTCCAATCATTTTCCCCTAGAAACCACTAATCTCCTTTCTGTTACTATATTATGGTCTTTTCTAGAATTTCATATAGTATTTAGTCTTTTGCATCTGGCTTCTTTCACTTAGCGTAATGCTTTTGAGATTTATCTATGTTGTGTTTGTCAGTAGTTTGTTCCTTAAGATTGCTCTATGTGGATAGATCACAGATTGATTATGCTTTCACCATTCGTCAGGCTGTTTCCATGGCATGGCTATTATGAATAAAGCTGTCAACATTCACGTGAAGGTCTTTGTGGGGACACAGGTTTTTCTCTTTCTTGGGTAAACATCTAGAAGTGGGACTGCTGAGTGGTATGGTTAAGTGTATTTTAGCTTTTTAAGAAGCTGCCAAAGTGGTTATACCATTTGACATTCCCACCAGCAGTGACAGAGAGTTCCTGTTGCTCCGTATCCTTGACAATACTTGGTCTTGTCAGTCTTTTTAATGTTGACCATTCTAATGGGCATGTAAAAGAATCTCATAGTGGTTTTAATTTGCATTTTCATAATTACTAACAATATTGAGTATCTTTTAATGTGTTTATTGGCCATTTATATACCTTCATTTGTGAAGTGACCACGTCTTTTGCCCATTTTAATAAATTGGGTTGTTGTCTTCTTTTAATTGAATTGTAGGAGGTTTTCTTTTAATATAATCTGAATATAAGTCCTTTGCCATATATATGTATTGTGACTATTTTCTCCTAATCTAAGACTTGCCTCTTCATTTTTTTTCTGATGAGCAGAAAATTTTAATTTTGAAGTCCAATTTATCAAGTTTTTCTTTTATGATTAGTGCTTTTTGTGTTCTAAGAAATGTTTGCCTATCTTAAGGTTGTAAAGATATTCTCCTTTGTTTTCTTCTAGAAATTGCATGGTCTTAGATGTTTACATTTAGTTTTATGATCCATCTTTAAATAATTTTTATATTTTGTGTAAGATAGGCATCAAGGTTAATTCTTTACCATGTAGATATCCAGTTGTTCCAACACTATATATTGAAAAGAATGTTCTTTCCCCATTGAATTATTTTGATGCTTTTGTTGAAAATTAGTTGATTGTACATATGTGAGTCTGTTTTTGACCTCTCTCTTCTTTTCTATTGATTTAATTGTTTAACTTTACACTATTACACCGTCTTGAATATTGACTCTATATCCTGCGACTTTGCTAAATTCACTTATTCTACTAGCTTTTTTGTAGATTCCTTAGGATTTTCTTTTTTTTTTTTAAACTTTGTTTATTTTCCCCCCCAAAGCCCCAGTAGATAGTTGTATGTCATAGTTGCACATCCTTCTAGTTGCTGTATGTGGGACGCGGCCTCAGCATGGCCAGAGAAGCAGCGCGTCTGTGCGCGCCCGGGATCCGAACCCGGGCCGCCAGCAGCGCAGCACGCACACTTAACCGCTAAGCCACGGGGCCGGCCCAGGATTTTCTATTTATATAATCGTGTAATCTGCAAATAAAGACAGTTCTACTTATTTATATCCAATCTTTATGCCTTTTATTTCTTTTTCTTATATTACATTGGCTAGGACTATCAGTACAATGTTGAATAGAAGCGTTTAGAGCAGACAGCTTTTCGTTGTTTCCAGTCTTATGGGGAAGGCACGCACTATTTTATCAATAAGTATGATGTTGTTACTATAGGTTTTTCACAGATGCTCTTTATTAGTTTGATGCAATTCTCTCCCATTCCTGGTTTGTGAGGATTTTTATCTTGAATGGGTATTGACTTTTGTCAAATACTTTTTCTGTATTTATTGAGATGGTGTCTGATTTTTCTCCTTTATTACATTAATGTGGTAGATTACATTGATTGATTTTCAAATGTTGAACCAACCTTGTATTACTGGTATAAACTCCATGTGGATATGATTATTATTTTTATATATTGCTGGATTCAATTGGCTAATATTTTGTTTTACAGCTCGGTAATAATATTTGCTAATTTGCATTTTTTTCTATGTTTGTGAATGATAATATCTGCAATTTTCTTTTTATATAGTATCAGGTTTTGCTATCAGAGTTATGTTGGCCTCATAAAACAAGTTGAGAAGTGTTCCCTTCTCCTTTATTTTCTGAAGGAGTTGTGTAAAATTGGTGTTATTCTTTCTTAAATGGTATAATTCACCAATGAAGCCATCTGGGCCTGGAGTTTTCTAGTTGGAAGGTTATTAATTATCACTCCAATGTCTTTAATAGATAATGGACTATTCATATATTTAATATTTTCTTATGTTTTGGTAAATTGTATTTTTCAAGAAATTTGTCCACTTCACTTAAGCTGTTAAATATATTGATTGACATAAAGTTGTTCATAATTTTATCTTATTATTCTGTAAGCTCTGTAGAGATGTCTTCTCTTTTATTCCTGATGTTGGTAATTTATGCTTTCTCTCTTTAATTAATCAGAGATTCATCAATTTTATTGGACACTTATTCCATTTACATTTAATGTAATTACTGATGTGATTGGTTTTAAGTCTGCCATCTCATAGTTGTTTGCTCTTTGTCCCCTCTGTTCTTTGTTTTTTAGGAGGGTTCTTTATTCCTCCTTTCCTGTATTGTTGGGTTATTTGAGTATTTTTAAGTATTTCATTCTTTCTCTTCTATTGACTTTATAGCCAGTTCTTTGAATCATTTTTGAAGTGGTTACTTTAGGGATTACACTATATATCCTTAATTTATCACAGCTGATTCATATTTAATGAAAACCTTTACAACAATATCATTGTATTTACATGCCTACTGTCCTCTGTACTTTGTCATTTATTTTACTCTATAAATGTTATAAACTTTACAATACACTGTTATTTTTACTTTAAACAGCCAGTTGATTTTTTAAAAATTTAAGAAAAGAACATTGATTTTTTAATATTTATCCACATATTTGCCATTTTCAGTGTGCTTCTTTCCTTCCTATAGATCTTAATTTTCATCTCTCTCTCCAGCCTGAAGAATTTCCTTTAGCATTTCTTGGAGTGTCTGCTGACTACAAATTATCCCAGCCTTTGCTTATCTAAAATGTCTTTATTTCTTTGAAAAAAAATTTTTTTAATTGTGGTAAAACACACATAACATAAAATTTATCATTTTAAAGTGTACAATTCTGTGCCATTAAATACATTCATATTGTTGTGCAACCATCACCACCACCTATCTCCAGAACTTTTTCATCTTCTCAAACTGAAACTCTGTGCTCATTACATACTATCTCGCCAATAGAATATAGAGCCCAGAAATAAACTCTTGCATATATGGTCAAATGATTTTCAACAAGGGTGCCAAGACCATTGAATGGGGAAAAGAGTCCTTTCAACAAATAGTGCCAGGAAAATTGGATATCCTTGTGCAAAAGAATGAAGTTGGAACCTTACCTTACATCATATACAAAATTTAACTCAAAATGGATCACAGACCTGAGAGACCTAAGAGATCTAACTGTAAAGACCTAAGAGCTAAAACTATAAAACTCTTAGGAGAAAACATAGGGGAAAAGCCTCATGATGTTGGATTTGGCAATGATTTCTTGGATATGACACCAAAAGCACAGGCAACAAAAGTAAAAATTGATAAACTGGACTACATCAAAATTTAAAACTTCTGTTCGTCAAAAGACACAATCAACAGAGTGAAAAGGCAACCTACAGAGTGGGAGAAAAATTTTCAAATCATATATCTAAGTGGTTAATATCCAGAATATATAAAGAGCTCCTACAACTCAACAAAAAACCCCAGATAACCCAATTAAAAAATGGGCAAAAGACTTGAATAAATATTTCTCCAAAGAAGATATACAGATGGCCAACAAGCATATGAAAAGATGCTCAACATCACTCATCATAAGGGAAATGCAAATCAGCACCACAGTAGAAAATAACAAGTGTTGACAAGGACATGGAGAAATTGGAACCCTTTTGCACTGCTCCTGGGAATGTGAAATGAGCAGCTGCTGTGGAAAACAGTATGGTGGTTCCTCAAAAAACTAAAAATAGAATATGATCCAGCAATTCCACTTCTGGGTATATATCCCAAAGAATTGAAAGCAGGGTCTTTTTTTTTTGAGGAAGATTGGCCCTGAGCTAACATCTGTTGCCAATCTTCCTCTTTTTTTTTTTTTCTTTTTTTCCTCCCCAAAGCCCCAGTACATAGTTGTGTGTCATAGTTGTACAGTTGTAGCTCTTCTATGAGGGACGCTGCCTCAGCATGGCTTGATGAGTGGTGAGTAGGTCTGCACCCAGGATCCAAACCAGCAAACCCCGGGCTGCCGAAGCAGAATGTGCGAACTTTCTGCTACGCCACCGGCCGGCCCCATGAAAGCAGGGTCTTGAAGACATATTTATACACCCATATTCCTAGTAGCATTATTCACAACAGCCCAAAATGGAAATAACCCAAATATCCATTGACAGATGAATAAAAACACTATAGACACACACACACACACGAATATTATTCAGCCTTAAAAAGGAAGGAAATTTTGACACATGCTACAACATGGACGATGAACCTTGAAGACATTATACTAAATGAAATAAGCTAGTCAGAAAAAGACACTGTATGATTCCACTTATGTGAGGTGCTTAGAGCAGTCAAACTCATAGAGATAGAAAGTAGAATGGTGGGGGCTAGAAGCTGAGAGGGAGGGGGAATGAGGAGTTGTTGAATGGGTATAGAGTTTTAGATTTGCAAGTTGAAATGAGTTCTGGGCATCAGTTGCACAACAATGTGAATGCATCTAACACTACTGAACTATACACACAGAAATAGTAAAGATGTTTAATTTTATGTTATACGTATTTTGCCACAATTAAAAAAAAATCTTTGAGAGAGAAAAAAGAACACTAATTCTGATTTCCAGTGTTTGGTGATTATGAATAATGCTGCTGTGAACATTCTTGCACCGGTTTTTGTGTGAACATAAGTTCTCATCTCTCTAGGGTAAATATTGGGAAGTAGGATTGCTGAGTCATAAGGTAAGTGTATGTTTGACTTTATAAGAAACTGTCAAACTGTTTTCTAGAGTGTTTGTACATTTCGCGTTACCAATGTCTGAAAGTTCCTATTGTTCTACATTCTTACCAGCACTCAGTATTGCCATTTTTTGCCCCTCATTCTAACAGGTGTGTAGTGAAATCTCATTGTGGTTTTAATTTGCATTTTCCTGATGTCTAATGATGTTGAGTCTCTTCTTATGCTTATTTGCCATTTGTATGTCTTTTTTGGTGCAGTGTCCAGATCTTTTACTCATTTTGAAAAATTGTGTTGTTTGTTTTTTTTTGAGATACAAGTCCTTTATAGGCTCTGGATACCAGCTTTTTAAAATTGAGATATAATCGACATATAACGTTCTATTAGTTTCAGGTGTGCTATGTAATGATTTTTTTTTTTTTTTTAAAGATTTTATTTATTTATTTATTTTCCCCCCAAAGCCCCAGTAGATAGTTGTATGTCATAGGTGCACATCCTTCTAGTTGCTGTATATGGGACGCGGCCTCAGCATGGCCGGAGAAGCGGTGCGTCGGTGCGCGCCCGGGATCCGAACCCGGGCCGCCAGCAGTGGAGCGCGTGCACTTAACCGCTAAGCCATGGGGCCGGCCCTGTAATGATTTGATATAATGTATATATTGCAAAATAATCACCACAATAAGGCTGGTTAACATCCATCACCACACATATTTATAATTTTTTTCTTGTGATGAGAACGTTTAAGATCTACTCTCTTAGCAACTTTCAAATATGCAGTACAGTATTATTAACTATAGTCACCATACTGTACATTACATCTCCAAGACTTATTTATTTTATAACTGGAAGTTTGTACCTTTTGACCCCCTTCACCCATTTCGTCCATCCCCACCCTCTGCCTCTGGCAACCACCAATCTGTTCTCTGTATCTGTGAGCTTTATTTTTTAGATTCCACATATAAGTGAGATCATACGGTACATTTTTTTGTCTGACTTATTTCACTTAGCATAATTGCCCTCAAAGTCCATCCATGTTGTCGCAGATGACAGGATTTCCTTCTTTTTATGGCTGAATATTCCATTGTGTATATAATGGAATAATAATATTATATACATATTATATTATATACATATTATAATAATATTATATAATAATAATATTATATAATAACATTCCATTGTGTATATATACCACATTTTTTAATCCATTCATCCATTGATGAATGGACATTTAGGTTGTTTCCTTGTTTTGGCTATTGTAAATAATGCTGCAGTGAGCACAGGGATGCAGATATCTTTTTGAGTTAGTGTTTTCATTTCCTTCAGATAAATACCCAAAAGTGGAATTGCTGGATCATATGGTAGTTCTATTTTCAATTTTTTGAGGAACCACCATACTGTTTTCCACAGTGGCTGTACCAGTTTACATTCCCACCAATAATGCACAAGGGTTCCCTTTTTCCACGTCCTTGCCAGTGCTTGTTATTCTTGCCTTTTTGATAATAGCCATTCTAATAGGTGTCAGGTAATATCTCATTTTGGTTTTGATTTGCGTTTTCCTGATTATTGTGATGTTGAGCACTTTTCATCTACCTGTTGGCCATATGTATGTCTTCTTTGGAAAAATGTGTATTCAAATCCTCTGCCCTTTTTTTTTTTTTTTTTTTTAGGAAGATTAGCCCTGAGCTAACATCTGTTGCCAATCCTCCTCTTTTTTGCTGAGGAAGATTGGCCCTGGGCTAACATCCATGCCCATCTTCCTCTATTTTATATGAGGCGCCACCACAGCGTGGCTTGATAAGTGGTGCATAGGTCTGTGCCCGGGATCCGAACCTGTGAACCCCGGATCGCCAAAGCTGAGCGCAAGAATTTGACCACTATGCCACCAGGCTGGCCCCCTCTGCCCGTTTTTTAATTGGATAGTTTTTTTTTTCCTCTTGTGTTGTATGACTTCTTTATATATTTTGGCTATTAACCTCTTATCAGAATATGTGATTTGCCAACATTTTCTCCCATTCAGTAAACTGTCTTCATTTTGGTGATGGTTTCCTTCGCTGTGCAGAAACTTTTTAGTTTGATGTAGTCCCACTTGTTTATTTTCACTTTCTGTTATGCTTGTTTGTGTTTTTTGGATACCATTTTTTGTTGTATATGTGATTTACAGATATTTTCTCCTAGTCTATGGCTTGTCTTTTCATTCTTTTTGCAAAGCAAAAGTTTTAAATCTTGATAAAGTCCAATTTATCATTTTTTGAGACCTGCTTATAGAGTCTTATCTAAGAATTCTTTGCCTAACCCAAAGTCACAAAGATTTTCTCCTATGTTTTCTTCTATGAGTTTTATAGTTTTATGGTTTACATTTAAGTCTATGATCCATTTTGAGTTAATTTTTGTATTTGATGTTAGGTATAGGTTGAGGTGTTTTTGTTTTGGTTTTTTTGCTTATGGATGTCCAAATGTTTCAGTACAATTTTTCAAAAAGACTATACTTTCTTCACTGGATGGCCCTTTGTGAAAAATCAGTTGACCATATTTGTGTGGATCTGTTTCTGGACTCTCTGCTCTGTTCCCTTGATCTATGTGTCTATTCTTTCTCCAAAACCACACTGTCTTGATTACTTTGAGTCTTATAGAGAGTCTTAACATCAGGTAGTGTGAGTCCTCCAGTTTTATTTATTTTTTTCAAGATTATTGACTACTCTAGTTGCTTTGTGTTTCCACATACACTTTAGAATCAGCTTGTCTATGTCTACAGAAAATACTGCTGGAATAATCATTGGGATTGTGTTAAATCTACAGATCAATTTGGAGAGAATTGACATTCTAACTATATTGAGTCTTCCAATCCATGAACATGGCATTTCTCTCCATTTATTTAGGTCTTCTTCGATTTCTTTCATTGGTGTTTTGTACTTGGCAGCACAAAGATCCTGCATACGTTTTATTAGATTTATACCTAGATGTTTTTCCTCCTCTTGTTCCTCGTCCTCCTTCTTTTTGAGATATTGTAAATGGTCCTGTAAAAAAATTATAGTTTTTAAAAAATGTTTAACTGCTAATTCTAATATTGGAGTGGTCTGTGTGTCTATTTCTATTGCCTGGTAATTCTCTGGGAAATAGATCATATTTTCCTGTTTTTTTTTGTATGTCTAATAATATTTAATTGTATACTGGACATTATGGATGATGGGTTGTAGTGACTCTGGATGGATTGAGTTATGTTTTAGTGGGCAGTTTAACTTTGATTTTATGGCGCTTGGTTTTAGGATTCGTTGGGGCAGTCTACCTTGGTTTTACCCTTAATGTTAGGATGAATCCCTTAGTCCTGAGATGTCCTCGTTTGTCTTCAAGTGTGGCTCTTCTGGGGTGTCAGTGAAAAGTCAAAGTGTTTACTGAGCCTCTGTAACCTGGCAGGACTCAGGCTCCAAATGTGTGTTCCCCTGCAGTGGGAGGCTGCTGAACCCTCTGGTTGGCCCTTTCAGCCTTCCCTTGGGTGCCTTGGAGTCTCACCCACTGAGTGTGCAGCTCAGGAACCAGCCAGCGCCTAGAAGGGAGCTCATTCACAGACTCTGGGGCTTCCTTCTGTGGTTCCCTCCTTTATAGGATTCTCACCCCCTCGATTTCTACTTTGGTAGCCCCAGACTCTGACCTCTGACTGCTCAGGCCATTAAGATGGCGTCTTTCAGCTCAAGCTCTCTCCCCTGCCTGCTCCAAGGACTGGGAGTGCTCTCCCAGTGGGGGCAACCTTAGAAAGGTGGATCTCACCCAGTGGTGGTCTCTTTTTAAAAGGGTAGAGTCCTCTCCATTTTGCCTGCTTTTTGTCCCTCTTCACTGTCTTCAAATAGTTAAAAAAAATTGTGTATATATATATATATATATATATATATATATATATATATATATATAAAGTACACTGCCGTTACTAACAGCTGGAACATTCACTTATTTTTAATCTTATAATTGTGAATCTTTATAAAGCATCTCATATCTTTTTGGAGATGAGATAGGGTACAAATTTAAAAATAACCATACACTATGACACGTGCTCTCCTGCTGATGGAGCATCATTATAGACACTCTGATGGCATCTTCTAAAGGAGGGTTCACTGTGTGCTCATCTTCATGCAGCTGTGATTCCAGCCCTCTTCCGCATTCCTGTTTTTTGGCATGGGTCACTATGTCCTTCCCCATTGCAGTCTGATTTCTCTTCCTCGTGTGCACGTCAGCCTGGGAATGGTGTGCAAGCCACAGCTCAGGTTCTCTTTGCATTAAAACGGCCTTGACTTTGAAATATCCATAGTCTGCTTAGTTCTCTCTCTCCAGTTACCTTTCAGCCACTTAACTCTTCTTCCCTGGTTCTTGGACTCTTTTCCTCCTCTCAGCAGGGCATCCCCAGAGCATGGTTCCCTTCCCATTCCTTCTACTGTTTTCTTATTATTCCCTGAGAACTTCTTTACTGGGACTCAAAAGATGCTTAGGCCAGGGCCAGCCTGCTGGCGTAGTGGTTACGTTCGCGCACTCTGCTTTGGCGGCCCAGGGTTTGTGGGTTTGGATCCCAGGTGTGGACCTACACACCGCTTGTCAAGCCATGCTGTGGTGTTGTCCATACACAAAGTAGAGGAAGACTGGCAACAGATGTTAGCTCAGGGCCAATCTTTCTCACCAAAAAAAAAAAAAAAAAAAGATGCTTAAGCTATAACCCAGTAAGTAGTTGAAATGCAGGTACAGAATCTTGTCCTAACTCACTTCCTGCAGCGTGCCACACCAATCAGATGTGTATACTCTCTCTGTTTCTGTTCTTCCCTGAGGGGACACTGCCTGCATCAAGTCAGCCTGTGATCTACTCTGTTCTTCCTGCTCCCTGAGCTCTGTTTCTGTTTGTTATTACTATATTTCATAGTCTTCTCTCTTTATTCCATGTCATCTTAGTATTCCAGCACTCAGGGCCACATGAGTTCACATTCCTGACCTGATTTTCTTCCCAGGGGAATATCAGTGTATCTACTTGTTCCTGTAATAACTTTGCCTACAAAGGCACAGATCAAAATACCATCCACACTGAATCCCAGAGGAGTATGTGGCTTCCTAGTCCCTAATTACGTGCTTTATGCCGTCCTCACCTCTGCAAAAGCTCTGATACTGGTGGAGTGATGCCCCAGCCGGTGAGGACCCCTCCCTACACAGAGGGACACGTCCGCAGGCTGCCACCAGCTCCGAGGCTTCCAGACAGCCCTGCCCTCCTGGTATGAAAGGAGAAGCTGAGGGGCATGCTATTGTACACAGTGTCCTCTACTCCTTAGCACCGCTCTGAGAGGTGAGCCTCCTGTTCCAGATGAGGGCACTGGGAACAGAGGAGTTTGTGTAATTCCACCACTAGTTCCCTATGTAACCTTGGGCAAGTTCTTTTTTTTTTTTTTTTGTGAGGAAGACCGGCCCTGAGCTAACATCTGTTGCTAATACTCTTCCTTTTTTTTTTCCCCTTTTTCTCCCCAAAGCCCCAGTAGATAGTTGTGTGTCATAATTGCACATCCTTCTAGTTGCTGTATGTGGGACGCGGCCTCAGCATGGCCCGACAAGCAGTGCATCGGTGCGCACCCGGGATTCGAACCCGGGCTGCCAGCAGCAGAGCGCGCCCTCAACCGCTAAGCCACGGGGCCGGCCCCTGGGCAAGTTCTTTAATCTTCCTGCTTCTCAATTTTCTCGAGTAAAACTGGAGTAATAATAGCACTTACCTCGCTGGGACTTTGTGAGTCCTAAATGAAGTGACGTCTGTAAAGGGCTCAGGAGTGCCTGGCAGGGAGCAAGTTCTCACGAACTTTTAGCTATAACTGTTGTTATTGACCAAAATCACACAGCCAGTGGGTCGCGGCACCAGGACTTCAGCCAGTCAACAGGGTTGAAACAATAAACAAATAGGAGAAAGTCTGGTTAGTGACAAGGGTCCTGGCGAGCATGAAAACAGGGCGGTGTGCTGGAGGACAGCAGTATGATACTTCACCCCGAGCTGGAGGACCTCCCTGAGGAGGTGATCCTTTAGCTGAGAGCTGCGTGATCAGAAGGAGCTCATCACGCGATGGTCGGGGGCAAGGCAGGGCCAGCTAGAGTGTGCACGCCTGAGGTGGAGTGAGCGTGTGCCGGGCACAGGCCCAGAAGGCAGGCCAGCATGGCACAGGGGTGTGTGGGTGAGCAGGAACGTGGTACCGCATGCAGTGGGGACAGTGTGTGACCAGGAGCCCAAATGTGCTGTGAGAAGTGCTCTGTTAGTTGAAGGGAAAAGAGTCTTTGTGGGCCAGTGGTCAGGGCAGCTTCTTGGAAGAGGAGGGCTTTGAGCCACCATTGGGTGCTTCCTGCATGTCCCTGGCCTGCGCTAAGTGCCATGGATGGTTGCAGTTTGAACTGGAAAGGAGATGTGCAGAAAAGCTGGGGAGTTACCTGGGAAAGGCCAGCTGGCCCCCAGACAGCTTCCCATCAGGGGACACTCATCACCTTAGCAAGCCAGCTGTAGTCCTCGGCCTGGATCTCCGCCTACAGGCTCAGAAACCTGACTCAGCACAATGAGGGCCTTTCCTGTGCTTAGGGCCCCGCACGCGATAGGCAAGGGTGCAGAGGCTGATGGAACGAATGCTACCCTATGAATTTACATGGAAAAATAGAGAACTGATTCAACGTACTTTTCCGAGAGCCAGACCAAATGGGACACCAGGTTATCATTAGCCTGTTGCTGGGACTTCCAGGAATCGCGCAGTGGGAGTTAGTTGGTAGTGAGTGTCATTAAGCTCTGAGAGCCTGAAGACTCATCGGCATGTCTGGGCTGACCCTTTGCCAGGCCTGCGATGTGTGTTAGAGCCAGCACTGTCTTCTCTTGGTGCAGCAGTGTGGGTATATCTGACCATCCTTTTTCTCTGTTGCCTCATTGACTGGCCCTTCTTCTGATGTGTTAACAACATGAGTCAGGGCGTCAATGTAGACTTGGGAACTGTTCTGTTTCTTTGTGGTGACTTTGTATCTTTGAGCTGATTCGTTAGAGGACACCCAGTTTCACGTTTCCATTTTTTCTCCTGAGTGGTGGGGAGAACCTTGTTTCCCTCGTGTAGTGACAGAGACCTCCCAAGAACCCCAGTTTATTCACTTGTAATATGAGGAGGATCATCCTCACTTCAGGGAGAGCTAGAACTGTGCTAATACAGTAGCCACTAGCCACATAGAGCTATTTAAATTTAAATTAATTAAATTAAGCAAAAATTCATTAGCCACCTTTCAAGTCCTCAGGAGCCACATGTGACATCAGACAGTGCAGATCTAGGACGTTTCCACCATCACAGAATATCGTATCTAGAGAGTTCAGTGAAACACAGTACATGGCGCAGAGTTCAGCAAGTGGTTGCTGGGATTGGTGGCCTGGCAGTGGGAAAGGCTAGAGAAGATGTGGCCTCTGGCCAGGAGGTTTGCTAAGTGAGATAAGATGGGACATGTCTTTATGAATCGACCCACAATAAGAGCATAGTAGACCAGAGGGGCCTATGTGAGTTGAAAGATTCCTTCTAGG
Source organism: Ceratotherium simum simum (assembly GCF_057802395.1). Taxonomy (NCBI): domain Eukaryota; kingdom Metazoa; phylum Chordata; class Mammalia; order Perissodactyla; family Rhinocerotidae; genus Ceratotherium; species Ceratotherium simum. Next base: position 9,380,181 of record NC_141924.1, read on the forward strand.
CTCGCTGAAGCTTGAGGAGGGCAGAGAAGGGACTGAGAAGGTGTGCTGGAGGCTGGGGTAGGGGTAGGCTCCATGGAGAAACTGAATCTTAAGCTGGGTCTTGCTTTAGTTCTTTAAGAAGGAAACCATCCAGACTTCTCCTGTCACCTACTCCTCTTCCTTTGTTGCTCCTTCTAACCAGGATTTTTCCTGGAATTCATCAGCTACAAGGAAAAATTAGAACCCAAAGTTCTAAATCCCCTTGGATGCCCTTGGAGATGTTCTCTGCACTCCCGCTAACTAGGGGAGGAAGAAGAAGCAGGGTTGCTCTAAAGAGCATCAGGGTTCTCTAGAGCTGTTTGTGCAATCATTCTCCTGTTGCCATGACAACTGCTTGACCAGGCCAACACTTTGTAATGTCTCATACAAGAATTTTCAGTTGTTCATAAAATACAACAGGAAGAAAAAAATCACAGGAATATTCGGAGAGAATGAATTGAAGATGATGTGAATGTGTGCGTATGGGTGTGCAGTATTATGAAGTAGAAACCAGGGGGCCCAAGAGCTTGCTTTTTTCCTTCCTTCATGTAGCCATTTATTCTTTCATTCATCCATCCATTTATTTAACATTTATTGAGCAACTACTCTGTGCCAAGCACTGTGCTCTAGGCTCTGGAGGGACAGAGGTGAATGAGACTCTCTAGGCGTTCATGGTTTAGTGGAAGACAGATTCAAATGTAGAAAGTTATAGTACAATGTGGTGTATACTCACATGCTGGGGTATAGGTAGATGTCGAGTGCTCTAGGAGCATGGAGGGAGGGCCAGGAATGCTTATGCAGCAGGAACATGAAGCTGGGTCCTGAAGAATAAGTGAGAATTGATCCCCAGGAAATAATGCCCAAGGGCATTCCAGACAGAGGAAGCGTCATGAGCCCAGGGAAGAGAAAATACATCCAGGGTATGTTTTAATGGGAAATAGCGTGATGTTCTGTGGCTTGGAATTGTTGCAAGATGGTGTTGGAAGGAGGTGATAATGGAAAAGGAAGCAAGACTGCATTGTGAATATCATGCTAATTTGGAATTTGGAATCTGACTTATAGGTAAGCTGTGTTCTAGAAAGTTTTTAATCAAGAGAGTGATGAAGGTAATCTGGCTGTGGTTAGGAGTATGCATTGGAGGGAGAAAGGCTGGAGATTGGGATACTATTTTGGAAGCTATGACAATAGACTAGGAAAGAGACTCTCTGAGGGCCTGATCCAGGCCAGTGGGGATGGACAGAAGGGGACAAATTCATGAATGACTTGGGAGATAGAATAGACAAGACTTACATTGGTTGGGGATCACATAGGAGGGAGGAATCAAGGAAGACTCCCTGGTTTCTTACTTGAGCAACTGGGAGTCAGTGGTCATTAAAGGGACCCCAAGCTGTGTTTAGGGAGTAGGTGATGGCCCAGTATAGGACATGTGGAGGTGGAGGAAGATAGTATATTCGAGGTAGAGCTGTTTCCCCTGCCTTTGGGAAGAGTGTGGGCCTGAGGCTTAGGGGACAGATCTGGGCCCAAGATAAAGGTTATCAGGTAAAACTGGAAGTGGAGGAGGTCAGCCAGAGTATGTTGAGAGAGCAGCAGAAATCTGAAAAATACCAATATTTGAGGAATTGGCCAAAATTGTGAAACCTGTCTGGGAAAGAGTTTAAGGAGTATGGTTGGTGAAGGAGGAGGAAAATCAGGAGAGACAGTATTAGGAAGTCAAAGAAAGAGTATGTGTTAGAAGGAAGGAGTGAGCAACAACATCATGTCTTGCAGAAAAGTCTAAGGAAATAAGGAAGAAAGAAAGTCAATTAAATTTCTGTTTAATTAACTTTATTTCAATATAATGCATATACAATAAAATGCATCCATTTTAAATACAATTCGATGATTAACCACCACCACAAACAAGAAATAGAATATTTCCACCATCCCAAAGAGTACCCTCATAACTCTTTGCAGTCAACCCCTCTCCACCTGACTGTTCTGGCCCTAGGCAACCACTGTTCTGATTTTTGCTACTAACAGATGATCAGCTTTGTCTTTTCAAGAATTCCACATAAATGGAATCATACAGTATATACTTTTATATCTGGCTTTTTTCACTCAGCATGAAGTTTTTTGAGATGCCCCCATGTTATTGCATGTATTGGGTTATTTCTTTTTATTGCTGAGTAGTATTCCAGTATATGGATATCCATTCACATAGGGACAGACATTTAGGTTGTTTCCAGTGTGGGGCTGTTATGAATAAAGCTGCTGTGAACATGCATATACAGTTCTTTGTGTGGACAGATATTTAGGGTAAGTACCTAGGAATAGAATTACTGGGTCTTATGGTAAGGGTATGATTGGCTTTATAGAAAACTGTCAAGGGCCGGCCCTGTGGCGCAGTGGTTGAGGTCGGCGTGCTCTGCTTCGGTGGCCCGGGTTCATGGGTCCAGATCCCGGGTGCGGACCTACACCACTCATCAAGCCATGCTGTGGCGGCAACCTACACACAAAATAGAGGAAGATTGGCACAAATGTTAACTCAGGGCCAATCTTTCCCAAGCAAAAAGAGGAGGATTGGCAACAGATGTTAGCTTAGGGCTAGTCTTCCTCACCAAAAACAAAAACAAAAACAAAACAAAGCAAAAAGACTGTCAAACTGTTTTCCAAAGTTTGGCATTTTACATGCCAAACAGCAATGTAGGAGAATTCTAGTTGTTCCACATTCTCACCAACACTTGGTATTGGCAGTCTTTTTAATTTGAGTCACTTCAGTGGGTGTATAATGGTATCTGATTGTGGTTTTAATTTGCATTTCTCTGAAGACTAATCATGTTAAACATTTTTCATTTGCTTGTTAACCATTCACATATTGTATCATGTGAAGTATCTGTTTAAATCTTTTGCACATTTTCTAATTGGGCTATTTGTCTTCTTTTTAGTAACTTGTAGGATTTCTTTATCTACTCTAGATGCCAGTCTTTTATCAAGTATATCAAATAAATGTATTATGAATATTTTCTCCCAGTTTGTGGGTTGCCTTTTCATTTTCTTAATGGTGTTTTTTGAAGAAAAGTGTTAAATTGTGTTTTAGTCAAGTTAATCAAAGTTTCTTTTATGATTCGTGATTTTTTTATTTTATTTTATTTTATTTTATTTTTCCCCCCAAAGCCCCAGTGGATAGTTGTGTGTCGTAGCTGCACATCCTTCTAGTTGCTGTATGTGGGACTCGGCCTCAGGATGAACGGAAAAGTGGTGCCTCGATGCGCACCCGGGATCCGAACCCGGGCCACCAGCATCGCAGCGCGCGCACTTAACCACCAAGCCACAGGGCCGGCCCTATGATTCATGATTTTTATGTCCTATCTAAGAAATCTTTGCCTCCCCAAGTTTGCAAAGATTTTCTACTTTGTTTCCTTCTAGAAGTTTCAATAGTTGTAGCTTTTACTTTTAGGTCTGAATTAATTTTTGAATATGGTTTGATGTATAGATCAAAGTTATTTTTTGTTTTTTGCTTATAACTCTGTTCCACTACCATTTATTAAAAAGATTATTCTTTCATATTTAATTTCCTTGGCACCTTTGGTGCAAATCAGTTGTCCGTGAATGTGTGAGTCTTTTTGTGCACTCTCTATTCTGTTCCATTGATCTGCTTGTTCATGCTTACAATAATATCATACTATTTTGATTATTGTAACCTCATAGTAAGTATTGATATCGGGTAGGGTAAGTCCTTGAACTTTGTTTTTCCTTCTCAAAATTGTTTTGGCTATTATATCCTTTGAATTTCCATATAAATTTTATAATCAGCTTGTGAATTAAAAAATAACCCTGGAATTTTTATTGTGATTGCATTGAATCTATAGGTCAACATGGGGAAAAATGACATTTTAACAATATTAGGTCTTCCAATCCATGAACATGGTATGTCTCTCCATTTAATTAGGCCTTTTTAATTTCTCTCACTAATGTTTAGTAGTTTTCTGTTTATAGGGCTTTTACTCATTTTGTTAGATTTATTCGCAAGTATTTCATTTTTTATTGCTGTTATAAATATTATTATTTAAAAAAAATCATTTTCCCGGGGCAAGCCCCGTAGCTTAGTGGTTAAGTGCGCATGCTCTGCTACTGGCAGCCTGGGTTCGGATCCTGGCCGTGCACTGACACACCGCTTGCCCGGCCATGCTGAGGCGGCGTCCCACATACAACAACTAGAAGGATGTGCAACTGTGACATACAACTATCTACTGGGGCTTTGGGGAAAAAAAAAAAGGAGGAGGATTGGCAATAGATGTTAGCTCAGAGCCGGTCTTCCTCAGCAAAAAGAGGAGGATTGGCATAGATGTTAGCTCAGGGCTGATCTTCCTCACATAAAAAAAAAAAATGCTAAAAAAAAAAATCATTTTTTGGACTTCTGCTTCCAGGAAAATGGAGTAGAAATAGTTTTCCCTATTTCCCCTGTTAAGTACAACTAAAAACCCTGGACACTATATTTATGGAGACTATATGTTGAGCAAACTTAAGAAGGCTATGAAAGGTGGAGAGAAGAAAGCAGATCAGATAGGGACATTCGGACCCAAGAAATAACATGGTGGTCAGTTCCTGAGTTTTCTTTTTGCCTCACATTTCCCAGACTGGATCTGGAAAGACCAGAAACCTGGACCCTGGAAACATCAACAGGCACAGACCAAAAAATAAAAATAAAAAATCCTTCAACCAAAGGCCCAGGAAAGGGGCAGCCTTACAAGACAGGAATGACAAGGAAATCAAGACATTCTCAGATGAAGGAAGACTAAGAGAATTGTCACCAGCAGACCTACCCTAAAAGAATGGCTAAAGAAAGTTGTCTAAACAGAAAGGAAATGATAGAGGAATTGGAATCATAGAACATCAGTCAGGGAAAAAGAACACCATAAGAACAAAAATATGGATAAAAAATAGAGTTTGCTTCTCTTTTTTGAGTTTTCTAAATTATATTTGACAGTTGAAGCAAAAACCTAGTATTGCCTAGTGTGGTTCTCAGTGTGTGTAGAAGAGGGTACTAGAATGAGGCAGAATGAAGGGGCATAAGTGGAGTTAAGTTTTCAGTACTTCACTCAAACTGGTAAAATGTGAACACCAGTAGACTTTGATAGGTTGTGTGTATTTAATGTAACAGAGTAAACACTAAAAAGCTATACAAAGAAATGCACTAAAAAACACTATAGATAAATCAAAATGGAATTATAAAAATGTTCAGGTAACCAAAAAAGGCAGGAAAAAGAAAACAGAAGAATGAAAAGCAGAAAGAACAAACAGAAAACAAAAAATAAAATGACAGACTTAGGCCTTAACATACCAATAATTACATTAAATGGAAATTATCTAAATACACCAATTAAAACACAGAGACTGGCTGTCTTGACATGAGTACAGCCATGTTTGGCCGCTCCATTGACCTACAGCCACCAGCACAAAAAGAAATATAAAAGCTGCTTTCTGCGTGGTGGGAACTGGCCCTTCTCCCACGGAGAGAGTTACAAGTTGTAACATTTCAAGGCTCTTGGAGCGTCGTAGCACGGGATGGACTGGCCATCTGTGCCGGGCTAGGACGATAACCAAAGAAAACAATACACGTACGCAACTACTGGGCTGGGACATTAGCCAAGGGGCTCAGTGCACGTATGCCACTGATAACCATTTTGTGCATGGAAACACTAGATGCTTGCTCTGCAAACTCTGTAACTGCTTATATAAACTGCTGGAGACTGAGACCTGGTGAGAGTTCCACCTGTGGAAGGGACGCCTTGCCCAGGATGTGTGATCCTTGCCCAGCCGTGTCAATTGACAGGACTCTCCCGGCAGTGGGGCGTGGATGTTGTGAGTAATTGATTTACTGTGAAGTAATTGATCTGATGTGTTCTCTTTTCGGTCAACCTGGTGTTTCTCTTTTCGGTTGATTTGTGTCATTTCCCTTCAGTCGATCTGGTGTTTCCCTTTCCGATCGATCTGATGTTTTTCCCTCTTATTATATGACCTATTCGGATCTGCTGCTATCTCAGCCGATGTGGATGTTTTCCCTTTCCAGTCGAGCTGGTGTTTTTTTCCCTCTTATTATTTGACCTATTCGGATCTGTTTGTGGACTATCGCCTTTACTATCCTCTATATAATAAAATATACCTTTGGTCCATTTGTTTGAAGTGGAAAGTGTCTTTTATGTCTACGATTGAATCCCCGAACCTCTCATAACACTGGCAGAATGGATTAAAAAAACATGAGCCAATTATGTGCTATTTATAAGAAATTCACTTTAAATATAATATAATGTTCAGTATAATAATTGTAGATTTAAAGTAAAATGATAGAAAAAGATATACATGTAAACATTAATAAAAAGAAAGCAGGAGTGGCTATATTAATATTAGATAAAGTAGGCTTTAGAACAAAGGCAAGTTCTAGGGACAGAGAGGGATATTATATAATGATAAAGGGTCAGTCCACCAAGAAGACATAGAATCCTAAATGTATATGCAGCAAACAACAGAGCTGCAAAATATGTGAAGCAAAAACTGATAGACCTTAAAGTAGAAATAGACATATCCACAGTTATAGCTGGAGATTTCAACACCCCTTTCTCCACAATTGATAAACAACTAGACATAAAATCAGTAGGGATATAGAATTCAATAACACCATCAACCAACAGGATCTAATGGACGTTATAGAACAATCTACCCAACAACAGCAGAATACACATTCTTTTTTAAGTGACCATGGAACATACATCAAGATAGATTATATCTTGGGCTATAAAGCAAATCTCAACAAATTTAAAAAGATCAAAATCAGAGTATGTTCTCTGACCAATGGAATCAAACTAGCAATCAATAACAGAAGGATACCAGGAAACTCTCCCAACACTTGGAAATTAAACACAGCACAATTTTAAATAATCCATGGGTCAAAGATGAAGTCTCAAGGGAAATTTAAAAAAATTGAACTGAATGTAAATGAAGAACAACAGATAAAAATTTATAGGATGCAGCTAAAGCAGAATGGAGAGGGAAATTTATAGCACTAACTGTTTACATTGGAAAAGAGGAAAAGTTTCAAATCAGTAATCTATGCTCCCACCTCAAAAAACTAGAAAAAGATAAAAAATAAACCCAAAGCAAATAGAAGGAAGGAAATAGTAAAGACAAGAACAAAATAAACTCACACATCTATGGACAGCTAATTTTCGACAAAAGAGCCAAGACCGTACAATGGAGAAAGGAAAGTCTCTTCAATAAATGATGTTGGAAAAACTGGACAGCTACATGCAAAATAATGAAAGTAGACCATTATCTTACACCATATACAAAAATTAACTCAAAATGGATTAAAGACTTGAATGTAAGACTGAAACCATAAAACTTCTAGAAGAAAACATAGGCAGTATGCTCTTCAACATCGGTCTTAGTAGCGTATTTTCAAATACCCTTTCTGACCAGGCAAGGGAAACAAAAGAAAAAATAAACAAATAGGACTACATCAAACTAAAAAACTTCTCACAGCAAAGGAAACCATCAACAAAACAAAAAGACAACCTAACAATTGAGAGAAGATATTTGCAAACCACGTATCTGATAAGGGGTTAATATCCAAAATATTTAAAGAACTCATACATCTCAACAACAGAAAAACAACCCAATTAAAAAATGAGCAAAAGATCTGAACAGACATTTTCCCAAAGAAGATATACAGGTGGCCAATGGGCACATGAAAAGATGTTCAACATCACTAATTATTAGAGAAATGCAAATCAAAACTACAATGAGATATCACCTCACGCCCATCAGAATGGCTATAATTAACAAGACAAGAAATAACAAGTGTTGGAGAGGATGCAGAGGAAAGGGAACTCTCATACACTGCTGGTGGGTATGCAAAGTGGTGCAGCCACTATGGAAAACAGGATGGAGAGTCCTCAAAAAATTAAGAATAGAACTACCATATGATCCATCTATTCCACTGCTGGGTATTTATACAAAAAATATGAAAACATGAATGTGTAAACATATATACACTCCTATGTTCATTGCAGCGTTATTCACAATAGCCAGGACTTGGAAACAACCTAAGTGCACGTTAAGGGATGAAGGGATAAAGAAGATGTGGTATATATACACAATGGAGTACTACTTAGCTATAAAAAAGATGAAATCTTGCCATTTGCGACAACGTGGATGGAACTTGAGGATATTAAGCTAAGTGAAATACGTCAGATGATGGAGAGAGTCAAATACCATATGATCTCACTCACAAATAGAAGATAACAACAACAACAACAAACAAACAAACACATAGATACAGAGATTAGATTGGTGGTTACCAGAGGGGGAGTGGGGAGGGAGGAGGGTGAAAGAGGTGACTGGGCACATGTGTATGATGACGGATGGTAATTAGTCTTTGGATGGTGAACATGATGTAGCTTGCCCAGAAATCAAAATATAATGATGTACACCTGAAATTTATATAATGTTATAAACCAATGTTACCTCAATAATAAAAAAAAGATAGGAACAGAAATCAATGAAATTGAAAACATAAAAACAATATAAAAACTCAATGAAACAAAAAGCTTGTTCTTTGAAAAGATCAACAAAATTGACAAACCTCATTACTAACATCAGGAATGAAATGGGGACTATCACTACAGACCCTGCAGACGTTAAACAGATAATAAGAGAATACTACAAACAACTCTATACACACAGTTTTGACAACTTAGGTGAAATGGACCAATTCCTCAAAAAATATAAACTACCTCACATCATCAAATATTAAATAGATAATTTGAATAGCTCTATAACTATTAAGGAAATTGTATTCGTAATTTAAAATCTCCTGAAAAAGAAATCTCCAGGCTCAGAACAAACTCTCATTGGAGACTTCTAACAAATGTTTAAAGAATTAACACCTATTCTACACAGTTTTTTTAGGAAATAGAAGACGAGAACTCTTACCCAACTCATTATATGAAGCCAGTATTGTCACCGACTAGGTGCCTCGGGAAACTCAAAGGTGGATTTGGAAGCAATTAACTGTTTTCCAGGTTGTTTCTTTTCCTTTTGTGAGTTAAAGAGATGTAACCACCAGCCATCCTGAAACTGACCAAGCCAGGATGTCACCACCAGCCATCCTGAAACTGACCAAGCCTCACCACAAGAGCTATGCCCATGACCTTTGCCTTATCTTTAATGCAAAGATCTCTCCAGGAGGAGCTTAGGCCTCATTATGTGGAAGCATGTTCTCCAACTGAGCCTGTGCAAGTGACTAGCCGCCTCTCCCTTTTGAATTTTCATTCCCCAACCAAATAAAAGTTGCTGCTTTCCTTTGTTCGGGGACGCCGTGACTTTGGAAATGATTCCTCATGGCCTCCTATTTGCTGCAAATACACTTTACTTTGTGAGACAGCTTCCACTGGTGTAGAGTCTTATTTAACTCACCAGGAGGTGAGCCCACTTGGTTTGGTATCAGTATTATCCTGGTACCAAAACCAAAGACAGCACAAAAGAAAAAAACAAAAGGAAAAATAACCTACAGACCAATATCTCTCATGAATATAGACTCAAAAATTCTTAACAAAATATTAGCAAATAGAATTCAGCAATATATAAGAAGAATTATATGCCACAACCAAGTGGAGTTTATTCCAGAGATGCAAGGCTGGTTCACTATTTGAAAATAAATCAAGGTAGTCTCCATATTAATAGTGAAAGAAGAAAAATTATGTGATCATATCAATTGATGGAGGAGAAGCACTTGACAAAATTCAACACTCATTCGTGATAAAAACTCAGGAAACCAGAAGAGGGGACTTCTTCAACTTGATAAACAACATCTATAGAAAAACCTATGACTAACACCATCCTTAATGGTGAAATACTGAATACTTTTCCTCTAAGATCAGAAACAAGGCCAGTACGTCCACTCTTACCACTGCTAGTCAACATGGTACTGGCAATTCTTACCAGTGCAACAAGGCAAGAGAAGAAAATAAAAGGGACATGGATCAGAAAGGAAGAAATAAAACATTTCTGGGCTGGTCCCGTGGCTTAGTGGTTAAGTGCGTGCGCTCCACTGCTGGCGGCCCGGGTTCGGATCCCGGGCATGCACCGACGCACCACTTCTCCCGCCATGCTGAGGCCGCGTCCCACATACAGCAACTAGAAGGATGTGCAACTATGACATACAACTATCCACTGGGGCTTTGGGGGAAAAATAAATAAATAAATAAAATTAAGAAATAAAACATTTCTTTTTGCAGATGACATGATGGTCTATGTGGAAAATCCCATGAAATCAACAGCAACAAAAACTCACTAGAACTAATAGTGAGTTCAGTAAGGTTACAGGATACAAGATAAACATACAAAAATCAATGGTAATTCTATATACTATCAATGAGACAAATAAAAAAACCTAAAAAAATGGAACTCAAAATTAAAAGTATAATATTTTTATTTTTTATTTTTTATTTTTTGCCCCCAAAGCCCCAGTAGATAGTTGTATGTCACAGCTGCACACCCTTCTAGTTGCTGTATGTGGGACTCGGCCTCAGGATGGACAGAGAAGTGGTGCCTCGATGCGCACCCGGGATCCGAACCCGGGCCGCCAGCATCGCAGCGCGTGCACTTAACCACCAAGCCACAGGGCTGGCCCTAAAAGTATAATATGATTTAATCCACTAAAAAAAAAAAAAAAAGAAAAGAAATACTTAGGTGTAAATGTAACAAAACATGTACAAGACTTGCATGCTGAAAACTACAAAACATTGATGAAAGAAATCAAAGAAGATCTAAATAAACAGACATTCTGTGTTCTTGGCCTGGAAGATGCAACATAGTAAAGATGTCAGTTCTCGCCCAATTGATATACAGGTTTAACACAATTCCTATCAAAACCTCAGCAAGGTTTTGTTTATAAATATAGACAAGATTATTCTAAAATTTTTATGGAAAGGCAAAGGAACTAGAATAGCTAAAACAATTGTGAAAAAGAATAATAAAGTGGGAAGAATCACTCTACCTGATTTTAGACTTATATCTACATTAATCAAGACTGTGGTGGTATTGGCAGAGGGATAAACATATACATCAATGGAACAGAATAGAGAACCCAGGAACAGCCCCACACAAGTACAACCAACTGATTTTTGACAAATTTTCACAAACAATGCAACAGAGGAAGGTTAATCTTTTTAACCAAGGGTGCTGCAGTAACTAGATATCTATAAGCAAAAAAAAAAAAAAAAAAAAAAAAAAGGGAAAAGAAAAGAAAAAGAACCTCAAGCTAAACCTTTGTACAAAAATGAACTCAAATTGGGTCATAGATTTAGATGTAAAACATAAAACTCTAAAACTTTTATATGATAACATAGGAGGAAATCTCCAGGACCCAGGGTTTGGTTGAAGAATTCTTAGACATAACACCAAAAGCATGATCCATAAAAGAAAAAAATTGATATGTTATTGGACTTCATCAAATTTAAAACTTTTGCCCTGTAAAAATCCTGTTAAGGGGCTGGCCCAGTGGTGTAGTGGTTAAGCGTGCATGCTCCACTGCAGCAGCCCGGGGTTCGGATCCGAGCATGCACCATCATACTGCTTGTCAAGCCATGCTATGGCAGTGTCCCATATATAGTGGAGGAAGACGAGCACGGGTGTTAGCCCAGGGCCAGTCTTCCTCAGCAAAAAAGGAGGATTGGCTACAGATGTTAGTTCAGGGCTCATCTTCCTCACAAAAAAAAAGAAAGAAAGAAAGAAAGAAAGAAAAAATAGACTTCAGAACAAGGAATATCATCAGGAATAAAGAGAGATATTTCCTCATGATAAAGGTTTCAATTCATCAGGAAGATGTAACAATCTTATTGTATATGCCAATATATCTGACAATTTATATGAAATGAAAACATTCTTTGAAACACAAAAATTACCAAAACTGATACAAGAAAATAAAAAATCTGAATAATTCTAAATATATTTAAGAAATTGAATTCATTATTAAAACCTTCCCACAAACAAAACTCCAGGCCAAGATTATTTCACTGAAGAGTTTGATAAAACACATAAGGAAGAAATAATATAAATCATATACAAATTCTTTCAGAAAATGGCAAGAATACTTCTCAACTCATTTTATGAAATCAACATTATGTTAATACCAAAATTTAAGAAATTATAAGAAAACTAAAGACCAATAGCTCTCATGAACATAGATGTAAAAATCCTAAGCAAAATATTAGCAAATAAAGTCCAACAGTGTATAAAAAGGATACTATATCATGATCAAGTGGGGATGATCCCAAGAATTCAAGGTTGGCTTAATATTCCAAAATCAGTCTAATTCACCATATTAACAGAATAAGGGAGACAAAAAATATGGTCCTCTTAATAGGTGCACCATTCATAATAAAAAAAACCCTCAGGCAGGTGACGTCAGCATCATGGTGGAGTGAGCTTTCCCGTGAACTCTTCCCCCGACAAGATACAACAAAAGCAACAGTCACAGACCAACAACGGAATCCCAGACAGTGAAAAGCTAGAGCGGAGGGATCCACACTGCCGCACATCTGGGAGCAGAACGTGCTGGGCCCCCAGAGGAAGTGGGGAGAGGTAAGGAGAACTCCTTTCCCTCCCCATCAGATCAGCGATCCTGGTCTGCGCGGCTCCCAGAGATGGGGGAGGGGCGGCCCTCGGCGGGGAAACCGTGGCTCTTCGGACTCTCTCAGCCAGTGGGAAACTCCCGCACAGAGGACTCAGAGGAGCCACAGGGCTACCATCAACATCTGAGCACCCCAGAGAGCGGATAAAGAGGGGCAAACAAGAAGCCTCCCACGTCAGGGACCCAGAGGGCAAAAGAGAGAGCTCCCCCCTCCCCGCAAACCGGACTCTGCAGCTCAACCGACCAGACCAGACCTAGCGATCCGTGGCAGACCAGACCAAGTGATCCACGACAGACCAGACCAAGCGATCCGCGGCAGACCTGATCAAACGACTGGACCCGTGGATAGCAGCAGGGGAAAAAAAAACAAAACTGCGGATCGCAGCAGAAAAACCGGGGCAGAGCGCAGGGGGCTTAGACTACACAGCCCTTTACCACCAGACAGTGGCAGCAGGTGGAAATTGCAACCAGAGATTTCCAGGATGAGGAAAAACAAAACCAACACAGGAACCACAATGCAAAAATATATGAAATCACCAGACCAGAAACAAAATGACAAGCACCCAGAAATCAACCCTGAAGACACAGAAATCCATAAACTAAATGACAGAGATTTCAAAATAGCTATCATAAAAACACTCAACGAAATACGAGACAACACAGACAAACAATTCAATGAGATTAGGAGTTTCTTCACAAAAGAGATTGAAATCATAAAGAAAAACCAATCAGTGCTGATGGAGATGAAGAACACAATGAAGGAGATAAAGGAGAATCTGGAATCTTTAAAGAACAGAGCTGACAATATGGAGGAAAGAATTAGTACTTTAGAGAATAGGAATACAGATATACTCCAGATGGAAGAGGAGAGAGAACTAAGACTAAAAAGAAATGAAGAAAGACTCCGAGAAATATCTGACTCTATTAGAAAATGTAACATAAGAATTATAGGTATTCCTGAGGGAGAGGAGAGGGAAAGAGGAACAGAGAGCCTATTCAAGGAAATAATAGCTGAGAATTTCCCAAATCTGGGGAAGGAGCAGGAAATACCAGTAAGCGAAGCCAACAGGACACCTATATATATTAACAGACAAAGGCCTTCACCACGACACCTAGTGGTAAGGCTAGCCAGGGTCAACGACAAAGAAACAATATTAAGGGCAGCTAGACAAAAACAAAAAATAACGTACAAAGGAACTCCCATCAGGCTCTCAGCAGATTTCTCAACAGAAACTTTACAGGCTAGAAGAGACTGGAATGATATATTCAAAATACTGAAAGACAAAAACTTTCAGCCAAGAATACTCTATCCAGCAAAAATATCCTTCAAATATGATGGAGAAATAATAACTCTCCCAGATAAACAAAAGCTAAGGGAGTTCATGGCCATGAGACCCCCACTACAAGAAATACTCAAGAAGGCCCTCAGGCCTGAAAAAAAGAAGAGAAAGGGAACACAAAGCTTGGAGGAAGGAGAAAAGTAGGTAGACAAACTCAGAAAAATAGTAGATCTTTACCGGAATAGGTTAGCAACCACTTAAATACTAAATTCAAAGATCAAAGGAAGAAATTCACCAAAAATAAATTTAACCTCATCACTGTAAACACACAGCCACAACACAAGATAGAATAAGGTATAACAAGAACAACTTAGAAGGGGAAGAGGAAAGTGACTGAACTGACTTAGTATAAGGAAATAGGAGGCCATCAGATAATGGACTATCTCATACACAAGATTTTTTGCCCAAACCTCAAGATAACCACTAAACAAATAATCAAAGCAAAACCACATATGATAAACAAAGAGAAAACTAGAAGAGTCATAAAACAGAACAACCAAACTGAATTGGCAGTCCAAAACAAATGGGACAAGAAACAAAGGAAATGCAAAAGAACCAGAAAATAAGTGACAAAACAGCAACATTAAGCCCTCATATATCAATAATTACCCTAAATGTAAATGGATTGAACTCTCCAATCAAAAGATACAGAGTGGCAGGATGGATTAAAAAGCAAGACCCAACAATATGCTGCCTTCAGGAAACACATCTTAGCACTAAAGACAAGCACAGGCTCAGAGTGAAAGGATGGAAGACAATACTCCAAGCTAATGGCAAACAAAAGAAAGCAGGTGTTGCCATACTCATATCAGACAAAGTAGACTTCAAGATAAAACAGGTTAAGAAAGACAAAGAAGGGAAATATATAATGATAAAAGGGACACTACATCAAGAAGACATATCACTTATAAATATATATGCACCCAACATAGGAGCACCAATGTACATAAACCAACTGTTAACAAACCTAAAAGGAGAAATCAACAACAACACAATAATAGTAGGGGATCTTAACACCCCACTTACAGCAATGGATAGATCATCCAGACAAAAAGTTAATAAAGAAATAGTAGAGTTAAATGAAAAACTGGACGAGATGGACCTAGTAGACATATACAGAGCACTCCATCCAAAAACAGCTGACTACACATTCTTCTCAAGCGCGCATGGAACATTCTCTAGGATAGACCATATGTTGGGAAACAAAGCAAGCCTCAATAAATTTAAGAAGATTGAAATCATAACAAGCATCTTTTCAGACCATAAGGCTATGAAACTGGAAATGAACCATGAAGAAAAAACTGGGAAAGTGACAAAAATGTGGAGATTAAACAACATGCTACTGAACAACCAATGGATCATTGATGAAATTAAAGGAGAAATCAAAAACTATCTGGAAATAAACGAAAATGATAACATGCCATATCAAACCATATGGGATGCAGCAAAAGCGGTCCTGAGAGGGAAACTCATAGCGATACAAGCCCACCTTAACAAACAAGAAAAAGCCCTAATAGGCAACCTTAAATTACACCTAACAGAACTAGAAAAAGAAGAACAAACAAAGCCCAAAGCCAGCAGAAGGAGAGAAATAATAAAAATCAGAGCAGAAATAAATGAAATTGAGACCAAAAAAACAGTACAAAGGACTAATGAAACAAACAGATGGTTCTTCGAGAAGATAAAGAAAAACGACAAACCCCTAGCCACGCGTACTAAGAAAAAAAGAGAAAAGGCTCAAGTAAATAAAATTAGAAATGAAAGAGGAGAAATTACAACGGATACCATGGAAATACAGAGGATTATAAGAGAATACTATGAGAAATTATATGCCAACAATTTTGGCCTCCCAAAATTGAACCAAGAAGAAATGGAGAATCTGAATAGACCAATAACAAGTAAAGAGATTGAAATAGTAATCAAAAACCTCCCAAAAAATAAAAGTCCAGGACCAGATGGCTTCTCCAGTGAATTTTACCAAACATTCAAAGAAGATTTAATACCCATCCTTCTCAAACTATTCCAAAAAATAGAGGAAGATGGAACACTTCCTAAATCATTCTACGAGGCCAATATCACCCTGATACCAAAACCAGACAAAGACAATACAAAGAAAGAAAATTACAGGCCAATATCGCTGATGAACATTGATGCAAAAATCCTCAACAAAATATTGGCAAACCGAATACAAACAATACATTAAAAAGATCATACACCATGATCAAGTGGGATTTATACCAGGGACGCAGGGATGGTTCAACATCCGCAAATCAATCAACGTGATACATCACATCAACAAAACAAAGAATAAAAACCACATGATCATCTCAATAGATGCAGAGAAGGCATTTGACAAGATACAACATCCATTTATGATAAAAACTCTCAATAAAATGGGAATAGAAGGAAAGTACCTCAACATAATAAAGGCCATATATGACAAACCCACAGCCAACATCATACTCAACGGGGAAAGACTGAAAGCCATTCCTCTGAGAACAGGAACGAGGCAGGGCTGCCCACTCTCACCACTCCTGTTCAACATAGTACTGGAGGTTTTGGCCAGAGCAATTAGGCAAGAAAAAGGAATAAAAGGAATCCAAATAGGTAACGAAGAAGTGAAACTCTCACTATTTGCAGATGACATGATTGTATATATAGAAAACACTAAAGAATCTGTTGGAAAACTATTAGAAACAATCAACAACTACAGCAAAGTTGCAGGGTACAAAATCAATCTACAAAAATCAGTTGCATTTCTATATGCTAATAATGAACTAACAGAAAGAGAGCTCAAAAAGATAATACCATTTAAAATTGCATCAAAAAGAATAAAATACCTAGGAATAAATCTTACCAAGAAGGTGAAGGACCTATACAATGAGAACTACAAGACATTATTGAAAGAAATCCATGATGACATAAAGAAATGGAAAGATATCCCATGCACGTGGATTGGAAGAATAAACATAGTTAAAATGTCTATATTACCTAAAGCAATCTACAGATTCAATGCAATCCCAATCAGAATCCCAATGACATTCTTCACAGAAATAGAAAAAGAATACTAAAATTTATATGGGGCAACAAAAGACCCGAATAGCTAAAGAAATCCTAAAGAAAAAGAACAAAGCAGGAGGCATCACAATCCCTGACTTCAAAACATACTACAAAGCAATAGTAATCAAAACAGCATGGTACTGGTACAAAAACAGACACACAGATCAATGGAACAGAATTGAAAGCCCAGAAATAAAACCACACATATACGGACAGCTAATTTTCGACAAAGGTGCTAAGAACATGCAATGGAGAAAGGAAAGTCTCTTCAATAAATGGTGTTGGGAAAACTGGACAGCCACATGCAAAAGAATGAAAGTGGACCATGTGCTATCGCCATTCACAAAAATTAACTCAAAATGGATCAAAGACCTGAAGGTGAGACCTGAAACTATAAAACTCATAGAAGAAAATATAGGCAACACACTATTTGACATTGGTTTTAAAGGAATCTTTTCGGATGACATGCCTACCCAGACTAGGGAAACTAAAGAAAAAATAAACAAGTGGGACTTTATCAGATTAAAGAGTTTTTATAAGACAAATGAAACCAGAATCAAAATGAACAGACAACCAACCAGCTGGGAGAGAATATTTGCAAAACATACATCTGACAAGGGGTTGATCTCCATAATATATAAAGAACTCACACAATTGAACAACAAAAAAAAAACAACCTGATCAAAAAATGGGCAGAGGAAATGAACAGACACTTCTCCAAGGAAGATATACAGATGGCCAATAGGCACATGAAAAGATGCTCAACATCACTAATCATCAGGGAAATGCAAATCAAAACAACACTAAGATACCACCTCACGCCTGTTAGAATGGCTATAATCACCAAGACAAAAAACAACAAATGTTGGAGAGGATGTGGAGAAACAGGAACCCTCATACACAGCTGGTGGGAATGCAAATTGGTGCAGCCTCTATGGAAAACGGTATGGAGATTCCTCAAAGAATTAAAAATAGAGATGCCCTATGATCCAGCCATCCCACTACTGGGAATCTATCCAACGCACCTGAAATCAACAATCCAAAGAGGCTTATGCACCCCTATGTTCATTGCAGCATTATTCACCATAGCCAAGAAGTGGAAGCAACCTAAGTGTCCCTCGACTGACGATTGGATTAAGAAAATGTGGTATATATATACAATGGAATACTACTCAGCCATAAAAAAAGACAAAATCGTCCCACTTGCAACAACATGGATGGGCCTGGAGCGTATTATGTTAAGTGAAATAAGCCAGAAAGAGAAAGATAAACACTGTATGATCTCACTCATATGTGGAATATAAACCAACACATAGACAGAGAAAACTGGACTGTGGTTACCAGGGGCAGTGGGGGTGGACACAAGGGGTGAAGGGAGTCATATATGTGGTGATGGACAAACAAAAATGGACAACCCAAAATTTCACAATGTTAGAAACCATTAAAACATCAATAAAAAAAAAAACCCTCAGAAAACTAGGAATAGAAGTAAACCTCATAGCCTAAAATGAGCATCTACAAAACCCCACAGCTAATATCATATGTAATATAATGAAAGAGCAAATGCTTTCTCCCTAAGCTCAGGAGTAAGGCAAGAATATCCATTCTTGCCAATTCTTTTCAACATTATACTGGATGTTCTAGCCAGCAATATCAAGTAAGAAAAAGAAATCGAAGACAAAACGGTTGGAAAGAGGTAAAACTGTTTTTATTCTGTGTCATGATCATGTAAATAAAAAACCCTAAGGAATCTACAAAAAAGCTATTTGAACTAATGAATTTAGCAAGGTAGCAGGAGCCAAGAAAAGTTTACGAAGATTATTTGCATTTCTGTATACCAGCAATTAAAAGAAAATGAAATTTATATGTTCTAGATAGGAGTCTTTTGTCAGATATTGGTTTGCAAATATCTTCTGCAAGCTTGTATCTTGTCTTTTTATCCTCTTAGCAGGGTTTTAATTTAATTTTTATTTTTTTATTATTGTGAGGAAGATCAGCCCTGAGCTAACATCTGTCACC
Source organism: Ceratotherium simum simum (assembly GCF_057802395.1). Taxonomy (NCBI): domain Eukaryota; kingdom Metazoa; phylum Chordata; class Mammalia; order Perissodactyla; family Rhinocerotidae; genus Ceratotherium; species Ceratotherium simum. The sequence continues at coordinate 9,399,288 of NC_141924.1, forward strand.
AATCCTCTTTTTGCTGAGGAAGACTGGCCCTGGGTTAACATCCATGCCCATCTCCCTCCATTTTATATGGGACGCCGCCACAGCATGGCCTGACAAGCAGTGCGACGGTGTGCGCCCGGGATCTGAACCCCAGGCTGCCTCAGCGGAGCATGCGCACTTAACTGCTACACCACCAGGCCGGGCTCTGAAGTCTACTTTTCTAATATTAATATTGCCACTTCAGTTTTCTTTTAACATCTGCATGTTTATCTTTTTCCATCCTTTTGCTTTTAACCTACAAAGGTTACAAGTCTTTACATTTATTTATTTATTTATTTTTTTGTGAGGAAGATCAGCCCTGAGCTAACATCCATGCCAATCCTCCTCTTCTTGTTGCTGAGGAAGACCGGCTCTGAGCTAACATCTATTGCCAATCCTCCTCCTTTTTTTTTCCCCAAAGCCCCAGTAGATAGTTGTATGTCATAGTTGCACATCCTTCTAGTTGCTGTACGTGGGACGCGGCCTCAGCATGGCCGGAGAAGCGGTGCGTAGGTGCACGCCTGGGATCTGAACCCAGGCTGCCAGTAGCAGAGCGTGAGCACTTAACCGCTAAGCCACGGGGCCGGCCCTCTTTACATTTAAAGTGGATTTCTTATGGAGAGCATTTAGTTGGGTCTTGTTTTTTAAAAATTCCAATCTGATAATGTCTTCCTTTTAATTGGAGTGTTTAGAACATTTATATTTACTACAATTATCATTATGGTTGAGTTTAAATCTTCCATCTTGCTATTTGTTTTTGTATCTGTTCTTTGTTACTTTTTTTCCCTTTGCCTTTTTTCTTTTGCATTAACTTTTAATTTTAAAAATTCCATTAGAAAAAGTCTATTTGCTTTCATTTTTGAAGCTTATTTTCTCTGGTTATAGAATTCTGGGTTGACATTTTTTTTCATTGTCTTCTGGCTTGCATAGTTTCTGATGAGAAATTTAGTCATCTTTGTTCTATAATGTGTCTTTTTATCTTCTGGCTGCTTTTAAGATTTTGTCTTTATTACTATTTTTCACCAGTTTTATTATGATGTGTCTTGGTATGATTTTCTATGTGTTTATCCTGTTTAGGATTCATTGAGCTTCCTGGATCTGTGAGCTTATGGTTTTTATCAAATTTGGAAAATTTTCTGTCATTATTTTTTCAAAAAATATTTTTTCAACCCCTTTTTCTGGAACTTTAATTACACATATGTTAGGTTGCTTGGTATTGTCCCACAGAAGCTCTGTTCATTTTCTTTTCAGTCTTTTTTTTCTCTCTTTCATTTTAGATAGTTTCCATTGTCATATCTTTAAATTCACCCATCATCATTTTCTGTGGTATTTAATCTTCTGTTAATCTCATCCAGTGAATTTTCCATTTTAGACATTGTACTTTTGTCTCTAGAAGCTCTGTTTGTTGGAGTAATGAGTGTCTCCTCACTGACCCTCACTCTCAGAATGGCACTCAGCACAGGCCTGTGCCTTACCGTTCAGTACTGGACTTGCTACTCGAAGAGGAATGTCCAATCAGGGCCAGCCCTGTGGCTTAGCAGTTAAGTGCGCGCGCTCCGCTGCTGGCGGCTCGGGTTCGGATCCCGGGCGTGCACCGACGCACTGCTTCTACGGCCATGCTGAGGCTGCGTCCCACGTACAGCGACTGGAAGGATGTGCAGCTGTGGCATACAACTATCTACTGGGGCTTTGGGGGAAAAAAATAAATAAATAAAATTATTAAAAAAAAATTTTAAAAAAAGGAATGTCCAATCACACTCTCTAGATGTGCTGTGTTTTCTTTCTTCTTTCCTATCTTTTTGTTCTTGTTTTTCTGCCTGTGACCACCTGGTGGCCCTGAGGTTGCGAGGCTGCTGTTCTGTGTAACTTATACCAGGCATTCACCAGCTCCTGCTTCATTTCGTGTCGTTCTCATCACCAGCCATATATGGAAAATGGTGCTCATTCTGTCACTTGCTGCGAGGACACGAACACCTCTCGCCCCTCTTCTTTTTCCAGTGCTGTTCTATGAGGCCCTGTTCTGAGTGTGAACCAAGAGGAAAGACCATGGCCAGGAATCTTTCCATCATCCTTACAGGGAATAATGTATAGTTGACTCCTTTTGGCTACTTGATTGACAGCATCCAGGAGAGAAAAAAATAACGTAATATATGGATCAGTGCTCTACAGGTTAAAACATACTTTCATTAACATAATTTTATGTAATCTTTTTATTGTGGTAAAATACATATAATATTTAACATTTTAACCATTTTTAAGTGTAATTCAGTGGCATTCAGTACAAAGTAAACTTTGTAATTCAAAATTTAATTCAGTGGCATTAAATACACTAACATTGTTGTGAAACCCAAACTGAACTCTGTACCCGTTAAACAATAACTCTTCAGTCCCTCTGTCCCCAAGCCCTAGAAACCACCATTCTACTTTCTGTCTCTGTGAATTTGACTACTCTAGGTACTTCACATAAGTGGAATCACACAATATTGGTCCTTTTGTGTCTGGCTTACTTCGCTTAGCATAATGTCTTCAAGCTTCATCTGTGTTGCAGCATGTGTCAGAATTTCCTTCCTTTTTAAGGAATAATATTCCATTGTATGTACATACCACATTTTGTTTATTCATTCATCCATCGATACACATTTGGGCTGTTTCCACCTTTTGGCTATTGTGAATAATGCTGCCATGAACATCGGTGCACAAGTATCTGTTCAAGTGCCTGCTTTCACTTCTTTAGTGTATATACCCAGAAGTGGAATTGCTGGATCATATTGGGTCTACATTTACTTTTTGAGGAACCCCTATACTGTTTCCACAGTGGCTGCACCATTTTACATTCTCACCAGCAATATGCAAGAGTTCTAATTTCTTCACATCTTCGCCATTACTCATTTATCTTCACAACCACTCAGTGAGGTAGTAGGATTTCACAGATGAGACAATTGAAGTCAAATTACTTGCCTAAGGTCATAGAAGTGTTGAGTTCTCTTCATAGTCATTAGTCCAAACTTTTTGCTTTTTTAAATTGAAATATAACTGACATATAACATTGTGTAAGTTTGAGGTGCACAACGTGTTGCTTTGATACATTTATATATTGTAGTATGATTACCACCACTGTAGCGTTAGCTAACACTGCTATCATGTCACATAATTATCATTTCTTTTTTGCAATGGGAACAATTAAGAGCTAGTGTCTTAGCACCTTTGAAGTCTATAACACAGTATAGTTGATTATAATCACTAAGCTATGCATTAGATCTCCAAGAGTTATTTATCTACTAGTTCCAAGTTTGTACCCTTAAACAACATCTTCCCAATTCCCCCACCCCCAGCTTCTGGGAACCACCATCCTACTCTCTGTTTTTACAAGTTTGGCTTTTTTAGATTCCATGTATAAGTGAGATCACACAGTATTTGTCTTTCTCTGTCTGGCTTATCTCACTTAGCACAATGCCCTCAAGGTCCATCCATGTTGTTGCAAATGGCAATATTTCCTTCTTTCTCATGGCTGAATAATATTCCGTGGTGTGTATGTGTGTGTATGTGTGTGTATCTGTTCATCTGTTGGCAGACACTTAGGTTGTTTCCCACACCTTTTGATTTCATAGTTTACTCTGACTGCCACTTCATGTTGTATTTCTTAGTTCTTCCTTCTTCTGTCTCCAGAGCTTATAATACACAGTAGGCCTTCAATGCTTCGTAAATGGGAAATGACTGATGGCAACAGTTAGGGTTATGAGTTGGGAGATGTTATCTGCTGCTTTTTCTCACTTTTGAGTTAATTTCTGTATAGTGAGTAAGAAGGATGTTAAACTTCCCCTCAAAAAACCTCGGGCTTAGGTGAGATCATTGTATCACTGTTGAGCATTCATTTATAAAGTGAATTACACAGGTTTTTTTTTCTGTCTATATCTTTATTAAAAGATTGAAGGTGATCTTTGAAGGTTCTCAGTTTCTTCTACTCTCAGTAGAAACTCACTACATCATGAGGCAACCCTATTTATCCTGGCACAAATTTTGCTGAAGCCTACAACTAAGAACAGGTCTTCCTCTTACTCGTCCTTCAGACTCATCCTTTTTGACTTTTCAGGCATCTCATCTGCAGGCCAAACATCCCTGAAACTTCAGGTGACCCCTGAGGTGGCCCCAGCTCGGCACTATCCTGGCTGGCCCTCCAGCTGGTCTGTGGCCTCCTTTTTAATTGTGATGTAACTCACATACCATAAAATTTGCCTTTTTAAAGCTTACAATTCATTGGTTTTTAGTATATTCACAGACTTGTGCAACCCTCATTACCACTATCTAATTCCAGAACATTTTCATCACCCCCAAAACAAATCCCGTTAGCAGTCACTCCTCATTCTCCCCTTCACTCAGCCCCTGGCAACCGATAATCTACTTTCTGTCTCTCTGGATTTGCCTATTCTGAACATTTCATATAAATAGACTCACACAATATGTGACATTTGTGTCTGGTTTCTTTCACTTAGCATAATGTTTTCAAAGTTCATCCATGTTGTTGCATAAATCAGTACATCATTTCTTTTAATGGCTGAAAAATCTTCCATTGTACAGGTATCCATTCATTAGTTGGTGGACATTTGAGTTGCTTATTATTTCCACTGTTATGAATAATGCTGCTATGAACATTCATGTACAAGTTTTTGCGTGAACATATGTTTTCAGTTCTCTTGTATAAACCAAGGAGTGGAATTGCTGGGTTGTATGGTAACTACGTATAACTTTTGTTGTTGTTGTTATGGGCAAATATTTATTGGGATAAGTTTTCTGCAGTGTGCAAATCATTCGTACAAATACAAATATTTAACTTTTTAGAAGAACTGCTAGAATTTTCCAAAGTGCACCATTTTATATAACAACTTGCAGTGTATGAGGGTTCCAATTTCTTCACAGTAGTTATTGTCTGTCTTTTCGATTATAGCCATCCTAGTGGGCGTGAAGTGGTATCTCGTAGTTTTGATTCGCATTTCCCTGATGACTAATGATGTCGAGCATCTTTTCATGTGCTTATTGGCCATTTGTATATCATCTTTGGAGAAATGTCTATTCAAATCCTTTACCTATTTTTTCATTGGGTTATTTGTGTTTTTATTGTTGCGTGTCAGAGTTTTATGTAGTCTGGACATACCCTTATCAGATATGATTTGCAAATATATTATCCCATTCTGTGAGTTGTCTTTTCGCTGTCCTGATAGAGTCCTTTGATGAACAAAAGTTTTCAATTTTGATGAAATCTAATTTTCTTTTTGGTTGCTTGTGCTTTAGGTGTCATATCTAAGTAACCATTGCCTAATCCAAGGTTATGAAGATATATACCTATGTTTTCTTCTATGATTTTTATAGTTTTAGCTCTTATATTTAGGTCTATGATCTATTTTGAGTTAATTTTTATATTTGGTCTGTTAGAGGTCCGACATTATTCTTTTGAATGTGGCTATCTAGTTAACTGTCTCAGCACTATTTGTTGAAAATGCTATTCTTTCTCCATTGAGTTGTTTTGGCAGCCTTATCGAAAATCAATTGACCTTAAATATATGGGTTTATTTCTGGACTCTCTATTCCATTGTCTAATGTCTGTCCTTATGCCACTACGATAGTCTTGACTATTGCAGCTTTGTAGTTTAAGTTTTGAAATTGGGAAGTGTGAATCCTCCAGATTTATACTTGAAGATTGTTTTGGCTATTTTGGCTCCTTTGCATTTCCATAATGTATTTTAGGATCAGCACGTCAATTTCTGCTGCAAAAAAAAAAAAAAAAAAAAGCCAGCAGATATTTTGATAGAGATTGCAGTGAATCTCTAGATCAATTTGGGGCACTTTCTTAACAATGTTAGGTCTTCTTGGTCTTCTGAACAAGGTTTTATCTTTTATTTAGGTCTTTAATTTCTTTCAAGGATGTTTTGTAGTTTTCAGTGTACAAGTCTTCCACTTCTTTTGTTAAATTTATTTGTAAACATTTTATTCTTTCTGATGCTTGCCTGTGTGCTCTTTAAACAGGGTGGCCTCATCATGAACAGAACATTCCAGGAAACCATCCGTCTACACATCAGTTTCGTTGGTTGTAAAAGAAGTCTGGGGCGCTTATCTTTATGATTCCTTAGGTTTTTTTTTTTCCCTTTCAGTTTTTAGTGTGTATTTTGAATTTGCTTGGAACAGGCCCCCTGTGCCTTATGTATTAGTTAATTTGCAGCCATCATTAGGGCGTCTTAACAGTAAGGGAGACAAAGGATTTGGAGAAGAAAGGAGTCCAACAGAACTTTGCCTTTCTGGTAACTTTTTCCTGGCTGTGTGATCTTGCGTAAGTTAGTTCATCTGAGCTGCAGTTTTCTCATTTGTCAGTTGGGGCTGTTTTTGAGGATTCAATAAGCTAAGTAAATGAAAGGTCCTGAAATATTGCTAGTCCCCATTGGCCCATTCCCTAGATTGATGTGTTAGAAACAGTCCAGTTGGAAACTTGTGGTGCCTTTTAGCTCTTCCCAACTTTTCACTGTGATAATTTTCAAATACATGGAAACATTGAAATCATCTTCTTGTATTCCTGATTCTGGATTAATCCATATCTTCTCCCTCCCTAGCACTACCTCTGGCCTGGGCAAGGATAGCTTTTTTCCCTCCCCATTTAATTATTTCTGCCCCTACTTCCTCCTTGCGACATTGCAGTGAAAATGTGGTCTACCACTTCAACCCAGCTGTCTTTAGCCAAAGAGACTAAAGCTATCAAAGCTAGGAATTTACTGCTTGAAAATGGGTTAGAATTCTCAATAGTTCCTTTTCGGTAGCTCAGATCAATCCTGAGCCCCTAGTACCAGGGAGCAAAGGAGCAAAATGGGGGTCTCTTTGTAACAGGCATTCACCATCTTCTGTAATCTGGTCTCAGCCAAGTGGATCTGAAGCTGTTTTCCCAACAGGATCTGATTCTTCCCTCTTCTGGGTGGAGTTCCTCTTCACTCCTCGCCACCTTTTCCCATTCATCTCCCCTCCAAAATCCACTTTAAATACCACCCTTTCCAGAAACTTTCCCAATTCCCCTCAGCCAGGTTTCCCCCCTACTTCCTCTACCTGTTTCCTGCTCACACCAATTAACACTTTCTTTTTATCTATTTAAGCATCATTCCATCTTTTCTAGATCTCAAGCTGACTAGCTTGAAGACAGGGCCTCATCCTGTCCACATGTGCTCTGTCCAGCCTGGCACAGAATGTAGGCGCTCCATGTACACCTGCTGGACCACTGACCTGAGGCAGGTGGATGCTTGATCCATTTTCCGAGGTGAGCTCTGATTAACGCTGAGCGTGCAAGTTCATCTCACATTAAGATACTGGTTATTTTTTTTTGCTGAGGAGGATTTGCCCTGAGCTAACATCTGTGCCAGTCCTGCTCTATTTTGTATGTGGGTTGCTGCCACAACACAGCTGAGGAGTGGTGTAGGTCTGCACCTGGGAACCAAACCTGGGTCACTGAAGCAGAGTGTGCTGGTCCTAAGATACTGGGTATTTTTGTTGAGACAATGTAAAATAGTAGAAAGAACAAACAGGAGCTTGAATTAGCTCCTTGAAGAGGGCTTGCTTTCTTTAGCCTTTAGCAGACTATCATATATGGTGTAAAAAGCTCTATAACAAAAACAAGGAAGACCTGCCAAATGATGCTAAAACAGCTAATAGTATTCTCCTAATTTTTCAGTTGTTCATAGCCAATGTAATTCAGTTGGAAGGACCGTAACCTCTCCATTCTTTTAACACCTAGCACAGAGCGGGACTCACTGTGGTACTCTCTCTCAGCCTTCCAGGTTTTATTTCCACGCAATTTTCCTTTCCTACAACCCTTTCGCCCCACTGACTTCTTGGCGGGCAGTTAGCAAGAACAAAACGTGTACGACAGAGGAAACGGCTGCACTGCTGCCCCAGCTTCAGGTACTATCTTTGCAAGTTGTGACAGGCAGACAGGCTCTCTCTCAGGTGCTCAGTCTCATCCCTTTAAGATGAGGGTGATTGGAAGACCATGGGGTCATCCATAGGGGACCATGGAGGAAGGTCCTGTATGCAGCTGTTAAAGGTGAATTAATCAATTCCAGTCAATAAAATTGACACTTAGCTGGGACTTGTAGTGTTTTTCCCTGAACTTTGGACAAATTTACCACAATCTACTTGTGAATTCACTTTATATAATTAGTTAGGGAGGCTGTAAGCTAGCGCTTGGCTTTTTCCTGAATCCCACGCATCAGGCACTTAAACTGCTGCATTCCAAGACACAGATACGATGGCGAGAAATGAAACAAAGTCGAGTGTCTGTCTCACACAGTTTATTTAACAATAGGTAATAAGAAATCAAATTTAACAGTCTATACAGTGATCCAAAGTTCATATTTATAAGTAATCAACTTTAATTGCATGATTTACAACAGTTGAGGGTTTTTGCTTTCTATTTTCAAGTTTTACAGAAAGTGTGTGTGTGTGGGGGCAGGGTAAGGAGGAAGAAAGCAAGCAAAGAAGAAACCCCAGGGACTTTGCATGTTAAAATCATCCCACTGGAATCGTTTCTTACCCTCTTTTTAATTTTTTTCCTTTGTTAGATGTAAAAATAACGAAAAAAATTCTTTCAAGAAACAGAACCACAATATATAATACATCAATTTGGCAGCTGCCCCTGTATATTTTGAAAAAGTCATTTTTCTCTCTACATGTACAAATTATTTTAATACTTGAAGTTTTTACGCTCAGACTTACAGAATAGAAAATTTTCTGGAGCACAAAAGTTGACTTGAAGGGAAGAAGGGGAAATTTTTTTTTTTTACATTTTTAAAAGAATGAACATCTTTGCACCCAGAGAAAAAAAACTGGTATTTTAATATATATTTATATATATTTATATATATATAGAATGTAATTTTAAAGTAACATTAACCCCTTTTGTCCTCTGGTTTTAGAAATGTTCTTTTTTAACTCTTCCATAAAGTGAGGAAAATAGGGAAAAATGTCAACCATCTGCACCAGTAAATAATAACTATTAATATTACATATTTTCATTAATTTAAAAAAAATAATAAAACCTATTGGAGGTGCAAGGCAGGAGCATGTGGTGGGCTTCACAGACCTCAGCCTCCTCCCAGTGCACACTTGAACCACACACACAAGGGAAAAAAGGCTGGTGGGAACCAGCCATAACAAAAATATATTCTCTGTATTCTATCATCCCTCAGGTTCATCTTGCATGTTTGCTTTAAACCACAAACAGCTACTGCACAGTTCTTATGTGTTCCAAGGAAAATTGTCTTTTAGGCTAAGAAAGATTCAAAAAAATTGTTTTCAGTACAAAAAGTCTTGTTAAGAGAAAATAATTTTTTTGCTCCCAAAATACTACAAGGTGTCTCTAGTGTATGTCTAGTGTACTCTGTGAGAGGTTTGAATTCAAGTCTGAGTTGTCGGTGCTGAGTCCCAGGTCCGCAGCGCTTGCACCATGGAGGTTTGCCATGCCTGGATTGCTAGCAAGCTGAGAAAGCATCGAATTCTGGTCCGGGCTGGCAAAATGCCCTTGTTCCATGGGGTTCGCCTGGGCAGCTACCAGTCCAGGATGTGGAGAACTGGTCTGTGGGGAAACGTGGTGTGGAGAAGGCTGAGGTTGCATCCTTGGGGAAGGGCTGGAGTGGGGGGGCTGGGACTGCGGCCGTGGAGAAGGGACAGGCTGGGGAGAACGCACTTGATTGGAGAGAGAAGAAGGGATCTGCTGGCCTTGTAGGTGTGGGGACTGAGCCTGGTTTGGGAGCATATGCTGTTGGGGGCTCATGGGGTTGGGCTGAGCAGGGGACCCCATCTGCTGCTGAAGGAGGCGCTGCTGATAGGCCTGCAGACTGGCTCCTGCCTCTGCTCCCAAGGCCTGGGGGAGCTGGCCCATTTGTCCCATGTTCCCTTGCTGCATCTGTTGCATGTGATGCTGCATCCGCTGCTGCTGCTGCTGCTGTTGCTGTGGGGGGTAGCCAACTCCTTGGGGTTGCTGGAACTGGTTATGGTTGGCCATTCCAGGGCCAATTCCCGGCCCTGCTCCCTGCTGCTGCTGCTGCTGCATCATCTGCTGTCGTCTCAAGATGTCTCGGAACTGCGAAGGCATGGTGTTGTGATTCATGTTCATCTGCTGCGCTTGGGGGCTCATCCCCCCCATGGGTGGCTGGAGCTGCTGCTGTGGTTGCTGCTGGGGCAGGCTAGCCCGCTGAACGCCTGCCTGCATGGGATTCATGTTCTGCATGGCTGGATTGGAGTGGACCCCCTGCTGACCCGGCATGGTAGGTGGCTGCAGCCCTGGCTGGCCCTGGGGCATGCCAGGTTGCCCAGGGAGGGATTGCGGATTAGAGTTGGCATACTTGGCAGCCCGCTGCTTGATGAATGCAGCCAGTAGCTGGGGGTTGGCGTGAAGGATACTAAGCACCTGTTGCTGCTGTAGGGGAGAGCTAGGAGACCTGAGAGTCCGCAAAAGGTTTTGTAAGGCTTGTTGAGACACAGTGCCTGGTTTGAGAGGGCTCACACCTACCTGGCCCAATCCCGGTTGGGGAGCCATGTTCAAGGGCTGACCATGCTGGGCCACTGACATCATGGCTGGCCTTGGCATCCCAGACTGCAGTTGCTGGGACTGAGGCAATCCTCCTTGGGCCCATGGCGGCTGCTGCTGCATCCCTGTGGGCCCCATCCCTGGCTCCAAATGCCCACTGGGACCTCTGGCCATGGGGGGTGGGTTCATACCCATGGGGGCCATTGGAGTCATCTGGGGCATCTGGTGCTGGATTGGCCTTTGAAATATTTGCACATGGGCCATCTGGCGCTGCGTCTCGGCTGCCCTCTGAATCTGCATTGCCATTTCCACTGCTGCAGGTGGGGGCCCTGGAAGGGGTGGCTGAGCAGTCTGAGGAGGGGTTGGAGGGGTCACCGGGCCTGCTGCCTTACCCTGGGACACAGGGCCAGCAGCTTGAGTCCTGGGCAAGTAGGGTGGCATGCTGTTGGGAGGGGTGGGCTGGGGCTGAGAGGGGGGCTGGGGCTGGGGTGTCTGTGGGGTGGTTGGCTGTTGGCCAGTCGGTGTGGTTGGAGTGGCAGGAGTGGGGGAAGGCAGGCCCTGTTGCTGCCCCACCACACCAGTCCGCTGCATGCTGGCCATCCTCCTGCGGAGCATCTGGGCCTGCTGCAGCCGGTGCTGCAGCTGCTGCTGCCGGAGCTTTTGCTTGATGTTTAGGCAGAACGGCACAGGGCACTTGTTCTCCTGGCAGTGCTTGGCATGGTAGCAGCACAGGGCAATGAGCTGCTTGCAGATGGGGCACCCTCCATTGGTTTTCCGTTTGCAACCCTTGGTATGCTGCACAACCCGCTTCATCTTCTGGCAAGAGGGCAGGGAGCAGTTGGCGTTTCGGCACTGGCAGGCATGGACCAGAGACTGGATGCAGCGCTGGATGCTCAGGCGGCGCGAGTCTCCTGGGCTCTGGGTGGCCGCAGCCTGCTGGTTGTTGCTCTCATCATCTAAGCCGAGACCTAGTTTCTCCATTTTGTGGTCATGGTTTTTAGTGTTATAGCAGGTGATACACAAATCATAATCCTGGGGGGTGAAACACAGGTGCAGGTCAACTCTCCAAGATTTAAGTCATTCAAAAGCATTTTACATATTCTGCATGAGCTAAAAAGCCCCTTCTTAGAGAAAGCCTCTTCACCTCTACCACTCAAATATGAGGCCAGCCCCTCTCAGCTTTTTCTATGTCTCACCCCTGGCACTGGAGCCCAGGAAGGTCCCCAGGCCTATCTAACATCTGTTTGCATTGCCTCTCAGGCAGTCGGACCCTCCCGCGCTCTCTCCTTCCCCAACCTGGGGGCCTACCTCGCAGACGGTGCAGTGCCAGCGGGTCTCCACGTGGTGCTTGCACTCATTGCAGGTGTAGACGAAGCGGTCCTGGCTCTGGGTGTGCAGCTCCACCAGCATGCACATGGTGGACCACTGGGCTCTTCGGAGTGAAGAGAACTCCAGGTGCTTGTCTCTTGCAAGGGTGAGAAAGGCATCCCGCCCGTCCATCAGATCGCAGGGGATGAGGGGGTCAGGATCCACGATGGGAGGCAGGGAGTTGGCAGCAGGGCCGGCGATGAGACGGATCACAAAGAAGACCTGCAAGAGAGACCATGTCATTCTGACCCTGGAGCAGAGCACCACAAGGCGCTGGGTCAGCAGCAGCAGACAGGTGAGTCAGGCCAGATGCCTGGGAGGCTGGTGAACGCTTTAGTGTATTTTACAACCGCATCATCAGGTTAAACGGTACACCCCCCTCTTTCTCCTGTTTCATGTATTTCTGGTCTCTTCTCTGAGAGTGATTACAATGGGCCTAAAATCTACAACTTGCTATCTTTTCTACCTCATTCAGTAATTCCTTCAAAGTAAGAATGGTCTAGGTCAGGTACACACATGCACAGTGGACATTGTGCCTCAAAGTGGTCTACTTTAAGACGCACTCCATGATTTAATCTGAATCTAATCACAAGGAAACAAATTAGGCAAATCCAAACTGAGGGACATTCTGCAAAACAATTGGGCTGGACCCTTCAACAAAATGCCCATGTCGTGAAAAAAAAATAAGGTTGGGAGCTGAGACATGGCAACTCAACACGACCCACAATCCTTGACTGGAGCCTAAGGACCAGACAGCAGATGGCGGCACTGGGTTAAGTTTCCTGAGTGTGAAACCACAGCGTAGTTGTGCAGAGGACGTCTTCTTTCTTAGAAGGTACTTGCTGAAATAAAGAAAATGTAGCAAAATGTTAACAACTGGTGAATCTAAGTGAAGGGTATGGGAGGGGGTCCTCTATGTAACTTTAAGTTTGAGGAGAAAAAAAAAATTGGTGGGGGTGGGAAAGATAAAAACCCCAAACCTCAGTCCTCGCTGTGGAAGCAACAAAATTTTTGTTCATTGAAGTTTGAAAACAAACAATAACCATTAAATCCCATAACCATTAGTGTAAAGGCTGCAACAGAAAGCTGGTATTATGTATGTATTTGAAATTATTAGTATATAACTATTTATAAAATGTAAAATGGTACCTTCAAGAGATCAGGAACTTGTGAGCAACTGCTGTATTGCCTACTATATTCTACCAGTTTTTCAGAGACTGAAAATCTGGGCAAACTGGCAGTAACAATTGTGATATACTTGGGCAGCAATGTTTGCATAAAACAAGAGTCTTTTAAATAAGATACATTTCTAGAAAAAGAACATAGGACAAGAGACCACACACTGAGTAGAGACACATATCAAACAGACGCCTAGAGTTAAAAGCACCAAGGGAGGACTGGGATGTGTTTGACCTTGTAATACTGGGTTTAAGACCGTGACTCAAAGAAAACACTCATAAAGCAAGGAAGAGCATTTTGAAAATGTGATGCACAGGAAAGCACAGAATCTAACAAGTGGGGAATGCCTGGAACAACCCATTCAAAATAGACGCAAATAAAACCATCTGACTCCCTAGGAAGTCTTCACTATGGCCAAGCACCCAATACCAACCATCATGATTGATTCCACTGTATGTCGTGCTAGATAGCCAGGACAATACTTGAATTTAACCTAAACTGACAACTTTAGACTCTAATTCCTAACAGGTGACTACTACCTATGTCTTCTTCAGATTAAACGAAGTCATAGAATGTGTCCACAATTTAAGTTGAACCTATTACAAAATAGGTAAAACCCTTTACCCTGAGGGCCTTTCCCAACTGCTCTGTTACACTAGAATTTTGTGATACTAAATATTGCTTGAAATAGCAAATAATTATTAATTGTTGATAATTATCTAAGTGAGGCACTCACTAGAACTAAGGAATCTTTCCATTTCACGAGCATGGCTAATGGTATTAGGCCTCTCTCATCTTAGGCTATCCAGTTGACCTTAGTTCTTTAATCTTAAATAAAAAAGGAGTTGGGGTAGAGGAGTGATGTGGGGGGAAAGATGCTTTGAACAGCTTTATAGGTGAAGCACCATTATAATAAATACCTATCTAAAGAAGGGTTCTGGGGGCCGGCCAGTGGCACAAGCAGTTAAGTGCGCGTGCTCCGCTGCGGCGGCCCAGGGTTCACTGGTTCGGATCCCAGGCGTGCACCAACGCACTGCTTGGCAAGCCATGCTGTGGTGGCATCCCATATAAAGTGGAGGAAGATGGGCACGGATGTTAGCCCAGGGCTAGTCTTCCTCAGCAAAAAAAGAGGATGATTGGCAGATGTTAGCACAGGGCTGATCGCCTCACCAAAAAAAAAAAAGAAGGGTTCTGCATAACTGTTTCTCTCTCAAAGACTGCTTAATCAATTTGGTTGTAATAAAAAAAAAACAACAACAAAAAACTGACATGAATTACCCTTCAAGACTCCTCACCTTACCAATGATGCTGCTGAAGGGAAAAAAAACGCCAACACATCCAGTTACATTCCCAAACTACCTACAACAAATAGGCAATTTGAATAACAAAATAATTCAAAGTTTTAACTCCTCTGAGAAGGGGCTACAAGTGCACAGTGTATGAAAGTTGAACTTTCCTTTAGTTCTTTCCACTTCCCAATTCACTTTCAGAAAGGCAGTCAACATTTTTATTCATTTGTTTTGCCAAAGTTCCATTACAGACAAACTGGAATGCCCAATGGAGTTCTAAGGAGCTTGGTTTAAAACAAAAGAACAAAAATATCCAATAAGCCCATCTCCTTAACAACAGACAGAGGTACAAACATAAGGAGATTACAAACAGGGTTAGACTCACTATGCTTATCCTTTTAAAACAAGACACAATCCAACACCATCTAGATTTATAACACAGCTGCAAATCAAAGAAACCTTATTATTGCCTGTTCTTACCACCCCAAGTAGCCATCCTCTTTTCTTTCTTCTGAATTTCAAGTGGCCTGGTGTTCCTCTCATACATGCCAAACATGCTGGGCAGTGTTTTAGAAAGCTTGCCCTGTTTCCCCAACTTGGCGGCATCTTACCTCTTTATGTTTCTCCATGGTGGCATACAGCTTCTGCGAGAGGTCATTGGAGACATTAGGCATGCCTGGCTTCTTCTTGTTGCCCCTACTCAGGCTGCTCTTGTTTTTGCTAGTTTTCTTATTATTCTTCTTTTTAGCATTTTTGCTGTCTCCCTTTGTCACCTGTAGGTTAGCACAAAGGGGATAAGAAAATGTTAAGTTTTTGTTAAGAAGTGATCTGAATGATACTAATGGTAACAAGACTTTCCTTTCTTTGAACCCAGAGATCATAATCTTATGCCTTTCACCAGCTGCTCTCTTCACTCACTCTTTTTTAAGCTGTTGTTTACAATAAACTAATGTTACTAATGTTTATGCACTGATTGTCTCCCAGTGAAGAATCCCTGCACTAAAACCCTTCACTAAGACAATGGCAGCCTTAGCTTTTTGACTAAAAGAGCTTAGACTGATCCATCCTATCCCAGATTTGAGGCTAGGAAACGGTGAGTGGCAATGTGGGGTAGTGAACAGTGCAGGCAATTGGGGAGCCAAAGACCACGGCTTCATTTCCTTCCACTCGTTCTAGAATTTTATGAGTCTACTATAAAAACAACAACCACCTTTAAAAATGGTCAATCCATGAAATGAAACTACTAGGCTGTAACAAGTTCTTTAACAGACTATTTAAAAGTGACTTTAACAGGTCAGACTCACTGAGGGCAATTCTAGATATGCTATGGGGAAATAACTGACCAGGAAAAGCTCCTCAGATGATTCTCCTACAAAGCCAGGTTCTGTATGGGGGACTGCCAAACTCAGGCCCAGGTCTGTTTTTGTATGGCTAAGAATAGTTTTTACATTTATAAAATGTTACCAAAAAAAAAAAAAAAAAAGCGCTGGAGACAATATATGGCCTGCAAGGCCCAAAATATTCATAATTTGGACGTTCACAGAAAGTAAAGCTTACCAACCCCTTTGCTCTATATAGGTAATTTTCTTATCAGTTTTTCAGGGTTTCCTTTCTTCTGTTTCCATTACTGGAAATCCAAGATTCCATTTAAAAAGGGGGTCTGATGCTAAAAAGGTTTAAAACCACCGAAACAGAACCATAGTAACTTATCTAAGTCAATCTTGTCCAATTTAAAGAGCTTTTTCACATCTCAAAGCTTTAAGACCAAGCTGAAAGTTTCAGCTCACTTCTGGATTATACATGAGAATCAAAGCAGAAGCTGGAAAGGAAAATGCAAAAAGGCCCTTACATCTGTGCTTTCATTGCTGGTGTTCTCCTCTCGCTTTCTCTCTTCCTCCTCCTGTTCCAGTTCCTTAATGCTCTCTTCCAGAACATTGGGCCAGAAATCACCCTCGAAGTAAGGCAATTCCTTCGCACTTGTTAATCGATCTTCAGTAGCTTGTTTAAAAATATCCTGTGAAAATACCCATGTACAAATAGGAATTTATATTGCCTTAAAAAGCATTTATTATACAGAAGCAGTCACAGCTAATGGACATAAGAAACAAGAGGGATTAAAATGTCTTCTGAAAGGCACCAGCCCAGTGGCACAGTGGTTAAGTTCACATGCTCCGCTTTGGTGGCCCAAGGTTCGCAGGTTTGGATCCCTGGCAGGGACCTATGCACCACTCATCAAGCCATGCTGTGGCGGTGTCCCATATACAAAATAGAGGAAGATGGGCAGAGATGTTAGCTCAGGGCCAATCTTCCTCCCCCCCCCCCCCCCCCCCCCGCAAAAAAAGGTCTTCTGAAAGGTGGTAGAGATTTTGTATCTAAGCTTCATGCCTGGGGAGACAGTTTCATAACAGTGAAAGGGGCTTGTCTGAGGTCAGTATTTCTGGTTTTCTCTTTCCTCTACCCACAAAGACAGGGAGATTACCTAACTTTACATAACCAAGCGGCAAATTATCCTGCTAGGACTAGTGGCGGAGGCATCATCACTCTCACCATGGCCTTTACCACTCCTGATGACAGAACGCAGTGTGATGTGAGGCAGTGCCTGCCTTGCATCCACCCTTGAAATTTCAGCAGCTTCCACTCGAGAAATATCTTCAAAACAACCCAAACTACAAACACTGGAAAGTATATGGCTACAGAATGATTTGCTGTGCTGCTTGGGCAAACATCCAGTTAATGTTTTCCTTCCCATCAGTAAAAACAGGTAAGAAATTTAGTAGTACACATTTTTATCATGAAATACCCTAGAATTATGAATGGCTATTAAGAATACATTTTTTAATTATTTTTAATTAGGTATTGTTGATCTAAGACTTGCTTAAAGCCTAGTTTTTCTTACTTTGAAAGTCTGTACAGAGAAGTAAAGAGAATATTGAAAACTGATATACTCACCTGACTAGAGTTAGCAATTTGAAAACATTTTGCCAGATAAACTTTATCTTAATACAACAATTCAGGCAAAATAAAAACACTTTATAAAATTAGCATAATTTTACAAATTACATGGAAAAGGGAGAACAAGCAGAAGAGTTTTGTTAAGATAGTGAAATGCCAGAATACAGAGCAGCAGGATTAGTACATTTCCAGTTCTAGCATTCCCTCACTCCTCCTGACCTTGTAGTCATGGACAATTCGCTCGGACACGGCCTTGTCAAGCATCTTTTTGTACCACTCCTGCAGTCGCTTGGGCTTGGGTATCTTCTGGTCAGGAGGATGGCAATGGAAGATATAGTCGTCTCCTTCACTTGGGGGACATGCCCAAATATGCCCTGTTGTATATCTAACACCACAAAGAGAAGGAACATTCAAGAGGAAAGATCATCCATTCTAGAATGTTAAACTTCAAACCACAAAGTGGAGTCAGTACAGAAACCAAGGAGTTTTCCTAAGACAACAGGAAGTATACAATTTAGTATCAGATCAAAATTCTTAGGCCAGAACTAGGCATAACCCACAGCACTAACAATGGATCTCACATTGCCTAATTCTTCTTGGAGACTAGCCCTGGATCCAAAAATGCCAAATATGCATTTCAAGACCAAATGAAAGCTACAACGCAAGGGAAAATGGATTCATTTCAACAAGAGAGCAAATGAAATGCAAAATGTTAAGTGGAATAACCTGCAAGGAGAGGTGGTGAATATTCTCAAGCACATATATATCTGGAAGGTAAGGAACCAGTCTTGATGCATTTTTATATCTCCAGACCTTACTTTGTGTTTGTTTTTGATATCCCAGGTGTAAAAGGATCAAATGCAGCCTAAGGTTCTGGCCCTAAATGAGTAACAATCAACCTTCAAATCAAACTGTACCTAACAGCTTACTTGTACAAAAAACTAATCTGGAACGGGTGCAACGAAGATATTTTCCATTTCCTTCCTATTGGCAACATTAACATCAAAGAATCTCCAACCAAGCTGAAATTATAGTTATACTAGACAGAAACCAAAGGTGAGGAAAAAAAAAGCAAAAAGTCACATTTGCATGTTTTACCCTGTGTCTCACCACAATATCACAGTGGTAATTTAATTATTTTTAAAATAGCATTTGTTATCAATATGCTTACCCCAATTTCTTGACGTATTCTAAATATCCAATTAGAATTTCATGATAGACTGCAGTCCTCAAGCATTTAGGACGGAAGAAATGAACACTATCGAGGTATGATATGTATACTCTCCTATACCAAATGGGGAGAAGGAAACCAAGTCAAGTTTCATAATGATATGGCTAAAAACAGTCTCTCTCTTCTGTGCTCTCTGCTCACCCTGTCATTTGTAATGCTCATCACACAGTGTTATAGTTAGGTAAGTGACTAGACTGTGAACCCCTGGGGGCATTTAGTGAGCCTATGGCTCTGTTCTAGTCTCAGCACCTAGTAGTACCTGAAACATAGTGTACCGGTTAAGATTTACGGATCCAAATGTATTCTGGCAGCTTTCTTATTTTGGCCTTTAAGAAATTCTAAACCATATCCTACCCCATTTGTATGACATTCTTTCTTTCACATACCTCTCAGTAAGGTACTGAACACAATCACAAAATCTCGATTTGAGCTCATTCTCTGAAAAGTAGTGAATTTATTTCCCATTTCCAATTTCAGGCTGCTATTCCTATCCCTTTCTTTATTACTATGACCAAAGAAGAGCAGTATTTTCTGTCTTTATTTTTTTTTCTGTTTTACTTCAATACTACACTTGAGAATTTGCTTTTCCAAACCAAGCACATCAAACATTTCTTGCCCCTTATGCTTTTTCACCTATTACAACCTCAAACTCCCACACAAATAAGAAGGAAGCCATAGTAAGTCCTACCTCTGGTTGGGTGGAGGGCAGTCAGAGCCATACTCTTGAACATGCATGCCAAAGAAGCACAAATCAACACCATCGATCTCTTCAAAGGCAAAGAGGGCTTTGGTTCGATATGGAAAGGATTCTGCCATCTCTCCACTATCTACAAACCTACACAATTCAGATTGGAGGGAAAAACCATTACATCTCATTCAGATTAGAATCATCAACAGTAACCGTGAACGAGCAATCGTGGATCCACAAGAGAAGACGAGGGAAAATTACTAGACACCTTGCTTTCATGCCTGGTTTGACTTCCACAGTTTTGTCAGAAGCATGAACTACCCGAACAGTGACTTCTCCTGACTCAGGGTGACCTTGTCGCCTCAGATATTCATTCACACGATTCTCCAGAAAGGTGCCAAGCCTGGTGGATGGCAACCCTAGAAACATAAAAGTTAAAAGTTTGTAGTAACCAAGGTGCAAATTTATTATTGTCAGTCTTAAGGTTCAATATCAAATCTCATTTCTGCTTTTTCAATACAAACAGGATAACTTGCTGGATTTCGCTAAAAGTTGGCAATGTAGTCAATACTTTAAAAAAATTCTTTTTAATATGGAACACTTCACAAATTTGTGTATAATCTTTGCACAGGGGCCATGCTAATCTTCTCTGTCTCATTCCAATTTTAGTTTATGTACAGTTACAGCAAGCACGGTAGTTAATACTCTTTACACGTTATTTTCCCCAACTTTTTATTTTGAAAATTTTCCAATTTCAGAGAGTTAAAAAATAGAACAAATCTCCATATGCACTTTGCTTCGATTCTAATACTATTTTAAAATAACAATGGTTGGGTATTATGAGAAACCTTACAGGAATAAAAGCAAAAAAATCCCAAAGGCATCTACAAAACTAAACCAAATACTATAATAAGATAAATTAATATCAATTAATTATATGATAAAATTTTTTACTCCCCCACACCCCCCCGCCCTGAAAAGATCACGTAGGCCTAAAAGCAGCCCCTACTAATGGCATGGACAAAACTGAGGGAATCACTCATGGGATGGCAATTCTGGACAAATATTTCCACATCCGGCCCCCATTAGGAAATGCCCCAAATATGGAGAAACGCAGGAACAAGAAAAACACACATCCTGCATTTTATAAATCCTGATCCTTGAAAATTTTTTTCTTAAGTCTAATGAATTTCACACCAAAAATTACATTCTAGTTCAACTTTAAGTAGATCATAGAAAAATTATTAAGATTTTTACTTTGGTTAATTATTTTAAATAAGGATGAAACAAAGTAATTCATTTTGTATGGTTTGTTCTCAACTTTACTTCAGTGAAGTTTTGCCAAGATTCACCTGTAAGAATGAAACTTACTTTTAGCAGAAAACTTATTTTCTTTCCTAGTTCGTGCAGTTTTCTTTAAACAGCCATCACAGACAAATCTAAAATGTAAACCAAGATTTTGCTTAGACAACTGAGACAAACATTTAAAGTAATGTATACTACAAAATCTACCTTATGTAACCATAAAGTTAAAATTCAAAAGACAACCTGGGAGAAATATTTCCAAATATGTAATAAAGACTTAATACAACTATATACAAAGAGCTTTTAGAAATCATTAATAAAAAAAGGATAAAAAACCTAATTGAAAAACAGGCAAAACACATGCAGAAATGTGTTATTAATGCCACCGAGTCAATTCTGACTCTGTGTACAGCAGAGCAGAACCCTGACCAGTCTTTTTTGTGCCATCCTGTTACCTTCCAGTGCTACATCAGACAATGCTCTGCTGCTATTCATAGGGTTTCCGTGGCCAATTTTTTTGCAAGGGGGTGGGCAGGTCCTTCTTCCTAGTCTGTCTTAGTCTGGAAGCTCTGCTGAAACCTGTCCACGCTGAGTGACCCTGCTGGTATTTGAGATACGGGTGGCATAGCTTTCAGCATCACAGCAACACGCAGCCACCACAGTATGACAACTGACAGACGGGTGGTGTGGTTCCCTGACTGAGAAATGAACCCTGGCCGTGGCATTAAGAGTGCCAAATCTTAACCACTAGACCACGGAGAAGGGCATACAAATTGGCTTACATGTGAAAAGATGATGAAGGATTACAGATTAAAAAAGGAATTTTGTTTTTTGGCCAATCACATTGGCAAAAGTCTATATTATTACTGGTGGGAATGTAAATAAGTACACTCTGAGAGCAATACCAATAGATTTAAACTGTACATTCTCTTTGTTCTTGCAATTACATAAGGATGTGTGCATAAGCAGAATTTCTTACAAAAATGTGAGCCCACTTTAAGTGTTTATCAACCAGCTAACTGATCCTAAGTTGCAAGAATCACTCCAAATCTCTTAATTATTCTTACTGACTATAATTAAGGAGAGCACTAAAAAGGCGTATCTAAAGACAAGCTGTATAAACATCAACTATTGTGATTTTCTGGAAATTTGTTAATTAGCCTCCTCTTTCCTGTGAACTCCAAACCAACATCAACAATCAGTCCAAGAAAAGAGTAGAGGACAATGTAGAGATCCCATCCTAATGAGTCATTCGATGCACAGACACCCCTCCTTCCCTTGCAACAGAACCTGGTTCAGCCCCATTCCTGGAGAGTGAGAGGTGGCCCACAGCAGTAGACAGGTAAGTGTCACAATGGACAAAAATCGACTCATTGCTATCAAAGTCACTGATGATGTGCAGCTTGGGTAAATACATGGAGAATATTCAGAAACAGAACATGGGTCCCAAGAATAGCTAGTTCACTGAAGTCTGTTACCTAGTCATTTTTATTGTAACTCTGCCTTTCACGGGACAACAGCCATGTAACTTATTGCCCAAGCTCCCTAAAAGATATTTAAATCAAATCCTAACCAGGGTCACCATTTAGAACACTATTCACAGTGTCATGTTTAACCCGAGGTAGGAATAGAGGGTGTGCCCTTGGCACCCTCCATAACTGTATCTTCTAATTTTTCTACTGCAGTATAAGTAACTTACAAAATCTGGCAAATTTAATTGCATCTAACACGTCCTTGCTAGTTTCTAGGTGCTAGAGATTTCTTGTTATCTCTATTAATAAATCTCTCAAAAGTATTTACTTTTGATGTATGATGATCACAAAAGAACTTAAAAAACAAACCAGCATGGATTAAAAAACAATGTGTGCAAGTAAGAGAAAAGATCTATATTTTTGGATTTTCGGTTATTTAATGTTTCAAAACTGGATTTTCATTATATTTTCCCAACCCAAAGAACAATTTTTAGTCATAGTAACTTTGAAGATATGATATAATCATTGCAAAGAAGACAAAAACTTGCTAAAATTCATGATGAAAAAGTCTAGAGAAAATATCGATGTCTTACCCAGATGGCCAGATGATCTCATGATGAAGGACACAGATCTGATGCATCTTTCTTCCACATTCTGTACATTCAACAAACCTGGAAATGAAAAGCCAAAATTTCAAGATTAAATCCAAAACTTTAATCAAATCAAAACCTCTAATATTTCCCGATTTCTGACAATTCAAAAGATAGCCAAGAATTGTCCAAAGAATTGAAATAATAGTTCTAAAAAGGTTTTGGTTTTTAAAAGCTCTTTAGCATTAAAGGTGGAGCAAATTTTAAAAGCAATTAAGTTTAGTCATTAAATGTGACAATTTTAAATGTGACTGTGGAAAGGCAGTAAAACATGAAAGATTATTGCTGCTTAAACTTCCAAATAAGTCTGACACCATGCTACCCATTCTAGGAACTCCTAGAATACTGTACATTTCAGTGCTCTGAAAGGCCTTACTACAAAGTAGGGATGATGAATGTGTTTGAAAATGCAGAGGACAAGAGGAATGGAATACACGGCACTGAGCAGAGGTAGCTCGGTGCTTCACTTGATCCTATAAGACACCCAACTATTAAGTTGATTTAGTGAAAGGTAAATGAATCCTAATGTAATGTAGACTTCCACATTTCTGCCACTGATGTTAGATGTATGTTACATAGATTTAGCCCAAGAATACAGAATCATCTCACTGTCCGTGCAAGTCAAGAGAATGAAAGGAAGAAGGAAAATCAAAGTGTTCTGACTATTCAAGGGGAACTACTTACAGTTCAGGATCCAGTGTGTCATTTTTTCTCTTGGAAAATTGTTCTTTATTTATTGTACTAAGGAGAGAAGAGGGACACGATGAGAAAAAGCAATATGGAAGGATGAGCAATCTGACTACTGTTCTAACCAAAGGAACAAATCTCATCCTCTAAGTGGATTATTTAAATATTCTAAGACTATACTGAGGATACATTAAACACGTACTTTCTTGGTTCCCACAAAATGCACGTTTACATAAAGGAATGCCTTTGTTTTTGGAAAGGATTTTACAGTAAATCTATTTCCCCTTACAGGAAATGGAGAACCCAGCAAGAACTAGAAACATGAGTTTGTTCTTCTTTTCCTTTTTAAATCTTGCCTACTACTCTTAGTGTTAGGTATTTATACCTTTTAACAGTTTCATGTTCCTAAGACCAAGCTATGAAAAATGAGTGTGTATACAGGGAGCTAAACCACTAAAAAATAATATCCATTTTCAGGACAGTCTAGTCAAATTTTGTATTAATAGAAAATTTCAATATTAAGAATACATACTGGTTATAGTTACCCCCAGAAGGGTAATTTTAAAGGGTAAAAATGTTTATTTTGTAGTGTTCATTTTAAAATTTTCACATGGCCTCCCAACCTGAAATCTAACATACCACACTGCTCACAGCCTCACAAATACAGAAGCTAACAGTCTTATCAGGCGGCCCAACTCTGACTACTGTGATTCCTCCTCACAAAAATGACGACGTCTCCACATTTAAACTGTTTCCCACTAGCTATACCCTAGAGATTCATCTCAAAATGGCCTAAGGCCTTGTTACTTAAAGTGTGTTCTAAAGACCAGCAGCACAGAAGGACCTGGAAGCTTACTGGTAATGCAGACCCTCAGGCCCACTCCAGACCTGCAGAATCAGAAGCAGGTTTCTATACTGTTCAAAGTCACAGATGTGCTGTGCTAAGGTGGAGAACACGTGGTAAGCCACTCAACACTACCAACGGTAAAGCTGCTTTCCTTTCCTGCATGAGGGAAACCTAGCTAGAGCTGAGTTCCCTGGTTTAGCCAAGGGTCAGAAAGGCTCCTTAAGGCTCAAGGAGACCCAGCATCTGCTCTCCAGATCAGCACTAGACCCTACTACATTGTATTTCAGTGGTGACTAAAGGAAAAGTGCAACTTCAAAATCCAATTTGGAAAAATTAACCAGTTTTTCTCAGAAGCCCTGTTTTTACTAATAACATAAGAATTCCATACTTTTTGGAATGTTCTGAACTGCTTCTGTTTATTATAGGTTAAAACAGGGAAGAAGCAGCTGAAGAATATTTTAAGTACACCAAACTCTTTGTTCTTCCTAAAACAGTCCAAATTTGAAATTGGTCTGTCTCACTAAATCTTAGAGATTAGAAGTACTATTAGTTTAGGCTATGTTTGAAAAATTTTCTTGGCATTTACCAAACAATAAGAACTTGTAAGATCACAAAGGCCTAACCAAGTCTCTTTCTAATAAGTCACTCCAATAAGCTCCTAAACCCCTAATGCTGTTAAATGATTTTCATGATTATAGTGATTTCTTGTATGGTTAACCTAAATGAAAAGGCTGCAAGGTGGTTATTTGTTCAATTCCCCTCAAACTCACAGTTAATGATGAAGTTCCCTTGCACTAAAGCCTTTCGATTTTTAGGAGAGAAGCTGATTGTTTCCTTACAGAAGAAATATATGTACAATGACCACCCAATGCTGGTATGTTCCCTAGATCAGTACTGACAGACTTTCTGCTATGATGTAAATGTTCTTTATCTGTGACCTCCATGGCAGTCACTAACCACAGATGTCTACTGAGCACTTGAAATGTGGCTAGTGCAACTGAGAAATAATTTTAAATTTTATTTACTTTTAATTAATTTGTATTTAAATAGCCATCTGTGGCTAATGGCTACCATACTGGACAGTGTAACCCAAGACCACTTAGAAGCCTAAGCATAATTACCTGGCAACATACTGAGAAATAAGATAGCATTTTCCAAAATAATGCAGTTACTTACGTTTGAGGCTGGGAAGGGTCATCCCCCAAAGAAACGCTCTCCCCTTGGATTTCATTGAAACACTTCTCACAGAAATGATACCTGTCGGCAAGAAGGCCATACTGGGGTGAACTGTTCCGTTCACACAACACAGCCCAAGCCAAGCAACGAAGCCACCAATCACAGCAGGCCAAGGAGGGGGACGGGAGCAGAGAGCAGGTCATCAACGGCGACAAGGACATTCAATGATGCAGATTTATGGACCCCACAGTTTGGGTTTTGTTTTGTTTTTTTGTTTTTTGTTTTTGCAATCAAAGCCAAGTGCAGACAACGACAAGCATGAGGGAGAAAAAAAAAAACACAAAACAAACGAAGAAATGAGGGATTGCAGGACAACAAAAAACATAAAAGCAAGACAAGACAACACAAAGCAGAAAGCCAAGGCAAAGCACAGATTAGCATTAAGTATCTCAAATGGGATCACAAGTAGCAAATGATTACAGCAAATAAAACAAAAAAAGTTTCACTTACACAGACCTACACCCTTTCAATTTAGTAATGAATACTATTTGATGCAAATATACAAAAAAAGGAAGAAGGATAAATATACTGGGGAGAGAAGAATTGCTACTTTATTACCTAAACATAGCAACCACATACTTCTCCCCGCTTAAAAAAAATCCACTATGGATATAGTACCAGGAAACAATCATCTAAAAACTACTGTAGCTTGAAAAAAACAAAATTTCTTTTTGATCCCAAGGAAGCCACATAAGTAAAAAAAAAAAAAAAAAATTGTTTTTCAATGAAAAATCTGCACAAGCCGTTAAGTACTGATTGTAGCCATCAACTGACATAGTTTAAAAGGCAAAAGAAAGGCAGTGGCGTGTGCAGGTACATGATTACACATGTTCCTTGGTACAAAGATTACAAATACTGTGGATTGATGTTAAAAATCCAAAAACGTTATAACTGTCAAGATTGTAGCATGAGAAAAGCTTATGTCAGTTGTTACTTGCTTTTTTGAACGTAAGGTGCTTATAACAACTTGAGACCCACTTTTCCTAGGTTTAGTGAGTAAAAAACTGTGAATTCTAATGACTACAAAGCATCAGGAGAGTGCACCTAACTTTTTGTAAATAAAACAAAAAGTTTAGGTGACTTTTTCAAAGCTAGAAATGCATCTGTAACACACAAGTTCAGCAAAAACACCACCATGGGCTTGGTGTTATTAAAGAAGTAAAGCGTATTGACTGCCCAGCCTTGCTTTTACTATCTCAGAGCCCCAAGTAAACATCCCATGCAAGCTATATTGCAGGCTGATTACTGAAAATAGGAGACAAATCATGGTTAAGAAAGACTGATGAATGCAATTGGTCTGATTACAGCCATTGTTTAGGCAGGAGAAAATAAGGCAGAAGTGCCTAATTTATTAGAACCCTACCATCCACTGTCATATGCAAGTCTTTGTAAGTAACAGTCTGGTACAGAGGTATTTTGGGAAGTGTTCCTTTTTATCTGCTTAATAGAGGCAAAGCAAATACTCCGGAATCCTCTGTTTTAGTATACTCCAAGAACAATTTAGGGATCGGCACACAAAAGGGAAACATTTACAAAAAGATACAGCTGGCGAGTAAACATCTAGTTAAAAGTTTTCTGGGTAGTTTTTGGGAAAGGAGAGAGTCAGCAGCAATTTCAGGGACAAGTAGACTAGTCTGAAAATCTTTTGTTTTGCTTGAGGCTGCGGTGAGCTATGAAAGGACAGTGGAAAGAGAAGTGGGGCCTGGGATATAATCCCGTCTATGCCACCAACTCACAAAGTTGCTTAACTTCCCAAGGCCTTGGGTTCCTGCCTTATAAAAATAAGGGCCCAGACAACTGACGCAAGGCTACTTTCTGCTGGAAAATTGTTTAATTCTGCATGCAAAGGCAGAATGCCAAGATCAGAACTTGTGCTGTACAGTTGTTTTCAAGCAAGTTACACATGAAGCATGACTGTATGTGTGCTGGTCCATCCGCATGCAGTCCCTAGACACGCGGACACACAGACCATGTCACACACAGTCGAGCTTACCTGTTCTGGTAACTGTAGTAAGTGGCATCACGAGGGATGGTGCATAACTGTTTGCCATAGCAACAGAGTGTCTGTGGAGAGAATTCCAACTGCAAAAGAAACCATTTGTTAAATAGTACATAGGCTTGAAGGACAAGCTAGAATATTTACAATGGCAAATCAGAAACAAAAGTCAGTGAAGTCTTAGTTCTCATTTATATTAATCATAATGGGCTATTTCAGTTTCCAAGACAGTTCACAGAACTAAAATCATTCTAGTTTCCTACTGGATTACTTCACCAATCTGAGGTCGGCTTAGTGGTCATATCTTTCCATCACTTATCAAAGAACTCAACAGGACAAGAGGAGCTCAATTTGAATTGGTATGCCTAAGAAAACCAGTACATGCCAGGCACTGTGCAGCCACAGGTGAATACGATCGAGTCCCTACTCCAGATGAGCTTAACAGTCTGAAGATTCAGCACTCTAAATGGTCAAATTTTCCATACAATTCTTATCTGTGCAAAAATTTCTTACCTTTCTGCCACAACAATATCCAAGGCTTTGCATGACTGGGTCAATTTCTTGTTCAAAGACCTCAGACAGCTTGGAGCAGTATTTGTACACTCGAGATGTTTTCCGATTGTATAACCAGGCGTTGTTGAACATGAGCCAAATGTCATCCACATACTGCCAGGGCTCCTGATACTGTCCAGTGTCTAACTTCCTCTTGATGGTAGAGAGATCCATGGGGCTCTTCACAATATCAAAGTAATCCTAAACGGACAAGTGACACCAAACATGACCCAAAAGTCTCAGTATATTTAAGGTAGATGGCGTATCTTTCTACCATCATCATTAATTTTTCAGATAATGTTAGGTCTCTGACCTGTCTGTATCTCCAAAGAATTGACTGATGCCCATCACTTCTTGAAATCATTAGTCTACAGAGATACGAAGCAGCTCAGAGGGCAGAGAGAATAACAGAGCTACCACAGACTTCCCAGGTAGCCGACTGATGGTCTACTAAAGCAACTCCAGATGCTTTACCATAGTATATGGGCGATCAGTTTCAAGACCAAGAAGTTAAAGATCCTTAACGTTTTAGTACTAGAAGGGGCCTACAGACAAAGAAACTAAGTCCAGAGAACATCGTTGATCCATCTAAGGGCAGAGAGAAATATGGGGAAAAAAGGTTCCTAGCGGACTTTTGCCCCTCGAAGCACTCCACTGCCTTATCCAATAACCGCTTAAAAGCCTCAAATGAAACTTGCCAATAGTCTGTTGTGCAAATGCAACTTTAAAAGCAGCTGAAGCTCATTTGGGTCCATCTTTTCTATCATGAACTACTGTTACTCAAGAGATAAAAATGAATAAACCATATGACCAGCAATCCCACTCCTAGGTATATACCCAAGAGAAATAAAAACCACACCCACACAAAAATCTGTACGTGAATATTCATAGCAGCACTATCCTCAGCAGCCAAAAAGCACAAACAATCCAAATGTCTATCAACGAATGAATGAGTAAAGAAAATGTAGTATATCTATACAATATTGCAGGGCCATAAAAAGGAATGAAGTACTGATTTGCGCTACAATACGGATGAACCTTGAAAACATCATGCTAAGTGAAAGAAGCCAGTCACAAAGAACCATACACTGTATGATTCCATTTAATGAAATGTCCAAAATAGACAAATCTATAGAGACAGAAAGTAGACTAGCGGTTGGTTGAGGGTAGGCGGCTGTGGGAAGAAATGGGAGTGACTGCTTGGATACGGGGTTTCTTTTCTGGGGTGATGAAAATGATCCCAAACTGACCATGGTGTTGGTTGCACAATTTTGTGAATACACAAAAACCACTGAATTGTACACTTTAAATGGGTGACTTGTACAATATGTGAATTATATCTGAATAAAGCTGTTAACTAAAAAAAAAAAAAAAATCAGAAGTACTATACTTACAGGGATTCCTAGAAGCTGAGGGTCCACAGGCTGACGAAAGGGAAGGGATTCTGGATCCTGTCGGTAAAGTGCCTCCAATGTTGGCATCAGCGCCTGTCGTAACTCTTCTGGTTTGAAAACTTAAGAAGAGTACATTTGAAATTAGTTATCAATTAAGAAAATGAAGAAAAAAATGCTCAAGTCAAAGCTATAAAAATATCTCAAGATTCACAAAACACAAAACTGCCTACATTGTCCCCATGGAAACATCACTAAGGGTGCACTTCCTGTTTCTAATTCCTGGTCTGTTTCAGGTAGCACCTTCCAAACACCGTGTCTAGTCACCTTTAAACATCCTTCATGGCTCAGCTAATTTTTCAGTGACAAATTCAGTTATGATAGTCTTGACCAAATGGAATCCTAAGCCTTCCAAAAATTTACAAAGACGTCAAAATAACATTTCAAAATAATACTGGCGATAGGAGGGAGATGCTGTCAAGCAAGAATAGAAAGAAGTCCTCATTTGTGATATAGTATTTGACAAGTCAGAAATTAGACCTGGTACTGTCTTATCACTAAAGGGAAAAGTCCCTCCTTAAAATGCTTGGTGTTTTAGAG
Source organism: Ceratotherium simum simum (assembly GCF_057802395.1). NCBI lineage: Eukaryota > Metazoa > Chordata > Mammalia > Perissodactyla > Rhinocerotidae > Ceratotherium > Ceratotherium simum. The sequence goes on from NC_141924.1 coordinate 9,429,304, forward strand.
CTTAGGAAGAAGACATATTTACCATTTTAATGGTAAATGTTAGGTTTAAATCTAAAGAAAGAGAGAACTAAATTATAATTGCCAGAACAATAGACTCAGTTATCAAATTACGTTCAAACGTGTTCTCAGTATGTTTCCCAAAAGTCAGGAAAGATTTGCTGGTGGGTCCCAGATAGAAGTAATTTAAGCTATTATTCAAGAAGCTAGTCATTAAGGGTCCAGTTTTGAGCTTTAAGACACACTCTCTGAGCAGAGGCCTTGTTATTTCTTCTATTTACAAATTAATTTTATTTATTTATTCAAAGATTCGCTCTGAGCTAACAACTGTTGCCAATCTTCCTTTTATTTTCTTTCCTCCCCAAAGCCCCAGTACATAGTTGTACATATTCTAGTTGTAAGTCCTTCTAGTTTTATGTGAGACGCCACCACAGCATGGCTACTGATAGACAAGTGGTGTGGTTCCGCACCCAGGAACTGAACCTGGGCCACTGAAGCGGAGCACGCTGAACTGTAACTGCTAGGCCATCAGAACTGGCTCTTTACAAATTAATTTTATCTTCAGGGGGTGTATTTGTCAGTACTTTAGATATTTTTCACCTAAGGGGTTGGTTAACTCCAACATTTTAAAGTACACTGTATTATTGGAACACTTTGATATACATCACCTCCAGGAGCCAGCAGACTCCCCCTTGGGATAAGTCCTGTCTGTGAAGGGGTCACTAGAGCCACAACAAATTCTAGTCCTCAACTAGTCAGTAAATTAATTTCTGTGGGAACTGTTTAACACTCTGTGCTAAGCAGTGCTGCTTACTCGGCTTGACCCATTAATATTCAGCAGAGTGGTTCAGAGCAGAGACTCTGAATCAGCCTGCTTGGGTTCACGTACCAGCAGAGTAAGCCGGAGCAAGTTACATAACCTTGCTGAGCCTTAGTTTTCCCTCCTGTAGAACAGGGATCAATCATCTCACAGTTGTTGTGAAGTTATTAGATGAGACATAGCAGGTGTGTGGCATGGTGCCTGGTGCACAGTACGTTAACAATAAATATACTATTATTATTGCTATTATTTCCTGCATTTTGGTCAAGGATGTTATTTAACAATTTCTCTCCTCTGAAAAAGATAATTTTGAGAGGTTGTGAACCACCTAACCCTGGAGAACTGATGGGTTATTACTGACCCAGTGACTGCAGGAAGCAAATACACCTAAGGGAAAGAAAAATTCTTTTCCAACACTAGTAATAATGAAGAGAACGGGCCAAGGGCTCCGAGATTAATGAAATCACGTTAAAGTCAATTTCTGAGGCCCAAGAAGCCCCATCCCCTTCTACTCAGGGTCTTTCATTTTTCCCCCACCTCCAGGAATACAGAGCCTATAGACTTACTCTTCTTCTTTGACTGTCCTGGGGCTGGAGATGACTGGGTAGCTGAAGTACTTGGCTGGTCTTCCTCCTCTTTTGTTTCAGTTTTTAATTCAGTGCCTCTCTCTTCTGTTTCTGTAGGTTCCACTTTACAGTCTTCTGCTTTAGTCTAAAAGGCAAGATAGGAATTTTTAGCATTTCAAAGACATGCAACTGGGAAGCAGTAAGATCATCAGCTTATTTACCCTCCCCTGTCCATGTATCTGAAGACCCTTTCTCAACTGGAAATCAATGAAATGAGACCTGATCACCAGAATACCTTCCTTAACATATTTAATTGGATACCTAGACTGAGGTCCTCACCAAATAACAGGAGTAATTACCCTACTCTCACCTCTGGAATATCCTCTGCTTGAGTATCTGCTGGTTCTGGTTGATCCACTTCCATTTTAGCCTCCATTTTCACTTCCTGTGAAGGCTGCTTCTCAGGAATGGTCTGAGAATTCACTTCTGTGCTACTAGTAGACGGAGGGTTTGATACTTGCCCTTCAATGCTTACAGCTGGCTGGGAAAGCTGGGCAGAAAGAGGGGGAAAAAACACAAAAAGTTTGCCACTTACACAGCCAGAATTTAAGCTACACAATAGGATAGCATGATTAACCACCTATTTCTAGGCTAGTATCATTACATCCATACTTTATACGGATATACTTTCATTTACTCTGCCTGTTTCACCCCCTTGAAGTAAATTATGCTTAAGAACAGGCCTTGCAGACACTAGCTAGCTGGCTGTACAAACAAGAGCCAGCAACTCTTTCTTCAGTAACTATCATTCTAAGGCAGTGTGTGAGGGGTGGGGGTTTCAGAGATGACTGCCTCAGAGGGGCTCACATTTACAGAGAAATGCAAAGAAAATAAAGATGACTGGCTATCTTGTTTTTAACTTCTCATTAGGAAAAGTTTCAAATGTACAGAAAAGTAGAAAGAACATAATGAACTCCCATACTATGGTGGCTAATTTGAAGCATTACATTCTTTTGGCTAACTAGCAATCTCTCTTTTTCCTACGTCTTTCAATAAGAAACCCTACAATGAGAAGTCAGTATTTTTAGGAACTATCCTACACAGAATAAAATCACAAGTTTCCCTTCTGTACTCTGCCATTCCTTGCCTATCAGAGGCCAGGAGGAAGCAGTCGCTGATGAAGTGGTTCATGAAGTAGCTGCAAATTATGGGGCTTCTCAGTCCACCAACATGACAGGGAACTAAAATATTACTATCAGTGATCAAGCCAGAAAGTTCTAAGCATTGACAGATTGAGTTCTATTAGTAAGGACGCAACTATTAGATGTGAATTTGGATTTCTACTATATACATAACAAGCCTCTCACAAGGAAGCTACAGGTTGTTCCAGGCCCATACTTTTCTCATCTTAGATTATGATTTTCTAACCTTGGCTAGGACCAAAAACACTCATTAATTCATGATTTTGTTGATCTGCTCTCGAATACTACAGCCCAGACTGCTTGAAAAAGATTCTTTAAACATATGTAAAATTCATGTGGTGTACTAAATGTACTATGGACTCTCTCCCATTGTCACATCCCCTTACATGCCTTTAAGCCTCAGAATACAACATAGAACATTTAGGTCGACGTCAGACTAAACAAAATCTTTGAGCTCCTTCTATGCTAGGCACTACAACAGGAAGAAAAAACAGAAAGGAAAAGAAAGTCCCTAACTACAAAGAGATTCTAGTCTAACTGAGGAAACAACAATAAGAGATAAAACTATAGAGAACAGAAATTGCACAGAAGTAATGTAACACTACCATTACTGCCTAAACACAAGTCTCTGCTTACTGGAGTTGCAGGCTGCGGAGGCAGCAGAGGCGCCGTTGGGGTGGGAACAGAGGCTGCTGTACTCTGCTGCGAGAGAGGCTGCTGCTGCGGCTGGTCAGCCGAAGGAGCAGCAGGAAGTGAAGGCTGCACTTGGGGAGGAAGTTGCGTTGGTGGTGGTGTAGGCGTCTGCCTTGGAGGTGGATGTAGAGCCTGGGACTGAGGCCCAGGTGGCATGGCTGGAGGTGTAGGAACAGGGGCTGGAATTGCTGTTGCTGGTGGCTGCTGAGCCCCTATGCTTGGGGGAGTATGGTGAGGGGTGGGGGTACGACTAGGTACGGGAGAGGGTGAATTCTGATGCAGAGCTGGTTGAGGGAGAGGGGGACAGTGAATGTGGCTCCCTTGAGACCCTGGAGGCATTATAGGAGAGTTCACAGGGCAGGAAGAACTGGACATTTGTGCCTGTTAAAATGAAAAAACAAGATGGCAATTCAGAACAGAATTAAAGAAATATTTACATAGGCAGGATACATGCACTTAAAGACACAAACTGATTAAATAGAAACTGGCAATGAATGTCTCCATTTCAAAATGTGTCAAAAATCCTGTTATTGGGGGGATATCTTTGAATAATCCAATCAATACAGTACTTAAATAGACTTCAAAACATTTAGCAGAATGGCCTCAGCTACGTCACAGAGTAATCTCTTCATGTTCAGAATAACCCATGTCCACAACTGTTCTTATTAAGAACATAAAAATCATCTATTTTCACTATTTGCTGCTACCCTTCCCTGTAAAAACCTACATCAAGAAAAGTTTCAAGAATCATGAAAACAAGTAAAAAAATCCATTTGTGAGACATACTTGAGACACTGGTGCTTGACCGCCAGACGGAGCCAAAGGCATATTTGTTACATTCATTCCCTGTGTTGAGAACTGAGTCTGGGGAAGGAACTGGCTCTGGCTGGAAGGCTGCTGCATGCGAGGTCCATAGCCCATAGGCTGCACAAAAAGAACACAGAACACCAAATTGCTGCATTACAGTTATTCTACTACAGCTGGAATCACCAACTGCTCTGGCCCTGCTGTGGGGAGGGCAGGGTAGGAAAGGAAGAAAGTGGTACAACAGCTGACTCTCATGCCAAGATAATGGAGAACAGTGTCACAGCTCACCTAAGCCTCCTCTAAGAAATCACAAGAGGATACAGACAAACATATTCTCTTGATACACAAATGCACATAGAACCCTGATGAGGTACAGAGGTTATTGTTTCTTTGTATACTGTTTGTTAAGAGAGGAGAGTGAATCACAATTTCACGAGGTCTTTGCTCATGTCAGGGGTATTGTAACAGCACAGATTTTAAGACCCCATAATAGGTACAAACAAGTAAAATCTTACAAGTTGTGGCTGAACCTGGTAGCACTCACGCTCCACAAATACTCTAGGACTGTTACATTTCACTTCTAAAATTGCCCCACACAAATCTAGGCCTTCAATAAAGGAAGGAATTACGGAGTACCAAAGGCTAGAAACTTCCTAACCCAAGAAATGTATTTGTCTTATAGATAAAAATGAAGACTAAGACTCCTCATTAAATAAGGCAGATTGGTGCCTAGACACTAGGCGAGACAACTTCAACAAGGCTCAAGGATTCGAGGCACTAGCTAACTTTGAAAGACAGGGTGAGGGTCGGGGCCAACATGGAAAGGTGGATGACAGATTTAGAGTTTGCATAAGGAGCAGTGAGATGACGAGTCCTTCTTCTCATCTGTAGAACCAGGCAACTACCCTTCCACCAGCCCTGCAAAAGACAGACAGTTTCCTGCCTGGGTAGGTTTTATGTCTAGGGAAGACAGGCATTATGGAAGAGAGGGGACTATGTCAATGTGTACAGGCTACTAAACACTGACAGTCTAGGGAAAGGTGACTGGCTGTTCTTCTAAGTTTCTAAGTATTCTATGGACTATCACTATGACTATGTCTATGACTGACTATGAACAGTACCTGCAAGCATCTTTCTTTCAGTGTTTATTTTATACAGATTATAATCAAGAGAGTTCTTAATTATATTGGATCCTATAATAACACGCTTTAGAAACCTTTTTTTCCCATTTAAAGCTATTAACAACTTTCATGCCATCATATAAATTCTGGAATTATTGCTTACAGAGCATTCCAATTTACATATGTAACATAATTTAAACATAACTAATCCCCTAATGTACATTCAGGATATGGCCTTTTTTCAAAATAGGGTACATAATATAACATTCTTAACTTGAATTTTCTTCAAATCAAATCCTTTTAGTATCTTTGATTATTTCTGTAGTACAAATTTCTAAAAACAATTTATAGGTAAAAGAGATAAGTGAAAATTAATAATTTAGTATTCACTGCCTAATTATGGTATATGGTTTAGTTTTCTTCACTCCACTTTTAAAAAATAATTATTTACTCTCACCTCTGAAACACATATAATCATTTAATTATGTCTATATTAAGGGCCAAATACAACAGAATTACAGAAAGAATCAAAGTGAAGGATTAATCACTTATAGTTAGCTGTTAAAGCAAGTGTGAGAATTTTTGTTTACAAAGGAGAAACAAAAACGATTTTTAAAATGTCAGATAACGGCCAAAAAGATTACCCAAAGAGGTTAAACTTACTGGGTTCAGAGTTCCAGGCTGACCTAACTGTCCATGGTGCTGAAGAGGAGACGTTTGCCGGGGTCCAATAGGGGGCTGGGGCATACTCAACTGGCCAAATTGATTCAATCCTGTGAATAAGTGTAAAATATTAGATCTAAACACCTTCATGGAATCCGAGAATAAGAGAGTTCTTATTTCTGACTCTACATCATTTTATCAGGACAAATAAAAGAACCTGCTTTCAACTGTGAATGAATCTGTTTCATTGACAGCAGCCACAGAAGGGCATTGTTAATTAACATACGGTCTCTGAATCAAATTTTACAATCTGGAATAAATTCCATCTTGGCCAGTTGTTTTTAAATGGATGCTTGATCATTTAATGTCTTTTGCCCCTTAACCTGTCAGCCAACTGCTCTTCAACATTCCTTCCTCCCCGGGCTCCAACTCCAAAAGGTTTTCTGATTTCCCAAGCAGGTAATTATGGTATTTACTGCTGGCCTGAGGCAGGAATCAAGGTGGCAAGTATAATCTTGTGGTACAGCAGGGACTTTGTTGAAAAAAAGGCCATAGTTAAGTACATGTATGTCTTTCACAACTTACCAGGTTGTGGAGTTATCCGAGGCATCATTTGGTTTGGCACACTGCCACGGATCATCGATGGATCAGGTAGAGGGCCATCTAGAGTGGAACAAAGATGGTTAGAAAAGAATCTTTCAGCCAGCTGCTCTTCCCTTAAAAACAAACAACCCCACAAAATATCTTTAGTAATATCTTGAAGAATTCCATCTGAATCTCAAAAGAATAAAGCTATGAACTAGACAGAAATCTGAAAAAAATGTTAGCTCTGGAATATGAGACAATGCCTCCAAATGGTTTTAGTTTTAGTACATTCCTTTATGGACCAGGGTGCTTTTAGTGTTGACAGAAAAATAATGTAAAATCTTAAATTAAAAAAGAAAAAAGCTACTATAGCATTTAATGTGCTATTGTTTAACTAAGCCTGATTCTTTGGTATGCAGAATATCTCCACAGACAAAAGCCGCAGATTTTGTCCCGTGACCAAATTTGATTGTGTACCCCAATAACATGTGTTTTATGCACACAAGCCCACTGCGAATAGTGACTTTAAACAATACACACATCATACTGCACTAGATTTCATGCACCTCTTAAAAAAATTACAAAGACAGAAATAATTAAAAACGACACTAAAATATGAATACATAAATTGTAAATGTTTTCTTGGATTATCTGCACATCCTCTAGCACAGTGTTTCCCAACCTTTTCACATCATGGTGCAGAGAGAAAATATTTCTGTAGTACTCAGGCAAAGACAGGATGCGTGTAGTGACCCAGCTCTATCCTGGATACCCCGCCACCCAAAGTGCTATGCACTCAGGCCTCTGAGCAGACTGTGCTCTAAAGAGAAGCCCACCACTTCAGACAACTCTCAAATTTTCCTGTCCCTTTTGCTCGTTTACTATAAAGTTTGCCATACTAAATAGCAACAAAAATGATCGCACAACTATGTGGTTCACTGTAATTCAAGTTACTTAGTACATAAGGATTTACTACTAATATTGCTCCTAATAAAACTATAATACAGTCAAATGGAAAACCGGAGAGAACGCTGAACATTTATTTATATAATCTTTTACCAACAACTGTGCAAGACTTACAAAATTACAAGTGTAACCTATGTTTACTATATAAAGATTAGAGAACATAAGCAAAAAGAGATATACTTCTGTTAATAGTTTTAATCTTCCACATACATATTTACATACATTTATACAAAACAAGGTTTTCTCCTAATATATGAGGAAATTTTTTTTCCTGTCAATAATATGGATAGGCATACAAGCTAAATGCCAGCAAGGGCTAGGCAGTTATTATCAATGAGTGAAAGACTGAAACCACAGAGAATAGGGAGGACTGTGGTGAAGTGGAGAAAGCACAACCCTTCTAAATACGCAACCACTACTCTAGCTATAGACAGAGACGTCCTTGCGGGAAGGAGAGCCAAATCTGCTTGATCCTTCCATTTTTAAAGGAAGCCAGAAATCCAGATTGTAATGCAAAATCTTCTGATTTTTACCTATGAGATTAATCAAATGAAAAAATAAAAACATAATCCTACTGCCCACATCTGGCCCAAGCACTTTCACTTACAACTATGATATACCTGATGGTTTTTACTGACTGCATGGTCTAAATGTGTCATAAAATCTACTGTTGGCCCATTAGGCAGCTCTTACTTTTTCATGATCATAAGGAACATCTGATGAACACCTGAAGGAACATTTTGATGATAATTTTTAAGATAGATATTCTGGGATAAAGAATATATACACACACATATAAAACCATTAATCAAAATGTCCATCATCCACACTTACTCTCTTAATGCAAAACATACACATAGATTGGAGAATCAAAAACTTTATAACACACAACATAAGTATCCAGGAATCCTACCACCTCTCACAAGAAATTATTGTTAACAGATTAGTATTTATTTCTTCCCACTTTTTTCCGGGAGTATGCCACATTTCAAAACAGAGTATAAAACACATACTTGTCTGTCGTCAACATTCTCCTGAAGTTTTTATATTTGTAAAAAATTGAGTTGTCAGCTCCCTATTCAACCTCATTAACAATTAGGTTTATCTTTTCCAGATTGCACATACATGTTGTTTATATTCAATTATTATGAACATCTTTCTAGGCCGATACATAGACCTATCACAGCCACCCTGATTATATAATAAATGCATGCTCTTTGCCAAAAAGATAAAACTTCACAGAAATACAAATATGAGAAAATTCAAGTCTTCCATAATCCTTCCTCTTACTCATATAATCATTTTCTCATGCAAATATAAAAATTAGATAAATTCACACTGAACTTAATACATCACATTAAGTGAGTGTGAAAACTGTGCCGTCCACTTTTCCCATTGTTTGTCTTTTTTTCAATTGAGATATAATTGACATATAACATTATATTAGTTCCAGGTGTGCCACATAATGATTTGATATTTGTATATATTGTGAAATGATCACAGTAAGTCTAGTTAACATCCATCACCATAGTTACAAGATTTTTTTTTTTCTTGTGATGAGAACTTTTAAGATCCACTCTCTTAGCAACTTTCAAACACGCAAAACAATATCATTAACTATAGTCACTATGTTGTACTTACCTCCCCAGGACTTACTTATTTTATAACTGGAAGTTTGTACCTTTGACCCCCTTCACCCATGTCTCCCACCCCACACCCGTGCCTCTGGCAACTACCAATCCCTTCTCTGTATCTATGAGCTCGGTGGATTTTTTTTTTAGATTCTACATATAAGTGAGATCATACAGTATTTGTCTTTCTCTGTCTGACTTATTTCACTTAGCATAATGCCCTCAAGGTCCACCCATGTTGTCTTAAATGGCAACATTTCCTTCTTTTTTATGGCTGAATAACGTTCCATTGTATATATACACACACCACATTTTCTTTATTCACTCATCCATCGATGGACATATTTTAGCTGTTGTAAATAATGCTGCAATGACCATGGGGGCATATTTCTATTTGTCTACCTTATTAAACTCATTTCTCCCTTATGGTACACTTCGGGCTTCTTACCTAGTCATATTTTTCATTCCTTTTCTTTAGGCTTTCGTTTTACTTTCTGGATGTATCCTTATCCACCTTTTTTTTTTTTTTGGTGAGGAACTGGCCCTGAGCTAACATCCTTTGCCAATCTTCCTCTTTCTGCTGAGGAAAATTAGCCCTGAGCTAACATCTGGTCCATCTTCCTCTATTTTGTATTTGGGATGCCGCCACAGCATGGCTTGATCAGCAGTGCACAGGTCTGCGCCCGGGATCGAACCTGCGAACCCCAGCCCGTCAAAGCGGAGTGTGAGAACTTAACCACTATGCCACTGGGCTGGCCCATCTTTTACTACTTTTTAACCTTTTAATTACAACTTTGTTTATCCAACATATCTTAATGGCCTAGAGAAGACTCTGAAAACAGAATGCTGGGTGTGATTTCTGGTTCTGCCACTCTCTCTATACCTTTGTTGCTCATCCGTAAGGTGGGGATAACGGCACCTACATATTAGATTGTTGGATCTCTCAAATCTGCTTTCTCTATCTCTCTATGGATTTGACTTTTGTTCTTTTCCACGTTATTTTGCCCGTTTAAATAAAGCTAAGTCTTATCTTCTATGTTTTATTACTAATATGTTTTTTAAACTCCCAGTTCCTTTTCCATCCCCTGCTGTCTTTTTATGTTTTCCTTTCTTCTGTGTAGAAATTTTTTCTTCTGAATACTTTGTTTTCTGTAATAATTCTTCAAGTAAATTTTCTATTATGCAGATTGTGACCTTCCCTTGCAGCTGTAATTTATCTACACAAGCGCTGCAGGTTGGGTATCTCTGTACAGGGAACAGCCCCCTCAAGGTGTGCTGTTCGCTCAAGTACAGGGTAGGTGGAAATCACCTCAGAGCTGTCATTCAGCCACACTGTGACCTTCACCTTTAGTAGAGGACTTCTGATGGTTGGTTAAATCTGTTCGGTCTTGCAACTGCTTGGGTGTAATGGGAATGCTCTGGGGACACCTCAATTAAAATATTCTAATGTACAGCTGCATGGTTACTTTAGCAATACAATTACTGGGGCACTTTTAGGATGTTTCAATAGTATAAATTATGCTACTGTGAATATTTCTGTGCAACTGTACTATTATTGTTTGTAATTAACTTCCTAGAAACAGAATGATTGGATTTAGGGAATGAACAAACATTTAAATTCTCACCAACAGCATATTCTAGAGTCATGTTACTACACATAGTCACTAATGCCCATTTTAACCTTTAGAGACCCCAAAAGGTCTCTATTGATTTTACTTTTTCTTTCATTTCCTTTTCCCATTTTTCTTCCCAGATGTTTCATTGTTTTTTCCCTCAAGTCATTTATTAAGGAAATTATTACCTTCAGTATTGAAAATATTTTCCTTGGTTTGTCCATTAATTATGTTTATATCTTGTGTTATTTTTTTCTTTAAATCCTCCAGGTAGTATCTAGTTTAGAAACCTTTTTCATTTTACATTTTCTTCAATATTCTGTGTAGTACTTTAAATTTTTTGTTTAACATTTAAAACTCTTGATTCTTCTACAATTGCCATGTATAGGATAAGGCAGGGATCTCATTCTACAAAATGCCAGATTTAGTACAAGCTAAAGGTCAACAGGGCTATTCAGTTCCACTAATATTTGTTCCTGCCTGCATCAGTACCATACTGTCTTTACTATAACATAAAACTACAATTCAATATCTGATAGACTTTAGACTTAGCTCAAATTTCTAAACAACTCAAGTAAATTCCACCACATCCAAGCATCTCAAATTTGTCCACTTGTCTCTACACCTTAGATACTGCCGTAGTTCAAACCCATCAGCACTGAAGCTGTCTCCTCAACTCTAGTCTTGACTTCGTTTCCAAACATTTATTCTCCTACCCACTAAAAAAATACTCGTGCTTTCCCCTGCCAATAGGCCTCCGTGTATACTATTCCCTCTACCAGAAACGCTATTGCTCTTCTCAATTCTTTTCACATCATGGCCCAATGAAAAAACGTATCCAGCACACTGCAGTTAACAAATGAGGCTGCTAAAGGCCAGTGGCAACCAAGAGTTCTCCACTTTACTACGTGAAGGCCTCAGGGGGATGAATTTCTCAGCCCACCTACATCAACTAATGGCATAAGAGCTGGTACCTGCTGGCTCAGTGGGCACTACCTATAGGTAGTCAGCTTTCCTTAACTCAAGAAATACAGATTTTTCCCTATCACAGCCTTTCTCACATCATTTAAATAGCCTGTATTGTTCCTCACTATTGCGTACCTACTCCATAGTTTACTGCATGGAACTAGTAATGAGTCAATGAATGAATAAAAGACAATGCATAATAATCTTGGCTATCTGGTTATTAAATCATTATTAGGTCGAGAAGGCTCCTATAATCAGAACACTGAAACTGTCAAGATGAATTTTAAATGATGCTTCTAAAAAATAAATAGTTCTTAGCCTTGGAACATATTGTGTCAAAAAGAAAGTGTGACAATGTAAGTAACACGATACTGTGTGTTTAGAATGTATGAAAGCCGGTGGAGCTTTGAACCTGCTCTGCCTATATCTATTGGCTGGCTACCACATGCGAGTCACTGAAACCTGTGGGCTATCATTTTCTAGGTGTCACTATGAGAGAAGAGTATCTTGGGTTCTAAAAATGACGCCCGATTATCAAGATATATTTAGTACCATGCCCAGAAATCTTAAATATACTGTTCAGCTACTGTTTTTTACTAGAGGATGAATTTCTTTGCAAAGGCAAAAAAGGGTCATTCAAAAACTCTAGAATAATTACACAAGCTAATATAAATTAATGACTTTGGTTAGAAATCATTTTATTACCAACTTCTCTCTAAAATAATTATAAGAAAAAACACTTACTAGAAGTCATTCCTGGTTGTGGCTGCCCCATGTTAGGCCCTGGATTCATAGAAACTGGCACCATGCCTGCAGCATTTGGCAGCATATTCTGTTTTTGTAGTCTAGTCCTTCGTTTTTCTTCTAGTTCTTTCTGGATCTTATAGATCTTCTCAGCTAGCAGATGGTAATATTCCGCCTTTTTGAATTTTGGAAAGAAAACAGAGATGAGGCAAAAAGAGGAACTATCATCAGGTAGCAGAAAAAATGAACTATGAACAGATATCAGCTTCATTTAAAGAAGTAGGCAGAAACTAAAAGGGGGAAGAGTCTAGTCTACCTTCTTAGATCATTCCAAATATAAGCTTATGTTTGGAATGATCACATGAAAAGCACCGTTATTATGAACCTACATAGTAAAAAGCATGACCTCTCAATGTAGGTTTACCAAATATGTGCAGGCAATTTAAGCACATGGAAAGAATATGCTACATTTTGAAGAAGTGTCAATTTAGAGAAGAAAGTTCAACTGATGTAGAGAAACTCAACTACTACTTAAGCTGAAAATACTAAGCAGCTGATTCACCATGTTCCAGTGAAAATAGCACAGAGCTGGTAACAGCTCAACCACTTTTTAAGTTGACAGAAGGACAACCCAGATAAAGTGCCACATGAGTGCACTGTGTTGTTAAAAGGAAAAAAACGTAAGATTCTTGATGACATACACTTTAAGAAAACAGCTTTGTTATCTTGACTGTGCATAGTGAGAATAAGACAGGACAGCTAAAGGGTATCTCCTGAAGTATAGTATTACTCATAGATGTTACAAAGAGGAGTAAACTAAACAACCAGAACAAGCCCATTTCTGACTTTATATAGAAAAAACAGATGCTCACTCGATTATTTGCAGATTCATACATGTCCCCTTCCACTTTCCGGGCATATGCAACTAGGTTTTCCATCCGTCTGTCTTTTAAAGCAGCAGGATCCGGAGTAGGAAATATGGCTTGAACACTAGGAATAGAAATCCTAACACTATTATATCATGTCAGCTTTTCATTCTCATCATAGAAATGTACAGTATTTTATACTTTCTCCTGATTAGTATTTTCTCATTTTTATACAATGAACACAGTAAGTAAAATAAAAAAAATGAGGGATGGGATGTGCTCAAATATAAAATAATAAGGGACCAAAATGAAATTGTCTCTTGGTGGTAAACAAAGGGTTTTCTGGATCAGAATGTAAGAAATGACTCCATAAAAATTCTCTCTGGTCCCTGTCACTCTAATGTAGAGCAAAAACTTACACTGTGCTATTTGCATAGAGGAAGTGAGGAAACCTGACCTTTGTCACAGTATCAAGTAGCAACAGCCTTCAGATCCTTCTACTCTCCTAAATTTATTCAGTGTAGAAAAACAAAACCTAATCACTATAAAATCTTAAAAGATCAAAAACTTGAAGTGAAGGGGGCAGAAATGCATAATGATTCTGCTAAATTCAACGTCTTTTACTTTCTAGCAATCCCCCACAAAATGCTTGGCACTAGCATTCCTAAAGAGTGACAAATCTGATTTCCAGGCGCTAATTTTATCATCTGGACACCTCATGTTCAGTTGTATAGTACCTGAAGGAACCAGATGGGGAAGGAATAAATGGAAGCCTGGAAGAATATCTGAGTTGGTGAAAAATTCACAAGCATATAATAAACATCATTTTTTTTTTTATAATTTTATTTATTTTTCCCCCAAAGCCCCAGTAGATAGCTGTATGTCACAGTTGCACATCCTTCTAGTTGCTGTATGTGGGACGTGGCCCCAGCATGGCCGGAGAAGCGGCGCGTCGGTGTGCTCCCGAGATCCGAACCCGGGCCACCAGCAGCGGAGCACGCGCACTTAACCGCTAAGCCACGGGGCCGGCCCAATAAACATCATTTTTAACATCAAATTTAAACATCAAGTCAGATGATCAATCCCAAATAATCTACTGTCTCTGTCAATTAAATAAAAGTTTCTAAACAATTCGATTATCACAAAATAAGTTTGTTTTGGTTATTCTTTATTAATTCATTTTATTAAAATCGCAGAATTTTCTCCTTGTTGTCAAATTCTATTTCTAGTGTTATTATTTTAGAATTCCTAAATGAAACTCAAGTATAACCGGTAGGCCAACGTAACATAAAAATAAAGAAGATAAAAATAAGCCACATGGTTCTAAAACAATAAAACATAAGGATGGAATGAAGGAGACTCTTCTACTAAGTGGGAGGAGAAATGAAAAAAGATTGCTTTCTCCAAGAAAGAAAATGCTGCATGTTGTTTGAAATGTAAGCTCTGTAATCAGTGAGGTCCAAGCTCTACCCTAATGATATTGGCCACATTACATTTTACCACTCCACATGCCTTCCCTCTCCTCCATCTGACAAGAACTCTTTAAATTAAATAAGACAGTGTTTGTGAGTCAGTGTCTGGGATATATCACCTTCCCAAAAAATAGTGCAGAGGTATTTCACCAACTATTGATAGGTGCACATTTAAAGGACCAGAAGACCACCCTACCAGATCCAACTTGTCAACATAATAAAAGCTTTACCAGAGATAACAGGAAAGTGTTGCCACTGCCATAATCTAATGAGCTGAGACCTAGTTTTTCTTCTAAAATACGTGTTTTGTAAAGTCAGTGACATTAAAATGAATAATTTTTAACTAATACATTGATTACTGTCACTAGGCAGAACAGTTCACACACTGTTAAAGCTGAAAGACTCCTACAAATGATGGTGAAAAGTTGAGAAGCCCAGAATAGAAGCAAGAAAGCCACAGAAGCAGAAGTATCAGCAGCAACAGCCAGACTATAGAAAAATCAATAATATTCCTCTTGTGGTTAAGTGCCTGGCAGATTGGAAGCATGTTGACATGGTAACTTTTTATGAATAAGACATGCCTACAATCTTACAGTTTGTGAACAAGATGATTTCGAAGATCCTGAGTAATATCTTCATGCCATTGTTTCCGAATTCCAGTACTGGATGGTTGAGCTGCTGTTGGCATAGGACCCAGGGAGGCCACACTGGTATTTTCACTCATCATCGGGCTTTAAAAAGGAGTCGTGAAACAGTTTTAGTGAACAAGGGTAGGAGGAAGAAAATTTCATTTAAGTAGAGCTGACAGTGATGGTTGCAATAGGTCCAAGACACTATGAGAAGTCTGTTTACATTAAGAAGTCAGGGGGAAATAGTGTGTATATGTTCGTACTTGTGTGAGGGAATGAGTTAATCCACAACATTTCATTGTGTGAAGGGGAGGATGAAGTCTTGGGTTTAGGAGACTACATCTTGTGTTATAAGACTAAGCTGTCACTTTGACACCAGCTTACCCCAGGGAATTCACTGGGCAATGGACTAATTCTTAACACTGGGATAGAGCAAACTCGGTTTTTAAGCAGCTGCATACTTTCCATGTCCTACTGTATACGGGAAGGTGCAGGTTACCAGTCCCAGATATAATTTCAAATAAGGTTACAGAAAGCCTAAAGTATGGACTCAAATATATTGTTTGTTTTCATTCATCAAGGCTATCTTAAAACCAAAGAAACTAAAAAACTGAAATAATGAATTTTAACAAGTACGTAAAACTTGACAAAGGGTACAAACCAAGACAAGACTTACTTTTGAGAATTTATGGCTGAATGCAACATGGAGTCAGAAAGAAGATTCGACGTTTGAACCCCTACACCGCCATTTACTCCCATAGGACTAGCACCTATGTCAAAACAAAAAACAAGAGAGAATATTTTAAATACCAATAACAAAAAAAACGGGAGGGGGGATAAAAAAGGGAAAAAAAGGAAATTAGGGAAACAAAAACCTATAAAAGTACCAGAAGAAAACATCACAAGAAATTTTTATCCTTTCAAAGTAAGACCAAAACTCTGAAGCCATAAGGACAACATTTAGAAATCTGAGTAATAAATAAAATAACCACCATAAACAAAGTCAAGAGACAAATGACAAATCAGGGAAAACAATACTAGCAGCATATACAATAAATAATTATTAGCAATATAATTAGCAACACATACATAAAGGCTAGTACACGAAAATACCCTTACAAACCAGTACAAAAAAGATGAACAATCCAACAGAAAACAGGCCATTTATATAAAAAGAAATAGAATAGCTTAAAAAAATGCAAATATGCTTGACCACACTTAAGTAAAACAAAGCGATATATTTTTCATGCATGAAATTGTCAGAACTTTTTAAAGTTTGAGAATACCAAGTGTTGAGAAGGGTTTTGGGAAAGAAGCATCTTCAGTGAAAATTCATAGGTATTAAACTGACACACTCTTGAGAGGGCTATTTGGCAACTGCTGACAAAAAAAAATCATGCACATATTCTTTGACTTAGAATTTCCACTTCTGATATTTTGTCTTACAGTTATATACGTATGGACGGACCTAAGTACGATGATGTTAAAAGGAGCAAAAAAACTAGAACCAAAATTGTTTAGGGAACTGAACTATACATGAATATGCTTTCATAAGCACAGACAATTTATGTAAGGAGATACAAGGCAACTAATTAAGTACGATGATCCCTAGAGAGGGGAATGAAAGGCAGTGCTGGATTAAAGTTAAACATTTTTTATTCAATACTCCTTCAAACTGGCTTGAGTAGCTCTATGTGCATACATTATTTCTTCTATTAACAATTTTAATGAATATGCTATTTATTTAAAAACCACCAACAGCAATATTCACACTAAACCACATTTTGATGTGGTTAAAAAAATTTTTCTTAAACATAATTCTATTAATATACCCCTAATGGTATTTTAGTTAAAAACAAGAAAACAAAACTTTCCATTAAAATGCAAATAACTGGCAACATCTGTAAACAACGCGTAATGAAGAAAAATACTATTGCCTTCTTTCATCATGCCCCCTAAATGCTTAGGCAGAACTCTGCTTCTGACAGCATCAGGTCAGCTCTGAAATGTAGCTGCTGGAAGCGGTCTTTTTAAACAGAATTGTGTTGTCCACAATTCTGTATCTGTCACTGTAAACACTCTGTGTAATACTCCTTTTTAGAAAAATTATGTACTCTTAACATAGATTTGTTTTACTGGTGGCAATAGTATGATGAGGTAAAAGAAAAAGTGATTACACTATATATCAATTACTTATCTTACTGCCTTCTCATCACATATGAAGACATAGTAAAATATTCTCTCAAAGTCGCAAGGTCGATTTAATATTCGGCACTGATTGCAAGTAATGGCTCAATCATAACTTGAGGAGGAACACCCTTACAGAGGCTAATATTTAAACCCTAAGAGTGAGCATTCATTTGAGAATACAAAAATGTAGGAAGCCAGACATTATTGGCACCACAGAGAACAAGCCAGAAAGAAAAAAATAAACAAAAAATTAATTCTTGGCAGCTAAAAATCGGCAAGAATATATATTTGTTTTCTAAGCCCTAGGAAGAATCCCATAATAATAAAATCTTCATAGAATAAGTAAAATCAATAGGAACTAGAAGATTAAGAATGTGGTCAAAGGCCGGCTCCGTGGCTTAGCGGTTAAGTGCGCGCGCTCTGATGCTGGCGGCCCGGGTTCGGATCCCGGGCGCGCCCCGAGGCACCACTTCTCCGTCCAACGCGAGGCCGAGTCCCACGTACAGCAACTAGAAGGATGTGAACCTATGGCATACAACTATCTACTGGGGCTTTGGGGGGAAAAAAATGAATAAAAAAAAAAAAAAAAAAAAAAAAAAAAGAATGTGGTCAAATATGGTCAGGGAAGGCTTACAGTAAAAAGCTCTAATTTTGGACTCTGGAGGGAATTCCCTTTTCCCCTCTCTGCTACAGAATCTCTATAAGCTGATATATGTAACAGAGATTCTATAGTTTTGTCTACTTAATCACTTACCTGGCTGTTCTGACTCGAGATGTTTGAAAGTAGAGATGTTTGAAAGTAGAGACCATGTCCTTTAGTACCTTTTTTTCAGCACAAAGCGCGTGTGAATGAATGCTGCTTATCATTTATTCAAATGCCCTTGTCATTCACAAGCAACTAAAATTTATAACTCAAGAGTGTTCCAGCATTACAGCCAGCTCTGCCACAGTGGGAGACACACGTGTAATCCCATGTTCTTAATGTGCATATATTTTTCCCATGGAAGCATTAGCATTTGTTTGCTTAGGTGCTTTAGCCTAACCCAGTACTACACACCTCAAGTAAAAACGGTGTGACATCAACCCATAAACATAAATATTACTACTTCTAAAAATCTGACAGCCTGGGAACATAAACTAGAGATCATATCTACCAAATAAGTGAGATATAAAACCTTTTAGAAGAGGGTACAAAGCAAAACTCAGAAGTTCTTGATATAGTTTCAGAGTTTCCATAAAATAGCTGAAAGATAGCTAACCAATAATTTGAAGGTCAGCAATAAAACTAGAGATTAGGGATACTGAAAAGGATAGTTAAACGCAAATAAAGAGTCCCAAGACATTTTTATGCTAAAATTATTAAAACCTGATCACATACACACCACCACCCATGACATATTATGTGTCCCAAAAATGTTTAACTTGGATCTAATTATATGGAAACAATCATACAAATCCAAATTACAGGACAATAGAGAGGGCTCATCAAAGGTCAATGTATGATGAACAAAGAAACGTGAGAGACTTCTACACTAAAAGAGACAAAAGACACAAAACAAAATGAATGTAAAAGCCTTGACTGACTTTGGAGGACAACTGGAGAAATTAAAATATAGACTGTACATCAGAAGACATTACTGAACAAATGTTAAATCTTGCAGGCGTGATAACAATATTGTAGTTGTGGAGAAGAATGTCATTAGGAAATATATGCTGAAATAGTTAGCAGGCAAATGTCAGGATATCTCAAGTCCACAAAGAAACAAAGCAAATGAGGCAAAAATGTTGAAAATTAGTAAATCTAGATAAAAGTATATATATGGTCTTTACTGAACTACTACAATTTTTAGGTAGTAAAACTGAAAACTCTAAATTAAAATTCAGAAGAAAAAAATGTATTCATAGGGGGGAAAGAAGTCACCAAAATACTACCTTTACCTTAAACCTGCAATGATTATGAAGAAGAACCTAGAATATTTTAAATTGCCGTCAGGGAGGATACACAGATGTTTTTATGGCCCAAATTTCCTGACAAAGTTTTCCCCTAGATTTCTAACCAAATATTCAATGCATCCCTCTTGGCAGGGCCCCCAAGAATATTTTAAGGTTAAAGTTATACCGGTGAGACCTGACGGCATTAACAATGTGGAGTCCAATCTCGGAAAAACATAAAAGATAAACATTTTAGGTTGCTGAGTAAACCGAAATACACTCAAGTAAGTCGCTTCTGTTTACAAACAGGGTAACAATCTTGTGCTGTTGGGGGACACAATGTAGCTCTGTTTTGGCTGTAGCCTACCAGATCAGGTCCAAACTCGAAATATCATACAACAAAGATCACTGGCGGAAGAAAACAGAAGTGAACAGAGCTTGGTTTAGTGTTTCAAAATCATAAAAGACATCAAGAGAGTAAGAAAATATAGTTATCAATACTAATTTAAGTATTTAACAACTGTGTATTTCTTTTACTCTTTGTGATAATATGGCACTAGGCTAAGGCCAAGTTGCAACTCCAGAGCCATATTTCTGATCATTATCAAAATTATTATATTCCCGGTAAAATCCATTATAAAACTCTAATAATGATAAAGGCTTTAAAAAATCACTTTAAGCACCTGAAAAAACCATTTACAGTAAAAACCCTTCATCCAAACATCACCCAAAAGTACAACGTTTTGGTTGAAACTAACAAATTGCTTAAGATTTTGGTGGGAAGCAAAAAAGCAGCCATATATTCATAACATGCAATAAATATTTTCTTAAAACCCCCTTAAAGACTGCTGAGAAAATTACATGACCAGTGATGGTGATTCCATTTTGATATTCATTTCCTTTATTTATTATCTGGGCTTTAGGGAACTCATAAAAAGAAAATGAAAATACAGGGGACACCTTTCAACATAAACATATAGGACTAATTATCTTTAAAAGGGCTTTGTATAAAACGAAAAACACTTTAAGTAGGCCTTTGTCTATCTGGGTTGTGCATGATGAACAGAAACCATGAGGATGTTACAGGTTGAAAAGCAGAGTACATGCTTTCATACCAGTTATCAAGATGGGATCTAACACAACAAAAGAAATAAATGAGGTATTCTAGAAGTTTTGGCTCACAATAATGATTATTACTAAAAAGGTATCACTAACTGAATAACAATAAATAGATGGAATTTGATTAATCTTAAATCTAATCCTAAAATAAAGAAAAAGACACAGAGAGGAAAAAAGAAATCCTAAGAAGATAAGTTTTAAATCATTTTGTAGGTATCCACAAATGTATGGACACAGATGATACAAGAGGAGATGAAAAGAGCTAAACTAGGAATTAAACAGAGAAATCTGAAAAATTAATGGGAAATAACCAATTACAAAAAGGAAAATCCAGGCCAGGGGTAGACAACTGCATTGCGTCAAGATCCTAAAATTCAAGGAAGACGCACTCTTCATAACATGGAAAGGGAGAGGAAAAAAGCAATCTTAAATGAAAAGAAAAAAAAAAAAAAAAAAAAGAGGGCTGGCCCTGTGGCTTAGCGGTTAAGTGCGTGCGCTCCGCTGCTGGCGGCCCGGGTTCGGATCCCAGGCGCACACCGAGGCACCGCTTCTCTGGCCATGCTGAGGCTGCGTCCCACATACAGCAACTAGAAGGATGTGCAGCTATGACATACAACTATCTACTGGGGCTTTGGGGGAAAAAAAAAATTAAAAAAAAAAAAAAAAAAAGATAAAAGAGAAGAGGGGGAAATGAAGTCCTTAGATCTCTTGCCATTTTTCATGTACTTCTAACACACAAGAGCTTGAAAACAAGCCTGAAAGGGCAGGATCACTCTTCATCTTAGTTTCTCTGCGCTCAATAACTATTTAACAAGTTAGCCTTGTTTGTTATAAAATAGTGTACATTTCCTTAAGTTAACAACAACAAAAATCATCAAGATTGCATTTTTACAAGAGTAGTGTGTCCAATTTTGTTTCCTCATTTAGCATCACATGATAATGGGCAGAAACTAAAGCCTACTGCAAATATCAATAAAGGATGAAAATGGATTCCATAGGAAAAAGCATGGTGGATTATTCAGAATCAGTCTGTTTTCTAGTTACAGAAAACTTCACCACCAAGAACAATTTTACAATAAAAGGCAAAGTATTAAAAAGTATTAAAGTCATGGCCTTACCAGTGCTAGATGTCTATTTAAACAAAATGGCTCCACTGCCTGACGGCAAAGCAATAATCACAGGACAAATCTCCTTTCTTTTACCACACAATTAGAGAATAAAAATACTCCAAATTAGGGTATTAGAACACTGCTCACTCTTCCCCTTTTCTCTCAGTCACATCATAGGAAGAGGTTAGGCAAAGAAGTGCATTTAATAAACGATTTCAAAAGGCACGCTACTCCTGCTGCCAGATACATGGAAATCTGTATTAACAATAACCACACCCATTTCTACACATTTCAAATCAAAACAATACTTCAAACCAAAACAATTTCTTTGTGCAGTTTAAAACAGCAAAAAAATTGGAAACCTAATTGTTCATCTGTAAGAGATTGTTCTATACAACAAAATACTATACAACCATTAAAAAGGATACATTAGGCATGGAAAGTGAAAGATATCCACATTCTGTTAAAGAAACTGTTATAGAACAGCACATGGGATCCCATTTCTAGAAATATAAACTCATATAGGCTTTAAAACAAAAAGATTAAGAAGGATATAAACCAGTAGCAGTTGCCTCTGGTACATGGATTACACGTGGACTTTTACATTGCAATCTTTAAAAAATTACTTCAAAAAATTAATCATGTAACAAAAAAATTGGCAGGGGGGAGAAACAAACACAGAGACAGATACACATACCTAGAGACTAAAATAAACTAAGGAGTTAATCCTGCATGTTACATGCATTTACACACATAACCGGTATCACATCTGTCACTAGGAGGATACAAACTTACTGATGTTGCTCATGGGCCGCATGCCTTGGGGAGACTGCCCAGACTGCTGATTTTGCTGGTTCTTTGCTTGCACCTGGGGCTGTGTTGGCATCTGATTTACTTGATAGGGTAGTCCAAGAGCTGCATAGGCTCTTTCTATAGAGCTGGGATCAATCTGACTAACAGTGCTTAAGCTAGGGGTAGACTGTTGACCCACACCTAGAGAGCTAGTATTTCCAAGTCCAACTGGTGCTCCCGTCAGGATTGCTAGAGAAGACAAAAGAAATGGTGTTACAACATTCAAGATGGTGAGGAAAAAAGACTAACATGTTTCACTGAATTTAAAAAACAAAATTATTATTACGTGATTGTAAAACATCTCAGTACATGCATCTTTTTTCCTTGAAAAAATTTCTAGATGCAGAACTGATTGGTCAAAGGGGATCATCAGCATGAATGGCTTTTGATCCAAAATAAGCAAAAGCCTTCCCACAGGCTGTATTTACGTTCCCACCAACCGGGTACGAATGTCTCAGAGCCATACAAATGCCAACACCAGGTAGCATCATTTCTGCCACTGTGATGGAAGAGAAATGGTACCTTATTTTGTTTAATAGTGAACTTTTTGGTATTTCCTCCTTCTAATGAATCGTCTATTTCCTAGTCCAATTTTCTACTGGGCCATTTATGATTTCTTCATTAATTTATGGAATTTATTTCCTTTTTCACATGCTGCACATCTATTTCCAAATTTGTCTTTCAATCTTAAATCTTTCATGTTTTATTTCTAAAGAAGAGTTACAGTAGCTGCACTTAATTCTTTTTTTTTTTTTTAAAGATTTATTTATTTATTTTCCCCCCAAAGCCCCAGTAGATAGTTCTATGTCATAGCTGCACATCCTTCTAGTTGCTGTATATGGGACGCGGCCTCAGCATGGCCGGAGAAGCGGTGCGTCGGTGCACCCCCGGGATCCGAACCCGGGCCACCAGCAGCGGAGCACGCGCACTTAACCGCTAAGCCACGGGGCCGGCCCAACTTAAATCTTTCTACTTTTGACTTTTCTTTTCTCTAAAGAAAGCTCCTCATCAAATGCCAGGTTTTTAAAAATAATCTCAAAATTATCTAAATATTTAGATCACACATATAAAAGAGTAACTTGCCCCACATCAAAGCAATGATCTTTTAAGTTTTCATGAATTTAAAAACGGAGTGTAAATTCAACTATTGTTTTTATAAAGAATGATAAAGTTTTTGGATCTTATTTTAGGTAATAAGCAGTTCAATTCTAACCTCATTAATGTGAGGTTAATGGGAAGTGGAAATAACCTAGTATGATAGCACTAGGCAGTCACAGAAACTTCACATAATCAAAAAGTATTCTTTGTTGTTGTTAGTGCCATTCAGTAGATTCCAACTCCTAGTGACCCTGTGTACAGCAGAGCAGAACCCTGCCCAGGCTTTTGCAATGCTCTGCTGCTTTTCAGGGTTTTCAAGGCCAATTTTTTTTGCAAGTGGGTGGCCAGGTCCTTCTTCTTAGTTTGTCTGGTCTGGAAGCTCTGCTGAAACCTGTCCACCATGGATGACTTTGCTGGTATTTGAGATACTGGTGGCATAGCTTTCAGCATCACAGCAACATGCCGTCGCCACAGTATGACAACTGACAGACGGGTGGTGTGGTTTCCTAACTGGGAAATGAACCTGGGCCACGGCAGTGAGATGGCCAAATCTTAACCACTAGAGCATGAAGAAGTACTCTAAATCTCAACAAACTGCACCGGTGAGAGTCTAAGAATACATTTAGTATAAAAACTTCAAAAGATTTTAATCACTTACACTGTTGATTTCTCTTATCCCCAGCATTTTTAAGGGGGAGACACACAGGACAATCATGCCTTGTACAGTTCTTCCAGTGTGAAATGATTTGTCGAGAAGATGCACAGTGTGCCACTAAAAGAAAAGAAAAATAATTATTTTTTCAAATGTGGATTATAGTTTTTTTAGTATCAGCTAACTTACTGACCAGTTAACAAGTGCTAAAATGTTATTAACTCATTTCATCTTCATAACACCTTCAAGATATTAGTCCTCACATTTTATAGTTGAGAAAACAGGCAAAAACTGGTTAAGTCACCTGCGCAAACTCAGAATACCCAAAGTGGGATTCAAACTCAAGCAGTCTGACTCTAGAGCCCATCTTTTCACCACTGAGCTATGCAATCTACTTTATTCTATTAAAAATCTATAGAAACAAATTTCTAATGACTCCATAAATACACAAATTGTACCATGTTGGGTAACACTGTTTTGGTATTTGCCTACAAGATAGTTAGCAAACACTCAACAATATTTAAAGTATGCTATGCTGGGGCAAATCCAAGTCAGTAAGGATCATCACAAAAGGAAAGCCCTTTAAAACTTCCTCTCCTACCACATCCGCAGATACTCACAAAACAATACTGAATTTTTTTATATCCTAATATAGAGTAAGACATTATCAGTAAAGGAGTCTCAAAATAGAGCTGATCACATTTTTTTCTCTTCTGACTGTAAATATATATATATCCTTTTTCCTGAGGAAGATTTGCTCTGAGCTAACATCTGCTGCCAATCTTCAACTTTTTGTATGTGAGCTGCCACCACAGCATGGCCACTGACAGACAGAGGAGAGGTACAGGTCCATACCCGGGAACCAAACCTGGGCCACCGAAGCAAGTGCACCAAACATAACTACTGGGCCACCAAGGCTGGCCGTGACTGTAAATATCAATCGCTAAGGACACAAACCCTTTGAGCCCACTCACCTTGGCAGGACTTGCCTGACTGGCAGTGTGTCATGTGGTTCAGGACGTTCTTCATCGTGCGACAGTGGGGAAGGTTGCACTGCCTCACTTCCCCATTAGCCTGCTCCCTGCGCTGGCACTTGTGAGCATGCAAAAGGAGAACAAGCTGCTGCTGGATGAGCTTACGCTTCTCTGGATCAGCTGTGTGTGCTCCAGAACCCATCCCTTGGGCTACCGGAGTCACAAGGCCTGGCTGCTGGACCGGCGGGGCCTGCTGTTGGCCCTAAGAGATAAAATGATAAAGATACATTTAATGTTAGGTGCCATCGTGTGCTAGCTCTAGTCCATAATAAATATGGACCTGGAAATTTTCAATTAAAACCTTTAAAGACAGTCTACTATATGCCAGACTCCATTTTTTGACACAAGGGATTCCAAGATGAACAAACAATGGCTCCTACCATCAAGAAGTTCAATTTAATAAGAAAACAAATTACTACATTACTAAGTGATATAATCAAAGTATGTATTATAGTATGTATACATGAGAACAAAAGTATGTATACAGCGAACAAAAGAAAGAGAAGGGACATAGTAAATTCCAGTGGGAGAGGGAAAAGCAAGGAGCCTGTAGTGAGGCACACGTCTAAGTTAGGTTTTTAAGAATAATGAAGAGCTTCTTGGGAGACCAAGCAGGGGCCTTTACGGTGGGTGAAAAATTAGTTTTTGTAAAATCTGGAAGAAATTTGGTTTTTCCAAGAAAAAAGTAAACATTTTTGGGGACAGATATGCCATGTTTTATTTATCTTTATATCTCTACTACATAGCAGAATATCTGAAATAAAGGCATTCAATGAATATATGACACACAGCAAAAAACTAAAACATCCGAAAGAGAAATAAAATACCTATAGGACAATTTTTTCCAAAGGTGAATGTGGACTACTTGACACATTTACAACTAGAAATAGTTTTACTTTAGAAAAACAGCAATGTTAGAAGCTTTGGAGATTTTTCCACAACAAAAATCACTGTTTAAAACCATGTGTAACTTGGAGAGAGAAGTTACTTTTATGTAGTAGTGTCAGATACACTCAATGGATATGGTCACTGAGAGCTGGAATCCTTTGCCAGGGAGTCTTTCCCAAGAGGAGGAAGGTTTCCCTTATAGAAATCCTATAGAAATGCTCACAAGCAGAAGCTGCATAGTATGGCAGGCCCCAAAAACTTTCATTGTAGCAGCTCCGCTTGCTCCTATTTGGACCAGCATCCTTACTGATCAATACAAGTAAAAGAATACGATGTGAAATGGAAGGAAAGCACAAGCCTCTTCAAGCAGGGGCCAGACATTATATCCTAGTGTGCATAGTAGGAGGCATGAAAGTTTAACATAATTCTTTTGTTAAAATGCCAGTTTGAAGACAAATCTCTAGATACGTTACTACCCACCATGTTGGGCATTCCTCCACCAGGAACTGCCTTTTTGTCCATTGCAAATGGAGATAAGCTATTTGGTAATACAGACTTTGTCTGAATCTGGAGACCAAGGCCACTGGCTCCAATCTGCTGTCCAGAATTCTGAGTGTATGGTGAACCGTAAGGATTAGGGTTGTTCATCATTCCCATCTAAGAATAAGAAACAGAAGAAAAATTAAATTGTATTCTCCATATTAACAAAACATTACTATTCTACTTCCTAATTTATATATATTTCCATTTAAAGGAAATCCTCTGCATTTATAAACAGACTATAGAAGTATGCTCATGAAAATACTCACATTTTCAAGATTATGATTTACAGGCCTCAGGTACAGTAAATTTACAGAGCTATTTTCTGTAAATATTTGAGATAAACGTGTTTTATAAAAACTTATAAGCATCTTCATTTAGCTATATCTGCTAAGCAATGTTTGCCATTCATCTCCACTTTTAATGCATTCAATGCACTTTCATGAATGTACAAACTATGGCTTAATAAATTCAATTCAACTCAAAAAGCCATCTTATCTCTAAATATATTCGAGTTTGATATATAAAAGCATTTGAATGCTTATTTCAGCATTTTGTTTACACAAAAGGCAGAAAACTGGTAGTTTGGGGGATATATCCGTTTTTATTTAGGGTCACAGTCATACAGTGATTTTAAAACTTTGAATCTGAATCCTTTAGATAGAGCATGCAAACAGCAGAGTCCACACCATTCCCTGCTGTCTTAAACCTAGCTGCTTTATTCATTAAATTACCTGCTTGGCTCTTAAAGTAATTTGAGTTTCTCTGCAACCCCTATGTAGTTTTAAAAAGTAGGTTTTTTTTTTCCTGTGTTTACATAAGTCCATCTGTAACCATCATACTGTATGATGATTAATTGAAAGAACAGAGTATTAATTATTCAAAACCCAACGTTTTACTGATAAATATTACTTTACTGATAACAATGATGCAACTTAAAATTCTATTCTTCTATATAAGATCCCACTGTAAGTCAATCTAATGGAAACAGACAGCAAGCACTCCGAATAGAAACTAAGGACACTATAGCTATTGCCCAATTAAAAAGAGTTATACTAGATTTCTCTCCTCCTCAGCCAGATGCAATTCTATCAAAGGATCCTTCAAATTCTACTTCTAAAGAAACACACACACACCCATCCCTAAAATCCTTCTCATGTATCCATGCCCACTATCATGGATATCACTGTCTTAATACAAGCCCCTCATCACAGCTTGTGTGGACTGTGTCCAACAGGTTTTTTCTGCCTTTTATCCTTTTTTCTATTCATAAAAGGGAAAAACCATGCTATACCAGAGCCTTCATGATCTTCATGAGGCCTGACTACCTCTCTCCACGGTATCCTACTATCTCCTGCACCCAGTAACGTGCAATCTGAGAGCATCACGCTTCTTGAATCTCCAGCATCTGCCTTAAGCTTTTCCTTTTCCCTATAACTAGGCAGTGGCACACCCTCCTTTCCTAATTGACTCCTGAATGCCAACCTGTAAAGGAAATAAAATACTAATTTCACAAAGAGGCAGTCCAATTTTCATTTTTTGTTGCTCACTTAATTGGTACAACTATAACTAAGCAGTAGCTGCAGATCCTACTCATCCTTTAAGATACATTTCAAAAAATACCACCCCTGCGAAGCATCTGTCTACTACCCTAGATGGCTAAAGAGCTCTTCTTCTACCCCAACACAAATTTTCATGCCTTTATTTAAAATACAACATAGGTGATAAAATAATCTGTTAAAATGCATGCCTTTTCTATTCCCAGACCACGCACAAAACAGAAAGAACCTTAGTTCATTTATCTTTGTAGCCCTATCACCCTAAACTGATCGACAAAAGAGATCACTGACTCAGGAAAACAGAAATTATAAAAGTCACAAAATCAATTACATGAACCTCTGTAAGTAAAATTCAGTTCTTTAAATCATATGCAGTATCTATAATCTGCAAATTCATATGAATGTGACATCTTTATCTGTTCAAAGGTTTGCCTGTAGCATAAAGGAAAAATAATAAAGAAAAAAAAAATTAAAGAACTTTTACATTTTCCAGATGAGATTAGAGACTAGGAGTTAAGTAACTTGCCTGGTGCTCTAACGACAACAGAGAATGAGACTGAAAGAAGTGGCACAGTTTGGGGGAAGGCATAAAAGAAGGCGGCACCTGCCGTGGCTTGGCGGTTAAGTGCGTGCGCTCTGCTACTGGCGGCTGGGTTGGGATCCCGGGTACACACCGATGCACCGCTTCTCGGGCCATGCTGAGGCCGTATCCCACATACAGCAACTAGAAGGATGTGCAACTATGACATACAACTATCTACTGGGGCTTGGGGGGGGTGTGCGGAAAGGAGGAGGACTGGCAATAGATGTTAGCCCAGAGCTGGTCTTCCTCAGCAAAAAGAGGAGGATTAGCATGGATGTTAGCTCAGGGCTGATCTTCCTCACACAAAAAAAGGGGGCAGCCTGAATGGGAAGCATCCAGAGTAAAGAACTTACTGATTCAGTCTCCAATAATTGGAATTTCCTAAGTGAATCTGGCCAGTAAGATTGTAACGACAATTAAACACAGAAACAGGCTTAAACACACGTTTGGGTTTCTGTTGGTAGTTTTGAATGTGGAGGCAAGTGCTGCTGCTACATATGCTTTTAAGGTACTACTATTTATACTAATGTAGTTCCAATAATATGCACGCCCACACCTGGCGGAGTTATAGTTCACTTAATTGTGTTTCCTATTAGCATGGATATTCATGGTAGACATAAAATGAAAGCCATTCTGTCACAGAACCTGCATGACGGGCCGTAAAAGACCAACAGACAATCAACTATGCTTTTAAGAATTCATTATTTACATAAATAAAATGCTGGGATTTGTAAGCTACCTTGATGTCTCGTTAATAAGCATAACATCTTTATTCAAATACATCCCAGTAGAATCCGCTCCTTCACGTTTGTTCACGCAGACACTGCCTTGCCTGCCTATACCAACTGCGTTTCAACCAGTTCCTGACATGCTTGTTCCCTCAATCATAATGCATTACCTAGAAATCCAAGTTCACTCTATAGCAGACTATGGTCTCAAATATACAGACTGCACTGACTGCTGGTCAGCTGGCAGTTAATTCATTCCTGACACTTCTGGTCACCCTGACCAACAAAGACTCGCAGGTTTTTGTTTTCCTGTCTCCCTCAGAGTTCTGCTGCCAGTGTTAGAAAATAAAATACAACCAATGCCCCATCCTTTACCCTTTCTATCTCCCCAACCCTCACTACTCACCCACCAAAAAGGAAGGGAATACACTGTGCAGTTAGTTATTAGGTCTTGTTCCCTTTATAGCTAATGTGATCCAGATGTCCAACTACCCACCACCTACCTGGACTGCAATGATACAGATTTCCACCTAAACTGAAAAGGCAGAGGACAAGGAAGCCATCAACAGTACTAGGCAGCTAAAACAAAAAGGACGTATGGGGTTCCTTTTTATTTTCTTTTTATAAAAACCTGACTCTACAGGTTGTTTCTAAGTTTTCAATATATTAAAAGCAGAAACTTAGGGAACACAGGAACGGAAAAAACACACGATAGTGACAATCATTGACAAATAAATAGGAAAAATAAAAAGTAGTGCCCAAAATATCAAGACTGTAACAGTTTAGGAACATTTAACACAGGGACAAAAATTGCTTAGTAAGACTTGCAGGCACCACAGTAACAAACAAATACTTTATGTGTGACTCCAAGATTCACCAAACAATAAAAACAAAATTAAACTACATTCAGACATTTCCTACTGGATTCGATAAACACCCGTGTCACGTATCTGTATCCACATTACACGCCAGGCACTACGTTAAACACCAGGGGTACACTGATAAACAAGGAAGACTAGGGATCTCTCAGAACCTACACCAAATCCTAAACATGATTTTTCAGATTCATTCCCATTACTCCTATACCATCGCCTTAGTTTAGGGGGCCTCATCACCCCATTAGGGACTACTCCCCTTAAATCGATATTGCACACCTAAAACTACATCCATCTAGATTGTAAATTTGGGCAAAAGAACCTCCTATTTAAAACCCATCAGAATATGGCATTTAAGATCGTCTTTCAAACCCATCAGAATATGGCATTTAAGATCGTCTTTCTCTCTTTCAACACGGATTCTTCCTCTCTGCCTTACACTTAACATCCCTCTAACTGGTCCTTCCAGCTTCACTCCTTGTCTATCCAACAACACCAGAGTTCTAAACCAGAGATGCAACAGAGATCAATTGTTGCTCTTACGTTAAAACTTTACAGGTTAAATACTCTTTAACACCACATGCCAGAGACCATCACAAACTGATGTTATTTTAAGAGAAGAGTTCCAAAACTGACAACATCAGTGCTCCTACCTCCTCGAGAAAATCTTAGAGAGAAAAGGAAAAAAGGAAAAAGAGAATTATTCCTAAGGCCAGCGCTCATCTGAATGAAGTTCAGAGTTTTTTTTTTTAAACACCAATTTCATCGGTCACAAAGCACACAAAGTTTGGATATGAACCCATCCAGATGCCAGGTAACAGAGACCTCTTCATAACATGTGAGGTAACCAGAGTCAGAGGAAAGGGAGTTAGGATTTGTTTTCTTTTTCCCCAGATGTAGGACTACAGAGAAAGAAGAACTGAAAGTTAATATATAAAGATGCTCCGAGGCTGTGTCTGTGAAAGGTCCAGGGATCACTAAGGCAGGATTATAGAAAACAGGCATGGCTCCTGCTTTTACATGTCTCAGTCTAGCAATGATCATGCGTGTATAAGGTTACAAGTCAGGCAGGAGGTGAAGGCTGCTGCAGCAAACATAAAAACCCAGTATTTGTTTTTATTTTTATTTATTTTTTTTAAAAAAGATTTTATTTATTTCTTTTTTTCCCCCCAAAGCCCCAGTAGACAGTTGTATGTCATAGCTGCACATCCTTCTAGTTGCTGTATGTGGGACACCGCCTTGGCATGGCTGGAGAAGCGGTGCATCGGTGGGCACCCGGGATCTGAACCAGGGCCGCCAGCAGCGGAGCGCACGCACTTAACCGCTAAGCCACGGGGCCGGCCCCAGTATTTGTTTTTAGCTGTGGAGGTTTCATCAATATATGAATCATAATAATAGAATGACATTATACTGCAGTGATCAACAACATGCACTTTTAATTCAGAAAGACAAGACTTCTCTGTAACAGCCCTGACTAAAACTATCAATTCATGGGGCTGATGTTGTGATGAATGGCCCTAAACCATATTAAATACATATTAATATTCAGGACCTCCTTAACATTTAGAGTCTAACACTAATTCAGGTATAATTATACTGTCTGATATTGTTATTTAATAATATTCTGGATCTTGTCTCCTTAATCATAACAAGCTCTTTCATAGAACAGATTTTGTTTTTATTTTCTAAGAAAAAAAGAGAAAACAAAAAATTCTAGAATATTAATGAACACTTCTTGAATAAAAAGTCCTTAACTCCAAAGAAAGCAAACCTTCCATCAAATTTATATAGCTTTAATACACTGAAGTCTCTATTAGTAGCATTCCCATATTCTTTGGCCAACTGCTGTTCATGGAGTATGTCGATTTGATCTCCCCCATTATAGCTGAGAGCTACACCTCTGGAAGATTCCAGCTTAACTACATGATGTAGGTTTGATTTCTGCCCCTCCCCATAAAGTGTTTTAAGAACATAAAAATGGGAACTGTAATAATACTAAGCACTTGTTACTACTGCTAGCGTAACAGTAAGTGCTTACTATATGCCACTCACGAACAGCTAGCTTATATTAACGCACTTAGTTCTCCAACAATCCCATGGGGTAAGTACAGCAAGCAGCTTGCCCAACGTAACAGCTACTATCTAAGCGGCTGAGTCCATTTTTAACCCAGGCAATTTTGCTCTATAGTCCATACCAGTAACTATGATGTTTGTCTTAGTTAACTTCATCTCTTCCTTCATACATAAAGGATGGTTACTGGGAAAAGGATTTTCAAAATGTTTATTTCTTTTGTCACCAGCATTTTTGAGGAGGCAGATAACATGTCTTGTGAAGTTACTGGAAAGTGAAATGACTTAACTGAAAAGCTGCATGGGGGCCGGCCCAGTGGCGCAAGTGGTTAAGTGCGCGCACTCCGCTGTGGCGGCCCAGGGTTCGCTGGTTCGGATCCCGGGCGCGCACCGATGCACCGCTTGTTAAGCCATGCTGTGGCGGCGTCCCATATAAAGTAGAGGAAGATGGGCATGGATGTTAGCCCAGGGCCAGTCTTCCTCAGCAAAAAAAAAAAAAGGAGGATTGGCATCAGATGTTAGCTCAGGGCTGGTCTTCCTCACAAAAAAAAAAAAGAAAAAAAGAAAAGCTGCACAATATGCAGCTCAAGAGGAGGACCCAGGCAGTATGGTTCAAAATCTGTGCACTATTCTGCCTTTTACTGTACCCTTCTGAACTACTCAGTCAGAAATAACTTTAAGACATAAAACATTTTGTCTTTCATTATTTTAATTTATCTAAAATTAAAGATTAGGGTAAAAGGGAGTATGATCCAAATTTCTTCCGATGTATCTCAGTTAGTCAGACTTCTGTTATAGTATATACTGTTACAGCAGTAATGTCATAACCTGCCTGCACATTTCATACCACAGATTCATCCAGAAAAAGAACTGTGTACAAAAGCCACTGTCATTTGAATAGGATTCAAGCCATCATGTCTCATTGAAAGTTTCCTTGTCTTAATTCCTGATTCTTAAATATCACCAGAACTCTCAGGAATTTTGGAGGAAATACAATGAATACAATCAACTCTACAAGGTAATTTTAGTAACTGGTATTGTGGAAGTGCAACTGCTAGTCAACAATTTGAACACCTCACTTGAATTTAGTTTAATCTTAAATAGGAAAATATAAATATTTTTCCTGCCATAAAGAGAAAATTAGTTGTTTTTTATAAAAGTACTTTTATAGTAATTGGGTATCTCATCCTAAACCTCCATAACTCCAAAAAATTCAGTTACTAAACATCTAGAGCTCTTCTTATGTGTCAGGCACTGCTGTAAGTGCTTCATAAATATCAACTTATAAAATATAGGTGGGACTCATTTAAAACATGGAAATATTTTAATAATAAAGTTTTTATATTTGAATTCCCCCGTCCCATGAAAACATAAGCTCCACAAGAACAAGAATTTGTGTCTGTTTTGTTCACTGCTATATATCTAGTCCCTGAAACAATGTTGATGCAAATTTGTGATTTAGATTATGAATAAAACAGTGCCCCACTTCCAGCCTAGGTATTCTCCCAATGAGCCTTTCCTTACTTTATTTTTCATCATAGCACTTACCTGAAATACTATACATTTACATCTTATGTACAAACTAGAAAGTAAGTTCCATGAAGTAAGTTTATTCACTGCTCTATCTTCAGCACCAGAGCGAGGACTCAGTAAATATTTGATCAATTAGTGAAGGTTTACTGTCTGTCATCCCACCCCTCCCCACTGGAATATAAACATCAGGAGGGCAGGGACTCTTCATAGCTATGTTCCTAGAACCTAGAAGAGGTACTTAATAAATTTTACCTTCTTGTTTCTGGTTCTCACTCCAAATACTCTAAATAAACCACAGCAACATAAAAGTGCCAGAAAGGGAGAATCTACACAGTAGGCAGGATGCCAAACAGAATCCTTTCCTAAGCTGTCAATATTCTTTATTGCATAGCAAAAAAATATTTAAGGGCTTTCTTAATCTACATGTGACCTCAGTCTCCCCACTCCCAATTCATCCCTATGTCTTAATTTCATCGTTGAACTCTCTCCCACCATCATGATTCGTAGGAACACAGAAGTCCTAA
Organism: Ceratotherium simum simum; assembly: GCF_057802395.1. Taxonomy (NCBI): domain Eukaryota; kingdom Metazoa; phylum Chordata; class Mammalia; order Perissodactyla; family Rhinocerotidae; genus Ceratotherium; species Ceratotherium simum. The sequence goes on from NC_141924.1 coordinate 9,463,931, forward strand.
TGCCTGCTCAAATTATTCATCTTACAGAGAAAGCTTGCTCTTTTTGTGAAAATCTTACCCATCTCCAATATCTCTCCAATGAGAGAGAGAAGCTTTCTCTCTCATTCAGCAAATATTTACTAACTACACGCCAGGCAGTGGCAACTACAGTGTGATGCCATTTTGAGAAAAAGGAACAAAATACGTAAGAAAAATATGAAGGCATAGCATAGTCTTAACTATATATACAGAATACACATTTAAAATGTTTTTAAAAATATATTTAGCATTCTCTACTTAATAAAGCTAAGAAAGTAGGCTTTTTAAAAAAGAAAAACCTTTCAATCAATGGCCAAAATCAAGTTAATTGGAATACCTGGAACGTTAGCTGAAGTTTCATAGTAAACTAATACACCTAAATTTCCATCAACTAATAACGAAAAACAGTATTTAATCAATCTTTTAGAATAAATAAATATACCTCCTAAAGCAGAGATATTGTGGGAACAAATGAAGTCTACCTGAAGACAGTATAATGACAGCTATCTCAAAACTGTATTTTTATACGGAGGCTATGAAGGCTAAAGTGGGTTTAGAAATGAGATGAAAATGTTCTAATACTTGTGCCAGAGAGAACAGGAATTAGCTGGCAATCATTTGGAACAAACTGTGAAGGTAAATAATACCAGTCAGTTGTAAAATAGATGTTTTACTTAAATTTAATATAAGAGCTTCATAAAATTTGTGACAACACAGTAGATCCTTGGCATATAGTATGTGGGGAAAGGCTACACAATGTAAAAAGATTAAACATGAATGGCAATGAATAACTGACCTCAAGCCCTCCCTCCACCACTGGAACCCTCAAGAACACTGATAGGGCATACAAACCAAAACTACACTTACCTTAAGAGGCTGGGGGCCTCTCAATCCTGTTTGTCCTCCCATCTGGGGAGAGCCTTGCTGCAGTGGCTCAGTCATTAAGTTGCCAGCATTTCCCATGCCTGGGTTTGGGTACTGCATATTAGGTCGCCCCCGGCCTGCTCCAATTGAACCATTCATGACTTGATTAGGCATCATCCCCTGTCCATTGCCTGCAGTCAACATTCCAGGATTCATGCCAGCATTCATCCCTGTGTTCATTCCCATGGCAGGTTGATTTACTGGACTGTTCATCATACCCGTTGTGGACGGCGTGGGACCCTGATTTGGTCCACTAGTGCCCATCCCCATGCTGGGAGAAGTCAGGCCTGCCTGTGCCATTGGGCTTTTGACCATGCTATTTATCAAACCTAATCCAGGACTGTTCTGTTGGGCCTGGCTGGCCATGCTTTGGCCTGGGCCACCAACTCCCATATTGAGGTTAGGGGAACTACCAGACCGGAGCAATTCTGACAGTTGTTTATGTTTAGAGGCTGCATCTTGTACTATGCCAAGACTTGTCTGAAGCTGACTAATATCACCACCATTGGTTAGTCCCAATTCTGTAGAGTTGATTAATTCATCTGGTAAGTCGTGCTCCAAGTCGAACAGAGAGCCAAAATCTAAGAGCAAAGAGGAAGACAAAGGTTAAAGTTTGAAAGAATCAAAATTACAAATTGCTCTATATTTTGTTCTTGATAAGCATTAAATATCATTTCCAAACCTCACTTCATGGAATTCTATCTGTATGTATTGCAGTTTTTCATGTTATACTAAAAAAATTTTTTATTATGTATGTATTTAAAACTTGGAGAATATTTGGTTATGCCAACAAGTTTAAACACTTATGAACTGTACCTAAAATAAGACCAAGGAAAAAAGGATTAAATCTTAGTATAACACCCATTACATGAGTTGCTGAAAGTCTGTATTGATAGTCATGAAAAAAAGACACACAATTAAGTAGTATAATACCCCAGAATTCCTTAGAAGAGGTTAAAATAAATTATCTACACACAAACTAAATTCAGAACAAAATATTTAAAATATTATTTATTAATAAAGAAAGACAACTGATACCAAAGATCTGTCATCTGTAGAACATTCAGTGTGAGCTCCATGCAGAGAGGGTCTGTCTACCCTTCTTTACCAGGTTCTTATCACAGTGCCTGACACAAAGTAGGTCCTCGATCTGAGTGAATTTGCTTGCACTTGACTTCAGCCTAGCGATTAGTTTTCCTTAACCAAAATCTAGCTGGAATAGGATACAAAACCATGCCTCTAGCTCCTTCAACAATATACAAACCACCCCCACCCCACCCCCACGAAAAAGAGGATGTAAATTATAGATTAACCTAGGGTTTCTCAACCTTAGCACTATTAAACATTTTGGGCTGGATAATTCTTTGTTGTGGGGGAAGGGGGACTGTCCTGTGCATTGTAAGATACTCAGCAGATCCCTAGTCTCTCCTCTCAACGCCAGCAGTACCCATACCCCATCTGTGACAAACAAAATTATCTCCAGCTAGCACCAAATGTCCCTGGATGGGCAAAACTGTCCCTGGTTTGACCTGCTGACAGCATTAACTCATTATATAGATTGAGGTGTTTGAGTTTTCTTTCCTTTTAATTTTCCAAGTAGTTTTCACATTAAAAAAGCATTACTGGGTATTTAATAATTAAATATTCTTGAATCTACAACTGATTACCCTATTAAAAAATAGTCTATCCCTTGAAGACATGATACCACTTTAATAATGATCTACTTGGTCCATTTAATCTCAGTTCCTAAGCACAACTCCTCCTCTACGTGCCCTTCCTGTTCTTATAGCATTCTGTCATGGCACTGAAATTACCTGTGTCTGTCTTTCTCTCTCTGCCCCCCTGCCATCTCTTCCCCATCACCAACCCCGACCCCACCCATGCACCCAGACAGTAGTTTTTTGGGAAGGACACGTCTTACCACTTATACACCAACCTCTTGCCTAAGGCTCAACACAAGTTAAGCAGCTGGTCATATTTTAATTAAACTGAACTGCATCCCAGGATCTCAGGGCATGATTTAGAGACCAGACTTTTACAGAATTATTTTCTTTCCTTTTGAAAAATCATACACGCCCCTCCATTGCAAAAATAAATCGTGTCTTATGAATAGTTTTGGAATATAAATACAGTTTCAAATAAAATTTACCTGACATCACTACTCAAAGACAATCGCTTAATATACTGATATATTTCTTTCATCATTTCTTTCTACTTACATAATTCACAAACCTGGGATCATACATACTTTGTGAGATTTTGCATTCTACTTTTCCCCTGGAGTATACAAGGAAATATTCTATCAGCATATTTTTAGTGTTGAACATTTAGGAAGAAATAAAAATAATGTCTACCCATTTAGAAATTTAAAAAACTACATATACATGAGTGATAAAGAAGAAATCACAAACGAAACTGAGTAAATAAAAATACTACATAAAGAAATGGAAAGATATCCCATGCACGTGGATTGGAAGAATAAACATAGTTAAAATGTCTATATTACCTAAAGCAATCTACAGATTCAATGCAATCCCAATCAGAATCCCAATGACATTCTTCACAGAAATAGAAAAAAGAATACTAAAATTTATATGGGGCAACAAAAGACCCCGAATAGCTAAAGAAATCCTAAAGAAAAAGAACAAAGCAGGAGGCATCACAATTCCTGACTTCAAAACATACTACAAAGCAATAGTAATCAAAACAGCATGGTACTGGTACAAAAACAGACACACAGATCAATGGAACAGAATTGAAAGCCCAGAAATAAAACCACACATATACGGACAGCTAATTTTCGACAAAGGTGCTAAGAACATGCAATGGAGAAAGGAAAGTCTCTTCAATAAATGGTGTTGGGAAAACTGGACAGCCACATGCAAAAGAATGAAAGTGGACCATGTGCTATCGCCATTCACAAAAATTAACTCAAAATGGATCAAAGACCTGAAGGTGAGACCTGAAACTATAAAACTCATAGAAGAAAATATAGGCAACACACTATTTGACATTGGTTTTAAAGGAATCTTTTCAGATGACATGCCTACCCAGACTAGGGAAACTAAAGAAAAAATAAACAAGTGGGACTTTATCAGATTAAAGAGCTTTTATAAGACAAATGAAACCAGAATCAAGATGAACAACCAACCAACCAGCTGGGAGAGAATATTTGCAAAACATACCTCTGACAAGGGGTTGATCTCCATAATATATAAAGAACTCACACAACTGAACAACAAAAAAACAAACAACCTGATCAAAAAATGGGCAGAGGAAATGAACAGACACTTCTCCAAGGAAGATATACAGATGGCCAATAGGCACATGAAAAGATGCTCAACATCACTAATCATCAGGGAAATGCAAATCAAAACAACACTAAGATACCACCTCACGCCTGTTAGAATGGCTATAATCACCAAGACAAAAAACAACAAATGTTGGAGAGGATGTGGAGAAACAGGAACCCTCATACACAGCTGGTGGGAATGCAAATTGGTGCAGCCTCTATGGAAAACGGTATGGAGATTCCTCAAAGAATTAAAAATAGAGATGCCCTATGATCTAGCCATCCCACTACTGGGAATCTATCCAACGCACCTGAAATCAACAATCCAAAGAGGCTTATGCACCCCTATGTTCATTGCAGCATTATTCACCATAGCCAAGAAGTGGAAGCAACCTAAGTGTCCCTCGACTGACGATTGGATTAAGAAAATGTGGTATATATATACAATGGAATACTACTCAGCCATAAAAAAAGACAAAATCGTCCCATTTGCAACAACATGGATGGGCCTGGAGCGTATTATGTTAAGTGAAATAAGCCAGAAAGAGAAAGACAAACACTGCATGATCTCACTCATATGTGGAATATAAACCAACACATGGACAGAGAAAACTGGACTGTGGTTACCAGGGCAGTGGGGGTGGGGGTTGGGGGGTGGGCACAAGGGGTGAAGGGAGTCATATATCTGGTGATGGACAAACAAAAATGTACAACCCAAAATTTCACAATGTTAGAAACCATTAAAACATCAATTAAAAAAAAAATACTACATTTCAAAACTTAAAGGCTTATATTAGAAAATAAAGCAAAAATTAATCACTTAAGTATCCAGGTTACTATGTTATAAAAAGAACAGCAGGAAAATGACGATCAAAGATAAAAGCAATATCAACAAAAGAGGAAAACAAGACATACAACTGAGAGGGTATCAAAACCAGAAGTTGATTCTGTGAAGAGAGTAATAAAAGATAAACTTCTGGGAAGGTTAAGGAAAAAAGAAAGTAAAAAGAGAAAGCAATAAGTACTAACCTACTTTATGCAAAAAAATTGAAAAGAGACAAAAATGGATAAATTCCTGAGAAAATACTCACCAAACGTTAATTAAAAAAGAAAAATTATAAGGGATAAATTTCCCAGTTTCTCCAACAAATCAACTGCATAAAAGGAAAAAAAAAGAAAAATGGGAGGAATTATCAGAGACTCAACAACCAGATGTACTCTGTTTGGATCCTGATTCAAACCAATTGTAAAAACACATTTTAATAATAACGTACACCCAAAATCACACAATGTCATAAACCATTATGATCTCAATAAAATAAATGCAAAAAAAACATTTTAAGAAGGGAATCAGGGGCTGGCCCCATGGCTTAGTGGTTAAGTGCATGCACTCCGCTACTGGTGGCCCGGGTTCAGATCCCGGGCGCGCACCGACGCACCGCTTCTCCGGCCATGCTGAGGCTGCGTCCCACATACAGCAACTAAAAGGATGTGCAACCATGATGTACAACTATCAGCTAGGGCTTTGGGGAAAAAAAGGAGGAGGATTGGCAATAGATGTTAGCTCAGAGCCAGTCTTTCTCAGCAGAAAGAGGAGGACTAGCATGGATGTTAGCTCAGGGCTGATCTTCCTCACAAAAAAAAAAAAAAGAAGAAGAAGAGAATCAGGAAAATATAAATATGGACTGAGTGGTGGGTAACACTACAAAATTATTAATTTTGTTGGGTGTGATAATAGCATAGTCACTATGTTAAAATAAATTCTTTTAACTAAGAGATACATATTGAAATACTTCTGGTGAAATGACACGTCTGGGATTTGCTTTAAAATACTGCAGCAAAAGGGGGGGGGTGGCAAACATACTAGTAACCTGAAGTATTAGCCACATGGGGATTCCTTATACTATTCTATTAAATTGAAAATTCCCATTTAAAAGAGTTTAAAAGAAGATATAGAGGGGCTAGCCCCGTGGCGTAGCAGTTAAGTGCTCGCGCTCTGCTGCTGGCAGCCCGGGTTCGGATCCCATGCATGCACCGATGCTCCGCTTGTTAGGCCATGCTGTGGCAGCGTCCCATAGAAAGTGGAGGAAGATGGGCACAGATGTTAGGCCAGGGCCAGTCTTCCTCAGCAAAAAGAGGAGGATTGGCATGGATGTTAGCTCAGCGCTGATCTTCCTCACAAAAAAAAAAAAAAAAAAAAGATCTAGAAAGCCTGAACAATCCTATTACTACTAAGGAAAATGAATCATTGGTTAATCTTTCCATAAAGAAAACACCAGATCTAAAGGTTTTTATAGGCACGTCCTACTGAACTTTCAAGGAAAAGACAATTCAACCTTACATAAACACTTCTAGAAAATAGGAAGAATACTCTAAAAATCACACATGACCAGTACAAGAGAAGAAAATCATGAACACAGAAGCAAGAATCCTTAAAAAAAGAGCAACCCAAATTCATTAGTGTCTTAAAAATGTAATTATCCTGATCAAGTTGGGATAATCTCAGACATCCAAGGGGAAGGGGTTTGCATGAGAACCTTAGAACATTTCTAAATGTCACTCACCATATTAACAAAGGACAAAGAAAATCTAAGATTCATCTCAATGGATTTAAGAAAAGCACTGGAAAAATTCCATACCCAATCACAATAAAAAAAAAAAAAAAAAACTAAAGCACTCAAGAAACTGATGGGAACTTAAATTGATAAAAAGGTTTCTTCTAAAACCTAAAAACTGACAGCAAATATGCCTAATGCTCCAACATTAAAAGTAGTCTCTTTAGCATCAGAACAAGACAGATACCCATGACAACCACTTCTATTCAGCATTGTACTGGATGAAGTATCTAGCCAAAGCAATAATACAAGAAAAATTATAAGTGAAAAGACGAAAGGAAGAAACACAACATTGTATGCAGATGATACAACTGTCAACATAGAAAATCCAAACAAAGAATTGGAAATAGTGAGAGGTTAGCAAGGTGACTAAACATACCACAAATACAAACAAATTAAATTGCATTTCTGTACAACCAAAAGGTTAGAAATAATTTCTAAAACACAATTTATGATGACATAGGGGAAAACAGAAAAAAATCAGACAATATGGTATTATAAAATACATGTTAATTGTGAAAGTAAAGACTACCTACCTAAATAATTAGAATAATAATCCCAAACATCTGGGTACAAATCCTGAACACTATATAAAGACATCAATTCTTTCCCAATATTGATCTATAGATTCAGCGCAACGCCAATCAAAATCCTAACAGTTTTTCAGGGAATCAGACAAGATGATTCTAAAGTATACACAGAAAAACCTAGTTTCCACCTCTGAATAATAGGAGAGTAACCTACTTCATAGGTTATGTGTGAGGATTAAACAAGTTAATATATGTAAAGTATTTAGAACAGTGCCTGGCACATATTAAACATCATGAAAATGTTATCTATTATTATTATTCAATGGAATCATTACCCTATTAGGAGACAAGACTAGCTTATAATAATGAGAGCAAACTTTTATCAAGCACTTTCAACGTGTCAGGCATTGTTCTTCACACCTCAATAATGGTATTATTCTCCTTAATCCTCTCAACAATCTCAGAAGTAGATAATAGCCACATATACAGAGTTCACTGAGAAGAAATCAACTTCAGTAATACAGAAGTCTTACTCTAGGCCATAGAATCTTGAGGATTTTAATGTAACGTACTACAGCCAAATCTGCTGCACTTGGTTGCTGTTTCATGTTTATGCAAAACATTTAACATCACATTACAAAGTTAGGCTCCACCGTGAAGCAGATAGGAGGGTTTACATCGGTAGACCTTGAAAATAAAGGTTATAGGGTTTTTTCTTTTTTTAATGGCAATCCTATACTTTCAACAGACCTAACTGTAGTTACTACTACAAGAGATCCACTCAGTTTCAACTCAAATGTTATTCCCAATACTCCTGTTTCCCGAGATGGCTCACTTTGTTACAACTTCAACTATGCACTTTATATCTTCTATCTTTTGTTATAAATATTTGTGAGCATCTTATTTCTTTACCAAATTATAAGTATCTGAAGGATAAGGGTCTCATTTAATAGATATGTACATCTCCCATATCACCTACTACGTGCTCACAGAATGAATTTGATAATAAATATTTCCAGCAATGCTACAATTGCATACTATAATTATTTATATCTGATTGGATATTTATAACTCTATAAAAGTTCTCTTACTTCTACTTAAAACCTTTTATTTTCAAATACTATATTGCTTATTGCTTACATTGGGAAGACTATGTAAAAAAGTTATATAGACTTGACCCCTGATCAAACAGAGCCTATCATTTCATCTGATATCACTGACTAACATCCCTACTCCTAAGCTATTATGATTGTGCCTTAAAGTTCTGGGCATTTGTGATTCCTAAATGTCATCAGCCACCACTGGTCTCCAACTTGGCACCGCTCAAGGAGTCCGAATACTTGGATTTAAACCCAATTCTACAAGCTGACTTCACTTAGCTGTCACTTTCTAACTGTGAGCTCAAGTTACCTCTTCCATCAAAAGTTATTTTACCTCCCTCATGGAGTTGTTTTAAGAGCCAATGAGATGGTTCTTAAAGATTCTAAAAGATAGATTCTAAAGTATATAAATGGGTAATATAAACCTGTGTCTCGATATAAATGTGTAAATTTATTCACCCTCTTTTTTAAAGTTATATACCAGGTGGGGCAGAGCAAAGGATCCTTAGGGATCATCTAGTACAGTGTACACTCGGAAACATGACAAAATGAAAAGCACAACAGTGGTGGCTGAAAAGGAATTGGGATGATGAAGACCCATCCTCCTCAGGCCTCTTAGAACACTGCTGCTTCCAGGGAGGGCCTAAGTTTGAAAAGCTTCCCTGAGATTATACTGTTTTGTTACTGAATATGGACCCAATTAAAGTGCCCTGGATCCCAGTCCAATGCTCTTTCTATGTAAGCAAGCAGAGAGACTTCATTTTTAGCAGTTTTTTTAGATTACTGAACATTATGAGAACTATAACTTTTTTGAACATTTTTAAACTGAGAAAACAATTTCTTAACAAAATGTAAATAATATTTCCAGACTAAGAAAAATTACTCAAACTGTCAATAATCAATTCTATACTGATAGCTAAAGCTCAAAAACCTAATATGTGGATTTCATTTTAGCCATCAAATTTCAAATCTATCCTCACTAGATCTTTCCACAAGGGCTTCCTAGAAAAAAACCTGGTAACAAGTTCATGAGCAGCATATTGTAAAAAGGCTACTAAAATAAGAGATTATGTCTTTAGCCAAAGTTTGTCATAAACAGAAAATGAAACATAGTGGTCTAAAACTAGTAGAAAAGCAAGTCTCAAACTAAGGCTCTCATCTCAACTTGCCCTTCACAGGGAGTGGTTCAGATCAGCTGAATAAAATGTAGGTGTTCAACAAACAGAAGAAGCAACTTCGAGGGTCCTGTAACATAACAGTTTTGAGATTTTTATTCTAAAGAGAAAACTGATCTACTGAAGAATTTTAAGCAGAAACATGCTATGAACAAATCTGCATTTATTAGAGACCACTAAAGCAAACAGGATGAAGAATGAATCAGAAAGACAAGTCCAGAGTCAGGGAGACTGGTTACAGGACTGCGGCTGGAGAAATAAAGAAAGCTAGCACTGAAGACTGGAGCAGAAGTACTAAAGCAGCAGAGGCATCAAAGAGGCCAATCAAAAGACCTCTCTTTCTGACTACAGGCAGGGGGTTAAGAGAAAAGAAAAAGACAAGGATGACTCCCAAGTTCCTGGCTTGGACAACCTAAGAGTACAGCAGCACCGTTATCCAGATGGGCAATCAAAGGAATACCTGGCAACGTGAGAGAAATGTGGAACTTAAGTCACCAGCGGACATTAAGGATTCCATTGGAAATGCCAGTATTTAAGGGACAATGATCTTAACTAGTAAAGGGTGCTAAAACCCAAGTCTCCAGCCTGTCCACCAGGAATAGTATCCTGGAAACAAGGTTCCAAGAAGGAAATGTTAATGGTGTCTCACTCTCCAGAGAGAATTCACTGAATGCAGATAATAGGAGATATTTAGTAAGAGCTATTAGTAAGATATTAGATTTACTAAGGAGATATTTAGGTAAGAGCAGTTCAATGGAGTTGTAAAGAGCAAAAGCCAGACTGCAGTAGATTGAGAAAGAAGCGGGAACTAAGAAAGTAAAAGACACCAAGTATTTTTTCTAGATATTGAGGTGAGCTCTTAGATATTTAATTTGCTTACTTCCCCCCCTTTCTCTTTGATAAGAAATTTATAAATCTGAAATTTATTCTATTACCTTTAGGCTACCCTATGGTGATTACGGAACAGTACCAAAAACAACTGTTGAAATGAATGAACTCTCACTATCTCCAGTAGACATTTCCTGCTTACTTTCTAAAATATCAACCAATCAACATCATCAGCAGGCTACTTCAACCACACAGTTTGTTGACAAGTTCCCATAGACATTTAATGATGCTCAAATACAAAATGACTTTGAGGAAAATGTTTCTTCATCTGAGTGTACATTCAGTCTAAATATAGTGATGCAAAATGTGACTGACAGACAGATTTAAATCTGATTTGAAAAGTTTAGCATAATACATGAGGTTTATCCAATGGACCGTATATCAGAAATGTGACAATTTAAGCAAAAACAAATTTGGATTGAACATGTGGGAAATTAATGTTGAGTCAAAACATCCTTTCACTATTACCTACTGATTCTGTAGGTCACCCTTGGTGTCTTCTATATTACTGTGGTCCTCACAGCAGATTTAGCCATATAATCTAATCTCTTGTAAAATAAATACTTAGTTCACTTAGCCTTTTCAAAATCAAAAGATCAAGACAATTCCATGATACATGAGAAATTAGACAAATACTACCCACCATGAAATAGATAAATGAAGCATAACCTTCAAAATTAGGATTATCAACAATATAATCCCAAACACTGTATTGTCTGTGAGCATAAATAAAAGATTCTTTTTTCAGTTACTAACTAGGATGCAAAACTTAAAATTGAAATAATTTTGGCTCAAAATCTAATTCTACTGCATAATAGTACCTCTTCCAGTTACACATTTTTTTTCCACTTAGAAGACTCAAACAATATTTGTTGAATAAACAGGCTTATTTTTGTAATCTCAGTAAAACTGAAGTCAAAAACTCAGTTCTACTCTTAAACTATGACATTAAGCAAAATACCCATACTAATCATTCTAAAATGAGCCAATTCTCAAGCATCCACTTAGAAGACAGAATCCATCTATTTATTCTCCTCCTTTCAGATAGTTTTCACTGGGGCATTAAAACGTTTTTTTAAAAATGAACATTCCAGATCTCGAAACATTTCTTTCACCTAACGCAGTGGTGAGGCCAGAGGATGAGTTGGAGCTGGACAGGTGAAGAGTGGAGAGAAAGAATAGCATGTGAACAACCTAAAGCTAAGCCAGTTCAGCAACTGAAAGAATTCAAAGTAGGGGGAGCAAAGTGAGTGATGAGGTGGGCAGAGATCAGAACACTCAGAGCCCCTAGAGTCCAGGTGAGGGATCTAAGATTTAAAAAAAAATAAGGATACAGACGAAAGTCAAATCTACATAACTTTAGCAATTCTGATAACCGTTTGGCTCGACACTGAAATGACCAATCTCAAAAAAATCTCTCCTTCTTATTGGTGTGGGGCACTCCTACTCTTACATTAACTCAGTTGTTTTGGGTGCTTAAAAAGCATGACATTTTGAAACATCGCAGACTTTGAAATGAGGCAATTTAGCAAACTTTCATGAATTTACCAGGTTAAAATGACTTTCCTAACCTTAATTCAGTACTTCATCTAAAGAATAGTATTTTAATATTCTGTAGATGAAGCTGAATTAATCTAATCATAAACAATCTACCTATCAAGGAAAGAAAGATGCACAAACTACTTAAAACTACTTAAAGGAACACTGAGAAAATTAAATGAAATTTCATGCTGGAAAGACAGGTAAGACTTCTAATACTTTCTAAAACAACTGGAAATGACCTGTGAATTATACACAAATTTGGATTGAAGATGATAATCAATATTAAGTTATAGAGGATCACACAGCCATGCAAGTTGGCAGCTGCTGAAATTGAATCCAATAGAGTCAAAGCTATTGAAATCCAATAGAGTCAAAGGGCAAAAGTGCAAGCAAATTTCAAAATGTGTGCACTGTTAACATTGTCCTGCAACCATGACATCAAAAGATGTATCTATACTTTGGGAAGTGATTGACTTGAAGCTGATTCTTTTTATTTTTTTTTTATTTATTTTTTTTTTTTTATTGCAGTAACATTGGTTTATAACATTGCAAAAATTTCAGGTGTACATCATTGTACTTCTATTTCTGCATGGACTACATCATGTTCACCACCAAAATACTAATTACAACCCATCACCACACACATGTAACGAATTATCCCTTTCACCCTCCACCCTCTCCCCTTCCCCTCTGGTAACCACCAATCCAATCTCTGTCCCTATGTGTTTGTTTATTGTTGTTATTATCTACTACTTAATGAAGGGAATCATACGGTATTTGGCCTTCTCCCTCTGACTTATTTCACTTTGCATTATACCCTCAATGTCCATCCATGTTGTCACAAATGGCTGGATTTCGTCGTTTCTTATGGCTGAGTAGTATTCCATTGTGTATATATACCACAGCTTCTTTATCCATTCGTCCCTTGATGGGCACTTAGGTTGTGAAGCTGATTCTTAACCCCAACACATTTAAGTTAGGTCTCAAAATTTAAACAAAGACAGAACGCTACAACTGATCAAGAATGTGGCCTGAGGCCCACTTTTTGAAGTTTTACACTGACTCTGCCTTTCTCTTTATCAATTTATTAATATACTGACACTTCTTGTTGTGAAATTAACTAAAAGATGAAGACACTGTTATTTATTAAAATCCCACCTTAAGAATCAACTCATTGACATGTTTATATTAAACCTAAACTGCACGCTAACTTGACCACTGATCATTTCTTGATTTTGAGTAGTAGTAATAACTTGTAAGAAGCTTTGCGCTGAGGCTAGGATTGGTTTTCTGGACTAGAGTTTGCTCCAAGGGAATGTCTATAGAAGATCTTAGATGATGAAGATATCATACCATTTCTTAAAAAAAAAAAAAAACGGCCTCCTAAAAATTGCATATCTGTAAAGAAAAAGGAGAGAGTGGATGTTTTTGAGTTACCTGCTATATTTTCTACACTTATGATAACTGGTAACCAAAACTTGGATCTTAAAAAACGTAGATAAATAGGGGCGGGCCCAGTGGTGCAAGCGGTTAAGCGTACACGCTCCGCTTCGGTGGCCCGGGGTTCGTGGGTTCGGATCCCGGGCAACCACCGATGCACAGCTTGTCATGTCATGCTGTGGCGGTATCCAATATAAGGTAGAGGAAGATGGGCACAGATGTTAGCTCAGGGCTGATCTTCCTCACACACACACAAAAAAGATAAACAATTCACTTTGACCGGTAATTACAATTTACCAAAAACTTCCAAGGCAAATGATAACTGCATTTCAAGAGATAAATGACATACCCTCAGTCTTCCTGCCATTAGGTTCTCTCTCTGCTACTGATCCTGTAACAGTGTCACCAGAATTAGTCTTTCCCCTTTCCTTGACCATGTCACTCTCCTGCCCATGAAATTTTTATCCTGATGGTAAGATTAATGTAAATTCTTTAGCATATTTCTGTCTTTTCATAATAGGACCCCAACATCCTTTTCCATCTGTCTCCCATGAAAACACTCCACAATACATACAGTCTGTGTTCCAGTTACATGAGAAGCACTTGTATTTGTTATACCTGAAATACCCTTCCAACTTTCCCTACTTCTAAGAAAAGGTAAGCTACCTTCAAGCTCTCCTACATTCATTCAAATACACATTTTTTCCTACAAAGTTTTCCCCCAATACTCCAAACCCACCCTGTTAGAAATAATCCCTATCCTTTGCCTTTAATCAGAACATTTTAAAAAACTTATCAGAGTATAACTTTTGGGAAAACTGTGTGTACACGTATACCAACCCCACCAGATCCTAAAGGCTTTGAGAGTAGAAACTGCACCGTGATTCACCTTTACCTTCCAAGTGCCTAAAACTTGATAGATAGTCAATGTTTGTTGGCTGAAATGAGAGAAAGGCACACCAAATGAAAACAGTGAGTAATCAATTCAGGAGAATCACACAACTTCAAAATGTCCCAAATTTAACTCATCAAAACCCCTCCCATCCACATGCATACACAAATACTTCTTTTCCTATGTTTGCTATCTTAATAAATGGTACCCTCACCAATCCAGCTGCCCAAACTTGAAGCTTGGGAATTATCCTTCTTTCTTCTATTGCAATATCCTAATATCTAATTAATCACCAAGTTCTGCTGACCTCTCACCTTCCCTCAAATCTTTTCACTTCTTTCCATCTACTAATCCAAGCCACCCTCATCACAGCTGGAATCCTAAAACAACCATCTCACTGGTCTCCCTGCTTCTAATTTTCCCTGTTCCTTTCCAAACCATTCCTCACTTCAGTCAATCATCTAAGGTACAATTCTGCCTCATCCATTTAAAAGAGCTAAAATGGAAAGTCTAACTCCAATAGGGATTATAAGCTCTGCATGACTGGCCCCTTGCTCTCCTCTATGGTCATATTTCTTGCTATCCCCCCAGCCAGATGGAACTGAGAGCTTCCCTGAATAGGCCATACTCTCTTGTTCCCAGCTGGGCTCACTCTTACTAACCCTAACTAATCCTTCAGATCCCAAGATCAGACACCAATTCCTCAAAGACAGCCACCAGAGTAACAGTTGTTACAGGTCAGGTCCCCGTTTCTCCCACTACACACTGTACTTCCCAAATACAATGCTGGTCACATCAGACTTAAATGTTGCTCTCCTCTCCTTATCTATAAGCTCCAGGAAGGAAGAGTCTATGTCTGTCTGGATTAACAGAGCATTCCCTGTACTGAGGATAAATGCCTAGCATACGGAAAATGTTGGTCTAATACAGGACAACTGCCAGCTTGTCAACTCTTCTAAAGCCAGCATTTTTCAAATTGTGGGTCACAAGCCAATAGTGGGTCATGAAATTAATACAGTAGGTCACAACCAGCACTTAAAAAAAAATGAAATGCAACAGAAAATATTACAAGTAGTAAGGGTAAGCATTGTTTGTTCACTTGCTGAGACAGGGTTTCTGCTTCTCCACATAAAATGTAGTTCTTACTTGGGTGTGGTCAAAAAAATTTGAAAAGCACCGCACTGCTCCTTCTCTTTTCGCCCTCCTCCTTTATAAGAAAGTCTTTTTTTAAGATACAGATAAGCAAATAAAAAATAGAAAAAATAGTACTCAACCACAAAATTCTTTAGCAAAAAGCTATTCCTAACTTGAGCATTTCCAATAAGAACAATCTGCTTTCTGATTTCTCATTATGCCTTAAACTTATTTGATTTTCATTTCAATTACTTACAAATACAAGACACCCTAGGTGACAGTATATATAGTACGTTCATCCTTTTTTTTTTTTTTTTTTTTTTTAAAGATTTTATTTATTCATTTTTTCCCCCCAAAGCCCCAGTAGATAGTTGTATGTCATAGGTTCACATCCTTCTAGTTGCTGTACGTGGGACTCGGCCTCGCGTTGGACGGAGAAGTGGTGCCTCGGGGCGCTCCCGGGATCCGAACCCGGGCCGCCAGCATCAGAGCGCACGCACTTAACTGCTAAGCCACGGAGCCGGCCCCGTTCATCCTTTTTTTAAATCTCTCCTGCCATATTCTAATATTCTCAAAAAACTAATCTTTGAGTAGATGATGTATAGGTTAATTCTGTACCGTAAGCCTTGCTTCTAATACTACTCTCTGAAATTCATGCACTTGGCTTTCTCTTTATCCAGTCTATCTATATAGCCATTAAAAAATTCTATCACTGCTTTTTTCTTTTCTTTCTTTGGTAAACCTTAGAAGTAAGGTTTAAAACAGTTAACACAATGAGCACACACTGCAGCAAGCACTATCCTAAGCATCTGATAAAGAGAATTCTCATTTATTCCTCACCACAATCCCATAAGGTGGGTACTACTACAGGTGAGGAAGCTGAGACAAAAAGTGATTGGCCCAAGGTTCACAGTTAATAATGGCAGGTCTGGGATCTGAACTTGACTATTCTGACTCCAAAACCAATTCTCTTATAACCACTCACCTTTTTTCAGTAGTTTTAATTTTACTCTCGCTCTCTCAACTAAATTACTCCTAACTACCTTTTTGGGCATTTATTAAAAAAAAGATCTGTATCTAAAAACAAATGATATTCAAATTGTTCAGAAGAGGCTTAACACTTCAATTAATATTTATTCTCTTAAACCATTTTTGAGAATTGAGCAATGAAAATTTCCCATTAAAATTTTAGAAGTAAACTACCACCCATTACATGAAAAAACCATCTGCAAAATTCAATGTTTTAAAATTTTACACTTGGTGTAATTTAAGTTTCAGTTTGCCCACTGATTTTTCTCTGATGTTTGCCACACTAAAAAAATTCAACTTCAGAAATTCTCAGAGGAGGAAACCCTAAAATCTCAAAAAACACACAAAAGAAGCATGTCTTATTTTGCCATTAATTGTTGGGTGTATGAATTGGCAGAATAACTCCTGAACTGTTTCTGTAAATATACCGGGAAGAAGTATTTTACACTCCCACTTATATCTGCAACATTCTTCCTACTCTTTTTTTCCTTTCCTATTTACCACTCAATGTCCCTAACAAACACCACTAGGCACTAATTTTCAACTTCTTGTTTCAATTTTCCCCCCTTTTTATAGAACAGACTAAGGAGAAGGTAGAAAAGCAAAGCATAAAACAGAGAAAATAACGCCAAAAGGCAACCAAGGCAGAAACCCTTTCCTCCTTCCCCATCCATCATCCAGTCACTGGACATGCCAATACATTTCTTACCTCTGCAACAGAACATGAACTCCTGCTGGAAAAGGGCACCCGTACTGTAACACATACAAAATTTACAACTTAACAAAAGTCACTTTATCTCACTATCAACCACAGATAGCCTTCTTGAAGTCCTATAAATGAACTTACAAAATCTTGAGAATAACAATTGCCCGAGTACAAGGCACTTGGTAAAATGCTCTGCGATTTAACAGTGAGGTCAGCAATACCTCACTGGATCAAGGAGCCATAACTGAAAAACTCCAGAAGCAGAACTCTATAATGCAAACATTCATGCCTAAAAAATAAAATTAAAACAATATCATAAGTTTAAGAGCTGAAAAAAGAAATGGCCTCCACCAAAAATAATCTGGTTATTGATGATAAACCACTAAGACACAATGGTTTTGAGAAAGTAAAACTGACATTTAAAAAATTCTTGCCACTTCTCTATTGTATACATTAATCTAGCTGTCAAAACAAAATCTAGCAGTCAAATAGCGGTATATTTTATATACTATCTATCCTGTGCCTTTGAAATGAAAAACGGGTGTAAAATCCAAGCCAATTCTGACACATGAGTACACAGCAGGGCCACAAAACTGTACCAAGACCAAGAAGGATCTTTACCCTACCTAATATGCCAGATCCTAAAGCTGTCACCCATCTTTCCAGAGCCTGTTCCTCTGGTGCATATGGCATTAAGTTTTTACAAAGCAGTGACAGAGCGTGTCCAGTGAGCAATGAAGGCAACATGTCATCTTCAACATTCCCATCCCTCAGGTTATTACTAGAAATAGATTCAAGAAATATTTCCAGGACTTGCCTGTTAACATTTCTGCTCAATAATTTTACCAAAAAATTTTTATAAATGGCTTTCATGATCTTTTTCTGGGAGGAGGAGGGGGTAGGATAGAAAGTCATGTGATTTATCAAATAGTTTTGACCTAACCATACCAAGTTAAATAAAATTTTCAATGGATCAAGTGCAAAGATTGAAACAGGAACACAAAGACGCAAAAGCTAAAAAATAAGTCTCCTCCTCTCCATTCCAACACAGAACTTGAACTTAATTCAAGTTATTTGAATCAACCCGGAAATTTTTTCAGAAGAATCTTTGGGTATTAAGTCATTTTTATTCTGCC
This sequence comes from Ceratotherium simum simum, assembly GCF_057802395.1. NCBI lineage: Eukaryota > Metazoa > Chordata > Mammalia > Perissodactyla > Rhinocerotidae > Ceratotherium > Ceratotherium simum. The sequence goes on from NC_141924.1 coordinate 9,482,352, forward strand.
TCAGTGGCTAATCGTAGAAATCAGAAGTTGGGATTTAAACGCTAATTTGTTTTGTAATGCTTTGGCATGTCAACCCAACTGGATTTCAGTTTTCTTTCCTATAAAACTGGCACATGTAAACACTCTTAGTAGGTACACTTACACTAATAAAATTGCAAGCCTCAATCATTAAAAAAAAAAAGTTTCTGGAGTCCAGAGTTTTGGGATCATTTTGACCAGTTCTAGGTAAAATTCACAATCAAGTACCAACGAACAAATTACTTTCACATTTCACATATCCAAAAGTCAAAATATAGAAATCACAAGTCTGAAATTTAAAGTTTTAAAAAGCGAAGTGTCTCCGTTAAAAGTTGCCTGCAAACGTATACTACACACTGCAGGACGCAAAAAAAAAAAAAAAGTAATGGTGCCCAACTTGAAGTACGTTCACAGGGGGACAGTATTTTCTTTATATCCAGCCTCCCACACAAAAAACCCAGCCTGGCTAGGAGTAAAAATTGGATACCAAATCATTTCTGGAGTAGAATCTTAATGGGGGGTGGGGGGGATCAACCCTCACTACAAAATACAGAAAAAGGTAACTAATGCTAAGATAAATTCTTAGTACTAAGATTGAGTTAATCTCAATGTTGAGGGCTTGTTTTATAAAAACTCACTCGATACATTTAGGACTCATAATTATCCAAAGATATTTCAAGTAGCAAAACAGTTTTTGTGTCTTAGACAGGTGAGACACTACCAAAAGGAGTTAGCTAAAGTTACCAAGTACACAGATCAAATATGGAGAACACAGGAGTGCACCAGAAGAGAGGTGTTCGAACATTTCAGGCCTTGTATTACTCCAAGACTAAGGAGCTCAGATCAGAAGTCATCAAAAGAATGCACATAAAGTTTTCTCTACAATATCCCAACTCACTGGCTAACTCAAATGTAAAAACCAATTACCACATTACACAGAAACTAAAGAGCAAAAACTACCACATTACATAAAAACTAAAGAAATAACACAAATCTACAGGTGAAAATGTGTCTACAGGTGATCTAAAAATTCTTCTGAATGACATCTGAGTAAGTGCAAAGAAATACAATACTCGATATGTGTATGAATTCTGAGAAAAAAAGACAGGTTAAAAAAAAAAATCCCTGAAGACTAGAGAAACTTCAAGGAATAAGGACAGATCAAAGTTCACGCATTGCCAATGTGACAAGCCTGAAGCAGGGGAACTCTGCAAAACTCCTCAATTTTTGCAGGTTATCTTAAACTCACGATACATCTTTCTTTGTAAGAGCAAAGAATCCAAAGCATTTGCCATAGCCTTACATTTTCACCCTTTGAAGCGAAGCCTACTTAGAAACATGCTTAGGAAGTTTTCTACAAACTCAAAGGGTACATTTAACTCCATTATGCATTCTCACTGGCAGATGGAGGGATGACGCTGAGCCCGTTCTCGGGAGTTAAAGAGATGCTCCGTAGTAAGGGGGAACATCTTGTGGACTGTCAGATAGCCAGCCATTCTTTCTCTTCATTATCCTGGCACCTCAAACAACTATGACAGCAAAAGAGAAGGTCGGGGACCATCAGGATAGCACCAAACTAACTGTAACAAGAGGACGATGGGAGGAAGTCTCCCAGACCTTCTCCTGACAAAAGGCTAGTCCACAACTTTGTGAAGCAAAGAATTCGTAGAGCCTTTTTAAACTGAAATCTTGATCTCCAAATACGTTTAAAAGCGTAAAAAAACAAAAACACAAATAGAAACCTAATGCATATTTTAAACTTTTGTATGATCAGCTCATGTTTGCAGTTCATGATTGGGGCTCTTTCAACTTCTAATCTTGATTTCCAAGTACATAACTCCACAAAATCGATTATATTTTTCCTGCGCCCCCCCAAAGAAAGTGACAACAAACTGCAAAGAAAATGCCTCTGCTCTCTCCCACCCTAAAAACCCAGAGTTTCAGACATTTTGGTCTCATACCAAAGAAATGGGAGATGTAAAATGAACTGCGCTCCATATTGATTCTTAAAGCAAATAAGAAGATTAAAAAAAAGAAAAAAAAGCTAGGAACGGTAGGTAAAATAATTCAAATCAAATTTCAGTTTTGACGTTAAAACTCACGTCAAACCTGAAATCCTGCATCTCACACACACAAATAAACAAAACCAAGATTTTTTACACACTCATACTCAACAGAAAATCTCGTGCAAAGAAGAGAAAATCTTGAAAAGGAAGAGTGGAAAGTACAGAAAACAGAATAAGTGCAATCAAAGAGAAAGGATTGGCAATTTCTCATTTATCAACAAATTAAAAGTCAAGTTGCATAAAAAACCCTTACACGCAAATGCATTGGCATTTCCAAAATTAAATTCCATGGGAGCAACAATAAAGGCCATTTCTACAGCACCATTCAAGAACTCTAATTCCAGAACACACATCGATATGACATAGTGTTGCAACCAGTGTATTAGGAAGCAAAGAAAATGGTTGGGCTACTGGACGTCTTTGACCAGCTCATTCAAACACCTTTAAAATTAATCAAGAGGCAGAGAACTAGGAAGAGAGAGAAAGGAAGAAAATCTGGAAGAAGAAAAGTGCACCGAGCAGCAAAGATTCAGGGGGATGTGGAGGGCCAGGGCTCCCGAGACTAACCTGTGCCATCGCTGGCCGACGCCGAGAGGGCCGGAGATGAGAGTTTAGGCCGCTTGGCTGAAGGCGGCCCCGGTTCCACCACATTCTCGGCCATTTTTAATTCTTTCGGAGATACAGGCGAGGAAAACGAGAATCCTCGGGCAATCTCTTCTTCAGGCCGGGGTCCCCGCCCCGCTCCTTGGGGTGGGCTTGGGGGGCTCCGCCGGCCCCCGATGGGGGTGGGGGAAGTTCCTTTTTCTCTTCGCCGGGTCGCGCTGGCCGAAGAGGGATGCGGACTCGATAGAAAGGTAGGGGCAAGTGCGAGGGGCCGGGCCTGGCCCAGGCCCGGAGGAGGGTACAGGAACACAAATCCGCCGAGCGCGGCCGCTGCGGCGAATTCCCGAGAACTCGCGGCTCTAGAGGCGCAGTCCCCGGCCCGCCACGGCCGGCCCCTGCCCAGCCGAGGTCTCTCGGAGCTCCGCCGCCGCCATCAGCCTCTTCCTCCTCGGCGCTGTCCTCCTCCTTCTCATCGCCACAAGGAGGCGGGGGCGAAAAGGGGGGAGAGGAGGAGGCGACGAGAGACACTCACCTCCTCCCGGTGCCCCCTCCCGGACCTGCGCCCCCACCCTCCGAGCCTTCCTCCTGCCGCCGCGCTCCGCGCCGCCGCCGCACCGGCCCCTAATGACCGCACAGAGCTCGCCCGAGCCGAGAGCCAGGCTGGCGCCGCCGCCTCACATCGCGCGGCGGGCGGCGGAGGCGCGGCGAGGACGCCGGGCGCGGAGCTCGCCGGCCCAGAGGGCCGAGGGGGCCGGGCCGAGCAGCGCCGCCCGCCCGCGCCGACGCCGAGCCCACCGAGGAGGCCCCGCTCCGGCGGGCGGCGCAGGCGGCCTCCTCTCCCGCGGAAAATAAATAAATACGGCCGCCGCTACGGCCCCCACCCCCGGCGGCCAGGTGCCGGGAGCGCCCGCCCCCCGGGGCTCCGCTCGGGGCCGCCCTCGGCGGCAGGCGAAGGCGCCGCGGGGCGCGGGGTTATGTAATGGTCCCCCCTAGGCGTCGACGCCGGCCCGGCTCCCAGGCCGCGGTGGGGGTGTGTGCGGACGGGAGGGGGCTGGGGGTCGCTCAGCCCGTGCGCCCCGGGCCCCCTGCCACTGTCTCGGCCCCTGCCGCCTCTCTCCGGCCCGGCTCCCCTCCGCACTCTCGCTCTCGCAGTTCGCACTCAGCCCGGCGTCCCGCTTGCCCACTCTGGCCCGCTCGCTCTCGCCCTCTCTCCCCCCCAGCCTAGCACACAAACAAGATGGCGGCTGTTGTTTCTTCCCTCTGCCGAATCCTCCTTACAGGCTAGCGGTAGCAGCGGCGGCCGGAAATGAGCCAAGGGGGGGTGAAAAGAAGGGGAGGGGTTGGGCCTCCGGAGGGAGGCGGCGAGGGGGCGGGGCCTGAGCCCGAGCCGCTCACACAATGGGGGAAGAGGACCCGGGGGCGGGGCCAGCTCCAATCACGGGATCCGCCCAAGGCCCCAACGCGGTTGGCGCTTCCGCAAACTCCCCCGGCGTCACCCGGTGGCTCCCTTTAAAGGGGAGGATTTGAAGGGGGGGTCGGGGGTGGACTTGCATCTATTTTCAGTCGGTGGACACTTACGGGGGAAGGTGCCTGGGTTGGGTCTCCGCGTAGGCGACCGGTGGGAACCGCGGGGTGACGGAGCTCGGGGGCGACGCCGGGGAAGGCGCCAGGTCACCGCGCAGGTGGCCGAATGAGAGCGCCGTGGGGATGGCCCTGCGTCCCGGGCCCTTGGGCGGCCGGTCGTGCGAACCCCGGTTGAATCCAGCGGGCAGAGGGTACCCCGCCGCCCCGTGTTCCGGGCCAGAGACCCAGTGCGTCCTCTCTCCATCGTTTTCCGAAAGGGAACGGTTCACGTCCAAAAATCACGCTGATTACGAGTTGTTTCCCTTTTCTCTGAATTTTACAATTTTTTGACAGTGAGCATATATTATTTTGATAATCAGAAAACGAAAACCACAGCAGTGGGAAGATGTTTTAGCACCAGACCTAAATTCGTTTCTTGCCCACCACGGGTCCACATGCCTCTATCAGATAGCCCTCTCACCAAAGGAGCCTGGAATTATTTTTCTGAACACGGCTGGGACCTGAGGACATTTTAGGGTATTTCTTTTCACCCACCGGCAACAGACCAGCTTAATAAAAGACCACGTTTAGGCAGCGCCTTAAAGATAATGTAATTATGGAAAAAAGCGAAAACGTAATGTGCTAAAGGTAATGTAAGGATGGAAAAAAGCAAAAATGTAACGATGGAGAAAAACACTTGAATATAAATAAAGTGCAATGTGTGTGACAACACGGTTTTGCAGAGGAGAGCCTCGCAGCATGCTTTCACATTCCTACACATTACAGGATTCCGCTGTGTTTGGCCTTGGGTAAACTGCTACTTGAGGAGGTGGCAAGGTTGTTGGTGTTCCCCAAGGAAACCCCCAATCCAGTATCTATGGAGATAGTTAAAAGCTTTTTAACATATTTCAAATCTCATGCTCCTTAGTTAGTGTTTGCTTATTATCGTTTACTTTGGTTTTTGTTGTTGGCTTTTTAAATGAATGATGAGAATAAGAACCTAGGAGCGAAAATCTTAATGAAGCAACTCAGGTTGCCAACAAAGAGGAATTCTGTCGTGTGATGTTCAGGCCTAATTCACCCAAACTGCAGTAAAAAAAAAAAAAAGCAAGCAAATTGAAAAGGACAGTACCTCCTTATCTTAGAGTTGTTAGAGGATGGATTCAACAAGTAAGGCTAAGGTCAAAACTGGCCTTCAGGAATGATTCGATTATTTTTAATAGTTTATACTCACATTCACAGTAAAGAGGACAGAGGAAAGAAATGTGAACAACATCTGGAAACTTGGCCCGTCATTTCCGTGTGGAAATTTGCTCACCCGATTGTGTGAAGAGTTTCTGAACTTTGGGACAAGATTTGCTTAGTTTTGCAGAGGATCCAGCTTGAGTCTAAGCAGCATTCAAACATACTCAGCTGGCTTAGCCAAAATTACTGTGGGACTAGGTACAGGAGGCCTCTGGAAGATCTGAGGAACCTCTCGTGGGAAAATTCTGCAAAGAGGAGTCAGGGGCCATGGACCTACCCAGAAATGAAGGCTCCGCTGTAGACTGGGAATTCTGATGCATGGGGCTCCTTCCTGGCATCCGCTCCTCTGGGTCTTTACCTGGGACCCTAAAGTCAGCCATGTTGGAGGTGGCTGGAGAAACAAGGATCACACAAATGCAATCAAGATGAGACTTCAGACGGTTTCAAAAAAGCAGAATTGAATCAGCCTGGATTGTATCTACCCTAATCAAATGAAAATTTAATCAGTTGTGGAGTGCTATGTGTAGATTAAGAGTGTGTTCATGAAGAAGGAATTGTCTTCCAGCAGCTGCTGGGTAGGGGAGGGTGGGAGAGGGAAACGCAGGAGACAGCAGAGACTGGCAGGTAAGAGCAGAGGCACTAAAGTCAGCCAGGACTGGGTTTAAGTTCTGGCTCTGTCACTTAGCAGCTGTGCAACTTGGGCAGTCTCCTCATTTGTAAAATAGATTTCTTGATTAGACCTACTTTATTGTTGTGAAGATTAAACACGATAATTTATGAATAATGCTTATCACAGTGCCTGGCACATAGTAAGCACTCAATACACCTTAGCTGTTTCTAGTCATTCATTCTGAAAAGGAAAGGATCTTCCCTAACTCGAAGAGTTGCTGGGAGAATGAAAATGAGATTACCGCATGTAAGGTGTTTGGCAGTGCCAGGGGCCTGGCACATGCTACCGGGCTACCACACTGACTTCTCCACAGTCAGAAGGAAATGTCTCACAGGGTCATCCAACTCCCTTTAGGATGTTCTCTGTTCACCTTGAAACCTTCTGATGATTAACCCAGCTTCCCAGGTGCCTTGATTGCCAAAGAGGAGACCCCTAGATAGTGGGCACAAGACTAGGAGGAGAAAAATATTAATTACTCCAGGGCAAATCTATCAGTTGCATCTGGTCAAGATACTGCCATATGATCCATAGGTATGGTAGCCTTAGTTCATCCCTACCCCCTTACCCCAGGATCTACACCTTTTGTTTTGTGCCCCTTATTCCTATGACTAGTCCCACTGGCCCCCTAGTTGTCCAGCTGGAAACCTGGGTGCCATCCATGAATCCACATAGGCCTCTCTCTTCCTTCTTTGTCACACCCAATCATCAAGTCCTATGGACTCTACTTCCTGAATTATCTTCCAAATCAAATGGATGTTGACCTATGTGCAAGTATTACCCATTCACAAAAATTAAATTAAAAAGGGCTCTTGTAGGTGTGGCCTCAACAAAGTTTTTCTAAAGCACTTGTCATCAGGGAAGAATGGTTCATGAACTTGGGTTACTCCTGCAAATGTGAACGTGGACAGAGTTGTGAAAGTGGTTGCACATCCATTACAAGGAATTATTGATTTATATACTCTTCTAAACTGTTGTCAGCATTTGCAAGAGTGCATTTTTTTTAAGACTTTATTTATTTATTTATTTTCCCCCCAAAGCCCCAGTGGATAGTTGTATGTCATAGTTGCACATCCTTCTAGTTGCTGTATGTGGGACGTGGCCTCGGCATAGCCAGAGAAGTAGTGTGTTGGTGCGTGCCCGGGATCCGAACCGAGGCCGCCAGCACCAGAGCGTGAGCACTCAACCGCTAAGCCATGGTGCCGGCCCAAGAGTGCATTTTTATTTACATCACACATTTAATAATATCTGTTCTTGAAAAAAATGTGAATAGCCAATATTGGCGAGGATGTGGAGAATTGGTGCTTTCATGCACTGTTAGTGGGAATAGAGCATGGTACAAACTTTTAGGTTTATACTAAACGTTTGTAGACTTTGAAAATCCCAGTATCTCTAGGGTGTATTCTACAAGTGCACAGAGATGTATTTGAGAATGTTCCCTGCAGCATTGTAATAGTCCCTCCCTCACTCAAAAAAAGGGTAAACAAACCAACAGCCCATGGTGAAGGGTTTAACATAAAATTTACTATCATAACCATTTTAAAGTGCACAGTTTAGTGGCATTAAGTACGTTCACACTGTTGTCCAACCATCATCACTATCCATCTCCAAAAGTTTTTCATCTTCCCATCTGAAAATCTGTACCCATTAAACAATAACTCTCCATTCTTCTCAGCCCCTGACAGCCACCATTCTACTTTCTGTCCCTGTGAATTTGACTATTCTAGGGACCTTTTATGTTATACGTATTTTACCACAATTTATAAAAAAAAATTTTTAAATGGTTAAAATGGTAAGTTTTATGTTATATATATTTTACCACAATAAAAAACAAAACAAAGAAATAGCTTTACAATAATGGGATATTATACAGTCTTTTAGAAATGAGTAGGTAGATATGTACTACCATAGAAAGATATCCATATATTGCTAAAGACAAAAAGAATATTATAGAACAGCAGGTATAGAATGGCTCTATTTTTATAAATACAGTTAATAATAGTAATGGGTAGAAGCTGAGAGAATATGCACCAAACTGTTAACAGCATCGAGGTAAGAGAAGTGTTATGGGGAGCTTTCATTCTACATTATAAATTTTTGTGGTGTGTGAAATCAGAACTCAAAAGCATTTTTGAAAAAACCTTCAGTGGTTCCTCTTTGCTGTTAGGGTAAAGTGTCACGTGCAAGAAATGGCCCTTGCCTACCTATCTCATTTCTCTCAACTTCTCTCCTTGCAGCCAAGTGGAATTATTTCCATTCTGCTCGTGTTGTGCTTTCTCTGTCCTCGAGACAGTCACACATATTCCTTCTTCTGAAACACTCATCACTCCCACCCTTGTACCCGCCTAATTCCCCATCACCCTTCAGGTTTCAGCTTATGCGTCCCTTTTTCTCTAAAGCCCTCTCTGATGCCCCCTGAGTCCTGGTTACAGACTCCTCCTATTCCCTCCCATGGCAAGCATCCTGTACTTCTAACAGCCCCACATTTCACACTGTGTTATAGTCCTTGTCGGTCTTTCCCTGTGACGGCAGGAAGGGTGACCATGTAGTCCATCTCTCCCTAGCTCCTAACTCAGGACCTGATGCATAGTTGGAATTCAACTCAAACTTCTTGAACAAATGAATGGATATCATTGATTTGTGAATCTACTCTGGGTGGGTGCTCATCCTCATCTATTCTACTGCAGCAACAAGGGCTTTCTGGCCTTGAAAAGGACATGGTCTATCTTACCTGTCCATCAAGGCACCAGGCCGTCTCCCTCTCTCCTGGAATCTTATATATCTTGACCCAGATTCTTTATAATTACAACACAAGGAGAATAAGTGTTTATATTCATTAATGATCTGGGGAACTGGGGTTCTAAAGCAAGTAAAATGTTCTTCATGAGACCCCAAATTGAGGCAAAGGGAAGGCTTGAACTCGGGTCTTCCAACATCACATACAGGCCTCTTACCACTGAACCCTTAGGGCAGGAAGCAGATCTTATGCTTCCTCACATCTCTGGCACCTAGTACAAGAACTGCCACAGAATTCATAGCCAATGAGTGTTTGTCAAATGAATGAATGAAGGAAGGAAGGAAGAAGGAAGTTCTATACATAAACACACACTCATAAAATATGCTCACAATATCTTTTCTATAAAATTAAAACAGGCAGTGCCAAAGCCACAGAAGCAGCCACAGAACTTGTAACTTCCCATGTTGTTAGGCATGGTGACCCACCATGAGGACTGAAGTGGACTAGCAGAGCCTAAGGTAACCAAGAAACTTGTGTTTTTTATACCCTGACCCAACCTTTACTGAGCATCTTCTCTGTGGCTGTGTAGTGTGGATTCCAAGATGGAGAAGACACTATTCCTGTCCTCTGGGCACACCATCTAGTTGGCGAGAAACTCAGAGAGAGAGTTACCAGACAGAGTGATGGAGGCTCTCTCAGGGCAAACAAGGATGGATAATTCGTGAGGGAAAGCACTTGTCACCGTGGCACCTGAATGCTACTCACCAAGGCTGGAGAACATGCTAATGAGAGCGCCCAGGCAGGAGAAGCTACTGAAAAAAGGGGCCCAGCGAGGGCACAAAGGACCATATGTGCCATGCTGGGAAGTTTGGGCTGAGACCGAAGTCCTGCTTTTTGTTTGGAATTTGTGGTCATTTGATCTATAAATTAGCACATCTGTACAGTAATTTGGTGGAATATTAAAATATGTTAGTAGTATTGTAAATAAAAATCTGATTGACCTCAAAATAAGAAAAACCACGACCTAAAATTTCATCCTTTATATTCTAAAAGAGTGCTCCAAAGAATGGCAAAAGAGACAGATATGCAAATAAGATGTTTTCGATGCCTTGTACCCCTAAGCTGATGGGAACTATCGCCACAATGTGTGGGCCTATCAGACTGTGACTCTACCTAAAGGATCTCAAAATAGCTCTGCTCTGCTCTCTGCGGCAGGCAAGCGTCTGCTCTATTCGGCAGTAGCTCATTCTTTACTATTGTTGCTATGTGACAAACTATTGGCTCTCAGTGTTAATCCAAGCCCGCCAGAGAAGGAGGGCGGGCAGAGGGCTTTGGGAGAAGCATCTTTCCTAGAATCGAATGTAACAAATGTTTCCTGAGCATTTCTTAGGTACCTCCACAGTACCTGGCCCTGAAGATACAGATATTCAGTTCAGATATAAATGTTCAGTGAACATTTATTGAACAGCTCTTATATGGGAGGCACTGTGCTGGGCTCCAGGGATACAAAGATAAATAAAATTCACATGGTTTCTGCCCTGGGTTGCTCACTATCTAGTGGGAGAGAGTCTTGTAAACAGAAGACTATAATCTAATATACAAGGTGCAAGGATAGAGGCTTGGGTGCTATATGGACCCTCAGACGGGGTGCTTTGGATGAGTTCAGCTTTGGACATGGTGATGTGCTTGTGTGACACCCATGTGGAGATCTCCCATGCGCAGCTGGACATACAGGTCTGTAGGGAAATCAGACTCGGCCCTTGCCCTGGAGGGTCTTGCTATCAAGTGAAAGAGATAGAAATGTAAATAAAATAGGTCAATTACAATACTCTGTAGTGAATGCTAACACAGGTTCACACAAAGATGATGGTACAACTATCTTGGCCTGGAAGTTTTGATGTCCCTCTAGGAGACAGCCTAGGAACTGCATCTTGAATGATTCAGAGTGGTTATCCAGCTAAAAGGAAAAAAAAAGGAGAGGCCTACATAAAATAACTGAACAACTCTTTGGCTCTGCAGTCCAGGCACAGTTTAGGGGAGAGTGCCCAGAGCTGGCATAGCAAACACCATAAAGCCCAGAACCTGGACAATGGACACCAATGATGTGGCTTACGGGGAGCTGAATGTATGGCATCACCTGGTGACATAAGATGTTTTGTGGTGTTGAGGTCATTAGAGGCATGCAAGGCAGCAAATCCTCTATTCCACACTCTGCCAACCTGACAACATCTCATTCCACAGGACTTCAATTGCAGAAACACAGCTGGAATACCTGCCTTGTCTTCCTACCTGCAGCCTCATTGCAGGTTTATTCTTTGCACTACTTCTTTGACTCATCTTGGCATAAATCAAAGTCAGAGCAATTTCAAGTCAAGTCCAAATCAATAATCTCACACATCCTTAAACCTTAATTAAATTCTGTGCCTTGACCCAGCTCAGCTTTCCAGGTCAGGGAAACAGACTCTACAAAGGCCTGATGAAGTCACTGTGGCTGCAGCTACAAGTGTGTAGAACAAGTGGTAGGAGATTCGTGAAGTCATTTATTAATTTATCAAAAATGTTTTGAATTGGCACCTCATGTGGCAAAGGGTTAATTTATTTAATCCACAGAGCTTTTGCAAATGGATAAGAAAAAAAAATAGAAAAGAAATTGGGCAAAAAAACCTCCCAAAACAACAAACAGTTGTGGTTGACAAACCCTAAAGGGACCCCCAATAATTCCCACCTCTTGGTGTCCATGCTTCTGTGTGATCCTCTCTGCCTGAATCTGGGCAGAATCTGTGACTTGCTTCTAACCAATAGAATATGGCAAAGGTGGTGACATGCCACTCCCAGATCATGTTGTGTTGTGTAAGGCTCCATCCTAGCTGATTGTATCAAGAGATTCTCCTTGCTGGCTTGATGAAGTAAGCAGCCACCTTGAGGAAACTCACATGGCAAGGAACTGTGGGTGGTCTCTAGGAACTGCAAGAGGCCAACAGCCAACAGTAACAAAAAACCAGGACCTTTAGTCATGCAGCTACAAGGAAATGAATTCTGCCAACCATCTGAATGAGCTTGGAAGCAGATTCTTCCCCATTTGAGCCTCCAGATGAAAATGCAGCCCAATCAATACCTTGATTGCAGCTCTGGGAAACCCTGAGCAAAGAACCTGGCTGAGCTATGCATGGACTTCTGACCCACTTAACTGTGAGATAATAAATGTATGTATTGTTTTAAGCCACTAAATTTGTGGTAACTTGTTATGTAGCAATAGAAAATGAATACAACAGATCAGGAAAGGAAATACAAATGTGACTTCTTTAAAAAAAAAAAATACAAATGTATGTTTAAATAGGTAATATATTAACATGGTTTAACAATTTAAAAGGTATATTTTTTCTCCTACTCTTGTCCCCCAGTCACCTGATGCCCCACCCCAGTGACAGTTTTTGTTGCCAGTCTCTTGCATATGCTTCCAGAGCTAATCAGTGCATATATGAGCAAACAAATTTACATTTCTTTATATTTTCTTTAAATTTTTTTCTTTTTATTTAAATGATGTTATATATATGCTCTTCTGAATCTTTTTTGTTGTTTTTTTTTAAATTGTGAAATACACATATATGTATAGTTTAAAGACAAAGCCAACACTTGTGTAACCATCATCCAGTCCATGAAATAAAATATAGCCTGTATCCTAGCAGCCCTGTCTCTGGCTGTGTGGCCTCTCCTATCATATACCCTTTGCTTCTCTGAAGACAGAACCACTACACTGACTTCAGTCATTATCATTACCTTGCCTGCTTAATATAGTTTTTTATCCTATGTATGCATCCTCAGACACTGTACAGTAGTTTATTTTCACCTCTTTTTGATCTTTTTATAAAGGGAGTCATACTCTTCTTTTGTGACTTATTTATCTCAACATTATTTTTATGCAACCCAGCCATGTTGATGCATGAAGCTGTGATTGGTTCATTTTATTGCTGTATGGTTTTCCACTGTATTAATAAACCACAATTTATTTTTCCACTCTACTATGAATGGACATTTAAGGTTTTCCATCTTTGTTCTGTTAGAAACAGTTCTGGTCTAAACATTCATTCCCATAACACCTGGTGCACATGGGCAAGGCTTTCTTAAGGAGTATAGATATCAAGAGTGGACTTTCTGGGATATAGGGCATTCATAGCTTCAGTTTTTCTGAGGAGTTTACCAGTTTACACTCTGGCCAGCAGTGTTTGAGAGTTCCTATTGCTCCACTTCATTGGCAACATCTGGTATTGTTTTTTTTTTTAAAGATTTTATTTATTTATTTTTCCCCCAAAGCCCCAGTAGATAGTTGTATGTCATAGCTGTACATCCTTCTAGTTGCTGTATGTGGGATGCGGCCTCAGCACGGCCAGAGAAGCAGTGACTCGGTGCGCACCCGGGATCCGAACCCGGGCCGCCAGCAGCGGAGCGCACGCACTTAACCGCTAAGCCACTGGGCCGGCCCGATCTGGTATTGTTAAATTCCTTCATTTTAACCATGCCAGTGGGCATGGAGTGCTGTCTTTGTGTGACTTGAATTTGTATTTCTGTTAATGTCCATTTGGATTTCTTCTTTTGTGAAGTGCCAGTTCAAGGTTTTGTTCAGTTTTTCATTGGTTTGTTTGTTTTTGTCTGATTGATATAATTTGTAATTTCCCACTTTGTCATTTGTCCTTTAACTTTGTGAATGGATCTTGAGTATATGATAAGATGCTCACCCTCAACTATAAAAAGAGATGACAAAACGACGATGGCATTCCTTTTGTCACTCTCAGAAAGATCAAGGCGTTTGATAAAACTGTGTTGGCAAGCATGTGAAGAACGTATAGTAGTACCTAATGGATGGGTGTGTAAATCGGCGAACTTCTGTGGAGATCAGTTTGGCATATCTAACACACTATGAAATGCATGTACGATTTGACTCAGTCATGTCATTTCTAGGAATTTATCCTATGGATATATTTATTTATGTGTGAAATGACATGTTCAAGGATATTCAGGTAACATTGTTTATAACAGCAAAAGGTTGAAAACAACTTAAATACCCAGTGGCTGAGGACTGGTTAAATAATTAATGATACATCTTTATAAAGAAACACTAATGTAGATTAAAAAAAAAAAAAAATCCAGGGCCAGCCCCTGTGGCCTAGTGATTAAGTTTGGTGTGCTCTGCTTCAATGGCCTGGGTTTGGTTCCCAGGTGTGGACCTACACCACTTGTCTGTCAGTGGCCATGCTGTGGCGGCAAATCACATACAAAAAGAGGAAGATTGGCAACAGATGTTACCTCAGGGTGAATCTTCCTCAGCAAAAAAAATCTGTTTTATATAGGCTGAAAAGGAGTATCTTCCAAGATACTTGTTAAGTGAGAAAATAGACAAGTGCAGAATACTGTGTATAACATGCTACCACATCCGCAGTATAAACGCATATATGGTTTTATTTGCGTAGAATATCTTGGAAAGATCCTCAAGAAAATAGGTAATAGTGGGTAGTAGGGGAATCAGGTGGAGAGAGACTTATTTTTTACTGTATGTCCCTTTGCACCTTTTGGATTTTCTACTAGGTGCATGTGTCATCTATTAAGAGTAAATTAAATAATTAAAAAATGTATTGAGCTCCTATTATGGGCCAGGCCTGTGCTAAATCCTAGAGCAACGGTGGTGAACAAAACAGAGACTTTGCCTTATGAGCTCCTGGTCTAGTGACAGGAGAGTCACTAGAACCATCATTTTGGTGACATGTGATGAGTGTTATCATAGAGGACATTGAGGCACTTTGGAGGAAAGTGACACATGGCAGGGACAGCTAACGGAGTCTTGGAGGCGGGTAGGGTGCCTGACGTTTACGTGGGGAACAGAGAGAAGAGGGAGCCAGCCTGTGGAGACCAGAGGCCCCAGCAGGGGAAACAGCATTTGTGGAGGGAGAGCAGAGCTCTGTCCATTTGAGGAACTGAAAGAAGTTCAGCTCAGCCGGAAGTTGACATGAGCTGGGTTGGTTTTCAGAAAAAGCCACACTAGAAATATGGAGAAAGGATCAAAAGGGGGCAAGAATGGAGTGGAGAAGACTAGTTAGGAAGCTTCTGTAGTCATCAGACAATAGAGGACAGCAGGCTGGATTAAGAGAGTGGCAGTGGGGACAGAAAGGATGGGACAGATTCAAGAGATATTGAGAATGTAGTATCTACAGACTTAGAGGTTGAATGACAGGTGAAGGAGAGAGAGGATCTTATAACAGTAAAGGCTAATATCTGGTAAGGATTTACCATGTGGTAGCACCTGGCCAGCACTTGATTGATTCTATCATTCCCTTCCTTTCAGTGATCCGGGGAGGTAGGTACTGCCAACAGGGGAGTCTACAGATTTTAAAGTCTCAGGACATTAAGGAACTTGCTTGAGGTCATATAGGTACTATGTGGCAGAGCCAGCACTGGAAGCCATTCATCTGGCTGCCAAGTTCATGCTCTTAACCCATCTTTAAGGATGACTCCCGGATGTCAGGTTTGGGCAACTGAGTGGTTGATGATGCTATTTATTGAGAGAAAACACAAGAAAGGAGGAAGGTTTGAGGAGGAAAGGCATTTGACTCCTTGAGTTTAAGGTCCTTGCAAGACACCCAAGTAGGTAAGTACAGTAGGCAGTGTTTTTTGTTTTTGTTTTTTTGGTGAGGAAGATCTGCCCTAAGCTAACATCCGTTGCCAATCCTCCTCTTTTTTCTGAGGAAGATTGGCCCTGGGCTAACACCCACGCTCATTTTCCTCTACTTATATATGCGGTGCCTGCCACAGCATGGCTTGATAAGCGGTGCGTAGGTCCACACCTGGGATCCGAACCTGCGAACCCCAGGCCACCAAAGTGGAGCGTGCGAAGTTAACCACTACGCCACCAGGCGGGCCCCCGGTAGGCAGTTTTATATGTAAAACTAGAGAAAGTCCTGGGCTGGAAATTTGGGCCTCATCAGCGTACAAATAGTGCCTGAGGTTCAAGGAATGGTTAAAACTAGACTATGGCGAACTAAGTAGGAGCAAAGAGGAGCCAATACAGTTTTTTAGCAGGGAAGTCACATGACCAAATCTTGTTTCTGGGGGGATAACTCTGAAGCAATGTGGAAGATTGGCTGATTTGGAGAGACAGGTAATAGAAAATCCAACACATGCATTCATGCTTTCATTTAGTCATCTTCCAAGCATCACCAAACTCTTTGTGCCAGGGACCACCCAGCCCAGGAAACACAGAGACAAACCAGACCCTGTCCTTGACCTCATGCAACTCCGGGGCCAGGAAGGAGTGAGGTTAGTGAGGCTTGTGCCACGAGAGGGGTAGGTGGGCACAGGGTGCTGTGGGAGGACAGAGGAGGGAGAGGAGATCTAAATCCACCTTGGGTGGGCAGGGTGTTCCTTGATAGAAGATGTGGCTGGTAGTAAGTCTTGACAAACAAGTGACTCCTAGATGAGTAATGGGCAGAGCATTGCAGGCAGAGCTGGCAGTGTGGGTGAAGGTACTGCTAACTTAAAATGATGCATTCAGTAACTGCAAGGGGTTTAGTGAGACTGGGGCAATGGGTACATGTGTGGGGAAGGGAGATAGATAGGGTGGAGATCTGGTTAAGCTCCTGAAAAGCTGGGTGTGCTTAAACAAGGAGTTTGCATTTTACCCTGAGAATAGTGGTGAGTCTTTGGAGGTAAGCAGGGAGCTAATGTGATTAGGTTTGTCCTTTAGAAAGTTCCCTGTGGCTGCAATGCGGAGAATGGGCAAGAGGAGGCCAGATGACAAGCAAGGAGGGTAGCTAGGAGGATGTTGCCACAAGATTGGGGAAAGAATGGTTGCAGTGATCCAGATAGAAATGATAAGGACCTGAACTGAGGTGTAATTACTACAGCTTTCTCTAAGTTAGGCTGCATAGCGAACAACTTTAAAATCTCATGGCATATGGCAACATATACTTGATTTTTGCTCATATAATATGAAGGTTGTAGGTTGGCTATCCCTCTGCTAGATTCAGCTGCACCTATCTTTTCATTCTGGAACCCAGGTTGAAGGAACAGCCACTATCTGGGACATGTTGTTCTCATAGTAGAGGGCTGGAGCAAAAGTACCCCAGCCAAGCCACATACTTGCATTTAAAGCTCTACTTGAATGTGACAAAGGTCACATACATTCACATCCCATTGGCCCAAGTATATTATGTGGCAAAATCCAAAGTCAATAGGCCAGGGAAACATGTTAAAGTTGGAGGGAATAAACCCTCCAACCTTGGAGGGCTTGTGGGATTGTTGGAGGGATTGTGAATGTATAAGATAGTTTATAGCAACCTGTCATTAAGGACAGAAAGGAAAAATAGATTAGAATCTTGCGATTTGGTGGAATTTGATTGGATGTTGGGGATGTGCCAAGGATTACCTCAGGCGGTTAAATTGAAGGTGGTACCACTCAACAAGAAAAGGGATACAGGAAGAAGAAGCTTGTAGTAGATGATGCCGAGCATCAAATCTGCCTTCTTGTAATAATGGTACCCTGGTTTTGCTTCTAGGGAACTATTTTTTCCCCACTCTCAGCCATTATGCTTTGGGTGAAACTTTTTCCAATCCTTACCAAGGGTAGAGCATGTGACCTAGTCCTAAGCCAATAAGAACATTCTGTACTCTTGAACACAATAATTGGTTCAAGACATGTACATAGCCAGCCAATCAGAGCCAGTGAGCCTCCATTTTAGGTCTTTAATTTGCTGACTTGAATGAGAAAAGTGACTTGAATGAGAAAGGTCAGAGCTATGGCAGCATGAGGGGAACAGAACCTAGGAATCTAGGAATGGAGTCAGCACAGAGAAAGCAGAGCAGGGAGGAGATATGAGACTGGTTCCTGGTGACATCACCTGAACTTTGACCAAGACATATGTGGAGTAATCTCAGGGAAATACTAAATCTAAGCATCTGAAACCCAGAGGAAAAAGCTAGAGAAAGAGTGGTTCATGGAGGTAAGAATAGTCCAAGCAAGAGCTAATAAGAGGTTGAAATAAATCAGTGGCTTTGGAAATGGATAGAAACACTGAACAAGAAACATGTTTGAAGACCATGGAATTTGTTGGCTCACAACATATGGAGGCTAGTGGAGAGAAAGGTGAAGATGATGACATGTCAGTATGTAGCTAGGAATATTAGTGAAAGTATTGAGATCAAGAGTACAGGGCCGGCCCCATGGCTTAGCGGTTAGGTGCACACGCTCTGCTGCTGGCAGCCTGGGTTCGGATCCCCGGCGCACACCGACGCCGGCCGCTTCTCCGGCCATGCTGAGGCTGCGTCCCACATACAGTAAGTAGAAGGATGTGCAACTATGACATACAGCTATCTACTGGGGCTTTGGGGAAAAAAAAAAAGGGGGAGGATTGGCAATAGATGTTAGCTCAGAGCCGGTCTTCCTCAGCAAAAAGAGGAGGATTAGCATGGATGTTAGCTCAGGGCTGATCTTCCTCACACAAAAAAAAGAAAAGAGTACAGAAAGTGGGGCGTACTTGAGGGTCAAAGAATAGGTTCCATTTGGAACAAGTTAAATTTGAGGTGCCTATTGCAGACCAAAATACTGATATGGAACATGATAAATAGGTCAAAAATGGAGATGTAGACTTGGAAAATGTCAGCATATAGTTAAGAATTGAAGCTAAGGGGTAAATGAGCTTTTCCAGAGAAAGCTGATAAAGTTGGAATGGAAGAAGGTCATGGAACTTGTAGAACTACATCATTTAAGGAGCTGGCAATGAATGTGGAGCAATGAAAAGACTTAGAGGCATGGTCATGGAGAAAGGAAGGGTGAAGAGCTGCCGAAGCAAAGGAATTAGGGAGTCTCCAGAAGTAGAGGGTCTTTCTTAACACCTCCTCTCCCATGCACTCTACATTCAATCCATTGACAGATGTGATCAATTCTATTTTAAGAATACATCTCAAATCCATCCACTTAAGTCCATCCCCACTCCCAGCGTGTGGTCTAAGCCACTATTTCACCGTATTACAAGACTTTTTCACTGGCCTTCCTGCTTCTACTCTTGCCCCCATTCAAATCCATTCTCTACACAAAAGTCAGAGTGATCTTTAAAAAAAGTAAATCGAATCATGTCACTCCACTGCTCCAAGTCCTCCAATGGCTTCCCATTGCACTTAGGCTGAAGCCTGTAGATGATAGGGAACCATTGGAGGGCTTTAAGTAGGGGAACGACACAATCAAATTTTTTAGAATTTGGAAAGCATTTTGAAAAGTTACTCTAATAGCTGGGTAGAGGGTAGAGAGAAGAGGAGCAGAGAGTACAGTGAGGAAGCTGTTACAAGGTAAAAGAAAATGAGAGGGGATGGATTTGAGATATATTTAGGTAGTTGAATCTATAAGGTTGGTGGTTGACTGGCTGGCTCCATGTGGGGTTGAGGTTTCCAATGAGGGGGTAATAGTGCTATTAACCAGTAAAAGGAGACAGGGAGAGGAGGCAGTGTTGCATCCAGGCAGCTGTACACTGCAGAGGCAAACTGGTACAGCTTAAAATTCAAGGTCACTCATCTCCCTGGGCCTTCAACAATGCTGAGGACATTACTGAGCATCTCTGGTCAGCTCTCTCTATCCTGCTGTCCATAAGACTATTGCTAATCTTTTTGCTGAACTATGCACTTCCTTGCCTTCCTTTTTCACTCTTAGTAGATGGCCTCGCTTTCCACCTCACAGAGCAAAGATAAGGCATCACAACGCAACACATCACATCCCTGCTACCAAATCCACCCACCCCTATGCCTCTGGTGCCTATCCCTTCTTCTGGTTTCAATAGTATGGGAGAATGAACCACACCCTCCCCAGATTAGAGGAGAAACTTGGAGATCAGAGATCTAGTTCCGCATGGTGCCATCCATCCCTGGTAGCTCAGATGGAGGCATTTTCATGTCATCATTTTTATGAAAAAATCCCCAGGAGGAAAGCAAATGCATTGTTGGGACAAAAAGCCCAGCGAATCTTTATCATCTTACAGGGAACAAGGCAAAATCATATCAACAGGGAGAAATTGTGTCTTTCATCTGACTAGACAGTGCGGAGTTGGAAGAAAATGAATTCTATGGTGATATGGTGAGTTTCCCTTTAGTAATTGAGGATCAAAACAGCTATAGCCACTACTAAAACAGACAGATCAAACTGAAGAGGAAATGCCTAAGATTTTACACCTCTGTAAGAGTCCAGAGCTCCCTCCCTGCCCCAATCTTCTTGGAAAGCAGGAGACATCCAAGCAGAGGAAGGTTCCACTGACAGCCAGCTGGAATGTGATGTCAGAAGGGAGATGGACTGGGACTGCTCTCACACCACAAGTGATGGGGAGTCTCAAGGGGCAGAGGTGGGGCTCAAAGTGAGGAAGGGCTTAGGGAGGAGGCTGGCAGAAGAACCAGAGGAGAAGTGAGGGAAGGGAATTAGGAAGGACCCGTATGCCAGACAGAGGAGGCCTTCGCTCCTCCTCTGTCTCATTTTCTGGGCCCTCCTCCCCTGCCTTTAAACTGCTGAGCTCCCCAAGGCTCAGCCCTTGGCCCTTTAATACCACACGCTATCCCTGGGCAGGCTTTCAGTGTCATCTCTACATGTGTGCAGCAAATGTGCATTGAATGAGTCGTGAATAAATGAAGGTGAAGATTTCTGGAGCAAGATGATGTTATGGGCTCATTTGTGTCCCCTTCAAATTCATAAAGTCCCAACGCCCAGTATCTCAGAATGTAGCTATATCTGGAGATAAGATCTCTACAGAGGTGACTAAGTTAAAATAAGGCCATTACAGTGGGGCCTTAATCCACTATGACTGGTTGCCTCATAAGAAGAGGAAGAGACACCAAGGATTTGTGCACACAGAGAAAAGACCATGTGAGGACAGAGGGAGAATGTGGCTGTGATATTGTGATATAAGAAATATATTTTTGGTCTTTTTATCCCTAGTTGATGGCACAGAGTTCCTAAAATCCTTGTAATTTCCTGAGTGATGGGGGTAAGAGGAGCGTCTTTTGTTATTCATAATAAGCCCCTTTCAAGCATACCTGAATTTATGGTAATGAGGTGACTCTTGGTGGGCCCCCTAGATAGCTTCAGTTTGGGGGCCCCTTGCCAGAGGAACCAACCATGTGATTCGAGGAACTTTCAACCCCATCACCACCACCCCCACTTCTGGGGAGGAGACAGGGGCTGGAGATTGAGTTAATCACCAATGGCCAATTATTTAATCAATCATGCCTCCATAAAAACCCTGAATGATGGTGTCTGGAGAGCTTCCGGGTTGGTGAGCACATCAATGTGCTGGGAGGGTAGCACACTTGGAGAGGGCATGGAAGCTTTGAACCCCTCCCCCCACATCCTGCCCTATGCATCTCTTCAATTTGCCTGTTCCTGAGATGTAGCCTTTATAATAGAGAGATAATAGTAAGTATTGTTCCTTCCTGAGTGAGCCATTCTAACAAATTCTTGAACCTGAGAAGGGGGTTGTGGGAACCCCCAATTTACAGCCTCTGTCAGAAGTACAGGAGGCCTGGGAATTTTGATTGGCGTGTGAAGCGGGGGGCAGTCTTGTGGGGACTGCCACTAACTCTGGGTAGTTAGTGTCAGAGTTGAATTGAATCATTGGACACCCAGTCGGTGTCCAGAGAGTTGGAGAATTGGTTGTTGGTGTGGGAAAAACCCATACATGTGGTGGTGTAAACAGTTCAGAGCGGCCACCGGCAAGCCAAGGAGAGGGGTCTCACCAGAAACCAAACCAGCTGACACCTTGATCTTGGACTTCTAGACTCCAGAACCGAGAAAATAAATTTCTGTTGTTTAAGCAACCCAGCCTGTGGTATTTTTTTACTGCAGCCCTAGTAAATTAACACAGACAACAGAGCCCTTGGGACAGAGGGACTTGTAGAAGGACCATGCACCGATGGCAGCAGACAGTTGGATATGTGGGTCTCAACCTCAGGGTGAGGTCTGGCTGGATAAAAAGATTCTGGATTGTTGGGTAAAGTGTATCAGAGTCTGTTATCTCTGTCTCCAATGAAGACTGTGGAAAGTGGGAAGAAAGAAAATCAATCATCACCCCCTTATATTCGGTCTGGGGGGACACTGTTGGTTGACTTCCCAGTGTTCATGTCCCCTTCTTCCTTCCTACCAGAACCTCAGTTTTGTTCAGGTGTTTGCCCCTTCCCCATGCAGCCCATGAGAATCTTGGGAATCTGACCCCATTCCCAGCTTTGGCATTTGATCTTGTTTAGTTTGAGCCAACATGGCAAACTCATTCCTTTTGCCAGTAATTAGTTCCAGATTTTAAGCTTAAGCTAATCATCTCAAGTCATATCTCTGGTCACTGTCATTGTTCTAGGGGTTGGCAGAGACTGTAGGTAGCCCTCAATATCCCTTCCTCCCTTAGAACTCTCAATTTTTAGCTAGGCATTTGCAACCCTCCCCATAAAGACTGTATTTTCCAGCACCATTTACAGTTAGGTGTGGTCATAAGTTTTGACCAATCAGTTGTAGATATAGTTGGTGAAGGCAAATTCTGGAAAATATCCTTAAAGGAGATGTTTTTATTATCTATTACTGCATAAAAAATCACCCCAAAGCTAAGTGGTTGGAAACAAGAAACATTTGTTTCTTGAAGTTTCCATAGGTTAGGAATCCAGGAGAAACTTAGCTGACTTAGCTGGGTGGTTCTTTTTTGTGAGGCTGCAATCAAGGTGTCACTTGGGGTTGTAGTTATCTTAAGGGATGATTTGCATCTGAGCTCACTCACGTGGCTATTGGCTGGCCTGGAAAGATCTATTCCCAAATTCACTCACATGGGGCTCTGTGCAGGAGAGCCTCACAACATGGCAGCTGGATTCCTCCAGAGCAGACCATCCAAGAGAAAGTGAAAGAAAGCACCCAAGACAGAACCACCATCTTTTTATGAACTAATCTTGGAAGTGACATCCTACCACTTCTCCTGTATTCCATTCCTTAGAAGCGAATAAATAAGTCCAGCCCACACTCAGGGAGAGGGAGTTACATAAAGATGTGAATACTGGGAGGCAGGGATAACTGGGTGCCATTATAGAGGCTGCCACCACAGGGAGAATGTGTTCACCTCTTTACCTTTTCTTTCTGCCTGCTGACTAGAAAACGGAGATGGTGGCTGGAATTCAAGCAGCCATATTGCATGAGGTGATCTTGGAAGTGGAGGGTGTAAAAGGCACAGCAAAAGGATAGAAGGAGCCAGGGTCCCTACAATATGGAGAGCCATTCCCTCCATGGGCTGTGTGTTTCTCAGCTTTTACTTAGAGAAAGAAAAACTCTTATCTTGTTTAAGCCATTGTTATTTTGGATTTTCCATTCCTGCCAGCCAAACCTAATCCTAAGTAATAAAGGTTCTCTTAGTGTGGCCCTGGGAACTACTCCAATTAATAAAAGGGCTGATTTCTTATTATTTTCATGCTTTAGATATGATAATTACAAGGATTTGCTTTTGATGTATGTTCATTGAAATCACTTTCAGTCTCTTGCCCTCGCCTTTAAACTCAGCCCCAAACTGTTCTGTGTTCCCTCATCCTCTCTCCCCTTTCAGCTATTTTCCCAGTAAGAGATAAAGACTTGAACGTATTTGTAGAACGTGGAGAAGAAACTGGCATAGAAGAAGAAATTAAAAATCCAGAAGGGAGTCAGGAATGACTGGAAAAAAATGCCCTAGAGCGGGATCAGCAAACTACAGCTGCCTGTTTTTGTAAATAAAATTTTATTGGAACACAGCCCCGCCCATTCGTTTACCTATTGTCCATGGCTGCTTTCTTGCTACAGGAGAAGAAAGGCCAGCAGAGTCTAAAATATTTGCTATCTTGTCCTTTACAGAAAGTTTGCTGACTCCTGGCCTAGAGGAGGCAGAAGGAGGGGAATTGGGAGCATAGAAGGAGTCAAATATGCTGGTGAGGCTGGAGAGATAATAAATAGTTCAAGAGAGTGACCGTGGACCCAAGCCCAGTAGGAAAAGCAGCATGATTACGGTGAGGCTGAGAGAAAGGAGAAAGATGCAGGGGGAAGGAATGGGAGGCTGAACACTTCTGAAAGACAGAGGGAGGGAAGGAGCGGGACAACTTACAGGGGATGATGGACACCAAGATTTCCAAGGTGCTGAGATCCTCATGATGGTGGTGAGAGTTTAGACTGGACCCACGGTCAATCACCAGCGCCATCGGCTCTCTGGCCCCTTTGCCTTCCACTGCCTGCCCCTGCCTGGGGGCTAGACGCTGAGTTCTCGATGAGTGTGACAGAGTGACAGGAGATGGCATGAGAGACTGAGGAATAGTGGTGAACTAGCAAGGAGAGGCTGCAGAGTTAGAGCCCGAGGCTCTGCCCCTGTGGCTGTCGGGACACAGGCAGGTTCGCCAGGTACCAGTGAAAACAAGCTGGTGGAGGGAGTGGGCTGAGTGTCGATGCCGAGGGGCTTTGTTTGCTAGGGAAGGGGGAGCAAGAGGCCAAGGGGAAAAGGCAAGGAGGAGATGTGAAGGGTGAGGGAACTCAAAAGAGTCTAGGATTGAACAAAGCAAAGAAAGCCAGAACCTGGGTTGGATTTCCACAAACTTACTCCAAGATCAATAACATGCAACTATTCCATTTAGAACATTAAAATAATCAGTGGCTAGCTGCTAAGAGTACCTGTAAGAATTAGGATTAGAAAACCTCAAGACAAACACAAGAATTTATTTCTTTCTCCAGTAAAAGTCGAGGGTAGGTCGTCCAGGGCTTGTATTAGGGACTCCAGCCGGTATCAGGGACCCAGTCTCCTTCTACCCTCTAGCTCTACCTTGTGCATCCTCCTTTCCCAAGTGATCTCTGCTCCAAGACTCAGCAGCCATCACGTTTCCATTCCAGCCAGGAGAAGGGAGATATGGAAGAAGGAGGTACGCCCCTCCCTGTAAGGACCCTCCCCAGAAGCTGCACCTGCCATTATATGTCTCATTGGCCAGAACTTGGCTACACCTTCCTGCAAGGCAGCCTTGGAAACATAGATTTCATTCTGAGTGGCCATGTGCACACCTACGTTTTACAGACCAAGTGGAGAACATATAATAGAAACAAATACTTTTCTCTGCCACATTCCACTTGTATATCTATGTATATACAAAGGATGACCATGCATCCCAATTTGCATGGGATAGTCCCAGTTTACACTATGATTCCATATAATTATTAATAGCATTCCTTTTCACTCAAAAGTGAAAAATAGGAAAAAATTTCTCAAAAAGTTAAACATAGAATTACTATATGATCCAGTAATTCTACTCCTAGGTACATACCCAAGGGACTTGAAAGCAGAGACTAGAGCAGATGCTTGTACACCAATATTTGTACCAGCATTATTCATAAAAGCCAAAGGGTGGAAACAACCAAGTGTCCATCAACAGATGAATGGGTAAACAAAATGTAGAATATACATACAATGGAAAATTATTCAGCCATAAAAAGGAATTAAGTGCTGACACATGCTACAATTTGGATGAACCTTGAAGACATCATGCTAAGTGAAATAAGCCAGTCACAAAAGGACAAATACTGTATGGTTCCACTTATATGAGGTACGTAAAGGAGTCCAAGTCAAAGAGACAGAAAGTAGAATGGTGGTTACCACAGGCTGAGGGGAAGGGGAATGGAGAGTTATTGTTTAATAGGTACAGAATTTCTATTTGGAATTATGAAACAGTTCTGGAAATGGATGGTGGTGATGGTAGCACAACAATGTGAATGTACTTAATGCCACTGAACACTTAAAAATGATTAAAGTGGTAAATTTTATGTTATGAATATTTTACCACAATAAAAAAAGTGAAGGGGCTGGCCCCATTGCCCAGTGGTTAAGTTTGGTGTGCTCTGCTTCAGCGGCCGAGGTTCAGTTCCCGGGCGCAGACCTACACCACTCATCAGTGGCCATGTTGTGGCGGCAACCCACATACAAAATAGAGGAAGATTGGCAACAGATGTTAGTTCAGGGCTAATCGTCCTCAAGCAAAAAAAGAGGAAGATTGGTGACAGATGTTAGCTCAGGGCAAATCTTCCTCAGCAAAAAAAAAGTGAAAAAAAAAAGTTTGAAGTATTTGCCCATGAGAAAAGAAAGCATATATCTCTCTATAAATACTGACTGTTCAAAGCAGCTTTATTTGTAATAGCCAAAAACTTGAAACAACTCAAATGTACATCAACAGATGAATGGATAAACAAATTGTAGTATATCCATACAATGGAATACTATTCAGCAATTAAAAGGAATAAACTATTGATACACACAACATAGATGAATCTCAAAATAACTATGTTGAGTGAAAGAAGCCAGACAAAAGAGTATATACTGTATTTACATCTAAATTTATTTTTGTATATTTTATAAATTTATTATGTTTTTAAATTATATAATTTATATGTAAATTTATATAAAATTTGTATAAAATTCTAGAAAATGCAAACTAGTGTATAACGACAGAAGTAGATCAGTGGTTGCCTGGTGAGGGGGGTACAGGGAGGAGGGACAGGAGAGAGAGACAAGAGACATAGGAAGCTTTGGAAGGGGTGATAGATATGTTCATTATCTCGATAGTGGTGACAGTTTCATGGTTATGCACATATGTCAAAACTTTTCAATTTGTATACTTCAAATATGTGCATTTTTGTATGTCAATTATACCTAAATAATGCTATTAAAATAAACATGCATGCATACTTAGATTAACATATGAATAAGTAATATTAAAAATAAAGATTTTTTTAAATGTCCTAGTTTGGTTGATAAATTAGATGGTCACCCTATATTTATATCCTTCTTCCCACATATAAACCTTCCCACACTCTCCTGCTCCTCAATAGAGAAACCCCAAAATCCCACTGTGTCCAGCTCAAAGTTGATAACCTCAAAGTTTATAACTATCCCTCAGGTCCAGATGTAGGTACAACCTATAAACTAAAAGACAAACTATCTTTAGATATATAGTAGTGGAGTAGGAACAATATAA
The DNA here is from genome assembly GCF_057802395.1 of Ceratotherium simum simum. Classification (NCBI taxonomy): domain Eukaryota; kingdom Metazoa; phylum Chordata; class Mammalia; order Perissodactyla; family Rhinocerotidae; genus Ceratotherium; species Ceratotherium simum. The sequence continues at coordinate 9,509,269 of NC_141924.1, forward strand.
TTACAATAAAAATGACCATTCTGAAAATAAAAGAATATGAAACACACAGCAGATGTGGTCCACTGCAATCAATAAGGTCCTCTGGGCAGGAACAAGGAAGAGTCCTTTCTCTGGCAGTAGAATTAGTTCCTGAGTGCACCTGTCTAATAGCCCCTAGCTCTGCCCTTTGGGAGGTTCTTCCTTTTTATGATCCCCCATGGACACAGGAGAGGTGGGCATTGGGGGAGATAGCCTATTGGGGCTGCACAGTTTTCAGAGGCTGCTTCCCACTGGTGCAGGTTTTGGAGCCTGGGAATGGCTGCAGGGGTTGTGTCCTCCCAGATTTTTGCAGGCCAAGCTGGTGGTTTATTTGGTAACAAAATTCTTTCAAACACTTAGCAGGCTTCCAGACTATTAGCTTCAGGTGCAAATGACCACAGCCAAAGATCTCACCTAGATATACCTTTTAAGCCTGGGTACTTTGGTCTGCAAATGAGCCTCTTTGCTGAGCCTAATGGCAGCCATCTTCAGTCTCTCTGAAACAGAGGTGGGAAAGCAACATCCTTAATCCCATCTTTGCCTTCAGGCTCATGGCCTCTGGGGGAGAGTTAGTCTTATCTCTTGCTACTGCTCCCAAGCTACTCCTCATAATTCCTGAGGTTTGAAATACTGAAGCAGATCTCCATGTTATGGAACTCATAGACAATTTGGATTGTGCAGGGTATATTCCTTTCCAACTCTGCTGAAGACTGGAGTGCTTTGGCCTGTACCCTCCTCTCCTAGGACTCTTGAAAGCAGCAAACAGCACCCAACACACGCGAAGACTGAATTTTCCCTACTAGTTCTCCAGTATCCCTGCCTTGGTTGATACTTGGCCTCCAAGAGCAGCCGGCACTTGTGACCTATTAGCGTGTTGTGAAGTCAAGTGGGTCACAGCCAACTTTTTTTTTTTCTAATGAGGTAGAATAGAACAGACGATATTGGATGTATGCACTGCAGGGCAGGAATAGAAGCTCTGCTCTGCTAAATTCCCTGCTCAGGCTGCTTCTAGCTCCCTGGTTCACCTTCCTCTGCTAATGGGTAGCTTTCATCTTCAGGCACAAGACAGCATCTGCAGTCCAGGCAGAAATCTGGGGAAAGATGAAGAAGCAGGCAAAGAGTACACCACCAGTCTCTTATTTTCTGTTCCCAGAGGCTGCCATATAACACTTCTACTTATATCCACCAGCAAGAGCTTGGACACATGGCCACATCTAGTGCAAGGAGTGTAAAGGATGTTATTTTTTTTCTGAGTAACCATGTGCCCATCTAAAAGTTATCTTACAATGGGAAAAATGGAGAGAGGACGTTAACTATAAGGCAACTAACAGGATGTGTGTCTGTGTGTGTGTAGATTTGAAAAAAACAATCTTAAATTCAAGGCATCGTGTGTGATAACCAAATATGTCTTTCTGTACTCTCAGAGCTATTCTCACCTCGGAAGAAGTAGACACTGCTCTTGGTCTGCCTTTGACCCATTCCCACCTGCAGTTTCTCCAGACTCCCATCTCTTCAACGACCAGATATGTTGCTTAAACTTAAAACTGTAGTCAAGATTCCTAGGGTCAAATCCAGACCACACCACTTATGAGAAGTATGACTTTTGTTGGAAAGTTATTTTAACTTAGTCTCAGTTTCCTTGGCTGTAGAATGATAGATACCAATAGTATCCACAGCAGAGTATTTTTATGAGGATGAGATATGAATTTGCTTGTAAGCAAGTAGAGTGCCAGGCACATGATAAGCTCTTAATAAATGATAATTCTAATTTATTATTCAATAGCTCCTTGCTGCCCGAAGGCTAAATTTCTTAGCACATGAGAGTCTTGTAGAACGTGTCTGTGGTGCCCTGAGTCAACCCCATTCTCCATCACATGGTCTCTTGTTTATTTATTTTTTAATAATGTTGTTTTCCAATTAAAAAATAATGCAACCCAACAATTCCACCTCTAGGCCTATCTTTTTTTTTTTTTAATAATTTTATTTATTTATTTATTATTCCCCCAAAGCCCCAGTAGATAGTTGTATGTCATAGTTGCACATCCTTCTAGTTGCTGTATGTGGGACATGGCCTTAGCATGGCCGGAGAAGCGGTGCGACGGTGCTCGCCCGGGATCCGGGCCCGGGCCGCCCAGCAGTGGGGCACACGCACTTAACCACTAAGCCACAGGGCCAGCCCTAGGCCTATCTTAAAGAGAGACTCCCATGAGCCCACGAAGGTGCACCTGGTGGTCTGGCATTGTTTGTAATAATAACAAATTTGAAAACAACCATCAATAAGAGAAAATTTAAAAATTAAGGAACAGACAGACTCTGGAATCCTATTTCAAAGATCCAGACTGACTTCCTCTTATACCACCCTCCCTTTGTCCCAGTCTCCAGCCTTCCTGAGGGGTCTCAGACATTCCACTTCTGTTTCTGCTGAGGGACCTCTGCATGAGCTTTTCCCTCAGCTTTTGGTGTGTTCTGTCCGTGACAGATTTCATTTAGATATGGCCTCCTCTAACCCCCTTTCCCAGTCTAAAGGAAACCCCAGCCAATCTCTAGCACATCATTTCGTTCTATTTCTCAATATAGCACTTTCCCCTTATTTATTTATTATTTCTCTGTTTGTCTGTCCATCTGTCTCTCCCAACTGGAAAATAAATGCCGAGAGAGTTGTGCCCATTGGGGCCAGCCCAGTGGCGTAGTGGTTAAGTTTGCGTGGTCTGCTTTGGTGGCCCGGGGTTCACAAGTTTGGATCCCAGGTGCGGACCTATGCACCACTTATCAAGCCATGCTGTGGCGGTGTCCCACGTATAAAGTAGAGGAAGATGGGCATGGATGTTAGCCCCGGGCCAATCTTCATCAGGAAAAAGAGGAGGATTGACAATAGATGTTAGTTCAGGGCTAATCTTCCTCACCAAAGAAAAAAGAGAGTAGTGCCCTTGTCTTATTTGTCATTTTGTCCCCACGGATGAAACCTGAGCCTGCTATATAGTGGGGATTCACTAACTATTTGTTGAATAAATAATATTAGCTACACTTACTGAGTGTTTTCTATTTTCTGGGCATTGTTCTAGATCTTTTATGTATATTAATATATACAGAACCCTTACAACAATTCTATGAGGTATTTATTATTATTATCATATCATTTGACAGATGAGGTATAGAAATTTTCGTTTCCCTAAGGCCAAGGAGCTAATAAGTAGCAGAGCTGAATTTCAACCTTGGGAGTCTGAGTTCCAGAGTCTGTGACCTTAACCCCTACGCAACATTGCCTCTTAAATGTCAAGGGCCAAAACGTAGAGAATGCAGCTAAGGCAGTGCTCAGAGCAAAATTTATAACTATAAATGCCTACATTAAAAAAGAAGAAAGATCTCAAATCAATAGCCTAAACTTCCTCTTTAATAAAATAGAAAAAAAAAGAGCAAATTAAACCCAAAGCAAGAAGATGGAAGGAAATAATAAAGACTAGAGCAGAAATAAATGAACTAAAGAGTAGAGAAACAAAAGAGAAAATCGACAAAACTAAAAGTGGATTCTTAGAAAAGATCAACAAAAGTGATAAACTTTTAGTTAGAGTGAACAAGAAAAAAAGAGAGAAGATTCAAGTTATTAAAATCAGAAATAAAAGAGGGGACATAACTACCAAACTTACAGAAATTAAAAAGATTATAAGAGGATACTATGGGGAGATGATGGTCAAAGGGTACAAGCCTTCAGTTCTAAGATGTATAAGCTCTGGGGATCTAATGTACAGCATGGTGACGACAGCTAATAATACTGTGTTGTTTACTTGAAATTTGCTAAGAGAGTAGATCTTAAGTGTTCTCACCACACACACACACACACACGTAACTACATGATGTGTTAATTAACCTGATTGTGGTAATCACTTCACAAAGTATGTCAAATCATCACGTTGTACACTTTAAATATATGCAACTTTATTTGTCAATTATATCTCAATATAGATGGGAAAAAAGGGAATGGTATGAACAACTGTACTCCAACAAATTAGATAATTTTGACGAAACGGACAAATTCTAGAAAAACACAAATCGGCTAAAACTGATACAAAAAGCAATTGAAAATATGAATAGGCCTATAACACATAAAGACGTTGAATTAATAATTAAAAACTTCCCACAAAGAAAAGTACAGTCCCAGATAGCTTCACTGGTGAATTCTACCAAACATTCAAAGAAGAATTAATACCAATTTTGGTAGATTGAATAATGGCTCCCCAGAGATATCCATGTCCTAATCCACAGAACCTATGAATGTTAATTTATATGGTAAAAGGGATTTTGCAGATGTGATTAAGTTAAGAATCTCGAGATGGGGAGATCATCCTGGATTATCTGAGTGGGCCTGATGTAACTACAAAGGTCCTTATAAGAGGGATGATAGAAGAGACCGAGTTAGAATGCCATGTGAAGAGGGAAGCAGAGTCCAAGAGAGAAGCTACTATTTAGCCGGCTTTGACGATTCAGGAAAGAACCGTGAGCAGCTTCTAGAAGCTGGAAGAGGCAAGGAACAGATTCTTTCCTGGAGCCTCCAGAAGGAACCAGCCCTGCTATACCTTAATTTTAGCCCTTTAGAGTCATTTTGGATTCTCAATCTCCAGAATTGTAAAAGAATAAATTTGTGTTATTTTAAGCCACTAAGTTTGTGGTCATTTGTTACAGCAACAATCGGAAACTAATATGCCAATCTTCCACAAACTCTTCCAAAAACACAGAAGAGGAAGGAACACTTCCCAATCACTGTGTGAGGCCAGTGTTACTCTGATACCAAAACCAGACAAAGACATCACAAGACAAGGAAATTACAGACCAATATCCCTTATGAATTTAGACACAAAAATCCTGAACAAAATACTAGGAAACTGAATCTAACAATATGTAAAAAGGGTTATATACCATGATCAAATGGATTTATCCCAGGAATACAAGTTTGGTTAAACATCTTGTGCAGAAAAGAGTTAACACGTCGAGCTTGAGAATGCTATCCTTAGAAATGCCTGCTTTCGAGGCTGGCCCTCAGCTGGCATCTGGGAACCTGGATTTCAGGACTGGTCAGAGTGGCTCACTGTGCCTACACTGTTTGTGCAAACAATGTGGTTTATGCTAAATATCTGCTTTCTTTCTGGGAGTCTGGAATTTTGGTACATGCTAGCCAGAGGGTGCCCTCATGACCAGCCCCTATTAAAAACCCTAGGCACTGAGTCTCAAATGAGCTTCCCTGGTAGATAACATCTCACTCATGTTGTCACGACTTGTTGGAGGAATTAGACGTGTCCTATGTTGACTCCACTAGGAGATCACTCTGGAAGCTTGTGTCTGGTTTCCTCTGGACTTTGCCCCATATGCTGTTTCCCTTTGCTGATTTTGCTCTGCATCCTTTCACTATAATAAAACTTAGCTGTGAGTACGTCTACACGAATCCTGTGTGTCCTCCTTGTGAATCATCGATCCTGAAGGTGGTCTTGGGGACCTCCAACACACATTTGAACATCAACTAACGTAAATTTCACATTAATAGAATAAAGGACAAAAATCATATGGTTATCTCAATAGATGTAGGAAAAAGCATTTGACAAAATCCAACACCCTTTCATGATAAAAACCCTCAACAAACTAAGAATAGAAGGGAACTTCTACCACCTGATAAAAGTAATCTGTGAAAAACTCATAACTAACATCAAACTTAATGGTGAAAGACTGAATGATGTTCCCCTAAGATCAAGAACAAGACAAGGATGTCCACTGTCACTTCTATTTAACATTGTTTCAAAGGTTCTAGCGAGGATAATCAGGCAAGAAAAAGAAATACAAGGCATCCAGATTAGAATGGAATAAGTAAAACTATCCCTATTTACAGCTGACGTGATCTTGTATATAGATAATCCTAAGAATCCCTCTAAAAAACTATTAGAACTAATAAACAAGTTCAACAGCGTTGCAGGAGACAAGATCAATATATGAAAATCAATTGTATTCCTATATGCTAGTAATGATATTCCCAAAATGAAATTAAGAAAAAAATTCAAGTTACACTAGCAACAAAAAGAATAAAATACTTAACCGTATATTTAACAAAAGATGTGTAAGCCTTATACAATGGAAACTACAAAACATTGTTGAAAGAAATTAACTAAGATGTAAATAAATGAAAAGACATGATATGTTCATAGATCAGAAGACTTAACATTTTAAGATTGCAATACATCCCAAATTGATCTGCACATTCAATGCAATCTCTATCAAAATCCAGCTGAATTTTTAAAAAGAAATTGGCAAGCTGATCTTAATATTTAAATGAAAATGCAATATAAACCAATGTTACTGCCATAAACAAAAAATTAAAAATTAAAAAATTAAACAAAAAGAAAGAAAGAAAAGAAAAAAAAAAAAAGAAAATGCAAGGGACCCAGAATAGCCAAAACAATCTCGAAAAAGAAGAGAACAGTTGGAAGAATCAAACTTCCCAATTTCAAAACTTGTGAGGTACTGGCATAGGATAGGCCTATAGATCATTGGAATAGAATCAACGGTTCAGAAATAAACGGAACCATTTACGGTTAATTGATTTTCAGCAAGTGTGTCAAGACAATTCAGTGTGGGAAAGAATAATCTTTTAAGAAATGGTGCTGGGACAACTGGATATGCACATGCAAAATAATGATGTTGGACTCCTACCTCATACCATACACAAAGATTAACTCAAAATGGATCATAAACCTAAATGTAAGAGCTAAAATTCTGAGTAGAAAACATAGGACTAAATCTTCATGACCTAGGCTTAGGAAATGTTTCTTAGATATAACACCTAAAGCACAAGCAACCAAAGAAAAGTAGACGAATTGGACCACATCAAAAATTTAAAACATTTATATTTCAAAGGACACTATCAAGAAAGTGAAAAGATATCCCACAGAATGGAAGAGAATATTTGTGAATCATGTATCCAGAATATATAAAGAACAGTTACAACTCGATAATTAAAAGACAACTCAATGTTTGGGGGCTGGCCTGGTGGTGTAGTGGTGAAGTTTGCACACTCGGCTTTGGTGGCCCAGGGTTCACAGGTTCGGATCCCAGGCGCAGACCTACGCACCACTAATCAAGCCATGCTGTGGCAGGCGTCCCATGTATAAAGTAGAGGAAGATAGGTACAGATGTTAGCCCAGGGCCAATCTTCTTCAGGAAAAAGAGGAGAATTGGCAACAGATGTGAGCTCAGGGCTAATCTTCCTCACCAAAAAAACAAAACAAAAAAACAAAACACAACTCAATTTTAAAATGATCAAAGGATTTGTGTAGAAATTTCTCTAAAGAAGATGTACAAATCCACCATAAGCACATGAAAACATTCTCAAGATCATTAGCAATTAGGGAAATGCAAATCAAAACCACAATGAGATACCACTTCACACCCACTAAGATGGGTATAATCAAATACAGACAATAACAAGTGTTGGTGAGGATGTGGAGAAATTGGAACCTCATACACTGATGGTAGAAATGTAAAATGGTGCAGCACTGTGGAAAATAGTTTGGTGGTTCCTCAAAAAGTTAAACATAGAGTTGCCATATGACCCAGCAATTCCACTCCTAGGTATATATCCAAGAGAAATGAAACTATCAGTCCACACAAAAACTTATACATGAATATTCATAGCAGCATTATTCATAATAGCTAAAAAGTGGAAACAACACAAATGTCCATCAATGGATGAATGGATAAACAAAATATGGTATACCCATACAATGGAATATTATTTGGCTATTAAAAGGAATGAAGTACTGATACACACTACAACATGGATTAACTCTGAAAACATTACGCTAAGTGAAAGAAGCCAGTCACAAAAGGTCACATATTATATGATCCCATTTATATGAAATGTCCAGAATATGCAAATCCATAGAGACAGAGATCAGATTAGTGGTTACCAGGGACTGTGGAAGTTGGGGGGAAGTGGGAAGTGACTGCTAATGGGTACCAATTTTTTTGGGAGGTAATGAAAAATGTTCTAAAATTGACTCTGGTGATGGTTGCACAACTCTGTGGATATACTAAAAGCTGTTGAATAGTACACTCTAAGTGGATGAATTGTATGGTATGTGAATTACATCTCAATAAGGTTGTTAAAAAATGTTAAGGGGACAGTTGGGTATGCCCCCTTAGAGGAGAGGCTGGAGCAGAAGTAAATTGGAAGTTATCAGGCCACAGATGGGGTGGGTGAACTCTTACTGGAAAAGGTGCATAGAGGGGTAAGAGGATTCAGGATCAAGTCCTGAGGCCCTAAACCCACGTAATGTGGACTAGCTGAGGCCAAGAGAGGAGTGCAAGGGTCAATGTGTCAAAGGCAGCAGAGTGGGCAGGAAAGTGCAGGCAGGAAGCAGGGTTAACCCCAGACCGTCCTGCACCTTTGGCAACAAGTCAACAGTGGGCCCCGCTGAAGCCGCCCTGAAGCAGCGGGGGGGTGCAGGTAGGTTGAAGGAGTAGGAAAAAGAGCACCGAGTTTGGTGTCCAGCATACCGGGGACAATCTCAGCTCTGCCACTCATTGCCTAAGTGACCGCAGGAAAGACACTGAGCCTACTTCCTCAGCTCCCAGATGGGGATAGTACTGCTGGCCTTTTACGGTTGAGGAGGAGATTGAATATAGTAGCCCATGCAAACTGCCTGACACATAGCAGGCACTTCAGTTGTTGGAGACAGGCAGCTAGCTGTGTGATCTTGGTCGGTTTCTCTCACCTTTCTGAACCTCAGTTTTCAGGAGGTTGAGGGGAGTATTAGTAAAATCGACCTCTCCAGCTTGTTGCAAGAGTAGATGAGAAAGTGCAAGTAAAGCATCTGGCACAGGACCCCGGCACAGCAGGGGCTCCATGCAGTGCTGCCTGTTCCCTTCTGCTCTCAGTCCTTGCCCTGATACATGCTCTGGTTGGGTGACAATGAGGTGGTAGCAGGGGCAATGGGAGCAGCTCTGACAACCCAGTGTTCCTGCAGGGCTGGACCCAGCTAAACAACCGCTCAGCTCAGCCAGTCTGGCATCAAGCGGCCATCAAGAGGATTCAGACTGAGAGCCGAGCATTGGGCCTTAGCTGGAGTGGGGTGAGTGTGTGCATGTTGGGGAGTGGGGAGCCTGCAGCCTCTCCGTAGCTTGTATCGGCTCCCAGGCTGGCAACATGATCGCCCCCTTGACCCCGAGAGGGAACAACTGCACTGGAGCCCTCCCAGGACTCGCGTCCCTCACACACGGCCCGCTTAACCTTGAGCAGCTGCTGGGTCCACGCCAACAGCTGGGCCCCGCCGGCCATAAATCACTGACGACACAGGACGGTCAGCGTGGTCCGCGCTGCTGCTCCCTGCGGTAGGGGTGGGGTGGGGTGGGGGAGCAGCCAGGGGCTCAGAAACACTCCCCCTTTGCCCCCAAACCCCACCAGTTCCATTCAAGCCAAAGGTGGTGGCTTTGTATCCTTGCTGGGCAAACTTTTCTTAAATAACCAGGGGTCTTCGACACTGCACAACGGAAGCAATGTGGACTTACAGGGAGCGGCTACATGTATAAGCCGAGTTGGAAACTGGAAAATTTGACATAAAAATCACTCGTTCACAAACTATAGGGTGGCAGGCACCAGCCAGCCCGTGTCTCCAGCCCGAGGCTCTGCATCCATCTTGCCTCTCCCCTGGCTGCGAAAACTGAAGCGCACAGGAAGCGGACTAATCCGACAGATTCCACTAATGCGCAAAACACATGCTCCGAGCCGAGCTGCCGCCCGGCCACCAGGCCAAGGCGAGGGAGCCACAGCCCGGGGGACCAGGACATGCCCGAGGGTATGCTGTGCAGGACACCAGAAGACAGGCTGGATTCTTCCCTTATCTGATGGGAGTGAATTCCAGGCAGTTCGCCCTCGTGTTTACTTTGCTCCCGTGTGATTTGTCTGGAAAAGTCTGTAATGGCATTTTCCCTTTAACATCGTAATAGGCAGAGGAAAGGAGCACAGTATTAATGATTATTTGCCACTAGATTTGTAACGGCAAAGAATTGGCAAGGGGGTGGAAACAAACGTGGGTGTCTACTATATTCTCGCAACGCTCAACACGCATCTACATCTTACAAAGACTGGAAAGAAAAGTGCAAACATGAAAACAGTTGTTGCAGGATGCTGGGATGATTTGCTTGTAATTGTCCTTGGCTAAACTAGTCTCGGGGGTCAGGATGATTGTTGATGGTTGCCCTGGGGCGTGGTAGTGACTGGGAGGGCTTTCTGGGAGTTGGGGTGATGGTCTACCATCAGTCTGGGTGCAGGTTGGTACATGGGTGTGTTCACTTTATTCACCAAGTTGTACACACTTAGGGTTTGGGCACTTTGCTGTGTTATACTTCAATAAAATGTTTGCTTGAACAAATGTTTGTGAATGATATCTTCTTTTTTGTAAACAATAAAATATTTTCAAAGGTACTCACAGGGTGAAAGGGACTTTAAGGATTACCTAATCCAATTCCACTGTTGGGCTGATGATAAAGGAAGGCTCAGAGGGAAAAACGTCACTGGTGACCGTGGCCCCTGAGTCAGAGGCAGGACCAGAACTGAGACCTCAAAACCTCCCCCTTCCATTCCACCCAACCAGGTGACCTCAGCAAGCCTGAATTAAGAAACCTTTTAGAGGGCCGTGATTTTACTGATGTTTTAAAAGAAGAGTGATAACATTTTTGCATCTTTTTAAATTAAAAAAGATGTTATTTAGTTTGAGTTGGTTATATGTGCAAAAGCCACAAAGTTCAAAAGGTGCAAAAAATAGTATACAGTGCAAAGCCTCCTTCTCATTGTTTCTTAGGGATCCTGTCCCACCCCACCCCAGGTGGCACTGCAGAGACTTCTGTGCATCTTTTCTGGAGATAGTCTGTGTGAGAAAAACATGCTACTTTCTCATTAACACAAAGGGGAACATACTGGACACACTGTTCCACACCTTGCTCCTATCACTTAATAATACACATTGAACACTGTTCATTTTAATGTGCTTAGCCTCTGTCCCCACCCTTTTGGAAGGCTGCAGAATGCTCTTTGGTATAGACTATTTATTTATTTATTTGTTTGTTTGTTTGTTCTTGTGAGGAAGATTGGCCCTGAGCTGACATCTGTTGCCAATCCTCCTCTTTTTGCTGAGGAAGATCGGCCCTGGCCTAACATCCATGCCCATCTTCCTCTACTTTATATGTTGGCTGCCTGCCACAGCATGGCTTGATAAGGGGTGCATAGGTCCGCGCCTGGGATCTGAACCTGCGAACCCTGGGCCGCCGAAGTGGAGCGCATGAACTTAACTCCTACGCCACTGGGCCAGACCCCTGGTATAGACTATTTACACAAATCCTCTGTTAATGAGTATCTAGATTGTTTCCAATCATTTAATATTATATCAATACTGTAATATGTAGACTTTTTCATGTTATTTTGTATAAGTGTAAGTAGATTGTAGGAATTCCTAGAAGCAGAATTAGTGGATCAAAGGTATGTCCCTTTTAAATTTTAGTGAGTATTGCCAAATTGCTAGTCACAAATTGTACCATTTTACAGTCTCATAAGCAAAGCATGAGAGCACCTGTTTCCCTGCAGTCTTGCGACACAGTGTTATCAAACCCTTTGGACTTGGCCAGTCTGATAGATTTAAAAGGATATGCCAGGCTAATTATGATGTACATTTCTCTTATTATGAGGGAGGTTGAACATTTTTTCATTTGTTTTTTCACTATGAGAACCGTCTGTTCATATCCTCTATTTTTCTACTCCATTTTTGTATTGGGTTGTTGGTTTTGCATTATCAAATTTTTATTTAGAGAATATAATATATAGAGGGAAAAAAATCCCACCCCTTCAGCACAAAAGTCACACTTATTTTTGGTGTGGTCCCTTGATGGTCTTTTCCATAGGCATACATATTTTTACATTGTTACAACTAATTAATAATAATATATGTCATTTATTGAGTACCTCCTGGGTGCCAGGTGTTATGCTAAACAATCGTAGGGGTACATGAAATTTCTAGTTCTGCTTTTTTTTTTAATTAATTTATTTATTTTTATAATTTTATTTATTTATTTATCTTTTCCCCCAAAGCCCCAGTAGATAGTTGTATGTCACAGCTGCACATCCTTCTAGCTGCTGCATGTGGGTCGCGGCCCCAGCATGGCTGGAGAAGCGGTGCCTCGGTGCACGCCTGGGATCCGAACCCAGGCCGCCAGCAGCGGAGCGCGCGCACCCAACCGCTAAGCCACGGGGCCAGCCCTCTAGTTCTGCTTTTTCACATAACATAGCAGGGGTGGTTTTTCATGTTGCGACATGGTCTTTATGACTCTCATTTGTAATGGCTGCTTAGCATGCAGTCAAGATAGTGTATATGTTATCGTGTAATTAGCTGTACTCTAATTGTTAACTTGCAGTTACTTCTATTGCCTTATAATTTCTGATTAGTAAACACTTCCAACCTATTTTAAAAATTAAATTCTTACATTGATGTTGTAAATTGCATCTCACTTTAATGTCAAATAAATATTCTTGAAATATTTATAAATATTCAATCGTCATTAAAATGTTTGCCTTATGAAATAGAGGGAAATAAGATGGCAAAGGTAACTACTGGTTCTAAAGGACACAAACAAACACACACACGTATATATGCATGTACACTACCTACCACAGCTTCTCCATTTGGTGGAAACCTCCCCCATGATTTAAAATTACGGATGGAAAATTATATCACTCTATTTGCCACAAAAAGTTTTCATTTAATACAAACTTTATTTGTAAGTACTTTCAAAACTAAATCAAGATATGTACACATTTTTTAGTGTGACTTGATCCTCAATATCAATATAAAAAGCAGGTGATTTCCCTTCACTAGCATAAAACTGTAATAAAAATTATTTTGGGGCCGGCCCCGTGGCTTAGCAGTTAAGTGTGCGCGCTCCACTACTGGTGGTCCGGGTTCGGATCCCAGGCACGCACCAACACACCGCTTCTCCAGCCATGCTGAGGCCGCGTCCCACATACAGCAACTGGAAGGATGTGCAACTATGACATACAACTATTTACTGGGGCTTCGGGGAAAAAAAAAAAGAAGGAGGATTGGCAATAGATGTTAGCCCAGAGCCGGTCTTCCTCAGCAAAAAGAGGAGGATTAGCATGGATGTTAGCTCAGGGCTGATCTTCCTCACAAAAAAAAAAAAAAAAAGAATTGCGACCTTTGCGACCTTTAAAAGTATGGTAGTGAAACTGAAGCAACTGCCATTACAGATGCTTATGTATGTAAAAGCTTGTTTTGCAAAAAAAGTTTATTTTCTTTTATTTTTCTAAGTAGCAAATTCTTTTATATAATGTCAAGTGAAAAAATAAAAATCTAAAATTGCACATACAATATGATTGCAATTATATTAAAAAATAAAGTATAACTAATAAGGGGCAAAAAAGACTATAAGGAAATATACAAAAAAGTTTACAGTTGTGTGTTACAAATTTTCTGTAATGTAATACCAGTTTTACAATGGAAACGAAGGAAAAAAAATAACTTTTAAGGAAATAAATCATAACAGCTACTGCATAATAATCTGACTTGTGGGCCAGAACATTCAGGGAAGAATTTCTGGGGTCCACATGTATAGTGGCTCATCTCAAACTACATAGCAGGGCTTTAACTGACTGCCTTCACCCACGCACAGCCAGTGTCAGAATTCAGCCTAGGCAGGATCTGTTTCCCTTGTAATAAAACAGAGCAGAATTGATGTCAGATGTGGGCAGGGACAGATCTGAAAGGGGCTTCTCACGTTGGAGGTTAAGGTTCATTGCTCCACGGACAGACATCAAAATGATTGGGACAAAGTAACCCAGCACCAGAAAAATATTGTTGTATTAAGTGGTTGTGATTATAGGTGATTCCCCACTCCCATGTTATAGAGCATATTTTATTTAAAAAGTGAGGAGTTGAGGAGAGCTGTGGAAGAGATGAAGAGTCCCAGAATGTGAAACAGAGGGGAGTAGAATTCTGAGGAAGAAAATAGGGGAAAAAAAAACCCCAAAGAGTGGAGATTGTTCTGGTCATTGTGACACAGAGAGCCCACAAGGGCATATGACTTGATTTTAGTGTAGAGAGGCCCCAACTCTTGCCTACACACCTGGATGGCTTCAGCCAAGAACAGACCAAACCCTGTAGGTCCCCAATACCTTAGATGGAGATGATCTGCCCCTCTGAGCAGGGGCCCAGCAGTCACGTGGGGTGATTTCTTTGCTGCACTGGTGAATGGATGCTCAGCACCCCCAGGTCCTCATATGGAGGGAAATCACCTAGCTTCCTCCTGGAGATTCCCTCCCCAAACACCCAGGACTTGACTAGATAAACCTGTGAACAGATTGTCGGTTGCAGCTTTCCCTGTGTTGTGGCTCTGAGATTTTATCACTAACAAATTTGGTTGCCAAGGTAACCACGCAGCAGTTTAGTCTCCTGACACCCATCCACCTAGGCTGGCTTAAGTGGCAGGAGTTTGGGGTTGTATTTGGTGTTTTGTAAATTCTACCATTGAATCCCCTTTCCCTCAAACAAGCACATAGAAATGGAATCTCAGTGGCTGTAAAAGTTCCCACTTCTCCTTCTGGGTCCAGTTCTTTCTCTCTGGTCTTCCTGCCTACCAGGCAAATGCAGAGAGACCTTCAGAGGGCAGGGCTGGAGTAGGAAGCAGGAGGGGCGCAGTGTGTTCACAGAGAGGTTCCGCAATGAGCCGAGGGGTGATCCTTCACTCTTGCGTTGCTCCTCACAGCTTGCTGTACAAACCCTTCCCTTGCTGGTGCCACTGGCTCAAGGCCACACAGCCTAGGTGGCTGAGCTAGACACAAGTTCCAGCATTCTCACGTTCAATCTGTTGCCCTTTTCACTGTGCCGAGCCGAGGACGCTGGGGAATCACAGAGGAGGTGGGCCTCCAGGCAGTGTGGGAGCAGCATAGGAGGGCTGCTCAGCTACATCACCCTAGGTGCCAGGCCACACCAGCCAGTTAGGCTTGCTTCATCCCCGGTGAGAAACGACAGGTTCCTGGAGTCCAAACTCACAGGACCCAGTACGCACCACATTGTGTTGAAATAATCCGTCATTCGTCCGCATCCCTATAGTGGGGGCCTGTTTTTGTCTGCCTAGCATCTCTCTCTCTACTGGGGAACTGACCCCACCCCATCCCATGTGGGATGGTCACTCACAGGGCCTTGACCACCACCTAGCTCTGGGACTAGGCCCCGTAGTCAAGGCCTGGACAATAATGGTGCCCCATGTCCCCTCCAGAGTGACTGGTCAAAGGGGCATGTAGCCCAATCAGTTCTTCCTAATCCATCTTGCTTTAGGGACACTAGGAGGGACAGGGTTCTTCTTTTAGGTTGTGACCTTTGCGGGTGGCGGCTGGGGGCTGCCAGCAGATGCCTTTCCCACATGGTGGAGAGAGTTTGGCTGTGGCCAAAGGGAATGAGACAAACGTGCACAGAGAAATAGGGACAAGCAGAGTCAGGAAATGGGGAGCCTTACACACTCTGTGCCATCTAGCCACACCTGCAGCCAGTACCTCCCCCGGGTTTCACTGTTACCTGGGTCAATAGATTATCACCCAATTTCTTCACCAGTTCCTGATTACAATTCAAGATGAAGGCCACGGATATCTCTTCCAGCTGGGTTCCAGAGTTACCAATTATTATTTGGATAAGTAAAATACTCTAGCATCAGTGAATAAGTAGAGCATAATGCTTAGGAGCGTGGTTCTGAAGCCAGATTACATGGGTTTGTAAATTCACTAGCAGTATAAATTTGGCTATATTACCTAACTTCCTCTAAGCTTCATTTTCTTATCTGTAAAATGGGGATGAGAAAGACAATAATACATGCACAAGAAGTGCTCAATAAATCTGGGTTGTTATTACATGATTATTATCATTTCAGTAGATTGTAATAGTACCTGACACCCATAGTGAAGTTTGACTTTGGTAACGCTTATTCTTTTATGCTTTTTATATTGTTAATATTTTTATTTTTATATTTGTTAAATATATATTTATTATTATTATAATTGTTGGTTACTATTATTTGCTACAATTAATATTTTTTGAAGGCTTACTGTGTGCCAGGCACTGTGCAAGTCCTCTATGTGGACGATCTCATAGCAATGGGGGAGGGGGTGAGAAGGAATGTCCACAAGCCCCTCCTCACATGGCACCCCCACTGCAAAGCAGGGCACTTACATCCAAATGCCCACAAAGACACTTCCAGCCTTTCTCCCCCTTTGCTGCTCCTCCTTAAGAGAAGAGGAGCTTGCCTAATGGTTAGAGCTTGACACTCATTTTCTTAGTGGGTGGGGTCACTTTAAAATGATTGGCGGGTGCCCATTCCCTTTCTGTTCTACCTGTGATGAGCCGTGTGGGACAGGTGGCTGGTCTCACTATCTTGCAGCTTTTCCACCTACACCTGGTGGAACGCGAGTGAGGTCGCAGCGTGGGCCCAGCTGTCTTTATTTCTAGGGGAGAGAGTAGGAAGGCTGGACATAGGCCCAGGCCAAAGCCAAGTTCTCAGCACAGTTAACCAAAACCCTGGATCACAATTATGGATTGCCCAAATTGACAGAGTACTTTCATCACATGCTAAGGTAACTTTTGAAGATTCTGGTATATGGGCTTGGCAAATCCACAAAAGAGAGACCGAGAGAAAAACTAGTGATTTAAATAATGTAGGTGATTCCACTCACCACTCACCCCAGTGAGTCTCTGGCCCAGAGTGGGGGGAGAGAAGATCCAAATCTGCAGTTTCTCCAGTCTACTCAGTTCCAACACACATGCCCATTAGAGTGTGGGTACCTCACCATACTAAAAGAGATTTTGTGCCTAAGGATGGGAATTTTTCATAAAACATTAGCCTTCAGATGCAAGCTAACTACTTCCTGTGGCGCTCACCAGTAATTTTCTTTTCTAAAACAGGGGGGGAAATTGGTTGTGTTGGACTCGCTGTGGGACAAGACAGTCCCTCACGTGGCACCTTCCCAGGGGTCTTGAAGAGTGGTTTTAACCACAAACAACTTTCACCTTAACTGCTAGCTTCAGTGCCTGCTCTCCATTTCCAAATTAGCCTTTGTGCCCGCTCTGTGCGTCAGAGCCCTGGAGGGGAGAAGAAGGGAGAGAAGCATCCTGCGCCCCTAACAGTAAGTTACTTGTGCTCAGAGAAGGTGAAGCATCCTGCCCATGGTTGCACAGCTAAGCAGCAGAGCCTGGATTCAAACCCAGGTCTGCGTAGAAGCAGGGCCCATGCTCCCAACTGCTCAACTATCTCAGTGGCTTAATTTAGTAGTTTACTCAATTTTGCTCTACAGAAACAGCAAAGCTCAGACCATGGATGCTGAAGGGGACAGGAAACCATCCAGCACAGCCTCTCACCCAACATGGCTCCCCTCAATCCAGCATCTTCAGTAGCTGGTCAGCTCACTTCCGTTCAGATACCTCTAAGGATGGTGAGCTCATTCCCTTCCTCCAGCCCACCCATCTCATGGTTGGAAATACTTCCTTCTAAGAAATAGAGTTCTGACTGTAAGGCCCTACCTCTGCTTTCTGGATCCTACCTAACCTGTTTACCAAGGCCCCAAGAGGGTCTTTCGCAAGGAACAAGACCTGTGTTCTCCCAGAGGCTTCGTTTTTGAACATTCATTGTTCTTTTCTGTGCCAAGTGCAGAGATACACACAACACTATTACTGCCCTTATGATGCCCACAGGCTAGAAGGGGAGCCAGCTGTGGACACAGAAACCAACAAATCAGTGCGGGAAGAATAGACTGAAGGGAGGCAGTGCAGCCAGTGGAGGCACATGGAAGCTGGCAAGAGTAGAGACTCACCAATGCATTTCCAGCATCAAACACGGCTCCTGGCACAAAGTTGGTGTTTAATTAACGCTGAATGAGCAGCTAAGCCAGTGATGCTAGGGAAGGGTCCCCTAGAAAGGTGTTCTCCAGGCTGGGGCTTGTAGGAAAGACGGTATTGGGCCAGGGGGAGACCAAATCTGAAAACTCCTGGTTTTGTAAAATCTTGATTTACTTTCAACATTGAAAAATGGGGAGATTTCATGTTAAAACCTGGACTTGTGGCCTCTCCTGAAAACTTGGAAGATCTTGCAACACTGGGCCCACAATTCCTCTGGGTCCACAAAGACCATCTCTTTGTGCTGAGTAGCGGCCGCTCCCTCCTGACATGAGCCACATTCTCCTCCAATCAGCTTCTCTTTCTCACACGTGCCTGCCTGGTCCTTACAGGCCTCTGTGTAGATTCTTGTGTCAAACCCGCCCCCACTCTTATTTAGAAAGCTTTTAATTCAGTGATTCTCAGCTTGAAGGATGAAGGAAAGATAGCCTCCTAGGGATTTTTCAAACTACTCTTATATACTGGAAAGATTCTAACACAACTCCCTCCTACGGTCCTCCCTCTCCCCAGGCACAATGAAAATCCCTGTCAGAAGCCCCACCTCCCTCCTGCCACATTGGCAGTGCTGAAGTGTGGAACTTCCGCCCACAAAGTTTCCCCGATCCTGCAGGAAGATGTGTAGACGCTTACTCTCATCTCACATAACAGCAGTCACCACCCCCTCCTCTCTAATCATCACTAGAGTTTGTCACCTAGCAACACAGCATCCACTGGGGTAGCAACGCTCACCAATTCATTCATCCCTTCAACAGACATTGACTGAGCTGCTCCCATGCCTGGGATAGGCGGAGACTCAAAAAAGATTTGTTGCATGAATGAATGAAGATACAGGGATGAATGAGGCCCCAAAGGATGTCATACTCTGGGCAGGAGAAAAATAGATTTAAAAAAAGAGTTGAGGGGCCAGCCCAGTGGCATAGTGGTTAAGTTTGTGCACTCCACTTTGGCGGCTGGGGTTCCTGGGTTCAGATACCTGGCATGACCTAAACACCACTCATCAAGCCATGCTGTGGTGGCGTCCCATATACAAAGTAGAAGAAGTCTGGCACAGATGTTAGCTCAGGGCCAATCTTCCTCACCAAAAAAAAAAAAAAAGTAGAAATACAAGCTATAATAGACGTGTGTATGCATATGTAAATTCCAAAAAGGAAGCTACTGTCCTGTTTAGGGAAGTCAGAGAAAGAAGAGGGGATAGTTCAGTTAGGTCTTGAGAAAGGAGCAGGAGTTTGTTAGGGCAGGAAGAAGGAACAGGAGAAACCACATTCTAGGGCAAAGGAACAGCACAAAGTCCCCGAAGTATGGAGCTGCATGGTATGTCTGGGGCCAGAGGCAAGTTCAAAATCAGCAGAGCAGAGAGTGTACCAAGATTCCTAAAATCTACATCCACGATGGTTCAAGCCAGTCCCAAAGTTCAGACAGCAAGATCAGAGTTCTTTTGAGACAGAGTTCAGGCAGGCATTTCTGCATGGCCCACTCTGAGCACAGGGCCTGGACAGCCCTGGTCAGTAGAATGTTTGCAGAATAAAGCTGAAGATGGAACAGAGGCAGGAAGGGAAAACAGGAGCCATCCATGTACCAGGCCTGGCCAAGATGCTGTCTCAGGGTTCCCAAACATTTTCTCACTTGCCCCCTCAAGGTTGTTACCTGGCCCACAGGCCCTGCAAGGGGCCGTGCCTACCTCGACACCGTTATTTTGTGCTGTTCTTCTTTTTACTCGTGCTAGTCTGTTTCTCCATTCATGAATTCCTTTATTCATTTCCAGGCAAGAAAACAGAAACCAAACCAGTTATTTTAACAGGAAGTTGGTTAAATTGGTTAAACAGATATTGGAGGACAGAAAAGGCAAGATTGAACACTGAGGGAGCACGGGGGGAGTGACTGCAGGAAGTGGCCACCTCCCCTTCGACTGAGGGGACAAGGGGTAGGTGTGACGGAGAACCTACATGCCTGGAGGATGGGCCCATGGAGCTGGGACCTGGACTTCTGAGGAAGCTGTGTGTGACAGCACTGTCATCACTCCGCTCATTTCCTCAAGGCACTCACCATTCCTGTGCACCCTAAGGCTTCCTAGTGCCAGCATCCAAGACTGTCTGCCTGAAGGACTTTCTCTGGGCACAGGAACATGCTCAGCCTGAACGTGAGCCGTATGGAAGTGCCAGGAAGTTAACACCCCCAGGAGCAGCCCTCAAATGATGGGATGTGGAAGTTAGTGGATAAACACCAAGCTTCCTTCCTCCTGGAATAGAACAATCCTGACACTTGAGTAGATGCAGCTGAATACCCAGATTCACCTTAACTATCTGGGACAGCAGAACTGGCCCCTCCCCTTCACAAGGGGAAAGCAGCCGCCATTACCAGAGACCATGCAAAGGCCTCATCAGAGGCAGGGGTCTTGCACAATGATACTTGCCCTCCTTGAGATCTGCCCTTTCCTGCCCTCAAGACCAAAAACTAGGGTCAAATCTTACCAAAAGAGCTTCAGGACCTGGCTAATATGTTCCAGCAGGAACGAGGGGAACGTGTCTGGGAATGCATCCTGAGAGTGATGGAGCAGGGAGGGTGGATTAGAAGGCTGGAACGGGGAGAGTTTATAGATGTGCGGGAACCCTCTCATGATTCAGGATTCAATACTCTGGCAAGGACTCCTGGAGTCAGTTCTGATACCCTCTGGAATGGCCCTTTAAAGCTTAGAAACAATGATACCCTACAGAAAATTAGATGGAAACGCTGGACTTGTCTTGGCAGAGTGTGGAGAAAAGGGTCAAAAAGCTGAGATAGGTGAGCATGTTAGAATAGATTTCTTATGTAAAACCAGAGAACCTGCCAGCTGACCACAATCTCTAGAAGACATTATCTTCACTAAAGCAGTATGGAATGTACCAAGGAGAGGTCAACATTGTTGAGAAACTCAATAGTAGCCAACCTCTGTGGGCCAGGGTTTACATAAAGGATGCATGTATGGACCTGGGCTCCCTAGTGCCAGTATGGATGATAGGATTTTGAAATAGCAGAGGCCGGGTGGTAGCACTTAGTCATCAGAGGCAAGGTAGACACAACGACTGTAATGGGGAACAAAACTGGAACGGCAATCAGGTACCTCCTTAATACAGAGGTCTGTGGTGATGGCTTTGGCAGATGCTGATGTCAGCCATTGAACTGGAAAATCTCAATCTCTCACCTATTTGGCAGACATGAGCTGGTTCTTACACCCATAACCCATCAAATGAATGAGAGGCCAGGTCCCCTCAAGGAAGGACCCTGCAATGCCACAAGTATACATGATAGAGGTTACCCAACTTCTCCAAAAGGACTTTCAGTCATTTACCAGAGTAAACCTACACCACAGAACAGAAGAATACCCAGATCTTTTGAGGGATGTTAGATACAGGTCTGAGTTGACACTGATATGAGGAGACCCAAATGCTGTCATGGCCTCCTTGTTAGGAGAAGCTGGTGATAAATGCAGTCATGGTCCTCTGGTCATTTCCCAAATCTTTGAGTGAGTCATCAGAACGAATACACTTATCAGCCAGCAGAATCCACACATTTATTCCTTGACTTAGAAAGTAAGAACCATTATGGCTGGAAAGGCCAAGTAGAAGTTCCTGAAACTATTTGAGTCCTTCCCTTGGCCAATACAGTAAATCAGAAGCATTCTTGCATCCTAGGTGGAATGGTAGAGATTAGCATCCTGTTTAATTCACTGGTATGTATAGCCCATGCAAAGGCCAGATGGATTGTGGTAGATGACAGTGGACTACCATAACTTAACCAAATGGCAGTCCTAATCACAGCCACTGTGCCAGATGTAGCATCTTTACTGTAATAAAGCAACACAGCCTCTGGCACTTGGTATGCGGCTATTGGTCTGGCAAATGCATTCTTTTCAATGGCTACCAGGAAGGAGATGCAAAGCAGATTGCATTCACCTGCAATGAACAGCAGGCCACATTCATAGTCTTACCCCAGGGCTAAGTTAACTCTCCCACTTTCTATCACAATATAGTCCTAAAGAATCTTGGTGGACTTGACACTGATCCTACCATATATCGCAACATTTTGAAGCTTCTAGTATGATAGAATGTTAGCATGGTCTCTAAAAGGCACAGCTGTCATGCACAGCTGCTACAATCCTCTGTATCAGGTCTGTAACTGCTCACGAGGCAGTGGTTACTATCTATTAATTCCTTCTTCCACTACCCACTCTATGTTTCTTTTGCCCTTAGCCAGGACTTCAGCAGGTTAGGGTTCTTTACCTGGTAGAATGCCTCAAAACTTCATTTCTAACGGGTCTGAATGCTCAGTGGCTCTGCTTCATTGGAGTTGCTTAAATTTCCCATTAATTTTTAACTATTGGACATGGAAGTAATAAGAGGTGCCACATAGAATCCTCTGGGCTCCAGACATAGTTTTGCTGTCCCCACTGTAAGCAACAATTTGACTTGGTTAATTGGGGTGAATCATTCCAGCCAGTACAGTAACCTCATTCCTCACCAACTGGGAAGTGCAACATGTCCAGATTCCAATTCAATGGAACCATAGCTGTATCCCACAATATTAGGAAATAGTCTTCCCTTGGGAACTAAGATCTCCCATCAAGCTTAAAGGTGTGGGAGTAGGAATTAAAAGTAGATGTAATACTGCAAGGAGCTACTCCTATTCCAGACCTTCAAACAGTATCATATATTGATCGGTGGTTCAAAGCATCCTGTGAGACAGACACCATCTTTTCAGGGTGTTTTTCTCAACTGGCACCAGAACAGCATCTTCAGTAGGTCATTCCACCACTCTTTCAGGCCAGCTGCTTCTACATGATGGGGTACATAGTAATATTAGTGAATTCTATGCACATATGCTCACAGCTGCAATTCTTTTGCTAAGAAATTATTTCCTTGATCAGAGGTATTATTGTGTTGACCACCATGACAGTGCAAAAGGCATTCCAAAAGACCATGGATGGGGTTGCTGGCAGAAGCATTGCTGACAGGAAAGACAAATCCTATGCAGAATGCATATGTATTCTAGTGAGGGCAAATTGCTGCCCCCTCCATGATGAAAGGGGCCCAGTGTAATCAACCTACCAACAGGTGGCTGGCTGGCCCCCCAATGATGGCATATTAGGGGGCAGTGTTGGAAGGTTACACACTCAAGAATGGCAGTAGCCAGGTCAGCTTGGACGTCCTTGTTGGATAGTCCATGCATATCCTCCATCCCTGCCACATGGACCCACTGAACAAGCACCAGGTAGCTGGGGAAAGAGGCTGACTGACAGCCACAGAATGTGTCATTTTGTCCACTTGATTACTGAGAGCCTCCTCTGCCATAGATGTCCTTTGAAGGGCATTCACATGGGACACAGATATGTCCACATTGTGCCCATTCTGAGGGGCCCATCCATGTACTTCTTCACCGGATTTCCTGCTATCCATCTTCCAGTCTTGTTCCTTCAAGTCTCTGTTAGCCACTGCCCATAAGTCTAATTTCAGGTCATCTCTAAGTTTAAACCGTGTGGACAATTAAATATTCTACTCTGATAGAGCAGAATTCTCTTCACCATCGGGAGGATTTCTCTTCACCATTGTTTTTCAAGAACACTCATGATTGGGGCTGCAGTGCTGATGGAGTGACAGGTGAAAGGCTGATGGGGAGCTTTACAACGGAAGGATCAGGCTGACAACATCTGATCAGTCACAAAGAGAGACAACCAGACTTTATATGATGCAATGGCAAGTTCACAGCACCTTTATAAGGATACTATCAGCAAAATCCAGAACGTAGGAAATTCTAAAAGACAAATGATCTGGTTTCTCAGAAAAAAAAAATTTAAAAAGAGGGAGAAGAAATGCTATAGATTAAAAGAGGCTTAAGAGACATACCAACCAAATGTGATATATGGACCTATATGGATCCTAATGATAACAAACCAATTATTTTAAAAAATCATTTATGGGACCATCAGGAAAATGTGAACACTGATGACTGGATATTGGACAATATTAAGGAATTATTGTTGATTATTTTTAGGTGTTAATTACATTGTGGTTATGTTAAAAAACAAAGTTCTTGACTATTAAGGTCGAATCCTTATGTGTTAGAGATACATACTGAAGTCTATTTATGATTGAAATAGAATGAATTCTGAGATTTGCTTTAAAATAACCAGGTAGGCATAGATGAAACAAAATTGGCTACTGATAATCATTGAAGTCAGATGATGGATAGGGGTTCATTATATTATTCTCTTTACTTGTGTGTAAGCTTTACACTTTCTGTATTAAAGGGTTGTTTTTGTTTTGTTTTGTTTTTTAATGTGCCTTGACCTCATGCCCTCTACGGCCTCGTTCCTCTAGTTTCGCTTCACATCAAAATTTCTTCCAAGATTAATCTATTCCCTCACCCCTGTTCTCTCGGCAACTCTCTGGTTTGGCTTTCAGTTGTCACTCTTTTGAAATTGCTCTTGCCAAGGCCACCAAGGGTGTTCATGTTACTAAATCCAGTGATCACTTTTTTGGTTCTCCTCTTCCTTGACCTCTCAGTGGCATTTCACACTGTTGACCCCTCCCTCTTTCTTGGAACACTTTCTTCCCTTGGCTCCTGGGAGACCACACTCTCCCGGTTTCCCTCCAACTTCACTGGCCACTATCAACACCAACTCCAGTCCGTGATTTTGAATACACTACACTCTCTCAACTCCTGGATTTATATCTCTAGTCCTGCTCTCCTCTCTGAGAATTCTCTTTAAACACCTACCTTTGTGACATCTCCACTGGGATATCTAAATGGCAGCTCAGATATAGCATGGCTAAACCCTATTTTGATTTCCCCCTTTCTCTCATATCTGCTCCTTCTCCAGTCTTCCCCATCGCAATTAAAAGCACTGCCATCCACCCAGTTTCCCATCCTTGAAGCCTCTCTTTCCCTCAAGCCCTCTTTCCAATCCATCAGCAAATCTGGTCACTTCTACCTTCAATGAGTGCCCTGAATCTCGCCTCTTCTCACCAGCTCACTGGCTCCTCTCTGCTCAAGCTCTCACCTGGGCAACCTGATGTCCCAGAAAGCACTGCCAGGGCTTTCATCTATCATTTCGGTCTTTCCACTCCTTTCACTGTTTTTATCTCTTTTATCTCCATCTCCACTCCTATCAACGTCTTTATCTCCACTCCGTAACATTTTAATCTACTCAGCTGAAAAATAAAGTTTTCTAAACAAACAATGGGCTTTTCATCAGAACCCAGCGATTGTTTCAGGGGGCACGACTGAAACAGGACTTGATTCCATGGATTTGTCTCACAACAATAAGGAGGGGTAGTGGGTGGGGAGTGACGGATAGACAAAACCAGACTGTCGTGAGTTGATAATTGTATCTGAGTGATGCGCACCTGGGAACTGTTTTTACCATCTTGACTTTCGTTTGTGTTAAAAATTCTTCGTAAAAAAATTAAACAGAAAACCCAAGATTACCAACTCCTCTGTAACTGACTTTAAGGACAAAAACTCTTTCTTGGGGCTCTTAAAGTCAGACCTAGTTCCTGTGATCTGCAACAGCGACAGTTCAGCGAAGGCTTACAGTTACTAACTATTAGTGCGGCAGTGATAACTAATCATTTCTGAGCTCCACCACGGCAGGGACCAAGGGTGTTTCTAGTAGGCTCGCTACTGCAGCTCCGGCACCCAGCTCCGTGCCCGCTTGGGGCCGGCGCCCAGGGCACCTTTGTGGAAGCGAGGCGAGAACGCCGCTACCCGGCCGGAGCTCCGCCCCGGGCAGAGGCCCTGCACGTGCAGCCGCGGGGACCCCGGGCGCCTCCCTCCCCTGCCCCCACCGCGGGCACGTGACCCGGCGTCCTGGGGCCGGATCGGGACTGTTACCGCGGTTTGGCCGAGAGGATCAGAGAAGGTTCAGGGTCGACGTCCAGACAGCGCCCTGGGGTTTGGGTGGATGGGCCTCCGGGATCCCGAGTTTAAGACATAACAAAGGTTAGAAAGAGAAGAGCCCGAGGGCGAAGTGGCCCACCCTGCCCGGGCTTGGGAGGACGGCTGCCGCCTGGGAGCCACCCCGCGACCTGGATCCTCGGCCCCCAGGACGCGAGCGCGGCGGGGACGACCCAGCGCGCCGGGCCAGGTGTCTGGGTGTGGCCGGACGGAGCCGGCCCCGGCCGCCCCGATTCTCCTCCCCGCGGAAGTCCCCTGGGCGCCGGGCCGGGCGGGGTGGACGGGCTGCGGAAGGGGAGCTGCCTCCCCGCGCCCCGGGCAGGAGCGGGCGGGCGCCGGGACCCGCGAGCTGCGCGCAGAGACCGCGCCTCTCCGCCCGGCGCCGATGCCTTTGTGTCTCCGGGTCCGCGCGAACGAAGCCACTTCGGTTTTGTTTTCCCGATCGAGTTCCCTTTTCAATCCCGCCCCCCACGCCCCGGCTGTCGGCGGGGCGGACGCCCTCAGAGTCCGGAGAAAAGACTTGTTCGTTTAAAAACAAACGCGTCCCAAGGCGGGCTGCGGGAGCTTCCCCTTTACGCGCCGCCTCCAGAAATGGCGCCGGTGTCCCGACTCCAGGTCACGATCCGGAGACAGGTGTCACTATGGGGGCCTGAGCGAAGAGGGCAGAAGTGTGGTGTGTGCCGGGGGCGGCGGGGGAGGGCCCGCGGCCCTTGCCGACATTTCAGAGCTGGGTGCTGGGCGCAGCATGAGGGCAGGGGATTCGGGCAGAGGCCAGGGTTCCCGGGCTGGCTGCTGCAAGGAAACCCCGCAAAGCAAACCCCCGAAAGCAGAAGGCCGGTGCCAGAGACCAGGGCTGGACGGTTGAGTCTTTCTTTCCTTCCAACCACAGAAATGGTGATCCTCCCCCACCTCATTATTCAGGGCTCGGGGGTGGAAGGTACAGGGACAGATGGACAGGACACTGCCTTAGGGGCAGGCAGCCCTTGCACAGGCGCCAGGGTCTGTGTGACCTCAGCAAGTCGCTGCTCTGAGCCTTAGTTTCCTGGTCTGTGTAATGGGAATGGCGGTTTAAAATAGAGCATTTGTGCTGGGACCATGCAGGGCTCAGCAAAACGTCCCTGGGCCTTCTTGCCCCTGAAGGAAATACACGCACAAACCTAGCAAAAGTGTCACAATACACCTCAATATGGGACAAACCCAGCCACATGGGTTTTCATTCCTTCCTCCAATCAAATATTTTGAAGCTTCTGAGTAGAAGCTGTGCTGGGCAGAGACTGCAGTGATGAAGGCAGCAGGCCGGGCCTGGAGAACCCAATAGAAGCCAGCCTGCCGGGGGCCTGTCCTGCCCTGGGTCCTTCTGTGTGTCAGGGCCCTGGGTCTCCAGGTAGTGCCTGCACTTGCAGTAGTTGCTCCCTGACATGTTTTTGAAAAGGCCAGTGCCCTGAACTCTGTTGGTGCTCCTCCTAAATGGTGGTGAGACACTGGGTGTAGACTCTGAGAAGCCAGACCAGACCCTTCAGTAGGCTGAAAGATCCTTTTTCTTGACACCTCTGCATGATGAAGAGCTCTGAAGGGAATTCCTTGTCTCCCCAGCTTTCCTAAGTCCTGCAGTGCTTAGTGCCTGGTGCCTTCATCTTTCCCTCAGTCAGTTTCAACACTGCGGTTTCGTTGGTCCTGCCCGGGGCCCTCCCCAGCTGTGGGGAAGGAACAAGGGTGTTCAGTAGGTGATTATCGAATGGAGAAAGTCTTCTGTCTCCCCCTGAGTGCTCCCCACAGAGCCATGACAAGTTAATAATCCCTGTTACCACTTACTGAATGTCTGTGCTGCGCCAAGTTCTAGGCCAGGTGCTAAGTTCCTGCTCTTATATAAGGGGGGCATAGACAGGTCACTCAGGCAGTTCAGCCAAGCCCAGGCTGGACCCTGGTGTTGGATGGACTCGGGACAATGGGCTTCCCACCCTGTCCTGCCGGGCTGTACAACTCCAGAGGCAGCCGAGTGGCCTGGTATTCCAATGGCATAGGCTGGAGTGAGCACTGGGGCCTAGGCTGTCATTCTGAAAGCTTGCAGGACCATCAGCTCAGCCAGGGTCCAGCTCCTATCAATTTTACCCCTAAATCCGTCCGGGTCTCACCATTTGTCCCCAGGTCACCACCTTGAGTCCCACCTCCCCAGCTGCCAGCTCTCCTTTTAAAATTCATCCCCACCTGGCATCTTCCAAAAAAAGCGATTCCATCCTTAAAACCCCTGAGGAGCAGGCCCTTTGCCCTTTGAATAAAATCCACTCTCCTTCAGGCGACTTATAAGACTCTGGGCCACGTTTTTAGCCGGTTCTCCAGCCACCCCATTGCGGGCTTTAAGATGTGGCAAAACTGAACAGTTCTCACTTCCTCACCTGGCCACAGCTGGGTCCTCCGCCTGGGTGCCCACTGTCTACACCTGCCTCCCCAGGCAGGGCCGAATGGTCCGGATGCTGCCAGATCATAGCTGCCTGTTCGCTCTTCTGGTTCCCCTGCAAGGACTGTGAGCATCTTGAGGGCAGGACTGTCTGATTACGCGTGGACTTCCTAACGTCCGGCATAGCGTATGTTGAGCGAGTTGAATGAATGTAAGAATAAATGAACGAAGGGGCTGCCGATTGGACCAGCTTATCCCTGTGGGCTCCCGTGAGTTTCCAAGACACACTCAAGGAAATCATCATAACCTGGTTGCATGTCCACCCAGCATTAGGAGAGAAGACCAATGGCAGCTCTAGGGTAGGAGCCGTGCTGGCCACATGAGGGTCCGGGAAGCCCCTGGTCTTGCCACAGGGAGCTGCTGAAGCATGTGTAAGAAGGCCACCTTCCTCTCCCTCATCTCAGGCCAGCTCTGTTGACCGTGCCAGAAACCTGTCCTGCACCTCACTGTGGCTTCGCTGTGTAAGGATGCCTGTGAGTTTCCTGTCAAACTTTTCTGCAGAGCACCGGCGGGAAGGCTGAGGTAATTTAATATTAGCTAACGTTTACCACACGCCAGGTATGTGCTAAGGGCTTTCTACGTACAATCTCATTTAATCCCCACGTTCCCATCTTACACTTGAGGAAAAGGGGGCACAGAGAAGTTCAGTAACTTGTGAGGACCGAGGGTCAGGGTCAGAGCTGGGATCTGAACTTAAGCTGTCTCACTCCACTATGATTTGAATTTAGGATACACAGGCAGGCCTTTTCTTGGCTCCCTGGCTTGCAGGAGCCATGGGCCACCTGGTGATAAGCTGGCCTTCCTTCCCTCTCAGTGTGGTTTAGAAGCAGAGTCTGAGGGAAACTGCAAAAGCAACCTTGTTACCATGGCAACAGCCCTGTTGCTGCAACTGCGATTTTAAAGCAGAATATCTGTCCTACCCGCACGCGCACGGGCCCAAGAGGTTCGCGCACCCCCAGAATGGCTGCACCTTCTGGGATTCTGGGGAGGTGAGTGGAGCCAAGGAAATTGGGCAGGCCCAGGGGTGAGGGGCCCTAGACCAGGCCCAGGGCCCAACTGCCATCACCCTGAGGCAACTTCCAAAATACAAAATGTTCAGAACAATGCCAATGAACAATTGCTCTTCTACTCAAAACCTGCAGTGGTTCCCAATAATCCGCCACGCTGGTGTGTTCCCCCGTGGGACATCAGAACGTGGACTGGCCATAATGTAATTTTTTCCCCTTAGAAACAACCACCTAGTGCTCGCTTCGGCAGCACATATAGTAAAACTGGAACTATATAGAGAAGATTAGCATGGCCTCTGCGCAAGGATGGCACGAAAATTCGCAAAGCATTCCCGCACCTCCTGCCACCCTTCGCTGATCAGCTCAGAAAAAACGATATCAGTTAAAGCACAACGTGTGGCACTCAATAGTGAAATTGTGATTTTTTTCACCATAAAAATTAATAATTTTAAAAAATTAAAAAAACAAAACAAAACAAAGAAACCAACCACCTAAATTCTACCTCTGCAAATCCTCTCCCATCTGGGCTCGTTTCTCTCCCCTACTTACCATTGACCACCTCTGACCCGGTGCAGACCTACTTTAATTTTCACCTTGACCACTGTAATAATGTCACTGTTCTCCAACTGCAAACATCCATTTGCTCAATAAGTACTTCTTCAACCTCTTGCTCTTAGCTGGAGGCTGGGCTAGGAGCTCAGGACTCAACAAGGAGCAAAACAGACCCGGCCCTGCATCCTGGAGTTGGCGGTCCAGCAGGAAATGCACACGAAATTGGCCATTGTCAAACCCAGTAATGCTGAGTGTAAAGATGTAGGGAGCTCAGGTGTCTTCAAAATGCCCAAAAGGACGAAGGTGAGCTGGGGGAGGGACAGGGTAGGGGACAGAGAGATGAGAGAAGAGGCTTGAGGGCTGGGCAGGGCTGGAGCCTGGAGGGTACCGTATACATGAGTCCACAGGCAATGAATGCAGCGCCCACTGAGGGCAACGGAGACAGGCAAAAAGTTCGTCCGGGTTCTAAACTGGCTGTGTCACCGCGGGGCTGACCAGGATTGCCCTGGGACCTGACAGCACGCTCCAGCCTTGGTCTCCTTTATAAAAAGGTAGGACTGGGTGAGATAGTCTTTCAAGCCTTTGAACAATTTTAAACCCTAGAGAAAGGTCAGGTTTGCAACACAGAAAGTTTTCTCAGGCTGAAGAAGGCTGCCCCTGGCCTCCCTCAATTCTCCCTAATCCATCCCAGGGTACCTGAAGTTACAGTAAAGGACCCCATCCCCTACCCATTAACTTGGAAAGTCAGGCTTTTTTTTTTTTCCAAAGTAAATTAGAAGATTAATGTATAATGGAATAGAGCTTTCAAATGTCAAGCTACTAGAACAATGAAGACAATTTAATAGAAGGTAAAGAACTGAAAAAAAATCTGGTCCTACACTGGAACATTACAACCAAGTGAAAATGGGTGAACTACATCTATATAGAAAGAGATCAGAAGTGGTCTCTAAAACATAATTGAGGGCCGGCCCCGTGGCTTGGTGGTTAAGTGAGCGCGCTCCACTGCTGGCGACCCGGGTTCGGATCCCGGGCTCGCACAGACGCGCTGCTTCTCTGGCCATGCTGAGGCCGTGTCCCACATACAGCAACTAGAAGGATGTGCAGCTGTGACACACAACTATCTACTGGGGCTTTGGGGGGAAAAAATAAATAAATAAAATCTTTAAAAAAAAAAAAAAAAACATAATTGAATAGAAGAAGGGGGCCGGCCCTGTGGCTTAGCAGTTAAGTGCACACGCTCCGCTACTGGCGGCCCGGGTTCAGATCCCAGGCGCGCACCAATGCACTGCTTCTCCAGCCATGCTGAGGCCGCGTCCCACATGCAGCAACTACAAGGATGTGCAACTATGACATGCAACTATCTACTGGGGCTTTGGGGGAAAAAAAAGGAGGAGGATTGGCAATAGATGTTAGCTCAGGGCCGGTCTTCCTCCGCAAAAAAAAAGAGGAGGATTAGCACGGATGTTAGCTCAGGGCTGATCTTTCTCACACACACACACAAAAAATAGAAGAAGGTTTCAGGATGGCCTGCGGAGCATGATCCCATACATTAAAGGTCTCATTTTTTTTTCATCTGTAAAACAAGGATTAAAAATAGTGCAACCTCACAAGTTAGTTGTGAGGATTAAATGAGTTTATGCTCCTGCAAGTGTTCAGAATGACACCTGTCACATAGTAATGGCTCAATAAGTGTTAGGCATTATCACTGTTCTTGTGTATAACTATTTTGGAAATGGAGGGAAGTAGATACGCCACAATCATAACAGTGGTCGGTGGCCCAGACGTTATAAACAAATAAACACTCACACAAATGCATAATTATAAATTATGATAAAAGCAAAGAAGAAAAGGGACCTGAAGGACAAATGTGGGAGTCAGCAAGTAAAGGGGAGGGGGCAAGCTTTGGGGGCCTCCTACCCGTGCACGGCTAGTCAGTGCTCAAGAATTAGGAGGATGAGACAATGCTGAAGGGAAAGGGTTATTAAAAAGAAGCTGAGAACTAGACATCCTTGGGTGGAGTCTCCGCTTATTCCGAAAAGAATAGATGGAATCTTCCCCCAAATGCAAGTCCCATTGTGTCATTTCTAGGCTTAAAACCCACTCCGTGGCTCTCTGTTCTGGGGATAAAGACCAAATTCCAGGTTCTCCGGCAAAATCTGGCCCCACATCCCTCCTCCATCTCTCTGATGTCTGGCCTCTGCTGCCCAGATTTTCCCACCCGAGGGCTGGTACAGGAATAGTCCTTTGGCCCAGACAGCTTGTCCTCAGGCCATGCCCCATCCTGCCTTCTCCCTTGATTCACCTTAAAGGTACCACTCTCTGTACCGTCCTTCTCTGTGCCTTCCTAGCACTTGCTCCGTGTGGAATTAGACATTCACTCATTTAACTTGCTCATGTCACCCGGGTGACTGCAGGGGCTGTTTTGTTTTGTTTGCACCCCCCCCCAACAAGTGTCTCCAGGGCCTGGCACATGGGAGGCACCAGACAGACACAAAGTGCTGAGGTTCCATGTCCTGGCCATCCAGGCCATCCACAATCCCCTTTGAGTGACCTGGTATGTCTCACCTGTTTCCTACAAGACTTTCTCTCCCTGACACGCCTCCATTCACCTTACTAACACCTAAATAACCTTTAGCTCTAGATCTAGAGGCTGCCTCTTCTGAGAAGCCCTCCCTGACCCCCTCTCTGGATGTTCACACTGTGTTGTAATTGTCCCCCTCCCGTTGTCCCACTGTAGTGCCTCTGCTTCTCCTGGAGCTTAGATTCCAGTGGAAGGAGACAGAAAATGAAAAAACAAATAGGAAAAAATATACAGTGTTATGGGGAGAAGGAAGTAGGCAGTATGGGAGGAGAGGTGGCCATTTGGGGTAGAGTGGTCAGGGAAGTTCTCACTGAGAAGGGTGACATTTAAGACCTGAAGGAGGAGAGGGACTGGGGAG
This sequence comes from Ceratotherium simum simum, assembly GCF_057802395.1. Classification (NCBI taxonomy): domain Eukaryota; kingdom Metazoa; phylum Chordata; class Mammalia; order Perissodactyla; family Rhinocerotidae; genus Ceratotherium; species Ceratotherium simum. Next base: position 9,542,150 of record NC_141924.1, read on the forward strand.
CTATGCAGACATCTAGGGGAAGAGCAGTCTAGGCCAGGGCAAAGACCCTGCCCCGATGGAGTGAAGCCAATGTGATTGGAGCTAAGAGAACAAGGGGCAGAGAGGAGGAGAAGAGGGTAAGGAAGAAGGAGGGGTGGCTCAGAGTATGTAGACCCTGAAACCACTGTAAGGCCTTCGGCTTTTACTCTGAGTGAGGTGGGGAAACTTTGCATGACTGTAGGCTCAGGAGGGGCAGGATCTGACTTAAAGGACCAGTACTCACTGCACCCGCCCCAGTCAGGCTGAGTCCAGAGGACAGAGAGATGCTGCTCATGGTCTGACACAGGCCCCCAGAGGCTCCCAGGGCAGTGGGGTGCCCCCCAACCGAATCAGATTTGCATTGTAGAAAAGTCACTCCCACCAGCACGTGGATGGACTGGAACACTTTGCCTGACTTGTATAGTGTGTTCTGATAGAGATTTATTAAATATAAATGAGTAAGACAGACAAGTTCCACTTTCAGTTTCTTCTTCTCCACTTTCTCCTGTCCTGCTTGCCTTCCTTTCTTCCAGAAACATTTTTTCAAAGCCTACTATACTAGCAGTAGGACTGGATTATAACCCATCGAATAAAATATCCACAAATCCATACTGATATAAATGAATAACTGAATAAATAAATAAATGAGGAGGGGTAGGGACAGCTCTTTATTACAGAAAGATTCCAATTAATAAATGCAGAAGGAATGAGGGAAATTGAAACTCACCATTAGAACACCACAATAATGATCATTGCAGGCAAGATCCATCCATGGATGTGAAAATTAGCGGGCAAAAGTTTGAGGAGAAACAGAATATTTGCATTGTCTAAAAATATCTCCAAGATGTTTATTAACTACAAAAGGAAAAATAATCATTGGACAGTAGAGAAATGTGGCAGACACCATCATAGCTAAGTGATTAAGCTTAACATCCCAGGAATTAGGCATATCAACCTCATGTACCCCCTGAGGCACCAAGAAGAGGGTCACTTGTGTGTTATTTTTCCCCAGAAGGCATAACCTCAATCTAATAATGGGAAAACATGAGACAAACCCAAAGTGAAGGCAATCCTACAAAACACATGACCAGTACTCTCCAAAAGTGTCAAGGTGAAGAAAGATAAGGAAAGACTGAGGAATTGTTACAGATTGCAGGGAGGGGGAAGGACACTGATGGAAAAATTGGTGAAATCTGAATAAAGTCTGTAGTTTAGTTAACAGTATTGGGCCAATGTTATTTTCTTGGTTTGAATCATTGTACTATGATTATGTAAGATGTTAACCTGAGAGGAAGCTGGCTAAGAGGATATACGGGAACTCTCTGTGCTATTTTTGCAACTTTTCTGTAAGTCTAAAATTGTTTCATGGGCCTGCCTGGTGGCTTAGCGGTTAAGTGCGCGCGCTCCGCTGCTGGCGGCCCGGGTTCGGATCCACATACAGCAACTAGAAGGATGTGCAACTATGAATGCAACTATCTGCTGGGGCTTTGGGGGAAAAAATAAATAAATAAATAAAATTATAAAATTGTTTCAAAATAAAAAGCAAAAAAAGAAAAAATTTAAGAAGCCTATTTTAAACCTAGTATCCAGCTTATGATCTCTAAATACCATTTCCCTCTAAAAGGAACCAGGGCTCTGTAGAGAATGGCTGATTCCAGGTCCAGGGCAGAACGTAAGAAGAGTCTGGAAGATCTGGAAACACCAGCTAGCAAAGAAGCTATCAAGACTAAAGGGTTGTGTCCAAAGGACTCTGGAGTCCAGGTGAAGAGAGTTCCACAGTCCAAAAATGGGATAATTTGAACACCGATAAGAATAATAATTGTAATGGACTAAAGCACATCAAATGTTTAAATCCATGAGTTCACAATGATACTAAAAATAATAATTTTTTAAAAACCTACTTTGTCACCTTTGATGGGTCCTGGAGAGACAACTCATTATTCTGAAGACTGGTAAATAAAGGGCAAGAAGGAAGCGTTTATCCCGCCCTTCCTTTAGGATCTGTACCTCAGAGGAATCGAATAGGTGATGAGGGGAAGTTTCTCTTCACAGAGGTATCCAGCTAACAGTAGAAGAGAGAATGATCAAATCGGATGGTTTTCATCTTGCAACCCGTCATGAATTAAGGGATCTAAACATTAAACAACAATGGCTGCTTTGTCACCCAAAGAAAGACAGCCAGACATTATTTGCCCCCTAATGAAATCACATAATACCTCCTATGAATTAGTCTTGTCAAAAAACTCTAATCTGAATCTAATCAGGCTCTAGATTAAGCTATCCATTTACAAGAAATACAAAGGACAGAGAAGCTTGTTCAATTATACCACAGGGATGCAATCAGCAAACTGTGGGATATGGTGGGACAAATGATGTGTTTGCAAAATACAGATGGAAGGTGAAACTATGGATAAGAGAGACCTAAATGACATGTCAACTAATTGCACAGTGCGGTCCTTATTTTTATCCTCATTAAAAAAAAAAGTAACTCTAAAATGGAAACATCTATGCCATTTATGAGATTATGGGAAATTTGAACACTGGCCACTTGATAATATTAAGGAATAATTATATATATCTTTTTAGTTGTAATGGTATTGTGGTTATGTATATATATTTTTAAAAGGCCTTATTTTGAGACATGCTGAAATATTTAGAGAAGAAATGGCATGGTAGGGCCGGCCCTGTGGCTTGGTGGTTAAGTGCGCGCGCTGCGATGCTGGTGGCCCGGGTTCGGATCCCGGGTGTGCATCGAGGCACCACTTCTCCGTCCATCCTGAGGCCGAGTCCCACATACAGCAACTAGAAGGATGTGCAGCTATGACATACAACTATCTACTGGGGCTTTGGGGGGAAAAAATAAAATAAATTAAATCTTTAAAAAAAAAAAAAAATGGCATGGTATGTAGGATTTACTGTCATGGGATACGTCATGGAGGTGTGGATGGGGCATGGCCAGGCATCTGTTGATGGCTGGGCTGGCAGAGGTTCATTATCCTATTCTGTGTATTTTTTGGTGTGTATCCAATATTTTACATAATAAAAAGTCTTTTAAAAACGTCTGCAATCTACAACCTAGAGATAACAACTATTAACATTTTGTAGTCTACAAGTGTCAATCGTTTTAAAAATACATGTGTATGTGCCTGTGTATTCTATAAAATTTGGATCATACAACATATATCCCTTTAGCAACCTGTTTCTATAATATATATTTTGTTTTTTCTTTTATAATATACTATCTTATCGATAAATATCCTACCACTGTAGAATTTTTTTTTTTTTTTGTGAGGAAGATCAGCCCTGAGGTAACATCCATGCTAATCCTCCTCTTTTTGCTGAGGAAGACCGGCTCTGAGCTAACATCTATTGCCAATCCTCCTCCTTTTTTCCCCCAAAGCCCCAGTAGATAGTTGTATGTCATAGTTGCACATCCTCCTAGTTGCTGTATGTGGGACACAGCATCAGCTTGGCCAGAGAAGCCGTGGGTGGGTGCGCACCCGGGATCCGAACCCGGGCCGCCAGTAGCCGAGTGCACGCACTTAACCGCTAAGCCTAGGGGCTGGCCCAACTGTAGAACTTTTAAAAGTCTTTTATGCCCCAGGTGCTGCAGATGCGGTGTTAAAGCAGCCTCCATCTAGGAGAGTGAGCAAATGCACCTCTGTGACTCAGTTTGCTCCTCCATAATGGGAGTGCCCTTTCTACCTCCCAGCTGCATGGTTTCAAGGACAGAATATTCACTCTGCTGCCCATGCCTCCCTTCCAAGGGACACCTGGGCTTGATTATAGGCAGTACCTCCACCCCTCAGAAGGAAAGTGTCCAGGGTGCAGCAGGCACTTAGTAAGTTATGTTAATGAGCTCCACTTCAGAGCCCGGGGTCTCATTTGATTATCACTACGTTCTTGTCATTCACATCTTTCTCTGGGAGGTGTCCCTGACGTCCAGGCTGCATCAGGGACTTCTCTCCGGCCCCAGAGTCCCTGTCCGCTCCCACGGCTGCACGGGGTACCGTGGCCTCTCCAGCTTCTCCAGAGGACCCCGAGCTCCGCAGGCCCCCAGCGCCTGGCAGAAGGTCCGGCACAGAGGAAACTCTCATAAAAGCGCGGTGACTAAATGAAACATGAGAAAAAAGCCACGCAGAGTGCGTGTCCACGGGTGTGTGTGTTCAATCAAACCCCAGAGCCGACTACTCCTTAGCGCCTTTTTACAAAACGAAGCGCCGAGGCAGTTGAGGAAGAGTTGGCCGAGTTGTTGCCCCGTCCTCGGGAGGCGGGAGGACAGGCCGAGGCGGCGGGAGGAGGCTCGCGGTGCGGAGCTCCGGCGCGCGGGGCACAGCGGGCAGGAGGAGGGGCCCCTTCGTCCCCCTCCACTTGGCTGCGCTCAGTGAGTCCTGGGGTTGAGAAAAGGGAGAGGGAGCCCCGGGAGGGTGTCTGGGGCCGGCTCCTCCCCATTTGGCAATCCCGATTGCTCCAGACCGAGCACTCCCCCTCGCCCACACTTCCTCCTAGTCTTCCCGCCTCTCAGCCTGCGCTGGCTCGGGTCTGGTTTGCCCTGGGCCTGCGCCCACACCCAGGCCCTCCCTCCCTCGGGCTTGTTTACCTGGGGCGGCGCGGGATGCTGTGGAGTGTGCACCACCGGCCTCACTCAGCCTGGGGGCCAGGGGTTATAGCGTGGGAGCTGCTTTGTTTCTGCTCTGAATGAGGGCCATCGGTCCAGATGGACTGTGGTTAGTGGAGCTAACGAGGAGTTGCTGGAGAGAGGGAGCCCCCTTGTTCAGCTTACAGAGCCTGCAAAGGCACTTGTTGCCCAGGCGGTGGAAGCTGGGCTCCTCTGGGCAGGACCCATCGCCCATCTCTATGAGGGTCCTCAGTCTGCAGTACAGGGCCTGGTATTTTGGTGGGGGAGAGGTGGGGAGGCTTGGGAAATATTTACTGAACGAATGAATGAGTGAACCATGTTAATTACAGCTGCAGTGGCCACATGGCAAAGTAAAAAATAACAAGAGTTCCAAAGTCAAGCAGACAGACCTGGGTTCAAATCCTTTCTCTGCCACTTTCTAACTGTGCGACTTGGGCAAGTCTCCTAAAACGTTCTGAGTCTCGGGTTCCTCAACTGTAAAATGGAAGCAAACAATTCTTCCTTATTTATGAGATTTATGTGAGATGTTTGTAGAGCGTGTGGTCACTATTGTTGTTAGTGCTGTTTACTAATTAAACACATATGCATCAAGCGCCTACCACGTGCCAGGTACTTTCTAGGCACTGGGAGCAGATCACTGAACAAAACACACCCAGACCCCTCTCCCCATGGGGTTTACATTCAGGCAGAGGAGAGAGACAACAAAGGAAAAATGAGTGAATGGAGTGGCATGTTGGAAAGTGACAAATGCCATGGGGGAAAACAAAGTAGGGAGGCAGGGATGAGGAGTGCAGGGGGGATTGGATTGTCATTTTAAATAGGGTGGCCCAGTAGGCCTCATTGAGAAGGTGGCATTTGATCAAAGGCTGGAGGTGAGGGAGACAGACGTGCCAGTATCTCGAGGAAGAGTATTCGCAGAGAAGGCACAGGGCTGTGCAAAGCTCCCCAGGCGAAACCTGCCTGCGGTGGCTGCAGGCGAGTGAGCCAGGAGATGAAGTCAGAGGTAAGGTGGCCAGCTCACACAGGGCATTGCAGGCCACTGTGAACTTGGCTTTTACACCAAGTGAAGAGCAGCTCCTGCAGGGTTTTGAGCAGAACGACAGGATCCGACTTACATTTTAAAAGGATAACCTACACTCCCAGGTTGAGCATAGACTGTACCAGGGAAAGGAGAAAGGCCAGGAGAACAGCTGCAGAAACCCGGGTGCCAGGTGCCAAGTAGTGGCAGGGGAGGGGGTGAGAAGTAGTCGGATTCTTGGTCTATTTTGAAGGTAGAGCAGCTTGGTTTCCTGAGGGGTTAGATGTGGAGTGTGAGACAAAGAGAGGAGTCCAGGATGCCTGCAGGGTTTTGAGCCTGAACAAGTGGAAGGAATCAGTTCCCACCAACTGAGATGGTCAAGGCTGCAAGTGAAACAGGTGTAGCGAGGAGATCAAGAGATCAGTTCAGGATGTATGAAGGTCTAGATGTCAGTTAGATGTCCACACGAAGATATCTAACAGGCTGATGTGATGTAAATTTGGGAGTTGTTAGTACTGCTACGACTGTTTTTCCTCCACTCTCACACTTGGTCCTCACACCAGCCAGTGAGGAAGGCAGGGCAAGAATTATTCTCCCAACTTGATAGAGTGGAAATTCCATGAAGGGTGTATACCCCAAAGAATTGAAAACAGGTATTCAAAGAAATACTCGTACATGAATGTTCATAGCAGCACTATTCACAACGGTCAAAAGGTGGAAACAACTCACAAGTCCATCAACTAATGAATGGATGTATAAAATATGAGACACCCATATGTGGAATATTATTCAACCATAAAAAAGGAACAAAGGACCAATACGTGCTACAAGGTAGATGAACCTCAAAAACATTACTGAGTGAAAGAAGCCAGTTACAAAAGGCCACCATATTGTATGATTCTATTCATATGAAATATCCAGGATAGGTAAATCTATAGAGATGGCAGGCAGATTAGTGGTTGCCAGGGGCTGGGGGGAGGGGGAGATGGGGAGTGACTATATAGCGGGTACCGGGTACCAGGTCTCCTTTGGGAATGACGAAAATGTTTTGGAACTAGATAGAGGTGATGGTTGCATAACATTGAAAATGTACTAAATGCCATTGAATTGTACACTTTAAAATGGTTAACATTTTGTTATGTGAATTTCACTTCAATTAAAAAAACAAAAACAAAAAACCTCTCTGAAGAACCTAATGCCGGGCTCCATGGTGCCCTGCCCTGTGCAGTGACTCGCACTGCTGTTCTCCACGAGGCCCAGCAGCCTGTGGCGTGTGAAGGACTCGCATGGCTTCTCCAGCTGCTGCGAGAAGAAGAGCCCAGAGAAGCAAGGGGATGTGTCCCCTTCAAGGTCAGTCTAGGGAAACTGGATTTCCCAAACCCCAAACCAGGAAATGTGGTCTGACAAGCATGGGATTCACATCTCAGATCAGCCCTGCCCTGGGAAACCTGTGGCTGGGGGTTGTTGTCGTCAGAGGGAGCTTGTATTTCCGGGTTTGTTCTGCTTGGAAAGGAAGGAGCAGGAGCAGCCAAGCGGGCTTCTCCGAGCTTCCATATTTAACTCTTCAGTCCAAGGCTCGCAGAGCTGGAAGGGTCTTCAGAGATCATCTATGAGGAAATGTAAGCTCCAAGAAGATAAATACTTTCTCCCAAGTCACACAGCCAGTAAACAGCTGAGCTGGGACTAGGAGGAAGGGAACCAACATTTATCTAGCACCAACTCTATGTCCAGGAGCCTCACGGATGTTATCTCAACCACCCTGTAGAGCAGGTGTTAGTAGTTCCATTCTGCAGATGAAATTCAGAGAGGTTTAGTGACTGGGCTGACACACAGCTATTAAAAGGCAGGGCTGGCCGTTGAATAGAGGTCTACCTGACTCTTACAACCTGTAACTCTTACTAGGTTCTTCTCTGCCTTGCTCACATATGTATCCCCATGCCGAGAGAATGAATGAATGAGTCACACCAAGCTCTTTCCACCCTCCCACACCTCCATCCAGGTTCACCCTGCTCACGGTAAACAGACTGCTCCAAGTTATCAGAGCTCTGGGGCACTCACAATGTTGCCTTGGTAACCGAACTTTTAGAAATAACAGCTGCAGGCAATCCAGGACAAAACCAAGGAACCCTTCTCTTGCTAAACTAGTTAAGTCTTTTCTGTCCAAGCTGACAAGGGTTAGCACAAAGCAGCAAAGAGCTAGAGGAGAGACTTCCTCACATACCTTATTGTTATTGACCAAGGACCCTTTGTTTGTTCATCCCACCACTGTCACCTTCACCACAGATCCAAGGTTTAAAAAATGGTCTGCTGAGGATATCTGCCTTTAAGCAGTAACTAAATTGTACCCCACTCTTTATACAACAACAATTACAGAGCCACCACCTAGCGAGCTTCAGATCAGCAGGAGATAACCACCGTTCCTCCACCGGGTTGATAGCATTTTAACCCAAAGTAGGAAACTTGACAGTTTTGCTAGGTAGTACAAGCTGGTAGGGTCTGGACTTGTTGAAATATTGAAAATATCTTCTTAAGGCCATTCCAAATAAAATAAGAAGTGAGAATGAGGAAATAACCACAGCCACAAAAGCCTTAAAAGAATTGTGATGATTATGCGAGTAAATGAGAAAGCCTGCACTAAAGGAATGGTTTTCTAGGAAACCATAAATTAACAAAATTGATCCTGGAAGACAATTAAATTCTAAACAGACCAAATATCACGTAAGAAAATGAAAAATGTATCAAGGAGCTATTGTCCCACCCACAAACGAAAAAAAAAAAGGACCAGGTCCAAACATGTCTTTAGGTGAATTGACCAAAACTTTAAGGAGTGATGAGTAAAAATGCCGTTCAAATGGTTCAATTCTAGAAATAATGATAATAATGATAATGATAAAGCTGCTACAATTATTGAGTCCTCATGTGGCAGATGTAGTTCTAAGCATTGTATTCATTTAATTCTCACAATAATCCTGTGAAGAAGACAAATTATTGTCCCCATTTTAGAAATGAAATAACTAAGGCTAAAGGAGTTAAATAACTAGTCCAGGGCTATACAACTAGTAAATGGCAGATCCAAATTTGAACCTAGTGAGTTTAGTTCCAGAATTCACTCTCTTAACCAGCATGCTAGGTCAACTCTTCCAAATTCCTTTTATGAATATTATATATCAATACCCAAATCTGTCAAAGATAGCACAAGAGAGGAACACTACAGACTGGTCTCATTTATGAATATAACAGCACAAATTGTAAACCAAATGTTAGCAAATAAAATCCAGCAGCACATAAAATTATACACCACAAATGAGTAGGGGCATACCGGGAATACAGAAAGGTTCAATATTAGGAATACCATTAATATTATTCATCATATTGATAAATCATTGGAGAAACATTGCATGATTATTACATAGATGCTGAAAAGGTATTTGATAAAATTCAAAAAGCCATGCATGATTTAAAAAGAAAATTCCTTAACAACAGGAAGGGAAGGATGCGTCCTTAAAATACTGTTATACACACACACACACACACACACACACACACACACACCTCAAGCCAAAAGCCAATTTGTAAGAAGAAAATACTAGAATACTATAAGCATTCTCACTAAAGTCAGGACAAAAAAGAATATCCACTACCATCACTTATTTATTTATTTATTTATTGGCTGAGGAAGATTAGCCCTGAGCTAACATCTGTGCCAATCTTCCTCTATTTCATATGTGGGTCGCTGCCACAGCATGGCTGATGAGTGGTGTAGGTCCAAACCCAGGATCCAAACCCATGAACCCAGGTCGCTGAAGCAGAGCATGCCGAACTTAACCACTAGGCGATGGGGCCAGTCCACTACCATCACTTTTTGTTTAAAATTGTTCTAGAGGCACTTACCAATGTAATTAAACAAATGAACAAACAAAAAAAGAGGTATAAAGATTGAAAAAGAGGAGATATATTTACAGGTGATATGATGCAATTATATCTTAGAAAAACCTAAGCAATTCAACTAAAAAACTGTAGCACAAAGAGAATTCAGTAAAGTATCTAAGTACAAACTTTATATGCAAAAATCAATAGCCTTACTATATATAAAAAAGATTAGTTTGAAAATATAATGGATGATTTACCTTTTGACCCAGAAATCCCAGTTCTGGGAATTTATCTTCCAATATACTTGTGCATTCATTCATCCATTCATTCAGCAATTATGACTGAATGCTCACTCATTCAGTGTCAGATACCTTTCTGGGTGCCAAGAATGCAAATGAGTAAACGGATTGATCAGAAACAAAACAAAACAAAAACAAACAACAACAAAACCTTTACAATCTGATGGTAGAAAACAGATAATAAACTTAATTTTAAAAGTAAATGATAAAGTGTGTTAGAAGATGATGATTGCTATTAGAAAAAAATTGAGCAGGATAGTCAGATTGAGAAAGCTGGGTGGCCAGGATGGGCCTCCTGGAGAAGGAAGGAGGTAAGGGGGTAAGCCACGTGAATATGGGAGTGGGGGGAGGGAGCACAAAGTCTCTGGAGTGAGATTAAGCCAGGTGTGTGCACACAAAATGAGTCATGTCTGTAATAGCAAAAGGTTCAAAGAATAAGTATTCATCTATGTTGTTGTTATGTGCTGTCAAGTCAGCTCTGACTCCTGGTGACCCTTTGAATGAGCGATGTCCACAATGTCCTGTCCCCAACCGTCCTACTCAGCTTCTGCAGACTTCCGCCTATGGCTTCCTTTATGGAGTCAATCCATCTCATATTTTGTCTGCCTCTTTTCCTGCTGCTTTCTACTTTTCCCAGCATTATTGTCTTTCCAAAGAATCCTGCCTTCTCATGATGTGCCCAAAGTAGGACAGCCTCAGTTTTACCATTTTTTGCCTCTAGTGACAGTTCAGGCTTAATTTGCTCTAGGACCCACTTGTTCATCTTTCTGGCAGTCCAGGGTATCGACAGAGCTCTCTTTCAACACCATATTTCAAATGAATCAATTTTTTCCTGTCAGCCCTCTTCACTGTCCAGCTTTCGCACCCGTACATTGTAATTGGGAATACAAGGGTGTGGATAATCTTGGCCTTAGTTTCTAACGACACTTCCTTATAGCTTATGATATTTCCTAATTCATCTATAGGGGACCAGTTAAACAGACTAATGGGTGGCTATCAATGGAATACTATGCAGCTATACAAAAGAATAAGGAAACTACGAAATGAGATGGAAAGATTGCCAGGATGTATTGTTTAGTGAAAAAAAGCAAGGAGCAGAATAAGTTATACAGTATTTAGTTTTGTGCAACCAAAGAAGGAAATCAATATTATAAAGAGGTCAATTCTTTCTCGATTAATTTATAAATCTAATATGGGGTCCCCAAAAGAAACAGAAAAGCTAGTTTTTAACAGCTAAGAAAATTCTTAAAAAGAAGAGTAAGGATGGGGGCTAGCCCAACTAGATATTCTATGGTGATTAAAATACTTTTGTTTGGGAACATGAGTGGACAGGTCAATAGAATGGAATAGAATAGAAAATCCAGAAATGGATCCAAATACACACAGGAAATAATAGATTGTACAATAAATTGTTCTAGGCATATTGAGTAGCATCTGGAAACAAACGCATTCATATCCTTCCTGCATTACTTACACCAAAATAAGCTTCAAACAGTTCAAAGATATAAATCTAAAATATGCAACCATAAAAGTATCAGATTAAAAAAAATTTATAATCTTGCAGTGGGATGGGATTATTTAAGCATAACTCAAAACTCAGAAGGCATCAACTTTGACCACAATAAAAATTTTAAAAATTTCCATGGAAAAAATAACAAAATCAAAAGACAACAAACCAAACAATAATATATGCACTACATATGACAGACAAATTTCTATAGATAAAAACAACTTGTATAAATCAAAGTGCAAAAGACTAAAATCCTAAAGAAAAACAGTCATGGGATAGGGACAAAGAGGTCATAGGAAAGGAAATTAATATGGCTCTTAAATATATTAAAAGATGCTTGGGGGCTGGCCTGGTGGCATAGTGGTTAAGTTCGCGCATTCTGCTTCGGCAGCCCCGGGTTCCCCGGTTCGGATCCTGGGCGCAGACCAACTCAAGCCGTGCTGTGGCGGCGTCCCACATAGAAGAGCTACAACTCTACAACTATGATACACAACTGTGTACTGGGGCTTTGGGGAGGGAAAAAATGGAAAAAGAGGAAGATTGGCAACAGATGTTAGTGCAGGGCCAAACTTCCTAAAAAAAAAAAACCAAAAAAACTCAGTGGCATGGCGGTTAAGTTCTCATGCTCGGCTTCGGTGGCCCTGAGTTCACGAGTTTGGATCCCAGGCTTGGACCTATGCACCGCTTATCAAGCCATGCTGTGGCAGGCGTCCCGTATAAAGTAGAGGAAGACGGGCACGGATGTTAGCCCAGGGCCAGTCTTCCTCAGGAAAAAGAGGAGGATTGGCAACAGATGTTAGCTCAGGGCTAATCTTCCTAACACACACACACACAAAAGATGCTTAACCTTACTTAAATTAAAACAACAGTGAGATACCATTTAGACACAAGGATTGGCAAAGATAAAAAGAGTTTGATAATGTGTATGGCTCATATTCTGCTTTTATTGGACAGTGCTGATCTAGATTGAGAAAAATTCCTCCTTGAGCTGCTAAGTCACTGAGCTATAGGGCCCGGAGGCCTGGTCCTTCCGTATCCACCAGGACCACTGTGGGAGCTGCCCGCCCTCAGCCCTCAGAGGCCCAGGCAAGGATGCTCATCCTGCCATATCTGCTATCCTCGGTCGTTGCCCAAAATATCAGCTCCTCGGGCTGCCTTTTTTCTCCACTCTGCTCTGTAATTCCTCTCTTGTCTTAACAACCCTCTGCTCTCCACCTTCCCAAACCTTTTCACTTGGCCCTTTGGAAAGCTGGTTCTTGGTCAACAAAATCACCCGCGCTCTCACTCTTCTCCCGGCACAGCCTAAGGTTTACTCTGGGGCCCGGCAGGTAAGGAAAATGTGTGAGTGTGAAGGGCTAGTGACAAGGAATCAGTGCCTGTGCCCGCACTGTGCGTCGTGAGAACTAGGTGAGCTGGAGAGTCCCTGTGCCCTGACCCAGCTCCAGGCTGCCTGCTGGCATGTGGAAATGTGGACCCAGTAGGGCCAGACCTTCAGATGTTTCAGGAGAGGCAAGAAGCCCTCACACACTGCTGGTGGGAAGGTAAAATGACGCAGCACTGTGGAAACAGTTGGGCAGTTCCTCAGAAAGTTAAACGTGGAGTTACCATGTGACCCAGCAATCCCACTCCCAGGTATCTACCCAAGAGAACTGAAAACAGTTCACACAAAAACTTGAACATGAATCTTCATAGCACCAATATTCACTGTGTCCAAAAAGTGGAAACAACCTGAAAGTCCATTAATGGATGAATGTATGAACAACATGTGGTCTATCAATATAATGGAATATTATTCAGCCGTAAAAACGGATAAAGTACTGATACATGCTACAACATGGATGAACCTTGAAAACATTATACTAACTGAAAGAAGCCAGACACAAAAGGCCACCTTTTGTATGGTTTCGTTCATATGAAATATTCAGAATAGGTAAGTCCATAGAGACAGAAAATAGATTAATGGCTGCCAGGGGTTAGAGGGAGAAAGGGAAATGGGGAGTGATTGCTAATGAGTTCAGGCTTTCTTTTGGGGATGATGAAAATGTTCTAGAATTAGATAATGATGTTAGTTGTACAACTTTACAAATATACTAAAAACCACTGAATTGCACACATTAAAATGGTGAATTTTATGGTATAGGAATCATCTCTCAGAAACAAACAAATAGAAAGAGGCCAGCAATCTGGCTCTTTGTCAGAAACCGCCTGATATTTTTCGTATTGACTTAATTTTTGAGCAAGCAAAGCAAACGAGGATTTGACCTGTAGGCCACCAGTTCGGAACCTCTGTTTGAACAGAAATCACGCTCTCCTCTGAGGTCACCACTTCCCAGCAGCCCTCCCCCGTGTGGGCCGTTCCTTTTTCCTCATTCCCTGCCCCTCTGGCAACCGCCCCAAGGCTTCTTCCAGACCATTATCCTTTACTGTCTGTTAAAGACCCTGTCTCCTCTGAAGTTCTCGCCTCTCAGCCATGCTCATTCGCTGGCAACCTGAGACCCAGACTTACCTTCGATGTTCCTCTCCTCCCCAGTCGCTACTTTGTTCTGCTGTCTTTATGTCCACCCACGTGCCATACGACAGACGACTGCTCAGCTCCTTGCCTTCCTTCTCCCCCACACATGTCACCTCCCTCCATCTCAGCCGCCCATTCGCAGGGCCAACACTTGGACCCTATTATCTCAGCCCTGAGTTATTCAATTCAGGCAGCCCCCTCTCTCACTGTGGCCTCTACTTTCCAGCTATTTGTTCACTGCTCACACTTCCCATTCTGTTACCTCAAGCTGGTCTTTGACTCCTCGTGTCTTCACTTCCTTCCCCTCCCGTGTGGATTCCACAATTCCTCACCTTGGCCACTCTCTTGACAAAATCCTGACTTCTCTTAACCTGTCTCTCTGTTGCACCTCCCTGGAAACCCCAACTTGGGTCAGTCTGATTGTCCTTCCTCTCCTGGGTACACCTGGGCCGTGAGCTCTGCTGGAGAAAGTCACATCACCACAGGGTCTGGTGCCATTAATTCATGGGCGTCAACCATAACTGGGCCGTCCAATACTACCACCAACTACCCTGCCTTCCTCATCAGCTCACCCTGCCATCATCCACAGTGGCTATTTAAAACCCTCTCCAGTCTCCCCAAACCTCTGACCTCACCTTCTCTTACACACAGAAACTGAAAGCCTTCAGAAAGGAACTCTCCCATAATCCTGCCATCGAGGCGCCCACCTGATTGCACCCACTTATTGCTGCCCGAAGGGAAGACGTGTCCTTTTTCCATTTGCCATGGTCTCAATGTTTGTATCCCCCAACATTCATACGTTAAATCCTAACGCCCAGTGTGAGGGTATTAGGAGCTGGGGTCTTGGGGAGGTGATTAGATCATGAGGGCAGTGCCCCGCAGAATGGGATTGGTGCCCTTATAAAAGAGGCTTCAGAGGGATCCCTAGCCCTTCCCCCATGTAAGGCAGTCTGCAACCTGGAAGAGGGCCTTCACCAGACACTGAATCTGCCATTGGACTTCCAGCCTCCAGAACTGCGAGAAATAACCGTTTGTCGTTTATAAGCTAAGCTACCCAGCCTATGGTATTTTGTTACAGCAGCCCAAATGGACTAAGACACCTTCCAGGGCCAATGGTCCCTACTGTGCTGGACCCGTACCCTAAATTCCACCTTTGGCTCCCAGATGCTCTCTCAGGCTTCTCTGATCTCTCTCTACTGATTCCTTGCCAAGAGCAAACAAGAATGCTCACGCGTCTACTCCCCTCCCTCCACCTGTGTCCTTTTCTAGCAACTAGCTTCTTCCCTTCCTAAGCCAAAGCACTTTTTGAAAGAGTTGTCTACACCTGCTGCCTCAGTTTCCTCATACACCACTTGCTCCCAAAAGCAACTTGGCTTCTGCTCCCAAATTCTACTGAAACTTTTCTTTCAGGTCACCACCAATCTCCTTGTCGCTCAATCTAACTGACTCTTCTAAATCATTAGCTTGTTGGCTTCTCTGCAGCAGCTAATCTCCTGTGGACCTGCCCTGTGGCAGGTGATATGATAGAGGGGTCTGTGGGAACTCATGGGACAGACATTTAATCCAGCCTGGGGAGGGTCAAAGAGGGCTTCCTGGAGGAGGTGACACCAGGGTAGAGCCTGAAAGGGTGAGTCGAAGTTGGCCAAGCAGAGAAGGGGTACAAGGGCATTTTAAAAAAATGGGAAGAGCGGCCGGCCCGGTGGTGCAAGTGGTTACGTGCGCGCGCTCCACTGCGGTGCCCGGGGTTTGCCAGTTCAGATCCCAGGTGTGCACCGATGCACTGCTTGTCAGCCCATGCTGTGGCGGCGTCCCATATAAAGTGGAGGAAGGTGGGCATGGATGTTAGCCCAGAGCCAGTCTTCCTCAGCAAAAAGAGGAGGATTGGCAGATGTTAGCTCAGGGCCGATCTTCCTCACACACACAAAAAAATGGGAGGAATCTCAGAATTTGTGAAACTTCTAGCAGTTCAATGTTGCTGAAGTTGACCTGAGAGACAGATTATGAGGACTCTGAAGGTCATGTTAAAGAGTTTGTTGTTTGGATTTTATTTTGGAGGCATTGGGGATACATGTGTGACCTAAAGGAGAGGTTGGCAAATTTTTTATGTGAAGAGCCACATAGTAGACATTTTAGGCTGCTGCGACTGCTCCACTGAGCCGGCGTAGCCTGAAAGGAGCCATAGATATACATCGACAAGTGAATGTGGCTGTGTTCCAATAAAACTGTATTTATGGATGCTGACGCTCAAATTTCATATAATTCTCATAGGTCATGAAATCCTATCCTTCTTTTGAATTTTTTCCAACCACTTAACGACGTCAAAATCCTTCCGAGCTCACGGGCTGTACAAAGAAACAGGCAGCAGGCTGGGCTTGGTCCACAGGCTGAAGTTTGCCAGCCCTGACGGAAAGTAAGAGAGTGACATAGTTAGAACTGGTTTTAGAATGACGGATCAGAGTGGGAGCAATTAAGCCAGCGGAAGAGACTGGTGAGCCAGCAACCTGAGAGAGAGACTAAACGAGGGGGTAAGTGGACGTGAGGATGGGGCTAAGTGGGTGGATCAGGGAGACACTGTGTGCAGAGAGGGCTTAGAAAGCTCCCTGACCACACCCTACTTTGGAAAGAATTATATAGGATTGGTGCCTTTCCTTCCTACCTCACTCCCCCGGAAAGAGCATGATCCTTAAAAGCTAAATGGGAGTAGGTATTACCACTGTCTCCACAAAGGGACATAATCCCTAACTAGTTCTGGATAGATCCCCCCAAGAACAAATGCTGGGAGCTTTCCACTACCATGAGCACCCTAGGTGTCCTGTTTGAGGGAGTACTTACATGTGTCATGGGCCATTGACGAGGTCATTGTTTACACAAAGTACTTTGGATGGACTGCGTGAGGCTTCAAGGCAAAAGGTCATCACCAGCTGGGTAGCCAGTGGGTGATGTGCAGGCAGCTGGTCATGGGAGGCCCTCCTTGGAGGGCAAGATGCCCAGCTCATAGTCTTCCTTGACACGGGTAAAAGGTGGCACGCTGTACTCACTCAAGTGGTGGGTGTCTGATGGTCCAGGAGGTGGTTCAGCAGCCCTGCAGTGTGCTGGCCTCCAGAGAGGATTCCAGCTCCTCTCTTCTCCTGGGTCAGAAAGGCACCAACAAACTCTTCCTGACTCTCTTTCTCCACCCCGACTCCAGATATAATCTCCTCTTCCACTCCAGGTGAAGCCTAACCTTTCATCTCTTCTTTTCCCAAACTACTGTTGATGGATAAATACCAGGTCCTTCCCCATTCAGGGGCTACCTCTCTAGTCTCAAAGCCCAGCTTGTGCAAATCAAAACTCTGGCCTCAGCACTTCTCACAGCAGGATGGGTAGACAGCCCTCAGATCTCCTTGCCCCCGTTAACACTCCGCCCACTTCATCCAGACAAAATGCCTAAGAAACAAGTGCCGAGAAGGAGGCTGTGTTTAGTACTGATTACTTCTCTACCTCTAAGAGAGGTGGGAGAAGAAATGGACCAGCGTTTTGGGTGGGGGTTGGATTGCTGAGAAGCACTGAGGCCCTACTTGAGTTTTGTCTGATAAAGTCAAAGTGAGAACATTCAGCAAGGCTGAGTGTTTTTCCCCAGCCACATTCAGCTGTTCAGCAAGGAATGGATTAAAATGACAAACCACGAATCTAATACGGGTAAGGAGGGATGTAAGGCTAGGAAAGGAAGGGATGACCAGTTAAAAGATGGAGGGCCAGTGGCTTAGGGGGTCCCAAACATGAGGAACAATTACCATATCAGACTAAAGGAAGGAGCTAGAAATATAATTGGAGGTGGAGGCCCAAGACTGGGATGTTTGACATGGAAGTTCTGGAAGTGGTGCTGTTCTTGCTAATGACGAGGTCCAGGGTATGACAAGGGTAGCAGGTGGCCAAAGAACAGATCCTTGGCAGCATGGAGGTCAAGGAACTGACAGCTTAGGGGTTGGATGGATTGTCTACATGGATGCAGAAATCATGAAGAAAGAAGACGAAAAGGAGTAAAGGTGGAGAGAGAGACAGTGAGCCCTGGGGATGAGGCAGAGTGCTGGGGAGGAAGGCAGGTGACCTGTAACCAAGGAGATCATCTAAGAGCCTCTGCACCAAAGGTGTTGGGAGGTTTGAGGAAGGAGAGAGAAACAATGGTCAGGAAGAGGCAACAAGAAGCATGGTAATCCCACCTCCAGCCCTTTGGTACGTGGAACTTGGAGGAAAAAACAGTCCCCATTTAAGGACTGAAAGGAGATGGTGTCCTCAGGGGAGAGCCAGGTTAGCAGAGAAGAGGTTTTGCTGAGAGAGTTTTGCTGAGGGCAGGTTGTGGGTCCCAAGACACGGTGGGAGCACGTGGCAGATTAGGAGGGGGATGAGACTGGGGCAGGTTAGGGGATGTTCAGAGCCATATGGGGTTGGGGGTCTAGGTGATGAGGAGTGATCTGGGAGATGTGGGCTTTGGGCAGCGTGGAGAATAATGGGCTCCTCTCCTCTACATGTTCCTTGGACCCCATCTCTTCTCTATTGAAACTCACTCCCTAGGTGATCTAACCCAATCCCATGCCTTGGAATACTCTTTTTCAACAAGTCCCCAGTTCGATCTTCACCTCCAGCCTCTCTATAGAGCTCCCAGTGTGTACCTGTGATTGCCTGCTGGACATCTCCACTTGGGTGTTTAAAAGACCCTTCAAAATGGAAGGTGTGAACCCTTGAATCCACTATTCTCCCAGTCAATGGCACCACCATTCACCCTGTTGCTTAGGACAAAAACCTAGAAGTCACCTTAGAAACCTCTATTTCCTTTACCCTCCTCTATCCAACCCATCACCAGTGCTAAAAGCTTTAGCTTCAAAATCCACCTAGAACCCAACATAGCTCATGGCCTTCACCAGCACTGCTGTAGTTCTTGCTACAGTCACTTCTCACCTGGTCCCAGCACAGCTTCCAAAGGGCAGTCTCTCTGCTGCCACGTCTGCCCCTCTACAGTCTATTTTCATGGAGTAGCCAGAGTACAATTTCTAAAACATACATCAGAGCAATGACTCCCCTCCTTTGGTTTCCCAAAGTCCTTGGAATAGAATCCAAGCCTTTGACTCCAAGTCCTGCAGGATCTGGCTGCCCTCTGCCCTCATTTCCCACCAGGCTCACTGTCGCTCACACCACCCCAGCCACCCTGGCCTCCTGGCTCTTCTCAGACTCTCAAGTCTGTCCCCAGCTAGGGTGTCTGCCCGGCGTGCGCGTTCCTTGCCGCCATCAGGGCTCTGCTCCAGCGCCACCTTCTCAGAGAGGCCCTCCCTGGCCATCCTGCCCAAAATAGCCCCTCCCTCCACTCTGTCCCTTATTCTTTATTTTTCTTCATGTACATCAATATATTTCATATAAATCAATACTGTACTTACTTGCTTATTTGATGATTTTTTTCTCTCCACTGGAATGAGTTCTCTGGAGGGCATGCGCAAAACTCCACCTTTTTCACTGCTAGATTGCCACACTACTCCTAGCTCACAGTAGGGGCTTACTAAGTATTTTTTGAATAAATAGATAAACTAAAGAAGGCTATTTTATATGATATGGGCCTCAGGAGCTCAGAAAGTCAAAAGGTGAATATTGGCCATTTCATTGTATACATTCCTGCTATAGCGATTCGAATTCTCCCCCAAGGTAATTAATCCTCTATATTAGGTGGAGAGTCAAGGGGGAGCAGCAGTGAAGACTGTGTCAATGAGTATTTTCTTTTTTGGATAATACCAGGTCTTGGGCAGGGCAGGAAGAAAGCATGTGTTTCTCAGCATAATAACGGACATGTCCTTTTCCTAAAGGGCAGGGACAACTCACTGCCTTCCATGGCATTAGCCTCTGTTATTTCTGAAAAGAAGAAGGAAGCAGGCTTGGAGCTCCCACCTTCACCCCAACTCGTGGATTGCATTTTGGAGTCCAGGGGCTGGCTGCACATCACTCTTCATCTGGCTGAACCCTTGGTGGGTGAGGGGACTGTACCTAAACTTGAGCTTGGGGGAGAAGAAGGGTCATTCTTGTTAGAGAAAATGAAATATGGTATCTAAAGGGAGTGGCATGGGGATAGAAGCTTCAAGAGAGAAGGACCCACAAGTGCTCCAGGAAATAAGGAGCAGGGAAAGTTTGCTCTGAAAGTTGATGTTGCTGGAGAGCTGTGGAGACTATTACGAGGGAAAAAGTGGCTCCGGCCAGACCAGGCAGAGCCTTGGGCGCCACTGATTCTCAGTGCAAGAAGATATGACAAGGTCCTGACAGAATGGATTGGAGGGGGCCAAGCAGATGTGGGGAAACCAGGGAAGCTGTTGGCAAGTGTCTAAGTGAGAGATGACAGCGCCTTAGACCAGTGGGAAAGACGGAGAGGAGAACATGGATTGACCGGTATTTAAGAGGCTAAGTTGGTGGAGCTTGGCGATAAGTCAGATACAGAGGATGAGGGAGAAGGAAGATTGAAGGAGACGCCCATGGTTCTTGCTCAAGCATATATGGATGGGGTGCCACTTACGAGACGGGGAAGACTTCAAGGGAAGAGGCAGAGGAGGAAGGACAGACACTGAACCAGAGAAGCAGGAGGGACACCTGGGGGGTTCCGAGTCACAGAAGTCAAGGTAGACACCAAGACCAAAGTTAAAGCACATGTGATGGGCTGAAAGCAAACCTTTGCCACAAATATAACAGATTCAGCATGAAAAATATAGAGGATCCTGAAAGAAACAGGAAAATGACAAACAACCCAATAGAAAACTGGGCAACTGATATGAAAGGGTGCTTGCAGAAGAAAGGATCCAAGTTTCCAGTAAACCTATAAAAAGATGTCCAATGTCCCTAGAAATCTGAGGAATGTAAATGTTATGAGTTGAAATGTGTCTCCTCAAAAAAGATATGTTGAAGTCCTAACCCCCAGTGCCTCCGAGTGTGATCTTATTTGGAAATAGGTTTGTCACAGATGTAATTAATTAAGATGAGGTCATACTGAAGTAGTGTGGGTCCCTAATCCAATATGACTAATGTCCTTCTTATAAGAAGAAGGCCATGTGGTGACAGAGACACAGGGAGAATGCCATGTGAAGACAGAGAATTGGAGTGATACAGCCAAAGACTGACAGCCACTGAAGTTAGGAAGAGAGAAGGAAGGATCCTCCCCTACAGATTTCAGAGGAGCTCAGCCTTGCTGACGCCTTGATTTTGAACTTCTAGTCTCCAGAAATGTGAGACAATAAATTTCTGTTTTTTTAAGCCACACAGTTTGTGGTACTTGGTTACAACAGCCCTAGAAACTAATACAGTAAATTAAAACAATATTGAGATGCCTTTTTAATTTTTCCCGTCAGCCTGGCAAAACCCAAGAAAGATTATAATATCTAGTGCTGGCAAGGATGTGAGAAAATTCCCACAGCAACTGCTGGTTGGAGTGGGGTTTAGTGACACATGTGGAGGGCATTTGGCAGTATACCATCAATTAAAAAGGAAAAGGCTCATGCCCTAGAATTTGGCGATTCCGGTTCTTTCTGTCTATTAGGAAAAATACTTACACATGTTTACAAAGAGTTGTGTATAAGAATGTTCTTTGTAGCACTTTTATAATGGCAAAAAGCCGACAAATCCGTCATGTCCGTTGATCGAGAATGGTCACATAAGCTGCTTTGTCTCTTCTCGGAGGATTCACTGTGAAGTTTATGAAGTTTAAGCTTCAGGGCCCCTCACTTGCATCAGCTCTTTTGAATGTCTGGGGTGGGGCTCTAGCAATTTCTTTTTTTTTTTTTTTTTTTTTTTTAAAGATTTTATTTTATTTATTTTCCCCCCCAAAGCCCCAGTAGATAGTTGTATGTCATAGCTGCACATCCTTCTAGTTGCTGTATGTGGGACTCGGCCTCAGGATGGACGGAGAAGTGGTGCCTCGGTGCGCACCCGGGATCCGAACCCGGGCCACCAGCATCAGAGCGCGCGCACTTAACCACCAAGCCAGGGGGCCGGCCCTCTAGCAATTTCTATATGTGACTTTGTATTATTTTTCCTAAAGAAGTTCTCCCCAAATGCTTAAGCTTCAGGCCCCATAAAACTTGAATCTGCCCCCGTCATACTATGTAACACAAGACAACAGTTAAAAAAGAAATGAAGCAGATCACCTGAGAGTGGAGGGTTTCACCAAGTGCAGCGTCTGAATTCTTGCAGAGAAGGACTGAAAGTGACAAGTCGGTTTGTCATCGGGAAGTTCCTGGTGACCTTGGTGGACAGTTTCGGTAGAGTGGTAGGTAAGAAATGGCAGGCTGCTGCGAGGGACAGTGACAAAGTGGGGACCATGAGTGTGGACAGTCCTTTCAGGAAACCTGGCTGCAAAGGGTGATGAGCTGCAGGAGGAAGTCTCATGACGGAGAGTGTTTTAATAAGGAAGAAGCTTGAGCCACTGTGTCGAGGAAAAAGAACCAGAGAGTACTGGGTGCTGAGGCTGAATAACAGCAGTTCTGAAAGTATTTGTCATTTTGGCTTCCCAGCCTCTAAACACTCTTCCAGTCTGGGACATTATTTCAAGCCCCCACTTCCCATCACAGAAACAGAGATGGATCAGACATCACCCCCTTCCACCCACCTGGGGCAGCCAGCATGGGCACGTGACCCAGGCTGCGCCTGTCCTAGGCCCCAGAGTTGAGGGTAGAGTTAGAGCCCAGCAGTGGGCAGTACGTGCTCCAGAGCCGCCAGCCCAGCAGGCGTGATGAGTGTCCAGGAGTGGCATGCCAGCCACCATTCCTGTGGTTTGGTCTTGGCTACTCTTTGCCCCTCTTGGTTCCAGCCTGTTTTCTAAGCTGCTTCTCCAGCCTTCCTGCCATTCTGTGAGCCATCCGATATTCCACCAATAAATCCCTTTCCCGCACAAGCTAGCCAGTTCGTTCCTGCCGTCTGCCACCAGAAACATGACCAGTTCAAGCAGCTTTCCCCCAGGTCTCAGGAATATTGAAGGGAATGGACAGAATCCTTCTCAATCTCATGCTTTTCTCCCACAAATTTTTCTGAAATCTTTGATGTCCTGCTTCAACCAGAGTTTCATAAAAGGTGGTATTTGGTCTGGCACAAAAGGTACGAGTGGATTCTGGGTTTAGTACTAACCTCGATCTTGTGCTCTGCCATCCGGGAACCCAGAGCCCTGCAAGTCTGCGGATCCCTGGGCAGATCCCATTCAATTGTGAGATAACCCATCAAACACGAAGATTCTTGTAACACTCAGCACTTCCAGATTTTCTTCCCTGAGTAAGAGGTAAAATGATTGAGTGGAAAGAGCATGAGATTTGGAGTCAGGAGATTGTGTTCAAGTCCAAGTTTGCCCTTAACTAATAGTGTGTCCTTAAGCAAGTCTCTTAAATGGTCTGAGCCCCAACATCATCATTTCTCAAGGGGGATAATTGTACTCCTACTGACGAGCAATCCTGGAGACCCTGGGTGCTGTCACATCACAGTCCCTACTGAAGAAAGAGTCAGAAATGCTTCTTGTGAACAAGTTGTTGTGCTTTATTCCTTGGACCTCAGAAATGTGGACGGAGGGAAGACCAGGGCCTGGGCCAAGGGCAGCTGGGCTAGTGTGAAGAGCCCCACCCAATCAAGATGGTAACTCAACCAACCACCCAAGCTTCTCTTGAGGACAGATTAAATGCAGGACTTGTGTAGTGACTTAGGCAGCAGAGTGACACAGAAACCCAGAGATACATAGAGATTAAAGCCAAAAGGAGAAGTCGGATGCAGCAGGAGCCTTGAGCATGCAGGAGTCATGAAATGGTGAGGGCAACAAGGCTTTTGCGAAGCAGAGGCTGTTGGTGCCCCGCCCCGTATCCCCTCTGTCCTTCTTAGTCCCCCTGCGGGTGAGGAGATGGCTCCCTGCACAGGGACAGCGTTCACCGCCAGTACCCTCATGGCTCTGCTTCTCAGCCTCAGGGTTTTTCTGGAGCTGTGGGAACTTGCTCAGGCTTTGTGCAGAGTAACCCAGAAGGGCCAGAGATTTCAAACCTCCAGGGCTGTGGGAGTCAGTGGACAAATCCCCAGTGCTGCGGTGCACTCTGTGCGGTCCCTCAGCTGGCCCACATTGGGACCGAGACCCGGTTGCCCACAGAGGCAGAGAAAGCGCTTGTTGGCTTCCCTCACTTCCCTCTCCCTTCCCATCTCCCTTTCCCTCTCCCTCACTGGACTTCCGGGAATCTCCTCCAAAATAAACTCCCAAGTTCTTGTCTCAGGGGCTTCTTTGGGGGAAGCTGGATTTAGACAGTAGCACCAGAATAGAGAAGCAGAAATGGAAAATCTATTTCAGGTGCTGAGAAGCAGTGGACACTTGCTCAGGAACAACCAGATGAGGGCCTGTTGCCTCCCGAGCAACATTCCAGTCTCCCCAGGCTGATTGTGCAGATGGGGAGGATTTCCTGTCAGCTGAACTTCCCAGTGTGTCTGAGGGAAAATGAGTGAGTCTCTGGTCCTTTCAACCTGAAGGCACTTGGCCAGCCTCCTTCTTAGGAGAGCTGCCGTTTGTTAAGCAACTATCATGTGCCAAGCTCTGCGCCGGGTACTTCACTTGTGTTATCTCTCATTCTCATGACAACTTGTGAGGGAGGTAATGTCCTCTTCTAACAAGCAAAGCAGTGTGACGCTGGAATAAAGACAGACGTGTAGAGCCTGCCCTGTGGCCTAGTGGTTAGGTGTGCGCGCTCCGCTGCTGGCGGCCTGGGTTCAGATCCGGGGCGTGCACTGACACACTGCTTGTCAGGCCATGCTGTGGCGGCGTGCTACATAAAGTGGAGGAACATTGCCACGGATGTTAGCTCAGGGCCGGTCTTCCTCAGCAACAAGAGGAGGATTGGCATGGATGTTAGCTCAGGGCTGATCTTCCTCACAAAAAAATTTAAAAAACCAGACAAACGTGTAGACCAATGGACTAGAGTAGAGAAGCCAGAAAGAAACCTTCACATATATGGTCAATTCATTTTTTTTTTTTTTTTTTTTAAAGATTTTATTTATTTTATTTTTTCCCCCCAAAGCCCCAGTGGATATTTGTATGTCGTAGCTGCACATCCTTCTAGTTGCTGTATGCGGGACTCGGCCTCAGGATGAACGGAGAAGTGGTGCCTCGATGCGCACCCGGGATCCGAACCCGGGCCACCAGCATCGCAGCGCGCGCACTTAACCACCAGGCCACAGGGCCGGCCCTGGTCAATTCATTTTTGACAAGGGTGCCAAGACCATTCAATGGGGAAAAGACAGTCTCTTCAACAACTGGTGCTGGGAAAACAGGATATCCACATGCAAAAGAATGAAGTTGGACCTTTATCTTATACCATGTACAAAAATTAATTCAAAATAGATCAAAGAGCTAAATCTAAGAGCTAAAACTATAAAACTCTTAGAAGAAAATATAGGGGCAAATATTCATGACCTTGGATTTGGCAATGGTGTCTTAAATATGACACCAAAAGCCCAGGCAACAAAAGAAAAATAAATAAACTGGACACCATCAAAATTAAAAACTTTTGTGTATCAAGGGAAACTGTCAAGAGAGTGAAAAGACAACCCGCAGAATGAAGCAAATTTTTGCAAATCATATTTATGATAAGGATTTAAAATAAAGATTATATAAAGAACTTCTACAAATCATCAAAAAATAAACAACTCAGTTAAAAAATGGGCAGGGGCCGGCCCAGTGGCGCTAGCGGTTAAGTGTGTGCACTCCCGCTGTAGCAGCCCGGGGTTCGCCAGTTTGGATTCTGGGCACGCACTGACGCACCGCTTGTTAAGCCATGCTGTGGTGGCGTCCCATATAAAGTAGAGGAAGATGGGCACGGATGTTAGCCCAGGGCCAGTCTTTCTCAGCAAAAACGAGGAGGATTGGCATTGGATGTTAGCTCAGGGCTGGTCCTCCTCACCAAAAAAAAAAAAAAAAAAAAAAAATGGGCAAAGGACTTGAATAGACATTTTACCATGGAAGATATACAAATGGCCAATAAGCACAGGAAAAGATGCTCGACATCATTAGTCATTAGGGAAATGCAAATCAAAACTACAATGAGGGGCCGGCCCAAGGGCATAGTGGTTAAGTTCTCCCGTTCCACTTCAGCGGCCTGGGGTTCACTGGTTTGGATCCTGGGTGCAGACCTACTCACTGCTCATCAAGCCATGCTGAGGCAGCATCCCACATAGAAGAACTAGAAGGACCTACAACTAGGATATACAACTATGTACTGGGCTTTGGGGAGAAAAAAGAAAAAGAGGAAAATTGGCAACAGATGTTAGCTCAGGGCCAATCTTCCTCAAAAAAAAAAAAACTACAATGAAATACCTCTTCACACTCCCTATAATGGTTATTATTTAAAAAACGGAAAATAATAAGTGTTGACAAAGATGCTGCTATGGATAGAATTGTGTCTCCACTCCCCCTCCCATTCATATGTTGAAGCCCTCGCCCCCAATGTGACTGTATTTGGATACAGGAGATAATTAAGTTCATAAGGATGGGGCCCTAATCCTACAGGATTAGTGTCCTTATAAGAAGAGGAAGAGACACCAGAGCTCTCTCTCTTTCTCTCCCTGAGTGCACGCACTGAGGAAAGGTCATGTGAGAACATGGCCAGAAGGTGGCCAACTACCAGCCAGAAGAGAGCTCTCACCAGAAACCAAATTAGCCTTCACCTTGATCTTGGATTTCCCAGCCTCTAGAACTGTGAGAAATAAATTTCTGTTGTTTAAGCCACCCAGTTTATGATATTTTGTTATAGCAGCCCAAGTAGACTAATATAGATGTAGAGAAATTAGAGTGAATTGCTAGTGGGAATGTAAGCTAGTACACCCCCTGTGGAAGACAATTTGGCAATTCCTCAAAAAGCTAACTATAGAATTTACCATATGATCCAGCAATTCCACTTCTAGGTATATACCCAAAAGGATTGAAAACAGAGTCTCAAAGAGATATCTGTACACGTTATGTTCATTGCAGCAGCATTCATGATGGCCAAAAGGTTATCCCAAGCATCCATCAACAGATATATGCACAAACATAGTATATACATACAATA
Organism: Ceratotherium simum simum; assembly: GCF_057802395.1. NCBI lineage: Eukaryota > Metazoa > Chordata > Mammalia > Perissodactyla > Rhinocerotidae > Ceratotherium > Ceratotherium simum. The sequence goes on from NC_141924.1 coordinate 9,569,077, forward strand.
GAATACTATTCAGCCTAAAAAGGAGTGAAATTCTGACACATGCTACAATATGGATGAACCTTTAAGACACTGTGCTAAATGAAGTAAGTCAGACACAAAAGGACAAAAATTGCATGATTCTACTTATATAAGGCACCTAGAGTAGACAAACTCAGAAACAGAAAGTAGAATAGAGGTTACCGGGGGCTGAGGGGAGGGCAGAATGGGGAGTTATTGTCTAATGGGTACAGAGTTTCTCTTTGGGATGATGAAAAAGTTCTGGAAATAGTTGGTGATGGTTATACAACATTTTGAATGTACTTAATGCCACTGAATTGTACCCTTAAAATGGTAAATTTTATGTTATGTGTATTTTACCACAATTTTTAAAAACTTGTAAAAAGCAAAAACAAACAACAAAGAGAGACTGAACACATGGGAAATAACCCAAATGTCCTTCCAGGGCTGACTGGATAAACAAACTGGTGCATCCATATGATGGAATAGAATGGGACGAACTAGTCACACACACGACCACTTGGCTTAATCACAAAAGCATATGTCGAATGAAAGAAGCGAGTCTCAAAAGGTGACACACTGTGTGACTCTATTATATAACATTCTCGAAAAGACAATACTATAGGGATGGAGAACAGATCAGTGGTCGTCAGGGGTTAGGGGTGGGGGAAAGTGTGTTCATAAGGAGACAGCACAAGGGAGGTTTTACGGGAGATGAAAGTGCTCTACACTCTGTGGTGGTGATTACACTAATCTGTATATATGTTAAAATCTATAAAACTATTCACTAAGATCTTTTTAAGAGTCAAGTTCACTGTATGATAGTTTAAAATAAAAAATAAATGAGAGACTCAGCCACATGGAGTAACCTGCCCAAGGTCACACAGCTCCTCAGTGGTAGGCCGGGATGTGGACCCAGGTTTATCTCCCTCCAAGATTGCCTCCTCTCCACCGGCCCAAGCTGACTCTCCGAGGGCTAGTGTGAGGGAAAAATGAGATAATGGAGTGAAAGCTCTTTGTAAATAGTTAAGGGCTATACAAATGTCAGGCCTCCTTATTAATCAGGGAACCTGGCTGTTCCTCCAAGGACCAATTTAATAACAGCATTATTATTGATTTGTACACTCAACTCTGACCTTCAATATATTAAGAACTGAGGGTCTAAAAATCAAAACAAAGCAAACGAACAAACAAGAAACAACAGGTGATGTCTCCTTCCCTATAAAGGTCATGTCTTTTGAGGAGAAAAGATTTGAAAAGGAATATCTGGCCACAATTTAAAATAAAAAGATTACTTACTCTGGATCACGAATGATGGCACTGCAGGGTGGGCAGGCCTCTGCAAGGGATGGGATGAGGCAGAGTCATCATCACCAAAGACCCAGAAAGGGCGACCCAAATCCTCTGGGTGGAGGGAGGGAGAGGGCTCTGGGTCAACCGTGCACCTAGGGAGGAGCACACCAGCTCTGGAGTCAGACAGACGCCGGTTCAAATTCTGCCTCTGCCATTTCCTACAATGAGAACTTACACAGTCACTTAAGCCCTCTGAGCCTCAGTTTCCTGATCTGTAATGGGGGGGAGTGACAGCCCCCATCGCATAGATTCTATTTTTGTGAAGATTAAGTGGATGGTAAAGTCTCCACCTATGGCTGGCATATCATCAACAGTCAATGAATAGTAGATAATGATAATAATAACATTAGCAATAATTACCAAGCTCTTTCTCATATACAAAAAGATAACACAAAAATAATTTCAAAGTGAACCACACCGTCACAGGGATCAGAAAAAGTGCTCACATCTACACCATCAGTTTAAGACTCTTTCCCACTGGGCCGGCCCCGAGGCTTAGTGGTTAAGTGCGCGCGCTCCGCTGTTGGCAGCCCAGGGTTCCGATCCCGGGCGGGCACTGATGCACCGCTTCTCCTGCCATGCAGAGGGTGCGTCCCACACACAGCAACTAGAATGATGTGCAGCTATGACATACAACTATCTACTGGGGCTTTGGGGGAAAAAAAAAATAAATTAAATTAAATTAAAATTAAAATAAAAAATAAGACTCTTTCCCAGTGGACCACCAAACCCTGCTTAGACAGTTGGCTTGGTAAGCATGAGCAAAATGAAAGTAAAGGCAGTTCATTTGTTCATTCCTTCGTTTATTTATTCAACCAATGAAGGCACTGTGGTGGGTGCTGGAGATTCAGGAGTGAACAGGACAGATGAGGTGTTTACTCTCTGGGAGCTTCAGAACCAGGAGGGTAAACAGACTGTAAAACAAGTAATCACATAAGTGACCGAGACAATTAGAAAGCACTATGTGCTATGGAGACCTTAAAATGGGTGAACTGGGTGGCCATTTTCACAGAGTGGCCGAGAAGTCCTTCTTGGGGAGGTGACAATAAAGGTGAGTTCTGAGACTTGAAGAAGCCAGCCATGCGGAGACGTGGGGGCACTCCCAGGCCAAGGCCACAGGACAAGTGATGACTCCCTCCAGGCTAGAGCTCTGTGACCCCTGAGGACATGGTGTTCTTAGATGAGATCAGAGAGGAAGGCAGGGGCCAGCTTGCATGCAGATGCGTAGACCTGGGTGAGAAGTTTTGATTTTATTTAAGCACAATGGGATGCCAGGGTGGGTTCTTTAAAGTTTGTCAGATGACAGATGATGCAAATATTTAAAATTATCAGGCTAAGATCTCCAAACTGAGGTTAGCTTTGCCAATGGGCTGTTAAGTGTCAAAGCCTATTAGCCAAGGCTGCCCCCTCTGCAGAGAGCAGAGGTAGGCACTTGCCTACTTTTGCCTCAATGATGCTCCAGTTTGGGGTTTCCAAGATTAATCTCTTTTGGAAGTCAACACATTCTTTATTTGGCTATATTAACACCCTCGATCCCTTTACAGTTCATTCTTGCTTGCCTGGGATCCACTTTTCCTCTTTATGCCCGCTTGAAATCCCAGCTGTGATCTGTTCGATGTTAATTTCAGTGGGCAATCTAATTTTCTTTATTTCTCACTTTTCATGGTATCCCAGGTATACCATTTTTATTCTTATCCCTGTTTTACAGATAAGGAACCCAAGCTCAGAACCTTGTTCGGAGTCACGGCATGTGTTGATAGCAGAGCCAGGGTTTCAACCTAAGCTCATTTGACCCCTCACCGGGGGGACACTGGGGATCAAGAAGGCCTTAGGAAGAAATCTGAGTAGGAGTGTGAAAATACACAGATAATGCTGGATACTCAGGAGGACAGGGGTAACAAAGCAAGATATATTGATAGCATAGGAGGCACTTGGAAACTTGGGAAAAGCAAGGAGAGAGAGAAGGGCTCCAAAGCCTTGTAGCTTCTGCCATCTTTATTGCAGTACACAGTGGGTGGGTAGCGAACAGAGTGAGGTTGACAATGTGACGCAAGGAGCTAAATACAGGCTCAGGTGTCTCTGAGATGAGCTGGGATGGGAGTGGAGATGAAGAGCCCAGCAATTGACTTTGTTCAAAAGCAAAAATCTGCTAGAAGGAGCAATTAGGCAGATCAGATGAGATTGTGTATATGAGAGCATTATGGAAGAGGTAAATTGTGAGGATAAACCTTCAACTGGTTGAGTCACTGATCTTGGTAAGTGGAGCCTTCCAGTGACTGTAGACAGTTTAGCTTCTTAGGGGGATTATTTTTTTCTTATTTTAAATGCAAGAGAAAACATAGCAAGAATAAGTGGAAAATGGTTATAAATGACACATAATTTAATGTGCCTAACTGCAATCTCATTTTTGCGTGTTGTATCTTTTTTATATTGTTGCAATCACTATACCCATGATAATTCTATTTCCTCTTGGCATATGATAAATACTTTTCTGTGTTTCTTATCACTTTTCATGATTTTGAAAAATAATATTCCACCCTGTTGAAGTCCCATCATCTAATTATTATACCATTTGATTAGTGTTAGATTGTTTTTATATTGTTATACCTTTTAGGCAATTGTATTTTTGAGAAGTTCTGAAATTCGGTGAGATTTAAACACTGGTGGAATAAAAAAACAGTTGGGGGCCGGCCCTGTGGCTTGGTGGTTAAGTGCACGCGCTGCGATGCTGGTGGCCCGGGTTCGGATCCCGGGTGCGCGTCGAGGTACCACTTCTCCATCCATCCTGAGGCCGAGTCCCACATACAGCAACTAGAAGGATGTGCAGCTATGACATACAACTGTCTACTGGGGCTTTGGGGGGAAAAAAATAAAATAAATAAAATCTTTAAAAAAAAAAAAAATAAAATAAAAAAAAAAAAACAGTTGGTAGGTGTGACCTCCTTCTTCCATTGTCTTTGCCGTGTTCCCCAATAGCTTTGGATGAACAGAGATACCTTCTGCAGACTCTTGAGAATATAGCTTAGAAGAGTCAGGGAACATGAGCTTGCTGAAGGGGCAGAATCTTTAGATACTATAGAACTGGGCCTTCTGGATTACTCTTTTATAATACTTTCTATTCTTAGGGCTCCTAAATCTTGTAGGTGAGGGGATTAATGAACCCATTTCAACAATCCAGGTGATGATAAAGGCCTAAACTGGGTAGAGCAGAGAGTGGATTTAAGTGATGTAAAATTGAAGTAGAATAGACAGGACGTGGTGGCCACATGGATATTGGGGATGAGGGCAAAGGTGGCATTAAAGATGATTTGAAGGTTTCTAGCCTGTGTGACTGGATGGCAGTGTCTTTAAGCAAGATAGAGGCTATCAGTTACAGGAGTAGGAGTTAGTTTGGTAGAAAATAGAATATTTCATTATCAAGACATCTGAAAAAAGTTTAATTCTCCTGTAAGTATAGGATGATAGGTTCTACTTTTGTGTAATGGATAGTTTCATGTCTCAGGATGCAAAAGGTAGACACAATTAGTTTGAAAAATTGCTACTCTGAGGTTACTTCTGACTAAAGTGGAAGAAAGGGGACGCTTTGGCGAAAGTGACCATGCTGTTTCAGACTTTGTCATAGCCTGGGTGTAGGCAGAAATATGGCCTCACTTTGTGAGAGATTTCAAAAAGTTCAAAGGAAAGGGGAGCCTCCATGATGGGGGTCCTAAGGAGAGGCAGGCACCCAATCTCTATTTAGAAGAGTCTGAGGGAGGACCAGCCTCTCATGGCCAGCACTGAGGTGAAGGACTAAGGAGCTTGACTGGATTGGGCAGGAGATATTCTTGGAAGGAGTAGAGCGGGTCAAGCAAGATCAGCTGAAGCTACAACGCAGCACTGGGATCAGGTCGGAGGGACTCAAGCAAGGCTGGAAAGAGATGAGCAGAAACGGGTACACTGTGAAGTTACAGGCCATGTAAGGCTCTGCCTACCACGTGGTGAAGGCTCAGCTGGGGCAAGAGGACCACAAAAGGTGTTCCAACAGTAGGTCAAAAATTGGTCCAAATAGGAAGAAAAGAAGGAGTCGCTAAAGAAAATAAAGTCACGAGACAGGGAATCGACTCTCCAGTGAGTTCTGATTTGAAAAGAACCTGATCAAAACATGGGAAAAAACAAGGAATAGAAAAGCCAGGCAAAGGACTCTTAGAAGAGCGTTCTATTGGCTGAGGAAATGAGAGAAAAATGTCAGATGATGTTATAATAAAATGATGAGCTTTTTAGGAATGTTTTAAGAACGAATAAGGAGATGTGGGCACACTGGTAGGGATAGGAGGGGATAAAGACGAGAGCTGAGAACCGAAGAGCTGGTTGATTTTTATAGCAGAGTGGATACTAAAAGGATTTTGGAGAGCTGGCAGCAGCGCTAGGGATGATGGAGAATCGGGCTCAGAAAACGGCCAGCAACTGGGACAATAGCCAAAATTAAGCCACAAAACTAGTCTGGGAAGGTGCTGGCTGTTGAGGCTGTTAAACACTGGATGTCATAATCCATTTTGCCACCTGCACTGGGCCTTGGGTGCTGCCAGTCCCATAATGGATGGCAGGGTGAGTGTCTCTGATGGAGGTTAGTTGACCTACCCCCCTCCAACTGCAAGGAAGTTGGAGGAGCCAGGTTTAGGCACATCACAGTCTATGATGGGAAATGAACTCCACTTCCATCAAGGTGGAGAATTGCTCAACCAGTGGAAGGGGCATCGGGCCAAATTAAAAACTCACTTCAGGTTGCAGCAAGGAGACTAATGATAGCGAGACCAGTCGGGGGGAACTGTAATCGTTTTAGAGAAAAACGAAGAGGGCCTGGGCTCTGTCAGTGGCAGTGGGAATGGAGAAGAGGGTACAGATTTTAGTGAGAGTGCAATAGTAGAATGAAGAGAGTTTAATGATGAATTAGATGCAGAGGTGAAGGAGAGCAGAGTATCTAAAATGCCTTTTGAATGCCTGTGGCTTCAGGAATTGGATGAGTGGCAAGCTGTTAACCAGGTTAGGTCATCCAGAAGGAGGGGTATGTTTTGGGAAAATGTAGGTCAGTCATTTTTGACATGCTGAATTTGAAGTGTTGGAGAGACACACAGCCAGGGATAGACAATGGACGCATTGGGATGCCATTTTCCTAAAGATGGTAACTACCCAGTGGTATGCTGGTAAACGACTAACAACAGGGTCTCCAGGGCAAAGAAGCTCTGATTTGTAGTATTTTTCTATTTCTGTGGTGTAAATACACCCACTATGGCCAATTTCAAGCTACCCAGGTGAGGTTACTGAAAATGGATTTGGAAAGAGATGCACACAATCAGCAATCAGGAGCCCATTGAAGGGCCCAGCACACTATCACAGCTCTGGGTGAGGATGAGTTCTCCCAGACAGAGCAGAACCCCAAGAACAGAATCTTCAGTGGCAGACTGAAGAAGAAGAGCTCCTACAAGGCACAGGCATTGTCAGAAGGAAAACCAAGAGAATTGGCACTTCACGATCAAGCTTGGGCCCTGCCAAGCTCTCCAGAATTAGCTTCTATCATTCATTCATTTTCTTAGCAATCTCCTACTAGACTATTTGAGGGAAGAGACTAACTCAGCTGTGTCCTCTAGGTATAGCACACAATAGGCACTCAGCAAAAAAGCCCACTAATACCTTAGGGAATACTTATGTCCACCAGTTTCATGAGGCAACACAAGAATAACTGGATATATATGTACAGAGAGACACTCTGGCTCAACGTAAGAAAAAACTCCCTAGCAATTCTTTAAGTAGACACCTCGTTCTGTCTGTTCCACACCACTTCCATTCTTCTAGGAAATGTTACCCTACATTCCAACTGGGAGGTTCTCAAAGCAGTCACTGTTTTCTACATGAATCTACCAATTAGCCCAGCACCTGACCCAGCTGGGGTTTTGGAATCAGAACTTGTAGTTTCTCACATGACAGAAGCTGCGGGAGAAGAGGCAGCAGAGGAGGCGTCAGCATCCAGGATTTTCGTGAAGCTAGTCTCTGAAGGAGCAGCAGTGAGATTCCCAGCAGCGATCCCCTGGTTCCTCCTTCATTCTTAGGTCCAGCCCTTTCTTCAATGACATTACATAGCCCCACAGGCTCCCAATAAATTTCCCCTCACCTGAGCAGAAGCTGAGTTTCCGTAGCCTGCAACCAAGAGTCCTGATTAATACCCAAGCAACTCTCCCAACATGTGATGTTGTCATCTGTGCGAAAGTAACGGGTTCTTCGCTGAGAGTATTCATGCACAGTTTGAATGACCACTTGAAAGGGGTTTAAAAGAGGGGATTTCTGCCAAGGGTGGTAGCCCTCATATAACAGCAGCAGGAGCAGCGACCCTCTGAGTGCTTGCTACGCGCTAGGTACTGTGTGGTAGCTAAGTGAGCAAGCTGGGTCTGATCCAGGTTTGTTAAGACTTCAAAGTTCTTAATTACTAAGCTAAAGGTTCTCAAACTTTTTAGTCTCAGGATCCCGTATGATCTTAAAAATTGAAGACCTCAAAGAGTTCTGTTTGTGTGGGTTATATCTACAGATATTTACCATAATGGAAATTAAGACCAAGAAACAAAAGATTTGAAAAGAACAAATCTCATCACGTTAACATAAATATTTTTATTAAAAGTAACTATTTTTCAAAACAAAAAAATTATTAGAAGAGTGGCATTGTTTTACATTTTTGCAAATCTCTTTTATATCTGACTTAATAGAAGACAGCTAGATTCTCATGTCTGCTTCTTCATTCAATACGTTGCTGTGGTTGAAGTATATTTTAAAAAGCTGGCCTCATACACACATGCCATTGGAAAAGAAACTTCATGAACTTCCCCTCCTGAAAGGGTTTCAGGCACCCTCAGGAGTCCTCACACCATACTTTGAGAACCACTGCAGTAGACTATACTGCTTCACAGTTAAAGACTCTATATAGCCACTGAATTAGTATTAGAACCGGCAGTTCCTTCAAGGGCCAAGTCATTTTAAACAAATTGCAAATGGTGGTGGTGGTGAAGGAAACTTGAATTTCTTCTGTTAATTCAATTTTAAGTGACGCCAATTTTCAACGTAAGTTCATAAATTATTCTCTTGCCAGCCAAGATTACACATTAGATTTTTTCAAGTTTACTTTTCTAGACTACAAAGAGAAAGCAACCTCATACACAAAGTTAACATTTGGATCGTGGTTTTACAGTTTACAAAGCCAGTTTTTGTGCCCACATGATGCCAGTTAGTCCTTAGAAGCCACTTTATAGAGAAGGAAAGCTTGGAGCAGAGAGGCGACTTGCCCAAGATTGCCATCAGTAAGCAGGCTGTGGACCAGCTTCCTCGGGACCAAGCGAGTCGCTCGCAGGACAACTCTGCCCTGGCTCTAACGAACAAACATCTCACTTTCAAAAGCTGGCTTTCCAACCCAGGAAGAGGGACCCTCTATGGTCACTTTTTTCACATACACAAGGGACAGCATCTGTTCTAGAATCCAACTGGATTTTATTTGACACAGAATACAATATGGCTGCAGGAAGAGCAAACTGAAAAGACAAAGCAGAAAAGACACGGTTCTATCTAACTTATAATTAACAGGAAGGCAAGTCATTAAATGAATAACAAAACGGCTGAGCTTGATGGAAGAATTCTCTTTTTCTAGTGCCCATACCTGAAAGACAAAGTAAATCACTTTATTAATTCCTTAGTAATTTCCTGTTTGAGACTATAAACCCTGCGTAAACATATGGGCAAACTGAATTAAAACTTTAAAAGATGTAAGTGACCACAGTGCACTCAAGATTGGGTTATGACACTGGTCTGTGCCCCTTTCATCTTATCATCTTCGTAACATCTTACCTACCACCCCCTTCTTAATGACAGTCCCTCCCTGAGACTCAAGCACACCCTCTGGACTCTCCTTCCAGTTACCAGACAATGCTCGGCAGTACCAGGGAGGTGAGAGGGAAATATCAGAGCTGGTGGTTGGGAAAGGGAGCTCCATCTGTGGGCTCCAGTCAGCAGCTCAGACACAGTTTGAGCTCTCAGCCTCTCCTACCTATTTTCACCTCAACTCCAGGACTCAGGCAAGTTTGGGGTAAGGCAAATACAGAGAACAGTAACTGATCAGCCTTCAATTTTAAAATCTATCACCAGTTCCACTTACAGCGCTGATTACATTCACCACTATGGAAAGAGAACTGTGGAGAAACCAGGTATGGATTTCAGGTGGTTTCTGATGTTCCCAGAAGCCAAAATTTGGCTCTAACAAGATTATAAAAATAAACAAGGCCAGGAAATTTCCTCCACATATAAATGGATTTCTTGAACACAAAATCTTTCATTATTATCTTACTTAATCTTTTGTCCTGGTTCTTTTGGGGCAGTGGCCTCTGATTAAAATACTCTGTTATGTGGACGGAAACCAGGGCACTAGAACTCTGGATCACTGTTCAATCATCCTAAAGGACTACTAGATCCCACAAGCACTTCTCATAAAAAATCCACTTGAATACTGTCTAAAAAATTCCACACAGGGTAGGGCTCCAGAGTGTGTTAGTGGGCTGTCGAACCACCCAGAAGTTGTCTATCAGAGTAAAGCATGCCGTAATCTGTTCCTTATGAATTTGTTTTCCCAATGCACTGACAACCACTGGCCAAGTCACCAGTTGGATAAAGTAGCAGTGACAAAGTCCAACACGAGGAATTCTTCACACTCCCACTTCTTAGGCTCAGCCCTGGGCATATTTAATGGGCAACACGAGACAGTTTTGGTCCAAAACGGAACCCTGAGCCTACTCTAGGGCAGAGCCAGTTACAAAGCCTCTTGAGAACTTAGAAAAGTGCTTCTGCCTTGACATGTATTCCTGTCATGGTTCCTCTCAGAACGCAAGCTCCCCAAGGAAGGGAAGGACTGTCTCATACATTTTTACATCTCACATTACTTAGCAGACACATTGCTGAATAGCACGCAACGGGATATGAGTTAGGTACTAAGTATTGGCAGGTTTTTAAAAAAATGAACACACATTTGATAAGACTCCAAAATTCTTCACCAAAATAAATAACCAAGTCTAAAAGCAAAATAACTGTACCAAAAGAAACCAAAAAGCCATCTATTTCACAAACTAAAGAACCCTATTATTTGTTTTTTAAAGTAAGAATATCATATTAATCAAAACTTGTATTTAAATAAAAATCTCCCCATAAAAAATTTGATACAGAAAATGACCAATAATTCAACAGATAAAAAAAGGATGTTTCATAGAAAAAATATAAGAGGCATAAAAACATATGAAAATAGCCCAACCTCACTCAAAATTCAAAAAATGCAACTAATTTTCACCTATCAGAGTAGCTAGGATGGAAAAGTTTGATAACAGAGCCTTGGCAGGAAATGGAGAAAGGGGCATTTTGCTTCACTGTTTGGAGGGAGTGTAAATTAGTACATATTCTTGGGAAAGGAAAACCTGACACTATCAAAAATAAAAATGTGCACATTCTTTATCCAGAAATTCCTCTTTTAGGAATTACTGCTACAGATATACTTGCACATAGACACAAAGATTCATGTATAAGGATGTTCATCCCTACACATAGTTTTTAACAGTGAAAAACTGGCAACCCAAAAGTCTCTCAACAGGGACTGATTAAATAAATTATGGTACATTTACATAAAAAAATACTCTGTATCCATTAAAGAGGAGGTAGTTTGATATGTGTGGATATGGAAAATCTCCAAAGGTATGAAATGAAAAACTGAGGTGAATTAATCTAGCAGATGCTCATGTTTATGTTAAAAATTATATATATATACATATATATATACATCCACCCATATACAGGCAAGTACATATATAGAGACAGTCAAGACAGCTACTAAGAAGCTGTTGCTGATGGTTACCTCTGGAAATGAGAGTAGGAGACAAACACGGTAGACACATTTTTTTGGTATACCTTTTTGACCATTTGAATTTTCAAAAATTTACCATGTCATGTTTTACTTACATAATAATTTAGTTGAGATACCCATAAATGCCATATCAGAATTAATCAGCCTGAGATAAACCAATGAAACATAATAGGTGGATATAATTCTAGCCCAGAGCAAAGATATCTGACATTAATCAGCCCATGGAGGCTTATTATGAATGTGTTTGGAAATATTTAATAGTTCACAGATTTACTACTTTCACAGACCCTAGACAGTTGGGAAACTCTAGGCTGCAAACTCCTAAGGTTGGCCACACCTTTATGCATTTTCCACATAGATGAGTCCTTGTTTAATAAATCAAAAACTAGCTTATAAAACAAGGCATGTTCCATGTCTCCATCTTATGTTCCATGTCTCCATCTTCTAAGACTATGCACTCTCCAGCTTGAGGCGAGTCAAAGAATCGCACTGACCACAAAACCCAGTCTTACAACAGCAGAACAGCCAGACACCTACTTTTGGAATTCCCACTCTCTGTTGTCCAATGGACACACCTGCCGTGTTTTGAGCCAGCGAGAGATGCAGTGGAAGTGAAAAGCATGCTGAAAGAAAAGATACACTTCATTAAAATTAACTCTGTGCAGGCTCAGCCATCTGCTGACAATATGTCTCCAGAGCAGTGGACTGGTTACACAGAGAACAATGGGACAACAAACAAGAGAGGCAAAAGGTCAAAAACTGATCACACCTTGGTTAGGGACAAAGATATTTCCGATGAAACATTTGTTGGAAATGTCATTACTACTAAAGGAAGATAGTCTTCAGGAACCCAGCGTATGTTCTAGCAGGGAGCTCTCTCCCCTTCTCTTAAGGGAATATGCAATGCTGTTCTTGGTCCCATTTAGCTTATAAGGGGATGCTTCTACTTTCCTGGGACACAGGCAAAGAGGTCCTTGATCACACGCAGATTTCAAACTTCACATTCTTGATCCCCAACTGCCCTCCCCCATCTGTGGAGAATGGGAACCCCAGGAGAAGAGCCTTCTCCTCAGCCCTTGGTGGTGTACTGCCACTGCCACCCACACAGAGCTGAGACAGGCACTTCCCCAACCTTCCCGCAACCAGCTCAACTCTGTTCAAAGTACTTAATTTCCAGATTTGTTCAAAGACATACTGCTATTATAAGAGCTCAGTACTCAATAAGCCTTTAACGGGTCAGGGACTTTGTCTTAAAAAGGAATGAGATAAAAAATTAGGGTAAAAGGAAGTATTATGATGGGCAAACTGCACACAAGCAGCTGAAAGAGCATCAAACGGCTTATTTCATGATCAAGACAGGAAGTAAAAGGCAAGAGTTCCAAGAATACTGGTAACTGACAGGGAGCTAGGAGCTGACTTTCAGATTTGGGGAGAAGAAAAACCTGTGTTTGGTTTCCCAGCATGAGTTAATGACATGCAGATGCTAATCACAATACCTCTGCAATACCTTTATGCTCCTCTCCCTGCTCAGATGAGGAGTATCAGATAGAAGCAGCAAGTGTTTCCCCCCATCTAATCTGTGATGGGTGGGGGAGGTGAGGATAGGGGAGAAATGCTGACACCCCAACCAAACAATGAAAGCTTTTGCAAGCTTGGTTTATTAACAGCCTTGAAATTCGGTCAGTATGTCTCCCAAAACATGCATGGAACTTAAAGAAGAATCTTGGTGTGGACGGTTATCTTGTGAATTGTCTTGACAAAGACAAAAATAGAATTCAGTAATTAAGAGTGGAATCCACAGCTAACAGACTATAGATAATCAACAGGACAAATACTCTCCCAGAGTGACAGCTTTTGGAAGATCCCTTTCCTGTTGACTCTCATACAACTCACTGTGAAAAAGAGAAAAAACAAAATTTCCAAAAGGCAGAAAGCTGAGGCATTTTTCCCCATCACCAGGTGGTGGGGACAGGCTCACTTAAGGATATTCAAGACACCCGTCTCCACCACCCACCTCCACCGTTAGGCACTCTGTAGTGGTACGGGGTCCTTCTGTACCCCAGCTTCCTCAAAAGATGGAGGGAAAGAGGGGCTGCAAACGAGGCTGCAGAGCAGGTGAAAGCATCCCCAAATATTCCTGATCTCAACTTTCCTCTTGTTAATAATCTGTTAGATTAATGGGTATATTGAGCAGTCTCCAAGTACCCTGACTAGTGCTGCACAGTTCACAGGAGGTGTTAACACATATTACCTCATCTGAGCCTCACAGCAAGCCTGGCAAGCAAGCATGACAGGTATTATCATCTTCACTTTACAGACAGGAACTGAAACCCAGACAAGTTAAGTGACTTGCCTAATTCATGGAGCCAGTTAGTAGAAGAACCAGAACTAGAACCGAGGACTAGTCCAAAAGTTTCTGCCACACCATGCCAGCTCTTCTTCACGCCAGGCTCTCTGAGCTAGTCTCTCCTTAGCCAAATTTAAGGAGAAGTTCACTCCCCTTTCCTTCCACCACAAAGTAACATGGTTCTGGGGCCAGCCTGGTGGCGCAAGCGGTTAAGTGTGCACAGGTTGCTGCGGGGGCCCGAGGTTCACCGGTTCCGATCCCCAGCGCGCACCAACACACTGCTTGTCGAGCCGTGCTGTGGCGGCGTCCCATATAAAGTAAGGAAGGTGGGCACGGATGTTAGCTCAGGGCCAATCTTCCTCAGTAAAAAAGAGGAGGATCAGCATCAGATGTTAGCTCAGGGCTGATCTTCCTCACAAAAACAAAAACAAAAAAAAACACAAAGTAATATGGTTCTTAGTATACACCTGACTGCCAGGGAGAGCAGAGAGCCCGATACATTTTCTTTCTTTATCCCCATAAATGACAAAAGCTGTCCCTTGGCCAATACGGGCTACTGTGAAACTGCTCAAAGGGCCCTGCGGGAATTAAGGTACACCACAAGTGAGGTAGGGAAGAGAGCCTCAGCCCAACAGGGAAAGTACTGATAGCTACTATCTCTTCAGCTGCTAACCACCACCACCCCAAATTTGTATTTATTCATATTTATTTAAGAAACCCTTATGTCTACTATGTGCCAGGAGGTGTTCCAAGCACTTTTAAACAAAATCATTTCATCCTGATTACAACTCCATGCAGTCTACCATCAGCCCCATTTTACACGAGGGGATCCAGGCTTAGGGAGGTCAAATCTCTTGCCCAAAGTCACTTGGCAAGTAAGTCACAGAGACAGGAATGGTGTCCCGACTCCAGAGCCTCTCAGGCCTGCACCATGCTGGGAGCTGTGGGTCCTCTGCCCCCTCGGCACAGGAGGCCTGGACAGGACAATTTTAGCTTATGTGACTGGGACTGTAAGGCTATAGGATCAATTTTTAACACATGCTAGAAATAACATATTTGACGTTTGTTATCCTTCTCAGCTGTCATACCCTGGAAGGCTGTACATTCAGTCCAACAATGCTACACAAAACAATTCTGGCATGAGCCATGTTAAAAAAAACAAAAAACCCCAACTTAGTACATTTGCCACCTTAAAACACACACACACACACACACACACACACACACACACACACACACTTGAACACTCAATTTATTCACCAAACTTAGTTCCACAAGACATCCAGCCTTAAAAAAAGATCTGTTAAGAAGGTCAAGATTGGGGCCAGCCCGGTGGCATAGCGGTTAAGTGCTCGTGCTCTGCTGTTGGCGGCCCGGGGTTTGGATCCCGGGCACACACCAACACACCGCTTGTCAGGCCATGCTGTGGTGGCATCCCATATAAAGTGGAGGAAGATGGGCATGGATGTTAGCCCAGGGCCAATCTTCCTCAGCAAAAAGAGGATGATTGGCAGATGTTAGCTCAGGGCTGATCCTCCTCACACAAAAAAAAGAAGGTAAAGATTTCCACCAAGAGGAGAACATTCCAAAGACTGCCGTAGGCTTTGAAGGCAATTCCTAAAGGTGAATCCCCAAAATGTTGCTAACGAGGTGGGTCCACTTTATAATTAAGAAAACACGAGTGCCTCTGCAATACCTAACAATTTTTACCCTATAACAGGTGAATAGTACAAAGATTTAAAATCTTTTTTACAGTTTGTGTACCTTTTGGGAGAAAGATGGGCTAGCCATTTTTTTTCCTAGTTATTCTCAGGACTGGCAAAGCAGGAAAAGTGGTAATATGTTTACAAGCCATGCTGAGAGGGAAAGGTGTTTCCTTACATTACAGACTCCCCACGCAACGGTGCACTCTTCAGAAGTAGCAGATGCCTGGTTCGCTTGACATTCTATGCCTGTGGGAACAAGAACAAGATGACTGGACCTCAGGTGCAACAGCCTTTCAATCTACAGCAGCCCTACCTGCACAACTACATCATGATGTGATGGGGTGGGGTGGGGGTGGTGTAAACCTGAACAAAATCTCAAGTGGTTATTTAGTCCTAATTGTTTTTTAATGAATGGGAAAAGAGATGAAGAACAGAGAAGGCAGAGATGGGACTTAACAGTATGCTTTGCAATGACTTCCTGTCCTCATTCAAAAACAGAGGAAGGAACAGGCACTTTTTAATTCTGAACATAACCTGCCTTGTCCAAATGAAAATGACGCCTCCTAATTTGGTAAATTTAGTAAATTCTTGAAGCCACCTCATAACTCTTACTGTTTTGAGACTTGGCGTCTTCTCCCTATTCTTGGTGAATGCTTCCTCTTAGGCCCTTAGAACACCAAGGCTTGCCCACATGAAGGCCTAGCTGGGTAACGAGTTCCAATCCCTAAAGCAGGCAGGCAGACACATGTGAACTGGGACAGAAGCAAAACAAAAGGGGGTGGAGAGGCCTGTGGCAAACTGTAGCGTATGCTCTGCGTGACGGCATCAAAACTCAAAAGTCTTTAAAACACTGTCAAATAAAACACATCTGCTAAGCCAGCGGGTTAGAGATTTGGGGCCCACCACTTTGTGATGCTTATTGCCCCGGAGGTGGTTCTGTCTGGTGAACAGAACAAATTACTGCAAATGTATCCAAATATCAATTTCACAGAGGGGGAAGAGAGGGGAACTGAAATAGAATAAAAATCTGAGACCCAGAACAGATGAGTAAAGCTCTATGGGGGATAAATATTCAAGGAACAAGAATTACTAATGTATAATTTGCTTTCTCTGAAGGTGGTAACTAAATGGGAGTCTCTCTTGTGAAGAATAAAAAGCTCCAGGAAAGACTATTTAATAGGAGACAATTACTTCAGACTTACATAGGTGGAAAATAGTAAAATTGTAAGAAAACAATGCCGAGATGTTAATGGGTATATTTGGTCTTACGGGAAGAGATATACTATAATAAGGTTTTTTTTTTTCCCCAATCGTCAAAGATATGAAAGGCAAAGGATCTGAAATCACAGAGCTTGCTTCTGCTACCCAGATTCACACGACAAAGAGAATAGCTGGGTTTTCCTTCTGATAAGAGTAGAGAATTAGGGTTTACACAAGACTGATTCAAAAATTTATTGGGGCTATGAATGCACTACCACATTCAAAGGTATGGCAGAAAAAATAAAATCTGATGTCCTTCAGTTGGATCCTCTCACTCAGACAATGACTACGTATTATGAAATTAGCTAAATAAGAGGCCCAATTATTACTATTTAATAACAAAACTGTTTCAAGGTACATTATCATGTTAAATTTTTCTAGGTCTTGGTATTTTTAAGGGACTATGTCTTCCCATGCCAAGTGCACAGTAGGCTCTTAGTGCTTGAATAAGCAAACAAAACCCAATTCTATAACAGAGATAATGGGGGACACATATATATTTATTCTTTACCAGAAAGTTCCTAACGAAGAACAAAAATACATAGGAGGAATAGGATTATAATCTAGAGTGCCAGATAAGAAGGGATATGGCATGAAAAATTATTAAATATGAGTATAACATGTTCTCAAATATAATGTTTTCAAGCTTTTGGTGCAGAGAGCAAGTACAGCAGTTGAGTCGTTAGTTTAACAGAGGAAGGAACTGTTCACATCAACCTAGAGCAGAAAGACAAGTAGCACATCAAAGTTCCTGTCACACCTCTGCAAAGGCAGAAGCTTACTCCATGTGATGGATAAAGCTCGGGGACTTTGAAACTTCAATACCACCAAAGGACTGCTAAGGAAGCAACAGCTTCATCTCAGAAGAGGACAGATTTCACACTTTCAAAACATTGATGGACCTGGGGTTTTAGGAAGAGACTAACTTCTCATGGGCAAAGGCTGGGTCACAGCCCTTCTGAATGTCCTCTTCATCTGGAACAAGATTACCAGAGATAATGCAGAAAATAACACCCGCAGATTGTGTATTTCAGCAACTCTTTAAGACAACCAAGAAAGGGGCAATGTAGAATAAACACGAAGCTGTAGTAGGGATGTAGTATCAATTTGGACTCAAAAGAGCAAGTCTTTAGACCAAGAATGCTTTGTAGGCAAGTCCACCTGGGGCACAGCCATAGTCACTCATTTATTTACAGCTATGTATATCACTATTTATTTAATGCCAGACCAGAATTTATTAGAAAATGGCCATTGCTATAGCAAGATTCTTATTTTCATCTTTAACAAAAAGTCTGTTTACAAGAATCATAATCCATTTATTTTTAAAAGGAAGACAAGCCCAGCTGCGGCAAACAGACTTCTCTTTAGTGTCTATAATAAACAAAAGGGTATGTTTCTTAAGGGTAAAGGCTTGATCTCAGTCACTGTTTTATCCTGGTGCCTAGCAAAATGCCCAGGATATAAATATTCACTGAATGAATAAAAGACATAACTTGAAAATACTTTCATAACTTTTTGTTATAGGAGGTCAATATTCTACTACTTCATCTGACATTTAAAATATACGATAAAGCAGGTTTGTAACTGAAAGCCTACGTTGATCCCTCAAGCGTTCAACTCTAAGAGAAGACATTCTATCAATGGCCTTTGTCTGTCGTGGTCCTCCCAAGAAGTGCATTCTCTTACGTCCAGAGGGACACAATGACCTAAATATAGAGGGAGAAAAAAAATCAGGGTTCTATAAAATTGTTAATTATGTACAGAGGAGAGCCCCAAGAGAGTAAAATTTTCTCTGGGCATAACTCCTTGAGAGAAGGCAAGGAAAAGAAATTGGCAAGCATGTAATCAAAGACCCCACCCAAACACATTTAAAACTGCCCATGTGTTTTTCTGTGATGGGTTCCTTCTATCTATATTAAACATCATGGTAGCTGCTGATCTGCTTTGAGTGCTGTGTGAAAAGGTAAACAGGGTCAAAACTCAAAGAAACCAAGGGCAATAAACTACCAACACATGCCACGATTGCTTTCCAACACCAAATATTTGATTTGTGCTTCTCAAGTTGGAATGATGAGTCTATTCCCCTATTTTGTATTTTTATTATTCACTGAGCAAATATTTAATTAGAATCTGCTATGTACTGGACACTATGGTAGATGCTGGGAATCCAGCAGTAAATAACATGGACACGAGAGAGAACCAACTAAGTTAAATCACTGCTACAAAGGAAACTATAGGATGTCTTGGGAATATTTAACAGAACTATCACAGCCTGTGTCTGTGTGTATGTAAGTATGGTCAGGAAAAACATTTTTGAGCAAGTTCAAGGTGAGATCTGAAGACCAACCTTAGGTTAGTTCTGCACTGCTCAATAAAGTAGCCACTAGCCACATGTGGCTACTGAGCACTTGAAATGCGGCTAGTCTGAATTGAGATGTGCTATAAGTGCAAAAACCACTTCAAAGACAGTAGGGGAACAAAAGAAAGTAAAATATTTCACTTTAAAATATTAATGACATGTTGAAGTGAAAATACTTTGGATACAGCAGGATAAATAAAATACAAATCATCTCTTTTTTTTTTGTGAGGAAGATCAGCCCTGAGCTAACATCCCTGCTAATCCTTCTCTTTTTTGCTGAGGAAGACCGGCTCTGAGCTAACATCTATTGCCAATCCTCCTCCTCTTTTTCCCCAAAGCCCCAGTAGATAGTTGTATGTCATAGCTGCACATTCTTCTAGTTGCTATATGTGGGACGCGGCCTCAGCATGGCCAGAGAAGCAGTGCGTCGGTGCACGCCCGGGATCCGAACCCGGGCCACCAGTAGAGGAGCGCGTGCACTTAACCACTAAGCCACGGGGCTGGCCCCTCATCTGTTTCTTTTCACTTTATTAATGTGGGTATGAGAAAATTTTAGATTATATATGTGCTTGCATGTGTGGCTCACATTTAGATTGGACAGTGTTGGGTTAGACAAAGGTAATGGGGAAAAGAGGCAGAGAATATTCCAGGCAGAGGGAATAGGATATGTAAAGGCTCTAAAGAAGAGCATGCACACTTCGGGAATGGAAAGAAAGCCAGAGAAACTACCAGAGTGAGCAGGAGAGTGGCTCAAGATGAAGCTGGAGAGGGAGGCAAGTGATTTAGGAACTAAGTGCCTATCATTTCATTCTAGAAAGTTGAAATTTCTTTGCCCCATTTCTGATCTCAATAACAAACCATTTTAGTACCTGGATGAAAAAGTAACCTCAACTGTTCCTGGTGTGATCAACATTCTTGCCTCTATTACTACAAGGATACTCAGTCAGTCCATCAACAGCTATCATCAAACCTGCTATGTGTAATGGAATATGTGGAGATTTACATGAAACTTCTTTAGTGCAGTTAATTGCCTATTTAGATGTTGGCAGTGATGTCCTCTTAACTCTGTCTGGGGCTAACACTGAAAATCCTTCCTTCTTAGGCTTTTCTTTATAAATCTTACCCAGCAAAAACTAGCTCTAGATAGAATATTTTAGCTCAAAGTTTATTTTCTTTCTTTCTCTATTTCTGCCTTTGAGTCTGGGTATAAGATGGGAAATACAGAGGAATAACCAACAGTGCCTCTGTGTCCATAATTCACTCTAAATGTGGCCTTGCCATCTTTAGATGGAGTAGATTTATTTGAGAGATGGGTATGCCTCCAGGACATCATAAAAACTACTCTATTTCAAACATACCAATGGACTACATGCAGAAGAGCCCTTGTGAAGAAGAAAATTGGTCACATCAGGATAGCCACAATCTCTGTAACCTTCTCAACTTCCTCCCATCCTCCTCCAATTACTTACAAAGATCCATAATGTGGTTCCTGCAGATGGCACAGTTATCAACCACAATATCCCAGGCCCAGAGGGCTACCGCATTCCACTGCAAAGAGAAAAAGGGGGAACAATGCACTCTACTCTCCTTGTAACACACACACACACTCACACTCTAGGATTTCATGCTGCAGCTGCAATTATCATCTCTTTGGCCACAAGGACCACCAAACAAAAGAGCCTGGGGATACTACATTACTCTTATTTATTATGTCTGAGGGCAAAAGTAGGCTACACATATGCTCATTTATTCTCCAAACAGTTGAGTATATAAACACAAAAATTAATGAGTCATCTTTTAATTTTATTTTTTCCTACAGCTTAAAATAATTTAGTCAGCCATATCAACGTAAGCATAATTTGTAAGTGCCTGTTTTAGGTTTAATAAGCACAAACTTGAATTACTGTGCAGGTTCCCCAGGCAGCTGCAGAAGAGCTCAATTTCTGCATAAATAAATATCTGTTCTTCAAGGCAGCTTTGGAAGCATGAGTGGGGAGGTGAAAGCTAGGAACAGAATGAACTAAGATGATGATTGGATCATAAAATGGGTAATCGTGGGATAAGCTGGATAACGAATTACCCATTGTCAGTGCAGAGAACAAGGTCATGGCTTCAATCTTAAAAGATTACTTCTCAACAAACTCTAGAATTCACTAGAATTTTGTTTAGTTCCTACCATCAAATAAACTACTGTTCTCAACTTTTACATGCTCAGACTCTTATATTTAGTTCAAATAATTCCATTAGGAGTTTATCTAAAAAGTGGTATTTAAGTAATTCAACCTTCTGGCTTCTGCAATTATAAATATTCCCAAACTTCTTTTCCATCCACTAATTTGATGCCACCTCCCAAACCTTCATCTCTTTCAATCCCAATTCTCAATGTCTAGTAACTTCTTCAGCACGTTTCACCCGACAGCTTCAACTTCGAGGAAAAAAATCCTACTTCTTTTATTCTTCAATATGGCTGCTGGCTGTAACTGAGCATGCAGTGCCCACAATGAAAAGCCAAAAAGCACTAGGAGGGGGAATACTGTCAGTATTCATCCAGATGTTCCAGGAATAACATCGTCCCTATTTCAGAGTCTTCATTTTGAACAGATTCACTTTATCTTAGGTAGGAATCGGCACTTTTCTCCCAAAGTGTTGGCAAACCACCATAAGGCGTTTCATGCAAAAAGACACGTTCCACATTTCTGCTTTCCCACTTCCACCAGGTCGTTCACAACTAGTACACAACCCTCCTTAAATGACACAAGATTTGGGCTCGCATTTTCTTTTTAACAAATTCCACCATGGTTTTTTTTTTTTTGGATGGGGGATTCTGGATATGACCACAGGACTGGGGCGGCTGTGTGGCAAACCAACAGACCTCTCAGAAGAGCCAAGAGTTACACTCGAGACACTAACTCGGCGGGGATGAAGGCCAGGGAGGTGGCTAATGGAGGCCTCGATTAGGTGAGGACCGGGTCGGGGTCCCTCAGAGTCAAGAGGGACCCCAAGCTTCGGAGAGGGGCGGGGCAAGGAGATCGCCAGCCCGGCTCCTCCGAGACCTCCAATGCGGTAGGACCTCAGGTTCCCGGCTTTCGCCGCACTGCCCCATCCTCCACCCACCGCACCACTCCGACTCCCCCTTCCACCCACCCCACCCTCTCCTTCCCCAGCCTTCCACCACTCCAGTGACAGCTCAGGCGCTTGGCTCCCGCAGCCAAGCCGCAACCCCGCGTATCTCAATAAGCACGTCCATGATTGGCCCCTCAGCCTCCGAACGAAACCAATGCTGCCAATGACAGTGGGCCCCAGTCACGCCGATCAACTCTAAGACCCGCCCCCCGGCTTCCTTTCGTGGTACCCGGTCTCAGGAACTCCCTGAAATGAAGCCCTTTCCTCTGCGCCTCGGTCATCCTAGGGCCTGCCAGCTAGATCCGCGCCTCTCTAGGTCCCCTGAGGAAGGCGCTGGCGAGACCCAACCTTTTTCACTTCAAAGCGCTTCTTGCCCGCGCCGCTGTTGGTGCCGCTCGGGGTATCCACATCCATCGCTGCCGCCATTTTGGAAACACACGGTCCGTCGTCCGGCCACTGCGCCTGCGCACCAGCGCACGCCTCGCTCCCCCTCCCGCCCCGGCGTCTCCTCCCGCACCTCCGCCCTTACAGGCGCGCGAGGGGCAGGTGGGGCGGAGCGTGTGGCCACGCCTCTTAAAGGCGCTGGCGCAGGTCCCCCCGCCCCCGTCGGCTGCGGAGGCGGCGGCGGCGGCTGGGGCGGGGCCGGGCGGGGCCGAGCCGACGTGAGCGAGCGGAGTGTTTCCGTTCGAAAGGACTCGCTCTCGTCGCCCTCCCCGGGGAAGCTCCCGGCCACACTCTCTCAGCTGGGGCGGCGGCTGCTTCCTCCGCCTCGGCCGAGACCTGCCGCCCCGGCCCCGCCTCGCCTTCCCGGCTGCCGCGCTCTCCCGTGCCAGCGGGGCTTCCGCCGCGTTCCGCCGCGGAAGGGGCGAGGGTGGACGCCCGCCTCCTGCGGCCGAAACCCGAGACCCCGCAGTGGCCTTTCGCAGTTCCTGACCCCCTTCCGAGTCAGGGCCGAGGTGCAGCCTCCCTGGGAGGCTTGAGGCCGGGGCCCGGGCACCGTTTGGTTTCCTGATTCCAATTCGGGGAATGCTCAGGATCCGACGGGGAGACGGGAGCTCCCCGAATGTCCTCCCCAGGGCCAAGCTGAGCAGGTATTCTCCAGCCCTGCCTTCACCTGCCCACCTGAAGTAGGTGGAGGATGCTAGGAGCCTGGGAGATGCCGTCTCTATGTCTCGCGAAATACCAATCCGTCCTAGAATGGGCTTTGGTTAAGGTACAGGATTTCAACTTCCCGCACATTCCCCGTTGAGCACACGTTCCCCGTTCCTCAGTTGGTCATCTAACTGTGGGGTCCTTTCTTCCTAATTTCGGTCGTCTTCCTGCTCCTTGTGCTGAAGTCACATCTACAGTCGCTGTACTTCTTGAATTTGTGTGAGGCATTCTGCCATTTAGTCTTACTGGTCATTCCTTCGCAGGCAAAGCACCTATACTTTACCTCACTCTCCCATTCCTAGACCAGGCCCCCCTTTTGCGTCTCTCACCTTGCAGAGATATGAGTCAGCTAGATCACTCTTACCTAAAAATCTCACATTTTCTCTTAGAATTCGAGAGTAATGGAGTGTGACTTCATTGGTAAACTGGAAGAACTTCCATTTGTTTCCTCGTCTTAGTCATAAACAAGAACAACAGATCCGTGAAACCACCACCACAGCTTTAACTGGACTCGGAAAGAGAAAAATTGTGTGAGACCTTCAAGCATTATAGAAACCCTACAAAGTTTTTCTTAGCCCAAGTTTTGTTAAATTAATGATTCCATGTTAAGATATCTGTCATCTAATTTATTGTGGTCCTCCAGGAATACTAGAAACCCATAGTAAATTAAGGTACTGAGGGCATATTTATTCATTCAGTGTACCAGGTCCTGTTATAAATAGGAGAGACACAGTGATGAAGGAGTCAAACTCCTAGTAGGGAAATAATACGTGAGTCAATAAATACATCAGAAAATCTCAGATATCAAGTGCTATGAAGAAGACAAAACAAGGTCATGAGATTGAGGGGAGATGGAAGCAACATTCAATTGGGTGATTAGGTAAGGCCTCTATGAGGAGTGACAGTTCAGCTGAAGTCCTTATGAGGGCCTAAAAGCCCTGTGTGATCTGCTACATTCATTGTTCTGTGCTTATCTTCTTCTTCTGTTTTTTGGCTGGAGGAAGATAAGCCCTGAGCTAACATCTGTGCCAATCTTCCTCTATTTTTATGTGGGTCTCTGCCACAGCATGGCTGGCAAGTGGTGTAGGTCCTTGCCTGGGAACTGAATCTGCAAACCTGTGCCACCAAAGCGGAGCATGCCAAACTTAACCACTATGCCACAGGGCTGGCCCCTCTTCTTTTTTTAATGGTACAGTTACCTTCTAACACATTTTTTCATTTATTAGAGTTATTGTTTTTTCTGTGTGCTCACCAAGAGAGGAGATTTTTGATTGTTTTGTTTACTGGTAACAAAAACTGGAACAGTGCCTGGTACATAGTAGGTGCTCAGTATGTGTTGAATGAATAAATCGGAAGCTTATTGAGCAAGGGATGTGTGGTAAGAGATGTCAGACAGGTAGGCAGGGGCCAGATCAGGTAGGGATTTTATTGCAGATGTTGTGAGAAGGCATTGGAGAGAGAAAGTAGGGGAAGGGACTAACAGTGACATAATCTAAGTTTATAAAAATCTTTAAGCTTTGTGAAGAAGGGATTGTAGGGCTACATGAAGCAGCAACAATTTGCAAGTTGTTTCCTTTGCACCGAGCTACGGAGGGGAGATCGTAGGGGCGGTTCCATTAAACCTTGAAAACCTCATGTACTTATCTCTCTTTTGGAGATTTGCCTTACTGTGGCAATTGGCCATGGAATTCTGTATGCTAGGTTCTGCTGCTAAACCTAAGAAAACTTTTTGTGGACTCCATACTGATTCCTATCCTGCATAATTTCATTCCATTTACAATGCAATAGGTGGTAATTTTACTTTAGTTCTGTTCCTTTCATTTATTGATCCATTCATTCAACAAATATTTCTAAAATATCTACAGAACCTGCTGTGTCAACTACACCATGCTGGTCTAGAAAAAAAAGGCAATTGATATTTTAAGTACTTCCAAAAGGTCTCTTTCATCACTGAACTTATGGGGTAGTAGGAGAGAGGCAATAGTCAATTAATGATAATTCCAGTGAATTTTAGGAAAGGGAAAGTACAGGGTGCTTAGAAGCAGAAAGCAAGTCTGGGGAGTGGGAGGAAGTCCTCTTAGAGGAACTGGTTTGAGATTGAAGGATGAACCAGACGAATGGATGCAGTGGTATGCTGGTAAATGTTTAAAAACCACCTCTAAAAATAAAGTCTTGATTTGTAGCTTTAATAGCCAGATTGCAAAATTCCTGAAAGTTTAACAATTGCTCTTGTAAGCTGATGCAAGCTGGCTGTTAAAGCTACAAATCAAGCACTTGCACACAATGAGGGATGTGGAAAAAGAAGGCATTCCAGGTAGAGCCAACAGAGTGCAGAAAAGGCTGGAAGCTGGAGAATGCATAGTGCACTGGTAAAGAAGCCTGGAATGGCTGGAGTATAAAGAGAGAGAGAGTGGTATAAATAAGTCTGCAATGATGTGCAAGAGTCAATTGTTAGCATCTCCTCCCAATTCTGTATTTAGCGACATCATGTTGGTAGCTTCAAATTGGCCATAATAGTAGTATTTACACCATGGAGATTAGCAAACACTACAAATCAGGGCTCCTCCTACCCCTAGAGTTGATTGTTAAACATTTACCACTGGTAGGGGCCAGGTCTTGCAAGACTGTTCAGTAGAGCCATGCAAAAGGTTTGGGTCTTTATCCTTAGTGATGGGAAGCCGTTGAAGGATTCTAACCAGTGAGTCACATGGTCAGATATGTCTTTTAAAAAGTTCTAGGCAAGACTTCCACTTCTGGGAAGATGGAGTAGACATACTTTTCCCTATTATTCCCTCTGAGGATGACTGAAATCCCTAGACAGGGTATATTAAAAAAAAAAAAAAAGAAGAAGACTCTGAGAGGTGGAGAGAAGAAGGCAGACCAGTTAGGGATCTCAGGACTTGAGGAATGACATGGTAGTGAGTTCTCTGCGTTTTCTTTTTACCTCATACATCCCAGACTTGGAGCTGAAGAAGCTGGCAACCCAGAAATGCCAATAAGTGCAGATCAAAAAAAAAAAAAAAGACCCAACAAAAGGCTGCTTTCTCTAGCAAATGGAAAACTTGTAGACAATAACTGCCCTACTCCATCCAAACAATACAGAAGAAGATGTGGCCCACTCCCACCCATGCCAGCAAAGCTGTTGGGGAGTCTGTTTTGTACAGCTCGCAAGTCTGTAACCAAGTGCCCCGACACCTGTGCCAGGGGGGTGCAGGCTAATTAGGGAGTTGGAACTTTTACCCCTTCTGGCTGATAAGGTGCTGCTCTACACCTGTGGTGTAAGAGAGGACCACGAGGAGGTCTGGACCTCCACTCCCACCGAGCAGTAATGAGGCACCCCTTCCCCTCCCTGCTGGGATGGTATTGGAGGAGACCTAGTGGAAAGTCAAGGCTTTCACCAATCCTTATCCATCAAGAATGAGGCCATCCCCACTACAGTGTCAGTAGAGACCATGCGGGAAGCTAGAACTCCCACCCCTGCCCAGCAGTAACACGGAGCATCCCCACTCTTGGGTGTTAGTGGGGACCCAGTGGGGAACCTGGACTTCTACTTCCACCCTCTCCTGCTGGAGCAGTATCAAAAAAAGCCAGAAGGTTAAAACAGAAGGTTTAAATAAGACCCAGAGTCTCATAACATAGTATAAAGATGTCCAGTTTCAGTTGAAAATTGCTCAACTGACCCAAGACTCTGAGGTCTCAAAGTGAATGAAAAAAGCCTATCAATAGATGCCAACACCAAAATAGCAGAGATGTTGGAATTATCTGATAAAGATTTTAGAGCAGCAATGATAAAAAAATTTTCAATGAGCAGTTACACACAAGCTTGAAACAAATGAGAAAATAGAAAGCCTCAGCAAAGAAATAGAAGATATAAAGAAGACCCAAAAGGAAATTTTATAGCAGAAAAATGCAATAACTGAAATTAATATCTCAGTGGATGGACTTAATAGCAGAATGGAAGTGACAGAGGAAAAAAAATCACTAAACTGGAAGATAGAACAATAGAAATTAACCAGTCTGAACAAGAGAGAGAAAATAGACTGAAAAAACAAAACCAAAAAAACCTCCAGAGCCTCAGGGACTTATGGGACCATAACACTAGTCTAACAAAGTAAACTAAAAAATAGTATAACAAAGATCTAATATTTGTGTCATCAGAGTCCCAGAATGAAAGGACAAAGAGGGCCAGGCTGAAAAGGTAATTGATGAAATAATGGCTGAATACTTCTCAATTTTGGCAAGAAACCTGCAGATTCAAGAAACTGAGTAAGCCCTAAACAGTATAAACCCCAAAGAAATGCATGCCAAGACACATCACAGTTAAACTTCTGAAAACTAAAGACAAATAAAAAAATCTTGAAAGCAGCCAGAGAGAATGACACCTTACCTATTGAGGAAAAATAATTTGAATAATAGCAGATTTCTCATTGCAAACCATAGAGGCCAGAAAGAAGTGATAAAATATTTTTTTCAGTTCAGAAAAACAAAAACTGTCAACTCAGAATCCTATACCCAGTGAAAATATCCTTCAGCAATGAAAGGGAAATCAAGACATTTTCAGATGAAGGAAAACTAAGAGAATTTATCACTAGCAGACCTGCCCAACAAGTGGCTAATCTTCTTTTGGCTAAAGGAAGTTCTCTAAACAGAAAGGAAACAGTAAAACAAGGGACCTTGGAACATCAAGAAGAAGAAGGACCACAGTAAGCAAAAACATGGGTAAACAAAATATGCTTTCCTTCTCTTGAGTTTTCTAAATCATGTTTGACAGTTGAAGTAAGAATTATAGCACTGTCATCTGGTTCTAAATAAATGTGGAGGAAATATTTAAGAAAATTATAAACTGGGGAGGGTAAAGGGACATAGAGGGAGGTAAGGTATCTATACTTCACTCAGACTGGTAAAATTATGGCACCAAGAGACTGTCATAAGTTATGTATATATAATATAAGACCTAGAGCAACCACTTAAAAATGAAAAAATAGATATACTCAAAAACAGTATAGATAAATCAAAATGGAGTTCTAAAAAATGTTCAAGTAACCCACAGGAAGGCAGGAAAACAAAAACAGTGGAATGAAAAACAGAGAACAAACAGAAAACAAAAAATAAAATGACAGACTTAATCTTTAACGTATCATTCATTACATTAAATGTAATGGTCTAAATATACCAATTAAGAGACAAAGATTGGCAGAGTTGATTAAAAAACATGACCCAAAATATGCTGTCTACAAGAAACTCACTTCAAATATTATGATATAGGCAAGGTGCAAGTAAAAGGATGGAAGAAGATATATCATGCAAACATTCAAAGGAAAGCAAGAGTGGCTATATTAATATCAGATAAAGTAGACTTTGGAGCAAAGGAAATTACCAGAGAGAGAAGGGCACATTATATGATGCTAAAGAAGTCAGTCCACCAAGAAAACAGCAATCCTAAATGTATATGCACTAAAAAACTGCACTGCAAAATGTGAAGCAAAAACTAATAGACATGAAAGCAGAAATAGACAAATCCACCATTATAGTTGGAGAATTCAACACCTTTCTCGCAACAATGGATAGAACAGCTAGACAGAAAATCAGCAAGAATATAGAAGAACAACACTATCAACAACACCATCAACCAATGGGATCTAATCAACATTTTTAGAACACTTCATCCAATAACAGCAGCATATATATTCTTTTTAAAGTGCCATGGAACATATACCAAGACAGACCATATCCTGGGTCATAAAATGAAATCGTAAAAAATTTAAAAGTCTTCAAATCATATAGTGTGTTTTCCAACCATGATACAATCAAACTAGAAGTCATAACAGAGAGATAACAGGAAATTCTCCAAACACCTAGAAACTAAATGATACATGAAGTCTTAAGGGAAATAATATATGTATTGAACGGCATGAAAATGAAAACAGAACATATGAAAATTTGTGGGTCATTGCTAAAACAGTGCCAATAGGGAAATTTTTAGCACTAAATGTACACATTAGAAAAGGGGAGAAGAATAATTTAAGTTCCCACATCAAGAATCTAGAAAAAGAAGAGCAAAATAAACCCAAAGCAAGTAGAAGGAAAGAAATAATAAAGATAAGAGCAGAAATCAAGAAAGTTGAAAACAGAAAAACAATAAAGAAAATCGATGAAACAGAAGAGTTATTTGAAAACACCAATAAAATTGACATACTTCTAGCAAGACTGACAAAGAGAAAAGGGAGAAGACACAAATTACCAACATCAGGAGTGAAACAGGAGGTATCACTACATACTTTGAGACATGAAAAGATCGTAGAGAAATACCACAAACTCTACACACATAAATTTAACAACTTAGACAAAATGGAACACTTCCTCAAAAAACACAAATTATCACAACTCATCCAATATGAAATAGATAATTTGATTAACCCTATAACTATTAAAAAAATTTAATTTATAATTTAAAAACGTCCAAAAAGAAATCTCCAGGCCCAGATGGTTTCACTGGGCAATTCTACCAAATAGTTAAAGATGAATTAAAACCAATTCTACACAATCTCTTCCAGAAAATAAAGAGCCCTTTCCAAATCATTTTATGAAGCTAGTTTTACCCTGATAACAAAATTAGACAAAGACAATACGAAAAAGGAAACTACAGACTGATATCTCTCATGAATATAGACACAAAAATCCTTAACAAAATATTAACAAATAGAATCCAGCAATATATAAAAAGAATTATTCACCATGATCAAGAGGGGTTTATTCCAGGGTTGTAAGACTCAATATTTTAGAAGGAATCAATGGATTCCACCATATTAACAGGTTCAAGAAGAAAAGTCACATGATTGTATGAATAGACACCAAAAAAATTTTGAAAAAATTCAACATCCATTCATGATAAAAACTCTCAGAAAAGCAGGAATAGAAGAGAACTTCCTAAACTTGATTAAAAGCATCTACAAAAAACCTACAGCTAACATTATACTTAATGATGAAATACTGAATGCTTTCCCTCTAAAATTGGGAACAAAGCAAGGATGGCTTCTTTTTTTGTGTGAGGAAGACCAGCCCTGAGCTAATATCCATGCCAATCCTCCTCTTTTTGCTGAGGAAGACCAGCCCCTGAGCTAACATCTATTGCCAAACCTCCTTGTTTTCCCTTTTTCTCCCCAAAGCCCTAGTAGATAGTTGTATGTCATAGTTGCACATCCTTCTAGTTGCTGTATGTGGGACACTGCCTCAGCATGGCTGGACAAGTGGTGTGTCAGTGAGCGGCCAGGATCCGAACCCAGGCCTCCAGTAGTGGAGGCCATGCACTTAACCGCTAAACCACAGGGCCAGCCCCAAGGATGGCTTCTCTTGTCACTGTTATTTAATATAGTACTGGAACTTCCAGTGCAAGAAGGCAAAAAAAAAAAAAAAAAAAAAAAGGAAGTAAAAGCCATACAGATCAGAAATGAAGACATAAAACTGTCTCATTTTTAGATGACACAGTTTATGTAGAAAATCTCAAGGAATCTTAAAGCCTCTTAGAACTAATATGTAAGATCAGCAAGATCACTGGATACAAGATAAATATACAAAAATTGTATTTGTATATACTAGCTATAAATATGTGGACATAGAAATTAAAATTATGCTGTTTATAATCATCAAAAAATTAAATAATTAGGTATAAATCTACCAAAACATGTATAGGATTTGTATGCTTATTATTATTGTTATTTTTTGTGTGAGGAAGATCAGCCCTGAGCTAACATCTGTTGCCAATCCTCCTCTTTTTGCTGAGGAAGATTGGCCCTGAGCTAACATCTGTGCCCATCTTCCTCTATTTTATGTGGGACACCACCACAGCATGGCGTGATAAGCAGTGTGTTGGTCCATGCCCGGGATCTGAACCCCACAACCCTGAAGCGGAGTGTGTGAACTTAACCACTATGCCACTAGGCCTGCCCTCTGGACTTGTATACTTAAAACTACACACAACACTGATGAGAGAAATAAAAAAAATTTTTTTTTAATAAATGGATAGACATACCGTGTTCATGGATTGGAAGATTCAACATAGTGAAGATGTCAATTTTCACCAAACTGATATACAGTTTAACACACTTCCTATCAAAATCCCAGTAAGTTTTTTTGTAGTTACAGACAGAATTATTTTAAAATTTATATGGAAAGACAAAAGAACTATAATAGCTAAAACAATTTTGAAAAGGAAGAATAAAGTAGGAAGAATGACTTGACTTGCTTTCAAGACTTTTACAGCTAGAGTAATCAAGACTGTGTGGTATTGGTAGAGGAACGGACATACAGATCAATGGAACAGAACAGAAAACCCAGGAAAAGACCCACCCAAATGCCCAACTAAATTTTGACAAAGGTGCAAAAGCAATTCAGTGGAGGAAAGACAGTGTTTTCAACAAATGGTGCTGGAGCAATTGGACATCTATAGGCAAACGAAACACGACAAAACAAACAGAACCCTTGACCTATTCTCACACGTTATACAAAAATTAACTCAACATGCATCATGAACTTAAATGTAAAACATAAAACTATAAAACTTTTAGAATAAAACATAGGAGGAAATCTGCAAGATTTAGGGCCAGAATTCTTAGAGTTGACACCAAGATCACGATCCGTAAAAAGAAAACTTGGTAAATTGGACTTCATCGGAATTAAGAACTTTTGCTCTGTTAAAGACTCTGTTGAAAAGATGAAAAGACAAACTACAGAGTGGGAAAAAGTGTTTGCAAACCACATATCTGACAAAGCAGTAATATCTACAATATAGAGAGAACTCTTTTTTTTTTTTTTGTGAGGGAGATCAGCCCTGAGCTAATATCCGTGCTAATCCTCCTCTTTTTGCTGAGGAAGACCAGCTCTGAGCTAACATCTATTGCCAATCCTCCTCCTTTTTTTCTTCCCCAAAGCCCCAGTAGATAGTTGTATGTCATAGTTGCACATCCTTCTAGTTGCTGTATGTGGGACGTGGCCTCAGCATGGCTGGGGAAGTGGTGCGTTGGTGCGGCGCCCAGGATCCAAATTGCAGGCCGCAAGTAGCGGAGCGCGCGCACTTAACCGCTAAGCCACCGGGCTGGCCCTAGAGAGAACTCTTAAAAGTCAACAATCAGAAAGCAAACAATCCAGCTAGAAAATTGACAAAAGACACAAAGAGATATTTCATCAAAGAGGATATACAAATGGCAAATAAGCACATGAAGGGATGTTCAACATAATTAGCCACTAGAGAAATGCAAATTAAAACCACAATTATGTATCATTACACACGAATGGCTAAAATAAAAAATTGTGACAACACAAATGTTGGTGAGAATGCAGAGAAATTGGATCATTCATACACTGCAGGTGGGAATGCAAAATGGTACAGCTACCCTGGAAAACAGTTTGGTAGGATCTGTGAAAGGTAAACATACAACTACCATACAACCCAGCAATTGCACTCCTGGGCATTTATCCCAGAGAAACGAAGACTTCTGTTCACATAAAAATCCATACATGGGTCTTAGTAGCTTTATTTTTTTTAATTTTTTAATTTTTTTTAAAGGAAATATATTTTTTTAAATCTTTATTTATTTATTTTTCCCCCCAAAGCCCCAGTAGATAGTTGTATGTCATAGTTCCACATCCCTCTAGTTGCTGTATGTGGGACGTGGGCTCAGCATGGCCTGAGAAGCGGTGCGTCCGTGCGCACCCAGGATCCGAACCTGGGCTGCCAGCAGCAGAGTGTGCGCACTTAGCTGCTAAGCCACGAGGCCGGCCCTTTAGTAGCTTTATTTATACATGATAGCCAAAACCTGGAAACATCCAGATGTCCCCCAATGAGTGAATGGTTAAACTGTGGTACATCTATACCACTCAGTGATAAAAAGGAACAAACTATTGATACATGACTCTCCAAAGAATTACACTGAGTGAAAAAAGCCAGTTCCACAAGGTTATGTACGTACTGAATGATTCTATTTATTTAACATTCTTGAAGTGATAAAATTATAGAAGTGGAGAACAGATTAGTGCTTGCCAGGAGTTAAGGAGGGAATGGAGGTGGGAGGGAAGTGGGTGTGGCTATAAAAGGGCAACATGAGGGATCCTTGTGGTGATGGAAATGTTCGGTATCTTGACCATATCTATGTCAATATCCTGGTTGTGATATTCTACTATCGCTTTGCAAGATGTTAGCTTTGGAGAAAACTGAGTAAAGGGTGCACAGGATCTCTTTGTATTATTTCTTACAACTGCGTATAGAATCTACAATTATTTCAAAATAATAAGCTTAATTAAAAGAAAATGCTAGGCACCATTTTAAGCTACAGACAGCACCGAATAAGGTATCATCTCTGCCTTCAAGGAGCTCCCAGTCTATCTTGTGAGGAGCTGGGCACATAGCTGCGTTGCTCAAGATACACGCAGTGTTGACAGTTTTGGACTTTCCAGTATCCCCTGACTTTGTTTTGGTAGATGTGCCTCCTGTTCCCCTTTCTCCTCCCTCACCATCCATTCCATGTGATCAGGACCAGCTACATAATTTGCAGTACTCTGTGCAAAATGAAAATGCAAAGGTCCTTGTTCAAAAACTATTAAGAACTTCAAGACAGCAGCAGCAGAGCACTAACCCACATGCAGGGCCCTTCTGAGCTGGGAGCCCTGTGTGACTGTGCAGGTCACGCTCTTGTGATGCTGGCCCTAGTTGTGATTCTGGTAGGATTGTCAATCATCGTCTCACCTTCCTTGGCAGGAGATGATCCTAAATTTTTCAGGAGTGGTCATTCATAATATCTCATCAACCTGGTTACTTCTACTAGAATCCTTCCAGGGAAGTCATATATAACGAAGCCGGGAGAGAGAGAGAACTCTCTTTTTCCTCTGGGATGAGTTATTAATTAAACAAATATTTATTGGGTACCCACCATGTGTCAGGCCCTGTGCTACATGTCAGAGATACAATGGTGAGCAAGACACTTTTAGAGCGTCTTAGACCTCATGTAGCTTATATTCCACAAGGAAAGGCAGACAACAGCAATGAATTACAAATTGGGTTAAATGCAAAATAAAAGAATAAATGGAGATGTTGTGAGTGAAAATAACTGGAGTGGCCAGATATATACAATTCCTATTCTATAGATGAGGAAAGTAAAGGTAAGAGAAGGTTAAGTAAATTGTCTTAAGATCAGAGAGCTAGTAAATGGCCAAGGAGAGATTCTAACCCAGGTGTGCCTGGCATCAACTGCACTGTGCTAATTTGGATAATTGAAACTTTAAGTATTTAACTTGCATAAGGATGGGAAGCAACATCTTTTAGTAGAGTCTTTAAGGGCTCAGGTTCTGAATTGTAGCTAAATTCAAATCCTGGCTTGGACAAGTTACTTTCGCTTCTTCAAGTCTTGTTTTTCTCATTTATAAAATGAGGATAAAATAAGAATTTTTGCTGCAGAGATTAAATGAGACAATGCACACAGAATGCTCGGCCCAGCACATCAAACCTACTCAGTGCTCAGTGAGTGTTAGGTTTACAAATCATAGTTCTAAGTCTGAAGAACTGAATTCCATCCAGATCTTTTACTTACTATATAAGTTGAGTGAGTCACATCCTCCGGGAGTCTATTTTCCTCATCTGTAAAATGAGGATAATGACATGCCTCATGGGTTCATCATAAGTATAAATGAGATAATAATGTAAGTGAAAGTGCTATCCAAATGTTGCAATATTACTGTAAAACTCATGAGGTATCTTCTTTGACCAGTGGTCCTGACTCCCTTCCCAAATGCAGCCCATCCCTTCTCCTTCGTGCTGTCACTATAACTCTACTTTGACATGACTCTGCACTGTAATCGTTTACAAGCCAGTGTCTCTTAGCAGAAAAGGAGCTCTTGGAGGGCGGAGACTGTGTGTTCCCTCTTCACCTTTGTACCTCTGGCACCTAGCTCAGTCTCAGCTCCATAAGTTGAATGACTGACGATGAGTATGGGCCCTGCCCCCTGCAGCATAGGGCACTGCGTTCCAGTCCTCCTCTCCTAGCAGCTTCATGTGGCTGCTCAGTCAGCCCTCACGTATTTCACTCACAGCAAAATTTCAGTTGCAGGTGGGCTTCTTCCTGTTGCCCAGCAGTACACGTCTGCACTACCTCTCTCTTCTGCCAGCTAGCTGTTTTTTGTGTGTGTGTGTGTGGAAGATCAGCCCTGAGCTAACATCCGTGCTAATTAATCCTCCTCTTTTTTTTTTTTGCTGAGGAAGACCGGCTCTGAGCTAACATCTATTGCCAATCCTCCTCCTTTTTTTCCCCAAAGCCCCAGTAGATAGTTGTATATCATAGTTGCATATTCTTCTAGTTGCTGTACGTGGGACGCAGCCTCAGCATGGCCGCAGAAGCGTTGCATCGGTGCGCACCGGGATCCGAACCCAGGCCGCCAGTGGCAGAGCGCACGCATTTAACCGCTAAGCCACGGGGCCGGCCCTGCCAGCTGTTTGATATTGAAAAAAAAATCTACAGTTCTGTGTTGATCTTTTCTATGTTGTTCCCTTTTGCACCGAGATGTTTATTTATTAGGGACACGTTTTGGTATAAATGATTGCATTTTGTGGTTATGTTGTGCTTATGTGTGTTATTGTGAGATTCTCCAGGCTAAGATTTACTGTAGAGGGAAATGGACACTTCATTATCGTGAAAAAGAGGGAGGACCATCAGGCCCTGGTCAACTGCATGTTCTCACACTCCCTGTGGAGCTGTCTCCTGGGTGTAGACCTGGGGTTGCCCAAGGCGGCTCTTTGACTCTTCAGCTCTGTCCTCAGCTTTTGCCTAATTCACTCAGGTCAGGGGCTACACTTGGGCAGTTGTCTTGGGGCAATGCCAAGAACATCTGCATAATCTTCTCTCAAGCCCAGAATCAACATTTTAAAATTAAGAACGATCATGTTATCTGAGAGTTTGGGGACAATTTTTATAAGTATTATATTGGATGGTAGCTATCTGGGAACGCAGCTAGACTTTTTATATTAATTCTTATGAAAATAATTCCCCTTTTTGCTATAATTTGGAGTTTTCCTGGAATATAATCTTGACATAAAATGATATCATCCCATAAAAAATTCCGAAGTAAAAAACAAGTGAATTGGGAATTGTTTGTTTTCTAGGATTGCAGATATCACTAATCTGCTCCATGTACTTTTTTTTTTTTTTTTGGTGAGGAAGATTGGCCCTGAGCTAACATGTGTGCCAGTCTTCCTCTATTTTGTATGTGGGATGCCGCCACAGAATAGCTTGACGAGTGGTCCTTGCCCGGGATCCGAACCTGCAAACCCCGGGCTGCTGAAGCGGAGCACGGGAACTTAACCACTCTGCCACCAGGTCGGCCCCTCCATGTACATTTTTATTTTTTTTTTAATTTTTATTTATTTATTTTCCCCCAAAGCCCCAGTAGATAGTTGTATGTCATAGCTGCACATCCTTCTAGTTGCTGTATGTGGGACACGGCCTCAGCATGGCCAGAGAAGTGGTGCGTCGGTGCGCGCCTGGGATCTGAACCCGGGCCACCAGCAGCGGAGCACGTGCACCCAACCGCTAAGCCACGGGGCCGGCCCTCCATGTACATTTTTAAACATAAGTAACTGAAGTCGATCAGAATATGCCTTTTGGTTGTATGTTAGTTTATCAGGGAATGTTTTGGTCGTCTACAAGCGATTAGGTGAATATAGTCAAATTGGTTGCCC
This sequence comes from Ceratotherium simum simum, assembly GCF_057802395.1. Taxonomy (NCBI): domain Eukaryota; kingdom Metazoa; phylum Chordata; class Mammalia; order Perissodactyla; family Rhinocerotidae; genus Ceratotherium; species Ceratotherium simum. The sequence continues at coordinate 9,606,007 of NC_141924.1, forward strand.
AGGCCCTGAATCAGATCTAAGATGGATTCTAAATGGTCCCAGAACCAAAAGACAAGAAGAAACTGGAAAATGAACTCAATCAAGAACTTACTTCATTTTTAGGATGACCTTTTGCAAGTTAACGTTTACAAGGTGTGTTGTATCAATTAGCAACTTGATGTAAAACAATAAAATGGTGGAAAAGCTGTTAATTTTTAGAAGTTAAATTTTAGTTAGAATGGTATCAAACCTTGTTATTTTCTTCTATATCAGGAGATCTTCAGATTTATACTCTAATCTCGCACATTAACAAAAAAGACCCATGGATTTTGTCGGAAGAGCGTTTATACACTTTGTAACTTTACTGTATGCACACTCATAAAATTGCAAAATCCATTTGCTTCAGCTGTATTCCTTGCCCTTTCCCTGCGTTGCTTCATGTCATGGGGTCGGGGCAGGGCTGACCTGGAGGTCGGTGTCAGCTGGCTTTTGGCTCTGCCGGTGGGAGGCACTGGCGGGAGAGGAGAGGATGGCGTAAAGGGAGAGTCAGGATATTTCTCTCCCTCTCTTTGCATCAGGCAGTACCCCTGGATGCAGCAGAGTCTGTGATCTCAGCTCCTGCCAGCAGGCAGGCCACCCGTGGCCCAGGTTCAGCAGTTGACCTCAGCTCCTGGACTTGAGAAACTCCACTTCCTTTTTTTGTCCTCCAGCCTGGGCCTGGTAGAGGCTTCCTGCTGTTGCTAATCTTTAGAATGTCTCACCATCCCATTTGGCTGCCCTGTCATCTCCTGGGAAACCAATTCCTGATATCACATTTTCTGTTTTGAATGTTTACAGTAGCTTCTGTTTTCCTGACTGGATTCCGACTGATACATATGTCAAGACTTTAGAGGTTAAGCATTAGGATAATGAATGCCTTTTGTCACCCTGGTTGGTTTCAGAGTGGTAGTTACTAGCTTAGTAGAGAATCCATTGATTCACTCAAGAAATGTGACTACAAAAGAGAGCAACAAAATAGTACAGAGTCCAGAGAGGTCGAGTGAAATTGAAGAATACATCCATCTGTGGATTTTGGTAGGCTGAGGAAAATTTCTTTGGGGAAAAGAAGGAGGAGCGTTATTGAGTGGGTAGAGTCATAGAGCAATGGAGAGAGACGGGATCAAAGCTAGAGGCAGAAGAGAGATGACTGAGACAGGAGGAAACCGGCATGTTGACCTCTAAGAGAGTGAAGGAGAGAGAGGTCACAATGAGTTGATATTTTCATTGAAAATGGAGGGGAACATATTTAGCTAAGTTTGAGAAGGTAAACGTGCTGAAATCTTGAAGAGAGTGGACAAGGTTTGGAGTGGGCTGTGGGAATCAGCACGCTGTTGTGAAAAGCACCCTGATCTTGGAGCTAGGACACCTCTTTGTAAACCCGACTGCACTAACCAGCTGTGTGATCTAAGGCAAGTCATCCATCTTTATTTAGACTCATCTCTAAGAGGGTTGGACAAAGTTACTAACATCCCTTTTACCTCTAAAATTCTGATTCTATGAGAGTGCCAGCTTCCACCCACCACTTCTGGTTCTGCCTAATGGAGCAGCATAAAATAAAATGTTCTACATGACAGCTTTTCAAATATTCGGAGCTGGCCATCATGCTTCCCCTTACCTTTCTCTTCTCCACCCAAAATAGCCTCCACTCTTTCAACCACTTTTTATGACACTACTTCCTGGTAACTCTCACTTGGGTATATATTTTAAAAAATAGGTACCCAAAAATACACATGGTACTTCAACCACGAGATTAGAAACTCCTGTTATTTGGTGATACTGATTTAGCATTTTTATTCTCATTTTAATTACTTAAATACTGTCAACCTCAGTCTCCCTCTAGCTCTCCTCTTTCCTTTGCCCACATGCTAATATAGTTGTTTTTTTTTAGTTAAAAATTTTTATTGTGGTAAAATATACATGAAATTTACCATTTTAGCCATTTTTAAGTGTAGTTTAGTGGCATTAAGTATACTCACATTGTTGTGCAACTATCACTACCATCCATTTCCAGAACTTTATCATCTTCCCAAACTGAAACTCTGTACCCATTAGACAATAACTCCCCATTCCTCCCTCTCTCCCAGCCCGTGGTGATCTCCCTTCTACTTTCTGTCTCGATGAATCTGACTACTCGAGGCACTTCGTATAAGTGGAATCATACAATACCGGTCCTTTTGTATCTGGTTTATTTCACTTAGCACAATGTCTTAAAGGTTCATCCATATTATAGCATGTATCAGAATTTCATTCCCTTTTAAAGTTGAATAATGTTCCATTGTATGTATATATCACATTTTGTTTATCTATTCATCTGCTTTGGGTTATTTCCATTTTTTGGCTATTGTCGATAGCGGTGCTATGAACGTGGGTGTTCAAATACCTGAGTCCTTACTTTCAATTCCTTTGAATATATACTCAGAAGTGGAATTGCTGGATCATATGGTAATTCTGTTTAATTTTTTGAGGAACTGCCATACTGTTATATTTCTGTCAAGAGCAGACTCTTTCAGGCTTCTTTAGGTGGACTCTGTGCCTGCTCTAACTAGTTTATGCAATGTCAAGTACAATTTATTATCCATGGTGATTCCTATTGTAAAGCAGAATTGCTCAAGTATAATGTATAGTCCACTGCTCAGATTATAATCAGTGCAGGATTTGGCTATAGTTTATTAGTGATTTTAATCTGTGTAACATGCAGAGAAGCATAACCAAACACTGAGCAATAAGATACTGAATAACATTTTTCAAGATGACTATTTTTATAAACATTTTTGATAAACCATTGTAGGCTTCCCAGTCTCAAGTTTCCTAGGGAAAGAAAGATAGCATTTAGTGGCAACTATCCAGAACCACTGGGGTTTAAAAACTCGTGGAAATCTGGATCAATATTTACAGTGCCACGAATTTTTATGTCCAAGATAAGCTCTGGTCAGTATAATTCTAGATTTTATGATCCTAAATTAAATACCCTAAGTGATGTGCCTTGAAATTGGTGTGCTGGGAGATACTGATCCCCTCTGTTCTCAGGATGACCAGTTGGATGGGGCTTGGGGCAGCCAGAGCCCCCTTACCTGCCACCTATCACCAAGAGCCCTGGATTCAAGAGAACATGGCCACGGAGGGGTGCTACGCTCTGGTCATCCACTTCAGCAGCAGCTCTTGAGTTCGCTGTGGCTCAGCAAAGACAAGGGAGCCATGCAGCTGCTGAAGCAGTTAGTTTCAGATACCCAAGGTGCTGCTGGCCATGAGTGTCATGGGGCTGAAGACTGGGTCGGGCTCCTTGCAGGTGCAGCTCCAGACAGCCCGGCTTTCTGCTTCACATACACTGGATACATCTGAGCTTTGTGGTCAAAGCTATGGGCAGAGTGACTGTTCTAAAAATACGTGTACATTCAGTGAATTATAGCTTCATTGTCTTGAAATATTTGCTGTAAATGATTTCTATTTGATTAGAAATCCACATTGTAAGAAATTTCACATTACATTTGCCAATGAAGAGTTATTGGGTTCTTTAATTTCAATTGTAAATTATTGAGATTTAATTCATATACCATAAAATTCCCTTTAAAAATATACCATTCAATGGTATATTCAGAGTTGTGCAGCTACCACCACTATCTAGTTCCAGAAAATTTTCATCACCTAAAAAATTCTGTACCTGTTAGCAATCACTCTCCATTTCCCCCTACCCTCTGGCCCTTGCAACCAATAATCTACCTTCTGTCTCCATGGATTTGCCTCTTCTGGACATTTTGTATAAATGAAATCATACACTCTATGCCTTTTATGTCTGGCTTCTTTCACTTAGAATAATGTTTTCAAGGTTCGTCCATGTGGCATGAATCAGTACTTCATTCCTTTTTATGGCTGAATAATATTTCATTGTATGGATATACCACTCTTTGTTTATCCATTCATTGGTTCAATCATAAATTTTTGAATTATCATAAAAATGGTTTTAAATTTAAACAAGTTTCTTGTAAATGGTGATCATGAAGAATCTGAAGATGTTACCGCTAAAAAGTCTGGATCAGGAATTGTGTGCAGGTGTTTTACTTTGATATCAAAATAGTCATGTTCTCAGAAGTATGCTAAGTCTTCCACTGACATTTTAAAAATTATTTTTTTGCAAGTGTTATACAAATTAAAAAATTTGTATGAAACTCTGTATATATATTTTTCTTTTCTAATCGTAATTACATAAAGGATATGTAATGAATTTTTTTGAATCATATGTACTCATTCCTAGGTCCCCTCACGCTTATTCCATTGTGCCATACAAAAAATGTCATTTTTTGTGTGCCAGGATGTGAAAAATGTTGGAAAGCATCCTTTATAGGGAGCCTCAGATTTTAAAAAGGATTCCTAATATGGAGAGCTGGCTACACTTATGATTCTTTATATGGGTCACTGAGAAAGTTCACATATTTACAATTTTGTAAATTGATCATACTTCCTCACAAAATTCATTCTTCATGAAATGCTCATGGCTATAGTTTAGTTTTGAGTCCTACAGGGGCTGTCTGGAGACCTATGGTCAGTTTTGTGGAGTCAACCTTTTTTTTTATTTCCAGCTTTATTGAGGTATAATTAACAAATAAAATTGTAAGATATTTAAAATGTACTTTGTCATCAATTTGATATATGGATATGTTGTGAGAGTACGTCCCCCATCTAGTTAATTAACACATCCATCAACTCACATACTTTTTTTTTTTCTTGCTGGGAAAGATTTGCCCTGAGCTAACATCTGTTGCCAATCTTCCTCTCTCTTTTTTTTTCCCCTTCCCAAAGCCCCAGTACATGGTTGTATATTCCAGTTGTAGGTCCTTCTATGTGAGCCACTGCCACAGCATGGCTCCTGACAGATGAGTGGCGTGGCTCTGCACTCGGGAACAGAACACAGGCCACCAAAGCAGAGCGTGCTGAACTTTAACCACTAGGCCATTAGGGCTGGCTCCATCTTTTTTTTTGGTTGATGAGAACATGTAAGTTTTACTCTCTTACTAAATTGCAATTACACAATACAGTGTTATCAATTATAGCCACCATGTTATACATTAGATTGTCAAGAGTCAGTCTTTAATGGGCTGGATCTAATCCGTTGGTTTTTCTGACCAACTGACTGAAAAGATCATTTCAAGTTTGCTACATGATTTTGTGACAGCATTTAATGAATACTTTGTAAAATGAATACTTTGTAAAAACATTTTGTAAGACAAAATGTTCTCATGTTTAAAGCTGCAGACTCTAGATTCAAAACAACACATACACGCCATACACTTTTATATTGTTTCATAGTTTACTTTTAAAATGACAGTAACAAATGCTTTTCCCTTGTTGGGGAGTGACCTATCTATTTTCAGTGGATAGAGCCTTAAAAAGTAACAGCATTTTGTCCAAGTTGAACTTATATAATTGCATAAAAGTCATACAAAGCATTAAGAAATGCTAACAAAGACTGCAGTTCTCTCAGATCCTCCTGAAGCACATCCCAAGACACCTTGATTTCAGTGGGGACCCCAGATCTGAACAATACTGACGCCCACCCCAAGTTCCTCAGTGCCACACGGGCAAGGTAAAAAGAGGAGCCAGGAGGACCCAAGTGCTTTGTGACAATGAAATTCTGCTCAAATGTTAGGGTTTAATGATGTATTCCCCGTCTCATTATACCAGGAGCATTAAATACTTCAGCTTGAAGTATATTTGTCCAGGCTTAAAACTTGACCCTATCAGCTTAAGTTTTGGACTATGGATCCTACTTTAGGAAACCAAAATTTAAAAAAATTAACCATATCATACAAACCTCTTCCAAGCAGGGCCCTTTATGCTGCCACCATCCTGGGCCCTCACTCAGTTTCTAACATACACACACAAATAAGTTACATTATCATCGATCATATGCTAATTGAGGGATGGCAGATAGGGTCTACCTCAAATTCCAACTCCATTTTTATTGGTAGCGGTTACAGGAAACACTGTGTTACAAAGGAGTCTGAGGTCGTAGCTGGACTGGTGGGGCAGTCGCTATGCTTTACTCGTGATCTCTGACGTGGGCACAGGAGAGGGAGGCAGCACTCATGCTTCAGATCTGTAATCTTTCTATTATTAAGAAAGCTGAAGAGGGTGTTGGTTATGTACATTTGGGAAAATCACCCAGCTCAAATTTTTCTATTTTAATGAGTTACAATGTCTTTATCTGGAGATTTAATTTGTTTTATGGATCTTAATCTCAATTAAGATATAATGTCTACAGTAGGAATTTTCCCTTTCTGACTTTATAAAAATTCATGAGAAAACAACAATATTTTGAAAGAAGATATACACAGAAAACTTTAGCCACCATCAGAAGTACCTTCCTAACTTGGATATTATGACTACGGGAACAGAAGAGTTTTTACTCCAGTATTTCTACTACTGTGTTTCAAATAAAAACCACACTCCCAGTTTCCCGATTATGGGGAAAAATACCAATTGCTGAAATAAACACATAAAAGTATGCTTCCTTCATTTAGATGGTATCGTTAATGATTCAACCATCTCTCTTCAACTCAGGGAGAAAAATTCAAGTATAACATTTAAAGGATTTTTTTTCTTTTTTTTTTTGTGAGGAGGATCGGCCCTGAGCTAACATCTGCCAATCCTCCTCTTTTTGCTGAGGAAGACTGGCCCTGGGCTAACATCCATGCCCATCTTCCTCCACTTTTTTATATGGGATGCTGCCACAGCGTGGCTTGACAAGTGGTGTGTCGGTGCACGCCCGGGATCCAAACTGGCGAACCCCAGGCTGCTGCAGCGGAGCGTGCACACTTACCCGCTTGTGCCACCGGGCTGGCCCCAAGGATTTTTTTTTTTAATTAAGGTTTTCATTAGGAGAGCCTGGTAAACATATGAAGTATTTATTATACTTAGTCATGGAGGGAAATATGGGGCAAGTCTCTGGTACGGCTAAGAATGAATGAGATTCCTGTACTGTGCACAATTATCTGCTCAACAAATCCTGCACATATCAGACAGCCCCTAAAACACTGCTCTGAGATGTTCACTATGTCATCTCCTAATGGTTCTACAGTCTGATTCAAATGCTTACCTGCTGCGGTTAATCTGGGACTCAAAGGACAATATACCTGGGTCAGGAACTAAAAATCACCAGCATTCCACCACAGCCTCAGACTCTAAGTACTACTCACAACATCTGCAGAACTCGACTGGAATCTAACCAGAAGAAATGTGTTTCATGTTCAAGTATGCTACGATACATAAAAGCCACCAAACTTTTAGCTAGAAAGTTGAAAATCACAGAAAATGATTTCCAGGAAGAAAAGGAAATTCCTTTTTCCAGGATTGTAAATGAACAAAGGAAACTCAATCCAAGGAAAGGGTTGTTGGGGCCACTGAGACCCCAGGAGTAAGAAGCCAGTTGTGGCCTTATTTTCAGTCCCCTTCTTTTAGAAAGTAGCACAGGACTGAGAGTTTGGAGGGAGGTGGGGAGGGAGGCATGGGGATGATGACTCCAGCTGTGCAGCCATCCATTCCCAGAGCTGCTTATAGGTCAGCCAAGCCACGCATTCGTGGGCGAGCACTGTCAGGACATGACTTGTATCACTTTGGTTTATAACATTGTCTTTGCCTCCTGATGAAGTCACTGCCTGCCTGCTTTGGGCTCTGTACCTTGAGTTTTCTTGAGAAGATGGGCAAACCTCTAGCACTACAGGGAGTGTTAATCCCCTAGCCTGTGCTTCCCTGTTACAAATATTTTCTTAAAAACCCTCGAACTCATGCTCTAACAATTAGTATGTTTTATACATCCTGGGCTCATCATATCCAGGTTTAAAGGAGGTGAACACACTAATTCTTAAAGCTTCTGTCTATGACAGAAGCTTCTGAATAAACTATCTGCAATAATCTAGCCCCCTTCACTCTGCAAATTGAGCTGTTGTATAATTGCATCCAATGCTGTGTTGAGGGAAATATGACTCTTTACCACTGCCCTTGCAGTGCTTACGTTAGAGAAAAAAAAGGATCATAGGATGTGTACAGGTACTTAGTGGGTTCCAGTTTGCTTTATCAGCACCTAGAAGAAGTCACAGAAGGATAACAGGGGTATCTCTCTGAATACTGCATGCCATTCATCTGACTGTAACAGGGTAAGCAGAGGATTTGCCCTTGGCAGCTTCAAGGGTGTGTTATAAGGGTTAGTACATTAAGAATCTATAAAGGAAGCATGGATGTCTGGGAAAGGATCATCTTTAGATAGAGAACAGACGGATGGAGGTCTGGATCTGGAGCAGACACATACATACTTTTCTTCCTCTTCCATTTCCTTCCTTATCAAGAATCTAAACACTTTCTAGCGCCCAGGCAATCAAATAGCAAGAAAGGCTCAAAATTGTTTTGTTCGATAGCTAGTGTTGCTGGGATCTGGACTGTGGCTTAATGGTGAGATTGCAGGACACCAGTGTCCATGAGGGTTCATGTGGCCCCAGTAGATACACAGGCTCTGGAATAGGTAGGTGGAAGTTATAGAAGGTATGTATTGGCCACCCACAACGGACGGGTGGTTTTTAGTGTAGGCAGAGACCTTGGTGATTAGCTCAAAATATAAGCATCACACAAACATCTTACGCTATCAGGTGTATCTCAGCAAAGGTGCAGAAAGAGAATGACCTGCAGAGAAGGAGAGAATTTTCTGTATGTTTAAATGTGTTACCTGGAATGCATGGACATATGTAACCAAGAACTTTTTTTACTTTTAGAAATTAAACTTTCTTGGGTCATTAATTCTACAGAATTAATGTTACTAAAGTTGCAGTAATATACAGTTCAAATATTCAATTTTTCAGATGTCTAGCTACTTAAAACAAAGACCACATACACAATTACACACATCATACAGCTGTCACACTCGTGAGTGGAACATGAGTATAAATGCACACACAGAGACACTCAGAAAGCACATGTGCACAGATGCCAACATACACCCCTCTTGAACCCGAGATGCACGTGGGCTGCAGTGAGGGTCAAGAGGCCCTGCTGCATATCTGTTCAATGTCATTCATCTCTTTAGGACAATCTGCAGAAAGGATGAGAGGTGAGTCCTGAGTCACCACTACATCATCCTCAATTCGTACACCGAGACCACGAAACTTCTCTGGGGCATCTCTGTCATCCTCTGGAATATAAATGCCTAAGGAGTAGAAAAAAGAATGTGCTGTTCATAAATGGCAGTAACTGGATGATTTGGGGCAAGTAAGTTAATCTGTTTCAAATCATCTGTAAAACTGGGATCTTAAAGAGTTTTGGAGATTAAATAAGATAATACATGTAAAAGTGTCTGGTACGTAATGGTCAATAAATGTTGGCTATCATTACTAGAACTATTATTATATTTTGTATATTAGACTATAGGCTGCATACAACTGCTATAGTGTTGATCATGATTCTGTCATATTCTAGTGGCTCAAGCAGGCCACTAAAGTCATTTAACTTATGAGCATGTCAATATACGCTGGGAACCAGTAGACAATATAAATGCACTCTTTCTCTGCCTAATAGTCCCCTGGAAAAAGGGAACTTTGCTAAAATAAAGACATAAGGTATTTTAAAATGTACTAAAAAACCCCCACTTATTTAGAGATTATTAGCAACGAGAAGCTGCAGAAATACTTAAATAAGCCCTCTCAAATAAGTCATAAATGTAATTGATGCAAACGATGTAAAGAAAGAGAGAAATAGGACGACTTTAATGAACATTTCAAAAATTCTAAGAGCCCAAGGTACCCTTTCTAATCATGAAGTTAGACAACAGGTCTTGTCACATTAAAGAAACTGTAAACCTCCTCTGCTACACTCACAGATGCTGCTGTGGGATAAAAAGAAACAGAACAGCAAAGGAAAATGGTGTCAAAGTCCAAGGAAGCCCCCATGAGCCAACTAGATGGGACTAAATGGTACATAAGGCCACAGAGAGTAACAAATGACTAGGTTCAAAAGGTGGTATGAAAGATGTGTCTCAGCTATAATTTATATAATTTAGAGTTGAAAACACTTGAAATCTAAGACTGAGATCTATTTTCATGACACAAACAGTATCAGTGTTTAAAAACTGACTTGGAATATCAATCTTCACGCTCTGCTGTGGCCACCACTTCTCTGCTGAATTCTGCCCAATGCCCAGCATCATTCAAGCTGGGGGACCATTAGATTGCCAGCTTTCTCTGAAGCTTAGGAGAAAGGATTTTGATACTAAGAAGCAGGATAATGCAGGCAGTTCAATGCAGTTTACAGTGGAGTTGCAACTGTGAACATGGTGAGTCTGAGTGTCTTTCTGCAGGAAAGCACTGGGGGCTTCGGAAGCATGAGCAGCCACCACTACTACATGGGAGACTAGTACAAATTGGCCCTGGTAAAGGCAGGGTTAAAAAAGATTTCTTTTTTTTTTTTTTAATAATTTTATTTATTTATTTTTCCCTCAAAGCCCCAGTAGACAGTTGTATGTCACAGTTGCACATCCTTCTAGTTGCTGTATGTGGGATGTGGCCTCAGCATGGCCGGAGAAGCGGTGGGTCAGTGTGCGCCCAGGATCCAAACCCAGGCCACCAGCAGCGGAGCGCGTGCACTTAACCACTAAGCCACGGGGCCGGCCCAAGATTTATTTCTTAATATCTACTTATAGAAAGTAGTCCCCATCTGTTGTTTATTGGAGAAGTCAAATTAAACAAATTGTGTGATGTTAAATAAGAAAACTCAAGAAAAATCTAAAATATTTTAAGTTCCCTTCTACACCGGAAAGATTCATTTTCCTGTCTCTCCTAATTTAATTATGTTGGGTCAGGTAAAAATAAACGATGTTTACCTTTCTATCTGACACTACTATTATGTGTCCCAAGGGGTCAGAGGCTGCTGGCACCTCTCCTTACCTGGCTCCACTGTGATTACCATACCAGGCTGTAGAGGGAGGGAACGGGGCATGTCTGGAGTGTCGTGGACATCCATCCCAAGGTAATGGCCAACATGATGAGGGCAGTATTTTCGAGCAGCCTGGAAAAGATAATTACAAAAGTGTTATTAGAGCAATGACCCTTTAAGGGGGAAGTTGGGCATGTATTAATCAGTGAGATATGTGTTAATATCTCCCTCATGGTTCTGCCACTTATGTTTAACCTATCCTTGGGCTAATGCTTAGGAAACCTGATAAACTGCCGCCTCTTGTACGCAATTCTGCCAACGGCATTCCAACTAATCCACATTTTCATTCCCAGTATTTAATATACTATACACATGCTGACTTGGGTAACCCCAGTAATGACTATGACAAATGAAAATCTCTTTTCTTGAGGGAAGGAGGATGATTATGTTAGAATAGTTCTCTCTTCAATGTTCATACATCCCTCAGGAAGCCTACTCCGGAGACCCTAAGTATCTCACAGCAACTTGTGGAGTAGGCATGAAACATGAAATAATACAGTAATTATTAGGCATTTACCAGTTTGGATATTTCTATCTGTTAATTAACGATTTGTTGGCCTGAGTAGGAAGAATTTATAGCTTCCTTCCTATTGATAAAAGAAACCCTGGCAGTCTAAACTTGGAGATAGGAGATGCCTTAATGGTCTGTTTGGCTCGACCACCCGACATCTTAATTTAAAGCTGAGGCTTTACATTTGTACAGAACACCATTACATTTTGGATGCAGATGAAACTCACTAAAGACGTGGCTCTTGAGGATATTCTTAAAGTCTCAACAACGTCAGTGAAGTAACAAATACCCTCCCCTTCGACCCCGACCTCTTCAAAATCACCACAAAAGAATTTAGAGTTAACCTCTCCTCCTTTTTGTGTCCTTTTCCACCCTGTCCGCACTAGTCTTCATTTTGTTTTCTGACAACTGAGCTAGTTACACAGCATGCAATGAACCAGAATGTGCTGCCATCTTCTGGGAGAAATAAGTACTGACTCCTTTTGTTTTAATCCATGGTTAATCTAAGTTCCTCTTACAGACAAGAATCACAAAGACCATTTCTAAATCTAATTAGCTTTATATAGGACAAAAACCAAGCAGCATGTCAGGTGTTTTTGAGAACTGGGGTCAAAAGAAGTGAAGTACTTTGAAGGCATTATTTTCCTTAATGTTCTTCATGATCCCCAACTCTTTAAGCTTCTGTCCTATCAGTGTCAGCATCATGCTGTAGATGTTCTCCAAGCTTGTTCCAGGGGAGCAGAGGGTCAGACAATCTCTCTGGATCTCTAGAACAGCTTCATAGAGTTCTGCCTGAGGGGCTGTGAACCTGGGGACAGGAAAATCAAAGAATTTGAATTTGGAACCATCTGATATTGCAAGTTTGCTTCTAAGTTTGATTAGCAAACCTGTGAGGCGATGATGATGGGACACTGTTGATATTTAATCAGTAGCAATATATCATCACTGACAGGACCTTAACCGTGCTCTAGATGCTCAGCGGGAAGAGCAACAATCCTTCAAGCTGGGGCAGCCACAGCCTCTCCTTCATGTGGTCAGCAGACATACACGAGGTGAGGCCAGAAGAAGCGCTCAGCCATGAATGCACTCGGAGGGCCAGAACAGGCTCACCCTTGATCCTTTCCATTTTTTTACCATTAAAAAAAAAAAAAAAAAAAAGGCAAAGCCTAGGGATCCATTTCTTATAGGCAAAGCAGATGTCATGGGATAAACTAGTCAATACTTTGGCTACCAGAAACTTACTAGTTTCTAGGTGTCCTTAGAATAATAATTTCTTTAGCAATCACGAGTAAAAATTAAGCTGGGGTCACAAACAATATATATTTTCATACACTGTTGATGGGAGTGAAAATTAGTATAGCCAATTAAATCAAAAACCTTAAAGATACTCATAAAATATGAGCTTGTAACTATGCTCTAAGAATCCTTCCTAAGAAAATATTTGGGGCTGACCCAGTGGCATAGTGGTTAAGTTCATGCACTCCACTTCAGCAGCCTGGGGTTCACAGGTTCGGATGCCAGGTGTAGACCTATGTACCGCTCATCAAGCCATGCTGTGGCAGCATCCCACATTCAAAATAGAGGAAGATGGGCACAGATGTTAGCTCAGGGCTAATCTTCCTCAGCAAAAAGAGGAGGATTGGCGACAGATAGTAGCTCAGGGCCAATCTTCCTCTCCGAAAAAAAAAAAAGGAAAATATTTGAAATTCAAAAAAGGCTGAATGTACAAAAATGTTCATTGTGTTTTTTTTAAATAATTATAATAGATGCAATCTAAATGTCTCCTAATAAGAATGGTTAAATATAACAATATAATGGTACAATGAACACCTACATACCCATCTCCCAGGTTCAGCCATTATCAACATTGTTATGTCTGTATCATCTATGAGTGTTCCCATACTCCACCCCACCACAGAATTACTAAATATTTTTAACAGTTCTTTTTTTTTTTTTTTCGGTGAGGAAGATTAGCCCTGAGCTAACATCTGATGCCAATCCTCCTCTTTTTGCTGAGGAAGATTGGCCCTGAGCTAACATCCATGCCCATCTTCCTCTACTTTATATGTGGGTTGCCTGCCACAGCATGGCTTGATAAGCAGTATGTAGGTCTGCGTCCGGGCGCTGAAGTTGCGAACCCCAGGCCGCTGAAGCAGAGCGTACAAACTTAACCACTATGCCACCAGGCCAGACTCTTAACAGTTCTTTTTTCAATATAAATTTTACATACATGGAAACGCACAAAGCTGAGCTGTACAACTTTGACAAATGGATGTACCGATACTGATGAAGCTGGGGACACTGAACTCCTAAATTCTGCTTTTTTGTGTGTGTGTGTGAGGAAGATCAGCCCTAAGCTAACATCCCTGCTAATCCTCTTCGTTTTGCTGAGGAAGACCGGCTCTGAGCTAACATCTATTGCCAATCTTCCTCATTTTTTTCCTCCAAAGCCCCAGTAGATAGTTGTATGTCATAGTTGCACATCCTTCTAGTTGCTGTATGTGGGACGCGGCCTCAGCATGGCCGGAAAAGCGGTGCGTCGGTGTGCGCCCGGGATCCGAACCCGGGCCGCCAGTAGTGGAGCGCGCGCACTTAACCGCTAAGCCACGGGGCCAGCCCCTGCTGAGTCTTCTTTGCCAGCAGAAGCAGCCCTCTGTCTGAGGAGGTTAACCCTGTTTTTACTGAGAACCTACAGGTACCTGCCCTGAGGTAGTTACTTCTAGACCCATAACTAGACTACTGCTAGCAGGTTCCAAAAGGTTAGGTACAAAGTGTGACCCATGAGGAGGCGCACTACAATCCCAAAAGAACTGAATGATTTTTCTATTTATATAGACAGAAATCTAGGAATATGTGTGGCAATGAATATTAACGTGTAGGATAATGGTAGAAGGAACACAAAGTTGGATCGGGCCAAATTTATTGATATAGGTCCATTAAGCAGAGATTCTGGATTCAGGTGTTATAGCTTGAGGGGCCAGAAAGGCTCTAACAGTTTATTCGGCTGGTTGGCTGAAACACGGACCAAAAGGTAGACTACACTGAATGAATTCAAACGCCGGAACTGCCTTGCTATACCGGAGAAGGAATTCTGCCTCAAGACTGCAACATCAACTTTTGCTTGAGTTTCCAGCCTGTTGGCCCACTCTACAAAATTCAGACGTGCTAGCCCCTACAATTTCATGAGCCAGTTCTTTAAAATCAATCAATCAATATCAATCAACCTACCTACCTACATACATATACATACATAATATATCCTATGGGTTCTGTTTCTCTGGAGAGTTCTGACTGATCCAGATCCAGATCCCTATGATATAGAACACTGTCATCCCCCTCAAAAGTTCCTTATATCTATTTCTAATCAATACTCCCACCTCCAGAGGCAAACGCTGTTCTGATTATCTTCACCTTAATTTTGCCTATTTTAGGACATGACATAAATGGAATCACATAATATGTGTGTTCAGCTTCCTTCATTAAGCATAATGTCCATGGTGTTAATTTGATCAGGAATTTGTTCCTTTTTATTGCTGAGTGGTATTTCACTGTATGAATAGACCATAATTTGTGTGAATAGACCATAATTTGTGTATTCATTCTCCTGTTGATAGACATTTAGGTTGTTTCCAGTTTTTGGCTATTGTGAATAAAGCTGTTATGAACATTCTTGTACACGTCGTTTTGTGGACATACTTTTCATTTCTCTTAGATCAATACCTGGAAGTGAACTGGTTAGGTCGAAGGACCAGTGTTTATTTAACTGTATAAGAAACTGTCATGTTTTTTCCTAAAGTGATCATAGCATTTTCCATTACCAAGAGCAATGTGTGCGAGTTCCATTTGCACTGCATCATTGCCAACACTTGATATGGTTGATCTCTTTAATTTTAGCCATTCTAGGGGATGTGTAGTGGTTTATTTTGGATTTCCTCAATGACTAACAATGATGAATACATACAGTTCTTCATAATATTACCTTAGTATCCTTTGATATCTGTAGGATTTATAATGACATCTCCTCTTTCATTCTTGATTATGATAATTTGTGTTTTCTCTCTTTTTCTTTTGCTAGGGAGTTTATCAATTTGATTAATTTATTTAGGGGATAACCATTTGGCTTTAATTTTTTTCTACTGCTTGTCTTTTTTCTATTTCATTGATATTTTGGTCTTATCTTCATTATTTCCTTCCTCACACCAACTCTGGGTTTAATTTGCTCATCTTTTTAATAGCTGCTGCTGCTTTTTTTTTTTCCCGAGGAAGATTTGCCCTGAGCTAACATCCACTGCCAATCTTCCTCTTTTTCCTCCTTGTATGTGAGCTGCTGCCAAAGCAAGGCCCCTAACGGACAAGCGGTGTAGGTCAGTGCCCAGGAACTTCGGTTCTGCCAAAGCAGAGCACGCCAAAGTTAACCACTAGGCCACTGGGGCTGGCCCTTAGGTGGAAGCTTACATTATTGATTCTAGACCTTTCTTCTTTTCTAATATAAGTATTCAAAGCTATACATTTCTGCTTTAGCTGCATCCCACACATTTTGATATGTAGTATTTTCATTATCACTCAATTTTAAATACTTTGTGGTTTCTTCCTTTTCCCTTGTGGTTTTCTCTTTGACCTACATGTTATTTAGAATGTTTTTACTAATTTCCAAGTATTTGGAAATTTAAAAATATATCTTATTGTTACAATATTCTAATTTAATTCCATTGTAGTCAGAGAACATACTCTGTAAAATTTCAGTCTTTTGCAGTTGATTGAGACTTGTTTATGGCCCAGCAAATGATCTATCTTAGTGAATGTTCCATGCATATTTGAAAACGATGTGTATTCTGCAGTTGTTGGGTGTAGTGTTCTACAAATGTCAATAAAATCAAGGTGGTGATACAGTCCTACACCATATAACATTTCAGTCAATGACGGACTGCATATGTGATAGTGGTCCCATAAGATTAGTATCATATAGCCTAGGTGTGTAGTAGGCTATACCATCTAGGTTTGTGTAAGTACACTCTATGATGTTCACACAACAATGAAATCACCTAACAACGCACCTCTCAGAGCATATTCCTGTCATTAAGCAACGCATGAGTGTAGTGTCATTCATATCCATAAACTGATGCCTTTCACCAAATTTGGGAGGTTTTGGGCCATTATTTCTTCCCCATTCTCTCTTTTCAATTTCTGGGGCTCCAATTAGAGAATGCCTAATAGGTCTCTGAGGTTTTGTTTATTTTTCTATGATATATTTCTGTTCTTCAGACAACAATTTCTCTCTTTTCAAGTTCACTGACTTTTGCAGCCTCCAATCAGCTAAATCCATCTAACGAATTTTCCATTTCAGTTATTGTACTTTTCAGCTTTAGAATTTTCATTTGGTTTTTTAAAAAAAACTTTTTACTGTAAATCAAAACACAAACACAGAAAGTCAAACAATCCAAATATATACCTTGAGAAATTATTATAAGGTGAACACCAGTCAGATCAAAAAATAGATCTTGGGGGCTAGCTGGTCGCGCAGCAGTTAAGTTCGCGCGCTCCGCCTTGGCGGCCCGGGGTTCGCAGGTTCGGATCCCGGGTGTACACTGAGGCACCACCTGTCAAGCCATTCTGTGGCGGCATCCCATATAAAGTAGAGGAATATGGGCACGGATGTTAGCCCAGGGCCAATCTTCCTCAGCAAAAAAGAGGAAGATTGGCATCGGATTTTAGCTCAGGGCTGATCTTCCTCGCAAAAAAAAAAGATCTTGGCCAACTACCACAGAAGCCCCTTCTATGTATATCATAACAATTACAATTTTCCCAACATGTAACCCTTATCCTAACTTTTATAGTCACCATTTCCTTGTGGTTTTCTATTTCTATGTACATGTTTATCATTTTTATTGAGATACAATTCATGTATCATAAAATTCACCCACTTTAAAAAGTGCACAGTTCAGTGGTTTTTAATATATTCACAAAGTTGTGCAACCATCATCACTATCTAATTGCAAGACATTTTCATCACCTCCCCCTGCAAAATTCCCGTATCCACTAGCACACACTCCCCATTTCTTGTATTTAAAAAAAATATTTTGTCACTCAAATATGCATCCCAAGACAATTTTCTTCCTACTTATTTCAAATAAATTTGATATGCCTTTTTTGTGTGTGTGTGTGAGGAAGATCAGCCCTGAGCTAACATCTGCCAATCCTCCTCTTTTTGCTGAGGAAGACTGGGCCTGGGCTAACATCCGTGCCCATCTTCCTCCACTATATATGGGACGCCACCGCAGCATGGCTTGCCAGGTGGTGCGACGGTGTGCGCCTGGGATCTGAACCGGTGAACCCCGGGCCGCCGCAGCGGAGTGCGCGCACCTAACCGCTTGCGCCACCGGCCGGCCCCTGATATGCCTTTTAAGTCTTTTTTAGTCAACAGGTTCCTCCTCCATCCCTTTTCATTTCCTTATAATATATGTGTTAAAGAGTCCAGGCTGTTTGACACATAATGTTTATCACAGTCTGGATTTTGCTAACTGCATTCATAGAATGAATGTTTGTGTCCCCCCCCTAAATTCTTATGTTAAAGCTCTAACCCTCAGTGTGGCTGTATTTGGAGACTGGGCCTCTAAGGAAGTAACTAAGGTTACATGTGGTCATCAGGGTGGGGTCTTGATCTGACAGGATTAGTGTCCTTGAAAGAAGAAACACCAGAGACCTTGATTTCTCTCTCTCCCTTTCTCTCTCTCTCTTCCTGTGTGGGCACAAAGAAGAGGTCATGTGAGCAAACAGTGAGATGATGAAGAGGCCTCAGGATGAAACCTACCTCACCAGCACCTTGATCTTGGACTTCCCAGCCTCCAGAACTGAGACATAAATTTCTATTGTTTAAGCCACCCAGTCTGTGGTATTTTGTTATGGCAGCCAGAGCTGATGAATACACATACCCTTGGTGCAGTTCAACATATTCCTTTGTTTTTTTAATTTTCTGCAAATTGGCAGCTGGATCCAGAAAATGAATCAGACTCAGGTTCAATTCCTTTGGCAAGGCTATACGTAGTACTTGGCAGAATTATAGGAGGCACATATCTGATTGTCTCTCTTTTTGTGATCTTAGCAGCCACTAACGCTTAGTGCTTATATCTATTCATTCACAGATTTTGCAAAATGGTAATAATTTTAATTTTATAATTTCTTTTTCATTCATTTCTTGGAATATTTTTAAAGAGATACTCCCCCTCATCTATTTGGTTATCCAGTGATAGAGTTTATACAAAAAAGAAGGATAAATGACTCTTTTATTTACCAGTTTTTAACATAATAAATTGGTTCCCACCATCCTCTGAAGATAACCAATTTTTTTTTTAAACTATCATTATGAACTCTTGGATTTAAATGTATTTGATGGGTTTAAATTATTACTATTATTGAAGCTCAAAGTGTCCCATCTTTGACCTGTGGGACCTCTTCAAGTTGACTCCTGACTCTTTTTGACAGGATCCTAGTGGTTTTTGTTAATTTCCTTGCTATCTGGTATTATAAGATGTTCCAGGTTCATCTTGTAAATTTCCTGACCCAGGCCTGGAATTAGCCAACTCTCCAAGAAGTTCTCATTTCTTTTAGTGAAAAATTGTATTTCAAGATCCAATCTGGGGACTAGTGATGCTCATTGCTACTAAGTTGGTCATAGTTTCTAGCCTTTTCAGTAGATAGACTCGGAGAAGGGAAAAAAACATATAAAGAGAAAAAACATCATTTGAGTTCATATTGAGAATACAGAGTTTTTACGTAATCTCTCTATATTTCATGTGTTATCTTCTTTCTTCCATACCATGCATCTGGTTCTTAAGGACACAGGGAATGACAGAATTAAAATATCTCCTACTCTTTGGTTTTATTGCATATAACAGTCTCAGGATAACAACACAAATACTATAACCAATACAATCGTTGAAAATATTGAGTTTTTTTGAATATGCTCCTCCTATTCTCTTCTATTTTAAAAAATATTGTACTGTTCTACATTATCAGAGCATATAGCCATTACATACCATACTCTCTTCCTCTTAGCTTTATCTAGTTTTAGTTCTACAATTAACTGTTTTTAATGTTCACAGTGGTCCTTACATCAATGTCTCTAGTCATTTTGGTCATCAGAAGCTCATTCTCTAGCACAGTGCTGACCAATAAATGTGTGATGATGTGTTGTTCTGTGTATCTGTGTTGTCCAATATGGCACCCACTAGTGACACGTGACTAGGGAGCACTTGAGATGTGGCTAGTTCAACTGAAAAACTGAAGTGTAAATTTGAGTCAATATTAACTAACTTACATATAAATAGCCCCATGGGACTAGTGGCTTCATATTAGATCACAAAGCTCTAGCAGATTCCTCATGGGAGCAATATTCCTTGAGTTCCTACATAACAAATTGTCTGTGCCCTTTACAGTTGAAAGTTGCTGTTGCTGCAGATAAAATATTTGGCTCACACTTTTGTTCTTTGAGCATCTTCAATATGTTACTCTATTTTCGTCTTGCATAAAGCATTGCTTTTGAAAAGTCTGATGATAATCTAATTTTCTTTCCTTTATAAATCTTATGTTCTTTTTCTCCTTGATCCCCAAAGAAATTTTCTTTTTCTTGCAGGTTCAGAATTTTACTAGAATTTGTCTTGGTGTTGCTTTTTCTGGGTTGATATTCTCAGGTGTGCTCTTTCAAAGGTAGTTTCAAATTTTTTTTATTTCAGGAAAACTTTATTGAATTCTAGTTTTCAGTATGTGTTGTTCCCTTGCTTTGGTTTTCTTCTTCAGGGCTTCCTTTACGTGTATGTTCTAACTTCTTTGCCTATCTTTAGTATTTGCCATTTTCCCTGTAATCTTTTTTGTTTTTTTGTGAGGAAGATTGGCCCTGAGCTAACACTTGTTACCAATCTTCCTCCCTTTGCTTGAGGAAGAGTGACCCTGACCTAACATCTGTGCCTATCTTCCTCTATTTTTTGTCTTTTTTTTTTTTTGAGGAAGATCGGCCCTGAGCTAACATCTGCCCATCCTCCTCTTTTTTTTGCTGAGGAAGACTGGCCCTGGGCTAACATGCCCATCTTCCTCCACTTTATATGGGACGCCTGCCACAGCATGGCCTGACAAGTGGTGCGTTGGTGCGTGCCCAGGATCCGAACCAGCGAATCCCGGGCCATCGCAGCGGAGTGCGCGCACTTAACCACTTGCGCCACCGGGCCACCCCCCAATCTTCCTCTATTTTTTGTATGTGGGTTGCCGCCACAGCGTGACTTGATGAGTAGCACAGGTCCGCGCCTGGGATCCAAACCTGTGAACCCCAGGCTGCTGAAGCAGAGTGCACCAAACTTAACTACTATGCCACCAGGCTGGCCCCACCTGTAATCTTTTTTCTCTTTATTTCGTTTTGATTTTCAAAGTTTTCTTCCCTTTCATCTTCTATTTCTTATTATGGCTTTATTGTGTGTATGGGTACCGGGCACCTTTCAGTCTAGTCTTTTTCCTGAAATGACCTTTTTTTTTGTGTGTGTGAGGAAGATCAGCCCTCAGCTAACATCGGATGCCAATCCTCCTCTTTTTTGCTGAGGAAGATTGGCCCTGGGCTGACATCCGTGCCCATCTTCCTCTACTTTATATGGAACACCACAGCATGGCTTCACAAGTGGTGTGTCGGTGTGCACCTGGGATCTGAACCTGCGAACCCCAGGCCGCCAAAGCAGAGCACGCGCACCTAACTGCTGTGTCACCAGGCTGGCCCCCTGAAATGACTTTTAATTTTATTTCTAATTCTTTCCTGAGTTCTGTCACTTCATTTCCGAGATTTTCTAATTCTGATTTATATTGTTCTTTCATGTCTTGAATGATTTGCTTAAAAAATTTGGCTTGTTTTAAAATAATAGGCCACTGTTTTGATCTATTTTGTAGCCACATCTTTCTGGCATGCTGTCATTATCTGTAGGGATGTTATTCTGCTGTTTATTCTCTTTTTGCTTTTAATAATTTTGTATGAGATTTAACCTAGACACTTTTCTTATTGCTTATTTTATGTAAAGTTAATTTTCCTGAACGTTTATTTATTTATTTATTTATTTTTGTCAGGAAGATCAGCCCTGAGCTAACATCTGCCAATCCTCCTCTTTTTGCTGAGGAAGACTGGCCCTAGGCTAACATCCATGCCCCTCTTCCTCCACTTATATGGGACGCCGCCACAGCATGGCTTGATAAGTGATGCGTCAGTGCGCGCCGAGGATCCAAACTGGCGAACCGTGGGCCACCGCAGCGGAGTGCGCACACCTAACTGCTTGCGCCACCGCGCCGGCCCCCTGAACTTTTAGAATGAGGCAGGATTTAGAAAAGATTTTTTAACTTCACAGAGTTCACTCTTCTGTTGTTTTGGTGTGGTGGTAAAAAAATATGGCAGCTTTCCTGGTTCAGTTCCTCTCCCTCACTTTGATTTAGATTGTCTCTTTCCTTCCTCTCTCTTGTCCCTAACCTGCTCAATTTTGATTCTACTTCCAGTAGTTTCTCCTCAGTGTGAGCCCCTCTCCTAGATGGGAGCCCAGCACCTTCCAACTTCCTTAGGTCATTGGAGTGGCAAATTCTTCTCGTTTTCAGTTTCTGTTTTCAAATGGACTCACCATCCTTTCCAGTGAATAGCTATTGGTTATTTGGGGGTTCTTCTGTCTCAGGTCTGTCAGATAGCCTCCCCTATCATTGTTGCTTCCTTCTACTTCCCTCCACACAGATACTGATACCATCCAGGCCTTGCGGTTGTACATAGTGTGTTCATAACTCTGTATTTTGTGGTTTTAGTGATACCCTATCATCTAGTATTTGGTTTTGCTACCTAGTTGCTCTGTTTTTATTTGACAATTTGGAGACTGAAAAACTATTTTTTTGCTGCCATCTCCCCAGAATCCCTGATTCTTTTTATAGTTTTTTATTTCTTACTGAGATTCTCCATCTGTTTACTCATTATGCTTACATCTTCCTTTAACTCCTTGAGCATATCTATTATAGCTGCCTTAAAGTCCTTGTCTGCTAATTGGAACCATAGGGTTATTTAGGATCTGTTTTAATTGACTATGTTTTTCTTGATTATGGGTCCTATTTTCCTGATTTTTCTCATGTCCAGTGATTTTTTTTAAACAATATTGAAAATTATAAATGATACAATGTAGAGATTCTAGAATTCTGTATGTCCTTCTGAAGAGTGATTTTTATTAACTTGGTTGGATTCAAACTGCAAACTCTGCTCTCAGTAGGAAGCAACTAAAATCTCTGCTCAGTCAATTCAACTTCTAGCTGCTGGTATTCTGTTGAGCCTCCTGGGGTCTCCCCTCAATGCAGTGATCAGCCAAGGATTTTGGAATATTTGATACGTAGATTTTGGAGCTCACTCTCTCTTCCAAGACTTCCCCCCATCTTTCTGGCTGTTCTGCCAGCATTATTCAGCATAATTCTGTCCTCTGACACCTCAAGCCAACAAAGCTGTGACTTTCTGCTGCCCAAGCTGTGTGGATTGGGGAGTGCCCTCAGGCAAAAAGCCGTAACCACTTATATCTTACCCATACAGTTCTTCTTTCAAGGACAGACTCAGGTAGGGCTGGCCCCGTGGCTTAGCAGTTAAGTGCACGTGCTCCGCTGCTGGCGGCCCGGGTTCGGATCCCGGGCGTGCACCGACGCACCGCTTCTCCGGCCACGCTGAGGCTGCGTCCCACCTACAGCAACTAGAAGGATGTGCAGCCATGACATACAACTATCTACTGGGGCTTTGGGGGGAAAAAAATAAATAAATAAAATCTTTAAAAAAAAAAAAAAAAAGGACAGACTTAGGTAGTTTCTGCCAGTTTTTGGAAGCTCTCTGGTACCTTCAAATATTTTATACAGATTTTATAATTATTATCTGTGGAAAGTTAATCCAGCCAAACTATTCTGCCATAACCTAAGTATTATTTTTGATCAGAAAATAAAAACTTCAAATTAATTTTTTAAAAAAATGTGTGTGTGTGTTAACTAGGTGTGTTTCTAGATGCCTGATCCTATGATATGATGAATAAAACAGTCTTAGAAAATAATCAGGAGCTTTGCAAAGGCAGTTAACCTGACCTAGAGACGACCTGTATATTTCTTTAGTCATTTATTCCAAATATATCCATATTCCAACTCATACTCCTAAAAAGCAGTGGGATCTGTAGAAGCCCTACCTGCCATTGACAGGCCAGGTACGGGTGATGTCACTCACATAGCAAGAAGACTCACAACCTCCATCTAGCAGCACCATTTCCCCATCCTGAAACAAAAGTAAGACAGGTCAAAGTAGGTGACCTCATGATTGTCAGTTGTTTCTTCTAATTTGAGCACTTTGTGCCTTTCATCTTATTTTTTTTTAAAAGGCTCTAATTTAAAGGAGACTAATCTTCTCTGGTTCCTTCTCACAAGAAACAGCATCTAAACTTTTCAAATGAATTCATACTGGCTCAAGAAAGTTGCCACTGCATAGTGGTTAAGTGCATAGGCTCTGGAACCAGACCGCTTGGGTTTGAATTACTGGGTGTAAACATCAGCACATCATAAATGTTACCATTATCAGTATTAATTTAAAAAAATCCTAAACAAGTTGGTATCCAGGGCCTTATTCAACTACAATTATCCTTAACTATTTAACTTTAGAATATCACTTCTCCTTCTGCTCCCCCTCAAAATACATGTGGTGAAAAAAGAAAACTTTGGGTAAATTCCAATCTCACTACTTGCCATGTTATATTGAAATTATCTATTTATGCCCTTGAAGACAGGGCCTATCTTATTCTTATCTAAATAAGCACAGAACTTGGCACATAGTAGAATAATGGTCAAATAAGTACATATACAGTAATGGCGACTTTGAAGAATGGATGTGGTTTTGGTTTCTGGCAAAATGAGAATAAATTTCCTATTAGAAAACAACTAGATCCTGGATAAAAAATATATTTTATGAAATATTGACATTACATAACGTAAGAGACATCTTAAAGATTTTTTCTCTCTTGAAGAAAGACAACCCAGAACTGGATCTAGAGCTGCAAGTAACGATAAGGTAAGTGTTACAGTATATAGGAAAGGGGGTATCGCCCTGAGGCCCTGAAGCAAAGTAGGGAAAACGAACAGGAGAGTCCTGCATTAATCCAGGACACTCACGGGGGATAAAAGGGCCCTAGGTCATTAGGACCCACTTGGCTTCTGGCAAGAGCACATGCAAATAACTTTTCGAGGAAATTTCCTCCAAATTTGGGCCTGCCCATTTTCCAAAAAATAACATCAAGCAAGTATGAGCTCATAACCAAAGGTCTTCAACCACCCAAGGAGGTAGGTCACTGTGAGTGACGAGTTAACAGGAACAACAAATACCAAATTTAGATCTCCCAGGACTGCAGACAGTAGAATTATTGGATATAGAATAGCTATTATAAAATGCTTAGAGGGATAAAGAAAGGAATCACAAAGATTAGTAAGTAACAAGAGTCAGTCAAAAATAACTATGCAGATTTGAAAGGAACCAAATGAAAATTAAAAACAACTGCTGAAATAAAACACTCAGTGGATGGCTGAAGTGGTAGATCAGACAACTGAAGAGAACGTTTCCTGGAAGATGGAATTACCAAAATCCCCCAGACTGTGATAGAGAGAGACAGGCAAATGTAAATGCAAAAGAAAAGTTAGCTTATTGAAAACAGAGAGAAGTCTAACATACATCTAACTGAAGTCCCTGACGGACTGAATAGAGAGAATGTAGGAGAGATGATATGTAAAATAATGTCTGAGAATGTCCTAGAACTGATGAAGACATGAATCCACAGATTCAGGAAGCAGAAGATATCATAATGAGGATACATAAAAATACGTACTTAGACATATAATAAAACTGAGAAATACCAAAGAAAAAGAAATCTTAAAAGTAGTCAAAGCAAAAAGAGATTTCCCATAAGAAATGATAGTGTTTTTGTTTGTTTCATCAGGAACACTGCAAGTCAGAAGAAAGGGGAATAACATACTAAAATTGATGACTGAAAATAACTGTCAATCTAGGATGGTTTTCTTGGCATAGCCATCTTTCAAGAATGAGAACGAAATAGACAGTCTGGCTAAACAAAAATGGAAAAAGTTTAACAGCAGCATATCTTTCTCTAAAGGATGCTCTTCAGGTAGATGGATGGTGATCCCAGAAAGGCCATCTAGGATGTAAGAAGGAAAGGTGAATGTGTAGATAAATCTACACAAACTGTCAGAAGGTTTCCGCTTTGACCTATCCCTGAGAGCTGGATGTAGAGAGGCAGAACCACAAGGCAGCCTGTTCTCTCTGACTACATTTCTGCCAGATGCCTACTACACGGTCCACACCAGAGCGTTTCCAGATGCCCCAATAGTACCCTGCATTTCTCACAGTGTGTTGATGACCTTGCTCACTGACTTCAGAAGGGGCCCTTATTAACTTTCAGATAACCAAAGCCAGACCTAGAAGTTCTTAACTTATTTTCTCTTGGGCCACTTTATCTCATAACGGCAATACTTCTCTCTCTCTATAAAGCTACATTTGTGCTTGCTCTCCAGTTTTTCAAGAATGAACACCACCTTGTTTAGGAATAGACACACTGGTGGTAAAACTATGAAGAAAAAAAATGATTAAAACAAAAGTCAAGATGGTTGGAGACAGAAAGGGGGATGTGCTCCCAGGGGACTTCTAAGGTATGAATAATGTTCTTATCCTTGATGGTGGATATATGGCTGTTCATTTTATTATTATTTTTAAATGGTACATTATATTTATTGTTTTTAATATATATTTAACAACTTAAAAAAACCTTGTGGAATATAATGAAAATGAGAAATTTATCCTTAAATACTTATAATTAGAAAAGAAGAAAAGATGAAAATTAATGAGTTTAGCATCCAATTTAAGAAGCCAGAAAAAGAACAAGAGAATAAACATAAAGAGTAGAAGGGTGAAAGTAACAAAGCCAAGAGGATAATGTAATGAGATAGCAAACCAAGAAAAAACTGCACTAGTGATGCAAAAAGTTGGTTTTAAAAGACTAATAAAAACCAATACACTTCTCGGGAGATTTCTTTTTTTAGCCAATGTCTTTTAGGTGTAATTTACACACAGTTAAATGCACAGATCTTAAGTATACAGAGTTAAGTCAGCTTTGTCAAACGCATACATCCATGTAACCCCACCCTCATGCCCCTTCCCAGTCAACTCCCCATCAGAAGCAACCACTGATCTGATTTCTATCACCATAGATTAGTTTTGCCTATTTTAGAACTTCATATAAATGGAATCACATAGTTCGTAATTTTTTGTGTCTGGCTTGTTTCATTCAGCATAATGCTTTTGAGATCATTCATGTTGTTGGTAGTGCAGTGGTTTGTTCCTTCTTACTTTAAGAATATACTTCATGACAATTTCCTTATCTAATATTCTGGTGATGGATGCCTGGACTATTATGAGTAAATCTGCTATCAACATTCTTGAATAGGCATTTTGTGGACATTTGTTTTAATTTTTCTTGGAAAAATACCTATAAATGGAATTGCTGGGTTATAGGGTATATGGATGTTTACTTTTTAAAGAAATTGCCTAATAAGATTTATTAGAAAAAAAGAGAAAAGGCAAAAACATATTAAGAATGTAAAAAAGTATGCAACTACAAATACAAAAGATTAAAAGGTAAGACAATACTATGAGTAATTTAAAAAACTTACACAAAATAGACAAAACGGTAGAAAAATATAACTTACCAAACTGTCTCAGGAAGAGTGGAAGTATAAATTGATATAATCACTTTGGAAATGTTTGGTATTGTCTACTAAAGTTGCAAATATGCATATCCTTATGACCCAGTAATTCCATTATTAGGTGTCCCTTGGACAAACCTTACAACTTGTATACTAGGAAGAACGTTCACAGAACATAATTCATAATGGTAAAAACCTAGAAACTATATAAATGTCCATCTATGGATATTTATCACATTAAGAAATTAAAACTGAGAAAATTTTATAATATTTATTAATTCATTTAAAAATAACAATAAACTCACTATGTTAATATAAATAACATTTTTAATGAAAAATAACTATTTTTATAAATATAAATATTTAGTTAGAAAAGTGGCACTGTTTTACATTTTTGCAAATCTCTTTGTCTAGCATAATAGAAGATAGCTAGAGTCTCATATCTGCTTCTGCATTCAATCTGGTGTAATATTGCATGTCATAAAGCCTCTAGGATTCTCCATTGTACACTTGAAAGAGAATGAGAGTGAAAAAGGCAAATAATGTCTTAGTATTCTTATAAGAATACATTTAACCTCGCAGACCACACTTTGTTGTTCTGCACTATAGCAATTAAAATGAACAAACTACAGTGGCACGCAACAATATACTGTTGCATGAAAGAAGACACAAATACAATATTTCAAATATATAAAGTTCAAACATGACCAAAATCAAACTATGTTAAACTATATTTTTTATTAATTGTAAAATAAAAAGAAAAGCAAAGATACGATTACCATCAAAATCGGGAAAGTGGTTATTCTATCAGGGAGAGAAAGAGTTATTTATCACTGGGAAGGACCATGCAGTAGAAAAGCCTCTTGGGGGTAGGGGAACAGTAATGTCCTACTCCAGAGGTTGACAAACTTTTTTTGTAAAGGGCTAGATAGTGAATATTTTTTACTTCGTGGACCATACTGTCTCAGGTGTAACTATTCAACTCTGTCATTGTAGGGGGAAAGAGGGACCGGCTGCGTTCCAATAAAACTTTATTTACAACAAAGTTGTAGGCTGGATTTGGCCCAGAGGGCTGTAGCTTACCAACACCTGTTGTACTTCTTGACCTGGGTAATGGTTACATGAGTGTTCACTTGATAATTACTCGTTAAACTGGTCTTTTCTATTTTAAATACTTTTCCAGTAGTAGTTACATTTTACCATAAGAAATGTTAAAAAAAAAAAAAAAAAGGAAGTAAAAAGCCTCAGTATATTAAACAGTTAAAAAGTCCACAAGGAAAATATCAGGCCGAAATAGTTCCAGAGATGTGTTCTACCTAATTTTCAAGAAACATTAATTCAAATCATTTCACAATATTAAAGAAAAAACTACTCATTTTATGAGCTTAGTTTGACCTTGATATGAAAACCAGAAAGACAGTATGAGAAAAATTATAAGACAATCTCACTCATAAACACAGACCAGAATATCCTAAACATTTTAGCAAGTTGAAACTGGCTGTGCTAAAGATAAGGAAAGATGCTTAATTTCACTGGTAATTAAGGTAATGGAAATTAAGATCACAATGAGATACTGTTTTAGAGCAACTAGAATGGCGGAAATTAAGAAGTTTGATAATATCAGAGGATAGAGAGGATGTGGTCAACAGAATTATACACTGCTGCTAGGAGTGTAAACAGACACAAATACTTGGGGAAAAATCTGTATTAACTTATCATACTTATGGGTAAAAAAAGAATTAAGTCGCAAAAAGCTACATATAGCAGTATATAATTTTTATATAGCTCATAAACAAGCAGAACTAATTAATATTGTTTAGGGAATCATGTATATGTGATAGAACAATTTTTAAAAAATCAAGGGAATGACAAACCAAAAATTGAGGATGCCAGTTAGTTATCTTTGGGAGGGAGGCAGCAGGATGGCAGAGCACAAGGGTACAGGAGTAGATGCAAGGTAGTGGTAATGTTCTAGCTCTGGAGTTGAATGATTGGTTCATGGATATTCACTTAAAAAAATTATGCTGTATAATTTACATGTTTGCTATATTTACTCTTCTGAATTTACTTAAAATTGAAATAGATAATTAAAAGTAGACAATAAAGGAATACACAACTCTGTACTTATACAGTCACTTGGGGAGAAAATCATAAAAGATAAGTTCCCTCACAGCCAACAAAGTATTCTTAAAATCTGTTCCCAAAATATGCTTGGCCCACTGCTGCCACAAGTCCTTAGGGAAGCAGTGTTATAAAACGAAATGAGGCTTCAGAGTGAAATACTTGGCTCTGCACTAATAAGTTGCCTAATTTTTTTAAGTTTATTTTCCTCATCTATTAAACAGGCATGTTAATAACTGCTCCTATCTCACAGTGCTAAGGTGAGGATCAAATGAGATAACGTCCATAAAACCATTTTATAAACAATTAAGTGCTTTATAAATGGCAGTTATTTTGTGAAAGCTGAAGGTTAGGGGACGATGAGGTTAGTGAGTTTTCTACTAGGGCATCTCGAATCAGAAGCAGCAGCACTGAAGGGCATTTCATGTACCTTGATGAGTTGATTGTTCTTCACATAGTGCAAAGTGTTCGACCGATTACCTCCAGCAACCACAGGTGGGTAGGCTAAGATGTCTGCACCACGAGCCCGGCATTCAAATTCAAACTGCAAAACAAGAGCAAAGTATGACCAAAAGTATGACGGAAGAAAGGATTTCCTTAGGGTGGCCCCAGCCCATGCTCTCTTCAACAGCCCATACCTCCATTCAAGTACTTACCTTAAGTCATTACTGGAAAATTATTCATCATTTCTAATCAAACTTTTTATGCTGTAATTTCAGTCCATTTCTTTTATTCTCACCCCAATCCTGTTATTCAACTCTATTATTAAATCTGTTCTTTTCTTCCAAGCACTCTAAATTTTCAAATTGTTAAGTCCAGAAGAGGACACAGAAAACCTATGATCAGGGCCGGCCCCGTGGCTTGGCGGTTAAGTGCGTGCGCTCCGCTGCCGGCGGCCCGGGTTCAGATCCCGGGTGCGCACCGAGGCACCACTCCTCCAGCCATGCTGAGGCCGCGTCCCACATACAGCAACTAGAAGGATGTGCAGCTATGACAGACAACTATGTACTGGGGCTTTGGGGGAAAAATAAAAAAAAAAAAAAAAAAAAAAAAAAAAGAAAACCTATGATCAAAGCTGAGTACAGAGATACAGTCATGTAAAGTTACTGTTTGTTTATTCCTATTTATTTATTTATTTTTTGTGAGGAAGATCAGCCCTGAGCTAACATCCATGCTAATCCTCCTCTTTTTGCTGAGGAAGACTGGCTCTGAGCTAACATCTATTGCCAATCCTCTTCCATTCCCCGTCCCGCCCCCCCAAAGCCCCAGTAGACAGTTGTATGTCATAGTTGCACAACCTTCTAGTTACTGTATGTGGGACTCGGCCTCAGCATGGCCGGAGAAGCAGTGTGTCGGTGCGCGCCCGGGATCCGAACCCGGGCCGCCAGTAGCGGAGTGTGCACACTTAACAGCTAAGCCACGGGGCTGGCCCTGTTTATTCTTATTTAAACACTAGCATACAGCTTGCAGTTTTAACAACAGCTCTGAATTACTAATTTCAACCTGTCAAATAGCTACCAACCTATATGCTCTGGAAAAGTGAAAAAGGATGCTAGGCAAATGGCAAGTTCTACTAATTTCACCATGTCCTAGGATGGAGCTGGAGACTGGCGAGTGTCTGCCACTACCTATGGCACTACCCTTAGATTCTCTTCCTTACATTTACCTAAACAGTATTATTATTCTCATCTCACATTTGGGTAAGTCTTTCCCTCTTCATCTGTTCTACTTTGCAATTTTCTTCATTTAATTGTAGTTCCGCATATTTTACACTCACCCAATAAATTATCAGTGACATTTAGGAACCAAATCCTCTCCTAGTCACTTCCATGAAAGCCTACTGGATGCCATCTGCAAATCAATGAAATTACTTTACATTTGCCTCTAACGAGAGATTTCCAACCATTTAAAGCTCACCTTAGCATAAAGAAAGCCTTCCTCCACAGGGGCTTTACTGGCAAACATGGTCTCTATGAAAGCCTGCAAAGAGAAAGGAGTGAAAAGAACACAGTCTCATTTTAACTATACTGCTTACTCAAACATACAAAATACTGGAGCTCAAATGAAAAGCACCCTTCTCTCCAATTTTGTTGACCTGAAGTTGTGACTTCGTGGGCATGATAATATAGATTTCAGAAGGGAAAAATACTGCTTTCAGGAATATTTGAATGATGACAGATTTAGTGGAAGGGCACCCAACCTTCCCACTCAGAATATACATTGTATGCTAGAATAAGCTACATGGAAACACATTCGTCATTTATGTAATCCAATGTCTATAGCCCGGTAAAGTATGAAATTTTGATTGAATGGTCCCAACCTCAGCACTATCGACATTTTGGGCTAGATAATTCTCTGTTGTGGGGGGCTGTCCTGTTCGATGTAGGATGCCAGCAGCACTCCCCAGTTGTGATAATCAGACATTGCCAAATGCCCTCTGGGAGGCAAAACTGCCCCTAGTTGAGAAGCATTGGCCTATACCATAAGTACCTTAATTAATTCTCTATGATAGCCACACTATATGTGTGTGTGTGTTTTCTATTTTTTATAAGCGTAAATCTTTATAATTCACCACTATATCTTGTTTCCAAAAGGATTTTTGATTAGCATACATGCATACATAAACTATTACAAGATAGCATAAATGCACTGTTGACTTAAAGGAAAGCAAGGCTTGGGATGAATGGAGCTCAAAAAAATAAAAGTGCACACATAATGCCCTTCAGTTATTAGTCTACAATGGATGGGCCACACATTTACCCCTCAGTTTTCTAGCAGCCAATGTGAAAAGGGAAACCCTGTCAGCTATATAATTTCCAATGTCTGTGTGATAAAAACAAATTGGTTGCACAGGGATATGACTATATGACGCTACAACTAGAAAGGAATTTCTCTCGAGTTGCTACATTCTGAAAGTGAACGCGTGGAATGTGCAAAGGAATGTTTTTAGTAACATTTCTCAATACAAGATAATGACATGACCATACAACCCAGTAGAGGAAAGGGAAGTGGGGCCGCAGTGGGAATACCTGCATGGCTGCTCCCTTTCTCATTCTGATTTTCCTCAAATGGAGAGAAGACCTTCCCGACCACCCCATCTAAATTAGCACTTCACATCACGCTTTACCCCCTTCCATTTCATTTTTCTTCACAGCATTTAATTCCAGCTGACTATATAGCATACATTGGTTTACTGTCCCTCCTCAGCAAGAATGTAGACTGAGGGAAAGAACACATGGATGGTCTGTTTTGCTCACCACTGTATCCTTAGAACCTAGAGCAGTGCCTGGCACTGCAGCAGGTACTCAATAAATAGCTGCTGAATGAATAAGGAATTAAAATTAGTTAAAGGATACTTAGTTTTATACATATACAAATGTTGATATTGCACTACACTTTTAGCATGAAGCTAAAACGACATACAAAAAAGGAAAATGTGTGGTAGCTCTAGTGAGGCTCATTCACTTAAAAGAGGGATTTCTTTGTCTTTTTATTAATTTCCTTTCAAACCTTTACTGAATAGCAGAATTTTTGAAGTCATGGCCCTTTCACACTGCTATGCAGACTAAACATGACAGGAAAGTTCCTCTTGCCTCCTAGGTGGTCAAATGCCTGACCCTGCTTTATTTCTTTTCATAATGAATGTGCCTCCCATGAGTCCATTTCTTCACAGATGATTTCAGGTATTTATGGTACATGGTTCAAATGCCACCTATCCTTACCATGTGTGTGATGTCCTACTGATAAAGATTGATGGGCAAATTTTATGACTGCCACTTCTTATTGGGGTTGTCTTGTCACAATGTACCCCATACTCTCCCAATCAACACTTGACCCTCTTACTTCACTAGGTGCTATTTAAACGTTTGTATTTTGATTCTTTAAAAATGTAAAATGGGGTTTTTTTGCATTTTACTCTGTGCATCTCGTAATCAGAACACATCATGAATGGACACTGTATAGCTTATGGAGAAGGGAGAGTGGAGAAAAAAAGCACTTCAGGAATGATTTCATAAAGGTTTTATGTGGGTGTGTCCACATGGGGATGATGTGAGTAGGGAGACTATGCCATTTGGAAAGGAGGGGAAGGGCACTCCAGGCAGAGGGATGGCATGAGACTATGGCATATCTCGAAAGTTCAGTATGGCTAGAGTGTCAAGCACAAGTGGAATAATAAGACGAGATGAAGCTGGAAGGGTAGACAGGAGAGGCCAGCTCATAAAAGGCCTTGCGTGAGCAAGTTGAAATTTAATCCTAAAAACAAGGAGCCACCAAAGAAGTTTAAGAGGAGAGGGACAGTCAGATTTACAAAGATCACTCTGGCTAGGGTACAGTTAGACTCAGGCAATAATGGAAGCAGGGAGACAGCAAAGGGATATGAGGTGTCCTACTGTGCTAGGCACAGGCCAAAATAACACAACTTGGTACGTAAACTCAGGTCTGTCTGTTTTCCACCATACTCTTCTGCCTCCCTAGGAGTGGGCTTGGGGATTGGTTAATTAGATATAAGGGTCGGGGAAAAGCATTTGTCTAGATAATTTCCCTATTTCTATCTAGAGTAGCTGGGTAGATGTTGATATTATCAACCATGAAAAAGAATACAGCAGGAAAGTCAGGTCTGGTTGAGAGTAGAGCACAAATTTAGATAATCAGGGGAAATTCAGGTAGAGATGTCCAGGAGGCAGGATACATGCTCAGCCATAGGAGAGATCTGACCTGGACAAAGTCTGACTCCCTCCCCACTTTTCCTTCCGCCCACGTATTCTACCAACTCCATGTCTGTAAGAGTTACTTAACTCTGATGGAAAGGTCCTTTACTAAAACCAAATCAGAGTGCAACAAAATCCAAATGAGCAGTATCACATAGGCACAAATTATATTTGGCTTGCCCCTCAAAAGAAGGGAAATTTTCATTTGGGCTGAACAATACAATTATAGCATAATTGAATAATTATTCAATTCCTTAAGAATTTAAGGAAACTATGTTGCCCAAATATCCAAAACTCTTACAGACATACTCTAGACCCAAATTGGGAACACTAAGGGAACGATCACTGGCAGCTAGCAGTTGTTCATTAAGAAAAATAAGGCCAAATTCCACCTCCCTGCCTGATGTCATTACTGGGTTGGTAGATAAAGGGAATACCATAGACTTAATACTTTTAAATTTTAGCACAACACTTAAAATAGTCTTAGGATAACATCCTGGACAAGTGAGAAAGTGTGGATCAGAATAGCCCTAGGCAGATTTATAACTGATTTTACACCTTATCCAAAGACATCTGATCACTGGACTGATATCAATTCCTCTGGAGCACTTAACATTGTTCAACAGATCTGTTCTTGGCTTCTTCTCTTCCTTATCTTAAAAATCAATGATTTGAAGGAAGACAAAGACATACGCTTATCATATTTGTAATTAGTTGTAAGTAGTCTTTGCTGGTCCAGCTGTGGCTAGAGCACTGGACACTGGACTTGAAGAAGGACCCTGACAAACTAGAGCACATACAGAGGAGGGTTACCAAAATTAGGCAACTATAATATATGAGGAAGAGTTAAGGAAAACAAGGATGTTTCACTTGGGGAAGATTAAAGGTAGAACACAGGAGAGCAGCCTTCAAATGTTTGTGTGCTATGAGGCTGTGAGGTTAATTCCAGCAGGCCTGGAATTAGCCTGAGCTGTTTTGCTAAAGTTCCTGCCTGGCACTGATCCTGGTCAAGGCCTCAAATATACTGATTAACAGTGTTGAGAGGAATTTCAGAGCAGCTTGTATCAGCTTGTCAGTATTGATAACAGTGAGATTAATGGTTTGTACTTGGTTTCCATGAGACCTCTGAAGGGCTTTGCTGCTACACAGCAGGAATGTGCCAAGGTGACCAAAACCCCAAAATCCCTAGCTGAGATTCCACTTTGGGCTCCCCAGCTCTGAGGTGTTCTGTGTGTGCATATGTGGTTCCTGACCTACAAGAGAAAATGCATCCTGCCCAGCCCTTACTGAGAGTGGACAATAGGAGCCTGCACCTGGCTTCTCTGGACCCTTGTGTGAGACAGCCACTGGCTGTCTTCCTACTTTAATGCTGTTGCTATACTGTACTCTTTTCCTATAATAAATTGCAGATTTATAAGCAATGTCATTTTGAGTCCAATGAGTGTTCTTTAGCAATCAAACTCTGTTAAGTGC
Source organism: Ceratotherium simum simum (assembly GCF_057802395.1). NCBI lineage: Eukaryota > Metazoa > Chordata > Mammalia > Perissodactyla > Rhinocerotidae > Ceratotherium > Ceratotherium simum. The sequence goes on from NC_141924.1 coordinate 9,641,581, forward strand.
CACTATTATTGCAGTTATCATAAGGAAAGGAAATAAAAAATTAATTAATTTATGCTATTCCAAAGAGAAATAACTAAGGTCATGGGTAAAAGATACAAGAAGGCAGATTTACTTTGCCTTGCAAGGTACTGAGCAAGTCTCCAGACATGTTCACTAAACACTGACATAGAAGCTAGATGTTCATCTGCTGTGAGATTATTGCATTGGGTACATGACCTCAAGGTGCCTACTGAACCCTAAGAGCTGAGATTATTTTAATTTGGTAAAAACTTCTTTAGTAGGAACTATACCTGTGACGTCAACTTCCCAGCAATCTGCATGCGCTCAATTTCCGCAGGAGATTTAATCAGCCGGAGGCGCTGTACCAGCTGGTGGACAGCCCGAACCTTGTTCTTGCTCCTGGCTTTGACCTCAGTCAGATTCTGCATGTAGTCAGAGTGAAGCTGTGCGTGAGAGGGCCTCATCCAGTCATACCAAACCATATTTGTCTCAGCTTAAGAGAAGAAGCCAAAAAATAAATTTAAAATAAAACTAACAGCAACAACAAGAAATATCACCTGTCATAATGACTTTAACAAGAGTCAAAACTATAAAAGCTGTAGCGTGGAACTCTAAAGGGTTGAGCACAAACTCTCTCAGGGCTGAAGTAATTGAAGGGTTTGATCATAAATCACTGGAAGGCCATTCTTTGAAAATGGCAAGATATTCTGAGACTGAATATATAGCTTTTCTGCCCCCAAACTTCAGTGTTCTTTATAAAGATAATAAATGGGACTAAAGCTTTATTCAAGCTTTGATTTTATTTATTATTGAGCTAGAGGCATTGTTGATTAACTGAAAAAGGACGAAAAAAAGTACTCAAATGATGACCTTATGATTAAAAGTGTTCCATCCCTTCACAAAAAATTTCAGTATCAGTGAAAGGAGGTTCTCCTCTCATTTAGGAACAATTATTCATGGCTACAGAAACACTATTGCTGATAATATGTGCTAATCCACACTTATCCAGGAAATCTTTCCTTTTCCACCTGTCATGTATTCTCATTTTAGACAATCACAGTTCACCTTTTAATTTTAGAGACCCAAGGAAATGATCTATATTTGCCTGAGATATAAGATAAGAAGGCTCATCATGAAAATGTTTACCACTTACACGAGGTCTCCATTTGTTCCTTTATTTTTTTCTGACAGTAGTCTATGAGCAGCATTCCCAACAATCTAAGTCTGAAGGGTTGTATGTTTTATACAAAGTACTATGGGACAGAAGAGGGGGGAAAAAAAATCCCAAAAATTTTGATTGGGTATGTATTAGTGACACAATCTCCCATGTATCTTCATTTTAAAATAAAAATGGTTTTAAATGTACATTACATGTGCAACATTAACCCTATTTTTAATAGAAATTTAATTATTGTAATTTTTAAGAAGTAAAACAGCCTCAACTACCTGTTATCAGTGTATGAAATCACAGCCCAATTTTTTTAGGTTTTTAAATAAATATGATTTCATTAATCTTTTCCTTCGCCTAGTGGTTTTATCTAGTAAACTACTAACATTAGAATGGTAAATGAAAAGTGCTTTTCAGAAATACATTTTACGTAATATTTTAATAACACTGGGTTAACGAAATTTAGACTGTAGAACATGACACCCAGCAACTAATTCAAGAAATCAAAAAGCTACAAAGGGGCCAGCCCCGTGGCTTAGCGGTTAAGTGCGCATGCTCCGCTACTGGCAGCCCGGGTTTGGATCCCGGGCGCGCACCGACGCACCGCTTCTCCGGCCATGCTGAGGCCTAGTCCCACATACAGCAACTAGAAGGAAGTGCAACTATGAATGCAACTATCTACTGGGGCTTTGGGGGAAAAAAAGGAGGAGGATTGGCAATAGATGTTAGCTCAGAGCCGGTCTTCCTCAGCAAACAGAGGAGGATTAGCACGGATGTTAGCTCACAAAAAAACAAAAACAAAACAAAACAAAAAAAGCTACAAATAAAATGATTCTGTGCCCCACATTTGTGAAGACTTTGAAGATATAAGAAAGTCCCACTAATTTAGCTGGGTATTTATCTCTGTAAAATACGAATTATTAATATAAAGTAAAAGAATTCAAACATATTAGAACTTACATATTCAAATGAGTATTTTCTTTCAAAGGAGTCTTTGTGGGAAACAAGTCCAATATATTCTATGATTGTTGGAAACAATTTTGGAATTGTCTTTTAGAAACTAACTTCAAAAATGGTTTACAAACCATAAAAATCAGGCTAAAATTTTACACTATTCTGGTCTAAAATCAGGATTTTTCAACTTGATCATGTAGCTTATTTACCAAAATTGGCTCTGACTTTTGGATACTTTAAAAAATAAAACACTTCCCAGAGCTGTAGATTTACAAGAATCACTAAGGATAGTTTATAATGTAATATAGGTTCTGAAAAGTTCCAGAAAAGGAATTCAAAACATTCTGAGTGATCATAATTTCACTAGAATAAATGTAGAGAAGGTGACTATTTTGAAGGGCAAGAACTGAATGGCATATTTGAATCACCCGAGAATCTTGTTAAAATGCAGATTGTGACTTAGTAGGTATGGAGTGGGGGCTTATGATTTTACATTCCCAATATCTATTATGCATTTGTAATTCTAATATGCATCACCAGATGATTCTGATGCTAGTGATGCATGGATCATTCTTTGAGAATATTGCCTCCTTTTGAAGAGCCAGCAAAAGCAATAAGCAGCAGTGGTCAAAAGTAAACAAACTGGTCAGTAATCTTGAAGTGGCCCATGCCCATCTTCCACTATAAAAAGAAATTCTTCTGGGATTTCAAACAAGAATAGTTAACAGTCTCTGTGAATGAATAACCTAATGAAGGTTTAGCAAATGAATAAATGAAATCATTAAAGTAGCCCAGTCTTCTGGAAAAGACTTATGTTCCTTTCATGGTGTTCAGGCAAACACTGCTAAGACAATCATTTTAGAAAACTAAGAACTTTGTCTAAATAGGCAAGGAAGGTCTTAATGGCAATCTAGCCTGTGGTTTGACTTCTGCTCCCATTTGTTACCTTTCAGTTTCGGTACCAGATGTTGAAATTCTTCCAGCGTATAGGCTTCGTCCACTCCAGTTAGAGCTGTTGCTCCATCAGTGCCAGATCGTGGGCCATCCCAAAGTTCTCGACTGGGGTCTCTTCGAGGCACAAAAAGCATAGCCTTGTGTGCTGGTAACTGCTTGCCAGGGAGGCTTTGAAGGACCAGAATGCTATCAGGCTCTTGGAATCCACAGAGGTACAGAAAATTGTTGTCTTGGTGGAAAGTATAGGGGATATCATTGCTCATGTAATATGTAGGGTTGGACAGCAGAACCACTGTCTGGTCTGTCCCACTCTGACCTTGTGCTTCCTTGTGGATCAGAGACATTAGTTTGTGTCTGCGAAGTGCATATTCCACCTGGGATAGTCCTGGCGTCACCTCCCCTAGAAATGACAAATAACAGTCGTGCTTTGCGTTTCTATAGTGCCAAAGTACTTAAGGTAGCTTAATACTAGATAGAGACACCCAAATTCATTTCTTCAATTTATGCCAAATCTCCTCAGAGCACATGGGGAATTAAGGAGATAACCCAGGTTTCAAATTTCTATTCCACTGTAAAAATTTGGAAGAAATGATAATTAAATGTGGTCCTACCTGAAAACTGGGATCATGACTCTTTAAGATCTCTTCCAGCTCTTTGGTTCATTCTTGTACTCATTCGATCAAACATTTACTGAATATTATTATGTGGAAGGCATTGTTAGGCATATAATCAAAGTTGCCCTGAAGTTTCAATATATAAGGTGAGGAGAAGAATCACATTATCTGTGTATGACTTCTCTAAAAGAATGTAAGCTCCATGAGGACACAGATTTTTGTCTGTTCAATGTTATATTCCCAGGGCCTAGAATAACAATTGGAATATAGGGGCATTTGATAAATATCTGTTAAATGATCATAGTTTTTAACATAATAGAATTTAAGGGCAAAAAGCTTTCCCCAATTTCAAGAACTAGAATAAGTTTCTCCTTCTGAATCTCGAAGGCATAATAATACCTTTCTAATAGGACCTTTCACTCTCTACCTTGTATTAACAGTGAACTGGGTATATATAATCTCCTCGAGGGTCAGAGCTATCTCTGTATCCTCCAAACACTTTAATAATATTATCTACCTCTTGGGGCTGTCATGAAAATCAAATTTGATGAAGGACGTGGTTCTTAAGGATTGACGACTCTGTAAAGAAACTTTTGAAAGCTATGGATTCATTCTGTTTGCTAAAGTGGATGTAGGCACATACAAACTTTTGACATACAGTTTCAAGAGTATCTGATTCCCTTAAGCCCACCCAAAAAACCCAGATTAAGAACCTCTGTTATAGATTGGATTGGTGGTTACCAGAGGGGAAGGGGGGAGGGAGGAGGGTGAAAGGGATAATTCGGTACATGTGTGTGGTGATGGGTTGTAATTAGTATTTGGGTGGTGAACATGATGTAGTCCATGCAGAAATAGAAGTGCAATGATGTACACCTGAAATTTTTACAATGTTATAAACCAATGTTACTGCAATAAACAAAACAAAAAACAAACAAACAAACAAAAAAGAACCTCTGTTATGAAGTGTTGTGTGTTCTTAATATTACTACCTAGCAGACTGCTTGGCTGCTAGCCCAGTGATGACTGGGTGAATGTTTCTCTTCTGAAATGGAAATTATGCCTGCTTTCACTTCAGGTTCCAAAGCAAAAGAACTACTACAACAATCACTCAAAAAATCTGTATCCTTCAGCCTAAACTTAGCAATAATAACAGTAAAACAAAATCTAATGCTCACTGAATGCTTACTATGTTTCTGATACTATTCTAATTATTTACATATATCAACTCCTTTAATCTTTACAATGACTCTATGATATGGGTTACTATTATTATTATTATTTTCCTCCCCAAAGCCCCAGTACATAGCTGTATATTCTAGTTGTATATTCTAGTTGCAGGTCCTTCTATGTGAGCTGCCATCACAGCATGGCTACTGACAGATGAATGGTGTGGTTCCATGCCCAGGAACTGGGCCCGGGCCACTGAAGCAGAGCGTGCTGAACTTTAACCACTAGGCCATGAGGGCTGGCTCGTGGGTTATTATGATTATTCCCTGCGGTAGCCAGTCTCCACATGCAAGTATGGAAAGACAGCCATGAAACTGCTCTATGAAATAGTTACAGAATATGTTTTGTTTTTGTGAGGAAGATCAGCCCTGAGCTAACATCCATGCTAATCCTCCTCTTTTTGCTGAGGAAGACTGGCTCTGAGCTAACATCTATTGCCAATCCTCCTCCTTTGTTTTTTTCCCCCCGAAGCCCCAGTAGACAGTTGTACATCATAGTTGCACATCCTTCTAGTTGCTGTATGTGGGACGCGGCCACAGCATGGCCGGAGAAGCGATGCGTCAGTGCATGCCCAGGATCCGAACCCAGGCCGCCAGCAGCGGAGCGGGCGCACTTAACCGCTAAGCCATGGGGCCGGCCCCAGAACAATATGGATAACATGATCCCATTTATGCTCAAAAAAAATGGGGAGAGAGAAAAGAATTTAGAAAAGAATCACCATTTTTATAGTGGTAATCTCTGGGGAGTGAGATAAGACTGAAATTTTCTATTTAACATGCTTTTTAATATTATTTGAATTTTGTTGCAATGAGTATATACTTTTATAATTAAAATCCCAAATAAAGAGAGGCTAAAAAACGGAAACCATGGACAGTCCACTCTATACTCATAACCTACAATGGCTCTTTGTTGTCCATTAAATAACATTCACACTCTTTTTTTTTTGAAAGATTTTATTTATTTATTTATTTTCCCCCCAAAGCCCCAGTAGATAGTTGTATGTCATAGCTGCACATCCTTCTAGTTGCTGTATGTGGGATGCGGCCTCAGCATGGCCGGAGAAGCGGTGCGTCAGTGTGCGCCCGGGATCCGAACCCGGGCCGCCAGCAGCGGAGCACGCGCACTTAACCGCTAAGCCACAGGGCCGGCCCAACATTCACACTCTTAAGCCTAGATTTTAATGTTCTCTACCAGGTAACTCCAATTTATCTGGCCAACGTTTTTTTTTAACAGGTTTATTGAGATATAATTTACATATTTACAATTCACCCACTTAAAGCATACAATTCAATGGTTTTTGGTATATTTACAGAATTGTGCAACCATTACCAGAATCAATTTTAGAATATTTCATCACTCCAAATAGAAACCCCATGCCCATTAGCAGTCACTCCCCATTTCCTGCCAATCTGCCCCAGCCCTTGGCAACCACTAATCTATTTTCTGTCTCTATGGGATTCAGCTATTATAGAGATTTCATATAAATGAAATCATACAATATATGGTGTTTGATGACTTGGCCAACTTTTTTATCATTCCCCTAATTATTCTGAAATTAATTCCTTCTCATGTCTTACGTAAGTCCAACCTGTTCTTTCTCTATTAGCTTGCTTACAGTGTGTCCTCTTGCTCCCTCCATAGCAATTCCACTCCAAGATCTTGGGCTCAATCTGTTTGTTTTTAGACTCTTCTCAATCAAAAAGCTTTCCTGATTAGCCCAGATCATGTTGATTTGTCCTTTTGAATTATTTTTTTAACTATTTCATTTACTTATATACCTATATCCTATAGTTGTGTATAAATGTAATCGCATCATACTGAACTCTTTTCAATAGTTAAATATTTTTCCTTCGTTGCTTGACTCCTCACTCCCCTTCCCTCCTACCCACATCAGCACCTTGCCCTTGTTTGTAATCTAGTATGTATCCTTTCCTATTTTTCTCAATGCTCATATAATCATACACAAATATACTTGCATTTAGGGTTTTGTGGGTCACTAGTGTTACAAAAATGGGATACTACACACTCGTCTCTGATCATAACTTACTGATCCATTTCCATACTGGTGGGCATTCATATTGTTTTCAGCTTTTTGCTGCAATAATAAAAATCTCTGTACTTATATCCTGGTACTTTTATGGCCCATGTACTGGTGCTTTTATTTCTATGGAATAGTCCCAGGAAGAGAAATTGCTGGATCAAAGACCTTTGAATTGTCTTAGTACTCATGTTCAGCACACATAACTCAGTTGTTTATGATTACTTTGGAACTGTCTAGTTGTTTCACCTGTATATAGTTTCTCTCTCCAGCAAATTCTGTAGTTTGCATTCCATTAATAAAATATTAATTTTTTATTTAACTTTTATTTATCTACAACATAAAAAATTTACATTTTTATTGATGAAGTTGCTAAGAAATAAAAGAGATAAATAAGAGAGGACCTTATAGACCAGTTTCAATCAGGCAAAGCAACAGAGTCGGTCCTAGAAGAGCTCACATCACATTTTCTTTTTTCAGGATTGAGCTAAGAGTCCCCTAGGGCTCTTGGGCAGAATACTGAACTTTGTACCAGAGCCCAAGAACAGCTTAACTATTTAATCTCTCTGATAATTATTCATGTTAAAGACTGCCACTGTTACCCAACATTGGAAGTTTCCCAGTTTATCCAAGCAGTCAATACTCTTTTATAAAAGCAGAGGCTGGTTATAATTGATGAATTGTCTGACCTTTCCTTTTTGTCTTTTTACTTTCTCCCTTTCCTGTGTTTTTCTTTTGGTTACTTCACAGCTACAGTCCATATAATGAAACTAAATAAAAAATCAATTCATTTTGTGTTTTTTCCCCACAATTTTAATGACCTTCATTAGTCTATGTGTTATCTCTCATTTTCATTAATAACAGAGTATACATATACATATGTTATGAAATAACTTCTGAAAAAAGATATAATTATTTGGAAATCAAAGCAGGATTGGAAAATCATCTTTTACATCCTTCAAAGTATTCCTCTTTGCTGAATCCAATTTCATACAAATGACTATATGAGAAATATTTAAAACACTGGCTACATTTTTCCAAGCTTACTAATTATCAGTATTATAGAGTGATCATTAACTAAATGCTTCGGGGCCGGCCCCGTGGCTTAGTGGTTAAGTGCACGCGCTCCACTACTGGTGGCCAGGGTTCGGATCCCGGGCATGCACCGACGCACCGCTTCTCCGGCCATGCTGAGGCCGCGTCCCACATACAGCAACTAGAAGGATGTGCAACTATGACATACAACTATCTACTGGGGCTTTGGGGGGGAAAAAAAAAAGGAGGAGGATTGGCAATAGATGTTAGCTCAGAGCCGGTCTTCCTCAGCAAAAAGAGGAGGATTGGCATGGATGTTAGCTCAGGGCTGATGTTCCTCACAAAAAAATAAAAATAAAAATAAATAGATAAATAAATAAATAAACTAAATGCTTCCAAACTTCTGAAATCTCAAAGTGACAAAGAAGTCTTGGTCATGACAGAAAAATTATCCAAAGAAAAAGACATTTTTTCTTATCATTTGAAGGAGGCAACAAAAAAGGTGTGATAAAGCAATGAACTTTAACCCTAAAGGTAAACCTGGCAGTTGTTATGCCCTTTGATCATAGAACTAACCATTAAGTCAATCTGGCCTGAATTTCTTCTGATAAAACTGTATCTGAATAGACCTTCTGGCAACTTTGTTATATTGTAAAGTATTAAGAAACAAAGTCAGTATTTTATCACATGGGTTCCATTAAGGATCGAGGAGCTACTCTAACAAGCTTATTTAACCAATCAAATGCCAAGATGTCACAATCTGGACTCTGCAAAAGCAAAGTCTCACAATCAACTCTGAGATTCTATAGCTAAGAAGAAAACCTCTTCTAGGACATTTAGGCCTGGGCCTCCCAGGAGAATGAGAAAAGGGTTCCTCTTCTAGGACATTTAGGCCTGGGCCTCCCAGGAGAATGAGAAAAGGGTTCTTCATATTTTATCAGCCAAGAAGAAAACCCAGAGAAGAAAATTTTATAAACACTGAAAATGGATGGAAAGATGCAGGTCTTTGCTACAATCTAGGTAGGTATTTTAATTATTTTCTGAAACTAATGAGATTAGGATTTTAATGTGGTCTGATTTTAAAGGAGTGTCCTTGAAAAGAATTCTGTTTAATATTAGGTAGTTTTTATTACATATAAGGAAGTAGTCCATAAACTGATCTATTAGTATGTAGTTGGAAAATGGGGCTAAAGAAAAAGCTAATAAATGTTTCCTTTATGAAGTAAAACAAAGACCCCGAGGAAAAAATGAAATGACCAAATAAATAAAAAATACTCTAAATAGTTCATTTGCATATATTGTGGAAAACAAAACAGAGAGAAAGGGTACATACTGTATGATTCCACTTACATGAAATTTAAGAACAGGCAAAACAATCCATGTTGATAGAAACCAGAGCAGTGGTTAAGGATGGAGCTGGGGATGGGCTGGAGGGGGCATGAGGGAACTTTCCGGGGTGATGGAAATATTCTCTCTCTTGACTGGCGTGTGGGTTATATTGGTTTATACCTTTGCCAGAACTCAATGAATTTTGCATATTTAAGATCTGTGCAATTCACTGTACCTAAATTTTACATTAAAAAAACCATACCACTCTCTAAACTTGAAATAACTTTTACACTAAGACTTCTCTCAGTTGAATTTCTTACCAAAACTTTTATAATGAAAAGAGACTTACAAAATTCCCAGATAGTATTCTTTGGCACAGGTGTTACATACTGTTTTGTGTTTAAGTGTGTACTCAGAGTCAGACTTTCATGAGTTGGAATCCTGTCTTAACTTGGGGAGAGCTACCAAACTGCTCTGTCCCTCAGTTTCCTCATTTCTAAAATGGAGATAATAATAGCACCCACTTCACAAAGTTGTCAAGAGGATTAAATAATTAATAAAATACTTAGAACAGAAAGTACTATGTAAGTATTAGTTATAATTATTACCACAATAAAGAATTTACACTTGAAGAGGTTGTCATCCTGGTAATCCAAAACCAGGCAGGAGTTTGGAAGAGTAAAATTTACATAGACAACCACTAACTCTATCAAAGTAATTATTTACATAGAAGCCCTGCAAGTCTTTGGCTGTCTCACACAACAAGAATTGAGTCTTGGGCGGGCCCCGTGGCTTAGTGTTAAGTGCGCGCGCTCTACTACTGGCGGCCTGGGTTTGGATCCCGGGCGCGCACCGATGCACCACTTCTCCGGCCATGCTGAGGCCGCGTCCCACATAGAGCAACTAGAAGGACGTGCAGCTATGACATACAACTACCTACTGGGGTTTTGGGGGAAAAAAAGGGAGGAGGATTGGCAATAGATGTTAGCTCAGAGCTGGTCTTTCTCAGCAAAAAGAGGAGGATTAGCATGGATGTTAGCTCAGGGCTGATCTTCCTCACACAAACACAAAAAAAGAATGAGTCTCAAGTGATTCAGGAGCTTTTCTTTTTTTACTAATTTTATTTATTTATTTTTTCCCCCAAAGCCCCAGTAGATAGTTGTATGTCATAGCTGCACATCCTTCTAGTTGCTGTACGTGGGACGCAGCCTCAGCATGGCCGGAGAAGCGGTGTGTCGGTGCGCGCCGGGATCTGAACCGGGGCCGCCAGCATCGGAGTGCACGCACTTAACCGCTAAGCCATGAGGCCGGCCCCAGGAGCTTTTTATTATTCAGTTCTTTAGAAGATTATTCTTGCCCGGGGTGGATTCTTGCTAATCTTGACCTCAGAGAATTTCTCAGTATGAATGAGAAATATGCACAAAGGTTAAAGAGAAATAAACAAGTTATTTATTTTTAATGTACCAGTATTTAAACCACATGAAAATTATTATATTTCAAAATTTTCTTTTTTCTCACAGTATTAAAAACAGAGAAATACTCTATAATTCTGTACTAGATGGCAGTTTATGGAATTTCTATAAGCTAGTTATCAGTATAATGGTACCTTGAAATGAGCAGTTAACACACATCACACATATAGGTTAATTCACCTATAAACTTATATACATAAAGACTAAAGTCTTTGCATTAAAATCTAATTCAGAAGATGAAGAGGAAAATGCATAATCAATATGAATATACACTTATTTTTTAAATTCCATACGTACACAGGGAGTGAGGAAAACAAATACATTACTTAATAAAAACAGGTAGACTTCAAGGTGAAGTATCTATGGAAAAAGTAGGCCTCGAACTTAAATTTTAAAATTCTAGAATACAAAACTTTTTTAGACTACTACTCTGCCTACCAAGTGTAATCTATAAAAAGTGTTCTGAAATGGCTAGATAAATCTAAGTCATTCAGTAAATGTTTGATGGTGGTGATGATAAAGATGTGAATGAATTTAAGAACTAAGTCTTTGGGGAGGAGGACATCTGAGAGGCATGGGGAAGGCACACTCCGCTTCAAAACATGGCCTGTGGCCAAAGATCTGGCTTGTCCCCATAAGTCATCAGGCTCTCATGCACCCAACCAAATGAGTACCCATTAGGCCAGTAGTGTGCATCAGAAACTCCGAGGAAGCTGTTCAAAATACATGGTCTAAGCCCTGCCATCGAGATTCTGATTCAGCAAGTCTACAGGATCCTGGCACATACTGTATTTTGAGAAAGCTCACCTAATGGTTTAGATAGATTCAAACCACTTTCAATTTCTGTCATTTCTTAGACATATATTTTAGTCTTTTAAATAGTATAAAATCTCACCCCACCAAAATAAGTCTTGATCTTTTAGATATTATTCAAGTCAACCATGTTTAACAAAACTTAAAAAAAAAATATACCCCTTGCTCAAGGCAGAACTACAACTAAACTATCACTGAAAGATGGATACCTAACTGATTTTGAAACATTTAAAGGAAGAATATTTGGGAATTATTATGTATAACCCACTCTAGAACCAATCTGTTCATCATTTAAAATATTATACTTGACAATAACTGTATAGTCTCAGCGATTATATGTGATGATAAGGGACAAAAAAGTAAATGGTGAAAGCATTCCCTTAAATTACGGGCCACACAGTTATATTCTGATTACTTCCCAATGAATCTGTTCACTGTTGTAGCTGAAAGAAAACCAAGAATTGGTTTTGGATAAGTCAGACAAGTCATTCTGACAAGTTCAAGTCTCTGAATAGCCTTTTCTTAAAGCACTCCAATCTATATCACATATTCCAAAATTAATTTTGCTTAGGAATGTAAAAATGTTAGAAATATAGGTTTTTGAAAATAATTCTTCATTTGGCATTAATTCTTCCTAGTCCCTGATAAGTTTCAGTGTTTATGTGAGCTGAACACCTTGCTGTTCTGCTAATGAAAGCATTACTCCTGTGGCAATGTCAGGGAACTATGTAAGTGTCTTTCTTGTACAGATATTATAAAAAGCAGATTGACAGTTCGTAATAGTATATAGCTCAGAATGCCACTCGCCTTCCTACATGGAATCACCTTTTTTTCCTGGGTGGTAAGTGGAAGGCACATCAGTGATCAAGAAGGATGAACTGACATTTTCTGTCTCTATACACACAGTCCTTAGCACAAGGACGGCAATGTCATAAAAAGAAGGAATGGTCAACGATGCTCAGATTTCTTTAAGGAAATAAGTTTTAAAAATCACTAGAAGGACTTAGAGGAGTCAACCTGACTCTTTATTTCCATCTAAAGCAGTATTAGCACAGCCAGAACAGAATTCCTTTATCTCCCATGTCATTTTGCCGAATATTTTCCAAGTTACTATTGCTTCAGAAAACCTAGGTAGGAATGGCCAAGAGAAATCCAGGGGAAACAACTCTCCAAAATCCAGAAGGAGTTGATCCAGTAATTTCACTTCTAAGAATTTATTTTAGGGAAATAATTGATCACTATACAGAATGTGTACACACACACACACACACATACATTTATATATAAGAAATAAGTCTAGAAAGATACATATACCAAAATCTCAACAGAGGGTTTCTCTGAGTGATGGGATTATGAGTAATTTTTTAAAAAGTTTATGCTCCTCTGTATTCTCTAATTTTTCTATAACATATATGGAACTTGTGGAATAATTAGGAAAGGGATTGAGATATTTTCCAAAAGTTTTAAGTACTGGCAAGTATTGGGAAAATAACTATGCCAAACGTGAAACCTTTGGGAGCAAACTAAGTAACAGCCAAAATAATTTTATACCCCAAACTAACAAACTGACTTTGGCTCTGTAAAAGAGATTTTTTTAAAAAGTATTACATGCCTTTTAATTTTTCTTAATAACTTACTCTTCCTCCACCCCACAATCATATTAACACTTCCCTGTTTTGCATTTCTACATGGAGAAAGATGAATGATTAATACTTTGGATTCTAATATAGTTTTTGCCTCCAAAAACTGTACAGTAGTCCCTCCTTACCCATGGTTTCCACAGTTTCAGTTACCAGTGGTCAACTGCAGACATCCAACCATCACATCGTCATGGCTTGACAATCCTCCTGACATATCGTCAGATGGTCAATAGTAGCCTAATGCTACGTCACAATGTCTACATCATGCACCTCACTTCATCTCATCACGGAGGCACTGTATCATCTCACATCATCTCAAGAAGAAGGGTGACTACAGTACAATAAGATATTTTGAGAGAGAAACCACATTCATGTAACTTTTATTACAGTATATTGTTATAATTGTTTTATTTTATTATTAGTAGTTGTTAATCTCTTACTGTGCCTAGTTTATAAATTAAACTTGATCATACATATGTATGTATAGGAAAAAACATAGTATATATAGGGTTTGGTTTTAGGCATCCACTGGAGGTCTTGGAACATATCCCCCATGGATAAGGGGGGACTACTGTATACCTGATGGTTTCTTTAACGCTGATAATTCTGTTTTAAAATTCCATCTACTTCTATTCCTTCTCACCCCAATGTCCAAAACCCTATGTCGAAGAGAGTAAAAATTAGGACAGACATCCCTTTTCCCCCATAGCTGATATGACCATATGTATATGTATGAAAATGTATGGGTATATATTTAGTTACATTCATTTTTTGTATAGTTAACACACACATAACATACATAGCAAGCAGTCTAGATACAGAGGCCATCATCTTGACGATATGATTACTAGTTTCAAGGCCTGGAAAATGCAGCTCACCATGTAAAAGTATCTCACCATGAGAAATCAATAATTTTCAAAGCTGGTAAAACTTAATATCAATTCCACTTAAAAAAAAAATCGAAGCTACAGGTAGGTTGATAGGGTAGAGAAATACTTAAATTAATACCCACTGGATTGCTATTAAGCTTACCTTACAGCTTTGAAAAACTCTGATTTCTTGTGTGTTTCAGTGGTGAGCTGCATTTCCTGAGTCGCAGCCACAGGAAGTCCAGTCTGATGAAGAATCAGCAAAAGGAAGCCCTCACTGAGAGACACACTGGTATCATTCACTAAGTGGAGATAGTGAAAGAGCAACATATTTCTCAAGGCAATTTAGATTATTAATACACATACGCTTACACAGTAAATACAGATTTAACTTCCCATGGCAGAAGCAACAGCTAATTTCCCTTAAAAACCTGACTGCTTTTGCTACAAAGCATTTAGTTTTACCCTACCTACCTCCTTGGGATGATATTCATTTACCATAGTTCACCCCTTAACTGCCTTTTTTTAAAAACAAAAGAAAACAAAAACCTTTAGGCATAAATTTGAGCAATAGTGATAACACATCTTCTAGCAGCAACACTGGAATCTTACAGCAGAAAAAAAATTAGTGAGGTAAACCTTTATCAATTTATAAAAATTAGTGAAGTAAACCTTCATTGATTTTTTTTTTTTTTTTAAAGATTTTATTTATTTTATTTTTTTCCCCCCAAAGCCCCAGTGGATAGTTGTATGTTGTAGCTGCACATCCTTCTAGTTGCTGTATGCGGGACTCGGCCTCAGGATGAACGGAGAAGTGGTGCCTCGATGCGCACCCAGGATCCGAACCCGGGCCACCAGCATCGCAGCGCGCGCACTTAACCACCAAGCCACAGGGCCGGCCCTTCATTGATTTTCTACATCACCTTTATCACTGTTATCATCTCTCAAAGCTGTGACAATCAGATCTGGACATCTTGCATAATCTATATAGAAATCTTTTTGTTAAACAAAATTTTGAAATGAGCATTCGACACTTTCAAGAAAAACATGTTTTCTAAAATGTCTTTAACACAGTAGTTCATAAGGAATCAATAATCAGAGCACAGTTGTAGAAATTTTGTTTTAGAAAGTAATAGAACTTTTCTCTAAAAACATCCTGAAATACATACTTTTCACTGATAATTCTGAATCATAAGGCTTATTGTATTTATTGCTCTAGATGGTGCTGTCAACACAGTACCAGTAGCCATATGTAGCTATTTAAGTTTAAGTTTAAATTTACCAAAATAAAATAAAATTAAAAATTTAGTTCCTCAGCTGCACTAGCAATATTCTAAGTGTACAACAGCCACTTGTGGCTAGTGGCTACTGTATTAGACAGCACAGATCTAGAATATTTTCATCACTGCAAAAAATTCTATTGGATAGCACAGTTCTAGATTAAGCATCTAAAGAGAGAGAGAGTTATTATAATTAATAGGCCTTACCTGGTCTGAGCAGGTGTGGGTGTGTAAAGGGACTGGGCTGGCCTAAGTATCGGTTTGGAATCCTCCTCTCTGGGATGGGCTGGAGGGAGTACCTTCGCCGTGAACATGACATGCATCCTGAAGGAAAAATAGGGGATGAAATGGAACAATGAATCTAGAAAGTCCTCACAGTATATATACATTTACCTATCTCCAGAAGTTGATGCTTTAGAAAAATGTAAATGAGTATTTCCTTCATTATTTATATGGCCCTTCTTTGTGCCAGCCAGAGTCTGTGTTGGCCTCTAGGACTACAGAATGAGATCATCTTTACCCCTTAGTCTATTACAGTATAATAGAGGTATATATATACATATAGTATGACTAAGACAAGTATAGGGACCTATGGGAACAGAAGGAAGTCAACAAACAAAAGCAGGGGAGGGTTTAGGAAGTATTTCACACAGGTAGTGCGAAGCTGTGACCTAAAATTCAGAAAAAGAATTAACATTTTAATTGAGAATATGTGAAGTACGAGGAAACATGTACATGCTATCTCATTTAATCTTCAAATGTTAAAGCTAGATAAAATAATGTATGAAAAATGCTTAATCATAGCACACAATAAACACTATTATTAGCATTCATTCAACAAGATTTATTAAGCATGTGATTAGAACACATGCTGGGAAAGACACAAGAATAAGACACGACTATTTGTCCAGGTCTTCAAAGAATATACAGTCCAGTGGATGTGAGACAAAACAGAGCATTACAATACTACATGGTGAACGCAGTGGTAGGTTCAAACACAAGGCTTTTGAGAGCACAAAGACTAATATAACGCTGGGGGATGGGTGCAATGACAAAGATAGGCACACGGTGCTCTGGGGAACACAGAGAAGCACACAAAAGGTGTTTGTGTGTGACTGCAGAAGTAGGTGATGCTTACTCTGAATAGGAATTAGTCAAGTGAAGGAGACAAGGGGTCGGGAAGGTATCATGAATGATATTATGAAAGAGAAGGCACAGAAGGCACTGTGTGTGTGTGTGTGTGTGTGTGTGTGTGTGTGTGTAGGGGGGACGAGGGAGAGAATTTCAGGTTGGTGCTGCTGGAGGGAGGTGAAAAGATTAGAAAGGTAAGGCTCAGACCATTGAAGGCTTTGTTTGGCAAAGTAAGGAATTAGATTTTTTTGTGTGTGTGAGGAGGACTAGCCCTGAGCTAACAACCTATGTCAATCCTCCCCTTTTTTCTTGAGGAAGAGTGGTCCTGAGCTAACATCCGTGCCCATCTTCCTCTACTTTATATGGGGTGCTGCCACAGCATGGCTTACCAAGCAGTGCGTCGGCGCGCACCCAGGATCCAAACCCGCGAACCCCGGGCTGCCAAAGCAGAGGGCGCGCACTTAACCGCTTGCGCCACCGGCCGGCCCCAGGAATTAGATTTTTAACTGCCGTGTGAGGTAGGCCTTATCATCGCCTTTTTACAAATAAGTAATCAGACTCAGAGATGTAATTTGTGCAACATTACAGTTAGTATTGGGGAAGCTGGGATTCAAACCCAGGTTTATTTAACTCCAAAATCTTTGATCGTATTCCTCTACCCTGCTGCTCAGTAGGTCTTGTCTGTTGAATCCCAACAGCACAATCAGTACTATACAATCTTCTTGTGAACATACAAACACCACAACAGCAGAATGTGATAAGTCAGGATCAAGTTAAAGGTTTCTGTAGAGATTATGAAGTACGAATGATGGTATATGTATTTGAAGAGAGAGAAGTCTTTTTTTTTTTTTTTTGTGAGATCAGCCCCGTGCTAACATCTGCCAATCCTCCTCTGTTTTTTGCTGAGGAAGACTGGCCCTGGGCTAACATCGTGCCCATCTTCCTCCACTTTATATGGGATGCCGTCACAGCATGGCTTGCCAAGCAGTGTGTCGGTGTGCGCCTGGGATCTAAACTGGCGAACCCCAGGCTGCCGCAGCGGAACGCGCACACTTAACCGCTTGCGCCACCGGGCCGGCCCCTGGAGAGTTAGAAGTCTTAAATGTTAACTCTGAATTAAATTTACAGAGGATTATTAAGAAAAATTATAGCTTCTGGGATGATTAAAAAGACAGAAAATGGTACAGGTTTCCAGGCAGTATGAAAATACAGTTAAGAATAATGAAAAATGAGAAAAAGGACAAAATATTAAACAAGTATTTCCTGGAATCTGCCTTTAGAAAATGTACAGAATATATATTAGAGAATATGCCCAGTCTATGCACATTGAAAGCTTAACAAAGACAAGGCAAGCAATTTACAGAAATACAGAGGACAGAGGAACTTGCTAACTGACACCATAGGGATGCAATCAACAAAGTCCAGACTGTGGGAAACACTACAAGACAAATAAATCAGTTTCTTCCACATAAATTCCAAGGCAGATAGGGGTGGTAAGAGATGGAAGGGGGAATTTACAGATTAAGAAAACCTTAAAATTCACTATCAACCAATTGTAATATGTAGACCTCATATGGATCCCGATTCAAGCAACGAATGGTAAAACAAATACGCACTCACACTATTTATTACATTTATGAGATCATTAGCAATTTGGACAGTCATTGCATATTTGATGGTATTATGGATATAACGTTTATTTTCTTAAGGTGTGATAATGGTGTTACAGTTATGTTAAAAAGGAAGAACCTTACTTTTAGAGATATAAACTGAAATATTTACAGATGAAGTGATATGATCTGGGATTTCTCTCAAAATGTTATGGAGGTGGGGTGGATTGGGGAGAGGATGAATGGGAATTTGGATGAAACAACTGGCCATGAGTTGATAATTGTTGAAGCTGGGTGATGAGTACACGAGAGCTCATTATACAACTCTATCTACATGTGTATATGTTTGAAATTTTCCGTAGTAAAAGGTAGAAAAAAATGGTTAACAAGGAGTAAACAAAGGTAAATAAGGAGAAAAACAAAGGAAATAAGTACGCACTCTGGAAGGCAATCTAAGACAAAGAGTTAAAGGCAGCATAGTACAGTGGAAAAAAAGTGCTAGTTCTAGGTTAGTTCTATTACCTATGTGACCTTGGCATGTTACATAATTACTCTGCACTTATTTCTTCACCTGTGAAATAAAGCAGTTATATTAGGTAGTGGCTTTCAAACTTTTAAAACCAAGACCCACAGTCAGAAATATATTTTACACAGTAACCTAGTATATATAGACCTATATATATTCATAATATATTTAAAAGTTTCACTAAATACTGTTCTATGACTAATATTTTTTTCTGTCCTATTCCATTAAAAAAAGTTTGTCTCAGTGCACTAAAATGATTTTATTACTATAATGTCTTGAATGGTAGCCCCCAGAAAGATATGTCCAAACCCTAATACCCAGAACCTGTGACTGTTAATTTAGTTGAAAAAAGGGTCTTTGCAGATGTAATTATGGATCTTGAGATGAGGAGATCATCCTGGATAATCTGGGTTAGGTCCTAAATCCAACGACAAGTGTTGTTATAAGAGAAACACAGAGAGAGATTTGAGATAGACAGAAGAGAAGATGAGGAAGCAATGTGACCACGAAGGCAGAGACCAGAGTGATGTGGCCACAAGCCAAAGAACACCTACGGCCACCAGAAGCTGGAAGAGGTAAAGAACGGATTCTCGCCTAGAGCCTTTGGAAGATGTGCAGGTCTGCTGACACTTGATTTTGGACTTCTGGCCTCCAGAACTCTGAAAGAATACATTTCTGTTGTTTTAAGCTCACCATGGTTGTGGTAATTTGTTATGTCAGCCTCAGGAAACTAACACAATGACCTACTAAGATTGCAACTTGCAATTGGAAAAACACTGCACTAAAAGTTTATGTCTCCATACTGAGATCACCTCCAGTTAAGGGACAGGGGAGATGTGAGAATCCTCAATAATTTGCAAGAGTATAAAGGGATCCTGAGTATAACCTCTGCCCCACCCAAACATCAGATTCCCTACACTGTTATTTGCAAACACCCTCAGACCTTCCCGAAAGCATAGCAGCCTCTGGCCCACTTAATTTTTTAGTTACTTGACCGCTGACATTTGTGTTTCTTGAAAGTAGAGAAAGCCCAGGGAAGAGGTGATAGTGGGTTGTCTATGTACAAGAACGTGTTGGTGGAGTAACTGGGATGAGTAGTATGAAGAAAAGGGATACAATTAGAAGTGTAGCAGAAATCCCTGAGCTTTTTTCACTTGTAAGCAAACTCTCGTCCTAATCAAAGCTCACACAATATAGGATGTAGCTCCATTTTTCCTTATTACAACAAATAGTAGAGGCACAGTATATTTAATGCTTTCAAATCACAGATGGTCAATGATGATAATGATGATTATGATGACAGCTAACATTTATTCTATTTTTTATTATATTCCAGAAAGTATGCTAAGCACTCTGCATGTATTAACTTATTTAATCCTTATAGCTGTGTAAGGTAAGCACTATTTTAAATTTGTAACTAATTTTTGAACTGGGAACATATTCATATGGATCAAAGTTCAAAAGATACAGAAGTGATTTACAGGGAAAAGACTTTCTCCCATACCTATCCCAAAGTTACCCTGTATCCCTTCCTTGAGGTAGCCAGTATTATCACTTTTTTGTTGAAATCAAATCTATCTATAGATATCCCCTTCTTTAAACAAATAGTAGCATTCTTTTTTTTTTTTTTTTTTTTAAGATTTTATTTATTTATTTTTTTCCCCCCAAAGCCTCAGTAGATAGTTGCATGTCACAGCTGCACATCCTTCTAGTTGCTGTATGTGGGACGCGGCCTCAGCATGGCCGGAGAAGAGGTGCGTCGGTGCGCGCCCGGGATCCGAACCCGGGCCGCCAGCAGCGGAACGCGAGCACTTAACCGCTAAGCCACGGGGCCGGCCCAAATAGTAGCATTCTATGTTTGAGTTCATCTATTGAAGTACTTCCCATTTAAAAAGGAGAAAAAAGATACACAGAAAGGTTAAGAAACTTGCCCAAGATGAAGAACTAAGAACTAGGATTTGAACAACAATCAATTTATAGAGCTCATGTCTGTCTACACTACCATTTCACCAGTAAAATAATTGAATGTAAAAAGTTAACCCATTTTCTCTTTTTTAATGTTTAGATGAAATACTACTAGAACACCCAATCCTTTAATTTTGGACCACTTCCAAGCAAAGGAAGCTTAACTCTAACAAATGCAAAGCAAACAAATACTTTAACATGAGACATAAAGTGAGATGTTTATTCTCAGTAACTTAAAAAATACAGTCTCGATAGCTTCTTACCTACATTCACTTAAACAAGATTTTTTGCCCAAGGTCATATATTAGTTAGTAGCAAAGCTGGTATGTCAAATCTTACTTCTAAAATATCCAATTCAATTCAAAGGAGGGCCATTCCTTAGTTTAGACCCTCCTCAATCCATCTGGACTACTGCAAGTCTCCTAACTGATCTGCCTGTCTTGGGTCTTGTCTCTCTTCTTCAATTCATCTTCTATAGGATACGCTATTTCCAAAGCAATCCCTCTAGTCCTTTGCCTCAACCTCGTCAAAGATATTGTCAACAAAATCAGGTTTAAATTCCAGGATCTATCCTTAACTTTCCAGCTTCCTGTACTAACACTATATGCTTCAAACTCTAGCTTAGCACCCTTCCTGATCTGGTCCCTGCTCACTCCTCTGGCCTAATCCTCAAAAAACATTATTGCAGCCACACTAAACCACTTGAAGAGCCTCAACTTATTAGTCTGTATTGAACAGCATTTGTCTTCAAAAATGCAGTTCTCTTGTCTAAAATGGCCTTTGCCTGCTTCTATGACTACCCAACTTCTCAAAAATCAGCTCAAACACTACTTAATCTAGGAAGCCTTCTCTTAAAACTCCCCACTCCTAATGCTTCTCATGCAAACTCCCCTCTTCAATGCTCCTGTGCTTAAATCTATTTTAACACCTACTACACTGCACATAACTACTAATTAGCTTGCCAGTCTACTATAAACTTGTGGAAGACAGGGATCATTTGTTATCTGACTTTATTTCTCCAGTGATTAGACTGGGATATATTTTGAAGATCAAAAGCCAACAAGTTATGGCCTCTGATTATACGCAGGGAGTAAAGAAAAAAGAGAAATTAAGAATGATTCCCAGGTTTTTGGCCTGAACAGAGAGATCAAATAGGCAGTCTTAAATTCAGGGGGAAAAGTAACAGGCTAGATATATAAATGAAGATGTCATAAGCACATAGATGGTATCTAAAGCCCTAGGACTGGATAGTACCTAGGGAGACTGTGTAGATAAAAGTCCAGGTACTATAATATTTTAGTGTCAGAAGGAAAAGCATAGGAGAAAGGAAGAAAACTAGAAGAATATGGTACTTAGGAAGTTAAAGAAACAAGTGTTTTAAGAAGGGGGAAGTGCTCAACTGTGTCAAATGCTGCTAAATGAGAGGAGGCCAAAAGGACAACCACTAGATTTGGCAACAATGAAGTCACTGGAGACAAGAACAGTTTTAGTAGAGTATAAAAGAAGCCAAAATGGGTGAAGGTGGTCAAAAGGTACAAACTTCCAGTTATAATATAAATAAGTTCTGGGGATGTAATGGACAGCATGGTGACTATAGTTAACAATTCTGTACTGTATATTTGAAAGTTGCTAAGAGTGTAGATCTTAAAAGTTCTTTTCACAAGAAAAAAAATCGTAACTATGTGAGGTGATGGATGATAACTAAACTTATTTTGGTAATCATTTTGCAATATATACATTATATCAAATCATTATGTTGTACACCTTAAACATATGCAATATGTCAATTATATCTCAATAAAACGGGGCGGGGGGGGGGGGAGAAGACAGAAGCCAGACTAGAATATGCCAAGGAAAGAACAGGATGGAAGAAAGCACAGACATCAAAGAGAGACAACAATTTTGAGAAGTTTTGTTGTGAGGGGTTCAGAGAAAATGGCATAACAGCTGGAAGAGGCAAGGGATCAAGCGAGGGGGAAATAATTACAAAAGCAAATCCTTGTCTTACACTTTCACACTCTATTGAAATTAGGTTTTCAGTGCTTTTTCCAATTACATGAATTCCTTGAGAGCAGAATTTTCTATTTTTTAACTCCTCTCCATATCATAGGTTCTCAATACATGTTTGTGGAATGTCTAGAACCTAAACTCTTAAGTCCTGGTCCAAGAAATGCGATAGAGTGGAAAGAGCAGAATTTGAAATCAGATAGACTTAAGTTTAAATATCAGATTTTTCACTAACAAGCTAAGTAGCCTTAGACAAATTACTTTATCTTTCAGAACCTTAGGTTTCTTATGGGCACAAAATATTTATTTTGCCGGAATACTGTGACAATTAAATGAGAAACTGCATGTAAGTCACTCGGTACAGTGTCTGACCCAAAGATGGTGCTCAAAAAATGTTCAATATTGGGGTCAGCCCGGTGGTGCAGCGGTTAAGTCCACACAATCTGCTTCGGTGGCCCAGGGTTAGCGGGTTCGGATCCCGGGCGTGCACTGACGCACCGCTTGTCAAGCCATGCTGTGGCGGCGTCCCATATAAAGTAGAGGAAGATGGGCATGGATATTAGCCCAGGGCCAATCTTCCTCAGCAAAAAGAGGAAGACTGGCATCAGATGTTAGCTCAGGGCTGATCTTCCTCAAAAAAAAAAGTTCAATATTATTATTGTTGTTATTATTTCAATGGCAGGCAAATATAATCATGCGTAAACCATACATACATATATGTAAGCATATATACTGTAGAGAATTGAAATTATTTGAGTTTAAGAGTTTTGCAATTCCTCTAGTCAACTGGTATATCAAAACAAACACAGGGGCCGGTCCGGTGGCGCAAGTGGTTGGGTGCACGCGCTCCGCTGTGGCGGCCCAGGGTTCGCTGGTTCGGATCCCAGGCGCGCACCAACACACTGTTTGTCAGGCCATGCTGTGGCAGGCGTCCCATATAAAGTGGAGGAAGATGGGCATGGATGTTAGCCCAGGGCCAGTCTTCCTCAGCAAAAAGAGGAGGACTGGCAGATGTTAGCTCAGGGCCCATCTTCCTCAAAACAAAAACAAAAACAAAAACACAACGCAAAAAATATTCAGAGCTGGCAAGCAGTCTTGAAAGACTGTCTAGAAACATATACCATTGTTTTATATCTCATTAGAATATCACTTAACCGATGGGTTTAGAAATGTGATGAAAAATAAATACAATATAGGGGAGGAAAAACAAAGACCATTATAGGGAATTTCCTGGGGCCATAAAATGAGCCAGGAATACAATACAAGTCTTTTTAATTCAGGTATAGTCTACTGATAATTTAAATTGCCCCACAAGAAAATCAACTTTGGTCTAGTTTGCCTCTAACTGGGTTTTCTAACTCTACTTTCCCACATACAACTGATTTTCCACATAGCAGCGAGTAACCCATTAAAAAGGTAAGTCAGGGGGCCGGCCTGGTGGCAGAAGGGGTTAAGTGCGCACATTCCGCTGCAGCAGCCCAGGGTTCGCCGGTTCGGATCCCAGGCATGCACTGACGCACCGCTTGGCAAGCCATGCTGTGGCAGCGTCCCATATAAAGTAGAGGAAGATGGGCATGGATGTTAGCCCAGAGCCAGTCTTCCTCAGCAAAAAAAGAGGAGGATTGGCAGATGTTAGCTCAGGGCCGATCTTCCTCACCAAAAAAAAAAAAAATGTAAGTCAGATGCATAACCCCCTTCAATGACTTCCCACTATACTTGGAATGAATGCTAGCTTTATTTGTAATAGCTCAAAACTGGAAACAACCAAAATGTCCATCAACGTGGCTAGTAACTACTGTATTGGATCATCACGTGGCTGACACTGTCATCTAGGTCTCAGCTCTAATGTCATCTCCTCAGAGGTCTTCTAAAACCAGTCCAAGGTAGCTCTCCACCCTCATCACACTACTCAATTTTTTTGCAGCACATATCACATTATCTCAAATTATTTTGTTTTCTTATTATTTGTACTCCATTATTATGTAGATGCCATAAAAATTGGTATTTTTTGTTTAATAGTATCATCACCAGTGGCTAAAACTGTGACTTGCACAAAGTAGGCATTCCATAATTATATACAGAGTACATAAATGTGTAATTTTCAAAATGTTTAACTATATGTTGTATAGTAGTAAACTTTAAGTGGTCAAAGATACCATCTTCTCATATGACTCACCACTGGCACGCAGAAAGCTTGTATATTAGGCTACTTCCTCCAGGAAGCCTTCCCTGACACCCCAAAGTCTGGGCTAGGTGTCTCTCATATGATTGCTTAGCATTCAGTACTTCCTCCATCATAGCCTTTACTATATTGTAATTGAGTTACTTGTTTGTATCTCCTACTGAACTGTAAATCTCTTGATTCAAATAAACAAATGTGTCAATTGCTTGAGTACTTTTTTCACATAGTTCACAATTTTTCATTTTTCCAAACCAAAACATGGAAGAACTGAGAAGTAAGTTATTAAGGCTCAGTAACCTAGAGGTCATATTATGCAAGGGGCATGCTGTGGCCATCAACAACAGGTTCCACTGGTTTATGAGGCCTTGTCTGAGGCTTCCAGAGGGTTCAGGATGGTCTGGTATCACTCTGGCCTAGCTCCATTTGGAAGGTCTAGTCTCTACCCAAACCCCAGAATGACACCATAATGCAGCCCTCTCTGACATAAGCTTGTAACTCTGCTTGCCACATAATCAGTATCCTGATGTCTCCTAGCAGTGGCCCATGGAAATAACACTGTCTTCAATGTAAAAATATGCCTATTACAGTCACTGCCTCTACCACCACCACCAGCAGAGCCTGAGCTGAGGAAACCACGGTTCTCACTACCCAGAGCATCCCTTTCCAATAATCTGTGAAAACATGGTGGATTACTATGAAGTTCTAGGAGTGCAGAGATATGCTTCACCTGAGGACATTAAAAAGGCTTATCGTAAAGTGGCACTTAAATGGCACCCTGATAAAAATCCAGAAAATAAAGAAGAAGCTGAGAGAAAATTCAAAGAAGTAGCTGAGGCATATGAGGTATTATCAAATGATAAAAAACGGGACACTTACGATAAATATGGCAAAGAAGGATTAAACGGCGGAGTCGAAAGTCATTTTGATGCTTCTTTTGAGTATGGCTTCACATTCCGTAAGCCAGATGATGTCTTTAAAGAAATTTTTGGTGAAAGGGACCCATTTTCATTTCATTTCTTTGAAGACTCACTTGAGGACCTTTTAAACAGTCCCAGAAGCTCCTACGGAAGCAGAAACAGAGGTGCAAGATCCTTTTTCTCTACCTCCAGTGAATATCCAATTTTTGAGACATTTTCTTCATGTGATACAGGATATATACCATATGGTTTACTGGGTCATGAGGGCCTTAATTCATTCTCTTCCCTGGCATTTGATGATAGTGGGATGGGCAACTATGTATCTGTAACAACTTTAGGTAAAATTGTTAACGGCAGAAATACCAATACAAAAAGAATTATTGAGAACGATCAAGAAAGAGAAGTTGAAGACGATGGTGAGTTGAAGTCTTTCCTTATAAATGGTGTGGCAGATGAAGAGGGCTTTGCAGAAGAATGCAGCTGGAGAAGACAGTCATTCAACAATTATTCACCAAAGTCCTACAGCCCCAAACATGTATGTCAATATACTTTTGTGGACAATGATGAGCAAGGAATACCTTGGGTCACAAGCAACTGGGATCCCTCTATGTTCTCAGCAGGATTCAAAGAAGGTAGTAAAAGGAAAAAAAAGAAGCATAAAGAGGTGCAGAAGAAGAAGTCAACCAAAAGGAATCATTAAATTGACTCTTCAGACACATTATGTTAATATAACATTTGAACATGACACTTGGCGTGTTTTGGTTAATCAGAGTTTTGTAGATAACATTTGTTTAATATTATACTAAGATTATGTTTTTAACATGTTTATAAGGATTGTGGATATTTGGTCAGTGGTTTTCAGATTAGGTATGTCAGAAAAAGATGAGTTTGTGGTGACAGTGATGTTAAGAATTTGGAAAACAGAAAAGATTATTTTACTTTTTGTTTTTGAGCTAAATGTTTACATATCAGTTTTTCTTTAGTAGAGTTTACAATCTATTTCATCCCTTTTATCAAGTTAAAACTGCTATACAAACTTCTGAAATATGTATAGCATTAGGAGTTAAAAATGTATTAAGATCCACAGGTTCAGACTATATAATTATTCATGAAATGACTTTTTTCCAAGAGGCAGAGCATTTGACACATAACTTAAAGACACTATACATTAAAAATTAAAGTATAAAGTATTTTCTTTTAAGTTAAAAACAGTCAGACTTATATTTGCACACCCATGTTCATAGCAGCACTTATTCACAATAGCCAAGAGGTGGAACCAACCCAAATACCAATTGATGGATGAATGGATAAATAAAATATTTATATACAAACAGTGGAATATCATTCAGACTTAAAAAGGAAGGAAATCTTGCTACATGCTATAACATGGATGAACTTTAAGACATTATGCTAAGTAAAATGAGGCAGACATACACAAATACTTTATGATTCTACTTATATGAGGTATCTAAAGTCAAATTCATAGAAACAAGAAGTAGAATCGTGGTTACCAGGGTCTGGGGTGAGGGGGGAAGGGAGAGTTGTTGTTAATGGGTATAGTTTCAGATTTGCAGGATGACAAAGTTCTGGAGCTCTGTTTCACAACTGTATATTTAAAAATGATTAACATGGTATATTTTATGTTATATGTATTTAACCACAATTGAAGAAAAAAAGCCAGACTTACTCTGAATTCCTCAGAGCAATCTGGCTATATCACATGTGGTAGGCCATCAGTGAATCACTCCAGATAGGAAACTTTCTATTTTCTTTTTCAGTATGCACACAGGATCACAAATATATTACTCTAAAATACTATCTTTAGCCATTATATGGGGGCCAGCCCCGTGGCATAGCAGTTAAGTGCGCTCGCGCTCCACTGCTGGCAGCCTGGGTTCAGATCCCGGGTGTGCATCGATGCACCGCTTGTCAGGCCATGCTGTGGCAGCGTCCCATATAAAGTGGAGGAAGATAGGCACGGATGTTAGCCCAGGGCCAGTCTTCCTCAGCAAAAAAACAGGATGACTGGCATGGATGTTAGCTAAGGGCTGATCTTCCTCACAAAAAAGAAAAGAAAAGAAAAGAATAAAAGACTATCTTTGGCCATTATAATTTAGGGTTATGATGGAAGAAAAATAGATGGGTTACAGATACATCAGATATTGAGCAAGTAGTTTGAGCTAAATGTTTGCTTCTTTTAATTAACTTAGTTTAATTTCAACACAATTACTTCTTAGCTTCTTGTAATTATTTCATTTTCAAAATATCCTGCTTTTGAGTCTATTATTTTTATTCATTCAACAGTATTTTTGAGTACCTACTGTTTCTCAGGTAGTGTTCTGGGTACCTGGGATACAGTAATGAACAAACAGCAAATATCTTAGCTGTCACAGAGCTTACAAACTGGAGAGAGACAATAAACAAATATTAAGTAAAATGTAATGTTAGTCACAGGTGCTAAGGAAAAAAAATAAAGTAGGGGAAGAGGATAGAAGTTCTGGAGTATGAGGGTTGAAATTTTAGGTAAGGGAGCTGGGGAAAAGGGATGGTTACATCTGAGTAAAGATCTAAAGAGAAGGAGTTAGCCACGTGGATACTTGGTGAAAGAGAATTCCAGGAAGAAGGAATAGCAAGTGAAATGTCCCTAAGGCAGACAGTGTTTGAGCAACATGGAGGAGATTGGTGTGGCCGATTAAGAGAGCAAGTAGGGGCCAGCCCCGTGACTTAGCTGTTAAGTGCGTGCGCTCTGATGTTGGCGGCCCAGGTTCGGATCCCAGGCGTGCACCAACGCACCTCTTGTCCAGCCACGCTGAGGCGGCGTCCCACATACAGCAACTAGAAGGATGTGCAACTATGACATACAACTATCTACCGGGGCTTTGGGGAGAAAAAGGGGAAAAAAAGGAGGAGGATTGGCAATAGATGTTAGCTCAGAGCTGGTCTTCCTCAGCTAAAAGAGGAAGATTGGCATGGATGTTAGCTCAGGGCTGATCTTCCTCACAAAAAAAAAAAAAAAAAAAAAACAAAGAGAGCAAGTAGATGAAGTAAGAAAGGAGATCAGATTACGCAGGGACTGCTAGAGAACAGTATGGACTTTGTTATTATATGTGGGACAGGAAGCCACTGGAGGCTTTGAGCAGAAAAGTGACATAATCCAACATATTTAAAAGGGCCCACTATGGCTGCTGTCATTGAAAACAGACTCAGAGCAGACAGGGGTAGAAGCAGGGAAATCAGGCTATCACCATAATCCAACATATTTAAAAGGGCCCACTATGGCTGCTGTCATTGAAAACAGACTCAAAGCAAACAGGGGTAGAAGCAAGGAAATCAGGCTATGACCATAATCCAGGCAAAAGATTGTAGCAGCTTGGTCCAGGGTGGTGGAGGTGGGGGTGGTAAAGAGTGATCAAATTCTAGATATATTCTAAAGGGAGGGCCAAACAGAATTTGCTGACAGACTGGATACTGGGTATGATGGAAGTCAAGATTTTTGGCCTCAGCAACTAGAAGAAGGGAGTTACCATTAATCTGAGATAGGACTGCAGGTGTTAAGTTTTGGACGTGCTACATTTGAGATGCCTTGCATCCTGCATGTTCTCTTGTCATTGAATTCTTCCCTTTTTTTAAGCAAAAAGATGTACTGATCATATTATTTTAATTTTTTATCTCTTAGAAATGTAATTACTGTAAATTTTAATGTGACTAAAAGATGAGAGCAAATAATCTAGCAGCACTTAAACCCAATCTACCTTTGGCAAAATACAGTTCAGGGGTATTTAGCAATGCAACAAATTTGGAAACCAGAAAAAATTATAAGATTTACTATTTTAAAATGACTGCTGTAGTAAAGCGTGAGCTTTTGTTTTGTTTTGTTTGATTTTTAGTGGGTAGGTGGGTAGGGAGGAATGGTCATTCATTCTATAGGAGGGACGGGGACAATTAGCATTTAAAGCTTATTTTCAGAAAATAAAATCATAAAAGCTTAGGGTATTTTAAATGCTACTTATATAAAATGTGGTATTTAGTAGAGTTTATCTGTCCTCATGTAGGTGGGACTAATCAAGAGTTGAAAAAAATGCAATTTTCCAACAAAAGCAAAAACCAGTATCTCTGAAAATTTAAGAATGCCATCACTTGCCTTTAAGTCCATTTTTCCACCCTTAAAAGATAACTAAAAATTCAGACTTAATCTTACCCAATAGCTTAAAATTATTCAATAGTTTCCCATTGCCTAAGGAAAAAGCTCACTGTTTCTTTCTTTTTTTTTTGGTGAGGAAGATTAGCCCTGAGCTAACATCTGTTGCCAATCCTCTTCTTTTTGCTGAGGAAGATCGGCCCTCGGCTAACATCCGTGCCCATTTCCTCTACTTTATATATAGGACGCCTGCCACAGCATGGCTTGATAAGTGGTGCGTAGGTCTGCACCCACGATCCGAACCTGCAACCCTGGGCCACCCAAGTGGAGCGTGCAAACTTAACCACTACACTACTGGGCCAGCCCTCATTGTTTCTTAACATAATATACAAGGCCCTCCATAAGCCAGCCACCAGCTTTCTTCCCAACTTGATTTTCTACCACCGCTTCCTACACATCTTATGCTGGAGACCAGCTTTTTCCAAAAGTTGTTCCACGGAATACCAGTTCAAGACTCACCACAGAAAAAGGGCTCCATAGTCAAACACATTTTGCAAATTACTACCAAATACATTTGCTTCTCAGAGACTTAGAGTTAGTCTATTATGGGCACTATGAAATGCAGCATTCCCCATACTTATTTGACCACAGAATCATTCTGGTGCTAACACCTACTAATATGCCCAGGAACATGTTTCAAAAAAGCTCCTCCAGGCTTACTACTGATTGCATATCTTTGTACCAGTCATTCTGTTTCTGAGTTCTGGGCCTTTACATGTTCCCTTTGCCAGGATATCTCCATTACTCTAGTCTGCTTAGTCAAAGCCTTCTTTCAGGTCTCAAATCTTACCTCCTAATCTTTAAAGGCATGCCCACATTTCCTCTTTGCTCCTCCCTGCTCCTGGAAAATATCTATCACTTTTTCTTTCTCCCCACCACTGGACCTCTATTACTAAATTTAGTATGTTATATTACAACTACTTGCTTTTTTGTCTGTTTCCTGTGATGGTAGAAATTTTTTCTGCTCAGTGCTCATATGTGGTGCTCAACTAACGTTTGTTGAATGAATTAACTGCAAACAGGCTTTTAAAACATTATTCTTGAGCCAGCCCAGATGGCCCAGCAGTTAAAAGTGTGGTATGCTCCACTTTGGCGGCACAGGTTCGGTTCCCGAGCGAGAATCCTGTCTGTCAGTAGCCATGCTGTGGCGGCAGCTCACAGAGAAAAACTAAGACTTACAACTAGAATATACAACTATGTAGTGGGGCTTTGGGAAGGGGAAAAAAAAGAGAGAAAGAGGAAGATAGGCAACAGATGTTAGCTCAGGGCAAATCTTTCCCAGGAAAAAAAAAATCATTCTCTACTTATTCTTTAATATTTTCAATATTTCCCTTCCCCATCTCAGACTTATATTTATCTTAAATGATTTAGATTTTTTAAATACAACATACTTATGCATCATTAGTGCTTCATTTTGCTTTTTGTCAGATGACTAGATGGTGTTAATTACTGCACATTCCAACAAATGAAATCACACTCCTAATTAGGTTAACCTTTAGCTAGTCAAAACATTTTCACTTTAGGATCATGTAACTCACAGATGAGCAAGTCTCCTATGGTACTCAATACCCTGTACCCAGAGCCTTTCTAAAGAAGGGCAACCAAGAGCACTACAGACATTCAAAGTTCTATTTATGAGTACCACAAGTGAGTGAAATTTTCAAATTCTTAAACTTAGTAAAATCCCAGAAAAACGTAATATTTACAACCCATTTCTGCCTTTCTTGAGCTCCCCTGTCACTTGAGACAAGACTCTATTACCAGCCTTCGCTGTACTGTCATTTATCTACTGCTTGTCTATCACTCTGACTAGACTATGAGCAACTCCAGAGAAGTGGAGATTCATCCACAATGATTACTAATTCAAAAGATATTGAACGAAGATACATTCTTTCTGGCTAAATAAAAAGTTCCCAAAGGACTCTCCTAAGCCAGAGTAAGACCTAGGGTGGTATAACAAAAAAAACCACTAAACAGCAACCATACAACTGAAATTCCTGACTTGCTACTTGTGATCCTGTGTTAGTTTCAGTTCCTCATCAGCAAAATGAGAATATCTGCCCTAACTTATTGGACTTCTGAAGATCCAAGGAGATCACTCATTCATTCAAAAGCCTATATATTCTATGATGTTAATATACAGGTGATTAAATTTATTTATTCTATTTAGGCAAAATGAAGCATAATGAATATTTCTTTCAAAGATCTTCGTGTGTATAATGCAGTATCTAGGCCTAAACCTTGATTAATCAGGTTTTACACAAAGCCTCAACAAATCCAAAAAAAGCCACAAGCAAAGGATGGTTTCAGCTCTAAATCATAGGTTGTGGCCTCTCTAAGACTGACTAACTGCACATCTATTCACCTACTCCCATGGAGAGGGAAAGCTTTCTGTAGCTTTACTATTAGAACCGAAGAGCAAGTTCTGTGCACAACACAACGGCTACTTTTCATCTTCTTTTATTTTTTAGAGTAAGGAGTAAGTCTTGATATAACTACCATTCCATTTTCAATAAATTCAAGTATATCAACATAAGAAATATACGCCAGACATAGTTTTGATGTTAAATACCATATGCTCTGGTTCACACATTGTTCACATATCCGCCCCCAAAAACTGAAATACGATCCAATGGCAGATCCGCCTGCAAGGTAGGCGGATTCAGCTTTCACTGATCAAGCTTTATGTTGACCAGATTAATTGCTCGATAGAGTATACCGTATAAAATGGTCTCCCTTATTCTTGGACTCGTTCATCTTGCCTTTACAAACAGCGCTTTCACACATAAAAAGCCCCGAGAATATTTCCAAACAGCCTCTTCCGAGAGGAACTGCTCAAAGGATTTGTGTTACTAAACATAACATTTCTTGTACATTTTGGAGCCAGCTCTCAACTCTTTGAAAACACAAAAATAGGATTTTAGGTTAACCGAACAGAAACAAGAGCTACTTGATGCGAGACACTTTGTCACCTAAGCAAGTTGTCACCTAAGCAAGTGGCAAGTTGTCACCTAAGCAAGTGTGACAACTGACAACTTCTATGAGTCTGAGTAACTTTGAAGACAGCCCCTCTGGGATGGCACACACGTTTCTCTCTGCAGTCACTTCGCTTCCCAGAATACCTCAACAGTAGAGCGAACACAGGGCCCACCCTTTTCCGGGAGCAGCAGGTAAAAAAGAAATCCGAGGAGCACGCAGAGGGTTTGGGAGTGGAGGCCCCAGGAGAAGGGTCCGCCGAACCCGGGATCGCCTGAGACCAACTCGGATCCCTCTCGGGCGCCTCAGGCTTCTGAGAGAGCAAGAGCCGGAGGGGACACTGTAGAAGGTGAGTCTAACCTGAGAGGCTGCTGGCGCTTGCTACACCGGGAACCAGCTTAGTTGCTGAGAGTAACCAGCGCATGACCGACTGGCTCACGCGTCAGGAAAGGCAGAAAGAAAACAGCGGGAGAAGCTGCCACCCGCCAGGCTGCGTCGCCAGGAAACCGGGCCAAACGCCCCTCCCCTTCCGGCTGGGCGTTTGGCGGCCCCTTTTGGCGCCGCACGCCGGGCTTTCCTCCCACGGCGGCGCAGGATACTGACGTCACGCCCAGAGCTGTGACCGCAGCTCCCGCCGAACGGCCCTTTTGGCGTCATGACGTCGTGCTCCACTTAAAGCCCACGCTCACAAAATGTCGGACTCTAAATACTCCCTGCAGGGGCTGATACCTCCCGCCTCCTCGAAACCACCATGTAGGGGGTTGATCCTGGCAGGGAACTGGTTCAGAGTTAAGAATACTGTATAAGAATGCGTGCGCAGAGAGGCAGGCAACAGGACGAACAGCCATGCTTCCAGAAGGTTCTAGCCAGTGCGCAGAAGCAGAGATAGAGGGAGTGGGAATAAACAGGCGAAGGACCCGGGGTCACCAGACCGTTGGGTGGGAGGAGCCAGCGGCCGGGGAGGTTCTAGTCTGTTCTGCCTCGCGGCAGCCGCCCCCTTCTGCGCGGTCACGCTGAGCTAGCGCCCGGGCCCGGAATCTGGCTGCCGACTCCGAACCATGGACCCGCGTAAAGTGAGCGAGCTTCGGGCCTTCGTGAAAATGTGTAAGCAGGACCCGAGCGTTCTGCACACCGAGGACCTGCGCTTCCTGAGGGAGTGGGTGGAGAGGTGAGAGCCGGGCCTGAGGAACGTTGTGGGTGGGAAAGGGGACGGCGGAGGGGAAGCTGGGCTGGGGCGGGGTGCGGGGAGCGAGGGCCAGCGGAGTCGCCGCCTCTTTGTGGCTCGCTCCCAGGCTAGGAAAGGGAGGCGACTTCAGGGGCTAATGGAGGATCGGGAGGCTTAGACAGTACTGAGGCGGGAAGGAGGAGGTGGAGCTGGATTCCCTGCACCCTGAGGTCGCCAGGCGTCTGTCCTGGCGAAATATAAATGCAGACGATTGCGGGGACTTGGGTACTGTGGACGTGAGGAGCGGGGAGAGCTGCAAGACTTAGCTTTCGCGTGGAGTTTTCTTTAAATCTCTGCTGTCTTGCTTAGGTCGCAGTGACACGTAGCAGATCCTTTATGCATTATTCCTTTAACGTTGTAATAATGATGTTATTGTTTAATGAGTTATAATAAAACTGGTAACTATTTGATTATAACTTGCAGCCATTCTAACTGCGTGGAATTATTTTGGGAATTACTTACTATGCCTCCGCAGTGGCAGTCACTCCAAACACTTTAAGAAAAGTGATTTTTCAAGAATCGGCACGTTACAATGATCTATTCTTGTTACCCTTAAAACTAGAGTACTTCGCTACGTGCACGGAATTAATTGAACAGGCACTGTGCCAGATCTAGGAAACAGTGTAAGTATAGTCTATTTAGGGATATAGTTGAATAAATGCAGAAATTAGTTTTGATATTTACCATGTAATAGAGATGCATATTGGAGGGGAACTTATGGGAGAAAGGGAGATGTTCCCTAAGATGATTTTTAAAAATCGCTACTACTGGTGGGGAATTTAAAAGAGATAACATAAAAATTGCACCTCGGGGGCCAGCCCGGTGGCGCAAGTGGTTAAGTGCACGCATTCCGCTGTGGCGGCCCGGGGTTAGCTGGCTCGGAACCGCGGGCGCGCAACGAGGCACCGCTTGTCAAGCCATGCTGTGGTGGCGTCCCATATAAAGTGGAGGAAGAGGGGCATGGATGTTAGCCAGGGGCCAGTCTTCCTCAGCAAAAAAAGAGGAGGATTGGCAGATGTTAGCACGGGGCTGATCTTGCTCACACACACACACAAAAAAATTGTACCTCATTGTGATAAATAGTGACAGTGCAAAGTAATGTGAGTCCTAAGAGGTACTACCCTAAACATTGATGCATTGATGTTTGTTTTAGTAACATTTTCATGGGGAAAGATGAACCCATTATTACGAAATATTTGAAAGACTATTTTTTCCAATAAGCTAGTTCTAAGGAAGAAACTTTAAACTCTACGGTTGTGTATGGTGGTATAATAATTTTTATCCTCTAAGGAGTTTCTCAATCTTTCTTTTCCCCATCAGTTTTCTAGCTACTGTAGTGTAAGATTTTTGCTCATGTTATATAGGTAAAATTCTGAGAACACTTACAATTAATGTAGTAGCTTAATAACTATTGTTAACGGTAGTTAGCAAGAATACCATTTTTGCAAATTCCTTGCTTTTCAACAGAAAAACCCACAAGTTATTGTTAGGTAAATTTCAGGACTGCGAATTGAGGCCTAGATTTTAGTCTTTTTCTCTTCTGAATAGCTTGATAATCCAAATGCCTTGCTTAAGATATTTGTATGCCTTTATTCTCTTGTATCTACTCATTACAGGAAAGAGCCTACAATTAAATTGTTCCTAAAATTCCAGGAATTACCTGGCACCAAGAGTGAACGTTATACTGAGTGGATACAATGTTTTGTTCCACTCCTAGAGAGGAAGAGGGGACGCTGTGAAGAAAAAGTTAAAACGGATCTAAGAACAGTGTAATTTGAGCTGGAGTGATTATGGCTGTGTGGAGAATTCCAATTTAAAGTTGAGAAAATATTGTCAGGCATCATTTCCCAAGAAATAGCCATGTATCTTACTTTAACGTTTCCTATAGGTAATTGCAGTTTTATTTTCTGGATACATTTATATTTTTCTTGCGGCATCCTAAATTGTTGATTTAAGTATGGGATGGAGCACCTTGGCCCATGTAGGGGTCTTATTCTCAATTTAAATTGAGATATCAATGTAGAAGCTTTTGCTATCTCTATTTCAGTCTAAATTTAACCATAGGTTATTGTAGTCTCTGAGGCCTTTGCTCAAGGTGTGTCAATTCCTCTCTTGTCTGCTTTCATGTCAGTCTTTTTAAAGCAATTCAAAATTATAGGAGATTGGGCTGAATGTGGAGATTTCCAGGTCCAGGAATTAATATTACTAGACCTAATCCTACTATTAGGGTTCCTCAAATTGAAACCATTTTAGAGTTCTCCTCTCCTCCATACTAAATTCGTTACAGATACCCAGGCTTAGAAGTTGAAGAACAGTCTATTTGTGTATTTGCCATAATTTCTACCATTGTGTTTAGCTTGAAATTTTATTCAATGTTAAGAATTTATTAGCTTAACAAACTTTTGTTTTATAATGTAAATTTATTTATTTATTTATTTTGTGAGGAAGATCTGCCCTGCGCTAACATCCATGCCAATCCTCCTCTTTTTGCTGAGGAAGACCCGCCCTGAGCTAGCATCTATTGCCAATCCCCCCGTTTTTTTTTTCCTTTTTCTCCCCAAAGCCCCAGTAGATAGTTGTATGTCATAGTTGCACATCCTTCTAGTTGCTGTATGTGGGATGCCGCCTCAGCATGGCCGGACAAGTGATGCATTGGAGCGTGCCTGGGATCTGAACCCGGGCCGCCAGTAGCTGAGGGACTGCTAAGCCATGGGGCTGGCCCTTAACAAACTTTTAAATTGGACAAAGGGAAATACGAAGAAAAAAATTGGGGGCCCAGTAGTCAGTGGGGATCCAGGGAGACTACCATCTTTTCAACAAATAAGTTTTGGGGTATTTTTGTTTTACTAGGGGGAGAAGCATTGCCTGACACTATTTTCTTCCATTTAACAACTTTGTGTCTTATATGTGCTTTAATCATTTCATTTTATGGTAATTTATGATCAAAGGAAGTATCTTTGTATTCTAATCTCCAGCACAGTGCATGACACATGGCTTTTCAGTAGATATTTTAAATGAAGTGAACATTTAAATGACGGATGCATTTCTACCCTCAACAAATTTAAAACATAGCACCCAGGTTTTTTGTACATGTGAATAAGTAACTATTGCACAAAGCAGATTGAATATTACCAAATTAAGAGAATTATAAATGAAGTCTTGTGTGATCCCATATGAGGAAGGTCTCTGCACTAGTCCTAGTTGATTACATAAAAGTCTATACTGGCTGTGTCCAATTTGGAGTTTTTGGCAGGGAACTAGCTTGTTTTAAATCTTGGAAGCATTAAATGAAATTTCTGTAACACCTATCAATTGGTGTTACCTTCCAGTAGTTAACTAGAATTGGAATTTGAGAAACTCTTAAGTCTAGCTCATGAATAAACCCTCCTGTGTTCCCCCTCAAGCTTTAAAATTTTTTATTTTGTTGAAACAATTTCTAGCCTCCAGAAAAATTGCAAGTACAACAGAAAGAACTTTTTTCCTGAACTATTTCCAACATTGTGCCCCCAACACCACTGAGTGTGTATGTCCTACAAACAAGGACAGTCTCTATACTACAACCATCAAACTCAGGAAACTAATACTGATACATTAATACTGTCTAATCCTCAGAATTACATGTTGCATTTCGTTGTCATGTCTCTTATTCGCTTTCGTTTTGAAACAGTTCTTCAGTCCTTCCCTGGCTTGCATGACCTTGGCAATTTTGAATATTATGGGCCAATTATTTTATGGAATTTCCCTCAATTTGGGTTTATCTGATCTTTCCTTAGGGTTAGATGTAGTTTAATATATTTCTTGGCAGGATTATCACTTCCCAAAGTTTTAACATAAGTTAGATTTTTACGACTGTTTTTGGACATCATCCTGAATACATTGCTGGATGCTGTATTTTGAAACTTAGGAAAAATACAGCTTAAGAAACCCTGTGTCTTCATTAAAATTTAACTGCAAAGAACTAGTGTTTGATTACTCTCTTTTCTTTGGAACAGAATTTTTAAAAATTTTGTTGTGCTTATATGTCTGTCCCTTATCATTAAATCTTTTTACTTTGCTGAGTTGCAAACTAAGATGTTTTGGATCATCTAATAATTTATTTGGCGTATGGGAGCCATTTTTCCTTATTAAGGGTACTTGAGTAACTGAAGATTTTTTTGTAACTATCACATTAAACAGAATGGGAAAAGTGTGCACATTTTTGTTAATTGAATGGTAATTAATAAGAAATTCCAAACTTTGTTTCTTATTACATTTGCTATTTTACATTTATACTTTTGCTTTGTTTTGGCTTCATCAAAAGATAACCTTGAGAGTGAAAAGGCAAGTGGCAGCGTGGGAGATATTTGCAACACATAAAACTGACAGAGCTCATATGCAGAATATACAATGTACACCTACAAATAAATATGATAGACAGCCTAATAGAAAGCTGGACGAGGGTTGAACTTGACAAAAAAAAGGCTATTCAGATAGCCAGTAAATATTTGAAAAGGCACTCAACTACAATGAGATACCACTACATACCTATCAAAATGGCTAAAAATTTAAGACAATAGTTAAGTGTTGGCCAAGGTGTAGAACAACTGGAATTCTTGTACACTGCTAAGAGAGGTGTAAATTGGTAAAAGAACTTTGGAAAACCAACATCCACTTAAGTGTAACCCTACGTCCAGAAATTCCACCCACCTGAAATGAATGTAAATGTGGATGTGATAACTGCAGTTAAAAAGAATCGACAGTTAAGTGTATTTTGAAGTAGGTTCCTTTCTGTTTTCCAAGTTAATCTGTCTCCTTCTTTTACATAAAGGTTAATGGCTTTTTTTTCTTTTTAAGGCAATTTTAGTTAAGTCTCTGTCATCTGCAGCTTTGAATATTTTAGTTACTGGACTGTTGCATGTAGCCCATATGCTTCAGAGTCTACCCCAAATGGAGCATATAGCACTAATTTTTCGTAGTCTTTTTTTCCCTTGTTTTTAAGTTATTTGTATATAATTCATGGTGTTGCCCTGGAATATTTGGGAAAGAAGAGTTTGCAAGGCCAAGAGGAGGTACTAATGGGTGGTGTTGAGAAGGATAAGGAGAAAATCTATAATGTGAAGGGTATATGAATATAAGCAAGAAGAATCCTCATAGGTCCCAGTCAGAGGAAACAAACGTTTTGAGTTATTGTACTGTGACTTTATAATTATTTCATAAACTGTTTATTTGAATTAATTGAGCTGTTCTTGCTAAATGTCAGACTTCAAGTTTCGGATTCAAGTGTACCTAGTGAATTCTAAACTAACAAGCTATACAAATGATTTTGTCATTGCATGTTTCTCTGCCTCTTGTCCCTTTTCTCTGGGAATGGGCACAGAGAAGCTATGTAATTATAAGCTGGAAGAAACTTATTAGTAATACTGAAGCATTCAAATTAATTGAGTTTACTCTTAAAGGTTTGAAAAGGTAACCATTTAAATGTCTGACTTTTTTCCCAGCATAAATAAATGTTGCTTGGCTTAGTGATTTTTAGTTTTCTAAACAAATATATCTTTTTTTCTCATTTTCCTCAAGCATGGGGGGTAAAATACCACCTGCTACTCATAAAACTAAATCAGAAGAAAATATCAAGGTGAGTTATGAATTTCATTTATATGTTTAGTGATAAAGTACTGTAAGGTTTCTTAGGGGTGTTTTTTAACTTCTGCTCTCAAATTATCACTCCTGATTTCCCCGAGACCACTTGGAAAAGGATCTTGGTAAAATTTCTGTTTGGACATCAAGTCTCTGGAATCTGATTTAAAAGTGAGAATTTAGGGTTGAATGTTTACCATGTTTTAGAATAAGTGAGAGAAAATGCTACATGTATGTTATATGCATGACCTATGAGTGTTAAGCCCTGTAATTATGTGTATTTGTAGTCTTCATCATTGTCTCTTTAGCACCTAGCACAGTGTTTTATGCACTGTAGGTACTTTGTTTAATAATATTTGCAAAGTAAATGAACAATTAGCCCGAATCAGTAATTTTCAGGTTTTTCTGCCTACTACCTGAGGAGTATTTGAGTGTGATTCATGGTGTTGTTTTAACATATTTGCCAGAAGGGTGTGTAAGATGAAGAGGAGGTTACCAGTAGCTGAAGTTTAGAGATGGGGGAGTGTACTCTTAAGAATGCTCCCTTCAGAATTCTTATTTCTCCCATTTTCTGCCTTCATGTCTAAAAAGATTTTTTCCCGAGTTTTCTGATTAGCCATCTTAAATTGATAAGAAAATTTACTGTTTTATTATTTAGAAAGCTGAACAAGGTTTATCTATTTGGATATGAAATTAGAAGTTATATCTTTGAACAAGTGAAATGAGAGAAGTTAAGCAAAAGCCCCAAAAGTAGTCTTTTTTTTTAGATGAATGATTTCTCAGAGTTTGGTAGTTTCTGAGCCCTGGATAGGATATTTTGCCATTTGATAAACATGGATGAAGACAAAATTATATTTAACCTATATCTCTGCTAAAATTTTTTTATTCTGATTTAGAATTATGATTGGTCTTATTCTCAGAATATGCTAAAGCATCTAGCATCTTGCACATTGTAGGGACTCAAGAAATATTTTGTAATAAGGTGGGGATTTGATTCCATTTTTTTTTTTTTTCTGAGGAAGATCGGCCCTAAGCTAACATCTGCCAATCCTCCTCTTTTTGCTGAGGAAGACTGGCTCTGGGCTAACATCCATGCCCATCTTCCTCCACTTTACATGGGACGCCGCCATAGCATGGCCTGACAAGCGGTGCGTCGGTGCGCGCCCGGGATCCAAACCGGCAAACCCCAGGCCGCCGCAGCAGAGCACGTGCACTCAACCGCCTGTGCCACTGGGCTGGCTGCTGATTCCAATTTTTAAGAAACAGAGAGTAGCTGTCTAAATAACTGGTTACATAACTTATGCTATACTGAACAGTTGGATGAATAGATCTAGGTGGGCTGATCGTGGTATATTCTCTAAGATACACAGCATTGTTAAATGGAAAAATCAAAGTGCAGAGTTGTCTTATATACATAGAGAATGTCTAGAATGGGATATACAACGAAACCATACTGGTTACTTATAGGATGGGAAGGAAATTTGGTTTTCCTCATGTGTGTATTTAAATTCTTTGGATTTTTGTATATTACAGTTTCATAGTCTCTTATTTACAATTCCAAAACTCAGAAACTCTTGAAAATGTGAAGATTTTTAGTAAATTTGGCAATAAAACATGATCTGAACAGACACGAGACTATTTATAGTCTTTTTCCCACTTATTATAAATGCATTAACAACTGGAATATAATGGATGTGAACAGTTTATATGTAAATTTGTATAAATTAGTATATATGTTAGGTGTGTTATTAAATACTAATAGCGTTGTTTGCCTTCCCTTTGCTAGGAAGAAAAAACAGATAGTAAGAAGGCGGAGGAAAGCGTAAAGACAGACGAACCCTCAAGTGAGGAAAGTGATCTAGGTGAGGAGATGGTCGTTTGTATTTGATTACCTCATAAGATCCTGTGTTGATTTTTACTAAATTGACTAGAGCAGCTCTATCTAATAGAAATATAATATATGCTACGTATGAAACTTAAACTTTTCTAGTAGCCACATTTAAAAAATAAACAGGTGAAGTTAATTCAAATTATATATTTAAACTAATATATCTAAAATATTAACATTTCAACATGTAATCAGTATGGAAAAATTATTAATGAAATGTTTTCCTTCTTTTTTTCATACTAAGTCTTCAAAATCCAGAGTGTATTTACACTTATAACATGTCTCAATGCAAATGTTACATTTTTGTTGGAAATACTTGGTCTATATTGAGAGGTCATGAAATTTATAGTTGAAAAAGTTGGGTCACGTCCCAGGTTGTTCTAAACATATGTAGAGGTTTTCCAATAACTGAATCAAATACCAAAATATTATTTTCCTTTAGTACTTGCGTCCATGTTGATAAAACTGGTTCGTTTTAGAGGAATTGATTTCTATGCAGAATTTGGTTGTATTGTTTTTTGTTTTTTTGTTTTTAGGCCGCAAACTGACAAAATCTCTTCGTAAATTTGGAAGTCCTTTGAAACTATAAATATATACCCCAGTTATTAACTGGGAAATCTCTTAATTCACAGACCCTATGTAAAAGCTAACGAAAAGTACTTAGATTTTTGAAATTTTGCATCAGTTGATCATGGATATGGTTAGAATGGGCTTGTTTTTCGGGGGCTTAATTGAAGATCTGTCATTGTTTTTAGTCTTATAATTTTCTAACAAGTTCCATAACTATAATAATTTTTTTTTTTTACCAAATCTCCATCTAAAAGCATTTTCTTTTTTGTGCATGAATCAAGCTGTTTTATAATTAGACAAAATTATAAGCTCAGTTCCTGTTAAAAATGGATTAAAATTTTTTTGTTGCATCAGATGGCTGATTTTAATTTCATTCTTTTTTGACTGTTAAGAGGAAACTTCTTATCAAATTCACTCTATTTGCTAAAAATCTCTGAATATTGTCTATTGTTCTTAAAAGTTTTCTATATATAACAGTTATTTTGTTTTGCTTTGCTGTAGCAAACAGTCCATCATGAAGTTTGCAACATTCCTTTTTCCAGTCTCTTTCTTTACTGTTTTGGTTATAATGCTAGCTTTGGGGCTCATTTCTGCATCAGTAATATGCCTTTATTTTAAAATTACAATTTATCCATACTATTTTTTGAAACAAAAATAATTATATTAAAATTAAATAGTTCCTTATGATTTACATCAAATTATCACTATAACTGGTGCTATCTGCATAAAATTTTTTTTAAAAAACAGTGCATTGGTGTTTAGAACAAATATTTGAACTGGATCAATTTGTTGACACTGACTAAATCAGTGGTATGTCTATGCGTGATACCAGAAACTGTGCACTTGTCAACATTCCCACTACAATGTGATGATAAATATCTTACATGATGCAACAGTTAAAACGAAATGTAGTCTTACCAAAACAATAAAGTTTTGTTTAATGGGGAAATGTTTTACAATGCATCTGTTTAAATAAAATTAACATGAAGTAAAATATTCAGTTCGTCAGTTGCACTAGCGACAGTTTATTAGTTTTGAATTGCCTCGTGGCTGGAAAGTTTATTAGTTTTTAATTGCCTCATGTGGCTACTATATTGGACAGCACGGGTCTTATTGTCATTTTCTTTGGCAGAAATTGACAATGAAGGTGTGATTGAACCAGACACTGATGCCCCTCAGGAAATGGGAGATGAAAATGTAGAGGTAAGTTTAGTAGCTTACTTTCTGCTTGTTGTAAGGGATGTGAAGGTCCCACCTACTGCAATGATTTTATGATATAATTCTTCCAGGAAAGCACATATTAAATCTTTCTCTGACTTAAGGCATTTAGGAAAGCATTTTATTTTACTGTTTAAAGTATTTGGGGGCCGGCCCTGTGGCTTGGTGGTTAAGTGCGCGCGCTGCGATGCTGGTGGCCCGGGTTCGGATCCCGGGTGCGCATCGAGGCACCACTTCTCCGTTCATCCTGAGGCCGAGTCCCACATACAACAACTAGAAGGATGTGCAGCTACGACACACAACTATCCACTGGGGCTTTGGGAAAAATAAAATAAATAAAATCTTTAAAGTATTTGGGAAAATTCCCATTATTTTTAATCATATTCTCTAACAATCTCTGAAATCCTTATTTTTTGTTTACCTGCTTTTTCAGTTTGCATCTGGTTTGACTGCTCTTTAGACTATAGAGTTCACCTAACATGTATATCTACAAGGGGAATTGCCTATTAATGGGATGTCTAATGCCAAATTGTTTTCCAAAATGGTTTTGTCACAGCAGGTACAATACTGCCTTCAAGGTGGTGAAAATAGGTTTTTGTGAGCTGGGCTTGAAAAAAACTTAATATATTACAATGGTTAGTAGTCCTCCAAAGGGTCATAACACATGAGCATATATGAAGTATATCTGTAGTATTA
The DNA here is from genome assembly GCF_057802395.1 of Ceratotherium simum simum. NCBI lineage: Eukaryota > Metazoa > Chordata > Mammalia > Perissodactyla > Rhinocerotidae > Ceratotherium > Ceratotherium simum. The sequence continues at coordinate 9,685,696 of NC_141924.1, forward strand.
AGATGGAGGGGGTGAGAATTACGAAAAAAATGTCTACAAAGGCTCTTTGGGGGTTGGTAATGAAAAAAAGTTTGAGAAACAGTGTGATATAGTAATAGCAGCTTAAAAGGTTGGTCCATATCCTCAGCAACACTTGATCCTGTCAGATTTCATCTTTGCCAATCTTATTGTGTGAAATGGTGTGTCCTTGTGGCTTTTAATTTGCATTTTCCTGATTTCTAATAAAGTTGGGTATATTCTGATGTTTATTCACAGATATTTGTGAAGTCCTATTCTAACTTAAATTTTTCTTCCTGGTGGTCATCTTTTTCTTACTGATTTATAGTTCATTGAATATTCTGGATACTAACAATTTGTCATCTGTGTGTGCTCCATATATTTTTCTGCTAGTCTGTGGCTTGTCTTTACTTTCTTTACGTTGTCTTAATAAACAAAATCTTTTAGTGCAGTTAAATTGATAATTCTTTTATATATTATGCTTTATTATCTCAAGGTTTTAATTGCTGTAATATATTGTTTTTCCTTCTGAAAATTTTATACGTTTGCCTTTCACCTTTAATCTACCTGTCATTCCCATTAGTGAAGAATTCTTTACCTCACCAATGCCAAAATACACTTGTTTCCATATATGTGTGGTTCAGTTTTGGTGCTCTCTTGTTCTACTTGTCTCATTTTTTCCATACACTAATGACACATTGTCTTACATAGCTTTATACTAAGTCTTGTTATCTGGTGGGGCAAGGACCCCCCCCCCCCAACACTTTAGGAGTATCTTGGCTGTTCTTGGCCTTTGTTCTTCCATATAAATTTTAAAATCAGATTGTCAAGTCCCTGGCCCCCCCCTGCAAATTAGGATTTTTTTTCCCCTGTTAGAATTGCATTAAATCTAAATCAAGTCAGGGAGAAGCTACATCTCCTCATTGTTGAGATTAACTATCCATGAATGTGGTATTTAATTTTTAGGTCTTTTTTTTTTAAATGTCTTTTAAAAGCTTACTAACATTTTCTTCATAAAGATCTTGTACATCTTTAAAAACAAATATAAGTACTTTTTGTCACTATTTTTAAGAGGAATTTTTTTAAATTGTGTTGTGTTTATTAATGGTGCTGTGTCATTTCAATGTGTCTAGGTTTATAATGCTTTTTATTTATCCTACTTGAAATTTATTGGGCATCTTAAATTGTAGGGTTGTTAAACTTTCTTTAGCTCTGGAGCATTTTCAACTAGTATCTCTTTCAAATATTGCCACTAACCCATTCTCTCTGCTCTCATTCTGGAGCCCTAGTTAGATACATATTAGACTTTTTTGCTATTAAGTTCCATATCTTTATCACTGCTGAATTATGTATGCTTTCTTTGTCTAATCAGCTGTTTCATTGATGTAATTCAAATACTTATGATTTTTATTTTGATACTTTTCACTTTCTTTTTAAAGTCCATTTGGTTATTTATAAGTCTCTTGCTCCTTACTCATTTTCAGAACTTGCCTTTATTCTCTTAAACACATTAATTTCTTTGTTGTTCTCTATTGCTGGTCTTATTCTTCTTTTATTTTTCCTGACTCTTGCTCATTGAGGTACTTTGTGGAGTGTGTGTGTGTGTGTGTGTATTTTGACCATGAGGTCTTTGAAACTTCACCTGTGGAAAGTTTTTGAGGCCTGGGTAGAAGGTGTGTTCCTCCAAAGAGGAATATGTTTGCTTCCATCAAGACTCTGAGTTGGGGCTACCGACTCAAGGACCGCTTTAAATTCTCAGCGTGGTTTTTTTATGGTTTGTTTAACTTTACAAGTAATGTGAAGTCCAGTGGAAAAGCTGGTTTGTGGTTATGAATTTACAGGGGAGATTTTTTTTCTCTCTTCTTGGCTCTCCCTTTCTTCGGAATAGTTTATCTTTGGTTTACCATTTTGCTTGCAGGTATAGGCATTTGGGGTTTCAGATTTATTTTAGAAGGTGTATGATTAGACCACATACATTCGCTTTACCTGAATCTAGACTTTGTTGAATGTGTCTTGCACTACCTTCAAAACAGAATTGCAAGGTCACCAGGTTTGACTCCTGCCAGAAGAGTGAAAGCAGATGGTGCACTTGGCTACCTCGCTGGATTTCAAGCCATTATTTAATCTTGTTCTTTGAGGATTTCTACATTCTGAGATCAAAGATGGCTTTTAAAAGGTGGTTTTTTAGACTTGTTCAGGGTATCAAGTGCACCATGTTGCCATAAACCAGTCTTTTTTTTTTTTTTTTTTTTTTTTAGTTACCCTAGCTTTGTAGGATGTCTTACTGTTGGGTAGTGTGTCTTTGTTCTTTTAAAAAGGTTGTCTTTTTTTTTTTTTTTTTTTTTTTGTGAGGAAGATCAGCCCTGAGCTAACATCCATGCCATTCCTCCTCTTTTTGCTGAGGAAGACTGGCCATGAGCTAACATTTGTGCCCATCTTCCTCCACTTTATATGGGACGCCGCCACAGCATGGCCTGACAAGCAGTGTGTCGGTGCGCACCCGGGATCCGAACCCGGGCCGCCAGCAGCGGAGCGCATGCACTTAACCACTACGCCATGGGGCTGGCCCTAAAAAGTTTTTTAAAGTTTGTCTTAAACTTGTAGGAATTTTTGTGGCAATTGCTTTGAATTTATTGAGTAACTTGGGGATGCTTTGAAATATTCAAAATCTTTCCATGAACAAGGTGTATATCTTGTCTCCTTTAATAGAATTTTACTCCTCCCACCCCTGTGAAAGTCTTGTGTGCTCTTAGAATGGTATATTGTTCTGTCATATTTTATAATTGATTTTTGATGATGTGGAGGAACTCTGCATTTGTTTTGATGTTGCTGTTAGTTTCTGAGAACTTGATTGAATTGTCTTAGTAGATCTAGTACTTGTCAGTACCATTGGGTTTTCTCAGCAAATGTAAATAAGACTGCTTGGTACTTTCCTTCCAATGCTTAAAGCCATCAACTCATTTTCTTAATGAATTAGCCAGCACCTCCAGTAATATTGAACACAGTGGTGGTAATAGAGTGGATTTTTTTCCTTTTATTAAAGAAACTGCTTCTTAAGTTTCCATTTTAGGTAGGATGTTTGCTGTAAGTTTTTGTTACTAGTAATCATTGTACTATCAGCAGTCTTTTACAGTGTTTATTCTGTGTAGTATAGGTACTCAATAGATGTTTGTTAGAACAAAAGAATGACTTGTTTCTCTTCTGAAGATTCAAGCCTAAAAGGAACTAGCTTTAGTTACTCCATTGTGAGGAGATTGAGTTTTAGTGTTTGTGAATAACCAGGAAGGAGTTGGTAAAACAAGGGCAAAACAACTTGCTCAGGTTAGGATGGAGGGAAGCAAAGGTCATGTCTAAGGCAGACTGTAGGGAGTGAAATTTATTGTTTAGTATGAAAGATTAAAGCTAATCTTGTGTAATTTCTTACTAATCAGTTATTCTCTTTGCTCCCTGGAGACTGGAGAAAGTGAGTGAAAGTGGGAGTTGTGACTACCCCTTCCCTAGGAAAGTCTAAATTCCTTCCTCTTCTGCTTTCTCTACTATTTCTAAGTTGACCTTCAATTTCCCCCTAGATAACCGAGGAGATGATGGATCAGGCAAATGATAAAAAAGTGGCTGCCATTGATGCCCTAAATGATGGTGAGTGATTTTTTTTCTCTTTGGTACATTTCTCTGGTAGTCTGAATATTCTCTTCTCTACTGCAGTAACTGTTAAATAGTGGGAACGTGGAAGGGAACTTAAACTCATTGAGTATCTTACACCGGAGAAGAAAGTGTCCTATTCGCTGCCTACCTCTTCCCCATTGATAGAGGCTGAAATCACTCAGGAATTAATTACCTTGCCTCAGGGCATAGACAGATCCTGATGTCACTCAAAGACTGCTTTCCTGACTGTATCCTGGTGTTTCTCTATTGAGAAGAGGTTTTAAAAGGTGAAAGGGGGGCCGGCCCCATGGCGTAGCGGTTAAGTGTGCATGTTCCGCTGCTGGCAGCCCGGGTTCGGAACCCTGGGCGCGCACCGACGCACCACTTGTCAGGCCATGCTGTGGCGGCGTCCCATATAAAGTAGAGGAAGATGAGCACAGATGTTAGCGCAGGGCCAGTCTTCCTCAGCAAAAAGAGGAGGATTGGCATGGATGTTAGCTCAGGGCTGATCCTCCTCACAAAAAAATAAAATAAAAGGTGAAAGGCTTTCAAAAAAAGTGGTATTAGAACAACTTTATGCATAGTAACACCCTTAACAAATGATGTCCATAGGCATAACACTCTTATTCTAGTCTCTACATGTTAGATCCTCTTCAGAAAATCCTATCAGAGTGGGAGAGTGCTGATATTAAGTATAATGTTATAATCAGTTATAATCAGTAAAATCATTTATTAACTTGGGTACTCGGCAAATCCCCCCCATAGCTGTGTGGTAGTACATCACAATGCCATCGTTGAACAGATGCTGTTGTATAATGCTGATGTGCCTTTGGACTTCATCTGTAGACTTAAAAGACGACTGAAGTTTTATTGCAGAATGAGTTCGGTATTGATTACTGTTCCAAGTTGGCAAATATATTCACTTCCTTTTTTTGTAATCCTACTACCTTCTTAGTTTAGGTCCTTATCATATGTTTATACTATTGCAATGGCCTCAGTAGTGTGCCTACCTGAAATGTCTGTTTCCTTTATTGCTTTCTGTTAACTGTCCCTAGATTATTCTTACTTAGAACTGCTTTGTATTGTTACACACTCCCTTGCTTGTAACTTACGACTAACTTTTTGCATACAGTTTGAAGATCTTCATCATAGCATTAGACCTGCTAGAGTCAGAGCCCATATTTTGCCTTCCCAGCTTTCTTCTCTTCTTTTTAAATATTAATCTTCCATTCCAGCCAGATCTCACAGTCCTAGAACGTTCCTTTGCTTGTGCTCTGCTGCTTCTCTGTAAAGCTCTTCTTCACCTGTTTCAACTTTTAATTCACACCCATTAATTGATCCCAGCCACTTCTCTTCCTGACCATTCCTTTTCCACACTAATCTTTTCTTCCTTTCGCTACCTCCTAAGATTTCTATTTATCTAGCATTTATTTTGTGCCTTCAACATGTCTGGCAGTTTTATTATGTTTTAATGTGCATTATTTCATGAAAACCTCATACTAATACCATTTTACAAATTAATGAATAACCTGAGGGCTCAGAGGGCTTTTGACTTGTCCAGGATCTTACTGTGCCATACTGTCAGCTCATTATATTTGTCACTTATTTTGGCGTTTTGTCTCGTATTTTTTAAATTTATTTTCTTATTTATTTCCTCAGCAATATTTAACAAAATGAAAATGAACTGCCACCATCTAATAAGTCACGTTCTTGTTTTTCTGTATTTCTTTCCAAGCTATGTTCATGTGTAAATTTAACCTAGTTCTAATTTTAGAATAAGCACAATTTTATAGTACATCCTAAAGGGATAAAACACTAATATTCTAAGGTAGGGATTGTAGGTTCAGGCCTTGCTTGGGGTTGGAGAGGCAGGAATATAGTTAGACACTAGACTTATGGATCTAAAGTGCCTGGGTTTGAATCTCAGCTCTGGCACTTACTAGCTAGGTAAACTTAGAGAAGTGACTCTCTTTGCCTCTGTTTCCCCATTTGTTTTGTTTTTTTTTTATATAATTTTATTTATTTTTTCCCCCAAAGCCCCAGTAGATAGTTGTATGCCATAGCTGCACTTCTTTCTAGTTGCTGTATGTGGGATGCGGCCTCAGCGTGGCCGGAGAAGCAGTGCGTTGGTGCGCACCCGGGATCCGAACCCGGGCCGCCAGCAGCGGAGTGCGCGCACTTAACTGCTAAGCCACGGGGCCGGCCCTGTTTCCCCATTTGTAAACTAAGGATAACAGTACCTACCTAATAGAGTCATGAGGAGTAAATAAGTGAATATGTGTAATATGCCTAGAATAGTACCTGGCACTGTTCTTTTTATTAAGGTGTAAGTATTCTTGCTTACTAAGTAAGACTTTAGTAAAGTGTTTCCAGCTGTCGCATTATTAGTAGTATTTTTACTATGCTTTTTTAGTTTAATATATTTATTCAACAAATATTTATTGAAGGCTTACCGTGTTTCAGGCCATGTTTTAGATGCTGGATATACAGTGTGGAAACAACAGACCAAGTTGTTTACCTCATGGACCTCATATATTACTGGGAAACAAAAACAAATTGATAATATAATGTTAGGTGGTAATAAATACTATGAAGAAAAATAGAGCTGAGTAAAAGGATAGTCAGTGATGGAAGCTATATTTTACATAGGGTGGTCAGGAAAGCATCTGACAACATGAAGGGAGCAAGCCATGTGAAGAAGGGCTTTTGAGACAGAGGGAAGAACAAGTAGAGAAGCTAACTGGGAGAGCGAGTAGGATGTTTACATATTCAAGGAATAGCAGAAAGGCTAGTGTAGCTGGAGTGTGGTGAGTGAAGAGGTAAGAGTGTTAGAATTGAGGTCAGAGAAGCACCTGGGAGCGGGTGACGGGTGGTGGGAAGTGGTGAGGAGGATAGATAGATAAATTACAAAGAACTTTTATAGATAATGCTAAGGACTTCGGATTTTATCCTTAAGGATAATGGTAAGCCATTGAGGGTTTTTTGACACGGAGAGTTTCACAGTGAGTTGAATTTACCTTTGAAAAGGATTATTATTACTACTTCATGTAGATCAGATTGTGGGGGCCAATAAGGGTATGTTAGCTCATTGGAGAAGTAGAAGCCAAAACATGAGTCTATATACCAGAGATATATTAGGAAAATACCTGTGAGGGAAAACGGGGGAGCAGGGAGAGCCAGAGTTGTCTGGGAAGGCAGTGAGATGATCATATAGGTCTTATACCCCTTCGTAGGAAAAGTCTTCAGCTATAGCTATGTTTCTTAAAAAGTCTGGGCAAGATAAAGTTGCCCATTACAGGAGCTGCACGTCTCATAAGAATGGGCCTGCCTTGGTATCCTTGCTGTATTCAGTCATTAGCTGGGAGCAGCTTTTGAAGTGTAGCCTTGAGCACAGAAGATGGAGTTCTCAATCAGTTATGCTCCCCACACCAGATCTGAGGTGTGTTTTCATGATCCCAGAGAGGGAAAGCAAGAAATTGAGTCTTTCTAGTCTAGGTGGCTAATGATAGTGGCTTGGATTAGGTCAGAGGTTCCCAAACTTTCTCTGTTTACAGTGCCCTTACTGTCTTGACTTTTTGAATAACACTCCTAGGTCAAAAAGAAATGCATACGAGTTTAATTTATAGTGTAATTAGGTCCAACAATTTAGTAAGTGTATAGTCCTAACAAGTCAGTGATTGTTTGAAAAAATAGTACACACAAATTAAAAGCAGATATATTTAATTTCTTTTTTTTTTCTTTTGTTTCTTTCTTTCTTTCTTTTTTTTTTTTTGATGAGGAAGATTGGCCCTGAGCTAACATATATTGCCAATCTTCCTCTTTTTGCTTGAGGAAGATTGTCCTTGGGCTAACATCTGTGCCAGTCTTCCTCTACTTTGTATATCGGACCCCGCCATGGCCTGGCTTGATGAGTGGTGTGTAGATCCGAGCCCAGGATCTGACCTGTGAACCCCGGGGCTGCCAAAGCGAAACACGTGAACCCAACCACTACACCATGGGGCCAGCCCCTAATTTCATTCTTAAATAACCATGTTTATTTTCTAAGAAGCTGTGTATGTATGTTGGGTACTAAGCTTCTAAAATCTTGGGATCAGATTGGACACTGACACCCTCATTTCCTGTTCCACATCTACTTTTCTGCAGTTCTTCCTTTTTATCATAGCAACTACTACAAACACGGTTTTTCCAAGACATTATCAAAAAGAATGTAGTGATCCAGTGTTGAAAATGTGAACTATATTGAGCCAGTAGTTTGTGCAGGGCTAACAAATCAAGGGTCCTGTGGCCCCGTGGTGCGCAGTGTGGAAACCTCGGGGCTTAGGGTGATAAGGTGAGAGGCGGATAGATTTTGGATATATTTTGAAAGTAGAGATAAAAGGATTTAGGTTTTTAGATTGGGGAGTCAAGAATGACTCCAAGGTTTTCGGCTTGAGGTAGATCAGGAGTTGCCAAACTACAGCCTCCTGTTTTTGTAAAAATTTAATGGAACACAGTCACACCTGTTCGTTTGTGTATTGTCTGTGGCTGCTTTCCCACTACAACAGCAGAGTTGAATTGTTACGACTGTTAACAGTCTGCAAAGCCTAAAATAATTATTATACGTCCCTTCACAAAAAAGTTTGCCAACCTCTAAGCTAGACTAAATGGAGGAGCCATTTACTTAGTTGGGAATATAGGGATGGGGAATAGATTTAGAGATGGAGTAGGAATTGAGAGTTCAGTTTTGAACATGGTAGGTATGAGTTGCTTATTAGATCCAAGTGTAGTAACTTGTAATAGACACTATTCTCCTAGACTCCTAGTAGCAACTAATAAGACTGAACCTTTTTTTGCATTGTTCATGAGTTCTGGTAAAATCCTTTACACATTTAGTAGCTGGGTAAATATATTTTTCAAAGTGGGTTGTAGCATTTACTTTAAAATTCTGTTTGTCTTGCCTTCCCATGTTTCCTGTGTCCAAGAATTAGACTTTATGCAAAGAACTGTTCTAATTCTATAGTATGTTGTATTTGTTGAATGACTTCACTGAAGGGACTAATAAACAAAGAAGCTACCTATGAGAATGGGATACAATAAATGAATTTAAAATGTGGGTTGTGGTCTTTCATGAGTTCTAGTTTTCTTGAATTTTTATGCTATTCCTGTGAATTCAAATAGTAATTTTTTTTAACCAGCCTTATGGATTTAGTATGGGTAGTTTTTCCTTTAATAAGTTTAATTTTATCCTTTTAACTTAATGGATAAAAGACAATTTAATTAATAAAATAAAATTTATTTTATTCTTTAAATTAATTTTATTCTTTTATTTTTTTCTTAATTTAAAAAATCACTATGAGTCCTACTAAGAATGTGGTATTCTGCTGTTTGTTAAGGGGTTATGTACCTGAAAATTATCTCTATCTTGAGTGATGTACGATATAAGTGTGGCAAAGGTTTGCTTTGAAGAGCCAGTTTTTATATTAATTTAGAAACTAGTCTTTGTTCACTGGACTAAAAGAAGAATGTGAAAGACTAATTGGATAAAAGATCAACAATTTTTATTAATATTTTTTATCCTCTATTTCTCAATAACTTTTACTTTAGGTGAACTACAGAAAGCCATTGAGTTGTTCACGGATGCCATCAAGCTGAATCCCCGCTTGGCCATTCTGTATGCCAAGAGAGCCAGGTGAGGATGCTAACCAAAAAGCGTGCCCTAGTGAATCATTTCTGCTCATTTATTTAAATAGAATTGCTTCTGTGGTGATCCCAAGGGTGTTATTGTTTGAAATGAATATGTTTTAATGTCATACTTATTTTTTAGTGTCTTCATCAAATTACAGAAGCCAAATGCTGCCATCCGAGACTGTGACAGAGCTATTGAAATAAATCCTGATTCAGCTCAGCCTTACAAGTGGCGAGGGAAAGCACACAGGTAAATAGTGGAATTTAATTATTTTCAGAACTCTTTAAATTTAAATCTGATGTTTTACTATGCTTTCTAGAAAAACCCAAAATAGCGTAAGGCTTTAATTTCCAAGTAATATGTGCTCAATGTGGAAGAATTCACAGAGAGGATAATATACGGAACAAATAAGAAAGTAAAAATTCTTTTCACTCTTGTCATTCAAAGAAAACCACTGTTAACAGTTTTTAACCATATATAGTCAAATTTAAGGATTTTTCTCAAAAGTATTTCTAAGAAAAGAGAGTGGCCTTATGTCAGTGTCCTTGCAAATTTTGTCTTGTTTTCAGACTTTCTCTTTGTAACTTAACATTAAACAACCAACATTTTATAGAAGAAGGAATTCACTAGCCTCAAACTACTTCAGTCACTGCTGAGTCACCTGAAAAATCAGAAAAAGGGGAAAATATAGAGATGAATTTAACCCTGATTAGTAATCATTCCTGGAAGCCAAACTTAATATTATACAAATGAGTATTTGTGGTTTGTGGATGAAATGTCCAGGGACATTTACATATTAACGTGGATTCAAAAAGTGCTCTACTTCAAGTGTGGATGGAGGTGAAGCTGGATATGTTTGGGACAGCTGTATTAGGTGACTCAAAAAAGTAGCTCTAGTGATTATGAAGACACATGTCAAAGATATAGGTAAAAGGTTGAAATAAAATTTATTAATCCTCTGAAAGCTCACGCATTACTGTTGATTCTCTTGAGACCCTAGTAGGCGTTGGGCATTTCTTTGCCTTCTGGTACAAGACAGCATGAGCTCATCTTGTACTTTGCTTGTCCCAGACTTAGAATAAACTGTTTCTCAAGAAACCGTGGTTCATTTTAGTGGGGATTATATTTATAGAAACTAAAGTTTGGCTACTAGGTGTGTTCCTTGCTTCCTGGATATCATTACTTTGGTCATTTCAATGTCAGTTAGAAAAAACATGTTAAAAATAATGATTTTTAGTAAAAAAGTTATCAAATTTTGAGTTTATACTGATATTTTCCATTAAAACTCAACATTAAATATTTTCCCTTTTATTTTGTATTTTTGACACTATTCTCCTAGATCCAAAATCTTTGTCCCTCTTTACTTACTTGTGTTATCTTGTGATATACATAAAATTGTTTCAGAATCGTGCCTTAAAAATAATATGTCTTCTAAGTAAAGTTCGAAGTTCTTTTTGCAGTTCTTATCCTTAGAATATATTCCATTTAAGATACACAGTTACAATACTGTTTTAAAAGTTACTTGAGGGCCGGCCCCGTGGCTTAGCGGTTGGGTGTGCGCACTCCGCTGCTGGCAGCCCGGGTTCGGATCCTGGGCGCACACTGACGCACAGCTTCTCCCGCCATGCTGAGGCCGGGTCCCACATACAGCAACTAGAAGGATGTGCAACTATGACATACAACTGTCTACTGGGGCTTTGGGGATAAAAAGGAGGAGGATTGGCAGTGGATGTTAGCTCAGAGCCAGTCTTCCTCAGCAAAAAGAGGAGGATTAGCATGGATGTTAGCTCAGGGCTGATCTTCCTCACAAAAAAAAAAAACAAAAAAAAAAATAAAAGTTACTTGAATTAATTTTTTCTGTATGGTTTATGTTGTCAATGTGATAAAAAATTAGCCTCTTTTTATTTCTGTGTCATTCAGGTTTAGAGTTTGCTTTATTTCCATCCTTGCTGATTAAATTGTCTTCTTTGAGTATGTAAACATTGGCAGGTTTAAAAGAGCCAAAACCGAGTTAACAGGCATACCCAGAGAAGTCTCATTTCCATTACTATCCCCTCTACTCCATTCTAAGCTACCTTCACCAACCTTTAATTTCTAATTTATCTTTTCTCTCCTTTTTCAATAAAATGTGCACACGTATTGTTTTCTATGTTGTAGAAGGTAGCGTGCTAAATATACATCGTGTTAACCCTGTTTTTGATGAGTTGAAAGCTGTGGCGCTACATAATTTTTTTTGATTTCATGATATTATGAGTTAAGAAAGGTTTTTTTTTTTTAAGTTTTTAAACATTTTTTAGTAGAGCAGCTTTACAGTTACCATAAAGGAAATTTAAATTCCCTCAAATTTTCCTAGGGTAGAACATAGTAATTGAATTAGTTCATGAAAGTTTATAGTTCAGTATTTAATTTAAAGCTCTTCTGTAACAATCCTTTTTTATAATAAGGAAGAAAGACTCCATGCCACATGCCACAAAAGTGAATATGTATGAAAGGCTCCTAAAATGAATTTAAATCTGTTTTAGACTTCTGGGCCACTGGGAAGAAGCTGCCCACGATCTTGCTCTTGCCTGTAAACTGGATTATGATGAAGATGCTAGCGCAATGCTAAAGGAAGTTCAACCGAGGGTATGTTCAAGCAGAGAAAGGGAAAGTCATTACTGTTACACTCTGTGGCTCTAGTATGGAGCCCCGGCAGTAACTTACCTGGAAAACAGATGTACAGAAACAAACATTTGGAAGTTATAATCTGTAATCACTGAAGTTTGTGCTCAACGCAGGATATCGCATTAGGTTTTCATACTTTCATTTCTCATGCTGTATTATAGCAAGCTCTATTAACTTTGTTTGCAAGCTTAGAGTAGAATTATAACCAGAATGTTAGAAATGGAAAAGGTGGCATCAAGTTTACAGCAAGGAAAGAAATAGAAAATTTATAAAATGTGACCCAAGATTGAGTCTGGTCTGTCCTTATATATCGTAGCTGTATACAGCCACTGTATAAAGCATGAAGGCCCATGGAAGTAAAAAGTTTCAACCTTTTTAAAATGTTACTATTGAATCCAAAAGCTAGAATATTCTGTTTTAAGATAATTTCTATCTGAAATTGTTAGTTTAAATGATTTTAATGCATTTACATGGTAAACCCTTCAGCTTTGTGGAAAGTTTCACTACCAAGAATTTATTCCCAAAGATTTTAAGATGGTGGAAATTTTATTGAATTTCACTTATCTACTATCAGAGACTATTTGATTTCTTTTTTTATTCTCATAACTGGGCTAACTCAGCAAGGTTATTTTATGAGATATTCTAGAAAAAAATTTAAAATACTCATAAACAAGCTAAAGTAATGGTTGAATATGAGTCTTTTATGTTTACTTTATTCTCTGAATAAATAATAGTTTCCAGATATTTGGCACAGAATGTGTACCAGTGCCTGGTACATATATTTTCTTTCTTAATCCTTATAGCAGTTCTGTAAGACTTAGATATTTCTCTTCCCTCACCCCTTTATTGTATGGTAGACTGTGGCAAATAAGTGATATGTGTGTTCCAAATCTCTGCCTTCCCATAGCAGATATCAGGCAAGAATTGTCATGCAATTTGAAACCTAATTGTCATACTTGCACTAGTTAATTGTTTGAGATTTATAACACTTCTCATTTCAAATTCCAGTCTCTTTCCTATGTTTCACAGTGGGCTTGTTAAAGCCTGGGTTGTGTCAGGTCTTCTATAAGGTAAATCTAACTGTCATAATTCAGAACTATGTGTTGAATTGAACACCTCTCCACAAAGACAAGTAATTCTTTAATAAAACTGTTGATTTGTGTTGACTTTATTCAGCTTTTAGAGAGAACATTTTTCTGTGGTTCTTTTTTCCCTAGGCCCAGAAAATTGCAGAACATCGGAGAAAGTATGAGCGAAAACGTGAAGAGCGAGAGATCAAAGAAAGAATGGAAAGGGTTAAGAAGGCTCGGGAAGAACATGAGAGAGCCCAGAGGGTAAGGTTTCCATAGCTAAACCATTAAAGGGGGAAATACAGTAGATTAGAGTTTTTAGGATATCTTTCTAATTCCTGGCTCTTATTTAATGCTGGCTGCAGTTCTGTTAGGATAATGGTACTACTTAAAGGGAGTTTTCCTTCCCTTTGTTACCTTTAATTTGTGGGCTATTTTTAGTCTTTAAATTCTTAAGTGAGCTTATATTTCACCAAGTTAGAATATTCTTGTGTCCTCCTAAAATCAGGAATTTTTCCCAATTGAGTAATTAAAACTTGGCAGTATTATTTGTTTTCTTGAGGATGCTTGCCCTGATTTGTTGTTTTATGATTCCTCCTGTTCCAGCAGTGGATTCATAGCTATTTAAAATTGATTCTAGCTATTTTTTATTTTTAATTACAAAGTCATATTATATGGAAATTAGGAAAAAAGTTATCCATAATTCATTCACAATATTGTTGCTTCTGTTCTTAAGGTTTCTCCTAGTTTTTTTCTGTATTAGCTTTTTGCATTGATGCTATCAATTTTCATCTGCTTATTTCCAACACTGTTGAATTAAAGGACATAAAGCTGTATTATAATTATATAACATTACATCCTAATTTTTTTGTCATTTTGTTGTTGTTTTTTTTGGTGAGGAAAATTAGCCCTGAGCTAATACCTGTTTCTAGTCCTCCTCTTTTTGCGAAGGAAGATTGGCCCTGGGCTAACATCCATGCCCATGTTTCTCTATTTTATTTGAGCCACCTGCCACAGCATAGCTTGATAAGCAGTGCGTAGGTCTGCGCCAGGATCCAAACCTGTGAACCCCTGGCCGCTGAAGCGGAGCTCGAGAACTTAACCACTACACCATGGGGCTGGCCCCTGTTGTTTAATATTTTTAAGCATCATGCTTGACTTTTAGGATTATAGTTTATAATCTTCAAAAGTAATTTTTACATTTATATATCTCCTTGATGACTTTATAACTGGTTGTGAGAGAAATTTATATTTTCTTTAATTTTATCTTTAAGAGAACAAAAATCAGTAAATCTTCACTTGTATTTGTTGTTGAATTATGTAGGGAGAGTAAGGAAAAGAGGAACCTGGGAAACAAAAGTCCTAGCAGTCTTAGTAATCTACCATGTGTTTTCATTTGAGAGTTTTAAAAACAGTAAGAATTTCCAGTTTTCATAAGCATGGACAAACATATCAGTACTCTAAATTGCTTTCCAGGTTTTTTTTTTCTCCCCCAAGTAGAAACAAAATGCTACTTGAAATTATTACCAAAAGTAATGCTCATTGAGAATCCAGTTGGAAATTATTTGGGGTTGGGGTGGGATGGGGTATATCCTTTAGTCCAGTATTGCCATTTGAAACTTGTCATTCTTCTAAGTCCTCTAACTAGCTTATTTTTACAGTTTTTTCCTGGTTGTGCATGGGTAGGGGTGGACAGCAGATTCTCCCCACCCCCATTATATAATTTATTTCTTCTTTGTATTAAAGGAGGAAGAAGCCAGACGACAATCAGGAGCTCAGTATGGCTCTTTTCCAGGTATTTTTAAAGAAAAATTAAAACTATTAGTATTGTTAATAATTGGATAATATTCTGATTTGGAGGCTCAGATATGTCTATTATATTTGGTACCATTAGTCCCTGGAACACTGAAGAGTCTTTAGAATGTTATCTTCTAGAAGGTTTCATTTTCATTAAAAATTTTATGTTAGTGGAAATACAGTATGTTAGTTTCCTCACACTTTGAGCAGTATAGTTTTTAAAAATAGCTAACATATATTGAGGCCTGAGCATTGTACTTTATTAAAAGACTATAAGTAAGAATTGATTATGATATATTCTAAGTATTTCTAAATTGCCATAATCGAATTTTATTCTGTTATACATTGATATTCATGAGATACTAGGTGAAAGCACTGTATGGAGTTAGCAGAAAAAAATGTTTTGAGTCCAGTGTAAAAATAATATACACTTCTCCTTTTCTTGCAAATGTCAAATGATCAGAAATTATTAGTGAGGCAAAGCCTTGAATGATAGCAGAGGCCTATATGATATAGGTAGAAGAACAATTAAAAAGGTACTCAGAATAATTTTTGAATACTTCCTGAGTGAGGCAGTGTGAAATTTATATAAAGATCAGGAGGAGGGCCGGCCCCGTGGCTTAGCGGTTAAGTACGCTTGCTCTGCTACTGGTGGCCCGGGTTCGCATCCCGGGCGCCCACCAACACACTGCTTCTCTGGCCATGCTGAGGCCGCGTCCCACATACAGCAACTAGAAGGATGTGCAGCTATGACATACAACTATCTGCTGGGGCTTTGGGGGAAAAAAATAAATAAAAATAAAAAATTATAAAAAAGATCAGGAGGAGATTTTTTTTAAAGTTTGTAATTCTAATGGGGAATCGGCTGCCTCCAGCTGTTTAATAGTAACCAGATTTCTCTTAAAGGAAGGTTTATAGAGGCAACTACACACCAGTTAGGCTTATATGCCACCGGGTGGAACTTCACTTACATGGTCAGAGGCTAGAAAAGGTAAAGGTACCCTCTATTCTGAGAGGTCAAGCAAGTGCCAAGCAACTAAAACAAAAAGAAGAACATATATTGATTGGGGATGACTTGCTGTTTGAAGAAAAAGGAAGAAAATAAATTTTAGCTCATAGCTTACTTCCTGTTTAAAGAATCTTGGGGCTGGCCTGGTGGCGTAGCAGTTAAGTTCATGCACTCTGCTTTGGCGGCCTGGGGTTCACAGGTTCAGATCCCCGGCGCAGACTGAGGCATTGCTTGTCAAGCCATGCTGTGGCGCTGTCCCATATAAAGTAGAGGAAGATGGGCACGGATGTTAGCCCAGGGCCACTCTTCCTCTGCAAAAAGAGAATTGGCAATGGATGTTAGCTCAAGGCTAATCTTCCTCACAAAATAATCTTACGTCGGGTACCTTTGTTTTAGAAAATGACCACCAATGTGGACTAGAACTAGAGATAATCTTTTGTTATATGGATTTTATTATCTAGATTTAACAAGCAGACTGGTTAACTGTCGTTGCCTTGCACCAGTAATCTTTTCGTGGGTAGAGGCTAGGTTTTCAAAGCCAGTAGGGGCAGCAAAAGAAGCTAGTTGTTGCTTTCAGAGCCCCTTAGATCTCCTTATCTGTGATTGTTATTTATTTATCGGCATGTTTAAATTGTTGAGCCAGGTGGAAATGACTTTGTTATCATCTTTGTTTCTTTTTTATGAGGGCTTTACTTGTAGAAACTCTTAATCTGTAGAACACATTAATGTTACCTGTATTTCCCTTTAGGATGTCCCTACATTGGCTAGTTGTGATTTCAGAATATCTCCAGTGGACATAAAGGTTTATGGTACTGAAAAACTGAGTAGCAAATAATTCAGGTTTATAATCTAAAAAGATACTGGGAGAATTAAATCATTTTTGTTAGAGCATTGTTCTCAGTGCAAAGAAGAAACACGAGGAGTGCTTGTTAAAAATGCAGATTTTCAGTTTCACTTTCAGAAATTTTTATTCTGTCTGGAGTGAAGATAAAAATCCACAGCTTTTTATAACAAGCATTTCATGTAGTTCTTGAAGAAAAAGCTGCTTTAGAGGACTGTGGTTTTAAAAAGAAGAAAAACATGAATTAACTTAAGTTGAAACAAATAATATTAAAGAATGAGAAGATAAGATATAAGATGACTTATTAGACTTTATAATTTTGTAATTCCAAGGGACTGTTAGCTTTCTCTTTATTTTAAGGTAAGATTAGTTTTCTTAACAGTTTTATTACTAGGGAAAAATGAATCCAGAAAGTAGCAAAGTGTGATTTACAGCCTTAGTTTTTAAGAGAAAATTTGAAGGTAAAAATTATCTTCTTACTTCCAGTTAGAATGGTCAGACTACTTTGGGTTTAGTAACACCCTTGTTCTTGGTGCATGCACGTGTGAGTGTGTGTGTTATTTTAATCCGGAAGGAAATAGTATACTGTCAAACTACTTGGGAATATGGTTGGTGTCTGTACGTTCTTTCATTTATTCTTGCAGGTGGCTTTCCTGGGGGAATGCCTGGTAATTTTCCTGGAGGAATGCCTGGAATGGGAGGGGGCATGCCTGGAATGGCAGGGATGCCTGGGCTCAATGAAATTCTTAGTGATCCAGAGGTTCTTGCAGCCATGCAGGTAAGACTTGGAAGAACATGGACTTTATATCACTAAGGCATTTCTTTCATAAGTCTGTGTGGAGACAGAGGTTACTCTGTTAGCATGTTTTATTGATCTGAATTACCAAATAGCTAATTATGCAGTTGTGACATTCATGTTCTTTTTTCAGAATGAGTAGCTTAAGTTTTTAAAAATTTGTTTATAGGATATCCTCTGTAATAGTTGGTAATTATATCCAATTGTCCTTTTCTTTGTATCAAAATTGTATATGCTGGGGCTGGCCTGGTGGCACAAGCAGTTAAGTGCGCGCGCACTGCTGCGGCAGCCCGGGGTTCGCTGGTTCGGATCCTGGGTGTGCACCAACGCACCGCTTGTTAAGCCATGCTGTGGTGGCGTCCCATATAAAGTAGAGGAAGATGGTCACGGATGTTAGCTCAGGGCCAGTCTTCCTCAAGAAAAAAGGGAAAGATTGGCATCGGATGTTAGCTCAGGGCTAGTCCCCCCACAGAAAAAAAAAAAAAAAATTGTATATGCTTTTTTTCATTATCTAGTTAAAGTGATATAATTGAGTTTGACTTTGAAGTACACATTAATAATATTTATACTTCAGGGACTTGTCCAAACCCTAGTTAACTTGGCCATGACAAAATTATAGGTCTAAATAAAGATATGATTTAAGATGATAAACTTGTTGACCCATAGAACACTTTTAAATACTAAAAAACACCTTTCTTTGCAGGATCCAGAAGTCATGGCGGCCTTCCAGGATGTGGCCCAGAACCCGGCAAATATGTCAAAATATCAGAGCAACCCAAAGGTTATGAATCTCATCAGCAAATTATCAGCCAAATTTGGAGGTCAAGCATAATGCCCTTCTGACAAATAAAGCCCTTGCTGAAGGAAAAGCAACTTAGATCACCTAATGGATGTCGCAATAATACAAACCAGTGTACCTCTGACCTTCTTGTGAAGAAAGCTGGGGTGCTTTGAAGATAATCCCTACCCCTCTGCCCCAAATGCAGCTGAAACATTTTAAAGTGGTTTGCCATTAGGGTATTCATTCAGATAATGTTTTCCTACTAGGAATTACAAACTTTAAACACTTTTTAAATCTTAAAAATATTTAAAAACAAATTAAAAGGGTGTGTTAAATCTCTACATTTTTCTTTACTAATCATTTTGTTTTTTTCCTTTGAGTTAATTGGGCAAGAAAAATACTTCAGTATGGAAGATTTATTGCTCAGTTTGAATGAAATAAAGGTTTATCAGCAGAAGGCAAATATAACATTTAAGTAGATAAAGTTTGAGTTGGATATATATGGTTAGTGAGGCATTTTGATTTGTCCTTTTAAATGCTTTATTTTTTAAAAAATGATTTATTTCGATAAAACTATTGGGACCACCAGTATTGCAGTAGAACCTGGGTAGGGACTGGAAGTACTTGGCAGGATAGCCACAGTCTTACTACATTTTATATAACATGTGCCCTTGTGCAGATGCATTTAAATCTTACACTGTGGTGAAGGGATGATTTTTATAATGCTGCAGTAGAGTTGGGTTACTTAGTTGTGTTCTTGTCTGACATATAAAATAAATGTTTCATATTATTTCCACATGGGGGAAATAAGGGAATACTTTTCTTTTTATATTTCTATGTTTAAAATTATTTTTCCTCGTCAGAAAATGCCCAACTCTTTGTCTGCTTTCTACTTGTTTTCACATTTTTTTCCCCTTACTCTTCTTGGGCTAAAGCTAGTCCTTTTTCACTAGCATTACTGCTATCACTCACAGCATAATTGTGCAAGCATATTTAATGCTGGGTTTAATTTAATATGTAATACATATAGTGACTATGTAGGGTAATACCCGTAACAGCTGTAGTTTCTTACTTGGCCAAGTGATTTTGTATTTAAATGTTAGATTTCCACTTCAATGAAATCTTATATCAACAGATGTTGGAAGGAGGGACTCCTTTGGGTGTTTGGTCTTCTACTTAGGAAATACTGTTGCAGTTAGAGTTTATCTTGAGGTATTCATCTTTCTATTTTGGAGAGGATGAGGTTTGAATTATACATAGAGGGGAACCTAACTTCTTGATCCAGCATAAATTATAAAATTGATGTGATCCATGGTTGTTCTTCATTGTGGAGTTGTTGGCATTGTGCAAGATTCATTGTTCTCCTATTCAGCTCTTAAATACTGCAACCATAGCTCCACCTCTCCTTTTTCTCTTTCCCTCTCCTCCAAGGATAAAGAAAATGATAAATTTTCTGTTATACATCCAATTCTTATATTAAATAAGACTAAGTCCAGGCTCTGTACCAAGAATTGCTAGGTTTCTACCTATCTTTCAATTTAAAGTGCTAGCGTTTAGAAGCAGTTTCAAGGGATGAGACCCTCTATGCTTATTTGAAGAATCAGTGGTAGGAGCTGTGAAATATATTCCATGGAATACATTTCTGAAATAGCACATTTCTGAAATCATAAGTTGATTCAGGTTCTAACCCTTTGTTGTACACAAGCAGATAGAAATGCCTCTGTTATATAAGTGAGAAAAAGCTGTATGCTAATTGAGCATGCTTTTTAAGCCCTTTAGAAATACTCAGCATATAAACTTGTGTTTGAGCTTGCCGGTGTTCTTTTTGTTAATGTGTGTTCTCTTTTCTCAAAATTTCCACTGTGTGCTGTGAATAACTCAAGAAGACCAGTTGCTTCTGGATTCCTCATTTGATTTACTCAACTATACGTTACCTAAGTACATTCTAACATTGCAATATTACCATAAGTGGGTAAAAGTAAAATTGGTCTTTTGAAAATGTGTCCTATGCTTTTAGACTCTTAACTTCCACAAATACGAAATACATTCTCCATTTTTCATAGAAACTCAATATCATTTCTAAACTAGAAATGTTCTTTTCATGGGCTAATAATGCTATAAGAAGGGAAAAGTAAAGGAGATTTTTTTTCCTGCTCAAAAGTATAAAGTTATTGGATAGTTCTAGCTACGTTAAAAATAAACTTATGGTCGAACTGGATATTGACTCTCCCCCTCCTTGGCCCCCTTTTTTCCAGCACATGTTCTATTTTATGTTTCTAGTGTTCATCTTAAGTTATTTACTGAGCATAGTAGGCTTAAGATTATAAAGTACTATTAACAAAGACCCCTAAAAATACATTCGACTAAGTAAAACAGCTTTACTTTTCTTTCAGGTAGCAGTCCAGAGGTAAGCAGTTCTGCCATACTCAAAAGGTAGCTTCCGTTTCTGGGTCCAAAAGTGCTTGCTCTGGTGCTCATCTTCTAGCCTGAGGAAAAAGGAGAGGGTGCCAGGGAAGCATATACTGAGATCTTGAGGCTAATACATGGAATTAACATTTTATTACTTCTCCTCATATCCCATTGGTCAGCTTTTTTTTTTTTTTTTGTCTTGTGACCATATTTAGCTGCAAGGAAAGCTAGAAAATAATAGTCCAAAGCTGTGTGGTCACATGTCCAACAAAAAAATTACTACAACAGAAGAAATGGGAAAAAGACCTGGGATAACAACTAGCAGTCTGTCACACTAGGAAATACTGGCCTAATGGGACAAGGGAGAAACAACTAAATTTTAGAGATTTGCTAATATCTAAAATCAATGCACTAGGGCCGGCTCCGTGGCTTGGCGGTTAAGTGCGCGCGCTCTGATGCTGGCGGCCCGGGTTCGGATCCCGGGCGCGCCCCGAGGCACCACATCTCCGTCCAACCCGAGGCCGAGTCCCGCGTACAGCAACTAGAAGGATGTGAACCTACGACATACAACTATCTACTGGGGCTTTGGGGGAAAAAATGAATAAATAAAATCTTAAAATCAATGCACCCAAGTAGACACATGTATCAGGTAAGTAGTACTTACTGTATGTCAACTACTTTGTAATCAGTTTGCAAGTATTGACTCTGATGATGAGCGTAGGAGTAAGTACTCTTATCCCCATTTTATATAGATGAGGAAACTGAAGGACTACAAGTAAATAGCCCAGGATAACACTCCTGATTGTATGTGGAGCTGGGGTTCTCACCAGGCTTATGGCTTCAGAAATCTTCCTCCTTAATTCTATGCTCTGCTCCCCCTCTCTGTACAAGGTTGCTTCTTGCAGAATTGTTCATTACTTCAAGAAATTGAAAACAACCAAAATGTGCATTTGAAGGGGATTGGTTAAATAAGGAATATCACACATCCTTTGGGTGTGCTCATGTGCATATCCAATGGGTTTCTCCTGATAAGAAGGGACCCAGCATAATTAAAGTGCTTGGCCCACTTGTGACAGGCCCAATGACAGGGACAAGAAAAGAACTAGTTTTAAAAATTATGGATGGGCTGGCCCTGTGGCTTGGTGGTTAAGTGCGCGCGCTGCAATGCTGGCGGCCCGGGTTCGGATCCCGGGTGCGCATCGAGGCACCACTTCTCTGTCCATCCTGAGGCCGAGTCCCACATACAGCAACTAGAAGGGTGTGCAGCTATGACATGCAACTATCTACTGGGGCTTTGGGGGCAAAAAATAAAATAAATAAAATCTTTAAAAATTATGGTAGTTTTGGGGCCGGCCTGGTGGCACAAGTGGTTAAGTGTGCGTGCTCCGCTGCAGCAGCCCGGGTTTTTCTGGTTCGGATCCCGGGCGTGCACCCACGCACTGTTTGGCAAGCCATGCTGTGGCGGCATCCCACATAAAGTGGAGGAAGATGGGCGTGAATGTTAGCCCAGGGCCAGTCTTCCTCAGCAAAAAAAGAGGAGGATTGGCAGATGTTAGCACCGGGCTGATCTCACACACACACAAAAAATATGGTAATTTTATTTTATATTTATTTTTGTGTGTGTGAGGAAGATCAGCCTTGAGCTAACATCCATGTCAATCCTCCTCTTGCTGAGGAAGACTGGCCCTGAGCTAACATCCATGCACGTCTTCCTCCACTTTGTGTGGGATGCCACTAGAGCATGGCCTGACAAGTGGTGTGTCAGTGTGCGCTCGGGATCCAAACCCGGGCCACCAGCAGCGGAGCGCACACACTTGACCGCTACGCCACCGGGCTGCCCCCATGGTACAGTAATTGTAATCTAGTTCAATCTTTACAACCAATATAGCATACTTAATAGAGCACATACAGTTTGGGGAGGAAAATATCCTAAAGTAAACAGGCAACAAATATAGATGATTAACAGTAGCTGTTAAGCTTTAAAAATGGCCAACTTTGAGTATGGCATGTCAAGTTGGCAGAAGTTTTAAGTATCTTAGCAATTATTCAGGGAGATCTTTTGTGTAGTGCTGGTGGGAGTGTAAATTCACAATTTTCTATGAAGTTGTCTGACAATAAACTAAAAATTCTGACATTCTTTTTAGGTGAAATACTAATTTTAAAATTGTGGATTCTAAGGTGGTGCCAGAATAGCAAGGAGGTGAATAGAAATAGCATAAACACATGTATGGTGCTCTGGAAATCTAGGTATCTAGGTAATTAGGATGTTCTTAAGTACTTCAGTCATCCAGGTGACTAGGACATTTTCAGGTGGCAGTTTAACTTAAGCATAAGTATGCCAGTATAGAAGCAGCATACATGAAATGATCAGTTCTGGCTAGGTTCCTTTAACTCATTTTGTATTGATGGCTTGGGTGTAAACAGAATGATGCTGAATCTTATATTGTTTGCATAGTGTGGGGGACTTGGTGCTTTTATATAATTGAGGGAGCCCTCTAAGGAAAGTATGTAATTATGAATACTAAATTAGATGTAAAAGTGTGTAGAACAAAAAGAAGCAAAAAAGTTACGATTGTTAAAAATTGGAAATAGGGGGCTGGCCTGGTGGCGTAGTGGTTGAGTTTGGTGTGCTCTGCTTTGACGGCCGGAGTTGACAGGTTCTGATCCCGGATGCGCACCTACGCTCGTCAAGCCATGCTGTGATGACGACCCACATGCAAAATAGAGGACAACTGGCACAGATGTTAACTTAGAGCCAATCTTCCTCATGCAAAAAGAGGAAAATTGGCAACAAATGTTGGCTCAGGGCCAATCATCCTCACCCCCTCCCCCAAAAAAATTGGAGATGAGCATTACAACTATGATTTTTAAAAATTGGAAATAAACATCATAACTACAGAAATAGTTCCATTTACTAAGTGATGTGCATGTGTAATTGCTACCTTTTTCACTGCATACTCTGATTATATGACAACTTGGTAGTGTTTTCAGTAGAATAGAAAGATAATTCCATGTTGATTAAAATATTTTTTGAGAAGTGGGATGCAAAAGAATTCATAGGGATGGACATGCTATCTGCTCTGGGTTCGTGCCCTACAATGGGAATTCTGATAAATTCTATTGTGTTCAATTACCATCATAAAGGGAGAGTATTTGTCAAGTGTTTGTAAATCTGTGTGCTACATAATCCAGTACATTCTTGACAGGAGAGAGCTTCCACTTTGATTAGGGGTCAATGAGAACTGAGTCCTCTGCTTAAATTTTACAATGGACCAGCTCTGTCTCTCCAGTGCCGGAATCCTATCTTCATTTGAGTTTTGGACCTGCGCCTTTATGTAATGACCCTAGGGAGTGGTTGGAGTATTCCTGGAAGCCATTCTTATAACAGAACGTCTAGCGGTAACTTAACCATACATATAAATAGATAGCACTAAATCCAGCTGTGTCCCCAACTCACCTTTCAGTTAGCTCGTGGTCACTAGCATCACCCTAAATGAAGGGGAGTTTAAGTGGAAAGAGATCTTAATGGCGATTAAAATATTTTCTGCCAATTTTGTGAAAACATGACTAGGTGAACACTGTGAGGGCCTTCTCCTGGGGAGTAAATGTGATAATGGGCATAAAGCACTGAGTCTGGCATTAAGTACTCAAGAACTATCAGCGAAGGTATTATAAAAGTAAACTTCTTGGTACTGAAAGTGGCAGAGACACGTGACAATGGTGCCCTAGTAAAGAAGTTGGAGTCCTGAAACAACGTCTCACAATATGACCTAGGTTAGAGGTGGATGTGGTTTCTCTAGTTTTGTGTAATTTGGTTCTTCACTTTACAACCTGGAGGAAAAACTTCTTCAGTGTTTTATAAAGTACGTGTACATAAGTTAGCTTTTGTAATCCTTACAGCAAGTGGAGGTGTTAGTATTAACACTGTCGTTTCACAAAGGAGGAAACCAAAAGCGGTTAAGTGACTCCCTGTTGCCAACGAGTATGTTCCCACCTGCATCTGAGCGTTTTGATCTGAAGCTCAAGTTGTCTCCCCACCACAGCCCAGGGTTGTTCAAATACTAGCGAGAGAACATACGAGAGAAGTCTCAGAGAAACAGGAAACCTTGAGTCCTGCATCTTGCCTGTCACCAGCTTGTCAGGTGAAGGAGGGAAATAGAGAAAAAGGAGGCCATCTAGGCTTTCCGCATTCCCCAGTGCTTTGGGAGTAGGTGTGCAGCGCGAGTGGCCAGGTCGCGGAACGCGAGAGAACTCCCGTCAGACTCAGGAGGCGGGCGCCGGATTGCAGGCTGTTGGACCGCTCCACGGCCGCGAGGCCCCGCCCGCACTCGCCCCTGGGGCCAACCAGAGCCAAGGGGCGTTCCCAGGCTCTCCGCCCCTCTTCCGGTCCCGGCTGACCCTGGCCCGGAGACCCGGCGACTTGCGACCCGGAAGTGGTTGCTCTGGAGGAGGCGGGCCTCAGAGGTGGAGCTTGTGACGGCCGTCCCGTGGCCTACGGCGCTTTTTTTACTCGCTGGCCTGGCTGTGGGTCCTGTGGGAAGAGTGTGGTTGGGTCTGCGGCGCACCGCACCGATGGCTTCCGTGCTGTCCTACGAAAGCCTCGTCCACGCCGTGGCCGGAGCCGTGGTGAGGCGGGGTCTGTCACGCCCGGGCTACTGCGGGGTGTGGGGCTTCTCCGGGGCGGGTCCCGGGTATGGCTGGGGGATGGGGATGAGAGGGGGATCTTGCGGGTTGGTGTCTCCTGTCATGATTGTGGACGGAGAAGAATGGGGCGTAGGCGAGAAGTTGCTGGAAGAATTTGTGGTGAGGGCCGACGCACCCTCCGCTCCTGGCTGCCGCTCTGGCCTCTTCGAGAACATCTGGGGTGTAGTCTGCGGTGGTCCCACATACCCAACAGGGAGTCGGGAAGAAGAGAGTTACTGTTTTCTTTGCCTTCTGAAACTTAAATGCCGGTCATACCCCTACCCCGCCCCCACCGCCTTCAGAAACTTTGCCTCCCTGGGCCTGAGGAAAACCTAGGGGTGAAGCTCTTTTGCTTAATCACATGCTTAACTACAGTCTACTTTCACACACTTGTGTAAGTGGGAGTACCTAATAGGATATCTCTGGCCAATATTATTTTTTAATCAAGATCTGAGTTGCTGTCTACACAGGTGCGGTTTGCTTGAGTTGTGTGCTTGGTTCTTGGGCTTCTGGATATCTCAGTTCCATTTGACACCCCTCTCTTTTCTTTGAAACTTTCCACTCTTGGCTTGGGTGTCTTCCTCTCCTGGTTCTCCTCTTCTCTCTTGGACTGCCCTTTCTCGTACTCTTCTCTGTTAGCATGCACCTTTAGCAGTTGCAATCACTATGACTTCAGAGGAATACCATGAGTCCGCTCCTTTTAGCCCCCCAAAACTTCACGGAGAGCTCGTGGTCTGTGCAGACTAATCGGGGTTGAACCCTAACTCCATCGTTTGTTAGATAGGTGGCCTGTAAACCTCACTTTCCTAATCTGTCAAGTGGCGCTATCAATACCTACCTCACAGAGTTGTTATGCGAGTTAGGTGACACAAGAGTTCATGGAAGTGCCATTCAGGAGTCTTGGTTCCTTCAATTGAACCGGGAGAGCCTTTCAGCTAGTGTAAAGGTGCTGAGAGGGAATCCTGCTTGACGTGCTCTAGGATGGGCATGGAGGCCTGTGTGTCTGGAGTGGAGGCAACAGTGTTGCAGGGGACCAAACTGTGTGAGACGTTAACTCTGAGTGGGAAAGAGAGCTAGCTGGCTGTTGGAGTTTTTGAGCGTGCAGCAACTTGCTGATTTTCATTTTAAACATGATCACCCTGGCTGGTCTGTTGAGAGTAGACTGTAAGGGAGCAAGGGTGGAAGCAGAGAGACTTATAGTCAGGGGGCTATTACATCGTCTCAGGGAAGAGATGATATGGCCTGGACCAGGATGGTAGCAGTGGAGGTGGTGAGAAGTGATCATTAACCTAGTATATTTTTGTAAGCTAGAGCCAGCAGGGTTTGATGGTGGATTGGCTATGGAGTGTAACAGAATGAGGGTTGGTTGACTCCCAAGAGTTTTTGGCTTGAGCATCTGGAAGGGTGATGTTCTCAGTTACTGCGTTGGTGAAGGCTGTTAAAGGAACAGGTTTGAGGGGAAAGATTAAGAGTTTGGTTTTGGTTTTGAGCTAGTTAAGTTTGAAATGCCTAAGAGTAGTCATGAGACCAGATGAGCTCACCAAGGAAATAAGTGTAGACTGAGAGAAAAGTGTGAAAGACTGAGCCTTGGAGCACACCAACATTAAGAGGTTGGGGTGGGCCGGCCCCGTGGCTTAGCGGTTAAGTGCGTGCGCTCTGCTGCTGGCGGCCCGGGTTCGGATCCTGGCTGCGCACCGACACACCGCTTCTCTGGTCATGCTGAGGCCGCGTCCCACATACAGCAACTAGAAGAATGTGCAGCTATGACATACAACTGTCTACTGGGCTTTGGGGGGAAAAAATAAATAAATAAAATCTTAAAAAAAAAAAAAAAAGAGGTTGGGGAAATGAGATAGCACCAGCATAGGAGACTAAGGAAGGGCCAGTAGGGTAGGAGGAAAACGAAGAGAATGTGGTGTTCTGAAAGTCACATAGAGAAGGATGTAGACCAACTGGGTCAGATGCTGCTGATGGGTCAAATAAGATGAGAACTGAGAATTAACCATTGGATTTATCACGTTGATAGACCTGTTCTGGTGGAATCGGTGGGGTGAATAGTTGGAGTGTATCTAGGAGAGAATGGGAAGATATAGAATGTTCTCCTTTCTTTCTCTCAATAAACGCCATTCATTCAGCACCTTTATTGCTTTCTATGTGCCATGTGCTGTTCTGGGCGCTAGAAATACAGTGGAGAACAAAGTCTTTTTCTTCATGAAGTTTGCATTCTAGTGGAGAGGTCAGACAATAATTGAGTAAACAAAAAAATAAATAATTTTAGAGAATGTTAAGTACTGTAAAAGAAATGAAGTAAGGGTTGGTAAACTTTTTCTGTAAGGAGGCAGATGGTAAATATTTTAGACTTTGTGTACAGTCTCTGGAGCAGCTACTCAACATTGTCATTGTGTGAAAGCAGTCATTGACAATGAGTAAATCAATGGGCAGAGCTGTGTTCCAAAAAAATCCTACTTACAAAAGCAGGCAGTGGATTGGATTTGGCTCTTGGGCCATAGTTTTCTGAGCCCCGCTGTAAGTGACTGGGGGTAGAGATGATATAGCACTACAGTCACGTGCTGCATAGCGACGGTTTTCCTCCAGGACTGACCACATATACAACAGTGGTCCCATAAGATTAATACCATATAACCTAGTTATGTAATAGGCTATACCATCTAAGTTTGTGTTAAGTACACTCTGATGTTTGCACAGCGACGAAATTGCCTAGTGATACATTTCTCAGAACTCATCCCCATTGTTAAATGACCCATGACTATTTTTTTTTTTTTTTTAAAGATTTTATTTATTTATTTTTTTCCCCCCAAAGCCCCAGTAGATAGTTGTGTGTCATAGCTGCACATCCTTCTAGTTGCTGTATGTGGGACGCGGCCTCAGCATGGCCAGAGAAGCAGCGCGTCGGTGCGAGCCCGGGATCCGAACCCGGGTCGCCAGCAGTGGAGCGCGCTCACTTAACCACCAAGCCACGGGGCCGGCCCTGACCCATGACTATTTAACCTACAAAGACATTTCTATTTTTTTCTCTTCTTATTGGCTGTTTTTCTCTTGTTAAAGTTCTCCTTGAAATTATTCACCCTGAATTTGCTATGGTTTTTCTTTTTCCCATAAACTATGTTAGATTATCTAATACTGTAGATATACTTTTGTGAAAATAATTTTTTTTCCATCGAGATAGTACTGTTCCTAGCACACATCTGGGTGAGAGGTTGCATTGTGTTTTGTTATTCTTTTGAACTATCATGCTGAAGAGTGGTTCTCAGAGTCTTTTTGCAAACTTCTGTATTAAAGTTAAACCACACAACATGGGCCCTACTTTGTTCTGGTTGCTACCAAAGGAAAAAAATTTCACACAAAAATGTCACTACAGTTGATGAGAAAAATGGCATTGTTTTTAATGGTATAGTATTGTGGTGATAGCTCATGTTTAATTAGATGTACTGAGCATGATGTTCAACCAAAGCTTTGAGATGGTCAATGAGAGTCAGCTTAACATAGTGGTTAAGAGCACTTGAGTGCCTCAGTGTTTTGGCTTGAGCCAGACAGCCTGGGTTGGAATCCTGGCTGTGCCCCTCACTAGCTTTGTGACTTATACTGGTATAAACTGCAAGGCTGCTTGGAGTAGTTGCTTCTGCTCCTCAAAGGATTGTTGGATCATTGTTTAAGATGTTGATTTACAACCTTTTTGAGTTGACATGTTTCATATTTGCTTATTCACTTCTTTGCAAATTCTTCACTTTCTCACATCAAGTGTGGTATTATGCATACACACACACACATTTTAAAAATTAAAATAAATTAATCATTTTGAGTGTTTTGTGGCACACCTTGGGATAATTGCAGATAATCTCAAGTATTTGAAAACCAGAATTGTACTGTTTCAGGAGAATGCTATATCTCCAGTTGATGACTATTATATGATACAATTAATGGCCTCATGTGTAAATAATTCTCAAGATTTTGGGTCTAATTAGATTTATATTTCTGGTTCTCATTAGATTAGCTTGAAAGATAGACTTTATTTGTAGAAATGTACATTTGTAATTAAGAGACTAGGCAAATTCTAGACTTTAACAGTCTAGAATTTGCAAAGTGAAATTAGTTGGAATTGCCTAGAGGGGTTTAGACACTGGAACAGACTTTGGAATTGTAATGCTAATAATTAATCAATAACTTTCAGCGAACTTCTTTTTTCTCTATTGTTTATTTTAAAATTTTTTGTTTTTTAATTTTGTAATGTTCTAAAAGAATTACACTGCACTGAATAAATGCTGACTATTAAAAAATTCATCATACACAAATATTAAAGAGCCCTCCTCGTTCCTCCTTCCACTCCACCTATTATTGATCTGTGACTCAGAGCCCAGGCACACCTATCCTTAGAACTTTGTGAGAAGCTTATTCAGAGTACTTTCCTCCAGTTGGTATCAGAAGAGAAAATTGGGCCCAACTGTCTGCCTCTGTAGCTCATACACTTAACATTACACTGGACTTTTTACCATATAGACTTAGTACCTTCCTTTTAGAAGTAGAAACCAAGTAGAGGAACTTGTCGACTTGCTGTACAAGGCCTTCTGGATACAAGGGTCAGTGAAAGAGTCCCTGTCCTCAGGAAGCTCTTCTTAAGTGTATAGTAGAGGTGTGGTCAAGGCCTGGTGGTACCAAGGAATAAGTGGTGGGCTGCACCTGTGAAGGTGATGGGAAGCCCCCAAGGTTTTGAAGAAGAGTAGGAGTTTGCTAGGCAAAATGAAATAGGAGGGTGATAGGAGACATTTAGACAGAACAAAAAGCATGTTCAAAGGCCCTAATGTGTAAATCAGCATTTGGGGAACTTCAGGTTAGTTCCGACAAAGCTGGTGTAAAAGATGGACAGTGAGGGGCCAGCCTGGTGGCATAGTGGTTAAGTTCACATGCTCTGTTTCGGGGGCCCAGGGTTTGCAGGTTCGGGTCCTGGGTGCGGACCTACACACCACTCATCAGGCCATGCTGTGGCAGCATCCCACATACAAAATAGAGGAAGATGCACACAGATGTTAGCTCAGGGCCAATCTTCCTCACCAAAAAAAAAAAAAAAAAGATGAGTAGAATTTGAAGTTGGAGAGTCTCATACAATATGCAAAGAAGTTTGAGTTAAAGTTTATCAGAAACAGGGCTGGCCCGGTGGCTTAGCGGTTAAGTGCGCGCGCTCTGCTACTGGCGGCCCAGGTTTGGATCCCGGGCGCACACCGATGCACCGCTTCTCTGGCCATGCTGAGGCCGTGTCCCACATACAGCAACTAGAAGGATGTGCAGCTATGACATACAACTATCTACGGGGGCTTTGGGGGAAAAATAAACTTTTTTTTTTTTTTTTAATTTATTTATCAGAAAAAGTGTTTGCCAAAATGTGGTTGTATTTTCCTCATTCTCTGTTTTCTCTGTGTTTATATACAAATAAGCATTTATAAATAGGTTTTTTTGTTTATATAACTGGTATCATAGAGTTTCATATCCTGGGTTTTTTGTGTTTTTTGGCGTATTCGTTTGTTTCAGAATATAAAGCATTTCCCCGTGTGTTATCAGTTAGGCTTCTCTGGTTGCAAGCGGACTTTGGGTGATTTGACAAAAAGGAATTTTACTGGCAGGCTCTTTGGGAGCTCCCAGGATCAGTGGGGAGGCTGAAAACTTGGAGTAGGAAGGAACCAAGCGGCTCCAGAAAGATTTCTGAAGCAGTCACCGGAGAGTGTCTGTTTGGCACCACCTCTGGAATCAGTGGATTCTGTCCTTACAGCATTCTGCTCAGGATTCAGAGTCTTGGGAGAGTTCCTACTAGCCATGCTCAAGGTTATGGGCCCACCTCTTGACTGTAACAGATGGGGAAAGGAAAGATCTGGCAGAAGGAGCCTTCAGGGGCTCTTCAGCTGTTGTAGTGAAGGGTAGGTACATGGATTTACCACCCTACCAAGATTGTACGCAGTGAGAAGAGGTAAAGAAAATCAGTCCGCCCTTAGAAAAAGGGAATGATGCTGTGTGGCTCAAAACATCAGATATGCACTATATCATGTCATTAAAAAGACTTCAAAAACCATTGTATTTTTTGTATAAAGTACTCTATCATAAGAGTATTCCATAATTTATTTATGGACATTTACATTGTTTCTAACTTTTCACTATGGGAAACATTTAGGGAGATGTAAATGTTAATGTGGCCTCCCACAACCCCGTTATGAAGAAACTCTGGGATTGCTTGGTTAAGTGACTTCCTTAATGTCACTCATTAGGGATTAAAAAATGAGTGATAGGTTAGAAATGAAAACTTGTATTTTCAGATTCAGTTTAGTTAACTCTGATTCTCATTTGTAAAATGTCAATAACCTCACAGGGTTTTGTGAATATTAATAAAATAACATAAGTAAAGCAGTTTTTATACTGTCTGAGACGTAATAGGGGCCCAGTAAATGGAAGCTATTAATCATTTTGTCCATGACTGTGTTTTCCAATTTTTTGTGCATCCTGACTTAAGTTAGTTAATTTAATGTTAGATTTAATAATAATAGTACTTAGAATTCCCTAACTTCTCAACCCTTTCTCACATCTGTTAACAACTTTGATAGGTAGGCGATATAACAAGTGGATGAAAGTATGGACTCTGAAACCAGACTGCCTGAGTTCAAATCCCAGCTGTGCCACTTATCATCTGGGTGACTTTGGGCATGTCTCTCAACCTCTCTTTGCCTCAGTTTCTTCATCTATAAAATGAGGAAAATAGTAGTACTCATTACCCACCAAAATATATCTTGATTTCTTAATTTTTTTTTTTTTTTTTGGTGAGGAAGATTAGCCCTGAGGTAACATCCGTGCCCATCTTCCTCTACTTTATATGTGGAACGCCTGCCACAGCATGGCTTGATAAGTGGTGCAAAGGTCTGTGCCCAGGATCTGAACCTGCAAGCCCCGGGCCACCTAAGCGGAGCGCACGAACTTAACCTCTATGCCACTGGGCTGGCCCCTAAACTTTTCTTTTTAAGGCTTAATTTTTTTAGAGCAGTTTTAGGTTCACAGCAAAATTAATCAGAAAGTACAGAGATTTCCCATATACCCCGTGCCCCCACACATGCATAGCCTCCCCCGTTATCAGCATCCCCCACCAGAGTGGTACATTTATTACCACTGATGAACCTACATTGACACATAATCACCCAAAGTCCATAGTTTATGTTAGGATTCACTCTTGGTGATGTACATTCTATGGGTTTGGACAAATGTATAATGACATGTATCCACCAGTATTGTATAGAGTATTTTCACTGCTCTAAAAATCCTCTGTGCCCTGCCTGTTCATCCTTCACCCTTCCTTAATGAATTTTTTAGCCATCAGGGTCGTTTTAGTTCAGTTCTCTTAATCTTAAAAGGTTTATGCAGAGTTTATTGAAATTATTTTTCTAACTTGATTTTGCTTCTTTATGCCTGTGTCAGAAAAAGATTAAAGGAAATTGTATTGTCATATATTCAATAGTCTATAACTTAATTTTTTTTTGAGGAGGAGGAGGAGGATTGTCCCTGAGCTAACATCTGTTGCCAATCTTCCTCTTTTTCTTTTTTATCCCCAAAGCCCCAGTACATAGTTGTATATCCTAGTTGTAGATCCTTCTAGTTCTTCTATGTGGGACACTGCCTCAGCGTGGCTTGATGAGCAGTGAGCAGGTCAGAGCCCAGGATCGAACCAGCGAACCCTGCGCTGCTGAAGCGGAACGTGCAAACTTAACTGCTACGCCACCGGGCCGGCCCCTGTGTCTTAATTTTTTTTTTTTTTTTTTTTTTTTTGTGAGGAGATCAGCCCTGTGCTAACATCCGCCAATCCTCCTCTTTTTTTGCCGAGGAAGACGGCCCTGGGCTAACATCCGTGCCCATCCTCCTCCACTTTATATGGGACGCCGCCACAGCATGGCTTGCCAAAGCAGTGCGTCGGTGCGCGCCCGGGATCCGAACCAGCGAACCCCGGGCCGCCGCAGCGGAGTGCGCGCACCCAACCGCTTGCGCCACCGGGCCGGCCCCTCTTAATTTTTTTAAGAAACAAATATGGTATAATAGCTGAAAAAAGGTTTTGGAGTAAAACTTAACTATCCGTGTCATCTTGGGTCATTTATATTTTCTTTAGGAACCTGTATTTTCTGAGCTATAAAACGAGGACAATAACACTCCACCTATTGAGTTCTCCTGAGAAGTAAAGGTGGTAACACTTATGGAGCACCTAGCACAATGCCTGGAATAAGTAATACCTGGAATGCCTGGTAGTAAGGCCATAATTATTCGTTTCTTTTTCACATATATTCTTGCAAATGCAGTTTTTGTATCCAGTGTTAGAAATTCAATGGAATTGAAATTTTCTCTCTCCTTATATGGGCAACCCTACCCATTCACCTGTAGCAGATAATCTCACCTTTTACTCTCTAGATGAAGTAGAGACTACTTGGCATGTGCTTTCTCACTTCTCCATTTTTTTCTAATTACAGAATCAACTGCAATTGTACCCATATTTCCTACATTCTCCTGATCTCAGGAGAAACTGAGTTGTATCCAGTCTCTGCTACCTTTGATCTTGATCCTCTCCCCTCACCTCACTCCCAGTTATCTTTTGGAACTTTGCTCCATTAATTTTCACCTCTTTCCTATAACTTTAATCTTCCTCCCTTCAGCCCTCAAACATGTTCAGCCCTGTTCTGTCATAAAACCATACCAATCTGGTCTGGAGACTCTGCCTTCTTAGCTGCTGCTGCTTCTCCTTCCCTTTATGCTAAGTTTATTTAAAGAATGTTCTATACTTGCTACCTCTCCTCATCCTACTCTGACCACTGGAACTGCTCCTCCAGAGGCCATCATTGACTTCCTAATGGCTTAGTCTACTGGCTCTTTTACCATTCTTATTTGATTCAACTTCTTTGTAGTATTTTACACCATTGACCCTTCTGAAAGAGCAGTTATTCTTTATTTTTTACCAAATAATAGTTTACTCTTTCAGAAGGAACTTAAGTAAGCCTACTAATTTAGCCCTGATTAATACTGAGTCCTAGGGCCAGCCCTGGTGGCTTAGTGGTTAAGTTCAGTGTGCTCCGCTTCGGCAGCCCAGGTTCGCGGGTTCAGATCCCAGGTGCAAACTTACACCATTCGTCAGCCATGCTGTGGTGGTGGCTCACATACAAAATAGAGGAAGATTGGCAACAGATGTTAGCTCAGGGCTAATCTTCCTCAGCAAAAAAAAAAGTTGAGTCCTAGTGCTAAAAGATTCTATAAAAAGCATATATGGGAAGCAACATTTGTTGAATGCCAGCTGTGTGCCTGGTACAATCCCAGGTGCTTTCCATAAGTTAATTCTCACATATCACAGCAACCTCGACAGTTAGGTATTGGTCCCAAAATTACAAATGAGGGAGTTGAGGCATGGAAATTTGAAGTTACTTATTATACAGTATGTATTATAGCTGGGACCTGAACATTGATTTGTTTTTATTCCAAAGTCTATGCTTTTTCCATTAGACAGCCAGGTGTGTTATCCTTAGACCTTTTGTTTAACTTGTATATCTGTCTGTGTATAGGTGTGAGAGTTAGCTTGATTGTTATATCAGGGGAAAGACTTACATTAACTCTGATTAGGTGAATAACATGTTTTTGAATATGAAAGCCAGAGTAAGTGGCTTTTAATCTTGGGAATTTCATTAGCTTAAGGTCTACCACTAAAAATTTATTTTAGTTGTTTTTCTTTCTTTTTAAAATAATCCTTCTGTCAACAATGCCATGTTCTCCATCAGGAGATGCTGTACACTGATTTCAGTGATGCTGCTGTGACTCAGCCACCATTTCTGGACTCCTCTCTGGAAATTGACTTTGGAAATGGCATTGCATTTTTTTTTTTTCTTGACTATTTTTTGTCCTTTGAGGGTGAATTAGCATTTTGGAAATGGTCATTTGGTGACTTGATTGGTTGGCCAACCAAGCATCATTGTTTGTACTTAAAAAGCATGACACCTGCTTCTGTGTTTATGTATGTCCCTGTCTGTTATTCCCATTAGACTGTACATGCTTGGGGGACCAAGTCTTGACCAGGTTTACCCAGCTGTCTCATTCTGACTAAGTCCTTGGTGTTAAGTACTTCAGCTCAACTCCATGTACGTTTGTGTTGGCCAAATTAAAAAGTAGACTTGGATGTTATATTGACCTTTTACAGGGGAGACATAGTCCAGAAAATGAATAAACCATCCATGTTTTGGATATATAACCTGAAATGTAGATGCTGATACATTATTAATGAATCCAGGTGCTGACTATGGGATTGTTCACAACAGAGAGAGCCAAAAGCGCCCAGGAACTTAGGCTGAAAATGATTTGTGTGACTTTGCTTTCCATTTTTATCTCTAGGTGTTATCTGTCTTATGGGCTACAGTCTGGTATTGCCAACTGCCTAAAGATTTTTTTTTTCCTATTTAGTCATTAATTAATTAATTGTTAGGTTCCTGCCCTTGAGGTATCTATAATCTCATAAGGAAGACAAACTCGTTAACAACTAAATACAGTACAGTGATTGCTGTGTAATAGAATTTTGTACACAGGATACATAGCATTAGAACCCAGATGAGAGAGTAGTTAATACGTCATCGTCATCTGAAATTCACTATGTCCAAGATTGAACTAGTAATTTCTTAAAACTAAGTCAGTCTTTTGACTTTCCTATTTCTGTCAATGGTATCTTCATTCCTGTGACTCTCCCTTCTCTCTTGCACTCTATATCCAATAAATCAGCAAATCCTATGGATTCTCCCTTTTAAAGTTGTTCTGGCAGATATCCCTTCTGTTTTTCTAGCCACCACTCAAACTGATTCAAGGCTTTACTATTTTAAATCAGATGTACTTTGCTAAAGCAGTGTTTGTATTTGTGTTCTGGTCTGTCAGGTTGAAAGCTCTTGAGGTTTCTTAGATGGCCCCCACACAAAGGCTTTTGGTGTGTCTTTTGATTAAATACCTGTGCAAAGGGCCTAACTTCAGATTTCTGGTTTTTTTCCTCACAGATTTTGTCATTTTCCTAATTTTCATGTCCAGTGTAAAATGGTAGCTATTTTATGTTTGTTTTGATTTTCTTTTGTTAGTCTACTAAATTTTATAAATTTTTTGGATGCAGGGGGATTAAGTTAGGAATACTTTCTTAGTTCACTCATTAAATATCCAGGAAACGTAGAAGAGTGGTTTTAGATGCTATGGGGTAATAGATTCAAAATGTGAATATGTTACCAACCTCCACTTATACAATTTTATCATGAAATAAGAACAAAATAGAATAAAATAGCAAAGGAATAAACACACACATAAAGATTTTAAAATATTTATTTGCTAAGACTAGCAACAGTCTGTTGTAAAATACTTAAAATGGTATTTCTGTTTCTAACTAAGGAGCTAACCAAACCTTCTCCCGAAAACTTCCGTTTATAATAAAAAAACTGTATAAAATATTTTTTAAAATAACAGCTTCTTAAAAGCATTAATAAGGTGACAAGAAGGTAAACGAAATCTCAGAATAGAGAATGAATGAAGGCAGGACCCAGAGGCAAGGAGAGCAGTCTTGCCCTGCAGGAATTGCTTAACCAGGTAAACATGAGCTTTAGACTTGTAGCTTCCAGAGATACGGGAAAGAAGAGAAAGACCCCAGTCTGTCCGAGATGAGAGGTTCAGTAGGGGATCACCCAATAAACCTGGAATCCCAGAGGAATGTACTATAAAGGGGAATGAGAGATAATCTTATTCCTCCCCAGGAAAATCGGCTATGTCCAACCTTGGCACTGATCTGTGTGGGGAAATCACCACTGAGACTCTGAAGCCATAAGCCCTCTCTTAGGTTGTAGCCAGAATTCTCACTACTTGCATGATTTGAAAACCTAAAGCCAATAATTTAATTTAGAGTGATTCCAAGTTGGTGGGGTCCCATAGTGTCTGACAGAAATCATTTCCAGGGGTACTTATCTTTATGAGGTTTGAAGAATGCCCAAAAGTAAAATTCTAAGGGAAATGAACAGCTCAATCCAAACTAACTAAACTCACAGAAACAAGACATTGTGAATAAGAACAGTAGACAGCAGTAACAATCAGAAAGTGGAATTTTCAGTCACAGTCTAAAAAAACTATTTAGTATGTATAAGAAAATAAAAGAAAGGCTAGAAAATACGTGCAAGGAACAAGAAACTAAGATTGGCCCAGCAGATTTGAAAGTTAACCAAATAGAATATCTAGAAATGAGAAGTAAAATAACTAAAATTTAAAAATTGATGCATGATAGTCATAGGAACACTGAATATTAATTTAAGCAAAAATTATAACTCTTAGACGGATGAGAGAAGAAACAGGAAAATATAACAGAGCTAAATTCTCACCCTCTGTAATAGAAGGTAAATAATGTCTAAAATTGATGAATCAAAAGATAGCAGGATATTTTTTAATTACATGGAGATGTGTAAATTCCAAAAGAAACAGCTAGAAGAACTTAAAATAATTGCCTCTGGGGAGGAAGATTCAGTAAAATGGAGAGTGGGCAGGAACTACTATATTTTGTCACTTATATTACATGACTTTTAAACTATGTGCGTGCTTTGCTTTGACGAAATAAAAATTTTAAACTAAAAAATTTAATGCATGGCTGTGAATTGATAATTGTTGAAGCTGAGTGATGGGTTCAAATTTAAGCACAGGTTTATCAACATATTAGGCACTGAAGATAGAATTAGTGTGCTAAAAGATAACTGACCCCTGATTCTCATTTGCAATGACTGTAGTCAGAAAACAGTGGAATGTTTTCTTCATTTTGCTGAGAGAAAATAAACTTTCTACCTAGAATGCCACATCCAATGAAAATCTTGATAGGTGAAGTAGAGACATTTTCAGATCATCAAAAACAGCTTGCCACTAGCAAGATCCTCACTAGAAGAAATTTTGAAGGATGTTCTTTGTGCAGAACGTAAATGATCCCAGATGGAAGGAAGGAAGAATAGAGAAAGGGGTAAATATTGCATGTGGCTAAATCTAAACAAACATTAACTATCAAATAATAAAACAAATTAACCCAGTGTTTTGTGGACATTAAAAAGAAATAAGAGAAATTAGAATTAAAATACAAAATAACAGTAGCATGAAGGTGGGTGGGAGTGAATGGAATTAAATTTATATTGTTTGGGAGAAGGATAAACATACTGAATATTTTTAGAATTGGTAAGTCAGGAATGTATGTTGTAATTACTAGATAGCTTGTAAAAGAATGGAAACTATACATATAACTTCCAGAGGTAAAAAGTTAATTAGAAAAAAATTCTAGTCAGATAAGAAAGCAGAAAAGGGCAGAAAAAGCAACATAGAGCATGTATGACAGCACAAAATAAGATGGCAGCTGTAAGTCCAAATAAATGTTAATGAACTAAATGCTTCAGTTAAAAGAGAATGCACTAGATTGGTTTTAAAAAGAGGAAAATGCTATTTGTAAAAGATATGCCTAAAAGAAAAGGATACAGAAAGTTTGAAAGTAAAAATGTGAGAAAAGACATACCAGACAAATACTAACCAAAAGAAAACTGATAAAACTATTAACATCAGACAAAATAGACTTTATAGTAATGTCATTACTAGAGATCAAGAGGATGGCATCATAGAGAAAAAAACACTCAGTATGTCAAGAAAATAAAGCGATTTTAAGTTTGTGTTCATCTAATAACATCGTTTCAAAATGTTTAGGGCCGGCCCTGTGGCTTAGCGGTTAAGTGCGCGCGCTCTGCTACTGGCAGCCCGGGTTCGGATCCCGGGCGCGCACCGACGCACTGCTTCTCCAGCCATGCTGAGGCTGCGTCCCACATACAGCAACTAGAAGGATGTGCAACTATGACATACAACTATCTACTGGGGCTTTGGGGGAAAAATAAATAAATAAAATTATTAAAAACAAACAAACAAACAAAATGTTTAAAGCAAAAAATTAATACTTTAAAAAGAAATACACCAATCCATCATCAAAGTGGAAGATTTTAATACATCTCTCAGTAATTGATAGAACAAGTAAGTGGAGGGGACGGAGACAACAAAAATGTAAAGGATTGAATAATATATTTAACAAACTTGACCTAATAGGCGTACATAGAACATTGTACCCAAGGACTGCAAAATACACATTCTTTTCAAGCCAAACATGGAAAAGTTATCAAAACTGACCATTTACTGAGCTGTAAAGCAAAACTTAAATTTTGAAAGTTTTGAAATGGTACAGAATGAATTCTTGAAATACAGTGCAATACAGCTAGTAACCAATAACAAAAAGGCTAACTTTAAAAAAAATATATATGTTTGGAAATCAAACTCATTTCTAAGTGATCTGTGGGTTAAAGAAGAAATCATAATAGAAATAAGAAGATATTTAGAACTAAGTGATAGCACAGATAGTGCATATTAAAACTTGTAGGTACACTGAAAACTACAAGTCATCATTGAAAAAAATTAAGACCTGAATAAGTGGAAAGACATCCCGTGTTCATGGACTGGAAGACAATATTGTTAAGATGGCAGTACTCGCTGAAAGGATCTACAGATTCAGTGCAATCTCTATCACAATTCCAGTTTTATTTTTTGCAGTAATTATTAAGCTGATCCTAAAATTCAATTGAAAACGTGAAGGATCTATACTAGCCAAAACAATTTTGAAAAAGAAGAACAAAGTTGAGGATTTATACTTCCCAATTTCAAAACTTAGTACAGAGCTACAGTAATCAAGAGAGTGTGGTTCTGGCATAAGGATAGAGAGATCAATGGAATAGAATTGAGAGTCCAAAAAATTAACCTTCAAATTTGTGTTCAGTTGATTTTTGTCAAGGATGCCAAGACACATCAATGGGGAAAGAATAGTCTCTTCAGTAAATGGTGCAGGGACAACTGGATGTCTACAAGCAAAATAATGAAGCTGAACCCCTGCTTCACACCATACACAAAAATTAACTCAAAATGAACCGCAGACCTAAATGTAAGAGCTAAAACTACAAAACTCTTAGATGAAAGCATAGGCATAAGTCTTCATGACCTTATAGATAAGACACCAAAAGCACAAGTAATAAAAGAAAATATACGTAAATTGGACTTCATCCAAATTAAAAACTTATTGTGCTTCAAAGATACTCTCAAGAAAGTGAAGGGGGGCCGGCCTGGTGGCGTAGCGGTTAAGTGTGCATTCTCTGCTGCTGGTGGCCCGGGTTTGGATCCCGGGCGCGCACTGATGCATCGTTTGTCAGGCCATGCTGTGGCGGCATCCCACATAAAGTGGAGGAAGATGGGCATGGATGTTAGTTCAGGGCCAGTCTTCCTCAGCAAAAAGAGGAGGATTGGCATGGATGTTAGCTCAGGGCTGATGTTCCTCACAAAAAAAAAACAAAGAAAGTGAAGAGAAAAAAATTTTTTTGAAAAAATGTGAAGACAACAGCATAGGAGAACATATCTGTAAATCATGTATCTGATAAGAGTCTAGTATCCAGAATATATAAAGAATGCTTACAACTTAATAATAGAAAGCAAATACCCCAATTAAAAAATGGACAAAGGATTTGAATAGACATTCCTCCAACAAAGATATGCAAGTAGCCGATAAATACTTGAAAAGATGCTTCACATCATTAGTTATCAGGGAAATACAAATCAAAACCACAGTGGGATACCATGTCACACCTACTAGAATGGCTTAAATCAAAAGGACAGGTAAGTGTTGCAAGGATATGGGTAAATTGGAAACCTCATATTTTGCTGGTGGGAATATAAAATTGTGCAGCCACTGTGGAAAACAGTTAGGTAGTTCCTCAAATGTGAAACATAGAGTTACCATATGACCCAGCAATTCCACTCCTAGAGAATTGAAAACATATCCATGCAAAAACTTGTACACGAATGTTCATAGCAGCATTATTCATAAAGCCAAAAACTGGAAACAACCCAAGTCCATCAATTGATGAATGGATAAAGAAAATGTAATGTATCCATACAATAGAATATTTTCAACCATAATACAGAATAAAGTTCTGGTTCTACAACATGGATGAGCCTTGAAAAAGTTGCAGAAGATCATGTATTATTTGATTCCATTTATATGAAATGTCCAGAATTGGCATAATAGAGACAAAATAAATTAGTGGTTGTCAGGGTGTGGGAGAAGGAGAGGATAGAGAGTGACTGCTAATGGGTACAGGTTTCCTTTTGGGGTGATAAAAATGTTCTAGAGTTAGATAGTGGTGATTGTTGTACAACTTTGTGAATATATTAAAAACCACTGAGTTGTAAAGAAAAGAAAAACTTGTCAGATATAGCTAAAATACCTAGAGAGAAATGAAATGCCTTTGAGTCAAGTTTGGAAAAGAAGAGAGACTTAAAATTAATGAGCTAATCATCTATCTCAAAAAGTTAGATAAGAATATCAAAATAAACCCAAAGAAAGGAAAAGGAAGGTAATAAAGATAAGAAGAAATTAATGAAATAAAAAATAA
Source organism: Ceratotherium simum simum (assembly GCF_057802395.1). NCBI lineage: Eukaryota > Metazoa > Chordata > Mammalia > Perissodactyla > Rhinocerotidae > Ceratotherium > Ceratotherium simum. The sequence continues at coordinate 9,727,576 of NC_141924.1, forward strand.
AAGCACAATGTCCTGGCATGTAGTATGTTTTCAGTAATTGTTGAGAATGAAATTTTGATTATGAAAATAAAACAATATGTAATCACATATTATTGGTAAAATAATGATCCCACCTTCTCTTAACAAATAAACAAAAATCTGTTAAGTCATGGTACAATCGTTGTTGTCTTTAAGGTGAGGAAATATGCTATATTCCAATGACTTCCAAATCTACGTTTCTATCCCAGAATTTTTGGAACTACAGACCAGTATCTGGCTACCTGCTGGACATCTTCAAGTAGAAGTCTTTGAGACACTTAAAATTCAGCTAATTCAAAGCCAAAATCAATATTTCTTGCCCCCAAATTGCTCGTCCTGCAGTGTTTACCATCTCAGTTAATAACAACACTGTCTGCCTGGTTCTTGAAGCCAGAAACCTGGAAGTCATCCTTGAAGTTCCCCTTCTTCCCCTCCACATGTCTCAGTCAGTCACTGGAATGGTCCTTAATATACTTAGCAAAAGCCTTTGACTTGACCCCTGCGTACTCCTAGAAGCTTTCCTTCTATTCTTGATTTTGCTCTCTGTATTCTGACAATAATAGCCTTTGAATTTCCAGATGTTCGCTCACTTCCAGGCTTGCATTTATTTTCCCTTTCAGCATCGTATTAGATGTTCTTTATCAACTATCTGGTATCCCTGTCATAAAAAAACAAGCCTCTAATAAATGGTTCCCTCTAAGATGTTAATTATAGGCATTCTTCTTAGAGTTCTTTGCCTTTTAAAGAGTTTCCTGGGAGGACAGTGGCCACCCAAAGGTAATGTGATGTTTTTAACTGCTTATGTCAATCTGGGATGATAACATCTGTAGGGGAGGAAGAACTATTCCTCTACCCTCTAGGTTATTCTTGCTGGTCTAAGAATTAAATTGACATGAGACAGAATAACAGGAGAAAATCAAAGTTTAATAACATGTATGTGTGGGAGAAACCCAGGAAGACTAAGTAACTTGCCGAAATGTCCAAAGCCACACCTTAAATATCTTTAGCTAAAGACAAAGGAGGATGTTGGGGGTAGTGGTTTGGAACCTGAAAGAGGAAGAAGGCAATTCACAGGGAGATGGAAAAGCAAATGTTTGGTAACAGATGTTTGCCATACCTTGCAAAGACAATGGGACATGGGGAGGGCTTTGATCAAATGGGCCTTGCTAGGTTTCCTCCCTGTCTACCACACCTAGTTCATATTATACTATAGTTATCTATGGTGAGAGCTCCTTCCTGGAACAGGCCTTCTGTCTTAAATTCTTTTAGGCAGTTGGGGGAAAGTCAAAGTTTCTTCCTGAGTCTTTTGTTCTTAAAAATAATCAAGCCAAAGAGACACATTTTGGGGTAGTAAATTCTGATCCCCCACACATCGCCGAAAGGAATATTAGAAGTGATGTGTTAAATAATAATAAAGTTTGTTAATAATGTACTATTTTTCTGGGTATTTGTTTTTTGGTGAGGAAGATTTGCTCTGAGCGAACATCTGTTGCCGATCTTCCTTTTTTTTTTTTGGCTTGAGAGATTAGCCCTAAACTAACATCTATGCTGGTCTTCCTCTATTTTGTACGTGCGTTGCTGCCACAACATGGCTTGACGAGTGGTGTAGGTCAGCGCCTGAGATCCGAACCCATGAACCTGGGCTGCTGAAGCAGAGCGCATCGGGCTTAACCACTAAACCATGGGGCTAGCCCCTGTTTTTCATATTTAATGGCATGTTTATAACAGTAGTTCTCAAACTGTTTAGTCTGAGGATTTCTTTATACTCTTAAAAATTATCAGACTTTGAAGAGCTTTTACTTATAGGGTTATAACTATCAATATTTATTGTATTAGAAGTTAAAACTGAGAAATCATTAAGATATTTATTTGTTAAAAATATTAAACCTATTCCTGTTAACATACATAACTTTTTTTGTGTATGTGAGGAAGATCTGCCCTGAGCTAACGTCTGCCAATCCTCCTCTTTTTTTTGCTGAGGAAGACTGGCCCTGGACTAACATCCATGCCCATCTTCCTCTACTTTATATGGGACGCCGCCACAGCATGGCTTGCCAAGCGGTGCGTCGGTGCACGCCCGGGATCCGAACCGGCGAACCCCAGGCCACCGCAGCAGAGCCTGCACACTTAACCACTTGTGCCCCTGGGCTGGCCCCCATAACATTTTTTTAAACTATATTTTCCCCCAAATATTAAGAAGAGTAGCATTATTTTCTATTTATTCTCTGGTATTTTGATGTCTTTTAAAAAGATATTTGCTTTTCCTCCACTTCAAAATTAAAACTAACACATGCTTATTGTTAAAAAAAATAATTATATAGAGATGCACAATGAGGGAAATGGAAGCTACCTTTTAATTCCATCCCTCTCCCCATATAATCACCGTTAAGAATTTCTTGTTTGAGGGCAAGCCCTGTGGCGTAGTGGTTAAGATCTGCACGCTCTGCTTTAGTGGCCCAGGTTCATGGGTTCAGATCCCGGGTGTGGACCTACACCACTTGTCAGCCATGTTCTGGTGGTGACCCACATACAAAAGAGAGGAACAGATGTTAGCACGGGGCTAATCTTCCTCAAGCGAAAAAAAAAAAGGTTTGGGGGAGAGATTGGTAACAGATGTTAACTCAGGGCTAATCTTCCTCAGCAAAAAAAAAAAAAAAAAAAGGATTTCTTGTTTGATTTTCCCAGATTTGAGTGTGTGTGTGTGTTTGTATTGTGTACACTTTTGTAAGTGGAAGAGAAAAGTTTAATGTCATTTATGTCTTGCTTGAAAAAAGGTTGAGAACTGAGGTAGAACAGTGAACAGTAGAACTAGGAGTTCGAGACGTCTAGGTTCCAACTCTGCCTCTGCCTCTCTGGCTTTGGGTAGACCTTAAGCACCCTGGCACGAACTCCTCAGTTCTCGGGTGAAGGGACTCCACTGGTAGGTGATCTTTAAAGGCTTTTCCAGCTCCAGGTGCCAAGGTGGTACAGGAATTAATTTGTTTTCCCAGCACCGAATGGTTAAATGCCAGAGGAGGATGGTAGAATGTTGTGACTAAAAATATTTGTTTTTGGTGAGGTACAAGAAAGTTGTTTCTCTGAAAATTGGATTCTTTTAAATTGTAATTGTTGTCAGCATAGGACTCCCACTAAGATGGTGAGAATTCCGTGGGACTCAAAATAATGGATTTATTTTTATGCCTCTCTGGCACAACAGTATTGTAGATTGTGGTTATCTTCTTGGTATTTTGTGCCTTCTAATTTTATATAAGTGAACAGACAGTCCTAAAGAAAGAAAAATAGTAAGTATTGATGAAAAGAGGAATTTAATTCAAATTCTGAAGAATCGTGTGCTTATATAGCTTGGCGTAAGACTTGTATATATAATAAATATTTTCCTTCCGGTTAGCAGATGCTTATGAAAACAGTCATCTGTATGTTTCCTTGGCAAGGAGACAAATATAGCAAGGTACAGAAATAGCTATGTTCCTTTAGCATTTGGAATACGTTTTCTCGTGGATATTAAGTTTATTTATAGGTGCATACAGTCATACATTCATTAACAAGTTCAGGGGTTATGCTATGCCAGGCTCTATGCTGGGTTTCCGGACTAGTCAACAAAAAAGTTTTTAAAGTTTTAATTACAGGAGTGGTTAAGAATCTGGACTCTGGAGCCAGGCTCTGCCTGTGTTCAAATACTGATTCTGCCACTTGCAAAGTGTGTGATTTTAGAAAACTTGCAAACCTCTTAGTATCTTTTTCCTCATCTTTAAAGTGGAGAGAATAATAGTACTTAACTTCATGGGGTTGTTGTGAGAATTAAATGTTTTTGTATTTTTAATTGAGGTATAATTCACGTAACGTAAAATTAGCCATTTTAAAGTGTACAGTTCAGTAGTACTTAGTACATTCACAATTTTATGCAACCACTACCTCTATCTCATTCCAAAACATTTTGAATGGATAGACAAAATGTAGTATATACACACAGTGGGCTATTACTTGGCTGTTAAAAGGAATGAAGAACTGATAAATACTACAAGGTAGATAAACCTTGAAACACTATGCTAAGTGAAAGAAGCCAGACAGAAGAGGTCACATGTTGCATAATAGTTTTTATGTGAAATATCCAGAATAGATACATCCATAGAGACAGAAAGCAGATTAGTGATGGTCAGGGCTGAGTGGAGGGGGAAATGGGGCATGCCTGCTTAACGGGTATGGGGTTTTCTTTTAGGGTGATGAAAATATTTTGGAACTTCATAGAGGTGGTGTTACACAACATTGTGAATGTATTTAAATGTCACTGAATGGTATACTTTAAAATGGTTAATTTTATGTTATGGGAATTCTACTTCAATTTAAAACTAATAAAGCCCCTTGATCACTTAGCTGCAAAAAATCCTCAGGCAACCAGAGCTGAAGAGCCTGCTTAATCCTCTGGGTTTCTACTCTTCTTTCTGGCCTCAGTGGATTTCCCTTACTTGCATGTAAGCTCAGCTGGTGTTTGTTATATATATATTTTTATATATTTTATACTTTATTTAACAGTTCTAGATATTTTGTAGCATGTTGTCTAGCCCACCACATTGTTGGAAATGGAAGCTCCCATTTCCCCCTTAAAGTTTTTTTTTTTTTTTTGAGGATGATTAGCCCTGAGCTAACATCTATTGCCAATCCTCCTGTCTTTTTGCTGAGGAAGATTGGCCCTGGGCTAACATCCGTGCCCATCTTCCTCTACTTTATATGGGAGGCTGCCGCAGCTGGCTTGATGAGTGGTACGTAGGTCCGCGCCCAGGATCCCAACCTGTGAACCCCAGGCTGCCGAAGTGAAGCACTCGAACTTAGCCACTACACCACCAGGCCAGCCCCCGACCCACCCTTAAATTTTTAACTCTCACATTTAAACTTAGGTTTTCTAACAAAGCCTAGAATAAATTCTTGTGTATGGGCATATCTTGTCTTTAAATAGGGTAAAACTGGTAAGCTTTTCATTTCCTCCCCACTCCACATCCCTCTACAGCCTGTGCCTATCTGTTTAGTGCTGCCGGCCTCCAGGGATTGTGGTGAAAAGGTGGCTTCTGGTAAGATGTGACGGTGACTAGCTTTCTGGGCTTGGAGTTTCCTGTTCCAGTTGAATGTTCCTACTCACCTTAGGCAAGTCCAGGTTTCCGTATTCACAGTGACTGCCAGGGACTGGGACTGCCTGGCTGCGATTGTCATGGTACCCAACTAGTCAACCAAAACATCACCCCAGAGCTCCCTTCTGCTTCCCCATGCTTCTCCCCACCCTTTGTAGGAATCCTGTTGTATTCGTTTTCTGTTACTGCTATAACGAATTACCACAGATTGAGTGGCTTAAAACAACACAAATTTAATATCTGTGGGTCTGTAGGTCAGAAGTCTGATGCAGGTCTCACTGAGCCAAAATCACTATGTCAGTAGGGCTCTGTGCCTTTCTGGAGGCTCTAGGGGAGAATCCATTTCATTGCCTTTTCTGGCTTCTAGAGGCCTCCCACATTCCTTGGCTAGTGGCCTGTTGGTCTATCTTAGAGCCAGAAATGATGGGTTGAGTCCTCACTCCCACCAACTCTTTTATTTTTAAGGACCCTTGTGATCACACTGGGCCCACTCATATAATCCAGAATAATCTCCCTATTTTAAGGTCAGCTGATTAACATCGTGCCAGGTAATATAACGTGTTCACAGATACTGAGGATTAGGACTCATCTTGGTGGGGGGGGGACATTATTCTGCCTACTACACCTATCTTCTGTGCATTTTGGTCTGTAATTTCTTATTTCAAAACAGCCTCACTCTGCTATCCTTTTAATTTCTGGTCCATCAATCAGACCCCTCTTGGTTTTTCTATATAACACTTTCATGTATCAATCTTTTCTGTCATTATTAGTGATTGGAACGGGGAGGAGGCAATGGTGGGTTTTCAGTTCACCATCCTGATCAGTCTTCCCAGTACTAGTAACTTTTAAAAAGTGTTATTTAGTTTTACTGATTTGAATTTTTTATGCCAGTCCTTAAGGAGGTAGTAGACCATTGAGCTCTTTGGACTGACTGTTCTCTTTATCTTGGTATAAGATATACTTCACTTTAGGATTTCAAGGTAGGTAGGGGGTAGAACAGGGGCTTCTAAGTTAGGAACCTTCAGGTATCTATTTAAAGCCGGCAGGGAAGAGGGATGGAGGCAGCCCAGTTGTTTGAAAAAGTAGTTTCCAGGCAGGACTTTTCTGCCTGGAGATGCCCTGTCTGCCTGGTACCCTGCATAGACACATAGTACCATGCGATAGGAAATAAAAGCCACAGCCTTAATAACCTTAATAAGCATTCTCCAGCTTTACAGCCCCCCCCTTTTTTTTTTTTTTTTGAGGAAGATCAGCCCTGAGCTAACATCTGCCAATCCTCCTCTTTTTTTGCTGAGGAAGACTGGCCCTGGGCTAACATCCGTGCACATCTTCCTCCACTTTATATGGGACACCGCCACGGCATGGCTTGCCAAGTGGTGCGTCAGTGCGCACCTAGGATCCGAACCGGTGAACCCCGGGCCGCTGCAGCAGAGCGCGCGCACTTAACTGCTTGTGCCACCGGGCCGGCCCCCATTTTTTTTTTTTGAAAATTGCCTGTAAGATGAGCAAAGATGCTGGAAGCATAGATTTGTAGACTATAAACCTTTGTGGGTCCATTGTTTCTTAAGACATTAAATATTATCTTGTCCTTACTAGAAAAGAACATTTATGTTCGAGTCATCAAAAAAGCATAACTGTGAAAGTAGAGTGAATTTAATAGACATTTAATTAAGAATCTATGATATACAAAGAAATAGAATGAATATTCTTACAATCTGGTGAAAGTTAGATTTCATTGGAATATACGTGCCATAAGAGACGTATAGGGCCCGGTGGCTTACCGGTTAAGTACATGCGCTCTGCTACTGGCTGCCGGGGTTCGGATTCTGGGGGCGCACCAACACACCGCTTCTCCGGCCATACTGAGGTGGCGTCCCACATACAGCAACTAGAAGGATGTGCAACTATGACATACAGCTATCTACTGGGACTTTGGGGAGAAAAAGGGAAAACAAGGAGGTTTGGCAATAGATGTTAGCTTAGAGCCGGTCTTCCTCAGCAAAAAGAGGAGGATTGGCATGGATGTTAGCTCAGGGCTGATCTTCCTCACAAAAATAAATAAAAAAATAAATGCGAAGGGAGACTTAAAAAAAAAAAGGAGACGTATAAACACATGCTGTGGGAACACAGAGGAGTGAGCAATCAGTTGTAAAGTGATGCATAGGGGGTAGTGACATTTAATCTGAGTTTTGAAGAACATTTATAGGACAATACAGTGTTCTCCCTTGTCAAGCAGGCTGACCTATTTAAATGGATAAGAGACCTAGCGATTTTTGTTTTTATCTATCAAGTTGACCTAGTTTCCAGTTGTTATCATGATTAAAATATTGTACTTAACCATTATTAGATCAGTAGCCTAAAATTTGATCTTATGCCTGCGACTATACACCAGTGGGCCTGTATCTGGGTTGAGAACCATAAACCCAACTGGAGATTTCATGTGTATAATTTCATCCCTAACTATATGCTTGTGGTTTTTATCTGTCATAGGGTCTTTTTTTTTTTTTAAGATTTTTTTGAGTGTGTGTGTGAGGAATATCAGCCCTGAGCTAACATCTATGCCAATCCTCCTCTTTTTGCTGAGGAAGGCTGGCCCTGAGCTAACATCCGTGCCCATCTTCCTCCACTTTATGTAGAATGCGGCCACAGCATGGGCTAACAAGCGGTGAGTCGGTGGGGGGCCGGGATCCGAACCCGGGCCACCAGCAGCAGAGTGCACGCACTTAACCGCTATGCCACGGGGCTGGCCCCAGATTTTTTTATTTATTTATTTTTTCCCTCCCAAAGCCCCAGTAGCTAGTCATATGTCATAGCTGCACATCCTTCTCGTTGCTGTATGTGGGACGCGGCCTCAGCATGGCTGGAGAAGCAGTGCATCAGTGTGCGCCCGGGATCCGAACCCTGGCCGCCAGCAGCGGAGCGCGCGCACTTAACCGCTAAGCCACGGGGCCAGCCCATGTCATAGGGTCTTATGAATGGAAAGACAGATTGTTGGCTTCTTTTTTTTTTTTTTCCCCTTATAAGTTTTGTCATTGTGTTACCTTGGATGAATTATTTATAGAATTTTTAGCAAAGAGATTGTCCCTATTTTATTTAAAACACAAGCAAACAAAACTAAAGAACAATATGATTCTTAAAGCTCTTTTACTTTGTGGCGAATGTATTGATTAAACACAAAGAACAGAAGCATGTATCTATGGATTACTGGATTTTTTGGTTTCTAGGGTATCAGAGAGACAGCATAGGAGCAGTAACTGAGCTGTAAAAGGTTAAAAATCCATTTAACTGCTATCTTTGGCTTGTCCTAGGTTGCAAACCCCTAAGTTTGTCATCTGCAGGGACCCACTACATTTTCTTTTTCAATATCAGAGAGCTAGAAAGAGATTTCTTCTGGAAAATGAAATACTTCTGTTTAAGTATGCAACTATAGAAGTTTGAACTATAATAATCACAGTAGATAAAAATATTGTATGTATTTGCTCACTGAAAATCTGATTTGACCCATTGTTAATACTGAACTTTTGTTCATTTAAAAGCTGTTGCTCATTATTTTTGTGATACTGTAATGCCTAAAGGCTTTTCAAACTTTGCAGGGAAGCGTGACAGCAATGACAGTATTTTTTCCCTTGGATACAGCTCGACTTCGACTTCAGGGTGAGTGTGTTTTGCAGTCATCATATTCGTGTTCATTTGATGTCAGGAAGCAAATGTATTTCTCTAGTAAGTTCTAAATGAACAAAAGGATATTCTGTTTCTTTAGAGATCAAATGTTGTCCACTTTCACTGACTTTAAATCCTGGTCATCATCGCTGTTTCCTAATTAACAGAGAAGTGTTCATGGATGAGTCATAGCCTCAGCCATTTTCTAGTCCAAGAGAACCTGAGTGGGCTGACATTAGTAGTTTTGAATTATTGCAATTCTTTCTAATAAACAAAATGACTTTTTTAAGGTACAGCATAAAGAGTTTTTGCTGGAGTAGATTTTCTCGAAAGAGAATAGGAAACATAATGGAGCCAAGTACCCACTGTCATTGTCAACCTCGGCATGTAGTCCTAGTTTGTGTCTTTCTCCTTATAGGACTGTGCAGCTCTCTAACTCCTGTTTGTTTTTTCCTCAGTATTTTTCAACTTGGAATTCTAAACCTATGCCAGAACTTACATGAAGAGATGAGTAAGATTAGCTTTGAATAAACTAATTCCTATGTTAAAACCCTTGATGACTATTATTTTTAATTAATTTTAGAGTTTTTTGGATAGATAATAATTTCATATGACCTCAAACCCAAAATATGTAAAAAGATACACAGTACAGTGAAGAATCTCACTCAGTTTGCCCCATTCCCCCTTTCTCTCCTCTGCAGATGGTATCTTTATTAGTCTCTTGAATAGCCTTGCAGAGTTTCTTTATGGAATAACAAGCATATAAAAACATATATTCTTAATTTTCTCCCTTTCTTACACAAAAAGCATACTTTTCACACTGTTCTATATCTTGCATTTTTCACTTAACACCATATTTTGAATGTTTTCCAAATCACTGCATTGGAAGCTTCTTCATCCTTTCTTCTAGCTGTAGAGTGTTCCATGGTGTGGATACACCATAACCTGTTTACCCTTCCCCTATTATAGATTCTTGGGTTATTTCTTCTCTTATGTAGAATAGACTTGTTCATATACTACTTTGTTTCTGTAAGTTTTATAGGATAAATTCCCAGAAGTGGGATTGCTGAATCAAAGGGTAAATGTGCAATTTTGAGAGTTATTGCCAGATTGCCTTCTATAGGGATTTCCTAATTTGCCATCCCCTGAGCCATATAGGTACCAATTTTAATTCTTAGGAAATTGGTTTGTTTCCACATTTTTATGTTTTCAAAATATTCTTCAAATGTGGATAAGAAATTGGAATTTAATTGAAGAGGGTTTTGTTTTCAGTGAAAATGCCAAGAAAAGCAGAATTCTCATCCTTCTGAGACCTTTTATTTTTTAGGTTAGGAAACAGAGCGCAAGGTTAAAACTTTGGAAATTCGGGTTTTAATTCTGGCTGTGCTGCCAACTACATGTGTCCTTCACAGCTTTTGTGTCTATAGCCTCTTTTCTAAAAGGGAGATGGTAATTTATTTCAGCAATGACTTGAAACGACTTCTGATGAAAGTGAAAGAAGAAAGTGCCAAAGCAGGACTGCATTTGAACATCAAGAAGACAAAAATCATGACTACAGAAGAACTACACAACTTTTAACATAGATAGTGAAGACATTGAAATTGTTAAAGGTTTTGTTTGCCTTGGTTCAGTCATCAATTTACGTGGAGACTGCAGCCCAGAAATCAAGAAAAGACTGAGACTTGGAAGGGCAGCAATGAAAGAATTAAGAAAGATCATAAGCTATAAGGAAGTGTCGTTAGAAACTAAGGCCAAGATTATCCACACCCTTGTATTCCCAATTACAATGTGCAGGTGTGAAAGCTGGACAGTGAAGAGGGCTGACAGGAAGAAAATTGATTCATTTGAAGTATGGTGTTGGAGGAGAGCTCTATGGATACCCTGGACTGCCAGAAAGATGAACAAGTGGGTCCTAGAGCAAATTAAGCCTGAGCTATCGCTGGAGGCAAAAATGATAAAACTGAGGGTATCCTACTTTGGACACATCATGAGAAGGCAGGATTCTTTGGAAAGACAGTAATGCTGGGAAAAGTAGAAGGCAGAAGAAAAGAGGAAGACCAAGTATGAGATGGATTGACTCCATAAAGGAAGCCATAGGCGTAAGTCTGCAGAAGCTCAGTAGGGCTTTGGGGACAGGACATTGTGGACATCGCTCATTCATAGGGTCGCCAGGAGTCGGAACCGACTTGACAGCCTGTATCAACAACAATTTATTTCCTCTCTACTTTATAAGATGTTAAGATAAAAATGAGAATATGTAACCTAGGGAAAAAAACAAGAGAGCCTTATGAAATGTAAGGAATAAATTTCTCCTCTCATCTTTCACTTTGGAAATTAGGTATTGAAATAAAATGCTTTATGGTTCATGAATAACAGATGAAAACCAAGGAATCTACAGTTGGGAATTTAGAGCATGACACAGGAGGATCATTGAGTTCTGAGGCAAAGTAGGGAGCTCAAAGAATAGGGTGGGAGATTGCTCAGGTGAGGTAAATGGCATTTCAGTGAAACTTTCTATTGTTGAAAATAATTCTCAAAGGATTTAGTTTAAACGTATGCTATTTCATCTTATAGTTGATGAGAAAAGAAAGTCTAAAACTACACACATGGTGCTCCTGGAGATCATTAAAGAAGAAGGCCTGTGAGTATTACCTTGTTCATCTTTGTTAGACAAAGCTGCTCGTTAGGAGTTTCATAGGCCTCTAACACACCTATACTCACTTTCTGTCATTCTCATAGCCTCATAGTGTTGTGAATTTGTAATTGCCTGACTTAAGTAAGTACATAGTTGTTTCATTTTGTTAACGTTCTGTGGTTGGCCATTTTGATCCTTGATTATAGAGTCTTCCATGAAACCAGTGCTTTGTTTTATGTACAGTAAACTGAGGAAGATAGTAGTTGTTTATTAGTTCATCCCTATCAGATGCATTCAGACAGATTATTTACTTCTTTTTTTTTTTTTAACTTTTCATTTGGAAATAATTTCAAATTTATGAAAAGGTGCAAAACTAAAAATAGTACAAATACCAGTGTATGCTTTACCCAGATTCACCTATTGTTAACACTTTTTCCCATTTGTTTTACCATTTGTGTTCATGCTCTCTCCCTCCCTCCGCCCTTCTCTCTGTTACACACACCACACACAAATTTTTTCAGAATTATTTGAGAATAAGGTACATACCAAACATCAAAGCCCCCTACTTCTATGATATTGACATTTTTTAAAGAATATAGTCCCCCTCTCCCCTTTTTTAAAATAAGATGTTTCTCATTTTATGTTTGCCTCATGTTTCTTCATGATTAGATTGAGGCTATGCATTCTTGGCCAGAATAATGCATAGATGATATTGTGCCCTTCTCAGGGTATCACATCTGGAGTCACATGTTGTCCACCTGCCCTTCATTGGTTAATTATTTTTTAGATTCAAGTTAGCCACTGAATAATTTTGTTTCTCCTCTCTTGCAACTATAAGCAGTCTATAAGGAGATATTTTATTTACTATCAGTATGAACTTAGAAATTTCTGTTTTTTCAGTGGTTTACAATTGATTACTATACTTTATTATTTTGGTGCTCAAGTTGTCCAGGTTTGGCCAATGGGAACCTCTTTAGTCTGGTTCCTGTGCCCTTATAACATGCCCCTGTCACTTTTTTTTTCTTTTGCACTATTTTCTATATTTACTTCATTTTAAATATTTAAATGTTCCTGCCCTGTAATAAAATATGAATGATGCTATATTAACAGCCATGAGGAAATTGTCTCTAATTTTATGTAATAATTTACTAAAGAAAATCAAGGGGGAGAATCAGTTAATCAGTCATTGAATGTGTGTTGTTTCTTTGGTCTCATTAATTCTAGAAAAGATTTCTTGGTTTGGGCATCCTTCAGAATGTAAGATAAGTGTACAGTTTGGAGCACATTGTAGTGTGGGAGTGGACTTTGAGAATATGTGAATGATGATCACCCTTTCTTAGGGCTTTGCCCATTTCTAGTGGCTTTTGTCCAGCATCTTTACTTTGCCTATTGTGTTTTTCCTTTAGCCTGGCACCATATCGAGGGTGGTTTCCAGTTATCTCCAGTCTCTGCTGCTCCAATTTTGTCTATTTCTACACTTTTAATAGCCTCAAAGCAGTCTGGGTCAAAGGTCAACATTCTACTACTGGAAAAGATCTGGTAATTGGATTTGTTGCAGGTAACAAAGTTTTCTGAGTATAAAAGTGTTTATATTTATTTGCACAAAGTAATTCTACAAAGAAAGTAATTAGTTTTCTGACTTGGCTGTGTGTGTGTGTATGTGTGTGTTAAAACGCATAACATGAAATTTACCATCTTAATTAAGTGTACACTTCAGTAGTAAGTTTATTCACATTGTTGTGAAACAGATCTCCAGAATATTTTCATCTTACAAATGTGGAACTCTATACCCATAAAACAACAACTCCCCTCTCTCACCTTCCACTAGCTCCTGCTAACCAGAGTTCTACTTTCTGTTTCTATGAATTTGACTACTTTAGATGCCTCATATAAGTGGACTCATACAGTATTTGCCTCTTTGTGACTGGCTTATTTCACTCAGCATAATGTCCTCAAGGTTCATTCATGTTGTAGGATGTTAACAGGATTTCCTTCCTTTTTAAGGCTGAATAGTATTCCATTGTATGTATATACCACATTTGTTTATGTATTCATCTATTGATGGACATTTGGGTTATTTCCACTTCTTGGCTACTGTGAATAGTTGCTGCTATGAACGTAGGTTGTGCAGATATCTCTTTGAGTCCCTACTTTCGATTCTTTTGGATATATACCCAGAAGTGAGATTGTTGGATCATATGGTAGTTCTTTTTTTTAATTTTGTGAGGAACCTCTATACTGTTTTCCACAGTGGTTGTGCCATTTTATGATCCCACCAGCAGTGCACAGGGGTTACAATTTCTCCACATCCTCGCCAACACTTTTTGTTTTCGGTTTTTTTAATAGTAGCCATCCTAGTGAGTGTGAGGTGATATTTCATTGTGGTTTTTTGTGTGTGTGTATGTGAGGAAAATTGGCCCTGAGCTAACATCTACTAATCCTCCTCTTTTTGCTGAGGAAGAATGGCCGTGGGCTAACATCCATGCCCATCTTCCTCTACTTTATATGGGACGCCGCCACAGCCTGGCTTGCCAAGCGCTGCGTCAGTGCGCGCCCGGGGTCTGAACTGGCAAACCCCGGGCCGCCACAGCGGAGCGCGCACACTTAACCACTTGCGCCACCGGGCCACCCCTCATTGTGGTTTTTGATTTGCATTTCTCTAATGATTAGCGATACTGAATATCTTTTTGTATACTTGTTGGCCATTTGTATATCATCTTTGGAGAAATGTCTATTCAAGTCCTTTGCCCATTTTTTAAAAATTATTTTATTGAGATCATATTGGCTTATAACATTGTGTAAATTTCAGGTGTACATTATTATATTTCAGTTTCTGTATAGACTGCATCATGTTCACCACCATCTTTGCCCATTTTTTAATCCAGTTATATGATTTTTTGTTGTTAAGCTGTAGGTATTCTTTATATATTCTGGATATTAGCCTCTTGTCAGATGTATGATTTGCAAGTATTTTCTCCATTCTATAGGTTGCCTTTCACTCTATTGATTATGTCCTTTGATGCTCAAAAATATCCACCTTTGTGGAAGATCAGTTGACCATCTACACGAAAGTTTATTTCTGAGCTGACTTGGCTTTTTTTTGTTTGTTTTTTTTTGAGGAAGACTGGCTCTGAGGTAACATCCATTGCCACTCCTCCTCTTTTTGCTGAGGAAGATTAGCTCTGAGCTAACATCTGCGCCCATCTTCCTCTATTTTGTATATGAGATGCCGCCACAGCATGGCCACTGATGAGTGGTGCATCGGTCCGCGCCCGGGATACAAACCTGTAAACCTCAGGCCGCTGAAGGGGAGCACGCAAACTTAACCACTGTGCCAACCAGGCCGGCCCCAACTTGGCTTACTTTTATCTTTTTAATCGAGAGAGGATCAGTTATCCCTGTTTAGCAGCCTGTACCCAGAATTTATGGAAGTTAAGGTCTCTTTTTTAAAAAATGAGCATTACAATACCTTCCCTGCTTACTTTTCATGATTTTTTTTGACTGAGGTTCACATGAGATGTTTAACATGAACAGGCTGGCTACATAATTCACATAATTTCTAGTACAAATTGAAAATGTAGGACTACTTGTTCACAATTCATTAAGCATTTCAAGATAGCTGACACCAAAGCATTAAACCAAGCACAAGATGGGTTGCACACCCGTGAAGCACGCCCTGAGTATGAAAGCGTTTAGTCAGAGATGACAAAGATAGTTTAGTGCACAGCCCAGTATAGTTGGTATCACAATAGTTGTTAGTGCTTTAGGGGTTCATAGGAGGAAGAGAGGTCACTTTTAGCTGGGAGGTATCTGCTTGTAGAAAGCAGTGGCTCTTGAGCTGGGCCTTAGCAGGATTAGTAATATCTGTAGATGAGTGGCAACGGTTTCCCAATGGAGGGAATGGTAGGGAATTGAGAAAATGCAGGGCCATATTTAGAACAGTTAGTTAAACTTATTTAGTGACTGAAGTGACTATAGGAACATGAGCAATAAGATTAGAGAGGTGAGTAGGAGCCAGATTTTAGAAGGATCATTGTCATCTGAGACTTAAGAAGCGCTGGGGAGCCATTGTGAATATTTGATTACTGTCTGTCTCTACTTAGTGAATGTAAGCTCCATAAGAGCGGGTATCCTTCATATATATGTATATGTTCATATGAATGATATATGTATGAACATGAATTGTTACATGAATTGTAATTATATGTAAGATATGTATACATTATGTATGATATCTGCTCTTATGATACCTGCTCTTATGGACTACAATCGTGTGCTGTATAACAATGTTTCAGTCAACAAAGGACCACATACATGGTGATGGTCCCATAAGGTTAGTACCCTATAGCCCAGGTGTGTAGTAGGCTATACCATCTAGGTTTGTGTAGGTACACTCTATGATGTTTGCACAGTGATGAAATCGCTTAACCATGATCTCTCAGAACGTATCCCTGTTGTTAAGCGACACATGACTGTATATATATATACACCCTTCCCCTCACTTGCTATATTCCCAGAGAATAATTCTTAGCATGTAGTAGATGCTTAGTAAATATTTGCTGAATGAACAAAATATTTGTTGAATTAGGGTTTTAGTAAAGAGACAGAAAGAAAGTAGATCTATTTCGTATGATTTTTTGTGTTCATCCATTTTAGTCTCTAACTAAATTTATTTTTTCTTTTTTTTCCCCAAAGCCCCAGTAGATAGTTGTATGTCATAGTTGCACATCTTTCTAGTTGCTGTATGTGGGATGTGGCCTCAGCATGGCTGGAGAAGCGGTGCGTCGGTGCGCGCCCGGGATCCAAACCCAGGCCGCCAGTAGCAGAGCGCGTGCACTTAACCACTAAGCCACGGGGCCAGCCCAGGGAGAATGACTTTTTTTTTTTTTTAATTGATGTTTTAATGGTTTCTAAAGATTTTTATTTATTTTATTTTTTCCCCCCAAAGCCCCAGTGGATAGTTGTATGTCGCAGCTGCACATCCTTCTAGTTGCTGTATGTGGGACTCGGCCTCAGGATGAACGGAGAAGCGGTGCCTCGATGCGCACCCGGGATCCGAACCCGGGCCACCAGCATCGCAGCGCGCGCACTTAACCACCAAGCCACAGGGCCGGCCCTAAAGAAAGTATTTTTTTTTTTGTGAGGAGATCAGCCCTGTGCTAACATCCGCCAATCCTCCTCTTTTTTTGCTGAGGAAGACTGGCCCTGGGCTAACATCTGTGCCCATCTTCCTCAACTTTATATGGGACGCCGCCACAGCATGGCTTGCCAAGCAGTGCATCGGTGCGCGCCCGGGATCCGAACCAGCGAACCCCGGGCCGCCGCAGCGGAGCGCGCGCACTTAACCGCTTGCGCCACTGGGCCGGCCCCAATGGTTTCTAACATTGTGAAATTTTGGGTTGTACATTTTTGTTTGTCCATCACCACATATATGACTCCCTTCACCCCTTGTGCCCACCCCCCACCCCCACTGCCCTGGTAACCACAGTCCAGTTTTCTCTGTCCATGTGTTGGTTTATATTCCACATATGAGTGAGATCATACAGTGTTTGTCTTTCTCTTTCTGGCTTATTTCACTTAACATAATACGCTCCAGGCCCATCCATGTTGTTGCAAATGGGACAATTTTGTCTTTTTTTATAGCTGAGTAGTATTCCATTGTATATATGTACCACATTTTCTTAATCCAGTCGTGAGTCGAGGGACACTTAGGTTGCTTCCACTTCTTGGCTATGGTGAATAATGCTGCAATGAACATAGGGGTGCATAAGCCTCTTTGGATTGTTGATTTCAGGTGCGTTGGATAGATTCCCAGTAGTGGGATGGCTGGATCATAGGGCATCTCTATTTTTAATTCTTTGAGGAATCTCCATACCGTTTTCCATAGAGGCTGCACCAATTTGCATTCCCACCAGCTGTGTATGAGGGTTCCTGTTTCTCCACATCCTCTCCAACATTTGTTGTTTTTTGTCTTGGTGATTATAGCCATTCTAACAGGCGTGAGGTGGTATCTTAGTGTTGTTTTGATTTGCATTTCCCTGATGATTAGTGATGTTGAGCATCTTTTCATGTGCCTATTGGCCATCTGTATATCTTCCTTGGAGAAGTGTCTGTTCATTTCCTCTGCCCATTTTTTGATCGGGTTGTTTGTTTTTTTGTTGTTCAATTATGTGAGTTCTTTATATATTATGGAGATCAACCCCTTGTCAGATGTATGTTTTGCAAATATTCTCTCCCAGCTGGTTGGTTGTTTGTTCATCTTGATTCTGGTTTCATTTGTCTTATAAAAGCTCTTTAATCTGATAAAGTCCCACTTGTTTATTTTTTCTTTAGTTTCCCTAGTCTGGGTAGGCATGTCATCCGAAAAGATTCCTTTAAAACCAATGTCAAATAGTGTGTTGCCTATATTTTCTTCTATGAGTTTTATAGTTTCAGGTCTCACCTTCAGGTCTTTGATCCATTTTGAGTTAATTTTTGTGAATGGCGATAGCACATGGTCCACTTTCATTCTTTTGCATGTGGCTGTCCAGTTTTCCCAACACCATTTATTGAAGAGACTTTCCTTTCTCCATTGCATGTTCTTAGCACCTTTGTCGAAAATTAGCTGTCTGTATATGTGTGGTTTTATTTCTGGGCTTTCAGTTCTGTTCCATTGATCTGTGTGTCTGTTTTTGTACCAGTACCATGCTGTTTTGATTACTATTGCTTTGTAGTATGTTTTCAAGTCAGGGATTGTGATGCCTCCTGCTTTGTTCTTTTTCTTTAGGATTTCTTTAGCTATTAGGGGTCTTTTGTTGCCCCATATAAATTTTAGTATTCTTTTTCTATTTCTGTGAAGAATGTCATTGGGATTCTGATTGGGATTGCATTGAATCTGTAGATTGCTTTAGGTAATATAGACATTTTGACTATGTTTATTCTTCCAATCCACGTGCATGGGATATCTTTCCATTTCTTTATGTCATCATGGATTTCCCTCAATAATGTCTTGTAGTTCTCATTGTATAGGTCCTTCACCTCCTTGGTAAGATTTATTCCTAGGTATTTTATTCTTTTTGATGCAATTGTAAATGGTATTATCTTTTGAGCTCTCTTTCTGTTAGTTCATTATTAGCATATAGAAATGCAACTGATTTTTGTAGATTGATTTTGTACCCTGCAACTTTGCTGTAGTTGTTGATTGTTTCTAATAGTTTTCCAACAGATTCTTTAGGGTTTTCTATATATACAATCATGTCATCTGCAAATAGTGAGAGTTTCACTTCTTCGTTACCTATTTGGATTCCTTTTATTCCTTTTTCTTGCCTAATTGCTCTGGCCAAAACCTCCAGTACTATGTTGAACAGGAGTGGTGAGAGTGGGCAGCCCTGCCTCGTTCCTGTTCTCAGAGGAATGGCTTTCAGTCTTTCCCGTTGAGTATGATGTTAGCTGTGGGTTTGTCATATATGGCCTTTATTATGTTGAGGTACTTTCCTTCTATTCCCATTTTATTGAGAGTTTTTATCATAAATGGATGTTGTATCTTGTCAAATGCCTTCTCTGCGTCTATTGAGATGATCATGTGGTTTTTATTCTTTGTTTTGTTGATGTGATGTATCACGTTGATTGATTTGCGGATGTTGAACCATCCCTGCGTCCCTGGTATAAATCCCACTTGATCATGGTGTATGATCTTTTTAATGTATTGTTGTATTCGGTTTGCCAATATTTTGTTGAGGATTTTTGCATCAATGGTCATCAGCGATATGGGCCTGTAATTTTCTTTCTTTGTATTGTCTTTGTCTGGTTTTGGTATCAGGGTGATGTTGGCCTCATAGAATGATTTAGGAAGTGTTCCATCTTCCTCTATTTTTTGGAATAGTTTGAGGAGGATGGATATTAAATCTTCTTTGAATGTTTGGTAAAATTCACTGGAGAAGCCATCTGGTCCTGGACTTTTATTTTTTGGGAGGTTTTTGATTACTATTTCAATCTCTTTACTTGTTATTGGTCTATTCAGATTCTCCATTTCTTCTTGGTTCAATTTTGGGAGGTTGTATAAGTCTAAGAATTTATCCATTTCTTCTAGATTGTCCAATTTGTTGGCATATAATTTCTCATAGTATTCTCTTAGAATCCTCTGTATTTCCATGGTATCCGTTGTAATTTCTCCTCTTTCATTTCTAATTTTATTTACTTGAGCCTTTTCTCTTTTTTTCTTAGTAAGCCTGGCTAAGGGTTTGTCGATTTTGTTTATCTTCTCGAAGAACCAACTCTTTGTTTCATTAATCCTTTCTACTGTTTTTTGGTCTCAATATCATTTATTTCTGCTCTGATTTTTATTATTTCTCTCCTTCTGCTGGCTTTGGGCTTTGTTTGTTCTTCTTTTTCTAGTTCTGTTAGGTGTAATTTAAGGTTGCCTATTAGGGCTTTTTCTTGTTTGTTAAGGTGGGCTTGTATCGCTATGAGTTTCCCTCTCAGGACCGCTTTTGCTGCATCCCATATGGTTTGATATGGCATGTTATCATTTTCGTTTGTTTCCAGATAGTTTTTGATTTCTCCTTTAATTTCATCAATGATCCATTGGTTGTTCAGTAGCATGTTGTTTAATCTCCACATTTTTGTCACTTTCCCAGTTTTTTTTCATGGTTCATTTCCAGTTTCATAGCCTTATGGTCTGAAAAGATGCTTGTTATGATTTCAATCTTCTTAAATTTATTGAGGCTTGCTTTGTTTCCCAACATATGGTCTATCCTAGAGAATGTTCCATGCGCGCTTGAGAAGAATGTGTAGTCAGCTGTTTTTGGATGGAGTGCTCTGTATATGTCTACTAGGTCCATCTTGTCCAGTTTTTCATTTAAGTCTACTATTTCTTTATTAACTTTTTGTCTGGATGATCTATCCATTGCTGTAAGTGGGGTGTTAAGATCCCCTACTATTATTGGGTTGTTGTTGATTTCTCCTTTTAGGTTTGTTAACAGTTGCTTTATGTACATTGGTGCTCCTATGTTGGGTGCATATATATTTATAAGTGATATGTCTTCTTGATGTAGTGTCCCTTTTGTCATTATATATTTCCCTTCTTTGTCTCTCCTAACCTGTTTTATCTTGAAGTCTACTTTGTCTGATATGAGTATGGCAACACCTGCTTTCTTTTGTTTGCCATTAGCTTGGAGTATTGTCTTCCATCCTTTCACTCTGAGCCTGTGCTTGTCTTTAGTGCTAAGATGTGTTTCCTGAAGGCAGCATATTGTTGGGTCTTGCTTTTTAATCCATCCTGCCACTCTGTATCTTTTGATTGGAGAGTTCAATCCATTTACATTTAGGGTAATTATTGATATATGAGGGCTTAATGTTGCTGTTTTGTCACTTATTTTCTGGTTCTTTTGCATTTCCTTTGTTTCTTGTCCCGTTTGTTTTGGACTGCCAATTCAGTTTGGTTGTTCTGTCTTATGACTCTTCTAGTTTTCTCTTTGTTTATCATATGTGGTTTTGCTTTGATTATTTGTTTAGTGGTTACCTTGAGGTTTGGGCAAAAAATCTTGTGTATGAGATAGTCCATTATCTGATAGCCTCCTATTTCCTTATACTAAGTCACTTCAGGAGAGTGACTTTTTTTTGTTTGTTTCTTTTGTTTTTTTGTGAGGAGATCAACCCTGTGCTAACATCTGCCAATCCTCCTCTTTTTTTTTTCTTGAGGAAGGCTGGCCCTGGGCTAACATCCGTGCCCATCTTCCTCCATTTTATATGGGACGCCACCACAGCATGGCTTGCCAAGCAGTGCGCTCGGGATCCGAACCGGCGAACCCCAGGCCGCGGCATCGGAGCGCACACACGTAAGCGCTTGTGCCACCAGGCCGGCCCCTGTAACTAAATTGATTTAAATGTTGCACGTTTAGTGTTAGTATTTTGTGGAACCACTTTTTGATATATTCTTTGAAAAATTACTAATTTGGGAGCCACACATTTGAATAATGTAAATGTCCATTTGAAATTAAAGTTATTTGATTGAAAAACAGTTACATGCCAGGAGTATTCATGGCCCCAAAGTTCTCCTCCTCACCTATATGAGACCACTGCTGTTTTTTAGTTTGGTCTTTGAGCCTGTTACCTGCTTAATACTCTCATTTTAGTCTTAGGTTGATTTTGATATAATTAACTTTCACTTGGGCCAGCTTTCTTTTTCTTTTTTAACTGAGATATAATTGACATATAACATTATCTTAGTTTCAGGTATACAACATAATTCAATATTTGTATATACTGCAAAATGATCACCACAATAATTCTAATTAACATCCATTACCTCACAATAGTTAACAATTTTTTTTCTTGAGGTGAGAACTTTTAAGATTTACTCTCTCAGCAACTTTCAGATATACGGTACAGTATTATTAACTATAGTCACCATGCTGTACATTACATCCCAATGACTTATTTATTTTATAACTGGAAGTTTGTACCTTTTGACTACCTTCACCCCTCGACTCTTCACCAGACCAACTTTCACATAAAGAGTATAACACACAGGATTTCATTCTCTGAGGAAAGGGATGAATAGTTGTAGATAAGTAACTCAGGATAGAAATCTGGGAGTCATCACAGAGGGTGCTCTCTCACCCTCTACATCTGCTTGGTTATCAAGGACCATCAGTCTGTCTCCTAAATATCTCTTGAATTCATTCCCTCTTCTCCATATCCATAGCCATTTCCCAAAATCAAGTGCCATCATCTCTCACCTGGACCATTGCTCTATTCTCATCTCCTTGCCTCTGAGGTCTTCCTCACTAACCCACTTTGCATAGTCCTGCCTGAGTAGCCTTTCTAGAAGAGTAGTTTTCGGTGTCATAACTCAAAGAACTCAGGTTTGATATTTGTTCACTTGGAAAAAAATCAGAATAGATCCAAAGTTATCCTGTACAGAAGGAACCTTTTTTACATAATTGCAGCAAAAGGCAATCTAGTATGATCTTTTATACTTGAGGTTAAGTATTTGTAGTACCTTGATTTTAATACATTTTACCTTACTATAGTTTAATATGTATTTACATTTAAAAGGTTATGATTCACTGTCAGGGACTAACTCATATAACTTTCCATGAAACTACTAATTCATGAAATATAGGCTGAAATCTTTTCCTTTTTATTGTCCAAAGCTGTTTATTTGCTGTATATGACATCCCATTATCCACCAGGTACACACCACCGCTTGTTCATCTCTCTCACTGTGCTCTGCTCGTTTCCTTTCTGACTTACACAGTGTATAGTTACAGTAGATTCCCCCATAACTAACACAGCTAGACTGGTATAGTAGGGCAGTTAGTTTTAAAAAGTCAGTTGACAGAATATCATAAATAGCCTACTTACCTTAGGTATTTTAACTTAAGATGTATGAATATATACTTCTTCAATTTTTTGATGTTTGGCCAAGGCATATCTTTTCACTGATGAGAGTTTGTGGTTTTTTCCTTACATAACCCATACCTGTAATGCTTTCCTACTGTAACTGATACAACTGACATAAGTAGATTTGAGAAAAGACGTAATAAGCTCTTGGTAAGGGTGAAACCCAGTGGGATGAAAGTAGACAAGCATGGGCATACCAGAGAGTAGCCTACTAGCCGCAGGTATTTGGTGTGCCATGAGCATCTGTCAGTATGTCTTATAAAGGGAAAGAGGAACATGGGTGGGTCTCGTGAGTGCATTATGTGGAGGTGGTTAAAAGAGATCCCACTGTAATAATATCATTCTAATTCACTTACATTCTGAAATGTTTTCTTGAATGTGTGAGAAAAGGGTGGAATTACAGTTGACATGCAGGGAGAGCAGATGGGTCTGTGTCAGTTGTGAACATCATCTGTTACATATCTTGTCAGAGATGGTTGAGAACTGCTGTTCTGAAACCCAAATCTAGTTAGGTTATCCCCAGCTTCAAACCCGTCAATGGCTGCCACTCACATATAGGGCAAAGTCAGGGAACCCTCAGCATACGAGGCCCCCACCGTATACAGGATAAGAGCCTAACATACAAGATCCGCCTTGATACTCCTTACCTCTCTAGCTTGATCTTTACTGTTCCCATCCTCTCATGCCAAACTGTAATTCCTTGAATGTACCAAGACATTTGGTAACTCCATTCCTCTACAGCTACTGTTGTCTGTCTGAAACATTCTTATTGCATATTTCATTGGCTGTCTGAAACAGTCTTACTGCTTTTTTCATCTTATTAACTCCTATTCATCCTTTTATTCTCAGCTCAAGCTACCTCCTCTTCAGGAAGCCTGCCCTGTTTCCCATACCCACCACCCCAGGTTTCATTGTGAATTAGGTGCCCATCCTCTGTGCTCCAACATAGTATATACCTCTATCAGTGCTTACTCTCCTGTATAATAATAGTCTGCATATTTGTCTTTATCTTCTACCAGACAGTGAACTCCTTAAAGGCAGAGATTACATTTTATCTCTGCATCCCCGGTGTTTTACACAGTGCCTGGTACATAGAAAGTGCTGATTAAATATTGAACAAATGGGGGCCGGCCCCGTGGCATAGTGGTTAAGATCCCGGGCGTGCACCGATGCACCACTTGTCAGGCCATGCTGTGGCTGCGTCCCATATAAAGTGGAGG
Organism: Ceratotherium simum simum; assembly: GCF_057802395.1. NCBI lineage: Eukaryota > Metazoa > Chordata > Mammalia > Perissodactyla > Rhinocerotidae > Ceratotherium > Ceratotherium simum. The sequence continues at coordinate 9,751,614 of NC_141924.1, forward strand.
AAGATGGGCACGGATGTTAGCCCAGGGCCAGTCTTCCTCAGCAAAAAGAGGAGGATTGGCACGGATGTTAGCTCGGGGCTGATCTTCCTCACAAAAAAAATAAATAAATAAACATGTTAAAAAAATAAATACATACATACATAAATATTGAACAAATGAATTAAATTTAAAGGACTGCTCCTCCTATAATCTCCATCTTACTAAGTGGCAACTCTAGTCTTCTAGTTGCCCTACCAAAAATCCTGAATTGACTCTCTCTCTCTCTGACCCTGCCTCCAATCTATGAGCACATCCTATTGCCTCTTTCTTCATATGGTATCTGGAATTCAACCACTTGTCTGCATTACCACCCAAGTCCAAATCACCATCAAATCTTGCCTGGATTATCTTCTGAGCCTCCTAACTGATGTCCTGCTTCCTCCTTTGTCCCCTTCAATCTGTGTTCTTGTTAAAACATAAGTGAGATCATATTATTTCTCTGTTCAAAGCCCTCCAGTTGCTTCCCATCTCATTCAGAGTGAAAGCTCGAGTTCTCACCTTGTCCTACAAAGGCCTGTATGACCTCGCCCTCCTATTCTTCTCTTCAGTTACACCACTGCCGTCACACTGGCCTCATCTTCCGGAACACTCCTGGCATACCTCTGCCTCAGGGCCTGTACCTGCTGTTCCCTCTGCCTGGTAACTGCATGGTTCACTCCGTCACCTCCTTTAAGGTCTTTCCCTAAATGGCCACAATATCTAAAATAGTACCCCCTTCTACTCCCAATACTCTGTCTCCTCTGCTTAAATTTTCTCCTTAACTCTTATCCTCTAACATACTATGTATTTTACTTATTTACTTTGTCTTACACCATTAGAGTGTAAGCTTCCTGAGGACAGGGATTTTCATTTTTATTTACTGCTGTATCGTCAGCACCTGGAACAGGGCTTATCACATACTAGACACAGTATATATTTGATGAGCAGACCATGGACAAATGACTTGTGGAAGAGGGACTATACTTGTTCTATATTACCCAAAGGAATTGGGCCAGGATCACAGTATATTTACTTATCCTAAAATACACATAAAGTCATTTCAGAATTGCTAATATATACCTCAGGTAAAAAACATCTACCAGCTGGGGCCGGCTTGGTGGCGTAGTGGTTAAGTTCGCGTGCTCTGCTTCGGCGGCTCAAGATTCACAGGTTCAGATCCTGGGCACGGACCTACGCACTACTTATCAAGCCATGCCATGGCAGGCATCCCACGTATAAAGTAGAGGAAGATGGGCATGGATGTTAGCCCAGGGTCAGTCTTCCTCAGCAAAAAAAGAGGAGGATTGGCAACAGGTGTTAGCTCAGGGCTAATCTTCCTTACCAAAACAAAACAAAAAAAAACAAACATCTACTAGCTAATTTCATATATTTTTCCAGTTGCTTTAGAAGGTAAAGTTAATATCAATAAAAATAAAATTTCTAACAGCTCTTGGAAAAAATAGGCCATTGGAGTGAGAGTGAATTTCTGTCTTTTGAGATTTTCAAAAATAAAGTGAATGATAACTTAGTGATTGGGTTAGATCAGTGGTTCTCAACTGAGGCTGATTTTGACCCACAGGGAATGTATGGTAATATCTGGAGATAGTTTTGGTTGTCACAGCTGGGAGGTGCTACTAGCATATACTGGGTAGAGACCAGGGATACTGCTGAACATCCAGCACAATAGCACCCCTTCCTGCTCCACCCCAAACAGAAGTATCCAGCCCAAAATGTCAGTAGTGTCACAGTTGAGAGACTCTTGGTCAAATGAATTTTACCGTCCTTTATAGTTTTGAGATTTTCTGATTATGGGTCCTCTCTTTTCTGAGGGTAGGAAATCCCTTGGAAGTTACTTTTGTGAGTTTTAAACTTCTACTCATAACATGTTTTTATATCTTAGTATCTACACATTCTTACAATAATTAGCTTTTATAATAATTAGCTTTTTCTCTTCCTGCTGTCAGCCTTGTCATTGTATTATCTCTGTTGAAATAAGTTTCATTATCTCCAAGGAGAACTAAGAGCAGCATTATTGTTATTCAGGTTCTGCTTGAAACTTAGAAATTTATTATTATTTATTGTATTTTCACAGAAAAAAGCACAAATAGCTTAATACCTTGTGGAAGAATTTAGAAACAGAATCTTACAGATAACTTAAGAAGATACTTGCCATTTTTATGAAATTGGGATTTTTTTACCAGTAACTCTTTTTGAATGCCAATGGTGTTATTATTGTGACAGTTCAAATTAATTTACTGCCCTTAGGCCTTAAATCTGGTAAGGCAGATTTGTTCCTGTTGTGTATCAAGTTGCATTCCTTCATAGGGAGCCAAATGGTTAGTTTTGTGGCCTTGATCTGCCTTTTTCTTGTATCAGTGGTCGTTGCACATATTTCCCAGAAGTGCATACCCGGTTAGCATACTACAACTCACTACTGATAAAACTATTTGTTTTCAGGATTTCAAAAGTAAATAGCTATGTTCCAATTCTTCTTTGAATCAGTGAATAATTTTAGTGAGTGTGTTCAGTAACTGTTCTTCATCTCTTAATTTTGGTTCTGTTTTCTTGTAAATGATTTTTTACAAAAGAAGAAAAGAGAAAGAAAATAGAATTATTCAAATTGGAAGAAAAACAATTTCCTGTCCTTGAGTAGATAAAGTATTAGTATTCCCATCTTAGAGCCAAAGTAACAGCCACAGCTTGGAACTGGCAGAAGAATTTTCTACACAGGCTCATAAATAAGCAGACAGCTTTCTTTATCCTTCAGCCATATCCGTCGTGCGTTAGTAAGATTTTGAAATCGCTCATCATGACCGTTTATAGCTTGTTTTTCCTCTGTGGAATGTTTTCCTTTGCTTACTTATATAGGTTACAAGTTTTTACTAAAGTTTTGGATCCTCAAGTATTTTGAGTGTCTTTTCCCAGAACTCATAAAATTATAGTGGTTAAAAAATACCTCTCTATCTATTTTGGCTTAGAGGATGAACAAAGTACTTAAACTTCTCAAATAAAAAGCTTTGAAATACAAAATGTTTTTACAAGGACTTTATACCCTGTTCTTTAAATGATGTAGTACATTTTTGTACTTGAGATTGTCCTGAGAGTCTTCTCAGTCTTTCAGCTCATGTTAATTATGGGGATTATGAAAACAGAATTTTAAATAATGGTTAAATCTTAATCTTGGCTGCATTACCTCTGAAATGTTTTGTGTGTGCCTACCTCTTAAATAGAACATGAAGGGAATTTCAGTTTCTAAAGGATTTATTTAATGTTCAGTCTGTTTCATTTGTTTAGAAAGGTATATACACTGTGCCTGTTTACAGTATCCACAGAAGCTTGTGATCTCTGGTTCTAAGCTCTCTTCTTTTCTTTATCTTAAAAAAAAATGCAGTGGACTGCTCAGTAGCACTTTCTAGTCTGATTTTTCTGGCTGTTGATTTTTCTAAGTGATGTATACCTTGCATTAAAATGGGAATAAAGTCTAGGCAAATGGGCTTGTATTGATATTATTCTATCTTGGCCTCTTGGGCACTGGCACTTTTTAAACATGAGACTAGCAAGAGTCTCTAGGTAAGACTTTATCAGATTATGATCAATGCCTAAGTGACATTGTATGAATATATTCAGTCATAACTAAAGATGACTTCTTGGTATTATATGACTCTATAAAAATATAACAAATACAGCTCATAAAATTAGTTGATAATGTCTTTTATTTTGAGAAATGTTTTGTCATTAATGTTCCTAAGAGAGGCATAGCAAAGTATCTTACCTTTGCAACTGTGCAACAAATGAAAAAATAGAATTTTAATCTCTTGGCTATTTTACCAAGCTTATCCTTGGCTAGACTGTGTTTTCTGTATAGTATGTTTTAAGGTACCTTAAATCGAGACATTCTTTCTCCTTCTGTGTTTAAATGACTTTTAGAAAAGATTTCTCTTCCTTAGGATTGTGCCTCTTGGTTCTTCAGAGCATGGCTAGAGCCAGATACTTTGATGTGTGGTGGTTTGCTGAGTTTGTTCATTGGTTCGTTTGTTCAATATTTATTTAACAAATATTTATAAGGTATACCCTGTGTGTCAGGCACTTTGTTACAACTCTGTCTGGTTTTTTGTTTGTTTGTTTGTTTTAATCATTTCAGGACTGATGAGGAATATTTTAATATCTCAAGATGGTGTTAAATTGGGATCATGTGTTTTCAAAAAAGAAGCACCTGGCTCATTGTATTGTTCCACTCTAAGGCAACCTTGGGGGACCAAGATCCCCGTCCTTAAGCTTGTAAGGATCATGATGCTTGTGAAGCTGTTTGAGGTGTTTTGTGACAGTGCGTAACTACTGCTTGCTGCCTGCCTGTCCTAATTCCCTAAGTGATGAGGAACTCTTCTACGAGCCTCTAGTCCCTGTGGAAGCACTTTCAAATATCACAACTGTCTCCCACCTATCACCCATTGTACCAGATCCATACTCACTTAAAACCACGTGAGCTATTTATATGAGAGTTGTAAATTGTGTGTTTTATCTGATACTGTCATGGACTTAGCATGTGATCAATAAGCCACTTCCCCTCTCTTAAAGCTGTTATTTAAAAATTGTATTTAAAACTATATCAAATTGCTACTTTGTATGCTATATAAATTGACAAATAGATTGCCTCCTGTTATACAAATGAGGACACTCATTACTCTTCTCTTGTGGAGAGAGACTGCTGCCAGCCATTTTGCTATCAACAAGGCTTCTGAATTGCTTCTAACAGTAGTGGCTTGTGTTGTACCCTGTCGCAGAGAGACACCTTACCTCAGGTCTCCAAGTAGGTCAGTGGGAGAGGTATATATGGAACATTGATGTGTAGCTTTAACAAGATAGCAAAGCTTAAAAGATTGCATTTTGCTTTCCCTTTGTGTCTCCCTCTTTTTTTTTTAAAGGAGTGGTGAATGTGTTGCTAACAACTCCACTCTGGGTAGTAAACACCAGACTAAAGCTGCAAGGGGCAAAATTTAGGAATGAAGATATTGTACCAACCAACTACAAAGGTATTATTGGTAAGTGTCTCTTGGGTGAGTTCCTATTTAAGGCTTTTCTTTTCTCTTTGTATCTGGAATTTATTGCCACGATAATGCTACATAAAAGACAATCTCAAATCTCAATGTCCAATAGCAAGCATTAGTTTTGCCCATGTGTCTGTGGGTTGACAGGGATTTGATGCATCTAGGCTGACCCCAGCCTGGGAGTCTCAGCTCCACGTGTCTCTCATCTTCTTCTGGGCACCAGCCTAAGCATATTCTTCTCTTGGTGATGGCAAAAGCACAAGAGCACAGACCCAATCATACGAGCTTATTTCAAGCCCCTATTTGCATCTTGTCTGCCAATATCCTCTTGGCCAAAGCGCGTCGTGAGGCCAAGGCCAAAGACAAGGGGTAGAGATGTAAACTGCTCCTATGGAGTATAGGTGGGAGGGGAGTGAATACACTTTTTTTTTCTAGTGTTGTCTGGATAAAGATACCAGTTTATTTATTTATTTATTTATTTTTAAATAATTTTATTTATTTTTTTCCCCCAAAGCCCCAGTAGATAGTTGTCTGTCATAGCTGCACATCCTTCTAGTTGCTGTATGTGGGACATGGCCGCAGCATGGCCAGAGAAGCAGTGCCTCGGTGTGCACCCGGGATCCGAACCCGGGCCGCCAGTAGCGGAGCGCGTGCACTTAACCGCTAAGCCACGGGGCCGGCCCTAAAGATACCAGTTTAGTATCTGATATCTTTGAGCTTAATTGCCAGGGCCTCCTTTCCCATGTTTTCATCTTAGGAATGAGAACATTGGTTTTCTTATAAGTTGAATCTCATATAATAGACTCCAGGGAACTATCTTATCTTTTGTAATACTGGACTATATTGTGAAACACATGGCTATCAGTTCACAATTCTCTGTAATATAGAGTTCCCCGTGGTGTTGACCAGTACTTAGGAAAACTTGACATTCTAACCCCAGATTGTCAGGAAGAGTTGCCTGTGATTGAAGTTGGTCTGTCAATAACTTGATGACTGTCAGTGTCTGATGATTATCAAAAAGTAGTTAACTGATGAACTTGCCCCTAAAATATCATTGCAAGAAGGAAACCTTGATCGAACCGTATGGTTTGTGTTCTGGGTACATTTGAACATAATTCACGTTGTCTTCTCTAGTTAGGGGATTGTCATCAAAAGCCCTTGATTTCTTCTTGCTTAGATGCTTTTCACCAGATCATTCGAGATGAAGGAATCTTGGCTTTATGGAATGGCACATTTCCCTCCTTGCTGTTGGTCTTCAATCCTGCCATCCAATTCATGTTCTATGAAGGTTTAAAGCGGCAGCTTTTAAAGAAACGAATGAAGGTAATCCCTGATTTTGAAAGCAGCAAATAATAATCTCTGACACTTTCTTGTTGTTTGGATTGATATGGTTCTTTCTTTCTTTGCTTTCCAGCTTTCTTCTGTGGATGTGTTCATCATTGGTGCAGTAGCCAAAGCAATTGCCACCACAGTCACCTATCCCTTGCAGACGGTACAGTCGATTCTGAGGGTGAGTGCTGGGGTTCTCCCTGTGCTTAATCAAACAACATTCCAACATACATGGTTTCTCTGTTAAAGGCAATGTTAGTAAAGCAATAAAGTAGTCAGTTGGTAGGCCAGAGCATTCTTCATCTATTTTTCCATTTGTTTGATACTCTGCTAACCAAGCTGGGTATCAGTTGATTTCCTATTTGGTTTGAAACGAAGTTTACATTTGCACTGTCTTAGGTAACGTAGTGTCCCAGAAAACCCAAATGTGGAGGAAGGTTCTTTAAGGAATTCAGGAAAGTATAAGTTTGCTTCCTTCTCATTCAAGTTGATTTGCTTAGATTATCCTTTACAAAATCAGAGGTGGATTCCTTTAGTTTACTCAGGAGGAATTAATGATTTAGCTTTTCTGAAGCACTTTAAAATTTCTGGTTTTTCATTTATTCAGTTATTTATTCATTGAAATATTTGTTAAGCACCCACTCTGTGAGGAGCTGGGTACACATGGTGAATAAAACAGTCTTAATTCCTGCCCTCATGGAAATAATGGAGGAGAGAGTAAGTTAGGTAAATAAACAAAATAAATAGGTAATTACAAATTGAGAAAAGAGCTATAAAGGAAGTGAACAGCGGTCTGTGATTTAGTTCAAAGAGGCATGGTCGGGATCTTCTTAAATAGGATGATTGGGGATAGGCTTCTCTGAGGAGGCATATGTAAAAGACTTAAAGGAAGATAAGGACCCAAGCATGCAAAGAGCGTTCTAGGAAGGGGAAACATGATGTGCTAAGAGTTTGGTGAATCCTAGGAACTGAAAGGAGGCCACTATAGCTGGAGAGTGGCTCAGGATGAGATTGGAAAAGTAGCAGGGAGGCTATAGGTGAGGACTAGATTCTGTTCTCACCATAGTGGGAAGCCTTTGAAGGGCTTTAAACTAGGGAGTAATGTGATCTGATTTATAATTTCAAGATTACTGGGGCTGTTGTGTGACTAATTGGTCAGAAGGCTAAGAGAAAAGGGGGACAGTCAGGTAGGAGGCCCTTTCAGTAATATAGGTGAGAGGTGATGATGGCCTAGACTAAGGTGGTAGCAGTGGAGAGGAGAGAGAAGATGTGGACAGATTTGGGATCTGTTTTGGAGAAAAAATTCAAAGGACTTATTGATAGATAAAATGAGAGTGGTAGGGAAAGGAGTATTTCAGTTGAAAAATATTGTTACATTCTGTTAAAAGTATTTTACTAAAGTACTATTTTAAAATTGGTACTTAATATAAAGGAATTCAGGAGCATTAAATAAATGTATTTTGACACTTTTGTAGTGTAAACATGTAATGTGAAGAGCTTAGGCTGCAGAGGTTCTAATTGATTAGCGTTTATCAGAACTTCGTAAAGGACTGGAAGTTAAGCCATACATCAATATTTCAATCTTAATCATGGGCATGTTTTTTTTCTTTTGAGGTAGAATTTTCCCCATAATTCTCTGTGAAGTGAAAATTCTTGTGCTTGCTTCATTGAAAAGTATTTCTTATGTTCACTATTTCATTGAAAAATAGAGGATTAATGAAATCTGCATACTAATTGAATACTTTTGTTACCATATGCTGTAAGACATTACTCCAACATAATTTGCTCTGCAGGTAGAAATTAAGATAAAAAAGCAGTAATAAACAGTAATTATAAGATAAAAAAACAGTAATAAACAGTAATTATTTATCTTTTTTCTTCTTCTGTAGTTCGGACGTCACAGACTAAACCCAGAAAACAGAACATTGGGGAGTCTTCGTAATGTTCTCTATCTTCTTCACCAACGAGTAAGGTGAGCTTTGTAGGTGCTTCACATTCTGTCCTCTTTTTGCAGCCTTCTCTGCCAGGGAGTGGTTGGATTTGCTTATCTTGCACTACTGCCTTGGCAGTGGCCGCCTAGAAACCTCTGCCTTGCATGCTGTGCTCAGACATTTCTCATTTTAGGGACTTAGTGCAATATGACAGCATTTTGGGAAATTACGGAAAAGTTCAGGTCCTTATTCTTTGTTAGTTAAATATGCAGAACTCCTTTAGAAAGGAGCCCTTGTATAATTTAATATAGAGACCGTTCTGCCTGAGTGGTGCTTCCATCACTGTGACCTTTCTTGTAGGTAGAAATAGGCAGACATTATAGAGCAGTAGTCATAATGGGAAAGGGAGGGGGGAGTGGGGAGACTAATACAGTTATCATCATAATGATGACAACAGTGAAAACGATGATAAGAGTAGCTAACATTTTTGAGTGTGTGTTTTGTGGCAGACAATGAACTCAATACTTTACATGGGTAATCTCACTTAATCCTAACAATAGCCCTATAGGCAGGTACTATCATCATCTCCCTGGTTAAACTGACCCTTAGGGACATCAGATAAGTCAGGAGCCTCCTGTGAAGCAAAAGCTGCTATAACTTGATTACTGTTTCTAGATGTAAGATGTTTTGGAAATAAATAAATTTATTATAAAAAGAATATGCTTGGAATAAAAAATAAAATCAAAGATAAAGAATTGACATAAAGTAAAAAGTAAATGCTCACCATACCAAGTGTTGGCAAGAATGTGGAGCAACTAGAACTTTCCTATGCTATTAGTGGGAGTATAGAATGGTACATCCACTTTGGAAAGCAGTTTGGCATTTTCTTAAAAAGTTAAACATAAACCTACCATAGGACCCAGCCATTCCACCTCAAGTATTTACCTGAGAGAAATGAAATACACTAAGACTTGTACACAAATGTTAATAGCAGCTTTATTTGTAAGAGTCAAAAACTAGAAACAGCCCAAATGTCCATCATCCGGTGAATAGATATACAAGTTATGATTTATCTAGTCAGTCGAATACTACTCAGAAATAAAAAAGAAAGAATTATTGATAACATGCAACAACGTGTATGACTCTCAAAATAGTTATGCCGAGTGAAAGAAGTCACACAAAAAAGAATTCATACTATATGATTTCCCTTCTATAAAACTTAAAAAATGCAAATAATCTGTAGTGACAGAAAGAAGATCAGTAGTTACCTGGGGCCAAGGTAGGTTGAGGGAGGGAATGATTACAAAGAGACATGAGGATACTTTTGGGGGTAATGGATATGTTCACCTTCTTGAATGTGGTGATAGTTTCATGGGTATATACATCAGTCAAAAGTAATCAAATTAAAGTCAGTTAAACTTCAATAAAGCTATAAATACTTGCATACCTACTCTGTTTTCTTTCTATCCTATCCCTTTTCCAAGAGGTTGTCACTGTTAACAGTTAAGAGTATATTGTTCCAGAATATTATATAAAACATATTTTTGGTATTCATAAATATTTAGTTTGTTTCCAGGTATTTGCCTTTACAAGCATTACTGAATGAACAGTCCATAAATTTGCCTTTGTACACCTGAGTGATTATAATTGTAGAGAAAATTCCTTGAAGTATAATTACCTGGTTAAGGAGTTTGAACATATAAAATTTTAACAGACATTGCCAAATTGACACAAAAAGAGTGATACCAATTTCCGTTTCTACCATCATTGCCAATCATAAGTAATAGGCCCCCACATGAGAAAGAAGTAGTTAACAAGAAATTTAAGAAGGTTGTGTTTACTAGAAATCTATAGGGTTATATAGTTTTCAAATCCAGTGTGTTTTCACATCTCTCATCTTGTTTGGTTCTCATTCAGCCTTGTGAATGTGAAAGGGTGACTATATTCCCATTTTTGTGGATCAGGAAACAGATTTAGAGAAAGAAAGTGACTTGCCCAACACCAGACAGATGGAGGCAGAGTCAGATGTTCAAACTGAGGTGCTCAGTAAGCACTCAGGAACTGTTGAATGAATGAAGAGCTTTCATCATCCACTAGAATGTTCTACAATGATGGAAATATCTAGTGTCCAGTAGGGTTGCCACTAACCACATTTGGCTATTGAGCACTTGAAACTTGGTCAGTGCAACTGAGAAACTGAAGTTTGTATTTTTTTTAATTTTAATTGCCACGTGTCGCTACCATATTAGACAGTGCAATATACCATGCCAGGCCTCTCCAAACTTCTCAATGATTAGTAATTGTGTAAGTGCTTGTTAAAATACAGATTCATGCCTCCCCTCTGGGGTGGGGCCTGGTAATCTTTATTTCTAAACAGACCCTGGTGATTCTGATGCGAGTGGATATAAAGAAAACCTACACTACTCCTGTATATCTTTCCTTTACTACTCACACAGAGCACTTCACTTCTGACACTTCTGATCACCAAATATGTGGGGATTTTTCCCACACCAACCAATTTTTTGTGACACTAGCTTGGTGTCCTACAATCTAACTCAATTCCGATACATCAGATCCCACAGGTTAAGGGCTCAGTCCCATGAGACTGACCCCCACTTCAGATGCCAGTCACAAGTAGTAGGTCCCCACGTTACCCACAGCTTCTGTCGTGCTTGGCTACAAATCAGAGGTTACCATAACCTCCTCCCCTTTGGATTCACTTGTTTGCTAGAAAAGCTCACAGAACTCAGGGAAACACTTAGGTTTAACAGTTTATTAAAGGATATGATAAAGGCTACAGATGAACAACCAAATGAAGAGATACATAGGGCAACGTCTAGGAGGGTCCTGAGCACAAGAGCTTCTGTCCCCATCGAGCTGGGGTGCATCACCCTTCCATTACATGGATATTCCAGGTTCACCAACCTGGCAGCTCTCTGAACCCCGTACTTTTGGGATTTTTATGGAGGCTTCATCATGTAGATATGATCTGTCATTAACTCCATTTCCAGCCCCTTTCCCCTCTCTGGAGAACAGGGGGTGGGGCTGAAAATTCCAACCTTCTAATCATGGTTTGGTCTTTCTGGTGACCAGCCCTATCCAGGAGCCCACTAAGAGTCACTTCTTTGAAAAAAAGAAGTGACTGTCACCCAGGAAATTCCAAGGGATTTAGGAACTCTGTGTCAGGAACTAGGGTCACAGATCAAATATTAGAACAAACGATGCTCTTACTACTCTTATTACTTAGGAAGTTATGAAGGATTTAGGAGCTCTGTGCCAGGAAACAGGGACAGAGACCAATATATATATTTTCTATTATCTCACAGCGGATCTCACCTTCAGAAACACTGAGATAGACTTTCTTGGGGTTCTTGGGGGAACATAATTCATGTAGTCAATGAACGAGAAATTCATGGGTCAAGGCTATTCATTCCTGTTTATCATATGATTTTCCCAAATAATAGATTTTCACACATAGCAAATATATAAAATGTAGACTAGCTTCTGAATGGAGCACTTGGTTAGCTTTAATATCTCTGTCTGCATGATGCATGTAGCCCTGGAGTTACTGATGTACTAGCATGATATTAGTTCACTCTCAACAAATAGCTTTGGAGAGATCATTTACTCTGGACTCCTGGTTCTAGTTGAAGCTAGAATTCTTCTCTGTGGTTGAGCAGTGGTTCTAAAGGGCTGGTCTCCAGGCTGACATCCTCCTCCTCATCACCTGGGAGATTGTTAGAAATGCAAATTCTTGGGTCCCATCCCAGACTTAATATGAATCAGAAACTCTGGGGATGGGACCCAGCAATCTCTGGTCTAAGTTCTTCAGGTAATTCTGATGTATGCTAAATTTGAGAACCACTGGGTGAGAAGATCAAATGTATGGGAAGACTGAGAATCGGGTAGCTTTTCATTTCTATCACTTTCTCTAATTCTGTTGAGGCTAAAATGACCTAAACCAAATGGCAGCTTTCCTACCATTTAGAGACTATTAAGTTGAAATAATGAGTTGGGAGAGCATTAAAGTAAAGATCTAAAAGTTATTAGATTTCAAATTTTAGCATTAAGATGGTTTTAGGAGATTTTAGGCTCTGCATCCTATCTGTGGGATATTGTCAGCATTCTGCTAATTAATAGTGATTATAAAGAGACACTATTGGTGGCTTATGAGTACTAAACTGTAGTCAGTCCCCAAATACCTTTAGAGATAAGAAGTAATTTGACAACAGAAGTCTGTTAATATCTAAAACTTCCATTGCTTGTTTTGATCCTAAGGATAAACCTTTGCAAAGTAGCTGTCAGAGTAGCATGTTTCTTTGATGCGGGGGTTGACTTTTATAAAGAAAACCTTTTATATTTTTCAAACCTCTTTCCTTTTAGGCGTTTTGGAATAATGGGACTCTACAAAGGCCTTGAAGCCAAACTGCTGCAGACAGTCCTCACTGCTGCTCTCATGTTCCTTGTTTATGAGAAACTGACGGCTGCTACCTTCACAGTTATGGGGCTGAAGCGTGCACACAAGCAGTGAGACACCTTACCCTGCAAAGTGCAGAAAGATGCTCAACAGGGGGGCTTCCTTCTGTGTAAAAAGAAGCAGTTCTCCTTTTACTCTTGCTCCTTCCACCACACATTTTACCCTCCTGGGCTTGAAACTCATCTAAGGGGAAACGTAGAGTTAACTAGCTGGCCCTCTTGCCAACTTAATTTTTATGATGGTTGGTTGGATTTTGCAGGGGGGCTTGGACTAATGATCATATGAAAAGAGCACATTGTTGGAAACCTAAAAATGAAAGTTTGTGGGGGTTCTTTGGTTTTCTTAAGGGGAGTGGACTATTGCTCTCATGTAATCTTTTCCAGTTAAAATTTTTCTTAAATTTACCAGCTGTTCTCTTTCCCCTCCCCCAGGTTCTAGGATAAATTTAATACCATGTAATTCTCATATACTTTTGTATATCTTAATCTTGGTATGTTCCTCGCTAAAAATAATATTATGACTATGCCGTGGGCATGACTTTATTTTTGTTGGGCTTTTTAACTCCTACTTAAGGAAAGATGTCTTCTTTAGTACATGAGCTATTTATTTTGTGGGAGAAATGAAAATTATTAATCCTAAATCATTCTCTTATAAACTATTTGTAAACATCACATCATTAGTATTTGACATAATTAAAAAATATTTATTTGGGGGGCCAGCCCCATGGCCTAGTGGTTAAGTTTGGTCGGCATGCTCCGCTTAGGTGGCCCGGGTTCAGTTCCCAGGTGCAGACCTACACCACTTATTGGTGGCCGTGCTGTGATGGCAACCCACATACAAAATAGAGGAAGATTGGCACAGATGTTAGCTCAGGGCTAATCTTCCTCAGCAGAAAAAAACAAAAAATCTATTTTGCATCAACCCTTTTATTACAAAAGGCTTGAGGTTTTATGTTCATCCATGTTAGCCCCAATCAAGTCAAGCCCCAATAAATTGTCAGCACAAAAGGCATTCTTAAAAGTTGCCCTTTATTAAGATATTACACTGGGTTTACAACCAGCTGGTAAAAATCACAAAAAAGGGGAGAGGAAGCAGATACCTTGTTTAGGCTCTGGAATATTATCTTCCTTTACAGACTCTTGGTGGAGGCTGTGTATTTTGAGAATAAACATCTGATTGAGGTTCTATTTGGAAACATTCCTTAGAGTCCTGCTACTCAAAGTGTGGTCCATCAAGCAGTAGCATTGAAATCCCCTGGGAGCTTGTTGGACATGCAGTCCCAGACCTTCTGAATCAACTGCATTTTAACAAGATCCCCAGGTGATTCATACTCACATTAAAGTTGGAGAGACCTTAGAGTTCCTGACCCAACAGGAGATATGATTGTTTTCAATTATAGAAACCAAGACAAAGATTTTTCTCAAAGGAAAGATGGATTAATGTATTAAAACAACCTCTGAAAAACTGGGAGTCCTGTGTCCTTGTCTACTTTCACCTCATAGCACATGTTAAGGCGGTAGGGCTTTTACTATGTAGCTAGGAGTGAATTTAGACTTCTCAAGCTGCTCAAGAAGCAACTCTCTTGACATTAGCAGAACAGCTCTTTGGGTTCCTGTGGCTTAGTTTGTGTCCCTGTAACAAAATGACAGGTTTTTCATTTATAAGTCTAATTCAGTCGGAGAGAGAGTAATAATGAAGTGCCTGTGGACTCTGGTATTTAGTTCAATTTTGAGAATGGAAATTTCTTTCTCTTAGTTCCTTTCTGGTCCCTGTGGTGATTTCAAAATATGTGATTATCAAACTAGTAATAATTGAAACATTGTGGTGGTGTTCTAGAAAACAAGAATTAAGAAGAGCTAATAATCTGGGAACTAGACTGAACACTTGTCCCCTATTTAAGCCAGAGAATTGACCCCATTACTACTTTTTATTTTACTTGAAAGTTTGCGTGTGTCTGTGGTGGGGCTTACATGGGAAGCACAAAACTTATTTTGATTTCTATATGAAAGAATGATCATAAAGGTGCCATGTGTATTTTGTTATTGTTTTAATTATGCAATTTGTTTTGGAACTTGAATTTTGAGCTCAGGGTATTGTGGGCTGGTGTGTTAGAATAATTTCCAAGTCAAATTATATAGTTATATTAGGTGTTTATGATGTGAGAATGTATTTGATGCTTTTTTTCAGGTTTTATGAGGGAATGATTTAATATTGAGGTTTTATATTCCCTATGGAAGCTTATAGACTCACTAGGTGAAACTAGGTAATGATTCACCCAGTTTTGTAACCTTTGATTAATAATAAGTTATTTGAGAAAACTAAAGAACTGAAATCTGTACTAAGGAAATAAAAAATTTTTCTTTTTGATCCTTTATCCATTTCTCTAGAATGCGAGGATTAAGAGCCTTGGAGATTATATCAGTATCACTACAGTAGAAAATTTAATTTCTCTAAGTATTTAATCTATATTGTAAAGTGGACACTAATATTTCTACCCTAGTCTATTTTATAATTAAGTTTGAAAGGCAGAAATAGGATTTACCATAAGAATATAAGCAGTGGGAGTTAGAATCTTGCGTTTTATTCCCAGCTCTGCCACTGACTAGCAAATTTCATCATCTCCTTGTGCTTCAGCTTTTTGATAAGTAGAGATAATAATACTCACTACCCACTTCAGAGAATATTTGAGAGCTAATGATGTCAGCTAAATCCCTTTATGATCGTGGCAGAGGGAAGATCTGAGTGAAACTTGTGACAGTGCCTAGATTTATATAGCAATTTCCCTTCTTAAAGCTTACACTTTCTCATTTTATAATCCCAATATCTCTGTGAAGTAGGTAGGAACAAGTAACAAGATCCCCATTTAATTAACAAGGAAATCAAGACAGTACTATTAAGTGGCTCGCCTGGTTGGAGCCAGGACTAGAGTTGAGTTTCTTGCAGTCTAGTATAGTGATTAAGAGAATGGGTTCTAGAATTAGAACTAGGTTCAACTCGAGCCCTACTCCCTACCAGCTATGGGAACAAAGCAACTACTGAACTTGTATAAAACTCAGTTTCCTCAACTGTGAAACGGAGATCTTGATAAACCTACCTCATAGGGTGATTGTGAGGATTAAATGAGATGATATTCATAAATTGCTTAGCACAGTACTTGCCACTTAAGAACTGGGTAAATGTTAGCAATGACTATCATTATAATATTACTATTATTGGTGATATGGCTGTTTGAATAGATGTATCTGTGGTTCAGTGGAAAACACTGGGTTCAGATTGTCGTTCTATGACTAATAGCATTTTGTTACAGACAAGTCACTTCTTCACCTTTCTGAATCTTCATGTCCTTATCTGTCCAATAGAAATGATTACGTCTCAAGGCTGTTCAGAGGATTAAAGAAAATATATAATGGCCTTGCGAGGTAATCATTTCTGTTGGACAGATGAGGATATATATATGCATCTGGCACAATATATGACATATATAAGTGCTTAATAAATGCTGTTTGAACCAGTGTTCAGCGCTGGAGCAGCGTTTTCTCTTTCCATTTGTTTTAATTGTGAACATTTCTGGGAATTTTGAACATTTCTTCTCCTCAAAAGAGAAGCCAAATCCAGTAATTTTTATGTTTTATTCAGTATTCAAATTAAGTCCTCCAAACATTTATCAGTTAATCATTAAAATATCAACTGGTTCAATAGCAGAAAGTCACTGGCTATGCTAGTATCTCATCTTGGCTGTCTGGAAAAGCTAAAGAATAGTGACTTCATGGAGCCAAATGCCACACCTCTAAGGAGAGCCTTCCCTCTGGGCAGATGAATTACTTATTGGCAGCGTCAAATGTCACTAGGATACCAAATATATACAAAGACTCATTTGTAGGATATTTATGTATGCAATAAATGTAACTGATTGTGACCCTGCAGGGTTTTTACCACCTTAGAAAGGAAAGGGCCTTGGATTAGTGCTGATGTTCGTAGGGCCTACTGGTAGCCCCTGAAAAGTATGTTCAGTAGGACATAATTGACAAGAAAAAACATTTTCCATGAGTAGGATGAGAGAAGAAAAGAAAGACAATTACTATTTAAAACCAGAGAATGAAAAGGAAATTAGGAGATGGATATGAGAGTCGAGGGAGGGAGGGACAAGGTGCCAGTGCCTAGCACAGCACTCAAAGAAGAGATGCTCAAAAAATGTATGACAGTTACATAGATTGGGCAGTGAACTGTGGAACCCAGCAAATGAAATCCAGTCTGTAGTGACGTGAAAAGGGAAGGAAAACTCCATTTGGAACTAATCATGGGAATGGGTAATGGAACTTCCATGCATTGAATGCCTACTAAATGCCAGGCACAAGTGATTTACATACATCTTGGTTTTGTTTTTTTGGTGGTTTTTTTTTATTTTGGTGAGGAAGGTTGGCCCTTAACGGACATCTGTTGCCCATCTTCTTCTTTTTGGTTGAGGAAGATTGTCCGTGAGCTAACATCTGTGCCAGTCTTCCTCTGTTTTTTGTATATAGCATGCCGCCACAGCATGGCTTGATGAGCGGTGTGTAGGTCTGCACCTGGGATCTGAACCCGTGAACCCTAGGCTGCTGAAGTGGAGCATGCAAGTTTAACCACTACGCCACCAGGCCTGCCCCTACATACATCTTGATATCCTTGTAATAACTCTCAGTATATGAAATTCATTCCCATTAACAGTGAGTTAGTTGAGGCTTAAAATGTAACTTATCCATTGTCATGTACCTAATAAATGGTGATTGAGATTTAAAATTTAGGCTGACTCCAGAACTTTCTATACTGCCACACTACATCCTTCAGATGTCCTTAAAAGTAAGCCTTCTAAGCCAGTGTGTGGTTCCCTTTTACAACCTAGAGGGCATATGATTGAAGATGTGTAATTCTGTACTGAACTATCTGTACCCCATTGTCCCACCACAAGGCTCAAGGGAAGCCTGTTGCCTCTGTATCCAAGGGTGGCTCCGAATGCATGCTGTTTCTTGCCTCAGTGCCTTTGTTTATCTGTCTGGTGTATCAGGAATCTCTTACTACTATTACTGGTGAATTTCGGCCCAGATCAGGCATCAGCTCCTGGAAGCCTTTCTGAAACTTTGCTCCCTCCTACCCACCGACCCTCAAAGACCTTTGTACTCCTGTAAGATTGTGTACATTTGTCTATCATTGCACCTACTACATTGTATTTTTGAATTGCTGTAGTCCGTCTGTATCTCTTTCTTCCCCTTGATAACGAGTTCTTTCAGGGCAGGAAATGAGTCGAGTAGCAGAGTGTCTCGCTCACGGGAGGCACCAAGTTGTTGCATGAGTGTTTCTGGCTAAAGCCAGTGCTGACCTTTCTCCAGTCAAATTGATCTGTTAATTAAGAGTTTACATGTTTTTAGAATACTTGCACCCCAGTGTTGTCTTGATTATCAGTTTTTCAGATTTCTTTTTTTTTAGATTAATTAGTTTATACCGTTTTGAAGTATATTTTGCTAGTCAGGTGGCTTGAAGATTTCATTATTTCTTTGCTTTAATTGGAGTCACCAAAATTATCTACCTTAGTGGTATCGTTTATCTAATTCTTTCATGTGTACTTCAGTCTTGTTTTGCTTTAGTTTCTGTAGAACCCACTGGCGGAGTAGATGGCCAGCCAAGTAGGTGATCTCCTGTGTGGGTGTTGTGTGGAGGACCTTATTAAATTGCAAATTCCTATTTTAGGAATAACGTTCTATTTATTTATTTATTCAAGAAGTCATTTTTGATTACCTACCATGTCCAAGCACTATGCCAATTGCTGGAATTATCCAGATCAATAATACGCAGTCTCTGCCCTCATGTAGCTCATTGTTCAGCATGGACGTCAGACAAAAAACGACTTGGAGTTCTACCACTGATGAGTTCTAATGAGAAATGCAGTACAAATGTTCAGGAGTCTTTGGGAGCATGGAGAGGCTGGGCCCAGCTCTGTCTTGGTCTATGTGATCAGAAAGCAACATTTGAATTAGGAACACACCAAGTAGTGGGTAGAGGACCTTCTTGACAGAGGAAATAACTGGCATTTGCAAAGTAGAAAAAGGATGATGCTTTATTATTTGTGCATTGGTTTGAATTAGATCCAGAAGCTTCCCCACCTAGATCTCTGAGCTGAACACATGCTGGAATGAGGGAGGGGAAAGCGTCAGGCCACCGAGAACTTAGAACAAGGGAGAAGAGATGGTCAGGACCCCGTCCTATGTAACGGTTTTGTCTACAGTTAGACTTGGGTCTAAAGAAAGAAGAAACATTCCCTGTGCTCTTCGAATTTAAAAATCTAATGTTAAACATAGTTTGGAAATTAGACATAACATGAATCGTTTAGTTCTACCTCTGTGAAGATCAGCCTGCAAGAGTAGTTGAGGCTCACTGTGAATTTCTGTTACTGTCAAGGTCTGGACTTGCACTCTATCTTGATCAATATGGACATGTGTACTTGGGAAATAGTTCAGAGCCTAGTTGAGGCTAAAACTGTGAGTACTTTGATCATACATTTGTTAGTGTTTTAAAAATTATAAAAGCAGTGAAGACTCAAGGGAAGGGGAATTTAAAAATCCTCTTTATTTCTTTTTTAATTTGCAATGAGTTGATAGGTATAACATATACAGATTTTTTTCTAACACATTCATTCTCATTTTATTCTCTCTGTTGTGAGATTTATTTCAATTACTTTTATACTGTATAGATGGAGAAATTGAGACACAGATCTGGCTAAGGTTACATGGCAAAGGATTGAGAGAAACAGGAATTCAGACTTCCTGATATCCTATCCAATGACCTTTCACTGGCTCGTACTGCTTGGAGATATCTGTATTTTCTATTTTGGTTTAAAGTTTTTCTTTTAGCTTTTTTTTCTTATAAAAATAATACACAGTCATTATAAAAATTTCAGAATATGTAGAAAAAATGAAGAGAGTCCTACATATATAGAGTCCTATCTATGTATGTATAAGTCTATACCTGTATTCCTACTGCCTAGAAATTACTGCTAATATTTCAGTATATCTATTTTCAGATTTGTTTAAATGTATACATACACAGATATATTTATAGATAGGTGTTTTTTTTAATGACACCAAACTGCCTAAATTTGTAAATTTTCATCTCAAGTATGTCAATAAATAATAATTTTAGCAGCTTCATAGAATTGCATTGTGTAAATGTATCATTAGTTAGACTCCTATTGAGGGGCTGGCCCCGTGGCTTAGCGGTTAAGTGCGCGCACTCCACTGCTGGCAGCCCAGGTGCGGATCCTGGGCGCGCACGGACGCACCGCTTCTCCGGCCATGCTGAGGCCGCGTCCCACATACAGCAACTGAAAGGATGTGCAGCTATGACATACAACTATCTACTGGGGCTTTAGGGGGAAAATAAATAAATAAATAAAATCTTTAAAAAAAAAAAAGACTCATTGATAGACTTTTCAGTTGTTGCCAATTTTTTGCTATTATACATAATCTGATGATAAAATCCTTAATATATGCATCTAACATTTTTTTTTTATTTCTTTAAGAAGAATTTCCAGGAATCCAGTTACTGAGTAACTGGGTCAAAAGATATGCCTACTGTGACATTCTATTATTAAATTAAAACTTAATCCTATCTGTGCCTTTATGTTCATTGTCACTTTGGGCTACATAAACGTTTCTCTCTCCACCTCTGCTTTAGCAGGCTGCAGGAGAAATGCCATTCTGCCTGTGATGAGGAGGAAGTGCTGTTGTGCTCCAGGGGCTGGGCTTTACATGCTTTTTCATTTAGTTCTTTCAACAGTCCTATGAAGTACAGAGTTAAATGAAACATATCAAAAGTGTTATAAGAGTTTAGAGCTGAAAATTAGATTTTTTCCAGCAGGTAGTTAAGATCCTTAAATATCACATACTAACGTATAATGATAATAGCTACCATATATTGAGCTCCTACTGTGCACCAGTTGCCATACTGGATGCTTTACGTATATTATCTGATCCTCCTACAAAGGTTCCAAAGCCCATGTACTTTCCACAGTTCTCCCCTTCGAGCTTTGGTTCCAAGTCTGCATCCTAGTTCCTGTGCCTTTGTTACATGGCACATTCTAGAGGGCAGGGACTTGCTATAAATCATGTTATGAATCATCATGAACATGAGGTTACATTGGGCAAGGCCTCTGTAGAAATCCTTTGTGGTTATGATGGTTATGAAAATCAAAGAAGACTGTTACAATTTATCTTTGTTCACTTTTTAATTTATAAATAAGCTCCTATTTGATAGAAAATGGCTGTTTTATTTTTTTCGTTGTTTTAATTTTGCAATTGCAGATATGGAGAAACTTGTAGGCCACCAGAGGGCATTGCAGTCAGCCTATTTCATCTTCATTATAAATCACTGCTGTCAGAGAGGCCTAGTGAAATTTGTTCCCAATTAAACCAAAAAAGAAGCATTCTTAGACTCAACGAGCAATCTGAATAGGAACTGTGGCTTGAACTTGGTGGAGCACTACCTTGAAGCACCTTTTTTATCTATAAAAGCGAAGAATGGAGTAGGTAGTATTTTGCTGAATTTATATTCTTTTACTTTTTCCTTTCCCCAAGTGTATACCTAAACTTTTAATTTGTCATCCATAATTTATAGACTTATCTTGGCCCGTTGATAAAGCCAGTAGCTCTCAGTATCAATAGGAAATGAAGTCAGAGACACAAAAGTCAGTTTTGGGCCAGTAGCATCCACTGGTCTTTATTGACACTAATAAAAACTTGCAAACTTGACTGATCCACAGTTGAATAACTCATTTCTGTTCACCATCTGGTGGAAGTGCCAATAGGCAGGAAAATGATTAAAAGGCAGAGCGGGAGGTACAAGAGGTAAAAGGCATTTTGACAACCTGTGAATTTAAAAATCAATTCAAATCTTTACTAAACAAGTAGTTTTGATGTAAACAGGTAAATCTTTCCACGTTGTTTGAAATAAACGTAGCTATTGAGGCTTCCAAGTTGTAGCCAACTAGAGCTCTCATTAATCTGTGCTCCAGGACCGTTTGAGGTACTAATTTATTTCACAAACATTTATCGCGTACATTCGTACCAGGCACTTGCTAGGCGCTGATATACAGATATGAATAATAATTAATCTTTATATACTGTTTTGTAGTTTATAAAACAATCTGGCATCTATTATCTTATTTGGTACTCACTTCATACCTCAGAGATGAATTGGGTAGATGATATCTCCATTTTATATGTGTGGAGATAGGTTCAGAATGGTTCAATGACTCATTCACTGTTACACAGCCAGTGACAGTAGAATTCAAACAGAGGTCTTCTGACTCCAAATCCCATCCTTTCCCACAACACCACGCTGTCTTTCTAGAAGTGAGCCTATTGCTCTCAAGGAAGGGCTTGAGGGGTATAGTATTCCAAAGGACCCAAGGTTAGAAATAGAGCCACTTGGTTTTGATTGTTTAGTTTAGTAAGCAACTTAGCAAATAAGTTGAAAAGCTTACCAGTTCTATTTCTCTTTTTTTCCCAAAAATAAAAGGTAGCTTCAGTATGCAGGCAGTGAAAAAAAACTGGATGCTTTTTTAGCACTTGGTTGATGTATTTACTAGGAATTTAACTCTTTGAAGGCTATGAGTCCCCGCATCTTTCCTTAAGGTGTGATTTATGCAGTAATGCCCATGTTAAAAAGAATGGGCCCATCATTTGAGTGTCAAGCTTGGGTAAGGATGTCCCTAACACAAAAGTCTCTGTGCTTTTCATTTCTTTGGTGGTTTTTGGAACATCATACCCTTGATAGAGCTCTATCAAGTACCCTCTCTACATTAAGCTGTATTTCTCTGTTTACTTACCTGCCTCCTTCAATAGATTAAGAGCTCTAAATCCTCATCACGGTTACTATGTCCCAGGTGTTATTGTAAGTGTTCTGTGAATATTTGTCCAATGAATGTATATATTGAGAGTTGTGGGGTATAGTGTTGAATTTGGGTTTGCCTAAACCAGAATACCTAGATTTACAATCCCTATGATAATATGTATTTTGACAAAAAGTCACGGCTTCCCTAGGATTTAGTGCCTTAGTCATTTCACCACATTAAATACAATGTGGTACATGCCTTCCTATCTTCGTCTGAACTGAATAAAGTGTGGGATAAGTGCAGGCTGAAGACAGCTGAGAAGTAAGTGCATAAGCATAGAGGCTTGTAAGCGGAAAAAGTACTCTAATTAAAACAAGAATGCTGGTGTCATTCTTATCACATAACGTTGTTATTATTTGTTGGTCTGTTCCTCCTGTTCCTGGAGTGCAGGTTTCATTTTTGTGTCTTTAATACTTAACAGTGAGACTTAATAACGATGCTTAATTAGTATTGTTGTCTTATACCAAAGATACTCTGCTAATCAAGACATCAACAAATAATTTTTGGGCATCTGCTATGTGCCAGCTACTTGGCTAAGCAATAGGGATGCACTGAACAAGACAGACAAGGTCCCTGCTCTTGTGGGACTTGCACTGGAATGGAGGGAGACGGACATTGAGCATATAAACCAGTAAGGTGATGTTAAATGCAGATAAGTGCTATAAAGAACATGCTTGAACAGATCTTTTAGTTACCAGCATCCATGTAAGAGAGAGAGAGAGAGAGAGAGAGTATTCATACAGTGTATGCACGTGCTAATATGAGGAAGGAGGAGAATGTCAGAGCAGGAAAGCACCAAGACATGCAGAGATAGAAAAGGGCTGGAGTGCAGTATAGTGTCACCAACTAAGGGAGTTTATTAAATTCATATGTATATATGTATGTATTATCGAGACTTTTCTGTCAGCTTTGGGTCTTTGAATTTAGCTGTGTGACTGATGATATGACACTGCCCCTTCTGCTCAGACTTCATAAACTCTGTTTCTAAAGTTGATTCACCGTCCTCACAAATAGTATCTCCTTTATCTGAAATACTGATTGGGCTTTGCATGTGCTGAACTAAATTCCAAAATACTGCTTCCCCTAAATTGTCGGGAAGCCGTAAAGTAATAGGGCCTCCCGAACTGTTCTAGGTCCAGTGTGTAATGTCTACAGGTTACCATGATTCTACTCCCACTCATGAACTTGGTACCCTTTCCCCACCTACATCAGCACGTACCAATTTCCCCCAAATTAGAACTGAATTCAGGCATGACCAGTTAAAATCTTTGGTAAGTTAAGCAACCATTTTTCTATTATTTCCCTTTCTTTTTTTTCCATTTTTGTTTATGAGCTTATCCTTAGTAGTGCTGCTGCTTTTTTAAAACAGCTTTATTGAGATATAATTCACATGCCATGTAATTCACCCATTTAAAGTGTACAATTCAATAGTTTTAAGTATATTCACAGATGTGTGGAACCATCACCACAGTCAATTTTAGAACATTTTCATCACCTTGGAAAGAAACCCCATACCCTTTAGATATCACTCCCTCATCTCCCAATTTCCCCCCTCCCATGTCTGAGCAACCACTAATCTACTTGCTGTCTCTACAGAGTTCCCTATTATAGACTTTCATATGAATGGAATCAGATAACATGTTAACTTTTGTGACTGACTGCTTTCAATTAGCGTAATGTTTTCAAGGTTCATTGGTATTGTAGCAAGTATCAGTATTTCATTCCTTTTTATGGCTGAATAATATTCCATTTTATGAATATAAGACATTATGTTTATCCATTTGTCTGTTGGGCTTTTGGGTTGTTTCCACCATTTGGCTATTGTTAATAATGCTGCTATGAACATTCATGTATAAGTTTTTGTGTGGATATATGTTTTCATTTCTCTTGGGTATATACCTAGAAGTAGAATTGTTTAGTTATGTGGTAACTGTATATTTAGTCATTTGAGGAACTGCCTGATTGTTTTCCAAAGTGGCTTCCCCATTTTACCTTCCCACCAGAATGTATGAGGGTTCCAATTTCTTCACATCCTTACCAGCACCTATTATTATCTTGCTTATACTAGTGGATGTGAAGTTGTATCTTATAATGGTTTTGATTTGCGTTTCCCTGATGACTGATAATGTCAAGTTTCTTTGTGTGTGTTTATTGGTCATTTGTATATCTTCTTTGGAGAAATGTCCATTAAGATCCTTTGCCTATTTTTATGTCTTTTTATTATTAAGTTGTAAAAGTTCTTTATATATTCTGGATACAAGTCCCTTACCAGATATATGATTTGCAAATATCTTCCCATTCTGTGGATTGTGTTTTCATTTTTTTGCTAGTGTCCTCTGAAGCACAAAATTTTCTAATTTTGATCTAGTCCAATGTATGTATATTTTCTTTTGTTGTTCCTGTTCTTGGGTCATATCTAAGAATCTGTTACCAAATCCAAGGTCATGAAGATTTACCTCTATGTTTTCTTCTAAGAGTTTTATACTTTTAGCTCTTACATTTAGGTCTTTGATACATTTTTAGTTAACTTTTGTATATGGTGTGAGGTAAAGTTACCCACTTCATATTTTGCATATGGATATCCAGTTGTCTCAGCACCATTTGCTGAAAAGACTATTCTTTCCCCCATTGAATGGTCTTGGCACCCTGGTCAAAAATCACTTGTCTATAGACATATGGATTTATTTCTAGATTCTTAATTCTATTCCATTGACCTGTACATCTATCCTTATGCCAGTACCACACTGACTTCATTACTGTTACTTGGTAGTAAGTTTTGAAATCAAGAAGTGTGAGTTCTCTAACTTTGTTCTTTTTCAGGATTGTTTTAGATATTTTGAGTCCCTTAAAATTCCACTTGAATTTTAGCATCAGCTTGTCAGTTTCTACAAAAATTCCAGCTGGGGTTCTGATAGGGATTGCATTGAATCTGTGGATCAATTTGGTGAATATTGCCATCCTAGCAATATTAAGTCTTTGGATCTGTGAACATGAAATGTCTTTTCTACTTATTTAGATCTTTTTAAATTTCTTGCAACAATGTTTTGTAGTCTTCAAATATAAGTTTTGTACTTTTTTTGGTTAAATTTATTTCTAAGTATTTTTTTTCTTTTGATGCTATTGTAAATGCAATTGTTTCTTAATTTAATTTTCAGATTATTCATTGCAAGTATATAGAAATGCAATTAATTTTTGTATATTGACCTTGTATCCTGCAACCTTGCTGAACTCAATTATTAGTTCTAATAGTTTTTTAGTGAATTCCTTAGGATTTTCTTCTATAAGATTATGTCATCTGAGCATAGAGGAGTTTTTACTTCTTTCCAATCTGGATGCCTTTTGTTTTTTGTTTTTTGCCTAATTGCTCTAGCTAGAACTTCCAGTACAGTGTTGACTAGAAGCAATGACAGCAGACATCCTTGTCTTGATCCTGATCCTTGGGGAGAAAACATCCAGTCTTTCAAGACTGAGTGTGATGTTAGCTGTGGGTTTATTGTCGATTCCCTCCATTGTTTTTTTGCTTGCCATCAGTCACTTAATCAAACTGAGCACATACTCTGTACTAAGCACTTTTAGCCACTCTCAGGAACATGTGCTGTCACACTATGCACTGGTTTTGTAACATCATTTGCAGTGCTACTTCTTTATGCACTAAAATGTTTTCATTTATTGCTTTAACCATTTGTTCAGGAATTTTTCTAAAATGCCAGACATCCCTGGCCACTTTAAACATAATGGAATACATACAATTCAACTGTTGCTTTAAAACTTGGACATCATTGTGATGTGTTACTGTGCTGGCTAATGTGGTCATGCCTTTGGGAGATTATTGGGTAGTTTGTCCCTTCAGAGAATCATTCCAAACTGCTGTGCATTTTGCATCTCTGTGTCTGCTTTTTACAAATACAGATTGTCCTATCCCTAGTTAATTGGCACTTTTTCTGACCTTAATATGCCTGCTTCTGAGAACATTCTCTTCTAATAGGCAATTCCTAATCTGCTGAGGATTGGTCTGCCAGAGAACGAACGTATTTAGAATTTTTTGTAAAATCAGAGTAAATAAACTGAGGAAGAAATTCTCCTGTGAATAAAGTGCATGGACTTTCCAATACCTTGTTTGGCTACTTAAATGCCTCTTGTTTCCTAGGTTCTCAGTGCTGTTGTAAATGAATCACTGTCAGGTGTGATGTATTACTGTATCATAAATAAAATTATTTTTTAAAGGCTTGTCTTAGTCCCCTCCTCCTCCTCTCCCTCCTAGTCAGTTTTCATTAGTTGAACTCTCCCTATTTCTCTTACTCCTCCAGTACATGAATGTTCATAGCAGCCTTATTCATAATAGCCAAAAAATCAAAACAACTAAGGTCTAATAAGTAACAGTTGTCATGTTAATTAGTACAATAGAATACTATCTGCGGTACTGCAAGTGAACAAACTATAGCTATATGCAACAACATGGATGAATCACACAATGTTGAATGAAAGAAGCCAGACATAAAACTTTACTAAATGTGTGAGTCCATTTATATAAATTTCAAAAACTGTTGAAGTCAAGACAGCAGTCACCTTTAGAGAGGAAAGTAGGTGCAGTAAGACACAACTAAAATAAGGCAGAAAGTAAAGAGATGAAAATAGATATGCCAAGCAAATGCTAAACCAAAGGAAAGCTGGTTGACATTAAAGAAAAAAGCATTTTGCAGGATAGGATAGATCATGAGGTAATGGTAAAATGGATAAGTCACCAGAAGAAATAAAAGTCCTAAACCTAGATGCACCTAATAACATCGACTCAAATGCATAATACAAAGATGGTCAGAATTACAAAAAGAAATAGACAAACCCTACAATCACATGGAAATCTTAACATACCTCCTTCTGCAAATTAGATAGGCTAAAGACTATTTGAGCAACATCTCATAATTTTTCACCCCCAAATTAGAAAATACATTTTCAAGCACACTAGAGTGCTTATAACAATTCACCATCATGAGCTGAAATCTGTCGCCCTGAGGTTTCTATCTTCTGGTCCTAGTTCTGTCCACTGGAATTATAAAGACATGTTACTCTTCCAGTGAAAATTCTTCTAATTTTTAAAGACAGCTGCCTTGTGCCCAGTGAGTCAAGTCTTATTAAACATTTCCATTTTTTTCTTGTACTGTTCCTCCTAGGACGTGGATTTACTTTCACCCTCCAGGTTGTTCTCCTCGGAATATATCCAGTTGACTGCTCTCTGTCTAGGGCTTATCTTTCATTTTAGGGGAAATTAACACCATGCTAGATGCTTTATACATATCGCCTCATAACCTTATGAGGCAGATGGTGAGATTTTTATTTTACAGATCTAGAAAGTTGGGCTTACAAAAGTTTTCCCAGTGTCACATATATGGTTTGACCAAATAGGAGTTATCAAAGGATGACCACCACATCTGGGTGGATGGTGGTGCCATGTATTGGAATAGAAAATATTGATGATCTTGGTAGAACAGGCAACAAAGATCTCCCCTTGGATATCTAGGAGACTTCTGAAACTTAATATATTCAAACCTGGTCTCTATTCCTATATAAAAATCTCCTGCTCTCCCAATATTCCTCATCTCTGTGAGTGGCATCACCATTCACTCAGTTGTTCAGGCCAAAAACCTTGGAATCATCCTTTCTCCCTCACTCCACTATCAGCAAATCCTTCCAGTATATATTGCAAATCCTACCATTTCTCACCTTCTCCACCTCTACTACGAGAGTCCAAGCCTCCATGGCTCTTGTCTAGACCACAATAGTTTCTTAACTGATCTCCCCGCTTCTATGATTCCCCCACACATTCTCTTCTCAACACTGAACCAGAAAGATCCTTTTTTAATATGTAAATCAGATCCTGTCTTTTTCTCACTGTCATCCCTACAGTGACTTCCCACAAACTTAGAATATCAAGAATCCTCTGCATGGACCCAAAGCCCCTCATGATCTCACCCCCTGCTACCGCTCTAACCTCATCCCACCCTTGCTCACACACACACACACACGCAAAACTTTGGCCATGTTCATCAGACTTGAGCAAGTACCTGACTTGGGGTCTTTGCAATTGCTGTTCCTTCTGCTGCTTTCCTGTGTTGTCACTTCACTCAGTACAGCCCACGTGTCATCTCTTCAGAGGCCTTCCCTGACCACTCCCTCTAAAACAGCACCAGGTATTCCCTGTTCCCTGAGCCTGCCTTTTTTTTTCTGCATAGCACTTATCATTACTTGATATTTTATTATGTTTTTATTTATCTGTTCATGGTCTATTTCCTCTAGTTTTAGCTTCTTGAGGGCAAGAATTTGTTTAGTTCACCACTGTATCCCTAGTGCCTAGAACAGTTCCTGGCACATAGAAACCACTCTATAGATATTTGAGTGAGTGGATATTACTTCACTATTTAAAAATTTTCAGTGGCTCCTCATTGCCTGGAGCAGGATTTCCCAACAATGGCACGACTGACATTTGGGTTGGACAGTTCTTGTGGGGAGACTGCCCTGTGCATTGTACAGTGTTTAGCAGTACCTCTAGCTTCTACCCACTACATGTCAGTAGTTCCCACCCCAGGGACCATCAGAAATGTAGCCATACGTTGCCAAATGTCCCCTGAAGGGTAGAAACCCTCTAGTTCAGAACCAGTAGCCTAGAGTGAACCAGTCTCTGAAGTTCTCACATGGAGAACTTAAAAAAAAAAAGCAAATCTCAAGCCTTGTCAGAGGCCTATAGATTCAGAATCTCTTAGGTTTAGGTCTAAAGTGTCTGGTCAAGAGGTACAGAGACTTCCTGGCCTGGGGGATAAACCCACAGCCCTTATTGTCTAGTCCCTCACTACCTCCCTAGGCATTGCTTCTTTTTTTTTTTTTTTTTTTTTAATGAGGAAGATCAGCCCTGAGCTAACATCCATGCCAGTCCTCCTCTTTTTGCTGAGGAATATTGGCCCTGGGCTAACATCCGTGCCCATCTTCCTCTACTTTGTATGGGACACCACCACAGCATGGCTTGACAAGCGGTGCATCGGTGCGCAACCAGGATCCAAACCCCGGGCCGCCAGTAGCAGAGCGCGTGCACTTAAAATTGCTACGCCACGGGGCCGGCCCCTTAAGCATCGCTTCTTTATGTGACCCAACCCTCCAGCTACACCATACTGTTTCTGTCTCCCTTTCTCTGCATTTGTTTTTTCTTCCCTGAAGCAGAGACTGCTCAGTTGCTTACTAATAACATTTGCTCCTTCCTCATTGGTCACAGAACCCCTGAATTGCTGAATCATGACTGTGTACCCAGTTAAATAACGTATTTCCCAACCTTCCTTACAGATGGTGGTAGCCTCTTCCCCTTCTCCTCCTTGTAAGAGGCAATTATGCATCCGATTCTTATCACTCTACATCAGATTATACCTCTTCCCTATGTTATGACAAGGGTTGGTAAACATAACTTTTAATTGTTCCCCCCATTGTTAATGTAGCCCAGTGAGTGCTGGGGATCGCCATATCTCACAAATTAGGAGCCGGTGAGGGGCTGGGAGAAAACCCAGAAGTCTTCTGTCCAGACTGCTCCCCTCAGGAAGAAGAGTCAAAGATTTCTCAGACTCAGTCTCATGGCAAAGAGCATGGACGGGCCCCAAGACTACCCAGGCTCCATCTCAGCTCCACTGGCTGTGTGACTTCAGGCCGGCTACTTTGCCTTGGTTTTCATCCACAAAGTCAAGGTGATAACAGTTCCTTCCTCCTAGGGTTTTGGGGAGGATTAAATGAGTTAATGTATGTAAAATACATGGAGTAGTGCCTGGCATATCCTAAGTGTTATGTAAGTGTTGGCTATTTTTCTTAACTTTCACCAGAGATCCTACAGTAAGGGCGGGGAGCTGTAATATTTTTATTTTGTATGCCTCCACTATGATTTAACGGTTTATATGCCTTTAGATGGTGTTTTTTATTTTACTTAGGAACAAATGTGTTGCTTCACTATGAATATTAGAATTTAATTTCATTCCGAAGGAAAGAAAATAGATTCAGGGGGGAAAATCCTCTCATAAACTTAGCATATCATTAATTTTTTCCCCTCAAAAATGCCGAAAGCCTGATTCGTCTTGGTAAATATGCCATAGAGCTTTCCTAGGGCTCTGAGATACCAGTTTGTAAAAGCCTCTCACATGGCCCTCTGTGAGAGCTCTGTGATGACTTCCATATTTGCTTCTAGAAAATCATTTTGTCTAAGTTGCTTTCCTAAGGATTCAGACAGGAGAGTGAGTTATTTTTAAAATCGTCTCTGGGTGCTGTAGCAAGCTCACTGGACATAGGGTCAGGAGACCTGGGTTCAAGTCCTAGCTGCTTCCTTAGTTCTTTCACTAATTGGCTGGCTTTTGGCAAATCACATGATGTCTTTGAAGCCTGGTTTTCTCTTCTGTAACTGAGAGTGGGTGTTGTACATAACAGTCTCAGAAGGATGTTAGAGAATTAGATTAAATTCAATAATATGCAAGAAAGTGTAATAGACATTAAAAGGCATCGTATGGATATATCATTCTTATTATTAGATGGAGTAACGTGAACTCGTTGCTCTGATTCTCCATCTGAAAGGGGTTTTGCTTTTTTTATTCTCAACATGTCTCCTGCCTGTGCCTTCTGGAAGCACGCCATGTCCAATAGCCGAAGATGTATCACAATGAACGGATAATTGCGGGGTCCGGTTCTGTGTTCCCTCTTGGTTCCCTAAATGGAGTAGCCTGTTTATTTCCATCTGAGGGAAGCAGACCCATTATTCTCATGGTATTTTGTTCTGTCACGTTCACACTATTGAGTGTCACTTCATTAATTATAAGTTCCAAGGGAAAACATTTCTATTTAGGCAGAGATCTGCATCTCATATGACTGGAATGGCCTATGGAGGGAGCTACTGTGTGGTGGGTTGTGCTCCCTAGAGACAGAAGTGTAGCTATAGTAACTGAAACCTCATCCAGGCCCATGGTGTGGATGAGGCAGAGGTAGTGCTGTCTTTGTTTATTTCTCTCTTCTTCACTGTGGTTGTAAATCTCCTGGGGACATCGGTGGGATTCCTGAGAACTGCTTCCCCCGGCCACCAACTGTGTCTTTTGTCCTTTTATAGCATTAGATGCAAAACTAAAGATAGTACATAGAGAATTGCATGTTTTAATACCTTCGTGCCAAAATGGTCTTTAGGACTGAGCACAGTACCTAAATCTAGCAGGAATCGGGATATAATTATTCGTTTGTTCAAAAAACATTTATTGAAGGGATGGCTTTTAGATGAGTGTGAACACATTTATATCATCCACATCTGCAAAAACTATTTTCAGTCTCTGTTCTTTACTGGATTACTTTTGCACCAACAGTAGGACATACTCTTTGTTTTTTACAGTAAAGAGGGAGTAGTTGTGGTGATCTGTCTCCCTCTCTCACGCAATCCTCCTTAGGATTTGCCAAAAGGCTGGCAGGAGTTAGGGGTGAGGCCACACTATGACCAACTCTGAACTTGAACCCAGTGTCATTTGATCTGTATTTATTAAGTATCCTAACCGTATGCCAGGCATATGCCAAGTGCTGGGAATACAGAAATAAGTGGGACATGGCCTCTGCCTGTTTGCTCATGATTCAGTGGGGAGTACAGATACGGAGCAAATGACTGTGAAGGGGTTGGTCAGAGCGCTGTAACAGAGCACTGCGGGAACACACAGCCTTGGTCCCGCCTGCCGGGCATGTGC
This sequence comes from Ceratotherium simum simum, assembly GCF_057802395.1. Classification (NCBI taxonomy): domain Eukaryota; kingdom Metazoa; phylum Chordata; class Mammalia; order Perissodactyla; family Rhinocerotidae; genus Ceratotherium; species Ceratotherium simum. The sequence goes on from NC_141924.1 coordinate 9,784,067, forward strand.
CCCATGCCCCTCCTTTTGCATCTGCTGGTCCTCTGCCGGGGATGCTCTCCGTACCTTTTCTACTTAGATAACTCCTCATCTGACCTTCCAAATTCAGTTCAAAACTCACCTTCTCTGGAACGCTTTCCTAATATTCTGCCCACCCCCAAACCTGTTTCCTCAGAACCCTGCATTAAATTGTTGGTTTGCTTGTCCAGTTCAATATTTTTTGACTGCGTACTATATGTTTAGCACTATGCTTAACACAAAATTAATTTGGCCCTTGAGGATTGACTCATCTGATTCACACAAATCAAACTCACAAGGACCTAATATATGAATCAAAATGACCAGAGGGTCATTTTTCTCATTTCCTGGAGACCAGGGGCACAAAGCGGAGAGCAGGGGAGGAGAGGGAACTTTTCCAAGGCACCTCATCCAGACTCCCCTACTGTCCAATGCATACCTCTGTTCATGTCAGGAGCATGTGGGAACCTTCTCCCAGCTGGGCTGTGAGATCCTGAGGGACAAGGGCAGGGTCTTCATGAGGGTGGAAAGAAAAGAACAAGGATTCTACCTGAGGGCTATACTGGTGTGGTGGTTAATTTTGTGTCAACATGGCTAGGCTAGGGTACCCAGTTGTTTAGTCAAACACCCATCTAGATGTTGCTGTGAAGATATTTTTTAGATGTGATTAACATTTCAATCAGTGGACTTTGAGTAAAGCAGATTACCCTCCATAATGTGGCTGGGCCTCATCTAGTCAGTTGAAAGCCTTAAGAGAAAAGATTGAGGCCCCCAGAGGAGGAAGGAATTCTGCCTCCAGACTGTCTTAGGACTCAAGGCTGCAGTATTGACTCCTGTCAGAATTTCCAGCCTGCCAACCTTCCCTGCAGATTTCCAACTTGTCAGCGCCCATAATCACGTGAGCCAATTCCTTAAAATAAATCTCTCTCTCTATAAATACATCCTATTGGTTCCATTTCTCTGGAGAATCCAGACTAATACAATTGGTACCACAAAGGGATTTAAACCATAACCACAAGAATTAGTACTCTGAAGGTTTTGGACTTTTTTTTTTTTTTTTAAAGATTTTATTTATTTATTTTTCCCCCAAAGCCCCAGTAGACAGTTGCATGTCGTAGTTGCACATCCATTCCAGTTGCTGTATGTGGGACGCGGCCCCAGCACGGCCGGAGAAGCGGTGCGTCGGTGCTCGCCCGGGATCCGATCCCCGGCCGCCAGCAGCGGAGCGCGAGCACTTAGCCGCTAAGCCACGGGGCCGGCCCTGGACTTTTTTTTTTTTTAATAATTTTATTTATTTATCTATTTTTCCCCCAAAGCCCCAGTAGATAGTTGTATGTCATAGCTGCACATCCTTCTAGTTGCTGTATGTGGGACGCGGCCTCAGCATGGCCGGAGAAGCGGTGCGTCAGTGCGCACCCGGGATCCGAACCCCGGCCGCCAGCAGCGGAGCGCGTGCACTTAACTGCTAAGCCACAGGGCCAGCCCAGGTTTTGGACTTTTAATCAAAGCCATCAAATCTGAAATTTTTAGACTTGGAAGCATTCTAAAAGGTTATCAAAATTACAGCTTCATTTTATTATCAAGAAAACTAAGGCTTGGAGAGGCCTCCTGTCCAAGGTCACCCAGCAAAGAAGTAACTGTAGTAGGTGAGACTGTACCTGGTCTTCTGACTTATTCCACTTTTTATATATCCAAAGAATATCAGTGAAATAATGAAATATAAATTGTCTTTACTTTGTGCCTTGATTTTATGATGGCATAAGTAGTAAATATCCTTTCAGGATCTGACTTACATGTAAAAGAATCATTCTGGTTCCATATGGAGAATAGAACGTGGGAGGAATTGTAGAAGCAAGGAGACACGTTAAGAAGCAGATTCATAAAGTAAAATAGATTGTAAACTCCATTTGTTACCTAGTGAAACCTGCTGAAGGAAATCCTCAAACTCTCATAGATGGTGAGTATGTTTCCTCAACTAATTCTAAGAGAACTGCCTTCCTACCCTCTTACTAAAACGGGGGAAGGTCCTGGAGCCTCCTGATCCCAGTGACCCTGCCGCTCTTCAACACTTGCCCACAGGGCAGGCTGTACACTTGGTACAACCTGTGGGTTTTGAAGGACACCAGGAAGACGTCCTCTATCAGTTACTCTTGTTAATGTCTGAAACTCACCCATTAGAAGCTGAATCATCTGTGTCCAGTGTTGTCCTGTCCCAGATATTTATTGGGCACCTATGTGCACCTGGCCCTATACTAGGTATTGGGAATAAAGAGATGAATAAGACATGGTCCCTAACCTCAAGAAGCTCATAATCTAAAGGGTATAGAAAGACACAAAAATAAATAATTACAATACCATGTAGTAAGTTAAACTGTGGAAATATACACAGGATGAGGACCCTAGCCATCCTGAAGTGGACGGTGGGGGTGAGAGGAAAGAGGCAAAGGATGTTTCCTGGAGGAGGTAATACCACAGTGACTCTTAAAGAGAGGCAAGGTGGAAGGGTATGGTGCTGGCAGGAGATAATGGTGTATGTAAAAATGACAAGCAGTTCAGGGTTATCTGTGTAATGTGTGGTACAGGGAGCAGCAAGAGATGCGACTGACAGGGCGACGAGAGCACATCGCCGAGGGCCTTGAATAGGGAGCTGGCGTCATCCTGTGGACAGTGGGGAACTACCGGGAGGTTTAAGGAGGAGAATGCAATGGTTATTTTAGACAGATCACTCCAGTTGCTGAGGGAAGAGGGATTGAGTGGTTTGAGATTGGAAGCAAGTTAGAAGGGGCCTCTAGGAGAAATGAAAAGATGAATCTGAGAACTATTTACAAGGATAAAACCTACAGGACTTAGTGATTACCTGGATGTGGGCATTACCCCCTCCCCGGTTATTTTGAAGCAAATCTCAGACCTCATGACATTTCATCTGCAAATATTTCAGAATATCTTTCTAAAAGACAAGGTTCCTTTTTAGAAAAATAACCACAGTAGTATTTTCACCCCCCTCAATGAACAGTCATTCCTTAATATCGTCAAATATCTAGTCAGTGTTCAATTTCCATCATTATTGTCTCATAAGTTTTTAGAAATTATTCAAATCAGAATCAATAAGACCTAGAAGGGGCCGGCCCAGTGGCACAAGTGGTTAGGTGCGCGCACTCCACTGCAGCAGCCCGGGGTTCGCCGGTTCGGATCCCGGGCGTGCACTGATGCACCGCTTGTCAGGCCATGCTGTGGCAGCGTCCCATATAAAGTGGAGGAAGATGGGCATGGATGTTAGCCCAGGGCCAGTCTTCCTCAGCAAAAAGAGGAGGATTGGCAGATGTTAGCTCAGGGCCGATCTTCCTCACATACACAAAAAATAAAACCTATACAATGTCATAGATTGATATGTCTAATTCTCTCTCTCTCTCTCTCTGTCCATTATTTAAGAAATCCGCTCATTAGCCCTGTAGCATTTCCCATAGTATGGAATGAGCTGATGGCATCCCCGTGATGGCGCTTGAATGTGTTCCCCTGTCCCCTGTATTTTCTGTAAAATGTTACTTGCATACGGAGGCCCGATCACATTCAGGTTTGATTTTTTTGGCAAGACTAGGTGGTGCAGTTCTTCTGTCAGGCCTGATTGTCTCTCTTTTGGGGACATTAGCAGCCATTGATGATCATTGCCTAGATTTATTAATTTATTAGGTTTTGCAAAATGACAACACCACTTTTGTAGAGGCTATAATATATTGAGTCTATCACTATGGTGTGAATACGTTTCTCCTGGCCTTCCTCTTGAGGGGGACAGGGAAGGCACCGTGACACCTGTGCTGGCCAGGGTTAGGGAGAAAGGGGGCAAAGAATTCAGCCCCTGCCTCACCGGCAGGTTTCCCCTGTGCCAGCTCCTCTTAGGGGCATTCACTTCCTCTGCGGCACCCCCAGAACTGAAAGATCCAATTTCCCTGTGAGAATTTAAACTAGTAAAATCATTCCTTAATGGGATGAGACTAGACCTGCTCCTTCAGGAATATGGTGTCTTCTAAATCAAAGCAAGACTTGGCTGGAATTAATCATGGTTACAAGAGTGTTGTCTCAACAAGACAAAACAGAATGTAAAATCAGCCAAGGTCTAATAAATAATACTGGGAAGCTGAAGAAAGACTACGTGCCCTTTAGAAAAGGACAGCAAAAAGAAAGAAATTAGCAGTAATTCCCCAGTACTGGCTAAGGGAGGAGAGATGCCAAATCTGGTGGGTGAGAATATTGTGGTCACTAGCACAGTACATACAGCCGTGGAGCAGAGATCATCATTTACTCATTTATTCAGCAAACACATATGGAGTGCTTACTGTGTACCAGGTACTATGTATCACACTCTAGGAGTTGAAGAGTAGGCTCTGCCCTCACCTTTCCCATTCTGCGGGGGGAGACAGAACAATAAACAGACTATTAGAGCTCATTGTGCTAAGTGCCTAGAGTGGGGAAGCAGAGCCCCACTGGGAGCATGTGATTCCAAGCTCACCGAGCCCTCTGGGTAACTGGATATTGGAAAAGGGTGCTGCCAACGTGAGACCTCAACTGCCCACCTCTCTCCCCATCTTGTTGATTTTTAAGTAATTGTGACTTCTGAGATCCAGGGTAGTGGAATGAAACAGACACTTGCTGTGGTCCAAACACTCTTAATTGATCCTATGGCATCCATTTTGCTGAGCCTGGGAAATGAGCGATGTTCTAGTCCAGGCCTGGCCCAGAAAGAGACTTACACAAAATTTTTTAATTATTTTTTTATTGTGGCAAAATTCACATAACATAAAATTTACCATCTTAACCATTTTTATGTGTACAGTTCAGTGGTATTAAATAGTCATAATGTTGTGTAACCATCACCACCATCCATCTCCATAACTCTTGTCATCTTGTAAAACTGAAACTCTGAACCCACTAAACACTAACTCCCCATTTCCCCCTCCCCCCAGTCCCTGGAAGCCACCATTCTACTTTCTGTATCTGTGATTTTGACTACTCTAGGAACCTCATATAAGTGGAATCACACACTATTTGTCTTTTTTGACTGGCTTATTTCACTTAGCACAGTGTCTTAAAAGTTCATTCATATTGTAGCATGTGTCAGAATTTCCTTCCTTTTTAAGACTGAATAATATTCCATTGTACATATAGACCACATTTTGCTTATCTCTTCATCTGTTGAGGAACACTTGGGTTGCTTCCACTTTTTGGCTATTGTGAATAATGCTGCTATCTATGAAGATGGGTGTACAAATATCTCTTCAAGACCCTGCTTTCAATTCTTTTAGTTGTATACCCCAAAGTGGTATTGCCGGATCATATGGTAATTGTATTTTTAATTTTTTGAAGAATCACCATACTGTTTTTTGCAGGGGCTGTACCACTTTACATTCCCACCCGCAAGGGTTCTAATGCCTCTACATCCTAGCCAACACTTGTTATTTTCTCTTTTTGTTTTTGTTTTGTTTGATAGTAGCCATCCTAATGGGTGCGAGGTGGTATCTCATGGTAGTTTTAATTTGCATTTCGCTAATGATCAGTGGCGGTGAGCATCTTTTCAAGTGCTTATTGGCCATTTGTATATCTTTGGAGAAATGTCTATTCAATCCTTTGCCTATTTTTGAATGGGGCTGTTGGGTTTTTAGGAGGTCTCTGTATGTTCTGGATATGACTCATATATCCCTTATCAGACTTGTGATTTGCGAATGGTTTCTCCAGTTCTGTAGATTGCTTTCACTCTGTTGCGATTTACTGTTCGAGCCTTCCCCTGGAAGTTGCAAGCCTTTGGTACACTCCAGAGTTCCAGAATAGTTACATCAGACAGCTCTGCCAGTGCAGTTGTTGTCTAGATGGGGAGACAGATTCCTTCCTATTCCACCATCTTCCCCAACTCCTCCCACAAGAATTTTATAAACCAAAATATTACAACGATTTTTTCAACCTCTTCCCAATAGCTGCCACATTTTGTCATTCTGGAGACCTACATAACACACCCCCTCCCCACCATCCCTCATGCAAAGGAATATATGCTTTCTGCTTTCTGTATTCTGCCATAAAGTACAGCCGTTTTTGAGTCTGGTCATGTGAGTTTGATGGGTGTGAAGCAGGTGACTCAGGCCCTAAGAATGTGATCAGTTTTGTATGCTCTAGAAAATGTGTGTTTCTTCATTCATTCATTTATTCGACAGACATTGATTGAACACCTACGCTGGGGCCAGACCCTGGGCAGTGCTCAGAACACAGAGAGGAATAACATAGTCTCTGCCCTGAAGTGAAGGTGATCCTATGCTAAGTAAAAGGATGAACTGGAAAACCTTTAAAGCTCCTTCTATAATAATAGGTTGCGTGATTTTATGAAAATCACAACTTCTCAGTGCTGGCAAACTCCACCCGCCCAGGGCCTGGATCCTGCCATCGCTTCTGTCACCCAGCAGTGCCAGGATTGTTGACCTGCCTCTGTGGGATAAATGATGAGGGAGCCGGGGTCCAGCGGTCCTGAAGAGAATTAATTTCCTCACTGATACAATGGGGAAAGCAGAAATTAATATATTGAATATCGCTTTTCAACCAAGTTTGCCAGCACATTAGGAGACTCTTACAGTTTTGGAATGAAAGTATCAATGGCCATCAAGCTGAGTGTTAGGTGAGGTAGAATTTAGTTTTTGTATTGTGGGTATCTTTTATCTCAGACTCTTTCATTAGTTCTATGGAGAGCTATCTGGTTGTGGTAATTTTCCTTAACATTTTTTACTTCATTTTCAGCTGACCCATACTTAGCCATCACAGCTCCAAGGACAGTACCTGAGGCTACAAGGCAGAAGGGAGACCGGGCCCTGGGGCTGGCCGCTCGCAGGAGAAAGGCTTTGGAGTCAAACAGACCTGAGTTTCAATGTTGGTTCTGCTTCTTTTATTAGTGAGTGACTTTGAGCAAGTAGTCCATATTCCTGAACCTCTGTTTCAACATCTGTAAAATGAGAGAAGTCACGCCCACCTGAGAAGTTGAAGGAAGGACTCAGGGCCCACAGGGGACATTCGTTGGTTGTCTCCCAACAGAACCTTGATTTTAAGTGGGGCTGTCCTGCTCTTAACCATGAACTCTGAGTGGGGGACACCATCTCTGCCTCCAGGCATGGTTCCTATTGGCCTAGACTAGCCGACATTCCCCACCCTGTAGTCACAGGGGTGGGTCTGCTGGTGGGCATGGACCTTAGTCTGAGCTGACGGGAGTCAAAGAAACATGGGCTGGGGGTTCCTGGGAAGGAGAAGCTTCTGTCGTCCATGTGGACTTGAACAAGGAATCATGTAGCCCCAGGAGCTGCTGACTGCCCTTTCAGACCGTAAGGGAAGAGCCTGCTGAGAAGGAGCCAGCCCTGAATGCCTCGCCTGAAGCCAGAGCTCCCCTGGACTGCTCAGCTACGTGAGCCAATAGATCTAGTTTGGTATTTCAGCCAGTTTGAGAGTTGTCTCATTTTTCACAACATCATAAAGTCCTAATTGATTGTGGTGGGTTGAATAGTGATCCCCAAAATGATATGTCCACATCTTACCCCTGGAACCTGTGAATGTGACCTTACTTGGAAAAAGAGTCTTTGCAGATGTGATTAAGTTAAAGATCTTAAGATGAGATCATCCTGGGTTATCCAGTTGGCCCTGAATCCCATGACAAGTGTCCTTACAGGAGATACACAGAGGAGGGACACACAGTGAAGGCCCTGGAATGACAGAGGTTAGAGCTGGCGACCACAAGCCCAGGCATACCTGGAGCCTCTAGATGCTGGAGGAGACAAGGAAGGATTCTTCCCCGGAGCAGTCCGAGAGAGCACGACCCTGCTGACACCTTGATTTTGGACTCTGGCCTCCAGAACTGTAAGAGGAGAAATGTCTGTTGCTTTAAACCACCAAGTCTAGTTATTTGTTACAGCATCCCTAGGAATCTAATACTTTGATCGATGTGCATTTAGAAATATGAATGTCCTTTTCTTTATATCTGTTTAACTTCTTTCTATGCCTTCCCCATTCCCCTTCTTTAAAGGGGCTGGGTCAGTCCAGGCTCGAGCCAGGCTGCCTCAGTTACATACCAACTTGGTCACTTCCTAGCTGTGTGATTTTCAGAAAATTTCTTAACCTCTCTGTGCCTCAGTTTCCTCTTCTGTAAAATGTTTTTACTAGGACTCAATGAGTGAATACACATAAGTGCTTAGAATAGTGCCTGGCCTGTCATAAGCATCACATGTAAGCAGTGGTCATTCTGTATTCTCCCCTGTTCTTGGGTGATTTCCTTTCCTCATCAGAATGCTACTTCTTCATGGTAATGAGTCCAGTTTTGTTCTTGACTAGATTTTTAAATTTATTCTTACTTGTGATTCATTCACCTCATTATGCTTTTAGGCCATTAAAATGGGGGAAATGTCACTCAGGAAAGTATAAACAAGCCAGGCCTAGTGGGATCTCACTAGACAGCCACAGCTAATGATTAGGAAAGTCAAAAGTCCACGCCCTTAGCAAAACAGGAAGACAAAGAGCTCGAGTTCACTAACAAGGTGTTCAACACCGTGGCTTCTGATGGACTGTCTTACGCGAAACTTCCCTTTGAAAGGCTGCTTTCAACAGGTATAAATAATTTAACTGTTTTTCACAATAATTGACTTGTTTTTGGCAGGTGCTTCTGTTTGTGTGGTTTGTGTTGGGGGTAGATCCTGGGAGAAGGAAGGGTTTCTAGGTTTAAGGAACCCTCTGACCATCCTATTTTCCAAATTTCAAAGACAACACTTGTTTTTAAAACAATCGTTGTCTCCCTTTCTTCAAAGGAATTTATGAGTAGGCCTTAGCTTGAAAATCACTTAGCTCAGACTGGCACAGAGCTTTTATGATTGTTCCTCATCCAGACACTGGCAATTTCAGAGAGTGTTGAGTTTATGGTGCAGCTGGCCCTCCCGAGCTCTCTTTCACGTGGCATTCGCAGCTGAATGTCCCTAACTCTCTGTCCGTGTACGGGGCCTGCTCATCTCAAGGCTGGATTTTGTTCTTTTCCTTGCACTGTCTCTCCTTCATAGAAGTGGAAAGGAGAGAAGGACAGAGATGTCTGCTTCCCAAGCTGATTCCTTTACCATATTTGCAAAATCAAGAGTCTTTCGTGGTATACCTTGGTATGGCTGGAAGCCCTGATTTAGGCAACATCAGATTTCCTGAAAGAGGGAGACCCATCTGTGGCTCTCACCTAAGACCTTCAGGGGCATTTCTTGAAGCCAGTGGGAATAAAATACTGCTACGAGTGTATACCAAAAAGATAATAAAGGACTGGTACCATCACATCAAGGCCATGTTTGGAAATGAAGGCCTAATTTGTTGCACTGTGATATTATGACATCTGGAGGCTCTTATTCAGTGTAACAGGGGAATTACTGATTTTGAAAACGGCATTTTTAGGGCTCTGTGACTTTGGAAATTCTGACTTCTCTCCTTGACATGGTTGGCCGCCACTGAGTAAGTTTTCAAGGTGCAACAGTTAAAGGCTTTGAGATGGAACCTTGTCCCATCCTCACCTGAGGCCACAGGGCCAGAGGCCAGTCATACCTTTTCATGGATTGAGCAGCATCCAGATGGCGGGGCTAAGGGATGGGAGAGGTAAAGGGTGAGGAAGTAAAGGAGAATGAAAATGAGGGTGGGAGGAGGAAGAAAAAGTAAGATCAAACATTAGGGAGAAAGAAGCCCAGGCCTTTGACAAAGCCCAGAGCAGCAATCACGGTCTGTGCTTCATTGTTTGGGTACAGTCAGAGAAACAGAAGGAGTCCAGGATGGTGAGATAACATTTTCCTAAAGAATATAATTCTATAAAAAGAAAGATTATAGGGATGAAAACTTGGGCTTAAAACTGTTTTCTTGGGCTGGCCCAGTGGCGTAGTGGTTAAGTTTGCACACTCTGCTTCAGTGACCCCAGGGTTTGCAGGGTCAGATCCTGGGTGCAGACCTACACACCCCTCATCAGGCCATGCTGTGGCAACATCCCACATATAAAATAGAGGAAGACTGGCACACATGTTAGCTCAGGGCCAATCTTCCTCAGCAAAAAAAAAAATAAAAAATTGTTTTCTTGCTGTTCTTGCTTTTTCCTTGGGCTGAGAGTGGTGTCATGGAACAAGAGGTAATCACCATTTCTTGAAAGGCTGAGGTCTAAAGTGAGCATAAATCTTGACTGATCTGTTACTTTCTACCTCTCCCTCGTCTGTAGACTGTCTGGTGTTCTGGGTAAAATGGAAGGCAGGTGGTATCAGTGAGGATTGTGTTTGGCTGCACATACTAGAAATCTAACCATGGTGCCTTTACCAAAAGGGAGTAATTTTTCTTATACACCAAATCTGGAGGAGTCAGTCCACGGCTGGCATTCAGGCTTTCTATCTTCTATTTGACCATCCTTAGCATGAGCTTCCATCCACATGGTCATAAGATGGCTGCTGAACTTCCAATCATTGCATCCAAGTTCCAGGTAGGATGGCTAAGGGCAAAAGGTAAAAGAAACATGTCAGCTGAGTTTTTCCCTTTTCTAAAAGCGTTTTATCTCATTGTCCAGAACCAAGTCACATGGCCATCCCAAGGGGCAAGGTAGGTGCTACCCCAAATAAACTTGGGGACTTTAATAGAGGAAAGAGGAAAATAGAATGTAAATGGGCAATTAGCAGTGCCTGTTATACAGGGGTCCTTAACCTAGACTCCATGGACCTCCAGAGAGCTATGGGGAGTATCCCTGGAGACATTTGCACTGATGTATTTATGTGCATTTTTCTGTAAATTCTCAGCTCTTATCTCTCCAAATAGTTCCTCTCTTCCATTCTCGTCTGTTGTTCCTTTTTGGACTCTGAGTAGACATATACTAGAACTTTCTTTCCTTTCAAGGTTACTCTCTTTGATATTTTTCATCTTGTTATCTCTCTGTGTGGTGTGGTGTATAATAGCTTCAGGTCCAATTCACTAATTTCTCTTCAAATTGTCTATAATCTCCTGCTTAACCCATCCATAGTATATATATTTTTACAGTTCTAGTTAGTTCTTTTTTTTAAATTGCTGGCTCACTTTTTTTTTTTTTTTTTTTTTGCTGAGGAAGATTTGCCCTGAGCTAACATCTGTGCCAATCTTCTTCTATTTTGCTTGTGGGTCGCTGCCTCAGCATGGCTGCCAATAAGTGGTGTAGGTCCACACCTGGGAACCAAACCCGGGCCGCCAAAGCAGAGTGTGCCGAACTTAACCACTAGCCCATGGGGCCAGCCCCTGCCTGCTCATTTTTTAATAGTTTTTTGCTCATTTTTATTCTGTCTCTTTTCTTAAATTTTGTATATCATTATTTTACATTCTGATTCTTATATTCTGGTATCTAATTGCCTGGATTTGAATCCCAGCCCTGCCACTTATTAGCTATATAACCTTGGTCAAATTATTTAATCTTTCTATACCTCATTATCATCAACTCTAAAATGGGAATAATAATAGTAATCCCTATCTTTGGAGTTGTTATGAGAATTAATGAGTCCATATAAATATAGCACTGAAAATAATGCCTGGCACATAGTAAGCACTATATAAACTTTTACAATAATTATTAAACTTTACTTATGTTGTTTATTGCCTGCCTCACCCTCCTAGAATGAGTCTTGGGAGCAAGGATGTTTATCTGTTTCATTCTGCTATATTCCCCTTACCTGTAACAGTGCTTGGTACAAAGGAAGCACTCAGTCATTTGCTGAGCACATGAATGAATATGCAGAACTCCAGACCAAAATTAGGGAATATGCATTCTTTCAAGTTCACATGGAACATCCTCAAAAATTAACTACACACAAGGCTGTAAAGTAAGTCTCAACGAATGTCACTGAGTCAGTGTTATACAGACCCTGTTCTCTGTCCACCATTCAGATAAGTTAGAAATGAATAAGGAAGAGATACATTTTAAAAACATATATTGGAAACTTTTAAAACACCTCTCAATAACTCATGGGTCAAAGAAGAAATCATAATGGATATTTAAATTATTTAGAATTGAATGATAGTGAACATGCCTCATATTGAAACTTGTGAGATGCCATAAAAGCCATACTTCAAGGGAAATTTATGGCCTTAAATGCTTGTATTAGAAGAGAAGAAAGGCTAAAAGTAATGAGATAAACATCCAACCCAATAAACTCAAGTAACAGTAGAAAGAAGGAGCTGATACAGATAGAAGCAGAACTAAACCATGGACCTGAGCAGAGAGCCCGTTGCCATCCACCAGAGGCCATTGCTTTTTAGCATGAGATGGGTGTCCGGTTGCAGGCTGCCACCCTGGGGGCCTGGGGCTCCCCGTGATGAACCAGCAGGTGTGGCTACACGACTCCCTGCCAAGAAGTCCCAGTTGCTTCCACCCACCAGGGGCTTCCCATGTTGCCCTCTGCTCCTTTTCACACCTGCCTCCCACCAAGAGCCGCTCACACAAACCTTTCTCATTGGAACCCTGTTCAGTGGTAAACCATGTTCCTCATTCTCCCCTCTGCACATTCTCTCTTCTCCTTGCTCTTCCCTTCTAGGAAGGTTATTTCTCAATCCCCCCACCTGTCAGACCTAGGGGTCTGGGGATGGGGTTTGCATCCTCCTTCTCCATCACACCCACAGCCAGTTAAACCACGCCCCTCTGTTCCACCTCCTATGCGTCTCTAACCCTTCCCCTTCCTCTCCAGCCTGGTGCCTCTGTCCTACTTCAGATCTTATCATATCTTGTCCTGATTATTGCAAGAGCCTCCTTGCTGCCCCTCTGCCGTGTCTGGCCCCTCCTTTCCATTTCCCACACAGCAGGCCATTCCCAGAACGATCTTTCTAGAAGCTCAGATTGTGTGGCCCCCTTCACTGTGCTTTACACGTACTGGGAGGTCTCTGTGAACTCCCCCAGGCAGTTATGGGCTCTGTCCCTCCTGCTCCTCCAGCACCCAGAGCTAACCTCAGTCTCACATTCCCTGTCATGTCCCTGGCGTATCTGTGGACCTTGCAGAGAGGGACCACCACGTAGTTGTCACTGTTCACAGTGTGGTCTGTGGACCAGCAGCTTCAGCATCATGCGGGGGCTCATTAGGAATGCAGAATCTCAGGCCTCATCCGGACCTACAGAGTCTTCATTTACATTTAATAAAATCATGGGTGATTCATTGCACCTTAAAATTTGAGAAGCACTGATGACTAATGAGAACCTTCTGCAGGGTGAGAGAGGACAGAGCATCTGAAGTTCAAGTTAATCTTTTCATTGCCTTTGTGTTGGTGAACTTGGGGTGGGGGTGGGGGGCGGAGACAGCCCATTGAAATGACCTACACACATCCTAGACTGCACAAAATCAATGCAAGCTTTGAGACGTAGATCAGGGAGAGAAGTGATTATTCTGGAAACAGCTGACAATTTCAGGTTGATGCTCTGCGGCCCTGAGTAAGGCAGACAGATGCCAGCGTATGTCAGCCAAAGGACCTGTCACAGCATCAATTAAGAGAAATGCTGAACACTCACCCTTTTGTTGGAGCCCAGCGTGAAGGGGGGTGCAGCGCGGAGGGTGAGAAGAAGGGAGACAGCTCTGTCCTGGCAACAGGAAATTGCCTTGGGAAGATTGATTTGCACATAGTGCAAAGTCATTGTTAGACCAGAAAGGCTGTGTGTTGAGGCTTTTATGCATGTTCCACTCACCCAAGTTGTCCCACCCAATATATTCTTAGCACCCTTATTGCTCATCAAGCAGTCACAGGAGTGGCACTTAAATAATGGACCCCAAAGCCTAACTTCCTGAAAGGCTCCAGTAATCTTTTATTGATACAAAATAGATTTCCGGGGCAGATCTAAGCTCTCCTCTGCAGAGGCTGCTTGGTGGGGCGGGTGGGGAGGACCGGGGCTGTAACAATAGCCTTTGGGTACCCAAGGGAGTGCCGCTGAGCAGATGTTCACCATTTGTTGAACATCTACCTCCGTGTACCGGGCACCATGGTGGAAAATGGACGTCCAGGACCCCACTCGTTCCTCTCTCTGGCCCTATCACCCTGGTATTCCCATTCCTCCAGCTGAAGAAGCTGAAGCAGAGAGAGGTGACCTGACTGTGGCGTCCCACAGCTAACAAATGGCAGAGATGATATGGGTTGAATTGTGTCCCCCCAGAAAGATATGTTGAAGTCCTAACCCCCAATATCTCAGAATGTGACCTCATTCATTTGGAAATAGGTTCATTGCAGATATAATTAGTTAAGATGGGGTCATACTGGATTATATGACTCACATATGACTGGTGTCCTTATGAGAAGAGACAAGACACACAGGAGAAGACCACCGTGTGACAAGAGAGGCAGAGATTGCAGTGATATATCTACTAGCCAAGGAATGCTAGGGTTGCTGGCAAACAGCAGAAGCTAGACGAAGCAAGAAACGATTCTTCCCTACAGGTTTCAGAGGGAGCATGACCCTGACAACACCCTGATTTTGGACTTCTAGCCTCCAGAACTGTGAGGCAATAAATTTCTGTTTTAAGCCACTCAGTGTAAGGTACTTTGTTACGGCAGCCCTAGGAAACTAATACAGATATGAGCATGGTTTCCTACTGATATCACCCCACAAAGAGGATGTCTGCGGGAGCCATTGGGGATGCTCAGATCAATAGCATCCACATTCACGTATCCACTCCAGACCCTTCCCGTGTGAGATGACCATCATGGTGGAGAAGGGTCAACGCTGTGTGGAGGGCTTCCAAGGTGGAGCTGACAGCTTGAAAGCAGGAGGGCCAAACTCCTGGAGGGACCCTTTAAACCCCGTGATATTATAAAGAAAGAAAGCCGATGAGAGTGTTGTAGTCAAGCTCCGGAGAAGTAGAACCTGAGTCAGAGATCCTTGGGCAGGGAATTTATTGAAGGAGGGCTTTCAGGAGAAACGTGTAAGGGGAAGATGCTGGGGAAAAATGTGGTTTCAGGACAAGTCCAGCCTCTCAGCCTGACCCCATGGGTAGCTCTGGAGCATAGCTTGCCCCACAGAGGTGGTTCCTCCTAAAAGGTAAGGGGCAGGGAGTGACCATAACCTCCCAGGCATCTCCTGAGCCAAGAGCAAGCCTTTGGGGGAGGGCACAGGTGTGAGCCATTAGCAGCCAACACCTGCAGCAGCTGGGGATGGGACGGGGCCCCGGGGCAGCATCTGCTCAGAGCGTGGGGGGGGGGGCGGGGGAGTGATATGCTGCAGTGAAAGGAATCCTGGCTCTGCCCCTGACTCTGGCTGTGCTCAGGCTGCTCCGTGTCCACACAGCGCACAGAGTGTATTCACATGGTGATGGGAGGAGATGGGGCACTGGGGGTGGGAGGAAGGAACTAACTGAAGGTAATCAAGGTCTCTTCTTTTTCCGGGGTGACTCTGGAGGAGTCAGGGGCTAAGGGATAAAAGGTGGTGCTGGCAGAATTTCTCATTGTTTAATGATCAGTGTTCCAAGAACAACACAGCCTTTGACTTCTTCCTCCTCTGAAACTCATTATTTAAACGGAAGTTTGACTAAAAATCAAAATACCTTTAAAAAGAAAAAGACTCGAATCAATTAATGAATGCAGGTTTTCTTAATAAGTCACGAGGATCCAGGGGTGCTTGGAGCACATCGTCAGCTCTCTGAAATGACGTGATGCCCTCCCCCTTCCCCTTCCTTATGGCTCAAAATTAAAACCAAACAAAACAAGGCCTTCCTTGGTTCTTCCATCAAGGATAAAGTCGAGGGCAGACGCCCTTCCTTTATTGGAAGCCAGCACGATGGAGGTGCGGGGGGAGAATGGGAGGGGAGAGATGCTTCTGTCCCCTTGGGGAGATTGCTTTTGGGGACTGTGCTGAGTTCCACTATGGAGCTTTTTCAGGGCTGCCCTGGGTCCTTTGTCCCTGCTTACTCCTCTGATCTCATCTACTTTACCTTCTGCCTCCATGATCTGGGGAGCCAGCCATTTCTGCTCTCATCTCACTGGCAATGCAAGTAAGGATGGGGCTGGCCACAGACCAACCACGAAATGCTGTCACAGTGCCCTGCTGCTCCCTCCTGGTGCCACCTGCTTACACACCCCTCCAGATGCCCCTCTGAGCTCTCCCTCCCTGCTCACTCTGCGGGGCTTCTGTTTTCTCCCTCACTTCCCCCACTGCCTGCCTTTGCCTCCTATTACCTGATTACTTGGTTGGTAACCGGCCCAAACTAGAAGTCAGGCTCCTCTCCATGCCCACGAGTCTCCCTCGCACTTTCATTCATACTAAAGTGCACGTGGCTAATAGACTGGTGTTACTCTCCCTCGGGGAAAATTTCATTTTCTACATCCATCAGAGTACTAAGCTGAAAAATGAAGCTCCTCAGGGAAGAATTTTAGAACTCAGGCAGTGAGCAGGAGAGACGGAAGGTGGGAGGAGAGAGGAGCAGGCTTTCCTGGAGCCCCTAGAACCACACATTGATTACTGAATCTTTTCACAATATTTATACACCTGCCCCCCCGCCCTGGCTCAATAAATAGGGAATTGGAAAAATTTTATTTATATTTTAAATGGATCACTCAGAAACTCTCCTGCTCTCAATCTGGACGTTGGGCTGAGCCTGAGTGAGACCACTCCTGTGTGTGTGTGTGTGTGTGTGTGTGTGTGTGTGTGTATGTAAAGGAGAACCTTCCATGGCACTCTGACTGGCATAGGATACTCATCTTTTCTTTACACCCTGGGCACTTAGTCCAGCTCCGTGTCCACCTCTCCAAGCTGCAGCTGGGAAGACTGGGACAAGTGGGGACACTTAATCTCTCAGCACACATTTATTGAATCTCTGCCCCGGGTCAAAGATGTCCATTTTGCATTAATTTTTTGTATACGCTGTTAGGAAGGGTCCAACTTCATTCTGTGGTACATGGACATCCAGTTTTCCCAACAACATTTGTTCAAAAGATTGTTCTTTCTCCACTAAATGATCTTGGCCCCCCCTGTTGAAAACCAAGGGCTTATTTCTGAGCTCTCTATTCTATTGGTCCATATGTCTGTCTTTATGCCAGTACCATATTGTTTTGATAACTGTAGCTTTGTAGTAAGTTTTAAAATCAGCAAATGTGAGTCTTTTAGCTTTGTTCTTCTTTTTCAAGATTTTTTGGGCTATTCGGTGTCCCTTGAGAGTCCATATGAATTTTAGGATGGATTTTTCCATTTCTACAAAAAATATTGCTGGGATTTTGATAGAGATTGCATTGAACCTGTAGGTTGATTTGGGTAGTATTGACATCTTACCAATATTAAGTCTTCCCCTCCACAAACAAGGAATGGCTTTCCTCTTATTTCTGTCTTCCTCAATTTCTTTCAGCAACATTTTGTAGATTTCATTGTGTAAATCTTTTGCATACTTGGTTAAATTTGTTCCTAAGTATTTTATTCTTTTTGATGCAATTATAAGTGGAATTTTTTTCATAATTTCCTTTTAGGATTGTTAGCGTATAGAAACAACCAATTTTTGTGTTGATTTTGTATCCTGCAACTTAGCTAAATTTATTAGTTCTAACAGTTTTTTTGCGGAAAAGGAAGGTTTTTGAATTTTCCAGTTGATGAGGAAAGCGACGGATTTTTATCAGCAATATAGATATTCTGCCCACCAGAGTCTTGGCAGAGAACATACTGGGTAAATGACTTTCATGGAGGACTGAAGCTGGAAGGCTGGGTGGGCCTTCCATTCTCTTGGGTGATCTATATGTTGTCCTCAAGCTTGACCGTAAGGAGCGTCTATTTAGAGCCTCTTGTGTATAGTCCCTCTTAGATTATTTTTGCTTGCATGTTTTTCATGGATTATTTAATTATGTTGACTATGTAATACACCCCCATGGTACAAAATTCTGTACCTGTGTAATGAAAAAGCCAGTCTCTTACCTCTATCGCCCTTCAGAGTCCTCCTCCCCAGAAGTGAGCATTGTTACCAGTTTGTTGTGATTGCTTCCAGAAATGATCTAGGGTATATATAAGCGTTTAAGTATATGTACCCTTCTTTTTGGTTATAGACATTGTTCTTCTCCTTGCTTTTTTTTACTTCCCAGTATATCTTGGAGATTGTTTCCTATGAATACCTAAATTGCTCCTCTTTCTTTTTAACAGCTGTATAGTACTCCATGGGATGTTTGTACCTTAATGTGTTTGATGGACATTTAGGCTATCTCCCATTTCCGCTATTACAGATGGTGCAGAATGAATATTAGGATTACTCTTGAATGACATTTCAGTGCCACAGCTCACACTGAGGAACATTATGAGAAATGGTTGTTATCATATCTATTGTCAAGGTGTCATTGAGGGCATCCATTGCCTTTTACATCTCAGGGTGAGCTTTGGGGGGACCGGTGGAAGAATTCCTCCCAAGTTTCGGTACTAAGGCTAAGGTGGTGCTTCTCCTGAGAAGTTCTGGTTTTCTTCATCTTATGGACTTGGTGGTTCATGTATTTGCCTGTTGTTCACTCTTTGTTTTGGCCACAAGGGTTCTTGGAACCAAGTTTATCGGCCTTGTTATCAACAGTACAGGACTATTTATTATACATTTATGGATTCTAATCTTACTCCTAATTTCATTATTTTCTTTTCACTCTAAGTCCCAAAGCTATTTGTTTTATTCCTTAACATTGTCTGCATTTTTGTAAGCCATCTCAAGTTCTTTGTGTAATGAAGTGGGTATAAACACACAGACATAAATATATCCATCATCATAAATAAAATACGAATTTTTTTTTTTTAAAGATTTTATTTATTTTTCCCCCAAAGCCCCGGTAGATAGTTGTATGTCGTAGTTGCACATCCATTCTAGTTGCTGTATGTGGGACGCAGCCTCAGCATGGCCGGAGAAGCGGTGTGTCGGTGCTCGCCCGGGATCCGAACCCGGGCCGCCAGCAGTGGAGCGCGCACACTTAACCGCTAAGCCACGGGGCCGGCCCTAAAATACGAATTTGACTTGAGTACCCAGAGGCAGACTTGACCTCTCGTCAACCCGCCCTACAGCGTGATCCACAGGGCTGTCCCGTCCTGAACCTCTTGTAGGAGCCCCTACAGTCCCTCTTCAGCCTGCCCCTGTAGCCGAGGAGCCTGCTTTCCTGTTGCTCCGGGAGACATTCTAGTCCATCAAAATGCTTCCAGGCCCTCCTGCCCCAGACAAAGGCTGAGGAGAAAATCGGACTCCCACACCCTATAATATCTTCACCTGGAGCAGGGGCGGTGGAGAGTGGGGGGACAGCCGGGGAGGAGGCGAAGTCTCTGCGGCTGCATCCGCCCTGCGTCAGGACGCCCTGCATCAGGACCGCTCTGGCATCCCGTGACCACAGCCACCGTCTCTCAGCTGTATGCCCGTCACTTCATCCCACACACCAGCGTTCTTCTGCCTCAATGTGAGAAAGCAATTTGCATCCAACCAGCAGGATTAAGTAAAACAGATGGAGGTGGCCTGCTTTCTCATCTCAGAAACCCCTTTCATCTTGCAGAGGCCACTATGCAGAAGGCGGAGAGAGCAGTTTTGTTTTAATGTGGCCCCTGAGGGCTAAGCTTCAGATTTGTGGGTCATCTGCCTTAGAGACGCCGGGTGAGGGACCAGCTGGGAGTGCTGCAGTCTGAGGGCCGAACACACTTGAACCCTTCCCTCGTGACCTCTGGCTCGTGGCCTCTAGCTCCTGCAGCAGGCGGCTGTTTGAAGTCAGAGGGAGGGAGGACCGGGTCTGTTTGCAATACCTGGGGTGGAGTGGGGCACCTGAGCAGTGCTATGGGGAATGGGATTCAGGACTCAGACGCACCTGGAGTGCTGCTCTCTCCCATGGCTTCTCCTTTGGGATAGAAAGTTCTCAGAAGAACCGAGAGCCTGGGCCTTTTCCTGAGCTGAGTGCAATCTTTGCCATCCTCATTGTCTCTACCTGCAAAATGGGTATTTAATATTACTGTGCTCACAGAGTTGTTGTGAGGATTAGACAATAATAGCTAGTGCTTTCATAGCTCTTATTACAGGCCAGTCATCATTCTAAGTGCTTTACATACAATAACTCATTTAATCCTTACAACACTTAGTTATTGTTACCCCCATTTTTCAGAGGAAGAAACTGAGGCTCAAAGAGCTTAAATAATTTTCCCAAGTTCACACAGCTGGTGAGTGAGAGAGCTGAGATTTGAACCCAAGTAATCTGGCCCCAGAGTCTATGCCCTTAAGCTCTAGGGCTCTAAGGCTTGTCTGCAAAGATCCTGGGGCGCACCTGGCACCCGGAAGGCACACATTCAAAGGTAGATCATTGCCCTGAGCCACCAAGCTGGTTTCCTGGCTCTACGTGGGAGGTGAGCCCTAGGAAAGCTGATTCCCTGGTAGCCCCACGCTCCTATTCCGGATGGGGGCCCTTCTTGGCGCTCCAGGTGCGTATCCCTTTCAACGCATTTAGTACCATGGGCTTAGGTTACGATCTTCTGTTTACATCTCTCTCCCCTGCTCATCTGCAGGCAACAATTCCCTCCCATATCCCAGCACTTAACATAGTTCTTGATATATAATGGTGTTTAATGTTTACTTAAAGATCATTTCTTTGTTTTGCACTGGAGCCATGACCTTGCCCTCCTCCTGGTGGCCCGGGCCAGAGATGTCGCTTTCTAATCTATTCTGCTTTGTCTGCTCATGTCTCAAGCAGGCTTGTTTTGAGGGTCCTTGAAAAATATCTTGATAGTTGTTATTGTTTTCTAGCACAAAGGCAAATCATGGTTTTGAAAAAAGGAACTGGAAAATTACAGCAACTTGGAAAATGAACGTCATCCATAACCTGCTATTCCAAGTGAGGTCCTGGCTTGGCATCATCTGGGAACTTGTCAGAAATGCAGAGTCTCAGGCCCCTCCCGCCCTGACCTGCTGAAGCAGAATCTGCATTTCACAGGATCCCACTGACTCACAGGCACCGTGTGAAGAGCTGGTGCAACCCTCCTCCTCCCTCATCCCAGCTAAGACAACAAGTGTCCCTGGTTCTGTGTGCATTTGAGAGCCTTTTAAAAACCTCTTTCAGAAATTACCTGCGATTTTCTAGCCTCGTCTAAAACCAAAATCCTCGTCAAAGTCATTCAGCAGGAAGCTAATAAAGACATCATCATCTTGTCTGTCTGCTCCCACGCTTGCCCCCTCTCCAACCCCATATCCGCCGGCAGCCACGGAGACTTTTAAAAAGATAAATCAGATCACGTCGCTCTCCCGCTCAGAAGCCTGCAGTGGCTTTCCACTGCCCTGGGAACACGCCCGCCCCGCCCTCTCCTTCCTGCTCCTCACTCCTGACACATTGACCTTCTCTCTGGGTCTTTGCAATCTCTGCTCCTGTGCCTGATGCCCTTTCCTCCTCCTTCCCTGGCTGGTTCCTTTTCATCCCTCAAGTCTCAGCTTAAATGTCACCTCCTCAGAGGTGTGAGAGGAAATGACCACCCTGGGGCGAGCACGCCCTTGCCTGCCAGTGTTCTCTGTCACAGCAGCTGTGGTCAGGACTGTCTCCGCAGTGACATGTGAGTCCCATGAGGGCAAGGACCGTCCTGCCTCGCGCACTCGCTCTCCTTTGTACACAGTACTTGGCACACTGTCTATACACAATAGGTTAATACTTGATGAATATCTGTTGAATTTATGCCTGCTTCCTGGAGATCAGGCATATTAATATCATCACCCTATTTTTATAGGCTTGTTGAAATGATAAAAATAATAGATGCAAATTATATATTTTTTAAAACTCTGCAGGCAGGAATAAAATTAAAAGTAACATCGTTTCTTCCCTTGATTCCTTCCAACCGCAAAAGTAACCACTGATAGCTTATTTTGTCTCTTCCAAAATTGGATAACTCTTTAAATCCATACAAATAAGATCATGCTATAACTACTAATTCTATGCTGCAACTTGCTTTTATTTAAAATTGTGGTGAAATTCACCATCTTAACCATTTTTAAGTGTACAGTTTAGTAGTGTTAAGTATATTCACATTGTTGTGCAGCCAATCTCTAGAACTTTTTCATCTTGCGAAATAAACTCTACACCTATTAAACAACTCCCCATTTTCTCCCCTCCCCCCAATCCCTGGGCAACTACAATTGTATTTTCTGTTTCTATGAGTTTGAACAACTTGCTTTTTGGACTTAATAGTACATCTTCCCACATAGGCACATCGGATCTAGCTCGCTGTTTCTACAGCCACATAGTATTCCACAGTGGCTACAGCTGATGGTTAACCAGCCTCCTTTCAGTGGTAGAAAGGTTGCTTCCAGGTTTTTGCTATTACAGACAATGCTGCAATGCTGGGGTGAAATCCCCAGAGCTGTGAGGTCAAAGGGTATGCACTTCCATTTTGCCAAATTGCTGCTCAGAGAAGTTGTACCCGTCGACCCTCTCACCCACAGAGGATGTGAGCGCTCCTTTCCCACCCATGATCTGGTTCTTCCCAATGTAAACCAAGTAAATATTGTCCCATCCCAGGGACATGCGGATGGCCTTGAAGGGAGGGGTCAATGACTCTTCTGTCATGGTTTCCCAGAGAAGCCTGGAGAGTGAGCTGGTGGCGAGACGGGGAATCGGGGAATCGAGCTGCTAGATGTATACACAGGAGGAAGTCTGATTCAAAAGCCATGTAATGAGTGGACTTAGGAAGGAGCTCGTTGCTGTGGCAACCGCATTCCCCTGCTGCCAAGAGCAGGTTTTCTTCTTTCTTCTGCACCTGGCAGGAGCTCCTCTCCCCTCAACATGACTTGAGAAAGACAGACAGAGTTGGGCATTCTTTTGTAGAGGTCAGTGCACAGTTCCTGACAGTGACCACCCTGTCACCGACACGGTGTGATTCTCAGACATACTCTAGAGGCGAGGAGCTGGCTGAGTGCCATTCCCGCGGTGGACAGATGCACCTGGGTATCTCGCCTAGAACACTGACGTCATGGCCCCCCAACCTGCGTTGTCTTTTGTGATACTTCCCGGGGGTGCCAGGTGGGCCGAGCCCCAAAGAGATTATTTTGTTCCCTTCACAAGAAAATGTTTTCTAGATTTTTGTTTTTTAAGAACGCGGAAGGTCAAGGTCAGGGGAAGCTTGCTTGAGCAAGACTCTCAAACCAGTCCCTGGTCTAAGGCACTTTGTTCTGCCTCCTCCAGGGCATTTAACCCTGAAAAGCTGACTGGATTAGAGCTGGGGAGGCGGCAGCAGACGGATGGGCAGAATTAAATGATCTTCACCTGTTCCCTGCATCAGGCTCTATGCTAGGCACACAGTTTACATGCCCTCGTCCAAGTCTTTTAACCGCTCAGTCAGGTGGGAATTATTATCCCCACTGTTGTAAGAAGGAAATCTGAGGCTCCGAAGCTTCAGTGATTTGCCCAAGATCTCAGTGCAGGAATATGAATGGGGCTCTGCCTGGGTCTCAAGGTCACGCTCCCCACTCTTCGCTGGGAGATCATTTGAAGATGCAAACCAGGCAGGGGAGGGACGGTCCCTCCTCTTGGAAGTGGTGGCAGCCAACTTTAGTCTCCCTTTAAGCAAAGAAGTGTGTGGGGACTTGACCCACCAGCATCACCTGGTCCCTTCACCTGACGGTCCCCTCCTCCCTGACTCCCACCTCCCTCCTGTACTCAGGCAGCGGCCACAGTGGGGAAAACACGGGATGTGGAGGTTCATATCCAGACTAGCTGTGGATCCTGACCTCGTCTGAACCCCAGCGTCAAAACAGAGACATGGGAAAACAGCCTCTGGGTTTTGTTTGTTTGCTGTAAGAACACCTAGCGCTGTGGGGAGGATTAAGTGAACAGAGAGGAAGGATCCCCGGGTGAGACTTTGCTGTTAAACTCAAACAGCTGGGGCCTCCACCCAGCGCCTTGGGAGCCTTTTCCACTTGCTCTGACACAGGATCTCCTGTGGGAAGGCGCTTCCCCTAGCCTCCAGGGTATATGACAGTATCGATTTGTACCTTGAATTTGATTGTTCTATATCCTATCCCAGAGGCAGCCATCCCTGGAGCCATTCCCAGGAGAATCTTGTCCCACTCGCTCGTATTCTGTCTCCACATTCCAGGCCCCCAAGGAACCATTTTCCACAAGCCCCCCCACCCACCCACCCAGCAGGCCTCAGAAATGTTGCTCTGGGAGCACTATGCTCCCCAGGCTCTGGAGCACTCCTGGTGACAGAGGCATGGGCGGCAGGAGCCGAGATTAATAGTCAATGAAAATTGCAAGGACAAATGGTGCCTCTCTGGTTCCTGTGACTGACCTGATGGGCCCCTGCCCCCCCGCGGGGAAGTGGGAAGGAACCCTAATTTGCCCATTCATGGTGCTACAGCGTCTGCCAGTTTAAATAGTCTCTCTCGGATGACTCAGTCTCTGGAGGGTAAACGCTTAGTTCTTTGAATTTCTTCTCCTTCCTACTGCCACGCTCGTGTTGGTGAGGTCCAGGTCCACTGAGGGGTGCCCTGCTGACATCCAGTGCTAGAATCATCCCTGGGCATAAAGACCCCACAGAGTGGTCTCTTTCTCCTGATCTGAGACTCTGAGGTCCTCCAAGTCCACTTGCGGGATCCCTGCAGCAATGGGGAGCTCCCACCTCAATGCCCCCCTGACTTGCTGGATGCAGCATCTAGCCCAATGTGGGCCTCCTCCTAGGGATCAGAATAGGAAAGAGGGCCAGGGCTTCCGAGCTTTAGCTGTCCCCTCCACCCTCCTCACACGCCCCTCCCTCAGCCCCTGGCTTTGGCCTGGAGGAGGAGATTAAGACCATGTGTGGGACTACCTGTGTCCCTTGCCTCTGCCTTCCTTCACGGTTGTCCTGGGGCCACACCCATTGCATCATATCCTGATTTCCTTCCACTCCAGGGTCATAACAAAACTGATCTAGTTAGTCCACCAGGTCCAGCTCTTGATATGTTAATGTGTGCTTAAATTATTTAGAAAATCCTTTTCTCTCTTGGCAAAGACTGGCTTTCAAGGCTCTTCCCTTGCTTTGCACTCAGGAATATTGTTTTGGGTGTCCAAAGCTGAGCACCGACTTCCTCTGCCTCTTTGCATTCCTGATCCTCTCCAGGGCAAACGGATGCCTCTGGCAGAAGAGGAGGGAGGTCACACAAAAAGAGACAGAAGAGGAAAGCATGTTAATGTGTTCAACAGACGTTCTCCTCAGTCCACTCGCTTGTGACTTGGTGTGTGTAAGGGCCCTTCCAGCCCTGAAATTCTGGGAATCTGAATTCTATCCTTTCAGCCTTGTCCATGTAGGAGCTCCTTTTTCATTAGCAGTTGTTTTTTAAAAAAGTCCTTTCCTTTAAGCAACATCGCTTCGGTTCCTGCCAGAGCTCCTCTCCTCTCTATGGTGACGCTTCCTGGAAAAGTTGCTCCTACTGCTTCAGAGCCCGCCAAAGTCAACCAATGACTTCTTTACTTCTAAATCCAAGGCATCCTGTGTTAGTTTCCTACTACTGTGTAACAAAGAACCAGAAACTTGGGA
The DNA here is from genome assembly GCF_057802395.1 of Ceratotherium simum simum. NCBI lineage: Eukaryota > Metazoa > Chordata > Mammalia > Perissodactyla > Rhinocerotidae > Ceratotherium > Ceratotherium simum. The sequence continues at coordinate 9,809,538 of NC_141924.1, forward strand.
GCTCATAAAAAAAAAAAAAAGAAAAATTTAAGAGAAATTTATTCTCTCACAATTCTGGAGGCCAGAAATCTGAAATCAAGTTCTCGGGCAGGATTGGTTCCTTCCGGAGGCGCCCAGGGAGAATCCGCTCCATGCCTCTCTCCTAGCTTCCGTGGCTCCCGCGCTCCTCCGTGGTCTTTGGCTCATGGGTGCATCGCTCTAGTCTCTGCCTCAGTCTTCACGTGGCTTGCCCTGTGTCTCAAATCTCCTCCTCCTTGGTGTCTCCAAGGACACCAGTCATTGGATTTAGGACCCACTCTAAATCCAGGGTGTCATGCTGAGATCCTTAACTTAATTCCATCTGCAGAGACCCAGTTCCCAAATAAGGCCACAGGCTCAGGTGTTGGGGGCTAAGACTTGGACCTTTCTTTTTGGAGGACACTATTTAACCCACTACACACCCTTTTCTGTCCTCAAATTGACCTTTCTGCAGCATTTGATGCTATTTATCACTTTCTCTTGGAAACCATTTCTCCATTGGCTTCCAGGATGCCAAGCTCTCCTGGTTTCCCTCCTACCTCTCTGGCTGATCCTTCACAAGCTCCTCCACTGGTTCCTCTTCTTCTGCCCAGCCCTGGAACCGTAAGGTCCTTAAGATTATGTCCTGTCCTTAGCTCTCTTCGTCTCTCAATCTCCCTCAGGCAATCACATTCAGTCCCATGGTCAACAAATACACAATGGGGTCATCCTGAGATGTAGGAGACCATATTATTGCAGATCTTAGGGCTAGAATGGGTCTTTGACTTAACCTGATGGCAATAGGACAGGAATATTATAGGGTCAGAAGAGTGACAAAAGAAACGCAATATTTTAAGAAGATTTCTCTGGTCTTGGTGTTTGGGAGGGACTGGATTGGAGAAAGAGATTAGAAAACTGAGGACCCTTGGGGAAGTTAATGTTGCAACTCAGGTATGTGATAAGGAGAGTGTAGACCAGGATGCTACGGGGGGGGGGGGGAGAGGGAGAGGGAGAGAGGGAGGGGAGAGAAGAGAATTAACGTTTCACTGGGCATCTATTGTGTGCCAATTTATATATGCTCCAATTCTCACAACAACCCTGAGGAAATATATTCCTACCTCCATTTTATATATAAGAAAGCTCAGAGAGGTTAAGTGACTTGCCCAATGTTACACAGCAAGTTAGTAGCCATGCTGGGGTGTAAAACCAGGTGTCTCTGAGTCTAGACATCAGATGGAAGGAATGACTCTGTGAAATAATTTAAAATAAGGTTTGGCAGGGCCGGCCCCGTGGCTTAGTGGTTAAGTGCGTGCGCTCCGCTGCTGGCGGCCCGGGTTCGGATCCCGGGCGCGCACCGATGCACCGCTTCTCTGGCCATGCTGAGGCCGCATCCCACATACAGCAACTAGAAGGATGTGCAGCTATGACATACAACTATCTACTGGGGCTTTGGGGGAAAAATAAATAAAATTAAAATAAATAAATAAATAAATAAAATAAGGTTTGGCAGGACTTTATGAAGGAACAGATATAGAGGGTGAGCGAGGGATGTAATGCACTGGAGAGAAATGGGGAATTTGGGAGAGTAAGCTAGTGTGAGCAGTAAGTGATAGGAAGATAATGAAAATATGGTTTCCATCATATTGAGTCTGGGATGGTAGAGATGTCATGTGGGCAGGTGGAAATATTGGACTGGGGGTTGGGAAGGGAGATAGGGATTTGAGGGGTATTATAAAAAGGGGGCATCGTCGACTGAGTGGTCAAGGAGATGGAGATGAGGACAGAAAGCTACAAACTGGTGACTTGTGGGATCCCTTTACCTGCTTTATCGAAAAGGTGCTGCAGCATTTAAGGGTCCCTTACCCGTTTCCTCCAGAAAGATATTTTCTTCATTTCTGATTTCTTTCTCTTAACTCCATTTCCCAAGGAAGGAAGGAGAGTCAGGGAGGCCACCAGAAATAACGAAGCTCCCCAGCAAAGCTCTTGTCGGCAGGAGGCCCGGCGAGCCTGGAGTGTGGCGCTCGCCTCAGATGACTGGCGGCGGGGGAGGTGAGCTGACCCAGAAAGCGACAAGCGATGGGGTGGCGCCAGCGTAGTTTGTGTCCAAAATCCGTTTGTCTGACAAGTTAGAGCTCTGTCAAGTGTTGGTAATGGGGCTGGCATTTGGGATTTCAGCCTTTTTTTTCTAGTGAGATCCAGGAGAGGCCAGGATGGAACCTATGAACCAAACTCTCTTGTTTTACCCTTTGCAGTGAACTGGTTTGTCCCCCAGGCTGCTGTTGCAACCACATAGTTGTAACCAGATTTCTTTCTTGTTGCCCATTGCAAAATTGACTCCAGGGGCACCTGAGAACACAGTATGTATCCAGCTGAGACATCCCCTTGGTTCATCTGTATCAGAGCGTCCACCAGCATTCTCTTAAATCCCTCCATGCACAGGGGTCTTGCACAGATAGTTCCTCCCTCTGCCAGGAAGGCCCCCTCCTTATCCTTTGGAGCTTGGTAGGTGAAATGTTACTTCCTCAGCCTATCCCTCTCCGCTGGCACCTACGCTCTCTCACACCTCTCCTTTGCAGAGTCCCAGTTGTAATTTTACATTTATTTGTGCGATTATTTGATTAACATTGCACTCCCTATGGGGGCTGGAAGCTCCACAAGGGCAGAAGCCCTGCCTACTTTTGCTGTGACGGAGGGCGTTGTGTCCGTTCACTTGGCCGCAGCCATCTCAGGCCTTATATCTGACTTTGCTGTCAGATATCTAGATTCCACGTCCAGGAATGGAATCCATTATGAGGGACTTTTCCTCCCGTATCTGGGGCGGAGGTTATAAACCCTCCACACTTATTTGCAGTATTTTATGTACATATGCAAATGCACACTTGGGATGGGGGAGAGTCCGGAGTTTTCATTAGATTCGAGGTTAAAGATTTTTTCCTGTGCAAAATCCTCAACAGCAATCCACTAGCTTCCCTGCTGTCCTCTAAATCTTCCTTGATCCTTCCTGCCTGCTCCTTTGCCCGTTCCATTTTCCATGCCAACCTCTCTAGTTATTGAGACCTTACCTGGTGGGATATCTGTTGTTTTTATCTGCATCATCCTTCTCTCTACTTGAGGTAATATAAATTCTTTTTCTTTTAGGAACTACAACACACACACAGTGGGGCTGCCAATGAAATGGCCCCACTGGGGTGAACACGGGACCTGTACCAGCCAATAAGAGTGTTCCATTTCTCTAGTTCTCACACTTGGTTGGGTGGAAGTGGGAAGGTATGTAACACACACAGGACAAATCACAGACTTTTTCGGGGTTTGAAATGGATGTTGGGGGGAAAGGTGGCCAGGATGTGTCAGATGGCAGGACGGAAGTCCCTGCTAATCCCTGGAGCTGCTGCCTATGAGGACAATGCAAGTTCACACACCTGCTGGTGGCCATCTTTGCTACCACATGGGAGCGCATCCCTTGAGAAGGAAGCCAACAGAGAGGAAGACTGAGCCAGCGATGGGTTGGGGGGGTGGTTAGGGGGTTGTGGGATGGGGGGGGTGAGGAAAAGAGAAAGGGAGAGTTTGTCCTGACGGCAGAGCTTGAGCCCTTGGATCCAGCCATGACGTAAAGCCTTAGCTAGCCCTGAACTTTTCCACTTAATAGGCCAAGACATTCCCTTTTTTTGCTCAAATCGGTTGGAGTTGGATTTCTGTCATTTACAACCAAAAAAGCTCTTACCAATTGTCTTAGCTTGGGCTGCTATAACAAAATACCATAGTCTGGGTGGCTTAACCAACAGACATTTATTTCTCACATTTCTGGAGGCTGGGAAGTCCAAGATCAAGGTTCTGGGTGATTCAGTGTCTGGTGAGAGCCCTCTTCCTGGCTTGCAGATGGCTGCCTTCTCACCGTGTCCTCACATGGCCTTTCCTTGGTGTGTGCAGGTGGAGAGAGAGAAGAAGCAAGCTCTCTGGTGTCTCTTCTTATAAGGGCACTAATCTCGTCAAGAAGACTCTTGATTCCTTGATTCCTTGTGGAAGAACCCAACAGGGTTGTCCGTGCAGCCTCCACAGAGCTCCATGGAGCTGTGTGCTTCCACGGCAAGTCTAGAGGGGGATGAGAGAGGCTCTACCAGTAGTTCTGTACAAAGAAGAATAAATATTTTCCTTCCCAGAAGTCCTGGCTAATGACTTCTTACATCCTGTTGGTGGCTCTCGTGTCCCTGAATGAAACACTGTGGCCAAGGAGATGGGATACGGTGATTGATTAAAGCCAGCTGGGGCCCATCCCTGGAGCTGGGGGTGGGGTCTGTACTTCCTAAACTACAAGATTGGAAATTCAGGATATTATCAGGAGAGTTAATGGAACAGTTGCTTAAACAAATAGGAATTGATTTCTCTTGCACAACAAAAAGCCTGGAGGATGGTGTTGGTTCAGCAAGTCAGTGGTAGCTTTGGGGACCCATGCTCTTTCTATCTTCCTGCCCCACCAACCTTAGTGCATTGGTTTGCATTCTCATACTTGTCACCTCATGATCCCAAGACAGTGGCTGCAGCTCCGGACAATACATCTGCATTCAAGGCAGGGAGAAAGGATGAAGAGAAGAGCCCAGATTGTACCAACCCCATCTGTTTCCTTTAATCAGGAAAGCAAAACGTTTTCCAGAAGTCCCCACAGCAGACTTCTTCTTAGGTCCTGTTGGCCAAAACTGGAGCACATGTGCACCCTTAGCTGCAAGAGAGGCTGGGAAAGCAGGAGACAGAGTGGTCTGATGGGCTTAGACTAATCATGACCCATTACTTGGGGGTTCTCTTGGCGAGGAAGAAGGGGGCATGGGTATGGGGAGGAGTGTCACAAATAATGTCAGGCAGGGTTCCTTAAATACACCCAACCTTTCCCACCTCTACATATTTGCTCAGGTGTTTTCCACCTGCCTGAAACTTGCTCTTCTCCATCTTGCTTGTCAAAGTCCTATCTACCCTTCAAAATCCTTTTCAAATGCTCTGAATTCCCAGTGAGATGTGAAGGTTTCTTCAGCCTCTCATAGCACCTTCTACCTTTATTCTGGGACTTAATTCCATCCTGTGGATGGCCACATGCATGAGGCAGTATTCCCCTCTGCATGGCTGAACCTATGTGCATGGCTGGTTAGGTCTCAGTTCAGCCACTTTCCAGGTATGCTTTTGATAGGTGACTAAACCTCTCTAGGGCCTCAATTTCCTCATCTATAAAATGGAGCAACAACAGAACCTGCCTCATAGAGTTGTATAAGGATTAAATAGGACAATTTATGTCAAATATTTAGCTTAGTGCCTGTCCCACAGCTGTCACTTGATAACTGTCAGCCATTATTATGATTACTGCCCTGCTCTCCCCATCACCTCCCTCAGTCTCTGCCTTCTAAAGGTTTGCATACTCTGCCACTTTTCTTAAAATTGAGATATAACTCACATACCGTAAAATTCACCCTTTTAAAGTGTACAGCTTAGTGGTTTTTAGTATATTCACAAATTTGTGTAACCATCACCACTATCTAATTCCAGAACATTTTTATCACCCCAAAAAGAAACCCTGTCCCTGATAGCAGTCGCTGTCCATCTTCCCTCCCCCAGCCTCTGCAACCACTGATCTACTTTCTGTCTCTATGGATTTACCTATTCTGGAATTTCATATAAATGGAATCATACAATATGTCTTTGTGACTTGCTTCTTTTGTTTAGTTTAATGTTTCCAAAGTTGATCCATAATGTGGCATGTATCAGTACTTCGTTATATTTTATGGCTTAGTAATATTCAACCGTATGGATTTGCCACATTTTGTTTATCCATTAATCAGTTGTTGGACATTTGGGTTGTTACCACCTTTTGGCTATTATGAAAAATGCTGCTGTGAATATTTGTGTACAAGTTTTTGTATGGACATATGTTTTCATGTCTTGGGTAGATACCTAGGAGTGGAATTGCTGGGTTTTATGGTAATTCTATGTATAACCCTTGGAAGAACTGCCAACCTGGTTTCCACCGTGGCTGCACCATTTTACATTCCCATGAGCAGTGTTTGAGGGTTCCAATCTCTTCACAGCCTCACCAACACTTGTTATCATTGTCTTACTCTGCCGCTTTTAGGCCAGTGACTGCTCATTGTAGGTGTTCAGTTTGTTGAACTGAAGCTCTCTGGGGCTCTTATTCTCTCGAGGTTCTGTGAGACTGGAGCAAGAGGCATAGTTTATCCACTGGTGGATTTGGGGACAAGTGCTATTTCCACCTTTACTCCATGCTTGCTATGTGTCAGGCCCAGTGCTGGACCCCGGAGTCCATGTCTTCATGGAGCCCAGAGTCTATGAGGCACAGATAAGTCAACAGAGTATTGAAGTGCGATGTAGTGAGTACAATCCTGGAGGGCAGCCCAGGGCACGGTGGAGAGATGATAGCAATTCCCCCATCTGGGAAGGAGGAGGTTGTTCAAGGAGGGCTTCCTAGAAGAGGTGCTGCCCAACCTTTGTCTTAAAAATTAAGTAGAAGTTACTCAGATAAAAAAAGGGGGAGAGTGTTCCCAGGCTAGGAGAACAGCACAAGGCAAGTGTGGAGATGGGAGACACCTGCACTATGCTGTGGAGGTGGTAGGAGGAGAATACAGTGGAGATTCAGTGGTGAGGGAAGATTGGAGAGCCCAGAGTGTGAGAAGTCTAGGCTCCACACAGGAGAAAAAGAACAGAGGGGAGGTCTGCCTCAGTCTCCTCACCTGTAAAATGGGGATGATAGTAATATTACCTCCCTTGTAGGGAATGAGCTTGAACAAAAAATTTGTATAGCACTTGAAACAGTCCCTGGCACATGCTCAGTGAATGTTGCTGTAACTGCTGCTCTCTGCCGGGAACTTGGTGAGACGTTCTCTGTATGTTCCTCTTGGGCTCGGAGACAAGTGAATGGCTGGCGGCGGGGAGGGGTGGTATGTTCGCAGTAGAGACATAATGCTCCATTGTAACCATGAGGATGGAGGCAGGCAGTGGAGGGACAGTGAACAGTTCCCAGAAAAGGAAGAGGGACTTGGTAGACAAAACAGTAAGTGTCCACTTCTAGGAAAGAGCCATCAAGCTATCAATCAACCATTATGTATTGAATACCTACTGTATGCAAGGCAACTTGTAAAAATTGCCTCAAGTTGACAATCAAGTTGGAGAGACAAGGCAATAATTCAAGTAAATAACCATCAAGGCACACGAGAGAGCGAGAGTCATCATCTAAGTGGCATAGCTTGGAAGTTTTATGGGAGTCCAGAGAATAATCAACTCATTGAAGGCTGGAGAGGGCTGGGGAGGCTTCAGAGGGAAGCAAGGAACTGAGCGGGACTGGAGAGTGGGTAGGAATCAGGCAGGCGCAGGGGAGGAGAGGTCAGATCAGGTGGAGAAACTGAAGGGCAGGGGCGGGGCTTTTAAGTCATTCACAATAGACCAGAGAAGGAAAAGATTCCAGAGCACCCCATGGAGGTTAGTGGAGGACAGGACAGGAAAAAGTGCTATAATTACAACTAACATTTATTAAGTGCTAGGCATAGTGTTAAGTGCTTTCTATGTTTAGCAGAGAGAAAAATCACCCTTTTAAAATTATGCTGCAAAATAGTACTTATTACTCCAGATAAGGGTCACAAGTATAAATGCTTCCAGGAGCCACACAGAGTAAATAAATGAGTGACTCAGGCCAAGTGTTATACAACAGAGAGTGGTGGGGATTGTGGCAAAATAGGGAGTATTTTCTTCCCGTAAAAAGGGAAGTCATTCTTCAGCCCCTGCCAGCTGTGGTCTCCAATGACCAACATGATCTTAAATCCAATGGACCCTTCCATACCTCATCGACTTGACCTCCTAGGCATCTTTGGTCCAGTGGACCAATCCTCTTTAAACCATTCTCTTTTCCTTGCTTGTCTGATGCCATGCTTTCTCGGTTTTCCTCCTACCCCTCTGGGCATTCCTTTACAGACTTCTTTGGTGGCTTGGCTGTTCCTTCTCTGTTCAACGTCTGCGTGGTGGAATTTCCAGGACTCGGGCCCAAGCCTCTTCTCATCTGACTCTGCACTTACTCTCTCCTTAGACCGTCTTGTCTATCTGTAGGCCAGTGATGCCCAAATTTATATTTCCAGCCTGGCTCTTCTGAAATCAATGGGATACTTGAGATCTCACATATAAACAAACCCCATACTGATCTTCTGATCTTCTCCCATAAATCTGTGTCCCCTTCAGTTTCCCCATTTCAATAAATGGAGCCTCCATCCTCCCGGTTATACACGCCATCAACTCATTCCCCTTCATTCTCCACACCCAACTCATCCCAGGCCCTGCGGCTTCTGCTTTACAAACATGCCTCACATATGTCCACCTCTCTCCATCTCCACTGCCGCCACACTAATCCAGGCCATTACCATTGCTTGTCTGAACAACTGCTGTAGACTATCCTTTGCTTTCATTCTCTACCCTCTTCTAATCCATTCTCGACATGGAATCCAGACTGACGATTTTAAAATCTAATCATATCATTCGCATGTTTAAAACCTTTCTCTTGGATTTGGTATAAAAACCAAAATCATCAATGTGGTTCACAATGCTCTATATGAGCTGGGCTCAGCGCTATGATATCAAATGTCTATAGGGTCCAGGTGAGTGATGTAAATAAATGAAATTAGCTGAGTCAGGGATACAATAGGGAGGAGTGGAGACTGTGGCAAACTGTGGAGTGCATGCCTGTTGAAGGATATAGTCTCTTGAATCTAGCAGATTGTTGGTATGTGAGAAGGTAGGTCCTGGTAGCCAGATCTTCTGACATTTCAAGAGAAGCTGGTTATCCAGATTTTTAAGTAAATCTGTGAATTTAAAAGTTGGCAACTAATTCACAAACTTTTTTATCCTATGCAAGACAAAACAAAAAACAAAAAATCACATCTGTGGGTCAGATGCAGCCCCTCAGGCAACCAAATACTGACTTCTGCCCCAAGGATCATGGACAGAAAACTTCTCTTAGGAAAATTACTAACACTTTTGTTTGAGAAGCATTTAATGGGTTTGGGGGGTAGGGTTTGCAAAAATAAAGTGTTTCTGCTTCTTTCCTCAGCAAGAGAGACTGAGACACAGAGAAATACATTGCTCTGCCTAATAGAGTAAAAGCTGTCTTCCTTGGCATGAACAGTTTTGCGTTTTGCACTGGATTGTGGGTTTTCTCCAGGCTGGCCAGAGGAGAGGAGATTTGGAGGCCCTAAAATAAGGAGGAAAGAGGAGACGGGGAAAGGGCTGAGGTCCAGTGTCCGTGGCTCAGAAACACGGTGCAGGCCAAGCCTGCAAGGAGATGGTGAAGGGCCTCCCCGTGACCTGGCAGGACACACGGACTGCAGGAATCCTGAGGCCTGCTGGCCACCTCAGCCCTGGCCGATTCCAGGCTCTCCCCTCCTGTCCTTCCCTGCTTTGACAATCCCTGAGCCCACTAGCACAGGCTGGAGCTAGCCCTGGCTCCCTTGGGGTGAAGCCACATGCAGAGAGCTGGAGCAGCTTGGAGAGGTGGTGACAAGCCAGGCAGAGGTGATGTGAGCAAGAGGTGGCAGGGGACACACAGGACCTGCCACAACCACCCACAGAGATGTTTGAGAAGCACTGGCCTGCCGACAGCACCCCCACCCCACCCCCGCCACGGACACTTGAGTTGGTATATACGGATATTTCAGGTTAAGGTGACCCTGGAACCCTCAGGTTGCATATGCGACATCTCATGTAATCGACCCAACAGCCCTGTGATGTGGGTGTTATTCTCCTCATTTTGTAGATGAGGAAACAGGCCCAAGAGAGGAAGTCACTTGCCAAGGCCACAGGGCTACTCAGCACTAGAGCCAGCAAGTCTAGGGATGTACCTGCACTGCCCCTGCAGGGAGAGACGGGGGCACGGCGTTTCTGAAGAGAGAGGGATCCGGAAGGAGGCCGCTGGAAATAGAAATTGCTGAGGGATGAAAACTTGATTTGCTTTGGCCAGTTGATGCGTCAGTGGTGGGCCTTCTCCAGCGCCTCCCGGACAATTCAGTTCACATCAGGCTGACCTAGGAGACCACCGCCGGGCCTCCCCAGCCCTGACTCCACGATGTTGGTGGTGGGTGATGCATTTATTTAGAAATACGGCTTGAGTGTTTGCACTGGGGGGTCCTGTGAGAGAGGCTGAGAAATCAGGAGTGAATAAGACACGGTAAGCAAATGGGGGCTTGTACAGCCTCTGGGAACCCAGAGAGAAAACGATTAATCGCCCCCCACCCCCACCCCGAGGAGGCCCAGGTCCTCCCAGATGAGAACATGCCTGAGGTGAGCCTCGGAGGGTGTATTAGCTTCCTGTGGCTGCCGTACATAACAAGGTACCACAGACTGAGTGGCTTCTTTTCTTTTTTTTTTTTTTTTCTGGTGAGGAAGATTGGCCCTGAGCTAACAATCTTCCTCTAGTTTTTGTATGGGGGACGCCTGCCACAGGATGGCTTGATGAGCAGTGTGTAGGTCCACAGTGGGCATTTGAACCCACAAACCCTGGGCTGCCAAAGCGGAGTGCACGAACTTAACCACTACACCACTGGGCCGGCCCCTGAGTGGCTTAAAACAACAGAAATGTACTGCCTCACAGTTCCGGAGGCCGGAAGTCTGAAATCAAGGCATTGGCAGGACCATGCTCTCTCCGAAGACGCTGGGGAAGGCGCTGTTCCACGACTCTCTCCTGGCTTCTGGTGCTCTCAGGCATTCCTTGGTTTGTAGCCACATCACTCTGATCTTCCGTCTTCAGGTGGTGTTCTCCCTGTGTCTTCACATCGTCTTCCCTGAGTGTGTGTCTGTCTCTGTGTCCAAATTCCCTCTTTTTATAAGATCATCAGTCATACTGATTTAGGACCCACTCTGAGGACCTCATCTGGACTTGGTTAAATCTGTAAAACCCTATTTCTAAATAAGGACACATTCTGAGGTACTGGGAGTTAGGACTTCAATGCTTCATCTTTTAGGGGATTCAATTCAACCCATAACAGAGAGCAAGCAAGAATTCCACCTGGGAGAGGAGAAGGAGTTCTTCAGGTCAGTGATGCACAGACAAAGGCAGGGAAGTGTGAGGGCCAGAGTGTGATTCCTGGGGAAGTGGAGGATGAGGCTGGGGCCAGTTTGCGGATAAGGATGTGATGTGAGGGGAAATCATACAGCAGGTGGACTTTGAATCAAGCACATCCAGATTTCAATCTTGGCACTGCCAAGCTCTGTAACCCTGGGCAAGTCATTTAACCTCTCTAAGTCACAACTGACCCATCTGTAAAGTGGGCATAAAGGGCTATCTACCACAAAATGTTGTTGGGAGGATTAAATGAGTTACTAAGTAAATATAGTACTTACCATAGTGCTTGGCACAAGAACGACTGCAAAAAAATGTTATTCTTTTTTGTCTTTTAACAAAGGATGTTGCCCTTCTGTGTAGCCTGAAATCACCACTACTCATCACTAATGGAGGAGATAGCTTTGCAGATAATTAAGTGAGCAGCTTCTCTGTCCCATCTCTGACCATCTGGAAAGTTCTTTCCCTGGTTGTCCTCTGAGAGTTGGACCTGAGGCCGGGACACTCAGAGCAGCTTGTCCATCACTGTTCAAACAGAAATCCCACCTCAAAGGGGAATCACCTCCCCTCTCCCGTTACCATGACCACCACCCCTCATCTCCACAGTCTCAGAATGTAGGTATAATTAGCGAGGCATTGCTAATTGTAAAATTAAGTTTGGCCTGGCCTCACCAACCATCTTCCAAGATTGCTTGCTTTTTCTGACCTCCTCAGCTCAAGCTACTAGACCAGTTTGACTCATTGCGGATCATAGGCCTGGGAGGAGGAGGAGGAGGAAGAGGAGGAGGAGGAAGAGGTTTTGGGGGATGCATGGTTCTCCACCCAAATGCTCAATGAAAAAAAAGAAAAGACAAGCATCTCACTGAATAACAGGAAGGAAGAGCCTGGATAAAAAAATATATTTTTTCTTAGTAATAAGACATAAAGAGTCAATTATTAACCAATTTTATTTGAGTAAAATATTATTGCTAACAATATTAAAAAAAGAGCCCAGTCGGGACCGGCCTTGTGGCATAGTGGTTAAGTTCGCCTGCTCTGCTTCGAACCTGCGAACCCCAGGTGCAGACCAATGCACCACTCATCAGGCCACGCTATGGCGGCATCTATATACAAAATAGAAGAAGATGGGCACGGATGTTAGCTCAGAGCTAATCTTCCTCAGCAAAAAGAGGAGGATTGGCAATGGATGTTAGCTCAGAGCCAGTCTTCCTCACACACACACACAAAAAAGAGCCCAATTTAAAAATGGGCAAAGGATTTGAACAGAAATTTCACCAAAGAAGAGAAGCTCATGAAAAGATGCTCAACATCACTAATCATTAGGCAAACGCAATTCAAAACCACATTAAGACCACTTTACACTCATTAGGATGAGTTATTTTTAAAAAAGGTGATAAAATAACAATTGTGGGTAAGGGTGTGGAGAAATTGTAACCTTTGTGCATCCCTAATGGGAACGTAAAATGGTACAGCCACTGTGGAAAACAGTATGGCGGTTCCTCAAAAAATTATATGTAGAATTGCCATATGACCCAGCAATTCCACTTCTGGGTATATACACAAAAGAATTGGGCTGGCCCCGTGGCTTAGCGGTTAAGTGCGTGCGCTCTGCTACTGGCGGCCTGGGTTCAGATCCCAGGCGCACACCGACACACCGCTTCTCCGGCCATGCTGAGGCCGCGTCCCACATACAGCAACTAGAAGGATGTGCAGCTATGACATACAAGTATCTACTGGGGCTTTGGGGGAAAAAAAAGAGAATTGGCAATAGATGTTAGCTCAGAGCCGGTCTTCCTCAGCAAAAAGAGGAGGATTAGCACAGATGTTAGCTCAGGGCTGATCTTCCTCACAAAAAAATAAAATAAAATAAATAAAAGAATTGAAAGCAAGGTCTCAAACAGATATTTGTACACCCATGTTCATAGCAGCACTATTCACAATAGCCAAAAGGTAGAAACAGCCTAAATGTCTGGTTTTTTTGTTTTTGTTTTTTTATAATTTTATTTATTTATTTATTTTTCCCCCAAAGCTCCAGTAGATAGTTGTATGTCATAGCTGCACATCCTTCCAGTTGCTGTATGTGGGACGCGGCCTCAGCATGGCCAGAGAAGCGGTGCGTCGGTGCACGCCCGGGATACGAACCTGGCCTGCCAGCAGCGGAGCGCGCACACTTAACTGCTAAGCCATGGGGCCGGCCCTAAATGTCTGTTGACAGATGAATGGATAAACAAAAGGTAGTATATACATACAATGGAATATTATTCAGCCTTAAAAAGGAAGGAAATTTTGATACATGCTACAACATAGATGAACCTTGAAAACATTATGCTAATTAAAATAAGTCAGACAAAGGGGCCACCCCTGTGGCATAGTGGTTAAGTTCAGTGCACTCCTCTTCAGTGGCCCAGGTTCACAGGTTCGGATCCCAGGATTGGACCTACAATACTCATCAGCCATGCTGTGGCAGAGACCCACATACAAAATAGGGAAGACTGGCAAGAGATGTTAGCTCTGGGCGAATCTTCCTCAGCAAAAAAAAATAAGTCAGACACAAAAGGACAAATACTGTATGATTCCACTTATATGAGGTACCTAGAGTAGTGAAATTCATAGAGACAGAAAGTAGAATGGTCGTTGTCAGGGACTGGGGGGAGGAGAGAATGGGCAGTTAGTATTTAATGAGTACAGAGTGTCAGTTTGGGAAGAAGAAAAAATTCTGGAGTTGGGCAGTGGTGATGGTTGTCCAACAATGTGAATTATGTAATAACACTGAATTGTACACCTGAAAATGGTTAATATGGTAAATTTTTTGTTACATATATCTTTTTATTGTGGTAAAATACACATAATATAAAATAAACCATCTTGACTATTTTTAAGTGTATAGAGTTCAGTTATGTATATTTTACCACAATAAAAAACATAAAATAAAAACTGGTGATGCAGGTGTTGGGGAAGAGGGAGAATCTCCCTCTACCCTTTCCCTCGAGGTTCTTCTGGCTGGCCAAATAATTAAAAAACAGGTTAGCAGAAGAAAATAATACCAAGTTTAATAACATGTATACATGGGAGAAACCAGGGAAACTGAGTTTCTCAAAAACATGGCAGAGATTCTAATCTTAAATACTATCTTCAGCTAAAGACAAAGGAGGATGTTGGGGGTGGGGGAGTCAGTTATGGGACATTACCAGAAAAGCACAGTAAACAGGAGTATGCAGATTTAAGTCCTCTCCTTCCATACTGAACAGAGTTTCCAGAGAGAAGATCATCTTCCCCTCTTCCCAGTACAGAGAGTGAGATACCTTTACAAATGGAGATTTCCCTTATAAAAGTAAATGTTTTGGTAAACAGAACTTTGAAAAGAATGGGCTCAGCAAGAACCCTCCCAGTCTGTCACTTTTAGGCATATATTTGGGGGAAGGTTAAAGTTTCTTTCAGAGAAAATATTCAAGGTAAAAGAGATATATTTCAGGGTGGTCAATTTTGATCTCCCACACAGGAAAAAGCAAACAAAAATATCATTGCTAATCCCTTTATTTGGTCCTGACAGCAACCACCCCCCACACAGACACAGACACACACACATTTATTTTGTACCCAGGGGCACCTCAAGTGTGTTCAGGTTGCCACCGGACCAGGGTGGGGAAAGATGTGTTGGCCACAGTTCCCCACCCCACTTACAGTCCCCAGCCCCCCTTCCCCTCTCCATCCCCTGTTCTCCCTGACCTCATCTCTCCCCTAATCCTTATGCTTCAGTTTTGTTTACATTACCGCCCACTCACTTTCCTCTCTCAACCCACTTGCTTCAGTTTCAGCTTTCTTTTCTTTTCTTTTTTTTTTTCTGTGAGGAAGATCAGCCCTGAGCTGACATCCATGCTAATCCTCCTCTTTTTGCTGAGGAAGACCCCATCTGAGCTAACATCTATTGCCAATCCTCCTCCTTTTTTTTTTTTTTCTCCCCAAAGACCGGGTAGACAGCTGTATGTCATAGTTGCACATTCTTCTAGTTGCACATCCTTCTAGTTGCTGTATGTGGGACGCAGCCTCAGCATGGCCTGACAAGCGGTGCATCAGTGCGTGCCCGGGATCCAAACCCGGGCCGCCAGCAGCGGAGCGCGCTCACTTAACCACTAAGTCATGGGGCCGGCCCCAGTTTCAGCTTTCAATATGAGGTTGAGAGCTGAGAGAGGGGGCGTTCCCTGCCTAGGCATTGCTGGGGCCTTCAGCAGGTCCTAAGCCCACCCACCTCCATGAGCTGTTGACTTGCTCCCTTGCATTTCCTGGAAGAGTCTGTCTCACCTGTTTCCTCTCCCAGATTCCTCTCTGAAGCGGGAAGAGGGGTGAGGGAGATAGCCCCCTGGGAAGTCTTTCATAGGCAAACCAGATGCAGGATAATTTCCTTTTCTGGAACCAGTGGGTAGGAGTTGCCTCGAGGCTCCCCTAAGAATCTTTTTTCTTTTGTTGGATGTGCATCCAAAATAGATTTGGAACTTACCTGTGGCAGCTAGAGACCCCACTGTTAATGAGTTAGGAAAACTAACCATCAGCTTCTTTGCTCCCCCAGCGCTGGGTGGAGTGGAACAGAAACCAGGAAATACTGCTAATGATGATGATAAAAAGAGCTCCCCAGGACCCAAAGAAGCTGCCCAGAAGTTTGCTAAACAGGCTGCCTGCTGCCACTCCGCAGTGAAAATAACCTGCAGGAAGAGGCTGTGTGGATGCACCTGCTTTAAGGATGCATGTGGATAAGTCGGGAGCTCGGTAGTGTGCTCCCACTAGCTCATCAACGTCTGCTGAGCGGTTCGTGCAGGACTCCTGGCTCCCGGCCCCTCTCGGTGAAGAAGCTGAGAAGCAGCAGCCTTGGCTGCCGCCCAGCGGCCCCATCTGTAATCTTCCTGCTCAGCGTGGCTCACACCAGATCTTAGCAGCAGCAAGAGGCAGGCTCAGGCTGCCAGGAGAAGCCAGCCCTGCGACCGGTGACTTAGCGGGGGGAGGTGGCGGGTGGGACTTGGGGACTGAGGAGCCAGCATTGGTGACAACCAAGTGCTTTCGAGCAGAAGACGGGAAGCTGAGTCCCGAGAACAAGCCCAGCCACAGAACTGCAATCTAATGAATTCACAGTAATTCCATTTGTGTCACTGAATCCTCCCTGTGAGTTTAGACAAGCAGATCCCCTGCTTCATGCTTCCTAAAAGGCAGCCTGATCCCGGGTCTAGATTCCACAGCCGGGTGACCCCTCTTTTCCTTTTCTGCCATCCACCCCAACCCCCAACCCCAAGCCCAAGCAATTATGCAGGAGCATCCAGAGAGATGTGGGTGGAGATTGTCCTTTATTCATTTTTCTTTTGGAGAGGAAGGGCTAGAGCCAAAAGATGAAGCCAACACAGCAGGCATCAGAATGACCCCTGCACGTGCAGGACACTGGTGGGCGCTCACTCTGGCTCTGGTGATCGACAAATGTGCCCCAAGAAAACAATGTCCCCACAGCTGCAAAAGCTCCCTTGCCCCTCCCCGTTTTTCTTAATTTCACAACCCACACCCACACCCACCTCAGGTAGGTTTGTCATTCTCAATAAGTGGATCTCCTAGCAAATGGGGCTTTTACTCCTATGGGCTCAGAGCCCCACTCCCCCAAAATAAACAGGCATCCCCCAGAGACAAAGGGAAATCAACACAGGATGCTGGAACACAGAGAGATGGCATGCTTCATTTTTCATCATCCTCCAGCTTGGGAGAAAGGCTGCCCTCCATCACTAATGGGACATGGGAAAGAGCCGAGGCCATACGACCTTTCCCATCTCCCCAGGGCCCTGTGCCATATGGCCCCACTGCCCACACCCAGGCCCTGCCTGATTTTAAATAAACCCGGCCAGAAGCCTTCCACCTCTTCTCTTGGGAAAAAGTCATTTGGGAGCTAGCAGATGTAGGGCTCCATTGAACATTTAAACCAAAATATTTTTCTTGCTCAGTTTCTCTTCAACTCGAAGGTCTCATCCTGCTCTCCCAAGGGATTTTTGATGTATGAAGCCCCTACACCTGGCTCCGAGCCTCCCCAGCAATTGGTGGGCCCTGTGGAATGTTTCTAGTTGCAAAAGCCCCTCACCGCCCAGCCTCTCTGCATTCTCCCAGAGCTGTCTTGGGTTTTTCTCAGCATCTCTTCCCATGGTCTGCTGTGGTGTCCTGACTTGGAGGTGCCCAGGGTGACAGGGGAAGCGTTAGGGGCCCTTGCTTTCTGTCCTCTCCTCATCGGCTGTCTGGGCATTGCTGACGGCTCGAGGCTGCCCCTGGGCTGCAGGCTTCACTGACAGGACCAGGCGCTTGCGGAAGGTCTCACAGAGCACGATGTACACGAAGGGGTTGAGGCAGCTGTTGGCATAGCCCAAGCTGATGGCCGCATTGTACAGGTAGACGAAGGTGAGCGTCGGGCGACTGATGGACAGCTGGGTCAGCTGTAGCACGTAGTAGGGCGCCCAGCACACAAAGAAGACCAGGCAGATGGCGATCGCTGTGCGGGTCACCCTCTTTGTCCGCAGCCGGGTGCTGCGTTGCGAGGCAGGGGCCACGGAGGATGTCATGCGCTGCAGGATCCTCACATACGCGGCCGTGATGACAACGAAGGGCAAGGCAAAGGCCAGGAAAAACTGGTATAGGGTGAACCAGTAGATGTCAGTGTCCGGGTTGGGCAGGCGGATCCCGCAGCCCACTGTGCCCCCTGGGAAGGGGATCAGCCTGGCATAGAGCCACACGGGGGTGATGCTGATGAAAGAGAGGGCCCACAGGAGGCAGATCACCAGGGTGGCCACAGAGGGCTTCCGGAACTTGGTGGAGGAGATGGGGTGGACGGTGGCCAGGTAGCGGTCAATGGCCATGGCAGTCAGGATATAGGTGCTGGTGAACTGACTGTTGGCGTCCATGGCAGTGATGAGGGTGCACATGGTCTCTCCAAAGTGCCAGACGCCATTGCCCATGAGCTGGTGGATCATGAAGGGCATGCCCAGGAGAAAGAGGAGGTCCACCACCGAGAGGTTGATGATGAAGATGTCGGGGACATTGCTGCACCAGTGCAGCTTGGACTTCTTCACCACCGCGAAGATGACCGTGGAGTTCCCAACGATACCCAGTAGGCAGATGGTGCCGAACACTGAAGGCATGATGATGTTGATGTAGGAGACACTCCCTGTGTGAGCAGGTGGCCCTGGGGACAGAGGAACAAATGTCAACCGTTTGACATGGACTGTGCTCTCTAAGGGTCGACATCCTGCTGGGGTGCTCAGCCTCCCATGATGCACTTGCTCACCTCTTCATCCTCCCTGCCGTTTCAGCTCAGGGACCACCATTCATCTGGAACCCTCTCCTGCCATTCTCCCTCCCCACACTATTGCTAATCCTGTCCCCTTGCCCTCCTCCACTGGTTCCCTGGTTAGTCCCACCAGATTCTCCTGCACCACCTGTTAGTTCAAGGACCCAGTTCTTTGCCTCTTGCATTTTCTCAGAAGGCACACAGTCAAGAACCACGACTGTCTGCAGAGAATTATTCTGTGAGTCCCTGGGCTTTACCAGGAAACCTCACCAAAATAGCCAGAAGGACTTGAAAGTGTCTGTGCGTGTGTGCGCGTGAGCGGGTGCGTACATGTGGTTTCTCTTTTCCTATTTGCAGCCCTGATCATTTCATTTTAGAAATTGCTGCTTGGAAGCTGTGCACTGACTCCTGGGCATCTCTGTGGGCGACTATCTTGTGGATGCTTTTGCCCATCAGGCCCGCAGCCCCCGCTCCTCCTGGGTTCCTATCAGGGATTTCCTTGCTCTGTATCTTCCGAGCCTGGGCTTCCCAAATGAGCAGAGACTGAAGCTATGGTTTGCAGCCCAGCCGCCTGAGAATTTTCTCCTCACAAACCTTTCTTCTTTTCCCTTCCTTCCCTTCTCCTTCAAAGCTAGAATTCCAGGGCATCTCAGCTCAAGCCTCATCCACCAGGAAAGTTAATCCCCTCCCGGCTCTGTGAGTTATCCCTTCCCGTGGCCTTTCCCAGGGGGCGGTGAGGATGTTCCAACTCCATTACCGGAGTTGGAGTAAAAAGCCAAGGGGATGGGTGAATGAGCGAGCCTCCAGCCATCTCCCCACACACTATCCTCCAGCTTCTCTTGCTTGCTTTTCCAGCCTGGCATTTTTTCTGCAGAGCATTTTTAAAACTCATCAGCGAGCCTTCCCCTGTCACCCTGGCGGCTGGCCACCATCTCTTGCCACTTCTGACTGTGACTTTGCCTTCTCTGCTCCTGCCGCTTCTGCCCCTGCCTGCCCCGCCCACTTCTCCCCTTCCCCTCCAGGCAAAGCAGACTGCAGATCTTGTCCCCAAGAACTGTAATAAAGTTTCCCAAGCAGTTTGGCTCAGAGGTGACACCTTCCCATTTCCCATCCCCAGCGCAGAGGAGGGAGGACTCCCCTCCAACACTGCTCACCGGCCGAGGTAAGGTTATCCGGGCCATCTGAGGTGTTGCTGGCATTGGGGCCGGTGGGCAGCAGGGAGGCTTCCAGGTCCATCCTGCCCTGCCCGTCGCCCGCGCGCCGGTCCACCCACGCAGGCTGCGGCAGCCTCCAGCGCCCACGGCTTGTCCCGGAGCCCGAGCCCCGCAGTCTGGAAGGGGGTCTTCCTCGGCAGCCTGGCAGCCTCTGCTGCCTCCAAGCCCCACTGCTCTCCCCACTGGCTCCTTCCCTGGCTCCCACTGACATCACCTAGACACATTAACATTCGGAGGCAGATGCACGTTAACCTCTTCAGTCCCGGGATGCAGCTCCCACTTCTGACTGCCTGCAGAGCCAGGGGCCCTGAGGAAGCCGGGAGGGCCCGGCTCAGGCAACCCCATCAGAGAGGGGCTGCCTTCCCCTGCCACTTGGGGCTGTGGCTCCTGTGCTCACAGGGAGTGCTGCTTGCTTCGTGGGAGGATCCAGGTCTCGGCAAAGGCAAATGGGCTGCCTTCCTCTGAAGGAAAGAATGAGCCTGGCCTGGCCCCTAACCCCAGGTACTGGTGGCTGGGCCATGTGGCAGGCACCAGGGGTGACTGTTCACAGAGCTTGGGAATGGAAGGCTTGGACCACAGCGTGCCTGCCACCCAGGCCACCCACAGCGCCTTCCCAGAGGCCCCATGGATTCCAACCATCTCGCTGGCTAGACTGCCAGCATCTTTCAGAGGAGTTGCTGGCTGCTGAGCTGGTTCCCAGCACTCAGAGATGACTCAGTTCACTCTATGCTGGCGATGTCCAAGGTCTCAGGGACCAGAAGGGGACAAACTCCCTTCTGCACAGCATCAGCATAGACCAGGCTTACAGAGGTTTTATTTTTCTAAATGCTCTGAGGTCCTTGAGGTTTTCCCTGAGACTCCTTGAGACAAATATCAGAGCATAGGCCCCCAAAGAGATCATCACCCAGGAGCAGCCTTAGAGGGCAAAGCCTTGGGTGGATTCCCAGCAGAGGCATCCTGCTGCCAGCCTCCAGGGCCCCTCACAGCTAAGAGCTGCCACCACACCCACTGCCAGACCCAAGAACGGGGGTTCAAGTTCCCCACACTCTGATCCCGACACACTCTTTATTTATTTATTTGCTTCATCCAACAAATATTTACTGAGCACTTACTACTTGTCAAGCATTGTTCTAGGTTCTGTAGTGAAAAAAACAATCAAGTCCTTGAGCCCCGTCCTCCTGGAGATTACATTTAAGTGAGGGGAGACAGAAAATACACCAAAAAAAAGACAATTTATGATATTGGTGATCAGGGCTATGAAAAATTTAAAGCAGTGTGAGGGGCCAGGGAACACCAGGAGAGGTGGAGCTTGCTATTTTACATAGAAAGTCCTCTCTGAGAGGTGTTTTGAGAAGAGTCCTGAAGGAAGTGAAGAAGCATGCTTGGAAATGTCTGGAGGAAGAGCATTTCAGGGAGTAGGAATAGCCAGTGCAAAGGCCCTGAGGCAAGAGTGTGCTGGGTTCTTTGAAGAACTGTAGTGGAGCAAAGAACTCTAGCAGAGCAAAGGGGGAGACTAGCAGGAGATGATGACAGAGAGGAACTAGCAGGAGGGGCAGGTTCTGTCAGGCCTTATCAGCCATTGTCAGGATTTTGGCTTTTCCTTTAGGAGAAATGGGAGTCACCAGAGGGTTTTCAGCTAAGAGGGACATGATCAGACGTGTTTTAAAAGGATCAGTCCAGGGGCCAGCCCCGTGGTGTAGTGGTTAAAGTTCTGCATGCTCCACTTTGGCAGCCTGCGTTCACGGGTTCGGCTCCTGGGCACGGACCTACACCACTCATCAGCCATGCCATGGCAGCAACTCACATATAAAATAGAGGAAGATTGGCACAGATGTTAGCTCAGGGCTAATCTTCCTCACCAAAAAAAAAAAAAAGGATCAGTCTGCTGCTGGGTAGCAAGGCAAACAAATTGAAAAGGTATTTTAGCTTGGGTTCCCTTGAAAGCAGAGCCTAAGACAAGGACTTATGTGTACACAGCTTTTCTGAGAGATAACCCAAGGAACAGGCATGAGGGAGTGGGGACAACGAGACAGGAAAGGAGAAAAAGCCAACATAAGGGTTCATTATCAATGTCGCTGCTGTGGGCAACAGCTTTAGTTTACCATCCTTGAAAAGTGCACAGACAGTTTCACAGAATCATCCACCTGAAGGATGGGCAGCAGGAACATTTATCTAGCTGTCCTGTCCCCCACTGGTAGAGGGTTGCCCCCGGGGTGTTAACTCTGCACTTCTGGGTGCATGGGTAGAGCAGGCTCCTATAGCATTGAGGTTTGAGGGGGCAGAAAGCAAAGAGATATGCAGCTCACACGTGAGGTGACAGGCCGTCAGCACAAGAAGAATCTTGTGCTGGAGTGAAGAGGGCTCCAATGGCATTGAAGTCCAGGGCAGAAAGCAAATGGACACGAGAGGCACACTTGAGGCAAGACACTATTGGCACAAGATCAGTTGAGCTCACACACAACTGTCTTCTGCAGCTGGAGCTGAAGTCAGAGGTGGCCAAGAGAAATGTCACATGGGTTACCGGAAGCATCTGATATAGAAGATTACTGCAATAATCCAATTGAAAGATGATGGTATCTTAGATCAGGGAGGTGGAGGTGGGGAGAAATGTGGGTTTCTATACACTTTGTAGAGCCCCGGGGATTGGCTGAAGAATTGAATGAGAAATGTGTGAGAGTAAGAGGCATCGGGGCGACTCCCAGGTTTTTGGCCCAAGCAACTGCAAGAATGGAGTTGTCATTTCCTGAGACAGGGAAGTCTGTGGGAGGAGAAGATTTAGAAAAATGAAGATTCTGTTTTGGGTATGTTACGGAGCGGAAGTGTTTGGTAGTAATTGGATGTGAGTCAGAAGTTCAAGGGAGAGGTCATGCCTGGAGATATGAAGTTAAACTGATGACACTGGATGAGCTCACCTAGGAAGCGAGGGTGAGTAGAGAGGAGCTGTGAGGACTTGGACCTGGGGCATTACAAAGTTTACAGGTTGGGAAAATGAGCCTTACGGCCCACTACTTCCTCCTCTTCCACCTGGAATGGTCTTCCCACAACCATCCATCCATCCATCCATGCATCCATCCATGCATCCATCCATGCATCCATCCATCCATCCATCCATCCATCCATGCATCCGTCCATCTATCCATCCATCCATCCATCCAACAAATCATTCTTGAGCCCTTCCTATGTACCAGGCACCGCGCTAGGCTCGGTGGGTACACTGAAGAAAAACAGACAAGTGCCTGGTATCAAGGAGCTTAAACTAAGTGGGAAGAGACAGATAATAATGAGCAAGCTAACAAGTAAATAAGATATCCTGTTCAAGGTTTAGATCCAGACGAGTTCAGGTAACTTAATCATGATGGGATTTAGGTGTTTATAAAAGCACGGCTCTGGAATTATGCCACCCCTGCCATCACCTGCACTAGCAAAGTCACTCTGCCCGATTGGAGGGATTTAAACCATGACCAAGCAGAAGGGGAATCAGGGCAGGGTAGGTTTTAGCTTTCTGGCCTTTGCATGCTAGGTTGGGGTGGGGAAGGGTGAATACCAAGCCAGTCAATCCGCAGTAGCCCCCACATAGGCTGATTACTTGTTGTAGTGGGTGTCACCAAGAGAATGAATGGGGTGATGGGAGTAACTGGGGTCCTTAAGAGAGGGGTGTTAAGGACATCCTCTCTGAGCAGGCATTCTGGTGGAAACTTCAGCATCCATTCCACTACAAATGATTAATTTAAATCAATCACAGCAACCTCGTTCCCCTTGCCAGTGACCCTTTTAGGGATGAGCACGTCTACTGGATGCCCACGTGCATGTCTTCAAATCCTCTTGGCCACACCTAGTTTATATTCCATCCATTGCTGCAATGACCCAATTGCTGCACAGTCCTTGACCAAGTTCAGGTACAGGTACAGGTGCAGGTGTGACCTGACAGTGCTGTGTCTTAAGCCTGTACTGTGTACCTTTTACCCTCTTCCTGGATCCTTCCTGTTGCTGCCACAACTTAGAATATGGGAACCCGCGAAATGCCCATGTGTGAACAACCCGGAAGTGCAGGAAGAGTTACCACTCCTTAGGGTGGACCTTTGACCAATGCAGGGTGGAAGCCACAGAAGGATGCTTTTCCCCTTTTCCCCCAGGACTTATGGGCCTGAGACACATTTCATATGGCCTCTCAGCGGTCTCATGGGATATAGTAACTGGTCACTTGTAGTGGCGGCCAACTCAAAATCCTTACACAGTGCTCTCTGCTTCTCTGCTTTGCTCCTCTATCCTCACTCCCAATTCCTCGAGTCATACTTCCCAGCAAAATACCCAAACACATACTTTGTCTCTGGCTCTGTTTTCTGGGCTAAGGCAGCGTATGACCCATTCCTACCAACAACAGTAAAGGGGAGGAGTGTTGGGGTGGGAAGTGTTGGGCAAAGTTTTCCTTGTTCTTACAAAGAGGGTACAGGAAGAGATGGTCTCCTTTGCCTCCTCTGAACTTTGCTGGGCCTGGACGTGACAGCTGCCCCTGCCCAAGTAAGTGGTGGCCAGGAGCCACTCAAAGAAGAGTGTGAGTCCAGCTGGAAAGCTGAGGCTGACCCAAAGGGACTGGGCACTGTCAGCTGGACCACACTCCTTGAGCTGGGCAGCGAGTCCTTTCCTGAAGAGGCATCTGAGCGGCACGTCGCCACGTTGGCTACAGCTTTGTCCTGGGCTTTGTGCAGGGGAACCAGGCCTGCAGCTTGTGGTCCGCTCTCTTCACCTCCACCAAGGCCTAACGACACAGCTCAAAGGTTTGGGCGATTGTGCAGAGGCTTTAGATAACGGGATGTTCCTGGCTTTGCAAAGAATCATTTGGGGGACAGCGTGGAGCATCCTCTCCTGGCAGATGTCCCCAGCTTTGACTTCTCCTCTTCCTCCTTCCATTGAGCGTGGTACAAGCGAGACAGTCCACAAAAGCTTGCCGCAATGCTAGGTGCTGGGATTCAGAGATTTACTGGATATTTGGTGATGCGCAGAGTTGATATCACCAAAGCCGCCGGCCAACGCCACACTGCCCTCAAACTCGTCCTGAGAACAGAACTTCTAACCCTGCTCTCCTCCAAGCCGTCTGGCTCTGGACCTGTCGCTCAGCCCTGCCTAGCATAGTGAGGAAGATCAAGCCCATGTACAGCAGTAAATTCTTTTTCCTCCCATCCACGTGCCCCCACTCACCATGCCCTACCCAGGGCACCCCAAGGGTTTGGTGTATCTCTCTGACTCCCCCAGTGCCAATATCCAAGGTTGATGAGGCTAATTGATCTCGGAGTCTCTAAGACCAAAATATATGAGCAGCCCACCCACTAAGCTTCTATTTGATTTCTATCCCTCAAAAAAACTTCAGATCTGGTCAACAGAAGTCTGACTTCAGCCACCATGATTGACAGCACAGTCCCTGACCCGATTCCTAAGCCCAAGTCAGTCACTGACTCAGACCCTTAGAAGAAGTGGAAGCTGGAGGGATACTCCCAAGAAGTGGTGCTGCAATAACACGACAGGGATGTACTGAGATTCTGCCCAGCCCTCCGCAGAGGGACCTGAGGCCATCTGCAGGCTAACTATTCACATGGAAAAGATTAATACTCAGACCTTCTGGTGATAACTGGGCAATGGCTATGAGCTAATATTAATTCCTGAGGACCCAGAACTTCACTGGGCTTGACTCGTCAGAGTGGGAATTAAGGTGGGTCAGGTAATAAATGGAGTTTGACTAGAATGACTTCACAATAGGCACTGCGAATCTCCAAACCTATTTATTTCCCTAATTATATATCTGAAATAGATATCCCCAGCCATTGGCAGAATTACTGCATTGGCTCTTGGATTGGCAGAGTAAGGGATATGATGATGAGACAAGTCAAATGGAAATCCCTCCTTACCAAAGTGATAAGCCCTAAAGCAGCACGGCACCCCCTGGGGAAGCGAAGAGATTAATAACATCATCAAGGCCTTTCAAGGTGCAGGGTGGTGACTTTATCACATTCCCACTTCACTCTCAATTTGGCCAGTGAAGAAGGCAGATGGGTCTTAGAGAACGACAGTGATTACCACAAACGTAATTATGTGGTGGTGCCAACTGCAGCTGCCACTTCAGATGTGGTACCACTGCTGGAGAAAATAAATATAGTCCCTGACAATAACTGGTATGCAGTTATTGATCTGGCAGATGGTTTTTTCTCTATTCCACGAAGCAGAAAAGATCAGAAATGCTGCTTTTATTTGTCAGGGTCATCAGCACACCTATACCATCTTGCCTCAGGACTTCATTATCTCTTTTGACAGGTCTCTGATTCTCAGACATTGTATTCTGCACTCTTCCTTCATAGCAGGAAATGTATGATCACAGTTGTAATCATACATTTATTTATTTGTGTAGTTAATTATTTAATGTTTTTCCCTCACTAGGTTATAATTTCCATGGAGGCAGAGACCATGTCTGTCAAACTTCTTGCTGTATCTCCTGTGCATAGCACAATGCCAAGCACGTGACAGACATTCAATAAATGTGGGATGAATGAAAGGCTCATAGAGGAATATATGTGAAAGGCTCTGGCAGAGAAGTGAGCAGAGGGGAGGGGAGCACAAGCAATATTGCTCCCCGACCCCGAGGCTCCACTCAGCCCCAGTGCTTCCTGGCCAGCCTGGCAGCAGTGGCCACAATGCCTGTGAGCAGGCAGTGGGCATCCCTCAGCTGTGAGGCAACCCAGAGGCCACAGTCAGACTCCTTCTTGTTGTGAGGAAGACAAACGAGATTGCCTTCAGGGATAGCTATTCACCATAAGGATTCATGGAAATCCCAAACAAGCATGGGAAAGCGGCTGAGGTAAAAACACGTGCATGAAATTCTGACACATGCTACAACATGGTTGAACCTTGAAGACATTATACAAGTGAAAGAAGCCAGACACAAAAGGACAAATATTGTATGATTCCACTTACATGAGGTCCCTAGAGTAGTCAAGTTCATAGATACAGAAAGTAGAGTGGAGGTTTCCAGGGGTCGGGGGAAGGGGAGAATGGGAAGTTACTGCTTAACGGGTACAAAGTTTCAGTTTAGGAAGACGAAAAATTTCTGGAGATAGATGGTGGTGATGGTTGCACAACAAAGTGGATGTACTTAATGCCTCAGAACTGTACACTTACAAATGGTTAAAGTCAATTTTATGTTATGTATATTTTACCACAATTTAGAAATATGTTAAACAGTTTTCTAAAAAGGGTATCACATACAGTAATTCAGTTCAAGAGATTTTATAAGATTTCAAAAGCCTAATATAAATCATATTCTTATAAATTGCAGCTCCGTTGCATGTTCAGTTAAATATCTTTTCTTAATGAAGCATGGAAAAACTAAAAACAACACTACCACTCTGGGCCCCAGAGATTCCAAGACATCAGGCCACGTGGAGAGCTGGGGCAGCATTGCAACATTTTTGGGAGAACAGATCAGGGTAGGTCACCTGCTTTCTTTGTGGGCACCCTGCCCTTGTGCCATCCTGGAGAGAATCTGATTTTTTTGTCTCTATCAAGTATTAGGAATCCATATTGGACACCAAGTCACCTTAGACCATAGACACTGGTCTGAGGTGGCTGTGACCAGGGGAGAAAGGCTGGCTTCATTTGCCAGAAATCATAAGAGTTGTACAAACTGTGCATAGGAAGAACTGTTCAAGGCTTACTTTCCTGAGAAAGGAGCTGTGTGATATGTGACATGGGTGCCAAGACAATTCCGTGAGGGAAAGAACAGCCTTTTCAACAAATGACGCTGGGACAAATGGATATCCACATGCAAAAAAATGAAATCGGACCCCTACCTCACACCATATACAAGAATTAACTCAAAATGGATCATAGACAGATGAAAGAACTAAAACTATAAAACTCTTAGAAGAAAATATAGGGGTAAATCTTCGTGACCTTGGATTAAACAAAGCCTTCTTAGATATGACACCAAAAGCACAAGCAACAGAAGAAAAAATAGATCAATTGACTTCATCAAAATTTAAAACTTTTGTATTTCAAAGGATGTCATCAAGAAAGTGAAAAGACAACCCACAGAATGGGAGAAAATCTTTGCAAATCATATGTCTGATAAGGGACTTGTATCTAGAATATATAAAGAACTCTCATGACTCAATAAAAAGACAAATAATCCAATTTAAAAATGAGCAAGGGATCTGAATAGACATTTCTCCAAAGAAGATATACAAATGGTCAATAAGCACATGAAAAGATGCTCAACATAATTAGCCACTACAGAAATGTAAATGAAACCACAATGAGGAATGTATTTAATGCCACTGAATTTAACTTACAAATTAATGCCACTGAATTTAACTTACAAATAGTTAAAATGATAAATATTATGTATATTTTATTACAATAAAAAAAAAAACCACAATGAGATACTGCTTCACACCTACCAGGACAGCTATGATAAAAATGACAGATAATAACAAGTGTTGACAAAATTGTGAGAAATTGGAATCCTCATACATTGTTGGTGGGAATGTAAAATGGTGCAGCCACTTTGGAAAAGAGTTTAGCCGTTCCTCAAAATGTTAAACATAGAGTTACCATATGACCCAGCAAGTCCACTCCTGGATCTATACCAAAGAGAAATGATGACATGACCACAGAAAAACCTGTACACAAATGTTCTTAGTAGCATTAGCATAATAGCCAAAAATTGGAAACAGCCCAAATGTCCATAAACTAAATGGATAAATAAAATATACTACATCCATACAACAGAATATTATTCAGCCATAACAAAGAATGAAGTAGTAACACATGCTACATCATAGCTGAACCTTGAAATCATTATGCTAAATGAAAGAAGCCAGACACAAAGACCACGTATCTTATTATTCTATCTATATGAAATGCCCAGAATTGGCAAATCTATAGAGATACAAAATAGATTAGTGACTGCTTAGGGCTAGGAGGAAGGTGGAGGTGAGGGAAAGGGAGTGACTGCTAATGAGTAGGAGTCTTTTTATGGGGTGATGAAAATATTCTAAAATTTATTGTGGTGACAGTCGCACCACTCTGTGAATAGACTAAAAATTATTGACTTATACACTCTAAAAGGATGTATTTTATGGTATGTAAACTATATCTCAATAAATCTACCTTTATTTATTTATTTTTTGTGTGTGAGGAAGATCAGCCCTGAGCTAACATCCGTGCTAATCCTCCTTTTTTTTGCTGAGGAAGACCAGCTCTGAGCTAACGTCTATTGCCAATCCTCCTCCTTTTTTTCCCCAAAGCCCCAGCAAATAGTTGTATGTCATAGCTGCACATCCTTCTAGTTGCTGTGTGTGGGACGCGGCCTCAGCATGGCCAGAGAAGCAGTGCATCGGTGCGCGCCCGGGATCCGAACCCGAGCCGCCAGTACCGGAGCACGCGCACTTAACCGCTGAGCCATGGGGCCAGCCCCTTAATAAATCTACCTTTAAAAGGAGGGTGGCCTCTGAACATAGGAAGCACTGAGAAATGCACAGTCTCCAGTCCTCAGGGCAAATGTCTACTCTTTATCTCCCTTTTTCCCTGCCTCCTGGGAACCTCATCCAGCTGCCTGTTATCAACCATTTGGAGGACACTGGGGCTGCCCACTGGGAACCACCTTGAACACTCTTTGCTGGGAATACCTCCGACATCTGAACTCAGTGTGAAGTTGGGTTTCGGCTGATCCTGCTGACGATGCTGGAGTAACTCGGATGAGGTTACACCTTGGCTCTGCTGCTGACTTGCTGTGTCATCCGGTAAGTCTCTGACCAGCTTGCTGCCAAATGGTAACTAGAGTAAATGGAGCCTGCCTCAGGATTCTCCTTGCTGTGGGGTTGTTTTTCTTTTCTTTTCTTTTTTTTTTTTGAGGCAAAATTATAGTAACTAACATTTGTACGGTCCTTTTTACATACATGCCTTATCTTAGCTGACTCCGTGGAACAAACATGATCCCCAGCGACAGATGTGGAAACGGAGGCTCAGAGAGTTGGGTGAGTCTCCCAGAGCCATGTAGCTGGCACGTCCCCCTTTGGCCTCTTCCCCACTTCAGTTCTGCAGTATCTGGGTCCCAATTTCACCCAGCTGAACAGGGCTGGGCTGGCTTGCCCTGTGACAGTGGGACAATGTTTGCCGAAAGGACTGAGGTGGGGAGAGAATGAGAATCCAGTTCTTTTTAGAAGAACTTTAATCCCCAATTTTTTATTATGGCACACAGGACCCTTCACGATCTGGCCTCTGCCCACTGTCAGGCCTCTTCTCCCACCACCTCCTATTTGCACTCTACGCCCAGGGTCATACTTCAACATCTTAGCGTTTCCAGAAAGCTCTGCGTGCTCCTATAACTTTTGCACGTGTTGACCCCTCTGATCTTTCTTTGCTTGGCTGCCTCCTCAGCTGTTCTTCAAGATGCCCCAGAATGACCTTCTCCTCCAAGAAGTTTCCCCTGCCCTCCCTTCTGCTCCCTACCCCGTCCCCCACCAAACATCCAGCATGGTACATATTGCAGGAGATGCTCTTGGTGCTCTCCCAGGTGGGTTTACCAGGCTGGTGCACCCATCTTCCAGCTGCTGTGAGTGTTGGCTCCAAGGACTTGTGGCTACCCCTGCTGCCCCCTTGTGTGGAGAATTGCCCTTGGCCGACAGGAGCCTCCTTGCCAGGGAAGTTACCACCTCCCATAAACCCGGACCAAAGCCTGAAACGGAGGTAGAAAAGGCCAGTCCCTTTGCCTTAAGGGGCACCACTCTGAGATGCAGAACCACCTACCCACCCCCAGCCCTCTGGACCGGGCCAAGGCTAGACCGACAGGAGACCTCCTCTTGGCAATTTCTCCTTCACTCCTCCCTCAGGGGTATTTTCCTTCAATAAACCCCAGCAGCCAGATCCCCACCATCACATTCCATTATAATTAACAGTTTTCGTATTGCCTCCCAGACACTGCGCTTCCTGAAGGCAGGGATGACGCCCTATCTATTTTTGTGTCCACACCTCCTAGTTGGGGACCTGGCAGACCAGGTGCTCCATGTGGAATTCTGTCCAGCTTCTGAGGTTGTAAAAAGCACTCCGCAAGATTCGGCACCGTCCCTGCCCCCTTGCCTGCTGGTCTCTATCTCCTCCACTTCCTCTCCTCTGAGATCCCCTCGTAGCTGAGCCTGCCTCTTCTGTTCCTCCCCTACCCTTCAAGTCACAGAGATAGATTCGCCCTGTCCTGCGTCTTGCAGCTTAGATTTGAAGGAAAGCGATTGGCAGAGCTGGAGGAGAGCCTGAAAGACAGGGCTGGGCTGGCCACAGGCAGACTCACAGGCAAAGCAGGGGTTGGGGTCGGGGGTTGGGGGCGGTGGCAGCTATGAGCACCCCCCCGGGACTGGGCAGCAGAGGCCATTTGCAGAAAGCACCCACAGCCTCAGTGGGCAGCCTCTTCCAATCGCTGCTCTTGACTTGTCCCCCACTCTTTCTGTACATCTTAACTTCATAAATGCTCTAGGAACCATGGTGTTCCCACTCCTTTTCATCCATTCCCACCCACGCATGGCACCAACCCACGTCAGAGGAGGAATATCTTGCTTCAAAGGCTTATTAACTTGCCAGGCAGCATCCAGCTCACGTAGGAGCTGAGTCAGTGCCGTCTCAGGCGGCCCAGGAGGTGCGCAAGGCTGACTCAGACAGAGCTGGTGGGTCTTAGCAGAGGCTTTCTCCAGCTAGGCAAAGCAGTTAGAGGAGCAGAGATCAAATCTACCCCCAGGGAGTGGCTCACCCTGGGCCAGGCTCTGGGCTAATGCTCCCAGGGCTAATCTCCCCTAATTCCCCACAGCCAACCTATGAATCTCATCTATTGTTTTTGCTGCTCCTTATCTATTCTCCTAGTTTCCCTCTGGAGACCCAGCAGCCCCTGGACTCCCAGCAAGGTAACTGCGCCAGTGCGTAGTAGCTGACCCGGTAACTATGCTGATCGGTCCAGGGCTGGGCATGTGACCTGTCAGAGCCAATGAGAGGCATTGAGACTCAAGTTAAAAATTCTAGGACAAGACACATTCCTTTTTTGCTGGACTTGAAACTCAAGAGGATGTGGGGGTTAGAGCTACTAACTCCAGCTTGCTACCGTGTGAAACCTGAGACTGAAGCCATCCCTATGAAAGAGAGAAATGGCAAGAAACTGAGTCCTGATTGTATTCCGGAGTCCTGAATCCAGCCATACCTGAAGCTGGAATAGCACAAGGACTTTTGGACTTCTGTGGCTCAGTGTATCCCTTTTGCTCAAGTCAGTTTAGGTTGAGCTTTCTGTCACTTGCAGTAGAAAGAATTCTAATCAATACCAGTAGTTACTACTATATTTAACTAATTGTAAGACACACGTTTTTTCCACATTTTAACATCTCTCATGCTAGGAGTGTATCTTACAATCAATGGCAACATCCCGATGGAGCCACCATTGTTGGCAAATTTGAGATATTGAGCACAGCTGCTCATATTGTCTTCAACTGAGTTAGGTGCCCTGTTGGTACTGCAAGTCCTGAATTTAGTGCTATTTAAAATGTCTTTAGAAAAATCATAATGTGATTTGGCAGTCGGATAAAAAGTGATTATGCAAAGAGAAAGGCAGGGATACGGGAGCAACACGGAGTGAAACTGATATTAGTGAAACAATTTTCTCTTTGAAGGAATGACCCTTTTCTTATAAAGCAACAGCAAGTGCTTTGCAGAACTTAAGATAGAAAGATAAACCAGGAGCAGAAGTTGTGTTACATTTTGTTTCTAAGCTGTAGGTACAAAGATTGACTCTCATACGCCAAGCAATGCAACAGAAGGCAGGAGAAATGGCAAATCTCACAGAAGAGATGAGAGGAATTTTGAAGCAACGAGAGTCGCTGTGACTGGTTAATGGCTTGTCCAGGACTGTTGTTAAGACGTTTTGTCGTCACGCAATTGTTGGTGTGTTTTCTTTCTCAACGGTGCCTCTTATAACCACTGGAACACATTATCACCCCCATGTTGCAAAAGTGCTGTTAAAGTCGTTTGCTCAAGATCACGGGCTTATTGTGATCAGATTTAGGCCGCAGCTTTCAGTTCTTGATTGTAATTCTCTTTGATTATCCCAACTGTTCCAGAAAGCGTGGAACTCACCATGGGGTGAGGAAATAGACACACGAGGTGAGAAAGGGGAGCAAGAACCTCTGGCCTGGGGCCTCTGGGGAGGAGGCAACACCCCAGAGGGGACGGGGCCCAGGAGCCCAGGGACTGACCCAAACCAAGGTGGGAGTGAGGGGACACAGAGACAGTGAAGACTCAGGAGAGACCTGAGGGAGAACTTCCATTCTCTCACTATGTGTCAGAGAAAGCTGAGCCCATGGTGGGGCAGAGGCAGAAGTTTAGTTCCAATAGGTATGTGTGGCCCTAATTTATGACAAGATTGAAACTCAGGGACACTCAGTATGTTACCTAAGGGCACCTGGCTGACAGGGCAGAGCCACACTGTCTTTCTGCCAAGTTGCCCTGCCCCTCTTTGCTGTGAGTTGCTTGTGAAGCATCTGTTCTTTACTGCTTTCATGAGGCATGTTTTGCTCACCTGGAGGGAGCTGGTACCGTTAGTGTAATATAATCATTTCGCTTGACTCTAATCGGCGTTTTTACTGTCGCTGTTTTTTTTCCACACTCTAGTTTTCCAAGGTTTGGGGGCAGTGGGGCATTGAGTATCACTGTTCATTCAGGCAAGAAAAAATAATCACTTCAGAATAAGTTGGTAGGACGGCAGCCCATACAGACAAGTAAAAAATGACTTCAGCACACAGTTCTCAGGTAGAGCTTTGGTAGGGAGAAAAACCAGTATAACCTGTTGCACCACTCAGAGCACAAGGAGAGCTCCAGCCAGTTCCTGGAGCCTGTACCACCCCCCACTTTGGGATTTGCCCCCAGATGCTAAGGGCTTCAAGCTGGGCTCCATCCAGAGGTGTGAATGATGTCACGGGGATTGGGCCTCTCTCTCTTCTTCAACTTTTGGTCCTGCTGTCGTTATTGGGCTTATTCCCAAGTCTTCTCTTGCCACCTGACAGCAAGATGGCCACTGGCAACTCCAAGCTTACACTGTCTTTATAGCTCATGACGTTAGAGAAGAGAGAGCATCTTTTGCTAATGATTATGGTAAAAGTCCCAGGGAGCACTCTGATTGGTCTGGTTTGGTTACATCCCTATCCCAGGGGTTTGAAGTACTTTGGTCAGAATTTGATTTTGTGGCCTCCTTGGGGTATGGGAGAAGGCTCAAACCCACAGAAATCACGTGTACTGAGAAGGATTTCTGAGAAATTGGTGTGAGTTATTCCCCAGAAGATTTACTGAGCTCACAAAATACATCCACCTGAACTTATATGTGCCACCTCCTGGCAACATGGACACCGTTGACCAATCTGTTTCAGTTTGACTGCTTCTGGCTTCAAATAACAAGAAAAAATTCAAATGAGCTTAAACAGTGAGGAAATGTATTATGCCACACAACTGAAAACCCAGCAGTGGCTCAGGCTCCATGAGGGGTACTATCAGCTGCTCAGTAACGCCACAGAGGTGCCAGGTTTTTTCCATCTCTCCTCTCTGCCTTTCTCAATGTCATCTTCATTTTAAGTCTAGTTTTCCTCCTGGTCACAAGATGGCTGCAGCAGTTCTGGATATCACATACAAATAACATCCTCAGTCTCTTTTTTAAGCACAAGAAAATCTTTTCCAAATCCCGCCCCCGCCCCCAGTGGAGATCTGTTGTGTCTCATCAGCCAGCATTGGGTAACTTCCCCATTCCTAAACCAGTAATTGTCAGGAGACCTGGAACATTGCTGTGATTGGCTTAGAACAAACATTTCAGGGGAAAAATGGAAGACTGGGAGTCAACCATGAAGGCCACCTTACCCTCCTTCATGGAGGGAGAACCTTTAAGTCAATAACCTAAAATGTGAGGAGAGGAGAAGTAAAAGTGCAAAATTTCTGTATGCTATCAAAGTTAAGTTGTTATCAGCTTAAAATAAGATGTTATAAGATATTTATGTAAGTCTCATGGTAACCACAATGGAAAACCCTGTAGTAGATACATAAAAAATTATGATAAAGGAGTCAAAGCATACTGCCACAAAAATCATCAAATCACAAAGAAAGTCAGCAAGAGAGGGAGCAAGAAACAAAGGATCTACAAAAGAGAAACAATTAACAAAATGGCAATAGTAAGTCCTTACTTATCAATAATTACTTTAAATGTAAATGGATTAAATTCTCCAATCAAAAGACATAGAATGGCTGAATGGATAAAAAACAAGATCCAATGATATGCTGCCCATGAGAAACTCACTTTAGTTTTAAGGACACATATAGGCTGGGGTTGAAGAGATGGAAAAAGGTATTCCAAGCAAATGATAATTGAAAGAAAGCAGGAGTAGCTATACTTATATCAGATAAAATAGACTTTAAGCTAAAAATGATCACAAGAGACAACGGTCATTATATAGTGATAAAGGGGTCAATTCATCAAGAAGATATAACAATTGTAAATATTTGTGCACTTAACCTTGGAGAGCCTAAATATATAAAGAAATACTAATAGAACTAAAAGGAAAAATAATCAGAAATACAATAATAATTAGGGACCTTAATTCCCTACCTCAACAATGGATAGATCATCCAGATAGAGAATCAATAATATCTCATCCAGATAGAGAAACAGTGGATTTGAACAACACTATAGACCAATGGACCTCACAGACATGTTCAGAACATTCCATCCAACAGCAGCAGAATTCACACTCTTCTCAAGTGTACACAGAACATTTTCTAATGTAGATCATATGAAGTAAAATTGTCTCTGCAGATGGCATGATCTTATATATAGAAAACTCTAAAGACTCCACCAAAAAAGCTGTTAGAACTAGTAAATGAATTCAGTCAAGTTGCAGGATACAAAATCAACATAAAAGTAAGTTGTGTTTCTATACACTAATAATAAACTATCTGAAAAAGAAATAAAGAAAACTATCTCATTGACAACAGCATCAAAAACAATAAAATATTTAGTAATAAATTTAACCAAGGAGGTGAAAGATCTATACACTGAAAACTATAAGACATTGATGAAAGAAATTGAAGAAGACACAAATAAATGGACAGATAGTTCGTGTTCATGGGTCAAAAGAAGTAATATCGTTAAAATGTCCATACTACCCAAAGCCGTCTATGGATTCAATACAAGCCCTATCAAAATTCCAATGGCATTTTTTACAGAAACAGGAAAAAAAAGCCTAAAATTTGTACAGAATCACAAAAGACCCCAAATAGCAAAGCAATCTTGAGGGGAAAAAAGCCAGAGACATCACAATTCCTGATTTCAAACTATATTGCAAAGCTATAGTAACCAAAACAATATGGCATAAAACAGACACACAGACCAATGGAACAGAATTGAGAGCCTAGAAATAAACCCATGTAAATTGAGTCACTACGTGGCCGGCCCCGTGGCTTAGTGGTTAAGTGTGCGCGCTCCGCCACTGGCGGCCCGGGTTCAGATCCCGGGCGCGCACCGACGCACCACATCTCTGGCCATGCTGAGGCCGCGTCCCACATACAGCAACTAGAATGAACAACTATGACATACAGCTATCTACTGGGACTTTGGGGGAAAAAAAAGGAGGAGGATTGGCAATAGATGTTAGCTCAGAGCCCGTCTTCCTCAGCAAAAAGAGGAGGATTAGCATGGATGTTAGCTCAGGGCTGATCTTCCTCACAAATAAATAAATAAATAAATAAATTGAGTCACCATGGAAAACAGTATGGAGTTTCCTCAAAATATTAAAAATAGAACTACCATATGATTCAGCAATCCCATTTCTGGGATATATCTGAAGGAAATGAAATCACTATCTCGGAAGACAGTTGCACCCCCGTGTTCATTGCAGCATTATTTACAATAGTCAAGACATGAAAACAACCTAAGTATCCATCGATGGATGAAAGGATAAAGAATGTGGAAAATAAATAAATGGAATATTATACAATGGAATATTTTCAGCCATAAAAAAGAGAGAATTCTGCCATTTTCCACCACAAGGATGGACCTTGAGGGCATTATGCTAAGTGAAATAAGTCAGATAGAGAAAGACAAATACTGTATGATCTCACTTATATGAGGGATCTAAAAAAATCCAAACTCGTAGAAACAGAGAGTAGATTGGTGGTTGCTTGGGGGGATGGGGTGGGGAATGGGTGAAGGTGGTCAAAGGGTACAAACTTCCAGTTATAAGATGAATAAGTTCTGGGGACAGCATGGTAACTATAGTTAACAATACTGTATTGTATACTTGAAAGTTGCTAACCGAGTAGATCTTAAAATTTCTCAACACACACACACACACACACACAAAAGGTGAGGTGATGTGAGGTGATGGATGTGTTAACTAACCTTATTGTAGTAATCATTTCACAATATAGACATATATCAAATCTCACGTACGCCTTAAACTTACACAACGTTATATGTCAATTATATCTCAAGAAAGCTGGAAAAAAACTTTATAAAACCAAAAGAGAACTAAAAGACATTCTTTTAAAAAATGCACAAGACTAAACTCT
This sequence comes from Ceratotherium simum simum, assembly GCF_057802395.1. Lineage (NCBI taxonomy): Eukaryota > Metazoa > Chordata > Mammalia > Perissodactyla > Rhinocerotidae > Ceratotherium > Ceratotherium simum. The sequence goes on from NC_141924.1 coordinate 9,846,757, forward strand.
GTGTCTAGATATACACATCTGAGTGATAAAACTATAAGGAAGTGATTTTGATAAAAGTGAGTCTAGTGTTTACTTTCGAGGGGGCTGGAGGGCTGTGCTTAGACTGGGGCACATGGAAGCGCTGCCAGGGAGGCTGGCAAAGCACCATTTCTTGACCCGGAAGGTGGCTTCAAAGGTATTTGCCTTATTGAATACAATCCCATTTACAATTGCAACAAAAAGAATAAAGTACCTAGGAATAAACTTAACCAAAGAGGAGAAGGTTTTGTACACCGAAAACTATAAAACATTGCTGAAAGAAATTGAAGAAGACACAAAGAAATGGAAAGATATTCCATGCGCTTGGATTGGAAGAATTAACATAGTTAAGATGTCCATACTTCCTAAAGCCATCTATAGATTCAATGCAATCCCTATCAAAGTTCCAACAACATTTTTCACAGAAATAGAACAAAGAATCCTAAAATTTATATGGAACAACAAAAGACCCCGAATAGCTAAAGGAATCCTGAGAAAAAAGAACATAGCTGGAGGTATCACACTCCCTGATTTCAAAATATACTACAAAGCTATAGTAACCAAAACAGCATGGTACTGGCACAAAAACAGACACACGGATCAATGGAATAGAATCGAAAGCCCAGAAATAAACCCACACATCTATGGACAGCTAATCTTCGACAAAGGAGCCAAGAACATACAATGGGGAAAAGAAAGTCTCTTCAACAAATGGTGTTGGGAAAACTGGACAGCCACATGCAAAAAAATGAAAGTAGACCCTCACCTTACACCATACACAAAGATTAACTCCAAATGGATTAAAGACTTGAATGTAAGACCTGAAACTATGAAACTTCTAGAAGAAAACATAGGCAGTATGCTCTTCAACATCGGTCTTAGCAACATCTTTTCAAGCACCATGTCTGACCGGGCAAGAGTAACAATAGAAAAAATAAACAAATGGGACTACATCAAACTAAAAAGCTTCTGTACAGCAAAGGAAACCATCAACAAAACGAAAAGACAACCTAACAATTGGGAGAAGATATTTGCAAACCATACATCTGATAAGGGCTTAATCTCCAAAATATATAAAGAACTGATGCATCTCAACAACAAAAAAACTAACAACCCAATTAAAAAATGGGCAAAAGACCTGAACAGACATTTCTCCAAAGAAGATATACAGATGGCCAACAGACACATGAAAAGATGTTCAAAATCATTAACTATCAGGGAAATGCAAATCAAAACTACAATGAGATATCACCTCACGCCCGTCAGAATGGCTATAATTAACAAGACAGGAAACAACATGTGTTGGAGAGGATGTGGAGAGAAGGGAACTCTCATACACTGCTGGTGGGAGTGCAAACTGGTGCAGCCACTATGGAAAACAGTATGGAGATTCCTCAAAAAATCAAGGATAGAACTACCATATGATCCAGCTATTCCACTGTTGGGTATTTATCCAAAGAACTTAAAAACACCAATTTGTAAAGGTACATGCACCCCTGTGTTCATTGCAGCGTTATTCACAATAGCCAAGACTTGGAAGCAACCTAAGCGCCCATCCCGGGCATGCACCGACGCACCACTTCTCCGGCCATGCTGAGGCCGAGTCCCACATACAGCAACTGGAGGGATGTACAGCTATGACATACAACTATCTACTGGGGCTTTGGGGGGAAAATAAATAAATAAATAAAATCTTTAAAACAAAACAAAAGACAAGCCACAGACTGGGAGAGAATATTTGCAAATCAAATATCCAGTAAAGGACTTATATCTAGAATATACAAAGAAATTTTATAACTCAATAAGAAGACATCCCAATGAAAAAAAAATGGGCAAAAGATTTGAACAGATATTTTACCAAAAAAATATATGGATGGCAAATAAGCACATAAAAAAGATCTCAAATCACTAGTCATAAGGGATTTCCAATTAAATTTCCTTAAAACCACAATGTGATCTCACTACATACTCACTAGAATGACTATAACCCAAATGACTGACAACACCAAGTGTTGGTAGAGACGTGGAGGGCTGGAACCCTCATATGCTGCGGGTGGGAATGTAAAATGATACAACCACTTCGGAAGATGGTTGGCAATTTCTTTAAAAATTAAACATATACTTATCATATGATCCAGCAATCCTACTCCTAGGTATCTATCCAGGAGAAATGAAAATGTTCATAGCAGCGTTATTCATTATAGTCCCAAAGTAGAAAAAGTTCAAATGCCCACCAACTTGTGATTATTAAATGAGGTAATGTAGATAATGTACCTCAATTAGTGCTCAAAATAGTCATTTCTGGAGTATCAATTTTATTTGAATACTTAAGGGAAAGTCATATAATTTAACAGGGAATTAGGGGCTGGCCTCATGGCTTAATGGTTAAGTGCGCACGCTCTGCTACTGGTGCCCCGGGTTCAGATCCCGGGCGCACACCGATGCACCTCTTCTCCTGCCATGCTGAGGCCGCATCCCACATACAGCAACTAGAAGGATGTGCAACTATGACATGCAACTATCTACTGGGGCTTTGGGGGCAAAAAAAGGAGGAGGATTGGCAATAGATGTTAGCTCAGAGCCGGTCTTCCTCAGCAAAAAGAGGAGGATTGGCATGGATGTTAGCTCAGGGCTGATCTTCCTCACAAAAAAATAAATAAATAAATAACAGGGAATTAATTTCAGTATTTACTTTTATGTGAAAACAAAATAGGTATCACACATATATGGTCACCTCATATATGGAAAAAAATGTATTTTGACCCCTACCTAACACCACACCAAAAATCATTTCCAGAAGGATTGCAAATCTGAAGCTAAAATAAAGTTTATAGAACAAAACATAGACGAACAGCTTTATAACCCTGGAATAGGCAGATTTTTCACAAACAAGAAACTAAAAATGTTAATCATAAATGAAAAAAATTTATTAAATGGACTATATTAAAACTAAGAACCTCTCTTCATCAAAAGACACCATTAAGGGAGTAAAAAGACAACTCACAAAATAGGATAAGATATTCTCAACATATATATCTGATAAAGATCTCAAATCCTCGGGCCGGCCCCGTGGCTTGGTGGTTAAGTGCGCGCGCTCTGATGCTGGTGGCCCGGGTTCGGATCCCGGGCGCGCACCGAGACACCACTTCTCCGTCCATCCTGAGGCCGAGTCCCACATACAGCAACTAGAAGGATGTGCAGCTATGACATACAACTATCTACTGGGGCTTTGGGGGGAAAAAATAAATAAATAAAATCTTTAAAAAAAAAAAAAAAAAAAAAAGATCTCAAATCCAGAACTTAAAAAGAATTCCTTTAAATCAATAAGGAAAAGAGACAATCCAACAGAAAAATGGGCAACAGACTTGAACAGACACTTCACAAAAGAAGCTATCCAAATACCAAATAAACATATAAAAAGGTTCTTAACTTCATTCCTCACCAGGGAAATGCAAATAAACTAAAATATGACACCTTTCCACTTGACTGGATAAAATAAAAAGGATCAAAAATATCAAGTCTAGACAGGATGTGAAGCAACAGGACTCTCACTGAGTGTAAAATTGCTACAACTACTTTAGAAAGCTAACTGGCAGTAGATACTAAGGCTGAAAATATGCCTCCCCTATGACCCAGCATATCCACTCCCAACAGAAATGTATGCACGTCTATTCACCAAAAGACATGCCTAAGAATAGTCATATCAGCACGATGCGTAAGAGCCCCATACTGAAAACAACCCACATCAGCAGAATGGATAAATCTATTGCAATATATGCATACAAAACCACGAGAATGAACCAACCTCAACCACACACAAAAATATGGCCTAATCTCACTAACATAGTTTTGAGTGAAATAGGCCAGATTCAGACTTAGATTGTATCATTTCATTTACATAAAGAACAAAGATAGGCAAAACTAGTCTACAATGTGGAGGTACCTTGGGGTGGTAGTGAGTGGAAGGGGGTATCAGAGGGACTTCTGGGTCCTGGTGACATTCTCTTTCTTGATCTGGGTGCTGGTTAAACACGTGTGTTCCAGTGGTGAGAATCCTTCGAGCTGTAGGGTTACGACATGCGCACTTTTCCGTACATTTCTGAAGTAGATATACTTCAATAAAAGGTAACAGAACAAAAAAAAAGACTGGATATACTATGAAGTCAAATTCAAAATGTGCCTAAACAAGCCTTAAAGAAATTTCTTGCTCGATGCAGGCCTTCTGGCTCCTCCTAGCAGGGGATATTCTCTCCTCTGTGGTGCAAAATCCTGACAAGCCCCACTTCTGTTTTCCCACAGTGAGGTTTTGAGGTGCCACCCTCAAGAGTCCTCCACAGGAGAGCTTTGCAATGGGGCTGGGTTTCCGGGCTCCTGTGCCAGTGCTCACAGGATGAGGATTAGGGTGAGGTGAGTGAGGCATGGTAGGGCAAGTCCAGGGTCAGATCTTGTCTTGTATTTTAAATTTTGATATTTTGTTCATCATGGGGTTTGGGGGCATTAATTTGGATTTTTTGAAATATTGCATTGAAATATTTATCTTGATTATTGAGTCTGGGGTGTTTTTTTTTTTAGCATCCACTTAAATTTTGTGTGTGATTGTCCTTACCCTAGATTGTGACAGCCTGGCTAGATTTAATTTAAGAAGAAAAAAAAAAAGCTCCTCTAGTTTTTATTTTTATAACAAAATCTTTACTCTCCTCAAGCAGTAAGAACTTGCAGTTGGGTTCCATCTCACCATTTACCAGCGTTGCCCAGCCTCTGGTGTAGGGAGTAAAGAAGGGGTTATAGCCCTCCACCACTAGGGAGCGCCAAAGAACAACTTATAAAGCCGAACCCTCCGGTAAGCGTGTCTTCCAGGAAAGACATTCCCCAGCCTGGATTCCTTTTCTCTGACAAAAACCCATCCATTTTGTAATTCGCTGCCTCTTTATACGCTCCAGTCTCAAGTAGGCTCCAAATACACGAGCCAAATTCAACATGAGAGTATGCTTGGATTCTATCCCAAAAGTACCCAAATAAGATATTTATATTGGCTGCATTGATCAGAAAGCCAAAATAAAATTCCATGGGGATGTATGTTGGTCAGACTTGTGTTTAAACCCTGGTGTGTGTGATGTGGGGCAAGGTATCTTGGTAGGGTGACCAACCTTCTCCATTTGCCTGGGGCTCAATCTCTCAGTCCCAGCAAACTGGGATTGCTGGTCACCCTTCTTGCTTGACCCTCGGTTTTTCTGATCTGTAAAATGGAAATATCAGAATTGAATGAGATGATGATGTACATAGTAGGAGCTGCATTTAAAAACTAGCTTAGTTTTGTTATCAAGTAACACTGCAGGCATAGCCTGAGTTCCTATAAAACCATTCAAAGAGAGCACCAGCATTTTTTATCACCTCATGATCATGCATTCAACTCAATTCCAAAAATATCTGCTGAGTGCTTACTAGGTATCAAGAAATTGTTAGCAGTTTAGAGGTTATGGTATATTTTGAAAAATGATTGACACATCTCAAGAATATAATGATCTTTAGGGAACATGGAGAGACAGAGAGTGTTCACAGAGTGTAGGCCAAAAAAGTAATCCAAGCCCACTGCCACCACCCTCATACGTTCTTATTTGTTCCCAGCAGGGTAACAGTACTAGTCTCCTGACTTATCTCCTCACCACCATTTCAGTCTCCTTCTATCCAATCAGCTAACTACCAGGTAAATCTTCTTAAGACATAGTTTAGATCCTGTTTTCAAAAGCCCAATACCTACCTCACCTTGGCATTTTTTACCTTTTACAACAGGACCTCAACCAAACTTTCAAGTCTTATCTCTCAAACAAACCTGACAACTCCCTTGCACAAACATGTCCCATGTTTTCCTTCCTCCATGCAGTTACTCACCGTGTTCCCTAAGTTGGATTGCCCCACCTCATTCCTGCCTGTCAAATATAAACTTCTCCATGTGGCCTGAGTTTTCCACCAGACACAAGCTCTCTCTTCTCTTATTTCATTTCTTTTTTTTTTTTTTTAAAGATTTTATTTATTTATTTTTTCCCCCCAAAGGCCCAGTAGATAGTTGTGTGTCATAGCTGCACATCCTTCTAGTTGCTGTATGTGGGACGCGGCCTCAGCATGGCTGGAGAAGCGGCGCGTCGGTGCGAGCCCGGGATCCGAACCCGGGTCGCCAGCAGTGGAGCGCGCTCACTTAACCACCAAGCCACGGGGCCGGCCCTCTTATTTCATTTCTACTGTCCTTACCGCATTGTTCATATTAGTGTCATTTATGGACTCTGTTCTTGATTGTGGGCAAGGATTGTATATTTCACTTTTTTGTATTTCCTCTAGTTCTTTGTATGTAGTCAACAAATGTTTATTGAATTGCATCCAGAATTCTAATTTTAGTACCTGTACCCTGGCTTTGCTAGTTTCTAGCTGTGTAATACTGTTACTTAATTAACCTCTCTAAGTCTTGGTTCCCTCCACTGGAAAATGGGAATCAAAGCAGCACCCACCTCTTGGTTACCATAAGAATGAAACAAGATAATGCACTATGAATGCTTTGGCATTGTGCTTGGCACAGTAGGAGCTATGGATTCTCAGAGAAGGAAAAGATCCACTTAGGCTGGAAGAATGGTGGAGGAGGGCTTCCTGGAGGAAGTGGGATGTGAGCTGGGATTTGAATAAAGATAAAAGAGAAGACATTCTAGGCAGAGGGACCAATCTGAACAAAGACTTGAGAAGAAATAGGAAAGAGCAGGATGCTGAGGATAGGCCTGGTCAAATCCTGGGAAATACCTTTGGAGATATTCCCTAGGAAGAGAGAGAGAGGAAAAGGACAGGTGGGGTAAGTTTTCCAGGAGTGTGGATTAGCAGGTTGGAAGGAGGAGCAATCAGTCTCTAGCAGTGTGCTGAAAGTTTTTGTTATCGAGTTTGCCCCTTTCAGTAACAGCAACAAAATTAGAAGTGGTGGCCAGTTAGACGGGCGATGGAATCGAACCAAATGTGTTCATAGCAAGTTGAACTAATGACAACTAGTTGCCAATTATCAGCAGGGTTAAGCTTAAAATCCTACACTTGTGTTACAGAATTAATTTATAGAAGTCCATGAAAAAATGAATTTGGCTTAGTATTAGTTTGGGGAGAAAAAGCTCTAGAAGAAAGGGGGTGGAAAGGATTGGTTATCAAGTCAGTTTGAGCCACTAAATTTTCTAATGCAATGGTCTAGTGTACTAATGGATGTAGGGAGTCAGATCAAGGAAGGCCAGTCTCACTGCGCTCTGGTGGTCAGATCACACCTGAGTATTTTAGGTAGTCACAGTTTGGTTGCAAGGAACACAAACCCAACTGGAAAGAGAATGTATTGCCCCACAGAGGTAGACTTGGTGCCCCTCCCAGATCTCTCAAACAGGCCAGTGCACCCAGCCCCCAGCTGCTGTGAGTGTTGGCAGCTAAGGGTTCCCAGATGCCCGAAATTCCAGAGAATTGCCCTCAGCTGAAGGGAGGAGCGTTGGAGACTTTAACCCCCTCATGGCCCGCAGACAATGGCTGACCAATACTGGGGTCCACAAAGCTGCCCACTGCCTCATGGGGTGATAACTTTGTGCTCTCTGCTGTGGATCAGGCCAAGCTAAGATCAAGTTGAACCTCGCTGGGCTCTTTCTGTTTCCCTGTCCTGCTCAACTTCCTCCTTTACATGTTTTTCCTCCCTTAATAAATCCCCTTCACCAGATCTCTTTTTTTCTTACTTTTTTTTTTTCTTGAGGAAGATTGGCCCTGAACTAACATCTGTTGCCAATCTTCCTCTTTTTGCTTGAGGAAGATTTGCCCTGAGCTAACATCTGTGTGCTAACATCTGTGCCAATCTTCCTCTATTTCATATGTGGGCCGCCACCACAGCATGGCTACCCATGAGTGGTGTAGGTCTGTGCCCGGGATCTGAACCTGGCCTGCTGAAGTAGAGTGCACCAAACTTAACCACTAGGCCACAGGCTGACCCACCAGATTTCTCTCTTTTTTTTTTGGAGGAAGATTGGCCTTGTGCTAACATCTGTTTCCAATCTTCCTCTTTTTCTTTTTTCTCCCCAAAGCCCCAGTACATAGTTGTGCATCACAGTTGCAGAGTTGTAGCTCTTCTATATGGGACACTACCTCAGCATGGCTTGATGAGAGGTGAGTAGGTCTGTGCCCAGGATCTGACCGGCGAACCCCAGGCCACCAAAGTGGAACATGCGAACATAACTGCTATGCCACTGGGCTGGCCCCCACCAGATCTCTCTTATAGGCTGTTTCTTTTTATTTTGGTGAGGAAGATCAGCCCTGAGCTAACATCCATGCTAATCCTCCTCTTTTTTTGCTGAGGAAGACCGGCTCTGAGCTAACATCTATTGCCAATCCTCCTCCCCACCTTTTTATTTTTCCCCCAAAGCCCCGGTAGATAGTTGTATGTCACGGTTGCACGTCCTTCTAGTTGTTGTATGTGGGACGTGGCCTCAGCATGGCCAGAGAAGCGGTGCGCTGGTGCGTGCCGGGATCCGAACCCGGGCCGCCAGTAGCGGAGCACGTGCACTTAACCGCTAAGCCACGGGCCGGCCCTCTTATAGGCTGTTTCTTAGGATTCTGACCTAGGACACCTACAAAATCAAATAGCCAGAAAATAGCTGGATCCAGGTTCTCAAACAGAGTCATCACCCACTGTAGTCTTTATCTGTATCTGTATCTCTGATTGTTTGTTTGAGTATTGGCTTTATTCTCAAGCAAGTTTTTTTGGTGGTTCTGCCTGTCAACCCCAGATGAAGAGCTGGACAGTTCGGCAGCTCCAGTGCAAAAAGAACTTCTCTGTCCCTGTAGTTCCAACAAAGATCCCGGGACTCATTCGGATTGGACAGCTTTGGGTCACATTGCTTTCCCTAAAGCAATCACTACACATGGTGGTGGTGGGGACAGGGGAGCAGTGCTTTGACTGGTCAGGCTGGACTGGGTCATGTGCTCACCCCTGGAAAGGTGAGTAGTGAAGTCAGCCCCATGGCAGCCATATGGACAGAGCATGGAAAGGAGTGGTTCTCCAGAGAATATTAGGGTCCCCTTACCAGAAGAAAGAGAACATTTGCTGGAAGGACAAAAATAACACGTCCCCCATAGATCTTAACAAACTGAAGGATGTCCACATGAAGTCACTAGGATCGTGAGCCATATGGAAACCATCATCTGAGGAATGGCAGCAAGAAAAAGGGACTTTATCCCTGTTGCTTTGGGGGATGGGTAGAGGGTATGGGAAAGGGGACATAATCGTCATCTTCAAATATTTGGAATGTTGTCATGATGAAGTAGGATTAGACGTGTGCTGTGAAGCTTCAGGGGATAACATTAGAATCTAGGGTCAGAGACTAGGCAGATCATCCATAAGAAATATATATAAACACTTTATATAAAACATATACATGTATATGTATACAAAATACATATAATTTAAGTTGTCCAGAAAAAGAACAGGCCTATTTCAGAGGGGATGAGTTTGCCACGTCTGGGAAGCTGTTAATGGGCACACCACTGTTCACATGACTAATAAAATATACTTGTGCTTCCTTTTCACCTTGGTATTTTCACGAGGGCTGTGTCTAGGTGGACTTTATCTGGAATGCCCCATCTTGGCCTTGTCTTAGGGAAATCTGCCTCACTGCAATAATAATAATTCCAACTGGCAGTACTTTCTCCTCTGAGGTGTACCTCTGTGCCCTCTTGTTGGTCATGATGCTTGGGATACGCTGCCTGGCACTACAGCACCTCCACATGTGCCTTAACTTCCCCCAGTTTGGTGAAAGCGCCCCTAGGGCAGTGACTACTTCATTTGTCTTACCCCTTCAGTGTCTTACTCAAGAAATACTTGTTGAATAAATAATTTCATCAGGACTTTTACAGAAGGATTCTTGCCTTGGGGGAAGGCGTGTGACTAAAGGGCCACAAGGATTCTGCAGAACTCCAAGACTCTGTGCTGGGTGCCTGGTGCCAAATTTGAAGATGAATAATTGGGAATACCCAGGGCCACTTTGGCTTTTGGAGCTGGAGGAGGAGAAGAACCCTCTCCCGCCCTTCCTCTGAGAGTTACAGCAAGGGGCAGTCCTGGGAGACCTTTGGGGGAGAACAGGGGATCCAAGTAAGAATTTACTCCGGAATGTGAAGTAAGTTGCCCCTCTTCAGTCTTCGTGCCTTCACAGGGCTCCTCCAAACCTGAAGAATGCCCTAGCCCCTTCTTCCTCTAACTACTGTTACTCCTCCCTCCAACCCTGCCTGATGACACCATCCCCAGGAAGCTTTTGGGAAAGCACTTCCCCCTCTTTTCCACCCCGCCAAGTTGGAGTTATTTCTCCTTTTCTGGGCTCCCTCCCATTGCCGGGGGAGGGGAGCAAATGGCCGGTTTCCACCAAGGCACTTATCACAGTGGACCTTGCTTTGTTTCTTTTTCCCCTTTGGCCAGCTTTCTTTCTCCTTGTTGAAGTCACGGACCAGGTCCATGTGTGCCCTCTGTGCCTAATGCAGGAGCCCCGCGCGCGCGCGCACACACACACACACACACACACCCCTTCGCTACATGAGTAGATGATGGAAAGAGTAGGACATCAGCATTTTAGAATTTAAGAATTGCAAGAGTGGTCGGGAGTCACCTGGGGCAGCCCTCCCTTTTACAGATGCTCTTCCTGGTGTCTCCGGACACAAGCTTTTGGGTTCGTTCAGCCTCTTTCCTTCTCGAAGCCCAATCCACTTTCTCTGTGGATGATCTCAACCTTCTAGGCAGGTAGGGAGGGGCAGGTAGGTGTCAGTATCCTCCCCTTTACCGTTGGGGAAACTGACTCAGAGAAACGAGGCGACGGGCCTCGGTGGGGCGGGAGCTGTAACGGGAATTCAGGGCTCCAGGCCAGTGTGGAATTTATTGTGTCTCCTTTTGGGAAGCGTGAAAGTCAAGTAACCGATTTACGAGCTCCAGGCGGGGGCCCCTCAGCCTCTTGGAAGGATCGGGATGGGGTCGGGAGGATTAATGCACTAAGAGCTCGCGGCATTGACCCCTTGGCAACTTGGCGAGTTCCAGCCGGGTCCACCGCCCTTCCCTTGACAGAGTGACCAATGGCCTGAGGCCTGTTTAAGGCCCCAGCGCTCCGCCTCCGGCTGGAGGCCGACCTCCCACCTCCTCGCCGCCGCTCCGCCAGTTCCAGACTTCCCTCCGCGATGAGGTCATCTCCCCGCTGCCCATTGGCTGCACCGGGCCGTCAGTCACAGGAAGTCCCGCCGCCGTCCTTGCCTCCCTCATACCCCTCCCTTCCCCGCCCTCCCTTCAGTTTGCCGCTGTCGGCCTCCATAAGGCCTCTGATTGGCCAGCGCCGCTGTCACTCCTCCGGCGGGCGGTGTGGGAGGCGGGAGGCGGCTGTGGTGGGAGGGCCCGCAGCTTCCGTGGCTGAGAGGAGCCGGCGGCTGCCGTGTCTGTGGTGTCCGCGGCGGCGGCGAGACCGACCGTTCTATCCTCCCCACCCCCTCGGCTCCGCTCGCCACACGCCTTCCGCTCGTGCCGTCTTTTCCGCAGCTCCGCGCGCCCCGGCTGGACGCTGAGCCTCGGGAGGAGACGCGCGCGGTGGGAGCCGGAGCGGGGACCGCCGCGGAGCCGGGCCGGGAGGAGAACGAGGCGGTGAGTGAGAGTCCGGGCAGGGACCCCCTCCCCCACCGCGGCCCCGCCCGGAGCATCCTTTCTCCTCGCCGCCCCGCCGCGCGCGCCCTGGGGGTCGGGCGGGACCGGCCACGCGCCCCGGTGCCGTCCGGGCCGGGGTCGCTGAGCCGGGGCGGGCGGCGGGGGCGCGGCCGTGCACCTGTGCGCCGCCGGGTCGCGCGGGAGGGGAGGCGCGGAGGTTCCCGCCCCCGCTGCGCCCCGGGCGTGTTTTGACTGCAGGGACCGGGTGTTGGCGCTTTCCCTGGGATCTTCTGCAAACCTTCAGGATCCAGGTGCAATCCCGGGGTTCCCAGGAAAGGGAGGCTCACCTGGACTTGTTGATGCCTGTGCAGCAACCTCAGTGCCGCCAGGTGCAAGGGCGCTGGCAGATTTGGAACTTGACGGCCAAGAACTTAACCCTCTAAGAAAGTGTCTGTCTGTCAGGACAAGTTTGATTTCATCCCCCGCCCTGGCTGGTACCATAAGAAAGCATTGCTACTCTGTAGTGGCTGGGGCTGGAGTTTCGAGTCAGACTGTCCATCCTGCCGTTGGCCAGCTGTGTACTCTTGGGCCTCAGTGTCCTCGTCGGAAAAATGGGGGTTATATCTGTCACAGGAGGTCGTTGTAAATGGAGAACGACTGGTAGACCAGTTTGTATCTAAGCACCAGCCCAACTTGGCTTGGTCAGGATTTTTCTGTGTTTTCTCACTGTTATGTAGCATACCTACAGGGCAGTTAACTACTTACCAGCCTGTACTTGGCATGAAGTGTGTGTATACAGGAATGTGAAATACGTTACTTAAATGTAATAATGAAATTACACCTAGCTTCGTGTGCTTTTACATACTCTTAAGTCCATAAGATGTCTGAAATGTCCCTCAAGTTGCCAGTTTTTGAGATCTTTTCAAGATCTTTTCTACCATGAGACAAAGCCTGTAACATAATCTTTATGTTCAGTAAGAAGTTAAATTTACGCATTTTACTTTAGAAGACCCCAAAAGACTACAAATTTCACTTATGCAGTTTTACTGTTGAAAAGCAGCCACCTCCCAGGGGTGAGGTGGTACAGCCAGCTGGCCCACAGCCCCATGCCTGCAGGGTGGGGAACCTTTGGTTGAAAGTTATTAAACTAAGTTTTGCCTAATGTCGTTTGCATTTTTCATAGTGAATCAAAGGGCTTTATGATATTCAGTTTCTTAATGGAATTGTTTAATAAGAAGCAAACCATTACTGCTTTTTTCAAAAACACATGCAAAGAAAAACAGACTCTAGTCTAGTTCTAGCATTTGCTGCAGTTCTTTGCCAATAACTGTTAAGAAGAGCCCTGTTTAAAAAGGCTTCCAAAGTCACATCCGTTAGGATAAATTTTTTATTTAGAGTAAAACCATGTGAGATGGGAGAGTAATATGTATATCATAATCCAAAAGTATTTATTGCAGACTTGCCAAGTGCTATGAGGAAGGGATTCAAAAGAAGTATAAAACAGCATCTTGGCCCATCAAGGGCAAAACCATGAAGTTTGGGTCACCCAGTAGTAATTATGGGTCCTACTTAATTAATGACTTCATTCATTCATTCATTCATTCATTCAACAAGCTTTTGTTCCACACCTGTAATGTATCAGGTGTTTTTCAAAAAGCTGAGGTTATCAAGATAAGTGAGATCTGGTGCCTGCTCATGAGGGGCTCACAGTCTAGTGGGAGAGGCAGAAAGTGACAGATAATCATAACACGGTGAAATAAACTCTTAAGTAAAGACCCAGAATTGTATGGAAGAGTCGAGGAAGCTTTTCCCTTGGACTTCAAAGAGAAGGTGGTGTTTGAGCAGAATCATTAGATGAAGGAGAGTAAGATCATTCCAAAGGGAAGTAACTGAACTTGGAAGAAATTTCCTGACAAATCTTCTGATTGCAAGTATAAGCCCTAGGGAAGAGAAAGGAAGCTGACATCTTTGATACCCACTGTGTAATAGGCTTTAAACTAGGCTTTTAATGTATTACTTAATCCTCACAACAACCCTATGAGGTAGATTTTACCTCCACTTTAGGATAGGGAAACTGAGGCTCAGTGTACTTAAGTAATATGTCTGAGGTTACACAGTTAGTGACAGAGCCAGCCCTTGAATCTCTTACTTAAAAGGATAGTAAGCTCTTTTCCTTCTAACGTTCTGCTTAGTAGAAGTAAATGTAAACGAGGTAAGGAAGTTCCTCCTACATATGTCATTTTACTACATCTAGTACAAATTACTTTGTGTGAGATGTTCATATTTGATTTAGAGTTGCTAAAGCTGGTATAACAAATAAAGATGATCTTTATCAAATGATGCTCATTTTATGCCTATAAATGTGATGGCATTTGCTGAAAAGTGTGGCCCATGGAAACCTTCAGTAAAAATGGAGGACATTGATACATACAAAGAAGGGGATCTGCAGACATATGGCCAATTAAATATACAATGATAGGAATAAAATAGTTTTGAATAATTAATTTTTACAAAGGAGAAATTGGAATTTTGGAGTCATATTAACAAAGATTGTTGTATCATATTTAGAGAGACCACTATGGCAAGAGCATATACTAGACTCTTAAGCTCCACTAGGGCAAGGATATTCGTTACATTTGTTCCCTACTTCAAGAGCAGTTCTTGGGACTAGTAGATGCTCAGTAAATATTCGTTGAATAAAAGATGAATGTGAACAAATATATATTTACAGTGAGTGGTGTGTGTGTGTGTAAATGCTAGGGTTGATAGAATTGATTGACATAAGGAACATTTTCATCTGCTGAGAAAAAACTTGGGTCAGGTGGTTATATTTCAGAAGGTCTTTGCAAGAAACAAGGGAAGACATTGATAGATTACAGAGGAAATGCTTTAGGCATAGGGATAAATGGATACATTTTGGAAGAAAAGGAACATTGAACAAAGGGAATGGCCCACTGGTGCACTTTAACAAATAGACGCACTGTTTATTTCTGAGGCCGTAGTGGAGTTTTGAGAATCAAGCCAACAGTCAGTCTCTGCTCTCAGGGAGCTAACAGTTTTAGAGAATAGGTGTTATTAGCTATCTATTGCTGTGTAACAAATTACCCCAAAAGTTAGTGTTTAAGATAATAATAAACATTTATTATCTCACAGTTTCTTTGAGTCAGGAGTTCGGGAGCAGCCTGGCTGAGTGGTTCAGGTTCAGAGTCTCTCAAGGGATTGCAGTAATATGTCAGCTGGAGTTGCAGTCCTCTGAAGACTTCACTGAGGCTGGTGGATCTTCTTCAAGGTGTTTACTCATATGGCTGGCAAGTTGGTGCACAGACTGTTGGTGGGAGGTCTCAGTTTCTTTCCATGTGGGCCTGTCCATAGAGTTCCTTGAATACCCTCAGGGCATGGCAGCTGGCTACCCCCAGAACAAGTAATCCAAGAGGCCAAGCTGCATTGGCTTTTATGACTGACTTCAGAAGTCACATCATTGCTCCAGTATTCTATTGGTCATACATTGTAGGAAGGGACTACACAGGATGTGAACTCTAGGAGGTGAGGATCACTGGGGGCCGTCTTGGAGGCTGGCTACCACAGTGGGTAGTATAGAAAAAAATAAATGTTAGGAGAAGGTACCAAGTGCTGGGGAGGGGAGGGAATGATTCGGAGGAGGGAAAGGTTGCCTTTGGGAAGATGAGGGAATTGGGAAAGGTTTAATTCTTTTAGTAGATATTCACAAATATTTATTGCATGCTTACTGTGTGTCTTCTGCATGGTAGGCTAATATGTGGAAGTGGACATTGAATTAGGGGCACATGAAATGTTTTAAGTAGTCTAGACCAGCAATGACACTAAGGACAAATATTTGATCTCTGTGTGTAAAGTGAGGGTGGAGTCATTTTTATGATATTGAAGAGAACAGTAACTTATCAGAGTGACAGACAAGCAGTTACAGAGTAGGAGTAGTTAAGAGCTTAAACGCCAGAGCCAGGCTGCCTGGGTTTGAATTCTTTTTTTTTTTTTTTTTTTGTGAGAAAGATCAGCCCTGAGCTAACATCCATGCTAATCCTCCTCTTTTTGCTGAGGAAGACCGGCTCTGAGCTAACGTCTATTGCCAATCCTCCTCCTTTTTTTCCCCAAAGCCCCAGCAGATAGTTGTATGTCATAGTTGCACATCCTTCTAGTTGCTGTATGTGGGACGTGGCCTCAGCATGGCCGGAGAAGCGGTACGTCGGTGCGCGCCTGGGATCTGAACCTGGGCTGCCAGTAGCTGAGCGTGCGCACTTAACCACTACGCCACGGGGCCGGCCCCATGGGTTTGAATTCTGACTCCACGACTTGCTAGCCGTGTGTCCTTGGGTGTGTGACAGTGATACTCTTGCTACTTTGTCTTCTCAGTGACTCACTAACTGTAAAATGGGGATAATAACGTGCCTGCTTTATATTGCTGCTCTGAGGATTAAATAGGTTAAAAATATGCCAAGTCCTTGGAACAGCTTTATTCTCATCATCATCGTTATTATTTTTTGGCAGTAGCATAGAACTGACCATGGGTGACTGAGGTTGGAGTCAGAGATGAATGAATGTACAATGATGTGAGTATTCAGAAAGAGGCATTTAAATGTCAATCATTGCTGCTTCAGCATCAGTTTTTCCAGTTCAAGTATCTACGTCTAGATAATTTTTATTTAAAAAATCAGAGTGAACCAGTGGTTTTATTGAACTCCACTATTAAAACAAGACTTTAGGAGGTGCACGGTTGCCTGTTAAGGGTATCTCATACCCTCGTGGTCCCTCTTTAAGTTACTGGGCCCTCTGTCTGCAAAATGGGTTTAGCCAGAAGTAGTACTTGAGGATACATATGCTTCAAAAGAGCTTACAGGCAGAGCTAGGACTCATAGTAAAAATACCTAGAATGAGAACTTTTGTGACTGAGTCACAAAAGAATCCGCAGATTCTTAAAAGTACTAACTGTATCACTTCTATGAAGAGAGAAGATCACTGAACTCCGTGTGCTGCAGGTGTTAAAGCAGAAATTAGATGATCTGCCAGGGGGCCTTGGGTGGAGCTAATTGCTTAAGTTGCTTTTAGTTTTGCGGTTCAGTGACTCAAGTCCAGCCCTCATTGTTTAGTTGAACAGAGGCTCTGAGAAATTAAACGTTTTGAGGTTCCACAACAATCTAGTGGCTGAGCCCTGGCCGGTTCCTCACCCTGTTTTTTACGGCCGACTCACAAGCAGTAATAGAAAATGTACAGAATCCTCAAAACACTGAGTGTTGTAAAAATTTCTTTTTCTTTTCTTTTCTTCAGATACTGTATTTTTACTTTTGTAGTATATCTGGTTCATTTGCTTCCCCACTCCCTCTTGTTAATATGCATTTAGAAATCATTCCCTGTATAAATGAGTGCCAGTAAGGAGTAATTTTGATAGTTCATTTTGAAATTTGGAGTGTATCCTTGGTTTGTTACTGAATTTGAAGATAGGTGGGCTATTTAAAGGCCTTTGGCCTCTGAAATTGTAAGTGGGAATTAAGGGTGACTTGAGTTTTTTTTTTCTTTTATTTTTTTGTGAGGAGGACTAACCCTGAGCTAACATCTGATGCCAATCCTCCCCTTTTTGCTTGAGGAAGATTGGCCCTGGGCTAACGTCCGTGCCCATCTTCCTGTACTTTATATGAGACACTGCCACAGCATGACTTAACAAGCGGTATGTCAGTGCGTGCCTGGGATCCGAACCTGTGAAACCTGAGCCGCTGCAGTGGAGTGCGCGCACTTAACCACTGCGCTACCCCCTGACTTTGGTTTTTTGAAAAATCTTTGTTCTGGTATCAAAATTTAAAGTATAAGGGGGGGCCAGCGTCCCATATTAAAGTAGAGGAAGATGAGCACGGATGTTAGCCCAGGGCCAGTCTTCCTCAGCAAAAAAAGAGGAGGATTGGCATCAGATGTTAGCTCAGGGCTCGTCTTCCTCACAAAAAGAAAAAAAAAATTATAAAAAAAAATTAAAGTATAATGGGTATAATTTGCAAAAAAACCACTAAACTCCTTAGTATGAGAGAGTAAAATAACTAGAGAGGTAACATGTCAAGTTAAGGACAAGAGCAGAGGTAGGTAATGATGATTATTAGCTGTGTAACCATAGGCTCACTACATAACCTTCTTGTGACTCAGTTTCCTCATCTGTAGAATGGAGTTATTCTTACGGTATGAAGTTGTTATAAGGATTATGGAGAAATGTAAAGGGAAGTAACAGTGGCATCCTCTTTATGTTAGTCATTGTGCTACCTCATTCATCTTCACACCAGCTCTGTGATATAAGTAGTAGCACCATTTTGTAGATGAGGAAAGAGAAGCTTGGAAAGATGAACTCATTCAGGAAGATCACAGTCAAGATCACCTTGAATTAAAAGGTGCTGATTCTCTATGATAATGTGTATGAAGTGCCCAACTTTGCCTCCAGTAAATGTCTGTTCCTGTTTGCTTTCTTTTGCATAGCTGTGAAATGTGAAAATATCAGTATAGTGAGAATTCTTTATGATAGTAATCAGGGTATTGAAGAGCTCAAGATATTCTTTGTAATCTTCCTTATATGTATCTTGTTGCCATTCCTGAAATGGAAAGCTATAATAGTGACTTCACATCTTAAGTTGCTCAATAAATACTAAATAAGGGCATACTATAATGTCCAAATTTTTAAAATTTTTTTGTCAGTGTTTCAGTATCTTTGTAACTGTAAATGATGTAAGTGATGCCAAAGTCTCTTAATCGTGGTTAATTTGTGCATATTTTCACTACCACAAAACTTACAGGAACTTGGAAAGTTGTCCTCTCCTCATACTTTAGGACACACCGTGTTGCATTTTGGTGTTAGAGTGGTATCATGGTTGAAACTGGTTTTATTGTTGATTTTATATTTTATATATGATGGATCTGTTTAAAGTAGTCTTTTTAAATTTGCAATTTATATGTTTCTTGCTTTTTCTTTAAGAGGTGGAGATGGGGAAACAATTTAGAAGTGAAAAGTAAGGGCCATTTTCTTTCTTATCCTTGATACATGTGATCATCACTTTTTATGAAAAATCACTTGAACCAGAGCTTCCATTTAGGAGCCTTTCAGTATTTAATTCTAACATTCCAGGTTAATGCCCTAAGGTGGTGGCATTGAAAGCAAAGATGTGCTATTTTAAATTCTATTTTATAGATTCAGTGAATCATTTTACATTGTCTTGTTAATATTTCCTTTCTGTTCAGGAAATATTTTTTTTTTGCAGAGGGCAGGGGAGTCCTGGAATGGGCATAGGGAACAAGAATATAATGAGATCATAGACTAGCGATTTGAAATTAAATAAAGATTTCCTTTACTCGGTAGAAGTTCGTAGGATGGTATGGTTCATTTGTGTGATATCTATCATGAATCTTTGTATACATTGAGTCAAATGATGATTTATTTAGTCATTTTCCTAAATCAGTCCCTCTGTAGCATGATTGACTTTTGTTTTTTTCCTTTTTCACTGTTATCTGAAAGCTGATTCTGAAAGTTGAACCTGGCAGAAACAATATGTATGAAAACTTGGCATGACCTGTGCAATTTGGACAAGCTATTCATGACATTTTATTTTCAACATGTTTAATAACCTGTTGGGTGCCTAAATAAAACTGAGTTAATTATAGTGTAACCTTTTGTTCTATTTGGAGAGTGTTAAGGGATTTTTGAATACCCTCCAAAATTCACCTTCATCAAGTGAGCTTAGAAAGCTCTTTCTAGAGCAGGGATCCTCAAAACTTTGCCTGCATGACCCTCTCTACCTCTTCTGAACAATTCTTTGTTTTGAAAAAAGCATAGTAGATTTCCCTACTGTTTGGAGATAGTAGTGATGAGTTTTGGAGTGGAATGTACCTGTTTTCAGTCCTGGCTCTACTGCTCACTGACTCTGTGATCTTGGGCAAGGAAATTAATCTTTCCAAATCTCTATTTCCTCATAGGATAGTTGTGAGAGGTAAATAAAGTTACTTCTGAAGCATTTAGCACGTTCTATGCATGTTAATTTTTATAGCACCCAGAATTTTCCTTTTGTAGCACTAGATATGATTACAGCTAAATAATTGTGTATTTGTTTTTCTTCTTAAAAGCTTTATGAGGCCAGTGATCATGTCTTTCTCTTCACGTCTATATTCCCAGCACTCAACATAGTGCGTGGCATGCATATAATAGAATAAATGCTCAATAAATATTTGTGTGTTTTTTGTTTTTTCTTTGTGTGTGAGGAAGATCAGCCCTGAGCTAACAGCCATGTCAATCCTCCTCTTTTTGCTGAAGAAGACCAGCCTTGAGCTAACATCTATTGCCAATCCTCCTCCTTTTTTTTTCCCCTTTTTCTGCCCAGAGCCCCAGTAGATAGTTGTATGTCATAGCTGCACATCCTTCTAGTTGCTGTATGTGGGACGCCGCCTCAGCATGGCTGGAGAAGCACTGCGTCGGTGTGCGTCCAGGATCCGAACCCAGGCCGCCAGTAGCGGAGCGCGCGCACTTAACCGCTAAGCCACAGGGCCGGCCCCTAAATATTTGTTGAATAAATGAAAGTCACCCACCCCCTCTCCTTACCCTGTCTTCCCTTGCCTTAAAGGACAGTGTCCTGAACTTATTTTCTTTGGCCCACTTGAGAATTAATCAACTTGTTACTTGAACTTTACCCTGTTAAAGATTGGAGCCAGATAAAGGGGAGGCCAATGAACAGATGAATAAACCCAGAAAGAGAGCAAAGCACTATTCAGAGTAAATTATACTATAAAATCATAGTGCTCTGGACTTTCTAACCCTCTCTGATCTGGTTTCCAGCCCCAAATTCTACCAAAACAGTTTTCAGTGAGGGCACCACTGACCTGCATGTTGCTGGGCCAGTGGGTTGTCCCAAGCTTGGTAAAATGTTAACTGTTCTAGATACTCAGAGAAGAACCTTGGAGTCATCTTCTCTGTCTTTCTCACCTCATGTCCAATCCATCAGCATATCCTGTTAGCTCTGTCTTCTAGATGGATCCATAATCTGATCACTTCTCACCACCTTCACCATAATCACCCTTGTCCAAGCCATCTGTATTTAGTTTCCTGTGGCTACTGTAACAAATTACCACAAACTGGGTGGCTTAAAACAATGTGTATTTATTCTCTTACAGTTCCTAAGGCCAGATGTTTGAAATTATTTTCACTGGGCCAAAATCAAGGTGTCAGCAATAGAGCTGCACTCCTACCAGAGGCTGAAGGGGAGAGTCTGTTCCTCACCTCTTCCAGTTTCTGGTGGCTGCTGGCATTCCTTGGCTTGTGGCAGTATCACTTCAGTTGTCAAGGCCATCACCTTCAAAGCTCTCTCTGCAAATCTCCTTCTCTATGTCTGTCAAATCTCTGTCTGCCTCCCTTTTATAAAGACCTGTGATTGCATTTAGGGCTCACCCAGATAATCCAGTATAATTTCTCTATGTCGAGATCCTGAACTTAATCACATCTTCAAAGACCCCCCCCCCTTCCTTTTTTTTTTTTTTTTTGCCATATAAGGTAACATTTTCAGGTTCCAGAGATTGAGATGTGCAGGATGTGGCTATTTTTTAGGGTGCCATTTTTCAGTCTGGCCTACTCTGCCCTTTGGCCCCCAAAGATTACGTCTGTCCCACATGCAAAATACTTTCATCCCATTCCAACATTCCTGAAAGTCTCAGCCCATTGTAACATCAACTCAAGTCCAAGATCGTATCTAAATATCATCAGCTCAGAAGTCCACAATCTCATTATACAAACCGTCTAAATCAGGTATAGGTAAAACTCTGGGTATGATCCATCGTGGGGCAAAATTCGTTTTCATTTGTGGACCTGTGAAATTAGAAAACAAGTTATATGTTTCTAAAATACAGTGTTGGGACAGGCAAAGTATGATTATTACGGACATTCCCATTCCCAAAAAGAAAATGCAGGGCATAAGTGTGTCATTAGTCCCAAGCAATTTCCAAATCCAGCAGGGAAAATTTCATTAGGTTTCAAAGCCTTAGGAGTAATCTTCTCTGGCTTGAGACTCTGTCCTCTGGGCCTGTGGCTCTGGCTTCTGGGCTCAAGGCTCGGCTCTTGGAGTTAGCCTTACTTTTTCTTGAAGAGTAGCACGTGTTTGCAGCTGAGTAGTTTTATTAACCTATTTCTTGCCTGAAGAATTTTGGTAGTCTGACACCCTTCCTTTATTTAGTTTTCTCTCTGTCCCTTTCAGGCCAAGCTGGCAGTGTTTCTGCTAATATAACATTCTCAGAAACTTTGTGGGTCTCCTCTGTGTATGTCTCGGGGATTTTTGCATTAGATGAGAGGGTCCTCCATAGATCTTTCCTGGGTGATCTCATGTCTGTTCCTAGCTTCTGCTTATCAGATGATTGGTTGAGGGGATCCCTGAGGAATACGAGTAATCTCTTCAGCACTAGTAAAAGGTTGCCCAGCCACACCCTTGGCTTTCTCTCCACAGCAGTGCTTTCTTAATAATGCATCTCCTTATTTCAGCTTTTTTTGTGATCAAGATAAGCTGAGAATTTCCCAAATCTTCAAGTCCTGGTTTCTTTTGTTTAACATTTCACCCTCAAATTATCTTTCCTCTTCCATTTTACTGTAAGCAGCAAGAAGAAACCAGGCTGCACCTTCAACATGTTGCTTAGAAATGTAAATATCCAAGATCATCACTTATAAATTCTGCTTTTCATACGACTGTAGGACTCAGTTCAGCTAAGTTTTTTTGCCTCTGTTTAGAAAGGATCATCTTTCCTCCAGTTTCCAGTAATGTTCCTCATTTCCTTCTGAGTTCTCATCAGAAGCCCCTTTAATGTTCATATTTTTACCACACCAAATGTTTATCTGTTTATGATAACATATGTATTCTCTAAAACAATATAGGCTTTTTTTTACTGTGCTTCTCAGGTCCGTCTGAGCGCTCATCAGGAGTGCCGTTGATGTCCGTATTTCTACTAACAGTCTGTTTAAAGCAATCTAGGCTTTTTCTATTATGCTTCTCAAAATTCTTGCAGCCTCTATCCATTATCTAATTTCAAAGCTACTTCCACATTTTTAAGTATTTGGTCCAACAGCACTCCACTTCCAGATACCAAAATCTGTATACATCAGGGTTAAACCAGAGAAACAGAACCAGTAGGATGGATATATATATGAAAGGATTTATTCCTTATATGATTGTGTGGGCTGGCTAGGTAAGTATGACATCCATAGGCTAAGCTGTCATGAAGGACAGGTTGGAATTCTTAGCAGGAGCTGAAGTTGTTATCCACAGTAGAATTTCTTCTTCTGGGAAACCTCACTTCTGCTCTTAAGGCCTTTTAACTGATTGAATCAGGCCTACTCAGATCAACTAGGATAAACTCTTTTACTTAAAATCAACTGGTTATGAATGTTAATCACATCTAGAAAATACCTTCACAGCAACACTTAGAATAGTGTTTGAATAATTGAGGACTATAGCCTAACCAAGTTGACACATACAACTGACCATTACACCATCATTATTATTTCTTGCCTGGATTATTGCAATAGCTTCCTTCAAACTAGACCCCCTGCTTCTGCCCTTGATTTTTTATGATCTGCTCTCCACATAGATCATAGATCTCATGATCTGCTCTCCAGAGTCAGTTCCATGATCTACTACTCTCCCCCTTGCTCACTCTACGGCTATCCCACTGGATTCCTTGCTGTTCCTGGCTCACACCAGGTCCTTGTACTTGCTGTTCCCTCTGCCTGAAATACTTTCTCCCTGGATCTTCACATGGTTTTCTTCCTCACTTTTTTCAGATCTTTGCTTGGATGTCTCTTTATTAAAGACACTACCATATATACAAAAGCTACCTTATTCATTCCCCAGTCCCAGGCATTCCCTATTTCTCTTATCCTGCTTCACTTTCTCCGCAGGATGTCACCACTTGACATATATTTGTTGTCTGTCTCCTCCCACTAGATGATAGTCTCTACAAGGGCAGGGACTTCGTTTTGTTTATTGCTATATCCTCAGCACCAACAGTACTTGGCATGTTGTAGGTGCTTAATAAATATTTTTGAATGGATTAATAAATGAAGGAATGGATAATTTCTTTCTTCTTTTACCTCTCAAGTGGATTTGTGTGTGTGTGTGTGTGAGTGTGAGTGAGAGAGAGAGAGAGAGAGGAAGATCAGCCCTGAGCTGACATCTGATGCCAATCCTCCTCTTTTTGCCGAGGAAGATTGGCCCTGGGCTAACATCTGTGCCCATCTTCCTCTAACAAGTGGATTTTTAACGTAGTTGATCATTTTCTTTCTTGAACCATTTTATATTCTTGGTATGACATTATTCTCCTAGTTTTTCATCTGATACCTTGTCCGTTCCTTTTACCTCTCCTGCCAGTCTTTCTCAGTCTCTTGCTAGCTGTTCTTTAACTTGGCCTCTGAGTGTGGGATTTTCTCAGGACTCATCCTCAAACCCTGTTGCTGTCTCTCTCTGTAGGAGATCTCATCTAGTCCCATAGCTCTAAATACCAATGATTCCCAAATGTGTATCTCCACCTTTTTTGAACACGAGTCACTTTGCCACCTCCATTTGGATATCTCACAGGTATCTCAAATTTGTATTCCAAACGGAACACAACCTTCATTTCCAACTGCCTCAGTTGTTCCTGCTCCAGTGTTCTCCATTTCTGTAAATGACACTTCTGTCCACCTGGTTACAGAAGCCAGAAAGCTGAAGGGTCATTTTGGCATCTCCCTCTTCCTTCTCACTTCCGTTCCATCATCAATTTGTATTGGTAACCATTCCATAAATATTATCTCGTTTGTCAACGTCTCATTTCTTCTAGACTAAAACCAGTCTAGCTAGTTCAAACCATGTTCTTTCCAGGACCGCTTCCATAAATTAACAGTTTTACCGCTTCCATCATTCCTTCTGACCCTAATCAATTCTCCATACTAAAGCCAGAGTTTTAAAATGCATATCTAATTATATCGTACTCCTTCTTCTTCCCCTAAGCCTTTCACTGTCCATAGGCTCCAAGTAGGTAACTTAAATGAATGGAATTGGAGAGATCAGGGATTTTAATAAGAGTGGTAGGAACTGTGGCAAATTGGAGAGGACATGCCTTGTCTAAAGAGGGTTGCCACTTCTTAGTTCTAGTATATTGTTGGCATATGGGAGTGTAGGCCCACAGTTGCTGGTCTTCTGGGTTTTTTTTTCAAGGGAAGCCTGAATCTAGATTTTTTTAAATTGTGAATTTTCTTTCTCTTAAAATGTTGGCAACCAATTTAAATTAAAAAAAATTCTGGGGGCTGGCCCAGTGGCATAGTGGTTGGGTTGACACGCTCTGCTTCAACAGCCCGGGGTTCACAGGTTCTGATCCTGGGCGCGGACCTATGCACCACTTATCAAGCCATGCTGTGGCAGGCGTCCTACATATAAAGTAGAGGAAGATGGGCATAGATGTTAGCCCAGGGCCAATCTTCCTCAGCAACAAGAGGAGGATTGGCAGCAGATGTTAGCTCAGGGCTAGTCTACCTCAACAACAACAACAAAAAATAAAAATAAAAAAATTCTGTATTTAGGAGTAAATTTAATGGAAGATATATAAGACCTTTACACTGAAAATCATAAAACATTGCTGAGAGAAATTAAAGAAGACCTAAATAAGTGGAAGTATGCCATGTTCATGTTTCACAAGAGCCAATAATGTTAAGTTGTCCAATCTTCCCCAAATAACCTGAAGATTCTCTGTGTTCCCAATCAAAATCCCACCAGACTGTTTTGTAGAAATTGACATGCTGCATCTAAAATTTACGTGAAAATGCAGAGGACCTGGAATAGCCAAAACAATTTAGAAGCGGAAGAACAAACTTGGAGGAATTAAATTACCTGATTTCAAGATATTGTAAAGCTAGAGTAATCAAAACAATGTGGTATTGTGTAAAAATAGACATGGATCATTAGAACACAGTAGAGGGTACTGAAATAGACATGTGTGGTCAATTGGTTTTTCAACAAAGGCTCAAACAATTCAATGGGGGAAAGGATAGTCTTTTCAACAGATGTTGCTGAACAATTGGATATTGGTATGTAAAGAAATGAATCTCAATCTCTGTCTCACACTATATATAAAAATTAATTTGAAGTGGCTCATAGACCTAAACATACAAACTAAAACCATAAAACTTATAGAAGAAATTGTAAGAGAAAATCTCTGAGACCTTGGGGTAGGCAAAGATTTTTTAGAACACAAAAAGCACTAACTATAGAAGAAAAAATTGATAAATTAGACCTTATCAAAAGTAAAACTTTGTGTTCTTCAGAAGACACAGTAAGAAAATGAAGAGGTAAGCCGCAGACCTAAAGGAAGTGTTTACACACACACACACACACACACACACACACACACTATATCTATCTCAAAGGACTTATATCCAGAAAATGTAGAAAACTTTAAAACTCAATAATATGGCAATGGCCCAGTTAAAACTAAGCGAGAGATTTGAATAGACACTTCACAGAAGAAACTATATTTGAATGTCCGAAAGCATATGAAAAGATGCTCAATATCATTTGTCACCAGGGAAATACAAATTAAAGACCAAAATGAGATACAGCTTCATACCCACTAGAATAACTAAACATTTTTAAAAAGGGGGAATTCCAGGTATTGGTGAGGATGTGAAACAACTGGAATTCATGTGTGTTGCTGGGGAGAGTGTGAAATGGTACAACCACTTTGGAAAACAATTGGTCAGTTTCTTTTAAAGTTAAGCACATACTTAACCGTGCAACCCAGCAACCCACCAATAACCTTGGTGGTTATTACCTAAGAGAAATGAAAACATATATTCACAAAAAGACCACATGAATGTTCATAGCAGCTTTATTCATAATAGCCAAAAAATTAGAAACAACCCAAATGCGATCAACAGGTGAATAGATAAACCGTGAGTAAACAAAAAAGAATTATTGATACATGCAGCAATGTGAATGAATCTCAGAAACATTATATTGAGTGAAAGAAGTGAGACACAAAAGAGAACTTACTCTGTGGTTTCATTTATATTGAAGTTCTAGAATAGGCAAAACTAATTTATAGTAATAGAAATTAGATCAGTCGTTGGCTGGAGTGGAAGGGAAGATTGACTGCAGTAGGATAATGGGCATTTTTTTTCTTGATTGGAAGTGGTGACTACATAAGAATGTACATTTGTCAAAACTCATTGAACCCACTGAAACTGTACACTTAAAATGCGTGCATTTTATTGTAAGTAAATTATATCTCAAAGTTGATTTAAAAAATACCATGTGGGTCAACACTCTGTGGACCAAACAAAAGATTTTT
This sequence comes from Ceratotherium simum simum, assembly GCF_057802395.1. Classification (NCBI taxonomy): domain Eukaryota; kingdom Metazoa; phylum Chordata; class Mammalia; order Perissodactyla; family Rhinocerotidae; genus Ceratotherium; species Ceratotherium simum. Next base: position 9,873,779 of record NC_141924.1, read on the forward strand.
GCACGCCAAATTTGGTTGAGGTCAGCCAGTTTCTAACAGCTGGTCTATACCCCCACATAACTTGCACGCTACTAGAGTTGCTGGCCCTTAATAGGTCTTCATATTTCTGTGGAATGAGTGAATGGATGAATAATGTGCTTTCTTGCAGCTCCATTGCAAGAAAATATCCCATTCTTCATCCTCCTGCAGTTTTCTAACTCCAGTCATTTTATGGAGTTAATTTGTTTGGCTTCTCGTGGCTGCAGTCCCTTGAGTACAAAAGAGGTCATTCATTCATTCAAATAGTTACTGAGCATCTACCAGTGTAAAACCCTGTTTAAAGAAAGTACTTGCTAACTGTGAGCAATTACACAGATGTCACTTTATTATATATATGAAATTTACATTTGGTTTATAAAAGCAAAGGCTGGGTAAGCTCTTCTTGCTTAGAATCTGTTTCAGCTACCATTTCTCTGTCTTGTGCATTTGCACGCTGTGGAAAAATAGCATAGGCTTAACAACAGACACTGTATGTAATAATAACTTCTCAGATGAGAGGAAGCAAAACATTCAGAATATCAGTCTGGTATAGCTATAAGAATGGCAGATTCCTTCCTTTCCTATTAGAATCTCTGAGGGATGAGTGGACTGGCCTAATTTGGTTGCTAGAACCAAATTGCTCTTGGTCTTATAGTTAGTCTGTAGCTCTCTGCTGTCTTCAGCAAATTTGGTTTTGTAGACTTTTATAGGTCACCAACCAGACTTATTACATGTTTTTTTAACCCGAACTTTAAAAAGCACTGGTTATCATTCTGTACTGATAATTGTTACTTTCCTCACGGTGATCAGGCTGCCTTGAATTCTCCAAACAGCCTTCTTCCTCCCCTTCTACAAACTGTGTCTTTGCCCATTTTTAAAGTTAGCCTGAGGCTTAACTCCTTTACAAAACAACTCTCCTTGATTAATACAAATGAGTCATTCAGCCTCAAACTTGTTTTCAGACTCGCCTCTTCCTATAGTGCGTTCTTTTAATTTCTCTTTTTTTACTTCACATTTCTTTTTCACCAATGAACATCATAGTTCATTGGGGGGTAGTGGCTGCACCTAATGGATATTATTTTCTCTCCATGTATCTAAACTAAGATCTGTACCCAGTGGGTTTAATAGATAAAACAAAGAAGATTGATGGTACATTCTAGCATGAAGCAGAATAACATGCAGTTCAGAGTCCATAATGGATAAAAATACAGTACTTTAGATAACCGTGCACCTAGGTCTTTTCTCCTCCACCTTTTCTTGGCACATTCCCCTGAAAAGGAAGCCAGGGAGATTAAGAGTTGCTTCTATCTGATAATAGCCCAGAAATTTAAGAGAAGGCAGGTCCCACACCAGCAGTCTGAGTCCCGTCAGAGAGCTTAATGAACTGCCTTTACTTGTCCAGTAGTCAGAGTTTGTCTCTGTGCTGAGACATCAGAGGAACTGACTGAGAATTTTTTTTTTAAAGATTTAATTTATTTATTTATTCCCCCCCCCCCCAAAGCCCCAGTAGATAGTTGTATGTCATAGCTGCACATCCTTCTAGTTGCTGTATGTGGGACGCGGCCTCAGCATGGCTGGAGAAGCGGTGCGTGGGTGTGCGCCCGGGATCCGCGCCCGGGATCCGAACCCGGGCCGCCAGCAGCGGAGCGCACACACTTAACTGCTAAGCCATGGGGCCCGCCCTGACTGAGAGAAATTTTACAGAAAAACAGGAAAAAGAAGTGGGCTTTGGAATTGCATGTGTGTATAATCTTGATAATTTATTTTAATTTGGAAAGATCTGTTAGCCTTATTGACAGGTTTCTCTGATTAGAACTGTTTCTGCTTGTGCCCAAGCTAGAATTAATATCATACTAAAGAAAGAGGATACTAGTTTAATTTGCCTTTCAGAATGTACCATTTCAAATACCTGTTATCTTTGATGGATTCAGAATCTTGTTTAGTCATTTTCACTATCTAAGATTAAATTTACTTTCATTTTACATTTCTACCAGCAGTGCACAAGGGTTCCAATTTCTCCACATCCTTACCAACACTTATTTTCTGTTTTTTTGATAGTAGCCATCCTAATGGGTATGAGGTGGTAGTCTTTTACATTTTTAGTATTTTCATGTATGATTGGTTGCATAGTGATGCCTCTGTAGTTATTTTCACATTTCTGTGTTTTTTTCCCCCACAGCAGTTACCAGTTGTACTTGAAGTGCTTATTTATTTTACTTGTTACCATAAGCTCCGTGAGGGCAGGGACCGTGTTCATCTTCATGTATCCCTAGGGCTGAGATAGTACCTGACATGTTATAATTCCTTAGTGAGTATTTGATGAATGAATGAATGGAAAGTAGGCATAGCGTATGGTTAAAACCAAGGACTTGGATGTCAGACAGTCTTGGATTTGAATCCTGGTTTTCTCATTTATAAGATGGACTTGATAATCCCTTCCTCATAGGATTTTGGTAAAATTAAATAAGATCACATATGTAAAATCCTTAGTACAGCACCTAGCACATTGTAATTATCCAATAAGTGGCAGCTATTACTATTAGAGAGAGGTTTGAACAAGTTGTCTAACCTCTCTGGTCTGAGTTTTTCCTTCTGTAAAGTAAGAGCATTAAGTTAGATGACCCATAATGGCCCTTCTATGATTTTCATTTGATCCTTACAGTTGTCACTCCAGCAATCATTACCACTTCACGTTATCTCAACTTTAATTATGTATTGTTAATCCCAGAGTCTGAATCTCAGAAGCATCTAAATGATAGAGTTGATTTAAAAGAATTTTTTAAAGAAAAGATTATTCCATTTCAAAAGTTAAACCATTGAGGGGCCAGCCCGGTGGTGTGGGAGTTAAGTGCGCGCGCTCCACTTTGGCGGCCCGAGGGTTTACAGGCCCGGATCCCAGGCGTGCACTGATGCACCGCTTGTCAAGCCATGCTGCGACGGCGTCCCATATAAAGTAGAGGAAGATGGGCATGGATGTTAGCCCAGGGCCAGTCTTCCTTGGCAAAAAGAGGAGGATTGGCATTGGATGTTAGCTCAAGGCTGATTTTACACACACACACACACACGTACGTTAAACCAGTGAAATAGTTGAAGAGTAATTTGCCCTGGTATGAGGTGTTTAGTAATGATTTAATATGCCAGGTCGTGTATGACCATTCAGTGGTCATAGAAATGGAGGAATGCAGATTGTAATGTAGGTAGTTTGGTGGTTTTGCTGAGTTGTGTTCTGCCTAGCTGTTGGGAGACTTGCTTTGAAGAAACCTTTCTGTCCATTTGCTATGCTGCTGATTGATGGAGGAAAGAAAATAATCCTTAAGAGAAGACTTCTGACTTTTGAGATGTGGCTGGTTGTGTCCCTGTTGTTCTTAGCAAATGTGGGACCAGATATGCAAACTCAGTCTAGCTAGGTTTGAGAGAAAGAGCATTTCATCAGTTTGCCCAGCGAATAAGTAAATGTTATGACTGCATCCAGCACAGTTATTTGTTTTTTTTTGTACAAATAACTTGGAACAGAGAGTAGAAGAAACTACTTTTTATTGAGGGTCTGTTTCATGCCAGCCACTGTTAGGTGCTTTCATTTATGCTATCTTATTTGATTTCATTTGTTGACAGAATAGTTGTTTTTGCATGTACATGTTGCTCAGTGTCACTGCCCTAAATTACTTACAGACTTTCCTGGACTTGAGAATGGTTCTTGTACATGAATCCCTATAGCTTTTGTTAGAGTCACTGCTGCTACCCTCAAGCAAGTATATACTGCCTTCAGGGAGGAGCTCTTTTGGCTTCATTAAGAGCAAATAGCTTAACCTTGGTAGCTTTTGCCACCGAACTCCCTTAATCTCTTCAGAGGTGCTTTCTGGTGGCCTATCTCCAAGTGGGAATCCTAAACACTTTCCCACTGAAAAATATTACAATTGATGATTAGACTTCCAGATGAGGCACACACACGTATATGTGTATAAACTTATTTATCTGTTAGTACATTGGTCATATGGAAGAATTTCTATAATTTAGATCTTTATTTAAACATTTGTGTAATGAAAGAGTATGGGCCATGGAAACCACTTAACAGTTGTGTGACCTTGAGCTAGTGTCCACTTCTCTGGGTCTGTGTCCTCATCAGTAAAATGGGGATATACTTATCTTGCAGGGATATTATCAAGATTAAATAAAATAAATAATGTGGGTAAAGCTCATGGATATTCTGTAGATGTTGGTACTGTCTCTTGCTCCTCCTTCCATCCTGAGTTTTAAATAACTGAGTAAAATCTCTTTGAGTGTAACTTAGTGCCTTTATTAAGATTGCTTAGCCACAGGGGCCAGCGCCATGGCGTAGCGGTTAAGTGCGTGCGCTCCGCTGCTGGCAGCCCGGGTTCGGATCCCGGGCGCGCACCGACACACCGCTTGTCAGGCCATGCTGTGGCGGCGTCCCACATAAAGTGGAGGAAGATGGGCATGGATGTTAGCTCAGGGCTAGTCTTCCTCGGCAAGAAAAGAAAAGAAAGAGGAGGATTGGCATGGATGTTGGCTCAGGGCTGATCTTCCTCACAAAACAAAAACAAAGACAAAAAAGATTGCTTAGCCACATGCCCCAGGGATTAACAATGGAATTTATTTTTCTTTTCTTATCAATTACAAATGCTATAGAAATTTATTCTTGTTCAGACTTTGGAATGGGGAAACATTTTATTAAGCAGAATTAAATGGATGCTTTAGGAGGCTTTCTCTGGCGAATTTGGACAGGAAAATTAGAATTGCTTTCATAGTGGAGTTCCCACCTGGAACGTAGTTGGCAGTGAGAAGAAAGGTTATGCAATTACATTCCTTATCACACGTTCAGTAAAGTTTGTCGTCTGAAACACTCGAGGAAGTCCCTTATTCTCTTTCTTTCAGTCATCAATCTTTTTGTGGAATAAGAGATGAGTAAATGAAAATTAATCTGACTTTGGCAATTGGAGGATGAGAAGAATGCTAACCTCCAGGCATCGAGGCTTGTTTCAGCTTCCCCGAGATCTCCTCAGAGGTCATGAGGAGATTTGTAAAACCACACCATTGGTTTGTAGGCATTTTTAAAAAAACTGTAGGTGAAGCCTGGACTAAGTCGGGCAATTGAGAAGATTTTAGATTGGTAATGGAATGCACAGGTGATTTTATTTATTTATTTATTTTTTTTCCCCCAAAGCCCCAGTAGATAGTTGTATGTCATAGTTGCACAACCTTCTAGTTGCTGTATGTGGGACGCGGCCTCAGCATGGCCGGAGAAGCAGTGCGTCAGTGCGTGCCCGGGATCCGAACCTGGGCCGCCAGCAGCGGAGCACGAGCACTTAACCGCCAAGCCACGGGGCCGGCCCTGCACAGGTGATTTTAATTGGCCAAAATCAATTTTCATGTTTTAGTTTTGCTCATCTAAAACTCTTCTTGGTAAAAATTATTCTCTTCAATTCATTCTTTCCAGAGTAACAGGAATGATCTTAAAAACATAAACTGAATCATGTCACTTCTCTGCTTAAAACACTCACCTCCAATGGTTTCCCATTTGCATTTAGAATAAAATCCAGATTTCTTCCCATGACCTATGTTGCATGCATCCTATATCTATGCTGATTGCCTCCCTTTCTCCTTCAGTCAGTTACATTATCATCCATTGGTCTTCAGATCTTTCCACTTTCCTTATCACCATATCTAAAAAGTAGATAGTTGCTGCAGGCAAAGTCCCTTCTTTGTTTCCTTTATAACCCAGAGAACTTTATGTTTAGTTTTTTGCTTGATGGCTTGCTTACTTACATGTTTTTGTCTTCCTGTGCTCTGAGATTATAAACCCGATGAGGGCAGAGACCATGTTTTGTCCTTTTTGTCTAGCATGTTCTGGCACATGGTAGGTATTTAATAAATATTGTTGAATGAATGACCATTTGATAATTTCTGTTTTATAGAGAAATAGATACATTTTAGTTCATAAAGGAGCAGGCATTTACATTGATCTCACAGTCTATAAAATGATAAAGGTCCACATAGACAAAAAAGAAGTGATTCATTTCTTTGGGTTGAATCTTTCAGAATTAGTTTAGATGATGCCTAAGAAGCTTTTCCTGGTTGGCCAGAGTTAGATTAGATCTCCCTCTTGTTTGGTCTATGACACCATGTGCTTGCCTCTTTCATAACCATAGATTCCCTACTTGATTCTTTGAGAGAGAGAGAACTTAGTTTATTATTGTATCCTTAGCACTCGAGTTGGTGCCTGGCACATGGTAGTTGTGCTCAGTAAATATTTGTTCAGTGGGAAATAAGTGTTAGAATAGAGGTATATCTTAAGAAAGGAACAGTTTTTACTTTGGTAGATTATGGAGCTCATTGGTCCCAAGAATCACTTTGTCCTTTATTTGTTTTTCAAGTTCACCACATTATGACATAAGTAAAAAAAAAAAAAAAAAAAAAAAAAAAATTAAATCTTTATTATATAAAATTTCAAACACATATAAAAATAAAGAGAATAATAAAATGAACCACCGCTGTGGACCTATCAACTAGTTTCAGCCATTATCAACACGTGACCAATCTTGCTTAATCTTGCTTCCCCCTTCCTCAATATTTTAAAACAAATCCCAGACATTATATCATTTCTGTAAATACTTCAGAAAGGTATAATCAATTTAAGAACTAGTTAACTCTTGGAAAAACCTGATATAAAAATTCCATTTGTCTCCGTGAATCTAATTGTAGATGCCAGCTGGTGAATTTCCATGTGCTAAACCACTCCCAGGGCCTGACTCACTATTGAAAGCATATACTCCATTGTAATTGCTGAGATAGCAGCAGTTTGCTAGAATATGTTATCGTGATTATTTCTATTGGTTAGAGAGAGGTTACCAATAAGTAAGAACTCATGTCAGAGGTAAGTTTTTTCCTTGGGAGATGTGTAAAGACAGATGACAGTTTGACATTGTGTATTACAGGCCTTTAAGATTTTGTCTGGAAAATGAAAATGAAATATGGTTTATGGATTAATAAATTCCATAATTCTTTGTGAGTGAATCCCTGCGAGTCACAATTAGCAGTAAAATGAAAAGTAAGGGTGCCAGAAGACTCAGAGCTAGAAAGACTCCTAATCCTTAGGAAGACGAGGGTTTAGAACCTGGGCCACAGGAAGAGTCAAATGGCATTGGAAGTGGTTATGGTTAGTTTTATTCTAGAAGTTAAAGTTGTATCCTAGACCTCTGTAAGTAGCTTAGGTTAAATAAAATTTCCTTTTGGAAGGGAAGAGAAGGCACTCTTTTCTTTCAGCAAATATTTTAAAGGATCAGGTACTATCTTGTAAAATTTGGAGATTGGCCTTGAGTGAATGGTTGGACTAGAACAGTGTTTTCTTGTGATCCCAGTTTTTCTGTGGAAAAGAAATGAAGGGGGGATGGAAATGATTATGACCACCTTTACCTATTTTCTTTACCAACCACATAAGAGAACAAGACCCTGATTCTGAGAGGCTACAAGTCCCAGCTCTGCTAGGCCTGCAACCTTGCTTTCGCTTTAGCTTGAATCACCATGTGACTCTTCTGCGTGTAAAATTGATAGGAGGTGGTGGATGTGGTGATCCCAAGTTAATTCTTGGCAATTTACTGTGAAGACCTGCTCTTTTATTCCCACCCCTATATTCCCATAACCCTTAGTTAATTCCTCTGCTAACGTACTTAGCACACAATGCCTTGAATAGGGATTTTGTCATAATCATCTGTGTATCCTTAGCTTCTAGCACATGGTCACTTGGAAAATATTTGTTGACACATGATGATCCCTTTCCAACCCTGAGATGGTGTGATTTTGCGATTTCTCCGGTGGCCTTGACCCAGAATATGGGAATAGTGCTAGTCCTCTGTAGGCTTCTCTCTGTGTTGTTCTTCTTAGATGCTGTTTGTTCTCAGGCTCTGGATCATTCTCTTCTTTTGGGAACTTCCAGGGAACAGAGGAGAGAAAAATTTGTTTAGAACAAGAGGAGTATGTCAACTGAAGTTGATATGTTAGGATCATGGAATCCTCCAGTTGCTGTCAGGATGAAGAATTCAGTGTTGGTAACAAGATGCCAGGAGCTCATTCTATTTTATTATTCTTCCTCATTTACTGAGATTTGACTCCATACCTATGATTGTGAGGTGGAATGGATTTCAGTGTTCATCTTCAAGCTTTAGAGGATATGGTCAGTCATTGGGAATTAATCAGCATCAAACTATATTGGGTATTTCTTTTTTCATATATATGGTAACTGCTGAAATTAATTTGTTATAAAACTGTAGCATCTAGACCAAATTAAACCTGTGGTTTATCATCTATTACAAAAGAGTAAAATGGAAATGTTAAAAACTATGATTTCATCAACTTGACCCTCTTTACCTGTTGGAAAAGTGGGAAGCCAACTGTCTCAAACTCAACATGTACAGAACTAAAAGTAAACTATTCATTTTCCTCCTTTAAACTTTTTTTCCACCAATAGCTTTCCATGTCTTATTTGATGACAACCCTTTTAGTTGCTCTGGTCAAAACTTTGGATTATTATCTTTCTTTCATACACCAATCCAGTCTTCCAGGAAAATTTACTGGACCTACCTTTAAAATATATCCAAAATCAACCACTTCTCACTGTCTCTGCTGTTACCACTGTGGTCTAAGCCACTGTCCTCTCTTGCCCAGATTATTGTAGTACCTCCTAACTGATCTCCCAGCTTCTACCCTTTCCTTTATTCTCAACACAGTAGCCTGAATCATTCTTGTTATACCTAAGTCAGATCATGTCACTCCTCTGTTCAGAAACCTTGCCTTGGCTCCCCATTCCACTCTGAGTAAAAGCCCATAAGGCCTTGACTTGTCTGGTCTTCTATTAACCTCTCTGACCTCACCTACTATATCCCTCTTGCTCACTCGGCTGCAGCCTCACTAGCTTTCTTGCTGTTCCTTGAACATGAGAGTCCTGCATCTGCCTTAGGGCCTGTGCATTGGCTGTTTCTTCTGTCTGGAATGCTTTTCGATATCTGCATGGCTCACTCTCATCACTGTCAAATCTTTGCTTCAGTGTCACTTTCTCAATGAGGACTACCTTAATCATCTTATTTAAAAATTATAACTCTTCTGCTCCCGACACTTCTCATTCTCTTTGTTATGATCTATCTTTTCTTTTTTCTAAAACATTCATTATATTTTAAGATCTATATAGTTTACTTATTTTATTATCTGTCTCCCCCCACTAGAGTATAAGCTCCATGAGAGCAGAGATCTGTGTCTATCTTGATCACTGTTGTATCTTTTGCAACTACAGTGCCTGGCATATAGTAGGCCTTAACTAAATAATTATTGAATAGGGACTGGCCCCGTGGCTTAGCGGTTGAGCGCGTGCGCTCCGCTGCTGGCGGCCCGGGTTCGGATCCCGGGTGTGCACCGACGCGCCGCTTGTCCGGCCATGCTGAGGTGGCGTCCAACATACAGCAACTAGAGGGGTGTGCAACTATGACATACAACTATCTACTGGGGCTTTGGGGAGAACAGGGGAAAGAAAAGAAGGAGGATTGGCAATAGACGGTAGCTCAGGGCTGGTCTTTCTCAGCAAAAAAAAAAAAAAAATTTGAATAAATGAATGAATGAATTATGAGCTGTTGAACTGTTTCTTTTGCTTGAATCCATGCTTTTGCGGTACTTAGAGCCTATACCAACAAAGCAGTTTATATATTTGAATATACTACCAATAATTTGTCTTCTTGTTCATTTTGCAAGTTAGGTGGTATTATCCATGTTTTTTTGTTTTTTTGTTTTTTTTTTGCTGGGAAAGATTCGCCCTGAGCTAACATCTGTTGTTGCCAATCTTCTTCTCTCTCTCTTTTTTTTCTCTTTCCTCCCCAAAGCCCCAGTACATAGTTGTATATTCTAGTTTTAAGTCTTTCTAGTTCTTCTGTATGAGCCGCCACCACAGCGTGGCAACTGACAGATGAGTGGTGTGGCTCCATGCCTGGGAACCGAACCTGGGCCACCAAAGTGTAGTGTGCCAAACTTTAACCACTAGGCTGTCAGGGCTGGCTCTCCAACTTTTTTTTTAGGTCAGAATGTTGAGGCTCAGAGAAGCTAAGTAACTTAGCTCAAGATCATATGGCTAATAAAGGTAGGAGCTGAGATACAAATTCAGATCTGACTCCAAAGCCCACACTTGTTCTCTGTTGCCATATTATCTCCTTAAACCGTTCATTCAACAAATATTTATCAAGTGCCTACCATGTTGTAGGCGCTGTTGACAACTGAATAGCAATTTACTGTGGGTTACTAATAAAAATATTTTTAATTTTATCATCTTTGTTGTGTTCTTCTTGAGAAGTGAGAAGTTTAGTGATTTATTTATCTGCAAGTTCTACTTAAATGCAGGTAGACTTAGACGTGAAAATGCCTAAGGTAAAACTTTGGTTATCCAGAAACAAACTTTCTGTCATTTTCAAGCATCTAAAAGAGTACTGAACCCAAAACCAAGAAAAAGAAAAGCAAGCCCCTTAGATAGTCAAAAAGGAACTTTTGAGTATTGTTGACAATTCCTGAGAAGACTTAAAGTGCCAGAAGTGCTGTGAGTAGTTGGTTCTTCCAGAAGTTAAAGGAGTGTTGATTAAACTGGCAATATCTGGTTATAAATAGGTCAACATTTTTTTTTTATTGAGGTCATAATAGTTTATAACATTGTGAAATTTCAGTTGTACATTATTATTTGTCAGTCTCCATATAAATGTGTCCCTTTACCTTAAACCTTGTGCCCACCCCCCCCAACCCCTTTCCCCTCTGGTAACTACTAAACTGTTCTCTTTGTCCATGTGTTAGTTTATCTTCCACATACGAATGAAATCATACGGTGTTTGTCTTTCTCTATCTGGCTTATTTCACTTAACATAATACCCTCAAGGTCCATCGCTGTTAATAGGTCAGCATTTTTTGAGAAGCAAGCCAAAACACATAGGTGAAAGGGTATGCAAGAAAAGCAGGGTAGGCAGAGTGTAGTGCAGTAGTAGATGTAGTGGACAAGATTTGAAGTGACTCCTGCACTGCATGAGTGGTGGACTCTTGAGAACCATGAGGAGGAGCCAGAAGATAAGACACTTCTTTGTGGGGTAGAGATGTACCAGTGCCACAGGAACACATTCAAATACAAAATACTTTGAAGCCATAAACATAAGAACCCTCTCATTTGAATGTAAATGAAAACCACAACGAAGTACCACTTCATACCCTTAGGATGGCTATTACCAAAAAAACTGCAAGGAGGAGAAACTGGAACCCTTATGTATCACTGGTGAGAATGTAAAATGGTACAGCCACTGTGGAAAATAGTTTGTGGTCCCTCAAAAAGTTCAACATAGAATTGCCACAGGATTCAGCAGTTCCACTCCCAGGTATATACACAAAAGAATTGAAAGGAGGGACTTAAACAGATACTTGTACACCAGTGTTCACAACAGCATTATTCACAATAGCCAAAAGGTAGAAACAACCCAAATGTCCCTCCACTGATGAATGGATAAACAAAATATGGTATATACATACAGTAGTATATTATTCAACCTTTAAAAGGAATGGAATTCTGATACATGCTTCAACATGGATGAGCCTTTAAGACATGCTAAGTGAAGGAAGCCAAATACAAAAGGACAAATAGTGTATGATTCCACTTATATGAGGCACCTACAATAGGCAAATGCATAGAGATGGAAAGTAGAATAGATGTTCATAGGGACTAGGGGGAGGGGAAATGGGGAGCTCTGTCTAATGGGTACAGTTTCTGATTGGGGTGATGAAAAAGTTTTGGAAATGGGTAGTGGTGATGGTTGCACGACATTGTGAACACACTTTGAGACACTGAATTGTACACCTAAAAATGGTTAAATGGTAAATTTTATGTAATGTGTATTTTATCACACACACACAGACATACACATGCAAACCCTCTCCTTTGGGTGTGGCGGTTTGCATGTGAGTGGGAGTATGTATAGGGAGGGCATAGATGTGCCATGCTGCACTGAAGGCAGGTCTCCTGCACAGATGCTCAGACTTCAGTAATGGTGGGCATGTGCTCTCTCTGGTAGTGCAGTAACCAGCTAAGTCATTCTGCTCCTTCTACAGCCACGTTTGTAAGCATAGGAGAGTGATTCAGTCATTAAGAAAACGTTAAAGTACAGGAAACTTGAAATCATTTTTGGAAAGGAGTACTGGGGGACTGGGCTGGGAAAGAGACCTACTTTTCACCATATACCTTATTGTACTGTTTGATTTTTTAAAATATCATAGTTATGTATTACCTACTTTGAAAAATTAAAATAATTTGTTATAGGAAAAAGCAAGGAATAATAAGAAATTTTCATTTTATTCTGTTAAAACAGGAATGCGCACGTTTATTTAAGACTAGCTGCAGAGATGTTGAAGTCATGTTCGAGGTTTAAAGAGTTCCTCTCTCTTATTTAGAACACTGATAGACAAACGGGCTCTTTCTCCTATGATTCTGCTTATAATAGAGGCTTTGCTGCGATTTGCTCTCCACCCATCATCTCGGCAAATAACCACTTTACAGTGTTAAGAGAATCACATAAGAGAATAGATGTTCAGATAGTTGAAAACTGTAAAGTAGATTTTGCTTTGCAATTTTAGAAAGTGATAGCTCTATCTGCATGTCTGGAGCTATAGCATCTGAGTCTTTTTTTTTTTTTTAATAATTTTATTTATTTATTTATATAGTTGTATGTCATAGCTGCACATCCTTCTAGTTGCTGTATGTGGGACACGGCCTCAGCATGGCTGGAGAAGCAGTGTGTCGGTGCGTGCCCAGGATCCGAACCCGGGCCGCCAGTAGCGGAGTGTGCACACTTAACCGCTAAGCCACGGGGCCGGCCCGCATCTGAGTCTTAATACACAGTGAAATGGGAGATGCTTCCATGGCTTGTTAGGGGCTATGGGCAGAGGAAGACAAAACTGGGAGCTTTGATAGAGTTTGAATGAGTGGAAGGTTTAAGATTTTAGTTTTTCGTTTGTGAAGTATCATATATATTCTAGTGCCTTACCGAGCGTATGTTAGGTTGAATGCTGCAGCTGGGTTGACTAGCAGGGCTACAGAGATCTTCCTCATTCCCACCCTCCCTCTCTCCTTTTGTAGTATATGTGCTGTTGTTTCCTTTTCCCCCTTGTCACCTTAATCAAATGTTATATTAACTGTCCTTTAAAGTCTCTATCCAAGTTAAATTGATAATCAGCAAGGAAAGATTTTTGGTGGACATGAAACGCAGCAGAGTATATTGCTCCTTGTAGGTTTCTAGTCTCTTCTAGAGGAGGTTATAGACACATCTGGGAACACAGTAGTCTCTCTTGACTCTTCTTTGAGACTCTCTGATAGCTCCAACCAGGACCAGCACTTTTTTTTTTTTTTTTTTTGTGAGGAGGACCAGCCCTGAGCTAACATCCAATGCCAATCCTCCTCTTTTCTTTTTGCTGAGGAAGACTGGCCCTGGGCTAACATCCGTGCCCATCTTCCTCTACTTTATATGGGACGCTGCCACAGCATGGCTTGCCAAGTGGTGCGTCGGTGCGTGCCCAGGATCTGAACCGGCGAACCCCAGGCCACCACAGCGGTGAGCGCGCACTTAACCGCTTGCGCCACTGGGCCGGCTCAAGGACCAGCACTTGGAGGAGGCTGCATGGACTGCCATTTCTGACTCCCCTACTTGCTCCAGGGCCCCAGGCCACTTAATGCTCTCTCTTTGCAAGTGGAAGAAAGAGCAAGTAGAGAAGTCAGGCAGAATGAGATTAAGATTTTTTTCATAGGTGTTCAGTTTGAAGAGCTATGTAACCATACCCTCTTGAGGCTGATTGCTTGAAAACCACAGTTTATTCATTTAATTGGGAATTGTTTTCTCTCCTTTTTTTTTTTTTTTGTGAGGAAGATCAGCCCTGAGCTAACATCTGCCAATCCTCCTTTTTTTTTTTTTTGCTGAGGAAGACTGGCCGTGGGCTAACATCCGTGCCCATCTTCCTCCACTTTATATGGGATGCTGTCACAGCATGGCTTCCCAAGTGGTGCGTCGGTGCGCGCCCGGGATCCAAACCGGTGAACCCCAAGCCACCGCAGCAGAGCGCGTGCACTTAACTGCTTGCGCCACTGGGCTGGCCCCTCTCTCCTTTTTGATACCCAAGTTAAACCTTTATGCTGATTTTCTTTCCTCTTTCTCTCCTTTTTCCCCTTTCTCTCCTTTTTCCCCCTTCCATTCCATTTTTTTGTTACTTTCCTTTTATTCTTTGTATCTCTTTCCCCCCAAATTAAAATGAAACAATAGCATTCTTTCAGAAGAAATGTTTGTTTGAAAGAAGACCACAAATTCTATGAAATTGCTTATTATTTTTTTGTGCGAGATTTATTTTTTAATATATAAGGATAATGTTATCTTAGATTGTAAACATTATTCTCATCCCCTTTGAAATGTAAGGAAAACTTTTTAAAGCTAAACTTCCAGCAAAGATTCTATGTGATCATGTATTGAGCCAAAAGCCTTGAAAATAACTACTATAATTTTCTACTACCCAAGTTTTTAAGGGACAGCATTTCCAAATCTTTCAGGGCACACATCTAATTTTAAAATTCTCTTCAGTTAGAGAATGGGTGTAGTTATTTAAACTTTTCTTCTGCTATAATTTCCAAAACGTTTTCTGTCATAATAAAGCAGTGTATTTAGCAGTATGTAGTAGAATAAATACATTGGTCTAGTACTCAGATTCTGGGTCTCAGTGTTTCTGTTATCAAGTCACTGAACCCTTTCTGTACTGGTTCCTCAACTGAAAATGAAGGCATTGGATGTGTGAGCTTCTGAGGTTCAGTTATAAAAATTTAGTCATTCCAGGTTTTATTGGCATTTCTCTAAAGCCAATAAAATAAAAGATTAAAAGAACTTTGCTTATAATACTGTTATATAAAAATATAATTCATTTCAATATAAAGTAAGTTAGACTTGGATTCTAAAGGGGCTTAGTCAGTGGATGACTAAAACAACCTTCTCATAAGATGGTCTCATGTAGAAATCAGTGTCAAAATACATTCTCTGACAGCTTTGAACTAAAAATCCAAGATCTCATTTTGAGATTAATAATTGTAAGAAATCTGTCATTACCTTGTATCTTATTTCTATTCAGATATTTTAAAAAAGCACCCCATCAATATGTAGGAGTTGACTTTTTCTGTTATGGCTTCCATTGAAATATTATTGCTTTAGTCATTCTCCTCTGACTAAGTTCCTTTTCCTGAGAATGAAGGATTGAGCTCATACCTTTGCATAACGATCTAGAGAGTATTTTAAGCTTGGCATGTTCAGACCTGGCTGACTCGATTAATATGTGGACAAACTAGCACATTAGAACATTTTTTAAGTTCCAAGCCACAAATTCTGCTTTAAATGAACATGGGCATGTATAAAATTAATACTGAAGCCTTGAATAGCACAGACATTCAAAATGCCCCTTGCTTTGGGTGACTGATTTTCAGTGAGGCTCCTGCTTGCCCTGCACATTTCTGCCTCTGCTTTAAGCAGTGCCAAGAGCAGAGTCAGGAGAGGGTTTGCTTCTTTGGCACTCTGCTACCCTCTGCTTTCGGCAGGGAAAAAGGCTGCTGTTTTACTTCTTAAACTCCTACCATATGGAAAGTTTCTATAAATAAACCTTGGATTTATGATTGGACTTCTAAATTTGTAACCTCTATGATCCATGACTAAAGCCAATATAAATATCTATTAAAACATACATAAAAGCTGTGGCACCATTTCGGTGAGAAAGATCGCCAGCCACAATATCTAAATTATCAATTCAATTATTTCTCCTGTCTCAGTTGGCATGGATGGCCTCATTTTGTTGTCAAGCAAAAACTAGTCAGCTGGTAGTTTTTAGTGAATCCACTTTGACTTTTTTGAGCATGAATTGTTGGTGTAATTATGTAGCAGACATATTCATGCAAATGTAAAAGTATAATACTGAATCATTCAAACGTACTAAAGGAGCTGACTTTTTAGAAGAATCCTGTCGTTTTTCATTTTATAAATTTGAGTCAGTTGGACCTTCAGTCAGCAAGTACATAATGGGCACCTGTTATGTGCCAGACATTGTGCTAGGTCCTGGGGGATATTGAGTTGTATGTTTCGTCTTCAGACAAGTAGAGAGAAAGAACGAAGGAAACCTGGGGACAGTAAAACGTTTTACCACTCTATTGGAGAAATGGACAAATGCCATGCGACTGTGGCAGAGAGGTGAGTGGATTAACTCTGGGGAATTGGAAAACACTTTAGAAAATGTTTCAATTGGATCTTAAATAATAAAAATTATTTATGACAGTGGCTGTATTTTATTGAGTGCCTTTTATATACTGCAATTGGTTAATGTTACCCCTGCCCCCTCCAGAAAAGTGGGGAAGAACATTTCAGGCAGTAGGAGAAACAAGGGAACTATCAAAAATTTTATGTCCTAGAAGTAAGAAGTTCAGTATGGCTAATGGGGGGTGGGAGGGAGATCAGTGGCCAGGGCAAAGGCTAGTAAGACTGGATGGGATCAGATTATGAAGGACCTCAGATACACCGTGTCTGTCCTTGCCACCATGTTTTTCTTGTTTCCTTGCCTGAAGAGCCTTTCTCCTCTCTTAGCCAGTGTAGCCTATTTTTAGGTCCAGCTTTAAGGCACCTCCTATGTGAAGCTTTCCTCCCCTTTTCCCAAAGGTTATTGATATTTTACTGAGTGATTACAGAAAGACAGTGTACCTCATATTAGGGCATTCCACTTCTTGAACCATTTCTTGTAGTTTAGTCTGATCTCCCCAACTAGTTTCTCAACTCCTAAAGGGCAGAGAATGAATCCTCTTTAGCGCCTGGTGTGGTGCTAAGCACATTGTGGGGACTCAAGAAATACGTAATGAATGGATGAATATGGAACATTTATAGATATCAGTCATTGAGACAGCCCAGCTATGATGGTTAAGATTGCCTACATTTATTTAAAAGGCGTTTCTTTACACCAGTAAGAGCAATTTTCAGAGGTGTAGGTCAGTTGTCATTTGGATGTAAAATGAGTTAATAAGAGTATCTCATAGGGTTGCTGTGAGGATTAAATGAATTAGTACATTTAAGCACTTAGAACAGTGCCTAGCATATAGTAAGTGCTCAATTAGTGTTACTTGTTTAACTCTACCTTTCTGGGCCTTTTTGCCAGTGACAGAGCTCAACCACTGTTGTGGGCATGGAGAGGATAGCAAAGAGATAAGAAATAGCTTCTTACCTTTGAAACCAAATACCCTTTAGGAACTGAAAGCATTGCTTATATTGCATGAACTTTTATTTTTCTGTTTGTGTTTTAGTGATCGAAGGGTATGGTTGGCATGGAATTGAATTTCTTCTGTCTGTGGGAATTGTAAACAAGGTAGGTCCCACGTTTGTTTGTTCTTTCCTGCCTCCTTTCCTAAGGCGTTTGTTCGTATTTTCATTTCTAGTAAACTAGAATAGATCAGATTTGATTATTGTTTAGGGAAACACTCATCATAGCCCCATGATGGTCTGTGACCATGATTTATCTAATGTTGTAGACTACATCTAGTATCTTGTTAGGAAGTATTGAATGCCAAGAAACAGCACAACCAGTTAAAAATTTTAGTGGTCAGAGAACAGAACCATGAATTCATGCACATGCATGCACACCCATGATCCAATCCTTAGAGGGCAGAAGGTCTTGTATTGGAGCCATTATGTAAACCACCTTGGGGTAGTAGGAAGTGATTGGGTAGCTAATTCTTCTGGTCAGTCTAAAATTCAGTAGCTTATGCGAATGGTAGACTAAATACAACAAAGGTCCTGTCTTGACAGTAGCCAGGCTGTCAGTGACAACTATAAATTTTGTTACTGATGATAGAGTCTGTCCGTCTGTAACCACTAGAGTTTGATTTGACACAGCATGCTTGTGTTCCTATCTTAAGCTGTGGGGCCTGAACAGAAGTCCACCAGATATGGCTTTGGCTCCTATATCTGTCTTGTGTCAGATGCCCCCAGAAAGAGCTATAGATGGCAGCTTCACACAGCTCTACAAACCTATTTCTGTCAGAACATTTCCTGTCAAAGTAAGGGCTAGTGCTAGTTCATGTAGTTCTAGTTTTCCATGTTCTTAGGTATGTGGGGACCCCATTGCATTGGTGCAGGAAACTTGGATCACTTGAAGAGTGAACTTGATAGCCACAAAAACAATGACCGTACTCCCCACACCCCCCCAACCAGGAATCCTGTAGACTTCCGCATGGGGTTCTATGGGTTGACGACAATCTTTGGACTCTTGCTGCACCTGCACTTAGAACATCATAGGGGGCCGGCCCCATGGCTTAGCGGTTAAGTGTGCGCGCTCCGTTACTGGCGGCCCGGGTTCGGATCCTGGTCACGCACCGACGCATTGCTTCTCCAGCCATGCTGAGGCCGCGTCCCACATACAGCAACTAGAAGGATGGGCAACCATGACATACAACTATCTACTGGGGCTTTGGGGGAAAAAAAAGGAGGAGGATTGGCAATAGATGTTAGCTCAGAGCCGGTCTTCCTCAGCAAAAAGAGGAGGATAAGCACGGATGTTACCTCAGGGCTGATCTTCCTCACAAAAAAAAAAGAACATCATAGGTTCTTGAGACTGGCTTTCTCTCAGTCACAAGGAATAGGAACTGTTAATACACTGCTACAAGGGGAAACAGTTGAACCACTTCCTAAAGCAGAAGGAACATAGTCCTTGGAATTGACACTGCTGCCTAGGAAGGGAGGTGGAGAGGGTAGATTAAAGTTTAACTTCTGCAAATGAGTCCTGTCATCGTCATCTGGTGGACTGAATTATCAGGGTCTGATCTGGGTGGTCAGTCAGGAAATTTTCTTTCTATTCTCCTGCTTTATATTGGGGTAATAATAAATAGGAACTATTTCATGGAAATACTGTAAGAATTAATGGAAAGGAAAGAAAGGAACTAACATTTATTGAATACCTACTAAGGGTTAGGCATGGTACTGTAAACTTTCACGGTCTGTTCTTTTATTGAAATATATAAAGTTCATTGATATTACAATTTTTCAAGTCCAGGTGGATGATATTGTGAATATGACTATCTTGAACTATTTTGACCTTTATTATAATTTAGAGGAAATAGAATTATATATTGAGATATGTTATTTCATTTGTGTCTGCTAGAATATTCTTTTATGGAAAAAGAAAGAAAATACCTATGAGTTAGTAGAGTTTTTGTTTTTGTTTTTATTTTCTAGGCTTGCTAGTGATTTAGCCAAAGGCAGAGAGGAGACTAGCAGGTCTGAAATTAGAGACACCTGTGCTGTTTTGGGAAGTTGAGACTTTTGACCCAGGGTTTGCTGAAGTTGGTGCAGGAGAGGTCAGAGTAGGTTAATATTTTCATAGCTCAAAGCAAATGTGAAATATGTTTTTTAATAGGTGCAGTTTTGCTTCTGTTTGTAGCTGCAAATGGGGTAAATGAAATACGGTATTGCTGTTTTGGGAAACTTCTGCAAAAGTCCCTGAACCAATGCGAATTAATTTTCTCCAAAAAATACCAAAAAATTCCCCATTTGGATGTTTTGACTGGCTGAGGGAATTGACTGTTGTCATCATGCTTATAAAGAAATTACTATACATTCTTTTAAAACATTACACATCTGATTCTCTGCTTTTTAAATTTTCTCTTGAAATTCTTTTCTCAAAGGAGGTACCATTTCTGCATCTCAGGCATTTGTAATAATGTGGGATCAGAATGAATTGTTACCCCTCTCTCCTAGGTGATGGGAAATTAGGTTGAAGTGTTTCTTCTCCTTATTCCATATTTAAGGTTTCCAAATTTATTGTCTTTCTGCTCTTAAGATAATAAGCTTTTGTGGTCTTAGCCAGGTCTATAGAGAGTTACCCAGAGACACAGTACTGTCCTTTATTGGGCTGAAATGGAAACATTAATATTTATTAATCTATGAAAATTATCATGTCTGTTGAATGAATTACTGTACTTTTCCTCTTGGCTACTTCCTTTCTGTAGTCAGAGAAACCCTAATAATATAATTTTCCCCTCTTGTTTCAGCAAACAAATATCACTTTTAAAATTACAGCTTTATTGAGGTATAAACTATATACTGCAAAATTCACATGTTTGAAGTGTACAATTCAATGATTTTTAGTAAATTTGTAGAGTTGAGCAACAATTATCACACTCCAGGGTTACATTTCCAGCACCCCAAAAAAATCCCTTGTAAACAGCGCTTTCTGGCTTCCTTTAAAGTCATCCACAAATTTTGTTAAGTTCTACATCAAATTTAATCTTCTTACAAAGTTTCCCATCACTCTACCTATTGCATGTTGTCTTTCCCCCTCTTATTTATGTATTAGTTTCTTATTCCAAGTCAAACATATCATTCTTTTGTCATTTTTATTCCATTCTCTCACCACTTTTTGAAAGTGTAACCTTTCCTGAAAAGAAGGGCTTTAGCTTTTGTTCAGAGTTTTTTTTTTTTGCTCGAAAGGCTTTATTCTATAATACCTCAGGCCTCTCAATAAAAGCTCTTGTATTATTCTTGGTTTCCTATTCACTTCATTTGTTATTTACTTATTTTTAAAGGAAATCATTTATCTGGTTATTTCCCTTTGTATATACAGATTACATATTTGCTAATTTGGAGAATTTTGCTCTACGTAAATGTTCAGATGCTTAGTAAATAAGGTAAATGAATAGGCTAGTACACCTGAGCTTTTTAAAGTTTTCTTGGTGTATTATGTCTCTATTTCAATACAACAAATTTTCCTACAACCCGGTAACTTAAAACAACAATAAACATTATCTCACACAGTTTCTGTGGCACAAGAATCTGGGAGCAGCTTAACTGAACAATTCTGGCTCGTGAGTTGGCTCATAATGGCCTCCTGGGCTGTGGTTATCTGAAGGCTTGACTAGGCCTGGAGGATCTACTTCCAAGATAGCTCCCTCACATGGCTGTTGGCAGGAGGCCTCAGTTCCTCACTGGCTCTTGGCTGGAAGCCTCAGTTCTTTACCAGGTGAACCTGTCCATAGGACTGCTTGAGTGTTGTCATGACATGGCAGCTAGCCTCCCTCTAGAGCGACTGAGCTGAGAGAATAAGGAGGAAGCCACAATGACTTTTATGATCTTGTCTCAGAAGTCACATATTGTCACTTCTGCTACATTCTGTTCGTTAAAGAGTCACCGAGTACAGCCCACACTCGAGGGGAATTAGTTTCGACCTTTTGAATGGAGGAGTATTAGAGAATTTGTGGTTATATTTTAAAATTACCACAATTAGTATTTGAATGACTTTGTTTTTGCTTATGAGAGTTCTGTAGCTGCTAGCTTTGTCCTTTGTTTCTAGTAGAATTTAGTTTTTTTTTGTTTTAATTTTATTGTTCATGTGTATATCTAGGTTATGTCTTTCTTTTTGGTAATGGAAGCTTTAACATTTTAGTTAAAATGACTAAATAGGTTATAAATAGAACATGTTCTCCAAATGTTGGCTGAACTTCTCCCAAAATACACAATAAGCCGTTTAGGTGATGAGAGTATATGGTGTAGTTTATTGGTGGATTTTAGAATTGGAGAAATTCGTTCCCATTACCAGAGGCTTCTATATTTCCCTTCTCAGACAGGTCATGAAAGAGTAGTCTATACTTGCTGTTGTTACTTTCACATCTCTGTTCACTTTTTAACCCACCATAGTTGTTCACTGCACATGGGTGCCAGCCGGAGGGTGTATGTGGGAGGCTGAAATCCAGCCTGAGCCTTGCTTATCAAGCTGTGTGCCCACCCACAGAAGGCACCTTTTTTGAATTTGCATTAAGGTACCCTATGGTCTCACCAAAGTCACCAGTCATTATTTTTTCCATATTGCCAAATCAATGAATACTTCTTTCTTTATATTCATTGGTTCATCAGATATTTATTGAGCACCTTCTATGTGCCAGGCACTGTGCTAGAGGCAGGACCCCTCTGAGGCTGTTTTCACACTGTTAAGGATTTTATTTTTCTTGAAACTTCCTGTCCTTAGAAGATTGTATTCTTTCCTCCTTCCTCTTTGGCTGTTGCTTCTCGGTATCTTTGGTAGGCTTCTCGTTCTCTGCTTAGCTCTTCATTGTTGATATTCCCCAGGGCTCTCTAATCTTAGTCAGCCTTTAGCTCTCATCACTCTGTGCTCTTTGAGGATCTCTGCATCAAGACCTCTGGTTTCAACCATTGCTTATTTGCTGTTGATTTCTAAGTGATTTCTTCACCGCAGACCTCTAATGAGCCCTAGACCTATCAATCCAGCTGCTTTCTGGACATCTCTCCTTGGATGTTCCATAGGCACTTTAAACCTAACATGTCCAGACTTGATTTATCTACCTCTCCCCACCCCTGCTTCCTTTTGGACCTCTTTATTTATCGCCTGTATCTGGTGAGTGCAGCATAAATCACTTCTTCATTCATGTTACTCATGTTAGAGACATGGGAGACAACTTAGACCCCTGTTACCACCTCAGTTTAGGCCTATTTTTTTTAAAAAACAGCTTTATTGAGATATAATTCAAATACCATACAATTCACCCATTTAAAGTATACAATTCCATAGTTTTTAGTATATTTGCAGAGTTGTACAGTCATCACCACAATTTTAGAATGTTTTCATCACCCCTCAAAGAAACCCCGTAGATATTAGCAGTCACTCTCCATTTCCCCCCGCCTCTCAGTCTCTGCCTTCTCCCTTAGCCCTAATATAACCACTAACCTGCTTTCTGACTCTATAGACTTTACTATTCTGGACGTTTCATATAAATGAAATCATATAATATGTGCTCTTTTGTTACTGGCTGCTTTTACTTAGGGTAATGTTTTCAAGGTTCATCTATATTGTAGCATGTATCAGTACTTCATTTTTTTCTATGGGTAATAGTCCATTGTATGAATGTACCACATTTTAAAAATCCATGTATCAATTGGTGAACGTTTAGGTTTTGTTTACATTCTTTGGCTATTATGAAAAATGCTGCTATAACCATTTGTGTACAAGTTTTTTGTGTGGATGCATGTTTTTATATTTGTTGGCTATATACCTGGGGGTTGAAGCGTATATTTTTTATCCCTCTGTATTACTGCAGTACAATTCTAACTGGTCTCCCTACCTCTGGACTTGTCACCTCTTTAATTTGCCTTCTACCTTGCTATCCAAGTGATTTTTCTGATGTGGAGATTTAATCACATTGCATCTCTACTTCTGTGTCTTCAGTGGCTCCTCGTAGCTTTCAGGAATAAGTTCAACCTCAGCTTGACACACAGGCCATTTATGATCTGGCTCCTCCCTACCTTTTTTCCTGCCATAGTTTTCATTCTCATTAGCCTAATCTCAACTGATGTCATGCTTCTGCCATTGTCCAGAGGGGTTAATCACTCTCTTTGCATGGGAAATAACTACTTTTTCTTCAGAAATCAGCTCTGGTCCCATTTGTGGTAAACTTTTTATTATCCTTTGTTTGATTTAAGTGCCTCTTCTTTCTGTTCCTACGGTACCTGTACTGTAAGTGCGTACCTTTACCCTAACGCTTATCACCCTCTTCTCTTGACATTGATTCTTTTGTTTGTGTCCCCAGGTAGACTGCAAAACCCTGAGGGAAGGAGCCATGTTTACTTTGACTTTTTATCTTCAGTGCCTAATAAGCACAAAAAAAGTAGCTAGTGTCTATTGGGTTGTTTAATATATGTCAGGCGAGTATTCTAGCATTTTACATATATTATGTCATTTAGTCTTCATAACAACTCTTTGAAGAAGGTACTGTTATCATCTTCCCTTTAAAAATGAGGATGTCAAAGCACAGAGAGACTGGGTAATTTTCTAAAAGTTACACAAATAGTGAATGGTAGAGCTGGGATTCAATAGAGCTGGGACTTGAACCTGTGCACTCTGGTTCCAAAGCCTGTGCTCTGATTTATACTGCTATGCTGCTTCTGCCGTGAAGGCTGGCACATAGATATTTAATAAATATTGGTGGATGAGTACTCACTGTTTCTGCAAGTAGGGCTTTTACTTCAGAAATGGTAGTGTTGAGATTCCTGCCAATAGTATGTTGGTACTTCGGGTTTAAAGAAAGGAAGATAAGGGTTTGAGTCACAGTGGTCTGAATTCCTTTCTTACTCCCTGACTTCTGCTTCTTGATTCATCTCTTTTCCTACTTTTACCAAAGAGGATGATTTTGTGATATTTACATTAAGATTCTTGAACTTCATGTCTTGAATTATTATTTTCCACCCCAACCTTTTATTTTGATAACATTTAAATCTTCAGAAAAGTTTAAAGAATAGTACAGTGATCACCCATCCATATAACTTTTTGACTAGGTTTATCAATTGTGAACATTTTCCACATTTGTGTTCTCTCTCTTTCTCTACACACACACACATACACACACACACATTTATATTTTGCTGAAACATTTAAGGGTTACTTGCAGATATCGTGACACTTTACCGTAAATACTTCAGCGTTCATTTCCAAAGAATAAGACCATTTCTCCTACACAACCACAATACAGTTATCACGCTCAGAAACTTGAGTATTGACATAATATCATCTAATATACAGTCCATATTGTACATTTCCCTAGTTGTTATAGTAATGTCCTTTATAGCTTACTTTAAAAACTTTGAAATCTAAAATTCAATCAAGAATTACATTGCATTTCGTTGTCATGTCTCTTACCCTAAAACAGTTGCTTAGTCCTGTTTTAGGAAGAGAGGGGTGTCTTTCATGACACTGACATTTTGAGAGACTAGTTTTTTTGCAGAATATCCGTCAGTTTGAATTTATCTGTTTCCTCTGAGTAGCTTCAGGATAAATATTGTGGAGAGGATGTTTTGTCTTTCTTGGTGCTGAGCATCAGGAGGCCCATGATGTTAGTTTGTTCTGTTAATGGTGATGTTAAATCTTACATTTGGTTAAATTCTTGTCTGCCGGATTTATCCATTATATGGGTACCTTTTTCCTTTTGTAATATATAATTGATTAGAGTAATACTAATTATTTCCTTTTGTTATGTCTTGTACAGAAGTGCTCTCCATGTGGTTGTCACATATAGAAATGCCTCTTTTTTTTTTTTCTCCCCAAAGCCCCAGTTCATAGTTCTGTATCATAGTTGTACGTCTTTCATGGCTCTTCTGTGTGGGACACCTCCTCAGCATGGCTTGATAAGTGGTGTGTAGGTCTGCACCCGGGATCCGCACTGGCGAACCCCGGGCTGCCAAAGTGAAGCGTGCGAACTTAACCACTATGCCACCAGGCCAGCCCCAAGAAATGCCTCTTAAGCAACAAACTAAACTGGCTAACAGTGTTTAAAAATTGAGTATTATGTGCAAGGCAATGTGTACAAAATGGAGTTCAGAGTTCATTTAATTTGAGCTTCTTTGTAATGTGAACTTTTAAGTGCGGAGTTTAAATACAATTGCTTAAGAGCCTTGGGATGAAACTCGAGTTTTTTTTGGGTCATAGGAATTTTTGCTGATAACCTTTTCATAGTTGCACTTTAGTGGAGTGTTAACATTTTTCATAGTTTTCAAACAAGTTCTTTCCTGCTTTTTAAATCCCCTCTTCCAGTCTTCTTAGGTGTGCCTTAAAACAGTCCAGCTCTTAGTGAGGGCTCTGGAGTTGATCTGGGTTTGATCCCTGGCTCAACCACTTAATCAGTAGGTGATCTTGAAGAAGTTGTTGAACCTTTCTGTACCTGAGTATTCTCCTCTGTATTATAGGGAAAATAATAATACCCTCATAAGCTTGCTACAAGGATTAAATAAGCATTTGCCACTGTTTCTGGTCCCAGGTGTTCAGTAAATGCTATATATTCTTCTCAGTCTGATAAAACTTGTCATATATTACTCAGTGACTTTTTCCTTAAATCTCTACACTATACATGTATACATAAACATAAAACATACATATACATAAACATGTACCTGTAGACTTTGTTAAACGAAATAATCTTAGACATTTCTTCCATAATTTTCTCTGTCCCACCCTTGTTTGTGAAACTCGGGGGAAAGGTAGATTCACTTTTAACTTAGAATACATGTAGAATCCATATGTTAACCTTTTTTTTTCTTAAATGTCTACATTTGCTTCATATCACTTTGAAAATAACACTCAGGGACTGCCTTGTGCTAGGAAAAAGATGGTAAATATTCTTTCTACTTAGACCATATGATCCTTTTTTTAATTGAGGTAACATTGGTTTATAACATTTATATACATTTAAGGTGTACATCATTATATTTTGACTTCTGTATAGACTACATTGTGCTCACCACCAAAAAGTCTAGTTGCCGTCTGTCACCATACAAATATGTCTTTTTACCCCTTTTGCCCTCCTCCCACCCCCTTCTCCTCTTAGACCACTTGATCTTTTTTTTTTTTTTTTTTTGTGAGGAAGATCAGCCCTGAGCTAACATCCGTGCTAATCCTCCTCTTTTTGCTGAGGAAGACTGGCTCTGAGCTAACATCTATTGCCAATCCTCCTCCTTTTTTTTTCCCCAAAGCCCCAGTAGATAGTTGTATGTCATAGTTGCACATCCGTCTAGTTGCTGTATGTGGGACGTGGCCTCAGCATGGCCGGAGAAGCGGTGTGTCAGTGTGCGCCCGGGATCTGAACCCAGGCTGCCAGTAGCGGAGCACGTGCACTTAACTGCTAAGCCACCGGGCCGGCCCCCGGACCACTTGATCTTAATGCTACCTTGGAAATGGTTAAATTCAAGGCACTGATAGCCGCCTGACATCTCTGCCCTGAATCCGAGACCACCATTCATTACATGGCAATCAGTTGATCTAAGGAGAGTATCAGCTAAATTTTTCAGTAGTTCTCAGTGGGAGAGGTACCATAACTCCAGAGGGTATTTGGAAAAGTATGGGGGCATTTTTGGTTGTCACAGTGACTGTGGGGGAGAGAGGAGATGCACCACTGGCATTTAGTGGTCAGGGACCAAAACAAAGAATTACCCACTCAAGATGCCAATAGCATTGCTGTTGAGAGATGGAGCTAATTGAACCGAAAGGCTTGGTGAATTGGTAGATAATGTTTTATCTTAGTTATTAAAAAAAAATTATTAAAAAAAATTTATTGCTTAAGGCAGGAAGCTTTCTGAAAGAATCTTTCAGAGCTGTGGTATATAATCTATGAATTCTTCAGGAATTAGGCCATATTTTTAGGGAGAGTTAGGTATTTTCCTGAAAATTCTGAAAGCGTTGCCATTATGAATGTGCGTTGGTGGTGTTAATCCCTAAAATTAGGAGTAGTTGGGTTAGAGTGGTTTAGTGTTTAAAGAAAACTGGCATTATATTTCTTTAGTAATCTGTATATCTCCAAGGTTGGTAGAAATAACCTAATTTGTCCCTGGCATCCCAACGATGCTTGAATATTGCTTGTACTGTTCTTTCTTTTTCTCTTTTTCTTTTTTAAAGACCAAATGATGTATTTTTTTTGCAGATCGATAAGATTATATTAGGTATGTAATTAAACTTGTTGTAGCTTGTTTCACTTGAGCCTGATGTAGGACTTTGACAAAGATTGTAGAGAAGATGAGTGTTTTCAACTTCCTAGGGCAATGTTTCTCAAACTTTTTTGGCTGTGACTCATAATTGGAGACGTATTTTGTATTAGGACCCAGTTATACACAGAAGTATATAGATATCTGAAACAAAAGTTTCATGAAATAATACCCTTTCTACGTGTGGTACAGTTTGATAGTTTGTATTTTATTTAATTGCAAAATGTTGACCTTGGTTTATTAAATTATTTATGTGACCAGTGTATTACAAATTGCAATTTGAAAAATACTGCTTTAGGATATTTGTTCATGATAGTCTAACCCAAGCTTTAAAATATGTCCCAATTCTGACTATTTCTTTTCTTTTTTAAAAATTTATTTATTATGGTAAGAACACTAATGTTATCTGTATGCATCATGTTGTACAGCAGATCTCTAGAACTTATTCATCTTGCATAACTGAAATTTTATACTCATTGTTTAGCAACTTCTTTAACCTTCCCCCTAGTCCCTGGCAACCACTATTCTATTCTTTTCTTCTATGAGTTTGACAATTTTAAATACTGTGTATAAGTGGAATCATGTGGTATTTGTCCTGTGACTGGCTTAGCATAATGTCCTCAAAGTTTGTCTATGTTGTTGCATATTGCAGGATTCCTTCTTTTTTAAGGCTGAGTAATATTCCAGTGTATGTATATACCACATTTTTTTAAAACCGTTAATCCATTAGGTTGTTTCCACATCTTGGCTATTGTGAATAGTGCTGCCTTGAACATGGTAATGCTTATATTTCTTCAAAATCCTGATTTCAATTATTTTGGGAGAATACCCAGAAGTGGAATTGCTGGATCATATGGTAGTTCTATTTTTTTTTTTTTTTGAGGAACCTGCATGCTGTTTTCCATAATGGCTGTACTGTTTTGCATTCCCACCAACAGTGTACATGGGTTCCAGTTTCTCCACACTCTTGCCAACACTTCTTGTCTTTGTTTTTTTGGTAATATCGATCCTAAGAGGTTTGAGGTGATAGTTCATTGTGGTTTTGTTTTTCATTTCCGTGATGATTAGTGACACTGAGCATTTTTTCATGTACCTGTTGGCCATTTGTGTGACTTCTTTGGAGAAATGTCTATTCAAGTCCTTGTCCATTTTTAAATTGGGTTTTTAGTTTTTTTGCTGTTGAGTCATAGGAGTTCCTTATATATATTAGAATTAACTCTTTATCAGATACATGGTTTGCAGATATTTTTCTCTCATTCTGTAGGTTGCTTTTTTCCTCTATTGATTGTTTCCTTTGCTGTGCAGAAGCTTTTTTGTTTGGTGTAGTCCCGTTTGTCTGTTTTTGCTTTTGTTGCCTGTGCTTTTGGTGTCATATCCATGAAATCATTGTAAGACTAATGTCATGAAGCTTTTCCCCTATGTTTTTTTCTAGGAATTTTACAGTTTTAGGTCTTACATTTAAGTCCTTAATCCATTTTAATATGATTTTAGTGTATGGTGTAAGGGTCCAGTTTCATTTTTTTGCGTGTGGATATCCAGTTTTCCCAGCACCATTTGTTGAAGAGACTATCCTTTCATCATTGCATATTCTTGGCACCTTGTTGAAGGTCAGTTGACCGTATGGTTTATGACCAGTGGATTTATATCCAAGCTCTCTGTTCTGTTCTATTGATCGATATGTCTGTCTTTTTTTTTTTTTTTTTTTTTTTTTTTGGTGAGAAAGATTAGCCCTGAGCTAACATCTGTTGCCAATCCTCCTCTTTTTGCTGAGGAAGATTGGCCCTGGGCTAACATCTGAGCCCATCTTCCTCTACTTTATATGTGGGATGCCTGCCACAGCATGGCTTGATAACTGTGCGTCAGTCTGCACCTGGGATCCAAACCTGTGAACCCCAGGCCACTGAAGCACAGCGCGCGAACTTAACCACTGTGCCACCAGGTCGGCCCCTATATGTCTGTCTTTAGACCAGTACCATACTGTTTTAAGTACCATAGCTTTGTAATATATTTTGAAATCGGGAAGTGTGATGCCTCCAGCTTTCTTCTTCTTTTTCAAGATTGTTTTGGTTATTTGGGGTCTTTTGTGGTTTCATATGAATTTTAGAATTGTGTTTTCTATTTCTGTAAACAAATACCATTGGGATTTTGATAAGGATTGTATTGAATCTGTGATTGCTTTGGGTAGTATGGATATTTTAACAGTAAGTCTTCCAATCCGTGAACACGGGATATCTTTCCATTTGTTCGTGTCTTTAATTTCTTTCGTTAATGTTTTATAGTTTTTAAGTTGTTCAGTTCTTTGTTGAATTTATTCCTTAGTATTTTATTCTTTCTGATGCTATTGTAAGTGGGATTATTTTCCTAATTTCCTTTTTAGATAGTCCATTCATTAGTGTATATTGATTTTGTATCCTACAACTTTACTGAATTTGTTTATTCTAATAGTTTTTTTTGTGGAGTCTTTAGGGTTTTTTCTTTGTGTAACACAGGGACAATTTTATTTCTTCCTTTTTGATTTGGATGCCTTTTATTTTTTTTCCTTGCGTAATTGCTCTGGCTAGGACTTCCAGTAGTACTGTGTTAAATAGAAGTGGTGAAAGTGGGCATCCTTGCCTTGTTCTTGATCTTAGTGGAAAAGCTTCAGTTTTTCACCATTGAGTATGATGTTAGCTATGGGCTTTTTGTGTATGGCTTTTATTATCTTGAGGTCATTTCATTTTATTCTTGGTTTGTTGAGAGTTTTTATCGTGAAAGAGTTGTATTTTATCAAATGCTTTCTCTACATCTTTTGAGGTGATCACGTGATTTTTATCCTTCATTCTGTTAATGCAGCGTATCATGTTAATTGGTTTGCATATATTGAACCATCCTTGCATCCTTGGGATAACCAAGTCAGGCTCTTTCTGACTATCTGCTCTACTACTGCCCTTGGCTAAGCTACCTTCATCTTGTCTTAGATTTCTCCAATAGCCTCCTAATTTCACTCCCTGTTTCCGCTCCTGCTCTGGCCCCACTCAGCTCTTTTCTCCTTTCTGCTGTCTGAATGATGATTTAAAAATGTTATTCTGGTCATAATATCCCACTGACAATTGCTTTTTATAAGTCTAGCCTATGTGATTTTTAAAAAGCTTACACAATATTTAATAAAAATGTAAAAATTCAAAGTTAAAGTAGTAATTGTGGACCTCAGGTATCTAGAACAAGTTATACCATGAAGTCCTCTTGCTCAGTAGCCTTGAGGCCTAAACAGAGTCTTCTCATCCCTGTTTCCTTGTTTGCTGTCCTCATAACCCTGCTATAATCACTTTAATTCCACTGCATCACCTGGCTCATTTTATTGATCTACTGTTCCTTTCAGATTGGCAGAAATGCTAGCTGCTCTGGATTTTGTTGTAACGTTTTTTTTTTTGGTAAGCCAGTGTGAGGAGAGAGCTGGCATTTTAAAAGACAGGATAGTGTGCTGAACCAAACAGCTCAGAATCCTCCACACCTATTTCATTATTTGTTTATAGAAAAGGAATATGATAGTGTGGAAATACTGAGTTGGGAGTCAGGAGGCCAGGGTTGTCCTCCTGGCTTTGCCACTAATTCGTTTGATGACACTGAGCAAGTTGCTTATAACCCTTCTGAGCTTTAGTTTCTTCATCATCTGAAATCATTGGTTACTCTAGGTTTCTTCAAACCCTAAAATTCAGCAATTCTACCATCTTTTTTGGTAAGGTTTTAAGACGGAGGAAGAGTCTATTTCTGTACTTGGCCATCCTGATTTTCTCCCATCGTTTGTAATCTGAATGTCTAGAAGAAGGAAAATAAATTTTAATCTGTCACACTCGATTCTTGTGATGGAATAATTCCAGAATTGTGATTATAAAATAGCCTGGACATATAAAGTACTAAGCATATGAGAAATAATTATATATACCACAATGGGGGTGAAAAATGTAGATATGTAGTCCCTTCCTGTGCACTTGCTGTGAACTGCTCTGTGGTCACGATTATATGATCCACCTAGAGAACCTTTTGAGCTCTGCTCCACTATGCATGCTTTCCTTGAGTTGCAAGGCTAATTTCTTGCAGCCTGGCTTTGTATTATGTTTTGTGCCTTCAGTGTGCGTAAGTCAGCCAGAGGTAAAGCTGGGGAATTCATTGCTTTGAGGGTTAGAAACCCTCCGCTTTCATCCCGAAGCACTATTGCAGGAGAATTTAGCACCAGAAAAGATAACATTACCAGAAGAGGGAGGTGACGAAGGACGAGTACAAAGACATCCTTCGCAAGGCTGTGCAGAAGATCTGCCACAGCAAGAGCGGGGAGATCAACCCCGTGAAGGTGGGCAACCTGGTCAGAGCCTACGTGGACAGGTACAGGCACATGCGCAGGCACCGGAGGCCCGAGGCCGCGGAGCCGCCTGCCCAGCCGCCTGAGCGCTGAGGCCACCCGGACTGGGGGCTGGTGCCCGGGATGGTGGTGGTGGTGCTTACCCAGATCCCTAAGTGGTTCTGTTGGGAGTGGCAGAACCAGAAAACTGGGGACACCCAGCACTCCCGTTTTCAGGGTTCCTGTGATCACATGTTGCCTGCGTACCTGTCTTGCTCACAGTTTAAAACTGGACTTTTTTATATGTAAATTATAGATAAACACAGTTTCAAAAAAAAAAGGAGTTATGACTGTGCTGTTTGTGAGCTGGGCCCCTGGTGTCACATAGGGAGCTATGGTTTCCTTATTATGCATTTTGTTTTTCACTGAGCATTGTAGCCCTTTCTCTGAGGTGCCAATGAGCTGTCTGTCCTGTGACAATATTTGCTTTCAAGTTATGGGGAGGATTGGTGGACATCTGTGCAAGTCCTGTGAAAACAGCCAAAACAAAGTTCTGGTGTTTTAATCAGATAGAGTTGTTTGGTGGCACTCAGACTCTTCAGGCTCTTGCACAGCCCTATTTGTTAGAGGCTTTTTACTTCATTTGGTAAAAGAGATAGAACATGTGCCCTAAAATCTGTTAGCTGTTTCAGTCCAATGAGGCACTTAGCATTGCAGTCCCTAACTCAGGGCCCCGTGTTCAGCTCACCCCTATACACTTGTGGCCAGATTGCCATCAGCCTTTTTTCAAACAGAAAGAACAGTGATGTGATGCTGTTCTATACTGTCTGTATAACATAGTGAACTGAGTGTTGAGCAAGTATAGTTGTAATCTCAAAGGAGCTAATAGTATTCATACGTTGTTAGGTAGGTTTACCCTGATTTGTGAACAAATTGTGCCTTTTCCCAAGGGGGTCAAAGTTAGACTGCCTTCCATGGTAGAAGAGGGTGTGTGTGTGTGTGTGTGTGTGTGTGTGTGTGTGTGTGTAAGAGTTAAAAACTTTATTCTGTGGCTGAATTGAAGGAAGTGACCTAGGGAAGTTTCTTAGACTATGAATAAGAATAAATTGATGGGGGCCAGCCCGGTGGCGCAAGCTGTTAAGTGCGTGCGCTCCGCTGCGGCGGCCCGGGGTTCGCCGGTTCGGATCCCGGGCGTGCACTGACACACTGCTTGGCAAGCCATGCTGTGGCGGTGTCCCATATAAAGTGGAGAAAGATGGGCACAGATGTTAGCCCAGGGCCAGTCTTCCTCAGCAAAACAAACAAACAAACAAACAAACAAACAAAAAAACAGGAGGATTGGCAGATGTTAGCACAGGGCTGATCTCCTCACACAAAAAAAGAATAAATTGATGAATTTTTTTTACAGAAAGTAGATTAATGGTTGCTGGGGGCTGGAAGAGGAGAGAATAGAGAATGACTACTAATGGGTATGGAGTTTCTTTTTAAGGTGATGAAAATGTTCTGGAATTAGATAGTAGTGATGGTCGTACAACTTCGTGAATATACTAAAACCCACTGAATTGTACACTCTATAAAGGTGAATTTTATGATATGTGAATTATATCCTAATAAAACCGTTATTTAAAAAAAAGGACCAAATTATCTGTGGGTAAGATTCCTACCTTTTTTTCTGAGTAGAGCTGTATGAAATTCTGACACATGGGATGCCTTTATTAAGGATACCCTATATCATCGTTTTCCTAAAGTCTTATGCCAACTTGAAAATCATAATTTAAAGAAAAATTTTTTGTTTTGTTCAAAGATTGATTGCGAAGTTTAGAATTCTGTAGTATAAGACTATGGGTGAACACAAGAAAGGAATGAGTTGCATATTTCATTTTTATAATGATCTAGAAATAGAAATATTACAGAAGAGAAAGCTCATTTGTCTAAGAAAACTATAAAAATCGACTCATTCTCAAATAATGAGATACCGTTTCACACACTTCAGTTGTGCAAACATTATATAGTCTAATACTACCAATTGTTAACAAGGCTGTAGGGAAGAGAAACCCTAATACACTGTTGAAGGATGTGTAATTTTTGGCAAGATTTTGTAAAGTTGAAGATGAATATATCCTATGAACCAGCAGTTGAAGGTATATATATATACCCTACAGAGTGAGCCTTGTATTTATGCAAAAGGGAACATGTACAAGCATTTTTATTTCAGTTATATTTGTAATAGGAAAAATTGGAAACTATCCAATATTAGAGGAATGGATAAGCAAGCAGTAGTATATTAATGCAATTTATTACTATAATACAGAATGGACAAACCAGGTCTATGTGTGTCTATGTAGATAAATCCAAGAAACATTATGTTGAGAAAAAAAGCAAGTTACAAAAAGTTACATGTGATACCACTTATGATTGTTAAAAACAAAATAAAACAATACTGTGTTATCCATGGATCCATATATATGTTGCAAAATTATTTTTAAAAACATAGATTAGAAGATATATTTTAGCAGGATTTTTGCTTGTGAGGGGGAGGGAAGACGGTGGAATGAACAGGGAAACCAACTTACGTGCAGTGTTTGATTTCGTAAAAAATCTGAAGCAAATATGATGGTATGTTAGACTTGTTATATTTGGGTTTGTTATATTATCATTTCACTTTTCTGTATTTTAAATTCTTTTGTTAACTAAAAAGAAAAAATTTAAAAAGTGAAAAAATCATGACATCGGTTTAAAAAAATCAATCAGCTTACACATTTTTCCTTAGATGTTTTCATATTTACTGTCATAGGAATGATTCATCCTGGGGTCAGCCTGGTTAAGTTAGCATGCTTTGCTTCTGCGGCCCTGGGGTCGCAGGTTCGGATCCCAGGCACGGATCTGCGCACCGCTCATCAAGTCAAGCCATGCTGTGACAGCGTCCCACATACAAAATGGAGGAAGATTGGCACAGATGTTAGCTCAGCAACAATCTTCCTCAAGCAAAAAAGAGGAAGATTGGCAACAGATGTTAGCTCAGGGCCGATCTTCCTCACCAAAAAAAAGGAATGATTCATCCTAATGGTCATGAACATTAGTTTTGTTTTTTTTTTTTTTTGTGAGGAAGATCAGCCCTGAGCTAACATCTGTGCTAATCCTCCTCTGTTTTGCTGAGGAAGACGAGCTCTGAGCTAACATCTATTGCCAATCCTCCCCCCAGCCAAAGCCCCAGTAGGTAGTTGTACGTCGTAGTTGCACATCCTTCCAGTTGCTGCATGTGGGACACGGCCTCAGCATGCCAGAGAAGCGGTGCGTCGCTGCGCGCCTGGGATCGAACCCAGGCCACCAGTAGTGGAGCGCGCGCACTTAACCGCTAAGCCGCGGGGCCAGCCCGAACATTAGTTTTTGATGAAGTGCAATGTAAGTGCTAAGGGTTATATCATATTTTTATGTTAAAGTCCTCACATCCATATTTTGATATTTTTTCCTTGATTGAAAAAATGCTTGATTAACACAATAATATTATACAATAACACATTAGTTATTGGCATGATTGAGTTCTTATTAAAAGTGCATGGGTTTTTATGTTTTATAGTTAGGACTTAGCTTTTCCTCTGTGAGGGCACCTGTGTCTTTTAGTGGTGATGGGAGAATGCTGCCTAGGAAGGGTCTCAGTGCTCCCGTCAGATGTTCTTTCACGTACTTGGAGTCTCAGGAAGGCTGTCAACTAGTATGATATTGGCAGGCACTTACAACGTTGTTTGGTGACTTAAAAGTTTAGTGTTGGGGCCGGCCCCGTGGCGTAGCGGTTAAGTGCGTGCGCTCTGCTACTGGCGGCCAGGATTTGGATCCCGGGCGTGCACCGACGCACCGCTTGTCTGGCCATGCTGAGGCCGCGTCCCACATACGGCAACTAGAAGGATGTGCAACTATGACATACAATTATCTACTGGGGCTTTGGGGAGGAAAAGGGAAAAAAAGGGAGGAGGATTGGCAATAGGTGTTAGCTTAGGGCCGATCTTCCTCAGCAAAAAGAGGAGGATTGGGATGGATGTTAGCTCAGGGCAGATCTTCCTCACAAAAAAAAAAAAAGTTTATTGTTAGTATTATTTTTAATAAATATCTACTGTTTATGATAAAAAAAAAAAAGTGTATTTACCAGATGGAAGTGTGCTTTTGAAGAGCTGCTTGGAGTAGAACTTTTTAGAACTGAATAATGGTGTGAGGGATAGATGATGATAACTATTTTAGCTACTTATCTTAAATCTTAGAGAAATAGCACAAAATATGCATGCCTTTACAAGGCTTGCAAATTCTTTAGTATTTGTCTTGCACGTAGCAGATTTGGCTCTGGATATTCTCCCTAATAATATCAGTTTCCTTTCTGTCATTCTCAGAGGAAAGGATGTTACTAGGATCTCTTCTGTTTAGTATAGAGAATGTTCCTTTCCTAGTTTCATTTTTTTCCAAGAAATGATTGAGTTTTTATATTTTATATTGAGTTTTCAGGTTAGACTTTTCCCTAGAGCAGTGGTTTTTTTTTTTAAATTAAGGTATAATTGGCATATAACATTATATTAGTTTCAGGTGTACAACATAATGATTTGATGTTTGTATATATTGCAAAACGATCACCACTGTAAGTTTAGTTAACATCTGTCACCATATGTAGTTACAAATTTTTTTTTGTGGTAAGAACTTTTAAAAAGATTTACTCTCTTAGTAACTTTCAAATATGCAGTACAGTATTATTAACTGTAGTCACCATGCTGTACATTACATCCCCATGACTTATTTATTTTATAACTGGAAGTTTGTACCTTTTGACCCCCTTTACTTATCCCCCCTCTGCCTCTGGCAAACCAATCTGTTCTCTGTATTTATGAGCTCTTTTTTTTTGTTGTTTTAGATTCCACATGTAAGTGAGATCATACTGTATTTGTCTTTCTCTGTCTCACTTATTTCATTTAGCATAATGCCCTCAGGGTCCATCCATGTTGTTGCAAATGGCAAGATTTTCTTCCTTTTTTTTTTTTTTTTTTTTTACGGCTGAATACTATTCCATTGTGTATATATACCACATTTTCTTTATCCATTCATCCGTCGATGGACACTTAGGTGTTTCCATGTCTTGGCTATTGTAAATAATGCTACAATGAGCATGAGGTGCATGTATGTTTTCGAGTGAGTGTTTTTGTTGTCTTTGGATAAATACCCAGAGATAGAATTGCTAGATCATATGGTTATTCTATTTTTAAGTTTTGTTGTTGTTGTTGAGGAAGATTCTCTCTGAGCTAACGTCTGTGCTGGTCTTCCTCTATTTTGTATGTAGGTCGCCGTGACAGTGTGGCGTGATGAGTGGTGTAGGTCCACTCCTGGGATCCAAACCTGCGAACCCGGGCTGCTGAAGTGGAGTGTGCCGGTCTTAACCACTGTGCCGCGGGGCTGGCCCCTGTTTTTAATTTTTTGAGGAACCTCGACTGTTTTCCATAGTGGCTGCCCCAGTTTACATTACACGAACAGTGCACAAGGGTTCACTTTTCTGCACATCCTTGCCAACACTTGTTATTTCTTGTCTTTTTGATAATGTGAGGTGTGAGGTGATATCTCATTGTGGTTTTTGATTTGCAATTCTCTGATGATTAGTGATATTGAGCACTTTTTCATGTACCTATTGGCCATCTGTATGTCTTCTTTGGGAAAATGTCTATTCAGAGCCTCTGTCCACTTTTTAATTGGATTGTTTGTTTTTTTGCTGTTGAGTTGAATGAGTTCTTTATATATTTTGGATATTAACCCCTTATCAGATACAGGTTTCCCCTGCTGTTTGAAAGTAAAGTGTTCCTATGAAACTTTTCATAAGCCAAAATGGCGTAAAGTGAAGAAGCCATTACCGTTAATTTATATGGGAAAATTTTTTGAGTGTTCCCAGACCCAGAAAATAACATACCAACTCATACCAAATAACACAAAAAACCTGAAATAAATTAACATGTAGTAAAAGCAGGAATGATATGATATATAGCCTATATAAAGTAGAAATAATGTATGTACAGTGTAGTTTCACTTAACAGAATCAGGAAGACAGCGAGCACACTGGAAGGCTTAGAGATGGTGGTGGTGATGATGGTGTGTTAGGCTGAGTTATTGGAGGTTGGGGTGGTGGGAGATACAGGAGACTAGGGTGTAGGAGAGAGAGGAAGAGAGTCGTCTCTTAACATCTCATCTGAATCCATCAAGGCAGGCAGGTCACTAACGTCTACACCTTCCTCTATGTCTCTTGCCTCAGTGTCGAAGGTCGAGGTTAGTTGTCTGATGTGGCTGATGTGGAAGGCTTGAAATACGACAGTATGCTCGACTGCTTAGCCTCTGTAACAACTTGCTGCAGAACAAATGCTGAACACTGTTTTCATAAAAGCGATCCTCTTTGGATTTATTTCAGTTAGCGAAAACAGGTACTAACATAGGTCTTTGATAAAAGCCGAAGTGATATAAAGTGAACTTTTGTATAGTGGGAGAAACTTGTATATGATTTGCAATTATTTTCTCCTGTTCAATAGGTTGGTTGCCTTTTCATTTTGTTGGTAGTTTGCTTTGCTTTGCAGAAGCTTTTTAGTTTTATTAAGTCCCACTAGTTTATTTTTTGTTGTTGTTGACTTCAGTTTTGGCGTCAAATCCAAAAAATCATCTCTAAGACTGATGTCAAGGAGATTTTTTTTTTTTTTATTGATGTTTTAATGGTTTCTAACATTGTGAAATTTTGGGTTGTACATTTTTGTTTGTCCATCACCATATATATGACTCCCTTCACCCCTTGTGCCCACCCCCCCCCCCCCCCCCCCCCCCCCCCCCCCCACCCCCACTGCCCTGGTAACCACAGTCCAGTTTTCTCTGTCCATGTGTTGGTTTATATTCCACATATGAGTGAGATCATACAGTGTTTGTCTTTCTCTTTCTGGCTTATTTCACTTAACATAATACGCTCCAGGCCCATCCATGTTGTTGCAAATGGGACGATTTTGTCTTTTTTTATGGCTGAGTAGTATATATACCACATTTTCTTAATCCAGTCGTCAGTCGAGGGACACTTAGGTTGCTTCCACTTCTTGGCTATGGTGAATAATGCTGCAATGAACATAGGGGTGCATAAGCCTCTTTGGATTGTTGATTTCAGGTGCGTTGGATAGATTCCCAGTAGTGGGATGGCTGGATCATAGGGCATCTCTATTTTTAATTCTTTGAGGAATCTCCATACCGTTTTCCATAGAGGCTGCACCAATTTGCATTCCCACCAGCTGTGTATGAGGGTTCCTGTTTCTCCACATCCTCTCCAACATTTGTTGTTTTTTGTCTTGGTGATTATAGCCATTCTAACAGGCATGAGGTGGTATCTTAGTGTTGTTTTGATTTGCATTTCCGTGATGATTAGTGATGTTGAGCATCTTTTCATGTGCCTATTGGCCATCTGTATATCTTCCTTGGAGAAGTGTCTGTTCATTTCCTCTGCCCGTTTTTTGATCGGGTTGTTTGTTTTTTTGTTGTTCAATTGTGTGAGTTCTTTATATATTATGGAGATCAACCCCTTGTCAGATGTATGTTTTGCAAATATTCTCTCCCAGCTGGTTGGTTGGTTGTTCATCTTGATTCTGGTTTCATTTGTCTTATAAAAGCTCTTTAGTCTGATAAAGTCCCACTTGTTTATTTTTCTTTAGTTTCCCTAATCTGGGTAGGCATGTCATCCGAAAAGATTCCTTTAAAACCAGTGTCAAATAGTGTGTTGCCTATATTTTCTTCTATGAGTTTTATAGTTTCAGGTCTCACCTTCAGGTCTTTGATCCATTTTGAGTTAATTTTTGTGAATGGCGATAGCACATGGTCCACTTTCATTCTTTTGCATGTGGCTGTCCAGTTTTCCCAACACCATTTATTGAAGAGACTTTCCTTTCTCCATTGCATGTTCTTAGCACCTTTGTTGAAAATTAGCTGTCCGTATATGTGTGGTTTTATTTCTGGGCTTTCAATTCTGTTCCATTGATCTGTGTGTCTGTTTTTGTACCAGTACCATGCTGTTTTGGTTACTATTGCTTTGTAGTATGTTTTGAAGTCAGGGATTGTGATGCCTCCTGCTTTGTTCTTTTTCTTTAGGATTTCTTTAGCTATTCGGGGTCTTTTGTTGCCCCATATAAATTTTAGTATTCTTTTTTCTATTTCTGTGAAGAATGTCATTGGGATTCTGATTGGGATTGCCTGTGTTTTTTTCTAGGAGTTTTATGGTTTCTGGTCTTATATTTAAGTCTTTAATCTATTTTGAGTTAATTTTTATGTATGGTGTAAGATAGTTGTCCAGTTTCATTCTTTTGCGTGTGGCTGTCCAGTTTTCCCAACACCATTTATTGAAAAGACTGTCCTTTCGCCATTGTATATTCTTGGCTCTTTTAGAGCAGTGTTTTTTGAGCTGAGGTAGGTGGGTGGGGGTGAGTAGTGCTGTTGAAAAGATCATGAACTCTGAGGAGTTTTTCAGGGCCGAATTTAAAGAGATCAGATTTAGATTGAACAGGGATGGTTTTCTCTGTCTCTGCTCTTTTCTTTTCTGTCTAGCTTTTGAAGGCAGGTCAGAGATGGGTGGTACCCTGGAGTTGTTTAGAAGTGTTTAGATAAACATGCCAGGTTTGGGGCCAAGGTGATGTTTTATTTATGTATTTATTTTGCTGCATTTGCTCATTATCAACGAAAATGGTTAACGTCTGCCATGTAAACAGCATTCTTTAAAGATGTTTTCTCCCCCTCTCCAAAATGAGGTCCTTCAAGTTGGAAACACACTCAGGTC
Source organism: Ceratotherium simum simum (assembly GCF_057802395.1). Taxonomy (NCBI): domain Eukaryota; kingdom Metazoa; phylum Chordata; class Mammalia; order Perissodactyla; family Rhinocerotidae; genus Ceratotherium; species Ceratotherium simum. The sequence goes on from NC_141924.1 coordinate 9,914,523, forward strand.
AGGAATGTTTGGGCTTCTCAGCTGTAGCCTTCTGTCCTCATTAATGATCTTAATGGTGACAGAAAACAAACTACTTTAGTTAAACTACTTTAGTTAAATATTGGAGTTTTTTCCCAGTAGATGTTTTTGTATTTTAAAGATATACTTAGCACATTGAAGTTAGGGATCTGGTGGTGTGCAAAGAAAATTTGTGTAATCTCCCTAAACCCCATTTTTGGAATAATTTGAAGTTTAAGCCAAAGTCTGACTTGGAAACACAGTTTCTTTTCTTAAAGGGGTAATCTAAGGAGTACCAGGTTTATACCATGATTTAGATTCTCTTGGATTGTCCCAGTGAGAGGTGGAGAAAGTAAGTTTATAGTGTAAATGGAAAACTTTTATACCGTAAAAGGTTTATCAGCATTCATCCAAAAGTTACTGAGATCAGTAACTTATCAAAGAGCACCTTGTTTGTTTGTTTTTAAAAATTACATATATACGTGTTGCTAGGATGCTATATAAGAAGGCTACAAAAGAGTATCATATATTTAAATTAGAAAAAAATTGCTTAAAAATAATATTTGTTGAGTTCTTACTCTGTGTCAGCTTGTTATAAGTGCTTTATCATGTATTATCTCATTTACTCCTCACAGTAACTGTGCGAGTTATTATTATCCCTGTGAGGATTACTGATTAGCCTAAGGTCACACAGCCTAGTAAGTGGTAGTGTAGGCAGGTAAAATCAGACTCTTTGACTAAAATACTTATGCTCTTCATCACCATATTGGCTTAATAAAGTCACCATAGAGTGTTTATATCACCTGAATTTCAAATAGTTGAGCTATAAAGATATACAGGCCATAAAAATGTTTTTGAGTCAGAGGTATGGGCCAATGCCTAGCATTTAACATACCATTTCACTTTTTTCCTACTACTTATCTGGAAAGCAAATAATTTTTTAAAAGTTGGACTAATTTTAAAGAAGAATATTTTTTCAGTTTAAAATTTACCCTAAGGTGAATATAATATTTTTGTGAAAAATATTTGAACATATCTGAATATTTTGTATCTAAATGTAGCATTTAAATTTCATCTTAGAACTTTGACTTATATAAATCTGTATGAGGTAGCTAATTAAATTACACCAATATTTATTGAGCAATTGAGCATCTTCTATGTGCAAGGCATTGTACTAGCTGGTTGGGAACAAAATGGAGAAGGGAGCTAACATTTGTTGAACACCTGTTATATTCCAGATGGTTTTGGATTACTGTAATTCTTCATCTCATTAATCCATACAGTAACTTTGTTAGGTAGGTGTTATCTTCATTACATAGCACAGGAAACTGAGGCATAGAGAATTTAAGTTCTTAGAACCTAAATGGCACCTCTAGAATTTGAACCTAAGTCTGTCTGACAAGAAAGCCTGTGCTCCTTTTCTGACTCACTATGCTGCCTTGTGTATAAATATAAGATGTGTTCCCTGTTTCTAGGAGTTTATGGTCTAGTCCAGGGGTTCGCAAAGTGGACTCTGCAGATGAACTGCTGGGGGTCCCTGATTCACTTTCAGGGAGTTACAAGTTCAAAACTGTTTTTATAGTAATACTAAGATGTTATCGCTCATTTCACTATGCACTGATGATGCAAAAGCAATGGTGGGTAAGTCTGCTGGCACCTTAGCATGAATTGAAGGAGTGGCACCAAACTGTACTCAGAGTCACTGTATGTTTTTACCACCATATACTTACAGAGAAAGAAAGAAAGTAGTTTCACTTACAAATGTCCTTGATGGCAGCAGTAAAAAATTTTATTTTATTAAATTTGGACCCTCAAGTGTACAGCTTTTTTGAAAAATTGGAATATAAATCACACATAAAATTCACCTTTTAAAAGTGCACGATTCAGTAGTTTTTAGTATATTCACAAGGTTGTACAACTGTCCCCACTATCCAATTCCAGAATATTTTGAGCAGGCCCCAAAATACCCCATACCTATTGGTGGTTACTCCCCATTCTCCCTGCTGACCCCCAGCACCAGGCAACCACTAATCTGCTTTCTGTCTCTATTGATTTTCCTATTCTGTATTATTCCATATAAATGAGTTTTAGTAGGTTCTCTTGAATAAATACTTCTTTCTTTGTTATATACCTTTAGGACTATTTCTAGAGACTTAAAAAATTTTTTTTTAGTTTCACCATATAAATGGAATAGTGCAATATGCTGCCCTTTTGTATCTGGCTTCTTTCTAAATTTTATTTATTTATTTATTTTTTCCCCCAAAGCCCCAGTAGATAGTTGTATGTCATAGCTGCACATCCTTCTAGTTGCTGTATGTGGGACACGGCCTCAGCATGGCCCAACAAGCGGTGCGTCGGTGCGCACCCGGGATCTGAACCCGGGCCGCCAGCAGCGGAGCGCACGCACTTAACCGCTAAGCCATGGGGCTGGCCCTCTGGCTTCTTTCATTTAGCGTGTTTTCAAGGTTCATCCATGTCGTAGCAGCTACTTCATTCCTTTTTTCAAAAAAACCAGCTTTTTGAGATATAATTCAAATACCATACAGGTCACCCATTTAAAGTGTACACTTTAATAGTTTTTAGTAATTCACAGATATGTGCAACCATTACCACAGTTGATTTTAGAACATTTTCATTACCTCAAAAGAAACTTGCACCATTTAGTTATCACTGTCTCCCAATCTCTCTCCCCCCGCCCTTTTCCAAATAAAGAACCACTAATTTACTTTCTGTCTCTATAGATGTCACTATTCTGGACTTGCATATGAATGGGATCATATAATATGATTTCATAATATGATTTCTAATTTCTCCGCATCCTTGCCAATACTTGTTATAATCTGACTTTTTGCTTCTAGCTGTTCTAGTGGGTGTGACGTGGTATCCAGTTGTGGTTTTATTTCATATTCCTTAATGATTAATGATGTTGAGCATTTTTTTATGTGCTTATTGGCTGTTGGTATACCTTCTTTGGAGAAAGGTATGTTCAAATCCTTTGCCCATTTTTAAATTGGGTTATTTATATTTTTATTGTTGAAGTAAGATTTTTTATATATTCTGGATGTTAATACCTTATTAGATATATACTTTGTAAATATTTTCTCTATTCTTGTAGGTTTTCATTTTCACTTCTTGATAGTGTCATTTGGTGCACAAAATTTTTAAATTTTCATGGTCCAGTTTATCTGATTTTTTCTCTGGTTGTGTTTTATGTATCATATCTAAGAAACTGTTGTCTAATTGAGGGTCTCATTGAAGGTAAACGAAGATTTACACCTGTGTTTTCTTGTAAGACTTTTATTTTTTAATTCTTCGATTTAGATCTTTGATTCATTTTGAGTTAATCTTTATGTATGGTGTGAGGTAGGGGTCCAACTTCATTCTTTTCTTGTGGATATCCAGTTGTCCCAGCACCATTTGTTGAAAAGATGGTTCTTTACCCCATTGAATTGTCTTGGCATTAATTGTTCATCAGTCTGATCCGATTAAATTTGGGCTAGGGTAATTTTTTAGGCCAGTCTTTGCAGTTTGTTCTGACCCCAGAAGAGGCTCTTCTTAGCTGACTCTTCCTGGTTCTTAGTAGTGAGCTACTTGCCTATGGTTTAGCTTGTTGCTCTTGATTGAGGGAGGAACTGTTTTTCGAGAACAGCCTTAGGCCTGAATTTCCCTACAGTCTGTCTCAAAGTCATTTCCTCTGGAGCTTTCTTTTCTTGTGGACTACCTCTCTTCCCCGACAAAATCTGTGAGTGATTATTCAGGACGTTGGCCAGGGTGGTAGCTTTTGGTCTTCTTGGCTTGTCTCTGTTGGCATGGAATCTTTATCCTGTGAGCTGGGGAGAATATGATTAGGGCCTCAGTATTCTTGGACTGCTGCACCTTGGATAGAGGCTCTGCCCTATGGATGGGGGCCGAGTGGAGGAAGAGAGCCTGTGATCTCCTGATTCTACTCACCAGGAATTTAACCTCTTCAATTTGGAGTTGTAGGAGATAAGAAATGCTAGTGGCCTGTTCCTTCTGGTGATTGATTGGGAGCTGAGGAGAAAAGGATACCTTCTTCCTAGCCACACCCACCTGGAGTGAAGCTTCCATCAAGCTGAGCGGTGGAGTAGATTATGGACCAAATGCCACAGATGTTCACTGTTATTGAGTTTTGGTAGATTCTCTTGAATAAATACTTCTTTATTTGCTGTATGCCTTTAGGACCATTTCCAGAGACCTAAATTTTATTTTAATAGTTTTCACCAGCTTTGCTTGTTTTCCAGGGAAGTGTGTCCCTGGAGCCCCTCTTGCTAAGATCCCAGAAGTGGAGCTCTGTAATTTACATATTATAACACTCTAGTTGGGATTAATACTAACTTAATTTCAATAGTATACAACAACTTTGCTGCTGTATAGCTCTGTTCCCCTCTTGCCTTTTGCTGTTATTGTCACAAATTACATTTTTATACATTATGTGCTTATCAACCCAGATTTATAATTCTTGCTTTATGCAGTTGTCTTTTCAGACAGGAAGAATAAAAGAAACAAAAATGCATTTATATTGTCTTTTATATTTGTCTTTGTAGTTGCCTTTACTGGTGCTCTTTATTTCTTCATGTGGATTTGAGTTGTTATCTAGTGTCTCCTCATTTCAAACTGAAGGACTCCTTTTAGTATTTATTGTAAGGCAGGTCTGCCAGCAACAAATTCTCTCAGTTTTGTTTTTCTCAGAATGTCTTAGTTTTTCCTTCATTTTTGAAGGGTAATTTTGCTTGATATAGAATGCTTGGTTGACAGGCTTTTTCTTCTTCAGGACTTGGAATTTGTCATCCCACTGCCTTGTGGCTTCTCTGGCTTCTGATGAGAAATCCGCTGTTAATTGTATTGAGGATTGCTTATACATGATGAGTCACTTTTTTCTTGCTGCTTTCAAGATTTTCTTTTTGTCTTTATGTAGTTTGATTATGATGTGTCTAGGTGTGGATCTCTTTAATTTCCCCTGCTTGGAGTTCATTGACTTTCTTGAATGTGTAGATTAATGTTTTTCATCAAATTTCAGAAATTTGCAGCTATTATTTCTTCAAATATTCTTTCTTCCCCTTCTTTCTCTCCTCTCCTTCTGGGACTCCCGTTATGCGTATGTTGGTGTGCTTGATGGTGTCCCATAAGTCTCTGAGGGAAACTATCCTTTTTGTTTGTTCTTTTTTCTTTCATTTCCTCCTATTGGATAACCTCAATTGATTGATCTTCAAGTTTAGTGACTTTTTTTTTTTCTGCCTGCTCAAATCTGCTTGAATTACTCTAGTGAATATTTCATTTCAGTTATTCTGTTTTTTCAGAATTTCTATTTGGTTCTTTTTTGTGGTTTCTATCTTTTTATTGATATTCTCTATTTGATGAGCTATCACTCTCATACTTTACTTTTTTAGATATTGTTTCCTGTAGTTCTTTGAACATATTTGAAACAGCCGATTTAAGATCTTTGCAATAGGTGTAAATCCAGGGTCTGGGCTTCCTCAGGGATTGTTTCTTTTGCTTTTTCAGTATGTATTTTCTACCTTATAATCTGAAATGGCTGCTCAAGCTTCAACCATACAGTCTATATTCCAGCCAGCAGAAAGGAGGAAGGGCTGAAGATGTGCTTACTCCCTTTAACTATACTTCTAGAAGTTGTATTTGATACTTCTGCATATAGCCCATTGGCCAGAATGTTATCATATGATAACATGGAATTGTAGTCTTGGAATTGTAGTCATTCATCTGGGTTCCCATTTGCCTGAGTCTTTTATTATTAAGAAAGAAGAACAGAATGGATTTGGGGATATAATTGGGATTTTGTTTTTTTTTCTGTAGTTCACCCCTTTGGTTGTTCTAATATACATGCTCACCCTTCTTTCCACACACACAACATATTCACCTCATCCCAAGAGAGACTCTGCCAATATTTCATTTAGTTACTGCATTCAGCTCAAAGCCCAGGATGTCTGAGTAATGTGTAGTCTTCTCTGTCAGGTGTGGTTCTGAGCCTGTAAACTAAAAGACAAGGTAACCGCTCCCAAAACAATTAGTGTGCAATAGATGTGATAGAAATAGGATGATAGCAATGAAAAATTACCATTCAGAAAAGGGGAGAATTAGTAACATGTAAAAGTGACGGGCCAATAGCAATTATTAAATGCTACTGTGTAGGCGATTTGAAGACTCTCTCCTGACAGAGGAATAAATTTCTGGATTAAGCATTGTTTTTAAGCCTAATGACTTGGTCTTTTACTTACTTCTGTGCCTAGCCCATCTCCACCCCACCTTAGCTTAATGGCAGTTACAATGAGGCCATCTGAAACAGTTGGGTTGTCTGAGAAGGCAGCCCCAAGGCCCCCCACCCGTTTTGTTTTGGCAGTTGGATTCATAGCCTTCACTTGGCCGAGCTCCAGTCGTATCTCCATCTGGCAGCCACTGCTTTTAACCGCACGACTTTGGAGTACAGAGTGGCTCGCTTTTTTACTCTATAAGGCCCCAAAGTAAGAGGCTTTTAGACAACTTAGATTGCAGGCCACAGGGAAGAGTACCCTTTCCTTAGAATAGATGTATTCCTTTATATCTCTGCTTGCTGACTGACTAGCTCTAGTCTGAGTTTTACTTCTCTGGTATAATTTTGTTGAAAGTTACAAGAAGCAGCCAACACATACAACATTTTGAATCTTTCCTACTGTTTCCCTTAAAGCTATAGCATTCCAATATAATCAGGCAGTGGTTTAACCAGGTGTTTTGCCACTGCATAACGATGATTACCTGCTTTTCAGTCTTCCATATTGAGTGCTCACCACTTACCGCTTAATTAAGCCATTGCCACGTATGTTATGTTCTTTCTCATGAAACATCCTACTCCTGGCACCAAATTCTCTATTAGGATTATGTTCAACCATTTGTGACCAAAAAAAGTAAAATAATAGTGGCTTTAAACATAATATTTTTATTTTTCTCTTACGTAAAAGAAGTGCAGAGATAAGAAACTCAGGGCTCATGTGGTGCTCCACAATGTCAGGTAACCTGTTTCTTTCTATTTTTGTTGCTTTGCCATTCTCAACATGTGGCGTCTGCCTCATAGTCTCAGATGGCTACTTGTACTCCAGCACATCATCCCCATTCCAGCCAGCAGGAAGGAGGACAGTCCAAAGAATAATGTGCCCAATTCCTTTAAGGATATTTCCTAGAAATCACACTTAATACTTTTACTTATGTCCCACTGGCTTGAACTCAAAGACATGGCCACACCTAGCTGCAAGAGAGGCTGGGAAATGCAGTCTTCATTCTGGCATGCGCTTAGCTAAAGCTAAAGTGTTCAGTTACTAAGGAAGAAGGGGAAAGTGGATATTGGGCAACAACCTCCAGTGCCTGCCATGGTCCACGTGAGGTTATTTTATTTCCTACTTATTGGTAGTCTCTGATATTTAAAAATGCTCATAATTCTTTTTCTATTCTTTTTTTCATGCCATCTAAGACTTCTGAGTTACTGTGCTCAGATGCTTTCTTCTTGTTTAGATATAGATCACCAATGTGCTTCCTTTCTCCCAGGTTGATTTAGAACCTTTCTATTTTAAGATATGCCACCAACAAGATACTTGAAGATTTTCGTGCTGGTGTACATTTACCTTTTCTTTTTTTGTTGTCCATGTCATGCTTGTTGTCTGCACAGATGCTTTCAGAATGCACTGCACTGACTACTGACTGCTGCTGCTATTTGTCTTAGCATTTTATAAATTCTACAGTAATTGCTTTTAGATGTAGCTGTAACGTGGAAACTCTTGCAGTGCTTTGGAGAACACTTTTGTTGTATTATTTGCTTTGTTTGGGAAATGGATTTCTTTGCCTCTACTCTCTCCTCCCTCTTTATTTTAAAGCTTTAAATATAATTGTACTGAAGTTAAAATTATATTTACTAATGTCTGTTAACATTTTACTCCATCAGAAATTCTCAGCACCTTTTTAGAATATTAATTAGTTGAGAGTAATACTATTTGAAGCAAGAGGGTGTCAGAAGGGAAGAATAATGGCCATGACTTAGGAGCTGTTTTTATTTAAATTGCTGAGATTTATTATGTTTCTAGAGTTTCTAGTGTGCTTGAAGCCTTTAATGACCATGAGAAACTGAAAATGCATTTTAAACACAAGCTCTGAACCGTGTGCTGTGAAGGCAATGTGAAGAGCCAGTGCTTTTGTATGGTAACTGATCTTGCCAGAGTAGATTCTTTTAATTAATGTTAGCTTTTATAATCAAGGTATAATCAGAAGAATTGATGGGGATGCTGGTGATATACCTTGGTGTTTCCGCTCTAATGTTGCAGTGCTGTCATAGATGTGTACGTGGTCCTGAGAGTCCCTCTTTGTGTGTAGCACCAGTAGGTTCCTAGGAGCTGTAGCCTGGCCTCTTCTGTTTGACCCACAGGCACGCTAGTCTTTGAATATACATTTTTTCTTGAGTGTGGGTTGCTGTATTTGGATGTTCCTACAAAATTGTGACAGTTTCTGGATTTTTTTTCCTTTTTGTATATGGCAAGATATTTCATTACCAGTGTTGTAAAATATTTGATCAAGAAATTACGAAAATATTCATAACTCCTTTTAAAGAAGGAGCATATTCTTAAGATATGGGGAAAGATCTCGTTGGGAAACCTAAGGATACGAGGCTCTGGCACTGGAAAATAGAGCTTCTCTTCAAACGCTCCATTGTAGTGTAGAAACAAAGCACAATACTGTAAATGTCATCCCTTTCCTCAACTGCTGCCTGTCTTCATCCTAGGGGAGGTTTGTCTCAACAAGTTTTTCATTCCAAAGTTAGTATGTTCAAAAATAACTGGTCTTGTTCATATTATTCATACCTGAACAGGATCACGATGGCAGATTTTCTATACTGTGGCCTGGCAACATTTCAGGTTGTCCTGGCTTAATGTAGTATAAGGTTTTGGTGTAAGAGTTAGGTGACTGAAGAATTCCTAACTTGAAGATTGTCTCATGATGGATTACATTATTTTGTAGGTGGGTACACAAAATATGTTCAGATCATATTTAAATTTATTCCGATGTTTTATATATAGCATGTGGACTTGTAAACATGCAGCATTCTTTGTCTTAGAGAAAAAAAATCTTTAAAAGACAAATAGAATTCCACGTTTAAAAATTGGAACACATTTGAACACCACAGAAGAGGGATTAGGAATCATAAGGAAAGCATATCTGTAGTGTTTGTGGGCATGAATGTAGTTCAAGGAATGTAACAAAGTCATCTTGCCCAAATAACCGTCTTCCTTTAAATTTCAAGCAGCCTTTTCTTGGGGAGGTGGGGTTAGGGGGATGGGTTAAGGCAAATTGTCAAATTTCTGTTAAACGTTTGCAACAAAATACCACCTCTTAGTTAAACTCTCTGTACTTTTCAGAATAAGTTCTTATAAGACCTTTTAAGATAACAAGACAGATAGTACCAATCAATTTTTATTCAGTGATTTGTGCAGGGTCATATCACCAAACTCAGTGATATGCTATATTAAGATACAGGTTATATTCATAACTTTTCCCCAAAACAACGTTATTGCATTTGTTACTAGGGGGCCAGGCAGAATGGTAAATGATACGAAACTCAAAGTCAGGTGGCAGGCTCAGGTGAACAGGTTCCCCTGCAGTCCCTTCTCTACGCAGCTGCCAAAGGGATCTTTAAAACATACGTCAGATCATATCACTCCATTGCTTAAAACCTCCCAGTGGCATCCAGTTTTTCGTAGAATATGTTTTTCCCCTTCTGCTCTACTCTCTGGCCGTGCTGGTCTTGCAGTTCCTTGAAGATGCCAAGCTCATTCCCACCTCATGGCCTTTGAACTTGCACATGCTGTTTTCTCTGCATGGCTGGCTGCTGCTTGTCAAATTCAGGTAGAGTCAGATTGTGTAATGGTTAGGGGCATGGGTTCTGAAACCTGATTGCCTGCATTCAAGTTATTTAACCTCTCAGTGCCTTCGTTTCCTCAACTGTAAAAAATTGGATAATGTTAAGTAAATACCTCTTAGTGTTGTGAAGATTAAATATATGCACATAAAGTGCCTCACTTATAGTAAGTGGTCATTAAATGTTGGCTTTTATTTCACATCTCAGCTCAGATATCACCTCCCAATGAGACCTTTCTTGACCATTTAAGTTAGCCACCCTGCCCCACACACATAATAGTTATCTGAAATTATTTTATTGCATATTTATTTACTTTTATTTTGTGTCTCTCCCGCTATAATGTAAAAAATACCTTATATCCCGTGAAAGCAGGGATATTTTCTGTCTTTTGCCCTCCCAGTGCCTAGAACAGTGCCTGATCAATATATATTTGTTGAGTGAATTAATGGAAGTCAGGTCCACCCTAGAAGGTCTTCTTAGATGATATAAGATTAAAAGGCAATTTGTGTTACTCAGTTAAGGGAAGATGTTCCCATCTATACTCAACACCATTAGTTAGGTTCTAAGCTATGGATATCTGGCAGGGGCTTGTTGAGAATGCTGTAGAGGTAATCAGTAGAAAAGGAATTGAGCCTGGGGATAAAATACATATTTTATTTCTCTTCTGTTTTTATTTCTGCTGCTTCCAGCTGGTAAGTTCATGTCCTTTTATATAAGCCCTTGAGCTTACTTGTGTCTTTAAGTTTGGGGACAGCTGGTTGCCCCTCAGCATTATAAAGTTACAGCTTTATTGAGCTTCTAAAATAGTGTGAGTAGAAAGTATGGATACGTAATTAGATACTCAGCTGTATATGATAATTTTAGGAGTAAGAGGGATGGTCTAAGACCCAAAGTAGGCAGTCTGAGACTAGGAATTCCTGAGTTATCAACGGAGTCAGGTTTGATAGCAGTTTATCATTCCCTTATATCTATACCTCTGCCTCTTTCTCTTACTCTCTCTACTTTTTTTCTGTGGTTTTCTTCCTATTCTTGTATTCTTCTTTGTTTCTGTCATTCTACCTTCATTTCCCTGTTTTCCTTCTCATATACCTAATGGAAACTCAAATGACATTTCCGTTATTTGGCTTTGGCTCCTGGACCCAACATCCAAAATCAAATTCATCATCCCCTCAGATAGAATTCCGTCTCCTTTCTTCCCTGATTCTCTCAGCAGAATTACCATTCTAGCAGTCACTCTGGCTTAAAACCGTGGAGTCATCTTTGATACCTCCTTTTCCTTCACCCCCCACAACCAAACACAATCACATCCTTTCGCATGTAAATTGTCTTATTCATTCAACATTAATTCAACAAAGATTTGTGTTCCTGCTCTGTGCCAGGTATGATTCTGTGTTGTGTGGCAGTTCCCTTTCTACATTTACTATCCAAATTCAGGATCTCAAGATGTTATACTTTGCCTAATGAAGTAGCTTTGTAACTTTTTTCCCCAACGTCGTATTCCTTTTTTCTAATCTGGTATTTACTCCACCACCAGACTAATTCTCTAAAATGTGGTTTGGTCATGTCACTCCCCTACTTCTTAGAGCTAAACTCAGCTTGCTGTTCCATGCGCATCTCATATAACTTGTACTTGAACCATGTGATCTGCCAAACTGGATTGCCCTTTTAGAACATACTACATTTTCTCACATCCATGTTTTTGTTCATGCTGTTCTGTCTTCTGGAAGAATATAAGCTCCCTGAGGGCAGGAACTTTGTTTTATTTGCTGTAGTATCTCCAGCACCCAGAACAGTACCTGACATGTAGTAGGTACTCAATACATGTTTATGGAAAGAATAAATGAAAAATAAGTGAATCCTGTCAGTCCCATCCATTTTTTATGACTGTTCTCAAATATTAATATTACCTCTCTCAGAAAGCCTTTTCTGATCTGTATATTTCTAAACACCAGTACCTCCCTGTGACAGAACTTTCTTCCCTCTTTTTTTCTGTATCAGGACTGACTTGGACTGTATATATGATATGGTTGCTGTAAGGTTAATATAATCAGTAAATGTAACATTTATTGAGTTCCTGTTGTGTCAAGTATTGTATCTAGGCACACGAGTCAAAAAGACAATAGAACAATTTCTTTCTCAATGAACTTACTATCTAGTGGAGGATCAATGCATTATAATAGTAGTAGAAGTAAGCAGTGATAGAAGCAAGCCTGGGATCTTATGGAAGCATAGTCTGTTGGAAGGGGATGGATAATAGAGAGAGGGGGCTAGATTGGAGAAGAGGCAATTCTAGGTAGTCAGAGCAGTGTAACAGGTACGTATGATTAGAGTAGAGGGTGCATAAAGGGGAGTAGTGAGAAGTGAAGCCTTGTATTGTTGTATTTGAAGAGGCAGTGTCATATTGTGTTACCATTATCTAGTTTATTGGGAGAAGAGGAGAAACTTGGATGGCTGATTCCCTGGGGAATGATCAGGAGGCGCTGAAAACCTCAAGTGAACCAAGACCATAGCTCTGTGGAGCTTCCTGAAAAAAACTACTTGGGTGGTAAAATTTTTGTTACTTTCCAAATGTCTTCACATTTGATTGATAGTCACACTATGTAAACAATTCTTTTTCCTCAGAATTTGAAGGCATATTCCACTATCTCGGTTTCCAGTGTTGATGTTAAGAAGTCTGATGTCATTTATTATATCTCATAATTTTGTGGTTGAGGAATTTGGGGAGGGCTTAGCTTGGGGATTCTTCTGCTCCACATGGTGTTAAGTTGGGTCCACATGGTAGCATTCAGCACGTGACTGGGCTTGTCTGGAAGGTACAAGAGTGCACATGCCTGATACCTTGGTGGGGATATCTGGAAGACTAGTCTCAATTGGATCCCTCTTCCTTTTGGCAGAGTCTTGAGACCTCTTTTTATGGTCTCTCCGGCAGAGTAATCGGACTTCTTTATATGGGGACACAGGGCTCCAAGACACCAAGGTAAAAGCTGCCATTCCTCTTAAAGTCTAGACCCGGAGCTGGCATAGCATCATTTTCAAAGTACTCCGTTAGTCAGGGCAGTCACAGACCAGCTTGATTCAAGGGGAGGGGAAATGGACTGCACCTATCAATGGGAGAAGTGTCAGAGAATTTGCAGCCATCTTCAGTCTGCCACACCAATCTTCCATGTGCTTTCCATTGTTTTGATGTAAATTTTATGTTTTTCTGTTTCTCGTACTCCCTGGTTTTGGATAATTTCTGAGATGAAGGAGGAGCAGAAAGGCCTTTTCTTTGCCATCTCTAGAAGTCTGAGTAGTTTTTAAGCCATGTGAAGGTGATGGACATGGTAATCACAGAGAGAAGAGCATCTGGTTAGCCAAGACTTGATGTTTTCCTCACCTGCTGCTGTAAGACCTAGGGCAGTACCTAGTACATATATGGTAAGCTGTCAGAAAATACTTGTTCCTGAATTCCTTCATGTTCAGTTTTATATTTATGTCTGCTTAGACAGTAAAACTTTTAAATATTTTGGTTTATCTGCTATGTTGAAGATAAATCAAGAAAAGTAAAAGTCAGGCTGGCCCCGTGGGTTAGCGGTTAAGTGCACGTGCTCCGCTGCTGGCGGCCCAGGTTCAGATCCCGGGCGCGCACCGACGCACCGCTTCTCCAGCCATGCTGAGGCCGCGTCCCACATACATCAACTAGAAGGATGTGCAGCTATGACATACAACTATCTACTGGGGCTTTGGGGGGAAAAGAATAAATAAATCTTAAAAAAAAAAAAAAGCAAAAGAAAAGTAAAAATCTCTCCAGCTAAAGGAAGTTCGTTAATTGATTAAAAACAATTTTTTTTATAATTTTTATTTATTTGTTTATAAGGCATGCAGCCCAAAAAGCGGGGGGAGTGGCGAGAAGACGAGGCGGAATCAGACCTGCAAGAGAGGGAGACAGATGGGTTGTGGGAGATGACCCTGCCCCCATGTTGTTTTGTTCTGGCTGCTACTGATCATATGCAAGTCAGCAGCCAAGAAATTGGAGTTGGTGATCCTATGATGAAAAAGGAAGTTTGATCTTGGACTCAGTAGAATTATAAGTTTACAACACTAAAACATGACGCAGATTTTTTTCTTTTGGTTATTTTAATTACTTTTGAGACATTTCAGAAAGTATTTTATTTGAGACTTGTTAATTTTTCTAAATAATGTGATACATATAATCTGAGACATTACTCTTAGGTTTTCTTTTTTGTGCAAGTTTTACAGTAAGTAAAATTTTAGGAGTATGCAGGAATTGGTAGAGGAGACTAATTCCATGATGGCTATGTTTCAACATTTTTGGATCTTGTCTCTAGATTGTCAGAGTTTATTAAGACTTTCTCCTGTGGGCTATTTAAAAATGAGTAGAAAGTAGTGTGTTTGCTAGAGAAATCAATCTTCTCAATGTATATATTTTATGCTAAATATTCTCTCTCTTTTGTCACTACTTATACTTGACTTTTGTTTGGCTTATTTTCTAAGGTCAAGATTAAGGAAACCTTGCTTTATGTCTCACCAAGTCTTCACCTTCTTCTATGGAAGAATCTTATTTTTTTAAAAAACATTTTAAGAATGTTATCAAACATACACAAATGTAGAGAGAATAATAGTATAATGAATTGCCATGTATCCGATACTCAGCTTGAACAGGTATCAACATTCTGCCACTATTGTTTCATCTATCTGCCCCCCCATGATTTTTATGAAAGAATTTTATTGTAATACAGTTTAATATTAGCATTTTTAAAGGATATATCCTGAAACTTTTGAAATCTTTTTTTTTTTTTTTCTGAGGAAGATCAGCCCTGAGCTAACATCTGTGCTAATCCTCCTCTGTTTTGCTGAGGAAGACCGGCTCTGAGCTAACATCTATTGCCAATCCTCCTCTTTTTTTTCCCCCAAAGCCCCAGTAGATAGTTGTATGTCATAGTTGCGCATCCTTCTAGTTGCTGTATGTGGGACGCGGCTTCAGCATGGCTGGAGAAGCAGTGTGTTGGTGCGTGCCCGGGATCCAAACCCGGGCCGCCAGTAGCGGAGTGCGCGCACTTAACTGCTAAGCCACCGGGCCGGCCCTGAAATCTTTAACAAATACCACCATAGCATGTAATTTACTTAATAAAAATATGTGGTAAAGTATATATATAAAAATTTTGTGACCTCTTCAAGCCCTTAATGATTCTGTAAATATGGAACTTAATGAGTTACTAAGCTATTAAAATAAATTCTGTGAAACACACACTAAAATAGTTTTTCAAATTGCTTTTTATTTCATTCCAGGCAGTGGCAAGCACAATCATGGTCCAAGTCACTGCAGAATTTGCTACTCCTTTCTTTAATCTATTAAAAATGTATGTGTTCTAAGAAACATCGCTTTTTAAACTTGTTTATTTTCTCTTCATGCCTAGCACTAGACTTGGGTTGACTTTCTCGGGGGGCCGTTTTCCAGTTTCTTTAAAAAAAATCTTTTTCTAGAAGTACTGGTTATGTGCATTAAGTGCATACCAGAATTACAGACTCATGCAGTTAAACTTCATGGTTCATTAGAAAAATCATGATATCATGTGATAGATCTTTTTTGTCTCCTTGGAGCAGTAACACATGTGAATGTCAGATTTCTGAATCTCAGCAATAATAATAATTAACTAATTCAAAGTAATAGGAAGGTTTTCAGAATTAGTGAAAAGTAAAGTAAAGAACATTTAAAGAATAGATAATTTATTCTTTCAAGCTCGATGAATAATATGAGTTAGCTTAGTAAATTTTTTTTTTTTGCTGAGGAAGACTTGCCCTGAGCTAACATTTGTGCCAACCTGCCTCCATTTTGTATGGGGGTTGTTGCCATAGCATGCATGGCTGATGAGTGGTGTCGGTCCGCTCTCAGGATCCGAACCTGCATACTGGGGCCGCTGAAGCAGAGCGTGCTGAGCTTAACCACTACACCAGCGGGCTGACCCCAGTCAATTATTTTTTTAAGCAGAGATCTTGCCAGGCCATTTTAAATTACTGTGGTAAAAAATATATAACATTAAATTTACCATCTTAACCATTTTTAAGTGTGCAGCTCAGTAGTGTTAAGTATGTTCACATTGTTGTACAACAGATCTCTAGAAGTTTTTCATCTTGCAAAACTAAAACTCTATGCCCAGTACACACTATTGCTAGGCCATTTTTTTTTCCTAAGATCTAATATCTTTTTTTTATTGATGTCATAATAGTTTATAACATTGTGAGATTCCAGTTGTACATTATTATTTATCAGTCACCATATAAATGCGCCCTTTCACCCCTTCCCCCAGCAACCACCAAACTGTTCTCTCTGTCCGTGTGTTGTTTATATTCCACATATGAGAGAGGTCATACAGTGTTTGTCTTTCTCTGTCTGGCTTATTTCACCTAATGTAATACCCTCCAGGTCCATCCATGTTGTTGCAAATGGGATGATTTTGTCTTTTTTTGTGGCTGAGTAGTGTTCCATTGTATATATATACCACATCTTCTTTATCCAATCATCTGTTGATGGACACTTGGGTTGCTTCCACATCTTGGCTATAGTGGATAATGCTGCAGTGAACATAGGGGTGCATAAGCCTCTTTGGATTGTTGATTTCAAGTTCTTTGGATAAATACCCAGAAGTGGGATAGCTGGATCATAACGTGTTTCTATTTATAATTTTTTGAGGAATCTCCGTACTGTTTTCCATAGAGGCTGCACCAGTTTGCATTCCCACCAGCAGTGAATGAGGGTTCCCTATTCTCCACATCCTCTCCAACATTTGTTGTTTTTTGTCTCGGTGATTATAGCCATTCTCACGGGTAGAAGGTGGTATCTTAGTGTAGTTTTGATTTGCATTTCCCTGATGATTAGTGATGTTGAACATCTTTTCATATGCCTATTGGCCTTCTATATATCTTCCTTGGAAAAATGTTTGTACATATCCTCTTATTGCTAGGCCATTTGTTTTTTTTTTTTTAGATTTTATTTATTTATTTTTCCCCCTCAAAGCCCCAGTAGATAGTTGTATGTCATAGCTGCACATCCTTCTAGTTGCTGTATGTGGGACGCGGCCTCAGCATGGCTGGAGAAGCGGTGCATCAGTGCACACCCGGGATCCGAACCTGGGCCGCCAGCAGCGGAGCGCACGCACTTAACCGCTAAGCCACGGGGCCGGCCCTGCTAGGCCATTTTTAATGAAAAAAATAAGTCATTTGAAATGAGAAATATTCGTTTACCTATTAACATTGAATGTGTTTTGTAATCATGTAAAGAATTATACATTGTGAAGCAGTGTTTTGGTTTTTCTCTTAATCTGGTAAACACTATAAAATTGCTGGCATTCTTTTATTCTACCACCCTTCTCCCCCAAGTAGCATAAAATTTATTACTTAATCTCAGACTAAGTTATAGTATCACAGATATTAGTAAAGACTGAAATAATGGGTAAAACTTTTTATATGAAACTAATTCTAGTCCAGCAGTTTAACTGGAGTACGTAAATGGAATGAGGCTTGCTGCTGGTTCCTGTACTTGACTTCCAAACATTATTCTCGGTGTTTCTGTATCTTTCAGGCAGTCTTCCTTACGTCATTCACATTTTCCTCAAGGCCTGCCTGTGTTGGTCCCCAGATTATCTTTAGGTATCTTTCATTTGCTTCTGTCTTTGTTCAGACAACAAGAGTTTATTGAGTGCCTGTTAATGTGCAAATATATTTGCAGTGTCTATCTGCTGCGTACACAGTTGTTACCATCTCAGTTAAATTTCTCAATTTTCTAATGAGAGGTGTGAACTCATATAATCTATAATGATTTAATAACTGTTTTTTTCCAGTTTTATTGAGATATAATTGACATGTAGCACTGTGTAAGTTTGAAGTGTACAGTGTAATATGAAATGATTACATATAGTGTGAAATGATTATTACAATAAATTTAGTTAACATCCATTGTCTCATGTAGATAAAAAAAGAAAAAGAAAAAAAAGTTTTTTTCCCTTGTGATGCAAACTCTTAGGATTTACTCTCTTAACAACTTTCAAATATACCATACAGCAGTTTTAACTATAGTCATCATATTGTACATTACATCCCCAGTACTTATTTATCTTATCACTAGAAGTTTGTACTTTGGACCACCTTCATCCAATTCCCCCCCCCACCCCCGCGCGCCCCCCCCCCCCCCGCCACCTCTGGTAACCACAAATCTGATCTCTTTTTCCATAAGGTTTGTTTTTGTTTGTTTGTTTTTAGATTCCAGATGTAAGTGAGATTGTACAGTACTTGTCTTTCTCTGTCTGGTTTATTTCCCTTAGCATCATGCCCTCAAGGGCCATCCATGTTGTCGCAAATGGCGGAATTTCCTTTTTTTTGGCTGAATAGTATTCCATTGTATATTGACACTGTTTATTTAAAACCTGTTACTGTATGTAAAGCCACTTTTCCTAGGTCTTAGGGCTGAAGTTTTGACCCTATCCTCCTCCTACTTTCTTTTAGGACTTAACTGAAGAGTTCTTGTTTTTTTTAAAAACACACTTCTCAGTGCCGTCATCTGTGTGCACATTTGTGCGTACACGTGCACATATGTGTCAGGGTGGGGAAGGGTATTGAGGATTGCTGTCCTAAGGAGTTTGGGTCTCAAAGGATCCTTGAATATCATCAAATTGAATCTTTTTAGTCTGAAAAGTCTGCTGTTCAGGAAAACAAAACATGCTCTTTCAGGGTCAGTGGCAAAGAATAGCAAGCCAGATGGATTAATTCTGTGCAACAGTTGTTTTTCCCTGAATATACACAGACATGGCTTAAATAATGCTAAGTCATAGGCAAGATGGGAAAAAATTCTTTGAAGGTTAGATTCTGGATTTTCTTTTTTTTTTTTTTAATTTTATTTATTTATTTATTTTTCCCCCAAAGCCCCAGCAGATAGTTGTATGTCATAGTTGCTGTATGTGGGACGCGGCCCCAGCATGGCCAGAGAAGCGGTGCATCGGTGCACTCCCGGGATCCGAACCCAGGCCGCCAGCAGTGGAGCGCGCGTACTTAACCACTAAGCCACGGGGCCGGCCCTAGATTCTGGATTTTCTTAGTAGACATTTGTTGTTTTGTAGTTCCTAAAATTGTTCAAACCCTTAAAAAATCCTTTTCCTAATGTGTGCCCATTTTTAGAATATTGAGTTCCTAATGTTTTTTTTCTTTTGAACTTGCCTCACTGGAGTCTTCTTTTAACCTTTTTGGAGTAAAGAGTCCTTCTTAATATCTTTATTCTTCTTAATGTCACCCTCTCATCTTAATTGCTCTTATCTGAGTCTTTTCCAATCCATTTTATATTTTATGAGCTATGTCAACCAGAACTACAATAAAGGCTATAGTGGGCTAGCGGGCACGTTATAGCCTTACATCATGGTAGAATGTGATGGTCTTTTTAGTGTTTAATGCTTTCTTCATTTCCTGGCTTTCTGATAGTTTGTTGGTTTTTTCATCTGAAGCAAATTAGAGTAAAGACCTCGCTAAAATCTGCAGGGAACTCCTAGGTGCCTTTTCTAGATTAAGAACTATAGCTTTTTCATTATAAAAACAATATACATGTTTTAGAGAAAATGTGGAACTTAAAGAAAGTAAAAAAGAAAAAGAAAAAATTTTCATAGTCCAATCAAACGAAACCCGTTTTTTGTTTTGGTATACTTCCTTATAGTCTTTTTTTCTTTGTATAATTTTATATATAAGTATGCATATTTATCTCTCTCTTTTCTTAAACTTAACTTTAGATGGACATTTTCCACGTTTTGAATGCTTTATAAAAAGTATTCTTTTTTTTGTGAGGAAGATCAGCCCTGAGCTAACATCTGCCAATCCTCTTCTTTTTGCTGAGGAAGACTGGCCTTGGGCTAACATCCATGCTCATCTTCCTCCACTTTATATGGGACGCCACCACAGCATGGCTCGACAAGTGGTGCATCAGTGCACGCCCGGGATCCGAACTGGCGAACCCCGGGCCGCAGCAGCGTAGCACGCGCACTTAACCGCTTGTGCCACTGGGCCGACCCCTATAAAAAGTATTCTTTTTTTTTTTTTTTTTAAGTTTTTATTTATTTATTTATTTTCCCCCCAAAGCCCCAGTAGATAGTTGTATATCATAGTTGCATATCCCTCTAGTTGCTGTATGTGGGACACGGCCTCAGCATGGCCGGAGAAGCAGTGCATCAGTGCGCGCCCGGGATCCGAACCCGGGCCGCCAGCAGCGGAGCGTGCGCACTTAACCGCTAAGCCATGGGGCCAGCCCCAAAAGTATTCTTAATAACTGATAGGGTTTGGTGAATGAATGTACTCTTAATTCACTTAACCATTAATTCCCATGTAGTTAAAAAGACTTTCATGTTCTATGTATTCTTTGTCATTTTTAAAGATCTTGTTCTTTCTCATGTTGCCAGGTGTTTTGTTTTTAATATCCTATTCCTGGGTACTATGAATAAATATTTATGTAGGTTACAATATTTGGGCTAATATCTATCATCAGACAGACATCTCTATATTTCTTTATGGAATCTAATGCCTTGGGGATTGTTTTCTTGAAGAAATTTTCTCCCCTAGATTATGTTGGTACAATATGATACTTTAATACCTTGTGAATACTCATTGTTATTTCTCAAGATACTTTCACTTAGTAGTTGGAAGGTAACGTTTATCTCATAGCTGTTTCTCCTTGGCCACTGTTTTCTTTTATCCCATTGTACGTGTGTGTGCTGCCTTTATTTTGACTGTATGTTGTCCTAAGTGATGTAGTTGAAGATAGTAGCAGACTTGAAATCTCAGGCACTCTGTGAGCATAATAAATATTAATTTAATAATGATGCTCGCTTACTTTACAAAAAGCTTTTAAGAATAATGGTACCGTGCCAGTAATATAATTTATAATATTAGTATTCAGCATATATTCAATGGAATAGTCTCTTTACAGTGACACCTGAACTTTTTGTTTCTCCTTCCATTTTCAGGTTGCCATCACGAAAGCCAAAGTGGATTTCTCCGGTGTAGTGTGCCTGCCCCCTTCCGTCATTGCTGTAAATGGGCTGGACGGAGGAGGGGCTGGCGAAAATGAGGATGAACCGGTGCTGGTGTCCCTGTCTGCGGCACCTAGCCCCCAGAGCGAAGCTGTTGCCAATGAACTGCAGGAGCTCTCCTTGCAGCCCGAGCTGACCCTAGGCCTCCATCCTGGCAGGAATCCCAATTTGCCTCCGCTTAGTGAGCGTAAGAATGGTGAGTAGATATGGAATTATTGCATTGTCTAATTTGAACCAGGGTCTTCATGTTTACAGTGTTATAGATCCTTACTTTATTTTATGTCTCTTAAAAGTTTCTTATAATCTATTTCTTGTAAAATAGAGAAATAGTAAGTTTAGGTGATCATTGCAAACTCAACATTTCCTGCCTGGGTTATTACAATTGTTTTCTAATTTATCTTCCTACTTCTCTGCTTCTCCCTCTCCACCTCTTCCATAAATTCACTAATTCAGCAAATATGTATTGAGCATCAACCATATTATAAAGTGTGCTAAGATTGGGTAATGGTAAACAAGCCTCTGTCATTAGGAAACTATACCTATACCTTGTCAGAGTAATCTTCTAAAACTCCCTAGCTTAATACTTTTCAGTGACTGCCTTGTGAGTTAAAAACAAATTTCCAGACGTGTTTTCCAGGGTTTGTTTTCCAAAATCTGGTCTCTTTCTGTTTCTTTAGCCTCTTCTCTTATCATTCCCCCATTCCTAGTCTTTTATCCAGCTTGTTAACTGTTTTTTGTACTCTTTCCAAACTAGGCACTCTTATGTCAAACCTTTGTTAGTTAAAAAAAATTTATAATTTGTTAGGAAATATTTAAGATTTCAGAAAGGGTATAAGGAATAATATAGCAAATACCTGTGTATTCACGTACCACTTGACTCATGTGTTCTCCATGGATCGTCATCCATCCTCAGAGGTAACTACTACAGTGATTTTGGTATTTCACTGCCAAGTATTTCTGTATCTTTTTTACATATGAATATATTCCTAAGCAATATATA
This sequence comes from Ceratotherium simum simum, assembly GCF_057802395.1. Classification (NCBI taxonomy): domain Eukaryota; kingdom Metazoa; phylum Chordata; class Mammalia; order Perissodactyla; family Rhinocerotidae; genus Ceratotherium; species Ceratotherium simum. Next base: position 9,936,490 of record NC_141924.1, read on the forward strand.
ATCTTGTTTCTCATTTTTTAAACCCATATATACATACATAAAATATATGTATATTAATTGGAGAGAGAGAACTCAAAGAGAACTTTGTATTTTACAAAGTGAGTTGTATGTATTCTTCTGCAACTTGTTTTTATTGTTCAATATTTATTTTCCCTGTGAGTTATTAAAGATATTCTATAATTTCATCTAATGTAACCTATGAATAACCATTTATTGAATTAGTCCTCCTTTTCCCTACTAAACTTTAATACCAGCCTTAATCTGTTGCTCTGTGGGCAGGAGTTAGTTATCAGGCTCTTTGTTCTGTTTCATTGGTCTCTCTATTCATGTCTGTGTCATACTACATCATCTTAGTTACTGTTGGTCAGTAAGTAGTCTTGCTGTCTGTTAGGATGGATCTCTCCTTGCCTTTTTCTTCTTGGAAGTTGTTTTGGCTATTCTTGCCCTTTTAATTTTCCATAATTTTAGAATCACCTTGTGAAGTTCTATGAAAAAAAACTGTTGGATTATTTTCCCCAACATTTTACTATGAAAAATTTCGAACATATGATAAAGTAGAAAGAGTTTTACACTGAACACTTTTATGTCCACTTCTTAGATTCTACCATTAACATTTTATACTGCTTGCTTTATAATATATCTATCCATCCCTCTGTCCATCAATCCTTCGTATTTTTTAGATGCATTTCAAAGTAAATTGCAGACACCAGTACACTTCCATTTTATTGTAGCATAACATTAATACAGAATAACACACAAGGTGTAAGTGTCCTTGTTGTTGAGTTATCACAGAGTGAATACACCTGTGTGTAATTACTACTTAGTGAAGAAATAAAATATTACCAGCACCCTACAACCACCTCTTGTGCTCTTCCCAATCAATACTCCCTGCCCAAAGGGAACTACCAGCCTGACTTCTAACACCATAGGTTAGTTTTGGTTGTTTCTAAACTTTATATAAATGGAATCATGCTGTATGTATTCTGTTGGTGGCTTCTTTTAGGTTACTGAAATTTATTTGTGTTGAATTGTGTGTGGCTGTAGTTTATTTTCATTGTTATATAATCAGTCCATTTTATGAATATGCTGCAATTTGTCCATTTTACTTTTTTTGTGTGTGTATGTGAGGAAGATTAGCCCTGAGCTAACATCCGTTGCCAATCCTCCTCTTTTTTTGCTGAGGAAAATTGGCCCTGGTCTAACATCCGTGCCCATCTTCCTGTACTTCATATGTGGGATGCCTGCCACAGCATGGTTGATAAGTGGTGCGCAGGTCTGCGCCTGGGATCTGAACCGGTGAATTCCGGGCGGCTGAAGCCGAGCGCAGGAACCCAACCACTGCACTACCGGACCAGCCCTGTCCGTTTTACTTTTGATGGATATTTGGGTTGTTTTAGTTTTGGACTATAATGAATCATGCTGCTATGAAATTCTCATACCTGTCTTTTGATATACTTGTTGGGATTCTAATTTGAAATATATCATTCATAGGTTAATGAGGAGACTATACATTTTAAATATTGGATCTACCTGTCTATTAGTTAGTTTTATCTCTCCAATTAAATAGGCCTTCTTTAATGTCTTTTCACAGAGTTTTATGATTTTCTCCTTAAAGATCATGCAAACATTTTATTAGTTTTATTCCCAGATGTCTTTTTTTTTTTTTGGTAGACATTATAAGTGATTTATTTTTATTTATTTATTTATTTTTATTTTTCTATTTTTTTAATTTTTTTGTGAGGAAGATCGGCCCTGAGCTAACATCTGCCAATCCTCCTCTTTTTTTTGCTGAGGAAGACTGGCCCTGGGCTAACATCCATGCCCATCTTCCTCCACTTTATATGGGACGCCGCCACAGCATGGCTTGCCAAGCAGTGCGTTGGTGCGCGCTTGGGATCCGAACCGGTGAACCCCGGGCCACCGCAGCGGAACACGCGTACTTAACCGCTTGCACCACCGGGCCGGCCCAAGTGATATATTTTTATAAAAGATTTTCTGACTGCTGTTTGATACTGGGGGATAGAAATACCAAACCTTTTCACAACTCCTGTGGCTTTTCTACATCTATTTCCTCTATTTGGGATACCCTACTCCCTCACTCTTCTTGCTAATGACTCTTACTTGTCCTTCAGTATTCTGTTCAGGCATCACTCCCTTTGAGAAGCCTGTCCTGACTCATATTCAGTGTTAGGTGTCCCTCATATGGTTTGCCCAGTTGCCTCTTATCATCATACTTCATCACCCTGTATTATCATTGGAATTCTCCACTCAGCAACGTGAGTGAGCCTTTGAAAACTGAAATCAGACATTGTTACACTCCTCTCAGAATCCTTCAAGGTCTTCCTGTGAGACTTATGATGAAATCATAGTTCTTGTGACATGGCCCTGGTATCCTCTGTTACCTGATTTCTTGCCTCTGTTCCCTAGCTCACTACTCTACTCTACTCTGCTCCAGCCACACTGACTTTGTTGCTTTTTCTGGAACACATTGCGTATGCTCCCCCAGGGCCTTGGTCCTTGCTGTGCCTTCATTGAAGTTCCTGCACAAATGTCATTCCATCAGGAAGTCCTTCCTTGCCTATCTTATCTAAAATAGCACCTCCCATTGCTCTTGATCCTGCTTTCTTTTTCTTTCAAGCACTTATTATGATCTCTGTGTGTGTATGTATATGATCTGTGTATGTATGTATATATGTGTGTGTGTGTGTGTGTGTGTGTGTGTGTGTGTGTATTTGTGTGTGTGTGTTTATTGTCTGTATACCCCCCTTTTGGTAGTACGTTTCATGAGCCCAGAAACTTGATTTTGTTCACAGGTGTAGATCCGACTCCTGGCTCATTAGTGCGCACCCAATAAATATTTGTTGAATGAATAGATGAATGGTTTACTTGTTTGTCCCAATAGAGGCAAGAACTCTGTTTTTACATCCATAGTGGGAAATGTAATGGAAACTCAAGCAGTTTTTATTTTGGGAAATAGTGGACACTCAAGCAGTTTTTTTGTGTTCTTTTCTCATTTCTAATTTCTGCCTTTTTCACCCAAGATGGCAGAGACTTCAGCTTGATTATATGCTAAGGGGAAAGAGTCCAGAGGGAAAAAGTGAAGACAGAAAGAGAGAGGATAACTGATAGAACAAGGTTCCTATGGAGATGTGAGAGGATGGGATCCAAAGGGATTGGCTCTGCCTTGAGCAGGAGTAAGGACCAGTGTGCCTCTGGGATAGTAGGAATGGCAGTGAAAGTGATGACAGATAGCAAACAACAAAACTCTAGTATCTTGGGCAGGAAGTGGAGGAAATTGGTGCTGACAGCTGTGATGGTCTCAGTGGAGTAGAGGGCAGCTGTTGCTGTTGGGGCACTGGTGTTGGTGTATCTTCAGCCTTTCTCAACTCTTTGGCATATAAATCAATGGAATTTTTTCCCATTTTGAACAACAACTCTTTAACCTTCCCTTTGTAGTCAGGCTCCTGAAAGAGTAGTTTACAGTCACACTCTATCTATACTTTCCCACATTCTGGAGACTTCACCTTATTCTAGTGTCTGTCCCTCCTCTCTTCAGAAACTGCCATTGCCAAAGTCATTAGTGTTCTTTTTGTTGTAGATCAAATAGGCACTGTCTATCCTATTTGACCTCTCTGTAGCATTTGACATGGTTGGCCACTCCCTCCAACCTAAACTTTTCCTCCACTGACATCTGTCACCTTACTCTTTCCTGGCTTTTTAAATTCGACCTTTCCAGCCACTCCCTTTTCTGCTCAGACCTTTTGCTCTCTTTCTCTACCCACCTCCTAAATTTGGTTACTCCCCGTTGTTCAGCTTTAGGGCTTCTTTACTTCTTACTCTATATCTTTACCTTTAATGATTTCCCCCAGAACGTTGTCTTTAACCACCATCATATGCTATTGATTCCGTATAATATCTCCAGGCCGTCTCTCCTCTGAGCTCCAGACTCATATGCTTGGCTGTCTGTTGAACACCTCCACTGGATGTGCCACAGACTCAGTATGCTCAGAGTTAAACTCATCATCTTACCTGTAGCTCCTACTGAATACTCCATTGTAGGAATTGGCACCACTCTCGACCCAGATGTTCAAACCAAGGTGGGTTTTGTTTTGTTTTCTTCCTAAATGAAAACTTTAAGAGTTTTATTTGTTTTATCATCAAAGTGTAGGAAAAAAGAAAATAAAAATTCCCTGTACTTACACAGTTCAGTGATAGCCAGTGGCAGCAGTAAATAATTTCTATCGGTTTTTGTTTACTTTACACATATGTGCTCTGTATAAATTATTTTTGTATATTATTTCATGAGATTTTCCTGTATCATTCAACAGTCTTAAAAAATATTTTTTCTCTGCTTGATATTTGAATTGTGTATATACAACATTTAGCCAGTCTCCTATTATGAGACCCTTCCATTGTTTTTATTTTTTTATGTTATAAATAATACTACAGTAAATATTTTGGTATATAAATCTTGGTGCGCATAACTGTCGGACAAACTCCCAGAAGTAGATGAAAAGATATGGACATAAAGAACATTTTCCCCTACTGATTGCAAAAGTAATATGTTTAGGCAGGAAGTTTTTAATTTTTTTAAGTCAATATTTCCAAATTATTCTCCAGAAAGATTATAATATGCTATTTTTGGAAGTAATTTTTTATTCCATCTCCCTTTTACTCCTTCCATCTTTCTTTCCAGCCATCAGTCACCAATTTTTGTAGATTCTGCAATGTTCATATCTATTGATTCATTCTTTTCTTGCCATCTTTACAGCTGCTGCTTAGTTCAGATTCTTACTACTGTTTTACTTGGATTACTGCAACAATGGCCTTGTAACTGGTCTCTCCTTGTTTCTAACCTTGTCCCTATGGCCACTGGGATGATCTTTCTAAACTGTAAGTGAGGTTTCTGCTGTCTTGCTTGAAATCACTTAGTGGTTCCCTATTTCCTCCAGGATAAAGCTTATGCTCCTCAGCATGGCAAACCAGGTCCGTCATAGCCAGCTTCTGCCCTACCCCTCATCTCTTCCCACTCACTAAATAATTTGGGGTTTCCCATAAGAGACACACTTTCACATCTCAGTTCCACTTTATGTACTGTTTTTTCTTCCTGGAGTGACCCTGCTCCTCTTCTGGCTAACATTTCTATCTAGTTAAGAATCGGAGGAAGGAGCTTCTTCCTTCAGGGCTTTTTCCTCAGACTCCCAACTTAGTTTAGGGGTTTGCTCTTTCAGTGTTCTTCCAAAGTACTCTGTGATAATTATCTACTTATTGGTTGTTATATTTGACCAGATGGGAAGCTTTGTGAGGACAGGAATTATGTCTGTCTTATTTATTGTGGTATCCTTAGTGCCTAGCCAAAAACTTTAGTGGGCTAGTGAATCGACTAGAGTGCTTGTTAAATGCAGATTCTGGTTCTGTAGATCTGGGTGAGGCCTGAGATTCTCCATTTCTAACCAACATCCAGGTGATGCCAATGCTGTTGGTCTGAGGACCACAATTTGAGAAGCAAGGTCTTAGGATATAGTGTTTGATAAAAGTTTGCTTGAATATATGAGCAAATGAATGAATGATGAAACTGAACTATTAACTCACTGAAACAATGACTTCTTAGATTTAAGCAGTTAAGAAAAGAAAGTGATCGTTGACTGTTGCTGGACGGAAAAAAGAAAAAACTTTAATTTAGGGTTTAGATTATTTGGAGGGAAGGCTTTCTGAGTCCAGCCCTGCATAGATGAAGTATTTTGTGGAGTAATTCTTTTATTCTCTTAATTAATGATAGAGCATTTAGACCAGAAGTTTTAACTATTTTTTTAAGTTGAAGATCTCTGTAAATTTGAAGTTTTATATATAAGCCCAATGTGTAAGATAGTTGCTCCGGTTGAATGAAACCTGAATGGAGGAGCCAGACCCCCACTTACTTGGCATCCTTCCTACCCCTCAGGCAGCTCTCAAAAGAGTACAAGTTGAAAACTTCTGATCCAGATCATCTATCTCCTTTAGTTTGAGTTGTCTCTGGACCAACCTCTCCAGTTGCTAGAATGGTTTCCTGACTGCCAGGAGCCCCAGATTGATTAATTTTGATCATGCTTATAAGGGAATATGGATACTTGAAACCGATAGACAACATAATTATCATTTTGGCAGGAGAAAAGAAACCCAAGAAAACGAAATTGTGTTCAGCATTAGAAAGGAAACAGTGATGAAATACTGGTATTAGAACAGTGCTGAAGGGGAGGAGAGGGGCTTAGTAAAGAAATACTCGGTAAGAAGTTTGATGACTACAGAAAAATACCTTATATGGTGGAATGTATGCCAGTGACCAGAAATACTAATTGCTTAGCAAAAATCACTGAAGTAACTGTCAAAATTAGATTCTGTTATTATAGAGAGAAAATAGGAAATATTATCAAGTTAAGAGGACTAGAAAGTTCCAGACCACTGCTTCCCTGGTGACACATGCTTATTGTTTTCTCTTTTATTCCATCCAGCAGCCATCACGAGAATGTCTGGACAGGGGCAATACTGTTAGTGTCCAGTTGCAGGGCTTTCCTGGCCATAATAGGGTCTTCTATTTGTGCACTGTAATGCTTCTTCCTGTCGAAAGGGGAAAGAGGCTGGATTTACCGGTGAGAAAATCATTATTATATTTTACACTAGATCTTCTTTGCATGGTTATTTATAGGGAAGTAAAGGTAAGAGCAGAATTGGAAAATCCATCAGAAGATTGTGAAATTGGAAAGTGTGGAGATCTAGAGCAGAATAAATCCTGGGGTTAGAGGAGGTGCTTTTTCATGGGTGGTGTACTGTGTGTTGAAAGGGTGTAGTGAGAAATTTACTTCTTCTCAGCTCTGTTTCATTTAGAAGCGTATCTTATATAGAAATTCAGTCATTTAGCAAGGGTCCTTATGGGGCAGTAGGCAGTCGAGGTCCTGATACCTCTATTTCCTAAACAGAGGAAGTTGGAGCCCTAATGAGAGGAGGTGCCTTTGGTTAACCCAACCCTTATTAGCCTAACTGGAAAAAGTTGGTAGAGAAGTTTCAAGGTGCATTTTAAAAGATTACTCCTCTGTCTTCTTCTAGACTGAGCACTTAGGTCTAAAAGATAAAACTGGTCTACCTGTGGATCCTGTCCAGCCTGGGCTTGGAGAAGCCTGGAAAAACCTCTCTAGTGAACTAACCCCATCCTCTTTGGCTCCAGCGAAAGGAGTTCTGGCACACATTGAATGAATGTATCATAATGGAAAATTTAAGTTTCACTTTGCTTCTTCCTTTAATGGTGTAGTGCTCTTTGGCTGTCTTTTCCTTACATATCCACTCCTTCTTCATACTAATCTGATATCAGTCTTTTAAGTATGAATGAGTTTCAGAATTAGCTGAGACTGCATAGGGCCTATTTTCAGGAGCCTCTAGGATGGGAGCTGAAACACTGTTTGCTTCTTTTTCATGTTGTAAATATACTGCATTCCAGTTGTCTTATACGCTTTTGTGGGCAAGCCTGGGAATTTTGCCAGAATTGTATTTCATGGCTTCTGTGGGAAAGTGCATTCCATATTCCAAATGATCTAATTACAAATGAGCTTTTGGAATGTGATCCATTTATAAGTTGGGGACTTGCTTATATCCTAAGAGATGTGCCTCTCGAAGTTGGGAATTATAGATTTAAGATGCAGTGAATAGTAATTACCTGCAATGCAGTACTCAGAAGGCATTGCAGACAAAAGTTAGATAAATTAATGGGCGACAAGTTCATAAAGGTTTCTAAGAGAAAGCTGATATTTGGAGGATTCTTAACCTTTTATTTTGTCCTTGACTTTTAAAATTTTATTTCAAGACAGTCATTTGTACCTTCCTGCAATTCTACTATGGTTCACTGCTGTGACCGCTATGGAAATTAGTATTCTGCAGATATTTATAAAGCGCCTACAGTATGTGAGACTCTGAGGAAGACATTGAAAGGTATAAAGAGGAGTAAGTTGTACCACAGCTACTAGTTTTTGCTTCCTTCCGTCATGTTCCTTTAATGAACAAATATTAGCTCTTTTATCAGAGCTAATCAATATCGAATTTCTTTTTTTTCTTTTTTTCCTTCCCATTTTGGGTACTTTAAACTAAATTTGGAGCTAGTGATCTGTTTATGAGGGATAATTTTTTGGGTCATGGATAGAGGTTGAATACCAGGCAACATTTTTGAAAATGGTGAGATTTACCTTTCCTCTTCCCTGCTTGGTTCCCCTTTCTAGGCATCCCCTAAATAGCTATCTTGCACTTCTTGTGTTCTGGTTAACAAATTTGTGCTTGGATATTAAAGCTGATGAGAACTTTGTATGACTTGAATTTTTGCGTTTTGAAGGGGGTCTCATTATTGAGAAAGTGCCCTTCTCCATCCCACCAACGATTGAATAAGTAAAAACTGGAAATATCACTCACAAAAAATTGCTTATATCTGCGCCTATAGGAATGTTCATTTCTGAATCACAGATTGTTCATGATCCAACAGATATGAATATACTTAGAGAACAGTGGGACAGAACATTTGAAATTATGTCTGCAAGGTTGAAAAAGCTTCTTATACTGATCACCCCCCCTTGAAATTAGATTGGTGATATATCTTTTACCATTCAAGTCTTTTTTTCTTTTTGGGGGGGAACTAATAACATATATACAGAAAAGTATGTAAATCATAACATAGTTTACAGCATAGCCATAAAGCAAAGAACTGTGTGATCACTGCTCAGCTCAACAACAGCTCATTGTGAGCCCCAAGGATGCCGCCACATGCTCCTCTCTGATCACAGCCCCCTCTCATCTTCCTAGGAGCAACCACTATTCTGACTTGTTGAAAACCATTTGTTTTAACAATTATTTATTTATTCCTAAACAGTATAATTTAGTTGATGTTTATATGAATGGAATGATTATGCTTTTGCTCAACATATGTGGTATTCATTCATGTATATAGCTTAAGTTCATCCCACTTTCATTACTGTGTAGTGGATGCTCCCAAAGAAAATTATTCCATAATTAAAAAAAAAATCCATTCTGCTGGTGAAAATTTGGATTGTTTCCAGGTTTAGGCTATTACAATGTTACTCTGAACGTTCCTTGTGTATCCTGGTACATGGGTACATTAGTAATATAAAATTACTTGGTAATACCAAACTGTTTTCCAAAGTGGTTGTACCAGTTTATATACTCTCTAGCAGTATATGAGAGTTCCCACTGCTTCATATCCTTGTCAGCACTTGGAATGTTAAATTTTTAGTGTTTACTACTCTGCTGGTTATATGAAGGTATCTTATGACATTCTTGATTTTCATTTTACTGTTTTCCAATGAGATTAAATCTCTCTTATATTCGTTGGCCCTTTGGATTTCCTCTTTTGTGAAGTGTCTAGTGAAATCTTTCTCCTGTTTTTTCTACTGTATTGTTGTTTTTTTATTGTTGACTAATAAGAATTCTTTGTATATTTTAAATACTAGTTTGTTGTTGCTTAAATATGTTACAGATATCTTCTCCTACTCTAAGATTTGTCTTTATCATTCTTTTTGTGGTGTCGTGTGATTAAGAATTTCTGAATTTAATGTACTTGATTTATGAGTCTTTTACAGTTAGTGAGTTTTGTCTTAGTTTTTTGTATGGGATTAGGGTAAGACCCGATTTAATTTTTTTTCCAAATGGATTCTCATTTCTTGAAAATACTCTTTCCCCAGTGATCAGCAGAGCTACCTCTTTCATATATCAAGGACTTACCTTGTGTGTGGGTGTGTTTCTGAGCTCACTGTTTCCATTCTCCTGATTTGTGTATGCCTGCACCAGTACCTCACAGTCTTAATTATAATAATTGTAATAAGCCCTGTTATATTGGGAGAAGTCAGTTCTCCCACCTTTTTCTTTTTCCAAGAGTGTCTTTCTTGGCTTATTCTTTGTCCTTTGCATTTCCATATGAGTTTTAAAATCACTGTGGGATTCTGATTGGGATTGCATTAAATCTATACACCAATTTAGGGAGAATTAACATCTTTCGAATATTATACCGTGAACGTAGTATGTAAGTATTTAGATTTTCTGTAAGATCTCCCAATGAGGTTTTATAATTTTCTCTGTAGTGGTCTGACACACCTTTTGTTAGATTTGGTTTTAGAGGTTTCATATATTTTATTGCTGTCGTATTATCCTTTTAAAAAATTTCATTTTCTAACTGTTGTTGCTGATCTCAAATATTTTTCTGAAAGAAATAACAGATACAGTTTGTATATGTCTGTTACTTACCATGCTGGGTGGGATGGGAAGAGTTATGTAAAGAGAAGTAAGCCAGGAGAGAAGGGGAGTTAAAAGGACATACTCTTTCCCTTTTCACAGGCTTTTCTCCTCCTTTGTATAAAACTTAGGAAGTACTCATTTGTTTTCCACATGTGTAGCCTGTGGAAGAAAGGGCAGATAATGTATTTTTTTTCTCTAAGGGTACTCACTGTATTCTTTCATGCTTTAGTGTTGCACAGGAGGTACTAATTAACTGCTGGAAGAAGTAAAAATTTTGAGTGGGAAGTTGCTGATCCAAATTACAATATTTTCTTGGGGAAAGAAAAGAGATTTAGTTAGTCAGTCTTCCCACCTTTTTCTTTTTCTTTCTTGTTACTTATGTTCCTCAGGAAGCCTGATTGTCAAGGATTTTCTAGATTAGGTCTCCGGCCATTGTGAAAATGCGCAAATCTTAAGCATGTCAGTTCATTAAGTGATTCTGTTTACAATGTGGGTTAGAGATTTCACAACCTGCTTCATCTCAGCGCTCAGAAGTAATCAATTTCCCATTCTCATGTGTTCATCAAATGTTGTGCTAGGCTCCTGGAGAACAGATACCAGGTAGACTCTCCCTCTTAAAAAAATAAAAAGTAAAAAAAACTCCCAGTGGATCCCATCTCCTCGAGAAAGTTGCTATTAGCATATGATTTACTTTCTTCCAGTCTTCTTCCAAATATATGTTTTAAAAGTAACTGAGCAGGGCCAGCCCCGTGGCATAGCGGTTAAGTGCACGTGCTCCAGTGCGGCATCCCGGGGTTTGGATCCCAGGAGCACACCGACCCACCGCTTGTCAAGCCATGCTGTGGCGGCGTCCCATATAAAGTGGAGGAAGATGGGCACAGATGTTAGCCCAGGGCCAGTCTTCCTCAGCAAAAAAGAGGAGGATTCGCCTCGGATGTTAGCTCAGGGCTGATCTTCCTCACAAAAAAATAAATAAATAAATACTATGCTATTTTCGTTTAGCATTATAGCTTAAGATTTTTCATGTCATTGAAATCTTTTTATAAAGTAGCCTTTTTAATGGGTGTATAACATTCCACTCTATACCATCATTTATTTAATTTCCTCTCGATTGGAATTTGAATTATTTTCTATTTTTCACACTTACACTAATATTTGGGTGAACATCTTTTAAAGCCTTTTCTGCATTTTGCATTATTTCCTTAGAAATGGAAATATTGGCTTAAAGACTTTGACCATTTTAATGTTGAAAAATTTATTCAGTGACTGTTGAGTACCATCTGTATGCTAAGTATTGGAGAGACAGTAAGGAGCAAGTCAGAAGAGGTTTTCATGGTCATAGAATTTGCAGTTAGTGAAAGAGAAAGATTAAACAAAGAGTTATACAAGCCAATTCATAGATACTTGGGTAAGTGCTTTGGTTTAAAAAAAAAGCACAAGTTGTTATAACAGAATAGCAAATCTAATAGTGATGGTTCTAATTTAGGTGGGGGTATTGGTCAGGAAAGGCCTCTTTGAGGGAGAGACATTAAGCTGACAGCCAGAGCACAAGTAGTGGTTGGCCAAACAAAGGAAAGAGGGAATAGCATGTGTTTAAGTCTGGGGGATGGGCCGGCCCTGTGGCTTGGTGGTTAAGTGCGCGCGCTGCGATGCTGGCAGCCCGGGTTCGGATCCCGGGTGCGCATTGAGGCACCACTTCTCTGTCCATCCTGGGGCCGAGTCCCACATACAGCAACTAGAAGGGTGTGCAGCTATGACATACAACTACCTACTGGGGCTTTGGGGGCAAAAAATAAATAAATAAAAATCTTTAAGTCTGGGGGTAAGAGTTATTGGGGAAACCTTGGCATAAAAGAATACCAGTGTGTCAGTGGAGGGAGTAAGGGAAGGTGAAGTGAAGTAAGGAGATAGGGGCCAGATCACACAGGCCTTTGTAGACCTTGGTAAGAATTGAGGTTCTTAAGAAATACATTTTCCCATTCCATTCCAAAGTGGCCTACCGGTTTATACTTCTCTCAACCTGTACAAGTGCGTGGTTCACTTATTAGTGTTGGTAGTCTCATTTGTAAAAGACTTTGCTGATGTCATAGATGAAATGTTTTCGCTTCAATTTGTATTTCTTTGATTACTAATGAGGAAGAATCTTTCCCCAAATGTTCGTAGCTGGTGGGTGTTTCGTCGTTTTTGACCGTTCAGTTTATTTCCTTGCCCACTAAAATGTTATTTTTAAGGTTCTTCCACAGGTGCTCTAGTAATAGACTGGGACCCACTCGTCAGGAATTTGTAGAAGAGTTTCTTACATGTCTCTCGCTGTCAGTACAGTACTCTGGGTAAGGGGGCGAATTAGGTCAAGACCGGATTTCTTTAGGCTTTGTTATTTTATCATTTATGGGTATACAAGTCTGTGGAGTTAGGAATTGGACAACTCTGCTGCCTTTATTTTTTTAAGAGCCAGCTCATATCATCCTTCCCCTAAGAAGCAATCCAGGTCTCTTATAATCAGAACTAATTGCTGCTGCTTTTACATTTGTTTATTAGCTCATTGTTCATACTTTTATTTAGCACTTCATTTTTTCTTTTCTTTTTTTTAATTGTTGGTTAGAGATTCTTCTGCCCTACTTCATTGTAAGGCCCTTGAGGGCAGAGGTAGTGTCAGTCTGGTTCATCCTTGTCTTTGTGACCCCACTGGCGTTGATACTGCATAATGACAATATTGCAGACATACAGTATGAATGAGTTCGCTTTGAATGAGTTGGCTATGAATGAGTTTATCTTTATGGCATCATAGCCCTTAACATTTACTATACTGTGAAGAGTTAGCGTAAAATACAACTGTCTTCTATCCTGAGGCCAAGGAATAGCTTATGTGTGGTAATGTGTGATCCTTCCAGGTTTGCAGGTCTTGACTGGGTTTTTCATCAGTAGTAGGTTGTGGTCACAGGACGTGGAAGCTGCCCAGGACCTGTGGAGACTTGCCTGGGTACTGGGTTATGTTGTCTTTTGGGTGTTTTCACTTTGTCCAGTACCGGGTGTCTGGGGGAGAGACTTAACTGGTTGGAGCCTGTAAGTTTTCAGTATGATCATTAGATTTTTGTAGAGCTGAACCTCAGTGAACTGCATGCACTTGTGAGAACCCAAATCAGAAGTGGATATATGAACTAGATTACATTTCAGTCTTCTGAAATCCCACAGAGATCATAAAAAGGCACTTGTTATTTCTATATATACCTTCCTATACTACGGTCCACCATAGAAATTGATATCAGTTGTTAGTTAGGTTGACAGCTTTCGATGGTTAAAGGATTGCTTATTTTGTAGGTAAGATAGGCTCTGTTCCTCTAGTTTCTCCTGTTTATTCCCTGCAGTTTGGGCATTTTCATTGTCATTAGCACTTAATATTCCTGAGGGTATTATTGTGGATGACCTTGTTTATGTTAACCCTCTACTTCAATGTTGTGGATAATTTTAGTCTTCCTCATGTAGTTTTCTAAATTATAACACCTTCAGCATGCGTTCTGATGAAAATTGTAGCAACCTATCTGCCTTTTCTTGGTAGGTGGGGATTCTTTTGTTGTTATGAACTTTTTCCCTGCTGTTAGAATTTTCTGCGGTTAATAGGGCTTTTCATTCCATTTGGCATACCTTTATGAATGCTGTCACATTGCTAGATCTCTTAATGCAGAGGCATTAACCATGTGGTAAAGAGCAATAATAGAGATGGGCACAGGTTCTGGGGGAGCATAAATGAGGGGTATTTAGCATATCCCTGGAGGGAGTGGGAGGGTGGGAGAGTGCCAGGATCAGGGAAGGGTTTTTCTCCAGAAGGCTGCACTTAAACTAAGTTTTGAAGAATAGATAAGAATTAGTTGGTAACAAGGATGGTATTTAATAGAGGCAAGTCTGGAGAGAAGGAGCACAGTTAAGAAGCTATTGCCGAAGTACGCACTACCACATACGAAATGTTCTTGTGAAAAACTTCAGCCTGAATTGGATCAAGTCTCTGTATCTAACTGTTAATTTATTGGAAATATGGAGGATAGAGCAGCATGTTACATGACACCATGGGGATACAGTTAGCAAAATCCAAAATGTGGGAAAACAACCTAATTTCTTCAACAGATAAGCTACAAGAAAAGAAAAGAGGAACTGGGAAATCTATAGATTAAGAGACTTGAGACACATCAATGAAATGCAGTATGTGGTCCCTGTTGGACTCTGATTTGAATAAATCAACTCTAAAAATTTTTTTAGACAGATGGGAAGATTTGAACGTTGATAGTTGACAATATTAAGGGATTTTTAAAAATTTAGGTGTGATAATGGTATTGTGGTTATGTTAAAAAATTAGTTCTTATCTTTAAGTATACAGAATAAAGATGAAATTAGATGATGCCTAGAATTTGCTTTAGAGTGACCCAGTGTTGGCCAGGTGCTCTGTGTGTGTGGGGTAGAACAGGTGAAAAGAGTTTGACCATGTGTTCAAAAATTTTGAAGCTAAGTGATGGCGTACATAAGCAGCTTATTATGCCATTCTTTTTACCTTTGTGTATGTTTGAACTTTTCTATAATGTTTTTAAAAAGCTGTTGCTATACTCTAGGCCAGACAGAAATATTAAGAACCTGAAATAAAGCACTGGTTATAAGGATGGAACAAAAGGATGGATTTGAGTGAATATGTTAGGAGATAATTAGTTATACTTCGATGTTTGGGGCTGAGGGAGGGGAGTCGAAGTTTATGGTTTGGGAACTGAGTACTGTTAACCTAAGAAAGGGAAAATGGAAGCAATGTATGTTGAGGGGTTGGTACAGGATGATGACATTGGAAGTTTGCTTTGGGACATCCTGAGTTTAAGATAGCCAGGTAGAAATGCATGGTTGGTTGGTAGCTTACAGGTGAAGTCAGAGCTGGATATGGATCAGTATGTAGCTGATAGTTAACCTTGAGAAAGGATGAGATAGCCCAGGGAGAATATGTAAAGGAGGAAAGGGGTGCCCCTGAGAGGGGCAGAGAAAGAGGAGCCACTTAGGATTCTGAGAGGAAAGGTCAAAGACAGGAAAGTAGGATTTTTAAGAAAATCAAGGAAATAGTAAGTTTTAAGATGAGCATGGAAACTATGATAAATCCAGTAGGAAAGTCAAGTGGGATAAGAACTTGTCTAATTCCTCTTATGAACATTAAAGGCCTTTGGGAGCCTCTGGGGGGTGAGAAAGCTTGGTGAATAAACTATATTGGTATCCTGCAGTATCAGGTCCCTTTAGAGTGGATTAGTAGAGACTGTGGATCATATTAAATTTGTGTTGATTAGCTAGAGAGTTACGATTAAAAGCAAAAGAGTTTTCATTTTATTGTAAATTAAGATCATTACCCTTCATTCCCATGGTGCCATTAACTTGAAAATCATGTTTGCTTGTACAGAGACCTTGTCAAAGGTCACTTTAGTTTTCTTTCTATGGAATTTTGCTAATTTGCACAAAAAATAGTGGAGCAGAAGCTGCCACAGGAGTCAAACTTTTAGAGTTGTGAAACCCGACGTAAAGCCACTTTCCCCAGTGACTGTTGCTGTGCTGATATTCTTCAGGGTAGAGGCAAAAGCTTAGCAGTAGGCAGATTGTTACTTGTTGTTTCCTTTTTTAAAGATTAATTTTTTAGATTTCTATTTTAAAAATTGTTTTTCTTTTCTTTAGCTCCTTTTAGCACAAAGTGCAGATGAGATAATGAGTGTGGAATTGCTGTGAAAAAGTAAACAAATGATTTGAAATGTGATGTGTGATTGTTACCACCACCATGACTGTCCATATCTCTGTAGGGCTGGAATCTTGACAGTTGTGGCTTTCCGAGCACTCTTCTACAGCAGAGAGAAGTTTGGGCAGGAGGGGAACAGCCCTCTGCCCTTCCTGCCATCTTCTGTGCAGGAATCTTATAATTTGTGTTTATTTCCCCCTAAGTACAGAACTGTGAGAACTTGTTTCATTTGAAAAAACCCTCACACAGCAAGTTGTATAGCCCACATAGGGACACAGGAATGACTCAACCTTTTAGGGATGCTTTTCCTTTGGTTGCTAACCTCTGACCAGACTATCATGTAGTCTGAGAGTTGAAATTTACTCATTTTTCATAAGGCAGTTTGAGAACTTGGTTGCCAGAGGGGCCAGTGAGAATGCTGCTGTCTTCCCAGAGCAGCATTTAGCCCACACTGGCTGCCACTCCATTGCCTGTTGAGTCATTCCCACAGTTCTATATAGAGCTTTTCTGGCTTTTCTTCTAAACATGATGTTCTTGGAGTGAGAAAGAAAGGAAGTTTTTCTCTCCTCCACAGAATCCCCTCCTACCCTCCAAATCTGCATTGTATTCTCTTTTCTAATAACAGAATATTGCCCTCAATCATTCTGAGGTTGTTTTCTCTTTTAAGGTCTCTTAATGCTTTCATTTATCATTTGTTTGACTATGTAATCATTAAGGCATTCACTGGGCTGAGTTTGCAGCGGTAGGCTCTCAAGATAACAGACTGCTACTTAACCAGAAAGATTGAGAAATTCTAGCTAAACATACCAAACATGGATTTCTAGTTTCAGTTATTCAAAAATCAGTCAAATACGCTAAGGCATCTTAATATCTTTATTATGAATATCAGTTAATAAAAAGTACGTGAAAGGAATGAATGAGTTTTTAATTTTGGATAAATAAAAATTGCTATAATTTGAAAGCATTTTAGTTTGTTTCTGTTTTTGCAATGGAAGGTAAAGTGCCCATGTTCATTCTTCTTCAGAAGACCCAGCTCTGTGCTAGTGGAAAAAGAGTTGAAGTTTCTTTATGAGGAAAGAGAAATTCTTATATATTGGAACTGTTTTCTTCTGTGTTCCATACTCCAGCAAAATCATAAAGCATTTTAGAAAAGTCGAATAACATCAGTAAGCTGTCTATGCACAGATCGCATGTCTTACACAGGCACAAGTAAGGGACTTCTTCAGGGGATTGGCAGATCTGAAAGACAGATTACAGTCCCGGAATGTATTCAGATGACTTTTTGAAACAGATATTTTAATTGGAGTGGGGGTGGAGAAATAGTTGAGCTTCTGTAGCTAAATATTCAACTTCCTTAGCCTGTTATCTATAAATACACAAATGAAAAAGCCGTTGGGACTCTTTTTCAAAAACTAACTCGCCATACATATTTATTTGTATGTGTGTGTTTATATGTGCCTAATCCCCATCCCCACCTCCCATTAATGGGTCAGTAATTGGGCTATTTCTTTCATAAGATTGAGTTGTTTGGATTGTGTTTAATCTGTTGCTCTAAACTGCATTAGGGGCAGAGTCCCTTGTACTAAGGTTTTGAACTAAACCTCATCTTCTCTTCTTAAAAAGAGAGGGAAAAAAGCAGTTGATCTGTTTTCTGAAGGTCTTGCTCTGTCTCTCCCCTCCCCCAGAGACGAATAGCAAGGGGAGGAGCTCACTCACTGTTCTAACCACACTTCATACGTCTTAACTTGAGTGCTTTTTGGTTTCCTGTCGGCAGTAATTCAACTCTGTGCCATCTTGACTTGCCTGAAGGGTGGATAAATTGGTAACTGCACTGTGAAGAGGAATGAGTTCTCACAGTCTGATTTGAGCATAAGGCATGAGACTGAATTTATGAAAGCTTTGGTAGCCTCTGAAGACAGCATCTTTCTTCTGTGACTGAATTTTTTCATTATATTTGTGGGCTGTTGTTTCTGAGAAGATTCTATCATGACTCTGCTGGAACCTGAGATGTTAATGATGGCTGTACAGTCCGGTAATTCCCATATTTCCTGCATACCCTGTTTGCAATAGGTTTCTTTAAAGAGGTTGGGCATATTTGTACTAGGATTGGATGGAGATGGGGAGGAAGATAGATGAGGGCTAACATCAATTGTCCCTTAAATGTACTGCTTTTTCAGGTTTTTATTGTAAAAAATATTAATAATTTTTTTTCTAATCACAAATTCTATTCAGGCATAGCTTTGAATTAGATACTTGCTGACCTTAAGACTGTGAGACCTATGTGAGAAAAAAAACCAATTTGCCTTCTTTAGTCAAGTATTTTATCTTCAGTGGCACTGCTTTTAATGAAGGATAATTAAATTGCTTTTGCTGTTTTATACATTACCGTCTTTAATCACTAATCTGCACTCTATTTTTATGTCTGTGAAAGCATGTTTTGAAATTTTCCCTCAGCTGTTCTTTCTCTTTTGTGGTATAACAGTTCTGTATCATCTTTTGGTACTTTGGAAATGCTATGGATAACACATAGGATTGGAACTCTAAGCTTTGGAGATGAGGAAGTTAGAGCAAGGAGGCAGTCAACAGAAAGAATGCAGGATTTTAAAAATTCTTTCTCTAAAAACAGTTTTCCCAATTTAAAAGTATCTTTTAAAACATTTGAAATTCCAGTTTGTTTTTAATGGTTTCTTGTACTTTTAGTGTTTTTAAACTTAAGTTAGATATCTAAAAATAGGGAATGTTCTTTTGTTATTTTTAGACTTCTGCTAAAATGTAGTCTGTAGTGTTTTCCTGTTTCAGAGTATATCTTGAAAGATTCATACAAGTAGCATTTGGGGACCTCTTCCCATCCACTGGCCTTCACTCAAAGATGAGATTCCTTGGTTCTGGCAGATACTGTCTGGGGCAGAATTGGTCTCCTTGTTCTCCTTGGGGAGTGCTTAGATAGAATGTTGAAAGACACATATCCATCTGAAGGCAGCATCAGATGCTATCAGGCTAAGCTTCATGGACAGGGAAGGGGCAAAGAGGAAAGATACCGATACTGTTCTGTTCTTTCTGGTTTTACAAATAAGCCCATGATGAGTCATTTATTAGTTGAGTTTTCTGTTCATATATGCTGTGTGTTCCAAGTTGCTTTTCCTTTTCCTCCCCCCTAGATCTGTTGCACTTTGTGTTCTAAACAAGATAGTATGCTTATCTGAATGTTTCCCATCTGTCTTTGATGAAATAGCTCCCAGTTAAACTGACTTAAATTTTTTTTTCTGCTCTGTATTCCAGTTCTCTGCTGTTAGGTGGGCAAGTGCATATTTTATCTTAAGGAGTAGACATTAGCATTTGAACTCTCTCTCTGGCCTTTGATCACCTTGTCTCTTACAGATCATCTCAGTCCACTAACTTTTTAAAATAAAGGTTAAAAGATTGTTTGCTTTCCCGTAAAGGAGTCTTACTGTTCCCAGCCGGATAAGGGAAAGGGACTTACTTAATATTTTCTTGTCTTGCCTAAGAGCTATTTTTCCTATGACATATGTTGGGCAGGGCTAGCCACCCATCTGTTGGGCCAGCTACTTCATAAAACTTTCAGAGGATAATAGTATGTAAGACAATTATGGATGAAATTGACAAGGATTTGGATACAGGTAGAATGAAAGGTCTGCCGAGAATAGCATGTATGTGGACCTCTTTCATTTGCCTGTGTTCGTAAAATTAGACAAACTGAATATAGGAAGGAGTAATAGCAAACTGATTTCTCGAGTGCTTGTGGTTCCTAAATGTTCGGAAACTTTAATAATGTGTTGGTTTTGTAAAATCTGTTACTGTTTTCTTCTGAAGTTATAGCCATTATGCTGGATTGTAACAGTAATATCACAGCTATATTTATGATAGGAAATGAAAAAGCATCTGGTACAAAGCCTTAATAAACTAAAAACCAACCATTCTTTCTAAAAAGTCAAGACATTTAGACTATATGTGAGCCCTAAGTTTTCTAGCAATAAAATATTTGGACCTCCGTGAATGTATATGCTTTATAGGTGAAACTACTGTTTAATGAGCTTTTTAAAGTAATTAAACCCCTTTAGACAAAATTCAAGATGCAAAGTCTGGGACCAGCCCCGTGGCACAAATGGTTAAGTGCGCGCTCTCCGCTGCGGCGGCCTGGGGTTCGCTGATTCGGATCCCAGGCGCGCACTGATGCACCGCTTGTCAAGCCATGCTGTAGTGGCGTCCCATATAAAGTGGACGAAGATGGGCATGGATGTTAGCCCAGGGCCAGTCTTCCTCAGCAAAAAGAGGAGGATTGGCAGATGTTAGTTCAGGGCTGATCTTCCTCACAAAATGAATGAATGATGCAAAGTCTTTACCCTAAAGTAAACTTTAGGATACTGAATATTATAGCTAAGTACATTGTGTATTTATTGCCAGTTTTCTTTTTTTTTTTGAATATTTAAATTCATAAATGTTTATATAATTTCAGAGTTCATTGACTGGCCCATTTCTGAACAGCCTTTGGCTCCATGTACCCCAAGAGCAGTGGATAAGTCCCCAGTAGATGATATACACCTTCAAAGAAAGGCTAAATAAAGATCTTCAATGGGTTAGACAATGTTTGACAGAAGAAAGTTTGCATGTTTGTTGAATTGACTGAAATACTCAAACATACCTGGAATAGAAAAAGCGTGATTTCACTATGTCCATTCATATACTAGGGATACAGATACATGGCAGAACTTTCCAAGATCTAATACAGATACATGGCAGAAGTTTCCAAGATCTAATACAAGTAAAGAAATTTCAAAAGAAACTATATTTTTGTAGATAGGAAATATGTGAGATAAGTATATTCTAATGTTTTCTCTGAATCTCAGAGCAGGGAGACAATACCACTGCATTTTCTACCTCAGCACTGAGATGAACAAAGAAAAGCAAAAAATAGTATGGATCTTCTTGACTATTTTGGGTGAAATTAGATAAAGACCTAGGGTGTTTTAAATCTGTGTCTGAATAAGAGTTGGAAATATGGGGTGTGTGACAGATAAAGACAATAGATAAAAGTATAGTAATTAGATAATAAAAAGTAGAATGTCTGATCATGGTAAAAAGGTCATGGATTTAGTTGTTTTAAAACGGCATACTTGAGAATGAATGTCCAAAGACAGATCTTATACTACACCAGTCAGTAGAGTCCATGGGAGGTAGGAAGCAGATAAGGTGCAAACACTATGAAAAAAAAATCTAGAACAATACTGAGAATCATGTCTACATGGCAGTAACATTCTCAGGCCCCATCCGTCTCCATTGCATCTTTTGAGCCCATGGAAAGATGGCTCCCACATCACTTGCTCTGGTGAATGAAATTTCTTTAGGGGTTATGTTATCTAAATCAAAGTAAAAATGGAGATTTCATCCTTTCTTCTTCTAAAAGATTTATAGTTTAGTTTTACATTTGGATCATTTTGAGTTAATTTTGTTTTTGTTTTTAAATTTTTTGTTTATTGCAGTAACATTGGTTTATAACATTGTATAAATTTCAGGTGTACATCATTATACTTCTATTTCTGCATAGATTACGTCACCTTCACCACCCAAATACTGATTACAACCATCACCACACACATGTGCGGAATTATGCCTTTCGCCCTCCTCCCTCCCCCCTTCCCCTCTGGTAACCACCAATCCAATCTCTGTCTCTGTGTGTTTATTTGTTGTTGTTATTGTCTACTACTTAATGAGGGAGATCATACAGTATTTGACCTTCTCCCTCTGACTTATTTCACTTTGCATAATACCCTCAGTGTCCATCCATGTTGTCACAAATGTCTGGATTTCGTCGTTTCTTATGGCTGAGTAGTATTCCATTGTGTATATATACCACATCTTCTTTTTTTTTTTTTTTATTTTTATTTTTATTATTTTTTTTATTGATGTTTTAATGGTTTCTAACATTGTGAAATTTTGGGTTGTAACCACAGTCCAGTTTTCTCTGTCCATGTGTTGGTTTATATTCCACATATGAGTGAGATCATGCAGTGTTTGTCTTTCTCTTTCTGGCTTATTTCACTTAACATAATACGCTCCAGGCCCATCCATGTTGTTGCAAATGGGACGATTTTGTCTTTTTTTATGGCTGAGTAGTATTCCATTGTATATATATATCACATTTTCTTAATCCAATCGTCAGTCGAGGGACACTTAGGTTGCTTCCACTTCTTGGCTATGGTGAATAATGCTGCAATGAACATAGGGGTGCATAAGCCTCTTTGGATTGTTGATTTCAGGTGCGTTGGATAGATTCCCAGTAGTGGGATGGCTGGATCATAGGGCATCTCTATTTTTAATTCTTTGAGGAATCTCCATACCGTTTTCCATAGAGGCTGCACCAATTTGCATTCCCACCAGCTGTGTATGAGGGTTCCTGTTTCTCCACATCCTCTCCAACATTTGTTGTTTTTTGTCTTGGTGATTATAGCCATTCTAACGGGCGTGAGGTGGTATCTTAGTGTTGTTTTGATTTGCATTTCCGTGATGATTAGTGATGTTGAGCATCTTTTCATGTGCCTATTGGCCATCTGTATATCTTCCTTGGAGAAGTGTCTGTTCATTTCCTCTGCCCGTTTTTTGATCGGGTTGTTTGTTTTTTTGTTGTTCAATTGTGTGAGTTCTTTATATATTATGGAGATCAACCCCTTGTCAGATGTATGTTTTGCAAATATTCTCTCCCAGCTGGTTGGTTGGTTGTTCATCTTGATTCTGGTTTCATTTGTCTTATAAAAGCTCTTTAGTCTGATAAAGTCCCACTTGTTTATTTTTTCTTTAGTTTCCCTAGTCTGGGTAGGCATGTCATTCGAAAAGATTCCTTTAAAACCAATGTCAAATAGTGTGTTGCCTATATTTTCTTCTATGAGTTTTATAGTTTCAGGTCTCACCTTCAGGTCTTTGATCCATTTTGAGTTAATTTTTGTGAATGGCGATAGCACATGGTCCACTTTCATTCTTTTGCATGTGGCTGTCCAGTTTTCCCAACACCATTTATTGAAGAGACTTTCCTTTCTCCATTGCATGTTCTTAGCACCTTTGTCGAAAATTAGCTGTCCGTATATGTGTGGTTTTATTTCTGGGCTTTCAATTCTGTTCCATTGATCTGTGTGTCTGTTTTTGTACCAGTACCATGCTGTTTTGATTACTATTGCTTTGTAGTATGTTTTGAAGTCAGGAATTGTGATGCCTCCTGCTTTGTTCTTTTTCTTTAGGATTTCTTTAGCTATTCGGGGTCTTTTGTTGCCCCATATAAATTTTAGTATTCTTTTTTCTATTTCTGTGAAGAATGTCATTGGGATTCTGATTGGGATTGCATTGAATCTGTAGATTGCTTTAGGTAATATAGACATTTTAACTATGTTTATTCTTCCAATCCACGTGCATGGGATATCTTTCCATTTCTTTATGTCATCGTGGATTTCCCTCAATAATGTCTTGTAGTTCTCATTGTATAGGTCCTTCACCTCCTTGGTAAGATTTATTCCTAGGTATTTTATTCTTTTTGATGCAATTGTAAATGGTATTATCTTTTTGAGCTCTCTTTCTGTTAGTTCATTATTAGCATATAGAAATGCAACTGATTTTTGTAGATTGATTTTGTACCCTGCAACTTTGCTGTGGTTGTTGATACCACATCTTCTTTATCGATTGGTCCCTTGATGGGCACTTAGGTTGCTTCCAAGTCTTGGCTATTGTGAATAACACTGCAGTGAACACAGGAGTGCATGTATCTTTACGCATTGGTGTTTTCAAGTTCTTTGGATAAATAGCCAGCAGTGGAATAGCTGGATCATATGGTAGTTCTATCCTTAATTTTTTGAGGAATCTCCATACTGTTTTCCATAGTGGCTGCACCAGTTTGCACTCCCACCAGCAGTGTATGAGAGTTCTCTTCTCTCCACATCCTCTCCAACACACGTTGTTTCCTGTCTTGTTAATTATAGCCACTCTGACGGGCGTGAGGTGATATCTCATTGTAGTTTTGATTTGCATTTCCCTGCTAGTTAATGATGTTGAACATCTTTTCATGTGCCTGTTGGCCATCTGTATATCTTCTTTGGAGAAATGTCTGTTCAGGTCTTTTGCCCATTTTTTAATTGGGTTGTTAGTTTTTTTGTTGTTGAGATGCATCAGTTCTTTATATATTTTAGAGATTAACCCCTTATCAGATGTATGGTTTGCAAATATCTTCTCCCAATTGTTAGGTTGTCTTTTCGTTTTGTTGATGGTTTCCTTTGCTGTGCAGAAGCTTTTTAGTTTGATGTAGTCCCATTTGTTTATTTTTTCTGTTGTTTCTCTTGCCTGGTCATACATGGTGCTTGAAAATATGTTGCTAAGACCGATGTCAAAGAGCGTACTGCCTGTGTTTTCTTCTAGAAGTTTCATAGTTTCAGGTCTTACATTCAAGTCTTTAATCCATTTGGAGTTAATTTTTGTGTATGGTGTAAGGTAAGGGTCTACTTTCATTTTTTTGCATGTGACTGTCCAGTTTTCCCAACACCATTTGTTGAAGAGACTTTCATTTCTCCATTGTGTGTTCTTGGCTCCTTTGTCGAAGATTAGCTGTCCATAGGTGTGTGTACTGACAGTTTTCATTTAGTGTTTGGCGCTTGGGGATTTTGGTTAGGCATACTTGCATGTAAAAACTTTGATCCTCCTCACTGTCTGTGGTCTCTTACTGACTCTTTGAGATCCAGTTCAGATGCTACCTTTCTGTGAAACCTCTCGATAGAGTCAGCTTTCCTCTTCTCTGTTCCTGCAGCACCACCTTTCTAATATAGACTAATTATCATTTTTACATGTCTCCCTACTTAGATTATTAGCTTCTCAGAGGAAATACATTCCTGTATGTATTGGCTCCTGACACTGGCACATTGTAGAACTTAGTGTGTATTTTTTTTTTTTGAATGAATGAAGAAATCCGATTTGGCATACTTTCCCTAATAAACAGGCATAAGCCCTTTCAATCAAGATTTTATCGAAATATTTTGAGATCTGTTCTCACATTAAGAAATAAATTCTCGAACCATTGTCCTATATCTTAGCCAGTCTTTACCCAAAGCAGGTGCTGTTGAAAGCATGGCTTTCAAAATTGAAATTGTTTCACATCTTAGGATGTGCAGTGCCCTGTATGTCTTCCTTTGATGTGTATTGCTAAATCTAAGTGTTCCGATCAAGCCACAATTAGAGGGTTTAAAGAATCTGTCACCACTATGGAAACCTATGTAGATCATTGTGATTAGAAAACTAATTATCTGAGATGGACGTTTGGGGTTTCAGAAGCTAAGACAAGGAGAATATTGGGGCACAGCATTGCCTCTGGAATATTTTAAAACAGAGGAATGCTGGGACTCAGCCCTTGACAGTTAATATATAAGGCTTTCACCAGGCAGACCCTGTCCCTGCATCCAGCCAATGCAGTCTTCTTATTAGTTTATAACTCTACAACAGTGTGACAGAGTTCTCTTGTAGAGAAAAGGATTGAAGCAGTTCCCTAGCTATGTTTTGACATACATCTGATCCTGATGAGGCGCAGTTAAGGAGTCTGTTTTTTCTCTGTCTCTCTTGTGCACATATGTACACACTCCCACCCACCCACACTCACACACACCACACCCAGATACACACACTCCAACCACACCCTACCCCTCTACTTGCCTATGCATGGGATATCTCTGGAAGGATCTATTTGTCTATGCATAGGCTATCTCTGGAAGGACCGTAGGGACCGGTAACAGGTAACAGTGACTACCTCAGGAAAGGAGGATGGAGAGCTGGGGGCTTGGGATGGAAGAGACTTTTTGTTCCACAGGACAGTTGAGTTTTCTTTTAAGTTTATTATCATTATGGAATGCCCCATAAACATGAAAGAATCTATAGAGTATGTATTACAGTAATATATAGAGTCCATAAACCCACGGACCCATTGCCCAACCTGAGAAATAGAGCACAGTATTCACTGAAGGCCTCTAAGTGCCCTCTTTGATTTATCTCTTAGAAAATGGTTTTGTTTGCTTGCTTTTAACTATATATACCTTTTGAATATTTTATGTTTTGTACCACTGCATGCTGCCTACTCAAAAATATTATTTAATTAATAATTTAAAAGTGTTTCCTTAGTCCATTTACTCTCTTGATGTCTGTATACTTAATTCCTGCAAATTTCTTTAACTTGTAGTTCCCTGATCATTACAGTTTGCCTCTGAACTGTGTATTTTATAGTAGTATGGGTTGGAGAGAAGGGAGTAGTAATTAGTAAAAGTAAGGTGGAGGAAGATGGTGGGCAGACAGCTTTTGCCGTTTTTGGTAATATGTTAACTCTTTAAGGAAAGGCCCCTTGTTTGGGTTCACATCACTTAGGGGTCTGTAGAGCTGGTGAAAAACTTCAGACCCTTCAGCAATACCTACTCTTTGGATCTCTTCATACTCTAAGTATTAATGTGGGCTTTTAAAAAACATATTTTTGTTTATATTTAAAGGATTTTTGAGCTTAAAGGAAACCTTAGGTATTTTCTTGTCCTCTCCCTTATTTACATGAGGAAATTGGGCCGTTGAGGTTAGTTTATTTCCTGAAGTCACATAATTAATTAGTGGCAGAGATGGAAGGAGAATTCCTTTCCTTACTCCCATGACAGTGCTCTTTCTGCTGTAACATACTTACAAAGAAACCATCAGAGACCTTTGATGTATGAGATTGTTTATAATTTTCCCAAGAGATCTTGGTTTTCCTTGGGTTTTTCCATTGCAGGTTTCTATCGCTACTCAGACTGACTCACATCTTAAGAGGTGGAGATAAAAACCAGTGCCTGGGTGTCTACCTCCTGCCCCTGAGAAGTGGAGTCAGATGCTGCAGGCCCCATGATTCTCTGGGAGACCTCCATCTTGCCCTGCCTTCTGTGGCCTGGGTGATGATCTCATACCTTGATGATGATCTCAGAAGACAGGTAGGCAGACAGACAGCTAGTGTCATCAGTATTCTGGATTACATCTTACTACCCTTTCTCTGACTCATTGATTTATCTGGGGTCCCCTTAGAGTTAGGACTCAGATCAAAGGAATTTGAATTCATCTGTCTGTTTCTATCTTTTTTTCCTCCCTTTTGTTTCCTTTTGGATAAGGCAAGCTGTCAAGACCATGAACCACAGTTTTAGCTTTATTAGAACAGTGCCAAATTAAATAAAGATGAGTCTCATACAGTCTTGTTTTTTTTGGAACTTCACTTTTATGATTACCACATGCATTATTTTTGAAAAGATTTTCTTTGTAATAACAAGGAAAAAAATACTAAAGACCCCTGCTCTGCCATCCACAACAAAAAACAACTTTCTCTGCCTTGCTCTCAACAAACTAAAGGGTAGTATCAGGCTGAGCTCATGGTGTCAGGGGTCTGGAACATCCATAATCTCACGGCAGAGTCACATGAATGAGGTGGTGGTGGCAGTCGAGTGAGTACAGAGGGCCTAGAAAAGAGGAATACATGGTGATTACATAGTGAAAATAAGCTCAGTAGTGAAATTTTTGTAGTGTGTCATAATTTTAAAGTGTTTTTATGTATATTATCTTATTTGATCTTCACAACAACTCTTTGAGATGTATCTTCACATTTTACGGAGGAGAAAGATGAGACTCAGAGATGCTTCAGGACAGACAGTAAGAGAGGGAACAGATGTTTAAATACAGGTTTTTAACTATTATTGCTACTTAACTTATATGATCCATTTAAAATGAAAATGAGATCATATCCCTCCTCACTCAGAACCTGCCAGTAGTTCCCATTTACAGAAAACGCCCAAGTCATTATAGTACCTACAAGGTCCTACATGGTCTGCTCCCAGTCCTGTAACTCTCTGACTGCATCTCCCTACCTCTTCCCTCACTTATTCTGTTCCAGCTGTACCAGCCTCTTCGCTGTCGCCGCAAATCTTAGGGAATGCCCCTGTTTCAGGGCTTTTGTACTTGTCTTCCTTCTACTTGGAGCACTCTTCACTGGGTGCCTCATGGCTTGCTCCCTCATCTCCTTCAGATCTTTGTTCAAATGTCACTTTCTCAGTGACGTCTTTTATTTTTCTTCATACCACTTACCATCTGACAGAATACATGATTTGTTTCTTGGTTACTGCTGTCTCTTCCTACTAGAATATAAATACCTCAAAGTGAGAGGTTTTTCTCTCTTTTGTTTTGTCTTGTGTTTCCAGTGCCTATAAGGGTACCTGGCACATAGTATGCACTTAATAATAATTCTTGAATAAATGATTTACCAAGAAATTTGGCATATGTTTTAAGGAAGTATTTTCCTGAGATGATGCCTTTCCAGCATTTTGTATAGCATGCACTGCCCTAACTAGTGCAGTGGTTCTCAAAGAGTGGTCCGGGGCCCTCTGGGCATCCCTGAGACCTTTCAGTGGGTGCGAGATGAAAACTTTTTATATGTTTATACTAAAATATTGTTTGCCTTTTTTACTGCTGTCCTCTCATGAGTGTACAATGTAGTTATCCAGAGCTACGTGATGTACGCTATCTCCACAGATTGAATGCAGTATCATATATGAAAATTCAGCTGTCTTTCAGTAAATTATACACTAAAGAGATCTGCAAAAATGGTAAAACAGTGGTACTCTTTTTACTATTTTTTTTGAAAAATAATTAGTATTTTTTATAAAAATATGTTATTTATGTTAACTTATAGTGGGCTTATTGCTGTTTTTTAAAGAAATAATAAATATTTTAAATATTTTCAGTTTTAATTTCTTATATGATAAATATTGATAGATATAACCCACATAAACAAAAGCTCTATGTGAAGTTCTCAAGAACTGTAAGAGAGTAAAGGAGTCCTGACATCAAAAAGCTTGAGAACAGTATGACTAGTGTTTAAGCATGGACTTGGGAACCCAGGTTTCTTAGCTCTGCCACTAACTAGCTGTGTGACCTTGGGCAAATTACTTAACATCTTTGTGTCTCTCACTTCATCCATAAAATAATAATAATAATGGTAGTAGTAGTGATACCAACCCCAGGAAGTTGTAAGTATTAAATGAGTTAATATATGTAAAATGCTTATAACAGTTCTTGGCATGTAGAAAGTGCTTTATGTTTTTGGATGTTATTGTGGTTTTGTTTTTCGTCATTGGGATTTTGAATACTATTAGATGCAGATAGTTTTTTAAAATTTCTTCCTTGGATATTCTGACAACTTGCAACAGCTCTCTTGATATTTGGCAACTTGTAAAAATTTTTAAAAATATGTTTCTTCTTTAACCTTGAAATACTTCTGGGAATTTTTTCTAATGAAATTATAAAAGATATATAAGATTTATATATAAAGATGCTCATAGCAGTATTATTTTTAATAGTAAAAAAACCAAACAGTAACAACCTAAATTTTAACAGTAGGAGATTGGTTAAATAACTTATGGTCCATTCATATGACTACCAATGTAGTCATAAGATTATTTAAAGATGTGGGAAAATGTTTACCATTTATCCATATAATCCTCAAAAAATGGCTGTAAGGATATACACCAGAATATTAATAGCTGTTTCTGGGTAGTGGGATTTCATAGGGGATTTTTTTTTTTCCTGTGAGTTTTCCTATATCTTTCTGATTTTCTGTCATAAGCATACATTTCTTTTGTATTAAAATAAAAACTCATATTAAATTGTGTGTGTGTGTGTATACATGTAGGTTAAAAGAGGGAGAAAGTTTGGGTTTGGATTAGGAGCTAGAACTATTGACTTGAGACCTCTGCAGTCAAAGCACTCCACTGACCTAACAATGCATGATAAGGAGGCACTCCATCCCAGTAAGCTGTTCTCTCTGACCAGTCTAGTTTGTGTAAATCCCTTTTACATTTTTGCCTTGTTTCTATTTTGTAAGATTTATTGAAATTTACCTTTGCAGTGTTTGTATTAGGCCATATTCTTGGCAGAGCTGCAGATCCTTCCTATGCACACTAACTTACTCTCAATTTGCTCAACCTTGCAGAAGTTTTTTAGAAACTAAAAACACACTAAGTTATTTCTTTGTTTTTGATGGCTAGGAGTAATCTAAGTTCTCTTAGGCAAAAAATAGTGGCATTAGTATAAAATATTTTAATTATTTGAAAGTAATTTCCGTAATATGTATTGTTCTTTGACCCTACGGTAGGTGTGAAAATCCTCTTAGCAATCCATCTACTCTATCAGAAAGCCAAAATTCCTATTGCCTCATCTTTGCCTTGTAAATAGGACTTGGAGCACATATGTTGAAGAATTAAAATGTTAATTAAATTGACCTTGATTTTCTGAACCTTTATCTTAGTATATTCTCTTGAGAATCAATTAGATTATATTCTCAAATCAGTGCCATAAAACTAATTTATAAAATATTTGGTTGTGTAGGGTATTGAAAATTTATGGTGTTAACGTTAGGCTACCCGAACAGATACCATGACCTCAGTCTTCTAACACTTTGCTACTCAAAGTGTGTTCCAAGCACCAGCAGCATCTGTGTCACCTGGGAGGTTGTTAGGAATGCACAATCTCAGACTCCACCTCAGACTTGTAGAATCTGAATTTTAATAAGATTCTCAGGTACATATTAAAGTTGGGAAGTATTGTTCCAACAGATATTTTATTTTTAATGACTTTGTTTTTGAAGTGAACAGGTGAAATAGAGATAATTTGTTGGTGTATTTCCTGGGTAGTAAGCACTGCTCAAAATGATAAAACTTGGAAGATAAGAATACAGTGTTTGGAAAGATTGTATGATGTCTGATTAGTGTGGAAACATTTGATAAAATAGGAAACAAACATAAAAGAAAATTTGCTCCTAGTACAGTATTCTGCATTTGATAAATGTTCACAATTTGGTACTTTTTTTTGGCTATTATCTTGACTTTTGGAAGAAAGAACCAATAGGCTTCTTCTTGGCATTCTAGAATGTCTAATTGGAATGGGATCTTAGAGATGACCTGGTACAAAACCTTCATTTTATAGATGAACAGTGGGAACTAAGAATGTTAAGTGTCTTGCCTGAGATCCCATAACTTGGACTTCCCATGTCCTGATTTTCAGAGCACTGTTCTTTATACCCCCTATGCTACCCCTCTGTGTTGCTGAAGGCCATATTGTTAGTTACTTCTGTTAATGTTGGTTGAAACCATACTGAACAATTATGAGTGACATAAGCAACCAACACACCTCACAGCTTCTTGGGAAAATAATGGGGGCTCCCTCTCTCTCTTCCGTGTGGACTCATCTATAATGCTTCACAAAAAGACATTTACTTGTTTTCTGAAAGTTAAACTGCTGCTTCTAGGAACCAGTGGAAGTTGCGGTTCAGGCCTTTGCTCTCTGAGGTGGGAAGGTGCTGGGGAAGGTGTGGGAATTTTCTCTTCTGCTGAAATGGCAGTGGTTTTGAGTATTTAGAAGTCGTGTTATTTTTCTTTCTATCCCTGGTTTAAATAAAAGCTTATAAATCAGGAAAGGAAACCTTTTCAACAAAGAATGCTGGAAGAACTGGCTATCTGTATACAAAAAACAAAAAAAAATTGACCCTTACCTCATACCATACACAAAAATTCACTTGAAATGCGTCATAGACCTAAATGTAAAAGCTAAAGGACACAAAAAGCATGAACTATAAAATAAAAATTCTTAATTTGGACTTTATCAGGTTTAAACATATTTTTCCTCTTTGTACATTGTTGAGAAAATGAAAGACGTTGAGAAAATAAAAGATAAGCCATATAGTAGGAGAAAATATTTACAATACATATATCTGATAAAGGGCTTGTATCTAGACTATATAAAGAACTCTTCAAATTTAAAAGTGACAAGACAACCCGATAAAAAATGGGAAAAGACTTGATCAGACACTTCAAAAAAATATACAAATGGCCAATAAGCACATGAAAAGATGCTCAATATCATTGGCCATCAGGGAAATGCAAATTAAAACCACAATGAGATACCACTACACACCCACTAGAATAATTGAAATTAAAAAGACTAACAGTACCAAGTGTTGGCAAGGATATGGAACAATGGGAATTCTTAAACATAGAGTTACCATATGACCCAGCAATTCCACTCCTTGGTGTATACCCAAGAAAATTGGAAACATTTGTCCCTACAAAAACTTGTACACAAATGTTCATAGCAGCATTAGCCAAAAATGAAAACAACCCAAATATCCATCAGCTGATGAATGGATAAACAAAATGTGGGATATCCTTAACAGTGGAATATTATTCAGCCATAAAAAGAATAAACTAGTGATATATTCTGTAAAATGGATGGACCTTGAAAACATTATGCCAAGGGAAAGAAGATAGACACAAAAGGCCACGTATTTTATAATTCCATATATATGAAATGTCCAGAATAGGCAAATCCATAGAGACAAAGTAGATGATTGGTTGTCAGGGCCTGGTGGTGGGGGATGGGACAGGGATAGGGGGTGACTGCTAATGGATGTGGGTTTCTTTTGGGGGTAATTAAAATGTTCTGGAATTAGGTAGTGGTGATGGTTGCACAACTTTGGGAATATACTAAAAACTACTGAATTATACACTTTGAATGGGTGAATCGAATGGTGAATTATATCTCAATAAAAAAAATTATATGAGGAAAAAATGCATGTTTCTTTAGAGTGACAGCAGATCAGTTGTTGCATGGGGCCGGAAATGGAAAGAGAAGTTAACTACAAAGGGGCATAAGAGAACTTTAGGGGATGAAAATGTCGTCTGTCTGATTTTTGCAGTGGTTATGCAGGTGTGATACATTTGTCAGAACGCATTGAACTGTATTCTTAAAGTGGGTGAAGTTTATTATATCTAAATTAAACTTCAATAATTGATTTTAAAAACTTAAAAAATTATCTCTAATTGTAGTATGCTCAAAGTGACCTTTATGTTAAAACTCTCTTATTAGTATAAGGCCAAGAACTGTTAGAAAAATTAACTTAGGGACTCTGACTTCTATTACTAATTTCTATCCCCCTTTTCCGTCTAATCAGTTTACAAAGTGAAATTAGACTGATCAATTTCAGTTAGACTATGCTCATATGCTTTTGAACTAGTATGATTTTGTTGCTGTGCTTTTCAAAACCCATGAGTGGGTGTGATTGTTCTAAATTTCTTTTAAGTTTATGGAACATTCTATTGGCTTTTATTGCATTTTTCCTTTTATGTACAACAGAAAAATGTTCCATTGGGTATAACAAACCAGGTTGATTGCCTTTCGCCTCCATTCTGGAGTACCGTGAGCTAATTTGGGCACCAGGAGGTTGGAGTTAAAATGACTCTTGAAGGAAGTAAGCAAAAGGAGAAAAGGAGGTAGCATTGCTAGGTAATGCTAAAAAAAAAAAACAACAAAAAAACAAAGCCAAGTGTGTGAACTTCTTTCCCACCTACATCCCTTCTGTCTCCAAACCCCTGATCTCTTGCCAGGAAATGTGCTATATTGCACAAAACCCTCCAAGGTTTGAGAACAGTTCTAGAAGATAATCTCTTGAGTTAGAAAGACCAGCTCCGTGGGTGGCTTCTGAGGCTCTCTCCCTGAGGTTTTCTTCCCCCTGCCCTCATTTCTTGGGCCTGACCATACCTAAACCCAGGGATAGAGTATTTCCCATTTAAAATTCTGCCCCACAAGTGGACAAATCTTTTATTATTTCTCCTAAGCATAGCTGAGACAGCCTTATATTTTAAAAACAAACCATTAAAAATTAGTAGAGACCAAATAGAAAAATGCAACAAAACAAACAAACCCGAAAACATAAGAGACGCATTTCTAGAGTATGGAATTCTAAGTGGATTTTGTCACAATTCCAGCAAAAATATAAAAATATATTTAAAAGAAAATAATTGTAGCCTTAACACTTAAATAGGATTTACCATGTGGCAGGCAGTGTTCCAAGCTCCTTACCTATATTAACTCTTTTAATCTTTGCAACAACTATATGAGATGGATGCTCTTATATCCCATTTTACAGATGATGAAATTGAGGGGCAAAGTGGATAAGGAACGTGTCCACTGCGACACACTTGGTAAGTGGTAGAGCTAAGATTGCAGCCAGGTAGTCTGGCTTCAGAATCCCTGCTCTTTACCACTACACTATATTGCTTTCCCTGTGAACTTCAAATCCTTTTATCCTTAAATAATTATGAGGTAGCTCTTGACAGGTTACCCAACTTATCTAGGTTCCTTTGTCCTGTTCTTTTAGCCTGCCTTTTTTTTTTTTTTTTTTTTTTGCCCCTTCCCTCCTGGTCTTATCCCTCCCCCCAGAACACTATGACATGATCATTAAAAACAAACAAAAAAACCTTAACCTTTTCCTCTTTTAGGATATCTGTATTAAATTCTATTGTCTTAGACCTCCTCTCTGCGTAGGGATGACTTTTTTCCTACATTTAACCCTATTAGAAAGCCTTCATACGGGCCCTAACCTTTGCCTGAGAGCTTCTCTGTTTTTAACAGTGACTCTTGTACCTGTTCATGAGGATTAGAAAGGATGCTATTTTGAATTACAGTGTAGTAAGATTTCTGACTCTACACCCATGGCCAAAACCAGCGTCATATGTTTGAAACTAAGCAAAACCTCTTGAGTGTCTTGCCATAAACGTGCATTAGAAATTTTTTCCGATGTAGCAAATAGTGTCTGTGGGTAGGAAGTAAATTTAAACCTGTGTATCTTTAGAGTAGGAACATTTTCTGTGTAAAGGTCCTTGCTGGCTCTGGTAAGAAAAAGATCCTTTGTCTCTTTCGCCCTTTTCTTCTGAGCTCTGTAGTACAGAGCTTTCAGGAACTTCTTAACAGCTGAGTTTTATATCTGCTAAGTCAGACCATGAGATGTTTGCAAGTAATCTTCCATTAGCCTTATCCTGAAGATCCCTTGCAGTTAGGCTTGTGGTCAGCTGACTCAGTGTTACTAAATTTATATTAATCCCAACCAAAGTGGTTAGTATGAATGTTTTTTAGAAAAGTCTTGATAAATTTGAATAAAAAGTATATTTTTTGATGTACTCATAGAATTTGCTAGTGTTATATGAAAGATATTGGAGAATCTAGAAAAACATGGTGCCCACCTGCATTGGGATCATATTCTAGTTTAGATAGTTTAGAGTAAGAGCTTAGATAATATCTGGTCCTGAAGTCAATATTTGTACTCATGAAATAGTAGGCGAGTTTCCTGGTGTGCATGGTTCCATTTTATCTCTTCCTGCCTACCTCTCCAACTTCACCCACTGCTCTTTTCCCTTTTTCTTTCGAGGTTCCATCGTCCTCTGTTTCCTTCCTTCCCTCCTATTTCCAACTTGTTTTATTTATTTCTACTCATCCTTCAGGTCTCAGAGAATGCCCCTCCCCCCCGGTTATTTTCATTCTTGCTCATTCTCTTTCTTCAAGCACTTATACTTTGAGATTATATGTTTATTTTGGGGGATTTTTTTATTGTTTAATGTATATTTCCCTTAGTATATTATAAACTCCATGAGGGCAATTATCTTAGCTGTTATTGTTAATTTTGTTTTACCATTTTATATCCAGCATCTGTCTAGCTTGATACATAGTAGTTGCTGAATAAATGTATGTTAATGAATGAGTGAAGTGAACGTGAAATATTGGAGAGATTGGGAAGAAGAAAGCCACTCCTGGAACATTCAGTATCCAGATCTCGCAATCCAACAATTTCTTGCAGAGCAAGTACAAACCATCCTGCTAAGGGTGACTCTCTACTTCCTTTATCAGATGTAGAGGGTTATGTTTTGTTCTACCATCTTTCCCTCTCCTTCATTCGTTATGAGAAAGGTCATTGTCAGTTTTTGTGAAATTGTCAAGATACAGAAACTACAGAGTATTCATATCCCTATCACTAGATACACTTCTGCCCAGGATTGAACTAAAAATCGCTTCTTGTTTCAAGTAAGAAGCTAGCATTTATTTGGAAGCAGTGTATGTTTCAGCTAATTAATTAGAGATTTAATTTTTTTTTTTCTCTTTAATGTACTTAGTTTTGTCTCAGGCTTTGGGAGATCATCGTGGCATATTTAAGTCAAAGGACTTAACAATTTTTATTAAAACGGCAAGCATTCATTTTGAAATTTAATAGTTCACGTTCAAACTAAGAGTGTTAGTGGCTAAATACTTCTACTCCCTGCCCACTGATTTCTTACTTCCTACATCTTAGGGTACATACTTTTAAGGTGAAGATAGACAATTTTTGTGAGATATGTGGTGCTCCTGAAAGCTCTTGGCTTAATGTACTCAGTTTCAAAAATTGTTTTCATAAGGACGTCAGACAGCTTTAAACTTGGTGTGTTGGTAGTAGGATTAGAGTACCACAAACAGACTTTATTTCTTGGAAAATTTCCCTTCCTTCTAATTTCTTTCTTTTGTTACTTTAAGCTTTTTAAATTGTCTTTGTTCTTTGGGGGTGCTTAGAAATTTCTTTTCCTAGCAAAAGAATTATATAAAATAAGATTTAGAAAATTTATAGTTTAACAAATGCTCTTGTAAACTGTTCATGATAAAGACGAATCAGTTCAAGTTTACAAATTACTTTTAAGATGCAGATTGCTAAGTGGTGGTGTTATGGGGATGAATTTCTTGGCTTTTCAGGATGTCATCCTTTTTAGCCCTGTAGCTAAATATCAAGAGGCTACATGTTCAACCATAAAATGTTAGCCTCTGCCAACATTACATCAGCTCCACAAAACCTCATTGGCTAATTATCCCCTGGGACTAGGACATGGATTTGGCAGCTTGTGAAAGCTGCTTTTTCCAATTTCTCCCTTCCTGGCTGTGACATATCCCAAAGGAATGAAGTTGAGAAATAATCATCTTCTTTTGAAAGCTCTCAACCTCTCATTCCCACAGTGGTTCTCATGGTCAGGGATAGAAGATCCCTTCTTCCACTTCAGGAGTCCTTGTGGCTGGGTGATGTGTTCTTTAAGTAGTGACCAAGGCATCCTGAAAGAGCCAAGGAAGGGTGGGTGATGGCAAGGAACCTCATGTTCCTTGAGATATGTTTCTGTGGTTGTCTAAAAGGATTCTAGTGCTTTTGTTAGGATCCTCTTTATATTACCAAAATTGAAGAAGCTGGAAGACCAGGATTGGAAACCATATGTGGTCATTATCTGTGTCAGCTGACATTTGGTATAAGAATTAGTATAGACATTTAACATCTCCTTTAATGAGCATCTATAAAGTTACTTTCTTGAAGGCAACCTTGGATACTAAAAAGAACTGTATGACCCTAGACGATCCTCTTAATCTCTTTTAGCCTCAATTTTTTAATCCTTAAAATAAAGATATAGTACCTGCTTTCTCTTCCTCAGAAGGTGTTGTAAGGATGGAATGAAATAACACATGTGAACAATTTTGCCAAGATCACCACTGACCTACTAGTCACCCTATTCAGTGGCCCCATTTTAGGCTTCCTCTTTTTTGGCCTCTCTTTACCATTTGACCGTATTTGATGCTCTTTCCTCATTCTATACTTTTCAGGGTGCTTTGTGTAATCTTGGTTAACCTAAGCATAAAATAAATTTTATGGAAGAATATTGATAGTGCACAGCCTTAATAAGAAGGCTGGATGACAAACGTTATAAAATGAGCAGAAACTAAGCATGGCAAGACATGTTGAAGACCATGTCATGGGACCAGTCTGCTGAGGACTCTGTCGCTGGCACTGCTCACTGGACCTTCTCTGCCACTGCTGCTGGCCCCGTCTGCAACAAATGGTTGCTGTTGTTGGCACTACCACCAGTAGACACTTGTCACAGTGCCATGAATAATTTCTGATTATATTTTCCACCTTTGTGTCCTAGGTGCATTCCCCTAATTTTCAAAGTTCTAGATGGGAGGATCGGATTGGCTGGACTTAGGTTGTATTTGTGAGCTAGATGCCAGAATGCTGAGAGAGGGTCTGTCTGTTCCTCTTCAGCTTCTGTAGCAGGAAGAGGGGCCTGCCTTCCCTTATCTTGGAATTTCCCGCAAATAGAAAAGGTATTCAGATCCTGGGCAGCTAAAGTGTAGACACCATTCTCTCCCAGCTTGCATTCTACCTCTCTGTCTACTATTCAATTTCTTTTGCAGTCTCCTCTTCTTCTTCCTGTTCCTTAAATGTCAGTATTTCGCAGGGTTAGTCCTTGACTCTTTTTTTCTTCTCAGTCTACACATTCTCCCTAGCAGTCTCATCCCAACCTGTGGCTTCAACTATCACTTATTCAGGATGTCTGTATCTATATCTCCACGCCCAACTTATTTTCTGAGCTCTAGGTTCATTTAACCCATCTAATTCTTCCCAGCTGTACATCTAGATCACTCACATGCACTTCAAATTTTTACATATTTAAACTTGATGTCACCATTGCTGGCGTGTACCCCTGTATTCCCTAGTACCAGTTGCCTAACCAGAAAATTAGGAGTCATTCTCAATTCCTCTTTTCCTATGTTTCTTACATCTGTTTGGTCTCTGAGTTCTGTAGATTCTACCTCTACTTTGACTTCTTATATTTTGTGTTACTGCCCTAGATCAGACTCTCATCATTTCTCATTGTGGTTTCAGTAGCCTTCTTATTGGTCCCCCCCCCCCCATTGCCTGTTGGCTCTAGCAATGCTGAATTGCTTTTAGTTTCCAGAACATTCTGTGCTTTTTAAATATTCCTTTCATTTATAATCTTCCCTCTGCCTTGACCATTCCTCTCTCTGCTTGCCAGCCTACTAAGTTCTATTCACGTTTTACGTCCCAGCTCAAGGGCTGCCTCTTCCTAGGTGCATGCTGTCTCTGATTCCAGACAGACTTAGGTGCTCCTTTTCCTGTGCTCTCCCTATACTTGCCACAGACTGCCAGAGCAATTGTTTTATTACATTATTGTTCCTAGCAGGTCTCATCATTAGAAGTAAGCTCCTTGAGTGCAGGAGTGGTGTCTTATTTCTGTATCCGCAGTTCCTGGCAGATAGCAGGCACATAATCATTTTTATTTAAGGACTAAATGAATGAAAGCACTTTGAGAAAGTAAAGTGCTGTACAGATATAACAATATTTTCATCATTGGCATTTTCTTGTAAACATTAGGCCCTTTCTAACTCTAAAGTTTTGTGATCTATAAATCAGTTCTGGGGGAATAATTCTGATTTTATTTCATTCTTTTATCTATCTGCAGGTGGCTGGAGATCCAAGAGCCCTCTCAGCCCCTCAGATGAGTTTTCCTTCTCTCTGATCAGCCTTATACTCTTTCCCCAAGAAGTTGATTGAACACCCTTTCCTTTAGTTTTCCCAGCCTTCCACCTAATACACATTTTAATCCTAAATAATGATTTGCTTCATATGTGACTCCATTTCCTTACCCCACAAACACCAGTTTAGTCACTCTGCTGTGGTTGCTGTAGTTATCATAAATTATACAGTGCCTGGAAACATACACTTAATTAATATTGTAGAGATTCTTAGAGAACCTAGAGATTTATCTGTTGATTTGGCTGGACTGCTGGTTCTGCAGTTGCCGTTTCTCCCACCCCACAGCTCTCATCCTGATTCTGTGCTCCTTTTGGGGGACCTTAGCAGAGCAAACAGTATATAGTTTAACTTTCCTCATATTTTATTTTTTAGGACTTGGCCGCTGTCTCTTGATTTACTGCACTGGGAAGAATAAGTTTTGATTTTTTTTCTTGTTCCTCCCTCTGAGGGAGCCTGCGTCATTGAGAAGCGTTTAACCTCATGGCCTTGCACTGGGGCTGGAAATTTGCCTAAGGGAACTTGAAGCTGGCAGTGTTTTTACTAAATTCCCCCTTATGGGGAGGGGGATTTCAGCAGGGCCTGCCAAAACAGGAAGATGTTGGGAAATTTTTTAGTAGCAAAGCTGTTGCCATTAGGTTACTGAAAGTATTTAAAGAGTTTTCTGGAGATAAGCTTAGGCATTTTGAAATCCCTCTGGGAGAAAGCTGTAGCTTCTACCAGGTATAAACAAAAATTCATGCTAAAAAACTTGGCTTTTCAGTTGTGTAGTATGTTGTTATAAGAAAACTTTGACCAGTTGGATGAGAAAGAGAAGCTAACCAGAGAGAGTTTTAGGAGTTTAGAAACTCTCACTTAGGGAAAATAGCTGTAGGCTGAGGCAAATCTCTATGGACTATGGGAAGAATTTGGCTTTTTATCAATTCTAGATTATCCTAAGAGTAGATCATCATAGAGATTTTCTTTGGCAAATCTCTCTTTCAAATTCTTGTTGATATTGTCACTATATTCTATTTACAAAAGCACTTTGTTGATACAAACAAGATATTTGTCCAGTAAGAATTAGAATAGATGATCTTTTGTGCCCAAACAATGATCTCCCTATTAGGAGAAGGTGTGAACCAGCAAATGTTTAGAATATGACTACCTCTGCTTATTTTTATCTTTGTGTCACAGATGAGGAAAAGTTATACACTTGTTTGCCAGTGTGGAATGATAAGCTGAGCAGGCTCTGGGCCCTGACAAGGGAGGAATTGTGCAGTTAGACCATTTGTGGCAGCTTTGTGACTTCCTGGAAAATTGGAAACAAGCACACAGTACTTAATACAAATACAGGCATTCCTGCCCACCCTAAAAGAGAGTTGGTCTCATCTAGCAAGTTGTCTTTCTGTTCAGTGGCTCTGCTGTTAGCATGGATGATTGAGGGTTGATAATATGCAGGGTTATGTGAGACTTTTTTTTTAAATCAGCAAGTACTGGGCCGGCCCTGTGGCTTAGCGGTTAAGTGCACGCGCTCTACTACTGGCGGCCTGGGTTCGGATCCCAGGCGCGCACTGACGCACCGCTTCTCCCACCATGCTGAGGCCATGTCCCACATACAGCAACTAGACGGATGTGCACCTAGGACATACAACTATCTACTGGGGCTTTGGGGAACAAAAAAAAGGAGGAGGATTGGCAATAGATGTTAGCTCAGAGCTGGTCTTCCTCAGCAAAAAAAAAAAAAAAAAAAATATATATATATATATATATATTAAAATCAGCAAGTATTTATTAATTATTGATTATATACTTAACACTCTAGTAGGTACTCTGGGGGATTCCTGAGAAGTAGAAGGAATGATTCTGAGACTCAGGAAATTTATATTCTTCTTGGAGATACAGGGGTTACAAAGGATTATAAGACCCCAAGAAAAGAGATAACTGAGGGCAGGAAAACTTCACAATGGAAAAGTGCAATTTGGATAGGCAAGAGGAGGCAAGGAGGGAGGGGTGAATCAGATGGTCTTCAGGTGGGAAAGAGTATTCTAAGGCAGGATCTGGAGACTAGACTAGGTGTGGTATGTGAGGAAGAATAAGGTTTTCACCTTGATTAGAACAGGAGGTATGGGATTGTTGGAAGAGAAGGTTGAGTTGATAGGTAATAAGGAGCTGGGTTATTGAGGACCCTGAATGTTAAATTGGAGAGCTTGGCCTTTACCACATAGTGGGGAGTCATTTTAAGCTGAACAGTTATTTAATTTATCAATCCATTTCTTTCAATAATTACTTTTTTTT
Source organism: Ceratotherium simum simum (assembly GCF_057802395.1). Lineage (NCBI taxonomy): Eukaryota > Metazoa > Chordata > Mammalia > Perissodactyla > Rhinocerotidae > Ceratotherium > Ceratotherium simum. The sequence continues at coordinate 9,978,024 of NC_141924.1, forward strand.
TTTTTTTGTGAGGAAGATCGGCCCTGAGCTAACATCTGCCAATCCTCCTCTTTTTGATGAGGAAGACTGGCCCTGGGCTAACATCTGTGCCCATCTTCCTCTACTTTATATGGGACGCCGCCACAGCATGCTTTGACAAGCGGTGCATCGGTGCACACCCGGGATCCGAACCGGCGAACCCCGGGCTGCCGCAGCGGAGCGTGCGCACTTAACTGCTTGCGCCACTGGGCCGGCCCCGTCAATAATTACTTTTTAAATTGAAATTTTTACTGAGATAATTGTAGACTTACAGTTATAAGAATACAGAGATCCCTTGTACACAGTAATTACTTTTTAAGTGCTAAGTTGGTGAAAGTCACTTCAAAGGTCGCATAAATGTATAAGATATTATACCTGTTTTTCACAAGCATACAGGGAAAGGATATGTATATACATCCTTTTTAATACATATATAACAAAATATGAAGCATAAAATAGGTGCCATATGAGCAGGGTTCTTAGAGAAACAACGAAGTACTTTTGGAAAGAGGTCGGGAAAGGCTTCATGGTGCTGGTGCCATGTGAAATTATTCACTCAGCCCCTCATATATCCCAGGGCCTGTGCCAGGTGCTAGGGATATAGTGGTGAACAAGATAGACATGATCCGTGTCCTTGTGCAGCCTGAATTTATGGGTGAAGGCAGACAAGTAATTAAAATAGAATGAGAGTTATAATGGGAAATTCAGAATGCCATGGAAGAACAGAGCAGGGGGATCCAAACAGTTCTAGGGAACATTGCAGGAAGGTCTCGCAGAGGAAGGGCTGTTTAAGCTATGATTTGAAGGATGTTCCAGCAGAGAGAACAATGTGAAGACCTGGAATTGTGAAGTAAAATAGCACATTCAACTGATGGACTTGTGTCACAATTGGTATAGAGAGACAGTGTAGTATAATGGATATGAGTGAGGGCTCCAGAGCTGACTGCCAGGGTTTACATCCTTACCACTTACTAGTTGCCCTTGGACAGTTACTGCTCTGTGCCTCAGTTTCCCCATCTGAAAATGGGCATGACAATAATTCATACCTCATAGATTAGAACTATGTGATTGAGGACATATAATGCCCTTAGTTTAGTGTCTGGCACACAGCAAGTGCTCGATACATGTCAGCTTTTACTGCTACTGGTATGACTTCAGCTATTAAATATAAGAAGATGAATGGTAAGAAAATAACTTAGAGATTCAAGGAGGGCTTTAAAAGCCGTGTTAAGAGTTTGGACTTTATCTTAAGAGCAGTGGAAAGTCATTCAAGGGTTTTGAGTAGAGGCATGGCATTAGATTTGCATTTTAGAAAGATTGTTCTGATTTCGGTGTAGAAGATAAATTGAAGGAGGCTAAGAAAGGTGGCAGGGAGACCAATAAGATGCAGTTATGGAAGTCCAGGTGAGAGATGGTAGTCATGAGAAAATGGTTAGATTGAAAAGACATTTGCTAATTCAGTCATTCAGCAAATATTTGTCAGATGCTTACTGTGTGCCAGATAGACTTCTCAGTTCTGGAGATAAACCTCTCATGGAACTTACGTTCTGTTGGTGAGAGGGAGATCAGTGAAAGCGAGCAAATATATAATAAAACATCATCTTAGGGATGATAAGTGCTATTAAGAAAAATAAAGCAAGGAAAGGGGATAGATGGTGAGAGTCTGTAGCTATTTTAGAAAGGGTGGTCAGGGAAGGCCTTTCTGAGAAAGTGACGTTTGAGCAGAGACCTGAAGGAAGTGGAGTGAGCCATGCTCATGTTTTTCTGGGGGAAACTTTCCAGGCACAGGTGTGATCATGCTTAGCATGTTCAAGGACTAATAAGGATGGTGGGGGAATGTGAGTGAGGAATGTATGTCCTTAAGAACAGAGATCCTGTTCACCTAGAATTGTCTTGAGCAATATCTGGCACATAGTGGGTGCTCAGTGAATACTTGTTGAATGGCTAGATGGGCAGATGGATAGACGGAATTTCGAATAAGTGAACAAATAAATGATTCATTCTCCCAAACTAGTCTGGAATCCAGGAAGAGGGGGAGAAAGTTGTGGGTAAACTTCCCATCTAGCGTCTTGCTTTCTTGTGAGAGGTTAAGAGGATGTACTCGGGAGCTAGGCAGGTTCAGATCCTGGCTTTGCCATCTGGTGGATGTGTGTCCTTAGGCAAGTTACTTACCTTGTTGATGCCTCAGTTTCTTCATCTGAAAGATGGGAACAACAATAGTACCAACCTCATAGGGTCATTGCAGGTTTCAACCTCAGCACTATTGACATTTGGGGCTGGATAACTCTGTGTCGTGGGGCGCTGTACTGTGCATTGTAGGGTGTTCAGCAGTATACCTGGCTGCTGCCTACTAGATGCCGGTAGCAACCCTCCAGTTGGAACAAGCAAAAATGTCTCCAGATATTGCCATATGTCTCCTTGGGGGCAAAATAGCCCCCGGTTGAGAACCACTGGGTTTTTGTGAGGATTAAAGGAGTTGATATGTGTAAAGCACATAGAACAGTACCTGGCATGTGCTGTTATTAAGATTAGCATAGTGGCTTCTAGGGAAAAATAAGTGTTTCTCCTAGCAGCAATTGAGGACAGTTTAGTCTCTCATTTGATTAAGTAAATAACAAAAACTTAAAAATAAAGCACAGATGCTGATGGAGTGTGAAAAAAATGGGTTTGTTTATTCCCAATAAGGTTGATTTATGCACACCCCCACTTTCTGTGCATGGAATGCCTTCCATTCATTCGGGAACCTCTGGCCCTACCTTTAGATGCAAAGATGTCTCTCAATTGGAAGTTTCTTTAAGGTGCAGCAAGGTTAGTAATAGGTTCTTTCCACAGTAACTGGGATTTGGGAACATGCTTTTGTAACAAGAATTTGGTTTCTGAGATCAGAATGCTTCTCTTTGGGTGCACAGTAGCTTTCAACAAGGTGCTACTGGAGGCCATCATCTGTCTTACTCAGAACTCTCCAACCATAATAAGTATGATCAGTATTTATTGTATTTGGCCTTTGTAGAACTGAAATAATACTGTAGTCAACAATGTTTCATCATTATGTTTTATTTATTTATTTATTTAGTTATGTTTATTTTAGAGTAAATTTTTATTGCATATCACTTGTGCTTGCTGGTAGCTAGTGTATTGGGTTAGCTGTTTGCTAATAGTGCTTACCTGCTGTGGGTCTTAACTCTGCTTAAGCTGTGAAGATGATGATAATTGGAGGGGTCACTACTTTTAGAGACATGGTGTAGAGAAACATCAGTTGACAAAGTAGCAATCAGAATGAGATAATTGAATAAATCGTTTCAAGTCATTCATCACTCCCCGTTTAGGGGAGTATTATTATTTTAAAATTTTACTTAAGAAGTCTTCATATATAAATCTACATATATATCTAGTTTTACATAGATGCATACATCTGAAAACGTACATCCTTGTTTTTTAAGTGCAGACTTTTTTGCTTAACAGCCCTTCCCCTTCTTTTTCCTCATTCCCCCCACATTGGTGTGTCTTTATCCCTGAACCATGTAAACAACCTAGTGTATATTCTTCCATATTTTTCTCTGCACTCACATAATCCTATACAGATCCATATGCACGTACAAACACACAGTGTTTTTTTCTTTTTTTGCCGTTGACTTTGTTTTTTGGTTTGTTTTTTTTTTTTTTGGTGAGGAAGATCAGCCCTGTGCTAACATCTGCCAGTCCTCCTCTTTTTTTTTCTGAGGAAGACTGGCCCTGGGCTAACATCCGTGCCCATCTTCCTCTACTTTATATGGGACGCCGCCACAGCATGGCTTGCCAAGCGGTGCGTCGGTGCGCGCCCGGGGTCTGAACCGCAGCGGAGTACGTGCACTTAACCGCATGCACCACTGGGCCGGCCCCCATTGACTTGTTTTTAAATGGGATTATATTATATGCATTTTTTTTGCCTTTTGCTTTTCTCACTCCACAGTACTTAATGGAATCCCATCATATCATCAGCTCAAATTAATTCTTTTTTAATGGCTGCATACTACTTCTTGGCCTGTACATACTGTAATGTATTCAAACATTCTCATATTGGAGGATATTATAGTATTCATTTTGCTTCTTTCTCTTTTTGCCATTATGAAAAATGCTATGATAAACGTCCATTTTACATATGTTTTATGTCTGTTTTTCTATGATGTATATTCTTAGGCGTGGAACTGATGAGTTAAGAATGTATTTTTAAGTTCAATAGATGCTGTAGCCAAATTGCTTTTTAAAAGACTATAGCACTTTACATTTCCACCAGCCATGTATGAGAGTACCATTTTCCCCACCTCTCTGCTAGATATAGGTGCTATAAACTCTTAAATTTTTAACTGGTCTTTTGGGTGTGAAGTGATAGCTTATTGTTACTTTAATCTCTCTCCAGTCAGGACTTTAACTAGGATTCTCAGCAGGTTTGCTGAATAAGCCCTATGAAAGCTCAACCTCTTCGGACAGTGCAGCCACATCTTGAAATGTCAGTGAGACGTGGATTGTAAGGGATCAGGGGATGTATAAGAACAACAGTTCATTAACAGTAAAAAGCTGGGCATTTGGATTCTAAGGCATCTGTTAATGTGAAAATGTTGAATAAATCTGAGTTTTGCTTGGAAGTATGTCTTTGCATCTGTGCGAAAACCTTCTTTGCCAGATCCGTGGCAAATCATCTTACAGCAGAGATCATTTTTCTGGGGAAGTTTATCATGGTGGTAAGCAAATCACATTCAAGAAGGGACTATGTTTGGGCCGGCCCTGTGGCTTAGCGGTTAAGTGTGCACGCTCCGCTGCTGGCGGCCCAGGTTCGATCCTGGGTGCGCACTGACGCACCGCTTCTCCGGCCATGCTGAGGCCGCGTCCCACATACAGCAACTAGAAGGCTGTGCAACTATGACATACAACTATCTACTGGGGCTTTGGGGGGAAAAATAAATAAATAAAAATTAAAAAAAAAAGAAGGGACTATGTTTTATACACCATATTTTACCAGAGAATTGAGGCCATAATGCATTTTAATGTAATATAATTTATATTATGAATAATTTTTATTAGCTTTATAATTAATCATGATTTTAACAGTAATAATAGCTATCATGTATTGACTACCTCCCTTGTACTGGGCACTTCTCATGTAACTCCAACAACAGTCCTTGAAGTTAGGTAAAATTTAGTGTGAGAGAAACTGGAACCTAGCTGCTAAGTGCTGGAGTTAGGGGTCACACCTTTGACTTTGAAGTGCCTGACTATTAAAACCATGCATTCTCTTGATTAGATACAGTATGAAAGAGCTTGGATAAGACGCATGGATAATTTTTTAAACTTTGTTTTAGCATAAATATAGACCACCACAGTCTAGGCCTTATTAGTACCAGGGACTAATTTGAGTATGATCTTTTCTACTTCCCTTTGTCTGGGATCTGGCAATGATGATAAGTAACATTACTAAGGGTTCAGTGATTAATGAGCATCTGGTTGAAAGATAGTGGACTAGATGCTGTGGGTATTGGATAATATTTATTGAGTATCCATTGGGTAGAGCCCTGTTTTATTTTATTTTGTGGCAAAATAAAATAGGACACAAGATGCTAATCCTTTTCTTCAAAGAGTTTAGCATCACTTGGAGATAGACGTAGTCATTATGCTACAAATTAAGAGGAAGTTTTGTGCTGAAGGTACAGCATTAAAAAAACCCTGAGTTTTTGGAGGTTAATTAGGGAAGGTTTCTTGGAATAGGTAAGTTTTGAGCCAGAGTTTTAAGATGATAGACATGAACAGGTGGCAGATCCGAGTTTCCTGAAAGATACTATACTCAGAGAGTCAGTTCCAACTTGGAATGTTTCATAATTTTAAAAAGAGTAGAATGTCCCTTGTCACACATCTTCAGATTCTAAGTTGAAGATTCTGTTTGATCAAACTGTTTTCTAGGCTCTCACTTATCCAAGTGACTGCTTTGTTATTCTTCCCCTTGTCATTTTGATTGCTTGCATTTGTGGGGATGAAGTTTACATATAAGATCTGGATTCAGAAAATAATTTTTGGTTCTCTGTTGCTTTTCATAAAAATATAAGGGTTAGAGGTAATTTTAGTTGTTCCTCACCATTCACCTAGTTTTATTAGTCAGAAAAGTTACTGTTTCATAACAGAAAGGCTGATGTATTGATAGATTCAGAACCATGGCCTGAATTCTGACCAGAAGCTGCATTTATCTTGAGAGTGTCTGAGATTTTGAGACCTAAGAAATTTGAGAAATCTAGGTTAATTTTTTTTCAACTACAAAGCAAGTGGTTTGTAGGTTTGCAAGTGGTCAATTTTGAATTTTTTTCTTTTTTCTTTTTTTTTTGGTGAGGAAGATTAGCCCTGAGCGAACATCTATTGCCAGTCCTCCTCTTTTTGCTGAGGAAGATTGGCCCTGGGCTAACATCTGTCCCCATCTTCCTCTACTTTATATGTGGGATGCCTGCCACAGCATGGCTTGATAAGCAGTGCGTAGGTCCGCGCCCGGGATCTGAACTTGTGAACCCCAGGCCGCTGAAGTGGAGCGTGCGAACTTAACCACTGTGCCGCCAGGCTGGCCCCCGAATTTTGAATTTTTAAAATTAATTTTCCATCATAAAATAATATATTTGTTTTCTTAAAATAACAAATTTACAGAGAAGGCTCATCACCTCCGATCCAGCTTTGAACTTTTTTAACTTCACTACTTTCATTTAAAGCTATAAAATCATTTTCATCTAAATTTAACTGAATCTTTTCAGTAGGCCTGTGCAGCCTTAGATAGGTTATTTTTTAGAAGTGTCTTGGGAAATGCTGATACTTTCTTTGCAGTACAGTCTTGATAAAAATTTTTTTTTGTTGAATAGTATCAGAGTCTCAAGATGTGTGATAAAGGACACCACTGTTTTTAAAATTATGAAGCATTCCAAATTGGAATTGACTCTGTCAGTATAGCACCTTTTAGGGAGCTCAATAAACTCACCATCTTAAAGGGCTAAAACTTCTTTCAGATTCCCAAATTACAGACACCATGTAATTAAATGGCTCTCCTGTTTGTACTGTCCTCCGATGGGAGCCCATGTGTATCTCTGTGTACTAGAGGATTGATGTCTGTGAAGCAAAGCATGTAACCCTGGTGAGAGAGTGGCTGCTGGGCAACCTGATTTCTAGGCAAAATGTCTGGATTTGCAGAATTAACATGCAGTACTCTTGCTTCAGAGGAGATAAGGGAAGGGAAATGGCCGCGTGCTGGAGGAATTCTAGCAGCTTTTGACTTTGAAAGATGTGAAGAATCCAAGACAGTGAAGTAGTAATGAGAAATGGCCAGCAGAAATATAATTTGACACTATCTGATAGTTTTTTCCCCCCAAACTGTGCACTTCTAATTTTGTTGCCAGTTCATAATGTGAAGAGGTTGTTTGGCTGGTGATATCTGGACCACCAGATATAGTGGTATGTTATGGGGCTATCACAAGCAGTTATGGTGAGCACAAATGAATGGATTTCTAGCCTCATTAGCTCAGCTCTTCTGCACCTAAAGGGAAGAATCTGTCTTTGTGGTCTCTTTAGACTCTTCTTGCTGATACACAGTACAACCTGGAGACCTTTAAGCAGAATGGAGCATAGCAGGGATGCTCAGGTCGTTCAGAATCCGGACTAGCTGCTGGCTTCCCTGTGCATTGATGACAGGAGGGAGATGGAGGAGAGTAGCAGAAAGGTGTCCTCTGGCGTATAGGTAGAGAAAAAGACCCTGGGGTTTCCTGGAAGCATGATAATTATCTACAGAGGACAGTCTTTATAGAGGAGATTGTAGACCACTAATAAGAGAAAGAGATGTGAAAGTATGGTATTCTTTTTCTTTATAGGTACAGACTTTTACTTCAGTATAAAAAATCATAGACTGTGCTTGAAAATCTTGTCCAGGTTCTCCTCTGCTTCTTAAATTCTTCTTTTCGGGCTGAAGTTTCACTGCCTGGTTTCATTGCAAAGGGAAATATATAGGGAAAAGTTTCAGTAAAATCAGTTTGGCCCTTAAGGTCTGGGGTCACAGAGAAGACGTTTTCTATTTATGTTATATGTTCTGCCTTCAAAATCTTTAAATGACCACTAATGTTTTCAAAGTCATAAATGCTTGAAAAAGATGGTTAAAACATTTTTGAGTATGTGATTATAGGGAGGCAGCAGCCTTTCTTTTTTTTTTTTTTTTTGCTTGAGAAACATTAATTGCTGTGCCTCTTTTCTCTTGGAAGACGTGATTACTCAAAGGCACAGCCAGTTAGAAAACTCTCCTTCCATCCTGGTTTTTATGTTTCAAAAAGTTCTGCTTGCAGTAAACGGTGGATCTACGATGTGCTCTGGCAAATCTGTCCACGTTTGTGTTCAGACTACTTATCAGTACTCTGCGTTGTCTCTGCTGTTTAAATGACTCAGTGTTAGAGTCAGAACGAGGAATCCCAGGAGAGATTGTGACTGGCTTCCTATTTTGGGTGATGGTTTTTATTTAATTTACTAGGTCATGTAATGTAGGCAGATACTAACAGTTTGAGAAATCCTAAAGGAATGTTAGTTCCAAGCATGACATCTTTATAAGAAAACAATTGTGAAGTCACCAAAATGTGAATTTAGTAATGTTAAACAGATCTTTTTTTATACCTTGCTGCCCCTATTTTCTATCCTGGTGAGTATTTTTGTCTGTATAGTGGGAGATCATGGGCTGTCCTAAAGGTGTAAAATTAAAATTAAACTATAATAAAACAAAATGGACCATTTGCTGAACATTTTCTGTATAACTGACATACTGATTATTGATTGATTGTCTCATTAAATTCACCCTAAAACCATATGAATTTAATGACGTTATTCCCATTTTCAGATGAGATGAAAGCTCAGAGAGGTTAAGTCATTTACCCAAAGCTAGACTGGCGATAAGAGCAAGAATTTGAACAAAGGTCTGTCTGGTTCCAAGTGCAAAGTTCTCAGCCACACTATATCACATTGCTTCTCTCCTGCTTCTGAGGGGTAGAAGATCTTAGTAGGTCTTGGGTAAAAGAAAAAGCAATCTGCTTCTCTTGCTTGCTTTGGTTGTTCATTTGTTTACTGTGTCTCCCTTCTCCCCCAGCACCTCGCATATGCATAACACACACTCAATAAATATTTACTGAGTGAACAATTGTGTACAATTAACCATGGAAAGTGGAAGTGAAATGGCACTTTTGTTTGTAAAATTTTTGTAAGTATATGCTATATTTGTAAATATAGTAAAGTACATCATAGACTAATATTTATCAGGTTTATTCGTGGCATATGTAGACATTTGAATAAGAATAAAAGATCAACAGTCCCATGTGATTCCTGGAAATTATCAACAGTCTGAATGCTCATTTCCCTCTTTCTAGCCAGTCTCCCCGCTGATGGTCTTGACCCTCTTGGTTTCCACACTGCTGTCAAAATGCCCTTTCTCTCTTTCTCTTTCTCTCTATCCTCCATTACCTAAGAAATTGTTATTTTCACACCTTTTGCTTTTGTACATTCCTCTCCTTTTTGTTGGAATTCCCTTCCCCATCTTTTTGGTTTGACTTTTTTTTTTTTTTTTAACTATTCAGGACTCGGCTCAGGTGTCTTCTCTGACTCCTCCAAACCCAGCTAGGTCCCCTCTTTGTGTTTCCATCAGAGCGCTTATCATGCTGACGGATTGTATAATTGGGTGTGAGTCATCTCTGTTTCTGTGAATAGCCCGTACTGTAAGCTCCAGGAGGGCAGGGACTTGGGTGTTTCATCTCTCTGTATCACAGTGCCTGGCACGTGGTAGGCAGACAGTAAATATGGGAAGAAAAATGAAACAAAATAAAGGGTGTAGCTTATCTAGTCCCACCATAAGTCTTAGAGAACCATTCCATTTTAGAGATGAAGGACACTCTGTCTGCTCCAGCCCCTCCTTTTTGGAGATGAAGGTGATGCCCTGTGGTCATACAACTAAGTAATTAGCGGCACAGTTGAAAAACAGGACTCTTGAGTCCTAGCCCAGTGTCCTTTCTTTTGTTGTTTTTTGAGAAAAATTTTTTTTTGCTTATTATAAAGGCAATAGTTGTTTAATGTAGAAAATTTAGAAGATACAATAAACAGAAGGGAGAAAGAGAGAAAATAAAATCATCCTATTCTCACCACCCAGATAGTGACCATCCTCCCATTCTGTTCTGTGCATAGAGACATGTTCAGGTATGTGTTACGTAATTGTGTGATGACAACAGTTTGCATTTACTGAATGCTTATAGACTAGGCACTGCTCTAAGTGCTTTACATATATTAATTCATTTATTACAGCAACACTATGAGGTAAATACTATTATCCCCACTTTACAGATGAGGAGATGGAGGCATAGAGATGTTAGGTATCTCAAGGTCACACTGCTAGTAAGAGGTAGAGCCAAGATTTAAACCCAGGCAATCTAGCTCGAGAGCCTATATTCTCAACTGCTATTAGGTTCTGCCTCTATGGGTAATATTTTGTAATCTGCTTTTTTAAAAAGTTGAGATCAATTTATATACAGTAATGGCCACCCTTTTTAGGGGTACAGTTCAGTGAGTTTTCATAAAAGGTAAACCACCACCACAATAAAGATATATAGACTATTTCCATCAGAAAGTTCCATCGTGTCTCTTTGTAGACATTCTCCTTCCCCATTCCCAACTCCTGGCTACCACTGATTTTATTTCTTATTATTTCATATAAACACTGTCGTTCAGTATGTAGCCTTTTGCGTTTGTCTTCTTTCACTTGGCATAATGCTTTTGAGGTTCGTACGTGTTGTTGCCAGTAGCAGTAGTTTATGTTTTTTTTGTTTATTGCTGAGTTGTTTTCTGTTGTATGGATATACCACAATTTTTTACTTTGTTCACAAATTGGAGGACATTTGGGTTGTTTCTAGTTTTTGGCAATTAAAATAAACCTACTATGAATATTCACAGACAGCTCCTTGTGTGAACATATTTTCGTTTCCCTTTGTTTAAATACTCAGGAATTTAATTTGTACTGGGTTGTACAGTAAGTGTATAAGTTTATCTTTATAAGAAACTTCCAAACTGTTTTCCAAAGTAACATTATCATTTTGGTTTCTCTCTGGTAATGTCTGGGAGTTCTAATTGCTCCTCATCCTCGCCAGCAAATTATTTATTGGTAGTATTTGTATTCTGACTCTAGCCAAATAATTATCACTGCATGGTCTTGGAAAAAGATGTTGCTTAAATTAAGGATTTCTGATCTGTTTTTTCTTTTTCATTTTCCTTTTTCTTTCCTTTCTGTGTTATAAATATTTATTGAGCATCTTACAATGCAAAGGAGATGGATAAGGATGAATGACTCTACTCTCAAAGCCCCCTGGTTGGCCCTATGGGTAGGGGCCGTGGCAGATGATGGGGACACAATAGATTCTTATACTTGACCTATTTTCCTACTGGAACGAATTGCTCAGCATAGAGAATTTTGTTTCCATGCCCCTACACTGTATGCCTTGCTCAGCTTTCAAATGCTGAAGAACTTTGTGGGGAGAAGAATATGGTGGCACATCTGGCTCCAGCTGTGCTGCCAGCCTTATTATCCACCGCCACCCCCGTGAGGTGAAAATGCCAGTGAGTGTCATGCTGGCAGCTGTTTCCATAATTAGCTGGCTAGGTTGTTCAATTCAGTCTGTTGGTATCGCTGCCCTGATTGCCCACCCAGTGATTTGAATGATGGGACTCTGACATCTAAGGAATAATTAATCAAATGGTGAGGTAAGTTGAGATTGACTAGATAAGGGTATAAATCTAAAATTTTTGGTGGGCTGCCACTATTGTTGCAATACATTGTCTCTGTCACTAGCCAGCGTCTTAAGAGACTTTGTCTTTCTAAATGAAAAAGTCAAGTATGTACTGAACTATATCTTCTTTTAGACATTTTTTCCACAAAATATTTGCAAATTGCTAAAAAATGTCTATTCATTCCATTTGCCAATTAACCATTATGTTTATGGTGCCCTTCTTGATGCTATGATACGACTTGTTTCAGAGTAAATTCTTGTTGAGTTTTTCCCTTGGTACGCACCCCCCCCCAATTTGGTTATCTTTCATCTATGAACATTTTAAAAACAAATGTCAAGTGGAATAAAGTAGTGCAGTGTTATAGCTCTTGTTCCCCTTTGGTGCAGACTTTCCACAAGGAAGGAGAGAGGCAAAGGAGAGAAGAGGGAACCTGGTCATGTGATACTGCTTGTCTGGCAGAAGCCTTTTGGTTCTGAGCAGAGAAACCAACTGTTTACTATTTTGGGTGAATGAGGTTGGTTGGTTGCTACGAGCACTTTCTCTAAGGGAACCCTCTTCTCTTCCAGCTCTACACATTGAAGTCATCCCAGCCCTGCTTTTTGGCATTTGCTTAGAGGAGGGAGGTGTCTGTGTCGTGGCCCAGTGCTGACAGGAAGAAATGTTTTCCAGGAGACTTACTGATTCTGACCTTCTGCTGTCACTGCTTTTAATGCCCCACTCCCTAAGTAAACTTGGGATCTAGCTGTTCTTGCAACCCTTAGTGCTGCAGAAATGAAGTACCCACTTTAACTTAAAGAGCAATGCTAATCAGATCTTGAGCAAATAATAAATGGCCTCTTTAAGGAGTGAGGGAAGGAAGACGAGTTTGTTGCAGCACTGGCCTTTGGAGTCTCACATCTCCCCCAGCATGCTGGAGGAGAAGACCAAGATTCATCAGCCCACCTGCAGGATTCTGCCACTCTCATGGATTGTCCTGAAGCCGGGAAAGGACAGCTGCTCAGCAGTGTGCCTGGCCCCTTATCACAGTTTGCGGGAAGGTTGGCATATTTATCCCTTTGGGATTTGCATGGTTTTGTTTCCTCCTCAACTTACTGCTCTCTTTTGTCACCTCTCTATTTCTCTGTAGCCATCCAAGCTTTGACTTTGGGTGGTTTATTCTCCTAGGGTTTTTATTAAAGCTTGTTGAGCACTCAACAGATAGATAACTGAGCATCGCACGGCAGAGTGTATTTCATGACCTGATGGGACAGTATTTAGGATGTTTCACTTTCTTATTCTTTTCCTTCCACCCATGCAGAGCTCGTATATAAAACCTAGATTATGGAATAAGGAAGAAAAAACTTTTCTTAAGTTAGGTGGGATTCTTCCCTTTTATGTGGGTCAAATGCAATGTTTTATCAATAAAACATACTCCAGTCATAGGTACTATACAAGTAAATAGGGAGCTATTGATGATGACTTCAGTTTTCTCTATCTGTTAAATACTGAAAGCAGATAGATAACCTCTAAGATCTCATAACGTTAAGATATCACATTAAGATAACTCTTGCAAGGCTTTTTACTTGTATTGTGTGTTAGTTTTGTTAGAGTGAACAATTTGGACTGGCTTTACTGATCTTGTTAGTAATTGTAGAATTACATTATGTATGAAGGATAGCAGGAAACTGTTTATTAGGTTAACACCCATAAAGAAGTTTTTGTTTGTGAACATCCCTCTTTTGTATTCTGTAACTGCTGAAAAAACATATTCTTTGGGAATAGGATGGACACATTCGAGTTCTACAGAAAAGTTCAGTTTTAAATTTGAGGAAGATTTTTTCTGAAGAGTTCTGGGTTATGAAAACAAAGGGGATGGGGCCTTATCTAAATTCTATCAAATGTGAATGGAAAAGAACATTTTCCCATTCCTGTCTTGGAAACCCTCTTATTATCCATTATCAGAATTTGTATACAATCTCTAATATTGATTACATAAATGCTACTTGTCTAAAGACATAGACATTTCTTTTGAATCCTTGAGATCTCTTTGGGACTTTATTAACATTTGACGGGATGCTTTGAGCATATGGAATCAGCAATGAATGAATCCACTGAACAGGAGATGAGTGAATATCAGTGCTCAGTTTGCAAAGAGAATAATTTAAAAAACTGGTTGAAAGCCAGTTGATTTATCTTTGAATGTTTAGAAGTGTTCTGGACTAATGTCAAAGAAACACCATGGCAACATTAAAGGGAAGATTGAGAGGCAGAGAGACAGTATGGCTCAGGACTCAAAGCTTTGGGCTGCTACTGTTGACTTTTCGTAATCCAGAGGATTGTGGCGTTTCAGGTTCCCAATATGATCATTAAGAAAATCTTTGATTTAGGTGCAGGAGCCTGTAGGAAAGAGAACTGCAGACTTATAAGTGGGATCAGAATGGTAATTTTAGGCAACTACCCTAAGCAACTGATTGTATGTATTTCTGGTTTTATACTGTGCTTAGAACCTTGTGCTTAGAATTCAATATGTCTACTGGATCTTGAGAAGACTCACATTATGTTTTCTATAAATATATATACACAGTTTTCCTTTTGAAAATGATTGTCATTTTATAAACTGCACAAAAGAAATAGATTGTGCGTTACATAGTGAAAGTGTAGGGTCGGCCCCGTGGCTTAGCGTTTAAGTGCGCGCGCTCCGCTGCTGGCGGCCCGGGTTCGGATCCCGGGCGAGCACCGACACACTGCTTCTCCGGCCATGCTGAGGCCGTGTCCCACATACAGCAACTAGAATGGATGTGCAACTACGACATACAACTATCTACTGGGGCTTTGGGGGAAATATAAATAAATAAAATCTTTAAAAAAAGAAAAAAAGTGTAAAGGATGTCTGATGTTACTCCTTTTGGGCTGAAGCGGGTATTTGAGGGCTAAAGATAGTTCTTTCTTCAAATACTCAAAGCAAACTCAGTGGTAATGACTCTTTTAATCTTGTGTTTTATTATTATAGATAAATCCCTAATAATAATCTTTTTTTTCTTTCATAGTTTTTTTAGTTCTTTCTTTTCTTTTTCCTAATAAAAAAAGAAAAAGATTCTAAAAGCTGGGACACATGTTTAGAGATAATTGTTTAGGATTTTAGGAAGCCACATTTCTCATTGTTTTAGTTGATGGTTGGAAATGCCTAGAAGGATAGGGACCAAACTTTTTTATTTACCCCCGTATGGCATTGGGACCTGTCGTTTTCTTTATTAATAGACTTCGGCAAGGATCAGATCTGCATTTTTTGGGAGGAGTAAGCCTTGAAAGATTGATCAGCGTTGCAAGATTGATGGTTTATAGCTTAATACAATCATCTGGTATAGCATTGCCCAGTACTCTATCTGTACTGTCCAATATGGTAGCCACTAGCCGTACATGGCTCTTGAGACTTGAAATGTGGCTAGAATGACTGAGAAACTGAATTTTTAAGTTTATTTAATTTTAATTAGATTTAAAATAGCATATGTGGCAAGTGGCTACCATATTGGATAGCACAGTTCATACCCTTCACGGTCTGATCTTATCCAGTCTTTCCAGCTACCTTCTACTCTCCCTTTCACAAACTTAATGCTCCAGTTAAATTGGAGCATGTTATTTTCTTAACCTTGTAGTAGTTCCTACTTCCAGGTCTTGGCTCATGCTGTTCATCTCTAGTTTCTGAAGTCCTTCAAAGATGGCTTCTGTGTTGCTGTTCCCACGAAGCTTACCTAATCCTTTTTGTACTCCAGTAATTTATTATCTGTAACCTCTTAAAGCAGTTACAACACTGTCTTCGGTTACAGTGATTTCGTTTACATTTCTTATCTTCTCCATTATATTTGTAAATTTCTTGAGGGGCTTATATAGTTTTCATGGTTGTATGTGTGTGATAGGCTTAACGTTTTCTCTTTTTTCCCCTCCAAAGTGCTTAGCAAAGTGTGTTTATACGTGGTAGGTGGTTAATATGCATTAGCTGTTAGTCTACTAAGGTTGCTCTGCTTCCTGGCACTAGAGGGCAGTATCATGCCCATAAGCAAAATGTGTTTATCCTAAAGTGACAGATAATATTTTGAGCAGTCTGTCCTAATTCAGTTTTGTTCGGTCTCATATTAATGTCTAGCCTTCAGAAGGAACACACATCTTTTAATTGTCAATGATATTAATAAATAACCTTTTCCTATAATTGTCTCAAATTAGATTCAGAATATGATGTTGGAAAATTGATGTAGGGAATTGATGAGATTCTTACTGGAAAGACACTTGGTACATCAGAGAAACATGGGCCAAGGCATTAGGTGGCAGATTAATTCCTTGAGGGCGGAAGCCTTTTTGTGGTAGGCAGCTAGTGCTCCAGCACTGAGCTGATAATCAAGAACCTGAAGTTCTTGGTTTGATCTTGCCAATGGTGAACTTGGCTAAGTTGCTCTAAGCTTGGCAAACCAGTTTCTTTTGTTGTGTAGTGGATATAACGTCTGCCGTCCTAACTCATAGGGTCAAATAAAATCTTACGTGTGAAAGTAGCTTTGTAAAGTATTATGTAAATGCATAGGGTTATTTTCCTTCTCAATTCTTACCTTATACCTAGTACCAAGAGTACATAGTAAGTGATTGATTATAAATATTTATGACATTAATTTTTTACATTTTAGGTAAAGAATGTACTCTGTTAAAGCCTGCACAGGGGCTGGCCCCGTGGCGTAGTGGATCAGTGCACGCGCTCCACTGCTGACGGCCCAGGTTCGGATCCCGGGTGCACACCGACACACCGCTTGTCAGGCCATGCTGTGGCAGTGTCCCACATAAAGTGGAGGAAGATGGGCACGGATGTTAGCTCAGGGCCAGTCTTCTTCAGCAAAAAGAGGAGGATTGGCATGGATGTTAGCTCAGGGCCGATCTTCCTCACACTCACACACAAAAAAAGCCTGCACACTGAGGAGTGATTATAGTCACAATAATTTGGTTAACATATATCCTGTCCTTTGATATTATGCAACCTTAAAATGGACTGTATGTGAGATATATGTTTGTGTGTATAAACTATATATATCTATAGTTTAAACTCATTTTTAGTCTCCTTTCTAGTGGATTTATGTATTTTTGTATATCCTCTACTCTTCTTATTACAAACTTAAAATATTCAGAATGAGCCAATTATTGTGAGGGTTTTGGACTCATTATAGAAAGCTATGTTCAGATACAGTTACTTAGCCAAAACTGGTGTAGTTTGGAAATATGCATGAGCATATTTTCCTGCCAGGTTTGTGGGTTAGAAAAGAAGCAAGTCATTCTAGAAGAGGGTGGTGTAGTGGTTGCTTTTTGTTGAGAACAATCATCAGCCTGCAGCCTTCTCGAGTAAATCATTGGATGCATCAAATTTTCAGCTGAAGTTCATGCAATCTTGCAGTTACCAAACCCTCTTGCCAAAGAGAGTTGCAGTCATAATATCTGCAATCGAATCATTTCCTGTTCAGGCTTGCAGGTGGGGGAACTGTCTGAAACTGCAGTCCAGTAAGATTGATTAGAAAGAAAATGCCAAGGTGGGAGAGGCCTTGATGATGTTAAATGACAGTCTAGCAAGTGTGAGGGTGGAGAAGGTACCCCAGGATTCTGAGACTAACCAGACTTTAAAGCATAGGCCAGGATGTGCAAGCCCACTCCCATGAGGTGATCTGAATAAAGCTTCTCTAGGACATTCAGATATGTGCTGAACACACTCGGGCAATGGGCCAGGCAGATGGCACATTCCTGCACCAACCTTCGGAGGCCTGCCAGGTTACCAAGCTAGCATTGGAGGCGTGGCTGTGCTCTGGCACGAACAGCCCCGAGAGCCTGCATTTCATCCAGCATTTGGTCCTTGCCAGTTGAGGGGATGCCTTGGGGGACTGGGTTGGTGTCTGACTCCACTTAGGGGTTGGCACATATTCTCATACCCCTTGCCCCTACCCCTTCTTGGAGCTGATTTTTACTGTCAGCACAACCCAGAACTAACTCACATCCTCTAAGTGATTCCTCCAGCCTGGGGATGACCCAGGGTTAGCCTTTGAGATGCCACAACTCCCCTCCCTTCTCACCTCTAGCCGTCTTCACTGACCCACATTTCTAAGTTTGACTAAACCTTCCATCTGAGAATAGGTGGGAGCTAGGCAAGTTAGGCTGCAGTCACCTGTCCCTTCACTTGCTTCAGTGCGTCCCTTTGGCTGTGTAAAGGGAATTTGGGTGTGATACACTCCTTACACTTCACCTTATCCCTTTCCCCCTTTCCTGTTGCCCTTTTGATTTTTTTAATCTGATACTGAGCCTCTCCTCCCCCCACTCACACACCAGTGGAGTCTCCTAAGCTATTTCTGTCGTTTTAATGATCGCCAGCTGTTGCTGTGTAGTTCTGGCTGTTTTCAGGCCCGGGAGAGGCAGAAGAGCCAGAGAAAGAGGGGTCTTGCGTGTGTGTCAAACAAGTCTAATGGATTTTTCTGAAACAACTAGGATGAGACTTCTTAGGGAGGGATGTTAATACTGGGATGATTTGAAAGTGTAGAAGGAGGGGAACTACAAGCTAGTATGTGGGACATTTTAAAACTAAGCATTCTGCTGGTAGGTGTGGCACCCTCTGCGTCACTCAATATTATGCTAGGAAAATGTGGTGTGTAGTAACTGGGTAATTGTTTGGTCACTTTGCATTCTACTTCATTTTAGCTTTGGAGCCAGAATGTCCCCTCCACCCATGGTGTGTGTTGAAGGAGCCAAACATCTAAAGAAAAAGGAGGATTCTGTGATAGGAAAATATATGGAAATCATTCCTGAAGTGGCCAGAATAGGCATTGATTTCAGTCCTGCTTTAACTTAATGCAGGTTTGTTTCGTAAAATTTTGTGCAAAACCTGCATAATGAAATGTTCCACTTGCAAATTTGACCACATAAACTTCAGGAAATACAAAGTTGCTGTTCTTCTAACAATATGAACTCCCTTATGGTTCCATATACATTTACTTTTAAGATGTCTGTACTAAACCTGGGCAATGGGGAATGGGAAAACCCTACTGGAGTTAAATGGGCATCCATATTGTACTAGACTGGCTTTTCTTTTACGTATTCCATCTTGAGAATTTTTTAGCTAATAGGCTTGTATCTTTCACACCTCATTTGCTGCATGACGTTTAATTTGATGGATTTCATTCTTCTACAGAGACGAAAAATTTTGCTGTAGCCTATTTTAAAATATTCCTTTAATTTTTTGAGGTAAGTAGATAAAATTTTACATCACCTAAGATTTAAGGCTGAGAAATTATTGTTTTCTTCTTAAATACTCATAGAGAACTTTACGCATAAACATTTGAAAACTTTCAGATTGTGTTTGTGTGTGTGTATGTTTAATCCATTTGGCCAAATTTCTAATTTCTAATCACCTCTCTGCTCCCTAATCCTTCCCCTAGAAAAAAATTTTTTTTCATGTAAAAAGTTATTTTAATCAGAATTTACCTGTTTGTTTTTTTCTCAAAATGTCAGTTAAATGAAATGTCATTAATTACTACAAACACTGAAAGTTAATTTCAAAAATATCAAGAAGCTTAATAGGAAAGGCCTATCAGGAGAGTCTGAAATACATTAATTTATTTATTTTAGTGTGTGTGTGTGAGGAAGATCAGCCCTGAGCTAACATCCATGCCAATCCTCCTCTTCTTGCTGAGGAAGACTGGCCCTGAGCTAACATCTGTGCCCATCTTTCTCCACTTTATGTGGGACGCCGCCACAGCATGACCTGACAAGCAGTGTGTCGGTGCACGCCCGGGATCCGAACCTGGGCCGCCAGCAGCAGAGCTCGCATACTTAACTGCTACGCCACGGGGCCGGCGCTCTGAAATACTTTAATAGAATAAAACAAACTTTGCAAGTATTTACAGAATTTACACGAGGATATAGGCCTCCGTCATTATTTCAGTCATGATTGTTCTACTGTGCTGTATATTTTTCAAGTCCATATTATAAAGATATTGAAAGAATAGTACTGTAATATAGTTTTAAGGGAAAATGTTTTCTCTCTGGCTTACTGTGAAATAACTACCCTGTTCCAAGTTTTGAATCTGCTCACCTGTCACCTATCCTCAACAAAGCTGGATGCAATGTCAGCACGAGTAGTACAAGCAGGAAGCAGCCAGTGAGATTTGAGGCTGCCCGCGTTTTCTGGGTGAACGTGCAGAACTAATGCAGCAGGGAGACTGCTGTTCCTGGTGCCTTTAACTTTGGAAGGGATTGTTCAGATGGCCCTGCCAGTCTAAAGGGAAGCACATTCCTAATTTATCTCCACCCCATTCAGACGGCTGGTGCCGGTGCACGTTATGCTCAGATCTTAGGTGATGGAGTTGTTTGAGCATTGCCTTGTGGATCCTCGGGAAAGAGACTGATGACATTGAAGTAGTTGGCAGTTTGAGATCTGTCTGCTGCAATTAGAGAAGGAGACTACTTCAAGGGGGAAGATGAGCAACTACCCAAAATGAAATGGTGAACCCCAGATTTTTGAGGATATGGGAAAGAGTTTGATTTCTTTACTTAGTTATTTCTGTATAATTATTAATATTTTTGCTATGACTTTGTCGTTAAATGTGATGTAGTAGAAAAAGCACAGACTTTGGTATCAGGCCAACCCGTGTTTGAACTCTGGCTCTACCTCTTACTAGCTGTGCAAACAGTTACTTACCTTTTTTGAACCTCTGTTTCTTCATCTATAAAATAGAGGTAAACATCCCTCAAATGGCTGTAGAGGATGAATGAGTCACTGTAGTGGGACTTCCAGCCCAGTGACTGCATAATGTAGTTAAGCATTAGATTCTGCATGTCTTATATCTTAGTTTCCTTCTCAAGACAAGTCTTTTCTCACCTCAGTCCCTTTGCACTTGCTTTTTCTGCTGCCTGGAACACTCTTTCTCCACATCTTTTCATGATTTATCATATTATTTAGGTTTCTGTGAAAGAGTCATCTATCTCCTCACAAGGGCCTTCCCTGTGTACTCTGGAATTACCACCCCTAGTCACTCTCTGTTCTCTTATTCCACTGCATTTTTCTTTACATAATGTACCACTGGAAATTATATATATAACTTACTGATTATGTTTCCACCACTGGAAGATACGCTCTGTGAGGGCAGGGACCTCATCTATCCATTTTACTGCTGTATCACCTAGCACAGTGCCTAGCATATAATAGGTGCACAATATTCAATAAGTGAATGAATGAACCCAGAACCTCCCTAGTACCAGGAAGAACCCCTGGAAGGATGCAGGAAGGAAGTCGTACCAGGAAGCGGGTGCCCTTGGCCTTTTCAATGTGGATGTTTCTGGACTGAGAGCCAAGTGGGACGTAGGCCCGTGAAGTTCTCTTGTATCCTTCCAGCCTGCCTCCTGTCTCTGGGAGGAGCCCCTTTGAATGACCTTTACACGTGACCACTGTTATCCTGTTAGAGTCTCTTTTCCTTTTGGGATTTGAATATAAGAAGCCTTTTCAGATTCTAGAATTCTGAAATGTTCTATACTGTTCACTGAAATCACCTGGATTTTCCCCTGGTTAGTAAGTATATATAGATCATTTTTTTCCAGCCACATCACACAGATAGCACTATTAATATAGTGTCATTTTTAAACATAGGGAGCTGATGCCTTTTATGAAATAAGAAAAGCACAACATACAATATGGTTAAGGGCTCAGGCTGTAAATTGAGATGAAGCTGGGTTCCCATTTCTGCTCTACTGTTTACTTGCACTCTGACCTTGGGCAAGTTGCTTCATGTCTCTGATGCTCAATTTCTTCATCTACAAAATAGTATAATAATAGTATCTTTCACATAGCTTTGTTTTGAGAATTAAATAAGATGATGCGTGCATAAGCATTATTACACAATACAGAGACCTTTTATTTTGCATATTTTGGTGGCTCAAGTTAGGTATTTGTAAGCTTATTCTTTGTAAATTATTAGGTTAGACGTTTAAGTAGCCCAGGTTTACCAACCCAGGAAGATACCTCATCTCTGCCTGTATCCCTGATGGTATTCAGATTAATAGAAGACATTTATCATTTTTTGGTATTATTTCTGATTTATAAAGCAGATTCAGAGATAATTTAACTCATTTCCACACTATATACAGAAATGGAAGAAAAATTTATGGAATTATGAAAGAGTTGAATGATTGAGCCTATTAATAAAACTTAATCAGATTTGAAATCTCATTATAGATGGTTTTTAGGATGTGTAATTTTTTTTTTTGCTGATGTGTAATTTTTTTTTTTGCTGAGGAAGATTAGCCCTGAGCTAACATCTGTGCCAGTCTGCCTCTATTTTGTATGTGGGTCGCCGCCACAGTGTGGCTGATGAGTGGTGTAGGTCCTCACCTGGGATCCAAGCCCATAAAGCTGGGCCACCCTAGTGGAGCGTGCTGAACTTAACCACTAGCCACACGGCTGGCCCCTAGAATGTGTAATTTTAAGCAGGATGAAGGATTCCTCTCTTCAGTATTACATTATGGTTCATTGTATTTGTTTATGCTACAAATCATTTTATAATTTCCATTTATTAGAAGGTTCATTATTATTTGTTCTACATAATTAATTAATCATTTATAGGAATTAATCAGTAATTTCTTTCTGTCCAAGAGATGGTAGCATTTTAGTTTGAAAAACCTAACGCTTGATATGTTTAGTAATTGATTCATAAATCTTTCTGAAGGGAAAGTCAAATGCATGGGTTTTTTTGAATAAACTTTTTATTTTGGAATAATTTTAGACTTACAAAAAAGCCACAGATAATACAGAGAGTTCCCACAGTCCCTTCACCCAGTTGCCCCTAATGTTAGCCTCTTTCATAACTGTGGTACGTTTGTCAAAACTAAGAGATTAACACTGGTACACTACTAAGTAAACTCCAAACTTTATTTGGATTTCATCTGTTTTCCCACTGATGTTCTTTTTCTGTTCCAGGATCCAACCCAGAATACCACACTGCATTTAGCCATATGATTTTTAGATGGTGGATCAGTAGGATCCCAGAGAGAATTTACTTTTCTTGCCTCCACTTCCTCTTTTTTGTCTTAACTCTGGATCTGAATTTCTGCAGGTCTTTCCTTCTCTGGCAACAGATAAGACCTTTTTGGGTCTTTTGACCATTGTTTCCGTATTGACAGCTTAGAATTTCAGGAGCATGCTTTGAACACTCACAGTATATTTAATTTCATTAATGAATGGGTACCAATTCTTCTGCCTTTCTCTGAATCTTACTCTTGATACATAGCAGGAAACAGAGCCTGCTTCCTCACTGACTATATGCTCCAGAACAGCCTTTCAAAAGGAAACAGTTCGGGCCGGCCCCATGGCTTAGCGGTTAAGTGCGTGCGCTCCGCTGCTGGCGGCCCCGGTTCGGATCCCGGGCGCGCACCGACGCACCGCTTCTCTGGCCATGCTGAGGCCACATCCCACATACAGCAACTAGAAGGATGTGCAGCTATGACATACAACTATCTACTGGGGCTTTGGGGGGAAAAAATAAATAAATAAAATTAAAAAAAAAAAAAGGAAACAGTTTCCTTTCCTTCCCTTTCTTTCCCTCCCCTTCCTCTTTTCCTTCCCTCCCCTCCCCTCCCCCAGAACAACCACCCCCCTTCACTCTCCCTCAGAACAACTTGGGATATGATTTTAAATAAGGATGTTTTGATATAAAGCCCTTTACTTTGCAAAATAAAGCATCTCGTTGGAGGTGTGGTACCAGATTACTAGCAGTTCTTATTCTTGTCCTAGAGAAAAGCTATCTGATTGTAAAGGCCTCTAGTGACATATTTATATTCTGTATTATAGTTTTACAAAGCATTTTTCACATACCTTTTTTTTTTTTTTGAGCCTCACAGGGCAGGGATTATTTTTGCAAATTGTATGACAGTGAGAAAATCGAGGCTAAAAGAAGTTAAGTGACTTGATTAGGTAGCAACAGAGCCAGGACTGGAACTCGTGTCTTCTAATTCTCTGATGTTCTTTGGTCTCCCCTTAAAGGTCAATTCTGTAAGTGTATTGTATTCACTTGGAACTTATAGTCATATAACCAACCCAATATGTAATGCTTGTCCCTTTCCCCAGAAATCATAGTTAGGTTGACAGTAAACTCTTTCTGGTTAAGGGTAGGGCTAATTATAGAATACATTGGGCTTTTAAAATGCTATTGTTTATATTAAAAGCACAAGCCAGAAATACATTTTTGGTGCAGTGTACACTGTGTCATTCAGCCTGATTTTCCAAGTTGAAGGAAGAAAATTAATCATGAAAAGACTAGAGAAACTGAGAGTTTAGAAAGCTTGAGGAAATTATATATAAGAAGCAGGAGAAGAAAAAAATTCCACGGATGCTGTAGGACAGGGTAGGGATTGAGAAGCAGAAACAGGAGGGGCATTGGAAAGGAGTAAGAGAACTCTCCTCTCTTTTACATCTTTCTAGTCACTATCAGGAAAGACTTGTGGGAGATTACAATAAATAGGGGCCCAGAGGACTATTGCTTTTTGGGAATGATATCAGGAAATTACTTGAAACTTGAGTACAAACTGATCACGAGGATAGAATATTTTTAAGGCCCAGTTTATATGTTCAGTAGTCCTATCCCACATAGAAAGGATCTTGTTTCTCTTTCTTTGTGATTTCCAATGTCGAGTAGTATCACCTTTGCACTGCCACAGAACCTAAACAATACATAGCTATTAGAATTTTTATTGTTTTTAAGAAACCAGCGTTTCTTTTTATTGTGTATGCACATGTGTGTATAAGACCAGATGACTTTGTGTTTGGCAGGGACCCTTAGTAGTAGGGCATGTGTGCTAGCTGAAGTTGCATTTTCCTGTGACTTTTTAAGTAATAATCTATATTACAGAGATCAGTGTCTTTCTTATAGCATTGTAATTACTCATTTTGAGTCTCTTTTTCCCAGTAGACTTAAGAATTCCTTGAGGATAAGAACCCACGTCTTATTCACATATGTATCTCTAGCACCCAGTTCTGGCTTTAAGAGTACAAAAGATGTTTGACTGCATGAACTGGGTAATGGGAACAGTCAGACCGCTTAGTTGGGATATGGTGTTTGAGTATGTTCTCTTTGAAAATACTTTTCTCTCTTATAAGTACTTATTTCATGTTTGTTTCCCCCAGGGAAGTGTAAACTCTGCTGAAGGCAGCGACTCTGTCTGGTCACTGCTGTATCCCCAGCAGCTAGCAAAGTGTCTGGCATCTATAGTAGACTCTCATATTTCTTGAATGAATGCCTAAGAAAGTCTTGACAAGGAACTAAGGAAGAGCTGAATAAGGCATGAATATGAGGTGAATAGATGTGCTGACCAACTAGTACGTGAACCCTGGAACAACTAAGCAAATAAGCAAAGTGAATAAGTGAAACTGTGTGCCTTAACTTACTTATTTTAATACAGTTTACCCTGAGGTCTCTGTTTTTCAGGGAGTTTTAATATCTTAAATAATTGTAAAGTAGTAAAGAGGAAATGTGAAAAGTTAGTTATGACAGAAACTGTGGATTTCAGGGTCTGATCTCTGTCATATCCTTTATTTTTTTCTTGTAAAACGTTAATCACAACTCGTACTTATTTGTATGTGGTTTGATGTCTGTTTCCCCTCTGGACTGAAAGCTTCACATGAGCAGAGACCAGAGGTTTATCCAGCACCTAGCACAGGTCCTGGCACATAGTAGTTGTTTAGTAAATATTTGTTAGATGAATGGATGAGAGAATGAATGGAGGAGAACTCTCTTCCTACCCCAACTCCTAATCCCTATTTTGATGGTTATGCTGTAAAGTGACCCAGGCAGCAGAACATGAGGAATACCCTCTTCTGGGGACACCCTTCACCTTCTTTTTGAAAAAATTAATTTTTTAATTGAGATATAATTGACATGTAACACCCTTCACCTACTTTTAATCATACATTCTAAGAATGAAACTAATGAGCGTTCAGAGAACAGCCTTTAGTTCTAAGTGATAGGCAATGTGGTTTATAATTTGGGTATCACTAAATGATTTTTTAGGCATATGGGGTAAACTGGGGTATAAAATACACCAATAAAATAGGTATAATTCAAAGGTGAATATTCTGCAAAGATGAATATTCTAATTATTAGCATGCTAAGCTTCACGTAAGGCTAAAACCCACTCTGTTCCTTTTCTCATCTTTCCAGTGAAACGTATTCTCCAGTTAGAAGCTAGAGGTAGTGGTGTCTATTGCTGAATTGAATTGTATTTGCTTATTTATTCTGGAACTGGTACCTGAAGGTTAATGAGGGGAAAAAATGTACCAATTATTAGGAGATCAGGTTTTGGGAATTTATAGAAGGAACAGAATTTATAGTAAGAATGTACTATCTGAAATTACTTTTCACAAATAATATTTATTAAATACATGTGCTAGGTTGTATATAAAAGAGAACTTGGAAGATGATGCTTCATGTCACATGCGTTAGATTTGGATAGAAAACTTAGAGAAGTGAGTCTGGAGATACCAGATTTTATCTCTTTATTGGGTTGTTCTTTAGCCATTTTTTCCCCTTGACAAACCTTCAGTGGTAAATGATAAGTGATTTTTGTTGAAGAAGTGTGTTAGAAAATGAAAGTTCTCTACTGTTACAAACTTTTTAACAAATTTAAAACAAAAATTTTAACTTAAAAAGATTGAACCATTGTTCAGTACACATCAAAATATAATGTGCTTTAAAGCAGGGAGCATCAAAAGAAAAACCATTATTTTCTGATTAATTAAATCTGCTTAGTACTATTACTTGACATGATCTATAATTGACATCACAAATGTGGATGGAACATGTTGAATTTCTAATATAAAGTGAATGTAAGTTAGGCCAAACTAGCATTAAATGGGACAACAGTTCTTAACCCAGCATTACATTGGAATTATCTGGCAAGCTTTTGAAAAGCGCTGATGCCCAGGCCCCACTCTAGGCCAATTAAAAACCTTCTCGGATGATTTTATTTGTGAAGTAATGGTTGAGAATCACTGGAATGAGGGAAACAATACAAGGATAAAGATGCAGAAGATTTGGTTCCAGTCCTGGCTTCTATTTTCTAGTGTTTTGTTGAGGACTTTTGCGTCTGTATTCATAAGGGATATTGGTCTATAGTTGTGTTGTGATGTCTTTCTTTGGCTCTGGTATCAGAGTAATGCTGGCCTCACAGAATGAGTTGGGAAGTGTTCCCTCCTCTGTTTTCTGGAAGAGTTTGTGAAGAATTGGTATTAATTCTTCTCTTAAATGTTTGGTAAAATTTACCCCTGAAGCCATCTCGCCCTGGGTTTTTCTTTGTAGGAAGATTTTTAATTACTAAGTCAATCTCTTTACTTGTTATAGATCTGTCTGAGTTTTCTGTTTATTTTGGAGCCATTTGTAACATAGACAGACTGAAAAGCTGTGGCCAAATTCACTGTCATTTGATTAGGTTTGATTTAAAGTTTTATATTGAAATTTAAAGAAATGAGAAAAAGACTTGTCAGTGTTCTTGAGTTAGGACTGAATTAATGGAATTGTCCCTGCAGTCAGAATCTTCTTAAAAGAGGTCTTACTGAGCAAAGGATGATGCGGAGGGAGGGTTTTTGTTCTTTCGCTGTCATTCCCATATTAACCCCCTTCCTATTTTTTCTACTTCCCTCATAATTTCGTTGCTGTATTCTAGAAGCCTTTGTGGGATCAATAATGAGTAAATATGAATAAGGTAGGAACAACCTACCAAGCGGCACATCTCCCTTTCCAGTGAAATCCAGGACTACCGACCAGTGGAACTGCAGAGCCGGGCTTGAGAACACACCACTTAGGTCTATCTCTATACTACAGTCCTGATTGACCCAATTGTTTGATGTTTCCAGTTCTTGGGCATTACCCCTTGAATGCCATCAGCATACTTCCTCTGGTCTTACAGGGCAGAAATATGTGCAGTTCACTCTTTTGCTTTTATTTCCCAAATACTAGCCAGTTATTCAAATAGCAGTTGATCCACCTTTGTTTGAAACAGGTGGAAAACTTGATTATTCCATGGGGAGTGGAGAACCTAGGGTTCCCTACTTTATGGTTCCGTTTCTTTTCTTTTTATTCCAGTCCTTTTCTGGCAAGCAGCTCAGATGATTCACCATCCATCAGCTTTAAAGACATCTGTTCAGCTATATATAGGCTGCTCCCACAGACCCATTTCGAAACAAATTTAAAATATATTCAATTTGTGAAATTCAATAACAGTGAAGGCATAAAGACTCATGCTTGTACACAAATTGTTATTTTTGTTTAGTTCTTACTGACTTGGGGAGTGGAGAGAAAATCTAAATGGTGATATAGAATGAAATAGATTTCATCAGATTCCTACTCTTTTGAATCTCCTTGGTCTAGCATTGTCTGTGAATATAATCATTTGAACTAGTGTCAGATATTTCTTGGTGAGGGTGGATGTGCATTAAATGTATGGCCTCTGATATATACTCCTGATTTGGGTATCTTCTGCAATGAATACAGAACATATGGCTCTTATGGCATTTACTGAAAGTGAGTTATTAAATGATTTCTTCTAAAATGAATAATTCCAAAGGTCTGGAAACATAAAGGCATTTTATTTAGAGTGTTTAGAATTAAGAGGAATTAAGATAGACTAAGGAAAGGGAAAATCCATATAAATACCCATTTCTTTGTAGTTGCAAGTCTTAGAAGAAGGATCATTGTATATATACATAGCCAAACAGATACATTTCAAAATAAAATAAAGTGTAGGTTGACTACTATAATTCTGAGTTTATTGCTTAGGTCTTTTCTTTTTTTGTCCTTATAAACATTGTTAGAGTTAGCAGGAGAGGGCTATGCAATGTATAAAACAATACATACCTACAATCAAGTTGTAGCAATACCCAAGATAATACCGATGCAGGGTAAATTCTATTATTTGAATGGGGAACTTGGTCAGATTTCAGATAAGCGTGTTTGGAGTTAACTGCTGAGAGGGACAAGATGGAATTTGCGGATAACTGAACTTTAATTTCATTTAGTTTTAGAGATGGAAAAGGTTTTATTAGATAAACCTTCCTCTTTGAACTAGAGCTGTTAAAAAAAAAAAGCTAAATAGGCCTTTACTGTGCTCTCCATAAAAAACTTGAATCATAGGCTTAAATTTTTGCTTTCATGAAGCAAGAAATTTTTCAGTCAAGAAGTTTGCATAATATCCCTTATGCCCCTATCTGTATATGGTTTATTTAGGAGAGCTGCTGATTGATCTTTCAAAATTATTCTTGGGTAATAGCCATAGTTTTCATTAGTTATTGTTTCTTTGAAATGTTCAGACTTATTGAATTGCATTTAGATTTCTCTATTCTCTGAAATCAAATTAATTTGTTATATTTAATCATTTTCTAATAGCTCATCTTACAGTGGGCCTTAGAAACACCATTAAAGATGACGAATATTTGCCCTTTTTTCCCCTCTTACTTTATTCTGCCTGGCCCTCATCTTTTTTCCCTCCAAGGAGACATATGGAATGGTATTAAGTGCCCACACTTTAGTGTCACAGAGACTTGGGTGTGAATCCTCATTCCAGCACTTTTGAGCTATATGACCTAAGGCAAAATTTTAAAGGTCTCATCCTTAGTACATCTGTAAAATGGAGATGATAATTGTACCATCCTCACAGGACTTTTTTTTTTTTTTTTTTTTAAGTAAGTTAAAAGCATGTCAGCCACTTAACAAAGGGCATGACACATCATAGCAACACTCAGTGACTCCTATTATTATTTGTATTTTATTGTTATTATAATTATTATTATGCTGATCTATGGTTATAATTTATTCTGAAATCAAGTTCCTAGATTAATTTAAATTTATTTTACTGAAGTTGGTTACCCAAACTCCTTTGACCCTGGCCTGAACCATCCATTTTCCTCAGCCCCTTTGTCTGTCTCACCAGAGAATGAACCAGGGTGATCACATTCCATACCTTTTATCTCAGCAGCACAGGCTTCCAGAAGACCCTGGAGAAGCAGAGAATTAAGGAGCCCAGCTTCTGGAATCAGAATGCTTGGGTTCAAATCCTGCTAACCTCTTATTAGTGGGGTAACCTTAGGTAAATTACTTAATCTCTCTGGGCTTCATTTTCCATACCTGTAAAATAGGATTAATAATGCCTATTTTAGGCATTATTTTCTCTCCATGGGGGTCTTATAAAGATTAAATGAGTTAAAACATGAGAGACAGAACAGTGTCTGGCACAGAGCACATGTTCTATAAATGTTAGCTACTAGTGTGGCTGTTGCTGTTTTTATCTATTTTATTCTGCAAGCTTTTGTTATTAACAGTGTTAATTTGTTTAAAAAAAATAGTGAGAACCTCCTGATTAGATTTCTCAGATTGTATGTATTATCATTTTAAGATGCAATTCAATTCAAGAAACAATTATTAAATGCCTCCTGTGTATTAAGTGCTATGAGGGAGCATGTATTAATAAGGTATATTCCCTGCCCTCCAGGAGTTTATAAACTGGTAGGAGAGGTAAGATATATTCAAGGGGTAACTATTACCCCTTGAAGGGCAAAATATTACTATACTTTTTATAACATAAAAGGTAGCTCACAGGAGGGAAGCCTAGAGTAATTCTGAATGATGGGGAGTGAGCCGGGAAGGTCAGCTGAAGAGGGTAGGCATTTCCAGGTGTAGTGAATAAAGAGCTGGGCAAGTACATGGTACTTGAGGAAGAGTAATGGGACAGCCTTGATCGGAGTGACTTAGAATGGGAGAGACACAGGACAAGTAAGGACACAGCCAGTGAGCTATCACTGCAACATGGGACAATGTGGTGTGGTAAACTTGATGAGAGAGGAGTGTGAGGAGGTGGAGGAGTTGAAGTTGGCTCAAAAATTTTAATATTAGTACTTGGGGGGATAGTGATAGCATTAAAGAAATAAAAAGGATGGGAAGTGGGTTAGGTTTTTGGGAGAAAGACAGCTTCTACTTTGGACCTGCTGAATTTGAAATGTAGTCTGGAGTCTAGTTATGGTTCTGCCATTCTTGGAGGCCTTCTTAAAAACTGCTCTGTCAATTGGAAAGGATAGATATTACGATAATATGATTCCTAATAGATGCAGGTCCCCCTCAGATGTGACTTGCAGGGACCTTATAATTGAAGACTTATTATGTAAGGGACTTTCCTTGGCCATTGGGATCTTCTTAACCCTCCTTCTCTGAACATTTTCTCACTTAGGCTCTGAATGCAGGCTGTGCCATCGTCATTCTGCATGGTGTGCAGTGGTAATACCCTGTAGGTTTCATTGGTATTTGAAATAGAGATAATTGACTTTTAACTTAAAAAAAAAAATCCCTATTGAGTTGTTTCATTAAGTGGTGTTGCCAGAGTGGAAACAGGAGAAACACCTATCACCCTCCCCTAGCCCGGATGTGCTTTGAATCATCTAGCCTGGTTGTTTCACCTCAACAGAGAAAGGCTGTGAAGTGAAGAGGAAGAGGAAGAAAAGAGTTAGATAAATGGTAGACTATTTTCTGATCTAGAGAAATGCATTGCTTGGTGAAAATAAGTATAATTTTTAGATAACAAAAGAAAAGATTTCACAAATAACTAGTACTTCCTGATCTATATGAATACTGTATCCTTCATTATACTTACGGTGGTAAACATTGGCTACCAGAAGAAAGTGTAGAACATCTAGAAAGCTTTTTCTGCTGCGTGGTGGTCCTCATTATATTTTCTTTGAGTTAAGAATTTGTGTTTTTTTTAGTTTTTGGAGGAGGACGCAGTGTTGTAGGAGGTTTTGAGCAAGAGGCAAGACTTTAGTACTTTGTGGATTGTTATCGCCCTGCAAGACCCTTCGCAACTTCCTCTCGCCGCCCACAGCAGAATACGGAAACCCTGCCGTATCAGGCCACTTCTGCAATTACAGACAGTCACAATTAAAGGGGATCCATCTTTCACACTACTCCCTTCTATTTTGAGGCTTTCTTTGCTTTTGAAAATGTGTCTTTTGTGGTGGAATGCCCGACTGAGCCTTCATCTCTCCTCTCTTTTTGCTGCCTTGCAGTGCTGCAGTTGAAGCTCCAGCAGCGCCGGACGCGGGAAGAACTGGTGAGCCAAGGGATCATGCCGCGTAAGTACCACTCCTTCTCTTTCAGCATTTGGTAGAGTTGCTTTTAGGACATGGTTGTGTGTACCCAGCATGCCACGGGAAGCATCTACCGGAAAACGAGGGCAGCAGGTTTCATTTTTCAGTCTTTTCTTGTACTTTTCCAAGTTCAGGGACTCTCAATTACTACTAGTTAAGATAACTGCACTAATTGATCAAGTTCAGTGAAACAGACAGCATTAAGTTTAACAGTGCCATTGAATCATCCTTAGCTTTTGAGTTGTACCTTTAAGAGAGTTTCTACGCCCTGTTACACTTCCCTTTATAGGAGGAGCAGATCTTGAGCTGGGGTATTGTGAGGAAGAACCCACTTCTTGCATATATTTGCCTTAGTGTTCAGGTTCTTGGAAAGAGAAAATCCTTTTTTACCTGGTATTTTGAATCAACTACATTTTTATTTGGAGTGAGATCCTCAGATACCCTAAGGCTGGCATGGGTGTGAATGTGCTTGAATGGAGTCCTTGATCGGGTTAGTGCAGAGCTGGGCTTAGTGGGTGCAGAACTGCATGCATCTCTTGGGGAGATATGAAACCAGCCTCGGAATCTGTTAGAAGTAAGAAAATTTGCTTTTAATACCAACAGCGTTATAAACTGAGTGGAAGCTGGAGCCAGCAAGGTTTTGCTCTTTTTGACATTTCTTTTTAAGTCATCAGCAGAGAGCTTAGGCTCTCCCTCTTGTTTCGTTTCTCTTTGTGTGTTATCACTGCTTGCTACACCCTAATGAATTAAAAATAAAAAGTTATATAACATATATGTTGTATGTCATACAGAATATTGTCATACAACAGCTTCTAGCTTCATAGTGGGAGAACCGATGTTTTTTTACCTTAACCCAATGCCTGCTGACCCACTGCCACTGTATTTTCCTAATGCTTATTCACTCATTCATTCAAAATATTTGAGTGCCTAATATGTACCTGTTGATACAGCAAGATAAATCCAGTTCCTGCTCTCAGGAGTTTTATGTTTAGAAGGAGAAGACTGATAATAAACAAGGAGACAAACAAACATAAATAAACAAGATGATTTCAGAGCATGGTAAGTGCTCTGAAGTAAATTAACTGGTTGGCGTGTTAGCAAGTAATAGGAATGAGATGGGGTCACTTTAGATAACATGGTCAGGAAAGGCCTCCCTGAGAAGGAAATATTTGAGCTGAGATCTGAAGGATGAGATGGAGGTCAGCCATTCAGAAGCAGGAAGAGGGCCCAGGGAAAAGGAAAAGCAAATACCAGGGCCTAGTGCAGGCAAGAGCCTGGCATGTTTGAAAACATCAAGGAAGCCGATGTGGCTGGGGCCTGGTAAGTGAAGGCAAATTAAGATTGGCAAGGTGGGCAGGGCCAGAGTGAGGGCCTTATAAACCACGTGGAGGAGGTGGATTTTATTTTATTTTATTTTATTTTTTATTTTATTTTTTTTTTTAAAGATTTTATTTATTTTATTTTTCCCCCCAAAGCCCCAGTGGATAGTTGTGTGTCGTAGCTGCACATCCTTCTAGTTGCTGTATGTGGGACTCGGCCTCAGGATGAACGGAGAAGTGGTGCCTCGATGCGCACCCGGGATCCGAACCCGGGCCACCAGCATCGCAGCGCGCGCACTTAACCACCAAGCCACAGGGCCGGCCCATGGATTTTATTTTAAGTACAATGGGAAGCCATTGAAAGCTTTTGAGCAAATGAGGATGGGATTTGATTTGTCATGGTAGTGGCAGGTCCATTTCTAAGCAAGTATAAAGAGTCTGAGGTCTGTTTCTATCCTAAGCATCGGCCAGGGGACTTTAGTCTCAAATTCATCTTTTTGTTTACTGCAATTAACTACTGAATCATTTACCCATGTTATGCTATCCTCGACTTCCAGTGAAGGACTCCCCACCTCCAACCCTTAAAGAGTCAGAGCAGATGGCTTATGCAGTGGATCAGTAATGTCATCAGGTAGGGGAATGCTGTGCCTTAAAAACCCTCCAGATCTGCCAATCTACAAACTTTTGTAGAGGAACAAGTTACCCAGCATCTCATCTACTTGTCCCTTTCACCAAGGACGTCACAAGTTTAGTGTCTACTTTGTGCCCAGGGTAGTCCTAGATGCTATAGAGATTAAGGAAATACAAGGCATAGTACCTGCCCTCAGACATTTAACAGTTTATTTGGGTAGCTAAAATTTGCCTATACACAAAATAAAGAGCAATTCAGTATTTATCTGTGGGGTGCTGACTGTAATTACAGTACTGGTTCTAAGAGCATAATGCGACTTGTCAGGATCTGTAATACGTTCAGGATCTAAAAGCCATGCAGAGGGTGAGTGCCCTGCATTCTTCTTCCTGCCTTTCATTTGATATCAGGGGCTACTGGAGATCACTATTTAATAGGATTTCTCAAGTACAGTCTCCTTGCCAGCATTTCTTGTAGTATTCCATGTTAAGACAAGTGATGCTTCAGTTACTGCGGTTATCTGCTTATATGTTTCTCTCTCCAACTAGACTGTGAACTCCTTGAGAAAGTATCTTATTTATATTTCTGTCCCCAGTGCCTGGCACTGAATGAATGAATGAAGACAGCCGGTTGTAAAGTGTGATGTGTGTGTGAGAGAGAGAGCACAACAGAAAATGACAGACAGACAGACAGACAGAAACAGATACCACTCTGTTGCAAACTTGTTGGAAATCTAGGCATGGAATTGAAACAGTGCTCCTGATCTGTCAGGTGCCATCTTCCACCAACCCCCTTCTCACCCTCCACTCCACATCTTTCAAAGAAAATATGGGCAGTTCTAGGGGCAGATCATGAATGATCATCAAGTTGTTCCTGGAGATTTGGAGACCTGAAAAAGTAACGTCTGGTTTGAAGTGCCCATCTCCATTACCATCTTGCTGGCCTGAGGTGTTTCTGACAAGTGCCTTTATATTTAATTTTGTTGTACAACTTAGGAAGCAGATAGGGCCCTCAAACCAGGGAAGGGAGCAGTGTAGTCATGGCTGTATTCTGCCTTATCATTTCTGTGTTTATATCTATTATCAAATTTTTCTCATCCCAGTCTTTTTTCTAGCTCTAGGAAGAAAAACCCATCTACTTCATTTCCTGGAATACTCAGACACAGTTCCCATGTAGGACTGGCTTTCAGTTCTGACATCATGTTTGTAGGACACAATGTCTTCAATGGCTCCCTTGCTTTCAGGGTTCTTCATGTTTCTTCATATTG
Source organism: Ceratotherium simum simum (assembly GCF_057802395.1). NCBI lineage: Eukaryota > Metazoa > Chordata > Mammalia > Perissodactyla > Rhinocerotidae > Ceratotherium > Ceratotherium simum. The sequence continues at coordinate 10,013,213 of NC_141924.1, forward strand.
TTGGAAGTTGGGGTATGGCCTTTCCATAATGTTCAAGGAGTTAAAGAGTCTCTCGTTCCTACATACCTCTCTCTGCTGCTTGATATGCTCTATTCATGGCATCCAAACTGTAGGGTATAACAGTTGGTTTCTGATATGTTTTTGTTTTTTTTGTTTTTTTTTTTTTTCAGTAGTGGGATGGCTGGATCATAGGGCATCTCTATTTTTAATTCTTTGAGGAATCTCCATACCGTTTTCCATAGAGGCTGCACCAATTTGCATTCCCACCAGCTGTGTATGAGGGTTCCTGTTTCTCCACATCCTCTCCAACATTTGTTGTTTTTTGTCTTGGTGATTATAGCCATTCTAACAGGCGTGAGGTGGTATCTTAGTGTTGTTTTGATTTGCATTTCCCTGATGATTAGTGATGTTGAGCATCTTTTCATGTGCCTATTGGCCATCTGTATATCTTCCTTGGAGAAGTGTCTGTTCATTTCCTCTGCCCATTTTTTTGATCGGGTTGTTTGTTTTTGTTGTTCAATTGTGTGAGTTCTTTATATATTATGGAGATCAACCCCTTGTCAGATGTATGTTTTGCAAATATTCTCTCCCAGCTGGTTGGTTGTTTGTTCATCTTGATTCTGGTTTCATTTGTCTTATAAAAGCTCTTTAATCTGATAAAGTCCCACTTGTTTATTTTTTCTTTAGTTTCCTAGTCTGGGTAGGCATGTCATCCTAAAAGATTCCTTTAAACCCAATGTCAAATAGTGTGTTGCCTATATTTTCTTCTATGAGTTTTATAGTTTCAGGTCTCACCTTCAGGTCTTTGATCCATTTTGAGTTAATTTTTGTGAATGGCGATAGCACATGGTCCACTTTCATTCTTTTGCATGTGGCTGTCCAGTTTTCCCAACACCATTTATTGAAGAGACTTTCTTTTCTCCATTGCATGTTCTTAGCACCTTTGTCGAAAATTAGCTGACCGTATATGTGTGGTTTTATTTCTGGGCTTTCAATTCTGTTCCATTGATCTGTGTGTCTGTTTTTGTCCCAGTACCATGCTGTTTTGATTACTATTGCTTTGTAGTATGTGTTGAAGTCAGGAATTGTGATGCCTCCTGCTTTGTTCTTTTTTCTTAGGATTGCTTTAGCTATTCGGGGTCTTTTGTTGCCCCATATAAATTTTAGTATCCCTTTTTCTATTTCTGTGAAGAATGTCATTGGGATTCTGATTGGGATTGCATTGAATCTGTAGATTGCTTTAGGTAATATAGACATTTTAACTATGTTTATTCTTCCAATCCACGTGCATGGGATATCTTTCCATTTCTTTATGTCATCGTGGATTTCCCTCAATAATGTCTTGTAGTTCTCATTGTATAGGTCCTTCACCTCCTTGGTAAGATTTATTCCTAGGTATTTTATTCTTTTTGATGCAATTGTAAATGGTATCATATTTTTGAGCTCTATTTCTGTTAGTTCATTATTAGCATATAGAAATGCAACTGATTTTTGTAGATTGATTTTGTACCCTGCAACTTTGCTGTAGTTGTTGATTGTTTCTAACAGTTTTCCAACAGATTCTTTAGGGTTTTCTATATATACAATCATGTCATCTGCAAATAGTGAGAGTTTCACTTCTTCCTTACCTATTTGGATTCCTTTTATTCCTTTTTCTTGCCTAATTGCTCTGGCCAAAACCTCCAGTACTATGTTGAACAGGAGTGGTGAGAGTGGGCAGCCCTGCCTCGTTCCTGTTCTCAGAGGAATGGCTTTCAGTCTTTCCCCGTTGAGTATGATGTTAGCTGTGGGTTTGTCATATATGGCCTTTATTATGTTGAGGTACTTTCCTTCTATTCCCATTTTATTGAGAGTTTTTATCATAAATGGATGTTGTATCTTGTCAAATGCCTTCTCTGCGTCTATTGAGACGATCATGTGGTTTTTATTCTTTGTTTTGTTGATGTGATGTATCACATTGACTGATTTGCGGATGTTGAACCATCCCTGCGTCTCTGGTATAAATCCCACTTGATCATGGTGTATGATCTTTTTAATATATTGTTGTATTCGGTTTGCCAATATTTTGTTGAGGATTTTTGCATCAATGTTCATCATCGATATTGGCCTGTAATTTTCTTTCTTTGTATTGTCTTTGTCTGGTTTTGGTATCAGGGTGATGTTGGCCTCATAGAATGATTCAGGAAGTGTTCCATCTTCCTCTATTTTTTGGAATAGTTTGAGGAGGATGGGTATTAAATCTTCTTTGAATGTTTGGTAAAATTCACTGGAGAAGCCATCTGGTCCTGGACTTTTATTTTTTGGGAGGTTTTTGATTACTATTTCAATCTCTTTACTTGTTATTGCTCTATTCAGATTCTCCATTTCTTCTTGGTACAATTTTGGGAGGTTGTATAAGTCTAAGAATTTATCCATTTCTTCTAGATTGTCCAATTTGTTGGCATATAATTTCTCATAGTATTCTCTTAAAATCTTCTGTATTGCCATGGTATCCGTTGTAATTTCTCCTCTTTCATTTTTAATTTTATTTACTTGAGCCTTTTCTCTTTTTTTCTTAGTAAGCCTGGCTAAGGGTTTGTCTATTTTGTTTATCTTCTCGAAGAACCAACTCTTTGTTTCATTAATCCTTTCTACTGTTTTTTTGGTCTCAATATCATTTATTTCTGCTCTGATTTTTATTATTTCTCTCCTTCTGCTGGCTTTGGGCTTTGTTTGTTCTTCTTTTTCTAGTTCTGTTAGGTGTAATTTAAGGTTGCCTATTAGGGCTTTTTCTTGTTTGTTAAGGTGGGCTTGTATCGCTATGAGTTTCCCTCTCAGGACCGCTTTTGCTGCATCCCATATGGTTTGATATGGTATGTTATCATTTTCGTTTGTTTCCAGATAGTTTTTGATTTCTCCTTTAATTTCATCAATGATCCATTGGTTGTTCAGTAGCATGTTGTTTAATCTCCACATTTTTGTCACATTTTGCTTTCAGGGTTCTTCATGTTTCTTCATATTGTTGGAAGTTGGGGTATGGCCTTTCCATAATGTTCAAGGAGTTAAAGAGTCTCTCATTCCTACATACCTCTCTCTGCTGCTTGATATGCTCTATTCATGGCATCCAAACTGTAGGGTATAACAGTTGGTTTCTGATATGTTTTTAAACAGGATCATTTCTCAGAATCCTTCATTCTCATCGTGTAAACATATGTCTCAAATTTAACACTGCTTAAACCCTACCAAATGCAGTGTGCCAGAGAGTAAAGGATTACATATTCCAGGCCCTAAGCTTTCTTTAATGATGTCTGAAGCTCTGCATATCTTGAGGGAGAGGAGAGATGGCACAGATAGGAAGCTGGTGTTTAAGTCCAAAGATTAAGACCAGGAATGCTGCTCTATCCAGAATGAAGACTCAGAAGAGATGGGTCACATGTGGTACACTTTTTTCTCAAACAGAGCTTCCCCCACAGCCTTTTTCTTTGACATTTAAAGGTGTACAAGGTCATAAGGCTAAGGTGAAAATTAAGAAAAATGTTCTGGCAATGAGAGCTGTTGCAGGGGAATAACCTTTTAAAGGAAAACATGGAAATTCTGCTGATCCAGACAAATGAGAAAAAAAGTCTCCTGTAATCTTTCTGGATATGAGAGAAGAACCTTGTTTGTCTCTTCTCAGCCTTTTGTTATGCTGTTGTGAATCCTTGAGAAAGCATAGATAGCATGATTCTAATGCTACGGGTAGCCCTCAGTTCAGTATTTTCCCATGTGCAGGTAGTAGAAAAAGCTTGGTGCCTTGGCAAGCACATGAAGAAATCATCATTTTTGTCGTATAGGTTCTCTAAGGAGCTTGTTCTGTTTCTTGAGTTTTTTCATTTTAACTTGTTTTTTCATTTTAAATGGTATTTCTGTGCACCTAGCCAATGCCGTTGGTGACCCTTAGCTCCGAATGGCTGGCAGAATTCAAAGTGTAAGGGCAACACAACTCAAAGAGGGCAGCCAGTTAGTGTCAATCCAGAGGCCTCTCAAACTGCCTGGCCCCTGAAAGGTGCTCACACATGTTGCTAATGGCCAGCGAATTGGCCAGCTAGTTTTGACTGGTTCATCAGTCTACGAGTAGGCCCTGTGTATCCCACACTGAGACTGGAAAGAATGGCTTCATGTAATGAGTTCCCACAGCTCTGTATTTTTAATAAGCTTTACCACATCTTGACTCCCTGACCCTTCAGTTCTACAGTTTGATCCCTTTGTTGTGCTTCACCTGTTGGTGTTAGCTAAGTGGCCTACACAGAGCAGTGTGGCCCAGTTGTAGCACTCATAGCTAATCTAAGCTGTCATTTTACTGGGCCCCTGTGTTAGCTGAAAATCTCGTGTTCATCTGACTATAGCAGTCTCTGCACCGAGAAGAAATTTCTTTTAAACACTGACAAGAGGTGATTGAATGGCTGGAAGTGTCAGGGTTGATTACTATGATCCCTTTTCCTCTGAAGCTAAAATTCTTCTTAATAATATTTTTATTTGTAACTTGGGAATTATTACTTATATTATTCTTCACCAAATGTACAAACTGAGTTTCAGGATTCTCTTTCCTGAGTACATATGGATCAAATCCATTTTGGTAACACTCTTTTTTTTTTTTTTTTTTTTTTTTTTAAAGGTTTTATTTATTTATTTTTCCCCCAAAGCCCCAGTACATAGTTGTCTGTCATAGCTGCACATCCTTCTAGTTGCTGTATGTGGGACGCGGCCTCAGCATGGCTGGAGGAGTGGTGCCTCAGTGCGCACCCGGGATCCGAACCCGGGCCGCCGGCAGCGGAGCGCACGCACTTAACCGCTAAGCCACGGGGCCGGCCCGGTAACACTCTTTTAAAACTAATTTTTGTTTTTCTAACCCATGAGAAAATAAACCAACCTCCTGAAGCCTCAGAGTTTCTTGTAATGAGAAAGAGGCTATGATTTAACTTTGTCACTATCAATCCATCTTTATTAAATACTGGGATGCCATGGGATGTTTTCCCCAAGTAACCATGAATTCAAAAGAATTAGCCTCCAGACCAGCACTGTCCAAGAGCACTTCAGTGATGATAGAAATATTCTGTGCCACTAACCACATGTGCTGGTGAGTGCTTGAAATGTGGCTAGCTTAAGTGAAGAGCTGAACTTTTAATTTAATTTAATTTTAATTAATTTAAATTTAAATAGTCACATGTGGCTGGTGGCTACTGTATGAGACAGTGGAGTTTTAGACCTTACTCTGTCACTTAGGAACAAGGTGACTTTGGGCAACTCAATTAACTTTTCTGAACTCAACTTCTACTTTTATAAAATGGGGATAATAACCCGTCCTACCTACCCCATAGATTTTGTTTGGAGATGATTAGATGATGTACTGTTCATGCTTTTGAAATACAGGCAGGGGGCCGGCTCCGTGGCTTAGCGGTTAAGTGTGCGCGCTCTGATGCTGGCGGCGCGGGTTCGGATCCCGGGAGCGCCCCGAGGCACCACTTCTCCGTCCAACGCGAGGCCGAGTCCCACGTACAGCAACTAGAAGGATGTGAACCTATGACATACAACTATCTACTGGGGCTTTGGGGGGAAAAAACTGAATAAATAAAATCTTAAAAAAAAAAAAAAAAGAAAGAAATACAGGCAGTATTATTCTCCATTAAGAATGAGAGGAGCATTAGCTTGGATCTATCATCTTGTGAATCTGAAAGCAGCTTTTTTTTTTTTTTTTTGTGAGGAAGATCAGCCCTGAGCTAACATCATGCCAATCCTCCTCTTTTTGCTGAGGAAGACTGGCCCTGAGCTAACATCTGTGCTAACATCTGTGCCGATTCCCCTCCACTTTATGTGGGACGCCGCCACAGTATGGCCTGACAAGCAGTGCGTTGGTGCACGCCCAGGATCCGAATCCGGGCCACCAGCAGTGGAGTGCGTGCACTTAGCCACAGGGCCACGTGGCCGGCCCCTGAAAGCAGCTTTTAATATATCTATCAATTTCTATCAAAACTAGTGTTTAAGAATAGGAAGTATTTTTCAATAAATAAAATTATTCTTGATTCCACTTTCCTTCTTACCCATGGATTAAAAAACAGTTGCTGAAAATTGTTAAGAATCAAAGAACCACTAGCCAATGTGATACAGTCATGCATTGCTTAACGACAGGGATACGTTCTGGAAATGCATTGTTAGGTGATTTCGTCATTGTGCAAACATCATAGAGTATACTTACACAAACCTAGACTGTATAGCCTACTAACCTAGACTGTATAGCCTACTACACACCTCGGCTATATGGTACTAATCTTATGGGACCACCGTCATAAATGTCATTATGTGATATATGACTGTACTCTATTAAGATTGTTCCCTTTTTGGTCGTATATTAACAGGACTATCATTTTATTAGGTTGCTCTCTCCATGGTAGTGGATGTTTCTTTTTTAACCTCTCTTAAAACCAGTAAACAAATGGCTGAGTTGGAAATAATGTTTTTTTATTTCTGGGCGACTTGCCGAGACACAGAAATGTTTACCAATGGGGACACAGTGGTGATTCCAGAGCAGATGAGGGCCTGGTTTGTGGCTGAGTTGCCCTTTTTTTTTTTTAACTTACAAGATTTAAGATGACAAAATAGTAGGATTCAAGGAAATGTTGTTTGTTGTGTTTTTAAGTGAAATGTTATAATGTCCGAGACATGTCTCACCGATACTTTGTAGATTATGAGTTTGGGTGGGGGTGAGGGTAAGAGCATGTCCTCACCTGGGCCTTGGTCATTTCCCGTTTGCTCCAGTCCACGTGGGAGTTGCTAGAAGCTCTGTGTGGTAGTCTCTGCACTGCTGTCCCTGTGAGCCAAAGAAGTTTGGCCAAGATCCGGCCAGTACCCCTTTCCAGTAGGAATTCAGAAAAGGCATCCCCCAAACCCTGCAGTTTGCCAGCTGCGCCAGCCTGGTCAATGCCCTCAGGCTCGTGCTTCTTTCTAGATGCTTGCTCTCACAAATGGTAGTGTGATCGATACATCGATATGTTTGGATGAAAGGGCTAGTTTCCTTTTTTTTTTTAATTGAGATATAATTGACATAAAATAATATTAATTTCAGGTGTGCAACATAACTTTTCTCTTTTTAAAGAAGCAGAGAACTCCACCCAATTGAGATGATGTATCCTCAGCACAGGAATATGACTGTTTAACTGTAATTGAGTCCCAAGTTTAAATGGCATTTGATAAACACCAAGGTAGAACATGTGTTCTAGGATTGAGGCTAACCTTATCCCTAGATTTGAAGCTGAGAGAAAATTGTGTTTAGGCATGTGGCCTCAGGAATCTTCTATTTTATCTCAGGAGAAGACGAGCTGAGCACATCACTCCCAGGTGTTTTATGTTGCATTTCTGATAGATGTTAGCGTCCTCATCTCTCTTCCTGTTGTTGTAGGGTGTATTCCTACCTCAGTGGTCATTGACTAGCATAGAATCCCCCCCTTGGCCAGTTGCTAACAAATCCTAAATAGGACTCTAGAGTGAGTTGTGTATTCATATTCTAAGCACATTCATTGTTGAATCCAAAGAAGAATCCAACAGGGAGCTCTGATGAAAGTAGTCTTCTTGATATGAGTTCTTGATACAATTTAATATCTAAAAAGTACACTAGGTATTCAGTTTCATTTAATAATTAGTTATTGAAGTGTCTAAGATATCTAAGGCCACCTTCTTTTCAAGATAATAAATGAAGCTTGTTGAAGCTACTCACTAATTTTACCTGAACAATACAAATCCTAAAGAATTACGCACTCAGGGGGAGCGCTGATAGATATCTGTTGATGGTGGTGATTTAAAATTCTTCAGCCTAGTGAGATGTTACTTGCAGAAGGGCAAAGGTTATTTGGAGCTTGTATCTAAACAGATGACTTAGGCATATTGATTATGGGACTTCAGAAACAGGCAACAGCTTTTGTGTATGTGTGTGTTTCACTAAGGAGTATATACTGGAATGATAATTGACTGATTTAGAGTGTTAGACTGGGCTATGGTGTGAAAGCCAGATATAAACATGGCTGGCATATAATATAGTCAAAGAGAAGCTTGGAAGGCCAAGTTCAAAATATTTGACCCCTGATATTTTAACCTTTTGGAATTCACTGTGCCTGTTGATATTGATGCTATGCAAGACTGTGTGCTGACATTGTTTCCCCAGTCTTGAGTCTCTCCACCATCAGTGGGTCGAGGGTGCAAGACTCTGGAGCAGCTTGTGCTTCTGGGAAGGAAAAGATTTAGAATTTTTGAGTCTCCACTTTTTACATTCATTCTTGGTAGTTGACTTTCCTGTCGGTTTGGGTGCGGGTGACAGCCTAAGTGCCAAAACAGGGGTGGTGGCAAGCCAGAGTACCAAAACAGGATGTGTATGAAGCATGTTTTCTGACTGTTAGTTTGGATTCTTGCTTGCTCCAGAATGTATCGTCCCTTCCCCACACCCCACCACCTAAACTTTCTTTGATTCACATGAACTTAGTTCTGGTTTTCATTGTCATGGCCATTCCCTGGAACTGTTGATACTCTTTGGTTAATGGTCCCTGTTGCAGGATATTTTTGTAGACATTTTGGTATGACAGCTGAAAGCAGTAAGACAGAAAATGCAAGTCAAGCCCAGTTAGCTCTCAACATTTGACTCCACACACACACTGTTTCCTTCAGAAGGAGGATGGCACAGAAAAAAAATTTTTAAAATAACAATGCCTCGAGCTTAACAGAACTTCTAGCAGATGGCAAAGCACTTTCACTTTATTTAATGCTAACAGTTATCAGTGCAGTAGTCTGTATAAATTGCCATTTTGTGGATGAGGATACTGAGGCTCAGAGGGGCCATGTGACTTGTCCAAGATCACACCACCACTAAAAGATAGAGGCAGATCCAGTCCAGGTCTTCAGGCTCCAAACCCCATGCTAATTCCTGAGGGTCACAGTCTAATATTTCTTATTGATGTAGGAATTTTATGACGGTAGCCTGTACTTTCACCAAAATTTCAACTTTGAAAATAATGAAAATTGAAAACAGCATCAGGTCAGGACCCACAGTTAGTGAGGTAAGGTGAAAGTTGGTGGTGGGGGTGAGTAACCCCATCATCTTTAAGCCCTCCAGTGAAATTGCTTCCAAGTTCCTACTCTGGTCTGCTGGCTGTGAGGCTTGAAGGCCATGGGCGTCTTCCCCCTTCTGTCATAATAATCCTTAGTTAAATCAGAGGTTCTTGATTTCTTTTGTGCCGTTGATGCTCCTTGGAAAATCTTACACATCCTCTAACTAGACAGTTGCCCAAGAAGGTACCCCAAATTCAGACACAGTTTCTGGGGATTCATATATACTCTAAAGCTGGTACAGTGTGCCCCAAGTTAGGAGCCCCTGCTCTGCTTGGATACAGAATCCTAAGAAAAATCATCTACCTAACGCTAGTGTCAGCCCTTACACACCAGTGACACAGCCAACCTCTGCGCTTTTGTCACTCGGTGTATAAGGACCCTCTCCATTTCTTGTACTGATACCCGTGAACCTCTGCACTCCTCACCTACTGCGTGCAGAGACCAAGGACTGCATTTCTGTAGCTGCCTTCCATTGAGTGTGATTGCCAGGCCCCAGATAGAAACAGCAGGGTGTGAAATCCATCCAGCTGAATTAGACCCTAGCCAGGTTGTGAGGAAAATGGCAAAAAGCCCTGATCCTTTGACTCTCAGAAGAACATGCTTTGCAACTCTAAGCAATGATCATGAAAGGGGCTCAGGAGATTAAACTCTTTACCAATCTGTGGGAACCTGCACAGCCAGCAGAGTTGAAACTTTGAATTAAGCTGTCGAGAAAAGTTATCAAAACCTTACTAGGTGTACTTTTTAGTCACTTAGCCCCTAGTGATAGAGAATGAGCAAATAAAATCCTTACTTTCTCATCCTCAGTGTCACCTTTCCTCTGCCTTTTGGACTAGGGAAACAATGGTTTTTGAGTTTTAATGGCACCAGAATCCTTGCAGAGCTTACTAAAGATAAAAATTCTTTTTTTTTTTTTTTTTTAAAGATCTATTTATTTATTTATTTTTTCCCCCAAAGCCCCAGTACATAGTTGTATGTCATAGCTGCACATCCTTCTGGTTGCTGTATGTGGGACGTGGCCTCAGCATGGCCGGAGAAGTGGTGCGTCGGTGCACGCCCGGGATCCGAACCCGGGCCGCCAGCAGCGGAGCGCGCGCACTTAACCGCTAAGCCATGGGGCCGGCCCATAAAGATAAAAATTCTTGAAGCCAAGGAATCTGCATTCCAGAGAGATTCTTGCACTCCAGAGACATTCTAATGCAAATGGTTCTTGACCTGCTCTCGGGAAAATACTGGACCAAGGGCTACTGGCATCTTTCCCCTTTACATTTTTAGTGATGACATAGAATATTGTTATTCTCTTCTCCCCAGGAGTTCTGAAGTAGAGGATAGCCCTGTCCACATGATTCAAGAGTTGATGACAAATGTCTAAGACAGTTGAGGCTGCTACATATAAAGTGATTGGGTATAGACAGCTATGAACCCCTGTCTCCAATACTGGGAAAAGCCTGCCTTGCCTGCCTCTCTTCTGGCCTTGTACCGTGTCAGTGGTCAGTTGGGCACAGTTAACGAACTGCCTGGAGCTGTGTGACAAACTTTTGTGCTTGGGCCAAGGGATGTGGCAAAAGACTCAGTTAACTCTGGAAGGAGTTTGATTCTACAGCAACTCCCTCTTCTGCTGTGTTGGCCTCTTCAAGAGGGGGCTGGAGGGAAGAGGAATAGGAGAATGTGTACCCCCTTGACATTTTCTGAGGTTATATCTGAGGTCCTCCCTTCTGTCCCATTGCCAATATTAGAGAAAAGGACAAGGCAGCATTTCTTTCCAGAGGAATAGCCAGGAGAAGAAAGCAAAATGTAAAAGATCAGATTAAAATTACTGTGTTTTTTTGTTTTTTAACCATCACATTTTAGGGAAAAAAAGAAAAAGATACTTGATCAGGGAAGTATGCCCCACCCCCTTCCTCCTATGTCTCTTATGCTGAAATATACGTAAATAAAAAGATCTGAATTTTGGAATCAGAAGAACCAGAGTCTTGTCTTCTTTCTGCAATTTAGTCAGTTGTGATCTCTGGCAAGTCAGTTCTCCATTATAAAATGTGGAAAATAATAGGTACCAAGAAGCTCAAGTAAGGTAATTCCCAACACACTATGCAAACATCAGGGGAAAACAAGGAAACCATTTGCAGCAAATCTTTATGTTTTACCCTCGGGAGCCTTTTTGTCAATGGCAAGGTTGATAGTCTCAGTCCTAGTTTATTTCTTCTCCCCATTTCATTTCTTCTAGTAACACTTGAGAGCAGTGTAGAGTCCAAAGTCCTACAAGGCCCTGTGTGGCTACCCCTCTCACCACATCTCCTCCCACTCTTCTCTTTGTTCACTCTGCCTCACCACCCTGGCCTCCTTGACATCTCTCTGTCACACAGGCAGCTTCCCACTCAGGGCCTTTACACTTGCCGTTCTCCTTGCCTGGATGGCTCTTCCCCAGATGGGGAAGGCCCACTCTCTTCTTCTAGGTCTCTGCTCACACATCACCTCAGAAAGTCTTTCCTGACCACTCCATATAAAATGCTTCTATCCCATGGCTCTCTCCTGCCCATGCTCTGCTTCATATGTCTTCATAGCATGTGTCTCCTCCTTCTGTGTTATATGTTTGTCTTATGTGTCATTCTTCACTAGGGTGTAAGCTGCACAGGAACTTGGATAGCCCAGCACCAAAACGGGCTGACACGTGGGCTGTCAATACATATTTGTTGGGGAAATGAGTGAGGAATTAACTGTTAGCATGTCTTAACCTCTTAGGGGACTTAAACCTCTGGACTCCATTTCCTCACCGCTTATTCCTCAATCTGTTGCAGTTAATTTCTGCCTCCACCAACCCATTGGCAGAGCTCTGAGACCACTGGCCGTGTCCTAAGTATCAGTAATGCTCTGGAAACTTTGCACGCCTTATTTTGTCTGACCTGCGCACTATTAACATTTCTCTGTTTCTACCTACACCCTTTTTCTTTTTCTTTTTCTTTTTTTTTTTTTTTGTGAGGAGGACCAGCCCTGAGCTAAATCCAATGCCAATCCTCTTTTTTGCTGAGGAAGACTGGCCCTGGGCTAACATCTGTGCCCATCTCCCTCCACTTTATATGGGATGCCGCCACAGCATGGCTTAACAAGCGGTGTGTCGGTGTGCGCCCGGGATCCAAACCGGCGAACCCCGGGCCGCCGCAGCAGAGCGCACGCACTTAACCATTTGCGCCACCGGGCCGGCCCCCTTACACCCTTTTTCTTGAAGCTTACTCCTGATATCAGCTTTGCCTAGCCTTCCCCTGCCTCTATGAGCCTCCTCAGGTTCCTTTGCTGGGCTGTCTTCATCACATATGCTTAAATTCTGTGATTCTCTTAAGTCTCAGCCTGGGAAGTATGTCACATTATCCCTAGATGATGTTAGACACACACATATATACACACACGTGTATACACACACACATACCCCACTTACACATCTCTTGATAGGATGTCTCACAATCAACTTGGGCATATTTAGCATACCCAAAACTGAACACAATCTCTCCCACCCAGTCCCAAGCTTACTCCTCCTGTATCCCCTGTCTGGGAGTATTAATGGCACAACCATTTACCCAATCACACCATTTTGTTCTAAATGGCCTCTTGATTGTCACTAGAGTGCTCTTGTGAAAATGCATTTCTCACTGGTTTGCAATTCAGAATGTAATAATTGATTTCAGGCAGGGATCAGAAATAGATGCTAAAACCATTAGGTAATGGTGGTTAGGGAACAGGATTTCACGTGGCCTCAAAATGTTACCCCACACATTGCATATTAATCACCAAGAGAGAAATGCTGCCTTTAAGATGGGGAGATCTGGTGTCACTTTTCAAACTTTTAGCACTGTCAGTGGTTGGACAACATGATATTATGTGCCTCCTGATATTAAGAAGTACACATCACCTATGTAGTCTTCTTGCCAGAAATGTTTAACGTAAATCTACTCAAGAGGAGACAGACAAGTTCAGAATATAGGACATTCTTTCTGCAAGACAACTGGCTTAGATACTTAAATCCGTGTCATGAAAAACAAAAAAGGCAGGAGTACTGTTCTAAGAGACAACAACCAAATGAAGGGCGTCACTCTTGATTAAATCTTGGATTGAGGGGGAAAAAAAATCCAAACAGCTATACAAGACATTTTGGGGGCTAATTGAGGAAATTCAAATATGGACTGTGAATTAGATTATATTATCGAATTAATGTTAATTTTCTCAGGTGTGATAAAGATATTTTAGTTATGTAAGAGAATGTCCTCATTCTTAGGAAATGAACACTGAAGAATTTAGGGATGAAATGTGATTGATACATGCGACTTTCAAGTGATTCCATAAACAAACAAAAATTGTGTGTGTGTATCTGTGCACATAAGAGAAAACGACTATGGCTAAAAGATAACTGGTGAATCTAGGTCAGAGTTATAGGGCTGTTTCTTTTTGTTCTTTCAGTGTTTTTGTAGGTTTGAAAAATTTAAAATTAAACGGGTGCAGGGAAGGGGGACATGCGTGTGCAGACATGGGGGGGTGAAGTGAATACATGCCACCTACCAGGTGTGTTTCTGCTCATTTTATTTTTTAATAGAAAACATCAAGGTAGAAATAACTCCCTCACCCCGCTCCCTGCAGTTCTGGTTATGTCACTCCCCTGGTTAATGTGGTGGCTGCACAGTGATCTCAGGATACAATTCTTAATAGCACTTAAAAAATATTATGCCATTTCCTTCTGGCCTCCATGGTTTCTGATGAGAAATCTGCTGTCATTCAAATTGTTTTCCTCTGGCTGCTTTCAAGTTTTTTCTGTGTCTTTAGTGTTCAAAAGTTTAATATGGTATATCCTGGTATGAGTTTCTCTTTAAGTGTATCTTGTTTGGAGTTCACTCACTTTCTTGAATCTGTAGACTTACGCCTCTTTCCAAATTTGGGAAGTTTTCAGCCGTTTATTTCTTTAAGTACTTTTTCAACCCACCTTCTTTTTCCTCTCCCCTAGGGCTTGGATGACAAGATGTTAGATTTTTTGTGAGTGGAAGTGACCTTGCTATCACTGGGCCATGGTGAAAATCCTGACTCTTCACTAGCTCTCCTCTGACATCATGACAGCAGGGGTGGGGAGGGAGGCCTCATTACTGTGCAAGTCCAGGCTCCCCACTTGGTCTTCATCCTTGGATCAGGGGGAGGGTGTTTGTTACTAGCTGGTGGGAATGCAAGCCCCAGCTTCCTACTTGGCCTTCCTTGACACCCCTCCGGGCAGGGGTATTGGAGTGCTTCATTACAGCCTCGCAAGGGTGGATGTCTAGACTCCCCATTTGGCCTTTCCTGGTGGGGGTGGGGGTGAGGCTGCTGTTTTTCTGTGGTGTCTGGCTAGGGTAGAATGATTATTGTCTAAAAGTTTTCTGTCTTGCTAGGCTGCCCTTTTTCCTGGTCATTTGGCTAGTGGGAGTAGGTTTTGTGGGGGCTTTTTTGTCCACCTCCATTGGTTGCCGGCTTCTTCAACTCCAAGTCTGGGATGTATGAAGCAAAAAGGAAACCCAGGAACTCCCCACTGTGTTGTTCTTCAGCTCCCAAGGTCCCTAGCCAGTCTGCCACCTTCTCTCTACCTTTCAGAACCTGCTTATGTTTGTTTTATATATAATGTCCAGAGGTTTTAGTTGTACTTACCGGGAAGAATAGAGAAAAGTATGTCTGTTCCATCTTCCCAGATGCAGAAGTCCCTGCAATAGCACATTGAAACTCTTCATGGGCTGGGCCCTGCTTCCCCTTCCAGCCTCATCGTCCCCACATGAACTCCTTGGTCCAAACATATCAAACTACTTGTAGTCCCTTGAACTTGTTGTGCTCTTTCCTACCTTCATGCTCTTGCGCTTCCTCAGCCTCAGACAGCCTCCCCACTCCCTTCCTTGTCTGTATGTGGTGTTTCTATGTCGTTCATTTGGGTTTTCTCTGTAAAATCTACATGGACAGTTCACACACTCTTTCCTCAGGCTGAATTTTGCCTCCTCTGTCCTATGTAGCACTTTAAATTACCTCTGCAATTGTACTTCCATCTTGTATTGTAATTATTTGTCTTTTTCTCTAACCAGAACACGAGCTGCTTTTGAGGACTGGGACTCCATCCTGTATATCCTTGTCCTCAGTAACTAGCACAGTAGTTACTTAAGAATTGTTTATTGGTTAGATGGATGGATGGATATATTTCTGGTTTCCCACCTCAGTTGTTAAATATGTTTATTCCCATACATACACACAGCCGCCACTGATGCACTGTGCGTGTGCCCGCTGCTCCTATAGTGGAAAAAGAAATCCAACAGGCTTGCCTGAAAGAAGTGCTCCTTGGACCTTGGCGCTCTGTTAACCTCTGTTAGCTGAACTATGTTCATGGCCTTTGAGTTCCTCTAACGACAGAATTGGTGGTGAACTTCTGGCATAGTATCTTTTCGAGGATGGGAACCATCATTTTTATTATGTCAGCACCTAATAAAGTGACAGTCAGACCCAGGCACCTAATAAATATTTCTCAGTGATAATGATGAGGAAATGAGGCTTCATGGTTAATTGCTGTCATTGCTTGATGAGATGCATTTCCTGAACTGCTTTGGGAATCCTAGAAGACTTTCACTTGCCTACATGTTTAAGTAAATCTGGGGCCAGTGATGGGAAAGCACTGGTTTAATGTCCTAAATTAATGTGATAGGTTGGTTTAAGGGTCCTCATGCTTACCCTTCAGTGCTAAATTAAATCAAGACCTCTCAGTCCCACTGCTCCTGCATCGTAAGCCACAAATCTTATAGACCCACTGAGCACGGCAGTGAGTTCCCCCTTGGAAGTGGATGGCAGTATGTTTTTAAAGATAAAATTCAAACAATTTTTCTCTTTTTAGTTCACAAATGACCTCATTTAATTAAGGCAGCAAACATGTAAGGGGAGAAAGAAAATGAGTGCTGGAGATAGGGAACAGAATATTAATTGGTGGTTGTAGCCAGCCGGGGGTGGGACTCACGCCACGTCTAGAACTGAAACTGTGATTAAGAACGCCACACCTCTTAGCCGCTTCTGTTCACTTGATTTCCGTGGGGAGCTTGGTTATTTTTCCTTTCAGTACGTGCTGCACACTTCCCTTTGTTCGCACAAAGCAGTACAAGTGTTCCAGTGAAACCAGCTCCCAGAGGGTGGGAGTTCCAAAGGATCAAGAACTGCCCTCCGACACCGAAAATGTGTATTCTTAAAAACAACATGCACAGCTCTTGGGTTTGCATTTGTCTTTGGGGGCTTCTCTTTCAGAGACTGCCTTCTAGGAGTTTCTGGGAAAATGAAATTTCTGAGTAATATCTTGGCTCCTCTGGCAAAGCCATTAAGGCAGCAAGGAGGAGGGAGGAGTGGGGGTCCAAGATGAATGCAGCCCTCCTAGCTAGATGTACATTTATGGGTTAACTTTGAGTCTTTTGGGTTTTTCCACAGCTGGCAGAGGCCTAAACTTTAAGACCTATTTTCCACTTTGCTGTGCTTCCTTGTGTCTCCTTCCCTTAGCACAGAAGCCTGAGGTGATTTTGAGTCTTCACTGCCATTTGCTCCTATGTCAAGAAAGCTCAGGGTTACCTTTGTCACCCCTACATCTCCTTCATTAGGTTACCCTCCACAGCCAGGGCTTTTGGCAGAGCTGGCTGGAGACGCATAGGAGTGCCCTCCACCTCAAAGCCCAGAGTACTGGCTGCCCCAGCTCCAGTCTCTCCCCACGTGAACCTGAGATGCACCTTACAGGAGTCCCGACAGAAAGCTGAAGAAAGAGGGGCCGTTGCCCCTCCTCCTTTCGCTGTTAGAAGTGGCTATTGAAACTGCTGACCTTGCTATCAGAGAGCAGAATTAGAAGAGGGGAAAGAGCAGCAGAGAGTGAGTGGGCTATTCGAGTACTGAGAGAAACCGACACACTTGTCAGAAGGTTTAGATGAAGGAAGAAAGGGAAGATAGAACTAGACCTGGGCTGGGGCCCACCACTCTGTGAATGACCTCACAGGTTAACTGCAGGATTAGTTTCATCACATGTAAAATTGGAAGAATGGTCCCTGCCTCATGGGTTGTTAAGAGAATTCAGTGAGATTATGTTTTTGTTGTTGTTATAAAATGAAACAGTTTTTTGGGATTGGTAATTATTGTCTTGAATTCTTTTCTTAGTCCTCATTTCTGGTTCTCTTGACCAGCCCTGAGCAGCTAATGAATTCCTCTGGTCTTCTCGTCCCCCTCCAGGCTTGTCTCCTAGTATCAGTGCTGAAGGCTGCCCCTTAATTAAGCTCCATGGTGAGCCCCAGGTTTCAGACCAAAGCTTTCTGTGCCTGCAGTCACTTTGAACCCCTCTTCTGAGCCTTCCTTACACCTGTTTGTGCTCAGTCCTGTGGTCAAGCTGACCTTTCCACATTGCTTGCACTTGGCCCAACATCTAAGAGTACGTGTATTGAAGCCTCCTTGCCTCCCTATCTAATAAGGTCATTCTTCTCTACTTTTTGAAGAAGTTAAGAAACCAACCCAGAGTGGAAAGACCTCTGACTTGAGGATGAGACAGAGTTAGGTTGTAATTCTAACTGCCATTTGCTAGCCTTTCCTGCCCTGTCTGAGCCTGTCCTTATCTGTAAAATGGTCTATTACTAGTACTGCAAAGAATCACTAGGAATGTTAAATTAGATAACATGTTTAAAATATCTAGAACAGTACCTGCCACATAAGTAGGCACTCAGTAAATATTAATCTCTTCCTTGCTATTATGTGAAAATTTCCTTACAGTGGAACTACACAGGAAGTCATAAACACTACAGCCAGTTCACCTGTCACTTATCCCTATTTGTGGTACATCATTCTGTTGTACATGAAGAGGGTATATTCCCCTTTCATCAAGAAATTCTGTGCTTTGTGAGTTGTTTTTCCAGAAGTTGGATTTGTGCCCTACCCCTTGGGATGGTCAACGGTAGGTTACTGAGGCGGCAGGCCAGCCGGGGTTTTGACAGATAGTCTGTGGCTATGGTACAGAAACTAGCAGGCCTGTGTGGGAATCAGTCCCACGATTCAACCAATCACTGCACTGGATGGCAGAAGTGCCTTAATTCACCGGTGTGGGCACCGCTTGCTTCTGAGCACTGTCACTCTCACTTGATGCTTACAGGACTTCCGGGAGGAGGGCAGATTCTCACTCTCCAGAAGAAGAGAATAATCCCCAGAAAGCAGTCATAGCCCATGTCACCCCAGTGGTCATTGGTAGGACCCAGGAAAAGACCACGAGTGTCTTGATTGTCCGGGACTTCTGTGAAGTTTTGAACCCAGAGGAGAGCTGTAATTCTGGCTGTTCAGATGAAAGTTTAGAGCTCTTCCACGGAATCCTCTAGTTTTCCTGTCATTCGTGGTCACTTTGTATCTATTTCTTATAGAATAGTCATTAATTCATTGGATGAATTATGTGCTGGGGGCTCTAGGCACTGAGGATACTGTCGGAAATGAAAGAAGACATAGATAAAACCCCTGCATGCCCTGATGGAGCTTATCCTAATGGTGGGAGGCTGACAGTAAACAGATTAGAAAGATGTGTAGTGTTACTGTAAAGGATGTCAGACGGTGATGAGCGCTACAGAGAAAAATAAGGCAGAAAGGAAGCTGGGGTGGGGTGGGGTGTGGCGGACGCTGTGAGTTTCTCTGATTCTTTGTACTTTCGTCTCATCCATGTGGTAAGCTCTCCGACTGCAAGGCTGCGTGTTCATTCCCTGCTGGTCCCTCATACCCAGTACAGATTCCTGCATGTCAGGGCTTTGGGAGACAGGTTGTGGGATTGAGCCAGCTTACCCAGTAGGAGCAGGTGCAGGGGCTGTCTGCTTACCCAGTGAGATGCCAAGACCTCCCCGGATTAGAGCTGGGATAGCCTGGATAGTGCCCTGAATGCTCTGATGGGTTGGGGAGGGAGCCTGTGGCTTTTCTTAGCGATTATTTGTTAAATCTAGAGCTCCCCCTTCTGTTCGAAGATGGGATGGGCTGTCAACTGATTTTTTAAAACAATAGTTTCTTTTTTATCCTAAGTTAAAAAAAAATTTTTTTTAAAGAAAGTACTGCTGGGATATGTGGGTCTTTTTCTTCTGAGACTGCTGTTGCTGAGGCCTAGCCCCTGGGGGTGGCATGGGGGGAGGAAGCACACAGGCCCAGGCAGGATAGGGTCATATCTATGCTCTTGCTACTTTTAGCGTCTCCTAGCCCTGCACTCCCACCACAGCCAGCAGCCTAGCAGAGTTATCTCCACACACAGTTTCACAGCTGTTCTGAAATTCTAGGGCAGCAGAAGTGAAACTGACCACTGTCTTGTACATTTCTCTCTTATTACTGTTGTTCCCTACTTGAAGTGAGTCAGGCCTTTTCCCCTTTTATCCTCAGGGTGTCCCAACTCATTATTTGTCCCTATAGCCGAGTTTTTGACACAAAACTCTCTTTGTGGTGCCGCATTTGTAGAGGGTCCTGGTTTGGTTTCCCCACCCTCAGTGTTGTTTGCTGAGTCAGGAGCTGTGGTCCTATGGTGGTAGCCCCAGAACAGAGCTGAGTCCTTGACAGGCTGCAGTGAGCCCTGCAGTAAGCTGCGCTGCTGGTTGTGTAACTGGGGTCAACCTCACAATCGCTGTAGAGTCTTTTAGTCCTCAGAGATGAAATTCAAGTTAATTTTAGCAGCACTATTAATATCAGCTGAAGTGAAGAAGGAAATGGCACCCAAGTAGACATGTCCTTTTGGTTTAGCTGCCCCAGTTTGGTCACTTTGAGATTTCCTGATGAGGTTGACGAAGTAAGGTAGACCCATCGTGCAGCTCTGCCCCCCATGTCCCTGTCTCCCTAACAGTAAGGTGAGGCCCAGCAGGCATTCTTGGAGCGTTGACTGATCGATAAGGATTGTGCAGCTAACAGTCTTGTAACGGGTCCAAGATATTTTTCAGAGTTATATTCCATGGGTGCACTTTATAGGGCCCATGCTCAGGCAGGAACTCTTCCCGTTAGGAGTAAAGTACCCAAAATTGTCTTACTGGGGCAGCTGAACCATAAAGATACATGCTTATTCAGGTGCCATTTTCCTCTTCACTTCAGCTTATATTAGTAATACTGCTAGAATTAACTTGAAGCTGGGCCGGCCCCGTGGCTTAGCGGTTAAGTGCGCGCGCTCCGCTGCTGGCGGCCCGGGTTCGGATCCCGGGCGCGCACTGACGCACCGCTTCTCCGGCCATGCTGAGGCCACGTCCCACATACAGCAACTAGAAGGATGTGCAGCTATGACATACAACTATCTACTGGGGCTTTAGGGGGAAAAAAAAAAGAATTAACTTGAAGTTAAGATGCCTTCTCCTTTGTAAATTGTAGCAGTAGACGTGATGCTTCACTATAAAGTAATTCTTTTATGATTCTTCTCCCAACAGCTTTGAAAAGTCCAGCTGCATTTCATGAGCAGAGAAGGAGCTTGGAGCGGGCCAGGGTAAGGCACCTTTCTTCCCTGAGGACCTCAAAAGAGCATTTCAGAGCCCATTACATGGCAGGTTATGTTCTTTCCAGTCTAGCATGCCTCCATGGTCAGCCCTTGCCTTAGAGTTCTAAAGAGAAAGCTCTGCCTTTTCTACCTCATCCCCACCCCCAGCCATCTCCCAGTGTGATGATATGAAACATGATCAGAATGAGTTTTCTCCTTTACTGTATTTAAGGGTATGCAATGGTCACCGATCATCCTCCTGTTCCTTTGGAGACTGCTAGTATTATCCCATCTTTAATTCTGCTTATCCTTTTGTAGACGTTAGGACACAAACACTAGCCATGGAAAAGCTTGCTGAATGGTGGTCTCTCCATGTCCGTGGCTGCACTGCCCACACCTCTCCAGGATGGGCCTGTCAAGGGGCAGGGGAGATGGCTGGTGTCCATGTGCTCTGAGCAGCCAGTGCTGACTTGAGCCTGTGGAAGCAGAAAGGGTCCCCTCTCTGAGCCCAGGTTCATGCTGCAGCACCTGGCTTGCTGCCCTGTCTCCCTTCAGTTTCAGTTCCCTCAGGGGCCTCAGGGGGATGTTCTGCTGCCCAGTGTGGGCGGAGATGGGGAAGTCACCAGAATATGCTTCCCCCACACACTCCCTTCACTTTTTTCTTTTACATACAAGACAAGGGAAGAGAACCTCCCCAAATGGAGAATCATAGGCCGTGGCTCCTTAAGACCCACAGCTCTTTCAGAGGCTCTGAAATACTTATCTCTAAGACTTTTCTTACTATCTTCTCTTTTTATTTTATTTTTTAATTCTCTAAGGAAAATCATGATTAATTCTTAGAGTGAATGGGAAGAATGAGGTCATGGGTACTGGGAACCAAAGCAGTAACAAACTGCCCTGTTTTAGTTGCTGGGAGTGTTAGAGAATACAGCAGGGAGAGAAGGGATGGAATTGCCTGTGCCCCCCAGCCAGTCGTAAGACTGGGTGCCATTTCCTGGACTGCTTCTCAAGGAGGCAAGGAGTAAATATGAACAAATTACTGGGCACTGTTATGTGAAATTATATCACTTTCTTGTTTAGGCTCACATCAGCTCTTACAAATTAGGTGTTATTATCTTCATTTTATAGATGCAGCTAAGAGAGGTTAACTAACTTGTCCAGCTAGTAAGTGGCAAAGCTGGGACTCAGACCTTGGTCTGTGGACCCTAGGTATTTTCTTAGTCAATACTGTATTCTGCCTTGGCCTTGGCCACTGTTCAGAACTTCAGATGGCTGAGAAAATATGCCTCCCCCAATGTCTGTGAAGACCTGCAGTGTCCGACACCTGTTCTGGCATCTTCTACAGCAGCTGTGGCAGTACTTCTGTCCACTGCAGATGGGGTGGTAGACCCAGAACCCACAGCTTTAAACCATCTCCTAGAGAGCTCAGCATTCCCCCCGGACCGGCACAGAGCTGCCCAGTCAGAGCATTGAGGCAGCAGACGAGGACCAAGTCTTTACTTTTATTACATGCCGTGTGGTCTAATATTTTATTTTCTATTCTCCTCTACTCTGCCTTGTCCTGTCCTGTCTTGTCCTGTGCTGTGCTGGTTTTGAGCCACTAATGGTCTTAACCTACGGTTTGAGAAATTCTGGTGCAGAGGTTGAGAGCAAAGGCGCTGGAGTCAGACAGATCTGGGGTCATATATACATCGTAACGTGAGCGCTGGGCAGTGCGCTGGCTCTGGGACTGTGAAGAGATTGGTTTAGTTCTCATGGAGTCTCAGGAATGCAGAAATGAAGACATTGGACTTTAAGGAACTAGAGCTGTGACACCATGTATCAAAATTAGCGTTCCACTTGGCAGCCATTCAGAATGAATGGAAAATGCCCCTGAGATCATGCAATGCTAATTTTTTGAAACAAGATATAAAATTATATTCAGTATGATTGCAACTCTGCAAAATTAAACTTATCTTCTGCATGGAAGAATGATTAGAAACACATATCTCCAAATACTAACAGTGGATGATTAAAATTTTTTGTTGTTTTACTTTCTAATTTTGTTTGATGGACATATATTACTTTTATGATAATAAAAGTAATAGGTTTGGACCGGCCCCGTGGCTTGGTGGTTAAGTGAGCGCGCTCCACTGCTGGCGACCCGGGGTTCGGATCCCGGGCTCGCACCGACGCGCTGCTTCTCCGGCCATGCTGAGGCCGCGTCCCACATGCAGCAACTAGAAGGATGTGCAGCTATGACACACAACTATCTACTGGGGCTTTGGGGGGAAAAAATAAATAAATAAAATCTTTAAAAAAAAAAAAAAAAAAAGTAATAGGTTTAAAAAATATATGTTAGTAGTCCAACTTCTGACAAAGGGTCTTGACAAATGGATGGTGCCCTGGGCAGGTGCGTAGAAATGGATGCGTCCTCCCCAGGCCTGCCTCCCCTGGCCTCAGAACCCTGCAGTCACCAAGCTGAGGTTGAGGGGCTGCAGAGGTGACCACCAGCAGCCACTACAGCCACAGCTGCTTTTTGGTCCTGTCAGTGCTGTAAGCTTGTGACCTGGATTTGAGAGCTGCTTGGTGTGTTTTTTCTGTAGACAGAGGACTATCTGAAACGGAAGATTCGTTCCCGGCCAGAGAGATCGGAACTGGTCAGGATGCACATTTTGGAAGGTGGGTTAGATTGGAAATGCTTCATCTAAACCCATTCTCACTGTGTTCTCACTGCTGCACCACTCACATTTCTTCTTCCCTCTTTCTTACCACCCCCATTTCTGTTGGCACTGGGTAAGCCAGAGCCTTAACACAATAAAATCGCTGTACTGTGATAGCCACCCCTGGTTTTTGGGAATTCCCAAAGAAGCACGGTCACTTTCTCTTGCGTTGGCTTGCCCTTTTCTCCTATGGCCATGCGGGGGCCCTTGATCTCATCATCCCTTGGTATGAAGTCCTTTCCTCCACAGTCTGTTTTAAAAATGCATTTACTTTCTGTTTTTGTTCATTCATTCATTCACTCAGTGATTACTTGAGCACCTGTGATGTAGAGTAAGATCATCCTAGACATACTTCACCCGGCCCCAGCACACACTTCTTTCCACATTGTAGTGAAGGAAAGGTTTTGGCTGCTGAAAGCAGCGTGAATCTGTCCATTTTTCTGTTTGCTTTTGAGCCATCTTTGGGGTTGGAAGAGAATTTCCCTAGTCTGAATCCCATGTTTTGTAGACAAAGACACTGAGACTCAGAGCAGGGAGGTGGATTGCCCCTATAACACAGCAAGCTTGAGGTAGAGTGAAGACCTCCATCGTCTGGTGCACTTTCAGCTCTGTAGCTCCACCTCAGAAAGTCCTCTGGGCTGGCCTGTGCCTGGTGACCATTGTTGTTGTGTGTGACCACATACTGTCCACAGTGGGGGCCCCTTCTTCTGTTCTTGTGAAACTTCAAGCCAGGCCACCCTTCTCTGCCTGGGGTGCGCTTTGCATTCTGATGGTCTCTGCTCCTTCCCCAGAGGGAAGGAGAGCTGCTCTGGAGTTCCCAGGGCAGAACCAGGTCCATTCCTACATCCTCCTGCACTCCATTCTCTCCCACGGGCAGAGACCTCGGCTGAGCCTTCCCTCCAGGCCAAGCAGCTGAAGCTGAAGAGAGCCAGACTGGCTGATGACCTCAACGAGAAGATCGCACAGAGGCCTGGCCCCATGGAGCTGGTGGAGAAGAACATCTTGCCTGTGGAGTCCAGCTTGAAAGAAGCCATCATTGGTGAGGAGGCGCCAGCCACCCTGTGTGGACATGCAGGCCAGATGCAGAAGGAAGGGGCCCTGGGCTTCTTGCTCTTTGACTTCCTGCTTAGACTTGGGGAACTGAAGTACATAGTGTGAGAGCCTGATAAACAGGTTGTATTAGCTTGGGAGTGCCACTGGCCTCAGGAGTCAGCGCTGTGCCAAAAGAAATAACTACATAACAGAGAGGCCTCTGTGCACCTTCATCTCTGTGAACGCGGGCTTATTCCTCTCTCACAGGGTGGTCAGGATCGATGTGTGTGAACATGCAGAGATGCTAGGAATTAGGAATCTGTTCTTTTGATTAGTGAAATCTCTTCTTGGAGCCTAGCATCTTTTCCACAGATATTTCACTCAACAAATGTTGATTGATCCAAGTAAATTGTGCTAGGTGCCAGGACCACAGCCCCACAAAGTAGACCAAGCTCCTTGTCCTCATAGAGCTCTTGCCTAGGAGTGGATACAGGCAGGTGAACAGGCAACAACAAGACAGAGGCAAAGCTGTGCCAGAGGGAGTGCGGGCTGCTCTGGGCACGCAGCGGGGGGTCATCCAACCCAGCCCTGAGAGGGATGTAGTGTCAGAGGAGGTGATGGCCAAGACTGGGGCTGCAGGGTGAGTAGGAATTAAAGTGTATGCAGGCGTAGTGGTTAAGTGCGCACGCTCTGCTGCTGGCGGCCCGGGTTCGGATCCTGGGTGCTCACCGAAGCACCGCTTGTCAGGCCATGCCGTGGCAGCGTCCCATATAAAGTGGGGGAAAATAGGCACAGATATTAGCCCAGGGCCAGTCTTCTCCAGCAAAAAGAGGAGGATTAGCATGGATGTTAGCTCAAGGCTGATCTTCCTCACAAAATAAAATAAAATAAAGTGTATGCAGGGGAGAGAGGTGTGTGCTCCAGGCTGGGAGAGCAGTGCAGGGCCAAGAGTAGCGTGGATATGAAGTAGGAAGAGGGGGTGTCAAGATGTGAGGTGAGAGGTGGGCAGAGTCCAGGACGTGCGGGGCCTCATAGGCCATGGTCAAGTGTTCAGATGTTGATGCCCTTAGATTTTGGTAATTGTTGGTACAACATGTCTCCTTTGCTGCAGTGAGCCCAAGAACCAGTCCCAGACAAGGCCATGTGTTCCTGCCCCTGGGAGGTAGCCCTGCCTTCAGGGGAAGGACGCTCAACTGTTCCCAGCTTAATAATGAGTTAGATCTTTGGGCAGAGCACGAGAGAGGAACCACAGGAGCAGACCCCAAAGCATGCCACTTTGAGCCCTGAGCCTGAGCCCTGGGTCCGAGGACATTGTGGTTTCCCAGGCCTCATCTGCACTGTAGATGGTGGCTGGGCAGTGGAGAAGGCGGCCACTGGGCTGGAGGCTGGCACACCCGGGACAGCCCTTTCCCCATTTGGGGCTGTGGCCCTTTTAATTCACACTTTGCCCTGGCATTTGTCCCACCTAATCTCAGTGTTTTCCTATCCAGATCTTCACAGGATTCCAAAACAGCCCCTAGTTACAGGCCAGTGTTTGGGCCAAGGTCAGTTCTGGACTCTCCAGCCAGCCAAAATCTGATAAATGTTTGCCGAGTATCGGCAATGTGCCAGGCCCTCTGTGAAGTCCTGCAGTTAGAAAGACATACAAAATATGACACTGCCCTCAGAGAATTCAGGCTGGTGGGAGAAGACTGATGTAGAAACAAGCGATTTCTGAGTCTGGCCCCTAGTCAGATGCCAGCACCGTGTAGTAGAAAGGCCACGGCCCTGTGACATCGTAGCTGAGTCACCTGGCTTGTGGGACAGTTTGCAGGCCCACAGGCAATAATGGATTCAGCACAGTCCTTGACTCCTGGGAACACGCACGCAAGGGCTGCTGCTGTTAGCAGTAACGTTGGTGACAGGCCAGCTGACAGGTGCTGTAGTGGACAACATAGACTAATGGGTGTGTGGTCAGGTGCAGTGGGAGCTTGGCCGAGGCGGGCTTCTTTCAGGGTTGGGGACGGTGGCAGGGGCCTAGGAAGTACCACAGGCAATATGGCACATTTGGGGTCAGCCTGGAGTTGAATGAGTTAGCCAAGTGGAGAAGGTACAAAAGGACATTCCAGGCAGAGGGGACAGCATGGGCAGTGGCCTGGAGGCCTGGTGTAGCACGGCTTGTTTGGGGACCGTAAGTATTTTAGTTTGCCAATGAGGTCACTGGTGACTTGAGAGAAAGGAGCATTTACCAGTAAAAGCTAGATCATGCAGGTCGAGGAGTGAGTAGGAGGTGAGGAAGTGGTGACAGCAGATGTAGTTCGTCTGTTCAAGAGGTGAATGGAGAAGGTAAAGAGAGGGAGATGGTGGGTTAGGAGGGGTTTTTAGGCTGGGAGAGATGGAGCAGGTTTATGGGCTGAGGAGGGAGTCAGGAGAGGCTGAGGAGATGGGAGGAGAGGAGGAGGAAGAGGAGGGATTTGAACCCAGGCTGAGGTGGAGGAGGGAGAGGAGACGAAGCTGCGTGTGGGCAGCAGACGAGGGAGACAAGACAGTTCTGAGGCCTGCTGAGAAGGGGGGCATGGGAGGGGACTCTTCAGATGGTCTTATCTCCTACAGTCTTCCCCGCACACTCCCCACGGCCACTCACAGCACACACTCATACCCTCTTACACACACACACACACACTCATGCCCTTTCTTCCAGGCCACCCTCAGCTGATCTGTAAGATTCATGTCAAGGCCCTCTCCTCCAGGAGGTCTTCCTTGAGTCTCTCCTCAGCATCCCCTCAGTGTCCACATTTCCCTCTAGCAGAGCATTTACTGTGCTCCAAGGCGACTGGACCATAAGCTCTGGGAGGGCAGGGACCCCATCACTGTACCTCCACTTCCTGCACCTGGCCTATGCCTGGCCACAGGAAAGAGAGAGAGAGAGACTCTGTGGTGACCCTGACCTGCATCAGTCACTGGACTTCTCCAGTATGGTCAGCAGCTTCCTGGGCTACTGTCTCACAGCAGGTCTCCTCGCGGACTGAGAGATGGTGGGAAAAAATCTAGATGTGTGATTGGCTCAGTGAGCTCCGTCCCCTCCGTGCCCTGCAGGCATGCCCCTGCTAGGACAGATGATGAGGAGTGTGTGAGCCGGCCCAGCGAGGGCATTGCTGGCTCCATCACCACAGTCGGTCAGTGGAGGGTCAAGCTCAGATGTGTCCTTTCCAGGTCCCAGGGAGGAGAGAGCCTCAGGTCATGGCCCTGGAGAGGAAGAGTCTGCTGGGAGAGTTACTGGCTTGTCCTTGTTCCTTATCTGTGGTCTTCCCGCCACAGATTTCCCCGTGTGTGGCTGGCAGCTCACCTTTGTGCCGTGACCTCTGCCTCAGTTCCTCCTGTGTGGACGGCAGACTGGTGCACATCCTCTTCCCCTGACAGTGCTGAGGCTGTGGTTGGGACATGAATCTTTTGAAATATCCTACTCGGCCCTGTTCCCGTCTTTCCTTCACTCTGCGTCCTGGGATTTCCATGCTGGGACCCTCCTACCCCTGCTTCTGCCTCCCAGCCTGGCCCCAGCTGGTCCCAGGAGCACACGTGCCCATGGCATCCCGGCCTTGACTGTGGGGCAGGGCAGGGTGGGTATAGCCAACCAGGTGGGGTTTTCTTCTGGTCTCTGGGAGTCACTGGCCGCTAAAGGGAGGTCACCATACTTGCAGTGATCCTGTTTCACCTGTGCAAGTGGGCGTCCCTTTTCCAGGAGGCTCCTTAGCTTGTGCCTGGCCTTTGGGGAGTTCAGGCAGCCCAGGGGAGGAGCTGCACTCTCGAGGCTGTCACCTGTGCTCCCAAGGTCCCTCAGCACAGGCTCAGAGCCTTCATTGCAGGGTCCACAAGCCTCTGGGGGCAGGGGCGAGTTTTGTGCAGCCACAGGATGGAAGTGAAGTGCCTTTAAGAGCAGGGAAACAGATGAGGTGGAGGAGGCAGCGGACTGGAGGGAGGGAGGGTGGAACTCGACTTTGAAGACTGAATGCAGTGTCGAGTTAAAAGCAAGAGGCTACAAGGGGAGCACTTGGACAGCCTAGTAGCGTCCTCCTGGCCTTTGTTTCGGGATTGTGATGATGAGCTCTCCTAGAGCTCTTT
The DNA here is from genome assembly GCF_057802395.1 of Ceratotherium simum simum. Taxonomy (NCBI): domain Eukaryota; kingdom Metazoa; phylum Chordata; class Mammalia; order Perissodactyla; family Rhinocerotidae; genus Ceratotherium; species Ceratotherium simum. The sequence continues at coordinate 10,041,611 of NC_141924.1, forward strand.
TCGACGCAGAAGGCAGGTTGGCTGCTGGGCGCCCTTCTCCTGTCTGCCTCACTGGGCGTGGGGGGCTACGGGGCAGGCGCCTTGCTGGGACGGCCTCTGGCTGGTGAGCAAGGCCACTCTCCCCATTCTCTGGGGCCGGACGAGGAGTCTGATGCTGGCTTTGGCTTTCAGTGGGCCAGGTGAACTACCCGAAAGTAGCAGACAGCTCTTCGTTCGATGAGGACAGCAGCGATGCCTTATCCCCTGAGCAGCCTGCCAGCCATGAGTCCCAGGGCTCCATGCCGTCACCCCTGGAAGCCCGAGTCAGCGAGCCACTGCCCAGTGCCACCTCCGTATCCCCCACTCAGGTGAGCTTACCTGCTCCAGATGCTTCCCCTGTTCCCCAAGGACCCCAGACTTGCTGTAGCTGCCCGAGTGAGGTCTCTCGTGGGGAAGCGGCGGGTATTGCCCTTACTAGGAGCCTCCAGAGCTGGCTGCTTGAGTGTCAGTGGTGGGGAGGGAGATGTCAGCAGCGGGCCCCCATTTTAGCCAGCCTGAGCCAGCCTGTGGTCACATGACTCCGTGGCCTGCCCTGCGTCCACGTGTTTAGAACAGCTCGCTTCTCCTGAGCGTGTTCAGTTCACAGATCTTTTCACCATCCTCGGTCTCTCCCTTTCTAGTGCCTTCTCCCCCTGCCACCCTGGGGGCTGCCCTTCTTGTCCCCCTGACAGTGGTGGCTTCTGAGGAGGTGACTGCTTCCCACCTCCGGACCACTTGGAAGTGGCTGGGCCCTCTGGAGCAGCCAGAAAAGGAGGGTGTCCTCACTTCTCCCCTTCTCTCTCAGGTTGCGTCTCAACTCCCGGTGGGCCCGGATTCTGGAGAAACGCTTCTCCCAGCAGAGCAGCCTCCTCTGCCTCCCTGCCTCACCAACGGGACTGCGGTCCCCACCGCCAAGCCCACCCCCACGCTCATTAAGGTACAGTTCTCCAGCCGACTGCCCTCCTCTCCCTGTGCCCCTTTGAGCCATGCTGTGACTTCATCCCAGTGTGGGGACAACTGCAGGGGGTGGGCGTGCATATCTTCTCCCCCTGGTCGGGGCCCAACAAAGGTCACCGAGGTAATGTGGGAGTTCTTGCTGTTCTCTCCCTGTGACACTGGCTGTCACAGTCATGGCCACCATTTACTAAGCACAGTGTGCCAGGCTCTGGACTGGGCCGTCCAGACTCTTATTCCTGCCCTCCCCGTGGAAAACAGCACCCACACCACCCACCTGGTCCACTGATAGCCTCGTGAGGCAGTAATAGAACCCTGTTCTACAAGCGACAGAGCTGAGAAGTGAAGAGATGGGCCCAAGATCATGCCGCTGGCGACGTCGAGCGTTTGTTTTTATTCTCCTCCTCCAAGGGCTCACCTGAAATGCCTGAAGGAGCGAGGTTTACCATCAACCCCATGAGACACTGTGGGGACCTTTGTGTGGGAAACACTGTGCTGGGCACTGAGGTTAAGTTCAGCAGCACCAAGAGCCCGTGCCTGGCCTCCCTGCCCTGTGGAGCCTCCTGCCTCCAGGGTCTCTGGGACCTTAGCCTTGGGCTGCCACCTCCCCTTGTCTGCACCTGCGCCTCCTGGGCGCAGTCCCTTCCTTCCCGCCTCACTTGCTTCCCTGTCTTGTCCTACTCTCTAGTCCCCGCAGACCTTGCCCCTGGTTGGGAATCTCCTGCCCTCCATGTTCCTCTCCTCCTACTGCTCACAGCCTGGGAGCCGTCGAGGTTCCTGTTCTCTGGGCCTAGCTGAACCCTTGCTGTGCCTCCGGGCTCCCTGATGCCGTCCTTTCTGCCCCCCTGCCCCCAGGCCTGCCCCATTTGCGCCATCTCTGCGAGGCCCTGCTGCTCACAGGAAGTTCCGTGGCTTCCCCCAGTCCCAGAGGAAGCAGCGAGTGCCTCCTCCCAGGGCTGCTGGTGCTCTAGAGCGCTTTGCTGGCTCTGGGGGGCCCCCTCGTCAGCGAGCACCTCTCTTGCCTCTACATTCTACTGGCGGCCACAGATGTCAGAGGTTTTCCCCTAAGGTTCCTCCCTCAGACTGGCTCTTCGTCACATGACAGGTGCCTGCCTTTGACCACCACACATTTAAAGAATAACGTATATACATTTGTCTACACTTCCTCTTTTCTGGATAGTGCCTCAGCCTCTGTGGGCTGGCTCCACAGCTCCGCCAGTGAACTGGAACATCTCTTTCAAGGGTCCCTAATTCCAAACCCAGCCCCCCATCTGCCTTTGACCCCCTCGGGTCGCACTCCTCTCTCCATTCTTGCTTTCCCTCATCTTGGTGGCTGCTTTCCCTCGGCCTCTGTCCTCCTCCCTTTCAGGGGGTGTCCCCCAGGCTGCGCCCTCGGTCTCTGTCCTCCCTCCCCTGCGGCTCCACTGCGCCCTCAGCCTTGCTCTGTGTCCGCTCTGCAGGCCCAGCTCTGTCCACTTTGGTGTTCTGCCGGCTCCAGTCTCAGCAGCTCTGTGCCTTCTCCTCCCTCTTTCCATACTCCTGGGCAGAACCAGAACCTCTTCCTGACTTCCATGAAGGGGCCACCATTGTCACTGTTGCCAAAGCTCAAAACCCTAAACCTCTGAACTACTTACCCGCCACATGCTCCTGTCGTCCATCTTCCTCTAGTTGGTCACCTCTACCCAAAGCTTCCCGTTGGTCCCCACTGCCACCTGGTCGAGACCCCAACTGATCCCTGCATCAAGTCCCCCCCTGCTATCTGCCATTCTCTGCTCAGAAACTTCTAGACTCTCCACCGTCCTTGCCTGGCACACCCCTGCTGACTCTTGCCCTCATCAAACTCCACCCTTTGCTGACCCAAAGACAGGCCTCATGAGTGTGACCCGCTGGCCCTTCCTGGTTGGCCTGGTCCTTGTTGACCCTTGAGACCCAGAGGGAGGCCACCCTGTGTGCCAGCGGGGAGTCTCTGGAGGCCCATTTGGTGACTGAACATGAGCTTTTGGAGTCCTGGGTTTGGATTCCAGCTCCTTCACACAATGCGACGTGTGACCTTGGGCAAGTAGCTTCTCTGAACCTGTTTCCTCCTTTTCAAGTGGACATGCTAGGTCCTGGCGAGGCAGTGTTCTCGCAGGTCTGCGTGACATGCCTTTTTACAGTATTGGCGTGGACGGCACAAGCTCCATAAACTAGCAGTTTTCTGTTCACTCTTTGCTTGAGGTCGCGGTGACGTCTGCGTTTGGTTGATTTTCCCTCTGGGCTAGAAGCTATTCTAAGAGAGGGGCCGTGCACAGCCCCCTCTGTCAGGCCTTGCTCCCTCCCTGGTACACGTCTGGGCACTCATGTGGCCTCTGCTTGTGGAGGGGGTACCGTCGAGCAGGGCAGAGTAGAGCAGGGGAGGGTGGATGACGGTGCCTTCTCAGAAGCCACTCAGCGCAGTGGGAGGGCTGCTAGCCTCCTGCCTGGGGGCCTCACTCTGAGAAGCCTGAGATGCCCCCTGATGGCGCCCTCTGCCCCCTGTGCCCTCAGCAAAGCCAACCCAAGGCTGCTAGTGAGAAGTCACAGCGCAGCAAGAAAGCCAAGGAGCTGAAGCCAAAGGTGAAGAAGCTCAAGTATCACCAGTACATCCCCCCGGACCAAAAGCAGGACAAGGGGGCGCCCCCCATGGACTCCTCCTACGCCAAGATTCTGCAGCAGCAGCAGCTCTTCCTGCAGCTCCAGATCCTCAACCAGCAGCAGCAGCAGCACTATAACTACCAGACCATCCTGCCTGCCCCGCCAAAGTAGGAGCCCGCCTCAGCACCGCCCCCCTGTCCCACCTGTAGGCACCCCGAGACAGGCAGATACCAGGTCTGGTGTGGGTGAACCCCAGATCTTCAAGGCCTCTGTGGTCTGGATCCTGCAAGAGTGGTCCCCAGGTGGGGCCTGCGGGCAGGGCCCTCACCCCATGCCCCACACCTGTCTCTACCCAGCCCTCTGGAGGCCGAGGGTGACACTTGGCGGGTGCTCATTTCTGCCTTTTCTTCTTCTTAGGCCGGCAGGTGAGGCTCTGGGAAGCAGTGGGGCCCCCCCAGTGCGCAGCCTCTCCACTACCAACAGCAGCTCCAGCTCGGGCGCCCCAGGGCCCAGTGGACTGGCACGTCAGAACAGCACCTCACTGGCTGGCAAGCCGGGTGTCCTGCCTGCCAACCTGGACGACATGAAGGTACGTGGTTGCCCTCTTACCATTGGAGGACTTCAGCCACTGCCAGCCTGGCCTCCCACGAGGGCTGCTGGGTGCTCGTTTTAGGGCAAGCACCAGCCAGGACCCTCGGCTCTGGAAGGCAGAGCAGTAGACTCTGGTCTCATTCAGCAGAGGCACCTGGAACCTGCTCCAAGGCCTGCCTCACCTTGGTCAGACGTGACATTAGCCTTGTCATCATGGTCATTACCATTAATGACGACAGCCAGTATCTGTCCAGGGCCTTGGGGCTTACCAAGCCCTCGTATACCTCTCATCTTCCTCGGCCTCTATGGGATAGTATGAGAAACAGGGAGCGTTACTCCCGCTTAAGGGTGAGCAAGCAGAGGCTTGCCTGAGGTCACACATCTGGCCAGTGGTGGAGCCCGGATTCAAACTCAGGCTGTCTACTTCACAACCCCACCTTTTCCACTTTGCGAGTTAACTCGCCGCCAGATCTGCTGTACAAGTGCTGTGTCTGCAGGGGAGGAGGGTGGGTCATGCCCGGGCCTGGCCTGTTTTCTGCCCCGATCAGAAGGTAGAATGGGCCAAATTCTCCCTGAAGAGCTTGTCCTGTGAACCAGGCTGGCCCCTCCTGAGTCATGGCCCTGTCACAGCAAGACATGGTCCTTGTGGGGCGGCTGGGCACAGGCTTCACAGTCCAGCAGACCTGGATTTAACTGCTAACTCTGCCGCTCACTAGCAGTGTGATTTTGAAGAAGTTACTTTACTCTTGTGAGCTCAGTTTCCTCATCTGCACAATCCAGTCAGTCCAACGAAGTATTTATTGAGTACCAGGCACCATGCTGGGGCTTGGGACAGCTGAGGGCATGTTGTTCCCAGACACGGGGGTCAGGAGCGTTTTAATCAGGCCCTGGTGTGGTGAGGATGGGGACAGGGAGGAGGCTGGGCCCTGGGGACATGCACCTCCCCCTCCAGGGCTGTGGGAAGGTTGGGGGGTTGATGTCTCTGAAGTGGCCAGTGGGCCCGGACAGAAGAGGCCTAACAAACAAAAAGCTCGTCCCTCCCATCCTTCCCCAACTGCCCTCCTGCCTGGACCCAGTCCCCTCTGTCTGTCCCCCTGCTGCCCTGACTCTCAACCCCCCTGCAGGTAGCAGAGCTGAAGCAGGAGCTGAAGTTGCGCTCGCTGCCCGTCTCGGGCACCAAGACAGACCTGATTGAGCGCCTGCGGGCCTACCAAGAACAAGCCAGCCCTGCCCCGGGAGCCCCTAAAGCCCCTGCTGCTCCCTCCATCCTGCCCAAGGCTGGAGAGGTGGTGGTAGCCTTCCCAGCCACCCGGCTAAGCACGGGGCCTGCCCTGGTGGCAGCAGGCCTGGCCCCAGCCGAGGTGGTGGTGGCCACGGTGACCAGCAACGGAGTGGTGAAGTTCGGCAGCACGGGCTCCACACCCCCCGTGTCTCCCACCCCCTCAGAGCGTTCACTGCTCAGCACGGGCGACGAGAACTCCACGCCCGGGGACACCTTTGGTGAGATGGTGACATCACCACTGACCCAGCTCACCCTGCAGGCCTCGCCACTGCAGATCCTTGTAAAGGAGGAGGCCCCCCGGGCTGGGTCCTGCTGCCTAAGCCCGGGGGTGCGGGCAGAGCTGGAGGGCCGTGACAAGGACCAGATGCTGCAGGAAAAGGACAAGCAGATCGAGGAGCTGACCCGCATGCTCCGGCAGAAGCAGCAGCTGGTGGAGTGGCTCAAGCTGCAGCTGGAGCAGGAGAAGCGGGCCCAGCAGCCGGCCCCGGCCCCGGCCACTCTGGGCCCCCCCGTGAAGCAGGAGAACAGCTTCTCCAGCTGCCAGCTGAGCCGGCAGCCCTCGGGCCCTGCTCACCCCTTCAGCCCCAGCCTGGCAGCCCCCACTGCCCCCCATGCAGACACTTGTGACGTAGTGCCCCCGGCCGTGGTGGTGAAGCAGGAAGCTGTGCTCCCTGAGCCTGAGCCGGCCCCCACCCCCCAGCTGCTTCTGGGCCCACAGGGCCCCAGCCTCATCAAGGGGGTCACACCTCCCACCCTCATCACTGACTCCACAGGGACCCACCTTGTCCTCACCGTGACCAATAAGAATGCAGACAGCCCTGGCCTGGCCAGTGGGAGTCCCCAGCAGGTACCTGGGTGTGGGAGGGACAGGGGCCACAGGAGGGTGGGAAGATACTTATAATGACAGCCCCATTTACCAGGTGCCCCCATGGCTGGGCAGGCTATGCTTGCTTCCTTTAATCTTCCCTTCGACTCTCCAAAATGAGAGATCGCCATCTTCATGTCACCAAGGAGGGTACTGAGACTTGGGAAGGTTAAGGGGCCTGCCCAAGAGCCCACAGCCATGAGGGTGGGGCCGTCAGGGACTGCCCACCTCTCTGGCCGTTGACATCAGAACATTTCTGTACCTGGGCAGAGGGCTCCTGAACAGCCCCCACCCAGGCTGGGGCCCGTTCCTGCCTCTGCTCCGTGGAGGTGGGCCGGGGCCCCTGGTGAGAATCAGGGAAACTCCTGCCTGGGAGAGGCTGTGGGCTTGGCTCTCTGGCCCAGGGTTCACCTGGGGGCCACCAGGCTGAGCCTGGTTCTAGCTCCACTCCTCTCCCTCCTCTCAGAGAGGCCAGCTGTCCCCCACCAAGGTGTCATTGGCAGCTGGCTCCCTGCTGCTGCCACTCTCACAGCCCAGACCCTCCACCCAGCCTGGTCCAAAGGTGAGGCTGCTTTTGGCTTTGTGTGGCCTCTCGGCCTTGCGAATCTTGGGGGTGGAGGGGACAGTGACAGTAACCATGCACCTTAGGAAGGGAGACGGGCCCCTGGGCAGCCTCAGGCAGAAAGGGAAGAGAGGGAGAATCAGCCCAGAGCGCCTCCCTCTCGTGAGACTTGTACCAAACCCCAGGCAGCCAGTTGCTCCGTGCCTGCCCCTCTCTCTGTAGGGTCAGAGGTCAGGGCCTCTCCCATTCCGTATCCCTAACTCCAGTGGTTTCCATGAAAGCTTCCAAAAGCCAGTGTGGCTAGCAAAGCTGTCCTGGCCCAGAAGGTCAGCGCCTCCTGCCTTGCCCTCCTGGGGTGTACAGGGCCGTGGGCCCACTCCCTCACCCCGACGCTGGTTCTCTCACCATTTTCCTGTCCAGCCCTTGTCCCAGCCTGGTTCTCCAGCCCCTGGCCCGCCAGCCCAGATGGACCTGGAACACCCGCCACAGCCCCTCTTTGGGACCCCCACTTCTCTGCTGAAGAAGGAGCCGCCTGGCTATGAGGAAGCCGTGAGCCAGCAGCCCAGACAGCAGGTGAAGAAGGTAGACTGGAGCCTGGCCAAGGTGGGGGCTGCCTAGGTTGCTGGGCTGGGCTCCCACAGGCCCCCAGAGCCCCGCTGGAGGGTGGGGGCAGGCGCGAGTCAGTCTCATAGGGTAAAGAGGCCTTAGGGGGTGGGTCATTAGAGGTTAGGTGTGCCAGGGCCTGGCCCAATGGAGTGAGTGTGGCCCTGGGAGCCTCAGCATGGGCCGGTGGGTTCTGCAGGTCTGGCTGCCAGCTCAAGGGCAGAAGGAAGGGCCTGTGCCCTGAGCCAGGCTGGGGGCCTCCTGTTCTAGATTTTCATCTTCTTTTCCTGTTTTTTTCCTACAGGAGAATGGTTCCTCTAGCCAGCAGATGGATGACTTGTTTGACATTCTTATTCAGAGTGGAGGTAAAGCCCAGACCCCCAAGCTGCCTACCCAACCTCCTTCTTTCTTCATAGGTTGTCTCCAGTCCTAGGTTGGTTGATTTATTGGGTTGTTTTTGGGGGCGGGGGGGGGATTTTTTTTTTTCAATTTTTCCTGTTTGTTTTGTTTTGTTTTTTGTGCTGAGGAAGATTCGCCCTGAGCTAACATCTGCTACCAATCTTCCTCTTTTAGTGCTTTAGGAAGATTAGCCCTCAGCTAACATCTGTGCCAATCTTCCTCTATTTATTGTATGAGGGACGCCGCCACAGCATGGCTAACAAGTAGTGTAGGTCCATGCCCGGGATCTGAACCTGCCCACCTGGGCTGCTGAAGGGGCTGGAGCATGCTGAACTTAACCACTACACCACCGGGCCGGCCCCTGACTTATTGGTTTTTGTTTAGTTATTGAACACTTCATGGGTGACAGACCTTGTACATTGCATGTAGCAGCGGCTGAGATGCATACTGTCTCCAGGACCTGGGCGAGAACACCCGTGGGGGCTGCAGCCCTCAACAAACGGTTGCTTTACCCAGGATGCACAGTGTGGGGTGCTTTCCCCACAGCCTGGATGGAGCAGTGAGCAAGACAGAGACATTTGCCTTTGCGGGGCTCACAGTCTAGTGAGGGAGATGAATGATAAATAAAATAGGTAAATAGAGAAGAGTCAGTGTTATGAAAAGCAGGGAAGAGAAGGGTCTCAGGTGAATGGGGGTGGTCAGAGTCGGTCTCGTTGAGCAGGCGTGGTGTTAGCCACAGGCACCTCTGGGGGAGCACCCGAGTAGCCTGGTGAGGGCCAGGTGTCTTGGAGGAGTGGAATGAGTGCGGGAAGGGAGCAGGAGGGGAAGGAGTCACAGGCTGGGGCAGACCCCGAGGCCTCGTGCCTGCAGGGCGGAGGGACCCTGACTCGGGGTGATGTGGAAGCCGTCACACAGCATTGAGTGGAGGATCGGCCAGCTGGAAGGGCGGGAGCAGAGACTCAACTGTAGTGATCCAGGCGAGGGGCCAGGTGCGCTGGCCTGGGAGGGAGCAGGGATGTGGAGAAGGGCTGGAGCTGGGTATATTTTGGAGGGAGAACCCGTTTGATTTACTTACAGATCAGGCATGTGGTGAAAGGAGAAGAGGGCAGCCAAATGACGCCGAGGGTTTCAGCCTGACTTACCAGGACGCAGCGGCATGATTGCCTGGGGAGCTCTGGTGGGGCACGTGAGGGACACATTGGGGCAGCCTCCGTCAGGCTTAGATATGTACCAGGACAGCCCAGGCGAGGTCAGGGCTGAAGGCAGGAATTAGGGAGTTGCTGGCGTCTAGATTGGCATTCAGAGCCATGAGGTTGGGTGAGCAGAGGAGGACGAGGTGGAGGCCGGGGGCTCGAGCAGATACGGCTGAGCAGAGGGTGGAAGAGTGAAGTCCTGAAGCCCAGGGCTGCCGGTGGGTGGTCAGGGAAGATGGGGACTTAGCATTGTGGTGGCCATGGGTGACCCAGCCAGGGTGCTGCGGCAGGACTGTGGGCCTGTGCCTGCTTGAAGCGGGTTGAAGAAAGGCCGGGTAGGGGTGGGGTATAGCAAGTCTGGACAGCTCTCTGCAGAGGGTTTCCTGCAAAGGGGAGCAAAGAGCAGCATGTAATGTGGGGCCTGGTAGGTGGGGGGGGGGGGAATCCCTGAGCGTGGGGAGGGCGCAGGGCAGGGAGGGCTCGGCTTCAGGGGGGACAGCGGGCAGGAAGGCAGAGTGTATGGAAGTTCTCTTCCGAGGGCTTTAATCGTGTCAGTAGGGAGACGGTTAAGTGAGACGGTACAGGTAAAGTGAGAGCTCAGCCGTGGAATTGTGCACTTTCAAATGGTGAATTTTACCTCAAAAAAAAAAAAAGAGTTCAATAGCAGATGTTACTCTTGAGGTTACCGATTTTGATCTTAGGGAGACTTCTCGGATTCCAGGGTCTGCGGTGGGGCTTCAGGTGCATTTCTAACAAGTGCAGGCGGACTGAGGCTGCTGGGCTGGGAGTGCTCAGGGGCAGGTGGAGAGACTGGTCTGGAGCTCGGGAGAGAGGCCTGGGCGTGAGCTTCAGGAGTTCCCAGTGTCCAGACAGGAGCTGAAACTGGGAGAGGTGACGCTACCTGGCAAGAGAGAGACGGTATGAGAAGCAGAGAGGGAGCAGGCCTCAGGCTCTAGCATTGAAGAGATGGCAGGGAAGGGGAGCTGGGGGGTGCTGCCTGCCCCCAAAAGGACACTGAGAAGTGGCCAGAGCGGTGGCAGGGATGCCAGGAGAAGAGGGCATGTGAACAGGGCGAGTGGGGCCAGCAGTGTCCCCGGTGGTGACAGTTGGGCAGGATGACAGGCCGTGACTTGGAGGGAGCTGGTCGTCTGGTGAGAGCAGCGTGTTCAGCTGGGACAGGAGGAGAGCAGGAGGGAGGACAGGACTTAAAGGGTCAGGAAGCAAGCCTGGCTTCTGCATAGTGTTTTTTATTGTGGTAAAATATACATAAAATTTTCCATTCTAACCATTTTTAAGTGTACAATTCAGTGGTATTAAGTACATTCACAGTGGTGTGCAACCGTCAACTACCCACTTCAACTTTTTCATCATCTTATACTGACACTCATTACCCATTACACACTAACTCCCCATTCCTCCCTCCCCCTAGTGCCTGGTAACCTCTCTTCTGCTTTCTGTCTCTATGAATTTGAGTGTTCTAGGTGCCTCATATAAGTGCAATCATACAGTCTTTGTTTGCCCTTTTGTTTCTGACTTATTTCACTTAACACAGTGCCCTCAAGGTTCATCCATTTTGTAGCATGTGTCAGAATTTCCTTCCTTTTTATGGCTGAATAGTATTCCATTGTATGGATATAGAACATTGATCCATTCATCCACTGATGGACACTTGGCTTGTTCCCACCTTTTGGCTGTTGTGAGTAATGCTGTATGCACACTGGTGTACAAGCATCTGTTTGAGTCTCTGCTTTCACTTCTTTTGGGTGTATACCCAGAAGTGGAATTAATGGATCATATGGTAATTTTATGTTTACCTTTTTGAGGAACCACAAAACTCTTTTCCACAGTAGCTGCTCCATTTTCATTCGTACCAGCAATGCACAAGGGTTCCAATTTCTCCACATCCTCACCAACACTTGTTATTTTCAAATTTTTTTATGATAGCCATCCTAGTGGGTGTGAAGTGGTATCTCACTGTGGTTTTGATTTACATTTCCCTGATCACTAATGACGTGGAGCATTTTTTCATGTGCTTATAGGCCATTTGTATATCCTCTAACGGAGAAATGTCTATTTTTGTCCTTTGCCTATTTTTCAGTTGGGTTTTGTTGTTGAGTTGTAGTTCTTTATTCTGGATATGAATCACTTATCAGATATATGATTTGCAAATATTTTCTCCCATTCTGTGGGTGGTCTTTTTCACTCCTTTGATAGTGTCCTTTGATGCACCAAACTTGTAAATTTTTATGTAGTCCCATTTATTTTTTCTTTTGTTGCCTGTGTTTTTGGTGTCATAACCACGAATCATTACCAAATCCAATGTCATAAAGATATACTCGTTTTCTTCTTTGAGTTCTGTAGTTTTAGCTCCTAAATTTAGATCTTTGGCCCATTTTGAGTTAATATTTGTACAGGGTGTAAGGTAGGGTCCAACTTCAGGTCCTTTTCAGGCCTGGTTTCTGATATCTGTTCATTTTCTTGATTGGCAGAGATTTCAGCAGATTTTAAGGAGCCACCATCCCTGCCAGGGAAAGAGAAGTCCCCCTCGACAGCAGCCTGCGGGTCACCCCTAGCCACACAGTCTCCACCCTCTGTCGAGCTCCCCCAGGCTGCCCCACCTCCATCAGCCTCACCTGCCCTCCCTGGGCGCCTGGAGGACTTCCTGGAAAGCAGCACGGGGCTGCCCCTGCTGACCAGTGGGCATGAGGGGCCAGAGTCCCTCTCTCTCATTGATGACCTCCACAGCCAGATGCTGAGCAGCTCTGCCATCCTGGACCACCCCCCATCACCCATGGACACCTCGGAATTGCACTTTGCCCCTGAGCCCAGCAGCGTGGGCCTGGACCTGGCTGACGGCCACCTGGACAGCATGGACTGGTTGGAGCTGTCGTCAGGTGGTCCTGTGCTCAGCCTGGCTCCGCTCAGCACCACAGCCCCCAGCCTCTTCTCCACGGACTTCCTTGATGGCCACGACCTGCAGCTACACTGGGATTCCTGCTTGTAGCTCTCAGGCTGCAGAGCCGGGGATGGGCGGGGCTGGGAAGTTGGGGAGCTTCAGGAACTCGAGGGATCTCGGCTCTCCTGCCTGCCCTAGCCTCTGTGCATGGTCGTGAGTCCTGACAATCACGGGCCTTACCTTCCTCTGCCTGGGAGGGCGTCCCTACACCTGGCTCAGGCTCACGGAGGAGAGGCGTTGCCAAGCAGCAGCTCTGGGCCATCCCGGGGTTTTGGAGGCCTGGAGAGGCCAGGGGCATTCTACTTGACCTCCTTTTGTGAGGTCAGAGGTGCAGTGTCTGGCTGCAGTTTGCTCAGGCGGGTGAGGTCCAGGGCTGAGGCGAGGAGGCAAATCTCCTTCCTTCCCCCTTCCCTGTGAGGGAAGAAACTAGCTGGGCCTCCACCTCCCCATTCCCCATTATGCTAACCCCAGGGTCCCTGGCTTCCTGCCATTTTACTGTCTTGAGTAGTGTAACCCTTTAGTGGTTGGTGGAGATGTTTTCTGTACAGGTGTATATACTTCTATATTATATATCGCCATACATATATACGTATATTTTTGGGGGTGGGAAGTGGACGTGGCTCCCTCCCATCCTACTGTGCACGTATAGAAGGGCCTGGAGACCACCGTTCCTGGGGCCAGCTGCCGCTTACCCTGGCCCCACCCATCACGTGTGTTTGACATGTAGACACCCCATCACAGCCTGTGCCACCTGTCCTGCTTCTTATCAGTGCCACGAGGGCAGAGGTGCTTCCTGGCCCCCTGCCCACATTCCGTCCCACTGCCTCACTACAGCCACCAAGGCCCTGGGGCAGCAGGGATGTTGGCTCTCTGGTGGGATGGAGGTGGCCCTCAAGCTTTGGCCTCCTCCTGCCCTGGGCCTGGCCTGCCTTCTGGCCTGTCACTGTCATTCATAGAGGATTAGGGATGGAGTCACCAAAACCAACCAGTGCTGGCAGAGAGGTGGGGAAGCTGTGTGAACTTTTTAAAATAAAAACAAAAACAAACACTGACTTATTAGTCCAGCTTGTTGAATCCACTGAAGAGGTGGGTGGTAAAGCAGGCATCGGAGGCATTCTAGCACGTAGGGGTCACACCCTGACGCTGACCCCCACCTCCCCTGGCTGTGCGCTCCAGACCATTCCAGGAATTGCAGAACCTTGGCTGTACAGTTCTACAGCCCTGACTGGACAGAAAACAGGAGGTGCTTTCTCAAAGATACGATTTATTTACAGACCAAAGAGGCCAAGGAGCCTTTAGCCACCCCCATCCCCTTCCTGAGCAAAAACTAACAGAAGAGAGGTGGCTCCCACCTCACGAGATTTTTGGTCAGTACAACCAGTGACATTGGGGCCCGGGGCCTCCGTGAAGACCCTGGCAGGGCAGAGTCCTCCCCCAGGTGCTGGGAGAACAGGCTAGGCTGGACCCTCCAGCAACGCTCTGGGCGCCCAGGGTGGTGTCCCTGATCTCCCAACCATGGCACCGGGCCAGAGCACCAGAGTGTCTCCTTCACTTGACCCCACAGCTTGGGGTGGGCCTGGGCCACCCCATCCCAAGACTGGCCAGGGCCGTGCTGTTGTCTCCTTGCCTGAGGAAGGGGCTGCTCTGGAGCCGACGGGTTGGGGGAAGCCTGGGCGTGACAGGGCCGCTGGAGGAAGAGCGTCACCCATCTATGTCCCAGCTGAAAAGGTGGTGCTTCACCAGCATGTCCTGAACACCCTCCTTCAGGGGCTGCTTCTCCTCCTGCACACAGGACAGGCCCTCACTGTCACAGGCCACAGGGCAGGGGTGCTGGAGCACAAAGCAAGGAAGCCAAAGGTGGCAGGGGCAGAATGGTTCTGCAGGCGAGGCCAGCATGCAGGGTCTCCATGGGACCCTGCCTCAGCCACCCAGGAAGTGTTTGGGGGTGATCTGCCAGCACAGACAGCTGGCCTACCCAACCCAGCCCCCTGTGGGGGAGGCAGGCTGTAGGGCCAAGGACCACCCCCAATCACCCACCTCTCTCTTCGCAGGAAGTTCCCAGTCCTGGGAGAGGCTGAAGGCGAAGCAACAGAGGACGCTGGAGGGGAGGGGAGTAGGCCGTCAGTCACCCTCAGGAGGCTCTGCCTGCCCCTGCCCCAACCCCAGCCACTGGGTCAGGGCTCCAGAAGCCCAGCACCGGTGACAGGGTCCTCACCGGAGCTCACACTTGATCTGGACCCAGCCGGGGCTGCGCAGGAAGGACCAGGGCTGGTACCACTTCTCCACGGTCGGCAGGCTGGAGCAGAGCACCTCCAGCCACAGGTGCAGGACCTGCTCGCTGGGGACAGGTGGGGAAGAGTGGGCTGTCCGCAGGATCGTCTGGGGACCATGGACGGGCTCTGCCCCCCCCATGCTGGACTGGGCGCCCCAACTCTGGGGCTCCTCCAGCCCCACCCTCAGCCCCTTTTCCTCCACTTTGTGGCCTCCCCAGGTGACCCCACCTCCTTCACTCTCAGCCAGCTCTTGCAGAGTAGCCTCGCTCTGCTCCTCCACACTGGGAGCCACGCTCAGGGGCCCACTGTCCCCTGGCCCCCACTCCCCAGTCCTGTCACAGCTCTTTCCTCTGCAAAGAGCTCTCGCCCCTCTGCAAACCACTCTGCCAGGTGGCAAATCCAGAAACATCACATTCACCCTGGCCCAGATCTGAGCCTCACAAATGCCCAAGTTCCCCTCAGGCAGGCGCCCCTCCCTCAGCTGCTGTGGAGCCTCATTTCTGGTGAGCCCCTTCAGCGGTCATCTTGCTAAAATCTGTGCTTCAGGAGACCCCGAGAGCCCTCCCCTGGCCACAGAGCAATGGCTGGTCCTGCACCGGAGGAAGTCCTTTGAGAGTCACCCTTGCTGCCTTCTCTATCCAGCTCACAGGCACCCCACTCTCCCCCAGGGCCACAGCCTAGGCTGCCACTTGTCCGACTGTGGACTGTCACGGGCCCACAGCAGGCACAGACACTCACTTGAGCCCCACGCAGATGAGGGAGCGGAGCTTGACATCCATTTGTGCGTGCGCAGCGTCATGGGTCACATTCACAGACTGCACAGCCTGGGAGGGCACAGCTGTCACTCAGGTACCCCCGGCTGCCAACCCAGGAGGCCTGCCCCACCCACTGCCCCGCTTACCCGGTAAAGCAGCTCCTCTGGGGTCAGGACTTTGCCATCTTCATCCAACCTGAGGGGAGACCAGAGCTGACAGCGCTGCCCTGGTGTGCCAGGCCTGGCCGCTCCCTCTCCCACACTGGGGCTGCCAGGAGACCCTGCCAGGAGGACGCTGGACGGCGGGGCTGGGACCTGGTTACCTGTACGTCTTACACAGCACCAGGCGTGAGTACACCGAGTCAAAGTCTCTCTCAACCTCCCGGCCGGCTGCCTGGGGGGCAAAGGTGAGTGTCAAGGACAATGGGGTAGGTACCAGGTCAAAGCCACAGGGTCCAACTGAGTGCACATCACCACCCCATGAGCTCCTGTACCAGCTCCAGAGGACCACGGGGGACATGAGTCCAGCCACTGACTCACCTCCTCGATAAACAACCAGGGGTGGCAGGCGCCCCCAAGCAGGGACGGCTTCTTCAGTCCATGTTCAAACAGGGCCTTGAGGGCCGGGCAGAGGGTCCCTCGAACGAGGTCTGTGACCCCCTCCGTCACGGTGTCGTCCCCAGCGATGGAGTACTGATAGTGGGGGAGGGGGTATGAGAGGCCCCAGCCCCACACCTGCAGCCAGCCACCCTCTCCCCATCCTCCTAGTCACTGCCGCAGCCAGCATGCTTGGGACCCAGGCCCTGGCTAGGAGCGGGCAGGCCTCACAGGGGTCTAGGTGGCAGCGGCAACCAGGGACCACCCTGCCTTGTGCACCCTCTTACCTCTTTGCTCCGTTCATCCAGGACTTCCACAAACTTGGCTGGAAACCAGCCTGTGGGAGAAGGAGGGCCCTGTGAGAAGTGGACATCCCGGTGTCCTGACACTTCCCCAAAGGGGCTAAGGACACGCTGTGTGAGGGCAGGCTCTCTGAGCAAGCCCCATTCCTGCTGAGGCCAGAGGGCAAGGGGACGGGTGCAGTAAAGGGCGTTGGGCTTCACTGCCGAGCCCCCCTTCCCCTCCCCCAGCTCGAGACTAGAGGGAGGCCTCACCTCTCAGGCCATTCAGCTCCCCCACCCAGCAGTGCTCATCCTTCTGAGAAATGATCTGCACAGGGAACAAGAGCAGGAAGCAAAGCTTTGGTGGTCCAGGCCCAGTGCCTCACACACCATCCTTTCATCCCCAGCCAGGCCAACGGGAGCTCTCGGCAGGGAAAAGGCTTGGGTGGGGTGGGGTAACCCGCCCACAGCCACAAGGCCAGCAGGTGGCAGGGCAAACAGCACCCGCTCTCAGCTCCCAGGCTCCCCTGCCGCTGAGTGCCCGCATCCTGGGCCCGAGCGGTGGTGCTGCGGGACCCTGAGCCTCACTCCACGCACCGTGATGATGTCATTCTTGCGGAAGCCCAGCTCGTCGTCGTCGTGTCGCTCGAAGTCCAGCAGGGCCTTAGCCCGGCGCCGGTGCCTGCGTGAGCACGCCACATAGTTCTCGTGGTCTCGCTGGTGGCTCTCCATGCTGTAGTCTGGGGTCAGCTCCTGCCAGTGGCACAAAGGCCCACCGAAGGGAAGGCACCTCAGCCCAGGACTGGGGAAGGAGAGCCCCCAAACCGAGCCATTGCGCACAGGCCTGGGAGCCCGTGACTCACCACACTACAGTTTTTGGGGTCTGTGCACTGGAAATGGCGTGCCACGCGCAGGATGGCTTCCCGGAGGTCGGCTACCAGTTCCGTCTGCTTGATGTTCTTGGCCTTGAGTGCCTCCAGGTCGTCCTCCCCTGGGAGGCCCAGAGTGTTATGGCAGCCATGGCCCCTGTCCACCCCTTTCCCAACTCTGAGGAAGCTCCGAGTCCACACCAGGTATGAGGACGGACACGCACTGGTCTGCACCCCCCATGCTGCACCCGGCCGTGGTGGTGAGAGCAGTGAGCCTGGACTCGGCGGGTGGGGAAGGAGCTGCTGAGCCCAGCCCAGTGCCTGGCTCTCACCGAAGAGCAGCGAGGTGATGCCAGACTTCCTCCGCTGGGTCCTGCGCCGAACAACCTGCAGGCAGGGAGAGGGGTCAGTGGCACCCCCGGGCACCCAGCCGAGCAGAGGAGGAAGCAGAGCCCTTCCATGTGCCAGCTCGGGGCCAGCATCACGCTCATGCTGCCTCATCTGAAAAGGCCTCTGAGGTGGCTCTGAGGGTCAGAAATGTATTGTCAGTTCAAAGCTGGGTCTGTCCTACACTAAAACCAGGCCAGTCACAGCAGAGAGGCAGGAAGGCCGAGGCGGCACGTCACTTCACAGCTGTGGTCTGACTGGGCCATGCTGGGCCCTGGGTGCTGAGCTGGGGCAGGGCCAGCAGAGCAGGGAAGGGGGGTGGGCTCCCCGTAGCCCCGCCATGGGCTCCCTCCCAACCCTGCTGTGGGTGAGGTGGGGCCGCCTCCCTCACAGGCCCACCTGAGAGAGGCTGGTGGTGGTGCTCGTCCCTAGGAGTGGGCCCTGGTCTGCGATGAGGTAGGCCAGGTGCTTGCGGCGCTGGGTCTCCACGGCCACGTCGGTGAGGGAGCCGGCTAGCCGCATGGCTTCCCCCAGCAGCAGCTCTGCATCCTCAATCTGAGATGGTATGTCTGAGAGCGTGTTGAAGATGGAGGCTGAGTTCTCGGACTGGATCAGCTCCTCCTCCTGGGCCATACAAGAGAAGGAGTTGGGAGAGGGGGTGTCACTGCCAGGCACCAGGCCTGCGAGCTGACCCCAATCCCCGTCCTCAGGCATGTGTGACCTCCCTGGACTATCAAGCAGAGCACAAAGAGTCCCTGGCCCCAGGAGACCGCCCAGCAGGGACCTCTCAGGAGGGGCCAGTGTTCAGGCCACACGATGCTGAAGCCTGAACCCCACTGTGTCCCCCAGAGGAGGGGCACCAGGACAGCTGCGTCTAGCACATGGGGCTCCTATTCTTCAGCTGGGAAGCTGGGTGGTGTTGCCCCAGGTAGGACAGGGGGCTGCAGCAGCACCTTGAGGCGCAGCATGCCCAGCGTGGTCTGGAACAGCACCAGGGAGCCCTCGTAGAAGAACAGGTCCCAGAGGCGCAGCAGCAGCCTGATGTGCACGACGCTGGCGAAAGCCGTGAGGAACCAGTGCAGCGTGATCAGGGACAGCTCTGTGGACACAGACCGCAGCCCCTGTGGCTGGGACCAGGGACAGCCAGCATGGGACAGCCTGGGAGAAGGGGGTGTCCCCCAGGCACACAAGCCAGGGAGGAGGTGGAGGGTAGCTCCCCAAAAGCAGCAAGAGGCCTTGCCTGCTCCCCAGGGAGAGGAGACAGGGCGTCAGGGAACAGCTGAGAACAGGGGAGCAGCAAAGACTGAGGGTGCTGGGTCCACGGCTCAGCCATCGTCAGATGAGCTCCTTCTTCCTTCCAAGATAACCAGCTGCCCTGTCCTCTGCTGGCTGTGTCTGGAGGCCGCAGATCTGCAATATCTGAGCCAGAGTCTCAGGACCCCTTGACCCTAGAGAAGGGGATGGGTGCCGGCCCTTACCAATGTCATGCTCCTGGAGCAGCTTGTCCAAACGAGGCAGGTACTGGACGATGAGGTGGCGCAGAACCCGCTGGTCAGTCTGGACGCCCAGCAGGGTGGTGCTGAAGTAGGAGGCAGGGAGCAGGTCCTCGATGATGGCGCACATCATCCAGAAGGCGTCCTCCTCCTCCAGGAACAGCAGGAGGCAGGCGGCCACCTGGCCAGGGCAGGGGGACAAGGGTCCTCGACCTAGGTCTCCATGCGAATTAGAAGAGGCACCCCCTCTGGGGGTCCCATCATAGACCACATGCCTTCCTTGGGGTTGGAGCTGCCATATTTGGAAGCCCTGGCCTCCTTGGGGACTCCCGCCTCCTTCCCCACCTCTCGTCCTACTGCCTGGATGGTGAGATTGTTCACCACTGGGGGCCTGGAGAACACCCTTGGGGACACCCCCTCCCCTTTCCGGGCTGTGCTCACCATGCCCGTGCCCTGGCAGTAGCCAATCTCTGGGTAGAGCCAGGCCAGTGCTCGGAGAACCCTGCGCAGGCGGGGCACCCCGATGCTGCCCAGGTTGGCGAAGCAGGCGTTGCTGGGCATGGTGCGGAGCAGGTCCTTCTCAATCTGTCAGAGCACACCCATAGGAAGACCCTGTGAGACGCAGCTGCAGGCCTGCGGGCCCACACCTTCCACACTTCTGACACCTGAGACCCCATGAGGGAGGCTGGGAGACCCCCGTGTGGGGCAAACCCCAGGCAGGCTTCTCACCCAGGAATCGGGATTCCTTAGTGCTCCAGGTTAAAGTTACCCTCCACCCTTCAGGAGTAGAGCTCAGCTAGTATGTAGCTGATTCCACCACATTCACCGGAGAACTTATAAAAATAAAATGACAGATTCCTGGGCCTCAAGCCAGAATGAGAATCTCTGAAACAAGGCCTGGAAATCTGTATTTAAAATCTCCAGGTGACCCTAATGTGCCCCCAAGTTTGGTGGCCTTTTTGACAATTCTCCCTGCTGCCTACACAGGACCCAGGAGGGAGCAAGCTTGTCCAGGCACACGTTTGTGGGTGAAAGGACTGCCCAGTGCTGCCACATGGCTGCTGCGCTCTCCCACGCCACTCCTGCCAAGGGCGATTCTTGTAACCCCCTGGAGACCACTGCCCTCCTGCAGGCCCACACACAGTTTCCGGCCAGAAAGCGCTTCCTGAAGGGCTCCCTGTACTGCTCTGGCCTCACCTGTTTGGCAGCAATGGTCTCATCGTTGGAGCTGTTCTTCACAATCTCACGGTAGGACAGCTCAGAATTCCTCTTCTTCTGTAGGGCCCCGGAGAGCCGCATCCACAGCTGAGGGGAGGGGCCTGCATGAGCACTCAGTCTTTCACGGGACACCTGGACCCTTTTGGCCCTCTACAGGTCCCTCTGGCCACCTCACCTGTGGCCTCATGCTGTGTGGGATGCCAGCGAGCACCAGGGAGCGAAGCTTCTCAGAGCGGGGTAGGGAGACAGTAATCTTGTCCCAGGTGAGATCCCCCACGTCATGATTATGGGTGAACTCCAGGTGGGCCTGCCACCGCAGCCTCTGGGGAGGGTCCTCCATCAGAGAGACACCTGGCAGCTTGCTGGAACTGGGGTCAGCACCACCTGCCAGGAGAGAGCGAGCCCAGGGCTGCAGTGGTGAGCACAGGAGGAAGGAAACAACTCCTCACTATATGTTCTCCGAAGTTGAGGGCCCAGATCTCGCCACCAAAATCCAGAGCCACATTTCCAACAGCTTCCTGTGGCTCCAGCTACACGTCCCACAGGCATCCCAACAAGCAAACCCGAACTCTTCACTTCCTCCCCCAAACCTGCCCCTGCTGCAGTCTCTCTCAGATCCATAAACCCACCTCCACTCTCCAGACGCTCAGGCTTAAACCTCAGAACCATCTCTCGCTCCTCCTCTGCTTAGACCCCATGTTCGATCCATCGGCAAATGTTGTTAGCTTTGCCTTCAGAGCATAGGCAGAATCCCGCCACTCTTACCACCTCCGACTATGCCCCAGTCCAAGCCGTCATCCTTCGTCTGGATCACCACAACAGCCTTCCCCCTGGTCTGTTTCCACCCCTGCCTCCCACAGGCTGTTCTCCACACAGCAGTCAGGAGGGTCCTTCTCAGACCCAGGCAGATCATGTCATTCTGCTCGGAGCCCTCTAGTGCCACCTGCTTGCCTCAGATGCAAAGCCAAAGGCCTTACAAGGCTTGTGACCCACCTCCTCCCAGCCCCCTCTTCCCTGTCCTCATCTCCCACTACTCCCTCGCTCCCTCCACTCCACTCTTCCCCACCAAATCCGCTCCCACTCAGGGCCTCTGCACTTACTACTCCCCTTCCCTGCTCTGCTCACTGCTTCAGTTCCTCCCAGTTTCTGTTCAGATGTCTCCCCCTAGAAGCTTCCTTCACTACCTTATATACAATCCACCACCCTCTTCTCTAGCCCCCGAATTTTTCCATAGCTCTTCTTGCCCCCAGCATATATTTGTTTGTTTGACCACCTTTGGTTTTGTTCCAGGCACTGGGGAGGCAGCAGTGGACAGTGGACAACCCACAGTCGGCCTCCTGAAATGCTCCAGCGAACACCAACAAGGCTCTTGTGACCACCGGGCAATCTTGGTGCTATTAGCCCCACAGGTGGCCTCGTCCTTACTCATCCTAAAGCCACGCCCTCAGCCTCAGCTTTCTAAAACTTCTCCTTTAATGAATTTACATACAGTAAAATGCACCAATTTTAAGTGTACACTTTGGTGAGCATCAATAAACAAATGTCTAAACATCGTCCTCATCAAGATAGAGAATATTTCCATCACACTGGAAAGCTCCCTGTGTTCCTCTCAGGCCCAGCTTTTAACTTTCAAATGTCTGTCTGCAAACTAGAGAACAAGGGAAATTTCTGTCAGAACTGCAAACATGAGTGATCTGAGGACGACTAGTTTCAGCCAATTAAAATCTTCCAGTCACAGTTAAATGCTGGCAACAGGCTATCCTGGGTTCTGGCAGATGGCTTTCCCAACAGCCCACTCGGGAACCAACATGTGTATTTATACTAGAAAATGATGGAAATGGCCTAGAGGCACACTCATAGAGTGGTTATAAAAGGATTATGATAAATCCAGTATAATGGGATATTATGCAGCCACTGAAAAACATGCTTTTAAAGAGGTCTCAGGGGCTGGCCCGTGGCGTAGCGGTTAAGTGCACACGCTCCGCTGCTGGTGGCCCAGGTTGGGATCCCGGGCGTGCACCGACACACCGCTTGTCAGGCCATCCTGTGGTGGCGTCCCACATAAAGTAGAGGAAGATCAGCACGGATGTTAGCTCAGGGCCAGTCTTCTTCAGCAAAAAGAGGAGGATTGGCATGGATGTTAGCTCAGGGCTGATCTTCCTCACAAAAAAAAAATAAATAAAATAAAGAGGCCTTAACTGACAGAAAACACGCTCGTGGTGTAATGTTAAGAGAGATAAGAGTGGCTGGCCCGGTGGCGCAAGCGGTTAAGAGCGTGCGCTCCACTGCAGCGGCCCAGCATTCACCAGTTCGGATCCCGGGCACTCACCGACGCACCGCTTGTCAAGCCGTGCTGTGACGGCGTCCCATATAAAGTGGAGGAAGAAGGGCACAGATGTTATTAGCCCAGGGCCAGTCTTCCTCAGCAAAAAAAAAAAAAAAAAAAAAGAGGAGGATTGGCAGATGTTAGCCCAGAGCTGATCTTCCTCACAAAAAAAAAAAAGAGAGAGAGATAAGAGCAATATGAAAATGTGTATATGATATAATCTTAGTCATGAAAAGTATATACAGATACATATACACACAAAGCCAGGAAAGGAATACACGAAAATATCAGCAGATATCTTCAGGTTGTGGCATTATGGGTTAATTTGTTTTAATCTTTACACTTTTCTATATTTTTCAACTTCTCTATAGTGAACATTATTGCTTTTATCATCATATGAAGATCAATAAAATTAATCTAAAAAACATCAGAGGTCTCCATCTACTTACAAGAGCATCACCCTCAGGTGCAGCTCCGTCAGTCCTGGGGCGGGGAACACCCGGAGCCCAGAGGTCACAGCTGCACAATGACAGTCACTGCAGTCCCGTCCTCCCCACGGCACCAGCGAGATTCCACACGATCTTACCTTCCTTGTCCACACGGAAACCGAACTCATCATAGGAGAACTCGGGCTGCTCCACTGACTCTTCCTTCTGGAACCAGGATTGGGGAGAGTCAGTCACGCAGCCCGTCTGGGACTACAGGCTCTGAGACCACAGCCACCCTCGCTGCTGCTTGCTGAAGTTCCACCCAGCCTTCGAGACTCAGATCAGAGGCCACCCTTCCCTGAAGCCTCTGTGGTCCTCACTCAACTGCAGGGGGCCACCACCTTCCCGAATTCTCCCAGCATTTTCCTTGTTCTCCTCAAAGACAGTAAGATCAAGGTAAGAAACCTGTTTTATGCGCTTCCGTGTCTCCATAACACTAAGCACATGGTGCCGTAATACTTTTCCTCCAACCTCATGACTTATTCACAGAGCATGTGGAGCTAAGCTGCCTTGTCTGATGGTGGCCTCTGACCCTGTGTGAGTAGGGTGGAGTGGCCACCACTCCCCGGAAGCCTGTAGCGTGGGGCCCCTTCGGCACCACAGTTAGGGAGCAGAGTGCTGCTAATTGCTGTACCTGCGTGTACTTGGCCAGGATCTCCTGAGGCCACATGCTTGGAGTCAGGGCTGAGAAGGGGCCACTGGCAGAAGGCACGTGGCTTCCTAAAATCAAGGAGGACCAGGAATAGGAGATGAAGAAAATGCAGAGCATTCGGGGGAAAAATTCAAGTTGGAATATTCCCCACCACCCCAAGGCGCCAGCAGTGAAGGTGCCTCGTCTCAAGTGGTATGGGTTGGGGAGGGGAAGAAACCTAGAGATGTGCAACTTTCTGGAGAAGGAAAAGAAAAAAAGCAGCGTGTTACAAAACATAACCAAATTTCATCTCCTTGCCTCTTCCTCCACCTAACCGTGAGGATTTGTAGGGTGGAAGGAGGGAAGAGGACACATGTTCAGGAAAACCGGAGAGCCAAGCAGAGAAGAGATAGTAGTGATTCTCCCGATGCCCCATCAGAAGACTTGCTCCTTTCTCCACCTCTTACCTGGATGGTCTTCATGACCCTCAAAGGTATATGAAAATCAAGCCCACTTCCATCCCACCAGGTGGGTCCTCCTGGGCAAGATCCCCCTGCTCTCTGGAGAGCCTCTCACCCCATTTCCAGCCCAGGCCCTGTCTCCCACCTGACATTGTGCGAAGAGGCGAGGCAAGTCGTCTGCAGATCCAGACAGAAGTTTTCCTATACTAATATCTTACAGTTGGAAGGCTCCTCAGGCTTCATCTGGTCCAGAAACATCAGCCCTGTGAGGAGAGCAAAGGGGAAAGTCATTCTAAAGCAGCTGCTCTCCTGGGATCCTTTCCACCCACCACTCTGGTTTTGCTGGCCCAGGGCAATGGGGAGGGAAGTCCTGGCCACTGTTCAATAAGACAATGAAAAGTCACACTTAGAAGAAAAAGCCTCCTATTTTGATTAGTTCATCCGAGAGGATACACTTTGAAGAAGCTACAATACCAATGTTCTCAACAGCTCTATAAGCCAAGGGGGGTGTGCACTCAGTCCCCATGTTATCAAGGAAGGAGAGAATCGTACATACAGACTTCCTGATGCCCCATGCTCAGGCAAATGTTTCTTAAAAAAGAAAACAAAAAGCAGCCACCACCAAAACCTCCATGAATCGGTTTCCCTGACCAGAATCTCGGAGGATCGTTTAGATAGAAAACGCCGAGCCGCTCAGTCAGGACCTCCACGCAGCCTGATGCTGGCATTCCCCACTTCACCCCACAGTCCGCTCTTCCACATCTCTCACCAGCCTCACTGCTGGGAAACGAAGAACTACAGTCTACTGTAACCTCTCCCGTCGCTGTTGAAACTCCAGCCTCCTTCTCTTTTTTGTCCTCTTAAAACACAGGGACTCAATCAAAAACTTAAAAATAGGGCCGGCCCCGTGGCTTAGCGGTTAAGTGCGTGCGCTCCGCTGCTGGCAGCCCAGGTTCGGATCCCGGGCGCGCACTGACGCACTGCTTCTCCAGCCATGCTGAGGCTGCGTCCCACATACAGCAACTGGAAGGATGTGCAGCTATGACATACAACTATCTACTGGGGCTTTAGGGGGAAAAAATAAATAAATAAAATCTTTAAAAAAAAAAAAAAAATTAAAAATAGAAATACCTTATGATCCAGCGGATACTGGGAATCTACCCACCGAACCTGAAATCAACAATCCAAAGAGGCTTATGCGCCCCTCTGTTCACTGCAGCATTATCCACTATAGCCAAGAAGAGGAAGCAACCCAAGTGTCCCTCGACTGACGACTGGATAAAGAAGATGTAGTACATATACACCATGGACTACTACTCAGCCATAAAAAAAGACAAAATCGTCCCATTTGCGACAAGATGGATGGACCTGGAGGGTATTAAGTGAAATAAGCCAGAAAGAGAAAGACAAACAGCGCATGATTTCACTCATATGTGGAAGATAAACCAACACACGGACAGATAGAACTGTTTAGCGGTTATCAGGGGCTGGGGGGGTGGAGGGTGGGCACAATGGGTGAGGGATGCACTTATATGCATCTGATAAACAATAATGTACAACAAAAATTCACTATAAAAAAAAGTCTTCTAAAAAAAAAAAATAGGGACTCAACAATAAAAGGACAAATAGCCCAATTGAAAAACGGGCAAAAAGGGGGCTGGCCCAGTGGCACAAGCGGTTAAGCGTGCGTGCTCCACTGCGGTGGCCCAGGGTTCGCCAGTTCGGATCCCAGGCGCGCACCGACGCACTGGTTGGCAAGCCATGCTGTGGCGGCGTCCCATATAAAGTGGAGGAAGATGGGCACGGATGTTAGCCCAGGGCCAGTCTTCCTCAGCAAAAAAAAAAAAAAAAAAAAGAGGAGGATTGGCAGATGTTAGCACAGGGCTGATCTCACACACACACAAAAAAAATGGGCAAAAGATTTGAATATATGGGTGGGCCCGGTGGCTTAGCAGTTAACTGCGCACGCTCCGCTACTGGCGGCCCCGGTTCGGATCCCGGGCGTGCACCAACGCACCGCTTCTCCGGCCATGCTGAGGCCACGTCCCACATACAGCAACTAGAAGGATGTGCAACTATGACATACAACTATCTACTGGGGCTTTGGGGAAGAAAAAAAAAAAAGGAGAATTGGCAATAGATGTTAGCTCAGAGCCAGTCTTCCTCAGCAAAAAGAGGAGGATTAGCACGGATGTTAGCTCAGGGCTGATCTCCCTCACACACACATAAAAAAAGTTAAAAAAAAAAAAAAAGTTAAAAAAAAAAAAAGATTTGAATATAGATTTCTCCAAAGAAGAGATGTAAATGGCCAATGTGCAAGTAAAAGTATGCTTGGCATCATTAGTCATCAGGGAAATGAAAATCAAAACCACAATGAGACACCACTTCACACCCACTAGGATGGCTAGAATCAAAAAGACGACAATAATAAGTGTTGGTGAGGACGCAGAGAAATTGGAACCCTCATCCACTGCTGGTGGGAATGTAAAAAGGCACA
Organism: Ceratotherium simum simum; assembly: GCF_057802395.1. Lineage (NCBI taxonomy): Eukaryota > Metazoa > Chordata > Mammalia > Perissodactyla > Rhinocerotidae > Ceratotherium > Ceratotherium simum. The sequence continues at coordinate 10,067,922 of NC_141924.1, forward strand.
GCTGCTGTGGAAAACACTTTGGCAGTTCCTGAGAAAGTTAAATATAGACTTCTATAACCCAGCAATTCCACACCTATTCACCCAAGAGAAATGAAAGCGTGTGTCCACACAACAACTTATACGTGGATATTCATAGCAGCATTACTCATTATGGCCAAAAAAAGGGAAACAACCCAGATGTCCAACAACTGATGAAAGGACAAACAAAAATGTATGGAATAGCCATACAATGAAGTTTATTCAGCTGTAAAAAGGAACGAAGAACCAACAACATTATAACACAGATGAATCGTGAAAACATCATGCTAAGTGAAAGAAGCCAGTCACAAGAGGATGAATACTGTATGATTCTATTTAAATGAAATGTCCAGAAGAGGCAACTCCTTAGAGACGGAAAGTAGATTAGTGAATGCCAAGGGCTGGGGGAGAGGGAAATGCAGAGTCATTGTTATTGGGGTTTCTATCCGGACAGATGAAAAATGTTCTGGAATTGGATAGTGGTGACAGCTGCACAACAGTATGAAATACTAAAACCACTGAACTGTACACTTTAAAAACGGTGAATTCGGGGCCGACCCCGTGGCGTAACAGTTAAGTGCTCACGCTCCGCTGCTGGCAGCCTGGGTTCGGATCCCAGGCGTGCACTGATACACCGCTTGTCAAGCCATGCTGTGGTGGCGTCCCATATAAAGTAGAGGAAGATGGGCATGGATGTTAGCCCAGAGCCAGTCTTCCTTAGCAAAAAGAGGAGGATTGGCATCAGATGTTGGTTCAGGGCTGATCTTCCTCCATCAATCAATCAATCAATCAATCGAGGGCCGACCCCAGTGGCTTAGCAATTCAGTGCGCGCGCTCCGCTGCTGGCGGCCCGGGTTTGGATCCCGGGCGTGCACTGACGCACCGCTTCTCTGGCCACGCTGCTCTGGCCATGCTGAGGCCGCGTCCCACATACAGCAATTAGAAGGATGTGCAGCTATGACATACAACTATCTACTGGGGCTTTGGGGAAAAAATAAATAAAATTTTAAAAAAATCAATCAGTAAATAAAAATGGTGAACTTATAGCATGTGAATTATATCTCAAGTAAAAACATAAGAAAATGCCATCTTCTAGGGCGTCAGCACAGTGGCTCCCTCTAACTTTCTAGCTTCCTCTTTCTAACCTGCCCCTATTAGAACTAGAAAGAATCTATTATCACCCACTTGAGCTTCAACAGAAATGCAGTTTTTGGAGTAGTTTTCTTAGGCTTTTTCTGAATATTAAGCCTTTTACTTCTAACTGTGAAAAGCTTTGACTCTATGAAATAAACGTGAGGTAACACTAAGGAGACGTGGTTGAATATTTTAGGACAAGTTGTCTTCTCGTTTTTGAAATTATATTCATCGAGACCTAAAGAAAAACCTCCTTTTGCCATTTTTCTGGTGACAGGAGTTTGGAGGTGACAGTTGTTACTCTGGTTCACGGCAGCCCCAGTCTTCTCCATGCTATCTGCCACAGAACTCGGGTGTTGGGGATTCTGGGTAAGCAAGGAGGGTCAGGTGAGGGAGAAAGAAATCAAAAAGGAAAGTCAAGCAGCCGCCTCATGGGAGCCGTGAGGAAACACTGCCCTGTGGCCTCAACTCCAGCATCTGTTGGAAATGGGCATGGGAAAAATCCCAGTTCTCTTTAAAGATATATTTGCAAATTTAGGGGCAAAAGAGTCACCTTGTAGCTCCTAAGGGCAGCTCAGCTGGGTCACCAACCTCTACTCCTGCCCCCAGACAGCCTGACCATGCCACATTTGGGCTAAATGCCCCTCCTGGAGGCTGTGGTGCCCAACCAGGAGAGCCCCTCCCTCCTGCTTCCAGACAGAGCCAGATGGCAGAACCCGCATCCCTAACAGCTCAGCCGTCCTAGGCTCATCTGTTCTGCATGAGGATGATAATGAAAAGGTAACATCTTCCTTCAGTAAAACAGATATGTGGGGCCTGGTCTGAATCAGAATTTTGTGCTGGATGGAGCCTTATACATTTTTATGTTAAAGGGACTGAGCTAGAAGTTTTAAAAATTGTGTTGTCATTCAATCCTCACAACACATTTTGAAGCAGATATCTCTATTCCTTACAAACAAGAAAATAAGCCCAGAAAAGACCTAGACCCGCATACAGTTTTCCAAATAGACTCCACTAACTGTACGCTCCTACACCATGCTACACCCCCATCCCGCCTGGTGAAATGATGTCACAGGGCCACCAGCTAGACAGCACTGGGAAAAGAATCCAGTTCTCAGTTATGCCACCCACTGGCTTGGTGCCTGGGAGGGCATTTGCGCGATGGCACTAGCCCTAGGAGGGGGCAGCTTCAGCGCTCATCTCCTGCACCGCCTTCGCGCAGAGGCGGGACAGTACTGCAGTTACAGTGAAGACGCCTCCAGTCAGACAGAGGTGGATTCAAGTCCCAGCTCTGCTGCTCCCCACTTGTTCTAACCTTGGATGAATTCACTTCGCCTCTCTGAATCTCAGTTTTCTTATCCATAAAATGGAATAACAATACCTATGTCTTCCAGTGGTTATGAGGATTAAGTGAGAATGCAAATAAGGCCCTTAGCACACTGTCCGACATACAGCAAGCACTCAGGAAGCACCAGGCAACTAGTAGTAGTCCTCATAATTTCTAGAAAGCTATTGTTAATATCTGGGCCCTCTACATTGAGGTATATACTAAAAGCCATACGATATTGCTGATGTCCATCCATTACAACCTATAAAAATGACAATTTCATATGGTGCAACGTAACATATGCCAGTTAAGATCATGAGAAAGACTCCTCCTCATTGATGCCCTAGAGGTAGTGATCTGGTTGTTTCCTCCGGAAGGGCAGAGAAAGTGTGAAGGAAGCAGGTTTTGCTCGTAGTGGAGGAAATGAGCTGTCTCTGGCTGTGGAGGACTCAGGGGGCTGGGAAGATAATTCTCAGTAAGCAGATCCCCTTCCTGACCTTAGCCTACCTCCCACTCATTCATTCACTCAACAAACAGCTACTGAGCGCCTCCATAAGCCAGGCATGGTTCTAAGGGCTGAGATGCAACAGTGACAAACAAAAGTCCCAGCTGTTACATTACAGCAGAGAATCAGACAATGAACACAAAAATAGCTGTGTCAGATGGTTATTACTACAGTGCTCTGAGAATAATAAAGCAAGGTAAAGGAAGGTATAGAGAGTATTGGAATAAAGGGGCTACACAGATAAAGTGGTTAGGAAAAGCTCCTTGAGGATAAGGAGACATCTGAACAAAGACCCAAACAAAAGGAAATGAGGGATCAAGTCATGTGGCTATCGGAGGGAAAAGGGATCCAGACAGAAGGAACAGCAAGTGCAAAGCCTTTACGGCAGGAGCATAGTTGGCAGGCTGAAGCAGGAGCAAGGCGGCCAGGGGCTGGGGGTGAGGAGAGAAGAGTGGGAGGAAACATGTGAGAGATGCAGCAGGGGGTCATGGAGGGCCTGGCAGTGCCGGACAGACCTGGGATCTTATTCTCAGCGAGCGGAGACAATACAGGAGGGTTGTGAGCAAAGGTGGGCCCAAATCTGACTCAGGTTTTGAAAGCTCTCTCTGGCTGCTGTGCAGAGAAGACTGCAGGGCAGGAGGCGGCGGCAACGCGAGTAGCAGTGATGTTGGCTTTGCTACAGCGGGACCAGTGAGAATGGTCAGATTCTGGATCTATTTTAAAGAGTCTCTACAATAATATATATATGCCACGTCTCCCACTGACTGCCCTCAAGTCTCCTTGTTCCCCACAGGAGGCGGATGAGAAACTGCTAAGCTGGGCGGGCAGGTTTTTCCTGCCTCCAGTCGCTATGGAAACCTTCCTGAAAGCAGGATCTGGGAGCTGGCAGAAGCAGCTGAGGAGTTAGCCACGTCACCAGCTGCCCTGCTGCTGTCACAGGAGTATCGAGGCAGAAACTTCTGAAAAATAGGATTGATGCAAGCAACTTTGAGGTGCTCTAGAAGGAATTTTTAAAGATTAAATGTACACGCTTAAAGGGGTCAGTCTTTTTACTCCGCCTCCAGAGTACTTCTCTCTAGTTTGCCGATCCTACAATTTCCTAAAAGACAAACTGTATTCACGTGGCAAAGACTGTCAGATGTCACGGTAAACCTGTGTGTGTGAGTGTGTGTGGCCTCTTGATACAGATCAAGGAGATCTAGTCCTTCATGTACTCTTGACCTCCTATCCTGTCTCCTAGTTTTCTTTCTTTCTTTTTTTTTGTGAGGAAGACTAGCCCTGAGCTAACATCCAATGCCAATCCTCCTCTTTTTGCTGAGGAAGACTGGCCCTGGGCTAACATCCGTGCCCATCTTCCTCTACTTTATATGGGACACCACCACAGCATGGCTTGACAAGCGGTACATTGGTCCACATCCGGGATCCAGACCTGCGAGCCCCAGGCCACTGAAGCAGAGCGTGTGCACTTAACCGCTACTCCACCGGGCTGGCCCCTCTCCTAGTTTTCTTGACAATACAGCAGAGTTGCCATGACCGCAGAGGTGGTCACACATTTGCCAGGGAACATGAAAGCTGTAAGCGGCAAAAGCAACCCCTTAATACAAGAGGCCTCTGAGATCCTGAAGACTATTTTTCTCCACAAGGAAATGACAGGACACTGAAGTCTATCGATAACTAACTGGGAGAGAGAAGTGCAAAGCCAGGAAAGTCCCAGAAAGGCTGGAGTAAGATGATAATGAGGCCACTATAGATGCTAAAAAAAGAAAATCAGACAATGAATGCTCAATGGGATATGAACATTTTATTGGAAAATATATGAGTATTTCTTTCAAGGTAGAGTTCAAAAATATTGAGATTCTTCCTGGTGTTTCTCCTTGGTTTCTCTTCCTCAGCATACCTCTAAAATGTGTGTGGGCTGCACCCTCTGCCCTTGCTCTTCTCACTTGGAGCTATTTCTGGGCAATCTCATGCCCTGCCAGAGCTTCCAAAACCACCTGTTGACTCCTTCCTCTGGTGACACCTTTCTGCCAAGCTCCAGACTCCTATTTCCAGCTGCTTGCTACTGCCAACATTATGTTTCTCAAATTCAAGTCTGATCCCTGCATCTCCTGCTTCACTCTGTCAGTGGCTTGCAATCATCCCCAGAACATGGGCCACCTTCTCTAACAGTATGAAGTTCTACATGACCTGGTTCTGCTCCTCTGCCACCATCCCTACTCTACCCTACACTACAGTCATGCTGGCTTACTTCTACCAGCTGCCCAAACGCCACCATCCTTTTGTCTCTAATGGTCTTCTCCTTATCTGCCAGACAGACTCCTATTCATACTTTAAGACTCAACTCAAACAACACCTTGCTACAGAAAGCAGCCTTCTGTGGTAGCCAGCCTCCAAGACCGCCCCAAATGATTCTACCTCCTGGTGTTCACACCCTTGTGTAGGCCCTCTCCACATGGAACCACAGCTAACCTCTGTGACCAACAGACTATGGTAGCAGTGACGGTGTGTAACCTCCAAGGATACACCATAAATGGCATTGCAGCTTCCACCTTGGTCTCTTGTATCACTCGCTCTGGGGGAAGTCAGCTGCCATGTCATGAGGACACCCAAGGAGCACCATGGAGAGGCACCAACTTGCCAGCCACATGAGTGAGCTACCTTGGAAGCAGATCCCAAACCTTCAGATGACTGCGGCCCCAGCCAACATCTGACTGCAATGTCATGAGAAACCCTCTTCTCTCATGAGCCAGAATCTCCCAACTGAGATGCTCCTGAATTCCTGACCCTGGAGAGAGAATAAATGATTATCGTTGTTTTAAGCCACTAAGTTTGGGGTGATTTGTTACACATCAATAGATAACTAATACACCTTCATTGCTCTTCTCTGCCTTTAGTTGAGGTTCTCTCTCTATGTGCCAATAAAGCCCTGTGAATAAGTCCATCACAGCACTTACCACCATAGCATTTTTATCCCTTTTTCTTTTTTGGCCAACTGACCCCACTAGACTAAACTACATCTTGTTTCTCGCTGCATCCTTGGCACTTAGAAGTCTCTCTAACATTTGTTAAATAAATTAGACGAATGAATTAATAGCAAATGAGAGGGCCGGCCCCGTGGCTTAGCGGTTAAGTGCGTGTGCTCCGCTGCTGGCGGCCCGGGTTCAGATCCCGGGTGCGCACCGACGCACCGCTTCTCCGGCCACGCTGAGGCCGCGTCCCACATACAGCAACTATAAGGATGTGCAGCTATGACATACAACTATCTACTGGGGCTTTGGGGGGAAAAATAAATAAATAAATAAAATCTTTAAAAAAAAAAATAGCAAATGAGAATAAAAGTCATATTTCATACCATGGTAATAACTAACTACATTTTATTTACTCCATATTTACTCTCCCCTCTTCTGGGTGTCTGGAAAACAGCAATCTTCCCACACTTTTTGAAACTGCATCCTTTTCTCACTCTTCCCAACAGCACGGTTCTGGGAAGCTGTTTATACTGATATGACTTCATCGTGCTGAGCCTAGCTGATTGGTTCTGGGCGAGCACAAACCTGAGTGCGGCCAATCGTAAGACTCAATAGCCATTGCCAAATGTGATCAGACCAGCCATGAGCCCTTGACCCCAACTGGCCTAATGAACCCCTCTCGGTGGCTTTGAATTTGAGACTTAGAGAGCCAAGCAAGTCTGTCCCTTTGGTGATGGAAGCACACACTTATAAATACACACACGCATGTATGTATGTTAGTATAATTATATGTATGTACATATATATTAAGCCATTTTTTTAAATAAGATACTCAATGCTTGGGCTGGCCCCGTGGCTTAGCGGTTAAGTGCACGCGCTTCGCTACTGGCGGCCCGGGTTCGGATCCGGGGCGCACACCAATGCACTGCTACTCTGGCCATGCTGAGACCGCGTCCCACATACAGCAACTAGAAGGACGTGCAGCTATGACATACAGCTATCCACTGGGGCTTTGGGGGAAAAATAAATAAATAAATAAAATTATTAAAAAAAAAAAAAAGATACTCAATGCTGGTACAAACTAGTTTTGTGATTTAAAAAAACCAGTTCACTCATGAATTGCTGTAAATTGGAGAGATTTGAGCAGGGGCATGACATGGTTTGACTTAGGTTTTTAAAGAAATCACATTGGCTGCTGTGTGAAGAATGAACTACAGAGGAATTAAGAGCTATTACAGTTGTCTAGGTAAGACACGGTGTCTTGGACTAAAGTAGTTGAGATGGTTACAAGTAAGTGGATTCTGGATATAATTTGGAGGTGCAGAGGTAGATAATGGAAAGAAAGAATCAATGATGTCTCCTAGGGTTTTGATCTGAGCAACTGTGCAGGTCCCATTAACCAAGGTGAGGGAAGGGTGGACGGAGAGCAGGTTTCAGGGTTAGGAATCAAGAGATCTGCTTTGGCCATGTTAAGTTGGGATGCTTATCAGACCTCTAAGTGGAGACGTCAAGTAAGCAACCGTGTGTTCGAGTATGGAGTTCACAGAAGCCCAGTTCACAGAACTGGAGATGTGAACTTGGGGATCATCAGGACTAGATGTCATGGCCGAGGAGAGAACGTAGAAGAGGGGGCCTAGGACCAAATCCTGGAACATTCCAACATTCAGAGGTTAGGCAGAAAAAGAAACAGGAAACAAAATTTGAGGAGTGGCCAGCGAAGGAGAAGGAAGACTAACAGTACGTGGTGCTGCAGAAACCACGAGAAAAAAGTGTTTCCAGAGGGACGGAGTGATCATAAGTGTCACATGCTACCGAGAGGTCAAGTAGTATGAGGACAGAGAATTGTTCACTGGCTTGGCAAGCTGGTGGTTGTTGATAATCTTGACAAGAGCTTGAAGTTTTAATGGTGAGGGTGAAAGTTCAATTGGAGTGGGTTGAAGAGGGAACAGAAGAAAAGCGGAGTCATCAGCATCAAGATAGCACATGATTTCAACAATGTAAAACACAATACATGTTGAAGGTAACATAAAAATGCATATTGGCTGGGTTAGGTGGTAGGAGTATGGGATTTATTGGTCTTGATTTTTAATGTTCTCTTTTTTAGAAGAGGTATTGTGTTCAAAAATAATTACATCACATAGAAACTTGTACACAAATGCTCACAGCAGCATTATTTATAACAGCCCCCAAGTGGAAACAATCCAAATGTCCATCAACAGATGCACAGATAAATAAAATGTGTATATCCATGCAATGGAATATCATTCAGCCATAAAAAGGAATGAAGTACTGATACATGCTACAACATGGATGAGCCTTGAAAACACGCTCAGTGAAAGAGGCCAGTCACGAAAGACCACATACTGTATGATTCCATTTATATGAAATGCCAAGAATAGGCAAATCCACAGAGACAGGAAGTAGCTTAGAGGTTGCCAGAGGCTGGAGGGAGGAAGAAATAGGGAATGACTGCTAATGGATATGGGGTTTCTTTTTGGGGTGATGAAAATATTCTGGAGTTAGGTAGTGGTGATGGTTGCACAACACAGTGAATATACTGAAAACCTCTGACTTGTATACTTTAAAAGGGTGACTTTTATGGTGCGTGATTTATATATCAAAAAAAATTACAGCTTAAGGATAGAACATCGAGGAATATGAATGTGTCCTCCTTGAGCTTTTTCCGAGGTCCACAAATGCAGCAGAGATGTGGCTTCTCTAAATCTCGCCTTCCTCTTCCTCTCACAGAGCTACTACTTATCACCTCAAAAAGCCATCTCGGCAGGGATTTAATGTTTAGACAAAACCAAGGAAAGCAAAAGGGAAAAGAAAAGGTGCAAACTATTAGAAACAGCTTATCTATAACTGTGAAAAGGATCCCTTTCTCTCATTTGTAACTAACACTGCTCAGCATGAATTTGACATCTTAGCAACCTGTGAAGTCAAGAACTCCCTAAGCTGCTAAAAGGTAAAGTCTGTCATTTTTCAAGTTACTGTAATAAGTTTCCCCCTAATAGTCTAGTAATCACTGGAAAAACAACTGACAACTCTGTTTTCAAGCCTCTGTGTTTGTTTGTTTGTTCTAAGGCTAAATAAAATCCCCAGGCATCTGGCTTCACGTGGGGTGCGGTTGCTTTCTCTCACACTGAAGTGCAGTACTTTACCCAAAGCAAAAGCCACTGAAAGCAGTTTAAAAGAAAAGAGAGGCTTACAAACCAGGAAACCAGAAAAGTACAGCAATTTGCAAGATAGGCTCTAAGAAAAAAAAATGCCATTTCCCAATCTACTTTTACAGAAATGCCTCCCTGTCCCCTGAGTTTTCTCCACAGCCCGGGCACTTGGTCCCCAGCCACCACCTGAGCTGGGGTCAAGTGGCTGTCAGAGCCCGAGGCTCAGGAGTGCTTCTTCCCAGCACTTCCAGGCACTTTGCACAGGACTGTTCTATTCCACTGAGAACATAGTAAGATGCAAACACAAATGGTAAACTTAAATTGTAGCAGGATAAATCTAAGCTACAAGTCAGATGAAAATCTCCGGAGTATAAGTATAGTCACTGTTTTTATCATGGGAAGAGAAGTTCTAGACTCTCCTCTGAGTTTTGTAATTATACTAACACAACAACATTAATGGAAATCATAATTTTAAAAAATTCTGCCACAAGTTTGCCACCCCAATAAATCACATTTTCCTCTCTTCTATACTCTTTTGGTTTTTCTCTACTTGTATACACAGTTCCTACCTATTAGATTTTTAAATATTTTTTCTCTACTTAACACTAGATTATCAGCATTTTCGCCAGTAACTATGCAGTCTTTATAGCCATATGTTCTATCATGTACTAATCTAGTCATCTGTTGATACGACATTTAAGCACCGAACAGCAATATCTGCAATAAAAACAATGCTGTGAAGAACTCTCCCTTTGACGATTTTTTAAATGAAATTAACAAATCTGTCTCGCTTGGGAGAGAATTTGGATTAAAAAAAAAATCTGCTTTTTCTACTTTATAGTGTCAGCTTTGTAAATAGAAATCAAAGTATGAGATTAGGTTAATAAGAAATTATTGGTATTAGAGTTTAATATAATGCTACTTGAAGCAAGGTAATTAACCTAATGACCCCTAAACTTAAAATTTTATAATATTATAATTATAGCACAGTGAAGAATTACTATTTTAATTGTTGCCTCCAGAATGCTTCCCCGAGAAGGGGTTTATCTTTGGGAAAACACCTTGATAAACTCCTTAAAGGTGGAAGGTAAACCTTGAAGGCAGAGACTAGAAGAAAGAAGAGATCTGTCAACTGCCTAGAAAAAGAAATTAGTAAAAATTTGGAGGTAGAGGAGAAGAGACAACAGAGGTGGCCTGGACTATAGAGGGAAGAGGAAGAGAAGTCCAAAGACCAGGTGAGGAGCTGCATCCTGCAGAACCGAGTGACCTGGGAGACATTAACACTGTGCGTCTGGGGCCGGCCCCGTGGCTTGGCGGTTGAGTGTGCGCGCTCCGCTGCTGGCGGCCCGGGTTTGGATCCTGGGCTCATGCCGACGCACCGCTTCTCCGGCCATGCTGGGGCCGCGTCCCGCGTACAGCAACTGGAAGGATGTGCAGCTATGACATACGACTATCTGCTGGGGCTTTGGGGGAAATAATAAATAAATAAACAAAATTATGAAAAAACAAAACAAAACACTGTGTGTCTGGGGGTGGGGACCACATGCTTCTTCAGAAAAGGACAATTTAAAACCCAATTTAAGGGGCCAGCCCCGTGGCCTAGTGGTTAAGTTAGTGTGCTCCGCCTGGATTCAGTTCCTGGGCACAGACCTACACCACTCGTCTGCGGCCATGCTGTGGCAGCAACCCACACCCAAAATAGAAGAAGACTGGCACAGATGTTAGCTCAGGGTGAATCTTCCTCAGCAAACAAACAAAATAAAACCTAATTTAAGATATTGTGTTGTTGCAAGGTAAAATCCCTTTGCCATCCCATATCTTCAGTAAAGCCTGCCCTACTCATAAGAGCCTTGAGAGTGGTTTGAGGGAAGATCAAAGAAAATGGATAATAATTACTACTTTACAGGGTTGTTATGAGGCTTAAATGAGTTACATTTGAGAAATCTGGGTGAGGGGGTCGGAATTCTCACATAATGTAGGATACAGGGCTTGCATCCATTTTCTTAAAATTTCAAGATAAGTGATTTCAGCTGATCATGTAATGCTGAAGTTTTATTAACTTGTCTCACTTCTTTATACAGGTACATAAAATGACAACTTTTTAGAAATACAGGCTACACTTCAGCAATCATGGAGTCTACGGCTCTCTCACTTTACAATGATGTTCCCTCTCCCTTAAATGATCTCGATCAGTGGTTCTCAAACTGCAGAGTGTATCAGAATCAACTGGAGGGCTTCTTAAAACCGACACAGCTGAGGCCCACCCTGACAATTTCTAATCTACAGGTCTCAGAGCCTAAGAATGTGCCTTTCTTACAAGGTGCCAGGTGATGCTGATGCTGTGGCTCCAGGGAACACATGCTGAGAACCACTGAGCTGAATTCCCCTTTGACCATTCTTCTTTCAAACTCTAACTCAGATGTGACCTTCTCTGATGCCTTCCCTTCCAACTTCCATGCCCCCACCTCCCTTCTCTGATAGAATTAATCATTGAACGTGCTCCTTATTTCACACTATACTGTAACTTATTCATGTACATATCTGCCCTATATCCAGCACCTAGCCCAGTGCCTGACCTGTGGCAGGTGTTGACAGAGGAGGGGATACCAAACTCCTGGAAGATGCCCATGTACAACAAGCTCCTTTTTAAGTTCCTGTGCTTAACTCCTGCTTGTAATGCCCTCCACTTTACCTGACTGCTCATTCTTCAAGGCTCAGCTCAGGCATTTCCTCCTCCAGGAAAGCTTCTCTGACACTCCCCCTGCCTCTGGTTTGTGTCAGGTGCCCCTATTCCTCTGTCTATCTACTACATATTTCTCATAATAATAGCTAACAAGCAGAGCTCATTAAAACCTTTACACACCCTTTGGTCCAGCAATTCCCACTTTTGGAAATTTATCCTACACTTCAGCAAAACGACTCATATACAAGGACACTCCCTACAGTACTGTTTGTGATGGCAAAATATTAGAAAACCTAAATATCCATCGGTAGGGGACTGGTTAAATAAATTACAGTCCACCTATATAATGCAATAGTGTGCAGCTGTCAAAAGAGAATGGGTCAGCTATATATGCATTGATAGGGAATGATCTCCAAGATGTATTGCCAAGTGATAAAAGCAAGGAGCAAAACAGTAAGAAGAATGGTAAATATTTGTGCAAAAAAGGGGGGAAATTTTCACACAAAATTTAGAAGGCTATCTGTGAGAGGAACCGGGTGGCAGAGAGATTTTTTACTCTTTAGTACCATTTTATTTTATTTTTGTGTTTTTTTTTTTTAATTTATTTTTTCCCCCAAAGCCCCAGTAGATAGTTGTATGTCATAGTTGCACATCCTTCTAGTTGCTGTATGTGGGACGCGGCCTCAGCATGGCGGGAGAAGCAGTGCGTCGGTGCGCGCCCGGGATCCGAACCCGGGCCGCCAGCAGCGGAGCTCGCGCACTTAACCGCTAAGCCACGGCGCCGGCCCTTATTTTTGTTTTTGTGAGGAAGATCAGCCCTGAGCTAACATCCATGCCAATCTTTTTTTTTTTTTTTTTTTTTGCTGAACAAGACTGGCCCTTAGCTAACATCCATGCCTTTCTTCCTCCACTTTATGTGGGACGCCGCCACAGCATGGCCTGACAAGTAGTGCGTCAGTGGGTGCCCGGGATCTGAACCTGGGCCGCCAACAGCAGAGTGTGCGCACTTAACTGCTATGCCACGGGGCCAGCCCCTTTTATTTTTAATTTTTTTTTTTGTGAGGCAGATCAGCCCTGAGCTAACATCCACACCAATCCTCCTCTTTTTTGCTGAGGAAGACTGGCCCTGGGCTAACATCTGTGCCCATCTTCCTCCACTTTACATGGCACGCCGCCACAGCATGGCCTGACAAGCGGTGCATCAGTGCGCGCCGGGGATCCGAACCCGGGCTGCCAGCAGCAGAGTGCACGCACTTAACCGCTATGCCGCTGGGCCAGCCCCCTCTTTAGTACCATTTTAATTTTGAACTATTTAATGTATTACTTATTCAAACAAAGTTAAACATGAAAAAAATTTTAAAGACCTTTAGATAGCCATAGAATAAAAAGACTAACGTGCCCCCCCCATTTAGTTCAACCTAAAAAAACAATGAGTACAAGGATGTTCAACAACATTTGGATTTTTTTCAAGATGACTTTTGCCATGTTTCTATGAAATGTCAATGTCAAGTTCCATTTTCTCTCTTTATTTTGTGTCTCTGCTTTATTCGTGTCCTCAGCACATGCCTGGTCTACTAACCGGTCAATCCAGCATAGCTGCTATTCAATAGATCCAATGAAGACATTTGAGTTCTCACCACACCCGACCCCTTAGTAGCATCTTCCGCTGTAACCACTTCTCCTGAGGCACTCTCTTCCCAGGCTGTGCAAGTGTCCTGACCCTTTGGTCTTCCTCCTGCCTTCTGAGGCTGCTCCTTCTGAGTCTCCTTAAGTTCCTACTCCTCTGCTGGTTCTTAATGTGCCTTAATGTTCCGTCCTAGACCCTCCTCTAGTTCTCTGTACTCTCATGGCTTCAATGAACATCTGCAGGCAGAGGTCGCCAATTTCTATTTTCAGGACACATTTCTCTCTGAACCGCAGGCCAGCACATCCAGCTGCCTGTTGGGCTGCTCCTCCACATTCTTCAAATTGACCACTCTCCAAAAGTAAGTTGTCATCTTCCCTCATGAACGCTGCCCTGCTCCCGTGGTCCCTATCTCAGGAAACTGGCATTACAACCTACTCACCCACTTTCTCCAGCCAGAACTGGGCCTCATAGTTAATCGATTCTCCTTCATCTTCCCACCTCCACCCCTCAACTCGTAGGCCTTTCCTAATGTTTTTTGAAACTTCCTTTTTCTCTTCAATCTGCTGCTTCTTTCCAGTAGGGGCTGTCATCATTTCTCACCATCATAGTTATTACAAGTCTCAACTGACATCTCTGCCTCCAGTCTTGCCCCCTGCCCCCCATACCCCATCTACTCTCTACCCTGTAGCCAGAGAAATCCTTTTAAAATGCAACTGATGGGCCGGCCCCGTGGCTTAGCGGTTAAATGCGCGCGCTCCGCTGCTGGCGGCCCGGGTTCAGATCCCGGGTGCGCGCCAACGAACCACTTCTCCGGCCATGCTGAGGCCACGTCCCACATACAGCAACTAGAAGGATGTGCAACTATGACATACAACTATCTACTGGGGCTTTGGGGGAAAAATAAGTAAATAAATAAAATTATAAAATGCAACTGATCATTTCCTTCTCTTTAAAACCTTTTCTCTTCACTCTGACTTTAGTAAAAAGTCCAGATTTGTTAACTTGGCTTCTAAGACCCTGCATGACCTAGTAGTGCCTGCTAACCATTCCAGCCTCCTCTCTCAACATCCACCTCTCACTAGCCCTCAACACACACTGTATGCTCCAGCCATAGCATACTTCAGATCTTGGAACCCTGCTTTCTCTCAGTACATCTTGCTAAATGAAGCAACTACTCAGCAGTATGTAAAGAAAGTCTCCAAACTTGGGCCCCACCAAACACCATGGTAAGGCAGCTAGTGGAGCTAATCTTCTAGAACTGGCTCCCTTCTCCAGTCATCCAGTCATTCTTGTTGAAAACATGTTTATTATTCACATCACTCTTTATTTCCCTTAGTGTCAAAGACATCTGAAGTGAAGACCTACCATATCATCCAAATTTCTCAACTATATCAAGCCAATTTCTCCTCCAAAACTGGCATCAGCAGAAGAGCAAAAAGACTCCAGTAATCAACTGGACCTTGAGCTCCACTCCGCTCCCACAGGCTTACAGCTGGGACTGCCTCCCTTCCTGAGTCAATATTTTTTTTGTGACCAGAGATAGAGAGTGTTCCTTTAGGCAAGAGTTAGCTGTGATTGTGCAAGGCAGAGCACAGACTGTGGAAACACAGACCAAGGAAACAGGAACCTCACCCCAGAATTCCACAAGCCCAGGTAAGGCTCTCCCTTTCCTGCATAGCAGCAGCAGTTAAATGAAGCTCTCCTGTGCAGATTTCTGAACGATGCTCATGCACTCTAGGTCTGTAAAATAATTAATCATCCACACTAATCTGGTCACTTCCCGGAGTCCTTCCCAGGATCATTCCCCTAAGATTTACAGCCTGGCAGTACCCGGGGGATGATAAGGAAAGCAAAAGCAAGGTACTGTGCATGGAACTTCTGTCATTCCCACCACCAGGGGTGGGGGCGACAAGCCTTAGAAGTAAAAGTGAAACAAATAACGGTTACCTAACTGCAAGTCAACATTCAGGTAGCTCTGAAAAATAGCAGATGACAGTTTTTCAGGAAAATAAAGCTCCTTGAGGGCTGACTGGCAAAAAAGGTCACTGAGAATTTATATTTAAAGTTTATACAGTCACCTTTTGTATTCATGGGGATTGGGTCCAAGACACCCATGGATAACAAAACCCGTGGAAGCTCAAGTCCCCTATAAAAAATGGTCTGGTGTTTGCATATAAGCTACACACATCCTCCTGTATACTTTATAATCTAGATTTAAATCTAGATTTATAATACCTAATACAATGTAAATAGCTGTTATACTGTATTGTTTAGGGAATAATGACAAGAAAAAAAAGTCTGTACATGTTCAGTACACACAACCATTGCAGGCCTTTTGATCCATGGTTGGGTGAATCTGCGGGTGCGGAACCCACAGATACGGAACCCGCAGACACAGAGGGCCAGCCAACTGTATTAACACAGGAGCTTATGGCACTTAAAAGGAGATCATAAATATGTATAGTTAACAAGGTCCCTTTTCCTAACGTAATTAAATGATAGTGGTCAACAAACTATCTTATCTTTAAGTCATTTATTTGGCCATACCATCTATATAATTACCAGGAATTTTTCATTTGCAGATATGAAAATACTTATGTAATAACCCTAAAGTATGGTAATCCAATCCTACTTACTTTGTGGCAGTGTGGATGGAGGTATTAGATGGGAGTACCAATGAAAGAAGGAAAAATAATATTTATTGAGCATTAACCATACTGCTAAGAAACCTGAGAAAACCAGGGCTTAGAAAGGTTAAGCATCTTGCCCATATCACACACTCAGTGAGTCAGGACTGACTCCCAAGCTGTCCCTCTCTACCACACTGACTAGGACAACTGCAGTTGTCAATTCTGCAGTACAATTTCCAGGGAAGACTATGAAGCTACTTGCACATGTGCGACAGAACAAGACCTTGACTTGGGGTATGGGGCCCAGTGGGAGCCAGCCATGGTTAAAACATAACACAAGCAATTGTATTAAGAAACATCAATTTTTGTGAAAATTCCAAATTAAACAGATAAATTAGGAGAGAATTCCCAAATTACAACAGCAATGAATTTCTCTAACAGACCTGCACCTATATTTAGAGACCATTAGCTTTTTCTAGGTGCAGGACAAAGGCACTTAGAACAGAGAGTCATGAATGACAGAAGGATCCTTTGAGTTCACCTCCCTCTCAGTTTTTTTTGGAAAAAGAAACTGAGGTCGGAGCTGGCCCCGTGGCGTAGCAGTTAAGTGCGCGCGCTCCGCTGCTGGCGGCCCAGGTTCGGATCCCAGGTGTGCACTGAGGCACTGCTCGTCAGGCCATGCTGTGGCGGCGTCCCATATAAAGTGGAGGAAGATGGGCACAGATGTTAGCCCACGGCCAGTCTTCCTCAGCAAAAAAGAAGAGGATTGGCATGGATGTTAGCTCAGAGCTGATCTTCCTCACAAAAAAAAAAAAAAAAGAAACTGAGGTCAAAGAGGTCAAAAGACTGATTTAAAGCCATATAGAGAGTAGGTCACACAGCCAGACCAGAAGCTAAGTCTCCTATTTCCACTATTCCAACCTAAAATTGAATCAAAACCTTGGGAAAGACATGGGAACAGGCAAATTGAATACACTCAGACCAGCATCATTAGCAACAGAAATCCCAGGAAAGATGTCACGGGAGGTTCTCCTCCCACTGTAAATCTTAGCGTTAGGCAGACCATACATTTTTTTTTTTTTTTTTTTTTTTTGGTGGGCCTGCCTTCCATCAGATAATCTACAATTTTGGGGGTAGCTCTTCCTATCTAACAATACCACTGAGTTAAACAATCAGGTCCATACACTGAACTCCTACATAGCAGGAATTACACTACCATTCTCAACTAACACTGCCTTGTCCAGCCCCATGTCAGTTCTCATTGCTCTCTCTGCCCATGTTCAAATGGCCTGGACAAAGTCAAGAAACATTCTACTTATCTTCACTGTTGCTCAGCAACTTTCATTCATCTCTAACTGACTTTATGTCATGTTTCCTAAAGTGCTACTTTTCAAGCCTTTCCCACATTTCTTCGGATCCCCAACTGCTCTCAGCTGTCACTCACTCCCAGCTGATGACCTGGTTTCCAGCCTTAATGAAGTTGAGGCCATTCAGCTCAAGCTTCCTCAACTTCCTCCTTCTCCACATCAAAACTGCTCAGTCTTTTTACCTTCTCTTTCTACTCTCCCTCTTAGAAGAAGCAGCAGCCCTCCTCTCTTCCCAGGTTAACTCCTCCACCTACCATAACCTTTCAATTCATTTCCCTGAGAGCATCTTCAGTCTTCTCCTCTCCACTGGCTTCATGTCCGGTGCGTATACTCAGATCTCCTGTGTCCTTAATTAAAACAAACCATAACAAAGCAACTACTCCTGGACCCATTCAAGCCTCCTACCTTTCCGTTTTTTCCTCTGCGTCATTGCCATATTTTTCAAAAGCAGAGTAGAATTCTGCACCCATGCCTCATCAATCAACTCACTCCTTAAGCTTTTTTGACCTCGCTTCTCCTCTCACCACCTAAACTTTCTAAGGTCTCCAGCGGTTTCTTGTCACCATATGGAATCCTCTTCCTTCAGCTCATTTCCTTAAACTGCCTGCACCATTTGACTCTGCTGACTTACCTGGCTTTCTTGAAACTGCTCTCCTATGACTCTGAGGGCAATGACCATATTAGTTTTTCTTCTCTGCTGTGTCTTCGCTGACTCCTCTTCTTCCTCCAGACTCCGCAAAAAAGACAATCCCCAAATCAATCTTCTCTTTTTTATTTTATTTTTTTTTTGTGAGGAAGATTAGCCCTGAGCTAACACCCATTGCCATTCTTCCTCTTTTTGCAGAGGAAGATTGGCCCTGGGCTAACATCCGTGCCCATCTTCCTCTACTTGATATGGGACGCCACCACAGCATGGCTTGACAAGCAGTGCGTCGGTCCGTGCCCGGGATCCAAACCCTGGGCCGCCAAAGCAGAGCGTGCAAACCTAACCACTAGGCCACTAGGCTGGCCCCTAATCTTCTCTTTTTTAATCCACTCCTAATGGATTCCTATTGGGGAATCCATTCCTGTTCCTAATGTGGATTTAGCTATCACTGCTATACGGATAAGCTACAAATCTTATCTCTAGCCATGACAACACTCCTGATATTTCCAACTTCCCATTGGATAGCTTCAGTTGACTTATCACCTAACACATCAAAATCTGTATTTTTTAAATGAATGTATTCTTATTCCATCCCAGATGATTCTTTTTGATTTTCCTCTTTCTTCTTCCAAGTCAGCTCTTATTTTCCCTTCACTTACCCTATGCTTCAGCCACCTGGACCGCTCACTGCTATCTCAACATGCTTCTGTCACTTCATATTGTTTCCTCTGCTTAGAAGCCCACTTCCCATTTCTGAATGTCCAGGTTCTATCCATCTTTCAGGGCTCAGCTCAAATGCCACTTCTGTGAAGCCTTCCCTAATCCTTTTTCTCAACAATGCCACACTTACATTTATCTCATTTAACTAGTTGTGTGTGCCTTATCTCTCCTAGTAGACTGGAAGCTCCTTAAAGGTTGAATCCTATTCAGCATTTAATACTTACTAAGGATTCAATAAATGTCTGTTGAGTGACTAAGTCAATAACCTGTTTCATGAGGTACCTACATGAATACACTTTCCTTAGTATTTTCAGATTTGGTGAAGGAATCTACCTTCACCTTATTTATACATGGTACAGTGGGAGCAAGAAGGCCTGGGTTTGACAACTTGTCTGCCACTTAGCTGTGTGGCCTTTGGGCAAAATATTTCATCTCTCAACAGTCTCAGTTTCCCTATCAGTAAAATTAGGGTATTGTACCTGCAGATTAAAGTACTGAAAAAGTACTTAAAACCCCTATCATAGTTTATACAAACTTGGAGTAGAGACTGTATTTTCCAAAGATGGGCCACAACAATATAACCTATCCCACATGCTCTTCTTAAAATCTGACACTGACACTCCCTCCATTGAGGGTGGGGTCTATGTTCCCTACTTTTGTACCCAGGTAAAGCTCTGTGACTGCCTCAACCAAGAGAATATGGTGGAAGTGACCATGTGGCTTCCAAGGTCATGTCATAAAATGCCATGCACTTTTACATTGCTTTCTTGTGACATTAGCTCTTGGAACACACCTACTACGCTGTGACGTAGGTAAGGTCACATGCACAGGCCACATGTGAGTGTTCAGCCAACAGTCTCAGCCAAGCTCTGGCTGACAGGCATTACTGACCCCAAGCCATGTGAGTGAGGAAACTTTCCAGATGACTCCAGCCCCATCTAATTGCAACTGCTTGCAATACCCTGAGCAAAAACTGCCTGGTGTAGTCCAATCAACTCCTGTGTGAGAGAATAATAAAATGATTACTGTTGTTTGTTTTGTTTTGTTTTTTTGTGAAGGAGATCAGCCCTGAGCTAACACCTGTGCTAATCCTCCTCTTTTCGCTGAGGAAGACCAGCTCTGAGCTAACATCTATTGCCAATCCTCCTCCTTTTTTTCTTCCCCAAAGCCCCAGTAGATAGTTGTATGTCATAGTTGCACATCCTTCTAGTTGCTGTATGTGGGACGCGGCCTCAGCATGGCCGGAGAAGCGGTGCGACGGTGCGCACTGGGATCCAAACCCGGGCCGCCAGTAGCGGAGCGCCCGCACTTAACCGCTAAGCCACGGGGCCGGCCTGCTGTTGCTGTTTTAAGCCACTAAATTCTGGAGTGATTGTTACGCAGCTATAGATAAAGAATTGGTGCTCAGTATGTTATAGCTATTATTAATATAATGCCATTTTAAATTTCAGTCAGTCTGCTCTTATCCTTTACTTTTTCAGACTGACAAGTCCTAATCTTTTACTCTGACCTCACATGGCACTGTTTCATTTAACATAAATGAATGTTTACTCTGGGTCGGACCCCATTTTAGACCCTGCAAGACAACAGTGAACAAATCCAAACCGCAGCCTTGTGGAGCTTTTATTCTAGCCACGTAAGGAGACAACCAAACGATTCAATAATATAAAATAACAGCAATTATTAACATAATTTAATAAATTGCACAGTAATTTATACATCAAGTCAGGTAATGATAAGTGTTACCTCTCGTGCTTATTATTTTGTCCTTTTCTAGAAATGAGAGGAATCAATATTCTACCAGAAAAATACAAAGTATTCAGAGCCATCTCAATTTAAAATAAAGGATGGGATAATATTTTCTGTCGTTTCCAAAACATTTCTGAACAATGCCTTACACATTGTTCTTTTTGACCATGATAGTCAAATGGAAAAATCTATAAACTCCCAGGTCCCTTCATTAGGTCATAATCATTCATTTTATCAAACTAATTTGGATTTTTTGTTGCTTCAGTGAGCTTCCAGATTTACCTGTTAAATTTAGAATAATAAATTAATGTAATATTTTAATTTGTATCTTTCCAGATCCCAAATACAATATCTATGTTGTTAAAATACTTATGCTTTTTTCTGATGATTTATATAGATTAGTAAAATTTTCCTGTAACTTTTCCCCAAGCACTTGGTTCTTCTCAATATGAATGAATATAATGTTAAAACACTGCTTATATTATGTGAATCAATGTGGAAAGAAAAATAAAATTTACAAAAATAAAAGTTACAGCAACTTTTAAAGAATATACATACTTCATAAAATTAAACACATATGTATTCTGCAATGTACATCTATAAAAAAATGAACTTTAACTCACTTCCAAAGTTTATTATCCTGCCTCTCTATTTGCCTGTTTTTCTATCTATTCTTGAATTTCAAAGCAAAAATAAACCTAAACACACACACACAAAAACCACTCACACAAATCCAGTAATATTTTTTCTGGTTATAAAAGCTGTAGACGGGCCGGCTCCGTGGCGTAGCGGTTAAGTGCACGTGCTCCGCTGCTGGCGGCCCAGGTTCGGATCCCGGGCACATACCAACACACCGCTTGTCAAGCCATGCTGTGGCGGCGTCCCATATAAAGTGGAGGAAGATAGGCACGGATGTTAGCCCAGGGCCAGTCTTCCTCAGCAAAAAGAGGAGAATTGGCAGATGTTAGCTCAGGGCTGATCTTCCTCACAAAAAAAAAAAAAAAAAAAGCTGTAGATATTCATTGTGGAAAAGCCGGAAAATTTACAACTAATAAATGAATAAAGAAATGAATGCCCAAATGTTCACTGATTATTTCCGGGTAGTGGGGATAAGTGTGATTACTTAATCACACATACACACATACACACGGCATAAAGAAAAATGTGAACAATCACACAAGAACATTTCCATCAACACAGAACATTCTTTTGGATAGCACTTCACTATTATACTGTCTCCCGGGACTAGGTTCTGGGGTGGGTACATTCGGTCTCTGTCTATGGGATTATAGTTTCACTGACCAGGCAAATACAGACACATGAAATGGTGAACAACCCAAGGCCGGTTAATAATAAGAGGGCAAACCACAGCTATTACCAGTTCAAAGAAATTAAGAGATAACTATAGGTTGAAGTGGAAAAGCCTTCATGAAGGAGACAGATATTTATTTATGGACTTAATAATTCACTGAGGGATATGCATATACTGTGCGAGGCACTGTAAGGGCCCGAGCTAAGCAAGATTTAGGGGCACCACAGTTTAACAAGGAGATAAACCAATATCTCCACTCTCTCTCCAATTCTGTCATTAATGAGCTGTGTGACACTGGGATCTCTAGTCCTTATGAAGGAGATCATCTCAGACTTCTAGTCCTAAAATGCTGTGATCCAAAGAGAAAAGGAAGGGCCGGCCCGCTGGCGCAAGCAGTTAAATGCGTGCGCTCAGCTGTGGCGGCCCAGGGTTCGCCGGTTCGGATCCCGGGTGCGCACAGACACACCACTTGTCAAGCCATGCTGTGGTAGCGTCCCATATAAAGTGGAGGAAGATGGGCATGGATGTTAGCCCAGGGCCAATCTTCCTCAGCAAAAAGAGGAGGATTGGCAGATGTTAGCTCAGGGCTGATCTTCCTCACCAAAAAAAACAAAGAGAAAAGGAAAAGGAGGCGGCACCAGAAAGTAAGGAAAGCAACTGAAAAAGGTATAAAGTTGACAGAATGAGCTAGCTGTGTTCAAAGCAGACCCAGCGGTGATTTTGTGTTGAGGAAATATTCATTCATTCAACGTATATTTACTGAGTGCCTACTATGTGCCAGGCACTGTTCTAAGTGATGGGGATACAGCAGTGCTCAAAACAGATAAAAATCCTTTCTTTCTAGGATCTGGCATTCTAGAGGGGAAACAAGTGATTAAAAAAATAAATAAGAAACTATATTGTATGCCAGGTGATGAACAGTGCTACAGAATAAAATGAAGCAGGAAAAGGGATAGGCAGTTTCAGGAAGTTGCTATTTTAAACCAGGTGTTCAGGGAAGGCTCAATGAGAAGATGAAATCTGAGCAAAGACATGAAGAAGGTGAGGGGCTGAGTGAAGCCAAGGTCCGGGACAGAGAGAAGAGCAGCATATAGGTGGTGAGGCAGGAGCACAGGACACCAGGTTGGCAAAGTAGAGAAAGGCAAGAACAGTAGAGAAAGGAAAGATCTCTAGGTCTGAGAGTCTGGAGACTTAGATTTCAATCAGAGAATCATCACTTCAGAATTGGAGAGACCTTTACAGGTCATTTAGTACAACTACCCACTAGATTATTAAACCCATATTACTCCTTCCAGGTGACCATCTTATCACTGCTTGAACAATTTTAATGCATGTATCTACCTCCACAGACCAAGACAGCCTGTCCATCCTTGGATAGCCCTGCCTTAGGCTTTAACTTGAGCAGGAATCTGTTTGCTAGTAATGTCTACTCTTCATTCTTTTTAGGGAAACTTTGTATACTATATGCTTCAGACCTTTGAAGATAACCTCAGGTCTTCTCTGAGATTTCTCTTCTCTACAGGTTAAAGTTAACCAGTTATTTTAACTCTTTTCTAAGTGACGTGACCTCACGTCATGTAACAATAAGTTACGGGAGTCTCAGCTGCAAGCCACAAAAATTGACTTTGGATAACTTAAATTACGTAATATAGGAATGTAGTAGAAGGCTATGAGGTAGAGTACAGAACTGAGGAAAAGCTGAAGAATCAGGTCTTTGAGAACAAATAACAGAGCAGCTCCCGCGTCTACATATTAGGAATTAACTCATGATTATGATAAAGGAGCTGCGACTGTTTGTCACTGTGTCATTCAACCTCAGATTCAAATTAAAGGAGGAACACATCTATCTCCCTAACATCTACTGGCCTAACCTGGGTCATGTGCCCATCACCTACTTCGTCAGGGATGGACTGTTTCGTCAAAGCAACAGTGAGCTGCTATTCCCAGAAAAACCTGGACTGGATGCTGGGCAGGCCAAAACAACATATGTCCACTCAACTCTCTCAAAATGTGATGCCTCAAAATCAATGCAAGAATGCGGGTGTGCAGGAGGAGCAAAGCCAGAGTATCGCCTCCACACCTGCTGTATGTCCTTGGGCAAGTGACCAAACCCATGCCTCAGTTCCCATCTGTAAGATGGTGATGATCACGACGACATTTTGTTGTACTTATGCCAACCAAACAAGAATATGTATGTGAAATGCTTTATAAACTCAAGGCTAACTGTAGTAGCCAGCACTTACTGACTGCCTGTCACAGACACTTTACGTAGATTATTTTATTTAATCTTCAAAACAACCCTATGAAGTAGGAGGTTATGAACACAAACTCTGGAGTCTCACTACCCAGATTCAAATCCTGACTCCACTACTTATTTGTGTGACTTTGAGCAAGTTACTTAGTGTTTCTGTGACTGTTTCCTCACCTTAAGCAGGTGTAATACTAATAATATATAGGGTGGGGGCCGGCCCCGTGGCTTAGCAGTTAAGCACGCGTGCTCTGCTACTGGCAGCCCCCGTTCGGATCCCGGGCGTGCACCAACGCACCGCTTGTCCGGCCATGCTGAGGTGGCGTCCCACATACAGCAACTAGAAGGATATGCAACTATGACATACAACTATCTACTGGGGCTTTGGGGAAAAAAAGGAGGAGGACTGGCAACAGATGTTAGCTCAGAGTCGGTCTTCCTCAGCAAAAAGAGGAGGATTGGCATGGATGTTAGCTCAGGGCTGATCTTCCTTAAAAAAAAAAAAAATAATAATAATAATAATATATAGGGTGGTTGTGAAGATTGAGTTAATATAAGTAAAATTCTTAGAAATGTGCCTCGTATATGGTAAACACCCAATAAATATTAGCTATTATTATGAGTGGTGATAGTAGTAGTAATTATCCCAATTTTGCAGATGTGCAAAATGAGGCACTGGGAAGTTATATCACTTGTGTTAAGTTTTCAAAGTTTAAAGTGGTAGAGCCAGAACTTAACTTTATTGTAGGTGCTCCTAATTACTATACTCTACTGACTTCAAAAGTTTAAAAAAAAAAAAAAAGGTGGTATTTGGACTTTAACCCTAACCTCAAGTCACACAAATTAAGGATATTTACAAATGAAACTCAAACACAAGAAGAGGGATATGATCTGTTGTTTCATGTCTTTAGAATGTTAGCTGGAAGGCTAACTAGATATCTAGAGACAGTCAGGAACAGTCATATCACTTTCTTAAGAAAAGAATCTTCTCTTAGCCCCAATTGGAAATCAGGCCCTTCCCAAGAAGAAGCCTTCTGATAACTCGACTGGTGCTTTCAATCTCATTTCTAACGTTACTCTTCTTGATAAAGCTAGTTAATGATTCCAAAGAAGTTAACTTTCCAAAACAATTCACATCATTAGCAGAGAAAAAAAACACACATATAAAACCTACATAACACTTAGAAAAAGCAGGAATGTGTTTATAATGGAAGAGAGGCATGAAGTGAAGACAGTTAACAGTGCCTAAGGAGGGGCTGGCCCCACGGTGTAGGGGTCAAGTGCTCACGCTCCACTTCTGCGGCCCGGAGTTTGCGGTTTGGATTCCGGGCGCGCACCGACGCACCGCTTGTCAGGCCATGCTGTGGTGGCGTCCCATATAAAGTAGAGGAAGATGGGCACAGATGTTAGCTCAGGGCCAATCTTCCTCACACACACACACACAGACAAAAAAACAGTGCCTAAGGAAAAGAAGTGAATGTCTCTCTCCTCCTTTATGAATTGTGACCATAAAGTCACCATAAAGCTTACGTGTTCAAAAAGAAAGGGAAGTGATTATACACATACTATTCAAACAATGGGGTCTTGAAAGCCAGTTCATAAGCCACACTGAAAGTGAGCCTCATTATTTCGGTCATATGGTATATCAAGAGGACCAGCACCCACTATGTGCTGAACACAACATCCTATGAGGTATTCCTTCAACAAATACTTATTGATCACCTTCCACTGTTCTGGGAGACAGGGCTGAGGCGGTGAAAGAGAAACGGCTTTACTTTCATAGTGCTTACATTGTAGGCAGGTATTATAAAGAAGAAATTAAAGGTCAGTTCCCATGTCCGTCAGACTCTAAAGCTTACAATGTATATTTCAACTGTAGCATCTCTCACTGGCAAGGCACAGCTTCTCCTGAAAGTCCACACCTACACGTGCAATCCTGACCTCACTGTCTGGAACAATTTAGGGTTTCTCTCTGCTGGCAGACCAGTGTCACTTTCTCAGTGAATTGTTCCTCCCCCAACTCCCAAGAGCAAAGATTGCTCCATCAGCAGTTAACACATCACACTGACATGCATGAAACTCTTTTTCTCTCTCATTAGTCCCTAAACTCCCTCAGGGCAAGAACCCTGTCTTAGCCTCTTTGTAAGTCTAGAAGATGGTATACACAGTAGGCATTCAATAAATGGCTGAGTGGAGCTCATGAGCCAATTTCAATAGAGTTGAGGGTAGAAGCCAGACAGCAATGAACTAAGGAGTAAATGGAAGAGAAGAGCACAGTTTGCTTTTTAAGAACAAGTTTAGAAAGGAAAAGGAAGGGAAATGGTAACAGTTTGAAGAAGAAATGTGATCACTGGAAAGTTTTATATTTTCTTGAAAATGAAAAAGACGAACGTATTTGTTGGTAAGGCAGTACAGCACAGTAGAAAGGGCAGGGGTGTCAGAGTCAGACAGACTTGAATTTGAATTCTGGCCCTGTCACTGACTATGTCTGAAGGCAAATCACTTAACCTCTGTACTTCAGCTTACACATATATAAAATGAGAATGATAATACCTACAACTCACTGTTACAATTACAGAACTTGGCAAACAGAAGACATTCAATCAACAGAATTGATGATGATTATTGTATGTGGAAGCCAGGACTCTGGTGTTCTAAGCCCTCCCTCATAGCTTGTGCTTCAGCCCAGATTTCCTGTCTCAGTCTGTATGTAATATGTGATGGCAAAGAAACAGGACCGTCATTTCTTCTGTACCACCCTCTGTGCTATTCCACTGCCTTGTGACAGGCTGCATGAACTCATGAATGGCTGCTGTGGAAAATTACTGATGTCACCAGCTAAGGAACAGGGACAATCTGGAGAATAAGCAGATGAAACTGTTAAATCATCAAATGAACAAGATTTTGGGCTCCTGCCAAAACTCTCATTGAGAACTAAGAAGAGAGACACTGAAAACACAAACACTCAGAACATCAAGTTTCTAAGCCAACAAGGTGTTCCCAGCGTCCACTCCACGCACAGAAAGACAGCTGTATAATAAGAGATGATTCCCTCCTGAGTTCCCTTCTCAATATTTCACCCTAATGTCAGGGTCATTTCTGTGAGGTACTACTCTAGTTCACTGACTTTTCTGTCAACCTGACAAGTTCCCAAAATCACAAGATTAGTATGCTCTTTTATATTTGAACAATTTTTGTTCCCAGTCTTTTAAAGTTAACGCTCTGGTCATGGGTCATGTTCACCTGTTACCCATGTCTGATCAACAGAAACATCTCACCCCTCCCTGCTCTCCCAGATCACACACCTCCATGCTTAAAAAGGGGCACCCAGAAGAGGACTAATGCCCAGGCTAATGAGACAATTAGTTACAAAAAGGCTATATGCATGTAGGATTATCAAGAGACAGGAAAATCGGCCTTTATTTAGAGTCAATTACAAACTAATCATGGAGAACAGAAATAAATACATAAAACAAAGAAGATATTATTGTTTAGAGTTCAGAGACAACTGGAAGATAAGGAAAAGAGATGAGGAAGAAAAGTAGGAAACATGTGTGGTCTACCAACTTGATCATAAAAGCTACAAGTAAACAAGTCAAAGTTGAAAATTCAGTTTTTGTGAGTCAGAGTCTGATCAGGAATTGAATTTACCCAGAAAGAACAAGAAAGGAGGGTGAAGAATATTCCTGGACACCTCTAAATATCCCACCAAAAAACAGCCAGCACCCCACCACAAATCTCACCTGCTGCACAAGACTGGGAAATAGGATACAGTCATTCGTCATAGAAAAGAAACTTTAAAATATCCCCCTATCCCCATGTAAAAAGCATCCTGGATCATTAAACTAAGTAGGAGAATAATTTTCAAAACTCCAATCCTAACCCCACTGGGTGATTCTAGCTAAAACATGCCTCAATTTCCCCAAAGTTAAAATACAAACACATTTTACAGTGTGTTCCGAGTCTCGGCCCGAACCTGAACCTGACCCCGGACCTGACCTGAATCTTTAAAGTGAAGTCACAAGCTACATCTGAGGAAGAGTTTGCTGCTGTAAATGTACCCGAGGCAGCCGTTCTTCCAAAAAAATAAAAAGAAGCCCGGCATTAGGTGCGGTCTCTGAAAAACCGCTCCCAGCTGCCGGGGTGGGGTGTATCGGGCCCGAGCCCCCCGGGCACCTGCGCCCCGGCGCAGCGGCCCCCACCTCCCTCTGGGCCAGGCTGGGCCTCCTGGGGGTCCCTCCCCCTCCTCCCCTCCCCGAGCGGGACGGGGGGGCGCGGGTCCGAGCACCGCCTCCGCCCGCAGGCCCCGCGCCGGGACCGCGAGAGCCCGCGCTGCCGCCGCCGCCGGCCGGAGCCCCCACCCCACACGCCGCATGAGCCAGGTGCGGCCGCCCCGCTCTCTGCGGCCGGGGGCAGTGCTTCTCCCCTCCTCGACCCCTTCAGCCCGTCAGTCCGTCCGTCCGTCCGTCTGTCCACAGCCGCCCCCGCATCCACACCGGAGGGGCAGTGAGGGCGCCGGGCCCCGCAGGCCCAGCGAGTCTCAGCCGACCTCTCGCTCCGGACTCACCCGCCCCACAGGGGATGTCCAGCTGCCCCGCCGCCGCCAGTCCCTGCCACCTCAGCGCCAACGCGGTCGGGCTCACGACTCCGCGGCTCAGCGACTCGGACCCAGTCAGCGCTCGGCGGCGCCAGCGCGCACGCGCGCCGGGCCGAGCGGGCGGTCGCGGGGCAGGCTGGGGGCTGTAGTCGTTGCGGTCCGCCGGGCGCGAGCGGCCGCAGGGTCTGTGCCACCGCGGACCGCGCAAGCGAGCCTCGTTCCAGAGCCAAGCCCCGGTCCCCCGGCGGGGGAGGGGCACAGGCGGCCTTCGAAGCCCAGTTTTAGCCTAGCTATGCCCACTGCCTCCCGTCTGCGCCGCAGCCCGAGGAGTTTAGGGCAACATGCGGTGGACCAGCGGTCAGGATGGGTGGATAGACGCTGCAGGGCTCTGGGAAGGAGTGGCCCTTACTTGATGCTCATTTTCTAAATATTTAAGTGCCTTCTTACGGGTGTACAGAACCAGTCCTAGACCAGCATGATCCACTCTTACACAATTCACAAGACTTGGAATGAGCCACAAATTGGAACAAATTTGTTGAGGTCATGCCCAAGAAATTCTCTCCGGGCATGTATAGCACAGTGGGTGTAGTAGGAGGCCTTCATTTGAGTCACTCAACCACGCTGACATTTAGCTCATCCATAAAATGAGAATGTGAACTTATGGTTGTGTGAGAACTAGATGCTGTTTGAGAAAACGTTAAAGCACAGTACAAATGAACAGTCCAGGAAGCTAGTGGGCCCATCTCCATTCAATATCTGGGTCCTAGTTGACATCAGGCTCTAGCTTGAAAAATCGTGCTTGCCACCTTTTAGAAAGGTCACCAAAGGCTACAATAGTGTCACAGGAATGTTCTCCAGAAATTTCACCCTACTTTGAAGCGATATGAATTTAGTTTTAGAGCTACTACTTAATGTAAGCGTGGGTTCCAAATGGTGTTCCAGGCTGGTGTCAGGGTGAATGAATGGGAACCACAGCCAGCGCCTACAAAACACAGTAAGGCAGTCTCAGTCACGACCCCACGGTGTTATGCTCACTTTACAGAGCACTTTCAGTTATTCATAGCACTCCTCTGCTGAAAGCAGGGTGAATTTTACCATTCAAATTTTACAGTGGACCTGGTCAAAATAAAGAGAACTAGTAAGTGGCAGAGCAGAGATCTGAACCCAGTTTCTGTGGCCAAGTTCATTTTTCTTCCCAACCACACCACTGTCTCTCTCAAATTCTGCTTTCTTGAGGAAAAAAAAAAATCGTTGTAGAGCAATGAATTCCAGCCTTTTTAGTGTGGTGACATCCTTTTTCTCTCATCTCACAACTTGTACGCACAGGCTATATTTCTTAAATTTATCTTTATGGGAAAACACAATTTCTTGAGATAGTTGTAAGGTAAGCTGAGGTGTCAAAACTCAATGGCTGAACAATGCTTAGTTTCAGCACAGACCCCTTAGGTTTTTGCAATAAAGCATTAGCATTTCATTTTTGCCTTCTTTCCCTCCGGACTTAACAAGGAACTAAGGACTTGTCAATGCTGTTGCCAAATATAGTTTCCAGCCCTCCTCTGGTTCCAGTGGAACATCTGTCAGACATGAATACTGGGCAGGTCTAAAGGCCACAAGAGACAGAAAATGAGTACCTCCGTTTTAGGAATGGTAGACTAGCTAACAATTGTATGAAACCTTCTTACTCATAAATGCTGTGTAAGAATTCCTTATACACATGTAGCCTCCATTAGTCAGACAACAAAAGAAAGAAAAATGCCAAATTCTTAAAAGCTTCCTAGGACAGCACCCAAGGCAGGGCCCCTCTCAATTCATGTCATATGAAGGTAGATGGAGCTGATATATTGAAGTACTTCAGCCAAGTACCACATAGGTGAGAAAAGAAGCTTCTGCAACATGATGAAGAGTGAATTACAAGATGCTTAAACCAAGGGAGCTAAAAACCAAGGAAAGCAGTGTGGATTTCTGGTTGAAGTCACATTTCAAGAGCACCTTTTCTCAGTGGAGCTTAATGAACTTGACACGTGTTCAAATGCTGCATTATGTATGTCCCATTATTGAGGAGGCACTCACCACTCTGTGTAGTCTGTTTCCTGCACTGGAACCGTAAGCTCCAGGAGGGCAGACTGTCTTGCTCACCACTATATTCCCAATACACAGTAGAGTGCTGAAAAAACTATTTGTTATAGTATGAAACCTGGATCAGAAACAAAATATTTTGTAAATACTTATTTCCTCCAGGTTATCACTAAAGAAACGAAGCCTTCTAAATGTGAAGTATAAATATATTATTTTACCCTTTTTTTCCTTGAAGGAAATGAGCAACTCAGTTATTTAAGAAACTATGGGACGAATCCTTCTGCGATCTGTTGTGTTTGGATTTCTGCAGTATATATTTTAAATATACTTGGCCTGTACTCTTAAAACCAGCACTATCCTAATTACAACTTCTCAAAGTTTAAAGCCATGGGAGAGGTATAACACTTTCCCAGTTTTAAACTTCTCAGTGCCCTAGAGCCATAGCAATGAAAGGCTAAGTCATTCATGGATGGAAACTCACTCGCAGCATTCATGGCTCGTCTCCCTCCCGATCTCACATGTGGCCACTTGAGACCACTATTGGATATGAGCTTGTTATTTCCTAAGAAATCCCTTGTGGGAATTAAGGACACAAGGGTCTGCAGCAGTTCCCAGGGATCCCTTCAAACCCCTCCTTCCACTCCAGCCTGGGCTGGATGCTACCTAACCACAATTTCTGGCCCACGCTAGAAGAGGAAGGCCCAACACTCCCACAAAGATACGAGAACTTGCAGTACCAAGGAAGACATCAGAATCTGAAAGGGCGGTCAAACACGGCTCTTCCAATGCCAAAGGGCCTCGTTAAATGAGAAAATATAGAGGGCCTTGTTTTCATCCACCCAAAATCTCATTCCTCATTTGACCTTTCGTCCAAGTAGTCACCTACAGATCATCTTGTCCAATGAAGTGCTCATCTTGAAATCTGGGCCAGAAACCCACCTCAGTTCCTTTCTGAGTTTGGGCTTTTCATGAAGGTAAATTACCACCCATACTCACTACTTAAACTATTTTCTCAGAAATTTGGCCTCTAAGAGCTTCTCTGAATACAGCACTTAATGAGGTAAGGATAAGGTCACACCAGATCCAGAATGGAAAAACCAAATTCTACTTTGACTTCTAGTTATGTTCAAAATTAACTAAATTTATGAGCTAAATTTTGTGTCCATTAGACCACATCTCTGATAAAGAACATAACTGGTAAGTAATATATATAAATTCTGGTCTCTAAAAAATAATGTTATAATGACTGAATGTAATTTCTGTCCCAGATAGGATCCTGGAACAGAAAAAGGACATCAGTTAAAAACTAAGGACTTTCGGGCCGGCCCCGTGGCTTAGCGGTTAAGTGCGCGCGCTCCGCTGCTGGCGGCCCGGGTTCGGATACCGGGCATGCACCGACACACCGACACACCGCTTCTCCGGCTACGCTGAGGCCGCATCCCACATACAGCAACTGGAAGGATGTGCAGCTATGACATACAACTATCTACTGGGGCTTTGGGGGGAAAAAAAATAAATAAATAAAATCTTAAAAAAAACAAAAAACTAAGGACTTTATTTAATAATGTATCAATAGGGCCGGCCCTGTGGCTTGGTGGTTAAGTGCACGTGCTGCAATGCTGGTGGCCTGGGTTCGGATCCCGGGTGCGCATCGAGGCACCACCTCTCCCTCCATCCTGAGGCCGAGTCCCACATACAGCAACTAGAAGGATGTGCAGCTATGACATACAACTATCTACTGGGGCTTTGGGGGGCAAAAAATAAAATAAATAAAATCTTTAAAAAAAAAAATAATGTATCAATATTAGTTCATTAACTGTGACAACTGTACCATACTAACATAAGATGCTAATAACAGGGAAAACCAAGCATAGGGTATGTACAACCTCTCTGTACTATCTTTGCAATTGTTCTGTAAACCTAAAACTACTCTAAAATTTACAATTTAAATAAAAATTGCATTAAAAAACTTGAGAAAATACACACAAGCAAAAAGAAAATAAAAATCACCTTAAACTCATCATCCAAGAAACTACACTTATTTCATTACACAGCTTTTCAGCATTTTTTTTTTTTTTTTTGGTGAGGAAGATCAGCCCTGAGCTAACATCCATGCCAATCCTCCTCTTTTTGCTGAGGAAGACTGGCCCTGAGCTAACATTCTTGCCAATTCTTCCTCCACTTTATGTGGGATGCCGCCACAGCATGGCCTGACAAGCAGTGCGTCTGTGCACGCCAGCAGCGGAGCGCACACACTTAACCGCTATGCCATGGGGCCGGCCCCTCAGCTTTTTTTTTTTTTAACTTTCCTATATTTATTTTTTATGCTGCCTCATTTCCCATTCTCTGGGTGGTTCTGGTTCAAGTTCAGGGTGTACTCTGTTCCATGGCAGGCAAACCAAATCAACAGCAGCATCCTGCTCCTGAATGACCATACCAAGGAAGAGTTGGTGATCGTTCCCAGGCTCAGAAAGGCAAATGACATTTTCTGAGTACCTTCTTCATGTCAGACCCTACATTATGCAATTTCAGTCAGCTAACCCTCACATCCATCCAGGATTTACGTCACCATTCTGGAGGCATATGACCTCTGTGCTAAACTTTCCTGGTTATCAAATGAAATCTACCATCAGCCAGGGGAAGAGGGCAATATGTGCCTAGGTGACTGACTGCAGCTGAACAGAAGCCGGTTGTCCCACAGTCTACCCAGACCCTGATTTCTGGATGGTTCAGATCCTGGAGTTTGCATCACTGGTTAACTGAATGCAATCTAATCTTCGAGAAGGCATGAGTGTTCTCTCTTCTCAGCCAACCTATAGCCCATACAAATGCCTTTAAATTACAATATTAAATGGGAAAATAAGATCAGGTAACAAAATTGCACTTAAGAGTATATCACAAGCATAGGCGCCAACCTCATAGCCTAGTGCTTAAGTTTGGCATGCTCTGCTTCAGCAGCCCAGGTTTGGTTCCCAGGCGCAGACCTATACCACTAGTCGGTGGTCATGGTGTGGTAGTGACCCACATACAAAATAGCAGAAGATTGGCAACAGATGTTAGCTCGGGGCAAATCTTCCTCAGCACACACACACACAAAATATCACAAGCATATACAAACGAGAATGAAAGAGGAAAGATACAACAAACCCACCAAAACATCCCAGGAAAAACCAGCCAAATCACCATGAGTTCAGAATTGTCAGAACAAGACTGTTATCTTACTTCCTTATTTTCTATGAGGAAATTTATTAGTTAAAATCCATGGTACCTGATATCCCCAGTGTGTCTGGCAGTAATGTAAGTTCTCAGTCTACAGATACACAGACACACTGATAGTAGCCGCTTCCTCTTAAGTGGCCCATACCAGAGAAGTAGACAGAATGCTTGACCAGAGTCCAATGGCTTAATTCCTTGTGCCAGACCTAAGAGTTTCTAACATTGCTTCAAGATTGTCACAAGAGAGGAATAAGCGAGTAATCAAACTGTTTTTGTAACTGTATTTAGAATCTGGTTTTAAGGACTGCCTCCTTCTAGTCCCCTTTCCTTCTACTAGGTTGAGCTCTTTACTTCTGGCCACCTTTGTAGATACAATTGGAGGCAATTCAGCCTCTCCTTCCTCACATTCCCATTCGTGTTAACTAGGTAGACTTCTGGCTTCTGCTTGACCTGAAGGGGTAGGGTGGGGGGAGAATCACTAACTCACAGCAGCTCCAACGTCTAGCCTCCGACTCTCAACAATGGGTATGGGTCTCAGTCATGTCTCTTGGAATAACAGATAATCAAGTCATTCTTCCTCCTCACAACAGTACTGGAAGCATTCACAAGTTTTCTCCTATCGGAGAAGGAGCCATAATATTCCTTCACCTCTCCTTATCTGTTAAGGTCTTCTTTGGAGGTTGGCACTCCAGTCTCTGTTCCTCAGACTGGGTGTCCAAAATTGAACATAATGCCATGAGTGTGGAGCAGTTAAGACTCTGGTGGCTTTTCTGGACACATACAACCATTAACACATCTTAAAACTGTCCTATCTCACTGGCAACCATATCTGGTGCATACTGAGTTTAAGGTTAACTTATTTACATTTATCTTAATTTTTTCTTCTTAGTTTTGGCCACATCATTTCAATTTATTTAGGTTAGAAGAAATCTTAGTTATTTTACCAAATAAATGTATTGGTTAATTGTCCTAGTTTTGTGTCATCTGATAAATAAGATTTCATTTTTATCAATGCTGAAAAACTGTAGAATGAGACAGGGCTACTGACAGAGGCCTGCAGCATGACACCAGTGCCCTCCCTCGAGGTGGGTGAGAATGCATAACTCGATCTTCTTTGGCTACATCTGGTTCAATCAGCTATCGATCTGTGTAACCAGGATTAAAGACTGTCAAATGCCTTGATGAAATCAACACACCCAATTAGCATTTCCTTGATATAGGAGTCTTATCAAAAGATGAAATGAGGGCGGACATAAAGCTGAGTAAGCCTGATGATCACATACATCAGTTTCTTTAAGAACTGATTGTAGCTCCAAATTTACTCATTTAGCCAAATATAACTGAAATGAAGGTATCCAACCATATTGAATCACTAGGTCCAGGTCATTTTGCTAGGTCCAGATCAAATCCCCCTTCAGAAGAGAGGACCAGGAATTTGCTCACTGCCACACAATCAAGTGAACATGTGAAAAGGACCAAACTACCTGGAAAATATGCCTTGAAAGAACAGAGAGCAAACTATGACCTACATTTATTATGCAAGTTTGTGTTGCTGTGAAAAATGAAGTCCAACTATGATGCAATTTATTTCCGCCTTGTAAATCTTGAGAAATGTGAAAGTACCATGGAAAGAAAACAGTGCTCTATTCATTTAAGATAACAATTCTTGGGGTAAAACAGGGCACTAAAGTAATAGGTTTCATGACTAGGCAATAAAAGTTAACAAAGCCAACAATGATTTTTTGTTTAATTCTCTTCCAGCTCTACAGATTTAATTCTGCTTTCACGTTCATTACACTTTCATATGGTTTTAACAGGGGATATACCTCCTCTTCTAAGAATCTCTGTACCTGCCAAAGAGGAAAGCAAATATAAGACAAAAGGAAACAATAAGATGTAAATTTTGGTAATAATTTTTTTTCAATGTCAGTTTATATCACTGAGACCTGATTTGATAAAGGTTTTACTCCACCACTGAACTTCTATTTTTCTCAATTTCCTGTCAGAAATTCCCTAGATACAGGTAGCTCAGCCTACCATGCCCACATAAGCTATCCTTCCCCACAAACCAGCCCAGCCTGTGTTCTCTCGGTTGGTCCCACCATTCTCCACCCAGACACCCAAGCTAAAATCACTGTTTCTTCCCTCCTCCTCATTCAACCAGCTGCCAAGTGATTAACCTCCTTAACAGCCCTCAAATCTCTCTCCTCATCTGTATCTCCCAATGCCTTGGCTCAAAGCCCATCATCGACTGCTCAGCCCACTGCAGCAGCCTCCTTACTGGTCTCCCTACTTCCAGTTTAAGTCTTTCAAATCCAAAACACCAGAGTGATCTGAATACAAATGACAAACTCCTGTCCGTCTTCAGCTTTAAATCCTGTAACTACTTCTGGGGCACCTGACACTCCGGCAACACTCAAATGATTATAGTTTCTCTCCCATGCTGGACGTCTATGTATTTGCCATCTCCTCTCAGCCTGGTGTTCCCAGGCTAACTCCTACTTGTCCCTAAGATTCGGCTCAGATGTCAAGTCTTCCAAGAAGTCTTTCCCAACTTGTACTATTCTAGGATTGTCTCCTCCTTTGTGATCCCAAAAAAGATGTGCTTCCCTCAATTCCTGCATGTACTGCTTGGTATTACAATGACCTATTTACAAGTTTTCACCACTAAGTTTTGAGCTCCCTCAAGAAAAGGATTATCTATTCATCTTTAAAGCCCCAGAATTAAACACAGTACCCCAACACAGACTGAGCACCTCATCTGTATTCAATGTTTTTGAATTAACTCTTGTAGTCTCCAAGAGGAAAAATGACAAACATTTACTCAATAGTTACTATGCACGAAGCACTACGCTAGGGCTTTCAATCCACACAACAACCCTATGAGATACGTCAGCCAGTAAACGCCAGAAGTCAGGACTGAACCCACATTTATCTGATAGTAAAACTCAATCTTTGTCCATTATACCACATGCTCTAGACCAAAAGAGAATTCAGAGAAATCCACAGGAGAAATACTTAAGGCAGCTCAAAACAACCAAATCTTTACATTTTAGCCAGCAACCTGCTCTGGATTCTAACTAGCCCCATTCTCATCATACCTCCTATAAAGCAGAAATATTAGAGACAGCATTCCAGGTTCTGTGGCGAGCAGTGTAAAAAGAGGTCATCTGGGGAAGACTGCAGCACCACAGAAGCGTTCTGATACTTACCTGCTGGGATGCACGACCGGTGAAAGGAGGAGGATGCAGTAACTGGTCCAACTGGGAGTGAATGGGACTGAAGTAGGCATCGGCCTGGATACGCTCCATGAGGTCATTGTCACCCCCTTCCTGCTTGACCACAGCAGCTGCCTGCTGGGAAAGCACTCTAATTTTCTCATGGCAATCCTGGGAAGACAGTGAGGTATTGTTGGTTCACTAACAGGGCATCCGAATGTCCTAAAAGTCATCTGACACTTCACACTCACGCTGTCTATAGCTGTTACACAAAGCCCAAGTTGAGGGCCGGCCCCGTGGCTTAGCGGTTAGGTGCGCGCGCTCCACTGCTGGCGGCCCGGGTTCGGATCCCAGACGCGCACCGACACACCGCTTCTCTGGCCATGCTGAGGCCGCGTCCCACATACAGCAACTAGAAGGATGTGCAACTATGACATACAACTATCTACTGGGGCTGGGGTTTGGGGGGAAAAAACAAAGGAGGAGGATTGGCAATAGATGTTCGCTCAGAGCCGGTCTTCCTCAGCAGAGAGAGGAGGATTAGCACGGATGTTAGCTCAGGGCTGATCTTCCTCACACACACACACACACACACAAAGGCCCAAGCTGAGGTGCTTCCCCTCACAGTCTGACTCACCAAGATCTTGACTCTCTGACCACATCCTAGGATGAACCACAAGTGGATGTCCACCTCGAGATGGCTCCTCTAAAGCCTCATGGACCACCTGCTCTTGTGTCCTGCCCACTTCCCATAATTTCCTATGAAAATTCAGACCTTATTCCTTCACTAAGAGTGGACCTTTTCTATAAGTGATTAAGAGATTCACTTTTAATAAATTGAGTTCACCACAATCACCCTCCAGAGATAAGCCTGTTTCATGACAGAATGTGGTCACTGTTCTGTACCAATACCATGACTGAAGGTAAGGACAGAAACACTTTCCTTCAGCGGGGAGAGCAGGACTAAAGGTGCACTTTCAATTTACCCAGAAACATGACAGGTTACAAACCTGGCGGTTACCCCCAGCTTTCACCATGGCCATGATGATGTTTTCTGTGGCCATGAAAGGCAGTTCTTGCCGAATGCGCCGCTCAATTACCTAGAAAAATGAATGAAGGGCCACGAAAGATGCCTCAGGGTTACAAAGTAATACACACACTAAGATATCAACTATGATCAGCAAAATGCACAGCAAGGACATGAACTACCATATTTACGAAGAAAGTAGAATGGATTGTTTTATTCTACACCATATTTTTCAGTTTTCTTACTAATTCAGAGTATTATTTGATTTAAAAAAGAAAAGTTGATTTAAGTAAACTTAAAAGTTGCTTCATCGGGATGATTCCTAAAACCTTAAGTTTGTTAAATTTCAGTGCTCAACCTCAAGAGCTGAGTATATGATGGAAACGAACCCATCTGCCTCAGAAACTTAAAAACAGGCAAAGAGAAGAGTCGGCTTTGCCAGTGTCACCAGAGGTGATGGTTCATGCTGGCAGACAGTTCAAGCCAATTCAAAGTACTTCTTTTTCCCTTTTCTATAGACATGTCTATGAATTCCACAGAGGGCCGGCCTCATGGCTTAGTGGTTAAGTGCGCGTGCTCCGCTACTGGCAGCCCAGGTTCGGATCCCGGGCGTGCACCGATGCACCGCTTCTCCGGCCATGCTGAGGCCGCGTCCCACGTACAGCAACTAGAAGGACGTGCAGCTATGACATACAACTATCTACTGGGGCTTTGGGGGAAAAATAAATAAATAAATAAAATCATGAATTCCAAAGAGTTAGTTCCCTAGAGCTTATGTCACAACCTGAAGGATGAGCTCCAGTTGGGAAGAACTATTGGACCAGAATATAGCTCACTCCAGAGCAGGAAAAGGTTACACTCCCCTTCCCACATTTCGACCCCTCCCTAATATTTCACTTTTTAATTGAGGCCTCTTACTTTGGGGTATACCACCAATCCTTCAGAAATGTTCTGCAACGTGTTCAATATAGTATCTGCGGTGAGAAATGCCTCGGACAAACAGACACGTCTAGAAAACAAAACAGCCTATTCAGTTACCTCTTTAAACAAAATAATTTTAGTGAAATGTACGGTGTGTCCCAAGAAGCTGCCCTACTGACTTCGCATGCCATATGTACTAAGTACTTGGACAATTTCCTTCAATCTCATGACTTCAACTACCTCAATATCCTGACAACCCTCAAATCTATCACCTCTAGTCCAGACCACTTGGCCATATACCCAATTGGAGAGCTCCACCTGGTTGATTTGTAGGTACCTCAAACCCAAAACTGAATTCAGCCAGCTCCCACTGCCTCCTGCTCACCATCTCAAACCCGCTCTTCTCCGTGTAGCTCCTGTCTCAGTAAATGGCACCAGCACCCCATAAATCATCTTAATACTCACTCCAGTCAACCACCAAGGCTGGCCAATCTGTCATTGATTTTATCTCCATATCCTTCTCTATTCACACGGCCACTATGCCAGCGTGGACCTGGATTTTTAAAGTAGCTTCCTAACTTATTCTGACCAGATCCACGTCCCCTTACAACTGGTTCTCCAAATTGCTGCCGTGTGTTTTAGCAGGCACATCTGATTAGGTCACACCCTGCTAAAAAGTATTCAATGGTTGACTTGTGAATGAGTTCATGTATCTTATTTCCACAGAGAAACCCTGGGTTATGCACAGATCCCAGAGAGCTACCTTTAACTATATATTCTTTTCCACTCAAGAAATCATAGTACAATGCAAGCAAATTCGAGCAATATGAATCTGCTTTAAATAAGTATACACATAAATGAGAAAACCATGTGCACGCTGGTACCATATTCGTAGCTACAAATTACTTCTGATCCATCTCATAATTAAATCAACATGTCATTGTGCCAAGACACCACAGCTGACACCCACCTGCCTTCAGAATATATCTAAACTCCTTTTCAGGGCCTATAAGGCCGTTCATAAACTGGTTATCACCCACAATCGTGTCCCACCTCATCTCTTGCCACATAAACTCCATTCCCCAGTGCTACCCGACTATTACTAACTCCATAAACTGTTCTTTCTTCTGCTTTTGAGCCTTTATACATGCTCCCGATTTTACCTTAAATGTCTTTAAAAAATGCCTATATTTCTAAGTCTTAAAGCATCACCTCCTCTGTGGAGCTTTCCCGACTCCTCTATCACTTCTCCCTCCTCTTTGCTCCCACATACTCTGATCCTAACACTTATCACACTGTTCTTTCTATGTTCTTGCCTCCCTGCTACACTCCGGGCTCTTTGAAACAAAGAGGGAATGCAGAGATGCTCTAAATGTCCTTCTGCTTCTAGGGCCCTCTTTTGCCTTCCCACAACTTGCTGTAGGTGACATTCCCATTCTACTGACCGATTGGCACTATCATCCAGTGTGCGCTCAAACCACTGCACAGATGCTGTCTGCAGTGGGTCCATGATAAGGGTCATCAGGTGACGGGCAAGGCTGCAGCACCGCTCTGAGCGCATGGGGTTCCGCTTGTATGGCATCGCACTCGAGCCTATCGATGTACAAGGACAAGAAGCAAAGGCAGCAAGACTTCAGAGGACAGTCAGTGCCCGAGCATGCTGCTGAGTGAGCTATTAACACACACCCACCAGCCTCCCAGCATCTCTGTGGTGCTCCCATATCTTCACACAACACTCACCAATCTGTTGTTTTTCAAAGGGTTCCTCCATCTCCTTGAGGTTTGCCAGGAGGCGTATGTCAGTGCAAATCTGGGGGACAGCAGGAGTACAGGCATCATTCTACACTCTTGGTATGTAGGAATCTGGGAGCAGGGACTAGACGGAAGGAGCTGAGCTCTCTAGGTGTGCTGTTGCTAAGCTCAAGATCAGCATGTGCTCCCCAAGAGCTCCTGAAGAATATCTTACTCAGACTTCTCTTGGCTCCTGAAGAGCTGGGATGACAAATTCAGGGAGCATGGAAATGTTTTTGTGAAACACTACTTAAGATATCATGGAAAGACAACGGCAAGATGAACTTTAATGAGAAGGTCGAAACCAGTCCTCCCCTTTAACGCACCTTAATTTAAGAGGCTTTATTTATGGGCTCCAAATTGTTAAAGGTGTTGGACATCTCTTGCGAGACACGATTAGGTAAAAGTCTGAGGCTGATTTGGTCTGTCTGTGGTGCAGAGCTCTCATCCCCACCTCCACAAGCTACCACCACTCACCTTGTGCACTGACGCCCCCAAGCTAGCCAGCACAGACAGCACTTCAATATCCACTTTCCGTGTATAGGTCTGCCCTGTGATGATGAAAGCCCTAAAAATAAATAGAAAAAAGCCGTTAAGTGAAAATATTTCAAAATGTGACAGTGTCACATTTGACAAAACAAATGAGCAAAAACAGACCCTAAGCAAAAGCTTGATCTCATTAGTATACTAAGTCACATTGAGCCCAGATGACCTCACTGATAACTTGCTCCTAGAGCAAAGTGTTCTTCCACTCTCTTTACTAATACTCAGATAGCTGTCCTGACCTGAGAAGAAAACATGGTC
Organism: Ceratotherium simum simum; assembly: GCF_057802395.1. Lineage (NCBI taxonomy): Eukaryota > Metazoa > Chordata > Mammalia > Perissodactyla > Rhinocerotidae > Ceratotherium > Ceratotherium simum. The sequence goes on from NC_141924.1 coordinate 10,109,677, forward strand.
TAGTTAGCCCACCTTCTGCCACAGCCCAATGGAAGTGCCTGGAAGAAGTTCCACTGTTGCAGCCTGGTGGCTCAATGAAAATGGTCAGATTTAGACTAACCCACTGGAGGCCCTCAGTAAAGAAACAAAAACAGCAACAACATGGGTAAGGCTATTCTAAAAATCTCAGAAGTAGTTTCCTTTTTTCTTACAGATTAAGAGAAAATAGAATCCAGACTATAAGAAAATAAAACCCAGGCCAGAGATGGAATAAAATGGGTGGAAGAACAAACGAAGAAAGCCAAAATAGTTAAGGTCAAATCTAGAGGTACACCGAACACAGGCCTTTCATCATTTAATAGGGAGGCCAACACTTTTCCCACTTACCTCTTAAATCCTGCCTTCTCTGTCACCATCTTGTCAAGCTGCTCTACCTTGGAAAGAAAAGACATGCCTGTAGAAATTTAGGTGTGTCTAGTATGAGAGTACTTCAACATCTTGCCCAGATTTCAGCCCTCCATACCCTTTCCAGTCCAAAGACTCCACTTGTCACGAGATCAATCTCTCCTACCATCCTGGAGGTCAGCTTTGTTTGTGGTGCTCCCACCACTGAGTTTGTGTGTCCCCCAGGTCACTTTCAGAATACCTTTTGGTCATCTCCCTCGAAGAGCTCCAGGAAGCTGGCCTGAGTACCAGTGGTGCCCTTCACTCCTCGGAAGCGCAGGTCATCTCGGACACGCTTCAAGTTGTGGAAATCCATGCAAAGATCTTGAATCCAAAGACAGCAACGTTTCCCAACTGTGGTCAGCTGAGCAGGTCTGGAAATAACCCAAAAATGAACAGAGAGAAGTGTCAAACCAAGGAGTTACTTCATAAAAGCTTCATTACTTCTAATAATCACTGCTACCCCTGGGAAGGGGAAGAATTAAAGTAAGAAATGGAGAAACTGGTATAGACAAAACAAGAGCCAAAAAGTTTGAGTAAATAATAGTCAAGAAGAGTCCATGTCATTTATAAATATTCAAAGGTTATAAAACTAATGGGCTCCTAACATACATAGCTCCTTCTTCATCTTCAAGAGGCAATATAGGGCCGGCCCCGTGGCTTATCAGTTAAGTGCACGCGCTCCGCTACTGGCGGCCTGGGTTCGGATCCCGGGCACGCACGGATGCACCGCTTCTCCGGCCATGCGGAGGCCACGTCCCACATACAGCAACTAGAAGGATATGCAACTATGACATACAACTATCTACTGGGGCTTTGGGGAGAAAAAGGAGGAGGATTGGCAACAGATGCTAGCTCAGAGCCGGTCTTCCTCAGCAAAAAGAGGAGGATTAGCATGGATGTTAGCTCAGGGCTGATCTTCCTCACAAAAAAAAAAAAAAAGAGAGAGAAGCAATATAATATAAGGGCAGAGACAACGTCTGTTTTGTTCATCTCCAGACTTTGGCAAGAAATATACACTCATGTAACAAACATTTGCAAAGTATATAACATGTTCTCAGTTTTAGAAATACAACAAAGAACAAAACAGAAAAGGTCCCTGCCCAATGGAACTCACACTGTAGTGTAAACAAGTAAACAAACATGATAATCGTTGATTTTTTAATGAAAAATATGAAAAAATAAAATGAGGATGACAACACTAGAGAACATTACTGTAGGTTGGCAGTAAAAGAAGGCCTTTGAGAGGAGTCAAGATCTGATGAGGAGCCGGCCACGCTGTGGAGAACAACCCCCAACACAACCAAAGGACTCTAACACCATAGCTAATGGCTTTGTCTCCAGTCCAAAGTCTAAATCAACTCACTGCAGGTTTGTTTCTGAACATAAAACATAATGATGAGTAACTACAATAATGACGGAGTTCTAACAGATAACCTAGCCCATCTCAGATGGAATTTCTCTATTAGGCTAATGACACTGACAACTGGCGACATATAGGAACATTACTAGGAATGTCTATAGGTGGTACACCACAAGCTACAATATATCCCCAAATCAATCTCAAGGTAGTTTTTCCTTGCTAAATCCTGCTAATAGATTATTGGTATTAGCAAATAAATAAATTTGCATGGATCTGTTCACAGCAGCATTATACATAATAGCCACAAAGTGGAAACAACCCAAATATCTATCAACTCACCAAGGGACAAACAAAACGTGGTATATCCATATAATGAAATACTATTCAGCCGTAAAAAGAAATGAAGTATTGGGGCCAGCCCTGTGGCGTAGCGGTTAAGTGCACACGCTCCACTGCTGGTGGCCCGGGTTCAGATCCCCGGCGCGCACTAATGCACCGCTTGTCAGGCCACGCTGTGGCGGTGTCCCAAACACAGTGGAAGAGGATGGGCATAGATGTTAGCTCAGGGCCAGTCTTCCTCAGCAAAAAGAGGACTGGCATGGATGTTAGCTCAGGGCTGGATCTTCCTCACAGAAAAAAAGAAATGAAGTACTAATACATGCCACGATATGGATGAACACTGAAAACATTATGCTAAGTGACAAAAGCCAGTCACAAAAGGATGAACACTGTATGATTCTATTTAAATGAAATGCCCAGAAGAGGCAAATTCATAGACAGGAAATGGATTAGTGGCTGCCAGGGGCTAGGAAACAGGAGAGAATGCTAACGTTTGGGCGGGGGTGGGGTTATGGAAATATTCTGAAATTATATGCCAGCGATGACTGCACAACTCTGTAAATATACTAAAAACCACTGAACCGTACACTTAAAAAGGGTGAATTTTGTAGTATGTGAATTGTATCTCAATAAAGCTGTTTCTTTTTTTTAATGGACAAAATCACTTTTTATTTTGTACGTGTGAGAAAAAAGACTCCCAAGATTCTGACTGCTAGTTTTGAGATGAAAGATTTACTGCACCATAGTACCATTTATCAAAAATACCAGAATCTAACAATATTACTTAATTCTGAACCTCAGGATGTTTCTATATTAATAATTTAATCTAGAGGAGAACTTAAGTGCAAATCTGGAAGATATCTTGGAAATTTAAAAGCTGTTTTTTTTGTGTGTGTGTGAGGAAGATCAGCCCTGAGCTAACATCCATGCTAATCCTCCTCTTTTTGCTGAGGGAGACTGGCTCTGAGCTAACATCTATTGCCAATCCTCCTCCTTTTTTACCCCCAAAGCCCCAGTAGATAGTTGTATGTCATGGTTGCACATCCTTCTAGTTGCTGTATGTGGGACGTGGCCTCAGCATGGCCAGAGAAGGGGTGCGTCGGTGCGCGCCCGGGATCCGAACCCGGGGCACCAGCAGCAGAGCGCTCGCACTTAACTGCTAAGCCACGGGGCCGGCCCTACTTGCACATTTTAAAAATCAAAAGTACATTGGTGGTTACTAGAAGGGAAGAGGGGAAGAGGGGAGCGAGGAGGGTGAAAGGGATAATTAGGCACATGTGTGTGGTGAGGGGTTGTAATTAGTATTTGGGTGGTAAACATGAGAACATGATGTAATCCATGCAGAAACAGAAGTATAATGATGTACACCTGAAATTTATACACTGTTATAAACCAATGTTACCACAATAAACAAAAAAAAATAAAATAAAATAATGAAAAAAGTACAAAAAGGAAAAAATTTAATTTCTCAGTTATCTCATAAACCAGAGTAATCAATATTTAATTCTTGGTGTCATTTCTTCCAATATTTGTACAACTTGTATGTTGTCTTTATCTCAACATTAACCTAAGCACATTTCCATGATATTAGCCTTACACGCATCATTTTAATGGCTGCGTACTATTCCAACCCGTGGATATACTATACCTTATTTAATTATTCTCTTATGGTAGGACATTTAGACTGTTTCCAATGCTTACTATCATAAATAATATTTTAACAAAGGTTTTTGTACATAAAGCTTTTCCCATAATTTAGATTACTTCCTTGGACCAGATTCTCAAGATTGTAATTACTAAATCAAGGACTTTGAATACTTTCTAAGGCTCCTGATACATATTTCCCAACGCTTCCCAAATGAACTATTAGATTTACTCTCTCACGAGTATAGCTTTTAAGGTAAGTATCAGGTTCATTCCTCATAAGCATCCCAAGTTATCTGCTTAAGCTATACTTTGAGATTCTTCACTTCAAGGTTTCCGTGAAGGGAGAACCGAAGGAATAAATGAAAGCCAGATGCACAAAAACAAGCCCAATTCCCAAGAAGTAATCATATCACTTACTGGAAATGTGTGAAACCTAAGGTGGGAAGATCGGCTTGTTCCTTAGCAAAGTCAGCAAGCCGAGAGATCACTCTGGCAAGCTGTAAGAGAGACCATGTGGTAGAAAGAGGGTGGAGTCAGGTTGAGCTCATTACATAATCAGGAACTAAACTTTTAGACAATTTAATATAAAATTAGACCTCCAGCTCATAGAAGGCAGAGGTCATATCTTTTCATCATTGTATCCTCAAGTGTCTTGAAGGGTTCATAGCAACCAACGTTCGAAAACTGAGGTAACTATCTTAAAAGCCTTATAAACCTTTTCTGCACAATTTTAAGACCACTGACACGCTCATGCAGAAAAACAAGACAAAATCATAAATCTGACCCACGTAATCCAGCAACATGCCACTGGTTACACCTCATTTAAAAGGCTATGCTTTAAAAAGCATTCATGTATAGTGTTTTAACCCAAGAAGAGACAATTAGTTCTCCATTAGATATGGGATCATTTGCCTGAGTAAACAATAATCTATTTAGATTTACGCCGTGTTGATTTCCATAGGTGTGGCCATTTCCTATCAGAGGGAATCTAGGGCTGGTAGGAAACTTCTGTCAACTCCTTACCTTTGGCAAAAGCAGGTCAAATGCATTTCTAAGAATAATCAGGTCCTGTAAAGGAAAACGCAATGGTCTTATATTAAACAGCTTTGCCCAAACAAATTACATAACACTTTTGGGCCATCACAACTGGGTTTCTCAGCTAGCTGCCATCTCAGTATCAGCAACCCACTGTGCAAGCCAGAAGATGCTAACAGAAGTTGTTCTTTTCCGATTACTGCTTCAAAAGCACACCAACTTAGAGAGCAGTACTACTGGGATCTATGAGGAACAAAACCTTTATACTCATAAAACCCAATTTACGTGGTATCTACAATGACTGGAAAATAGTTAAGGGGTAAACCCCCATCCTGAATACTGGAGACATCCAGGTCAACAAGGTTTATATCTTCCCAGAGAAGAGTGCCTGAGTCTCTGAGAAGCTTCCAGAGGCTACATTCGATTAGTTTCCTCTCCCTTTTTTCATGTCTATCATCGCTAACAAAACCAGAACCAGAACATCAAGGTTTAGGAAATTTAAAGCTGTTCTTGAGAGAGGTAAAAGATCTATTTCAGGCAACTTCAACACACGCTTATACGAGACAGTAATTGTTGAGCCCAACTACACACTGGGTACTTCTACAAAGTATATTTTTAAATTTATTTATTTACTTATTTAGTGTGTGTGTGTGTGTGTGTGTGTGTGTGTGTGAGGAAGATCAGCCCTGAGCTAACATCCATGCCCATCTTCCTCCACTTTATATGGGACGCCGCCACAGCATGGCTTGCCAAGCAGTGCGTCGGTGCACGCCTGGGATCCAAACCAGCGAACCCCAGGCCGCCACAGCAGAATGCACACACTTAAGCGCTTGCGCCCCCAGGCCAGCCCCCATGTTCCTCCACTTTATATGTGACGCCGCCACAGCATGGCGCAACAAGCGGTGTGTCGGTGCGCACCCAGGATCCAAAACTGGGACGCCAGCAGCGGAGCACACGCACTTAACCGCTAAGCCATGGGGCTGGCCTCTTTTCTTTAAAAATTTATTTATTTAGTATGTACAAAGTATATTCTAAATGAGAGGACTATTGTTCTTCCATTATTTGACTCACCAATTACACACAGATATCTTCAATTATGTACCACCTAAGACTAAAAGTCTTTGGGACAATATAAAAATTAGTGGCTTCCTCTGAACTGGAAGTGTACCTGGAATCTAACGTCTGGTCCCACAGGTGCACTGTGATTAAGAGCACAGTTTGGAGCCATTCCACCTGGGCTTGTATCCTTTATAGCTGCATAATCTCTGGCAAGTTCTTGAGCCTCTCTTTAAGTTTTCTCATCAGTAGACATGGGGATAAGAAAGCCAGATTCCAAGAACCACATATTCTGATTCCATTTATATGAAATTTCTAGAAAAGGCAAAACTATAGTGACAGAAAGCAGGTCAGTGGCTGCTTGGGTCTGGAAACAGGAGTGGAGATTGACTGCAAACAGCCACGAGAGAAATGCTTGGGGTGAGGATGTGCTCTAAAACTGGAGTGTGGTGAAGGTTGAACAACTGCATACATTTACTAAAACTCATTGAACTGTACATTTAAAAAGGGTAAATTTACAGTATGTAAACTATACCTCAACAAAGCTCTCTAAAAGTGGAGATAATAGCATCTAGCTCTTATGGTTGTTAAGAATAAATGAAGTAATACATAAAAAGTGCTCAGAACATGCCAGGCACCTAGTAAACTCTTAGGAAAATGTGTGCTGTTACTTTTTCATGTTTGACTATAAGATGCTTTTGCTAATTCAAGGTTTTTTGTTTTTTTTTTTAAAAGATTTTATTTATTTATTTTTCCCCCAAAGCCCCAGTAGATAGTTGTCTGTCATAGCTGCACATCCTTCTAGTTGCTGTATGTGGGATGCGGCCTCAGCATGGCCAGAGGAGCGGTGCGTCGGTGTACACCCGGGATCCGAACCCGGGCCACCAGCAGCGGAGTGCGCACACTTAACCACTAAGCCACGAGGCCGGCCCCTAATTCAAGGTTTTGTTTGAGAGTTATAACGCAATCCTTTTTCTTTTCAGAAGTCACAGCAAAGAGTTATAAAAGACTTTGGAAAGAAAATCCCTTTGGAAAATTACCTTGGCCACTAAAACGTTAAGACCTCGGCCTATGTCCAGCATCCCAGTGCATAACCAGTATCTGTAGGTCTTATTTTATGGAGGTCATTAGGGGCTTATAGTTTAGATTGGAAGGATGCCAAAAGCAGAGAATTCCTGAGCATTAAGATACCCTGAAAACTAAAGATCTATGGAGCCACTTCCTAAAACTGGACAAAACCAAATAAAATTTATAAAAGCATTGTAAAGATTGAGTCCTAAATGGAAAGCAAAGAACACGGGCCCTTACCGTATTGTCTCCAACATAGCAGGAGGTGGCGCCAAGATGAATAATGCCGGCGGCTTTTGGACAGCAGTGGCCAAACGTGTGCACATGAGCCATCACGTCATGTCGTAACCGTTTCTCTTCCTCAGCTGCCATCTTGAAGTCGATGTTGTCCAGGTTTGATTTCATCTCCTGGATTTGTTCATCTGTGATAGGCAAACCCAATGTCTACAGAACAGGCAAAATAAAATAAAATAACTTCACGTGTCACCATTATTTGAATTGACACTGAGAAAAAAGTTGGTTCACGTTAGCATTTATGCCCTACCTCCCAATTCTTAAATTAAAATTTGGGGCAACTAAAAGTACACGGGGAGGAGGGGACAACTTTCTCAATGAATCACAGTAAATTATATTCTAAGTAAACTCCAATATATAAAGCAATGTAATCCTGATCTTTGTTCCTTCTGCCCCTGTATCTCTGCTTGGTTCCCTCCCTCACACGTTCTGGTCTCTACGCTCAAATGTCATCTTCTCAGAAAGGTCTTTCTTGACTTCAATGTGAAACATCCTTCTTCCCTGTCACTCTCTATCCTTTCAGCCTGATTTTATTCAGAGTACTTACCACCACATGACATTTTTTTTTTTTTTGGTGAGGAAGATTAGCCCCGTGCTAACATCTGTCACCAATCCTCCTCTTTTTGTTGAGGAAGATTGGCCCTGGGCTAACATCCGCGCCCATCTTCCTCTACTTTATATGGGACGCCGCCACAGCATGGTTTGACAAGCGGTGCGTTGGTCCCCGCCAGAGATCCGAACCAGCGAACCCCGGTCTGCCGCAGTGGAGTACGCACCTAACCGCTATGCCACCAGGCTGGCCCACACATGACATTTTTCACAAAGTATTAGCCTGCCCGCCTCTCTAGAACGTATATTCCATGAGAGGGGAGATTTGCTGTATTTACTGCTTACTCCTTAGTGCTTGGCACGTAAATGCCCAAAGTGTGGAATCTAGGCCACAGCTTTACATTTGACCCAGATAAACTCGGAAACCAAAATTACAAAGGCTGTAAGTAGTTTTGCCAACAAATTATGTATAGAAATTCAGTGCAACTGAAAGCAATTCCAGGAGTTATGATTAGAAAATATAAAAACATCAACATCTTACGTTCATCTATCACTGGAAAAATCAGGCTGGCAAAAAACAGCTGGCAGCCCACAGGCAACTCAGAACCCTGGATCCAAGTGGTGAACATATACATTGGTCAAATTTATTCAAACCTCACTTGACACTCCCAAGTCTTGGCCCTGGTGAGGATTTTGCAACTTAGACCTTTCTTGTCCAAGATGGTAACTACTAGCCAGATGTGGCTATTTACATTTAAACTGATTAAAATTAAAAAGTAAAAATTCAGTTCCTCAGTCACACTAGCCACATTTCAAGTTCTCAGCAGCCACCTGTGGCAGAGCTGCCTCCTATCTTTGGCCAGTAGATATGACATCTCAGAGCTCCTCCCAGAGCAAAGTAGCAGGAGGCAACATGGACAAACTGCTTCCTACCCCCTAGAAATGTTATCCTCTCAAAATTCATTCCCTGCTCCTAATTTTCTGCACTCCTCCTAATCTTTCATTCCTCAAGTTTTTTTTTTTTTTTTTTTTGTGAGGAAGATCAGCCCTGAGCTAACATTCCTGCCAATCCTCCTCTTTTTGCTGAGGAAGACTGGCTCTGAGCTAAATCTATTGCCAATCATCCTCCTTTTTTTTCTCCCTTTTTCTCCCCAAAGCCCCAGTAGATAGTTGTATGTCATAGTTGCACATCCTTCTAGTTGCTGTATGTGGGACAAGGTCTCAGCATGGTGGGACAAGCCGTGCTTTGGTGTGCGCCGGGGATCCGAACCAGGGCTGCCAGTAGCGGAGTGTGCGCACTTAACCGCTAAGCCACGGGGCCAGCCCCCTCATTCCTCAAGTTTTTTTGTTAACTACTAAATGATTATGTAATTTATGCTGCCAATTTTGACACTCTAATAGATAATCCAAACCCAGGAGATTCTATCAAAATTGTATGCATTTCAGGCAATGTGCAGACTAGGCAGAGGAAAGAAAACATATTCAGATGAGTACATTTCAATTCTAGCTTGAAGCCATGTACTAGCCATGGTGACCCTGGCAAGGTCTTTAAATGCCACTACCCTCATCTATATAATGGAGAATCAAATGAAAGAGAAAATAGAGTACATGCTAGAATGCAATAAACGACGACAGACTATTAATGTCCTCTTCCACCATCCGTTGTTATCAAAGCCAACAGTTTATGAAATCTCTCTGCACCTCCATTCAATCACCCGGAAAACATCTGTAAAATAGTACTTGCCATAAAGAGTTCTTTTGAGGACTAACGAACTATTAACATATAAAAAAATTTTTTTTTTTTGGTGAGGAAGATTTGCCCTGAGCTAACATTTGTGCCAATCTTCCTCTATTTTTTTACGTGGGTCGCCAACCCGGCATGGCTGCTGATGAGTGGCTGAGGTCCCACCCCGAACTGAACCCCGGCCTCCAAAGCGAAGCACACCGAACCTAACCACTAGGCTGTGGGGCGGTCTCCTGTAAAGTCTTACAACAGTGCCTGTCACACAGTACGCACCATAAAAATATCTATTATTACGTCACTTTACTTTCTTGACCACGTGGTAGTGAAATACAGGATGAAAGTTCCCTTGTAGCGAGTTCCACTGTACCAGGTCCTAGGCACCTACTCAGATTGTTTGGGGTTTCCTAACGCCGTTTGAGAGGACACTGCCATCTTGTTTGTTGTGGCCTTTTCCTCCGAAACTTTACAGTTCTCTGGATCACCTCCAGTTTCCTTCAACTCCTCTGGGAAGGCCCCTCAGGAGCTATTTCTGAAACCGTTGGGCTGAATAGCTCTACATGCCGTTCGTATCAAAGAATCCATAAATCCCATCTAACAAACCCCTCCTCTGCTTCTCCCTCCTCAGAGGCAAAACGTGGACGCGCGAAGCGAGAGTGGCCTAGAAAACACGGATTTCGTAGTGACAGCCCCGCCACCGACTGCAGCGGCACCGTGGAAGGGGGGGGCGGCCCAGCGCTCAGGCTGTGCACTGAACCCAGGTTCACACCCCAGTTCGCTATTAATAGCTAGCTGGATGCGTGGCCTAGAGCAACGAACGCGCCTGCTTGTTATGAGCATCACCTACTTTGCAAGGTCTTTATGGGTTAAACGAGAAAACAGGTGTAAAGAAACGAGCACAACGGCACTTAACGAGCGCTCCTTGTCCGTGGTGAGCCGCGTACTCCCGCGGGAACCGCCAAGATTCATTCCTGAACGACAGACTGCGCTTCTCGCCGCCGCGTCTCTAACCCTCGGGCACTAGAAACACGCGAGGCGACGAGTGGCGGCTCCCGGCCTCCTGCCCTGGCCTTCCCGGGGCCGCAGCTCCTCCGGAAAGGGAACACCCGGCCGAAAAGAGCGCGGCAGCTGACGCCGGCAGCTAGGCCCACGTTCTGCGCCGAGCCCGGCACGTGCTGGGGCGGGCCCGCCTCTCCCGGCCCGGCGGCCCGTTACCTGCTCGGCCTCCGCCAGCCAAACCCAGAGCTGCCGCCATGTCCGGAACTTGTACCTCTCGCCAAACACGAAGCACATTTCCGGGCTGGCGTAGCGGGAGGCAAGCGGCGAGCGGTAGCTGTCATACCCGCAACCCGCCTGCTGCCCACCACGGTCTCCGCTCGCCGCCATTCCGAACTCACAACCCCACCAGAGAGAACAGGGCCACCAAAGCCGGAAGCGGAAGCCTAGAGGGCGGGACTTCCTCCACTTGGTCCCACCCCCGAGGTTCTGCGAGATTTGAGCGCTCAAGGTTACGGAGAGTTTCGGCTGCCGGCTCCTGAGGGTTAACAAGCTTCTGTTTGTTTACAAGAAACGTCATCGACGCTTCCTAAGTTTCTTAGCTGCTCTGTGCCCCAGTTTCTCCATCTGAAAAAAAGTACATTGAGACCTGCCTTTAAGATTGCTGTGAGGACTGAGTATTAGACTGATGTTTGGGGCACGTACAAAGCCCTCTCTGTTTGCTATTAATTTATTATTGTCGCCTTCCCCTCCCCAACTCCTACTGCCTGCGGCACCGAGAGGAGAATTGAAGATGCCCAAGGAAAGTCGGCATTTATCGAGTTCCAAGTGAGCCTGTTGCGTGAAACTGCAGCAAAATTGGATTTCAGCAAGCGCTGGAACTGAGACTCAGAAGCTGAGTGACTTGCTGAGGTCACCCAGCTAGTAAGTGGGGCCGCCCGACTTCAGATTCTTCCCTCTCAGCCGTTATGCTGTGTAGTTCCCTGCACACGCCATGCCGGGTCACACCACGGCTTGGTGAAGGCATTCCCCCCGTCCTGGAACACCTCTCTCTCTACTCACTACATCCTACTTAAAATGTTCCCAATAAAAACTGCTAACATTTATGGAGGTGTTACTAGGTGTCAGGCACTGTCCTGAGTGCTTTACACACGTGATCTCATTTAATCCTCGTGAGGATCCTGAGTTGTTCCAGTTATTAAATGAAATAATACAAGTAAAGCCCTTGGTGCAACGCACAAAGTGCTCAATAAATGCTAGCCATTATTATGATCCCCATTTTGCAGATGACAAAACAAAGGCATGGGCAGGTTGAGTGTCTTTAGATTGCTCATGTAGAAGCTAGGAATTAAATGCAGGCAATAGGCTCCAGATCCCTGGTTCTTATCTCCAAATGTACCCTTTCTTTTGTGCTACAGTAGCTACTATGCTGCTTTGAAATTACCTGTTTCTTAGTTCCTCACTATGAGACCTCCCAGGGGAATTTGTTTTGAATTCCCAACTTGTTTGCTGAAGTGAACTCCCCTTCCCCAGTAACCATAATATTTCAAGGATATTAAAAGTTAGATCTCGAGGCTTCAAGAACATATCCTTGACAATAACTTCTTTTCCTGTCACCTTTCCATTTCTGCTTTCATTTATTCATGGATTCACTCAAAAACCTATGGACCACCCCTGTAGTGTCCTCCCTCCCCACCTCTGGGATTTCATAGATGATGAGTGACCTCCTGGCTTCTTATAGGCCTCTCTCATAACTCGCACCGGAGTTCAGTGTTGTTTGCCTTTCCCATTGATGGTAACTTGGTGGGGGCAGAGATCATGTCTGTCTTGGTCACCCGTGTTCCTGGCACCTGGCACAGGATCTAGCATCCTATAGATGGCTAATAAATGTTTGCGGGATGAATGAATGCTGCCCAAAGGAGCCTAGCCCAGAAAGAGCAGGGCCCACAACAGCCAAGATACAAGTTAGATCCTGACACTGCACCTCCTCTTCCCCCAACCTCTCACACCTCTTCAGTTTCTAATTCCATGGATCCTTCATGTCTCCACCTGGACTCCAGAATTAGCAGTCCGAATTGACTGCAGCACCCATTCCAGAATACCTTGGCCATCAGAGAAGCCCATCAGTCACCTGGGCTCATCACCTAAGTCTTCTTGCACCTCCCCTCTTGAGCTGCAGAAAATTGGTTTTGGGAGTGAGGACAGACGATTCTGGAAAGATGAATTTACTACTGTCTGCAACTTCCCACTCTTTGCAGAGTGCTTCAGGGCTGTCCTTGCTTTGATGTGCTGTGATGAGTTCACTGTTCTCACTGTGACCACTGCAAACTCAGCTGTCTCTTCAATCTTCCAGCCCTCTCTCCTGCCACTGCTTCACTTTGCTGTTTTCCTCCTCAAAATAGGAGTTTCTGCCTCCAGTCTTCTATTTCTTCATTCAGGAAAAAATCTTGCTCTTTCAATTATTTTTATCTCAAATCTTTGATCTCTTCAATTCTGCCTCCCTTCTCCTCTGATTTTTTTTAAATGCACAGGTTTCTTCCACTATAGAAACATCTCCACTTGCTCTGGTATCTCCTTAACATAGAAACCTCTGTTTCTGGCTGCCTCTTTACCAACAATTCCTGGCACTGCCAGTTATTAGTTGTGTGACTTGGGCAATTAGTTCATCTTTTGGCACTTGGTCTTCTCACCTGTGAAATGTGGCTGATGATCCCCAGGTGTACAGTCAGGAGCAAAGGCAGGAATAGATGCTGACTCCCTAGCTCAGTGTCCAGGACTCCTGTATTCAACCAATTCCTTCCCCTCCCTGCTTAATTCCTTAGCAGTGTGATGCCACGTCTGCCCGTTCTTGTTACCTCCAAATCACACTCATCGATTACCAATAACTTCCTCTAATAAACAAATCAAAAGGCCCGTTCCCATAATATATATTTGTTTGCCTATATTTGCATAAAGAATCACTAATAAAGTCTATGTGTGTGGGGGACATGCAGGGAACAGGATAGGCAGAGAAAGAACCGGGAGCAAACTTCCCAATGTACATCTTTATATTGTTTTGATTTTTGAGACAAATAGTTTTTCTTTTTTCCTGTAGTAAATCATCACTCTGGCTGATGAAGTTTCTAGTGTTTTTGACACCCCTCCCTCCTGGTTTGAAAAGTAAACTGTACTAATTCTCCTAGTAGTCAGAATACTCTTTCTTTGATGACCCTCCCTCCTCTCACTCCTGGAACAGGAAGCGGTAGGAGTTTCCTAAGATTTAACCCACCTTTCCTCCCCTTGGAAACTGCTTGCACATCTGCAAGGCTTACCTTCTGAGTCTGCAGGTTTTCCAGAGTTTTGCTTCTTGATCTCCAAAGACCATCTAGACACTTCCAGCTGGTTGCCACTGTTCATAAAGCAACATCTCTAAATCAGGAGTTCTACTTTTGTATCTCTTTTTGCCCTAACTCTATGAACAGGTCTTTTGATTGTTTTATTTTCTCCTTTATAGCTATCCTTCTGTTTTTCTTTTAGGCTTTTAAAATACCTATTTTCTTAAACAAATTCTTGATGTAACATCCTGTTACCCATCAGGATCATTGATTCCACAGTGGGCCATACTGTGTGCCAGGCATAGTACTAAGCACTGGGATTCGATGGTTAGCTGATGAGGCTGGAGTGGAGAGGACAGAGGTGAGAAGAGAGGGAGGTAAATTTGGAGAAGTAGATGGAAGCCAGACCATGAGAACCTTGTTGGAAATAAGGATATTTGAGGGGTTTATTCTAAGCAATGGAAAGCCACTAAAAGGCTTTGAGCTGGAGGATGACTTCATCAGATTTGTGTTTTGAAAAATATCATCCCAGTTATTATGTATAGAATGGGTTGGGGGCAGGGGAACTGGAGTGAATGCCAAGTGAGAAACCAGTTGGGCTAATGCAGGACTAGGTAAGACCTAGGGGTGCAGGTGATCTACAAGGGAAGTAAGTAGCAGAGGAAATGAAGAAAAAGAAGAGATTAACTTAAGAGGTACAATCAATCCAGCGTGGTGATGGATTAGTTGTGGGGAGTAAGGGAGCAGGTGGGGTCAAGGATATTCCTAGGTTTCTAGGTTTTATCATTGAATGGATGGTAATGCCATTTACCATGGGGTAAATGGTACCCCATGGGACGAGGGGCAAGCAGGCAGGATGGACTTCTGCTTTGCATTTGAGTTTGCAGTGCTGTTAGGATATCCAGATGTTTCAAAATGTTGAGTAGACAATTATATATACAGGTCTGAAGCTCAGTGGTAAGGGTTGGAAATACAAATTTAGCAGTCATCAGCATATAGATGGTAATTAAAGCCATAGGGGTTTTAGGCCCTGGAGCTGGTAAACAACGAAAAGAATTCCGCCTTTTTTGGTGCTTACCTTCCAGTGAGGGAAATGGATAATCAAGAAAAAACAAGATAATTTTAGAAAGTGATATGAAGAGAGAGTCAGAGGGAATGAGATCGCATGGGGGATTTGTGTGGGGTTTATAGACCATGGTATGGAGTTTGGATTTCAATTGTAAGGAGAAACCATTGGAGGGTAGTGACATGAAGAAACAAAGAACAGTCTGGGGTGGAGTTATGGGGAAGATGGTAGACTGGTGGGAAGCTACTGCAGTGGTCCAGGTGAGCATGTAGGGTGGCTAGACCCAAGAGTTGGTTGTGGTGAGATGTGAGAGATGTGGACCGTTTGTGATATATGTTTAGTAGAGAGCTGACAGGACGTCCTGACGGACTAAGTAAGCGATGTGAAGAAGCTGTGGGTTTGAACAATTAGGTGGTGCCACTTACTGAGATGGAAAAGTCTGGGGAAGAAAGAAAATTTGACAAGGAAGGGGGAGGGATTTGTCCAATAGACTTAGAAGTAGACGGCAGGGGCCGGCCCTGTGGCTTGGTGGTTAAGTGCGCGCGCTGCAATGCTGGTGGCCCGGGTTCGGATCCCGGGTGTGCATCGAGGCACCACTTCTCCGTCCATCCTGAGGCCGAGTCCCGCATACAGCAACTAGAAGGATGTGCAGCTATGACATACAACTATCTACTGGGGCTTTGGGGGGAAAAAGTAAAATAAATAAAATCTTTAAAAAAAAAAAAAAGAAGTAGACGGCAGTTAGTCAGTTGGATAGACAGATTAGAAAGGCCAGGGTTGGAGATATCGTTTGGGCAGGATGGGGACAGGTGTTGCATGTAAAAACACAAGGCAGGCTGAATTCATCTAGGGGGAGCAACATGACTAGAAAACAAAATTCAGGACTGAGCCCAGGGGCACTCCAAAATTGAGAGCTCAGTCTGAGGAAAAAGGACGGTAAGAAAGAAGGCCAGTGAGGTGGATGACACTGCCTGGGATTTTAGCTTAGAGAGAACAAAGGCAGGCCTGGGTTTGAGCACTGATGAAATCCAGCATTTCATGGCCAGATAAAAGGATGAAACAGATGCAGGAGATAAAGGAACATGTCAGAGTATAGAAGGAAATCCAGGAGTTGTGGCATCAAGAGTCCAGTGGTCATGTCCATTGCCCTAGGGAGGTTGTTAGTGACCTGAGAGACAGCTCTTTTAGGGGTATGAGAGGCAGAAACCAGATTGGAAGAGACCCAGGAGGGGGAGGAGAGAAAATTACTCAAGAAGAAAAATAGGACAGTAGCTGGCAAGGCAGGGGCTGGAACATGGGCCCACAGGAGGGTTTTCACCAGGGGATGGACTTGAGCACACTGATTGGCAAGGGCCCCAGCAGAACACATGAAAAGAGAATGGCTTAAGGAGAGTTAAAGAGTACCCAAGGGGGCAGGAAGGGGAAGGATCCCAGGCACTGAAGGACCCAGCACTTGAAGTGGAAGCACCTCTCCCTGTTTATAGTTTGGCAGCAGGAACTTAGGGGAATTTTTCTGATACCTCTAATTTTCTCCATGTATTAGTGGACACAGGACGCTTGCTGGGCAGTGTCAAGGTCTCATTGCTGGTTGGTTACAGTAGATTACAGGAGTCCTCATTTGCCCTGTAGTAAGTTTTTTTCCCCAGCAATGCTGCTTCTGGGTGCTGGTGGAACATAGAAAATAGGGTTTTTCCAAAGTGGGGATTTTGTCACGTAGGTGTCAAGAAAACAAGAGGGGCAAGGAAATTTACAGGTATTAGCAGCCATGTTATTGAAATTATGGGCTATAAAATGTAAACTGGATTAGGAAGGGAGAAAAAGGAGAGGGCTGATAGATTGTTCGAAAGTAAACAGGTCAGCATCCCGGACTGGCTGATGACGTCAAAACACAGCCAAAGAGGAGTGGGAACCATTGGGAGGACAGGAGGTCAAGGATGCTGAAATCAGTGATTCTGGAGGGGTGCCATTTTGAGTGAGTATGGGAGTGCATGGCTGGGTAGACTGGAGGAAGGAGCAGAAGATTGGCTGTTAGGATAGATTTTCCAGGTGGACACTGAAGTCACCTAAGGTGATGGCAGGGCATGCAGCCATGAAGAAGGCTGTCAGATGCTGAAGTCTTAACAACCATCTCTAATTCTACAATACATGCCCCTCCACCCACCCTTAGCCATTCAGACATTCTTAAAATATCCAAAATTTAAAATAAAGTGTTCGGTGATAAAGGTCCTCATAGTTTTTGCAATGATCTCTATTCCTCAAAAGTAGCACTTACTTGTCATAGGCAGGTGCTCGAGGTGTTTCTGAACATCTAGTCCCTCTCTTCCCACCTCACATTTCCCAGTGTTTATTCATTTTATGAGAACAGAATTGGATGGTACATGGCCTTGACTGTACAACAAACTTGCTTAAGACCATTCTCTCAGAAATCCAGGTGTTTTTAGCAAAGGCATTTTGGCATGATAGCCTGTGAATCCCATCTAGGTTCCTATTATGGTTCTACCAGTGACTGAGGCAAGTTTCAATTACATGAGTGAATATATGGCATGCTTAGAGCAGTGCCCAGCTCACAGTAAGCAATCAATCAACGTTACCTATTATTAGCTAATTAAATTATTCTGAACCAGTTTCCTCATGGAATGGGTTTGCTGCTATCTGTTTCACACAGCATTCTGAGAATGCAGTCAGACACAACAGTACCTGGGAATTAGAAAATGTTAGCTTTCGGGGCCGGCCCGTGGCTTAGCGGTTAAGTGCGTGTGCGCTGCTGCTGGCGGCCTGGGTTCGAATCCCGGGCATGCACCGACGCACCGCTTCTCTGGCCATGCTGAGGCCGAGTCCCACATACAGCAACTAGAAGGATGTGCAACTATAACATACAACTATCTACTGGGGCTTTGGGGGGAAAAATAAATAAATAAAGTTAAAAAAAAACGTTAAAAAAATAAAAAACAGAAAAGAAAATGTTAGCTTTCTTCCATTCCTCCCCTTTCCCCTTCTAGAGGTGTTTCCTAATCACATGTCCACAAGTCTCTATTTTAGTGGCTAACAATAAGTAAGAAACTGTTTAGACAGGGGAACCTCGCCTTCAAGGGACAGCTCTAACGCTTCTCGGCAGTGTGGCAGCGCTCAGAGCAGGCCAGGAGTTTTCTGGACCAGAGTGAGCTTGCTGGTTACCTTCCTGGGTGCAGTAGAGATGGGATCTTCTCTCTTCTCTCCTCTACTCTCATTCCAAATGCAAATAGGGATTAAACAAGACAACAACAAAAAGCAGAAGGAGAACATCAATTTCTTTTCGAGAATTTGAACCTGCACTGCGGCTGGCAGCGAGGAGCACAACAAACCCCAACAAGAAAAACATAAGACGAGATACACAAAGTTGAGGCCCAATTCCGGTGTTGAATTTCGGACAGCTTTTATGTGTGGAGCAGGGAGAGAGAGGAGTAGAAAAAATATAAACATTCAACAAACAAGCAAATTAAATTAGCAGAATAAAACAGGAAACCACAATAAATGCTTAGCAGCCAAACACATTTATTAGTCTTTTTTCTTTTTTTTTTTTTCCAGGAACCCAAAAATAGTTTGTAGTTATAATGTAAGCAACTGAGTTGCACATAATACAATCATATCTTTCCAAAATAAAATAAAATAAAAAACTAAACAAAAACAAAAATAAGCTGTTTAAAAGCCCAAAAAAACCCTTCAGAAAACTCGTACATATGCATTACATCATCTCTCAGTTTTAATGAAATGACGGCGACTTAATTCCTTATTACTCAACCTGTCACAATCCAATAAAACACCACCCTTTAGTTTTTTTTTGTTTTTGATTTTTTTTTTTTTGAAATCCAGCATGAGAAATACAGTACCTGCTATGGCAAAAAATACACATAAAATGCAACTTTTCAGCTTATTTGTACATTAGTAGAGTTTAACATTTTGTTGTTTGTTTTTTAAGTGAACCAGTGATTTTAAGTACCACTATACTAAAAAAGTAAAATAAAATATAGAAAAGGGGGGCCCAGCCTGCCATGCAAGTGCACCTCTAAAGTGCCTAGTTTCTGTGTCCATGTAAAACCAGTAATATGAGGAGCAATTTCAACATATGGGAGTTTGATTAAACCTCTATGTTTAAGGAAAAAAAAAAAAAAGACAATGCCATATCCTCCCTTTTCTCCCCTCAAATTTCCTTAAATCCCATCATCCACTTTCTCTATTGCCCATCAGAAGAGAGAAAAGAAAGCCACCAAAATAATATTGTAAAAGCTATTTCAAGTATAAGAAAAACAAAACACTTCTAGGTAACTTGCAGAGAGCATCAATATGTGCAGCTATTTCATCATGGTTACAGGTTTTGTTTCTGCTGTTTCAGATGAGAGGATTTTCGCTGTACCTTCCTGTTACCTGTTTGTGTGCAAAGTTGGAAAGCTGCCTTTTAAAAATCCAGCCTCTTTCTGATGCCCTTCTCTGCACCTTCTGTTTAAAGGGGCAAGGAGAGAAGTGAAGGGAGGAGAAAGGAGGAAGGGAGTGACGCGTCACAAGTCAAGAAAATGCTACTTTTCCGTCTCTCCTCCTCTGTCCCAGACCCCCACATCCCCTCACTTCTCTTGTTCACCATCAGTGACCTAACTCTCACTGCAGAGATTCCCATGATTCAGTTTCCTGATTTGGTAGGATGTATTTACTATGTAAACATAGCCCCCTAGGATTATGGAACCCAAAGCAGCATTTATATCTCCATCTAAATGGAGGAAGATAAAATAGTCCAGAAACCTCTCCTCAGGTTGCGTTTGTTTTCTGTTTTTGGTTACTCAAGATAGGGATGGGGTAGGGTGGGCAGAGAATAAGTTGGAAGCAAATAGTGGAGAGTCAGGAGTGGGCACAGTTGAACTGTTGTGTCTGGTTTTTTTTTTCCTCCCAGAAGGGTTTTTTTGTTTTTTTAAAACCTATTAAAAATGTTCCTGCACCTTAAGTCACACTGAGGTTAAGGCCAAGGGTGCAGAATCTTGTGCACGTGTCTCTGTGAGCACATTCATGGTGCATGCACCATTTTTGATGTCTTCTGTGAGATCACTGGACACACTTTGGTCACTGGTGTGTGCAAAGGGTGGTGGTGGGGGAGCGTCCCAGGAAAGAAGTGCAGAGATCACCAGAGCCCTTTGGGAGCATTGTAAGGGATATAAGGTCAGGA
Source organism: Ceratotherium simum simum (assembly GCF_057802395.1). Taxonomy (NCBI): domain Eukaryota; kingdom Metazoa; phylum Chordata; class Mammalia; order Perissodactyla; family Rhinocerotidae; genus Ceratotherium; species Ceratotherium simum. The sequence goes on from NC_141924.1 coordinate 10,129,756, forward strand.
AGAACTTAGGAGGGGTCAGAGAAAGGAGACTGATAGAAAAGGGGGCCTCCAAACAAACAACAGAAATAAAATCTGAAGGTCGACAGTGCCCAAATAAGAAGGCGGGTGGTGAATATGCATGCACTTAGTATCAAGCTTCTTCCCCTCAAAGGAAGTCGTCACTATACAAGATTAGTGAGCTCAAACTAAAAGGGCTTCTTGACAGATACAGGGTTTATCTTCAAGATGGGGATAAAAGGGGTTTTTGTGAGGAAGCTATTCAAAATGATCCACTCTGACCCTGCCCCGTGGGTGGCCAAAGCTAGGAGAGCAGTAGCTGACAGATCCCTACAAGCAGCATCTGTTAAACTTATTTCCCTCCACCTAATGTCAGCTTCAAGCCTCACAGAGGGAGCGACGTCTGCCAGTGCACACGCCTTTCAGGGTGGTTGTTTACCCATCTCAGGTGAGTTTCCTTCTAAGTGAGAAATCAATACATTTCCAGAGCATCACAAAGTGACAAGGCTATGAATTCTACAGTGCCAAACTGAAAATGCCAGAGACTAATTCCCTTTGTGAACTACAGAATGCTACTCAGTTACTCCAAGTGTGTGTGTGTGTGTGTGTGTGTGTGTGTGTGTGTGTGTGTGTATTTGTGACAACCAAGAGAGGCTGAGAACTCAAGGTCTCACATAGAAAACATTCTGGAGTCCCTGGAGGGGATGGATCTTCCTGAAGAGAGAAATTCGGATACTCCCCACCCTGGAACTAGAGCTGGAATAGACACATCTATTCAAAACAGGGTTTAGACACTGGTCTGTTGTCACTGTGGATGGGAGGCAATGGAGGGAACACCGCCCCCAAAATGCAAGTCCACTCCCCTAACCTGTTCTGCTTCGTTGTCTTAAACATGAAAGAATAAGATCTGAAACTTCTGATGGCTTAAAAACAATGGAAAATATCATATTTTAGGGTTACTTTCACAGCAAAGAAAAAATTGTAAAAGTTATTCTGCTATTTACACATTCATATTTTGAAAAGGACAACCCACTGATGTCAGAAAAGGAGAGGGGAGTTAAGAGTCTACATTGCAGGGGAAATGTGCCTCGAGGTATTGTTTTGTGTTAGACAGTTGAAACGTCAGGATTTTTTTTGTTTGTTTTGTTTTTTGTCTAAAGGCAATCTAACAGATTGGAACCCTGATAAGATCGAGCCTGTGCAGCCTTGCACAGGCACGAGGAGACTATGATCAAGTCTGTTACTCGTTACAGTACTGTGACATCAACAAAAACTTCTGCATGGAAACACTGGATATGGGCAGAAAAATCTCTTGCTTACGACTTTGTGTGTTGCAAATAATGCCTAGACCAGAGCAATGCAGGTGCCACGATTCACCACAGGGCAAGATCAACAAAGGAATTCTGTTAGGACAAAGAAGAGGCTGTAGGCTTTCCCGTGTCAAACACCTCACTGCTTGCTTGCTATATACAGCTTAATAAACGCAAGGGAAGCAGAGATTATGTTTGGCTGAGGGGTAGTGGATGGGGAAGAGAATCCTTTTTTGCCTGCCAAGCAACAGTCCTCTTTCCCATAGAGCAAGACAGTTTCCTTATAACTAAGTTCACTAAAAATGATTAAGAAAGAAGAAAGAAAAATTAAAAAGGAGGAGGAGTTTTTGAAATTGACATCAAGATTGACTTTAAGGTCAGCACGAGTGAGGCATGGTTTCCTGAGCTTGAAAGGGTTCTGAATTCAGGAAAGGACGAGTACTTTTTTCCAGAGAACACTGGAGCCTCGGGGCCCCACTGTTGCACTGGGTTAACACTGCACGGCTATGAGGAGAATCCTGTACCACACTGGCTGATAGGAACTGCAGGCCCCCGGGGACTTGCCGGGCCATCCGGCCTGCTAGCACCCGCGGGAGGCCTTAGAGGTCTCTTTCTAGCGCACTGTGCCGACCTTACTGCTTCTTGCTCTCACTCCCCTTCCCCACCAGGACATGGGGATACCATGGACACAGAAACTGTAGAACAAGGATGCAAAGCTACTTCCTTCCCCTTTCTGCCCTCTCCTCCCCCCCTTTGCAGAATGCATAGTTACAATTCATGTTACAAAACAAAGAAGCAATGATGACCACATATGGGACCTTTTTTTTTTTTGAAAAAAGAAAAAAATCCAACAACCTCTTCTTAAATTCAGTATCAAAATTCACATTTGCATAATAATACATTTCAAGGCCATGAGAGGAATGAGAGTGAAGCACAGACAGCGGCAGCATCTCTCCTCCCTGTGTCTTCCTGGAGGAAGCTGGAGGAAGCTTGTGGGAGGGATTGTTTTCCTCTTTGGGGAGTTCTGAGGAATTCTGGAAATGGCCCTTAGCATTCACTTGATATTTCTTTAGAAGATAGGGAGTGGGGAGAAGAGGTGGAATTGTTTAAAACAAATATAAAAACAAGCGAAGAGACACTGCAGATTTCCATGTTCATAATAGTTCTGAAGAAATAAAATATGATTTCAGATTTTTCTCTTTTCTTTCTCAAACACTTCAATCTTATTCTTTCAAAAGCTTTTTCCTTGTGTGTAATATACCCTGTTCGCATAAACAGCAACATTATGTGACTTCTGTTTGGGAAAATAATTGCCTTCTCAGGACACAGACTCAGAAGGTGGAAATGTGCTGCCCCCTCTGCACACGCAGAAGCTAGAAGACGCCTTCTTGACATGCATGAATGTGTCACAAACATCACCATATTTCAATTCTCCAGTGCTTACGGAAAAACAAAAAATAAAACAGTCACAGCCACACGCACACACACATATACACGAAGAAAACTAGGCAATGCAGATAGATAAATTCAACCTGCACTCTTGGCCTAACCTGGGTCTCTGACATCTGTGCACCATCACCTCATTATCCCCTCTCCCATGTCCCAGAATCTCTTCCACACAACTATACACTGTGCAATATTGATGCTAATGAAAACTCAACAGCTGCCCCTGGGGACTGCCAGGAGAAACGCTGACTTCCCTAAAAGACTAAGCTGACCGTCTTTCTGTTTTATCCCACTGGATAGCTTCTTCCTAAAACAGACGGTCTCTGTACTCACAAAGGCACATTCAGAAATACTACACTTAAGTAATTAATTCCTTGGACAAAATTAAAAAGTGGGGGTAGGGGTGGTGTTTTAAACACACTTATTTTAAGTTATCCCGAAATTTCTGGCAAGAAGTGTCATGCTGAATGCATCACTTGGTGAGAAACTATACTACCTTTAAAAGGTATGTTAACTTCTTGAAGGTTCCAAAGGTTTTTGTTTGTTCTGTATAAATACCCCCCCGTTCTCATTTTTGGCGAACACATTTGGGATATACTCTCTTCCTCTCCATGAAGCTCTGCTGTAAGGCTAGTCTTGCAGTGAGGCTGCTCCACCTCACCTCCGGTCACCTCTTCCAACCCAGCCCTCTGAGCAGCCCAAGGAGAAGGAATGCCAGAGTCAGTAAGAGGTCCAGGAAGGCAGGGGAGGAGAAGGGACAGAAGAGCACTGTGTTTCACAGCTCTGCTGCAACAGTACTGTAAGCTATCCTGACCACTTCTCTTTAGCTGCTTGCAATTTAGCAGTAAAGAGGAATTTCACTTTTTAACAAAAACAATCTTAACTTATTAATATTGGCTCGAAATGAGTCAATTACAATTGGGAATTTACTTCCAAAGCAATGACTTATAGTTTGAAAATGAAACTGAGGCACAAAGTGCTTTAGGGAAACACTATTTCTTTTTTATTTAAAACAGAACACCTCTTGCCTTTATCTGACCTTTCCCCTCTCATGAACAAAACAAGCGTTTGTCACAAAGAAGAGCCAATGACTGAGTCTCGCTGAGACCCTAAGGGCAGGGAGGTCACTTTTTCTGGTGTGCATAGTTTCTCGTTAAAAACAAAGTCAGGTGTAAAGCTAACTGAAAAGGGAAATTTAAATTCTGTGAGGCAAACACTGGTAGTTTCTGCCACTTTTGTATTTTTTGGGGTGGTGGTAGGAGGTTACTACAAGAGACTGACAGTTTAAAAACCATTCAAATGTTAGAATACTTGGTAATTACTCCAGATCTAGTCCCAGTGACTGTCTGCGTGAGGACGGCATGGATGTCCCACAGTGCAGAGGAGCTCTCTGCTTCCCGACCAGTGTTCCCATCACCATCCTCTGGATGTTCACGGCCTCTTTTCTTTGGCGGTGCAGGCAACGGAGAGGTGTTGTGGGCAGGGTAGGGAGTCAAAATTCAATTTTTATTAAGTTATTATTATGTTCATAGATTCTTGATAATTATTTCAAATCTAAAGAATGTGAAGCCAGCACCTCCTTTGTCAAATTTAAGGTCAAGAAAACAACACCATCATTGACAAATGGGGACCATCTCTGAAAATACACACGCTTTTGGCACTGGCCCAAACCTGCAGACCTTATTACAGGGTGTACACTAACTCTGGAAATATGGATAATATTCTATGTTTTTTAATAGATTGACAATGTCCTTGACAACATTATGTATACTTGCCTGTTTCTAGACTGTGTCGACACCCTATATGTGCAGATAAGAAAGCAGAGGGGGTGGGAAAATGTGCAGCAGAGGGTGAGGGCACCCTATTTTCTCAATGACTGCTGAGGTCTAAAGTTTATGACAGTCATTGTACACACACAGGCTAGAATATTTTCATCTGCGCTATCACACGCAGCCTTAGCTGTACACTCACAGGAGGGAGAACAATTAAAGAACAAGATTTCTTTTTGCAGTAACACTAAGAACTGTAGTTAATGCATAGACATGAAGTGTGACATAACTTGGCAAAAACACCGGAGAAGAAAAAGTCTGATTCTTTTTAACCAGCTAAAAAAGTAATCTCTACTCCTAAAGACCTTATAGGTAACTAAAACAAAAGAAAAAAACCTACACCCCAAACAATAACCTACAAAGTGTTGTATGTTGAATTTAAACTCTGAGGATGGGGGAGAAGGGGACCTTTTCTACATAAAGACTTCATTGTTCCCTAATCTTAGAGATGGCGATTACAGCCAAGTCTGCTGAAAACATCCTGTTTACACTGCAGAGGAAAACAGGCTTGGCTTAAGTGTTTTGCTCAGCACACAGACATCTTCATTATGTTTAAGGGAAGAGCTAAGATGGCAGAATATAAAAACTAAAATTAAAAAGTACACAGCATCTGAGGTCGATATGGAACCTGGCTATTAACCCTACAAAAAATGCCCCTCTCCCCCCAAAAAAGTGGTAAAAGTGAGTGAATATTTGCAACAAGTTAACAGCCTGTGAAATTTTAGTTTCTGCTAGAAATATTAATAAAAGATCTTCCAAATTCTTAGGCAGGAATTTCTTTTCCATTCTTTTTTTGCATATCTTATACAGCACATTCAACCCACAGGAACTTGGAAGAACCAATTGCTAATTTATGCTACATTCATGTCATAAGAGGTGGAAAAGTTCTTAGAACAGGAACCATAGTAATACAAAATCAAGCTTTTATGAAGAAAACTAATTGAATGGCAAATCAATGGATATTGTTGATTTACTGAGGGACACTGATGAAAGAATTTGGTTTGGAACCTTAACTTGCAGCACTGCTAAGTCAACTTCTGTGAATGTTGTAAATGAAAAATATCAAGGGCTAGGGACTGAGGGATCAGAGATGCCACATGGGCCATCAATTTCTTCACAGTGTCTCGGAGATCTGAACTTTGTTTTTTGTCAAACACCTAAAATTAGGTCATGGCACTGGATCCCCATTGCCAGTAGAGGTCCCCAGTCTGATGGAAGATACCTCTCCCCGTGCCGTGGTTCTTTTCTTTTGGCTACTCATGTGGTAGACAGAAACTAAGTTTGCGATGTTCGAGAGATGGACACCTCTAGCCACAAGCAATCACGTGTTTAAAAAAATAAAGGAAACGAGTAGAAAATGGAAAGCTCTAATTTACATGATCAAGATGTTTATAAAATAAATCTACGTAATGAGGTGACCAGCAAGCCTCTGTACACATGCCAGTATGTGGTGGCAGAGAAGATGAAGCCACCTAACCTCTCAGCAGATATGGCTCTTGCCAAAGAATACCATGGAAAGAAGAGTTTTTCTCTTCCATTACATCCTCACTGTATCCTATGCTTAGGTCACTGCCAACCAATAAAGCAAAGCTTCCAGCAACTTGACAAAAAAGGCGGGGTGGGGGTGGGGGCTGGGGGAAAAGGGAGGAGACAAAGGACAAGAGCAGAAAAACAGGAACCCCTTTCTAATGGCCCAAACACTTTCAACTCACGGTAGCTGTCCCAGTGACACACCTGGAGAGTCAACGCACTGTAATGAGGGCAACGACACAAGGAAGGAACTTGGCATTCCACATTATCGAGACAGAAAAGCATATTAACTTCCTTGATTTCTGTGTATTGACTTATTTTAAATTTAGCCCTCTGCCTTTGGGGCCTGTCCAGAACCACTCCAATTTCCTTAATGGGCAAGCGTCCTAACGTCTGTGGAGTGACTGGACCACATGCACATACACACGCATTCCCTCTGCTTAGGATGTCTGGGTGTATGTTCGAAGGCACTAAAGCGGTTTTAGAGAAATTGCAGGCAGCAGCCCCACCCACTCCCTTTACCTGTAGAGCTGGAGTTTCTTTCCCACTGGGAAGCTTAGATGTTTAAAACAAGCTGTGGTCAAGCTTGGGAATTCCAACCCCCGGCCCCAGGAGGGAATACAAAAGGAGAATTCGACATCACCAAAGACTGAAAGGAAACACTCCACATCTCCGGCAGAGGGATGGGGATAATTAAGCAGCAGATCTTCAAAACAGCAATTAAAACGAGCACTACAGTAGCTGGGAGCTAAAAAAGTAAAATCACTTGTTCCTTATTAGATTCTTCTATTATTTTCTCCTCCTCCCATAACAAACGGAGGTAAAACAGACATTCTTCATTAACAGAACAGTCCATAGATATTTTTTCTCTAGTAATGCCTATATTTAAAATTTGTTCCAAAAATTATTAACCTATATTTCCTAACTCTTTACATAGATTCTCAGCAATCCAACCGTACTATTTTACGGATCAGAATTACTTTTTTTTTTTTTAAGCTGTTGTTTCTTTCTTCCTTTCTTTTGTTGCTGGGGTTAGAGAGACAGAGAGAAGGGTTCCTCTAAAAAAAAATTAAAATTATTAGGGGAGACTTCAGTTCAGTCTTAAATGGAAAGGAACAAAGTGATGGCATTCCCATTTATATACACCAAACACTCTCCCATTAAATTACACACAATTTCAAATGAATCTATGATAGAGCTCTTATAAAGCTTAATCCTTCTCCCATATTTTTTAAGATAATGAATTTACCTGTTGCTGCTAAATTGATAATTTTTAAAAAATATTTCTTTCTATGCGTTTTAAAATGTGTGATCCCCAGTATGACTATAACGTTTGGAGACTTTTCTTTTTACATTTTTTAAGTAAAAACTGTTTAAACTTTTTGAAGTTTCAGGAACTTGTAAAAGTTTATTAACAGGAAAGAAACAGCCATCTATCTAGGATAAGATACGGTTAAATAAACCTTCTTCAAAAAACTGGCTTCCTACCCTAGAATTCCTGAGAATGCTTGCAAATTTTAAAGCAGGAAAATAAATGTTAAAAACAAAAACAAAAAACACTGTTAAATGCTCCCAGAGTTAGTCTTCATCTAAAATATATATTTATATGTGTGTGTGTGTGTATATATATATATATATATATATATATATACGTACATATATATATATATACATGTACTTTTTGGTCTTTTTTTTTTAAGTTTTTAATTTTTTTCCCTTTAAGCTTATGATGGAAGAACATTTTAGCTTCTCATGTTTATTTTTACATATTTCAAATCCCTCATTATGTCTTTTGTAAACAAGAGGGGCTCTAGCACCCGGCTTTCACCGTAGTATCGTAAGGACTCAACTAACCCATAGTGCAGGTCAAGGAACCAACAGGCAGGAGGAGAGGACGGTGGGGCAGGACACGGCAGGGAACCAAGAGTGGCAGTGGACAGGGTCACCTCTGGCTCGAGGGAGCCTCGGGACATGCTCCTGGCCCAGGGGCACTAAGATTTAGCCTTCTGCAGATGTCTGAACACAGCTGCTCTTCACCTGGAGGTCACCACACACGACATGGTTTTGCTCCACACACACAGAGCAGTTGGTGGGGGCTGGAAGGAGACATTTTGTACGTGGGCAGCAGTGGAAGGGGCATGGTGGTGATGAAAATCGGAGAGCAGAAGGAGGGCACAGTTAGTTTTCTACAAGGCATCCAATGAGACCAAACCAATGCTGGAAACTGAAGTTTGACCACCTACCCACAAAGGGTTCATAAAGACTTGTATGAGCGAACGCTCACTTGAATTATGCATGTCAATCTCTTTTGAGGCTAGGTTTATAATCAATAGGGTAAGCCGAGAGGACTACAGAATTCCCATTCTTTGTCTCACAAAACGACTTAAATGCAAATAATTCCTTTTTGCCTTTTCCTATACACACCCACCCACCCACCTACACACAGACACAAGCTAAAAGTCAAATACATTAGGCATTGTTGTATCCTTCACTGCAGATGCTAAAGAAAGAAAAACTCCCTTGTCCTCACTAGCAGCAAGTTACGGAGGACAGTAGAGGTCTGCTCCCACCGAGGGTTGGAATGGGCAGGTAATTGCTGGTACAGAATGTCGGCACTTTATGTTAAACAGTATAATGCAGACTGGGATGTCCACACAAGTGCTAGCACGTTACCGGCATACGTCCCCCTCCCCCCACCCCGCCCGCCCTGCCAGCCATCTGCTTTGTACAAAGGGGTACCCCTCAGGTCTGCTGTAACTCTCTTCACAAAAAGCAGTTTGATACATTTTGACTCCAACATAAGTACATACATGTTGGTGATAACTGTGGATTAAAACTTGCCACCTATTCGGCCCAGAGTACTACTACATTGATGCTTAAAAAAAAAGTCTTTAAATACCGCAATAAAAAAAGCAACATTACAAGGAAAAAAAAAAAAAAAGAGGTCAAAACCAAAAAAAGGTGCAATACTTAAAAGTCTTTGCTAAGTTATACCTGCCTAAGCAAAACCACATACACAGGAAATACACAACACAGAGAAACAAAAGGAAACGCTTGAAGTACACACTGGTTTAAGAACATTCGTTAAGTAAACGTTTCTGTCAGTGATGGCCTGGTGCTGTAACACGCCATGGCCTGGCACAGGTAACACTCAGCAAGAGGAGCAGAGAGGGAGGAGCTGCGGATGCTTTCAGGAGGCTGCTCACAACTTATTTTTTTTCTGTTTTCATAAAATGAAAAAGAGAACCAATAGAAATGTTTAATTCAGCATTACCTAACTTTCTGACGAATTTCTCATACTTGATTACACAAGAAAGGGGAACACAGTTTTTCTGCTTTGAGACATCACATAATTAAAAACTATCTTATTGTCTGTTCCCATTCATACCAACAAAAAGGCTTGCGTGAAACTTAACAGATATTCACATGTGCCTAGTGGCCACTTCCTTTAAAAAACAGAAATAAATAAACACACAGTTGCTCCAAGAGGTACCTCCTGCTCTCCTAAATTTTTGGACTTGGCAGTGCTCCACTCTACTGCTAGGTCAGAAGAAAAGCTCGAGAAAACTCACACTCAGGCTAGTTTGCAAATGTACAGGAGCTCCCTGCTTTAATCATTAAAAAGCACTCTGTTCATCTTAATGCGGCCCAACGGAGTTGCTTCAGTAGCAGTGGCTCCCCGAGTTTGTGTGTTCTCATAGTTTAAAAAAAATAAAACAAAAAGCAGATGGCCGGCCAGCCAGCCTGCAAACTGTCAGCAATGCAGCTTTCTGAGAAATGAGGGTGGTGGTGGAGGAGGAGGAGGAGGACACAGGCATACACACACACAGAGACAGAGAGAAGGATGCACGCGAATGCACATGAACACACGTGCACACACATACCAGAACGAGCATGCCTGGGCAGTTACATGTGCCAGAACACACTGGTATTTATCAACCAGCCAGTCACAAATTTTTTCCTTTTTTTTTTTTTTTTAGGTTTTTCGTGTTTTTGTTTTTAAAGTGAGGCTCCGTCAAGTCTTCCCTCCCCCCACCCCAACAATTCTTTTGAATTCCCCTCCCTCCCAAACATGGTAGACCTAAGGACGGAAACACACCCAGTGCAAACAAAGTTAAAAAGCTATTTTTTTTCAGTATATATGTTTCTTAGCAACAACTTCCATATAACATGAAAAAAGTGAAAAACTAGAAACTAATTTTTTTAATTTTTTTGTGTTTAAATTTAAATGGTATGTGTACTTGCTTCACATTGTCTTTCTAGGTTGGCGTTCATGATTCAAGTATTTCAAGAGTGATATGTTCTCTTTTTGGATTCATATTCCAAACAAAAAAACTGAAGGTATAAGGGAGGCAACTATGTGCTCAGACAGTCTGTCAATGACCCACCTTTTTTTCTCTCTCCGTTTTCTTTTTTTCCTTTTAAAAATGTATTTATTGCAAGTTGAAAAAAAAAACGAAAAGGTCAAGTTAGTGCTGCTGCTGTTCCAAAAAAGGTCACGAGGTCAGAGTTGAAAGTTCTAAGTTCAGATTGAATCCGACCCTCCTCCCAGAAGGTCACCAGGTAGTAAAGGAGCAGGGCTGCCCATCCTATGGGGGTCTTCCACAGTTGGGACTCCCCACAAGCTAGAAGAATAGTTTGGGGGGCCCCACAATGAAGCGCCGGCAAGATCGGCCCCGCTGCTGCCACCAGCACTGCTGCTCCATTGCCCGAGCCCTGTGGACCCACCGAAAAGATTCAGAGCAGGTCCAACAGGATCTGACTGGGTCTGGCTGGTCTCCAGCGACTGCCAACCGGCTGTGGGTGCACTCGGGGTTGCTGCAGGTGTAGGGGGCTGAGCTTGAGCCAGAAAGCGGCTAACTTCATCATCGGTGGCAAACTCAGCCAGGATGGTAGTGTTTCCCAACACACACCTGGAAAAAAAGGGGAGGGAAAGAGCTATGGATTTGAGGGAAATCCCAAAGCACACAGGGACTGAGTATTTTGAGTCCTCGCTATTCAAAGTGTGGTCCTTTGACTAGCAGCTTCCACATCTCCTGGATGCTTTCTGGAACGCAGAATCGTGGGCCCCACCCCAGGCCTACAGGGTCACAGCTTGCATTTTAACCGGACCGCCAGCTGATTGAGAAGTACTGATTCACAGCAATAAGGTATCACTAAATCTCAAGATATCAAAGACTACGTGGGGGTACTATGTATCGATATCCCTCGGCAGATGGGATTTCTATGTCAAGAAAAATGTCACCTCTTTTTGTACCCCATGGGAGGTAAAAGATCACACCACCCCAACATCAAGGTGGACCAGCTTCAGACAGCTGGAAGTGCCGCTCTGTCTCAGGGCTGGGCTTGCTGCCTGAGCCTCGCCATCACCAGCTTGCTCTGATCGTAGCTTGCTGTTGTGGCATCTACAGCCACAAGGAGTCAGCTCTCTCCTGGCCACCAGTTTGACAGTGGCTGGGAGGGGGATGGGCAAAGTCAGATCCAGTCCCACCTACTTCAGGCAAAACGTCCACTACCCACACCAAGACCATAATATTTCAACGTCACCCACAAAGAAGCCAAAGCAGCTAAATTCTATTATGAAAAGTGACAGCACTTACGATGCACTTACGATGTTTCACACTTTCATTAATATTCGCTTTGTTTTATGGTACTTAAAATTTACTCACTACACTACTTCACAAATTCTTTTTTTTTTTTTTTTGTGAGGAAGACTGGCCTTGAGCTAGTATCTGTTCCCAATCCTCCTCTTTTTGCTGAGGAAGATTAGCCCTGAGCTAACATCCGTGCCCATCTTCCTCTATTTTATGTGGGAGGCCTGCCACAGCATGGCTTGACAAGCGGTGCATATGTCTGCGCCTGGGATCCGAACCTGCGAACCCCAGGCCACCCAAATGGAGTGCTCGAACTTAACCACTACGCCACCAGGCTGGCCCCATCCACAAATTCTTTACTTTTCCAATTCTAATTATCAGCCTACAATATACACAGGACAATCCATGCTTAAGCAGGTAGAAAAAGATTAGCCACCTCAGTACCTAAGCAATTGCCTATGTGATGATGCTGTTTTAGTGCATGGTCTCGTGCATCTTTGTTTAATTAAGCAGGTGCCAAATACTCACGTGTGCATCTTCCTGCGTGTCTGTCTCAGTGATAGTAGGATGGGTACTCACATGTGCAGTGCAGTTTGGGCCTTGGCCGCCTCCTGTTTGGTGCTGTATCGGATCAGGGCGGTGCCCTGGGTTAGGTTCAGGTGGAATGTCAGCAGTGGGCCATGCTGCATGCAGATGGTTCTCAAGGTTGACCCATCAATCTAAGGAGTAACGACATTCATGAGATAAAAACTGGAAGTGGGGTATGAAAGGAAGTCAAGTGACCTTTCTTATACATGAGAATAAGAAGGACTTCTGGTTTGTAAATAGTAGTATCAGTACTAAATAAGTCTTGGAGAGATGAATGAAGAACTCAAGGCAGGAAAGGGGTGCATCGAGTAAGAGGTCTTAAAGGCAAATTTTAAGACGTTCAAAGCACTGGACTGAGATCTAATGTGCCATTTTGCAAATAAACAAGTCTGCATAAATATAGCTCAAAAGAAAAGCATGTGATTCAATGTATGGTTTATTTCCCTTAAGAGGTTAACAAGCGAACGTGTGCTGATTTATAGAGCCTTAAAAAGCAGAAATAACATGGTACCCAAATAAGAATTGAAGAACACATGAAAGTTCTCAGCATCATTACTAATGCAGTATTCTTCCAACTCCCCATTAACAATCTCACATAGAGCTCAAGAGAAAGACACAGACAAGAAAAGCACTGTTATCCATCTGATGATTTAAATGCTGACAGCTGGCCTAGCTCAAGACTATTCTGATGTCCTCTTACTCCTACTCTGGTCATCTCAGGGTGAGACGATTTCTACCTACTTCTCTGTGTCCTCAGCCAACTTGACCAAAGGCTGTAGCTGCTCACCTTAGTCAGAATCTCCCCACTAAGATATTCAGTGATTAGAGACAACAGCCCTCATCTGTGACTCAGATGAACAAATCTATTTATTCACTCTGATTAATTTATTTGTATCAAGATCTTAACTAGGTTTAAGCTGCTCAGTCCAACATTTCAGGTGATTTCTTTGGAAGGGAAGCAGATTACCATTGGAATAGCCTTAAAAAGTTGTATAATTAGCAACAGCAGTGGAAACATTCTGTGGTTTCATCTGCGGGATGAAAACAGGCAATTTCACTATAGTTCTTTATAGAAAATGACTGGAGAAACAGCTCTTAGCATTGTTTCGTAAGTGAGAATCAACTATGTAAGCATTTCAGTGTATGCCACAGTGACTTTTCCGGATACATGTCCTCTAAACAACTTTTAGGTCATAAAAAGTAAATTTATCCAGGAACCAAAGATATGCCCTTATAGCCTTCTTTTAAACTGTGATTGAGATTAGTCTCCTATTAGGTAGTTTTGATTTTAAAATTAATCAATTCTTTCTAATACAAACACAGCCAATCCCTATATTCATTTTATGCATATATACATATGTACTTGCTGTTTTTCATTTGATAAAACAGAAGTAAACAGCTGGTTAGCTTGCCCAGGTTCCTTTCAACACAGTATATCCCTTATTGCTTCTCTCACCCGAACCATATTATGCCCACCATACTATGTGACAACTTATAAACAACGAGGCATATATAGTTTTGAGGATGGTTATATAAAATCTTCATACTTCAGTCAACTATTAACTAAAAAAATAACCTGGGTCTTTTAGCTGAGTTGTTTAGATATGGAGATTAAGAGCCGACTCAGACTCTTCCTCACATTAACTATATTTAGGAAACTGCCTTTCTCCACGTGTACCTTGAAATACGAGCCCTGGATTACTCCCACAAACGGGTTCAATGGGCAAATAAATTTAGGAGAAGCTGTATTCCCCCACAGAGGATCATAATACATGTTAGCATATTAAAGGGTCTAAGAAGTCTTATAGTGAAGAAATCTGCTTAATTTTGTTTACTCAAGTATACATTCCAAACATATTAGGCCAGAGACCTGTTAATATCCCTTGGGAACACTCTGGAAAACGCTGGCTTAGTAAAGTATGCATAAATCCATTTATGAATTAAATGCTAGACAATTCATTCTATGTGTCAAAGGGAGGGAGGCATAATTGACTCCTTTTAACAAGGTGGTGTAGAGGTTGTGCTGTCAAGTCCAAATAAAGGTCATGGGCTCCGTGTCGATGGGTTCATTAAACCTCACTTGAGCGCTCAACGTGAGGCTGCTGCAGATACGTCAGTTATCAAGCAACCAAGGTGAAAGGGAGAGTGGATTGGTGCAAATGAAACCCCTCCACTGGATAAACAACCCAGAGGGCATGCTCTGATGACAGCAAATGAGTAATGCCATCTACATACAGAGGATAACAGATGGAAAATTAAAAGCACCTATACGGCATTTAAGCTATGAAACTGATAGATTCCTTCTACTGCAGAGACTAATGGTTAACTACTTATGAAGCATAAAAATGGTTAATTTTGAGCCTCAAGTCTTGCTGAATAACTAACACAAAAAGAGGTAACTTTTTTACATGTGGTTAAAACACTTGAAACATCCTTTTCCCAGCTGGTTCCAGATTCTGACAGGCACATCTACAGAACAAATTATCTCTGCTAAACAGAATTCACCAGATAATACCACCCCGCTCTCATTTTTTTATAAACTACCCACGTTAACACCACCCTGAAGACGGGTGTGAAGCTGAGTAGCCAACATCCCCCATTCAGAAGTAGGCTTCAAGCCTTGGGATGGGGAGACCCAACCCTGCAGGCTGGACTCTCTGCAGTGACCAGGAAATAAACGAGCACTCCTACCTGCCAACCTCCCACATCTCTGAGTTTCCCTCTCTTCATACAATCAAGTCCTATCCAGAAAATCACAAGAAAGCATGATTACCTGTGGAGTGAGATTGTGAAGAACCAGCCAGTAACTAGGACGAACCGAACCACCATCACTCCAGGTAGAGGCTGTAAGCAACCAGAAAAAAAGATTAGGAAGAGCTATCAAAAAATTAAGAAAGCCGTAAGGGAAAAACATTTTCACATAGCCCACACGTTTCTTCACTCCTTTTATACATTATCTCCTCTCGTCCACCTCACTCTGACCTTCTTCATCTTGTCACTGAACCGCCAGTTCTCTTTTCCTAGACCTTGACCCTACATACTCTTATGCCTTACTTGTAAGACAACATTTTCCTCCCGGAGTTCTCACTCTGCCATTAGTCATTTTTACTCCATTGGTACCTTGGGAGTTCTTGGGTCCCTCTGTCTTACATTGACTGTGATTTTCCACTCAAGAGATACTTTTTCCTCTACCAGACACCCACGATTGCCTCTCTCGTGAAGACTTCATCACGTCTTCACCATTTGTGTTAACACAAGCCCCTTGTGTTTGAACAATGGTGCTCCTTTAGGCAGATCCTTCTCACCTGAGGCAAGCCGTGAGTCCTGTGTCCCCCACCCCCTGACTGATCGGGGTGCTGTGCTGCTCCAGGGAGATGACGGTTTGGGGTTGGTCAGACCGGGAGGTGGGCGGGGCAGCGGTGTAGTGTTCCTTGAGGAAATATGGTTTTTCCACATCTTGTTGGAGAGATGAGTGGGGTTGTGTCCTATGGGATCTGGGGACCATGTTGATTTGTAATCAGGGAACTTTGCTATAAGATGAGAAAATTAAGGAAGGAATAAGGTTAGATAGGTCACTTTTGTCAATAAATACACACAAATTTTGTGTGTGTATATATGTATACACACAACATACACATAAATATACATTTATAGTCTAAAAATATTAAGTGCACATTTACGAGTAGCAATACAAAATAATATTGTTCTTTGAGCTTATTAAACATAAAATTTTCAATGACTATTACTCTGAACTGACAAATTAACACATAAACCAAAGATTTAATAAGATAACTAATTCTCTACTGCTTTCTTAGCTAAACACAACCCGAAAGGGAAGATAAATTCAAGGAAAGTATTCCTAAAGCCATTAGTCTTACAGACCTAGCAGAACATGAACCCTAGCAGAACTAAAGTGTTCTATAAATACTTATTGACTGAATGGATGTACATTAGAAAATTATACTTTTCTTAATTCAGGATATTAGATGTCAACATTCAAACAGATTTTTAATACACAATGAACAAATAATCACTAAGGGATTACTATGTTGTAAGGGGGCTAAATCAGTGTTGTGGGTAATATGAGCAGTTATTCTCAAGAACTTCAAGTTCAGATGGGAAGACAGAATAGATGAACAACAGAATCAGTAACCCCAGGCAACATCATATATGTTCAATACACAGAGGAGAAAGATAATGCTGGGCTGTCAGCAAAGGCTTTGCAAAGACAGGTCTTGAAGGATTTACACAAATAGATGGGCTCAGAGAGACAGGAAAATATAAACAAGGTTCAGCTTCAACTCCCTCTGTACCAAATATGTTTTCCGGCAATTTTGGCTAAACATTTCACAGGGGCAGAGAGGTAAAGGAGGCCATCAAGATAGGTTGGGGGCTGATGAAGATGCTACCAGGAGTTTTTGCAGTAGATTTAGCACGTAGTGTTTAAACGAGGGTCTAAACCTGGGTGACAGCAAACGGCTGTGAGAGATATTACTGCAGAATAAACCATTTGGGAGACATCATCACTGCCTGGATCCAGGGAGTGAGGGAGAGAGAGGGAAGAGTGAGAAAATACTGAGATTTTGTGACTAAGTGAGGCACAGGAGCATCATTAAGAAAAATAAAGTGTTAAGAAGGAAAGACACATTTGGGGGTGGGAAAGCATACGCTCAGTTTTAGACAAGTCTGAGGTGATCTGGTGTCATCTCTCAGGTGAATGTTCAATTGACAAACGATAAAATAGTTCAACCTGAGATATGGGCAGTACAGGAATAAAAGAGTTAGGTGAAAATGAGCTTTTACGTGTAAAGGAAGAAGTATAACGTAGGGTGGTGGTTAGAAACACAGACGGCTGAGATGCTCCTTTACACACTCACTCAGACCTGAGGCAAATTCTATCAGCTCTTTGAATCTCAGTTTCTTTATCTACAAAATGGGGATAACACCAGGACGTCCCCACAGATGCTGGTGAAGGTAAGGTTAGAATTCATGCCTGGTCTGCAGGAGCATTCAATAAATGATAGGTCATTGTTGTACTGTTGATACGACACAGAGGTGGAAAGAAAAAGAGACAATTTGTGAGGCCATTAACCTGCAGTGTCTTAGTAAGTAGCTAAGGATTTGTTTTATTTGCTTTTGCTTAGACAAAGATCAGAAGCCTTAATGATTTTAACGGCTTAAAGTCCAACTTTTGCAAGACCAAGATGATTTGTCTCCCAATGACTAATGATCTGTCTACTAATCTATAAGGCACTGTGTTACGTGAGTGACTTCAAAGGCTTTATTCTATCCATTAACTTTTCCATTCCTTACTGTCTTTCAAAAAAACACAAGGACTTCATATGCTGTTGGTAGAATTAATCAAAGGTCCTCTTTTTTTCCCTTGGCCATCTCCCCTTAGCCTTTGTCTGTAAGTGGAAGGATTTTTAGAGAAAAAGCAAGCTATAATTGGCTGCCTTAGGAATAACAACCTGGACTTAATTGGTTCTTCCCATGGCCTCCGAGGCTCTTGGGAGACTTGTTAAAAGAAAAGCACTTGAGTCGTCAAGATATAACCTCTGCCCTCTGAACACCCACAGCTCCCTGCAATTATGTCACCATCTGCCTTGTCCTAAAGCCATATTTGTCTCATCATACCTCTGTGGGACTAGAAGCTCCTCAAGGACATGGCCCATACAAGAGGTGTGCCTCCATCTATGCTGACCTATGCTATTCAACCTCTGTGAAAGTATTCCTTAAGAAATAAACACCAATTTCCTTTGTAAAAAAAGGCAACCTGATGGAAGAGTGCTAACCGAAGGGAAACAAATAGTTCATACTTGTACCTGAAGTGCTATGAACGTTGGTGAAGGAGTTGTCAGAGGCACTGTAGGGCCAGGCACCAGGTGAAGGCAGCGAGGTGTTGAGGGAAGAATTAGACCCTTTGGGTGAACATGAAGAGCACGACAAAAATATTGCAGATAAATGTCAGTATAACCAGTGAAACTTTTATTTATTTATTTTTTTGTGAGGAAGATCAGCCCTGAGCTAACATCCATGCCAATCCTCCTCTTTTTGCTGAGGAAGACTGGCCCTGGGCTAACATCTGCGCCCATCCTCCTCCACTTTTTATGTGGGATGCGGCCTCAGCATGGCTGGACAAGCGGTGCGTCGGTGCGCGCCCGGGATCCGAACCCGGGCCGCCAGCAGTGGAGCGTGTGCACTTAACCGCTATGACATGGGGCCAGCCCCTAACCAGTGAAACTTTTTTTTTTTTTTTTTAAAGATTTTATTTATTTTATTTTTCCCCCCAAAGCCCCAGTGGATAGTTGTACGTCGTAGCTGCACATCCTTCTAATTGCTGTATGTGGGACTCGACCTCAGGATGAACGGAGAAGTGGTGCCTCGATGCGCACCCGGGATCCGAACCCGGGCCACCAGCATCGCAGCGTGCGCACTTAACCACCAAGCCACAGGGCCGGCCCACCAGTGAAACTTTTAAGTATTTTATGTAACTTTCAACAGAAGGGAGAACAAAATATATCTAAAAAATAAATGTGAAAAGCTACATATTCTTATGTTTTCTGGTTAAATTATTAGATACTGGCAAGTACAAATGAAGCCACAGATTGACAAATATGAAAATGCCGGGTGTTGAATAAACACAAGGGATGTTTCATTTATTTACCTGTGGTGTTATCCCGCAGAAGTTGGTGGTCAGTATCTACAATGGGAGATGTGGCTGTACCCCCCAGCACACTTCCTGGGGTGACATAGGGGTCAGATTCAGGGTCAATGTTTTGGATACCTTTCCATGGCACTCCTGGTTGGAATTCTGAGACAAAGAGAACAAATATTAGAGGTAGGAGGTTGTTCAAAACATGGTAAAATCAAGTTATTTTTTGATACAAGAAATAGATCTGTGAAAAGTCTAAATACTGAATCTTTATCTCAGATTTTCATCAAAAATTTTTTTAAAAATTCAGCCCAAACATATACTCTGCCAGCAGCACCTTTGTGTCATTACCACAGGTCAACTTTCTCTGTCTGTCTCTCTGGTAGGGAACTTGATGCCAGAGCTCATCTGGGCCTGGCCCCAGTACCTGCTGTTCCTGCTCCCAGGGAAATGCAGGCCTGAGGGCCGGGAGGCAGGGTTAAGTAGTCTGGTGCTCATGAGAACTGTCCAGCCATCTAAGATACAAACTGGGAGAAAATCTGGGTTAGAGATCAGTGACCTCTCCCATATATGTCACCAGAAACTGGCTCAGATGCATAAAAGAAAACGTAATACAAATGACCACCGCTCTGTGGAACATCCAGGGACAGCCAGCAGGAATAATTTGACTTATCATGAGAAAGCTTAGATTACGTATAAGTGTTTTCAATTTTTTATTGGTTAATTTAAATTATATTTAAAGCTATGAGATCAAATTAATAAATTTTTATGTTCCTAATTATGATCAGGAAGAGCAATATGTATTATGTGAACAATATGCATTAAATGATCCTACTTAAATAGAATGAAACTATACATAATCATATCACAAATATCTCTGTATAGAAAGAGGTTTAGAAGGACATATACCAAATATTTTATTTTTGCTTTACTAAATTTAAAAATTTTTCTACAATGAAAATAGATTACTTATATCAAAATACAGAGAAGGAAAAAGGTAACAGTATAATTGCACTCACTACTGTATACCTGGAAGCTAACTGATGATAAATACTTGCTTAATCTATACATAAATCAATTCTAAGGACGTTTCAGAAGAACCCAGGTTACAAGGCATCCCATGCGCGGATGAATGCTGCTGAGTCCTGGCTCCAACGTTACCTTCTTTTATCCCCATTTTCCACTCCTCTGACTTCCTTTAGCTTATCTATACCTGTGCAATATTTACCACACGGTAACTTAGCTTGTAGGTGATCAGCGTCCACAAACTTACCTTCCTGACTGAACTTTATAGAGCAGAGAGCCTATCTAATGAAAATTTCCTATATTCCCACAGCATAGCATATGCCTTGCTTTTATTAGACAATAATTACTCCAAGTGAGTGCCTTAGTAAAGCAGGTGGCAAAAGCAATCTGTTTAGAACCTGAAGTTAACAATTAAAAAACAAATGGTATCTCAGAAAAAACACTTCCTGGACAATACCTGGAGGCCAACTGGCACTGCTGGATTTACTTCCAAGTTTATTTGTTGGTGGAGATTTGGCAGGTAACCAGCTATCACCAGCAGGACCCGTATGGCCACCCAGTGTGTCACCCGGGATGATATCAAACTGGTTGTATGGTGACCCTCCTCGGGTCTTACCAGGGGCCACTATAGCGCCTGAGAAAGGAGAGAGGAAATTAATTCACACCCAGAAAGGACTCCTGTGAACAAGACTTGTCAATCTCACATTCAGAGGAACTCAAACAAACACATTATCCTGAAGCTTATGCAGTCAAAAGAGCACTGGAATGTGAGATCCCACACGAGAGCCAGTATATAATTAATGAGCAGTCTGACCGTGGACAATCCATTTCACCTTTCTGAGCCTCTCAGCTTCTCACTTTATGCACACAGCTCTGTTCTCATTCTTGAATGTTCCTTTCAGTTTTAAAATTCCATGGTCTTATGAAATTAAGGAAACTTTCATAAACTACGAATCATACCATTATGCCCCCAGTTTCTATACTAATGACTCAAGAATGAGAAACAGGAAAAATACTAAACAATCTGTGGCACATAAGAGGGTTTTTAACTACTTTTCTACTGACACTACCCACCCAAGTCCTCAAGTGCTGATCAGGCCTAGCTTAGCTGGAAGCAGCAGTGTAAACAGAGGGAGGCCACTGGCGAGAAAGCATCTGCAATTGCTTTAAATTCCAAAGCAGTGAGATGGAATTCCTGCCTCTGGTCTCCGCCAGCACAAGACCAGCAGTGAACTCTGCCCCTCTGAGATCCAGGGCCCCACACACCGAGAACAGCAGACCCTTTGTCACTGCCTTCCTGAGAGCATTTCAGCGGTTTTGTCGGTGCCCCCTTCATGCATTTTATATGCTACGAGGCAGGGAAAAAATGAAAAGCTTAAAACTCCCTTCAACTAACAAAAAATGAGCTTTTACTTTAAATAAAATTTTCAGCCTCTGTGAGATACCATTCTACTTATTTCTCAAATGAATTTTACATGTTGTATGTGTCACCTGATCTATTCTTAGGATGCTATTTAAGAACAGATAAAATTATTTCCAGGGTAATGTATTAAAATATTTGTGTAAATATTGATTAAAATAATCTGTTTGGTTTGGCCTAGCAGGAGTATTATCAAAACTATCTCCGTGCTCAGCTAAGAAGTCATTTGCTTTTCTGGAGCCACTGACAGAAATTTGACTCAAGAGGATGTTACAGTGAAGTAGGAGAAAATGAAAAGCTACATTACCTTGGGGATTGCTAAGGAAATGGGGAAAACACTAGCTACAAGCTCTAAAAAGGCACGTGGATAGTTTACCTTCAAGATCTCCTCTCACACGCCATTTTGTATTTGTCGTCACCCACCTATCATGTCTCTGGGGGCAAGGGGAGCTGATGATTCATCCAGCCTAAGGAAGCACGGTAAGTGTCCAAAGCAACAGATGCTGGGCTTGGCTTACTCAGTACAGAAACAGATTTTATAGTTTCAATAAATTATTCTTGATCTCATAGCACAAAATCAAATGATAATGCATAGGGATAGCACACAGAGAGCTCCATGTGGCCACTTCACCAGCCTCCCGGATGGGCACAGTGAAGAGTGATTCATAAAGGAATCCTGAAAGGCTTCAGACTGACGGGGCTAAGGCCTGCCAGGGAGTCGCAGCAGGAGCAGTCCAACACCTATTTATATTTGGTTCTCATGGATACAGTTGAGTCCAAGTGATTAGCATCCAATGAAACAAACATTGAAACAAAGGCTGAAGGAAGGTTCTAAGACCTTTTATCTGTTTTACAGGGAAATGGAGAAGATCTTACAGAGAATTATGGCGATGAAGGGCCAACCCACATTCACAACCAAAGCCTACAATGCCCTTAGTTGCTGTCTTGCAGGCACCATAATTCATAAAGAACTAGAAAGCTTCGTGGAGAGTTCAAATCTCATGTATTGATCCATTAGTCATCCTTTGGAGATTAAAACGTTCAAATAGTCAACATGTAATATGTTTGTGGTGATCTCTTGCACCTCAAAAAAACTGATTCTGTTCTCTCAGACAATTTATTAAGGTTTTACCATAACGGGCGCTCTCAAGTTCACTGCTACTACCCTCAATGCCACTGCAGGTGGGAAATTTTGCTCCCTTAATTAGAACTAGCACTTGAAGTTTCTTATAAGTTGAAATACACACAACTCCAATCTTCCTCTCATGGGTGATCATAAGATCAGGGGGGAAAAAAATCAAGAGACTCATTAAGAAGAAGCTAAAGATCTGTGCTTCAGAATAATTTTATAGGACACTTCATCAAGGCCTGCTGAGGGTCAGAACAGTGCCAGCTCATAGTACTTTGCTTGCTCTTACCATTTTTGTGCATATTGGCTTCCTGTGTGGCTACAGAGGGCAGTCCCTCCATCATGGAGGTCCACTGTTTAAAGCGAGACTCTGTTCCAGCCTCCTTCCCACCAACCATGCCGTAGTCCATGCCGCCAGAGCTGAAGCCTAAAAGGAGAACCACATTTTATGTCTTTCTATAAATTTCTAGTATCAGTAACTAAGAGTTCTAAGGCAGAACCCGTGAACTGCTTCATTTATCACTGAAAGACTAAGTCACAAGAAGTTTCTTCACTCAGAAACAGATATTTTGATTCAAAATCCTGATCTTGCCTCTTTCTTGCTAAAAACGCGATGACTCTTTGTTAGGTTACAAAAATTTGTTAGGACTGCCATCTAATTAAGACCATACCAGTGCACTCATGCATTCACTTATTCATTTAGGTAATATTTGTGCCAGATAGAAGGCTAGGGCCAATGATTCTCCAACTGAAATGGAAATGTCCACATCAAACCACTATGATATAACAGCAGCTACGAGGTTGTAGTAAGGATATCTGGGGGAAGAAAAGCTTTGCAGAACAGGGGACATTTGATCTAGGGCCTAGGCAGGTATGCTAATCAGTCAAGGAAACCAAGTACAAAGCTCTGACTGATGACAGTCAGGCATGTTTAGGGAATGAGGAGGAGTTCAATGTGACTCCACTGCTTGGCTAACTATGGGCGAAGTGAGGCAGGAGATGGGGAGAAATGAAGAGCCATGTCCTGTAGGGTCTCTATGTATCAGGCCAAGGAGTTTGGACCTTTTCTCTCTAAGACAGGAGATAAAGAAATTTTTAAACAAGGGAGAGAAAGAGATAACTGAGTTTGTATTTTAGAAAGAGAACTGGCAGCGTGAGAATGGGGTAGGTGGAGGTCAAGGTAGAATCTATGAGATCAGTTTGATAAAAGTCTTTATGCAACAGTGAAGACCCCAGAGCTTGAATAGCTTCAATTAGTGAGAGTTCAGAATTTACTTTGCCATGAGCCCCCAGGCAAGCCTTGGGTGTCAGGCTTTTAGCAAGAGTGTAGGTGGGTAATGTTTTCCCACTGCACAGGTGAAACCAGTGTGGAAGGCTTGTTGATGGAGTCTCAGAGGGTCCACCATTCATTTTGGGTCAGAATGTACTTAATACTGGGCCGGCCCTGTGGCTTGGCGGTTAAGTGCGCGCGCTGCGATGCTGGCAGCCCGGGTTCGGATCCCGGGTGCGCATCGAGGCACCACTTCTCCGTTCATCCTGAGGCCGAGTCCCACATACAGCAACTAGAAGGATGTGCAGCTACGACACACAACTATCCACTGGGGCTTTGGGGGGAAAAAATAAAATAAATAAAATCTTAAAAAAAAAAAAAAAAAGAATGTACTTAATACTTTTTCAAACTGACTGTCAAAAACGTAAAATCAAGGACCAAAATAAACAAACGAAACAGGGGAAGGCAAGAACAATGAGTAACCACAGAAAAACGAAAAAGAGCCCTAGTAAATGTAGCAACAACACACAAGCACAGGCACCCCCGGGGCGTGAGCAGGGTTCCCACCACCACAAGGCTCAGCTGGCCTGCTGGAGCCAAGAGCCAAGCTACTGTTATTCGAGAAGGAGAGCAACTCTGCCAGGCAGACTCTACGCTCTACTCATTTTACTCTCCTACCATCTGGGGGCGTCTTCCTAGCCCTTAAGTTCCATTTATCCCAATCCCACTGAGGGCTCAGGTCACATTTTCTCCCCTGTGCTTCTCCCAGTTGTCAGGGATAGTTTCATAAACACATAATAAATCAAGTTCAAATCATTTCTAATACCTTCTTGACCTATGTTTAACATGTTGCTATTAATATAAAGAACACTGTTCCTTCACAGTCTGTAACTGCCTTTACTAGTCCAAGTGATTGCCTGGAGGGTGAGGGTCGGGAGCAGAAATCCTTGGAGGGAGCCGGAAATCTTTCAAATGAAATTTTTTAAAAAAAGAGTTTAAGATATTTTTTTCTTTTGTCCTATGAAGCTGAAATGAAATGAGACTGGAGGACAGGGCAGTTGAAAGGAACAAGGGCTTTCTCTGACATAAGCTTCAATGTCCTGAGTGTGTGGCTCCTTGGGCAAATTACACCTCTACCTCTGACAGACAAAACTAACTCAAGGTGCTTGGATGGCAGGCCATCTGAATACTTGGTTCCTGTCATTGAGAAAGAGTTTTTGAAAACAACCCAGAATTCTGGGGAAGATTAAAAAGAAGAAAAAAGGGATTAATAAGACGATAAGGAACCATTCCTTACACATTAATTTTCTTTAAAGTTGCTCTAAAATTTCTTTAAAACTCATAGTGAATTAGATTTAATTTCAGCTGCCTAGAGTTCTTTTGTGACACACGAAGTGTAGAAAATTAATGAGTTATAAATCTTAGGAGAGGGGAGAGTTTGAGCAGTTCCATCTGAATCTTAGCCAAAGTGGGCATCTTTCTTTCTCAGAAACCTGGAGATCAGACGCCACCAAAATATGGCAGCATTGTAACTAAACTACAAGGTTTGGTAAGGAAAAAAATTGAAGGGGGTGAGAGGGAGAATAGGACATAAAACTGCCATTAGAAAGGTTCAATCTGGGCCGGCCCTGTGGCTTGGTGGTTAAGTGCGCGCGCTGCGATGCTGGTGGCCCGGGTTCGGATCCCGGGTGCGCATCGAGGCACCACTTCTCCGTTCATCCTGAGGCCGAGTCCCACATACAGCAACTAGAAGGATGTGCAGCTACGACGTACAACTACCCACTGGGGCTTTGGGGGGAAAAAATAAAATAAATAAAATCTTTAAAAAAAAAAAAAAAAAAGGTTCAATCTACAAATCTAAAGCTATGAGAGGAAAAATTGACGCAAGCTTGTACACAACTCTTTCTCCGATGTCACATAGTAACTTGCACGACATTAGGATAGAGAATGCACTCAACAAATCTGGATGGAAGGAATTCTGCAGCATTGTGCTCTAGTGGCTGCAGTAACAGAAAGCAGAGGGGCACTCCACTTGTGACCTCTGGGCTATTTAGGAGCTATCATACCTCTAAAAACCCAGGAAAACACTGACTTTATTGTATTTGCTATTTCATCAAAATCAAACTTCCTCAGTGCACCAAGTGGCCTCCCTGTAATTCTCCAGCTCTCCAACACAGAACTTCAACTCAACTCAAACAAACCACTAGTTCAGTTCAATGAATATTTACAGAGAGCTTAAAGTCTGCCAGGCTCTGTGTTAAGAGCTGAGGCACAAACTAGCGATGAGACATGCCCCTTGCCTCCCCAGGGACTCATTTCACCAGTACATCCCTTTTACCTATCTCATCGTTCTTACAAATACAAGCCTTTGCTACCTTATCTGTCCTTGCCAGAGTTACTTCCTCCTGCCTCCACATACCCTAATTCATCGTCTATTCATCTCGACCACTTGGCTCAAGGCTCACCTCCTTGAGGAAACTCTCAAATACTTGTCCTTAATTCATCACTCCTTCTATAGTTGATGTCTACAGTTCTTTATTTTCTGCTACTCCTTTCGTTGTAGGTTAAAACACAAACTAGTGCTTTTACAATAATTATAATAAAGAATAAATTATAAAAGAAACAAATCCCCCACAGGTGCCCATTTAACACAACTGTTCTAATCCACATCCACATGCACATGTGATACTGACACGTTCATAACCCCAGGACAGATACAAATTACTCTTCTGCTATTTTAATAATCTCTAACACTCATAACTCTACTTTTCTCTGGGTATATCACACACATAAATGTTCCAAATTTTGATAAATTTTAAACATAAAAAGTAAAATTTTATTGGAAATGCATTTTATAGTAAGATGAGTGCCTTTGTTTCTCGATTAGTTCAGATAGCTATGAATGACTATGACTTATTACTAGAATGAGACTGACTTCATGCTACTCTATTCCTATTTTTAAACACTTTTGTAGACATAAAGCACTAAGAAATCTTATATAAATAAGGAGATGGGAAAAGGAGGAGTCTTGTTATATCACTTTATTCTCTGAATTCCTTTTTAAGTATATTCTCTTTCCCCCAGCTCAGTAACATAGATAGTAAAACATAATCTTTAGATAGGTCATTATCACCTGACAATTCAATTAGGCATACTTTTATTTTTTTGTGAGGAAGATCAGCCCTGGGCTAACATCCGTGCTAATCCTCCCCTTTTTGCTGAGGAAGACCGGCTCTGAGCTAACATCTATTGCCAATCCTCCTTTTTCTCCCCCAAAGCCCCAGTAGATAGTTGTATGTCATAGTTGCACATCTTTCTAGTTGCTGCATGTGGGACGCGGCCTCAGCATGGCTGGAGAAGCGGTGCGTCAGTGTGCGCCCGGGATCCACACCTGGGCCGCCAGTAGCGGAGCACGCGCACTTAACCGCTAAGCCACGGGGCCGGCCCAGGCATACTTTTAATTTTGCTAAAAGCAGAGAATTAGAAACCATCTATTTTACAAAAACAGTCATTTAAAGATTAGTTAAGCAGTCATTCAACTTTTTAATTTTGAGAAAACATAACAGAAGAGGCTTTATCAAGACTTCTTAGGAAACTTGTAATTATTCTTGCTACTCTTTCACCTACAGGTATCTTTTTTTTTTGGTGAGGAAGATCAGCCCTGAGCTAACATCTGTCG
This sequence comes from Ceratotherium simum simum, assembly GCF_057802395.1. Taxonomy (NCBI): domain Eukaryota; kingdom Metazoa; phylum Chordata; class Mammalia; order Perissodactyla; family Rhinocerotidae; genus Ceratotherium; species Ceratotherium simum. Next base: position 10,157,229 of record NC_141924.1, read on the forward strand.
CCAAGCCTCCTCTTTTTGCTGAGGCAGATTGGCCCTGGGCTAACATCCGTGTTCGTTTTCCTCTACCTTTTATATGTGGGATGCCTGCCACAGCATGGCTTGATAAGTGGTGCGTAGGTCTGCGCCTGGGATCCGAACCTGCGAACCCTGGGCCGTGGAAGTGGAGCACGCAAACTTAACCGCTGCGCCACTGGGCCGGCTCTACAGATATCTTTTTCAGTTTGATAAACTCAGCATTAGGAAAACTGAAATACTCATTTTATTACAATTTTGCCATATAATCTTTTTCAAAAAAAATTTTTTTTATAATTTAATTAATTTATTTTTTCCCCCAAAGCCCCAGTAGATAGTTGTATGTCATAGCTGCACATCCTTCTAGTTGCTGTAGGTGGGACGCGGCTTCAGCATGGCCGGAGAAGCAGTGCGTCAGGGATCCAAACCCAGGCCGTCAGCAGCGGAGCGCGTGCACTTAACCCCTAAGCCACGGGGCCGGCCCTCAAAAAAATTTTAATCTCTGTATATACTTGAAATATATTTTCATCTAAATCTTACGGGTACAGATTTAGTTTATTCAAAACAGGCAGCCAAATCAGACTTACTTTCAGTCCCAAAATGTGTTTTTCAATTCAAATAAATGCAGTAATATGAATTAAGAAATATTATAACTGAAATAAATTACAAAATGCATCTTGTAAGGCAGATTATAAGTGGTCAGATCACAATAAATACCTAATAAAATTAATTTATATATTGCTTAATAAGTTATCAAATGTAAACAAGTTAATAAGTCAATATGTTCTTCCTCCTTACTTAATTTAGATTATGGTACATAGCTAAATTTAAATTTATTTAAATTCATAAGTTACTTATGAAACAGGGGTATGATAAAAAACATGAAATTTCTTCAGTAAATGTATGTATGTGTGTATATTGAACTCTGATCCTTCAGCCATTACGAATAGTTAAGACTCGAGTACAATAACACCATTAATCTAATAAGACATCATGATAAAATTTTTCTATACATTTAATAAATGAGAAAGGCATATGCTGCTAAAAACTAACAGACTTGCAGCCAACATATAATTTTACTTTTTAATAGGAGGCAGAAAATATTAAAGATGTTATAAGGACTGTCACTGGATTATTCCAAATACATCATGATTTTAGGTTTTTAACAACTGACTAACGCATACCCAGCCTAAAGGAAATCATATGAAAGTTTATTCACAGGCTTTACCTGATGCACTGTGAAAACGTATATTCAAAAGAGGCAGTGTCACTAACTCATACTGCTCAGGCTGTTTGAAGGTACTTTTCTTTCCACCTAAGACATGCCCTAGGGATGAGTAATGAGAAGAGCTGAAATGAACTGTGTGCATTTAAACTCGTGGAACAGCCACTTGTGGCTTCCAGATGCTCTCTTTGCTTTGACTGACTGGACTCTACTTCAAGAATTGTGTACTTTTTGACAAAGGGGGATGGAAGAAGCAAAGTTGCTCTGCTTTACTGTCATATACAGTGTCTAAATTCAAAACAGCTCAAAAGATACCAAAATACCAAGCTTCCTAAATCAAGCTTCACCCTTAACAGAAAACATGATTAAGAAGATGAAGACTGGGTACCCAGGGGTAATGACACTTTCACTAGTCATTACAGGAGGCTTCCTTCTTGTTTGGTGCCCTGCGTTCTACACCCCAGATGAGCATGCCCCGGCAAGACATGGGATGGGGGAAAGTTTGCCCTTCTTTTACATCAAGTGGAAGAAAGGTTATTTTAATTTAAGTCAGTTCTCAGGCAGGTCGTTTTTAAGAAAGAGTACAGCTGATGGAAGTTGAGAATCTGGAAATTAACTCCCTTAAAACTATCCAGGATCAAGGAGTCCTTGAAGTCTTTTATCTTTTCTGCATGTGGACACCTCAGTAGGAAGTGGGCACTCCACTCCAGTGGGTACCTCACAGAACTAAAGCACAGAGAGCAGGGCCATTTGTCCAGGGTCACTTTGTCACCCAGGAGCAGGGATTTCAGGTCTCCCCAACTCTTGTTTTTGAGTTTGCATAGAACAGTATCTTCTTCACCAAAATAAAATCTAAATGCTGTCACTCTAAGAAGAAACCTGCTGTGGTGTGTTGTGCCTTTTTAATTTTTAAATTTTATATTTAAATCGCTGTTGCCTCACTGATTGGATTCTGCTTACAACATGTTCCTCAGTTCTGAAAGAGCTACGATTTGCCTGCCAACAAATTCTTGATGAATGTCAAAGGTATAACTTTACTTGTGCTAATTCTATTTAAATCAGATGAAATACTAATATCAGAAGAATTTTATCAGTTTGCTTCATAATTTGAATTTTAGTTTTCCATTTTTTTTCAAGAGAAGGCAATTTTATCAGTAGAGCCAAACATCTCAACTTCTACATATTTTAATAGATTATAACCTCAGACATGTGTAGCACTTACAGCGTGTACAAACATTTAAACGGGCTTTGAAAAATTCCTGGTGGTAGGAGAGAAGACTGCCATTCATTAGTAGTAAAAGACTGCTTTGGAGTCAGAGAAGTTAGTTATTTACTAATACCGATATTATTACTAATAATATTTACTGTTATTTACTAATTGTGTGGTGTGCTTCGGAAAATCACTGAAACTCTAGATATTGATAACTCCAATATCTCATCTCTAAGACAGGGATGAGAATACTTATCTACCTTGTATGGCTTTGTGAAAACTGGGTAATGTAGGTCCAATCCCCCCATAGGCTTAGAATATGACCAGCAGATACAAAAAAAAAAAAAAAATTGAAAGGCAGTTTTCATTACTAACAACTTACCAGAACCATATCCAGGCATTGGCCCTTTGGTTTGAAGGTCTGGGAGCCCCACATTCAGGGTGTTGGGTACCATGTTGTCCAGATGCGGCTTGGGCCCAACAGGATGAGATGGCGAATGCTTCATGCTAGGCTGCCTCTGCTGGTGCTGCTGCTGCTGCTGTTGTTGCTGCAGTGCACTCACCATTCGAGCCAGCTGGAGGTGAGGAGTCCAGAGAGATGAGGAGGCCCAAGGGAAAATGGACACATGATAAGCCAACATCCTGAACTTCAAAGAAAAAGACTACATGTGATTCGTTCTTGCTATCAAAGAAGGTAAGCAGGATGCACTCCTCACATAGAGCACTCGAGGGACCCTTCCAATCCCACCTACCTGCTGCTCTTGCTGCTGGCGCACAGCTTGAGAAAGCTTTCTCTGGTTCTGTAACAACTGCTGCTGTTGCTGCTGCTGCAGGAGAAGCTGACATGCCTACAAAACAGGGGAGAGAGAGAGGACCGAAGCTGCCTGAGATGGACTTACTGAGAACACTGAAAGGGTTTGTGCACAGAAGTATAAGTTGCCAAATGAAAAGTGTCCATGAGGGAAGTACCAAGTTCCTGGTTTATTGGTCACATTTATCTCCACCTGAGCTGATATATCAACCCTTAAGCACACTCAATAGCTGGTATATAATTAAGCAAATCAAAGCTAAAGAAAAAAATATGCTTTTTAGCTATAGGAGGAACATCTGCTACTTACCAACTGAAATTGGGGAATTTGTGGAAGCTGGCTCAGCATGGCAATTTGTTGAGGAGATAACTGGGGCCCCACATTGAAAAGACCTGGATTCAGGCCACTGTTGGGAAACTGCTTGAGCATTGAGGCAGAAACCTAGCCAAAAGAGAGGAACTTTCAGAATTTACCAGAATAAAAAAAAAAATTCTTTTCAGTGAAAAGAATCTTGATAGATCTAAAGTAAGCATTGTCAATTTTTCCTTGAAAAATATTTATGAAAAATATTAAACGATTGGGAGAAATATACCAAAGTGTTACCAATGGTTATCTTTGAGTAGTGATAAGAGCTTTTTAATTCTCTTCTTAGACTTTCAATTTTTCTACAGTAAAAATTATGAATTTTGCAATCAAGAAATCATCTACAAGAAAAAAAAACTTAATATGACTTTTGTCTGAGAAGTTATTACTGGAAATGTGCCATAAAACACTCAGTGAACCCACTGAATCAGTTGGTGCCATGAGAACAAACTTAATCCCTCTTCCATGAGTGGCAAGTAGCACACTGGTTAACAGTTTAGTTCCAGAGGCAGACAGCCTGGGTCTGCCATTTCTAAGAATGTAACTCAGAGGAAGTTACTTACTAACCTTTCTGAGCCTCCTTTTTCTTATCTCCAAACTCAGAATAATATTAACTTCAGTGGTTGGTTGAGGATTTCATGAGTTAATCCATGTCAAATGCTTAGAAATGCACTCCCTAAATGTTTATTTTTTTGTTTGTTTTGGTTTTTTTTGGTGAGGAAGATCAGCCCTGAGCTACCATCCATGCCAATCCTCTTTTTTTTTTTTTTTTTTTTTGCTGAGGAAGACTGGCCCTGAGCTAACATCCATGCCGATCTTCCTCCACTTTATGTGGGACGCTGCCACAGCATGGCCTGACAAGCAGTGCATCACTGTGCACCCGGGATCCGAACCCGGGCCGCCAGCAGCAGAGCGCGTGCACTTAACCGCTACGCCACAGGGCTGGCCCTCCCTAAATGTTTATATTATTCCAAAGGATGGGTCTTCAAATGTTTAGAGACAATGATTACAGTTCCTTTGTGTCTCACCTTCAGGCTAAATATGATCGGTTCTTCCATCTATCTCATTCAATTTCTCAGTGCAGAGCCCAGGACAGAAAAGCCATTTTCTAGCCTAGTCTAATACCGGGTAGACCTGGCCATCACTAACCATTCTGTTAACAGCCATACTTTTATACACAATGCCTAAGATCTCAGTTTCTCTGATGATTGCATCATAACTCCCAATTCACATGCTAAGCTTATTGTCAATTAAAATCTTCAATATTTAAAATATGTCTTCCTCCCTCGTGTAATATTTATTTTTTATTTAATTTTATTTATTTATTTTTGTGAAGGAGAGCACCCCTTAGCTAACATCCATGCCAATCTTCCTCTTTTTTTTGCTGAGGAAGACTGGCCCTGAGCTAACATCTGTGCCCATCTTCCTCCACTTTATGTGGGACGCCGCCACAGCATGGCCTGACAAGCGGTGCGTTGGTGCGTGCCCAGGATCCGAACCTGGGCCGCCAGCAGCAGAGCATGTGTACTTAACCGCTACGCCACGGGGCCGGCCCCCCCATGTAATATTTAAGCAGCCAGGCTTTAAATTTTATTAATTTATGTTTTGATCCAAGCTTAGGACCTTATAGTTATCTTCACAGGCATGGCACATAGTACATGCTCGATAAATACCCAGTAGAAGAGTGAATCTCTATTATACGTCAACTTTTTAAAAATTTATTGGTGTCATAGTAGTTTATAACATTGTGAAATTTCAGTTGTACATTATTATCTGTCAGTCGCCATATATATGTGCCCCTTTACCCCTATGCCCCCCCTCAACCCCCTAACCCCTCTGGTAACCACTAATCTGTTCTCTTTGTCCATTTATTTGTTTATCTTCCTGTATGTCAACTTTTTAACAGTCACTCCCCCAAGTTCTTTTCTACCGCATCATTTCACTTATTCCCAGTTTGTGTTTCCCCATCTGGTCACTGATGTGACTGTTGAACTTGATGGAGCTGAGGATAATCTAGTAGCATGCCACTAAAAACTTCCTTCCAACCTGAAACTGATCAGCCTGGGAATATCAATGATTTACTAATCCACACAACTCTTTTAGCATTTAGCGTATATTTTCTATCTTGTCTAAAACAAAGAGACAGCTTGTCAAATGGCTTGTCAAAATAGAGATACAACAACTATACTATTTTTGTAATACAAGATTTTTTTCTTTACCAGTCAACGAAGGAAACGAGTTAAGTTAAAACTTGTTAGCAAACTGTGATTCTTGATTCCTATCACAGGTGCTCAAAAGCTATCTTTTTGATAATGTAGTCTAGAATCTTGCCTGGAATTGGCACCAAGTTCATCAATCTTTAAGCCACTTTCCTTATTCTTTCAAAAATTGTTTAAAAAACTTCCCATTTTCCTCACTTCCTTGTAGGGGAGGAGTGCTTCTTTCCCATTTCTGATCTGAGGCTCCACACAGAGGGGCATCCCCCTTTATCACAACACTCCAGGTCTCTTTCCCTTCTTCTTGGCAGTAAACCTACAGAGAGGACTGCCCCATTCCAGTTACTGGGGAGTAAGTTTGGAATTCAGTATTAGGAAGCTCACATTCTCAGTATCAGCTTTCTCGGTAGTAAAGGGGTATTTTGGCCCTTGTATGCCTTCCTCCTTTGTCTTAAAAACTCAAGATTTGGGCAAGAAAGAGGGGTTGCCATTATTAAGCTCCCCTTGAAGACTCCTAGCATTCCTCAAAGAATACAGACAGGGCTCTGCAATTCTTTTCACAAGTTCTTTCTATTCTGTAGGATTTAATTTGTGTTTAACCCTTTTGGTTGACCATTCTTGTTTGTTTTTTTTTTTTTTTAAAGATTTTATTTATTTATTTTTCCCCCAAAGCCCCGGTAGATTGTTGTATGTCATGGTTGCACATCCTTCTAGTTGCTGTATGTGGGACGCAGCCTCAGCATGGCCGGAGAAGCGGTGCGTGGGTGCGCGCCCGGGATCCGAACCCGGGCCGCCGGCAGCGGAGCGCGCGCACTTAACCGCTAAGCCACGGGGCCGGCCCTTGACCATTCTTGTTTTTAACAGAGAAGATAAAACCAGTAAAAATTTATTTCCATTTAATCAGCCAGCAATAAAAATACAAATACAAATAGTCCAAAGTAATTATTCCTTTCCCATTCACCAAAGTGTGCCAAACCAAACTCTACAGGCTCTTTTAATCTGCCTACTTTTCTGCAAGCCTCAGCTTATTTTGTGCTCTCATCCCCGAACACAACTCTCACGCGTATTCATCCTTGCTTGTGCACCCTTACTTTCCACCTCTGAAAATGCTCCTGTAAAAACTGAGTCATCAGAAGCCCCGCTGGCTCTTCCCGTTTCACCTCTCTTTAGCATCACAGTCCAAGTCCTCAGTTTCCTAATACTTTTGAGGCACTGCCTCTGCTACATTTTCAAGACTATCTGCCTATCTTTTCTTTGACGCTTTCTAGTCTAGAAACATCTGACTAAGATCAGGTTTCCTATACTTGGCTCACCAACTCATTTTCTTCCAAGATCTCAGTCACTTTCACCTAACCTATCAATTCTATCATTTTGGAAAGTATTTTGGTTTAAAGTAATGGTTCTCCCAGCTGCTTCCTCTCCATTCTCTAAGAGATGCTGAGTGTTGCCAACCAATTAAAACACTCGTTTCATTTTCTGTTTTAACAGCTGGACCCCTAGTAGATGTGAGCTCAAAGTGAGCATACCACTATAGAGCATTGTGCCTCTACACCAGTATTATGGCCAGCATGAGGGACATACCCTCCACAATTTCCCCCAAATAATAACTCTTCCTCATGTCTCCTTTAAGTTTATCCAATGGTAACTAGTGTGACTGAACTTACCGTCTCTGATATAATAGTTCTAACCTCACTGTATTAAGAGTATTGGTGGTATGAGTTACATCCTACGTTATCAACACAATATTCCAAACTAGAGTCTTAGTCCACTATACCTCACTTAGGAAATCATATTTTGTACCTTCAGTGTGAATCCTAAATTTATGTGACTTAGCAACTATACTGAGTTTTATAGTGTTCCCCCCAAATTCATGCCTACCTGGAACCTAAGAATGTGACCTTATTCAGAAATAGGATCTTTGTAGATATAATCAGGTTCATATGAGGTCATATGGGATTAGAGTGGGCCCAAATCCAATGACTAGTGTCCTTCTAAGAAGAGAAAAATTTGGACATAGAGACAGACAAGAGAGTGTCATGTAGACAGACATGCAGGGAAGAACACCATGTGAATATGGAGGCAGGGATTGGAGTGACGTGTTTACAAACTAAGGGACACCAAGGATTGCCAGCAGCCATCCGAAGCCAGGAGAGATGTCTGGAACAGACTCTCCTTCAGATCCTCCAGTAGGAACCAACTCTAATGACACCTTGATTTTGGACTTCTACCCTCCAGAACTTCTGAGAGAATAAATTTCTGTTGTTTTAAGCTACCCAGTTTGTGGTAATTTGTTGTGGCAGTTTCTAGGAAAGAAACTAATATAATAACTACATTTCGTAGGCCCGTGCCATCCAATAAGTTAACCACTAGTCTCACGTGGCTATGGAGCACTTAAAACATGACTAATCTAAATTGAGACTTGCTTTTAAGTATAAAATACACACCAGGTATCAAAGACTTAGTATTAAAAAAAAGAAAGTAAAAATTTCAATAATTTTTAAGCACTGATTACAGGTTGAAATGATAACAATCTAGATATATTGGGTTAAAGAATACACATTATTAAATTAATTTTACCTGTTTCTTTTTATCTTTTTAAACATGGCTACTGAGAACTTCAAATTACACTATGTGGCTTGCATTGTATTTCTATTGGATAGAGCTGCCCTAGGCCACCAGCACTGTTTCTAACTTCCTTTCCAAAGTTTTCTTCTATGATTCATGGGAAATCTCTTCTGCTTATTTTGTCTCCCAACCTGGTGGCCTCCAAAATAAATAGCCATTTTCTGAGCTTTCATTTCTTCCTCCTCCTACGTTCAGTTTTAAAAGCTCTACTGAACAAATCCGCTGGTCTCTTGATCAACCCATTTCTCTTTAGTCTTGAGAATGGATGCCATCCTTTGCCAAGAGCCCATTATTCCCTCCCCCTACTATTCCTACTATCAAAATTAGCTAAAGAAATCACCATTCAAAGTAAAACATGCTCATGACCCAGTAGTATCCTAGAGAAATTCATCCTCGGACACAAATATAGGAATATTCACAGTAGCACTGCTCATAATAGCAAACATCTGGCAACAACCCAAACGTCTATTGATAGTAGAATCGGTAAATAAATGATGGTATATTCATATAATGGAATACTATATGAACCATAACTGCCCAAATCAACATGAGAAAAATCTTAGAAACAATATCAAGTAAAAAAAGTCAGAGAAGGCTATATACTGCATGATTTCATTACATAAGGTGCAAAAAAAGGCAAAATGAAACAATATATTGTTTAAAAGATAGATACAGAATGCGTATACAGTAAAAAAATGCTAACACAAAGTATTTTTATACTTTAAATTTAAATTTGATTTAAATGCCAGTATCTCACTTGTTCCATAAATTAAGTTATAAAGACTGTAAAGGTTACACTTTGAGGACTCCCTATCCAGCTCTGCTCAACCTCTCCCTTCCTCAGACTGCACACGTATTGTCTTTCTCCAATGAACAAAAAAGGACCAGAGAGAAGCTCCACTAGGCTCCTGGCAAATGGCTATTCATACCAGGGTTGCAGAGTAATTAAAGCACAGGTTTGTATATTCCCGTAGCAGAGAGTTAATTATTTTGGCTTAAAAGCCCTTCAATCTCCAGCTGGGTTGGAGAAAGTGAAGATCTAGTTGGAGTCAATATGGCATTTAACAAAGCACTGCAGGTGCAGAATGACAGGAATTTAAAAGCAAGACTATGTTACTTCTGAATATTTGAGTAACAGGAACAAATATGAATATTTCTAGAATATGTTACTTCTGAATGTTTGACTAACAGGAAGAAAAAGGCAAGGTAGAAAAACCCAAGGCCTGGAACATTTATAACAAATCTTAAAGAGGAGTTTCAATGTCTTCTTTCTATGTTGACATTAAATATTGACTGTTCCTATAAAGTGGTTAAAATGGATATAAAATTTGATAATATTTATCAAAAATTTTAAAGGTTCATGTGCTTTGAGCCAGAAATTTCATTCTGGGCAACTAAATTTAGAAATAATGTGGGCAAAGACCTATGTGTAAGGATTTCTCTACAGCATTATTTATAACAGCGAAAAATTAGAAACAATTTAATATCCAGTAAGGGCGGAAGGGAGATCAAAATAAGTCTACCTGATGGAACATTATGCCTTGTTCATTAAGAATGATCAACATGAAGACTACATGTCAACAAAAACAGGAAGACGGTGAACATGAACGCAAGTATGTGAAAAGCATGCTTGTACACAAAGTCTGAATAGGAGATTGTGTAAAAATAATCCCTGTCATTGCATCAGGGGGGCGGTTTCTGGAAGAATTTTTTCTCCACTATCCAAACTTTCAGTGTGGTTATTATATTGTCTTTACTTAAAAAAAAAAAACAGAGCTACCCGACTGCTTCGTTTTTTAAAATATGGAAATGTCAGGAAAAAAACTGAAGATTCCGTTGTTGAATATTCTGCCCCCATTATGCATTAAATAAATGTTAACCACGTTTTGCTAAATAAAGCGATTTCAAAAATGTACGAGAACACAAGTACTTTTCTTTTCCAAGTGGAGCAGACACTTTGGTCATAAAGAGATTTGCAGCCTCTAAGTCTCTTAGGCTAAGTTAACTGAGCTTTCCTAACAATTCCACTTTCTAAATCATTCTGAAATGCATCGTCCCATGACTTGACATAGATTTACTGAGCTCAAAATACAAGCCCTGCACAGCTGTAGATGTTCAGGATCCCGCAGTGAACAAAGCAGACACAGATCCTGCCACTGTGAAGATTATCACACTCCTGCAGGGGTGAGGAGGGAGGAGAGTAACAGTGGTGGTGGTGTACTGTACACAGCCTGGCCTGATGAGGTGGCACTGAAGCAGAGATCCAAAGGAAATAAAGATGGAGCCATGTGGCAATCTGGAAGAAGAGCATTCTAGGAGCGTGCTCAGTGTGCTGGGGCCAGGTGGCTGGAGAGGCCTGCATGAATGGGAAAGTAGTAGGTGTGCAGGGTGGAGAGATCACCAAGAGCCTCAAAGACCACAGTAAAGAGCTGGCTTTGTATTCTCAGTGAGAGAGGGAGCCATGAGAGGACTCCCAGTAAAGTAGTAACATGATTTACCTTAACTTTCTGCTGTGGTAGGAATGTTCTACATCTGTAGTGTCCATATGCTAGCCACTAACCATGTGTGGCTATTTACATTTAAATTAATTAAAATTAAAAATTCAGTTCTTCCATGCCACTAGTCACATTTCAAGTGCTCACATGGCTAATGGCTACATTGGACAGCGCAGTTTTAGACGAGCAGTCTGAATGCTGGGTTGGGAACAGACTCGAGGCAGGCAAGTGTTGAATGAAGCAGGGCTGGGACCAGTCAGGACGCCATTTCTAGCAGACAGATGGTGGTGGCTCGGCCAGGGGTCATATTAGGGGAAGTGGTAATAAATGGTCAGATTCTGGATAAAGTTTTGAAGGGAGGATTTGCTGATGGATTAGATGTGGACTGCAGGGGACTCTGAGTACTCTGAGGTCTCTGGCCTGAGCACTTGCAAGATGGAGTGCCATTTACTTAGAGGAAGAGGATGTTTTTGAGGGGAGTGTGGGATGAAGTCAGAAGTTCTGTTTGGACATGTTAACTTGAGATGCCTATAAGGTATCCTAGTAGAGATGCCCAGATGTCTGTGGGGTTGAGAAGAGAGATCTAGGCTGAAGACACTATTTTGAAATTGTCAGTCACGTCATTCCAATGGGTGAGCTCACCTAGCAGTGGCTCTGAGATGGGCAAGTGAGGAGGAACTTGTAAAAGAGATAGAGAAGGGGAGGCAGGGGGAACTCAATACAGATGTCTGAAAACCAAATGATTTAAGTGTTTCAAAAAGGAGGGAGAGATCAACTGTGTCAAATGCTGCTGATACACTGAATAAGAACAGACTGGAGAATAGACCATTGTATTCCACAACACAAAGATCATCGGTGACCTTCACAAGAAGGTCTTAATTTCCACTGCCACTGCCTTCCCTGGACTCCTGTACAAGCCTTGTAACTGATCTCCTTTGCTTTAGTAATTCTGCAATTCCAACGTGTCCTCTATATTATTCAGTGCTATCTTTTTAAAACATCAATTTTCCTACATTGCCACTCAGCTGAAAAATCTTGCCTAATACTATATTATCTATAGCAGTAGCAGCCAAACAGGGTGCACATAAAAATAACCTGGGGGTGACCGGGTCCCAACAGCAAGATTCTGCTTCAGGAGACTGGGAGAGATATGGGAACCGATTTTTAAGTAGCAGCCCAGATGATGGTCACAAACCATGCTGACCAAAGGACAAAGTCTAAACTCCTTAGCAAGGCAAACAAAGCTTTTCCAAATTTGGTCCCAAAATTCCTGATTACTTTCTTCCTATCCCACTCTAGACAACATCTATATGCTTCAATAAGCTCAAACTAACTGCATTTTTGCAAACATGCCATATGCTTCCAGATATTACTGCCCCTTGCACCAACTTCTCCTGCTGCTTAGAAGGCACCTTTCATCTGGCTGTGCCCAGCAAACTCTGACTCATTCTTGAAGACCCAGCTTAAATGTCACTGCTAATGTGAGGACTCGTCCAGCCCCCCCAAACTCTGTTAATCATTTCTATACAACATTTATCACACTGACTATTTCCTGACTATTCTGCCATCACCACTACCAACTCCAGGGGGCTGCTAGGAGAGAGACGGTGTTTTCTTCATCTGTGCATTGCCAACATAGCACCTGGCACACTGCAGACATTCGATAACCACGGATGACTGCTGGCCTGATACCACGGCATGCTAGAAAGTGTTCCAAGAGTTAAGATGACACTGTCACTGTGGAGTGCTGGGGAAGTCAGGAACAGCTCTGTCTAGAGGACATACCAGTACCTGGGACTTAAAGGATGACTGGAACTTAGAGAGGGAAGGGGAAGGAGAGAGACACTAAGAGGACTCCCAAACAGGACCAGAAGATTGGGAGAGGGGACAGTATAGACTCGATGTCAAAAATGTCAAAACAGACTCAATGTCAAAAACAGGATTTGAAATCTATAGATTATGGTTCCAAATATTTTAAGCTTTTGTCTTAAAAGACATTCCAAAAACCAAAACACAAAAACCTGACTCTTCACAACCTGTTGGTTGGATCTAGTAAGTGCCCCACCCCCTTTTATAGGATGGGACGGACTCAAAGCTCTTGATCTCAGTTCATTCAAGTAACATTCTAAGAAGACCACGGTCACACACTGAATCCTTACACGGGCGTATCAGCTTTCACTTTGCTCCTCAGACTTGTTTTCTCACAAAGAGGTACAAGAAACTGTCTGCTGTAGACTGGCACAAATCTCTCACCTGTACCCCTCAAACAACTCACTGCACATCCCTACTAAGAAATGGACCTAAAGGATTCCCATGGTACCCAAAGGACTGTGTCCTATACAGAGCCTCTCTATGAACAAGTCTCTGCCACTGCATTAGTTCTAAAACTCTCCTAGAGCATCTAGTCAGTATTTTAGCATCTATCTCCTCAAAACTTTTTAGAACAACTCAGAATCTGGCAATTCTCCTGTTTATCTGTGGGTGAGTCCTTGAGGGCAACCCACTTCTGAATGTTGACACATCAGAATTTATAAAATAGTTTTAATTATATGCAATTAAAAAATCAATACAGTATTAGAAAAATATATAGTAGGTCTAAAAGGAATATAAGCATAATGTTTTTCATGCAAAAACATCTACTTTATATGCACAATACAATAAGGAAAGGAGATTTGATGTTTTGTTCTAAAAATCTTGATCCTTGGCATCTGGTTTTTCAAATTTAAGACTACTATTATTCTTTTTATGCCCACGAAATCAGTCAGTTGATAACTGGTAGCGACCTGGATGGGCTTTATTTTTGAACTGTGAAAACATAAAATTGCTTACCTGGGGGGAAATAAACTGGGGAGGCACTTGCGCCCGGAGATTAGGAGAAGAATTTAGTGGCTGCACTGGGGTGTGCATACCTCTCGATTGTGCTGTGCTATTTCCGAACAAACCATGATTGCCACCCTGTAAACAACATAGCAACACTAAGGCTTTTTGTTAACATAAGAAAATGTAAATAAGAAACAGTTTAGGTTTTCTACTCCTCAGAAGAATCATATCCTGTGTTCCGTGGAATCACAGAATTTTATAACTGAAAAGTTCCTCATCTTGGAATGCCTGGGAAAATTATTCAAATCCAATCATGGGCATATCATCACCACCCCTGCAGTCTGATGCACTCTACAAACCAAAAAGGGTTAAATTTATTCAAATGTTAGAAAAAGCACTAATTTTTTTTTTTATAATTGAAAGTATAGGCAATGTAACATTTAATTCAACTACTTTCTTTTTTAAGATTGGGTTTACCAAATTTATTCTCAAACCTTACAATCTGAGATCCATCTTGAAAGGCACCTAGTAAAAATGCAGGCTTATGAATAATATGAATTTTAAAATAATACTGTGATATTACTTCTCTGAACTGGTTAGTTCAATCATAAAATCAGCGCCACTCAATTGTGAGCCTAGCTCCATGAGGACCCTACTCCAGTTCTAAACACCCTTCCCTGTCTTGGGTCTGCTTAGTCCCTTCTTTGCTAGATGAGGAAATCTGAATCAATCACAGAGCGAAGTAAAAAAGAAAGAAAGGGAAAAGGTGAAAAATTATTATAGGGACATCAAAACAAACTGTACATTACTCACCTGTAACTTGTCATTCAAATATATGACTATCAGCCTAGTTAAAAACAAGCTTAACTCCCTGATTACTGCAGGACCAACTCACTGGAACACTTCTAGACTGTTCCAATTAAAGAGCCACAGAAAGCTGGGCTATATGAGGGCCGTTCCTTTCTAATTTGTTTCTGGCTGAGAAAAGTCCTTCAGAAAAGAAACCATATTTGATACTTGACACTATGTTCCTCACAGTGTAGTTTTCTACACCATCTTCACTTGGCCTCCTCAAGGCCCAGCTCAGAGATCATCCTCATCAAGAAAGTCTTCCTCAAAACCTTCTTCCTTATTTCACATTCAAATTAACTGAGCCCACCTCTATGTTCTCAAAACTCTTTGATAGCATCCATCATCAAATCATGTTATAGTCATTTTCCATTCTGTCTATCCACCACCAGCTTAATATTTCCTTCTTTGTATTCCCAAAACTCAATAAAGCCCTGGTCCGTAGGATGAGCACATCATTTGCAAACATCCATAACCCACCAATTTCATATACTTGAAAACGTCCCACTGAACATCATCAGTGAAGACAGTTGCACTATTGCTTATGCCAAGTATGTGTCCCTGAACTGAAGTCACCACCATCACCTTTTCCCTGGAATTGTGGGGAGGAAGGTAATTAAAATTTTAAAGAAGAATTTTGTAATGGCACCATTAAGTTCTAGAACACTAAAGATATTCTGACGGCTCAATGATTCAAAAATAGATAAGGGACTGCTAGAGGGAAATTAATGAACTTAAAATCATTGAAAATAAAAATGACTATGAACATAAAGTAGAAATGGCAATCAAAATCTGTGTATATCTCATAAAAGAAAATCAAAGATCCACTATGAATATTAAATCTCCCAAAGGACTGTTTAAACATGAGAAGACCTTTAATTCTAGAAACTCGAATATCTCTGCTTCTCTTGTCTTATGAATCAAGCTGTCACTCTAAAGTGACATGGCTCAGCTCTAACTCTTCTGAGATCATGGGAGTCAGCAGCTCAGCTACTGACCATTCCTGGGAAAACAGGAAACATTTATTTCACTAAGAATATTCTGCTAAGATTGTTCTCACTTACACTTTACTATCCAAGTAACGACCCTGTCATCAGAAGTTAAGTATTCATGGACTGGTCCTTGGATGGTGGGGTTTCTGGTAGCTAAAGTCCTTGCCAGTATCCATGTTTTGACAGGTCCAAAACTGCTCTCTGAGGGTCATTTTTAATTTCAACCTCTCTTTTGGTAACAAGTATTAAAAGAAATTTGCTTTTTTAGTTTTTGTAAAATCAAGCCCTACTTTCCTATTCCCAGTAAACACATTCCACCCCACTTCCACCAAAAGTTTTAGGTTTTCATTATCAAGTGTCTCTAAAGCCATACTAAGCACTTTGATATATCTGTATCAGATAAGTCAATAGTAGTCTATCAAAAAATGCCTTCTCTATTTTTAAATATGGAACCCTGGCATCACAAGCTGGTGATTTTCTTGGCTCAGAAGTAGTTATTTTGCACAGTAATGTATTTAGTGGCAATAATACAAGTCTAGTCTTTTTTTTTAGAATTATATGTAGAAATTGGGAAAATGGTCATCAAAAGCTTATATACATGTTAATGGTGGTTTATCTGGCTATTTCTAAAGCTTTAATGTTGTATGTAAGGCTTTTATGATGACCTGAGTCCTAACAGTTATTGGTGATATTTGCCTCAACTATGGTGTCTAACTCAGAAAAGTATACAAATTAAAAACAAAGGTACCAGGCTGAATGAAATCTTCTGTGACTTGAAAATAAAAACCTTAAATTTTTAAATTAGGAAGTATATTAAGTCTGCATGAAAACCGTGTGAAAAACCATGACCATATTTGGATACAACATATGTATCAACTTGGTTGACTATGGACTTTGAAGCAATACACAGATCAAAAAAGAAGAGGAATGACGTTGTCTTGAGTCCAGTGCACAGCTAGTTTGGTTGGTCTATTATACTAAAGTTTGATAATCATGTGATCCTGGAAGCATGTTTATAATCACTATTAACCAAGAGTGTTATGACTATTTTATATTTTCTATACCTCAACTCAAAACAAAAGAGCCCCCTAAAACACTGATATACAGTCATGTGCCATATAACAAGGTTTTGGTCAACGATGGACCACATATATGACAGTGGTCCCATAAAATGAGTACCACAGAGCATATGTGTATAGCAGGCTATACCATCTAGGACTGTGTAAACTCTATGATGTTGGCACAACAATAAAATCGCCTAACGACACATTTATCAGAACGTATCCCTGTTGTCAAGCAATGCATAACTGCAGTTGTTTCTTCTCTGTTTATATAAGCAATACATATCCATGTCCTCTGTGAAAACATTAAGAAAAACAGTGAAATATAAAGGAAGAAAACAAAAAATTACCTATAACTCCCAGTCCAGAGAGAACCAATCTGAACACATGGATATAATAGAATCCATTTTTAAAAATGTGCTAAGACAACAATTAGAAAGCATATGAAAGACCTATATGCAACTTGAGGACTATGATGTAAGAGGTGTTTTATATCATCCTTTAATTTATATGTGAAAGTCATTATATGGAAACAGAATGAATACAACTCATAATTAAATGTCCTTCCATGACATCTGAAGGTGAAAGTCACAGTAACAAGCAGTCACAGAACTACGGCTAGGAAAATATCATCGTTGGAGTCACTGTCGCAAAGAAATTATCTCCAAATTCTTGGTTTTCTCCAAAAAATTACAAGAGAGCTACTGTGGGGTGACAGACAGAGCCCTGCTGCGCCCCCTCAGGCCTGTGAAAGCAAGGAGTCACCATCATGCCAGCCGTGCCAGTCTTGTTTCTATTGCACAGCCCTTACTTGGAGGACTGACAGATCCAACCCTGGGAAAGGGGATGCTCCAGGTCGAATGAAACACTGCCACGTCTCAGCAATATCTGGTCTTCTCAAAGCTTCATTATCTAATATCAAAGTTACCTTTCTCTGGGTAATTATTATATTTTATTCTTAAAGATACTAGATTTTAAGATGCTATAACCCTCAAATATTTAATCTTACTAGTTTTGCTGTTATTTCTAATTAGCAGTTTTATTAAATTGAAAAGACCTCAAAAGTATTACTTGCCATTCAATCTGTTAAAAATGGCAAATCTGTTGCTAAACTAGATGATAGAAGGTACTTATGTAGCCTCTTTAACATTTTCCTAAGCCAGTTATTAGTTAACTTATTAACCCATGACCAAAAATGAGAAGACAAAAGAAACATTTAAAATAAAACCCATGTTGAGAAACATGAAGAGAGATGGTTCTATGGGCTGAAAGATCTAAAGCCTATACTTAATATCATTCTGTGCATTCAGTAATCAACAAATTTCCCAAGACAGACAAATGATGCAATAAACTGCAGACCAGGGCCAAGGCGAGGCCACAGCCAAGCAGTTATAAATTTGAGAGGCCTCCTTACTTGTCTAGCAGCGAAGTTTTGGGGGTTGAGCCCTGTGCCGATTGCTCCAAGGCTGACGTTGGGTAGTGTGGAACCAGAGGGAGACAGCTTGTAGCTGGGAGAAGGGGAGAAGGGAGAGCAGGGAGCCTCATCCCCAAGGCACCCATCTTGATTGGAGAAAGGCAAAGTCAGCTGAAAAGTAGTAGTAGTTAGCCAATCACAAGGAGTGTTGGTTAGTGAAGCAACAGAATGCAAGAAGGGAAAAGAGAGAAACACTAGGAATAAACAAAGTTAGAGTGTATTAGCAATAAACGAGGACGGAATTTGGATCTGATAATCATCATACTTTTGCTCAACAGACACCATCTGTCATCCTCTTTGATACAGATTTTTCTTATTCTCTAAGTTAGTAATACATTCTGTCCATTGCAACAAGATAAAAATTACCACTTTTTTTTTTTAATCTAATATTGATTACTCTAACTATGTAGCTGCTGAAACAGAAGCCAGAGTAACCTTCTTGTGAATATGCTGCTGTCTGGATCAGCATCAGTGGCGTCAAAAATGTGCCAGATCTAAAAATTTTGGTTTCAACTGCTTTCTGAAAACCAGGAGCACTGCAAATTGGTATTCAGAATCAAGGAATAATGTCCTCCATTAGAAATGTTAAATATCAAAACAAATAGGTATAAATGACTTGTTTAAATCAGGTAGTTGAGAATTTGAAAAGTATACCATTGTAACTAAAAATAGATCACTAGGAAAATGGAGAAAGATCACAAAAGAGCTCTTTAGAAACAGCAAAGCAGAAAGTTTTGGATCATTTTGACTAAGGTAGAAGGCAAGGCCTTACGAGACACAGAGTATTTGCACAAGATCCCAAAATTTAATTTGTAACTGCACAGTAGCATAAAAAAGAATTCAGAATAAATTTGTTTCTCAAATTTTTTCTACATGTTTTAAGTGTGCCTTTCCCCACTTATAAAATGTCAAACCTTTTCTCCCCTCCAAACTTCATAATTTTCCAAAACTTAGACCTTCTTCACAATACTCACATCCTACATACAGATGGTTCCAGCTCCTGCCTAGTCACCTGTTGATATCAACTGTTTGCATGTCACCATTTAAACACAGGTGACATTTGCATTTTGCTCATTAATTTAGTTCAGTAATTCTATGCTTCCTCCTGGAATCAATTACCAAAAGGCAAAGAGGAACCAAAGTTGTTCTCATGAATCATTATCTTAAACAAAGGAGTCAACTCACCTTCTCAAAATAAGACCCACTATCTGTGGTTCCCATGTCTTTGGAATTAGGTGGACGGAACCCAGATCGATCCTTCCTCATGATATCATTAAAATCCCCGAGATTCATTGCTCGCTTGTCCACATCAAATTTTTTATCTGGAAGGCTCCCTGAAAAATAGCACAGAAGGATTGTGAAAAGTTCAAGAATCAGTGTCTCCCCCATGACCAAGAGTGACCTGCCCACTCTGCCCCCCTGGGTGCTGGGTGTAAGGCCAGAAGAGCCCTCACTAGTTCCGGTGGTTCAGGCTGCTGCTGATCCTCCACGGAACACATGTGGGCCTTTTTTTCTTTTTTAAAAAAAAAAAAAACAAGTATCAGTTGCAGCTTGTTTTCTATAGAAGACTGAAAGAGAGCCTTAGGGCTAACCTGGTAAAAACCTGACTAAAAAAATATTTAGACAGATTATTGATATGTTTGATGAATATATCTTGTGCATAAATTCAAATGTCCTCAGTGAGAGAATTTATCTCTTGTTGCTATTTTAGCATCTACTGGATAAATGGTTGGGGTTGTGAAACACAAGTTACTGGGAATAAAAAGATCAAAGAGGCACAGTTGTTGCCCTAAAATTTAGAACTTGAGTTCAACACAGGAGATGGTGTGCCACAATACTGGTACAATGTAATTTCCCAGGTGCAATGATTGTTTCCACTCTTTTTTCACAGCTCTATAAATTCGCTGTTGTACACTGACGTGATCAATGCCCCAGAAAGCTTATTTTTTAGTTATTCTCAAGTTTAAAAATATCACAGATCAAAAACTATTTCCCTTATTACCCAGGATGGTTTTCTTTCCTTCTTGGTGCGATTCTTTTTTAAGTTCCTCAGGGTGAGCAAGAGCATCCTGTGAAGACCCCACAGACTAGGGGCTGACATTGCATCTGCTCCACTTGCAGTGGGAGAGTTTGTCCATAATGAAATGTTCCCGTGTGGACAGGACTGGCAACCTGAGAGCTGAGTCTGGCAGGGCCACAGACGGACTTTGGCCACACACAGCATTTTTTTTTTTTTTTTTTTTTGGTGAGAAAGATCAGCCCTAAGCTAACATCTGTTGCCAATCTTCCTCTTTTTGCTGTGGAGAATTAGCCCTGTGCTAACATCTGTGCCCATCTTGCTCCATTTTGTATGTGGGACAGTGCCACAGCATGGCTTGATGAGCGGTGCGTAGGTCCACATCCAGGATTCGAACATGGGAACCCTGGGCTGCCGAAGCAGAGCGTGCGAACTTAACCGCTATGCCACCAGGCTGGCCACTTGGCCACACACAGCATTTTGAGACATCTGAATTAGTTTCCAGTATTTAAAAATCAGGATGTCAATATATATCTGTATTTCTGGTCTCTCCTGAAATACGGGAAGAGCTGGCAAAGCTGAGCCTACACTCCTCCACGGCAGCAACTGTTCAGAGCCGAGCAAGGCTGGCTCCTTTAGGCGGTACATATGCTCTCCACAGCTAACCTCCAAGTCCCAATGTCTTATACCTGGCACATACCACGCATTTACATCACTTTCTTGGCTCTTGCAGTCATCTGAGTTTTCAACCCCTACCTAGTATCTAACACGGTACTTTCCACAAAGTATTCAATACACGTCTACGGAACTGCGCCCATCTCAACTCAAACTGAGCAGGGGATCCCAACGGGATCCATGAACAACAATGTATTCCATTCCTATCAGTGCAGTGATACACACCTCCAGACAAATCCATTTTGCTGCCTGGATTATCTTCAGTTTGACTCTGAAAAATAAAGGATAGTGAGGGAGGATTAAAGGTTTGAATTAAATGTTTGAATAAGAGAAGAAATGGCATTATTCATGTGAGAGTCACATCTTACTACTGGCAATACATAAGGTCCTTTGAAAGGAACCTTGAACTGGAATGAAGACAGTTAACATTTTGGATACAACTAATTTGACTGCTGCTGGTGGCTATATTCCTAAATTCAATTTTCACGCAGAATTAGCTTTGGTAAATCTATGGACAGAGCAATAGCTGAACAGCTGCTTGGAGAAATAAACCCCTGTCCTCAAGTTCCAGTCGGCTCAGGATCAAATTCCATGAGTGGCAGCCAAATGATGACAACTTCTTCTTGTGACTTGTCAAGTCATCAAATCTTGAAATGTGCAGCCAAGTCAAGTCATTTGTCTTTTGGCAACCAGGGACAGAGTGTCCCCATATTTCCAAGAGATAAAAAAATTAGAAATTTTACAAGAATTCCCTATATAGTTAATCAGGAATAGTTTTCTCTAGTTATTTTGCTGCTGTTGTCTTTTTAAAAATT
Organism: Ceratotherium simum simum; assembly: GCF_057802395.1. Lineage (NCBI taxonomy): Eukaryota > Metazoa > Chordata > Mammalia > Perissodactyla > Rhinocerotidae > Ceratotherium > Ceratotherium simum. The sequence goes on from NC_141924.1 coordinate 10,178,887, forward strand.
ATAATATTAAAACTGGTACAGTAGTAGTCAGGCAAAACTGTATAAACTTTAAGTGCCTGGCTCTTTCTTCCCTAATCTCCTAAGGAAAAGGATATAAGAATCATAAATTTAAAAGCCATAACCTTTAAATATTCGATATTTCACTAAGAATAAAAGAATAGAGAATAAATATTGCTTAATCCAAATAAGGAACATTACTTAACCAGTTTCTAAATCTGTAATTTTGTACTATTTGTGGCAATGGTCTTAAAATTTGTACTAAAAGTAAAAGTTGGGATACATTACACATAAGAAAAAATAAAACTTACCAGCAATCCCATATTTGAAAACTGTTTGGCAAGAGGATTCATCCATGAATCATTGTTTCCTCCTTTTAGTGAGCACTACAGAAATGAAATATGTAACCTCAGAACCAAATAATCTATTTTATTTCAACTTCATATCTGAGTTGCATAGGTACTGATGGAAAGTGTAGAACTAAGTTCACCTTTCTGAACCCTAACTATTCCTCTTTAACTACGGCTATTTTGATATTTTACCTGTTAGTCTAAAAGATTAATAAGTCTTAGTCATATCTATGTTTTCATTCTTCTTTTGTCATGCTGAATTAGAAGTAACTGGAAAAATATACAGTGAGCTGGTGTTTTTACCTTATAAATAGAAGGAGGTCAATATCAGAATTTCTAAAATAACTGTTTGAATGCTAGTACTTTCCCTTTTAGTATCTCCTTGTAACTCAAGCCGGTTTGTATTAGGAGAAAAGAAAAAGAGTTTGATGCCAATGCATGTTATTTGGAAAGGAGCCCCTTGAAACTGGTCGTTACTCTCCGAGCAGATGCAGCGAGGACTCCTCCCCGTGGCACTTCCATCTGTTTGTTTCATAGCATGAAAGACATCGGTCCCCAACGGGAAGGAGGCCTAACAGAAGACACCACCACTGATCTTACTGCAAAGTAAGGCAGGGGCAGGTTTTTGTTTGTTTCTTAATGGGACAAACTAGTTTCTCCCCTGAACAAGACACCGATCACCAGCTCCACTCTTACTTCTGTGGAAAAGGCAGGTGGAACTATGGTGGGGACTTGGTGGCGGTAGCAGGTGACGGGGTTTTGTGCATTCCACAGGTAAAAATTGTTTTACGTTGTGATGATATTTGCCACATCAATTACATTATTCTTGAAAGCAATAAGGTACTTAAGTTCAGTTACAGGTTTTTAGGTCAAAAAAGCCCTCACTAGTGGGAGGGGAGGATTGGTAGCTATTGTTTAATGGGCACAGAGTTTTAGTTTTGCAAAATGAAAGGAGTTTTATGGATAAATAGCAGTGATGGCAGCACAACAATGTAAATGTACTTAATACCACTGAACTGTACATTTAAGAATGATTAAGATGGTAAATTTTATGTCATCTATATTTGATCACAAATAAAAAAAAAAAAGGTCCTCAGTATGAAAGGTCAGAACCATCAGTCATGGAGCAGAAACATTTAATTCCCCATTAACTGAATTATTAAACCTTGGTGGTTACCTGAGTGGGGTACTTAGTACCTTTTACTCAGCTGCTTCCTTTCAATCAGCAGTCTTCTGAACTGTTTTTTAATTTGGTCTCATTGTTAATTTGTAAATAACAAAAAGAAAGCCACAGCAGACTAGACAACATGGGAGTACAAAAAACGCTGGAAAGTTTACCGAATAATTCCTTTTGCAACTAGAGTAAGAAAATAAAGTCCTTAAAAAGACAAAACTGTAAATGACTGCTTAAACAAAACATCTCTAACAGAAACAACCTGTATTCTTACACTTCTCTAACAGAAACAACCTGTATTCTTATGCTATAAAAGTTACCGTATTCAGAACAAAATTAATATCTTGTAGGCAAAGGGGATGAAGGCACAGCCCTTGGCCAACTGAAGACCCTCTAAGACAGCATCTGGTATTTGAAAGACAGGAGAATATTAGCTGTGAAGCATCTCATAGGGCAGTAAGGCTCCCATGCTTAAATTAAGTACATGGCTGTCACTTCTTATTTCCATCAATTAATTTAGGGAATGAAAAAAGAGTGTTCTGCCAAGAGAGTGGTTTAGGTTCAAAGACTGTTGTTCTAGAATGAAAACCAAAGTCCTCATCAAATTATGCAAATCGAAGGAGAAACTAAACTGTTCTAAGACACGGAAAGCGAAAAGTTCAGAACATAGCCTGGGGCCGGCTCCGTGGCTTAGCGGTTAAGTGCGCGCGCTCTGATGCTGGCGGCCCAGGTTCGGATCCCGGGAGCGCCCCGAGGCACCACTTCTCCGTCCAACGCGAGGCCGAGTCCCACGTACAGCAACTAGAAGGATGTGAACCTATGACATACAACTATCTACTGGGGCTTTGGGGGGAAAAACTGAATAAATAAAATCTTTAAAAAAAAAAAAAAAAAAAAAAAAAAAAGAACATAGCCTGGTATGGGATGTAGTTAATCACCTAGTTGCTGCAGCAGGGTATGCACTGGTACTTCATCTGGTGGGGAGAAGAGTTCTGGGTCTTGGAATTTCCCGAATCAGATAAAAACAAGTCACGCTGATTGCCACTGGAGGAGCTATCTTACTTTGGTTTCTCTTCTACAGATTCACAGGGATTTACTCTAAGGACTTGTTTGACTTTAGAATGCAAAAGCATACAACATTTATAAAGTACGTGTTGAGAGCTTTCAAAGAACTATGATAATATGGAAACTAAAAATGAAAACAATCTTGTATCTTTAAAAATTCCATTTTACCCACAGCAACAGTTCTGTACTTCGAGGTTTCACGGTCATGGGGAAGAAAGATGCAGAGTAAAGAGGAAGTAGTTATTTGTTCTTAAGAAAATATTTTCCCCTTACTTAGGACCTCAAGGACTCCAGCTGCCCCACTCCTTCTATTACAGAATTCTCAGTTCTGCCTTCTAAGAATGAAGAAGCAAGCTCAAACATTTCTAAAGCAGGTTACCTTCATTTGTTTCTTTCCTCCTTGTCCCCAGCTTGCTGAGTTGTGGGACGAAGCACTTCCCTGAGAGCCGGTGGTGTTCCAGACTCCTCCATCATCCTCCTCTTCCCAGCTGGGATGGCGAGTTCCTGTCACTGGCCCGTCACTCTCCCCCCAGCCGTCTTGCATAGATTTGGAATCTTGAAGAAAAGAATGAATCAGTGGTATGCAGCAGCTATATATAACAATAACCACAACAATCATTCCCTGCAAATGCAGTATTTTAGTATATTTGTAATTTTATCTAATCCATCTATGTGGCAAGGCAAATATTATTCATATTTTAGAGAGCAGGAAATGGAAACCTGTAAAGGTTCAATGATACAGAGTAAGTTAACAAACTATAGAATCAAGACCTCCTGACCTTGATTCAATGCTTTTCCCCCTTACCCCAAGTTTTTAGGTTGATAGGAATTCCAACATTGAAAAGAACCTATTGCTACTTCTAAGAAATTTCACATCTCAGTTAAGAGAAATCTGTCCCCCTAATGAGCATGGTTTACTGCAGTCCTGAGTTTACCCTCCTGAAAGTACACTGTGTGCTTTACTTATAACGGACGTTACAAATAAGAACACCTGTCTACCTTGTTTGGGGTGAAGTGGAGAAAAGAACATGAAAAAGGGAAGAAAAAAGAAAATTTTACTAGACTTTGAATATCAAAATTATGGTAAAAGAAGAGAAAAATCACATATAGCCATGCAAATTTGAAATTTATTAGATTTATATACCTGAAATGTATGAGATACTAAAAAGATCCTAGGCAAAGACAATGTATAAGCGATGGGTTTTAAAAGACAGGAGGAGGAAATGTGGAGAATAGAGAAGGGGGAAAGGAGAAAGGAAGACAGAGAAATCAGAGACGAGAGCTCTCATGTTTGAGGAAGTAAGATGTCAGTATCGTAGGCTATCCACCAAAATCCCCTTTTAAACAAAGACCTTTAATTTGGAGATTGGAATAAATCCTTAATTTCCCTCTGAAAATACTGCATGGAGTTGAAGGATACACTTTGCAGTAATGACACTATAAAATGATGGAAGAAGGGGAAATACACTACTTGCCTAGAAACCTCCATCCACACTTCAGTTTACCAAATGAAGGGACATTTATGGAAGGCGTAGTTACTCGATTTAGATAGCTTCATATAAAGAGTCTAGAACCAGAAAAGTGACTCTTTCAGGTCTTTCCTCGATGACTGCTGCCATGCTCTGAGACCAGGCCTATGACAGCCGCAAAGGCACTCATCAGGTATACAGGCACAAGAAGACTGATTTCTTCTAACTGTGGCATCATCCTCCAGCAAGGGAACCTGATGGACCCTCCATGGGGTTCATTCAGCCTTACATAAAGGGACTTTCTGACTGAGCAGCAAGAGGCAGGGCTAGGGGGATATTCTCCCTGCTGCTGGAAATGCCATTGATAACCGGGACTGTATTTTTCTGCATAGCAGCTTATTCCTATTCTGTAAGCATAAGCTTTATACCATCCTCAGAAAAAACAGGAATTAAAAACTCAATATAAATAACACACTGACCCCCTTATAAAAATGAAGACATATATGTAACTCTTCTTTTAGAGAATGGAGCTGAACTTTGAACAAATGTCTTTTTACAGAAAACATAAAAAAGAGATCTCTAATTTTTAATCATAGGTCCCATGACACCAGATATAAGATATCTGCAGACTAGAGAAGATCATAAGTTAACTACCAGCATCAACTGGTAGGCTGTGATAACCTACTCCCTTCCTCTGTGTATTACCCAGAGAAAGGATGTGAGCTGTAACTACAGATGATCCTGAAGAGCAGAAAACATTTTTAGAATCTGGAGAAAAGTGAGGTTTTGTGATAGAAGAAAGGTGATTCTGAGATTGAGAAAGCATCTGAGCTAAAGTATCTCCTTGTGCCAAGGGTCTGGTTAATGTTTCCCAACAGGATTCTGGATCTACTTCAAGTCTACAGGATGATATTTCCCATGATGATACAACCGACTTTACAATGAAAATCACGAAGACAAAGTCTTTATAAAGCTATTTCTACGAAGTGGAGGAGATTAGTAATTTTTAAAATGCAGTCAAGTTTCCTAGGCACAAGAGTGAACTTCTAGAATATAGCTAAGATCATATTTCTTCATGTGGCACTATAAGAGTCCTAAATATCATCCAATAAACTCAACAACGGAATTTTTTATTATTGTTCAAAGACTGAGCATTCAGTCTAACCACACTCTTAAATGAAAAGATGATTCCTTAAGTCTGCAATATGGTAGAAAAGACATGTTGGAATACTTTTTAAGAAAACTACAAACAAGTGAAAATAGGCACTTAAAACTGAATTTTTCAACTGAGGAACATCCAACGAGACATTCCATAGCATCGGTTTACAAAGTCTTGCAAATTACTGTGACTACACATTGCCAGCTGGATCGAGTATAGCTTAGATTTTCAATGATTATGAATAAGTGTGGCATGCTTTGTTTAAAAAATTCAAATGAAAAAATCTTTGTCAGGTTCAAGAAACCTTAAATGTTCCTATGTGGGTGGATGTATGAGAAGAGAGAGAAAGGGAAAAGGAAGGAACAGAAGAATGAAGTCACTGGGCAGCAGAGACCATGTTCCACATTAAAAGCCAGAAAACTCCTTTTAAATTATACTAACAAAAGAGTAGAAATGCAAAATAGATATGGTGAGCAATATTTAAGTTACTGGGCAAAATAAGTACCACATCAAAAATTCAATTCTGCCCAATTACTAAACCCAACTTAAAATAAAATCAACTTGACTTTTAGTTCACTGTAAACATTTTAACATACGCCAAGCCAAGTCACCATCATTTGCTCCTAAGCATTTATTAAAGGTTCAAGGTCCTGAATCTCATTGAAACAACAGTTGAAACACTAAACAGCCCTCACCAAAACGCCTGACCCCAACATTAACAGAGAATCCCTCAAAAATAACTCTGTATACTTACTAGGTTTCATGGCATTTGGAGCGTTGGAGGGTGTGTTCCCCCAGCCTGTGGTTGACGCTCCTGTGTCATCCATTTCGCCCCAGCCAGGACTGCTTTCATTCGGTTCCCCCCAAGCTGAAGTACCATTATCTGGAGCAGGTGGAGTGCTTTTGCTCCAGACTGTAGGGGAAAGAAATGTGTCTCTAAGAATGATTTGTGAAATGAAACACCATAACATCCAGTGCAGGTGAAAGTAGGGGGAGCAGGCACTCCTGTATTCTGTTGGTAGGAACATAAATGGGTTCCACCTTCGTGGAGGGATTTTGGCATAGTCATTTTTAAGAAGTCTGATGCACGTAACTTTTGAGCCAGTAATTCCACTGCCAAGAAACTACACCACAGACATACTTGTAAAAGTAGATGAAATTACATGTACCACAATGCTCACTGCATCACTTTCGGAAAACACCTGGAAGCAACCTAAACATCTATCAAAAAGGGACTGGTTAGACCAATTGTTGGTCATCCATAAAACGAATTCTATACAGGAAGCAATTAAAAGACAGAACCATACATGCTAATATGGGAAGATTTCAGGTATAATGAAAAAAGCAAGGTGAAGAACAGTATGTAGTACAATCCCTTTTGTGTAAAGTTTTTAAAGGACAGACATATTTTGCTACAGGTATGAACAAAATTTTTGAATGAGACACAAACTTCTAAGAGATTACCTATGGGGAGAGACCCTAGGGTCTCATTATTTATTACCTTTTGCTTTTCTGTACAGTTCGAACGTTTTTATATGTGGATAAAATTTTTTTAAATGTTAGCAGGTTTTATTTTAGGGAATTAATGAGCAATCTTCATTTCCTTCCTCATTCTTTTCAATATTTGAGAAAAAAGAACTAGTTAAAAGTAATCATTTTCTCAGTGGCCATAATGGGACTCACTGATCACAAGGCTTACTTTGGGGAGCAGAAAACTGAATATTGTGATTAATCTTAACTAAAAAACCACTTGAATGGTGCATCTCCTTAATTTGTTGAACTATATACTTCATGGGGACATTTAGGTTGACAATGCCAAACTAAGAATGATACTATCAGCACTACTTTTAATTTACCACTAATGATGTTTCAATCATTTGAATAAGGAAGCAAGTAAGTTTAATTCTGGGCAAATGATTATTATGAGATAACAATCTCTTATACAAAGTATTCCACTTCCAAAAGGGATCATTAAAAATCATCTAGAAAGTGACTGAACCTTCCAGATCCCAGCTTTCCTACAGCATTCTGATGGCCTCAGAATGTTCTGAAAGAGCAACACAGAATACTTCCCTTCGCTGGGGAAAGAGAAGCACGGAGGATAGATATGTCCATGGGTGGAACCCGAATGGAAATTAGAACTACTTCTGCTACTATTTTAATTCTTTATTTGTAAATCTAGAGCGTAGTTTGTTTAGCAAGCTATAAGTCTTTTGGACTCTGCAGACCAATACAATTCCAAAAAAATAATTTTGGGATACTAACACAGGGTTGCCATCTTTTCCTTTTGCCAATAAAGAACACTAAAATGAACTACCAGCATCTGTTATCACTATCACTTTATAAAAAGAGACACTACTCTGTTAACAACAGAGTGGTGTTAATGTAGCAAAGATCCCCAGAACAAAGCTCAAGTTGAATAAATGTAGCTTAATAAAAATGTCTTGGTTTAGGATTTTTTTCAACAAAACCTGTGAGAAAAAGCCATTGCCTACCTGATGTTGATTTACTGGTCATCGGGGTAGGCAGGTTTGGTTCTCGAGGTGCTGGGCCCCCTTGGGAATTCTTATCCCACAGATTCACATTCTTGTAGTTATAACTGCTAGGGTCTCCCCATGCTGAAGTGCCATCATCGATGTCCATTTTCCGACTAATTGACTGTGGGGATGGCTCTTCCCAACCACTGGGTTCCTCATCCTTAGGGGTTACTGGCTGCGGCCCGCTGCTCCAGTTGGAATTGGAAGGCCGTCCATTGCCTGGAGGTGGTGGGGGTGGGCCTCCCCATGAACCAGAAGTCTCTGGTTGTGGTGGCGGTGGCTGCTGTGGCTGCTGCTGCTGTTGGTGCTGTTTATTCCAGGAATTGGGCTGTCTGCCTGTCTCAGTCCATGCTGGAGATCTCTTGCAATCTTCCCAACTGCCTTTTGAAGCTAGGCTTGTATTCCCACTGTTCCCCCAAGTTCCAATTTCATTCTGCCCTCCTTCACCCCACCCAGACACAGGTTTACTTGCAGAACTTTCCCAATTGCTGTTTTTTGCTTGATCAACTTCCTCTCCCCAACCATTCTTTCCAGAAGTCCATCCTTGATTGGGCTGGCGTCCACCTCCCCACCCCTGATCCTTGCTGGAATTCTCATTCCAAGAGGAAGATGTCTTCTCATCTGGTCGTCCTCCTCCCCAGTTGGAAGAGTTGTTGTTCTTATAGTCATTCCAGCCTCCCGTGTTCTTGGGGTCTTTCCACTCTGTAGAGGCTGAGAGCTCCCCCCATCCAGACTTCATTTGATTGCTTTGGCCGGGTGCGTCTCCCCAGCCCCCTGAGTTCTTGGTCTGTGTGGCAGCGCTCTCCCACCCCTCAGTTCCTTTGTCAGATTTCCCCTCAGGCCTTGGCACCTCTTCAATATCCCACACTGTGTCCTGCTTAATTTGAGTTTGGCCCCAGCCAGTGTTTGAGAGCACCCTGGGGTCCAAATCAGTTCGGCTCAAAAGAGTCTGCAAGACAGCCTGACAATCAGGATGTGTGGGCCTGTACGACCGACGGCCAGAATTATGACTGTCACTACTTCCTGCTTTGTGGTTGCTTCCAGTGCTTTGACCTCCAACTTCACTTCCTGTGGAGCTGGAAGATCTTCCCCAACAGGGAGCCTGGGCATTGCCTTGGTTTTCAGGGAGGGGGTGGCCCTTTTGATTGTCCCATGCTCCAGTGCTAGAATTTGGTTGGTTTGGACCACTCCATTCTCCAATTTTCAACTCATCAGACCCAGTCGGCTGTTTCCATTCTCCCTGAGAGACCCCAGATGTCATTTTGTTCCCTTCACCCCATTTGTTGTCATTAGAGTCCTGAGGGCCAAAGTTCCAGGACCCACCCGTAGACCTGTTATTGTTGTCCCAAGAGTCATTTTTTGACCCAGTAGATTTCTGAACAGAAGCTCCTTTCCAGGAGTCCTCTCTATCCTTTCCATTGTTCCCATTGTTTCCAGAATTGCTTTGTCCAGAGGCTGTGTCAGTTCCAGAAGGCCCCCTAGCTGCACCCCAAGATCCAACACTCCCAGTCTTTCGATCTCCAGTGCTTTGTGAAGGGGCATCAGTGCTCCTGGAGGCGTTCCCCAAGCCCATTCCAAAGGGCATTCCCTTATTCTCCATGGGGTTTGGTGAACTTAAGTTCAAGGAGTTAGTGTTTCCATTTTTTGGTCCATCAGTGTTATGAATTTGAGCCTGTTCTCTGCCAGAGACAACAAAATTAACACCCGCATTTTCCATCTTTGACTGCTGTTCCCTGGATGCCTGACCCACTGTGCTAACCTGTGCACTGGAATTACTGGTATCCGTTTCCAATGCCCCTTTCCTAGAATTTCCTTCTTGGACCAGCGCTGGCCAGGCAGATGGGTTGCTATTTGGGTTAAAGTTGCTGAAGCCAGAGCCAGGTCCAATTCTATCCTGACCACTCACATTCCTCCAGTTTCCTAGTCCATTGTTGCTCTCTGTAGTAGAGTTGGAAGATTGAACAGATTTAGTCTTAGGGTCAGATTTCCAGACCCCAAGATTACATTCGTTCCCAGAACTTGCAGACTGGCACTGGCTCCCTTTTCCTTTGTTACTAGTGGTGCTTCCTGGCAGAGTGCTCTTCTCAGAGCCAGGGTTCGAGGCACTGTTGTTATCGGTGGTGTTTTCGGAAGAAGACTCAGTGTCTTTGCTGGCAATACAAGGCCACTCTTCCATGTCAGACCCGTCTACAATCACCTTGTCCCAGATGTGACTTGGGTTGGGGGAGGTGCCGTTGTTGGAGGAGGCTCCCGGGCCCCAAGTGGAATTTGCATAATTTGAAGCAGCAGCACCTCCAAGGCTTGACTCTGGGAAAGAGATTGTCTTATCAATCACAGCTACACATGCATGATCTATACATGCATGATCTATTAACATCTAAAGCTCAAACTGCCCCTAAGAGAGCTCATCACATTTCTCCGCAAACTAGCTTCTCCACCCAGTTGCCTGTCTTGGTTAACTGTATCACATCGGTTTCAGTCATCTCTTTGCTTTCGTTTTGCCTGGCTGGTGTATTTTTAAGTCTTAACTCTCTAACATCTCTCAAAGGTATCCCCTTGTCATTCCTATTGACACAGAAGGGCCTTCTTGTACCTTGAGACAATGCAATAACACCCTGAACTGGCTCTGTATCTCCAATCTACTCTAAACGCTCCTGGCTGGAGAAGTTTTTCTGAAGCACACCTTTGATTATACCACTGCTATACTGAAAGCCTTTGACAGTTACTTAGTGTACAAGAATAAAGCCAAACTCTTTGGCCTGGAGTTTGATCATGATGTTTCACGACCTGGAACCAACTGACTTTTCCAGTCTCATATTCCAGTACTTTCTATGTAGATGTCTACATTCCACACTTCTTGACATTCCACAACTTGTGCCTTCTCACCCTGGCACCATTCCACATTGGCATTTACTGTTTTTTCCTCCTGAATTCACACACTGAAATTTGCCCATTTCTCTAGGCCTAGTTTAAACGCCATTTCTTCTGTGAAGCTTTTTTTGAGCTCATCACCTGAAAATAATTTTTCCCTCTCCAGAGCCATTTTGCCTGGTGCTAGAGTATTGGGTTCACTGTCTTCCCTCCCCCATGTTACCGCCTTTTAGGCAGAGACCCCACCTTGCTAACGTTTGAATTCCACACAGTGGCCAGTGCACTGCTGCTCAGTGAGCATCTGCTGAATGATGAATGCCCACCCAGCTAGATGCCAGGGGCAAACAAGCATGAATCAGTCCGTATGCCCAAGGAACTTAATCTGATAAACTAGTCTGGCTCAGCACATATTTTGGTAGAATTTACCATATTTGGTGGGGAAAAAAACGACGTTTCTAACCTGATCATTTCTTCTAAACTTATTTTAGCTCCTTTAACTAAGCAGTTTTAAATCAATATGGAGTTGAAAAAAAATATTATATAGAGCCATATAAAAGTAAGGAAGCACAGAATCTCAAACTCTTGAGATTTAGGGGCCTCCTTGGTTTTAAGAATGTAAACAGGAGATTGTGACTCACACTGGACCCACATCTACATCCAGGCCTGGCTAGACTCAGCTGCAGAAATGCCTAACACAACCGCCCCTCACACACTTCCTCTTGCAACTGGTTGCAATGGGCCAGGAAGGAAGAGCCACAAGGCCTTTCCCTGCCTGCTTTGGGCCACCTGATGGCCACCACAGGGAAGCCTCATGGATAGAGCTTATCTCTGCATGAAGCCTGTGTCATCACGAGGTTTCTTTCCACCCTAACTCTGCACATGAGACAGTGACAGAATTTTCTAGGCAATTCTGTGTTCAAACTTAGAACTAGACTAAAGCATCCTATCATTAACAACCACCGATTCATTGTCCTTGCCAATGCTTGACAGTATTCAAACTCTGAATTTTAATACAGCCTCAAAAAACATTTTAAGAGAGAAGGTGAAATCTGTTAATAAGCTAAAAAAAAAAAAGTATTTGGAAGTTCTTAGCTGTTACCTGATTTAGTGTTCATCTATTAAAAACTCAAAACTTCTAGTAGAACTCTTCAGCTAAAGATCCCTTGTACCTACATACAGTTTTTAGTAAAGCTCAAAATCCCAGGCCTTCTAAAGAAATACTAATTTTAAAAATCTAATAAAAGACTATAAAATGGTATTATTTGATATCCTACCAAGATTCTATATAGTAATCTAAGAGACCACTCTCTCTATACGTGTTCTGAGAGCATAAACATGAGCATTCAAGATTCAGAACAAGCCACAGCACTAGCCCCACTTCCAATCAACCTCTAAGTACACACTTGCAGTGAGAGCAGGAACTATGGAGGCTCGAATTTGGAATGCTCTTGTCTGAGAAGGCAAAAAATGGCTCCAAAGAGTGATGACATACAGCAGCTACATTAGCCTCTCATGCCAAGAGCGCACACTCGCTGGACACTAAAACCCAGCAGCAGAAGAGAAATGCTGATACACATTTCATACTGGGATCCTCTCCCATCTTCTGAATAACCCTAATAGTCTATATAATTCACGGTTTTTGTGGACTTTACACCAGGCAATACCAATGAAGTGCTCTCTCTCTTTAAAGCTGCCATGAATTCAATTCACTGACAATGATGCCTCACCTGGCGCAGTCCCACTCTCACTCTGCAGCAGCGTTCCTGTCACTTGTGCGTTGTTTGGGTTTGCTCCAGGTGCTGTGGAGGAAGGAGGCCCTGCCCCACCCCCAAGGAGCATGCAGGACGGTGGAGGGGGCTGCCCACGTTTTAGTAACACTTTGTGGTCCTGCTGGCAACGGAATCGCGGCGGCACCTCCCGAGGCATGTAGCGGGCGGCGCTTGGCGGTTGTCCGTTCGGCACTGCCACCCTTTTGGCATTGTTGCCACCATTGACTGGTGGCGATGGAGAGCTGCCAATTGGGCTGGCGGCCGTTGGTTGGCTTAAACTTGGTTTCGTCACTTCGGGCACTGAAAGAGAGAGATTGGAGAAGAGGCTTTGAGATCAAATACATTTTTCAAAAGATTATTAAGAAAGATTACATAAGATCGATTCCAATAAGGCAACTCTTCTTTCACCGGACTCTTGAGGAACACGGTCTTTCCAAATTCCTAGCATCTTTTGTTTACTGAAGGTAGGGTGGAGGTGGGGAGTGATGGTGACAAGGATTTAAACACATCACTATCATGGAATTACAGTCCATTAACTAAGGGGGAGAGGGGAGCAATCATCATCCACTCCCCTAAATTGACAGAGGAATTCCCTGAAGGGCTGCCTGGTAGGCCTAAGGTACACATGGGCCCCAGGCAAAGTCTTGGTCAAGGTTCAAGGCTCTCAGCCCAAGGGCCCTTTCCCTTCTCCACATTCTTAATGATCGATCTCTTGGAAACTTTTCCTGAAGTCCCCGGTCTAGGGAGGCTAAGCACCCTTCATTTGTGCTCCTGGAACAGGCTGTCCATCGCTATTTACCATATTATATTGAAAGACTCCATTTACAGTCTCTCCTTCACCAGGCCATACGCCCCTCAAGGACAGGGACTCATCTTTCATCTTTTTTCCTTAGAGCATGACACAGAGTGGACTCCTACAGGGAACCTCAGGCCTGGAGAACCACAAATTCAACTTGTTGGTTTCTACGGCCACCTGAACTCAAAGACTCTTGCTTAGCACTCTGTGTAAATATCAAAAAGTTATAAATCTTTTCGCCTCTGTCAAAAAAAAATTTAAGTGTACCTTATGTTTTTTTCCCAACTCTTTATTGAAATAAAAATTTCAAAATGTAGATACTTTTTCTATTTACTTTAAATAATTTTTTACCTTACTTTTTAAAATGGCAAACAGAAAGTATGGGAATGTGCAGGACAACTGTGAAGTTCTACTCTGCAGGACCCTTTGGCTTTCTGCTCAACCTTAGAGAATGTTCTGGATGTGCACCTCCCTAGCTTCATCCTACCAAAAGACTGCCACCCTTTCCAAGAAAATCTATCTGGCAAATAGAGCCTGGCAGCACTACAGAAATAATCATTGAGCCTGAGAATTCAAATGATTCTGAGGCCAAAATCCCTGACATCCAGAATAACGTTAGGGCCAGCTCTAGTGGCAGCAGCACTGTCACTGCTGAAATGATGCTGGGCCAGCATGTCACTCTTTGAACTGGCTCCTTTATAAGGAGAGATACATCATCAGAAATCAGGGGGCCCAATGTTTGCCCACTGGACATTGGTGAGTACTGTGAGTAACAGGAAAAAAGAGTAGAAGCCTGAAGTAAATTCAAGGCAACCTCTGGCTCTAACCTTAGCCAATCATGAAGCAATAGTGGGCCTCCCAGTAAGGAAGGGAGGTGACGGGATCCATAATCTGTTTTTTTTGTTTTGTTTTGTCAGGATCAATAATCTGATGAGCAGAATAAATGTATGACTTAATAAAGTTAATTGGTCATTATCTAATACTAATATAGTACCCTCTGCATGACCTATAACAGCTGATGATAAATAACTGATAAACAAATGAATAAAGATGAATTATTTAATGATTCATTTTCTATCTGTGCCTGGAAGATTCTGTAGCATATGGCATTCCCAATCCCCTTTCCTCTTATTATGAGAATAAATAAGAAACTGGCAAAGGCTGGGGGGATTTTTCCCAACTGGTTTTTAGGATGGAAGAAGCTATGCTTCTGTGAAGCGAAGCTGCTCTTGCATAAAAGGGCTAGAATCTTCACTTTAAGTTAACCATGTCTGTTACATGCCTTGACTCATTTCCCTAAAATAGAATAAGACACAGTTAGGGCAGCCTACAGGACTGAGGTCTGAACACCAGTTTGACTAACTTTATGACATTCACAGCACAACCAAAGAAATCTAGTGGGTATCACACATTGTGCAAGATTCCCTGCTAAAGCTCCTCAGGGCATTTTCCCACCAGCAGATATAGAATGGATCATAAATAATAAAGTTATTATAAAATGGGACCACCTCTCGCCACTCTCCCTCCAGTACGGTGCCCTATCCTGGGAGATGAGTCATTCAGAACTCCAGGACACAGTCAGAAAAGGCCTGCAGTACATGCTGGGAACAAACTGTGTTTCAGGACTTGAATGAATTCTTCTTCTATTTTTTTATTACAGCTTTCTGTGAATTCAAGAATTGTAAGCATTTAAAAGTCAATCACAACTCTAGACACTAACTAGAGAGCAACGCAACTAGTGGACAGGGGGCCTAACCCAACCTGCTTTCCAAAGTCCAAACTGAAGCCATCAGAATCAGTGTGTATAAATAAAATTATAAAAAAAAAAAAAAAAAAAAAAAAGGGCCGGCCCCGTGGCTTAGCGGTTAAGTGCGTGCGCTCCGCTGCTGGCGGCCTGGGTTCAGATCCCGGGCGCGCACCGACGCACCGCTTCTCCGGCCATGCTGAGGCCGCGTCCCACATACAGCAACTGGAAGGATGTGCAGCTATGACATACAACTATCTACTGGGGCTTTGGGGGAAAAATAAATAAATAAAATTATAAAAAAAAAAAAAAAAAAAAAGAATCAGTGTGTGCACCACGTCATGTTCCAGAATGTTAGACAACAACAGAGGAGAGGGAAATTATGATTAAGACTGAATTACTTTTCAGCCCCTCTCTTCTCTCTTCTGAATCTTAATGATTCGTAGGTTGCAGTGCAAATATTTCTAAAGATGAGCTGCTCAAAATAAGGGCATAGTTTCTTATTTTCCAGAGAAAAGGTCTGTGGTTTAAACATTATCTCTGTATCAAAGGGAAATAAAGACATCGTGAAAAATGCTGGGTATCCTATTTTCTAATTTCCATTCATTTACTTCCAAAATTATTTTTTCCTCTAATGATGGAATCTTTTTTCCCTTCCCTGACGCCTTTATTAACTATTCTCATCTTACGGTTTGAACTTCTAATTGCCTCTATTTCTGAAAAACTTCAAGAAGATGCTACTTTTTCAGATAAAAGTATTCTTTGAGAAAATTCAGAAATAGGCAGGGCCAATACAAATTACTGTGTTCTTTATACCTTGATGGTACCAAACATTAAAAAAATCTAGAGGGCCGGCTCCGTGGCTTAGCGGTTAAGTGCGTGCGCTCTGATGCTGGCGGCCCGGGTTCGGATCCCGGGCACGCCCCAGGGCACCACTTCTCCGTCCAACGCGAGGCCGAGTCCCACGTACAGCAACTAGAAGGATGTGAACCTACGACATACAACTATCTACTGGGGCTTTGGGGGGAAAAAAATGAATAAATAAAATCTTTAAAAAAAAAAAAAAAAAAAAAAAAAAAAAAATCTAGAAATATTTTTAAAGTAGCAGTTAAAATATAAATAAGCCCTATAAAAGACACATCTAGAAAATTTTAGACTGCAAATTTCTTGGTGAATAATAATCAGTTACAATGCAATGCAAAAAAATCTCAAAGACTAATGACACACAGAGTGGCCGACGTGCACTGAACGATTTTCAGTAACCTCTAAGCATTGTTTCCATTTCTTTACTTTCCACTCACTCCTCAAACTCAACGCACACTGGCTTTTGCCATAAATCTCCCTGGAAACTTCTCTCCTCATTAAATCACTAGTGATCATCATTGCCAGTCTAATGGGCACTCGTTGGACCTTTTCTTCTTTGACTTTTCTACAACTTCTGACACTACTAGCCATTCGCCCCCTCTCTGCTTTTGTGAGACACGCTGAGACCCACTCCCGCTAGCTCTTCACCTCTTCCTTTCTTTCTTCCTTTGTGGGCTTCTCATACTCTTGATCAGAGGTCGGCAAACTTTTTCTGCAAAGGGCCAGATAGTAAATATTTTAGGCTTTGCTGGCCACACAGTCTTTGCTGTAATGACAACTGCACACCTGTAGCGCGAAAGCAGCCATGGACAATGTATAAATGAATGAGTGTGGCTGTGTTCCAACAAAACTTTATTGATGACACTGAAATATGAATTTCATATCATTTTCATTGCCATAAAATATCGTTCTTTTATTTTTTTCTAATCATTTAAAAATGTAAAAAACATTCCTAGCTCACGGGTAGTACTCAGCAACGCCTGCTTTTGACTATTCCCTTAAACAGAGTTTCAAAATGGCAGCTGAATTTGGTCAGGAGTTGTGTCTTTTTAAAAATCTGAATGTGAAGGTGACACCTGCACCCTTCCCACATTTAAGTTACTTTAGTACAAACTCTCCCACGCTTAGGCTTTAACTATCACTTATGCATAAATGTTTTCCAAATCAGTATCTCCAACTCAGATCCCTTGCACCCCTCCCCTCATCTTCAAACTTGTTCCCCTGCTCCCCACCCCATTATCTCCCAGCTCAAGGAATGGAGTCAACTCCCAACCAGCTGCTCAAGTCAGAAACCTGGAAGGAGTCTTAGGCTTCGCCCTTCCCACCCCCCCACTATTTTCCAATCAATAATAAATTCTATTGAACCAAAGCACCTCTCTAATGGATTCACTCCTCTCCACCACCAATGCTCCTAACCAGGTTCAAGTCCATACGACCTCCCATCTGAACTATTCTGTGCCCACCTATTTGAACCATATGTCTTATAATACCTCACATTCATTCACTCTCTAGAGGCAGCTAGTTCTATCTCTGAACAAATGACTCCCACCAGAGTGTTAGAACACACAGGTGTCTATACAAGGTGTGAGCGACATTGCAAGTAGCTTAGTTTGTAAATTACTTACTTGGGGGAAAAAAACCCACCTCAAATATTAATAAATTAGAGTAGGCTCAAAGTTATCCCCGGGCCGGCCCCGTGGCTTAGCGGTTAAGTGTGCGCGCTCCGCTACTGGCGGCCCGGGTTCGGATCCCGGGCGTGCACCGACGCACCGCTTCTCCGGCCATGCCGAGGCCGCATCCCACATATGGCAACTAGAAGGATGTGCAACTATGACATACAACTATCTACTGGGGCTTTGGGGAAAAAAAAAAAAGGAGGAGGATTGGCAATAGATGTTAGCTCAGAGCCGGTCTTCCTCAGCAAAGAGAGGAGGATTAGCACGCATGTTAGCTCAGGGCTGATCTTCCTCACAAAAAAAAAAAAAAAAGGTTATCCCAAGCACCACTATGCACTCACTATAACATATCTTCTGGAATAGGCTCAAAAGACAGACAGAGTTGTGGCCCATATACTGCAATAGTCCATCACCCCAGGTATGCTGATGGGAAGGTGCTGTCCCTCAGCTGTGTTCCAGTGGGGTAAAGGTTATAAGTTACTGCTTTGCACAACAATATTTAAAATGTTTAACTTACATTGAGTTGGAAGCTTTTCCTTGCTGCTTTGACTCACCATCCGTACTTTTGGGATCAGATTAAGTCTCACTGAACAAAACTTCCGAGAGACATTTACCAAGGAACTGCTAAGTGTCAGGGACCAGAGCCCTTCAAAATCTTTGAAAACAACAATTCCCTGAGTTTCCCCAGCTGGAAAGTCTTCCCTGGGGGTTAAAGTTCCCCCAGTGTTTAACCCTCCCAGAGGTGACACAGGTTCAAATTCCTTGACCCATGTGGCCCAAACTCCACATGGTCCAGAGATGGATCTCTGTTCCCTTCCACGGTGTGGTGCCCGTTACACGAACTGCAAATCCCTGCCTAGACACTGTGTTTCCACTAATGCAGCTTAAGGTCATGTTAGTTTTCATGAATCAGTCATTTCATACTAATAAATCCCATTAAGCCAACTATCACCCTAATATCGTTTTAACAAGGCTAAATTGCTATGTTCGAATTCCTCCTTTAGATAGTCTATCTTTTTAATCCTAATCTTATCCTTCATCCCTGTTAAATCTGCTCTATTAGACCAACTCCATAAACTCTTTCAATTCTGAGTCTAACATCCAACGAAGGGGGAAGTCAGCTTCTACCTTAAGTGCTTTTTAGCATTTATGACCCAGGCAGCAGACCCAGCTCTAGCCCATGTCTTCATATAACCTCCACTTGAAATCCTTGTCCTAGTCTCTCCAGAACTCTCCCCCCACGTTTTTTTAATGATGGAAGATAAAAGAAGAACACATAATGAATCTACTTTTTCTCCGAAATATGGACAAATCTTACAACCAGAGACCTGGCACCAAAACAGTCTTTCTTTTTTCTTATAGAGTCTGTTGGGGAAAGATGGGTGGATTCAGAGTTAAGGGGAGACTGCTTGAGGAAGGCAACATCTTTGGGAAGAGGAATAGGACCCAGAAACATCAGCTGAGGGAAGAGAAGAAGAATGGGATTTAGGGTGCTCAGGCAGGCTCTTGGGAACAAAGATGAAGATGTGGTTATAAAATGAGATTAAAAAAAAAGTAGAAAGATCAGGGCCTCCCTCTACTTATGGTCTAACATATCCCAGGGATAATTTTTATTTTTACTCTCTGTCTACTCCCTGGTTCTAACAATTAAATCCCTTAGGAGATCCAAAACAGGCTCTCAGCTCACTTTCGGATTATTTTAATTTTTGATGGGGTGGGATGGTGTGGGGTGTGGGACAATATGGAAACTGTGAGGCTGTATTCCATTCTATGGTAGGTATAAGAAAGACCATAAATGGAGGGAAAATTTGGTAGTAGGTAAAAAAAGAAAGTTTGAGTTTTAAGACTGTGGCATAGGAAAGAGGAATGTGTTTCTGAGAACAGATCTGGTACCAAAAGAAAGAAAGAAAGAAAAATCTGAGAAAGAATGCCTAATGGATTTTCAGTTTTCCAACAGAAACACCACTTGCCAAACAGAGCAGCTTGTTTCTATAGCTCAGCTGGTATTTGGCTTCAGCAGCAGTAGAGTTGTGGCCCGGCCTAGGAACCCAACCACCACGTTCCAGCAACCACAGAGCCTGGATTTTCCAAGAAAATGCCAATTTTCTATCTGTTTTCCCCATAAATCATCAACAAGTCCTATAAATATACTTATATGCCCAAATCCCTTCCTAGACAGTATGTTGGTTTAGAAAATATGTACCACCATCAATAACTCTATTTCTATGTAAAGCATAATTTATATTTCCAACAAGTAATTTACAAAGATACTTCCAAAATAAACCTACTTCTGGGTTGGGAACTGGCTGAAAGTAAAAGGGGAGAACACTATTCTAACTAATTAACATAATTATAACTAATAACAGTTCCTCTGAGTTTATGTTATAAATCACTACGAAGTCCCAGACTACATTCTCCTTTGAAATGCCTCTTGACTAGAAATCTATTACAGTAATGTCTAGTCATCTGAGAATTTGTTTTCCAGAACTACGTTTCCTAAGAAACTAGCACGGTATTAGTCTTCCATCACGGTGTGACATGCTTTGGCCTGGTGATCCAACAAAACCAAACAAAACTATGAAGAAATCAACCATTAGAGGGCCTCCCATCAAGCCTTGGCCTCTCCATCACCCTTACCTTCCCCCAAGTTATCACAGTCACATCTGATTCCCTTCAACCAGTGCAGTGGTTCTCAACCTGAGAAACATATTGGGGTCACCTGCAGAGCTTCTCAAAATACATCTGCTAAGGCTGTGGGCTGGGACCATGAGGGTTTGGGAGGAGGCCTGGGCTTGTGTATTTTGACAAGTCTATGCAAATGATGCTAATGCAGATGCTACCTGAGAACCACAATACTTAAGTGAGCAAGGATAGGAGCTAGAACATTGGTCTCATGGAGTTAAGTCTCCCATTCTTAAGTGGAACTGATGGAAAGTGTGACGATCACCAGACAAGACTGCATAATCAAAATTAACAAAAGAGAAGGAATTGAAAACACACAGACCATTAGCTTGAGAATGCCCTGAGGGACATCAGCTTCTGTTTACAATACATTACTACTTTTGAACAAAGCCAGAATTATCTTTTTAAAAAGCATATTCCAGGGGCCAGCCTGGTGGCGCAAGCGGTTAAGTGCGTGCGCTCCGCTGCGGCGGCCCGGGGTTCGCCGGTTTGGATCCCGGGCGCGCACCGACGCACCACTTGTTAAGCCATGCTGTGGTGGCGTCCCATATAAAGTAGAGGAAGATGAACACGGATGTTAGCCCAGGGCCAGTCTTCCTCAGCAAAAAAGGGGAGGACTGGCATCGGATGTTAGCTCAGGGCTGGTCTTCCTCACAAAAGAAAAATAAATAAATAAATAAAAGCATATTCCAGGCTCTAGCTCAGAAGACAGTGTGACCATCCTAGATAAAACACTCATTTTCAGACTCAATGCATGTCATGGATCAAGGCGGTTAACAACCCTCTGCAGTTCCTATCCGTAAATTGAGGGCTAGTGTTTTGTTTTCGTTATCGTTCTCAGAAAAGTTCTGAAAAGGTTCAGTTCAAAATCATGACCCCAATACTTTCAAAACAGGGTATTACTTTGTCTAATCTTTTTGCCTCCTAAAAATTTTAAGGCCAACTAGAAACACTACTATAAGTACTGTTAATTCGTCACTTCTGTTCTTCAGTGACTGCAAACAACCAACCTTAATTACTCTACACCCACTCTCACTTATCAAGTGGATTGGAGGCTGAGTCAGCAACAGTGTAAAATCTAAGCACAAAAGAATATAAATCTAAAAAGGAAAAAAAAAATCTTACCTTTGGTTTTTTGTTCCGTGACCTACAAAATAAATTAACAGACATAAGTAAATGAGATTTGCTTTCTAATTCAGTACTATATTATAAGACTACTTTAATTCTGGTAACTCCAGTAATCCAAACTGTCAGATACAAAGGCATAGTTAAAATCCAGAAAAAGCAGCTGGGAGTCAGTTCAGATATCCTTCTAAAGAAAATGTTCATATGTCCAGCTATAACTTACATGACCATTGTTAGGAAGAATACTAAAAATTAAGACAAAAAGCAGTCCACTCTCACTAAATGATCAGGTCCCTGGTCTGGGAATGCTGTTACCATTTTGACTGCTATGACTAGAGAAAAGTAAATGGATGTGGCCCAGAAACTAAATTAGCCATAGAGACAAAAGATTCCCCTATGAGTATGGACTCAAATACTGGGTGCCCATCATCAGAGGCATTAGAGGTCATGGTAGGAAAGCAGGATTCAAAACCAAGCTGTGATACTTCCTGGCTGTGTGATCTCAGTTTTGTATTTATCTGTTGACTGGAGATAATAATAGTGTCTCCTTGTAAAGGGCTGTTGTAAGGATTAAATCAGATAGCCTATGCCAATGCTCAATAACTGTTTGGTTTTATTATCAAAGTTTATGTAAAATAACATGAAACAGAGCAATAAGATTGATATGTAAATTTTGAACAAATAAAGACTGCTTTGTTAAAAGTATTTCTTTATATAGTAACTAATACATCTATGGAAGTGGAAGTGATTAACCTAAAAGGTTGGACATGCTGAATATAATAACGGGTTTTTAGAGAGTTTAGAAACGAGGATTGGGAGCCACATGGAAAACTGTTCCTGCTATTAAGAGGGGAAATAAAGGAGGGCACCTAATTATACATGCCCTATAATATTAAAACAAAACCATAAAAGGTCATGCATAAGAAAAACATCCCAAAGGAAATGTGCCAGAATTCCAGTAGGGGTAATATTACCTTATTGAGACCATGGGTGATTTTGACCCCCTTTTCTCAACTCTTAATTTCCTAAAGCATTTTTATATTGGTTCTCTGACTTTTGTAACAAAAATATTCATATAGAAAAGAAGAGGTTTGGTTATTTGTGGCTGGTACTCATAGTAAGTTACTGCTATGGGTGTTCATGAAAACACGTTTATCTTTGGAGGGTATGTCCCATAGCTAACCAGCCCACTTCATGATGGATTCCAGCACACCACTGTCAGACAATGAACCTGAGTTGAATAATCTACTTGGATGACCTCCTGGAGTGTTTCTTACATTCTTGCATTAAAGACAAGCTAATTCTACTGTATTGAATTTGTGGTAGACAGTGTCTTAAAATGAATGTGTTTCCCAGTACTAATTGTTACAAAATTCAATTCTACTGTATAATTTTTCTATAACCTCACTTATCCAAGAATGAACTGATTTGTATTCACATACTAATTCCTTAAGGCAATTTAAGGTTTATACCCTTGTAAATATTTCTTAGAATGCCATTTTGAAGATCATTTACAGAGGAAGTCAATGCCTTCCCAAGTTGTAGGAAACAAACCCAAATAACGTCAAATGTGTCCTGGGCCGGCCCCGTGGCTTAGGGGTTAAGTGTACGCGCTCTGCTACTGGCGGCCCGGTTTCAGATCCCGGGCGCGCACCGACATACCGCTTCTCTGGCCATGCTGAGGCCGCATCCCACATACAGCAACTAGAAGGATGTGCAACTATGACGTACGACTATCGACTGGGGCTTTGGGGAAGAAAAAGAAGGAGGATTGGCAATAGATGTTAGCTCAGAGCCGGTCTTCCTCAGCAAAAAGAGGAGGATTAGCATGGATGTTAGCTCAGGGCTGATCTTCCTCACACACACACACAAAAAATAATAATAATAATAATAATAATGTCAAATGTGTCTTATAATGTGGGTTCTGTTAAAAGGGCTGTCCCCCAGACGGTGAAAAGCTGGATGATCAAAGCATGTGCTCTGCCAATACTAAACAAGGGTCCTTTAGCAGCATCAGCCTAATGAATGTGAATGGAATCCTTCTTTGACACCTCTCTCCTGAATGGAGATCCAGTTTACTCAGCAACGGCTTTGGGAAGAGCAAAATGCCACAACCGCTGAACACAACAGAAAAAAGCTCATGTTTAATTTCTGTGTGAAAATAATTTAATTTAGCTTTAACTAAAAGTCAATTATTCAAGAAAATCACATTGTCAGCATTCATTCTTGACCATTCACTTATTAAACAAATATTTTTTGAATGACTCTTATGCACCTGGCACTGCCCTGCTTACTGGAAATACAAATATTAATAAAACCTCGAGAAGCTTACAGTCAGCCTAATGGGGAAAACAGACACGAAGAGATGATTATAAAGCAAGGAGGTAAGCAGCGAGAAAGATGTGGAAGCACTAAGAGGCACCACAAATGTGTGCTGACTGAATGAATGAATGACCACAAAATGGAACCTCCGGCACGTTCTCTACAATTCTTTGCATCATAGCACATTTTATGCCTCCTAGTTGAGGCGCTGTGTCTACAATAAGGTTGGAAACCACTAAGACAATCACATGGTACTTTGTGCTCTCTCCTTAAAACTGCTAAATCAGAATTTAATTCTGAAATTACACAATGGTTCAGCATGGTAAAACAATATTGAAGGCCATGCGTTAGCCTCGATCTTGTCTGCCAATCTAGAACATTTCTGAACAAAAATGACTGAATTTTTATTGTTCATAATTACCCATTTGAAATTTTATTTACGGTGACTTTCCTCTTTGCTATAACTTCTTAATCACTTCTTAATGCAGATGCAAGCACACAGGGGAGACCGTCCAGCTGTATAAACGACTTTCTCTGCATAAATAATCCCAATTTACTTTTGAATAAACCCACACCATCTTTTATTCGAAATTTTTTTTCTATGAGTGGGGTCCACAATGAAAGTTTACAGATGCATATTTTATTTTATTTTATTTTTTATTTTTGTGAGGAAGATCAGCCCTGAGCTAACATCCATGCCAATTCTCCTCTTTTTGCTGAGGAAGACCGGCTCTGAGCTAACATCCACTGCCAATCCTCCTCCTTTTTTTTTCCCCAAAGCCCCAGTAGATTGTTGTATGTCACAGTTGCACATCCTTTTAGTTGCTGTATGTGGGACGCGGCCTCAGCATGGCCGGAGAAGCGGTGTGTCGGTGTGCGCCTGGGATCTGAACCCAGGCCGTCAGTAGCAGAGCATGCGCACTTAACCGCTAAGCCACGGGGCCGGCCCCAGATGCATATTTTATTAATCACTTCTAGATACTGATATTTTCAGGTTAAGAAAACACTGTTATCTATGTGAAGAACAAAGATGGACTGTACATTGCCTAAAACAATCGTTCTATTCGGCATCTTGTTACCAGCCTTTGCTCAAGTTCCCCAGACTATTAACCATCCATTCCCACATACTGCAAAATCCAATTTTTGTACCAATTTAGTAGATGAAACGTGCATGTTCTAAAGGAAAGAAAGCCTTCACTGAGGTTCACTCTCCCATCACTCCAGTTGGAGGGTCAGCATGTGCAGGGCACAGGGGTAATGCCCCAACACCTTACAGCTGGTAGACCTGCATGTTGCAACCTCAATGACAAGGAATGTGGCTGCATACCCAAAACAAAGTAAAAAAAGGACTCTGTGTCATTATCTGACAACTTCATTCAGACTCTTAGTATACCATTTTAGAGAATTCTAACAAGCTCAGATTAGAAGAAACAGATTAGAAGCAGGTACCCTGATAGCATGAAGATGTGATGGTGAGCACACCACTATTAATAGAAACAGAAACACAAAAGCAGACGAAATCTTAAAGAGCACAGCGGTCTATTATAGCACCAAACAACAATGAATACTCCTTTTAATTAAATATTCAAGAAAAGATAAATTACATTTCATATGTTTAACATGGCAGGTTCATATGCAATCCAATTCAGAAAATACTTCCAGTATTGCTTTTTACGCTGGCACTCATAAATGATCTATTTCAATAACTCAGAAAACTGAATTATGGGAAATGCTACAGTCAACAACGCTAGGAAAACTTGTGGGGTCCCTTATACCTTGCATTGGCTTGTGTTCGACTGCCCTGACTCTGTTCTCAATCTAAAGTTCCCGTTGAACCCTGTACCAGTTTCCATCTCCCTAAACGTAGCTTCAATAACCTCGTACCAGAGGAGGGACCCTCAAACCTACCTCACTGTGAGGCCCTGCTTCCTAAGTGCTTCAGGTAGTGTTAACAAGAACTGGAGGCAAATCACTTTGCCTCCAAAAAAGGCACCAAAGCAACCCTGCCGAGCCAGAGCCCAAGTCAGGCAAAGCTAAAAGAGTGGCGAGGTGAGGGAAATAAGATCAGACAGTGGCCAGGGCAGAGGGGCATGCTCTGCAGCCAATGGGGCTGGGCAGGGGGTCTAACCACTCTCTGCTCCAGACAGCCTGTCAAACACTTCAACTAAGACCTGACAGTTGACAGCTCTCCGCCCTATGCCTTTTTTCCTTTAGCACTTCTTTTTCCCTAAGCAAATTCCTCAAAGCCATGCAATGCTATCTTCCCCAAAGCACGAAGCAGGCCCAGGGATCCTCTTTGAGGGAGGTTTCTTTATGGAGTTATCAAAAGGCAGACTCATATAAATGACAACGCTGGAGGTGGACCAAAAGGAGAACACCAACTCCGGCAAGACTGAAAAGTTATTGCTTAAGAAAACGGAGATTGATTACGATACAAATAAGGAAAAACGACAAGAATTTAAGTGTCAGTAACTCTCTTGCCTTTCTCAATATTGCTTGCTGCTGTTTTCATAACATCAGCTGCAGGACATCATTTAATATCTACGTTATGGTAACAGATGCAGGTCTTTAACTTTCTCCCACTTTCAAATTGTGAAACTTTTAAGTAAACTGATGCCTCAAGTAGCATTATGAAGATGTCAGGTATCCAAGCCAAGACAGTTACTTGTTCTGGATGCTTGGCGGATGTAAAGACAGACTCATTTGATTAAACCCACCTTCTGAGTGGCTTCTTTTTTCTTTTTATCCTCTTTCTTCCTTTTCTTGTCTTCCATTAACTGTTCTTCCCTTTCTTGCTCCTTCTCTCTGTTAAAGTAATGTCACACCAGAAGGTTAGACATCTATATTCACAGTCTACTTGCATAGCAAATTAAATGCTTGTAGATGGTGTGCAAGGCAACAATTCATCTCTGTGCCTGAGCAGAACACAATACTTTACTTAAACTAAGAGTATGCATAAAACTCACCACATTTAGTTATCCCCATATTCTGCTTTGTCACCCCTTTTGCAAAACATGACATTAAATTTGGTTTCAAAGAAGTCCATTAAAGTGAGCTTATAATGTTTTCCTAAAAGAACACATATACACACAGGATTAATGTATTTCCACTCAACAAAGAACCTGATTTGAATACATGACACCATCCAGCTGGCTTCTGGCAATATTCTTCACAAATAATGTAGCATATACTAATTCAATTATGGTACACAGGTATTTATCATAATTTAGGTGTTTTCCTGTGACATCTTCAGAGTGGTGAACACAAAACCGCATTCTATATTCCATATTTTTCTTCTACATTATTAATACTATATGTTTTATGTGTTTTCTACTTGTGTTTTTAAGGCAGGACTGTGTGTCCTATAAATCCATGTATTCTCTATGGGGTGAGTTCACAGTTACATTCTCCTGCACATCTGAATTAAGACAATCGAGTTTTGCTCCCCTCAATTAGAATAAAAGTGATACACAATAACAAACTTTCCAGTTGCAGAAATGTGCTGAATCTTAAGAAATTAAGTAATTTATAACTCATATTTGAAAAGTAACTTTAAAATGTAATATTTATTCTAATATATTAAATAATATATTCTAATACTCTAATGTAATATATATAGAAAGCTGCCAACTTCCACTCTATGTGTCAACTGGGAAAAATGCATAAGCAACCACTGGTGTAACTTCAAAGCTCAAGGCAGAAAACCCCAGACGCCACGCGTACTGAATTTCAGAGCTGGAAGGAGAGTCAAAGATCTAGTTTCCAGTCCCCCAGAGTATGGAACAGATACGCCTGCAGTACTTGTGATTTTAGGTGACCCAACACAGCAAATCCATGGTTTCACAGATATCATCTAGAACAAGGCGAAGTTAAAAGTCAGACAAATTAAAGAAAAATGTTAAGTAAATAATGCAGATGTGGTAAAAATCACAAAGATGGTACCTGAAGGATTCAAGTTTGGGGAGTGGAAGTCACTCAACCTGTACAAAAGGAACTGAGGACCAACACTGAGGTACGCCCACATGAATAGGTAATTAATGCTTTATTTATAGAAAACAAGAACTAAACAGAAAAATAAGTGTTTTACCTACATGTCAAGTTTTCTGTGGCTCTGTCCACATTCATGAATACTGGCCTTTCTCCTTCTGTAACTCTGGGCATAAATACACAAAAGCCTAATGTGCACAATTCACACTCAAAAGATAACTTCCATGAAAACTTTAAAAATATAATCAAGGAAGAGATTTCACTGAAATTTCCTTAGGTTTAAGGCTGGATTTCTTTGGAGTCAGATTATGCGTACATCAGGCTACGTGTGAAGCTCTTGGTGAAAATCCATTTGCAGCAGTGCACTGCTTTAAGAAAACGGATTTACAAAAATTGGCAAGATGGCTGCTGACCATCTAAGGTAGGCTGGCCACGGATCCTGTTGTATTTGGCTCCTAAAGCCTCTTGCTTCCTCTGGCTGCAAGTGGAAGCAGAAGATGGGGTCCCTCATGACCCAGTCACTATAACTTGGTTTCCATACTTTAAAGTGCAACTGACTACAGAAAAAGAGCAACCACAGTCGGAATATCTCCTGTTTAAATATTTAATGCTTCAAAAAGCATTAAGTTGCAATTTTTTTCTAAATCAATTCCAAAGTTAAAAGTTTATTTTAAAAATGCAACGTAAAAAAAAGCAGTAAGTCTTTAATGAGACATTCTTAAAAAACAACTAACCTTTTCAAGTATTTTTTCCTATAAACAGGTAATTCAGGGAAAGGGACTGAAATTCATGTTCACTACAAGCAGATTTATTTCCAAAACAAATATTTTTCAAAGCTTTCCAGGAGACAGCCTGTGCTTTCACCCTGATGTTTTACTGGGTATATAGGTAGAACTGAGTCTTCTCTTTAAATTTCACTTCCTTAGGAAGAATTTATTTTCCCAGACTAAATCTGACTTAAAAAACCTGCCATTCACTTAATAATGAATCAAAAAGTATGGGGTTCATCTTCTAATTCAGTTGTGCTCTATCTTGGCTGCACACTAGCATCATTTGGGGAGCTTTAAAATATCCCTATGCTAAGGCAGAGCCCAGCAGGGGGAAGAGGGCATCCATGTAGGGAAGGCATCTATGGTGGTGCTGATGGCGGGAGATCAGTTACATACAGGGGGAGTGATCAATAAATAAATATATTAAGAATGATGACAGTCAGGTTTCTCACTGTTGAAAAAGGGAGTTACCAAAATGGAAAAGGAGAAAACTCAAATGAACGCTGTGGAGTTGGATCAGAATTAGTTATTAGCATGAACTCATGGTTTTTAATATATACAGACAAAACAATAAACATAGATGTAACTTTGTGTGCATGTATATATATATTTCTCCACATATGCAAACACACACTGCACCCCCACCCCCAAGCTCTATCACTGAGAGGGCTTGGAACAAGCAACATCCAAATAGCTATGCACACACCTTGAATCCAGATTGCTGCTTCTAAACACCATCCTTCACTAAAAGAACCAGAACTCTTTGGAAAAAGAGCTAATTTGGGGGCTAGAACATGGAAAGTACAAAAAGAACCTGGAATGTTTGTTTACCAGGAAGCAAGGAAATCCTCAACAAATGATGGGACATGTCAAATGGTCAGAGGCCAGTCTGAAGAGGCTCCTATCAGCTAACCCCGGGACAACATGAGCTTAAAATAAATAGTGATAGTAAGCGATTATAAGCCATTGCATAAAATAGGAAAACATGAGTCCATATAGTAGAAATAAGGAAAGGAAAAAACTGAAAATGACAAGGAATGGAACATTCATAGCTTTAAAGCACCACCTCATAAAAATATTTATTGATTATAAAGGAGAAAATAACTATACAGAGGAGAAGCCTGGCAGACACCACCTTAATCAAGTAATCCATGTGAACATCATCAGTAATGGGAAATTGTGAGTTACCTGACAGGATACTGTGAGAACACAGCATCACTTCCATGATATTCTTTTCAAATACGTATAACTTGAATAGCACCATGAGGAAACATCAGACAACCCCAAATTGAGAGGCATTTCACAAAATAACTGGTTTGCAATCTTCAAAAGTTTTAAGGTCATGAACATCAAGGAAAGATTGAGAAACTGTTCCAAACAGAAGGAGACTAAAGAAACACAACAACCAAATGCAAAGAAAGCATGATTGAGACTTTTGCTATAAAGGCCATTACTGGGGCAAGTGTCAAACTTCGAGTAGGGCTGAACATTAAATGGTAGTAATCTATCAGTGTTAATTTTTTTTTATTTTGATGGTTTTATTGTAGTTACATAGGAGAATGTTCTTGTTTTTCAGAAATACACTCAAGTATTGAGGAAGGAATGCAGGTGATGGGACATTGGGTCAGCAATTTATTCTTAAATGATTCAGGAAAAAAAGTGTTGCTTTTTTCCCCATCATACTTGCAACTCTTCTGTAAGCCTGAGATTGTTTCCAAGAACAAAACAAAACAAAATCCAAAAAACAAACATCAACAAAACTACTACCCACACAGCACCCCAGATCAACTATATAGGAATCTCTGGGGATTTTTTAAAAGTTCCCCCCAAGTAGTTCTAAAATGTAACTAGGGTTGAGAACCACTGCTCTAAATTCTTGTGTTTATTTATTTTTTTTCCCTTTTTCTCCCTAAAGCCCCAGTAAATAGCTGTACGCCATAGTCGCACATCCTTCTAGTTGCTGTATGTGGGACACGGCCTCAGCATGGCTGGGCAAGCGGTGCATCGGTGCGCGCCTGGGATCCGAACCCGGGCCGCCAGTAGCGGAGTGCACACACACAACCGCTAAGCCACGGGGCTGGCCCTAAATTCTTGTGTTTAAGCCCACACTTCAAAACATTATCTGTTTATATCTCAAAAATCAAACCTCCCATACAGCAACCAAATACAAATACCAGGTGACTAGGCGGGTCCCACTCAACCATCAACTGCTTCTAAGTCTGAAAGCAGGAGAAATCATTTATATTCTCCCCCATCTCTAAATACACAGCCAGATGCAAGTGCAAACACTGTAAGCTAGAATAAATCTAGAATGGTAAAAAGCCAAAACTGCTCTTAAGAACGTCTAAGGCGAACAACAAAAGACCCCGAATAGCTAAAGGAATCCTGAGAAAAAAGAACAAAGCTGGAGGTATCACACTCCCTGATTTCAAAATATACTACAAAGCTATAGTAACCAAAACAGCATGGTACTGGCACAAAAACAGACACACAGATCAATGGAATAGAATCGAAAGCCCAGAAATAAACCCACACATCTATGGACAGCTAATCTTTGACAAAGGAGCCAAGAACATACAATGGGGAAAAGAAAGTCTCTTCAACAAATGGTGTTGGGAAAACTGGATAGCCATATGCAAAAAAATGAAAGTAGACTCTTACCTTACACCATACACAAAAATTAACTCGAAATGGATTAAAGACTTGAATGTAAGACCTGAAACTGTGAAAGTTCTAGAAGAAAACATAGGCAGTACGCTCTTCGACATCAGTCTTAGCAACATCTTTTCAAACACCACATCTGACCGGGCAAGAGAAACAATAGAAAAAATAAACAAATGGGACTACATCAAACTAAAAAGCTTCTGCACAGCAAAGGAAACCATCAACAAAACGAAAAGACAACCTAACAATTGGGAGAAGATATTTGCAAACCATACATCTGATAAGGGCTTAATCTCCAAAATATATAAAGAACTCATGCATCTCAACAACAAAAAAACTACCAACCCAATTAAAAAATGGGCAAAAGACCTGAACAGACATTTCTCCAAAGAAGATATACAGATGGGGGCCGGCCCTGTGGCTTGGTGGTTAAGTGCGCGCGCTGCAATGCTGGCGGCCCGGGTTCGGATCCCGGGTGCGCATCGAGGCACCACTTCTCCGTCCATCCTGAGGCCGAGTCCCACATACAGCAACTAGAAGGATGTGCAGCTATGACATGCAACTATCTGCTGGGGCTTTGGGGGGAAAAATAAAATAAATAAAATCTTTAAAAAAAAAAAAAAAAAAAAAAAGAAGATATACAGATGGCCAACAGACACATGAAAAGATGTTCAAAATCACTAACTATCAGGGAAATGCAAATCAAAACTACAATGAGATATCACCTCACGCCCGTCAGAATGGCTATAATTAACAAGACAGGAAGCAACATGTGTTGGAGAGGTTGTGGAGAGAAGGGAACTCTCATACACTGCTGGTGGGAGTGCAAACTGGTGCAGCCACTATGGAAAACAGTATGGACATTCCTCAAAAAATCAAAGATAGAACTACCATATGATCCAGCTATTCCACTGTTGGGTATTTATCCAAAGAACTTGAAAACACCAATTTGCAAAGGTACATGCACCCCTGTGTTCATTGCAGCCTTATTCACGATAGCCAAGACTTGGAAGCAACCTAAGTGCCCATCAAGGGACGAATGGATAAAAAAGCTGTGGTATATATACACAATGGAATACTACTCAGCCATAAGAAACGATGAAATCCAGCCATTTGTGACAACATGGATGGACATTGAGGGCATGACGCAAAGTGAAATAAGTCAGAGGGAGAAGGTCAAATACCGTATGATTTCCTTCATTAAGTAGTAGATAATAACAACAATAAACAAACACATAGGGACAGAGATTGGATTGGTGGTTACCAGAGGGGAAGGGGGGAGGGAGGAGGGTGAAAGGGATAATTCGGTACATGTGTGTGGTGATGGGTTGTAATTAGTATTTTGGTGGTGAACATGATGTAATCTATGCAGAAATAGAAGTACAATAATGTACACCTGAAATTTTTACAATGTTATAAACCAATGTTACTGCAATAAACAAAAAATTTAAAAAAAAAAAAAAAAAAAAAAGAATGTCTAAGGCAAAGAATACTGAAGAGTAAGGATGCTGACACTCCTAAAACCCTGCTGCATCACACGTGCAACGCCTCCAAGGGTTGGAGACCACGCAGGGGGAAACAAGAGCTGTAATGTCCAGATGGACAACTTCCTAGAGCTGACATTCAAGGCCACTCAACAGTACAGTGCCAACTTCCACATCTTCCCTCATCCACTCTGCATACCTGACATAAAAACCTTTCTCCTTTTTGTTGACCAATCACATCTTGCTCTGTGTCAAGCCCTGGCTCAACATCCATCTGTTTCAACGAAACTTCGCTGATAACTCCAACTCATAAGAAACTCACCCTTGGGGGCCGGCCCGATGGTGTAGTGGTTAAGTTCGTGTGTTCCGCTTTGGCAGCCCGGGGTTCGCAGGTTTGGATCCCAGGTGTGGACCTATGCACCACTTATCAAGCCATGTTGTGGCGGCGTCCCACATATAAAGTAGACGAAGATGGGCAAAGATGTTAGCTCACGGCCAATCTTCCTCAGCAAAAAAAGAAGATTGGCAACAGGTGTTAGCTCATGGCCAATCTTCCTCACCAAAAAAAAAAAAGAAAAAGAAAAAGAAAAAGAAACTTGCCCTCCTCTGCACACCCCACAACTACTGCCCTGCCTCTCATCTGGGCTTCGAGGAGCCCCAGGGCAAATATTATCAGTTACTGGCAACATCAGAGCACGTGAAATGACTTCTCTGTAGCACGGCAGCTTTGACCAGGGCTCTGGGAAGCAGAAACTGGTTTGGGCGCTCCTCTGTGTTTACCTCCCTTCTACCAGGATGCCCAGGAACTGATCCATTCCTTTAATAAACATTTACTGGGTGCCTAACATGAGCCAGGCACTTTTCTAAGCGCTGGGGATACAGCAGAAACAAAACCAAGCCCCAGGTCTCGGGGGCTTACGTTCCAGTGGTGGAGAGAGGCAACAACTAAACAAGATAGACAACAGAGTACATGTACAGAATATACATTTCTGGTGGCAACAAGTGCCCCGAAGAGGACAGTGCGGGGTAAGCTGATGGAGAATGACAGGCATGGGAGAGGGCACAACCTTACCTAAGATGGTCAGAAAAGGCCTCTTTGATCAGGTGGCCTAAGAATGGAGATCCACTGAGGCAAGGGATCTGTGGATACCTGGGAGAGAGCATTCCAGACAGAGGGAAGAGCAAATGTAAAGGAACGAGACTGGTGTGTCTGAGGGATGGCAGGGAGGCTGAAGCAGAGCGAGCAAGTGGTAGATGAGGTCTCCTCAGAATGACTACATTTTTCAGATTAACTGGGACACACCTTCTGATAACTGAATAAGGACCAACACTTCCTAAGTCTCTTGTTCTCACTTCCAATCAAAAGGCCCATATCTCCCCTCAGGTGTCAGCATTTTGAGAGCTCCCACTTCTGTCCTCACAGATGGCTGGCACGCCTCCCTCAGAGCAACCCTTACACTGTAGAAAAGTGTGCTGAGTATGTTTGCATTTGCCACCGATGAAGTCTCTGACCACAGGGGAGCTGACCGTTCTCTTCTTACCATACGTACTGAGCACCAATATCAGGGACACAGTAGGCCCTCCATGTAAATGTTACTGAAATGCATGATTACAGAGTGAGCGACACTTTTCTATCCCTTCTAAGGGATGTGTGTTCAAAAGGAAAGCCTCAAAACAACTAATTAAATCATTTAACAAACCCACCCAGAGTTACATTATGAGCCAGGCACTGATCCAAGCACTGGGGATATAACAGTGAGTCAAAGAGACAGTTCCTGTCCTCAGGGAGCTGACACTGTAGACAGGAGACAGACAAACACACAGTGCCAGGAAATCAGTACACATGCCATGAAGAAAATAAAGCTGGGAAAGGGGCTGGAGAGCGACCAGGAAGGAAGCGGCAAGAAAGACGGTGGGCTACTTCACACAAGATGTTCACAGAAGGCCTCTCCGAGGCAGTGAGAGAACCTAAATGAAGAAAATTATCTGGAAGACAAGTGACCCACCAGGCAGAATGAATAGTAAGTACGAGGGCCCTGAGATGGGAAATGCATGGTGTGAGTTGGGGGCTTTATTCTTTTTTGGGGGGAGTATCTCCCCCTCCCCTCCCTGCACAGCAAACACCCCACACACACTCTTCAAAGTTTTCTGTGCTTACTATGTAATAGCCCTCACTCACACCAAAAGAACGGGGCATCCTATTTCTTAAAAGCCTCCTTCTACCTCATTTATTCATTCATTCACTCACTCATTATTTCAGTGCCTACTTGATGCCAAGCACCGTGCTGGAGATGAGAATTCAGTGCTGCTTACCCTCCCGGAGCTCTTAGTTTCACTTTTTAAACAGCTGTATCACACCTCACAACCAGGACAATACCTTCAGGGCAGGATCCCATGTTCTTCTTGCTCTGCCCTCCATCTGTATCAGCACTTTGGGGTGCTCTGAAGACAGTTTGCAGTGCCTTTGGTGTTTTGAAAGTACCAGAACCTTGGACGTGTGAATTCATGGCTTGTGATAACCCAGCTAAGAGATCAACTTCTTTCCACAAACTAGAATCTTCTAACTAGTCATCTTTTTTCCACAAAAAGAACCATGACCAGTGGTTCCTGAATTCCTGTGCCCAAGCCCATCATGCTTCAAACACTAAGTAGAGGCAGGACTGACAGTTTCATATCTAAAAGCAGTAATCACGAATATGCCAACTAGAGTGAAAAGATTATAAGAACCTCAATTCAGATAAACAGCTAGGGCTTCATCTTGACTGGAAAATGTCTCCAGATATAAAGAGCACCTTCCTTTTCTTTAAGGTCTGGATAGCTGGCCACACTAGCATCAAAACCTATCCCTGATGCTCTGTAGTCAGTAAGTGTGGTGGCACCTGTGGTCCCAGTTCGTACTCAATTCCACACAACTGAGGCAGATAAACTTGAACAGATACAACAGATCCACCCGACATGTGGAACATTCCAGAAGCAAACCAATACTGTAAAAGAAGAAACTATTAATACATCAACAACTTGGATGAATATCCATGGAATTATGGTAAATGACAAAAGCCAATCCCAAAGGTTACATACTGTATGATTCCATTTATACAACATTTCTGAAATGCCAAGTGGTTGTCAGGGGTTGCCCAGGGGTGAGGTGGGGTGAGGCATGTGTGGTTATAAAAAAGAGTGACATTAGTGATCCTGGTGGTGAGGGAACTGTCCTCTATCTGGATAGCGGTGGTGGACGCACAACCTACATGTGATAAAACTGCATAGAAATAAAGACACACACACACACACAAATAAGTACAAGTAAAACTGGGGAAATCTAAAGAAGATTGATGAGTTGTATTGATGTCAGTATCCTGGTTGTGATACTGTACTACAAATCTACAAGAAGAAACCATCGGCGGAAACTGAGTAAAGGGCACATGGAATCTCTATGTATCATTTCTTACAACTGCATGTGGATCTACAATCATCTCAATAAAAATTTTAATTAAAAAAAAAAGGGCCTCAAATATTGACTCACCTTTTAGCCATCTGTTTAAAATTTTTTCATCTTCTACTTTAAACAATTTTTTAAATATCTCTTTATGAAAGTCACATAAGAGTCAAAAAAATTTTACAAATTGTTTAGTCTTGACATTCACAAAAATGTATTTCCAAAAATATTCTAGAATCTACAGTTCACCCTAATATGTTCAAATTGTTATACTTTTATTAATCAAGGTTCCTTGTCTTAAGTAGATTAGATATATGATAAATATGATAACACAGGGGTATTTAAAATGTTCCTCTACCAGATAATTCATAATATAATTCTTCTACTGAGAATTTTAGTGATATAATAGAAATATAAGTTATTATTTGATTTTGTGGTGGACACACGCATCAGCTCGGTCAACATCAATTCCAAGCCCCCTCTGGCCTATTTCCCAACTCCTTTACAACCAGAGATCGAGGTGTGATTTATGTTCCGCCAATAAACTGTGCTCATGTGTGACTTTAACAGGGAACTGACAGGCTGCAGGCAGCCATCTTCTCAGGCAGCATGGCAGAGACGATGTGGTCCTGGAGCGGCCACCCATAACAGTGGTCTCCTGAATGTACAGGAAGAGGAAATAGCTCCTGGGGGCTCCCAGTTCCGTGGTGTGGTTCCCAAGGATTTGTGAGATAACATCACCATTTAATAAAGCCCTGGCACCAGTGACAGTGAATGCTGCTGTCTGCACACTAAGAACTCTGTCCAACACAGATTTATATAAGCTTTCCAGAACACATCTAACATATGTGACTTGTATAGACACGTATTTCCTTAAAAGACAAACGGTAATCTTGGCAATTTATAAAACAGTAAGAAAATAACTAGACACAAAACCACTAATAATCATAACCAATTAAGGATTAATGATACCACACACCTATTTGGGGTAAGGAAAATTAACAAAAGGAGTGCAATGAAAAAGTTAAGCAAAGTGCTCCCAGTAACCATTTGGAGTGTTTTTAATTAAAAATGCACAAAGAAAGAGAGCATGTTGGAATATATCCATTCAGGCAGAGGAAATTACATAGTTGCGTACTCCAAATATCTTTGCTGGATTTCTTCTTAACATTTTTTCATTTGCTGGATCTGAGGGAATTTAATGGGTTGCTAATGTAATTTGCACATGATATTAAATTGGTAGACAAGGCCAAACAGCACTGGGGCATAAAAATCATTCTAACACTGAGTGGCTCATAGGAAGAAAACAGTAACATTAAACCTAGAAAAATTAAGGTAAAGGCATTTTTCATTAATTTGGAGGGATATAGAAATTTCTCTTGCCTTCAGGTGCATCGTGTGACATGTAATAGGCAATACTTTGTATGCCGACAACAAGATTTAACAGAGCTCCTTCTACAGGTTATCTTCCTATATCAAGTTGTGTAAGGCAATGCTTTTCAAACTCTAATGGGAATCTTGTTAAAATGCATAATCTTATTTAGTAGGTGTGGGTTGGGACCTACAATTCTCCATTTCTAACAAACTACTGGTCCCCGGACCTTACTCTGAATAGTGCAGGTAGGGGCCGGCCCCGTGGCGTAGTGGTTAAGTGCATGCGCTCTGCTGAATAGTGCAGGTATAACACTTGGTTGTTTCTTTCCAAAAATTATGGAACTGTAGGCATTTTTCCAAGGATAAATAATAACCTCACTAATATCAAGCTTATATCTTGTTATTCCTATCTGTGTTTCAGTGCCAAATTACAGTGTAATCTTTATGAAGATACATTAAAAGGCAGTTAACTCACGTAGTACCAAATATACATGGAATTCCATTGAAATGATGACATTAGGAATAATTAGGACCAAATCTGTGCATGCAAAAAAAAAATCTGGATGACAGCAAATGTACGGCATCAATAGTTGAAGGATGCCAACAACTGTAGGGTACATGTAGATTTCAGGGATGTAAAAGAATACAAGTTCCAAAATCAATGAAATATGGCAATAAGACTCTTGCATACACAGCCTCTGACTCCAAGCTTCTCACAAACTTTCCACTTTCCACATTTGAGGCACATGCAAGGAATAGGCTTATTTGGAATTACTCAAACCATATAAAGTAAGATAATATATTTAAAAGAACTTGTTTTCACTGTCAGAAATTCCATGTGGCAAAAGTTGTAAGGAGTGATATGGGGGATTTTTCCCTGCAAAGAATTTCAGGGTTAGGATGGTGTCTGAGGAACATCTAATTTGAAACCACTCTTCTTATGCCTTATATACTCTTGCCAGGCAGCCCAGCAATCTCTAACAAAGGAAACTCACAACCTTCTGTTCAATTTTAGTGCAGCTGTGTAGAAGTTTTTTACATTGCCTTGGAAATTGTTGCCTTATAGCTCCCACCCACTGGTCCTAAGTCTTCCTTTTCAGACCGCAGAGAACAAGTCTAAATACTTGTAGTCATCCGTCATGCATCCCTGAGGCATTCTCAGTTTCTTTGAACATTCCACACGTGACCTGGTTTTCTATCCCCTCACCACTGCGGCCATTATCCCCTAAACATGTTCCAGTTTGTCTGCACTCATCCAATTACAGGACAAGACCTACTCAAATAGAGTAGGCCTGCCACTTCCTGGTCCCTGATAATATACCACTGCCAATACTGTCAAACAGCCCGTCTGCCTTCTTGGAAATCACATCTTACTGAGTTATAGCCACCCAACACCCCAGTTTTTCACAGTCACTTCTCCACGACTGAGTGCAGGATCTTACATGTATCTCTATCAATGTCCTCTGTGCCAGACTGTCTGTCAACCTGGCATCGCTGCCTCCAACAGTCTTCCGTGCATTGCAGGTAAAGGCCAGGAACTGCATTTCCCAGAATCCCATTCTCCATTTGTTCTAGGTTAGACACTGCCAATGAGAGGTGCCCACTTGAGATCTTGAGATTTGGAAGGCAGAAAAGGAGAAGCCAATATTCTCTGAAAACAGATGCAAGCAGACACATGGGCAGCAGCAGACAGGACTTTCCACTTTTACAGCAGCTTCCAGATGAGCTAAAGCCATACTGGAGCTGTGGGCAGCTGAGATCACTGCTTTCCTGGGAACCAGGCACTCTAATTTCATCAACAGTAACAGCTGCCTCCCTGAATGTTTTCCCCAGACTTTCCAATGGTTGTGTGAGCCTTTAACTTCCTATATTAAAACCTTTCCTTCTTGGAAAATACAATGGATTCTACAAAAAAAGCTACCAGAATCAATAAATGACTTTAGCAAGGGTGTAGGATATAAGATCAATGTAGAAAATCAATTTTATTTCTACATACTGGCAACAAACAATCAAATTAAAAATTTTTAAAAATTCTATTTAAAACAGCATCAAAACTTATGACATACTTAAGAGATAAATCTGACAAAAAATGAGCAATCCTTGCACATTGAAAACTACAAAACACTGAAGAGAGAAAATTTTAAAAACCTAAATAAGTGGAGAGATATACTGTGTTCATGGATTGGAAGACTCAATATTGTTAAGATATCAATTCTCCCAAAATTAATTTATAGATTTGACACAATACCTATCAAATCCCAGCAGGACTCTTTTGCAGAAACTGACAAGCTCCTTTTAAAATTCATAAGGACCCAGAATAGCCAACAACTTTTAAAAAGAACAAAGTTGGAAGACTTACACAACCTGACACCAGACTTCTTATAAAGATACAGTAATCAAAACAGTGTGATATTGGCATCAAGACAGACAAAAAGTTCAAAGGGATAGAAGAGATGCCAGTAACAGACCAACATAGGTATGGACAATTGATTTCAGAAAAAGGTGCAAAGGCAATTCAGTGGAGAAAGGATAGTCTTTTCAACAAATGGTGTTGGAACAACTGGAAACAGCAATATGTAAAAAAAAGAACCTCAATCTATACCTTGCACTATATACAAAAATTAACTCAAAATAGATCACAGAACTAAATATAAAACCTAAAACTAGAAGAAAACATAGGAAAGATAATATAAGCTTTCTTCTAGGAGAAAATCTTTGTGATCTTGGGTTAGGCAAATTATTTCTTAGATACAACACCAAAAGTGCAATCCATAAAAGAAAAAAATTGATAAATCTGACTCATCAAAATTAAGAACTTGTGCTCTTCAGAAGACACTATTAAGAGAATGAAGAGAGCCGCAGACGGGGAGAAAATATTTGCAAATCACTTATCTGATAAAGAATTTGTGTCCAGATATGTAAAGAACTCTCAAAACTCAGTAATAAGATAACAACCCAATTTTTAAAAGGGGCCAAAAATTTGAGCAGACATTTCACTAAAGAAGATATATAGACTGCAAATAAGCACATAAAAAAGATGCTCAAGGGGCCGGCCCCGTGGTGTAGCAGTTGAGTGTGCGCACTTCGCTGCTCGCGGCCCTGGTTCGGATCCCGGGCGTGCACCGATGCACCCCTTGTCAGGCCATGCTGTGGTGGCGTCCCATATAAAGTGGAGCAAGATGGGCATGGATGTTAGCTCAGGGCCAGTCTTCCTCAGCGAAAAGAGGAGGATTGGCATGGATGTTAGCTCAGGGCTGATCTTCCTCACACACACAAAAAAACATGCTCAATTATCACTCATTAAGAAAAAACAAATTAAAGCTGCAATGAGGGGCGACCACATGCATACTTATTAGAATGTCCAAAATTAAAGACTGACCATACCAGGTTTTGGCAACCAAGAAGCCAGAAAAGAAATACTGTATGTTCCTTTTGTATAAAATTACAGAAGATGCAAACCTATCTATAGTGGCACAAAGCAGATAAGTGGTTACCTGGCTTTTGGGGAGGGGCAGGGAGCGGTGGGAAGGAGGACCAACAAATGGGCACAAAGAGACTTTGGGGGATAAATGACACATTCATTATCTGCTGTATATATAGTTCAAAATTTAGTGTATACTGAACACTTCAAAGATATGCAGTTGATTATTAGTCAGTTATACCTCAATCAGGGGCTAAAATAAAAACAAAAAAGAAAAGAAAGAGGAAAAAATCTTTCCCACATGGAATACCTAGAATGGCCTCTGTTTTCCTGACAGAGCCTGGACTAAACATCCATATAAGCAAGATCTCTCGTTTGTTTTTTTTTTTTTTTTTTTTTTGTGAGGAAGATCAGCCCTGAGCTAACATCCGTGCTAATCCTCCTCTTTTTGCTGAGGAAGACCGGCTCTGAGCTAACATCTATTGCCAATCCTCCTCCCTTCCCCCCCGCCCCAAATCCCCAGTAGATAGTTGTATGTCATAGCTGCACATCCCTCCAGTTGCTGTATGTGGGATGTGGCCTCAGCATGGCCGGAGAAGCGGTGCGTCGGTGGAGGCCCGGGATCCGAACCTGGGCCGCCAGTAGCGGAGCGCGCACACTTGACCGCTAAGCCACGGGGCTGGCCCGCAAGATCTCTTTGTCAGTTGAAATTTCACCTAGGGTGTGCACACTGTTCCCTATGATGGCAAATCTTTAAATCAGAGCTTCTGCATGGATAATGTTCCTACAATGGGAGTAAAGTTTCATTTTTAAATGCAATGAAGCCTCCTGTAAAAAGAAAGCCTAATAAGTCAAATGCCTGAATTTTTAGACCTTTACATTTCATTTAACTCTCTGGATCACTGTAAACTACAGGCATCTTCAGTGGATTTTCTTGTGAAGTTTCATTCAACTGGTAACACCTATATGGTGTATGTATGTTGTAACTCCGGAACAAATCTGCTAATTTTTCAACCATTCTTGTGGTTTTGCTTGCTTTA
Organism: Ceratotherium simum simum; assembly: GCF_057802395.1. Classification (NCBI taxonomy): domain Eukaryota; kingdom Metazoa; phylum Chordata; class Mammalia; order Perissodactyla; family Rhinocerotidae; genus Ceratotherium; species Ceratotherium simum. Next base: position 10,220,663 of record NC_141924.1, read on the forward strand.
AACTGAGCTTCTTCAAGCCCACACGACACCTTAGGTTTTAATGGGGTAAGATTTGGTGAATAAATCTTTGTTAACACCATCTCACATTTACTCCTGAAAGTACTTTCTCATATGTCACAATTAGTATGCCAGGCTCCTAAACACAGCTTGAAATCAAGTTTTACAAATATCCAAACAGGCTAAGGAGCAGCACCATGATGAGGGCTGTACCACATACTCTAATATTTATATCCCTGAACCACTAAAATCTACGTTTCAACCTTAAGGGCCAGACAAACCCGCAACAGCTGGAGAAGCACTCTACCTTAGCAATGAACAGCAAAGAATACGCAAAGAAATGAGGTAGATGAGTCTAAGCCAGGGCTTTGGAAATCACTACAGCATAGTGGCCAAATATGGTTCCTCAGCAGAAAAGAAAATAAGTTTATTAATCAGAATCCACAGTTGTGAGGCACGTGTTATTTACGAGAAGAACTGACAACTTAGTAGATAGTGGAGCTGCTTTCACATACGTTTAGGTGCTTTTGTTTTTATGTTGTTTTTCCCCTTTCTTTGCCTGCTTCCACACATGGTCTGACAAAATCATTACGCTAAAAAAATAAATAATAATAACTGACCTTTGAAATCAATAAGATTGTTAGCAATTCAAACAAAATTACAGTTAAGTTGAAACTCCACTGAAAGGCAATTTTAAAGCAATTAAAGTGTGACAACCGACTGTAAGAGTATGTGGCATCCAAATGCATCAAGAAGTGACTCAGCGGCTAGGACACCAAAATGCCTGAAGTGCTTTAAACACGTCTATCCACACCAGGGCTTCATCTTTGAAGATGATGATTCAGAAGCCTTGGTCTGAGGTTCAGATCCCTGTGTGTGCACTCCCAATGGAGAGGTCTGAAAGGTTCTGGGAGGTCTGCTGCCCACCAACACAGGAGAAGGGAGTTGGGTGATGTGTGCCTTCAACAGGAGCCATTAACCTCAGACTCTGGACCATTCTCTCTCACTGACCAAGCCACTTTCTCTCTCGGGGCTACACCTGCACACATAAGAAATGGGGCTAAATAATGCGTATGGAAATCTTTAAAAGCATTACTTAAATCTAAGGAATAAAAAAAGGAGAAGAGAATTCAAACAAGAATACATTTGGCTCTCCTCTGACCATGTCCAGGGCTGATGCCATCACCCTGACAAAGATGCAGGCAAGGTCAGAAGGGCATTGCCATGATGTGGTCCATCCAGGAAAGTGATTTTTGCACACCTTTCTAGATCTGTGCCTTAAGAGAAAACCAAGCATTTTACGCCAGAAATTAAACGGAAGAGATTTGGATTTTTCTCAGAGACCACACAGTGTCTACTGCAAACAATGAGTGAGACAGGTGGTGTGTAAGCTTCCTGATTATACTGCCTCACTACCATTTTATTAAGTGTGTGCCTGTTATTCTAATTCTGGAAACCCTCTGAGAAAGGGTGCTATTTGTGACACTTATCTTGGTATTGAAAAAATTAGCAGAGAAGGAAATCAACTCTGAATTCAGGATTCCACAGGTGACAGTTGTACCCCACTTCTCAATGCTCTTAATTTGTGCTCTATTTTCAGAATAGTAAAAATGGAAAGTCGTGTTCTTGCATGCCAGCAGTTCTCATTTAAATTTAGCAAGCTGAATGACAATAATTGAATTACCTTGAGGGAAATGTATATTTCTGAAAGATAAGCATGTTTAATGGTAATAAGTAAGCAACTATAGAGTAAAGTTAGCTCAGGAACATACATGAACCAATTCAACTAAAATTATACACCAGTGGGAAAATGACTCAAAATTTAAAACATGATTTATATACAGTCTTTTGGTAACCACTAAGCCAATGTGTACCTGTGTTCAGCTCTTCAGGATCAGATACAGGATGCCTAACTCCATTTAAGATGATATTCAAGTCTCCATATACATAGTTTTGTACCTAATTTCTACTTAGGTGACCTGAGGAAAATTTTTACAGAATGATCATTATTATAATCTTTAAAAGATAACTCAGTAATAGCTATATGTAAAGACAATGTTTTTCTAAGAGAATACTTAAGTTTCTCCTAAGGTATTAAGAAGATCTTTTTTCCCTTTTAGTTAAGAATTATGCTTTCTGTGTATCATTTGAGTCTAGGGATTCTCTTAATGAATGTGTGCAGTATTTCTGCATTCCTTCGTGTTTCAGGACCCTCAGTTTCTAAGATCTTCAAAATTCTCTTGATTCCACCTCCCACAATCCTATATCCAGGCACGGTCAATAACAACAAGCAGAGCCCTCTACCAAGGTGGCCAGATAAAGAGAAAACATGCGGACTTTGAAGTCTAACAGTTTTAAGATCAAATTGCATGTATCTTGGGTCTCAGACACTAATGGTAGGAACTTGGGCAAATTATCTGGCCTCTAAGTCAGTTTCTATATCTATAAAATGGGGGTTATACTACTTACTTCAAGGGTGGCTGTGTTGGTTACAGATAATGGATGGAAAGCACCCAACAATACCCACCCATGGGCTGCTGCTGCTGCTGCTTCTGGCAGCAGTGTCCTCCTCCTTCTCCTCCACATCAAGCACCAATTATGCATAAAGCACCAGAGAAGGGGATATGGGTAATACAAATAGGTACGAGACAAACACCGTTCCTGAGAAGGCACTCAAGAATTACCATGACTCTCTCTATAAAATTAGATCCATATCTCACATTTTATGCGAAAGTAAACTCCAGATGGAGGAAAAATTTAAACGTAAGGGACAGAAGGAAAGAAGGAAACCATTAAATAACTTGAAGAACCTGTGGCTAATTTTTCTTTTCATAAATGCAGAGTGAACAAAGACTTTCTAATTACGATACAAACTCAGAACCCATAAAAAAATGATTGCTATATCTGTATAAAATACAGATATATAAAAACTTTAAAACAATTATTATGTTAAAACCCACCAGGGACAAAATCGGTATTTTCTGGGAAAAATATTAGTTTATATCAGAAAGAGCTAGGTTCCATAACACATAAAGAGCTCCTACAAATCAATATGGAAAAGACCAACAATCCAATAGAAAAGCAGGTGAAGGAAACGAACAGACAGTTCATGGAGAAGGAAATAGCTCTAAAACATAGGAAAAGACGATCGATTGCATTCTCTATAAGGGAACAGCATATTAAAACTATACCAAGATACCACCTTTCACTTACCAAAGTGTCAAAGATAAAATTTGGTAAAAAACAGAGTGCTATAAAGGTATCAGGGAAAAAAGGTATCCATATATATTGCTGGTGAGAATATAAACTGGTACCATCTCTATAGAGAACAATTTGACAGTTATCTATCAAAATTAAAGTGTACAGAGCCGGCCCCGTGGCTTGGCGGTTGAGTGCACGCACTCCGCTGCTGGCGGCCCGGGTTTGGATCCCGGGCACCCACCGATGCACCACATCTCTGGCCATGCTGAGGCCGCGTCCCACATGCAGCAACTAGAAGGATGTGCAGCTATGACATACGGCTATCTACTGGGGCTTTGGGGGAAGAAAAATAAATAAAATTAAAAAACAAAAAACAAAATTAAAGTGTACATAGTCTTTGACCCAGCTATCTCACTTCTGGGAATATATCCCAGGAAAAGAATTACACATGTAGGAAATCATGTATGTAAAAAATACTCATTGCAACATGTTTGTAATGACAAAAGATCGGAGACAGTCCATCAATTAGGAGACTGATTAAACAAATTATAACTTATCCACACAAGAGAATACTATGCAATTACAAAAGGAAGCTCTTTATGTACTAATGAAAAGAGATCTTCAAGATATAGTGTTAAATTTCAAAATCAAGATGCAAAGAAGGGTACTTTATGCCACCATGTATGTAAGAAAAAGGGGGGGGTTACATATAATTCTTTATGTACGAACAGAGACTCCCTGGAAGGAGACATAAAAAACTAGTGATCTGCTGCATCAGAGAAGGAAAAGCTGGGTGGTTGTAAGACAACTATATACTTTTTTGTGTGTATGTGAGGAAGATCAGCCCTGAGCTAACATCTGTGCTAATCCTCCTCTTTTTGCTAAGGAAGACCGGCTCTGAGCTAACATCTATTGCCAATCATTCTCCTTCCCCCCCCACCCCAAAGCCCCAGTAGATAGTTGTATGTCATAGTTGCACATCCTTCTAGTTGCTGTATGTGGGACGCAGCCTCAGCATGGCCAGAGAAGCGGTGCGGCGGTGCGTGCTCGGGATCCGAACCGGGGCCGCCAGTAGTGGAGCACGCACACTCAACCACTAAGCCACAGGGCTGGCCCTATATACCTTTTTTGACTAGATAAATTCAATTTTAAAAAAGATAATACAGCAAAATGTTACTACTAGGGGAAACAGTAAAGGGTACAAAGGGTACAAGAGATTATTTCTTACAACTTTTATTTTTTTTACTGTGTTATTTCCCACAACTGCATGTGAATCTACAATTATTTCAAAATAAAAAGTTTCAATTAAAAAAAATCCATTTTATTTGAATAAGCAATATAAAATGGATCTGGATGTCAAATGTGTGGTCCAGGCAGTAATGCTACCCTGAGTTCAGAGGAAAGATCACTATTAGGCTTCACTACAGGAGCCTCAATTCTTCCATGGGAATCCTCCATTCCCCAGACCAGCCCCATTCTTCTCTGTTCCTCTGGCCCATGTCTATCCCTGGAATGCAAATCCCCTTCCTTTCTTTTGGTTTCAATCAAGGCCTTTAAACAGCTAAGTAATTTCCCCTTGGTCGTCTCCCCACCCTCTTTAAACCTCTTTATTCCTGACACCTCCACATTTTGTATGGTGGGTACAAAAGCGAACTGTACAGTCCAGCAAACATGAAGATGCAGGATGTCCAGATCAGTCATGATAGTAGTATGAAACCCTCCTTAGCAGCAAGCTGCAAATGGATGACTAAGAGGTTTCAGGGACTCCCTAATTTTAGCTCCATGAGGGGGCTATGAGATGGCGTGAAGACAGAATACCGTACAAGACAGATGGTCAGGGAAGACTCCAAAGAGCAAGAATTTGTTGTCTCCACTGCTCCTGGGGCTGAAAGTGCCCCCATTATTAGGTATGAGTCATCCTGCCTCCTAGCTACATCTTAAATGGAAAGAGAGATGGATGCACCAGGACACCTTAACTTCAAGACACCAGTCATTAAAATTCTTCAATTAAGTCACCCCTTAAACAGACACCATGCTCACTAAGCAACCATCTAATTCTAACACATAGGACACTTAGAATAAGGGCAGCCTTGGGCAGAATGTCCAGTGGGAGCCTTGGGGCAAGGGGCAACAGGAAGGCAGACAGGAGGAGTCAACAAAGGGGGTCAGAAGGTAGCCAACAATCTTCACCTAATTGCACTATCTCCAAGAAAAAAACTGACAACAAAACAAATTTGTATTTATCTATTCCCTGAGCACTCAAGTGGTGTAGAAACAAGGCTCCTGAAACATCAGCTGGGCTCTCAAGATCCGTCTTAGGAATACAGGTAAGTACTAGTGTCAAAGAATTCGTACACCTAAAAGGAGGAAACAATTGCCCTGACAAAAAGGAAACTGCCTGTTATGTTGTGTCACAGGGAGTGGTGGAGGAACTGGAGTCCTTGACATGCTGGCAAGGCCTGAGTGTCTAGAACACAAGAGAGAATGTACAGGCATCCAGAGAACTGGGGGAAGGGGGAAGAGAGAGGGAGGTGGGGGAAGGGCAGGAAATGGGATACCTCGGAGGGGAGCCACCATCATCAGGAAACCTAAAGCTTCCCAGAAACAGCCAAGCCTTTCCGCTAAAATCATATTGGGGGGGGGGGGGTGTTAAAATGTACAGTTGTTTGCTTTCCCCTACATGCCTGCTTTAGCTTTACTTCTTTCACTCATTTTATTTGACACGCTCTGGGCCCTGACCAAATTAGACCAGCGAGTCCAGTCTTGAAAAGCTAACGACTGCTCTCCAAACACACCAACTTCCTTTTCCTAAAACAAAGGCTTTAAAAGGGAAAGGAAAGTGAAGGAGAGCCATTCACAACCCCTGCCAATTCTTCCAGCCAACTCGGGGTTTCCACAGTTAAGCTTCCCACTGCTGTATGTCATCTTTCGTTAAAAAAAAGATGAAAAGAGAAGGGAAATGAAACACTGAGTACCAAACCTAAATCATCAAGTTGCTAACCAAAAGGTAAAACAATAGCCAAGAAGATAAAATGATTTAAGCAAACACTTGAACAACAGAGTGCACACATACTCACAAAACTATTTACCGCCTCCAGCAGGGTAGATTCAAACAGTCCCTCCCTTCCTCTTCTAAGTCACTCTAAAGCTGACAGAGTGACAAAGCCTCCCAGTAGGTGGGGGTGGGGAGTGAAGGGGGTTCAAACCTCCACCCCTCCCTCAAAGGGAGAGGAAAATGCACCTGAGTATCCCCACTGTCACACCCTGAATCCTGGCTTCTGCTCACACTCAGGATTACGGCTTCAGCTCCAAGACCACTGTGGCCTGTCCATGGCTATCAAGAGTTTGAGGATCCTTCCACAAGGATTCCCTACTACACATCCCATAACCCACAAGTAACGAATACAGATTTGGAGTTCAGGAGGCCAGAGCATTCAGGCTAGGACATGCTAAAATGCTCACCGATAAAAGCTCCATTCCTCACCTACTGTAGCAGCAGCTCTCAATGAGATCAGCTGTGAGCTGCATCATAATTTGTTGCTAATAAAGTTCCTAAGTTTACAAATGATTTGTTCAAAACAAAAGTTCTTCCTCTGTAATAAAAGCTATTTTTCCCCTTGCATTCACTTAGTGCCCCACGCCTTATTCTGGGTACTCAGAGCAGAACAAGACGGAAATGGTGCTTCCATTCCAGTAAGGGAAAACAGGCAGTGAACCAGCAGACAAACGAATAATATGATCGTAGTAGTGATCAATACTATGAAGAACATAAACCAGATGGGGTAATGGGACAGAATGTGGAGAAGGCGGAGGATGGGTTCTTTTGGATGAGGTGAAGGAAGGCTTCTGAGGAGGTGACATCTGAGGGCTGAATGTTGAAAAAAAGCCATGTGGGGGAAGACTGACCTAGGGAGAGCGAGGAACCAGTCTAAGAGACACAGGGTGGGAACCAACTTGTTGAGTGTAAGTCACAGTAAGAAGGTCTGTGTGGCCACTGCTGACACCAATTTACTCAGCCAAAGTCTGCAGGGTAAATGGCAGTTAGAAGAGCAGGTGTTGGCATGGGGGCGGGTGTCCATGGAGAATGCCTAAATAACACATGAGGGGACAGCACCTTCCAACAGGTCCAGGACTCTTCCTTTCCTCCGGCCTCCTGCTGGGCCTCCTCCTGTCCACACTCCCAAGCCCAGACCTTTGCTTAGGTTATTCCCACCTCCAGAAATCACTTCCTTGCTCCTTCATGTATCATTTCTATCCAGCTGAAGTTTCCCCACTCAAGTCTCACCTCTTCCATAGTCTTCCTGTTACATCCAATTGCGAGATTCCTAAAAACCCGGAGCACTAACTCGTTTTTCTAAGCAAATATTGACTGTCCACCTACTATGTGCCAGGTATTATGCTGGCCCTGGGGATACAGAGGTGAACAGACAAGGGGCTCAGCCTGGTCTCCCAGGGAGAGGAACTGGTAAACAAACAATCTCTATACAATGAGGTAATCGTAACAATAAAGGTTCATTTGATTTTCAATCAGATAACTGCCTCTGACAGCAACATAACTCTTTTGTGGGTGTATATGATGTCATTTGCCCAGATCAGCCTGAAAACTGCTCCCCCAGAATGCCTAGCAAGTCTGATTTATGCCTGTTGCTCCTCAGAAGTGTCCCGGTTTGGACACTGAATTCACCCTACCCATCAGGATCAAACCTGCACTCCTGGCTTTTAAAGCCCACCTCAACTGTGGCCTCAACTGACACCCCATCTCCTCTATCACGCCTCCCTGTACAAATTCACCTCCTATTACCAGAACCCACTGTCACCTTCTGCCTTTTTTCTGGTCACCCTGTGCCTCCCATGCTTACTCTAAGAAAGGCACTCAATAAATGCTTGTTAAAACAAAGAAATAAAAGAGATTTCCTTCCAACTGTACCTGGGGTAACTTAAGTCTCTTGCCCACAAAAGCTTTCCTGGCAGCACTTCCCCTCCCTGCTCAGAATTTCTAGTCTTCACTATCACTTATAATAATCAATAAGCTCCTATGTAATAGGATTTTTAAAAATTATTTTTAGTATTATTAATTTAGGTCATTGTTTCTAACAATATTATAAGCACCCTGAAAATAGTAACCGTAACTCTATAAACGATGTTATACAGAAATACGCCTGGGGCCGGCCCAGTGGCGCAAGCTCTGCCTGTGACTCTCCATGAAGCCGGGGCAGGCCACACACCTGCTCTGGGTCACACACGTGAGAGAGGGAATTGGACTAGATGATGTCAGGTTCAGCCCTAACCTTTTATGGTGATTTTAGAGAATTAGTAAAATCCAATTTCAACAAAAGAATAATTTGGTAACTACTACGTATACAAGTATCAAGAAACGGTCTCTACTTTTTTATTGTTAACTACAAAAAAGTTGATGCCAATAATGCAGTGACGGAAGACAAGAAGCAATGAAGGAAATATTTCCAAGGTCAGAAGGAATGTTTAGAGTATGGTAACGGGCTCCAGAAAGGATATATGTAGGGCACACCTAACTTGGGCGGAAGGCTTTGCCCATGTGACCAAGAGCTTGAGAAGACTTAGAGGAAAGGAAGGCACAGTTGCATCAAACACAAGGCACTGAATGGATGAAGAGAAAAAGTTTTAGAAGAGCAAACAGCCAGCCATTGTGGGTTCATGTCGTAGCAAAATCTCCAATTTGAGACTAATGGCAACTCAAGGAAACCAAGTTGGATAACTTCATGCTTGTCTTTTAAGGAGGGGGTGGTAATAAAGAAACCACTATAAAAATTAGACTTCAATGGGATACACAGGTTTTCATATTCTGTCTTTTCATCTGAATATTACAGAAGGTAGCAATCTAACATATTACAGCTTCCAGTTTAGTAAGTGAATTTTTCCTCATGGTTTGGTTATAAGTATTTTTACTGAAGTACTTTAATGCACAGCAAGAGACACTTTCTCAAAAATTTTTAATTTATGGTAAAATTGATATCATCATCAAGATATCACCAAATGGCCCCTTCCTACTGTTCAATTAACAAATATTTATTGAGCACAAAAGATGTGCCAGGCACTGGGGACACAGCAGTAAGAAAGAAACAAGGAAAAAAACCAAACACTGACTTGGTCCTGCCCTCATGAAACTAATGGCATAGTTGGGGAAAGAGAGATTCCTTAGAAAAAAGCACACATAAATGTCCACTAAGGCTGTGGTAACTGCTGTGAGGGGCTGGAGGTACTGACAGTGCACGTGGTGGGGGGACAGACCTGCCAGCGAGGGCAGAAGGGTGTTCTCCAGGAGGTTGGGGGAGGCAGTCGAAGCAGAGGGAACCCCCATGGGCAAAGGCTTGTGCAGCAGGAAGGAACGTGGCTGTTGAGGAACTGAAATAAGACCAGTGTGGCTGGATCACAAAGACAGGGGAAGTGAAGTGTGAGATGAGACTGGGGTAGTAGACGGGGCCAGCCCACCCACCGCTCTGCAGGACTCATGGACACTTTTCCTTCTTTTTCCGTGGAGGATGGGAATCCATCAATGGATTTAAGTGGGGATAATATCAGATTTCTCTTTGAAAAAGGTCACTGGTTGCAGAGAACAGAGCATGTGTGAGAGAAGCTCGGACGCAGTCCATGCACGTACTGCTGGTTCTGTGGACTTGACAGGTATCATTCAAGGCCCACACTCACTATTTTAACAGACCACACTCACTATTATAACAGAGAGGTTCTAATACAAAGAACTGTTAACTAGGTATAAAGTTATTAACTAGTCACTGAAAAGTCAAAGAAAGAGAGCAACCACTACGGTATTGTTGCCGTATAGCTGGAAACAAAGGGAAGAGGCTCCCAGGAAGGGCCCTGGCCTCTGAGCAGGGGTCTTTGGTGGGGTGCCAATGCCTCAGGGGGTACAACGAAGCTGTTCCTGCAAGAAATGGCAAAACTGGAAAATGGATTCAGCTGCCATTACAGAAAGGAACTGCTGCTGCTGCTGGGGCAAAGTCTTGCTCAAGGGACCCTCATGGGAAGAGGAAGCAATCACCTCCCATACCCGCTGTTGGCACTGCCTAACAAGGAGCCAGGTGGCAACAGAAATGTGGGGGTAGAATCCCAGCTTTAACATCACTAAACAGAGTATAGAAGGGTAGGCTTGGAGCTGAGAAACAAACACTTAATCTTAATAAGTGATAAGGCCAAAAAAAGAAAAGTGCCTAACAAAACTTTCACCAGCCACTGTTCTTTTATAACATGGCCAAATGCTGACTCACCAAATGTGTCAAATCTAGGACACCAACGACTGTAAGACACATCCATATTTTAGGTGGCACTAAGAAAAACTGCTGCCAATTAAACTGACTCAATGCTAAGTCTCCGTGAACTGTAAGATGCAACTTTATCTCAAAGATGTTAAAAGGTGAAGAAAAAATGTATATCTCAGAATTGAAAAAACTAAATATTCTTCAGCAATGTGTCAAATTTAATCAAAACAAGTCATTTCTGTAGAAAATTATTACTGACAAAACATCCACATAAAAGGAAAATACTGAAAACCAGGAAATTCAAGAGGACTCTACTTTATTCAATTTTTTTGTTTAACTTTTACTTTGAGATAACTGTAGATTCACACTCAGTTGTAAGAAATAACATACAAAGATCTTGTATACTCATCACTCAGTTTCCTCCAATGGTAAATCTTACAGAATACAGCATAATATCACAACCAGGAAACTGACATTGGTGCAACCCACCAACCTTATTCAGATTTCACCAGTTTTATATGCACTTATTTGTGCATATTTAGTTCTGTGAGATTTGTCATAAATGGATTCATTACAACCACCACCACACCACAAGATACAGAACAGTTCCATTACCAGAATCCCTGGGCTACCCTTTTATAGCCACAGCCATCTCTCTCTCTGACCAACACCTATCTGCGTGATTTTTTAAGGAAAAGAGTTTATATATTATTCTATCATTATTTGTCATATTAATCGAGAGTTCTTTTTTCCATACTTAAAGTGTGTTTAAAGAACAAGATACCTCAGTTAGCTTTGGGTTAGCTATTCCTATCCAGGAGTGCACTGCAAGATGGGTAAAGACCTTGCAAAATCAGGAAATCTTATTTTTCAAATATGAGATGGCATCTTTCCTAACTCCATCATTTACTAGCTATATGATCACTGCATTCTCAGGCTCTCATCTCCTCCTCCCGAATCACTGCAACACTGAACGTTAGCTGCTATTATTATCACTGTGATTGTTACTATCCTGATTATTTGTCCCATGATCCAGTTTTGCCATCCTTTGATACATTTTCCACAGAGCAGAGAGAGTGATCTTTATAATGATAAAACCCAAACATGTCATTTGCTTGTTTAAAATCCCTCCTTGGCTTTCTGGACAAGAGTTCACCTCCTTAGCCTGCGATTCCGGCCTCTTGGAGGCCCGGCTCCTGCTTGCTTTCCAGCCTCTGCAGGTCCAGGTCAGGAAGCCACTAGTCATCTCTTTCCCCTGGGCCACTGCTCATACTTTTCAGACTAAGGGTGCTGCCTCCTCAGCAAAAACCTCCTGATGGCCCCTCACTGTAGGTTTTCTGTTCCTTCACCATGCGGGCACTCTCTTTTTTTTTTTTTGTGGTAGAATACACGTGACATAAAGTTCACCATTTTAATCATTTTAAAGTGTGCAGTTCCGTGGCATTAAGTACTTTATTCAATTTTAATACAAGTTTACTACTCTAGATGCAGCAGGCACTGAAGTACAGAACAGTTTTCCATAAAAGGGAAAAAGAAGAATGAATATCAGAATTTACAAATTAGAGAAGACTTAATATCTCATTTAACAGAAAGGGTTAAGCCATTACTAACAGTTAAGACTCGAGCTGTCCAATATGGTGACCACTAGCCACATGTGGCAATTTAAACTAACTAAAATTAAGTAAAATTCAAAAATTAATCCCTCAGTTACATTCCAAATGTTCGACAGCCACAAGTGGCTACTGGCTACCATATTGGACTGCATAGATATAGACTATTTTCTATCACCGCAGAAAGTTCTACTGGAGAGCATTGCTTAAGACTATTTTAAAAAAAAATTAGAAATACCCAGCTGGAGAAACGCAAGGCATATAGGCAGGGGCAAAGATGCAGCTACGAGGGAAGCTGATGCATCCTGGAAGCATGTAGAAACCCAGTACACAGAGACCACAACCTTGGCCTGTGTCCATACCCAAAGGCCATAAAAACTCCACGCTAATCTGCTCCCAAAGGTATGCTTTTAATAAATAATAAATGCCGTCAATAAGAATACTAATGCAAGTGTTACCAGCAGTACATACAGAGGCTGAGAATGGAACAGTTAAGAGAGTAGACGCATTAAGAGGCCAACAACAAGGCCTCTCCAGTGAGGGCCACGTTCAGTCTAAAGACAGACACCAGTTACTGGAACAAGGGGGGCAGGGTCCAGGCAGGGTCCAAGGTCACAGAGCTAGGAGGTGGCAGTGCCAAGATTCAAACACATGTCTGTCTGTTTCCCAGTGATCTTGCCACTCCACTAGACTAAGGAAGCTGGGAAAGTGTGAAGTTATGGAAGCAGTGGGCGGCTGGAGCCTTAAGAACAACTAGGGAAATGACAGGAGGTAAGTGTAAGATGAGCAGGGGTCAATACAAAAGGCTTTGTCTTTCAGGCTAAATTTGGACTTGATCTCGTTAAAGAACCAGTGAAGAAATCTACTAAGCAAAGTAATTAAGCCAAATTTGCATTTTAAAAAGCTAACCTTTGAAGTGAAGGAAGTCTATCAGGCAGGAGAAGAGACAGACAAAAGGACAGAGAGTTAGGAGGTAGCACCGTGTGGGACAGAGTGAGGCTTTGGAGTCAGACTCCACCCAGCTCCACCCACAACAGAACCTTGGGCACGAATTCCCCTCCCAGAGCCTCAGTTTCCTGACATGTAAAATGGGACTATCTCCCTACACATTTCTGTTGTAGGTGAGGGACTTGGCTCTTCTGAGGACTGCTGCCAGAGTTCTGGTGACACCCTCCTGCTGTCCTCTCTGGGACGAAGGGCTGTAAGGACAGGCAGGGTAGGAGCTGCCAGGGTCTCTGCAGGGAAAGCCTGTCAGACTGAAGCAAAGCACAAGCAAGCTCGGCCTAGAGGTACAGAGAAGGGTGGAGTCCTGGTAACACAGGCCCGAAAGTTCCCCTTTCGGTTTAAAGGCTTGAGCCAGGTTTAGGTTGCTTGTAACTTGGAGACCTACAATAAGCCCGAAGTAAGCATTACATATGATACATGTAAATCTCCAAGCACAATGTCTTATGCGTGTCAGGTACTCAATACAGGGTATTCTTAGTACTACTACAATAGTTCAGGAAAGAGAAAAGAACCTGAACTAAGGTACGAGCAACGAGAATAAAAAGGGAAAAGTAAATCTCAGAAAGATATTCAGGAAGCATATCAGAAGGGCTTGGTAACTGACTGAATGTGGGAGGTCAGAGAAAAAGAAAAGTGTAAGACAGTCATCTCCAACAGGGATGATTTTGCCCCCCAGGGAACATCTGAGAATGTGTGGAGAACATATTTTATTGTCACGACTGAGGGGGCCTGTATCCTATGGCATCTAATGGGTAGAGGCCACAAATGCTGCTAAACACCTTACAATGCACAGGACAGGCTCCCAAAACAAAGAACTACCCAGCCCCAAATGTGAGTTCCAAGGTTTAGAAACTCTGGTCTAGGATAATTTCCAGGTTCCTGTACTAGGGTCACTGGTAAAGAATGGGCTATCAATCAAGAGAGAGCACATGGGAGGAGGAATACAGGTCTGTGGCTGGGGGAAGGAGGCACAGGAGATAATGAGTTTAGTTCTGGACGTGGTAAAACTTGTGTTTTACCCATGGGGCATCCAGATAAAGATGCTGACTAAGGGCTGGGAAACTTATCGGAGGAATAGTCGAGCTGCTAACAAGAATCAGGAGTCCCGGGAGTAAGGAGTTTATCCAGAGAGCATGAAGAGAGGACGGCAAAGGACAAGTCAAAGGATGATATGAGGGCCGGCCCCGTGGCTTAGCGGTTAAGTGCACGCGCTCCGCTACTGGCGGCCCGGGTTGGGATCCCGGGCGCGCACCGACGCACTGCTTCTCCGGCCATGCTGAGGCCGCGTCCCACATAAAGCAACTAGAAGGATGTGCAGCTATCACATACAACTATCTGCTGGGGCTTTGGGGGAAAAATAAATAAATAAAAAAAGAGTTTAAAAAAAAAAAAAAAGGGGGCCGGCCCTGTGGCTTGGTGGTTAAGTGCGCGCGCTGCGATGCTGGCGGCCCGGGTTCGGATCCCGGGTGCGCATCGAGGCACCACTTCTCCGTTCATCCTGAGGCCGAGTCCCACATACAGCAACTAGAAGGATGTGCAGCTACGACACACAACTATCCACTGGGGCTTTGGGGGGAAAAAATAAAATAAATAAATAAAAAAATCTTTAAAAAAAAAAAAAAAGGATGATATGAATCTCAGCAAACCACAGCATATAAAACTACTATACCTTCTTCATAGTTTTGAGTTAAGTGCTAGGAAAGAAGGGTAGCAAAGAATGTTTGTTACCAACAATCTGTTAACAGTTTCCAATTTTCGCCTTTATTTACAACTCTAACATTGTCTCCACTGTAATAAAGAGGAACACTTAGGAAGTGTTAAGACTCTAGACCACTCCACCTACTTGAACCACTAAAGCAATACATAACAAATGTTAGAGAAAATAATTTTGACCAAAGTGTTAATAGTTCTCAATGAATCTGGAAGCAGAAATTGATTCATGAACTCTCTTACCAATTTTAAGCAAAGACTGTCCAAGCCACATGCCTGCAAAGCTATTTTATAAAGATCAAACTCTGTCCGTCCAAAAGTCCAAAACACATTAACAGGCTTGCTCAGCAAGAGGGGTGTGGTGGCTGTGCTGGGGGTTAGGGAGAACAATTGTCCGCGCCTATGTTCCCACAGCGTGTCACAGGACACAGCATTGTCAGGACCACTGTCTCATCTCACTTGACTATTTGATCTGTGCAGCAAAACTGTGACATGGATATTGCCATCTGTTTTATAGTGGAAGAAACCATTTCAAAGATATTATGTGATTTGCCCCTGCTCACACAACTAGTTAAATGGTAGGAAGAGATGACAGGCCCTGTGAAACCTGAGGGGCCAATGGGGAGGTGGGGAGGAATTTCTTGCCAAACGGCCCAATCATATAAGAGCCTCTGTTTTTTACATGAAAATTCAGGCCGGCCCAAGAAGAACAACAATAGTAATAATCATGAGCTTTAATATGTATTAGTCCTTTAATCCTTAAACTATGAGACTGGAAGTATTATCATCCCCATCTTACAAGTGAGAAAGCTGAGGTTCAGAAACGTTAAGTAAATTACAGAGCTTTACACACACTAAGTGGCAGCGCTGAGGCTTGAACCTAGGTCTGTCTGATGCCCAAGCCCATGTTCTTAATTTATTCTTTTTCTTTTGCCTAATATTGAATTTTCCATGTTGTTTTGGTGAGATAAAAGTTTGGGCTTTTTCAATTGCTAGCTGGATGACTACATGTCCAGACAGGCTGGAAGAAGTGAAAGCTCGTTTTATTTATTGTGTTCTTACTCTCTTATCGAGTATATGATTTGAATAGAAAGGGGCAGGTGTAAGCTATCACTAAAAGTTTCTGTACTGGATAACTTAGTGGGAAAGTGAATGTTCTAGAGGAAGACTGCCCCAAGAACAGGCTGCTATCAACTCCGACTAGAACAAATCGGACTCTTAGTCAACTACTCACATTCTGAAGACTTATCAACAGGAGATTAGGGATGGTAAAATTAAATGGCTGACATGTTGAAAGAGAACCTAACGTGGGAAACACTTTCCATCTGGCTCAATTACTCAGATGCCAAGAAAAAATAAACAGGCATATTGGTGCTTTGCTAAAAATGTGAATATGATTTCACAAGCCGCTAAAACCCCCTTCAGCCGGCTCTTGAGACACAACGTCACGTCCTCAGTGGCAAAAGTCTTCCCAATGCCAAACAAGGGACAAACAAGGATCACTGGGCTTGCCTTTTCCTTCTCCCTGTTTCAAGCATCTCTCATCTACAAAGAATTCAAAACACATGTAAAAATAAGTATTCAATGCTTGAACTACTTTTTGGATGGAGACTTGACATTTCTGTTCTTTTTCCACTCTTACAAACAATAAAACTTCTGAAAGTAATTTTTAAAAAGTTTTTATTATTAAATATTTAGTACATACAGAAGAACACCCAGGTACCCACAATCAGTTATAGAACATTCCAGTACGCAGAAGCCCCATGTACCCCGCTATGATCCCACCTTTTCCTGCCCTATGAGGGTTAACCCCCCTCAACTGAATGCTTACCATCCCCTTGCTTTGTCACCTAAACAATATATTTTTTGTTTTATACATTTTGAATTCTATAAATGGAATCATACTATTTTATTCTTCTGTGACTTGCTTTTCTCACTGAACACTATGTTCCTGAAATTCACTTGCTACGTTGTGTTCGAGTTCATTCATGTAAATGCTGTACAGAGTTCCACTGTTAATATACCACAATGTATTTACCCATTCTCCTTCTGATGGACATTTAGGCTTCCAACCTGTACTATTCATGAAACACTGCTATCAACATCCTAGTACACCTCTCCTGTACAAGCATATGCACAAGAGTTCTTCAGTGGTGTACGTTCGTGCCCACAATGCAAACTGCTGGGTCAGATGTGGTCCATGTTTTCCAACTTTACTGGATATTGCTACACTGTTTTCCAAAGTGGTAACTACAGTTTACACTCCCACCAGAAGAGGATAAAAATTCTCATTGTCTCATATCCTCACCAATCCTCGGTATTTCCAAATCTTTTAATTTTTGCTAATTTGATGAGTGCAAAATGGTATCTCACTGATGGTTTAACTTGCATTTCCTTGATTACCAATTAAAGTAAATATTTTTATCCTATATTTATTGGCCATTGGATTTTCTCTACTGTGAAATTCTTATTTCATTTCTTTATTTTTTCTAAGTCTTTTTCCTACCGATTTGTAGTTCTTTATGTATTCTGGATACAAATCCTTTGTTAATCACCTGCTGAAAATATCTTCTAGTTTCTCTCTCACTTTCATTATAGTACCATTTGATGAATGTAAGTACTTAATTATAGTGACCATGAATGTTTCAACTGTTTTCATTCATGATTTGTGTTTTTTGCATTATGTTTAAAACATCCCTGTCCCAAGGTCATAAATATTCTCCTATATTTGTTTCCAGAAGTATTAAATCTTTCCACATTGACCTGAATCCATTTGGTCTTTATTTTTCTATATGGTGTCTGACTTGATCCTTTCACACGGAGGGAAGATGGTGAAAACGGAGGCAGAAATTGAAGTGATGCAGCTACAAGCCAAGAAACACCAAGGAATGCCAGCAAACACCAGAAGCTGGGAAGAGACAAGGGAAGATTCTTCCCCACTGCCTTCTAGAGAGAGCCTGGAGCCTGGAGCCTAGAGGAAGCACAGCCCTATCAACACCTTGATTTTGGACTTCTAGCCTCCAGAACTGTGAGAGTACAAACTTCTGATGTTTTCAGTCACCCAGTTGTGGTATTTTGTTATGGCAGCGCAGGAGACTAATACAATTCATATGGAGCATCCCAGCACCATTTGTTGAGAAAGTCACCCTTTCCCCTACTAATATGCAATGTCCACTGTCACCTCTCCCCAGTGATTGGTAAGGCCAGCTCCATCACAGATTCCACACCCGAGTGGCGGTCTGAGTCTAGGCTTTCTACTTGGATCCACCGATGCATCTCTATCCCTGCATCGATACCAAACTGCCTTCATGACTAGAGCTTACGGTTAAGTCAAGCTATCTAGTAGGTAAGTCCTCCTACTTGTTATTCCTGTTCTTTCTCTCTTCCATATAAAGTTTTAAATCAGCTTGTCAAGTTTCAGAAAAAATTACTGGAATTGCTTTGAATTTAAATACCAATTCAAGGAGAAATGACATCTTTAAATTATTGAGTCTCCTTCCCATGATCATGACAGAGCTCTATATTTATTTAGGTCTTATTTTAATGTCTCCAAATATAATTTTACATTTTCTTCCACAGAGGTCTTGTTAGGCTTAGCACCAAATTTCTTATATTTTGTTGCTACTGTAATGATGCTTTTAAAAATTACATTCTTAAACATAGAATCATTTAAATAAAAAAGATGAAACTCTGCTGACCTTTAGAAACAGCTAATCATATACTCATGCCCAGTAACCTCCTGAATGAGCATCTCATACAGATGTCAGACATTTGAATAACCACATCGATATCCAATATTTCGGTGCTCATTTTGTGTCCGACACTGCCCTAAATATGCAATCCTCACACCTCTAAGGCAAATTCTGTTAACCTCATTCTATAGTTGGGGAACCTGGCTTAAAGAGGTTAAGAACGGAAGGAGGTAGCTCTGGAAACAGAAACCAGTATTTGGTTCCATTGCATAATCTCTTAAATACTATTGTGTGTATGGCCTCCTTGCATTGTGATAGATGAGAAGAATAAAATCTACCTTAACTTCAGAATCTGAGAAGAAATATTGTCTCCTAATAATCAAAATCCCCTTAGGCTGCCCAAATTCACTTGATGGGTTCTCCAAATCAAAATAGCATTGACACCACATTTATGGATTCACAACTACTTTTCTGACTAATTTAGAAGACAACGCTCTACAGATGATAAACATCCAATGTCTTAATAATCACATTATAAAAACAATTAGATAATAGTGCAAACCAAGAATGTCACAAAACTAGTATTTCTGTTTTTACAATGATAATTTTCAGATAATTATTCAATTACTTTAAAGAAATTCTCAATGCTTAAATGTCAGTTTTCAAACTAATGACTCACTTTCAACATTTAGTAATGGACCTCACTCAGATCCTAAAGTTTCTAGTCTGATGATTATTACTGTTTCTGTGGGTAAACCAATGTTTGACTAATCTCACGATTTCAGTGATTCCATTAATATATTATGTGTAATTTCTTTCTTAATATATAAGCCACAGAATCAGCATATCTAGAGCATCAGTAATCTTCTGACCTCTAGTCAATACCAAAGAATCCTTTTCGTTATTGGTGCATAAAAGTGTGATCTCACCTTATATTAACAAATAATCTGTGAATGGCATCTATTTATTTAATTACATTTATTTGCTTACTACAACACTACTAATACTTATTAAACTTCTACTAAGCACTTGGGGTGCATCATTGAACAAAACAGACAAAAGATGCTGACAATTTCCTCTACGAGAACAAGCCAATCAACTGAAAAAAAATGGGGTCTCAGGGGCGAGCCTGGTGGCATAGTGGTTAAGTTTGCATGCTCCGCTTCAGTGGCCCAGGGTTCAGAGGTTCAGATCCCGGGCATAAACCTAGGCACTGCTTATCAAGCCATGCTGTGGCAGGTGTCCCACGTATAAAGTAGAGGAAGATGGGCACGCATGTTAGCCCAGGGCCAATCTTCCTCAGCAAAAAGAGGAGGATTGGCAACAGATGTTAGCTCAGCGCTAATCTTCCTTACCAAAAAAAAATGGAGCTCAGCACACTCCAGTGTGGTTCAAGAGTGGTTGGGAAAAGGTGACCAGACTATATTGGATCACATCTGTGGAGTACACCTGAAATCAACATCATTGCCAAAATTAACGTACGCTGGGCAAAATGCCCTTTGCTACAAGCTTGTATACTGTTTTCAAAATGAAAAAATTAAACAGTGCTGTTTAGTAAGATAAAAATGCATCAGTACTTTCAAAATAATAACTGCTGAGAGTCTTCTTAATACCAATAATTTCACTGGATAAATTACAATAAAGATTAGAAAGCAACTACATTTTTCCTATGCCCATTTCAGTGAACTGCTGGTATCCTTACAAATACCCAGTAATTGGCAACTTATTAAAAATAGAAAAAGCAGCAGCAGTGGTGGCCAAGAGAGAACAATAGCAGGTGGTATAAGTATAGCAGAGCTTCTTGATGGCCGCAGGCAGCTCTGCAGTTACCAGAGTCAATTATTCTCACAGAAGAGCATCAATGAGGCCAGGCAGCCCCCAGGTCAGTTACACATGTTATCATTCAGAGATACATCATGCTTACAAATAGTAGTGCAAGCATTAAAACCTGAGTTCCACAAAATACTTTGCCACGCATGAAATTTACTCTAGCTAGTCACTAGGTAGCATTTTCTGAATACAGTGGGTCAGAGGAAGCAGAAGGGCAGGTCAACAGCCAGGAAAATGTACACTGTCTGGGCTTTGCTGGTCCCTGGGAACCAGTAGGTGAATCTGGAATGACTGGCCCTTGACACTGGCCACAGCACCCCACAAGGAGAAAAAGAATTGAACCAGCATGCCCAGTTTGCCCTAATGATCCATGAATAAATACTAGACTCTTATGTTTCACAGAACTGAGCGAAATTTGCAAGAACATAAAAAGATCCTGCCCCTATACCTCCTTCTCTTATAATTAAACAATAAAGAACCTACAGAGTCTAAACGCAGTACAGATGGCTTATGAAATACAAAAGACAAAATATTCATACCCTCTCAAAATTTAAAGCAATGTGGCAACACATAAAGACACACAGTTAAGTATTTTGTTCAAAATGTTGCATTATAAAATGTTTCTTCTTCTCTTTTCCTTTCTTTCTTTTCAATTCCCTTTCATTTACTGAGGGATGAGCAGGGGTGAGAAGTAGAGGGCTGAAGAAGGCAATGCTATTTGGGTGGAAAGAGGACAAGAAGGAAAACTGAGAAAGGAAAGGAAAAGTGAGATAGATATGTTATAACAGGCGATAAGAGACAAGATAGAGGTCCAAGTCAAGGCTAGCCACTAGCCTCCCACCTTGCAACCAACAACCCTTCTGGATTCTAGATCACTGCACCCTTCAGAAAGATGGGGCCACAATTTTCAGCAGTTTCTGAAGGTACGTCTCAGCTGCACCTGCCATGTGGCAGGAAATGAAAACAAAACAAAATTGGCAGAAGCAGCAGGCCTCACCACCTGAGAATGTTCTGGTGACTGAACCTAAGGCTATATAAAGAAAGAAAGAAGATATCAGGTCTCGAAATTTCATCATAAATATAGAACTTATTGCAACTGTAAAGACTGTTCATAAGTGGCATTTATCAAAGTAATCATTAAAGAGTTTATTGGGCTATCTTCCCAATTCTATTTCACCTCACATTCATACATTTTTGCATTTTTATGACCTACCTGGAAGAAATTAAAGTAGAAGCAAAGAGTATTCTCATGAAGCTGACTTTTGTTATGGAAGCACAAATGGGGACATGGACTGATGGAAAGAGGAAGGTGGGTCATAAAGCCAGAAGCAATCCTGATGGGAATCCATTAAGGAGGCTAGCCAGACCCTGGGCAGTGGGAAAAACTAGCATGTTGTGACATGGGAGGTCTTTGTGATGCACTAGAGTACCTGACACCTTGCTGGGGAGCACCAATAGCTTAGGACCAAAAATGTTTTGTTTTGAGCTATCAGTGAAGTTTGTTAAACAACACTGTGAACGCTAATAACTAGTTCTCTGTACTACACTCAACAAGACAGGCTGATAATCAGTGGCCAGCATTTTCTGAAACCTGTTAGTAAGCCAAGGCCAACCTGCAGAGCTGAAGCCCATTCAACACAGCCCTCGGCCTCATCACAGTCTAAGGCAACAGGCCTGATGTCCTCCTCACTAAATTAAAAAGTGTTGGATTGAAACATCAGTGAAAACCTGGGCAAGAAGAAAGAGGCTAGCAAGAAAAGACAGTAAGAGTGAGGAGGAAAGAAAGGACAAAGCAAGGCTGACAGGCTGCAACTTCTGAGATGCAGAGCAGTACAGACTCTCAGATGCATCACAGGAAGAGCCAAGTTCCTTCCCACCCGCAATGGTGCCTTCAACTCAGTCCACTCTTGTTCCTATTCCTGCAGGCATTCTACATATGGGGCCCTTCTCTGCAAGAACCTGAGATCTGTACAGGCCAGTGATATGGAGGCAACATTCTGGTCTTCACAAAGATACGAGGGTGATTATCCAACACTGTGGGCTGTGTATCTCCAAACTGAGAAACAAGTCATTCACTATCTTGAGGCAACACATAAATCAGATTAATCTTTAAGAAACAGGTTGTCTCCTTTTGAAAGATAGACTCCCTTTTGCATCACACTTTTCAAGCATATCTCCCATCCTACAGGAGTTTATAAGTACTCGTAGGTAGCAATGGTTTATTTATGTTCCTTCACTGAGTGCAGGAAAATCACAATCTATTTGCAACTATAATACCCTAAAAATAAGTTGTTTGATTCTTTCAAATGTGAAAGGTAACAAGTGGAAACATTCTTGTTAGAGCTCATAATAGAAAGTTGGTCATTTGCAAAATAGGTCTGCTAGAGGCAAAAAAAAAAAAAAGCCAACTCCAGGAAGTAGGATTGGGGGTGGGGTGGGTTAAAATGAGAAATGGGAGACTTGTAACTTTATGTACTTCTCATGATTTAAATTTTAGGGAAGAATATTACTTTTAAAATTCTTTTTAAATTTTGAAACAATCTCAAACTGACAGAAAAGTTGTAGGTATGGTACAAAGAACTCTTTGTCCCAGAACCACTGAGAGTAAGCTGTCAATCTGATGCTTCGTCACCTCAAGTACTTTAATAAATGTTTCCTTTACCAAAAAAATCACCTATATAACTACAATACAATTATCAAAATCAGAAAATTAACACTGATACATTACTACCATTTAATCCTCAGGCCCCATTCAAGTTTCGCCACTTGTCCCAGCAACGGTCTTTACAGCAAAAGGATCCAGGTCAGAATCATGTGTAGCATTTAGCTGACAGGTCTCTTTAGTCTCCTTCAGTTTGAAATAGTTCCTCAGGCTTGCTTTGACTTTCATGACCTTGAAACTTTTGAAGATGATAGCTGGCCATCTAATTCCTAGAATGTCCCTCCAATTGGGTCTATCTGATGTTTCCTCATGTTTAAATTCAGGCCATGGGGCCGGCGCCGTGGCTTAGCGGTTGAGTGCACGCGCTCCGCTGCTGGTGGCCCGGGTTCGGATCCCGGGTGCGCACCGACGCACCGCTTGTCCGGCCATGCTGAGGCCGCGTCCCACGTGCAGCAACTAGAAGGATGTGCAGCTATGACATACAACTATCTACTGAGGCTTTGGGGGGAAAAAAAAATTCAGGCCATGCACCTTGGCAGGATTATCACTGAAGCAATGCTGTGTTCTCATAGCATCCTGTCAGGTGACATGATTTCAACGTGTCCCTTTGCTGGTGATGTCCACTCAGACATCATTTAAGGTGGTGCCTGCCAGGTTTCTCCACTGTAGTTACTCTTTCTCCCCTTTGTATTTAATGGGTATTTTGTGGGGAGGGACTTGTAAATTTAAATAACCCATCCTTTGAACTCTGAATTTATTCCTGAGTCCATACATGGGTTTTATCGTGAAGTAGGTGAAGTTATGTGAGATCCCTCACATTTCTCTTATTCAACAGGTTTTAATTCATGACTATCTCTTCTTAAATTTTGATGATCAAATTATCCCAGATTTGGTCAGTAGGAGCCCCTTCAAACTGGCTTGTGTCCTTCTGACATATCTCCATTATTCTTTGAAAACTTCTTTGCTTTCTAGCACAAGATATTCCAGGTTCATCTTAAACTTTTCTGCACTAATCCTATAATCAGCCATTCTCCAAGAAGCTGGGGTTCCTGGTATTTAGAACCCAAGACCTGTCACATTATGTGCTCATTGCTTTTGGGGTACTGCTGCTCTCAGGCACTCTCACCCTCTTTATGGACAGGACTAAGAAATGTTACATATGTACACAAGTCTATAAATACACACGCATGCATGCACTTTACATCTATTTCTATATTTATCAATACTTATTAAAACCCATGAGTTCACACCAATACTTCTGATTCCAACCTAACATCAGAGGGTTCATTCTAGTTTTCTCCCTTTCGATATTTGTAACCCCCTTCTCCAACAGTGACAGTTGCTGCCTCCCATTATCCTCACCATACTTATTTATTTGATCAATCTTCCTGTGTTTAACCAATCTCCAGTGCTGCTGCCACCCCCGCCCCAGGTAGATTCCCTTCTGACCTCTTTTCAGCTCCGATACACCACACCAGACCTCCCTTTATGGGAAGGCCTCCTCAATCTACTTGAGCTCTGACACACCTGGCCAGGCCACCTACCTTCTCTGTCTACCTAACAGGCTTTACAACTGAATTGTTCAGGAAGGAAAAGAGGAAGAGAAGACTAATGCTTTTAAAAATTAAACGTAAAAAAAATTTTTAAAAAAGAGCATCCATTAAATTGGAACTAGTGATAATTCAGACAGCCGAGCTAAAGTTCACTTTTGCATCATCTATGAAGAACAGGTTTGCTAAGCAAATTGATAGTGTAAACAGGCTTAACCCAGATGTTTAACCTACTTAAGAAAACTAATTGTTTTCAAGCACTTCAGAATCACTGGGCATGTACTTGCCTTTAATTATTGTCTAATTACAAATGATTTCTATTTTCTTCATTATAGCTTTGATAAGCTCTCTATTTGATTACACTTTAAGAATTACTACTTAAACTCGATACAGTTAAGATTCTTTTTAAACTGTCTCTTTACTAATCAATTTGGTTTTTCAATTAATCATTTGAAATAAAATTTTTAACCATTCAGTGATTTCTCCTTTTTAGTTAATTTATCATGCTGCTCAAAAAAAAAACAAAAAAAAAAAACAAGCCTTTCAATGACCATCTGAGACTGCCCCCAAAGACCTCCTGCTCTGCAAGCCATCAGCACTGGCCTCATTATCCTCCAATATTTATTATGAATGCAGTGCTGAGGATCCCCATAAAGCCATCAGTTCCCATCATTTGAGTCCATGTTTATTTAAGACATTCCACTTTACAAAAAAGGGATTCACTCAAACAATTAACAAATTAGTCTGCACTGTATTTAAGAAGGCTTGGGAAGAGAACACACTGTGGAGTTACAGCACCTAGTTCCTCCACTTCCCCGTTTATGTGGCCTCAGACCAGTTACTAAGGTCTGGGCACGCCATCTTTCTTATGAAGACCAAACCACTGTCCATATCACATTATCCTAAGAACTAACTAAGGTAATGAATGGGAAGTACCTGCTACATGACAGGTGCTTTATGAATATGAGTTCATGTCCTTTCCCCACCGCCAGAGCCTCATGGAAAAACTCAGTATGATTCAGAGCTGTGTTTTTCAATTTGGTCATACAGAACCTCAGGGAGAACCTAGGGAAGACATGGGTCATAAACGAAGCTTAAAGGGTGTCTGCCCTATCACTGGCCCTGGTCAAAACAAGGGGAACATGAAAAAAGACCAGCAAGAGTTCCATAACCAAAAAATGAGCAACCAACTTATCCCTTACCCAAGAGAATATTATCAGTGTTCACGGGGGAAAGAAATGAGGAACAAATAGGCTATGTTTTCTACTTTGACTTCCAAATAAAGGTGCCAACTAATCCTAGAGACCTCAATTAATCTTGGCCTGAGGGCACTGGGACCACTGAAGGCACTACCTCAGTGGTGAGTTATCTGGTTTTTTGCCTACCCAGCTCCGTCAAGTACCAGTGACTAAATACTAGGATTTAATATCTGACAAAAGAAGATCACATTATTAAAAATCCATGAGGTAAGCAATTTTAAAAACCAAAGGTGTTAATAATGTGATGCACTATGGGCCATCCTAGCAGTGTTTAAAAAAGAAAAGAAAAAGACATAAATGCCAGTCCCTAATAGTGAACCAAGCAGAACTGCAAAGGTCCCAGCAGGTAAGACATTTTAAACACATGGCCTCCATGGCCTCGAGAGAGAACACTGGATCAGGATTGAACCCAAAAACTGCCAACAAATAATGCCAGATGATTTATTTGCTCTGTATTTTCAATATTTGAAATATCTAAGCTTTTCTGGCAGGTAAAATTATGTGGTTTTGGTGTAGTGTTCCTTTTAAAACCATGAAAATTTATTTACATTTAAGAGATGGAAGATATAGTGGCATTCCTTCCAAACTGCCTCAAGAGTAAAGCCAGATAGTAAAAGAATGCAAACAAAATGCTAAGGAACCATGAATATACATTGTTGTCTCCGCAAATAATTCTTTCTTCACACAGGATACAGTTGTCTACATGTTTCATTTGTAAAGCCTCTGTGCTTCCAAATGGCCTCCAAGCAAAGGTCAAAGAGTGTCTCCCCTGGGTTTGCAAAGGGCCTAGACTCTAAGTAATATGTCACAGGCCTCAGACACAGGTGGAGGGCACAGCGCCGGGAACTAAATTCCTAACCCAGTAGAAGTCCAACCAGTTATCTAGAAGAGCCTATGTAACCTAAATCACAAGGGGACTCTCCCCAGGAGGAGAACACATTCCCGCTTGTCAAACTAGGACTTGTAACTCCCCCAAACCACTGCAGACACTACCAGTATTTCTGCAACAGCCAACACAGACAAATTCCCCTACTTTTAGGCACCGCACATCAGCCAAGCTTTTCCTCAGTCTGTCCATCCCACAAACTGGTGGAAGGGCCAGCTGATCTGGTTCTTATTCTCTGTTTAGTGGGGGAGGAGGACAGGTGAATGGAGAAGGTGCTGCAGCCCAGAGAATTCATAGATTGATTTGCATTTAAAGTCTTCAGTAATTGTGAAATATTCTTTGTTTCCCATTAAAGGACATTCAGGCATGAGCAAGGCAGGTGGGAAAAACTAAGAGTTCTATAGAAAGTACAGTGTTGCCTAAAACATAGATCCTTACTTTTAAAAGAGAAGGGGGGCCGGCCCCATGGCTTAGCAGTTGAGTGTGCGCGCTCCGCTGCTGGCGGCCTGGGTTCGGATCCCGGGCGCGCACTGACGCACCACTTCTCCGGCCATGCTGAGGCAGCGTCCCACATACAGCAACTAGAGGGATGTGCAGCTATGACATACAACTATCTACTGGGGCTTGGGGGGGGGGGATAAATAAATAAAATCTTAATAAATAAATAAAATAAAAGAGAAGGGGACAGTCCCTACCTCCCTTCCATGCCACCCCAAATATCTCTCCTAGAAGGAAGGGGGGCCCAGTAATGTCTGGAAGCTATCACAAAGCTACTTGGCCTGGGAGAAGCTCCCTGAGGCAGCAGAGTATAGCAGTCAGGCACAAATTCAGCCACCAAGGCTGTGTGGGTCATCTCCCACCTGTGTAACCCCGGGCAAGACACTTAACCTCTCTGCAGTCAGCATATAGGGTCTTCATGAAGATTACATGAGTTAACATACGTAAAGCACTGAGAACAGCGTGCCTGTCATTCATTATAGGAAGCACACAGGAAGTAATATTACCTTTCCCTTTTACTATATAAGTTCTCACCTCCTCCAACCCAGACCTTTCTTTCCCTCTTCTTTCAGGTCATTTGCCTGACCCTGGTTTTCTCTTATTCCCAACCCAGCCTGGATTCTTGCAAACATTCACCAGCATTCCTCAAAGACTTCACCCCCTGGTCATCCCACACTACCTATCTAGGCCAGTCCTCACTCAGCCTCAGACGAACCCCAGCTACCTGCGCTCTTCACCTTGACTTGCTGGAAACAGCTTGCAGGTCACTGCAGTTACAAATAAAGGATTTCCTCTCTCAGCTGAGTCCTTAGAGCTGGTAGATGGCTCTTTTCGTAGTTTTTTTCTTTTTTTCCTTTTTTTCCCTCTTTGGGGGTGGGGGAGCCTCTTCCAAATGTTTTACCTTTCTTCTTTCTTTTTTTTTTGTGAGGAAGATGAGCCCTGAGCTAACATCTGTTACCAATCTTCCTCTTTTTGCTGAGGAAGATTGGCCCTAGGCTAACATCTGTGCCCATCTTCCTCTACTTTATACATGGGACGTCACCACGGCATGGCTAGATAAGCGGGGCTTAGGTCTGCGCCCGGGATCCAAACCTGTGAACCCCAGGCCGCCTAAACGGAGCACACGAACTTAACCAACACGCCACCAGGCTGGCCCCGTTTTATCTTTCTTAAGGCTCTCTTTTCCACTAAGTCATCTCCTATTTTACAGAGAGGAATGCTTCGCATTCAGAAGTGAATGTCTCCCAGGGAAACTCCCTCAAACAGCCTTCTCTCCACTTCCAAATTTACTCTTCCCTCTCCAAGGCCTACCTGTCACCTATGCAGCCAATCTCTTCCCACACCTCAGCTCTCTTCTTCGAACCTTTCTCCCACGTTCTAGTCAACTAACTGTACTGAGTGCCAGGCTTAGTTCACAGATCACTAAGACAGAGAGCTCTTGCTTGTACCTTCAATGGTTATTACCTCTCTACTGTTCCTTCCCCTTAGCCTTCCGATTCATGCTTTAGAATGTAAGTCCCACAACAGGAGGGATTTGTATCTATTTTGCTCATGCTTTATCCCTAAAGACTAGCATAAGCTCCTGGAACACATAAGGCACTCAATAAATATTTGTTGAGTTAATTCAAGTCATCCTTGATTCAACATATGCTCACTGAGCACTCACTGTGTGTGTGTCAGGAGTTAGGGTCACAGAGGTGAGCACAACTAGTTCCTGTCCTAGAGCTACTCACTGTGGTGACAGAAAGAGACTCAAAAACCCACGGAGAGACTTCCCAATGTGACACAGAGGCAAGCAGGATGAGCAATGGGCTGGCGCTGCTGGGGCCTCAATGAGA
Source organism: Ceratotherium simum simum (assembly GCF_057802395.1). Classification (NCBI taxonomy): domain Eukaryota; kingdom Metazoa; phylum Chordata; class Mammalia; order Perissodactyla; family Rhinocerotidae; genus Ceratotherium; species Ceratotherium simum. The sequence continues at coordinate 10,249,654 of NC_141924.1, forward strand.
CCTGTGGACCTGATGCCCTGAGCTCCTCAAGGCCAAACCTAACATCCCACATTCTGGGCTTATCCCAGCTGAGTCCCTGGGGCACCAGCCCTGAGGACTATCCTTACTTCCCTAAACTCCTTCCTGTCTGGCTTTCTCTTGTACCACCCTTTTTCCTGTTTTCATACCACTCCTCTGATCATCTGCTAAGGGAGCACTGTCACTCCATGGCCTGATGACCATCTCTATGTAAATTGATGGCTCCCAAACTACTTCTCTCTTGAGCTCCAGACCCTTATTTCCACCTGCCAAGTTACAGTACATGTCCAAAGCAAAACCACAGCCTCTCTGCCCCTATCCTCACGCTACTCCTTACGCAAAACACCTGCTCCACCCACTGACTACCATCCCAACTCATGGCGTCACCCATTCACCCAACCTGCGGCTTAACCACAACTCCTCCTCCTTTTTCTGATTTCACTTCAGAAGTGCCCCTAAAATCTTTCCATCTTTACTGTCACTGACCTAATTTACATTCTCCAATCAGTCCTCTTGTTTTGACTGGGTCTGCCCCAATTTCTCCCTTCCATCAGATGCTCAACATAAAGATCAATTGAAGCAAGTTGATTTTTTTAAACTGCTTTCTACAAGATAATATTCAAATTTCTTAGAATACAAAACCCAACCAACCCTTCCATTCTCCTCCAGACAGCCTACGCGTGTGTCCCACTAACATCTCACCATTTCCCAGACGCTCCCATTCCCTAACTCCTTGCCTTTGTTTATGCTATTTCTTCTGCCTGAAATGCTAACAATAAAAATAATGAAAACAGTAGCTGACACTGACTCCAAGCAATACGCTAAACACTTTAAACAAATTCTCATTTAATCCTCATAACTATTCTTCGAGGTGAGTACTATTATTATTCCCCGTTTTAGCAGTGAGAAAGCGGAGGTGCACAGATATGACTTGCCTAACACTGGGCTGACCTAACGACACAGCTGTCCTGACTGTAGAACTTCAGTTCTTAACCACTGCACTTTATCACCCCTGATGTACTCACCACTCTCTTCGCCGAGCAACTTCGAATTACCCTTTAAGACCCAGCTCAATGTTTCCTCTCTGGGGGAAACTTCCCTAGTCCCCTAGGCCTCTCTCTCCATCCTCTAGGATCCCTGGGCAACCATGCTTCTATCTTTATTACAAGCAGCCTCACTGACTGTTTATATTGCTGGTTGAGTTCCAAAGATAAAAGTCAGGTCTTTTTATCTTTGTCTTCCCAGCACTATACAGGGCCTGATATATAAATACTTATGTAATAAGCAAATTCTTCCAGGTACACAGGACCTAGAGTCTATCCTGCTCAAACTCAAGTCTACCCAGCATGTTACTGCTCCCCAACGCCCTAGACTGCTAACCCAGCCTCTCCCCTCCTCCTCTCTCTGGCCCAGAACTCTGGTGATGAAGAGTCAAAGCCCTTGCTGAGGCTGCCACTCCCACACTGGCTGATAACATTATCATAGCTAGGGCAGGCCAGCGAGCTGCTGCCCTGCTCCCCTTGATTAAAGGAGTAAAGTGCATCCACGAAGTACTTTCTCTCCCTGGAGAGAGACAGAGGCAACATTTGATGTGGGGTTGCCAGATTTAAGGTCTTTGTCATTTAAAATGTGGCAGTGGGATGGTGGACATAAAAATGCATATAACATGACAGAAAATCTGCCATGGCCATTACTCATAACTCATAAGGAGCCAATAGGCTGGCAAAAACATACATGAGTAATACATTTAGTTCTGTGACCTATGTGCCACCTTCACATAATCACCATGACTATATACCTCATTAAATCAGATCAACTTTGCTATAGGTTTTGACTGTAATTCTACATTCTATGACTGACTGCTCAGCACCTAACAGAGTTGGCTTCTTTCTACTCTTTTTCTTACATAAAAGTAGAATGGTTACCTGCTTACAGTATATTCAGAGAGAACCAAGTAATTTTTTTAAAAGTGTGAGTCAATGAAACCATCATCACTGTAGCCAGTAAATAAGAATGAAGGAAGGTTTATTCCCATGAGTGAGGCTAATAAAACCCAGCAAGCACATAGTTAATTGTCATACATGCTAAGAGATGGTCTGTAATTAGGAGGTGGTTCCCAAACGCTGAACTTTAGTACCTGTGCTCATCTATATTCCCTATGTAATGGTTTTCATAAAGCTATGTTCAACTTAATGAGATGTCTCCTATTCTGAGACTGTCCATCTACTTTTTTGTTAAAATGTTTTTTTCTTTGAAATGATGATAATAAATGGTGGTTTTTTTTAAATGCCTTTACTTGGCAAATTTAAAACTGGTAACACAGGTTGGATCCCAATATTGCTTTTGCAATGGCACAGTTTCCTGAAGCCCAAGTCTGGGAACCATCATGTAAAAGTGTCTGAAGAGACTTGGGAAACAGCCAAATCCAGCTTGCTTGACTAGGATGCAGTTTTAGAAAGGAATAATTGAAATGGAAAGCTAATCATGCATTTCCCCAAATTGTGCCTAAAAAACAAAAAACAAAAACCTGGTACCTTAAGATTTTACATATACGTATCACTTAAGATTCCCTGTGCACATTTAAGTCCAGTAGTAAGCAAATATCAGTTTAATTCAGCTTAATCAGGAAGAGAATCTTTTTTTTTTTTTTTTGCAGGCAAACCTAACAGTACCCCAACAAACAGTGGGAAATGCTGAACTAATGTAGTGAAGTGTGTCTGAAAACAGAATGTGTTAACAGTGGAGCTGCGTCTTCATGAAAGTGGGAAAAGGGGCAGGAAGCCCCCGCCAAAAGACAGTATGGCAGTGTTTTCTGTGGGGCTTTTCCAAGAGAATACATAATCTGGTAAAAGAGTGTTTTCTACTTAAGTTTCTCCAAAATCTGGAGGAAAAACAGAGAGGTATGTCCATTGCTCAGTATGGATGGCCAAGTCCTTTTGATCCGAATGGAATGCTCTGGACAGGGAGGACAACATCCTGGTCAAAAACATCTGTCTCCTACATGTTGAAGTAACAAATTAACATTTTTAAAAATTGCTTATGGGGCCAGCCCCATGGCTTAGCGGTTGGGTTTGTGCGCTCTGCTGCTGGCGGCCCGGGTTCCGATCCCGGGCGCGCACCGACGCACTGCTTCTCCGGCCATGCTGAGGCCGCGTCCCACATGGAACAACTGGAAGGATGTGCAGCTATCACATACAACTATCTACTGGGGCTTTGGGGGGGGGAATAAATAAAATCTTAAAAAAAAAAAATTGCTTATGAATTTGGTTGGTGTGATAACTGACTGGACTGGTAAATTTGATTCTTGAGACCAGCAAAAGTAGGGATCATATCCTGGAATATGGCGACCCATGAGTGGTTCCTTAAAACTTCTTCAAACCTCAGTGAGACAACACTTAGTGGATCATCCAATCAATTTAGCCGATCAGGATCAGCTGTTTCTGTTTTTGTTTTGTTTTGTTTTGTTTTACAAAATGGACTCGAATCAAATATTTCAGAATACATTACACACAGTATCAGAAAGTAAACACTTTTCCTTCAATGTACATATTCACATATGTACAGTCTCAAAGCAAATTGTGTTTCTTACTGTACATCTAATCAAAAAGTTTAAAAACCACTGTTCTAAGCCACCCAATAATCTAACTTCAGCTTATAAACAGAATTTCTTGGCATAAAAAGAACAGCAATTATTTTCTGTAAGCAAAGGAGTAAAAGAAACAATGGCACCGAGAGAGACAAGACTCGCTGCTCTGGGCTCCTGGGAGGGGGGCAAGGGATCCTCTGTTAGGTCTCTGGCCTTATTAAGGCATTAAAGGGCATTACTTAAGCCCACCACTATACAGTCTGGTTTTTAAAGCAGCATAAATAGATAACCAAAATGCACTTCTAACAGGAAACAAAAATGTAAGGGGTTAATTTCCATATTGACTGAAAAAAAAAGGACTTCACAGAATAGCTGACACCCCAAACTCTTACAGGGCACTTTATAGAAAAAGAAGCTCCTCCATGTCCGCTGAAATGAAATTGTGCAGCGACCAAAGACCAATGCTTATTCTTTAGTGTAAACAAGGTTTGCATCGAAGCACAATTCAGGATCATTTCTATCTTTACTGGTTATTACTACGAAAGTCTAATTAGTAACTACAAAGCAGTCTAAACCAATGAGATGATTAAATAAAAATCTTCAAACTTGCTTTATATAAACCACTCATATTTGGTAAATATTATACTGGCCCAGGATGGCAAGAAATACAAAATGAGTGTAACAGTCTCAGGCCAAACAGCCTGCTTATCGCCAAAAAGAAATAAGATACAAGTACAAAATAATTAGCTCTTTGGCACCCCTTTTCTCTCTCATACACATCCACCCACACTATAAGGCTGGGACTGCTGACTGAAAGCTTCTGAGAACACCTGAATCCTAATTTCATACCTACCCAATCTGGAACCACCATCTCACTGACTCCAGAGTTCAGAAAGGTCAAAAAGGGGGCAGGAGTGCTCCCACCACTCTAACTGAATCTCTTCGTAAATATAAGTCTCTGCACCTAGCATTTCTAAAATATGACACGATTGCTATGGTTAAGAACGTCTACCAATGTATCTTCCCACTGACTTTAGCCAAAACAATTTTTTAATTCCTGTTTTAATTTTTGGAATCTGTGCACTTACATAAAAAGTTCATCTCACGTGCAAAATTAGGATTTCATCCTTCCCAATTCTACAAATTCCGTTAGCGTAAGCCAACAAATGTTCTAAGAAACACCAATCCTGTGAAATGCTTTGTGATGGTAAGAATGCTTTGAATCGCTTTGGCTATTTTCAAAGTGCACATTAGCTGTAAGATAACCCATGTTACTTTGCATAACCCTGCGCTGTCCAATACAGCAGCCACACATGGCGAGTGTCCACTTGTAATGAGGCCAGTGCAACTGAGAAACTGAATTTTCAATTGTATTTGAGTTTAATTAATTTAAAATTGACACATTTCCATCACTGGAAAACTTTTGTAGGTCTGGAAAAACTTGGGTATGTGAATATATTTTTTCAACTGTAAATTTTATGAAATCTAAATACAGATCAAGCATTTCCAATGAAAATTTCACGTTCAAACTGAAATATGTTGAAAGTATAAAATACATACCAGATTTCAAAGACTTAGTGTGAAAAAAAAGAATATGAAATATCTCATTAATATTTTTTAATCAATTATATGTTGAATTGACAATATTTTGCACATATTGGGTTAAATAAATTATATATTATTAAAATTAATTTCACCTGTTTCTTTTTACATTTTTAATGTGACTTCTGGAAAATGTAAAATAACACATGTGGCTTGTATTCTATTTCTACTGGATGGTGCTGATGTAACCTAATGATTCCCAAACCTTTCCCACTGGTACACCTCCCAACACCAGGTTTGGGAACATTGCCATAACCAAATACTGTTCTTCCTGTGCAGCATCAAAGCCTGCTGATCACATCTGAGATGGAGAAGTCCTTACCTTATCTTCAGTAACTACTACTGACTGTCCTACACAACCACCTTTCTTTTAATCCTTTCCCAGGTCCTCTTTCTCTTCCTGTCCCCAAGGCCCCATTCTCAGTTCTCTTTTCCATTCTCTACACTTCCATGGTGACATCATCCACTCTCTTAGCTTCAACTATCACTTTTATGTGGATGACTTCCAATTCGTTATCTCCACTTCTGACCTCCTTCTCAAGCTTCAGCTCCACATTACCAGCTGCCTACTAAACAGTTCCATCTGCAAGCCCCCACCAACTTCTTAAACTCCATATGTCTGACCTGGAATTCCTCATCTTCATTTCTGTTGAAGATTCTTTTTTTTTTTTTTTAAAGATTTTATTTATTTATTTATTTTCCCCCCAAAGCCCCAGTAGACAGTTGCATGTCATAGCTGCACATTCTTCTAGTTGCTCTATGTGGGACATGGCCTCAGCATGGCCGGAGAAGTGGTGCGTCGGTGCGCGCCCAGGATCCGAACCCGGGCCGCCAGCAGTGGAGCGTGCGCACTTAACCGCTAAGCCACGGGGCCGGCCCTGAAGATTCTCATCATTCATCTTGAAAACCTGGAGTCCTTCGTCCCCCTTCTGGCCCCACTGCCACAGTCTTATAGCAGGTCCTTTCATAACATCCTTTTTGCCACAGCCTCCTAACTGTTGCCTCCCTGACTCTAAATTCTCCCCTCAGTCCTCCCTACCCCCTCAGTCCTCCTCTGCCCCACTTCCGTGTTAGTATTCTCAAAATACGACTTTGATCACATTGCTATCAGACTTTCAACAGGTCTTCACTATCTATCATGGCAATCCAAACTACTGAGAGCAGACGTTCCTGCTCTCCTGTACACATCCAACCTCCCACTAATCCTCCCTGAACATAACTAACCCTCCAGCCAGAATGCCCTGCCCTCTAGGTCTACTCTTCAGTTTTGCCCAATCTTTAAGGCTGAGTTCAAATACAAAGCCCTCATAAAGCCTTCTCTGATCAACCTAGCTAAAATTAGTTTTTCTCCTCCCTCAAACTCCTTTTGTATTCCTAATGGCAACCACTATAGTAATGGGAGTATGTGAGCTTATCTCCTTTATAAAATAGTGTCCCCTTAACGCCATCCAACAGCACCTTGCCCTGCACATTGCCATCTTTGGACATCTTACCAAAGAAATCAACTGAAAAAGGAAAATCTTAGTCAACTTGGGACTACTGATGATTCTCATATCTTTATCTCTAGCCAGATATCTAGTTACTCCAGACCTTCATTTGGATGTCCCAAGATTAGACTAACTCCAAAACTGAATTCATTATCCCAACCCCACAACTATCTCTCGTATAAATGGACCCTAACTCGGTGAATGTACCACCATCCCACCAGCAGCCTAGGCCAGAGACGAGGTGTCATCTTTAATTTCCCCAACCCTCGCCTTCTCATAGGCAGTCATCAGGTCCTGTGAAATCTTCTTCCTAAATGTTTCTGGATTTATCCACTTCTTCCCAACTCCACTGTCAGTTCAGGCCACCATTACCTGGGATTACTGCAATACTATCTGGCCTTATACTTAACCCTCCAGCAACTAGAGTTGCCCTTAACAGGGCAACTAGAGTCATCTTTTAAAAATCTAATCTGAACAGGTGATATTCCTGCTGAAAACTCTTTAATTGTTCTCGAGATAAAGATTCCAAACATGGCTTACAGACTCTTCTGCATCTGGCCAGTGTTTACCCTTTCAGCTTCACTTCCCATTTCCCAGATCATCTCTTCTCTTACATATATCACACTCCAACCATGTCCGAGTACTCTATATGCAATTCTCCAAATACGCCAATGTCCTCCTTAGCCCAAGGGCCCTCACACAAGCTGGTCCCTATATTTGGGTTGAGTGTCCCTCCTTTGTAATCACCCAACACCTGAGCACTGACCAGCCTCCTGGAATTTATATTCTTTCTAACTTCAGCAATGACGCCTGGAGAAAATCTTCATACTACTCCTGTGCTGGCACTTATCCCCATATCTGGCATGTATTAGGTACTCAATATTTATTTGCTGAATGAACGAGTAAATGGACAGTAATTTTCTGGTTTTTTTACTAAACAAATCCCAAGGCCAATGAATGAAAGCCATTTCTATGTCACCTATATTAATTCAACAGCATTGTATAAAGTGCGCAATTGACCTAAATTTTTATTTTTATCTGTCTTTTGAGTCAAAACTATTAATAGTTTGGTTAAATAAAATTTACACGTGGAGGCTCAGAATCATCAAAATGAAGGAAAAACTGTTGTATTTTATGTTCCCCTTTGTCTTACAAACTCTAAGACCAATTCATTTCCAAATGTTGAGAACTTTTTGATGCAAAACACAGAATGTATGAAAAGCAGCCACGCAAATGTGGATACATCACAGAGGCAGAGCCTGAAGGAAACTGGAGAACATGAGATGACGTCAGACCATAGCAATGTAGGGACCTGAACAAAAAGGAAAGGCTCAGTGCTGCTCCTGTCCTCGTCCAGGCTGAAGCTCAGTGCCACCAGGGCACCCGCTTCATGATCCTGGCAGCCAGGAGAAAGAATGGAGGCATCTGCGGGGCCATAAAAGCCTCTCTGGTTTATTTAACAAAGGGAGATAGAGCAAAGAGGAAGGAAACACTCACTAAGCAACAAGACTAGGTGCTGGCCCTTCCGTACAGCGTTTCCTCTATGCTTTACAACAATGTACGATCCCCAGTTTACTGATGAAGAAACAGGGGCTACTGTCACACAGCTGGTCCTGGTGACCTTACACTCAGGTCTAACTCAACTACATTTTTATTGAGCATTTACTCCTGCTAAGCCCTGCTCTAGATGCTGGGGATTGAGCAATGAGCAAAACAAAGCCTGCTCTCCTCAAAGCTTATGGTGTTGTGGGGAGTGATGTACCCATACACAAATAATGTAATTTCCGATGGTGATACAATTACAGGGTATTAAAAAAGTAAAACTGAGGGATGTGATAGAGTGACCAGGGAGGTGACTTCGGTTGCAAGGTTCCCACAGATAATTTAAAAGATAATTTTGAGGAGATACTTTTGCAGGGCTAAAGAAAATGGATTAAGTGATTGTCTTGTCAAACTTTAAATGGAAGTCTCTAGAACTACCAGAAGCAAAAATTACCATTCATTCCCTGATTATCACAAAGAGACCATCAGGTGAAAGGAACTATAGCATTATCCTAGTCATAACCCAAAGCAGTAGGTTAGATAGTCACCAGATGGTGACTATTTCCACATGAACCAAGTGGCTGTTCAGGGCAATGGGCTGAGCAAATTAATTCTTAGATCTCCCAGCACCTACAATAGCACCTGACACACACCAGGGCATAGTAAATGATTGCTGAATGAATATATGAAGGAAGGAAGAAAGGAGAACATGTTAAAATGTCAGTGTCATGGGTTAAATCCCTTTTCAGGCCAAGTGGCTTCACTTCACCCCACCCCACCCCACCACCAATCTTAATCACAAGAAGCAGGTGAGGGAAGTGGGATTAGTGTAAATCCATGAACAATACTGTCCTAGGAAACAATCAGCATATGCTGCCCTCTCCCTAACCAACGGTGAGAAACCTCATCTTTAAATCACAAGTTCCACTTAAAGAAAATCTAATATCCAAATGATGACTAAAATTGATAAGGAGTAATTATTTGGCTTCTTTAAGTAAGGGTTCTCCTAATGCGCAGGATATTTCTGTACCAGGTACTTGTTCTAACTATTGCACACACAGCACCAAGTGGTGATGACCTCTTTACCTGAGTATCTCCCTTGCTAGGTTGGTACTCCCTGACGGTGGGGACAAAGTACACTCATCTGTGTTGCCAATGCAGAAGGTCAATGATTATACCGAGTTATAAAAATTAAATTTCTCCAAAACTTTTCAGTCACAGGGCAGTTGGGTAGGGCGAGGCCCACCCCTTACTACTGTTATCTGCTCCACCTGCTCTGCAGAACCTGAAGGTCTCATCATCACATATCACTCTTTCAGTGTCTTTTTTTTTTTTTTTTTTGTGAGGAAGTTGGGCCCTGAGCTAACATCTGCCAATCCTCCTCTTCCTTACTGAGGAAGACTGGCCCTGGGCTAACATCTATGCCCATCTTCCTTCACTTTATATGGGATGCCGCCACAGCATGGCTTGACAAGTGGTGCGTCGGTGCGCGCCCGGGGTTCCGAACCAGCGAACCCTGGGCCACCACTGCGGAGTAGGCGCACCTAACTGCTTGCGCCACCGGGCCGGCCCCTCAGTGTCTCTTGTAGAGTTGAAGAGCTGGAAAAGCCTCAGAAGTCTCTGCTTCGATTTTCAGAAGTTTATTTTTAAAGGACTGTCTTCGTGGCGATAGAGAATAACAAATGGCCATTCAAAGCAGAACAAGAGAGTTGAGTTTCTACCATATATCAAAGATGCCAATGCTTCCTTTCTGGCACCCAGATGGAAGGACTGCAAAACACTTTAAGAATAAGATACCACTCCTGACAGATAAGCACTATCAATTTTTGTGATGTTTCAGTAAAATCTTAATGATGAATCTGTGACATTTCTTTCTGAGACAGAGTAGAAAATGTTGTGAATAATGACAATACTATAACATCACAAGTAGACCCGGCATGAGGAAATATATGGGGGAGGGGAGGCATTAGCAAGGATTATATTCATTTTCTCCAGTAAGAAACTTCCTCTGCATACCCTGTCTCATTTTAAAAAGTAAAACTACAACCTGTAAGTTATAATATCCCTAGGTTTTGCTCTTCATAACATCAGTCACATCTGTAAGTTTTTAAAGCTTCATTTCACACAACCAATAGAAAGAAAACTGCAACAAAAGGCACAAATTAAATACTATCCATCTGCACACTTGATTTATTACTCATTTTTATTTGCTTGTGAATCACCATAGTTTTGGTGTGCCATAGGATTGGCTCTGCAGGAACTTAGATCCAAAATGGCAGCTGAGCTTCTGAAACTCACCAGAGCCATAACGCTAACATACGTGAAACCACGTCTTATTTACCTCACTTCCCAACCTGGCTAGGAGAAAAGAATATTTATAAAAATGTTTCAAAGAATCGGATGGTATTCTGCTAATGTTCATGATATCATTCTCCTTGCCTAAGAGAGCAGGGACCCTGCTCCTGGTTCCTCTGCTCTGCAAACTGAATTAACCTGCTATTCACATGTTTACACAGTCCATAAAAACAAGCTAATGGCAAAACATGGAAAGCCTAGATTTTTCTCCCTCTTCTTCTGTAAAGCCAACGTAGGAAATGGGCGTAAAATGAAGCATCTAACAAGTAAAGCCCCAAATACGTGCTTTCATTTTCAGAAAAAACAACAACAAAAATCAGAGCTCTATCTAATTTTCCTCAGGTCCACCACAAGCAACACCCCCATCACTATGGTAATTTCTATATCTTTTCCTTTAAATTCAAGATGTAAAAATATTTTTAGAGACAAATTTGTTCCAGACTACCTCTTTAACGTAATGTTTCCAATCCCTCTTACATGAAAGCTGAACTTATTATCACCAAAAAATTGACACTGAATTTAAACCATCACTTCTCTACTTATTTCCATTACTAATATAATAACATTAATTTTAGAAAAATAATTAAATACTCACTCTTTAGAGACAGAGGACTTTAATTATCTTTATGTATTCAAATGGAAAGTCTTTTGGTTAAATTAGCGTGAAAGTCCCTTCATCTACACACAATTGGCCCAAAGAAACAGGCCATTTTCAGCACAAGAGGCCAATCCATTTTAACAGTGAATAAAGCTTTTGAAAGCACTAGACACCCTCTTCCAGACTGTCAAATTTTCAAAATAGTCCAGCATTTTTTCTATTTTTTTAACACTTTCAGGCCCAGCAAGCATCTTATAATTAGATTAATTAAAAGGGAAACAACAAAAAAAACACTGCTCCTTTCTAATCAAAATTATTCCATTTATCTTTAATTAGCTTTAATCCAAGTCTACATATTTAATGATGAGGATATGACAATTCGAGTCATTTGCATATTTTAAATGCCTTTTCTAAACTATACTTTGTAACAGATTTAGAAGAACAGTCTCCTTCTCATGCCAATATGCCACGGCATAAATCAGGATACAAATTAGGGGGAAAAAAAAAGAAAAGAAAACAACGCCTCTCAGAGCCAAGGATGTGCTGAGGGGGGTGGGGTAATTTACTCAGGGGTGGGGGCAATTGACCCGCCACATCACAAACTACAATCCTTTCAGCCCACCAGACCGAGAAGCATTACATCACACTCTCACAATGATAGGGGGAGGTGGCTCTGAGAAAGCAAGTTTTCAGCTTTCTTCCCTCCCTGCTCCCAGGCTTTCTAGAACCCTGCATTAGGAGTAATGGAATTTCACTTCAGGGCACTGCACAGTTCCAGGGGAACATACATACACGCAAGCTGCTTATTTGTGTGACCCTGAATGACCACTTCACAATGGATACATGGCCAAAACTGGCAGCCACGCACACAAACGCTGAATTTGTGCTGAAAAGCCCAGTTCATCTGCATAAAATTAAACAAAAATTGTAAACCGTGAGAAAGGGAGAAGGCCAATCTACAGGGAGACACTGATAAAGAAATAATTCCTAATCGGGGTGAATAGCTGCTTATATGTGTAAAACACCATGTTTACAAGACAGTCTTACCATTCGGTTCAAACCACGATCAAAATAAAAGCGCATCTGGCTGCACCTTTGAGAACACACACAGAGACCCAGTGCAAATGAGCGCGCGCAGGGACGAGAGGGGTGATCCACACATTGCTCGGGAGGTTTTCAAGCAAGGGAATCTACAAACCCCAAACCTTCTGGTGTTCCTCTCCCCCCCGCCCCCCCGCCTAATGTTTAAAATGTATCGGGTCTTATTTTAGGTTTTACATCTCTCTAGGAAGGATGGCCTACCTATTTAAAAAAAAAAAAAAAAAGGCTTTCCGTGGTAGTGCTTGCCAACTCCCAGATCCTTTGTCGGCCTTAGCAGCCGAAAAAATGCAAACCCATTTATATTTATGCAAATTTTTGCAGCAGATTTAAGGGGGCAGGGAGAGGTCTGTGTTTTTTAAAAGCCTCTTTCTAAAGATCAAATTTCCAATTACTCGCAGCTTCATTTATTTGCAAGACAGAAACGATGATGAAAATCTGCATATACATTAAAAGTGCAATCAAATCACTTCCGAATTTAAACATTTTACCAAGGCTTTTCCATTTCTAAAATGCCGAACCAAAAGTACATCACGGGTCTGATTTACAGATTCACGAGATGTTTGAAGCCAGTCTCCATGCTAGACAAATGTCGATTTGCAACACCACCAGTGAAAACGGTTAGACAAGATCCATATAAATCAATTGGTTTTAAAAAATCGAAAATATTTACCAACCTCATAAAGTGCAGCAGTGCTTAAATCCAGCAAATTGAGGCATACAAGGTAGAAATGGAAATGAAAAAAGGTCCAAAAAATGATTTCTTTTTGTCTATCTGTTTTTTTGTATTTTAAATATTCAGAAACCAGCAGAGACTCTGTCGGCCATTTTGGCTTGAACTAACTCTCTCTCACTCACTCTCCCTCTTGCGCTCTCTCTCCCCCTCTGTCTCTAAAGGAAGCAGCTTTTTGTGACCTTCAAATAGAGGCGGATCATGTGACTTCGGGTAGGTTTGTCAATCAGGAAAGGGGAGGGAGCTGGGGATCAAACCGCCTTAAAGGGAAAGCGGCCCTTTTCCACTCACTTTCATTTGTGAAATGCTGTTATCTCATACTCTCCGCCTACACACACTAAATGTGAAAGTGGCAACAGCATAAGGGTAACAGATGAACAAAATATAAAAACCTGTATTGGTTTATAGAAATATGCTCAGTGCTAACGATTCTTGCAGATCTCGGAGCTTGGCTCGCTTGCTACAGTTATTCTCTAGATGTTTGGGCAAGCACAGGCTGGCAAACTGCTCTTTAAAAGGGGGCTTAAATAACACTTTCCCCAAACAAGAGACTTTAGTTTTTAAAGATTAAGGTGAAATATAGGGCACACCTGATCTCTAACAAGCTCCTAAAATGCATAGGAAAAGGCTGAAAGGAAATACACGAAAGTATAAACTGTGAATGGCAATTCAGAGAGGTTAAGTGACTTATCCCAAATCACACAGCTAGCCAGCTGCAGAACAGGGACTGGTTTCCCAATTGAACTCCACATTTATTGTTTTTCGTCTATGTGTGTTTGGTCCCTCCTCCTCCATCCCTAAATAAAAACTATGCTATAGCATAGCAAACAGTTCCTCTAGGATAGGTCAGATCTGAGTCATCTTTAATCCCCTCCCCCACCTCAGGAAGTAGCTCTTCTGCTAACATAGAGTAAGCACTACATTCAAAACCCACCTGGTTTCCCCGATCCCTAAGTCCTTTCTTCTCACTATAGCATCTCAATTTCTACCCACCTAAGAAACCCCTGGGGCTACCAGGCTGTGTAACCTTAGTTAAGGTAAATCCGTTTACCTCCCTGGGCCTCAGGTTTTTCATTTGTGGAATGTAAAGATTGGGTATCACTAGATGGTATCTTTGGTTCCTCTCAGCTCTAAAATTCTGCACTTCTTTCTTTTAGCAGTTCTGTTCATCTTATCCTTGCCATCTCAAAAGTAAGTCATTACCCCAGGAAAGCTTGACCCTCCCAGTCTAGACCAGGCCTTCCTGTTCAACACTCCCATAACATCCTTTACTACTTCTTCATAGCACTGGTCATAACTGCAATTTATTATTTGTGAAAGAATTTGCTTAGGTGGTCTTCCCCAGTATGTATAAGGACAAACATCACATCTTCCTTCACTGCGTGTGAGGCCCCACACCAAGCCCCACGTAGTAGGTGAATAAATGAATGAATGAATTATTTAGACCTCCATTCAGAAGTGCTGGGCTGAATAGGAGGAAATCTGCCACCCAAATATAAGGAATGAAAGTCACATAGTTTCCAGAAACTTGCCTCCAACTATTTGTTTTAAAGATTACTTGGAGAAATAAAGTAACTATAAAATGACAGAAAGCAGGCAAAAGTGCCCTGTGACTATCAGACTCTGCCTATCTCTATAAACCAGAAAATATGGGATTCTCCCAAATCAACGAGGCTGACGTAGTATAATCTGACATGCCAGCCAGCAGAGAACTGATGGATTCTGTAAACCTGGCATTTCTTGAAAAGGAACCTATGAACCCTTTCTAAATCCCACGTTTGTCATCCTGGCTTCTGGGTCTTGATACAATCTCCCTCCTTCACTTTTTCCATTCCGACAGAAGAACAGGAAAGGAGCTGTTTCAGGGCAGGCAGAGGCCAATGCTTAGACGATCTGGCAGCTTGAATATTTATGGCGTAAAATGCTTCTACTGTCTTTACACAACCCTAAGTGGAGTAAGAGCCAGGACCTGGACTGACAATTGAAATGTAGGCAAAAGCAGGAAACTCCTAGGATGGAAATTTTGAATATTTAGTCTATTTTTATCCTTCCAATACCTTCCAGATGAGTTACGGAAAGCTCACTTACGTGAAGCATGCTCAACACGTTAAAATGCGTGGACATTGTACAAACCGCCTTGTTTTAATTTGTGATGGAGATGATTTTTTTTAAAAAAACTGAATTTTGCTAAGTGTCCATTCCCCAATGCAGAATATTATTGTATAAATGTGTACATGCGTTACCTTTTAAGTGTTAAATAACAAGCTACATGAAAAGTTGGAAAACATAAACACGTTTTAACACAAAATATTAGTTCTATTTTCAAATAAAATGATCGATATTTGTTCTTCAACCTCCAGACATCTTTTTTTGTGAGATACCTCTAAACTTAGAGCAATTAGTCCAATTGCTCATCTAAAAGAAACAAGTGCAATAAATACACTATTTCCTCTGTATTTCCAGACATTTTGGACGCTGCAATATATTTATTATATTGTTTTCATATTAACAATTAGAAAGTGTTTTTAAATTATATAATTACAAAGTGAAGATACAAAGTAACAAGAAATGAGTTTACTTTTTTAAACAAATAAACCAGAACTTATACACTCAAATGAGTGTTATCTTTCAAAGTTGGCACCTTTGGTAATGATATACCATTACTAAAATATTTTTATTAGGAAACAAGATTAAAAAATTAATGAACTGAACATTTAACTAAAAAATCCAGAAAACAAGTAACAAACCCAAAAAAGAAATTAATAATGATAGAAGCATAAACATCAAGTAATAGTCAAAAAAGGAGTAGACTGAATCAGTAAAACCAAGAACTCTTTTTGTTTTAAAAAATAAAAGTAGATAATCTTTTGGAAAATCTCATCAATAAAAAAACAGAGAAGTCATAAATTAACATTAAGGCTGAGAAAGGGGACATTATAACCACAGATTTAGAGAGGATTTTTTAAATTGTGAGAGAATTACACATAACTATCTCAATAAACTTGAAGATTAAATAAAATGGATGATACTCAAGGAAAACAGAAATTACCAAAATCAACTAAAAAAAAAGTTATAAAAATAACAACAAAAACCCATAGCAGAAATTTGTAAGATATTCAAAGAACTAGCCACTAAAACTACATCAGGCACAAATGATTTTCTGGGTGAATTCTACCAAACTTCTACCAAACAGATAATTTCCATGTTATCCCCACTGTTCCCAAACTTATGGAAATAAAAAGGAAAGCTTCCTAATTTCTTCTATGAGGCTACCATATTCCTGATATCCATCTGGACTACGATGGTACAAAAAATAAAACTATAGACCACTCTTCACTTTGTGAAGAATTTAGAATTTTTAAGAAAATAATTCATTATGACCATGTAGGGTTTATACTAACAATGCAAGGATGGTTAAATTACAAAATCTATTAACATAACTCTTCATTTGTTCAACAAGTATGTACTAATTGCGACTCTGTGCTAGGTTCTGGGGATACAGCAGTAAACCAGACAGAAAAGGCTCTTGTCCACATGGAGCCAATATCCTCACGGGAAAAGGAAATCACTAAGAAGGAAATAAAGAGTTTGGTGGGACATGGAGTAACTGAGGGAGGTTCACTTGAGGTAAGATGATTAAGGAAGGCTTTTCTCAGGAGGGACAGTTAAGCTGAGTTGAAAAGCAACTGCTTGAGTGTTCAAAGAACAAGAGGGATGATCAGGAGGCTAGGACACCTGAGCAGGGGAGAGAGGTATGAGATGGACCTGAGCCGGCAGGAGGAGCTAGATCACACTGGGTCTTGCAGGCCACAGTAAGGATTTTATTTTACAAACAGTGGAAAGTCACAGAAGAATTTTCAAGCAGGAGAGTGAACAGTGCCATTTTACCCATTACTCACTCTCCACTTAATACCTAAGGTCTATAAGCTTTTCAGGGGCCTAGGAAAACGTTTGAGACCTGAAAAAATAGATCTACAAGTCCAAAATACAAAAAGAAAATTATAACCATAAAAATTAATACTGCTTAAATGTCCTTGAAATATAACAACCTAGCAATTTCATTCACTGTTAAATTTGGCATTTAAGGGCCAGCCCAGTGGTGTAGTGGTTAAGCTCGTGCACTCTGCTTCGGCGGCCTGGGGTTCACAGGTTCGGATCCTGGGTGCGGACCTACACACCGCTCATCAAGCCATGCTGTGGTGGCATCCCACATACAAAATAGAGAAAGCCTGGCAAAGATGTTAGCTCAGGGACAGTCTTCCTCACCAAAAAAAAAAAAAAAAAAAAAGGACACAAGGAAACTTTTGGGGGTGATGGATCTGTTCACTATCTTGATTGTGGTGATGGTTTCACGGGCACATTCACATGTCAAAAGTGATCAAATTGTACAGTCTAAACATATGCAGTTTATTGTGTGTCAATTAAAGCCATTAAAAATATAAAAAATAAATTTAGCATTTATAAAAGTTTCATTACATTTGAAATCAATTCTCACCTTGCAAAAATTCCTAAATATGTTAACTGTTAACAGAAAACAGAATCTTAGGTAATTATAAATTAAGTCGGTTATTTGCAGCCAAAATATTTCAGAAGCACAATTATTAAAATTCTTTTAATATGTGATAGCAAAAATAAATAAATAAAACCACATATTTAATATGGGATGTGGGCACTTTTTAGTATGTTTTCTATAAAGTGGGACAAAGTCTCCAAAACTTTCCAAAGTAAGTATTCCAAGGAGCCATGGAGGTCTTACAACCACTCTAGGAGAGACAGGATGAGATTTATGTTTTATGATGTTTTAAAAATCATTTATGTTGGGCCGGCCCTGTGGCTTGGTGGTTAAGTGCGCGCGCTGCGATGCTGGTGGCCCGGGCCCGGATCCCGGGTGCGCATCGAGGCACCACTTCTCCGTTCATCCTGAGGCCGAGTCCCGCATACAGCAACTAGAAGGATGTGCAGCTATGACATACAACTATCCACTGCGGCTTTGGGGGGAAAAAATAAAATAAATAAAATCTTTAAAAAAAAAAAAAATCATTTATGTTTATGATTTATGTTTTATGATTTATGTTTTTAAATCCTGGCTTCTATATGGAGAATCCACTATAGAGGACTAAGAGGGAAGCAGAGAGACAAGTTGGAAGGCGATTATAGCCATCTAAGTGTGGGTAGCTTGAACCATGTAGAGGTGGCAGAGGTGGAGAAAAGAACATAATATATCTTGAAGGTAGAAGTGATTCTATCATAAGATAACTAATGGTTGTTAAGAATGCAATCTGGGGGCCAGCCTGGTGGCGCAAGTGGTTAAGTGCATGCGCTCCGCTGCGGCAGGCCCAGGGTTCGCTGGTTCGGATCCCGGGCGCGCACCGACCTACTGCTTGTTAAGCCATGCTGTGGCGGCATCCCATATAAAGTAGAGGAAGATGGGCACGGATGTTAGCCCAGGGCCAGTCTTCCTCAGCAAAGAGGAGGAGAATTGGCGTTGGATGTTAGCTCAGAGCTGGTCTTCCTCACACACACACACACACAAAAAAAGAATGCAATCTGTGACCATGAAATATAGTAGGACCAATCAACTCTTTCAAAAATAAGACTCCAAACTGGACTCACCATTCATTCATGCAGTCAAGAGCCATTCTGTGAGCTTCTACTATGTATTAGTTACTGTGCTAGAGGCAGGCCCAGGGGATACAAAGATGATTAACACCTTGAAGGACAGAGGCATGTAAATCCATAATTAAAATACAGCATGGTAAAGTGCCATAATTTGTAAGACAGTTATGCTATAGGAATACAAAGGACTAACTGCTGGGTGAGTCAGAAAAGATTTCACAGGGGAGGTGAGATTTTAAACTGAGTCTTAAAGAATGAGCAGGAGTTTGTCATGTGGAAAACATAAGAAAGGCAAAGGCTTTTCTAAATCTTATCAACTTCAGTACTACCAGACAATGGTGACGAGGAAGGCCAACAAAAAAACATGAATGTAAGTTTTCCCAGGATTCTTACCTCCAACCAAGTCAGAAGGTGGAAATAGTAGCCAAACTACATAGGAATCTCCAATGCAATGAAAACAGAATGTCAGCACTTACACTCTCGTTACATTTAGAAATCAGAATGCTAGCAGACCTGTTAGGGAACATTAAAAAAAAAAAATTCTCAAATTCTTTAGAACCAAACCTCAAAAATGAAATTTGCATTTGGAGGAAGCCTTCCTTGATACTCCAGTTTGAGTCCGGGGTCTCCTCTGTGTTTCCTGGAACTCTGTACATACCTCTATGGTAGCACCTTCATACCCTGATATTATTATTACCCATTTTCTTGGCGCTTCCTTCTCTAAACTATGAGCTTCTTAAGGTATGTGGCTTTTATTTCTAGATCTAGCACATAGGAGGAATTCAATTAATTTGCTGAATGAATGACCAAACAAATAAGCAAAGGAATGAATAGATGAATATTATGAACCTAGGTATTTACAGGGTGTAAAAGAAGACAACACTTAAAATCCTATAATTGGGAGCTAAGGCATATACACGGGAAAGTCAACAACAAAGTGTAAGATAAATTGTTTACTGTATGGTTCCACCCTAACAGAGACAAGAGTTAGAGAATGGAGACACTACAGCTCAGTTGAGCTGGGCTTCAAAGGAAGGATGGGACCAGAATCATCAAAACAGAGAAGCTTCACTATGAAGCTACTGAAGCTTAAGCTACAGGACCCCTCACTGTCACAGGGCTCTCCCAAAGCCCTAGTAGGGATCCAAACACTGTTCCCAAATGATCTCTCTCTCTTTCTTTTTTTTTCTGTTGCAATGTATTTTTTTTCTTTTTTTACTGTGGTAAAATACACATAACATAAAATTTACCATCTTAACCATTTTTAAATGTACAGTTAAATAGTGTTAAGTATATTCACATTGTTGTGAAACAGATCTCCAGAACTTTTTCATCTTGCAAATCTGAAATTCGATACCCATTATGCAACCTCCTCCCCGCAGCCCCTGGTAACCACCATCCTACTTTCTATTTATATAAATTTGACTACTTTAGATACCTCATATAAGTGGAATCATACAGTATTTGTCTTTTTGTGACCAGCTTATTTCACTTAGCATAATATTCTCAAGATTCATCCATGTTTAGCAAGTAACAGGGTTTCCTTCTTTGTTATGGCTAAATAACATTCCATTGTATATATATACAACATCTTTATCCACTCAGCTGCAGATGGACACTTGGGTTGCTTCTACCTCTTGGCTATTGTGAATAATGCTGCTATGAATATGGGTGTGCAAATATTTCTTCAAGACCCTGCCTTCAATTCTTTGGGATACATACCCAGAAGGGGGACTGCCAGATGACAGGGTAGTTCTATTTTTAATTTTTTTAGGAATCTCCATACTGTTTTCCATATGTTATGCCATTTTCTGTTTTGTTTTGTTTTGTTTTGATAGTAGGCATCCTAGTGGGTGTGAAGTGATATCTCACTGTGGTTTTGATCTGCATTTCTTTGATGATGAGTGATGCTGAGCGTCTTTTCATATGCTTGTTAGCCATTTATATATCATCTTTGGAGAAATATCTATTCAAGTCCTTTGCCCATTTTTTAATCAGGTTATTTGATGTTCTGTTGTTGAGTTGTAGTTCTTTATATATTCTGGATATTAATCTCTTATCACATATATGATTTGCATATATTTTCTCCCATCTTGTAGGTTGCCTTTTCACTCTATGGATTATGTCCTTTGATGCACAAAAATTTTTAAGTTTGACGTAGTCCCATTTGTCTATTTTTGTTTTTTTGCCTGTGCTTTTGGTGTCATAGCCAAGAAGCCACTGCCAAGTCCGATGTCACGAAGCTTTTCTCCTGTGTTTTCTTCTAGGAGTTTTATAAGTTTTAGGTCTTAAGCTTAGGTCTCTAATCCATTTTGAGTTAATTTTTGTATATGGTGTAAGATAAAAGTTCAACTTCATTCTTTTGCAAGTGGGTATCCAGTTTTCCCAACACCATTTGTTGAAAAGACTGTCCTTTCCCCATTGAGTGGTCTTGGCACCCTTGTCAAAAATTATTTGACTTCATATGTGAGGATTTATTTCTGGGCTTTCTATTCTATTCCATTGATCTGTTATGCCAGTACCATACTGTTCTGATTACTGTAGCTTTGTAATATATTTTGAAATTAGGAATTGTTGAGTTCTCAAAATGACGCACTATTTTTATAAATAATGTCTGTCAAAGACAAGATATTTTCATCTCAATCTTAACCCAGATTGTTAAAACCACAGCCTCTTTCCACCTCAACTCTCCTCATCATGATTCCCCCTGTGTCAGTAGAGTCAGAGTGGCTGCTGGCATTTTGGGGATCCCAAAAGGGAAAGTTAAATGGGTGATATATTTATTTTGGGTTTAGTGGAATATATTTATGCAGCTCTCAGTCACTTCCATGTATGGTCGAGTTATTGTTTGTTTTTTTGTTTTTGTTGCCAATCCTCCTTTTTTTGCTGAGGAAGATTAGTCCTGGGCTAACATCCGTGTCCATCTTCCTCTATATGTAGGACACCTGCCACAGCATGGCTTGATAAGTGGTGTGTAGGTCTGCACCCGGGATCCGAACCTGCAAACCCTGGGCCGCCAAAGCGGAGTGTGCAAACTTAACCACTAGGCCACCGGGCCAGCCCCTGGTCGAGTTATTGTTAACTATCCTGTGTACAAAAATGTTACTGGGCCAACTCACTCTGCATCATGTCAGAAATGTGCAGGGCCAGACCATATCATGATATAAATGTGTCAATTCAAAGAGTATTTCAGGGCAGTCAATGTACAAGAAAAAATGAAGCCTTGAAATCTTACAGCTCATATATAAAAGATATTTCATAGAGGTTTTCCTAAAGTTGATAGCAATCTTACAAATTTATATGATGTTACTAAAAATGAATTGTGATGCTGAAAGGAACTTCTCTAATCTGTCAAGAATAAAAACTGTATTTGATATTTTCTACGCTATAGAAAACACTGAATTATCTCTCTCTTCTCTTTTCAGAAAATATCACAAAATTGTTGTAATACAAAAGGGCAATCAAAGAGTATGCAGCCAAAAAACGTAGGGAAAAAGTTTTACAGTGATGTGTTAGGCACTGAATTAATACAAATATTATGCTATTGTTCTGAATTGCGCAGTATTTGTCAACTTCTTAAAAGTTGCCATTTTTGTGATTTCTTTCCTCATTGGAAATAAATATTCATTTTTGTACCTAATTTCGTATTTAAAATGAATTTTCTTTTTCTTAAAGGGCATTCCCACAAAACCTAGATTTGCTCCTGGTCAGAAAGGAGTCTCTTTGCCTGAACAAAGGCATTTAAGGGGGAAGGAAACCAGATGTGCACGGACAACCTTAAGGACAGCCACTGAGCAGGAGCAGGAAATTCCTCTGAACAGTCGAGAAAATATTCATAGGTAGGCTAAAGGCATCTTACGGAGGCCCTCAGAAGCAAAGACAAAGTTCAGACTTGGATAGGAAGGCATTTTCTGCAAAATGAACGATAATCAACAACTGGCTTACAGAGAGGGATACTTAAAGAGAAGAGTAGTGATAAAATGGGGTCTGTTGGAATATATTCAAGAAAGCACTGAATATAAAGTCAACAAGATATGTTATCAATTCACTTTTCTTTTGTTAATAAATAAAATATTCTGGGGTTAAGATTTTTTTTTTTTAAACAGTTTTATTTGTTTATTTATTTTTTGTGAGGAAGATCAGCCCTGAGCTAACATCCATGCTAATCCTCCTCTTTTTGCTGAGGAAGACCGGCTCTGAGCTAACATCTATTGCCAATCATCTTCCTTTTTTTTTTTCCCCAAAGCCCCAGTAGATAGTTGTATGTCATAGTTGCACATCCTTCTAGTTGCTGTACGTGGGACGCTGCCACAGCATGGCCTGACAAGCGGTGCATCGGTGCGCGCCCAGGATCCGAACCCGGGCCGCCAGTAGCGGAGCGCACGCACTTAACCGCTACGCCACGGGGCCGGCCCCTGGGGTTAAGATTTTTAATAATCCCATCTCATGGGGCCAGCCCCATGGCGTAGCGGTTAAGTGCGTGCGCTCCGCTACTGGCGGCCCGGGTTCGGATCCTGGGCGCGCACCGATGCACCGCTTGTCAGGCCATGCTGTGGCAGCGTCCCATATAAAGTAGAGGAGGATAGGTACAGATGTTAGCTCAGGGCCAGTCTTCCTCAGCAAGAAAGGAGAGGATTGGCATGGATGTTAGCTCAGGGCTGATCTTCCTCCCAAAATAAATAAATAAAAATAAATAAATAAATACCGCAAGGAAATACAAAATAATAATAATAATAATAATCCCATCTCAGATTTTCAAAGTGAGTGTGTAGAACAGGAATTCTTAACAGTTGGTGGGAACTTATTGACATTTTCATTCATTCAATACATATTTATTGATGCTTTCTGTGTGCCCGGCACTTTTTAGGCAGTGACCAAGCCAACAAAAGTCTCTGTTCTTGCAGAGTGCAAGATTTAGCATAAAGCCTTAACTGACCTTTTCGCTGCCTGCCATCACATTGTGCCTGCTCTTTACTACATTCTGCCCCTCTACTTCAGCCCAAACTTTGGTTCACAGAGATTCCTAGAGAGAAGGGAAACCCAGGCAGAGTGCTCAAGGCAGAATTTGTGTCCATGCCCTCTAGTGATCGTAAAATTTTAGGGAAATAAACACCAGCTTCTCTTCATAAAACCACTGGAGATTCTTGCAACTAAACATGGATTTCTTTACCTATATTTACATAATGCTATACATTTCAAAACATTTTGCAACTACATAATAACAAAACATCTCCAAAAAAGAAGCTTAAAGGATTTCAAGGAACAGGACAAATACATCTTTCCTTTCAAGTAATGTTTTTCCATAAAGGCATATTATTTGTCTATAAGTAAAATATAAGCTAAATAAGTACGACTTTCATTAAATTAACTGCAGTTTCCTGAGAGCTGCATAATCTACCCTATTCATTGTTGTTTAAAGTCACCTCCTTAGCCTATAACTAATAGCAACCCATACAGTTTTCAGTCATTTTCAATTATGAAACATATATCTCCCGAAGTTACTCT
Organism: Ceratotherium simum simum; assembly: GCF_057802395.1. NCBI lineage: Eukaryota > Metazoa > Chordata > Mammalia > Perissodactyla > Rhinocerotidae > Ceratotherium > Ceratotherium simum. Next base: position 10,273,794 of record NC_141924.1, read on the forward strand.
TATTATAATTAATCCATGGCCAAGGCATCCAAGAAAAACCTCATAAAATAGAATTCAGAACTTATTTATTATAATTTTGAGACACTTGGGAAAAAAAGATGTTTTCAGAGTATTAAATTTTTTAAGTAACTTCAATGCAAATTAGAAAATTTATTAGCAACTGAAAGTGTCACAAAGACCTAGTACAAAACTGTTTATGGTTATACTAAAATTCCCAACAGCAAAAATTCCATGCGCATAACTATCATCTATTGAAGTTCTTTGTGGCATTTTCAAAATACCAATTAACTTGAAAATAAAACTCATTTCCTTCCTCCAAAAAACAACTATTCTTCTGATGTCCAGCTTACTGCTGTGTAACAGTGATTGAGTTTACAAGGAGTTCAATTTGGTACTTCTTCTTCTTAATAAGTCTATTTCTTTCTTTTTTTTTTTTGAGGAAGACTGGCCCTGCACTAACATCTGTTGCCAATCTTCCTCTTTTTTTCCTCCCCAAATCCCCAGTACATAGTTGTGTATCATAGTTGTAGAGTTGTAGCTCTTCTATATGGGATGCCGCCTCAGCACGGCTTGATGAGGAGTGAGTAGGTCTGCGCCCAGGATCCAAACTGGCAAACCCGGGACCGCAGAAGTGGAAGGTGCGAACTTAACCGCTATGCCACCGGGCCTGCCCCAACAAGTCTACTTCAACATGTACATTTTTCTTTTTTAATTTTTCATCATTTTTTGAGCATTCTAAGTTGTATTTTTGTTTTTCCACTTCCTTAAGGCTTACTTTTGGATAGCTTTTCACTATTTTTTTTTTATAATTTTATTTATTTATTTTTTCCCCCAAAGCCCCAGCAGATAGTTGCATGTCATAGCTGTACATCCTTCTACTTGCTGTATGTGGGACACGGCCTCAGCATGGCCGGAGAAGCAGTGTGTTGGTATGTGCTCGGGATCCGAACTCGGGCCGCCAGCAGCGGAGCTCGAGCACTTAACCGCTAAGCCACGGGGCCGGCCCTCAACATGTACATTTTTAATGGTTCAAAGGAAAAAAAAAAAAAACTGGTGAAAAACTGATAGCATAATACAGAAAATAAAATGTTAAAAAAACACTTTCCTATGGCCAAATACCAAAGTTTGTATTTTGAAGATAATTATCTATAAAATAAATGATTTGGAAATATTTTCATTCTTTCTGTATTTAGGAAATGCTATAGAGCTGCCTAAAGTTTTTAAACAAGCACCCAAAAGAATGGTTCCTAAAGAGTTTAGTGTTAAATTGGGTGGTCAATATAGAATAAGGAATGTCCTAATAAAAGGAATCCTTACTGTAGAGATTTGGGGAGAAGAAACTTTTAGAAGTTGCACTGCAGTATAAGATGAATCTGAGGAAGAAAGAGCTGTAGGTTGAGGAGTTAGAGTAAGAACAGAAATAAAGACAAGGTAAGGACAAACTGTTAGAACTTATGAAAAGTCTGTATAATTAATAATTCAGAAAAATTAAAAGGGCATTTATAACTAGACATTTAAGTTGGGAAGAATGTAATTAGTAAGAAGAGAATTTAATCAAGATGCTGGAGTTAAGACATTTAAAAAATAGCACCTCAAGCGCAAAGCCATATTACATGTCTGGGGTATGAAGAGCAGTGTCAACTCCATAAATTACCTTCTTCTCTCTGAATCAATATAAAACTGCCTTCAACACTTTGATTTCCTTATAGGTCTCCCACGCAAGCTCTGAACAGATGCTCCCTTAGAAAGGGAAATCAAAAAGGATGGCTCCACAAGGGAGTAGAAATACAAGAATTGATACAATTAACTCTATCAACAATCCCTAACAAGAAGATATTGTCTATAAGGCACATTATTAAATGACGTTTTTTTGATTTTTTAAATTTTAATATGCTTTATTTTATTTATTTTTTTTTATAATTTTATTTATTTATTTATTTTTCCCCCAAAGCCCCAGTAGATAGTTGTATGTCATAGTTGCACATCCTTCTAGTTGCTGTATGTGGGACGTGGCCTCAGCAGCGGTGCGTTGGTGCACGCCTGGGATCCGAACCCGGGCTGCCAGCAGCGGAGCGCGCGCACTTAACCACTAAGCCATGGGGCCTGCCCAGCGGTATTATATAATATGCTTTATTTAACACAACATATAGAAAAGATGATCATTTCAACATAAAATCAATAAAAAAGTTATCAATTTTACACATTCTTTTTTTTTGTACTAAGTCTTCAAAATCCAGGCTGTATTATGCATTTAAAGTACATTTCAGTTTGGTTGCTAATTTTTTTTATTGTGGTAAAAAACACATAATCTTAACATCTGAACCATTTTTAAGTGTAAAGTTCAGTAGTGTTAAGTATATTTACGTTGTTTTCCAACAGATCTCTGAAAGTTTTCATCTTGAAAATGTGAAACTCTATACCCATTAAATACTAATTCCCTCTCCTTCCTCACCCTAGCCCTTGGCAACCACCGTTCTACGATTTCAACTACATTAGATACTTCATATGGATGGAACCATACGGTATTTGTCCTCTGTGACTGACTTATTTTGCTTAGCATAATGTCCTTCAGGTTCATCCATGTTGCAGCATGTGACAAGATTTCCTTCCTTTTTAACGCTTCATAATATTCCATTGTAGTATATACCCCATTTTCTTTATCTATTCACTTGTCAATGGACATTTGGGTTGCCTCTACCTCTTGGTTATTGTGAATAATGCTGCAATGAACATGGGTGTGCAAACAGCTCTTTGAGATCCTGCTTTGAGAGATTTGTTTTTAATGATGACCTTTTGTAAAATGAACCAAAAGAATTAAGAAAATTCAATCAATAAAAGTTTACTAGAAAAACTGAATCATTTTAGTAGTTTAAAGACAAATATCTTTGGAGAATATGAGTGAATTTCAGCATGGAGATTTAAAGCTTAGACTTGTTTGTATGTTATATTTAAAAAGAAGAAGAAGAGGAGGTATGAAAAAGAGGCCAAACTCATCTTATTAATACAGCAAAACTGACATTTAACTTCAAAATAATTTATAACAAATGATATGCCCATAAACATCTAGACCATCACTTGTATCATAAATAAAACCAAATCAAAAGCCTGCCTGGGTAGAAACATTTTATCTGAAGTGAGCTTGCATTAAGCAAGATCAACCACAATCTCTGAACAAGTATCTGCTCATGCCGCTTTTTGAAAAACTGTAATGGTTTTATATTTACCCCTGTGTTAAACATATCATGTGATTAATACTGTGTAAGTTTAATGTAGTAATTATATAGCAATAAACTTAGCTTGTCTGATTTGCTACAGTAGCTCGTAAAGTGAATATCCTCAGAAAAAATGATTAAATAAACCTCATTAAAAAGCAACAATATAGAAACAATAGCATACAGACAAAGTGTTTAAAGCTACACGCTCTACTAAATCTTATTCACACATATACCAGAATTCAGCACAACTGATCTAAATATTAATAGTTTTAGCACAGATATTCTCAGTATCAAAGGTCAATTATTTTTCAGGAAAGCTTTCTACATGCATAGCGACCTTAATCTGGCTGTTAATAGAACTTAGTTCCATTGAAGCAAACATCAGAGAAATAAAATAATTTTTTCAAGACTTCTAGAACCTATGGTAAAAATGTTAAATGAAGAAACAAGGAAAGTGGCACAGATCAGCTAACAAAAATAATTTTAGACATAATCCTTATAAGAATCTGCTGTGTGACACTGAGCAAGTTATATTATCCCTGTACTGCATCTACCTCCAAAAGTGAACTAGGCTATCCATACAAGCTAATACCAATGAATGAGAACCATTTTGGAAACTAATTTGGAAAAAAATTAAGTTAGATCTCTGCCTCACACCATACACAAAAATGAGTACCAGTTCAATGAAAGGGTTAAATATAAAAAAGAAAGCAGAAAAACCAAGAATATTTTACCATGTTAGGGTAGGGAAGACTTCTCTAAGCAAGCACAAAACATAGAAGCCATAAAGGCTGATCGATTTTACTACGTAAAAATTTAAAAGGTTTACTGAAACTATAAAACTCATAGAAGAAAATATAGGCAACACACTATTTGACATTGGTCATAAAGGAATCTTTTCGGATGACATGCCTACCCAGACTAGGGAAACTAAAGAAAAAATAAACAAGTGGGACTTTATCAGATTAAAGAGCTTCTATAAGACAAACAAAACCAGAATCAAGATTAACAGACAACCCACCAGCTGGGAGAGAATATTTGCAAAACATACATCTGACAAGGGGTTGATCTCCATAACGTATAAAGAACTCACACAACTGAACAACAAAAAAACAAACAACCCGATCAAAAAATGGGCAGAGGAAATGAACAGACACTTCTCCAAAGAAGATATACAGATGGCCAATAGGCACACAAAAAGATGTTCAACATCACTAATCATCGGGGAAATGCAAATCAAAACAACACTAAGATATCACCTCACGCCCGTTAGAATGGCTATAATCACCAAGACAAAAAACAAGTGTTGGAGAGGATGTGGAGAAACAGGAACCCTCATACACAGCTGGTGGGAATGCAAACTGGTGCAGCCTCTATGGAAAACGGTATGGAGATTCCTCAAAGAATTAAAAATAGAGATGCCCTATGACCCAGCCATCCCACTACTGGGAATCTATTCAACGAACCTGAAATCAACAATCCAAAGAGGTTTATGCACCCCTATGTTCACTGCAGCATTATTCGCCATAGCCAAGAAGTGGAAGCAACCTAAGTGTCCCTCGACTGACGACTGGATTAAGAAAATGTGGTATATATATACAATGGAATACTACTCAGCCATAAAAAAAGACAAAATCGTCCCATTTGCAACAACATGGATGGGCCTGGAGGGTATTATGTTAAGTGAAGTAAGCCAGAAGGAGAAAGACAAAAACTGTATGATCTCACTCACATGTGGAATATAAACCAACACATGGATAGAGAAAACTGTATTGTGGTTACCAGGGGCAACGGGGGTGGGGGGTGGGCACAAGGGGTGAAGGGAGTCATATATATGGTGATGGACAAACAAAAATGTACAACCCCAAATTTCACAATGTTAAAGACTAATAAAACATCAATAAAAAAAAAATCAAAAAAAAAATTTGAAAGGTTTATTAGTATGAAAGATACCCCGATGTTAAAAAACAAGGACTGGGAGAAAATACTTAAAACATCTCAAGAGACAAAGGTTTATTTCAACACTTTATAAAGGGTTCTTACAAAGCTATCAAAATAAACAATCCAATGAAAAATGGGAATAATATGTAAATAGGTGGTACACGAAATAAAAATCAACAGCCAATAAAGTAACAAAAGATATTCCATCTCAGTAAGCAGAACAGTGTAAATTAAAACAATAAAATATTAAAGTGGCAAAAAATTAAAGATAAAAAATGTTATTGTCATCAAAGGTGTGGAGAAATGGGTACTCTTATCCACTGTTGATGGAAAAGAACACTGGTATAGCTTTTTTGGAAGGTAATTTGATAGCAGCTACCTCCATGTAAAAAACACATACCCACGAACCAAACAGCTCCATCCCTAGAAATCTATTCTAGAAACATATACCTGTGGATAAAGATATAAGAATAAGGATATTCAATAAAATATTATTTGTAATAATCAAAGAAGTGAAGGCCACCAAAATATCTACTAGAGAAGAATAATTACAGTACATCCATTCAACAGAATTTTTTTTTAGTGTATGTGAGGAAGACCGGCTCTGAGCTAACATCTATTGGCAATCCTCCTCCTTTTTTTCCCTTTTTCTCCCCAAAGCCCCAGTAGATAGTTGTATGTCATAGTTGCACATCCTTCTAGTTGCTGTATGTGGGACGCCACCTCAGCATGGCGGGACAAGCAGTGTGTCGGTGTGCGCCCGGGATCCAAACCCGGGCCGCCAGTAGCAGAGCGCGCACACATAACCGCTAAGCCACGGGGCCGGCCCCTCAACGGAATGTTTTGCAGATGTTTAAAAGAATCAATTAGACTGCAAACGATGTCAAGTTAAAAAAGCAAATATCAGAAGAATTATGTTAGGAAAAAATCTATTTAGTTGTTTTAAAATAAACAGAAATGTTTAGGAAGATTAGGTGGGGAAGGAGAGTAAAGAAGAGTCTCACTTTTTTATTTCTAAATCCACATTTACTGCTTAAATGTTTTATGACAATCATGTATTACTTTTATCATTAAAAAAAATAAAAGAATAAATGGGAATTTCATAAATCATTCAGCAATGTATCACTTCTAGAATCTAAAATGTAGTATTCAGTTCCCAGATCCTACTATCCAAGATTCAATCATCCTTTGCCAACTGTAGTTCTGAGACACACAAAAAAATTTTTTTTTAATCTTTTTATTCTGTTGCCTCAAACCAAAGAACACAGCACCTTTGCTCCCCTCTCCCACAGAAGAAGTAAGCAGGTCTCCAGGAGGAACGCCTAGTAAGAAGATTCATTTCTGCTTTATCATTTCAGTATATGATAGCAGACCAAGCCCGGGAAAAAAAACAAAAACAAAAACAAAGCAGGAGTCATCTGTGAAAAGGCAGTATAAGACTTGTGAAAACAAACCAAGGAAGAATGGTAAGGATACAACACAGGAAGTTTCAAGTCCACTGGGGCTGTCTGAAGCTCTCGAAAAGAGATACAGTTCATATAACATAAAACTTGTGGGAGAGTCTGCCCCAGCAGTGTTTCCTTAATACTTAAAGAAGCTGATTCAGGATAGGGGTTACTAGAGCAGGGTTTTTAAAGATAAAGACTGGTTTGTTTGGGAAACGGATACCCTCCAGAGAACAGAACTTTCATCTGTGTTTTAAAAATAGGCTTAATGCCATTTTCATTGTTTCCCCCAACTCTCTCTTATCCATGAGACTTTGATCTTGACAACTGTAGTTTTGCTAACCACAGTACTTTTCAGGAACATAGCTCCCAAGATTGGCAAAGGATTCAGGTTCAAGAGATATTATAAAACACTTTGAAGTCAGAAAGATCCTGGTTCAAATCTTAACTTCCATTTAAGTGGATTACCACGGGCAAGTTACCTACCCCTGATCTCTGAATAAAATGGAGAAACTGTAATGAGTGGAAACAACACATACAGCATCTAAGCAAAGTACTCTTGCACAGAAAACCCTATTCAGATGGGAGGGATGACATGATTTTTATATTATAAGACCTTTGACCAGAGTGAGGGGGTGGGGGAGGAGGCATGGGGGCAGGGAGAAGCACCCGAAGTGTTCCCGTAATTTCATTGGGACTAGATGTTGGGCATTCTAATTTGCTAAAGATGAATTGATTCCATCAGCCCATGCAGAATATAAATGCATTTGACAGAATAGAGAAAAGTTAGGATTTATATTGTAAGCTATTTTTAAAACTGCCTGGTTAGCAAATTAAACCAGCTGTGAAAATATCCTGGTTTCCATTCATAACAAATACAAGACAAACATTCTCCTTTAATGAACCTGGCCTCGTGGCAGCATAGCATATTCTGCATAATTCATTCCTAAGGGTTTCGGAGACATAATTTTCAAAAGACAGACCCAAACTAAACTATTTTCTAGGGAAAAAAAAAAGACGAGAGAAAGGAGTTTCCCTGTACAGATTTTTGGTAAATTCCATGAATCACTGTCCTATTCAACTTAGGAGACTACTGTCTGAATAAAAAAATAGTAGTTCTGTCAGTACTTTAAGCCAGTCCTAACTGTTTTTCCTTTAAAAGGGCATATGAAACACCAGTCTGCTCTGCAACACAATTTTTCAAGTTCTGTGACAGAGGGAGGAAAAAACCTACTCACTGCCACCAAAAAGCTACCCAGAGGACTCCCAATTTCAGATTTAAGACTTAACACTCTTTAAGAAGTCAGTGGAGAGATCCTGAATTATTTAGAATGTTGGCTAAGTTCTATTATTTATAATTCCTGTTCCTTTAGGGAAACAATTTGTTATTTAAACAAAGATCAGAAGTATAAATAACTAAATGGAATAGAATTTCAGGAAGTACTATTCAAATAAATTCACACGTGGAATGCAGGGAAACAGTCTCTTAATTTAGTCCACTTCATAAAGACACTGCTAAGAAAAGGACATACTATTTTATACCTTCTTTGGAAATCAACCAGATTGAATTAGTTCAATTTAGAACATCCTGAGCCTTAAAGCCTTTGCTAAAGCATAACATAAATTTTGATTAGTCAAGTGTGAAAAACTACAAAGCCAACTTTCTTGTCCCTCCAGTTAGTCTGTCTATAAATAGAAACAATGCATTGCAGCCACCAGAGCAACTGGTGAGTTCCACAATGTGCCCAACATATACATCCCCTGCAAACACGCTCTCAGTATGTTTAACCAAAGTGCTTCTGCAGATGTGTAATAAGACCCCTTTTTAAATAAACTGTGACTCACTGTTTGCTTTCTTCACCAGGAGGTGGAGTCTTGCCATGCCCTTCCATTACAAAATCCTCCTGTTCCACCTGCAAAGGCAAGCACCACAGGTCAGCAGCAGTCAGTAACTAAGATGCAGCTCACTGCAAAGTGCCAGGGTCTGCCCTTGAGACCCACATGGCCATTTCACTACAGTGCCTAGTACAGAAGCCTGGGCCAATGGTTTTCACTCTCCAGGTTTAAGGCATCTCTCCTTGGGTGACTAGATTCACAGAAGAAAAAAGAAAGTATGTTGATTTGCAACTCACATAACTGTGACAAAGGATTAGCATCCAGAATATAATAAAGAATTGCTATGAATCAATAAGAAAAAGACAACGTTCCAGAAAAATTTACAAAATAACTGAGTAGAAATTTCACTGAAGAGGATGCATAAATGGCCCTAAACATATGAAAAGATGTTCAATCTCACGTTAATCAGGAAAATGCAAATTAAAACCACAAAGAAATACCATTTCACAACCACCAGGTTGGCTAAAATTAAACAGTTGGGCAATACCAAGTGTTGACAAGGATGCAGAGCAACAGCAACTTTCATCCATTCCTGGTGGGAGGGAAAATTGGTACAACTACTTTTAAAAAGTTTGCTGTTATCTAGTACACTTGAATGTGTATTTACTGTACAGACTAGTGGTTGCACTTCTAGATATATACCCTAGAGAAACTTTTACACACACACAAAAATATTTTAATAGCATTATTTTAAAAGAAAAAAAATATAGAAACAAACATCCATCAATAGCAAAATAGATAAATAGGCTATGGTGTTTTCAGACAACAGAATATTATACTGCATGAAAATGAACGAACTATAGCAACATCCTCGACCTGGATGAGTTACAAAAGCACAAAACTGGGTGAAAGAAGCAAGTCACAAAAGAATACATATACAGTATAATTCCATATTAAAGTTCAAATATATACATTTTAAAAACATATGTGTGTGTATACAGACATATATGTATATAGATATGGTTTATAAAACTATAAAGAAAAGGAAATGACTAAATTTAGGCTAATGAATGTCTTAGGGAGGGAGGGAGGGAGGGGATTCGATCAGGAAGCGCACATGGGGGGTTCTGAGGTCTGGTTATCTTCTATTTCTGGGCCTATGTAGTAGGTATATGAGTGTTTTATAATTATTCTTTTAACTGTATAATTATGTCTTTTAACTGTTTTCTCTTGCATATGTATGGCTTATTTCTCAGAACAAATTTTCAAAGGGAAAAAAAAGCATTTTACTATTCCAGATGGTTTATTGATCAATAAAGGAAGATAAGTGACAGAGGTGGAGAGCGACCTCCACAAACAGGGACTGTCCATTAGTCCTACGAAAACTCCTCCAAAAGACATAATTTTCAAAAACCAAATTGATGTACTCAAGGAGATAGACAAGACTATTCCCAACTCAGAAAAATATAGTCCATTTCTTATAGGACCTAATAATCCAGAAGACAGACAACAGTAACACACACACACACCATAATGAAACCCAAATAAAAGGGAAGGCTTTCCAGCTCTGCCATCCTCCCCACAGCCTTCATTTTTCAGAAATACTAGAGAAGATGGGAGAGTATTAAGAGGCTAAGTTTCAAAAAGTACAGAAAAATTGAGAGGTTTACTTTATTTCCATTAAAAAGAGAAATTGGAGGAAGTGTAAGCAAGAATAATAAAAGACACACTGCATAGTGAAATTCAAACCAGGTTTTGACTTTTATTCTTCTCTTACAGACTTCCTGAGTCTGCAGCCTACAGAGCTTTGCCAAGGAGAGGGAGGATTCTCCCATCCTAAATTTACACCATGATCTAAAACCTCGAGAAGAGAAAACAGGGTTACAGTATTGCAGAGGGAAACATGAGGCTACCTTGATCTGGGTTGTGGTTGCAAAAGCGTACACCATGTGAAAAAACAATCCCTGAGCTGTGCATTTTATGCATTTAAATGTACAAATGTTATGACAATTAGGGGAAAAGGCAACAAATTGTTTAAATTTATTAAGTTCCTTGGAATCTCAAGCCTAAATCATTTTCTCAAAGAATGACTATTCTCCCACTTATATCAGTTATGAAATTTTCTTGCTTCTTCATCTTTAAAAGTCTTCTCCAATTAAACAGCTCTAAATTGCAGACCTCAGCCTCTGCTTGCTATTAAAAAAAAAAAAAACTTATCTATAATCAATTTCTAATTAGCAGAATGAAAGCTATGCCACCGGTATTTCAAATACCAGCAGGGTCACCACTGGCGACAGGTTTCAGCAGAGCTTCTAGACTAAGACAGACTAGGAGGAACCTGGCCACCCACTTCCAAAAAAATTGGCCATGAAAACCCTATGAATAGCAGGAGGGCATTGTCTGATATAGTGCTGGAAGGTGAGAGAATGGTGCAAAAAGACCGGGCAGGGTTCCACTCCACTGTACACAGGGTCACTAGGAGTCAGAATCAACTCGACTGGCACTAACAAAAAATTAGCACAATAATGATGAGAAGTAATAATCAAAAGCCCACAGCTTCAACAACCTCCCCTACACTGGCTTCCAAATCTTTCACTCCCCCATGTTTTGCATACTAGTCTTCTCCACTTGGATGGCCCAATAGGTCCAGAATGAAACATCATCTTTATCTTCAAATTTCCTCTCTTTTTTACATCCCCTATCTCTGTGAATGGTACCATCATTCACTAAGATCCTCAAACAGGAAACCTATAATTGTATGAGATTCTCCACCTTCCTTCTTTAACCTCACATTCTATTAATCACCAAGTACCGTGGCTTCTACCTCTTAAATAGCTCTCATGTCCATCACCCCTTCATCTCCTTTAACTGCCATAGTTAAAGCCAGCTTCTCTAAATCTCACTACTACAAAAGCCTTCTCACTGGTCTTGGTGCTGCTGGGTCCCATCTCTCTTCAATCCATCCTCCAAACCACTTCCATCAAGTGGACTTTTTGTAAAATGCAAATCTGATCGCATCTCTCTCCTTGAAATTCTTCAGTAGCACTCTATCACCTATCCTGAGGGATAAAAGTTCAGTTCATTTGCCTAAGTGGTCTTTTTTATCTACCCCTGTCTCACTCATCCACTCTGAACCCCCAGTGGAGCACACACCAACTCTTCAGCCCTCTGTGCCTTTACATATAATGTTCCCTCTCGCCTGGAAGCCCTGGTCTTCCATTGCACGTACACTTCAAATTCCTAGTCATTCCTTGAAGTGCCAATTAAAACGCTTTTCCTTACTTCTTTTTTCTACAAATTTCTTGAACACTTTTGGACTTAATTTGATGGTCTCCACCACTCCTTTCCCTTGACCTAATTTTCAGGAGTTTCAATAATTTTATTCATAAAACTTATACCATATCCTCACCTTTCTCCTACTACCATTCATTCATTCAACAAACATTTACTGAGCACATATTACATGCTAGATGCTGTGCTGAGATAATGGTGAAGAAAGTCTTTGCCCTCAAAAAACTTACAGATTAGTGGGAAAGACAGACAAAAACTAGTCAATTACAATACAGTGTGAGAATGCAATTAAATAACAGGAAGGGCACTTAACTCAGTCTAAAGGAATCAGATACTCTAGACCTATCTCAGACAGCCGACCCATTTCCTTCCTACCTCAGCTGGGAAACGGGCAGGACCCGGGGCTGGGCCTCACCATCAGTCTGTACTGCTCCACACTGAGGTCCATGAATTCTAACTCCGACTCAGAGCACAAGTGCCTCTTCCACTCCCTCCCTCCATGGGAACCTGTAAGGAGTCCTCATTGTAACTCCTAGTTCTCCAGGTCTCCTCTTTACGCAGGGTCCATTCAGAGCCTCACCTGATAGGCGTTTCTGTGAATTTTCTCCTTAACGTCCTAGATTTGCTCACCACCAACTTGTTCTCAGGACATTCCTGTCTTGCCAATCCCCTACCTTCTTCTCTTCTGCTCCTGGAGAGCAGAGCATGGCTGGAGAAAGTTACAAAACTGGTTCCTTTACAAACACATGCCAGTTAACTTCCACTCAGCCCTGACATTTCAGCACCTCTGACTGGAAGGCCCTCTTCATCCTGTCTCTCTGGTGAACTTCTCCTCAACCTTCAAAGACTGGTTCAAAAGTTACTTTTTCTAGGAAGCAGTTTCTGATATCTGCTACACTTCCTCCTCCTCCTGTTCCAAGGTGCTCCTTCCCATTTACCCTGTAAGGCTCAGCCAACAGCTGTGATCCCTAGTTCCCCTCTGCTGGTGAGCCTGGGAGGGAAACAATGTAATTTTTGTCTGTGTATCCCAGAATCTAACACAGCCCTTCTTACTGGTCATTCATTCACTCAACACACCTTCTGAATGCCTTCTATGTGCTAAGCACTGGATCGTATGACTAAACGAATGTCTGACCTAGTACACTACATTCCTCACTCATTTATCCTGTACCTTTGCTCTTCTCCTCAAAGACTCCAAGCCCATCCCTTAGGCATTCTTCCTAGTCCGTCCTTTCTGAAGATGACAAGAGACCCTGTCTCACACAAAGCCCCGTGTTTTTTCTTCTCACGACTATATTATAAACCTGCATCTCCACTCATTTTTTTGCCCTCTCTACTGCTTTGCAAGGCTAACCTCACCACTTGTACTCTAAACTCATGACCTACAATACACTATACCACCTCCTCCAGGACCTTACTATCTCAGGAACCCTTCTTTCTCCCTTTCCAGTAAATCCATTCCTTCAACTGACAAAAATTTTATACTCTCTTCTATTCTGAAAAATTATTTTTGGCCTTGTGATACTCTCCAAATATCCTCCTGTTTTTACCCTTCCCCATCCAAATTCTTAAAAGAATAAACTATACCCCATTACTTCCATGTTCTCATCACTGATCTGATTTTAAAAAATCAAATCTTTATTGAAGTTAGAAGCCAAATTTTAGATTTTAGAAGTCAAATAATACCACCAGGCTTACAAACAAAAACAGCAATCTTTTCTGCTGCACCTCCCCCCCCCCACACAACACATCTGTACCTCCCTTCTCCCATTCTCTCAATGTAAGTCACCATTTTCGTTCAAATCAGTATTCAGTGCTGAGTGCTATTACTAAGTAAATAATATATACAGTTGAATCATATGCAATAGTATAATTAAATATCCTTTCTTGTACAATTTTTTGTTTTCCCTGGAACTAACAATTACTACTTCATCTTCTTACACTTTCTTTCAATTTTTTTGGCTTAGTATTTATTATGTATTTTTCACTAATTCATCCTCAAACTCTCCAACAGAGCTGTTAGTCTCCTCTTAATAAGTTCAAACACTTCAGGTAATCCATCAATTTCATTCCAGTCTTGGAGACATTCCTCGGGGGTTTTCTCCTGTTCCAGTCTAGACTGTTTGCTCTCTAGGCCGCTAAACAGCTTACACCTCGCCAGGGATGTCTCTTCCCCTTCATCTCTGGAATTCCCTGCTCTCTCTCCTACAGTGGAGCATCTGTTTCCCAGATCTTTTCTCTTCCTCTTTTATGGTTTACTCCCTGGTTTAGAAGGAGCATATATTCCAGTGATTTCCTAATAAAAGGTACACAGGAAGTGAATTTTTTGAGATCTTGAATAACTGAAAAGTCTTTATTTTATCCATACATATAATTGACATATAGAAATTATTTTTTTACCCACATACATAATCGAATATAGAAGTTCAAGTTAGTAAATCTTTTTCCCTCCAAAACTTTGAAGGCCATGCTCCATTGTCTTCCACCTCCCAGAGTTGCTATACAGACATTCGATAGTATTCTAAACCCTAATGTTTTGGATATGACCTTTCTTCTCTAGAAACTTTTAGGATCCTTTATTTCTCCTCAGTTTTCTAAAAATGCAAACCACTAAGTATGGTTCTTTTTTATTTATCGAGATGGTATTGGGTAGGTACTTGCAACCTAGAAACTCAGGTTGTTCAGGTGTAGGACATTTTCTCTACTTATTTATTTGATAATTTTATCCCCTCCAATTTCTTTTTTGTGTGTGTGAGGAAGATCAGCCCTGTGCTAACATCTGCCAATCCTCCTCTTTTTTTGCTGAGGAAGACCGGCTCTGGGCTAACATCCGTGCCCATCTTCCTCCACTTTATATGGGACGCCACCACAGCATGGCTTGCCAAGCAGTGCGTCGGTGTGCGCCCGGGATCCGAACCGGCGAACCCCGGGCCGCCGCAGCGGAGCGTTCGCACTTAACCGCTTGCGCCACCGGGCTGGCCCCTCCCCTCCAATTTCTTTTCTCTCCTTCAAGAATTCCTGTTAGTGCTGAATCTACGGGACTGATCCATTAATTTTCTTCTTTATCTCTCCATTTTTATCATTTTTATTTTTCTTTCTGGAGATTCTCTTAAGTTTATGTTCCAATAAATTCCTGCTATTGTGGTTATTCACAATAGCCAAGACTTGGAAGCAACCTAAGTGCCCATCAAGGGATGAATGGATAAAGAAGATGTGGTATATATACACAATGGAATACTACTCAGCCATAAGAAATGATGAAATCCAGCCATTTGTGACAACATGGATGGACATTGAGGGTATTATGCAAAGTGAAATAAGTCAGAGGGAGAAGGTCAAATACCGTATTATTTTCTTCATTAAGTAGTAGATAATAACAACAATAAACAAACACATAGAGACAGAGATTGGATTGGTGGTTACCAGAGGGGAAGGGGGGAGGGAGGAGGGTGAAAGGGATAATTCGGCACATGTGTGTGGTGATGGGTTGTAATTAGTATTTGGGTGGTGAACATGATGTAATCTATGCAGAAATAGAAGTATAATGATGTACACCTGAAATTTATACAATGTTATAAACCAATGTTACTGCAATACACAAAAAATTTAAAAAAAAATTCCTGCTATTGTAATTTAATTTTAAGAGCTCTTCCTTGTTCTCTGAACAGTTCCTTTTTACAGTTCTGTTCTTGTCCCATGATTATATCTTCTTTTATCTATGAAGATATTACAGAATATGTTTGTTTCTTTTACTTTTCTTCTGCTCCCTGTATTACCTCTATTTCCTCCAAGTTCCTCTTTTACCTTTGGTTTGGTCACTATCTTTCACTCACAGGTTTTTATTAAATGTCTGGTCATCTTTCGCTATCCACTGATATTTAAGAATTAAGCCCTGAAGAGCTTGGAAGTGTTTCTTGTATGAGGAGAAGGAAGGGGAGGTGCACGTCCTGTGGTTGGCTTCCTGGGTTGCAGGAGGGGACCAAGCCACTTCACTGGGAGAACTCTCACGTGCCTGCATCTGTATATTCTTTTCTTTCTCCCTTGGGCTGTTCAATTGCTCAGAGAGGTACCCTTCAATCCTCAGCCTGACGGGTATCAGCCTGGCTTCCAGTGTTCTGGAACTGAATTTGGAGAGCTGGCACTGTCTCGCATCAGCATATAGACGTCTCCGTTTTTAGTTAGGTACTTTACCTCCACCCTCAGCTTTGCCAGGGTGGGAGAGGGACAACATCTATCTCTGGATGTGAGGAGCTGGATTCCTGCGGCCTTGCTCCTTATAAATTCCTCAACTCATCCTGCTTGTTTTCAGCATCACTCCAAAAGCTTTCTAGCTTCCAAAATTTTGTTGGCATTTCTTGTCTGCATAATCTCCTCTTTCATTTGCTTTTTTTCTGGTGGATTTATGCTTGCTGACATCATTTTGCAAAAATAATTGTTGTGGAGTCTTAGAAGGGAGCAGAGATTAATAACTGAGTTTAATTTACCATGTTCAGGTCTACTTTTAAAACCCTTTCGCCTCTACCTTTTCCACTCTATCAAAACTGCTCTATTTAATGCTACCAATATATTTTGTTGGTTTTCTTCTTTAAAACAATTATTTTAAATGTCAACAGTTTTATGAGATATAACTGACATATATTAAACTGCATATATTTAGAGTATACAACTGGAAATCATTTGATATATGTATATATGCACCAAACCATCACCACAATCAAAAAAACATGCTTTCTGTAATTATAGATTAGTTTGCATTTTCTAGAGTCTATATACGTGGAATCACACAGCGTGTACTCTTTTTGTTGTCTGGCTCCTTTTACTCAGTGTAATTATTTTGAAGTTCATCCACATGGTTTCATGTATCAAGAGTTCATTTCCCTTTTACAGCTGAGTAGTATTCCATTGTACAGAATATGCCACAAATTTGTTTTCCATCTACCTGGTGATGGACATCCTGGTTGTTTCCAGATTTTGGCTACTGCAAATAAAGCTGCTGTGAATATTCATTTAGAAGTTTGTGTATGGATGTATGCTTTCTTTTTTATTGGGTAAATACTTAGTAGTGTATATTAGCTCGTGAGGGCTGCCATAACAAAGTACCACAAACAGGGTGGCTTAAATAACAGAAATTTATTGTCTCACCAAGATTTGGAAGCTAGAAGTCAGAAAGTAAGATGTTGGCAGCATTTGTTCCTTCTGAGAGCTGTGAGGGAAGGATCTGTTGCAGTCCTCTCTCCTTGGCTTGTAGATGGCTGTCTTCATGTTCACATAGTACTCTCCCTGTATTTCTGGCTCTATGTCTAAATTTCCCCTTTTTATAAAAGACACCAATCATGCTAGATTATGGCCCACACTAATGACCTATTTTTATCTTGATTATCTCTTAAATAATTTTATTTATTTATTTTTTTCCCCCAAAGCCCCAGTAGATAGTTGTCTGTCATAGCTGCACATCCTTCTAGTTGCTGTCTGTGGGACGCGGCCTCAGCGTGGCAGGAGCAGCAGTGCGTCGGTGCGCGCCTGGGATCTGAACCCGGGCCGCCAGCAGCGGAGTGCGCACACTTAACCGCTAAGCCACGGGGCCGGCCCAATCTTGATTATCTCTGTAAAGACCCTATCTCCAAATAAGGTCATATTCTGAGATACTGGGGGTTACGACTTCAATATATGAATGGGGGGGAGGGTGCAGGGGGAGACACACACACAATTCAACCTCTAAAAGAGTGGTATAGTTGGATCACATGGTAGCTGTACGTTTAACTTTTTAAGAAACGGTCTATTTTCCAAAGTGGCTGTAATATTTTACCTTCCCACCAGCAGTGTATAAGAGTTCCAGCTCTTCCATATTTCACCAACATTTGGTATGGTAAGTCTTTTTAAATTTAGCCATTCTAACTGTGGTTTTAATTGCATTGATGTTGAACATCTTTTCATGAGCTTCTTTGCCATCCATTCTCTGGTAAGGTGCTGTTCAAATCTTCTGACCATTTTTTTAGCAGCTTTCTTGAGATATAATTTACATACCATAAGGTTCATCTGTTTAAAGTGTACAATTCAATGGCTTTTAATATATTTACAGAGTTGTGCAACTATCACTATAATCCAATTTTAGAACATTTTCATCATCTCCAAGAGGAAATTTTGTACCTATTGGCAGTCACTCTCCATTCTGCCCTCCTTTCATCCTCCTTCCTGGGACCAGATAACCCCTACTTCCTGTCTCTACAGATTTGCCTATTCTGAACATTACATATATAAATATTCAGAGTTCAGAGTGAATAGAGTGATACAATATGTGGTGTTTTGTGTCTGTCTTCTTCCACTTAGCATAATGTTTTCAAGTTTCATCCATGTTGTAGCGTGTATCAGTACTTCATCCCGTTATATGTTCAAATACTATTCCGTTGTATGGATATACCACATTTTGTTTATCAACATCATCAGTTGATGGACATTTGAGCTGTTTCCACTTTTGGGCTAGTGTGCATAATACTGCTATGAACATTCATGTACAAGTTTTTTGTGTGCACACATACTTTCATTTCTTTTGGGTGAATAACTAGGAGTGGAATTGCTAGGTCACATGGTAACTCTGTGTTTAACTTTTTGAAGAACTGCCAAACGGTTTTCCAAAGTGGCTGCACCATTTCACATTTCAACCAGCAATTGTGACGGTTCCAATTTATTGCCTGCCCTTTGATAACAGCCATCACACTGGTGTGAAATGGTATGTCACTGTAGTTTTGGTTTGTATTTCCCTAATGAGTAATGATGTTGAACACCTTTTCATGTGCTTACTGGCCATTTGTATATCTTCTGTGGAGAAATGTCTATTCCAATTCTCTGCTCATTTTTTACTTGGGTTATGTGCTCATTTTTAAAATTGGGTTATTTGTTTTTTTCTTCCTAAGCTTCACAGAGTCTTTTTTTTAACACATTCTAGATACAAGTCTTTAATCAGATATATGCTTTGCATATATTTTCTTCCAGTCTGTAGCTAGTCTTTTCATTCTTCTAAGTGTCTTTCAAAGAGCAGAAGTTCTTAATTTTGATGTAGTACACTTTGTCAATTTTTAAAACTTAATGGATTGTGCTTTTGCTGTGGTATCTAAGAAATCTTTGCCTAACCCTAGGTCACAAAGATTTTCTCCTACTCTTTTTTCTAGAAGTATTATAGTTTTAGGTTTTACATTTAGATCTAAGGACCATTTTGAGTTAGTTTTTTTTTTTTTTAAGATTTTATTTATTTATTTTTCCCCCCAAAGCCCCAGTAGATAGTTGTGTGTCATAGCTGCACATCCTTCTAGTTGCTGTATGTGGGACGCGGCCTCAGCATGGCGGGAGAAGCAGCGCGTCGGTGCGAGCCCGGGATCCGAACCCGGGTCGCCAGCAGTGGAGCGCGCTCACTTAACCACCAAGCCACGGGGCCGGCCCTTGAGTTAGTTTTTATATATGGTATGAGGTATAGAGCTATACTTATTTTTTTGCGTATGGATATCCAATTGCTCTAGAACTGTTTGTTGAAAAAATTATCCTTTCTCCACTGAATTGCCTCCACAAAATTGCCCTTGTCAAAAATCATTTGTCCATACACGTGTGGGTTGATGTCTGGACTCTCTCTTCTGTTCCACTGGTCTATCTGTTTTCTCCAACACCACAGGATCTTGATTACTGTAGCTTTATATTAAGTTTGAAATCAGGTAGTATTAGCACTCCAACTTTGTTCTTCTCAAAACTTGTTTTGACATTATGGGTTGAATAGTGTCCCCTACAAAAAGATATGTTGGAATCCTAACCTCTAGTACCTCAGAATGTGATCTTATCTGAAGATAGGGTCTTTACAGAGGTAATCAAGTTAAAATGAGGTTATTAGGGTGGGCCCTAATCCAATATGACTGGTGTCCTTGTAGAAAGGGGAGAAATTGGACAAAGACAAACACGTACACAGGGAGGACACCACGTGAAGACTGGAGTTATGCCGCCACAAGCCAAGAAGCTTAGAGAGAGACCTGGAAAAGACCCTCCCTAGCCTTCACAGGGAACACAGCCCTGTCAACACCCTGACCTCAGACTTCCAGCCTCTAGAACCATGAGACAATACAATTCTATTGTTTAAGCCACTGAGTGTGTGTTACTTTGTTACAGCAGCCCTAGCACACTAGTACAGCTACTCTATGTCCTTGGCATTTCCATGTGAATATTAGAAGTCAGCTTTTTCATTTCTACAAAAAAAGTTTGCTAGGATTTGGATAGGGGCTGAATTGACAGCCTAGGTGTGCAGTAGGCCATACCATCTAGGTTTGTGTAAGTAGACTCTATAATGTTCACACAATGACGAAATTGCCTAACAATGCATTTCTCAGAATGTATCCTCCTCATTAAGCGATGCATGACTGTATTTGGTCTTTGTTCCAGGTTTATGGCACAAAGATCCTAAAAATCCTTGGAATTCCTGATAGGAGTCTCTTTTGTTACTCATAAAGAGCCCCTTTTGAGCACACCTGAGTTTATACTAATGAGCTGATTTACAGTGGGGCCCCTAGATAGCTTTAGGAGGGGGCTGGTCACCAAAAAGACCAAGTGACTAGAAGGTTGGAACCTTCAGCCCCACCCACCGACCCCTAGGAAGGGGAAATGGGTGCAGGCTGCAAATTAAGCTCTATAAAACTCTTGAACAAGGAGCTTTGATGAGATTCCTGGTTAGTGACTGCATCCACATGCGGGGGGTGGGGGGGACCACTCTAGTTCCGTGGAAACAGAAGCTCTTGCACTCCAGACCCTTCTGGACCTTGCCCTATGTACCTCTTCATCTGGCTGTTCTTCTATATCTTTTATTAATATCCTTTATAATAAACTGGTAAATGTGAGTAAATGTTTCTCTGAGTTCTGTGTGCCCCTACAGCAAATTAATAGAACCCGAGGAGAGGGTTGTGGGAACCTCCGATTTACAGCCAGTTGGTCAGAAGCACAGGTAACAACCTGGACTTGCTATTGGTATCTGAAGTAGGGGCAATCTTATGAGACTGAGCCCTTAACCTGTGGGATCTGACTCTACCTGCAGGTGGATGGTGTTGGAATTGAGTCAAATCTGTAGGACACCCAGTGTCCGCTTAGAATTGGAGAACTGCTTGTGGTGTTGGAAAACACACTCAACTAGTATATAGAAATACAACTGATTTTTTTTTTTATTGACCTTGTACCCTACAACTTATTAAACTCGTTGATTAGTTTTAGTAGCTTTTTTTTGTAGATTCCATCAGATTTTCTACATAGATAATTATGTGGGCTGCTAATAAAGATGGTTTAAATTCCTTTCTAATCTGGAAGCCTTTTTTTCTTTCTTTTTCTTGCCTTATTACCTTGGCTAGAACTTCCAGTATAATGCTGAATAGTAGTAGTGACAGCAGATATCTTTTCTTTTGCTCTTCATCTTAGGAGTAAAGCATTCAGTCATTCGCCATTAAAGTTTAATGTTAACTGTAGGATTTTCATAAAAGCCCTTATCAGGTTGAGTAGTTCCTTTCTATTCCTACTTTGCTGAGAGTTTTTATCAGGAATGGATGTGGCATTTGTCAAATGGTTTTTCTGCATCCGTTTAGTTCATCATATAGTTTTTCTTTTTTAGTTTGTTAATATAATGAATTACATTGACTGACTTTTGAATGTTAAACCAATGCTGCATTCCTGGGATAAGCCCCACATGGTCATGTATTACCCTTTTTATATATTGTTGGATTCAATATGCTAAAATTATGTTTAGAATTTGTGTATCTATGCTCATGAGAGACACTGATCTGTAGTTTTCCCTTCTTGCAATGTCTTTATCTGGTTTTGGTATCTGAGTAATGCCAGCCTCACAGAATGAGTTAGGAAGTATTTCCTTCTCTTCAAGTGAAACATATAAGAACCTTAAAATAACATTCTTCCATTTCCCCCCTCCAACTGTACATTATACAGATATAAATCTTATAAACCCACAATGCATTTGTTTTATTTTTGTTCAAACAATCAATTCTCTTTTAAAGAGATTTAAATAATAGAAAAACAGTCATATATTTACCCATGTAGTTTCCATTTCCTGAGCTCTTCATTCCTCTATGTAGATTCATATTTCCATCTGGCATCATTTTCCCTCTCCCTTTAACATTCCTTATAGAAAGGGTATGCTGGTGATGAATTACTTCAGCTTTTGTATGTCTGGAACAGTCCTTTTTTAGCCTTCAATTTTGAAAGAAATTTTTGCTGCTTATAGAATTCAAGGTTAACGGTTTTTTTCTTTCAGTGCTTTAAAGATGTTGCTCCACTGTCTTCTTGTTTGCATTGTTTCCAATGAGAAATTCTTATCTTTGTTCCTCTGTTAATAGTATATCTTTTTTCCTCTGGTTTTAAGATTTTCCCTTTCACTGGTTTTGAGTAATTTGATTATGATGTGCTTTGGCATGGTTTTCTTAGTTTTTCTTGTGCTTCAGGCACATTGAGCTTTTTGGATCTGTGAGTTTACAGTTTTTATCAAATTTGAAAAATTTGGGGAAATTATTTCTTAGATATTTTTCTGCCTCCCTCCCTCTTCTTCAGAGACTCCAATTACATGTATATTAGGCTGCCTAAAGTCATCCACAACACACTGATGCTCTTTTCACTTTTTGCTTTTTTCACTCTTTTTTTCTCTGTTGGGAGTGTCTATTGGTATGTCTTTAAATTCACTAATCTTTTATTCTGCAATGTCTAATCTGCTGCTAATCCCATCCAGTATATTTTTCAGCTCAAACATTATAGTTCTCAACTCTAGAAATTTGATTTGGGTGTTTTGTTTTGTTTTTTAATATCTTCCAAGTTTCTGTTTGACTTTTTGAACGTCTGATATACAGTTACAATTCAGTGTTTTAATATTCTTGTCTGCTAATTCTAACATCTGTGTCAATTGTAAGTTGGTTTCAATTGATTGATTTTTCTCCTCATTATGTTTGTATTTTCCTGCTTTTTAAATGCCTGAAAATCGTTGCTTGGATAACAGACACTGTGAATTTTACTTTGCTGGGTGCTGAATATTTTTGCATTCCTATAAATATTTTTTTGAGCTTTGTTCTGGGATGCAGTTAAATTACTTTGAAATAGTTTGTTCCTTTCGGGCCTTGCTTTTAGGATTTGTTAAGCCAGACCAGAGCAGTGTTTAGTTAGGGGTATTTATTCCCCACTACCGAGCCAGAACTCTACTAGTACTACTACTGAGTGCTCTACCTAATGCTCCATGAATTATGCGGTTTCCAGCCTGCAGAAACATGAACTATTACTGGCACTGTTTGAGTGCTAGACACTGTTCCCTCTGATCCTCTTGGATGGGTCCTCCTCCTGCCCCAGCCTTGAGTAGTCTCCTCATATGCATGTGCCAAAAAGTACTCTGCTGAAAACTCAAGGCGAACACTCCACAGATCTCCAGAGTTCTCTCTCTGTGCAGCTCTCTTCTCTCTAGTACTCTGTCCTGCAAACTCTAGCTGCCTTAGTCTCCCCACACTCTCAGCAATGTTGCCTCCACTGAGAGGGTCCACCGGGCTTCGCCTGGGCTCCCCTTCCCTGCACTGCAGGCTGGAAGCTCTCTCAAGCCAGTATGCTGGGGTAGTCAGAGCACTCACCTTATTTGTTTTCCATTTCTCAGTGATCACTGTCCTTCACTACCTGATGTCAAATGTCTTGAAAACCATTGTTTCAAATATATTTTCTCTACCTTTAAATTGTTATTTCCAGTGGGAGGGCAAATCCTGTCTCTGATACTCCATCTTGCTCAGAAGCTGAAGTCCCAATGACTTTTTTAAAAAATTGTGGTAAAACACATAACATAAAATTTACCATTTTAACCATTTTTAAGTGTACAGTTCAGTAGTATTAGGTACATTCACACTGTTGTGCAACCATCACCACCATCCATCTCCAGAACTTTTTTCACCTTCCCAAACTGAAAATCTATACGCATTAAACGACAAGTCTCCATTCCTCTCTCGCTTCAGTCCCTGGCAACCACCATTCTACTTTCTGTTTCTATGAATTTGACTACTCCAGGTATCTCATAGAAGTAGAATAATACAGTATTTGTCTTTTTGTGTCTAGCTTATTTCACTTAGCATAATGTCTTCAAGGTTATCAATGTTGTAGCATGTGTCAGAGTTTCCTTCCTTTTCAAGGCTGAATAATATTCCTTTGTATGGATATATCACATTTTGTTTATTCATTCTTCTGTTGATGAACACTGGGTTGTTTTTATCTCTTGGCCATTGTGAATAATGCTGCTATGAACGTGAATGTGCAAATATCTGTTTCAGTCCTTGCTTTCAATTTTTTTTATTATTATTTTTATTGAGATCACATTATTTTATAACATTATATAACTTCCAGGTGTACACCATTATATTTTGACTCCTGTATCCTGCTTTCAATACTTAATGACTTTCTATTACTAAGTGGAATATCCTTTCTGGGTCCCTATTTCTCCTTATCCTCTAAGTGACATTTGACATAGGAGCCATCTCCACCCTTTTGAAAACCTCCTCTGCCTTATACTGGACTACACTCTCCATTTCTTTTCTTCTCTCTCACCCAGTCTTAGGGCCTCTGAATTTGCTCCTTTAACTTAGAAAGCTTTGCTCTCATATTGTTTCATGAAAGCTTCCTTCACACGATTTAGGCATCAGCTCAAGGGCCATCTCTTTGAAGAGATCTCTGACCATCTCAATTAAAACAGCTTCCACACTCAGTCACTCTCTAGCATAACACCTGTCACTACCTGAAAGCATCACTTATTTACATGTTTTGTTGTCTGTCTCCCCCTACCAAGAATACAAACTCCTTGAGGAAGTGACTTTGAATGTCTTACTTATTATAAACCTGGCACAAGAAGACGTTAGATAAATACGTGCTAACTCTCTAATTTGCTAATGTCTGCTTCTCGTTCCCCCTACTACTCTCTAAACATTTATTTCTCTAGGTTCTGTCCTTGGGACTCTCTCTTCACATCCTGCCACAGCAATTTCATCTAATCTCACAGTTTCAACTATTAAATTTGAGTGATTCCTAATTCTATATTTCCAGCCCTGACTTATCCTGTCTCCAGCCCCATATTTTCACCTGGCTGACAGACATTGCCACGCAGATAATATGCTGGCATCTCAAACTCTGTTGGATACAAAATTCATCGTATTTTTCCCCAAACCTGTTTCTTCTCTTATGTTTCCTATTTCTGACCATAGCACCCCGTCCTCCCAGTCACTTAGCTTGAAATCTTGATGTCATCCTTGATTTCTCCTTTTCCTTTTCTTCCATATCAGATTAATTGCTAAATCCTATTGATTTTATAAATGTTATACCTTCCAACCACCCCCTCCATTCCAGGTACTGTAGGTAGTTTAAAAAGGAAGCATATATATTTCCTGAAATATAAAGCTGAGAAGGAGGGCTAATATATTGGACGACAGAATCAATATTCAAAATGGTCTCAGTAGATTAAGGAGAAGGGTGGAAGCTCCTGAAAATTTTTTTTTTTAATTGAGGTATAATTCATAATCAGAAAAATACACAAACCTTAAGTGTAGAGCTCAGTGAAATTTAGGTATAGTTGCACCCATGTAACCAACATGTAGATTAAGACAGCACATTTCCATCTCCCCAGAAAACTTCCATATGCTCCTTCCCTTGAATACACTCACACCCTCCTCAGGTAACTATTCTATCACCACAGATGAGTTTTACATGTTCATGAACTTTCATATAATTAGAATCTGGCAGGATGTACACTTTTGTTTCTGTCTTTTTTCATTCAATATAATGTTTTTGAGATTCACCCATGTTGTTACATGCATCAAAAGTTCAGTTTTTAAACTTAGTAGTATTTCATTGAACAAACATACTATAATTTGTTTATTAATTCACCTATTGATGGATAGTTGGGCTATATCTGGTTTGGAGCTGTTATAATTAAAGCTACCACGGATATTCTCATATAAGTCTTTTTGTGAACAAATGCTGTTATTTCTATTGGGTTTACACCTAGAAGCGGAAAGTCTGGGTTATAGGACAGGCATATGTTTAACTTTATTAGAGATTTGAGAAACAGTTTCTAAAGTAGTTGTACCATTTTACACTCTTTCCAGCAATGTATGAGAGTTCCAGTTGCTCCATATTCTTGCCAATACTTGGTATTGTTAGTCTTTTGAACTGTGGTATCACATTATAGTTTTAATTTGCATTTCCCTCACGAATAATAATGATGAATATTCTATTCTCATGACCATTTGGACATCTTATCTTGTGAAATGCCTATTTATGTCTTTTGTTCATATTTTTATTTGAGTTGTTTGACCTTTCCTTACTGATTTTTAGGAATTGTTTATTCAGTCTAGATATCAACCTTTATTAGATAAATGTATTGCAAGTGTTTTCTCCCAGTCTGTAGCTTTTCCACATTCTTAATGGTGCCAGCATATGAGCAGAAGTTTAAAATTTTTTAATAAAATTCAACTGAACAACTATTCTCTTTTATGGTTAGTGCTTTTTCAAATCTACCTAACGTCATAAAGACATCTCTTCTGTTGTCTTCTAAAGCTTTGCAGTTTTAGCCCTCACATTCAGGTCTATGATCCATCTCAAATTAGGTTTTACGTATGGTATGTGATACAGGGATCATGGTTCACATATTTCCATATGGTTATCTGGTTGCTCCAGCACCACTAACTGAAAAGATCTTCCTTTCCCTTACTGAATTACATTAGTCTTTTGAAAAACTTCTTTTTTAATTCTGAAGTCGTATACTTTAAGTTCAAAAGAATCGATTGTACAACTATAGGATGTAAAACCAGTACAATAGCAGTGCATTGGATAATGTGGGTGACTCTGAGACAAAGAAGCACTTCCTCCTTAGCAATAGAACTTACAAATTTTACCTAACACATATTCTAACATCCCTTGAAGCTTGCTGTGGCCATGTGATTATGGTCAAAGAGATATAAGCACAGTGGAATGTACAACGGCCACATAGTCTTTCAAGGAAAGCGTCAAGTTGTCTCCTTTTTTGCTAGACGGAACATAGACATGATGGTTGGGGCTGGAGCAATCACTTTAGAGCACAAGACGGAAGCAACATATTGAAGATGGAAGAACAAAATAGAAGTCTGAGTCCCTGATAACTGGAGAATGACTATCCCAGTCCTGGACCACCTACCCAGTTTTTAAAGAAAGATATGAGAACTGTCTTCACATATTTGAGAGAGTGGTTTATAGAATAAAGGGCAATTTTTATTCTTCCTTATTCTATACAGCAGAAACAAGAACAAATTGTGTTGAAGCCACAAGGATTTTCCTTCAACAAAAACAGAATCTTCTATTTTTATAAGTTAGGGAAATTTTTTAAGATAAAGAAAAAAGTACAGAGAATAAAAGAACAAACATATCCATGTAACCATCACCCAGATTTAACATATTTGCTTCAGATTTCTCTCCCTCTTTTTAAAAGAAAATACAGGTAAGGGTTAGAGTTGAGGCTCCCTGTGTGGCCCATTCCAAACCCAATCCATTTCCCCCCTCCCCAGATGTAACCTGACTCCGAAGTTCCTATGTGTCTCACCTCTCAGAGAGACCTTTAACAATTCACTGGTTCTTCCTCCTCTGAGTGTCCCTTAGTTCAGCTGTGGTCTGCCTACCACTGGCACAGGAATCACCTGGGGTGCTTGTAAAAAATACAGATCCCAAGGTCCCAACTCTTGAGATTCTGTTTTAGTAAGTCCAGGGTGGGGCCTGGTCACCTTCATTTTATTATCATTTTTTAATTTTTATTTGTCTTTTACCTTCATTTAAAAAAACATGCAAGGTACAAATCAAAACTACAATGAGATAGCACTTCATATCCACTAGAATGGCTAGAATGAAAAATACATACAATAAAAAGTTGGCAAGTATGTGGACAAATTAGAACCCTCATACATTTCTGGTGGGAATATAAAATAGTGCAGCCATTTAGAAAACAGTTTGGCAGTTCCTCAAAAAGTAAAACAGAGTTAACACATGATCCAGCAACTCCACTCTTGGTTGTTCACCCAAGAGAAATGACAGCCTATGTCCACACAAACACTTACACATGAACGTTCATAGCAGCATTATTTGTAATAGCCAAAAAGTGGAAACAACCCAAATGTCCATCAACTGATGACGTCGATAAACAAAATGTGGAATATCCATACAATGGGATAGTATTCAGCCATAAAAAGGAATGATGTCCTGATACATGCTACAACATAGATGAACCTTGAAAACATTATGCTAAGTGAAAGAAATCTCACACACAAAGAACACATATTCTCCTTATTGTTTTCAAAGGTATGATTCTATTTATATGAAATATCCAGAATAGACAATTCTATTCATATAGCTTAGTGGTTGCCTCAGGCCAGGAGGGAAAGGAATGGTACAGGGTTTCCTTTTGGAGTAGTGAAAATGTTCCTAAATTAGATGTGGGGATGGTTATACAACTCTGTGAATACAGTCATGTGCCGCATAACGACATTTCAGTCAACGACGGACTGCATATATGATGGTGGTCCCATAAGATTAGTACCATATAGCCTGGGTTTGTAGTAGGCTATACCATCTAGGTTTGTGTAAGTGCACGCCATGATGTTCGCACAACGACAACATCGCCTAACAATGTATTTCTCAGAATGTATCCCTGTTGTTAAGCCACACATGACTGTATACTAAAAAAACATTGAACTGTATGCTTTAAATGGATAAATTTTATGGTGTATGAAACATACCTTAATAAAGCTATTAAAAAAAGAAGAGATAAGAAAAATATCTAAGGTAATTCTTATGCATACTAAAGTTTGACATAGCCTTAAGTAGTTCCTACAGTTCTACACTTGGGCCT
This sequence comes from Ceratotherium simum simum, assembly GCF_057802395.1. Classification (NCBI taxonomy): domain Eukaryota; kingdom Metazoa; phylum Chordata; class Mammalia; order Perissodactyla; family Rhinocerotidae; genus Ceratotherium; species Ceratotherium simum. The sequence goes on from NC_141924.1 coordinate 10,302,428, forward strand.
TTTCTCATTTCCCAGGTCCCATCTATTCCTACATGCTGAAAACTCCCAAGTATAAATCTTGTCCTCTCTTTCTCTCTTCTGAGTTTCCAAAATGCCTACTGAGTATCTTCTCCTGGGGTGCCTGAAGGTGCCTCAATGTTTCAAAATCCAAACCTTCCATACATACTTACTTAAAAACAATAACAACAGTAACAACAGCTACAACCACCCTTGCTCTCTCTCCTAGATTACATGCTATCATTTAATCCTCTGTTTCAAACTAAACACTCCAGACTTGTCTCCCAGTGCCCCCATCCCATTCCTCCTGACCATTTCTCCTGTTGGTCCTCTCCTCTTCAGACCCACTGTTATGGCCTGATTCTAAGCCTTCCTCAATCCTCTTGAGGAGACTCCTAACTGGTCTCCCTGCCTCCATTTTAAATCCTGTTGGTAATGAGTTCTGTGCAGTGCTGCCACAGTGATCTCTCTAAAACACATACCAGACCAGGTTTCTCTCCTTCAATAGCTCCCTATTGCCTGCACGGGATTCTGTCTCTAACCTCATCTCCCACAGTCACACACACACATCCCAATGCTCCAACATCTCTTCTCAAGAGAAGTGTATGACTCTGAATATACACAAAGCACTCTCACCCCTCATACGCATTCTTCTACACCCAGATGACTTTTCTAAGAAGTTTCTCCGATATAAGTGAACAGTTGATTACTCTGCCATATAACTTCTTCAGGATGGAGTACTAAACTTAGCATGGCCTTTGGAGTCAGACACACCCGGAATCCAATCCAAATTATGTTGTTTGCCAGCTATGTAAACAAATGGGAAAAATACCTATCCCGCATGGTTTCTTTCACAGTCTGCTCTTAAAATACCAAAATCGATGAAATCTTGCTATAATTTGATAAATCAGATTCAGTCTAAGGTAGAGATATCCTAAACTTAAAGAAGCAAAAGACTTTGTCTAAATCATCTTGTTTAACTCTCTTTAATGTATAGCCAATCAACAGATCACTTTATTCTTTGTAGACAAAGACTAAGTTTACTTGTTACCTTTGATAACAATAAAGAGAATATTACAGCTAAACTGTTGGCTTCCTGATTCAATAAATATTTTTTATTTGTAGTAATTAATAGAGATATACAGGCACTTAAATCTATAGCTATAATTTTTAAACCCTGGAGCTCATTTACTTTTGTTGTTTTATTAGAAAATGCTTAAACATACAAAAAAAAAAGAACAGAGAATAAGATCACAAACACCCAACTGCTCAGTTTTATAATTTTTACTATATTTGCTTAGATATCACTTAAAAAATAAACATTCCAAGACTATAACTGCAGAATCTCTACTAGTAAGCCAACACCAACTCATTTAGAATATCAACCTAAATTACACTAAATTTATTTATTTATTTATTTTTATTTATTTATTTTTTTTTAATTTTATTTTATTTTTTGCCCCCAAAGCCCCAGTAGATAGTTGTATGTCATAGCTGCACACCCTTCTAGTTGCTGTATGTGGGACTCGGCCCCAGGATGGACAGAGAAGTGGTGCCTCAATGTGCACCCGGGATCCGAACCCAGGCTGCCAGCATCGCAGCGCGCGCACTTAACCACCAAGCCACAGGGCCGGCCCATAATTACACTAAATTTAAAGTGAGAAATAGCTGTGGAATTGAAATTAAGAATTCTAATCCATCCTCATTAGAAATATAATGGAAGATTACATCAGCGTTGATTGAAGGCTGTCCCAGGAATGCTGGGTTTTGCCTCCCAATTCACATGTTCTTCTCTGGGATCTACTTCTTCATCTATGGTTCCTATTACCCTTCTCTGAGAACTCAAGACTCAATGGAAATCAGTCCACAGGCAGGGTTGGGCCAATCAGATTCTCTTTCTTTAGAGAATTTGAGCGTTCAAGAGGCAGATATTCTAGTCTATCCTCTACATCAACATCAGTTATCATAAGAGAGCAAATCATAAAGTAAAACGCACATCTCACTCCCATGTTTTAGAAATCTGTTGCCTATTCTTGAAACTTCTTAGCCTAAGATAATCTGGTCTCCACCATTACCTCCTCTTCAACCTGGTGCTCAACGCTGTAATCACTGTGTGGTGGATTAAAGATGACTCTAAATTTTCTGCCAGTCCTACCACTGAGAGGTAAAATCTGTTTCTCCTCCCCTTGAATCTGGGGTGGCCCTGTGACTTGCTTTAATTCAACAGAATGCAGAGGAAGTAAAGCTGTGTGACTTCTGAGGCTGAGCCTAAAGATGTCTGCAGCTTCTGCGTGCTTGGAACGCTGGCGTCAGTCACCACGCGGTGAGAAACCCACGCCATGTCGAGAGGTCATACGGAGGAGAGCCTTGATGTTTGGGTCAACAGCCTCAAGCTGAGCTCCCAACTGACAGCCCACACTGACCACCAGCCATGTGAGTGAGCCATTTTGAACCTTTCTGGCCAGTTGGGCCTCCAGATGACTACAGCCCTTGCCGACACCACTTTGGAGCAGAAGAACTGCCCTACTGAGCCCAGCAAACCACAGAATCATGAGATAATAAAAAGTTGTGGTGGTGTGTTTTTTTTTTTTTAATGTATACAATCTTTATTTTTTAGAATAGGTTTAGATTAACAGAAAAATTAGGAAGATAGTGTTCCCAATGTACTCTGAACCCAGCTTCCCCTATTAACATCTTACCTTAATACATTTGTCACAGTTAATGAACCAATACTGATACATTATTATTAGGTAAAATCCATACTTTATTCAGATTTCCTTAGTTTTTACCTAATGTCCTTATTCTATTCCAGGATCCCATCCAGGATATCCCATTACATTTAGTCATCAGGTCTCCTTAGGCTCCTTTTGGCTGTGACAGTTTCTCAGACATTTCCCATTTTCCTTGACAATTTTGAGGAGTACCGGTCAGGTATTTTGTATGATGCCCCTCTATTGAGATCTGCCTGATGTTTTTCTCGTGATTAGAGTGGGGTAATGGGTTTTCGTGAAAAAGACCACCAAGGTGAAGTGCCATTTCATCACATCACACCAAGCACACATACTATAAACATGACTTAATCACTGTTGATGTTGACTTTGATCACCTGCCTGAGACAGTGTGTCAGGTTTCTCCACCGTGTGAAGCCACACTGAAGGGGTAGGGAGTTATGCTTCATCCACATCCTTGAGAGTGGAGTATCTACATAAATTATTTGGAATTCTTCTGCCCAAGAGGCTGTGATGGTGGTTTTAAATCACTGAGTTTTGGGGGCTGGCCTTGTGGCGCAAGCGGTTAACTGTGTGCGCTCCGCTGCGGCAGCCCGGGGCTCACCGGTTCGGATCCCGGGCGTGCACCGATGCACCACTTGTCAGGCCATGCTGTGGCGGTGTCCCACATAAAGTGGAGGAAGATGGGCATGATGTTAGCTCAGGGCCAGTCTTCCTCAGCAAAAAGAGGAGGACTGGCAGATGTTAGCTCAGGGCTGATCTTCCTCACAAATAAAAAAAAAAAACTATTAAGTTTTGGTGTGGTTTAATATATGGCAAGATATCTAAAACACACTCAAACCTTTTCACCACCTCCTGTTATACTTTACCAGTTAAATATGGTCCATTCTGCCTATAATGCCCTTCCCATCCCCACCCACCTACTCACCAACCAAACGATAAAAATAAACAAAAAAAACCCTTATTTTTTCAACAAAACCCAAGTGTTACCCTCTCCATTGCAGAGCTTCCTTCCAGAAAGAATTCATTGCTTTGACTTAGCTCCCAAGGCACGGTTATTACCACTATCATAGCCCTTACGGTGCAGTTACCTCCCTCAACTAGCCTAAAAGTTCCCAATGCGCAGAGACCATGCCTTATGTAACTTTGCATGCCATACTTAGGACAGCAGCACATAGTAGGTGGCCCATAAGTGTTTGTTGAATTAAATAATTAACTGAATGACTATAAAGGTGTATCATTTTTATAATATTTCAATTAAAAAGATTTTTAAAAGAGAAGGGACAACGTAAATAAATAGCTGTGGTCCAAGACACATCAGTAAATCCACACTAGAACTGAAACCTCCCTTGTAATATAGCTAGACCAGGCACCAAAAAAGCTGATCACTGCATTCAGTGAGTCAAAGCCACATATGACAGAAAAAATAGTATCTGTTTTCAGATCAATGTGACAACATAAATACTAAATTAGGTCACGAGTCTCTTTCTAAGGAAATCAGGCCAATGAAGTACATACCCCCGCCTGTGGATTTCTTGATATGCCATCAAAGACCTTTTACGGAACGTAATTTTCATATTTAACTTCTGAAAGTGGAACAATAAGACAGATTCATGGGTAATTGTGTTAGTTCTATTCAATTTCCTCTCTCACATACATAGCAGGGAAATTAAATAAACCCTGAAGTAGTCCTTGGGAAAAATATAAGGAATAGTCACTGCCTCCGAAGGATATATTCAGGGGCTTCTGAAGTTTTACATTAATAATAACTCTGTCAACTTGTCTTCCTTCAGTATTTACAATAGAAGCTTTCAGTAAAATAGCAGAACTCTCTTTGAGAAAGTGATTAGGTCATATAAAATTGCATTCTACTGACCATGCAGGGGAAAAAAGCTAGTCCTAAACTAATGTGAAATTTAACATTCTTTTTTCTTGCTTCTACTTAAAATTCTTGGAGCTCCAAGAATCAAAACAAAGAAAATCACAGTTCACTGAGGCAACTGTGTGTGTCAGTACCTGGCACAGTTCTGGCACAGAGCAGATGCTCAGTAAATATTTACTGAATTAATGAGATGAAGGGAAAGAGGGAGAGAGGAAAGGAAGTAAAAAAATAAGCAAGAAAAAATGGAAAGAACACTTGTGCCTAATTAAAGAATTATCTATGGCCAATCTACAGCAATCTTTTAGAAGCCATCTTCTGCTTTTTATCTTTCTAGCAGAGAAATGAAGCCTTCCTAAATTCATCTCTCAACTCTTGAAGAATATATAATCCCTAGTCCATCTCCGAACTTAAACACCGCTCTCCAAGAAAGAGCTATGCAAGATGTGGCATAGTTTCAGAGAGCAATTCTTCAAGAGGAACATCAGAATTCACATTCTCCAAGAACATTTCCTTTACCAATCCTGTCCAATCATAAGCATCCCTGATTTCTACTTGCACAACACTTATGTGGGTAATTTTTAAAACTGCATTGATCCTTATATTCATTTATTAACTATTCTAAGCACCTTCTCTACAACTGCCATTCCCAACTTTTCCCCTTAACAGAAAACCTAAACTCTTAGAATCCTCAATCGTGCACTAAACTCTCAGATAACAATGACTTCTATTTCAGAGGCCATGTGAAGAAAAGCTGAACCCCACTTTCTTTCCTCCTCCAAATACCTCTCCACCACCAGACAGGAGTCAGAAGAGCAGGATTCAGCCTGAGCACAGGCACTACTGCAGCACGAGGGGACCAGCCTCATTGATCTCCGGGTTGCTTCAAGCTCCCAAATCTGACGAACCCTTCCCATAAATGCACTTTGCCTTCCTCCACTCATTTCTTCCCTCTTTTCTCAAACATACAGGGCCTCTTCCACTTGAACTAATGCCTCCTTCTCGCTGCTGTTGTCTCCTCCATTTACTTTCAACCTTCCCAAAATTGGGTGGTAGACTATAGCCACAACTTTTACATTTTTACCATTTAATTTCCTTTTTACCTCTAAAATTTGGTTTCTGACTCTCCTACTCTAATGAAATGGCACTCTTGAGCACCATTAATAAGTTACTTTTTAAAACTTTCTTATGATGGAAAATTTCAAGCATGTGCAAAGTAAATACAAATGAATCCCTACGTACCCATCACCAAGCTTCAACAGTTGTCAACATTCTATCATTCTTGTTTCATCTATACTTCCATCCATTCTCCAACCCTATTCGATTATTATTATTTTACAGTTTTTTCAGGTAAAATGTACCTGAAAAATTGTAATTTTTATTGTTATTGTAAATTATAGCAGCATAATTTTGACAAACAGATACCTGTGTAATCCATACCCCTACCAGACATAGAAATCTCCACCTCCCCAGAAAGTTTTGTGCCCCTTCTCTTTAATTAGTTCTTAAAAAAACAAATCCAGATGCCTTTATTTTTTTAATTTTATTTATTTATTTATTTTCCCCCCAAAGCCCCAGTAGATAGTTGTATGTCATAGCTGCACATCCTTCTAGCTGCTGTACGGGGGACGCGGCCTCAGCATGGCCGGAGAAGTGGTGTGTCGGTGTGCGCCCGGGATCCGAACCCGCACCACCAGCAGCAGAGTGCGTGCACCTAACCGCTAAGCCACGGGGACGGCCTCCAGATGCCTTTCTCAATTACCAACCTCCTTGGTTTCTTGGCAGCATCTGACAATACTCACTGTACCTTTTTCTTGAAATTCATCCCTTGATTTCTGTGATGCACAATGATGATCCAGTTCATCCTCAAGTCACATCAGCTTTACCTCTAAAATACGCCTCGTCTGTCTTTCCTCCACTTCCAGTGCCACTACACTAATCCAGTTCACTGTCTTCTCTCTCACCTGAATGACTACACGTATGCCTTCTCACTGGTCTCCCTACTTCTCCTCTTGCCTCTCTCCAATCCATTCCCCATACAGCAGCCAGTGATCTTTTAAAAACACAAATCATATCATGTTACTCCCCAACTTAACAGCCTTCAATGGCTTCCCAGTGTACAGAGAATAAACTCACATTTCTCACCATGGCCTTCAAGTCCTTGCAAGGTCTCTGCCTCCCTCTCTAACCTCCTATTACCACTCCACATGGGACTTCTGACAGTTCTTGGCAGAGCCCAAGTGCTTCTCAAGCTGTTTCCTCCATCTAGAACACTGTTCTTGTAGCTCTTAACATAGCTGGCTCCTCGTCCGTTAGCTCTCAGCTGAAATGTCACCTTCTAAGAGAGGCCTTCCTTGACTAACCTAAGCTTGTTCTCCCAGTCACCCTATATTACATTATTTTATTCATAGTACTGACCATAATCCATAATTATTCTCTTTATATATATTTGTTATTCCCACTCAAATGTAACCACCTTGAGAGTAAGAACCATGTCTTTTTGGTTCATTGTTCTATCCCCTGATAATATGTGCTCAAGAATTATTTATTGGAAAAAAATGGATTTAGCTCAAAATCACTATGTTTTGTAGAAAATTCCCCATTTTCCCTCAAAACCAGCTATCTTTGCTGACTTCTTTTTGTTAACAGGCAGCCACAAATTGTGTTACCATAGTGCTATGATAAATTCCTGCACTAACATCAAATCATTCCAAATATAATAAGAGTAAAACAAAGAGAAGCATAGGAAAGAAAAAAACCCATAAAAACATAAACTAATACTGATGAAGTTAAAGTTATAATCTAATTTCTACTTATTGCAAGTATAAAAAGAACATTCTTTCATTCTTCAGTTTAATTGATTCTAAACTGATAAACTATTCAGTAATTGAAAGATCAAGAAAGCTGGTTTTCTTTTTTCCAGAAAGAAGGTAGAAACTGAGTTTATGGTACAATGAGATATACTATGTTGGTCTAATTATACGCTTGTCAAGTAATCTTCCAATCGCAACTTACCTGTCCAGGGAGGGAATGTACTAGCCAGAAGATCCAAGAATCCAGTCTTCCTTAGGATTATATTTCCTTATAAATTAATAAATTAGGATCTTGGGGAAGGGTCTATATGAACCTCGGAAATCCTGGGGTCTGTGCATCTTGGGTGTCCTAGGTGTGTGTGTCTCTGTGTATGTTTAGGGGAGAGTCCTAGAGTGTGTGCATATCTCACAGATTCTGACTAACCCTAAATGAGATTCAGGATCTAGATGATCTAGACTGATGAAAGTCTACAGTCTTCCGCTTTGGTTACAGAAATAAGGAAGACATCTGGTGAGTTGGGGGAAAAAAAACCCAGAGGACAGGATGACATCTGTCCCTCCACTCATGGACTGTAGAGAGGAGAGATTCAAAAAGAAGCTGAAGGAGCCGTTTCCACGAGGGACTCCAGACTCAGGGCACAAGCAGTGGTTCTCTGAAGCCTAGCCCACAAAGTGCAATGGAACAGAGAAGGTGCAGCCTCTCTAAAACTCAGTGAAGCAGTGCATGAGGCCAATGGGCAGCAAGGACTGGTCTTATGGGAACCCAATGGCATTTTTTTCCTTTTTTTAAAACAATAATTTATTGATGTTAAATTCACATACATAAAAGTAACCATTTTAAGATGAACAATTCAGTGACATTTAGCATATTTACAATGTTGTAGAACCACCACCTCTATCAAGTTCCAAAACATTTTCATCACCCCAAACAGAAACCCCACACCCATTAAGTAGTCACTTCTCATTCCCCCTTCCCCTCAAACAATCCCTGACAACCAGCAGTCTCTGTTTCGTCTCTATGGATTTATCTATTCTGCATATTTCATATAAATGGAATCATACAATATGTGACCTTTTGTGCCTGGCTTCTTCCACTTAGCTGATGCCTTGGAGGTTCCCAGTGACATTTTGACACCTCTCCACTTTTGCTCTGGTGAAGGAATAAGCTTTCCCCAGAGAGTACCAGGAGTAGTGGCAGCAGCAAAGGCCCCCCCTCAGGTGGATTCAGGGCAGCAGACAATGCTGCAGGTGCTGGGGACTGTCCGAGACACCGTGTGAGACACGCTCAGAGCCTCAAGGAAGGATTAGAGACAATTTTGAAAGGAGAAGGAGGGACATGAGGGTGATACTGAGGGTCTCATATGACCAGGAGAGAAAGAGCCACGGAGATTCATGACACAGAGCCAGATAAAGAGATAGATAAACACATAGATAACTATTTATATATAGGGTTTGACAATGATAACATTCCTTCAAGTTTTAGCTTGAAAAACCACATCAAACTAATTACCATTTAAAAGTCTATAACAGAAAAATGTCTAAAAAATGATCAGTGACGCCTCTGTGCAGCAGGAATAAGGGACAGGTTTTTACTTTTTAGATTATGTACTTCTGATTTGTTTTAATTTTTAAAATAAGTATGTATAACTTGCATAATAAAACTTCAAAAGACAAAGTGCCAGTATTCTAAAAATGAATCATAAAGTTCAGTAAAATTTGTTTTAAATTTGTCATGTAGCGTAACAAAAAAGGATATTGAGAAGAAAAAAATCTTCTCAATCTTTGGTTAGATTCTAATTTAAAACAACCTAATTTCTAAATTCACCTAAAACAAAACACCCACTCGACTTGTCCATTGCCTCTGTTGTTTAATTTCTACTCAAACTCTTTGCACCTTTAGTAATTGACTGACCTTGGAACTGCTGTCTTCCGATACTTCTCCCTCATTGGTTTGCATGGGAACAGACTGTGCAAAACTCTGCAGAAACACACAAATACTGCCTAAAAGAGGTAAGAAAAAATATATATAAGGAATTCAGTATGAAAATTTGTTTTTTCAAAGATTTAGATTAAAATTCTGTCACCGAGACCATGGATACTGTGAAGCAAGGAACTTAAGTAACTTAGTTGTGTGTGTGTGTGTGTGTGTGTGTGTGTGTGTGTGTGTACACGTATACATACACACATCTCAGGTAAGAAAGAAGGATGGAGAGAAGGATGGAGGGAGTTTTCCCCACGTTAGGGGAGGAGGATAGTTAGAAAAGGTTTAAGACGTTGGGGTACTAAACAGTTCTAGATTTCTTTCTCCTTTTAATTTTGGCACAGGTGATAATGAAAATCTTCCATAATTCCTATTGGAATTGACTAGGTTTCTTGGGTTTATAATTTATGTTCAACGTTCTTGGTATTTCATAACTGAAATTAAGGTGCATTCTAATGGGTGATCTCACTTTTTTATTTTTTTATTTTTTTATTTTTTATTTTTATTTTTTTTAAAGATTTTATTTATTTTATTTTTTCCCCCCAAAGCCCCAGTGGATAGTTGTATGTTGTAGCTGCACATCCTTCTAGTTGCTGTATGTGGCACTCGGCCTCAGGATGAACGGAGAAGTGGTGCCTCGATGCGCACCCGGGATCCGAACCCGGGCCACCAGCATCGCAGCGCGTGCACTTAACCACCAAGCCACAGGGCCGGCCCTCACTTTTTTTATTTTAAGAATATGTGCTTACTAAACTGTCAGTTTATTTTTATATGAGAATAGGCTATTCACAGAGCAAGACAATAAAAAGTAGTAATTCTTGCTCTAAGTATAAAATGACTCAAATAAGGGGCCATCCCGGTGGCATAGTGGTTAAGTTCTCGCAGTTTGCTTCGGCGGCCCAGGGTTCACAGGTTCGGATCCTGGGCATGGACCTACGCACCACTTATCAAAGCCATGCTGTAGCAGTGTCCCATATAAAGTGGAGGAAGATGGGCACGGATGTCAGCCCCGGGCCAATCTGCCTCAGGAAAAAAAGAGGGGGATTGGTGACAGGTGTTAGCTCACGGCTAATCTTCCCCCGCCCAAAAAAAAAAAACACTCAAATAAAAGTTTGTTAACATTCTATGAATTAAAATGTGCCAAAAAGAAACTACTACAAGTTTATGCAACATTTAAATTAATTTATTAAATACGTAATTATTGAGGAATAATTACTCAAACTGACACAAAATAAATCTCCATTATAATACAGGTATGAATATTTTAAAACCTTTCAAATACTTTAAAAGGCTTACAACTACAAAATATAAAAGCTAAAAAGATGCTTTATAGCTATAGTGTATCATTTTTGTATGCAGAGAACTCTCTTGATGAATGCAGCAGCTCGGGCCTGGTGATCCGGTTCTGATGCAGGCTTCTCAATAACCAGCCACAAGACCTGAGGCCAAGAAGGCACTTCCAGGAATCTGTTTCCTCATCTGTTGGGTAGGAAGGGGATATCAAAACATCTACTGTGTTCATCTAATAACGTTTTTTGGGGACCAATGTGTATTTCTATGATGTGAAATGTAGAATTGGTACGGTGGAAGCTCTCTTAATCACTCACTCACTCCAGATGAACTGATATTGCCCATTCCCTCTGTAAAACATATGATTGATACTCACAGCAAGTGAAACAGGCTTTCTCTAGTTGGTTTTGCCTCTCACCTGTTTATGACAGTTGTGCAAAAACAGAATTGCTCTTTCTATGAAACTTAAATTGATAGCACTGGAAAAACTCAATAACATATCGAGAAAGATTTGGTATGCAAATCTATTGTATCTGAGCTCTGCCCCTTCTCTAGACTCTTCCTTTTAGAAGCCAGCTGTCCCCAGGGAGCATGCATTCTCCTCTGCTCCTGTACCCATAAATGCAGGCTCATCACAATCACTTGTGACTAGGTCTGTTGTTATTAGTGCCTTCGAGTCAATTCCAACTTCTAGTGACCCTGAGTACAGCAGAGTGGAACCGTCAGGTCTTTTGTTTTTTTTTTTGTCAGGTCTTTTTGCACCATCCTCTCATCCTCCGGCACTATATCAGACAATGCTCTGCTGCTATTCACAGGGTTTTCATGGCCAATTTTTTTGGAAGTGAGTGGCCAGGTCCTGCTTCCTAGTCTGTGGGCTCTGCTGAAACCTGTCCACCATGGGTGACCCTGCTGGTATTTGAAATACCAGTGGCATAGCTTTCAGCATCCGAGCAACATGCAGCCACCACAGTATGACAACTGACAGACGGGTGGTGTGGTTCCCTGACTGGGAAACGAACCTGGGCCACGGTGGTGAGAGCACCGAATCTTAACTACTAGATACCAGGGCTGGCTTGTGACTAGGTAAGTCTGTTGAATTCTGAGGTTCAGTGTTAAGAAGTTCACTTGCCTGTAAATGTAAGCTACACTCTCCAATATAGCTTTATTAGTAATAAAGATATTTTAGTCTCCCAAATGCCCTACTCTTTTTTCTTATTTCTCAATTGGTATAGAACTCAGCCAAGGGAAAAAGAATGCTATTTACTGGGTCTCTCAAAGACCGTAACATATGATGAATGAGACTATAGTCTTGATAAACAGACATGAAGTAAAATTTGGGGAGTAAAGTATATGCGGAATTTCTGAGGCTTCTGCTGGGGCCAAGACTTTAGGCCTTGGTCTTTAGTGAAGGGGCAAAGTGCTTTGACCTTGCAGAGGTTTACATTAGGCCACATGAGTTTTTACAGTTGTACACTGGCTATTAACTATTACGGCCAAATTAGGAGTTTATAAACCATGGGCCACACTGTATTTTGACCTTAGTGGTGACTGTAGTTATGGCAACTTTGTCTTCGGGTGAGTGGCTGTTTCTATAGAGACAAGGCTGCATGCACCAGGCACATAAGCTTTAGCAAAGGCTTGGGGGCTCTGCTGGCCTCGGCCAAGAAACAAGCCACAGTCGGTTGTGGTGGTGGTGGTGGTGGTACTGAAAGCTCATTTAAATGTCAGCTGTGCGAGTGGCTTCAGCATCCACTGGCCCCTCTGGCCTAGTAAGCAAATGCCAGCTGTGCTGGCCTCAGCAAAGGGAATAGGGCATTAGCAGGCTTGGGTGGCTTCAAAGTACAGAAGGCTACTGCTGCCTGACCTTGAATTATTCAAGCACAGCTTTTCCTAAGCAGGCATGGCTAAAGCAAAGATTAGAATTGAGGGAAAAGAGACTTTCTTCATACAGGCCTTTTAGATATCAGCAAGTGGAACAATTATTTGCTGCATGCAAGCCACAAGGCAGCTGAATTTGAAACAGCACATGTGCTACAAAACTAGTGGAGTTCTATGTTTAAATTGTTTGTGCTAGGCTTGCATAGGCAATTCAAAGGAGAAATGGAAATTAAGAGCTTTCTCACTATACTTCATAGAAGGAAGGGAGGAAAGAAGGCAGGAAGGTAGGTAGGGAGGCAGGAATCTTAGAGGAGAAGGGAGGGAATCTGGTAATGGGGGCTGCCACTACTATAAATACCTAAATTTTGCAAAAACGAGGTGATATTTCAAATATTAATCTTTAAAAGAGAAGACACGGGCCGGCCCAGTGGTGCAAGTGGTTAAGTGCATGCGCTCCACTGCGGTGGCCCGGGGTTTGCTGGTTCAGATCCCGGGCGCGCACTGACACATCGCTTGTCAAGCCATGCTGTGGCAGCATCCCATATAAAGTGGAGGAAGAGGGGCACGGATGTTAGCCCAGGGCCAGTCTTCCTTAGCAAAAAAAAAAAAGAGGAGGATTGGCAGATGTTAGCACAGGGGTGATCTTCCTCACAAAAAATAAAAAAATAAAAAATGAGGAGACAGTGTGCATTGGTTGAGTCTTTTCCAGATATAGTAAAAGCACAGTTCCAAATTTAACCTCCTTTTGGCAGATTTTTCCAAATTGGGTGGAAGTGTCCAAGTCATGGACTCTGGACATTGGCATGGACTAACTGGATATCTTGATGAGGCTGAAACCAAGAGGACCTCGCCCAGCCTCCCTTCCTCAGATACCAATGTGTGTCTGCTACAGTCTTTGGCAAGATTAAGTACTGCCTTCTGGGAACATAATTTTATCAGAAATACTACTCTTGGGCTGGAGGTAGGCTTACTTTCTGAATTTGGTAGCTGTGAAGACAGTGCTGAAATGATTTTGTTTAGCCTTGGAGTTTATATAATTTATATACTGTTCTGATCCATTTTAGAATCTTCTGGGGACAAAATCTATTTTGCCCACCAATGGTCCCTAGAGAATACCCGAGAGAACAGTGGTTGATAGTGGGGGACTGTTCTCATGAAAGTGGAAGTAGGACTGTCCTGAGACCACCTCTCCCTAAAGGGGACAGGCACACCCCAGCTGACCTAGATTTACTGCCTAAGATCAATGCACCAAGAGACAAAAGCTGGTGAGCGTTAGGGGAGGAAAACTTCTTGCCTACTCTTGATGCTTCCTTCCATGTGGGGCAATGTCAATTTGTTTACGCTTCCTGGCCTTATCATATCCCTGACTCATGCCATCGGGGGTGACATGACTTGCCTGATCAGTGAGTCTCAAAGAGGAAACCGGGCTTACAGTCCAGCCCCTTCTCTCCTTGAGGCTCTTCTCTCCTATTCTGCTCTGCTCCTTCCTTCTTCTGGGAGGCAGGTCTATCCCAGACTAGTGTTGCTGAGTGAATAAACCTGTTAAGTCCCAGAGTTCAGTATTAGGAAGCTGACTTGCCCTTAGAGATGAGCCAGTTCTTTTACGGCAACTTCATTAGTAATAAAAGTGAAATTTCGATCTCCACCTGCCTTACTTCTTCATCCTGAATCTCCGCTGGTTCAGAACTTGGGCAGGGAAGAGAATATTATTGGTTCCCCTTCAATTCCAACTTTATATCTGAAACTTATCCTCTTCAGAATTAAGTTCAGTTTTCTGTATCAGTCTTATCTTCCCAATTATTCCATTACCATAACATTAATAATGTACTTTTACTTCATAAGCTTTTCAACTCCAATTCTAGTTACTCCCAATGCACACACTATACTTCACTTCAGTCAGGCAAACCTTCTTTCCACTCTCTCCACACAATGTGCTAATTTCTGTCTATCCAGTCCATACCCCATTTGAAATCCCTTCCCTTCATCACCAATCCACATCTCTATCCTGCTAATATCCAGTCAATTTTTATTTCTAAAAATCTTTCCTGATTAACATCATATAACCTGCCTACTTACTACATGTCACATTGATACCGATTTTTCTACTTGTCCTTTATTTAATTTGCTCTCATGTTTTGTTTTTTTGGAACTATTCTTAATATGTTTTAATATGTTTCCTGAAAAAGCCTTGATGACATTCTTGTTTGAAGGCATGACTAGTTGTGTCTAACAGTCTAAGTCAGTTTTTCTGTCCTTTTGACAAAATGGAAGGAGAATAAAGCAGGCAATGTAAAAGTATACAGTTAAGCTAGGGGTTCCACTTGGGAAGTGACAAAGGGTCCAGCATATCAGTGCCAACAGAGTGATGAAAAAGTCAAGGCAAAGCCCACTTACACGAAAATTAACTGGAGAGGTGAACAAGTGCTGGTAAAGCTGTCAAAGATGACGTGACAACATAAGCGTTTGATTTCTGCTTCAGCACATCATCTCACCTCAGAGCTGTCACCAGTTCGCCATACGTGGTAAGTGACTGAGAGTCTTGACCCTGCACAGTGCTTCAGCACACACAGAACAGGACTCAACAAATGTCAATGACCAAAAATGAGTAATGTCATACAGCATCTGTGCTAGGTCTTCTCTAAGCGTTGGCAAATATGTTAATATTTTCAAAGCCCTCCAGTATCTAGCCCTCACCTGTCTCTCCAGCGTCACTGCCCAGGCCTCTTTGTGCCCTTTGTTCCAGCCATACTGAACTACTCACAGCTTCACAAATATGCCAGATTGTTTCAGGGTTTCTGTGTTTTTGTTCCTATTATTCCCTCTGCCTTTCCCTACCCTGGTACCATCAGGGAACACCCTACCCCTCATGCAAGACCTAGCTTTTATAAAGTATTTCCTGATCCATCTCTAGGTAGAACTGATGATTCCTTCTTCAGTGTCCCCAGTGGATCTTGTTTGAATTCTATTATAGGATCTCTAACACCTTATTGGATTTATTGGTTTACATAGATGCCTCCCCTATTAGATTGTCAACCCTCTGATACCAGACACTATAACTCATTAATCTCTGTATTCACAGTTTACTTAAAACTGTGTACCTGGCATTTAACAGATATTCAATAAACTTCTACAGGGCCGGCCCTGTGGCTTGGTGGTTAAGTGCGCGCGCTGCGATGCTGGAGGCCCGGGTTCTGATCCCGGGCGTGCATCGAGGCACCACTTCTCCGTCCATCCTGAGGCCGAGTCCCACATACAGCAACTAGAAGGATGTGCAGCTATGACATACAACTATCTACTGGGGCTTTGGGGGGAAAAAAATAAAATAAATAAAATCTTTAAAAAAAAAAAATAAATAAACTTCTACGTAAGAATGACTGAATGAATCAACTAAAGTCCTTTTTATTAAGTTGCAGTAGACATCAATTCAATAAATATTTACTGGGTCCCCACCACATGCCAGATGGTGCTGCGCTAGTGTTGTCTAGTAGAATGGGCTTTGGCTTTGAAGGGGCAGAATCATTATTCTTTGTCATTTATTAGCTCTGTAATCTGGGAAAGTTACTTAACTTTCTAATCTTCATTATTTTCATCCACAAAACTGGTCAGAAGGAGGTGTTATAAGGATTAAATTAAATAATATATGTACAGCCATGGGTCGCTTAATGACGGAGATATGTTCTGAGAAATGTGTTGTTAGGTGATTTTGTCCTTGTGTGAACATCATAGAGTGCACTTACGCAAACCTAGATGATGTAGCCTACTACACACCTAGGCTCTATGGTACTATTCTCATCGGACCACTGTCATATACGCAGTCCATTGTTGACCAAAATGTCATTATGCGGAGCATGACTGTATATCACTCAGCAAGGTGTCCAGGAGCAGTCAACAAGCACTAAAAAAATAGTTCCTTTCCAAAAAGTCTCAAAGGGTTTATAGACTAGTAAACGAGAGAGATACAAATAAATATCTCTAATGTAAAATAATGAATGCTTTATTACTGTAATAATAACAGGTGGTCTTTGAACACCAGTGAAAAAGAAATTCTGCCGAGAGAGCCTGGGAGAAGGGGACAAGAGGAAAGATACAAGAAGGAAGAGTAGATAGTTGCATTCTTCTCCCCTCTTCCAAATCTTAAGCAAAGAGAAAAGCATCAACCAAGGCACAAGGCTGTGAAAAGGAACCGTATATCCGGGAAATGGAAAATGGTCTGGTGAGGCTTACAGAACAGGGTTCACTAAAAAAGAAGCCAGAAACACTAATGGGAATTAGGTTGTGAAGGGGTTTGTAGGATGACATCTGTAGCAACCTGGGGCCATGAGAGCTGTTTAAGCACAGGAGTGACACGAGTCAATCTATCATTTAGGAAACTAACTCAGGCAGTAAGGTGGACTACAGGGTGGAGTGGGGAGACTAGAGGCAGAAAGCTAGCAATACGCTCACATAAAACTGTGGAATTGCTAAGTCCTAGTAACAAATTCTCGCTTTATAGAAGTATGAGGCACCAGTATCAATCTAAATACAAGTGCTTTTTAAAAGGACCTACCGAAGTAGAAATGCAAAGGGCTGATGTGATGGCCACTTTAAACACTCTTCTGTAAGAACTCTGGAAAGGAGCAATAATGTCAAAATGTACTTTTCTTCCTTTCAAGATGGAGACTCTCATTTCATTGCCAACACACAGTGGATGTAAATGTTAAAAACTTACCTTTGACAGTATCCTGGGGCAACACAAGCCCGTGAAGATGAGTCTAGACTACATTCAGTGCAAAAAAACCAAAACCCTGAAAAGAGAGAAAAATCACAATGAGCTGGACACTCATAGCAAGATGCCATGGGAAGTGGTGGAGCACTAGTTCTGAATTTAGGCAGCCTGGTACAAACCCGGGCTCCTCCAGGTACCAGCTATCGACTCGGGCCAGTGGCCTAACCTCTCAAGCCTCAGCTTCCTCATTCTACACTGGGAACAGTAACAGCATCTTCATCATAGGGTTCTTTGCAAGTTTAAATGAAATACGTGTAAAGCACTTAGTACAGGGCAAGGCACCAACCACATGCTCAATAAAGGCAAGTGGTTATTAATTATGTAAACTGAAGTTACTTTCTGAAGTAATATTACAACCTGTATTAAACCTTTATCATTTATTTTACCTCATTTGTTCTACCAGAAAAATACCAAATTGTCTTTTCAACTTCTCCACTTAACATGAGGATGTCTCATAATCACTTCAAATTCAATATGTCCCGAACTGTACTCCTCATCCCCCACCAGACTTCATTCTTCCGTCTCCACTGTCTTAATCAACAGCACCATCCTCCATCCAGTTGTTGGATCAGACCCTCAGATTCATCCTGGATTTCTCACCCTACCCCCGTCCTCCCATAGCCCATCAGCGGTCCCATCATTTCTCCTTCCACAATTTGTATCTCACATCCACCCATCATTCTTCATTTTCACTGCCATTATCATTTCTCGCCTGTGGAGGCCTCTTAGCTGGTCTCCCTGGGCCTATTCTTGCTCCTCTCCATTCTATTCCCAAATAATGGCTGGAACGGCCTCTTCAAAATCAAATCGGATCACAGCAAGTTGCTAATAAATACAGTGAAAGTTTTATTTATTTCATCATGGAATGTCTCTCCCTTTATATATATGAAATATTTATATTTTTGTGAATATACAGGAAATGGTAGCCATTTATTATTAGACATTTAGAGATCCCAACCCAGTCCCTTCATTTTACAATGGAAGAAACCAAATGCCAGAATAGCCCGCTCAAGGGTGGACCTGTGTGTGTGCGCAACAGTGGTCAAAAGAACATTGAACAAGCCCAGGAGAAACTAATCTGTGATTAGCGTCCACAGTGCTGTCAGAAAGCTCATCACTATTTGGAAGTTGGTCCCTCAGTTTCACAACCAACTCAATGTTTCTGTCCAAGAAAGCACCTTCTATTCCGCACAGCTACGGATTGCAAGTTACAGCTTTAGTCCCACATTATGTATGTGACAGTGTTTGAGGTGGTGCTTTAGTGAATCTGGAAAGCATCCTGTTGCCCTCTTATCTGTCATCACTTCTACCTTAAGCTTATTTTTTTTAAGTGTTTGAATAAACAAATCTCAGATGGAATTGTGTGTGATGAGTATTAGCAATATTTTCATTATTATTCCTATCCTACTATACACACCATTGTCCCAGCAATCTTCCTTTCTGAAAAGCAAATCTGACCCCGGAGTATACCACTGCTAAACTCCAGTCAATTACTACCCATTACCTTTAGGGTAAAACTCAAGATCTCTCTAGCCCATCATCACTTCACATTCTGTTCACATGGACTGCACGTGCTTTCCTTGCCCAGAATACATGCACAAATGTCTGCTGAGGGCCCTCTGCCTAATTCCCTTCTCCTCGTTTAAGATCTGCCCCAGGTGTTATCTGCTGAAAGTTTTCTGTACCCTCCGTGGCTGCACTAAGTGTTCCTCCTCTGAGACATACCATATAATATTGGCAATGTCCATGAGCCTGTTTTCTTCACTCAACGGTAGCTCCTTGACAACAAGGACTAGCTATGTTTTACACATGTTTTAATCTGGCATCAGATAGGAGTTCAATAAACACAAGCTGAACGGAATCCTGACATGATCTCAATAACTCAGTACTTCATTGTGGATGTTTCTCATTAAATGCCCCTGGGGACAGCTGAAGAAGCTAGCTGCAACTTCCAAGATGAGTCTGGCTCTCACGGAGGATGTGAGCTATGTGGTTAGGTGTGACCCTCAGAGAAAGACTGGATTCTTCCATTTTTTGTTAACCACAGACTATCACGATAACAACGCTAACTAGTTTTCAGTTCTCTATCTTGATTAGCTTCTGCCCAGGCTGAACGTGCCTTCTTCTCTAGACTAATCAGTAGTCTAAATTCTGTACCAGCCTCACAAAGTGGCCCATTATTACATATCTTGTTAACAGACAAGCTTAAGACACAGCGGCCAGGGGCCGCCCGGTGGCGCAAGCGGTTAAGTGTGCGCGCTCCGCTGCGGTGGCCTGGGGTTCACCGGTTCGGATCCCAGGCACGCACTGATGCACTGCTTGTAGAGCCATGCTGTGGCAGCGTCCCATATAAAGCAGAGGAAGATGGGCACGGATGTTAGCTCAGGGCCAATCTTCCCCAGCAAAAAGAGGAGGATTGGCATCAGATGTTAGCTCAGGGCTGATCTTCCTCACAAAAAAAAAAAAAAAAAAAAAAGACACAGTGGCCAGCTCAGTCCCTTGCCTGCTTGGCAGCTGGTCCCAGATGCTTACTGGTGTTCAGCGAGGCAAAAGGAATTAAAGCAGAGGTTGGGCAGGTGAGGGAAACTGGGCTGTTTTCCAAGTACTGTGGAAACCAGTTTTTACAGAACAGCCTCATTACGTTCTCTGCAAGGCTGTCAACCTCTGTATCAGATGCACTTGTACTCAAGATAAACATAAAATTTAATTCTAAAATCAACATTTGAAATTACCTAGTTGAAGTTACCTACAGCACTATTTTCCTTCTAAGGTATGAGTAACGGCAAATTCCTTCAAAACATCATTTTGAAATGTTCAGAACTACACTGTAATCAGACCATCTGATCATGTATAGCTGCTGCAGGAAACTATTTGAACCACTCCAATTTTCTCTGTTCTCTTGCAGAGTAACCAGACTGGTCTTGAAATTCACACAGTGGGTGGGAAGATTCAGTGGATCTTGGACTAAATCAATCCCCAAGCCCTGCTAAACTGCAAGTAGACTTCAAGAGTTCCTCTACAGCCAACTACCTAAATAAACGCGCAGGATGTCATTAGAACTGAATCGTTCCTAGGGAATATGGCAAGTTGAAAGAAATATACATTCAATAAATTATATTTACTTTACTAACGTAGGGTTTAATTTTCAAACTTGATTATTTAGCATGATTCTTTTATTTTATTTATTTTTTAAATTTTATTTATTTATTTATTTATTTTTCCCCCAAAGCCCCAGTAGATAGTTGTATGTCATAGCTGCACATCCTTCTAGTTGCTGCATGTGGGACGCGGCCTCAGCATGGCTGGACAAGCGGTGCGTCGGTGCACGCCCGGGATCCGAACCTGGGCTACCAGCAGCAGAGCACGCGCACTTAACCACTAAGCCACGGGGCCGGCCCTGCGTGATTCTTTTAAATTTAATTTTAATTCTCATTTCAAAAATATTCAAGCAATATGGATCAGGCCCTTGACCACCATCCTCTCTCTCCCCACCCATCTTCCCAGGACTCACCACTGTTAACTGTTTGATAGCCAGCATAATTCCTGGGATGCAGACTATTAAGAATATACTATAAACTTTTAACTGAGTCGCAAATAACACTGAAGACCCTGATTGCCTACGTCGTTAGCAACTGGCCCAACTTCAAGCAAGAAGTCCAGAAAAGATGTCTTAAGGGAAGCAGCAGATGTGAGGGAGGAGCAAAACACCAGCACGGAGGCAGGGAAGGTCTCCCCAGGAGGCCAGCACAGACCAGGAGAAGGGGGGCAGACAGAAGCGTACCACAAATCCTGCTCTATAAGCAGGGCACCAAGCCCAGGTGGGCAAGAAGGAATCTATCTAATTAAGTAATACAAATAATAATATCACATGTCCAAGGAGCACAGGTGGAGGGAACTCTGCTATAGGCAGATGGGTTTATGTAGCCACCAGTACACAAGAGTTATTATTGTTCCAAGATCTGGAAATGCTACCTTTGAGATATCAGGTCACTTCTACTTCAGTTCAACCTTTGGAAATTCTGTAAAAATGTTCAAGTCTGCCCATTCCTAAAAACATCCCCTTTAATCCTAAACTCTCTTCGAGCTTTTGTGTCCTCCCTCCCTTCTTTCCTCTGCTAGTCAAGCTTCTTAAAAAAGTTCTTATTTGTGGTCTCAATGCCCTTCTCTCTCAATCACATATTAATCATCGCAATTTGACTTCTTTCCCTGTCAATCCTAGTTGTCAAATACAGTGAATATTACTCAGTTGTGTTGGTTTAGCCTGTCTTTGGCATTTAAAATCAGAATGACCTGAAACTCTTGTTATTTGGGAGCTCCTTTCCTCTCTTGATATTAAGAATACTGCAGATCCAGCCATCGGGCCAGGGCACCTTGTTTTAGTTCCTGGTCTCTTCGCTGTGTCTGGGTCCTCCTGTCTCCCTGGGTTTGCAGCCAGCCCAAAGCCTTTGTCAGTACTGTTGATTTTCAGATTCCCATCATGGGCAGGGTGGTGTTGGATGAGGAGTTGCTGCTTCTGCACCTGGGGGGTTGGGGAACAGCGGTCGTGGCGAGGGAACCAAACTCAACTCTTGGCTTCAAGGATTGAGCCTAGCTCTGATGCCCAAACTGACGTGGGAACATGTTTAGCCCCTCTACCCCACAGAAGGGGCCAAATTCATTACCTTTGCTACATCTTAGACCATTTCTTTCCTGTCTTTTTTGCTGGATAGTCTTTCTCTGCTTGTCCTTTCATTACTGATATGTTCCTCAGGAGTTCATCCTTTCCTTTCTCTTTTTATTATACACACTTGTCTTTATTCTCTCCTGGAGATTTAACTACTACCTATACCTTGATGACTCCCAAATCTCTCCCTACTGCTGACCTTTCTTACAATCTTCAAAGCCATCTAGACAACTGCCTAATGTTAATGGACTTCTCCACCTCATGTTCCACAGGTCCTTAAAATGCAACATAACTAAAAGTAAAATAATCCTCCCCCAAACTGTGTTCTTCTCCTTCTGCCTCACTTGGGTACTATTATCCCACTCAAATAAAAAATCTGGGACCATCATCAGCATCTTCCTCCTACCAAACTCTGTCAATTCTAATCCCCAAATATTTCAGTATGTACTTCCTTCCCTATTCCTACTGCCCATTGCCTTACTTCTGGCATAGTTTCTCACCAGATTTATTCCAATTGTTTTTTTAATTGGTTTTCTTACCCTCAAGACCCACCCCACCCCTGTGGCCACCAGAATTACCTTTCAAAGTGCAAACCCACACTGCCTTTGTAATGTCTCTCATCCATCTTCAAGATAAAATCCGATTCCCACTGCCTGGTATACAAGGCCTGGTACCTGTTTACCTCTCAGCTTCATCTCACAAAGCCACACTGCTTTCAGTTTCCCTTAAGCACCAATTGGTTTTCTGTGCCCATGACTTCGTACGTGCTGTTTCCACTTGGACTGACTTTCTACTCATAGGGCAAATTTCTTCTTCACTTTTAGGATGCAGGCTTAGGGAAACCTTTTCTATGAAGTCTTTCTTGATTCCTCTCTCTTGCTACAGGTGGTCTGAACGGGTCCTTCCTCTGAGTTAGCAACTGTACTTGGTATATACTTTCACTAGGCTTGTTTATGTTGTATATACTACTAGGTCATAAGCTTCCTGAAGGCAGGGTCTGTTTTATTTATCATTGTATCATCATCATTTAAAACTGTGTTGGTGCAAAGGACAGTCCAAGAAATTCTTATGGAATAAACACATATATTTTTGGAAAAAAAATAAAGTCAATTCAATACAATATTCTTAGTTTACTGAAACAAGGATTCTACTTATCAGTTGTAACGGTATATCCAGGGCCACAGTACAGACTCCATCCATTCATTCAGTGAATGAGCCACCTGCCAGGTATCATGCTCTGTTCTAGGAACACCATGGTGAAGTAATGCTAGGCTCTCGGGACAGTGTGCTACTTGCATGGGACCCCTAGACTTCCAGGGACAAGCTGTGAAGGAAACTCTGGGACTAACAGCAGGACCCTGGCAATAAAGATGTTAAATTGATTCTTATATCTTGTAAGTCAGGGAGGGTTGCCTAAGAAAAACAAACTCAATCTGAAGCAGAGAGGAAGAAAAAGGCAATGTGCCTCACCTTTAGCTACTGATCCAGCTTGGTCAACTAACTAATGCCCTCTAGCTCAGTCCAGGACGACTTGTCAATTCTTTAACAGAAAAGGCTTCAGAAAGTAGGGCTACCTTCTGATGACTAAACACAACTGCAAGTCACTTGGAGGTGGGGGCGGGGATGGTAGGGAATAATGACTGCTGGCGACAAGAACAAGAACAGCAGAGGCAGCTACTAAAACAGCAGATTCAACTCAACCAGCTTTACTGAATCCATGCTTACTAAGCACCCAGCACTACACTCGGCATTTTCAGAGCAAGGGCCTACAGTCAGGTTTTACTTGCCATTATTGGTCACGTAAGAATTAAACAGATTAACATGCTCAGCTTTTGTACCCAATGTATTGATGATCTATGATCAAAAAGCCTTTATTCTTTTTCCATATTTTTATTTATTTATTTATTTATTTTTGAGGAAGATCAGCCCTGAGCTAACATCCATGCCAATCCTCCTCCTTTTGCTGAGGAAGACTAGCCCTGAGCTAACATCTGTGCCGATCTTCCTCCATTTTATGTGGGACGCCGCCACAGCATGGCCTGACAAGCGGTGTGTCGGTGCGCCCCCGGGATCCGAACCCGGGCTGCCAGCAGCAGAGCGCGCGCACTTAACCGCTACACCACAGGGCCGCCCCCTTTTTCTATATTGTATATTAATTTTATATAGTTGGGTTTTTTTAAATCAAATAGCTATTTCTGTTAAGGTTGTTCACAAATGTGCATATTGGTTCTCCAATAAACTAGTGAGTTATGGAAATTTTAATATTGATATTGAAGATGATAATACGCATAACCATTAACAACTGTTTATGCTATGCTCTAGCAATATATAACATGGACGTCTCCAAAAAACCCTCATTTAAGATATGATCCCTGTCCTCAGAGGTCTTACACTATTGATAAGGAGAAGAAAACTAGCACACCAAGCAATTCCACAAAAACTAAGCACTAAGCTGTGTGGCACAGGAGTTTAGAGAATGCAGAGAAAACGGTGGGCTAGACAATCTGTGCAGCCTTCAGAGAGAAACTAGAACTCCAACTGGAATCGACAGGATTTCAAGCAGTGATTCTCAAACTTTTTGGTCTCAAGATCTCTTTACATTCTTAAAAATTATTAAGGACCCCCAAAGAGCTTTTGTTTATGTTGGTTATAATGATCAGTATTTACCATATTAAAAATTAAGACTATGAAAAATTTAAAGTATCTATTCATAAATATTCATTTAAAAGTACTAATAAATGATTACATGTTAACATCTTTAAACTGAAAATAACATTTTAAAAGATAAAAAACTTGAGAGAAGTGCCATTTTTTACATTTTTGCAAATATCTTTAATGTCTGGCTTCAGAGATGACAGCTGCATCCTCATATCTGCTTTTGCATTCAATCTTTCACAGTATCACATGTCATGTAGCCTCTGGAAAACTCCACTGTGCACTCATGAGAGAATGAGTTTAAAGGGCATATATTATCTTAGTATTATTAAAACAGTTGTGACCTGTTTTAATAATACTAAGATATTATTATCTTAGTATTATAAGATACTAAGATAATACTTAGTATTCAGGACGCCCTGAAAGCGTCTGGATAGGGTGGGGAGGGATCCTCGGACCACACTTTGGCTAATCATTAATTTTAAAAGAGAAAGAAGATGGTATAAGGGCTGGGCAGGAAGGAAGCGTGGGCAGGAAGAGCCATAACTTCCACGTTCGCAACACTAACTCCTAACATCTTGGCTACAACCAAGCTCACCTCCACTGTGAACCTCAGAGACAGAAACAGCAGGGCAAGGTGGGGTTCTGCGTGACGGCGGGACAAGGAGCCTCTCCCTCACTATGCGGTGTGTGTGTGTACATGCGGAAGAGGCTCTACTTCCCCCGGCCACATTCTCTGGAGGCCACGTCAGGTTTTCCTCTCTCCTAAAGCTGTAAATGGCTCACAAGAAACTGCCTTGCCATGGCTTCCCGAGGCTGTGTTTACTAACTGCAAAATCATCTCACTGCTACAGTCACAAATTCTTCAGACATTTCTTGATCTGGCTGTCTTAAAAAGCAGATTTAACATCAGCCACGTAGCCAGTTTTGCCTTGCCAATAATCATGTGAGTTTGCTATCCCATTCCTGTGCATCTTGCGCACTGTAAAAACAGTTCCTGGAGCATCATCTGTCATGGATCTAGTTGCCATAAACTGAAAACATTTTCTTCATATTTTGTGGCACAAACTAAAAGCATTCTGGATGCGGTTTGCATACAGTCCATCCCTGGCCAAAAAAGACGTTTAAATATATGGAGAGACAGAGAAAGAGGGGTGGCCATTACTACGGTTAAACTGTTTCATCATCAAAGTCAATGTTCAATAGTGAATATTTTTTTATTTAAAATTTTACCGTGGTTAATGTTCTAAAATTATCCTCCAATAAGTACAATTGTTCATTTTATGTAGCAAGCTTTAAGTTGTCTAACAGTATTTTATAGCTGAGAGAACCACAGATGAAACAGAAGATTCTTTTGGGGTCTCTTAAATTAAAAAAATATATAAAACAATAGAAACAACCATGAATCTATATAGTTTTTCAGTCTTTTTTATTTTATTTTTTTAGTAAACCATATTTATTAAGGCCCCTTTACAGAAGAGAATAGATCACTTTGAAATCAAAGTGAAACTAAAACTTAAAGAGATTTCTGCTTCTGGGAATGGTAAACTAGGTGATTCAGACTAAGCTGAAGACAGCCAGAAAATCTGGACATAATACAGAAAACATCTTGAAGGCAGAGGGGCACTAACAAGTTAATTAGGAATTACCAGATACAAAAATCAATTCCAGATGAACAATATACTCAAATGTGAAAGATAAACAATAAAGCTTTTAGAAGATAATACGGGATAATGTTTCCATAACCTAGGGATAGAGAAGGATTTCTTTAACAGGACATGAAAAGCACCTATTATTAAAAAACAGATAAATATGACTACATGAAAATTCAGAATTTTTGTTCATCGAAAGACATCCTCAAGAAAATAAAAAAGCAGGCAACATAAAACCAATAAAGGGCTCATATTCAAAATAACAAAGAGGTCTAACAAGTTTTAAAAAAAAAACAAGACAGATAACTCAATAGGAAAATGGGTAAGATGCTAGAGGAGACATGTCACCAAACAAACAAAAAACTACATTATCTAAATGGCCAATACACATGTGAAAAGGTGTCTAGCCTCAATAGTAAGTGAGAGAAATACAAAAGAAAACCATAATGGAAAATACAAAAGAAAATCATAATTATATACCATTATATACCAAAATGGCTAAAAATTTAAAAGTCTGATAATAACAAGTATTGCCGAGGATATGGAACAATAGGAACTCTCATATACTACTTGTGTGAATGTAAACTGTAACATACAAGTTAGAATACAGTTTGGCATTACTATTCTAAAGTTAAAGGCAGACATACTTCATGATCCAGCAATTCCACTACCAGGTATCTACCCAGCAGAATTCATGTACATGTGTACCAAAAGAGATCAACAAAAATATTCAAAGCAGTACTATTCATAATAGCCCCCGATTGGGAACAACCCAAATATTCTCCATAGTACAATGGATAAATATATTCTGGCATATTCATAAAATGGAATACCATTCAGCAATGAAAATGAAGGAACAACAGCCACACACGACAACATGGATGGATCTCAAAAACATAATGAGCAGATACAAAAGAATATATAGCATGTGACTCTGCATTCAAAATCAGCCCAAACTATAATGTTTAGAGGTACAGTGGTGGTAAAAGCAGAAAGGAAAGAAAGAAATCAGAAGAGTGGTTACCTGTAGGTGGGCAGGGAGGGACTATGACTAGCAAAGGTCACTAAGAAGGGGCAACTGGGTCCCTACAATGTCCTATTCCTTGACCTCAGAGGTGGTTATTTTAAAATAATTCATTAAGTTTTACATTTGTCTTTTATGCACTTTTCTGGTTGTGGGATATCTTTCACAATAAAAAAGAATGAAAGCAAAACAAAAATAAAATTAATACAAATGGAAAAGTGGTATCTTCGTATAACTGTAAAAATTAGATCATGGAACCCAAATTCCTTAGATGGCATCTGGCGCTTCATTATCCACCCCTGTCCTCTCTAGTCTCATTTCTTGCCATCCACCTTTCTCCACAAGTAGTCTGCAACACTTGCAGTCAACCTTATGCTTTCTTTACCTTTACTTGTGATATTTCTCTGTCTAGAAAACCATGCAGACATATCCCAATCATCCTTCTGCCATACTAAGTACAAATTGTCATTCAAGACACAACCTGGGTGTCATCTGCTGTGAGAAACCTTTTCAAGAGACACAGACTCTCGAGCCACACTGCCTGGTTCAAATCCAGATCTGCCATTCACTGGCTGTGTGACCTTGGTCAAGTTACCAATCTTAGTTTTATAGCTTCCTCATCTGTAAAACAAGATAAAAATATTACCTGCCTCACCGGGTTGTTGTGAAGATTAAATGAGTAAATATACGCAAAGTGTTTGGAACATGCCTGGGAGAGAGTAAGCACTAGGTATTAGCTATTAATATTATCTAGCTATTATTACTATTTAGTATTATTATTAACTAGGTTTTAGCTATTATTATTATCAATACACTCTGATAACTTTGTCCCTATCCCCTGAAGCCCCTCCACATCACATACTCTTTCTCTGGGTTCCCATAGCTCAGTATTATAGTTTATTTTCTTGTATACAGCCCTTACAGATAGTTAATTCCTTGAGAGCAGGAACTAAATCTTTCATGTCTCAATCCCCAACATCTAGCACAGTGCCTGCCATGCAACAAATGCTCAGTGAATACCTGTGGATTGAATAAGCTACAAAGGCTCCAAACGTGGATCTACATCACATATAAGAATAGTCCTTCGGTGCTGCCATATCCTGTGTGTACATTACAAACTGGAAGCATGGTCTTGATGAGATTCCTACAGCAATTACCTGAGAATATGCGTGTAGACTCCCTCTGGTAGGAACAAATGAGGGACAAGTAATAATACCTATCTACCTGTTGTGAGGCTATTGTGAGGCTCAAATGATAATGACTATGAAAATTTTTTTTAAGTGTGAAGCTCTATTATATGAGATTTTATTGTCTTAATAAAACAACAGGATTACTGTTGAACTGCAAGTCTGGAAAAGGCTTTAAAGGGTAACAAGGAATTAATATCATGTAAAAATGCAGTGTGATATGGTCTAAGATAAGATTTTTATTTTCAGTTTAAAATACTTTGTGACGAAATTTCCCAATTTTCTCATTTGGTTATTAATGATTTATGTAATATCGAAACAAACATTATGTATATAAATGTTTACAGCAGCATTATTCATAATAGCCAAAAAGTGGAAACAACACAAATATCTATCAACTGGTGAATGGATAAACAACCTATGGTACACCCACCCAGTGGAAAACTACTTGGCAATAGAAAGGAATGAACTACTAATACAAACTACGTCATGGGTGAACCTCAAAAACATTATGCTGAGCGAAAGAAGCCACCTGCGAAAGACCACATATTGTATGATTCCATTTACATGAAATGTTCAGAAAAGACAAATCTATAGAGACAGAAAATAAATTAGTGGTTGCCTGGGGATAGGAATGGGTACAAGGATTGACAGCAAATGGGCATGAAGGGTTTCTTCAGACTGACGGGAATGTTCTAAAATTGTGTTTGATGATTACACAACTATGTCAATTTATTAAAAATGTTTTAATTGTATACCTCAAACGGATGAATTTTATGCTATGCAAATTATACCTCAATAAAGTTGTTTTTTAAAAACAAATATTTGGCACTCTTTTACAGCTAGCCATAATTCCCACATTTTAAAAATCTCACCCACACATGGGGCCAAATAACACAAGAATAAAGTATAACAAGAAAAATCAGATTTTAGAAATAAAAAAATAAAAATATGTCAGGTACTAAAGATCTTAAAAACCCATAGTGCCACCTATGCTTATTTTCCAATCCAGGAGCAATAAACAATAATCTTGATAAACAGGCTTTCACTGTCATTTGTTTATTTCATCTCACCTGGGCAAACATACACTCTGGCTTCACCTGCATTTATAACTGCAAACATGAATATTTGGCATAATGCCCCCCCTTTTTATGGCCAAACAGCAAGCATAACAAAAACATATATACAGAAAGCATAGTATATAAGGAGATTAAAAGAATAATGATATACATTCAATAAACAGGATTTCTAAGCAAAGTTTAAACTAATCTTTAGAAATTGACAGTTCTTTACACAAACATACTTCAGATTAAATTCTACAACAAGCCCTAAAATGCTATCCACATTAGTTTGCTGAACTGGAATTGTTAAATTGGATATTGCTTAAAGTAGGTCACTGGCTCGGGCTTGAAAGTACTTGGTAATGCAGAGATCTACTTGCAAGTCATTTGTCATCATGAGATTTGACTTAGACGAAACAGTCTCGAGAAAACACATTGGTTGGCTGTCAACTGTCAGTTGTATTTTAGTCAAATAAATCTCACTTTAGATTTATCTCACTGCAGATTCCTGAACAGGGAAATAACAAGATGAAAGAAGTGTTTTCTGAAGAGTAAATCTGGTGGCAAGGTTTAGAAAATGCCTCTTTTGCTTCCTACTCCTTTGTCCCTCACATCTACTCAGTCTCCAAAGACCACTAATCTTTCTTTTGAAATGTCTTTCAGGTTTATTCCTTTCTCTCTACTTCGACTTTCACCACTATAATCCTAATTTGTGTCAGGAGGCATTAAAGAACAGGAAAACTGGGAAAAGAAGTCAAACTAGAGAACGTTAGAATAATCTACAATGGAAGTGAAGAGGACTTGGTCTTGAGCAGTGGTTCTCAAAGTGTGGTCCCTGGACGAGCAGCATCAGCACCTCCTGGGAAGGTGATGGAAATGTAAATTCTCAGGCTTTACCCAGACCTACTGAATCAGAAACTCAGGGGGTAGGGCCAGCAATCTGTGTTTTTAACTAACCCTCCAGGCGATTCTAACATAGGCTAAAGTTGGAAAATTAGTGGTTTAAAGAGAAGCAGAAGAAGAAGGAATGGCGCAAGATGAGAGGAGAATTTGGGGACCTACTAATAATTCTACCACAATGTCCCTCCAATCTCCAACTCAACCCATCAAAAAAGAACTCTTCTCCAAACCTGCTCTTCCAAGTGTTATTCATTTCTGATACCACAACCCTCTACGTTGCTTAACTTCAATCTCCCTTCCCACCAGTCCTCATCCAATACACTAATCTGGTTGAGTCCACGGTTGGGGCTTTAGGCAGTCAAAGAGAAAAGAAATGCATTATATATGGGAAATTATGATAAAAAGGGCTCTTCAAATCAGTGGAGAAAAGATGAATTATTCAATAAATGGTTTTGGAGTAACTGGCTAGTCATTGTGGGAGTGGAGAAAGGAAAGCTATAGTCCTTACTCTTTACATCTTACTCCACACAGCAAAATAAAATTCCAGGTAAATCAAACACTTTAATTAAAAAACCAAAAGGAATATGAAAGTAGTAGACAAAATTATCGTAAAAATATTTTTATAATTTCCAATTGGTGAAGGTCTTCCTAAAAGCATGATAATTTCACCCAGAAGGCATAAAAGAAATTACTAATAAATTTTACTACATAAAAATCTAAAACTTTTCTATGGCCAATAAAATGATCATAAAGTAAAAAGACATATTAGAAAAATATTTGTAATTCATAACACCTAAAGAGTTCTCTCATATTGTTAAGAAAAAGATGAATAAATCTAATAGATAATTGGACAAAGGAAAAGAATACACAATTCACAAAAAGAAAAAATACAAAGGATATAAAAACATAAACTTAATATTTATTTTTTTTATTTTTTTTTTTTGAAGATTTTATTTATTTATTTTTTCCCCCCAAAGCCCCAGTAGATAGTTGTATGTCATAGCTGCACATCCTTCTAGTTGCTGTATGTGGGACTCAGCCTCAGGATGGACGGAGAAGTGTTGCCTCGGTGCGCGCCCGGGATCCGAACCCGGGCCACCAGCATCGGAGCGCGCGCACTTAACCACCAAGCCACGGGGCCGGCCCTAAACTTAATATTTAAAAAAAAGATTTTTTTACTTAGCAAATTGGCAAAGATTAAGAAGATTCATAATGCCCAGGTGTGGAAACAGTGTCACTATCATATACTGATGGTGGGATATAAATGGCCTTTCTACAGCATAATATGACAACATCTACTGAAATGTAAAATATGCATTTCTTTCACACAGCAATTCCACTTCTAAGAATGAATTCTACCAAAAATACTCATAAGCCTACAAATGTTTTTGTATAAAGATGTTCATTGCTACTGCTGCTGTACCATTTGTAATCCTGAACAACCTTAATGTCAACCACTTGGGGACTGGTAATAGAAATAACAGAATATTATGCAGCCATTAAAAGGAGACAAAACTAACACAGAAGATGTTCACAACATCTTGTTAGGTTAAAATAAAAGAGCTGTCACAAAACATTATGTATAGTTTAATATATACATACATATAAAACATATAGACTGTATATACATACAAGGTATAATATATTATATGCTAGAGCGAAAGTATAGGGAGAAAAGTCTGGCAAGATATACAACAACCTTTAAAAATAGGTACCTTTGAGGAATGGGATGGGGGAACTTTCCATTTTTTACTTCATAAACTTCAAGTTATTTACAAAGAATTTGAATTGCTATTATAAAAAAATGTAAATCTGATCATGTCATTCCTTTGTTCAAAAAGTTCTAAAGCCTCCGAGCCCACAGAAAACATAGTCTACATTCCTCAGTCAGATGTAAGGATGGTCCAGCAATGCCACCTGACGCCCCACCCATCACCAGGGTGAACTCCCCTGATGAGGCAGGTTAGAAAGGGATAGCTGTTCCCTCTTCCGCATTGTGTCCCTCCTGAAGCCCAGTGCCACATGGCCCCAGTGGTCACCTCTGATAACCATTTTTGCCATTATCAAAGCTTTTATTGTGATGGAGCACACTGGAATAGCATTCTAACTTGTTCTTTTCAGAACAATGTTGACAGAGCTGCTCCAATAAATTAATAGATTCCTTCAATTGCTTTTGTGGGAAAATAAGTTCACACGCCAATGTAAAGGCTGACCAATACAACCACACCACTGAAAACCAAAATCTAATGTTTTTTCACTAATAAATATTAAGAAATAATGTTTTATTTTTCTTGTTTTTCATAGCCATTTTTTGGCATATATCCAGCATCCTTTGTAACACATGGTACAAAAATCACAATTGTTCAGAAGCAAGGGAAGATTGGGAGAAGAATTTTTAGAAGACATGAGAGGTGGAGCCAGTTTTGGAATCTCTTTGGCGGGGTTGTAACGTGGGCCCCACCAAGTACTCAGACAACATTCTGATCAAGTTCCACCATTCATCTTGCAAGCCCAAACTCACTCAAGATGTCAAGGCACAGCAATATCACAGCACCTATACGCCAGTGCAAGTTTGACCCAGGGTTCAAGTAACAGAAACATCATGTCTCTTCAGGAAATTTATCTGCTTCCAAAAAAATATAATGCTATGCTTGAGTAACAGAACCTCTTCTCTGATCATCCATAACAGCAAGGGTTTCTTAGACTTCACTGGGTAATATCTGAGCTTTATTCCAACCCACTCCTTATGGCTGATAGTCCTCACAGACCTCCTGAGAAAGAACTGACCATTTCAGTAGTACCCTATATCTAATGAGCTGGAATCTGAAGTCTCCTAAAATTTTGGCCATGATCAGGGCACTTAGTGGTTAACTATTTATTATGGACACCAATGTGTTCAATATAAGACAGACAGTGCTTTCTAAAGTCGGTAAGGTAGTCATGTTTACATGCTTCTAAGACAATCAACTTGATAAAATACAGATATTCAGGGTCGAGGATGAGATGGATGCCAAGGAGCTAGAGTGTATGGCAGGCCTAGGTTAGAGTCACAAGCTCAGTTGCCTGGTGACAACATGGATGAACCACTGTAAGTGTCAATCACATCTGCCTTGAGCATGAAGGTTATAGGTTATAGTACTCGTAATTTTTTGTTTTGATGTCCATCCCCCCTATCAACTATGAGAGGAACAGAGTACCTTACTCATATTTGTATTCACAGTGCTTGCACAGAGCAGGTACTCAGTAAATGTTTGCTCAATTAATGAAGCAGATGCTTTAAAAATACATCACACAATCAAGGGGCACATGGAAAAGCTCGCAGTTGCCTACACTTCCTATTGCAATCCAGATTTGATTGGGAGTAATAACTCTGTACTCAGCTAGATTTCCCAACCTTTCTTATGAATACAGGTGGCCATGTGTCCCATCTCTGGTCAATAAGATGAATATCATTAGATGAGGCACACCTTTTGTACCTCATCCTTCCCCCTTCTTCCTGGGGGTTGGGTGAGGTGGTGTTGGGGGGAAGCAGAGAAGTGACTTTGCCACTATCAAGAAAATCACCTCTAAGGATGGATAGACGGAATCTGAGACATTGACACCACTGTAAGTTGATTGCACCAGCCTTGGATTACTTATTTCTCAACTTTTCTGTACAAGAGAAAATAAATCTCTATTTGGTTAAAGCAAAGTTGGATTTTCCATTACCTGTAGTCTAATTCATTCCTAATTGATAAAAGTACATAGCAGTAGGAGGAAGAATTATGAGGCTACTGTAATAACCCAAAGAACAAAAATTTTATCCCAATAGCTGAATGAGTATAGTCTTCTTTTTCTTTGTGGTAATATAACTGTAAAGATTTCTCGAGCGTACGATATCATTAAATGACAGCACTCTAGCTAGCAGCCCAATAATGATTTGAGATGATCCAACCAAATCAAAATGTTTGGAACGAGTATTGATGCTTATATGTACTGACACATACTGCAGTATCATCAGCAATAAGACCAACTAAAACAGATCAACTCCAAGATCACATGAAATTAGCAATAATCTCCTCTCAACTGCATGGAAGTGGTAATTAAAACTCAGAGCGGAAAAGAAAATTGAAAGCATTTCAAAAAACACCTGCAGAAGAATGCTAACGATTCTAGCTGCATATTAAACTTCTGCTTTATCAAATATGTTCTACATTCAACATCTGGCCTTTCCACAGCTAGTGCCTACCCATCCAACATGAAAAAAACACTTCTTGTTTAAGTAACAGCCACTGAGAAATTTTAATCCCTTTCAAGAGCAGTTCAGTTGTAGTTCACATTCACTTCTGAAGAAATGAAAGTAAAATAGCTGTCTTAACCTTCGCTGTTTCAGACACAAAACTCTCCAGCCATGGGTAACTCATATTTAATTCTTAGTTTCAGAACACTTGCATTAAGTTTCCCTTCAAACTGTTTGTTTTTAGTATTTTTGATATATTTTGTATATTTTCTCCTAGACGATGAGTATTTGCTATCAAAATCTGGTATTTCATCAATTCTGAGATACACAGTTTTTTCTTTACATGTTAACATCTCTGAAATCCAGAGAGGTTTTATAATTAACGCCATCTTATGTTTTACAATAAATTGGCAGCATTCTTTCTTAATGGAGCATAAAATAATGGTATGGCTCACAACTGATGGCATCTTAAATTCAATAAAATATGATAATAGTAATCCCTAACATTTATTGAATGCATACTATGTGCCAGTCACAATGCTTTACGTGTAATAACTCATCTACTTATTAAAACAACCCATGAAGTAGGTACTACTGTAACCTCATTGCATAGAGAAGGAAACTGAAGCTGAGAATTTAAATAACATAGTCACTGGCAGCAGAACTCCAATGGACTCCAAAGCTCTTACTATTGCGTTATAACTGAAAGCTCAAAACCACTCTTCTATTTTCCTCCATGCACCATAAAAATGGCCTTTATTTCAAAATGTTTTGGTTTTGTCATCATTCTTGAAAGACGGTTATTTTTCTTTTGGCACTTTGACAACAGCATTCTGTCTTGTGGCTTTCACTGTTGCTAATGAGAAGTTAGCTATTAGTCTGTAGTCTGAAGGTAGTCGGTTTTCTCTCTCTGGCCACTATTAAGATCTTATATTTGCCAGTGTATCTAGGGCATATGGTCTTTCTTCACCCTGCTTGTACTTACTGATTCAGAGGATTCAACTCTTTTATCAATTTTGGAAAATCTCAATCATTATCTCTTCGAATACTATCTCTCCCTCAATTTTTCCATTATTTCCTTCTAGAATTCTGATGAGATGTTATATTAAACCTTCTCATTCTATTTTCCATGCATCTTAACCTTTCTTTTATATTTTCTCTTTCTCTTTGGGTTTCATGTGGGCAATTTCTTTAGCTCTATCTTCTAGTTCATTACTTCTTTTTATACGTGTCTAATCTGCTGTTAACTTGTCAATTAATTAACTAAGTTCAATAATCACCTTCTTTATTTCTGAAAAGGTTCTTTTTCAAATACAGCTGGTTATTATTATTTTTTAAAACAGCTAGTCAGATAGCTCTACAGTGACTCACAGCAGTTGAAAAACCCAGCCTCGATTTATAAGACTTTTGACCTGGTTATTTCTGATGGTCTCAGTTACCTAGTTACACTATTAATCTCTGCTTTTATTTATTTAAAGATATTAAGTATTTTTATTTTATGTTCAGTTTCCAATCATTACAATATTGTAGTCTTTTCAAATCAGATGCTTTTTGCTGTTTCTGCTGACTCACTCATTGTGGCTTGTTTCCTAAGTGTTTTGTGATTTTTCATTATGGGCTTCTGTTCTGTGGAATTTTATTTGTGGGACTTTAAGTCCTAAGTAGGATATTTTTTTCTTCTAAGAATATTTGTGTTGCTCTGGCAGGTTCCTGAAGGCACTACTAACCCAAGAACAATTTAAAGTAAATTAACCTAAGTTTTTCATGCTATACAGATAGCACAAATTCAAGTCCCACATCCACACATGGGCCAATTTATGGTTATTAATTTTCAGGAGAGATTTAAAAAATTTTTACTATGGAAAAATTTAAACATGTAAGTAGACAGACTATATAATGAACCTTCATGTGCTCATCATCGTCTTAAATAATTGTTAACTCCTGGCCAACACTGTTTCATCTGTATGCAACCCACATCTGTCTCCCCGTCTCTGCATTAGTTTTAAAGCAAATCCATTTCATTGCTAAACAGATCAGTATTTATGTATAAAGACTCTTCAAAATTCACAATACCACTATTACACTTAAAAACATTAATAGTAAGGGGCCGGCCGGTGGCGCAGCGGTTAAGTGCGCGCACTCCGCTGCGGCGGCCCAGGATTTGCAGGTTCAGATCCCGGGAGTGCACCAACACACCGCTTGTTAAGCCATGCTGTGGCGGCATCCCATATAAAGTAGAGGAAGACAGGCATGGATGTTAGCCCAGGGCCAGTCTTCCTCAAGAAAAAAGGGGAGAACTGGCATCGGATGTTAGTTCAGCGCTAGTCCTCCTCACACACACACACACACACACACACACAAATTAATAATAATCCCAATACTAGCAAGTAAATGGGAGGATTCAAATTTCCAACTGTCTCATAAACATATACAAGGTTTTGTTTGTTTGCTTTGATGTGCTTTTTTCCCTGCAACTTATTTGTTGAAGAAACCAGGTTGTTTGTCCTGTAGGGTGTCCCATAGTCTGGATTTTTCTCACTGGAGCCCCATGGTGGTACTTAACATGCTGCTCTGTCTTCTGTAATTCTTATAAATTAGTACTTAGATCTAGAAGCCAGATCAATTCGTATAGGAAAAGGAAGATACATGCTTAATGTAGCACCTTCAAATGGTAACCAAAAAGCTTTTATTTTTTAAAGTATCATTATGAACTCATAAATTTTTTAGTTAATGTTTTTATTGGTATTCAAATTGTCTCATCACTGGCCAGAGGGAGACTCTTCGTGTGTGCTCTTGAGATTTTTGATGTGAATCTTGTCATAGCCTTTGATGACTTCCTTGCTATATGGTATAACAAAAAATTCTAGGTTTATCTTGTACAATTCCTGCTGCAGGCCTGAATCAGCTATCCAAGGAATCCTGTTTCCTTTCAGTGAGAACTGGTATTTCAAGACCATAATTTGGGCACCAGGGTTACTTACTTACTGCTACTGGGTTGGTCATTGTTTCTAGGCCTTTTCAGTGGCATGAGTTAGCAGGTAGTTTTTTTGTTTTGGGGTTTTTTTACAGCTAAAATATATCAAGAGTTCATACTGAAACTTCAAATACAAAATCAAGTTAATCAAGAAAATGAGAAAACAAGCCACAGAATAAGAGAAAATATTTGCAAAAGACATATCTGATAAAGGACTGTTATCCAAAATATACAAAGAACTCTTAAAACTGACAGTAAGAAATGAACAACCCAATTAAAAAATGGACAAAAGACCTGAACAAGACACCTCACCAAAGAAGACACATAGATGGCAAATAAGCATATGAAAAGATACTCAACATTATATGTCATTAGGGAATCTCAAACTAAACAATGAGATACCACGACATATCTATTAGAATGGCCAGAAAACTAAAACACTGACAGCACCAAATTCTAACAAGGATGTGGAGCAACAGGAATGATCATGGTACAGCATTGTGGGAATTGTGGCTCAAGGTACAGCATTGTGGTATTGCATGGTGGGAACACAGTATAGTACAGCCACTTTGGAAGATGGCTTGGCAGTTTCTTACAAAACTAAACATAGTCTTACAATCTAGCAATCGCACTCAATATTTATCCAAAGGAATTTGAAATTTATACTCACACAAAAACCTGCACACCGATGTTTATAGCAGCTTTACTCATAATTGCCAAAACTTGGAAGCAACTAAGATGTCCTTTAGTAAGTGAATGGATAAATAAACTGGTATATCCAGAAAAGGGAATATTATTCAGTGCTAAAAAGAAACGAGCTATCAAGTCATGAAAAGACATGGAGGAAACTTCAATGCATATTACTAAGGGAAAGAAGCCAATCCGAAAAGGCTACATACAGTGTGATTCCAACTATACGACATTCTGGAAAAGGTAAAACTACAGAGGTAGTAAAAAGATCAGAAGTTGCCAGAGGCTCTCGGGGAGGTAAAGACAAATCGTGGGAGCACAGAGGATTTTTAGGCCAGTGAAATTATTCTGTATGATACCATAATGGTGGATACGTGTCATTATACATTTGTCAAAACCCACAAAATGTACAACACCAAGAATGAACCCTAATGTAAACTGGATTTTGGGTGATGATGTGTCAATGTAGGTTCATCAGTTGTAACAAATGTACCACTCTGATAGAGGAGGTGGCTGGGGGAGTGGGGTAGGAGGTATATGGGAACTTGCTGTACTTTCTGCCCAATTTTACTGTGAACCTAAAACCACTCTAAAAAATAAAGTCTATTAAAAAATCAAGTTAACAGGGTTTTAATTAACCTCTTTTATTTTACATTGTATCTTCTTTCACCCATGTTGAGAATCTGGGTCTCAACAACAGGGAAAATGATAAAATATCACATAATTACTCATTTGCTTTATCTGAAAACACACACATACCAACAATCTCAGAATAATGCTGACACCATCACCAATAATACATGGGTACACTTCGAGGGTTTTGTTGTTGCTTTTCCTGTTTTTTTTGCAGTTCTTTTTTTGACCTGCTCCATTTCTGACCTGGGGCGGCTCACCCCTCCTTAGGCAACCTGGTGGTCTCCCGCTCCCGGGAGGTCACCATATTGATGCCAAACTTAGTGCGGACACCCCAGTGGCATAGCGTGGCAGCCCAGAACTCCTGGGCTCAAGCGATCTTCCTGCCTCAGCCTCCCCAGTAACTGGGACTACAGGACCGCCTGGCTGCAGTTCTTTTTTTGTCCTTACTGTATATACCACCAAGGATGTGAAGTTCAAATTACTTGAGTTTAAAATTTTACGTTCTTTGTTTCTTGTTATTTCCAATTTTTAAGGATTGCTTTTTTAAAGAAAATCAACTTTGCCTTACAATCATTTAAATAATTGCATGAAGTCAAATCTACAAATAAGCTATATCCAAAGCGGTCTAGCTCCTACTCCTGTCCCCTCGACCCTATTTCCCTTCCTTCCTTTCTCATAATCACTTTTCAAGCTTTTATGATTTATTCTTCCATTTAAAAAAATATAAACTGCAAATACTGACATCAAAATATGCTAGCAACCCTCGTAGTCACAGTGAGTGGGGGAACAGAACACAGAGGCCACTCGTTTTGTAGTTAGAAGACTTAGTGTCCAGTTATTGTTTCACTATTAGTTGACCTGGAGGAATTATCTAATTTTTCAGAGCTTCAATACTCTTCTCTACATTATCAGGAAAGTAATAAATATCTACCTTAGGTGGTTGCTGTGAGAATCAGATGAGACACGAAAAGCTTTTCAAGGTACAATTGCATATGGGTACATCCTTGGAGTAAAGGTTTCTGAAGATTAGCCAAAAATAATTCTGTTTATAATAAAAATCTCTTTCACTCTTAGGTACAAAGTAAGCAAGAATAATTTTTAAACTATTCCTTTATTAAGAAAGGACCCTCAAGAAGTAGGGGGAAAGAAGCTCAACTCAGACAAAAAGTTCCCAGCATTCTCCCAGGAGAAGAACCAAGGGGTCCTGGGAGGTGTTACGTGGAAGCCTGGTCCTTATAGTCTGGGTTAGCAATGGTTAAGTGGCTGTACTTCCAGATCTCTAAGGGAGACCGAGGCCAACAGTGCCCTACAAGACCCGGCCACCTACATCTCTGGCTTTCTCCCATCCCCTGCCTTCCCGTTCTGTCTCCAGCAAACAGCTTTCCTCAGTGCCTCCAAGGCTTCAAGCTCTCTCCTCTCTCAGCACCTTCACACGTTAGTCCTGAAGGCTCTTGCTCCAAACGATCATCTAGCCAACTCCTACTTTTCCTTCCAATCTTTGCTTTAATGTTACTTTCTCAGAGAGGCCTTCCCTTGCCTCCCAGACTGTCAGATCCCCTAGTCAATCACTCTTACAGCTCCCTGTATTTTTCCTAAAAGGCACTTCTCGGGTTTGGTATTACATATGTAGTAATGTGACTGCTTGATTGTCTTTCTCCCACTAGATAAAAAGTTCAGTGATGGTCACCATATGTTTTGCTTACTTCTTTATCCACAGTTCCTAGGTCCACGCCTCGTGTAGAATAGGTGGTCAATAAGCATTTGTTGAATGAATAAATGAGTGAATGAAAAGCTTAATACATCATATACAAAACCACTGAACTAGATCCTGAATACTGAGAAAGGGGGAAGGATCAAGTTGTTAAACATTGAAAAAAACTACATTCTAGAGTCTTCTCATAAGGGGACAATATTCTCCCTCTAACTTGATTTATAATTTAAATATACAGTCATTCAAATTGTATATTTCCCTCTCTATATACAGTAAAGTGAGTTTTAGTGGTCAAAATATCCAGAAACACAGCTTCCTTATGTTTGTCACAAAAACTAAGATTTCTCACTAGTGAGGTAGCATAAGCTGAGGGCACTGCGACAAAGCAAAAATTTTCCAAATAAAATACTCTAACCATCCTAAAAATGCCAAAAAGAAGACATGTGTCTTTGGGAGAGGAACCCACAGGGAGGGGGAATCTAGAGATAAAAAGAGACTTGAGAAATATATCAACCAAATGCTATAATGATAATCTTTAAACACTGCCTGGTTTTTATGTAGCCAGAAATATGAAAGACTTATTAGCATTTCTCTTCACTGGATATAATGAACAAAGTAGGGCAGATAGAGGACACACAATTTAAAACGGAAGTTAAAACTTCATTTATTTTTTTTCTATCCATAGGCTTCATTTTCCTATTTCCCTGCAAACAAATGAACAAAAAACACTCCATATTTCTTAGATTAAGAAGAATAGGATTTCTATCCATTTGAACTCAAAGTGAAAGAAGACCTTTTTTGAGGCTGCCCAGTGGCGTAGTGGTTAAGTGCATGCGCCCCGCTGCTGGCAGCCCAGGTTTGGATCCCGGGCTCGCACCGACGCACCGCTTGTCAAGCCATGCTATAGCGGTATCCCATATAAAGCAGAGGAAGATGGGCACAGATGTTAGCCCAGGGCCAGTCTTCCTCAAGAAAAAAGGGGAGGATTGGCATCAGATGTTAGCTCAGGGCTAGTCCTGCTGCCCACCCCCCACCCCCGCCAAAAAAAGAAAGAAGACCTTTTTTGAACTCTACATAGATTCTGATAAGCATCTACTAAAAAGTCTTCTCTATACAACCAAGCACCCCAAATTCACATACAGCCTTTACCACTGAAAGGAACAAGAGCTCCTCGAAGAAATGGATGATTCAGGACTGGGCAGAAAATGTACAACATAAGCCTAGACGTCTTACCATAATAAAAAGCAAGGATGCTATAAAAAGTCTTCAGAAGTCAACTTGAAGAAGTTCCCCCCACTAGTCAAGAGTGGGACAATCTGAAGCATCAATAAAAATAATCACTGCAATGGGTTCACATGTATCAAATATGTTAAAAATCCATCAGTTCATAATGATATTTAAAAAAAAAAACTCATTGGTCTCCTCTGGATGATGCTAGGGAACCAACTTATTATTTTGAAAACTGATAAGTAAAGGGAAAGAATCAAGCATTTAACCTGCCTTTCCTGAATGAAGTCTCCTCAGATTAACCAGAGTTGATATGGGAAAGTCTCTCTAGCTAATTAATGAAGACAAATGACAGAACTAGAATATCACGATTTTGCAATATGAATTAACATAGCCAGGCCTTGCTCTTCAATACCTGTTAACAACATGGTTAAGATGAGACAACTGCTTATTAAGTGCCTTCTAACGGAAGTAAACACCACCTTCTATAAAGTATTCTTGCCAAACAAAAAGAACCTGAACTAGATCAAGCCTCTAGATAGAACTGTTTACATTAAATACAAGATAGAGAAACATGTTAAACACACCACGAGGATGCAATTAGCAAAATCCAGAAGGAGAAAAACTAAAGGACAGATGACTAAGTTTATTTTTAAGATAAATTGAGGGGAAGAATAGAGGGGACCCTATAGATAAAAAGAGACTTAGGAAATATATTAACCAAATGGTATGTTGGTCCTTGTTTGGATCCTAATGCAAACAAACAAATTTTACAAAATCAGGGGAAATTTGAATACTGATTTTTTGATGTGATGTTAAGGAATTATTAATTTTTTAGATGTGACAATTGTATTACGCTTATTTTTTTTAAAGAGTCCTTACGTTTTAGAGATACACACCAGACTACTTACGAATGAAGTACGTGTGAGGGGCTGCAGTCCTATGAAAGTTTGTCTAGGCCTGGAAAATCTCCTTCCACACTGGCTCCCTCACATGGTGGATGTCAGCTGGAGGCCTCGGTTCCTCTCCATGTGAACCTTTCCACAGGCTACTTAAGTGTCCTCACAATACGGCAGGGTGCCTTCCCTCAGAGTGAGTGGTCTAAGAGAGCAAGGCAGAAGCTGCAATGTCTTTTATGACTTAGCACCGGAAGTCACACACCATCATTGCTTCAATATCCCATTGGTTACACAGGTCGGCCTTATCCACCATGAGAGAGGATGAAACAAAGGCATGAATACCAGGAGGTGAGGATCATCAGGGCCATCTTGGAGGCTGGCTGCCACATCACGGCACTTAAGATCCTGACCATGACTTTCAAAACCATTCATCATCTGGCTCCTACTGCACTCCAACCTCATTTCATTTCACCCTTTCTTGGTCCAAAAAACTCCAGCTTTACCGGCCTCCTTTCTGTTTCTCAAAGGTGAGGGGTTTGTATTCAGTTTAGAGCCTTTGTACTAGCCGTTCCCTCTGCCTGGATTATTTTCTCCACTCATCACCTTATCATTCAGATATGACCATAAATGTCACCTCCTCAGAGAGGCTTTCCCTGGCACCCAGTCTGAAGAAGCTGTCTATCCTCTTTCTATCCCAGAACCCAATTTTAATTCTTTGCAGAATATTTACCGTTATCTGATACTTTA
The DNA here is from genome assembly GCF_057802395.1 of Ceratotherium simum simum. Lineage (NCBI taxonomy): Eukaryota > Metazoa > Chordata > Mammalia > Perissodactyla > Rhinocerotidae > Ceratotherium > Ceratotherium simum. The sequence goes on from NC_141924.1 coordinate 10,346,005, forward strand.
GCGCATCTGGCTCAGTGTTAAATCTGGCTCTCCAGCACAATTAGTCATCACGCTCAACATGACTTCAACATCCAAAAGGGTAACACAGCCAAACACCCCGGCCTCTCAGTTCTATAAGCTGCTCAGCTCCAATGGCCTTTTCTTTGACTCTGCCTCAGCCACACCCTCCCACGGTCACACCAAACTCAATCCACTGTTTGATCCTTCTAGTTCACTTGCTCAGGGACCCCATGAAAACAACTTTTCAATTGCCATGAGACCTTCAATCCCTTGATTCCATCTTCCCACTTCTGACTTCGTTTTTCTCCTTATCTAGCTTAGATTTCATAGTCAACAATTATAATCACTCTCTTGGAAGAACCCTCAACTCTCTTCAAGGTCTCTTTCTTTCTTTTATTTTTTATTTATTTATTTTTTCCCCCAAAGCCCCAGTAGATAGCTGTACATCATAGTTTCACATCCTTCTAGTTGCTGTACGTGGGACACGGCCTCAGCATGGCTGGAGAAGTGGTGTGTCAGTGCGCGCCCGGGATCCGAACCTGGGCCGCCAGCAGTGGAGTGCGCACATTTAACCGCCAAGCCACGGGGCTGGCCCAAGGTCTCTTTCTTTCAAACTCCATAATCCCAGAACTCAAGAAACTGCCTTCTTCATATTAAGAATATTGGTGAAAAAGCATTCAACTACACAGATTCTTTTCACCATAAATTCAAGGTCACTAAATGGGCACTCAATCTTAACTGGCAGTCCTACTAGATTTCCCTAGTAAACTGGCTTTCTAATTCTTCCCCTCTCCAAGAAGGCTCTTTCTTACCCATTTTACCCATTTTTCCCTCCTCTACAACCCTCCCACCCCTTTTAGCTAATGTCTTCGATTCTTCTTTGACAACTAGAAAGCCTAAAACTAAAACTAGAAATCTGTCATCTTCGCATGACCAGTTGTATAAACCTACCTGAATCTGCACCCATTTTCCCTTCTTTCCCATTTCAACAGAAGTGACCCTTCTCCTCCTTTTGAAAAACAATCCCTCCACTTATGCTTCTGATCCCATCCCTTCTTCTCTACTCATAAACTCCAATCTTATAATCATCTCCTCTTTTTCCTCCACCAACCAATACCCACCCTTTCCTGGATCATTCCCATCTGTATACGTTCAACCTCTAGCACGTCCCCTCTTAAAAAACAAACAAAAATTCTTCTTTGACTCTATATCCTCCTTCAGGTACTACTCCATTTCTCTACTCCCTTCACAACTCAACTTTGTTCAAGTGGTAAAAAAAAAAAAAAAGCTATCTGCACTTTCTCACCTCCCATGCATGCTCTGTTCAATCCATTACAACATGGCTTCTGCCTCCATCACCAGCAATATCCATCCTGCCAATCTAATGAAGTGTATGCCCTCATCTTACTGGGCCTCTTAGCAACACTAAATTCTGTTACTCATTCCCTTCTTCTTGAAATAATCTCTTGATTTCGTTCAACCAATATCACTGAACATTAGCCCTGGCCAGGCACTGTTCTAGGCACTGGCTGGGGATACAGGGCTTCTGTGGCACCTCACTCTGGTTCTCCCATATTCAATTACTTACTTGACATTTCCACTTCGATGTCTCAAAGCATCTCAAACTTAATATAATCAAAGTTTAACTCTTGACATTCCTCCCAAAACATTCTTGCTTTAGTAAATCTCAGTAAGTAACAAAATATACAGCTCTCAAACCATAAATCTTGATTCCTATCTCTCCCTCCTCTCCTATTTCCAATCCACCAGCAAGTTCCACTGAGTCTATCTCCAAAATGTATCTCAAATGTGTTCATTTTTCTCCATCTCTCTTGCTATTATCATCTCTTCCCTAAACTACTGCAATAGCTTCCCAACTGGCCTCTCTGCTCCCATCCTGTCTCCCTCCAATTTTTTTTTTTTTGGTGAGGAAGATCGGCCCTGAGCTAACAGCTGCCAATCCTCCTCTTTTCTTTGCTGAGGAAGACTGGCCCTGGACTAACATCCACGCCCATCTTCCTCTACTTTATATGGGATGCCGCCACAGCATGGTTCGACAAGCGGTGCATTGGTGCGCACCCGGGATCTGAACCAGCGAACCCCGGGCCGCCGCAGCAGAGCGCGTGCACTTAACCGCCTGCACCACCAGGCTGGCCCCTCCCTCCAATCTTTTTGATACACACTTAAAAAAAACAGTAAATTAGATCAGCTTATTCCCTGCCTATAAGTCTTCAACAGCATCACACCTTAACAGGAATAAAATCTGAACTCCTCTCAGTCTTCAAGATCGTAAGTGATACGGACTCTGCTTATCTGCTCTCTAACATCATCTCTCTCCATTCTTCCTCACTCTAATACAGCCACAGTGACTTTTCAGTTTCCTGACTATGCTCAGACTTGCTCTCCTATGGCATGGAACATGCTAGCCCCTCTGTCAGGAACCCTCTCCTCTGGCTGCCTCTTTCTTAATCTCCAGTCTCCGTAAACTCCCCACTTAATCTGTGATGGTCCTCCCTGCAAGTTTCTAACATAGCCCTTATTCATTTCCTTCACAGCATTTTACATAACATTCTATAATTACTTATTCATTTATTTAACTAAAAAGTTACTTTGAAAATTTATAAACATAAACAAAAATAAACAGTATAATGAGCATACAGATTCTAGCATTTTAATTTTATTTTTTAACTACTTCGCCTGCTATACTGTAAGCTCCAATGAATAGATACTATATCTTTGTCTTTTTTACCCAGGGCCTTGCACACTACCTGGCTCATGATAAACACTCAACACATTTTTTGTTTTTAATGAGAAGTAAAGTTAAAGATGACTCTAAAAACGATGGCACCACCGAGAAAAGTGAAACAAGGAGGGGCAAGTTTTGAGGATAGCTGGTAATTTATTCATCAGCCTACTCCCTGCCAGGCTCTGGGCTAAGTATTGGGTTTCAGAGATAAATAAGAGAAAGTCTTATACAAAGTCTAGTAGAGACAGATATAATAAAAAGCAGTATTTATTCAGGGCCATCGATGTTCTGGATGCAGGGCTAAGCATTTAAGAGGTATTGTCTCATTTAGTCCTACAACAACCCCATAGGAAAGGAACTGTGATTATCCCCATCTTGCACCTCAGGAAACTGAGGCTTATAAAGGTTAAATAATTAGTAGCAGGTTACAAAGCTGGAAAATGGTAAAGTCAGGTTCAGCTATTTAATTCTGAAGTCAAGCCACCGAATAGCCCTGTACTTCCAGATGTGTACTATCCTATAGAGCACTATGAAAAATGTTACAAGAGGGGCACGCATAAGGCACAGGAAGTAAGCAGAGAACTCTGATGAGGAGAAAGGGCAAAGAGTCTCCTCCAGAGGTGACCCCTGAGCAGAGCCTGAAAGTTTAAGCAGGGAATTGCTAGGCAATGCAGTCCGAGGAAACAGTATTTGCAAAAAATGCAGGCATTTGAAGGAGCACTGTGTACTCAGGATACTTAGAAGAATTCCTCTTTTATTTTCTAAAACTGAGTATAACGAATAACACTGTGCTAGGAGCTTTGGATACTGAGACAAAAGATGAAATACTACGAGAAAGTTATGCACAAAGCACGATGAAGGCATAAAGGAGGAAAGTTTTTTGCGGCCAAGGGGGAATCTGGGAGAGCTTCAAAGAACAGATGAACCTACGCTGCATCCTGAAGGACAAATTAACCACTTTAGGAGAAGTGGGTGGGCAAAGGGAATGACTTGCACAAAGGTGTGACCGTCTGATAAAGAAAGGAACACCTGGGGAACTGCGAGAGTTGGATTCGACCAGATTTGGAAGGAGGGGATCACAGGTGAGTGCCAAGAAATGAGGCTGGCAGCTGGGGTACAGATGTGATGATCTTCAGGGTCACTGTGTATTATTATAAGATTAGATAACTGCCTAACAAAAATGCTTCAAAGCCACAGTTATTAAAACAGCATAGTCCTCACACAGGAATATTTAACTGAACAGAACCTAGAAACAGACCTATGTATATGTACACTGGAATTTGGTGTATAATTAAAGTGCCATTTCAGATCAGTGGAGAAAGGATAAATCATTTAATAATAGCCATGGGGACAGTTGGTTATCCATTTGGAAAAAAATCATAGTAGATCCCCTCCTTCATATCATATAAGAAAATAAAATAAAAAATTCATTTAGATTTGGGATTAAATAATAAAACCATAAAAATTCTTTTTAAAACAAAATGTTATGGAATAGAATACAAATTCTATAAGAATTTCTCAGTTAAAACAGGAGACTTCAAAGGAATTTTGGTGTGGTGGCAGACTAATGTGGCTTGCTTAACAATGTGAAGATTGTCAAGTTCACTCTGTGGGAAAAGAACAGAAGCGCTGGTGCAAAGCAGTGGTTCCCACCCCTTTCTGCTAGTCAGAACCACCTGGGGAGCTTTGTAAAAAGCCCCTAGAAGCATACCAGAGCCTCTAATTCTTTAATAAATTTTTCATTAAAGAAAACACACACATTGATTTTCAATAGCAATTAATCAGTGATTAATCATAAATAATTTTATTAAGAGAATGGAAAAGTACTTTAACGAAAAGTCTTCAAGTAGTAAGGCAGTATGGACACTTTGTGAGAGAAGTTTCCACTTAATATCTAAACTTACCTTTAGCTTGACAAAGTGTATTTTTTTTGTGTGTGTGAGGAAGATCAGCCCTGAGCTAACATCTGCCAATCCTCCTCTTTTTGCTGAGGAAGACTCGCCCTGGGCTAGCATCCATGCCCATCTTCCTCCACTTTATATGGAACACCACCACTGCATGGCTTGACAAGCCGTGGGTCAGTGCGCGCCAGGGATCTGAACTGGTGAACACTGGGCTGCGGCAGTGGAGCGCGCGCACTCAACCACTTGCGCCACAGGGCTGGCCCCCAAAGTGTACTTTTAAAGCGTTAAAAAATACACATAAACCCTATGACCCAGCAATTCTTCTTATAGAAATTTAGCTAATTAACTTTGGATGTGTGCAAAGATAGATGTACAAACTTATTCATTACAATGCTGTCGATAATAATAAAAAATTGGAAATAAGCTAGAATCAGTATGGGAAATTATTACATACCCATATTAATACAGCGCAGCCATTAAAAATGAAGTCTATTTATTGACATGGAAAGGTGTTCACATTATATATTGAGTCGATAAAGTAGATCTCAATGCAATACATATTGTATCGCTCACTTTTGTGAAAAAAATTTATATATAATATATAAATATATATACATGAAAGATCATCACCAAAATGTTAACAGTTGTTATCTCAGTGTAGTGAAATTACAGTGATCACAGGCAATGTGTATTTTCTGAATCTGTCTACAATAAATATTTATTACTTGTATAATAAAAATATATATTTTTTAGTTATCTGTGTTCAATTCCCATTACACAAAGTAAAAGCAATGAAGACCTCTTGTAGCCCAGCAAATGCCAAATACTGAATCACAGTATCTATGATTCAAAAATGAAAATTTCTAATGGTTATTCTAAGAAAAAGTATGTGGGGTAAAGGTCAGCAGACTGTTACTTTCTTAACAGAATAGAAGCAGAAAGTCTCTAGTGTATAAGTGTATGAAAGGAGTGGCCCAGCTTCCCGCTGGAAAAAGGAGAGGCCTAGCTTCCTGCTGGAAATGGATTATTTCCTTGGTCTAACCTCTTGACTGGGTTCAATAAGGTCAGGAATTGAAACTGTTTAGTATTTGATTTAGCTCTCAAAAACATACATGTTTAGCAAAATGTCTGAGCAGACTGTGAAGGGCACTTAATTTGGAGGAGGAAGACACGGGTTCTGGAAATTACCACAGGGTAGCTGTGTCGTGCTCAACTATTCACTTACTTAACTTCTCTGAGCTGCAACCTGATCACCTGTGGATTGAGAATGATGATAATCCTAGACTCCTCTCCCACAGGGAGCCTGCAACGGGAATTGAATCAGATCATATTCCTTTGTAAACTACTCAATAAATATCTGTGGAATGAGTGGATGAACACACCATATACAGTAAGTGTTTCACACATCTATAAATATGAACACTACACAATATCCCACCAATATTAGTTATAATAACCACCAGAACTACACGATAGAGAGTCATGTCTAGAAATCTATAGTCCACAACATTTCATCCTTCTAAAATAAACATAAAGACGTAACGGAGTCCTGTGGAAACATTCCACTTCTTTCGGTTTCTGCCACCTCTCCTTTCCACTCCCTTCCTCTCCTTATCCTTGCCTTCCAGAACAAGTAGAAAGGGAAGGGCTAGTTCTCTCTGAATGGCTCAGGTCAATGAAAGAGTCTCCTCTTACCAAATATCTTGATCAAAGGCTGCATTTTAAGTATCAAGGTATTCACCTTTCTTCTTGAAAATGGTGGTAGAATTTTACCACCATAAATTCAAAATTTCACTTCCTCGAATAAGCATTCCTTCAATAAGCATTCTTTAGTCTCCCAAACAGATATGCCCTCCATCATCTCTCCACACTTCCATAATGTTTTGTTTGGTACTTCTCTTATAGTACTTATCACAGTCACCCTTGCTATAAATATCTGTATATGTCTTATCTCCTCTGTTGCCTCACAAGGGCCATGGGACTATCTTTGAGCACATCTAGGGCTTAGCACATTATATACTACATGATAAATATTCAAGAAATATTTAGTGTATGAATGGATGATGACACACTAGAAATTCAATATCACCTTAAGAGGCTGAAGCCTGAGTCAAAATAATTGGGCTGGCAGAAACTGAGAAAATATACAATTTCACCTTAATCCATTTATTTAGTAAATATTTAATAAGCATCTACCATATGCCTGATACAGCCCAAGGTATGCCATGATGAACAAGACAGTCTCTATCCTCTAGGAGTTTATAATCCTATTAACACTCAACTGTAATTTTTTACTTTTTATTTTGATATAATTTTAGACTTACAGAAGAGTTGCAAAGACAATACGGAGAGTTCTTATACCATCTTCACCCTAATGTTAACACCTTATATAACCATGGTACAATCAGCAGAACTAGGAAATTAACATTGCTACAATATATTAACTACAGACTTTAATTTGATTTCCCCAGTTTTTGCACTAACGTCCTTTTTCTGTTCCAGGATCCCTCATCACACTTAACTGTCATGTCTCTGTCTCCTCTCAATTACATTTTTAGTAACTTTTTTCCTGTTTATAGTAACACTTGTTTTCTGGAAAGTCAAAAAAAAAAAAAGAGGAAGAAAAAGAAAAAATAAAATCTCTGATAATCCCCCTACAAATAGATAAGCACTCTCACATCTATAATCTTCTGGTCTTGTTTCCATGTGTGTATACAAATAATTTTACTTTTCTTAAAACCAGGAATCTAAGTATATAGTCTTTTGCACCTTTTTTTCTCGTTTCAGAAACATCCCATGTCTTTAAAAATTCTTTTAAAATATTATTTTAACAATAGCATAGATTCCGCTGTTAAAATCAATCATAATTTTACCATTTCCCTGTTGTTGGATAGGTAAGTTGTTTCTCATTTTATACACTATAAATAACAGTGCAGTGAGTATGCTTGAATATGAAAACAGTGTAACACAACATTGTGATGGATAAGCACAGGGTATTTAGTGATGCGGCCAAGAGAAACACCTAACCTAGCTTTGAGAAGCAGAAAATCAGAAAACATTTGTTGGAGGAGATATATCTGAGATGAGTTCAGAAGAATGAGTCTATTCCTTCATTCATTAGTATTTAACCTAACCACATTTACTAAGTGCCTCTTACACCCAATTACTGTACTGGATCCAGGCATACAAAAGGGACCAGGCTCTGCAGGAGGAGCTCACTGTGTAATCAGAGAGGCAGACACTTAAATAGAAAAACCCCAACACAACGAGGTAAATGCTGTTATCACAGTGCTGTGTATGAACAAAGTGCTCTGAGAGCACAGAATATATTTTAAGAATCAACTGTAAAAGTAGAAGAAGGAGTTATTTCTGGGTTTATAAGAATACATACGAAAGAGGTTTTAGCAAAGTATAATTTTAATATGTATCAACAATATGGAGTTCCTTAAAACAGGTAAATTATTAATAGGAATGCAAGGTATCCGGAAGGAGAGAAGTAACAGTTCTATTATATTTATACTGGTAAAACCACAGCTAGAGCATCATGTTCATTTCTGAGAACTCTATATTTCTAATCAATTTTATTGACATATGCCCACAATGAAATGTACCCACTTAAGTGTCCAGTTGGATAAAATTTGACAAGTGTATAAGTTTATACACCCATGTAACTAACACCACCATCAAGATACAGAACACTTCCATCATCCCCAAGATCTCTTTGTGCTTCATCCCAGTCAATCCCTCTCATCACACATCTAGCCCCAAGCAACCACTGATTTGCCTTCTGTCACTATAGATTTGTCTTTTTTAGGGTTTCATATAAATGGAATCATACAGTATATACTTTCTTCGCTTCTTCTGGCTTCTTTTAACTCAGCATGTTTTTGAGATTCAGCTATGCTGCTGTGTGTATCAGCAGTCCAACACTTTCTATTTTCTAAGCATCGTATTTATAAGACCACAGATGAACTGAAAGAGAAAAGAGACTAGGCCATGAGGTGAATAGAAGCCAGATTCTATGAGGAATCATTGAAAAAAATCTGGTTAGCACTGAAAAGGAGGGTATATGAAGAACTTTCATGTGGAGAACAGGCTAAGACCAAAACTCATGGCTGTCCACAGAGGCAGTCAAGGTATTTAGATGAGAGTAGCATGGCTGGCAAGGATGCTGCTGAAGGGATTTTAACTTCGGCAAGAGCCTGCACTTGCTACCTTTAGTGTTTCTTTCAACCCTGAAGGGCTATGATTCTGTAATTCTCATGAATGAGAAAAACATTATGCCATTATTAACCACTAATATCTTAGCATAAATTTTTTTAACCAAATTAACTATTCTGTCAGTTCTAGAGGTAGTATAGCATATAGCTTCAAATGTTATGGGATGGGCGAGGAGGGGGAGAAAATCTTTAAAATCAGACAGATCTAAGTCTAAGTAAGTCTCTATCCTGCCTCTTACTATGTGTCAAGGACTTAGTCTCTCTACGCTATAGTTTCTTCATTTGAAAACTGAAATAATGATGAATATGCTTGCCCTAACCCAAAAGCTGAATAAATCTTGTTGTTAGCAAGACCCTAGGGAATAAGAGAGAGAATATATGAGTCTGGGTAGGTAAGGGGGGCCTTGGAGAGTCCAAGGCATGAAGGCACTGTGAAGAGCAGGGGTGGTAAACCACAACCCACAGGCCAATCCTGCCATGGCCTGGTTCTGTATGGCCCACTAGCCAAGGATGGTTTTTACATTTTTAAAAGTATGTAAAAGCAAACAAAGAAGAATATGTGACACAGACTTTATGTGACCCAGAGAGCCTAAAATGTTTACGACCTGGACCTTTACTGAAAGATTTGGCCAATTTCAGGTCTAGAGCAGACAGGGCTCAATGGGACTGCTGGTGAGTTATATGGTTTTAAAGAGACAAACATAAAGACTGTCCATTTGGCAAAAGGATGCAGGAGGAAGAATTCCTTAAACATCTCTAGGCCTTGGGTTCCTTTTCTGTAAATTGAAGATAAAAACAGTACCTCTCGGCTTCTGCTTCAGGCCATGAGAAGCAATTAGTACCAGACTTGCCCTCCCATTATAAACTAGAAAATTGGGCAAAATATATGAAACAACTTTTTCAGGCACTGAACAACAGTTAGCACTGTGATGTGCAAGTGAACGGAACCAAAGAGGTGAGTTTGGTGAAGACTCTGGCTTTCTGCTTGGAGGCTTTTTCCAGACTGTGGCAATGGGACAAAGAACGTAAGCAGAGCACATAGGCTAAATGAGTTGAGGTGACAGAGTTCAGGGTTTGGGGAGGCTGAGATGGCTGGAATCTGCAGGGCAGAGTACCAGAGAGGAAGGAGCTACACATATAGAAATAGCTCCAAAAATCTGTACAGGGGTCTCCTTGAGTCTTTGGCAGAATACCAATCTGTAGGGTGAAATTCCATAAGACTGGGGAAAGAGCAACTATTGGAGACAAAATAACAATTAGGGAGCTTAACATTGAACAATTCCAAGTTGATACTCAGATGGGAGACATTTGAGTTCTAACAAGCCAGAGTGGAGCCACTTCAATGAACACTTCAGGCATTCAGCAGAGACCCTAAAAGGGCCAGGCCTTTGCAGAGGACTAAATTCAGAAGCCTAGAATAAAGGCCACTCTAGATCCACCCTAAGAGTTTAAAAACTAGCCTTTCTGACCCACAAGTATCTTAACAGCTTGCCAAAACAAAACTCAACTCTCTTTAAAGACAGACAACAAAATCAAGATACCTAATGATGTAACATTCACAATATACAGCACCCAATAAAAAGTTACTATATAGGGGCCGCCCAGTGGTTAAATGTGCGCTCTCCACTTCGGCAGCTCGGGTTTGCAGGTTCGGGTCCTGAGCGCACACCGACACACCGCCTGTCAAGCCATCCTGTGGCGGCATCCCATATAAAGTAGAGGAAGATGGGCACGGATGTTAGCCCAGGGCCAACCTTCCTCAGCAAAAAAGAGGAGGACTGGCATCGGATGTTAGCTCAGGGCTGGTCTTCCTCACACACAAAACAGTTACTATACATGCAAAGAGGCAGGAAAATGTGACCCATAACTGTGAGAAAAAATATCAGTCAACAGAAACAGACTCAGAAACGACAACACTGATGGAATTAACAGATAAGGATTTAAAAAGTTTATTATAAGTATGTTCAAGAATTTAAAGAAAAGCAAATCAACAAAATAAGACAAGAAGAAATAAACGAATAAAATAAAATAAATATATAGAAATATATTTTCTATATATAGAATAAAAGAAAATCAACAAAATGAGAAAAGAGATGCAAGATATGAAAAATAATCAAACACAATTTCTAGAGATGAAAAACTCAATAACTGAAAGGTAAAATTCACTGGCTAAACCTAACAGAACAATAGACACTACAGGAAAGAAGACCTATTAACTAAGAAAAACAAGTAAAGACTCAGCGACCTGTAGGACAATATCAAGTAGTCTAACTTACGTATAATTTCAGACCCAAAAAGTGTGTATGGAGAAGAAGAAAAAATAAGAAACAATGGTTAAAACTTTCCCAAATCTGTTGAAATTTGTAAGCCCACAGATCCAAGAACCCCAAGAAAACCACCCCCAGGCACACTGTTACCATCAAATTGCTGAAAACCAATGAGAGAAAATCTTATAAAGCGGCCAGAGAAAAAAGGTAAATTACATACATGTGAACAAAGCTAAGAATGGCATCTGACTTCCCATTAGAAACAAGACAAGATAAACGACAACAGAAAAGCATCTTAAAGTACAGAAAGACAGAAACCTTCCATCTAAAATTCAATAGCCAGCAAAAATGGCCTTCAAAAATGAAGAGATTTTTCTTTAAAAATGAAGGAGAAATAAAGAGATTTTTCAACAAACAAAAGATGAGAGAATTCATTGCCAGCAGATATTTTCTCCAGGACATGTTGAAGCTTTTCAGGCTAAAGAAAAAATGGTATAGGTGGGAACTCAGACCTAAACAAAGGAATGAAGGGCACTGGAAGTGGCAAGTATGTGGGTAAACGTTAAAGACTTTACTTTGTGAGATTTTTAAATTTCATTAAAAGCAAAAATAGTAACAATGAATTCTGAGGTTTATAACATATGTAGAAGTAAAAGCTATGACAACAACAGCCTAAAGATATAAGAGGAAAATGAAAGTATACTTCACTTTTTATACTATAAATAAAGTGGCATATTATTTTAAGGCAGACAGTATTAGTTAAAGATGCATGGAGCAACTACTATAAAAATAAAATAAAGATTTATAGTTAATAGTCCAATAAAGGAAATGGAATAGTAAAAAAGTAATCAAAATAAGCCAGGAAAAGAGGAAAGAATAAACAGAAAACAGATGGGACAAATAGAAAACAAACAACAAACGGCAGACTTAAGCCCGACCATATTGAAAATGACATAAATGTAAATGGTCTAAACACTTCAATTAAAAACAAAGATGGTAAGATTGGATTTAAAAACAAAACAAAACACAAGATCTATCTGCTATCTAAAAGAAACTCGTTAAAAAAACAAGACAAAGGTAGGTTAAAAATTAAAGGACAGAAAAAGATACCACGCAAACACTAATCATAAGAAAGCTGGAGACCATATTAACATCACACACTGTGGACTTCCAGATGAGGAATATTACCAGAGGTAAAAGGAGGCATTTTGTAAGTATAAAGGGCTCGATTTAACAGGAAAACATAATAATCTTAAACGTGAATATAACCTACAGAGGTTCAAAATACATGAAGTAAAAATGAACAGAACTAAAATGGGGAATAGACAAATCCATAATTATAGGTGGAAATTTCAACACTCCTCTCAGAAATTGATATGAGTAGAAAGAAAGTCAGTAAGAATATATAAGACTTGAACAACACTATCAACTAACTTGACTTAACTGACATTAAGAGTACACTACACACAACGACAGTAGAACACACGTTCTTTTCAGGTATACACAGCACATTTACTAAAGAAGAGCACAAAAGTCTCAATAGATCCCAGAGACTGAAATCATCTAATATGTATTCCATGACCACAATAGAATTTTTAATCAGAAATTAGTAACAAAAAAATTTGGAAAATCCAGAAATATTTGGAAATTAAGAAACAAATCTATATAGAACACATGAGTCAAAGAAGAAATCACAAAGCAAATGAGAAAATATTTTGAAAATGATATATAAAAACACGTGAGATATATTACGGCTGGCCCGATGACGTAGTGGTTGGGTTCACGCGCTCCTCTTCAGCAGCCCGGGATTCACGGGGTCGGATCCGGGGCACGAAACTATGCACCGCTTATCAAGCCATGCTGTAGCAGGCATCCCACACATAAAATAGAGGAAGATGGGCACAGATGTTAGCCCAGGGCCAATCTTCCTCAGCAAAAGTAGGAGGACTGGTAACAGATGTTAGCTCAGGGCTAATCTTTCTCACCAAAAAAAAAAAAAAAAAGTGTGAGATACAGCTATAGGATATAGCTAAGTAGCGTTTAGAGGGAAATTTATTAAATGCTTCCATTAGGAGACAAAAAAGGTTTGAAATCAATGACCTAAATTGCCATCCCTAAGAAGCTAGAAATAGAAGAGCCAATTAAATCTAAAGGAAGTAATACGAAATAATAAAGATAAGACTGGAAATCAACAGCAAAAAAGAGTAAAGCAATACAGAAAATCTATGAAATTCTGAGCCGGCCCTGTGGCTTAGTGGTTAAGTGCGCACGCTCCGCTGCTGGCAGCCCGTGTTCAGATCCCGGGCGTGCACTGACCCACCGCTTCTCCGGCCATGCTGAGGCCGAGTCCCACATACAGCAACTAGAAGGATGTGCAACTATGACATACAACTATCTACTGGGGCTTTGGGGGAAAAAAAATAAATAAATAAAATTAAAAAAAAAAAAAAGAAAATCTATGAAATTCAAAGCTAGTTCTTTGAAAAGATCGATAAAATTGATAAACTTGTAGATAGAGTAAAGAATAAAAGAAAGAAAACGCAAATTACCAATATCAGAAATGAAGGAAGGGGCATTACTACAAATCCTACAGGCATTAAAAGAGTAATAAAAGAATGTTATGAACAGCTTTACGGCAATACACTAGACAACTCTGATGAAACAGGCAAATTATCTGAAAGACATAAATTACCAAAACTAACAGAAGACAAAAAAGAAAATCTGAATAGCTTAACGATGCACATAAAATTTAGAGTCTGCATTAGCTACAAAGGACATTCTTAATATATGTTAATACCTTTTTTGAAATTCATAATAACAAATATTTTACCATCTTTAAGTGTACTGGCTTCATATACTCTAAAGAAAGTTTCTCCGTATCTATACCCTTTATTTACACTTAAATTATTAGCTTGAATTATTTACCATTTCCTATCACAGAGGACAATTATATGACTCTTCTAAGCTGTACCTAACTGCCTAAAACAATCAGCTCTATTTTTAAATTTGATATTTTTTATTCTTTAATCTGCTAATTGGCTTTTTACTACTTGAGACTATTTTCTTTGCCTGACTTCATAGCAAACTCTTGCTTATTATTCCTACGTGAGTCCCACTTAATAATTATATTTCTACTACATTAATTTTATAGTCAAGTTTCCCTTCATCAACCAGCATTTTTTCCTTTAATTAATGACTAGAGGCTCTTTGTAATGTCAAAGACTGGCGTTCCCAGCCCCTCCAAAGTCTAATTAAAAGGAAAGAGGCTACTAGATTCTTCTAGGTACTCCACCAGCCAAAGCTTGGCCATAGGTCCTTAGAAATCTCTAGTCCAGCTCCCACAATTCCCAGCGATGTTAGTGAAACTCCTGTTCAATGTAAAGTGTTGAATCCTAACAAGGTTCCACAAGAGGACAAAAAAAGAGAGTCCTTGACCTTCACTTAATAAGAAAAGCAGTCTATATGCACTCTGCAAAAACAAGGAGTCTGAGTCTCTAAGCTGGAAAACAGGCAGCCTGGAATACCGATGACTATTTATTTCTGCTGTTGAACATATATGGCGTCAGGTACAAGGACTGGAAAAAAGCCCCGACCCTACGTGGGGGGGGTGGGGGTGGCGATGGGGTAAAGTGGGGGAACTACCACTTAGGGATTTGGACCAAACAATTTGAGACTGAATGACCTTAAGCTGAATTCATACATTACAGCCAATACTTACCAGGCACACCCTCATTTAAAAGGGTATGTCTTACAACCTCATTATGACTTAGGAAAGCAGTTCTCAATTTTTTTTTCTAGCGATCTCTGGACAGTCCCCTGGAATGTCCCAGCAATTGCTATCTCTCCACTATGAAGTCAGTTCTTGATATAGTTAGTACTCAATAAATGTTTATGAACTAAACAATAAAATAATCTGGATTCCATATAAAACAAAAATTTATACTTTCCTCAGAAGGACATTCATGTTTAGATGCTTGTGCTCTTATATTTACCATGGATTCAAGAACATAAACAATTTCAATAATGTTCTTGGGAATAATCACTGGGACCATATCTGCATCCCACACCCATAAGCTCACCTTGAGAACCACTGACTTGGCAAATGAGCCAACACCCCGCTTCTTAAAAGGAAGTGCTCCTCAGATGTGCACGCAGTCAAATACTATGTAAGATTTTTGGGGCGGCCCAGTGGCGTAGCGGTTAAGTGCGCGCGCTCTGGTTTGGCGGCCCAGGGTTCGAAGGTTCGGATCCTGGGCGCGCACCGACGCACCGCTTGTCATGCCATGCTGTGGCAGCATCCCATATAAAGTAGAGGAAGATGGGCACAGATGTTAGCCCAGGGCTAATCTTCCTCGGCAAAAAGAGGAGGACTGGCATCAGATGTTAGCTCAGGGCTGATCTTCCTCACAAAAAAAAAAAAAGATTTTTGACTTTTAAAAAATTATGCTAAACAGATCCATAAGTCATTGTATTTCTACTTCTGCATGCGGATAATACTCAAACACTTTTAATCTGGAATAATTAATATTCAAAAAAAGGTGTTTAACACTTCAAAACTATACAGTTTGAATACACAGCTCTAGAAATAAAATTTATACATGTCAGCTAGAACAGAAAAGGTTATCTCCATAGTTCAACATACAGTGAAGACAAACCAGTCCAAGTAGGGCTATAATGCCTAATCAGAATTTCCCAAACTGTCCCCTGGAATGTCTGATCTAAAAAAAAAAAAACTTAGTTACAAAGGATCCAAACCCCTAGAAGAGCTACAGAACAAATGGTCAAAAGTTGGTTGAGTGAGGGGCACTGTAGGGCAGGAGAAAGTTTCTATTTTTTATTTATACTTCTGTACCATTTGAATTTTTGTTTTACCATAAGTATGTATTCCTTTTACAAAGATTTATTTTTTAAGCTAGTCTAGAAATAGCATGCTGCTCCTTCTGAAATCTTACTACATGAGATAGGATATATATTATGTGAAATACTGCACATTTTAAATCTCTTTTCCTTACTATGTATTACCACAAAGCGCTTCTGAAAGGAGAATGGAGAAGGGAACTACAAGGTTCTTAACATAAAGCCAGCGAAGTGTAGGACACGTCACATGACAGTGACAGCTGCCTAAGGTATCAAGCTTTGTGAAGAGGTGCCCTAATTTCTATTAACTGGCCTGTAGAGAACAGATTTAATCTCATATCCTGTAGGAGAAAAAAAGGAAAGCAGGTTTCATTTTCTGAAGGTAGCAAAAGTAACCAAACACTAGAGCTAAGAAAGTAAAAAGAGGCCCATAATTCCTTAGTCACAATTCCCAAATCCAAAAACTCCTGAAAACCAAAAGTTTTCTGTAATTTGTTTGGTGGCAAAACTTGATCTGAACCTAACTGGCAGCAAAATCTGACCTGAACTGACATGAAACTATTTATAGTTTACCTACTAAAGTAAGAATAGTCAGCTTTGGCTGCCGAAATATTAATGTATTTGACTATGAAGTGCTGCCCTTGACTCTGCAGGGGCATTACATTATATATGGTAAATGCATCTTATTAGCTTTCTAAAAATAAAAAAATTTCTGAATTCTAAAATACAGCTGGCCCTTAGAGTTTCCAATAAGGGACTATGAACCTAAAAATGGTCCTGTCAACCTCCACTGAAATATATAATTTTTTTTCTAAAACTATATCTATAAATTAACTTGAACGAATTAATTTCTCTTTTCTTAAAACTTATCACTATTAAAATATTCTACTTTGAATATCTATAAATCTACAATTGCATTATGAGTTAAAATATTTTATTTCACTTCAATATTAAGTCAACCTCTCTCTGAAGGCAACATTAAAATCAGCCTTTGGCAGGAAGGTGGTATCAGAATGGGGTAAAGATAGTAAAGTTAAAAAAGCAGACCTCTGTCAATATGCTTTTATTTTTATTTTTATGTTAAAAAAAAATCCCAAAAGATGTTAGAAAAAAACAGGAGGACTGGCATCGGATGTTAGCTCAGGGCTGGTCTTCCTCAAAAAAAAAAAAAAAAAAAAATCCCAAAAAACAAAGGGCATGAGATTTTTTTTTAATGTATCAAAGAGGAACATAGATTTTAAAAAGTTTAACAAGCACCAATTTAAGTCTTTAAAAGAATCAAAATCAAAAAGAAGTCACAGAATCCAAGTAGTTATCAAGGAATAGAACACAAAATAAAAGGCAACGAATAGAATATGTACAAGTAAGGAAAATTATATATTTTAGCTCAGTTATGTATCAATTCTATTATAACATGACAAATGACAAATGATAATAAAGCTTGCAAAACTCAAAGGTCTCTATTACAGAAAGGAAACTATAAAGCCAGACTAAGCAAGAATGAAGACCTAAGACTACTAAGAACCTATAATTAATTACAATGAAGAGTAATTTAGAAGATTTCATATGAAAAATAGGGACAGAATGAATATTTTAATAAACATAAATACAGTATTATATTTTAAACCCTGTATCTACATAAAACAAAACTGGTTAATTTTTTTTTTTTTTTTTTTTACTATACACTATACACCAATCCTCCCTCCCTCCCCGACTCTATCACACACACACTGCTAACAAATGCTGGAAACAACACAGCCAAACAGAAACCTCATTTCCCAACTGGTAGACATGAAAGCAGTGAAAACCTCTTTTAATAAATGTGCGGGGTGGAGAAGAACCCTAAATTATTTCTATCTAAAGGAAGCTCTCACGGAATTGGAGAAACTAAAGATTGAAAAATAACTCAAAACACTACTGAAAGCAACATTAGTAGCAAAATTGGTTGTTGCTACATCCTGGAAACAAAGGATAATGCTATCTCTACAAATATTATTTATTAAATAGTGATTTTCACTATCCAATAAAAATATACAGCCATCAGAAATAGTACATATGAAAGTATCACCAAATAAAAATAAAAATCAAAAACTTCAGAGTAAATTTGGATTTTACAAGGCCATCTTATATATAAGAATTTAAGAGAAAATTTTCCAACTGTAATCTTCCTTCTACTTGAACAAAAGAGATTTGGAAGAAAAGAGGGGAAAAATTAAAAGATGACCACAAAAAGATACTAAGGTACAAGAACATTAAGGATAAGAACAAGCCAAGAGGACATCACGTAAGTCAGAGTATCCAAATGCTCTACTATAAGATTTACCATAAAAGAAGAGTATTTTTTAAAAGTCCTTGTTTCCTAACGGGGTGTGGGGTGGGAATAACGGGACCTTCGGGTGCTAGAAAACAAAGACTGTGGGAAAAGAATTTTACCCTCCCTCCCCCACTCCAAAGAATTTTACCCAGTGATTAAGGTTGCATATAATGTAGTGTATATCCCGACCTACTAGGTTCTAAGGATATTCCTTGGTTAATTACATAACAGATCCAGATTCAAGGCATCTCTCTGAACTAGGTCATTCACATAAGTCCTACTGCGTAAGACAGATACAGGTATGTGCTCATGCTACTGGAATTTAACATCTTATATGAATAACTTTAAATTTAAATCATGAAGGCATTAATAATGCCGTACAAAAACCAATTTTATACCCTTTATATCACGCAATGTATTTTGAGAAGGTGATTTACTTTCCTTATACAGAAATTAGTTGACTATCATGATTTAAGGAGCTTCCACAGTCAAAGAGTGCAGTGTAGTGAGGAAATGTACAAAAGTATCCAGACATCAGTTAGTTTATAATCAAGTTGGAGAGAGAGTATCACATGAAAACAATTTAAGAAAGTTTATTAAGAAGCAGTTAAGTGCAAACTGTAAATACAAACTGATTCTAAATATATGACAATAAATATATAGAAGCATTCAAATGAAAGTTATTTTTCAAGATATACACCCATAAGAAGTTTTATATTTATCTCAATCAGGTTGCCATCACTGAAAATATTTTGCAACTTCTATTTTGCTTCCAAACTAGTTTACAAATTACACAAGGAAATCTATCTCATTACTTTGAACTCATTTTAGACCCCAAACAGTATTACCCAGCAAATCATTTAACCAGACCGGAAAATGACTCTTGGTTGCTCCCCAAAATCAAATCCACCCTGAAAGAATGAAGATTTTCCCCTACGGAAATTCCAAAGAATATCTCATACTCTGGAAGCAACTCCTGAATAATTCCTCAGATGTTTTAAGAAAAGGCAGGACTTCTACTCCCAGAAAAGATGGAGTTAAGAGGGACCAGATGTCCCCTTGCACCTGAAACTACTAAAAACCTGGAGAGAATATATAAAATAATGGTTTGCAAAACACTGGACATCAGGCAAGGAAGGACAGTGATCCCTGAGAGACGGTAAACAAACAAGGTGAGCCCTACACTTGCCCTAGCTTGCTGCTCAGGGAAAGTTTCCAGGCCAC
Organism: Ceratotherium simum simum; assembly: GCF_057802395.1. Taxonomy (NCBI): domain Eukaryota; kingdom Metazoa; phylum Chordata; class Mammalia; order Perissodactyla; family Rhinocerotidae; genus Ceratotherium; species Ceratotherium simum. The sequence continues at coordinate 10,365,537 of NC_141924.1, forward strand.
AGCGCAAGGAGGGGGAACCCAGGTGGAACTCAAGAGACCTCCCTTAGTTGAGGAGATGGAGCTGAGATTCTGGGAAGACCAAGGCAGCTAGAGTTTGCAGTATACAGTACAGGAGAGCAAAGAGCTCCACAGAGAAAGAACTCCAGACATTTGCAGGGAACCCCTCGAGTATTCAACCAGGTACTCGATGAGTAACTAGGAAAAACACAGCTAATATCACACTGAGTGGTATAGTGCTTTCCCCCTAAGTCTGGGGAAAAATTAAGGATGCCCATTCATATCACTTCTATTCAACGTGGTATTTAAGGTCCTAGCCAGTACAATAAGGCAAGAATTAGAACTCAAAGAATAGCAAGTAAAATTGTCTTTGTAAATGATATAATTGTGTATATTTAAAAAACCAAAACAATCTACAAAAATGCCACTAGAAGTAGTGAATGAAATTAGCAAAGTTTATTTATTTAGTTCATTAGAGTCACAATCATATCAATAAAAACAAACTATCCAAACATAGAGGTCTTTAATAAAGAAAGGCTTCCAGGAAGACAAAGATCAGAGAAGGCTTTTTGAGAGTGAGAAGGAAAATGGTTTGGAAGCCAGAAATAGGGAGAACATTTTACATAAGATATAGTCTTTATAAAGTGTGAGGACAAAAAGGGAGAAAATCATAATAGAGAAAAGATTGTATGGGAGAGGGCAAAGATTCAAAACTAGGGAATGACAGTTGATAGACGGAAGCAGTAAAGGAGCCTGGCTCAGACACAGGTGCCTGGATTTCACAGAATAAGAACGCACAGGTTGATAAAGAAGGGGGAAAGAAAAGAGTATATAGGAAATGTTTTCTGGGGAGAAACTAGGAACAGGACACCTGACAGGAAGCTATTTCAATAATCCATACATAGCCTGAGGATGACTTAGACAGAAACAAAAATGAGAGGCTCAAAGTCCAAAGTCACAGAGAAAAGAGCTAAATGGCATGGCAATGTATCAAGGTTCAGTGTTTGAGGATTTCAAGATTCAGGTATTAGAAGGATGGGTTACCACTGGTGGGACCCAATAGCGTCAACAACTCTTTAAGGGAGGTGAAGCAGAGGTCTCTCTCCAGCCCCCGGAGTTACCTTTCTGAAAAGCACCCTGCATGATAAACCCAAGGTCTGAAAAACAGGAGGTTAAAGGCAAACAAGAGAAAATGACATTTTAAGTACAGTAAATGGAAGTCTAGAAAGCATCCACTTCACAAGCAAACACGCTGCCCCAGTGTTGATCGAGCCCTGGCTCTGGCAGGTTCTGGAAGCGTAGGGTGCTGTCACAATGTGCTGAGGCTGACTCACAAGCTGCACGTGGGGCACAGGGTCCCCTTTCTAAAGTTTCAAACCAGCCCTTACTGGCTTGAAATGTGATGTCTTTTGCATTTTCATTCTCTTGTTTTTTTTTTGTTATTTCTACAAAGAGCCTTTTCACTAATTCTCTTGGAGTTTTAAAAGTAATGTTCCCCCCTCTGAGCCCGTGTTTCAGCCATATACTGGGAATGTGGGGCCATAAACAGACCTCCTCTCTTTAAACCAATGCACAGAGTCACATGCATGGTGTAAGCAAGAATCAGTTATTAGTGTCCCCTTTTGTTTAAGGGGATAGAGCTGAACTGCAAAATAAAAACATCATAAATTTTAAACACTTTGGTATAAAAATATAAAAATTTATAGTGAAAAGGCTGACAAAAGAGTAGCTGGTGAAAGATTTATTTTAAAATCTGTTGTGCATGGTACATCTAAGTGGAGATATTCTATATTTAGAAGCCCCATAGGGATATACATCTGGGTAAAATATCTCCCCATGAAAAGGATATTACTGAGCACAATACACCATCAGCAAGATTTTCACAGGACGGAAAACATCTAGCTCTTTGGAGGGCCTCCCTTTCATCTTGTACTTTGTATCTCCTTCCTCCACATCAGAACCCAGCAGATGCTCAAGACATTTCTCCTGATATCCTGACCTGGGCCACTTCTACTTTTTGAGGTTTTTAGTATGTTTTCAAATAAAGACGTGCCAAAACAGCATTGTAAAAACTGCAGTATATTTTACATGTGTACATTTAATAAATTAACACTTTCAGGAAAAGAATACAATGTAACTGTACTATTCACAAGATAGAGGATTAATAAATATGTTCATTTGTCATAAACCACAAATAGTGTGGTCCGGTAACTGGAATAAGTTTCAAGTTATAATCAGTATCTTCTTTCAAATTTGTGAATTTATCTCTTACACTGTTTACACCTACTATGTGCCAATCATTCTGCTGTTGAGGAACTACAGTCATGCGTCCCTTAACGACAGGGACACGTTCTGAGAAATGTGTCATTAGGTGATGCCGTCGTTGTGTGAACATCATAGAGTGCACTTACACAAACCTAGATTGTATAGCTTACTCCACATCTAGGCTATATGGTACTAATCTTATGGGACCATGGTCGTTCGTGCGGCCCGTCTTTGACCGAAACATCGTTACACAGTACGTGACTTCGCAGTACGTGACTGTACAACGAATGTCTAATGATTATCACTCCATCTATGCCCTTGGGAGGAATCTGACGGCCATGCGCCCATCAATTACCTGCTGTCTTTTCCATTCAAGCAGCTTCAATTTTTTTTTCTCTCCTAGGTCCTTCCTATACACCTTTAATAAATTTTTTATTTTACCTTGAGATGATGTTGCCTTCTCAACCTCACCCTGCTTCCATTTTCTCCTTCCTTTCTTTTCCTAACCTTTTGAAATAAACTACACTCACTGCTATCATTCTCCCTACCATCCATCATCTCCTTAGCCCCTTGTAATCTAGGTCAACAAATGAACACACAGAATTGTAGCAATCGACATTACAACAGGTCAATTAGCATCTTCTGAGTGTGATCAGCACTACCAGAGTTTAATCACCTCTCATTCTGAAAAATATCAAGCTCTGAATAAGCAAAACTGAGAATAGTGGTTAACCAACAAAGTACAGACAGCCCACAACTGTACTTGAAAACAACTTAGTGATAATAGAATGAAAAATGGCAAGAGACAGGGTGGACTGGGGAAAAGGAGGCATTACTTAGGAAACAGGGCCAAGAAAGAGGGATGGAAGGGGACACAAAAGAAAAGAGCTGTTGAACTAAAGAAGACTAAAATGAAGGAAAACAGGCTTGATTTCCATTCAATGAATCTTCCTTTCTTCAATTTTGGTTGAGAATCAAATTAAACTAATGCTAGTTCAGTGAACCACTCAGAGACTTGTAGATATGTAAAGACTGTCAAGCTGTAGAAATCGCCTTTCCCAGTACACGTAGCCAGAGGCCCTCTGGGTAATCCTTTCTGATTTCTTCCCTTTCACTGGTTCAGTATCTGGCCCTTGTGAGATGGATCAGCACTCGCCTCGGGTGATGAAGAGGTCACTTCCTTTACTCTCTGCTCCTACAGATAAGCTTAAATGAGTCACCACTTTTTAACTCCACCTGAAATCACAGACATGGTTATAAGTACTGTACTCAAGCAAGCATATTCACTAGAAGTGACAAGCACCATTCTGGTTTATGATTATCTCCTGAATGGTACTTTATAATGCTTTATGAATTCAAATATACAGAATCACATCATTTCTAAGGTCATTTCCAGTTCTAAAATGCAGTGTAATCTAAGAGTCTGAGTCTGAAGTGTCACAGTTAGCCTGTAAGTCAGCTGTTGGCCCTGCACCCCAACACCAGCTTTATAACGCATACCACTGTGCTAGTCATCTTCTCCAGATACTACATACGCTCCTTCGTGCCTCTGTTCCCTCTGCCTGAAACGCCCTTTTCCTCCATGACTTAGTGGGAGTGTTGCCTTCCTTGTAAAGACTTTCTTGACCTCCAGTTGTATTGATGACTTTCCTTTTCACGCCTGCCCCATCCCTTGTGCCGTCTATTATAGTGCTTGTTACACTAAATGGCACTCATCTGTGTCCATATCTGCCTCACCCACTTGGCTGTGCACTCTTTGAGAGCAAAGATCTCTTCTCATCCCATCCTGCAGTCCTAGCTTCTAACACAGCATTCAGCACATGGTAGGCACTCAAACGTTCAGTGAAATGGTAGTCATGTGAGTCCCTAGCATAGAAAAAGAATTTTAAAAGAATAACCATTCTGATCACTTCTACTAATAAGGATCAAAAGGATACTCATTACACTATATAATGACTAAAAATTTTCAGACAAATTAAAAGTCTTAATTACAATATTCTTTCTGTAATCTTAAAATGTTTATCATTACAAGTAGAAATTAAGAAAAAAATAGAACCCGGAGAAAATTTAAAAAGGAAAGCCCCTCCCTACCCCCATATATTTATTGAAACCATTAGAAGGACTAAGATTTTTTAAATTCTATTTTCATTTCTCTTTCCTAACTTTATTCGAAAAATATTGAGGACCTCCTCTGTGCAATTTACAGTGCCAGATACTGGTGATACAACCATGCACAAAACAGACAAGATATTTTTACTCATGTAGCTATGTTCTAGCAGGGAAACAATATACACAGTAAATGATTATTTAACTAGAATTGTATTAAGTGCTCTGACTGTTTAAAATGAGCACATCTCCTAAACTGGGGTGGGGGTGATTAGAAAGTCACTAAATAAGTGACATATAAACTGAGCTCCAAGGATTGAAAAGGCATCGACCAAGGGTGGGATGGGGAGGCTTCCAGGCCATGAAAACAGCAAGTGTAAGAAAGAGACCTTAAGTGGGGGGGAATATGCATTTTAGGAACCAGAAGAAGGTCAGTGTAGCGAGAAGTATGGGCAGCAAATGACAGAATGGCAGGAAATGAGGAAGGGTCTTCCCCGGGCATTCAGTGAACAAGACAGACCAGGTACTTATTCTCAGGAAGTTTATATTCCAGAGGGAGGATGGTAGGGTTTGGCATTCATTAACAGTTTTAAGTAGGGGAGAAATATGATCAGATTTACACTTTTTTTTTTTTTGGTGAGGAAGATTAGCCCTGAGCTAACATCTGTTGCCAACCCTCCTCTTTTTGCTGAGGAAGATTGGCCCTGGGTTAACATCCATGCCCATCTTCCTCTACTTTACATGTGGGACGCCAAACACAGCATGGCTTGATGAGCGGTGCATAGGTCTATGCCTGGGACCTGAACCTGTGAACCCCGGGCCACTGAAGTGGAGCGCTCCCTTAACCACTATGCCACCAGGCTGGCCCCTCCACTTGTTTTTTAAGTAAACATTTTATATTTGAGGTATAACATATACAGAACAGATATGTAGTTTTAAAAGATTACTCTTGCTGCAGTTTCAACAGCTGTCTGAGGCAGAAAATTCCCTACTTACAAAGGAAAAAAAATGAGGTTCTGCAAAACGGAATAATTTATTTGAAGTTACTTATTCAAAAAACATTTGCATATGGCAGGCACAGTACTGTGTGTGCCTGGGGATGCAGAGACCAATGCAACAGTCTTGCTCTTAAGAAACTCACAATCTAGTGGGAGAGACAGATTTGGAAACACAATACAGTATAGTCCATGCTAGAAATAAGTAAAGTATAAGGGAGCAGAGAGGAATTAAATCTTCCTAGGAAGACTTAATCATTTTATCTCTGTGCTAATGGGGCATATTTTTCATATATATTATAGTTCTTAAATTCTCAATCATTCCTGTGCTTGGCACGTAGTAGGTACTCAAGCAAATGTCTGCAATACAAACCAACCCAGGACTCTTAACTCCAAGTTCAGTGCCTTTCCAGTAACCAACTGCACCCCTAATTCTGGAAGAGTATGCATTAATTCCAAGGAATTCTTCTCTTGAAACTGCTTTCAAAGCCAGTTTACAAACCACAAAAGAAAATAAGTCTCATTAAATTAAAGCCAAATCTCATTTTTGACCCATCCTGAAAACCCATAACAATATCTAAACATAGTTTTTAAAAGCAAATCTTCATTCAGAAGAAATGCTTCTATGAAAATAATCAAGAAAATATGCCATATACTCCTTCATAATGCATGATCTCTGTCCTCAAAGGACTTATATATTTTAGTTTATAATTGAAAAGATAAAACACAGCACATAAAAAGAATAAAACAAAATACAAAGTAGCATTTGCTCATTTATTTAAAATACTTATAGACTGCCTACTAGAGGCCAGGTCAGGAGCTGTCTTAAGGGATGCAAAGATGAGGAAGACAAAAGCCTACCTTCAGGAAACTCTTAGACTTAAGGGGGAAGGCAACAACATACAACTCAGGACAATCAGAGCTGTAATTCAGCAAGTACACACGGATGAGAACACAGAGGTTGTGTACAGTTGCCATCAGTTCTAATTCATCAGGCACCTATCCCATTGGTCAGTGCCCATGCCTTAACAGTTGTTAAATATTTTAATATTACCTCTGATTATAATACAAACTGATAAATATTATAAGTACAGTCATCCCTTGGTATCCATGGAGGATTGGTTCCAGGACTCCTGCGGATACCAAAATCCGAGGATGCTCAAGTCCCTTATATAAAATGACATAGTATTTGCATATGACCTGCACAGATCCTCCCGGATACTTTAAATCATCTCTAGATTACTTATATACCTAATACAATGCAAATGCTATGTAAATAGTTATACTGTATTTTTTAGGGAATAATGACAAGAAAAAAAGTCTGTACATGTTCAGAATAAACACAACCATCATAGGCCTTTTGATTTGAGGTTGGTTGACTCCATGTATGCATATGGATACAGAGGGCGGACTGTAATTGCTACATGAAAAAACAATGACACACAAAAACTAATGTTAAAAGGATTCTGCGGAGATGGTGAAAACTGAAGTTTAGGGATGGTCTTGGGATCCCCTGGGTTTCTGGGCAAGGAAGGTTGGCATACTACTTGGATAAGGAGCTGGTTCTAGATAAGGGGAAGTTACCAAAAGGCCAGTGGCTGGAACTACCCAGGGAGAGCCCTTCAACTACGCTGAGGACATGGTTTAGAGCTGTGCTGTCCAACAAGGTAGCCACTATCCACTTGTGGCTACTGAGCACTCGAAATGTGGTTAGTCTGAATTGAGATGTATTAAGTGAAAAATACACTCCAGATTTCAAAAACTTAAGATGAAAAAAAGAATGTAAAGCACCTCGATAATTTTTTTTTTTTTACTGATGACATGTTTACACAATAATATTTTGGATATACTGAAGAAAATAAAATGGTATGAAAATCAATTTCACCCCATCTTTCTACTTTTTTTAACGTGGCTACTAGAAAATTTAAAATTACATATGTGGCTCACATTTGTGGCTTGCGTTCTATTTCTATTGGACAGTGCTAGTCCAGAGAGCTTTAAATAACAGGCTAAAGAGTTTAAACCCTCTAGGTAATGAAACACCGTGGAAGGTTTTCAAACTTAAGTGCCTGTGGCAGATTTGGGGAGGGGGCAGAAAACATAACAAAGCGCTGTTTCAGGAAGATTCGAGTGGGGGCAAGCTGTAGGGTCAAGACACTAGAGGCAGTTGTCAATGTCAAAAGGCTGGCAAATGTCAAAGGGCAAGCAGGCTCAGCTGGCAAGCATGCAAGGTTTTTAGAAGTCCCACACTGGGTGGAGAGGGGAGAAAGGAATCAAGAGCAGGGTGAGGTGAGGGAAGAATAACAGCTGCAAGCTCCCCCCAGCCGGGATCACCAAGGTGCACTGCTCAGGGCACTCAGCAAGCTCAGTCCCAGTTTAGGTTAGATCTGGTTGGGCTCAGTGGTAAGGGCTCCCAGGCAGGGATACAATCCAGAAGGAGAACAGAATCCGTGTCCTCTTCAGTAATTTCAGATCTCCTTCTCTGTGGCAAGACCTCCAACAGCAAGATCAAGTCCCAGAGAAGGTAGGAGATAGAAAGCAAGGCTACTCGAAACTACAAGATCGCAATAAATTATAAAAGCAAAAGCCCAGGCTCACAACACAGCCAACAAATATTTACTGGGAGTTTGTTGTACGCCTGATACTTGGCTCAGCTCTGGAGACACGAGAAACAACAGGCATGGTCCTGAATCACAAATTGTGGTGAGAGCTACGAAAAAAAAACAGGAGCTCTGAGAGACCTAATTGAGGGTGGATGGGAGTAGTGGGACGAGGTCATAAAGGAAAGCCTCTTGGACGAACTGACATTTAATCTGAACCCTGAAGTCAGGTGGGTGAAGACCAGGTGGGGCAGTGGGGGAAGAACAGCCCAAGTTAGGAGAGTGGTATATATACGAAAACCTTAAGGCTGGAAAAGGCTTGGGTAATTCAAGAAAGACCCTGTAGTTAGAACGTCAGCAAGGGGGTGGGCCAAAAAAGAGGTGAGAGAAGGTTGGAGAGGCAGGCGGAGGCCAGATCTTGCACAGCGTCATAGGATAAAAAATAAAATCCGCAATGGGCCTGAGTGCAATAGGAAGCCATGAGGGGTTTTGCCCAGGGAAGTGGTCGGATCCTGATGGGGTTCTAAGTGCTCCAACTACCTATGGTCCACTCGGCCTACTGAACTGGAGCCAGCTTAGCAGCAAAGAGGCAGGAGCCAGCATTTGTAGCTGAGTAGCAAGATACCAGGTCTGGGATAAGAGAGTTTATTATAAGGCCCTCCAAGAGTTCCAGGGTTGCAAGCTTAGGAGAAAGATAGCACCACCGAAAAATAAAGAAAAATCTGATGGAAAAGCTCGTTTGGGAGGCATTCGCTGGGAGGCAAAGTTAGGCATAACTTTAAACAAACTGAGTACGAAGGAACAGTGAAGAGTTCCAGCAGGTAAATATGGATGTTGTTCTGGAGTATGGAAGAGAGGTCAGGCACGGATATGCAGGTTAGTAGACAGTGAGGTGACAGATAGTTTAAGTCCTAAAAGTAAATAACATTTTCAAGGAGTAGAAAAAGAGAAAAAGAAAACAATGACAACAAAAGGAGCCCAGGTCTGATCCTTAGTGTTTGTTTATCTAGGGGACAGAAGTCAGGAGCAAGGGGTATCAAAAGGGATACAGCATGAGGGAGTTTTGGGGGGTGATGGAACTGTTCTGTATCCAGATTGTGGTGGTGGTTACAGCAATCTATATATGTGTTAACACTCACAGAACTGTATACAATGTTACTATTCAAAGAACTGTATACAATGTTACTATACATTATTTTAAAAATAAAACAATTTTTAAAAAGGCCTGGCGGTAGTCAAAGGACTGACTCCTACAGGGAGACAGAACAGGATAAAACCTGAAAAGACGCTCTGGGAAATTTAACCATTAGGTAATTGGCAACCTTGGAAAAAAGTGAGTCGGTGAGGTTCGGAGTGAGTCGGTGAGGTTGGGAGCCAGGCTGCAAAGGTTCAAAGAATGACTGAGTACTAAAGGGAAGCAGTCAGCATAGCGGCCTCTTTAGAACTCTGGAGGTGAAAGGAAGAACAGAATGGCACAGTAGCTCAAACAGGTAAGTAGAACTGCGAGGTTGAGCAAACTGGCAGAGCTAAACTTCCAAGACTCTATGAACTGCTCCACTTAAGTATTCTTCTAGAACATGCTTTTTGTACATGAACTACTCACTTTCTTATTGTCCCATTGAACTAAAACTGCTAAAATGAACCCAAAGTCATTACATTTTTAACTCAGCTCCTTAGTCTACTAACATTTACTGTGCTCCTACTACGAGCCCAACTCCATGCTAGATACAGAAGCGAATAATGCCTGGTCCCTGGAAGAGCACACAGGATTTATCACAACAGCAAGGACCGGAGCAGAGATCAGCACAAGGGGCTCTGGAAGCCCTGACCTCTGAATTAAATGCACTTTTATTTATCTTTATAAAAATCAAACAGGGAGGAAATAAAAACAAAGCTTAGATGTACTCAGGTAAAAATGTTCTTAATTTCTAAAAACTAAGTTCTTGAGTTTAATTTCACATTAAATTCTTAAGTTAGGTTCAGGCAACCCAATCAGGTGCATTTCCCTTTTCTATCCCTCTCTACTTTTCAGCATCCCTTCTGCCTTTCTGCCTCAGGATAATTTAGGGGGAAAAATGGAACAAGCACAGATTTTGAAACCAGACAGACTTGAGACTAAACCTAAGCCACTGAACTTTCTAGCTGTGTGGCTCTTGGAGGCTCTTTTTCTCATCCATGAAACAGCAATGATACCTATCCCACAGGCTTAAAGATTAGGAAAAAAATATAAAAGGCTGGCATATAAAAAGCACGCAATAAATGTTAGCTAATATTATTACTACCATTTGAACAAATGGTATTGTTCTGATTTAAAATATTTTTAAGTGCTTCTATTTGAAGGAGGAAAAAAATTATTTTTTTTCAAGGGCATGACATTTATATGCTACTTTATAAAAGCAGCTTGGAAATTTCTTCTCCTTAAGTCCTATCAGAAACTATTCTGCTCAAATAATGATGTTTGGGACAAGCACTTAAAACGGTTAAGAACTAAGCAAATATAAAGGCATCGTTATTATCATCGCCGTGGCCCAAGTGGGACAAGCCAGTCTGATTTACGTTCTGGATGTCTGCCTAGTGTAGAGACCTACTACACTGACATCTCTCCCACTACCTACCTACAGCCATACTGCACACTGTAGAGGTACAATGCACCGTGCTAAAAGTTTTCCGTTTTAAGAGGCATTTACACAACACTACCAAAAGAATAAACATCGTTTCAAAGCCAAGATCATTGATGCTTCTCCAAATCAATAAGAAACTGTCATCCTATTGAAGTTCCCCACAACGACGAAGGAAATAGCCTCTATTGCTAAACTTTCACAAAATGCTATGATGTAAGATTTCCATACACCTTATTACTGTATGCTTAACTCCTGGGGCAGAGGGGCGGGCAACTAATGACGTTTTATTCACTATGGGAAAATATCTCTGGCCAATTCTGTTGTACAATTTTGCTTAGATTGTAGTACAAATGACCAACTTGAAATTCGCTTTATTCCTCGCTCAATCTCTGGCACAGATGCTAAAAAAGTAATAAAACAGCCAAAACATACACGAGAGACCAAAGAGCCTGAACAGACCCAGAGTGGTACTCCGTGCCCAAAGAGTTGAGGATAGGCTGGTCCTTAAGGCGCCTGACGAGAGGCCACCGCTACTGGATGTCTGCAGCCACTACACTGTGTTTAGACCCCCGTGGGCTCATAAACCGGCTAGCTTGAAACTAAAAGGCGCTGGAACAGGGGAAGGCAGAAAGCACTCTTCGGGCTGTTTCGTCCGCTGATGTTCCCCCTGCCCCACGTTTCCTCGAGGCAAGTCTGAATCGCCTCTGGAAGGTGGCCGCACACGCAGGGCTCTGGAGTGAGGGGTGCGGGGTGGGACCCCCGGCCCGGGCGAGCAGGGGAGCGCATCACCCCGCCACGCAGGTCCTGCACACGGGCAGGGACCCGGAGGCTGCGAGGCCTGACGCCTCCCTCTGCCACCGCCAGGCAGGGGGCCCGACGCGGCCACGGGGACCCTCCTTGCCCGAGGTCCCCGCGATGGGAAGCGAACTCGACGCGGCCGGCCCACCCGGAAGCCCTCCCCCCGCTCACACCTGCCGGCGCGTGACGCCCGGAGCCGCGCGCGCGGACGTCCCCGCGGTCCTCCCGCCCCCGGGTCGAGCCCACCAGACGCCCGCCCCCACGGAGCGCGCTCCACGCCGCCACCCTGCTCGGGCCCCCGCGCGCTCACGCCCTCCCGGCCCTCTGCCCGCCGCGCGCGCGCTCTCTCACGAGGACACGCACACGCTGCGCCTCAGCTTGACAGGCCGGCCCGCGCCGCGCGCTCCCGCGGGCGTCCTCGCCGACCTGGCCGCCCCGCGCTGACTAGGCGGTGCGCGGGCGAGGGAAGGGCGGCGGGGGTCGTCGGTCCTCACTCACCGGCGAGCCGTGCCGCCTCCGAGTGCGCGGCGTTCCGCTGTGAGGCGATGCGCTGCGGTGCGCGCGGTCCCCGCTTCTCCGCAGGCTATGGAGGCGACGTCGTAGGGGCACTGAGGGGCGTGGGGGGGGGTCACTCCCTGCCGCTTCACCTCCCAGAAACACGGGGACCCCAGAAACTAAAAACAAAATAAACAAACTTTCCCCTCCGCCTCCCTCCCCCAAAACCACAACACAAACACTCGGGGGCCCGCCCAGAGCCCCACTCCATTGGCCGCAGGGAGGATGCTTCCGGCTCTCACTGGCTGACTTTTGTGCCTGTCAAGCTGCTGTTCCGCCCCTCCAATTCCTCGCCGCTGCCGTCGCGCCTCATTGGTTAAATGCTTCCCGTTTGACGAGCTAGGATTGGCTGAGCTGCCTGCGCCAATCACTCGGGGACACACCCCCTCAGCATCCCAGAGGCCGCTTCCTCGGTCGCGGACCGGGAGAGGCGAAGGGGAAACTAGAGCATGATGGCGGCCGACCTCACTTGGCGCAACCATCGTTTTTTTTTTTTTTTCAGCTCATTAGTGCCTCGCCCTCGCGCTGTGTCCCCTCAGTTCCTCTCTCCACCCAGTACTGCCTAAATAACGGAATCTATACGTGCCGGCTCCTTGATTTTTCCCCTCCGAAGTGCTGACTGTGGGCTGGTGGTGCGTCATTGGACTGTCAGGATGTCACTCCCTAGTCAAGTCTTCAAACTATTGGTGGAACGGCAAGAAAGCCCGTCCAACAAGGGCTAGTGCTATTGGTTCGACTCCACTGAGTTCTTTCCTGGTACCTTATTGACCAAATAGGCGAGTCAGTCAGATTTGGATTCGCTGTGCTACAGTTGTTTGCTGAGGAGTTTGGGTCGACTCTGGTCGTTCCGCCTGGAGTTGATGATGATAATGACTGCCATTTATTGCGTGTCTACTTTGTGCCAACTCCTGTGCTGAGTTCTTTACAGGCGTTGTCTGGTGAAACCTGTGAGTTTTACATTCTCTAAATTTTACGGATAGGATACTAAGGCTCCAGAGAGGTTAGGAGACTTGCTCAAGGTCACCCCGATAGAAAGTGGTTGGTGTACCCGGCATTTGGTCCTAGTTCTGACTCTAGAGCTTTCGTTCTTTTCACTGTACTTCAGTGCCTCTTTCTTAGCCCAGAATCATACCTGTCAGCCAACCCAACATCTTAAGAAGGTTTCATTCAGAACCCAAGTTTCTGTAAGTGACGTTGTTGGGGACTAAAGCAAGGCAGAGGTTGTTATTGCCTCCACCGCATCTCTCCAGCACCCATTCCTCCCCACCCTAAATTAAACATTCTTGGTGTTTCCTGACCAGAAGCCCATCTACCTCTATGTTCATTTTCTCAGCTTTATAACTGGACATTTCTACCATTTTTATGTGCTAAGCCTACCTCCCCAACCCCCACCCATCCACCTCCAGCTCACTCTTTGGAGAGAGTCCTCAAGAGCCAGAAACAAGGAGAAGGAGAGTCGAAAGAGAGATAAAGAATAAATCGCTTTATAAGTAAATAATTTATTGCATGCAAATGGAACAGGCCTTCAGCTCCTGGAAAGCTTCCAGAGTATCCCCTGATGCTGAGCAAGACGTGTGCTCCTGGCTCATGGCCATTGGATTCTCCGCGGCAGCTTTCAGTGAAGTGAATCCGACATTCCAGGCAGGGGAGGGCAGGATGTTCAGGATCCACTGCCTCTGGGACTGAAATGATCTCCCAGCACAGCTCTGGACTCTAGCCTGCATTCCGTCTCGGGTAATTAACGTTTTACCATCCCAAATCTCCATCTCCTGTAGCTTCAGTGGGATCACTGCCCTTGTTTCACTTCCTGATCCAAGCTGTTGTGTAACCTTGTTGGCACTGCTTTAATAATAAAACAACCACTGTAACACAGTAATAACGCTCAATACTTATAGCCTTTCAGCAGAGGAAGACAAGGCATTTCACAAACATCAATTAAGATTAAATGGCAGGGCCGGCCCCGTGGCTTAGCGGTTAAGTGCGCACACTCTGCTGCTGGCAGCCCGGGTTCGGATCCCGGGCGTGCACTGACGCACCGCTTCTCCGGCCATGCTGAGGCCGAGTCCCACATACAACAACTAGAAGGATGTGCAGCTATGACATACAACTATCTACCGGGGCTTTGGGGAAAAAATAAATTAATTAATTAAAAAAAGAAGATTAAGTGGCAGGTATTCCTAGGGCAACTGCCAACGAAAGGACAGAAGAAAGATCATGAGTCAAATTCTAATAAAGGCCCGAAGAACCTGAATCCTTATAACTACACAAACCATACCAGCATTTCAATATGGAGATTCTGAATCAAAAAACACAATGAATGACAAATGTTTAGGGTCCAAAACCTTCCTTATCTTCATAGTTGGTTGTTTGTACCTCTATTTTAGCCCTTAAACTAGTGGTTGGTTTTACCATTAATTGTTGGACATGTGTCTCCCCAACTCAGTTGTAAATTCCTTAAAAAGAAGTAGTTTCTTTTTCATCTTTGTATCCCTTAAATTTCTCCAACTATAAAAGGTCCCCAAATAAATAATTATCCAGTAAATGTTTATTGAGCCTGTTGGCACTTTCCTAAGGTACAAGGACTACAGAGATGAATAAAATACCTCTGCCTACAGGGACCTCAGTCTAGTGGGAGTGGCCAACAGGAAAACAGATAATCACATGCAGGTGGCTTGGAAGACCATGGGAGGGACTCAATCTTGGTGGGACAGGGATGGCTTTCCAGGAGTGACATCTACAAGGAGAACTAAAGGATGAATTGTGGTTAGCTAGGCAAGAGGCTGGTGATGTGTGGTGACTTGCAACATTTGCTCTCTGGGGAGCAGGATAGGAATATCCAGGAGTGGCCAAAGCCTGTTTTGTTTTTTTTTTATAATTTTATTTATTTATTTTTTCCCAAAGCCCCAGTAGATAGTTGTAGGTCATAGCTACACATCCCTCCAGTTGCTGTATGTGGGACGCGGCCTCAGCATGGCCGGAGAAGTGGTGCGTTGGTGCGCGCCCGGGATCGAAACCCCGGGCCGCCAGGAGCGGAGCGCACGCACTTAACCGCTAAGCCACGGGGCTGGCCCCAAAGCCTGTTTTTTGTATAATCTTTGTCTTTGAGGGCCTTCAGCTCTCTGTCCACTCCACCTTGTTGTACTTTTCCTCCCAGGAGAAAGCAGGAAACCGGAAACCCTATTCCCACTTGAGAGTAGGAAAATAATTTCTAAATAAGATTGCTGTTTTTCTTTTCTTTTTTTTTTTTTTGGTGAGGAAGATTGGCCCTAAGCTAACATCTGTTGCCAATCTTCCTCTTTTTGCTTGAGGAAGATTGTCTCTGAGCTAACATCTGTGCCCATCTTCCTCTATTTTGTATATGGGATGCTGCCACAGCATGGCTCAATGAGCAGTGCATAGGTCCGCACCTGGGATCCGAACCAGTGAACCCCCAGCCACCGAAGTGGAGCACAGGAACTTAACTACTACATCATGGGGCCAGCCCCAAGATTGCTGTTTTTCTGATCATAAAAGTAACATTGAGTAAAGATTTCAGACAATAGAAAGTGTTAAAGTAGAAAATAAAAGTTCCCCCAAATCCCACTAGTAGAGCCAACTGCCATTAAGGAGGGTATCTTCCCAGACTCCTTTACGAATAGACCCACACATGGATTTCTTCTTCCAACAAACAGTGGGGTGTGGTTTAGGGTCTTATCTGCACTCTGAGAGCTCTCATTGCTCAGAACTGCAGCTTCGGATGGGACCTGTCCTCACTTTCTATACTTATGGGAAGGAAGCCAATAAATCAGCCAAATATTTATTATGGAGGATGATGGTTTCAAATTCCTGTCACAGCAAATGACAAATTACCACCTGTTACAGGACTTTGGGGCTTGCTCAGACTAGTGTGGAGTCAATGAATGGGGGAGGAGGGGGTGTCTGCTGTGCTCACTGCCCTAGGGCTTACAGGCATGCTTTGGTGGCTGTGGAGTCAATCCATGCCCTGAAAAGACAGCCCAGGTCAGAGAATGATGTGCTAGGGTGTTCTCCGATGCTCTCTCTCATTTCTTCTCTGCATGCTACTTGGGGAAAATATTTTTTGTTTATTTGTTTGTTCCAACCCACCCAGCTTTGAGAGTAAAAAGACTCGTCGAGCCCTGCACACTTGTATGCAGGCCAAGTGCAGTATGTTCTTGGAGCACTATACTATTCTTAGAGCTCTATATGTGGTGTTCTATACAGTTGGTTTTTTGCTGGAGGGGAAGGCAGATTTAATGAGTGATAGCTGCCTTGGATGGCTACCAAAAGTGCTCTAAGCCATTCCAAGCAACAGGCCTTCCTTTTTTCCCTTGAGAGATTGTTTTGTGATCCCTGAACACATTGCATTGGCCTGGACAAAATCCAATGCAATGGGAATTTCTGTGAACGATTCTGCAATGACCCACAAGCTTGGGGTGACATAGCCAGCTGGATCTGCTCCAGCTCTGATTTCTGTGGCAGAGGAGAACTCCCTCCACCCTTTGCACTGGCCTCTCATTGCTATGAGACACTTGGAAGTGTTTGTAAAGCATTCTCCAATTCTCCAAATTTACAACCATGGGAAGATCCCTGTAAAGGAACCTAATCCAGAAGACAAGAGGACGGCAGACAGCTGATACTGCTCACTTGGGCAGTGGGTGTGGCCAGAGCCAAGGCCAGGAGCAGTGGGGGAGGGGAACTTTCTAGAGGGTGCTGATTACAGAAGACATGCTCATAAGCATATATTACTAGTCTGGTAGCATTTATTGTGCAACAAAGCCCTTGTGACAGGTGCTGTGCCACTTCTAAATCACCTCTCATTTCTTATGACCACACTTGCTGAAAAGCTCCTAGTGAAGCAGCAAACATTGAACCCCTGTGTGCCGTGTGCCAATGCTGGACCCACAGGAGGTTCACAAGAGAACCAGGAGATGTGGCTGTTAATAATAGCTAGTCTTTCGTGCACACTTGCTGTGTATCAGACACTGTACTGAGGGCTTTATGTGGATCATGGTAATTAATCTGCACAACAACCGTGGTTATCCTCATTTTCCAGATAGGGAAACTGAGGCACTGGAGGGCTGACTAACTTGCCTCAGGTCACCACAGGTAATAACCTCGCAGCTGAACCCAGGCAGCCTGGTTCCAGTGAGTAAGCTCTTTTCCACGCTGCTGTGTTGCGCCTGAGATGTCTACATTGAGAACGCCACACTGCAGCTGGGGAAACAACCAGCCCCCCCAGATGAACAGTTGCCCTCATAGCCTTCATTAGCTCTTTTTCCCTACAGACTCAGGGAAAGAGGTGCACCTCTTCCTGGCTAAATTACTGCCTCTGATGGCCTTTCCTCCACATCCCAGGTGGGATCTGGCTCTCCTCCCACCCCCTTCAAAATAGCCTCCTTCCTTCCTTCCTGTCCTTTTTCCCTCTATTTCCTTTTCTCATTTTCTTAAATAATGACCTGTGGCCATTTCCACCATTGATGCTCCCTCATTCTTTAAACTGGCTTCTAGCCCTAACTCTACTGAAACTCATTTCTCTAAACTCATCTATGACCCCCTTATGGCCAAGATCCCAGAGACTTTCTCAGTCCTTGTTTCCATGGCTTCACCACTACATTTTACTGTGAGAATCTTCTCTTGGCTTCCCAAAATAGCCTGCTTCCCTCCTACCTCTACAACTGTTCATGCTCTTTTTCATACCACCTCTTTCTCTAAGCTCCTTCAAAGGAGTCTGTCTGATCCTCTCTCCTTATGCTGCCTTCTGGGGGCGTGGGGGGGGGGGGCTGGGTCGTTGTCCTGCCTTCACCTCTAAGATTGTGATTTTCATCTCTCCACCTCCAGTCTGCATCTTTGCTTGCTGTGTCACCTTGTGCAAGTCACGTAAACTGTCAGAGCTTCAGTTTTCTCATTTCTAAAATGAATATATTGAATCAGATTTGTTATTCTACACTCTAAGATAATGATAAAACCTAAAGTTTTTAAGCACACACTATGCCAGGCAGGACCAGCTACACAATTTGTGGCCATGCAAAAGGAATGCGTGGGGCATCTTGTTCCAAAATTATTAAGAATTTCAAGACAGCAACAGCAGAGCAGTGGGACTCTTTGCCTTCTGACTGTGGGGCCCTGTGGGAGTGTGCAGGTTGCATGACCATGAAGCTGGCCCTAGTGCCAGGCAATGTCCTAAGACTTTTATACGTATTAACTTAGTC
Organism: Ceratotherium simum simum; assembly: GCF_057802395.1. Classification (NCBI taxonomy): domain Eukaryota; kingdom Metazoa; phylum Chordata; class Mammalia; order Perissodactyla; family Rhinocerotidae; genus Ceratotherium; species Ceratotherium simum. The sequence goes on from NC_141924.1 coordinate 10,383,683, forward strand.
AATCCTCGTGGCAACCTTATAAGGTAGAAACAGATGAGGAAACTAAGGCAGAGAGAGGTTAAGTGACTGTCCAAGGTCATGGTTTTTAATCGGTGGAGTTGGTTGGGGTTGTGGTAAGATTCACAGTAAAGGATGGTTCCCTCCTGGGGACCCTCGGGTGGACTTCCTGGTGGCCCATCAGCTGGGCCACACTCTCTCCTTCCTCAGTGAGTTTGCCCTTGCAGTTTCTGCTGCCTAGGATGCCCTTCCTCCTTCCCCTGTACCGAGGTCTACATTTCCTTCTAAGCTCAGTTCAAGCCCCTTCTCCTCTAAGAGGCTTCCAGAGCAGAGAAGCCAGGTCCACATCTCTCTGCCCTCTAGATTCTCTCAGGACCCTGTGTGGAGTCAGACCCACCCTAGCCTGGCCCTGGGATTATTTATAGCCTTCAGAGTGCTCACTTGCCACTGCTTACCTTCTCGAGGCTCACTGATAACCAGTCCTACAAGGCTAGAGAGAAAACTTCTTTAAATCTCTCTCCACAGCCTTATAACAGCTTGTGACAGACTGTATTACCCGCCAGACTGGGAGGCCTCAAGGGCAGATACGGTATCTGAATCTTCACTATGTCATGGATGCTTTTAATTCTCTTGAAAGAGTTCTTTCTAGGCTCTGGACCTTTCCCTTTCCAGGGGAAATCTTGCCTAGAATCTTGTGTCATTCTCCCATCCCCCATTCATTCCTCTGGTGTTGGCTCAGAAATCACCTCCTCCTCCAGGAAGCCTTCCCTAACTCCATCCCCAGGTTGAGTTAGGTACCTCCTCTGGGCTTCCACACTCTGGTGCTTCCCCATTACAATGCTTGCCTCCCTGTGTCCATCTTCCCAACCAGCTTATGAACACCCTGAGGGCAGAGACTAGGTCTGTCTTATTACAGTGCCTGGGACACAGTAAGTTCTCAATAAGTTTGTTTGAACCAATGAGTGAATAAAAGTAAATATTAAATACATGTTGGTTAAAACTCCAGGCTCTTTTATGGCCCTCAGCACAGGGTTGGGCACCTGATGGATACTTACGTAAACTTATGAGATGGGTGAAAACCAACAACAACTCCAGAATTTCTGATAAGAAGAGGGCTTAGTGGCAGCAGCCGGGTTGGGGCAGGGGGGCTGGGGATTCCTCTTAACAGAACAAGGACAAAGTAAGGATCCAGGTGTGACAGTTGGGAGCTAGCGTTGGGAGCATGGAGGAAAGGTGTCCCGGGCCAGGGTCGGCAAACAACGGCTTGAGCTCCAAATCCAGCCACTGCCTGTTTTTGCACAGCCCACGAGCTAAGAATGATTTTTACATTTTTAAATGACTGGAAAAAATTTAAAGAATATTATTTTGTGATACATGAAAATTATATGAAATTCAAATTTCAGTGTCTCTCAAGTTTCACTGGAATCCAGCTGCACCCGCTCGCTTACGTACTGTCTGTGGTTGCTCCAGTGCTTCAGCAGCAGCAGCTGTGACGGACGCCGCACGTTCACAAAGCCTAGAATAATGACCATCTGGCTCTTGACAGAAAAAATTTGCGACCCCCGGCCTCTGCCATCTGACTGTCACCCAGAGGAGGCAGGAGATGCGCTGCGAGCTGGCCACAAGGTGTCAGCATTTCACCACGGTGCTTCAGCCACGTGCGCTCCTCTAAGGAAGCACAGCCCGGAGTTTGGGTTCTGGGCCCAAACCCTGTGCTGGCCCTTGGGCCTTCTAGTCTAGCTGGGGAGACAGCTGGGCTGTAGTCACTGGGCGAGCGAGTGTAAAAGACTAGAAGGAAACTGGGGAGCGTGTGGTCTACACGAAGGGGACAGGACTGGTTTGGGATGTCCAGTGACTTGGTGCAGGTTGGCAGGCTCATCTGGGTGTGCTGTTTCTTTGGTTTGGGTTTAATTTGATATAATGAAAGAGTCTCCAAACAAACTAAATTGTTTATTTTACAACTATCAATCAAGAAAAGTTGTGGGACTTTGCACAACCAGATAAGACTGCGGCCCTCCTCCATGCCTGGAACCAACAAACCCACAGAGCTGAGGTGGGGATGGGCGTGCACGAGGGGAACACGGAGCCCCGCCAAGCAGAGCAGCTCACAAATGGCATCTCTGGCAGGTCTTCTCCACCTTCTTTCCAAACCTGGGCCTGAGCCTGAAACTTCTTCCAGGTGGACAGGCATTTGGACCCATGCACCAACTGCTCAACACAGAAGTGGCAAATATCCAGGGAGGGAGCAAGGGAGAGGGTCCAGGAGACAATGCTCCAAGAGGGAGATGACAAATCGCCTGATAGCGCACGCCACTGGCAGCACGGGCGGGTACTGGGCTGCCCCTGGCTGTTACCCATGGTGCTCAGTGCTGTACCCCCCACACCCTCGGGAAAGTGGGACCAAGATTATATTTTACACAGAAGGAAACTGAAGTTTGGGATGTGAAGCAGCTTGCTGGCTTTTTTGGCTAATATGTGGCAGAGTGGCGAAGCCAGCCCGAGCCTGCCCCTTCTGAAGACTGTCCTCTCACCACCACACGCCTCAGCTAAGACCACAGCAAGCGGCATGACCCCACACCGCCCTAAATTCACGAGCTCCGCCGGGGCTTCCTCGCTCACCATTCATCCCAGGCCTAGCACACAGTAAATATCCATTGAATGAACAAATGAATAAAGCCTTCCAAATACTGCAGTGAAGTACTTGTCCAATCACCCAACTTCCAAGACCTTCCAGGAAGAGATGAGCCAGGCAGCACAGGCTGCACACAGGAAATAAGAACTGCCAGGTAGACTTCTTGGTTCTTGCAACAGAATGGGGTCTTTTGCTTGCTTGTGCCCAGGGGACGTGGCCTCTGTGGGCATACAGCCTGTTCTTGCCTTTTCCTCCTCCAGTCTCCCCCCACACTTGCTGGCTTCTGTGGCAGGTCCCAGTTGGTCTCCTACGACAGGGACATCTGTTCCTGGGGCTGCTTTTTAGTGGCTGCAGACAATGCCTAACTTCTAGCCACTTTTCTGATGAAAACTTGTCTCCAGCTGCCTGTCACTTGGAAAGGCCACATGACACAGTGCTAGTGCTCTAGGAGGGTCTGGCTAACCAGATTCTAGCCTTTCCCATGACTTGTTGGGGGCCTTTGGACAAATTGCCTCATCTCAAGGCCTGTCTGGGGCCCTGCTTTTGTGTTAGCCTTTGAAAGAAGCATGCAGACAGGCCATCCCTGGGCAGCCAGATGCCTAGAGACCTGGGTCTGCCCAGTCTGGAGCGACTGGGAAATGAGGACCATCCACTGAGGACACACGCTGAAGGGGAAGCCTTTCCAGAGGAAAGGATTCGAACAGGAAGGACTTTGATAAACCCCGCCCTTAAGAAATTAAATTGAAGAGAGCAGAATCCTGTTTGGCTTTCACGTACAGTCTCAGAAGTCAGGAACAAGACTGAAAGGGTTATGATCAACTCTGGTGCCTCTGACATTGCCCAGGTCAACCAGTGTGGCTTATTCTCCATATCAAGGTGCTGTCAAGTTTTCAATCATTTAACAAATAGCTATTAAGCAACAGTGGAGACAACAGTGAGCCAGACAGACAATGTCCTGGTCTCCAGGCGCAGGAACCCCAAGGACAGAGTGGGTGCCTAGTGTGCTGGGCAGCAGCACATGCCGCTGGAGCAGGGGTCGGGGAGCTCGGCTCATAGCTGGTAGGGCAGAAGCTTTGCAGGGTAGGGGGGAGAAGTTCAGGCCTGCCCACCTTTGCGAGGCCTTCTGGCTGATCTAGCGATTAATCAGCCTAAGAACACCCTCATGTCTGCACCTGCCATCTCTCAACCTTCTCTAAGGTAACTCTCAATCTTGGTCTGGCTTAGCTTGCTAAACCCGGGGTACCTGTTCTGCACCAAACCTCCCGTCACTGGAACAGCAGTGCAGACAATCACAGTGATGGCTGCTGGGTCCTCTAGGCAGGGGGGGAATGGCTGGCACACAGCCAATGATAAATGATATTCAAGGTGCATGGCAGGGCTAATTAGCTGCTAAGGGGGCTCTGTCAACGTTCACTCAGAATGTGGCCGTGACACTCCACAGAGCGATTCCCACCTAGCCTGACTTGAGGAGTGTAGAAGACTCTCTGCCCTGGCTGCCTTCTGAGGTGGGGATACTGCTGGGCACACACAGTTATGTCCGATGGTGCTTTCTGTGCAGGACTTAATGGAGACTGAAGGAAGGGGAACAGATTGGGAGGAAATGTGACAGGGTGCTGAGTGGAGTAAGGCAGATGTGTGCACATAAACACACCTGTTCTGGGGAGTACAAGGTGGTGAAGAGCTAAGCAAGGTAACTAGAACAAAGATGGAAGATGCTATTATGTCGCTCACAGAAAGCAAAATCTTTGGCAAGTCAGCCAACCTCTCTGGGCCAAAGCGTTCTGTCAAACAAAGGTAACTGTTTTACAGGGGGTACGCACATGAAAGCAGCTCAGACAAGCGCCCACAGGCCTTCAGGGCTGCAAAGAGAGCCGTCTTTCTCAACTGGGGCGACTTTACCCCCCAGGGGACATTTGGCAACGTCTGGGGACGTTTTCGGTTGTCTCAGATGGAGGGGTGCAACTAGCATTTAGTAGGTAGGGGCCGGGGGTGCTGCTCAACATCCCACAGTGTGTAGGACAGCCCCTCCCCCAACAGAGAATTCTGTGGCTCCAAGTGTCACCAATGTTGAATGTGAGAAACCCTGAGCTGGAGGAGCAGGGTCAGAGCTGCGTTTTATGTGATGTGGGATTTTGAGAGAGCTGTGTACTTTTCTCACTTGAAACATGGGGACAATAAGACCCAAGCTGCTCAACACACCACTTTGTGAGGCTCAGTCCCCAAATGCACAGGGAAACTTTTTGTGAACTCTAAAGGGCTCTTTCCCAAGCTTTTCTTAATTTCAAACCTGCAGCTGACTGAAGCATCTAGCACAGCGACTGGCATGTAGTAGGCACTCATTAAATTAGAAAGAGAAAAGCGTCATAGTGGAAAAAAAAAAAAGAGGCCCACTCCCCCTCTCTGGCCTGTTTCCTCCATATCTCAAGGCTGCCTTTTTTGCCTAGCTTTTCTATTAAGTTCCACACAGGCAGAGGGTAGGGGTGTTAGCAGAGGCTGTCTCAAAAGCACCCTTGAAGGATCAGGGATTGGACCAACAGTACCCGAGAACAGCTGACAAAGGAGACTGGGAAGTTTTGCCGAGTCTCAAGGGAAAGACTCCCAGCCCCACGCAGGAGTCCTGTGCTTCCTGCTTCTGGGGGACAAGATCCAGAGTGGCAGCAGCCCCTGGGTGCCTCTGCTCATCGGAGGTCAGCCTGTCCAAGGAGTAGCACCAGTCGTTGACACTCAACCTACAGAAGCTGGACTCAGAAAGTGGGCCGCTTGGGCCGGCCCCGAGGCTTAGCGGTTAAGTGCGCGCGCTCCGCTGCTGGCGGACCAGGTTCGGATCCCGGGCGCGCACCGACGCACCGCTTGTCGGGCCATGCTGAGGACGCGTCCCACATACAGCAACTAGAAGGATGTGCAACTATGACATACAACTATCTACTGGGGCTTTGGGAAAAATAAAATTATAAAAAAAGAAAGTGGGCCGCTTCGTGGTGGTGGTGCTGGTTGCGGGGGAGGGGTGAGGCAGTGAAGCCAGGCCCTGGCCTGAGAGCGACGTTTCATTCCTGTTACTCTCGGAGGCCTTCCGACATCACCAGCTTTGTGGAAGCTGCTGAGGAGGGACCAAAGGCACGCTCCACCCTTGAACTTGTCTTCCGACTGGGAAGGCCAGATGTTCCCTTGAGATTTGATGAGAGAGAGAATATCTCACAAAGTATATGCAAGCGCTGGGACAGAGGGCAGATGTGCTCAAAACTGAGAAGCCAAGAGGCAGAACGGAGTGGGCTGGAGCTTACGCAGACAAGCAAACATTAGGAACCGCATTTTAGGACTTCAAGATCCTCAGCAATCTTTGGACTGCTGTCTGTTCCCAAGCATCTCAGAGCTGGAGGGGGTGCGAGGCCATCTTGTCCAAATGCCTGTGAGGGGCTGAGGAAACTGCGACTGGGGGGGAGAGGTGCCCTGCCTCCCAGGCCAGCACTCTTCCCACTCTCCTGTGTTGCTTCCTCTTCAACATATGGTCTCCCACTCCGCTTTGTTCCTATGAAGGAGGTGAGAATAACCCCGTCTTGGCACGGGGAGAAATGGGGGCAGGAAGGCAGGCCTGGCTCAAGGCTGCAGTGACTTGGAACTTCCAATCTGGGTCCTCCCACATGGCAGGGCAGGGGAGGGAAGGGGCTGGGCTATGCCTGCTTCCCTCCTAGGGGAGGCCCAAGAAGCCCTCGGTAGAATCGCTTAGCAGCGGGTCCCTTCTTGCACCTCCTCCCTTGTCCCGAGGCATCCGCTCTCCTCACCAAGGGTGAGCTCTTTGCCCTACTGCAACTGACCCACCTCGTGTCCCACACCTCAAGGTGACCACAACCCGTGTCCCATCTCTCCCTTCCTTTCCCTCCAGAACAAGCATGTGCCACACTGCCAGGCCTTGGTGCGTAGGAAGCACTTTCAGAAAGTGTTTAATCCTCACAAAAGCTCCGGGAGGCAGGTCAGGGCCCCTTGCTCCCCCACCAACATGCCAGAAGCTAACCTCAGGGTGAACAGAGGAGCCCCTGAGAACTAGCTTCACCCTTCCTTTCCTGCCCCTCCCCACCGCCAGAGAGGCCAGGTTCTTCTCAAACGACTGTGCAGTGCCGTCCTCCTTCCTGCTTTCTCAAAGGACATCTGGTTCACCTCAGCGCCGTCAACGCTCCCCTGCTCGCCTCTGCACATCAGCCGCCTCACATCAGCCGCCTCGCAGACATCTGGGCCCCTCCCCCAGGTGCTGCTCGTGCCCTGGGGTTTGCAGAAGGAGACGCACGGGACGAGAATTTGGTTCAGAGTGAGAGGCTGCGCACAGTGCTTTCACAGGGCCTGCAGCCTTGGCTCCCCTGGGATCTGAGCCCCAGCACCTGGTTCTGAGCAGAGCCGGCTCGCACAGCCTGCATTTTGGCAATTTCTCTGTTGTCCATTCAAGACCTCTTTCCTCAGACCCCCAGTCACACAAGTGGGGAGGGGGCAGTGTGCAATTTTAGGCAGGTCTCTGTGGGCTGGCATCGTGGCAATTAGGCCAGGCACCTTTGGGGAAGCTGAGGTTACTCAACACAGCTGGGCTTTCAGCAGGAGGCTAAGGCTGGTCTTTGGCTGAAATGTGGCTAGAGAAGGCACGGAAGTCCTGGCTGGTGAAGGGGACCGAGGGCCATCTCGGGGCGGGGGTGTGGTGTGTGTTGGGGGTGGAGGACAAATGCTCCTGTCTGCAGGGCCCTGCCTCCCAAACCACCCTAACTGGCCCTCGGCCAAGCTCTCTCTCTCCCTGCCTTGGGCTGCAAATCAAGGCACATGAAGGGGAGGGAGTGGCCTCAGGTAAAGGCACTAGAAGAACCACCATGTCAGCTTGCAGCAGGCAATAGCCAAATAAGCCTAGACCACCTGGGGCAGAGACTGCCAAGATGGCGCAGGAAAGGAGACCTCAGTAGAGGGCTCTTAAAATGGCAATGTCAAATACTGGCCCTGGCTAGGGGGAGGGTTTCCCCTCACTCATTCAGAGTCTAGTGTAGGGACCGGGCCAGGAAGGCCGCAGCAGCCAGTGCCCCAGCTGTCCCAGCTGCACCTTCCACCTTGAGTTCAGAGGCTAGAGCAACTGGATCCTTGGCTCAGAGCCCTGTCCTCCTCCCTTTTATTCCACCAACCTCTTGGGGGGACCAGAAGCACCAAGAAGCCTAGGGAAGGAGAAGTCGGGGGCTGGGGCTGCCCTGGAGACCCCATCACATTAAGGTATAAAGCCATGGGCTCACCCCATCTAGAGACCTGCAGGGCGAGGCTGGCCCAGTGGAGGGAGGGGGTCGGGCATGAAGGAGAGCGGACACCAGTGAAGCTTCCACTTCATGTAAACAAGGAGGAGTGAGCCCTGCCCGGCCACCGCCACCGCCAGTCTTGTGGAGGCATGTGATTATCTTGAGATGCTGCAGACCCTCACATCTGTGATTCAGGGTCCCTGAGACCAGGATGAAGGCTGCTGGGGCAGGAGGCCAGCAGGGCTCTGATGTGTAAACTGGTGCAGGGTTTGACCTGTGTTCTCCACAGGACAGGACAGGGGGGCATCCACAGGTCCTGCCCACTGCTGGCCCACGGCTCAGGAAATCACGCAATTGCTGGTCTTGGCAGGACTGGGACTTGTTTTACCTGCAGAGACAAGGGACACAGGCAGGGAAGGGTATAAATGACGTGCTTAGTGGATTCACCTCCAGCCCCTCTCCTGTGCACTGCCCACACCTCAGATTTGGGGGCTGGGGTCACTGTCTCCCTCCCAAGCTGCTGATTTGGAAACCAGGTCAGTAGGGGCCCCAGGAAAGCAAAAGGACTGTCCTGACAGCCTCAGCAAGACTGCCACTGATTAGGACATCAAGGGATCTGCCATCTCCTGACCTCAGCGGGGTGGGGGAAGGATCCAGACCCCAAATCAACAACTACAATCAGTGACTTAAAAGTCTTGCCAAGAGGCAGTTTAGCTAACACCATGCGCAGCCTCACAGCTTACAAAGCACAGCCCCAGTCATTCTCTCAGGTAGCCCTTGTGGGCGCTGCACTGTGAGAAGGTCTCATCAGTCCTATCTTACAGCTGAGCGTGGCGGGGCCCCCAGGCCCCAGAGCCAGCCAGCGCCAGCGTCTGGTCTTCCAAATCCTGTCTCAGCTCCCTCTGCCATGCAGGTTGCCTAAGGAGGAAGAGGAAAAGCTTGTGCCTCAGGAAGGGTCAGTAGGCTGACGGAGAGCCAGGCAGTGTGGCATGGACCACATGCTTAGGGAGGTGGTTTTAAGGAAGAGGATGGAGGGAACGCACTTCACTGAGAGGAAAGGGGGCGAGAAAGCTGTTCTGCTCCAGGCCAGAGAAGCACGTTTCTCCTCTTCCCAGCCCCCTTCCATCTATTTCCACTTCCTTTACTATCCCAAGCAGAGACCAGTGGCTTCTTTGGCAGGATTCCTGCCATCGAGGGAAGGGGGGAGCTGCAAGACAGACACTGACACCTCCCGGCTTGCCTGCGAGGAGTCGGCCACTGGATCCATGTCCTTCTGGCACACCGGCTGCCTTTCTCCCAGGTGGAAGCTGCTGTTATTTTCTGCCTGTTCCTTTCCACACTGCAAGGGTCACCTCCCTGGCACTCAGACCACCTTCTCATATCACTTCAGCTGTGAATTTACTTAAGGTGGCTTCTGTCTCCTCTCCTGGGCCATTAGCGAGAGACACTGAGCAGGCCCGAGTGGAGACCCTTCCTCCTGCCCTGCTCCTGTTACCCACCGCCTTCCCTGGGCTGGACTGAACTCACTCCTCGGGACTTGCTACAAGTCCAGCTGAGCCTCCTTGGAGGCTCGCTGACAGCGCTTAGAGCTTAGAGGAGGTGGGAAGGGAGCCAGATGACTGTGGCCCCCCTCCCCAGAGCTCCGAGGGTCAAGGAGCTTCGTCATCTGCCATGTGGTGCTGAGGTTGCCTCTGGTGCAGCTCTGCTGAAGTGATCACATTCCCCCGTCCCCTCACTGAAGCAATGGACATGTCTGTCCCCACTTCCTCTCCTTAGGGGCTTGTTTTATTGAGCAGATGCGAGCTCCTCCCCGGAGGCAGTGGCACTTTGGAGGCAGGATCCTGAAGCAGGGGAAGGAGCGTAGCTTGGGATGGGGAGGCTAGGAGCCTTAGAGGAGCCTCATGCCCGGACAAGGCGGCAGGAGCAGGGGTCAGGGCCTGTGTTTGCAGGGCGTGCTTCCCACTCCCCCACTCATTTTATAAGGCTGGATGAAAGCCCGAAGACATACTTTATACTCAGAATTCATCCCTATGCCTCTGATAGAAAAACTGGTTTGAGGAAAAATTCTTTGTGTTCCATCATGATTCCATGTACACGCGCAGGTGTTCAGCAAGAGTCTGAGGCGAGTCAGACCTGCTCAGATTAATAGGGAAGAATCCAGAAACAGCCCTCAATTTTATTTATTTTTTTTTTACAAAGTACGTGTGACATGGGCAGTTCAAAAGAAGCTTAGGAGAGAAAGTCCAACTTCAAAGGGAGGCGACACTGGAGTGAGACTGAAAGTGGGGGTGGGAAGTGGGAGAAGAGGGGGCAGCAAGACGCAAGGGCTGGAGGGGGAGCCGGCCTTGGCGTCAGGACAGGCTCATCTGTCAGTACCCAGCAAGTCTGGTTTAGCTGGCAGGAGAGAGGTGACAGGCACGATGGGCTCTACCTCCCTATAGGTTCCTGGGCCTCACAGTCTCCCTTTCTGGAAGATTCTTCCCCTGGATGTCCACATGGCTCTCTCCTTCCTTCCTTCAAGTCTCTGCTCAGATGCCCCTTTGTCAGAGAGGCGTCCCCCGATCACTTTTTATAAAAGGGTCACTGCCCTCCCCTGTCCCCTCTCTCCAGGACAGTATTCACTCCGTAAGAGCAGGGACTTTGCTCGTTTTTTTCACTGCTGTACCAGGAACTCAGAACAGTGCCTGGCACAGAGCAGACGGTACATAGACGTATATCTGATGGATAAAATGATGACCAGGCAATGCAAGCTACTTCAGGGTTCATAGCAATACCCACAATAGTGGCCTCGAGAGACACTGACTGGGTGATCCACGTGCCTCACTCACCTAGATGGTGATGTAGCCCTGGCCCAAGAGGGCCCAGAGGGGCAGGGGATTATGACATCTGCCAGTGAGAATCAGGTCGCCTGCCTCTTCTCTAGAGCCGTGTGGCGTCAGTTCCTAGAAGGATGCTCTCTGGCTCCCCTCACCGGTGTTGTGGGATCGGGACCCCGGATGGGAACGGTGACCAGGTTTACCGCATCAGACTGCAGCCTCCAACACCAGCTGGAGGCTGACCTGCACTCCTCAGGAGCTACAATGAATTTTGAAACTCTTTCTTGACAAGAAAGCTCTTGAGGAACTGGAGGCCCACAGGTCCCTCACTTCCCCAACCTTCCATCCTGGACAGGGGCCCAGATTTCCAGGAGAGAGATCTGAGGCCTTCAGCCTCCCAGGATGACACAGGTGAGCCTGAAGTCTCCAAATCCAGGAGCCCAGTGGCGACAACACTAGGAGCCAGATCACACTGCCAGCCAGAGTGGCCAATCCATGCATGAATAGGGGAACCAGGCGAGTTCTGGAAAGGCAACCATCGCTGCAGTCACCTCAGACAACTCTGGGAAGAAAAGCATGAGGCCAGGGGACTTGGAAGGTAGTGACCCACAGGCACTCCGTGGCGTAAATGACCACTCTCCTCTTCCTCTCCACTGGTGGGATACCAGGGGGAAAGTCAATCACGTATTCAGGCTTCGGCCTTTCCAAACAGTCTTTAAAGATATAGGTAAATGGTGCCAACTTTAACCTTCCAGAGACAGCCACAGGCTTTGTGAAAGGCCCTGGGAGGCAAGAGACCATGCTACCCTTTTCTCACTGTGTGACCATGGATGCAGGGGCTCGCCTCTGTGCCTCTGGGGTCTCGTCTGTGAAACGATGTCATCAGGCAGGGTGGTTGTGAGTTCTGTGTGAAAGCACTGAGCACCCAGTCCACCCAGCACTTGCCAGGTACTCAGCAAAATTCTGTGCCTTTCTTCCTTCTCTTAACCGTCTTGGAGAGTGTTGGCCGTTTCCCAGTGATTTCCCTGGGGGGACCAGGAGGGGCTTCAGGACATCACCTGGAACCTCCTCCCCGCTGCCTGGCAGTCCCCTGAGGGCAGGGCCCTGTCCTGCTCTGGGGACCCCGGGCACAGGAAAACACCCAGGGCACTTGTTTAACATGCAGATTCCTCACTGCATTTTAACAAGGCTCTCCAGTGACTGCTGTTCCCTGAGGTTGGGATCTCTGCCCCAGAGGGCCCATCCAAACTCCTGGATGGACGCAGCAGAAGGCAGGCTCAGGGAGAGGTACTGAGCGCATCCAGAGCAGGAGCAAGCCCTCAGCGATAGGAAGAGAAGGAAAAGGTACTCGCTTCCGCCAGTAGAGGGGGCTGTGAGCCTTCAAACCACCAGGCGGCCCGGCTGGATCTCCAGGCCTACAGGAAGGGATTTCCGAAGGTTCTCCCAAGGGCCATACTTGGGTTTGCAAAAATTTGCATGCTGTTTGACAACTATATACTTCTTATCAAGCAATTTTACAAGATGTCAGCGCCCAGCCTGTTTTTCTCTCTTTCACCCACCCTGTCATCAGCCCAGACTCTCCCTTGACAAGAGGGCAGCAGAGACAGTCAGGAGGGACAGAGTCAGAATCAGAGCTCCAAGGGACCTGGAAACCCTCCCTGGCTCACCCCCACCTCTTCTCAACCAGGAAACAGCCCCGGGAGGTAAAAGGATGTGTCCAGGTATGGGGAGTGCTTTGATGCCCTGGGAGCTGAGATCCACACCATGTCTATTCTGATGATGTTCTGAAAGTTCACTGTAGGAAAGGGATCCTTTCCTGGATGCGGCCCTAAGGTAGCAGCTAAAGGGATTTCCTCCCAGACGACAGTTCCAAGCGTACTAGGATTACCAGTTCCAGCCTTGGGGCCCCCACGCTGACCCTGACCCTCTGGCACAGAGTCCTCCTGACTTAGCTTCTGCTGCCCGAGAGGAGGCACTGAGACAGCCCAGCCTCAGTCAAATGTTTGGGAGGCTAGAGGCCGCTAAAAAGGGCCTTTGGGGAGAGAAGTCCCCCTTCTTGCCCTGCCTTTGAGGGAAGAAAGCAACAGGGAGAGGAAAGCTCTCATTAGGGGCTTGAATTTCGGGCCCTCGGGTACTGGATGCCCATCCAGGTGGGCAGAGACTGTGCTGGGTGAGGCCACTCTGTGTTTCTTCTAAAGGATGGAGAAGGAATAGGGTGATCTTGCTGGGCATCCCCCAGACCTTCCTGAATTTATGTGCCAGCACACTCTCGTGCTTGCTCTTCTCTCTCTCTGGGTATTGGGCTCTGTCCGGGGCTGCCTGGCTGGCTCCTGGGCACCATGTGCAAACACTCAGAGAGCAGCAGCAGTGGCAGCGACCATCCAAGTCATCCAAGCAGGGGAACCCGATGCAGAGAGACTCAGGAGAGGCAGCAGGAAGGGACAAGACAATGGGCCTTTCGTTTCTATGGAAACAGCACCTCAGGGTGAGGGGCTGAAGGAAAAGAAAGCTTCCACTTCACCTCCAGTCAGGACTCCAAACAGCCCCTTTTGTGGTTGGGCTCCTCCTCCGCCCCTTCCCTGCCAGGTGTTCACCATGGCAACCCTTCCTCCAAACGAGAGGTGCAGAGCAGCAGCAGCATCTGGTGTTGGGGGAGCCAGGAATCCCAGGGGGAATGGGACGGGCCAGCTACCCCTCTCCTTGACAGGACATGGGCCCTGGCCTGGGTTTGAGTCCGGGCCCCACTACCACTTACTGTGTCTTGAGACCACTTAATTCACCTCTCCGAGCTCCCACCTGCCACCTCTGTGGTTGTTGTGAGGGCCAGTTGAGAGGGAAAGCACCTAGTGAAGGTTCTGGCACATGGAGGCACTGCATATATGCTTCCTGGCCAAACGGAGCTATAGCACTGTGCTCCTGCTATGCCCAAATGCACGGAGACTCCCAGGCCCATCCTAACTTGAAGGAGCACAGACTGAGTGTGTCACGCTCTGTAGTAGGGCTGGGGAATCAGCAGAGTGGGAGACAGTTGTGACCCTTGCTCTCAAGGTCAAAGCTGGGGAAGCACTCAGGCTGCCCAGGACGGGACCTCAGGCCCTGCCATTACTACCCAGCCAGCCAGGGAGCCCAGGTTCACTGCTACAAAGCCCTACAGCCACAGAGGGAGAAATCTCAACAAAGAACCCCTTTGAGGGCCGGCCCCATGGCTTAGCGGTTAAGTACGCGCGCTCCGCTGCTGGCGGCCCGGGTTCGGATCCCAGGTGCGCATCGATGCGCCGCTTCTCAGGCCATGCTGAGGCCGTGTCCCGCATACAGCAACTAGAGGGATGTGCAGCTATGACATACAACTATCTACTGGGGCTTTGGGGGGGAAAATAAATAAATAAATAAAATCTTTAAAAAAAAAAAAAAGAACTCCTTTGACCCAGAGATGCTGACACAAGAAAAGGCACCAGTAGCAGCCTTGGCTGGCACCATCAGCCTCTGGAAAGGCCACACTGGAGACTGCTCCAGAGAGAGAGATAAAGGCCAGGATCTCTAGTGGACTCCAAGGAGACAGCCAGAAAGATACCACCACCAGGAACCATCTCTCCTAGAGGGAAGCAGCGTGGCAAACACTACTCATCAAACAAACCCAGGGAGGAACCAAGTCAAACTATTTACCACAGAAATGAGGGGAGTGGGTCGGGGCACTGGGGCGCACAGGTGAGGGTCAGGTGTGTTTGACCAGGTTGGGTCCTGATGATAGGTGAACCAGCCAAGAACAAAGTTTGCTAGAACGAGCCCAGACTCAGAGGCGGGGGTCGAGCCTTAGCCCTGCCACTCAGCTGCGCTGTGCCTCTGCTACTTCACTTACAAAGGAGAAACCGTCCAAGCCTCTACAGGAGTAATCGTAGCTCTCAGACTGCCCCAGGCCCACCGTTCAGAACAGCTGGGCAAGGCAGGCACCATTCTACCCCTTTAGAGAGGAGGAAACTGAAACTCAGACCTGCAGCGGCTGGCCCCAGGCCAGAAGGTAGATGAAGGCCAGAGCAAATGGGAACTGGGGACTGTCTGACCCCAGAGCTCCTGCTCTCTCCCTGCCAGCAAGCTGCCTTTCTGCAGATATGAGGCACCGTTCCTCGATAAGGGCCAGGGGCCTGGGGGCACTGGGCCAGAGGCGGGAGGGCTCACCTGAGATGTCGGCACTGGAGCCTTCGTTGGGCCTCTTCCCCATCACAAACTCCACTTCGGCAAAGGTCTCAGTGGAGAGGGAGCTGGCTGTGCCGTTGGGCGCTGCAGGCCTCTTGGCCCGTCGGCTGAAGAACCTGCTGCTAAAGCGCTTGCCCTCCTTGGCTGGGGTGGCCTCTCCGTTGGCAGCTTCTCCCTTGCCGTTACGGGCTAGAGCCTCTCGGGGTTTGGGCTTCAGGTCCATATGCAGGTGAGAGACCACCCTGCCATCCTTCCGAATCAGCTCTCCCGAGGGAACGGGCTCCACGGAGGGCAGCACCTGCTCCAGTGTGACCAGGTCATTCAGGAAGCTCTCTAGGCGCTGGGCTGCCTCGCCGCCTCCGCTGCCCTCTTCCTGCCTCTCTGGGTCGCCGCTGGCCTCCCGCTGCTGTCGGGCGGCCCAGCGCATCATCTCCCCCGGTGGGTGGCGGCTGCCTGACACCAGGGCGTACTTGGGGTTGATGAGCTTTCGAGCCACAGTGGAGGTGTAGTTAAGGCCAAGCCTGCCAGCACCTCCTGCCAGGCCCAGCTGCTGGTACAAGTTCACCTCCTCGGAGATGGCATATAGCTCCCGGAACTCCACGTCGAAGGGCTCCACGTTCTGCCCTGTCAGGATGAGGAGAAGGTTCCTGTCCACGTAGGAGGAACTCCAGGTGAACCTGGGAACAGAAAAACAAGATGCATGTGCCCAGGCCTGTGGTCTCGCCCTGCCAGCAGCCCCTTGGCAAGCCCATCTCAACACCCATTGCCCCCGCCCCAACCTGATCCGCCACTGAGGCCAGATGCCTTGCCGCTTGGTGGAAGGCACCTCCGGGCCTTTGCACTGGATGCTTTCCCTCCACCAACCCAAATCCTCTTTTTTCCAGGTCTGGGCCTCGAATGCAGAAAGGCAGGCGGTGGGTGCAGGGCTATGGCATGAGAAGTCAGGCCTGGATTCAAACCTGGTTTCTACCCTGTGTGCCTTGTAAAACGGGGCTCATGGGGCTACAGCCAGAGTTGCTGTGAGGATCAAGTAAAATAACATATATAAAAATTTAGCTCAGAACCTGGCACAAACACATTTAATGAGTAGTAACTGCAGCTGCTATCGTTGTTAATATCATTCCATTACTTATTGATGCATCTCTGAATTTTTAGAGCACTTGACGTCTGCCAAATCCCAAACTTGAACCATGTAAGAAGACTTACGCCATTTATTAATTGTTTCATGTGCCCTGGTCTCTTTTCCTTACTTAAAATTTTAACTTACTTGGAGGGACAGAGACTGCACAGATGCAGTCTCTCATCTTCCTGGTAATTTACTTCTGAATCAGAATTTGGGAGACATTCCTTCCACGCCACACTCTCACATTTCTTTCCCAGATCTGGTCCATTCTGCTTCCTGCTTGTCTCACCTAACAACTAGCCTCAAAATGCAACTGATTGCTGTGGACCATGAAAGGCAGGAAGTGCTGAATGCCCAGTAAGAGTTGACCCTCTTTCTGGAATAATCCAGTAGCCAGAAAGTCTGAGGGAAGGGACTGGCCAGGAGGCTCTTCTCTGCTATGGGATCAGACAATACCTCTTAAACTAGTGACTATGGAGGCTCAAGTCCAGCATCTTCTGGAACAGGAACATTTATTACCATGAATAAAGGCCTCCCAGGCCCTTCTCTGACCTGGCAAAACTCACCTGTAAGAGCCAGTGGCTACTTTCTCACCATCTACCATCAGGAACTTTGATGACAGGGTCCCCTTGATCTTGCCCATGGGCATGTAGAAGCCAACACCTGTCACAGAGCGGACACGGATGTTCTGTTGAGAAGAGGAGAAACGCACCGTCACACAGGTTGGGGGCCTATGAGGCTCTGAGCCAAGTCTTTGCTTGGGCAGAGGAGCCCACTTGTCCATGAGACCCTGCCTGCTGGCTCCTGTCGGCACTAGACTCTGCTTCCTGTGGCCTTACAAGCGGAACCCCATTTGGAGGGCAGGAGGAAGTCCGCAAATCGTGCTTTGGGCGGGGACAAGCCCACGGTGGTTCCTGCCTGCTCCCAAAGCTCTCCAGAAGAGAACCACAGCCCCAGCTTTAACCCTGGCAGTGACTCTGCAGGCTGAGCACCCCAGGGCTGGGCCAGAGTGCCTCCTTAGCCTCAGCAGCCTTGGGATAAAATTTAAGCTGGGCATGTAATTTAGGATTATCAGTTCACGAGGCAAGGTTTCAGACAGAAGGAAAGGGGTTGAGATCTTGATGTTCAAGATCTTGATGATCTGAGCCCTGAACTGGGAAGGAGGCAGAGGAAGGGGCAGAAGTGGTCTCCATCTCATCTCCTGCCCTCCCTCCCGGCCCCCGAGTGGTACAACTTACCCGAATACGGAAGTCAGCGAGCTCTAGGCCCTGACACATCTCCAGGAAATACTTCACGCCTGCCTCATCCAGGATGATGTACACTGGCACTCGGCGCTTTGAGGCAGCGTCCACAATGTCTTGGAAGATATCGCCGTCCGTGAAGAGGTCCATGACCACAGCAACGACCTGGACGGGGAAGGCACCTGTGAGGAACGCCGTGACTGCACACCTACAGAGACACATCTCGGCCCTGAGAGGACCAGCTGGGCCCAGGGTAACTGGTGGCCAAGAGTCAAAAACCCCATCTGCACCACTCCTGGGTTCCCCACCTCCCCACCAACCTCGGAGCACACCTGAGCTCAGGAGATGGGCTCTCTGCTCTGGGAAACGCCTGAGGGTGCAGGCCACGCTGCTGGTACTTCATCCTTAACCAACCCCCACCGGCCCCCCTGGGGATCTTCCAGCAGCTCTTCAGAAGCCGTTATCAGGGGAAAGGAAAGTCGGTCCTGGTGCCCTAGGGAAACAAGCAGGCTCAAGAAGGTGCGATCACTGAGAGGCACGGAATGGACTCCTTTCCACAAGCTGCAGATCTGCTCTACCACCACCTTCTCTGCAGGCCTGGGGTACTGGATCTCCCTGCTACTGTGCAGACCCCTGTTCTTCCCTGAGCACAGATCCGGCCAGAGCTCCAGTTAGCTCAGACTGTCCCGGCCTCCAGGCGTCCAGGCCATCCCATTCCATCCTCAAATCAAGGTCACTGCCTAGGACTCTTGATTTCCCAAAGTCAGTTCTGATTATCCATCCTGGAAGGCAAGGCCTTCCGCAGCCTGAGGGAGATCTGCCTTTCTGACCTTAGCATCCTCCATTTTCCTACACAAACCTTCCTCTGCTCCAGAGGCAGGGTTTTCTTGTTGGCCCCAAGAACTGTGCACGTGATGCAGAGGAAAGGGCATGCTTTGGGGTCAGAGAGATCTGGTTATGACCACTTTCTATTTATGTGACCTTAGGCAAGTCACTGAACCTCGACGAGCCTCTGTTTCCTCATCTGCAAAGTGGGGATACCCTGTACTTTATACATCTGCCATCAGGATTAGAGACAATGTCTGTAAAGCAACAAACATGATGCCTGGCATGTAGTAAGTCCTCAGTA
The DNA here is from genome assembly GCF_057802395.1 of Ceratotherium simum simum. NCBI lineage: Eukaryota > Metazoa > Chordata > Mammalia > Perissodactyla > Rhinocerotidae > Ceratotherium > Ceratotherium simum. The sequence continues at coordinate 10,402,064 of NC_141924.1, forward strand.
AATGGTAACCACTGTATGGCGGAGAGGGTCAGCTTGTGGTTGTAACCTGAACTCTGAAGTCGGGCAGACCAGGCCTCGTGTACCAACTCCAACGGTGACTCGTCAGAGCCCCAGCTTCCTTGGCAGCAAAATGGAGCTAATAGTAGCACCTTTCTCAAAGGGTTGTCATGAGGGCTTAGGGAGAGAAACCACAAAAGCACTTATCACAGTGCCTGGCACATGGTAAGCTCAGTAAGCAGTACCCTCCATCACCATCACCATCATTGTCACCATCATCATCACCACCGCCTTCACACGTGTGCTCTACCATTACCCCTGCCTCTAAGACCACTCCTCTCACCATTCACACAATATTATTTAAGGCTCTTCCTAGCTCCTGCATTTAATACTCAATCATTCCTACAAGTAACATTTACCCAGCTCCACAAGCAGAGGGAGGATCTGAAGACAAATAAACTATAATCCCTCACTTCAAGGGGTTAATCCACCTGGAACGATAAGATATTTTCAAAAAATAACTAAAACATAAGGAAAATGAGATAAATGCCTTAAAAGATGCACAAATGACATTTGATGTGAGTTCAAAGGCTGGGAGGGGAAGAGAAGGAGGGATGGAGGGAGGGAGGGAGATTAATTGATTACTTCCAGCCAGGGTAGAACAAGGCTTCACAGAGGAAGCTGCAACCTGAAGAGTGGGCAGCCTTGGGCACCATGAGAAATAAGCAGGGAGAAAAACTGAGCAGGGAAGTAGGCAAGGCTGCCAGGCATGGGTCTGCAAGTTGTGCACCGCACATGGACAATGGGCTGAGCAGGCGCGTGGAAGTTGTGCCTGCCTGAGGAAGGGACACCTTTTTCTCATCTGCATACAGGTGCCACATGGGCTAGCAGGGGCCTAGGAGGTGGGCATTTTAGGCAAAGACCACAACACAAACAAAGGCACGAGGACAAGGATAAGATGCACTGAACACTTTTGATGTGCCCCACACCATTCCAGGTGCTTGAGGTACATTTTCTAATTTGATCCTCACAATGAGGAAGATTGTTACTCCCATTTTACAGATGAGGAAGTAAATCCAAAGGGACAAAGTAACGTATCCAAGGTCAAGCAGCTAGCATGTAGCAGATTTGAACTCAGGTATGTCTGACCCCAGAGTCTTCATTTCACTGCATTATACTGCCTCACAGAGATGGCAGAGCTGTAAGGTATTTTAGAAACATTAAATAAAAAAAAAATTTTTTTTTAAAAAGATTATACAAGATAGGCAAACTAGCAAGACTGATAAAAACAGAGGAGATGCAAACAAAATACTGAATGAAAAAAGAGAAATAACTATAGATGCATTTGCTTTTTAAGTAAATAATTACAGAGATAACTGCAGAAATATTTACTTTTAAAAAATTTTAAGGAAATTCTTACTATTTAAGAAATAGTAAAAATGGGAAAAAAATTTTAAGACCATTTACACATTGATGAATTTGAAAATAAAAACAACATGGATAAGTCATTAAAAGTGAATTAAACACAATACAGCATAATCAAGTAAAGTTTATCCTGGAAATGTAACGATGATTCAACATCAGAAAATGTATTATTTTAATTTATAACATTTATGGGGTCAAGGAGGGGAAATCATATATTATCTTAAAAGTTTTAAAAAGTACTTGATAGGGGCCAGCTCCCTGGCATAGTGGTTAAATTCAGCACACTCCACTTTGGTGGCCTGGGTTTGTGGGTTTGGATCCTGGGCGTGGACCTACATCACTCATCAGCCATGCTGTGGCGGTGACCCACATACAAAATAGAGGAAGACTGGCACAGATGTTAACTCAGGGCTAATCTTCCTCAAGCCAAAAAAAAAAAAGAGTTAGATTGGCAACAGATGTTAGCTCAGGGCAAATCCTCCTCAGCTAAAAAAAAGAAAGTATTTGATAACACTAGATCCCTATCTGTGATTAAAATTCTCAAAAAACTAGCCACAGAAGGGACCTCCCTTAACTTGATAAAGGCTATCTACTAAAAACCCACCTGAAACACACTTAATAGAGAAATTTTAGACGCATTTTTAAAGTCAAGAATACTCACTATCACCACTGCTGTTCAACAAAGTATTGGAGGTCCTGACCAATGCAATAAGACAAGAAAAAGAAGTAAGAGAAAGATTAGAAGAGACAAAACTACCAGTATTTGGAGATGATATTTTTATAGAAAACCTAGTAGAATGCAAAGGAAAACCATTAGAATTAATAGGAGAATTCAACAAGATTGCTAGATATAAGAAAAACTTATAAAAATCAATAGCATTCTTCCACTATGGCAATAATCAACTAAAAAAAAAAAGAATAGAAAATAAGATCCATTCAAAATTGTAACTTAAGTACATAGTGTTTAGGAATTAATACCTTTATGGAGAAATTTTGAACACTCTACTAAAGGACATTTAAAAATATGTGAATAAATGAAGAGATAAATCATGTTCATGGATAACAGGATTTAATATTTTAAAAATCCAATTCTCCCCATATTAATAAAATCCAATGCAATTCCAATGAAAGTTCAGTAAATTTTTTTGAGGAACTCAAATACTTCTAAGATGTGAGGCAGAATGAAGATCCACAATAACTAAGTCAATGTTGAAAAAGAAAAGCTAACAGGGGACACTTGTCCTACCAGATAATAAGACATACTGCAGAGCCATAGTAATAAGAATTGTGGTACTGAGGTAGGAAGGAACTAAGAAATAGACTAATGAAACAGCATGGAGAGACCAGCAACCTATATGTATCTATATACATACATAAAACTTCAAGTCTGATAGGGGTAGAATCACAATTCAGTGGAGAAAGGATGCTGTTTAATAGATGCTGCTGGTAAAATTGGCTTACTATATAAAGAAAAATAAAGGTGGATCCCTACCTCACACCATATAAAGGTGAATTTCAGGTAGGCTAAATACCTAAACGTGATCCTTGAGATGTAGGAAAATATCTTCATGACACAGGTAAGAAAGGATTTCTTAAAATTCCAAAAGCACAAATCATACAACAAATAAAATTTAAAAAGATGCATTTGACAAATTAGAGATTTTCTGTTCAAAGAAAGATGCCATAGACAAGGGTAACTGATGGGAGAAGATATCTGCAATGTCTACAACCAAAAGGAGTTAATAATATACAAGGGATGCCTGCAAATCAGCAAGAAAAAGACAGGAAATTAATTAGAAAAATGGGCAAAGGATATGAACAGGTAATTCCTAGAGGAGATACCTGAATGGCTAATAAGTACGTAAAGAGAAGCAGACTTTCTTAGTAATCAGAAAAATTCAAATTAAAGGAAAGAGAGAGAGAGAGAGAGAGAGAGAGATACCACTTTATAACTATAAGATTAACTAAAAATTAGAAAGTTGTATAATTCTAAACATTAGTATGTGAGGAAAGGGGAACCCTCATTCACTGCTGGTGGGAAGGGACACTGGTGCAGTTATTCCCTAGAGCACTGGGCAGAGCTCAGTGGATTTCAGGATGTGCATAACTACAAGCCAGCAATGCCACTCTTGGCATTGCACCTGGGGAACCTCGTGGATATTTGCACAGGTCTATAAGGTGGCAGGAACAAAGATATTCTCTGTAGCTTTCTTTGGGACAGCAAGGAGTTGGCATAACTTAGATGCCTATCTCCAGAAGAATGGGTGAGGAATGTACACGACAGAGTGCTCTGTAGCACAGAAGCAATGAACCAGTTCTATGTGCAGTAACTTGGATAGTTCTTTTTAAAATGGATAGTTTGACTTAAAATGTTAGAGAATGAGATCTATAGCCTAATATCATTTATGTAAATAAGAACACTCTACATAAAATAACACTGCACGTTTTCAAGGATACAGACATATCCAAGGACATATACTGAATACATCAGAGTGGCTGCCTATAGATGGAGAAAGAATGGGAGGGGAGGCAAACATAAAGTAAGAGGGGCCTTCCATGGATTGAGGATGGCAGTGGACCATGAAAGGAGGTTCACAGTCAGCTCCACACTTGAGGTCCAGAACAAACAACACAACACACAACAGTTTGCCTGGAGCAGGTCAGGGTGGGTACGGGGTAGGTACAGTGAGGTTGGGGTGGGACCAGGGAGGGTTTTAACATGACACTTCAGGCCTCGCTCCATTGGAACATGGCTTCCCACCATCTTGTAGGGCTCCTGATATCCGGTCTCCAAGGGCTGTCTGAGGCCAAGAGTCCACTGCTGGCTCATTTCCAAACTCTCCACAGTATCCAGCTTAAAGTCACTCTCTATATATCACTGAGGAGAGCTTGACTGGCTCATGGAAGCGCTTCTAGAGCCACACACCCGCTTTTGTTTTGTAACTGAAAAAGCAAGCAGGGAGTAGGCCAGCCCTTGCCCTCACCTGCCAAAGGATGTGATGTGAGAGGATCACAAACTGAGGGAGAGACAGAGTCCCGAGGGCCCTGCCTTCAGGAGGCTTGGTCTGCAGCACCCTGGTGAAAGCCAGCCATCTGTGCCAGCCGTCACTACCAATTAAACAATGAAATATCTGTAGTAGGGAAAAAAATCAATTGCTCGCAGACTCCTGCAATCTCATTGTGGAGGAGAAGTGATAATTACCCTGTGCTTTCATCTCTGAGGGCACCGCGTGACATTCAGCTCCACAGCATCGGGCCCAGGAAAATCAGACCCCCCACCTCGGCTCCAGTGTTCAATGTGCCACATGATCCTCCCTGCCAAACCTAACTTCAAGACTCCCAGTGTAAACGGAAAATCGGGTTTCAAAAGAAGGACGTCACAGCTCAGAACCCAGGGAGACAGATTTCGTCAGGAGAGAAGAGTCACCTCCTCCTCCTGGCTGGCTCCCAGGGTCCTTTACCTGGTACCCACTGATGTGCAGCACCCGGGGAGAGAGGTTAATCCGCAGTGGCAGGAGTGTTTAGAAGCTGTCGCAGGCTCACCAGCAAAGAGGCTCTGATGCTATAACACTTCTCATCGGGCATTTGGTTAGTTCAAGGTCTCCTCAGTGGAGGGACGGGGTGGAGGTGGGGGAACAGGGGGGAGGGATAGGGAGCCTCAGAATTCCCCTCTATCTGTCATTTGACTCTAATTAAACTGCCAGCTTTTTGGATTCTCTCTCTGGACTCCTTAATTACCATTAGATTACAAAAATAATGAAAAGGGCTCCACCTTCCCCCTGCACACCATGGCAGCTCTGCTCAAAACAGCCGGGGACTGTCATCCCTGCTGTGTTTAGGTGACCCAGACTACACAGCCACCGCTCCACTGGATCTCCACCCCACAGAGCCGCGTTCGCCTGCCTCCCAAATCAACATCGTCTCAGTCACCCTGGCCAGAAGCCGGAGAAAGGCTTCCCCCTTTCTACCCACTGACCAAATCTAATCGGTCACGGAGTCCGGCAGGTCCCACCCCTCTGTGCACCTTCTCTGGGTGAAGTTCTTTCTGTTCCCACTGCTCTGCTGCCCTAGCTCAGACCCCCCTCATTTCTTACCCAACTTCTGGAATAGCTTCCTCACTAAGTGTCTCTCCTGCTCCGTCTCTGCCCTCCAATTCATTCTTCACAGCGATGACCCCCCCCAAAACAGACTGGTGAACCTGTGGGGCCCTCAGCCCTTGAGAGAGGTCCAAACTCCTGAATTCAGCATCTGAAGGCCTTGTGATCAGCCCTTTCCTCCTCTCTAGTTTCATTTGGGCCATCTCATCTCTGCCCTTGTTTTCAGCAGCACAGAATGACCGCCAGTTACCCTAACACGGGGTTTCTCTACTGCGGCACTATTGACCTTTTGGGGCCAGTAGTTCTTTGTTGTGGGGGGCTGTCCGGTGCATTGCAAGATGTTTAGCAGCATCCCGGTAGCATCACCCCAAGTGGTGACAACCAAAAACGTCTGTGGACATTGATAAATGAGTCCTGCGCCCCCCACCCCCCACTTTGAGAACCACCACACATATCAGGCAGTTTCGAGTCCCTTTGTTCCTACCCTTCCGTACCCCGTGAAACATCTGTGCATTTTTCAAGACTCAGCCAAGAATTTCCTGAACTTCTCTCCACTCAACAATGTTCCCCACTCCCTGCTTCCTGCCCACACTGTATTCCATGTAAACAGCAGAGCTCCTTGACACTTTGTCGTAGAATCTGCTGAACGGCTCTGTCCCTCACTGGGCTGTGGGCTCCTGATGGCAGGGACCCTCTGACTTCTCTCAGAATCTCCACCCTGGGGGACATCTCAACACAAAGTCAGTTTTCCATGTTTGTGGAACAAATGTCTAAACGGAGGTTGTTTCATGTCTGTTGTTTTATTTGCGGGGTGTGAATGTAGCTTTGTAGATCTCTCTTTTATTTCATTAATGACAAGGCACTGGGGTAGAGAAAAAAAACAGACAAATGAATGCTGAGCAAGATCCCTGGTTAGATCATCTTGCTGGAAGGGAGAATTGAAGCTCTTCCTCAAGGGTGCAGAGAAGGGAAAAGAAGTTGGTGCCTCTTGGGACTGCTGCCTAAGCGACAGCTCCAAGGTCTGATCTCTCTGCCTCCACTCCACCCACCCAAGATCTTGAAGGAGCAGCCAGCCCATGAGCAAGGACAGTACTTAACCAAGAGGTAGAAGTCCGCACCAAGGACATCAGGCCACCCGCACATACAGCAGGCACCTTTGTGGAAGTCACAAAAAGAGCGCATGTCCTCCCTGTGATGGGGGGCATGTCAGCGCTGCAAAGCACCTTGGCCATGCCCACGTGCGGGGCACAGGCTGACCTCTGCACTTGGCCCCTGCACTAAAGGACACTGCAGACTCACAGAATGTCAGAGCGAGGAGGAAACTTAACAGCTAGAGCCCAGCACCAAGGTTAAGCCACCCAGCAGGGTCTTGGCAGAGGCGGGACTAAAGCCCAGGCTTTTGACCCCAGTCCTGAGCTTGTCTACAACACCAAGCTGTCACCCCCAGACAACAGGGACATAGCAGGCTCTGGGGACAGATCTACTCTGACTAGGACCCCAGGCCACCTTCAGTCACACAAAACCAGGATGCACTGGTGGAGACAGACAATACCACTCCCTCCTTTACTGGTTTCCCCAGCTTTGCTGACGTGGAGCTCTAGGCACTGGGGCAGGTGTGGCTGCAGTTGCTGGCAAAGATCCACCCCTTTCTTGCTCAGCTCCACGGTGGGGAAAGCAGGAGGCCACAGGCCAAGCCTGCTGATCTCAGGGGTGTGCTGGTGATGGCCACTTCTTCCTGGGGAACAAAGGAAGGGAGCTGCCCAAGCCACAGCAGCGGTTCCAGTCCCCGCTTTCCCAACGATTACCCGTGCGAGCCCGGGGCTCGACTTTCCCCTCGAAAGGAAATGCCTGCTTTGCCTTCCTCCCAGGGCTGCTGGGAGGTTCCGATGAGATCACGCCCACGGAATCCCACGAAAAAGCTGTGTAGTTATGAGGGGTCGTTAAAGCGACTTGCTACAAGGTGAACGGGGCTGACTCCCCTCACCTTAAGCCCTAAACTGGTCAAGCTGCTACCTCCCACAATAGCCATCTGTCTAGCAGCCCAGGGGAGTCAGTCTGTCAGAGACCAGAGAGCAGGCCTTCCCTTCCCATGGAGGGCAGTGCTCGGTCGGCCAGCCAGCCTCCGGCTCAGACATCTCTGACAGTGGAATCTCCTTCTCTCATCTCCCCAAAGAGTGGGATCCAGGTCTACAGGGCAGTGGTTGTCAACTTCAGCGTATAAAGGATCCCCTGGGGTGGAGTGGTGGTGGGGGTGTGCCTATTGAATAGGCAGATTCCTGGGCCCCTTCCCCAGAGATTCTGACTCAGCAAGCCCGTGAAAACGCATTGGAACAACACGCTCCCACAGTTGATCGGAATGCAGGTGGTGGATGGATCACTGAGTAACGGCTGGTGTCTAGAAGAGAATATACTCTCTGGAAGCAGAAAGTCTCACTGGATGTGTGGCCTTGAGAGCCATTTAATCTAAGCCTCAGTTTCCTCATTAATATGGGGAGGCGATGCCTCCACAGGGTTGCTCTGAGTTTCAAATGAGATAATGCAGGCGGCACGAGAAGCACAGGGCTTGGCCTGTTGTGAGCGGTGGGCACGTGCCAGTGCCCTCTTCTTTCTCAGAGACGGAACCCAGAACAAAGGGGCCACCACCTCAGAGAGGGGGCGAGAGGGAAGGAACAGCCAGTGTGGGGCACGCCCAGCTCCTGGGGAGCCTGCAGCCCAAGCCACCCCCGCACAGACAGCAAGGTGGAGGTGTTTGTCCTCTGCTCAATATGTGCCCAGCAGGCCCAGCCCGGGGTGGGGATTAAAGCCTAGAGCACCACACCCCCAGAAAGGTCAAAACTTGAACTGACTTGAGGGGAAGGGCAGCTCAATTAAGAGAAGAAAAGTCCGCACCATGCGCTGTCGTCGAGCGATGCTGGGCGTCTATACCCGCACACTGAGCAGCCGGAGCGGGCAGTACCAGAGCAGAGGACCTCCAGGTGGGCTCCAGGAACCTGACCCGCACAGCCATCACCGGAGCACAGAAAGGTGCTGTTCGAGGATGGAAACGACTCATCCCCGGGGTTGGGGCTCTCAGTGCTCTGGGTACACCACAGACTTCTCTTGTCAAGGTTGCCACAGGCCCCATCTGAATTACCACCAATTTCCACACCAGTAGGGTGTGAACTACTAAATGAGAAACCTTTACCTGAAGCTTCCCGTTTATGCTCCTTGGGGTAAAAGAAAGGAGAGCCCAGGAGAGAAGGTCAGCGCAACCACCCAGGGGAGGACAGTCTGCCTGGCTCTGCCCCACCCCCTCTGCATCCTCCCACCCTTGGACTCTAGATTCATTTCAGTAAACCCCCACAGTCCCCGAGCGTTTTGGAGTGTGGAAAGCACAGACTTTGGAGTTGGGTCCCACACTGGCAGTGAAACCATGTGCTAGTTATTTAGCCCCTCTGAATTCTCCCTGGAAAGTGAGACTGCCTCACGGTTCTTGTGAGGATGCAAAGAAACGCCATGATGCCTAGACAGAATCTGGTGTGGTGCCTGCCCCTGATGGCCCCCCTGCCCTTCTTCCCTCACAGAGCCTGGCGTCTGCTTGATGCTCAGTGGCAGCTTGATGGGGATTAGCTAACGCAGTCCTGATCCTTCCCCATCTCGGCAGGGGGACCCAATAACAACCCTACACATATCCCTGCTCAAACACTCTGGCCCCCAACCACCTACAGAATCAAGCCCGCAGCCAGGCTGAAGACCCTCCATGTGCTTCCAACCCACTCCCCCCTGACAATAAACTTCTCTGTGTTCTCCAAACACACCCGCCGGCTCTGGCCCTTGTGCCTCGACTCATGCTGTCACCACCCTGTCCCTGTGGCGATGCCCTTTCCCTGTTGAGGTCCCTGCTTCACTCTTCCCTGAGGCTGTCCCAGGATCGTTCTCTGTCCCCAGCCCCCAGGGCAGCGTGTGCCCTCCCCAGGATGCATGTCTGCTCAGGCCTCTGTCTGAGCACATGGAGGTGGGGGACAGAGACCTGTCATTCCGTCCTGCACAGGGCCTGACACACAGTAAATGTTCTCAACAGAAGCCCTCTGCAGTGGGGGGCTGCCCTCGGGGAGTGGAGAAAGCAGTTTGGATCAGAGCCCTGGCCCACCAAGAGAGCAGAGCCCAGACCAACCGGGTCCTGTTCTCCACTGGAGGCCATGCTGCCCCCACGCCACCAGCAGGGCATTTGTGCCTTGTCAGCTGAGGCTTCTCAGCTGTCTGTCTGTAGCCATGTTACATTGTTTCAGCCTCACTAATTAGACATCATTAAACACCAGGCTCCCTCGCTGCACTGGCAGCCGCTGGAGCCCAACGCTGCCCAGCCAGGCCGCTTCCCCTCCCAGACCCCTGGGCCTTTGTGCAGAGCTCTCTTCCCGACCCTGCTGTGCCCCACTGGGGCTCATGCCTGTTGACCTGACCCTATGAAGCCGTCACTCTTGACACCCATACCACAAACTAGGTTGATGAAGGAGACATACAAAGGAGACCCCGCTTTCTCTCTGGAGAAAGAGAACAGACTGCACCCACGTGAGCAAGGTCAACTAATTGAGCCGTGAAGAACCATATGCGATCCACCGGGGAGTAAGACAGCAATTCTTTCTAAGATCCTAGGCCAGCTTTTCCTGCCCCACGGCGTGCTTCTGGGCTGACATCCCCGGCACTAAGTTGGTGTTAATTAGTGAAAATTATCTAATGCAAGCTCATTTTAACATTAGCTTAAAGCTAAACGTAATTAGGAAGATAAATCAGCTGCTAAAAAAAATCCAATGAAGATACACAAACGATTTTTAGGATCAGCTGCTGGTTTGGGTTCCTGGCCTGGAGCTCTGAGCACTATACAACACGTGGGCAGAGCAAGGCACGACTCAAGAAGTACCTACTGAGGTGTTTCTTGATTGACCCATCAGGGCAAGACAACTGGAGTTGGCAGTTTGCCCAGGAGGTTCTGCGAAGCAGCAAGGATAACTTCATGGCCACTGCCAGGTGATGCTACCTGGGGGGGTTCCCCAGAGAGGCAAGTGGAGCGTGCAGGGAGGGGTCCGGTTGGGAAAGGCAGTCAGGAGGGCGTTGGGGTGACAGGAATAAAGTGATTCCACGCACTCCCAGGCCTCCAGCCTTGCGCACACCTGCCCTCTGCCCACCCTCCCCTCCAGATCGGCTGCTTCAGCTGTCAATCCCCGGAGGCCTCTGCTCCCCTGGAGCTCAGTGGGAATCAGACTCATCTCAGTTCCCATCCAGCCCCACTATTTACCAGTGGTGTTACCTTGTCATCTGTAAAATGGAAAGTTGCTGGATTGTTGTGAAAATTAAAGGAAATAATATATTTTAAAAGGGCTAGCATGTGTCTGGCATTTAAGAGCTCAATAAATAATAGCTATAACCCGCCCCCACTGTACTGCAACTTATTTTCTTTTTATCTCCCCCATTGGACTTAAGGTCAGGGTCCACATTTTACACATGTATTTCTGGAACCTGGTACGTAGTAGGTCCTCAGTAAAACATGTTGCGTGAACGAGCAAATGTGAGGACTCTTCAGGCAGCCTGGGAACTCTCCTGGGAGGAGGAGTTAAGGACACTCACAGTCTGTCCTTGAAGACTCACCAAAAGGTAAAGAGCCCTGGTCCCTGCCCCCGCCCCCGCCCCAACCATCTGCTGACTCACTGCTAGAAAACAGAACAAAAAGAACATTTATCTGGAGCCTCCCACATGCCCAGACAGTACTGCGAGGGGCCCAACAGAATGATGACCACCGTACAAGCTGTGCTGGATGAGCTTACAAATTATTGGAAACTAGGGCCAGAGAGACTAATAACTAACTAGAAAAGCCACAGGCTCTTTTCCAGGGCTAAGATTCTGGCATCATTAGCAAGTCCACAGACTCCACGGATTTCAGAGAAGTAGAAAGAAAACTGGGAAAGGCAGCTAAGGCTGACTGGTCATGGTGCCTGGGGTGGCGAGGTGTGGTGAGGCGGGGAGAGCAGGGATTGCTAGAGTGACTCAGCCTGGGGGTGGGGGCTCAGGACAGTGCCAGGAGCAGAGGCAGGTGGTCAGCCAGTACCCACCCCAGGATTAGTTGTTCTCTGCCCTGCTCCCTGCACCCCCCCCAGTTGGAACAGGCTCTGCCTCGTACACTCTGAGAAAAGGGAGGTGGATCTGGCCGCCAGCCCAGGTGAGGCCGCATCCTCGGGGGTGAGAACATGGAGGGATGGGAGGTTGCTGGCTGGGAATCTCATCAATGTCTCAGCTTGTCAGTGAGGGCACAAGTCCCAAGGGCCAGAAAGTGGCCACTGAAAAGACAATATAGGTCCCTGGAAGCTACCTATACCCAGCTTCCCAGTGATATTGCCCCAGTGCCGCCAGGCAGAAAGAACCCTCCTTTCCCTGACTCACACAGATCAGAGCAGCCAGCAGTCCTATACTTGTTTGTCTCCGGAACTTGTCTGAGAGCTTCCCAGGGCCTGGATGGCAATAAATATACTTTGTTTCTGGCAGTTTGAAGGAAGAGGTGGCCCCAAGGGGCAATCCCCAAAGGTAATCTGCATTTGTTGCAGGACACAAGCCTTGAACTCAAACCTGGATAGAATCCAGCTAGCCCTCTATGTGAGTTAGATGACCTTGTGCTTTCCCGGAGCCTCTAGGAATCTCTAGGTTCCCTTGCAAGGTGCTGAGGGTTGGATTAATTAAAGGAAAAAACACGCATAGCACCTATCTTTCAACAATGTTAGCTCCTCATAACAGAAATCCCTTTTATCTGCATACATTACTCATCTTTTTCAAAATGCTCTCTTATAGTCTTGCATTAGAGTCTCAGAGCAATCTTGTGAAAGTAAGCAAGAAGGCAAGAATTATCCCCATTTTACAGATGCAGAGATGGAGGCCCAGCAAGGTCAAATGATTTTTCCAAGGTCACTTGGTGGGCAAGGAAAGAGACAGCCAGAGCAAGACCGGGGACACCTGTGCTCCCGGCTCCCAGCTGTGTACTCCTTCTCCTGGCAGTGGCCTGGCCTCCTGAGAGTACTGCCCCACAAACGTGGCTATGACACCAAGAGAAGGTCATGAAGAATGCGCCCCTTTACTGAGGCCCCATCTTCTACTTTTGAACTCCCTGGGAAATACCCATCCTCAGAGTTTCAGGGACCCAAAGTGTCCGATTTCAGAGGAACCAGGCCTAGCCTTCCCTCTGCTCCAAAGAGAGAAACACAGCCTGTCCCTCTGCGCCCCACCCTGTGAAAGCTTTAGTTCTGGGGAGTCTTTCCAGACTGCCCTTGGGGTCTTGGGCTGGGCTTGTGTGGCCAGTCAGGCCCTTCTGGATGACTGTGTGAGGGGAACACCCTCGGGGATCCCTGGTTTAGGAACTGGGGAGCCTCTGCGCCTCTCTGTCTTGTCTCTGCCCATGGCAGATCCCAGAGAAGATCCTTGGCTGAGGATTCAGATGCCACAACTTCTTGCAGACAGACAGCGGCTCTGACAAAACTCCACCACCAAATCAAGGCCAACAGATAAATGGGGTGGGGGGCAATGGGCAGCCACTCCTCTCACTCAGAGGAGGAAACAGGAAACACACCTGCACAGGGCCTCTAATCGGAACAAGGAGAAGTGACCCCCAACTCTAATCTCCTGGCTGGGGCACCCCCACTTCCCTCCCCTGCTCTGAGAGGAGACAGAGAAGGCGGCAGTTACTTTCCAAGACAACTGACATTTGTACAATACTTTCTCCATATCCTTAGGCTTCACACACAGTTTCTCCCTTGCTTTTCAAAACAACTCAGAAATCTAAGTATTATCCTCCCATTTTGCAGTCAGGAGCCTCAGAGAAGGAAGTGATTTACCCAAAGGAATACAGCTAGTAAGTGGCCAGATCAGGACAGAAACTGAGACCTTTCAACTTCAGAGCCTGTCCTCTGTCCCTGACGTGAAGCTGGGTCTCCACTGCTCAGAAATTCCGGCTTGGGATCAGCGATTGAGCATAAAGGAGAGAGACTCAGAATCCAACAGCTGGAGAGCCCGGGCTTGGCAGGGAAGGTGGGACAGGCTGGGGCAAGACTCCTGAAGGGCTGTGAAGTGCTCAGTCCCAGGAGATGCAGCTGCACCATTACCCACCAGCCTCTGTCTCTGGAACTGCCCATGTGTTTGAAACAGAGCCCATGTGGAATGGTCACTTCGCTCATGGAGGGAAGAAGGGTTGAGGGGGACAGTGTGTCAGACCTGCAGGTCATGAGCTGCCCTGAGAGGCCTCCTTTTGTGCTGTGCATTGAAATCAGACTTTCAAAAGGCAGCTCTGAAGCTCTAGATAAAGTCAACTGTCCCTCTGAGATGGAAGGGAGGAGAACAGGGAAAGGTATTAGGAGCAAGTCAAGTATTGGAACCAGATCTCAGACAAGGTGGTGAGGTGGCTAATGATGAATTATCAGACTCAGATTTCACAAACCAATAACACTTAAAAAAATTATATATGTAAACCGCTTTTTTGTTTTTTGTTTTTGCATCTGCTTTATGTCTATATCCCAATACCTAGCATGGTGCCTGTACAGAGAAGGTGCTTGGTACTATTTGCTGGATGCACTTGAATGAGGGAAGCACCGATTGAGGCCAGTGGAGGAAGACAGTGGGCTCTACTCAGTGGCAAAGGCTGCCACCTGCAAAGCTGAGTCTCATGGTACAACCAGCTGGAAACTCCAAGACTTTGCCATGCTCCCTGGTCATGTGTACCCAGCTGTCCAACCCCATCAGCTGCCCAGACCTCTAACCAGGGCTGCTAACCTGGCCAACCATGCCTCCTGCTCTGGAGCCTTTCCCCAACCCCCCACCCTGCCCCCACAAATTAGAGCATTCTTCTCTCTGCTGCCAGACACCTTGTTACAAGGGGGATTAAAGGAGTCCCCTGGGTAACAGGCAGGTCAACAGGAGACTTCTCCAGAAACTTCCTTCTCTAGAGGGATGCAGAGGGACTGGTCACCAATAGGAGACAGTTTCCAATCTTTTAAACAAATCATTGACTGCCTGTGATGGTACGGGCCCTGCAAAGGAGATGGTGAGGAATAAGATGGGGTCTCGGCTCTTCCAAAGCTCCCAGTCCCCGAGGATGAAATTCACTCTCCCAAAGCGAGCTGTGTGCCAGGCACACAGGTGGCACAAACGAGGCATCACATCTGGGAACAAAAAGTCACTTTTGGATTGAAAATTTGATAAAGTGCCAAGGAAAATGTGGCATCTGAGCCTGGCCCTGAAGGAAAGGGGACGAATCTGTCAACAGGCAGAGACTGGGTAGGGCCAGGCCTGCTACCCATGCACCTCTGTCCTCCACCAACGGGCAGGCCTGCTCCTCCCACTGCAGGAGGAAAAAAGGGGAGCAGCTCCGGGTTAATCAAAGCTGCTTAGTCCAGGGGCCTCCCTCTCCTGGTTGTGTTTATAATCTTCATGGTGTCATTGGTAATTCTGACCAGGGACCTGGGGAAGCTGTATAATCTCCTTGTCTTTGGCTGAAGATAAGTCATTTCACCTTTTTGGACCTCAGAGGCCTCCTCTGTGAAATGAGGATAATACTCTGCCTTATACGGTTATTGAGGCTCAAAGGAAAGGGGGGAGTTTGTGATAAGCAATGAAGAGCTGGGTAGCTGGTACATTTGGGTGTGGGCCAGGAATGCAGGGGTCAAGGGTCATTCTTTGAGGTGGGGGGACAGCAGGTTTTCTTCTGTTCCTGAAGTACAGGTAATACTCTCTAAACCTGCCCAGCAGCCTCAGAAATGGATGCCACCAGTCACAAGGGAGCCTGGGTGCAAAGAGGGGTGGATGTTTGGTGCAAGCTCATCCTCCCTGCTGTGTTGAGACATGCTTGCAGACAGGTCCTCTGCATCAAAGGTCCTTCCCTAACCTGGCTCAGGGGCTGGGTTAGTGCCCCTTCTGCCACACATTCTGTCAAGGACTCATCACACTATATTATAATGACGGTTTAGTAGACGATTAGGCTATTTAAGACCAGAGGTGTGTTTTATATGTCTGTTTTCTCCTAAAGTGCTTAGCACACAGTAAACCTCAAAATATTTGTACAGCAACCAAATGGATGCACTATCCTTCCCAATTGTTAGCCCATCCAAATGCAGTGGTTTGGTCCTCTCCTGTGCCCTTGCAAATAAGAACCAAGTCTACACAAGGTCTCGCATTAAGTCCACCGCCTGCAGTTACAGTGCTCTTAGCAGCCCAAGCAGTGGCAACCTCCCCTGGTCACCTGTGCCAGCGTGGGACAGGCCAAGGACTCATTTCTGGGTCCCTGAAGGCACCCTTTCCACCTGTAGTTGAAGCAAAGAACATCATTCAGTGACACTAAAATAAGCAGATCACTCAAGGGGAAAAAAACCAGCAGGAAATAACCCATCCCACAAGTAAACATGGGAATGTTTGAATGCTGGCTATCCAGTGCAGCCCAGAGGCCCAGAGAGCAGACAACTTAAGGCTGGCCGCCTCAAAGGCCTGCCTCCCATTCCACATGGTCCCACCTCCACACCCACAGGCTGTTTCCTCACTGGCCACCACCCTCTGCCCCTCCTCTCCAAGCCCTAATCATATTTTTAAAGTGTCCCCTAGTTAGGTTCCTTTCTCCATATCCCTGAGGCCTAGGTTCAGAACCCTCACTGATCTGCGGCTGTGGGCAAGTGACAGCCATCTGCCCTGAGTCTTAGTTTCCTGTTTGTCACTCAGGAATAAAAGGACAGCACCTCACGAGATTATTCCAAGGATTAAATGAGATAAAATACGAAACTCTCTGGCACACGGTTGGACGTGTGTCTGTCCTTCTGCCTCCCCTCCACAATCACCCGTGTCTCTGCCCCACCCTGCCTGCAGCAGCCGGACTCGCAGTGGCAACAAAGGAAATTCCCTCCCTCAGGGTGAAAAGGAAGGAGGAAGGAGCTAATGTAATGGCCATGGAAGGTTGCCTGCCAGTTGGACAAGCTGGGGTGAGGGGCAGGCAGTGGTCAGGGGGTGTAGCCTTTAGAGCAGAAGCTAGGGATCTGGGGCTTTCTATAACCAACCACATGACCTTTGGGCAAGCCCCCTTCCTTCTCTGTGCCTCAGTTTCCTCACCTGTGAAACAGGATCAACCTCTCTGCCCTACCTACTTCATGGGGTCTTTCAGAAGCAGGTGCTGTACAGACGTGAGCAGCAGTAACTAAGGGTGGGGGCCCAGTGGGCCTGGGAGTTGAGTGGGCACAGACAGGGTCTGAAGCTGCTTCTTTCAGGGGGGTGGTCAACTGCCTTGGACTCAGTTTTAGGACCCACGCACCAGGCCCCACACAGTACTCAGCTCCCACCAGGATAGCTTTCTTCCTGCCAGTCAGAGCTGCTTGCTGTTTTGAAGCAAAAATCTCTTGCTCCCGCTCCTGAGTCTCTTATGGAGAAACTGCTCCTTCCAGTTTCCTTCTCTTTCCTCTTTCGACTCTGTAATTCATCTCTCTCAGGAAGCCCTCCCAGTTTAGGCACATCCAGCCTCAAAAACTCTTCTAGCACATCCTCTACCATTTGAGTTTACTCTTGTAGGGCAAAGGCCACAGCTTATATCCTCCCATGGCTAGTGCCTGGCACACAGTAGGCACTTAGGAAAGAACTACTGGTTAAATATGCACATATAAGATTGGTTCACAATTGTTAAAGTTGTTAAATATTTAAAGAGTTAAGAACACTCCACCACGCAGAAGACTCCTAACATCCCACATGGGACTAGAAGCCCCACTGGGCAGGGGCCCTGTCTCTCCCTTCTTGTAACAGGGGTACACAACCTGCACCCCAGGTTATGATCAGGCTAGCTCCACTCACGCTCCTTGGTTTAATCCTGGTGCACCATCATCAAACAGTGAGGCAGGGTAGACAGTGGTTAAGAGCAAGGACTTCAGCGTTTGAATCCTAGCTCAGCCACTTACCAGCTATGTGACCTTTGGCAAGTTAACTGTTCTGAATCCAAAAAAAACGAAAATACCCATCACACCCAGATGTTGTGAAAAGCAAGAGACAATGTAGGTAAATCATTAGCACAGTGGGGGCTGGCACATGTTAAGTGCTAATAAATCAAGTTTCGTTAGTAGTATATCATGAGACTTGACCTCTGATCCCAGCTGCAGCCTGCTGCATAGGATTGTCACCAACATCCTTTTGTAACAAAGGAAGCTGTATTCAAACTTGCCTGTGTTTTGCAGAACGCAATATACAAAGAAAGCTCACGCAGACAAGGAGGAATTACTTAGAGAGGGAGGTGGAGATACGAACAGTGAAAAATTAACCCTTCCTTCTGGTGGCCAATCTACTTCCAGGAAGAGGAGCCCCACCACTGGTCTTTCTGGGTTAATCTTCCCTCCCCAGGCCGTTCACCTCCAACCACATGCATTGAGTTGTTAGAACAGTGAACCCAAGCTACTCCTGTGTATATTCTGAACTGGGCACCAAAGTCTGCTGGTGTTTCTTAACAACAGTGTAGGGGAGCTAGATTTAGCAAATCAAAACACAGAATGCCCCATTAAATTTGAAATTCCAATAACGAATAACTTTTTAGCATCAGTATGACCCATGCAATATTTGGGGCATACTACTAAAAAGTTACTCATTGTTGATCTGAAATTCAAATTTAATGGGGTGTCCTATATTTTATCTGGAAACCCTACCCAGATACCCCTACTGAAGGGCACAGAGAAAAGACTAAAATCTTCCCCCTGCCATACAACCTATGAGCCCCGCCAGTTTTCTAACCAGCCACCCTGGAAGCATCCTGTCATTTCAACCCTCAAGCAGAGCAGACCAATAAGAGAGAGCTTTCTCCTGTGCTGCTGGGTCCAACCACCTGCCTTGTCCAAGTGCTCGTCACAGCCACGCACACAGTAGGTGCTCAGAATACATTCCATTCATTCCAGGCTGCTTAGCTCTAGTGCTGGGCCCAGAAGGGAGTGTGCCCGCCAGGCCAGCCTGGACTCTGGGGGGCCTGCTAAGAGCAGCACGGCTGGGGTCGGGGTGGGGAGGTCACGCCACTCACTTCCTGGGGTTGTTTTGAAGATCAAAGGAGGAAATGGCCAGGGCCATGTTTTGTAAATCCCTGGGCAGCACACAGGTTATGATCACACCTCTGAGTGGCCCTTTTACACAGGGCCCCACAGTCCCCACTCTTCCCTAGAGAATGGAACTCGACAGGGAAACAGAGGCACAGAGCAGAGGAAAGCCAGCGCCTCTGGACACTGGAATAATGACTGTCCAGCACCCTGTAATTTGCCAAACACGTTCACCTCCATCCTCTCTAGAGGCCTCACCAGCCCCACGACGTGAGGGAGGGTTCGGGGCCCATTTTCCAGAAGGTGGTCAGAGCGGCCTGCCCCAGGCCCTGCCTCCGAGGTGCAGCCTGGTCCACGGGGCTGGTGGTGGGGTCCCACCGGTGTGGGGGGCGTGGGGCCTACCTTCTGGGCCTGTTGGATCATCTGCCTGACCACCTGCTTGAGGTGGGGCGCCTTCTCCTCCTTGGGGGGGTGGGTGAAGAGGGTGACGCGGCTCACACCGCGGTAGAAGCCAGTGTCGGTCCAGCCCAGGTCCAGCGGGGGCACCTCAGTGTCGGAGCGGTCGGGCCAGTAGGCCAGGGACTCGCTGGGCTCGGCCGGGGCCTTGGCCTTGGCCTTGCTCTTGCCCCGGGCGGCGGGGGCGGCGGCGGGGGCGGCGTCCTCGTAGGGGCTCCAGGCGGCGCGGAGAGCCTGGCGCTCCTGGCTGGAGAGGAAGTCCCGCAGCCGCTCCTTCTGGACCCGCTCGCGGTAGGCCTGCTCGCCGCCGCCCAGCAGCGCCTCCAGCGCGGCCCGCCGCCGCTCGCAGTAGTAGAAGGCGGCCTGCGCCTCGCTCACACGCTCGTTCACGTGCGCCTCGTCCAGGCAGCCCAGCTGGGACTCGGCCATGGCGCCCCGGCCGCCCGCCCCGGCCTCGGCCCGGGTCCCTCCGCCGCACCTGGAGCCGCCGAGGGGCGGGGCGCCTCACCTGGCCGCGAGGGCGGCCAATCCGCGCCCCCGGCGCGGCGGCCGTCGCGCGGGGAGGGGGGCCGCGCCCTCCGCCTCTGCGGGGCGCGAGCGGCGCGGAGACCGTGGGGGGTCTCGGGGGGCTCCCGGAGGACGAGGCCCGGACTAGGCCTGTGGGGACCAGCCCGGGCCGGGAGCCCCAGAGCGGGCAGGAACTTGGAGCGAGCCCGCAGTTAGACCCACGTGCGGCCCCGGGCCCGCTTCCGCCTCCTGGCCCCTGGCCGACTCTTCGGTGGGGGAAAGGTTGGGGACCTAACCCCTCCTG
Source organism: Ceratotherium simum simum (assembly GCF_057802395.1). Taxonomy (NCBI): domain Eukaryota; kingdom Metazoa; phylum Chordata; class Mammalia; order Perissodactyla; family Rhinocerotidae; genus Ceratotherium; species Ceratotherium simum. The sequence goes on from NC_141924.1 coordinate 10,421,896, forward strand.
CTGCCGGGCCTGGCCGGACACGTGGAGGTGCGCGTTCATTTTCCCCGCTGGTGGGGCCCGGAGCACGTGTTCTGGCCGGCGTGCCTCTGGGGGGCCGATCTGACCGTTCCCCGCTGCGGGCCTGGGGGCCCTGCTGCTACGCCGGATTGTGACGGCTGAGGATTGTGACGGCTGAGGAGGGACGGTTGGTGTGCAAAAGCGAAATGCTAATAAAACCCCCAGCTCCCTGCCCACGCGTCCCAGTTCTGAGATCAGAGGCCTCCGGGAGCTGTCAATCCAACACCTTCACCACGACAAAAATTTCTTAAAAAAAAAAAGCCACCCCAATACAGCAAGAATGTAAGCAGCACGGTGGAATTTCCCCCCCCCCATTTTAATTTGAAGTGGGGTGTGTGTGTGTGTGTGTGTGTGTGTGTGTGTGTGTGTGTTTGGGCAAGATAGGCTGCCAGAGGCCTGATTACTATATTAGTGATTCAAAATATATGTTTGAGCTCAAGGAAGGAAGCCACACACACACACACACACACACACACACGCATCACCAGCAGCAGCAGCTCTGCTGTTTCCCATTGGATTATATACAATCTTCTTAGTCATTAACATATTATTTTGTTCATGCACTGCTGTACAATTTGATTCTCCACATTCAAAATATTTTCAGATCATAGCAACCAAAGATTCACATTTCTCTCATTTTATAGCACAGCATCTTAGAGCTGGAAGAAGCTTTAGAAACTAGTCCAACCCCCTCGTTTTATAGATGAGGAAATTGAGGCCTAGAAACATGTGGTTGCCCAGGTCACCCTGTAAAGGGGAGGTAGCTCATGGGGGCTCCTAGATTCTCTATGTCTCAGAGACCTTTGCCCTACATCACAGCCACCTTTGCCTTTTCTACTTCTCTTGTGAAATGACAGAAGGTTATTGGGGACCTGGTTTTAATCCCCGGGAATTTGAAGAGGTTGCCTGCTATTTCTGGGCCTTCCTTTGATGGTCTGGAAAAATGAGGGTTAGATCTTCAAATATCTGCAAGTTTTGTGACAATAGTCTGTTCTGGCATCCTGTGTCAGATCAGGGATGGTGAACAGAGTGGTGCCCATCATGTCACCTGTGTCCTCTGCTACCCTTGGAAGCCGGAAGGCCTCACTTCTAATAACACTCCACTCTTAAGTACAGAATAGACAAATTTCGTCTTTAGATGGGAGAGCATTTAGTTTGTTTCCTAATGACTTGAGGCCCTACAAGATGCCAGACTCTGCGCCCTGGGGACACAGGGGAGCTGAGGGCAGTGAGAGAAACAGACAAACAAACACACAGGAGAAAAACACAAGTGTGATGAAAGTGCTTTAATAAACTCAATCAGCAGTGCTTTGGGAGCAAACATTTACTCAATGCCTACGATGTGCCTGGCATGCAGTATGTGCTCAGTACATATTTCTTTTAATTTTATTTATTTTATTTTTTCCCCCAAAGCCCCAGTAGATAGTTGTATGTCATAGTTGCACATCCTTCTAGTTGCTGTATGTGGGACGCGGCCTCAACATGGCCGGAGAAGCGGTACGTAGGTGCGCGCCAGGGATCCGAACCCGGGGCCGCCAGCAGCGGAGGGCGCGCACTCAACCGCTAAGCCACGTGGCCGGCCCACATTTACTCAATGCCTACGATGTGCCTGGCATGCAGTATGTGCTCAGTACATATTTCTTTTAAAAAGAATGAATTATGGCCAAGAGAAAGGTATATGCAGGGAGCTGTGGGGACTATGAAGGAGGAAGAAATTAATCTGCCCAATGGGATGTGGATGAGAAGGACTTCACCTGGCAGGAAGGGATTTTGAGTGGAGCCTAAAAGGATGAGAAGAAATCAAGGAGGAGAGAGGGAGTGAAGAGATTCCGGGCAGACGAGTTGAGACGGTATGGTCAAAGCATCACGCTGGCAGCAGGCACAGTTCAGGATACTTAATCCTCAGAGCCTTAGTGTCCTCATCTGTAAAATGGGATAACAATGCTGACCTCCTATGACCTCCCAGGTTGTTGTAGGGATTAAATGAGATCCCGTGTCTGACTGGTAGAAAGTAGTTTACAACAGTGCTTCTAAACTTTACTGTGCATAGTAATCACCTGTGTCGGGGGCAGAACTCTTGCTAAAATGCAGATTCTGATTCAGTAGGTCTGAGGTGATGCCAGAGGTTCTGCATTTCTAGCAAGCTCCCAGGTAATGGTGGTGCGGGTCCATAGACCACGCTTTGCATAGCAAGGATTTCAGAGGCCAGTGAATAAGAGCGTGAACTTTCGCGTCAGAGTCCTGATATGGAATCCCACTTTCCTGTGTATCCCTGGGAAAGTGACTTCTTCTTTCTGAGCCTTGGTCACATCAGTGAAGTATGGGTAATAATACGTCCTCCCTAACAGGGCCGTGTGAGAAGGGAAACAAGTTAATGGATATACACCACTTAGCAGAGTGTCTGGCACAGCGTAACAGCTGGTAAAGTTTAGTTAGTGATATAAGCGTGGGAAGACAGGACTGGAAAGAGGGATGTTGGGGTCAAATTGTGGGGACTTTGACATTAGATCTTATTCTGTAGCTAGAGGGAGACCACTGACGGTTATTAAGAGACTGATATGGTCATTAAAAAATAGCAGAAATTACGTGCCAGGCACTGTGTTAAATATTTTCTGTATATTTCCAATAAATTCATGTAATCCTATTAGAAAATTATTATCCCCATTTTACAGGTGAGAATCCTGAAGCACAGAGAGGTTCAGCAGCTCACTCTAGGTTACCCAACTAGTAAGTAGAAGAGCCAGGATTCAAACCCAGAGCAACTGACTCCAATACTTGCCTATCTACTCACCTTGCCATAATGCCTCAGTTAAGGATGCTAGAAAGGGACAGTATAAAGAGATAGTGTTCCCCTTGTTTAATAATTGATTCATTCAACAAACATTTGCTGAATGCCTAGCCTTGCGCTGAGGGTTAGAAACCATTCACTCATTTACCAAATCCTTCTTGAGTCTTGCTAAGCACCAGGCCCTGTTCTAGGTGCTGGGGGTGCAGCCTTGAACAAAACCAAGTCTTTACCACGTGGCGCTTACACTGAAGTGGAATGATTAAGACATGGTGTTTGCTTTCAAGGAGCACAAATGTTATGTGACATGAGCTGGAATTGGACAGAAGGTTAGAATCACAGCAGAATATTTTAGTAACATTGGAAAAGATCTTTGCTAGATCTAACAGGAAACACTAGTTGTGAAACACACTGTGGCCTTTTCGTAGTATTTCTCTTTACATACCGATGACTTACTTATGCAATGAATATCTTTGAGCAGTTACTGTGTACTAGGTAACACGCTTGCCACCGAGAATAAAAAAGAGGAATCAGGCCTGCGAGCTAGCTGCCCTGGTGGCTCCCTTAGTTTAGCTGGGAGTCAGATACCCACAGCCACCTTTACAAGGCAGGGTGATAAGTGACACAATGGCATTCACAGATCGATTGCAGGCTATGGAGGCATTTTAATGTACAATTACCTATTTTGATTCCCCCCCTTTGCCCCCAATCTGATAAAATAGACTGTGAAAGGGATTACTGTGAAGTGTTACAGATGAATAAACTGAAGCTCTGGGAGGTGAGATGGCCCGTTCAAGGTTATAAGCTAGCAAGTGGAAATGCTGGGACACACATCCACGCAGCCTGATCCCCAGGCCTTCCACCCTACCACACAGCTAAATACGCTGTGCATTATTAGTGGGATTTTAAAAAAGCCTTACCAACTGGGAAAATGATTTCTTTTAGGCACAGGCTCTATCTGCTTCGAGACTGGGGACACTCCATGAGGCGGTGACACCCTAGGAAAGCCTCTGGTCCTCTACTGGTCCCTCCAGTCCTGGGTCTGGAGTTCACCTGAGCTGGGGGGGGCCCATCAGGGTTGCGTTTCCAACTTCAGAGGCCACCTCGCCCAAGGTGACTGTGCCTTTCTGAGAAATCGTGCTTCCTTCAAGAAATTTCCCTCCCACCTCCTTTTCCGGCAGACGCCTCCCCCCTCCCGCCTGGCTACTTGGCTCTGGTTCCCCTTCCTCTCGCCTAACGCACGTTGCCGGCCGTGTGTGCAGTCAAGATATGACACCTTGCAGTTAACATTAGTTGTAGCTGTGTTCATCCCTGCACGTCTATTTTCCCAGGCTCTCCTGTGTAATAAGAGTCCCAAAATAGCCCACCTCATGATATATTCTTGGATAAGCTTCCCAGGGCTGACTTTTTTTTCCTCTGTGGCAATTTGTTTCATGAGCACCTGCTATAAAACTTTGAGGGCTCTCACGCCTCTGTAAAGTTTGTGCTTGCTGCCTGTTCCCAGAGAGGGTGAGAGAAGAAGAGGAGGTGGTCATAGCGGATACCATGGGGAGGAAGGGTGTAGATCCTAGAACTGAACTAGTTGAGCAACTCACCTCTGACCCGCTCTGCTGGCCTGGAGAAATGGACACACTGAGGCCTCTCCCCTGCCCCTTCACGACTCAACTGAGGTTTCCATCTCTTCAGCCATGAGTGATTTACTGAGCACTGATTAGGAACTAGGCAAGTTCCTGCCCTCCCAGGCCTTCCAGACTCAGGGACTTTGTTCTATCTGCAACCTTGGAAGCCTATAGGCTCCTCTCCCCAACCACTTTGAACTGCCCCTGCTTCCCTGACACCCCGATTCCCTGGTTTTTCTGCACCTCCCTGCCACTCCTTGTCAGTCTCCTTCGTCCATGCCTTAAATGTTGGTGTTCCTCACGGCTCCTCTTTGGCCTTGTCTTTGAGACCTCACACGCTCCATGGGCAGTCTCACTTCCCTGTGGCTCAAATGGCTCTCGCACTTCTATCTTGACTCCTCAATTTGCTCCTCAACTCCATACCAGTTTACCAGGCTGCCTGCTGGTCACCTCTACTCGGACATCTTACAGGCACCTCCAAGTCCATGTCTCAAAAGGAACCCATCCTCCCCTTTCTCCTCTACCCGCCCCCGACTGCTGTTCCTTCTGAGTTTCTCTCCTCCAGAATGACACCACCGTCTGCCTGGCTGCCCGAGTGGGAAACATGTATGCATTTGGACTCTTCTCCTCTCTCTTGGCCACCAGGCCAGAAGTGGCTTCTTCTGTGATGTCTGTCTCTCATTAGCCGTCTTCCCTCCATCCCTGCTGCTACCCCCCTCCCATCTCCCTCCAAACCCTGCATTGTTGCAAAAGCCTCCCAGCTGGTCTTCCTAACTTGATCTTCTCCCCTCAAATCCCTTCTAAAATGCAAATATATTATGTCATTTCCCTGCGTAAAACTCTTCCAAGGTTCCCCAAGGTGATTGCTAAAGCCCAAGCACCTTGTGACCATTTATGATCCAAACCTGTTAGGTTCCTTCCGTCTCCTCTCCCCCTTCCTTGACATGTCCCGTCTTGGCTGAGGGAGCTCCTGCTGCTGAAATGCTTTTCTCTTCAGTCCACCAGCTACTCTTCCGAATCCTTCAGTCTTCAGCTTGGTCACTTTCTCCCTGGCATCTTTCCTGCCCTCCAAGTCTGGGTTAGGTGCCCTCACTTCACGCTTAATCCCAGTTTAGCGCTGAAGTTCTGTGGGTAATGGTTTGTCTCCCCCAACAGGTGGCAGGTGCCTTGAGGGCAGGGCTGTCTTATTCATCATGGTGTTCCCAGGCATTATACCCTAAACACTGGACTTTCACCCCGGTTCCCCTCTCCTCTACCCTCATTTTACTTTAAACTGACTGGGAATTCCTTTTTAAAACTGGCTAGGATTTTCTCTCTTCCCCTGGAAAAAGTAAGAATATAAGAATAAGAACCTGGGGGGCCGGCCCAGTGGCACAGTAGTTGAGTTTGTGCACCGCACTTTGGCAGCCCGGGGCTCGCAGGTTCGGATCCTGGGCGCGGCACCACTTATCGAGCCATGCTGTGGCGGCGTCCCACATAAAGTGGAGGAAGATGGGCACAGATCTTGGCTCAGAGCCAGTCTTCCTCAGCAAAAGGAAGAGGATTGGCAATGGCTGTTTGCTCAGAGCCAGTCTTCCTCAACCCTCCCCCAAAAAAGAATAAGAACCTGGAATGCAAAAGGCAACTCAATTGAACATGAGTTCTTTCAGCCATTCAGTTATACAGTGTGGCTGTGTATGTGTGAGAGGGGTGGGGGAGACAGAGAGAAAACAGGATGTGTGGCGTAGGGTACACGACACGGGGGACATTTTTGATCATCTTTAAAAGTAAAGAAGGATTTTGGCATCCACATGGTCCTAGGAGGCACAGACCACAGGGCAGATGGGGGCGGGGACCAGGATCAGGAAGGGGGCAGAGGGCAGAGTTCAGCTGGAGGCCTGCCTAGGAAGAGGCCCTCACCTGGAGACTCCTCCCCTACCCCCGCACCCCACCCAGCTGCAGCTGCAGCGGTCCCTTTGCAGAGTCAGCCCCTTGTGTGTTTTGGGGGTGCAGTGCCCCAGAGTGGGAGCTGGTCACAGAGAGGCGACCGTGGCCGATTAGCTTGAGTTTCTGCCCTCTGGTCTTCAGTGCCTCTTGCTCTGTTTCTGCTGGCTTAGGATCAGAAGAAGATTCCCGACCATGAAGGAGATGGACCAAGACAACCTCAGATGCCTCTCATCTCTTGCCGCTGCGGCAGAGGCACTGTGCCTGACCAGAACGGCCCATCCCAAGAGCTTCACGCCCAGAGTCAGAGGGCAGCACGATCACGAGCATACTTCTTGCCTCCACCGTTAGATTAAGTTTCTAAGGTGAGGAACTAGCGTGGTTTGCTGCCATGTTTCCCGTAGAATCTCACCAGAGTAGTGCTTCATAAATATTCATTAGACTGAATTCTGAGTATTATTCTCAGTGAAAACAATCCTGAATCAGCAAACATACATGAAGCACTATGTTGTAGGGGGTTTAAGAAAAAACACGGACCTGCTCCCGGCTCAAAAGGGGCAGAAAACAAAGGGATTTCTGAAGCCTCCTATCTCCCCCGCTGTCTACTCTCCCTTGAAGCTGCACGGGAGGCAGAAATTCTACATTGTTTCAGGCCAACTGAACATATTCTAAAACCTTTAACAATATTAACTTCAGGTTCAGGGTATGTTAGGGATCATCATCCACAAATAATTATTCAATTTCTAGAGATAAAAACTCAGATTCAACAAGTTTTCTGAGCATTTCCTAGGCACCAGGCATACATTTGCTCATTTCATCCTCACATTATGCATTACAACCCACTCATGATATGACTGATAAAGCTGAGGCTCAGAGAGGTTTAGCAATCTGATCAGGGTCACACAGCTAAGGATTCAAACCCAAGTCCACTTGCCACCAAGTCTGTGGGACCTAAGGGCCCAGATGGGTTATACAATAGAACTGCACTCTCCAGTATGGTTGCTATTATTTAAATTTAAACTAATCAAAATTAAATAAAGGTAAGAAATTCAGTTCCTCAGTCACACCGGACACATTTGAATAACCAGTGGGCTGATGGCTATCATATTGGATAGTGCTGCTTTAGAACATTTCCTTCATCTCAGAAAGTTCTTTTAGACAGCGCTGCTACAGGAACCAAAAAGCAGGAGCAGGTACCCGAGGGCTGAGAAGCTGGGAAGGCTTTTCCAGGGAGGTGGACCTCAAGCTGGGCTTCAAGGACTTAGAAACTCAGAAAGGAGGTGGGAGAGCATTCTGGGTACTGGCAACTTCTAGGAGAAGCAGGAAAATTGTGCCCGTCCTATTTGCATCCCCAGGTCTAACAGGGACATGGCACTGAGGGAATGTTGAGTGGATGAATGAATGGATGGATGAATGAGTGAACGAATGTGATACTCAAGGCAAATACAGGCTAAACTAACAAATTAGTTTGGGTCATGGTGTATGTGGGAATACATATGTGCATATATATGTGTGTATGTATAAGTGTGCATTTGTGTATGTGTGTGTACATGTGTATGTGTATATATATGTACATGTATATGTGTGTATAAGTGTGCATTTGTGTGTGTACATGTGTATGTGATTACATGTATGTGAATACATACACATGTGGGTGTTTCAGGGATGGGGGAAGGACAGGGAGAGGATTGGGCCGGAAATATAGGTTGCTCCATGCAAGTTCCTGAATCCTTGATTCCAGGGTGAGTTTGAGCTTAACTCTGTTGGCAGTTGGGAGCCATGGATGGTGTATGAGCTGGGAAAGGGCAGGATGCAAATGGTTGAGATGGACGTGCCTGGCAGAGAGCACAGGACCCGTGAGAGGTGGAGAAAGAAGGCTGCTCCAGTTTGAGGCCGGGGAGGCATTAGGAGGGAAGCCACAGGAAGGGCCAGAGTGTTCTCTCACTTTCTCTTGGCAGCAGCACAGAAACGGGAGTTCCGGGAGCCGCGCACCCTGTAGGCCGTTGGGGCGGCATGAACAGTTTTCACCCCTGTAGGGCAGAGTGCTGCTGCACCTCCTTCTCTGGATTGCGGGCAGTGCTGGGAACTGGGGTGTGTCTGAAACATTTGTAGACAAATGTTAAAACAGCTCTGACCCCAACCAAGGGACCTGGGCCGGAATTATTTACTTACTTAGTGTCTTCTCATCCCTGTGTTTGGGAACTGGAACCCTAATGTCACAGGACACAGGCCCTGAGCACACACACCCCTCCACGGCAAGGCCAGAGGAGCAATGTCAGGAGATGGTTCAGCAGAGGGAGAGTTGCCCTAGGCTGAGGGTGGAATCAAGGGAGACTTTGTGGAGAAGGTGGCATTTTCCTTGGCCTTGCAGGCTGGCTGGCATGTGGACAGAAGTCAATAGAAAGAAAGGCACACTCCAGGTGGAGGGACCTGCATGAGTACAGTCACCAAGGAAAGAAAATGCAGGACAAGATTCAGGGCAGAGAGTAGCCCAGAAGTCCTGCCTCTACTCACCCCCCATCTGGAGGCTGCTTGAACCCCAAGCTGGGGATGGCAGGGGAGAGATTTTCTAGTAGAGAAAGTGCCTGATCTGGGTGGGGTGATGTGTAAGGTAGTGGAGAGCCCGGAGGCAGGCAGACTGGCCAGGGGCAGTAATGGTGGCTGCTGACACCTCTGGGATGCTGCTGACCCCTCTGCCTGGCCAGGCTGTTCTCCCTTCAAGAATCACTCTTTTATTTGGCCAACACCCTAAGCACTTTGTCTCTTGTGGGCCACCATTACAGGGCAGCCATCACCTGGACGAGTATGGGTGGGGCCCAGGGAAGGGAGCTCTCCCAGAGTCGATTTACTACGTCAGCAAGCTATCAGTTTGATGGGCGCAGAGAGACTTAGCCCGAGGAGCACTGAATACAGGACAGGCAGGTTTCAAAGGAGAGGAGGCCTTTGCAGCAACATGTCACTAGGGGTGGGGTGGGGTGAAGAGGGCTGTTTCTGACAAGATAGAATGTGTGGTGGGGCTGCCCACCATTTGCTGGGCCCTCACCAAGCAGCTCCTATAATTCTGTTTACTTCTCATGACAACTCAGTGCTATCATCTCTGGTTCCCTAGATCAGCTCAGAGAGGTCAAGTAACGTGGCCAGGCTCACATAGTCGTGGCGGAGTCTGGACTGGACCCAGGTCTGTCTGACTCAAAGCTTGTGCCTTCTCTACTTTTCCATATCTCCTGCAGGGGAAAGTAGTGGACGATTAGGAAAGAGGGGGGACTGGGGTGCACAGCTCTAGGATGGGGCTTTCTCTACAGGGCTGGGAGGCTCTAGAGTGCCCCAGAGCACAGTCGGCAGCTGAAAGGCTGCTTATCCTGACACCCCAGTGGCTCTCACTTCCTAGGTACAAGATATGAATTCCTCCTTCTACCCACAATCAGGGGGAAACTTGGCTGTTGAGGGGGGATGGAGAATGTTCTCTGATGTGACTCCAGCCTCCTGGGCCACATGTGGACATAACGGTGTTCGCCATGTGTCTATGGCAGTAGGGACAGATCAGGAGTGGCCAAGACTTCGGACTGGACCCTGGAGCCAGAGTCCCAGAAGGAAGGGGAAAGACAGACCAGCTGCTGGGGGTGGGATGGGGCCCAGCCTCTTTTCTGGGTTCACGGGGGCATCAGATGGTGGTGGTGGTGCCGTGCAGCCGGCAGCCTCAGGAGCACCAGCAGAAGGTCACTGGAGTGTGGAGGGGTGCGGCACAGGCCGGCAGGGAAGCAGCAGCCTACAGTGTCTGGAGAATCAGGCGAGCAGGCAGGCAGGATGGCAGCCCCAGTGTTAGGAAACCTCAGCAGCAGGAATCTGGATTCTGGGAAAGGGATTAGCATGAACAAGACAGGGAGGGGAGGAGCTGGATACTGCAGCAGTCCCAGTATCTGGGCCTGGGCAGGGATCTCATTGAAGGAATGAGGGAAGGGGGTGGGGCTGGGTCTCAGAACAAAGGCAGGATCAAACAGGGAATCTCAGAGGCTTGTGCAGAGCCCCACAAGTCGGGAGTTGGCCCCAGCCACCTGGGAAGGTGATGTGGCTCCGGTGGGGACAGAAGGGCCAGTACAGCCCAGGAATGGGTATACCCTGTCTGATAGGACATCACACTTGAGCAAGCCGGGGTCCCTAAGGCAACACACCCTAAGGGGACTTCCTTAGGAAGTCTAGCTTTGGAAAAGGACCTAGGGAGCCCCAGGGACTCATGAATATGGATTCCGGAAGCTCAATTTCTGTCAACAGAAGGGAGAATCTCCATAACTTTTATTTGTCCTAATAGAGACACATGCTTGCTAGATTCTCTATTTTATTTTAAAGACAAATAACTCAATCCATTCCTTTTCTGCACCCATCTTGAGTCATTGTCACCTAAAAGGAGTCTAAGGATCAGTGTTTATTTAGTTTTTGCCATCTGCATACATCAGCGGTTTAGAGCAAGAAGAGACCCAGCTCCTTCATTTTACTGATAAGGAAACTGAAGTCCAGAGGAGTGAAGAGACTTCCCGAAGGTCTGGTGGCCCAGAGAGAGTGAGGGCAGCGTCCAGGCTGCAGACCCCCTGGCCAGTGCTCCCTTTGCTCTGCATCCCCCACCTCATCTGGACTTGCCATGGTAACCCAGCCTCCTCCAGCGTGGGAAGCAGGGGCTGCGGAGCAGTTACCTAGCAACTCCCCATAACCAGGTCAGAGCAGGGGGAGGGAGGCACCACGAGCTGCCCACCCTGGGGAATTCACCTGTCAAGATGGGATGGCCCACGTCAGAACGTGGCCACAAATGACCCTGGATAGAGCCATGCCTGTAGCACCTGCGTGCGGGAGTCTCACGCCAGGATCAGTGAATTGCTGGGACTATGGCACAGATCCAGCTCGCTGGGGCCTCTGTCCCTGCAGCAGACACAGGGCCTCACTATGTACATGTACAGTTCTGGTTTCTGTGAATAGCATGGAACCTGTCCCCATTGACATGCTGGCTTAGTCTGCACATGGGAATCCATAGAGAAGGAATGATGGAAGGGTTTGTGTGTCCATTTCAGTTTAGAGGGGGAAAGAGCTGTGCTCCCTCATGCTGCCCTCTTGTTCCTTAATTACCTCAAGAAATGTTTATGGAATGACTTGGCCATAAAATATGTGAATCTTCTTCTAATATTCCCTGTAGGTTGGTTCTTGACAGCCATTGCCGACAGCCACCCTACTCCCACCTGCGTCTTCCTTGTGGGCAAAGCCCTGCCTGGTTCCCAGTTTCTGCCTCCTATGGAGTCCCACGAATTGGTCTAAGCCAAGCACGGTGGTCTCATTCTCTTGGGAATGGTTGGTTTAGCAATGGCATGTCATCTAGTCATTGCCAATGGGATCTGAGGGAAAGGCTGCTGAGGGACAACTGGGAAAGGTTTTGCTCACTAATTAAAATTGGGAGGGAATGTTCCTCTTCTTCATTGCACACTGTCAGCCTGCGTGTGATATCTGGAACTGCACCAGCCACTAAGGGGAGACACCACTGATGCTCAGAGGATGGCATTGTTGACCCATTGAATTCTATAAGCCGGGAACTGCCCTCCCTCTGGACTTCTTGTATGGGATATCATAAATCCCTTGTTGTTTAAGATACTTCTGGTTGGGGTTCCATTTTCCTGCAGGCAAAATCCTCCTGACTGGTACCCTTGCCTTCACGGCCTCAGGCTCACTCACTTTCCACTAGTCTGAGTGGGGCGCTCAGTAGACGCCTGGACAAGGCTTGGTATTAAAGGAAACAAATGTCCCTCTTCCTGAATAAGTCAAAGATGTGACTCCTGGATCCTTTATCTCCTGGGTTGGAAATGAAATTGGACCTGCAGCTGCATGCCCAGCTTCTTGCAGGTCTGAATAGGCTTCTTCCTGAAGAGCCTGAAGGCTTCTCTTATATTCCCAGTGCTAGCACATTTCATTCATTCATTCATTCATTTGTGCAGTGGTGTGCTGGGGCTGGCTTCCACCTGCTCATGAGAGCCAATTGTGCACATCTCTTCCCCCCTCTGAGTTCAATGATGTCATGTTGGTAGCTTGAAATCAGCCATGGTGGGAGATTTTTGTTTTTGTTTTTGCTTTTTTTTAGTGAGAAAGATCAGCCTTGAGCTAACATCCGTTGCCAATCTTCCTCTTTTTGCTGAGGAAGATTAGCCCTGAGCTAACATCCGTGCCCATCTTCATCTATTTTCTACATGGACGCCACCACAGCATGGCCTGATGACTAGTGCATAGATCCGCACCTGGGGTCCAAACCTGCCAACCCCAGGCCGCTGAAGCAGAGTGCGCAAACCCAACAGCTACTCCACTGGGCTGACTCCTGTTTTGGTTTTTAATAGACAATTTTTTTAGAACAGTTTTAGGTTGACAGCAAAATTGAGCAGAAGATGGAGACTTTCCTTATACTCCCTGTCCCCACATGTGCATATCCTCCCCCATTATCAACATCCCCAAAGAGTGGTACATTTGTTACATCTGATGAACCTACATCGACACTTCATTATCACCCAAAGTCCATAGTTTACACTGGGGTTCATTCTTGGTGTTGTACATTCTACGGGTTTTGACAAATGGATAATGACATGTATCCACCATTATAGGATCACATAGAATAGTTTCACTGCCCTAAAAATCCTCTGTGCTCCACCTGTTCATCCCTTCTGCCCCCTCACCTTTGGCAACCTTTGATCTTTTTCTGTCTCCATAGTTTTGCCTTTTCCAGAATGTCATATAGTTGGAATCATATAGTACGTACAGCCTTTTCAGATTGGCTTCTTTCACTGAGTAATATGTATTTAAGTTTCCTCCATGTCTTTTCATAGCTTGATAGCTCATTTCTTTTTGGCACTGAATAATTTTCCATTGCCTGGATGGACCACAGTTTATTTATCCATTCACCTCCTGAAGGACTTCTTGGTTGCTTCCAAGTGTTGGCAATTATGAATAAACCTGCTATAAACATCCATGTGAGGTTTTTGTGTGGAAATAAGTTTTCAGCTCCTTTGAGTAAATGCCAAAGAGCATGATTGTTGGATCATATGTTAAGACTATGTTTAGTTTTGTAAGAAACTGCCAAACTGTCTTTCAGAGTGGCTGTACCATGTTGCATTCCCACTAGCAGTTAATGAGAGTTCCTGTTGCTCCACATCCTTGCCAACATTTGGTGTTGTCAGTGTTTTGAATCCTGGATTTTCTAAGAGGTGTGTACTGGTATCTCATTGTTTTAATTTGCATTTCCCTAATGATATATGATATTGAGCATTTTTTCATAAGCTTACGATCTTTTACCTTTTTCAATGAGGCTTCTGTTCAGGTCTTTTGCCTTTTTTTTTTTTTTTTTTTTTTGCTGAGGAAGATTTGCCCTGAGCTAACATCTGTGCCAATCTTCCTCTATCTTGTATGTGGGTTGCCACCACAGCATGGCAGACGAGTGGTATAGGTCTGCGCCTGGGATCTGAACCTGAGAACCTGGGCCACTGAAACAGAGCACGCTGAACTTAAACACCAGGCCACGGGGCCAGCCCTCTTCTGCCTGTTTTTTAATCAGGTTGTGCATTTTCTCATTGTTGGGTTTTAAGAATTCTTTGTATATTTTGGATAACAGTCCTTTATCAGATATGTCTTTTGCAAATATTTTCTCCCAGTCTGTGGCTTGTCTTTTCATGCTCTCGACACATGGTAAGAATATTTACACCACAGAATTGGCAAACATAATAAATCAGGGCTTTCCCTTAGAGAGCCAGTTGTTAAACCTTTATCAGCACACCAGTGCATTCATGCATCAACCATTTATTGGGTGAACTGTTTGCCCTCAAAAATATTCAGTCCAGTGGGGGAGGCAGGTCAACGACTAATACAGAGTTCTGAGTTATCAGGACAGAAGCAGAACAAGGATGCTACAGGAACATAAAGGAGGGGCATCTACATCAGCCAGGAAGTTGAGATGGCTTCCCAGTGGAGAACTTGAACCCTGAGCTAAGTATTTCAAAGTGAGTAGCAGTTATCTGGACCTAGTCTGCCCAATAAGGTAGTCACTTGCCACATACGGCTATTTAACTCACTCGCACTAGTGACATTGCAAGTACTCAATAGCCACACGTGGCCTCAGGCTACCACATTGGACAGAGCCTTTATAGAACTTTTCCATCATCACGGCAGAATGTCCTATTGGGCAGCACTGGTCTAGATAAAAAAGTGGGAGAAAGGCGTTCCAGGCAGAAGGAACAAAATGGGAAGACTCAGAGGTCTGAGACAACATGACTCATAGTGAGGAGAGATGGGAGTTGTGGCTGAACAAACAGACAGCAGTCAGATCACAAAATGTCTTTAGTGGGAAGCCAAGGAGTTTAAACTCCAGCCTGAAAGCCATAGGGAGCCCCGAAGGCTTTTGAACAGAAGCCTGATGTCATCAGCTTTGCATGTTAATAAGATCTCTCTGGCAGTCAGTGGAGGCTGGATGAGAGGGGGCCAGCCAGGAGGCAGGGAGACCAGTTCTGAGACTATTGCAGTCGGGACAGAAGTGAGAGAAGTCTGAAATGAGGTGGTGACAGTGGCACAGATGCAGAGAAGGGCAGTCGAGAGATGTGAAGGACCTGCTGGCTGATTGTCTCTGGCCCCTAGGGGGTACTTTGTAAATATTTGTTGATTCAATGAATGAATTATAGCTGAGTGCAGCTTATACAACTGGGACCCTAGGTGGTATCTATCGCACAAATGAAGAGGTACAAGGGCACTCCTTTTCAGCTGAAGGAGAGAGGGGCAATAGGGAGATAGACAGATGAGACATGGAGGGGAAGGTGGCATCCCTTGACCTGTCTGATGGAGAGAGGACTCCAGTGAGGAGGGAACAAGGACCCTGGACCCAAGCAGTGCCTCTCTGGGACTGGGACAAGGGCTACTCAGAATTTGTGAGGCCATTCTCCACCCACCCCTTCCCCAACCCCTTTGCCACATGGACTGCAGGGCAGATTTGGTTTCCTGAAGGATTGGGCCATTTCACCAGCAGGCAGATGCAATGCACAGTAAATCCGCAGCATCAGGAAGCCGTTGTCAGCAGAGGATGTTCAGGGGCAACTGGACATGGCCAGAGGAGGAGACATAGCAGACCGGTGCTTAAACACACGAGAAATACCAGCCTCCCTCTCTTGGACTCTCAGGAGTAACTGGAGATTTTGAGGGGAGGTCACTAAAAGCTACTGCAACTTAGGCATCAATGTTAATATCACCTTCTTTGCACCTACGGATCTGTAAGGCCAGGACATTGGGTTACAGAATGAATGATAGGTAAGAGGAGGCAAGTTGCACTTGTTCATCCATTAAACAAATATTTACTGAGCCTCCGCGTGTCATGCATAGTGCCAGATGCTGGGCACACAACGGTTTACAAAACAGAGACGATCCCTGCCTGAAGAGAGCTTACATCTAACAGTCTATACAGGTCAGTCTAGTGCCACCCGCTGTGTCTGTGCTACTCAGGAAAAGCACTGGGAGCCCTGAGACGGTCTAATGGGAAGGATTACTTTAGATTAGGGGTCAGGAAAGCACGATTTGAGAAAGTGACATTTAAACCGAGACCTGGAGATGCATAGGAGTTAGCCCAGTTAAGAGCAGCGGATGTGCATTCCAGGCAGAGGGAACAGCAAGTGTGAAGGATTTGGGGACAAATCCTTGGCCACCTGGAGGCTGAAAGAAGGCCAGTGGGGCAGGGGCATGAAAGCAAGGAGGAAGAGGCACAAGAGGAGGCTGGAGAGGTTGGCAGGGGTCCGACCTCACAGTCCAGACCTAGGACTTTGGATTTAAACCTAAGCGCAATGGGCAGGGGAGCGACATGATCAGATTCATGTCTTACAAAGATTGCTCGGCGTCTGTGTGGAGACCGGATTGGGGACAAGAGAGCATGCAGGGAGAAAAGCGTGGAGGCTCATCCTGCTGCCTAAGAGAGAGATGATGGTGGCATGGCCGAGCTGATGGAGAAAAGTGGAGGAATCTGAGAAGTATTTAAAAGAAGAGTTGAAACAATATGCTTTTCTCATGTCCTTGCCTTGGTATAGACGGGCTGAAATGTTGGCAAACAGCAAATATTTTGACCATGCCAATCTGTCCCATGTGGCCTCTCCTGCTTTGGGTTAGCGGAGGTCTAATGATGTCACATGGGCCGTTCCCCTGCCTTCAACCAGGACCACACCTGATAGGAGTCAATTTTATGTTTCAAAATTTCCTGAGAAAGCTTTCACAACTTCTTCTGTAACCTCTGCTCATGTTTAAAAGAATTACTATTAGGAAATCTCTGCTTGTATTTCATCTGAATGCCTCTCGCCCTAAAGTTTCTAGATTTTTGATGGAGATGAAGATGCTAAAATAATAAGTCACCTGTGCTGCCAAATATGAATGATGTCATAATGACAGTTCTGAATCATATCTATCGCACAGCCAAAACGACTTACCTGTTAGCAATGAAGAAAAATGCCTGAATATCCCCAGAAAAGAGATCCAATTAGGTTTGTGTAGCTACTGCCAAGTTCTTTGCCCTCGCTACTAAGTGTGGTCTGTGGGCCCAGCAACATCGCCTCAGAGGTTGGTAGAAATACAGGGTTGGATCAGAATCTGCGTTTTAACATACTCCCCAGGCAATTCGTAGGCACAGTAGTGGTGAGAAGCACCGGCCTCAGATCACCCTAAGGCCATGGCAGGTGCCAGATATTTGAGTTGCAGCGAGCCTCAGCAAGCGGTTAGGAAAACTGAACTGGTCCAACAGGAACTGGATTTTCTCTGGAAGTTCCCTGCTCCCAAATCACAGCAGAGCATTTCAGCAGAATTCAGAGACAAGGTGCTGTTTGCTGGTTGTGTGGCTGGTGAGGGCCCTAGGTGGACTCGCCCCTGGTGCTGAAATGCTGTCAGGTGGAAAGCAACGCCACATGCTCCCCCAGGCAGCACCAGAGGCCAAGGAGAGTCAGCATCCCCTCCCCCACAGTGCAGACAGTGCGGTCTTTGTCCTCTTGGCTTGGTCCCTAAGGGCCCTTGTTCTCTGTGGGCGGTCAGGGTGACTCTTGCTTCCCTCGGAATCGGGCCACGTGATGAGCGGGGGCAAGGCTATTCTCGCACCTCAATTAAAAATACTCCCACAATGGCCTCTAGTGGAACAGAGCGCCCAGTTCCAGGGATTCTGAAAGCTGTGCCCACACTGTGTGGTCAGCCCCTCCAGGCCAATGACCCCTGCCTCCCACCAGAGAGGTGTGTGACACAGACACCAGACACAGCCCAGCAAACGAGGGCACTTGTTTTATTATTGCTTCTTGAGAAGTGTTTCAAGGCACAAAATCCAGGCTGGAACCAAATCGTTTCCCTCTGCCTGCACTGGGGCTGGTCCTCCCACATAGTCAGACAAGTGGATGAAGTTTGTGGGCTGCTTAAAGCATATGCTTTCTAAATACTGTAAAATCAAACATTACTTTTGGCTTTTATTTACTGTAACACGTTCACGTTACCTAGCACCAAAATAGCTTATAGGTCTTCTTCGTCTTTGTTCTCTCCCTCCCTATTCTTTTGTCTTCATCCCTGTGGTGTCTTTGCCCTCTGCCTTCCTCGGTGCTCATTTCTCTGCTCTAATTCCTCCTTCCCCACCTGCCTGGGCCCCCCCTTCGGTGCGTGGTCGGCCGCGGACGCCATACTCCAACGTCTTCGCTTGTCCTACTTAACCTCCTGCTCCCTTCCCCTCCCTTTGTGTCTCTCACGCTGCTCCTTGATCTTTTGAAATGTCTGCGCTCCCTCTTCCTCTCCATGCTTTCATTTCCAAAGGCTGCGAGAGGCTCCGCACTCACGCTCGACTCCCCCCACCTCTCTCAGGCTATTTTCTCTTCCCTCCCAAGACCCACCACAGAGGCCCTTCTTGTTCCCTTTTTCTCTAAAGGCAACGTGGGGATCAGAGAATCGTAGGATTCAGAGTCAAAGGGACACAGCCTACGTTACACTGACTGTTACTTCTGAGTCAGAAACTCTTTCTTCTTATTTTACCTTCGATAATGGCTGCCCCCGACCCTCCTTAGAGCTGGAAGGACTGGGGAAGAAGACAAAGGAACAGGCCCCCACTCACCCACATGCTCCCTCACCAACACTTTCACCCCAACCCTTGCTTTCACGTCTCAGTACACACACACACCCACACACGCACACACACACCCTTCTAAGTGCCCTCCGTGCAGGCATATTTGCTCCCAGGCTCCACTAAAACACTGAGCTTCCTTCTCCCCAGCCAGGCTGGTGTGGCTTCACGCCCCCAGGGTGAGCACTAGGAAACACAATTCTATTCTGAGGTGACCAGGACAGACAGTGGCAGTGGGGTTGCTCTCCCCAGGTGCAGACCCGGGTTGGGGGGCAGCAGTGGTCCAACAGTCAGATGGAACAGGAAGTTCATTTCAAAGCCAGCTCCCTCCCAGGGTCCTGTTCAATCAGTCAATCAACCAATTGCTGGTCAATGCTCAGATGGAGTGGGCTTCTCTCTGTGCCACTCGGCAAAGCATCTTCAAAACACAGAAAATCAAGAGGGAAAACAAACAGAGCCCCAAAGAGACACCCTCGTAACATAAAACAATGGCTCTAAAATCCGCATTCTCAGGCAGGGCTTCTCCAGGCACTTGACAGAATCTAGGATGCTGCTTTCCTGAAAGCCAGGGAAATGGAGGTTCCACTCAAGTAAGCCACTGGGAGGTTTGTGAAAAACCCCTCCATTTCCCAGTCTTGGCTCCTCACTGTCTCTGTTTCTCCATGTTAGCCACAAGGAAGAGGATTAGCCGAGGAACATTCCTTTGAGGGCGATGAAGGTCTCAGCTGAGCAGCGACCAGGAGGCCAGCCTTGCCCAGGCCTCGGGACACGGGTTGCTCCAGTCCTGCCTTCACACCCCTTCCCGCTCCCAGCTCAGACTTGTGTGGCTGCACCTTAATTCTCAATCCAGCGGTGCCCACCCTTGGAGAACAGGAGGGAAGCCGCCCTGCAAACCCTGGAGGTGAGTAGGGCCTGAAGGTGAGCCAGAACATGCCCCACCATGTCCAGGTTCAACTCCGCCCTGTGGTTCTGGTCCAACGCCAGGGTGTGGATCTCTGCATAGCTCCTCTCTGTGAAAATTCCCCAAACAATGAGGAAGCGGTGCCATCTTAAGGACAGGAGGAATTTCAATTTCATTTCCCTGCCCCGCACTTCCCAGCTCCCTACTGCCTTCCGCACACCCGCTGAGGGGAGTAGAAAAACAAGTATGAATATAATTCCCCACCTGAGTTCCTTTCATATCAACTAATTATCCAACTAAATTGCCAATAAATTACTATTATAAAATGTGTGTATACACAGGCATATATATATGTGCGTGTATGTGTAAATACACATATACACGCACATATATATACGTGTATATAGTCCCAGCTTTTCTTCCTTGCCCCCTCTCTTGAAGGCAGCTTCAGACGAAAGCCTCTGACTGCTTCAGAAGGGCTTCATCGGGTCATGGGGGCCACGTAGTTGGCAGGGAAGAGGCCCAGTTTGTTGTGCAGGCGGCCAGTCCACCAGGACGGGTTGGAACTATCCAGAACCTCCACCACCTCTCCGCAGCGGAATCCCAGCTCGTCATCCTCGAGGGCCTCAAAGTCGTACAGCGCCCGGGCCCACCGCACTCGCTGTTGGGGTAAAACACAGAGGGGTCCTGCTGAGCCCGTGGACTGGCCTTGAGAGCCACTGTCACACAGAAGAGGATCTGCTGGCTCCGACACCAAGATGAAGTCCTCCCTGAGCAGCCCACCCAGAAGGCTGATGGATGGCTTTCCAGAGACATTTCAAACCCTGCTGCCACTGGAAGCAGACCCCGGATGCACAGCCCTGAGCATGAAGTTATCAGAACTCATCAGAGTGATTCTTGAGACTCAGGACTTTCACCGACAAAGATGTTATTCTCCAAGGTTCGAAGAGAATCCTTGAGAACTACTCTCCTACAACAATAGGTGGTCTTTTTAATTTCTTCAAGTGACAAACAGAACGGCAGCGTGCCCAAACTAACAGCTCTTGGTGCTAGTGCAACTGAGTCAAGATGGATCTCAGTGATAAAGGTAACAGATCTCCCTCCACTATAATCTGAGCCAAGAAATATGAGGACAGGCAAGGCCGGACGGCCAAACTGAGAACGACAGACTGGATGGTGCTAGGCTGGGATCAGCTCCGTCCCGGAACTCTCCCCCGACTGTCACTTGCTGGGTTCCCACCACTTCTATCTGAGCTCCGCGCAGTTTGACATCTCTCCTGGAGGACTAACCATTTCTCTAATCGGCCCTCTTGCCTCCTCCATCGAGCCCAGAGAGGGGAGTTCACATACCCCAGCCACTTGGAGTTGCACCGGGTCTGTGTGTCTCCGGTGCATGAGGGCGGCATTCATTTCGCCACCCATGCCCAAGCCACAGTGTCCGTCGTTTATGTCAAGGCTGCCTCCACGGCGTTCCTGGAAACAGATGCAACAGAGTATCCGTCACCACACTGCCAGAAGCATCCCACACAGGCTCCCCCAGTGCCTCGCTTGATGTCATGGACACAGCCACTGTTCCAAGAATACTTACTGATGATGATAATAAGCCCTAGATGATGGAGAGATGGGGAAGGATGACAAAGGGGTCTTAGATTGTGAAGATGATGCCAGATTTCATTTCAGTCAAGGAATATTTATCAGGCACCTACCATATGTCTAGTACTGTCCTAAGTACTGGGGATATGTAGCTGGAAAGAGAAAGTCCCTGTCTTCATGGAGCATTAGTTTAGAGGGGGAATCATACACATTTGAGTGATAAGTGAGCAGAGAGAAGAGTGTCTAAGTCTGCCTGGGTAATCACGGAAGGCTTCACAGAGGAGTGATTCTTGAACTCCAGCTTAATGGAGGAGTAGGATGGGCCAGGAAAGGGCAGTTCAGGAAGAGGTGAAGGCAGTAAAAAGCCTCAAAGGCACGAGAGAAAATGCAATGGACCATTCGGGTAACTAAAAGTGGTGCAGCATTGCTGGAATGTGTTTGCGTGGGGAGTAGCCGGGGGTAGCGGGAGATGAGGTTGGGGAAACAGATATGGGCAGCTACAGAGGACTTTGTATGCCCTGCTAAGGAATTTAGGAACGATGTTATCTGGCTGTATTGTCCATTTTGGTAAGCCACCTCAAATCCCATCTGGAACAAAGGGGGGGATAAATAAATAAATAAGCAAAGCTCCATTGCAGGTATTAATCCGTTTTTCTTGTGGATCTTGACAGCCAGATGGGTTAAGGGGCATGAATAGATTTGGAATTGTGCTGATAGGAAAACGAAGCAATTGTTCACTGAGTCCCCAGGGTCAGAATGTATGTGTGTGTTCAGGCATGGAGCCATTTAATTCACAGAGGCTTCTTAGCCAAGAGCAGTTTCCATATCATATTTCTGCCACTTGAGGGGCCCAGATCTTCTTTATGAACTCTGTGAGACCTGATGAGGCTGGGCCAGGCCTGGGATATTCCTCTCCTGGCCAACAGTTCTGGGACCACAACAGACCCAGCATTTATTTGCTGTGGTTGTTTCCAGCGTTGCGGGGCATTTTCACACACTAAGTGGCAGTGGGGACAAGGTGGCCTGAGCCTGGGGCGAAAGCAGGTCCTCTTCCCCACCTCACTGTGGCCCACTTCATTCTTTCAAGATACCTGATGAAGATGGTGATGCTGCAGATACCGCTGCTGCTGTGGTGGCGGTCCCGGGGGATACTGCAAGGGAGCGGGTGGTGGGTGATCTGACAGCTTCCGGTTCATTGAGGGCCGGATTTCCTCTCCCACAGCCCCACTGAGGTGTGGGCCTCCCTGGAGCCTCCGGTCCAGGCTGTTGCCCCGGCGACCCTGGGAGAGAACAGAGATGATGCAGACCCATCTTCCTCCTGCATCTCCTTGCCTTACCCTACCCTTCAGGCCGCTGTTCCTAGACTTTGTTTACGACAGCTCCAGGAGACAGCTGATGGGGTGGGGGCAGCTGAAAGAGAACCGATGGTTCAGATTCTCACAATTTCAAAGGTGGCCTCCGCATTCTCAGATTCTCCCAGTTTGGGGATTCTGGGTCTTTGGTTCACAGACTGACACTTTCCACCTCGTACCATTTAGCCCATTCCTAGCAGGCTTGTTTTTCTCTGTATAATCAAGCTTAAATATTCTATTTTACTGACACAATGCCACCCCTCCTTATCGCATGTTGCCACACTGCTGGACATCCTACTCTCCAGATAAGCTCTGCTATTGACTTTGCATGATTCTGAACTGTCATTTATAGCCTGGTGACAGAGACTCAAACAGCAACACGTGCAGCACCATGGAAACCAGGCCAGCCGCAGGGCATGCTGGGAAGGAGCAAGGCCTTTCTCCTTAATGCCACCACGACCTCGTGACTCAGAGATACTTTCTTGTTATTTTTATTTACCAAACAATTACACAGGGCCCTGGGCTTAGTATCTGCTAGGCACTGTTCTAAGCACTTTACGAATATGAACTCATTTATTCCAAATTAACGCAGTTTTCTGTTGCCTCTCATCTCTGCATGCACATCCTGGTAAATTAATACCTCTGTCCATTTCCTGGTTAGAACAATTCACAAGGTCTTGGTTAACCGTTGTTTTTCTTTCTCAACTTTTGTGTGCACTTGCTGGGAACACCCTTTTCTCATTTGACTGTAATTTCTCAGGCTTAAAATCAACCGATTCCTCGAAAGGGATGGCTTTCTTTACTTCCCCTAAGCGCATGTTGCTTTGAAAGTCTCAATGCCTTCAAATAACCTCTTCCCGGGATTTTAGTCCAGCCAATGCTTCTTCTTGTAATATCCATCTCTTATAACCATGATATTTCCTTTGAAAAATATTTTATAAATTGTCTGTGTGTGAATTTACTTATGGGAAGCAAGTTAACATTTCCTTAGAGCCAACGATCGTCCAGACCCTGTGGCAAGTGCTATAATTATATTATCTCCTTTAATCCTCACGACAGTCCAGTGAGGGAGGTATTACATTCTCTCTATTCTACAGATGAGAAAACTGATACTCAGAAAGGTTTCTTAACTTGGCTAGGTAATAAGGATAGTGAGCGATGAAATCAGGATTTAAAGCCAGGTCTGTCTGATGCATTTTCTATTAAAACAATATCTATATTCCAAACTGTTCCAAGAGCAAGAATTCCAGGCCCAATTTCTTCTCCAATCCCTCCTCTCCCCCAGTTCTGTCACAAAGGTCTACCTGCTTCTTTAGTCCTAGACTCCAGGCTGCTCTCTAGTATCTCTGTATGTAACCCCCTGGCTCCTTCATCCTTGGGCAACTCCTGAGATAGGCTGAAAACTGAGATGTAGTAATGTCTATGAATAACAAAATAACAGCATCTACAATTAAGAGCTAATGTATATTGAGTGCTGTAGTGTTATTAGCAATGATGTAAGGGAAGGGGATACATCATATTCTCTAACCTTCATAACCATCCTATGAGGGAGATATCACCATCATTCCTAGTTCATGGATGAGGAAACTGAGGATTGGAGAACTTTCCAAAGTCACATAGCTAGGCAGTGCTAAGCTAGAATTTAAACTGAGACCTGACTTCAGAGCTATTCTGTCTTTCAGAATACGTAGAGGACATACCCACCAAATGCATTGTCTTGATGGTTCCTGTAGCACTCAAGCTGCCTAAGATCTCTAGATTGGGGCTGATTGGGACCTGCAGCGTACCTGATCCTCTCGGGTTCTATCCCTCAGAAAGATCTGCTTCTGTTTGGAGATGGAAGTCGTCCTGTAGTAGTCCACCAGTTTATTTAGGGATGGAAACTTCTCTGTCCACAGGAAGTAATTACCCTTGTTGTCTCTCATGACCTTGAAGTGCTGAACATCATCCTCATGCCTAGAGATCAAGGCAAATCCAAATTATATATTACATGGTGACAATATCCCTGCCTCCAGGGCCGACTGCATGCAGAGATGCTGGAGTTCTGTTTGGGCAGGAAATGGAGATATGAGATATCGCTGGGCAGGTGGCTGGCACAGTCAAGCTGAGGGGGAGATTTGTGGAAGGGAGCACTCAGGACAGGCTGCATTAGAAGTGATTTTTACATCAGCAGAAGGTAATCTGTCTTCTGACACTGGAGCCGACCTTTTACAAGGAAAAAAACGTTTGAAGTGCTTTAAAGACTATGAGGTCAAGGGCCTTTTTACAACGTTTATGTGAAACATGGCAACTCCTGAGTCCTGTACAATGCTAAGGACTCTGCCAAGACTCAGAGGGGAGAGGTTTTCAAGCCCCCATTATCTTTTTGTTATCAGAAAACTTTGAACCAGCTCCTTTTAGCCATAAACCAGCTCTGGACAGTAAGAGACTGCCTTGAGAAATTTGTCATGCTTTGTTCTCTACATAGTGGAGATCTCTTGGTCTTGGTTTATGTTTTGCATAAATAAGGTTACAAAATATTTTGAGCTTTTTGGGGAAAAAGTGTTATACAGAATTGTAGAGTTTTATTGGAAAGGACCTCAGAGATTATTTAACCTTAAGTTTCCATGTTACAGATGAGGACACTGAGGCTTGGAGAGATGGAGGGGCTTGGTCAAGGTTGCCGTGAGTGAGTGGCAGAGCTGAGACAAGACCCCCAGCTCTCTGACTCCTGTCTAGTGAGCTGGGCCTGTCACACCATGTACACATGCTAACTTCTTTTAGATTGGCACCTTTTGACATAGCTGGACTCACAGGTGATGGGGCACATTTATACCGGGGAGGAGAAACTGGATTTTATTCACTGGGAACAAGGAGACTGGGCCTTTACTAATAGCTCCTGTCTTTCTCCATGACCAAGTCATTCTCTTTTAGATGTCAAGTTTATTTGTCAAATGGACATACATTTATATCTAAAAATAAACTGGCACTAATAATGCCGATTACGTGATTCAGCAGAAAGGTCAAGAATGTAAAGAGTGTTGGAGAGTAAAGATACCTCTGAAGGTTAGTGGAGGTTTCTCAGGGATGGATTTAGTGGTCTGTGTTCAGAGGGGACAGGAATTCTGATCTTCAGTCTCATCTTATGTGCTAGGCTCTGCTCATAGCCAGGTGAACCCATGCAGTGACCTCTGCTTGGCTGCTTTGGGGTGGTAACCAATACTTGGCAATCATTGCATGGTTTTCCCCTTGGTTTTGGTCACTAACAAGTGCTTTCTTCGCTCTAACACCAACAATGACATATGGCTCAACTCATAGTCATTACTCCTCACATCTGGGTGAGGAGGAGGAAATATTCTTGTGATATAATTATTCATCCACCACCTCTTAAAGAACTCAGAGTGAGAAACATTAAACCTGGCACTCTCATGAGCTGAGAGGATGGATGTCAGGGTTGCAGTTGGTCATCTGGGCCACTGTTCTGAGAGGGGCAGAGAAAAAGATGTGACTCAGGGTTCCAGACTCTAAAGTCTAGTGACTCAGACCCTTAACAAATGCTAAGTGATAGTACTACAATTAGCTCTTAATTATCTGCCCATGACAGAAAGCAGATGTATAAATAAATACAAACGATTTTGCTTTGGAATATATTATACTACATTTCTGCAGAAGATGTAATAATGATTATGGTAATAACCACCATAACAAGAAGCTGCATTGCCTCAATAGCAGGGGAAGACTGTGGCAGAAGTCAAGGCTGGCATTTCGTAGAATTCACCCTAATCAAGAAAATATAAACCATAATTCCTAGCTGAAAAAAACCAGAGTCAACTTCATGCAAACCAAAGGCACCAAGAGATGTCCTTCCATGTAACAATTAACTTTGTGCAGTCTATAATCCAGGCCCTTAAGAAATAGATTTGACTTGTAAGATTTATTAATAGAGCAAAATATCATTAATTAAGACCTGACAAGTTTAGAATTTGTGGTATGTCAATATTGGCCTGAGCGAAAATTTGCTATCACCCAAGCTGTGAAAAAGAAAGTTTTAGTTAAAGAAAATTAAGAGTTTAAGCAAAATTGCGAGAGCAATGCTAAGGAGACCAAGCTATTTTTGAGTACATTAGAGGCACATGTGCATACAAATGGTTGACCCATTATTTGTAGGTCCTTCTGACCTATTCCTTAAAATATCTATTCTTTCTGAATAGTAAAGTGGCCTCAGCTTATTATCCGAGATTGGATTTATGTACTTAAAGCACTAAAGCTGCTTGCCTTACAAAATATGCTGAATAATCCAGACCAGCATTTCCTGTCAATTAACTTGACAGTAAGGTTTCACTGTCCAGATTGTCACCTATACAGCATTAATTCTTGCACTTTCACGTGCGGTCACCAAGTCGGCTACATGACTTGCATTCCCCGACACGCTGACCACATGCAGTGTGTTCAGACTTGGGGCTTCCAAGTGTGGGGCTCTGTCATGTTTATGCCTGGACTGAGTCACTTCCTCCTGAGGGCTGCACATTAGCAAGACTTTGCTGTTACGGTCCCCACCCCCGCCCCCCAGCCCTCCCCGCTCTGCTCTGTTGCTCTCAGCTTTGGTGTATTACAGTGGGTTGAGGTAGCCCTTCTTTTTGTGCGGCCCCCTACAACTGCATATGTGTCCTACCACAAGGATTTGGGGTTTTCATTTTTCTCTGACCCTTCTTCAGACATGCACCAGTAGTAAAAGAAAAGGTTAAGATTTAAACCCCAAGACAGAAGTGGACGATTGGGAGTTCTCCTTTCCCTCTCCCTCCTCACTTCCTTCCATAAACACTCATTGAGTACCTACTGGGTACAAGGCACAAAGGTGAAGTAGAAGCACCTGGGCTAGAGGGGGAGGCAGATGAATGTACACATAATTTTGGCCACAAACCAATGTACCAAGGAGTTATGTACATGTGGGAAGGAAATTGATGGCAACATAGTTGATGAGCCAAGCTCCTGAGCAATAGATCACGTTCAAGAAGTCACCTCACAGCTTTAGCAGTCTGGGTCAGGACAGTGTTGGAACGGACAGTACCTGACGGAGATAGAGAAGTCCCCTGGGGAGCTCTGGCTGGCCCGGATGATGAAGAAACCAACCTCCTTGCCCATGAGTAAGTTCTCTGCCTGGTGTCTCGAGAGGCCTTCGTGAAACCATCTATTGGGTGAGATAAAACCAGAGGATCTTAGTGAGACACCAGAGTGCCAGGAGGGGGAAGCGGAGGAGAGAAGACACAAAGGAAGAGAGGCAGGGGACTGGTCACAGAGAGCAGAGAGAGGCGAAAGGGGGCCAGGAGCTTCTGAAACCAAACAAATGCTCCAGGCAGTTTTCAGGCAAGGCCAGTGAGTGTTCCCCTTGACGCATCCTCTTTGTTCCTTCTCTCTAGGAGAGGTGTCTCTCCAGCTTGGAGAGCCTGAATCATGGAAATGTGCCACTGCACCAAAATGGGACAGTGTGGGAGTGACTCACTGCGGGAAGCAGCCGCCTGCTGGCAGCTGTGTGAGGGATGTCGCTAGGAAAGAACTGCAGGGACAGGAAGGAAAGGACGGCTTCAGGCACTGGGGCCACTGGGTGGAACTGGGAAGGGTCCTGGGCACTTGTTCCCGGGCTGAGACCTCAGGGGCCCAGAAGGAGAGTTACAGCTCAGGGGCCCATGCGACCTGGGTGGCATGGAGCTTATGGGAGTTTGCTCAGTGTGCCCGGCAGAGGCTGCAAGGCACCCAGGGAGCCCTACACACGCACACGTGGACATGAGCGAGGCTGGCTGCAGCCAGAAAGCAGAGTCTACACAGCCAGCTCCTGGGCCCTCCCTGAAAATCCAGGCTGGAAAATCATCTTTACTGCGGAAAAGTAGAAACTACTCTTTCAGGGGAGCAGGCAGAGTGGCAGCCTCTGGAATTGTTGCTGCGGCAGCTCGGCATGTGTGAAAAAGGCCAAGCTCTTCCACAGCAGCAAGGCAGCCAGGGGCTCCAGCCTCAGGGCAGCAGGCCGGAAGCCGCTCTCAACCAGAGAAAAGCAGAGTGTTTGCAATCACTCAGCAGCCAAAGGTGGGACCGTGTCCCACTTCTTCAAGGTGGCTGCTCTAATTGCTGCCGCTGCAAGGCTAGGATGTGCGTCCCTTTCAAGTGAAGGTCCAGCAGGCCACAGCTTTGGATTCCTTTGTGAGCAATTTCCTGTGCTCTCTATAATTTTTATTTATTTATTTATTTTTCCCCCAAAGCCCCAGTAGATAGTTGTATGTCATAGCTGCACATGCTTCTAGTTGCTGTATGTGGGATGCGGCCTCAGCATGGCCGGACAAGCGGTGTGTCGGTGCACGCCTGGGATCCGAACCCGGGCCACCAGCAGCGGATCGCACGCACTTAGCCGCTAAGCCACGGGGCCGGCCCATCCCTGTGCTGTTTAGAATTTAGGATCTGAACTCCAGACAGGGGCGGCAGGAAGGATGTCCTTATTCCAGAACTGGAACTGCAGGGGAAGGCTTGTTGGGTTCTGAGGGACTGGAAGCAGGGGGTTTCTGGTGGTCGGTCATCTGCCTGGAGATCCTGCCAGAGTATTTGCCAACCAACCCTCTGGGTGAACAAGCGACCCCCACAGCATGGCCTTGTGCAGGAAACATAAAGGGGATGGGAACAAGAATGGGATGTGCTCCAAGCCAGCCATACCTCAAAGGAAATATTTCAGAAGAGGCAGCAAGCAGTGAGGGGATTGTTTAGAAAATACACATTTGTCCTCCAACTGGAATTTGATAAGTGACTTCTTTCAAGATGTGAAAAAATGTCCACACTCTACATATTAAATGAGTGGCCAGGGCTTCAATATTACATATCTTCCAAAATCATTTATTCATTCATTTAATAGCTTTTATTAAACATCTACAGTGTACTGGGCCCTCTGCTGGGCACTGGGCATGTAGTGGTGAGCAGAACAGACAAGAACTCCTGCTCTCATCAAACTTACATTCTAGTGGGGTGGGGGCACACAATAAACAACAAAATAATTAAACTCTATAGTATGTCACATGATGATAAGTGCCATAGAGAAAATGCAAACAAAAAGGAGGAATGGGGAGTGGGGGAGTAATTTAAAATGTGGTGATGGGGAGGAACCTCACTGGGAGGGGGAAATTCTAAGCCTAAAGGAGATTGGGGAGATGAGGAGAAACCAGCAAAGGAGAGGGAGGAGGAGCAGCCAGGTGGTGGGAGAACCAGGAGGAAGGATGTCTCAGAAGCCAAATGAAGAAAGTGTTTCAACAGGAGGCAAAGATCTCCCACATCAAATCATGCTGAGATGATGGCCGAGAATCAACCACTGGGACTGGTAGTTCACTGTGACCTTGACAGAAAGATTTCGAAGGAGTTGTGGGGGTTCCAGAGAGAATGGAAGGACAGGAGTTAGAGACAGCGAATATAAATAATTCTTTTGAAGAAGTATAGTGGTAGCTGGAAGGGGATTTGGGATCAAGAGCTTTTAAGTTTCCTTTTGTTTTCTGGTAAGACGGGAGAATTGCAGCATCTTTGTTTGCTAATGGGAATGATCCAGCAGAGAGGGAAAGAAAGTCGACATGGAAGAGAAAAGGGAGAATTTCTGCTAGAAGCACAGACAGTTCTTTCCAAACAGCTGCAGGAAAGGCAGTGTCTGAGTGCAGTTGCAGGGGGTGGGTGGAGGCAGTGAGTCAGGTGGTAAGTGGGGTAGAGGGGCTTCTCTGGTGGCTTCCATTGTCCCAGTGAACCTGGAAGCAAGGCCCTCCACTGAGAGTGCAGTGGGGGAGGGGCTGGAGGTTTGGGGAGCGAGGAAGGGATGACAGACCCCACGTGGTCATTTGGAAGGTCACAGGGCAGCAGCAAGGGCCAGCTGAGGTCAGTGGCCAGTCTACAGTTCAGTGGTCAGGACTGGTTCATTATGAGTGGTGCTGCTGCTCCTCACCAGGGTCGCCAACACCTCTTTGGTTTTCTAACAAACCTATGCTATTTGAGCTACACCCTGACTTTCAGACAAGATTAGATTTCTATCTAACCCTTGTGGTCAATTCTTGAGACAAACGAGACCCAATCTCAAATTTTCAGTTTCCTCTTTATAAAGGGAATTTCCCCTTTTCTCCCACGGACTTCTTGCACTGCTGTGAGCAGGGTGTAAGGAAGGCAAGGAGTATTCACACCCTGATTAGGGCCCAGAGCTGTCTGGGATCCTTGGTTAGGATGGAAGGTAGGCTGGGAGAGTGGCGGCTCTTGAAGTAGGGAGGCCAACAGCGCCCCCCCTGGAATTCTTGGAAACCCTGTGATTACAATTATAGATGATTTTAGCTTATAAACTTAAAATAGGCAATACATGCACGTGGTATGAAATTCAAAAGGGAATGCAGTGAAATGCAAATCTCTCTCCCACTCCTGGCCTTCAGCTGAGTGGTTCCCTCTCCAGAGACAACCATTTTTGACAGTATCTTGGGTGTGCATGGATAATTTTAGCGACTACTGAAAAAGTAAGGAGAGTGTGTGTGGGTAGGCCCATCTCAGCAGGCTGGAAATACTTACTCAGGAAACTGGATGTCTATAAAATTCTTGGGCACATATCCTTCTTGGCTCCCAAGCTCCGCCTTGAACCACTCCTCTTGGTTACTTAAGATCTACATGAAAGAGAAGGAAGGACAAAGACACTGCAGAGAGGACACCAAGAAACAAGAGAAAGAGGTTGCAGGGCAAAGAATGCCCTTTTGGACTTAGAGGAAAATAAGCCAAAGAAACCACATGATGCTCTAGTGGGGCAGCAGCAGGTTCATTTTTGGAGTTTGGCTTCTCTTGACCCCAAGCTATTTCTGTCCACTTGTACCACCCATTCATGTTACCCCACTGTGGCATGGCCTCCCAGACTCAGTACTCAGGGGCTACCCTGAACCCCTTTCTCCTTTTATTTTGGAAATTCATGTGTCCCAGATCTCAGCACCTTAAGCTCCTCATCTGGGAAGATGGTAGGAAGGCAAAAGCAGCTACTCCATGGTTTTTTCTTCTCTGCTAGACAACCAGGAACCTTTTAAAAATTGAATTTGTTCTTATTTTTTTAAACCAGCAGATTAAAACTCAAACATCCAAATGGGGACAGCTTTGGAAACAGTAACTCTTTGTGTTCACACTCCATGTGTTTCACAATTTGGACATAACTCAAGATATCTGGAGTGCCTTTTCTAAACTTGCTTTTAGAGCCAGATCACAGGCAAAACCAGAAGTTCTGTCTCTTACTATATGGTCCTACCTTGACCTTGACCCCAAATGTTATTACCTACCTTGATTACTCATATGACTCTCCAGACTTGGCTCTGTGTGGCTTCTGGTTATTTCAGAAAGTGAGTTTCACTGTTAAAAGACAACTATTTGCCTCCCACCCCTCACTGAGAATGTGTCTAAAGTGTGTCAAACAATAATTCCAAACGAGCATGGCAGAGCAAAAAGAGGGAAAGAACCTTCATGATGTCATTGAGCCGCTGAATTAGCTACCCAGGAGCCCCCCTACTTCTGGACTTTGTGTGAGAACTGATAAATCTTCATTATCGTTTGTCATTTTTAGTTTCTGTTTCTTGTAGCTGAAAATGTCTTAACTGAGAGAACTACTCCAATAAATGGGAAACCAGAGGAAGGATAGGAAAGATTACCCAGAGGAGAGGCCATCAGGCTGCTCAGGCGATAAGTGGAGTTACCCATGCGAAGTCCGACGGCGAAAGAACTACTTCCGGGATAGGAGGCAGTGCAGTGCATTCTGGGAACAAAGGCCTCAGCCTGGAGGGGAGTTGAGATCGCGACCCCAGCAGTAAAGAGAAAGGAACGGAGGACAGAACCTTGCGGCCCGTGTGGAAAAGTTTGTATTTTTATATTGAAATTTATGGGGAGCCATTAAAGGAATTTAAGTGGGGAAATAACACAGGAAGAACTAGAGTTAAGAAAAGAGTGCTGTATCATAGCGTGAAGATGGATTGGAGGGGTAAAGCTGGGGAGAAACTGTAGGAAGAGTGTAGCCATCCAGGCGAGAAAGGAAGGGGATCTGGGCTGAGAAGTGAGGACATATTTTAGAGGAATTCAGGAAGCAAAATGGGCGGGATTTCGTGACTGTTCGCACAACTAGGGGAGAAGGGGGATTCTGGGATGGCTCCGGATTTCTGGCTGGGGAGACTGAGTGGGTGGTGATGCCTTTACTAAAATAGAAAATACAGGAGGAGGAGCGGGTCTGAGGAAAAACTCATGGACTTCAGATTGCGTGTGGGTGAATCCCAGTTGCCCCTAGGACCGTCTGAGAAGAAAAGCTCAGTGGGCAGTTGGAGATGTGTGTCCGGACTCAGCAGAGAGGTTGAGATTTCAGAATCATCAGAGAGTGGGTGGAGCTGAAGTCCTGGGTCCCATGGGTTTCTCTCTCCCAGAGGTGGGAAGAGAAACAAAGGGAGTTGGGTATTGAGAAGCAACAATGGCCTATTTCTAATATCACTCCCTAGGTGGAAGAAAGGAGATAGCACTTTGAGTGTGGAATGAGAAGACCTGGCTTCTAGCTTGGCCCTGTCACTAGCTGTGTGACCTTCAGCAAGTCAATTAGCCATCTGAAAAGTAGGGACAATAATAACCAGCTAGCACCTCATGGAGCTGATGTGAGGATCAAATGAGCCCTGGAGCCTGAAAGTCCTTCAGAAAGTGTAGGCTCTTTTCTAAAATACAATTCTGTAAAACGTGATGTTCTTATAAGGGAGGACTCCAGCTCTGAAGGACATGGAAGGGTTTACATGTTCTTTAAAGTATTATAGGTGTATGTTTTGAGTTTAATCATTTGTTCTGAGGAAATAAAAGTGTGTCCCATATTTGAGTTCTAGAATTGCTGAGAACAGAAAACTTCATAGTTTCTGACATCAAATGTGACTGTTGGTATCACTAAGGACGTGTGGGTATGTGTATGCTGAGGGGGGTGGTGGGGGGAGCAGAAAATCTAGGTCAAAAGAAGAACCAGGAAACTCCAGTGCCTGGCAGTCGCATAAAGAACACAGGGACATTTCACTCCATGCCATCTCCCCCCAGTTCATGGCGTTGGAATTCCTTTCTCCCATCACATGGGAATGCGGTGTTTGGCCTGGGTAGCTAAGGGCAAATACGAAAGTGAGCAGGGATGAGGTAAAAGAGGCCATTTGGAAATTGGCTCATCATGGTAAGAACCACACTTTGTACTTAGCTGTCTGACCTGAAACCAGCTGTAATTTTAGTAATCGAGGCTCACGCCCATCTACCTCCTGTAGCAACTGAAAGATTATCCCACAATGCCGGCCATTTTTCCCCGCCACCTGGTGCTTGGTCTGCCCGAGATCGTGTTCCCAGAGAGGTCTATTTACAGGCTTTTTATGGTGTATTGAAGGCAAGGTTTTAAAAAATCTCATTTTCTGCAAAGAAGAGTACTTGGGGGGAGGTGGTTTCCTCCTGCCGTTGTTGGCCCTGGGCCCCATACTTCCTGTTCTTCTCATCTCTCCATCTCTTCGGTTCCCCCTATCTCTCGTACCCATCATGTAAACCTGAGTAAGGAGTTCAGCCGAAACACATGAGGTTTTACACTTTACTGTATCTTAATTCTTATAATGCTGTCTATGAGAATAGTTTTCTGGGTTACATGGCCTGAGAATAAGGTAGATGTGGGAAGAGGACAAAATGTACAGTTGGAAGAATTTTAAAATTGGGTGGAATTATAGCTCTTAGAGGCATAGGAGAAATCTGAAGTACTGAAGAAGTTAATTACGTAGGATTAACTCTTAGTGCTTTTAGGCCGCTGTTTTAGTAGAAAGAAATAGGGTAAAGTTAGACACATTACAGAAGCAGATAGAAGTGGACTGGGTCAAGACACGTTTTTAAAATGATTGACAAATTCAAGTGGGAAATGTAAGTCTGGTGCTGCGTGTGGCTGCAGGTCCGGAGGTTTGAGATATGAAGGCGAAACATCGACTCCTGACTTTTCAAATGTTTCTCTCACAAAAGAGGTGGAATCAAGTCACTTGGCAGAAGTTCTCTGTCCACCATCTTGCTCACCTTTCTGTGATCAGCATCTAGTGAGCACCTACTGTTTGCACTTAGGTGCTGGGAATACAGAGATGAATAAGCTGGAGCTTTCGTCCTGGGGAACTCACAGTCTGGAGGGGGTGGGTTGGTGGTGAGCTGGTCAGACATTTTTGGTACCTTGTAGTGGAAAAGTCTGTTTAGTCGTTTAGCCTTTAAGGTCAAATATGAAAGAACATCCCAGGAGCGAATTCCTGGGGCTGTCAAGAGCTGGCTTTGAAAACAATTGTGAAGATCCTGGGACGTGTTACTCATCTCTGGAGGAGAGGGGCAGGCATTGCAGTTGTACGTAGAGACCCACAGGCAGGGCCAGTAACCGCCATGACACAGACATTCTGTGAGGCTCGGCCAACAAGCCCCTCTCCACTTTTGTCTTCACTGCTACAGCTGCAATGGATAGAATTTGAAAAGAAGGAGAGGACTGGCCTTCTGATGGAATTCTAAATGAGCATACAGAAATGTAATTTCACAATTCAAGAAATGTATACTGAGAGCCTATTTGGGGCGGTGACATGTGTTAAATGCTGGGAAGATACAAAGACGAACCCGGCATGGCTCTGCTCTCAGGGAGCTCACAGGTCAGTGGAGGAGTCAATCATTCATCAAATATTAGGGAGGCTCACCTTTCTGCTGTTCTAGACACTGAGGCAGACCTGGCCTTGCCCTTCCAGAGCTTTGGTGACTGGAGTAGCCAACACGTAAATGGACAATCAGGATCCCACTGGGTAAGGGCAGCAAGGAGAGATGGATGTACAGGGGGCATGAGAGCGTGGAGGCTTGGCCTGCTCATAAATAACTGTCATATGAGGCAAGATCATAAGTGGCTGTGAAATGCTGTGGAAGAGCTGAAGAGGGAGTGATTGATTTCGCTGGGGAGGTGGGGAGGAGGGAAGATTAGTGAGGGTTCCATGGCAGATGTGGTCAACTATGTGTGTGTGGGAGAAGGGCATTCAGAGTATGGGGGAAAGCCTGAGAAAGGATGGTGTATATATTGCAGCGTGACCTGGGGCATTACATACACAAAGGTGTGTGTGTGTGCATGCACGTGTGTGTATGTTCATCCATGTGAGCATGATGAAGTTGGGCAGTGAGTTGGGGCCAGAGGAATTAGATTTCAATCAATTGGTAATGGGGAACCACTGAATGCTTTTGAGTAAGGAAGTGATATGATCTGATTTGTCTTCTAGAAAGATCCCCCTGGGACTAGTATGTAGAATGATTGAAGGTGGAATAGACAGGAGGCAATGAGTTCAGTCAAGGCGCTGTGGTATAGTCTGAACAGTCAGAGGCAGCAGGAATGGGTAATACTGATAATATGGTGCCCGTTTATTGAGCATCTGCTTTGGGCTGGGACCATTACCTCTAATCCTTTCCACAACCCCACAAGATAGATATGGCCTCACTTAGAGA
The DNA here is from genome assembly GCF_057802395.1 of Ceratotherium simum simum. Taxonomy (NCBI): domain Eukaryota; kingdom Metazoa; phylum Chordata; class Mammalia; order Perissodactyla; family Rhinocerotidae; genus Ceratotherium; species Ceratotherium simum. Next base: position 10,457,732 of record NC_141924.1, read on the forward strand.
GGAAGACACTGAAGCTCAGAGGGGTCCAGTGACTGGTCCAAGACCACACAGTTAGTATGCTAGGATTCAAACTCAGATTTATCTGGCTCCAAAGCCCATGCTCCTTTTTACTGCATCAGACTCCTCTCTAGTGAAGACGGGGATTGCTTGAGAGGTATCATGAAAGAAAAATATTCAGAGCAGAGTACAGTTGTTTAGGAGTCAGACGGAACTCTATTCAGATCCAAGAGAGCGGCAGTTAGCCGTGTCAAATTCTACAGGCATTTTAGTAGGGTCCTTATATTCTACATTAAGGAGATCACTGATGGACTTTAAGGGAGCATTGAGGGTAAAAGGCAGATTCCAGAGGGTTCCAGGGGAATGAATGAGAAGAGAGGAAGTGGAGGCACCCAGCATAGAGAATTCTTCCTAGTATTGGCAGCTAAGGAGAAGAAAGAAATTAGGAGCTGTATTGAGAAGCAGAGATGAGGAAAGTTCTTTTTTTAACTTTTTACTTTTCTAGGGAATAGGGAAAACTTAAGCAAGGTATAAGGTTCTGTTTGCAATGGGAGATGAGGGGTGGGAGTTGGTCCCTGGGCCTCTTTTGAGGGAGGATGCTCTAGAGTGGTTGATAATTACATGGTCACAATACCCCATAGAGAAGGGAGGGACTGCCCACTGTGTGGCAGATCCTTCTGTGACCTTGGTATGATCCCAAAGAAGTGAAGGTCCCCTTTTCCTGGGTCAGCAGCCCAAGCAATATTTTGCCCTTGAGAAGCTCCAACATTGAAGGCGTACTCTTTGCAACCACATTACTAGATCTTGTAAGGTGAGAACAGTTAGAAGCCTAAATAGTGGGGGTGTTCAGATTCCAAACCAAGTCATCCCACCTGGTTTGTGCTCCATGGACACTTTCTGAGTCACCCTCTCACATACCAACAAAGGTCTTTCTGTAGCAAGTGGAATTCTCAGTGGTGAGACAATGGTGGCCTCAGTGCCGCTGGGCAGTGTAAGAAGGCCCATCTGGGCTGCTGAGGACCAGGGATGAGGATATCTGAGGGTGCTTGAGGCCAGGCAGGGGGGCATTGGCATCACAGACTCCCCAATGGCCTCTTGAAGGGCTTGTGCTCTTATGCACAAAGCAGGGCCTAAGATGCAGAGTCTATAAGTGTGGTGCATGAAATGTGGAAGAAGTCCAAGGCCTCTTCAGCTCAGCAAGTCGCCACTACAACACAAGTGCGGGCGGAAGACAAGTTTTAAGAAGCCCCTGAGTGGCCGAGTATGCACGCCTTTGTTGAGCCACGTCTCCTCTAGCTGCCTTTCCCAGGCTGTCTCCACCCGCACCCTCCTCTTGTAAGCTCCAGCCGTGCTGAACCTCACAGTGCTCACCGCGTGGGCTTGCTCATCTCTGAGCTTTAGCTAAAAGCCCAACGCACCTTCACTGCATTCCCTAACAGCTGATGTTGCCACACCTTCCTACAACCCCATCTTTCAGGGTGGGATCAATTCCTCCCTCACCTGTGTGCCCTAAGCACTTAAATAAGAACATCTGTGACAGCCCTTTGGCTGAATTTCTTTCCCCCTCCAGACCACAAGCGTCTCAGGACAAGGATGATGGCTTATGCCAACTGGATTTCCATCACCTGGCCTGGTGGCTAGCACACAGGGCTACTCAGAAGGAACGCTTTTGATTGAGGTGAGCTTCTCTATTTGAAAGGAATTGTGTGTAGCTCTTAAGAAAGAAAGGCGTGGATTGTTAGATTGACTCAGGGACCAGACCAGAGTAACCTAAACCCTCCTGGTTCTCCTGGCCCCCACATCACCTACCTTCAGAACATCTCCAGTGTGAAAGCTCAGTTCATCCTCCCCTGAGGCGGTGAAGTCAAACTTGGCGATGGCTTCCATGTTGTCCTGTGAAGCTGGAAGACACAGAATGTGGTCATTGTGCCTTCCTGCCAGGAGAAGGGCAGCAGAGCAGATGCTGGCCGTGTAGCAGTCTTAGCTGTTGGTAGGCCAGGGGCTGAATGTCTCCGGGCCGGAGAGGGAGGCACAGGCGCACAGTGAGGGCTCTTGTTTTCGGGAAGACCTGCCAGCGCCTTTAGGATCTGGTTCCCTCATCATTCTCTGGATCCCCAAAAGCCAGGAACAGGAAATGAAGGCCAGCGATGGCCTCTCCTCTCTCCTATCATCTCCTTTCGCTTGTCCTGGCCTGTCACCATTTCTGGGGCATCTCTGTTTCTGGTTGATAAGGACAGAGACTTGCTCTCATCTCTAACTTGACCCCCGAGGGGCTGGAAAGACTGTTCTCTAAACACTGTCGCCGAGGCTGTCCCTTGGCAGCTATACTTAACCAGGCAGTGTTAATTAGACAGATGCCATTTACTCTTTTACATCTGAATCATTTAAGAGAATTAGACAGCGTTGGCCAGTGGGGAACTTAGCGTCCTTCCACATGGTTTGAGAGTAGAGAGCATTCCGGTTTTAGAGTTGGGAGACTCAAATTCCTCATTTTATTATTATAGTGTAAGCCATATACATTTTGTGAATTTTTATTTTAATATTTCTGAATTGAGTTAAAATATTGGCCCCTTCTAATAATACATGAGACCTGTATGAAGATAAATAAGTTAGCCTACAAATGAAATATGGTTGGGTTTTTTAGGAGACAGTAGGGATGTAATAGAAAGAGAGCAGAGTCCGAGTTTTGCTGGTGAATGCTATATGATCTTGTACAAGTAACTAAACCTCTTGGAGTCTCAGTTTCCTCACCTATAAAATGGGGATCATAATATTCAACTAATAAGGATGTGAGATTAAATAATAGATGCAAAATGTTACACAAGATAAAGCTAAGTAGTATTTACATTTTAAAATAATTTTATGGAGTGAACTTATCCTCAGCAAAGGTGTCCCGGCCAAAAACAGCCCAAGTGTTCTTCTGATTTCTCCCATCTCCTAGAAACTTCTCATGGGGGAAATTTGATGCTTATTCTCCATGACCATCAAATCCTTTGGTTCTCTGATAAGACAGCTTACTGTCAGGACACAATCTTGACACTGTTACTAAGCACTTAAGTTTTGCAAAATTTGCCTAAGTCTGAAACCCTTTAGGTTGGTAACCCTGAAACCTAATTGACTTTCAGGGAACGGTAAACTAGGACCACAATTGTCCTCTCAGTGGGAAATTCTGCCCAAGTGACAAGATTTGGGTAAATAAGGAAAGTGGCTATCGGTGGGAGGGTGTACCACGCGGAGATCTGAGGATTAACGCCAACTGCAGTGGTCTTGATAGCAAAGGGCTCGTTTCTCTGATTTTCCACATTTGCTTCGTCTCCTGACAGCAATTTGTGGAGATGAATATTACCACTCCCAAAGATAGGTATTAAGCAAAAAATATTTCAGGAGCCAAAGTAAAATGTCACAGTTAACTGTCTGAGCTTTATTGCCAGCCAAAACTTATTTCCAAACAAAAAAATATATACAAATATATACTTTTTGGATACTTTCTTCAAGATCTGTCCATCTAAGGCAAATTAAAGTTTCTGTGACCTAGGATGGCCCACTCCACGGGAAGGAGTATTCTGCCCTCCTTAGTGAAAGCTAAATGCATTTGCTGATTTGATTCACCCCATTACTTTAACATGCAAAGCTACCCCTAATTAAGGTCTTGCCTCTAGTTTGCAGGGAGATGTGGCGTCTGTGGGTCACCCTCATGGTATCTAAAGTAGACACTGGTCACGAGTGTCAGGTGAATGGTCCTGAAAACCAAGATTCCATTTCTATGCAAATTTGCCTTAATAAGCAGGATGGAGACAAGGAGAGGGCAAATGCTAAACATATTAGAAAGTCACATAAATTAGAGATGAAAAAAATATCTGAGGCATGCTCTACATATGACCTTGAGTTTGGGAAGATCTTTCCTACATTACATATAACTCAGATCAGGCCTGGGTGCTCGGTCCAGGCTGGCTGTAAGTCACTTCAGTGAGAAGGCCCAGGCAGAAGTACAATTGCTTCTGATTCGTGGCACTTTTCTCTGCCTTCCCCCAAGAGGCAGGTGGTTTGACAAAGCCAAGGACATAGGAACATCACAGAGCTCCCCAGCTTATAATATTAATCCTGGCTCAAAAAACCCAATTAAACAGGCCCACTCTTCATGAAATCACTTTAAAAAAATTTGTTTGCATCCCATTTCCATTTGTGAAATGAAATCTGTTCCGATGCTCTTTGGAAGGAGGGAGACAGTTGGAGTGGAGTGGGGTATGCTCTGTTTTCATTCAAATCGTAGGGCTTTGCAAATTCTTCCTTTGAATGGTCCCTAATAGCGGAGAATGGTGCATGTGCCATCCCCGGGTGTCAGTGTTCTGTTTGATCATAAAAATGCATGAAATTTATATCCCATTCCTTTATATCCATTAGTTTTAATTTTAAAAAGTTTTAAATTACCACCAGGTAAAAAGAAAACTGAACTATTATTCAGTATTCATTTGTTTTGTAATCTGTACCCACCACCACTGCATACTGCATCTGGGAAACAACAAATATATGTGAAGGAGACAAAAACGTGGTAGCAACAATTCCAAGAGAGAAAAGAGAAGAGAGAGAGAGAGAGCAGGCTCAAGCATGCAGTGGAGCCTTCTCACTGCTATTTGCAGTTACAGTGCTCCTGACCTCAGGGGGAGATGGAGACAGAAACACCTCTTCAGAGAACCTCACAGAGGGATTGAATGTGCTTTCCCTGCCAGTTATCAGCTTTAGAAATGGCTGAAATGCTACCTGCCATAGAGTGCGAAGGAGAAGTGACAGCAGCCAGGTGCCAAGCCACCAGCAGCAGCCTTCTCCTACCCATCCCAACCCTGTCGACGCTGCCATCTGTCCAGAAATCCTGCCTCAGAACAATGCAGGGCTCCTGCCCCTAATGCTGGCTCTGCTGTTCGCCAGCCCTCTGCCCCTCTCTCACTTTCACTTCCCCGGTTTACGAATTGCACATAATATCCATTCGCAGCCCTGGGAGAGATCTGCTTTGCCACAAGGCAACGCCACCCAGGACTTCCCCAGGCACGATTTTCTCTGCCCTTCCATTTCCATTTAAGCTTCTTTTACCACCAAAAAACCTGAAAAATATTCAGGCCATGTACCAATAATGTTTATCTACTTCTAAAATATAGTCACCACAGAGGATGAAAACAAAAAGCCAGGAGACAGCTCTTTAATATAGCCTCCATTTGAAAGCCAGATTAAGTGGATGTGTTCTGAAACACAGTTACCATCAAAATGGTACCAGCAAGAAACTTCTTGAACCATTTCAGCTCCTCCTAAGTTGGCTAGGAATAGCCCAGGTTTCTGTTTTATGCATCTCTTAAAAAGAGCAATTGTGTAACAGCATGAAGCTGTTGGAAGATTCAGGCTCCGGACCCATCGAAAGAGGGAGCCGAGTCCTAAACTGACTCGGTGACACCACTTCCTATTCTGCTGGGGAGAGCTCTAATTTAAATATTATATGACTTGCCCCAGTTTATGTTGTAATTCAGTTAAGATAATGTCCTGGGGGAAAAAAAAGAGAAACATTGCTCTTTATAAGGATTGCTTGTAGCATATTTATCAGGACATTAGCAACAACCGTAATTTTTATTAATTTATCTTGCAAATGATGTGAAGTCATAGAATACAGGGGAGTTTAGATTTTTGGACTTTGGTCGCAGCTACCGGAGGAGCTCAGCTAAAAATGTGGTGCCACATCAGCTCTCTAACTTCACGTAATGCAGGGACCTGGAACCCACAGCCTTGCAATTTGTCAGGCAGATCCCCTCTCGGAGAGAAGGAGAAGGTAAAGCACTTACGCCTCCCTCAAATCCGCTAGGTCAGCTCAGTTACTTTTCAGAGTAGAAAACCTTACACTGCCAGGAAAAATGGTTATAGCTAAGCCTACCTGTGCACAATAGATAGGTTCTTGAAAAGTTATTTTGAATAGAATATTTGTAAGTGGAATCATATTAGCATGCATTGTGGAGGCTCATTCTATAAAGGAACCCCATGGTGAATCCCTTTACAAAGTGAAAAGGAAAATTTGTTATGCAAATAACTATCTTTTAATTTATCTGTTTTAAAGTCTGGGTTTTCATGCATTGAGTCTTAAAACAGAGCACACCTGTATATCCTTTCTAGCACCTGACACCGTGAGTTAAATAAATGTTAGTTTCCTCTCTTCTTAACTCTCAAAACCCTTTTTAAAAACCTCTCCTATTGATGCATCACATTCCACCTTGGACTGTAGACTAGGAGTTGTCAAATCTTTTCTGTGAGGGCCAGAGGGTCAATATTTTTGGCTTTGTGGGGCACGCAGTCTCTGCCACAACTGCTCATCTGTGCTGTTGTGTCGGGAAGAGAGCCTGAGAGAATAGTGGATGGACAGGCATGGCCAGGTTCCAATAAGACTGTGTTTATGGACACTGAAATTTGAATTTCGTATGATTTTTACATGTACACAGTATTATTATTTTTCTGATTTTTTCCCCCCAACCATTTAAAAATATAAAAACCGTCTTAGCTCGTGGCCAAAATAATGTGACGGGTCGAAGTTGGCCTACTGGCCATAGTTTGCCAATCCCTGGTATAGAAGTTTATATCTACGTCTTATCTGCCCTAATAGTTTGTAAATTTCTTGAGGAGAAGGGTTGTGGCTTAGGGAACAGAGTGTGGGCTTAGGGGTTGATGGACCTGGATTTAAATCTGCAACGTGCAGCTTACTTCCCAAGTGTCTGTTTCTTCATCCATAAGATGGGAGTAACCACACCTACTTCATGGGGGTGTTGGGTGTTAATGTGTTAAAGACTCTGGCACATAGTAGGCATCCAATAAATGGTAATAGTAGTAGTAGTTGTTATTTATTCTTAGATTCCCTACAGTACCTAGCCAGTGCTTAGTAGGCTCTTAGTAAATGTGCTGAGTGACTAAAAACATGATAAACAACCTGCTATCAGAGTTACAACTGTAATTGATTTCCTCAGGGAAGGGGCAGCAGACAGCAGGACCTATTTACAAGCATAAATTAATTTCCCACTCAAAGGTGCCCTGACTTCTCGGCAAACTCAGCCAGAGATAATGAAACACACACCCACACTAAAGGCCTGATTTATTTAATCCAATAGAGGGCAATGGTGCACCCCAAACCATCAATTCCACCTTGTAACTTTTCTTCTCATCTTGAGTCCCCACAACCTTTATCTAGACAGCTTTGGCGATTGCTCTCATGTCTCTTGTGCATTTAAAAGCATATAAAGTTTAACCATTTCAAAGAGTCTAAAACCCATAAAATACAGAATTGCTTAGTTGGAAAAGAATTGGAAGTCATCTGTTTCTGCAGATTTTCTGATGTTTAAGTTCCCTCCGAGTATCCTGGAAAGGTGGTCCCTGCTCATCTCAAAGTGACTAGTCCCTTACTCCTGCTTTTGATTCGAGGTTAACGATTTGTGTTGAAACCCCTGCTGTGTGTTTTTCTTTTATCTGAACCTTACAGCTGTGGTTGAGGTCTAAGCTTTAGACCCCAACCTTAGCTGTAGACCCTCTCTACAGCTAAGGTTGGGGTGATAAACCAAGCTTTCTGTCTTGGTTTATTACCTCTCACTGGGTATTGGACATAGGAACAGGACACTAAGAAAGGGCATAGATAGTCCTTGAAAATTCATAAGCGTAGGATGGACAACTACCTACAGCTCGCCTGTCAGTTGCTGCTTAAATACTCTCCTAGAGACCCAAACCAATCTATTCTGGAAAAGAAAATGGAAAAAAAAAAAGCTGGGCATGGCCAAGAGATAAAGTGTTGGCCTTTTCCCATTTTGGGCTGTCAAACGACAACATTTTTGCTCTATTCTTAACCAGCAGAATCCCTGCTTACAGGATGCCTCCTAATCAGCTGGCCATGTCGGAAATGTTAACCTTCTCCCTGAATGCCTAACAAGGCTTACGTGTTTTTTTACTGTGCTTCCTCTCAAATTACCTCTAATTCGTTCTCTGGAGCCTTTAAAATAGAGACCCTCAAATCCTATTCTAGTAAGATCCTCCTTCTGGTTTCTGCGGAGGCTCAGATCTTCATCCAGTGCGGACAGTAGAGTGGAGGTTGAATCACGGTGGCTACAACCGAGTTTGCAGATAGCCATGTACTTGGGAGTGGCCATCAGGGGCCTCTGCCTTGAAATACCTACAACCAACAGTTCCTGTGGTTGTCTGGACCTCCCAAGTCAGAGATGCAGGACCATCTCTTTTTAGGTTCAGGATCCCAGGGGAATAAATTAACAGCCTTCTCAGGAGGACCTGGCCTGTTTCCACAGGTGCTCTCTCCACTGGATATAAACCTTTCTGATTTTATTGCAACCAAAGTAAGCACAGACAAGCAAAATATACTCCACCAAACCATTTCTGACCAGTTGGCTGAGATTTTAGTACCCTCTAAAAGCCTCCATGTTAAACGATTTTGCACACACAGGACATTCTTATTTTCCTCTTGTCCCTAGGTGACTCATTATTTCCCCCTTAAACCCCAGGAAAGCATAAATCCCCCGGCATGACTGGCAGAGGTGAACCTGTGGAACTAGAGGGGTCTTCCACAGCTTGTCCAAGAACAATAATTCCTTGATGACTGATCTGCTGACGCCAGTCTTGGAGACAAGAAGGAAGTGGCTTATGAAAGAAGCCGTCAGGGCGTTCCACATCTCCCTGTACAGATGTGTTTCTCACCTAACGATTCACCCTCCGGTTGCTTCACTTCTGTGGAAAGCAGTAACAAAGATGTCTCTGATGACAGCTAACTAATGGGCCACAGCTGCTTGAGTGAGATACGAAACGTGGGCAGGACAGGTGTGTGGTTCTCGCCTCCCGGTCTGGAACCGGCCTCAGGCCCAACCCATAACTACCCTCAGTGAGGCTGGCTTCACTCACCCTGACCTTCTGACGCTCTCTTTACCAGTATGTCTCCTGCAGACCTTCTGCCAACCTGGTAGGGTTGGTCAGTCTGACCTGGGATCCCCAGCCCCACCCTTGGGCCATGCCTTGAGATTTTTTCCTATTTTTCAAATGGGAACCATCTCCTCAGCTAGAAGGCACTTGGTTTCCAGGTTTGGAAGCCAAATAAATATATTTCGAAGACTTGCAGACAAACTTTACACAACTGGAGAGTCCCTCTAAATCCCTTGGATCCTTATTTAATCAAATCGCTGTTCTGCAGGTCCCTGTTTGTCACCGTGGATTAGGTAGATTTCATTGGTCTCAAGGATGCTTCCCTCTTTTTAATTAGCTCCTCTTTTCCTGCTTAAGGTTTTTTTATTTTTGGTGGGAGGGATGGCAAGCAGAGAGAAGTAGAAGAGGGAGGAGAGAAATCAGGAGACGGTCTCTGGGCAGGTCCCCTCCACTCCTCTGCCTTATAAATTGAGTGAAGCCCAAGACAAAGGGTCATTCGCTCTTCCTTCTGATTATTTATTACCTGACTCTTCTTGAATCAACACCAGTCTGGCTTATAAAATGTAACTTTTTTTTAGTTCAAAGCACATCACATAAAATCTCATTTGTCCTCAAACTTTTTGTAAGAAAATTATGTTTGTCTTTAAGCCTAATGTATATGTTCTATGTAACTCAAGCAAATTCTATTTTTTTTTCCTAACTTGCTGCTTTCTGCAAGGCGAGGTTGCTAGCAACAGTGGAGATTCATGGGTCCTGGGTGTCAGAGAGACCTGGTTTCAAATCTCAGGTCTGTTGCTTACTTGGTAGCTGGGGAACCTTAACTTCTCTGTCTCTTCATTGGAATTCAGATAATAATCCTCACCCCACAGTGTTGCAGGGAAGAGGACATAGAATGCTCGGCTCATCGTTGGTGTTCAACAGTTCAGTGTCTCTTTCTCAAAGCATTTTTGTATCTCAGCTATCTACCATCCTTTCTTATAGAGAAAAAATTTCAAAACCATTGTTTAAAAGTGTGTATCCACCAAGCATATACTCCTTTACAGCTTCTCAAGTCCTCGTTTTTCCCCACTTACCCTGGGCAAGTGCTGGCTTCTCTCTACTTACTATGGAGCCCTGGCTGAAGTGTTATCAGAAGGCACAAAGCATTGTAATCAAGACAATCTAGTAAGTAAGGAGAAAAGATAGCGCTAACCAAAGGGAAGTGAGGAAATAGAAGGTTGAGAAAGAGAACACTGATCGGGCTTCTAAACCTTGCTGTCCCCCCTGAACTCAGTCACCGCGTTCCTATCTTCAAACAGGAAGCCCCAGGACAGCCTTGTAGGGAGAGCATGGGGACCAAGCCTCACTAAGTCTAGAAACAAGAACCAGCTGAGACTAAGTTCCATTTATTGATATGGCCTGTCATGTGCCAGAGGCTTCACAAACAGTCACGCTTGGCAACGGTATCATGATTATTATCGTTCACATTTTATAGACGGGAAACTGAGGCAAGAGATGATAGAGTGCCCGTCTGCTGGCTCCTGAGGCTGTGCTCTCTTCACCACGCTGCCTCTGCCGTCCTAGCAAAATAATGCAAGTCTTGCACCAGTTCAGGATAATCACTGACTAGCTTAGGGCTCCCTGAACCTTCCTGGGAGGCTGTCCTTCAGCCAAGAAATTGATGGGAACGATTCTCACATACCCACAAAATTTAGGGCCCTTACTCTTTGGTCAAAGAGGCAAGGTCTGCAATAAACCTGCTGACCTCAGACCAAGTAATTGTGGGCTTTCAGGCAATAGCAGAAATGGAAACAATCTCAGTTAATAAACTTACAGGCTACTGTTCTTTTCCCTTACCTCCTGTTCTCTCTCTGTCTCTGTCTCTCTCTTGATGTCACGGTTTCCTAATCTTTTCTGCCATCAACTTTCTCCACAGTATATTCTGTTTTTATCAAGTTCTTTTTCTTTATTCTCGAAACATTAGCACCTTACCATGAATCTAGTTAGGAAAAGTGTATCTAGAAATGCTTTTGCTTACAAATCTCTGACACTTTGCTTATTTGAATAACACCATGGAAACATCACTCCAAAACAACAACAAAAACGAAACAGGAAGAGCCCACCAACCTGGCTGCAGGTGTTCCTTCCAGCCCACTCTGCTGCGAGAGTGGTGTACTGCTTGCTATCTCCTCATTTAATCCTGATTGTTGCCTAGAGCAAGAACAGTTGTCTACAGAAACACCATGAATCCTGCTGGTAAAACGCGACCACGAGTGAACATTAAAAATACCCACCCAGAGTCAGAAATTATTTCATGAACCCTATAGGAAGGGTGGTGGGGGGCCGGCCCGGGGCCAGCCCGGGGGTACAAGCGGTTAAATGCGTGCGCTCCCCTGCGGTGGCCCGGGGTTCGCCGGTTCGCACGAACGGGCACGCACCGACGCACCGCTTGTCAAGCCATGCTGTGGCGGCGTCCCATATAAAGTGGAGGAAGATGGGCGTGGACGTTAGCCCAGGGCCAGTCTTCCTGGGCAAAAAAGAGAAGGATTGGCAGATGTTAGCTCAGGGCCGATCTTCCTCACCAAAAAAAAAAAAAAATAGAATGGTGATGGATGTGAATGGAAGGCAAGAAAGAGAGACAGACAGACATTTTACAAATCTCCAGGCTTCCTTTTTTTTCCACTTCCTGTTTCCTATTCACATCATGATTTCCCCTCAGATTTATCACTGGGATTTTTATGGTGCCTTCGTGTTCTCTTTTCCTTCTCTTACCTTCTGTTCACTTCATGTTTGTTTTTATTGATTGGGGCTTGGAAAGCTTGGCTCATTTATCATATGTTTGAAAGCCTCCATCTTCTCGCTGTGTCGTTACCAGGGCTGTAATATCTTTCACAAATGCTACAAATGTGCTCAGCATCCTTGCTCCTTTCCCTCACCATCTGCTCTCTGTGCTACCTTAATTTGTACTTGGGCAAAGCACAGAGAAGGTGACTCCGTGACCACAACTACTTTAGTCTTCTTGTCACCTTTACTTATATTCCCAAGCCTCCATTTATTATTGGAATGGGGGTCATTTTTTAGTTCCTTGTTCTGAAAGCTTTCAAAAGTGGAGGTTACCCCATAAAACAGCTTACCTTGCTTCATTCGATGTCTATCCCTGAAAAGTTGGAGGTGATTACATTTTTATATAACAAGTCACCCCATAAAAGTACTAAAAAGCTGCCAATAGAAGGGATGATTCTAAGAATTACTTCCATCAAATGAATAATTATATATTCTTATTATTTGGAAATTTAGGTCTTCATTCGAGTTTGCCTGAGCTGAGGAACACCCGTATTTGCCTTGTTTAAAATGGTTCTCTTTCTTTTGTGAGGAAGATTGGTCCTGAGCTAACATCCGATGCCAGTCCTCCTTTTTTGCTGCGGAAGATTGGCCCTGGGCTCACATCCTTGGCCATCTTCCTCCACTTTATATGGGACGCCGCCACAGCATGGCTTGACAAGCGGTGCATTGGTGCGCGCCCGGGATCCGAACCTGCGAACCCCGGGCCACCAAAGCGAAGCACACGCACTTAACCGCTGGCGCCACCAGGCCGGCCCTGATTCTCCTTTTTTAATTGCCAGTTTTGATCAAGTAGGGCTCTAAATCTTAGATTCTCAATGTTGGAAGTGACCCAGAAAGTTGGTCCTGTCATTACCCAATTTATTGAGATGCTAGAGAATGGGCATAGGGACGGGGGAATTGGAAGGAGTGAACTAATAGATTGGTGAATTAGTTATACTGAGCCAAAATGTCTCGCCTAATTTTTAGTTGAATTATGCCCCCAAAAGAAAAAAAATTGAATATGTGAAGATGATGCTCACAAGTCCCAAAGTCTTGTTTCTAAGCTGAACATCCTCTATGTCTTTCACCACCCTCCGTGTGTCAGGATTCAGACTCCTTGCTCCCCTGGTCATTTTCCTTAAATCACGTCGAAGTTTTTCAATGTTCTTCTCAAAACGTGTTACCTGGAATTGAACCCAGTATTCAAGAAATGGTCTGAGCTGGGCTAGGTGGAGTAGGACTATTTAATTATTCTCTCTGTACAGTAGAGTTTTAATGATGTATTACACTGTTGGCTAACCGTCACTGAAAAAACCCCAAGTGTTTCCCAGCACGAAGAGGGGTCAAGCCAGGCCTTTCCACTTCACTTCTGCAAGGGGTTTTTTGGAACCAAAATGTGAGGTTTAAGTTGAATCTTTTTGACTTTCATCTTGTTTTTGTCCTCCCCCCTCGGCCAGTTCTTTAGTTCATCACAGTTCATTTGGGCGTGAATTTGTATTCCTACCCTCTGCTTATCTCTTCCAACTCCTTTTTCATAAACAAACTTAATGCCTTTCTGGTCTTTATTCCATCCTGAATGGAACATGGGCTTTGCAGTCAGGCAGAGCTGGTTTGAATTCTGGCTCCTTCATTCACCAGCTGTGGGATCATGGGCAAATTGGTTATCTCTGAACTCGGTTTCTTACCTAAAGACTCCCTCCAGGGTGACATTAACCTATTAATCAACACTCTTTGAGTATCAACTCCAAACCCACCAGATTAAGTAGTTACCATATGCCCTGTCTTTCTTCATTTTGTTCTCAAGGGTGTCATGAAAAATGCAACCAAATGCCTTGCTGAAATCCAGTGGTGCTGTGCCTGTGGCCCTTTCCTTACATGCCAGTCTAATAACCCTACAGGAAAGGAAAATACACCAGAACAGGGTCAACTCCCATTCAGGGCCATACTTGGGGAAATGCAAAGCGGAAGGAATTCATCTTCTCACTCACTCACTCACTTTCCCTCTTTTGTGTTTTCTGTTCCCTGCTCCTTGTCCTCTTTTCCAGTCTGTTGAGTTTCCAGTCTTTTAAACAGGCTGCTGTCACCTTACCTACAGTGCCCCCGTTCTCCCTCTATTCTATCCTGCCTGCTTGATGGAGCAAAGACCCCTGCGTGTTGAAACTTTCTGACACAGTTTCTGAGGGTCATTTTCCCATTCAGAATTCATCGATGTCATGTTGTCACGATACCGCTCAGATCCACTCAAGACTCTCCTGTTGTCATTTCAGGCCTTCAGCAGCCTTTCTCCATCTCATCTCTCTAAACTGGCTTCAGAAAACCACATACTGCATGCAAACGTGCTTTAGTAAATGGCTTCTCATTATTCTATGAGCACACCATCTGCATCCTTGCCTCTGCACTGTTCCTCCTTCTGCCATCTAACTCAGGCTGTTATGTACAGTTGTGCAGGTTGTTCACTGCACAAAGGCCCCTGGCTGAGGCTGCAGTGGGGGCTAAAATCCATCCAGTGCTCCTCTCTCAAGCTATGAGTCCTGGTGTGGGGCTGCATCTGCCTAAAGTTAGGGGCACACTTTTCTAACTTAAACAAAGGCACCTGGTCTAATTTCAACTGCTCCTTCAAGGCCTCACTCAGAGCCTGCCCCTGTCACATCCCGCTCTCTCTTATTCTTCTGGGGGACTCACTGTATCTGCCGCTTCCTTGCTGCTGCCGCCACTTCGAGTGAGGTGGGCAAGCACGTGGGCTTTTGGAGTCAGGCTGCTAGAGTTCAAATCCCGGCTCTACTGCTAGGTACCTGGGTGATCTGAGCAAATTATTTAATCTCTCTGACCCTCAGTTTCCTCATCTTTAAACCAGGAATAATAATAATGCCTGCCTCATCGTGTTCTTGTGAAGAATATTTGAAATATTCATCCTAAAGCACTTAGTATGGTGCCTGGCACATAGTTGGCACTCAATAGTTGTTAGTTATTGCTACTTTATGCATATTCCTCAATAGCTAACACCCATCGAGACATGTTGTGGCTCACAGGAAGTTTGAATCAATGTCTACCTCCTTAAGCAGGGCTGCTAGATAAAATGCAGAGTGCCCAGTCCAATGTGAGTTTCAGATAAACAACAAATAGTGTTCTACTATAAGTATATCCCAAATGTTTACCTTCTCCACAGAAAGTGGTAGACTGGCGCATCGTTAAGAATAATGGCAAGGAATCCTTTGATCTTTTCACCCTCTCGTCTTGATTCTCCCTGCTGCCCCTTCCTCTCACGCAATGCCTGCCCCACAAGATCTCTTACGTGAAAATTGGGGAGTGGGCTATCCTGCAGGATGAGATCTGAGGTCTTGGAATGAAGCCTTTAGGTGTTCTTGCGAAGGTGGTAGTTTGCGTGTAGAAGTATATGTTTTCTCATTCCTGTATCCTGTGAGCCACATAATGTCATGCTTCCTACTTTCTCTACCTTCCTTGTGTTATTTGCTACTTTTAATATAGTGTGAGTCAAAAGGCATGCTTTTACCATGATGCATTCTGGAATACTGTATGGTTTGATAAATGGGTTTTACATATTGGAATTTCTGTTTCTGTAAGTGAATTTTCTTGTAATCCACATTTGTGGTAAAGCAGGAATCCTCTAAGACCTCTTGCATATTCAGATATTTCTCTTGTGATTATTCTGGCATTTCACATCGTTATTCTCAAATTCACTATCTGCTTTCTCATATCTACAACTTGTCAAATCTTTCCATGCTTGGCACTTGCACCGCAGTAAAAAATTCCTGGGCACCGGCCCCAGTAACTTATTAGTAGTCCCATCACGTAGTCTCCAGGTTGACATTTACTTGTATCACCCACGTATCTAGTCCTGATGACAAATAATCCTTGAATCGGTTGCTGATACCTCATCCTTTCTTTATGTGATTTGTGCCTTCCTAGAGCCTGGTCTCTTCCTGGAACCACTGCAGAGGAAGTTACTAAACCACCAAGACTACCAAATGTGGTTCTATTCTTTTCACGATCTTCTCTTTTCTCCGCTCTTTCATTTCAAATCCTCCATTGCTGACTCCTTGCCCTGATTCTTTTCTCTCCCCCCTGACGCTGTCTGCATGGCCAAGAAGCAGCGATTGCTCCTAGGGCTAGTCTTCAGATTTTCTGCTGCTTGGTCTCACTGGGCTCTCACTCTCCTTATGTCTCTCAGGAGTAACTCCTATGCTTTATGCATTTGCTCAACAAAGATTTACTGGGTCCCACTTTGTGCCAGGCACTGTGCTCAGCGTGGAGATCCAGAGTAGACTAGAGAGCCCATCCTAGGCCTCAGCAGTCTTGTGGGAAAGACAGACAAGTCGACCAAACAAGTGAGAGCAGTGTGATAATGGAACCAGACCTCAAGTGGTTGAGGAGCCCAAAGGGATGGTTCCTAATCCAGCCTGGGATGGGGACAGGTGCAGTAGGGACCAGGGGAGGCTTCCCAAATGAGGTGACAAATAAACTGAGTCTTGTGGACAAGTAGAGGGTACGTACATCACAGATAGAGAGTGGTACATGCACATAGCAGTTAGGGAGGCTGATTGGCTCATGATGGCCATTGTGGAGGCAGGAGATGGGATTGGTGATTTGGGTGGGGGCAGGTCACGGACGGCCTTGCAGAGCATGCCAAGGATGTTGGATTTTTATCCCAAGGGTGATGTGGAATCGCTAAAAATGCTGATATTTGCATTAGGAAATCTTTAACCTGGTGGCAGTATGAAGGATTGGAGGCAAGCTGAACTGGAGATGGAGAAACTATTGCAGCAGTCTTGGCCAGAAATGATGAGGGCCTGAAATATGACAGTGAGAGGCCATGCTCTTTCTCTTGACATTGGGCTTTTGCACATGCTGTTATCTCCATAGCAAGTGCTTTACACATATCATCTCATTTAACACCTGCAAGAACCTGAGAGTAAGAACTATTATTATATCCACCTGATGGATGAGGAAACTGAGGCTCAAAGAGATTAAATAATTGCCCAGGTTCACATGTATCCAAAAATGGTGGAACCAGGGTTCAAATTCAGCTTGTGCACTTAACTAATATTGTCCCTGTCTTGACTCAAGAGAATCACTGTGTCTTTTTGACAAATTGGGAGTGACTAAAAGGCAGAGAAGAGTCTAGAGCAGTGCTGTAGAATAGAAATATAGTGCAAGCCACACATGTAATTTTAAATATCCTAGTAGCACGTTAAAAAATAAAAGGAAATTATTTTTAATAATTTATATTATTAAACTCAATATATGCCAAATATTATCATTTCAACATGAAATTAGTATAAAATGTTATTGAAATATTTTTCATTCTTTTTTCTGAACTAAGTTCTGCTGTGTATTTTACACTTACAGCTCATCTCAATTTGGACCAGCCATATTTGAAATACTTAATAGCTAATATTAATATTCCAAGTAAATACCAGTAGCTTAATGTGGCTAGTGGCTACCATATTGGGCAGCATGGATCTAGAATGGCTCTCATCTTTCTGCCGTGGACAATATGGTAGACGGCAATAACATTTTCAGAGATAAGGGAGTAGAGGAAGAAAAGATAATTTGGAAGGAGTTTGAAATGCTTGTGAAGCATCTAGGTAGAGATTCTCAGGGGTTGGCTATGTAGGTGTAGATCTCAGCAAAAAGGTCGGAGTAGATATATAAATTTGGGAGCTATTCCCATATAGATGGTTGTTAAGACCCCAGGTAGAAGGAACTTACATGGGGAGATGGTGTAGAAGGACAGAGCCTTTGGAAACCACTGGAAGGGAGGGATGCCCTGTGCAGGTGGAGGAGTTCATTTGTGGCAACAGGCAAGGCATCTCCCATGGAGTGGGAAGGAAGGCAGACAGGTGAGTGTGGATGCAGAAGGTAAGCTTGTGTAGGGAAAGGGGTTGAGGAGAGGCGGGGAGCAGGCCTTCTAACCTGATGTTGGCAGAGGTTCTCTTGGCTCATCCTGTTTCTTTTTTCTCTTCTATAGAAAAATGAGCCCTAGCTTTGGTATCTGACTGCTCACAAAAGTCTGTACTCAAAAAGGGGAGGAAGAGTCAAACAAAATGTAAATATTTGTCTAGCCAGGGACTAAAACCAAGATGAGCACTCATTTCTCCTATTGTCACCACATTCACTTTCTCTCTCTCTCGCTCATTAAAATTTTTATTTTGAAATAATCATAGACCTGTAGGAAATTGCAAAAATAGTAGAGAGAATTTCCTTGTATTCTCCATCCTGCTTCCCCCAATGGTGATATCTTATCTCACCATAGTACAGTATCAAAGCCAGGAAACTGACAGTGGTACAATACTATCCGCTGGACTTCTATCTTCTCTTTTACCACTTCCTAGCAAGAAGTACTCCGAGTAAAAAGAATCAAAATGATGTAAGATGTAATGTACAACCAGGTTAAGAGCGTTTGTGTGTTCAAGAAGTTTTATCCCTGTAACTAAACGACATGCATCGAATACAAAACGAAATGCCACCTAAATGCTCAGGTCAAAAATACTTTCTTACAGCCATATGTAATTTGCACCAACGTTATGTGGTTAGCCCAGGCTCTTCACTGTCTGTTTGGCTTTATCCTATTATGCAGAACAGCAAAGAACAGACTGTCCTGTTATTCCCATCAACGTCTATAATGAGGAATGTGTGACACAGGAGAGAGAAGCAAAGTGCCCAAGGTTGCATTGCCGCACAACCCAGGTCTCGCTGACTACAGAACTCAAGCTCAGTTTATGACACTGTGCTATCTCTTGGTGGATAGCTGTTTCATGCCCCCATCTACACGGCAGAAAATCGATAGATTACGAGGGAGTTAGCATTCAGATGAGTGACTCCATCCAAGTTTCAAGTGGGAAGGATTTTAGAGGAACCCATAGCACCCAACACAATGGCTCCTCAATAAATGGTAGGGGTTTAATAGAACCAGCTCACGAAACAAACAGATCCAAAAGAGACAGGCACATTCCTCAAAAGCAGAATCAAACAAAGAAAGAACCAAGAAATCTCGTTACTTCCAGGAAACGAAAATCAACAGGAGAAAATTAAGCCAACTTGAAGGGAACAGAGCCTGTCCATCAGCTGGGGTTTGGCCGGGGCGAATAACCCATTTATTAACAGGGAGTGAGAGAGTTCCTCCGTATTTCACTATAAGTGGTCATTTGTTAAGGGATAAATATGGAATGACTTTCTTTCTCCCTTGGAGATATAAAAACAATATATCTGGCAAGAAGTAGAAAACAGAAAAAAGAAGTGTTTCATCCATTAAGATCTGAAAAGCAGAGGAAATACATATTTCTGGTAGCTAGGTGAAAAGAGTTTGGCCTTGACAATTTCTGAGCTGCCGAAGAAGGAAAAATTTAGCAGAAATAGGCTGGATAAGGGTGGTCAGATGCCTATAGGCTGAGTAATCTCTATAAATGACATTTCTTTGATGCCAGCTCTTTATTTATTTCGTGTACCTACAACTTCCCCTATATTGTAGCGTATTATATCTGTATTATATCTGTGTAGTGTATTATATCTGTATATCTACCAGTAATAAAATAGTTTTTGTCAATTTCAAGAAGACAGGCTGAGAGCAATTTGCCATTGTGAAGACAAACTATAGGCTGAAGGAGACATGACACAGGGAAGGGTTCCTTACTCTGATGTAGCCATCCGTAAAGGTCTTCAGCCCTCCAGAGCTGAGACAGAGCAGCATAGACATGAGGAGGGCTCAGGAAAATAGCTGAAATAAACTCAGCTCCATAAATGCTGTTATCAAATCATCAAGGGTGAGAAAAAGAAGTCATATGTTTGATGGACTGGCCCTGTGTTGACCAGTTGAAATTCAGCCGTGAGATTGGTTCTGTTGTGGACCTCTCCCATAACAATGTGATTCGGCCATTTGTACCAATGCCAAACATGTGTTTAGGGGGTGAATAAATGCAGCCTGCATTTTGGAATCTGTGCAGATGCTTAAACAGACCCTGCTTTCTGACCAGACAACAAGAACACCACCAGATGTGACTTAAACGCACCTCTTTTTTCAGCTATTTAAAATGTGAGAAATTCCTCCCTTATCTCGTCCACTGCAGGGAGCTTTATTTATCAGGATCTTTCAACTCCAGCTCTGAGACACATCACAGATATTCCCACCAAAGTTCCACAAGTCGAGAATGAAATAAACTGCGTGCCAGACAGACTTGCACACCAGGGCAGGCAGACGGGGCAGTGAGACCTGTCACAGCAATATTCTGTGCGATCACTTTGAACTACAAATAAGTTAAGTGGGGGCAGCACGGCTGACGGGGCAGAATTAAACTGTGATCAATGTGGCATCTGGTTTCTCTTCTCTATTCAGCTTTCACAGAAGTGAATGCGAAAAAAAGGGAAGAAGCGAGGAGGAAAAATAAGAAGAGACAGGGCCCCTTCTGGGAAAAACAATTCTAGTCCTGCATTTTCAACTGTGCATTCCACCTCAGAAAGCCAGTGACCGCTTTTACTGAGCACCAGGTGACAGAGACACTGAGTTTGATCCAGGCTGGAGCCAGGCAAGGAGCGGCAGCTTCTGCCTCAATCTTTCTGCTGTCTCCCTTCCCCATTCCAATCACGATAAATATATTTATACTCACTTGATTATGTCAGCCAGACAATGCTCCCTTAATTGGCAGTGATCAGGGTTCCAGAATTGCTTGGGTGAACCTGCTGTCTCTCTATCAGGCAAAGCGATAAAGGGCCGCTAATGCAATTCCCATGAACAATTTCCAGCGGAATGAAAAACAAGCCCCCGATTCGTGCATGGCAATGAATTTTCCTAACAGCTCCTAAGAGGCAAGCCTGGAGGAACTCAGACTTACACAAACCTGCCCAGCATAGAATGCTTTTATAAATCTTCCCCACCCCCGGCTTGAGTGCATAGAAAAAACCCATAGCCACTTCCTTCTGTGTGAGGTTCTTTTGTTCTTTTGCATTTTTCTTTTTTCTTTTATAGCGTTCATGGAGCTAACTGTCAGTTTTGGTTCTTCTTGGTTCTTTGTAAATTTCGGGGACATCTGGCACACAGTTGACTGCATTTGCTACCTCTGGTATTTGTAGATACATACGGGATCTCTGCTGCGTGCGCATGTTAACACTCCATATGCATAATTTATGCATGCGTAGTGTGGAGCTTGAATGCATTGGTAAATTTTGACATTTAAGTGTGACTACAGTGCTGATCATAAGTAATTGCTCAATAAATATGTATTAAGTAATGAATGCACCAAGAAGGCAAATGCCATTCATTCATTCACCAGACATTGGAATGCCTACAATGTGCCAGACACTGGGCTAGATGCTGGGTGTTCAGTGATGCATACCCACAGTCCCTGCCCTCAGGGAGCTCACAGTTGAAGGACAGGAGGCAGGCACATGAATAGGCAATTATAAGATGTCATGGACTCTTACCCTGCTATCATGGACCTCCAAGGTGGGGGGAGACTTTAGTCCACCTAGGGGAGTGACTGAAGCCATGACGGGGGGGGGGGGGGCTCCTGAAGGTGGTGAGGCCTAAGCTGGGGCCTTAAAGGGTTCCAGACAAAGAGGACATCACAATCAATGGCGGAACACAAGAAGCAACAGGATGTGAGCAGAGAACTAGAAGGCGGAGGGTGCTGTGGGAAAGCCTTGAGGCAAGGAGTTGATAGAAATGAAGTGGGGGCTCAGACAGGGACTGGATCTGGGGGGTCCTTAGAGGGGAATAAGGGAAGGAGCTTCAGTTATCTCAGTTAGGGCCAAAATTCTTTTGGATTCTGACAGAATTTGTAAACACACACCTCAAAGCAGAATTTGGATGGGCTTTGGAAGCCTTGCTGGAGGGCAGTTGGGAGATCCTGTCACACCCTGAATCCCTCCTTAACGAGCCATGTGAACCTGAGCAAGGCCGGCTTCCGTACAGGTAAGCTGAGGAGGTGGACTTTGTGGGCTCCAAGATTCCTCCCAGCCTTTACACTGTAAGTCACCTAGATTCTCTGAGGTTTGCATGTAGACCACAGCTGGGCCTATTCCGTGTACAAGTTGTGAGGCTCTAAAGGAATGGGGCTACTTCAAGCAGCACACAATAACGCAGTATCACCATCTTACGATAGGGAGACAGCTAGGCACATTGAGTGCAATTTTACAGAAATCCCTAAGAAGCATTCACAGGAATGTGCTGTATGATGGAGAAATCCTACTGTCTCCAGCCTGCGTCAGGGTCTCATCATCTCAATGCTTCAAGACCCCCAGTTAAATTCATAGCACAGATCCCTGCCTGATTTAGTCTCTCTAAAGCAATGCTTAGCTCACATCCTTTCTGCTCAAAAAGTCCCAATGATTCCACTTTACTTACAGAATCAAGCCAAAGTCCTTAGAGTGACATTTAAGACCATGTCCAGTCTATCCCCTACCCTACCTGCCACAACCCCCCCTCAGCCATGTGGGCCCTCTAGCAATGGCGTCTGTGAATGTTCCTACAGCTCTGACTCTTCTCACTCCAGCTTCTCACTAAAGGTACAACTCAGATTCAAGTCCATCTCCTCTAGGAATGCTGTCTGGTTACCCCTGCCTGGCCTCTTCTGAATCCTGTGTAGCACTTACTGATCATGTGGTTCATTAGTGACTGTTAATTTCACTTTGTGGTTTGTGTCTTACCTCCCCAGCTACTTTGTAAGCCCCGGGGTATAGGAACCAAGACTCACCCCTCTTTGTAGTCTATGGACCTAGCACAGTATCCCGCTCATGGTAAATACTGGCTGATGATGGGTTTCCTACATTGTAGCCTCTATGAGACTATTGAGTAAAAGCCATGGGAAGTCTGATTATTATTATTACTGTTATCATAGTACTGTGGCCTGAAGCTCTTTTTCCCTCTTCTTAGAAAAAAGGAACCTTGGAGAGAGTGGTTTGGTGCAACCATTTTGGAGTAATGAGAATGTGAAATGTTTCTCCCACAATTCATAAACAGTATTTTACGTGCGTTACCTCAGAGCTTAAAGTTCATCGACGAATGAGCTATTTCACAGATCAAAAGGAGCATTTGTGCAATCCACCAGAAGGAATAATCACTCTGCTAAGTTAAAAGGGGAAACCGATTGAATGCTCCAGCCTGAAAGTAGAGATGGTTTACTATCACATGACCAGGGAGGAACAAGAGTGACTGACTGAATTACTGGCCTCCGTGTTGAGTTTTTATTGTACATGTTCCATTGAGTAGCACATGGGATTTGTCACAGAAGAGGAACTGGCATTAAATCAATAAAGAAAATCACCACTTCCTTCCTGATCCAACAGCATTTAAGGAAGCTGAGCTCTGCCAACATGTACAACTGTGCAGAATTTGTAACTGGGCAGTTAAAACCACCATCGAAGCTGGCAGCTGTGATTTTCCCAGAAGTAGAGCTTAAGGAAGAAAAATAGCTTTTAAACTTCAGTTCCGTTTTTGCAAACTGGATCTGTTCATGTTTTAAGTCCAGGTTTTTTTTTCTTTTCTTTCCTCATTAGTAAAGAATATGACTGTTTCTTTTACCCATGTGGAAATTCACTCATTTACTCAACAAATATTTACTGAGCATCTATCTCAAGTCAAACACTGTTTTAGGTGCTGGGGACGTGGATGTGAACAAAAGAGGCAAAGCCCCTGACCTCATGGAGCCTGGCTTCTAGTGGGGGGAGAGAGAGAATAAATAAGTAAACAGATAAGTAGACGTATGCTATGTCGGGCATAGGTAACTGAAATAATGCCAATATCTTATTGTATTTGGAAAATCAGTTTCCAGAACATAAAAAATTAAGACTCCTACATGAAAATTATCTTAGCTCATATATGTCACATGTATTAAGGGAAAGGATAACTAGTAAAGGATACATCTACTGCTCTTTGCATGTGATGTTCACCTTCCCCACTTTCAACAGGGCACGTCTTTGAGGAGCATTTTTAGGAAAAGGATTTGTGCCTACTTGTGTTCGCTCCATTACGGCACTATATGGCGTGATGGCCCCCACTATGCCCTATGCTGGAAACCTGGGGTTCCTGCTGGACTCCACCTTCTCTCTTCCTTCTTTCCCAAATCTGGCACCTGTCTCTAATGGGTCTTTAAACCCTGTGTTTTAAATGTACCTTAAATCGACTCCCTTCTTTCCATCACCCTCTCCTTAGTGCAGGCTTTATAATCTCTCTCCACGACCCCGGCGTCCTACTTCTCCTCCCTGACTCCGGGGTCAAATGCCTCCAGTCTCCCCTCCTCATTGTTCTCAGAGTGATGCATGTAAATCATGCCGTCCCCTGGCTCTCCACGCCTGCAGGATGGAGCTCAGGCCTCTTGGCCTGGTCCCTGCATGCCTGGCCCCACCCAACCTGGGCAGCTTTGTGTCTCTGCATCTTTCCTAGATCCTGGGCCCCAGTGGTACCAGCACCACGGAAGGCTCCCTGGTGATGTGACATGCAAATTGTATGTGCTTCTTCTTCCTTGAACACTCTTCTCCTCTTCCCTCACTCCTTGCCATCCTTTAACGTGGCTCAGAAGTCACCTTCTCTGTGTAGCCTTCACAGACCCACCAAATAGAGCTGCATTTCCCCTCCCTTCTAACCCAAGGGTATTCTGGCCCCTTCTCACTTCAAGTACAGCATCTAATGGAACACTTTTTTGTGTGTGTGAGGAAGAGCAGCCCTGAGCTAACATCCATGCCAATCCTCCTCTTTTTTTTTTTTTTTTTTTTTTGCTGAGGAAGACTGGCCCTGGGCTAACCTCCATGCCTATCTTCCTCCACTTTATATGGGACTCCGCCACACCATGGCCTGACAAGCGGTGCCTCGGTGAGCGCCCGGGATCCGAACCCGGGCTGTCAGCAGCGGAGCATGCGCACTTAACCGCTATGCCACGGAGCCTGCCCCTAATGGAAGACTTTTGCAATGGCTTATTTACTTCTGTGTCTTCCCTGCCAAGCTGTAAGCTCATCCAAGTAGGGAGGGTCACATTTGTAATCTTAGAGCACAGTGCAGCGCCTGGCACATAGTAGGCCCTCAATAAATATTTGATGAATGAATGAATGAAGGAGTGATCTATGGTCTCTTCTGGTTTGGCTTGTGCTGAACTGTGCATTTGAGAATTAGGTGACTATGGCAAAATAACAGAGTAAAACCAACTGACCAATATGGCAAAGAATTTGACTTTGCTCTTATGAACAACAGATTCTAAACATTTGAGTTAATGGACCGCAGATGATAAGGAATTTCAAAACCAAGTTTTCCTAGACAATATTTCTGTGTGTACTAAATCTGGAGATGGTTAAGAAGTTCCAATAAGTGAGAAAAGCATGTAAAACAGAACAATTGAGTAATCTGGATCATTTACTGCAGAAGAGACACTTGAAGAGACTTAATGGTTTTTAATGAAAGGAAAGATTGTATTCCAAGCACGACTAAACATCATCCTTCTGCACGTACACACAAGAAGAATAAATGAGATTAAAATCCTACAAAGATTAAAGTGAAAAACAAACAAAAAAAGAACTCAGTGGTTTCCGACTGGGATGTGTGAACCCATTTCAAGTTATTATTACAAATAACTCACATATATCGAGGGCTTACTCTGAACCAGGCATTGTTCTAAATGCTTTACCATGTATTATTTCATCTAATCTTCACAGCAAACCCCTGTGAGTTAGTTTTACTTACATTATTACAGTTTTACAGGTGAGGAAATGGAGGCACAGGATGGTTAAGTAACTTACCTGGGTGGCACAGCTGGAAAATGGTAGAGCTGAAATTCCAGCCTGGGCTGTCTGGCTCTGAGCCCTTGTTCTTGCCGACTCTGCTTACTGTCTTACCAGAGGCGAAAAGAGATGCCAGACCTCCATCTGAGGACGGAGGCCTAAAGCCGAGCTCACAAAAGCTCAATGAGTTCGTGTGGCTAGTTTAACTCTAAATAAGAAAATCCTTGAATGTATTGATTGTTTTTCATTGCCAGGGCAACTAGCTGTCTTGCGTGTTCACTACACCAACGTGTGTGTATGGGTACGTGTGTGCGTATGTGTGCATGTGTGTGTGTGTGTAGAAGTTAGAGTACCCATTTTCCTTTCCTTTCTCCTGGTGGGTTGACCTACCAGCTGTTGTCTTTCTAATGAGACAGTAAGTCATTTTGTATTGTTTTCGGCAGTCAGCATCCATGGTTTAAGCATCCACATGTGTGCATGCATTTATGAGACCTGACGTAAATGGAGTCAAATTTAGATATTGTGATTTTACCTCTAGAATGGTAGAATTTACTCTTGGGGCTGAAAAGCCAGCATCTTCTTCCCTGCTATGTTTTCCAAGGCGACCTTGTTTAGCCTGCCTCAGGGACGTAAGCAGTGGGGTCACTGTCGGCAAAGAACAGAGGCAGCTTGCTAAGCAGCTCAAACGCCCGTGCGAAAGGAAGTCCGTGCTCCTCTGATCCGCGGAGCAGAGAGTGATCGAGCCCTGAGCTGCACTTGGGCTGCACGAGGCCTGCAGGCTGGTTCAGAACCGGGGCGGCCCAGCAGGAGCCCCATGAGAAGGGTATGAATGAGTCACTAGACTTTTCAGGTTGACTGAGATGACTCTGTTGATTTTCTTCGAATTTAGATGTGTTATCAGTGTTCACACATTGGCCATAACGGGAAGAAGATGAGGGAACATTTCTCGATAGTGCCTGGCCTTGGGCAGGGTTGTGATAAGATTGGAGGTGAGATGTGACTCTGCAAGAATGTGCTGGTCAGCGCCGGTGGTGTGCGTCCCAGTGTGCGCTAGGGACCCCTCGGGGGCACATCTTAGTGTCCCAAGCTGGGAGGAACCCCAAAGTGACAGGCGCAAGTGTTTTCTGACATAATGCACACTTCGGCCTGGGTTGATATTTGCTATTTTAGGGCCTCAGGAGGCACAGCTAGTTCATCACACTTTGAGTTCACAGTCTGGGAAAAGCACTTGCTTTCCTGCACCGGGTCCCCCACAATAACCAGATAAATTGTTGGTGCCTTGGTTAAATGTTTGGGTTCTAGAAGCTCACTTAACCTCTCTGGCCTCAGTTTCCTCATCTTTAAAATGGATAACAGAATAGAACCAACCCCCTTGATAGGATTAAATAGATTAATACATGTCAAGTGCTTAGAGCAATGCCTGGTATATAGTCAGCACTAAATTTGTATTTTTATTAAGGCATACATGTTTGTTTATACAACCTTCATATTTGGCAGAGGACCAACTCCACTACTTGCACAAAATAGGTGCTTGGTAAATATTTGTTAAATGTTGAAGGAACCTAAAGAATGGATCTAGTGGAATATGAGTATGGTAACCTGTTCTGACTGCCCGGTAACCTCTAGTTCAGGGACAGACCAGCAGAACTGGATGTTAAGATTTAATCTCCTATAGAGAAATATTTCAAAAAGGTGGAGTGTTCTGCAATCAAACATCTCTGCATAAAAGAAAGGAACAGAGGTGACAGTTTTGCATAAAGATCGTAGAGGAAATGACATGAAGAATTGCGTTGGGGGATATCACACTTGAAGAACAGGTAGCAGGGTCCACAATTCTCAGTCAAATCAACAGAAGTATCGAATAGAATCAAAAACTTTAAAACTACAAAATATATGTGATTTCTGAGTCTATAAAAATAAATGAATATGAAAAACAAGAGTCAAATCTCTGATCTGAATTTACCTCCTATTGATTTTCTGATAAGATAGCTTCAACGTGAAATGAGTCATTTAATTAAAAAAATAGAAGGTGAATGGTATAATGTTTTAGGTACTGGTACAGGATGACAAGAGTACCTTAATATTAGGTTGAATCATATGAAATTGCTGCTGCTTTTGGGAAAAAACGGCCAGACGTTGTTAACTTCATACGGTTTAATCAAATATATTTAAGCTAATTGATACTAAGTCAAAACACTTCTGTTACCTTGCCCTTTATTGCCTTTTAACTTTTACTATAAAACTAAATTGGCTAATTTTATTTGGCTTGGCCTCTTTTGCCTCTCAGAGTTTGTGCACTGTAGGTGCTAGACAAGTGTTTTGTTAATTGAATAGTGTTTTCTGTTATTATCTCTCAAAAATTAGGCCTAAATTTCACAACACTACCTAATACTGAGACTGCCCTTAAAATATAATTAACAAAGTGTTAGCTTCATTTCATGTTTCGTGATTTAGATAAATCCTTTCTCTTCCTCATTTGGGCAGCCCTGGGAAGCTAATTAATATATTATTAATATGTCGTGGAGGCAAACAGGACTCTGCTTGCTCACACAGCCATGACAAGAATAAATTCAGGTCAGAGATATTTTTGCAATTAAGGAAAAATGTTATTATAATAATGAGAAATTATTGTTTATATGACACATCTCTGCGCACTAAAACACACTGTAGACTTAGAAACGAGGTGAATGGCAGAATCAGGCAAGCCTTCTCCCGAAGTTTCCAATCATTGAGCACCCCACTGGGGCATCTAAAATGCCCTGCAGTGAACTAGAAACGATAATCTTCGGGGTCCTGGGAATGAAGGTTCACATAAGGTTTCATAACAGTTGGGATTGGTCCCAAACATAGGAGTGCGTACTGAAATAACTGAGCAGGCGGCATGAAATGGTTTTCAATTCAGAGAATAAAGAGTTCCTTGTACGGTGGAAGAGATGGGGAATGTTCAAGGAGGAGCATGAATAACCCATGAATTATTGCACCTTCTGGGGCCTCAGTTTTCCCGTATTAGTTAATTACCTGCTAGAGAATATTCATTCTTTACAGCATCTGTTGTTGCAAGGATAAATGGGATTATGTCTTAAAATACTATGCATTTCTTAGGGGGGAAAGCTAGAGCTCTAAAATTTATTATTTTGGTTTTGGTTGACCCAGAACTCTGAGAGCTGCCACATTGTATAAGTAGAGTTCTGAGAAAACAGAGTTGCTTTCATTTTTCAAACAGAAGAACCACAATCCTCTCTATTTTTGAATCCTTATACAAATCAAATATATGAGCAAGAGAGGGCTCACGAAGTAACTTTCCCCCTAACGCCATAGATTTTTCCTAGAGATTTTTTTGAACATGGAGCGTGAACAATTCTGCTCGATTTGCACTGTCTAATGAGTTCCCAGCCCAAGGTGACGTGCTCCTACAATAATGTCTTCATGCTAATTACATTCCAGAATGGTTAGGGCAAGAATAGTACCAAACATACTTGAGGTAATAACTAGTCATATATCCAGAAGGCCAACAGTTCAATCAAAGAGAGAAAAAAATTAGCATATCTTAAGAGAGAGTTCAAGTGGTTTTGTACAAGAGCTCTCATTTATGTCTACAGGAATACTTAAAATACTGATAGAGCAAGGTAATTCTATATTTCCCTTTTTAACTCACTGAATACCCCCTATTTCAGGGTGCAGTGGCTGAGAACAAGAAGCGTCTGGCAGGTGAAGGGAAGACAGTGTGTTGTTAAGGAGACTGGCTGGAGTTGTGGGTTAGGGGTCTGTGCCAGGACTGCATTGCACAGGGTGGGAGAGGGGGCCTGGGTCGCTGAGGAAGGAGCAGAGGCGATACTGGAGAGTCTGGCACTGGGTGAGGGCTCTGGGCCAATGTGCTATTATAGTAACAACATACTTAAATCTCTGATAACCATAAATCCCTCAATTCACTGTGTCTCAAATCACTATAAACAAAATTACAATCTGCTCTCATTAATGCAGGCTCTATAACTGTGTCTGACCTTTTCCCTAACTTCTCATGTTTCTATGATTTCTAATGAACACAAAAGAACAGCAACGGGAAACTATAGCCATTGCTGTCTGTTTGAAATGACTGAAGTCCTCTTTTGTTTAGAAGTGCAGAGTATTTTACTTTATTTTAGAAATATTTATTGAGCACCTGTTACGTACTTGGCAATAGTTATATGGCTCATCATTTTAGTAATGATTCCTGAAAAAGACTTTCTGCTCTGCCAAAGGTAAAGTATTAAAATAGTAAAACAGCTCAAGGGGTTTTTTTTGAATGTGCTGAAAAGTGGTACTTTTCATCCTCCAAGAGCCCCACACTCTGCATAAGGACTTCCTTTCAATAAGGATGCAACGCAACGTGGCATTGTGTGAAACACAGTCTAAGAACTAACGATTTCAAGGGGTACCATTGTCAGTAGATAAAAGTACCAGCTAAGCTGGGACATGACAAATGACTTGTATAATTTAAACTACAGGAAAACTTTTAGGCGGAAAATCAAGTTACAAGGAAAGTTAGTCAACTCACTAACTTTTAAATAGAGTGGGGTCTTTTTATGTTCATTTTTAAATATAAAACATTTGAAATGTTCAGAAAAGTACAGAGAAGAATAATAAAAAGCCTCCATGTACCCACTACTCACAGGGTTTTTATGAGTCTATTTAATACGCCCTGTTCCATTTCAGAGGGGTCCAAAAGTTGCTCAAGTTAGGACGTTTCCATATCTGAGACCAGCCTATGGAGATAAAGCCTTTCGGTAGGATATTTTTGGCCCGTGGAATTCTCTCCTTTATCCTCTGGCTACTCTACTTTGAGCTGTTACTGGTAAGGGAGGGCAAGGGCTTGGCAGATGCTAAGATGGCCCCCACCCTCCAGCAGGTCATAGTCGATTCAAGGAGATTGGTACCCATATAAATAATTCCAACAGAAGGCTGACATGAGTGCTGGGGAGAAAGAGATTAATTCTGTCTGAGGAAGAGCCGGGGAGAAGGGGTAGGTTTGGGGCTAGCCCTTGAAGGTTAGCTGGGATTTTGAAAAGTGACTATGTGGGTGATGTGGGAGCTCAAGCAAGAGTGAAGGCCTCTTTCCAGAATGGTGAGCAGACATGGTCTTTGGAACCGAGCGTATGTTCTCAATGAAATGGGTGTGCGCTGGCTGTGAAAATGGCTTCTAGCTTATTGATGGAGGGTCAATGCCCCAAATTCTCTGATTTTCTTTTCCAACTGTGCTACCAAATCTAATTGAAGTTTTATATATCATCCAGCTGCTTTTTAAACCCTAAAATCACATAATACAGTAATAATTTACTTTTGGAGAGCATGTTACAGTTTACGAATGGCTTTTTTATACACATTATTACATTTGATCCATATAACAGCCCTGTGACACCAGAGGCTCATCTCCACAAGCTATTTCCTTTGAAAGTAACTACTAATTACAGAAACTACTAGCTATAGAAATCAGAAAAATTTCCACTAGCAGCCTTACTGTGTTAGAAGCGCAAACCGGGATAAAGGCAGCAATTCGGGGGAATGATGAGATGGTGGCTTTGGAAATGGAGACTGATGCAGAAGGGATGAGTGTGCGGCAGTAAGTAGAGGATGGAGTGAGGAGAGGGTAGCGGTCCAGTCCTGGGTGGGCAATGGTACGCAGCACAGTGCTGGGCACACAGCAAGCTCATAGTCAATACCTGTTCAACCACTGGTGGGGTTTGGGTATATATCTTGAGCAGTGCCGTGTGAAACACAATTCAAAAATCTAAAATGGTGGCTTTTAGAACACAGCTATAGAATAAAATGAATATTTTTTATAACATTAGGGAGCAAAAGAGTAGTTTAAGCTTGAAGAAAGGGAGGAATGCTCATCTCATTTTATACATCTGTGTTATTTCTAGTGCTGCAAACTTTCCTTCTATTGTAACTTTGATAAACTGTTTTTCAACCCACATACTGAAGTGGTGCATGTTTGCAATGACTTTCTAGAAGCTAAAACAATCAGGACACCAGGATGGTTGTAATCTAGTTGGAATAAATCTGCCTGACGTTGGAGGCATCAACATATCCATTAAACCGGCTGCAAATCAATTTACTTTTCTGCTTAGAGACATGATGTGAAATGAAATTAATCCAGCTGCAGCAAAGTGAGTGAATTCAGTCAACTAAATCCCTTTCCGGGGAAAAGAACTTCTGTTTTGCAGCTCATTTGAAACAAAATCCATGGCAGTATGATGCCTTCTCTGGAACTGACCAAATGCATTTATCCCAGTTTTATTTACAGCTAAATTCACATCAGAGCTGTTTTATATGATAATGTGCTCTATTGTCCTTAGGCCAGGGTCACAGGGAAAGCATTTGCAGGACAACCAAAATGTTACAATGGAGTTTAGCCTGAGGACTATTGCTCCAACTAGACTATGAACTCGGCAAAGACTGATGACTCCTTGGAATGAGAAGAGAGAGACTAATAAAACCCAACAAAACCACGCATATTCTTTTATTTTCTCCCTTCTTTGCTTTCCATGGTCAAAAGGGCAGTCTACACACAGTGTATATTTAACAAACACATTTTGGTGGTGACGATCACAAGCAGGCAAGACTTGGAGAGGGTCCAGAGCGTAACAAAGGGATTAAGAGGTTGGGCAGAAACTCAGGGTGACACGCTAACGAAACTGAGATTCTTTGGCCTAGAGAAGGGAAGGCTGGGCTTGGCAGTTGTGGGGGTAGGCTGTGTTATTCGCCACTACAGAATGTTAGAAGGCACATTGTGTGCAGAGTAGGATGAAATTAAGTCGATTTACAGCCCAGTAAGGGGATTTAGAGTTACAAACGGGGAAGAAGGTTTGACTTAGATGGATTAGAAGGCCTCAACACAGGTCTTTAAGAAGTCTTTCTTTGGAAATTTTACAGTTGAAGAGTAGATACTCTTTCTGAAATGATTTAGGGGCCATGCAGTAGGGAAATGACCCAGAGGAGCTCTTGAGTTCTGTTCCAGTTAGCCCACGGTTTTTCAGCAGCCAGGGTCAGGACCCCACTTGCTTCTTGCCCATCTTTCTCCATAGCTGGGAGCACTTGGCCCCTTCCTGCAAGTCAGCCATACTGTACTCAGCACTAACTAAGCCTTTTCTCAGTTGGGAGGGATGTCAGAAGATCATTCCAGCTGAAAGCCCAGCTAACGCTGCATCACATCATCCCCTGCTGCTGGCCTGGCTCTGAGGTGTCCCAGTTCTAGCACGTGGGATTCTGCCTTGCTCCTAAGTCCACGTTTTACTGGATTGACCTAAATCCGCCATGTACTCCTGTGCTAACACCTGAAATCCTGTCTTGTTTTCCAGGTCTAACACAGTTTTGAGGTTGTATCTGGTATCCACTCTAGGACTGAAGCTTTGTGTCTTCTCAGCCCACACCTCCCCCACTCATATCTGGGGTCCAGTCTCTGAATCCAGCCTCGTTACCTGGAGCTGACTGTCTTTGCGCACACAGCACTGGCGACTATCTGTCCTAGATTCCTCTTCTTGCCTGTGGCTGGATTCTCCACGTCCTGCCTCACATGCCCCCCCCATCATCAGTCAGGCTGCTAACAGTGTCTTTATTCCTTTCCTGGAAATTTCATGACATGCCGCATGGCTCCACTTTCCTACGGCATCTTGTTATGTATGGCTGCACATCTGAATCTTTCTCTACAGACCACATACCTCTATAACAGGGTTTCTCAACCTCATCACTTTACTGACATTTTGGGTTGGTTAAATCTTGCTTAGGGGCTGTCCTGTGCATTGTAGGATCCTTAGCAGCTTTGCCGGCTCCACCCACCAGATGCCAGTAGCACCCACCCGTCTCAAATTGTGACAACCCCAAATGTCTTCAGGCATTGCCAAATGTCCCTGGAGGGGAGGGGTGTCAAAAATCACTCACTTTGAGAACGCTTGCTCTACAAGGACCCAGAAAGGCAGGGGTATTTTAAAGCCAGTTATATATACTTCGAGAAATAGCTGGATATACACAGAATGTTTAAATCTGGTAAAATTTTAACTAACTCTAAACTCTTAATAAACACCAAATGAAATTTTGCAAGTTTTGTATTATGACACAAAGTAGATGATGGGTAAAGTAGGGCGAAATCTCTTCACTCTTAGTCAGTTCTTCTCAGATTTTATTGTACATAAGAATTACCAGGGGAGTCTTTTAAAGTTCAGATTCCGGTTCAGTAGGTTTGAGGCAGAGTCTGAGATCCTCGTTTCTAACAAGCTCCAAGGTGGTGTCAAGGCTACTTGGCACCTCACCTTGCGTAGCACGGCCCTATATCAAAATCATTGATAAAGGGTGGGGGAGGGCTCTTTGAATCAATATTTACAAGGTTGTGAGAGCAACATTAAAATTTGCATTAGAATGACAGATTACAAAAATGTGGACGTTCCTTGCACCTTTCTATAATGAACGAAACTGCTCACAGCGATGTGTTTCAAAATGTGACATTTCTGCTAACTTAAAATTACAAATATTATACACGTTACCTGTGAGTTCTCTGCCTTGGCCAGGAATGAAAACCTATGAACTGCTAAACTGGTTTGGCAAGACTTTCAGAGGTTTCCAAAAGTCTGACAGAAACCTGAACTTCAAGATCTTTGTAGTCCTCGTTTTACTAACGGAAGAGGGTGGGGGGAGGATGGGGCTGGGGGAGGGGAGCGAGAGAGGAGAATCACTGTACCCGGGGGCCTTGCAGTGAAACAGAGATGCCTCAGGGTGTTTACTCAAATTACAAATAATCATGCACTGAAATTACACTGACTTCATATGATGTTACTACAACCCCGAATCAGATAATGTAGCTTTAAACAGTCGCAAAAATGAATGTTATTTACTGTAATATATAGTGATAAGGATAATCAAATCTTCTGAAAGCTGCTGAGAGCCTGAAATAAAATCTTCCTTCTTTCATATAATACTGCCTCTGAGTAACTTTTACTTAGAGTTCTGCAGACCTCTGCCTCGTTGGGTATCCTTGGGAAGGGAATGGCCGTTCACATTTGTTTCTATTTTATGATTTGGAAGATTGAGGCTTGCTAGTTTGTCTGCAGATATAGATTTGTCCAGGGTTGCTGACAATTTATTGATAGGAAGGAGATTATTATAATAAAGTCCTGACCCTGTGGAGGCCTCTTCCAGGGCCGCAGCTATGCCCTCATCGGCAAATAAGTACTCACCTGCGGGGAGGGAAAATTAATATGCTAGCTCTGAAATATTTTGATAGATTGTTATCAATATGATCTAGTATAATAGGGATAAATTTCTCTACATCTAAACCTCTGTGTCTAGGCTTTTTTTTTTTAATCAATAGCATAAGTACAGAATAAGGAAGATCTGGCTTAATAGTAGCGCATGGGAACTCATGGGTTTTAGCTGACCACAATTTCAATATGAGTCAGCAGTGTGACATGAATGCCAGAAAGGCTAATATAATCTTGGGTCATATTAATAGAAGTATAATGTATAGATCAAGGGAGGCAACTACTCCATGGTGTTCTGCATTTGGCAGCCCAGTCTTGGAGAGCTCTGTCCCATTCTGGGCACCATGATTTAGGAGGGGCCTTAAACTGAGTCCATCAGAGGTGAACACTTAAAATGTTCATGCAAAACCACATCATAGGAGAGTAGCTAAAAGATCCAAGGATATTTATGCTTGAAAAAGACTTAGAGAGGGACATAATTGGAACTGAGAGAAGAGCAGGCTATCTGGGAAAAAGAGCTTGAGGTACAATTTCTGGTGGCAGAAGTTTGACTTCTGGATCTCCAAGGAAAACAGTTCATGACAGCCTTCTCATCTCTGTCATTTGCAAAGGTCTTCAGTGAAGAAGACCCTGTTCTTCCTATGATTTCCTTGAAGTGTGCAAATTCGTGGATGCATTTATGCCTCCTTGCCACACCATCCCCCCCTGCCTGCAGGCATCCCTCCTTCAGGAAGCCCTCTCCACAAAGCCCCTCCCTGAGCCACTTGCTCCCTTATCTCCTCGTCATGAGTTTTGCACTGCATTAGCATCTTTCCTTTGTCTTAGTTCCCCTAATAGCTTGTTAGTTCCTTACAGAAAAGGACCCTATTGTGTTTTTGTTTTTATTATCCTAAATGTTCTCAGTACATCTGGGTACCGTGAATTAGGGACTGAGGGATTGTCTGCTGACTGCAGCCAAAAGATAAATTAAAGTAACCAGATAGGTAATTTTTTTTTTTTTTATGAGGAAGATCAGCCATGAGCTAACATCCATGCTAATCCTCCTCTTTTTGCTGAGGAAGACCGGCTCTGAGCTAACATCTATTGCCAATCCTCCTCCTTTTTTTTCCCCAAAGCCCCAGTAGATAGTTGTATGTCATAGTTGCACATCCTTCTAGTTGCTGTATGTGGGACGCGGCCTCAGCATGGCCGGAGAAGTGGTGTGTCAGTGCACGCCCGGGATCCGAACCAGGGCTGCCGGTAGCGGAGCACCCGCACCTAACCACTAAGCCACGGGGCCGGCCTCAGACAGGTAATTTTTTATAGCGTCTACATGGCAAAGTATTACAGCTTGCTCTCTTGACAATAATAACACCTAACTGACCCTTCACTTTTATGAAATAATATGAGCTGACAAAGTTGGCTGCGTAGTAAATCTTACTTTTCCCTCCTTCTTGCATTTTAAAATAAAAGTTGTGTATCCATGCTGGAGAAAAATGAAGTTTACTATCTAAGAGCTCCATCTTCCTTGTCCCAGGTCTTGAGAATTACTCTCCAGCTAGGGGATTCTTTGACTTCACGCTTTCTCCGTCTTTGTGTATTAGGATATTTACAGAGTACCAAGTGTCAAGTCACACCATCACACAGTATCTGGTTTATAAAATGGATTAGTAGTCTGTTTAACAATATTGGTCTAGGAGATAGGAATTCCACAAAATGCGTTTGCTTAAATGAGAAAGCACCTTGTTATGCATTTTACATATGAGATATTGCATATTTATATTATATCAAAGATATAAAAGTGCTTTTGGGGTAACAATGCATGTCTCGTCCTGAGTCTCTTCTGTAGCACGTTAAAGAACGGTATCACTTCCCTCAAGGACAGAGGAGTGGATGGGGCACACTGAGTTATCCACAAGGCTGAGCAGAACATAGAACACAGGAGCTGAGTTCACGCTCCTTCACTCTCATCACTGGACAGTGTTACCTCCCACAGCCCAACGACCTGCCATGGTACGGAGCAAATGATACACTTCTTTGTAAGAATTTGATATAACTCCACTTACCAGCCTGATGTTCATTTAGAAAATTCAAAGAGCAAAAAGGCTGAGAAACAGGGCCCCCAATTTCCTATCATAGGCTGTTAATCACAAATAGAGATCGCCCCCTCCCTGGTTGTTGAGGTAGCCGGCCTGTCCATGCTAATAGTACTCGGCTCAGATTAGTCCAGAGGCAGAGAGCAGGTTGGTTCCTGCTATGGGTAGTGGACTTTTGGTCCTGAGGTTCCACTGATTGACAAGTGATGTTGTAAAACCCTACTTTACTGACACATGGAGCATGAGAATTTTCTGCTTGTTTTAGCTTCCCAGAGAGACTCAGAATTAAACTGGGACTATACCATGGATTTTGTGTACTTGGCAACATATGCTGTGGACACTTTTTATAAATCTGAAACAAACGCTAACATGCAAGTTTGTCCTAATTATACTGACCCAAGGATTCTCCAAATACTTTCAAAAGTACAGGGCTTGGTTACATCCTTTCTTGTCTCAGGCTTCTGCAATCAGTGCTGCAGGCCCTCCCACGATCCTCCAATTTCCAAGCGCATTTCAGGGACATTAAAGGAAATAACTCTTAATAATGACAAACCAGGTGGAAGGTTGGGTGCTTCAAGAGGAATAACCTTTTTAGAAGGATAAAGTCTAATCAGCCCAAAATAAGTCCATCAGCATTATTTATTTCTATAATACACTCTGAACTACCTGAGAGGGATAACAAAATATCGTGGTATGTCTATCTGATGCAGAGCACAGAGTCAGAACAAAATCGCTGTGAGACAGTCAGCCCTGCAGGGAAATGAGGCAACCAGCAGAAGGGCACACAGGCAGCCCGCAAAAGCACTGCTGATGTTTATCATTTCTAACAGGATTTGGACCTTGCAAAGGAACCCATCATGAATTGGGCGCCAGCTCTTATGACCTACACAGAAGTGTTGAAAGGTCTTGCCATCTATCCCTCTGTTCTCAAACCCATTAGGTATTTTGCAACAGAGAATGGAAGGGGCTTCAGAGAACACGTGGTCTAATCTCTCACTTGACCGAGAAGGAAACTGAGGCCCAGAGATGTTACAATGTCTTGTTCAAAGTCACGCAGGTAGTTTCCAGTAGAGCCAGGATTCAGATTTCCAGAAGCCCCATCGAGGGTTCCCGCATCTCCAGAATGCTGTGCCCAGACCAGTGTAGCAGAAGGAGCTCTGGGTTACAACTTAACAGCCTTGGTATCAAGTCTTGGCAGACGTTAGCAAAATCACCTTGAGCAAGTCACCAAACTCATGAGCTTTGCTTTTCCCACTCTGCAACATGAAAGGTAAACTATGTGGTCTGTCTACCTCAAAGATTGCAGGCAGATCAAATGAGATAATGTGTGAAACTCTTTTTAAAGCTTTATAAGGCTCAGGGTAAAATAACTCCAGATAAAGGAAATTTTTCCTATCGAGGGTAGATGGACGGACTCCAGGGGATCCATGGACCACTGAAAATTCTGGGTAAAGGTGTGCATGGATGAGCGCTAGGCACATTGTTTTTTCTGGGGAGAATTTCTATAGCTTTCTAAATGTGTCTCTGACACCCCTCCCCACCCTGCACCTCACCACTGGTAAGATTCTATGTGCTGTGGATATCAACATATCAACTTAAAGGGTTGATGTAATATATTAAAATATGACAGCTTTCTTAGATTTAATGTATGGCTGAGATCTTCCCACTAGCCTCACTGATTCAATAATCCATATTTTTAGAATATAAATCTGTTTTGGGGGGAAGCTAATCCAACCTCACGTTTTGCTCCATAAAGTGCTAAAAATCTATGACCGATAAAATGATAACTAGAAAATTCAAATTACAAATCAACCAGGTTTTCTTGCTACTTGTGTACTTCCCTAGTATTATTTCCTAGTTATTTTAAAAGATTTTTCTTTGAAATCATATTTAACAAGAGAACTATCTACTTATTATTTACTGAGTTCCTACTGAGTTCTCAGCAGTTTGTTTCCAGTATTTTCCCATAGAGCTCTAGACAAAACACACAAATCATAAGCCATTTGTAGGCTGCTGCATGAAGCCTGTGGTTCTGGAAGGCTGAGAGGCGTGGCGAAAAACAAATGAAAAAGTACTATTCATGACCAATTGATCAATTAAGCTGCTTTTCATTAAAAAACATAAAAAGGCAGAACCAATTTAGCAATGACTGTGATAGAAATGCAGAAAATATTATTAATGTTGGATTTTTTTCTCTCATTTATTTTTAGTTCTCTTTAGAAAATTATACTTGAGAGCTTTCTGTAGTGGCAATTGAAGGAGCGAATAAGAAAGCACTAGAACCCTATTTTAATGCTAATGAGGAGTAGGGATCAATACCTGGTTTGTAAGGCCTTTTCTGTATGCAGTTGTGTGTTTCAGGAGCCATAGACTGACTTAAAGAATATCTGAGGGTATGAGATAATCCAACCAGGGAAGTTACCTACTAATAAGCCCCATCCATCGTTCTGTAAAGAAATCCCATGTGATCTTTTATAAATCTGACAATGGCTATACTCTAGTGTTTTAGTGGTAAAATCTTATACAGCGCAGGAATGTGAAAAATGAGAGGGAATTTTCCCCCTTGACTATATCAAAATATCATCTTCTGCCCCAAGGCTCCGATGTCTCATAACTCCCCTTTTGTATTATTCCTTTCAGGTTTTTTCTTTCTTATTCCTTCATAGTTCTACTTTTTTCAACTCCTAGTATTATCTTTTATGCTTAAAGTTTCTTATACAGAGCCTTAAGCTATATAAATGTAATAAGTATACTCATTTATGCTTAATAAAATGCTATTATTCAGATAAACGGAACCTAAAATATATTTTGGTAGCAACGCTCCCAGATTTTCAATAAGTTAAAACCTGACTGGGGGGGGGAGGGGGTCCTGTTACTGATTTCCATTCAGTTCCATTTGTGTTACTACTCATGACAGTGCCAGTCTTCAGAGAGAATGCTCTGGAACCAGACTGCCTAGGTTCAAATCCGGGCTCTACTGCATGCTAATTAAGTGATCTTGTGCAAGTCTCTGCGCCTCAGTTTCCTTACTTTTGTGTGCGTGTGTGAGGAAGATCAGCCCTGAGCTAACATCTGTTGCCAATGCTGAGGAAAACTGGCCCTGGGCTAACATCCGTGCCCATCTTCCTCTACTTTATATGGGACGCCACCACAGCATGGCTTGACAAACGGTGCATCCGTCCGTGCCCGGGATCTGAACCCGTGAACCGCGGGCCGCTAAAGCGGAGCACACGAACTTAACCGCTACTCCACTGGACTGGCCCCAGTTTCCTTACTTTTGAAAGAAGGATAATGTTAGCACTTATTTCACTGTGCCATTATGAGAAGCCGATGAGTTAATACTTGTAAAGTGTTAGACCAGTGCTTGGCACTAATAGTAACAGACACTGTTTTAGGAACTTGACATGTATCAATCATGTAATTCTCAAAACAATCCAATGAGATAGGTACCATTATTATTCTCATTTTATAGCTTAAGAAACTAAAGCACAGAAAGACTAAGTAACTTGCCCCCTTTGGCCCAGTTGGTAACTGGAGGATTGGCCTCAAACCCAGACTGTCTGGCTCCACAGCAAGCACTCAGTAAATGTTACTTATTATTATTACTATTGTTGTTGTTGTTGTTGTTATTATTATTACCTGAACTTATACACTCAATAAATATCTGCTGTTGCTGGTGATCATGATGAATTTGTATATCTAATCCTTCTTCAAAGTGTACTAAAATGTATATGTCCCCCAACGGAGTACTCGATTTAGGCAAGGCTTATCACCTAAAGCCGTTGGGTGAAGTTGTTGGGAAATAGGATATAACTACAGTGTCAAAGTGTCACCCCCTCCAATTACTTGTTAATTGCAAAGGGGAAAAAAGTACCTTTACAGCAGAGAGATCCCTGGAGTGAGATCATCCCTTGAGCCATGATCAAACTGAGCATCACAAATAGAGACAATTTGGCATTATCTTCCTCCTGACGCAATGCAATATAGAGCACCTCGTAAAAAATGTTCAATCGAAATTGAATCAATGCTTTAGTCCTAACCTGGAGTCTACAGGAAATATAGGGGGTACAGGAACAATTAAATGACACCATGAGGCAGCAACAAATTCAGACTGTGGAACATTCTACAAGATAATTGGCCTAACCTTTAAAAAAAATCCAATGTTGAATAAAAAGACATAAAACTCAAATGCAAAAATATGCAAATATGCTTTTCTTTTTTTAAAACTTAGATCCTAGTTGTTGTTTTTTTTTTTTTTTTAAAGTATGGAAGACATTTGAGGGACAAATGGTGAAGGTTGGATATGGCCTAGATGTTAGGTGATATTAAGGAATTACTGTTCATCTTCTTAGGTATAATGATGGTATTGTGGTTATATAGGAGAATGTCCTTATACTTAGATGTGTACTGAATTATTTAGGGGTGAAGTGTCATTTTGTCTGTAACTTACAAGTAGTTCAGAAAGAAATACAGATAGATGGAACAAATATGGTGAAAAGTTAGCAATTATTGAGTATTGAGGTATTCATTGTACCAACATTTCAACTTTTCTTTATATTTGGGCATTTTCTTCACTTCCTTCATAAGATATATGTCTTACATCTTCTTTGGAGAGCACGGAAGACTTTTATCTTCATGTGCTTAGTTTCTTTTAATTCTCTAAAATGGTGGCCTGTGAGTGCATATTTAAAAAGAAAACTGTTTTAAAAAATTATTTACTGAATTCCTATTGGCTCAAGCTTACTGAAACCTAATATTAACATTGTTGAAGAGAACTTAGCATCTAACACAGGGCCTGACACACAGTAAATGCTTGTAAATGTTTATCTGTTAAATGAGCATATGCTTTCCGGAGAATCGTAAAGTGCCAAAAAAAAAAAAAAAACAAAAGAGACACATGAGGCTGTGTCATTGCTTTACGGATCAAGACATGCTGGGCAAATACTTGAGATGGACAAAATGGGAACCAATCAACTGGATCCTTTGATTCAAATAACTTAGGCCATGAAGATGCTTGATCAAGTCTTGAGTTTGTTTTATGAAGGCACGAAAATGAAGAATCTGCCCCTAGGACCAATCCAGCAGCAACTGTTACTTGTTTAAGAAATCCTGAGGTATCACACTTAACGAAACATTTTTTACAATTGTCGACTTTTCTTGATCCGAGAAAAGAGGCAAGTTCTGCTCAAGTTTACACATGAACCCTACAAGTCAACACCAGCAGGTGTTATTCTCTGGGAATTGATAAATTTGTGGGCACTAGGGTCATTATCAGCTCTTCCAGAAGGTAATGGTTCTAAAAGAGATGGCTTCAGGAAGTAAGTGAGATATATTTGGTATAAGAGGTGGGAAGAAAATGATCAAAATTCAAAGAAATAATTTATAATGATATCATCTTACATTTTCATAGTGCCTTTTTCCTAAGGCATTTCATATGTATGTTAACTCATTTATTCTCGCATTATCCCTATGAGATAGACTTAGACTTACAATTGAAATAAAAAAAATAAAAGGGATATTCATCAGGGCCTAAGATGCAGAAGATATTCAAAAGGATATTACATTAGCAATAGAGATATTTCTTCACATTGAACAAATCGATCACCTCCTTTCCCTCTGCTTCAGTGAAGTCATTTAAAAAGATAAAATCGATTACAATTTAGGGAAAATAAGATTACAGTTTACTACAGGTGAGACACTCAGTGTTCAATCTAAAAAGGTAGTTTTGTTCAAGGCTATAGGGCTGTCTCTCTTTACCAAAAAAACAAAAAAAGTTCTTGAAAAGGATGCGAATCAGAATTTTAATAAGTTGAAATTTAAATGCACTTAGATGGTCCTCTATTTACATAGTGTTCCTTATTTAATAGTGGATCCTTTTGTAAAGAGGATCACTTTAAAATTATTTTATAAATGTGAAGTTTTATAAACAATACTGGGTTTTAAAGCAGAGTGTACTCAGACTAAATGTTCTTTCTGAAACCAAAAATAAGAAAGGAAAAATAAGAGGAGCCCACTAAAGAACTAAACAGTTTATGATAAATGTAGTTGTATAGAACTAAAGATTCTTCAACTTGACTTTTCCCATCCTCAGATGACATAACATGAATACATGCAATCTTTTCCACTGGATTTTTAGATCCTAAACATTTTCCCTCCTCTTAATTTATCAGGGGATGTATGTGTTCAGTAATGTGCAAATTAAGTGCCATATACTTTATTAACAAGGCCTAATCCCCTGTATGTAAATATGCTATTTTTAAGTTACTGAAATCTTTGGTGGGTGTATTCAATCCTCATGTTCAGGAACAGATAGAGCAAAGAGCATGAGGGAATTGTCCTCAGACTCAGAGCCTGAACTGGAGACAGTCTTAGGATGTAGCATTAACTATTGATAAAGAGACAAAGTCTTAGGATGTAGCGTTAACTATTAATAAAGAGACAATACCCTCTCAAAATCTATTTCAACACAAAGTTTTCTTCTTGTAAAGGAACCCAAACGTGTTCTTTGTAAAGGTAACATAAATACTAACAGAAGTAGAAATGAAAGCAACGAGAGAAATCCAGACTTCACAGCGTTCATTCATTGCTGCTCAGCCCTCACTCCCATCTCCTAATTTGGCTTAAATGCTGACTATGGTGAGATGGAATTTCACTTCTGTAATCCCAGGGTCTAAAGTATTTCCCTGAGATGGGTCAGAAGCTAGTTAGCAGAGTTTGTTGTGTAATGGGCTGGGTAAGGAATAAGCCTTCTCCTAGTTCATTTGCCAGCAGTCGAATACTATCACCACCGACACTGTTATAGCAAAAAATTTAGAGACCTTAGCTGATGGAACAAAATATTAAAAGCAATGTTTAGAAAGCCCATGGGATCCATTTTAATTAGATTTGACTCATAGAGGACATTCTGCAAATTATAAAACTGTTCAAGATCTCTAGAGTATGTGGACCGCCGTTGTATAATGACATACCTTTTAGAAGAGAAGAGGTTGAGTCTATGTCTTGGCTTTGACCCCGAGTTATTAGAATCCTCTCTTGCAAGAAGGAAGATGAATTCAAACATCAAAATTACTGCATTTTAGAGTACAGATCCACCTTGCGCTGTCTTCCAAGTACCACACTCAAAGAGGGTACACACACACAGATCCATTAATAGTGCCTCCTCCTCCCTACTTCTGACTCCCTCCTCCAATCTACCCCCAGTCAGCCCTGCAGTCTGTAGGCAAACCACACAGGAACTAGCAGATACGGGGCTTCGGAGAGTTGGGTGTGAGCCTTAGATTATGTGGTTTTGTTTTCTTGCTGCCAGAGTTAAACTAAAATGCAGGAGGTTCAGTGAAACACTTTTGCTTCTTTATGCTTGGTTTCAGTTTTAACGATTTCCCCCCTGAACGATTATGTTCACATAAGAAAATTTCTAATCCTGGAAATGGTCCATCAGCAAGCTGCTGCTGGTCTTAAGGAGAACTCTTATTTTCTCTTAATATATCCGTGTATCCAGAGAAACGTTAAGACTTCTTAGGGGATCTTATTTAATACCACCCTGGGTCACTGCCAACATTAAAATCCTAGAGAAAATGCTTTCTAAGTGCACTCAGCCCACAATAT
This sequence comes from Ceratotherium simum simum, assembly GCF_057802395.1. NCBI lineage: Eukaryota > Metazoa > Chordata > Mammalia > Perissodactyla > Rhinocerotidae > Ceratotherium > Ceratotherium simum. The sequence continues at coordinate 10,502,094 of NC_141924.1, forward strand.
TATTCTTAGCCCATAATATTACCCTTAATGAAAAAAGGAGGAAAAGCGCTGAGCCAGGATGAGTTCTAACGCCAGTTTTGCCATAGTCAGGCAGGAGCTGAGACTGGTTAGATTTTAGGGATTTCACTTTCTCTTGAGTTGATTGGACTAAAGGATTTCTGGGATTTTAAGATTTTTCATTGATCTAAAATTTTTGTCACCTTCAACTTCCTTAGTTTTCACCTTCAAATTCATAACTCACCATTTCTTTACGTTCCATCCTCCCATACCAAGTACAACTTGTGAAGGCCTCTTCCTCTCTCTTTGCTCTGGCTAGAAAACGAATTGCCAACGTTGCATCTTTTGCACAAAACTAGAAACATTACTACTTGCTGAGAGGCCCCATTCAGAGTTTGGGGACTGGACACAAGATAAAGAGACAAATGTTGGCTCACAGGATGTTCCTAGCATTAATTTCTGAAAGGCTAAGAAGGGGGGTATCATATAAGACTCAATTTGGGGTTCTGAAATTTAAACTTATTCTACATTGTGAAATGGTATCCTTTTCTCTTTGCCCTTCAACATTGTTCAAGATTTACCTCTTTTTTTTTTTTGACTTTTTCTTTGGTTATAACTGCTCGGTATTTTTATTGAACTAGAAAAGAAGAATTTGGTGTGGAATCAGCAGAGTACCTTGGTCATAGTAGGTGCTCGGTAAACATTTGTTGAATGAGTTAAAGGAAGTCATTTGTTACTCCTACGTCCTTAATAATGGACTTTCCTTTTATTAATGTAAGTTGGTCAAATTTTCTTAAATCCCAGTTGCATCTAAACAGGGTCTCCATTCTTTCTATATGTTATATAGATGGAATATTCAAGATAACAACTTGTTGCTGATTTGAAAATAATAACATCTCAATGTTGGCCTCAGCGTTCTTGTCTTCATGGTCTAAGGACCTTCTTGGATCCCATTACTACACTCAACAGCTCCACAGCCTGGTGTTCAAACACTGAAATCTTCTGGCCACAGCCCTTATCCCACATCGGTGGTCTTGAAGTAGTTAAACAGTGAGTCCCTAGACTTCAGTGGCTGGAGAGTGGGAAGGAAGGGGGACAGTTGAAGGTGCCGTATAGGAAGTATCTGGTGTTTTCAGCTTGCACCCTACTGAGGAAGCTACTTTTCCACAAGACACTGCCCCCCAGGGTGCAGAATACAACCCCACCCTCTTACAAGTACGAGACAGAGGGCAGAACAGGAAAATCTCAAAGAGAAGTTATTTTGGTAGTAAGTAACGATCAGCAGACATGTTACAGAGCATATTGGGAGGGAAGCAAGGCCATTTTGGTGGTTTATTTCATACCAGCTTTGTAATTGAATGAGTGCACAGGCAGAACCCAAGAATAAAGACTCTAATGTGAGCATGCCAGCCTTTCAGTCCTCACCATCATGGGACACTCGGAAAAATATCAGCAGAATTGGGAGGATTCAGGATATGTGAAATCTGGACTTATCCACAATGGAAAAATTTTCTTTTAAAACCATATTTGTTTAAAAATTTTCAGCAATTCCTTTAGAGAGGTCATTGTTAACATTAGAACTTCTTGTATATAATTATGTTTAATTTAACTTTACAGTAAAATATGTACTTCTCATCCAATAGTGTGGCTTCAGACATTCTCTTTCCCTTCATTCAATAAATAATGTTTAAACACCTATTCTGTGTTAGGCTTTTTCTGGGTGCTGGGAACGTATCAGTGAACAAAACATAGTCTCTGCCCCCTGGATCTTACATTCTGGTAGAGGAAGAAACAATTAATATGTCAGATGGTTGTACTACCACGGAGGATCATAAAATGGGGCAAGAGTCATAGGGAGTGTGGCTGAGCGGGGCGTGGGGTGGGGTGGGGTTGCGATTTTATTGGAAGATCAAAGGACATTTGAGCAAAGTCCAGAATAAAGTGAGGGAGCCAGACTGATAATTCTCTGGAGAAATAGCTTTTACAGGTATAGGGACTAGCAGGTGCAAAGCCTAAGGTGGGAGCAAGCTTAACACAGTGAGTGAGGTCAAGGGACCTTGGGACGGGTGTTGGGATGGAGGTCAGAGAGGAAGCAGAGGCCAGAATACATAGGGCCTTGCTGGCTATGGCAGTCTTCGGATTTTACTCTGAGTGAGACGGGGGCCGATGGAGGATTTTGAATTGGAGAGTGATAATCTGACTTGGATTTTAAGTTTTAAAAGGATCCCTCTGATTGTTGTGTTGCAATTAGATTGTAAGGGAGCGAGAGAAAAAGCAGAGAGATCAGTTAGGAGGCTGCTGCAATAGTCCTAGCAAGAGATGATGGTGACTTAGGATGGGTGATGGGAAGTGGTTGAATTCTGAATATACAGGGTGACCATAAAGTGTGGAAACATAGATATTATTATTTCATGTATTGAAATGTGGCATCCATAAACCATATGTTACCTACCAACCACAAACTACCCAGACTAGGCAACCACCGTGTATTTGAAGGTGAGCTGATGGATATGATGTGCAGTGTGAGAGACAAAGAGAGGATTCAATGATGACACCAAGGTTCTTGGCCTGAGAAACTAGAAGCAAGGATGTCCCATTTACCGAGACAGGAGAGACTGGGGACCGAGACAGGAGAGACTGGGGGAGCAGGTTTGGAAGATCAGGAGTTTGGTTTTGGACATATTAAATTTGAGATGTTTATGAGACATACCAGTGGGGATGTCAAGGTAGTTAGACCTGTGAGTCTGGAGGTCAAAAGAGGTTAGGGCTGAAAATAAAACCATGTGAGTCGTTGAGAGAGAGAAGGTGGTTTAAAGCTATGAAACCGGATAAAACCACCTAGGGACTGAATATAGATAGAGAATAGATCCCTCCAAAGTTGAGAGGTCAGAGAAATGAGAAGAAACCAGCCAAAGAGATGAGAAGGAGCAGTGATGTCCTGGAAACCAAGTGAAGAAAACTAGGTTCACTTTTATAAAACTCTGAGTTCAGGAAAAAAAACCATGTCAAGTTATTATTGTAACACGATGTCTGTATTTGGTGAATGCTACAGTACTGCAACTAAATTATGGTGCCCCCAAATGGAGGAAGGCAGATAAGAAGGACCTCTTACATAAGCCACTTTAATAGAGTTAATTCTACTAGGTTGGTAACATTTCACTCTTTGCCTAGCCCAATCAACTCCCTCACTGCTACTGGCCTCTCCATCCTTATTGAGACTGTAGTCTTGGAGCTTGCTCTCTTCTCCTATTTCCATCTGCTTCTTCAGTTACCTATATGCTGACTACTCTCAAGTCTGTGAACCTAGCCCAGAACCCTCTTTTTTATTCCAGTTCTTCCTACTCAACTGTCTCCTGGGCATGTTCACCTGGTCGCCCCACAAGCTCCCCACATTCAAAATGTCCAAAACAGAATTCATCATCTTTCCTGCCAAACCTGCTCCTTAGACTGTGTTCCTCATCTTGGTGTACTAGTAACAGCCATTTACATGCTGACCCAAAAAAAGAAACTTGAGAGTCACTATAGACTCTTCCTTCTCCCTCACTCTCACATATATTTGGAGCCAAGTCCAGTAACTTCTATGCTTTAACATTATATGTAAAAGTCTATGTGTAAGAGAAGGAGAGTGAGCAGAGTGGAGTATTGTGCCATGCTCTTTGCTTCTGCTTTAATGACGGCCTTCAGCACTTATTGCCAGAACTATTATGACAGTCTGTTCTTCTTCCACTCCATCTGTTCTGCTTCCAATCTATTTTTCAAAGGCACCCAGAGATTCATTCTAAATGGAGAAAATGAATGGGTTCAAAAAGAAAAAGTGGGATCTCTGACCTCCTCAAAATACAACAAGTAGACTTATGACTGAGCATGTCAATGGAGCTCAACATCAAGCACCAAAGATTGGTCCTTAGGGTAGGGGAAAGGGCATAGAATTGTATGCGGGAGATTTGGGTTCAAGTTTCAGCTAAATCATTTGCTAGTTTAATATTTCTGGGCAATTCATGTAACCTATTTGTTCCTGAAAACTCAGCTCAGGTTCAACCCCTCCAGGAAGCCTTCCCCAACTATGTAGTTTAGACGAATCCCCTTTTTACTCCCATTACACTCTATGCTTTCCTTTATCATGGTAACATTATATTTACTAATTTATTCCTGTCTCTTCTATTAGACTATATCTTCCTTGTATTCCTATGGCTCAGCATAATGCCTGGCACATAGCAGGTGCTTAATAATGTAGGAGGAATGCATGTTCCCCAAACTCAGTTTCCTCATCTGTAAAATGGAATAATAATACCTACTTTTCAGAGTTCCTTTGAAATTTACATAAGACATGCATATAAAAAACTTCATAACTCAATGTATAAAATACTTGTTGTTTATCCCTTACTACTTTATGAAGTCCAGTACCTTACCATGGCATTCAAGGCCCTGAACAATCCATTTCCAGGCCACCTTCTCAATTTCCCTCTGGCTACTGCCCTCACTACTCTATATTTTAGCCAGCTAAGTTGGTTATAACACACCAACTTCTTTCATATCTCCTATCATTTTATATTATACTTACCTATCTACGTGTCAGTATCAATAATGTGGGCTGTTGTTATAATTATGATCAAAGTAGTAGGAACTAAAAAGAAATGTTACTGTCGTCTCCTAAGCATCTTCCTATTCTCTAAGTCTTTTCCCTCCATTCTAGTCAATATTCCACTCAGCTATCAATGTGCTTTAAAACATGGGTTTGATTACATTCTCAATGCCTACTGGATAAAATCAACTGGTAGGATGGACAAGGTTCTTCACCATCTGACTTTCCTCTGCCACTTCCATCTCTCTCTGCTGTTCTGCTAATAGTCTTTGTGACAGCCGTAGTAACTACAGTACTTGCTGCTTTACCAAGATAACAGGCTCTCAGCTTTCAAGCCTTTACACATGATGTGCCCTTTGCCTCTGATGTCCTCCTCTACTTTGTCTATCCAGTGAACTCCCTGTCATCCTTTAAGATTCAATTCAGATGTAAACTCTTCTGTGAAACCTGCCCTTAAATACTTCTTGGCAGAATCAGATGCTCTCTCCTCTCTCATTACGCTATACATATCTTGTCACAATCTTCTGTGACGGTGCCTGTCACCTCCACTAGCCTGTACTCATCCAGCATCGGACTCTATTTTATCTCTGGGTTCTTACTGCTTGGTGCGGTGCCAGGCACATAGTGGGTGCTCACTGAAGATCTGTTGACTATTTCAACAACTACCTGTCAGTGGTACCCAAGGCCCTCATTGGAGGCACTCGGTCACTGCCCATCACACACACTGCTCTTTTCATCTCTAGAGTCTACTTTTACACTCTTTGTCCCTTGAGGTGGAAATCAGCAGCGGGGGGCGTTTCTAGTCAGTCAAAATTACGCTAGTAACACGAATTGCAAAATTTATTCTTTGAAAGGATTAAGGCAGCGCCACAGCCCAACGGATTGTGAAATGAAGACATGTGCCTTCACTCCACTTGATAACCCCAAGCTGCGGTGTTTTAACCATCCGCATTCCTCTTGCTTGAAGCCCTGGGAACAGCGGGCACCAGACCTAGGGGAGGCCGGAAGTGAGGGGCCGGAAGTGAGGGGCCGGAAGTGGGGACGGCCTGGGCGCTGTGGACTGCTTGGAGGAGGCAGATGGGCCTGGGGACAAGGGGCCTTGAATTTGAGCGGGAAAAGTCCCCGACGCCAGCGGTTGGACCTGCCCCTCAGGTAGTAGAGGCTGGTTTGGAGTGGCGACGCGGATGAAGGGGGCCTGGAGGGGCGGCTATCCCGCCCCCCATCCCGTGCGGCTCCCTGCGCTGTCTGCTCTTCCGGTGTGGGCGGGAGGGAGACGAGGCCGCACAAGCTGCGTGAGGGAAGGTCCCTGCTGTGTGACGCCATCACGTCACTCCCTCCTTCTAGAAACTTCTCTGAGGCCCAGCCTCAACCTGCGAGTAAACTGCGCTCTCTGAGGGCAGTCTCCGGTCTGATTCGTCAGTGCCACCCAGCGCCGCCACAGGGCCTGCCTGGTGCGCAGTGGTCATTCTGAAACGGTTGTTGAATGAATGAAGAAACGGATGCCGGGGAAAGACCCAGTCTACCGGAAGCTGATTTTCTCTGGGCCTCCACCCCTATGTTCAAAATTCTTTCCCACGCATCTCATTTCTTCCTCTCCACAGTCCTCCCTGTGGGTGACAAGTCCTTATGCTGCGGATGGGGTTACTGAGGCCCAGAGAAGTTGTTAACCCTTAATGAGGAAATGGCAAAGCGGGCCCTCAAATCCACCCCTTTGGAATCCTAATTCAGGTAATGAGATGAGGTACGTGAGTGCCTAGGTGTGAGCACATTGTGAGTGTTCAGTGAAGAGGAGCCATTTTCTCCCGAGGGCAAGGACTGTGACTTGTGGGCCTGTTGGCCATTTCCTAGAATGGAGCCTGTCACAAGGTAAACTCTGTAAAATTAGTAGTTGAATGAATTAATGAATGCACAGAAGGGGCTCAAAAAAGTTGGCTTCTCTGCCTCTTGTGGTGTTCTTTCCGTCAGAACAGTAACGCCTCTTCATGCCGTGGTTTCTCTGGAATCGTTCTCCTGTCACAGTCTTGGCCAGAGCTTGTTTCCTCGGGAGTTAACTCGTGTCTTTAAGCAGCACATGTACAAACAGGAGAACTGTGTCTCCTCATAGCACTACCCTAAATGCATCTTTCCAGAGATGCCTCTGGCCACTCAGCCTCTCAGATGCTTGTCTTATTGTTGTCATTATTGTCCTGAGTCTTTGGATAAAGTCCGTTCAGCTCCTCAGTCCCTTATTCTCCATTCTGGCATCCAGAAAGTGTTGAAAACCAATTTTTCCCCCTAACTTGCTTGGCAGCAAGACCCGAACTGAAATGAGCCACGTGTCTTTAGCTATTTCAAATATTTACAGGTTTGCGTTGCAGTCCTGTTAATGTGTTTGATTGTTCAGACTGGCCCACATAATATGGTGTAGGCACAGCGTTACGCTTCGGAAGGCAAAAAAAGAATTGAGTTTAAATTCCATAACTCATCTGGCCTCAGAGGATTCAAATAACAGATTGTGGAGCAGTAGTTTAATGTCGCTTGATAACTTATATGATTTCCTGTTATGATTCAGGTAAAGTTGGGGGAGGAAATAGCCTTTGCCAAAGCATTGTGGAAGCGGGCAAATCTAAAAAGAAAACTAAGAGACCTTTTCTACCTCATCATTTGTTTATTTTGGAATTATTTAAGGGAGAAAGCTCCTGAACTAAACAATGTTATTTGAATGTAGGGATCATGTTTTACATTTCTTATATCCTCCAAAAGCTGTATAAATCATAGGTACTCAAGAAATATTTGTTGATTGATTTGAAAACATTTGCTCAAAACTCCAGAATTTTACTTGACAATTACAAGAGCTGGATTATATTTTTTAAATGTCATGTTTATAATCCAAAGCTGTAGAATCAATTCAGGTTTATCCCAAAGCAGAGTCATTCAACCATTTCGTCATTCACTCAACACCTGTTTTTTGAGTACCTACTATGTGCTAGGTGCCTGTTAGGCAATAGGATTACGCTAGTAAATAAGAACACTCCTATTCTCAAGAAACTTCCAGTCGGGTGGTGGAGAAAGCCAAAAAGCAAATAACAAATACATAAGTACAGATCATGACAAGTGCCATAAAGGAAATAAACTGGGTGCTGAAGAGTATGATGGGGAGACTTAAGTAGTTAGTGTGGTAGGTGAAGGCCTCTCAGAGGAGGAAACCCAGATTTATGACATGAAATATCTTACTTTCTTCCATTTCCAAATATTATAGGGATTTGGGTAGCCAGACAAGCAAAATTCAGGTGTGAAAATTGACTCTCTTAGGCACTACTTTTGTCATATCACTGTAGTTACAGTCTCGAGTGTTTGATGATATGAGTAAACTGAGCATCTGCTTGTAGTCAGGTGTCTAAAACACATAATAAACCAACATATAATTTGCAACTAACACCAATTAATTGAACTCCTTGTTAGTCTGGAAGGATATCAATAGTACAATGGTGTGTTACATATTCTATGTTCATGTCATGAAGTACTATACATTAGTAAATGATACTAATTCACTTATCCAGACTTTTTTCTTTGTGGTTTTTCCTATGGTTAGGATTGTATTTAATTTTGCTATGATGTGCAGCACATTCATTTTAAACTACTCTGTTGGATTGAAGGCTATTTTTAGATTCTTTTCTGGGGCAGAAAATTCATTTAAGAAAACATTTTTTAAAAATTTAAAAATGCAGGTTAGAGAATATAGGAAAACCTAAAAATTAGGATTTTGTCCCTCCAAAATATAAATAGGCAGCTATCTGAAAAAGAGGGTTTTAACAGCTGTTGTTCAACTCCAGCAGGTTATAATTCTAACAGGTTTTTTTTTTTTTAATAGACGTGAGGAAACATCAATATTTGCTGCTCTAAGCTGATGTCACAGTGCATCTCTGACTTGAGTGAGCTTAGTAGAGGGGAAAAAAGGACAATGTAAAAAGAAAACCCTCATGATTGGAAATTTTAATAGCTTATTGAAGCACATTATACATCGAGTTTTCGCTGCAGGAGTAAGTCAGATAAAAACGCCTGTATTTGAAATACAAACAAGAGAGAAAATCAGAAAAATGTAAAAACACACAACTTCTCTTTTTCTTCCCAGAGTTGATGATAGTCTCTTTCTGAGAAGTCTTAGTTAAACGAATACTTTTTCTATCTTGCTTATTTGAGGATGTGTTGTACTTTTACCAAAAAACAAAAAAGAACCCATTAATTATCCTCTTCTCTTATTTTTAAAAAAAGAAGTGATAGTTCATTTAGGATGCTTCTGAAAATTTATGTCTTCCTTAAACACAGAGAAATTAATCAAGCCTGAGCTAGGAATTGAGGAGGGCAAAGAAGAGAAACAAACCCAAAAATAACAAACACATTTGTTATAGATTGTAACATTTTTCTTCTTTATGTGTGCAGTTTCTCTAGTAAAATCTGATTATAGGTTGTCGAGGTCTGGATGTTTGTCAGGGCCTGAAATCAATTTGATACACTATCTTGGTGGCCATCAGTGGTGACTCACTAGGGAGATTGCAAAGTAGCTGACCCACGTTAGTGCAAAGTAATGAAAGAGCAGAAAGGGAATGGTTTCATATAAACCGTGAACTGATCATTCACAAGCGTCATTTACGGTTTGGTGGCTGCATACCCCTTTTAATTTTTAACGTATTTTTGTATCAACCTAAATGAGTCTCTCTTTGTGTATACTTGTTTTGAGATCTGACAGATGCATGCTGATCACTCCAGCTTTTAGGGAAACCCTTACACCATTTGAATCATACTGTAGACCTTGTTTAATCCTAAACTCATACTTCTTTTTCTAAAGCTGAGTAAAGAAAGTAACCTTTTCCTTGAACTTGCCAGCCTTCGCAGGACTAAAATGTTGGTCTAGGGTACCATGAGTTAAATGTGGAGTCCACTGAAGTACAGCTGTTTGTCTTAATAGTTGATGACCCTCCCTCCTTTTAGATTAACAAGAAAGCAGACTGTAGTTAGATCAGGTTCTAATGACTTGTAGTTCTAAAAAGAGTACAACCATAGGGTCACTTGGTGATTCTAAGACTCGATTTTTATCTTAATTACTTTCGGGACATAATATTTTTATACATGACAGCAAATCTTAAGCAAGAGATGTGAGAGCACAAATTCCATTTCTTTATACTGACTTCTCCACAGTCCATGTAATGCTTTATAATAATTTTATTTCTGGCCAAAGAGGTTCAATGATATTTTCTGTGGAAACTTTTCAGTCTAGAGAGACCACCTATATTTCTTTAAATAACACAAGCCACTCCCTTATGAGAGATTTTCCCATACTGATCCTAAGCACATTTATATGGTACCCTCAATTCTAGCTGATGTGAGGGGCTGATTTAGACACTAAAGCTAGAGTTTTTTAGACTGACTTGGTCTTCTGTAGACACTAAACAAATACTTAACTTACATGTTTTTTGTGCTTTTCTTTGCAGGAAATTGATGGCTCGTCAAGATGGAGATTAATCATTTGTATTTGAGAGCAGCAGAACTGGGGGCCAGTTACTTCTCAAGAGTTTTTTAAACTAATCACATAAACTCCTGTCCCATTGCTCTCATCCCCCATCTTACCTTCAAACTTGTCTCACCTATGGCATTCAGGAGGCAAGTGAAAAACTTCGTGAAAAATTACTCAGATGCTGAAATAAAAGTCAGGGAAGCAACTTCTAATGACCCTTGGGGTCCTTCTAGTTCTCTGATGTTAGATATCAGTGACCTGACTTTCAACACGATTTCTCTCTCAGAAATTATGAATATGCTATGGCAGAGACTCAAAGACCATGGGAAAAACTGGCGCCATGTGTATAAGTCCCTTACACTAATGGATTATCTCATCAAGAATGGATCAAAGAAAGTTATTCAGCATTGCAGAGAAGGGTTCTGTAACCTTCAGACTCTAAAAGATTTTCAACACATAGATGAAGCTGGAAAAGACCAAGGTAACAGATGTGGACGTTTATACAATGTGCCAATGAAGATGAGTTTGGGAGGGGATTATATGAAACTGGGAGCTGGGGAAGAGTTGTCCTTAAATGTGTTAGCTACCTTTCCTCTGGGACAGTTGAGGTTTCCAGTTTCATCCTTTTTGTTGACTCTTGAATGCCTTAGAGAACAAGATTTTTTTTTCAAAAGGATGTGTAAATCCTTTTTTGTAAATCCAGGAATCACTTAGATTCCTGATAAAAGGATACCTCATAGAAAATGAACAAAGTAAATAAAACAGGAGGCATTGCAATTTGGTATAATAATATCACTGTAATTCATAATTATAATTAGACTGGAATTTAGTCACAAATGTAAGGAAGTGTTTCCAAAGACTATGGAATCTTCAGACTATCTAGATGGAAGTAGTTATATGAATATAAAAATTTAGGTCATAAAATGATTTTGTCGGGGGTGGAGCAGGAGGTGAAGTAGAGAAAGGCTGTATAGAACACTGAACGGAGATGATTCAGTGGAGCCTAATCAGCACTCCCTCCCCATCTAATGTAAGATTATAATTTGTATTTATAAGTGAATAGTCTTATGAATCATGAGAAGAGGATAAAATTCAGTGCAGTCTCTGTTACGTATACATTTTTAAAATAGACTGTTTTTTTTTAGAGCAGTTTTAGGTTTACAGAGAAATTATGCAGCAAGTACAGAGTTCTCACATACCCTTGCCTACCCACACACGATTTCTCCTGTTAGCATCTTGCAGTAGTGTGGTACATTTATTACAATTGATGAACCAGTGTTGATACATATTATTAACTATAAAGTCCTTAGTTTGCATTAGGGTCCATTCTTTGTGTTCTACAGTTAGGGGTTTTGAAAAATGCATAATGTCATGTATCTTCCATTTCAGGATGGTACAGAATAGTTTCACTGCCTTGAAAATGCCCTGTGCTTCACCTATTCATCTTTTTCCCCCTTCTCCAAACCTTTGGCAACCACTGATCTTTTTGTCTCCGTAGTTTTGCCTTTTACAGAATGTCATATAGTTGAAATCATTCAGTATGTCGCTTTTTCAAACTGGTTTCTTGCAGTTAGCAATACGCATTTAAGATTCTTCCATGTCTTTTTATAGCTTGAGAGCTCATTTCCTTTTTTTTTCCCTTCACTTTTTGTAAAACAGCTTTATTGAGATGTAATTCCCATACCATACAATTCACCTATTTAAAGTGCATAGTTCACAGGGCTGGCCCGGTGGCATAGTGGTTAAGTTTGCGCGCTCCTGTTTGGCGGCCCGGGGTTTGCAGGTTTGGATCCTGGGCATGGACCTGGACACCACTCATCAAGCCATGCTGTGGTGGCATCCCCTATACAAAGTAGAGGAAGGTTGGCACAGATGTTAGCTCAGGGACCATCTTCCTCAAGCAAAAAGAGGAGGAGGGCAACAGATGTTAGCTCAGGGCCAATCTTCCTCACAAAAAATTAAAAAATAAAAAAACTAAAGTGCACAATCCTATGGTTTTTGGTATATTATTAGTTTTTTTAATTGATAAAATATATATAACATAAAATTTGCCATTTTAAGTGTACAATTCAGTGACATTAATTACATTCACAATGTTGCACAACTATCACCACTATCTATTTCCAAAACATTTTCATCACCGCAAACAGAAACTCTGTAACCATTAAGCAATAACTCCTCTGCTAACCTCTAATCTACTTTCTGTCTCTGTAAATTTGCCTATTCTGGGTACCTCATATAAATGAGATCATATAGTATTTGTCCTTTTGTGTCTGGCTTATTTTACTTACCATAATGTCCTCCAGGTTCATCCATGTTATAGGATGTATCAGAACTTCATTTTTTTATAGCTGAGTAGTATTCCATTGTGTGTACATACCACATTTTGTTTACCTATTCATCTGTTGATGGATTCTTGGGTTGTTTCCACCTTTTAACTATTGTGAATAATGTTGCAATGAACATTAGTGTACAAGTATGAGTTCAAGTGCCTGCTTTCAATTCTTTTGGGTATATACTTAGGAGTGGAATTGCTGGATCATATGGTAATTCAATGTTTGGCTTTTTGAGGAACCGCTAAACTGTTTTCCTTAGCAGCTGCACCATTTTACATTCCCACCAGCAGTGTATGAGGGTTCCTATTTCTCCACATCCTTGCCAACACTTGTTATTGTCCTTCTTTTTGATTATAGCCATCCAACTGGGTGTGAAGTAGTATCTCATTGTGGTTTTGACTTACATTTCCCTAAAGACTAATGATATTGAGCATCTTTTCATGTCCTTGTTAGCCATTTATGTATCTTCTTTGGAGAAATGTCTATTCAAATCCTTTGTCCATTTTTAACTGGGTTATTTTTTTTATTGTTGAGTTTTAAGAGATCTTTATATATTCTGGATACAAGACCCTTATTAGATAGATGATTTGCAAATATCTTCTCCCATTCTCTATAGGTTATCTTTTTACTTTCCTGGTTCAATTTTGATGAAGTCCAATTTTACCTATTTTTCCTTTGGTTGCTTATGCTTTGGGTGTCATGTGTAAGAAATCATTGCCTAATCTAAAGTCACGAAGATTTATACCTATGTTTTCTTCTAAGAGTTTTATAGTTTTAGCTCTTACATTTAGATCTTGTATCCATTTTGAGTTAATTTTTGTATATAGTGTGAGGTAAAAGTCCGACCTCATTGATTTTCATGTGGATATCCAGTTGTCCCACTACTGTTTGTTGAAAAGACTCTTCTTTCCTTATTGACTTGTATTGGCACTCTTACAAAAATCAATTGACCATAGATGTAGGGGTTTATTTCTGTACTCTCAGTCCTGTTCCATTGATTTATATGTCTATCTCTATGCCATTGCCACACTGTTTTGATTACTGTAGCTTTGTGGTAAGTTTTGAAATAAAGGAGTGTGAGTCCTCCAACTTTGTTCTTTTTCAATATTGTTTTGGCTATTCTAAGTCCCTTGTATTTACATATCAAATTTAGCATTGGCTTGTCAATTTCTGCAAAAAAGGCAGCTAGAATTTTGATCAAGATTGCATTGAGTCTATAGATCAATTTTGGGAATATTGCCATCTTAGTATCAATTCCTCCAATCCATGAACACAGATGTCTTTCCTTTTATTTAGGTCTTCTTTCATATATGTTTTGTAGTTTTCAGTATACAAATCTTACACTCATTTTGTTCATTTATTCCTAAGTATTTTATTCTTTTTGATGTTATTGTAAATGAAATTGTTTTCTTAATTTCATTTTCAGATGGTTCATTGCTAATGTGTAGAAATACAAATCAACTGATTTTTGTATATTGATCTTGTATCTTCCTACTTTGCTGAACTTGTTTATTAGCCGTAATAGGTTTTTTTTTTTTTTTTTTTTTGTAGATTCCTTAGGATTTTCTACATACAAGGTTATGTCATCTGCAGACAGAGATAGTTTTACTTCTTCCTTTCTAATCTGGATGCCTCTCATTTCTTTTTCTTGCTTAATTGCCCTGGCTAAAACCTCCTGTACAATGTTGAATAGAAGCAGTGAAAGCAGACATCCTTGTCTTGTTCCTGATCTTGGAGGAAAGCTTTCAGTCTTTCACCATTAAGTATGATGTTAGGTGTGGGTTTTTCATAGGTGCTCTTGATCAGGTTGACAAGTTCTCTTCTATTCCTACGTTTACCAAGAAAGGGGGTTGACTTTTGTCAAATGCTTTTTCTGCATCTCTTGAGATGATTATGTGTTTCCCCCCTTTATTCTATTAATGTGGTGTATTACATTGATTGATTTCCATATGTGAACCAACCTTTCATTCCTAGCATAAATCCTACTTGGTCATGGTGTATATCCTCTCTATTTTTTAAGTGTTTTTTATTTATTTTAGTTATTTTAGGTCCGGTTTCTAAAGGGCAAGAACAGTGTCCCTAGCACTTAGTATATTGCCTGAGAGTAGAATCACTCAGTAGATATTTGATGAATTGATGATTAATATCTTAATATTTTTATACTTTTAGAAAATTTATAGAAATTAACTTTCTTTTAGGAATATAAAAAATGTAAATGTCCGAGTTGACTCCTTTAATAACAACATACTGTTCCATTTTTTTTTTACTATAAATTACTTTTTAAAATAGATTTTTAATACTTACAGTACCTTATTGGGATGTAATTTATATATTTTAAATGCACAGATCTTAAGTGTGCAGTTTGATGAATGTTGGTAAGTGTGACCATCACCAATATCAAGATAACAGAGCATTTCCATCATCCCAGAAAATTCCTTCATCTCCCTTTCCAGTCAATCCTCCCGCCTCCACAGAGGCTACAACTATTCTGATTTCTCTCGCCATATAAATTAGTTTCATTTATTCTTGAAATTCATATAAATGGAAGCATACAGTATGTATTCTTTTGTTTATGGCTCCTTTCTCTCAACTTGGTGTTTTTGAGACTCATCCTTGTTGCATCTATCAGTAGTATCATCCCTGTTTATTTTTGAGTCATATTCCATTATGTGAATATACCATAGTTTGTTTATCCATCTTCTGTTGGTAGATGTTTGGGTTGTGTATAATTCTTGGCTATTATGAATAAAACTGTTATGGACACTCTTGTGTAAGTCTTTTTGTGGCCATACATATTCAGTTCTCTTAGGCATATACTTAACGGGTGGAATTTCTGGGTCTTGGGGCAGGTGTATATTTAATGAAAATTTTCTAAAGTGGTTTTTACCATTTTATACTCCTGCCTTCAGTGTTTGAGAGTTTGTTGTTCCACATCCTTGTCAATACTTAAATATTGTTATTCTTTTTAACTTAGCCATTCTGATGGGTGTATAGTGTTGTTTCAATTTGCATTTCCCTGAAAGTTGTTCAGCACCTTTTTATATGATTTTTGGCCATATGGACATCTTTTGGCTATTCAAGTATTTTGCTTATTTTTAATTTTTTTTTGTCTTTTAATCATTGATTTATAGGAGTTCCTTATACATTCTGGATATGAATCCTTTGTCAGATACATGTATTAAACATTTTCTCCAAGTGTGGCTTGTCTTTTTACTTACTTAATGTGGTCTTTTAATGAAGTCCAGTTTGTTTTTTCTTTTGTGGTTAATGCCTTTTGTGCCTTGTCTGAGAAAGTTGCCTACCCCAAGGCCATGAAGGCCTTGTTTCTCCTATGTTTTCTCCTAGACATTTTATAGTTTTAGCTAGGTCTGTAATTCATCTAGAATTAACTTTTGTGTATATTGTGAGGTAGAGATAAAGTTTATTCTTTTCTATATGGTATCTAGTTGTTTGCACGTTACTGGATTTTAATAATAGAGCATTTCTGTGTATGGTATCTCATTTGATCCTTACAACATCTTGTGAGGAATGAAGGATATGTATTATCTCTCTTGCAGAGATGAAGAGCTAACACTCAGACAGAGTAAGTTATTTAAATAAGGTTGCACAGCTAATTAATGGCTGAACATGATTAAAACTCATATATCCTAATACTGTTTAGTCCTATTCTATTATTATGCTATACAGCCTCTCCTAATTGAGTTCTTAAAAATATCCTCACGAAGTTTCACTGAACTACTAGAATGAACTTAATTAAAATTGTCTGAAAAATACCCAGTTGAATGTTTCATACCATCAGATTGTTTATTTACAAAATTATGGTATTCTTTTTATAAAACCAATTTAGTTTCTCAGAAATGTTTGCATTATAGATTTTTGTACTATTTTATTTTCAATTATGTAAGTCATGAAATTGTGCTTAATTTCGTTTAAATGGGCCATTTAATATATGCATACACACGTATATTTAAATTAAAGGTAGATTTTTTAAAAAATATATTTTAAAAAGACAAATCTTCAGTGTTGTTAAAAAGTTATGTTAAGCTATTTTACTAGAAGTAGCATGCATTGGTGACATTACTGCCATCTTAGTTTTCCACTATCATTCTCAGTCATCTAATTTAGGAAATTAGACACTTTACATTTATATGCATGGCAAATTTTGTGTAGGCCGCCTCTCTGTGTGTCCTCCAAAACTTGAGGATGGGCCCTTACCAGTCACCTACCTGTTTGTTCACCAAAGTTTGAATGTCTTGGAGTAAGAACTAAGACTTTTAAGCCATAGTTAAGAGATACAAATTAAAATGTAAAATGCAAATACTCTGGAAGATGTAATATATTTATTTATATTTACACTAGTTTATAAATTACTGAAATCAATTTTTTTTGAGAGGGAGTTGGTTTTTGAGTTCAGGTTCTCATAGAAGGGGAGAAAACACCAGGTATTTGGACCCTGAAATACCTGAGAAGGTTTAGAGAAGGAGGGAGCCTAGGCAAGTAGGAGAAAAAAAGGAATAATTGGGATTTTCCTTTTCAAGGTGACTGTAGTGAATTGAATAGAGCCAAGATATCTGGAAAGAGTGAGTAAGTTCAAGAAAACAAAAATATTAAAAAAATCTAAAAAAATTACTTTAGAGGTTGTTTAGCCATATTAAGGCTCTAAAAGCTGAAGAACTACAGTTTGGGGGCATTACTTTTACAGAAGGGGCTGGATGTGGGGTGGTGTGAGGCAGACGGTTCCTGGGCAGTACGGTATAGTGGTTAAGCACTGTGGGAAAAATATCTAGCTTCAAAGTGCATCAAACTTAATATTTTTTCCTACAGGTGTCAGACAGCAGTGGTCAAAATTCTCTAACCAGCAAACCTACGTGATAGGTGGTGGTGGACTGGTTAATTATTGCAATGTAGATGTGCTCATGTACAGAGATGTGAGTTCATTAACACGAGGCTGCTGAGTTCATTTATGGTTCATGGGAGCAAATGTGATTTCTTGTAACAAACGTTTTTATAGTCTTGATGAACAAATGAATTTCATTTAACAAATGTATATTATAGGCTTCTGGTTATTGTAGCCTGTTCTGTTGTTGTTAAAAGTTATAATACTGTGAATTTAAACAAAACCTGTATACTTAAAACAGTTCAATATTTTGGATTGCCTTTTGCTCCTTTTCAGCAAACATAGTCGCATTGATAATCATGGTAGCAAGAAGCAAATCATGAATTTATTTCAGCTTAAATGTGCTGGTCCAGCCAGTCTTCCCATGGTGCCATTTATTACTGTGCTCATATGGACAACAGAGTACAGTAAACAAAAAGGAGAGTAACCAGTTTAGCATTTCAGTGCTACGTCAACAGAATCCATCTCTTCTCAAGGTTCTCATCAAATACAGTAGCTTACATTTGTATACTGAAGTCAGTCAAAGAAATTGAAGTCTATATTTTGGTATTTTTATAGAAACAAACTCTACTTTCTAGCTTATTAACTTTATGACTTTGGGAAAGTTTCTTACCCTAAACTTACTTTTCTCATCTGTAAAATGGACTTCATGAACTCTGAGGGTTATTGTGAGGATTGGAGATAATGTCTGAAAGTCAGGCACATAATAAGTCATTGGTCAATGTTAGCTAATACCATTAGTCCTTGACATATTTTCACTTTTATCATTTTTATTTCCTGCAATGTGTATTCATGTTCAGATAAAGCTCGCTGCACATGTTCACTAGGAAGGTCTTTCCCACTGCCCTGTAGAGTTCAGCAGTCTCCACCTGTCCGTGGTCCATTGCAGCATGTATCACACAGCTGTAAGGAGTTCTCTACATGACAGTCTCCATCCTAGACTGCAGGAGTTTGGAGTGCTGAGATGATTTGAGTTGTATCTCTGTTTCTTCACTTAGTTAGGTGGAGATGTCCAATAAATGCTTGCCAGCTGAATAGCTAGTGAATTGTTGTAGGCCCAAAGAAGGGATTGGTAGCTTTTAAGAGTTTCTCTTCGTCCTAAATGTTCTTCTGTTTTTCTACCATGTTTCTAGGTATAGATTTATTTTTACTTATCCTGCTTGGTCTCTGGAGAGCATTTTTGATGTGAGGATTCATGTCTTTTCTCTAAAATTCCCAGCTCTTGTCTCCCTGAATATTGCTTTTTTGTGATTACTTTAATTTTCTTTTTTTGAAACCTTCTAAGTGAATATTGGTGCCTTGTGATCTGTCCTTCATGACTTTTAATTAATCTTTTTAATCTTATTTCTCTGTGCTGTATTTTGGCAGAGTTCCCTAGTACTATTCTTCACTTACCAATTCTCTCTTCAACTGTTAGATTCTGGAGTTTACCTTGGATGTTGAGGGTTTTTTATTTGCTGAAGATTAGCCCTGAGCTAACGTCTGTGCCAGTCTTCCTCTACTTTATATATGGGTCGCCACCATGGCGTGGCTGACGAGTGGTGTAGGTCCATGCCTGGGATCCGAACCCGAGAACCCCAGGCCGCCGAAGTGGGAATGCGCCGAACTTAACCACTATGCCACGGGGCTGGCCTCAGGTTTTTTGTTTTTAATCCCAGTGACTATAGTTTTCATTTCTAGGATTTTTAATTGGCTCTTTTCATATCCATCTGTTCTTGTTTCGTTTCTGCCTATTTTTGTTTTCTTTTATAATCTCGTATTCCTTGTTGTCGATATGATTCCTGTATTAATCACTCTTAATTATATTTATTTTAAAATCTGTTATAGGATTTTAAAATCCTGTAACAATATAGAATATTGATTTATAGAAGATCCTATAGAATCCTATAGAACACTGATTTCATTTGGAGTGAATTTATGTTTTGATTGCTGCTTTTATTGGCCATCTTTCTTAAGCATTCAGTTTTTTAAAAATCTATTTTGGAATTTTAGTTTTCAGACTTATTTTGAGCGAGAGGTTCTTCCCCGATTACCTGTGTTCACTTTTCCCTTTATGTTGGTTTTTCAGTTCCTGCCACCCAGTTCCCTGAGAGCCTCCAGTACAGCCCTTATAAAGTAGCTCAGGGCTCACGCCCTGTGATAATACGGGGGTATCATAGATCCAGTCACTGAGCTGGCAGGTGGCTTAGTTTAGTTCAAGCTGCATGTGTGCCCTCTTGCTTCTAGACCCACAGCTACAAATAAGTTACAGCCCAGGAAGCAATTAGCAGCTGTTTTTGTTTTCTTTTTCTTTTCTTCCCAGCCTTCTCTCACAAACATGGATATCCCCTCACATTAAAGAGTGAGACCAGCTCTGGTTCTCTAACACCTGAGTTGCCGAACTCCTGGCTGCCGGATCAAGAGCTCAGCAGCCCTGTGGCTTCAGCTCTGCTCCCTGCTTTTTTTCTCTTATATTTCTGGTTCATGGAGGTTTTTGTCTTGTTTTTGAGACTGGCGATGTCTATTATTGCTGTGCATTTGGAGCAGAACAGAGGAGTACTTTGAAGCGTGAACTTACTGTGCCAACTTGACTGAAGGTTTTTTAACTTGAAAATGACTTAATCAGATATACTGGTTGGGATACTTCTCCCCTCCCTCCCTGGAGACATTGTGGAGGGTAGATTGGAAGGGAGACTAAAGATAAGTAAAAAATTTTGAACACCACAGGCAACAAATGATCAGGGCCTGAACTAAGAGAAATGGAGAGGAGAGAATGGATTTAGAAGATGTTTAGTAGGTACGATCTATAGACATAGATTACTGACTTTGAGGAGGTGAATGTTCATATTTCTGGCTTAGAATGGAGGTAAAATTCACTGAGAAAGGAATATAGGAAGACGAGTAGATTTTGGTGGGTCAGTGGGTGGGGAATGGAGAGAGGAGTATTAAGATGTTTTATAACTGCTGTTTGAAGCCTAATACCTGCTTTTCTAAAAGTCTGTATATGTCTTCCCTGCTGGTACACCTCAGTGTCCAAGATCTTTGAATTTATTATATTTCCAAATCTCTTTACTTGATGTTCAGTTGTGAACTTATATGGACTCCTCCCCTGCATTTGGGAAATTTTTCCTCAGGGTATTCATTCATTTATTTAACAAACGTTTCTTAAGTATCTCTTAAGCAAACAAGTATAGTTCTGGCCTTCAGGAATATTATAGTCTAATGGAGGAAAAAGACATTTATCAAATAAACAGACAGTTACAAACTGTGGAAATCCTATGAAAGGCAAGTGTAGGTGCTATGCGAGGGTGTGACAGTGGGGCCTGACCAAGTCTGAGGCCCTGATGTATGTGTGGGACGAGGTGGAAGGGGGTTGTTAGCTCTCAGTAGAAGGCTTTCCTGAAGAAGTGAATCTTTGCTCCTCCCTCTGCCTGGCGCTCTGCCTGTATGTCTGCAGAGCTGGCTTCTTGCTGTTAAGACTCAGCTGATAGGTTACTTCCTCAGTAAGACTTTCCTTAACCACACCCCAAATTAATGTTTATCGTGTTGTTCTTCTTTATTTCCTTTAGAGCGTTTATTTTTATCTGAAATTATCTTGTTTAGGGACCTAGTCTCTTTTTTTCCTCACCTTTGCCCCTACTGCTTAGAGCAGTTCCTGAAACTTGTGTTCAGGAAACGATGAAATGACTGCATGAGTGAACATCCCTGGGCGGTCGTCTGTGCAGAGTTGCTCTAGTGATTTGTATGTCCTTGTGCTTTGCCTTGAGTTTGGGAGGACTCCTCGAGCTGGCCTTCTACTCGTTCATTTTTCTATCCTGTTGATCCTCCCCTCACTCTGCTGTGTCTTTCTTTTTTTTTTTTTTGTGAGGAAGATCAGCCCTGAGCTAACATCCGTGCTAATCCTCCTCTTTTTGCTGAGGACGACCGGCTCTGAGCTAACATCTATTGCCAATCCTCCTCCTTTTTTTACCCCCCTAAAGCCCCAGTAGATAGTTGTATGTCATAGTTGCACAGCCTTCTAGTTGCTGTGTGTGCGACGCGGCCTCAGCATGGCCGGAGAAGCAGTGCGTTGGTGCGTGCCTGGGATCCGAACCCGGGCTGCCAGTAGCGGAGCACGCGCACTTAACCGCTAAGCCACGGGGCGGCCTTGCTGTGTCTTTCTAATGGGTGTTGCCAGTGGTAGCGTCCTACCCTCTGGCCATAGTGATGAGCAAGTGACTTTCAAGCTGGGCCAATCACAGTCATTCTCCTGGATTTTTCAAATTTTAACGAAGGAAGAGGGAAACTTCTCAGGTGGCAGAGTGTGAGATGTGAATCTGGAGCTGTCTGTGGCCATATTCACATCAGATTGAAGAAGCCAGCTGCAAGAGGAGGAAATAAAAGCATTACACAGAGAGAAGCAGAGATGGGAGAGGGAAAAGAGTCCTGGGAGTTTTCCGGTCTCTGCTTCTTTTGTACCTGAGGCCCAATTGCAACTCCTGGTTTTCTCATGGCCTTCGCCTTCGCCAGTTCAAATCGAGTTTCTGTCACTTATAACCCAAAGATTCCTAATTAAAACAGTATATAGCTTTATTTTTACTTTGACCTTCAACTCAGCTAACAAGCTTTTCATCTTGGTGTGTTTTATATAATATCTTTGGATATTGATCTGTTCCATAGTTTAATTTCTTATTTCAGAGAATCCATGTTTTCTCCCTCCCTCTCTCTACCTCCCCCTTCTGCCTCCCCCTTTTTTCTTGCTTTCTCTTTTTCAGACACAAAGCAGTTGCTGCCTAAGTTTATCCTATTTCCAGTACTATTCTATTTTAGTCCTCCTTCCTTTCTTTTCAGAAACATATTGGTTAGAAGTGAGTAGATGCCATCTTATTATTGCTTATTCTTGAAGCAGATTTATTGGGTTCTTGGATTTTTTCACTTTCAACTTGGATGCTTTAGAACAGCCAGGTTCCTCCGCTCCAGCATCTGAAGGGTGGTAATGGGGTAGCCAGGGCTGTGGGCAGCCTTGGGTGGGAAGTTCATCTCCCTACTTTCTGTAAACTGCTGTGGCCTGACCTTCCTGATGCTGCAGACTGCCACCTCAGGGAGGAGCCCGCATGTTTCAGGGAGAAGTCCTCCATCATTGCAGCTGGCTTTCTGCTTGATGTACCTGCTGGTCCCTTTGAATTGTTGCAGCTGCCCTCAAATCCCATCAATCCATGTAGACTCCAAGTAGAATATTAATATTCCACATCTATCCCATAATTTCTAGTTCTAACCTTTTCTAATTAGGGGTATTGCAGTAAATGTTTTAGGTCAAGCAGCTTTCTCAGGCAGCTAACTTGTAAATTGGCATTCAGTATCTTTCATCCATCTGGTTCCACTTGTATTGTGTCAAGGAGAAAATTGAGACTTTTCAGTAATCTGCTCCTTTTATCGATTCATTCACTCAGTAAATAGTGATTGAGCATGTACTGTGTGCCCATCACTCTTCTAGACACCAAAGATACTGGGTGAATGAGAGTCTCTGCCTTCAAGGAGCTTATATTCTAGGTGAGGAAATAAACAAGTAAACAAATAAATATATAATACAATATTAGGTGTGATAAATGCTGAGGTGAAAAATAAAGCAGGACAAGGGAATAGAGAGTGATGGGGGTGGGGCTATTTCATAGAGAGTGGGCAGAAGGCAGGCTTCTCTGAGGAGGTGACATTTGAGTAGAGACCTGAATGAATCAGGGATCTAGCCATGCAAAAGAGTTACTGGCAGAAACAAAAGCCAGCACACAGCTCTAAGGAGGTAAAGAGTGTGGTGGGATTGCAGAATAAGGAGGCCAGGGTGGGTGGAGAAGAGGAGTGAGGCAGAAAGTGGAAGCAAAGGAGCTCCTGAAGTTAAGAATGGGAAAACAAGTTTTTCACCATCCCCGCTGCACACCCTTTGCCCTGAAAACAAGCTGTGTCAGTTATCCAGAGGAAGGTACTATCTGGCATGTTGTCCCCAAAGGCTGATAGTCACAGCAGGCTTGTGTTGTGTGACACTGAGTGGTAGCCCAAAACACTGGAATTTTTTGGTTGTAGACTATAAGCTAATCATAGGAAATTAAGAGTGTTTAGAATGAGAAGGTTTGAAGCAGTTATAAAAGAAGTTTGGAAGGAAGAAATGATTAAGCAGTAAGGTTAGATAAAATAATCTTGGAAGAGATAGCAGCTTGAGCAAAGGTTTCTGGCACTGTCCATCTCAATCGACTGGCAGCTAGAGAACATTGTTGGCCCCCCTCGTCTAAATATACCCTGAATTTGGCCATTTCTCATTCCTTCTACTACTAGTAAATTATGGTTGGAAACATTAACACTTTAATTCATCACACTTGGAGTTCAAAATGAACATGGTAGAGGATCTTTAGGGACTTTTCAGTTTACTTCTAGAAGCAGCCTTGGGAATAAATAAGATGTTAATGTGAATTGGTCCCCAGATGTGGAGAGGTAAGGGATTTCCTTTATAATTTCTCTTGGGAGAGGATTAAGCGTAATAATACTACCATATATTTGAATGAGTATACTTTTATATCTATGAATTAGACTGAACAGATATGCTTATACTGGTTTTCAGACAGGAAACCCAGGCCCAGACAGACCACCTGACTGGCTCAGAGTCACGCAGATGGTTAAGGGCAGCACCATGGCTAGAATTCAGATCTTAGACTGTACTCTGGTACTCTACTAATGGCATCAAGTTGTTATGATAGGATGTTATGTCAAAGAAAAGCCAATTGCCCTCCCTTCTCTTGTTCCAACTCAATTGTACCTCTCTAAGGTAACAGATAATGACAATCTTGTGGGTACACAGCTGGCTGTGTGCCTGCCCATCCATCCATTCATGCATCCATTCATGCATACCTGCATGCATCCATCATCCATCCTTGTATTTCTCTACTTCTCTCTTCTGTATACATATATAGCAGTTTATTTCCCGTGCTTCACAGATTTGAATCATGCTGTGCTTATCACTTTAAATCTTTAGTCATATGCCACGGTCATTCATCTAGGTCAGTACATCTAGCTCTAATTCATTACTCTTCTTTGTGTGCCTATATTGTTTGATTTATTGCATGGTGTGTATTGCTTTTAATAGGAAAATACAATAGCATATTTTAAGTGAAAAATATAATGCCAATATATGATGTGATTTCATCATATTATTATTTACTTCTTAAAGTATAAGAAAAGCAGTACAGTTATTGACAATTCTAATGAAATTTAGGTTTCCCTCTATATTTCCTACAGGTTTTTTCACTTTGCTCACATTTTCATTTTTTCCTAATTTTCTTTAGAGTAAAAATCAGTTGTAGCCTAATTAATATTTTCTTTACTAAGCAAATTTGATGTATTTTTCAGGTTATTATATCCGGGAAAAGTCTAAGCAAGTCATAACATTGCTGATGGATGAGCAATTACTGCATAAAGAGAGGGAAGTAGCATGTCGGACAAGACAGCGTACCTGCTACTCTATGACATTTCCTAAAAGATTACCTGGTACAGGTAACTCACCAACAGCATGTGCTTCTGCCCCCACACCAGAAATTCCTGCTTCAGAGAAGAAGCATAAGCTTCTTAAGGTCTCAAGGCTACGTAATAAAAGTATGTATAATGAACATTGGCCTAAAATGCAGTAGGCATCATTTAAGAACAACTGAAAAATATAAAACATTAGGTTTTAGTACTAAAGTATTAATACTATATTAGTACTACTATTACTATATTAGACCTCATACTATGGAAAAGAAAGATGAAGAATAATAGTAGAAAATTTTATGCTTATTTTCTGAATGCAATTATCTGGGATTCAAATAAACTGTTTTTGAGCTTTAAAGGTATCAAACTAGCATCATGATTCAGTTTTAAGATTTTAATCATAACTGGAATGTGAAGGGGAACTGTTTTCTGAGACTAGGGTCTAAGTGTGCGTTTGTGCTATTCGATCCTACAAATCAAGAAACTGACATTTTCTTATATGTGCCTCAAAATTCTGAAAGTGCTCTAAAACTCTTCCAGGACAATACTTTGTGTTATGTAACCCTTTCCTTTGCCTAAAACTTTAAGTCTGGACTACTGAACTTTTAAAAAAGGGTTTTATTTGTAATGTTACAATAGAAATCAGCAAGCAAATGAAATGATCTTTTCTACAAATTCGCTAAAACATAAAGAAATGTCATTTTGCCCAAACTTCTCCAGGACACACCCTGTTGATAAGTTGTGTTAAGGAATGGACAGTTGGAGGAAGCAAAAACATTAATGAAATGTGACTTAGATAATTGTCTCTTGAAAGGAGCTAAACTTTGTGCCATAAGTGAGGGGCATAGAAGGAGTAACATACAGCTACAAGTATTTTCAGAGGCTTGCCTCCTAGCCTTATCCTGTAAATCTATTAATCAAGATCCTGCAAGAGCTGCGGGTATTCATTATGAATAGATATCGCAAATGTCAGTTAAGTATGGAAATTTAAAAATGTTAGTAGTAACACCTACACAAACTAACTAAACTGTGAAAAATCATTAAAGTACTTTTCTGACTCAGTCAAGAGTTCTCAAATGTTCGCTCAGTTTGTACTTGTGTGCACTGGGAGATAGAAAAACAGTAAAGGAGGTAGCCGTTGTAATTATAATAGTAAATACCACACAGATGCTTCTAAAAGTAATGGAACCTCTGTCTTTAGGGTTCCCATTCCTTTGAAATAAAGCTCCAAAAGAGACACAGACCCATTCTGAAATTTCTCACGAAAGCTTTAAATTCAAGCTGACACAAAAAAGGAGTAACAGTAAAATAACCAATTCTGACTCATCCAGAGTTTCTTTGCCCCTTTTACTACTTCTCTGTTATCTTTCTTGCTCTTCCTGCCTCAATTTCTTTTCTCTTTCATTATAGACATATGTTTATTGAGTTTATTATTTGAAATCTGGATATCCAGCAGATATTTAGAGCTATAGCAGTGATTAAGACAAAGTCCCTTTCATCCTGGAGCAAATAGTCTAGTGACAGAGACAGATACTAAACACACATAAACAAAACAGATACAAAAGATTATGTCAGATAGTGACAAGTCCCATAAAGAAAAGGAAAGCGGTGTCAAGGGACAGAGAGTGACAGGGCTGGCTTTATTTTAGGTCCGGTAGTGAGGGAAGGCCTTTTGAAGGAGGTGAATATTTAAATAGAGACCTGAATGAAGGGAGGGAGCAATCCGTTCCAGGCAGAGGGAACAGCAGGTGCAAATGCTCTGAAACTGGAGCAAGCTTGGCATGTTTAACTGTAAGCTTAGGAAATGAGTCCCTAAATTGCTACAGAAGTAGCTCAACTCTGAGCCATTTTTATGATTCATACAAGGAAATCTAGTTTATTGCTTTATAGTCAGTGCTTTTTTTTTTTAACCCAAAATGATATTCCTCAGCTTTATGACATATCTTATTCACTAGACTGAGCTCTGAATGACTTTTGACTATTAAAAAATATCAATATACCTTCAAATGAGGAAGTTTTGCTACAATTTATTTCTTTTTGTACCATAAACATACATTGAGTACCTGCTTTTTTCTAGGCCTTGTAAGCAAATTGGGTATATTTCTGCTCTCATGGAGGTTATATCTAGTGATGAGTTTTCAGTCTGCTTCACAAAAAGATGTTCAAAAAGAGTTTTGGTGAGTGATGGCGTCATTGGAGTGAATCTGTAGTAAGAGTATTATTTAAAGTGAATAGTGAATGTTTGGATGTAAAAGCTGTAGTAAATTTGTTAAAAATCTGTTACATTAGCTTTAAATTTCGTTTGTCCATTTCTCTATATACACATAGATTCTAGATATATAGATGTGTGTGTTTGTGTTCAAAAAAGAGTAATTGGATTAAGTAAAGTTAGCGATACTAACCATTTCCATGTAGGCATTTGAATCTGAAGCTGAATTTTAAAGGAAGAATGAAAACTAACAATTTGGTGGGGGGCATAGGAAAATAGCTTGTAGGGGGGCATTCTTAGTGTGACAGGAGATGTAGCAAATGAAAACTTGGTGAAGGGTGGATCAGTTATAATTCGGTGCACCCATAAGTGATAATAGTAGGGGCCATAAAAATGGTAGCGGCTTAAACATAATAGGAATTTCTTTCTCTTTTCTAAAAATAATCCAGAACTAAGTATTCTAGGACTGATATGGCTCTTCATGATGTCGGGGACCCAGGCCTCTGTCTGTTTTGTTGCTCCACCAAACTCGCATGTAACTTCCACTTCATGATCCAAGATAGCTGCTTGAGCTCCAGCCAAAACATTTGCATTCTAGCCAGTAGGAAGGAAGAGAGGTTGAAAATATGAATGCCCCTTCCCTTTAAGGACACTTTAAGTTGCTTATAACATTTTGGCTTACATATTATTGGTAAGCACTTAGTCACATGGACACTTGTAGCTGCAAGAGAGACTGAGAAATGTAGTCTATTTATTAGGCAGCCATGTGCCCAGATTAAAGTTAGAGACTCTATTGTTAAGGAGGAAGGAGAGAATAAATAGCGGGGACAACAAATAGTCCCTACCATAGTGGGAAAGAATACAAACAGAAAATGAATTAATCATGGTAATACATGGTTGTCAGACTAAATGGAATAGATAATATAAATTTAAATATGTAGAAAAATGTGGTTGAGAGTGCTTAGTGCCGTTCATAAAGGACATAATAAACGATATTTGGAAATTTCAATTTGATACGACTAGCAACTAGGAACCATTGTGGGTCTTGCAGAACAGAAGGGATGTTTAGCTTAGTCACAGAACTTAGCTTTCTTATTACTGAAAACAGCTGTTGGTGGAAGATAATTCTTAGCACTTTGTGTAGAAATGAAGGAGATACAAAATGGAGGGTAGCTTTGTAAGAGATAGTTGTTTCAATCCAGGCATCCAGGACCTGCTCTAGGGTTGTTGAAATGAGGAAAAGGTAATGTTTAAAGACAGAAGATAGAAAGGAGGTGGGCAAGTACATGATGTGTGGGAGAAGAAAGAGAGAAATTGAAAATGACTCTAACATTTGAGTTAGAGAAAATGGAGGCAAGTGATGATACCGTACAGGTAAATTTCCATCAGAAGGATTTAAAGATGTCTCTAAATTATTTAGTTATAAGGAAATGTAAAATTGAATGCATTGCTTGAAATCTGATTCCCAGGCTTTAGGATCAGAGCTGAAACAGCTGTGTCTAGCTCTTTGTGGTAAATTTGCAAGGGAAAAAAGGTACTTTAGAGAAAGTGTTGTGCACACATCACTACTTCTACTCCTTTTTTTCTGTTCCTGGATGTTTTCCCCAAGTTTTAATTCTGGTAGATAGCTTGGGTAGTTTCTGTTTAGATGATTTTTATGCTTGAAGGAAGAGATGAACTGAAGGATAATTGCTCTTTGATGGCAAGACAGAAACTATATAAAGCATAGTTATAACTCAGCTTCTCTCAGCTATAAGCATCAGAGTTAGGTCCTTTCCTTAGAGGTAATAATTATAAAAACTATCACCAGAGATGTTGCTTACAACCGTACTAGCAAAGCATTACCTCTGTTGGTCATCCAGTCTTCCATAAAGAGCTCTTTAGTAGTAGTATTCTTTGCAATAGAACTTTACCTGTGTTAGAGAAGGATTACTCTGGTCTATATTAAATGTAATAGCATTCTATATCATGGAAATATTTTCCTAAAAATTGTGCATGATTCCTATTAAACCAAAAGTTATACTTCAAAGTAGTTGTCATGCTTTTATAAGTAAAAACACCAGTATTGATGTCACTTCCTACAGTAAACTTTGTACTAACAGACAGTTGATATAGAGTCATACTTGGTTGCCTTATCACATATAGTCTAGGTGGCGGGGCTTGTGGTGAAAATGGTGGTTGCTCATAAAATATGTGCATTGATGAATGTCAAGCAGTTATTTTTTTAATTTAAAAATAAACAAATGTATGAAAAAGTAAATAACAATAACTTGTATCCCTACCACCCCAAACTAACCACTATTAACATCTTAGAATATTTGCTCCCAGTCTGTTTATTTTTCTTCTTTTGTTTTTGTTTCAGAAAAATCACTCTCTTCTTGTAAAAACAACACAGCCTCATTATAAAGAATCAATCACTTCCAATCCCATTACTCAGAAATAGCCCTAATTAATATCAGAAGAACATGAATTCTAGACATATTTCTATCCATACATACATATAGAAAGGTGGATAACTAGAGATAAATTTTTTTTTATAAAAGTGGAATTGTACTAGATGCTATTTTTTACTAAAAAATATTTCAGGTCTACTTCTGGCAATAATACTTATTAGGAGCTCTAAGAAACTCATTTATCACACAATAACCAAGGACTGGAAATGACACACTGTTTGAGACATATCTGGCTTCACCAGAGGTATGGGAAGTCTCCAAGGATCTCTCCTTTCAAAAATTTAAATAAATAAATTAGATTAAATAAACAGAATTAGAACAGAGCATGTGAGCTGGGGTGACTTGGAGCTGGTGCCTGTGGGACACTGCAGGTGATGTAAGGGCAGCTGTCGGTAGTTAATAAAACAAGTTTTGGGCCTGCCTTGAGCATTGGGAAGGAACGCCTGGGATTACTATGCTGAACCCAGACACTCAAGGGGGTCTCAAGTGATTCTAGGTAGTTCTCTCTGCAAGAAGAAAGCTGGCTCAATTCACAGATTAGGCCCATAGGATTCCTACCAATTAAAATCAGGCAATGAGCTCACAATCCAGTATCACCAAGCACAGGAGAAAATAATTAGCAAAGAACATATTTAGTCCCTCAAAGATAGTAGATATTAGAAAGATCATATGTATGATGTAGAACAGCTATGTATTTAAATATTTAAATAAATAAAGGATGTAATCATAGTACTTAGAGGGAAATTTGTAGCCTTGAATGCATATATTGGAAAAGAAGAAAGATTTAAAATCAATTGTCTAAGTTTCCACCTTAGGAAACTAGAAAAAGAAGAGCAAATTAAACCCAAAGTAAGCAGAAGAAAAGAAATAATAATTAGAGCAGAAATCAATGAAATTGAAAACAGGAAATCAATGAAACCAAAAGTTTTTTGTTTGAAAAGATCAATAAAATTGATAAGCCTCTAGCCAGGTTAATTAAGGGAAAAAGAGAGGACACAAACTACTAATATCAGAAATGAAAGACGGGCTATCGCTACAGATCCTATGGACATTAAAAGGATGATAAAGGAATACTATGAACAACTCTGCCCACAAATTTGATGACCTAGATGAAATGGACCAATTTCTTGCAAGACACAATTTCCCAAAACTCACAAAAGGAGAAATAGACAATCTGGATAGGCCTCTATCTATCAAAGAAATTGAATTAATAATTAATAGCCTTACAAAACAGAAAGCATCAGGCCCAGATGGGTTCACTGGTGAATTCTACCAAACATTTAAGGAAGAAATTATACCAATTCTCTACAATCTCTTTCAGATGATAGAAGCAGAGGGAATACTTCCTAACTCATTCTGTGAGGCTAGCATTACCCTACTACCAAAACCAGACGAAGATATTATAAGAAAAGAAAACTACAGACTTATATCTATCATGTACATAGATGCAAAAATGCACAACAAGATATTAGCAGATCAAATCCAAAAAAGCATAAAAAGTTATACACCATGACCAAATGGGATTTATCCCAGGTATGCAAGGCTGGTTCAACATTCAAAAATCACTTAATGTAATCCCTCAAATCAAAATACTAAAAAAGAAAAATCACATGATTATATCAGTAGGTGTAGAAAAAGCATTTGACAAAACCCAACACTCATTCATGATAAAAACTCTCAGTAAACTAGGAATAGAGGGGAACTTTCTCAACTTGATAAAGACTATCTACAAAATACCTACTGTAACATCATACTTAATGGTGAGAAGCTCAAAGTTTTCCCACTAAGATCAGGTACAAGGCGAGGATGTCCCCCTCATCATTCCTTTTCAACATTGTACTGGAAATACTTACTAATGTAATAAGACAAGAAAAGGAAATAAAAAGTATACACATTGGGAAGGAAGACACAAAACTCTCTTTGTTCTCAGATAATATGATCATCTGTGTAGAAAATTTGAAAGAACTGACAACTCCTAGAATAGTGATTATAGCAAGGTTGCAGGATACAGGGTTAATATACAAAAGTCAGTTGCTTTCCTATACCAGCAATGAGCAAGTGAAATTTGAAATTAAAAACACCATACCATTTACACTAGCACCCTTCAAAATGAAATACTTAGGTATAATTCTAACAAATTGTTCACAAGATCTATATGAGGAAAACTACAAAATGCTGATGAAGAAAATCAAAGAAGAATTAAGTAAATGGAGAGATAGTCCATATTCACGGTTAGGAAGACTCAATATTGTCAAGATGTCAGTTCTTCCCAACTTTGATCTGTAGATTCAATGCAATCTCATTCAAAATTCTAGCAGCTTATTTTATGGGTATTGACAAACCGATTCTGAAGTTTATATGGAGAGAGAAAAGACCCAGAATAGCAAACACAGTATTGAAGGAGAAGAACAAAGTCGGAGCACTGATGCTACCTGACTTCAAGACTTACTATAGAGCTACAGTAATCAAGACAATATGATATTGGTGAAAGAATAGACAACTAGATAATAGAACAGAATAAAGAGCCAAGAAATAGACTCCTATTAATATAGTCAACTGATCTTTGACAGAGGAGCAAAGGCAATACAGTGGAACAAAGATAGTCTCTTCAACAAAAAGTGCTAGAACAACTGGACCCCCCACATGCAAAAAAAATTAGACACAGACCTTACACTTTTCAAAAAAGAGAACTCAAAATGGATCACAGACCTAAATGTAAAATTTTAAACTATAAAACTTCTAGAAGATAACATAGGTGAAAACCTAGATGACTGTGGGTATGGTAATTCCTTTTTGGATACAACACCAAAGTTATGATCCATGAAAGAAGTAATTGATAAGCTAGATTTCATTAAAATTAAAAACTTCTGCTCTTCAAAAGACAATATGAAGAGAATTAGAAGACAAGCCACAGACTGGGAGTGAATATTTGAAAAAGTCATATCTAATAAAGGACTGTTATCCAAAATAAACAAAGAACTCTTAAAACTCAACAATAAGAAAATAAACAACCCAGTTAAAAAATGGGCCACCAACCTTAACAAACACCTCACCAGAGAAGATATACAGATAGCAAATAAGCGTATGAAAAGATGCTGCATATCGTATATCATCAGGGAAATGCAAATTAAAACAACGAGATACCACCACATATCTATTAAAATGGCCAAAAAATCTGGGACGCTGAGAACACCAAATGCTGGTGAGGATGCAGAGTGACAGGAAGTCTCATATTTGCTGGTGGGAATGCAAAATGGTACAGCCACTGTGGAAGACAGTTTGGTGATTTCTTACAAAACTAAACATAATCTTACCATATGCTCCAGCAATTGTGCTCCTTGGTATTTACCCTAAGGAGTTTAAAACTTATGTCTGCACAAAAACTTGTACAAGGATGTTGATAGCAGCTTTATTCATAATTGCCAAAACTTGGAAGCAACCAAGATGTCTTTTAGTAGGTGAATGGATAATTAAACTGTGGTACGTCCAGGCAATGCAGTGTTATTCAGTGCTAAAAAGAAATGAGCTATCAAGCCATGAAAAGACATGGAGGAAACTTAAATGCATATTACTAAGTGAAAGAAGCCAATATGAAAAGGCTACATACAGTGTAATTCCAACTATATGACATTATGGAAAAGGCAAAACTTTGGAGGCAATAAAAAGAGCAGTGGTTGTCAGGAGTGAGGGTGGGGAGAGATGAATACGTGGAGCACATTTTTAGGGCAATGAAATACTCTGTATGATGCTATAATGATGGATACATGTCATTATATGTTTTCCAAACCCATAGAATGTAGAACACCAAGAGTGAACCTTAAGGTAAAACGTGGTCTTTGGGTGATAATGATGTGTCAATGTAGGTTCATCTTTGATAAAAAATGTACCATTCTTGTCCATGATGTTGATAATGAGGGAGGCTATGTGTGTGTGGGGGCAGGGTGTGCATGAGAAATCTCTACCTCTCTCTCAATTTTGTTGTAAACCTAAAACTGCTCTAAAAAATAAAGTATTAAAAAAAAGACGTACATACGGGCACAACCACCAAAACCACATTTGCCCTTCTCTAAATTAATCCAGTTATTCTAATGGCAGTTATACCCATCACAGCCTGGCTCCTTGGGCTGAACCAAACTGTTAAAAATTAAAACCGTTTTACTTTGAAAAAAAAGATTATTAGGAATGCATGTATGAATTTGAAAAAAGAGCTTACAGAAATGAGAAATACCATTGAAATAAAAAACTTAATTTAGTGAACTAGAAGATATGTCTAAAGTATGTGGAAAATATGACAGCAATGTTAAGACATAGAGAATACATCTACAGAGGAATGACGAATTACTGTGCCAGTAAACTCTCCTCATCAGCTGCAGTGGAGGCCAGATAACAGTGATACAGTGTTTTCGAAGTGCCGAGAGAAAATAATAGCCTATAATTGTCTATGGAGCAAAACTATCATTCAAGGGTGAGGGTGAAATGATCATTTACAGATAAATACAAAAACTGAGAGTTTACCACCATGAGACCTACAGTAAAGGTTATACCTCAAAAAGAGGGAAAATTATTCTAGATAAATGGTGGGACATGTGTGAGAGAGTAATTAACAAATAGTAAACACGTATATAAAATAAAATAAACACTTTCTGTGTAAAACAATAATGTCTAACTTTTGAGTTTAAAAAAAAGACAACGAAAATAATGGATAGCCATGGTATGTAAGTTGTGAGTGGGTCTACAGAGTTATAGTATTCTAAAGTCTTTGTATTTTTTAAGAGAAAGGTAAGGATATTATTTGACCATAAACTTTTTAAGGTAAATGTGCATGATAAACTTTCAAGGGTAAACGCTAAAAGAAGAGAAGTAGAGTGTGTAAATTTCAAAGAAGCGAGAAAAAACAGAATGAGGAAAATAATTATATAAAAGTCAAGAATCATAGATAATGTGGGACAAATGGAAATAAAAAAATAAAATGGTAGGAATAAGTCCAAATATATTAATAATCGCAACAAATATCAATGAATTAAACTCATCTGTTAAATGGCAGAGATTACCAAATTGGGGAAAAAAGAAATCCAGACATATGCTACAAGCATATGTTCACATAAAGGTTGAAAGCAAATGGATGGAAAAAGATAAACCAGGCATATACTAACTAAAATAAACCTGGTGTAGCTATATTAATATCAGACAGAGTAGAATTTAAAGCCAAGAGCATTATTAAGGACAATGATAAAAGTTTAATTCCCCAGGAAGACTTAACATTTCGAAATGTGAATACCCTCATTCATCCGTGTTGTTGAAAATGGCATGATTTTGTCTTTGTTTTATGGATAAGTAATATTAAATTGTGTCTCTATACCACATCTTCTTTATCCATTCATCTGTCGATGGGCACTTGGGTTGTTTCTATGTCTTGGCTATTGTGAATAATGCTGCAGTGAACATAAGGGTGCATAAATCTTTTTGAATTGTTGATTTCATATTCTTTGGATAAATACCCACTAGTAGAATAGCTGGATCATATGGTATTTCTATTTTTAGTTTTTTAAGAAATCTCTGTACTGTTTTCCATCGGGGCTGTACCAGTTTGCACCTCCAACAGCAGTGTACGAGGGTTCCCTTTTCTCCACAACTTCTCCAACTCTTATTATTTCTTGTCTTGTTAATTATAGCCATTCTGACGGCCGTAAGGTGATATCTCATTGCAGTTTTGATTTTCATTTCCCTAATAATTAGTGATATTGGACATCTTGTCATGTGCCTGTAATTCCAACTGTATGACATTATGGAAAAGGCAAAACTATGGAGGCAGTAAAAAGATCAGTGGTTGTCAGGAGTGAGGGTGGGGAGATATATCTTCTTTGGAAAAATATCTGTTCATATCCTCTACCCATTTTTTGATTGGGTTGTTCATTTTTTTGTTGTTGAGTTGTATGAGTTCTTTATATATTTTGGAAATTAACCCCTTGTTGGATATATGATTTGCAAATATTTTCCCACAGTTGGTGGGTTATCTTATCATTTTGTTGGTGGTTTCCTTTGCTTTGCAGAAGCTTTTCAATCTGATGTAGTCCCATTGTTTATTTTTTCTTTTTTTTTCTCTTGCCTGAGTATATGTGGTATTCAAGAAGATACTGCTAAGACCCATGTCAAAAAGGGTACTGCCTATGTTTTCTTCTAAGAGTTTTATGCTTTCAGGTCTTACATTCAAGTCTTTAATCCTTTTTTTTTTTTTTTGTGAGGAAGATTAGCCCTGAGCTAACATGAGATGCCAATCCTCCTCTTTTTGCTGAGGAAGATTGGCCCTGAGCTAACATCCATGCCCATTGTCCTCTACTTTGTATGGGACGCCGCCACAGCATGGCTTGACAAGTGGTGCGTCAGTCTGCGCCCAGGATCTGAACCCACGAACCCTGGGCCCCTGAAGCAGAGTATGCGAACTTAACCGCTATGCCACCGGGCCAGCCCCTTTAATCCATTTTGAGTTAATCTTTGTGTATGGTGTAAGATAATGGTCTACTTCCATTTTTTTTTTTTTTTTGTATATGGCTGTCCAGTTTTCCCAACACCATTTGTTGAAGTGACTTTTCTTTCTCCATTGTATGTTCTTGGTTCATTTGTCAAAGATTAGCTGTCCATAGATGTGTGGTTTTATTTCTGGGCTCTCAATTCTGTTCCATTGATCTGTGTGTCTGTTTTTCTGCCAGTACCATGCAGTTTTGATTACTTTAGCTTTGCAGTATAATTTGAATTCAGGGAGTGTGACTCTTCCAACTTTGTTTTTTTTCCTCAGGATTGCTTTGGTTATTTGGGGTCTTTTGTTGTTGCATATAAATTTTAGGATTGTTTGTGCTATTTCCATGAAGAATCTCATTGGGATTCTGATTGGGATTGCATTGAATCTGTAGATTGCCTTAGGTAGTATGGATATTTTAACTATGTTTATTCTCCCAAACCATGAACATGGAATATTTTTCCATTTCTTTATGTCTTCTTCGATTTCTTTCCATCATGTCTTATAGTTTTCAGTGTATAGGTCTTTCACCTCCTTGGTTAAATTTATTCCTAGGTGTTTTATTGTTTTCATTGTGATTGTAAATCGGATTGTTTTCTTGACTTCTCTTTCTGCTAGTTCATTATTAGTGTATAGAAATGCAATTGATTTTTGTGTGTTGATTTTGTATCCTGCAACTTTACTGTATTTGTTGATTATTTCTAATAGTTTTTTGGTGGATTCTTTAGGATTTTCTATGTATAGAATCATGTCATCTGCAAATAGTGAGAGTTTCACTTCTTCCTTTCCAATTTGGATACCTTCTGTTTCTTTTTCTTCCCTAATTGCTCTAGCTAAAACTTCCAGTACTATGTTGAATAAGAGTGGCAGGAGTGGGCATCCTTGTCTTCTTCCTGTTCTCAGGGGAGTGGCTTTCAGTTTTCTCTGCTGAGTATGATGTTGGCTGTGGATTTGTCATATATGGCCTTTATTATGTTGAGGTACTTTCCTTCTATACCAATTGTGTTTAGAGTTTTTTTTCATAAATGGATGTTGGATCTTGTCAGACTCTTTCTCTGCATCTATTGAGATGATCATGTGATTTTTGTTCTTCATTTTGTTAATGTGGTATATCGCATTGGTAGATTTGCAGATGTTGAACCATCCCTACATCCCTGGCATAAATCCCACTTGATCATAGTGTGTGCTCCTTTTAATGTATTATTGTATTTTATTTGCTAATGTTTTGTTGAGGGTTTTTGCATCTATGTTCACCAGCGATATTGGCCTGTAATTTTCCTTTTTTGTATTGTCCCTGTCTGGTTTTGGTATCAGGTTAATGTTGGTCTTGTAAAATGAGTTAGGAAGTGTCCCATCCTCTTCAATTTTTTGGAATAGTTTGAGAGGGGTAGGAATTAAACCTTCTTTGAATGTTTGATAGAATTCACCAGAGAAGCTGTCTGGTCCTGGACTTTGTTTTTTTTGGGAGGTTTTTTTTTTTTTTTAATTGATGTTTTAATAGTTTATAACATTGTGAAATTTTGGTTGTACATTTTTGTTTGTCCATCACCATATATATGTTTCCTTTCACCCCTTGTGCCCACCCCCTACCCCCATTGCCCCTGGTAACCACAATACAGTTTTCTCTGTCCATGTGTTGGTTTATGTTCCACATATGAGTGAGATCATACAGTGTTTGTCTTTCTCTTTCTGGCTTATTTCACTTAACGTAATACCCTCCAGGCCCATCCATGTTGTTGCAAATGGGATGATTTTGTCTTTTTTTATGGCTGAGTAGTATTCCATTGTATAGATATACCACATCTTCTTGATCCAATCATCAGTCGAGGGACACTTAGGTTGCTTCCACTTCTTGGCTATAGTGAATAATGCTGCAATGAACATAGGGGTGCATAAGCCTCTTTGGATTGTTGATTTCAGGTTTGTTAGATAGATTCCCAGTAGTGGGATAGCTGGATCATAGGGTATTTCTATTTTTAGTTCTTTGAGGAATCTCCATACCGTTTTCCATAGAGGCTGCACCAGTTTGCATTCCCACCAGCTGTGTATGAGGGTTTGTGTTTCTCCACATCCTCTCCAACATTTGTTGTTTTTTGTCTTGGTGATTATAGCCATTCTAACGGGCGTGAGGTGATATCTTCGTGTTGTTTTGATTTGCATTTCCCCGATGATTAGTGATGTTGAACATCTTTTCATGTGCCTATTGGCCATCTGTATATCTTCTTTGGAGAAGTGTCCGTTCATTTCCTCTGCCCATTTTTTGATCGGGTTGTTTGTTTTTTTGTTGTTCAGTTGTGTGAGTTCTTTATATATTATGGAGATTAACCCCTTGTCAGATACATGTTTTGCAAATATTTTCTCCCAGCTGGTGGGTTGTCTGTTCATCTTGATTCTGGTTTCCTTTGTCTTGTGGAAGCTCTTTAATCTGATCAAGTCCCACTTGCTTATTTTTTCTTTAGTTTTCCTAGTCTGGGTAGGCATGTCATCCGAAAAGATTCCTTTATGACCAATGTCAAATAGTGTGTTGCCTATATTTTCTTCTATGAGTTTTATAGTTTCAGGTCTCACTTTCAGGTCTTTGATCCATTTTGAGTTAGTTTTTGTGAATGGCGATAGCAGATGGTCCACTTTCATTCTTTTGCATGTGGCTGTCCAGTTTTCCCGGCACCATTTGTTGAAGAGACTTTCGTTTTCCATTGTATGTTCTCAGCTCCTTTGTTGAAAATTAGCTGTCCATATATGTGTGGTTTTATTTCTGGGTTTTCAATTCTGTTCCATTGATCTGTGTGTCTGTTTTTGTACCAGTACCATGCTGTTTTGATTACTATTGCTTTGTAGTATGTTTTGAAGTCAGGGATTGTGATGCCTCCAGCTTTGTTCTTTTTTCTTAGGATTGCTTTAGCTATTCGGGGTCTTTTGTTGCCCCATATGAATTTTAGTATTCTTTTTTCTATTTCCATGGAGAAGGTCATTGGGATTCTGACTGGGATTGCATTGAATTTGTAGAGTGCTTTAGGTAATATAGACATTTTAACTATGTTTATTCTTCCAATCCATGTGCATGGGATGTCTTTCCATTTCTTTATGTCATCATCGATTTCTTTCAATAATGTCTTGTAGTTTTTATTGTATAGGTCTTTTACCTCTTTGGTAAGATTTATTCCTAGATATTTTATTGTTTTTGATGCAATTGTAAATGGTATTATCTTTTTGAGCTCTCTTTCTGTTAGTTCGTTATTAGCATACAGAAATGCAATTGATTTTTGTAGATTGATTTTGTACCCTACAACCTTGCTGTAGTTGTTGATTATGTCTAATAGTTTTCCAATGGATTCTTTAGGGTTTTCTATATATAAAATCATGTCATCTGCAAATAGTGAGAGTTTCACTTCTTCGTTGCCTATTTAGATTCCTTTTATTCCTTTTTCTTGCCTAATTGCTCTGGCCAAAACCTCCAGTACTATGTTGAATAAGAGTGGTGAGAGTGGGCAGCCCTGCCTCATTCCTGTTCTCAGAGGAATGGCTTTCAGTCTTTCCCCATTGGGTAAGATGGTGGCTGTAGGTTTGTCATAAATAGCCTTTATTATGTTGAGGTACTTTCCTTCTATACCCATTTTGTTGAGAGTTTTTATCATAAATGGATGTTGTATCTTGTCAAATGCCTTCTCTGCATCTATTGAGATGACCATGTGGTTTTTATTCTTTGTTTTGTTGATGTGGTGTATCACATTGATTGATTTGCGGATGTTGAACCATCCCTGCGTCCCTGGTATAAATCCCACTTGATCATGGTGTATGATCTTTTTAATGTATTGCTGTATTCAGTTTGCCAATATTTTCTTGAGGATTTTTGCTTCTATGTTCATCAGCAATATTGGCCTGTAATTTTCCTTCTTTGTATTGTCTTTGTCTGGCTTTGGTATCAGGGTGATGTTGGCCTCGTAGAATGAGTTAGGAAGTGTTCCATCTTCCTCTATTTTTTGGAATAGTTTGAGAGGGATGGGTATTAAATCTTCTTTGAATGTTTGGTAAAATTCACTGGAGAAGCCATGTGGTCCTGGACTTTTATTTTTTGGGAGGTTTTTGATTACTATTTCAATCTCTTTACTTGTGATTGGTCTATTCAGATTCTTCATTTCTTCTTGGTTCAGTTTTGGGAGGTTGTATGAGTCTAAGAATTTATCCATTTCTTCTAGATTGTCCAATTTGTTGGCATATAATTTCTCATAGTATTCTCTTATAATCCTTGGTATTTCCATGGTATCCGTTGTAATTTCCCCTCTTTCATTTCTAATTTTATTTACTTGGGCCTTTTCTCTTTTTTTCTTAGTAAGTCTGGGTAAGGGTTTGTCAATTTTGTTTATCTTCTCAAAGAATCAATTCTTTGTTTCATTAATCCTTTCTACTGTTTTTTTGGTCTCAATTTCATTTATTTCTACTCTGATTTTTATTATTTCTCTCCTTCTGCTGACTTTGGGCTTTGTTCTACTTTTCTAGTTCTGTTAGGTGTAATTTAAGGTTGCTTATTTGGGCTTTTTCTTGTTTGTTAAGCTGGGCTTGTATCGCTATGAATTTCCCTCTCAGGACTGCTTTTGCTGCATCCTATATGATTTGGTATGGCATGTTTTCATTTTCTTCCAGATATTTTTTGATTTCTCCTTTAATTTCATCAGTGATCCATTGGTTGTTCAGTAGCATGTTGTTTAAGCTCCACATTTTTGTCACTTTGCCAGGTTTTTTTTTTTTTGTGGTTGATTTCCAGTTTCATAGCATTATGGTCTGAAAAGATGCTTGTTATGATTTCAATCTTCTTAAATTTATTGAGGCTTGCTTTGTTTCCCAGCATACGGTCTATCCTTGAGAATGTTCCATGCGCGCTTGAGAAGAATGTGTAGTCAGCTGTTTTTGGATGGAGTGCTCTGAATATGTCTATTAGGTCCATCTCATCCAGTTTTTCATTTATGTCCACTGTTTATTGACTTTTTGTCTGGATGATCTATCCATTGATGTAAATGGGGTATTAAGATCCCCTACTATTATTGTGTTGTTGTTAATATCTCCTTTTAGGTTTGTTAATAGTTGCTTTATGTACTTTGGTGCTCCTATGTTGGGTGCATATATATTTATAACTGATATGTCTTCTTGGTGGAGTGTCCCTTTTATCATTATATATTTCCCTTCTTTGTCTCTCTTAACCTGTTTTATCTTGAAGTCTACTTTGTCTGATATGAGTATGGCAACACCTGCTTTCTTTTGTTTGCCATTAGCTTGGAGTATTGTCTTCCATCCTTTCACTGTGAGCCTCTGCTTGTCTTTAGAGCTGAGATGTGTTTCCTGGAGGCAGCATATTGTTGGGTCTTGCTTTTTAATCCATCCTGCCACTCTGTATTTTTGATTGGAGAGTTCAATCCATTTACATTTAGGGTAATTATTGATATATGAGGGCTTAATGTTGCTGTTTTGTCGCTTATTTTCCGGTTCTTTTGCATTTCCTTTGTTTCTTGTCCCATTTGTTTCGGACTGCCAGTTCAGTTTGGTTGTTCTGTCTTATGACTCTTCTAGTTTTCTCTTTGTTTATCATATGTGATTTTGTTTTGATTATTTGTTTAGTGGTTACCTTGAGGTTTGTATAAAAAAATCTTGTATATGAGATAGTCCATTATCTAATGGCCTCTTATTTCCTTATACTAAGTCAGTTCAGTCTCTTTCCTCTTCCCCTTCTAAGTCATTCTTGTTATACCTTATTCTGTCTTGTGTTGTGGGTGTGTGTTTACAGTGATGAGGTTATATTTATTTTTGGTGAATTCCTTCCTTTGATCTTTGATTTTGGTATTTAAGTGGTTGCTAACCTATTCCGGTAAAGATCTACTATTTTTCTGATTTTGTCTACCTATTTTTCTCCTTGCTCCAAGCTTTGTATTCCCTTTCTCTTCTTTTTTTCAGGCCTGAGGGCCTTCTTGACTATTTCTTGTAGTGGGGGTCTCGTGGCCATGAACTCCCTTAGCTTTTGTTTATCTGGGAAGTTTACTATTTCTCCATCATATGTGAAGGATATTTTTGCTGGATAGAGTATTCTTGGCTGAAAGTTTTTGTCTTTCAGTATTTTGAATATATCATTCCAGTCTCTCCTAGTCTGTAAAGTTTCTGTTGAGAAATCCGCAAGGAAATGGGAGTTCCTTTGTATGTTATTTTTTGTTTTTGTCTAGCTGCCCTTAATATTATTTCTTTGTCATCGACTTTAGCCAGCCTTACCACTATATGTTGTGGTGTGGGCCTTTGCCTGTTGACGTATTTAGGCGACCTGTTGGCTTCACTTACTGGTATTTCCTGCTCCTTCCCCAGATTTGGGAAGTTCTCTGCTATTATTTCCTTGAATAGGCTCTCTGTTCCTCTTTCCCTCTCTTCTCCCTCAGGAATACGTATAATTCTTATGTTACATTTCCTAATAGAGTCAGATATTTCTCAGAGACTTTCTTCATTTCTTTTTAGTCTTAGTTCTCTCTCCTCTTCCATCTGGAGCATATCTGTATTCCTATCCTCTATAATGCTAATTCTTTCCTTCATATTGTCAGCTCCGTTCTTTAAAGATTCCAGATTCTCCTTTATCTCCTCCATTGTGTTCTTCATCTCCATCAGTACTGATTGGTTTTTATGATTTCGATCTTTTTTGTGAAGAAACTCCTAATCTCATTTTTGTGAAGAAACTCCTAATCTCATTGAATTGTTTGTTATCTCGTATTTTGTTGAGTTTTTTTATGATAGCTATTTTGAAATCTCTGTCGTTTAGGTTATGGATTTCTGTGTCTTCAGGGTTGGTTTCTGGGTGTTTGTCATTTTCCTTCTGGTCTGGTGATTTCATGTACCTTTGCATTGCGGTTCTTGTGTTCGCTTTGTTTTTCCTCATCCTGGAAATATCTGGTTGCAATTTCCACCTGCCGCCACCATGTAGGGGTTAAGGGCTGTGTAATCTGAGCCCCCTGTGCTCTGCCCCGGCTGCTCGCTGCGATCGGCCAGCCACTTGGTCTGGTCTGGTCAGCTGAGCTGCAGTGTCCAGCATGTGTGGGGGGGGGCTCTCTCTTTTGCCCGCTGGGCCCCTGGCATGGGGGGCTTCTCGCTCGCCCCTTGTTATTTGCTCCCCTGGGTGCTCAGATGTTGATGGTACCCCTGTAGCAGTTCTGAGCCCTCTGTGTGGGAGTTTCCCACTGGCTGAGAGAGCCCGAAGAACTATGGTTTCCCCACAGAGGGCCACCCCTCCCCCCTCTCTGGGAGCCATGTGGACTGGGATCGCTGATCTGATGGGGAGGGAGAGGAGTTCTCCTTACCTCTCCCCACTTCCTCTGGGGGCTCCAGCATGTTCCACTCTCAGATGTGCGGCAGTGTGGATCTTTTCTATCTTCCTTTTTGCTGTCTAGGAGTCCGTAGTTGGTCTGTGACTGTTCCTTTTGTTGTATCTTATCAGG
Source organism: Ceratotherium simum simum (assembly GCF_057802395.1). Lineage (NCBI taxonomy): Eukaryota > Metazoa > Chordata > Mammalia > Perissodactyla > Rhinocerotidae > Ceratotherium > Ceratotherium simum. The sequence goes on from NC_141924.1 coordinate 10,545,500, forward strand.
GGAAGAGTTTACAGGAAAGCTCACTCCACCATGACACTGACATCACTCGCCTGGGAGGTTTTTGAGTACTCTGTCAATCTCTTTGCTTGTGATTGGTCTATTCAGATTCTCTATTTCTTCTTGATTCAGTTTTGGGAGGTTGTATGATTCTCAGAATTTATCCATTTCTTCTAGGTTATCCAGTTTGTTGGTGTATAGCTTTTCATAGTATTCTCTTATAGTCTTTTGTATTTCTGTGGTGTCTGTTGTAATGTCTCCTCTTTCACTTCTGATTTTATTTATTTGAGTCTTCTCTCTTTTTTTCTTGGTGAGTCTGGCTAAGATTTGTCAATTTTTTTTATCTTCTCAAAGAACCAGGTTTTAGTTTCATTGATCGTTTCTATTTCTTTTTAGTCTCTATTTCATTTATTTCTGCTCTGATTTTTATTATTTCCTTCCTTCTACTGAGTTTAGGCTTTGTCTGTTCTTCTTTTTCTAGTTCTTTTGGGTGTAGTTTAAGATTAATTATTTGAGGTTTTTCTTGTTTGTTAAAGTAGGCCTATATTGCTGTAAATTTCCCTCTTAGTAGTGCTTTTGCTGCATCCCGTAAGTTTTGGTATGTTGTGTTTTCATTTTCATTTGTCTCTACGTATTTTTTTATTTCTCCTTTGATTTCTTCATTGATCCAACAGTTGTTCAGTAGCATGTTGCTTGGTCTCCACATATTTGTGGCTTTCCCAGCTTTTTTCTTGTAGTTGATTTCTAGTTTCATAGCATTGTGGTTGGAAAAGATGCTTGATATGATTTCAATCTTCTTAAATTTATTGAGGCTTGTTTTGTTTCCCAACATATGGTCTGTCTTTGAGAATGTTCCATGTGCACTTGAGAAGAATGTGTTTTCTACTGTTTTTGGATGGAATGTTCTATATATATCTATTAAGTCCGTCTGGTCTAGTGTTTCATTTGATACCACTGTTTCCTTGTTGACTTTCTGTCTGAATGATCTATCCATTGACATAAGTGGGGTGTTAAAGTCCCCTATTATTATTTTGTTGCTGTCACTTTCTCCCTTTAGGTCTGTTAATAGTGGCTTTATATATATTTGTGCTCCTGTGTTAGTGCATACATATTAATAAGTGTTATGTCTTCTTGGTGGAATGTCCTTTTTATCACTGTATAATGGCTGTCTTTCTCTGTGTTATCTTTTTTATCTGGAAGTCTGCTTTGTCTGTTATAAGTATGGCTACACTCACTTTCTTTTGCTTGCCATTTGCCTGGAGTACCACCTTCCATCCCTCCACTCTGAACCTATGTTTTTCTTTAGAGCTGAGATGTGTTTTCTGAGGGCAGCATATTGTTGGGTCTTGTTTTTTAATCCATCCACTCCGTGTCTTTTAACTGTAAATCCGTTTACATTTAGAGTGATTATTGATAAATGAGGGCTTAATACTGCCATTTTATCTTTTGTTTTCCAGTGGTTCTATATTTCCATTGTTTCTTTTCCCTTGTATTTCTTTCTTTCTTTTTTTTTTTTTTTTGTGAGGAAGATCAGCCCTGAGCTAACATCCGTGCTGATCTTCCTCCACTTTATGTGGGATGCCACCACAGCATGGCCTGACAAGCGGTGCCTAGGTGTGTGCCTGGGATCCGAACCCGGGCTGCCAGCAGCAGAGCGCGCACACTTAACCGCTACGCCACAGGGCAGGCCTCCCTTGTATTTCTGACTGCCATTTCAGTTTGGTGGTTTTCTGTGATGGTTTTCTCAGTTTTCTCTTTATTTATGATTTGTGACTCTGCTCTGATTTTTTTGTTTTGTGGTTACCATGAGGATTGTATAAAAGATCTCATAGATGAGATAGTCCATTTTCTGATTGCCTCTTATCTCCATTAGCCTAAGCAGGTTCCATCCCTTTCTTCTTCCCCTTCTGTGTTTTTGTTGTAACAAATTATTCTTTTTTGTGTTGTGAGTTTGTGAACAAATTGAAGTGGTTATAGTTATTTTTGATGCTTTCTTTCCCTTTATCCCTTATTTTATAGTTAAGTGTTTGCTAACCTATTCTGATTTAGAGCTGCAGTTTTCTGATTTTGTCTCTTTATTTCCTTGCTCAAAGCTTTGTAAACCTTTGCCTTTTTGTTTCGGGTAGGAGGGCTCCCTTCATTTCTTGTAAGACAGGTCTAGTGGCAATGAACTCTCTCAGCTTTTGTTTATCTGGGAAAGCATTTATTTCTCCATCATATCTGAAGGATAATTTCACTAGATAGAGTATTCTTGGCTGATAGTTTTTGTCTTTCAGTATTTTGAATACATCATTCCACTCTCTCCTAGCCTGTAAAGTTTCTGCTGAGAAATCCGCTGAAAGCCAAATGGGGGTTCATTTGTAGGTTATTTTCTTCCCTCTTGCTGCCCTTAATATTTTTTATTTCTCATTGACTTTTGATAGTTTTAGTATATACCTTGGAGAAGGTCTTTTTGCGTTGATGTAATTAGAAGTTCTACTAGCTTCATGTACTTGCATGTCCAGTTCCTTCCCCAGGTTTGGGAAGTTCTCAGCTGTTATTTCTTTGAATAAGCTCTCTGCTCCTTTCTCCTCCTCTTCTCCCTCTGGGATACCTATAATCCTTATGTTACTTTTCCTAATAAGTCAGATATTTCTCAAAGAATTTTTCCATTTTTTAAAATCTTAATTCTCTCTCCTCCTCCACGTGGGTCATTTCTAGGTTTCTATCTTCAAACTAAATTGATTCTCTCCTCTATAAGGTCTGCTCTGTTTTTTATGCTTTTGACATTATTTTTTTTATCTCACTAATTGTGTTCTTCATATCCAGAATTGCTGCGTTTTTTTTTTTCACAGCTTCAATCTCTTTGGTGAAGTGTTCCTTATGTTCATTAATTTTATTTCTGAGCTCATTGAACTGTCTTTCTGAGTTTTCTTATAACTTGTTGAGTTTTTTCAGGACAGCTATTTTGAATTCTCTGTCAATCTATTGTAATCTTCTTTGACTTCAAGTTGGGTTTCTGGAGAGCTGTCTTTCTCCTTCTGTTCTGCTGTGTTACTATAGTTCTTCATGGTGTTTGATGAATTGGTCTTCTACTGGCATATTTGTGGTAGTAACCACCTTTGTTATTTGGGTATGGCTTTGGTTACTTTGGTTCTGAGCTGCTTCTGGTTGTGTTTGAGAGCTTGCACTTTCCACCCTCCACTGCCTCTGCTAGAGGAACTGTCAGTGCCCTCTTTGTGCTGCTTGTGCCTCTGAGGTTGCTGGTGCCTTGCTGCTTACAATGTCATTGCAGTCTCAGGTGTTGCCACCCTGGTCACCAGGCTGTGAGCTCTTCTGCTGCTTCTGGGGTTGCCTAGGTCTCGTGTTCCCCTGCTTGCTCTCTGTGGGCTCTCCACAGGCGTGGGTGCTGCTGCCTCATGCGCCACCTGCACTGCTGCTCCTGGGTTATCTGGGGGTGCCGGCAACACCACTGCCAGGTGTGCTGCATTCACAGGTGTCGCTGTTGGTGTTGGGGGCCCAGGTTCTTGTATGCAGCCACCACTGCTGGTAGAGCTGGTGTTGGGAATGCTGCCACTGGGGGCTGGCTGTCAGGTTCTGCTGTGGTTCCTGAAGCCTCAGGTCACAGGTGCCACCTGCCACTGTTGGGGAGGAGTAGGGGCTAAGCGGCGAGTATCGTTGCTTGCCCTGCAGCCTCTGGTCACTGGCACCCACCGATGTGTTTTTTGAGACCTCAGCTCAGGGAACCCTGCTCCTCCCAATGAAATCAACTTTTTGTTTGCTGTCCCTACTGCTAGAGAGACCAGCACCACTTCCGGGGAAGGGGGCCAAGTCGCTGGCTCCGCTCTGTGCCCCAAAGCCTCAGGATGTGTGCACTACCTGCTACTGCTGGGAGGGGCAGGGACCACAGCCTCTTGTTGTCAGTGCTGGTGTGTGCACTGGTGGCCTGCTCTGAAACCTCAGATCAGGGCACCCCGCCCCTGCCAGGGAAGTTTATGCCTTGGAAGTCGTCCCCACTGCTGGAAAAACTGGCACCACTGCCAGGGAGGAGAGAGAGGGGGCTGCTTCCCTAGTTCCACTGCCTCCTGGAGATCCAGTCCACCCAGCTTCAGATGTATAGATGGATGATCACTCAGGCATTCTGTTGTGCTGTGCAGGGAGTCCTTTATTGTCCAGTGGATGTCTGACTGGTTGTAACTTAGAGGGGAGAGACAAAGGGAATGACTCACTCTGCCATGATGCTGACATCAGAAGTATTCTTTTTAGAATCAGGTGGAAGAAAAGGTTCCCATTCTCCTTGCTTCTATTCCACTTTGAACTGGAGGTCCTAGCCATCACAATAAAACAAGTAAGAGAACTTAAAAGCATAAGTATTGAAATCGAAGAAACAAATTTATTTGCAAATGATAAGATTTTCATATAGAAAACGTGAAAACATCTACAGACATATTAGAAATAATAAGAGAGTTTTAGGAAGATGGCTGGCTATAAGATCAAAATATAAAAATCAAGTTATACTTCTATATATCAGCAAGAAACAGTAAACATAACTTTTTAAAAAATACCATTTATAATAGCAAAAAATCACTAGTTAGGAATAAATCTTGCAAAAGATGTGCAAGATCTGTACACTGAAAATTGTAACACTTAATTGAAATACATTAAAGAAGATCTGTATAAATGAAAAGACATTCTATGTTTGTTTATTGAAATCTCAATAATGTAAATATCTATTCTTTTGAAATTGCATAGACTTAGTGGAGAGTTTCTCAACCTTGGTAGTATTGACATTTTAAGCCAGATAATCCTTTGTTGTCGGGCTGTCCCGTGCAGTGTAGGATGTTTAGCATTGTCCCTGGCCTCTACCCACTAGATGCTATCAGCATACATCCCTTCCTGTTGTGAGAACCAAAAATGTCCGCAGGCATTGCCAAGTGTCCCCTGGGGGCCAAAATTGCCCCCAACTGAGACTGAGAATTGCACTGACTCAGTGCAATTACAATCAAAATCCAAAGAGGATTTTTAAAATTGAATTTGATAGGCTGATTCCAAAATTTATCTGGAAGAATCAAAAGGTCAAGAATACCTGAAACATTTCTGAAGAAGAATAAGGTGGAGGGCTTGCCTTTCTAGATAGATAACAAGACTAAAACACTAGTGATCATGACTGTATGGTATTGATGCAGGGACAGGTGCACGGACCAGTGGAACAAACTGTAGAGCCCAGAAAACAGACCTGGGCAATTGTGTTCTCTTAGTATATGACAGAGGTGGCATTTCACACTTGGTGGGGAAGAGATGAACTGCTTAATAATACTGGGGCAATTATTTATCCATATGAGAAAAATGAAATTAGGTCTCCACCTCATGTCATGCACAAAAACAAATTCTAGATGAATTAAGGACTTAAAGGTGAAAAAACAAAACTTCAAAATGTTTAGAAGAAAATATAGGAGAATATCTTTTTTACATTGGGATAAGGAAAGATTTATTAAACATAACTGAACAAGTGCAAACTATTTAAAAAAGCATTTATAAATTTGACTATTGTGGTAGGCAGAATTCTGAGAATAAGCCCCAAGGACCCTTGCCTTTATACAATCCCCTCCCCTTTGAATGTGGCTATAACCTGTGAATATAATGAATTATCACTCCCATGATTATGTTACATTATATGTGAAAAAGGGAGTATCCAGATTGGCTTAATCTAATCATATGAATCCTTTAAAAGCAGAGTTTTCTCCAGCTGATGGCAGAAAAGGAAGTCAGAGATTTCAAGTATGAGAAGGATTTGACACACCTTTACTGGCTTGAAGATGGAGTGATAAGGAATGTAAGTGGCTTCTAGAAGCTGAGAGTGACCCCTGGTTGCCAGCCAGCAAGGAAATGGGGACCTCAGTCCTACAACTACAAGGAACTGAATTCTGCCAAGAACCCAAATGATCTTCGATGTGGATTCTTTCCCAGGGTCTCCAGATAAGAGTTCAGCTTCGCTGACACTTTGGTTTCTGGTCTTGTGAGACCTGAAGCAGAGAACCCAGTCAAGCCTGCCTGGACTTCTGACCTGTGGAACTGTGACATAATAAATGAGTGTTGTTTTAAGCCATTAAGTTTGTGGTTATTTTCAGCAGCAATAGACAACTAATAAAACTATATTAAATTTAAGAATTTTCTCTTCATCAAAAACACCATACAAAAAGTAAAAAAGACAGTCACAAACTAGGAGAAAAATTTCCAACACATATAACTGACAAAGGATTAGTCTCCAGAATATGTAAAGAATTCCTACAAATCAGTAAGAAAAGGACAGCTCAACTGAAAAACAGGGAGGAGATAATGGAAAGTATTTCCTAAAAAAGAGGAGGAAGCATGTGAGGCCAAGAAACATATTTTTCAAAATGCTCAACCTTATATTGTTATATAGCAGCAACAAACAATTATAAAATGAAATATATGAAAATATATAATTTACAATAACTTCAAAAACCATCTAATGCCATATTGTGAGGAATTTCCTTCTGTTCCTTGAGCTACATTTTGTTCATTTGGGATCTTTTTGTATGCCATCTTCGTCTCTCTCGCTTCTCCCTCCCTTCCTCGTCCTCTCCTCTTTTCCTTTTTTTCTACTAGAGTGTTTGTTTAGTTGCCACTTCATTTCTTTACATCTTGCTGATGCTTAGGCAGCTCAGACTAAGCACTCAATTTTGAAGGCAGTGGATATAGTATGGTAGAACCCTTAGGTTCTGGAGCCATTCTGCCTGGATTGAATACTGATTCAACTTGTGTGACCTTGGACATGTTACTTAAATCTTTGTGCTGCAATTTTGGCTTCTGTAAAATGGGGATAATATACTCCCTATTATAGAGTTGTAGGAAGTAAGTGGGTTAATATAAGTATAGCACAATAAACTGCGATGCATATTTGCTCAGATACACTTAGTGATTTCTTGACTCTTCCCACCATATCTGAGATCTTGTTTTCTCCACCAAGTTGCAGTTTGTGGGCTATTTCGTATTTTACCCACTTTTCTGCAGTAAGGAGGAATGGAAGCTCTCGTTAGGCCATATGCAATCCTGTTTAGATACCTGGTCTCTGCTCTAGATACCTGGACTGTGCTCTGTCTTCTGTGTCTTTTGTACAAGATCCTGCTCATTCTAAGTAGTTGGGAAATGTATCCTGTTCCTGTGGGGTGGAGACAGACCCTTGAGCTTCAGATCCTCCACCCACTTCAGTGGTAAACTGGCGTTCACTTCCATTGAAGTGTCAGCATCTTTATTTACTCACTCCATTACACTTTTTTTTTCTTTAGCTCTTTCCACCTCTTCTCAGTCATAGGAAGGAAAAAAGCGTTGTCCACTCAGTTTCCTTTTTTTCCAGACATGAGGATATTGATGAGAAATCTCAGATTCTTGTCAACTCATCAGTACCACCTTTGGGGGAGAGGGCATGTCCTAGATCTTGTTTCTTTTCTTGGCCACCAGTTATTTTCATTTTTTTTTCTTTTAAAAATTACTTTTGATTATATCAGTTTCCATGTTAGAGTGCTGTTGTAAAATTTTTATATAAGTTTTTACTTTAAAAAAACATCTCATTAAGTATTAGGTGATGGAAATTCTATGTCGCAGTTTCACTCTGCTCTCTTGAACCAGGAGTCAGCCACTGGATACTTAAACCTGCTTTTGTAGTGACTGTTTATTTCTCCTTGCCCCTGTAGCTGACCATTTAACACAGTTTGTGGGTTTTCCTGTTTCCCATTATTCTTAAGTAAGAACTACTGGCACTGTCTTAAAGTTTGGATGCTATTGTTAGCAAAATGCTGAAATAAAATTGCCTTAACTCCCTTTTTAAGATCTCAAGCAACAAAAGTTTGTCGTTAGTCACTTTTTCTTATCTACTTACTTAAAATTTAATTTTAAACATCTGCTCAGACGTCTCTACTTTCTTCTTCTTTGTCCTTTTTCTGTTTTCATTTTTTTAAAAAACTCATCTTTTCCCCACTAATCTCAAAATTCACCTTTCAAAAAAGACTTACAGTACTCACACTCTATCTCCTGTCCCTCTGAAGCATTTCTCAGAAGTCAATAGGAACGTAAAAGTTGTGTCTGTGGTGGATGCTGTGGTGTCCCCCAGATCCCCTCTTCCAGATCAAGGCACTCATTCCCTCGGCTGCTGGGAGGGTTGGCACCTGAGGGTGTCGGCTGAGTCCTTCTCTGGGAATTCCTAACAGCTGAGGAGAGCCTCTTTGCCCAAGGTCATGCCCCTTCCTGAGGGAACCTACATCCAGCCTGGGGCATGGGCCAGCTCCCTTGCTCCAAGGCAGAACAACCGTGAAGAGCCATCCCAGCTCCAAAGTTCCTAATAGGATTTGCTGAGGCCTCTGTTGCAACCACATTACAGTTCAGTTTCTCCCTTGGCCCAGTCCTGCCTCCCACACTCCTCACAGACATTGTTTCTGAGAACTCTCCCTAATGAATCTCCCTCATACAAATATGAGCCCTGGGGTCTGTGTCCTGGGGAACCCAACCTATGACAATGGCTTTTCCTCAAGATTTAAAATATAGGACTATTATGATATGTGTTTAAATGAAGAAAGAGAATTATAAAGCAAATGGGGCAAAATGTTAACAATTGTTGAATCTGGATGAAGAGTATATTTCTCCAAAGAAGATATACAGATGGCCAACAGACACATGAAAAGATGTTCAAAATCATTAACTATCAGGGAAATGCAAATCAAAACTACAATGAGATATCACCTCACGCCCGTCAGAATGGCTATAATTAACAAGACAGGAAACAACATGTGTTGGAGAGGATGTGGAGAGAAGGGAACTCTCATACACTGCTGGTGGGAGTGCAAACTGGTGCAGCCACTATGGAAAACAGTATGGAGATTCCTCAAAAAATCAAGGATAGAACTACCATATGATCCAGCTATTCCACTGCTGGGTATTTATCCAAAGAACTTGAAAACATCAATGCATAAAGATACATGCACCCCTGTGTTCATTGCAGCATTATTCACAATAGCCAAGACTTGGAAGCAACCTAAGTGCCCATCAAGGGACGAATGGATAAAGAAGATGTGGTATATATACACAATGGAATACTACTCAGCCATAAGAAACGATGAAATCCAGCCATTTGTGACAACATGGATGGACATTGAGGGTATTATGCAAAGTGAAATAAGTCAGAGGGAGAAGGTCAAATACCATATGATTTCCTTCATTAAGTAGTAGATAATAACAACAATAAACAAACCCATAGAGACAGAGATTGGATTGGTGGTTACCAGAGGGGAAGAGGGGAGGGAGGAGGGCGAAAGGGATAATTTGGCACATGTGTGTGGTGATGGGTTGTAATTAGTATTTGGGTGGTGAACATGATGTAATCTATGCAGAAACAGAAGTATAATGATGTACACCTGAAATTTATACAATGTTATAAACCAATGTTACTGCAATAAACAAAAAATTTAAAAAAGAAAGAGTATATGGGAGTTCTTTGTACTATTTTTGCAACTATTCTGTAAGTTTGAAATTATTATAAAATGAAAGTTTAAAAAATTAGGACAAATATCAATTACTTGAAGATGCTTAAGTGTAACTATGCTCCAAGACAGTGAAATCGTTAAGATTCCAAACTCATAATTCTGCAAAAGTTAGATATAAACTTAATCACCATGAGACTTTATCTGATCAGTTCTTCATTAGTCCACTGAATATATTCTATGATGGATACATTTGTTTATTTTTAAAAATCAATTTTGTTAAAGAAAACACTTAATTTACTTAAATTACACCTGAAAGGACACTGTCAATACATAACAACAGTGTTTATTAGATGCTAAATAGTAGACAGAACAATTTGGGAACTTGTTCAATTTACGGAGCATTTTAGTTCTGTAACATGCTGTTGCGTTGTTAATGTCTGATAGTTTGAATGTCAATTTGATATCTCATCTAAGAACTGTCACAGGGCTCACCAGTTCTGCTTTGTGGTATTATCTGAGGGGTACAGGCTCAAGGAGATCTACAGCTTCTCTCCAGATAGTTTCTACAAAGTCCTACAGCCTCGGTATCTGAGCACTCATCGAATTACTCAAGAGCATCACTTCCTGCAGCATCTTCACTTTTTCCTCTGAGGTTTCTACATGCTAGTCCTCCTTGGCCTGTGACTTCACAGTCTCAGTTGATCAATAGCTTATGATACCAAAGGGCTTTCCACCAAGGAACTAAATGTGTGTTCTCTCCTCCACTTGCTTATGAAAATCCAGAAATAAATGTTGGGTTATCATCTAATTTAATTAAGCACACCTCACTTCCAGTGTTGTGCTGTCTGATACTAAAAAAATTTCTAAATGATTTTCCATAGACTCATTGTATTCTCACTGCCTTCCTTCTTGCCCATATAAGATTATTTAATATAGGTTTATAACATTTTAGCTATTCTAGGCTAAAATGCATCTCCAAATATGCGAGATATTTTTTCTTCCACAATTCTTGCTATTCTTCAGTTTTCCTCACACTTTACTTCAAAATTGACTTCCTGAAATTTTAATTAATCTACTTCTGTGATGTCTAAAGCCCAAGTCCATATCATTTCAAGTATAATTTTTTGCTGAATGCTCAGAGTGATAATAAAGATAGTTCCAGATTAAATCACATGAAAGTACGTAGATGATCTAAGCCTGAAACCACGACTGTTTGCCAGTATTAATTATAAAATCTCCAAGTCCAAAATAAGCTCATTTTAATTATTCATTTTCATGTGAAGTTACAAAAAAATGAAAAGTTAGAACCATAAATGCAAAGTTCTTATTCTTTCTTCGATATCTTTAGCATATCCCATGCTTTCTCCTTTTGCCCGTATAGTTCCTTCTGCTTGGAATAATTTCTCAGCCTGTGTTTATCAGGATCCTAGCCATCCTTCAAAGCCTTGTTCAGATTTTACTTCCCATTTGAGGCTGTTTCTGATTACACTGGTGCACATTGGTTTTTTCCTCCTTAGAATGTCTGTTCCTAAAGTTAGTTAATTTAAGAAAGATTGGCATGTAATTATTCTCCTCTCATTGTTTCCTATAAGTCTGTAGGTTAGCCTAGCTCCCTAGTCAGGCTATAAACTTTGTGAAGGCAAGGACCATGTCTTATAAAATTGCTTTTCAAGCTATTTTTCTTGCGTAACTCCTAAAATGATTTTGAAAAATTTATACCTTCCTACACATTTTTAAGTTGACATGTGAAATTTTATCATAAATATAAATAACTGTAAAGGATATAATGCAAAATATTCACATTAAAGATAAAGGAAAACAAAAACAAAACTGTTATATGAGTCTTTTAAGTGTATCTACAGGAATCTAAATAACTGTTGTGATGGACACCCGTAGTCATTTATTTGAAAAAAGTACGTGAAGTGTCTTTAACTGTTGGAAATTTTACACCATTGCCTTTTCTCCTTGAAGCCATATTTCTATTCCACATTCCTCAGAGAATTTTATCCTAATAGAAAGGGTTTTTATGCTTGAAATCTTCTGTATGTCAAATATGTATATAAATTGAAGTTATTTTTCTAAATTTTCTGTGACCAGTGGCTTTAAGTGATAAAATCTTCCTTCTAGACTGACTTATCATTACAATTATTTTTAGTACTATAGAGTGATCAAAACCAAAACCACATAAATGTATTATAAATTTTTATAAATACTTATTAAACATAAAGAATACAATTTGTTGGAAATACATGTTTTTATAAGATACATGGAACTGATCATTTACCCACATATGAATATTACTTATTGCTAGAAATAAGCAGCATTCAGCACAAATTCTGTTTCTGTTTTACATTTTTATAGATGTAAATGCTGAGAAGACTTGTTCACATAAAATTGTAGGTGGGAATAGAAGGTGTTTTATTATAGAAATGTCAGTCAATTCTATGAATTCCTTCCAAGTGATATGCTAAAAATTATATAGTGATTTATTATAAAAATGTTTTTCATCTCATATCAACTGTTAACTTGGTTAGGTCTTTTTTCAATGTCATTGCAAGCAAAGGATTGGAAACACCCTACTTAGAAAAAGATTTGTTAAACAGTCATTAGGAATAATTTACTTTCTCAATTTCTGAGAATAATACCAAAAAACCTTTACTAAAATTTATCAGATGACTATTAATTATACTTGTTACACTTTAACCAGTATACTCAGAAAGTGTGGGAAAAATGAAAACATTAATTGCAAATACCTGTCAATACAATAATTTTTTGAGAAAATGATTTTATTGTGTCATATGCTTTAAATATATTTTCATCAACTCTGCAGATTTGGTTCATTCAATTTTTGGAAAATATTTACCATATTTACCTAGCTGGCAAAGCCAGCCCTCATTGTCAAAACAGCCAGCCAAATCAGATTTAAACTTTCTTTTAAAAAATATCTTACCCTTTATTTATTCAAACAAACATGTAAACAAACATCACTCGGCTTGTATTCACACTCCTGAATTCCTTTCCTAAGACAGATAGCTAAGGCATGGAACCCTGTCATAAGTTTGTTTCACTCATGAAATAAGGTACATGTCTCCCTTGCTTTCTTTGCTTTCCTGTCATGGGACTCTTCCTCAGGAATGAGGCATTCTTTGACAATAGTTGGGGGATGAAAAGCACAAGGACATTAAATGAAACTTGTCAAATATCCTTCTCCTCCGTACTGTAATATGTCTGAATACCAAACATCCCGATATGGACCAAAATACCCCGTTACTTATGCGTGCTTTGCCATGAAAAGAAATATGTGTAAGACAGGACAAACTTTGAAGCTCTACTTTGGATTTTCCATGCCTTGATTAAAGGAGGCTTCCCCATACCAGTCTTTTTTACTATTGTTTGGTACCTTAGAGGTTCTTATGCTTGCACCTCAAGGGAAGATGCACCATAATAAGATGAGTAAAGAATATGTCTTTCTTCTTAAAGTGGGAGAAAATGCATTATGAAAGCAAAGAGGGAGAGAACTAGCAAGATGCTTTTACACAGTTGTATTCTCAGGCAGATCAGTTTTTGGAAAGAACATATATAGAACTTGTGGATCTGGAAATTGAGTCCTTTAAAACTATCTATGTCTACTTAGACCTAGGGAAGTCTTTAAGTTCCCCCAGTGGTATGCATACACTAGTTTGAAGATAGATTTCTTATACTTCTTATTGTACCCAATAATGTGCTGAAATATAGTTGGTACTAATACCTTTGTCTACACGGTAATTAACATAGGAAGGAAAATGATATTAAGGCTGCAAAAACATTAAATTCAGCAAAAGTATATAAGCAGAAATATCAGTTTATTTTCGTTGGCATATTCTTTTATGTTTAAATTTTTTAAAATTTTGTTTAAAAGTTCTTATCAAAGAATCTATACATTTCTGATTAGTTTCCCTTTGAACACATGAAATTCACACTGCAGTAATAAAGTTCTTTTAGATATTAATTAGAATAATTATAGTTGTCATTCTTGCTTTGCTAAAATTTCATTTGAGTAATTTTCACACTCTATTTTCTACACTATATTACACCTTATTTTTAAGAAGATGTTTCAAATAATATAGCTATAAAATAGAATTGTTGATGGGAGAGAAGGCTAGAATTGAAGTTGTATTCTTAAAATGTCTGAACTTGTCAATTATTATAAAGAGATATATTAAAATGATTATTAAATGATTATATTAAAATGATATATTATTATATTATATTAAATCATTATATTAAAATGATTAATATTCATAGGTAACCATTGGCAGATGATGTTTATTTTGTAGATAAAATGGATCTTCAGAAGCGATTAACTTAAAAATAGTGAGCATTTCTATTTTTGCCAAAGTAAAATCTTAGCTTTATGTTGTTGACAGAAAATGCTTCCAAGGCAGGATTGAAACAAGAGCAGTGCCAAGACGTTCAGTTGCCTAGTGAAACTGTGTTGTCCCAGGAAACACTACCATTCAAGATTAATGCTTGGAAATCGATGGAGGTAAGTCACTGTCGTAGTTTCCTATTGCTGCTCTTACAGATTACCACCAACTTAGTGCCTTACATCAGCACAGATGTGTCACCTTACAGTTCTGTGGGTTAGAAGTCGGACACAGGTCTCACCTGGCTAAACCCAGGTGTCTGCAGGGCTGCAGTCCTTTCTGGAGGCCCTCGGGGAGAATTTGTTTTCTTGCCTTTCCTGTGCCATGTGTTCTAAGAGAAACTGTGCTTGTATTTTAACTTTGTTTTTGGTGTCTTTTGTTATACAGAGTTTTAAATAAGAGTAAGGTTAAATTATCAAAGTTTTCCTTTATGGTTTGTGCTTTTTAGAAAATCTTACTTAAGAAATTCTTTTTTATCCTAATGTAATAAAGGCCTCGTATTTTTTCTTCTAAATGTTGAAATCCTTATGCCCTCTAGAATTTTACTATATAGTGTAAAATAGGGGTCTTATTTTATTTGGTACCCCTGTGGATAAGCAATATTTAATTTATTGAACAGTCCATCTTTCTCTACTTGTTTTTAAAAACATTTCATTATGAAATAATTATAGACTTATAGGAAGTTGCAGGAATAGTACAGAGTCCCATGTATCCTTTACCCAGCTTCCCCCAGTGTTGACTTCTTCTATAGCTATAGTACCATATCAAAACCGGGAAATGGACCTTGATATGTTACTGCTAACTAGACTACAGACCTTATTCAGTTTTCAAATTTTCAATTCAGTTTTTTAACCTGTATTTGAGTGTGTATATGTGTGTGGGTTCTATGCAGTTTTATCTCAAGTATAGATTTGTGTAACCAACACCAAAGTCCAGATACAGAACTGTTCTGTCTCTACAAAAGAAGTCCCTTGTGCTATCCATCCCATCTCATCCCCCACAACCCCATCTCCTGGTAACCACTAATCTTTCCTCCATCTCTATAGTTTTGTTATTTCTAGAATGTTATGTAAATGGACTCAGACCATATGTAACCTTTCGAGATAGATTTTTTTTCACTCAGCATAATGCTCTTGAGATCCATTCAGGTGGTTGCGTGTATCAACAATGCGTTCCTTTTTATTGTTGAATGGCATCCCATTGTATAGATGTACCAAAATTTATTCAGCCATTCAGTTCACCCATTGAAGGATATTTGAGTGTTTTCAGTTTGGGGCTATTTATGAGTAAAGCTGCTGTGAATGTTTGTATACAGGTTTTTGTGTGTTAAGTTTTCATATCTCTGGGACAAATGTCCAAGAGTGCGATTGCTGGTTTGTATGGTAAGTTCATACTACTTTTTGTAAGAAACTGTCAAATTGCATTACATTTTTTACAATTACATTACAAATTGCATTTCATTCCCACCGGCAGTGTAAAAAGGAAAGATCCAATTTCTCTGCATCCTCAGCAACTTTTGGTATTGCCACTGTTTTTATTTTAGCTATTTTAATAGGTTGTAGTGATATCTCATTGTGATTTTAATTTGTGTTTCCCAAATGGCTAATGATGTTGAACATCTTTTTATGTGCTTATTTGTGCCATCATGCCTTCTCTCTGGTGAAATATATGTTCATATTTTTTGCCTATTTTCTAATTGGATTCTTTGGGTTTTTTTTCTTTCTTTCTTTTTTTTTTTTTTTGTGAGGAAGATCAGCCCTGAGCTAACATCCATGCCAATCCTCCTCTTTTTGCTGAGGAAGACTGGCCCTGAGCTAACATCCATGCCCATCTTCCTCCACTTTATGTGGGATGCCGCTACAGCATGGCCTGACAAGCAGAACGTTGGTGTGTGCCCGGGATCCCAACCCGGGCCGCCAGCAGTGGAGTGCGCATGCTTAACCGCTATTCCACGGGCCAGCCCAGGATTCTTTGTTTTTTACCATTGAGTTTTGAGAGTTCTTCATATATTCTGGATACAAGTCCTTTGTCAGAGGTGTGATCTGCATATATTTTCTTCCGATACGTGGCTTGTCTTTTCTTTTTACAATATCTTTCACAGAGCGAAAGTTTTAAATTTTGATGAAGTCCAGTTTATCTTTCTTTTTTTCTTGGTGAGGAAAATTAGCCCTGAGCTAACATCTGTGCCAGTCTTCCTCTATTTTGTGTGTGGGTCACCGCCTCAGCATGGCTGACGAGTGGTGTAGGTCCACACCTGGAATCCAAACCCACGAACCCAGGCCGCCAAAGCAGAGCACACCGAACTTACCTGCTATGCCACGGGGCCAGCCCATAGTTTATCAATTTTTTATTTTATGGATCATCCTTTTGGTGTCATATCTAAGAACTCTTTCCCTAACCCATGGTCACATAGGTTTTCTCCTATGTTTTCTTCTAAGAGTTTTATAGTTTTATGTTTTACATTTAGTTCTATGATCTATTTTGAATTAATTTTTGTATAAGGTGTGAAGTATAGGTCAAAATTCTTAAAAAAAATTTTTTTTTGCTTACACTTGTCCAGTTGTTTCAACACCATTTGTTGAAAAGACTTAAATTTTACTGTAATATGTGTAAGTGTGGGTTTTCCTTCTCTCTCTTCTTTGTAACCCTATGAGACTTTCCAGTGGGAGGTCTTTCATCTCTATTTAATTCTGAGAAAGTTGTCTCTGGTTCAAATATTTCCTACCATTTATTTTCATTTTTCTCTTTTTCTTGGGCTCTTCTTATCTAGATATTGGTAATTCTCTATCTTCATATCTCAACTTTTCTTTATAGTTTCTATTTCTTTATTGTTTTCTTTTTTCTTCTAGAGTTTCTCAATCTGGTCTTCCAATTTAATAATTTGTTCTCAGCTATATCCATACCACTATTTATCCCATCTGTGTTCTCTGTTTCAACATTCTCTTTTTACATTTGATATTTAATATTTGTATTTCATTCTTTTTGTTGTGTTTCTTCCTGTTTCATATTGTTTATATCTTGCCTTATTTTAGTATGTTTTTTAAGCTTATTTTAAATTCTTGGTCCATCTTTTCTAATATCTGTGCTTCTGATGAAACCTGTAATTAGTTTTTTATTTTTCTTTTGAAATAGTTTTTGATCCTCAAATGACTGGTTACCCTTAGGGGCTGTGGCTGCTCTGTCTAGGATTGCTAAAGGTCAGACCTCAGTCTGTGTCAGCCCGATCAGCCTGAGTGGGAGGCAGGGTCAATGGACTCCAGGGTGGAGAGCACTTCTATCCCCTCCCACTCCCTCCAAAAATGCCAGAGTTAATCATTCCTCACTGTATGGATCAACGCCTCAAGTTAGGTTTTCATTCTTAGCACCCAAAGAAGAAGCAGCTTTGGGGGGAGACACTGCTTAAATTGTAAACCACCTGCACTAAGGGATTGGAAGAGGAAGGATGAAGAAGCATCTTCCCAAGTCTACCTAATCAGTCCCCTTTATTGTTTTCATCTCCTGCCCACTCAGGGCTTCTGCACTGACCAGAAGTGCTCCTGAGTCCAGCTGTCTGAGTCACAGCACGTGTGCAGGCAGGTGCCATGGCAATGAAATGGGGGTAATTCTACCAGCTTCTTCTTTTATTTTGTCCTACCCCTGCACAGGCCACCTCTGCCCCTAGCAAAAGCCAACACCAGCCTCCTCCTGCCCCACTCACACCCAGACGTACCAGTTCAGAACAGCCCCTCTATCTCCCCAGTGGCCTCTCACAGTTTTCTTCTCGTCTTGATGTGTCGTCCCTTTATGGTATCTCGAGTTGATCCTGATGGAGGGTGCCACCAGAACCTGCTCTCTTCTTCAGTGTTCTCTGACCTCAGACATATACCTACTTACTCCTGTTTGCATTTTCACATAAGAACACGCATCTTTAATTCTGGCGTATACGGCCCTTCAAATATTACTTTTTCTTGAAATATTTTTTCTTCTTAATTTCCATTAGATAGACATTGGGCCACTTAATCTCTCATCTTCCATGTCTTTCAAGTGCTTTTAAAAATAATTTTTTGTCTCATTATATTTCCATGCTGCATTTTAGGTAATTAATCAAAACCATCTTCCAGTTCATTTTTTCTTTCATCTGCACCGACTCTAGAATTTTTCCTGTCCATTGAGTGTTTTATTTTAATAGCTATATTTTTCATTTCCAAGATTTCCCATTGCTTGTTTGTATCCATTTGTACTTATTTCATCTCGGCCTATTTTTGTTTCTTGTTTTCTTATTCCTTTAAATTGATGTTATCCTTTCCATTATCTTTTTGAGGACTCTAAACCTACTTAGTTTTATTTTATTTATTTATTTATTTTTAAAAATTTTTTGTTTATTGCAGTAACATTGGTTTATAACATTGTATAAATTTCAGGTGTACATCATTATACTTCTATTTCTGCATAGAGTACATCATGTTCACTACCCAAATACTAATTACAACCCATCACCACACACATGTGCTGAATTATCCCTTTCGCCCTCCTCCCTCCCCCCTTCCCCTCTGGTAACCACCAATCCAATCTCTGTCTCTGTGTGTTTGTTTATTGTTGTTATTATCTACTACTTAATGAAGGAAATCATATGGTATTTGACCTTCTCCCTCTGACTTATTTCACTTTGCGTAATACCCTCAATGTCCATCCATGTTGTCACAAATGGCTGGATTTCATCGTTTCTTATGGCTGAGTAGTATTCCATTGTGCATCTATACCACATCTTCTTTATCCATTTGTCCCTTGATGGGCACTTAGGTTGCTTCCAAGTCTTGGCTATTGGGAATAACACAGCAATGAACACAGGGGTGCATGTATCTTTACGCATTGATGTTTTCAAGTTCTTTGGATAAATACCCAGCAGTGGAATAGCTGGATCATATGGTAGTTCTATCCTTGATTTTTTGAGGAATCTCCATACTGTTTTCCATAGTGGCTGCACCAGTTTGCACTCCCACCAGCAGTGTATGAGAGTTCCCTTCTCTCTACATCCCCTCCAACACATGTTGTTTCCTGTCTTGTTAATTATAGCCATTCTGACAGGCGTGAGGTGATATCTCATTGTAGTTTTGATTTGCATTTCCCTGACAGTTAATGATTTTGAACATCTTTTCATGTGTCTGTTGGCCATCTGTATATCTTCTTTTGGAGAAATGTCTGTTCAGGTCTTAGTTTTAAATACTTTTTAGATTTCTTAGTTTATTTTGTCAGGAGTGAATTCAGTTTTCTTTCTGTCTTTTGGAATATTGCTTTGTAAGCTCCTCCTGACTGGCTCAAGTTTTTTATCTTTCCTTCTCTCTGAGTGTCCTTACCCTTTCCTGCCTAACAGTTTTTCATTTGCCTCCTCCTGACTCCCGGGACCACATATCCACATTCAGGACCCGCACCGGTAGCGTGGGGCTCCTTTCTTTTTCTCATAGCAGAGAGATTACAGATCTGGTCCCCAGACCAACAGATGCCACGATTTAGTTGCTGGTGGAGTTTAGTTTGCATCCTCTCACCTACCCGGGTATAGTACTTTTAGAAGCCATAGTCCCAGGCTATGATTGATGCAGGTTATTTCAGCTTCCTTTATAAGCAGGAGATGCCACTGCCTGGGTATCATTTCAAGCAGTGAGCCCATATTCATCACTCCTATCTTGGATGGACACTTTAAATCTGATTTTACCCCTCAGGAGGTGAGCTCCTCGTTTTTCCTGCCTTTTCTGGTCCTAAAGCCCCATAGCTTCAACTTCCTTTCCATTATGTGTTTCTGTTCATACTGTCATCCACGAGGATGTCCATCTGTGTTTGAGCATGACCATGTCTTTAATTTTCATATTTGTATCTTTTCTTTCATTGCTATGTGTTTGGAGAAGGAAAGTATCCCCAAAGTATGACCTTTTAGAACCATCTTGACTAGAAATCTGTGCCACTCAAGACTACATGAAATTATCTTGTTCACCCATTTGTATTCTGTTTTATGTGTATTTCTCCTACTAGAAGGAAATCTCTTTGAGAGTAGGGATCTTTTTAGTCATATTCATTCCTGAATCTTCAGCTGCCAAATTTTTGTTAATGAAGCAATGAATGAATGGTAGACACTCAATATTAACTTCCTTCTCTTCTTTTTCCAAGAAAGAGGCTTACTTGGTCTCCTGTTCAGAGGGCTGTGTTTAGTATTCCCTGCCACAGTTCCTATGAGGGAGGTTGGAATTATTTCTTGACCTTCTGTTCCCAACCCCTTTCCCCAACCCAGGTCTTGAATTTACCTGATTTCCTAGCAGCTCAGAAAAGTACTTAAAATTTAAATTTCACTATTCCTTAATTGCATAATAGCCCACAGACCGAAAATACGTAGATTGTTTTTAAAGATAAAAGTTTAAGTCAAAATGATTTTTAAATTTGCTATCAATTTATTTGCTGCTGATGGCTTTTAAGGGAGAAAGTAGACTTGAATAATCTTACATACTTTGGAGACGACCAAAGACATAAAATGCCACCTCGGTTTTTTTGCATCAGTCTTTAAATTCCTTATTATTATTGCTTTTTCTTACTTTAGAGGAACCCGTTGTAATTGATTTACATCATTCCACATCTTATGTCAGTGAGCAAAAAATGGCACCCTTCTCTCAAAAGAAGTTGAAAGCTGAATTTTCCTTTCTCAAAGCATTACTGCATCATAACACGATTCCATCATGCTATTGACAAGCGTCTCCTCTTACTACTGTCAGGAACATTTGACACAATCTAATATGTCCTCTTTAGTAATCTGCGTTTGTAGCAGAAGACAAAACCTACCAAGTTGAACAGTAAATCTAATTGTTGTTGCCAAATGTACTGCATCTGCATTAAAATTCTCATGTTCTTAATACAGAATGAGAGAGAAATGATACTCTTGATTGCTTAGGCAGAATGAGGGGTGCTTAAAAATGTCTTTTAAAAACTTTAAATAGAAACCTCTTTATTCTCTTTCTACAAATGAAAGAATTATCTAAAAGCAGTAAATAATATTCTTAACAGAATAGGGCTTTCAGAAGCAGAACAGTGCTTGCCTGTGGTACTTTCAAAACTTCGGAAAGCCTGTAAATTTATGACACTTAGACCTGGATGAGTTTTCTCTCTGCATCCTGTCCAGAATTATTATTAAATTTGCTAATTAATAAGGCGGTTTGTAGCTTTTCACCGCCTCAAAAGACTTTCCTCTTTTCCTATTTGAGGAAATTCAACAGCAAGGTTATGATTTTTTTAGTCCCAGTTGTTTCCATAGCAACAGATAGGGATGCTGTGAATTGGTTCACACAAAATTAAAGCTGACCGGAGCCTTCAGTCTAGTTGTGAGTTACTAAATTGCTCGTGATAGAAGATAAATGTTTATTTCCTGCTGCCTCCGTTTATTATTTTGCTAAATGAAGAGTAAACAATTTTTATCCTTGGGTTTATTAGCATATCATTTATTATATTTGCAAAAATTTGAACCCATCAAAGCTGTTAGAGAAATGGAAATTATCCTTATTCTAATTATGTTAATTCATCATCCCTTTACCTCTTTTCTGCATCATTACTTTATGCTTAAAAGTCCTTTTTTATTTTCATGTTTGTACTTTGATTCTTTTTATTTATTTATTTATTTTAATTTTTTGTTTATTGCAGTAACATTGGTTTATAACATTGTATAAATTTCAGGTGTACATCATTATACTTCTATTTCTGCATAGATTACATCATGTTCACCACCCAAATACTAATTACAACCCATCACCACACACATATGCTGAATTATCCCTTTCACCCTCCTCCCTCCCGCCTTCCCCTCTGGTAACCACCAATCCAATCTCTGTCTCTATGTGTTTGTTTATTGTTGTTATTATCTACTACTTAATGAAGGAAATCATATGGTATTTGACCTTCTCCCTCTGACTTATTTCACTTTGCATAATACCCTCAATGTCCTTCCATGTTGTCACAAATGGCTGGATTTCGTTGTTTCTTATGGCTGAGTAGTATTCCATTGTGTATATATACCACATCTTCTTTATCCATTCGTCCCTTGATGGGCACTTAGGTTGCTTCCAAGTCTTGGCTATTGGGAATAACACTGCAATGAACACAGGGGTGCATGTATCTTTACGCATTGGTGTTTTCAAGTTCTTTGGATAAATACCCAGCAGTGGAATAGCTGGATCATATGGTAGTTCTATCCTTGATTTTTTGAGGAATCTCCATACTGTTTTCCATAGTGGCTGCACCAGTTTGCACTCCCACCAGCAGTGTATGAGAGTTCCCTTCTCTCTACATCCTCTCCAACACATGTTGTTTCCTGTCTTGTTAATTATAGCCATTCTGATGGGCGTGAGGTGATATTTCATTGTAGTTTTGATTTGCATTTCCCTGATAGTTAATGATTTTGAACATCTTTTCATGTGTCTGTTGGCCATCTGTATATCTTCTTTGGAGAAATGTCTGTTCAGGTCATTTGCCCATTTTTTTTTATTGGGTTATTAGTTTTTTTGTTGTTGAGATGCATGAGTTCTTTATATATTTTGGAAATTAAGCCCTTATCAGATATATGGTTTGCAAATATCTTCTCCCAATTGTTAGGTTGTCTTTTCGTTTTGTTGATGGTTTCCTTTGCTGTGCAGAAGCTTTTTAGTTTGATGTAGTCCCATTTGTTTATTTTTTCTATTGTTTCTCTTGCCCGGTCAGACATGGTGCTTGAAAATATGTTGCTAAGACCGATGTCGAAGAGCGTACTGCCTGTATTTTCTTCTAGAAGTTTCATAGTTTAGGCCTTACATTCAAGTCTTTAATCCATTTGGAGTTAATTTTTGTGTGTGGTGTAAGGTAAGGGTCTACTTTCATTTTTTTGCATGTGGCTATCCAGTTTTCCCAACACCATTTGTTGAAGAGACTTTCTTTTCCCCATCATATGTTCTTGGCTCCTTTGTCAAAGATTAGCTGTCCATAGATGTGTGGGTTTATTTCTGGGCTTTCGATTCTATTCCATTGATCTGTGTGTCTGTTTTTGTGCCAGTACCATGCGGTTTTGGTTACTATAGCTTTGTAGTATATTTTGAAATGAGGGAGTGTGATACCTCCAGCTTTGTTCTTTTTTTCTCAGGATTCCTTTAGCTATTCGGGGTCTTTTGTTGTTCCATATAAATTTTAGGATTCTTTGCTCTATTTCTGTGAAAAATGTTGTTGGAACTTTGATAGGGATTGCATTGAATCTATAGATTGCTTTAGGAAGTATGGACATCTTAACTATGTTAATTCTTCCAATCCAAGAGCACGGAATATCTTTCCATTTCTTTGTGTCTTCTTCAATTTCTTTCAGCAATGTTTTATAGTTTTCAGTGTACAGATCTTTCACCTCTTTGGTTAAGTTTATTCCTAGGTTTTTTATTCTTTTTGTTGCAATTGTAAATGGGATTGTATTCTTAATTTCTCTTTCTGCTACTTTGTTGTTAGTGTATAGAAATGCAACTGATTTTTGTATGTTGATTTTGTATCCTGCAACTTTACCATATTCGTTTATTACTTCTAAGAGTTTTCTGGTGGATTCTTTAGGGTTTTCTATATATATAATCATGTCATCTGCAAATAGTGACAGTTTCACTTCTTCCTTTCCAATTTGGATCCCTTTTATTTCTTTCTCTTGCCTGATTGCTCTGGCTAGGACTTGCAGTACTATGTTAAATAGGAGTGGTGACAGTGGGCATCCTTGTCTGGTTCCTGTTCTTAGAGGGATAGCTTTCAGTTTTTCACCATTGAGGATGATATTAGCTGTGGGTTTGTCATATATGGCCTTTATTATGTTGAGGTACTTTCCTTCTATACCCATTTTATTCAGAGTTTTTATCATAAGTGGATGCTCTATCTTGTCAGATGCTTTCTCTGCATCTATTGAGATGATCCTGTGATTTTTATTCTTCATTTTATTAATGTGGTGTATTACGTTGATTGATTTGCGAATGTTAAACCATCCCTGCATGCCTGGAATAAATCCCACTTGATCATGGTGTATAATCTTTTTAACGTATTGTTGTATGCGATTTGCTAGTATTTTGTTGAGGATTTTTGCATCTATGTTCATCAGTGATATTGGCCTGTAATTTTCTTTTTTTGTGTTGTCCTTGTCTGGTTTTGGTATCAGGGTAATGTCAGCTTCGTAGAATGAGTTAGGGAGCTTCCCCCCTTCCTCAATTTTTTGGAAGAGTTTGAGAAGAATAGGTATTAAGTCTTCTTTGAATGTTTGGTAGAATTCACCAGGGAAGCCGTCTGGTCCTGGACTTTTATTTTTGGGGAGGTTTGTGATTACTGTTTCGATCTCCTTACTGGTGATTGGTCTATTGAAATTCTCTACTTCTTCTTGATCCAATTTTGGCAGGTTGTATGATTCTAAGAATTTTTCCATTTCTTCCAGATTGTCGAACTGGTTGGTATATAGCTTTTCATAGTATTCTCTTATAATCTTTTGTATTTCTGAGGTGTCTGTTGTAATTTCTCCTCTTTCATCTCTGATTTTACTTATTTGTGCCTTCTCTCTTTTTTTCTTGGTGAGTCTAACTAAAGGTTTCTCAATTTTGTTGATCTTTTCAAAGAACCAGCTCTTGATTAATTTTTTCTATTGTTTTTTTGGTCTCTATTTCATTTATTTCTGCTCTGATTTTTATTATTTCCCTTCTTCTACTGATTTTGGGCTTGGTTTGTTCTTCTTTTTCCAGTTCCTTTAGGTGCATTGTTAGATTGTTTATTTGAGATTTTTCTTGTTTGTTGAGATAGGCCTGTATTCCTATAAACTTCCCTCTTAGAACCGCTTTTGCTGTATCCCATAAATTCTGGCATGTCATATTTTCATTTTCATTTGTCTCCAGGTATTTTTTGATTTCTTCTTTGATTTCTTTGTTGACCCAGTCATTGTTCAGTAGCATTTTGTTTAATCTCCACGTATTTGTGGCTTTTCTGATTTTCTTCCTATAGTTGATTTCTAGTTTCATACCGTTGTGGTCAGAAAAGATGCTTGGTATTATTTCAATCTTCTTAAATCTATGGAGGCTCGTTTTGTGGCCTAATATGTGATCAATCCTGGAGAATGTTCCATGTGCATTTGAAAAGAACGTGTATTCTTTGGTTTTTGGATGGAATGCTCTGTATATATCTACTAGGTCCATCTGTTCTAGTGTGTCATTTAAGGCCAGTGTTTCCTTATTGATCTTCTGTTTGGATGATCTATCCGTTGGTGTAAGTGGAGTGTTAAAGTCCCCTACTATTATTGTGTTACTATTTCTGTTTTTATGTCTGTTAATAATTGCTTTATATATTTAGGTTCCCCTACATTGGGTGCGTAGATATTTACAAGTGTTATATCCTCTTGTTGGATTGTTCCCTTGATCATTATGTAATGCCCTTCTTTATCTCTTTTTACAGTTTTTGTTTTAAAGTCTATTTTGTCTGATATGAGTACTGCTACCCCAGCTTTCTTTTCATTGCCATTTGCGTGGAGTGTCTTTTTCCATCCCTTCACTTTCAGTTTGTGAGTGTCTTTAGGTCTGAAGTGTATCTCTTGTATGCAGCATATATATGGGTCTTGTTTTTTTATCCAATCAGCCACCCTATGCCTTTTAATTGGAGCATTTAGTCCATTGACGTTTAAAGTAGCTATTGATAAGTATGTACTTACTGCCATTTTTTAACTTTTTTTTTTCTCAGTGTTTTAGTAGTCCTTCTCGGATCCTTTTTTCTTCTATACAGAATTGATGGTCTCTTTAGTTTGACCTCTGTCTGAAAGCTCTACTCTTTAATTCCCCTCCTCCCTCCTTTTATGTTTTTGATATCATATCTAACCTCTTTTTTGTGCATTTGTATCCATTACGTTCTTATCATGGAAATAGATAATTTTTCCTATTTGTGGTCTTCTCTTTTCCCCTTAAATCAGTCCCTTTAACATTTCTTGTAGCACTGGTTTCTTGTTAACAAACTCCTTTAATTTTTGCTTGTCTGGGAAATTTTTAATCTCTCCTTCCATTTTGAATGATAACCTTGCTGGGTAGAGTATTCTTGGCTGTAAGTTTTTTTCCTTTTAGCACTTTAAATATATCATGCCATTCTCTTCTAGCCTGTAAGGTTTCTGCTGAGAAGTCAGCTGATAGCCTTATGGGGTTTCCTTTGTGTGTAACTTGACATTCTCTTTTGGCTTTTAGGATTCTCTCTTTAATTCTGTACATTTTGATTATGATGTGTCTTGGTGTGGGCCTCTTTGGGTTTATCTTGTTTGGGGCTCTCTGTGCTTCCTGTACCTGGATGTCTGTTTCCTTCTTTAGGTTAGGGAAGTTTTCATCTATTATTTCTTGAAATAGATTCTCTGCCCCTTTGTCTTGCTCTTCTCCTTCCAGGACACCTATAACACGGATGTTAGTGCGCTTGATGTTGTCCCAGAGGTCCCTTAGACTGTCCTCACTCTTTTTAATTCTTTTTTCTTTTACCTGTTCAGCTTGGGTAATTTCTTCTAGTCTTTCGTCCAGCTCACAGATCTGTTCTTCTGTATCCTCTACTCTGCTTTTGAGTCCCTCTAGTGAATTTTTCATTTCCAGTATTGTATTCTTCATTTCTGATTGGTTCTTTTTTATATCTTCCATTTCTTTGTTGACATTCTCACTTAGTTCATCTATTCTTCTCCCCAGATCAGTGAGCATCCTTAACACTCTTAGTTTGAACTCTCTGCCGGGTAGGTTGCTCATTTCTGTTTCACTTAGTTCCTTTTCTGGGGTTTTGTCCTATTCCCTTACTTGGAATGTATTCTTTTGCCTCCTCATTTTGCCTCTTTCCCTGTGCTTGTGTCTACGTATTAGGTAGGTCAGCTACATCTCCTGCTCTTGGATAGGTGACCTTATATAAGTGATGCCTTAGGAGGCTTCCAATGTGCTTCCCTCAGTTCTCAGTGTTCCAGGGGAGACCCCTATGTGGGCTACGTGTGTCCTCCTGTTGTGGCCTGTTTGCTCTCCCTGTAGGTGCCCAGGGAGGCCGAGTTATGCTCCTGGCCAGCTGTTGTAATGCTCAGCTGCTTGTAGTTGTTGTGGGCCTTTCAGTCTCTTTATCAGGTGTGGGGATCCCCAGCACAGTTGGCTGCAAGTTCTAATACCACATTTGTGGTGCAGTATTTCTTTTAAGTGAGTAGGCCCCCAGCGTGGCAGGTTGTTAGGCTCAGGGGCTTACAATTGCTATAAGCCTCCAGCCTTTAGGTCTCTTGTCAACTCTCTGAGGATTGCAGCTGGGTGGGGCTGGCCTCAGGCACAGGAGCACCCAATTGTTTCAGGCTTTGGAAGGTGGGGCAAACCCCCTATGTGGGTCTTTGAGAAGCACAAGTCTTCTGCAGCTGACAAGCCCTGCTGCCCACAGGTCCACACACACAGTCAACACAGTCCTGCCCCGTGTGCGTGCCCCGACCTCCCGAAGCGGACCCAGTCTCTCCACGGCGGGAGCCCCACACGCTCCACCACCACCCCACACTCCCCACCCGCTCCTTGTGCACGCCCTGCCCCACTGAGTTCGGCTCAGTTGCCAGGCTGCAGAGAATCCAGTCACCAATCTATGCAGGCCCACAAGTTACCTGAGGGCTTGTTGTTGGGTGGGGCCAGTCTCTAGGGTGGGCTGCCTGCCCTGGCTGAGCTGGATTAAATCAGTGCTCTAGTGGGTGGGGCAGACCTGGGCTAGCAGGCCCCAGGGAGAACTCCAATGGCGTCTGTGTCAGCACGCCCACACCGGGCCACAACAATGGCCGCCGCCAATGTCCCAGTCCCTGGAGAGGTCTCTCCTCTCACCGAGATGCACTCAGGGCCTATTAGGTGAGTCTCTTTCACCACAGCACTGTGCACCTTTCTTTCTGGTGATTTTAGGATGTTTTCTGAGACGGGTGAGTTTGCGCACGGGCTCTTTAAGAGCCGGTTTTAGTTTCTTTGTGAACCGAGTTTTCTGGGGGTATTCCCCAATGTTTTAGTAGCAGGCAAATCAGATATTATGCCACTCGTCTCGATTGTGCTGAGTCCACAAAATGCCCACAGCGGGGGCGCTCCCCGGCTCAGGGCCCCGGGGCTCCAGGGAGGGCTGCGTACCTGTGGGCTGCTCCCTGGCGGCCGTGAAGCTGGCGGCTTGTGAAGGCAGCGTTTTTCCTCTCCAGAAGGGAGTTTCTGCCTCTTCTACCTCAGTTAGGATTGTCCGTTGTTGCAGGAGTTCCTCTTATCCAGTTTTCAGTTCTGTCTCAGGGTAATTTTTCCACGAGTAGTTGTAAATTGGCTATGTCCATGGGAGGAGGTGAGTTCAGAGTCTGCTTACGCCACCATCTTGACTTCTCCCTGATTCTTTTTAAATTGAAGAAGATTTATTGAAAAAAGTTTAAACAATACGAGAGGGTAAAAGGTGAGAAACTAAGTTTCTTCTGACTTCTCTCTACTCCTTCAGTTCCTTTCCTCAGAGGCAACTATTGCCAACAGTGTTTTATGAATTTTCGGGGGAAATTTTCTGTGTCCATACATTTCTTTTATCTAAATGGATTCATTCAAGGTATACAATGTATACTGCTTTGCAGCGTACTTTGAACTAAGCAATAGATCTTGAACATGTTTCTATATAAAAAATGCAATCATTCAATGTATATTGTTCCAAAATATGCTTTTTTCACTAAACTATATATTATGGACATACTTCTATAGCAATACATTTAGCTGTGCCATATTCTTGATGTATAAATGAATCTTAATTTATTTAACCATTTCCTATTGGTAATCATTTAGGGATTTTTCATATTTTTGTCTATTAAAAGCAATGTTGCAATAACCACCCTTGTACATGTATTTTTATGATGCTGTCCTGGAAGTAGAATTGGTGAAAGGTTGTATTTATTTTTAGTTTTGAAAAGTACTGCCAGATTGTCCTCCCAAAGCTTGCACCAATTTATATCCACCAAAAGTGTATGCCTCATCTTTGCAAATACTGAATATTGTCAAATCTTTACATTTTTGCCAGTCTGAGAGAGAGAAAAATTTTAATTTGTTTTATTGTAATTGTATGTAAGATTGGGCAACTTTTCATATGTTTATTGGGAATTTGTGTTTCTTTTTATTATTAACACTATTTATGTCCTTCGCTCATTTTTCTATTTGGTTTCCCATCTTTTTCTTATCTGTTTCTAAGAGCTATGTGTCTGTTAACTAATGAGCCCATTGTCTGGTTCTTTATCTATCCATTTCAGTTTTTCATTTGATTTTTAATTTTATTTGTGGCTTTTTCTTTTGCCTTCATAAAGGAAAAACACACTCCTCCTCCTGTGTTTCTTCTTGACTCTCACACTACAACCACACTTCACTGCTGACCCCAGAGGTGAGGGTTTTCCGCACATTAAGCAATTCTCTGACACCAGCTGGGTGTCCATTCTGACACTGTCTACCTGGAGATAGCATCAGCCCCACTGGTTAAGGGTTTAGTCCACACAACTCCCCACCCCCTGCCCCCACTTCAGATGCCAATTGCAAATCCCAGGTTGTCATCTGTACTTGTGACCACCCGCTATAAATCACGGTTCCCATGACCCCCTCCTTGGGTTTGATCATTTGCTAGAACAGCTCACAGGACTCATGGAAACACTTACTTACATTTACTGGTTTATTACATACTAAAGGATATGGTAAAGGATACAGATGAACAGCCAGATGAGGAAATACATAGGGTGAGGTCCAGAAGGGTCCCAAGTGCAGGAGCTTCTGTCCCCATGAAGTTGGAGTATGCCACCCTCCTGGCATATAGATGTATTGACCAACCCAGAAGCTCTTCAGACCCTGTACTTTTGGGATTTTTATGGAGGCTTCATCATGTAGGCATGATTGATCATTGACTGAATCTCCACCCTGTCTCCCCTTGCTGGGGGATGAGGGGGAGGGCTAAAAGTTTCAAGCTTCTAATCATGGCTTGATCTTTCTGGTGACCAGCCCCATCCTGAAGCTATCCAGGAGCCCACCCAGAGTCACCTCGTTAGAGCAAAAGACGCTCCTATCACCCAGGAAATTCCAAAGGATTTAGGAGCTCTGTGTTGAGAAAATGGAGTCAAAGTCTAAGAAATCTATTAGAACAAAAGATGCTCCTAGTGTTCATAACACTTAGGAAATTACAAGCGTTTCAGTTTTGCCAGGAACCATGGACAAAGACCAAATATATATTTCTTATTATAAATCACAATATCATAGCCTTATGGAAGTCTTTAATTTTTATGTAGTCAAATTTGCCTGTGTTTCCTTTATGGCTTCTAGATTTTAAGTCATTGTTGGAAAGACCTTCCCTAGTCTAAGACTCTAAAATCTCACCCTGGCTTTTTATTTTAACAGACTATTTTTTAGATCAGTTTTAGGTTCACAGCAAAATTGAGTGGAAGGTAAGAGATTTCCCCATAGTCCCCATGTGTGCCCCCTGCCTCTACCCTATACAGCTCCCCTGACTATCAATATCCACACCAGAGTGGTACATTTGTTAAAATCAATGAACCTAAATTAACACTTCATTATCACCCAAAGACCACAGTTTACATTAGAGTTCACTCTTGGTGTTGTATATTCTATGGGTTTGATAAATGTGTAATGATATGTATCTACCATTATAGTATAGTAGAGAATAGTTTCACTACACTAAAAATCCTCTGTGCTCCACCTATTCAGTCCTCTGTCCCTGCTAACCCCTGGCAACCACTGATGCTTTTACTGTCTCTCTAGTTTTGCCTTTTCCAGAATGTTGTAAAGTTGTAATCATACAGTATGTAGCTTTTTCAGACTGGCTTCTTTCATTAGTAATATGCATTTAAGATTTCTCCATGTCTTTTCATGGCTT
Source organism: Ceratotherium simum simum (assembly GCF_057802395.1). Classification (NCBI taxonomy): domain Eukaryota; kingdom Metazoa; phylum Chordata; class Mammalia; order Perissodactyla; family Rhinocerotidae; genus Ceratotherium; species Ceratotherium simum. The sequence continues at coordinate 10,576,248 of NC_141924.1, forward strand.
GACAACTCATTTCTTTTTAACACTGAATAATATGCTATTGTCTGGATGTACCACAGTTTATTAATCCATTAACCTACTGAAGACATTTTGGTTGCTTCCAACTTTTAGCAATTATGAATAAAGCTACTATAAACAATCATGCGTGAGTTTTTGTGTGGAGTTTTCAGCTCCTTTCAGTAAATACCAAGGAGTGCATTTGCTGGGTTGTGTGGTAACAGCATGTTTAGTTTTATAAGAAACTACTCTAGCTCTTGTTATGCTTTAATTTTTAAAAATATATTTAAATGTTATCAAGGATTTGTTTTGATGAGTGGAGAGCATTAGAGATCCACCTTTTAAATTTTATTTTTACAAATGATAATCAGTTGTCTCAATGTCATTTGTTGAATAATCCATCTTTTCCTCATTGATTTGATTGGGGCTTCTGTCACATAATAAATTCCCATTTATGTTTGGGTCCATTCCTGGATTTTCCATTTGTTTATAATAAAGCACTAATATGTAAAGATAAGCCATAATGTTAAAAAAAAGAAAGAAAGAAAGGTTACCTGTAAGGGGACAGAAGGAATAAGGTGCAAAGGAGGAATAGAAGCTAGAGATCTTTGATTATACCTTGTTTTTAGACTTGTCATTGGAATCCTGGGAATATTTTGCATAATTATAAAACAAAATTAAACTAAAGTGAAAAATGTAAAATAAAGTTAAGCAAATGTACCTTGCATTCAGTTAGTCTTTCTATTCTGAGGTGTTGGTATTTTTTATTTGAGACTATTGTGAGTATAATGTGGGATGAATCAAATGAATAATCACGTGATACTCTATTTGTATCATCTTTGGTATCCTTGAGAACTGGGATTCTCAGCATGGGAGAAAGGAGATACGAATGTAAGATAGAAGAGGCTGTCATAACCCAATAGACATGAATTAAATTGGAAGTATATCGGTGTAAACTCATGATGAATTTTACCTTAAATTTTTTTTGGAAATAAACTTCTAAATTAACCATAGGTCAAAGAGGAAGTCTCAGAGGAAATTTAAAAATACAGAACTGAATAAGAAGGCAACACAACATATCAAAAATATATGAGACATAGCTAAAGTAGGGGTGAGAGGGAAATTTATAGCACTAAATGCTTACATTAGAAAAGAGGAAAGGTCTAAAATCAATAATCTAAGTTCCTTCTTAAAAACTAAGAAAAACAAAATAAACGTATAGGAAACAGGAAAAAGGAAATAATAAAAAGCAGAAATCAATGAAATTGAAAACAGGAAAACAGTTAACAGAGAAAATGAATGACACAAAAAGCCAGTTCTTTGAAAAATATAAAATTGATAAACCTCTAGCAAGACTGACAAATATAAAGAGAGAAGACCCAAATCACCAATATCAGGATGAAATGGGATATCACAGCAGTTCCTGTAGCCATAAAAGGACAATAAAGAATTGCTACCAACAACTTTGTGCTCATAAATTTGACAATTTAGAAGAAATAGAACAATTTCTCAGAAAGGACAAACTACCAACATGCAAACAAGATAAAATAGAACCTGAATACTCCTATAACCATTGAAAAAATTGAATGTGTAATATAAGTCTCCTGAAAAATAAATCACCGGGTCCAGATAGTTTTACTGGAGAATGCTACCATACATTTAAAGACAAATTAACACCAGTTTTACACAATGTCTTCCAGAAAATAGGATGGAACACCTCAATTCATTTTATGAGGCAAGTATCACCCTGCTACCAATACCAGACAAAGACAGTACAAAAAAAGAAAATACAGACTATTGTTTCTCATGAAATTAGATGCAAAAATCCTCAAAAAAAAAAAAAAAACCCATCTGGTTGAATCCAGAAATGTATAAAAAGAATTATACACCAGGACGAAGTGGGATTTAATTCAGGTATGGAAGGCTGGTTCAACGTTTGAAAATCAATCATCATATCAACAAATTAAAGAAGAAAAAAATAGTAGGATTATGTCAATTGATGCAGAAAAGCATTTTCAAAAGTCAATATCCATTTATGATTAAAACTCCCAGCAAACTAGAAATAGAAGGGAATTTCCTTAAATTGGTAAAGATCATCTACACAAAACATACAGCAGCATCATACTTAATGGTGAATGCTTTCCTTCTATGATCAAGAACAAGGCAAGGACTCTTATTCCACATAGTACTGGAAGATCTAGCCACTGCAATAAGGCAAGAAAAAGAAAGAAAAAGCATGCAAAATGTAAAGGAAGAAATAAACCTGTCCTGATTTACAGACGACACTATTGTCTGCATAGAAAATCTCAAGGAAATGACAAAAACAAACGTGATAGAAATGGTAAGTTAATTTGGCAAGGTTGTAGGATATAAGATTAACATACATAAATCAATTGCATCTCTATATACTAACAGTGAACATGCAGAAACTAAAATTAAGACATACACCATTTATAATCACTAACCCAAAGTGAAATCCTTACGTGTAATTGTAACAAAACATGTATAGGATCAGTACGCTGAAAATTATAAAATAATAATGAAAGAAATTAAAGACCACTCAATTAAATACATAGCACATTCATGGATTGGAAGACTCAACATAATAAAGATATCATAGTAAAGATGTCCCTAATTGCTCTCTAGGTTTAATGCAATTCCTATCAAAATTCCAGCAAAGTTTTTTTGATACATATATAATATAAACTTATTCTAAAATTTATATGGAAAGGCACAGGCCCTAGAATAGCTAAAACCATCTTGAAAAAGAAGGAAAAAATGGGAGTAATCACTCTGCCTGTTATTAAAGCCTGTTGCATAGCTACCATAATCAAGAGAGTGTGGTATTGGTGGAGAGAGAGACACTTAGGTCAGTGGAACAGAATGGAGAAGCAAGAAATAGACCCACACAAATATGGCTGACTGATTCTTGACAAAGATGAAAAAGAAATTCAATGAAGGAAGGGTAAGTTTTTGAACAAATGATGTTGGAGCAACTGGACAAAACCATGAATCTCAACTTAAATCTTATACAGAAATTCACTCCAAATGGATCATGGACTTAAATGTAAAACTATAAAACTTTCAAAAAATATTGGAGAAAAATCTTTGGGATCTAGGGCTGGCTGAAAACATGATCCCTAAAAGAAAAAAAATGATATCAGACCTCATCACAACTAAAAACTTTCGTTCTGCGAACAATCCCGTTTAAGAAGATGAAAAGACAAGCTACAAACTGAGAGAAAATATTTGCAAACCACATATCCAGCAAAGGACTAATATCTGGAGCATATAAAGAACTCTCAAAACTCGACAGTTAAAAACCAAACAATCCAGTTAGAAAATGAGCAAATGATATGAACAATCACTTCAGCAGATACAGGTGGCAATAAGCACATGAAAAGATGTTCTACATTATTAGCCATTAGGAGTTTGTAATTTAAACTCACAATGAAATACAAAAATGGCTTAAATAAAAAATAGTGACACCATCAAATGCTGGCGAACATGCAGAGAAATTGGATCACTCATATATTATTGGTAGGAATGTAAAATGGTACAGCTAGTCTGGAAAACAATTTGGCAGTTTCATATAAAACTAAACACACAACTACCATGCACCCCAGCAATTACACTCTTAGACATTTATCTCAGAGATATGAAAACTTATATTCATATAATAACCTGTACACGGTGTTCATAGCAACTTTATTTGTAATAACCAAATCTGGAAACAATCCAGATGTCCTTTAACTGGTTAAACAAACTGTGATACATCTATACCGTGGATACTACTTGGCAATAAAAAGGAACAAACTATGGATACATGTAACAATTTGGATGAATCTCCAGGAATTATGCCAAGTGAAGAAAGCCAATCCCAAAAGATTACATCCTATATAATTACATTTATGTAACATTCTTCAAATGTCAGAATTTTAGAAATGGAGAAGAGATTATTACTTGTGTGGGGGCAGGGTATGGTAATAAAAAGGCATCAGGAAGGATCCTTATAGTGATGGAAATGTTCCATGTCAGTGTCAATGTCCTGGATGCGATATTGTACTATAATTTTGCACAGTGTTACCTTTAGGGGAAACTAGGTAAAGGATACACAGGATCTCTCAGTATTATTTCTTACTGCTGAATGTGAATCTACAATGATTTCAAAATAAAAGTTGAATTATAAAAAGTGGCAGATCACTTGGAAAATGGTTTGGCAGTTTCTAATGAAGTTAAAAATAAACCTATTCTATGACCTAGCCATTCTACTCCTGTATAAATATCCAGGAGTAATGAGTGCATTTGTCCACAAAAAGATTTGTACAAGAATGTTCATAGTAGCTTCATTCTTAAGCTGAAATTTGGAAAAAACCGAAATGTCCATATGCAGGAGAATGGATAAAGAAATTGTGATATATTTATACAATGGAATATTTCTTACCCACCTCCCCCAAGGAACTACCGATACACACAAAATATAAGCAAATCTCCCAAACGCTATATTGAACAATGGGAATCAGATACAAAAGAATACGTTTATCTGAAGGTCAAGAATAAGCAAACTCATTGATGGTGATAGAAGGTAGAATACTATTTACAGGTGGTGGGGGGATGGTATCAACTGGAAAGGAGCTTGAGGGAACTTTCTGGAGTGAAAGAAACGTGGTTACACATAATGTTAGAAGTTACTGAGCTCTACACTTAAGCTTTATGCATTTTACTGTATGTTAATTATACCTTAATAAAGTACAGTCAAAAAAAAATTCCCCATTCATGGGGGAAACAAAGACATATCAACCAGTCCAACTGTATAGACTTTACTTGGACCCTCTTTCACAAAAGCTATAGAAAAACATATTTATGACACTTTTGAGAAATGGAAAATCTGAACAGTTTATTGATGACATTAAGGAGTTGTGAAGTTTATAAGTATAAAATAATTATTACTATGTTAAAGAGTTCTTATCAGAGAGACATATTGAAATAAGTGATATATCTAGGATTTGCTTCAAAATAAAGCAGATGAGGAGTGGTAAGATATATGTGAAACAAGACTGGCCCTGAGTTGATTGTTGTTTGACTTGCATGGTTAGGTTGATTATCGTCTACTTTTGACTCCATGATAAAAAGTTAAAATTTTAAAATATGAGTAAAAGATACACACAGGTAGCTTTATTATTACCAATAAAACAGAAGAGCTGGCCTCTGAGATAGTATGCTCTAAGGATGCTCAAGGTGTGGTAGAGAAAGTTAATGCCCAAACAAAATCATTGCTTGTCTACACCAGGTGTCTTCAGCAAGGAGTGGGCCCAAGTAGAAAACCACCCTACACTAAGGGGACACCAAGTGTGTAGGTGACTTATGTGTGAGTTCTTGCAATCAAACTGCGTTTATGATGATGTTAGCACACATAGACACATTGTATCTCCATGAATTGTCCATCCATTGTGACAAATTGAGGCAGTGGGACTAATTTTTTTTCAACTTTTCGTGTGCTCTCTTGTTTTCTCTAAGGACCTGATGTTATTTTGTGAGGAGGATTCACAGCCGCTTTTGCCGACAGTTCCCCCTGCTGTTATCTCTCCAACTACATGGCTGTCAGAAGGGCAAGCAGACGTTTGTAATCTCTGGGATGCAGGTAAATTGCTTAAAGAATAGGAAGTTTACTCAGAAACATGAATAAGAAACACTGGGCAGGAAATGTTTTTCATCAGATTTTATTTTGTGAAATATAGGAATAAGGACTAATTTAACTCTGATAATGACGGACAGGACTGGCATGGATAAATTCAACCCACACGTGATCCTATAATCAATTATTTTACCATTTGTTTCAATGTTTTTTTCTCTATTTTTCTTTTTCATTGTTTTGTTTAAAATATTATTAACTACAAACCTTAAATCTTTTATGAATGGTTAAAAAAGGCAGAAAAAATTAATTTTAGTTCCTTTTCTCGTTTGTATTAACTTCTCCTTCATACAGAGTTTAAATGATGACACTTTTTAGAAGAAAGCATCAGACGAAAATGTGAAAAAGCAAGATGTATGGTATCTCACAAATTGGTTAATCACCTCTTGAATAATTGACGTTAGTGAAAGGCACAGTATAAAATTATACAAAACTGGCCTCCCATAAATTACACTGTCAAATTCCAACTGGGCTCTACTGCTTCTCAAGATCTGAGTGATTTCCTGTTGAGCCCCTCTACCCTGTCTCTGTTCTCCATGAACTCTCAATTTTCTTTACATTCTTCCTCTTGATTTTCTCAAAAAATAGGATGAAAGATCTGCCGAGATGAGAATGAAGCATTCTCATTAGTATCTTTCATCCCCTCATACATCTTTGTTTTTATATTCTTCCGGGCTTCCTTTGCCTTATCACAGAGGTGGCTTCTTGTGTTCTGAGTTTCTTCTTCTCCCTCATCTTTGAACGATGCACCTCAATTTTCCCCTTACATAGATCCTCAATGTCCAAAATATAAGAAGTGTAGTTTATTAATATAGATTTATTTACAAGTTCACGTTTATACAGTTTTCTTATAAAACCAGTTATGAGAATGATGAGGTTATTTTCAAAGACAGAAAAACAAGAAGTTGTGGGTTATGGTGATATTGGTAGTTCAAGGATGGCGTTATTCACATGGATAATTAGTTATAAGCAGTGACAATTTTTTAAACAGCTTGCTTTGTATTCTTAGAGTACACTATATCTAAACTGATCCGGATCCAGGAGCGTGAAAGAAGAACAGTAAGGAAAACATTTTTGTGTTGTGTTATCCCCTTAAACATTCCTCTCCCCTAACACTTTTTAAAATAGAGTTTATTTTTTAGAGTAGTTTTAGGTTCACAGCAAAATTGAGTGGAACGTACAGAGATCTTCCCGTATACCCCCTGTCCCCAAACAAACAGAGCTTCCCCCACTCTCAACATCCCGCACCAGAGTGGTACCTTTGTTGCAATCAATGAACCTACATCAACACATCATCACCCAAAGACTGTGGTTTACATTAGGGTTCACTCTTGGTGTTGTATATTCTGTGGGTTTTGACAAATGGATAATGACATGTATCCACCATTATAGTATCATACAGAGTTTTCCTCTGCTCTAAAAATCCTCTATGCTCTGCCTATTCAGTCCTCCCTGCCTCTACCCATGGCAACCGCTGATATTTTAGCTATCTCCATAGTTTTGCCTTTTCTGGAAAGTCATATAGTTGGAATCATACAGTATGTAGCCTTTTCAGACTGACTTCTTTCATTTAATAATATGCATTTAAGGTTCCTCCATGTCTTTTCATGGCTCGATAGCTCATTTGTTTTTAGTGCAAAATAGGATACACTAGGGTATTTATCCGTTCACCTACTGAAGAACATCTTGGTTGCATCCAAGTTCTGGCAATTATGAATAAAGCTGCTGTAAATATCTGTGTGGGGGTTTTTGTGTGGACGTAAGTTTCCCCTTGCCACATTTTAATTCAAGTGAAATTGAGTATAAATGAGCATCAGAGGCAACCCTTAAAAAGAAAAATGTCATAAAATATGTCACGTGAGGGATGATTCCACCATTTTACTTGGTTAGGATGCATCTTAATTGGAGGAGCTTTTCCTATTTTTAAGTCTTTCTTTTCTCCAGTCTTGCCTTCACACTGATCTCAGAGATATCTTGCTAAAATGCAGATCTCAGCATTTCTCTTCCCAGCTTAAAAACTTTCAGGAGTTCTCCACTGCCAATAAGATATCTAATTTTTTTATGCTATCATGTAACACTTTTCATAGTCTGGTTGCAGCCAACCTGTTTCGCCTCATCACCCAATACTGTCAATATTCACAGTGCTCTATGACATCCTATTACTTGTGTAGTTTCTTCTTCTTAGAAGATCTTTGTTCTAGTTACTTCGGCTGTGTAACACATTGCTCTAAAACTTTGTGGCATAAAATAACCATTTATTCTCTTCATGGATTCTCTGGGTCAAGAATTAGGACAGGGCACAGTGGGGATGACTTTTCTCTGTGCCATGACGTATATTCGGGCCTGAGCCCAAGAGCACAAAGGCTGGAGACGGGAATCATCTGAAGGTTCATTCACTCATGTGTCTGGTAGTTGATGCTCGCTATCGGCGGGGGGCCTCAGTTTCTCTCTACATGAGCCTCTTCATGTGGTCTCTCCATGTGGGCTGGTTTGGGCTCCCTCACAGCGTGGTGGCTGGGTTCCAAGGGGGAAGCATCCTGTGAAAGAAAGGACCAGGCAGAAGCGGAATAATCTCGAAAGTCATGCTGTGGTACTTCCTTCCCATCAGTTCATCAAGGCAATCACAACGTCTTACCCAAGTTCAAGGGGAGGGGATGTGGACTCCACCTCTCCATGGACAAGCACCAATGTCATATTGAAAGAAAAGCACATGGGATGGGATGTGTGTTAGTATAATCGTCTTTGGAAAACACAATCTGCCACAATCCGCCACCAAATATGACCACTTAACTAAATCCTATTCAAACAGCAGGGCTCAGCTGGAATGTCACTACTGCTATAAATCTTTCTCCACACTAAACTAATTTCTCCTTTTACTGTGTGCCCACAGAACTTTGCCCATACCCCTAGTATAGAGTTTATAGTTTTGTATCATCATTAGTTTATGTTTTATTTATTTTTAAATTACATAAGTAATAAGTGGATATACTCATTTTTAAAAATTCAAGCAATATAGAGTTAAAATCCCCCTTGATTGTCCCTTACCCCAACACAATCCCTTTCCCGGAGTTTACTGTTATTATCAATCTGTTGGTTACTCTCCAGACTTTTCTCTGAGCATTTACATATGTACATGTACCTTTAGAATTATGTAGAATTAACTTTACTTTGTTTTAGAACACTGTTCTGTATTTTTCTTTTAAACAATATCACTTGGCAATCCTTCAGTGTATGTCAATATTTAGAAATTTACTATATATTTTTTTAACTGTTGTATTGCCTGGATATTATAGTTTATTTCTTTGCTGATAGACATTTTGGTGTTTTATATTTTTCACTATTACAAATAGTGCTTCAGTGAATAGCTTTGTGCACATATGTGAGTGTTTCTTTAGGGTGGATTCCTAGAAATAGAATTCCTGGGTTAGAATGTATGCCCATTTTCATTTTCATTAGTACTGCCAAATAGCCCCTCAAAATATCAATACCAATTTACACTGGCTTGTAGTATATAATAGTACCTATTTACTCACACCCTCACCAGTGCTTGATATTTTTCAAGTCTTCTATTTTTATCACTTAGCTAAAGGTTGTGTGGCATAGTAGGTATAATTTGCGTGTTCCCATGTATTAACTGAATACTTCCATTTCCTCTTCTGTGGATTGCCTGCTTCTATCCTTAACCTGTGTTTCTTTTGGATTGTGTGTTGTTGTTCATTTAAATTGATTTTGTAGCATTTTTATATATGTGTTACTAATCCTTTCTGTTATTTATGTTGCAAACATCATCTTCCAGGCTGTGAATTGTCTTTAAACTTTCTTAATAGAAGTTTTTTGTTTTGTTGATGTGTTTATAGAAGTGTTGCATTTTGTGTAGTCATATTTATTCCTCTTTTCCTTCAGAGCTTCTGTTTTTTGTGTTTTTAAGAAGGCTTTCTTTATGCCAAGTTCATAGTACATATTCACCCGTGTTTTATTTTAGTGGTTTTAGTTCTTTAATCCATTTGGGTTTAAAGTATTTATGAAAAGTTTTAGATAGAGTCAGTAGGCAGCCAGTTATCTCAACATTTATTGACTAGTTCATTTTTCTCTACTGTTTTGAAATTACTCTTTAACCTGAACTAAATAGTATCTAACAACTCTATTCTGTTCCATTGATCCATTTTTCTATTCCTGGTGTGTTTAATTTTTTGTAACTATTATAATAATATGCCATATTATGAATGTATCTTATTTTATTTAACCAGTATTGTGTTAATGGTCACTTAAGTTATTTCCATATTTTTACTGTTATAAATAATGATGAAATGACATCTTTCTCCTCTCTCAAATAAAGTAGGCTTTTTATTTATATTTTTCTATAATTTGAAGCGATTCTAAAATACATTATTCTGAATTTCTGTTGGTAAATTCTGTCCAGTTCACTAACTTATCCTGTCAACAGATGGCTCTAATTTCCATGTTACGGTTTTGGCAACTTCGGCCCAAGGCAAAAATAAAGTAGGAAAGTCATTCTGGTCCAGCATCCTCAGTTCTTCTCCTTTTCTTCCTCGCCTTCCTCCTCCTTGGGCACACAGTGATCTGCTGTTTCCACTCTGGCCTGCGGTACATGGGAGCACTTCCTCACACCCTGCCCGACCCTCCATCTTCGCCTCATGGATCCCATTCCTTTCCTTCACTCTCTGAGTGACCATTCTCTTGAATTTTGTGCTCATCATTCCTTGCTTTTCTTTATAGTTTTACTACATATGTTTATTTGCTAAACAATATATTATTTAGTTTTACAGACGTTTAAACTTTAAATGGAGTCATTCGGACTTTATTTTTCTGTGACTTCCTTTTATCATTCAATGATATGTTCTTAAGATTCATTTCTGTGTATATATGGTTGTGTTTGTTTTCACTGTTGTATAGTATTTCATTGTACACATATGTTAGAAAGTATTTATTTATTCTACTCTGGAATACTATCGTCAGTACTGTGTGTCAAGTTTTTTATATTGCAAAGAGTGCTGTTTATGAACATACTTGTACAAGTCTCCTGGTTCTCATGGACAGAGTTTCTCTAGGGCATATATTTGGGAGTGAAATTGTTGCTGGTTCAATGTGAGCATCTTCAAATTTACTACATAATGCCAAATTGTTTTCCAAAGTTCTAGTTGCTCCATGTCCTCACCAACCCTTGACGTTGTCATTCAAAAAAAATAGCCAATCTGTTGGGTGAGAATTGGTATGTCATTTGTTCTAAAATGTAATTTTTTATAATGAAATTGAGCATATTTTCATATGTGTATGGCTCATTCATGTTTCCTCATCTGTGAAATATCTGTTCATCTCTTTTGGACATTTTTCTGTTTGGTTGTTTGTCTTTTTCTTAATTGATTTGTAGGCATTCTTTATTCTGAAGGCTAAACATTTCATTTTGTAAATACATTTTTCCAGTTTGTGACCTGTCTTTTCACTTTGTAAGGAGTCTTTTGAATAACAGAAGCTCTCAATTTTAATTAGGTAGATTTTTATTCTTTATGGTTTGTACTTTTTGTATTTTATTTTAAAAAATTTTTCTTGTCTCAAGACCGTAAACATACTTGTATGTGGGCTAAAATATTTATAGTTTTGCTTTCCACAATTAAAATTTTAATGCAACTGGAATTGGTTTTTGTGTTGAAGCAGGAATCCAGTTTTACTTCTAAATGGATAACCAGCTGTCCTAGCATCGTTTGTTGAAAAGTTTATCCTTTCCCCACTGAACTGCAATGCCATCTGTATCCTAAAGTAAGTTTACACATGTGCATGGACTTGTCTCTGGGCTCTCTCTTCTGAACCCTAAGTTATTTGCCTAACCCTGCACCAACAAATAGTTTTAATTACTCTACCTTTGTAGTAATTCTTGATAACTTTTACTTCATCAGGAGTGTTTTGTCTATTTTTGACCCTTTGCTTACCCACATAAAAGCTTGTTATGTTCCTTGAAAAAAGCCTGTTAGGGTTTTGACTGGCACTGCCAATCTTGAAATCAATTTGGAGAAGTGGCATCTTTATAATATCAAATTTTTCCGTTAATTTAAGTCTTCTTTAATGTATTATAGCTTATGATTTTTTTCCACACAGGTCTTATATATCCTGTGTTAGATTTAGTCCTAGGTACTTTATGTATTTTTGTGGCTATGGTATTATAAAAATACCATTTTATAAATTGCACTTTCTAACCATTTGTTGATGGTGAAAATGAGTGGAATTAATTTTTGTATATTGATTTTGTAACCAGTAACCTTGCTTAATTAACTCTTACCAATTTTCCTAATTTATCTGTAGATCCTTGTGGGTTTCTTATGTTGAAAATCATATCTTCTGTGAATATGGCAGATTTGTTTCTTCGTTTGTAAACTGTATGTTGTATTTCATTTTCTCACCTCACCATGCTAGATAGAAGCACTCAGATGGTGCTGAATGAAAGTGTGATTGTGGGCTTCCTAGACTTGGTCTGTATCTTGAAGGGAATGATTTCAACACTTTGCCATTAAGACAGGTTTACTGTATGTATTTTTGCAGATCTCAATTCCTACTTTGTTAACAGCTTTATCGTGAATATATGTTGAATCTTCTCCATTTTTAGCATCTATATTGATGGTTATAAGTTTTTCTCCTTTGGGCTGCTAATTTTGTAAATTAGTTGATTTCCAAATATTAAAACAACCTTGAATTCTTGGAATAAACTCAATTTGGCCATGATATATTATCTTTTGTATATATTGTTGAGTTTGATTGGCTAATGTTTTGTTTAGGAGTTTTGCATCTATATCTGTGAATGAAATTAACCAAGATTGTCTTTTCTCATATTCTCTTTGTCATGTTTTGATACTGAGATTTTGCTAGCCTCATAAAAAGAGTTTGAAAGTATTTGCTCTTTTTTTGTCCTCTGGAATAGTTTGTGTAGGTTTGTTTGTGGGATGATGTGAAAGTAGATAAGGTGTTCTGTAAGTTCACTAATGGTGCTGGCAGAAGGGCTGCAGGTGGGGAAGGCAGGTCTGCGCCCAGAATGTGTGTGTCTCCCTGTGAAGACAAAGCACTGCTCCCTTTACAATGGAGAGGTCCCGTATTGTCAACCTGGCACCAGGTAACTGGCTGTTTTCCCTAGAGATTGGTGCCATGCTAGGGCTGTAGCATTAACCTCTACTCTTGGCAGGCTTGGCATTCAGCGTTTGTGGGAACCAGGTCACCTTGTGTTGTTGAGCCCATGCATAGCCTCTACCCCTGCCCTGGCCAAAGCCCACTGAACAACCACTGGAGTGACTAAGGAGGGAAAGAGGATGATTGATGGCCATTAAACAGAGCATCTTGCCCATGTGATTGAGAGCCTCTTCCACAGTGAATGTCGCCTGGCAGGCATTTATATGGGACATGAATATCTTCAAATAGTGTGCACATACATCCTGAGAGGTCCATCCACATAGTTCTTTGTCACCAGTCTTCCAATCTTATTCTTTCCAAGTCCCTGACGGGACCCATCAGCCACTGTCCATGAATTGCATCTTGCCTTCCATGTGAAGTGTGCATCCAGACGGACTTGCAGTTCTGTTTAACAGCAGGATATTCCTCCTGTCTGTCAGGGGCACTTCTGAGTGGGGCTGTAATTTGGCAGTTATCCACTTCTGGCTAGTGCTGGCATACCTTACAGGTTCATCTGTAAACCAAGCCTGTACTTTTCTCTCTTAACTGGCAATTCTCCATTTCACTATAGGTGTAGGTTGAGGGGGAGGCAGTGAAAGAGGGGGAGCAGGTTCCTTGGAGCCTGAGCCACCTACTTGTGTAGTTTACTTCTGGATCGGTTTGGTCTGGTCTCATATATGCCATTTTGATTTTGCTGTGGAACGCTGCTGTTCACGTTCAATTTTATGTTCTGTGAACCAGATAACCCCCATTATATGATGGGCACATGGTCATTTGATGTCTTGTGGTGTAGGCAAAAGAAGGCATGGCCTTACTTGAAAGCCCTAGAGGTCAGCTTTGTGATTTTCTTACCAGGGCTTATTAGGGGCTCCATTTAGCATCTTTCTCTGCCTCAGGCACTTGCATTGGTTCTAGGTTACATGGTCCAGCTGTCAGGACCTGTACAGTGGCCTGAGCCTCCTGCAGGACCTTTTTTGGCTCTGATCCCCACTCAGAACTGGTAGTGAGTGGTCAGAGCAGCACACCCAAATGTGGTATAGATTGCCTCCAAAATTCCAAGAGGCATGTGATTACTGTGATTTTTTTCTTTGTGTTGGGCAGTTCAAGGTGCAACAACTTGTCTGTCACTTTAGAGCAGATATTTTGACATGCTGCAGACCACTGAATACTCTAAAAACTGCACAGATGTGGCAGGCCCTTGAACCTTCCCAGGACTTATCTCCTACCATCTGCATGCATGTAGCACCAAGAGGGCTTGCTACTTCCTGCTCACTAAGTCCAGTGAGCATTGTATGGTCAGTGTAATGCACCAGTGTAATATTCTGTGGGAGATCAAGAATATCCAGGTCCCTCTGGTCTCAGTTAAAAGAGACAGCAGCAGGGTTGACAAAGCTATGAGGCAAGACAGTAAAGATATAGTGACATGAAGGCTAACTGATTCTAATTATCTTTATTAATAGAGATTTAAGAAGAAACATTTCAAGGCCAATAGCTGTACATTAGATGCCAGGGGCTGTGTTGATTTGCTCTAGTAAAGCTACCACAGCTGGAACTACAGCTATGATTGGCATCACCAGCTGATTATATTTGCTATAATCCATAGTCATTCTCCACAAGCCATCTGGCTTTTCAGAAAAACAGGTGAGTTATATGGAATGTGGTGAGAATCACCACACCTACAACTTTCAGGTCTTTGATGATGGCGCTGATCTCTGCAATTTCCCCAGAAAGATTTGTTTGGGTGAGGGGGTGTAATTTTAGGGGTTTCTGCCTGGTCCTTCTAACCATAATAGCCTGAACTCCATGGGTCTTGGAACCAGTGTGGGGATTCTACCAGTTACTAAGTGTATCTATTCGCATTATACATTCTGAAACCACGGAAATAACCAGAGGTAGGTCTTCGGTTTTACAGGACCCTTTGTGAGGTGGAGCCTAGGCCAAGACTTCATGTGTCGCCTGATTTCCATAAATGGAAATTTCTATAGTGGCGTTGTTGGATCTCCAGAGATTGTGTCACTTAGGAGCCAGTGTCTAACAAGGCCCGGAAATTCTGTGTTTCCCTTTCAAGTATAGTCATTGTGTAAATAGCTTCAGGTACGCCTAGGGAAGGCTTAGGGGATGATTTACTATTTCCACCTGTGGTGGCATTGCAGGACTCTTCCTCAGAGCGATCTGACTTCCCCTCAATCAGGAGGTTCTGGCTCAGGTTTAGGAATTGGGTAAGAGGCCATGAATCCCCCCGTGATGACAGTAGTTAAGTTTTCCACCTAAGTCAAGCAGCACTTAGTAGGCTGCCCATCTATTTCCTATAGACCTTGTGATTTGTTATCCATTACCATATGGCCCTGTGGCTTACTATGGTTACTTTGCCTAGCTTGTCTCCAGGAGTTAAGCACTACCATCTGGCTTTTACCACTCCAGGATGCCATTATTCTCACTGACATCAGGACACCCAATTCCATTGCATCATCCCTATGGTCATCTCCAACCTACAGATGCCAACCACCCCAAGGCTCTTCAGTGAGGCTGGTGCCCCGTCACAGTACATTTTTTAAGGCCCTGGTGAGGGGAATATCCTCTGGGGCAATTAGAAGGGGGCTGAGCATGTCGCACATAATAGATCCATCCCAGTAGTCCCATCTTCTGGAGCCTTTAAATCTTCCTTTACAATGTGCTAGAGAAGTGCCTTTTTTTCTGAAGGCTGCTCTTGAGTCCTGTACACATGGTGTTCTCTCACTCTCTCGCTCTTTCTCTTTTCAGGTCCTACTGAAATGTTACAGTCTAGGGAGGCTCTCCTGAACATTTTATTAAAAATTGGCATCCCACCACCACCACTAGCACTCTCTGTCCCACTTCCCTGCTTTATTTTCTCTGTAGCACTTATCATCTGCTGCACATATCTATTTGATTTAGTAAGAGAATAGTCTGATGCCCGAGTTCCCCAGACCACCCACAGGTACCACAGTGAATCTGCCATTAGCACAGCACCAACTCTGGGCTCTGCTCTTTGCCACTTCTAGGTATATATGATGCTTTTCCAGCAGGTCCGTACGATTTTTGTATGTTGCTCACGAATTGGGTGCATTGCACTAATGATGTCTTCCTTTTTGAGAGCAGTTGCTGTCTGCTTTCACATTTCCATGAAAGTCTTTATATCGATCATCAGAGCATTTCAAAGCACGCTTCAAATTACCAAACTGACTGTAGCAATTTGAGAGGTTATCAACATAGTAACAGTGTATTATACGGTTGGTATTAAGAAATCCAATTAAAACCTTTTTTAACTTAATTGTTCCCTCTTTTTTACTTCAAAAATATGGGAAAACATGATTCACGCATGAAAACCAGACATAAATGAAACTATTAAAGGGTTTCATTGAAATGAATGAATAGAGCAAAGCCACAATCATTTGCAGTAGAAGTCAATTAAAGAATTAAAAGACTAGAAGGATGGTAACTACATTTAAAGATGCCACCTTTTATTTGTCATGCAGTGGCTGACTTTGTTCATCATTGTGATGATTAAAAGAAATATTAAGAGATACTGACTTCTGAATTACTTATGAATTTTAGGTCAAGAAACCTTCTAACCTAAATCCTTTTCTACATTACTAACGAGTATGTGTATTATAAAAATGTCGTATAACCCCTCTGACATTTTAAATTAGGAGAATCAAACATAATCTGAACTCAAGTGACAGGTTCTTCATCAAAATGACTGTGACTTCTCAGGTGTGTAAGTCCCAAGTTGACTTTATTTGAGTGGAACAAATGGCTGTATATCTATTTCCAAGAGTGAGTAAATTATTCTTCCTACAGAAATTTCCTGAATACGTCTTATGTGCGAGGCACTGTGCTAACTGCTAGACATCCGATGATGAACGAGATCCCTGCCATTATGTGGTTTCCAGTCCGGTGGTCTAATCAGCCCCGATCAGGTCTCACCAGATAGAGGAGCTAAGTGTCAGGACGGGGACGGGGACAGGACACGGAGCACAGGAGAGCACCTAACCCTGACCTCAAATGTTAGGGGAGGCTCTCTGGAGAAGGTGATGCCAAACTAGCCCCTGAATGATAATGATAATGATAAAATGGCCAACACTTGTACTTTGTGTGCTTGGTATTCTTTTCAGCACTTTAATTCATTTAATCTTCCTAACAATCTTATCAGATAGATGAGGAAAATCCACACAGAGAGTTTAAATTACTTGCCCAAGGTCGCAGAGCTAGGAAGTGGCAGAGTCAGGATTTAGACCAAAATAGTCTGATCCCTGAGCCTCTGCCAACATGTTTCAAACCTTTTGACCATGATTCAGTCAGAAATGCCTTTTACGTCATGACCCGTTACACACACACTCACGCACATACCTGAAGCAATAGCTTCACAAAACAATATTTATTCGCAGTGTATTCTGATCTATTCTATTTTATTCTAGACAGTTTTTTTAAATAGTGCATGTGACCCACAACATTAATTTCACAACCCACTAATGGGTCACAACCCACAGGTTGAAAACAGTGCACTACACTGTTTTGCCTGTTATATAGGATGAGCAGACCAAGTGAGGAGAGAAGAGAATATGGTAGGTAGAGTGAACAGTGTGTGGGAGGCCAGGAGGGCAGAGCACGAGGAAGCGTGGCAGGTTTGAAGAACTGACAGAAGTTTAGCAGGGGCCTCAGGATTAAGTGGATGGCAGGCGAGGCACCAGATGAAGCCAGAAAAGTAAGTCAAGGCATACCAGTGAAGGTGGCCTTATAATTTATTGTCTATGCCAGGACACTTTTGAAGTGAGGGGGACACAATTAATAATTATGCCAGGATGACAGATGTAAACCTGGAGCTTCCTGGACAAAGTGGCATTGCTTTTGGTCTGAGTGTTTGTGTCGCCAAAATTCACATGTTGAAAACCTAATGCCCAAGGTGATGGTATTAGGAGATGGAGCCTTTGGGAGAGGATTAGATCATGAGGGTGGAGCCTTCATGAATGGAATTAGTGATTTATGCAAGAGACCCCACAGAGCTCCCTAGCCCCTCCCACCATGTGAGGACACAGTGGGAAGTTGGCAGTCTGCTACCAGGAAGAGGGCCTTTGCCAGAACCTGGCTAGCTGGCACCTCGATCTCAGACTTCAGCCTCCAGAACTGTGAGAAACAAATTTCTGTTGTTTATAACCCACCCAGTCTATGGTATTTTGTTACAGCAGCCCTAACGGACTAAGACAGGTGTGTAAGCCCAGTCTCCTGATAAGCCATGTTGAGGAGGTTCAATTGTGTCTGAATAACGATGGGGAGCCTTTGAAGTGTTTTAAGCAAGGACATGATGTAAGCGGATCCTTGCTTTCGGAGGATGACTGTGATGCAGTGTAAAGAAAGGATTGGAGGAGGGCAAATGAGGAAGAGCAGCCAGGGGTCAAAACAGAATTAGAGACTTCAAACGTTTCTAAAATGCAACTCTGATCAGGTCACAGCTCTGAGAGGCTCCCCTTAGGATAAAGTCCCAACACCTTAGCATGGTGGATAGTGGATAGGCTCCTTATCTTTCACCAACTTCCTCCCCAACCACCTCCCCACCCCCTTCACATGTGAGGGTCGGGTCTAGCTATGGATGCTGAACTACTTGCCTTAATCGCCATGTTCTCTCTCATGCTTTGCACATGCCACTTCCTCAGCTGGGAAGCCCTCCCCTTGCCTCTATCCTCCATTCCTATTCATTTATTGGAATCCTTAGGATTCAACTAATATGTTGTTTCTCCCAGGAAGCCTTTCTTGACTTCAAGGCAGGGGTTACTGCTCGTCTCTGGGCTCTCAGGGTGCTCTGTGCATGCTCCAGGTCTGGTGCCGATTCTGCTGTCTTATCATTGCCTGTTATTTCCCCCGCTGTCAAACCAACTAGACTGTGATTTTTTTAAATTTAGATATAATTGACATATAGCATTTTATTAGTTTCAGATGTACAACATGATTTGATATTTGTATATATTGTGAAATGATCATCACAATAAGTCTAGTTAACATCCATCACCACGCAGTTACAAAATTTTTTTTCTTGTGATGAAAACTTTTAAGATTTACTCTCTTAGCAACTTTCAAATATACAATACAGTATTATTAACTAAAGTCCCCGTGCTGCACATTACATCCCCATGACTTATTTATTTTATAGCTGGGAGTTTGTACTTTTTAACTCCCTTCACCCATTTTCACCCACTCCCACTCCCCCCACCTCTGGCAACCATCAATCTGTTCTCTGTATCCATGAGCTTGGTTTTGTTTGGGTTTTTGTTTTGTTTTGTTTTGGGTTTTTTTTTTTAAGATTCCATATATAAGTGAGATGTTACAGTATTTGTCTTTCTCTGTATGACTTATTTCACTTAGCATAATGCCCTCAAGATCTGTCCACGTTGTTGCAAATGGCAAGATTTGCTTCTTTCTTTTTTTTTCTTTTTCTTTTTGGTAAAGAAGATTAGCCCTGAGCTAACATCTCTTGCCAGTTCTCTTCTTTTTGCTGAGGAAGATTGGCCCTGGGCTAACATCCGTGCCGATCTTTCTCTACTTTATATGTGGGACGCCTGCCACAGCATGGCTTGATAAGCGGTGCATTGCTCCGCGCCTGGGATCTGAACCTGTGAACCCTGGGCTGCCGAAGCGGAGCGTGTGAACTTAACCACTACACCACCAGGCCAGCCCCTAGATTTCCTTCTTTTTTATGGCTGAATAATATTCCATTGTACATATATACCACATTTTCTTTATCCATTCATCCATCGGTGGACACAGGTTGTTTCCATATCTTGGCTATTACAAATAATGCTTCAATGAATATGGGGGTGCAGATATCTTTTCAAATTAGTGCTTTCATTTTCTTCAGATAAGTACTCAGAGATGGAATTGCTGGATCATATGGTAGTTCTATTTTTAATTTTTTGAGGAACTTCCATACTATTTTTCATAGTGGCTGCACCAATTTACATTCCCACCAACAGTGCACAAGGGTACCCTTTTCTCCCCATCCTCACCAACACTTGTTATTTCTTGTCTTGTTGATAATAGCCATTCTAACAGGTTTGAGGTAATATCTCATTGTGGTTTTGATTTGTATTTCCCTGATGATTAGTGATGTTGAGCGCCTTTTCATGTACCTGTTGGCCATCTGTATGTTGTCTTTGGAAAAATGTCTCTTCAGATCCTCTGCCTGTTCTTTAGTTGGATAGTTTTTTTACTCTTTAGTTATATGAGTTCTTTATATATTTTGGATATTAACTCCTAATCAGATATATGGTTTGCAAATATTTTTTCTCATTCAGTAGGTTGCCTTTTCATATTGTTGATGGTTTCCTTTGCCGTGCAGAAGCTTTTTAGTTTTGCTTTTGTTGTCTTTGTTTTTGGCATCAAATGCAACAAATCCTTGCCAAGACCAATGTCAAGGATCTTATCCCATTGGTGTTGGCCCATATATTATTTATTTAGCTTTTCCTTTCAAATCGCTTCAAGTCTGGTCTGAAACCAAGATCTGTCTCTGGTGTGGCAGGAGCCCAGAGACACACCGTGGATGATTTCTCCCTAGTTTTTAGATATTGTCATTCAACTTAGTGGGTTTTAGAGGGAGGAAACTCTGGAGGGCAGAGAGGACTGAGAGGCTATCTTAGTGGTGAATTAGAAGAGGTGGGTGAAGAGAGACAAAGGGCTGTTGGAGAGATAAAAGAGCCCCTCAAAGGCAGAGGTGGTATCTTACTCATGCTTGAGTCATCAGCATGGTATTTTCAAGCCATGACCTCAAATGTGCCAAATGGGGTAGCTATATTTTTCTGTAATTCAAGATAATCTTAAATTTCCTGATGGCAGAAGATAGAACCTTGGTTATTCTGTTTTCTCAGTCATTTCTAGTTTAAACTCAATCGATTCAGGATTTCCTTCTCTCCCTCCTCCTATTGAAGATGGCGTCAAAGTTTCAGGGACTGGCTTGGCATCATGGCTTTAGGGGTGGGAGAAATA
Organism: Ceratotherium simum simum; assembly: GCF_057802395.1. Lineage (NCBI taxonomy): Eukaryota > Metazoa > Chordata > Mammalia > Perissodactyla > Rhinocerotidae > Ceratotherium > Ceratotherium simum. The sequence continues at coordinate 10,597,096 of NC_141924.1, forward strand.
TTTGGTCCCTGGCTGCTGGGCGTCTCTTCACACTGACTTTTGCTGAGAGGAAACTTATCCCATGGTTCTTTAATTATCCACATCTCTTTCTGCCTGTGTCCACTGATATGTTAATAGCACTGCCCTGGTGTTAAGTTGTGAGGCCATGCCCTCTGCATTCTTCCTGCCCCGATTAGGAGGCCTTTAAGCCCTGCCACTGTCTCAGCCAATTCAGCAAGCTGCTTGCTCTCCCTCATCCAGCAGTTCTCTCTCGCATAGTAGGGGCCTCTGAGTGGCTGACTGAGATGCTCTCTTTCCAGACCCACCTACTTGCATCTCTGTTCTGCTGCTTCCATCGCATTTTACTGGTGTGAGGTAAAGAGGGGTGGGGGAATTCTGAAATGTTGCTCACTCTTCCAGGCTCCACCTGGGGGACAAGCAGAAATCCTCTTTACTCTCAGAATGAAAGCAGCATGAGGGAAAGAATTTTTCTCTGTTTGTTCACTGCTGAATGCTCAGTGCCTAGAGGAGTGGCTAGCTAACAGTAGGTGCTCAAGAAATACTTGTTGTGTTCATGGGTGACTAGCCCCTTCCTGGTCTCCCCAACTCCCAGGCCTGGGCCCCGACAGGCTTGGGTACAAGACCTCCCTTACCAGTACTTAACTCTTACATCTTCTGTTTATCTTCTTCCTCAGAGGATCTTCAGTCTGAGGTAGACACTTAGAATTGGGAGGGGGAGGGGTGAGCTAAACCAATATTCTTCCCAAATTCCCTCTGTTACAAGTTAATCTGGCTTTTGTTTGTTTGTTTGTTTTTGAGTTTTCATCTCTGGACCCATCATGAAACTTCCTCTTGGACAACAGTGGCTCCATATTTAGGTGACTGTGCTTGGAGAAAGGGCCTTGGGGATTCAGTATGTGTGGGAGTTGTGGGGAGTGAGCCTATGTCTGTTAATACTTCTCTCGTCATCCTTCTACCCTTGTATCCCTCCTTCCTGGCACGCGTTAGGCTCTCAGTTAACCTTTTTTGAATTGAATATTGGATGAGTCAGAAACCCATAAGATACTGAAGAGAGAAGAGTAGAAACTTGGGAAGGTCCTCAGGGTAAAGATGGAGTGAGATAGAGAAGGAATGCTCAATGTTGTTGGTTCTTTGTTGCAACAGAATTCTATTCAATAAAGCCACATTACTTGTCAATTTTGATACTAATGAGGAGTGTTGCTATTATTTTTATTGATTATAATGGTACGTGGTCTCTCTCTAGATCCCAATTTAGTAAATTAGTTCTCTAAATTAGGGTCAAAACCCAGAGATTGTTCAGCTTCATAAGTGTAAACTGGAATAGCTGTCAACAACTAGATATCAATTGCTGAATAGTAGTAAAATTCTAGAAGAGAAGATTGAGAAATTTGGTTTTAGTTCAACAGACACTGATCGAGTTTCTACCCTGTGTCAGGCATGGTGGTAGGCATGGAGATATGGGCAGTGAGCATGGCAGGCCCTGTCAGCCCTCAAGGAGCTTCTGTTCTGGTGAAGGTATCCGATACTAAACAAATAAAATAATTATAGATTGTAACACATGCTTTGAAGGAAATAATCAGGGAGCTTCCATAAAGTGATGGTGGAGTGTTAACTTTAGTTAAGGTAAAGACTAAGTAGAGAAGGCCCCTATGCAGAGATGATATGGTATGAGATGAGAAGGATGAAGAAGCCTGGAAAGGAACATTCCAAGCAGAGGGAACAGCAAGTTCAAATCCCAGAGGTGGAAAAAAGTGGTTAACTTGCTCCTAGAATTGCAAGGAGGCCAGTGAGGCTGGAATGTGGCAAATGAGGGGAGGGTGGTATGAGGAGATCAGAGAAAGGTAGCGGGTGCCATATCATGTGGGACCGTGTAAGTCATGACGGGGGAGTTTCGGACTGAATTCTGAGTACAGTGGGAACATTTGAAGCAGAGGAGTGGTATAATCTGATTTATATTTACTTAGATATAAACCAGGGGAGAATGACTTATGGGGGAAAGCAGAAGCAGAAAGATGAATGGAGAAGCTATATAGACTGTCCAGGTGACCACGGCTGAGGGCAGAGGCAGTGGCTGTGGAGACAAGTGGGCAGAATTGAGATACGTTTTGGAGTTCAGCCCTCAGGATCTCTTGATGATTGGCTATCAGAGTGGGGAAAAGAATGGAAACAAGGATGATTCCTAGTTTTCTGTCTTAGAAGTGAGTGTGTGATGGTGCCATTTCCTGAGAAGGGGGAGACAGGGAAAAGAACAGGTTTGGGGCATATATTAAGAGCTGCATTTTGGGGGCTGGCCCGGTGGCATAGTGATTAAGTTCGTGTGCTCCGCTTGAGGGGCCCAGGGTTCACATCCTGGGCATGCACCTATACACTGCTTATCAAGCCATGCTGTGGCAGGCGTCCCACATATAAAGTAGAGGAAGATGGGCATGGATGTTAGCCCAGGGCCAATCTTCCTCAGCAAAAAGAGGAGGATTGGCAACAGATGTTAGCTCAGGGCTGATCTTCCTCACCAAAAAAAAAAAAAAAAAAAGAGCTGCATTTTGGATGTGTTACATTTGAGGTGCCCATGAGACATCCATTTAAAATCCTGTATTTATTCTGGAAATATTGAATATCAGTACACTAAAATAACTAAATTGGAACTTAGACCATTGTTTTTCCTATTTCTTTAATCAGTCTCTCTTTCCTTGAGACACCTAATTAAAAAAAATTCTAACTGCTTTCTCAATGGTGATTGTACATCTGTTGAGCATTTCAGAGATCTGAGCATTCCATTACTGTGCAAAAGAAAAGCACAACAAACCCGGAATGTAGGTCGTCACTAAACATGCCCAGTCCCTTAATAAGATTCAGAGAGAAATCTAGTAGTTCATCTTTTTGCCCTTGTTGTTGACCGCAGTTCAACATGTCCAGCATGTTCAGACTACAGCTTCATTTCCCAGAAGTTGGTAGTTTTAGCAAAATGTGTACTTGATTTCTTCCTCTTCATGTTACTGTCTTCCAAACAGCAGAGTGTGGACACTGGGCAAAGGAGACAGTAGGTGACCTAGTTTCTGATAGGTTAATTAGACTCCTGCAAATGTTCTTTTTTCCTTTCTAAACACTTTATAGTGTCTGTATGTGTCTGTGTGTGTGTAATATGATAGCACTATTGCACTAAAGGGTCTCTGAAAGTGCCTTAGAGTTCTGCAGCAGGTGTTCCTTTGGATCAGCATACACTGTGGCCTTGACACAAGATAAACAAAGGGCTACAGCAGGTACAACTCTTGATAGCTCAGATGTGGCTCACGCCAAGGGCAAATGTTTTGAATAAATATAGATTAAAAAGGTGTTTTGCAGGGGGCCAGCCCCATGGCGTGTGGTTAAGTTTGGTGCACTCCGTTTCAGTGGCCCAGGTTTGTGGGTTCAGATCCTGGGTGTGGACCTACACCACTTGTCAGCCATGCTGTGGTGGCATCACATATGCAAAGTAGAGGGAGATTGGCAACAGATGTTAGCTCAGAATGAATCTTCCTCGGCAAAAAAAAAAAAAAAAATGTGTTTTGCTTCTTTGGAGGTATTTGCCTTATTTAACTTAGGAAAGAAAAACCCAGAAAGGAGTGCTTAATACTTTGATAGTGATAGTTACCAGTCCTATGCTACCTATAAACTTGGAAAATCTTACTTATTCAGAAATATTCAATCACTAAATTGTGACAATTCTATGATAACCGTGTCTTAACTGTCATCTCTATCCCTACTTTGTGGGCCTTTGTCATCCGCTGCCTGCACTGTTAGAATGCCTTTGTCAGTGATCTCTTTGCCTGAGCCTCACTCCTTTCCATCTGCCACGGAATCTCCACGGTGATCTGTACAACACATCAATCTTCAAAACAGCCTTTAATGGCTTTTCATTATCTGCAGAATAAAAACTATACTCCTGCTTCTTTCATTTTTAGCAGTGTAGTGGACTAGACACTCTGAAGGTCCTCATGCTATTAAAAAAAAACTAGATTCTGGATAAAAGATATCTTTTAATGCATTGTTGAGTTCACGAGAGCTAAAAGAACTCTCTAATGGCAGAACAGAACAAAAACGCACAAACCAAATAAACCGGAGAACTGAAACCCGATTGGAGCAGGGAGCTGTGGGTGTAAAGGAATCAAAAGGCAGGTCCCCTTGAAGGCAGATGCTGATCCCAGCATCACAGTCAGGAAGCCAAGGCCTGAGCCAGCAGCGCTGGAGGACGTGGAGCCTTGGACTCTGCATTTGGTGGGGCACCCAAGGGGCTGAACTGGCTCTAGGTCTGTGGTCCCCACTCCTGACGCAAACGTAGATCTGTTCCAGAGGAAAGCAGGCCCAGTGTCGACCCCAGGACTCTTACAGAGCAACCTCAGCCAAACGTGATGTCCCCCTCAGTAATGGCCCAAAACGCATGAGAATAAGCCTGCATGACTAAGAGTCTACAGAGATGCGAACCGCAGATTCAGCCTCCGAGGATTTCAGATGTGAACTATTAGCACAGAACATTCAACAGCTGAGTATGAAATGTTTAAGGAAAAAAAGAGAATGAATAAGCAACAGATGACTAGACAGATTTCAAAAATCACCGAATAAAACTTTAGAAAGGACAAATAAAATTGTTTGAAAGTGAAAACTCAGTGGATGTGGATGGATGAAACAAGAGATTAGATAAAACTGAGGAGACAGTTAGTGAATAGGAATGTGTATCAGAAGAAATTCCCCAGAATGCAGCAAAGAGGCCAAGAAGATGGAAAATATTAAAGAAAAGTTGGGATACAAACGATAAAGGAAGTTGAATATAGCCAATTAGAGTCCCAGAAGAAGAGAATGTATATGTAGAAAGAGGCAATATTTGATAAGATGATGGGAGGTAATTTTTCCAGAATGGATGAATGCATGAATCCAAAGATACAGGAAGCACAATGTATACCAAATAGGATAAATAACTAAAAAAATTTGTAAACTCACATATCACAGTGAACCTATAGAACACCAAAGACAGAGAAAAAGGCACATTATCTATGAAAGAACAGAGCAGACATCTCAACAGCAACATTAGAAGCCAGAGAATGGTACCTTCTGTGTTCTCAGAGAAAGTATCTGTCAACCTAAAGTGTGTAATCATTTAAGAACAAGAGTGAAATAAAGTCATTTAAAAAAAAAAAGACACTTCAAATAAAGAAAAACTGAGTTTACTACCACAGACCTTCAGTAAGGGAACTTTATTTCAGGAAGAAGGAAATGATTCCAGAAAGAAGGTCTGAGGTATAAAAAAGAATGGTGAGCAAAGAAATTGGTAAACATGTAGGTCAATCTAAACAAATGTAGTTTTAAAACAATAATTCTAACGTCTAGTTTTTGGTGTTAGAAAAAGAACTAAAATGGTGGGTAACAGTAGCATGTGACCGAGGAGGGGTAAGTTAGAGTTACAGGGTTCTAAAGTGTCTGAATAGTAACTCAGGAGGGGGGTTATATGTTAACCCAGACTCTGCCAGGCTACATACGTGTATTAGGATGTTAAAATGGGACTCCGTCTGACTCTCTGTTGCTTTAAGTGCTAATAATAAAATAGATATCAGATATCAAATCCATATATGGAGATTTTTAAAGGAAATGGATGAAAACCTGCTCTGTGACTCTTGAGCCCCCCTCCCCCCCCCACACACACACAGGGGGAGAGTGAGAGAGAGAGTTTGGGATATTGTAAGGGGACAGTGTGCTGGAAGAGGAATGATCTGGTAAGGAAGTTTCTTGGGAGGGATCTATTGCCATGCTGTGCATCTCCACCCAACCCCCTTTGGGGGAGCAGTGGGAAGACTGCTACTTGCAAACCCCAACCTCAGTGAGAGGGGCTTTGAAACATGTTCCTTGAAATTGGAGAACAGGTGCCTGATGTGTCTAGAATTGTAGTCAGCATCTGACTCTGACCTGGGAGAGAGAAAAGCTGACCAATAGCTTTGGTGGTAAAGCCACAGAGGCCTGGGGAATTGAGATTGGCCTGGGCCCCACAGTTGATCAGAGCAAGGGCTGCGCAGGAGAGAGCCATCACGGTCATCTTGGTTCTTATCCGGTAGGGCTGCCTGGAGGGCAGAAAGACCTCAGCAGAAAGAGGCTAGAGGTCCGTGATGACAGTGTCACAAACAGGTAGCTGGAATAGAGATGCGTCCAACCCAAACCTTAGAATCATCCCTGGCTTTTTTCTTTCTCTTATATCAGCTCTACCTTCAAAATATATCTAGGATAGATCACTTCCACCGCTTGTCCTGGTCCTGTCTCCCGTTATCGCGTATGTGGGTTATTGCAGTAATCTCCTGACTTGTGTTTCTCTCTTTGCCCCCCAGAGTCTTTCTTCACATAAAAGCCAAAGTAATTTTATAAGAAAGGAGTCATATCATATCATTCCTTTGCTTAAAAACCCTCCAGGGACTTCTCATCTCACACCACGGCTCTGATCTGACTCCCAGCTTCCTCCCCAACGTCCTCTCCCACCACTTCTCCTCCTTGCTCCTTCTGCCACAGCCATCCTCGACCCATTGGTGTTCCTAGGGCACATCAGGCACCCTCCTGCCTCTGGGTCTCTACCGTGGTTTTCCCTCCGATGGGGACACTCTGTCCTCCGTTAGTACACATGCTTTTCTCTCTCATCTCCCTCAGTTTTCTGTTCAGATGTCACCTTAACAGTGAGGCCTGTCCCCTTCCCCCTCCCCCACCAGCCTGCTCATTCCCTGGCACTCTCTATACCCCTTAACTGCTTCATTGTCCTCCATAGAATTGACCGCCGTTTGACTTATACTTGTTTAATTGTTAATTTCGTCTTCCCCCACCATAATGTGAGCTCCAAAAGGGCAAAGACCTTGTGTTTTTGTTCACTGTTGTATTTTTAGTACCTAGAACAGTGTGTGACACATTGTCTAATAAATATCTTCTGAATGAATGAATGTATGAAATGAAGGATGCAGAGGGAGGAGAGACTAATCAATCTTAAATGCCAGAGAAGTCTTGTGACTAAGGACTGAAAAATTTCCATTGGATTTAGCAATCAAAAGGTCAGTGGTGGCCTCATAGAGGACAGCTTCAGTTGAGAGGTAGGAATAGAAGCCAGATTATAGTGTTTTGAGGAGTTAAACAGGAAAGAAGGAAGTGAATTCAGTGGGGAAAAAAATCATTTTTCGGTATGTTTGGGTGAGGGGAGCAGGAGAAAGAAACGACAACCAGAGAGGCCCAGAGAAGAAGTATTTCAAATAGAAGAGACTAGGCATCGCTGTGAGCTGAGAGGAGAAAGCTAATAAAAAAGAAGTTGAAGATGGGGAAGAGAGGAAGGGACTTGGGTGGGTGTTTCAGTGACACAGATGGCAGGACAGGCCCAAATGGACGTGAGAGGGTTTCTGAGCTTCAAGATTGAAGGGAAGGGTGTGAGAAATAGTTGTGGATGTAGTTCGGTTGGTAAGCAGGAGGGTGAGAACCTGAAACAGATCAGCTTAAAAGCCTCTCTTTTCTTTTCGAATAGGGGAGAAGACCATCTACTAAAAGTGAGAGAGAAAAGGTCAAGTTAACGGGGTGTTTGAGGAGAGCAGTGAAGGTTTGGCATTGTCTTTGAGGGAAATGGGAGAGCTGAGAACAAGCAAAAGGATTTGTGGGCACTCCTGAGGACCCAGGTGACTTGGAGACCGTGGATTTACAGTCGTGAATTTTCTCCAGCAGTCGTCAGTCACTGGGGAGAGGAAGGAAGGAGGGGATTCTAATATGTGTCTGGCCCAAGGTGCTAGATGCAAAGCTTGAAAGTCATGGGGGAAGAGGGTAGCGGGGAAGTGGTTGGAGTAAGTTGAACCAGACCTGGATGTCCCACATTGTAGAAGGGGGTAGTTAGGGGATCCCCAAGGTACACTCACATTCACCCCAGAAGAGAGCCAGCATTTGGGTACCTGTCAAGCAGAGGGCATGGATGGCCACGTTAGCCAAAGAAACAACAACAACCAACAGGTGAGTGACCATAGCAGTGGCCAGATAAGGAAGAGAAAGACACTTGTCTCCCATTCCCCTGCCTCTGTTCTAACATGGAGAAGAGCTGCACTCAGAGGAGGGAGCTTTGACCCATAAGCTGCTTTTTCCCATAAGTCAACCTCAGAAAAGGGAGGGGGAAGGAAAGTAGAAGAGCAGGCTAGTAGGAGGGAGCAGCCAGCGCAGAAGCACAGAGGTGTGACAGCACCTGGCGTATTGGGGGATCTTTCGAGTAATTCAGAATGGCTGGTGTGTCATGGGGCAGGTAGTTAGAGACTGGAAGGAGAGCTGGAACTCGGATTACGTGTGGTGTTAGACCTTCTCACTCCTCACATCCATGTTCTCTTCCTCTTTGATCTCTGTGCTGTATTTTTGAATGACTTCTTTGTACCTATCTTCCAGTTCCCAGTTTTCTCTTCAACTGGAGTTAATCTGCTGTTTAAATCAACCAGTTTTTTTTTAATTTCACTTATTTTGTTTTTCATTTTTAGAAGTCTACTTTGATCTTTGTCAAGTCTACTTGGTTTTATTTTCATAATCTCTTATTCCTCACTCGTATTTTCAAGCTTTTATTTCTTTAAACATATTGAATATATCTGGGGTTATTTTATCTCCTGTGTTTTATAATTTCCAATGAATTACAATGTCTAAAGGCTTTGCTGGTCTAATTCTGCTGGCTTTTGTATTTTCCAGCACAGTACATAGTACATGATCCATCCTCAATATATTTGTTGCATAAATGAATGAATAAAAATATGTGGAAGGTGCTAGAATAAAAAGAGCAAATGAAACATTAATAAATTACAATATAGTACTGTAAGTCATATTATAAAAATATAAGCAAAGAGCCATAAGAACAAAGACCGTACTGCCTCTGCTGGGGAGGAGAAATGGTATGTGTCATCATAGGTATTTTTCAGGAAGGTGTTTTTCAAAGGGACATATATTATATAATATATGAAGTTTTAATAGATGGGTTTTTGTTCCATTTTGTTTTTTGCTTATTTTGAGTAATAGAACACTCATTCTGCATGAGAAACAGCATTTCATCTAAATTCACAATGTAAATTATATTTAAAGACATGATTTTTACTCAGTATTAAAGTAAAAAAGTTTATTATTAGTCCATACGTCTAATGGGGAAAGTGTTTGAGACTTATATTTCTTCATCTCATTGTCATCTTTCCACAGCACACCAGTTCTCTTGGTCTTAAATACAAGAACCCATGGGCACAAAGGGCAGGCATCATGCTTGTCTATAAATACAGAGATTTCTGGGGGGAAAGGAGTATACCTGGTGTGTTCAGGTTCCCGTCCACGTGAAGTCAGGGCCATGGCGAGAAGTCCCTCGTAATTCACTTCTTCAGACTGTTCCCTGATAACAATACCCGGTAACTGTATAACATTTACTGTGTGCCAGGAACCATTTCAAACATTTCATATATTTAATTCATTTCAGCATTAAACCTCTGGTCCAATTTAGCTTAATTTTTTTTTTTTTTCTGGTGAGGAAGATTGGCCCTGAGCTAACATCTGTTGCCAATCTTCCTCTTTTTGCTTGAGGAAGATTGTCACTTAGCTAACATCTGTGCCAGTCTTCCTCTATTTTCTGTATGTGGGATGCCGCCACAGCATGGCTTGATGAGGGGGGTGTAGGTCCGTGCCCAGGATCCGAACCAACGGACCCCAGGCCGCCGAAGCAGAGCACGCAAACTTAACCACTATGCCACCAGGCCAGCCCCCAATTTAGCTTACCTTTTTACTCTCTTAGCCTCATTTGTAGGGTTTTATTGTCATTATGAGGATTGATCTGATGGTCACAAACACTTGTGCCTCAGGCACCCACTCGTCTCGTCTAGCCTGCAGTTTGTTAAGCACGAAGACCTTAGCATGCCAGAGACCAGATTCCATTTAAACTCTAGCCAAAAAGACAGAAAACATTGAGATAGGTATTGATCATCAGCTTCCCAAAGACATTTTCAGGTTGAGTTTTTATTATGATAATCTACTGAGGGAAATTATGATTTTAGTTATCGGTGGAACCATAACTCTGGTGTAAAATTTAATAATGAGCATCCTATACCTGTTTTATGATCCATTTTCATGGCCTGGATCTTCAGCTGTCCCACCTGAAGAGATTTTTAAAGAAAAGCAACTTTAAATGTGTCCATATCTCTGTTTTCCTCTGAGAAGTTAAACCATTATCTCAAATTTATATTGAAAGAAGTGGTAAATATACGTGGCATATTTCATAGCTACGTTTTCTAAATGTTTTCTTATTTTAATACTTGGATATAATATATACTGCAGTTAAATATAACCATATCTGATAAAAATCTCTCAAAGCGTACAACTGTGTGTACACACATATGTACACACACACACAACACAGATCATGGGGAGATTATAGCTATTCTAACTTATGATTATTTGGGGTTTCATGTATATACTATAAGGCAAATATATTAAGATTTTCATGTCAAACATGTTATTTAAATTTCATATTAAATATTCATCCTAGATTCATGACTTGTCTACTTTAAACTAATATATTAATGAGCAATTCAAATCACCCCTCTATATTAATAATTTATAACTGTGGCCTCTTAGCAAATTGGCCTTATTATCTTCAGATCCTGTTTCCTTTGATTAACATAATTACTGAGGTAGAAGCTCCTTCAGTTATACATTTTAAGCTACAGAAAGACATATTTTGGCATCCATCTTTTGTCCTGCTTGCCAGCTCTCTGCTTTGTAGCTGTAATTGGATACTATGTATCAAACCAACAGGAGAATTGACCACAGCAATAGCTCTGTTGGAATATAACACTGATTATTAGATTCACAATATAATGGAATACAAAATAATTTGCAATAATTATAGTACCTGAAATAAGGCAATGGAATTATTGAAAAATGAAAAAGAGTTACCAGTATGGAATCTTCCTATCTTTAGGCAAAGTCTCTTAACTTAGAATTCAATGTGAAGTTCTCTTTCAAGAATGATTTCATCGTCGTCTCCAAACTAGCAAGAACATTTTTCACTACCTTCGACAGCATAGCTGTTCTCTTTTGTCCCTAGTCTCAAAGCATGGAGGTGTGTTGATTTTTTTCCTTACTTCGGGCTTTTAGTAATAGTCTGTATTTAAATTTGCTGTCTGATGTCTTACACGGGGAATAAGCTTCTTCCTAAAGATAACTAGCAAGAATAATCACACCAGCTTGAATATGACCGACATTTCAAGGTCCTATTTTGCATTAATAAAGTGTACTAGCAGGCGTACATCATTGTACAATGAAAAAAGCTGGGTGCAGTCTCATGATTTAATAGCGACCTCCCATCCAGGAGCCTGCTGGATAGATACTTGAGAACAGAGCTCTTTGACATTCAGGTTTAAATTGAAAGAAAATGAGAAACCAGATAAAGCAAGCCAACCAAATTAATTCACTCTGTACTCCTCTGCCTTTTCAGTGGAATTCAGAGAAATTCTCTCCCAGAGGAAGTTGGGAAGCCCTCGTGAAACAATTACTTTCATGTTTACAGAGTCTACATTTATGAGCTTTGTGTCCAAACACAAAAAGACAGATTTGTTGCTGTTCTCCGTCAAATCCTCGCAAGTTCTCGTGGGCTTCAGAAGATTCTCCATAAATGCTGTCCTTTCTTTATATGAATCCAAGAAAATATCTACCCCAAGCCCTTCCTGGGAGAATATAAACGGGCACAGATATGTAGGCCAGCTGTGTACTTAACTCGGTGCCCCTTCCGTGGCCCTGCATCACTAAGAGCAGCACCAGGGACAAATGGGGTGACCCTAAGGTAAACGTCTGTCACCTCACAGTTATGAACCGTTAGAACAATTATTAGTAAAGAAGTACTTGGTACAGCTGGTTCTACTACACTTTTTATTCCTCTAGTAAAAAGAGCATTGATTTAGAATTCAGGAATCTGGGGTTCTAGTCCTGTTTCTGCCCTTTCATCATTGTGTGCTCCTGGAAGTCTCAGGTTCTCGTGTGTATCACAAAGGGACTGAATTAGGACATCCTCTAAGACTTCTTTCCTGCAGTCGAGTTTATTTTCATGACTAGATCATCCAGACAGTGATTCATTGAACAGACGTTTATCAAATGACTGTCCGGTCCTCTGCTAGTCGTCTACGGGTTGAACATGTGAACAAGACGTGTGCTCTGAGGGGGTTTGCAGTCTGCTGGAGGTGACAGATCTATAAACAAAAAGTTATAACAAGCCATAAACAACAAATTTGTTTACTGCTGTTACCAGAGCTTAGAATAGTGCCTACCACATCCTTGCACTCAATAAATATTTGTCAAATGAATGAATAGTATTTGAAATAATGAAGTGAAAAATATGAATAGTCACATTGTATTATGCAAAAGTAAAGAAAAGAGGGATTCATTTTAACTTGGAGGATAAAGAAAGGTTTCACAAAGGAGATAGTATTTGAATTGAGTTTTGAAGAATGAAACAATTTTTGGTAGAGAAGAATGGTAGGGATGAAGGATATTCTAGCTGAGGAAACAGCATGAGCGAAAACACGGAGATGTGAAAATGTATATCCACCTAATGGACATCACTCTGGAAGTTGGAAATCGGTTAGTTAGATATAAAGAGGGAGATGAGCATTTCTGGCAAAAGGAACAGTATAAGTGCATAGAGGGAGCATGGTAAATTTGAAGAACAGAAAAAAGTTAAGTATAGCAAGATCATGCAGTTTTAGGAAAAATAGTACAAAATGAGGCAAGAGAGGTAAATGGGGACTAATTTTTGAAGAGCCTTTAAACTATGTTAAGTAGTTTGAAGAAGTGTTGGAGAGAAGTAACATGCTCTGATTTTCATTTTAGAAAGGTCGCTCTGGCTGTGCTGTGCAGAATGAACTGAGGGGACAGGCAAGGAGACCTCTTAGAGGCAGGGTAGCAACTACAGCTCCAAAATAACCTGAGTGACTGGGAAGTTGATGGTCGTATTAATAGAGGTAAAACAAACACCCAAAAATGAGGAGGCTGGAGGGTAGTAAGACCTCCCTGCACAGAGGGATAGGTGTATATTTGGGGCTAGAACTCAGCAGAAGTCAGAGTTGAGGATTAAAATGTATGAATTACTTACATACACGTGACAGATCTAGTCCTACTTTAAGTACAGTAATAGATGACATCACTCTGGGAGATTGTAGAGGCAGAAGAAAAAAGGGTCAAAGCCAGACTGTCTATATTTTAGAGGAAATAGAGCCAGGGAAGAATATTGAAAAGATTGCTTAGAGAGGTGGAGGAGAGCCAGCAAAGTTCAGTTGAAGCCTCTATAGAGGAATGAGTTTCAAGGAGAGTGTCTTAAGATTTCAATTTCATTCTTCCTCATCGCACCGCCTGTCACTCAAGAGGTCCACCAGACCTGGCTTCCTCTTTTCTCTCCAGAGTTAGCTCCTCCCCTCTCTGCCACACACTTTGTACTAGTAACACTGAATGGTTTCTATCTGCCCTACCCTTACCCCACACCACGCTGTCTATAGCCTTTGTTCCTCTGCTGGGGTTGTTCCATCTACTTGGACGCCCTTCCCATCTTTCTTTCAAGAAAAAGTCTTGGCTGACTTTTTCTCATCCTTTTAGCTTGGCTCAAACATTACCTTTCAGAAGACTTCCTTGAACCTCTTTTACATCTTTGTACCTCCAAACCTAACACAGTGCCTGGATGTGTAGTTTCTTGGTACTTGTTTTGGTATTAAATTAACCTTAGAATCTGAATTATTTCACTGGTCTCCTGATTGGTTTCTTTATTTCTATTCTTTCCCATCCCCAGATCATTTAATTTAAAGATATAGCAATAATTTTCCTAAAACACTGTATCAGCCAGAGTCCAGTAAAGAGACAAAGAAATTCACCAGTTATGGTTCTAGCAGCTTTATTGAGATAATAATTATCATACAATAAATGCACATATTTAAATTGTATAATTTGATAAGTTGACTTGTGTATATACCCATGAAATGACAACCACAATCAAGATAATGAACATATTCATCATCCCCAAAAGTTTCTTTATGCTCTTGGTAATCCTTCCCACCTGCCCTTCCCTGCCTTGTCCCATCCCTGTCCCTATGTAACCACTGATCTACTTCCTGTTATTATAGATTAGTTTGCATTTTCTAGAATTTTCTGTAAATGGAATTATATGGTTGGTACTTTTTTGTTTGGCTTCTTTCACTGTCTGGCATAATTATTTTGAAATTCATGCATATTGTTGTACGTATCAATAGTTCATTCATTTTTATTGCTGAGCACTGTTTCATTATGTGGATATACTGTAGTTTGTTTATCCATTCACCTGTTGATGGACATTTGGTTTGTTTTCAGATTTTGGCTATTACAAATAAAGCTACTATAAACATTCATGAAGAAGTCTTTGTGAGGACTTACACTTTGTTTTCTCTTAGGCAAATACCTAAGAGTGGAATGGCTGGGTCAGCCCAGCTGTTTCCCAAAGCAGCTGCACCATCTTATGTTCCCATCAGCAAAGTGTGTTACTCTAACTGGTGTCCTGTGAATGACGAGTGTTCTTCTGGCTGGTGGGAGCGTGAACTCCAACCCATGTGAGCTCAGAGCATCACGCCTACTGTTCCTTTTGGGAGGTGCTTGCCCTGGCTTCAGGGAGTTCCTTACCTGCATGCACTGGTCAGCAGATCTCCAGAGGTCTCTCTGGTACTCTGCCCTGCAAACTCCAGTCACCTTGGCCTCCACAGACTGCCAGCTTCAGCTCCTCAACTCAGGGACACCACTGCGCTCTGCCTGGGTTCCCACTTCCTCCTCTGTAGCCCGAAAACTCTCTTCAGGCAGTACACTGGGACAACCCTAGGGCTCGCTTTGTTTATTTCCCTCTTTTGGGATTCACTGTCCTGCATTGCCTAATATGCAATGTCTGGAAATGCCATTTCATTCATTTTGTCCTGTTTTTCAGTTGTTTCGAGCAGTAGGGTAAATCCAGTCCCTGTTCCGTCTTTGCCAGAAGAGGAAGTCTAATCAACACCATTTATTTTAACCTAGAGAACTTCTTCTTTGACCCATGGGTATTTGAATTGTGTTTTTAAATCTCCAAATATTTGGGGTTTTTTTCTAGGTATATTATTGTTATTTATTTCTAATTCAATTCCAAGTGTGAATTGTAACCAGAGAACTTAATATAAGATTTCAAGCTTTTAAAGTCTATTGAGACTTGTTTTATGGCTCAGCACGTGGTCTATCCTGGTAAACATACCATGTGTACTTACAAACTTGCAAAAAAATCTGTATTCTGCCGTGGCTGGGTGTGGTGCTTTACAGATGATTAAGTCAAGATAGTTGATAGTGTTGTTCAAGTCTTCTATATCCTTCCTGATATTTTGTCTATTCTATCAGTAGCTGAGAGAGGGGTATCAAAATTGCCAACTGTGATTTAGTTGGATTTGTCCAATGTCTAATTTAATTCTATCAGTTTTTGCTCCATACATTTTGAAACTCTGTTATTAGGCATATACACACACATAATGTTTATATCTTCTAGATGACTTGCATCTTTTGTCATTATGAAATGCCCCTTTTATTCTCTAGTCATACCCCTTGTCTTAAAGCCTATTTTATCTGATATTAATATAGCCACTCAGCTTTTTTATGCTTATTGTTTCATGGTATATCTTTTTAAATCTTTTTACTTTCAACTTATCTGTGACTTTGTTTTTAATCTGTCTTTTATATATAGCATGTAATTGGATCTTGTTTTTTATGCAGTCAGAAAGTTTATGCTTTGTAATTTGCATTTAGTATAATTACTGATATGGTTGGATTTAGGTCTACTGTTTTACTTTCTGCTTGTCCCATCTGTGTTTTGTTCCTCTTTTCTTTCTTTACTGCCTTCTTTTGGGCTAATTCAATATTTTTTAGAATTCCATTTTAATTTATCAATTGGCTTCTTAGTTATATCTCCTTGCATTAATTTGGTGGTTTCTCTAGGGATTAAATTGTATATTGTTAACTTTTTGGAGTCCCATTGTATCACCACTTCACATAAAGTGTAAGAATCTTGGAACTGTATAGGTCTAATTTACCACCCCATCATTTATGCTATAGTTGTAGTATAAATTATATATACATTTGTTGTAATACTTTATACACAGTGTTATAATTTTATACACAGTTTATATAATTTTAAAGTCACATATATTTTAAAGAAATTATGAAGAAAAATCATGTTTTATATTTACCTTCATATTTCTCATTTCTAGTAACTCTTCATTCCTTCTCAAAGATCCAACTTTCCATCTGGTATAATTTCTCTTCAACCTGAAGTACTTCCTTTGGAATTTCATGTTATAAAGGCCTGCAGCAGTTAATTCTCTTACCTTTTGTTCATCTGAACATATTTTTATTTTGCCTTCAATTTTGAAGGATATCATTGCTGGATATAGAATTCTACATTGACTGTTTTCTTTTCGTTTCAGCATTAAAATATGTATATATATTCCACTGTCTTCTGGCCTCTGTTGTTTCTGAGGAAAAGTCAGCTGTCATTCATATCATTCGTCCCTTCTGTGCAATGTATCATCTTTCTGTGGATACTTTGAATATTTTCTTTTTTATGTTTGGTTATCAGCAGTTTGACTATGATGGTAGTAGGTGTGGTTTCCTCTGTGGCTTTCTTTTTACTGGGTTTCCCAACCTACTTTCCAGTGCTGTGGTAGCTCCAAACCCCATCCTCTGGATCTTTAAGCCAGTGAGACTGTAGGTTTAGCCAAATTTTAGCACCTAGTGTAGAGCTGACTGGAACTCAGGTGATGAGTTGGAAAAACAGGAGACTCACCCAGCGCTCTTCCTTTCTTCCAGGTGTTGACCCCCTCCATTTCTGCCTGCTTTTGGTCACTCTCCTATACCTTCAGGTAGTTGGTATTTCATATATTATCTAGAGTTTCTAGCTGTCTACAGGAGAATTGGTCTGATAGGAACTACTCTGCCATTACTACAAAAATATAAAACAATAGAGAGAATTTAATATAAAGGATGTTGATTAGATATTAAAAAGTGATAACCAAGATATCATGGAGGTAGCAACTGCAGGGATAAACTACCAGCCCTAGGGCTGGAGGAGCAAAGGGAAGAGGTTGGAATTATAAAATTTAGCAGCTTGGGGGAAAGGCTCTGTGGGGTGGTGGCCCAAAACTCTGTGACCTGGGCCTCTTAGAAGAGGGTTCTGGCTGGCTGGTACTAATGTTATTAAGGGGACATAATAAGGCTGCTTCTACAAGAGTTGGGAAAAATGCAGACTAGAAAGAATGTTGCTGATGGAGTGAAGAAGCATTGCAAGTGTGGTGCTCATCAGGAGTAGGAAGCCAACAGGAAGGTGCAAGTCCTTTCTTCCTATTCCAACCTTCCTTCCAATCTCTCTGTAATACCTCCTGTTGGCAGAACCTAACAAAAAGTTAGCCGGTAAAGCAGAAATGTGGTTTGTGGTGTCCCAGCCCAGGATCACAAAGCTAACAGACATTAGCTTAATAATGGATACAGCCCATCCATTGGCTACTCAGCATCCATACACATTCTTTTACGTGTATTTGAACGGCCAAGCAACAAAAATGTTTCTAATTATTTTTTGTACAAATGGAGATCTTTTCCCCAAAATAACGATCCATAAAGTTCCCAGTCTTCCAAAGTACCTCATCCTCTCATTCCTGAGACTTTTTGGAGTTCCGTGATGAGAATCGGTTTCTTTCACATTCGCTTTCCCTCTGCAGGTATTTAGGGTTTTGCTTCTTCATTCCATCGACTTTTTCTTTTCTAACAATTTGTTGACATCTCTTATCTTTTGTTGTCCTCTCTTCTCTCCTGTTCTATTTGCCCTTCTATGTTTATACTTTTTTTATTCCACTTCTGTCATTTCAGGGGTTTTGGGAAGGAGAGGAAATAAATTAATATATCCTTTAGCAAATGCTGTTAATGCCCCACCCCATATTCTCTTGGCCTACCTCTGAGGACAGCTGCAGTCCTGGTGACCAGTTCCCATGTATGCTGAGAGTGCCTGTGTCTCTCTGCTTCTCTACTTGAGAGTTTTCTCTGGAGCCCTGAGACTTGTTCAGCCCAGGTGCGGGGCAGCCTAGAAGTGCCAAAGATTTAGTGCTTGTAGGGGCAACTCTCAACCAGTGAAAGCAAGAGTCATTGAATAAATATTCCACCTCCCCGTTCCTGAAAGGGGGACAATTCTGAGGCACTCAGCAGGATTGAATCTCGTTTGCCCACATTAGTAATCTGGTCATTAGTGCACTCTCTTGGCTTTTGTCCCTTTTCTCTCTTACCTTTCCCACTCCCTCACTTGTGCTCTTGGGATCAGCAACCACATCAGCTACCTGCATCCAAGTCTTTTCTCAGAGTCTGCTTTAGGGGGAACCCAAACTGAAACATGTCCAATTTACATGTTATACAAATTTGTACAGAAATACACACATTTTTTTTCCTGTGAAAAAGACCTATTTGCTTAACAAATATATTCTTTATGTTCACTCATTTCTTGAGAACCTACGGTCTCCTAGACATTGTAAAATTGAACTGGTAACTTGTATTATTAGTTATTTTTATGTGTTTATCGTACATATATTTTTGTGTTATATATTTGTATATGCAAGTATGTATATATATTCTTTCTTTCTTCCTTCCTTCCTTCCTTCCTACCTATCTATCTATATAAAATCCACCCTTGCTCTTAAATTCATTGACACTAGGAACTATGACTTCCACTTATGTATTTCTCCCGAGTCTAATGCAGTCCAGTGCAAACAGTAGGTGCTCAACAAGTGTTTCTTGATTAAGCATTCTTATTCTTAAGCTTCAAATACAGTATACATTGTTATATACAAAGTCAACACATAAAATTGATATTAGATAATTTTCATATTAAGGAATTACTAAATTTAACAAATATTTGCATACCTCCTATATGCAAAAGCATGGTGGAGGCTATGAAATCAGAATGCAGGAACTTAACATGATGTGTGATAGGTTCTATACAGCAAAAATTAGGTGAAAAAAATGAGTTCAAGAAATAAATATTTATTATTTCAGAGGAGGGAAGGATTAGGATTGAGTGAAAGACATGATTGGAAATAGCTTCTAGAAGTAGTAATTATTTGAGATGGGCCTTGAGGAATTGGTAGGATTTAAATAAGTAGAGAATGGGGACGGTGTTGCAGTGGTGGAGTGCAGAGTGAGAAATCAGTGGTAATAAAGATAAAGAAACATGATATAACGTGGAGAATGAAAATAAAGGGACCTGAATGAACATGGGGTATATGAGGAATGATGAGATGGCCTGACTGATGGTTAGTTTCCTGTTGAGTAGTGGATAGGAAATAAACAATGGAGGGCCTTTAAAACCCAAGGAATTTAGACTTTGTCACTGAAACAAGAGGGAGTTCTTGAAGGATTTTTGAACATGAACTATAATAACTAAAGTAGAGATTGAGTTGAAGAGGATTCGTTTAGCATGTTGCATAGAAAGAGCAAGGTGGAGCAAGGCTGATGGCATAGAGACCCAGTACACCTTGCTTTCTCAAATCTTCAGTCTTCTTCAGCTTTCTGTTTAAGTAAGCATTTTTCTCTTTTAGATAATCCTACTGTGCCTTTAGAATCAATTTTGATTCATTGTTGTGCTTTCTTCTTTTAGATCATAGTGTTTTATTCATTAAAAAGATTATCAGTTTAAAAAAAAAGTCTAAGCAACCAGACAATTGCATTCTGTTCTTCCTGGGACTACTGGGAAAGGGGGTCGATAGAAACAGGGTGACTTCAGTCTGGTTCGTTTCATTGAATTTTAAGTTGTTTTTGTTCTTTTGTAATTTTTTTTTTTTGTGTGAGGAACATCAGCCCTGAGCTAACATCCGTGCTAATCCTCCTCTTTTTTTTGCTGAGGAAGACCAGCTCTGAGCTAACATCTATTGCCAATCCTCCTCCTTTTTTCCTCCCCAAAGCCCCAGTAGATAGTTGTATGTCATAGTTGCACATCCTTCTAGTTGCTGTATGTGGGACGCAGCCTCAGCATGGCCAGAGAAGCAGTGCGTTGGTGCACGCCCGGGATCTGAACCCGGGCCGCCAGTAGCAGAGCATGCGCGCTTAACCGCTAAGCCACGGGGCCGGCCCAATGTTCTTTTGTAATTTTAAGCTTTCTACTAAACATTAAAATGATGGCTATACCGATGACTTTATAAATCCCAATTTTGAGATTTAGTGAGTGTTATGAATACTTTCATGAGAAAGTCATTATCATTCTGAATTATCTTAGTTTACATATTGCTAAATTTTGAGACAATTTCATTTCTTATAGAAAGACTTTTTCCCCATTTTTCTCACATAAAAAATGAAAGTTGGGGCCGGCCCAGTGGTGCAAGCGGTTAAGTGCGCGCGCCGCGCTCCGCTGCGGTGGCCCGGGGTTCGCCCGTTCAGATTCCGGGCGTGCACCAATGCACCGCTTGTTGGGCCATGCTGTGGTGGCGTCCTATATAAAGTGGAGGAAGATGGGCATGGATGTTAGCCCAGGGCCAGTCTTCCTCAGCAATAAAAGAGGAGGATGGGCAGATGTTAGCTCAGGGCTGATCTTCCTCACACACACACACACAAAAATGAAAGTCAATGGAAAAATACTTGACTGAAATCCACTTGTAAGGAATGCTTTTATGTGAATATGGCGATGTACACATGCGCTTTGGAATACCATCCGTCTAGTATGCTACTGCGAATGTATTACTATTTTTAACAGAACCTTTACCGACGAGATATAACTTGATTTATACAAATTAGGAATATTTTAGAAGTTACTTTCATCTACTAATTTTCTGTTTCCTTTAATCGTTATAAGTATTAAACTATATTCAATTAAAAAAAACAAAGGCATTACTTCTTTATCCTGTGCTTTGGTTCGTCCTTGTGCTCAACAAGCATTTGTTGAACACAGCCTATGGGAATCGCCCTGGGAGATGCTGGGATACAGAGATGACTCCAAGGACGGTCTCCTCAAGGAGGCTGTTTTCAGGAGGGGCCAGACTTGTAATAAATGATGAAGTGTCGTAATTACTCCCAGGCCTCCAAACAGGATATGGTAAGATAGACAATAGGGTAGGTTGAGGAAAGAAAAGGATCAGGGCAAGCTTTGTAGAGGAAGTGATACTTGAATTGAGTTGTAAAAGACAAAAAAGTTTGGAGATGAGAGGGTTGGAAAAAAATGGAACTCCTGGTAGAGATAGTGATGTAAGTTTCTTGAACTTTTGAATTCTGTGATATACCAGCAGCTTTTTTGCCCAGGCTAGCCTCCAACTGTGGATGGAAATGGAAAGGAAGGTTTTTAGAGTCAAAGAAAATTTGCTTTTCTTTAATAACTCAGAGCCTGAAAGTGATGATGATAACATGTAAGTGTGCCTTAGGAGGTGTGTCATGATGTACATTGTGATACATAAACACTTGATAGCGAATTACACAATTCCTGTATCAGCTTCTCTTTGGGGAGCTTCAAATGATATAATTACTTTTGCCCTCTCTCACCTAGTTATGCTTCTAATTTCATGACTTCTTCTATCTCTTTAAAAATAATTTTCTTTCCTTCCATATCAAACTTCAGATGAAACTATTTGAGAGCAAGCCCTAGCACTGAGAGTGCTGATAACAATTTGCATCTAGAAATTTGGACCAGGCTCATAATTTATAGATTCAATAGATATTCCTATATCAGACTCGCCTTAAATTTCAATCCCTTACAATTCTTTCAATTCCTTCTATTTTAATAAATATTATTTGTGTGTTATATTCCAGGTACTTTGTCTAGGTACCGTGGTGATATTAATGAATAAAATGAACAAAGATCCCTAAATTGGGTGTTCTGAGACTTAATTTCCAATGTGTGGGGGGATTTCCCCACACCTCCAACAATTCTCAGACACGAGCTGGGTATTCTACAACTCAACTCAGTTCTGACACTATCTACCTGAAGATAGCATCAGTTTCCACAGGTTAAGGGTTCAGTCCTACAAGACAACCCACCCCTCTACTTCAGACAGCATTCACAAGCCCAGGTTGTACTTCTGACCAACTGGCTGTAAGATCAGAGGTTCCCAAGACCAGCTCGTTGGGTTTGATTAACTTGCTAGAGTGGTTCACAGAACTCAGAGAAACATTTTACATACTAGAGTACTGGTTTATTATAAAAGGATCCAACTCAGGAACAACCATATGGAAGAGATGCATAGGGCAAGGCGTGGTGAAAGGGCACGGAGCTTCTATGCTCTCTCCAGGCTGGCCCCTCTCCCAGCACCTCCACCTGTTCACCAGCCTGGATGTTCTCCAAATCCTGTCCTCTTAGGTTTTTCTGGAGACTTCATTATATAGTCATGATTGATTAAATCACTGGCCATTGGCGACTAATTCAGCCTCCAGGCCCTCTCCCCTTCCTGGAGATTGGGGGTGGGACTGAAAGTTCCAATCCTCTAATCACCACCATCCTTAGGTGGGTTCAAAAATCACCTCATTAATGTAACAGGAGACACCTTTGTCACTCTGAACACTTAAGAAATTCTAAGGGTTTTGGGAGCTGTGAGTCAGGAATTGTGGAGGAAGACCAAAATATGTTTCTCATATATATTTGGTCCAGACCAATATGTATTTTTCTTATAAATCACAATATCGCAATCCTCGACCTGATGGAACTTACATTTTAGTAATCATCACAATGGCCCTGAAAGATTGCTTCTTTTCTCCCATGTAGACAAAGGATTTCTTAGAATTAGGCTGCTACCTATAGTCGTGATTTTCTTTCATAAGCATGGTATAGACACTAGGGCAAGAAGACATTTTTTATTTCAGGGGAAAGAGACTTTTTTATAGCTGGGGGTTCTGTAAGGATAGACCAGTATGATGTGGCATATTTTCTCTAGTTTACCTTGTGGAAAATGAAAGTTTGAAGGTACTAAAAATATAGTGGTTTCAGAGACAGATAAGTGGGTAAAGGAAGAAATATTTAAAGACCAGTTATTTGAAGCTTTCCTTGCCTTGTGCTTCAGTGAGGAGAGAGAGAGAAGGCAGCCACCAAATGATTAGTGCATGAGTTATAGCTTGGGAATGCTTTAAATAGACAGAATAGAAACATAGGAAGAAAGTAGAAATGACTAAATAGGAGAGGATTCTGTTATGGCATAAAAAAATCTGATTTATTAAAATTGCAACAGGTTTGAAATAGAGTATTTTCAGTTTTAGTGTTTGATTATAGTTCTTATTTGTTATTTTATGGATGCTGTGCCTCCTCCCTCCTTTTTTCTCTCAGAAAAAAGCCCATCTCTGCAGACAAATGCGAGTTTCGACAAGAAATCAGACAGTACCATTACAAATACTGTAATGGAAAACCCTTTGCAAACACCTCTAGCAAAACAGTCAGCTGCAAAAAGTTTTGAAACATTGACAACTTTACCAGCATTTTGGCCATCAAATCAAGAAGAGTTGATCAGCCCTAATTTAAGGCTATCAAAGTCAGATTCTACCTTCTATAACCAGGGCTCTGTAGAGACACTCTATGTCTCTCCCTCATTCAAAACATTTGACCCAGTGAAGGAGATGGCCATCAATAAGGACGATCAGAAACCAACACAGTCCAGCGCCGTTCAGATGGAGGAGGAAAGCCTCAAGACCTTAACCACATGGGGTGAGTCTACCAAAAAAAATCACAACCTAAAAGCCTGTTTTGAAGCATTCTTCTTTTACTTTCCTCTGCTTTCTGTCTGCTTTTTTTTTTCCCCCCTCCTTTCACTCTCCATCTAGTGATATTAAAATGTCCATGCCATAGAGGTACTTCTTGGTTGGGAAAGTGCCCCCCTTATTAAAGGGCTAATAGACAGTTCATCACTGTAAGTTACGAGTGCTTGATTGAAGCACAAGTTCTGAGCACTTTTGATGCAGAACAAATTAGAAAGAACTAGCATTAAATAAGAGCTTCCTGTTAGACATCTAGGTTACACTACTGTATGTGAAAAAGAATTGGTTATTATGTATATTGGTGTGTATATTACTGAGCAAGGGCTTGCCAGCTGATGCGCACAGGAGCCAGCACCATGGCACCGGCTTTTGAGGAAAGAAAAGGCTTTATTGTGAGGTCAATAACCAAGGAGACAGGAAGCAAGGCTCTCAAATCTGTCTCCCTGACCCAGGGTTTGGGGCGAAATTTAAGAGGTTAGGGGGAACAGGCTGGTATGTGGAATCACTGGCGGGGAAGGTTTTGATTGGAGGGCTTTAAACATTTATGGTAAGGTGTGGAAGGGGCTTTAACACCAGATCTTCCTAGACAACAGACCACTCGCTTCTGATGAGAGTCTGAGTTTCAAGTTCTGGTCAATGCGGGGAGAATCTTTGGTTCCAGTAGGGGGAGAATCTTTGGTTCTGGGTGTTATTTCAGATCAAGATTTTCTCCTCTGTATGCTCTCGCTACATGACTTGCATTTTTGGCTTGCCCCTGAAAAATAACCTTAACCTTCTGTTGATAAGATGGGGTCAGTTTGAACTGGTCCTAGAGGGCCCGTGGTTACATGTATACACACACAATATATATGTGTGTGTGTGTGCCTTTTTTTAAAAGGGCTGTGTACTGATTGGGTTGGAGAATCTCTTCCTTTTTCTGTCTTATAAAACATTAAGAGCGTTGCAATATTGTTTAGACTGGATGGTAAAAGATAAAGCCAGTTGAGATTCCAGATTGTTATCTGTCAGTTATTAAATTCTACATTTTATAATTATGCTTTCTTCTGTAAAGTTAATTAGTAAAAGAATAATTTGTTTGCTCATGCATTTTTCAAAGACTAAGTAGTTTTATTGGTTCTTATGTATAATAGTGCTTACTAGCTCATATAAATATAAAGTTTTTAATATAAATCTTTTAAACTGCCTCAAACTCAGGTCAAAATTACCATATAACTACAAACAATGGAAGCCAACATGTTGAGGTTAAAGAAATTTACCTTGGTGCTAGTAAGGTCAGTGAATAATAAGATTCTCCTTACTGCCCTTTCCAGAGTTTTGGGGAATTGAATAGCCTAAAACTAAAACTGATTCTTAGTTTTGTTACCAAATTAACTTTTCTGCTGAGACTGCTGATGTATAAACCAATTAGTACTGGTTATGATGACTCTGATGGCTTATGTGCATGGCTGACCCCTGGGAAGTTGTTACTTTTAGTTCATTTCTTTCACAAATATCACAAAAAGATAAATAAAATAGTTTATGGCCACTGCCTGTGTACCAAATATGCTTATTTATAAAAATTGGCAAGAAATTCCTCTAAAACCGGTTAGCAAGGAGGACTTTTGCTTCGACTTATAATGAAGTAGATAGTATTGGTCTAACTCTCCCACCAAAAATACTGGTTAAAGCTGGAAAACCATTAAAAGCTGGTTTGAAGTCATTGTAAGACAACCAAGGTAGAAAACGCATGATAGCTCAAGATCCTAGGGAAAAGGACTGTGGTAATGTGATATAATAAGAAATCTATATTTGGTCTTCATCCCTGGTTCCTGGCCAAAGCTTCTAAAACTCTCATAATTTCCTGAGTGATTGGGGTGAGAGGAGTGCCTTTTTGTTATTCATAATAAGCCTCTTCCGACCATACCTGAGTTTATGCTAATGAGATGAGTTTATGCTAATGAGGTGGGGGCTGGTGCCAGAGTAACCAACCAGGTAATTAGAGGGTTGGAACTTTCAGCCCCACCCCCTGACCTCCAGGGAGGAGAGAGGGGCTGGAGGTTGAGTTAATCACCAACGGCCAATAGTTTGATCAATCACGCCTGTGTAATAGAACCACCATAGAAACCCTAAACAGTGGGGTGTAGAGAGCTTCCAGGTTGGTGAACGCATGAAGGTTCTAGGAGGATGGCACTCCCAGAGAAGGCATGGAAGCCCTGTGCCTCTTCCCCATACCTTCCCTATGCATCTCTTTCATTAGGCTGTTCCTAAATTGTATCCTTTATGATAAGTCAGTAAGAGTAAGTAAAGCACTTTCCTGAGTTCTGTGAGCTATTGTAGCAAATTATCGAACCCAAGAAGAGGACCATGGGATCCCTCGATTTATAGCCAGCAGGTCAGAAATACAGGAGGCCTGGATTTGTGGTTGGTGTCTGAAGGGGGGGCAATCTTGAGGGATTAAGCCCTTAATCTCTGGGGTCTGCACTAACTCCAGGTAGTTAGCATCAGAATCAAGTTAAACTGTAGGATACCCAGTTGGTGTCCACAGAGAATGGGAGAAGTCCTTGGTGTGGGAAACACACACATTTGGTGTCAGGAGTGATGTGAGGAGAGTAGAAAACTAGTTTACTTTTTGTTGGTCCCACATTCACCTCAGTTTTCCCACCTTGGATCATTTGCCTGTTAGCAGAGCAGGATGATAGAAGCTGAGGGAAAATCAGAGGGCTGGGCTTTCCACAGTTTCACTGAGCTTGGGGGATAGGCTTGGAGTGTGAGGCTTCCAAGGTGGCAGGGACTCAAGGAGCCAACACTCCAGAGTGAGGGAATCACAGAGAAGAAAGTCCTAAAGTCTTTGTGTAATTTCTTACTGAAACACTTGCCTACTGCTGAGCTGCACATGTTCTGGATGAGATGCCAAGAAACTAAATGGGAGGCAGCTTCTAAGGGGCCAACATACTAGGAAGAGATGCTGATGATCTTGTGATGCTAGGAGACAGAGGTTGGAGTTCAGGAGATGCCAGATTGTAGGGGCTCTGGTAAATACTCCATACTTTCAGTTGGGACCTCTGACAGGCTACACCCTAAGCATCAGAACTGCACTCTAGGAGTAAAGACAAACCAGAAATAGGACAGTCCTCACAAATGCTGAAACCCAGCTTCAACTAGAGCCAAGTGGTTGCCGTGTATTACATCTGTCTTCTAGAAGACAATGAAATCCTCTTGAGAGCCACTACAATTTTTCATGCAAAGTTTTTGGCATTCAACAAAAAATTACCAGGCATACCAGGAAATGAATAAATGGCCAGAAATACAGGAGAACAACAGACAACAGAAATAGACCCACAGATAATCTAGATATTGAAGTTATAAGAGAGGTACTTTAAAATAATTATAATTTATATGATCAAGAAAACAGAGGAAAAGCTGGAGAATTTCATCAAAATACTAGTATCTATAAAAAAAAAGAATCAAATGAAAATTCCAGAGCTGAAAAATATAGTAGCTGCAATTAAGACCCTGAAGGTACTATTCAGTCCACATGGCCTGAGATGTCAAAAGAGAGAGTTCAGTGCTGGCAGAGAAGCTAGAAAGTTATGAGGGAAATCCTAAAAGAGAGGGAGACTCAGAAGGGGTGAATCCCATATTCTGTTTATAAACTTTTCCCAAGTTCTTGACTGACTACTAAACTATACATAGAGGGGAAGACCCTGGTGAGTCTGGTGCAAAAAAAAAAAAAAAAATGAAGAGCACTGGAAATTATAAATATGTGGGTAAATATAAAATACTATATATTTTATTTTTTATTCTAATTTTAAAAATACATATGACTGTTAAAAGCAAAAATTTTAATACTGTATTTTGGGTTTTAAAACATATGCAGCTGTAATACATATTACAACATAGCACAGAGAATGGCTGAATTGCACAGTTGTTAAGGGCACAGGTTCTGGAGTCACACTGCCTGGGTTGATAATCTCAGCGCAGCCACTACTTGTGTGACCTTAGGCCAGGCCCCTGACCCTCTGCATGTCAGTGTCTCCATCTATAGAACAGAGAGAGTGGTGGCACTGCCACCTAGAGCTGCTGTGGGGACTCCATGAACTGACAAACATAAAGTGCTTAGAGTGGGATCTGGTACTCAGTAAGTGCCATATAACAGTTTGCTATTATTACTCTAATGCCCATATATTTAGTTCCACTTTCAGAACTGTAGGACCTCAGCCCCCTCCTAACCCTCAAAATCCCCTCTGGTTATTTCCAAAAGAACCCCGGAGTTTCTCATTTATTCTCAGGAACAAGTAAACTCCTGTCCTTCCAGAAAGGGCATCCAGGCCGAGCAATAATATGGAGTTGTGACTGACCAAAGAGATTCTGGGGAGCTCCACTTCATTCTCCCTAGAGCAGCCAGAGTGGGCTGATGGCTGCTACTCCCCACTTAAACGGAGGACTGCTCGCCCTGTTCCTCAAGATCCTGCTCAGTCTCCCTTCTGCCTCTCTCAGCAGCCTGGTGTTCTTTCCGTTTGTCAAATAAACCAAGTTGCCTGACCACCTTTGTACTCTTGTTCTCTCTGACCAGAACACTCTGATCCACCCCTTCCCTAGTTCACACCTACTCATCCTTCAGAGGTCGGCTCAAACATCCCTTCTTCAAGATTTTCTGGCTCCCTCGATTATTTCAAATCTCCCCCAACTGTATGCTATCTTGGTATCCTATAATTATCCTTCCTGGTACTTATTGTCATTCTAATTAAATATAATTACATATTCATTAAGTTGTTTAATGCCCCCCCCCCTTAGTGGAATGTCAACTTCATGAGGAAGGGACCGTATCTGCCCTGTTTATTATTGTAACCCCAGCCCCAACCACAGTGCCCAGCACATAGTGGGTACTCAACATTTAATAAGTGAACTAAAAGCAGCTTAGTAAAGCAGGAATGGGAAGTATGCATGAAGAAGGAATAGAAGAAAACACTGGAAAATTAAGCCAGGCCAGGTGGTGAGGAGCCATGTGTGCCAGGTTATGAAGTATGGACTTTATTTTGAAGACAGTGCAAGTCACTGAAGGTTTTAAGCCAGGTAAGTGGCTGTATAAATGTGTTTTAGAAAAATTACTCTGTCAGGGAATGTGGAGGATTGATTTAGGGGGTGGGGTGAAACTGGAGACAGGGAGCACTTCAGAGGCGTGGTAGGAAAGAAAACTAGGTGAGAGATAGGAGACAAGAGAGGGCGAGGTAGAAGGAGATAGCCCAAGATGGAGCATGATCTGGGGAAGGCGGACTAGAATCCAGAACAGAAAGAAGGCCTGTCTCTAAGGAAGGAGGAGAGAGGATGTATCAAATGTGAGGGAAGGGTTTTGTTGTTTTTAATAATTTAAATGTATTGAGCCTTTGTGTGTGACACACGATGCATACATCACAGCCTCAGTATCTTACTGTCTGAGGTCACCTGCCAAGACTGAGGGTTTAGAGTGGTATAAGGGCTGTGAAGAGACTGGCAAAGATTTAGAATAGTCACTCTAGAGAGTGGAAGAAGGAGCTGATGAGACACCAAGAGGACCAGAAGAGGAAATCGCGATCATTTGTCGTGGTCCTGATTTGCAGGGTCCTGTACTTCCTCCAGTGGTGCTGAGCAGCCTGGGGACGGGAATGAAAAAGATAGATATTTGCATTGAAATAGGATTAGGACAGAGATTGGCATACTGCAGCCTCGGCTAAATCTGGCCCACTGCCTGTTTTTGTAAATAAAAAGTGTTATTGGAATACAACCACACTAATTGCTTTGCATATTTTCTTTGGCTGCTTTTGTGATACAACAGCAGAGCTGAGTAGTTGCAACAAGACTGTATGTCCCACAAAGCCTAAAATATTTACTATCTGGTCCTTTTCAGAACAGGTTTGCTGACTCCTGGATTAGGAATTAGCAACAGGTAAAGCAGAAAACACAGCAGCAAGGAGGTGTCAAGAAAGTGGTTCAAGTGATGGATACTGGGATTCTAGACTGGACAAGAAAGGAGGCAGCGCCAGGTGGGCATTGATAGAGTGAGAGGAAATAAAAGGATCATTGGATCTATGGTCTTAATGAGGCTAAAATGTAGATGTATTCAAAGGAATGGGAGGGCTGGAAGTAATCGAGAAGGAAAGTCATCTTGGAAAACAAGAGTTCAGAGGAGGGCCGTTGTGGGTGATGATGTCTTCTACGGAGTCCTCAGAGGAATGGCTGAAGGTCATTGTGGTTGAGGAATTTAAGAAATGAGGCTGGGATGGATGGCTCGTCTCCATGGATGCTGGATGATGGAGGATAGAGAAGATAGTATCTATTTCCTAGTTTTGTTTTAAGAAGTATTTGTTTGTAGGAAGGATCAAGGTTTGATGTTATAAAGTCTGGAGATAATGAGCTGGGCAAATTAAAAAATACTTGCACACTCATATCTTAGCAGATCTCAAATATCAGGGAGGCTGTCTAAGGTAGCCATCTTAATACACCTTAATATTTTTAGTGAATGAGAGGAATGGATTTAATGCAGCAACCTCCTTTGACCTTTTGATGCCAAATCACCCTGTCCCGAGAACAGCCCATTCCTTCTGCTCCTCCGTTTAAATTTTAAATTACTTATCTGTAGCTCAAACTATTCTTTTAGGTCATTATATAGTTTATCATGCACACTGAAAAGAAAAAAGGAGCTAGTAGATGCTTAGAAGCCAGATCTGGTGGCTGGCAGTTTTCATTATATTCTCATAAGCCACAGTTATAGTAAGGGTATTAGACTGCACTGGACTAGACTTTCTATTTTTTTGGAGGAAAAACATCTACTCTCTGCTTTCTCATGTTGGGATAGTGGTGGCATCCTCAATGGCTCCATCCTTTGTCCCGGTCTCATTGGTTCCATTTTCTCACTCTGACCCTCGGCAGTAGCTGTTCTGAACAGCTGTTTTTCAGTTCACCTTTGCCAGGGCAAGAAACCAAACGTGACACACACGCAAAAGACTCATTAACCATGCCTTTTTCCTTTTTTTCTACAAAAGGCTTTAGAGCCAGAACAATTAACAGTTTTCCTAAAAGATATGGGGAAAATGATAGAAAACAGTTCTGCAAAGCGTCTCAGCTAACCCTGAGCTGCTGGTCAGGCTGGTTCAGAGCACTGTGCAGAGCAGAGCATTGTCAGGGAAGTCACAGCCAAGGTGCCGCCCCGCCCCTGGCAACTCTTCTCGCTGTACAGCTCCTGCCTGCTGTTGTGCAGGCAAAAAGACACACTGATTTGATTTTTTAAATTCAGTGAACCAAGTTTATGCCTCATAGGTAAGTGAGAAAACTCATCTTTAGTCCATTAATCCAATTTTCCCATTAAAAATATAGCAAAAGTGATTTAGAGGCAGACTCATTAGCATTTCTTTCTAACCTTATGTTATTCCTAAATCTGTTTCTTTTATGTAGCTTATTTATAATAATGACATTAAAAATAAATTTTCGAGGCCAGCCAGGTGGCGTAGTGGTTAAGTTCGCACATTCTGCTTCAGCAGCCTGGGGTTCACAGGTTTGAATCCCAGGCACAGACCAATGCACCACTCATCAAGCCATGCTGTAGCGGCGTCCCACATACAAAATAGAGGAAGATGAGCACAGATGTTAGCTCAGAGCCAGTCTTCCTCAGCAAAAAGAGGAGGATTGGCAGCAGATGTTAGCTCAGGGCCAATATTCCTCACCAAAATAAATAAATAAATAAATTTGCAAATATCATTTTTTTAAAATTGAGATCTAATTCATGTACTGTAAAATGCATGCTTTTAAAATCTGTACAATTTAATGAGTTTTAGTATATTCTCTGAGTTGTGCAACCACCACCACTAATTCCAGAACATTTCATCACCCCAAAAAGTCGTGTGCCCATTAGCAGTCACTCCCCATTACTCTCTCCCCCTAACTCCTGCAACCGCTAATCTGCTTTCTGCAGATTCTGCAAATCTGCAAATCTATGGATTTGCCTGTTTTGGACATTTCATGTAATGAACTCATACAAT
Organism: Ceratotherium simum simum; assembly: GCF_057802395.1. Taxonomy (NCBI): domain Eukaryota; kingdom Metazoa; phylum Chordata; class Mammalia; order Perissodactyla; family Rhinocerotidae; genus Ceratotherium; species Ceratotherium simum. Next base: position 10,628,841 of record NC_141924.1, read on the forward strand.
ATGTGGCTTTTGTGTCTGGCTTCTTTCACTTAGCATAATGTTTTCAAGGTTCATCCATGTTGTAGCATGTATCAGTACATCATTCCTTTTAGTGGCCGAATAGTATTCCATTGTATAGATAAACACATTTTATTTATCCATTCATTGGTTGATGGGCATTTGAGTTCTTTTCACTTTTGGCTATTAAGAATAATTCTGCTATGAATATTTGTGTCAGTTGTACCATTTTTAAACCACAGAACAAAATCAGAATATTTTAATTCATATGTATAGTTAACTTGACAGTCATTATATATCAGCTAGGAAGACTGAAAAGAGATGAATCAGAGAATGAAAAAAAATCTCTGTTTTACAATGAACTGTTAAAAGTGTTTAGTTGACCAAAGACCTGCTGCTCACAAAGAATTTACATCTACAGCTACAGCTAAAGAGAGTTTTAAAATATTTCTAGAAATGTATTTGTCATTTTATTTTTGCAGCACAGTTCTTCTAAATGCTTTTTAAGTTTAAAGTTGTAATACAGTAATTAACTGGTCCAGTGTTATTCATGAATATAAAATGTTAGAGATAACACATCAGCGTTTGGAATAATTTTATGAGTGCTATCTTCAAACAAGTGCAGCATTAATTGGCATGCATGTATCACACAAGGAAATTTTAAAATACAGCCATTTATTGCAGCCTGTTTGCAGTATTTGCTGCATCTCAGCTCTGGTGGGTAGACTGCATGACGGAGATGAATGTTAACAAGATGCCCAAATAACTTCTGAAGTGAGCCGGAGACGGGTAACTGAACAGGCAGGGAGAGGCGCCCTGCAGTGCAGCCTGAAGTGTCTGGTACAGCTGTGGCGTGTTTGGAAACAAGAGTAAATTGGCGTGCAGCGATTAGAGATGAAGTGGCTTTTATGAGCAAAAGCATCATGGAGCCTAGGAATCAAAGCTGCACAACTGTAAACAATGATAAGCTATTTAGTCAGCAGTTGTAGCTACAAAGCAAAGATAGGTGGACATACAGTAGAAAGCAGCGTCCCAAACATTAGCATGCTTCAGAAACATCTGGAGGCTTCTCAGAACTCAGTTTTCAGAGCCTACCCCCCAGTTTCTGATTCATTTGTTCTGGGGTGGGGCCCAAGAACTCCATTTCTAACAAATTCCCAGATGCTGCTGCTGCTGCTGGTTCAGGAACCACACTTTGAGAACCACGAGCATCAAGTTAAATACCAGGTATTTTAATCATATCATATATACGTGACTAACATAACTGTGTTATCTTTAAATATGTAAGATAACACTGTATTAATATTTGTCTCAAATAATATTTTCCTCCTGGCCTACTTAAGTGTTTCTTATTAAATCATCTTATTAAATCAATCTTACTAAATCATTAGACCCAGAGTGAACTATTCCTAGAATAGTTTCTTAGTACTCTAACAGATATATTTTGGGTCCTAGAATCTTAGACTCTCATTAAAGACATATAGTTCCGTCACCTGATGCATAGATCTTGCCTGAAACATTCCTGCCAAATGGTCCTTCAGGCTGTGCATCAGCTCCATGAGTATCAAGAAACTCACCATTTCCCAAAGCAGCTCATTTCGTGTGTGGAAAACCATGACTATTGGAAATTTTCTTTTTTTAATTGGGCTAAAATCTGTTTTCCTATAACTTGCACCTGTTGACCCCAGTTCTAACTCATGCACAGTATATGAAATGTAAGATAAATATTATTAAGATTTTGTGACTATCTTCAAATAATTAAATAGAGCCTCTCACCCTTTCTCCCACTCTCCCTTTTTGGGTAAATATTTGCATATTCATCAGCTATTCCTTATAGATAAGATGTCAAGTCCCCTCACCATCCTGCTTGCCTGCCTTCTAAATTTTATACCGAGAATTTAACAATTCTGTAATAGAGTAGAAATAATGATAATATAGTGGAATGGTGTGGACAGTATAGCGTGGTGGTTTAGATGATATGCTGTGACATCAGAGATTGAATTTGAGTCTCATCTCTGCCGCTTTTTAGCCTTGTGATGTTGGGAAAATTTTTGAGCCTGTTTGAGATTCCTTTGCCTCTTGTTTAAAATAGGGTATAAAACCTACTCCACATGTTATTATTGGAGGGTGGTGCTAAATAAAGAGAACTAGAGAACAGCTATTTGAAAAGCAGTTAAATCCTTAGACTTCTCCTCCTTGCCAAACACATGAACAATTGCCCTGAATACCCACCCACTCCCACAACCTCTGGCAGAAGTCTGGAGATCTGTTTTCTGGAGAAGTTAGATGGATGGTCTCTGAAATGAGAGGTGCTAGGTATAGTTGAGCATGTGGGTCCTGTAACAATCACTATAGGATTAATGACCACATGCAAACCAAATACTGACTGCTGAGAGCTCCAGGCCCCACTCCCTACTAGTCTCCCAGCGCAATGGAGCCAGATCCTTACCTTCTCAGCAGGAGATAGGAAAACTGTTCTCACCAGAACCTAACCCCCTCAGAGGAAGGAATTAAAGATATTGACATTAGTGGTTCCCCAACAAATGACCCACCCAAATGACTATATAATTATAATAGCAGAAATTAACAACTCAGTGGTAGGATTGGAAGCTAAAGTTGACGAAATCTCTAAGGAAGTAGAGCACAAAAACAAAGGTAGGGAAAATGGAGAGAAAAATAGGAAGATTAGAGGACTAGCCCCAGAGATCTAACATCTGAACAAGAGGAGGTTCAGAAGGGAGAACAGAGAAAACAGAGAGGAGAAAATAATTGATGAAAGAATTCAAGAAAATGTTCTAAAGCTGAAGGAAACAAGTTGTCTGATTAAGTCAGTTGACTTTTGAGCCAGCCCTGATGGCTTAGTGGTTAAAGTTCAGTGTGCTCCACTTCGGCAGCCCCGGTTCAGTTCCCAGTCACGGAACCACACCACTCGTCTGTCAGTAGCCATGCTGTGGCAGCAGCTCACATAGAAGAACTAGAAGGACTTACAACTAGAATATACTACTATGTACTGGGGCTTTGGGGAGGGAAAAAAAAAGAGGAAGACTGGCAACAGATGTTAGCTCAGGGTGAATCTTTCCCAGCAAAAAAAAAAGTCAGTTGACAGTCAGTTGACCTCAGTGAATGAAAATAGTCCCCCTCAGGGCACGTGGAGAAGCTATAGAGTACTGGGGACAAAGAGGAAATTCTGTAATACTTCAGAGATAAAGCAGGTTATATACAATGAATAAGAATTAGAATGGCTCCAATTCCTGAGCAACAAAACAGGGAGCAAAAAGACAGTGGAATTTTGCCTTCAAAATTCTGAAAGAAAAGGATTCCCGACCTAGAATTCTTTATCTAACCAAACTATTATTAAGCCTAAAAGTAGGATACAGACATTTCAGACACGCAAGTTCTCAAAACTTCTCATGTATCCTTTTTCAATGCACTACTGGAGAATGGGCTACTCCAAAATGAGAGTAAACCAAGGAGGATGGTGAAGGGACCTGTCAGACGACAGCTGTGGTCCAAATGGCACTCCCAGCTCAGAGTGTGGCAGTGTTACTCGGGACACAGATACGTTGAGGCTGTCGTCATTGGCTGCCCGTGACAGTCAGACCTCTTTTAATCCAAGCACAGCCTGGATGAGCCTGAACTAGATTCTTAAGTGTATGTGTCTTGCCTTGACCATGTGCTGATGAAGTTCCTATTTTCCTTTCTGTGTCCTGCTGCTGCATCAGCTGAGAATACTCATTTCACCCCAAAAAAGGTTTATGATTAGAATTTTTCCTGAGAACTGGAGATAGGCCTCAGAGAGCTTTGAGGCAGAAAATAGAAGCTGCCAACCATGGTTACAGGAGGTCCAGTTTAGTTTAGAGGGACATGAATATGTGAAACAAATAAAATAGTACAGACAGGTAAGTCATATGTGCTGAGTGCTAAGCATTAATTTCCCTGTTTTGACTTATAATGAATGTTTTTTTTTTTTTAGTGGCAAGTCCAGAGTTAGTTGCAAAGACTTTAGAACTGGATTTTGCCAGTTTGTACCACCTAATACGTAAACAAACGTAAATAGATATTCCAAGGAGACAAGAAAAAGTTCTGTGTCCAAGAAAGTTTGGAAAACACTTGAATAAATTACTATAGATTTCTTAGAGCTTTAAATGTGCTAATGAACATTGTTAATCTCCTAATGGGAAGCACATATGCAATTGCCCAGTCTTATTTGACTTCAGAGCCCTGTTTTCACAAAACATCTTTTTACATCTTAAGGAACACAGTTTGGAATGTAATGATTTAGAATGAAGTGTGAAAGAAGAGATTTAATATGATTTTGCCTGAAAGGAAGTTAAAATGTTATCAAATCTTTAATTTGATGGAAAACAGGTTTAGAATGCTTTTTATTTTACTTATAGTTTCTTGGTGAAAAAAATAATTATATCTGTACATGTGCTAAAGTGTTCTGGATCTCAGATGGGTTGCACTTCAGTCTTGACTATATCTGACCATGGAGAGAAAAAGATTTGTTTCACAACTTTTGGGTACTTGTAGTTGGATGTTCATTTTGTCATAATATTCTCTGTAGAAAAAAAAAGATGAAGGAATCTAAGTTACGGGTTTTTCAGACTTTCTACTTTAAATGCCAACTTAAAATGCTGGCGGTCAGTAGAATAGGGTATAATACTTTACTTTTCTTCTTTCTCTGGTAAGTGTAGTGTAAAAATATGTTGGGCAAAGTTTGCAAGTCAAGATAAATATTGATAATTCTATTTTAGTTTCATTTCCATGGTGTTATTGACATATAATACATCTTTAGATTTTATCTATTTCCTGCTTTGGGGTTTTTTTAGGCTTATTATGAATATTTAATGTATGAAATTCTGAGTAGTTGTTTTATGTTGAGACCTTCCAGACAGGATTTTTTTTTTTTTTTTTTGTGAGAAAGATCAGCCCTGAGCTAACATCCATGCCAATCCTCCTCTTTTTGCTGAGGAAGACTGGCTCTGAGCTAACATCTATTGCCAACGCTCCTCCTTTTTTTTCCTCCCCCCAAAGGCCCAGTAGATAGTTGTATGTCATAGTTGCACATCCTTCTAGTTGCTGTATGCGGGATGCAGCCTCAGCGTGGCCAGAGAAGCGGTGCGTCGGTGCGCGCTGGGATCCAAACCCGGGCTGCGAGTAGCGGAGCACGCGCACTTCACCGCTAAGCCACAGGCCGGCCCCCAGGATTTTACATTGTAAAATTATTTTAGCTATTACTCTCCTTTGTGTGTTGCATAATCTTTCTCTCTCATTTATATGTTTCAGTTTCAACGACCTCTGAGAGAACATCCTCTTTTTCTGCTTTATCCTTGTCATCTCCTGGTTCAGCCTCACCAGAGAAATCAGTTCATCTCTTACCCCCGATTTTGGCCGAACCTTCCTTCTGGACTTTGTCCCATCAACAATCTTCTTCTGCCTCCTTTAAAGATAAAGATAAGACAGCCAGGGCTCATCACCCCTTTGCTCCTAGGGGCCCAGTGTCTTCTGATGAAGAAGAAAACAACAACCTCAATGTACTGGAAATTCTTCCAGATAATTCTGATTCTGCACAAAAGAAGACAAGTCTTATTTCCAGCAATAATTGGATAGAGTTTTCCACCCAAAATGTAGGCCACTTCACCTCTGTGTCCTATTCTGGTTTTCAGACAACCAAAGGCCTGCCTAGGGAGCCTGAAGCAAACAATTCCATTGAAGTTCTTCTAGGGGAGGTAAAAAATGCGATAGTCAAATTACACGAAGATCTGAGCATGGTGTTACAAGAACTTAACGCCATCAATAGCCATCTGGTAAGCATAAATGGGACTAGTCCTCAAATAAGCAAGTCTTTGCAGGTTCCCCAGTCTTCTGAGGGGAACTCAGATCCAATCTAATCATCTCAATAGCTATTTTTGATAGAACTCATGAGATGCCACTTCCCAAAGACTAAGAAGTTAACCTTGTATAGATTCTCATTACTATGGCAAAAATACAGTGATGGTTTGATTTTTTCCTTGTCAGGTTTATTAACAAGTACCTTTCAAACCAATAAATTCATTTGGGTAGTTTATTTTTTAAAGAGAAAAAGTCTCCCCTTTGATAATATCTTCATATTTAAATATTAGTTCATTTGAAACTGAAGAGAATTTATTTTTTCATTCTCTGTACTTTACCTCAAAGTACGTTAAACATTAGTGAAATTTGTGGTAAGACCTCAAACTGCAAGTGACTATTCTAGATCTTTTGGATAAGTAGGCAGTAAAAAGCCCTTTATTTTTCAACTCTATGGAGCTTCATTGTTAACAAGCCTTTGCCTTGACTGAGATGGGTTGAGTCTGGGGTATACATGTCACATGTTCTCATGTCAAGTTTCAGGTTCTGCAAACCAAGGGCCAGAAATCTTCTTTCTCTTCTTGTGGATGCCACAGCTGGTTGGGAGTTAAGTTGAGACAAGTAGGATATGAAACAGATGTTTTTATTGTTAATGTATATTGCAAAGTGAATTCAAATGCATACTGTTTTTTTCTTGTATTTCAGAAAATAAATTTGATATTTTTCATTGTATGTGTATCTTTTTAATTTACTGAGACAGCCCTTCAAATAGAAATGTCTCAATTATTATATTTATGGGCCAAGTGATCTAGTTTGGGGATGATAGAACAGGGCTTCTCAGCCCTGCTGCACATAGAATCACCAGAGAAGATTCTATTTTGTTTTATATTTATTTGAGAGAATGGTGTAAGGGGGTCCATGTTCCCATCACTCAATTTCAATAATTACCAACTAAAGGCTAAATTATGTATTTAGCCTGATTATTTTGAAGAAATATGGGACATTTAAAAAATATTCTAATGCCTGGGTGTCACTCCTAATCCAAAACTGATTTTCATCACACAAACTGGGTTAAGAACAAGAGGGAACTGTCAGTGCAAAGACCCTAAAGTAGGAGGATATTTGATGTGTCGAGGAATGTCAACGAGACCAGTGTGCAGTGAGGAAAGGGGAGAGGAGTAGGAGATTTGAGGTCATGGAGGAAAAAGCAGGGAGCAGTGCCAGATGATATGGGCTCTTGAAAACCGTTGTTAGAGATTTTGGCTTTTCCTCTGTGAAATAAAAATGATGACAGGAGTTTAGGGTGAGAAATGACATGATGTGACTTATATTCTAAATGATCACTTTGGCTTGGTGGGGCAAGGGATGCCGGGAGTGGGGTGAGGCAGGTAAGCCAGTTAGAGGGCTACTGCGGTTATCCAGATAAGAGCTGATGGTGGCTCAAACCAGGGTGGGCATAGTGAAGGTAAGTGAGAAGTCATTAGTTTGGGGATTTGCTGATGGATTAGATAAAATATATGAGAGAAAGAGAGGAGTCAAAAATGAATTCAAGATATTGGACTGAGCAACTGAACTTCAAGATGAAGTTGCCATCAACTTCAAGATGAGGACGGTTACAGATAGAGAAAATTTTGAGGCATTCATTTTTGGATAGGTTAAATTTCAGATGTCTGTTAGATATTCATGTGGAGATGCCAAGTAGGCAGTTGGATATAAGAGTTCAGTTTGAGAGAGAGGTCTAGATTGGAGTGGAGGCTGGGAGTTAGTAATTGGTTGTTATTTAAAGCTATGAGACTGGACAAAATCACCAAGGGAATGAGTGTAATAGTAGAGAGAAGTTGAAGGCCTAAGCCCTGAGGCATTCTAATATAAAGAGACCAGGAAGAAATTGAGGAACCAATGAAGGAGGCTGAGAAGGAGCCACCACTGAGGTAAGAACAAAACAATAGTGTGTGGTGTTTGGAAGCCAAGAGTGTTTTTCTGTTCTTAGCACTTTTCTCTTCCATATGATTTCAGAAGCACCTTGTCAAGTTCTTTCTAAAGCCCTATTAGATTTTGATCAAAGTTGCTTTAAATCTGTTAATCAATTTGGGGACATTTTTACAAATTTAATCTTCCAATCCATGAGAACAGTATATCTCTACATTTAAATAGGTCTATTCTTATAAATTTTATAAGTTTAGCCATCCAGTCCATGAACTTAGTATATCTCTGTGTTCATATAGGTCTTCTCTTAATGTTTCTCAATAAACTCATAATTTCCCCCACGGAGGACTTCTATTCTTTTTTAAAGATTTAATCCTTCATTCTTGATATTTTTATGCTGTTGTAAATGCTACCCTTTTTACCAGTTTTTAAGTTTTAGGACAGAACAGTTGAAAGAAATGTTCAAATGTACAGTTGTACATTGCACATGCATATGCCCTTTACCTACAATCACCAGTTCTCAACATTTTGCCATATTTTCTTATCTCCCTCTCTTGCTAAACATGTTTATGTCAATATACACATTATGTAGATAGGATAGATAGATAGACAGACAGACAGACAGACAGGCACACAGTTAACCAATTCTCTCTTCAGCTGTGTCTAATCTGTTGTTAAACCTTCCTATCAGGTTTTTCATACAATTATTGTATTTTTTATTTCTAGAATTCTACTTGGTTTTTTAAAAATCTGTTATATTACTTTTTATAATTTAATGCTTCTTGCAGATAGTCTCAGGCATGTCTTTACTAGTAAAAATAGCAAGCAAACTAGTATAAAATTCTTACTAGTAAAAATAGTAAGTAAATTAGAGAGTATTCTTGCTAGCAAATTATTAAGAATGGTTTAATATATGCATTTAAGGCTATAAGTTTTTTATATAGCTGCAACCCACAAATTTTTAAAAATTGAGATATAATTCACATACTATAAGATTTACCCTTTTAGGGTGTACAATTCAGTAGTTTTAGTATATTCATAAGGTTGTACAGCCATCACCACTATCTAATTCTAGAACATTCTCATCACCACAAAAAGGCATCCCATACTTGTTAGTAGCTACATCCTATTCCCCATCCTACAAGCCCCTGGAAACCACTAATCTACTTTCTCTCTCCATGAATTTGCCTATTCTGGATATTTCATATAAATGGAATCATATGTGACTTTTAGCATCTGGCTTCTTTCACTTAGCATACTGTTTTTGAGGTTCATCCATGTTGTAGTATCAGTACTTCATTCCTTTTTATAATTGAATAATATTGCATTATATGGATATACCACATTTTGTTTATCCATTCATCAATTAATAGACATTTGGGTTGTTTACACTTCTGGGCTGTTAGGAATAATGCTGCTATGAACATTTGTGTGAATGTATGTTTTCAGTTCTCTTGGCATATACTTGGGAGTGGAATTGCTGGGTCATATGATAAGTGTTATGTTTAACTTTTTGAGGAATTGCCAAACTATTTTCTGAAGTGCCTGCATCATTTTACCAGAAATTTTGGTATGTAATATTTTCATTGTCCTTTGGCTCAAAATATATTCTAATTCCTATCATGAAGAAGTTCAGAAGTATATTTCTTAATTTCCAAGTGTATTAGACTCTCTGATAATTCTAACATCTAGAGTTTTTGTGGGTCTATTTTTGTTATCTGTTGTCTTGCTGATTTGTGCTCGTGATGTTAGGTTTCCTTGTGTACCTCATTATCTTTGACTACGTGCTGGTCATGACACTTGAAAATTTATTTGTATGATTAATACAAGAATTTGTTTTTTTGCTTCTGCCAAGTGTCTGGTGCTCGTGCACCACCATACTGGCTAGATAAATCAAGGTCATGGCTTGAAGTTTTCTAGAATATGCACATTATCCCAGACTTAAATTCCTCATAAAGGTTCATCTCCAATTCATTCTTACTGGGTAGCCATTGGGGTTCCACTTGGTGGAAGGAGCATCTCTTGTTAGACTTCCCACCTTGTGTGAGGTGATTTCTGTTCCTATCACCTTTCAAGGTCATCAAAATGAAAGTTGGAATTTGTTGAACCCAACAAATGCCCTTAGAGAAAAATGGCTTCTGTGATCTTTTACCTATCAGGTCTCTATCTTGAGTACTTGTTATTCAAAAGACTGTACCAGGCCCTGGGGATCCAATGGTGAGCAAAACCAGATACAGTTCCTGTCCTCACAGAGCTTGAGTTCTAGAGTTCTGGAGAAATTTGATAGATTAATCCAATTCTTTTTTTTTTTTTTTTTTTTAATGTAAAAGGCTAGTGGTTCTGGCAAAGGGTATGTAGGATTTGACCTGGTGAAGGAGTTCAGGGAGGATTTATCTAAGGAAGTAACTTAAGCTAAAATATGAATTCCAGGATTACTGAAGTGATGCCACTAATGACCTATTGGGCAAGTAAACCTCTTTATGAAATAAAATAGAGCGTAAAATAAGGATGAAATCTGAAGACGTCATCTGTTGGCTTTCTTCATACATCTGGGAGATCCACCAATGGACCCTTAGGGGATGGTAGGATGCAATATCTCCTTGTTGTACTGGCTATAACGTTTCTTAGCCATACATTGCTAAGAGTGGAAAAGCAAAAACCTCCAGAGGAGACGGCTGCCTCCCCCCGCCCCTTCACAAGAAGGTTCTGAACTAGGTGTCTGGAAATTTGCTCAGAGAAACCCCATTAATAACTGAGGCAACAAAAACCACCCCTTTGAGAAGCTACCTCACTTTCTCTGTGCTGCTTCCACGCACGTAGGAACCACAGATTGTAACTGGGTCTTACATAGCTCATATATTTTAATTCAGCCATTTGTTAATTAGCATAATTAACAAGCACTTATTTGAGTTTCTATTTAGCCAACTCCATTAAATGAATAGAACAAACTTGGCTTAAATTAAGAGTGGGTATATTCTGACTGACTTTGTAATTATCTCAGAATAAAAATACTTCATTAGATGTTATTCTCTTAAGTATTTTTCTTGGAACTTGAAGATCTTATTATAAGGCAGTTATAAAAATATTGTACAGTTTACTGACTGTCAAATTACTCATGTGTTCATTCTTTAAATATTTGTTAAGCACCCATTACGAGGAGGCAATTTGCTAGACATTGGGAACACGGTGGCGAACAAGATGGATGCAGTGCTGTCTTCAGAGTCACAGTTTAATGGAGATCAGGTAGAGAAATGGGTAATTGGAGAGTCTCTGAATTTGGGGAGCACAGGATGGCATGGGAGGGCCTGGTGAAGAGTGATGACTAGCTGTGATTTGGGGGTCAGGGAACACTTCCTGGAGGAAATAGAGTCCAAACTGAATCCTGAAGGATAAGCAGGAGTCAGTCAAGCAAGTAGAGGGAATTTTCTGGGCAGAGAGAACAGCATGTACAGAAAGCTGGGAGCAAGAGAGAAATAGGTGAGTTTGAGGACAGGATGTGCAAAACTCTGGGTCAGAAATGTGAGCGCTTGATGCGGTGACACAGCAGGTGACGGTTGGCAGCATTTATAGACTGAATAAAAGAAAAAGGCTGAGCGACACGTAAATGGAGCACATTGAAAATAAAGTGTCATAGAAATTTGGAGGTTAAAGGGTTTCCAAAATCCATTCACAAACTGATAAAAATAGACTTTAAAAAGAGTTTTTGGAGACCTTGGCGACTCATCTTCCCACCAAATGAGTTGGTTGTGACAGTGGTTTCTCTGCAAGGAGTCCCTTCTTTTGTGTGTCTTCATTTTACAGAGAAAGGGAGCCCTGAGAACAGCCTTATGAATCAGTTACATATTCAGTGTACTGGGGACTGTTTTTCTAGGTTTCACTTTATTTTTAGAAGAGTGGATTCTGAGATGTGATAAAAGGGTTTAGATATGTGGAACTGAGAAATTTTTATTTCTTGCAGAACACCATGTAATTTGAGGAAGCCAAGCATATTATTGTTATGCCAGAATATATGTGCCACCTTTTATCAGCAGGCAGGCTTAGAAAAGAGTAAATTGGCTCAGAAGAAATTAGGTTTGCAAGATGATTTTGTTTGGTAATTTCAAATTCTGTTTTTTTGCTGATGGTGCAGAAAGTTCTGAAAGATATGGTAGTTATTGCAGAAGGATGGCTGTAGGCATTGGTAGCTATTCAGACAATAAAATTCCATGATAAACTACCACGATCTCTGTGTTCAGTTGTGCTGCAGTGGAGAGCCCGTCCCCTATAGTGTATGCCACACCATTCTTATCCTAACACAGAACACCACGAGCCAAATGCAAAACAGAGAAGTTCTAGGACCTGGTGATTTATTAAAAATGGGGGGGTGAGAGAGAGGAATGAGTCAAAGATGAGCTCCAGAATTTTGGTTTATTATTACTAGTAACAATAATATAATAATCATGGTGGACAGTTATTGAATGCTAATAATGTTCTAAGCACTTTTTAACGCTCTCAACAACCCTACCAGGAAGAGCCTAGTATTGTCATGTTGCACATGAGAAAACAGAGGCTAAGAAAAGTTAAGGAACCTGTCCAGGGTCACAGACGTAGTAGGAAGGGTCAAAGCCAGCCCTTGAACCTGGTGTATCTTGGTGTAGAGCTTGTGCTTGTAACCACTGCCTCACAATTCAAGATGAAGGTAGCCAGGTGGGCGGTAGTGCGGTTGGCTGAGATAAGCAAGTGGGGAAGAGGGGGCCGGCCCCGTGGCTTAGCGGTTAAGTGCGTGTGCTCTGCTACTGGCGGCCCGGGTTCGGCTCCCGGGCACGCACCGATGCACTGCTTGTCCAGCCATGCTGAGGCCGCGTCCCACATACAGCAACTAGAAGGATGTGCAGCTATGACATAGAACTATCTACTGGGGCTTTGGGGAGAAAAAGGGGAAAAAAAAAGGAGGAGGATTGGCAATAGATGTTAGCTCAGGGCCAGTCTTCCTCAGCAAAAAGAGGAGGATTAGCATGGATGTTAGCTCAGGGCTGATCTTCCTCACAAAAATAAATAAATAAATAAATAACTAATCTTTCTGGGAAAAAAAAAAAGTGGGGAAGATGGGCAGGTCCATCCTGCTCTCCAGCCTGTCACCCCCTACTCCTAGGACCGCTTGGCTGAAGCTGCCACCCCAGACCCTCTGGATCTTCTTCTTTTGGTCGCCCTGTTTCTGAAGAGCTGTCTGCCTCCACCCACACTCCCTGCCCTTCCTTGCCCTCTTTCATGTATAGACCCCAATTAGCAGAGGCTGGGGCACAGCTAGAGCGTATTAAGCACTGGTTTGGAGATGAAGAGACTGTCCCAATTTTTCTTTCTCCCACCTAATTAAACCTGGGAAATGTCATGTAGCCACACATACACCATTTTAATTGGGGACTGTTTTCACTGGTTCACCCTAGCCGTGGAGAGTCTCTGCCTCTGGAGTATATAATATGCACTTGAGAACTACACAGCACCACCCAGAAACAGCCGACAGAAACTAAAGAAAAAATTCATTTTGAATTCAGTTACATATAACAGTAACATGTTCCTGCTTCATAAAAAAAAGGATGGGGAGCACTTACTCAGTGCTGTCTCTTAGCGGTTAGTTTCATTATCCCTGGCGGGAATGATGGATGTCTGCTTTACTTCCACACCCCTGTGTATAAGTCCCAGGGAGCAGCCACCAACCTCAGGGGAGCTGGTTTTTATTAACCCTAAATCTGTCTGTTCCGCCTGTATCCCCCCACAAAAAAACACAGAAAACAGAGAAAGGAGCAGACTAGAAACAGTAACACACTAGATTAAGCCAAATGTGAGAATAAATACACAGCTTGAAAAGCGCGAATTCCAAAGATAAAGAGAACTAGGAAAAGATAGGGAAACAAATGGGACGCACCTGATGCTGGGGGCCCAGTAGAGCGGGAGGTGGGAAAAGCCCCCGCTCAGAGTTCTGCCTGTCACAGGGCAGAACAGCAAGTCAGTAACAGACCCACTGTAGCCAGCGTCAGCTGGCACTTGGAAAGCCTTTGGGGAAAGGTGGAAAGGACGTAACTGAGAAGCTGACTCGAGGCTGAGAGAGGTGGGAGGGGGTCTGCGAGGGAAGGCGGGGAGGTGTGGCCTCCACCTCAGTGGGAGCACAGCAGGGCCTGCAGGCGGGGACCAGTAGGCACACTTTCCCGTCTGGGGACCATGAAAGAGGGCACAGTCCCTCAGGGCTGTCAGGACACATGAAACCAAAACTTCCTTATGTTCATGAGGCAAGAGGCCCTTACCGAAGATGCACGAGCTGCGCCTTCCACCCTCTCCGTCAAGATCCACGTGTGTGCCCCCAAATGCACAGAAGCCTCTGGAGACCACGAGACCCCACGGGGAGGATGGGCTTTCCCAGCCCTCTCCGCAAAAGCTCAGAGGGGACTAGCTGGAGGCGGCCTTCTGTGAGCTGCGCTCCTCGGCTGAGCACAGCCGTCAGAGGCGATGTGGTCTGTGTGGGCAGAGCCGCACCAGCTCAGTCACTTGTTTGCTGGGAACCACTGCTGAGCATGGCCCTGCGGCCTCGGCCTCTAAACTGTCACTGCGCTATTAAAGGGGAGGGCTGCATTAGCTGCCTTCCGCTGTCCTCATTAGGGATGACAATAGCATGCGGCTTAGGAACAAAAGGTCCGAAGGCTCTTTTACCTGCCTGGTAGGCAGGGGTTGGCTGAGAAGCCTCATCCCAGGGCCTGTAGCTTTCCTCTTTTAAAGTATTTCGGGAAGCTGCAAAGGGAAAAACTCAGCACACAAATTCGCTGTGCTTACTGGTTATTTATCCCAGAATGTTCCTGATGTCTGTGGAGCACTTTACAGTTGGCGAAGGCTTGAACACACCTCTATTTAGTCTCATGGCTCTTTGGAGAGCTAGGCAGATGAGGGATTGGGGCCTCAGAGAGGCTGAGTCACTGGCTCAAGGTCACACAGCTCTGAGCAGCCTCCCCCAGGTTTCTGACGCCAGAGGCCTCCTCTGGCTGGCTGTGCTGCCTCCAGTCTCTCTCCTAAGGCACAGGGAAGTGTCGGGATTCTAATCAGCTGTCAAAAACTCAGTACGGAGTCTCTGCCCTTAACATTGTCTTCTATATATTTATTTTTGTGTGTGTGAGGAGATCAGCCCTGAGCTAACATCTGCCAATCCTTCTCTTTTTTTTTGCTGAGGAAGACTGGCCCGGGGCTAACATCCATGCCCATCTTCCTCTACTTTATATGGGACGCCGCCACAGCATGGCTTGACAAGCGGTACGTCGGTGCACGCCCGGGATCCCAACTGGTGAACCTGGGGCCGCCGCAGCGGAGCGCGCGCACTTAATCGCTTGCGCAACCGGGCCAGCCCCTGTCTTTTATATTCTTACTCTTGTAGATTAGCTTTGTTTAAGCCATTAACATATTTCATCATCTGTAATACATGGAAATTAGTGTTTTCATGTGGCTCATTAATCTCCGCTTCTTCCCCTAAAAAGCCAAAGTTATTAGAAACAATATTACACAAAGACCAGAACATCTCACAGTCTTGAGATGAGCTGCAGCGGGGAGAGGGTGGTGGTCTCTCTGATTTTATCTAGACGCCTAAATGACATGCGTTAAGAGGGTGAATTTCAATGACTAATCTGCCGAGCTTTGCAGCAGGAGCTCTTCTGCTGTTTAACACTAGAACAGAAGCAGTATGTGCCAGCTTCTTAGCCCATCACCTTCACCACATGGGAAAATAAAATAGAGATGCTTGAATATTAATAAGCAATTGATCCATTAATTAAAATTCTGAATTTTCAAGAATTTTAAAATAATCCTGGGGATGGGACAGGGTTGGGAGTGAGGGTGTGCCTCTCTGTGATTTCCCTCTTTCTCTGCAGCTGGCCCGTGCAGAGCCTGCTGCCATGCACCCTACCCTCTGTCTACATGGAGCATCATTCTGCCCCTGGGGCAGCATGGCAGTGCTGGAAATGAGACGGGTTGAGATGAGAACAGTGTCTTTCCCACAGCTCCCTTGGGATGGGGTGGTGGCTGTGATGTGACTTTCAGTGGGAATACTGGTGTAAATGGAGACATCACCAAAGCCCTCCAACAGAAGTGGAGCTGTTTTTGCTGAGGAAGTGGTCTGTCCCAGCCGGGGGCCAGAGCTGAATGCTCCAACAAGAGTGGGGAGGCTGAAGCCACCACCGTGGTCCCTATATTAGTGTCCTAGGGCTGCCAGAAGAAAGCACCAGAAGCTTGGTGGCTTTATGGCGGAAATTTATTGCCTCACCGTTCTAGAAGCCAGAAGTCCAGGATCAAAGTTCCTTCTGAGGGCTATGAGGGAAAAGTCTGTACCAGGCTGCCCTCCTGGCTTCTGGTAGTTGCTGGCCATCTGTGGTATTCTTTAGCTTAGAGATGCCTCCCTCCAGTCCTCCACCTTGACGTGGCGTCCTCCCTGTGTCTTCACATGTCTGCCCTCTGTGTGCCTGTCTCCGTGTCCAGATTCCCCCTTTTTATAAGGACACCCATCATACTGGATTAGGGCCCACCCTAATGATCTCCTTTTAACTTGATTACCTCTGTAAAGACCCTGTTTCTAAATAAGGTCACATTCTGAGGTACTGGGGTTAGGATTCCAACATATATTTTTTAGGGGACGCAGTTCAGCCCGTAACAGTCCCCTTTCCCACACACAGCCTCTTCTCTACTCACATGGGAACAAACATTCCAATAAAAGCAGGTGCTTCCCCAGGCACCCACCTGGCTCAATCCAGTCCTGATCTTAAGAGAACAGACCATAAGCCAAGGCCAGCTCTCTGCATATTTACCTTTCAACTGTTCGGAGGCTGTGCGGAGTTGTGGGAGGCAGCATGGGAAATGCATGGTTTTGGGGGTCAGTGCTGATCCGAGTCCAGACTCTGCCCCTTCTGGACTCTGCAGCCCTCGGCCTACTACTCAGCCTTCCCGAGCCTCTGTTCCTTCACCTGCCTTGTAAGTTAATAGCACCCGCCCTGCCTGGTTATTGTGAGAATTGAATGAGAACATGTCTACAGATGCCCTGCACATAGTAGATGCTCCCTTAGATATTAGCTCCCTTCTCCCATCTCCCACATATCTTAATAGTCCTGGGATTTTCTGTTGACCCCACATTGTTATATAAACAATTCTGCAACAAATATGTGCTTCTCGAGCTGAATTTGTGGCCTAATTAGTTGACAAGGAGAAGCATTTTTCAGTGCCTGGGTTTTCAGAATCCACCAAGGGGTACCAAGCCAACCGGTGGGCTGCCTTCTTTGAAAAGGACACAGGTCGAACGCCATGCCTGGCATGGATTGACTGTCACAGTGTCTCTCCAGGCCCCACGTTGCGTGGGCCTTTGTGTCTGCCATGCAGAAATCAATTGCCCTGTTCCTGGGAGCCACGTCCCGAGGAGCAGCATTCAGAGGACAGCAGCTGCAGCGGCGCAGGCATCTCTCTGCTCCCGGGCTCCAGCTGACACTCTCTGCCCATCCCTGCCTCAGTCAGGCAAGGCTGTAGCCTGCTGCAAAATGGCGCTCCTGGGAGGGCTGCCCCTTGCCGGGGTGGCCGCTGCCTGTCTTTTGTAGGTTCGGAAATGCTGGCTTTATCAGCTTTCCAGATGTGCTCAAGCTGGAGGAGACTGATTTGTAATAACCCAAATCAAAAGAGACTGTTTTATAATCCAGATCATTCTTTGGCACCAGACTTCAAGTGTTTATTTATTCTTTTGTTTATTCATTCAACAAACATCTATGGAGGACAAGGGACTTTCCCATGTTAACTCTTTAATCCTTAAAATAATCCCAAGAGGCCTCATTATCCTCCCTCTTACAGATGGGGAAACTGAGGTTTGGAAAGGTGAGATCATTTTCCCAGAAGCCTGCTCTCGTGGTGGGCACAGCACAGAGACAGGAAAGACGCGGGAGACTAGAGAGAAAAGCAGGGGGGAGCCGAGGCTGGAGAGGCAGGTTGGGGTCCGATTGTACACCTGGGGGGTGTCCGTTCAGGAAAACAATACACCAGCCTCTTGGTGATTCTAAACCCACACAGGGGAAATCGTGTGTGGCCAGACACTTGCCTGAGCACACTGCTGCCCAGCATCTTCCTGCCTCTTCTTTAGGGCACCTGTAGCTAACCACATCTGTGCCCTCCCCAGAAAGCTTTCCCTTCTCGGAATTCTTGTAACTGGTGTATGAATCAGTGCTCGCTAAGGTATGCTGTGGTCACAAACAACCCCGGTCCTCAGTGGCTTACACACACCGTGGGGTATTTCTCACTGAGGTTAAACATCAGCTGCGGGTTGGCCGAGACTCTGATTCAGCTGTCTTCCTTCTGGGATCCAAGCTGAAGGAGCGGCCCCTTGGGGACCTGCTCTCGTGGCAGAGGGGAAGGAACAATGGTGGCTCACACGATGACCTTCAAAACTTCTGGCAGGTGTTACTTGAGCCACATGGCCAAGCCTGCTGTCATGTGGGCGGGGAAGTAGGAACTCTGGCAGCAAATAACTGGCAGCAGTAATATAATCTATGATCGCAGGTTATCTACATTTGTGGTCTCCCTTTTCTAGTTTATAATATGGAAATAATAGCAGTTGCCTCTTAATGAGGCACTGGTAAAGATTGAATGAAATAAGTGTGTATGGCAGCACAGTAAATTGTCAGTTTACTTACTATTTTGTAGTGCCTGGCAGTAAGTGACTGGCATAGAGTAGTTGCTCAATAGAAGTCTGTGGAACTTTCTTCATCAATGAATATTTACTGGGTACCAACTATGTGCCAGGAGCTATTCTGGGATAGCTTTTAGGATCTAGTGGAGAATAAGACAGGCAAGATTCCTGTTCTCATGGACCTTACGTTCCAGTTGGTGCGGTGCAGACAATAAACAACTGAATAAGAGTTCCAGAGAGAGGTAAGAGCTGTAAAGAACATAAAACAGAGTAAATAAAAACAGGAGAGTGCAGGAGACTAATCAAGAAAGACCCCTTCAAAGAGGTAACTTTGAGCTGAGACTTGTATGATGAGAAGGAGCCAGTCATGAAAAGATATAAGGAGGTGGCATCCTGGGCAGAAAGAGGATGGTGTGTACTAAGGCCCTGAGGCAGGGATGAGCTTGATATTTAAGGAACAGAAGGAAAGTCCATCAGGCCAGGGTGTCCTGAACGCACCCAGGTAGAAGGAAGCTGGAGAAGAATCAGGGACCCTCGCCCCTTTTCTAGTCTCTTGCTTTCAGTGTCGCCAGAACCTAGCATGGTGTCTAGGGCACGGCAGGAGTCTAGGACACAGCTGTTCTAGAAAGAAAGAGTAACCATCGGGATAGGACAAAAGCCAGACCAGAGGCTGAGCTCCCCGTCCCCTGGAGGGGCTGCAGAAGCTCCACCCCATCTTTCTTTCTGAGTCTCCTTTTTGATTCCTCATTGGCTCCCAGAAACTTCTCGCAGTGCAGCGTCACTCCATGACGTGTTACAATTTCCAGAATTACACCCAATTTTCTATTACATTTCACAGCGGCCGCTTTCTGATGACCTGGAGATGTGCTTCACTCTTAGAAATAAGCTCTCCCCAGATCACAGTGTGGGAGGGGCTAAAACTCATCCCGTTCATGTACACTGAGTGCTGTCAGCTCTGCCTCCAAAGCATGGCAGCCGCTGACCTTGGCCTGGCTTTCAGGGTGACTTTCACTCTGGGGACCTGGATCTCACCACCTGCAAACAGTGGAGTCACATAGTGTGCACATCTAACTTCAGCCACACCTGCGTGCGGAAGAGAGGGAGACGATCATCTAAGTAACACAATGAGCTTAGGCTCAGATTGAGCTGAAATAGGAGACAAGGCTCAGTGGTTCCCTCAGCGCCCTCATGCCTCTCCTGATGAGAGCATCTTTTCTTCTGTGGTCCGAGAGATTCTAGAGTTTAAAGATCTGGGAGGTTTGAAGACACCTGGCTCCTTCAAAGAGGCAGTCCTCTGTGCCAGCGTGGAGGATGCCAGGTGGGCTGGCCTACTGTGAGCCAGCACGACAGTTTCAAGGTGAGGCCTTCCAGGGGATTCCGGGTGGGCAGCAGGGTGGGGAGCCAACACTAGGGGCAAGTCCTCTACGTGGGCTCACTGCAGAGCAAACCACTGAGCCACTTATGCAGACACGGTGCTGGAGGAGGCCTGTGTCCTTGGCTGGGAATCAGAATCGGAAGATTCTGGCCCTGACTGACCACTGAGCTGTGTGGCCTTGGACGCAGTTCCCCAGCTGTGAAATGAGGGCCTTAGGGTGGATGGTCTCGGCGGCCTCTCCCAACTCTGACATTTCCGTGATTCCACAGGGAGGGCCTGCTATGGGATGTAGAGAAGGGAAGCGAATCCTTCTGGGGATGGATAGCGGGTGGAGACCACCTCTGGGTCAAAGGAGCCATGGAGAAGACGCCCATTGAGCCCTCCTAAGCCAGACTGGAGGATTTAGCACCCACCCAGGAAGGAATCAGCCTGTTCTGGAACCCCTTCGAGAGGGGCCATGCCCCAAGAACCAGCCAGGTGATGCGAGTCAGCCACCTCCTGGTCCCAGAGCATCTCCTTACCAGGGGCCTCTTAGCATCAGATGTCCTAGAGACAGCAAAAGGATGAGCTGAGGAGGCCAGAAATTTGGGGGGAGCAGGACCAGGGCCCAGCAGGTCTAATTAGAGAGAGTCTCAAATCTCGGGTCAGGATGGGGCGTGGTCCCTCCTGCCAGAGGTCTCAGGGCAAGGGGTCTATTGGGAGCCGGCGGGGGAAGATGAGGGAGAGGCAGAAATGGCACCCTGAAGAGGCTGCAAGTTCGGTCCAAGCACACCAAGTCCAGATTTCCAATGCTTCCAGGAAGGCTGGGAGGGGGTCTGGGCACGACTGAGCAAGGCGGGCCTGGGAGGTGACATCAGAGAAAGCCGGAAGCCCCTGGAGGAAAGGGAGCCCGGTACCCTCCTGAGTGGACAGCCACAGGGAGCTGTGAGCGAGGAGCCAGCAGCCAGGGGGCTGAGAGACAACCAGGGTTTCCTGAGTGCCCAGCACGTGCAGAGCCCGTGGAGGAACCCATGCCGGGGACGGAGCTGCACACAGTGGACTGAACATCAACCTGAGGGTCATTCTTTCAGTTGTGGACCCACACGGTCCACCCTCTGAGTGGAGCCCCAGGCAGGAAGCCCAACCCAAACGACGGAAAGTAATAACCAGGGACTCTGTTTTCGCCTTTACTCTCTTAAAGCTGACACAGCCTGTACCCTGAGCTGGACTGTTGGGATCCCCTTTTTCCTCCTTCCTCACGCTGCTCCTGGGCTGCTCCTCTGCCGACTCTCCACGCTCCACCCCAGCCCCAAGCTCCAGCTCATTCCCTCGTCCTCCTTGATGGAGTTGGATCGAGAAAGCCAAGAAAGGTGCTGCCTGGCTCCTGAAGAGCTGAGACTTTAGGGAGCAAGACCCTCCTGGTGCTGGGCGGAGCCAGGGCCCCGTGTGGTGAGCTGCCAGGGCAGAGGAAGGTGGTGCGGGCCCTGAAGGAGGGTGGCCAGTGGGAGGGGGAGAGGGAGGGCAGAAAGGCAGACGTTCATCATAGTCGCACACCAAGCTCTGTAAACGAGGTGTTGTCTTCCCCACACTGTGGTGAGGAAGTTAGGCTCGGAGAGGTTAAGGAACTGCCCAAGAGCTCACAGCCAGTACGAGTCAGAGGCAGGTAGACATGGGTCTGCCTGAAACCAAAGGCGTGTTCTTGCAACTGCATTCCACTACACCTCCTATCAGAGAAGAAGTGCAAAGAGAAGGAACCTAGGGCTCTGTGTGTGTGTGTGTGTGTGTGTGTGTGTGTGTGTGTACGTGTGTGTGGTGGGGGTAGGGCTAGGGGAGAGCAGTGAGAAAGATCAGAAGAGATCACCAGCTAGGAAGGAGAAGGAAAAGAAAATGCTGCAGAGGGATGGGCCCCGGGCTGAGGGAAAAAATGAACGCATTGCAAGCATAAAGCCCAAGGACAGACATTTGGAAACTTTTCAAGGTTGTCGGAATCTTTCTTGATGAGTTTCTTCTAAAGCTCTGATATCCAACCTATGGCATAATTTTGGATCAGGGGCAGCAAAACAGAACCCATTAAACAGGCACCCCACCACTGAAGGTTTTTCCAGAAACTTCCCAACCTCCCCTGCAGGGCCCTGAGGACCCACGAATGGTTTAAAAGCCACAGTGTTCATGTCATGGTGTAAAGACCCAGCACTTTCCATCTGTAGCTGTGCCTCATAAAGTGTTGCTATCAGGCTCTGGGGCCCAAGTCTATTAAAATTCTGATGCTTCTGTGGCTTTGGGATTGGATAATGATAGAAACTTCAGCAGAGGAGGAAAAAAGTCTAATGACAGTCGGTACCCCAGAAGTCAAAGGCAGCCAGCATGCCCACAGTGCCGGTCTGCCCAGCATCTTCTATCCAATGGGAAGAGAACGCCTCCCATGCCTTTGGGTTGATGGTCGCGGCTGATTTTTGGACAGTGTGAAAGACGGGAAGGATTATTAATATCAGTAACAACAGCAAAAATAATACAGTAGTATTTTACATTTGTAATTTACATTTGTATTTTACATGTGTAACTTACATCTGTAGAGGACTTGATATTTTACAAAGTGTGTCACAGACAATTCCCTCTCTCCATCCTGACAACAACCTAGGAAAGCAAGCAGGGGAAATACTGTGGTAACCAAATATGCCTGGTTCCCCTCCCCCCGCCCCACCCCAGCACAAGGCAAAACTGCACCTCCCAGCGCCTGGAGGTTAGATGTGGCCACGTCACTTTAAACATGTGGCTGAAGCCTTTATGTTACAAGTCACAGGCTCTCTGCCGTGGAATGGCCTGGGTCCCAGAGGGAGGAGACACGGAGCAGAGTCCCCGGATAACTAGCAGAGACACGTAGTGTGAGTGTGCGTTGATTGGCATACATTGATCAGCCGTACTGACTGATACAGAAATTATCCCCATTTTCGAAATGAGCGAATGGAGACACGCACTAACCTAAGGCCTCCTAGACATAAGCTTGGAAGGGAACCTAGGCCGTCTGCTCCTTACCGTCAGGCAGAGCGAGGATTGACTGCAGCTAGGAGAACCTGTTATAGCTGACGACCTCAGGCAGGCTATTCTAGCCTCTGTAGGTATTTCATCACTTATCTGGAAAACAGAGATAATGACAACAACCCACAGGGTGGTTGGGAGAACGTGTAAGTCAGATGACAGATGGAAACCAGAGGCTACAATCCGTGCTCCATGGTGCTCTTTGCCCTCGGCCCTGCCCGCTACCTGTTTCACCGCTGCTGTGTCTCGGAGGTGCTCGTGTAGCTTACCGAGTTTGAAGAAGATTCACGGTTCCCCAGACACTCTCGCCAAATTGCTGTTCCTTCTGCCCTCAGCTAAGTGGAGTTTTTAGTCCTGTCTGGGCTCGGAATCCGGAAGGTGTCTCCTTTGTGTCCAATTAGAACATTTTTCATTTCAAAACTTATTGTGGTCCAGGGACAATGGCACGAAGCCGAGCTGAGCTGCTCCTGAGAATAGAAGGAGACAGTGAAAGGCTTTCCGAGAACGGTGGCACCTCTGAGTGGCCCTGCCCGGCTCCACACCGACTGAGCGGCACCTGGTGTCAGCAGGAGAGACCCTGTAATTAATTTTTAAATTTGCTATTATCACACATTTAGGCAGTGGGCTGACGTTCTGCTTGGTTTTGACCTTTAGAAATGTCACACGCGATGTCAGCTTTTCTCCGAAGTGAAGGACACGGACCTGGAGGCTATTAAAACCACAGCCTCGTGGGCTGGCAACCTGCCTTTTAAAGTTTTCTCTCACTTCCCTTTGTTTTACTTGTCACCCGTATAAAGGAAATCCATACACACCCCTTTTGTTTCTGGAAATGAGGTGTAGGTTTCCATCCCTCCATTTTCCATTTCCAAAGTGGCTGTCAGATATTTTTTTTTATTGTGGTAAAATATACATAACATAAATTTTACCCCCTTTTTTTTTTTTTTGGTGAGGAAGATTGGCCCTGAACTAACATCTGTGCCCATCTTCGTCTATTTTATATGTGGGACGCCTGCCACAGCATGGCTTGACAAGCGCTGCGTAGGTCCACGCCAGGGATCTAAACCTGCGAACCCCGGGCCACCGAAGTGGAGTGAATGAACCTAACCGCTACGCCTCTGGGCCGGCCCCATTTTAACCGTTCTTATGTGTGCAGTTCAGTGACATTAAGTACATTCACATCGTTGTGCAACCATCACTCCCATCTGTCTCCAGAACTTTTTCTTCTTCCCAAACTAAACCTCTGTGACTATTAGACACTAACTCCCCATTTTGCCCTCCCCCAGCCCCAGCAACCACTGTTCCACTTTCTGTCTATGAATCTGATTCCTCTAGGGACCTCGTATAAGTGGAATTATACAGTATTTGTCCTTTTGTGACTGACTGACTTCACTTGGCATAATGTCTCCAAGGTTCATCCATGTTATAGCATGTGTCAGAATTTCCTTCTTCTTAAGGCTGAGTGATATTCCACTGTATGACTATCTCACACATTTTTTTAGTGGTAAAAGATCCTCAATGGCTAGTTGTTATACACTATTTTTTATTTAGAAAGTGTTTTCTCCGCACATTATTTCATTTGATCCGCAACGAGGTTTGGAGATAAACGTGATGACCCCATCTCACATGTGAGGGATCGAGTCTCTGAGCAGCTGAGGCACTGCCCTGGGCCACTCTCGGAGGGGAGGAGCAGGACTCGGACCCAGGGCCTCCCCTGAGCCAGGCCCCCTGCTGCCTCCACCCCACGGCACCCAGTCTTGGATGGTAAAGGCAGAACTTCCTGTTTGTTAAGGCTGATGTTTCCTTTTCTGTTTTATTTCACTCCCCACCGCTATCCATTCATCAGGGTTCCAGCAGGGGCTCGGATGAGGTGAGGGTAATATGGTCTCGTTTCAAAAACACCTTGAGAAAGAAGGAGGAAAACATCCCACCACAATCCCAGTCCCCCGACTGTGAACCGCCGAGTCTAACTCCTTCCAGGCCTTTTCTAGGACAAGACTGGAATGATCCCGAGGAAAACATAACAGAAGGGAATCTCTTGTTGGCATTTAAAACCTTTCAGGTGGGACCGCGTCGAGGCTGGAGCAGAACCACACCAGGCCTGGGCCGGAGAAAGCCAGCGATGTGACAGTAGCCGTTGTTGGCTGAGTCGCACAGGCAGAAAGCGACCCCATGAAGTCCTGCCTCATCACGATGCTGCTCCACAGCCCAGCTGGAGGGGTGGGATGGAGGACGAGAAAGGAGAGCACTCTAGAAGTCCAGCCACAGGGTAGGGTCAAGTGCGGCTGGGACCTGGGACAAAGCTCAGACTCCGGCTCCTGCTGCTGCTGCCTCCCTGGGAGGGCTGGGACCCCTCCTTGGAGACAGGACTCTGAATGTTGGCCCACCCTGTATTCTCCTGGACCGCTTTCAGATAGGAAAGTACTGACAATAGTCCTGAGCGCCAAGATATTTCTTCACTGAATTTAAATAAACTGTGACATTTCCTGAGGGCCTCTGCTAAGTGCCAGGCTCAAGGCGAGGCACCAAGGACACCATGAGGAAGGTGACCTTGTCTGTGACCTTGAGGGGCGGACTAGAGACAGGTCCACCCTGTTACCATACAATGGACTGTTCTAGAGGCAGCTGTGCTGTGCTGGGGTGGAATGACTAATTCTGCCAGGATGGGGAGACAATGCGAAATCCTGGAAGACATCACAGAAGAGGTGCTGTTTGAGCTGAGTCTTCAGGGCTGAGCTCACCCCGTGGAGAAGTGGGCCGGCACACTCCATAGAGGGCCCAGGTTATGCATCAATGAGCAGAATGTCTGCAGGGAAGGGCCAGCTGGTGAGTGACAGGAGATGTTCTGGAAAGCAGGCAGGTGCACCATCTGTGAGACCCTGAAAGAGATAAACACGGGAGTTTGGACTTTCTCTTGCAGGCAATAAGGAGCCAGGAAATGTCTGTGAGGGGGGAGAGTCAAGAAGCGTGTGAGATCCTGACGACAGACCCAGGGGAGTGGGGAAGAGGATGAAGCTAAGGGCAGCGGCCAGGAAGAATGGGAACATTCAGTCACCTCCCTCCCTCAGGGCAGAGAGGGCGAGTGGAGATGGAGGATTGTCACAGAGCGCTTCCTGGGAACAGATGTGTTCTCAGAGGCTTCGGGCCCACAGAGCAGGTACAGTGGGGAATGCGGAGGCTTTCCAATGAAGCAGAAAGCCTGGCTGGCTGGCCCAGCCTGCCAAGAGAGCTCTAGGGTGTCATTTGAGGGATGGAGAGCCATTCTCTCCCCGCAGGCTGCAGAGGAGCCTGAAATGTCCTGGTTAGAGGCTTGTTCCTCTGACAGTAGGTGTTTCCTTCCCAAGCACCGAGCTTTAGAGGTGCATCAACTTGGCCCTTCTTGTTAGCTGTGTGATCTTAGGCAAGCACCTTCAGCTCTCTGAGCCTTGGTTTCTAGAAGGAATTTACCACTTTCCTTAACAATGATAAAATCTAGTTCCTCTAAGGTTGGCAGCTAAGGGACGCTTCTGGGGGAGATGGGACAGTTCCCACAGTTCACCTGGGGATGGCTCCCTGGTTCCTACTGCCACGGCCACACTGACCTAGCACTGACAGGGTCTAGGTGGCCAAAGTGAATGACAAATGTCCACCACACCATCCCTGCCTTCCTCGGCCTTCCAGCCCACTGGAACGCAAACGTGCCCGGCAGCCGGTGCCAGGTTGCACATGGTGCGTGCCGCAGAGCCGCACAGCGGGGCCTCCTCTCCCTGCTCATTGCTGTCTGCTCCCCAGCGTTGAGGACAGGAGCTGGTGTGCAAAATATACCAGCTGGCTGTTGAACAAGGGTATTTAGTCAAGAAGCTGCCCCAGACTGACTCTGCATCCTCAAGCCAGTCCCAAGAGCTGCAAAAGGGACGCCTGCCTGCCTGCTAGCCAGGCCGCTCACAGTGTGCATTCACACTCATTTATCCAAAAGGCCAGGCGAGGAGTCCCTGAGTCAGGGACAGGCACAGTTCCCCGAAGCCACTGCCATGGAACTGGGCCCATAAGGAAGGTGGGACGTCGGGTGGTATGTGGACACAGTGCCCCAGGGCTTGGCACCTGACAGGATGAGGGAGGACAGGCGGGGAAGGATGGATGTGACCAGGACCTGGGGACCAGGAGGTTAGTCACGTCTCTGCCAGAAATTCAAAGGTTTGGGGAAGCCATTGTCATGTCGATCTGCCTGCCCCTGGGGGTCTTGGCTCGTGGGCTGCTCCGCTCTGTTTCCAGCAAGAAGGGTCCTAACAGTGACAAGGACTCAGTGTTTCCTGAGCACTTCCAGGTGCCAGGCGTAATGCTGAGCACTTTAACTCTGTTATTTCACTCAATTGTTGACTGTTCTTTCCCACATTTGACAGATGAGGAAACTGAGGCAGGGGTGGGGGGGGCGCCTTTCCAGGTTCACCTAGCTAGCAAGTCCCAGGCTCAGGATCTGAACCTATTTCTTCCATCTAGGAGCTGGATGCTCTGGGGAAGGCAGGGCTGCTGTGTGCAGCAGAGGTCTGGACGGCCCTGGGTGCTGGGACAGCACAGAGAGGCTGGTGTGGCAGCATCCGGCCCACAGGACTTCCCGGCTGTGTCTTGTCTGGGTCAGCCCCGGGGGACTCACCAGAGAGAAGGCAGCCAAACCTTGGGAGGAATTCAAGGCGTGGCAGAGCCAGGTGAGGCCCAAAGGTGTGCCCAACACCCCGGCGGGGCCGCATGCCTGCCTGAGACCCTAGGCAAATCTCCTGAGCTCTCTGAGCCTCCATTTCCTCACCCATACAATGGGGTGATGACCTCACAGGCTTCTTATTTGGATTATGAGAAGTGATGTGTGTAAAACACCAGGTGGAGTTTTAGGACGGATGGAAACGCAATAGGTGCTCAAGAAATATTGGTTGAATATGTTAAGTTCAGCCAACCCCCCCAACAAGAATAAATGATACTAAGTATCCCTGCTGGACCATGCCCAGGCCTCGCACGGGGTGGGGTGGCCACGGGCAGGGGAGTGGGCAGATGGTCCCACACGTTTGTGCAGGAAACTCACTAAAGCCCTAAAGAATAAAAAGGACTCTGGCTTATCCTGCTTTACAGTTACTTTTATTAAAAATCATGAATTCACCAAATTCTGGCCAGCTTGTGCTCTGACCCTATTCCATAGCAAATGCCCAGCTCAAGTGTGCAGTTCCCAAGTCCGCCTTTGCAGTCGTGTTTGCTGGACACGTGAGGACATGTCCACCGTCCCCCAGTGGCCCTGGGGTAGGGAAGGGTGAGTGTTTCACAGGCAGAGAACAGCTAGGCCTTCTCCCCAAACCCTTCCCTCGCTTCCTTTGGATCCTTCCTTGCTCAAGGGCACCTAGAGGTCAAGTTCATAACGTCCCATGCCTCTGCTTGGTGAAGACATCTTGAGAGGAAACAACAAACCTTTTCAGCAAAGCCGCCACCTCCCAGGCCACACGCAGGCAGGGCATTGCCTTAGGTCTCAGGCCTCCAGATGGAGCAGGACACAGACCCTGCTAAGCAGGCCTCAGGGGGGTGTCAGTTATCAGCTCCGTGCTGCTTAGTCACAGAGGTCTGGAGGTGGTGGGGTGGGGGTGTGTTCCTGTGGGCCCCTGAGGACCCACCAGGTGAGGCAAACAAAAGCTCTTGGTCCCAGAAGCCCCCAGGCCCCTTGCTGCCAGCTCCGGGGTCCTACACGGCCCAGGCCCAGAACCAGGCTGGCCAAGGTGGCAGGCCGCAGCTGGCTCCAGCCCCTATGTGCGACCTGAGACAAGACGCTGCCTGCACCTACTCACCCTGGTGTCCGCTGTGAGTCTGGGCCCTCCACATCTCTGAGACTAGCACAGACTGCACCAGACAGTCCCGGGTTCAGATTCCCCTCTTCTGCCTGCTGCTTGTGTCACCTGGAGCACTTGCTCCGCTGGCTCGAACCTCAGCTTCTTTGTCTGTACAGTGCGGATCCTAACAGAGCTCAGGGCCCACCACCTTCAGAGTCCAGGAGACAACATGTGTAAAGGGCCCAGCTCCTCACAAGGCTCAGGATGGATTGCCGCACATTACAGCAACTGTTATCTTGATGTGATTCTATTCTGACCGCCCATGTTGTGCGGCTGTTTCTGCTGCAGTCCTCTGATCTATGCTCCCGAGGCCCTGCTAGACCTCCGTGGCTCAGCGTATCTGTCTCCCGCCCTCCCCCAGCCACTGCCCTGAGCCCGTCGCCCACTCCCTCCTGGACCCACCTGTGGGGGCCAACCCCCCACCGCCCCAACTCAGCCTGGGCCTCGTCTAGACCAAGGTCACCTACCTCTATGTTGGAGGGCAATTTTTTTAAGATTCATCACAATATTAGCAAGCAACCTGCTCCTTCCTGCCAGAAAGGTGCTAAATCAGTTTTGTTTGTTGTTATTTTCCATTTTTAATAACTGCTTTTTAAACTGAGACAGAAATACAAAGGGCAAAAACAAAAGGATTTTCAGGAAACTAGACTTCCCTGCCAGCTTCCAGCCCCTTGCCCTGGAACATTCTACACCTGTGCGAGGTCACGCCCCCGACCCCCACCCCCCCTTGTTTCTTACACAAATGATTCCGCCCAGGCAGTTTTTCATTTCACAATACCTCTTGCAGCTCTTTTCACATCAGGCCGTGCAGATGGACTTTACTCTCTCTAATGGCTTCTGGAATCCTATTGTCTGAGTGTTACACGGGGTACAGTGTTTCAATTCCATTTTGATGGAAATTTAGGTTGCTTTCACACTACAGTAAATAACTTGGTGTATTTGTGTAACTCCATGGAATAAATTCCTGGAAGTGGAATTTCTGTTTCGAAGGTCACAAGGCCTCCATGGACACCACAAATTGGCTCTCTGCTCCCCACAGGGTGAGCCCTGCAGCCTGCTGGGTGTCCGGTGCTGGCCCTGCCCAGCCTCTCCCCTCCCCTGCCCACAAGCTCCAATGCAGGCCTCACAGCCAAGCTCACCCCTGTCTTGACAGTCATTCATTCACTCATTCGTTCATTATCTTCTCTGGCCAGGCCTTGTGCTGGATGCTGGGGATTCACACAAGGCCTGGCCCAGCCTTTGGAAGCTTGTAGACTCGGGTCTACATCCTCCTCTTCTGCGAAATCTCCTGGGACCCCCAGGCAGGGCCTCCGCCCCTCCTCTGGGCTCCCACAGCCGTTAGGAACAGTTTGCGTATCTTGCTGTCTGTAATAGAGACGCATGCACACACCTTCCAAAGAGATCTCATTCTGCTCCCAGTGGCAAAGGGACTCCTCCCTCCATCCCAGGAGACCGGCCCCTGTCCACCCCGATCAGACAAGGGCTGATCGGATTTCTGTCCTGAGAATCTGGAGACGCTGAGATGTCGGGCAGATGGCACCGGCCTTGGGAGTCTGGAGGTGGAGCTGAGAAACAATCTAAAGCCACATTCGAGGCAAAGTCATGGAGAGAGGAAACAGCACTGCCTGCAGCATGGAGAATGGAGCCGGGGCACAGAGAGGTGCGCGGCTGAGGGCAAACGCCCCAGAGGGAGGCCAGGAGAGACTCCCTCCCTCCCGGGGAGGGCCCCCTGGGTCCTGACAACAAATTCACTTTATTTAAACTAATTCGAGAGAAGTTTGCTCCTTCCAATCCAACAAACGCTGACTAAAATCTTCCCTCATCCGACTGTCAGCTCTGGAGCAGAGACCAGCTGTCCCCTTCTCCATCCTCAGAACCACGCTGACAGCAGCCTTCAGGGGCACTCGCCACACCGGGCGCTGTGCTGGGAGTGTCACCCAGTCCTCCCCAGGCCCTGTGAGGGGTCACTACGATCCGTGCCCCTTTGATATCAGGACTCTGAGGCCAAGAGGGGCCGTCATTTGCCAAGAAATGACAGAGTCAGGGTTTCAGCTCCAGTCTCTGCTGCAAGTCTACTTGTTAATCACCGGACCGTGGCTGCTTCCAACGCGATGTTACGGACTCAAATCCTGTGTCCCCCCACACACACTTTTACCAGGTTTCCTCGAAGCTCGGGTCCAGCCCCCCATCCTCGGTGTGGCCCTAGATCCCTCTGTCTTCTTATCACTGGGGAGGGCCAGAGCTGCACAGTAGCATTCTGAGACAAGGAAGGATCACAGAACAGGTCACAAGGCAGGTGCTCTCGCTCAAAAGGACCAGGTTGTACAGCATAGTGTCGCCCCGGGGTGGCCCCGAGTGTCCCTGGGTCGTTGGAGCCTGGCAGTGCCCTGACCCCTGAGAGCCCCCCAGGGCTCTGAGCACCTCCGCTGCCGCACCCACAGTTCTTTGCTGGGCCCTTGAGGCCAAAGGGTAATGAGGAAGAGGCGACGAGACCAGCCTCGCTCTGGAAGGCGCATGGCTGATTGTCCTTCTGAGGCTCTGCAGTGTGGGAACAGAGGACATCGTGTCTCACAGGGGCACTTTGTGGCCAGGGCTTATGTAAGTTAGAAAATAAAAAAGTTTTCTCCCAGTGTGACCACTCCCCGCCCCCGCCCATCATCATGACAAGTGCAGGGACACTTCCAGGGAAGATGGGAGCATTCAAGACACATGCGACCCTTGTCCTCAGGTACCCCATCTGGGACCTCGTCATCGCCCCCTCATGGGCCCTGAGAATCTGGGGCCCACTTGCCCGAAGACTTGAGGGGTTTCCAGTTGGATCTGCATCCTGGCGCCACTTGGTCCTCCCCCAGGCCCTCCTGATGGGAAAGTGATGAAAACCAAAATGATGTGACTCTCGGGTGGGCGAGCTGAGGGGATGGGGACTCTGGGAGCTGAGTGGCCCTCTCCAGTGGATAAGAAGATGCTAACTGAGAGCGCCTGTCACCGAGTGGGATCTGGGAGAAGAGGCTGCTGGCCAAGGAGATGTGCTTCAAACCTCTGTGCCTTGAGCAGGGAGCCCAGCGCCGCTCCTCATCCCCTCGGGGGCGGCCTGTCTCCAAGGGGGAGGCAGCAAAGCAGGACCATGAGCAGGGGGCTCGGGGACCTGGGAGCCCTCCAGGCTGTCTCCTTCCTTCAGGGTCCCAGCTGCTGCGGGTGCCACAGCCTCAGGCATTGCCGGGCAGACGTCTCTCACTGGTTGGGGGGCTCCATTAGGTGGAAGTCCGTTTGCACCCCCCAACAGGGGCCCTGGGCGAATCAGCCAGGTGGCCTCATAGGCTGGGATTTGGGGCAGAGCTAGTGTTCCTGGGACATTGGGGACAGATGGATACAAAACTGGCAATGACATGACACAGTGTGCTGAGAGCGGGTGGGGTTTTGCAGTTCCTGGAGGGGGAAATGCCACGGATAAATCTTATAAAACTAGTAGGCGCTCTCCAGGAAAGCCCAGGGAGTTGGGGAGGAGAGCGCATGCCGAGGGACCAGCATGTGCAAAGGTGGGGAGGGGACACCGTGAGACGTGTGGGGTACTGCAGCGAGCATGGATTTTTGAGACAGGGAACGGAGAGAAGGCTGGAAGAGCGGGCAGAGGGCAGCTGACATGAGGGAGAGGGAGCCTTATTCTGAGAGCACTAGGGAGCCGCCACCGGTGAGAGGCTGATGTGGTCAGATTCATTTTCACTTAACGTCATCCTGTGGTGTCAGTGTGGGGGCGGGGGGGTACCTAGGGCAGAGATGATGAGGGGACTTGGCACAGTGGTCTTGGTGGCAGAGGAAGGACACCAGACACATTTAGGAGGCAGAGTTCTCAGGACTTGAAGCTCAGTTCTCTTTGGCTCAGGGCCTGAGCACAGAGAACGGGAGGCCTGGACTGTCCCAGAACGAGGTGGGCTTCAGCCTGCAGATGGCAATGGAGCAGCAGTGAGCCCGTCAGGGACAGGAGGCCTGGGGGAGGCAGACGGGCAGCCAGGCAGGCCACTACACTTGGAGCCCCGGGGAGGGAGGGCCCCCACGGCTGTTCAGCCTGGTCACTGAGGTAAGAGCCTGGAGAAGCTTCTCTGATGATCACTACAGACTGTGGTCCCCAGAGGCCTTGCTTCTGGAAGGCAGGGTGCTGCTTGTCGCTGCAGGTAACAGAAATTCCATTAACACATTATAGTCACAGTCCTAAGAATCTGCTTTCAAGTTCCGACGACGGAAGATAAATGGCCCTTATCGTTTTTATGTAGCTGGTGTCACCGCCAAAGCTGCGCGTGGAACGACCTGAGCTGCTTCTGTACCTTGTTTACCAGGCACTTCAAGACCTTTCTCCGGGAAGAAGACGCATCCAGGCTGAGAAATGACTCCTTGTTAAACATGGTCTGATTCCACCGGACCCAGGAGAGACGCTCACACCTCCAGAGAAAACCGCAGGGCAAGTCTGAGCACCACGCCCCCACAGGCAGGAAGCGGGCATCCTGGACTCAATCAGCAGCTCAGCCGGCAGCCAGCCTCACTCACCAGATGACCAGGCGGGGTGTGGCAGGGGCAGGAGGGGAAGGGACACTTATTGGGAGCGGGTTTGGGGCCGGGCTGCCTGCCCCGTCTCGCTGAGGATGCTCAGGGTTACTGTGTAGGCAGAATGATGCTCGCCTTCCAACAGAGAGGATGCCGAGGTCCAGAGAGGAGTCACCGGCCCCAAGGCTGGTTGCAGCCCCTGCAGCAGACTCTCCCCTTCCCAGCACCCTCCCCTCCTTTCCCGAGGCCGGGAGGCCCGGGGCCTGCTCTTTAATGGGCAAGGCTAATGGGGGATCTGAAAGCCACCCCAGACTGGGCAGGCCGCTTTGGGCTTGAGCCTGGTGTATTTGGGGACCTCTGTGAAGGTCAGGACTGAGGCTGCAGTGCCCTTTCCAAGTTCCAGACATCTTAATCAGGACACGATCCATTCTCTTTGTTACAGACCCAGGTCCTAGTTCATCTTTCAAAGTAATGAGAAATCTCGTTTGGACGTGCTGAGCTACCTTTCCCCCATTTTTATTACTTTCCCCCAAAGC
The DNA here is from genome assembly GCF_057802395.1 of Ceratotherium simum simum. Taxonomy (NCBI): domain Eukaryota; kingdom Metazoa; phylum Chordata; class Mammalia; order Perissodactyla; family Rhinocerotidae; genus Ceratotherium; species Ceratotherium simum. Next base: position 10,662,564 of record NC_141924.1, read on the forward strand.
CTTGCCTGAATACAAATTTATGGGGGTGGAGGGGACTTAGTGTTCTCATCAGCTATGCTGCCAAGTGCTGTAACTCCAGACTCACAGACAGAGCTGCCCAGGAACCCAGGGCTGAGGCGGGGTACCACTCACCTGGGGCTCTGCACTGGAGGCAGAGTTCACGCCTGCCTGTCTGTCGAGCACCGAGTTTCACAGGTGAATAAAAATCCCACAAACACAATAGTTTGTGTTCCAAACGCTGCTCTCTGCCAGTGAGAAGGTTGCAAAGACAACAGCAAGATTGTTCCCAAGTGGCAGGCCAGGAGGGGGAGGGGAAGACAGGGAGGGAGGGGACAGTGCGCTGGTTGCTGGGCTGGGTGGGGCCTGGAGGTGGGCAGGACTTCCCGGACCAAGTCCAGGAGGCTAGATCAGACTATCCAGGGAGACAGAGGTCAAAGAAAGCTGTGGCAGGGTGCGGGCCCCATAAGGACCGACCCTGGAAAGCCATTTTGCATGAGGAGGACATCCCTGTTTTACAGGCCAATGACCTCAGCAGGACCCACGGAAATGACCCATGCTGGTCCTCAGAAGGCAGGGGGCATAAATGAGCACCTACTGAGGGCCAGGCTGGACCTTTAGCTCCCTGGACCCTCATGGGAGTGGGTATCATGTCCCACCTCCTTTTCTGGGGAGAGGCTGGGAGCCGTGGAGCAATTGGCTCAGCGTCATAACTAATGACAGAGCAAGACATAACCTCCGGCGAGGCGGAAGTCAGGGGTCAAACCGGTACCTCTCCTGCTCTCGGCCCTCTCCTTTGCCAAATGGGGAGAACGAGTTCCTGCCTCGCAGGGCTTTACCAGGACCAAGCGAAATGGCAAAAGCCCAGGGGGTGCTCTGTAAAGCCATGCTGGAAGCTGCACAGGTGGGAGGGGCCCCACACTAGGCCCTGCAGCCCATGCTCAGGCTCCCCCACCTCCTTGGAGTGCGCCCCTGACCAGCACAGCCTGTGCCCACCAGGTTGGGCACTGAGTCAGAGCCTGAGTCATGGGCCGCTTCCTCCAGTGCGGGAGCTTGCCTTGGCACACGCCATCCCATTACTCAGCGCATGGCCCTGCGTGGGGGTGGCATGTGCCGCCTGGGGACCCCAGTTGCTGTGAAGCCTGGTCACTAGTTTAGGAAAGTTCAAACTGCCCACTCAGGAGAGCTGTGAGTTCCAAAGAGCAGCATGCTTCCCCAAGCTCAGACATCTCTGGAAACACCTTCGAGAACTTGGCAAAGTGGCATGGCTGGCCTTCCAGTGCTTTCCCTATAGACCAATCTCCTGTCATAACCTGCTTCAGGGACCCCAAACAGCCAGGCTCTGGAATTAACCTGCTGGTGTTTGACTCCCTGCCTGCTGTGCACGGCTGTGTGACCTGGGCCCCCCCACACAGTGGGATCTGTGCCTGCCTGGGCCCCCACAGGCGAGGGACGGTCGCCAAGGACAGATGCCAACCCTCTGAGGAGAGCAGAGGGCCCAAGCCACGTAGGAGCCTTCCTCCGTCAGACAACTGTGGCTCTTCAAGGCCCCACCCCTCCTGGCTGCGCCTGGCCCCCAGCAGTCCACAGATGCCCGAGCTGTACCCCTGCTCTGCTCAGGTGGGGACCGCAGGCCAGGTCTGGCCACCTCGGGATTAGGTGGCCCAGAGAGAGGAGGGCCATCACACAGCCGATGGGAGCTTCAGAGAAATGGTCCTGGGCTGATCCCATTAGCCTCCCCGGGGCCCAAAGCTTCTCCCACGGGCGCCTCCCACGCTGGTCGGGTCAGATTCCCACGGTCAAGAAAGCAGGCCCATCTCTACCTGCCAGAGCCGGCTTCCAGCCTTCACAGGTTTCACAGCCAAGATATCTTCCCTGAGATTCAGCTGTTTCAACCCATCACTCCTCCTTACTCCCCTGAACCGCACTTTACAAATCTCCTCCTCCTCCGCATTCATGCCCTTCGGAGGTTTGCCACGGGACTCATTTCTTGGCTCAGGGACAGGCCATCAGTCTTCTTAATCTGGCCTCATAAATCAGCCACCTGGGCACCCCTAGGCAGCCCCCCTCAAGTCCCCCAACCCCTGAGTCCTCTGGGCACCTCTCGGGGCAGCCCCTCCAGGAGAGGAGCCGTGCTCCCCAGCACACCCAGCACCGTCCTCCCTCCCCCTTGGCAGGGTAGGGGGCTTGCAGCTGCTGCAGCAGCCTGGCAGCTGTCTCCTGTCAGCAGGGCCTTCTCCCGGAACAGGACATCTTCAACTTGTTGGGATCAATTGCCTGTGGCGTTCCACTCAATCACCCTGCCAGGCAACTGACAGCTTTAGTGGAGAGGAGGAGCAAGAAGGACTTTCAGGACCCTAAACCAACCCCTAAGGGACACGGCCTTCAGTGTAGGGAGTGGAGCAGGGCACTATGGGGGTCTGGAGGAGAAGGGGGCAATTAGAAGCATCCCGCGGCCAATGACCCCGTATTTAGAAAAAGCGCCCAGGTGTAGCCCCAGGGGAGCCCTACTTGTCCCAGGCAAGGGGCAGTAGGACCAACTGGAGTCCAGCGCCAGGCCTGGCACACAGTGGGTACTCAAGAAGGCTCACTGAGAGAAGACAGAGAGGGTAACTCTGGTGAAGAGAAAAGGGGGGTGTGTGTCTGGTGTGTATGTGTGGTGCGCGTGTGTGGTGTGTGTGTAGTGTGTATGTGTGCGTGTGTGTATGGTGTGTGTGTGTGGTGTGTGTGTGTTTGGTGTGTATGTGGTATGTGTGTGTGTAAGGTGTGTGTATGTCAGTGATTTCTTGGTAGGGAGAGAGCCCAGAGGTATCTTGGACTTCCACCCCCACCCAAAGACCCACCAGCCAGAATGCACCCTTTAAGGTTCATAAAGTCAGTCACTCAACTAAAATCGATTTAGCATCTGCTCTGTTCTGAGCAGGTGACGATGAAAATGCAGAGGTAATGATGACAACGCAGTTCTTGCTGGATGAGGTGTGCATGCCAGAAGGCTTCCTGGAGGAGGGATGTTAACCCTGCAGCAGACTGGAGAGACTTGGGGACCATTAGGCTAGGGCAGTGGTCCTCACTCTGTGGTCTGGGCCCAGAAGCACCTGGGAACTCGTGAGAAACGCAGGTTCTCAGGCCACATCAGCCGCTCTGGGGTGGGGCCCAGCCACCAGCCCTCCAGGTGACACGGGTGAGGACCCTGGGCTGGGGCGCAGGAAGACCGGCCGTGGGAACCAATGCCCTGGGAATTCTCTCCGTTGGCCAAGAGCTTGGGGCCTGAAAGCGCTTTCCAGCACCCGCCAGGCCATCCATCATCCTGCAGGTTGACAGTGCACACTGGGGTACAGGCAAAGGAGAAAGCATTTCTGAAAGAATTCAATATTTAGTGTTTCTCCAAAAAGCATCAAATAATCACCATGAGAAATACCAGAATCTCGTTGACATTTTATCTGTTTTATCCCCCAAATTAGACATTATGAGAACTGCTCTGTAAAGCCAATACCATTTCTTTGCCCTCCTGCTCTTGCCTGGGGGGTCTCCCTTCCTCCAGGCACCACCTTCCTTTAGAAGCGGCTCTCGGGAGGGGCCAGGAGAGCTGCCATCTCTCAGCTTAGTCTGAAGGTGTCTTCATCTTGTTCTTGAAAGATGTTTTTACTTGATCAGATCTAGGCGGACAATTATTTTGTTTGTGTTAGTATTTGATGATATTGCTTTCCAGGCTCCTAGCCTCTATTGTTGCTGTCAAGGCGTTTGCCTTCTATCAAACTGCTGTTCACGTGTGGGTCATTCTGTCTCTTCTTTCTGCTTCTTGTAAAATCTCCTCTTTGCTATTCTACATCGCTGTGATGGGTCCAAGTGTGGATTTTTTTTTATCCCTTGCTTGGGATTTATTGAGTTCCCTGAACTGAAATTGTTGTCTTTTATTAATTCTGGAAAATCCTCAGCCATTACCTCTTTGAATAACGATGCTTGTCAATTCTCTATTCTCCTCCTGGAACTCTAAGCAGATGTGCGTTCTTATTTCTTTAACCTTCTCATTTCTTTAACCTTCTCATTTCTTAGCCTCCATTTCCTATTTTCTGTGTCTTTTTCCTCTATCCTGTGTTATGCATTCTGGTGATCACTCCAGCTCCATCTTCTAGTTCACTGATTCCCTCCTGAACTGGGTCTATTTGCTGTTCAACCCACCCGTTGAGTTTCAGGTTTCAGTTACTACATTTTTCATTTCTAGAAGTTCTACTTGGCTCTTTTTTCACATCTCTCGAATCGCTTTTGTAGTCTTTTTTTCCCTTGTCCGTGTTCTCAAGTCTTCTTCCTTTAAACAATTGTTAACTTACTTATTTTTATTCTAGTTCTGATAATTCGAACATCTGAAATCTTTTGATCTAGTTTTGCATGTGTGGTTTCTGCTGACTCTGACTCATGGATTGTTTCCTGCTGTGTTTGGCGACGTGAGACGGTGAGCCTGATGGCACTCTGTGGGAACCCGGAAGGACCCAGACAACGGTGTGCTCTGGCCCGGGGCCCCGGATCTGACAACCCAACTCCACTCTAGGTAAATTTCTTAGCTTGGGGTTTTCTGGACCCCTGAGCTTACAAATTTGTGCTCCAGTCCTGAGTGAAGGTCAGCCTCAGTTGACACACTCTTAGGAGGGAATCTTTTTATCCTCATTCATTGCAGAGTCCAGGACAAATGAGTGTCCTTCTTATCTTTCTTTGCTAGAAGGTTGTTTTTTTAGGCCACGCTTACCCTGATGGTGCCACTTTGAAGGTCCCAGCTTGAGACCAGGGTCCTACTTCTTACTCTCAATGTTTTATGAGCTCAAGGTAAAATAACGTCTTCAGTTGCCTGCGTTGCGCTTAAAACCCGAGTTTCTAGGCTCCTGTCGTGGGCAAATGCCTCGGGACATCCGGAGGTCAGCATTTGCTTCCTGTTCTCGTGTCATTTCTGCCTCTCAGGAATTTCCTTTACTTCCTTGCAAACTTAGCTATGCACTGAATAAAGAAGTTTATGGTCACGGATCCTGCAGTTTTAGGTGTTTTGTAGCAGGAAAGTGTCCCCCTTGCCCCCACTGGAAAGATCTGACTGTAGCAGACCAGATCTCACTGTTCACAAACCATTTCTTTGTCCTTTGAGGTTCACAGCTGGACCACAGCCCCAGCTCCCCCCCCCCGGCCCCCGCCGCGGCTAAGTGTGGTCACGTGACTGCCTTCTGTCCAGCGGGACCGTTTCCAGGTCAGGCCCATGAAAACCTCCCACGCCATGTGCAGGGTGGAGATGGATGTGCCCGCGTCCCTGATCACTGCTCAGAGGAGAACTGCCGACCACCTCAGAGGTCACACGAGTGGGAAAAACCCACTGGGACTGCGGGGTTGACCTGCCGCATCAGCTGCTGTTACTTAACTAGTACACCGTCCACACAGCTGCCAGAATTCAAGTCCCATTTATGACTGTTCCACACTTCAGTACCACACACGTAATCTCCGAATGGCTTAGGGACTTCAACGGTTTTTATCTGGCCTGGCTCTCGGGAGACAGGACTGCCAGTCACAGTGCCTAGGGGCCCACTGGCATTGCAAATGGGGTGACGTCTGGAAAAGACCCCCTCCCCTTGCCTTCCCTGCCTTGTCAGCTCTCTGGGCCAGGTCCTGCACTGGCCACCGAGTCCCCACTCAGACATGGCCCTGTTCTCGAGGAGCTCCTGGGTATCGAGGACACAGAGGCAGACACGAGTAACCCCGGGACAAGAAGATGATGGCTGCAGTGGGGCTGAGGACAGGGTCTGTGGTGGCCCATTCAGGCTGAGGTTCCAGGGCCTGGCTGGGCTGCACCTGGCACGGGACCCCGCAGTCCAGCACACTGGAGTCAGAACCAGGCAGGCCTGGCCCTGGGTTCGAGCAGGCGGGACCCCAGGGGCAACCCAGCCTGCCCGGCAGGAAGGAACCCCAGCACACAGCCCAGAGCTGGCAGGACTTTGAGGCCTGCACTGTGCTGGAGAACCTCGTCTCCACAGATGACACCTTGCTAGGCGGTTGCTGGAGTCCTTGGGCCGCCCACCATGCAGACGTGTCCTCAAGAGGCCACGAACCACTAATCACTGCAGTCTTCTCCCAGGAACGAGGACTGCCATCTGGCAGCTGGTGACATTCCCAGGACAGGGTCTACAGTGACATGGCAGGCCAAAGGACAGGTGTCCAGACCCCACCCTTGATGGGTCACAGCCTGCAGGGACAAGGACACGCAAGTCCTCCTCTACTCCTCCCCCAGCTGCCCAGTAAAAGAAGTGTCCACAGGCCCTGGGCCGAGAGAACACAAGTGCAGTAAACAGGCTGCTATTGGCAAGGGTGGGAGCCGGGATTTGGACCCATTTATGATGTTGATTGAATGTGTCAACCTGGCTGGGTTGTGGGGCCCAGATGCTTGGTCAAACAGGAGTCTAGATGTTGCTGTGAAGGCACATTGTGGATGTGACTCACACTGACAATCAGCTGACTTTGAGTAAAGATCAGCCTCGATAATGTGAGTGGGCCTCATCCCATCAGTTGAAGGCCTTGTGAGCAACACTGAGGCTTTCTGGAGAAGAAGGAGTTCTGCCTCCAGACTGCAGCATGGAAATCCAGTCCTGCCTGAGTTTCCAGCCTGCCCTACAGATTCTGGGTTTGCCAGCCCTCACAATCACCTGAGCTGATTTCTTAAAATAAGTCCCTCAATCTCGCTCTTTCTCTCTCACCTGCTCCCCGGGCTCCTCGACTGACCACAGTCCTGAGAGCTTCCTGTGCACCAACCTCAAGGGGCAGACACTGTCGTTCAGTTCATGGTCGGTCTCTCGGGGGATTCAGATTCATATATGACGCCAACTCTGGTGTGTCTGAGAGGAGAGGGACAGAGGGAAAGCCATGGGCGCCCAGAGGAGGGCGTGGCTGACACCACCCGGGGGTTCAGGGAAGGTGGCCTGCGAGCTGGGCCTTTGAGAGATTGAACCTGTGTGCACAGAAAGGAGGCGATGGGGGAGGCTGTTCAGGCAGGGAGGACGGCACAGGCAAAGTCACGGAGGCGTGCCGGTCCGCAGTGGGCCTGGGGGTGGTCAGGGCCGCCGGGCAGCAGTGAGGGGAGAGGGAGCTCGAGGCTGAGGAGAGAGGTTTGGCCCAGTTTGGGAAAAGCCTTGAACGACAGGCTGAGAATTCTGCACTTTGTTCTGGAATGTTGTGCCCGCCTCCCACTGACCCAAAATAAAATGTCGGAGCAGCCCCCCACCCGTGGGGACTGCAGGAATGGGAGGAGGTGCAGGGTGGGGGCAGCCGGGCTGGCCTTTCTCCGGGAAGAGCTCGGCCGAGAGAGGAGCAGAGCGGAAACACGTCGCACACCGCACGGGCGCCGCAGACCCGCCTCGGGAAACGGATGGTTATTGGATTGTGCCCGCGCAGCATCCAGTCCACGGCCACCCGGGAGGCCAGGTTCCCGGGAGACAAAGTGCCACTTAAAAACCCATCATCTCCTACTCCCCTCCCGTCCTGTCCCTCGCTCCACAGGACATAAATCCCAGAGGGAAGAGGAGGCCCACGCTGGGGGCTGAGGGTCACAGACCCAGCCCATCCATCACTGCAAATGGAGGCCCCCTGGACACGTGGTGCAGAGAAGCACCATCAGCCCATGGCATCCTTGTCAAACTCCTACACTTCCTGCAGCCTGGACCAACCCTCTGACCTCGGCGGGGACCTATTTTGGTCACTGCACTGCACTCCAGGGAAAAATTGCTCCTCCTCTGCACCTGCCTCCTCTGGTTACCCCATTTTAGAGTAGAGCCTCTGGGTTTTTGGGACTAAAGAGCAGTGGGAAAGCTGTGAACACGGCTTAGTCCGTCAATTAGCTGTTAAGAAGACTCAGAAGCCCACAGATATCTGGGAAGGATAGTTTATTTTCACTCACATTCTCCTTAAGACCTGTGGAGTCAGCTGGAAAGAACAGACCTCAGAGTTGGCTGGTTAGGGCTAGAGTCCTGGAGCTGCCGCCGACTGGTGGTGGGCCCCAGGCAGGTCACTGCACCTCTCTGAGCCTCCATTCCTGTGCACTGAAGTGGGAATAAGAATATCCACCCCACCAGGCTGACGTGACAGCGAAGGGCCAAGAAGGCCCAGGTGCATTGAAAGTGCTCGACCAGCATCCTGTCCCTCTGCGCCTGACTCCCACGTTCTGCCTCTTGTCCCTCCCCGTGTCCCTGCCTGCAGAAGCTGCTGGGGATGTGGGACATGTAACAACATTATTCGGGGGTTATGAGGGGAATGGGGGGTCAGAGGAGGTAACTCGAGTGGTGGGGAGGGTTTCAGGTAGGGGAACAGCATGGGCAAAGGCCTGAGGGCACGAGAGTCCTGGACTGTGCGCTCTCTCTCTTCCTTCTCTTGACTGGCTGAACATGGGCTTAAAATGCACGTTTACGGGGCTGGTGCACTCAGGAGCGTTCCCAGTGCCCCGCTGATACTTTCAGAAGCAGAGGCTTAGAGGCCTTCCTCTCAGGTCAGGGCTGTGGACAGCCTGAGCGGCCTCCTTCCTGGTGAAGGGAAGGACTGGGGCAAGGCCCTGTGGGGTGCCAGGAGGCATCATCACCTCTATGCCAAGTCACATCCAGTGTGGAACCCGACTTCCAGGGAGTGAGGCCCCCAGACACCCCAGCTGGGCGTCGACGCTGCAGACCGAGAAGAGAGGAGGCCAGCCTCTAAGGGAGGACAGGACAGCGCGTCCCCGCCTCTGGGCCCCACACCTGCTGTGCGCCTGGCCCGGTGGAGGAAGCAGGGCTGCAGAGGTGAGGTCCGTGTGCCCGAGGTCCACAGGCTTCTCTCAGCTACGACACAGAGCCTGTGCCGGCAGAGCCCTGAGAAATCACCGCTACGTGATTTCACCTACACGGCAGTTCGCGTCTCTGCTTCCAAGACGGGGAAACTAAGGCACAGAGGGAAATGACGCCCCGCCTGACACAGCTCAACCCTCTGAGCACCTGGACCTGGGAAATCCCAGCTCTGCCGCGTCCTCACTGCATGCCCTTGACTGAGTGACTCCGCTGTGCCTCAGTTTCCCCATCCGTAACTTGGGGACTCTCGTTGCTTCCTTGCGCGCTGCCCGTAAGGATGAAACGAGATAACCCATGTGAAAGAGCCTCTTCAGACACTGAGCACATAATAAACCTTGATTGCAATTACTCTCCAGACCACAATGCTATTATTCTAATTTTCTCCCATTAAGCACTCTGTATTTGCTAAATATGTGATTTTTTCCCAACATTTTATTATGAAAATTTCAAACACACGACAGAGTTGAACGAGTTTTTAATGAACACCAGTATACCATAACAGTACAATTCTACCAGCTACATTTCATAATATTTGCTTTATCAACACCCATCCATCAACCCATCTTGTTTTTTGATGCATTTCAAAGCAAATTGACAACATCAGTCCGATTCCCCCTAAATATTTCAGCGTTTGCTGTTTTGGGTTAAAATTCACATACAATGAAATGCACACGTCTTAAAAGTCTTTTGCTGAATTTTGACGAATGCGTATGTGCATGTCACACAAACCCCTCTCAGAATAAAGGACGTTACCATCATCCCAGACAGGTTCCTCCTGACTCTCCCATCCTGCCACCACTCCCAGGAGGCAACTGCCGCTTCGATTTTTTTCTGCCATAGATTAATTTTGGCTGTTGTAGAATTTCACATAATACAGGATATGATTTCATAACACAGTACAGTATGTACCTGTGTCAGTTATCTGTGGTTGCATAACAAATTACTCCAAAATATAACAGCTTAAAACAACACAGTTATGATCTCACAGTTTCTGCGGGCCAGGAACCAGGACTGGGCTCACTGGGTCCCCTGGCCCGGGAGCTCCTGACGTGTTAGCTGGGCCTGCATCTCATCTCCAGGCTCAGCTGAGCGAGATCTGCCTCCAAGCTCACTCAAGTGGAAATGGCAGGATTGGTTCCTGGATGTCGGCTGGCAGGGGCATCTTTCAGTTCCTTGTCACACGAGCCTCTTCATAGGGCAGCTCACAACATGGCAGCTGGTTTCCACCAGAGCAAGTAAGTGAGAGGGGGCAAGAGAGGGTGAGCAAGATGGATGCCATTGTCTTTTTGTGGCCTACTCTCAGGAGTGCCGTATTCTGTTGATTAGAAGGAAGTCACTAGGTCCAGCCCACACTCCAGGGACTGGGATGATACCAGGGCATGGGTACCAGGCGGCAGGACCATCGCGAACCATCTGAGAAGCTGCCTACCACGACCCTCTTAGGTGAGACACCCATGGCCTGCCAGTCACAGCTGGGAATGGCCCTCCTGGCTGCTCTCTCTCCAAATGCCCCTCTGGCTCTGGGAGATGACCACAGTGATTGACCCGGGCCTGTGTCCCTTGGTGTGGCCTCCTGCGGGGGAAGATGCTCCTCCCTGTGGGTGCAGGTGACCTGAGCCCTGGCCCAGAGCTCACCAAGGCCCTGAGATCCTGACCTTTGCCTCTCTCATCCTTCCAGGCAGAAGTGTCTTGTGGGGAACACCCAAAACTGGGATTATGCAGAGAGGGGTGCCCTGGGGTAGGGGGAGGAGCTCACCCAGCTCTGCTTTCAGCTGAGTCCTCATGGCTCTTTTCCTCCGGGGAGAGTGCTCACCATTTTCAGCACCAGCACAGTGAGTTGTCCCCTAAATGCCCAGGGAGGGTGACCACAGGCCATGGTCACTAGTGGGCTCATGGCAGGATGGGATCCCTGTCCTGGGTGCCCTTATCTTTGCTGGAGACACAGGAGGTGAGAGCGTGTGCAAAGCGCACCATGTGAGGAGAAAAGAGCACAGAATCAGGCCCTGGCCGGGACTCACCCCTCAGCCCGCATGGAGATGACCTCGCCCTCCCTCCTGGGGGCTGTGAACCCAGAGAGCCGGGAGTGGGGGGCCTGGCCTGCGATGTGCTTTCTATTGTCATCAATGTGAGGGGACACGGCCAGGGAAATCACCAGAGAACCAGAGATGGAGGGAGAAGGACCAGCTAGAGAGACAGATGTACAGAGAGACACAGAGATCGAGACAGACACAGACAGAGACAGAGGCAGAGAGGGAGGGAGCGGGCAGCAGAGAAGACTAGGGGACAAGGACACGAAGCCAAAAGGCGAATGCTAATGGGCTGAAATGGAGCGAACCCAGGATGTGGCAGCAGCCCCGGAGGAGACCTTCCTCCCCCCGCCCCGCATCTCCCCGGAGAGCACAAAAGCCTCGTCTTCCAGGGGCTACATCTGGTGGCCCAGAAGCCGCCAGCCTGGCCCCGGGCCCGCTGAGGGCGGCAGAGCTGTGCGGGGAAGATCAGACAAGCCCCTGGGAGGAGGGCACTGCCCGGTGGGCGCAGCAAACCCACCTAGCGATGGACCAGCCAGTGCAGCGGGGGTGGGGGATGGCATCCTGGCCTAGGAGCTCAGAGAGGCGGAAACACCGCTTCTCTGTTCCCGGGCTGTCCCCACCTGGGGTTTGCATCGGGCAGTGTCCAGGCATTAGAGGAGGTCCCTTGATGCTGAGCCTCCACCCTGAGGACTCGAGCCTTCTAGACCAGTGGCTCTTGGCTTCTTCCAGGCCACGCCTGGCCCTGGGAAGCTTTGATCAGATGGATGCTCCATACGGCCACTCCTCTTGGAGTCAGACCACAGCCCCAGTCCCATCCTGGAGCAGAGCTCAGGACCCCTCTGCTGAAGGGGCCAGGCACCCTCGCCCGCCTCTCCTCCTCCTGCCTCCTCGCAAGCTCTCCAAGCTCTCCTCCGGGCTTTTGGGAATTAAAGGAAGTGCTGAGCACCACTCAGCAAAAGCCACGCACCTCCTCTGAGGCAAGGAGGCCAGAGCTGCTAAAAAGAGCGGAGAGGGAGTGGAAAAGGGGAAAGTAAGGGAGGCAGAAAAATCTGTAGATAATATGACGAAGTATTACCCCAGCCTCACGTGGAAGCGGGGAGCTGCGGTGGGAGGAAAACAGCACGGCCGCAATGGAAAACAGCATAGCGGTTCCCCAAAACTTTAATGTGGAATTACCACGTGATGCAGCAATCCCACTTTTGGGTGTATACCCGAGAGAAGGGAAAGCAGGGACTTGAACAGATATTTGTGCATTCAGGTTCACAGCAGCGTTATTCACAGCAGCCAAAGTTGCAAATGACCCAGGTGTCCATCAACAAGCCAACGCAATGCGCTTCATATGTACAATGGGATATTTATTGTCAGCCTTTAAAAGGATGGAAACCCTGACACAAGCTGCAGTGTGGATGAAACTTGAAGACATTAGGCCAAGGGAAAGAAGCCAGTCTCAAGAGGACAAATACTGTATGATTCCACTTATATGAGGTCCCTGGAGTGGTTGAATTCATAGAGACAGAAAGTAGGATGGTGGTTGCCAGGGATGTGGGGAGGGGAAATGGGGAGTTCGTGGGTACAGAGGTTCAGTTTGAGAAGATGAAAAAGTTCTGGAGATGGATGGTAGTGATGGTTGCACAATAATGTGAATGTTGATGCCTCTTAACAGTACACTTAAAAATGGTTAAAACAGTAAATTTTGTGTTATTTATATTTTACCACAATAAAAAAATATGGCTAATTAAAAAAAAAGGTGAGGCGCTGATGGTCATCAGAGGGTGGGGACAACCTGGAGGTGCAGGAAGGTTTCTCCAGGCAGCGAGGCCCCAGTTGGGGCTTGAAGGCTGAGAACAAGGAACCGAGTGATGGGAGGGGAGGCCGGGCCAGGAAGTCGCAGTGGTCAGTGGTGAGGACCAGAGTACCAGGCCCTCGCAGGCCTCGGTGCAGGGAGCCTCGGAGCAGGGTGGGGCAGGCAGAGGCGGATCAGATGGCTCACAGTGAGATCCGATTGCAGGGCGGGACTTCGGGGAGACCCTGAGCAGCCTTCCAGGACCAGGGCAGGGTGGCGGGGCGAGTGGCGGTGCATGGGCCCACCTCTGCTGCTCGAGGCCTGGGCAAGTCACCTCCCCTCTCTGATGGGCTTGCCAGATTTAGCAAATAAGAATTTGAATTTCAGATAAACAACAGGTAACGTTTTAGTGTAAGTGTGCCCCAAATACTGCATGGAATGTACTTCCACTAAAAAATTGTTCGTAGTTTATCTGAAATTCAAATTTAACTGTGCGTCCTGTATTTTATCTGGTAACCCTCCTCTTTGAGGGGTGGCTAACGCCTTTGCATGGCTGTCTCCCTCTCATCCTTCAGGCCTCAGAAGCTGACCACCCTGGCCGAAGGGCCCTCCCCTGCCCCCAGTCACTCCAGCCACCTCACCCACTCTGTTGCCTTCCTGGCACCCACAGGCTCTGAAACGACCCCGCTCACGTGTCTCTTTGCTGCTTATTATCTGTCTCCGGCTCTGGGAGGCAGGTTCATGAGCGCAGGGACTGTGGCTGCCGTATCCTCAGCGCCAGCACACAGTAGGTACTCAATGAGTATTTATTGAAGGACGGAAAGGATGCCTCCTGGGAGGGGCTGTCAAGAAGGGCAGTGAGAGGATGTGGGTGACCTGGCGGCACTGTCACTTGCTGGTTCTGTCCACCCTACCCCTCCCACTGGTGACTTGTCCCCTCTCCTCCAAGGCTCAGGGCTTCCCAGGGGACAGAGCTGCCCCCCGCCTGGCCCAACACGGGACCTGCACGTCCACTCCAGCCCAGCGGAGTCCTGCCGGCCGTCCCTCCCCACAGGACCAGTCTCCCTGTCCACAGATTCCCACAGCAGCCTTGTTACCATGGCAACGGCAATCTGAGGTCACAGCGCTGGACACCAGAGGACGCTTCCCTCCTGGAACGCCACCACCGAGTCAGAATCTAATTTTCATTACAGCTATAATGGTGGTTTTACATAATCATACATATATTAATACCTAACATGCCAGTGTTTATTTGGTTAAAATTCATGAATTCAGGTCTAAATAAAAAGTGCTGATGGCTGAAGTTTTTCATTCTCTTAAAATGTTCATGGGTAGTTTTTTTTTAAGTCAGTCTCTCTCCTTGGCAGCAACTTGCTTTTAATCCTGTTATTAACGGGGAAGAGAGAGGAAAACAGAGCAGGGCTCTGCTCCCCAGGGGCCCGGCAGCCACAGCAGGAGAGTTGGGCACGGCTTCCCAGCAGTGGAGAAGGAGGTGTGGGTGACAGTCACCCCTGGCACTGCCTCCCTGTGTGACCTAGAGCCCTCTAGGCCACCTCTCCGGGCTTCAATTTCCCCAGGTAGAGAAATGAGGGAAGGGCATAGTTGGTCTCTAAAATCTCTCTGCTTCCAAAACGCAGGCACGGAGCTGACATTCGCTGAGGCTCAACAGGGCACTAGACTCTGGGCGGGGAGGAGGGACCTTGGGTCGCTGCTCTTGGGCTGGAACTCAGTCAGGAAACAGACAAAGCCCTGGGGCAGCCAGGAAGCCTTCCTGGAGGAAGTGACATTTGAGCTGAGACCAGAAGGCGTAAGTAAGAGTTAGCCAGGAAGGGGAGAAAGGGTTGAAACAGGCGCCCAGACACTCAGTGGAGGGGCTGCTGCCTTGAGGCCTGCGTCCCCCCAGTGCTGGACACACCCACAGCCGGGTCTGGGCACGGTGGGTGATATCTGTGCACACTCACCCGTCTCCCCACTGGTGTGGAAGGAGCTGGAGGTAGGACCACACTAGATCTTCTCTGAGGCCCCAGCACCTGGCCAGCTCAGGCCCCCGGAGCTGCTATTGGTCACGTCAACATCCTCACATCCATTGGCCTAGGGAATGAAGCTGGGGTGCCCGAGGCCTCTGGTTTCTCAGCCCAGCTGGCCCTGCACACCTGCCTCTGCTGCCCCAGCCCTGGGCCCTCCCTCTGGCAGGCAGCCAGACGAGGTGGCGGGCAGAGAGAGGTCTGGGCTGCAGGTAGAGATGTGAGGTTGGGAGGGCACGGGCAGCACTCAGAGTGAGGCTGAGAAAGGGCAGCGAGGAGGGGCCTGACCCCAAGGGTCCCGTGAGAACAAGGAGGCAGTGAGAGCATGGGGGCTGGGAGAGAGGAGAGTGTTCCAGAAGGAGAGATGGTCCTAGGGACAGTGGCCTCCAAAGGGCTCAGTGGGATGAGCTTTGGGATTCGGCCCTAGGGGTCAGCAGGGGGAAAGGATGGAGAGGAGCTTGAGGGGAGGGAGCAGGAGGGAAGCCAGCCTGAGGTGGGCCCAGGGTCCCCGGTGACGGACTGACTGTGGTGGGTGTGTCGCCTGCACAGGCTCCACGGGAGTAAAGAGTCACTGTGTCCTTCCAGTCCCCTACCCTGGCGGGGAGCCTGGAGCCAGCACCAGAGGGAGGTGGGAGGACAGAGCAGACCCCAGAGCCTTGCTTAGCAGACACTAGGGTGGAGCACTGAACCCCAAAGCCTGGCGGTCGTGTGGGGGACGCGGCCTGGCCATTTTGCCAGCAGAAGCTGCAGCCCCACTCCACCTCCAGCCCAGCGAGCCACGGCCACTCTGCCCCTGTCTGTTCTCCAATATTCCTTCCTTCCTCCGTCCACCCATCCAACAACCATTGTGGAGCTCCTGCCCTGGCCCTGCCCAGAGCTGGCCCATCAGGACAGAGGAACAATAGGACGTGTCCCTGCTCTCGGGGAGCTCCCAGTTTCATGGGGGAGACAGACTTGGAAACGACCCCTCAGGATTCAGTGAGATCCGTGCTCATTCTCAGAGGCCTCCTTGAAGCCTGGGGGCACTCACCAGGGCTGGGGCAGATGGGGGGGAAGAGTAGGTGAGAGAGGCTTGCGGGGGTGGGGGGGGGAGACAGCGCTAGCTGAGGGGTCAGGACTTTATCCCCAGGGCGGCCCAGAGCCCTGGGGAGGTGAGGTGACCAACTGGCCTGGTAGGATCATGGCCCTGGCTGCTGGGGCTGTGGATCGCAGGGGCGGCTCCTGGGCTGTCCAGGGTGACGAGACCTGAGCAGGCAGCAGTGTGCGGAGGAGAGGAAAGGAGGCTCTGGAGAGACGCAGCGGGCGGCAGGGCGGCTTGGCCATGACTGATGTCGGAGGAGGAGGGAGGAGTTGCGGCTGGGGCCCAGGTTTCCAGGAGGGGAGGGACGTTGGGGGAAGGTGACTGCGGGGTTTTGGACATGTGGAGTCTGAGGTGCCTGGAGGAGGAGTCCAGCAGGTCAGCCTCGAGGGGCTGGAGCTGGGCTCTCAGCAGACGGCTCTGGGCCATGAGATCCATGGCTGGGCCGCCTGACCAGGTCTCACAGGTGAGGAATGGGGCTCAGGCTGGGGCCTGGGCACACCATCCAGAGGGGCCTGGGCCTGCTCTGCACTCAGGGCCCCGGCTCGCTTTGTAGAGGGCCTGCCTCGCCTCAGCCTCCCCATCTGAAAATGGGGGTGAGATCGCTCTCAGGACGGAGGCTGCAGCCCGGAGCTGGGGCAGGCCTGCTCTCGCGGACTGGGGCAGGTGTGAGTACTTGCACACACGGGCACACGCATGTGCACACACACCCAGGCTTCCGCCACTCTTCCTGTCACCACTGCTTTGCCTATTATGAGGCTGACACCCAGGCAGAAAGGCCTGGAGAGGGTCCCGGTGAGACTCCAGAGGGCAAACCTGGAGCAGTCCTGCAGTCAGCTTGGGGTGCCCGTGTCCCCACCAGGCCATGGGGCCTAGACGCTGTAGTGGCTCCTCTATTATCTCCAAGAGCTGCAGCGGCCAGCTGCAAGAGATCATGGAGCAGAAACCAGGAACAGGGGTGAGCAGACAAAGGGTGATGACGAGACAGGGAAATGCTGGGGGGGATGGGCCTTCCTGTGGGGTGGTCTCAGTTCACCTGTCTGCAGAGTGGAGGGGGCCTCAGAGAGGGAGCGTGGCACCTCCATGGCACGTACCCTAGTCAACTCATGAGATTCCATGGACTTTGCCAGACTGTCAGGGAGAGAAGCTCTTGTTCACCTGGGGATGGGCAGACAGGCCCGAAGCCTGGGCTGCTGGTGGCCACTAGGAGAGGAGGGATACAGAGATGGAAGCAGAGCCGAGAGATGGAGAGATACTGCGTCCTAGTGACATAGTGACTTGATCCAACTGCACCTGAAGCCAACCCCACCTCTGGGCTTTTTAGCTACTTGAGCCACTTAAGTTATTTTCTTCTTTTTCTTTCTTTTCTCCCTCCCTTCCTTTTCTCTCTCTCTGATTCTTTCTTTCTTTTATTCTTAAGCTCATTTGAGTTGGCTTTTTGTCCTTTGCAGCCAAAAGAGTACTGATAATACCCATAATATGAATTCAGAAAACAGTGGCAAAGGTGAGTAGATCATTATTCCCCTGTGACCTTCCCATCTACGTCCAGCATCTTAGATACTGAACCGGAGTGACAGAGCCAGGCCCTGCCTCTTTGCCAGCCCAGCGGAGCCCAACCCATAGTCCAGCCACGGGAGGACCCTTCCATGGTACTTTTCTCTAGGTCCCAGACACCCCAGGCCCCCCAGCCTGAGCATGATGGGGAACACATCACCACCCCGCCCCTGGGAAACCCCCAGCTCAACACCCACCCCGCTGGGGAAAGAACAGCACAGACACACGGAGAAATTCTGAAACAGGCTTCTGGGTTTTTATTCAAAACAACACTGGTGGCGGCTGCCACTTGGTTTCTCTACGCCCAGGCCATCTGGGCCAGCAGGGACCAGCGCCATCAGCAACTAGGAAGGAAGTTCATTCACACCATAGAAACTGTACAGCGACTGGGAGCGTGATAGTTACAGCGGCAGGGCCAGGTCCAGGGCTTCCCAGAGGAGGTGGCCTCTGCCTCCTCCCCAGGCCCTAGCTCGGCCGGGGCTCTGCCAGGAACACTGATTATTGCACAAAGACAAAAAGAATATGTGTATCTGGGCTAAACGACAGCTTCTAAGACCCCAAGCCCTTACACAGCGCAGCAAAGGGGACCAAAGGTGGCCCTGGAAACAGAAGGCTCCAAGGGGAGAATTTGGGGGGAGACAGGCAGGCTGATACTGTGCACACTTCATCCTTTAGGGGGCTGCCTGGTGCAGAAGGCGGGCAGGGACAGGAAGAGGGTTTGGCCAGGGTAGGCCACGGCCCCGTCTGGTCTTGGGTCCATCTGTGCAGACACCGAGGTGCCTGCCAGCCACCACTCTGCAAAGCCCTGTAAACAGATAGCCTGGGGTCTCTGGCACCAGGGTCCCCACTCTCCCCAGGGCCAGGCCCGTGTGGGGGAGGGTAAGTTTGTGCTTTTGTGATGGACAGGCCACAGGATCAGGGAGGGCGGAGAGGGCACTCACCCACCCCTTATCTATTCGGGCTGGTCCTGGTCAGCCAATCACAGCTTCCCTGGTCCCTAGCCCCCAGAGCTCCCAGGAACAAGGCCAAGTGCCTGGGAACAGGATGTGGGGCCGTCCAGGAACAGCCCCAGCTCCCACGACATCCCGGGTGAAGCTTCTCCTCTATGCTCACTACCCCTCCCTCTAGACACGCACTGCTGTCCCACCCGCACACCTCCACTCTGACCAGTCCACTTGCCTAGACTGCCCTCCCCACGCGTCTGCTTGTTCCGGGGTCACAAGGTCCAGGGTAAAGGGATGGCTTCGTGTCCACGCCCAGGGTGTGTTCCCTGCCCAGCCCTTATAAGCTGGTGACACCAGGAGAGTCACGTCCCTGGTGGGTGCACAGAGCAACAGTGCACACGGCTCAGGGCCACCTGCCGATGATACAGGATGATGCCTGGGCCTGGAAAACAGAAGCTGCTGGCCAGTGTCAGATGCCGTCCCCTTAAACACCAACCCATCCTCCCCTCTTCCGGACTCCAGCACACGTATCCCTCCAAGAACGTGCTGATGTGTGCGCCGCCTCCCCTCCAACTGCCACTGCTCGGGCCAACATGGCGCTGGGAGGGAGGGCGAGGCAGAGCCAGACAGGCCCATCTGTGCCCTCTCCTCCCCCAGACGAGCACCCCCATAATTCGTGCCCCCATAATGAAACAGCACAGCGAGGGAGGCGGGCTCGCTCCTCCCTGGAGCAGGCAGTGTGGGGCGTGCACCCAGCCTCCCCCGCCAGCCTTGGGGCCGCCTACCGCAGTGACAAGACCCCAGGGCCACCTGCTCCCCGAGGGGGAGGGCCCGGCCACCCCCTCACCCTGGAGGCTACTGTCCTGGGAGTGGGCCCAGTGCTCGAGCATCACCTCAGCGTCCTACAGGGGCCCAGCACCCACACTTCTGAGGCTCCACAGGCTCAGGGGCATTTCCAGGTCTGACTGCCACACCAGCCCAACGCCAGAGGGCCAGCAGAGGCCTGCAGCCGGACTGTGCCTTCTGAATCCACCCCCTCTGAAACACAGGGCGCTTCTTCACCTTCCAGGTACTCAGGGGCTGGCCCCCGCAGCACCCCAGCCTCTGCTGCCAGGGCCCTGAGGGATCCTGGGGTGGCCCCTTCACCTCTCCAGCCCTTGGTTTCCTCACGTGTAAAAGGGCCTGGCCTTCCCCGCCGCCCCACCAGCTCCTGGGGGAAAGGCTTTGCGGGCCACGAAGCTTAAGTCACTCATTACCTCCACCCTTTGCTCCAACGCCCAGGCCCCAGGGGTCCCTGTGTGCCCAGAGACACCCAGAGCCCGTCAGGCAGCCCACCCCCCCACACCACCCGCCAGCCCAGCCGGAAACCAAGGTCTTTAAGGTCAGGGCTTGGGAACGAGGACAAGCCCCCCGTGGCGGGGCCCAGCAGAAGCCCTCCGAGGAGCCCACACAGGCAAAGGGCCTGGTTATTGCTGAAGTGCAGTGTGCCCCCAACTGGCCAACTTCCCGCGCCACAACTCTGCCCACCTGCAGACCACCTCCCACCTCTACCAACCTTCTCCTTTAAACTGACCTTAAATCCACTCACTTTTAAAAACTTAGCCTTAAGCAATATGTCTGTGAAATTACTGTTCAATGCACTGGTTTTGTTCTTAATAATACTGAAACAAATGCATAACTGTTCAAATAAAAAATACCCGTCTGCGAACGCATTCAGGAAGCACTGCTGTCGTGAAACCTGATCTGCAGCTTTCGGGGGGAAGAGGGGGGACAGAGACCCAGAGACGGCAGGGGGGAGGTGGGAGGAGGTGGCTCTCCAGGTAACCGAGTGTGAAGGAGCTAGGGGGTGCTGGTCCCAGGGCCCAGGCAGGTGCCCTCCACCCCTGCTTAGAATCCTGTCCCATCTGCTTTACCCTGAACTCCACTGGGGGCGGAGCAGAATCACTCAGGGGGGTGGGGGGAGCACAATCTCCTGGAATGGCCGCAGCTCAGGGCCCACCTGGGGGAGTCAAAGGCAGTAAGTAACCACCCCACTGCCTGCCTGAGCCAGCACAGACCAGGGTGGAACCCTTGACCCTCCAAGATCTCCTGGACTGGTCGACCCCCTTCACCTTTCGTCTCTCTCCACTGCCTGCCCTCTGCCTTTCTGGAGGCAAAGCCACGGCAGACCCCACCCCCAGAAGCGCCCACTGAGGCCAGGACCTCACCTGGGGCAGAGCTCCCCCCCCCCCCCCGCCCCCACCCCTGCCCTAAGAAAACACCACTACTCACCCTGGTTTTTCTAAAGAAAGACATCTAACTGGTTGACTAAGAGAGCGTGTGTGCCCTGGGGCGTCTACAGAAGACTGTTCACAACTAGACGGTCAGGAACACTAGACAGACACCCCAACACATGAGGGAGGGCAGGATCTTAGCAGCGTTCCTTCTTTAAAGGAAAAAAATGCACCCTGAATTTCACTTCTTCTGGGCCTGTGGACCCTCCGAGGCCTGAGAGCCCTCTCGGAGCTACTCCTGACAGAGGAGAGACATCATGAAGCACAGCTGCCCACTCCGGGCAGGACCATCCGGAAGGGTCTGGCCTGGGTCCTAAGAAAAGCCCCATCTGGGCCCCGCCCGCACTTCCCAACTTTAGCACTTTCTGGAAGTCATAAGCTCTCAGTAAAAAAAATAAATATATGTCTGTCTCTCTTTCTATATGCATATATATACGTCTATGCACGGGAAGGACCACGGCGGGGCCGGCTGGGCCTCTGAGACCCTGCTCTCTCGCCCTCTCCGCGGCCTGGCGCCGGCTGCCCCCGCGCGGGTGCCCAGGTTGTGGACAAGGTATTGCTGTCTGCCCCCGGCTCCTGAGGTAAGAGAAGGTGAGACGGGGCGGGCGGCGTCGGGTGGCCCTGCGGCCCTCATCTCTTCCTCTTGCCCGCGGCGTCTCCGGGCTGCGGCTCCCCCGGGGGCTCGGCCTGGCCCGGCGGGTCCTTGCTGCGGGCCGCGCCCCACGAGGGGCTCCGGGCCAGGCCGCGGGGCCGGGCGGGGGCGCGGGCGCGGCCGGGGCCGGCGGCCAGGCTGCCGGCGCTGCTGACCCTCCTGGCGGGCGGCAGGCCGGGCGGCGGCGGCGGCGCGAAGGGCGAGGTGAGCGAGAGGCTGCTGAGCGGCTCCGAGTGCTCGCCGCCCGCCCGCCCGGCCGCGCCCTCCTCGTCCGACGGGTCCCCGGAGTCGGGGTGGGCGCAGCCCGGGCTGGTGGAGCCGCCGCTGCTGTGGCTGCGCTGGTGCGCGCGCAGCCCGCGCAGGCTGATCGCGCCCCGGCCCCGCGGGCTGCGGCGGCGCGCGGGCGACGGGCCGGCCCGGGGGCGCGGGCCGCGCCGGGGACTGTCGCTCAGCGTCAGGCTGTCCTCCAGCGTGGTCTGCAGGCTGCCCGCCGAGCTGCTGCGGCTGGCCTCCAGCGACGTGTCGCTGCCCGTGGCCTGCGGGGCGGCGACAGGGGCTGGGGCCGCGCGGTGCCCCCTGGGCCTGCGCTCCCGCCGCGCCGCCCCCACCCCACCCCACCCGCCCCTCCGGTCCCGCGGGAACTCCGTTCATCCAGAATCCCTCCGCCAGGCCACCACCCGTCTGAGCTTCTGGTGGCTCTCACGGGGGTCACCAAAGTGGCCTCCCTCTGGGCTCCCTGGCCCACCCCGCTCCGCGGTCCCCAGGGGGCAGCAGGATCATCCTACTCAGACCCGGTCAGACCCTGGCCCCACCCAGCCCTCTGGGACCTCACGTCCACCATCCTCCCACCCCCCACCTCTGCCCTGGCTGCCGCAGATGCCCACCTGCTTCACCCCTCCCTGCCTTCCCCCACCTTCGACCTGCACCATCCGCACCCCTGCCCCCCCCTTCCCTGTGTGATCTCCCCAGCGGGTATCGCTATCACATAGACTATACTGTTCATGCATTTATTGTGGCTTCTCCTCTCTCCTCACGCACACCCACAACACACACTTGACACTGAACTGTGAGCCCATGAGGCAGGGATTCTGCATTCTGCTGCCTGCTGTAGCCTCCGAGCCTGGCACAGCCTGGCAACAGCCCGGCACATGGCTGGGTGCACAGTTACTAAATTAACGGATGCTCAGAAGGGGCCGGGCCCTGCCTCCTCCTCCACACTGGGAGCTGCCGCGGCTCCTGCCTCTCCCTGAGCCCAGGACCCCCACCCACACAACGGGGCCACGGGGTCTGCGGGGCCTTTCTGCTCTGTGCTTCAGGCCCTCTGCGTGCCCAGGTGGTGGCCCTGCTGGCCAGGACCCCCCATCCCCCAGACCTGCCCCTCTACCTCCACCTGGGACGTCAGGGCCCCACTCAGATGTCCCCCGCAGGGGAGCTCTCGGAGCCAGGGAGGTGCCATACCTGCCGGAGAAGGGTGCAGTTGACGCTGGGTGACCGCAGGGATGCCCAGGAGCCCTGCAAGGCGATCTTGGGGAGGCTGCGGGCCCCCGCGCCCTTCTCCTGCCCTTTCTGGCTGGCGGACACAGCGGGGTGGAAGAACTCGGCGGGCATGGGCAGGAGCGGGCTGGAGGCATCTGCCGAGAAGGGGCTCGGGGGCACTGCTGGGAGGAAGGAGAGGGAGCTGGGAGTGGGCTCAGGCTGGGCGGTCCCTGGGGGGTGGGCTCCCACTGGGCTGGCAGGGAAGGGGCCACCTAACAAAGTGGCTGTGAGACCGGGGTCAAGTCTCCCTTTGGAGCTTTGGTGTCCCCATCGTGAAAGCAAGAGAGAAATACTGAGCCAACCATGTGACTCCTGGGAGGATGGGCACTGGGCAGAGGCACAGCTTTTGGAGCCAAGTAGACCAGGCTCAAGGACCCTGGGTTCCTCCTCCTATGAAACGGCGCCCAGATGCCTCCCTCAAGGGGTGGAGGGACGGCGGTGAGAACAACCAGGTGCAGGGCACATGCTCACTATGACTAGTCACCCCCAGGTCCTGACACCCCCTGGGGTCCAGCCAGGCCTGGGGGCCCTCCAGGACAGCAGGCCGGTGGGCACTGCACTGGATGGCAGAGCAGACACAGTGCTGCTGGAGCTTTCTGGACTGCTCCACTGGGGACAGAGAGGGACAAGGACAGGGGAGGGGAACATGAGGGCCGGGCAGGCCTGGGGGTGGCCAGCAGCCTCGGCCCACGGTCCCCTCAGTGCCTTCCAGGAAAGGATGGATGAAGGAATTCAGGAATATGTAAATATGCACCCAAGTACATATTTGGACAGCTTGAATGTCCCCAGGTAGGGGATTCCTATTCTATGTCTTATTATTTAAGGAAAATGCAAACGAATGGTTAACGAAAGGGAATGGGACTTCACTCCATCAGAATGGCTCTTGTGCCCTGTGCCCTGACTGTTGGTTCAGGAAGTCTGGGGTCTTGGCACCTTAGCCATCACGTCCAGTCCAGAGGCCATCGGCTTTAGGGAAAGTCCTTGGAAAAGTCACTCCACCCCCCTGCAACTGGAAGATGCTCAATGCCAGGCCCCCCAGAAGAGCACTTGAGGTAGGCTCAGGGTCCGGGGTCCCTCTTCTGCTGAGCTCGCCTCTCTGCCCACTTCCCCAGCCAGTGCTGTGAAACCAGACTCCTGTCACCTGTCAAAAGGACTGGAGGTGAAGGTGAGCCCGAGTGATGGAGAGGTCAACTTAGTCCTCTGTCCTCTTGTCTAGAGCCAGGCCACAAGCCCAAAGCAAAACACAGGATGCTGAGGGTAGGACTGAAGAATAAAGTCTGGACATTTTACAAAATGGCTATTGAAGACGACAGGTTTCTATTGTTCAACATCACCTTGTGTGAAGATCTGTGGGAAAAATATCTCTCAAATTCAGCTCTAGAAAAACACCTCAATAATTTGGTAGCTTTCCTTCTGCTTGATGAGAGCTGTGTGTGCCAACCTGTTTCCCTTTTTACCACAGCTCCTAGGAAGCTCACATGAATCTTCCACTAGCCCATGTTTCTGGTATAATTATCATCTCATCGCTCTGTATTATCTGGCTCTTGATCTTTTATCATTGTTATATCCGGCCTGAATTCCTATCTTTTATTGTCAGTTATCCATCTGGTTCTTTCTGGACTCAATATAATAGTCTGAGCAAAAATACTAAGGGAAAAACTCAACCAGCTCCCTCTGAAGCAGACGCCCAAGATCAGAGCTGTGGGGAGCTGGCAGGGCTCCACCCCTCACCCCTCACCTTGGCTGCTCTCATGTTTCAACCAGGACCGGATGGGGTTGAATGGGATTGCCTCCATCTGGGACAGAAAGTTCTCTGGACCCGATGAGACGGCCGTGTTGGACAAGGGGAAGAAGCATTCGCCCAGGTCCCCCACACACATGGGCTCGGGTGGGTCCGGCTCCCCCTGCAGGAAAAGGGAGGTAGACGGGGGAGGATGGTGGAGAGGGGCACAGTGGCCAAAGCCCACCACAGCTGCCTTCATGCACCTGCTCCATGGCCCTTTGCCCGGGCGTTCTCACTGGCTGGGATGGACTTCTCCTCGCCTCATTCACCTGGCCAACAATCATCATCTTCCAAACCCCTGTGAAAGGGCCCCCCCCCCCGCCCCAGGAAGCCCTCCATGATGTCCCAGGCAGGTGGCAGTTTTCTGCTCACTCCCCTCTTGTCTCTGAGATCCTTAAGGCAGGAGAGGGTCTTCTTGTCTCTGTAGCCAAGTCTCTGGTACGGACCCTGGCCCAGCACAGAAGCCAAGTCCAGGCTGGAGAAGGCACCAGAAGAAGGGCTGAGCGGCCGCAGGGCCTCCCTGTGAGCGTGGCCTTGGGCCGGTTCCTTCCCTGTGGCAGGCCTCAGTTTCCACACCCATAAATGACAGAGGAGCCCCTCCTTCTCTGGTCTGGTGCCCAGAAGCCACTGGCATTCCTTCCTGGCACTCCTGGGCCCTGCCCCTCCTGGGTCTGCAACCCAAGGAGACTCCTTCCCAGCAGGCTCCTCCAGGGCTGCCTCGGTGCCCTCTCCAAGGCAGAGGGACCCTAAGACTGGCTTTCCAGGTCCTGAATAAAACCAGACTGTGCTTGCCTAAGCCCAACCAGGCCCCAGGAGCTGTGCGCCCCGACAACCTGTGTGGGAGAGCAGCGCAGGGGTGTGGGAGACGCAGGAGGGGCTGGGTGGGGGGTGCCAGGAGCTGTGTCAGAGAGGGGACGGGGGGCAGGGAGATCAGAGGATCCTCGTTCCCCACCCCAGCCTTCCCCAGCTGATGGAGGACGGCCCTGGGGCAGTGGTGCCAAACCCAGACTGCCCTGGGGGGGTCTCAGGGAGAGAAGCTCTCATAGGGCACAGCCACTGTATCCCTACCTCCCCCTCCATAGCTCCTCCTACATCCTGGTCTTCAGGTCACGAGCCCAGCAGCAGACCCCTCCTGCCTGAGTCTGCAGGACCAACACAGTGGCCCTTCCAGCCCTCCAGGCCTCTCACACTGACTACCTCGGGGGCAGAGGGTAGGAACAAGCCCCAGGGCAGCTGCCCTGCTCGGCCATTCCCAGCCGTGTGAGGTGGGCCACCTGCCTCACTTCTGGGAGCCCCCAGGTACTCGAGGGTGAAACGGGGCAAATCACCCCACTGCCAAGAGCTGGGGGACAGACAGACTGAGTGCACGGAAAGCGTCTGGCACACAGTAGGTGCTTGTGCCCAATGCGACCCTGCCCCATTCTCTTCAACCTCAAGGCCCCCAGGAGGTTGGCCTGCATGGGCAACCCCCCTTAAATGGATAAACAATATCCAGAGCAACAAGGAGCAGCTGAGGCCACTGGATGCCATGACTGGGGCCCTGGCTGGGATCGCTGCTGTGTGGCGTCAGGTAAATCACTCCACCTCTCTGAGCCCCAGTGCCCCCATCTGACCAACAAGAGATGAGGGCCTGGCACACCTCAGGTGTGCTTAAATGGTGCCCTGGGAAGAAGCGGCATCCTGCTGGGCAGGCAGAGCCAGCCTGCACAGACCCGCTTGCCCAGGAGCCCCCGGGGCCGCTCACCTGGTTGTCTTTGGGGCCGGGTGGGCAGGCCGTGGGGTCCTCGAGACTCAGGTCGTCACCCAGCAGGATGGATGAGGACCTGTCTGAGTTCAGGGAGAAGGCCTCTGTTTCAGCCAGCTGCACCTGCGGGGAGGGCCGGAGCCTCGGGTCACCCCTGAGGCTGGGAGGGGCAGGCCTGGTGCTCCAGACAGACACGCAGCGGCGTCACAGAGGCCCGGAGGTCTAGTGAGCACGGATGGCGCGCCTGCCCTGTGTGGGGCCCAGTCTTGGCAGGGGTGGCAGACAACAGGACGGTGTCACAGCCGGCCGAGGGCCCGCCCTGGGCTGGGCCAGACGGCAGGCGAGCTGCCGTGGGTGTAAACTCCAAATCTGGTGGGCTCGCCCCCAGACCCAGTGCCCTCGAGGCCGGCCAGTGTTGGCCGAGTCGGCCCATCGGGTCTCTCCCGGGAGCCAGGCTCTTCTCTCGGCCTGGCCCCCACCAGGCTCTGTGCTGCCCCCACCACGAGGCGTCAGCCTCCCGGGACTGTCCTTACCTCTTGCTTGTCGTGGTGACACTTCTCGCAGCCGGCCGGCGCGGAGTAGTGATGGAAGATGGAGCCGGACAGGTTGTCGATGATGGTCAGCTCCCCCTCCAAAGAGTCCTTGATGATTAGAGAGACGCTGTCCAGCCACAGGTTCTCCTAGCCGGACAGGGACGGGGTGGGGACAGGCGAGATTACCGGCAGGGTCCGGGAATGGCGAGGTGGGTGAGGCACAGCTGCCCTCCCGGTTCTGGGCCCGACCCCCTCGTCACAGGGTCACCCCTCCGAAGGAGCTGAGCAGGGTGGGGCCCAAACAACAGAGGTCTCTGCCCGAGGCCCCCCGGCCCAGCTGCCCTTCCAGCCCCACGGTCCGGCCCTGGGTGGCCGTCTCGGGCGCCCGCGCACCTGGGCCGGGGAGTAGCAGCGCCGGCACAGGCGGCCCTCGGCCTCGCTCCCGCCGCCCGGCCCTCCTGGCCCTCGGCCGGGCGCCCCCGGGGAGCTGGTGAGCGGCCGCGGGCTGGGCCCCAGGCCATGGGCCATCTCCAGCTCGAGCTCGGCGTCCATCTCGGCGTCCTCCTGGGCCTCCTTGTTGCTGTCGTCCAGGTGCTTCATGAGCACGGCCACCACCACATTGATGAGCACGAACTGGGCGGTGAGCACGAAGCTGACGAAGTACAGCGGCGACACGAACTGCAGGCTGCTCAGACAGCTGCGCTCATCGTGCGTGCAGTCCCGCAGCGTGTCCTGCGCCCGGGGCGGGGACGGTGGTGAGGACCCGGGCTCTCCAGGCCCGGCCGCCTCTCCGTCCTCCCCGCCCAGCCCACGCCGGGCTGTGGGCCGCAGTCAGGGAGCCTCTGGGCACGACCGCAGTGCAGCCAACGCCCGAGGGCCTGGCACCAGGAGGAGCAGTGACGGGAGCCCCGGCCCTGGGCTGCGGGCCCCAGGTCCCCTCTGGCCCTGGCGGAGTCGGGTCCCCTAGAATCTGAGCAGTGATCCCAGAGCATCATTTAGGGGCGGACAGAGAACCACTTCTGGCCTCTCCTCCACCTGCTGTGCTGCGGGGTCCTGGGCAGGGCCCTCTGCTTCTCTGTGCCCTGCACTCCCCTCCCGCGTACACTGGGGCGCTGGCGGGCAGAGGGCCCAGGAGCCCCAACTGTTAGGGCCCAGCCTGCCTCCTCCCTCCCCAGCCCGCCCACAGTACCTTCATGATCCCGTTCCAGTTGTCACCGGTGGAGACCTGGAAGAGCGTGAGGAAGGCCATGCCAAAGTTCTCGAAGGTGGCATGTCGGCTCATGCCCTCGCACGGGTTCTCGTCATTGCAGACTGCAAGGAGAGAGGAGGTCGGCCCATCCCACTGCAGAGCCCCCCTGCATGGCGCCCCCGCTGGTGCCTCCCGGCCTTATCTCAGAATCCCCACTACAACCCTCCGAGGTGCGTGTGGACTGTGCCCAGCCCACAGATGCAGAAACTGAGGCTTAGGGAGGTGGCACACAAGCTAGGCTCAGACTCAGGTGACCCAAGGGAGCCCCGCTTTCTGGAGCCGACCCTGTGTGGGGCTGGGCTCGGCGTGAGCTGTTGCCCTTGGCCTGTGCCCTGGCCACACTGCTTGCTGGGGCAGTGCCGGCTCAGGACAGGCACTGGCACGTGGCACCAGAGGGGGCGTCCCCAGGAGGTCAGACAGCTGGGGGTCTAAGTCAGGGGGCCACCGCACAGGCCTAGGGTATGCACATGGACCCAGGCTAGCATCTCTCCAAAGCTACTACCCACCCGGGGGGGCGGAGCGTCAGCCCTCCACTCCCACAGGCCTGCTGTGGGGCATCTCCCCAGTACAGAGACCCTGATGTGACAGTCCAGGGGGGTCTTGGGCCTCCCCACCCTGCCAAGGCCCTCGACCAGACCTGATCCACCCACCCCACGCCAGCCTACATCGGGAGCCACTCACCCAGCTTCCCGAAGAGCTCCACGCCCAGGGCGGCGTAGATGAAGAAGAGGAGCATGAAGAGGAGGCCCAGGTTGCCCACCTGTGGGGACAGCAGGAGGGGTGGGCCGGGCTGGGGGAGGGTGGGGGGACGGCAGGCTCCAGGCAAAGGGCCGGCCTGAGGGTCAGGGCAGCTGTAACGTCTCACCAGCTCTGAGACCATGTCCGCCACCCCCCGCATGACCTCCTGGCGGGCAGGCCGGGTCCAGCACAGGACACGAGATAATAATGAAGCACTGGTGAGGTCTCCACTGTGAGCAGCCCGGTCTCAGGCTCTTCACGTGCATGAGCTCTCTTACTCCACACAGCGATCTATGAACTATCCTTTACCTCACTCTTCAGATGAAGAAAGAGACGTACTAAGAGATGGAGTAATATGCCCAGGGTCACAGAGCTCATGAGTGGTAGGACTGGGATTCAAACCTAGCAGGCTGTCCCAGGGGCCACGCACACAATCGCTATTCCATACACCTGTGTGTGGTTAGTACCACCCCATGGATGAATGGAGGGAGGGTGGGAAGGAAGGAAGGCTCGGCAATAATGCCACCTCCTCCACGAAGCCTGCCTAGATTCCTCCAGGCAGACTAGGATGCAGTCTGACAATGTGAGTGTAACCGGTATGTCCCTGTCACTGTCTCTGCTAGTCTAGAAGGTCCTCGAGAGCAGAGAGTTGGCTGGATTAAGTCAGATCTGCTTCCTGGGGCCAGCATGGGGCCTGGCCATGGAGAGGAGTGAACACAGGAATCATGCAGAACTGTGGGCCCCAGAAGCTTCCTGCAAACCCAGCCACCCCCGTCCCACAGCTCCTGTGGGAGAAAAATGTCCCAGATTCCAAACCTATTTCACATCTCTCCATACACTGGAACCGCCTTTGACTCGTGTTACGGATGAGATAAGCTTCACACACACTTTCGCCCTAGACATGAGGTATCTCCCGGAACTCCCAGAAGACCCGCATGAATGCAATCAGAAGACGTTCCCATTAATTGCTGGAAAGTGAACCACGTTAATCCCAGACTCCTCATGTTTCTCTGCTCTGGAGGTTTCCTTCCGTGCGGTTCTACAATCACATTGATAGTGTCTAATTAAGTGATGCTCCGTTCATTAATGAAACAAGCACTTACTGAGCACCTACGAGGCATGGTGCGAGGCCCTGACAGCAGAGAGGGATCGGACCTTTCCTGTCAGTGCCCCCCTCCATCCTCAGCGTCTCCCAGAGCCTGCATGGCTACAGCAGCCTCCGCACCCGCCTGCCTGCCTCCAGCCTCTCCCTCCAATCCATCCTCCTCACAGTCACCAGAGCAGCCTTCTGAAAGGCAGCTCTGCTTGAGGACTCTCCTGTCCAGAGCCTCCTGGGGTGCCTACTGCCCTCAGATCAAAGCACCAGTGTGCTGTCCTGGCCTCGAAGGCCTGCGTGACACAGCCCTGCGGACCCCTTCCCAGTCTGATCTTCCCACCTAGACTCCAGCCACACGGAAAACAGACCCTATTTGCATATTCTGTTCCCTCTGCAGGGAAGACCCTCTCTCTGTCTTTGCCTGCTAAATGCCTCCTCCCCATGCCTCAAAGCCCAGGTCTTGGGTCACCTCCTCTGAGAAGCCTTCCCTGATGCCTCCTCCCTCTGCTCGAGGCAGAGCCTGGACGGAAGGGGCTGAAGGTGCATTTTCATAGCACTTTACATAGAACCGAGGAAATGTCCAAGCGCAGCTAATAGAGTTTGGGGGCTAAGCACCCCCACGCCACATGGTACTCGGCACATGCGTCTCTTAAGTGCTGACACTAATTACTATCACGTGTCTCCTGTTTGCGGCTGGGACGTCCTGGGCATCTCCATGTGCCCTGTGCCAGCTCAGGGTTGCTGAGGGGTCAGGAGGAGGGGAAGGGAGGAGGGGGAGGGGGCAAGGAGGCCAGGGAGGCCGGGGGCACACACCACCCCCACCCCCATCCTTAGCAGACTCTTATATGGCACTGCCTATGACCCAAGTCCCATTCAGTGCTTTATAAGCTTTAACTATGTCCAGCCTCACAACAGCTTTTGAGATAAGTACTGTTATCCCCCACTTCGCAGCAAGGAAACTGAGGCATGAGAAGTTGAGTCACACACCCAGGGTCTCACAGGAGACTAGGCTCTGATCCCAGGCAGGGTGGCTTGAGTCTGGGCTCCAACTTGCTTCCTGTCTGCTCACCCCCCCAGGCCAGCGCTCACCCCCATCTCCCAGGTGACGAATTCCCCTGAAGGGATTTAGTGTTGGGAAGAACACATCTCCCTGAGGGAATGCCCTGGCTTTCCATCCAGACCTGACGAGAGCCATGTTGCTTTCCCTTTGCATCTAGGCTACTGGGAAGCTCACACCAAACTCGAGAATGGAACTCACTAACATCCTTAGCCCAGGTCCCTGGAGAATTAGCTTTGCTTTCACTTCCCTGGGCTGTTAATCTTTTATCCTCATTTTCGGTTTGCTATATCTGTGCCTTTTATTTTTATTTATTTATTTTTGTGTGTGTGAGGAGATCAGCCCTGTGCTAACATCTGCCAATCCTCCTCTTTTTTTGCTGAGGAAGCCCGGCCCTGGGCTAACATCTGTGCCCATCTTCCTCCACTTTATGTGGGACACCGCCACAGCATGGCTTGCCAAGCAGTGCGTCGGTGCGCCCCCGGGATCCGAACCAGCGAACCCCGGGCCGCTGCAGCGGAACACGTGCACTTAACCGCTTGCGCCACCAGGCCGGCCCTGTGCCTTTTATTTTAAGACACCTAAAGTTCCTTCAGACTAGATGAGTCATAATGAATAAATGAATGTGCAAGAGGCTCACCTCAGAGCAGAGGCCACCCAGAGGGTAAGGAAAAGGGGAGCACTAGGTAGTCAGGACAGTGGGGCAGGGAAGAGATTGGGACTGCAGAATTCCCGGGAGGATGAAAGATGCACCCTCTGTTGCCCGGACCTATCTCCCTTCCACTGACTAATGGGACGGGTCGGGGGGCTTCCTAACTTCCCAGGGCCCCACCCAGGTCAGGGTCTCATGCTGTCCCCTCCTAGAATGTCATATCTGAACCTCTCTGTCCACATCACCACCTCCTTCTGCCAAGCCACCCTACAAGGTCAAGCTCAAATCTCTGATGCCTTCCCTGATTTCCCCAGGGAGTGTCAGGGCCCCCCACCCCCAACCCCGCCTCCAGCACACTGGAGGCCCCTCCCCACGCTGCCTGGAAGCGTCTGTCTTCCCCATGAGGCTTCGACTCCTGGGAGTGGAATGTGGGTCCTTGGTGCCCAGCCCAGGGCGAGCTACAGAGCAGGCATTGGCGAGCACGTGGTGAAGTAGGAGGAAAGAGGCAGAGGGGCCCCTTTCCACCTCTCACAGCCCCTGCCTCAAGCTGCCTCTCTGGAGATGGGATTCTGCCCCGGCTCTGGGCAGGTGTGGGGAGAAGGAAGTCGGGGCCTGCGCCCCCCACGGCCCAGGGTGACACCAGTGACAGCCAGGCGGGGCTGCCGGAAGGAGCGGCTCTTACCTGGGGCAGAGCCTGCACCACCGTGTCCAGCAGGGCCCGCATTCCCGTGGCCATCTTCAACAGCTTCAGCACTGTGGGCGAG
Source organism: Ceratotherium simum simum (assembly GCF_057802395.1). NCBI lineage: Eukaryota > Metazoa > Chordata > Mammalia > Perissodactyla > Rhinocerotidae > Ceratotherium > Ceratotherium simum. The sequence continues at coordinate 10,694,885 of NC_141924.1, forward strand.
ACCCGGCCAGCCCACTCAGCCTAGGCCAGTGGGGACGTGTGTGTGCACGTGTGTAAATGTGGAAGAAGAGTGAGAAAGTGGAGGGGCGTGTAAGCCAAGGGGGTGGCTCTGTGATGCCACCACAGCAAGAACGTGGGTGCAGCTACAGGGTGAATGGGGGTGTGCACAAAAACACGCGTGCACGACTGTGGACGTCGGTGTAAAACAGTCCAGGAGAAGGAGGGCACGCACAGTGGGACGGAGGGATATAGTGTGTGAGTGAGCACATAATTCACCGCGAGGAGGCAAAAACGACCAACGTGGGAGTGTCCACGTCTCTCCCTCGCCCTCTGGCTAAAGAGGGCTCTGGTGCTACTGCTGGGTTTCCACACACACACCCCGACCTGGGAATCTGGAAGCAGGGCGGGTGCAGGACGAAGAGTAAGAGGTTCTGGGTGAGCACCGGGGCAGGAGGTTTTGAAAGAAGTGTGGGGACAGTCTCGGGGTGAGAAGGAGGTTCTGGGAGAAGAAAGGGGATTTTAAGAAGCATGGAGGACCGTGTGTCCCAGCCCCTGTTGGGGAAATGCCGGTGTCTTCCCAGCTGCCTGGGGCTCCTTTCATCCCAATCAGACGGGACTGCATGGGGCACGGTGTTATAAGGAGGCAGGGGTGCGGTGTGCTGTGCAGAGCTGTCTGTGGACGAGGGCACGTGAGCGTGTGACACAGGAGGCAAGTGTGTGTCAGGTGTGTGCTCCTCCTGGCTCCTGTCCTCCTGTTGTGCTCCAGCATCCCTGTCCCCACCCCACTCCCGGGTGCTCTCCCAGGCGATGGGGAGTCCTATCTTGCCCCTGCCTGTCCCGACCCTGTCCCCGCCCCTCACCCCGGGCAATGCGCAGAACCCGCATGATGCGGATGATGGTGGGGTTGATGGGCAGGGCCGCGTTGATCTCAATCTCCTCCAGCGTGATGCCCATGACGGACAGCAGCACGATGGCCAGGTCCAGCTGGTTCCACCTGCTCGGCCGGGCAGAGGGCAGAGGTGGGAAGCAGGTGAGAGGCACTCTAGTTTAGACACACCTCAGTTGGGGGAGGTTGCCAGCTCTCCACCCCCCTGTTGTGGCCCATGAGGATGTGAGGCCACTCTCCCCACTAGCCCCTCCAGACCCCACTCGGTCCAGCTCTCTGTCTTCCTCCTCAATAGCCTTGATCCCTCAAGCAACGGGTTGACCAGACTAAATAAATATCTCTAGCCTCTGGCAGAGGAGGAAGAATGGGCTCTGACTTCTAGGTCTGAATCTTGAGCCAGCTGCTCCCTCTGTGTGGCCTTGGGCTAGTCCATCAACCTCTCTGAGCCTCACTTGTTCCCTCTGAAAAGGACTAGCATGAGGTGTGCCCTGCTCTGCCTGTGGGGTATGGAGGACACATGAGAGATGAGCTGAGGAGACTTGGTAAAAAGTCCTGTACCCATCAGATGGGACCATAATCCCTTCCTGTTCAGGGCTGTAGGCAGCACCCAGGGGACCCTGGCCATCAGTGCCCAGACACTTATTGGTTCCCCTCCTCTGGCTGTTCCAGGCTTCCCCAGGGCTCAGGGCTGCTTCCCCATCCTGTAGCCCACGCTACACTGCCCTAGCCTGGCCCAGCCCTCACCGGTCCTTGAAGAAGCGCCTCAGACCAAACGCCACCAGCTTCAGCACAGCCTCCAGCACAAAGACAGTGGTGAACATGTAGTTGCAGTACTTGAGGGCTGTCTCCAGGGACTACAGGGAGCAAAGAGAAGCATGATCCAGGCCCTATGACCTGGCCCCCACCTTCCTCCAGACAGAATGTCTCTGCCTTTTAAGGGGAGAATTTAGTCCATTCACATTTAGTGCAATATTTTTGTATCTGCCCTTATTCCTTCCATCTTACTTCATGTGCACTATTTATTTTACATTGGTATTTCCTCTTCCTTATTTCTGCTGGTTTGGTCCAGGTGCCCCTCTTTGGAGGCAGAACAGGGTAATGGTTAATGGTAGTGGTTAAGAACCAGACTGCCTAGATTTGAATCCTGGCTCAGCACCTACTCCTTCTTCACTGTGCAACCTTGGGCAAGTCACTTGACTTCTCTGGGGCTTAGTTTTCCAATTTGTAAACTGGGGATGATAATAGTACCTCCCTCAGAAGGTTGCTGTGAAAATTAAATGAGATAACAATCCAGGGCCAAACACAGAATACTTAGTAAATGTGAGCTATTATTATTCCATTTCTCCATGGTTAATTTGCAAGTTCTACAATTACTGTTCCATATTGCCAATGGTTGCCTTCCTCTTCCCTGCACTCATAATATTCCTCCCTTATCATTTAAAATAAGATATTAATTTCTCACCTGGAGGCTCTGCTCCCCTCTTCTTCCCCTCGACTCTAGTAAGTGGAGGCTTTGAGAATGAACTTGCCCCTACACGACCCTCACACACACTGCCTGCAACTAGCTGGGAACTAGCCACCCTCTCCTGCCCCAGAGTTTGCTCCCAATGGTCCTGCCAACCGGAATGCCCCTCCCCCAGGTCCATAAGCCCAGGTACTCGGAGAGCCCACATGGAGGCCTTGAATGCAAATCCAAGTTCCAGTCCTGGCTCCACTACTCACTGGCTGAGTAATTTGGGCATGTATTTAACCTCTCTGAGCCTCAGTTTCTTCATCTACAAAATCTGGAGAAACTACCCCCCAACCTTAGGGTTGCTGTGAGAATTAGAGAGTTCATATCTGCAGCATGTCCTGTAAAGCACCATATTGAACACACTGCAGCCATTGTTACCCGTGTTCAAGGCCGGGCCCACTCACCAGGAACAAGTGGCTTTTCCCTTCCACTCATCTGTTCTACCAAACCCTGAGCTTCCTGGGCACAGGGCCCCGCATGGGTGCTGCTCAGATCCTGGCCCACTGGGTCCCTGGGGTGGGGTTCTACTGAGGACCCAACCCCACCATGTGACCTCGGGCCGGGGCTGGGGCCGGGGCTCACCGTGGGCTGGTTGTAGTGCTCCAGGGACATGGTGACCACATTGAGGCAAATGATGAAGGTGATGAAGATGTCCAGGTAGTGGCTGGTGCACATGGAGTGGATGAGCAGCCGGGTGGGACAGTAAGTGGCATAGTAGGGCAGCCGCTGGGCCTCTACAGGGAGCACAGGGGTTGTAGCACAGACCACAGAGGGTTGGGGCGGAGCGAGCAACAGAGCACATGGAGGGAGAGGCAGAGGGTAGGAGGAAGCAAGGGGGAGAGATCCACCCCAGGCCCTGGGAGTCAGAGCCAGGTCCCCTCCACCCAGCCAGGGGGCCACAAGGGGAAGAGGTACGACGTGGGGGACAATGGCGAAGAGGAAGGACCCTGATTCTCCCATCTACCCCAAAAGTGCCCACAGCAGGGGCTCCAGGTCTGCTGGGGGGAAGATGGGGTCCCACAGCTTAGGGCCAGGCGTCCAGGCTCTGTCTTTGCCCTCTGCCTGCACTGAGCTGCCAGGGCCTCATTCAGGTCGGCAGTGGGGTCACCATTAGAGTCCAGGTGGACACTAATAGGGGCTCAGGTCACTAGACAGGCAGACGCTGGGGGAAGGGGCAGGGCCAGGGGCACAGGGGGCGTATCCTTTGTTCCCTTCCAGCGCCAAAGGCCCAGAGGCTGGGGTCAGGCCCAGGACCAGGGGCAGTGGGCAGAGGAGGCCCAGGGCCGGGGGCCCCACCCCCACGTCACCCACTCACTCCGGCGCTTCTTCTCCAGGCGCCGCAGCCGCTTCTCCTCGCGCCGCCGCGCCTCCTCGGCCTCCTGGTGCTGGCGGCACTTGTGGAAGTTCTCCACCACGACGCCCACAAACATGTTGAGCACGAAGAAGCTGACGATGAGCAGGAAGGAGATGAAGTAGAGTAGCATCCAGGGGTTGTGGTTAGGCACGGGCTGCAGGGAGCCAGACGGGGCTGAGGCAGGCTGCTCGGGCACCGCAAGGCCCACCGTGGGTAATTTGGGCTGAGCCTCAGGGCAGTGGAGGTGCTGACAGAGCCTACCTCCTAGGTGGCTGCGAGGTTTGAAGGAGGCAGCAGGTAGGAAGTGCCCACCCTTGCCTGGCACAAGTAAGGTGCTCAGCAGAGTTCCTCCCCTTCCCTGCTCCAGCTGCTGCCTACCGGACACATATCTGTCTTCTTCTCACCCACCCATCCATCCATCTCCCCATCAACCCACTTATTCATCCATCAGCCCACCCATCTACCCATCCACCCATCCATCCACCTCTCCATCCATCCACTTATTCATCCATCTGCCCACCCATCTACCCATCCATTCATCCATCCATCCACTTATTCATCCATCTATCTACCCATCTATCCATCCATCCATCCATCCACCCACCTATTCATCCATCTACCCATCATTCATCCGTCCATCCATCTATCCACTTATTCATCCATCTACCTATCATCTATCCATTTATCCATCTATCTATCCATCCATCCATCCATCCATCCATCCACTTATTCATCCATCTACCCAACATCCACCCATTTATCCATCCATCCATCCATCCATCCATCTATCAGTCTATCCATCCATCTATCCATCCATCCATCCATCCATCCATCCACCTATCCATCCACTTATTCATCCACCCACCCACCCACCCATCCATCCATCCATCCACCTATTCATCCACCTACCCATCATCCATCATTTATCCATCTATCCATCCATCCATCCACTTATTCATACATCTGCCCACCCATGTATCGATCCATCCATCCATCCATCCATCCATCCACTTATTCATCCACCCATCCATCCATCCATCCATCCGTCCGTCCACCCACCCACCCACTTATTCATCCATCCACCCATCATCCATCCATTTATCCATCTAACCATCCATCCATCCACTTATTCATCCATCTGCCCACCCATGTATCTATCCATCCATCCATCCATCCATCTATCCATCTACTTATTCATCCACCCACCCACCCATCCATCCATCCACTTATTCATCCACCCATCCATCCATCCATCCGTCCACCCACCCACCCACTTATTCATCCATCCACCCATCATCCATCCATTTACCCATCTATCCATCCATCCATCCACTTATTCATACATCTGCCCACCCATGTATCTATCCATCCATCCATCCATCCATCTATCCATCTACTTATTCATCCACCCACCCACCCACCCATCCATCCATCCATCCACTTATTCATCCACCCACCCACCTATCCATCCACCCATCCACCCACCTATCCAAACCATCCATCCACCCACTTATTCATCCATTCAGAAACAAGGCAGGAAACAAGGCAGCCAGCAGAGGGGAGAGCACAGCCCTGGTGGAGATGGTGTGTGTGTGTGTGTTTGCTGGTGGGGTGGTGGGCAGGAGGAGTGAACAGACAAGGAAGTGGAGGAAGATGCCTCTAAGTGTTCTCATTTCCCTCGCAACGCCATCCCCACCTCCAGCTCCAGAGTCATACAGGGTAAGCCCCAGGAGGCTAAGAGTCAGAGGTCACTTACCCATGGCCCTGACTCCTTTACTGAGTGGGCCCTGTCCTGACCTAAAGCGCCTCCTTGTTCCCTCTCCCAAGGATCCCTCAGCCTGGACAGAGTCAATCCTGGTCAGCCATATGTCTTGCCTCAAGTCCCTGCCTAGCCCCAGAGGGACTCCTGCTCTCAGGAGATCTTAGGAGTGAGGGATCAGGCCTCCTCTCAGGCCCAGCCTCCTTTCTGACCCCTTCCACCTACCCCTACCCCAAATCCCTCCTCACCTAACAGCCCACAGGAAGCTCCCACGAGCAAACCTGATGGTGACACTCCCTTGCTATAACACCTTCACTGACTCCCATTGCCCTCAGATAAACTCCAGGCCCTGCGATGGCACACTCAGGGTCTTCCTGACCTTCCAGCCCTACTTAACCTCCTCCACTCATCTGCCTCTCTCCTTTCACTTTCTAGGCCCAGCCCTCGACTCACGACTCCCTGAACACGTCACTCTCTCGCCTCAGGCCTGACCCTGCTCTGCCAGCCAGCTCAGCCCCTCTTCTCCTCCTCCACTTGGTTCTCCCCTCACAAGTCTCTGCACCCCTCCAGGCAGGAGCAGGCTCAGAGTGCTCTCCCTGCAGAGTGGGGGACTCATTGAAGCAAATGGAACAATGACTTACGCTACTCAAGGAGCTGCCCTAATGGTGGAGGATTCAGGCCAGGAGCGCAAGGGGTGGGCTGTGGCTGACAGTGGGACACTGGGGCTGTGGGTCTTGCTGACACCAGTTGCAGACCACTGGGCCCCAAAGACACTGTGTCCCTCCCCACTGCCCAGGCCTGACCTGGCCCCAGCCATGCCCACCTGCTGGTCCACCGCGACAGCATCCAGTCCATTGTACATGATGTTCACCCAGCCGTCCTTGGAGGCCAGGACAAAGAGGGACATCAGGGCCTGGAAGACAGGGGAACAGGAGGCTATAGGGGTGATGGGCCTGGGCAGCTCAGGCTACATCTGCCCCCTCCTCAGCTCTCCACTTTTCTGCCTCTGGGAGGCAGAAGGACAAAGAGGCCTTCTTCACACTGAGGGCAGAGCTGTGCCCTCAACTGACAAACCTTTTCTGAGGACCTACTATGTGCCTCCCATACCCTGCAGGTATTGCTGCAGGAGAAGGAGCACTGGACCAGGAGTCCTGGGTTCCAGTCTCAGCTCTGAAATTAACTGGCCAAGAAAATTCATGAGCTCTTGTCCTCTCACCCACAGAATGGAGCTAATACTTAAGTGAATGCCTGCCAAGTTTGCTGGGAGGGTCAGCAGAGACTTTGAACTGAAAGGTTCCCAACAAAAATGAGGAGCCCTGCCACCATCACCCCAAGCTTGCCTCTAGCATCTGAAAACAGGAGCTCATGAGAGAAGTCAGGAGCCCTGGGTCACAGCCCAAGCCCTGCCACTCACTGGCTGTGTGACTTGGGGCAAGTTCCTCATTGTCTCTGGAAATGGCAATAATCATCCTCACCAATGTGAGATTTTGAAATGGAGGTGACCCCCAGGAGACAGCCAGCCAAGGCTCCTACACAGACTGCCAAAGCATCCTCGTGTCCCTTCAACGGGACTACGGGCTGGTCCTACAGCACCCAGCACAGAGCCTTGCACACAGCCGGCGCTCAGTAAAGGCTTTATGAGCAGGACTGAACTGGTGCCACCCTTGCAGAGCCCAGGTGTGCTGGCAGTTAGTGGGTTCACAAAGGGTCCCAGACCACCAGAGGCTGACCGGAGGTCACACACCCTAATCCAGAAGCCCCTCCCCCTTCTCTGCTCTACCACACCTGTTCATTTGCTGTAACCCAGGGCCCTGGGCCAGGCAGTGGGGCTCTGGGGTGGGTCTCCTGACCTGCACCGGCCCCTCCTTCCCACCCATCCAGGGCACAGAGCCTTCCTCTTCCCTTCCAGGTGGGAATGGTGCTGAGGGCTGCCCAGAAAGGGCTGAGGCCCAGGAGCAGGTCAGGGCAGGAACACAGAGGGAGCCCTCCCTGCCAGGGGGCACATGCAGCCCTCAGGTGCCAAGGGGCAAATGTCCCGCGAGCCCTTGGGTCACAGAGGCCTGAAGTACAGAGAGCCTGGGGCTGGGAATCACAGACCTGCTGTCAAGTCCCCATTGACATATGAGGACACTGAAGCACAGAGAGGGAATGGAACTTGCCTGAGGGCACACAGCTGGTAAGCAGCCCAGCAAGGAATCAAAGGCTCTGGGCTGTGCTGTAACCCCCATATGGCTGCGTGCTGAGGGCCGTGCTGTAACCCCCATAGGGCTGTGTGCTGAGAACACCTTACTTAGGGGTCCAGGGGCCAGCCTGGCAGAAAGCATGCCCAGAAAGGGAGAGAGCTGGGGATGCTCCAAGGGAGCCAGGGCCTGGGCCTGGCCCTGAGGTCAGGGGGTCAGGACTAAGCTCATAAAAGGCCTCCACTGGCTTTCCGTCAGCTTCTTGGAACATGTTGTTTTAGAACTTCTGTTTTACCACCCACTGAGTTGTTAACAACCTGAAAATGCACTGCTTCTGGAGACTGGAGGGTACGAGGGAGTGCCTGTCCCAGTTCCTGACCCCCTTTCCCTGGCCACTCGCTGCCCCTCTACGACCCCGTGGCTTCTCTCCCAGCGGCATGGGGAGTGGGATCTCTGGTCACGTGGGGTGGCGGGGCTGGAGGATTCCCAGCAGAGGGGTGGGGCCTGGGCCCTGGGCCACACAGACCTGGATCTGCTCTCTGTGTGTGACCTGGAGAAGGCGCCCCCTCTCTGGTCATACCTAGCTGCCTGAAATCCTTCAAGAAATGGAGCAGCTCTGAGGAGGCGGGCGAGGCTCTTTGGAAACAGCCAGCTAGGGGTCATCCGGGGCACTACCCAGATGGGTCAAGTCTGGCAGGCCCCCGGGAAACAGGACCAGGGGCAAGACAGGAACTGCGCAGGGGCCTGCCTGCAAGTGGAATGGAGAGCAGAGGAGATGGGAAACCCGGCCGGGGCCCAGGACCTGATACACTTTCATCCCCACCACAGCCTGCCTGGTGGGCTGTAACATCCCCACTCTACAGAGGAGGAAACTGAGGCTCAGAGAGGCCACACCTCCTGTGAGTGGTAGAGCTGGGCTCACACCATGTCTGGCTGACTCTAAAACTCCCGCCAGGGCCCCTGGGTGGAGGGTGGGGGACGGCACACTGTCCACTGAAGCACCTGCTAAGCGCCAGGCGCCTGGGGGACACCCTGTACTCAGGATCACTAAGCCTCATGCTCCCTCTGAGGTCAGCGCTATCCCTCCCCATTTTGCAGAAGAGGAAACTGAGGCTTGGAAAAGAGAAGCCCTGGCAGGGCAGGACTGCAGCCTGGTCTGTAAACCCAGGGCCGCTGGCACCGAAGAGCTGTCACCCTGCACTGGCGTGGGTCAAGTCAGGGGTGGCGGGCGGCGCTCACCTGGCCCAGGTTGTCGAAGTTGTACTTGTGATGGACCCAGCGGTAGTTGGCGGCCACGCAGTCGGAGCGGTTGGTGATGTTGCGGGTGTCCACGCCCAGACAGTGGTAGAACTTGCCCTTGAAGAGCTGGGGGGAAGGGACACGGGGTTGGGGACTGTCCTGCCAAAGCTCCTGGGGGTGGGGGTGGGGTGCAAATCAGAAGAGGACCCGCCCCTCAGGGGGCACTTGCTCTGTGCACAGCTTGGGCCCAGCACTGACCATACATCTCAGCAAGTCCCCCAACACGAGGTGGGGGTACCCTCATCCCATCTCCCAGACGGTGAAACAGGCCCAGTGGTGTCAGGAAATTTTCCCAAAGTCCTCTGAGGTTTAGGAAGGGCAGAGCCAAGGCGCGCATCCCCGTCTGTCTGACTCCCAGGCTCTTCCACAGACTCTGAGATCAGACCCCAGGATCCACACTGGGGCTTTGGGCAGGGACCCCACGGGGGAGAGTTGCCTGCATATACCCAAGGGAGAGAGAGAGAAGTAAAGGGACACTCTCCAGGGACCCAAGCTCTCTCCACGTCAACTGCCTGGACAGGGCAGGGCCACTGTCCTCACAGGGTCCACATCAAGGCCCTCCTGCCCTGGCGGCTCCTCTGTGGATCTCTCAGCAACCCCAAAGGACACCTGTGCCTGGGGTCCCTCCCCAGCTACAGCCCCAAACACAGGACCAGGCGAGGAGCCCCGGGGCCCCAGTGCAGGGCTGACAGTACACAGGAAGGATCTCGGCAGCAGCTCAGACCCCAGAGGACCCTGGTCGTTCTGGCCACCCCGCTCCCCGTCACACACTTTATGATCCGCCCACTCCACCCCATCCAGCCCTGAGGCCCCATCCTATTCCTGGGCTGGGCTCCAAACCAAAATCCGAGTTAGCTCCAGCCCCTGCCTGTGTCAGAGACCCTCCACGTTCCCTACCCCCTAGGATCCAAGTCTCAACTCCTTGGCTGCCACTCCAGGTCTTTCCTCACTTGGCCCAGCTCATCTCCCTGTGCCAGCCGTAGCTCCCGGGCTCTCACCCCAAACATGCCCTGCTTGGTCCCATCTCTACACATGTGCCCATCCTCCCCTGAAACAACCCCCACCCCCACCATGACCTGTGGAAATCACTGCTCTTTCAAGGCCCAGGGCAAAGGCCACTTCCTTCAAGGTGCTTTCCCCCTTGCCCCCAGCCCAGCCCTGTGTTCCTGTGTAGCTTGGACCCCTGTGATCCCATTTACCCAGACTGCCTTGCGCTCAGACATTTGTGTCTGTCTCCCTCCCTGGACTGTGAGCTCGCTGCCGGCAGGGACCATGGCTGCTCTACCAGGGCCACCTGAGCCCCCAGGTCGGCTGGCATGAGGCCGGGAGAATTGGGCAGGAGTTTAGAGTCTCTTCCCCGATGCTGGGGCCCGCCCCACCACGTGCCCAGCCTGGACGCCCCTCACCTGCACCCCCAGGATGCCGAAGATAATGAAGAAGGCACAGCAAATGAGGACAATGTTGCCGATGGGCTTGAGGGAGGAGATGAGTGTCTCCACCACCAGCTTCAGGCCAGGTGCCCGGCTGATGACACTGTGGCAGGGAAGGGGCAGGGGCACAGTGAGCCCATGGCCAGGCCCCCAGGTGTGAGGACAGGGGCAGGCAACACAGAGAAGGCCAGGCAACCCCAGATTTTGGCAGAACAGGTGGTGAGAACCCCCAGGTCCCAGATCTGTAGGCACAGCAGGCACTGTGCCCTCATCCACACCCCTGGGGGTCCACACTACACCCCTGTCTGGAGCCTGAGGCCCAGAGACTGCAGTGAGCCACCCAGGGACGCACGGAAAGTGGGTAGCAGTCCTGGGGGCCACCTTTGGCCTCGGCCTTCCAGCGCGCGCGCGCGCGCACATGCACACAAACATACACACGCACATGGGCTCCAGGCTCCTCCCCCAGGACCAGCACCCACAGCCCAGCCCCTGGCTCCGCTCAGCCGGTGCCTGACACCTGCTATGGAAGGACTGAGTGGGTGGGGAGCCGGAGTGAGGGGTCCACTTAGACCCAGGGGGCTTCCCTGGACAGTGCAGGATTGCTCCATCCGAAGGGGACAGGTCCTCACCGCAGGGGGCGAAGGGTGCGCAGGAGCCGCAAGACCCGGAGGACCCCCAGGATCTTGGCTCCCCCGGCAGAGGCCACGGACACCACGATGTCGATGATTGACACGAAGACGAGGAAGCCGTCCAGCACGTTCCAGCTGCTGCGCAGGTACGCCTCCTCGCCGAAGTACAGGCCCAGCGAGACCACCTGGGGGCGGGGCGATGGGCGCGGTCAGCCGGTCTCCCCGGGAGGGGCGGGGCAGTGTGGCTGACGGTAGGCCGGCCTCGGTGAGGGGGCGGGGCGACGTCAGGGCCCTGTGGGCGGCCCTGTTCGGTTCGCCCCTGGGGGGGAGGGAGACCTGGGGGGCGGGGGAGGGGTGACAGACGGGGCGGGGTCGGGCAGGGGACCCGGGCCTGGGCTCTCCCTCCGAGGGCCAGCGATAGGCGGGGGCGGGGCGGGGTCAGGGCCCAGCGGTCGGCCCTGTTCGGTTCTCCCCGCACATCTGGCAAACCTCATTCAAAGCCCGACGGAATCCCTTCCCTGTGCCCCACCCCTCCAGCAGGTACCTCTGCTACACTGTAAATGTTTCCCCGCATTCGCCTTTCTGCCGGGTTGTGAGCTCCTGGAGAGCGGGGACTTGGCTGATCCTCCCCTCCCCTGTCCCCCGTCCCGGGAGCCCAGGGGATGGCACCAGGGGTTGGGCCTCCGGGGCCTCCTGTGGAATGTCACTGATGGGCAGGTGAGTGACAAGCTGAGGGAGGGGCACGCCAGGGTCAGGCACCAACCCCCCCCCACACAGCTGGGAGTGGAAGAGGTCCCAGGTGAAGCTGGGAGCTACCTTCAGCGTCATCTCGCCCACGAAGATGGCTGTGAAGATGTAGTTTGACACGGTGAGGAAGATGCGTTCCTGCAAGACCAGGAGATTCCATGGGCCCAGGGGCTCCCAGAACTGCCTGGCCACCTGGCAGCCATCCAGGAGAGGCTGCCACTTCACAGCCCAAGGAGGTTGTTCCCCTCCCCGGAGGCAAGCTCCCTGCCACACCTCCCTCAACCATGTTGGGCCCTGGCACACTGTCCCATAGCAGGCCCTGGTGGTCTGCCCCTCTGCCTTGTCCCTTGCCCTGCCAGAAGCCTGCAGCCACTCACAGTGCTGCCAGCCTCGATCTGGGGCCGCTCCAGGGCGATGGTGATGCAGTTGAGGAAGATGAAGGCCAGGACGACATAGTCGAAGAGCTTGTGGGCAATGATGGTCTGACACAGGACCCGGAACCTGGGCAGGGGTGGGCGGGGGGCCACATGAGTGTCGGTTTGCCCCTCACCACGGCCAGGAGGAAGGCAGAGGGACCAGGCACACATAGGGGCCAGGATGGCCTAGAGGAAGCTGGCCCTGCTCTTCTTCTCTGGCCACACAACAGGTGGTGACTTCACATCTGCCCAGGGTGCCCATTTGGAGCCGCCTCCCCGACCACACACCCACAGCAGCACACATCCTGGCGCCACAGGATGACGGGCACCCAGCTGGCCCTGGCACTCAAGGCCTTTCCACTCTGGTCCAAATACCGGAGCCTTGTCCTCCAGCCACTCAGACACATGTTGCCTGATGCCCTCAGCTTCTGCCCCCAGGTCTTCCCTCCGGCTGCTCCCTCACCTGGACCCCCCCCCACATCTTCACAACCCCTGCATCACCTCCTGGAATGCTGTCTGCCTCCAAGGTCCACAAAGGCCTCCTCCCCCAGGAAGCCCTCTGATCCCCCCACCAGACATGAGCACCCCAGGTCACTGGAGGATTCGTTCAACCTAGTGCCCAGCACAGGAATGGCCTAGACTAGGGGCGATGCCCAGGAAAGCCCCCACACCAACACTCCCCCTCCCCTGCAGACCCTTCACCACTGGGGTATGGGGGACCCTCCACCAATGGCCTTTCGTGTTTTGGTAGAACTCTCTCCCTCCCCGACATGTCAACTCCCTACTCCAACCTCGCCCCCAGCCTGGCCCTGCCCACCTGTTCTGGGGGGAGAAGAGGTAGACAGACCAGTCCTCGCGGACTTCGCACCAGTCGGGTTTGTAGACGTCAATCATCTTCCGGACGCGGAAGCACAGAGTCTGGCGAGGGGAGGATGGGGGGCAGGCGGGTCAGCGCTGCGCAGAGCTCCCAACTGTCCCCTCAAAACCAGAACCCTTGCCCCACCAAGGGCAGGCCTGGAGGGCTTCTGCCCCAGGCGTGGGCCCAGCTCGGGTGTGGGCAGTGCCGGCCCCGCCCCCTGCTCCCCACCTAAAGCCCTCCCCTTGGCCACGCCCCTGCCAGGCCCTCCCTGGCCACGCCCCTCGGCCCCTCCCCTTCGGCCCTAGCGGATCCTCTCCGGGTCCCCTCGGCCGGACCCCTAGAGCCCGCCGCACTCACGTAGTCGATCTCCTCCTCGTCCTCGCTGCGGTCCCGGCGGTCGTCCATCTTCGTGAAGACGTCCTTGGCGATGCTGGGCATCCTGCCGTTGCAGTCCTCGTGCCCAGGGGCCGGGCCCGCCGCCCTCCAGGCCGCCCGCGGGTGGGCGCCCACGGCGGGCACCAGCTCCGCCAGGTCCACCGAGTCTCTGGTGTCGAGGGACAGTGTGCGGCGGTGGTGGTGGTGACGGTGCGCCGGGTGGGGGCCGTGATGCGCGTGGTGGGCGTCGTGATGCGCGTGGTGGGCGTGCGGGGCGTACAGGGGCGCGGCCCGCGGGGGCCCCTCGTCCCGGGCGCCCTCGCAGGCCCGGGCCCCGCCGCCGCGCTCCCCCGAGAGCAGGGACTCGTGCTCGGCCGACGGCGGCCTGTGCTTGAGGCTGTTCCAGCTGGAGCGGCGGCCGGCCCAGGCCCCGCTGCGGCCCCACGGCCCGTGGTAGGAGCTCCGGGAGCTGGACTGGGAGGAAGCCGGGCTCCGGTCAGCGCCGGCCGCAACCCTGGGCTGTGACTGAAGGCAGCCTGCACGCCCGCTGAGGCCCGAGAGGGCCACCCGCCTGGCCAGTGGGTGACAGAACGGGCTAGGCCCCAGGGGTCCTCTCCCCGCCCCGCCTCTCACTCCAGCCACATCTGTGGACCTGTGGGTATGTCCACAGTGAGCTTACATTGGTTCCTGCCACCTCACTTCCCTTGAGAAAGGTACAGGAAGTTAGGGCAGCTCCTCATTTTACAGGGAAGGAACAGGCTCAGAGAAGGGCTGTAGCTTGCTCGTTGTCACACAGCTTGAAAGTGGCAGAGGCTGGATTCAAGCTCAAGTCTGCCTGACCCCAAAGCCCAGCTCTTTACCCTACACATTGCTGCTAAGACGAAAATCTAGTTCTCTACACCAGACCCACTGGCACTATTCATTCATTCATTCACTCATTCATTCATTCACTCATTCATTCCTTGTTGCCAGATCCTGCCCTGGGCACCCAGGAATGCAACAGACATGGTCCCTGCCTGGTTCTGGCTGGATAGTCTGGTGTCTTAAGCCTGGGTACCAGGTTGAGGCTGGACTAACAGGCACTTCTGCCCAGGGTCCCTCGACACACACCCCAGCAGGGAGCAGCCATCCAGAGCACCCCACAAAAACTCACCAGGGAGCGCTGGTCGTAGCTCACCCTCCCCAGGGACATGACACTGCTCTTGCGGGAACCGAGGGCCACCAGCATGGGGTCTGGCTGCAGCGAGAGGCGGGGGGCAGGTGCCACAGCCCCAGCAGGGCCCAGGTGTCCACCCAGAGGAAGGTTGGGGTCTAGATGCCCATTGGGGGTCAAGGAAATTGGGCAGAGCTTGGGATCTGGAGGGGTGGGATGGAGACAAAGGGAGGGCAGACAGACAGACAGAACAAGAGCAAAAGAAGCCATGAGATAAAGAAAGAGACATGGACGGTAACAGAAATGGAGAGTTTTTCTGGGGAGACCTCCTCCACCAGGAAGTCTTCCTGGTTGGACCCCATCACATGTGCCTCCCCTCCACCCCGCCTGCAGGGCTCTCAGCTTTATTTTTGGATGAGTGGGTCCCCTGCCTTCTGTGTTCAGGGACAGCCCCGAGCTTCACCCAGCATGGGAACCTCACTCCCATGCCCACTGCAGGAAGCAAGGCAGAGACTGTCCAGCCCGGTTACCGAGAAGGACACAGCATGGGTTGGGGACGTTCCAAGCTGCCCAGTAGTGACAGACAGGACCAGAACCCAGGTGTCCCGAGGCCCGAGGCTCTTCCCAACAGGCCACACCATGCGGAGGGTGAGGGTGGGCTGCAGCTACCCCTGTGGCTGGAATTCAGGAGGGCCATGAATGTCACAGACCTCTTTTTGGATTTAACATGTCTTTCAATTATGAATGTAAACAACCAACCACAGAGAATTGGCAGTCCTGGAGCCTGGGCTGGAGGGAAAGCCAGACGCTGTGCCCTTTGCCCACCTGGGTCTCGGGGACAGGTCCTGGCCCCCGGGGGCCAGTGGAGGTCTGCTTACCTCCACCGCCTTCCAGGCCCTCCTGGAGCTTGTCGAACTCCTCCATGTGGGACGAGCTCTGGTCCTCGTCTGAGCAGGAGCGATTGGCGTCACCCTGGGAGACCGTCCCTCACGTTGGAATGTAAGTCAGCTCAGGCCTTCCCTCCCTCCTGAACTTTTCAATGGGTGTTTTCACCCCCATTTTACAGATGGGGGAACTGAGGCTCAGAAAAGGGAAGTAAGAAGCTAACGAGGATCTAGGCCACAAACCCAAATCTACCTGACTGCAAATGTCCCCACTGCCTCAAGGAATGGAGGAGGCAGGATCCAGAATCTCAGAGACGGAGAGGCCTAGCCCTACACCCCTGGGAGAGAGGCAGGGATCCCAGATACAGCCCCCATCTGCATGCGTCCTGTGCTGGGAAGCTCACCACCTCATTGGCACCCCCCTCCTTTGGGGACCTGTTGCCTGTAAGTGTTTGAATCGCAGCCCTCCTCCACCTAGGACCCCTTCCCCCCACCCAGTCTTGTGCACATGGAGGTGCTTCCTCCACCAGGGCCACAGTCACCTCTGCCTGGAAGCCCTCCACCAGGATGGCCACCAGCAGGTTGAAGAGCACATAGTTGCCGAAGGTCATGAGGGCCACAAAGTAGAGTGAGGCCCAGGGGGAGGTGGAGGCCATGCCGTTGTAGAGGACGACATTCCAGTCCTCCTGGGTGAGGATCTGTGGGGGAGGGGCACGGCTCAGCCCTGGAGCACCCCCAGGCCCCAGCCCAGCCCAAGGGCCGAGGGAGCCCACCGGGTGGCATAGCTGCAGGAACACTGCCGCCCACGTCACCTGCAGCATCCTCTCACACAGGCTTGGGCACACCCAGGCCCTCACATGTGATGGCCCTAGCTGGGGGCCTGCCTCCCTCACACGCACACTGCTCTGCCCGCTGCCCACAGTTTGCCCACACTCTTTGGCCTGTGTCACACACTCTTGCCCTGACACTCACTCCCCGCTGATCGGTGCTCCCTCCTGGCTGCTCCCACAACCCCATCCTCTCAGCACACTCTCCTGCTCGAGCCCCACCCCCTGGGCATGGGCCCACCTCCTCCTCCCCTCGCTCCTTCTGCGCCCACTACACCTGTATAAACATGCTCATTCAACCATGCGCACGTTACACGTGAGGAAACAGTTTCAGAGAAGAATCCCAAGGTGCCCAAAGTGGAGGGGTGGGGGCGAGGGGCAGGGGTGGGTGATGGGCAGTCAGTCCAGCTCCCTGAGCTGGTGCTCACCAGCCTGGCCTGGCACCCAGGGCCTGCCCACTGGAGGCCGGAGTCCAAGGGCCTCCGTGTCAGGCCACGCCTCTTCTTCAGATTCTCCACGGCTGGTGACACCTCTGAAAAGTGATCCTGGGTGGCGGGCCTGGGAGAAACTCCTTCCCCTGAAGCCCAGGGACACACGCTGCCACTCACCTGGAACACGGTGACGATGGCCCACAGCAGGGAGTCGAAGTTCTTCCTGTCGGGGACCGTGTCGCCTGTGTCCGTGCGCAGGCTGAATTTGCAGCCAAAGATGTGCATCCCAAGGATGCTAGGGGAGGGATGGAGGTGGCTCAAAGGACTCGCGCACAGCAAGCTCTCTGCCCACCCACCTTGTTTCATTCTCAGAGTATGACGGGAGGGGGCAGCATTGGTCCCATTTTACAGAAGTGAAGGCTGAGGCTCAGAGAGGTAGTTCTCGCCCAGACCATAGGGAATTAAATGCTGGTGCCAGGAGTCACACCCAGGGCCAGGGTGTTGCCCAGAGAAGTTCAACCAGCCACTCTCCCCCAGGCTCCTGCCCACGACCCCAGCAGGCCCCACAGGCGTAGCCCCAGGTGGGCGGGGCTCACCTGAAGATGAAGATGAAGAGCATGAGCAGCATGCAGAAGGTGGCCACGTTGTCCATGGTCTTCATGAGCACCACGAGCTGGCGCCGCAGCGCGGGCATGAAGCGCACCAGCTTCAGCACCCGCAGCAGCCGGAAGGTCCGCAGCACCGACAGGCCGCCGTCCGCCTGCCCCACGATCTCCCAGATGCTGCGGCAGAGGGGTGGGCGGAGGAGGGTGGGGGAGGCAGGCGCGGTCGGTGGGAGGCCAGCAGGAGAGGCAGGCAGAGAAGGGAGAGGCCAGGAGGACGGGGAGACAGAGTTTCCATTCATTCATTCATTCATTCATCCAACAATGTGTCACGGGTCACTGCTCTCTCTCTCTCTCACGGGTCACGGCGCACTCTCTACCAGGGGCTCCTGACCTGGAGTCGACGGACACCCCCCAAGATGTCTACATCTAGAGTCCAGGAGGTCCACAAAGGTCACTGGCCTCTTTTTGAGATTTAACATTCTCTTGATTATGAATGTAAACAACAAACCACAGAGAATTAGCAGTTCCTATGACTTTGTGGCCAATCAAAATCACTGATATTTTCACATCAGTGATGCAGATATTTCCGAATATTATTTATGCTCATCCCTTCTTTGGAAGGGTGCTAGTCACAGACCTGCTGCTAGATCTTGCTATTTCATGCATTAATCCAGAAGCACATATATTGCTAAATCACAAATTTTTAACCATTTTGATACGTGTTTCTGAGTGTGATTGGTTTCCTTTGGTCTTATGTGGTTTATTTCCTGGCTGGAGTCAGTGCATTAAGGCCCCCACTCCCCCCCTCTGCTTCTGGGCCCACAGCATGCTGGGGGCGGGGCCGGCACCTGATGATGACAATGATGCTGTCGAAGATGTTGTAGGGGTTGCGCAGGTAGTCAAAGAGCCCGAAGGCAGCCAGCTTCAGGAGCATCTCCAGGGCGAACATGCTGGTGAAGACCACATTGCAGATCTCCAGGATGTTGGTCAGCTCCTCGGGCTGTGGGAGTGTTGGGGCAGGGGACAGGGATGCGGTCAGGCCCGAGGGCAGCCGTGGGTCCCCTCTGGATGCCCATTGGCTCCGGGACCCTTGCCACGCTGGCTGCATGACCCGGCAGGTCAGTGCCCTCACTGGAGCCCAATCTGCCCCCTACACAGTGGCCTCGGGAACTTTGCAACTCTGCTGTCCTGAGAGGTCCACCGAGGTGGTGGGACCCCACAGGGCTGACCTTCCATAAATTTAGAAATGATGCTGGTAGTGCACACTAAAGGAGGCATTATGATACCCATTTTACAGGTGAGGAAACTGAGGCTCAGAAGCCAGCCTGAGGTCACATGGCCAGACACAGAGTAAGACGGGTAGGCAAGCCATGATTGCTAGAAACGCCCGGTTCACCATGACGCTAGCCCATGTAGTGAGCATGTGCAGGCCCCATTCTGTGCATGTCACAGTGTCACATCACATCAAGTCCCGCACAAGAGCCCAGTCAGCAGGTGAGGAAGCAGGTTCAGAGAAGGCCAGTCCCTGCCCGAGTCTGCGGAGCCAGTAAGGGGCAGAGCCAGGATTCAAACCCAGGCAGCCTGGCTCCAAGGCTCCCGCCCTTAACCCCTGCCCGTGTAGACAGCCCTCCCCAGCCCACCCCTCGCTCCCCATCCCCAGCAATGGCCATCTCAGGATTGCGGGTGGCTGGAGACCACCATGCCCCGTGAAGGGAGGATGGAGACCTACTGTGTGCCACAATGGCTCTTAATCCACCCCACCACCCTGGTTGGTGGGGTTTATTTCCCCCACTTCTCAGAGAAGGACACGGAGGCCCAGGGAGGTCAAGGGTTAAAGTCACCAGTTGGTCAGAAGGAGACTAGCCCCCTTGGCCACAGAGCCAGCCTCTGCCCCCAGAGCTGTGTACCTCCTGGTGTTAGCAGCAGGAGACATCCCTGCAAATGGGGCCCTCTGAGCAACCACAGTACAGACAACAGGCCACACTATGGGCTATGACGGGGGGCGGGGTTCCAGGTCCACCCCCACCCCGGCCTCAGTTTCCTTATCCACAAAGCCAGGGGGTGGAATGAGATGATATTCATCCCAAACCTCTCTGCTCCATCCCCACTCTCCCCTCCACCGCCCCTCCGGGCCTGGGGAAGCATCTGGTGTCTGCTCACCAAGGGGCCAGGTTGGGAAGGGCCATTCGTTCAGCCCTGAGCACGAGCCCATGCTAAGCTGACCCCCAACACAATTACTGACGCCTTAGACAACCCTTGAGGTAGCTGTTAGCATCTCCATTTTACAGATGAGGAAACTGAGCCCGGGAGAAGTGAACTGGATGTGCAAGGATGTGGCAGAGCCAGGCACCGAACCAAGTCGGACTCCAAACTGCTCTCCCCTTACACACACCGAAGCCCCACCCGAACTCATCCATTCATTCATTCACTCATTCATTACTGCATGCATCCCACAGGTTCTCTGAGCCTCCACTGTGTGCAGGACTCATGCTACCCAGGACGGCCAATGGTGGATGAGTCAGGACGTTCCCCTGCCCTCAAGAAGTGCAGGCTCCGGTCGCAAAGCCCAACACACAAAGTTCACAAAACCAGTCGGCAGGTGCTAAAAACAGCGGGAAGTTGAGGGTGGCTGAGGGGCAAAGTGACCATGGGGTCAGAAGCAGCTTCCTGGAGGAAGTGACATCTCAGCAGAGACCTCAAAGCTGAGAGGGAGAGCCGGGTGATGGAGAAGAAGAGAAGGTGTCCAAGCAGAGGGACCAGCCAGAGCAAGGGCTGGGAAGTGGGAGAGCACAGCCCCACCCCCCATGGCACGGCGCCTCAGGGGCCTGACGTGATTCTACTTGGGTCAAAAGAAGAGGAGGGAAAAAAACCCAACCACCCACTTCCTGCCTGGTGCCTGAGAAATCTAATAAAACTGCCAGCTCCTCTCAAGCCCAGATAAAAGAAGCCCCATTTCCACCCGTAATTACATTTGACTCACAAAATGGTCCCGGAAAAAGAGTGGGACCCTGAGAGGGGCCCCTCAGCGGGGAGGGGCTGGGGCCCAGCATCCCTGGCTGAGCCAGGGCCCAGATGCAGCTCAGAGCCGCCAATTTCCCAGCCTGCCAAAAACAGAGATGAAAAATGTGGACGCTGACGCTCCATAACGGCGGATCACCAGCTCCAGGCCGCACACGCTGCACACACTCCTGCCCGCGGCTGATGCGCGGGGCCACCACTCTGCTCTCCTGGAAAGGTCACCCGCCGCTTCCCTCCTCCCTCGCAACAGCTGTTCCTCTAGTCAAGCGCACACCTGTTAATCTTTCTCTAATGGACCATCCGTCACTCCCGCAAGCATGTTTCTGGGAGAGAGACGGTGAGCGGGAGAGAGACAGACAGACAGACGAATACAGACACCATGAGCGAGAGACCACAACCATGGCGGGAGACAGCAGCAGCCAGATGGACAAAGAGAGACTCGAAAGAGAGACGGACAGACAGACAAACAGACACGGGGAGTGAGAGGCAAAGACAAGCGTAGAGAGACGAGACAAAGAGAGAAAAATGCAGATAAAAACATAATGAAGGACCAAGATCAGGACATCGTGGGAGTCAAAGAAAGAGCCAGAAAGTGAGAGGAAGAGCGGGCAGACAGACAGACAGGCAGAGACTGCAGAGAGGTGGCAACGACCCCCCCAGTGGAAGAGGAGGTGCTGAAGGGCAGAAAAGCCAGGTTAAGTCAGAGGCAGGAGGGCAGAGGGCAGGGGCAGGGCCAACCCATCCCTGCCTGATGCCAGGCTTGGGAGGCACCAGGCTGCCCAGCCTCCAGCCATTTCTGCAGGAGTAGATACGGGCCTGGCTGGGCAGGGGTCTCTACACTGCCCCCAGGAACACTTAGAGCCCAGCACCATCCCCAGGATAACGGCAGCTGGTGTTAAGCGTCTCCCACGTACCAGGCAGTGCTAAGCACTTTCCATGAATTATGTCGTCTAAGCCTGAAACATTACCCTATAGTGTCCCCACTTTACAGATGGAAACCTGAGGCTCAGCGAGGAGAAGTGACTGCCCAGGGCAACCACCAGGCAGTGGTGGAATCAGACCTCAAACCCAGGTCTCCTCCCTCTGCCCTGCCCCCTCCCCAGGGCCCAGGCGCCTTCACTGCCCCACTTTTCTGACTGAGGCTCCAGGTCAGCACAGACATGTCACTGCCCTGCTTACAAGCCTTCCATGGCCCCCCAGTGTCCTAAGAATAAAACCGGCCTCAAGACTTTTCATGGATGGACAGCCTCCCTGGCCTCCTAGGCTGTCTGCCCTGCCCCACATGCACATCCTCCTTGAGGGCTCAGGAGCATGCCTACGCTCCTGGTACCTGTATCTGTCCCTCCTCAGTCTCACTGATGAAATCTCAGTCATGCTTCAGGATCCATCTCCAGTGCCACTGCCTCCAGGAAGCCTTCCCTGACTGCAGCCTATGTTGGTGTCTCTCCCCTACACCCTCAGGGAGCTGAAATGTTGGG
The DNA here is from genome assembly GCF_057802395.1 of Ceratotherium simum simum. Classification (NCBI taxonomy): domain Eukaryota; kingdom Metazoa; phylum Chordata; class Mammalia; order Perissodactyla; family Rhinocerotidae; genus Ceratotherium; species Ceratotherium simum. The sequence goes on from NC_141924.1 coordinate 10,716,727, forward strand.
CACTAAGCAACCCATCTTCCTCTTCCCAGAATCACCCCAGACTTGGGTGACCAGTGACTTTACGGGGCTGCTGAAGGAAGAATAGAGCCTGCTTTGACCCATGCGTTGATTTGGAGGCCTTGAATGCATTCCCCTGGGAGCTGGAGCCAGTGGGCCTGCCCCGGGGAGGCTCCCTGCACCCCTGCCATGCTGCCCACTCAGCCTGACCCTCTTTCCAGCTGTCCAACTTGGGGAGCAGCCTTGCCCAGCTCAGGAGGAGTCAGGCAAGTGGATGGGTGAAGGCTGGGAGAGGAAGCTGAGAGCCAGACTGCTCCCAGGAGCAACGTCTCCCCACCCGCCTCCTGTCCGCTTTGTGGAACCTCCAATTCCACCTCACCATCTCGGAGCCCAGCTGGGTGGCCTCTCTGAGCCTCAGTTTCCCCATCTGCCCAGTGGGGATAAGACACTCACCCTGCCTGCCCCATAGGGCTGCCATGGGGATCACCCAGGGAAGAGATGTGACGACACATGACAGCAGGTGATGATGGAGGCATCTGGCCACCCAGGCTGACCCCACCCCACTGCCTGTCACGCAGCCTCGGTCATGGACGTTCTGGGCCCACCCTCCTCCCAGGGCTATCCAGGAGGGCAGACTTCACCACCACCTGACCACCTCATGGGTCACACAGGCCCCTGCCTGGCTGACCCCTCCGTTCACCTGTCACCTCCTCCCTGGTCAGTCCCTACCAGGAATAGCATCTGTGGCCACGAGGAACCTGGTGACGCTCCCTCGTGATTTTGACAGCAGTGACCACCTAAAGGCCACAGGCACCCGCAATCCCATCTCTCGTTCATCAGAGCACCCAGGAGCAGAGAGGCGGGGGCCAGCCTTGCTTTCCCGATGGAGTAGGAAAGCAGTGCCCAAGCTCGTCACGCCCTCACCACCTGCCACCCCCCTGTGGCCACACCAAGCTCCCTGCCGGCAGGGTGGGCAACCGGGGCATGGCGGGGGGCCCCCAGGACGCCTCCTCTCCACGGTCACCACCCCTGCAGGAGAGGGGGCTGTGCGTGTTCACCCACCTTCTCCTCCTGCTCCTCCCCTTCTCTCCCTGCCCCTTGGCAGCCCTGGGCCACCTCTCTCTGCAGGCGCCACCTCAGACGGGGCTGCTCAGAATAAACACGGGGTGGGGCGGACCACTTCCCACTGAGCCATGTCTGGGGGCGAGGAGAGTGGAGCCAAAACACCAGCAGCCCCCAAGCAGGCCCTGCGCAGAGTACGCTCGGCCAGACAATGGCTGCCGCTCAGAGCTGCTTTAAAAAGAACATTTTAAAAATCCTCCTCCCCCTCACTTTTTCTTTAATTAATTAATTTTTTGAGGCCCAGACAGCGGATGGTAAACTCACCCCAAGGGTGGGGGTGTAAGGCTCCAACACAAGATTCAGAAATAATTCCTAACTTGTGAGCACACCTACTGTGCGCCAGGCTTCCTAACGCACCCTCCCAGCCACTCTGTGAGGATGGGACCGTGTGCCCCTTTACAGATGGGGACACCAGCTGAAGGAGGCCAAGCGACTGGCCCAAGTCCGCCCTGCCGGTCAACAGCAGAAGCAGGGATGGAACCTGGAGCTTGAGCGATGGACTTCACTCCCTGGGAGGTGGCCTTCACAGGACGGCAGGGGGACGGTGACAATAGCTGCTTCAAGGGGGGGTTGTGAGGACTCAACACACCGTGCAGGCTCGGGGCCTGGCGCTTAGTAGGTGCTCAGCAAACGGGGAGGGGAAGGGCACACAGTCAGGGCACCTGCTTCGTAGCTGAGGAACCCGAGGCGGAGTCTATGAAGGGCAGGAGACTGGCCAGGGAGAACAGCCTCTCCAGCCCGGCGGGGGCACCAGGGGGTGCCCGCAGTGCCAGACAGGAGAGGCTCCCCCATATTCCAGGCTAGAAAGCTTTTCGGACAGGATGTGGTGGGAGAAGTGAGGGGGACAGGCCGGGCAGGGAGACCTTGAGGAGGCTTGGGCAGAGCCCATGGCCTGGCCTGAGGCTGGGGCCTGGCGTAGAGGGAGAGGCTGGGCCCAGAGAACAGAGCTGCCCCAGCCTCCGCGTTGGCTTGGAGGGGATGGCTGAGGAGGCAGGGACCAGTCAGACGCTGGCAAACAGGCCTCTGAAAAACAGCCCTGATTTGTAGCAAATGCCAATTTCCGTGGTGTAAATCTCTCACCATGGCCAATTTCAAGCTACCAACTGTTTTTAACACGGGCTTGCAAAATTCCTGAGTGTTAGGAAATTGGCTCTCGCAGGCTGGTTCCAGCAAGTCCCTGGCAGGGACAGTGCTCAGGCTCTCAGCGGGACTGTGACAGGCCCCTCAGTGCTGCCCCACACAGAGACCAGAGCCAGCAGCCCAACGGCACCTGTTCCCTGTGGCTCCCCCCCCCAAAGGAATGCTGGCCCGGAAGGCTGGACCCTAGGCGAGCGGGGTCGGGCTGCCTGTCTCCCCGGCTTCACCCCGCAGAGAGCCTTCCCCTAGCCCTCCCCAGAGACCTTTTTAATTAAGCCGGAATGGCTGGCAAACCAGCTGATCCTAGCAGAGTCGGCAGCCCCAGGGGCCGCGTTTAAGTAAATTGAATGGAGCCTGCGCTGGGCGAACTAATGAAGAGGGAAATGAGAGTGTGGCCCGCCGCAGGGCCAGCGGGCGGGTGGAGGGCTTCCGCAGAGAGAGGGCAGCAGGGAAGCAAAGGGGACGTGGAAATCCACACCCTGCGGGGTGTCAGTCTCGCCACAGAGAGGTGTGAATTCAAATCTGGCCCCTGACTGGCTGTGGGACCTGGGCCAGTGGCATCCCCTCCCTGGGCCTCAGGATCGCCAGCTGCCAAATGGGGTGCCCTCACAGGGCTGGGATGCAGGTTAAGGGAGGGAACCCATCCAGGGGATAGGGGGCAGTAGGAGTGAGAAAATGGTGTTTTTCCAAATGGAACCAGAGTTGGACTTGTCATCCAGGCTGTCACCCCAGTGTGACCTATGGACTGGGGACATCTGTGCTAACCCCCCATAGCCCTCCATCCCGTGTGCCCACAAATAGCTTCCTCTCCTCATGTACACATCATCCCAGCACTCCTGCCACCTCCCGGAAGCCGTCCCCTCCCCCATGTGCTGTCCCCCCTAGGGGACCCTTTCTCCGAACTCTGAATCCCCAGTGGTACCCCCCACAGCACACACAAGGGGCCTGGGACACACCATTCAACTCAGCCCACACACACCTGCACCCCATGCACCCAGAGCTGAGGACAGAAGAGACCACAGGGCTGGCCAAGGAGGGAGATGGGGGACAGCCTTCGCAGGACAATCGCAGGGCCACCCTCAGTGCCGTCGGACTGTGGGGAGGGTGGAGTAAGCGGGGGCCTCAGGGACAGGAGGATGCCCTGCCCGCTGAAGGGATGTTGCAGGCAGAGCATGAGGAGCCTGGAACGTCAGCGGAAAGGTCTACGTTTCATGCCAAGGGCAATGCGGAGCTGTGCAAGTTTGGGGCAGGGGAGAGCCCAGCCTCGGCAAAGATCACTCCAGCTGCTCTGGGGAGAGTGGACAGCAGGGCTCAAACGGAAAGGTGATGAATGGAAGTTAGATTTGCAGGGACTGGCCGTGGATGGGCTTTGGGTGCCTTGGGGTCCAGTCTGAGCAGCTCAGGAGGGAAGGAACTGCCCTCATTCTCACCCCAAGTAGCCAGTCCCAGCACGGCCTCACCCGGTCACTCCTTCACCCATTCAGCAGACACTGAGCTCCTCGCTCCTCTGTGCCTGGCCCTGGTCTGGTCACTGAGGCCACGTGGGTGGATTGGACCCAGCCCCGGTCGGGCGGAGACAGACCCACAGTGGGTGTCCCACACGGTGGCTGGCTGGGGCTGGCTGGGGCCTGGGCGCCCGGCCCTCCCTCCACACACGCGCCCCGCCCGCCTCCAGCGCCCACCCCAACTGGCCTGCTCGTGGTGCTCGATGCCCATGCTGACGGTGTTGACCAGGATGGCCATCATGATGCCCCGGCTGAAGTACTTGCTGTCCACGATGCCGCGCAGCTTGGCTCGCGTCTCCCGCCACAGGGCCCCGCACAGCCGGGCGGGCCCATCCGCCTGCTCCTCCTCGTCCTCCTTCCCCAGCCCCGAGGAGGCCCCATCCTCGCTGCTCCGGGCCCCGTCCCCACCGACCTCGTCCTCGCCACCACCGGAGCCCCCGGAGCCCGAGCCCTCCTGGCTTGAGTCAGTGCTGCCCAGGCCCGAGGGCCGCCGGCCCGCCTCATTCTGGCAGCGGGGGCAGCTGGTGGGGTCGGAAGCCAGCATGGCAGAGATCGGCTGCACCAGCGTGTGGGGCGTGGGGTCCAGCGGGCTGTGTCTCGGGCACAGCTCTGCAAAGCAAGCAGAGGGCAGGGTCGGTGCCTCACGCTCGAGACCGCTGGAGGCAGCACCCACACCGGGCCCCAGCCCCACCCTGGGACACAACCCCACATGCGCTTCAGGCTCCCGTGGCCCACAGGGTCTGCCTGGAACGCGGCAGCCCCACCTGGAGGCCGAGTGGCGCCTGGTTCCTGGGGAAATGGTTTTCCCTTCTGGGCCTTGTTTGCCCCTGTGCAGAAGCAGGGACTGGGAGAAGCCACCCTGCAGGAGGATTCTATTGGTTACTACATGTGATGTCCCTAGAATGGGGCCTGGGCACACAGACACATTAGCTGTCCTTGCTCCATCACTTCCCGGCCCGTGGCCCCGGGTTAGTCACTGAACAGAGCCTCCCGGAACCCCAGCCCCTCCCCACCGTCCTGCTTGGGGACAGCATGCAGCTTGGGACATGGCTGAGGAGGGGTATCTGAAAGGCGGGTGTAGAGAGCAGACACCTCTCACAGGAAGCCAGGGTGGCCTCGGCCTTCCCCAGCTCTCCCGCCTGCACGTGGGGCCCATCGCATCCCAGGGAGGGAACAAGGCAGGAGCCCTGGCAGGGGCAGGCCCTGGCTGTAGCATTGCCTCCACACAAGCTGAGGCCAGGGCTGGCCCCAGGGGAGCAGGCAGGAGGGGCCGACCGGAGCTGTCGGCCCTTCGCTGTCCGGGGAGAGTGCGAGAAGCCTGGCCAGGTCTGAGGCCCGAGCTCTGTGATCTGTGAACCATTTCTAAGAATGTCACAGAGGCGCTCTCTGGGTAGTTTGGTTTCTTCTTTATATTTGTCTATATTTTCCTAGAATTAACAGGTTTTGCTCGTGTATGCAAAAAACACAACATTCAAAGAAAAGAAAACATGTAACGGCTACCCTTCATTTCCACACTTGCCTCCAAATACCTCCCAATGCCCTGGACAGGCCCTCTGACTCATTCACCCCTGAAGCCGGAGGGGGCAGCCCGCAGCCCAGGGGTCAGTCCCACCTCAGCGGGAGGACAGGGCAAAGCCCTTCTCAGCCCGCCTGTCTGTGGGGCTGGGCCCCTGACACGTTTCCCAGGGAAGCGGGAAGGCACGAGGCCTGGGGGCAGGGGGCAAGACCTCCCTCCAGACGCCCCCTGGGACTGCTCTCCACGCAGGTTCCCTGGAGAGCATGGTGGGAGCCCCCTGCAGTAAACACCCCTCCCCGCGTCATCCAGGAACGCCGGGTGCCAGCCTTGCCCAGACCCCAGCTCCCCCATCCACGTGCTAAGCCAGCCCACAGGCCACCTGGAGCCTCCTCCAGGACCATGTCTGGACGGCTGTCGCCCAGAGACGGGTGGGCAGCAGCTCTGAGCCTGAATTCTCCAGCTTGCCTCCAGAGAATCTCATCCCCAGGACGTGAGAGCAGCAAGAACAGGGCCTGGAGGTGGCTGACTCCCACTGTGTATGGGCCTCCTCCTCATCTCACAGAGGGGGAGACTGAGGCCTGCAGAGGCGCCGGGGCTGCCCAAGGTTGCACGCTGTGCATCTGCTCCAGGGTACAGTCCCCATGATGCCTGCTGACTTCCTTCTTGGCACCAACTGGGGGCAGGACTGGGTCTGCGGGTGGGGGCCACCTCCCGTGGTGGGATTCCCTCCTCCTACGGGAGCAGCTCATGTCCCCCTGGGGGCAGGCTCAGCAGACTTCAACACTCTGACCTCCCTGACCTAAGTGATTCCCTTCATCTCTCTAGACCTTAGTTTTTTGTCTGAAAATGGGATAATATTCTTCACTCTGCCCCCTTCTCAGGGCTGTTTTCTAGAACAGATGAGAAAACGAATGGAGAGCCCTTTCTGAGCCTGTAGTGCTAACTCTCAGAAAGAACTGGCTACAGTCTACAGTCCAGCAAGCAGGGAAACGGCCCAAGGCAGGAGCAGATCCCAGGGAGGCACGTGTCCCCAGCATGCCAGGCCTTTGCAGGGCAGGCCATGCCCCTTTATTCCAGGCGGCCAGATGTCACCTCTCAGGTGTGCCAGCAAGCTGCAGTGGCAGCAGGAGCCATGCAGGCTGCAGGGCGACGGAATTTCCGAGTTTTACAAGTTCATTTCTTTCAAGTGAGGATCCCAGGGGCGGAGGGAATTCCTCCAGGGTGGGGGTTGAGTCCCCGAGCCCAGGGAATGCCCAGGCCAGGCACTGGCAGGTGGTCGGGAAAGGATGGAGGGAACCGAGGGGTGTGGACTGGAGGGGGGCAGAGACCCAGGTTCTCAAGCTGCTGGACGGCTCTGCTTGTGCCGTGGAGATGGGGATGCACGTCTGCAAACAGTGCCGGCTCTGAGTCCCAGCTGGAGGCACATGAGGCTGCGGGGGCCACTTACTGTAGTGCCTGGGCTCCTTGGCGTGGGGCCCCGGCTTGGCGGAGGCGGGTGCTCTGGGGCCCAGGGCCTGGCGCCGGCTCTGCAGTGCCTGGTAGAGGCCCAGGGCGCGGCGCTTGGCCTTGCGCAGGATGTGGCAGACGTACTGGAAGATCTCCTCGTAGCAGTCCCCGGGCTCGGCGTAGCTGGCCACCGTGCTGGACGACAGGTAGCGCTGCCGCTGCTCCAGCATCAGCCGGTGCTCCCGCTGCTTGGTCTCCGAGAACTGGGTCGCTATGACAACGAGGCACAGGTTGATCATGAAGAAGGAGCCCACCTGTGACCAACGGGAGGAGAGGACAGGGACAGGGATGGAGGAGACAGGGGGTGGGGGAGGCCGACATGGGGGGTGGGGTGGGGGGAGGCGGAGATGGAGAGACGAGGAGACAGAGATGGAGATGGAGTGACAGAGGCAGGGCGAGAAGCCCGGGGATACAGGGGCAGAAAGGGAGACGGAGGGAGGGGAAGGGATGGATCCGAGACACAAAACAGGGAGAGGACAGAGCAGGGAGGCAGACAGCCAGAGACAGCCAGGGGTACAGAGAGACGAGGACGAGGAGAGACACCGAGAGAGAGTAAGAGAGGCTCAGAGAGGACAGAACCAGAGGGTGTGGGAGACGCAGAGTGAGGGGGCAGATGGAGACAGGGAGAGAGAGGAGGGGCGGGGGAGGGCCCAGAGAGGCGGAGAGGCACAGGCACAGGTAGGGACAGGAAAAGATCACTGAGGCCTTGCCCTGGGAGGAGGCCAGGCCCCAGGACAGCAAGGGCCCGGGCAGCTCCCCAGGCCCCACTGAGGCCCGCTTCCATCCCTCTCCTCTCAGGCCCCTAGGTCCTGGCCACGGCTGCCCTCCTGTCTGGGACATGAGCACAGAGGCCAGGGAGGGAGGCACAGCCCCTCTCAGGCTACCCAGGCCCCAAGTCCCAGCCGGCCTTGACTTTGGCCCCAGCTAGACCCCCAGACACGAAAAGAGAAGCTTCCCTCTGAAAGGGTTTACGTGTGAGGCTGTCTCGGTGCTTGCCTGGCGGTGGTGGGGAGAGGCTGCCCAGTCAGTGCTAGGAACCCCGCCACCTCGTGACCCAGGGCCTAGCTCAGGGGCCCCCACAGGGAGAAGAGCCCTTCCTGCCCAGTTTCCGAAGAGCAGGCCCCTCCCCTGGCATTTGCTAAGCCTCTGAACAGGCTCAGTGGCCTGCCAGTGAGAGGCCTCCTCCAGGCTACCGTCCAGGAGGCTCCCACAGGCCGCAGTCCCACTCACTGATTCAACTTCCCTCCTCTCCCCAACAGCATGGTTAGGGAGCTGGGGTTCTGGGGGTGTCGAGTAGGGGCTTCCAGGCACAGAGGACTCTGGGAAAATTCCAGGTAAGAGATGCCCCACTCATTCACCCTCTCTGTCATTTCTTTCTCAAGCATTTCCTTGGAGACCTGCTCCGAACCAGGCCTGTGTCAGGGGCACAGAGGAGGAGCGGATATGGAGCCTCTCCTTCGGGAACTCACACCTGTCAGCCTTCTACCCAGCCTGCCTCTGCAGCTGCCCCCACTGGGTGACTCAAGCAGCAACCCCATCCCCTCTGGACCTCCATTTCCCTATCTGTAACATTGAAGGCTTGCGCAAAATGAGCTTAGGACTTTTCCAATCAGAGGGAGCACTGGGGAACGGGGTCTGAGGGCTGAGGACCCCTCACCGGCTGTGTGGCCCAGGCCAGGCACCTCACCTCTCTGGGGCTCAGGGCCCTCACCCGAGCAACAGGCGGGTGACCCCACGTGGCCAGGGTCAAGAGGGTAAATGACAGCAGGGTCGCTCAGGCTCTGCTCTCTGGACCGTCACTGTTCCCCAAGTCACTAGGAGCTCAGGAAGCTAAGGGGTCTACCTGCGGTCACGAAGGGAATTGCCAACCCCAGACTGCCACCCTAACTCCATCAGGAGGAGCTGAGGGAGCATCCTCCAGCCCCTCTCTGGAATTCGAGGCTTCTCTAGCAATCCCAGTGGTCACAATCCCTACTGATGGAAGATTCTGTCCACTTCAGGGTCTCTGTGAGTTACTCCCCTGCCCAGAAGCCTCTTCCTCTGGCTGCCCCTGCCCCCTGAGTTTTTAAGGCTCAATTCTCGTATCACCTCCTCCAGGAAGCCTCACACTCCCCCAGCCCTCCTCCAAGCTGGATCAGAGGCCTCCTTGGGCTCCCTCAGCCTCCTGGGCTGCCTTCTATCACAGCTCCTAAGATGCTGTCTGGTCGTTGTTTGCTGTAGCCCATCTCTCCTCACAAGACTGTGACCCCCTCGAGGGCAGGGCCGGGCCTGACTCACAGCTCAGTTCCTGGCACTCAGCTCAGGGCCTGGTGCAGAGCAGACCTCCCTGAACGTGCCAGGGAATGAACAAACCAGTGGACGAACAGCGATGCTGAACGAAGCCTGGTCCCTCTCCTTTGATCTGGGGGGTCTCCTTACGGGTTCACGGCCCCAGCCTCCCCAGGAAAGTGTCAGAGCTAAGCCAACAGCAGGTGCGTCTCAGGTCACCTGCCAGCTTGTCCCGGACCCCCAGGTCAAGGTCCCAGCAGCCCAGGATGCAGTGCTTCCCCAGAGGGTGAGGCACGTCCTCTCCCACCACCAGGGAGCCAGAGAATCCAGCTTCGCGGCAGCAGGGAGCCAACAGCAACTCTCCGGGAGTGAATCACCTTGACCTTCTGGGGATTGTGCTCTGGCTGAAGCTGCAGTCAGGCATGACAAGGCGGATGAGCTCGCTCTCTGGAGTTCGTGGGGGAGAAGGCAGGAGGGGCCAGGCAGGAAGGGGGGCCTGCTCTGCGGGGCAGAGAGAGCCCCGCCTCCATCTCCAGGTCACCCCCACAAGGCAGGCTGCCTGAGAAGTGGGAGTCCCTCCAAGAATTTCAGGGAGCTCCACTGGGTCATGACCAGGGCTGGTCTCCTCTCCAAATGCTGCTCAGGAAGCAGCCCCGGGCTTCCATTTCAGAGCATCTCATCTTCCCGCCCCAGGAAAATAGGGATAAGCTGGAGCCCTTGAGAAGTTTCCAACCTGGGGCTGCGCCCCGGCGAAGGTCATGAAAAGAATGTACTCCCAGAGACTATGAGGCAGAGAAACAGGAGCAGGAGCCATGGGGTGGACTTAGATGCCCAGAAATGAGAAACAAGGGCAATTGGAAGTGACGGATGCTTCCAGCGGCGGCCCCTGACGAGTCCCTTCAATCACCTGCTGCTCGGCTGCATTTAAAATTGCCTCTCCTGCTCTCTCCCGTCCAGTCTCCTGGCTCTGAAGGGCTCCCTGAGGACTCCCGAAGAACTCCCCGCCGCCCGTCCCCTGGTCCATGAGTCCTTGGAGCTTGCCCGGAGAGCCCAGCTTCCCTGACACTTACTATGATAAGCAGGATAAAGTAGATGAAGTTGTAGAAGGAGTGAGCATCCATCACGTAGTACATGATCTCCACCCAGCCTTCCAGAGTAATCACCTGCCAGGACAGAGCGGGGAGGAAAGAGCCTAAGACAGGCCGGCCTCAGGAAAGGCAGGCGACAGACAGCGCCCCAGACAGAGGCCCTACTGTGTTCCAGGACACTTTACACACGTTCTCTCTTGTACTTCTCACAAGGGCTCAGCAGGGCAGCCACCCTCATCCCCGTTATACAGGTGAGGAAACTGAGGTTCAGAGAGGTGAGGGCATTTGCCTAACATCACACAGCTGGAAGGAGTGGAGCCAGACTTAAGCTGGTCCCTCTCACCCCAGAGCCCACCCTGTTTCCAGTCTACACCACCAAGGCGGGAGGGCTGGAAGCAGGGGGCCCTGGGCTCTGGCTCCAGCTTACCAGCTGAGCCACTCTCTGAACCTCAGCTGCTGCTCCTTCAGTATATGGCAATAACAGAGCCCACCCGGCAGGGGTAGGGTGCGGCTCAGCTGAGCCCGGCAGTGTGGCTGTGATGAGGCTGGTGTGACTCTGTCCCCTACACATGCATTCCCAGAGAGGGAGTCAGAGCACCCTTGGGCAAGACAAATGCTGGGTCTGCCCAGCACTGCCGAGCAGCCCACCACCCTCTGGGGGCCGGAGGGTCCCAAAACACAGCTGCGGGGCTGTAGCTCTAAACCCCGTGACCCTGCCGCTCCTCACAGCAGCCACCTCGGTAAGGCCCTCCCACCACCTCAGGGGCTTGTCCTCAGCCACCACCCTCTGTCTTGCCCCATCCTTCCCCCTGAGGACCGCAGGAAGGTGATCTTTACCAAGTACGCACTGCACACTGGGCTGACTGCTCTGCTAACATCCTCCGGTTTATTCTCAGCCATTCAATGGGGGGGGGGCTGTTATCACCCCATTTTAGAGATAGGGAAACTGAGGCACAGAGACATCAAGCAATTCACCCACGTCCCACAGGTCTGGTTCCCTAAACATACCCCACCCCTCTCCCCCGCAGGGCCATACAATGCCATCAAGTGCTCTGCACAGAGTAAAACCTGTGGATATGTGTGTAGTGGGCCACAAGGTAAAATGCATTTCTTACTGAGTTTTGCTCTCAAAAACGAAAGTCTGAGAGACCCCGCCCTAGACTCCAGATAAACAGCTCCCCGGTGCTCCCGGCACACCCCTGTGGCTTCTCTGCCCCGACGCTGCCTTGCCTGCTCAGCCCCACTAACGGGGCTTGAGTCCAGCCTCTCCTCTCTATGAACAGACCTCCCCGCGGGGACCCAACTGCCCCTGGCAACCCGGGACTCCGCAGAGAGGCTTTGGGGTCACCCAGACCTGGGTGAGAATCCTGATCTGCCATTTAGTAGTCACGTCGTCCTCGCTTCCCTTCTTTGACCCTCAGTGGCTCTGTCTGTAACGTGGGCGTGATCGTGCCCAATGGCCAGCACGCTGGGCAGACGTCAACGAAACGACAGGTGGCAAACGCCCAGCGCGGAGCCCTGCCCGCCAGGTGAAGTGGCGCACTCGGCCACTCGCCCCTCCACCGCCCCCCACTCCCACCCCCAGCCCCCCCCGCAGGGGCCCAGGCCAGGCCTGCGCGGCCTCACCTGGAAGATGACGATCCAGGCGTAGCCAATGTTGTCGAAGTTGATGGCGCCCTTGTGGGGGTTGGCGCTGCCTGTGCGGCACACGTTGTAGTAGCGGTTCCAGTTCACGCAGAGCCCGCTGGTGTTGAGGTCCTGGCGCCCCGCCCCGAAGTCATAGGCGTCGTCCTTGGACAGGCAGCACTCACGGCCCTGCTCCTTGAGCGGGGGGATTTCATGGCAACCCATGATACCATTGTCCCCCGACAGCGAGCAGATGAAGGGCATCTCGTCGTCCTCCTCTGGCTGGTAGTAGGGGGGCAGGGCCACGTCCCCTTGTCTGTCCACAGGTGATGGTGGGCAAAAGGGGAGAAGGACAGGTCAGTGCCGGGAGGAGCAGGAAGTGGAGAGGCCACACAGTGTGGCAGAACTGGCCCAACAACTGTCATTGCCTCCAGGCCTTTGTACATGCTGTTCCCCCTGCCTGAGACACCCTTCCCCACCTCTGCCATGGTCACAAAAACTTCCACTGACCCACTGTGGTCACTTCCAGGGTCCCCCCTTCAGGGAACCTTCCTTGAGGGAGCCTCCCCAGGATTAAGCAGGGCCAGTCCTGGGCCCCTGTGGCCAGACTGTGCCCTGCACACACTTCCATTATTGCTGCTGGGGCAAATGCACCCAACTCCCCTGGAGGCTGGAGCTCTTTTAGGAGAAGGACGGGGTCTCAGCATCCCTGATCCCTGCACATTTTGTGGTCAGTGCAGAGCAGGTGCTCAATAAACAAATGCTGAATTTTACTGACCCAGCAGATGAGGGTAAGCTCCTCTGCCTGCCCCACCCCTTCCCATCTATGTGACCTTGGGCTGGTCACTTGCCTTCTCTGGACCTTGATTTCCTCATCTGTAAGACAGAGATGACAATCCCTGCCCTGCCCGCCCTGTAGGGTTAATCTATGATTCACTGCAATCCCAATCAAAATCTCAATATGTTTCTGTCTACGGAACCTGGCCAGATGGTTCTAGCATTTATCTGGATGAGAAAACAGTCAAGACAATTTTTTAAAAGAAGACAGATGAGTGGATCCCAGCCCTACAAGAGAGCAAACTACTCTACAACTACGATTATTAACACAATGTGGTACTATAACAGGAACAGAAAGATTTGTGGAACACCACAGAGCACAAAAACCAACCCATGTATAAAAGAGAACTTAGCATGTTATAGAGATGCCTTTCAGATCCATGGAGAATGGAAGGACCAGACAATAAATGGTGTTGGGACAATTGCTAACCATTTGGAAAAAAATAAAGATAGATCCCTACCTCACACCATATACAAAAATAAACTTGAAGACTTGGTATCCAAAGGAAAAAAATGTAAATTTCTCATTATTAATTGTTTACATTGATTGTACATTGAAAATAATAATATTTTGGATATGTTAGGTTAAGTAAAATATAAAGTTAAAAATAATAAACTTCTGGTGGATTAAAAAGCATAAATGCAACGAATACAACCACAAAAATATTAAAAGAAAATATGGAATATTTTTGTTAACTCAGGATAGGTAAGGCCTTCCTGGATAAGACACACAAATTTCAAATTCTACACAGGAAAAGGTTGACAAGATTGACTGTGTACAAATGTAAAATTTCTATGAGACAGAAGATAGAACACAAAGTAAAAAGACAAGCAACAAATTGGGATAAAGCAGAGGTAGGCAAACTTTTTTTGTAAAGGGCCAGATAGAAAATATTTTTTTGCAGACCACATGGTCTCTGTGCCAATTACTCAACTGCACCACTGTAACTTGAAAACAGTCATAGGAATTAGGTCAACAAGTGGGCATGGTTGTGTTCCCATAAAACTTTATTTACAAAGGGGTCGGCCCAGTGGCATAGTGGTTAAGTTTGCATGCTCCGCTTCAGCTGCCCAGGGTTCGCGGGTTCAGATCCTGGGCATGGATCTACACACCACACATCAAGCCATGCTGTGGTGGCGTCCCACATACAAAATAGAGGAAGACGGGCATGAATGTTAGCTCAGGGTTAATCTTCCTTAAGCAAAATGAGGAAGATTGGCAACAGATGGTAGCTCAGGGCCAATCTTCCTCACCAAAAAAAAAAAAAAAATTTTTATTTACAAAAACAGGCCAGAGTTTGCCGTCCCCAGGATAAAGTATTTGCAACATATAAGGCAGATAAAAGATAACTATCTAAATCATATTAAAACCTCCTATAACTCAATAAGAAAAAGAACCCACTAGGAAAAAAAGGACAAAAGATAAGAACAGAAAATTCACAGAAGAACTTAAAATGGCCAATATATAGAAAGAGATGCTCACCTCACTAGCAACAGGAAAATGCAAACAAAAATAACAATGAGATCATTTCACATCCATCCAAACGGCAAACACTTCAGGGTTGATATTACTGAGTGTGGAAAAAGGTGTGCAAACAGACACGCTCATACACTGTTGCTGGGAGTGTAAATTGGTACAACATTTTTAGAGGGCAATTTGGCAACACCCATCAACAATTACCATGAACACATCCAACCCAAAAACATCCGGTCCCCTGACATGGAGGCACCACTGCAATTCACCGGGGAAAGATGGACTTCTCAGTAGATGGGGCTGGGACAACTGAGCATCCATATAAAAAGTGAATCTTGACCCCAACCACACACCACCCACAAAATCATGTGAGATGGAATATAGACGTACATGTGAAAGATAAAACAAAAAAGGTCCTAAAAGAAAACATTGGAGAATATTTTCATGACCTTGGGTTAGGAAAAGATTTCTTAAACTGGGAGGGCCGGCCCCATGGCGCAAACGGTTAAGTGTGCGCGCTCTGCTGCGGCGGCCCAGGGTTCAACGGTTCGGATCCCGGATGCGCACCAACGCACTGCTTGGCAAGCCATGCTGTGGCAGCATCCCATATAAAATAGAGGAAGATGGGCACGGATGTTAGCCCAGGGCCAGTCTTCCTCAGCAAAAAGAGGAGGATTGGCAATGGATGTTAGCTCAGGGCTGATCTTCCTTGAAAAAAAAAAAAGTACATACACTTTGAGTAGGAATTATTGTCAAGCCATTGATCACACGTGCATACAAAGATCAGACACATACACAACGCACCCTGCAGCCTTGTATGTAGGAGCAAAAACTTGGAAAGCACGCAAGGCCCATCAACAGAGGCTGGCTAGATGAACTGTGGTTTGTCCACGGAAGAAGAAACACTGGTGTGAAAACACGCTCAAGACACCTTGCCAAAGCAATCCACAGTGTTAAAACCTGTCTGGGGTATAAACGGTCGTGTGTGTGCATGTTAATGCCTAGACAGAATCTGGAGGAAGGGACCAGACACTTTGCAGAGGACACCAGACCAGGGCTCAGATGCCGGTCCCTGCCACTTCCTAGCTGGGCAACACTGTCCCAAGTCTGCACTCATCAGGAACCCTCGAACCTATCATTTGGGGTCTCCCAGGGGGCTTATGGGCCCAGAGGGATGCGTGGAGCACACTCACTGGAGGTTCTGGAGTCAGGAAACCCGGGTTCAAATTCCAGCTCTGACTTTGCCGAGCTCGCCCTGGAGCAAGACTCTCCTCTCTTAGCCTCAGCTTCCTGGTCTCTGCCCAGGATCAAACGTTAAGCATTACCTCCACCGCCCCGTCATGCAGGAGCGCTTCATCACTGCCAACCAAGTAAACACACCAGTCTAGAGACACCCCACGGCCAGTACATAAACTCACAAGTGAGGTGATTTCACACAGAGATAGCGCCACGAAGAAAATCAAGCAGGATAATGCAACAGGGTGTCTGGAGGAGGGGGTGGTGAGGGAAGGCCTCCAGGAGGAGGTGACGTTGGGGCTGAGCTGGGACAAGGAGAAGGGGGCAGCCACGGAATGACCTAAGGAAAGATCCATGTGGGACAGAGGGGCCTGGATGTGTCCTGAACCCCCAAAGCCGAGAGCTCATACCTGCACGTCTCCATCTTGAAGGCCAGACCAGGAGAAGCAGGTGTCCCTTCTCTTGCCGTCCCAGGCCCTGCCTCAGGGAACCCCTCTTCCAAATGATTGACACAAGTGCAGGTCCCTCCCCCCACAGGGTCCTTACCCACAGGGTGCCCCTTCTCTGGTCTACACAGGTACCCCCTGTTCCCCCACAGCGATGGGCAGGTGAGCCAGTCCCTTCCCCAACCTTCACCGGACTCTGGTTTAGCATCCTCTCCACAACGCACAGTTAGGCCTCAGGGAGGAAGCTCAGCCCACCCCTGCGCAGTGTCTCCTGCCGTCGTCCTCGGTCCATGAAAGTCACTCAGTGGAGGTGTCTGTGAGCAGATCCCGGCCTGGGTGCTCCTCAGGCACAGGAACTCCATCTTCCGCTGTGTCCCCAGCCCTGAGCCCGGGCTTTGCAAGAGCGGCCACTTGGGTGCATTTGTCGAGTGAGAGGATGAATGAAATGCTTTCCCATGTCTGTGTCCCCGGGCCTGGCACACAGCAGCAGTGCACTGATGCACATTAAAATGGAAGCATACTTGTCCAAACACATGTGTATGTATGCACACTCAGAGATGCTGCCTGTCCCTCACCGCTAAGATGCTACAGATGTCAAATTTCTCAGACAACTCAACCCAACGCCTCCAAGAGCCCAAGCTTGATTTCTGCTTAAACAGCTTGTGACACTCATCTCTGAGGAGTAGCCTGGCCCCCTGCCTTTAGACACAAGTGGGCCAAACGCAAGCTGACCTGTCCTTGATGACTCAGTCACTAACAGGAATGTCTGTGCTGCAATTAGAGAGCCAGGCCTGTCTGTTTTTGAGGTTTTCTGTCTTCTTTTTCCCTGTTGGCATCACTTCTGCTTGGGTCTTAAGTGCTCTTTCCCCTCCCATCTGACCTCCTTCTAGTTTGCTGCTTCCACTCTGTTGCCCCCGATTCACAATTACCAAGTAAGTTAAAACTTTGTGTTAAGTAAGAGTCACTAGGAGCTGAATTAGCTTCTAAGGGCCTACGTTAGACTGATACCAATTTTGAGGACTCAGAGGCCTTTTGTGCTCATTTTAGTGTCCAGCCATTCACGGTAGACCCCCCGCCAACTCGCCTGGACACTCCCTTGATCTTTCTGCACCACTGGGAACAAGGAGTGGGACCAAGTGCTCCATGGGGAGACCTGCCCAGCCCTAAAATAATCAGCACCACTACTGCCCCAGGGAACGCTGGCTGGGAGCCGCCCGGGTGGCGAGGCTGCACTCACATGGTGAAGTTCTCCTCCAGGAAGCAGCGGTTGCGAAGTAAGCCCGCCCAGAGCTGCACACCGATGATGCCGAAGATGAAGAACACAAAGAAGCAGAGCAGGAGGACGTTCCCCAGCATGGGCAGCGTGTCCAGCAGCAGGTTCACCAGGATCCGCATACCTGGGAGTGGGGAAGGGTGCAGGGATGCTCAGACGGGGAGCAGAGGTCCCAGAGAGGAGAGAGGGAGAGCAGGGTTAGAAAACTGGGGGGGTGGGAAGACAGGTGGGGACACACGAGCACACACCAGCCTGCTCAGTGGCCACCAGACAGACCTTCTCCTTGACATCTGCCCCTCCACCCAGAGGCCATGGAAATGGCTCTGGGCCCCAATGCACTTCTGCTAGATTGTGGATGAATAAGCAGGCCTTTACGGAGCACTGTTTATGTGCCAAGCGCTCTTCTGCATAATGCATCAATATGATCTCCTTCAGTCTTCCTGACGACTCTGTGAGGCTGGCAATATTATCCCTATTTTATAGAGCAGGCAACTGGAGGTTCAGAGAACTGAAGCTACTTGCCCAAGGTCACATAGCTAGGAAGCGGCAGGGTCTGGATTTAAACCAGGTGTCCTGACACCAAGTCTAGCACCCTTTCCACAACCCCCAAGTACTCAGAGGCCTGAGACCAAGGCTCACGATGTCCAGCACCCCCTCAATGGGCACAGTAGGTGCCTAATGAATGTATCCTGAATGCCCTTCATTTCCGGGGCAATCACTGGTCCCTTGAGCATGCCAGGACACACCAGCACCAGCAAGAACCACCCTGCTGACCCACCCCACAGCATGATGGGACCAGGCAGAGATCTCAGAGCCACCTACAGAAAAGTCATGGCCAGCGATGGACTCAGATCTGGCCTGATGTCAGGAGATGAGGCCTTTTCCCTTCCTGAGAAATAGCTGCACTGAACCAGCCAAGCCAGAGGCGAGAAGAGGAGAAAACAGGAAAATGGGATGGAAACAGGAGTCCCCAAGGAGGGCGATGGGGGACCTGAGGGGCCTCAGGCAGGCATGGGAAGGGGAGCAGAAAGAGTTAGTCACATCTTGGAGGGGCCTGCCATCCTGAAAGCCAGCAGTAAGGAGAGAGAGCCTGTGATTTAGAGAGATCCGGGTTTAAATCCCGCCCTGCTGGCCTGTAGGACCTTGAGCCAGTCCCTTCCCCTCTTGGAGGATGAAGACCCTCGGCAAAGGGGCCCAAGAAGACAGCAGCCACCCCGCAATGGTTCCCCGGCTCAAGGGCCACAGCTAACTTTGAGCAAACCCTGGGGCTCCCACCCCACAGGGAAAATGGAGAATGGGCTCAGCTTCCGGCCCCACCCCACACACTTATCATCCTTACGTCTGTCTCCCCATCCTTCCCCTCTGCCCCTCCTGCCCTGGGCTGGCCATCAACACCCTCTCTCTCTCCACTGGCTCAGTCTCCCACCCCCCGCCCCACCTGTGAAACTGACCTGCTCTCCCAAGTCTGGGAGATGTCATCCACCGTTACGGCTTCAGTAACTGTCTGTACGTCACCCACTCCCTCCTGACTCCACCCATGAAGATCCCGCTGCCCCGGTAACTGGAGAATCCACAGGAGTGCAAGCCCCAGGCAGATGGGTCACCTCTGTGGCTTTGCCCAGACACCTTTCCCAGTCTTAGGAACAGTGCCCTCCCCACTCCTGTCCCTTGGTTTGGGTGGGCTGACATGGCGATCACATGACCAAGGCCTGACCAATCAGCACATTCTGTTCCCCTAGCCCCAGTGATTGGTCCAGGATGGGCATGTGACCCAAGCCAGGACCAATGAGATTCAGCCCTGAGACTTGTGCTGGAACTACGGGAAGAAATGCTCAAGGGGTGGTGGGTCACCCCTTGAGTGCACGCCCCCCAAGATCCTGTGAGGTCCGACCCTCCCTGCCTCTCTAGCTTCATCCATACCTCTCTCTCTGTCTCTCTCTCCCTCTCTCACCAATTTGCACCCTGTGCCTAGCAACACCAGATTATTTGAAGTTCTCTAAACATACCATGGGGTTTCACACCTCCATGCTTTTACTCATGCTGTTCTCTCTTTCTGGAACATCCTTCCATCTCTCTTGTGCCTGGCAAACCCTTATTCAGACACCACGGTCCAGTTGAAGCTCTATTTTCTCTCTGAGAAGCCTTCCCATATCCTTTCTCACTCCATCCTAGGTAGAGTTCATCCCTCTCTCTTCTGCTCTGGGCAATCTCAGCACCTCTGACCTAGCCTAGGCTGCCACGTACAGCTGTGCAGGTTGCATACTGCATAACCTTGGAGGCCCCATTCACATCAACATCTAGTCTTCTTCTAGCCCTAGTGTATACTTCTCTCTTTACCCTCCTGTCACATCCATTGGGCTCCTGGGGGCAGGGCCTGTGTCTGAGTCAGCGTTCCCAGAACCCAGCAGGTCCTGGCCCAGAACAGAGGCTCAGCCAACATTTGTTGAATGACTGCTCATGAATGCCTGATGTGATAAGTCATGGAGAGAGAGTGGAGATTGGAGAGGGGAGGATGGAAGGATGGTGACAAGGAGAACAGTGGCCCTGTCCAGATTTTTATTTATTCCAGGGGTGATGCTGAGGTGGTTATTAACAAGGGTAATTATTCGGGATTTGCATCATGAGCTCTGTGTGGAGTGATTTCCATTCAATAATTAATGCCCACCCCATCCTCCCGCCCCACAGAACTAGGTCAGCCTCCTCTCAGGAAAGGCAGTGGGGCTCCTTGCAGGCTGCTGCCTCCATTTAAGAGCAAGAGGCAAGGGGGAGTGAGGGCTCAATGCACCACCTCCCATACACGCTCCCCAACAGGGTAGCCAAGGGGTGTGCGGAGGAGGGAAGCACGAAGATAGAACAAGCACCCTTTAAGTCATCCAAATGTTCAGTAAGTCAGTTGCAGACCTTTCTGATGCCCCATCACTCATTCATTCATCAAACACTTATAAATACTTTTGTATGCCAGGCACAGTCCTGGGCACGTGGGAAATCCAAAGATGAACAAGCCCCATTTTTTACCCCTTCGGAGCTTGCAGTCTAGCAGAGGGGGACAGGGGACCACGGTGTTGGGAAAAAGGACCATGCTAGGGATGTGGGGGCAGCTCCAGGCATGTCACTGGAGGGGCTGACTTGAGTTGAGCCCTGCAGGATGACAGGAACTTGTGGCAAAGGCACAAAGATGGGACCATGCAGAGAGCACATCGAGGCCATGCTGGGGGGGTCTAAGGAGTGTGGGGCTCTGTGTCAGGTGACTGGTCAGGGAGGGTCAGCCCTTGATGGGCTCTGGGCAATCCTGGAGGCCGGGACAGAGGCAGGAGGCAAGCGCAGAGGGCCAGGCAGCGGCTGTGAGACGGTGCTGGATCAGAAAGTTCTCGATGACGGCGGCTCTGCACAATTCCAGCCCGGCTGCTCCATGGCTGCTCCCCCGGGCCCAGCCTTTGTTGCTCAATTAATTACATTTCCCTTGTTCTCCAGGATATTGAAATTCTGAAAGGCTCCTGAAAACCTGCCCGCTGGCCTCCCTGAATGGGAGCCCGGCCCCTCTTCCCCTCCCGCCTCCCTCTGCCCAGCCAGGCCGGCTCACTTCACGGCCCTCCCTGGGGCCCAGGGAGTCCCAACGCCCCAGAGCCGAGGCATAATGAGCTAATTAGGGACTCAGAACAAGTTCGTAGCTCCCGTGCCCGGGGAAAGGGGCCACGGGGTCAGGGAGCCAGGGAGGACCTAGCGAGACCCCCGCTAATCCTCCTTTTATGCCCACAGTCAAGTAATTAGCCAAGGCTAGTCAGAAGCTTCCACTCTGCCCTCAGCTCCCCTGGCTCTGGGCACAGGAGAGAGAGAAAGACAGAGAGACACAGAGAGACAGAGAAAAATGTAGACAGAGAACAGAGATGCAGAGAGAGAGAAAGACTGCCTTCGAGACTGTCACCACCTGCCTCAGACCACCCTTGCTACTCATCTCCCTCCACACCTTCCCCCAAGCAAACTCTCCTCTTCTAGGCAGTCTTCTCTGATTCTCACGCCCAGTTAGACATGAAGCCCTTCTGCCTCTGGTCCCCCATGGCTCTCCATCACCCTCTCTCAGGATGAGCTTGCCTGGTTCTGCTCTCTTGGTGTGACTTTCCTGGCCTTCAGCCTGGGATGGGGCCAGGGGGACCTTGATAGGAACAGGCCGCAGGTGACCCATGAGTGTGGCTGAGAGCCCTGCTTCCCCAGCCGAGAAGGGAGTGGACCCCGGAGTCCCCAGGATGCCAATGCAGCCTGCCTACCCAGGCAATCACCCAGAACACCAACCCACAACAGGGTATCCGGGTCCCAGTCCCGGCTGGGCAGCCTGGAGGCAGAGCTTGCCCTCTCTGGGCCCCAGTGGCCTCGTCCACAGAAGAGGACAATGGTTCCTGACCAGCCAGCCTCTCAGGAAGACCATGGAGCCAGGACACTGCAGAAGAGGGAGCCCCCGAAGTCAGAAGCCACTAGCAGCCCATCCATCCCAACAGGGAAAATGCAAATCCCTATCTCCCCCACATCCCGCACTCACACGCACCCACAATCTGGCCCCAGCCCATCTCCCCAGCCTCACCTCCCTCTGTCCACCATGCACGCCTGAACCTGCTGCTCCGGCCACACTGGCAGATGCCCCCAGCATCCCCTCTCCCCACCTTTGCACACTCTGCCCCCCACCCACAGCGCCCTCCCCGACCCTGTGCCATAAAGCTTCCTGTTCCTGGTCCTGTGCTGCTGGGGCAATGCCGGGTCCACTTCCCACGGCAGGCGGGGGTCCAGGCTGCTGTGACCCAGCCAGACCCACCCACTTCCAGTTCCTGGAAAGCCCAGGGTCTGGGTCACCGTCCAGCCCCGGCACACACTCAGAAGGCCATCTCTCCTCTTTTTTAGCCCTCAGCTGAGTGGTCACCTCTCCTGGCCCCCAGGCTGGGCTGGTGCCCCTGCAGTGAGCTGCCACAGCCCGTCCTCCCTCCATCACAGCACTCATTACCCAGCTGGCCTTCATCAGTTCATGGCTCTGCCCCCCGGGAACCGGGATCGTCCCGAGCACGAGGCCCATGCGGGGTGCCCTGCATCCTCCAGTCCAGCCCAGGGCCTGGCCCAGAGCGGCCCCTCCGAGGACGGCAGCTTGAACAAATGAAGAAGTGATGGATGGGGGGATGGATCCACTCAACAAATATTTACTGCGGGCCCACTATGTGCCGGGCCCCATTCTAGGCTCTAGGGATACATCAGCTGAAAAAAAAGTAGACGCCCTAGGTCGGGGTAGGGAGAGACAGACAGAAACAGCAAATGAAATAAATACGTACATTTCCCAGCTTGTTGGGTAAGTATCAGGAAAAAGAGGAATGGGGGAGGGGTGGGGAGCACCAGGCTGGGCCGGGGGCAGGTGGGTGTAAAATGGGGGCCGGGAAAGGCTCCCTGGCAAGAAGAGACTCGAGGCGGTGAGGGAGCCAGCTGTGCGCACATCCGGGGAGGAGCTCCCCAGGCAGAGGGAACAGCCAGGGCAGGGCTGAGTGGGAGCTCCCCAGGCAGAGGGAACAGCCAGGGCAGGGCTGAGTGGGAGCGAGCCGGCAGAGTAAGGAACAGCTGGGAGGCCAGTGTGGCTGGAGGGAAGCGAGTGAGGGGTGCAGGCAGGGTGAGGACTCGGGCTTCTACTCCACCCGGTGCTCCGGGTGGAAGAGGGGTGTGGTCTGAGGAAGGTTCGAAAGGATCGCCCCGGGTCTGGGGGGCGAAAATGGACTGCGGTGGGCCAGGGTGGAAGAGGGGACCCTTAGGAGATACAGCCTGTGGGGTGGTGTACAAACGCCCATGTGTGACGCCGGCACGTGCACACACATCTCTGGAATGTGGAGCTGGGCTCCACGGCCAGGGGCGACAGTGGCCACACGGTGGCTGCCTTCCCCTAGGACAGAAATGGGGAGCCCTGAGGGTGGGACCCAGGAGACATGTGGCCCCTGCCTGTGCCCTCCTTGCTGAGGTTGCCCAGGCAGACGCGGGGCATCCTCTGTGACTCTCCAGGGCGGGTCTGGGCCTTCAGTCCATCTGCTCCTCTCCGTCCCCCCTGTCCCGGCCATCGCTCACCTGCCATCATGATATTGCACATCTGGCTGGGTCCAGATGATGACAGCAGTGGAGGCAGGGATGTGGCTGAATGCTGGAGATATTTTGAAGGCCGAGCCCGGGGACAGGATGTGGGGTGTGGAAGGAGGAGAGGAGTTGGAGCCTCTCCAAGGGTTGGGGCCTGAGGCCAGGGGCATGGAGCAGCCATCAGTGGAGATGAGGCTCCATCTGGACACATGGAGTTTGGGGTACCTGGCACACACCCATGTGAAGTCGTTTTATAAGAACTCGGGATCTGGGTTCAGGAGAGAGGGGTGTGGCCTGGCGTACCGTGTGGGTGGCACTGGGGTAAAGACGGTCTCTAGGTGGCATTTCAGTCAGGAGCTGGGAGGAGACAGATGACTGTGGGCAAACTGATGGAGCCACTCAACCTTTTCAACCCTTTCCACAGGGGACCCCCAGACCAGACTGGGATGCTGGAGAGCATCTGGACAGGGGGCCCTTGGCGGCAGTAGGCAACCCAGGAGGAGATGGGGGTGTGCTCCCTGATAGGCATCTCCCCTGGAGGTCTGGGGTGCCCTCTGCAGACAGGAGCTGTTAGCCCGGACGGGCACAGCCACTCTGCCAGGCCAGCTCAAGTAGAAACAGCTGGACTCATGCCAGCCTCTGCCCCGGGCACAGCCCGTGACCAGGAGGAGGGGAGCCAGACTGAGGGCAAGGGGGCCGAGGCTATGACTGGCCACGGGGATCCCCTCTCTCTCTGGTCAGGCCAGGTCAGTGGAGGGCGCTGAGTGCCCAGGAGAGGCCGTCTGCTGCTCCTGACCCTGCCAACGCTGGCTAACCAGGGGCACAGCAGGCACTGGGCGGCCAGGCCAGGCAGCATATGGCCAGGCTGCCGAGGACACCGCTGCTAGCCCCAGCCCAGCCGGGGAGGGGCCTGTGGGCTGATGAGGGGCCTCGGCGCCCACTCCCGACATAGGAAACAAACCCCAGCCAAGGAGCTGGCACCCCTGCACCCTCCAGCCCAGGAGAGGCCTTGGGTTCCTCCCCAAGGCTGTCGATGCTCAGGCCCCAGGGGGGTGGCCGGGCCCCCATCCCACCAAAGGTCCCTGCACCCCTGTGGCCCAAAGAATCCTACTCATTCTTCAAACGCCCTGTCCCCTCCTCTGCGAAGCCTCCCCAAAGTACATGTAGGCGGCCCATCCCCTCGGCCCTACTGCCTCCATTAGAGCACGTGTCCCCCTTGGCCCACCCCTGGCTCCAAGTGTCTGCCTGCAGAGAAGGTGCTGTGTCTGAATCTTCTCAGTGACCCCACATCTGGCCCAAGGCCTAGCCCAATGGCCTCTCAGTGGATGCTTCTTTGGATGAATGAATGAACAAATGAATGAATGAATGAATGAATGAATATAGAGTAGCCTGCTCTGTCAATCTGGTGTCCCATCCAGGAATCACTCCTTCCTGATTTGCAGAGTAGAACTGGACCCCAGGGTGCTGTCCTCCCTCTACCCCCACCCCCAAGCATTTCTCCATCCACAGTCCTGGCCGCTCTTTCCTGTTCCCAAGTCAGGTTCTCACCAGATGTTCTGGCCAGATGTTCTCCCATCCTACCCCCTCTCTCCCGAAAGGGCAGCAGCCCCAGGGAAATCGAGCCCCTCCGCTCCATCTTCCTCCTCTCTCCCCACCTCCCTCCTCCCTCCCTTCCTTCCTCATGGGGGCTGCCAGGCCTTTTTCTCGAAAGGCAGCTTGGGGGCCCCTTGCCGGTGACAAGGACAGACAGCCCAGGGGTCTAAGGTGTGGCCTGGGGCCACAGCCTCCTGCAGCTGCACCCCAAGCCCCAGGCAAACACACACCCTAAATGAAAATCCTGAGATTTCATGCAAGCTCTGTTTCAAGGAGAGTCTCCCAGCCCCCTTGCCAACAGGTGTCCCCAAGGTCCTTCCAAGAAGGAATCCTGGGACCTTCCTCGCCCGTTCTCACACAGAAGGCCTGACCACGACCTTGCTGGGTGTGGAGCTGGGCAGAAAGGGTCAGAGCAGGCCTGGGGTGTGAGGGCCGGGTGCCGTGTCTCCTAGACCAGATCATTACAAGATTTCTCATTCCGAAGCCAAGGCCCTGAGCATCTCTGAAACCGAGAGCTGAGATTCTGAGGCTCAATGATTCTAAGACTCTCCAGGACTCGCAGCAAAGCTAATTCCAAAATCCCAAGAGTATGAGAATCCCACGCAATCAATATACAACACCGGCACCTCCACAGGGTGCCTTCCGGGAGCAGGGGTCGTGCGGACGCTTTGCTGCCCCACAGTCTAGCAAAGGAGGGCCAGCACCCTACTTTAGAGATGGGGAAACTGAGGCCCAAGAGGTGGAGCTGCTGGCCAAGACCCCAGGCGCAGAGCCACGTCTAATGTCCTGGAGGCTGACGTCTGTGACCCCAATACTGGGACCCTCCCTCTATGGGAAAGGGGGTGGGGCAGTTCGCTGGCATGTGTTCTGCACCTGGGGCTGCAGACTAACCCATGTGTGCCATCCCCATGGTGCAGACGAGGGATCGAAGCAAGAGAAGACTCTTTTCCCCAGGTCCTGCAGCTAATTAATGCAGGACCAAGCTTTGAATGCTGGCAGGGCAGCTCAGAGGCCATGCTCTGCACTAACCACTGAACCATCCTGCCTCCTGCCCTGACTGGTCCCCCTCAGGCTGCACAGGGCCCAGCACCAGAGAACTCTGTGCCCTGACAGTGAAGGGCGTTCAGAGGTCTAGAGCACGCCACGCTGGAGGGGTGGGGGATGGGAAGAGAAGGTGCCCCTGGAGCCTTTCTGCTTTGACCCTGGACGTGGGCAGGGGTCTTTCCTGCAGGCAGGGTGGGTGGATAAGGTGCCTACACACCAAAAGGAGAGGAAGAAGTCGTGAAAAGGAGCAAAAAGCTCTGGGGTCATGAAAGCACAAGTTCCTAGCTCTGTCCTCGGCCAGCCGTGTGGCCTTGGGCAGGTTCCTCAACCTCTCTGTGCCTCAGTTTCCCCATCTGTAAAGTGAGCATCACCACGGCACCAACATCCTAGGGCTGTTAGGAAGATGAGATGACACAGCTCATGTAAAGCACCGTGACAGCTTGTCCTAAGCTCCTGATACATAGCCATTTATCATTCTGAATAAACCCCTAGAAGATGTGGAGATCCCACCTCCCACCTCCCCCCACACGCAGTCCCCCCCCAGGCACACTGTTCCCAGGCCGGCTCCTCCTCTCCACCTCTGCACACGCAGGCCCGTCTACCAGGAACACCCCCACCCCCCACATGCACTTGGTGCGCGTCTCCCAAAACCAGCCTCTGCACAACGTCCTGACGCACCCACCCTCCCCGCCCCCGGCCTCAGCCCCCCAGCACCTTCCTCACAACAGCAGCGCCTATGGACCGCTGACTGCGCACGCGGCTCCACGCCAAGCTCTCTACACACACGGTGGCATTCCATCCTTACAAAACCACATGGAAACCGGTATGATTAACCCCATCTTATTGTTGGAGAACTGAAGGCTCCTAGAGGAGCGTGGCTGCCCCGGGTCCCATGACGGGCACGTGCAGGCCCTGGGACCAGCACCTGGGTCTGTCGGTGCAGGGGAACCTCCAGTTCCCTGGCCTGCAGCTGGGGCCTGAGAGCAGCCTTCCCACAGCTGTCAGCTTTGCCTCCCGGCCGGCTGTGGTCCTGTCCCGGGAGCACCTTCTCCACCTCTCTGTCCCGCCCCCACCCCAGGCCCAGCCCCGAGGCCCCTGCACGGAGGTGGGTTCTTGCTGAACCAGGGAGTGTGAGCTGGACAGGCGCTGGGGGGTGGGCAGCGGCCCAGACCAGGCTCAGCATCCCCAGCAGCTGCCCCTGAGCTCCCCAGGCCTCCCTCCCACCACTCTCCCCAGCCTGGGCCAAGGGAAGAGCTCGCCAGGGGCAGGTGTGGGCTGGCAACCCAGGCTTTAGTGGTGACTGCCCTAGTTTCTCACTGGAGGGAAAAAGCACTTTTCCTATTTAAATGGCTTGGCCAATGGGCTTAGGGAGGCATGCAGCAGCTTGAGGGGTGTGTGGGCCCAGGGAGGCCGGGAGTTGGCTGGGGCCAGGAGAGGGCACTTTTAGAGATCATCCAACCCCATCTTGCCGAGGCCCAGAAAGGGATAGTGACTTATGAAAGGTCCCACAGAAAGGAACCAGAACCCAGCCTCCTGACTTGCAGTCTGGTGCTTCCTTCCTCCCCACCCTTCCCCTCCATGCTGTCTCCTTCCCTTGATCCATCAGAGGTGGAGTGGCTAGAGACCTGCAGGGGTGGGGTGGAGGGACATATATGATGAGGTTCCGTAAAGAGCACCATGACTCCCAGGTGCCCCATGCATGTGGAAAAAGTTGAGAACCGTGCATCTAATCCAGTCCCTCCTCCTGCTTTGTGCAAGTAGGGAAACTGAGGCCCAGAGACACCAAGGGACTTTCCAGGTTGCACAGCAGCCTCCTAGCAGAGCTGATAACCAGAATTTGCATTCCGTAACAACCAAGATGAGTCTTTCCAATTGATCACGTTGAGGCTATGCAGCCGTTGCTGGACTTTTTAAACCGTAGGCAGCCAGCCCACACCCCCTAGCTCTGCGATTAATAACCGGTAATTTGCCTTTGCCTAGTCCCAGCTCTCTAGCCTGCCATCTAGTGGCCACATTGAGAGCTACAGGCTATTGTCGAAAAGAATCAGTCCCAACGCAGAAAACGCTCTAAAGATAAACAGGAGGACTTGGCATGTTTCAGGGAAACATCTGGAAAAAAAAGGAGGCAACCAAGCAAACCTCTCTAGGAAGCACTTCTACGAGCCTGTGCCCCCTATGCCACTCATTCCCTGGTGACCCCGGGCAGAGGCCGTGGCCCCTGGGAACAAGGCTGCCCTTCCTGTAAATGAGCCGCTGGAGGAGACATCTGCTCTAACAGGTGAGGCTCCTGTTAATTAAGTTGCTCATGAACAGGAATTTATCTTCTGGTCCCTTTCCAGGGGAGCACTGGGCAGTCTCTAAGTCGGGGGAGGGGTGCATGGGTTAGATTTTGGATCCTGAGGGCTGGAGCCTCCAGCAGCTGCTCCACACGGGGTTCCGAGAGAGCGAGCTTCGTTTGTCAGCGGAGAGGTGGAATCAGGAAACAGACAGTCCCGACTCAGGGCCACCTGGGCCGCCCACCGATGCCTATTAGCAGGAAGGAGGCCCCTGAGGAAAGACCCCAACTTGGCTCTGGGCTCTCTGGGCACCCAGCCTCCAAACTTGGGGCCTCCAGGAGCGCAGGGCCCGTCCTGCCCTTCTCCAGAGAGCCGCACAGGCGGGCGCTGGGGCTCCAGTGACCCCGCAGCCAGGAGCCACCTAATGAGCTCCTCACGCCGAGCAGCGGGAGACGGAGGGAGGGGCCTGGGGAGAGACACACATGTACACACACCCCACATGTGCATGCACCCTCACATGTGCGCACATACCCTCACATGTGCACGTACCCCACACGTGCACACACACCCTCACATGTGCATGTACCCCACATGCGTACACACACCCCACATATACACACACGCCCTCACTTGTGCACGTACCCCACATGCGCACACACCCCACATGTACGTACACATGTACACACACGTGGTCTCCTGAGGACACAGAGACCCTCAAACCCACAGGTACCCACGCACAGATGGACAGAAACCCACCCACAGAGAGAGACCCATATTCCGTATGTCTGCCCTGTCCCCCTTCCCTCCTAAACCTTCTCAAACACCCTGTCACATCACTGTTCTCATGCCTGTCAGACCCCGAGACCTGGTGGGGGGTTCAGAATGCTGGATCAAGTACAGACGCCCGTGTGTGACCCCGGCACGTGCACACGCATCTCTGGAGAGGGGGCCGGGCCTGTGGGCTCCATGGCCAGGGGCGTGACAGTGGACGCGTGGTGGCTGCCTCCTGAGGGCAGCCCCTGCCTTCCCCTGGGACAGAAACGGGGAGCGCTGAGGGTGGGGCCCAGGGGAGATGCGGCCCCTGCCTGTGCCCTCCCCTGCTGAGGTTGCCCTGGCAGGCGCCATGCTTCCTCTGTGGCTCTCCAGTGGGGGACTGAGCCTTCCGTCCATCTGCTCCTCTCCGTCCCACCTGGCCTGGCCATCACTCACCAACTCTACCAGAGCGGTCCTCCGTCCAGCTCGCCCCCCCATCTCCCCACCCCTGCCAGGCCTTTCTAACACACTCCCTTGCCTGGTTAATGCCCACACTCCACTGGGTCTTGGTTCAGACATCACCTTTGACCACCAGCCCCCCACTCTCCCCCTCCCTGCCGCATGGGCCCCACTCTGCCCAGGCACCTCTCTGTCTGAGCACGGACGTCACTGGGGCCCTGGCACAGGACACTGCTCAATACACTTGCCTAGTGGGCCACTTAACACACGTTTATCGAGCACCTTCTATGTACCAGGCATAGTCCCGGGTGCTGATGAATGAACTCCACCTCGTGGCCAGTCTCCCAGTAAGGGAGGTGGGGCACGGGGGACAAGAACATGCACTGTTGGAGAAGCTGTGCTGGTTAGAAACTTGGGCTCCAGGTTAGTCCCTGCCACTGACCTGCTGTGTGACCTTGGGCTGGTCATGGCCCTCTCTGAGCCTCATTTTCCTCATTTGTTAAATGGGGTAAAGATGGTTTTGAACTAGATGATCTTTAAGAAGTCTCCTAAGATTGGTGGGGATTGGGAAGGATAGAGAGAAGCTGGCACCTAGGATGTCCCTTCCCTGTCCCCGATGGAGTCTCCCTGGGGCAGTGGGAGGGACAGAGGTGGTCCAGCTGGACTGCTCCCCCCCACCCACTCGGCTTTGGTTCTCATCACTGCCCGCCTCCAGCCCCCTCCCTCAGGACCTTCCCCGAAGCTCAGGGCCCCCTGAGTTTCCCACCATGTCAAGGTTCATGTGTGGGGAGGTGACACTGTGTGTGCGACCTGGAGATCCCAGGACCCCCAGCACCCCCTCCGTACCTTGCCCAACCTGAGCCAGCCTGCCCCTCTCGCAATGAGGCAGGAATCAGGCCACCCTCCAGGCTCAGCCACGCTCCTGGTCACCTTGCTCCACAAATGTCCCAGAGCGTGGCCTCCGCTGCCCCACCAGGCCTGCCCGGTCTGACCCACCGGCTCTGCAAGCCCAGAGTCAGGCCGGCCCCAAAGGTCACTCACGGCAGATGGGCTGCAGAGAAGTCAGCTGGATGGGGCAGATGACAGGGCCCCCCAGGGCCCCAGGCCTAGGAATTAAGGGAGTGGAGACAGCACTGACTGTGGAGGAGGAAGAGGTGCCGAAGACCTGCCCTCTTCTGCAGATGGGGAAACTAAGGTTCAGGCAGGGAAGAGAAGCAAGGGTTCAGATAGTGCCAGGGAAAGAGCTGGGTTAGGACAGACAGAACTCCACTCAGATCCCTGTCCTGCCACTGAATTGCTGTGTGACCTTGTGCAAGCCACTTACCCTCTCTGAGCCTCACTAGGTGGTTGAGAGGATGAAATCAGCCATCAGTATGTCAAGTGCCTGGCACACAGGAGGTGGGTGATGCTCACAGAAGTTCCTGTCCTTCCCCAATGGGGCTGGAACCCCGCACAGGCAGGGCCCTCCTCCTCCCCTCCCCTGGACTCCCAGCCCATTCCTAACACAGGGCAGTGGGAAGAGCACTTCATGAGGAGTCAGGAGACCTCCTGGGCAGGTGATCTCATGTCTTCATGTCTCAGTTTTTCATGAGAATAGCACACCTCCCTGACAGGGGGATTGTAAGGCTCAAAAGAAATCATGGAGATGAAAAGCTTTGAAAACTGTGTGGATCTGGACAGATGTCAGGGCTTGTTCTAAGATAACCTCTCTTAATACTGGGTGGGTGGACAGGCGGATGGGTGGACCTACAGGTGGAGGTGAGTGGCTGGTGATGGGGCTCGAGTTCTAAGTCAGCCAGCACGAGGGAGGGACCAGGGGATGCCCTCCAGGGAAAAGCTGCACAATGCCCTCCCTCAAACTAAGCAGCTTCTCACCACGTGCCCCCTGGACAGCCACCCTCCTGTCCCCAAGGAACCTTGTCCCTGAAAAGCCAGACTCCCCAGCACGCTACAGGCCCAGTTTTTCGGGACTCAGAGGCATCAGGGCCACCCTCTAGCATCTTCAGGCCCAAACACCGGCCCACGAGCCCCGTGGGAGCAGGGCCCACGTCTGTCTGGCCACTGCAGGATCCCCGTGCGCAGCACAGGCCTGGCCCTGGAAGGTACCGTCAGTCTCTAACGAGTGAATGAGTGGCTGGGCGGGCCAGGGGTGGGGGGCAACTCACTGGGCACACGGTTGATGGCTTTGAGGGGCCTGAGGACGCGCACGGTGCGGATGGCCGAAAGGTTGATGTTCTGGAGGTCCAGGGAGTACTCAACCATCCTGCGGAGAGAGGGGCCGAGAGTGAGGGCAGAGCAGGGGACAGCGGGGCCAACACCCACGCCCACCCACACACACCCACACCCACCCAGAAGGAGGAAGTCAGAAAAAGGTCCGAATCCCGGCTCTGCCCCAGTCGGCCGTGTGGCCTTGGGCTGTCTCCCGGGCCTGCCTCCTCCTCTGTAAGCGGGGGAGGTGACATCTCCCCTCTGGTGACGCCTACCTCCTGACTGTCCTGAGGGCCCCAGCAGGTGTGGTCGGGGGCAGAGGGGATGGAGGAAACAGAGACTGCGTGGCCAGCGCTGTGCCAGGCGCTCCTGCCCCGCCTCCGGAGCAGCCTCTGAAATGAGGGACTAGCCCCGTTCCCCAGAGCGGGAGAACTGAGGGGCTGAGAGACCCCCGGGCTGAGCCCAGATGGGGACTGGACATCACAATCGCAGCAGCAGAGTGTCCGTGAAGCCCGTGCTGGGGACAGAGGCCCGAGCGGAGCCCCCAGTCCTTACACCTCCCCGAGTCCTCAGGGGCCCACCCAGACACCTGGACTTACAGAGGAGAGGGGGCTGTAAGAGAGGTGACCTCACACGCCCCAGGTCACCCAGGACGGGTAGAGGCTCAAGGCAGGAGCCACACCAGGCCTGCCCCTCCCTGCTCTCCCGCCCTCGGCCCCACTGCGGCCTCACGCCGGCTGGGCCTCACAGGCCACGGCTCCGGGATGGGCCGGCGTGTGTAGTCTGCCTGCAGGAATAATCCACTCTCCTTGCCGGGCAAGCCCACCCAGCCAGCCCCCTCCCTGCCAGGCACCCAGGCTCCAGCCTCCTGGGCTCACTGCACCCTCCACTCCAGGCCTTTGCTCCCTCTCTCCCTTCGGCCTGTCCCACTGCCTCTCCCACTTCTCCGTCCATGGAAACCTTACTCATGCTTTAAGGTCCCCTGCAGATGCCCCTGGTGTCCTGAAAGTTTTTCCACACTGGAATTCACGATGAACCAGGCCAGTCTAGGTGCTATGGACCCAAAAATGACTCCGACCCGGCCCCTACTCTCAGGAGTACCCACTCGGGGAGGGGAGAATCTCAAAGGCAAAGGCAGCACCGGAGGCCTCCCCACTGCCCCAGTTCTCTTCCTCAGGGCCTCATCAAACAGGTCCACCCTCCCACTCCATGCTCAATCAGTCCTGCAGCTCCTTGGAGGCAGTTTGCCTCCTCCAGGAAGTCTTCCCAGATTTCCACAGGAGGCAGATCTCTGTAGTTCCCTGTGCTTGCATCAGATCCCACCAGCTCAGTCTCTACCCTCCTCCTTCTCCCACTGAACGACAGGCTCCAGGGGCTGCAACCCCAGCCTGACCCCAAGCGCCCTGCTCACCAGAACTTTCCTCCCTCCCAGCCCCCCACCCCAGGCTCCAGCACGGCTGCCGGCTCCACCTGTCACACCGTCAGCGGGAAATGAAGGCTTTCTCTACACGCCATGCAAACCTGTCCGACTGTTGTGAAGTCACCGCCCCCTCCCGCTGCTTGAAGAGTAATTGAGTGAAAGCTTCAGTTCGCCTGAAATGCCTCCATCCATCCCCCAGCTTTCCGGGCGCAGGCTCTGGGTCCCGTGCTCAGGCGCTCTCTCTCCCCCTCTCTCTCACACACGTGTGTGCGCACACACACAGTGACACACCTGCGCACAACCATCTGTCACACACACTCCTCGGATCCCCTCATACATGCACACTCCTACCAGCCCCCAAATTCAGATGAGGGGGTGTGACAAAAAAAGTGACAGAGACCTACAACTAGAGACAGAGACCTGGGGGACCGGGGGAGGAGGAGCAGGGGGAAGGGGGGGGACGTGGGGACAGCAGCCAGGTGGAGATGGTGAGGGCTGAGGCGCTTGGGGCAGTGCGCGAGGCAGAGGGTGGTCTGAGCAGGGGGCACCAAGGGAGCGGAGCTGCGTGAGGATTCCGCGCGTGGGTGAGCCAAGCTGTCATTTTCATATTTTGTAGAAAGAGCTCTCCAGGCAGCCAGGGAGATGTGTGTGACGGAGGGACTGCGGGGGTGGCACACACGGGCACACAAACAGGCATTTACACTGGCACGTGCACACGCACACACACATCCCCCCCCAGGCCCAGGAGAACCACCCCACTGCAGGCAGCCAGTCCCTCCCCCACACCCACCCCCACAATCACAGACCCTCTCCCTTCGGCCCAGGCTCTCTCCATCCTGACAACGGGGGTGGCACCGGGCCCTGGGGAGGGCTGGGTCCCCCCATGGCTCAGTTATGCTTAGCTGGGTGTGCTGGGGGTGGGGGTTCCCAGCCATGCCACACTGAACCCACCCAGATCCTACGTTTCAGGAGCCCCAGGGCACACCCACCGAGCTCCCGCAGGTGCCAGCCCAGGATTTGTTCCCATCCCCATGAAGTCTCACAATAAAAATAAATAGATGGTTCACAGATGGACGGGTAGACAGAGAATAGCAAATACCTTGTGAGGGCCTGCTGCCTGCCAGGCACTGTGCTCGTTCTTCACCTGCATTCGCAGGTTTGGGCCCCGCCACATCACTGGGATCCCGCC
Organism: Ceratotherium simum simum; assembly: GCF_057802395.1. NCBI lineage: Eukaryota > Metazoa > Chordata > Mammalia > Perissodactyla > Rhinocerotidae > Ceratotherium > Ceratotherium simum. The sequence continues at coordinate 10,750,787 of NC_141924.1, forward strand.
TCACCCCTCTCCCTGCTCCCCTGGACCAGGGCAGCTACAAGCACCCAGGGCCCTCCCGCTCCGGGAGCCTCAGTACAACCCTGCCTGGTCCCTGACTCCCCCGCCCCACACTGCCACGCAGGGCCACATCCCCTACAGAACCTGTGGTCCACCGCCTGGGACCCTTGGTACTTAATTAAGGGGCGTCTGCCATGGTCCCTGTCCTGGGATAGGCTGGGGACGAGAATGAGAAGCTTCTACAGATGCCCCGCGTCCTCAGGCCCCGCAGTGAGAAATCAAGCTTTCCTTTTGTGTTTCTCTGAAATAAGGTTGGGGGTAGACAACTGGCCCCTGGGTCCCCAGTGAGATACAAGTTGCAAGCGGATGTCACCGAGGCCCACAATTACCCAGAGTTAATAGCTTTAGGGTCTGACTTAGCCCCCCACGGGAGGCTAAGACTCTTGCGCCCACCTCCGAGGGGGACCAAAGCAGCCACATACCAGCCCAGCCCCTTCCCTTCACCCCTGACCTTTGTCCTCACTCCGTCCTTCCTTCAGGACCACCTCCTCCAGAGGGCCTGCTCACCCGCTCCCTGCACCGCAGGGAATTCACTCCTCTCTGCTCTGGCTCCTGCCACACTGTTCACACCACCTGTCTAGTTGGGGTTCCCCCAAAACAGACCCGGAGCCAAGGACTTGGGAGCAGTACTGTATCTGGGAGGCGACCCCAGGAAGCACAGTGTGGGTGGGGGGAGGGAGAAAAGCCAGTGAGGGGCTGGGGGCTATTCAGGAGCAGGTTACCACTGTGGGCGACCGGAGTGCCATCCCAGCGGGGACCCCCTCAGAGACTGTGTGGACCACGCCTCGGAATTGGACCAGCGAGGGAGGGGGCTGCGGCATCATCCACGGGCTGGCTGGATGGTGGCCGTGCACCTCTCTCCTCCTCAGACACCCCCCACCCCTGCACCAGCCCCACACCGCACACCGTAGGAGCTCAGGGAATCCACTTACAGAAGAAGCCACCTTCTACCCCCTTCCTCCTCCTCCCACCCTGGATGACAGCTGCGGGAGGGGCCGCCCCTCCCCAAAAGAGAAGGTGAGGAGAGGCTGCTCTGTGGGTGAATAACCACGGGGCTGACTTCCCTCAGGCCCCAAGTAAGACATCACTTACAGGAGCGAGAAATTAATTCCTAATTACACAGTTACTTTATCACACAGCTTCAGTGCTAAAAGTCTAAGAAAAAAAATCAACAAAAACCCCCACTACCTCCTGCCAGCTCCCAAGCGCCTAATTAGGTAAGTAATTTTGCTTTAAAGCGAGCACTTCCGTCCTGACATCACCCCAGGAGGAGAGCGGCGGAACCTGGTTCCAGGTGTCTTCTGGAAAAAGGGGTTCGGGTGTGGCCATGCGGGGTGGGGGCCAAGCCAGGGGTGGGTAGGGAGGGTGGACATCCGCTCTGCAGGGCACACCCCCATGTATTCCTGCTGAGGAGCCTCCCTCCCCCACTCCCAGTTCCCCCGGCCCCCCCGGGGAGGCCAGAGACCCAGGCCTGGTCAACAGGTGGACACCATCCCGGCCACCATGACTGGTTCAGGATGGGCACATGGCCCCAGGTGGGCCATGAGGGGCAGCCCAGCCCTTGAGCTGGGACCGCAGGGAGGAGGTGCTCTCCTTGGCGAAGCCGCCGCCTGGAAACCCGGAGGCGCTAATGGCCATCTTGTCTCTGTGGTGGCCTGAGAATTTTGCCAACCCAAAGAAAGGCTGAGGCCAGAGCCAGAGAGAGACAGGATCCTGGCCATATGGTTCAAGCTTTCCCTCCAGCTGCACCGAATCCCAGATCTGCCCTCTGTCCTTCCCTGTTATGGGAGCCGATGCATTCCCTTCGGGGCTCAGGTCCCGTCTGCACTGCGTTTCTGTCACTGGCAACTCAGAGTCCCGCTGACTCAGAAGGGTTTCCTGACCACTTGCTGGGTGCCGAGCACTGTGCACACCTCCCCCCAGTGGGATTACGGTGCCCGCTGCAGGTGAGGAAGCTGAGGTTCAGAAAGAGGCCGGCTCACACAGCCAGGTAGTGGGGGATCCAGGAGCTTGGCATGACCCGCCCCACCCCCCACCTCATCAGTCATCAGGCTGGCACCTTCTAGCTCACGAGCACCCCTCTCAGCTGGCCAGGTGGCCAGGAAGCACAACACACATGGCAGCACACGGAATAAGGCCAGCGTCCCTAGAGGCAGTGTTGCCCAGTGGTTAGAGCACAGAGCCTGGGTTCCAATCCCAGCTCTGGCGCTAGTGCACTGTGTGACCTTGGGCAACTCACTGAACCGGCCTCACGGGGGTGTGGGAGGATGAAATGTGTTCATACTGAGATTCAGTGCTTAGAACACGGCCTGACACAAGTAAGAGCCAAATAAGTGTCAGCTATTATTATATCACAGCCTCATCCACCACCTCAGCTCACACTTGCCCATGAATCACATAAGGCCGGCTTAAACCCCTCCCCAGATCCCAGAAGCTCTCTGACCATGACCCCAGCACTGCCTGCCACTTGTCCTGCACTCCAGGGATGCTGAACATCTCCAGTTCCCAGAGGGCACATGCTGTTTCCAGCCTCCATGTCTCTGCATTTGCCAGTCTTTCCACCTGGATGGAGAGCCCTTCCCGGCTTTCCAGATCCCACACCCCCCGGGGCAAAACAGGTTTCCTGCCTTGCATCCCACTGTGCCTCTCTTAGGGCACCTCTGGCTCTGAGGCATGCTCTGTCATGTCCCTATCCCTCAGGGCAGGGGCTGGCTCAGGGTCCCCGCTGGGTCCCCAGCGCCCAGCCCAGGCCCTGGCTTGGAGGCAGTCTCCCCATGTCAGCTTGTCAAACAAATAACTTTAGGGATGAGATCAGAAAAAAAGCATGGAGCTGACAAGAAGCAACATAAAATGACTGAGATTTAACGTCTTTCCAGGAAATACCCCTTCCAGGAGATGGTTTCTGTGTGTTGCTGATAAAAATAGGGTGTTTCCTCAATCTTTGCAACGGACCCACGGGGGCTTCCTTAACATGTAACTTAAGATGTAGCTAATGGAATGGAAGCCGAGATGCTGGAAATGGCAGATCATCTGTCAGGAGGCTGCTCTGTGATGACTCAGCCTTGTGTTGGTTGATCCCAGACCACCAGCCCAGGCTGCTGTCCCATCCCCCAGCACATAGTAGGTGTCAGCGGAGGGAGGGAGGGAGGGAGGAAAGAAATAACCCAGAGAATGGGGTAGGAATAACACTAAACCTCGACTTCAGCCAGCACTTTACAATTTACAGGGCCTTTTCACCTACATATCCTCACATGAATCCTATAAGCCCCCTTGACTGATAAGGAAACTGATGCTCTGAAACCAACTCAGGCCAAGCTCAGAGTACAGGGGGAATTTGAGGCCACGAAGTGGAAGGAAGGGCTGCACAGACAGACCCGGCAGGCCAGAACCGGGGCAGCTCTGGGGACCTCAGTGGCAGGAGACCCTGGACCTTCACTTACGACAATACCCCAGGGACTTTATCTCCAGACAGAGTCGCCAGATAAATACAGGATGCCCAGTTAAGTTTGAACTTCAGATAACACTGTAATTTCCAGTGTATGTCCCACATATGCCTCATGACGTCTCTCCGCCAGGAAATTTAGCTCCATTGATCTGGAGTAGCCTCCGCATCACGGCAGGTGGGCAGGCTGCTGGGAACCAGATAGAGACCCTTTCGGCTCTACCACAGCTTAGGGGCAAAGTCCCTCTCCTGGGACTCACCCCACATCCTTCTGCCTAAATCCTCCGGGGCAGATCAACTGGGATATTTTGGCCTCTGAAAAGGTAAAAACTGTCATGTTGTGAGTCAGCCTGGGCTCTGGGGGCCTTCATACCTGAGCACATCCCAGATCTGGCCCATACAGGCTGTGCGACCTGGGGCAGGCTGCTAATCTCTCTGAGCCTCTATTTCCTCACCTGCAAAATGGGTTTAACAACCCCAAGTTCTCAGGATGGTGAGGACGTAAAAGGGCCCAGCCCAGTCAGAAAACACTACTTCTGGTAAACCACCTAAGCAGTGGTTTCTGTCTGCCCAGAGCTCCCCTCTCGGCATAACAGTCCTGGGGTTTCCAGGTCTGTCCTCCCCACTCTCGGGCCACGTGGCGTGGGTGAGGCGACCTCACACGGGGTGCCCGGAGGCGGGTCTTGACCTGGGCCCGGCCAATCAGAGCACTGCCTCATTCCGGCCACTATGATTGGTTCAAGGATCAGCACATGACCCACACCAGCCAATCCAAGCCAAGGAGGCTCAATTCCACACCCTTTGGAGCCGCGGGGAAGGGAAAGGCATTTTTCTGTTGAACCCGAGGAAGTAAGCTGCCTGTGAGCCCCCGGCGCTGCCGCCAACGCCCGCACCCAAGAGGCAAGTTCCCAGGGATGGACGTCAGCCCAGAGGAACGATAGAGCTGTGGGATGGGAGGACACAGTCTGGTGACATCTTTCAGGACTCTGGATCCAGCAGGCCCTGAAGCCAGAGGCGCCTTGGCCTTCAGTCAAGGAGATATTAATAAATCCTTTAAACCAGGTTCCGCCTGTTCCTGTCCCGTATAACTGAGAGTCCGGCCTGAGTCATGATTAACTGGGATCTGGCTTGTCAACCTGCGGCCTGAGAATCTGGTGACTTACACCCCTCCCCTGGGCATCCAGCATCCTGTTTCCATGGAAACGGACCTGAGCAGTGATCATCACTCTCTCTCTCCCACTCTACTCCAGATGCAAATGAGAAATCATCCACTCCAGGGTTCCCACTGGAACCACCCCAGATCCACACCCACCCAACAGCCAGTTCAGCTTAAAGAAAATGGTCCCAGATACTCCCCACCCCAGCTCTGCCGTGCCTGGGCACAACAGATATGAAACAAACATGTCACGGAGCTTCCTCCTCCATGCTGGCCCAGGGCCAGGCTCCAGGGACTCCAGGATGATGACTCAGCCTCGGCCCTGCCCTCAGAGCACCCAGTCCTTGGAGGAGCCAAAGCTGCAGAGCTCGGGATCAATCAGAGTGTAAAGTAAGTGACAGGGCCAGGAGGGTGCCCTGGGCCTGCTGACGCATGGAGTGTTTCCCTGACCCACAGATAATGCACACAGAGCCATGCAGAAGAGAGCCCAGCTCCAAAGGCTTCTGGAAACAGCCCCAGTGATGACCCTCTGATGCCCATAACCAGAGCTGGGTCTGCTGGCAGGCACAGGCCTCTAGGAAGCTTGCACAGATTGGTATTTGACTTTAGATTTCTCAGTAGATCCCACGCCCTGCCCAGTCAGCCCAGGCAGACTCCGGAGGCTCCAGCCAGGGCTCAGAGACATGGTAGGGCCACAGCTTTGGTGGAGAGCAGACGAAGCAACTCAGGCCCTGGGAGAGGAATGTGGCAGACTCTGAGAGTTGCCCGCCCAATGTGCATTCTCTCTTTTTCTAATCTTGCCTGGCCCCAGGGAACAGTTCTTGGTTGATTTAGGCAAATTCAATGGTGTCTATTTTCCTGGCTTCCCTTGCAGCTAAGGATGGCCACGAGACCCAATTCTGGCCAAGTGTGCTGGGACAGGGGAAGGATCTAGGAAAGAAAGTGCTGTTTTCCTGATCAAAGTGGACGGGCAATGCTGCCACAGCCCTGGGCCCCTTCACCCTTCCGGCCTTCAGTGCAGACACAATGCCCACAGCTTCAGCAGCCACCTTGTGACCCTGAAAGAAAGACCTGGAAAATCACAAGGACATCAGCCTCCACATCACAGAGCCATCACCAGTGACCACTGGCCTCACAACTTATTGTTATGGCAGAAAAAACACCCCAGGATTTGCTCGAGCCACTGTTGGTTGGATGTTCTGTTACTTGCAGCCAAATGCATCCCTGACAAATATGCCCACAAGTTACACAGGACTCAGTGCCAGCCCATGGAGCCAAGCTTCCCTGGTTCAACTCCTGGCTCTGCCCCCTACCAGCCTGTGACCTTGGGGAGGTCACTCCCTGTCCCCGTGCCTCATCTGTGAAATGGAACTGACCACAGTCCCTCCCTCCCAGAGCTTGTCCGAAGATTAAACCAGATAATGCACAGCATCGGGCCCACAGTGAGTACTCAGCAGGTGCTCTTATTTTTACTCACCCTTGGGTGATGCCTAAGAGGATTCAATTCCCTTTGCTTTTTAAAGTCCCACTGATGGGGCACTTTGGACAAAAGGAACTCTCAGCCAGCAACCACAGAGGGGACGTGCCTGCCTCATCTTTGTAGAAAGCTCTAGTCCAGTGCTGAGCAGCAATTCTTATTGACGTTTTGTTTCCCAAGAGCCTGTGAGAGTCAAGGTAGGGGAGCTGTTCTCGGCATGCACTCAGGAGGAGATGTTTCCAGGGTGTGATAAATCTGGACCCAGCCTCTCCTTCCCACTCCCTGGCCGAGGTGCGGAGTTCTCACGTTACTGCTATTTCTGTTAATATTATTAATGATGATAGAAATTCTTACGAGGAGTCCCCACTGTTCTGTTCCCAAAGTACATCTATTTGTCATGAGAATTAACTCAGATCCTGCACACGGATGAGAGATGGAGCCCCCATGCCACACCCCCTTCCTGTGGTTCTCAGAACTGGGAACCGTGATTTCCACTTGAAACGCTCCCAACGAGGGGTTCCCTGAAGGTCGAATGAACTAGACCACTTGCTTCAGGGCTCCCTGGGCATTTGGTTAAAATGCAGATTCCTAGGCCCTGCCATACCTGCTGGGTCTGGATCCCTGGGGTGAGGCCCAGGAATGTGTATCTTACCATGTGCCCCGTGATCCTGTCACTCCCTAGATTTTGAGGAGCAGTGAGAAAGGGTGCAAGGCTGTGCACAAGTTTGAGGATTGGGGAGGTGGCCCGTTCCCAATCTGCTCACACTCAGGCCTCCGCTGCTCCATTTTCCACACCCAGCCCCTCTCTGGGACGCCCTCATAGTCACAGTCAGAAGCTTTCAAGAGCTTTCAGATTTAAGGCGGCTCCTGTTCCCTGCACTCATCTGAGGCGGGGCCCAAGCCAGCCACGCTCTTGGTAAGGCCCTGGCTCAGCCTCATTCTGGAGAGGTCCCTGCAGGCTGGCCCTCCAGCCAGCTTCGCCCTAGAGACCCAGCATCAGAATTCTTGGGGAAGCTTTTAACAGAGGTGCCAGGCCCCTCCCCACAGCCAGCGTGGCTATTCCACATTTTTCTTTTGTGGACAGGTAGAATTACCAGCATGACGCACCAAGGGAGATATATAGATAACGACTATCTCAAGTGCAACAAGAATGTCATTGAATATTTCATGACCTCCTAATGGACAAGGGCAGAAAAGTGTGGCTTAAATAAGACAGCGAGGTGGGTTCAACTATTGCCCGATGATTCCTGGGGCTTTGTCACACACTGGAAGAGAGTCCAGTGAAGTGCCTCAGGGCTCGCAGTCCTGGGCTGATCAAGCACAGGAAGTAAGTGTAATGAGTGAATCAGGACTTCAGGAGATCACTAAGATGAAATGAACAACAAGAAATGCAAAGTCTGGTATTTGAGGTAAAAAAAAATTGGGGTGGGAGAGACGGGGCGTGGAGGGTGAACAGCACCTGGGGGTGGCAGGGAGCACAGCCACTCAACAGGTCACCACAGTCCTACATGGCACTGGCACAAGGGCAACCCATTCTCTCCACCCCATAAGTCCTCACTGGGAGGCTGGGGTCCTGCCCCCCGGCCAGGGACCAAGACGGCCTTGGTCACTCGAAGGGAGTCCAGCAGGTAAGGCCCCCTCACCTGTCCTTTGACAAATGGTGGGAGGCGCTGGGGACATTTCATGTGGAGAAGGGGAGACTTAAGGAGGAAAAGAACCACCTTCCCAATTCTGAAGGAGTCTGTCATGAGTCTGCCAGGGACACCCCTGCCCACAGGCTTGGGGCCCCCCTGTGCATTCAGGCCCCTGCCCCCCATCTCTGGCTTCATCTCTCAGCACCCACCCACCCCTGGGGTCCCCGGGCTCCAACATTCCCCTGTGCTCTCCCTCCCCTTCCTCAGACAGCCCCCTCAGGCCCTCTGTGTGCCGTCCCCTCTACCTGCTCACCCCCCAGGCCTCTCTCCCTCGGGGAGCCCTATGCTGACCCCCACCCTGCCCCCCATCTCAATCAGGTCCGTCTGCTGCTTTGTGACAGCACTGATCCCAATTTAGAATTTACTTAGAATTTTATTACCTGTTTTATGTCCATTTTCTAAACTGTGAGCTCCACGAGATCAGAGCAGCATCTGTCTCGTTCATCTCGTGTCCCCACTGCCCAGCACAAGGCCCGGCACCTAGTTTGTGCTCAATAAATGCTGATTTATGAATGAGTGGTCCCATCAGGTGGGAGCTCCAGGAAGACAAATTTCAGCTCAGTGAAAGAAAGAACTTTCTAGCACATTGGGATCGGCTGCCTTGTGAGACAGTGAGTTCCCCGCAGTGGCAGCAGGCGAGCAGGGGCTGACTGCATATGGAGATGAAGGCTCTGACCTCTAGGGAACCTGCTAGCACAGAGGTTCTGTAGCTTGAAGAAGGAGCCAGTAATTTGGGGAAGGGGAGGAGCGGGAAGGAAGAAACATCCTCAGGATGTCAGGCCTGTTACTTGGGAAACAGAACATTTATAGCACCAAGCCTGGGGGGGACCGCAGGGGCTGGCCGGGAAGCTCTGGGGATGGGTCTGGAGTGGGATCAGGCCTGGGGAGCCAGGGCTTGTGGCTTCCCATCCTGCCCTCCGCACCCACGCCGTCCCTAGGCACAAAGGACGGGGAGGACCTTGAGGACAGGGGTAGGTCTGGGTCACCTGAGTCCCCAGCATCCTGCACGGAGCTGGCCACGTGAGTCTCCATTGAACCTGCCCCCCAGCCAGAACCACCTATGTAATTTGTGGGGCCCAGTGCTAAAAGAAAACGCAGGGCCCCTTGTTCACACTTAAGGATTTTAAAATGGCAACAGCAGAGCATTAAACCAAGCATGGGATCCTATGCAACTGCACATGCGCCCAGCCCTCCCTCAGCCCCAGGAAGATGCTGGCCTGTGGACCCCACCCCATCCCACCCCCACCCCGAGGACCAAAGGACGATTTCAAACAGAGACCTCACAGGCCAGCTCCTCGCTCTGCTCAGCTTAACATCTCCACTGTCTTAATCCAGAAATATGAGCAGACAGAGGGGAGTCACTAAGCAATGGAGGACACTCTTCAAGTCAAAAGGGCAGGTGGGGCGCTCATGGGAGGCAGCGGTGGGGCCAGCAAAACAAATGACTTCCCTGAAACAGGAGTTAAGAAAAATTATCCTAAAACTTGGAAATAAGGCAAAGGGAGGGTAGTATTTCTCGCCATGTCATTTTGGAGCGTTATTTAACAGATCCATCTAAGGATTATTTCATTATCTAGGGGAATATTCCTCTGTTTGACTCACTATTTACTGTTAATTAAAGGTCTGGCGGCTGTGAAATTACATGTTAACTTGTAGATTTCTATAAGTGATTTCTGTCCAATGGAAACGATAACCCCAAAGGTTGTGGTTTTCTGAGCCTGTAGGTCGTTCACCAGCTCTGATGCCAACCTAGCCCCACATTCTTCCTCCAGTGCCTGTTGTCCTAATTCTGCTGGCTCCTGGTTCACGAGTTGAATAAATCTGTGACACGTGTTCCTTCTAAGATTTGTGTGAGGGTCATTTGTTTTTTTAACTTTTTGGAAATTATATTTTGACTTCAGGATTAGGAAAGGACTTTTAAGAGCCCAATTAATATCCATAAGGAGATTCGAGTGGATACTGCATCCATAAAACAAGAGCAGGCCCAAGCTGCTCTGAAAATGGAGAAATCCAAGAGCAAGAAGCCATCTTGGGAATTAAGGAGACGCAGAGGAGACGAAGCCTTCCGAAAGGGGCAGTAGATAGAGGAAAGGGCATGGTTAGTGGCTCAGAACACCAAGTCACGGACTTCCCTCCCGGTGCAGATGAAGCCTGTGAGGGAAAAGAGGAAAGACCTACAGAACAGATAGAGGAGGAAAGTGTCCATTTAATGGGAATCCCAGGAGAGGGCAGAGAAGAATGGGCAACAATCAAAGAAAAAATAAAAGAATGTTTTTCTGACCTGAAGGAACATACGAGTCTTGAGTTCTAAAAGGCCCCACAGGGAGCAGTCCTACACCTAGTCCGGACCTCGTGAAATGTCTGAAGTCTGAAAGGAAGGAGAAAACCCTACAAGCTTCTAGCAAGGAAAAAGCAGGTCGTCTCCCAGGAAATAAGAATCAGACCTCTACTGGACTCACAATTTGAATGGTACCGTGTGCCGGGTTCCGAGGGGTCAAAATGACAACTCTGGAACAGCACAGACAAAAACTGTCCTTCACATGTGAAGACCAAGGGAATGTATGTTTGGACAGGCAAGACTGAAAAATGACACTATCCAAACAGCTTTTCTTTATAAAAACTACTTCAGGATATCCTCCAGCCAAACGAAATGAGAATGAGAATGAAGAACTTGACAGAGGGTGACGTGATTCACAAGAAACCATCTGAACTCAGCATAACCTGTAGTTAGGTCTGAAGAGCTGCTGACAGTGTGGTTGTGAAATTGAATACAGTTCCTAGAAAGGATGCTTAGAAAGGTGTAACATTTTTTAAAACACTAGTGGACACATCATTGCACTTCAGAACACATCTGTGGAGTTTCACACATACTTGGTGGTCCTGACTCCCCCTCTCAGCCATATGCCTGACTACCCTGCCTGCCCCTTCTCCATGGCATCACACTCACACGCTGACACACACATGTGAATACACACACACACACAATGACACACGTACACACTCATATGTACACACACACTCATGGGCCTCCAGCCTTTTACTCTCCCCCTCCTCACCTCTGCCATGGAGACCCATTACTGGGCTGGTTAACACCTACCTTCAGCTCTTCACTTCCCCAGGAAAGTCCCCAAACCCCTGAGCCCCCTGCCTGGCTCAGAGACGATCTCAGAAAACCACACCGCTTTGCCCAGAGCCCTTGTTTCTGTCTGTGACATGTTCACCCAGAGAGCTGTTGGATGCCTCTCCCCAGACGGTGGGTGGGAAAGACAGGCCTCTGTGTGGGTTTGCTGTCCTCCAGACCCACCTCTAGGACCTCACTGACACTTGAGAGGAGCTCCGTCAACCCCGGTTGTTGGACGAATGCGTGAAAGGGCCACCAGCCTGGTTTGACCAGGAAGGCAGGGACAAGGCACAGAGTCTCCAAATGGGCGACACTGTAACCTGGCCTTTCTCTCTCTGGCTGTAGCTTCTGTCTGGGTAGAAATAACCACAGTCCGGAGTCAGACAGTGCTCGAGCCTGTCTCGCTCTCTGACTTGCTGAGTGATCTAGGACAATAATAATAACAAGAGCTAACATTTACTGGCTGCTCATTTTGATGCAGCTACCACTATTATCCCATTTTACAGATGAGGAAACTGAAGCTTAGACAGGTTAAGTGGCTTTCTCAAGGTCACACAGTTAGTGTAAAACAGACCCGGTATCAGCTGATGGTCAGGAGGACACAAGACGGACCAGAGAGAGGAGGAAGGAATGTCTGCCTGTGCAGGCCATTCAGTGCAGGGGCATCAGTCCTCCCCCCCAGAGGACCAGGAGGGCCCCAGACCTCACCACGCAGCCTCATTATATCACCAAGAAGCCCCAGGAACTATTTAACTTACATCTGGTGTGCACCAGAGGCTGAGACTTACCCCGCCATGACAATGAAGAAATCCAGTCGGTTCCAGGTGTCCCCAAGGTAGCACTTCTTGCCAAAAATGCCCAGGGCCACCATCTTGAGCACCATCTCCATAGCAAAGAAGATGAAAATGAAGTCATCAAAGACCTGCAGGGGCCGGAGGAAGGCAAGAAGCAGGGACAGTGTGAGGTTCAGAGCAGGACCCAGGGTCAGAGCCACAGTCGGAGGTTGGGACACAGGCATGGACAGGAGGGGCCTGGGAAAGACCTGGAAACTTCTTCTCCTGGGCAGGCAGAGAACCTGAGAGATCCTGGTCCACTGCAGTCATTTCACAGATGAGGAGATTGAGGCCCAGAGAGGGGAATGAACTCGCCCAAGGTCACACAGCCCATTCTGTTTGTTCTCTCTGGGGGTGGGGCAAAGAGGCTCTCCCTAATAACTGTCAAGCACTGGGCTAGACACTTGACCTGCATTCTCACTTCTGATTCTCAAAATGACCCCATGAACAGTGCCATTTTACAGATGAGGAAACTGAGACTCAGAGAGGCTCAGCAACTTGCCTGAGGTCACATAGCAGGTGAGGGGCAGAACCAGAACTGACGCTCAGGTCTATCTGACTCCAAAGTCCCTGTGGAAGGAGCTTTCTCAAAACTGGCCTGACAGCCTCACCAGGCACAGGCCCCAGTGCTGGCTTCCTCTGCTCAGAAAGGAGGCCCCAATGTGTCCCTAACCATGGGCTCAGGTGAGCATCTACTTCCTGAGGGCAGGACCTGGGTGGAATTGCTCTTTCCAGGATCAATGAGGGCTGCAGTCAATTCAATTCAGCAAATGGGCGCTGAGCACCTGCCATGTGCCAGGACATAGGCTGGGTGTCGGGGACCCAGATCGGAGTCTTTGGTGAGCTCACCACCTAGTAGGGCAGCCAGCCTAGTATCCACTGAGGCTAATCGGCTCTAACTCCCCCGGGGGGCCTGCAGCTGGCTGAGGAGCTTGTTACCCACCAGGACCCCAGACCCACCCCAGACCCACCCCAGAGTCTCTGGCTCTGCAGGTTTGGGATGGGCCAGGGATCTGGATCTCTACCAAGACCCCAGGGGATTCTGAGGCCCGGGCTGCTTGGGAACTGCTCAGCCTTGTGGAAACACGGGAGGCAGAGGGCAATTCCTCCTGGGAGGACTCTGGCTTTCCCAGGGAGGCAGCATTGAGTGTTTCCACGTCTGTAAAATGAGTATAAGCCAAACACCCCCCACTACCAGCATATGTGCTCAGCATGGGATCAGGGCAGGTACCAAAGGTTCGGCCCCCACCTGGGCCCTCCGGACATGAGAACAGGAGAGAGACTGGAGGCCAGCTCCTTAAGGGCATCAAGAGCGAGTTACGGAGCTTGGCCTTTATTCCAAGAGCATCTGGGTACGAAGGGCAGGCTTTCAGCAGAGGAGTGTCAAGGTCACTTGTCACTTTTTTCGGCACGGTGGGGTGGCGGGGGTAGTCTAAGGTTGGGGAGACTAGGTGGGAGAAGATCAGGGCCTGGACTAGGGCAGAGGCCCGGGGATAGAGGGGAGAGAGGATCACGAAGGAGAATGAGTAAGATCAGTGGGAGTGAGGAAGAAGACAGCGAGGTAAGCAGTGCGGGCCAAGTAGCGGGGATGTGGCTCGGCTGGGTCTGACGGGGCGGGGCGGGGCAGCGGGGGCGGGGCATGGCGGGGACGGGGCGGGGCATGGCGGGGACAGGGGCGGGGCATGACGGGAGGCGCGGGGCGCGGTGGTGGGCAGGGCAGGAGGGCGGGGCATTGTAGGGCTGGCAGGCAGGCAGGCAGGCAGGCAGGCAGGGCTGGGTGGGCGGGGCATAACGGGGCGGGGCGGGCGTCCTCACCTGCAGGATCTTGCAGCGGTCCGACAGGCAGTCCATGTCGTCGCAGGGCTGGTACATGCCAAGTGTCACGCAGTTCAGCAGGATCACCAGCATGCTGACACATTCAAACCACGTGCACACCGAGTCAAGGACAAAACTGTGGGGGGGACCGTGGCCATGGCGGGCAGAGCGCACCCTGGAACGTAATGACCCCTCCCACCACAAACACAGGCATACCACCCATTCCTGGTTCTCCCCACTCCAGGTGCCTTCCCTGGATGGGTCAATGCTCACGTTTTCAAAGACCATGCAGCCAGCCTATCCCCCTCACAACAGACACTGTGAGGCCACACGTGGCAATGTGCCAAACCCACCAGAGAACCCACACTCCAAGCCACCGCCTGCCAGGACCTCCCCTCCCACCTCCCTGCCCCAGCCTGAGCATCCCCTTCATGCCTTGGGAGGGAGAGGTCCCCAGAGGCCTGGCTGGCAGGCCATCTCTGGACTCTCCCTGACTGCCTCTGACTGCCTCCCTCTGCCTGTCACTGCCTCCCCTCTCTGACCACCTCTCCCCTCCCCTGACCCATGCCCCCTCCATCTCCGCCGGAGGCCTGGATCTGGAGCCTGCAGAGGGCCATCCAGTGTGGCTGAGATGGGCTGGACACCCCTGTCCTTCTCTCCTCCCCTGTGGCCAGGTTAGAGCTCATCTCCAGAGTCTGGAATGTCTGTACCTAGGCCCTCCCCAGTCCCTGCATGGTGGAGTGGGGCTCAGCCTCCCCAGGCCTGACCAGGCAGAAAGTCTCCTGTAGCCAAGGGGTCTAGAGATCATCTCATAAGGCAGCCCTGGGCAGGGCCTCTGGGGCCCATGCTTGGAGCCGGACCCGTGGGCTCCCCTCCGCTCCCCCCGCCAGGCTGCTCTCCTCATCAACACCATCCTCCTGCCTTCCTTCCTGGCCCACTCCTCCCAAGTCTTAGAACACAGCCAACGAAGTCCAGTCCCACCACTCCCAACCCACCTAGAGTCAGAACCAGGGTGGTCGGAGCTCCAAGGGGCCTCAGAAAATCCATGCCTCATTGAAAAGAGGGTGACCCCAGGTAAACTGGACTTAAACAGGTTCTCCTTCTCTAAGAGGAGGGACACACTGCCCATACAACCCCATAAACCAGGGGGACTGTGTTTGAACTCCAGGCCCAGCATTGATGGGTCTGAGGTCTCAGGCAAGCTCCTTCCCAACTCTGAACCTCTGGAGGTTCCCCACCGGAGGACCAGGAGCCTCCTCACTGGCCCCACCGGGTCTGCTCTGGCCTCTCCGGTCCACCCTCCCTGCAGTAGCAGTGAGCTGTTGAAAACATCAGCGAGATCACCTCCCTCCCCTGCTCAAAACCCTGCCACGCTCTCTGTCTCTCTCAGCATAAACTTTGAAGCCCTCACTGTGGTCTGCAAGGCCCCACCCGCCACCCCCCACTACCTCATCCCCTTCTTCCCTCCCCCTGGCTCACTCCCCTCCAGCCTCACTGGCCTCCTGCCACTCCTCAAACACATCAAGCACACTCCACCTCAGGGCCTTTGCACCTGCTGTGCCCTCTACCTGGGAGACTCTTCCCAAGACCATCAAGGGCTGCTTTCTGACCCTTTAGCTTCATTGTCACCTCCTCTGAGAAGTCCCCACCCAACCTCTCTGACCTACCCCCACAGGGGTCACCCTCTCCCACCCGACCACCACCTTCTCCCAGCTTTATGGTCTCCTGAGCACTTATGCCCTGAAGCTGTCTTGTTGACAAGCTCCTTGTCTTTGTCCACAGCTAGAACCTCACTCCAAGGGGACAGGGGTTCCACATTCACAGCTCTAACAGTAACAGGCATCTAGTAGGAGCTCAATAAATATCTGTTGAATGAGTAAGTAAATCTCTGTGGGCCTCACCCACTCTAACATCCAGTGATTCTTGAGTGTGTCCAAATGAAAACCCTCACCCCTCAATTTCAAAGCGCTTGCTCTAAGCTTGGATGTCGCCACACCAGCCAGAGCCTCAGCCAGACCCACCCAGCAGGGGCGAGCACCTCCTGCCTGATGGGAGACTGCCCTGGTTTCCCTGGCAACAGCCTCTCTCCCATGCCGGGCCCTTGCTCACCTTGGGATGCTGCCTTCCCTCCCGCCTCCCTCTCAGACCCTCCTCGCCCCGACCCTGCTCCTTCCTGCCCCCCCCACCCTGCTGCCGTCCTCCTGCCACAGCCTGTAATTAATTTCAGTTGCTGCCAGGGCCCCCTTCTAGCCGAGCATCACTCCAGCAGCAGCTTCATCATTAATTAACTTTTTTGAAGTTCAAACGTTCTAATTACCAGCGAACATCCCCCATCTCCCTTGTCTTTCCCCCCTGCTTGTCATGCTCTCTTCTCTTCCAGCCACCTCCTCTGCTCCTTCTGCCCTTCCTGCCAGTTTCAAGTTCAAAGAGCACTTACCACGTGTCTCCCACGGGCCTGGCACCCGCGCTTCTTCCTCACCAGGGATCTGAGCAGCAGAGTTCGGCAGGCCTATTTTACAGATGAGGAAAATTGAGGCTCAGAGAAACTAGGGGCCTCTCCTGGGTCACACAGCTGGGAAGTACCAGAGCTGAGGTTCACACCAGGAATGCTCGACTCAAGGCCAGTGCTCTCCTCTGTGACTTCCCCCTCCCTCCCCCGAGGCCTCAGTCTATCCTCGGCATCTCTCACCTGGACCCTGCACAGCCTCCCCGCTAGCCTCCAGCTCTGGCCACTGCGCCTCCAGTCTGCCCCACACAATAGCCAGGCACCTGCTGTGTGCCCAACACTTGCCAGCACTTTGCAAGTGTTATCGTTTCATCCTCACAGGGCTGTTATAAGCCCCATTTACAAATGAGGAAACTGAGACACGAAGGGGAACACGATTTGCCCAAGGTCACCAGCTGGAAAAAGGCAGAGCTGGGATACAGAGCCAGAGCTTGCTTTTTTTGTCCACAAGCTATTTTGCCCCTGCCAGATTAATCTGCCTGAAGCAAAACTCTCCCCTGTTTGAAAACTTTCCATGGCTCCCCATTACCCTCCTTACCTGACACCCAAGGCCTCCTAGACTCTGACCTCAATGACATCCTCCAGCCTTATCTCCCACTGGCCTTGGCATGCACTGAACTTCTTGCTGTCCCCAAGCATACTCTGCATGCACTTTCTCTTCCCTCCACTGACTCTACCAGGCAAACTCCTACTCATCCTTCACAGCCCAGTTCATTTGTCACCTCTTCTTGAAGCTTCCCTTGAAGCACCGTTCCCCACTCACAAGGTAGTGAGTCAGCCTCCTCTCCAGAAGTGTTCCCTACCCACCTGGTCTAGCTTGTATCACAGTGATGAACTTGGCAGTAACCACGACTACTGCATGCCAGGCCCTGAGGGACACGGCCCTACCTCTCATCACAGCCTGCTGGGGGCAGATGAGCAAACAGACCTAGAGAGTGGAGGGACTTGCCCAAGGTCACACGGTCAGTGAGCAGCCCAAACGGTCTGACTCAGTGGTGCCCGGAGCCACTGCCCAGGGCGGCCTCTGTTGCTCGTCCAGCTCGCCCACTGCACTGAGTCCCTCGAGAGGGCAGATGGAGCGGCTTTCACCTCTAGATTGCTCAGCTTCAGACGTTCAGAGATGGACAGTCTCAGCCCTGCCCGGAGGCGCTTGGGGAAATCCCAGATGGCAGAGCCTGGGCCCTTTCCAAGAGCCCACAAGGCTCAGAAGTCAGGCCAGAGCTGGCATCGCTGCCCGCGGCTCCTCACATGCTCCCCACCGGCTCAGGGATCAAAGGCACCAGCCTCCTTGAAGTGGAAGCACACCACGTGGCGTGGGACCATCAGTCGAGGTCTCCAGGCTGAGTGGCTCCGTGGCTTGGCCCAACTCCGAATGTTTGCACCATTAGTCACAGCATCAAGGAACTCGGAGAGCACAGCTGGGCAAAGCTCTGGGGTTCCGGGACAATCTGAGGGAGGACAGAGGCCCCAGGAGGGCAGTACGGGATTCCTGGGCAATATGGCAGGCGGCGCCTGAGTGCTGGCTCCACGAGGGCAGGGAATCTTCAATGGCTCCTGCAGCCTCTCACAGCAAGGCTCAAAGCCCCTGCCCAGCATCCGAGGCCACGCCACCTTGCCTACTTCATCGCCCAGACCGTCACTCCTTTTGGGGTGTCCTTTATCACAGACAACCCCACCGAGGTCCTCAGAGGGCAGCTGATCCCATCGCCCATTTCTCAGATGGGAAACAGAGGCGCAGAGAGCTGTCCAAGGACACAGTGAGCCCAAAGCGAAGTGACCGCAGACCACAGACTCTCCCCCCATGGGGGTCCCTGAGCCACAGCTGAATTTCAAACCCACACCAAAACCCCACGTCTCCCCCGAGGTCCAGGCTTCGCATAATGTACCACCCGCTCGGCACAGCCACATGCGGTCATTTGAAGATGATTAGATCCCTGAGGAGCAGCCACAGCACCTCTGAGGAACACAGACGGGGAAACACGTCAATGGTGGTCCCATCGATAGCTTCCTCGGCAGGCGACGCCTTCCCAAACACTCAACCAGCTTGGGGCAGAAAAACAACCAAAGGGTCCTTGGGGGCTGCAGAGCCCCACCCTTGTCTCAGCCCCACCTCCAGCCAGCCCCTACCTGGGACCCAGGCCCTAGTCCCACCCCCACCCAGGCCTCCCATGGTCCGAACGGGGGCCTCAGAGCCCAGCAGTGAAATAACGAGCATATATTGAGCGCCTGCTGTGTGCCAGGCACCAGGTTAACAACAATAACGGCAATGATGGCAAACATGTCTCGACTGTTCTGGAGTGTCTGTTTGCCAAGGAGCTTTCTAATCAAGCAACATGTATTATCTCATTTAAGCCTGACAGCAGGCACACGAGGCAGGGAGCCCCGAGGCCCCAGAACACAGAGCCCGTGGAGCCGTGGACCGGGCACCAGGGCTGGTCATGTGGTGTGCAGTGGAGAAGCCCCGCTCGTCGTCAGCCTCTCCTGTAACACGGCTTGGGCCCTTCTGTTCTTTGGCTTTTGGGGGGAAAAAAGCCACCTCCCCAGCAGAGGACTAAGAATGCCATGCTGGCGTTTATGCTGATTACTTAATACGACCACGAGTGGAAAATGAGAAATGCTGAATCGTCACTCACAGCCTTTCAAACAGAATCAGTCAGTCCAGACCTGACAACACAGAGAGTTGCCCCAGAACTTCAGCAAAGCTCCCCAAAACTGGCAGGTACTACTGCTACCCCCATTTTACAGATAAGGAAACTGAGTCACTGAGAGAGCTGGCTCCAGGGCTCCAGCACAGCCGCCAAGATTCCTGTAGCTGGTACGTGGCAGGGGCAGGATTTGAACCCGCCATCTGCTGACTCCAAGTCCCACATTCTCAGCCACATGCTCTGCAGCCCCAGGCACAGAGCCTGGAATACGAGGGACCAGTGTGTCTTCAATGGAATATTTGCTTTCCCTTCTCCCCCAAATGTCGCCTCCCTATTGGGCCTGGGTCAGCAGTGAGCCCAGCCATCAGCCACCGGCTGTGCCTAGTGGGGTCAGGAATGGGGACATTCCGCCCCTGCCCGTGGCTGGGAAGGAAGGACCCACCTTCAGGAGACAGTGGGAGGGAAAGCCACCAAGGGGAGGGTACTGGCCTCAAGGCCTCCAGTAAGAGGCCGAGCTTGATTGGAACTGTAACTTCCCCCACGTCCTTGCTGCTGAGTCTTGAGAAGGCTGGGGTATGAACTGGGGAGACAGAGTCACCGGGGAGGCCACCGTGCCAGGGGCCCCCTCAAACCTGCCACTTCCCGGAGAGAAGAGTGACCAAATGGAGGGGCAGTGCCTGATGCCTGAGCAGGCCCCTGGGGGCAGCCTCCTCTCCAGGAGCTGGAGGCAGAGGCCTGCACAGTTACCATGGCAACCACCACCCTCCATCCTGGAGGCCCTGCTGACAGTCATGGTTTCTATAATTGGGGGGCTCTGGGAGGGTGGGTGGCAGTGGGAGAGCTGGGTTTGGCTGGGACAGCCAAGTTTGTTTTTATTTTTGTCAAATTTGAAATCTGATCCATTTCCCAGGGTGTGCCTCAGTTGTCTAAATAAACCAAGTGGAGGAAGGGGCTGGGCGCTGCATCCTCCTGGACCAGGGAGGCAGGGAAGGTGGGCCAGGCCCTACTCGGGGGTCCCTCCCCTACTGGTCCCCAGTGGCTCCAAGGACAGGAGCTCAGGCCGGGGCCTGAGGTTCTAGACCCGGGTTCTTGGGCCAGCTCTGTGCTCCTCTGAGGCTAGGTCCGCAAGCATCCATGAAGCACTTGCTGTATACCTGGCCTGTGCATCAGTGTACTGAGAAGAACCAGACTCACTCCTGCCCTGGAGGTGCCTGGAGTGCATCCCTGTCCCAGGACCCGGCATGATGGGAGGCTGTATCACATGCACTGCAGTAACAGTGGCTACCATTTTGAATGTCAGCTACGCTCCAGGCCTTGGGCTTTAAAGAGGCTATCCATTCACTAATTCATTCATTCATTCATTCGACTTATCCTTATGAGCAACAACCACTCTGGAAAGCTGCTCGGCAGCATCTATTAAAGCAAAATATAGGCCCAGCAACACTGCTCCTGGGTCCATACGTCAGAGAAACGCCAACAGAAGCCCGCCAAAGGCACGTATTATTCATAACAGCCCCAACCTGGGGACAACCCAAGTGCCCCTCAACAGAAGAATGAGTTGGGCAGCAGATTTTAACTGGGGATGACCCCAGGGGATGAGTGGCCGTGTCTGGAAAGATTTTTGGTTGTCACCACTTGGGGAGGCAGAGCACTGGCATCAGTGGGTAGAGACCAGGGATGCTGCTAAACCTCCTACAACGCACAGGACAGCCCCACCACGAAGAATTATCCAGCCCACATGTCAACACTGCCAAGGCTGAGAAACCCTGTGGTACGTCCATTCGATGGAATCCTGCCCAGTGATGAAGAAGAACAAACCACAATACACACAACAGCAGGGATGGAGCTCACAGGCGGGACACTGGGTAACAGAAGCCAGACACCAAAGAGCAAAGAGCGTCTGAATCCAATCATATGAAGTGAAAATTCAAGCACAGTCAACCTACAGGGAGGGAGATCAGAGCAGCGGGAACTTTGGGGGAGAATCCATGGGGGATGAGGACAAGGGAGCTTCCGGGAGTCTCTCCATCTTCTGGAGATGTTCTTCTTGGCCTGAGTGGGGTCGCAGGACTGTGTTTATATGGAAAACTGCCTTGAGCTAGACACTACAATTTGTGAGCTCTATTGCATGCATGCTTTACCTCAACCAAAAGTCTAACAAAAAATGATGAAGAGCAAGTTCTCTGAGGATAAATAAAAATGCAACAATTAAGAAAACACAAGCACCTGCTAGCGAGCCCGCTGTCGCGGACCCCCATGGGAACCTTCACCACAACCCTGCAAGGGAGGGGTGTCACCCCTGTTTCACAGACTTGCCCAAGGCCACAGTTAGTGAAGGACAGAGCTTGGATTTGAACCTCACACCATCCCGTCCTCTGTTTGTTTAAGGATTCGTTCCGCCCACGGCAGCCCTGGGAGATAGGCCCGGCAGGCATCATTACACCTGCTTCACAGACAGGAAAATGAAAGTCCAGAGACAGCAGGACTGGCCCAAACTGACACAGCAGTGGAGCTGCGGCAGAAAGTTGCTCCATAAAGTGAACAGACCTGCTGGGCAGACGGTCCTAGGCCCCCACTTACGTGCCTCCAGCGACAGGGAGCTCCCCACATGCCACACAGCCCTGCCCGGGCTGATTGGTCTACTTATAAGCTACGGAGCCTCAGTGGGCTGAGATCTCTTAGGGGGAGGGGATGAGGGAGTGAGCCCTCCCTTCCTTCCTTGTCTCTGCCCCCAACCCCACTTCTTAGAGTCCTGATAATTTGAGAACTCGTTGAATTTGGCCAAAGTCTCTGATTCCCAGATGCCCAGCAGGCCGTGGTGTCCAGTGCAGACAGCCGGAGTGGGGGAGGCGATGGAAAGGGAACAGGGGCTGCTGGCTTGGCAGAAAACCTGGGGCAGCTGGTCCACGGGAAGAAGGTTCCAGCCAGGGAGACTCTAGACCACTGCCTTCGCCACCGCTGAAGAAAAGGGCCAGGCAGGCCCCTGGGGGGCCAGGGTCCCGCTGCCTGTGGGCTGACCCAGCCTCAGGAGCCCACCCACAAAGAAGGTGTGCCTTCAGGGAAGCCTCCTGGAGTCCTAAGCAGGGGGTGTAGGCACCTCCCCGGGGCCCTCCCAGCTCCTTGGATGTCCCCTTATAGCAGCTATGGAACTGAGCGTGGTCTGTCCCAGCCTCTCACCCCCAACCAGGCTGTGCTCTTCAAGGGCAGAGCACAGCCATCCCTCTCTGTGCCCAGAGCCCTACCTGGAGCAGCTGCTCAGTGGCACTGCAGTCTCAGGAACGAGTGAGGTCCCCATCACTTGGAGGCATCAAGGAGGCGAAGGAGGGATTTCTGCGCTGGAGGAATTTGCAGGCTCCCTTCCCACCTTGAACTTCCTCTCCTCTCCCTTTAATTTCCATCATCACTATTCATTTATTCAGCACCCCGTCACTGAGGCCTCCCTCTGTCTGGCCCACAGTGGCTCCAGGAACCCCGAATGAGGAAGATGTAGTCCCTGCCCTCCAGAAACCACGAGTAAACACTCAGTGGAGATACGGACAGAGGGGGTGAGGGCTGGACGGAGGGCGATGACCTTCTCCCTCGGCCTCCTGGGGGACACACGTCTCCCCTGCCTGCCCTGACCACACAAGTGTACACGTTCACATGTGCATCCCCCTGGAGCCCTTCACACACCTGCACACGCTACATGTGTGCACAGCCTCCTCCTCGCCCACCAGGCCAACAGCACCGGGCATGGCCGACCCCCTCTCCTTCTGCAACAGCAGTTCATAAGCTCTCCTGTGCCCCCTGGGGAAGCTCACACGCCCCTTCTCAGAATAATGTTTTTAAATGCATAAAAAAATGTTTTAATGCGTAGGATTAGAAAGGAAGGAAGCCACTTATGTTAACATAGATGTCAAAATATTTTTTAAAAAAACAAATTGGTGATAGAGAACTACAGTGCTTCGTTATCAACATGATGAATGAGCAGAGGCAGTGCGGGTCTGACATGGTGTGATTGTGAAGAGGTGATGAGTGTCGGTGATGTCCTGAGACTCTACAACCACCACGCGACAGGCAAATATCGCTGATTGCTACAGTGACGGTCACAGGAACTCCCAAGGATCCCACCATGGTTTGTTACCTCCATTCATAACACGAAGAAATGCTCAATTTCAGTCAGAGGTCAGTGAAAACATATATGCATCTTGTCCCCATCCAAGTTCACGAACCTCAAGACCCTTGTTCTAGAAACTCCCTCTCCCTTGGGCCCCGAGGACACCACACTCCCTGGGCAGGTCCTCTGCCCCTTAAATGCTGGGCCTTCTCAGGCTCCCCAGCCCTCTGGCCTCCTCTCTCCTCTCCTTGACCCCACATCCACTCCCACAGCCGCGACTCCTGCAGTCCAGGGGCTGACCAGGTCCTGAGTCGGTCCCAGCCCTGGGGGGCTCACTCAGTGCTGAGCAACAGCCCCCCAGACACTGCCCCAGGATGTCTCTGGGAACCTCAAATTCATCATGTCCAAAATGGGATAGGTCATATTCTCCCCAGACCACCAAACTCTCTGCACTTCCCACCCCCATGAACGATGCCCTCAATCACCACCAATCCTGGAAGTTGTCCAGACGAGAACCCTCAGGAGCCTCCCTCTCCCTCGTCCCCATGTCCGTCTCAGAGACCTGCCCATTTTACCACCTAAATCTCTCCTCTCCATCTACTCTTCTGCACCCGCACTGCCCCAGGCAGGCCACCCTCTCACTCCGGAGTCTCTCAACAGCCCCCTCCTACAGCCTTGCCTCCTCTAATAAATCCTCCACGTGGCGGCCAGAGGGCTCCTCCAAAGCCAAAAGCCTTCCATGGCTCCTAACTGCCTTCCAGAGAGTTTCCAAATTCCTTGGCTTGGCATTCAAGGCCCTTTGTGGGCTCATGAATGCATGAACGTAAGTTCCCTTGGTCAGCCTCATCTCCGTCCACCTCCAGCCCTGCTAGGATGCACTTCATTGAAAGCTTTGCTGCACACCTACTATGTGCAGGGCTGAGGGCCAAGGCCTAAAGATAAGATAGGCATTAATGGAACATGGAGCCTGTCCTCAAGGAGCTCACAGTCCAGCAGAAGTGAAGAGAATAAGTCAGGCACAAAAAGGCCTTGTAAGCAGTACAAGGAGAGAGTGATGGCCCCAACACAGGGCTCGGCTGGGCAGTCAGCAGGCGGCAGGGCAGATGAGAGGTGGGGGGAGGCATGGTGATTAATGAGCATTTGCCAAAAAAGTGAAAGGATGGATGAGTGAACGGGTTGATAGATGGGTATTAGGAGGGTGGAGGTGGAGCCTTTGGGTCAATGAATGATTGATTGGGTAGATGGTTAGGAAGGTGGGTGGATGAATGCATGAATGTGAGAATTAGGTAGATGGATGGGTGGGTGGGCAGATGAATGGATGAAGAGATGGAAAGATAGATAAATGGATGGATGGATAGATGGATGGGGGTTGATAGATGGATGGGTGCATGGATGGATGAGTGGAAAGATGGATGGGTAAATGGATGATGGATGGATGGGTGTGTGGATGGATAGGTGGGTAGATGGGTGGGTGGATGGGTAAATGGATGGATGGATGGATAGATGAGTGGAAGGATGGATGGGTGAGTGGATGGGTAAATGGATGGATGGACAGGTGGTGAATGGATGGATGCGGGACAGCTGGATGGGTGGGTGTATAGGAAGGTGGTTGGGAATGTGACACTCTATTAAATGGCAGCTCCAGGATTCAAACCCAAGTCTACGTGACCAGAAGAAACGCCTCAGGTTGGAACTCAGCACTGTCCTCTCTCCTCCTTCAGAGATTCTCACTCTCAGTCTCTGCCCTCCTCCCGGCAAGGCCCTCAACCCCATGCTGTTCCCACACGTTCAGAGCTTCCAGTGCTCTCAGGGACCACCAGGCCAGGGTTCCTCAGCCTCGGCACTACTGACACTTAGGGCCGGAGCGTTTTTGTTGTGGGAAGCTGTCCTGTGCATCGTGGGATATTCGGCCTCTATCCACTAGAAACCAGTAGCACACCCTCCCCAAGCTGTGATAAGCAAAACTGTCTCCAGACATCGCCAACTGTCCCCTGGGGGCAAAACCACCCCCAACTGAAAATCACTGAGACAGCCCAACCTCCCCCGCAATTTTAGGATGAGGAAACTGAGACCCAGAGAGGAAGAGGGACCTGCCTGAGGTCACCAAGCTTGCACTTGGCAGAGCTCAGACTGGACCTTGGGGGACACTGAGTCCACAATCATCTCCTCGCTGGACGTGAGGGAGGGGCTGGGAGCCTCACCCCCCACTATCTGGGAGAAGCCAGGCGCAGCCCTTGGTCACCTGCTCTCTCCACCTCCACCCTGGCTCTCTCCTGCCAGCCCGGCATCCCAGGCCCTCACAGTCAGCCGAGCCTTCTTCTCCTGCTTTCTCATATAGATAGAAACTGTCACCCAGAGAGGTCAAGTTGTTTGCTCAGTATCACACAGCAGTGAGCACCAGTGTCAGGATTCGAACTTGGGGAGGGAAGAGGGAGACCAGAGGAGCAGAGCACAGCTCCACAGGGCAGATGGGACGGAAATGTGCAAGGCAGCCCCACAGGAGAGCTGGAGAGAGATTAGCAGGAAGACATTCTGGCTGATTAAAAGGACATATCGATTTCTCTCCGAGGGAAACAAATGGGGCCGTTTGTCTCCCAACAGGATGGCGAGGCGGTCTGAGGGAGGCAGCAGGTCAATGTTGGCTTCTGACACAGACGTCGAAGCCCAGGCAGGGTGGATGAGTGAAAATCCAATCATGCTTTAAATGCCCCAGGATGGGGCTGACTCTTTATCAGCCAGCCAGCCCTCTTTCTAATTCTCTGGCTCTATATCAACTACAATGAGACTTCCTGGAGGGGCTCACAGGCTCACAGGCCCCAGGCTCGCCCAAGCCCCACTCGGCCAATGCCAGGCTGGGTGGCCTGGATGGGCACTTCACCTCTCTGGGCCTCCTCTGTCCAGTGGGCAATCTCTAGAGCCAGCACAGCTGCTGCGAAGATGAAACTCACCTGGCGCATGGTAGGTCCTTAGTGAACACCCTGCCCATCTCAGTCTTCTCCTCTGCCTTCCAGAATCTGGACCCCAATGTCTTTCCATCCTCAGCCCTGGCTCCTTTCCTCTCCCAGCCCGCACTCCAGGCTGTTATCAGCATCCCCGTGACCCCCAGCTCCACTTCAGCACTTGACCAGGCTGTTCCCTTAGCTGGGATGCCAACCCCTCTCCCCTACGCCTCCCCCATCAAAGTCTCTCCTGCCCTGGCTCCAAGGCCTCCATCTTCACCAGACGGCTCCTGCGGCATCCCCAGTCAGAACAGGCTGACCACTCCATCCTCCACGTCCCCTGAGGGTCCCTCTGCCCAGCCTTCACCCCATTTTGCTTCACAGGAGTAGGATTTGGGTGTGGATCTGCCTCCCCCATCAGACTGGGGACTCCTCGGGGTCACTGCTAGGTGTCCAGATCTGGTATACCGTGGCTCCACCCAACATGGCTGAATAGTCCTGGGGGCACCTCCACTCGAGTCTAGAACAGTGTCCAACATAGAGCTGGCCTTCAATAAACACCTGTTGAATGAGTGAATGATTGAATCAATCAATCAATCAATATCCACGGCCGGGCCTCCAGGCCTCACTCTCTCCCTCAAGCATCCTCCATTCTGCCCTAGGAGCAGGCATTCTAATAAATGAGCTTACCCACGTCCCATCCCTGCTAGACACCCATCAGTGATGCCCCAGCGCCTGCAAGATCAAGAGCAGGCCCTAACCTGGCATTCCACACCCCGCTATCCAGCCCCTGCCTCACACTGTCCCAGCCACACTAAACTCTTCACTGCTCTCTACACTATTCCCTCTGCCTGGAAGACCATCCCTCAACTGTTCTCCTTGAAAACTCCTACTCATGCGTCAAGACCCAGGCGAAATGCCCCCTCCTCTACGTAGGCTTCACCAATGCCCCAGTCTGGATCAGGGGCAGCTTCTGCACCTGCAGCTCTCTTTATATAGAAATCTCCACGGGACAGTACAGGAGGTTGCCCTGGGGGTCAGGGTCTCTGTGGCCCAGCTGGTCTCCTCTGACTGGCCATCTGGCCTGCCCTGTTGACCAATGAGAGTGCAGCATCCACTCTGGCCACCATGAGCATCCCCAGGGCCCAGCTGGATGCTGACTTTTACTTCTGAGAAAAACAACCTTCTCTACACCAGATGGAGGGAAACGGACAATTTCCCAGACATGTGTTGCTTCTTCAGCAACACTTGCCGTCCGTCTGGGCACTCCCATTAGGCCAGGGCTGAAGGAGGAGGGGACGCTTCCCCAGCCATGAGCCGGCAGGGGGTGTAGCACCGGCCTGAGAGCTGGGAGTCCTGGGCTCCAGTCTGCCCTGGCTCTGCCGACTCCTCAACATGTGAGCTTGGGCAAGTCGTGCTCTCCTCCTGGACCTCGGTCTCCCCAGCTGTGGAACAAGGAGTTAGCACGCTCCCAGCTCTGCCACCTCAAGGGAGGTGCTGAGAGACTCTGCGAGGTCACGGCGGGTGGGAAAGTACTCTGAGAACTGGAACGTGACAAACAAGCCCACCACTGCCAGGCCCATGCTGGGTGTGGGAGACCCAGGGTGAAGTGAGAGCCACAGGCCCCGCCCTGAGGGCCTCCCGCCTGGTGGAGGAGACAGAGCAAGCAGCCAACTACTCCCAGGAGTGGAGGTAGGAGGAATCTTGTAGGCTAGGGAAGGACTGATGCAGGGCTGAGGGTCCAGAGAGGAAAAAGCTGGGATCCAGGAAAACTTCCTGCCAGTCATGGCCATCAGGAGGGGCCTGGGGGGGCTGGCAGGAGCTGGAGCCACGGCCTGGGGGAGGGGGCATCACGGGGGCAGCGTAAGCAAAGGCAGGGAAGCAGGGGGCGTCAGGAAACATCGGCAGCTTGTTTGGGCTTCAGAAGAGCGTGCGTGAAGGAAAAGAGGAGGAGCCGGCTGGAGGACAGCCAGGGTGGGTCGCAGAGGCCTCCAACCAGGCGGAGTGAGGCTATTCTGGGGGTGACGGAGCGCCCATCGAGGGTTTAGAGTGAGGAAAGAATAAGCAAACAAAGGAAAGAAGGCAGGCAGGGAGAGGGGAGACACAGCCCCTCTTGGGCAGGCAGCACGACAGATGACAAACTGCTCCCACGCAGGGCGGCCCCAGGACCCCCTGAGGACGAAGGTGAGTGGGGAGGAGAGAGAGTCCAGAGGAGAGGCGATCACCGGGGTCCAGAGCTGTGGGCTCCTGGCCGGGTGCTCTCTCCACTGTGCAGGGGCGGGAGGGAGGGCGACGCCAGCCCTCAGGTGTGGCAGGGGGGGTGAGGTCCCAGGAACCGCCTGTTCAGACAGGAAGAGATGGAATAACTCAAGCCCGATGTTCCCGATGGCCCAGCCACAGGGAAAGGCTCAGGACAGGATGGATGGAGGTTAGAGTAAGGGAGGACTTCCTGAGAGTCAAGAGCCCTCAGAAGGGTCCTAGAGGCCTTTATCTGGTGGCCCAAGGCCCCGCCTGGGGCAGCAGGACTGAACAGTAGCCTGCCCAGAGGCAGGGGGTGGACTGAACGATCGGCACAGGGCAGCAGGGGGATGGGAGAAGGGTGCTCCTGCAGGTGAGTTCCTCCTCCACCACATTCAGCGCTCTCCTCCTCCTCTCACCCCCCAGCCTTCACGCCCTCCCACCCCCAGGAGCCAGCACGTGCCCCCGCCTGCCGGCCGCCTTCAGCCTCTCTCCCTGGCAGCCTGGCCCACCTGAGGAAGGCCTCTCAGACCATCATCAAAGACACAGGGCCCAGCTGCACGCCTGCCTTCAGGACCCTTGTCGGGAGCCAGGGCCCCTCTGCAGCGCAGCCTGAGCCGCCCCGGGTGGCTCCCTGCCGCTCCACCGCCAGCCCCCGTGTGCACCCAGCTGCGCTCGGCATTTAACAGCTTGCCCAGTCAATGCTTGCCCTGGAATTCTCACCGGACCCCCTGACATTCCCAAGCGGGGGTCGCTGTGGCCCCCAATTCACAGATGAGCAAATGGAGGCTCAGCAAAGGCAAAGGCCCCTCAGCCAAGAAGCCCAGAGCAGGTCTTCATTCACGTCAACCAAGCCACAGTCCCTGGGGTCACCTCTGAGTCCTCTCCTTCCAATACCAACCCCAAGGCAGCCACACCTCCGCTCAGACCCTCCTCTCCAGGCCCCCCAGCACCTGGGCCACCATCATTCCTCGCCCCACCCAACAGGTGCCCGCTCATGACCATCTCCCAGCTGACGTCTCTCCAAGGGAGCCAGAACGATCTTCCCCCGCACGAAATGGCCACAGCTGTCCTCTGCCCATGCGTGGCACACGGCACACACTCAATAAAGGCTAGAAGAATGATCTCGTGAATGGGTGAGTGAATGGCGGGTGAACGAAAGCCCATT
This sequence comes from Ceratotherium simum simum, assembly GCF_057802395.1. Lineage (NCBI taxonomy): Eukaryota > Metazoa > Chordata > Mammalia > Perissodactyla > Rhinocerotidae > Ceratotherium > Ceratotherium simum. The sequence goes on from NC_141924.1 coordinate 10,779,974, forward strand.
CACCCCCTCAACAAACACACTGAACCCTCACAGTGAAGAGACAGGCCTGGCACCACAGGGCTATGATGAGCCCGTGGGCCCTGCCCTCTTCCTGCCCAGTGATGGGTAATGTCAGAGGGTCTGCAAGGCGGGGGTCTCAGCCAGGTGGACTTCGAAGTGAGAGCAAGCAGAGGGCCGGAGTCAGGCAGGGGACTAGAAGCAGACAGAAGTGGGCAGAGGGGCAGGTGAGAACCAGGACTACAGCCGCAAGAGCACTGAGTGAGTGAGCCCACCCACAAGGAATGCAGGGCCTGCACATCCCTGCAGACACACTGAGATGCTTCCTGGGGAGGACGGCAGGGAAACAAGTACCCAGGCAGCCCCCTCCTGACCTCGCGGCCCAACTCTCCCCATCCTGCAGACAGGGAGACCGAGGGCGAGAGGGGAGAGTGACTTGCCCAAGGTCACTGGCAGCTGGCGTCTCCTGCCTCCCAGCCCAGGCTGGCGCCCTCCCGCTGCCCAGCAGAAGCAGCCTTCACAGCCCACTGGCTTCCCACCATGCATGGTTCTGGCTGCAGCAGAAGCGCAGGCTCAGCACTGGCTGGCGCAGGGGATGCTGCAGCCAGGAGCAAGCCAGGAGGGGAAGGGGCTGCAAACTCCTCCAGGGGATGGCCCCAGGCGGGCCACAGCGAGACGACTGCCACATGTAGACGCTGGAACCCAGCGAGACCCTAGCCCTGCCATCCGGAACTGGGAAGCAAACCTGGGGGGCAACCTGGGGTTTCTCCAGGCTCTGCAGGTGGCAGTGGTGTCCTGGATACGAGCTGAGGCTGGGGATTCAGAGAAATTGAGGTTTTCATCCCAGCTTTACCACATCCTGGCTGTGCATCTGGATAAGAGTTACTCAACCTCTCCGAGCTTCACCTTCCTCATGTGTACAATGGGGCTATGACAGCACCTACCTGCAGGGGTGGTTGTAAGGGTTAAAGGTGACAATGCAGGCAAAGCGGTCAGCATAGTAAGCACCAGCTCCCGTTATTATCATCCCTGAGCACCTCGCGCGCCTGCATTACAGGAATCATCTCTGTTCATCTTTAATCGTCCCATTATAGAGATGAGAAAACAGGCTCAGGGAGGGGAAGCTAGAGTGAGTACAACCCACCACTGGCTCTTCCCCCACAAGAGCTGGTTATGCTCCTAAGAGAGGCTCTCCAAGTCCAATCTAGGTGGAAAATAGGTTTCCAACCTATCAGTCATGCTGCCAGGGGTGCCCTGCTGGAGGACGCTGTGATCAATTAGTAATGTCTGCACAGACGAGGGCGCAGCTACCAGTAGCATAACCCGCACAAATGTATCTAAATAACAGAGATTGAATCTGATTTTCCCTGGAACCAATGTCCTCTGAAGGCATCATGTTCTATCTAAAGACTTGATGCCCAGCTTCTTCTTGAATCTATCATGAGCAGAGTGTGTTAGCCACACACGAGGGCCCCGTTCACCTTTTGGGCACAGGAAGCAAGAGTGATAACCACGTGTGTGGCAGTTTTTCTAGTCTACAAAGCTCCATTTTCACGTGTGCCGTATGTACTGCTTCGGTCTTCAGCGCAATCCTGGGGAGGGAGAATTACCACCTCCATTTGACACCTGGAGAAACCGGGGCTCAGAGAGATTAAGAAACTGGCCCATGGCCACACAGCAAATAAGACGCAGAACCAGCCCCTGAGTCTGTCTGACTCAGGTCCCCAGCACTTTCCACGTGCCACACACACGAGTCAAACAGCACAACGGATCCCCCTGACATTTCAGACCCAGAGACCTCCCGGCTGACTCCCCAACTGACAGCACATGCTCGAGGCCGAGGCCAGGCAGAGAGGGGCACTGACATCTGAGTGAGTGGACCTTTCCCGCCCCAGCTCACCAGCTCAGGGAGGGTCCCAGCAGCCTTCTGTCCCCGCAGTGAGTCAGGTGGTGACTCAGGGCCTAGATCTGGGCTGGGAGGGGAGCTGAGTCAGGAGAGCCAGCCTCACAGGGGAGCTGGCTCGGAGCCGGGGCCCCCAGCACCAGACCCTCCCACACTGCCCTCCCCCCTCCCGGGCCGCTGGGCACGATGGCTGCTCCCACTGGCCTAAGGGGGATGCCCGCACGGCCACCAGTCCTTTGGATGCTTGAAGGGGAGCAGAATCCTGCAGAGTCTGGAGACATGAAGGGCCACTTGCAGTTGTCACAATGATTGAGGGACACTAACGACTAATATTTAATGACCAGGGACACCAAACGCCTGTAATGTGCACCACAGCCGGGACCACGAAACACTGTCACCCCCATAATGCCTGCAGGGCCCCCATGGAGGAGCACTAGGCTAAGCACGGCCCCCTCCCTGGGCTGCCTCCCAGCCAGGATGGGAGAGAGGGAGGTTTTGGGCCAGGAAGAATTGCAGAGCCCTCCATACCTGATCAAAGACACCCCCCGACACACACACCCCCAAGCCTCTAAACCCAGCCTGAGTGCCCCACGATCGAGTCTCTGCTCCACGGGCCCCCTGGAGACCCCAAAGTCCCCTGGGCCTGTGTCTGCAGAAACCTGGCATGGCCTCTCTCCCGGGCTATGAAATCTTAGCGCTGTGTCATCGTATTCACGAGACCCCGAATCACGGGTCCTCCAACTCCCAAACACACACCAGCACAGCACCAATCTCGGACTCCACCCTCTTTGAGACACAGAACATTGCAGTCTTTGAATCACAGAAGCTGAGAGTTTTAGTGTCTCTGAGCCTTGAGTCTGAACTTTGAACCCTTAGACTCGAACACGGAAGCTTGGAGTCTGCAAGTCCCAGAACTTGACGTTTTTGAAGCTGCTCCACGCTGGAACCTCAGACCTCGGGGCTAGAAGGCAGCCCAGCAGTCAGGCGGCCAGTTCAGGCTGAGGCCTGCACCTCCTCCCTCCCTCACCGCAGCCTCCTGCCTGGGGCCTGGGGGGCCGACGTGCTCTGGGCAGCTCCCAGCGTTCAGGGGTCCCTCCTGAAAGAGGAGGCTGGATTCAGCCCCATCCCCTCCCCCAAGCGGCTGCCACGTGCTTGGGCCAAGGGCTCTCCTGAGACAGGCGAGGACCAGCCCAGCTCTGCCCAGGGTCCAGACCCCATCCCTCTCCACCTGAGCCAGCTCCCTGTGGCCCCCAACCCCAGGCTCTCACATGCCCTGAGGGTGGAGGCCAGAGGGGTGGTGAGGACAAAGGGCAGAGGACCCAAGAGGCCAGAAATGTGGCAACGTGGAAGGGCCCCTGTGGGCTGCTCAGTGGTCAGGGCCCAGGGGCCCTGAGGTCAAGAGTGTGGGCGAGTGTGGCTGGCACCCCAGGCTCTCAGGGCTGGAGGGGGGCATCTCCTCCAGCTCCTCCTTTTCAGGCGGAGGCACTGAGGATCAGAGAGACGGGACTGCCCTAAGTCACACGCCTAGTTTATGGCAGACAGGACTCAGGCCTGCGCCCCATTCACGGGCTTCTCCCTGAATGACACTCGGGCCATCTTTGTGCTGCTCCAGCCTGGCCAGACCCGCCAGAGCCTGTCAGAAGGCGAGCTGGGTCAGACTCCCAGGCCAAGGTCATCTGAGCCGGGCCTCTGCTTCCAGCCTGGAGCAGTATGGACCATCTAAACCATGTGCGGCTCAGAGACGTGAAGTGACTTTCCCAAGGTCACACAGCACCCAAGTGGCAAAGCCAGAATCTACCCTTGTCCACCCAGGCAAGGTCCCTGTGACATGGTTCCACAGGCACCCTGGTCCCCCAGCCAGCCTTTCTCTCCCTCAGAAGCCCAACGCTCCCGTGGTCCCCCCTTCTCTGGCCTGGCCACCCCTCAACTCACACACTGAAGGCCCCTAAGGTTTCCCCAGCATTTTGTACTAAATCTGCTCCCATGGGTGGTGCCTGCGTCCCTCACTCCCCGGGGCCGACCGGCCCTGCTTCTCTGTCCTCCGTGACTCCAGGGCAGACGTCAGTGAGTGCTGGGTGACCTGACACACTGAACGGACCCCCTCACCACGCAGAGACCTCCTGAGCCGTCCCACAGAAGGAGCATCATGGCTTTCGGGCACCCCCCACCTAGGGGCCCCCAGTTCTGCTCTCCACCCGCCGCAGCAGAGACCCTCCAGTTTCCCAGGTGGGGGGATCCAGGGCCATCATCACCTCAGCCCCCTACGCAGTGGGGAGGCCAGCAGACCTTTCTGGGGGCCAGCCTCGCCACCCCAGCCTGCATGGGGGCATGCCAGGTGTCAGGGCTGGGCTTAGGGCCCACCCTATGTGGCCTCGAGCACTGGCGGGAACTCTGTTCTGCTTGGTGGGCCCCAACAACCAGAGGCCACCACAGCTGGCTCCCCAAGCCCCCTCCTCACCCCTGCGATCCATTCCCACACCACATCTCAAGGGTCCTCTAATCCACAGTCTCTCCACGACACACCCCTGCTGTCAATGTCACCAGGGCCCCGTTGTCCTCAGTACACACAGGCCAGCTCCTCCCCCGCCCAGAAGGCTCTGCAAGATCTCCCACTACCCTCCAGCCTCGTCCCTCTCCACACTGCCCCTCCCTCCTCCACCCCCACCACATCACACTGCCCTCGGGTCCCCCCTTCTGCAGGCCCCTGCTCCTGCCGTGCCCTCCTGCCCGCTGTGCTCTCCAGCGAACACCACTCAACACCACACACTCAGCTCAGACATCGCCAGCGTGCACCCAGCAGACCCTAAAGGGGCACCTGCCATGTGCCAGGCACTGCGCTGGGTGCTGGGGTCCAGCAGTGAACAGGACAGGCTCTGCCCGTGTCCAGGTCACCTGACAGTGCCCCTGGAGGCAGCAAATGTTAGACTCAGAATCCCACAACTAGATAGTGACAAGTAACGGACAGGCTGAGGGGCAATCACAGAGGGCTGCCCTGAGGAGGTGACACTTAAGCAGTGATTGGAAGGATGCAACGAAGCATTTGGCCAGGTGAAGAGAGAAGGGAAAAGCATTTCAAAGGAAAGAGCACGTGCGAAGGCCCTGAGGCCTACAAGAGCTCAGAGGAGGCAGAGCCCTGGGAAGTGAGGCAGGGCCTGGGGGGCCGGGAAACAAAGCATCTTAAGCAGGGGGCGACGCGAACAGACTAGACGCAGCAGGTGGAGGCAGGAAGGTTTGTAAGGAGCTGCTTGCTGCTGCCTTTGGCCCCAGACGGGGGCACGACAGACAGAATTTGGAGCGGCGGGGCCTCAGCCTGCGTGTTGGGATCTGCTGCCTCCAGGTCCGTGCCCTCAGGCTCCCCACTGGGTCTCATCACCCCTGTGGTCACCGTCCATCAAATGGCTCAGTCACTGGGAGCTGGGCCCTGGGCCAGGGTCTGACTTAACTCTGCACCCCCAGACCCGGCGCAGACCTGGGACTCATACCTGAGGACTTTCTGAGCCAGCCGGCCACTGGACAGACCCCACGGTCATCAGCAACTTCCAGAACACTCCCATCAGCAGGACACCAAGTCCTCGTTGCCCGACCTCCACACCCTGACATCTCCCCAGACCCACCGCCTGAGCTCGCTCACCACCACCTCGGCCCAGGCCGCAGAGGCAGGCGCAGCAGGCTCCATCGGGGCACAGTGTGGCCCCGGGCAGGGCCCGGACACGCACAAAGGATATGGGTTACACACCATCTTGATGCACCAGTTCCGGGGGCTGGTGGTCTGTCGCAGGCAGAAGAAGGCCACGGGTGCCAGGTCCGGGTGAGGGAGGTCCAGGTCAGCTCCATCCAGAGGCCCCTCCGGGCCTGGAGGGGAGGGAGGGGGGCTCTGGGGCCCCGGCTGCTCCGTGACTCCGGGCTCAGGGGCCGGGGCTGTGGCTGCGGCTGCGGCAGACGAGGAGGGCGGCGAGGAGCTCTCAGCCATGTCGGGGGTGCTGAGCAGGGGGCCCTAGGGGAGAAAGGGAGGCGGCACGTGGCGGGGGCGGGCCTGGCACCCGCTCGGACCCGCTTCCTCCCACGAGGGGACAGCCCAGCCGCAGGCCCCACAGGCCCCTCGCCCTGACTCTGGCCGTGAGGATCAGGGAAGAGCTGAGGGCTCAGATGCACCCAACTGGAATCCACTTCTAGTGGCTGGTCCGGGGGCAAGTCTGTAACCTGCTGAGACTCAGTTTGAGGAGACGAAAAGGGGGGAGAATAAAACCTCTTTAGAAAGTAGTTTTGTTATTAGTTTCGTTTTTTATGAGACCAGAGTTGAGCGTTTATTGCATCATCAAAGCTAAGAAACTTTGCAAGAAACAGGGAAAGTTACTGTAAAGATACATTATTGCCAGAATGACACGTGTTACATGGGAGAGGTTAGGGCGCTATGGGACCAGACACCAGGGGACCTGGGCAAGTCAGGAGGAAATCAGGGCAGGCTTCCCTGAGGAAGTGACACTTGAGCTGAGACCTGTGGTTGAGCCCAGGGACCCCCCCACCTGCTGCCTCATAAAGCTGAGAAGCCAGAGACCTGGGCCCTGATGGAGAAACTGAGGCCCAGAAGGGACAGAACAGACACACAGCCAGGAAACAGCAGAGACAGAACTCCATCAGGGCCGGCTTCCTGGGTGCGTGACCTGTGCAGCCACCCAGGGCACCACACTCAGAAGGCCCTAAACTTGATTTAATGCTCTGCTGTCACCAACTTGAAATTCTTAATAATTTTTAATCAAGGAGCCCACATGTTCATTTTGCACTGGGCCCTGCAAGTCACGTGGCTGGTCCTGGACTCCATCGCAGGGGTACTTCCACATCCTGGTCTCGTCTGATGCTCGCGGCAACCCCAGGAGGGTTACTACACCCATTTAGCAGATGGAGAAACTGAGGCCCAGAGAAGGGAGCAGTGTGCCAAGGCTACACACTGAGCCAAGTGTAGAACCGGGGCATGTGCAGAGGCCAGAATCCCAGACCAGCCCTCCAGATTCAGTGGTGACTGACCGCGGCCTCGCGGGCCCCCTCTACAGCCGGCTAATGGTAGGGCAGGAAGAACAGCCCCTCCTCCAGGCTTGCCGCCTCCCCACCTCATCCAGGAGGCTACCAACCCCAGCATCTTCATCGGCTGGGGTCTCCTGGGCCCTGGAACCCTGCCGGTGCCAGGCTGGGCAGTGAGAGCTGGAGACGAGGCCAGAATCCCTGGCACTCGCCCTGCTGCCACGCGGCTGCTGAGCTGCCGGCTGAGCCGCCCAGCGCTGATGCGTTTGGACATTTCTCTGTCTCCCGGGGGCAACAGGCGGGAGTTGGTGCCTCCCACCACTCCACCCGGCTGGTCAGGGAGGCAGAACTCTCTCCCAAGCTCAGGGCTTTGCTCTTGGCTCCAGAAACACAGCCGTGGGCCTTACATAAGCTCCCGGGCACCTCGGCCCACCACGTGTCAACCATTGGGCTGAAAAACATCCTCCCTGGGGGGCTCCGGGCCTGCCCACCGCAGTGCCAGCCTCGGAGCCCACCACTCCCTCCACTGGCCCCTCGCTCCTGCCAGACGGGACCTCCTCAGCTCCCAGAGGGCCAGCTGCCTCCTCCAGGCCTCTGTCACACCGTCCCTCCCCCGGCAACACCTCTCCCCGCTCTCCCAGGCCCTGTGCTCCCAGGCCCTGACAATTCATTCACCTGTCCAACACACATTTCCTGGGCACCTACTACGCACAGGCGCTGGGCAGGCTCTGGGGCTCTGCTGGTGAGTAAGACAGACTGGGCGCCAGCCTCATTCAGCCAGCACTCCAGCAAGGGAGAGAGACGCACAAGTCAATTAATTTCTCTCTCTGCGTTTCCATAGCCCTTATCATCACCAAACATACTGTATAATTTATGTATTTCCATCTTTATGATTTAGTGCCTGTCTCCCCGACCTGCAAGAAGGCAGGGACTGTGGTCTGTGTCATTCACTGCTATATCCCCCAGTGCCTGGAACAGCGCCTGGAACATACTAGGTGCCCAATAAATATTTGTAGAATAAATAAATAAAATGGGCTGGGAAGTAAAGAAACAAGGGAGAAAGGTGGAAGTGGGGAGAAGCCACCTTGCCCCCTCTAAGGAAAGAGATATTTAAGATAAAAACAACAAGAATCAGAAGGCACCAGCCATGGGTGATGTGTGGGAAGAGCACGAGTCACAGAAGGAACAGCATGTGCAAAGGCTGGGAGACTGGAATGAGCACGGTGCATTTAAGGAACACAAGTAAGCAGTGATGCTGAGGCTGGGGCAGGGAGGGGAGGACATTAGAGACTGGGGCAGGGTCCGTTGCAAGCCTGTGGAAGGAGCTCGCATTTTATTCCAAGTGCAATAAGAAGCCACGAGACGGTTTTAATGCGGGCGTGGTACGCTCTGGTCTGTGTTTTTAAGCCATCTCTCTGAGAGCCGAAGGGAGGTGGGCGGAGGGGCAGGGGTGGAGCAGGGAGGGCCAGAAGGTGGCTGGAAAGATGGCCTGGCCTGGGGTGCTGGCAGAGTGGCAAGAACAGGGGGGGTTTGAGATATATTTTAGAGGCAGAGGAGCCTGGCCTGGCATCTGTCCCCACGCCACCACCCAGCCCTGCCCAAACCCCTCCTGCAACCGCACAAGTGGAAAGAGCCGCTGCGGCCTCTGGAACACACGGAATCACTCCCCTCCTTGCTCTCAGCTCCGTCCACTTGGTATTAACTTGCTTCTTGTCTCACTCGGCCCTGTTTAACGCTGTCACACTCTGTGGTTGTCTTTTGTCCTCACACCTCTCCCCCAGCTGTAGGGCTCCTAGAGACCACGACTGCCAAGGCCACTATACCCACCCCCAACCCTAGTGCCCACCCAGCCTCCACCCTCTGACTTGCTCCCCAGTGAACACTCAGCCTCCACCTTCTGACCTGCTCCCTAGCAGCTGCCCAGGCCGCCACCCTCCCTCTGACCTGCTCCCCATTCTCAATTCCCTCTGCCCTATGCCTGTAGCCAGCTCCTGTCCCCAGCTGACCATGTGCCAATGGCTGGAAGCTCTGGGGGCGTTGGCAGCTGGGCCCCCTGGGCTCCACATGACTGCAGATGGAGCCTCACAGAGACGACAGGACCTGCTTTAGGTGGCAGCTTTGGTGGATTCAAACTCAGGTCCACCTCGCCCCAAAGTCTGAGCTGCCTCCACACCCCGAGCCTCCTCCCTCTCAGTGCTCCCAGGTGGGCCCACCAGGCAGCGGAGTGGTAACTGGACTGGCCTCCGTGAGCAGGGGCAGGTGCAGGTGCAGGACCTCACTGCGTCTGGAACACACACCCCTGCTCCTGACTCCATCAGCCTCCTCGAGCCTGAGTTTTCCTCTCTGTAAAGCTCAGCCCTCCTCCTGCCTCAGCAGGTGCTTGTGAAGAGGCAACCTGCTGTGGGTGGGAAGGCTCTCTAGGACCCATGAAGGTGGATGTCCAAGCACGCATGGGGCCAGCTGTGCCATTCCCAGGGGCTGCCATGCCAGACTTCTCTGTACCACCACCACCATCACCACCATCACATTCACCATCACTCATCATCACCACCAGCACCATCACCATCACCCATCATCACCACCACCAACACCACCACCATCACCACCACCACCACCACCACCATCATCACCACCACCATCACCATCACCACCACCACCACCATCACCACCACCATCATCACCACCACCATCATCACCATCACCACCACCATCACCACCACCACCATCACCACCATCACATTCACCATCATCCATCATCACCACCAGCACCATCACCATCACCCATCACCACCACCACCACCACCACCATCACCACCACCACCACCATCATCACCACCATCACCACCATCACCACCACCATCACCACCACCATCACCACCACCACCACCATCACCATCACCACGACCATCACCCATCATCACCACCACCACCAACACCACCACCACGACCATCACCCAACACCATCACCACCACCATCATCACCACAACCATCACCATCACCATCATCATCACCATCACCACCACCATCATCATAACCACCACCACCATCATCATCACCACCACCACCATCACCACCATCACCGCCACCACCACCATCATCATCACCATCACCATCACCACCATCACCACCTCCATCACCACCACCACCACCACCACCACCACCATCATCATCACCACCACCACATCACCATCACCATCACCACCATCACCACCACTGTCACCATCACCTCCATCACCACCACCACAGCATCACAGAGGCTCTGACTGACTCTGACTCTATGCCAAGCAATAGGCAAAAGGCTTTCTGTGCATCGTCCATGTCAATTCCCACCATAGCCCCATGATGTACAGACCACGCTTATTCCTACTTTATAGGGAAAGACACTGGAACCCAGGGAAGTCCAACAGTGCCCAAGGTCACCCAGCTGCTATAGGGCAGAGCCAGGTTCCCAGGTCAGGTCTGCCACGCCTGAGCCCGAGCATGAACCATTACAGGCACCACCCAGGGTAAGGGAAAGGTGCCCTGAACCAGGCCTGCCCTCCCAGCTGAGTCACCAGGCAGTGCCGAGATCACTCCTGGTCCAGCTGAGACCCCCAATGTGGGCAAAGACCCCCAAAGTCTTCCCAAGTCTGTGAGAAAACTTGCCTCCCAGAATGTTACAGGTGGCACTCCAGAGCCATTGGCGTGTGGTGTAGGGAGGCCTTGTGTCTGCAGAGCTGAGCCCTGGTAAAGACAGACCTGCAGCCTGGCCTGCTCACCCAGGCCCTGTGTGTGTGCGTGTGTATGCGTGTGTGTGTGTGTGTGTGTGTGTGTATTCACAGGCACACACAGGCAGGCAACTTGTTTATCCCTTTGTCAACAGCCACACGCCAGCTAATGTCACAACTAGAAGAACAAACAACAAATTCATCTGAGAATACTAAAATCCAGGCATCTCAGAATCAGAGTATCTTAGAATCACCCAGAACCTTAGAAGCCCAAGATACCAACTACAACACCCTCAGACTCTGGAGTGTGGTGTTGCAGAGCCTGGACGCAGGAAGCCGAGACCCATGTTGGAGTTCCGGCTCGAACACCAACATGCCCCTGCACACAACTCAGCCTGGCAGGGGCCCTTGGCTACCGCCTATAAAATGAGGCGACCACTGTCTTGTGGCCAGGCTGCTGGGGGGTGAATTGGGGGAACACACGAGCACCTGACCACACCACCACACCCAGACCAGCACACAGGGAGCCCTGTGACAGCCTCCACGCCTATTAGCGCTGTCAGCCACGGAATTCCAGAATCGGGGAACCTGGGGTCCCAGAAACACAGGGTCTGGTTTAGGCTCTTATGGGCTCCAGATCTTCACGCACAGAATCTCTGAAACGAACGGGACCCCTGAAGTGGCCTAATCCGTGACCACTCACACTCACCAGCGCAATCACCCACAGGCACACACACAGTCACACATACACAATCACACACAGACACATACACATAATCATACAAGACTCACTCATACAGACACACAATCACAGATACACACAAAACTCATACTCACAGATGCACATACAGACACAAACATAATACACAGACACACACAAGCTTACTCACACAGACACACCCCTCACACTTCACACACTATCACACTCACACACACACACAATCACACACCCCCCAGTGCGGAGCCTGCATCTGGTGGCCTGCAGAAAAGCCTTTGTGAGGCTGCGGGAAACCTGCCTCCCAGAATCTTCCAGCCGGCATCCCAGAGCCCCTGGAACCCTCTGTCTACTCCCTCTTCCGCATGACAGCCCTGCAGACGCATGACGACGGCCCGCCCACCCCAGGCCTCATCTGCCCCAGGCCTCTTGTCACCAGCTCCCTCAGCCATTCCTTGGGTGACAATCTCCAGATCATCTGCTCCTTGGTAACCCTCCCCAGTCACACTCAAGTTTGCCTACTCTCCCCTGCAAGGTCACCCAGAGTAGAGCAGACAGATCACCTGCCTGATTCTGCAGGGGGACCTCTCCTGATGCAGCCTGGGAGCCCCAGAGGCTGGCTGGCAACTCAGTCAGACTACAGCACCTATGGGGCATGTGGTCCACTGGTCCCCTCAGATCTTCTTCAGAGAAGCTGCAGCCAAGACCAGGTTCCTCTAGCTTAAAGACGAACGGCCAATGTTTGGCCCCCAAGTGTATGATCTGACACAAAACTTGCTCTTGTCTGGCCAGCTGAGCCTGCCCACCTACTGCAGTCACCTTGGTCCCGTCACCAAAATCAACAGCTAGCCCTCCCAGCTTTGCAGTGTTCAATGAACTGGATCAGAAACCCTTCCTATGACAGCTAACAAGGTCGGAGCCAACACTATTTGCTAAGCACTTACTATGCGCCAGGGACTGCGTTACAACCCAGTGAAGTAAGTGCTTCTGCTCTCTTCGCTTTACAGGGGAGGAAACAGAGAGGGTAATGGATTTTCCCAAGGTCACGAGCCACTTGGTGAGAGAGCCAGGGTTTGGATCTGGGAGGCCCAAATTCAGGTCAGCAGTTAAACCTGTCTGGACCAGGTTGTGGACAGGATGTTGGAGCCCACCCGCCCACCCCCCAGGACCTGTCCACGTGTCTGTCACTGGGCATTGTCATTCGCCGGCTCTCAGCCTTATGGCAAGTGCCAGAAAGTGAGGCTGCGTTGAATCTCTGTCAGTGTGTTTGAACATTTCCCAGCAGGTGACTCTGCTGATCATTTTTCACTTACTCTGCAGTAATTAGGGCCTTGGGACTTACTCCAGCTAACAAATCAGGGTGAACATGGTCCCCGATGGGAGGGAGGGTGTTCTAGCAGAGAGAGCACTGGATCAGGAGTCTCAGGGCCCAGGTTCAAGTCCCAGCTCCATCCTCCCTGCACCACAGTCTCACCAAGCTTCATTTCCTCTTGTGTAAAATGCAAAACATGATTCCTTCTCTAGCACACAAAACGGATAGCAGACTGGGAAAGAGCTTTGGGAAGTACCTTAACAAAAGAAAACCAGCTTCACCGTCCCAGGCTCCCCGCCAGGCTGCAGAGACACTTCTAGGGCTCAGAGAAATCCTTCAACGTGGAAGGTGTTATCTCAATTTTACAAGAAGCTGACGCTCCCGGGACACTAAGTGCCCCGTCCCTGCAGGCCACGCTCATGACCGTGGACTTGCCCCGTCTCTCCTGGCCGACACAAGAGCTGAGTGGCCCAGGGAGGAGCCCAAAGTCCCTGGACCAACAGGGAGCAGAATGCGGCCCTCGCTGCTCATCGGGCAGTAGTCAGGGTTGAGGAGAGAAAAAACCCTGATGCTCTTCTTAAAATGCATCGGGATGACCGCCCTGGCTGGGACGAAGGGAGAAGGCGTGCGAGGCAGGGCCGGGTCCGTGCTGGCCTCTGGCCCCAGAAGACCATGGCCTCCACCCTGGAGAAACCACTCCCCTCTCATCCTCCCCTGCTCAAGGAGTCCCAGACTCTCCCAGCACTTGCTCAGGGCATCCAAACACCGTGTGCTTTCGAAGCCCCCCAAGTAGCAAACACAGCCCTGGTCCTCCCCTCCAGAGCACGAGAGGAAACCAGGCCCTGTGGCCGTGTGCCCACACCGCACCTGGCACAGGGGAGGCCCCGGCCCCTCCCAGGGGCACAGAAGCTCCGAGAGGGCAGATTCTGTCTGTTCCCTCCTGTTCACTGCTGTGTCCCCCAGTGACCAGAACAGGGCTTGGCACACAGTAGGTGCTTCAAAAATACGAGAGTGAGAGAGAGAGAAGGGAATCAGATTTGCTCTCTTCTCTCCTTAGACTAGCAGCCAGGAGGAGGAGAGACACAGCCCACACCTTCCTGGATATCAGGATCCACAGGCCCACGGACCTACAGACCCATGGACCCATGAATCCACACATGCCCAGGTTCACAGACACACACACCCACAGATCTATAGATCCACGGACCCACACACTCACACATTCACAGAGACCCACAGACCACGGAGCATGGAGCATGGACCCACAGACCACGCACCCACAGCTCCCTGGCCTGTCTCTGAGCCGCCAGCCCAGCCCCAGGACTCCTAGGGGCCCAAGGGTTGAAGGCACAAGGCAGGAGTACATCCTAGGACTGCGCGGGAAGAAAAGGTTCTGCAGAAAAGAACAGGAGGGAGGGAACGGGTCAAAAGGAGAGCAGGGAAGGGAGGACAAGAAAAGGAGAGGAGAAGGGAGAGACGAGGAGGGCCCTGCAGCCTGGTGGGGTCTCCTTGGACCCCTGCACCCAGCCGGGCAGCCCCCTGACCGGGGCTGGGCATCCAACAAGAGAGCAAGGCAGCCGAGGGGAGACAGACAGAATCAAGGAGCCGCTAGAGCTGCCTGAAAGCCTGTCTGTCACCTTGGAAAGTGCGAGCCCCTCGAGGGCGGGGAGGGACCGACTGGTGCTCAGAAACGGCCTTTCCCGGGAGGGCTGAGGCCCAGGGGAGCCCCACTCGGGGGCGCAGAGTGAGGGTGGCAGAGATGGCAGTGGAGGGGGCATGATGAAGGGGATGGGGGCGAGGAGTCGGAGGTGGTGACCCCCACGGGCTCAGGGTGTGGATCTGGATCCAGGACCACAGAGAAGCTGCCATCAGGGCCGTCTGAAACTGCTCCCAGCTTGGCTGTGGGCTCACAGGGGAGAGGCTGTCCCAGCCAGCGACAGGAGGTGGGAGAGGAGGAGTTCCCGCAGCAACCCGCGCCCCCAGCTCCCCACCCAAGGTCAAGGGGAGTCAGGGTGCAGACACGGGAACTGCTGCTTGGCGCCCCCTGGTGGGCCTAGAAGATGCCCTCTCAGAGCGCCTGGAATGAGGGGGAAGAGGGCAGGGGGCCAGAGAATCTTGTTCAAGGGAGCCTGGAGGGGCTGTGAGCCAGGCCTGTGGCCCCTCCCCACAGATGCCCCTCAGGGTACCCAGGGGCAGGCCTGGGCAGCTCTGAGCAGCCAGGAAGGGAGCACGAGGCCTCGGTGTGGTGCCAGGCCCTCCGGGTGTGTGAGTGGGGTTCACTAGTTCACTGCCAGGCCAGCTCAGCACCCCCAGGGCGTGATCTTCCGTTTTCCTCTTCCTCCCCAACTGCAGCCACAGAATCAGTCCCCACTCTGCCACGCTGCCCTGTCACCCACTGGCCCCCCCCTCCCTCCTCCTCTGCATGGATGGTGGAGGCGGGAAGGGGACAAGGAGGTCTCCACACTCCCAGCCTGGTCCCATCCCAGCCCTGGGTCCTAGAACCCGAACAGAAAGTTTGTCCTGAAGGGTGGACAGGAGTTTCCAAAGCCAGTCCTCGGGGCCGAGGGGAGACACTGATCCCAGAGGTGGTTGGACAGCGAGGGCAAGGCCTAAGGACTGAGGCCCGAGGGAAGCAGGCCCCAACGCCCCAGCCAAACCCTCTCCCCGGCGCCCAGCCCGGAGCGGACCCACACCCCTATCGCACAGCATCCTGGCCCCAGGCGGCACCTGTATCTGCTGGGTGAATCCCCCAGGGTGGTGAAAGACAGAAGGACAGATGGCTCTCTGCTCAGGCCAATCTGAGCACTCCAGCCCCCAGGACACTCCTCACAGGCGTGTCAGACCCCATCACACCACACAGGCACAGACGCAAGCAAGCTGTCTGTCTCTCTCATTCTCTCTCTCTCTCTCTCTCTCTCTCTCTCTCTCTCTCTCACACACACACCTGGCCCCAGAACGCAGACTCTCAGGACCAGAATACAACCCAGGGGTCTCCCCAGAGCCAATCTCATGCGACTCAGTGGCCCCCAGGACCCTGAAAGGGGGAAAGACACAAGCCCAACAGCCAACTGATGCCTCCGCCTGGGGCCCATCCAAGAGCTCCCTCCCCCAGGCATCATGACCTCCCCCCAAGAGTCCTTCTCTCCCCACACCACAAAAAGCCTCTAGCCCCCCACATCCCACACACACCACCCAGCAGACAATTAAAACCCAATCATCATAAACACTCATTATATAACCTCCCCAACCTGCTAGGATTCCCTTTACCCCTCCCGAGTCCCGGCTCCCACCCTGGCCTGGCCTCACACAGGGAGGTGCAGACCAGGGAAGGGGCCGCTACCACCCCGGCCTCGTCTCCAGGAAAGTTAACCGCTGCCTGGGATTCCCCCGTTCAATCCCCCCGCTGCCCTTCTCCCTCCGCCAACACTCCCAGCTCAGCCCCCGGCCACTGGCACCAGCTCTGGTCCGGCTGGCCGCAGAGCCGCAGCGGCGGAGGGGCAGACAGACAGACAGCCTGGGCCCCCGGCCGGCAGCCTGACTTGTTGAATAAATTTCTGCAGCGCTGGCTCAGCCGGCTTCAGCATTGGCACCGAGAGAACTTTCGTGGCCTTGGAGAAGGGACCGGTCAAAGTTTCCCGTCCTTCCTCCCAAGGCACCCGCCCCGAAGGCACGGGATGGGGGGACCGACCTGATGGGCACGCGCGGGTGGGGGGCCAGGTCCCCAGAAATAAATAAATAAACGCCTGGATAAAGAAAGAACCCGACGCGCCAAGAAATTGGCCTGGGAGCTGAGCCCTCCCTTCCTCCCCCCCCCCCACTTCCATCCCCACCCCCACCTACCTTGCATGGACTTGGCCGGGCAGCGGGGGGTCGTCCGGGTTAGAGACGCGGGGGCGACGCGTCCCCCCAAAGGCGGAGATGGAGGGGGATCCCTAGCCCCGCCAGCCGCCCCCCGCGAATTCAGGATCAGCTGCGCCCCTGGGGCGCGAGGGGCGGCGGGCGGTGGGCGGCGGGCCCCGGGGCCCGGGCCATGGCGGGAGGAGCCGGCGGGCTGCGGGAGGGTCAGCGAGGCTCCGGCGGGCGGCGAGAAGCCGGCGGCGCGGACGAGCCGCGGACCCAGCCGGAGTTGGAGCGCGCGGCGGGCGGGCGGCGGGCGGGCGGGCGCGCGGCGCTCCGGGCCGGGGCCGGGGCGGGGGCGCTGCGGGGACCGGGCGGCGGGCAAGTGCCCGGAGAGGACCGCGCGGCGGCTGGCGCGGGCGGCGCCCCGGGCGGGGTCGCGGGGTCGGGCCGCCTCCCCCCTCGGCCGGCTCGGCTGGGCTCGCGCTCCGGCCCCGGGCTCGAGGCGCGGGGTCTGCGCGCGGCGGGGGCTGCGGAGGAGCCGGAGCGCCGGGCGTTGCGGGGACGTGCGGCGGTGGCGAGACCGAGCCGCGCCGCGTGCGAGGCAAAGCTGTCCTTATACTGACACCAAATGTCTTCGGGGAAAGCTGCAGGCGCGGGACGCCGGATGGGGGAGGCGTGGAGGCGACAGACAGACTGACGGCGGTGGCTGGTGAGCCCCCTCCCCTCCCTAGAGGGCAGGAAGCCCCCAGCCTGGCGGCCACCTCCTTAAGATTCAGGGTGGAGGCTAGGGGAGGGTCCTGCCCCCTCAACATTGGGGCTGCGTCATGCCTTAAAAAGGGAGGGACCCCGTTACTGACCACCCAGAGTCCCAGGTGCCTGGTTGGCGAGATGACGCTCCGGATTCTCACCAAGATGCTGTGAGAGTCTAAATGGGGAGGGGGATGTTTCCCCCACTGCCACAGCCCAGGGCTGCCCCTCTGAGGCCACCAGCTCTTAAATGGTGGAGCTGGGCTAGAACTTGTCTCCAAAGGTCACTCTGTGGCCCAGGCAGTCTGCCCACTTCTCATCCACACCAGGGCTTCTTCCCAACCTTCAAAACTTGGCTGAAAGGCCACCTCCTCCAGGAAGGCTTCCAAGGCGACTCCCAAGTGGAACAGATGCCCCTTTCTCCAGGTGTAAATGCCCCAGCCTCTCCCCTTCTCCTGGGCAGCCTGGGCCACAGGAGCATGAGAGATCAGGGACTTCAGCTCTGCCCTCCCCACCCCCACTTCTTCTCCTGGGAGAATGTGGGCTGGGGGGCAGGGCACTGGGCTGGGGCTGGGGTGGGGTGGCGGTGGAGGACTGAGGAGGCCTGCTGGGGCAGCTGGGTCTGGCAGATAAACAGAGCTTCGGAGGAAGGTGCCCGCAGTTTGGATCCCAGCTCTGCTGCTTCCTGAGGGCCTTGGGCAAGCCTCTGAAAGTCTCTGAGCCTCAGGTTCCTCATCCGGGAAATGGGGATAAAAGTTCAGGCTTTGCAGAATGAGAACAGTCTGAAACGAGCTTCGTACTGTCCCTGGCACATAGTAGGTGCTCAACAAATATTCATCCCTTCCCAGCTTTGAATCTGTCCAGGGGGACAAGACAAACCTCCATCACAGCACGAGGCCGGGTAAGCCCACCAGGCCGGAGGTGTCTCACAGGTACGGATTAAGCAGGCCAGAAGGCGTCCACGGGGCGGGGTAGATTTGTTTCAGAGCAGAGCGGGCTTCAGATCAGGAGTCTCGGGGAAGACCTCATCAAAGACGAGAGGCTGGCACTGGGCCTTGAAGGCTTGAGCAGGATTGAGATGAGAGGAGAGGAGGTGGGTGGGGAAATGGCATCGAGGAGGCAGAAAGGACATATGCAAAGGTATGGCAGTAGGAACGAGCTGGCGTGAGCAGGCGCTCCACACCCTGGCCGGCTGAGTGCCCAGCTGGACCGCCCCAGGCCTGGGAAAGGGAAAGAAGTTAGGCAGCAGGGCCGGGAGAAGATGCCAGCCACTGCTCACTTTCTCTTCCTTCTCCTCTGACAACATTTTCATTAAGTTCCCAAGGCTGGACAAGACCTTGAGAAGCCACCAGATGGTGAGTTCTCAGGCCTGGGTCCTTTCGGCTACAGCCTCCAGAAGTGACTGCCCAGCCCCTGCTCACATACCTGGGGTGACGTAGATCTCATCACCTCTTGGGGCAGCTCCTTTGCTCTCTGGGTATCTCTGTTCATTTAAAGTTCTTTTTTATATTTAAGGAGACATATGGCCCCCTCCACGATCCTAGTTCCTTCCCTGTCCTGGCAGGACTAACACTCCGTCTCCAGCTTCATTCAAGCATCCACACAGGCAGGAAGTCCTGCTTTATGTCCAACCTAAGTGCTTTATGCTTCAACTAAAGCCTTACTTGTCCAATCCTTCACTCTTCTGCCCACCCCGCCCCACCCCTCGGCATAGGGGTGGGCTCTGTGGACATGGAGGGTGCAGGTAGACTAAAGGTCATGGAAGAAGTGGGGATGAGGGACGACCCTCCACCTGCTGGGGGATGGGATTGCAACTCTGGGTCTCAGGGAGAAGCAAGGCTGCAGTATCCCTCCCAGAGGCCCTTGCTGGCTGCGGGAGCTTCATTTATTCATTATTGCTATTTATATTGTGCATGGTATTTGCAGAAGGCTGTAGCAGCCGCACACACTCATTAGGCTCCGCCATGCCCTGGGAGCAGGCTCCTGCCAGGAGGTAGGTGAGATGGACCCTGGCCTGGAGTCCCCTAGGACATCTACCCGGCAGCTGGGCCAGGCTCCCTATCCCCTCCCCCAGGAACGAGGCCCAACCAGACCCTCACTCACTACTCCAGCAGCTGCTGGGCAGAGCAGCCCAGGCTCCCCTCCATCCCCCAGGAGAACTTTCTAGCAATTGTAGTGCCTGGAAAGGTAGGGAGCATCTGTCCATGGGGATAAGCAAGCTGGGGCTAAAGGAAGCTGGGGCTAAAGGAAGCTGGGGCAGGATTCCTGCTGCAGAACATGAGATGAGGTCCTTTCCAGACCTGAAGGTCCTAAGAGCACAGAGACAAAGTTTCCAGTATCCTCAGAATTACCCTGATTTATTTCTCAAACACTTACAGAGCATTTATCTGTGCCAGGTCCTAGTCTAAGCCTTTGACAAATATTAACGCATTTAATCTTTTCCACAATCTTGTAAATCATTGCTACTGTTTTATAGACGAGGAGCCATTGGCACAGAGAAGTTAAGTAACTTGCTCAAGGTCACACAGCTAATAAGTGGCAGAGCTGGTATTTAAACTGGAGGCCTGGCTCCAGAGTCTGTGCTCTTAACTAGGATTCTGGACTCTAGGATTCAAAAACTCTGAGTCAAGGTTTCCGGGATTCCACACTGGCAGAGTGGCCCTCCTACTAGAGTAGGGAGGGGCCTGGCCCGAGATATCCTCACATAGGCCACCCCGTACCCCGTTAGAGCATGTTCCCCTGGGGCATGGAGAGAGACTGCTCTCAGCCCCAAGCAGCATACTGAACGCTTGAGACCAAGCCCTGGGAGCAGCCCACCGTCATGGGAGCTAGGGATAGGAGAAACCAATGGCAGAAAATTAACTTCAACATCCCAAAAGCTTTTATTAAGCATCTACTGGGTACCAGGCCTGTGCCAGGGCTGGAGAACATTCTGAGATGGAAAGGTCCAGAAATGCTGAGTGGGGGAAGCAGGGAGGGGATTTGGGGTCAAAGGCAGAGGAAGGGTGGACAGAGGCCGGGCCTCCCATATGTGATGGGGCAGGCACTCGATGGGTTCGGAGAGGCCGAGGTCGACCCGGACCCCAGTCTGGAGGGTCGTGGGAGAAGAGCCAGAAGTTTCAGAGGGAAAAGAGTGGAGGAGAGTGAAGGGAGAGGAGAGGAGAGACTGCTAGATGGAAGAGTCAGGGTCACAGGGAGGGGGGCCCCTGGGGAGAGACCCCCAGAGAGCACGAGGACTCCATGGGAGTCGTTTGCATGGCTGCCGTGCCAGCCCCCTCCCCCCGATCTCTCAGGAAAGTCAGTGAGACACACACGGGCCTCGCGAGAGTGGGTTTTTCCGTGTGGGGATGTCAAGAAAGGAAATGAACTCCCCGCAGAGCTGACGTGGATGAGACCAGCCCCGAGCAGGCCAGCCACTCCATCCCCCAAATGGACGAAGCTGGCAGAAGCAAAGTTCAGAGCCAGAGGGCCCCAGGAGGACGCTGGCAGCCCCCAGGGTCGCTGTGGCCGCAGGAATCCACCCAGACGGAAAGGGTGGGGGGCGGCGTCTTACCTGCCGGGGAGCAGGGAGCCCCTCCCTGCTGACAGGTGCCACTTGCTCCACTAGCCCACTTAACCCGCTATAGTCCTGGGTAAGAGGCAGCGTGAAGCTCCAGTTACGGATGGGAGAAGCAGAGCCCAGGGAAATTGCGTCAGTCTCCCAGGTCACACAGCTAATGAGCGGCAGAAACGGGATTCTGTGCCAGAGTGAAAGAGAGAGAGAGAGAGACCCTCTCCCACCTGCCCAAGAAGGAGGCTGGAGACGGCAGATCTCAGGACCCCCAGGTTCCTGTCAGGTGAGAGGCCCCTGACTCTCAGCCAAAAGCAGCTGTAGATACTCTAGAAGCTTCCTGGATGGGACTTGAAGTATCCACTCGGGGCGCAGCTGGAAAGGCCGCTTGATGCTCCAACAGTCTGCAACTGGCCAGGGGGCATGGGGCGGCAGTGAGTTATTCCAGCGTGAATGTCAGAGGGGAGAACCATGGGGGGCACACCAGAAGCCCCTCTCCCATCTGACTGGCACTTGACCCTTGGTGCATCATCCCCTTTGTGTCTCACAACCTCCATGCACAACCCGGCATGCAGTAGGCGCTCAATATTTTCTCGGTGCATTTCTTTCTTTTTTCTTTTTTTGCTGAAAAAGAGTGGCCCTGAGCTAACATCTGTGCCCATCTTCCTCTACTTTATATGGGACGCCACCAGAGCATGGCCTGACAAGCGGTGCCTCGGTGTGCGCCCGGGATCCGAACCCGGGCCGCCAGCAGCGGAGCGCGCGCACTTAACCGCTAGGCCACAGGGCTGGCCCCAGTGCATTTCTTGAATGCCAGCCCTCCGAGCAGCCATTTCCAGGTCCATTTTACTGATGAGGAAATTAAGGTCACAAGAGGTGATGTGACATGCCAACGCTCACTCCAGCTGGTCACTCAGTGACATTTGTTGGCCATCTACTATGTGCCAGGTGTTGGATTCACACAGATGAATGAAACTCAGCCCAGCGGGGAGACAGCCATCTTTAGACAACCCAGGTTAAGTGCAGTGGAAGAGAAGCGGGGGCCCCAAGAGGAAACCGTCCATTCTGGCAGTGGACAGACAAGGAAGGCTTCACACACAGAGTGACCATGTGAAGGCTTGGAGGGAGGGTGGGCAATGGGTGGGTGAGAGCTCTCCTGGCAGAGCATTGGAGGAAGGCCATCCCAGGTGGGGGTAACAGCAGGAACAAAGGCCTGGGAGTGTGAAGGAGCAAGGTTTGTTGTGGGAACAGCGGGAAGTCCTGTGCAGCTGGACCACAGCTTTGAACGCCAGGCTGTGGAGGCGCAGGTGGGGAGTGGCAAGGTGAGGGATGTTGCAGAGGCCCTGCCTGTGTGCCGCGTGAGAGCCCATGAGAGGGCAAGACGAGGCGAGAGGCCGGGACTAGCCTGGGCTGTGTGGGTGACAGGAGAGATGGAGACAGATTTGAGGGATGTTGAGGAGTCGAGAAACAAGACTTGGAAACTTAAGGAGGGAGGGAGGGAGGAAGGGGAGCAGGGACGGCCCTGGTTTCTGGTCCTTCCCTGGGTGGGTGGTGGTGCCTGATGTCTCCCCCAGCACAGACCCCAGGGCCCCTCCCAGCCTGGCTCCCAGAAACTCCCCAGCCTGGGAAGGCGGAGGCTGTGATGGGGGTGAGACAGGCACAGTGAGGAGGAGACGGCGAATCAGAGAGACGGGAAAGTGGGAGATGAAGACGGACACGGGAAGAGAGAGGTGAAGGCAGAGATGAGGAGAGACAAGCTCCTCACGATGGAGCCAGAGGGGAGAGTGAAAGGAGGAGGAAGAGAAACCAGCACAACTGGGCCACCTCTGCCCTCTGCGTTCTTCCCTCTGCCTCTGTCTCTCCATCTCTGCGTGTCTTTCTCCTTTTTCCTGTTCCTCTTGCCCATCTCCCTTCCTCCTCGGCTGTTTCTCTGTCTTCTCCTTTCTCTGACTCTCTCCATCTTTCTTCCTCCATCCCTGTCTGTCTCTCTCCACCTCGACCTCTCTGCATCTCCCCATCTCCCTCCCTCCGTGTGTGGCTCGCTATCCCAGTCTTCATGCTCCGGGTGTGTAAGTCTCTCACGCACGTGCGCTCTAGCTCTCACTCCTTCTTCTCTCTGCCACTCCTGCTGCTGGACAAAGAGTAATAGAGCGGCCTCTCTTCCTTTTGTCCTCGCTGGACAAAGGCTGGCGCCCCGGCAGTCAGGCCTCCAGGAAGCCTCTTCAATGTCACCATCAAGGAGAGATAGTTGGGGTTGTGGGGTGGGAGCGGGGCGCTGGAAAGGCTGGTCCCGGCTGGCCTCTGCCCCTGCCCTGCGACCTTCTGACCCCTGGTGGCTCACGATGGGTATTCTGGGGAGGGCTGGCTTTGCCCGATGGAGGCAGGGTGGTCAGCTCCTCAGCCTCCCCGAGCTCCTGCCAGTCCAGCATCAGGGTTGCAGTTCTTTCTCTTAAGGTGTTGGTGTTGGTTAAAACTGGACCCCCTGGGAAGAATCATGGCGTCCAGTGCCCCAGCCCTGGGGCCAGCTCCATGCCTGTGCTGACTCCAGGGTTTGGAAAACAATCCCCAGCCCTGCCCTCTGTGGGGGGGGGGGGGCGGTTGGTGGGGAGAAAAGGCCATAATCAAATGTCTCCCCCTAGAGAGTGCATGGCATCCTCAAGCCCAGCTCAGACGTCTCCTCCTCCGGGATCCCACCAGGCTGTGTCAGGGGTCCCTCACTCCACTCCCGCCTTGTCCAGAGGGCCCACCTCTCTGCCCTACCCCTGCCAGACTGGGAGCCCTGCAAAGGAGCACAGAGTTGGACATAGAGTAGGTACTGGAGGTTTGCCGAATGAGTGAATGAATGAGAGAATGAATGAATGAGAGAATGAATGATTATCACACAAGAGGGTGTGGCGGGCACTTAAGTCTCTTCGGCAGCTCCTCCCTGAGCCCGGCTGTGTGCCAGGCACAGTTCTAGGCCCTGGGGGTCCAGCAGTGGACAAAGTGGGATCCTTGTCCTCATGGAGCTTACACTGCAGTGGGTGTCAGAAAATACATAAGATAAATAAGTAAACTATATAGTACATTAGATGATGATCAGCCTACAGACAAAAATAAAGCAGGGGAGAGGGATGGAGAGTGAGGATAGTGGGGTCACTTTAAGTGGTCAGGGCCACGATCTGACTCGAATCCTACAGACCACCCTGGCTGCTGTGTGGAGAATAGACTGGGAGGCCGTGTGCTTCCTCGGTCTCTGCCCACTCTAGGCTCAGATGCAAATGGCCCTGACATCTGGGCCCACCTACCCAGCTGAGGGCCCAGACACCTCTCCTGAGTGATGAGAGCCTGGGGCTCAAACTGCCCCCGCCAGCCTCCCCGCCCCTGTCTCAGCCCCTCCCGTCCATCTCTCCTCTTTCAATCTCTTACACCATCCCCAGAATGGACACATACTCACACAAACACACATGTTCCCTTTCTTAAAACCTGTCTAGGAATCCCTTCGTTGAGGGCAGAGACACAGACCATGGTGGGGGTGTCAGAGAGGCCCACGAGGCTGGAGGAGGCAGGTGCACACCCTCAGCAGAGATTTGGGGGGCTTCCTGCAGAAGCCCCCCTTCAAGATGTGCCTTGAAGGTGGGAGTGGCCATCCATGGATTAAGATGGGGGAACACTTCCATCAGGGGGATCTGGCCTCCAATTCTGTTTGAACATTGGTATAAATTATAAATACACAGTTGGGGAAGCAGCATGAGCCAACCCACTGAGGCAGAAAAGCACACACCTGACGGACCTCGGGTGTCCCACTGACCAGCACGTTCTCAGCACCACCCACCCGCACCTCCGCACCCATGAATTCCCTCACCCCCCGCCTCGAGGCTGGTTAGATGAGCGGGGTCATCATGTTCCTCTGGCAGATGCAGAAGCAAGGACCAGAGAGGCCAAGAGACTGGCCCAAGGTCACACAGCAGAAAGTGGCAGGGCCTAAAAGCCAAGTCTGGGTCCACTCTCTAAATAGCCTGGAGCCTCTGACCACCCTGCTCCCAGTCTCCAGACGCCTGGGGATCCCCTTGCATCCCAAATCTCCAGAGGAAGCTGGGAGAAGGGTTCTTCACTACTTAATCCAGAGCATTTACTTCTGGGGCACAGAGCTGTCCTCCCTGGAAAGGAGAAGAAACACAGAGATACAGACACACAATCCTCACAGTCCTGTGTGTGCACACACACAGACCCACAAACACCACAGACACCCTCACACGTACACCCAAACAGAGATCATTTCTATTAAATACACCCTCACACCAAGACACAAATTCACAGATACATTCACACTCCCTCTCAAGTACACATAGACACATGCACGTTATTATTATTAAGTTCACACAAATATGGATGCAAGTGCAAATATACGCTTTCCCAAATGCACTCAGGGAGGGAGAAAGACGTATAAAGTGTTAGAGAGACGGAGGGAAAGGAAAAAGAAGGAAGCCGGAAACAATCAAGGGGGAGAGGGAGAGAGGGGGCACGGGTAGATCAGGGAGGGAGTGAGTTCAGAGCATCCGAGAGAGATTTGGGGAGAAAGATGGGAGAGGAGAGGGGAAAGATGGAGAGAAAGAGATAAGGAGATAAGGAGGCAGTGAGGGGATGGAGAATGAGGAAGGGAAGAGAGAGGGGAGAGGGAGCCTGTGATTGGAGCCTAACTTTAGCTGCAGCAGCGCTGATGACTCACGCTTCGGGGGGAGCGTTGAGTCGGCTCCAGGTTTCTGTTTATATACCTCGATGAGCTAAATATACAGGCTAAGGGGTTCTTCTGTTCTGGTCCAGCAGCTCCTCTGCGTTCTTCCTCCCGCCCTCGCCTCCCCTCCTCAGCACACACACAAACACACTCTGTGCCCCTGCCTGCATCTCCCTCTCCCAAGCCCACAGGGCCCTGCCTGTGCCCTCCTGCAGCCACTGGCACACATGTGCCCTTGCCTGCCGCTCTGCCCACCAGGGTGATGGCTGCCAGGAGCTGACCATGAGGTTTGGCTCCAGGCTCAGAAATAACATGGTCCAAACCACCCCTCTCTGATGCCAGGTGGCTGGGTGGGAGGGGGTGATGCTTGCCCAAGGTCACACAGCATGCGAGTAGATGAGCCACACCAGAGCCTCCCGTGACTGCAGGGCCAGAAATGCCCCCAGGAGACAGAGGTGAGGGCCTGGGGTGGTGGGCCTGAGTGCCCAGGGGCAGGCAGGCTGGAGGCTGGAGAAGGAAGAGAGGAGCCTGGAGGGAGAGAGGGCACTAGCCAAGGCCTGCAGAGCATGAAAGAAATGGAATGTGTGTCTGTGAGGGGGAGGTGATCGAGGATCTGGGGAACAAAGGAGAGAGAGAATTCCACTGGCAAAATCATCTCTGGACCCACAGGGAGCTCCTTCTACATCATCAGCCCCTCAACCCACCCTACACCCTGACCTCCTCAGTCCACCACCCAACCAGCCTGCAGGGTCACCTCCCATCAAAGCCTGAGGGGTGCCGCTGTCCGTGGTGCTGAACCTCCTCGTCGCCTCTCCCGGCCTGGGCAGCGTCCATTCCCACCCAAACCTCTCCCAGCGGATCAGCAGGGTTGAGGGAAGAGGTGGCGACAGGAAGGAAGGAGGGGAAGGAGACAAAATGACAGGGATTGTGAGGGAGGTGACCCGGCCAGAGATTTTCAGGGAGACAGTGCGATCTCTTCTTTGGCATCGTTTTACGGTGACCAAGAAGAACACCGCAAGCGAAGATGGCTGACAAATCGAGGAACCAAGGCGGAGAGAGATGTCTGCAAAGCTTAGGGAGTGTTGACACGCACAAACGGATCCAGGCCAGAGGGCGGAAGCTGGGCGGGCTGGGAGTAACGTCCTCGTCCTCGGCAGAGTTGAACCAAAGTGCTTCTAGCTTTCCTGTGTTTTTATTACCCATCCTGATGAAAAGGTTGTGAGTTTTCACACTGTCACAGAACAAACAGAGCTGCGACTTCCGTTTCCCAGGGTACGTGGCTGTTTCATGTACTCCTGACAGCTCCATTGCATTTCTGACAGTTTCGAAAATTTTGTTTTCCTCTGGGAACGTAGAAGGGTGCTAACCCTCCCTTTCCCTGTCACGTGCCAGGCTCAGGAGCCTCGTTCCCTGTACACACATGCCCCTCAATGCTCCAGTTACACTGCCCCGTCCCTACACTGTCTCCTGCCTCCAGGCTTTTGCACATGCTGTTCCCCCCACCTGGAGCGCCTTCCTTCCCCCCTTTCTCCTTCTAGGCCCAGCTCCTCTGTCTCCCCCACTGGACACTGCAGGGCAGGAAGTACCGTGCTCATCTCAGTTTCCCCAGCAGCTAGCACAGAGCCTGTCACACCCATTCACTTTATTTCCTTTCCTTCTACGTGAGTGAGCTGAGCCAAAGAAATGCTTGGCCATGGGGCTGGCCCTGTGGCGTAGCAGCTAAGTGCATGCGCTCCCCTGCTGGCAGCCCGGGTTCAGATCCCAGGCACGCACCGATACACCGATACACCGATACACCGCTTGTCCGGCCATGCTGTGGCGGCGTCCCATATAAAGTAGAGGAAGATGGCACGAATGTTAGCCCAGAGCCACTCTTCCTCAGCAAAAAGAGGAGGATTGGCATGGATGTTAGCTCAGGGCTGATCTTCCTCACAAAAAAAAAAAAAAAAAACAAAGAAAGAAATGCTTGGCCAAATATCCGAGGATTGGAGGGGAGGGGTGCAAATTTACTCCTTGAGCAAGGAGAGTATTGCAGAAGTTCAAAGAGAGAAGTCTCCAAGTTCTTAGAAACTTACTGCCTAAAGCCATCCTAAAGACAACTTCATAAACTCTTCCCTCGTGCTTCATCTCATTTGCAGAAGAGAAAACTGAGGCTGAGAGAGGAAGGGCATTGTACAAGGCTGTCCAGAGAGATAATGGGCATCCCGACTGTGGGGAGAGTCCTTCTGAGTGGGAGCAGGTGAGGAGGGGGCCTGCTCTCTCTCCCAGGCCCCTGAGCCCCCGCTTGGCCACACACACCCCTCAGGAGAGAATTTTTGGGCCCCTGCAGAAAGATGGCCCCGCCCCCACTCCTCCACCTCCCCACCTGCCGGAGGATAAAATAATGAACTATTCCTAATTTAATTACATCTTTAATTCATTCAGGACTCCGAGGAGCTTTGAGCTGGAGTCGGAGGAAACGCTCAATTGTTCCCAGAGGGAGGGAGGATTTCCTTTCCTGTTTCAGGAAGGGAGAAGGAGAGGCCAGGGTCCCATTTTCCTCTGGGACTGTGTGTGCCCCCTACTTTCCCCACAGGGAATCCCTCCATGAGACATGAGCTTTGGGATAAGCAGGGTGCTGGGCAGAGGGTCAGGAAGGCAGCTGGGGGAGGAAGCCAGGGGCGGAGGAGAAAGCCCCTCGTCTGGCGTTTTAAAAGACGCAGTGCTAGGGGCCAGCCCGGTGGTGCAGCGGTTAAGTTCATGCGCTCCGCTTCAGCGGCCCGGGGTTCGCAGGTTGGGATCCTGGAAGTGGACCGACGCACCACTTGTCAAGCCAAGCTGTGGCAGCGTCCCATATAAAGTAGAGGGAGATGAGCACAGATGTTAGCCCAGGGCCAATCTTCCTCAGCAAAAAGAGGAGGATTGGCAACGGATGTTAGCTCAGAGCTAATCTTCCTCACAAAAAAAAAAAAAAAAGGCGCAGTGTTCATGCTCACAGACAGGGAATTGGTTGTGGATTCCGGGTCCTGGAGCATCGTAATCATTGTGTTCATTTCTTTAGGGTCTTCTGTTGTCAGGCACTTTATCCGACTTAACTTTAACCTCACAGTATTACCATCTGCATTTTGCAAAAGAGGAAACCTAGGGTCAAAGGAGAGGAAATGACTTGCCCAAGGCCACAAGGTAGGTAAGAGGCATAACCAGGACTTAGGAGGGCTCTTTCTGGCTTGAAGCCCTGCCCACAAGCTCCGTCTCCACAGGGGTCTCTAACACACACCTCCCATCTCTGACAAGGAATCCCAGGGGATGTCTAATCCAAGGATGCAACCCTCCAGGGATGAGCCCCCAGAGGTGTTTGTAAATCTTGTGCATATGTGCAAATTTCATCAACAGATAATAATATTGATAATAATAACAATAGCAAACATTTATAGTCTTCATTATGTGCTGGACACTGTTCTAAGCACTTTCACACGTTACCTCACTTAACCTTCACCGCAGCCCTCTGAGGTGGTGCTGGCATTATCACCCCCATTTTACAGATGAGGACACTGAAGCACTGAGAGGCTAGTGACCTGGCTAAAGGTCACACAGCGAAGAAGTGGTAGGTTCTCAGAATCCTGCAGAGTAAGGCTTATCATGCTGATTAAAGATCAAGAGATCAAAAGATTAAAAGATCAGGAAACAGGCTCTGAAAGGGGAGGGCACCCCTCGAGGATGTACAGGAAATGACTGAGCTTGAACACACACCCAGGTCTGACCCCCAAATCCCAACATCTCCACTGCATTCAGGAGATGGGGACCTCAGTTTCCACATTTGTCAAATGAGTCTGACGCCTGTGTCACAGATTAAGTGTGAGGACCAGACGTGAACTGGGCAAGTAGTCTGTACACGGAGGGGCACCGAAAGCGTGAGAGCTACATTCATAAGGCAATTAGAATGTGATCTTTTTTTTTTTTTTCCTCAAAGCCCCAGTAGATAGTTGTATGTCATAGTTGCACATCTTTCTAGTTGCTGTATGTGGGACACGACCTCAGCATGGCCGGAGAAGCAGTGCATCGGTGCGCGCCCGGGACCCAAACCCGGGCCGCCAGTAGCAGAGTGCACGCACTTAACCACTAAGCCACGGGGCCGGCCCAGAATGTGATCGTTTAATTCTCACAACGATCTACGGGGTTGAAGTTATTGTTAAGCACAATTTATAATGAGGAAATTAAGGCACAGAGAGTTTAAGTGATTTGCACAAGGTCACACAGTCCGCAAATGGTGAGCCAGGATTTGAACATAAGAGGCTGGCTCCAGAGTCTTGTGTTTAACCACCATGCTCTGCTCCTTCCCTGCAGGGAGTAACAGGAAGGTGGGGAGGGAATGGAGCCTCAGCCAGGCCTGGGGGTACACAGAAGAAGGTCATCTGACAGAGAAGGGAGGGCAGAGGCAGAAGAGGGGGAAATTCTGGGACCAGACCTGGAGTGGGCACACAGCCTAGCCCCCAACCCCCAGGACCAAGGGGTCTTGTGAGCCCATCTGTGCTGAAGCCAAGCGTGGGGCCCAGGCACAAACGGTTAGTATGGAGGAAGGAGGGTGCTGCCAAGCCAGGGGCAGGCAGATGAGGCAGCAGAAGCCCCAAAGGCCTCGTTGGCCACCAGCTGGACCAGCAAAAGCTGCCCACCCAACAGGGCCTCCCAGCAACTCCTGCCCAAGGCGGGCATCTGAAGGGAGCAAGACTTGGGGCAGCTGGGAAGCATGTCGCGAGGGCCTGACGACCTGGGCCGGGGGTGGAGCGATGGGAGAGGCTGAGGGTGATTTAGAAGGTTGAATGGACAGGACAGGTAACTCTTCGCATGTGGGGTCAAGCAGAAGGGGGGAAAGGCACCCCGGCTTCTGTCTGGGGTGAGACAGAGGAGGGGAGAGGAGAGGCAGGCTTGGGCGAGGAGAGCAAGTGCCATTTGGGACAAGCTGAGGCTGAGAGGCCTGTGGGACACACAGGAGCTGGAGGACATGCCCAGGAGGCTGTGGAGATGTGACTCTGGGGACCCAGAGAGGGGGCCGAGCCCTCACAGAAGCCACACAGCTTTGGGTGGCTCGGCCAAGGGCCGGGGGACTCACCAGCCCTCCTTGTACCTGTTTCTCAAGAGAGGAGTCTCAGAGGACCTCTGGGGACATCTCCTGCCAGAGTCCACCATGCCAGGACCCCAGCAAGGGTGGCCACCCCAGGACTCCCTCCGAGAGTGAGGCTACCAGGTGCACTGTCCTCAGACCAGGCTTCGCCTCCCCTCTGGGCAATTCCAGGGCCATGACCTCCAGCACAGAAGCTGGCAGACACTGAGGGCACAGAGGCCGGCCTTACCCCAGCTTCAGAGAGAAGTTCCCAAGTCTGAAGGCCATCCTTCCAGAGAACAGGCTGCCCGCTAAGGAGTGAGCTCCCCATGACAGGTTACAGCCACACAACTAACGAAGGCTCCCTCCTCCCAACCACCCCTTCCCGCCCAGTCCATCTTCCCGTCCTTGAGTCTGTGGACACATCTGCACCCCCACCCGCCCCTCCAGGCTTTACCGTTTCTGGTTGTCACTGTCGCTCTGCTCTCCTCCCACACTTCTGTCTCAAACCTCGCTCACCCTGAATTCCCAAATGGTCCCTGGCACATAGTAGGTGTTCAATTCATATTTTTTGCCTAAGAAATGGCTTGACACTCATTCATTCATTCAACAAACATCAGTCACACACCCACTGTGTGCCAGGCACCATTCGAGGCTCTGGGGCTACAGGCGAGAACAAGATATAAGAAGCCCTGTGGTCCTTACAGTGTGATTGAGAAGACAGACAACAAACAAGAATAAGAAGTAAATATATGGGGGCTGGCCCCGTGGCTTAGTGGTTAAGTGCGTGTGCTCCACTACTGGCGGCCTGGGTTCGGATCCCGGGCGCGCACCGACGCACCGCTTCTCCGGCCATGCTGAGACCGCGTCCCACATACAGCAACTAGAAGGATGTGCAACTATGACATACAACTATCTACTGGGGCTTTGGGGAGAAAAAGGAGGAGGATTGGCAACAGATGTTAGCTCAGAGCCAGTCTTCCTCAGCAAAAAGAGGAGGATTAGCATGGATGTTAGCTCAGGGCTGATCTTTCTCACAAAAAAAAAAAAAGAAGTCAATATATGGTAGTCAGAAAGGGAGGGGCCAGCCCGGTGGTGCAATGGTTAAGTGCATGCACTCGGCTTTGTTGGCCCAGGATTCACAGTTTCGGATCCCAGGCGCGCACCGAAGCACCGCTTGTCAGGCCATGCTGTGGCGGCATCCCATATAAAGTAGAGGAAGATGGGCACGGATGTTAGCCCAAGGCCAATCTTCCTCAGCAAAAAAAAAAAAAAAAAAAAAAAGAGGAGGATTGGCAAGAGATGTTAGCTCAGGGCTGATCTTCCTTACAAAAAAAAAACAAAACAACAACAACAACAAAAGAAAATGATAGTGCTATGGAGAAAAACAGCAGGGAGGGGCCGGGGTCAGAGGTGGCGATTGTCATTTGAAAAACCAGCACCTGTGAAGTGATTACTGCCCCAGGCCCCGGCTCAAGGCTTTAGCTCACCAAATTCTCACAACAACCCTAGAAGGTGGGTTTCATTTTGCAGATGAGGAAACCGAGGCCCAGGCTACTTGGTCCTCTGCATCCCTCCTCCTTTGCCTCTGCACATGCTCCTCGCACGACACAGGTCATCCCAGAGCCCCAGGTTGACCTCTGGGGGGCTCCTGGGGGACTGTCAGGAGTGGAACTGGGAGGTGTATTCATCAGGATATGACCGGCTGTGCTGCAGTAACAGACCCCGAAATCTCAGAGTGCTAACACAATGGTTTACTGCTTCGATGTGGGACTGGACAGTCCCCTGCCATCCACAGCACATTGTACCAAGGTCACAGTAGCAAGGAAAATGGGCTGGAGACTGCAGGGGAAGCTTCCCAGAGCCAGGCTGGACCCAAAGTGGCGTCATCCCCTCCACCAACACTCCATCAGACAGAACTCAGCTCCTGCCCGGCCTGACTGCACAGGAAGCCGCGGTGGAGGCAGGTGAGACGGTGAAAACCCCACGCACTGCCCTGTCGTGCTTGGTCAGGGAGTTAATGCACATGCTCCAGCCTCTTCTGGGAACTGATCTCCCATCTTGTTCAATAACCGGCCGCTCCAAGACCGGCGTCTTAAGCCCCACCCTTGTTCTTGCTGGGATGCACTCTCACCAGCTTAGCATTAAGAACTCAAAATCAGGGCCGGCCCCGTGGCTTGGTGGTTAAGTGCGCGCGCTGCGATGCTGGTGGCCCGGGTTCGGATCCCGGGTGCGCATCGAGGCACCACTTCTCCGTTCATCCTGAGGCTGAGTCCTGCATACAGCAACTAGAGGCATGTGCAGCTATGACATACAACTATCCACTGGGGCTTTGGGGGGAAAAAATAAAATAAATAAAATCTTTAAAAAAAAAAAAAAAGAACTCAAAATCAATCATCAGTCACTCCCCACCACCCCCAGTCTCCCCCTCTCGGTACTTATCCTAAGGCCACAATCATTCAGAAGTTTAGGGGCTGACAGGTTTGCACAGAACAGCCTATGCTCATTCTTCCTCTCTCTGTCATAATTGTTAATTTATAATTTATACTCTCAGCTATTTCTGAAGAGGATTTCTTAAAAAGTAAAATAAAAGATCAGAAATCATTTAGGGAACAGGAGTGAGCTAGATGTTCTAGAAAGTTGAAATGAACATTTACTATAGTTGAATAACATAGTAATGAAATGCAATAATGTAACAAATTACATTTATTACTGTAATACAGTAATACTATTCAATCTGAGCTTCCCAGCAGCAGAGGCAAAAAAGGAAACAATGTCTTCCTCCATATATTCATCTCTTCCTGCTTCTTTTGCCAGCTCTTTTCCCTTCCTAAAGTTTCTTCTCTTTATCCTCCCTTGTTTTCAGATCCACTGGGGGCAGAAAAATCATCCTCTCCCCATTTGTTAGACATCCATATCCGCCTTGCAAGGAAAGAACAGCATAAAGTCAAATGGCCTCAGGATTAGTGTAAGGGAGAATTGAGCTTACACAAGACTTGAAGGTCACTCCCACAGCATCTTTTGGCTCCTTGTCCAGGAAGGGAGCAGAAACTAGAACTCCAGGGCAAGACACATCCTGACTCCACACAGGGAGGCGTTCGAGCCATGGCTTCATCGAGTACCCCAGAAATGCATCTGGAGGGCAGACCCCCTTCCCTGATGTCATATAAATTAATTCACTGACTCCACAGGACCACCCTGCAAAAGAGGCCTATAACATTATCCCTGATTTGCAGATGGGGAAACTGAGGCCAAGAAGGGGAAATGACTTCTGCAAGGTTACCCAGCTCCCTTCCCCTGAAGACCCAGCCTCGAGGCAAGAGATCCCCAAGCTGTGGGTGAGATGCTCAGAGTTCTGAGAAGGGGAGGAGGGGGTCTTCCAGGCAGGCCCCAGCTCTGTCGGGAAGGATCAGGAGGTGGAGACAGGCTCCCCTCCCTACCCCCAGACTCCAGTTGCCTTGACAACAGGGCTTCCTTTCCAGGCATTTGTTGGAAATTTGCATTTTAATGGAAATGTAATTAGAGTTAAAAAGCTGAGGTTGGAAGGGACAGAGCCCTCCCCATCCCCTTGGGAACCAGACGCCCCCTCCCCTCCCAGGGCCCTCCTGTGACACTTTCAGCAAACTCCTAGTGTCTGTCTCCACTGCCCAGAGGGGGACTCTGAGGCCCTGAGCAGAGAAGGGACTTACTCAAGGTCTCACGTGAGGCCAAGTCCCCAGAGTCTGGCTCCATCCACTCTGCCTAAGGACCCCCATCTAACTCCCTCCCTGCTGGTGAGGTCTCCGGGAACAGGTTGACTGGGGGAGGGACATTGGCTTGCTGAGGGCCCCTCAAGTCCTCCCCAGAGTCTTCCAAGTTCACCCCTTCTTCTCCCTGTAACCTCTTGACATCTCCGTGGCCTTGGGGGCCTGGCAGAGCTGGAGAACCCCTCCCGTCTTACCCTAGAGGGAACTGAGGCCCAAGAGGGAAAGGATGTGCCAAGGTCATGTGGCAACTTAGTGGCACAGTTGTGTCTTTGGTTGGTCAGGCTCGAGCCATTAAAAAGACCCCACCTTTGATGCCCACCCAGAGTCACTGTCAGACCCCAGAACTCCATGGAGAATTTCCAGCAGCTTCTTCCTGTGTCTTTATTAAGTTCTTTTTTTTTTTTTTGGTGAGGAAGATCAGCCCTGTGCTAACATCTGCCAATCCTCCTCTTTTTTTTTTTGCTGAGGAAGACTGGCCCTGGGCTAACATCAGTGCCCATCTTCCTCTACTTTATATGGGATGCCACCACAGCATGGCTTGACAAGCGGTGCGTTGGTGCGCACCGGGGATCCGAACCAGAGAACCCTCCGGCCGCCGAAGCGGAGTGCACGCACTTAACCGCTGCGCCACCGGGCCGGCCCTTTATTAAGTTCTTAAGATCAGTCATGCCAACAATTTTATCTTTTCAAATTGTTGGAAAAAAAGCCACTCTGCCTCTGCCTGGACCCCCCAAATGGTCCTGCTGTCCTGGGGGCCTGTTTGTCGGTGCCACTCTTAACCCCACAAACCCTAGGGCCACAAATACAGGAATACAGGCCCTCGAGGGGCAGGAGAGGCTCACACTTGCTGAGAGTGTAACACGAATGTGTGAGCACTACCAGGCCCGGATGGAGACCCTCGTTCACCCCCCATTCCACCTCACTGCGCGGAGCCTGGCTCCTAGTATGTGCTCAGCAGAGGTTTGCTGAGTGAATATATGATTAAGTGCCAGGCCCAATGCTGAGTACATTCCACGCAACCTCTCACTGCACCCTTCAACAGACCTGTCTGTGAGGGAGACACTGCCAGCCCCCAGCAAACCCCCTACGAAGCTCAGAGAGGTGATGTAACCTCCGCGGGTCACACAGCCAGTGAGTGGCAAAGGCTTCTTTTGAACATAGACCTGCTGACTCTGGATTCTTGAGCATTGCTTTCTGTGGCCTCAAACTCCCCATATGCTGATCACAAGAGCATGGAGGTCCAGCAGCTACAGACATGCGCAGGTCACGCACACAGATGTGGGCATGGGTCCCACGGGACACAGCTGGCCCATGTGGCAATCATTTATTTACAAACATATACCGCTTACTCTGTGCACAGTGTGCTATTCCAAGCGCTTTGTAGTCAATCCTCACAGCAACCCTATGAGGTAGGGACTATTATTATAATCAACTCATGGATGAGAAAACCAAGGCACAGAGAGGTTATGTGACTTACCCAAGGTCACACAGCTAGGGAATGAAAAAGCCAGAATTTGAACATGTGCAGCCTGGCTCCAGAACCCATGCTCCCTCCAGACCTCAGGACCCAGGAGCCAGGAGCTCTGGGCCCCCACCACCCTCAGCCCTGGGAGGAGGGCTAGACAAGACTTCTCAAAGTCTTCACTTTGGAGGAGTTCCTCCTCCAGTTCACAGAGGAGGAAACGGGCCCAGAGAAGGAAGGCGGCTTGCTTTTGGGCACACAGCTGTGTGAGCCCAGTCTATCAAACCCAGAGCATCTGTCAGCCCCAGACCCCTGGGGATGCCCCCGGCCCTGCTCCTCTCCCATCTCCCTTTGCCCTACAATCCCCTCCCCCACGCAGGGGCATGTTGATCCAGGAAACTGAGGAGGAGTGATTGCCTGGTGACCGTGTGGTGAGGAGGAAGCAGACATGAAACACAGCATCACCTTTTAGAAAAGAAAGCTCGAGAGAGCCCGAGATGGATGGAGGAGACAAGACCAGAGGCCGAGAGGAGCCCATTCCCCCATCAATTTAGACCCGACAGTGCAGAAACGGATTTTCTCTTGAGCTTTCCTGTAAACGCACTTCAAAGCCACTGATGGCGGGAGTCGGAGGTGAGCGGGAGAGAGGAGAGAGGACTCCACGATAAGGCAGGGCAGGCGCAGAGAAGGGAGAGGCGAGGACACGCGGAGACTTGCCATCACCAGTAGGAAAAGGCAACTGGGAATTCCACTTGGGTTTCCAGTTTGAAGGTGGAGAGAGGCCAGGGGCTGGGGGAGTGGAGGCGGGGGGTGACTGAGGAAGAGATGGAAAGAGGGAAGACTCAGAGACAGAGAGAAGGAGAGGACAGAGACTCGGAGAGACAAGAGTCAGAGATGAGGATAAGGAGATAAAGAGACCCAGAAAGAAAGATGGAGAAAAGCAAAAGAAAACGACAAGATGCCAGGTGCTCCTGCAACACGCAAGTCAAAGAGGCCAAACACACACACTCACACACACACACTCTCACACTTGCACACACTCATGCACACTCTTGCTCGGGACTCAGAGACCTGGGTTCTAGTCCTGACTCTGCTCTCGAAATGCTGTGTGACCTTGCAGAAGACCCCACCTCCCTCTGAGCCTCAGGTCCCCCGCCCTGGGGCCTGGTGAGGTTAAGCTGGGTCCAGGAAGGCCAGAAAGGAGACAGGGATGAGGCACGTGGGCGACAGGGGCTAGGAAGGCCGCGACCTCACTGTGATGTGTCTTCTGTGTGGCCGAGGGCCCCAGCTGAGCAGGCACGGAGGGGCGCCCAGGGAAGGGCTGCAGGCAGGCGGGGACGCGGTTCCAGATGAGGAAACAGCTCAGAGCAGGAAAGCAGCTCGCCCCATGTCCTGCAGCGAGGACAGGAACCCGCCTGTGAGACCTCCTGGCCCACCCTTCCCCGGGGAGAGGGACGGAGCAGGAGGGAGCCGCACCCCTGAGCCTGTCCCATCAGGTGCCCAGACGTGGGCCCCTGGTTCTTGCCCATGTCCTTAATATGGGCCGTGCACAGCGGGGGCACTGACCCACCCAGTCCCTCTGCTGGGCGCTTCTCCCCTATTAACTTACTGGCTCCTCATGCCCACTTTATAAGGGGGCTACTACAGAGGCCCCATTTAACAGATGGGGAAACAGAGGCACTCTCTCTTAAGGGATTGCCTAGGGTCACACAGCCCCCTGCATTCTCCCCAACAGTGAGTGGCCAGCTGTCATTTGCACACCTTTCAGAAAAGAGGCCTCATTCCACCCCCCCGACTCCCCCACGGTGGGCAGCCCTGCCCTGTGGCTCTGCCTCAGCTTCCCCCCCCACTCCTCCAGGCCAGGCTCAGGGGGCGTGTCTAGCCCGGTCTTGGAAGGTCTCGGAGCAGGAACAGCAGGAGGCCGGGGCCGCGCAGTGCTGGCTGGAAAGGGTGAGGCCGAGGGGCGGCCTGACCCCACACTCCTACCCAGACACCCCAACCTGGACCGCGGCCGACCCCATCGCGGAGCCGCGCCGCGCGGGAAAGCTGTCCTGCGGCGCCACCTCGTGGCCGAAGAGGCCGCCTGGCCCTCCCAGAGTCCGGTTGAGCGCCGGGTGAGCGGAGGCCGCTGCAGAAATCCACAGGCCCCAGGCGCCCCTTTTCGCTGGGACCCTGGAATGCGAAGAGCTCTCCACTCCGGGGTCCGAGTGCTGACCATCACGGATAGGGAGGAGGAAGCGGGGAGGGTAGAGCTTGCTCCTTCGTCCTCCCGAGGGGCAGACTCACACATCCCATGACCTCCTGGACATCTCTACCCCGATGCTCGCCCTTCTTCCGTCTAATTCGTGCATTTATGGAGCACTTACTATATGCCAAGCTCTGTTCCAGGCGCTAGAGATGTAACGATGAACAAAACAAAGATCCCTGCCCTTGCGGACCTTACAGTGGCTCATGGGGGGAGAGGAGCAGACAATAAACAAGAAATATAAGAAATAAGAAAACAATCTGACTATTTTAGAAGCAGGAAAAAAAGAGCACGTCTGACAACGTCTCTGGACTCCAGGCCCCCCGTGGCCCTTAGGGCAAGCGCATGGAGTCTGACGGCAATTAAGCCATCCTGCCCTCATAGGTGCTGTGGGGCCACTCCTGTCCCAGGGGACATGCCCTCACTACCGGGTCCTCCTGCCTGGGAGACTCCCCTTCCCACACAGTCAGCTCCTCTTCTCCTCCAGAGGCCTCCTGACACCCATGGCTTGACGGGCCCCACTCAGCACACAGCACTGCTCTCCTGGGTGGCTGGCACAGGAGTGCAGCCCAGAAACGCTCAGGCCGGGCTGTCTGCCTTGATTCCCAGCTCTGACACCAGCTGTGTGACCTGGGCAGGTTCCTTGGCCTCTCTGTGCCTCGGTTTTCCTCATCTGTAAAATGGGGAAAACAGTTGTTCCTACTGAGTGGGGGGCGGGGATAGATGAATTAACAAATGTAGAACACGTCGAACAGCACCTTGACATAGTGCTTGTTATTATTAACATCCATTTAAGTGTTTCTCTCCCTCCTGGACCAACCAATGGAGGGGAGACAGTGAGGTTCATCCAGAACCAGTTGAGTCACCTCCGTGTCACACTCTACAGTGTCAGGTATACAAAAGGCCCTGGGAACATGTTTGCTCAGTGACTCAGTGGTTCCTCCTCATTCACCGCTCATTTACTGAGTGTCTTCTGCGTACCAGGTACCGGGCCAGCAGCTGCAGACAGACGGAGCAGTGAACAGGACAGTGTTCCTCTCCACTGCCCTTCCAAGAAGGGTCATCGAGGCCAGTTCTCAAACTTTTTGGTCTAAGAACCTCTTTACACTCTTAAAAAAATTCCGGGTCTCAAAGAGTTTTTGTATGTATAAATATCTATTGATATTTACCAAGCTAGGAAATAAAACTGAGAACATTTTAAAATATTAATTCATTTTAAATAACAATAACAAACTCAATGCATGTTAACATAAATAACATATTTTTATGAAAATAGTTCTATCTTCCAAAAGAAAACAAACAATAGTAGGAAAACACTGACATTGTTTTGCATTTTTGCAAATGTCTGGCTTAACGGAAGACAGCTGGACTCTCATGCCGCACTCGATCTGTGCGGTATGTTACTTTGGTCGAAGTGTATGAAAAAATATCTGGCTCTACATTTTCTTTTTTCGTAAAAATTGAGAATACTAACTCTCTGCCCCGCCCCCGGCCTCGCCCACTACGGAGCGACCAGCCCCGAGAGGCTTGGCCAACCAGGCCGGGCTAGTAGTGGACGGCTTCCGGGAGAAGGCGTGGCCTGGCTCGCCAACGGTTGGGATTGGACCACAAATGAGTCCTTCTGCACGTTGGCCCCGCCTCCAGGTCCCACCCCTCTGCCCTCTTATTAGCAACCTGCCAACTCCTAAGGCAAGCGTCCTAAGGAAGGTGGGCACTTCCGGCCGCACACTCCGGAACCTTCCGCTCCAGCTCGTGTTTCCGCCGACGCGACGAGGGAGGCCAAGGCGGAAGTAGCTTGGGCGTGTGGGCGGAGCTAAGCGCAGCCATGTCGGCGGCCCTGCTGCGGCGCGGCCTGGAGCTGCTGGGCGCGCCCGAGGGTGAGGAGGGCCTGCCGGGGACGGCCAGCGCGGCTGTGAGGCCGGCGGGGGCTGAGGGCGGGGGCCCCGAGGGTGCGGGCCGAGCCAGGCTGGGCTCAGCCCGGTGGGAGGGAACCCCGAGCGCCCTCCGAGCCTGGTCCGTCCTCTGTCTCTTTCCCCGCAGCCCCCGGGGCCGCCCCCGGCCAGGCTAAGCCCAGCGGGGCCCCGGAGAAGCGGCCCCGGAAGGCGAAGTCGAGCCAGGCCCAGAAGCTGAGGAACTCGGCCAAGGGGAAGGTGCCCAAGTCGGCGCTGGGTGAGCGCGGGGAGGAGCCGGAGCGGGGGCGACCTGGAGGCGGGGGCGCGGGAGGCCGGGGCGGGGGCGCCCTGGAGGCGGGGGCGCGGGAGGCCGGGGCGGGGCCGCCCTGGAGGCGGGGGAGCGGGAGGCCGGGCGGACAGGTCCCCGGCGTTGTTGGAGCACCCGTGCGCCGGGCGCGGGGCGGGGCCCGGCCCTGGGATAAGGGAGTGGAGGGGACGCGCGGCCCCGGCCTCCTGGGCTGCAGCCCTGGCGGGGAGAGGAGTGTGCGAGTTTCCAGATCGGCGTGTAACTGCTGAGCGCGATGCGGGCTCCGGACGGGCTTAGGGTCAGAGGCCCGGTCAGACTTCTCTGAGCGCGCGGCGTTGGAGCCCAGAGCTGAAAGACGTGTCAGTGAGCCCGGGAAGGTGCTCCAGAGAGAGCGGCACGTGCAGGGTCAGAGAGGAGGTTGTCGTCTTTGGACATTTGAAAGAAAGAAGCCTGATAGAGATGACAGTGACCAAGGGTCAGAGATGGAGCGTGTAACAGTTCATACTCGGCGCGCCCGGTGCTGTGCTGAGCCCCGTGTAAATGCTCGCTCCTTTAGTTCCTCACGGCAACGCGGTGAGGGCGGGACCGTCCCTGCCCGCTTTTTACAGATGCAGAAACAGGCACCTGCCCAGACGAGGCAGGTAGAAACCAGGCAGTGTGTCTCCAGAACCCTGCCCTTACCTACTCCATTCAAGTGGGAGGTGTGCTGGCCTGGGTCACGGCTGTGGTGCAGAGATGACAAGAGGATGTGGGGGGGGGCAGGGGGGAATGTGCTTACGGGGGAGCATTGGTGGGCTTCAGTGGTGAACTGTGAGGATGGAGCCCGGTTTCTAGTAGAGCATCTTGGGGAATGCGGTGCCACTTAATGAGGTGTGCAGACTTGGGGAGGGGCAGTTGTGAGCAGGATGAGGGGTGTTTCGACGTGTGGCAGGACTTGGTGAGCTCCTAGTGTGTCTTTGAATCCCCAGGGCCTGGTGCATAAAAGGTGTCCCAGTATTTGTTAAAAGACTGTGAATTCCGGGGAGGAAACAGCCTGAACAAAAGTGTGGAGGCAGGAAAGAGAGACAGGTTTGCGCATCAGTGATGTTGATGTGAGGCAGGAACGTAGGATGCCAGAGGTCACCCCGTCCATCCCAGCCCTTGCCCCACCCCGTCATGGTACATAACTGATGAGTGAGGGGACTCTCAAGCCTGAGTTGCCAATCAGAACATCTCTGTGGCTGCGACCTTGGTCTGAGCTACATCATCTCTTGCCTGGATAATTGCAAAGCCTCCTTCTTGGTCTCCTGTCTCCCACTCCCCCACTCCACTAAT
Source organism: Ceratotherium simum simum (assembly GCF_057802395.1). Lineage (NCBI taxonomy): Eukaryota > Metazoa > Chordata > Mammalia > Perissodactyla > Rhinocerotidae > Ceratotherium > Ceratotherium simum. The sequence goes on from NC_141924.1 coordinate 10,821,519, forward strand.
CTTATTCTCAGCACGGCATCCGAAGCGATCCTGTAAATCATGAGTCAAATCTGTCTCTCCTCTGCCCTGCACCCCCCAGTGGCTCCCATGGGACCGGTGAAAGCCCCAGTTCTTACAGCTCCGGATGGCCTGCTGCTCTCCTGCTTCAACTCTCCAGCAGTGGCTGTTCCCTCTGCCTTCCTGCCATTTTCTGTTCTCCACATTCATTAATCACACTTCTGCTTCAGGGCCTTTGCACTGGCTGTTCCCTCTACCTAGAATGCTCTTCCCCCAGATATCCACAGTCTCCCTCCAGTCTGCTCAAACTTCATTTCAGTGAGGCCTTCTCAGACCCTCGTGTTTAGAATTGGAAGCTCCACCCCTGGCATTTCTCATTTCTGTTTACTATTCTGTTTTTCTTTGTAAAACGTATCACCCTCTAATATACTGATGACTGGTTTTACCATCCCTCACCCCACTGGAATGCAAGCTCCATGAGGGCAGGCATTTGCCTGTTCTGTTTGCTGCTGTATGCTCTGCACCTAGGACAGTGCCTGACACACAGGAAGCGCTCAGGAACATTCGGTGAATAAATCACGTGAGCACCAGGGAGCTAAGGGTGGCTTTAAGCAGGATCTGTGTGGTGAGTGGATTTGACAGACAGGAGCCCAGGCTGTTGCAGGGATCTAGGGGAGGGACGACAGGGCCTTTGGAAGGACCATGGGCATGGGGGTGGAGTGGGGAGATGTCAGGAGGGGACCCAGGAGGCTTCCAGGTAGTGAGTCTGAAATGACGCCGCCCTGCCAACCATCCACAGCTGAGTTCCAGAAGCGAGAGCGTCGAGGCTACCTCGGAGTAAACCTGAAGTTTATGACCAGTGCTCGAAGCACCGTGGCTGAGTCCATCACCCAGCAGGTCTGTCGGGGTGGGCTATGGGAAAGAACCTGGGGGTGAGAGCTGAGGCTGTATCCATGGGGCTCTCAGCCCTGAGCCACAGGGTGTGGTTTGAGCCACCCCAGGCTCCTAAGAGCTGGACCACCTTGCTGTGCTGTGGGGGGCCTCCCCCTGGAGCACTGAGGGCGGAGCAGGGGAGGTGGGAGGCTGGACCTGGCCTGGTCCCTTGTGATCCTCATGGGCCTCAGTTTGCTCCTCTGTACATGGAACTAATGTGCGCTGCCTCCCAGGAGGGTGAGAGGGCAGCACTTGGTCAGCTGTGCCAGGGCGGGCGGCTCCAAGGGGCAGTCTCTCACGTGCCAGGAGTCACCACCCAGGATCCTGACTCCCACACCCCACCAGATTGTGCGTCAAAACCGGGGCCGAAAGGCCTGTGACCGGCCTATGGCCAAGAAGAAGAAGAAGAAGAAGGCCGAGGGCACCGTGTTCACCGAGGAAGACTTCCAGAAGTTCCAGCAGGAGTACTTCGGCAGCTAGGCTTCCGGGAGGGCCCAGCCAGAGAGGCACTCGGGCCGGGCCTCCTCCTCCGACCTCACAGCCTCTGCTGGCCCCAGACCCCTGCTGAGTACAGTGCGGACAGCAGATCGCAGCCCAAGGCCAGCCTAGCTCAAGGAAGCCCTGGAGCTGGAGCCAGGGGGAGGCTGGAGTGGAGCTGGAAGCCTGGGGAGGATTGATGTTCACACCAGAGCTGACATCTGCAGGCTCGAGAGGGAGGAGTCATTTACCTGCCAGAAAGGAACATTTCTGACTGTTGTGTTTGCTTTGGCCCAAGTAGGGCCTCTGGGCTGTTTGCTGTGGAAGCCCAGTTGCTGGGCCCTCCCACCTCTAGGAGTGGAAGAAGGGTGCTGGAGAGGCCAACAGGTTCTAATAAATGGGCCCAAGAACTGTGTGCATGCTGCTGCTGTGACTCATGGGGTGCCTCCCGTCTCCTCTGGTACAGGGGCCCTCCCTCCCTTCCCCCGTCTCCCCGTGTGGCTCGTGGAGCTCCAGGTCAGAAGTCCTCCAGTCCTGCGCCGGTGCAGGCGGCATCTGCCGACATAGCCCAGAGAGGCCCTCCTCCCCTGAGGTGGCATCCACAGCTGCTGGGGCTGTTGGGGGCTTTGTTTTGGGAAGGGACACCAGGGTCTGGGGAGAGGGAGTGCTGTGGCCTCACAGCGGGGGTAGCGGGGGTCAAGGCTGCTATTTTTTTTTCCTCTTATGTCTGTCACATGAGGTAGGGGAGTAGAGGAGCACTCAGAAAGTGATCTCGAGAAACAGGGTTTCCCACTCAGGTCTGTGCCGGAGCAGAATGGTGGTGCTGGGGCCAGGGCTGCGCCGCCATGCAAACAAACATGGCCCCTTTCCAGCAGGCACAGTGCTGGGTACAGGACAGAGGGCACGAAGTGAGTGGTGGTGTAGACCAGATGGGGCTTCAGTGTGGAGGAGACAAGTCCCGTCTGTGGGGTGGGTGGGGGCCTCGTGGAGAAAAGGCCCTGGCCACCTTCGGGCAGCCCCCCACCTAAAGGGCTCCTTAGGTTGTGGCCTCTTCTGGTAGAGGACTTCCTGAGGGTCCCCTGTCGCTGGGCAGCTGGGGAGTGATAATCTGCCAGCACCGCAGTGGGTTCTTAGGTGCAAGAGGAGAGGGTTCACCCATGGACCCTGCTGCCCAGTTGGGTCTGTTCCTGGTTATTAACCAGCTGTCCATCCTGAATGGGGACTGAGGCCGGGTTGGAGTCAGTCCTGTCTGCAGGTGGCCTCCCTCTGAGCAGTAAGAAGTGGGCCATCCAGGGCTGGCCCAGTGGCGCAGAGGTTAAGTGCATGCGCTTGGCTTCGGCAGCCTGGGGTTCGCAGGTTTGGATCCTGGGTGCACACTGCTCGTCAAAGCCGTGCTGTGGTGGCGTCCCATATAAAGTGGAGGAAGATGAGCATGGATGTTAGCTCAGGGCCAGTCTCCCTCAGCAAAAAAAGGGAGGAAGATTGGCATCAGATGTTAGCTCAGGGCTGGTCTTCCTCACAAAAAAAAAAAAAAGAAGTGGACCATGCACCCAGGAGATCAGGTAGGTGGAGAGGACGGGGCTGTGACTCCAAACCGGTACTGACCTGCCTTCCTCAGGGCCCTATTCCAGGAATGGGGAGGCTGGTCTTCCTCAGAGTCTCCACACTCCTCCTCCGCCTGCTGAGCTCTAACGACCCCAGGGGAGAGGGAGAGACAGACTGGGATGTCGTCCAGAGACTCACGCCCTTCATCTTTTCAGCAGCTTAGCGAGAAGCGGGCTCGGCTGCTGGCTCTAGCTCACTGGGAGTTTGCTTCTGGGAGGAACAGCCTGACCAGCTGCTGAGCTCCAGGGCCGCCTTCTAACAAGGACACACCTGCTGTTCCATAATCACCTCCATGTCCCCTGTCCCCTCCCAGGTGTACAGTGAGGAGGCTCCTTCCTGGGGGGGTGAGAGCAGCGCTTCTGTTGCTTCTCTGCTTGTGTTGTTTTGTTTTGTTTTGTTTTTTGAGGAAAATTGGCCCTGCACTAACATCTGTTGCCAATGTTGCTTGTTTTTTCTCCCCGAAGCCCCAGTAGGTAGTTGTATGTCATAGTTGTACGTCCTTCTAGTTGCTGTACGTGGGACGCCGCCTCAGCATGGCTTGATGAGCAGGGCGTAGGTCCGCGCCCCGGATCCAAACCGGCGAACCCTGGGCCGCCAAAGCAGAGCGCCTGAACTTCACTGCTGCGCCACTGGGCAGGCCCCTCTGCTTGTGAGTTTTAAACTGAGTCTTATGTGACCTTGATGCCACGTAGCACCAGTGGGTGTGTGCCCACGCCTGTTGGTGTGACTAACGTTAGTGTTCACTCCTGAGCTTCTGGGCCAGCAGGTTGGGGTAGGACTCGGGGATCTGGATTTTAGCAGTCACCGTGGACAGTTCTAGTACGGGTGGTTAGAAGGCGGCAGGGGGCCCCGGGGAGGCTGGGACGGGCCCTGGAGGAGGGAGGGTGTGCCACCATGGGGGGGGACAGTGACCATGAGCCCCAGGATCTGTGACCGACATGTTCCGAGGAAGGAAGGGACAGGGCCCAAATAAGAGAACACTTGAGTTGCCACGGTCACGCTGGGGCTAAAAACACCCAGGAGGAGGAGGGCTTCCCCAGGTGAGACCCTGTGCGTGGACAGAAAGCACCTGGAAGCCTTTGTCTCAGGTGGTCTGGGCCAGCTGTCGGATTTGGGGCAGGCTGAGCAGAGTTGGAGGAACCCACGTGGGGACCAGCAGGAGGGCCCCAGCCAGGGCTCCCTGTGGCTTCCACAGTGGGGTGAGCTGCTCGAGCCATCCACACTCCCTGGTCCTCTGTGACTCACAGGGTTGGCCAAGGGGCAGGGCAGGAGTGGGCTGGGACTGCCACATGGGACCTCACTGGGCCCAGCTACAGGCTCCCCAGGCCTGCCCAGAGCTTGTATGGATGAGGCTTTACTCAAGTTCCTGCAGAAGCTGGGTGGGCAGGTCCCCATCCTCCAGCAGAGCTGGGGCCAGGAGCCCTCTTGGAGAGGTGGGTGGGACTGGGGCCATTCGTTCCCAACTTCCAGTCTGCCTGGGCTGGCTTTCTTGGGCTGCTCTCCCCATTCTCAGTCCACAGCTCAGCTCAGGTGCCCTTTTCTCTGGGCAGCCTGCTGTGACCTTCCGTCCAGGAGTCCCTGCTCCTTCCACTGAAGTCGCCTAGCCTCCAGCAGCCCTGACTCCTGGAGCTTTCACCCTCCCTTGGTCTCAGCGTCCACCTGCCGTCCCCACGCAGGACTGTGAGCTCCCTTCCCCGCCACACGTGGTGTCTGGCACAGGGGTGCTGGCACTCGGGTGCCGCTGCAGGGCTTTCTGCTTCCAGCTGGACCTCCTCCTGGTCTCTGGACCCTGCATCCACTGTCTCCTCGCCATCCCCTCCTGCGTGTCTCAGAGGCACCTCCCCCTCCCCCGCCAAGACCGAGCCCACCCTCTGCCAGCATCAAAACGTTTAAATAAAACCCTGCTCCTCCCCTGGTTTCCCCCGCTCAGGAAATGGAAACTCTGTCCTTCCACTTGTTCAGGCGTCATCTTTGTCTCCGCTCTCCCACCCCTCATCTGAGCCTGACTTCTTGACTTCAGGATGGATCCAGGCCCTGACCGCCTCTCATCCCCACTGCACTGCCCCCAGCTCAGTCCACTTGCCCACTACCCACTCACAGGCTGCCAGAGGGACCCTCTTCAGTTAGAAACCAGTTTGTCACTCCTGCTCCAGGGGCTCCTCAAGTTTGCAGAGGAGACTCTCACGTTTTATCAGGGCTACAAGGCCCTGCGCGACGTGTCCCCCGCCCCCTAATTCCCCCTCCCACTTGCTGGGCTCCCTCCCTTGCTTCCTGCCACCTTTACCTCCCAGGGAGGGCCTCCCTAAATACCCATCTCAAGGAGCAAATCCTCTCACCCCCCCACTCCGCATGCCTGTTCCACTGCCCTCTCACGTCGGATGTCTTTTTCTTTTTTTTTTTTTTTTTGTGAGGAAGATCAGCCCTGAGCTAACATCCATGCTAATCCTCCTCTTTTTGCTGAGGAAGACCGGCTCTGAGCTAACATCTATTGCCAATCCTCCTCCTTTTTTTCCCCAAAGCCCCAGTAGATAGTTGTATCTCATAGCTGCACATCCTTCTAGTTGCTGTATGTGGGATGCGGCCTCAGCATGGCCGGACAAGCGGTGCGTCGGTGCGCGCCCGGGATCCGAACCCAGGCCACCAGTAGTGGAGCGCGCGCACTTAACCGCTAAGCCACGGGGCCGGCCCCGGATGTCTTTTTCTTATTTTTATTGCCGGTCTCCCTTGCTAGAGTGAGGGCAGAGATTTTTATCTGTTTTGCTCACCACTGAATCCCCAGCACCCAGAACAGTGTAGCACACAGTGGGTGCCAATGAATCGTTGTAGAGAAACATGAAGGCCACTTCCTGATCTCCAGGACCTGCAGCCTCGTCCTAGAGATAAAACAGGCATGAAATGCCGAGAGCTGGGTGGCCCCAGCCTCTAGGTGCAGGCAGGGAGGGCTTGGCACTGAGAAGGAGCACCCCTTTCCACCCCACCCCACCAGGAGTAGAGCCCAGCCTCGCCTATGCCCTGATCAGCCTGGGCTGGGGCTGACCCTCAGCCTCACCCCCCGCCCCCCTCACTCTGTGCTGGGCTCTCAGGCACTGACACCCCGCATGCTGGGCATGGTGTGTGTGTCCAGGCCACCGTCATGTTGTACCAGCTGCCCCTGGGCCAGCAGCCACCCCTCCAGACTCACATCAGTATAAAGAGTAGACTCCTGAGATCCTCCTCACAGCTCCTATGCGGATTATGAGCTAACTACCAGAACACACTCAAAGCTGTGTCTCAGAACCCTCGGTAAATATGAGCTCTAAGTATTATCATTTGTCAGGCGCTGTTGTAGGTCCTGGAAATAGGGGAATGAACAGGCAGTCACAGAGCTTACTTACATTGTAGTTGGGGAATGGGATAATAGAAAACAAACATGTATAGAAGTAAATTCAACTAGAGAAAAGGTTATGGAAAAAAACAGAACAGGCTAAAGCAGAGGGACTGGGATATTAGTAGAGTCATCTTGGAAGGCCTCGGGGGTGACATTAGAGACCTGCATGAGGAGAGGGAGACAGCTGTGGCAAAGTCTAACAGGCAGAGGGAACAGCAAGTGCAAAGGCCCTGAGGCAGGAATGAGCTTGGCAGAGCGGCACAGGAAGGCCACTGTGGCTGGCGCACAGTGAAGGAGCAGAGTGGAGGAGGAAGGCAAAGGCCGCATGTGGTCTGTGGTCTGAGGCTACAGTCTCTGCTGGGACCTTTGCTGCATGTCCCCTCCCTACTTTTTGGGTTTGGGGAGGCCTTAGCTGCAGGGCCTGGGAAGGGGCACAGCCCAGTATCCTGGTTTCAGGCCCCCAGCCTGCACTGCCCCTTCGGTGCCCCGTATTTCCCATCTGCCAGATGAAGGAGTGGGCCACTGTCTCCAAGGGTGGCCCACAGTGGCACTGGAGGACTGTGGAGCTCAAGGTGGCGGGGGCACTCCCGGGGCTGCTCTCTCTCACCTCCTCTTAGCTCTGAGTCCTCCTCCTGCCCCCACCCCACACGCTCCGGGCTTGGGCCGCTGCCCCATTGAGCAGAGCAGATGACACTGTCGGGGGGACAGAGGGAAGCAGCATTTGTAGTCGTTTTTATTTCCTATGTTGGAAACAAATCTATAGTCACAAACCCCAGTGAGGCACAGAGCAGGGACTCAAGATGGCAGCTGTGCTCAGAGGGGCCTGTGGCGGTGGCCTTAGACGCCCTTCTCCAGGCCCTCGCCAAACCCATCCATCGTGATCGTGTGGAGACTTGGTGTGACCTGGAGACAGCGTCCACGTTTGTACTGATCTGTACCACCACCTCGGTACCCACGTGTGCTTTCTCTGGCCCTCAGCTCTAAGACGAGTGTCCAGGGCCCCCTCGCACCTGCCCGTAAGGAATTGTGGAGCCGCACGGATTCAGTGTGCGTCCTGGTTAGCCGGCCAGGGTCTCAGTCCACCAGCTGCCGGCTGGGGGCTGGGCACGTTCCTCAGCCCTGCTTCCTCACCTGTAAAATGGGGTAATGAGAGGATCCTTAGGAAAACAGCGTAGAACGTAGTTTTCATACCATGTCTGTAGCTGAGTTGACGCTATTGTTTTGAACCAGTAAATCCCCATGTACTTTGCTGACAGCAGTTAAGCTGCTTAGATGGGGGGCCAGGGTGAGCCCCCCGCTTCCCGCTCTCAGAGTAAGGTATGGAGGGAGACCCATGGCTTTGCGAAGAATTCTACAATCTCAGGGCAGGAAAGACCTCTAAGATCACCAGGTCCGTGTGTGACACCCACTCCCTCTGGTGTCTCGGGGCAACATTCCCGTCAGGGTCACTGCTGATACAGGCGCCAACAGTGGGCTGGCTCTCCAGTGTCACTGCGCTAGGCGTTGGAAAGCAGATCAGGAAAAATGGAGGCCCCAACTCGCAGGCCCTGACAGGCCACCTGTTCCCAAGTATTTCGAGGAGCAAATCCCCCAAGAGCCCAGACTCCAGAGGTACAGCCCAGGGTTCAAACAGCAGCCTCATCGCTCTGCTTCAGATCGTGTGTACCCATCTCTTGTGAGACCTGTGCAGTGGGGGCCTACCTCACCAGGTTGTCACGGGGAGTGCGTGAGAATGCACAGGAAGTGGCTAGAACAGTGCCTGGTACCCCTTTATTGTCACCCTCATCCCAGCCACACTCTGGGGCGCCTGCATCTCCTCACAGATGGACTGGTCTCAAATGACACAAGGGGAGATGGGACCTGCCTAAGCTGGGCTCACATTGTTTGCCAACCCAAGAGAAAAGGAAATGTCTGCCTTACGCCACCATAAGGAGACTCAAGGAAGCCATCCAGTCACGAGGAAGACCAGGGGTACAATTTGGCAGCATGGCTTCCCAGCGCTGCTTCGCCCCCACACCTCCTCAGAATGGCAGGCTTTCTAGCTGGCCCAGGTGGACAGGGGAGCCTGGAACCCTGGCAGCCTTTGGGCCTACCTCTGGCCAGGAACCTAGTCAAGCTGGGGGCCTTCCACCCTCCTAGATTGTTACACCAAAAGCCCAAGAACCATTTGTCTCTAACAGGCTCTCCTGGGAAGAGGCCTCCACAGGACTGTAAAAGCATGAACAGCAATAGCCTTACGTACCCAGCTCAAGGCCTGTGGGGCCCCATCTGGGTAGATCACTGACAGATGTTGGCACAGGGCTGTGATAGGGAGGAAACGGGTGGAGCCCAGGCTGTTGCTCCCTCAGGCCGACTCCCAGCCCCACGCCAGCTTTCTGAGCAAGACACCTAGCTTCCTCCTGTGTGGGCTCTGGCCCAAAAGGGTCCAATGAACATCACCACTGATGCTGACCTATGACCCAATGAGGCTGGGGAAAAAACCTCGCCCTGGGCTCACGTCTGAAACTTGACCCCCCTTGCCCTCTGTTCACACCGGGCAAATCAAGAACATGGCTACAACAATGCTGACTGAGTTATTTGAGGCAAGAAACCAGATAGGCAACAGTCCGCAGAAGTACTTTCACTACAAAATAATTTATTACAACACACAAGCTTAAGCACAAGCCTATGTACAAGCACACTCCTGACTACCCGAACTAGGGGACCCTCTTCTTCCCCCTTGCCTTGCGGACTTCCTCTATCAGATCTTTCAGGTACTGGATCTCCTTGGCCAAGGCATCTGCCCTCTCTTTCAGAGCCTCGTTCTTCTTCTCCAGCTCCTTACACTCGCCAGTGAGGGCCTCCTGCTCTGCCCTCTTCTTCTGGCGATACCTAGTGGCTGCTGTCTTATTTTGCTCCATTTTTTTCAGCTTCTTATCCAGTTTCTCACCCTTTACTTTTGCAGCTACCATCTTCTCTCCAGGAGGGTCATAGGGTTTGGGGCGAGCAGAGACACAGACGGCACCTGGAGGCAGCAGGCTCCTACTTGGAGAGCCCCCCGAGTGAGAGGGGCTACGCTGGGGAGAGCCCACAGAGGACTCCGGGCTCATACAGATGCCACTATCACTATCTGAATTAGCATCCTCCTCCTTTATGCACTGAGGAATCACGGTACCGCAAGCAGTCGAGTCTGGCTTCCTATCTCCTTCAGAGATATCCACTTCACTGCCTAGCTCTAAACTGAAGGAATGATCTGGAGTGGAGGACAAAGCCCCTGGGGAAAGGGGAAGAGATTGCAGAAAGGTGTAAGGGGCAACCTGGTCGGTTTTTGTTAAACTTTCTGGAGGATGGCCAATTGAGTTCACTGTCTGAGGGGGCTCCTTATTAGTCTCCTGGACTGGGGGGTCGAAGAGATCACACGTGTCATCCAACGTGGCCAAAAGCTCATCTGGTATCAGGTCATCTACACCCAACAGAGCATCGAAATCAAACTCCTTCAGATCCATCTTCTCCACCATCCAATCTGTCCCGGAGAAGGCATCCTCTGCAAGAGAACCAACCGAGTCAGACGCACAGGGCAGCAAGCCCCCATCACAGACACCCCCGGTAGATACAGGACACCCACTCACCCGTACCGTTGTCTGAGGCGTAGACCACTCCATCCACAGCCAGCCATTCGAAGGAGCCCGCCTTAGCCTTGTCGCCAGAGAACCCATGAGGTCCGGAGTGCCTGGCCACCTCCAAGTAGTCGTCTAACAGACCTAAGCTTTCTTCAGCCCCCAAACCCGACTGGTCGAAGGGGGACATCCAGCCCCCCACCAACACCTCGCTGCTCAGGAAGCTCATCTCGGCCATGTTTCGGGACTTTGCTGGAATCGAGGAATGTGCTTAACTCGAAGGTTTCTCTGTCGGTTACAGCAACGCTGCTGCTGGATGCCGTGAAATGCCTGGAGAGAAACCAGAAACCGAGTCGCATTAGAGCTCGGCCGGTCTGAACTCCCGTCCTTCCACCCACGGGGCGGCAAGGCCACATCGCCACTCCGCCTGGCTGTTGAGAACCAGAGACACGGGGCCCCGGGGCCATCGCGCCCCCTCCCGCTCAGGGTCAGGTGGCACAAGATGGACGCCCTCGCGGGCTGTGCCGTCCCTCCGCCGGCCACCAGAGGAAGGCGCTGCCCCGCCTGGCCCCGCCCCGCCCGTGACTCACGCCGCTGCCGCCCCCGCCATCTTGGCGCCGCCACGCTAGCCGGGCGCGGGCGGGACCCCGGCGGAATCGGGGGACAGGCCGCCCAGAACTCCTCCCCGCGGCGCCGGGCCGCGCTCCCCGACCCAGGCGCGCCGGCGTCGCCCAAACACCGGCCACGCGTCCCGGGCGCTTGTAAAACCGCTTCCCCCTCCGCGACACCGCCCGGCCGCAGGCCGCGCCCAGGCCGCCGAGAACCCCCTCCGCCCAGGGGCGCACGGCAGGCGGCCGCCCCATACTTACGCCATGGCTAAAGCCGGTGGGGGGTGCCGCTGCAGAGCCTGGTGCTGCTGCCGCCGCTGCAAAGGCCAACGCTGCCGCAGGCACTGCTGCCTCTAATACGCCATGGCGTCCGCGAACGTGCGGGAGCAAAGGAGGGAACGAGGGCACACGAAACAAGCTACATCTGCAGGAGAGAGGAGGCGAAATGGCGACGCCGCGCCCGCGGGCCCTTTATAGCCTCCGCCTCCGCGGGGACGCATCGCAGAGCACATCCTTCCGCGTGGTCACGTGACTTCGCCGGCCACCCACTCGTTTTCATCTACCGACGCCCCTACTGTTTCCAGCCTACGACTTTTATGTCCAGGGCGTACCTGTGAGGAGAAAATGAGTTATTTTCAAGGCTTCAAGAAAGGCAGAAGGCGCACTATTTTACAAGGCTTCTAAGATCAAAGCGTCACCCTCCCTCCCTGCCGCCGGGGCCCGCGGAGGGATCCTTCAGACACGCCTCGTTTCCGGTGTTAGCTTCGACAAGGGAGCTGGGGGGAGGTCTTTCATACCAAAGGTTTTTATTGTGAAGTCCGAGGCCGCCTGGTTATCGCGCGAGATGCTGGCGGAGAGCGCGCGTTGAGCTGATTGGTCAGGCATGATGAGTCATATATATCTCGAGCTCCCATTGGCTCAGGCCCTGAGGTGGGAGGGCTGCTTGATGATGGAGCCCGGGGTTTGAGCCGGAAGGGGCGGAGCGGCCGGTGGGGTTCCCGCCGCTGGGCTGTGGTATCTGTTGGCCTTTCTGGGTGACACCCTTCTGCAGTGGCCTCGGCCCGGCCCACCCGTAGTCGGCCATGATTGCGCCGGCGCTTACCCCGGGCCGCTCTGGCCCAGTGCCTCCCAAATGGTGGTATCAGGCCCCCACCCCTGCGGTCCCTTCTTGTCGCCCCCAGTGAGCTCCGAACTAGCGACCAGGTTCAGGGCCGAAGGTGAAACTAGGCAAAACATGCCATTTCGTGTGCGTTCTCACCACGGCAAGCCCTGCAGTAGCTGGGAGGCGGGATGAGGGCCTCCGTCGGGAGATCACCGATCCGGGCCCACCCACCGCCAAAGGCCCGCTCTGCGTCCTCACTCCGGACTCTCGAGTGAGTGCCAAGACGCCTAATCCTACAGCCCGACCTGTTGTATTTTTACATGTCCATCCTGCTAAAATATAAGCTTGCTGTTCTATTATTGTTAAAAAAAGAGACAACGGCCCAAAATGGCGTCACTGGTGTTAAGCCCACGTCAGGGAACTGAGACTACACTTAACTGCAGTTTCTGCCTTTCCCGGAATGTACCCCTCTTCCCGTCGGCCTGGAACTTCCCGTCTGCACTAGTGAGGCCGTCCCCCAAAGGAAGGTGACCTTGCCTGAAACAGGAACTCTTTGCTAGTAACTTCCTTGTCCCACCTCCTTATAAAAGTCTCCCATTTTGTTCAGCTCTTGTAGCTCCTTTCTGTCTGCTAGATGGGATGCTGCCAGATTCATGAATCCTTGAATAGTCTATTAGATCTTTAAATGTACTCAGCTGGACTTTTTTTTTTAACAGTATGCAACCTATCACAGGAAATTCTTGTGGTTTACATAGATTCAGTTCCCCTAAGAACAAAGAGAGAGGGTTTTTTCAGCTGGTACCTCTCACTCGAGGGTAGTGTCAGGTAGCTCCCAAGTCTGTAACTCCCAGGCATAACCACTTCCCAGCGAGTCCTCCTAATGGCCCTGCGAGGAGAAGCTTGAGAGCCACGCCCAGTTGCAGGGGTTCACGAGTTTGGAAGCCGCAGTCTGGGTCTGGGCAGCCATTTGCTCTCCCTGCTGGGGAGCTGTGAAGAGCAGGGAGAAAGCTCTTCTCCATCCTCCGGGCCCCTCCACAGTCAGGCCCTGTGGAGGCAGAGACCTTGAGTTTCTGCCTCCATTCATTTCAGCGGGCCATACAAATACTATTTGTATGAGGGCTGTGATGTTGAAAGATTTGGGCAGCACTGTCCTGGATAACAAGAGACCATTCATTGACTTGCTTCAGTCTAGCCCAGCAATTTCTTTACAATGGTAACTGAGGACTATGGGGATGAGATGCCTTGCCCAAAGTCACAGAGCTCCCAGTGGAGGCAGTATGGGGTAGGGTTAGAAAATAGACTTTAGGGGCAAACCCAAAAGAATCCTGGCTCTTCCATTTATTAGCTGAGACATTTTGGTTAAGTGACTTGATCTTCACTGAGCCTCAGTTTCCTCATCTGTAAAATGAAGCTAATGATGAGTATCCTTATCCTTAGAAAAAAGTACGATCATACATGTAAAGCACTGAGCAAAAAGGGCCTGGCACCTGTGATAAGTGCTCAATAAATGGTTGCTATTATTACTATTATTAGAACCCAGGTCTTCTGACCCTGACCTCCCAGTCCCGGCTCCCCATCTCCACTACATCATCCTGCTTCTTCAGAGGATTCCTGTTATTTACTGAGATGAACGCAACTATAAATAACTGGTATATGCAAAGCATAGTGGATGCTAAGTGTGGTTTTTCTTTCCCCTTGGGGAATCACGAATGTCAAGATATACAGAACTCATCTAGTCTTTCAGAGCACAGGCAGTACGCATCCCTGAGCCACTACAGAAGTCTTCCAAGGCGTAACTAAGGACCCACGGGGCATGTCCTCCTTTTGCTGTATCAAGACTTGTCAGTGCTCCTGATGGATGACCATGCAGACGGTTGAGAAGTAAAGAAAGCAACACAGCCCCAGTTTTGACACTGCAGAGGTCATGCAAGAATGACTCCAGTGGCTGCTTGTCCCATCCCTTCTATTATGGAGACCCAGATCAAGCACTTCAAAGGTTTTCCTAGCTGAACATGGAGAACCAGTCCCACCTCTGTAGGAGAATGCTTCATACCACATACAAAAGTCAAAGCTGTTAGAAAGGAGACTTTTATTTTCTTCTTCCCACGCTGTGGAAGGACATCATGTTCCCCAGCGTTATTTCCTCCCTCAAGAAGAAAAAGGATAGCAGTTCTCTGAGCCTCAGGGCTAAGCTGCTTCTCTAGGGACCTAGCCAACACAGGACAAAAAAGATGGTGACTGATTCCACATCGACCAGTAAACACATCAACTGCTACACAAGGGCAGGCAAGTGACTGGAAGTAAATTGTGGACTTGGCTTTAGGGACCAAGAATTTAAAGACTACGAGATAGTCAGAATGAAAAACTTAATAACATGTTATATGCGGTTAACCCCATAACCCACATCTGTGGTATTTTGGCCACTTAGAATCAGCAGTGTCTAAAAGGGCTACAGCCTCACAGCTCTAGTCCTAAGTACAGTCCTACCATTCACTTTGGCCTTGAGCTTCACAGCAGGAAGAGCGGGTTCCCTTGAGAGCAGCAGTTCTCAGCCAGGGTCACAGTCTCGAGGAAGATGGCAGAGGGCTCTGGACACGGGCCGGGATCCCTCTTTACAGAGCTCCCTCGGGGCCTCTCCAGGACCTTTTGATCCTGAAGCTGATTCCTCGTCAAAATCATTTGTGCTCTCAGCTTGAGCGGAGTACAAGGGAGTAAAATCAGCTCATCTGGAGTGTGAACTGGTGGACTACCAGGGGCCAAGACCCAGGAGGAAAGACAGGCCTCAACACAGCTTTTCCAAACGTGAGCTTTGATTATTTCTTTATTTGAAAAAAAAGTCAACGACCAAGCATATGGAGAAAAACACTGCTGTCCTGAACTCATTTTTTAGGAAAGGGCAACAGGGAAAACCAAAAGACACTTTGGAATTGATTAGATTTTCAAGATGATGAGTATATTTTTTAAGCATTAGGCTAAGTGGTTTGCTAACCTAGATGGTGCAAAAAAGTTTCCAGATAAAGAAGTCGGAGCAGACACTAGTACTTCAGGCAAAGTGGGAATTGCTGAGTGGAGAGGCAGAACAGCAGGGAAAGGCACTGCATCTTTCCCCAAAGATTAAAAAAAGGGGGAGGGAGCAAATGTTGCCCTCTTCCATCCAAGAATCTCAAAGCACTTGACTGTCTTCCATGTTTTATGATGAGGCTTGCCAGCAAACCCACCAGGACCAGGGCCGAGAATTCCCATTGCTTCTAGCTCTGAGGACTACTAAGAAGCTCTTGCTTGTGAAATGGTAAAGTTAGGGTTTTTGGTTTCGTGAAACATAGTTAAGAGACAGAGATGCCCTTAGAAAGATGCTCTTTAGGGGAAGAGATAAACTCAAACCACAATTACACTTGGCTTTGATACTTTGGGACTTGGTCTTTAAAATCTTTTCTTTTTTGAGCTCTCCTTCCAATGTTTTATATGGAATGTAATCAGAGATGCCAGCGTGGGAAAACTGTAGGTTGTATGATGCTCACATCAGGAAAACCAAATCCTTTCTCACAATGAAGAATAACCCATGCTTTTGCAACACTTGGTCAGTCCTCCCCTCTCCCTTCCCTCTAATGGACACCAGATGGGGGCATGGGAACCCTCAATGCCATGCTCCACCACACACCCTCTACACCAATCAGCAGGGCAGCACTCAGGCATAGAGATTTTTTAAAACTCCAATTTGATTCTGATGAACAGCCAGGGTGGAGCATCTCTCTCAGGGTTCTGGGCTTTATTTTTTTCATTCTCTCTTAATACCTTCATACAAATGAAACAACTGAACCACTTTAAGGAACCCTCGCATATATATGACAGAAGAGGCAGGAAGATTCTCCACACATAGCCAAGGTTAACCCTAGTTCTCAACCTCCTAACCCACGACAAAAAGGGGACAGGAATCTCTACCCTAAATTCAAAGGGCAGCTGAGGTTTCAGTGCTATTTAAAGAGTCATTTCATGTCGCTGTCATTGGGAAGGAATGAGACAGCTGCAGAGAGCATCACCAGAACCTCACTGATGGAGAGGTAGTAAGAATAGAAAAATAATAAGACTTGATGGGAGGAGAACAAAATACTGGATGGGCAGATCAGAAACAGAATCATCATCAGCCTCTTGCCACAATCAGGAAAAAAAACACAAAACAAGAAGATGTGCTGACATTGTGTATTGAACACTCCTCCCCACAGTCAGGAGACTTTTACATTGCAATAAACAGTGCGATCTGAGCGGCGGGAAACAAGAAGGAACGTGGGAAGCACCCACCTCCCTCTCATCTGTGTTATCCGCGTGCTCTCTTCCTAGGTAGCACCGTTCTCCCCAGGTGCTGGCTGAGGCAGGGTGGGGAAGAGGTGTGTGCACGTGTGCTTGCCTTTGGCCTCTGGAGGTGCCTGGAGAGCTCCGCAAACACCCGCTCACTCCTATGGCAGGCACTGGGGAATGAAGGGCTGGCTATTGGGCCTGTTCCTGCTCTAAGGCGACATCCTAGGAAGGCAGGGCCTGACAGGGCAGAAACAAGTCACTGAGCCCCAGCTGGTGACTGGATTTTCCAGCTGACGTTCAGCCACCTGTCAGCCTCCCTTCAGCCTCTACTGCTAAGGCTGTGTCCTTGAAGGCCTCGTCCTAATTGGCAATAAGGCAAGGAAGGGGGTGAACAACGGCGCTCTCGTGCAGAGGAGCTGCCCTGGCAGCCCCTTGCCTCCGTCCTTGTCTGACCCCTGCACACAGTGGTGCAGATGTGGCGTAGACGAGAGGCACACAGACCCTCCCCCAGCCCCCTTCACCACCTCCCGTTCCCCCACTCTGCGCTCTCCCTGATGGCCGCTAAGAAACACAATCTCCAAGTGACTTTGCATCCAGTTTATCTTGAGCCCTCACTGCTGTGTGGTCAGTAACACTGTTCCCACGAGACCTGCTCAGTCCTTATGGATGGAGTTGGTCAGGAGGTGGGGAGAACGGGCTTATTCTCCAGCAACCTGGGTCAAAGGCCAGCTCTCAGCCCAGTTTCACCCCCAGAAACCCTAAATACTGTCTGAGCACTCTCTGCAGAGTTCAGCTTGGAAACATGCAATCATAACTTCAGTGACATTCAACTAAAAGGCAACATCTTGATTAGGCAGATATGCTCCAGGGAAAAGAGCAACACAGAAGGCTTGAACAAGAGGAAAAGAGAGAAGACACTGAAAAGGAACAGGCCAAAGGGCAGGGCAGGACAGACAGGAGCAGAAAACCTGGGCCAAAATGCAAAACACCAAGTGGTCTCAAGAGCTCAGGCCAGTGCTCCACCTTCTCAATTCATTCCAGAAAAATCAGCCTGGAACAAGGGGGAGGAGGGGAGGAGTAGGAAGCACAGTGTTTGGTAACAAAAATAGAAAGGGCTGGGTGAGAAAACAGGAGACAAGAGACATCATTCTAATCAGCATGAAGTGCCCGGGGCGATGACCAGCGAGACAGGAGGCACCTAGGGACCCTGTGAGGCACCAACTATGTAGCCAAGTGTTTCTAACGGAGAATCCAGGGCCCGACCACCTGACACCCACTCTGGCCTTCACCTGCCCTACGTCTGCAGCAGCACCTCCGGCTCAGACAATGAGCAATAGAGAGTGTATCCCAATTCGTCTATTTCTTCAGGGGTGAGCTCTGCAAATAAGTTCACCTTGGGGTTCAAGACGCTGGGCAGGACTCCGGCCTCTAAGTAGCTGATGAGTCCCCTCAAAGCCTGCAGGAATCGGTCGGCCAGCATATCTGGAGACCAGTCAGCCTCCTCCTGAGCCAAGTGGAGGATGACGTTGGTGAGCTGGCTGGCAGTGAGGTGGCCCAGCGCTGGAGTGGACTTGCATATGGCCTTCAGGATCTTGAGGCACAGAGATCGGCAGCCTGAGTCGGCCTGGTCCAAAGCCCGCAAGCGTGCTGTCTCAGCAGGACGCAGGCTCAGCCGCCACAGGTTGTCATACTGGGCTAGCCGGTGTGGTCTGGCCACCAAGACAGTGTCACCAAGGGTCACTGATGGCAGGAAGTCAATGACGAGATGCTTGTCACGCTCATACTGCACTTCCAGCGTCAGGGCCTCTGGGGGTGGTGCTGGTCGGATCACATAGTCCAAGAGGGACCCTATGGCCGGCCAGTTGATGGAGCCAGCCACTACCTTCTCAAACGTGTCTGCCACTGTCTTTGGGGAGAGGTAGCCCCCCACTACACAACGGTCCCAGTAACTGCTGCCACGAGGAAAGTACTCCGGGTTCTCACGACGAAGCAGGAAGAAGCCAGGGACATTCATGATGGTGTCCTCGCCAGGGATACACGACCACAGGTTCTGCTCCAGCACTAGGGGGACGATGAGCTGGATGTGGTCAGCTGTCACCACCTGTCGGAGCAGAATTAAAAAGATTTTGAGGGACTTAATCTGCTCAAGAGACAAGCTTCCCCAAACACAGGTCCTGCCATCTTGTGTTCCCCCAACAATAAAGGAAACTGAGAATTCGTTCATGTCACCGCATCAATTCACACAGTGTGAGGATGTAAACTCAGGTCTGTCGGACACCAGAGTCCGTGCTCATTCCATATGCCACATCATCTCTGGACACAGAACACGTGACATCCCCCGTGCCTTGAAGACCCAAGAGAGAAAACTAGAAAAGAGAGATGGGGACAAGAATATAGGAAGAAGGAGGGTTCTTACAGCTTCCTAGAAGTTGTGAGTATGACTAAAAAACAAGAAAGGATCAAAGAAGACTCAAGATAGGGATCTCCAAATGCTACTGCAATGTGCAGAATTCAGAAGCAGGGAGACCTGTCTTTTGGGCAAGCCTGGGACACTGGTCTTCTGTACCAACTGCACTAGTGAGAAGTACCTGATCTTGGTCAGTACCCGACCCTACCCTCCGTGAGAACCGCCTTGTTACCTGCAGGTCATCGTAGAGGCTGCCACTCAGGTACATGTCCCGAAGTGGCATGTCAGGCAACTTGGCCCGCAGGAAGCTCCGGAGTTCGGCACATATGTCCACAGCAGCTTGCTTGGCCCGAGCCTGCTCGCCAGCAGGGATGGCTGCCCGGTTCCGGTAGTAAGTAAGAAGTTTCTCCTGCAGGGACATGCGGAGTCGTGACTTCTTCAAGTCTACCTGGCCCTTCCTGGCCAATGGCTTGGGTCGGGGTGGGCAGAATGTATCTGCCAAGGCAAGAGAGAGAGGCACGTGAGCTCTTCCCATGCTTGCTTGCTCCATGGCTGCCTCCGCCCCAGAAAGGAGAAGGGCTTGGCACAAAAGGCCAGTCTAGCACGGTGCCTGGCACATATGTGCTCAAGGAAGGTTTGCTGAATGCAGGGGTAGCACTGACTGCTTAGAGATAAGCCCCAGCGGGGTAACAGCCTTTCTCACCTGCGTCCAAGGCCGAGGAGTCTGTGGGAAGGGTCTGCAGGGACCGGCTCAGGCCTGTCCTCATGTCCTTGCTCAGCACCCGGGGGGAGCCCATCCAGTTTGGCTCTTCCCAGCTCCTCTTCCCTGCACAGCTCAGGCGGGTAGGGCTGGTCGGGGCACTGATTGCCCTGTCATACATCTGAAACAGCAGAGAGGACCGGCACACACACCTTCCTCCCTCTGCTTCCCTCCTTCCCGGCAGCTTTGCCCTAGTGAGTGCAACTACTGTTTTTCGATAACTTTGTTTTATTCTAGATTATGCAATACTTTGCTCCATGCAGAAAATCTCAGGAAATACTAAATGATGTAAATAAGAAACAGATTTATACATAATGTCATAACCCAGAGATAACTGTTAATATTTTGGTATATTTCTTTCTGAAAATATCTATTTATGTAATTAGGATCACACTCTATACATACTTTTGAAACCTGATTTTTTCACTTATCACTTTTATCATTTCCCCACATCACTAAAAATGAATCCGTGTTCAACACTATGGTACACTCTGACCATACAACGTTGTACCTTATGAATGTACCACAATGTGGAACATGGATTCATTTATCTAACAAATACTTATTGAGCGGCTACTATGTGCCAGGCAATGTTCTAGGTTTCTGACAATCAGGCAGTAAACCAGAGAGCCAATCCCTACTCTCGTGGAGTTGTCAGTCTACAAGGAGGATACAGGCAATACATGATAAACAAGTTGAATACAAAGTATGCAGACAGAGATAAATGTTGGAAAAATAAGGTAGCAAAGGGAAAGAGGAAGTGTATGTATGGTGGGGTTGTTGCTATTTTAAGTAAGATAGTCAAGGAAGGATCTTTTGGTTATTTGCAATTTTTTACTCACTGGGATCAACTTCTTTATTTGTAGCTCCAACAATTTCTTTAGGGCAGAGTCCCAGAAGCAGACTCACTGAATTCTCTCAGGGTTGCGTCTAATAATGCCAGATTACCAAGTTTCATGCCTGTCAGCAGTATCCGAGTCTTGCTCCAGGTCAGCTCCCCTTCGCAGAGGCAGCCTCCCCACCCCTCCCACCCCAGGCCCTGGCTGCAGGCACTTACCCGCTTAACAGCCAGCGTGGCGATGCCCAGCATGGCCGCTCCCCCCACCCCCAGCACCAGCCGGGCGTTGGAGAGCACGAAATCAATGGCCGTGCCGATGCCATTGTCATCCTTCTTGCCTTTGCGCTCACCAGCGCCTGCCATTGCTCACCTGAGGATGAAGGCAGAACACAGCCGTCACCACCTGGGACTTCAGGAACCGTCCCTCCTGCCTCCCCCATCAGGCCAGGCCCCAACAAGTTCAGGGTACTCTGAGTGCCAGCAACCCAAATCCTCGTGCCTCGAGCACCGCGTGCTCTAGGGTTGAGAGGGAGGTATCACGTCCCATGACGTATCTGGATGCAAGAGGGAGGAACTGATCACGCTGACTATGGGAAAACCTCTCCACCAACCTACTGAGATTATGGAAAGCATTAGCTCACTGTCAATCCTTTCTTGCATTAGAGTGAAGTACCCACCATGCAACACTACCCTCTCCCTACCCCTTCCCAACGTGATAATGCAGATCCTGCTTTGATCACTTGGCCATTATTTTGTGGAAGGTTAGATCTGAGAAGGTCTAGTCTAATAGATTAGATTAAAGGAGGCTCATCTAATCCCATCGCATCACTTCACACAGGAGGAGGTGACTAGCCAGAAGTCCCAGAGAAAGGGAATGGCAGAGCCATCTCCAGAACTCAGGGCTCCCAACTCCTAGTATGAGTTCCTTGCCCAAATCCAACTGTGCCTATTCTATCTACTTGTGCAAAAACACACACACACGGGGCCGGCCCGGTGGCGCAGTGGTTAAGTGCGCACGTGCCACTTCAGCAGCCTGGGGTTCGGATCCCGGGTGCACACTGACGCAGTGCTTGTCAAGCCATGCGGCGTGCCATATAGAGGAAGACAGGCACGGATGTTAGCCCAGGGCCAATCTTCAGCAAAAAAAGAGGAGGAACGGCAACAGATGTTAGCTCAGGGCTAATCTTCCTCACAACACACACACACACAAAATAACAGGGACCAAACACTGTGCAGATGGAGACCTAACTACAAGTCCATATGTGAGAAAGGTCCAAAGATGAAAACTCTCTGGGGACACTCCTACGTGACAAATGCTTTGTTTCTTGGGGAAAGTGTGCAGGAGGACGACAAGCTCAGGTGAGGCTAGCACTGTGAGACTGAGAATAAACACAATGGACCCTGCAGACTTGTCTGTTAACTGGGGAAAAAAAAATCCATCTGCTCAAATGCACTTGGAAAATGAACTAAAAATGTGGTCACCTAAAAGGAGCTCACAGGCACAATACAGAAGAGGCTGGCCTCCCGTACAGTGCTCCAGCGAGGCGGGCACACACTTGCTCCCTGGCAACAATGGACTCATCCTGATTGAAGTTCTCCTAGTCCCCAAATAAGCCCATTTCCCATGGCGTTGAACTGGGGCCCAACCCAGATGAAGGGTGGCAGTGGTTCAGATCTGAACAGTGCTCTTCACTGCTCCTCTCTTCTGACTCCCGTGTCCTGTACCCCAGGAATCACACAGGGAGAAACACAGCTGTATACCCCCATTCAGGGTCCCAACAGACCCAGCGTGGGAGGATGGAAAGACAGGATCTCTGGGCGCGTCTTCCAGTGCAAAGTAACATGCTTTCTAATACCGTTACACCTGGGTATTGCTAGTTTCACATCTTGTGAAATATCTAAAGAAATATTTCAGACTCTACTTATTCCAGCAATTGAGTTAACTAAAAGTCGTTGTCAAGTCCAAAAATATTTTTTCCATAACTAGAGTTTACAACCTTGGTGACACTTTTCTTTCCTCCACCTTTTACAGGCAACAGAAGCTTCAGGTTTAGGGACATATTGACTCCCCCCTTTTTTTTTTGTGAGGAAGATCAGCCCTGAGCTAACATCCGATGCCAATCCTCCTCTTTTTGCTGAGGAAGACTGGCCCTGGGCTAACATCCGTGCCCATCTTCCTCCACTTTATATGGGACGCCGCCACAGCATGGCTTGACAAGCGGTGCGTCGGTGCGCGCCGGGGATCTGAACCTGCGAACCCCGGGCCGCCACAGCGAAGCGCGTGAAGTTAACCGCTACGCCACCGGGCTGGCCCTTGGGACATACTGAGAGACTACTTGGCCAGTTGAAATACATTCCCACTCCAAATGCACAGAGGCAAGCAAGGCCAAGAAGAAGAGTTAAACTTTGTATTTACAGGTGGGGTCAGGCAAGAACTCAGCTGAGCACACTAATCCAATCAGGAAAAAGTAGAATATACATGGTTCCCCACACATAACAATGACCACTGTTTTATTTTTTTAAAACAAAACAAAACAGAAGAACCTTTAGTGATGTATTTACTGTAGGGAAGCAATGGAGGCAGGCACCCCCTAAATGATCCTGGGATGTGCTGCAGCAGGACCAGAATGGCTCCTCCTCTCCCAAGCAGAAGCCAGAGGAGCCTTGCTGGGCCATTTAGTCCTTGGCCCATCTGATGACTGGTAAGAGTGAGGCAGTGACGTGGCATAAGAGAAAAGAGCCTGGGTTTTAGACTCAGAAATCTTGAGACTGAGTACTTGCCTTTGGGCCCTGACTTATTAGCTGGGTGACTTAACCTCTCAGCTATGAAAAGGGGATAATGACGCCTGCAAGGCCTAAATCAGAGGGTGGAAGTGAGGAAAATACATCTACTCAAACACTGTATGTGAACACTTTATAAACTGTAAAGGACTCCACAAATGTGGGCTATCATTAAGTCTTTTAAGATTCCATCCACAGGGGCCGGCCCCTGTCGCTTAGCGGTTAAGTGCACATGCTCTGCTGCTGGCGGTCCGGGTTCGGATCCCGGGCGCGCACCAACGCACTGTTTCTCCGGCCATGCTGAGGCAGCGTCCCACATACAGCAACTAGAAGGATGTGCAACTATGATGTACAAGTATCTACTGGGCCTTTGGGGGGAAAAATAAATAAATAAAATAACAAAAAAAAACAAAACTTATTAAAAAAAAAAAAAAAGATTCCATCCACAGGACAAAAGGTCAACTTCCAGAAGGCAGCCAGCAATTCAGACTGTCCTCTGTTACATTTCCCCTTCTGAGACAGAGCTAAGAATGGCCTCTGGAACTCACACTGATGCTGTCCTGGGCTGAAGACCAACACTGTTCAGTTGAGCAGGCTTGTGACTAGGCTTTCCTGCTCTAGTGCAATACACTCCCCCACATCCAAGGACCAGGGGATGTCAGACCAGGCGACCTGGAAAAGGAGAGAGCATCCACAAGTCCAACTGGAAGATACAAGGACTTATGCTAACACCTAACTTGGTCCAGCTGAAACTGCTTCTCCTGTGCACATCCTCCACTCAGGTTCTCCCGCACTAGCTGGGAGCCTACTAGGAGACAGCAACCCCACCTGACAGGGCGAGAGCGCCTGGCTCCTCAGTGCAACCAAGAAGGAGCGCTGTTGTTTAACAGGTATAGGCTTTCAATTCTGCAAGAAGAAACAGCTCTGGAGATCTGTTACACAACAATGTGAATGTTTTTTTTGTTTTTGTGAGGAAGATCAGCCCTGAGCTAACATCCATGCCAATCCTCCTCTTTTTTCTGAGGAAGACTGGCCCTGGGCTAACATCCGTGCCCATCTTCCTCCACTTTATATGGGACACGGCCTCAGCATGGCCGGAGAAGCGGTGCATCGGTGCGCGCCCGGGATCCGAACCCGGGCCGCCAACAGCGGAGCAGCGAGCACTTAACTGCTATGCCACAGGGCCGGCCCCAATGTGAATATTCTTAATGCTACTGAACTATGCACTTAAAAATGGTTACTTTTTTTTTTTTTAAAGGAAGAAGGAAGAATGACCTGGCAGGCAGGACTAGGGATGGAGAATCTGAGCTCTGCCAACATTTCAGTCAAGTTATTTCACCTGTCACCTGTCTCCCACAAAGACTCGGCAACTAGCTATTTCACTTCTGGACCGGCTACCCTTCCCCTACAAAAATGGGGACATAAACTCATCACCCCAATATAGTGGGGATGATGAGTAATGGAGGCCCTGCAGCTTCCTAGGATGACAGCACAGAACTATGAAAATCCCAACTTATTTCACTTACAAAAGTCGTATGACTTAAACATGTCTGGTGTTTACCCAGTCGTTGAGTACCCACAAGACTAGCTGACATATAGTGAGTGCGTACCATGTGCTGGGCATTTTACACGTATTAATTCCCTTAGTCCTCACAATAACAATCCCGTGAGGTCAGTCATATTGTTATCTCCAATTTACAGACGAAGAAACTGGGGCTGAGGTTAAGTAACCAGCCCAAGGTCACCACGTGGGTAAGTTGTGCAGCCAAGATCTGAAGCGAGCTCACGCTGCTGGGAGGAGTTTACAGGGGCCCCAAGTAGCTTGCAACCCCACCTTGTTCACATCTCCCCTCTACTAACCTCTGAACACACGCTCCTGGGGGCAGTTGGGCTCATCCACTGCTGTGTCCTTGAGGCCAGCAGTGTTTGATACACAGTACATATTTGTTCATGAATGAGTTATTAACTCTACAGCTTTTTTGTTTGTTTGTTTGAGGAGGTGGTGGTGGCAACCTGTAACCTAACTCACAGTCAAAATGGATTAGGAGCACAAAGACTCGGCAACTAGCTATTTCACTTCTGGACCGGCTACCCTTCCCCGTGTAGGCAGGCTCCCACGGGCACCCATCCAGCCCTGGCCCTTCACCGCCAAAGGGGGTCTGCCACTCAACCCAAGTGGCTGAGGAGAACCAAAAGCCATGACATAAGCCTCCTGCTCCTGCTTTCCCTCTCAGCCCCCTCCACCCAGCTGGCAGGCCTTACAGCTCACAGTCACCCTTCATTCTTTTCTCCTCCTCCTGCCTCAGCCAACTGCTCACCAAGTCCCACTGCTGTACACGCTGTCTTTATGTGCTGCCACCCCACCACCTTAGTCCCTCAGTCCCTCAGTCTCCTCTGGCCAGATTCGCTGCCTCCAGGATCTCTGACTAATTCATTCTCCACACTGCCACTGCCACGATCCCTCTTCCACGTCATTCCCCTGCTTACAAAGCTGTGATGGTCCCCCTACGGTGAAACATCACAAGTTTCCTCAACAGAGGATTCAGTGTCCTTCCAGACCTGGACCAGCCTCAACTCCAGCCACCTGCCTTACAAGTGCGACATTCTAGCCATGCCAGACTCAAGTTTCCAGACTACAAAATGCAGTTTCCACCTCCACGTTTGCTTATTCTTCCTCATGTGCCCAGCAAGCTTCTATTTCTCATCTGAAGCAGACCTCAAATGTCCTCTTTTCCATAGCCACCTGTGACCCTTACCACGACCCTCTCCAAGGCAGAGTTATGTCCTCAGCCCTGTCTCCAAGCTCTTAACACGACCCTCTAGTACAGAGCTGCTCACACTGGAATTACTTCCCAGTGATCTCTGCATCAGACCGTGTCCCTTGATGGACCATACCATCATCTCTATCGTAGAGCCTATCAGATGCCGGGGCCACAGAAGGCCCTCTGGGAAAGTTGCTGAATTAAACATAATCATTAGGGTACAGTGGGACTTCTTGGTAACACTGGTATCAGGAGTAAATTGAGCTGATATACCACACCAAGTACCACTCCAAGTGCTCATTTAATTCTCATCGTAACCTGAAGAGGCAGGTATTATTATCTCCATTTTACAAATGAGGAAACAGAGGCCTGAAAAAGTTTAGTGATTTTCCCTAAATCCCCAAAATAGAGTTATGTTTCGGGGAACGTGATCTGACCCACAAGATAACGGAATCCACTGAAGAATGAGCCAGCCTGGAACTGAGTTCTAATAGTTTTTAACCAATGTCTTTTCTAACATTTTCATATGTAAAATGTTCCATGAAATAA
Organism: Ceratotherium simum simum; assembly: GCF_057802395.1. Taxonomy (NCBI): domain Eukaryota; kingdom Metazoa; phylum Chordata; class Mammalia; order Perissodactyla; family Rhinocerotidae; genus Ceratotherium; species Ceratotherium simum. Next base: position 10,847,594 of record NC_141924.1, read on the forward strand.
AATGGTGATAACAATTCTGTTCTAGTGGGACTTGAAACTCAGGGCCTATTTTTTTTCAGTAAGGGAACATACTTCTATTATTACGTCTGTATTTCCTCCATTGATTTCCAACGACTAAAGCACTTTGATCACTAAAAGGAAAGGGTCTCTCTCTCCTGGTCCCTTGAATCAGAAGAAATGAAACCTATGGGAACAAGGATCTACCTACCTGAGGCTTCTTACTGCATCTGTGAGGTGGGGCTGGGAGAGAGCAGGAGTGTCTACAGAAGGCACCTTTGTCCTCTTTCCCCTGGAATTAGGATGGGAGGGGAAAGGAGAGGATCCTAAATAAGCCCCCCCAGTTTGCTGTGGAGGAAGACCAGGCCTTTTTCCAGCTGCCTCTCCCGGGCCTCAGGATCCTCTAGCTTCTGATTTTTCCTGAACTCACGGCGGATGGAGGCAAGGTAGAAGTCTCGATCAGTGTAGCGAAGCTCTCGGCCCTGGCGCAGCAGAGCCCGGTAGAGGCTCAGCACCGCCTCTCGGCTCCATGGGGCCATGGGGGACTGGCAGGGGGTGGGCGTCAAGCTATAAACAGAGGGAAAAAAATAGAAGCCTAGAATCAGAATTAATAATAGAAGGGCCTAGAGAGACTATCTACAATTCAAGTTCTTAATCTAGGGCTCAGAGACCCTCCAAGGTCACACTATGACTTAGTGGCAGGGCTAGGACTAGACCCCAGCCTCCTGACTCCCGCTTCTGGGAAAGTACAGGTTCTGCTGAAGGACCAGGGCTTAGAAGCTGGACTGCCTGGGCTTGAATCCTGGCTCTGCCACTTACTTGCCAAATGACTTTGGGCAAATTACTTAACCCCTCTGAGCATCAGCTTCCTCCTCTGTAAAACGGAGATGATGATATTACTCAGCAGTACCCACTACGTGCGGTTATTTTGGCAACTGCGTGAGATAACGCATGTAAAGCACCTGGAAGAGAACTTCACCACAAGGGGTGGACTCTCAGCCATACTTGAATCCTGGTGCCACCACTTATGAGCTGATTACCTTGGGCAAGTTTCTTATCCTCTCTGTGCTTATCTCAGTTCCCCATCTGTAAAATGAGGATTAAAATTGTATTCCGGCCAAACGGTTGGTACAAGGACTAACTGAGTTAACGTATGCAAGCAAGTTTAGAACGGCGCTTGGCACATAGTAAGCACTCTGTCAGGCATAGCCATTGCCAGTGTCACCTAGCCTGGTTTGTAACCCCTCAAAAATATTACATTTAGTTACATACAAACTGCCACCATCTTTCTTCAATAACAATAAACCCTGGCACAAGTACAGAGCATTATCATTTGTAAAGTGCTTTGTCATCCATTATCCCATTTAAATTAAGGAACCTAGGGCCGGCTCCGTGGCTTAGCGGTTAGGTGCGCGCGCTCTGATGCTGGCGGCCCGGGTTCGGATCCCGTGAGCGCCCCGAGGCACCACTTCTCCGTCCAACGTGAGGCCGAGTCCCACGTACAGCAACTAGAAGGATGTGAACCTATGACATACAACTATCTACTGGGGCTTTGGGGGGAAAAAAACTGAATAAATAAAATCTTTTAAAGGAACCTAGGAGGCAGTCAGGGCCCAGAAGAGTACTAGTGGACACTTAGTATTTACTCTGTACCATGCACGTTCTGAGCACGTCCCACAGAACAACTCATCTCACTCTATCAACGATCCCAGTGTCATCGTTATCCCCATTTTAAGTGAAGGAAACTGAAGCTCCCGGAGGGAAGTAACCTGCCCACAGCTGTCCAGGGGGGCTGCACTCCTGACCCCCACTCTGCAGCCTCTGTAACGACAGTTACCACTTGCTGGGGCCTCCACAAACTTTCCCAGCCCAGCGCCTGGCACACCAGGGGCTTAAAAAATAAGCCGAATGAAGAGGGAATCCTCACAAGGTCCTACGCGGAAGAAATGATCCCCCTGTTTCAGAAATAAAGGAATGAGGCCGAGTGGGGGAAGTACGTGACTGGCAGAAGAGCTGGACTTCGTGCCCTGAGTCAGCTAGCCGTTGGCCTCCGGCCTCGCTAACTTCCTGCGCAAGCCCGAGCCGCCGTCCCTGTCCCCTTTTCCTCAACTGTAGAAGGCCCCCTCGGCCCCAGGGGCCTCCGGAGCGGGAGAGATGAGTCCAGAAAACCCACAAGAAAAGTGCTGTTGGAGGCCACTGTCACGCGAGGGCTGTTACTACCAGGTCGCTTGGCGAGCGGGCGGCTGAGCCCCGGCCGGTCCCCACTTCCTCACCGACCCGGGGGGCTGGGCCGAGCTGGGCGGGTGACCCCGAGGCTGGGGAGGCCGGCTCCGGGCCTCGGGAGGCCTCCGGGAGCAGGGACCCTGCCCGGGCCGGATCGGGGGCGCAGGCCGCCGACCCGACAGGAGGCTCGGCGAGCCCCCGCCCCCGGCCCCGGGCCTCGCTGCTCCTCTCACTCACCCGCAGACCGCGCGCACTACGGCTCCTCAGGATTCGCCTCTCGCCGGGTATCTCTCCCGGGGTCACCCAGCAACATGGCCCCTTCACTTCCGGGACACGACCTTGCGCACGGAGCCGAGGGGCGGGGCTGCAGGAGCACGTAGGCGGGCGGAGGCGGGCAGACTGCCGTTCTTCCCCGCCGCGGCCCCTCTAGGGGCGGAGCCAGGCGCCTCGTTGGGCCACGCCCCACAGCCCTGAGCCCCGCCTCCGTGGTGACGTCACCAAGGACCGGGCCCGCCGCGGCCGTTCGGGCCCCGCCCACCCGGAGAGCCGCGGTGCGAAGGGCCGAAGCGGGCAGACGGCCAGTGGGCGGGGCGCGGCCTCGCCCTCCTACGACGCCGCAGCGTCAGGTCGGCCCCCAGCCTGCCGCCTGCCCCGTGGCCTGTCAGGGGTGAGGCCAGATCCCGGCACTGTCCGCTGATCTCAGGCTGGGGCCATGGGGCCACGTGGGGGAACTCTGACACCAATAATACTCCCTCACATGGCTTTCATAGCTCTTCCAAGTCCATTTTGTCAGATCGATTTCTTTTCTTCCCTCCGTGCTGTTCCCGCTCTCCAGGCCCCTTGGCTCCTGGCAAACTCCTACCCTTCAGGGTCCACTCCAAATGTTCCCTCCGGAAGTCTCTTCCAGCCCCTTCCTCGCTCCTCATCAACACACTTGGGTGCCTCCTTTGGGACCCACAGAAATATCTCCGCACGCTGTTCAACAACAAAACGTATTTATGGGCACCTGTTATTTGCCAGGCACTGTTTTTAAATACATCCATTTGCTTCTCTGTCTCACCGGATTTGAGGGCAGGAACCTGTCTTACAGAATCTGTAAGAACGCCACCGCCACCGGTGTCTCCCACAGTGCCCAGCTCAGAGGGCAGCGGAGGAAGGTTATAACGTCTCTCCGGGAGGGGTACCCACAGGCTTTGGAGTCAGGCCCAGCTGGCTCCCAGTTCTCGCTCCACCAGAGGACAGCTGCCTTCTGGCAAGTTTCCTAACGTCCCTCAGCCTGGGGATTAGAAGGTGTCTAGCAGGAGGGGGTGGGCATTTACAACGTAGTTGCCGGTCCACTCATTTATTCGTACAAGAAATCCTTGTTGAGGGTCTCGACTATGCAAAGCATAGGCATTGCAGCGAACAGAAAGATCAAGTCCTGTGATCTGGTGGGGCTGATGGGAGGAGATGATAAGACCTGAGAGGAAGAATGCTGGTGAGAGGATGGAGGGAACGGAGTGTGGTGGGAGGGAGGGGGTTGCTTTTTTACATGGAGTGGTGTCTGATAAGGGAACATGGAGCAGGACCTGCGGGGAGAGCATTCCAGGCATTGGTCCCCTGATGGCCCTTAAGCTGGGAGTGTTCCAGGAGCAGCACGGAGGCCAGTGCAATGGGAACCGCATGAGCAGAGCTGGGAAGAGGCAGGAGACAGGTCCTTACTAGGAGCAGGGGACAAGAGACTGTGCATGGGATAGGAGCCCCTGGAGGGTTTGGAGCAAAGAAGTGATGGGACCTGACTTCCATTTGTTTGTTTGTTTCTTTCTTTATGATGAAAAAATTTATATTTAGAATTAGCCAGCTGGACTCAGTTTGGAGGATCCCGATTTTGTTGGCACCACCCAAAACATCATAGTTAGAAGCTAGTCAAACACATGCCTCCTTCTCTCCATCCGACCCCATCAGGGTGGTGGCCTTGGCCACGTGATGTCGTAGAGCCTGTACCCAGCCTGTCTGGTCTGGTGTTGATGGCCTTGACATCCTCAATGAACTCGAGTGTGTTGCTGTCTTCTGTCCTCCTCATGGTGGACTCGGTGGTTGGGAACTTGATGACGGCAGAGTGGTCAAGCTTGTTTCTCCCGGGGCCCCTCTTCCAAGGATGGTTGGGCTGCCTTCAGAGCCACAGTTTCCTGGTCCTCAGGAAGGCGGGTGATGTGTAGATGTTTTTGTGTGTGTGGCTGTGGACGCCTTTCAGCACTGCCTTCTCGGCCTTCAAAGCCTTTGCTTTGGCTTCGGTTTTGGGAGGCGCAGGGGCTTCCTCCTTCGTTTTCAGTGCCATCTTTGTGAAAAGAGTCCCAGACTTCCATTGTCACAGGATCAGTCTGGCTTGAGCACAACTGAAGGGAACAAGGGCTAAAGCAAGGAGACCAGTCAAGAGGCTTTGCAAAACCCCAGGGGAGAGAGATTAGGCGCCCAGCCCAGGGAGGTGGCAGTGGGGTGGGGGCTGTCAGATCCTGGAAGTATTCGCGGGTAGAGCCACAGAATTTGCTGATGTAGGGGGTGAGAGAGAAGGGTCAGCCATAGTTTCGGGCGTCTGCGCCAGCAATCGCCCTGCTGCCTCCCTGCTCCAGCCTGTTTAGGAGCATGTCCCAGGTTTTCCAAATTGCTAAAAGAAGGCGGTTTTCCAGGGGCCTAAAGTCTCCCCTCAGTTGAGGGAAGACTTCCCCAAGACATAGGGAAGAGCCCCAGCAGCACTGGGGAGCCGGCGGGCCTGTGAAAGGGAGGGGCCTGGATGGGACCTGGAGGAGGGAGGGTTAAGACTTAGGAGCAATAGCGGGTGTGGAGTCCAGGATCTTAGGAATCATTCCCCCAGGGCTAGCTTGGCATGGGGGAAACAAAAAGGAAGTTGGGCAATTATCTCTCTCTCACACTTACACTGAGGTAGCACCAGCACCTAGAGTTGCCTTATTAAGCACCTGTTGTGTACAAGACATTAGATTGAGTACTTTACAAACATTGTATTATGTCCAATCCCAACGTCCCTGTTTGGTAGGCTTCATGATCCCGATTTTATAGATGAGAAAACCAAGACCAAGAGACATTTGCTAATTTCTCTAAGACGCTGAGCTAGAGAGCAGAGAAGCTCACAGTGGAACCCAAGTCTATCTTCCTCTGAAATGTGTGTTCTTTCCACTCTGCCAGGCTGCCCTACTTTGCTCTTTAAAGAATTATTTTGTGACCCAAATAAATCTAATTGGTGACATTTCTAGCTGGAAGACCAGGTGACCTTCCCTCCTGACCCTGCTGTTCTATAGAATGTTATTTTGGGGAGGAAAGGAGGGAGGTCCCTTGGGGGTCTGCCCTTCAGATCAGCTCCCCCAGAATCTTCTTGCCCTTCAGGGTCTTCTCTGCACTTCCAGACTCACAAGGCTCCTCCCTGCCCCCACTGCTTCCATGGCAATGGGAGGGCGGAGGGGACAGTGAGGCAGGCGTCTGGCCCCGCCATGTATCCATGGTGACTTTGTAGGCTGGAGACCCCTGGCAAGGGGCACTGATCCAAATCTCAGGACCCTGCCGGGTTTGATGGACAAGGGGCCTTCTGGGATCTCTCTGATTGATATGGCAGTTTTGACAAAACCCCTGGTCTTACATCTGGATGGTGGCACTGGCCTCTTATGGGATCATGGCTGGAGGGCGAGAGGGAAGCACTTGTTCACCAGAACAGTAACTCACACATAGTTAGGCATTTAATTGTGGAATGAAGAAATGAGTGAATGAATGAATGAACACTTTCCAGAAACATAGACGGCCTGGGAGAGATGGACTCCCCCTGAGTCGGGCCAGTCAGGTCCAGTCTAATTTGAAAGGGGCATATGGGGAGGTGGGGAGTGTGTGGCAAGTGATTTAAGCTTTGCGTGCCTTGGTTTCCCCATCTGTGAGTTGAAGATGGAGATAAAAGAACTACCTCATTGGGCTGTTGAGGATTAAAGGCAAGAGGGCATGTAAGGGGTACTGGCACCCAGGGAGCCTGACACACGGTGAGCACACGGTGAGCAGTGGCTTCTGCTATTATGAGATGTCGTTCTCTCTCGTGCATGGATGGTACATGGGAACATTAGCTCACCAGCAGACTTTGGAAAGCTGGGACACCATTCCCAGGGCAGGAGCTCAGGGGAGTCTCCAGCTGTGGCCTCCCGGCCCTGGAAAGCCTCGGTGGACAAGGGTCTGGGCCCCTGAGGGCTAAGGCAGGATGCTGGGGCAAAGATGAACAAAACGTTCTTGCCGAATGACCCGTGAGAACCAACACTTGTTCCCGACATATTAGCCAAGTTAGTTATTTGCTCACCATTTAGTGAGCAGCTAGTATGAGCCAGGACTGGAGGTGCACATGTAGGAATAAGACACGCAGCTCCTGTCGTCAGGAAGGCCAGGGTTGAGGAGAGACAGACAAGAACACAGACAGGCACCAGGAGAGAAGCCTTTGCAGGTGCGGGGGAGCAGAAGAGCCTATGATCCATGCAGAAGCGGGGGGTGGGCACCACCCGGCTGGAGCACAAGGTGGGGAGGTGAGGGGATGAGACGCGAGGCTGGACAGGTGAGCCTCCCGCGGGCGCCCAGGGAGGCAGTGACAGCCCAAGATGAGCTTCGGGCTGCTGCACCAGCACCGTTAGTTGTGATGCACTGCCACCAGCTGGAGTCAGTTGTGGGTTTGAATTTCAGCTCTGCCTCCTGATGGCTCAGCGACCTCAACAAGGTTCTCAACCTCTCTGGGCCTTGGTTTCTTTTGTGTGTGTGTGTGGGGAAGATCAGCCCTGAGCTAAGATCCGATGCCAAGACTCCTCTTTTTTTTTTTTTTTTGAGAAAGATTGGCCCTAGGCTAACATCTGTGCCCATCTTCTTCCACTTTATATGGGACGCCGCCACAGCATGGCTTGACAAGTGGTGCGTCGGTGTGCACCTGGGATCCGAACCTGCGAACCCTGGGCTGCTGAAGCGGAGCGCGCACACTTAACCGCTTGCGTCACCGGGCCGGCCCCCGGGCCTTGGTTTCTACACTTGTAAATGGGGATTGATTAAAGTGCCTAAGCGATCAGACCTTGTAATTGACTCAGGCTAACTAAGATGGAGGGAGAGAGAAGCAGGTCAAGTGGATTTCTGCTGTGAGAATTATAACCACGGCTGAGGCCTTAGGGAGTTCACCAGGTGATGGAACAGGGGCAGGAGTGGTCCGGGCAGAGGACGGGGTCACGGCCCATTGGAGAGCTAAAAGGACCAGAGCCAGAGAATTCAGGAAAGAAAGGCCCCAGACGAGTCTGGTGAGGAAGGCCAGGCCCAGCAGGCCACAGCCAGGAACTTGGCCCTGAGCCAACAGCAGTGGGCAGTCCATGCCTTGATCAGACCTGCATCTTAGCGAGAGCAGCCTGGCCCCTTTACGGGGACAAAACGGGGGTCTGAGAGCTGCAGGAGATCAGTCCCCAGGCACTGCGGCATGCCCTGAGAGAGCCATCAGCGGGCACGAGGAGAGAACGCTCACTGAGCTCTACCCACGTGCCAGCACCTGCACGCAGCCGTCCCCAGCCCTCCTCACAGCCCTGTCACTGTGCCACTGACGACCAAGGAGGCGGGGTCTTGAAGAGCCACAAGCAGCAGGACGAGGATCTGAACTCAGGTCTGGAGCTCTGAACCATCCACGGGAGAGATGAAGTCACTTGGACGAGGGTGGAGGAGGGGGAGCCCTGGGGACACGGACATCTAAGGCTGAGGAAGCAGAGGACACTGGAGAGGACCAGTCAGAAGACAGGGGTGTCCCGGAGGCTTGGGGAGAGGACAGTGTGGTCACAGAGGCCGGATATCTCCTTCCCCAGTTAGGAGCTGGTCTCTGACTGGTTCAGCGAGAGGTGGGGACGGAGGCCCAGGGGCAGAAGAGTAAACAGGAGGTGGGAAGCGAGACAGTGATGTTGCTGGGAAGGGAAGGGCAGAGGAGAGGACAGTTAGGAGGAGGTGAAAGCCCGGTGGGGTTGGGTCGGGTTGGTTTGGGGGTTGGCTGGTACTTGTTCTAGCCTTGAAGGTGGAGGGAAGGAGCCAGCAGAGAGACAAGTGAGAAGGCCAGAAGGGGAGAGCCCTCAATGGATGATGTCACAGGGGAGAGGAGCGGAGGGGAAAGGAGGGAGCAGGCAGGTGCCCCTTTACCTGCAGGGGTGGGGGCAGTGTAGGGTGGCCCAGGGCACCCCTTTACCTGCAGGGGGAGTAGCACGGGGCAGCCCAGGCAGCCCCACAGAAGGCAGAGAGGGCGAGGACCCTCAGGCGTGGGTCTTCCCAGCGTCATCCCGTCTACTTTGCCCGGTAGGATGCCTTATAAAATTGGAACTCTCTGTAAATGCTTGTCGCCCTGAGTTGGAGGGAAATCCTCCTGGATGACGAGACAGCATGCTCCACCCAGCCCCGCCTAGCCTCTCCCAGCCCCCTAGGGAGGACCCGGGTGGAGTGAAGGTGCAGACACTCCCATTACCCGGGCTGCTGGAGGAGGTGGCTGTAACCAGGTCGGTGAGGCTCCCAGATGTGAACAGCCAGGGCCCAGGAAATCACTCTCGAGAGCGCCGCCCCGCCTAATGGGTCTGCTGTCATCAGATGTCACCGATTCTCTATTCACCAGACTGGAACCTGGTCTCCCTGGACGGGAGTGAGTTTCCCCATTTGCCTGTGAAATCTCCGCTGCCCACCCTGTGCCAGGTGCTGCTGAATGGGCGAAGGGAGTGTAAGCTCATGCGCCGAATACCCTCCCTTTGCCAGGCAGCAGGAGAGGGGGGCTGGGCGCTGGTAGATGTGAGGGCTGAGAGCCCACATCCCAGCTCCTCCGCCTCCCACCGTGCGACCTCTGCGAGTTTCTGGACTTAGGAGAAGGGTGGGAAGACTAAGCACAGCACCCAGGCCAGAGCAATTGTTCAGTGAATGTTAGTTGGTCTCCCTTCGTATCCTTTATCCGCGTTGATCCCTACCACAGTCCTGTGAGGGCTGGGTATCAACGGACCCATTTTACAGACGAGGCAGCACCACTCAGGCTGATTACAGCTTCCGCCACCTCAAGGGGCAAACTGGAGGCCTGCATGCTGGACTGGACCAAGAAGTGCTCTCCCTGCTCCACAAAGAGCTTGGAAGGACCCAGACAATTATAAAGGACAGTGTTCCAGGTTTGCTTCAATACTTAGAAGATCTGGCAGCACTGGGCTCCCCACCTATGCTGAGGAGCAGCCACCACTTGTGGACAGAGTCTGAGCTCCCCAGCTCACCCCAATCCCCACCACTCCCTATTGTCTCTTCCATGGATGTTCACTCATTTACATTACCCGTTGGGCTCCTGTAATCTGCTGAGTCTGCCAAGGCCTCATGAGGGTTTCTCATCCCACCAGAGAAGGAAAGGGAATCAGAGAGAAAGCTGACATATCTTCCCAGCTCCAACCACAAAGCACTGAACCTTGAAATATAGAAAGAGAAAACCAAAACAGCATAGCTGCGCTCGAGTCCAAGGTAAATACCTCGACAGCCCGGGAAAGGAGCTGACACAGGAGCCCTTGGTGCACCCAGGCGCTGCACTCTTGAGGGGTGCCAGGACCCGCAGGGCCCCCACACCCATCTGCTAGGAGTTCCAGAAGAGAACACAGGGATGGCAGAGTAGCAAGAGTTGGTGAGAGCTGAGAACATTCCAGTCAAGGAGAAAGTGTTACAGGAGGTACATGGGTGTGGTAGGCTTAGGGGGGCTGGGCTTCGAGTCAGGTGAAATGAATGGCAGCTGTCACACTGTTAGAGACCTGGGGGTTTATCCAGCTCACACCCCCCTGCAGGCCCCAACACACACACGTGCACACACACACACAACCGTACAGCCACCCATAGAGAAAAGACTGGCCACACTGTACTTATTAAAATTGTATATCTTTGGTGTAGTCATCTGGCATTCACTTTGGCGTAAGGAGCGAGGGAGGGATTGTAACGTCTTTTTTCTAAATGGCTGTCAGATATTTACGAAATACTCCTTCTTTCCCCCATGCCCTGAGACGCGCCTTTATCATATACTGAAGTCCTACGTGGATTTGAGGACCCCGTCACCAGGTCTCCCGAGTATTGTGACTCCTTCGAATTTGCTGCCTGCTGGGTCACTGTGCCCCCCCACCGTCACAGCTCCGAGAGGGCTACTCTGAGTTCACGGTTGGGTCCCTCAGGCCAGCAGGTGGGGTTTGTCCTCAGGATCCGTGGGAACCAGTCACTGGAGGCCGGTCTCGCAGGGCTTCTCTCTGCACTGCTCCGTTCACCCGCTTTCCAACCAACTTCCTCCGACTGGTTCAGCTCACCTCTTCAGACCAGGCCGCGTCCTGGTCAGTGCTGCCCAGCCCGCAGGTGAGTCGGTCCCTTTGAGTCGGGCATCTACTCCAGTCCAAGGATATGGGACAAGGTAGCATGATGGGATATCAGGGACTCCCTGGAGCTCTGTCAGGAACCTTGACTTGGCCTGTAGGTGATGGGGAGCCATAGACTATTTTAAGTTGAGAGGGGGTGTGATAGGATCAGATCTATGTAGAGCAGGGTTGCTGAGTTTGGTCGTTCATGTTACACACTGCACAAGGACACCACATCCAAGGGGCGCTTTTCACATCGTAGACCTTGTGGAGTTGTATGTTTTGTATGACATTTCTTTGGCAGAAGGCAGTGAATTGTCTTGTTCTAATGAAATCACACTATGTCGATTTTCCAATAGATGGAAATAAAATATCTTAAGGAAGTGATGCCCTTCCCAATTTGCACAAAAGCCCTCATGGGCTGGCAGCGGCCCTGCATGGAGAATGGGTTGGTTGGGGGAGGCTGGAAGCGGGAGAAGGAAGAGCAAGGGGCGATTTCTGCGTGTCCAGCTCAGGGTCTGGGGGTAGGCAACACCAGCTATTAGGCAAGATGTGTCCCCGAGGATGCACAGAGCTTGGGAAGCCCTGAGTGTGGTCTAGATGGTGAGTTGTGACGTCTGTACATGCTCTTGGTCCTCTGAGTCTTAGAACTCAACTCACCAATGCCATCATGCTGGCAAAACAGCCTTTCCTTCCCCTGGGGCTCGGCAATCCCACAGGCCCAGGGCAGGCTGGAGAACGGGAGGGACCTTCTCCGAATCTGGCTCCGCAATGGGAAAGCCATTCTTGCGACCTTCTCACGTTAGGCGGTCAGAGGAGGAAATGTCCACCCAGCCAGGAGAACAGGCTACAGGACGCAGGCCTGAGCCCCACTTATCAGATCAAGAGGCAAACCCCAGAACTGTCCCTGACTGTGCTCAGTGACTTCTAGGGTGTTGACATTGCCCGGCAGAGCCGCCCATTGACACAGGAGCGGGGGGCCTCGTCTTCTGCGAGGTAGAGGGGCTGAGCAAGCCCCAGCTAAGGAGGGTGGCTGCCCTCGTCTGTCTGGGGACATGCTGGTGGGGCAGATATCCACATGTACTACGACTGACAATGCAAGGAGGGGCCTGGGAGACAGGTCGCCCAGGGAAGGGCGAGTTAGTGCGTGCACCCCACGTCAGTACAATTCAGTGAGGATTAAGTGAGGCTGCTGGCCCCGGGCAGGTGTGGAGACACAAAGGTGAGGAAGACACGCCCAGCCCCACCATGTAGGCCAGACAGGTGCTCCAGGGGGGCCCTCCATTACTGTTCATCCTTCAAGCTCCACCACCTCCTGTGCACGTTCTGGAACCTTCCTTTCCTCCCCTCTAAAAGGGGAGGGGGGGACGTACCCCTTTCCTCTGCATGCCTCCAGCACTCTGACGCTGCCCTAGTCCCTCCTTCATAATTTTGTGTTATTTCCCAGGGATGGTTTTCTTTTATCTTTAAAATTTCCCATGGTTCTAATTTTTATATATTTGCTTTTCCATTTTGTGGCATGTATTTGTCTAAGCAGCCTCAAATCCTGTGTGGCATCCAGGGAAAAGAAAAAAAGAGGAAGGAAAGGAGCGAGGGAAGCCAGCGCCGCGGGTGACGAACATGCCCCACTCGCCCACTAGGAGGCAGCACCGCCCCATGGGAAGGCGGCAGAGACCGTGGTCCTGAGTCCTGTCGGGGAGCTGTGTGCCTTTGAGCAATTTACACCCTTAATCTCCCTGAATCCTAGGTTGCCACGCTCCAGTCTCGCAGGCTGGGAAGTGGGAGGAACCCCCCAAATACCATTCAGATTTCGCGAGGTAACGGTATGCAAAGTGGCTGGCACGTACACAGTAGGTGCTCAATAGTTGCACACCCCTACTCTGTGGTCCTTAACTTGGGTGATTTTGCACCGGTATTTAACGATGTCTGGAGACATGTTTGGTTGTCACACTTGGGGGAGTGGGTTCTACCGGCATCTAAGGGTACAGGTCAGGGATGCGGCCAACACCCTGCGCTGCACAGGACAGGCCCCCAGCAAAGAACGATCCGGGCCACATCATCAGTAGTGCTGAGGTCGAGAAACTCTGGCCTACTCCCTTGATTCTGAGCGCCTAGAGGGCGGAAAATGCGTCTTGTGCGTCTCCGTATCGTCCCCAGGGCCTGTCACAGTGGACAGTCGGTAACTGCGTGCAGGACTGAGCTGGGAGGCGAGGAGTGGCATGGTGCGGTGGGACCCGTGGGCGTCAGACCACGACTAATTGTCGTGGAGCCGGGCCGCGTGCTTAGCAGTGGGGCTTCCTGAGAGCTGAAGGAGATTTGCAAAAACAAGACTGCCTCCAAACCCTCCCAGGCAGGTTGCTTTAAATGCTAGAGATCAAGGGGGCTCTTTAAAAGTCTTAGAGCATCGAGCGCCCCCCTTCAGAGCCTTCTGCCCCAGGAGGCGGTCACATGAACTGGACCACGTGAATTAGGAAATTCTCTGCCTCCTACAAATCTCAAGAACATTGGATTCTCTTCCTCCCACCCTCAACCTGCACCTGAGGCCTTGGCCAATGTTGTAGAACCAAATGGCAAAAAGTCTAGAAGTCCCATTTCTGGAATGACGAGGGACCAGCTGGCAGAGCAGATCAGGGAATGGAGATGATTCTTATTTTTGACAACTTGATGGACAGTCACATGGATGAGGGCCTGGCCTGGTCCTGCGTGGCCCTCAAGAAGGCAGAGCATCCTCACGGGGGCCTGGGGTGAGGTGTGCTGGGTCTTCAGCCTGGTGGGACAGGCCGGAGGTTCTGATTAAATCATGGAGGTTGATCCAGCATGAAATTCAACAGAAGTGACGAGTCTGGGCCAGGCTGGGCCGATCACCACGGGCAGCAACCCTGTGGACAAGGTCCTGCAGAGGAGGAAGCTGGGCCATCGAATTACCTCCTGCTCTCCGGTGGGCAGATAGGTGTATGCGATGGAACCCCAGCCCTCGGGCTGGCAGAGCGGGGCGCTCAGGGAGCAGGGTGTCAGGGCAGTGGGGGTACTGGACAGCACTGGAGATGGTCCTGGGTTCAAATCCCAGCCCCTCCACTTATTAGTGGTCTTCACCTGTTCAGTCGTTCATTCCACAAAGAGCTATCGAGTCATGCCATAAACACAAAAGCAGACAGTTCTAAGACCACGTGCAAGGGGCAAGGCTGGAGTCGTGCAGGCATAACCCAGGTGTGGGGAGGCAGGGGCAGGGGTGTGGAGAACCTGACACCTGAGTGCAGCACGAAGGAGGGAGCGAGTCAGGTGCAAAATGGCAGCAGAAGGTTCTGAGCTGAGAAGACAGTGCATCCACGCTCGCAAAGTTTTCATGAGACGAGTTAAGAATGCTTTTGGTTGTCAGTAGCAGAAAACCCAACTCCAAGTGGGTCTAACAGAAGAGGACTTCCGGCTCACTAACTGAGAAGTCCTGACCGTGGCTTTTGGGGGAGGCTCCGCACAGCAGCCGGGGTTATAAGCTATAAGCTCCACCACCCTGTTTTTTTTCTGGTGGTGAGGAGTTCTTTTTCCATCATTCTTGAAGAAAAGAGAAGAATTTCTTTTCTAGGAGCCTCCAGCAATTTCTTCCTCCGCATCACTAGCCTGAATTGGGCCCCCTGTCCATCCCTGAAGCAGTCGCCCTGACTGGCCAGTGAGGTACCAATTGGTTCAGCCGTTCAGGGCTGCCTCGGGGGCTGGGTGTAGGTGTGTGTGCGTGCATGTGCGTGGGTGTCGATCCCACCAAAACGCGAGATTAAGATATTCTGGGAGGAAGAGATGCTGGGAAGAGCAATTGCAAACGCCCACTGCGCCCAGCACTTAGTGAGTGCCTGCTGTGTGCCCAGCCCTGTGCTGCTTCACCTGCATCATTTAATACTCGCGACAGCCAACGCTGCGAGGTACGAGCGGTCATCCCCACTTGACAGATGGGGACATGAAGGCTTAAGTCTAAGGAACACGTCCCGAGTCATGCAATTAGCAAGTGGGAAGCTGGGATTTGGACGCTGGGTGGTTATGTCATAACAGGCCCTGGCACACAGCAGGCACTCAATAAATGGCAGCTACTATTGGGGAGAATTCAAGGATGACTCCCAGCTTTCCAGTTTGTGATTGGGCAGGTGAGGGGTCACGAGTGGGATGGAGAGTGCAGGACAGGGAGAACAGCCTTGGGGGGAAGTGCAGTTCCACCGGGTCCCTTGGTGTTTGAGGTGACCTTGACTCCTTGGGGCTCATCCAACAGGCAGTTGGATCCTCAGGATAGAGGGCTCCCCAGAGAGACTGAGGCAGCCTCGCCTTGGTGAGAGTCAAGAACCACAGGCAGGGGGCCGGCCCAGTGGCGCAAGCGGTTAAGTGCGCGTGCTCCGCTGCGGCGGCCCGGGGTTCGCCGGGTCGGATCCCCGGCGTGCACCGACGCACTGCTTGTCAAGCCATGCTGTGGCGGCATCCCATATAAAGTGGAGGAAGATGGGCATGGATGTTAGCCCAGGGCCAGTCTTCCTCAGCAAAAAAAGAGGAGGATTGGCATCAGATGTTAGCTCAAGGCTGATCTCCTCACAAACACACAAAAAAGAAGCACAGGCAGAGCAGGACTAAGTCCTGGGAGCCCCCTAATGGAGGGGGTGCATGGGGTAAAAGGAGCCCAGGAAGGCAACCTAGAAGGAGCATCAGAGAGGGAGGAGGAGCCACAGAGGCTAAGGGAAGGAGCGCTGAGAAGGGATGCAGGGTCCACGTGGCAAATGCACCACGTGAGGAAACGGAGGGTGAGCACACGTCATGAGGATGACAACTCACCCTCAGGAAGCTCTCACAACGCTCCAGGCTCGGTCCCAAGTTCTGAGCATCATCCTCACCACCACTCAAGAGGTCTGTCCTATGAAGATCCTCATTCCACAGATGAGGGTCCAGGAGAGGGAGTTGACCAAGGGCTGGTGAAAGGCCTGACGGAGGCAGCTGAGGTTGTGCCAGTTGTGACCTCTGTGCCCCAATTTCTTTTGGGCATCCTTCCTCCTTTTTAGCCATATAGAATGGGCTCTGGTTGATCTAAGCTAATCTGCATATTTCACCCATCATCCCGCTAATCTCACTGATTTGTTCAGGGATAATCACATGACCTCATCCAAATCATTGAGATCTGGGCCCAGGACTTTTAGGGAGAGGAGCTCTGTTTCTTCTGTGCTGAGTACCTAGGATGAGTTGATGTGAGGCCTGGAGCTGCTGCAGCCATCTTGCAGGCATGAGGGTTAAGCCTGTCTGAGAATGGGGACAACACAAGTTGGGAAGTGGAGCCGAGCTGAGCCAGGGAGAGCCTGATGACAGTGTGACCATGAGCTCTGCCTCAAGCTGTACCTGAAGCCAACATCACATCTGAACTTCACCATTAGCAAGCCAATAAATTCTTTCTCTGCTTTACTAGTTTGGGTTGGCTTTTTTGTCATTAACTGAAAGCAAACTGTATCAGTTATCTAGTGCCACACTTAGGCCGGTAACAAAGCCCCCCGTAGCTCAGTGGCTGAAGCAGTCGAGCTTGTGAGACAGGATGGAAGCTTAGGCTGCACTTGACTGGGAACTTGTTCTGGTCTTGGCTGGGCTCACACACGTGGTGGGCAGCTGAGATGAGGGGGACAACTAGGTCACACATCCAGGCCGCAGTGGCAATGATTTGTGTCACTGTTGATGTTTACTCTAGGAGCTTTCAGCAGTCTAGGATAGGTGCTCGAAAGGTGGTCTGTGATACTGACGCAGGGTTGGGCTTTTCCTGTAAATGTGCAGAAGAATAGGGTTGCAGGAAATTAGGGGGGCCTAGGAGAGGCCAGTTTTTTTGCAGGTTGTCCCTCAATCTGGGTTTGTATGATGCTTCCTTGGGATTAGATTCAGGCAATGCCTTTCCGGCAGCAGACCTCCTGGGTGATGTGGAGTCCCTCTCAGAGCCTGTGGGTCCGTGAGCTCGGGGTTCCTGTCTGTGGTGATGTCACTCCCTCTTATCTGGTGTGCAATCGACTCATTCTTTTGTGCATTATCCCTTCCTTGGTCACCAACCACCCAGGTCAGGTCCGAGCAGGGGCACATCCCTGCAGCAGCTGCCCACCCGCTGTGGGGCAGGAGAACCGTTCAGCGGAGCCCAGCCCAGACTGTAGAACTGTGAGCAAATAAATCGTTGTTTAATCTACTAAATTTCAAGGTGGTTTGGTTGCAGCAATAAATACTTGATAGAGTATACTGAAAAATAAAACAAAAAATATTTTAATTTCAAAGAATTAGTTTCCTGGTATAACTGAGTCTCTGGGAATTCACTAGAATGGCAGGTGAGGTGCCAAGGACTCTGGCCAGAGGGCTGGCCCTGGGCAAGACCTTTCACCCCTTTGAGCTTTAACCAGAGATTGGTGGAGGTCCCATGATTTGTGGTGCATGGTGGGGACTTCCGGTGGCTCCGGGGTGATGGGCCTTCAGGATTTCGGAGTTTTGACTGCCCACAGCTCAAGCCCCAACCTGGGAAGTGGCCCTCGGGGGGTTTAATGATTGATGAGGATCACGGTCTCCACTACTGCCCTGTCTCTCCCCTCCTAGTGGAGCTTCTCAGCTCATGACACGTCCCAGCCCTCACCTCCCGTCTGGAGGTTGTGCTTACCTGTCTGTGTCCCCCACTGACTGCGGTCCTCCTGAGAACAGGGACGTCCTCTCTGTGGCCGCTGACCGTGCCTGGCTGGGCTAGGAGCTTGGATGGTGTTTGAACATAAGCCCGGGCATCACCACTAGCCTCTCCCCCCCCCCTTCCTCCATCTTTCTCCGCCTCCCCGTGGATGCTGATGAAGGGCCTGCAGGGGGCCAGTTAAGAGCTCAGCATCTGGTGTGAGGCAAACTGACTCTGCCACTCACGGCCTTATTGAACGTGTCCAAGCCTCACTTTCCACATCTGTAAAATGGGAATGGTGGGGAGAGAAATCTTTTAGCCCAGAGTTTAGCACAAAATAAGCACTTAAATAATGTCTGTAAACGTTTAAGATGGTGATGATTCACCCTGGACATGATGGAAGGGTTGTAACCCTCATCAGAAATGGCAAGTGGGTCACCATCGCCCTCTTGTGTCTGGGTGGGGCATCTGCCTCTCCTCTACTCAGTCCTGCACCTGCAGGGGCAGGCGCCTTCCTGGGCTCTGGGAGCCTGGCTGGAGTCCAGGAGACAGTTACGCAGGTAAAGTGCTTGGAACCTTGTGGGTGCTCAGGAGACATTAGCCCTGCTCCGGCCACCAATGCTGCTGTCGCTCCTCCCCGTCTCCAGCCTCAGTCTCCCCATCTAACACGGAGGCCGCACAGCCACCCCACCGCGGACCAAGGCAGGGTTCCAAGCGTGTCTGCTCCACCATCTCTGAGGTTCTGCTTAGAAAATACCCAGAGGGCCCCCTCCCAAGGACAATGCCCCCCCATTCCACGGGCCCAGGCACCAACCCAGCACAAGTCCAAGGTTGGCTCCATGGGGGAGATGATTGATCCCGGAGCCTGCCGTCCTCACCTCCCCAGAGGGCTGGCGACAGGACCAGCGCTGGGAATCCAGGTCTGGCCTGTTCTGCCACCAAGTGGCAGTGTGATCTTAGGACCCCTGACAGCGTCTCGATGCCCAGAGAGCACAACTATGGGAGAATCACTTTCCTCCCTGTAGAGGCACCAAAATCTTCATCTAGACCCCCAAAGGTGTCCCTGCCCACCTCGGGAGGTGGGTGTCGCCAGCCCCAGGCCTGCTTCTCCCTCCTTCTGGGGACCTCTGTCCAGCACCTTCCCTCTCCCAGCCTGCTTCCACCTCTGGGAGGGAAGGATGCCCCCTGGTGGTGGTGGTGGGTAACTGCATCTCTCAGTGAAGGTGGTCCGCACGTCCCCTTCCCACTGGCTGTCCAGTCCTTGGGAAGGCTTGCACCCTACTGACCCCACAGTCTGCAGTGAGGGCGTCTTTAGCAAGACCAGAGCCACCCACTGCACCCCTCCCTGCCCCAGAGCACCCCCAAACCAGCCACACATGCACATCCTTCAGACTTTGTAGCTGTTTTTATTATTAACATTATCTCCTTTAAGCATCCCTTTAAGGGTGAAATGAAATCCAACCATTTACAGAGAAAATGATTTCAGAATGTACATATTGATTTTCCCTTACAAAAAAAATAATACTATTATTATTATTGGTGACCTTAAATTATACATTTCCCAGGGCCCTGCATTCTGCTTGGGCAAGTCCTGTCTCCCCACCCCGACTGTCACCGTTGTTCCCCCAAGCTCTCCCAGCGCCTGTCCCAGGAACCAGCGTGACCCATGGGTGGGGGCCTCCTTGAGCCTAGAAGCCACAGGGCCAGTGGTTCCCAGGGAAGGAAATCTGGATATGGCAACGGGGCCGGCGGTGCGCCAACGTTCACATTGTGTGGTTCACCTTCATATTGGAGAGCAGCCCAAGGCTCCCCTGTCCCCCGAAATTCCCAGTGTATGATGTGATCATTGTGAAACTCTTCAGCCCCTGCCCTGGCCCCCCACCCCTCAGACAGCTGTCCCCTCCACACCACGGCCAGGCCTCCACTTGGCGGTGGCCATGAATGTGCCCCTGGTCTGAGGGGGTAGGCGGGGCCTGGCAGGTCTGGGCTCCTCCCTCTTCCTTCCTCTGTCCCCCAGCTGGTGAAACGGAGGCCAGGGACCCCTGGCAGCCTGGGAAGGGGGCATCCCCCCGCAGCTGAGGGTGCCAGGGGCATGGGGTGAGGAAGCCATCAAGGAGGAAGGCTCCAGCTGGGATTCAGGCATGATTCAGGAGTCCCCAGAGACTGCCCATCCAGAGGGTGAGCAGACGTGGCTGGGAAGAGCAGGCCTTGGATGGGCTGACCCAGAGCCACAGGGACACCGTGACCTCTCGAGCCACTTCTCAGCACCAAGAGGGACCAGAGAGGGGGGCTGCTGTAACTCCAAGGGAGGGGGTCCCATGAGAGAGAGTGGAGGCAATAGAGCCCCCTCAGCCTGCTTCATGCCTGCCCACCAGAGGCTGCTCCGCAGCGAGCTCCCCAGACCACGCCTGCACCAGGCACTTCCCCAGGCAGAACCATGGCAAAGGAGACACCCTCCTCTCCTAGCCCATCAGGAAACCCCAATAAGACACCCAGGGAAAGTCCCAGCTGGAGGCTGGGGGGGGGTAGGGTGGAAGGATGTGGCTGGGACCAAGAAGGGCTGGGGAGGTAGTGAGCTCTCAGTATTCCTTGGACTGAAAGACAGACAGACAAATAGACCCCGCATCCGCTTTAGCCTTGCCTTCCAGGCTCCCCACGGGCTTTCTGCCTCAGTCATTTTGGGAAGCCACAGGAGGTGTGGCCACAAACTCCAGGTCCTGAGGAAGGGGGGCCAGGGCCTGCTCCCACATCCACGCACGAGCATCTATGTACAGGGACACACCGACACAGACACACAACAAGTCCACACCAAGCATGCACCCATGCCCATAAATACACACACACGCACAGACACGTACAGTCCCACAGGCAGCTCTGCATCCGGGCATCTCCAGTAAACGTCCGAGAGGGCCTTGGGGAGGGGGTGTCTCTCCTTCCCATGCCTGCAGGCTCTCCTTGCACTCAGCTCCGGGCTGGCAGTGCAGGCACAGGAGCAGGGTGTTCCGGGAGCTCTGAAGGACAGCAGGATCCTGTGACTTCAACAGTCATTCCGACCCCTCTCCCCTCCCCCTGTGCCCGAGATGCCCCGTCCCCCATCCTTCTCTCCTCCTCCCTTTAATAAGAGAACTCCCACGCTGAGGCTGGGCGCCTGGCCGCCCAGCTGAAGACTACCTTTCCCAGCTTCCCTTGCAGCTACTTGTGGCCACGTGACTAAGTCCCGGCCAGTGAGATGCGATCAGAAGCGACAGTGCCATCTCCGGCTCATGCCCATAACAGGAAAGGGTATGTGCTTCCCTTGCCTTTCTCTGCCTCCCCCAGGCTTGGATGCACATGTGATGGTGGGAGCTGGAGCAGCCCTTCTATCCAGAATTGGACAGTGTGTGTGAAGGGAAGCAGAGGGCCCTGCGAGCCCGGGACTGTCTCCCTCTAGACAGTTGTTAGAAACAAGCTTCTGTCTTGCTTAAACCACTGTGTTTCGGGGTCTCCTGATTACAGCAGCTTAGGATCTACTCTAATGAATACATCCCCCGCCCCATGAGGCAAACTAAGAGGAATGACATGACATACAACTGGCCTTAATGACCCTCCTGGGCCAGCCTCATGGCCCCTTTCTGGTCCCTAGCCAGCCCCAAGGAGAGGCACGAGGGTGACTCCGCCTGAGACGGTAGAGAGCCTCCTCTTTTCCCCGTTCCTCGCACCCCCAGCCCCAGGTCCGACCTACGGGGCTGGCCGGCAGCCCAGCCTCCGGCTCCCATCCCACCCGGGACCTGGCCTCCCGGCCTTGCAAGGGCTGCGTGGGCAGCCCACAAGACAGCAACGTCAAAAGGGAGGAGGACGTCAAGGCCAGGCCTGGAACCCAAAGGAAGACTCCCAGGCTTCCCCAGGCCCCACACCTATCAGCTCAGCAGGTGCCGGGGAGCACAGGTGTCCTGTGGGGCAGGGGGGTGGGGTTCTCAGCTCCCTCTGCACTCCTGAGGACCCTGCAGAGCATCCAGCAGCGCTTCCTCCCAGCTCAATGCCATTGTCCATCCTCTCCCACCTTGGTGTCCCCTCTTCCTCCTGGACCCCAATGCATCTATTTACAGAGCCCCAGGACTTCCTGGCTTCCCCCTTTCCCACTGCAGAACCGAAGCCCCAGGAGACCAAACAGTGGGCTTCTCCCCAGTGGGGGCCGCAGCTCCCACATGGCTGCCCTGGGGAGTTCCCACAGGCTCCCTTCCCCACCCTGCCCGCCCTCCCCTGCTACCCAGTAACCATCATGCACTCTCCACGGGCACCTCCTGTCACAGCACCCCGGGCCACACTCCCCTCTCCTGACAGGAAGGATGTTTTGTGAGCTCAGAGGCTTGACCCCGATTCACAAAGAGCTAGGTAAGGAGGACTCCCCCACCACCCACTCCTGGTCCTCTCAGGAACCAGCCAGATGGCAGAGGGAGGCAGGTAGATAATAGGAGGGGCCGCCCCCTCCCTGCCACCGGCCCTGTAAGATCATGCAGCCTTAGCCTTCAACCGTGTCCAATTTGCCCCTGGCAGGCGGCCTTCCCTCGGGACCCTTGTGCCGCTGCCCACCCTCCCCCACACCCTTGGGCTCCTGGTAGGGGTTGTCCAGCAGGTAGCGGAACTGGTGGTAGTTCTTGAGCAGGTACTTGGGGGCGTACATGTGCTCGCTGGGGTCGGCTGGGGGGTACTCCTGCCGCGTGCCGTCAAACCAGCCCCCGGTGCGGATCAGGCTGCGGATGTAGTTGAGGTCCCGCTTGTCCTCGTAGTCCCCCCAGCGCGGGAAGTCGCCGTTCTGGGCCGACACGAGCTTGAAGTAGATGCCCTCGGGGGTGAAGCACCAGGAGCAGTGCCAGCCGGCGAAGTGCAGGGGGCTGCCCAGGGACCACTGCACGAGGATGTGGCCGGTGCGGTTCTCGTACTGGCGGAAGTTGGGCATCGTGTAGTACTGGCGGCGCCGCAGGCGGATGCCGTCCAGCCCGTACACCGTCTGCAGCATGTCCACCGTGCAGCCCGACACCACCTCCAGGGTGCCCGGCTGCTTCCAGAAGAAGCCGTAGAGCGACTTGCGCATGTGGAAGGCGAAGGGCTCGGTCCAGCCGTCGTAGAGCTTGAGGAAGAGCACGCCGTCGCGCGCGGGGATCTCGTCGGCGTCGTCGATGATGAAGACGTCGTCGGGCCGCAGGTTGCGCAGCCGCGACACGCCGTCCTGCGTCAGGAAGGTGCGCAGGTAGTCGTCGGCGATCCAGCCGTCCTGCCGCCCGCCCGGCGGGAAGTGGTCCAGGAAGACGTAGAGCACCTTGTGCCGGATGTACTCGAAGGTGCCGTTGGTCAGCATCTCGCGGAACTTGAGCGGCCGCGGCTCGCCGTAGGCCGTGAAGTTGGACTCGCACACCACGAAGGCGTCCACCACGTCGCCCAGCTCGTGGAAGCGCACGTCCAGCAGGTCGAACTCGTGGTTGACGTTGATGGCGTTGATGACGCGGCGCGGCACCTCCCGGGGCACCAGGCGCTCCTTGGTGGGCAGGTTGGAGTGCTGGACCACGGTGGGCACGCCGCAGCTCGGCCCGTGCCAGCCCGGCAGGCACACGCACTCCACCCACTTGCGCCGCGCGCCCCCGCGGCCCCCCGCGCGCTCCCGCGCGCTCAGCAGGTGCCGCGCCGGGCCCCGCGCCGAGGAGCCGCCGCCGCCCTCCGCCTTCTCCTCCGGCCGCCCCGACGGGGGCTTCTCCAGCATCTTGGTACCTGGCTTGAAACAGACGCCGCCGGCTCTGGTGCGCACGAAATACTCGGTGGTGTCCTCGGGCAGCACGAAGTCCGTCCGGTGCAGCTCCTCGGTGGCCCTGCTCGGCGAGAGCGGCTGGAGCAGGGGCGAGTGGGAATAGAGCGGGGTCCGCAGCAGGTCCGGGCTACCCGGCTCCGGGCTGGCCTGGGGCGTGACGGGGGCATTGTTCCAGAAGAAGCTGGACACCAGGTTAGGGCTGAGGGAGGCCAGTTCTCGGGGGAAGGTGACATAGGACAGAGTCTTAAAGAAGTGCAGGAAGGAGATGAGGCACAGGCCGGCCATACAGAACATGAGAAAGAGCTTATAGCGTCTCATCTTCATCCTGCAGGAAAGAGGGAGACAGCGGACAGGTCAGGGGTCTGCAGACCTGGGCCAGGGGAGTCTGAGGCTCTTCTCCCAGGAAGGGGACCTGGAGGCCTTTGCTGTCACCGTGTTTGTGAATGTCCTGGCCAGTGCCTGATGCCCCAGCATTGTCACCTCCTTCCCGCCAGGAGTCAAGCCTGCAAGTCCAACTTGCTGTACCAAGCACCCCTGGAAACTCCCCTCCTGGCTCAGGACCTTCCCCCTGCTCCCACAGCCCTTCCCCTCAGAGACCACCAGGGCACCACACATCGCTCCACAGCAGCCTCCTCCTCCACCTGGCCCACCCCTCCCTGACCCTACCAGCTGCATCGCTAGGCTTTGCTCCAGGAACAAAATGCATCCTGGGAAAAGCTCAACCCTGCAGTGCAGAACCTGCCCCAGAGGGATACAGGCCCAGAAGGAGGGGGAAAGCGGGCTGCAGCCCTGGTTGGGGGGGGGGTTGCTTCTTTGCACTGCCCGGAGTGCTGTGCTTGTCCTTCCTTCTTTCCTTCCTTCCTCTGGACACACTGACAAATCTTTTTCATACCTTTTCACTGAAAAAATTCACAGGTCTCAAGGGATGACACTTAATTCTGACCAATTTAAAGGATAAAACTATGCAAGTTCCCTTCCTTACCCCCTGCCCTGTACTAGACCAATGTCCTGGCGTGAACTATTTGATCTGTTTGAGGTCTATCACTGGTTTATATGCAATTTTTCTGTTCTTGGTTTAATATTTTTCACAAATATTATCATACTGGACACTAAGTCCAATCAAATTGTTCTCTTCAATCAACGATAGAGATTTTCATACCAGGAGAAATAGATCTACCACTTCCTTTTAAATTTCACATAATATTCTAGGGTTATTTTGAATGAATTGCTCTCTGTTCACGAGTGATTCATGACTATAACCATTCTCTGCTCATTTACAGTTTAATTTATCAATTGGTTTGTGGCTGTGGAATGGAGAGCCTTGTCTATTGTTTTTACAATTTAAATAGACTTTCTATTTTAGAATATTTGTAGCTTGTCAGAAAAGTTGCAAAGATAGAGCAGAGGGTTCCCTTCCACTCCTCAGCCAGTCTCCCCTAATTCGATTTCTTACACGACCACAGTACATTTGGGAAGCTGAAATGGACGCGTGACTATCAACTAAACTCCACATTTGATTCTGATGCACCGTTTATCTGCTGCATCTGTGCAGCAAGGGAGCACTTGTGACCGGAGCCCTCAGCTCACTGTGTTCTCGAGCCCAGGGAGGTGGGTGGGCAGGCAGTTACAAAGCTGGGGCATGAGTCTGGGTGGCTTGGCTTCCGTGCTACATGCCCTTCCCAGCCTCACCTTCGTGAGGAGTCCCGAGCGAGCTAGTGAGGAACAGCCGAGTCGCCAATCCCACTAGCCAGGGCGGAACTTGTGCTCTCAGTTCCAAGATGCCTCCTCCTCCAGCTGAAACGCCTGGCCCTCCTGGAGCCTGCCCACGGGCAGCTGGCATGGCTGAGTGCAGGCAGGCAGGCCAATCAGGGGTGGGGGCCTGACCTCTGCTAATGTCAGCCGTCCCAGGGCAGACATGGGGCTGGTCTCCACTGGCCTTTGGGAAGGCAGGAGGAAGGGATGCTCCTTGGCAACATTCTGCAGTGGGTCCTCTGGGCTCCTCCCTCCACAGTGGACTCCAACCCTGCTCTGGCAAAGCGCGACCAGGGAGCCCTGGCCAGCAGGTGAGCTGAGGGGCAACGGGGTGAGGCCCAGTAAAGGCAGGTGGATAGGAGTTCTTACTGTGGCAGGGGCCAGGCTTAAGGCAACACTGCAAACTGAGGTCAGCCCGGCAGAAGCCTCCAGAGTGACAGACCTGAGGGGTTTCAAGACCCGGCAAGGCAGCCTGATCCTTCCGCCTCTGTTTGTCCCCACTTCTGCCTCTGTGAGGCACAGCCCAACCCCAGCCCTTGTGGGACTGAACCCGCCTGTGAGCTGTGGAGGGCAGGGCAGGGCCAGGCTGCCTCTCAGACTACATCCCCCAGCAGCAGCGAACAAAGGCCTTAGCAGGTCAGAGAAACTCAGGGAGGCGAGTGAACACCCTGCTTGGTGCAAAGGGGTCCCTGTGGCTCTGCTGAGGTCACCCTGACCAGCTACCCCATAGCTCCCTGGCCAGGCTGGCTTTCAGGATCTGGTTACACCTGGCGGGCTGTGCCCTTGGGATGACAGATTCACCAATGCCTGGGATCTCCCTCTGACTCACAGGGGCCTCTAGGGTGAGGCCCCTTGAGAAAGCCCCAGCCTGGCTTGCTGCCGAGAATCACGGAACTGAGCATGTTTTCCTCATCACCCAGGCTGCTAGGAAGCTCAAAAGTGGACAGTGATTGGCCTGGAGCTAGTCGGTGCCTCGCAGGCTACATTTTCTGGGACACCTTCATTCATGGCTGCCTGTATTTTTTCAACTCTTATTCTTCTTGGCCTGATTCCTTTTTATCTTATCTTCATGTATTTTGATAAGTGTTTCAAATACCTTTTTTGACTGAGAGGCATATAGGTAGGAAACTGAATGAAGAAATAAGCACTGGCACCCAGGGTCTCACTTAAGTCTCAGCCACCCTGGGAGGTCATTGTAACCGCTCCATTTTTACAGATGGCGAAATGGAGACTCAGAAAGATGACGAGACTTTCCCCAAAGGACATTCAGAAGGTGGCCAAGTCAGGACTTGAACGGTTCTGTTCCAAGCCAGCGCCTCCCTCCCTCCTTACAGCTAAGACTGTATCCCTCCCTGGTCGCCTGGCTGGGGGCTAAAGCTGTGAAACCAAATTAGGCCCAGCTGGCAGCATTTCTGCCTCCATTATAAAGCTTCATTGAGAAACCATCAGGTGTGACCATAAAGCTTATAACCCACCGCTGTCCTGAGCACATTACACACGTGACCTCACTGAATCCTCCCACCACGAGGCAGGTACTGCTGTCACCCCCATTTTACAGGTGAGGACACTGAGGCCAGACAGCTGATGTAGTTTGCTCAGCATCACACAATTAGCAAGGGTCAGACTCGATTCTGTGGGGTCAATAGTGGGATTTCATCCAGTGGTAAAGCTGTCCTGGGCTCCTTCCATCTGCCAAGTTCAACCCAAGTGGGGTGACAGGGGCCCCAGGAAAAGTCCACCTGTGACCAGTGAAGACAACCCAGTGGATGGAAGAGACACCATCACATTTGATCACACAACACCTGGCAGGGCGCTCACCCAACCCGTATTGTCCATTCACTCGGCAACTACCTACTGAGAGCCCCACTGTGTGCCAGACCCTGGGAGCACGGGGGATGAGGGGGACAAGAACCCCCGCCCTCTGGAGCACGCACAGGGATGAGCGGGGCAAGGAGATGGCAATAAACTGAAAATAAATGAGTCAAATAATATTGTATGTTAGAAAGAGCCATGCTCTGGAGAAAAATAAAGCAGTGTCCTCATAGGAGGGGGCGGTTCAGTGACAAACAGGGTTGTCAGGGCACGCCGCACGGAGAAGAGTGAGACGTAAAGATGAGGGTGCAGGGGAAGAAGGTTCCAGGCAGAAGGAACAGCCGGTGTCAGGAGGAGTGCGGAACTTCAAGGAGGGAGATGGACGGGCCCAGGCCATGCAGAGCCTGGGGCCATGGCTGGAAATGTGGCTGTCACCGGAGGATTCTGAGCGGAGGAGGGACGTGACCTGACTTCCGTGTGAACAGGCTGACCTGGCTGCTCTGTTGAGAACAGACAGTTGCCTCAAGGGCGGAGCAGGGAGAGCAGGAAGAGGCTGTCGCACTGACCAGGAGAGACGGGGTGGCTTTAACCGGGGCGGGGGCGGGGGGTGGAATCCAGGTTCTGCTGGATTCGCTGATGACCGGGATGGGAAGTGTGAGCGAGGAGTTAAGTACGACAGCTCCAGGACCTGGAAGGACGGAGTAGCCTCTGACCGGGGCGGAGGCCACCCCTCAACAGCCTTTGTGGAGACGGGAAATGGCAGAGCCGGGCTTCGAGGACGCCTCTGTCTCTGCAAGTCCCCCTCCAACCCCTGCTTCTCTCCCCGCGGACGCAGACACTGAGGCTGAGAGGGAGGGGCCTGGCCACAGTCACACAGCTGGCTAATGGCAGAGCCTGGCCATTAACCTTGGTCTCTGGATCCAAATCTCATGTCCTTTCCACAGTACGCTTGGTCTAGAAGCTTCACAGAATGGACGAGGGCGGGGCGAGCGATGCTTTAGATATGAGGTCCCCCTGGGGCTCTGGGAGTAGGAGCTAGGGGCAGGCACTGTCCAGTCCACCCCCACCCCCTGCTTCCTGGGAAGCATCAGCTTGAGCCCCCGCAGGAACTCAGGACCCCAGGAGGGGCATGGTGGTCAGGACCTGCCTAGAGAAGCACCCTTAGCTGGGGAAGGACTTGGGGTCCCCAGGGGCTGGGCCGTTGCTCTCTAGGGCCAGGAAGGCAGCTCTCTGAGAACAAAACGCCTGTCTGGGGCCCTCCTGCTGCTGGGAGTGATTCTGAGGCAGCTCAGAGGCCACACTCAGGCCCTTACTCAGGTCAGTAAAATTCACTGAGTATCTCCGGTGCCTGCTCAGTGCCAGGGCCGGCCTCCTTTGAAACCAAGTGCCTTCTGCCCCAGGCCTGAACCCATACTGAGCTCTCCCAACCCTCTTCCTGACTCCCCACAGGGATCACTGAACCACCGTCTTCTGGGTTCATGGGAACCTGAGCCTCACGGTCACTTGGCCTCTCTGAGCCTCAACTCCTCCGTCTGGAAAATGGATACAGCCATTCCTGCCCAGCCCACTTCAGATGAGACAGAGAATCAGAGAGACCAACCCACAGCCCTGTCCCTTTCCCAGCGCTCGCCATGCTGGGCTCACCTCTCCTGACATCTGTCTCCCCAGCTGGACTACGAGCTCCCCAGGGCAGGAACCTGTACACAGCAGGTGCTCAGCAAGAGCACCCTGCATTGCCCTGGGCCTGCTGAACACGCTCACCATCGCTTCCAAGCGCACAGACTCCAGAACCAGACTGCCCGGTTCAAATCCTGGCTCTGCCACTTCCTATCTGTGAGGCCTTGGGCAGGTTAATAACTTTGCTCCTTTTTCTCATCTATAAAATGAGGGTTCAATAACAATCCACTTCAAGTTTCTAGCACATAGTCAGTGCTCAATAAGCTTTCGCTCTTCTTATGGCTATTATTATTCCCCAGCCTGGCAGAGAGTAGGGAGATCCTTCGGGTGGGGGCACTGCAGGAGTAAAGGCCTGGAGGGGAGCCCTGGCAGGGCCTGCGCCCCGGTGGGCGCCGTCCTGTCTCAGAGCAGCAAGGAGCAGAGTGGGGGTGCTCAACAAGTGGAGCCCAGGCAGAAGCTGAGCCTGACAGGGGGTGGG
This sequence comes from Ceratotherium simum simum, assembly GCF_057802395.1. Lineage (NCBI taxonomy): Eukaryota > Metazoa > Chordata > Mammalia > Perissodactyla > Rhinocerotidae > Ceratotherium > Ceratotherium simum. The sequence continues at coordinate 10,876,321 of NC_141924.1, forward strand.
CTGGGAAACAGCACCCTGCTTCCTGGCTCCAGGGGAGGAGGGAAGAACTGCAAGGCTCTCAGGAAGCCTCCCTAGAAGGGCCCCCAGCCCCGGGGGGCCTGGGTCTCCTGCATGAAGATGGTGGGGGAGGGGCCGGGTGCTTCCTGGTAGCTAGATAATCATGGACACAGGAGGCTGAGGCTGCCCCTGACCCAGGGTGGGGGCAGGACAAGCCCACATTGGCCTCTTCTTCCTGTACTGACTCTTGGCCACGGCCATGCCCCAGAGGGTCCCAGCTGGGCAGATTTTCCTCCTTCCCTCCCTATTCCCACTTCTCTCTTCTCCTGTTCTTGCCCTTTTTCTTTGGGCTCTGCTTGGAAGGCTGATGGGGTGAGGGAGGGAAGCAGATGAGCCCAACCCCCATGGCCCAGCCATGACCTCAGGGGTGGGCTCAGGCTTAGTCCACTGGGGGCTCCTGGCCAGAGAGAAGACACGTGCTCCCTGGAGACCACAGGCTTGACCACGGGGCTGGCCAGGCCAGCAGTAGCCTCCGGTGCAGACACACCCTGACAGCTGTCACCGGCCTGACGGGAGCCCCTGTGGAGCTCTCCATGGTCCTGAGCTCGCCTGCGCTGACCATGGTCCTAGCTCAGCCTAGGGGTGCCCTCAGCCGGCCTCACCCTGGCCCCTGCCAGCCTCCTCCGTGGTTCAGCGGCTCATGTCCTAACGGCCACTTCTCCTGTTTGACACTCTCTGGCCCCCTTCCCCACCTGCCTCGTGACACCGGATCCCTGGCGTCTCAGCTCTGGGACAGCCCAGGGGCACTCAACTCCTCTAACTGGGAAAAGGGGCCAGCTGTGGTCTGTGTCTGACACCGAGTAGGTGCCTGGTGTGCTTTTGGGGTGTCCATGGGGGGCTTCTCGGAGCCCACCCTCAGCCTCCACTCCTGGCCAGGAATCTACCCATCCACAACTCCTAGTCTGGAGCACCTCTGGGGATGGCCCCTCACCACCTCTCCAGGAGTTAGTGCATCTGCTGGAAAGGGCATCTTGACTGTGAGCTGAAGCTCCCCTCCCTCTGCTCACCCTCCACCCCATCCCAGGCCTGCCCCACTCAACGGCAGGGCTCTGCCCGCCCCTGTCAGGAAGACAGGACGTGCATCTCTGCAGCAACTGTGCTGTGCCCAGCAGCTCCTGAGACCCAGGGGAGGCCAGTGGTTATGACGTTGGATCTGAACACTGCCTCTGACCTCGGCAAGTTACTCCACCTGTCTGTGCCTCAGTTCCCCTCTCCATAAAATGGAGGTATAAGTGTCTATCTCATAAGGTTGTTGTGAGAATCATATGAGTTAATCCATGCAAAGGACTAATAACCGTGCCCAAGCACACAGCAGGTGCTTGGTAAGCACTGGCCTCCATTGTCACAGGAAGTCAGGAGGATTTGGTTTGAATCCCAGTGCTGTAACTTACTAGCTGTGTGCCCTCAGGCAAGTTACTTGGCCTCTCTGAGTCCCAATGTTCTTAGATGTAGGAAGATGCCATCCCTCCCATGCAGTCCTGTGGGACACCTGGATGAGCTGTGGTGTCAAAGCATCCTGCCTGGAGCCTGGCACTTGGCAGATGCTCTGAAAATGCCTGTTTCTTTCCTCCCACTGGGTTTCCTTCCAGACAACCAAACACAGATGACACCACTGAACATGCCAGGCTTTGCTCCTGGTGGCTTTGTTAAAGGACTGGGCCAACTACAGGGCTGCTTACCACTGGCACCCACCACCCTAAAAGGAATTTCTCAGTGACTCATCAGGCTTTCAGGACCTGAGGCCAGAACCTGGGGAATCTGGAGGCCCACGGATGGTGACTTCACCCCAGGCCAGTGCCCCTGCCAAGGGTCCATCTGGCTCTGCTCTTAATGGTGCCCATTCCAAGCCCTTTGGGCTGCTAGAAATCCCTCCTTCTGTTGCCCCAAATCAGCCTCCCTGGAGCTTCAGCTACTGGTTCCGGGTCCTTCCTTGGGGATTAAGCAGAGTGAGGCAGCATCTCAAGGATCAGAAGTCAGTGACCATCTCCTCCCGACTCTGGGACTATTTTAAATAAGCATCCTTCCAACATGAGGTTCCACGATCCCACATGGAAAGACGAGCAGAGGAGGTGGCTACAGAACACAACGGATTCTGGAGTTCCGGCAAGATGCGAGCAACAACTGATGCTGTGTTTATTTCTTCACCTCTCCTCGTTTTGTTCATTCCTTCTATTCATATCCATCAGGCAGGGCTCCACGAGGGTCAAGCCTACACACAGAGCTCACTCTACTGTCAGCGCATCATCCAGGCTACTGGTGGACAATTACCAAGACGCTGTGTGCCAGGCGCTGCCTCCGCGAGAGCTGGAGAGAATTAGGGGCCGACTCACGGGTCAACCCGGGAGGCAGGTACGTGTGTCTCCATTTTGTAGATGAGGAAATGCAGGCTACGAGAAGTTATGCTACCTGCTCAGCTACACACGCCTTGTGGGAATAAAACAGATGGAAACCGAGACTCCCCAAGCATCCTGCACCTGCTGAGAGGTAGACCGGTGGCCCAGCAGGGCTGCAGATTTGGGGGGGCCTGCCCCACGAACAGCCTGGCTGAGGAGGGTCTAGTGTACCGTGACCCCCAGTCCCCAGGAATTCTGCTCCCCCAGCACTCCCCAGAGAGAGAGAGTCGGCTCAAGGGGCCAGCCCTGGCCAAGGACTCCTCCTATCCCAGGTGGCCAGAGTCCTGGAAAACACTGTCCCCCATGGGGCAGGTGCACAGCTGCTGCTGTTCCCATCCCCACATAAGGAAACCAAGGCCCAGAGAGGAGGGGCAGCGTCCACCAGGAGCCAGTTCCTGGACTAGCCAGACGGGGTGCCAAGGCCAGCGGAACACCCAACTTCCCTGGGCACGAGGGTCTGGCCCCCACTCTCTCCCCCGGCTCACTCCAGGGTGGGGAGCTGGCTAAAGGCTCAGGCCAACACCCATGCCCAGAAGCCCTTTCCATGGAGAACCCTGTCCCCGCTACTCCGCAACCAGCCCCTGTGGGCCCTGGCCCTCTCCCCTTCCCGTTCCACCTGACCCCAGCCCCCTGCCAACTGCCCGAGAACTGTCCCACAGAGCGGCTAGCATGTGTCTGGGAAAGTTGGTTCCCAAGACTGGGACCCACCCTCAGCTCCCTGGGGCCTCTTCCCCTTTCCCCACTTGTCATTGGCCCACCAGGACGTCAGCTTCTGGTCCCCAGAGGCCCATGGGCAGTGAAGATACAGAACATTTCCACCATCCCAGAATGTTCTACTGGACAGCGCAGGAGGCGACACAGATGAGCCATCCTCGGGCACCAGCCAATGCGGTGGCTGTGCTCAGAAGCCAGTGGAGGCTCCCACCACCCGGCACTCAGAGCTGCTGCAACCCCGGCCCCCCGAGATCCGCCCCCACTGTACCGTATTCACGTTAACAGGACAGTTACCGCCTGTTGCATGCTTAAATATGTGCCTGCTGTCGGCTGGAGGCTTCACATATACTTGACCCTCACAACCATCCTCGGAGGTAGGAATTATTATCCCCATTTTACAGATGAGGAAACTGAGGCTCAGAGAGTAAAGCAACTTGTAGAGCATTCCTCTGCTCACCTGTGCAACCTACTGCTCTTCAGCAGCGGTGGGCAGGGCACAGGTGAGGCTGGCCTCAGCCCCAGGCCACTGAAGGCTCTGAGTGGAGTGTGCCCTGTGCCTGAGGGTGACCCATCTGTTAGCTTCCACAGCTGTCATAGCACGCCCTGCGAAGGCAGAAACTTCTAGGCCTGCGCCATCCAATACACCAGCCAACACACCTGGCTACCGAGCACTTGAAACTGACTGGGGCGACTGAGGAACTAGTTTATAACTTAATTGAATTTTAATTTTAGTTTTAATAGCCACATGTGCCAGTGGCTACCAAATTGGACGGCGCAGTTGTAGACCGGACTGGGGGGAGCGGAGGCAGGGAGCCGGGTCCACTGCACAGGCCTGTGGGTGCGGTGGGGCTGGACGCCGGAGGAGGCAGCAGGACAAGCTGAGGGGGATGCTCATCGGGAAGCGGCGGTGCTGGGAGAGAGGGGGCAGCCCGGGGTGTCCAGCCTGGGACACGAGGCCGTGGGCCCCAAAACAATCAAGAGGGTGCAAAGACGCTCTCGCAGCTTTTCCATTTTATACACTGGAGTTCCTTGTAAGACGGTTTGTGGAAAAACTTCTATACTAAAAAATGTCTGGAAGCCCTTATGTGAATCCACCCCTCACTCCACGGACGAGAGCACTGAGGCCCAAAGGGCAGTGATGGGGCCACAGTCACACAGCAAGCAGAACCCAGGGCTCTGACTAGCCGGGCAGAGAGGCCTGGGGCCCTGGGATGGCTCTCCTCCATCCCGGATCTCCACCCCCAACCCCGGCTGCGCAGAGAAGGAACTGAGTGAACCTCAAAGGGCAGATGACATGACGACGGGTACCCCATCCAGGGTGGTGGCACATGTGCACATTTCAGAAGGGCCCTCGGGGCTCTGACTGCCTTGCATACACAGCCTGGAATGGAGAGGTGCAGACTGGGCCTGAGGGAATGGCTACACCAGGTCGGGGGGTCTTGCCTGAGTCCCCTTAGCGGTCCAGAGAGGGAACATGGAGATGACCCAGCAGGGCGCAGGGGCAGCTAGGGCGGTAGGTGGGAGGAGCAGGGGCTGCTGGCCTTTGGGCCTTCAACACTCACTCAAATCCCCCCACCCGGATTGTGACTGGGGGCCGCCGAGCCAGGGGTCACGTCTTCCCCAACCCCAGCTTCTGCCCTGTCACAGCAAAATGCACCAGCGACTGGCCTTGTCCCCTGCCCTGTCCATCTCTGCTCCCACACTGGGAGTTCTCCAAGTCAGGTCGGCCCTGTTCCTGGAGCCCAGAGCCCACGCAGACACTCAGTGGACGTCTGGGACCACCCAAGGGAGGAGCTCTGAGGTGGGACTTCAGGCACAGAGACATGGCCTGTCCCCTTCAGCAGGGCCACACAGTCGTGAACGCCCAGTGTAGAGTTGAGGTGGGGGTGGGGAGGCACCCGGGGGCCGTGGGAGGGTCCTGGGGGCACGTGAGGACCGTAGTCAGGTGGCCAGTGCTTCTGCCCTGCGCTGGGGTGGATGAAGAGAGCAGATCCATGCTGGGCTTGGAGCTGGGGGCAGCTAGGGGCAAGATGGGTGGACAAGATCATCACAGAGCCCAGTCCAGTGGAAGGGACGAGGACAAATGAGCAAACCGGCCAACAGAGGATGCCGGCTGTCAGGAAGGAGCTCTGAGGAGAGGACACTGCAGCTGAGACCCAAGGTCGAGGAGCCGCGGTGCAGGATGGCGGCAGCACCCCAGGCCAAGGGCACAAGGGGCCTTTCGCGGGTGGTGAGGACCCTCCTTGCACTTCAGGGGTGCTGGGGAAGAGGCCTGAGCATGCCATCTTGGTCGCCACCTTCTTAGGTTACAATCCTGATGCAGCTAAATCATCCGGCTGGGCAGGTCTGGGGAGCAGTGGGCCCGGAACATTCCTCCCAGGAGATGGCGCCTCCATCATTGCCTTCTTCAGGGCAGCGGGCACTGAGTGAGTGCCCTCGGGGGCTGGGCTGTGTGCACTGGCCTCACTCCATCTATCCTCACAGCGACCGGACATCGAGGAGCCGGGCTGGAGACCTGCCTGAGACTCAGCTGGCAGCAGAAGGACTCATACGACCTCTGGGGGCCTCACTTAGGATTTCAGGGGCAAAGTCCAGGTTGCTTGCCTTCAGTCTTGCCCAGGGCAAGGGCCCCTGTCACCTCCACCCCAGGCCCCAGCAGGAGCCCATGGGCCTCCCTGGCTCTGGCATGAGACCGAGAGCCCATGCCCAGCAGAGCTGCACCCGCCCACCCCCTCTGCCTGAGGCCCCCTCCACCTGCCCCAGGGTGAGCCCCCTGACGGCATCTGCAAGGCCGGGCTGCAGCGATTTACAACCACATTTCACAAAGCCCAGGGTTCCCTGAAAGGCCGAGGGAGCCCCAAGCCCCTTCCCACCCCCCAGCTGACTCCCACAGGAACAGATGGCCCTGGATAGCATCCTGTGTCAGGGCCTCCAGGAGCCTGAGGGGGGTCTGGTGCTCTAAACAGTCGGGAAACCTCTGAGGTGAAGCCTGGACTTCACGGGGCTCCGGGGGGCCTGAAGCCCCTTGGGACCCGGCTCTCACCCTGGGCTGCGCCCCTGCCCCTGAGCACTGCCATCCTCATCCAGGCCCTCCTCCTCCTCAACTTCTGTCCCCCTCCTCCTCCACTATTTCTTCCCTAGCCCTGTAGGCCCAGAATCAGAGGGAGGGAGGGTCCCCCAGGGACCGCACCTACTACCCCGGGGGTTTCCGTTTGCCTGACTCTCTGGCTGCGTGTCCTGGGGACGCCCAAGCCCCCGGCCCACGGCTGCCCCTCACCGGCCTGTGACCACACAGTGGAAGCGGGGGCATCTGAGGCCTGTCCTGTCCCAGGGCTGCCCTCGGGAGGGTGTGTGACGTGCTCTAGCTCTCTTCTCGAATTTTACCCTCACACGGCCCCATCACCAGTACAGACGAGGGAACGGGTGCAGAGAGCCCAAGGGACCAGCCTGGCTCGCCCTGGAAGTGGCAGCAGCATGGGGACCTCCGTCTCTGCCCGGCCCCTCCGGCCCACCCTCCCCTCACCTGACCTGGTACCTGCCTCGGGCCCCGGGGTGGCTCACGACAGTGTCCGGTCCCAGCCGCTGCACTGTGCTCCCCAACCCTGTGCCTGGCCTTTATGGCAGCTGCTTCCTCCCTGAAGGCTGCCCCCACCGCCTGTCCCCAAGCCCAGGTGTTAGTTAGGTGGCTATGTGGGGAGCCAATGACCTTGGCTGGCCTGGTGCCAGCTCTGCTTTTCACCTGGACTGGTTTCCCAGCTCCGCCTCTTCCCAGCTGGGTTGCCTCATCTCTCCGGGCCTCAGTCTCCTCGTTTGTACAAGGTACAGACAGGTAACTAAGCAGCGGTGAGAGGCGGCCCCAGCCTGCTGGAGCCACTCCTCGGTGCCAGGTGCCCGGGAGGTGGGAGCACCTACGTGTCCATCTCACAGGTGAGGAGCCGGTGAGTGCCCAGCGCTCCGTCAAGCGCATGCCCATCTCCCCTGGAAGCCTCGCCCTGCTCCCCCTGTGGTCACTGTGAACTGTGCCCTGACTCCCAAGGGGCTGCTGGACATTTTCCATGGGACATGGATGGGAAATGGAGGAGCATGGTGGTACAGGCAGAAGGGCTTGGAAGTCAACTCTCTCCACCAGCGGGACCCAGTGTCTCAGATCGGGGGGCGGGGAGCCCTGGGTATGAATCCTGACTCTGCCCCTCGGAGAACCTGTGCTGCTCACCTGCCAAGTCGGCCGGGCGCTCAGCAGCCCTGTGGGGGGAGGTGCAGTCGGGGGTGAGGGGCTCTCTGGGAGTGGAACAGTGGCTGGACTCTGTGGCTGGCCGTGGATGAGAAATTGGGAGGCCCAGAAGAGACCCTCAAACAGCTATTGCATTGCCGGGCTCCATGCCCAAGGCCACTATTAGCAAGGTGGTCATTCCTTGTGTTGATAATGACCCTCTCCAGGCTCCTCCTAAGAGGGTGAAGACATAGCTCAGACCCTGGCACAGCGAGGACTGGGCGGCGGAGCTGCGAGCATTGATGCTGCTGAGGGAGGGAGGGGGCAGAATGCATTAGGGGCCTTTAAACACGCTGTCCCACCCTGGGACTCCTTCTCCCCCTCCTTCACACCCCAGCTTAGCCCCTGCCTCCCCTGGGGGCCACCCTCAACCCCAGCCTGCTCAGGAGTCCCCATCCCCCTGCTGGCCTGTCTGCTTGCCCCTCGGGTTGTGAGCGCCAGAGTCCTGCTCAGACACGCAGTGAACATCAGTGCAGCGACATCCAGTGAACGACTGAGCCACACACCCTGGGGCAGGTCCCACTGCGCCGTGCCTCAGTGTCTCCATCTGTCAGATGGGGCAACCCCCACCCGGTAGGGTTGCCAGAGGCCTGAGTGAGAGTTGAGCGGACGCCAGGCATGGGGGGACTTCCCAGGGGCACAGGGGTCCGTCATCTCTGCAGGGAGAGGCTGGCGGGGGTGGAAGGCAGGAGGGGCAGGGGCAGGTGTGGGGTGCCACGAGAGAGAAGGAAGGAAGGAGAGAGAGGAGGCCAGGGTCCAGCCAGGGTGAGGCAAGGCAGTGGCAGGAAGGTGGGGGGCAAAGGCTGTACTAATTAATTGGGCAGATTATTAATTAACAGAGTTCTGATTTGAGGAAGGAGAAGAACCCAGCTTCTTCCAATTCATAAATAGGAACATGCTGCCAGTCCTTTGAAAAACGTGACTGAGCCAGGCCCCATGCCGGCTTATCGCTCATGTCCTCATGGAACCCACCGAGGCCCGTGGGGAATAAGCCCTCCCAGAGACTCCTGTACTGTGGGCTTGCAGCTCCCTGCCCGCCTCCCAGCCACTTGGCCTTCCAGATCCAAATAACCTGCCTGCCCCGTTCACAGAAGAGAGCAGCGAGAGAGACCAGCTCTGCCCTGCCTCAGTTTCCACTTCTGTGGAATGGAGACCAGAACGCCCACACCTCCTCACTATGAGGAAAGGCTCACTATGAGGAAAGGCAAGGCCAGTGAGGCGGGGGCTGAGCGTTTTCTGCCTCCACAAGAGACACCCCCAGTTCCGGCTCTCAGGAGAGGGAGGACCGGGCGCCTCGAGGGGGCAGCAGCTCCCTGGAGTCTGGACTCATTGGGAGCTGAATCCCAGTCCTGCCCCTGCCCCTTCTCGACCCCCGGGTGATCCTGGGCAGGTCACTTTACACCCCTGGGCCTCGGAGTCTCCATCTGCCATGTGGGGCCATCCCTGCCCCTCACTCCATGGGGACTAAATGGAATAACATCCAGGAGCTGTGACAGGCCCGTCCTCGGCACTCTGAGCTGAAGCACACGTGCCCCCACACGGCCTCACCATGTGCCTGGCTGGGGCGCCGCAGGGCCTGTGGGCGCCTTCCTCCAAGAGGCTCCCAGGACCTAACCCCCTCCTCCCACTCACTGGCCTCCCTCCCTCCTGCCTCATTTTTTTAAAATTCTGTCTTGAAATTTTTCATTTTTGAACAAGTGGCCCTGCATTTTCATTTGGCACTGGGCCTCACAAATTCTGTCACTGCAAAGTCCCCATCAGGCCATGTCCCCCCTGCTCAACACCCACCCCATGACCCCCCTCATCCTGTCACACTCAGGATGAAACCCAAGCTCCTCTCCGCCCACAGGCCCTGCCAAGTGGGTCCCTGCGTCTTCACGGACCTCGCCTCCCTGGTCCACTCGGCTCCAGCCAGTCCGCGCCTTTCCGTCCCTCCCACATCCCAGGCTCGCACTGGCTGTTCCCTCCGCCTGGAAGGCCCTTCACTCAGTCCTCTGCATGCAGGCTGCCTGCTCAGAGGGGCCGTCCTGACCAGCCAGCTAACGCGGCTGTCTCCTCCCCAGGTCCTCTGCTCCACAGCCCTGCTCATAGAAGAAGCTGTCTGTCCCCTTGTTTGCGTGTTAGTGGTCTGTCTCCCCCACCCACACCCTGCTTGCTCGGAATGTCAACAGCAGGAGAGCAGGGTCACTGTGGGCCACAGTCGTGGGTCACTGCTGCTCCCCACCTCCAGGACAAAGAGTGGCCCAGAGCAGGCACTCCATAAACAGCTGTTACATGACGATGGAATTCTCATGGGATGTGATCACAGGCTCTGGGTGACAAGTATCGTCTGGCTGGAGGGGCGGGGGCAGCAGGCCTGGCCAGTGTGCACAGCTAAGTGTGCACCCACACTTAGCAGGGTGCTCTCCCCTGCTCTGGCAGCCCAGAGAAAGCCCCCACTCCCCTAGCCTGCTGAGATCAGTGCCTCCTGCCCAGGCAGCCCCGGCAGTGCCAGCCCCTCCCGCCAGGCTCGCCCGTCCTGCAGAGACAATGTACAAAGGGCCACTTCAGCCCAGAAGCCTAAGGGTGGAGGAGGGCGGGGAGGGCACTCCCCACCCCTCCCCTGTCCTCACAGGGCCTTCTCCAGCACGGGGCGCAGCAGGCAACAAAATCAAGCTATGGCTGGAGAGGCTTGGTTCCACGTGCTGCATCCTTGGGGGGAGGTGTTCATGCGTGGGGGGGTCCATCCACGCACGGGGTTGGGGGGTGAGTCCACGCACAGGGAGGAGGCAGAGGTCAGTCCTTGCATACCTAGCCAGTAGGAGTGGAGGTGCTCTCACGGGCATCTCGCCCTGTGCACAGGGCGGCAAGTGGTGGGTACACCTGTGCACTTGAGAGGCTGGAGTGCCAGCTGGGGTGAGGGAGGGAGAGGAGCAGATCCAGTGGATCTGGCCAGGCTGTGGGGAGAGCAGGGCCCTGGGCTTTACAGTCGGTTCCCACCCCGCCTGGGACCTTCCTCTGCAAAATACGGCCCGACAACCTGCGCAAACACTTGTTCCAACAACCTGAGCTGATAACCTGTGACCTGAGCTCGGCACCCAGGGACGCTCCGACAACTCTGGGCACTCCCAACGCTCCTCCTTCTGGGCCCCGTCAGTGATGTGACCAGGAACCTGGGAGCCACCCTAAATGCTCCCTCTCGCTGACCCCGCGCACCTATTACCACGCCCTGTCTGCGCCATGCCCCGGTACTTCTCGTCCCTCCCTTCTTGCTGTGCCCATGCCGGCTGCCCCACCATCGGCGCTCACCTGGACACCAGCAGCGGCCTCCACGCAGGGCTACCAGACTGGTCCCGATGAGCCAAGCAAAAGCCACATCTGACGCTGGGTGCTGCCCCTCCCAGCTTGGAACCACTGCCCTCAGGATAAAGTCCAAAATCTCCAGGAGGCTCGAAGTTCCTGTGTAATCTTACTCCCAGTCCCCAGGCCTTTCCCAGAGGCTTCAGCTCAAAGGCACTTCCTCCAGGCCGCCCTGACCCCAGGCTGTGCAGAGACCCAGCCGTCTGCACCCTGGCCTGCCCCCAGGGCCCTCACCCCACACAGGGGCTCTGCTGCCCCACTCCTCTGGGTCCCCAGCCCCAGCAGAGAGCCTGACACAAAGGAGGCATCAACCTGGGTCTGCTGAATGAATAAATGGCCCTCCTCCCAAATCCACACACCTGCACCTTTCAGGCAACGCTGCCAGGCTCTCAGGCCTGGTGTGGGGCTTAGAAAAGTGGCTGCAGGTCCTTGTCACGCCCACCATGCAACCTGGGCTCGGCACGCCCCAATGAGGTGGCTCATCTACGTGCATTCTAAGGGTCCTTCCACCGGGATGGTGGTGGTGGAGACGGAGACACAGGCAGTGACTCCAGCCTTCCGAGACTCTGAGCAACATGGGGCAGATGGCCAGGAGGAGGTGCGGGAAGGAAGAAGGTGGAAAATGAAGCGACAGCTCCGAGGGGTTAGGATCCTCCCCCCGCAGCTCATCACTGTGTGCTCAGTGCCCAGCACCACGCCTGGCACACAGTAGGTGCTTGACAAGGCACTGCGGAGTGAAGGAATGGGCTGGAACTCTGGCTCTGCCACCCACAGCTCTGGGACCCAGGCCAGAACCCTACCGTCTCCTGGCCTGTCTGCTGAGGCACAAAAGGGGAAGCTGGTAACCCCCACCTGCAGGGTCCTCAGAGGGGTCTGGGGAGGCGATGAAGCTGCACCTAGCCCAGAGCCTGCGGCTCCTGGATCTGGGCACCTGAGCGCCACAATGACCCTCCTGCTGGGAGTGGTCCTGATGGAGCAGGTGCACAGCTGGTTGGCTCTGGGCACCTGGTGAGCCCTGGTGAGGCTGGAACAATGAGCCCTTTCTCTTTCTCCTCCCCGATTACTCTGTCCAGACCCGCCTGCAAGGGGCTGCAGCCCTCTTGGGTCAGGACCCGCCTGTCTCCACCCGGGACACTCAGTGAGCCCTCACCAAATGGCAGGGGACACCCCACGGTGCTGCAGGTGCCAGGCCCCTGCTCCTTAATATCAGGGGAGCCACCAATCTGCTCCTGCTCCGTTAATTAGTCCTTCTCACCTGCTGGATCCAGAGAGGTTCCGAAACAGGCCTGCAAGTGCTCAAACATCCCAGACTGTGGGGAAGGAGAGAGAAAACAGAACAGCAGCAACAAAACCATCACCACGAGGCGAGGAGGTCATTCCAGGAGTCAGGTGGCTGGGGTCCCGGTCTCAGCAATGCCACTACCCTTCTAGGAGACCCTGGGCACCAAGTGATGTGCCCCATCTCATCCCACGCTCACACCCCATTTCACAGATGAGGAATCTGAGGCCCAGAGAGGGGACACGACTTGCCCACTGTCAGGCCCCAGCAGGCTGTGGGGGGGCCTGGCTCAGCAGAGACCACTTGGACGCCCACTGCTGCTCAAGACCTCCCCACCCCCCCTGGACCTCAGTTTCCCCACTGACCACTGGGGGCACGGACTTGATCCCCCAGCCCTGGCAGACATCAGTGTTCCATGTTCCAGAAGGCCCACATTCTAGGTTTGCTGCTCCATTCCCCACCTCTAAGTTCCACATTCCAGCTTCTCTGGTCTAAAACGAGGAGTTCTACCTTCTAGGTGCTGTGTTGTGGTGTCTGGTCCCAAGTTCTCCTCTCATAGAAAGTTCTGCAGCCTGGGTTCTCCGGACTGCCCATGGGTTCTGTATTCTGTGTTCCCCAGCCGACACGCCTCCTCCTCAGGCACTGTATCTCCTCCTGGCACCCACGGCGGGGCTCAGAGCGCCCACGGCTCCACGCTACAGCTCCAGAGGCCTTCAGGGGCACTTCACAGCAGGGAAACCAGCCAGGAGGGCCGGCCGGCATTCCCAGGCCGGGGTCCAGGGCCACAGGGGGATCGCAGAGCACACCTGTCCCCCCCATCTCTGCAGGATGCTGTTCTGACCCCCACCCCCACCCCCAGCCGGCCCCTGCCCTCACCAGTCTGCACTGCAACAGCCCCACAAGACGGGCACTTCCCCAGGTCAGAAACCTTTGGTCACTCATCTCTGGGTCAAGGCCTGGCGCCACTGCTCCATAAATGCTTGATGAATGAATTAACCAGGCAGGCCCGAGGTACTGGCCAGATTACACACCGGGATGTGAATTCACATATGACGGAGATGCTCATGCTGCGTGCACGCACACGTGGGTGGTTCGCACAACATGAATGCACGGACGCAGAGACACGGTCGCACCCTGAATTCTGCAGATCTGTGCCCCAGGCCCCCAGCCCGGCCCCTGGCACACAGTAGGCACTCAGCGAACAACTGCTGAACGAATGAATGAATGAGTACTCTGTACCAGACACAGAGTCGAGGGCTGTGGGGAGACAGAGACTGAGCCCCCAGGATCAAGGCTCAGCTGTGATTACAAACACCACTGCCACAGGTAGCGCTTGACCCGCATTGTCGGAGGACTGCAGGAAAGGCACTTCAAGGCGGGAGTCAGTAAGGAAGGCGGTGGACGGTGCCGCACCCACTGGGCACCGGGGATGGAGGTGAAGCCAACAGCCCTGGGGCCACCCCTGGTGGGGGGGGGGGTGGGCGGGAATGGCTTCCCAGGCAGATGGCAGCACCAGGGGTGGAGTGGGTTAGCTTTCCAGGTGGAGAGCCCGGCACAGCAAAGGCCAGAGGTGGGAAGGCGAGGGCCATGTGCAGAGAACAGCAATGGCCTGAGGCTGGAACATGCGGTGAGTGGGGGAAGAGGAGCAAAGGCCAGGCTGGCGCCACAGGAACACTGTCAGAGGTCTGAACGGAATTCTCAGGGCCTGGACTCGCACTGACCCAATTCCCGAGAATGAGAGAAACACCAGCTGTCTACCACAGGTGCGGCTGTCTGAGCAAGTGCCCGGTGCTGGGCGACTCCCACGGGGAGACCCTACAGCTACTCCCTGTGCAGGCCGCCCGCAGTGGCGACCCCAGATTCGAACAAATGGAGAGCTGGCTGTTCTCAGGGTGCCTTTTCCACCTTTCTCCTTTAGAATATAACTTCATTTTTCTGGTTATAAAGGTTTCTCGTACATTCTAGAAAATCTGGAAATCACAGCAAAAGGAACAGGACAATATCACCCACCACCCTGCCATCCCCCGGGCTAACATTTTAGCCTAAGTTCTCATGGATTTTTTTCCTGCGCACCCTTTTGCTGGAATGAACTAATGACGTAAATTTTCTGCCAGCCTTTGGGCAACACCCATTTTCTCTAAGGAGCTTTGTCCTCCACGCTGGAGGACCAGAGTGCAGACCTGGGCCCGGGGGACTCTGCTCCCCTCGGCTCCTTCCCATCCACCCCCAGACCCGACCTGCACCCCTTCGAGAAATGCTCCGGCTTGGAACAGGAGTGGGGGCTGGTGCAGCCCCACAGCCCTGGGCTCTCCTCCTACACACCACAAAGGGGACCCTCGGCCACTCTCTGTGGTGCTCTGGGCTAGTCCCAAGCGCCCCGGGCCTCAACGTTCCCTCTGGGAAATGGGCAGGTTCAGCTGACCACGTGGCCTCAAGGCTCCCCAGCCTGGCCCTCTCTCTGGACTGAGGTGACAGTCACCTGGGCTGGGCTGCACCTTACAGCTGCTTCCAGGAGCCACACCGGGAGGTCCCTGGTCTTTCCCATAATTCCTTCCCTTTGCCATCTAGACAGGAGGGACGGCAGAGCAATCCCCATCGCTGGCCCTGGTGACCTCCCCCCGAAGTCCTCCTGACCCACTCGTCTCTATTCTCCCCAGTGGCATGTCCTATCAAGCCCTGCATTATAATCGGGCCCTGAACAGACCTGCCCTGCCCGCAGGGTTCTCAGTCCCCATGGGGGCAGAGAGACAGAAATCTCTGGTGTCGACATCAGCCTCGCCCTCAGGGTGGGGGTCAGGCACGGCTCCCTGGAGCGGTCTTAAAGGATGAGCCAGGAAGGGAGGGGAAGGGCATTCTGCACAGAGGGACAGCATCTGCAAAGGCCCGTGGGAAAGCCAGCACCCGATTTCTCTTTTTTTGGTGAGGAAGATTAGCCCTGAGCTAACATCTGTGCCAATCTTCCTCTATTTTGTATATGGGACGTCACCACAGCACGGCTTGATGAGAAGTGCCTAGGTCCGCAACCAGGATTCGAACCCATGAACCCTGGGCCGCCAAACCAGAGCATGCAAACTTAACCACTACACCACCGGGCCAGCCCCCAAGCATTCAGACTTCTAGTCTGGGTGGGGGTGCTGGTACATCGCCCCCTCCTCACGTGCCAGTGCCTGGAGGCAGGGTCCATGGTTTCGGTCACATTCTCCCCAGTGGCAGGTGCAGGGCCACCACCCATGCTCATGTGTGGCCTCAAACATCTCTGACAGCAGTGACATGCCAGGCCCCAGAACCAGTCTGAGGAGACCTGGTCCCTGGACACCCCCTGGGAGGAGGTTTGCCTGGGTCCCCCCACTGTTCAGTGACTCCAATGGCGTTCGTTCTGCACAGCTGAAACCCACCTGCCAGCCTCCCTTGACCCCCCCCAGCGTGGCGGAGCCTCACCTCTGCTCTTCACCTTGGCCGTGCCGAGTATGACCTTGGACCGGTCACCCGCACTCTGTGGGCCTTGGCTGAAAAACCGAAGACCGTCTTGGGCTGTTCCCAGGACCAGATGGGGCCAAACCGTGCACCAGCCTGGCACCGGAGCCGCAGCTCAGGCCTGGCTCTGCCCGCACCGGCCAAGTGGGCTCCAAACACCTGCTGTGCACCCGTGCCCCCACCACACACTGCCTCGTGTCTCTCTCCTGTCCACCTGGGCAGAGGGCTCTCCTCTCACCACCTGCCCCTCGCAGATGCAGAGTGCCCTCGGGGACAGGCTTTCTGACCCAGGATACGGGCACAGGTGAAAAAGTCGAGCCAAACCTCCGAGCGCTGTGAGAACCAAATGAGATCATGTGTGTGGAAGCGCTCTGTCCACTGTCGATGCCGCCCATCGGGCGGGCTCTGTCCGCAGAACCACCTCCCAGCTGTGTGACCCTAGCAAGTCACCTCCCTCGTGTGCAGCTCAGTTTCCACACAGTGGAACAAGGATGACTTCAGCACCACTGCCCAGGGCGCCCGGGACACTGAGATGAAATCACGCAAGACAACACCAGCATCTCGTCCCCATTCGTGCCATAAACGAGTTCACAGTCCTGGGCGACCATCTGAAAGGCACCTTCTCAATCTTTCACCTACACCAGCCGATCTGCGATGTTCTGGAAGTGGCCTTCACCTTCCCCTCTCAGTCACCATTCAACAAATATTTAAGGAATACTTACCAAATGCCTTCTCTGTGTCAGGCACAGTGCTAGCCCCCAGTGTGCACCCATGTGCCCAGCCAGGGAGCCCGGCCCCTCCCCTGCCATTGGCAGCTCTCCCTGTCCCCCCTTCCCCAGCCACCATCATTCACCCAGACTGTGTGCGGGCCCCAGGAACAAGAGGAGGGCAGCCGTGAGGGATTTGTCCACAGCCAGCCAGGACCTGTTTCCTGAGAAGGCAGCAGTGGCAGGTGCCAACACAAAAACAACGGGGGGCCGGGGGCGGCGCATGATGTGCGCAGAGCTGGGTGGGGGAGCAGGGAGCAGAGGCCAAGAACACAGGAGGGGCAGGGTCCCAGGGATCCAGGTCCCAGGGGACAGCCTGGAGTCTGTGGGGAGGGGCAAGGTTCTTGGAGTCCACAGCCCTCTGAATCCCCAGGGCAGCATTTTTAAAACCGGGTTTCCAGCCCTCCCTCCCCTGGTGGGGGATTCTGACTCAGCAGGGCGGGGCGGGGCCTGGGAAATATGTACTTTCCCTAAGCCACCAGGTGAGGCTGAGTGGGGCTTCCAGAGGCAGGGCCCCAGGAGTCTGGGAAAGAAGGGTGAGGTACCCAGAGGGTGGCCTGGAGGCCTGGACATGGGTGAGGCGGCTGTCTTGGGAGCCCAAGCCTCAGAGCGGTCGCCTCTGGGTGACTGAGGGGGCCTAGACAGGCAGCTCCATCAGGTTCTGGGGTCCTACAGGCTGGATACAACCCCAGCCCTGAGCCCCGGGGCCCAGGCACCCTCAAATGGCCAAACAGCGATAATGGTACCTACCTCGAGGGAAGTCAGGAGGGGCGCTGGGACAATGCAGACAGAGGGCTTGGCCAGCTCCCAGCACATAGTAAGCGCTCAATAAAGGGCTGCAAATTATTATGACTTGGAGGTCGAGGCCGAGGTGGGGGAGGTTGAGGTGGGAAGAACAGCCTGGAAGGTCATCCATCACGGGTCTCTGTCAACCAGAACCCTACAGACTGCCTCTGGCCGCCCTCCTCACTCAGACAGACCCCTGTCTGTGCCGCTCCTTCTGGGAAGTTCCCGGCCTGCCGAGAGAGGGCAGCCGGAGGGCAGGCCTTCAGGAGGCCCCAGTGAGCACAGGCTCCGACCTCCTGTCCTGGCCCTCACCCTGCCCCTCCCAGGGGTTCCCACTTCAGTGAGAACCAAAGTCTTGAGCCAAATAAACTCTAAACTTGTAAAACCATGGAGTAATTAGGTGTGTGAATGATTTCTATTGTTCCAATTTTATTTTTATAGAAAAGATGGAAATAAGTGAGCCAACAGGGGAATTTCCACTTCAGGCAGCGCATGGAAAAGTATTTTGGACCCTGTTAACTTCCTGGATTACGGGCAAGGCCTTGGGCCCCCTTGTTGGCCCCATTCTAGGCCACCGGAGGGTGACCACTACCCTTCCACCAGGCCTGCTTCCAGCTGCGGAAGGTTCCCACCCCCTCCTGATGCCTCGCTTTCCCCTTCTGGGAGATGGGGACAAGCAGCGTCCCTGTGACCATCCCGCCATAGTGAGGCTGCTCTCTGAAGGGCCAATCTCCTCCATCAGGGGTGGAGAAGCGGGAGGAATGGGCAGGAGGGCAGGGCTGCTCCCCTAGGCTGAGAATCACTCATTTGCTCTGTCAATCATTCATTCATTTGAGATCCTGTAGCCTGTGGGGCTCACGGTCTGGCGGGAACATGTAACAACAAATGGGTGTGGTGCTCTGCGGGCCCACAGCAAGGAGACCAGGGCTCACGTGGGCTTCCCTGCGTGAGCTAAGATGTAAAGGATGGGTCGGCACTAACAAGAACCGTGGCTCAACCTCCCCATCTGCAGAGGGGATTATAGTGGCTCCTCTGTCACGGCTCACTGACAGACACAATAAATGTTGGCTATTAATATTTTTATGGGCAGGCAGTCTGCCCACGCGAGGGGCTGTAAGCCTGGGGGCAACAGCAGAAGGGGTAGAGAGTCTGTGTGATTGGGGTGGAGGGCTGCCATCATGGAGGAGGGGACATGTGAGGAGGCTTTTGATGGGTGACAGAGTTTCAGGGGCAGAGGGAGGAGTGGGTAGAACAGACATTCAGGTAAAGGGAACAGCATAAGCAAAGGAATAGAATTTGAGGTTTGGGACCTGTTTGGACCACATCTCAGAGCTCTGTTAGGCTAAAGCTTGGGGTCCACTTGGGCCATTCTGGGCAGAACCACAAGGCCAGGCCACTACGCTGGAGTGAGGCAGGGTGAGAGGTGTGGAGGGCCCCAAGAACGGACACCAGCCCTCCACCCCCTCTGCCCTCCACCCCGCTGTGGGTACTTATTCCTGGTGGTCTCTGGTCCCGCCCTCAGCCTGTCCAACGCCTCCCCCGGAAGTCCCTCTCAGCTGCAGTACCCTGGCAGCTCCCCAAGTCCATCTGACCAACAGTCCCTGGGGCCTCTCCTCCTTGCTCAGTCATCATTTATGAAGCCCCTACTGAATGCCTGGCTGCTGAAGCTGGCGCGTACCAGCTCCCACTGCAAGACTCTTAAGCTGCTGGGAGCTTGAAATCGGCTCTGCTGGGAAAATTTACACCACGGAAATCAGCCAACACCGCTCACCAGAGAGCCAGCTGCCAGCACAGCACTGGCCCCGCCCAACAATGGATACAGACAGGCAGGCCCCTGCCCACAACAGGCATGTGGATGACACTCCACCGAGGAGGGCTGTGTAGTCTCCGAGGAGACAGGGGTGAACAGGGAGACTCATTCTAGAAGGGAGGCAGTGAATGTCCACCAGAAGCTGAACCAAGCTCTTCAAGCAATAATATGCATCATCCCCAATTTACAGACAAGGGAACTGAGGCACAGAGAGGCAGAGTCACTAGTCAACAGTTACCCAGTAAAAAGTAACAGGGTCGGGATTAGAACCTGGGCCCCTGGATCTGGAATCCTTGCTTTTTAACTTCTGCACCTGACTGCCTCGTGGCGTAATTATTGTGACTCTCGCTGTCACCGAGCAGCCAGCACGGGACTAGGCAGACCCTGGGTGCCCAGTGGTATCTGCTGCCCAGCTAGATTCTACCCTCCTGAGGGCAAGGCCTGTGTCCTCTTGCCTGGCTGCCCAGCACAGTGCCCCTCACAGGAGGACACTATGTTTGTTGGCCTGAATGTCTGGAGAAACTTCTGGAAGGGAGCCTTAGTCCCCATGTGGTGCACTAGAGCTGGCAGGGAGGGGGTGCACCAGGCAGTATGGGGCATAAAGAGGCTTCGGCCTTGGGGAGCAGAGCAGGGTCCCCCAAATGCCATGGCCGGGGGCCAGAAGGTGGTGGGTGCCCACAGGGACAAGAGGATGCTGTCTGTGCAGCCCACCCAGCCCCAGCCTCCTCGGTGCTTCTCTCTCCTCCTCCTAGGAGGACATGGACGCGCAGTGCCCGCAGCCCTCGGCTCCCTCCAGCCCTCACATGACCCTCACCGCCACCTGGTGAAGAGGGCCTGGCCGGCCAGCCAGCATCAATGTCCCCGTTTTACAGGTAAATACACTGCGAAGCAGCCAGCCACGTCCCAAGTACCACTCAGGGGCCGGGCACCCTGCACGCATCGTCTCACGCAGTCATCTCCACAACTCTGGAGGATTCTCCACATTGGACAGATGGGGAAACTGAGGCGCAGAAGGCCGACTTGCCTGAGGGGATCCAGCTACCACAGTAAAAGGATCATCAATGTGGCTCAAGCAGCCCTGACCACATCAGGGGCACTGCGCAGACCCTCAGAAGGCAGCAGCTGGGCCAGACGGTCACTCCCACCCCTGTGGGCTCCTCGCTGTCCTCAGGATGAGCGCCAGCTCCCTGAGGTGGCTGCCACCTCGCCTCCACCTGGCCCTCCTCCTCTTCAGCCTTGGCTCCCTCCTCTTCATCTGGCTTCTCCTCCTGGTCACTCCCGGTGCCTGCCCATCCCCCACTCCATCTCTCAGCACATACCAGGACTCACATCCCTGAGTGTTTGCTCGTGCTGTTCCCTCCGCCCACAATGCCCTTCCCACTTTTTCTACCCAGTGAACTCTTCCAACCTCCCCTCATCAGTTCTTCCAGCAAGTTCTCTCTCCCCCATGGGCTGGCAGCGCCTCTTCCAAACTTTCCTAGGCCCTGTGCCTATCTCCTTAGCAGTCGGAAGTATTAATATCCCCAGTGAATTGCCAGCGCCTCCAGGTGTGTGGGGGGGCTTGTCTTGCTCTTCCCTCCATGCTCACGCTTGGCCCCACGCCTGGATCTTTAGTAACTGCCCCGGAGGTGACACACCAGTGCCCACAACACCCCCATCAAGGCAGATCCGGACTGGTGTCCCAGGCTGGGGGGGCCGGCTCTGGGGGACCATGGAGGAAGCTCACTCGGGTAGTGTTACTGTCCACATCCCTTCTGGGGCGTCTTCCAGAGCCAGGAGAGTCACCCGACCTCAGGCCACCAGGGCTGGCTGAGACCCATCTCTGCTTCCAGTGGCACCCCAGCTCAGGCACCCCCCAGACACCCAGGCCCGCTCCCCTCCCCACTCCGGTTCCAGAACTCACTATTTGCAGATATTTATAGCGCCCTCCCCCAGCCAGGTTCCCTCCCCCACCCTGGGCAGTGCAGTGGAAAGAGCGGGAGCCCCTCCAAAGGGATGGGGGTCCTCCCCCAACTCCCCTCTGCCTGAAACCCATAGGCGGCCACAATCTCGGCCCCCGCACCGGCCCAGCACCCCGACCGCGCCTGGGCCTCGCCGCCGCCGCAGCCCGGGGTCGGGGGGTGGGGAAGGCGGGCGCTGAGGCCTCCCACCCCCAGTCCCGCGCCGCGCCGGAGCTTTGTGGGGGGGCGCAGCGCACAAAGCACGGCTCCAGCCCCGCGCCGGGACGCCCCCCGGCCAGGCCGGGGAAGGGGGGTCGAAGGGATGAGGCTTTGCCCTCCGGCGCCAGGGAAAGCTCCGCGGAGCAGCCAGGTTGGGGGAGGGGGCGCCGGAGCTGAGCAGCCTCCCCTGCATCCCGCGCCCCATCTCGGCCCCCAGCCCCCCAGCCTAGTGCTCCCGCCCCCGCCTCCAAAGGTCACGCTCAGGGAGGGGGGCTGTGGGAGCGGTGACGGGGGGCGCAGCGAGCGCCGAGGAGGAGGCGCGGCGATGGAGGCGGAGGGCCGGGCGTGCGGGGATGGAGGGGCTGCGGCGCGGGCCCACGGGACGCCGGGGTCAACTCACCCATCGCCCGCTGGGTCTCAGCAGCGGCGGCAGCAGCGGCGGCGGCGGCTCCGCGGCCTCCGGGGCCCCCGGCGGGGAGATGCTGGCGTCCGCCGCAGCCTCTCGCCCCATCCCGGGCTCCGGCGGCGGCGGCTGCGGCGGGCGCCCGGCATCGCAGGCGGCGCGGCCCCGGCCCGGCCCCGATCCCCGCCCCCGCCCCCACCTCCACCCCGTCCCGCGGGCCCGCCTGGCTGCACCCCGGGGCCGCGGCGGGGGCCCGGCGAGCGCACGGGCGCGGGGAGGGCCCGCGGGCGGCGCTCGGGGTGCGGAGGCGAGGCCCGAGCGCGGCGCGCAGAGGTGCCTGCTCCCGCCGGGCTCGGGCGGCTCCGGCCCCGCCCGCCCCCACCGGCGCCCCCTCCCCGCCGCCGCCCGCCGGGCTCCGCTCGCCGCGCGGGGCCGGGGCCGGGGCCGCCGCCGCTCCGCGCCTCCCGCGTGTGCGATCAAATGTGTATGAGTGTGTGTGCGCGCCCCTGCCTGTGACCGTGCGTGCGCCGGCCCACGGCCCAGTGCGTCCTGTGCGGTGGTGTGTATGCGACGGAGGCGGTCAGCGAGTGTGTGTGTCCGACGTGTGCATGGGTCTGTGTGTGCGTGGATGTGTGCGTCTGGGCTTTGCAGTATGCATGGGTCTCTGTGACCTACAGTGTGTACCCGGGTCTGTTCCTGTGTGTGCATGGGCGTGCACATCTGTGTTATGGTGTGTGCGTGGATCCGGGCGCTGTGTCTGCGGGTACCTGGACCGTGATTGTGTGCACACATCTGTGACCGTGTGCAGAGAGGCCTCGAGGTCTCATATCGTGTGCGCGCCTGGCTCTGGGCGGCTGTGATCATGTGTACACGTTTCTGTGACCGTGTGCAGAGGCCTGGCCTGGTGTTGTGGTGCGTGCACCGCGCTGGGCCTTTTACCATGTCTACACAGGTCTGCGGGGGGCCGCTGTATGCCCGCCTGTATCCCTCCGACCCCCTCCATCCATGCATTCGCCCAAAGCCACCGTGCGCTGACTCTCCCAGGCCCGGTCCAGTGACTCCTGGCATAAACCTCCCCTCCCCGGCCCCTCCGCGGGCACTCGAAGCTCGCCGGTCCTGCCCACCTCTTGAGCCTCCTCTCCTGCCACTGGGCCGCCAGCGGTTCTCCAAGCGCCCTCCATTTCACGTCCTGGCTCCTCATGCTGTTGCACAGGGCTCTGAGGCGCCCTCCACGCGCTTCCCGCCTTTCCGGCCGTTCCTTCCGCTCTGGGGACCCGGTGGAGCGGCCACTTCCGCTCCGCGCGCAGGGCACCCTGGGTATGCAGTAAGCACCACTCTGGGCCATCAGCGAAGGTGCGTGGGAGAGGGCAGGGAGCCGCCTCAAGGCCACGTCCCAGCAAATGGCCTCAAGGGCAGTCCCATGGGCCTTTGCTGGGCCTTTGGAGCTGCCTCTGGCTGATCTTCCTGCTCCAGGTGCCCTCTGCCCACCTTCATCCATCCTTGCCAAACAGCCAGAGTGACCCTTCTCCAACATTCATCAGAGCAGGTCACTCTCCTCCCTGAACCCTCAATGGCTCCCACTTGCCCTCAGCTTAAGCTCAGTGCCTGGGCAGGGCAGAAGATGCCCTGTCCCCAGGTGACCTGGCCCTGTCCCCTTCTCCAGCCTCACCCCTCCGCTGCTCTCCTCTCCCTGGAGGCTCCTTCTAAGCCAAGGGTGGGCAAACTATTTTCTGTGAGGGCCAGATAGTCAATATTTTAGGCTCTATTTCAGCTCCTCAACTTGGCTATTGTAGCATAAAATCAACCGTAGACAATGTGTAAAAAAATGAGCATGGCTGTTTTCCAATAAAACTTTATTTATGGACGCTAAAATGTGAATTTCGTATAATTTTCACATGTCATGAAACATAATTCTTTTTGATTTTTCCCCCCATCCATTTGAAAATGTAAAAACCATTCCCAGCCAGCACTGCTCCAAGCACATCCCTGCGCCCTTTTTTCCATCCTCATGTCTCCCCTGCTTCATTCCCCCCAAATCCCGTCTATTCTACCCCCAAAATGTCAGCCTCCTCTTCTCCCCTACCTGCTCCTCCAGCTGACTCTCTGCCCCTTCTCTTTCCAGCCCCGATGGAACCCTCACTACCCCTCACACCGGCTCACCTCCTCCCTGTGCCTCTGCTGCTTCCTCTGCCTGGAGACTCCAGCCACCCGGAAAGGGCTGTCTCAGAGACAGCTTCCCTGCCCCCGACTTCCCCGGGAGAATCTGCTCTTCCTCCCGGGCCTCTAGCAGCTTGGGCATCCCTTGGCCCGTGAGAGATGCACTGTTTCAGGTCTGGCTTCCCCAGTGGCCTTGCTCTGGGCATCGGCACTGGCCCCTGAGCACCAGGCTGGGCACAGAATATTTATCCCTCAGTTGTCACAGCTCCCAGCAAAGGCAGAGAGTGTGTGTCTGGCGTGTGCATGGGTCTACGTGTCCAGCTCTGTGTGTGCATGCACGGGTGTGCCCCAGGAAACAAGACCAGGCAGCCCTGGAGTCAGGACTTGAACCCAGGTTTGCGGGGTTTTCTCGTCCTCCGCTCTCCCGGCGGTAACAGTCATCTGTCACCTCGTGTGTGCTCTCTTTTTCGGGGACCAGCTCTGGCTCCCCCAAGACCATGAGCCCCACAGGTCCCGATAAAGGCCTGAGCCACAAATAGCCCTTTTTGTCCTTCGAAACTTTTTAGTTGATTTGGGTGAATAGATAATACTGCACACAGTGCAAATTTGAAAATTACTGAAGGACGTCCAGTGGAAAGTGAGCTTCAGTCCCGCCCCGGCCATTTTGTTTTCCTGTAAGTGAGGATTTTACCCTCATGGCTCCTTTGGTGTGAAGCCATTTTGTTGTGACCTAAAAACCAGTTCAAAACTTGACTCCGTTTTGGTTTTTTTAATAAGGTGCAATGCAGCAGTGCTCGCCTGTCCTCGAGCCCCCAGGCCCTGCGCATGGGAGGAGTGAGTGGGAAGGCCTTGTGGGGAGGGTCCCGTTGCGTGGTGGTGGACTGGGTTCAGGAACCAGAGAGATCTGGCTTCAGTCTGGGTTTTTGTGCAAGTGGCTTAACTCTCCGTTTCCTAATCTGTGAAATGGGCATAAGGAAGCCTCCCTCAGAGGGCTGCTCGGACGGTAACATGGGTCCCTGTCCGCAAGGTGCCCTCCTCAGGGCCTGCTGTCCAGTCTGTCTTAGCTGGCACCGTGACTGCAGGGCCACTGTCTCCTGAGCACTGAGTATAGGGCTGGGCACACAGGAGATGTTCAACAAATATTTGCGGGAAAAAAAAAATGAATGAATTAGTGCCGTCTGCATGCTTATTACCTGTCATTAAAAAGCAGTGATTGTTGACTTTGAGCTGTCTGAAAATGGCCACTCTGGGAAAGCTGTGTCCCGAGGGCCCTGCTTCAGGGAGGCTCTACCCGCATCCCTCACAGGGCACCCCATCCACATGTGGGCGCTTGTAGGTCCATGCGGGGGGAGGGCCCTGAAGGCAGGCACCCCAGGGCAGGTATGTGGAGGGACCAGAGTGAGATGGCCCCGCCCTGCCCAGAGCTGGCTGGTCAGGAGGACTCCGGGGCATGCTCGCTCATGCTCCGTCCTCCCCCAACTCAGATCTTTGTTCTCCCGACCTTTCCAGATTTCCAAGCTTCTTGGGAGGCCTCAGAGGAGTCAGCCCTGGTTGGGGCCATACCAAAGTAGGCCTCTGTCTGCCCAATGCTCCCCAACAGTGGGCTGGGGGCTGTGTGTGGCGCATGCCTGCCCTCCTAGCCCGACAGAGATGACAAGTGACTTGCTCAGTCACCCCCTGGCAGAGCTGGGCATACCAGGCCCCACCTCTTTACCTGCCAACTCAGGCCCTGCAGCCCAGGAGCCCACCCCTGAGAGAGCTGGCCAGGAGGGGAAACGACCTCCAACTCCCTCCTCCCTTGGGCTTCCCTCCCAGTCTCTTCCACTCCTGCATTTATGGAGGTCTGGCACACAGTAGGTGCTCAGCAGGTGGAGAAGCTGAAGACTAGTGTGATTAAGACCCGGGTTCTAGTCCAGCTCTGCTGCGTGTCCCAGTCATTTCAGTGCCCTAAGCCTCGGTTTCCTCATCTGTAAAATGGACATACTCTCTGCCCTGCCATCACATTGATACCAGTGGAATCTGGACCTCTCCATCCTCTCCCTCGCCCTCACTCACTTAATGTCCTGTCTCCGAGCTGTCAGCAGGGATGTGGGGGAGGGCAGGGCTCGGTAGGTGGTCCTCCCTCCCCACCCCCTCGTCTGGGGCCCCGCTGCCTGACAGGGAGGTTGGGGGAACCTGGAGCTGAAAGAAGCCCAGATACAAGATTAGCCAGGCCAAGGCGGTGTCGCCTTCCAGCTCTGCCGTCCCCTTTCACCTGGGGCCCATTTGGCTCTGGGAACAATTGCTGCGTCTGTTATCCCTCTCGGCAGCTGCTGCCTGGCCCTAGGGAGCCACATTCCGCCCTCCCTGGGTCATCGCACGCCCGGCCCTGGGTTTCCAGGTCCCCTGACCTGTGCGAAGGCCAAGCACCAGCCCTGCCAAGGCCCCCGAAGGGCAGGGAGCATGGCTGGGCCACGGCATAGGGAGCTGGCTCACAGCCGTGCCTTCTTCACCTGCAGGATGGGCGTGAGCCTGTGGGCCAGCAGCAGAGGTATTCTGTAAATGTTCAGTCCCCTTCCTTCCTCATCACCTGCTGGATGAGGCTTCCTCTCCCACTCTCCTCCACATGCTCCCCACTCATTCACTCATTCATTCATCCCTTCATTCATTCATTACTGAACCCCTCCCAAAAGCACACAGCAGGCAGCCCTCTGAAAGGCTTGCAGTTTCTCCAACTGTTCTCATCTCTGCACTTCGGCATATATTAGTCCTTCTACTCAGAAAGCCTTCCTGGAAAAACTCCTACTCATCCTTCAAGACCCAACCCAGGTGTCCCCTCCCCCTGAAGGCCACCCTGACTTCTGGTTCCCGGACACCTTGTTCCTGCCCCATTTGGAGAGTTCCCACTTCAAAGCCTCTGCTGCTCCTGGACTCTGCCTGCAGTGCCCTGCTCAGCCCTGTCTCTAAGTATTCACTCTGCCCGTCCCAGCCTCCAGGGCGCAGCTCAAATACCATCTCTCCAGGCCTCTTCCTTCTTCTGAATTCACCTTCGTGGCCCCCACAGTTATCTGGGGCCCCGTTAGGACCCTGAGCACTTCCTGTCTGGTGCCCTGGCCTCCCTACTGGCCTCACTGTGAGCTCTTCAGGCACAAAGATGCGAGGGGTTTCCTTGGGGCCTAGCTCAGTGCTGGGAGACAGAGGCCTCGCAGGCAGGGGGCCCCTGATGCTCCAGGTTGGGTGTCCAGCCCGAGTCTTGCTGGTCGGGCCCTCTCTGCCTGGGTGACCTTGGACAAGTCCCTTTCTCTCTGCAAGTCTCAGTTTCCACTTATCAGGTAGGGGGGATGGATTAGACAGGGGTCCATTGCCTGGGGGGATCAGAGGGTCCAGGAATCTCACAAAATTCCCTGTAGTGTGCTGTGTGTGTTTGTGAGCGTGTGTTAGTATGAGTATACACATGTGTGCGTGTGTGTGAACATATGTGAGAGTGCCCGTCTGTGTGTGTGGATGTGTGCACGCACACAGGCACATTTCTCTGGGAGGGGGTCCATGCTGTTACTGGATTCTCAAAGGGTTCTGGACCAGGCGTGGCTTCCCCACTGGTGTTCCTGCTTCTGTGCCTGCCCCATAGAGCAGTCGGTGTGATTCTGGAAAGCACAAGTCAGATTACCTCCCCCCTCTGCTCAAATCCTGCTGTGGCTCCCATTTCACCCTGAGTGAGCCCAGAGCCCTTTGGGAGCCACAAGGCCCCGCCTGGCCTAGCCCCCTCCCTCCACGCTCCCCACGCTCATCTACCTCCTTTGCGCTGGCTGTTCCCTCCCTCTGGAACCTTCTTCCCCCAGGTACCCATGGCTCCTTCTCCTCCCAGGCTCAGCGCAAAAGCAGGGCCTCCTCCAGCACCCATTTAGATGCAGCCTCCCGGATCCCTGTGCCTGATCGCCTTCCTCTTTCCCTATGGCACTTGTCACCTTCCAGCAGGCAAGGTAGTTTCCTGTGTTTCTTGTTCTTTTGCCTGAATCCCCCAGAACATAAGGCTACCGGGCAGGGGTCTTTGTTCCCACCATCGTCTCCCCGGCACCTGGCACAGCCGGGCACGTAGCAGCTGCCCAGTAAACGCTGTTGCATAGGAAGGAAGCCCCGTGTGTTGGCCTCTGTGTGTGTTTGGGGAGACACCGCTCATCTGTGTCTTGTGCAGAGGGCGTGGGAGCCTTCCTTCCGGGCGGGGGAAGACCTCTGGGCGGGAAAAGTCCTCCCATGAGGGCCAGGGCTGCTGTGTGGCTGTAAATGGATGTGCTCAGGATGCAAACTGCCTTTTGTACCATGAACTACACACTTAGCTGGGCCCTGGCAACCACTCCTAGGAACTCAGGAGCCTGCTCTACCTGCCCCCCTCTTTCTTCCCCGGGCAACCCCCACCAGCCACATGTGCCGGATCCCCAGATGAGGAAACTGAGGCACAGCAAGAAGAGACTGATGGAGCCCACTGGATGGCTGAGAGGTAGAGCCAGGACTCAGAATCCAGAGCCAGTGCTCTGGCCACCAGGGGCCAGGACCCCTCCCAGTCCTCTCACCCACAGCGGCTGACCCCACAGAGAGAGGAGGGCGAGCCTGTGGCAGGGCGAGGTTATATGCATTGGTGGATTGAGCACCTACTGCATGCCAGGCCCTGGGCTCCAGGCTGTAGTGGAGACGGAGGTGAATCAGACGCATCCTTGCTTCCAGGAGAACCCGGGCCAGTAGGGGGCAGGGGTTGAGACAGAAAGACCAGAGGGAGGCAGCTGCACCTGGGGGGCTGGGAACGTGGACACAGCATCTCAGCCAGGCCTCAAAGGTTGGGGCAGATTTGAAGATTCAGCTAACAAGGGAAAGGGCATCCAGGCTGAGGGTGGACGGGGAAGGGACCAGTCACAGCCAGAAAGTGTGCAGGGGACCCGGAGGGAGTCATTCAGCCTGGGGACCCCCATAAGCTCCAAGGATGCCAGAGATGCTGAGAGTTGGACTGAGTCACCAGGTGGAAGGCGAGCGAGTGACATCCAGCTGTTCCCAGCATCCTCTGCAGCCCACGGCCAACGGGCTGGGTCACACCGCGGGTCACACCTCTGGTCACACCAGTGGAAAGTAGTTGGCACACCCACACCCACGTGCATACGCCTGTCACATGCAGGGAGCAGGCCCCCATCTGCCGGCACATGCACCCACTGGGGGACTCCCCACCCTAGTGTCACACACACTCTCTCTCTTACATTCATGCATGCACGTCAAGCCTTGTATGCACAGACACACAGATGCACCCCATGCGCACGCACACAGGACACACCCCCTGCACTCACAGAGCTCTGCTGGGCACTCCCCACAAACTCAGACGACATTCCACGAGGAGGAATGTCCCTGGGCACGGCCCACCCGGAGCCCCCCTCCTGCCTCCAGCCTCCAGCTCTCGTCCACACCACCAGCGCCTGCTTTGGTAAAGCTGCCTTGGAATGCCACAGATGGAGGTGAGGACATAAGCCCAGAGATGCTGCCTTGTGGCCTGTCCATCCTACAGCACGTGGGCTCCTGGGGCCCATCGGCGAGGTTCCATCCTCACAGCTGCTGGGCCAAGTCCTTGCCCGCAGCCCTGTGGCCGTGGAAGGCGACCTTTGGAACATCCAGTCTGCTTCCACTTGTCTGAGCCTGAAAGCCACGGGCCCCCAGGTGGCCCACTGGGGTCTCGGAGGTCCTTTGGGTCATCAGGTTCTCTGGTCCTTTGTATGACCAGAAATTGAAATAACAGGGTGCTCCTGGGAGCCCTGCTCAGGGGTCCAGCCTGTCCCACTGGAGCCGGGCTGATGGGTGGGACTGGCAGAGGAGAGAAATTCACCCATGGAATACAGGGTCAGCCTCAGAAAAAGGCCGGGGCTGGCTCTCCGCCTGAGGGCCTGAGCTGGCAGCAGGAAGCTCAGCCGCCGACCTTTAACCCACGCTGAGGCTGTCGGGGCCGCCCAAATGTGACTCCATCGAGTCTCACACCTGGCTGTTAGAAACCTAGATCCTGCTGCCCGGAACTGGTCAGAGCAAGTCCATTCCTCCATCAGCACCACAGTCCTTCAGAAATGTGGCGAGAGTCTCCCCACCACTTCTCCTCCCAGATTCTTTAGTGGCTCCTCCTAGGACAGGGTTTCCGGACCTTTCCACCCCAGCCCCTCTCCCATCTGCCCCTGCCCTCCTCCAGACACGGCCTGACCAGCGCAGACACATACTTCCCCTGACTGGCCTGCTTTTGCGGTGAGTGTTCTGGCCGCTATGGTGGGCTTCCTGCGAGCTGCTACATGAAGTACAAGGACTTGGCCTCAGAGAGCCTCAGGTGCTCAAAAACATTCTGGTTTAAAAAAAGTCTGGCCACATTATGGTGCAGGATTGTGGGTAAGAGATGGATTAAGAAAGCAGGATTTGGGGCTGGCCCTGTGGCATAGTGGTTACGTTCACGCTCTCTGCTTCAGCGGCCTAGAGTTCTTGGGTTCACGGTTTCAGATCCCTGGCAGGGCCCTACCCACTGCTCATCAAGCCCTGCTGTGGCGGTGACCCACATACAAAATAGAGGAAGATGGACATAGATGTTAGCTCGGGGACAATCTTCCTCAGCAAAAAAAAAAAAAAGAAGAAGAAGGCAGGGTTTGAATTCTGCTATTGTTGCAGCTTTGGGCCATTTAATCTCTCTGTGCCTCACTTTCCTCATTTGTAAAATGGGAATAAGAATAGTGTCTACTGCCACTCAGAGTGCGCCTCAGTGACTTCACCCCTTCTGGGAGTTTAGGGTCATGGAATCTCCTAGTCTTTGAAGCCTACTCCATTATACCAGTGAGAAAATGGCTCAGACAGAGGCTAGGGCCTGCTCAGGGCTATAGGAAGCTCTAGGACAAGACCCATAACCACGGCCTTCAGCCCACGACAGTGTGTGGCCCCGAGGCCCTGAGGCCCAGACGCTTTCCCGGGGTCTGCACTGCCACCTTCAGAATGTTTGATTTCTGCCCCAGCCGGGACTGAGGCTCAGAGGTTGGGGCCCTGGGACCCAAAGAGGCCTCACCGGGCCTGGGGCCTGTGCAGAAGCGACGTCTTGCTTCTGGCACCTTCTCTTGGAGGGCAGAGTACCCACCCTCAGCCTGGGACCGGGGCTTCAGTGAGTCCAGATGTTCTGGGCCTGCTGGCCCCACACCTCCTGGGAGGAGGCTGGCAGCTCCGGCAGGGTGTGGAGAGACCAAAGTGGGAGCCAGGAGGCAGGGTTCTAGAACAGCCCACACCCCTTGACTGACTAAGAGTTATCTGCACAGTCAGGGGCTTGGCCTCGGGAATTCCTCAAAGCAGCTTGGCGTCTCCCAGGTCACAGGATCATTTCTCAGGACTTGTCCCCACAGGGGATGTCAGTCCTGGCAAGGGAGGAGGTAACTTAAGCTGGGGAAGGGGGGTGACGGGGTGAGGGGATAGCAGAGCAGGGACCCTCCTGAGCCAAGGTCTGTCCCACAGCCTTAAGCCTGCCAGTGTCTCCCATGCTGACCCCTCTCATTCCCCCTGCCCTGGGGCAGCCTGGCCTGGCAGAGCAGGGTGGGGAAAGGTCAGAGCCAGGTGACTGACCCCAGGGCTCAGTGTCCATGGGTGGGGACACTGGCAGGCCAGGCTCTCTGGTGCACGCCAGGACTGCCCGCACCACTGCCCCCCCAGCATGCCCCTCACTCAGGAGCTGCTGGATCATCTCTGCCAGCTCCTCACCTGGCCCTGCCTGGCACCCACCAGTGCTGGGGCTGCAGACAGACTGGGGTTCAAGGAGGAATCAGGAACCCCTGTGCATGGCTGGCAGGGTGGGAATGTAAAATGTTGTGGCCACTGTAGAAAACAGTAGAGTGTTTCCTCAAAAAACTAAACAGAATTACCACCTGACCCAGTGATTCTACTGCTGGGTTTATACCCAAAAGAAGGGAAAGCAGGGACTTGAACACATATTTGTACCCCGTGTTCACAGCAGTGTTATTCACAGCAGCCAAAGGTGGAAGCAACCTAAGCGTCTGTTGACAGATGAATGGATAAGCAAAATGTGGTCTCTACATGCAATGGAATATTATATAGCCTTAAAAAGGAAGGAAATTCTGACACATGCTACAGCATGGATGAACCTTGAAGACATTATACCAAATGAAATCAGCCAGTTACAAAAGGATAAATACCGTATGATTCCACTAGGCACCTAGAAGAGTCAAATTCATAGAGACAGAAAGTAGGATAGTGGTGCTGGGGGCTGGGGGCTCGGGGAGAGAGAGTTGCTGTTAATGGGTACAGTTTCATTTGGGAAGATGAAGAAAGTTCTGGAGATGATGGTGGTGATGGTAGCCTGACAATGTGCAGGTACTTGGTGCCACAGAACTGTACGTGGTAAATTTTATGTTATGTATATTTTACCATAGTAAAAAAAAGAAGAAATTAGGCAATGGGGAGCAGGCACTGGGGGAGAAGATGGAACATGGGCCCCAGAATGATGATGGTGATAATAATAACGATGGCAGCAAACACACCACACTGACCCCGGGCCCGCGCTGTCCCAGCCATTTCCCTGTATTCACAAACCAACCCGTGAGGGGGGCAGAGCCGCAACTCAGGCTGCCTGGGCCCGTATCCTGACTCACTGACTAACTGTGTGACCCCAGGCAAGTGCGCGACCTCTCTGTGCCTTCATCTCCTCATCTGTGACTCGAGACATGACAGAACCCTCCCACAGGGTTGCTGGGAGGATTAAATGAACCGCTAGATGTAAAGCGCTCAGAACAGGCCCCGAGCAGAGTGACCATATTCCCCCCTCTCTTCTCCCCATTTTTCAGATGAGGACACTGAGGCACAGAAAGGTCAAGTCCCTTCCCCAAGGTCATACAGCTAATGAGTGGCAGAGCCGGGAGTGAACTCGGAGCCTGTCTGGGTGGCCCCCTGCAGTTCCTGAGGTCTTGGCGGGGTGGAGTTGGGGGAAGGATTCGTCTGGTCTCCTCCCTGCGGACGACCTCGACCTCGTGAACACCATTATCTGGGGACAGCATTTTCTCAGAACCTGTGACGCTGGGGTGGGGCTGGGGAGGGGCTGGGCCAGGAGGAAGTTTCTCATCCTCAGGGAGGCCCAGGGCAGGATGGGGCGGGGCAGGCGGAGGGCAGAGACCAGAGCATTGCTCCCTCCAGCGCAGCAACCCCGGTAAAGAGGAGGCAGGGCCCATAGAATGTTGTCACCAACAGGCTAAGCAGGCCGGGTCTCGTTCCCCATGGAGGCTCAGAGGCTGGGCAAACTCACCCCTCGAGGTGGGGAGCAGGGCAGCTGGGGCCTTGGTAGGGAAAGACCCAGAGGTCTGAAGAGAGAGGGCTCCAAGTCCTTTTGTCCCCCCGGCCAGGCCAGGGCCAGCCTATCCTTCTAGTCCCACTGCAGCCAGCCCCAGAGCTTCCTGGGTCCCTCGTCTGCATTTTCATGGGCCAACGTCAACCCTCCCACCCCTTGTCACGCAGGAGTCTGTCAGCAGGCAACTGACCATTCCAAAGGCGAATGACTTCCCCTCCCCTGGAACCTGGGCTGCCCGAGTGTGACCTGCTTTGACCCACAGGATGAGGTGGGAGTGACTGGGAGAGGCCAGGCCTGGTCCTTAAGAAACCTTCAGCATCCATCTCTTCCAGCTTGGAAGCCAGAGGCCATGTAAGGAAATCAGATTATCCTGCTAGAGAGAGGCCACCGGAGAAGGCCTAGAGCCCATGGAGGGAGGAGAGAGGCCCAGCCTGCCCCTGCTGGTGAGCAGCCCCACTGGAGCACCAGACACCGAGGGAGGCCAGTTGGGCCTCCTCAGCCGACCCTGCAGGCAGCAGACCTGAGTGGTCCCTGCCCAGCCCCGCCCACACTGCAGAATCGTGAGCAAATCCACGCTGGGTGTGGCTTTGAAGTGCTACATTTGGGGGCTGTTTGTTACTCGGCAATAGATAACTGGTAAACCTCAAGTCGTGAAATCTTAAGGTCCTCAAGTCTCAGGGTTACAGCAACATGACAGTCAGACCAGGTTCAAGTCCTGCTTCCACGGTGGCCTGGACAAGTAACATCACCTCTCTGGCCCGTTCCCCCCCAAACAGGAATAACAGCACCACACGGCTTGGGGTGAGGTGGGGAGTGAGGGAGCGGAGGATGTGCTGGCCCAGAGGGTGTGTTGGAGAAACGTGAGTGAGGCGTGGAGGCCCAATCACTCTGTGCCCTGGGGGTCCCTGGGCCACCAGTCCTGCCCCCAGGGTGATGGTCTCTTCCTGTCTCTTCCTGACGGTACCACAGCTGGTACTGCTGCTTCTACCCACCCACTAAGGCAGATGGACAGAGGCCAAAGAGGGTCATTCTCCTCCCCACCTCAGGGAAGTCACTAGGCTCCTGGAGTGTGGGTCTCTTGAGTTAAAAAGTTCTCCAGGACTGAATCAGGCAGACCCCGCCCCAGCTGGACAAAGTCTCGGGGACCTGGAGACACCAGGATCCTACCCAGGGCTAGAGCTGCAGGGACCTGCCAGGCGCCATGTCTGCATGTGAACAACCTCTGACCTCTGCATGTGAACGACGTCACTTCTGAGCCTCTGACCGTCTGGTGAGGTGGACGATGCAGCCCCAGTTAACAGAAGAGGAGGTTGAGGCCAAGAGACAAAGTGACTTCCCCAAGGTCACTGAGTTTGTGACTCAACCCGGACCTGGAGGGTCGTGGCCTGTCCTTCCACCTCCCCCAGGGCCTTTCCTGCTCTGGGAAGGACAGAGATGAGTCAGCGGCCACCAGCTGTGGCTGATTTGAGGGGTAGCGGGAGGTCGTCCACTGCCACACCACTGCCAGGCCCACCAAGCCCCTGGTGCCCACACGTGTCCCCCTGGAGTCACTCTTGTGGGGCAAGGTGTGGGGGGCTCTGCTGAAACAGCCCTCGGAGAGCCTTGAGTGCACGGAGCCCAGAGAAGCGGAGCCTGCGGGCCACACAGCAGGAGAGCGGCCGCCAGCCCACGCGCTCCCCCTCGGCGTGCATTCCTTCCCCTTCTCCCACCAGCTCACTTCCGCTCTCCTCTTTGAGAAACCGCCAGAAACAGGGGCGCTCGGCCCACCCCAGAGGGACTGTGGGACCAAATTTCTACACAGGAGGGGCTTGTGCAGGGGGGATCTTAGGAAGGGACGTGTCTTATGCTGCTCTTGATAGCGAGCATGTCTGCTGGGGTCTGGTGGAGGTTGGGGGTGACTAAGACCCCCTGAAGATCATCCTGGAGCCACCACAAATGCTGTCCACAGGTGTCTGTCCCCAGTGGGGGTCCATACCAACCTGCGTGCCCAGCTCCATCCCCCTCGCCCCCCACCGCCTGTTGGCCTGGCCATAGGCACAGCTCACTGCGTGATGTCTCCTGTCCCCAGTCTCCCGCCTCGCTTTATCTTGTTGGTCATCTCTGCGCAGGAAAGAGCCTGGGTGGCTGCCAGGGCTGCCTAAGCAGACCATGTCATTTGCCCTGGGAGCATTCAAAGCAGCTGGGTCCTGGGGCTGGCCCCTGGGGGACCAGGCCCTGAGCTGTCTTCATGACCAGCCCCTAAAGAGGAAGCAGAGGACCAGAGAGGGGGAGTGACCTGCTTGTGTCACACAGCAGGGAAGAGAAGGAGCTCAACGGGGAAGCCGCTCAGCCCCTGGGGTCCTGCTCATGTTCTCAGCAGCTCGCGGGAAATGGCTCCTCTGGGGCTCAGTGGAGGATGTGAGAGGGCCCCAGCCACCCCCACCCCATTTCCAGTGGCCACCACTCCTCTGCCACCAAGATTATCACCAACTTGAAAAACGCTCATGCCCAGTAGAGGACAGTTTACCCTACCACGATCGGCTCCTCCTGCCACCTGGGAAGGGGCCATCTCCACTTTATAGATGTGGAAACTGAGGCTCGGGGAGGTTTGGAAGTGCTGGAGCTAGCAAGTGTGGAGCCAGCCCTGAACCTGGGCAGTTAGGGGCTTCAGAGCTCCTGCTCTCCCGCCCTGTTCCCTCCAGCACCCGGCTCAGAGCAGGGAGTTTGCCCCGCCTGCCCTCTCCGCCATCCCTGGCCTCCTGGCACCTGGCCCTGGGGGCGGGAGTGAGTCCAGATCTGCTACTCAGTCCTGACCCACAGGGAGAAACAATGCAGCAGGGTGCAGGCCAGGCATCTTACACACGTGTTTGCAAATGATTGTGAGATTCTGGGGTCTCCAGCCCTGCAGCCAGGAGAGGGGGCTGCTTCTAAGTCAAGTGGACATGACAGTCACTCTCCCCCCCCATGGCTGCCCCCTCCAGCCTCTAGGAGGATCCTCGAGCCCTTCCTACAGGGGGAAAAGCTGAGGCTCAGAACCGGGCTGTGAGGTGCCCAAGAGCACACAGCCTTGCTTCGCACTGTGCTGGCCAAGTGGGGTCAGAACCCTGGGCCCCAGCCCCAGGAGCACCTCCTGAGCTGTGCGACCTTGGGCAAGTTGCCCTCCCTGAGCCCCCTTCCCCCAGGCCACACTGAGTCCGCTTTCTTCAGCACTGTTCCCAAAGCTCTCGCAGGGGCTGCCAGGCTGGGTGCAGACCGGCAGCTCAGAGCAGGCCTGACCAGGACCCCAGAAGAGGGGCGGGCATCCCCAAGGGGCCTGGAGCCGAGAACTGATCTGAGGGCTGGGAGAAGGTATCCCAGGACCCCTCCCTGGTTCCTTGTTTCCCTCCTGCCTGGCTGGTTGCTGCTTGCTGTCATATGATACACTTACTGTGTCCTCGTTTGTCGTCTGCCCCTCCTCTGGGCAGGGCTTTTGTTGTTCCTAATCAGTGCTCCCCTCGCTTGTCTGACACCCTCTGGGCCCACACTGGTACCTCGCCCTGAGATATGCCCCATCCCACCCTGCCTCCTCCTCCCTAAACCCCTCCCCCTGGAATCTTTCCCTGATTCTCCTGCTCCCCCCACCACACCCCCCTCCAATGAATTCCCCCTTCCTCTGCACTCACATTCATTTATTCCCTCACTTACTCACTCACTCAGGAAACAATTCTGAGACTGGCCCTGGGTGCCAACTCCATGGGGACGCAGAGATGACTGCACCCCAGGGGAGACAGACCCAGAAGCCAAACCACGGCATTACTTGAAACCAACAACGTGTGAATGCTCTTTTAAAGAACAAATGTCTCATGGACCCTGGGGTTGTCTTCAATCATTTTCATTGTAGGGTTTCTTAACTACGTGCAGACACAGAGCCAGGTAGAAACCTCCTGTGCTGTGTCTGCTCCGACATCAAAACCAAAGCAAATTTACAGAACGAATATAAAGAATATTAGCAGAACCAATAAAAATGCAAATCGACACCAGGAAGGGACCTTGCTGGCTCTCACCACAGATGGGCGGTCTGCAGTTGAGGGGCTGGAAGAGAAGCTGCTTCTCTAGGGTCGGGCAGCTTTGGCCACAGCGTGGGGTCTCCTTGACCCTCCTCCGTTCACCCCCAACTCGCACTTTGGAGCCCTGGCTGGGTCAGCCTGGCCAGCACGTGGCTGTCCTGGGCACCTGGGACTCAGCTGGGCACTGGGTCTCCCCTGATCTTTTCTCATCAGCCACTAGTGATCATAAAGTCTTAACCGCCCTGGATGACACAAACGCAAACACACAGGGTGGCAGGACTTATTTTTTTTAGCTGTGGTAAAATACACATAACATAAAATTTACCATTTTAACAATTTTTAAGTGTGCAGTTCAGTGGCAGTAAGTACATTCACATTGTTCTGCAACCACCACCACCATCCATCTCCAGAACTTTTCCATCTTCCCAGACTGAACCTCTATACCCATTAGACAGCAACTCCTCATCCCCCAGCCCCCCAGCCCCCAGCAACCACCATTCTACTGTCTATGAATTTGACTCCTCTAGGTGCCTCATATGAGTGAATCATAGAGTATCTTTTTGTGACTGGCTTATTTCACTTAGCATGATGTCTTCAAGGCTCATCGATGATGTAGCCTGTGTCAGAATTTCTACCTTTTTAAGGCTGAATAATATCCCACTGTAGAGATACACCACATTTTCCTTATCCATTCATCCATCAATGGGCATATAACCCATCAGTGTGCTGTTTCCACGTGTGGCTGTTGTGAATAATGCTGCTGTGAACACAGGAGCACAAGTATCTGCTCAAGTCCCTGCTTCCAGTTCTTCGGGGTGAGCACCCAGAAGTGGAATTGCTGGATCATACGGTAATTCTATGTTTAACTCAGGACTTATTTTTAAGGCGATTGTTCAGATGATCCTAGGTTATAGCCAATTTGTTTTTAATTCATAGACTCAAAACCCACTAAATTAAAAAACCCTCAGACTCTCCAGGTTACGTCCTGAGACTTCAGTTTGAGACACTCTAGAGCCGCACCATCCAGTGGGGTGACCACGAGCCACGAGTGGCTTTGAAGCGCAGGAACGTGGCTGGCCTGCACTGAGGTGTTCTGTGCAGGTAAAATACACCCGTATTTCAAAGACAGTATGAAAGAGAGATCGCATTAGGAATCTTTATATTGATTACATGTTGAAATGATAATACTTTGGCTATATTGAGTTAGAGAAACCATAGCATTAAAATTAATTTCACTTCTTCCTTTTCATTTTTTATTTTTAAATGTGATGACTAGAGAATCTAACATGGCGTTTGGGGCTCGCATTATCTTTCTGTTGAAAGCTTAACCCCAGCGGGTTAATCCAGGTGCTTTCCGAGCCTACAGGAGCCGCCTGGAGACTTGGCTGGCTCTTTTATTTATTTTTAATTGAGGGGAAGTTCACATAACATACAATTAACCATTTTAAAGTGTACAATTCAGTGGTACTTAGTGCTATGCAACCGCCACCTCTCTCTAGTTTCAAACTTTCTTCCCATCACCCCAGAAAAACAGCCCATATCCGTCACTATTCAGTCCCCATTCTCCCCTCCCCCAGCCTCTGGCAACCACTAATCTGCTTTTTGTCTCTATGGATTTGCCTATTCTGGACATTTCATTTCAAAGGAATAATACAGTATGTGACCTCTTGTGTCTGGCTTCTTTCACTGAGCAGAAGATCTTCAAGTTCATTCATGTTGTAGCATGTGTCAGAACTTCATTCTTCTTTATGGCTGAATAATATTCCGTTGTATGGATAAACCACCACTTGTTTTTCCATTCATCCACTGGTGGACATTTGGGTGGTTTCTGCCTTTGGGCTATTGTGAGTGATGCTGCTAGGGACATCCATGTATAACTTCTGTTTGGACGTATGTTTTCATTTCCTGGGAGTGGACTTGCTGGGTCACAAGGTAATGGCTAGTTCTGTTTGTCTTTTTAACGTTCGCCTTACTTATTTATCGAAGTTCTAGATACACATTGTCAAAGAGTCAACTGCTTTCTCAGAGTGTCTCAGGACAGACACTTGAGCTCCATTGAAGGGACGTCTGGGGGGACTTGTTGGGGACCCCCCATGTCAGTAGTTTTGGGACTTTGTTCTTAAGAGGATTGGATTCTCCAGAGAGGAGCTTTGAGTGTCCTGCCTGGATGGTAAAGGCCTGGCTGCCGCTGGGAGCAGGGCAGGGGACAGAGCGGGGACCCCAGTGCTCAGAAGCCCCGGCACGATTCCCCATCCCTAGGCCAGGGACCCCTGCTTACCATCACAGACAATGACTCCAGTTTTCTGCTGGGGTTGGCGTGGGTGACTGCCTGGCAGTTCTGGGAGGGGGTTTGGGGGTCTGACTGCTCCTTACTTTGCCCCCACCCGTCACCCCCACCTCAGGCTGCCAGCTCGCGCTGAGTCCTTGGCGGCTCTTCGCGGTAAAGCATGCCGGTGCTCAGCCGCCACTCCTGCTCACTTGGGATGTGGCTTTTCTGAGTCCCTGAGACCAGATGCCACTCTACATCTACTTTCCAGCTGCAGAATAGTGCGGATGTGGTCTCCTGTCCTGCTTGCCCCATCCTCGCGGGTTTATACCTTAAAGGAAAAAGAAAAGAAATCCCTTTGTGTAGTCTTCACGGGGCTTGGGGAGGCGAGAAATTTGGGGCAAGTGTTTAATCTGCCATCTTTAGCGAAGTTGTCAGGACAAGACTAGCCTGGCTGTCCCAGGAAGCCAAATCCTTCAGAAACATTCCAGGGTCTGGTGCAAAGCCCCACCCTGGGAAGCTTCCCAGAACCTGTCAGCCGGAAGGGGTCTCCCCCTCTGCCTGGGTCTCAGGGCCCTTTCTGGCTGGAACTCCAGGCGCTGGTTTATCTTCCCCAGAGACTGTGAGCCCCTGCAGGGCAGGAGTCTTCATTAGCCCTCTCGGACTCCCCTCCTCTCTCTTCTCTCTCCCAACCACAGCCCCCACTGGCAGGGCTGCACATGGCCGGTGCTCAGCATGCTTTGTAAGAAGGCACGGCCGGGGCAGAGGCCTGGCGACGAGGAGTGTGGAGTGTGGGAGGACATTCCTCTCCGGATCTCCTCTACCTGCTCTGGAACCCTCCTCGGATCTTATTCCTGGGTCTGAGACCCCAGGGGCACTCAGAAGTTTGGGAAGCCTGGGCCTGGGACCTCAGCTGCAGGCCACCCCACTCAGGGGAACTGGCTGAGGCCCTGCCGGTCCCTGCGTGGCAGGGCTGACTGCATTTAGGCAGAGCAGATACAGAGCCTCAGGCCCACCATACAGAAATATTTTGCTTTCTTTTAAATCAGAAAAAAAAATTAGCTTTTAGTTCAAAGAAAATATTTTAATATATAATAATGAACATATTTGTCTTTAAACCAATGCAATCATAAAGTATAATTTTTAATAGTTTTTGTGAAAGAAGAGGCCCATGAAAGTCACGATGCGTGCTGTCCCCTGCCCAGGGTCACCTGCCTTCTTGAGCTCTTGGCTGCTCTGGGCAGGGTTGTACTCCTTCCCCCAGAACAGCTGGATCCAGCTCAGTTCAACGCCGCACACACTGCCCTGTGCAGGGCGCTGGGACCCACAGGCCCAGTGTTCGCAGGGCCTCGCCAGGAGCCCCAGGTCCCTGCAGACCCAGGCCAGGGATGCCCTGTGCCCACGGGAGCCTAGGCTGGCCTGAGGGAGGGGTTGAGCTGGGGAAGGCGTCCCTGGAAAGGGAGGTGGTATTAGCTGGGTCCTGAAGGATGACTAGTTCTCACACTGAGAAAAAGCCCCTTCCAGGCCGCAGGGAAAGCGTCAGCAAAGACAGATGCACTAAGGGGTCTGGGCCGTTCCCAGGAGGGTGGGGGTCCTGGTCCAGCTCAAGGAGGGTGCAGGTTGGGGGCTGGGCGGGCGGGGATGGAAGGACCCGGTGACGGCCCACTGCAGGGTCAGAAAATGCTTTTTTCCAGCACCTGAAATGCCCGTTAACTCCAGACCCCTCCTCCAAAGTCATGGAAACTTCTGGTGTGCACATCACTTCCCAGATTCTGCTCTGGGGCTGGCCTGCTGGGGCTCAGCCCGAGGGGTCAGGACCTCTTGGAAAGGACTGGCGGTGGCACCCCCTGCACCGTCTGCACTGCCCGACTCCCCTCTCAGCCCCTCCCACCTGCCGTCAGCCCAGCCTCGGGAGAAAGGACGCAAGGACGCCTGACCCACGGCCTCCCCAGCCCCACTGCTGCCACTCCGCAGGCCTGTCCTCCCGCCTTTCTGGCCGCCCTGAGCTGCCTTCTCCCCCTTCCTTCCTTCCTTCCTTCCTTCCTTCCTTCCTTCCTTCCTTCCTTCCTTCCTTCCTCCTTCCTTCCTTCCTTCCTTCCTTCCTTCCTTCCTCCCTCCCTTCCCTTCCTCCCTTCCTCACTTCCCTCCTTCCTCCCTCCCTTCTTTCTTTCTTTCTTTTTGCTGAGGAAGATTGGCCCTGAGCTAACATCTGTGCCAATATTCCTCTATTTTGTATGTGGGTCACCGCCACAGCATGGCTTGACCAGTGGTGAAGGTCCATGCCCAGACCTGAACCCATGAAGCGGAGTGCGCAGAACTTTAACCACTCGGCCATGGGGCCGGCCTCCTGCCTTCTCCTCCTTCTTTACCCAGCTGGATCCTACTTTTCTTTCAAGATGCAACCCCACTTCCTCCAGGTAACCTTCCAGGGGCCCCCAGATCTTGGTCAGGGGTACCCCAGACTGTGAACTCCTCCAGGACTGGGCCATGGCTGATTTCTGCCGTGTCTGTAGTTGAGGGCCAAGCCCCAGTGTTGGGAAAGGCTTGGTACCTCCCGTGCCCCCAGTCCCAGTGGACAAGTCAGACGAGGTGACAAAATTCTAATATGGTCTCAAGTCCCAGAGGGCCCGTTGGTGTGAAGCCTTCCTTCCTACACCGGGGAAGCAAAGACGTTCTAGCAGGTTAAACTGTGCAAGATTGCTGTCAAAGCCCAGCTGGCCTAGAAGGGCCTTTGAAAATCATGAGGAAACATCATGACGTGTAGAGAAAACTTCTGAGTTCAAATTGCTGTTCCTGTGTGACCTTGAGCAACTGGCTTAACCCCTCTGAGTCTGGGTCTCCTCATCTCTATAGGGGCATCATTGATATCTACTCCTTGCTGAGTCATTAACTGTCAAATGAGATATTACAGGTCAGGTACATAGTTAGAACCCAACAAATGGTAGTTGTTTTGTTTTTCTTCTTACAAAAAGCCAATCTTCACTTGGAGACGAGACAGGGATCAGAGAGTTTATGGGCCTTGTCCAAGGTCACCCAGGGACACACACAGGTAGGACTTACAGAAGCACCAAATCATGGAAGGCCGCAGGTGGTGCAGGACGGCAGAAGCCAGTCAGCCTGGCCTCCAGTCAGGAACCTCCAGCAGCCCGTGGTCTCATTAGATTCCGAACCTGCGGTCCTCCCCCAGGAGGTTCTGACTGTCAGTCCAGCGCAGGGCCCTGGAATCTGTATTTTTAACAGTCACCAGCTCTTCACTGCCACACGGCTCTGACGGCAGCCAGGCTGGGCCCGCGCTCAGTCCTCCCCCGCCCCATGGGACCCAGCGGTGCTCACTGCTCACATACCCGTGATGACAGAAGCTCCCACCTCCCGCAGGCAGCGCTTCCAATGCCCATCATCTCACACGCTGTTAGAAAGTTCTGTCTGATCCTGAGCAGAAATCTGTCTCCTGACCCCTCTGCCCAAACTCCTTAACCTGTCCATGCTTTACTTTCCCTCCCTAAAGGGGAGGCAACCACAGGACCAGCGAACTGTCAGGCACAAACCCCTGCCCGGTGGCGCTGGGTGTGGGGGGCGCCGCGAGGGCCCCCTCGGGAGGTAAGGCACCTCAAGTCCCGCCCGGCGCTCAGCAGTCAGCGAGCTTCAGTGGGTCACTGGGCCCCTCGGTCTGGAACCTGCTGGCTTCCCTGTGATGTGCCCAGGACCGCACTCCTGTAGGACTGACCTGGTGCACATCCTGAAGCATCGATTTATCTGATAATAAGTAGTTTTAAATGTTATTTTTGAAAAAAAAACTGTTACTTTTGTGTTAAAACGAACACAGGATGTTATGGATTTGACTGCAGAATTCACCTAGATATTCATAAAATAAATTATGAGACATCTAATTTCGTACAAACCTCGAAACTCGGGGGGTACTGGGGTGGGGGTAGTTTTCCGTAGGGTAAAGATATTTCCTGTAGAGAAGTTCCAGAAGCTCTTCTCAGAGCAGTTCATCTATCCGCTGGTTCCTCTTCCTCTGACGTTTCTTAGACATGGCCCGGGGCTGGCCCCGGGCCACTGAGAGGACTGGAGGAGAGGGTCTGGGTGCAGGCCCGGGGGGTGGGGAGGGTTGGGGGGAATAAGCAAGCACGCAAAGGACTCCCACACAGCAGGGCCAGGAGGCAGGCTGGAGCCACGGAAGCTTCTTGAGCTCAGCACTCGGGCCACAGGATGGCTTTGCTGAAGGGACAAGTGTGGGAGCTTGATCATGGAGTGTGTGGGAACAGCCACGGGGCTCTGAGGCCCACCCTGTCCCTGCCCTGGCCCACGAGTGACCCAGAAGAACAAGGACAAGAAGGGGCTGGACTAGACAACTGGGCCACACAGCCTGGGTCCTCGGACCCCTCCGGGGGTCTTGAAGGCAGGAACACAGCCCGTGAACTGGTGTCAACGCTCCTCAAAGCCAGCGGCCAGACTGCGTCTGTCCTCGAGGAGGCCGCCCGGGCTCGCGGAAATGTCAAGTGCCCGTCTTTGCTCGGGGCTGACATCACCTCCGTGTGGGAACAAAGTGCGTGCTCATGCCGTCGGGATTGGCAGTGGTCTGTGTCCTTGTCTGCTTTCCAAACAGGGGGCCCAGAAGGCAGAAGCATGAAAGCTGCCCTTGTTGGAAGAAAGGTTCGGGAGCCGGCCGACGGCCTCCCTCTGGGCTTCAGCGGAGAAGCAGGAGCCACACC
Source organism: Ceratotherium simum simum (assembly GCF_057802395.1). NCBI lineage: Eukaryota > Metazoa > Chordata > Mammalia > Perissodactyla > Rhinocerotidae > Ceratotherium > Ceratotherium simum. Next base: position 10,920,251 of record NC_141924.1, read on the forward strand.
CCCTTCCCAGCGGCTGGCATCCTAGGGAGCCGAGCAGCACCTGCTGTGAGCGAGGCCCCAAGCGGAGCATGTGTGCACACGCGTGTGTGTGCGTGCATGTGTGCGTGTGTGTGTTTATGGTGAGAGCAGCGGGGGTGGGAACCCCAGCTAATGCCCTGGTAACACGTCCCAGTCCATTTCCACATCTGTAAAGCACGGCAATTCTTACCTCATAGCTGTGGTGGCTCAGATAATCTCACTAAGAGGTGGGTTGTATCCTCATTTTATACACGAAGAAGCTGAGGCTCAGCATGGTCAAGTAACTTGCCCAAGGTCACATAGCCGGTCACACATCCATTCGTTCAACACATACGTGAGGGCCTACTACGTGGCTGGCACGGACCTTGGGGTCAGGACCCAATGGAATAAGGCAGACAACATCCCTGCTCCCAGGGAATGCACACCTTGGTGGGCAAGGGAGACAAACACAGATAAATGAGCAAGAATGTGAGACGTGAGCGCTTCTGGGAAGCAGATTAAGCAGGGAGGTGGCTGGGGTGGGTCGGGAGGGGCCTCGGACAGGAGGCAGCATTCGTGCTCAGGCCTGAGTGACAGGAGGAGCCGGTGGTAGAAGGAGCCCCACAGACGCTGTCCCTACGACGCTACACAGCGGCCCGAGTGGCTTCTCACAGGTCTCACTGCCAATGCCACCAGCGCTGAGGACACCCTGCAGCAAGTGCACCACGGAGCTTGCTCTGCGGCTCAGCTCAAGGGCCGGTTCTGAGGACAAGAGGCCCAGACAGGGCTGGACAAGCAGCAGAACCCTAGCGAAGACAGCCCCAGGGCGTCCCCTTCCCCACCCACCTGCCCCAGCCCCGGGACCAGCAGCGGCTCAGGAAGGCCTGGCCCCATCTGGTCTGCTGCAAGCCAGGGTCTCAACCAGGCCTCTGACAGTCCCGCCCTGGCAGGGACCAGATGTCCTCAAGGGATAAGTGACACGGTGGCAGGTGGGGGGTGGGCTTCTCCGGTCTGTCTGGTCCAGCCTCACAGAAGCCAAGCACTCTCTCAGAGGCTGTGGCAGGTGGTCAAGGCTGGACAGGGGCTCGGGCCGGCTGGGCCCGGCTGTGGCACTCTGCCCCCCAGGCGTCCGAGGGGCAGTGACAGCTGCGCAGCTTCGCCTGGCTGCCTTGGTTCTTTCCTGGTCCTGACCCTCACCACTTCTTAAATCCTAAACAGATCCCAAGCTCCCCTCTCTGCTCCACACACCAGACTCCAACAAAGGGAACCCAGAGGCTCCAACGGTGCTCCTCTCAGCCCTAGGAGACAGGCTCGAGGGGAGCTGAATGACACGAGGCCGGGGAACAGGGGACACGCGCCCTGCCACCACACTCCTAGGGCAAAGCAGGTGCTGGGAGAGGCCCAGGGGCCTGGGGCTGGGCGAAGCCATTGTGACAGGACTGCGCCCTCACCCATCCGCGCCTCAGTGACTCATTGGAGAAATGCTGCACCCGCCACCTCCCTCTGGGTGCCAGCCTGAGGCCATGACTTCAGGAGGGCTGGGGGGGCCCTGGTCACCAGGACCGCCCGAGTGGGCGGCGGGGGAAGCTGAGGAGGGGGCAGACCCTCTGCCTCGGGACCCTTTCCAGCCAGGGGGCCTCGGAGTCCAGCACCTGAACGTCGAGCGTGGCTTTGTTCCCGAGCAGACTCCACATTTCAGTTTAGTTCCGACTCCCAGAAAGCCGAAGAGGCTCTTTGTGGGCCAGTATTTACAGAATAGCCTCCCACCAAACAAAACCAAAATAAAGAATGGCTGCTACCGGGTGGGAGGCGGGCTGCCCCGCGACCTGCAGCTGACGGCCACAGCACTCCCACATGCCAAGGACCCGGCTAGCGGTCAGGAGCGGGAGACCTGGCCCACAGCGGGAGAGAGCTGTCATCCCCTCCAGATGTGCGGGGCCCTGGAGGGATGCCAGACACCCCACACTCTCTCCCGGGCCATGGGGGCGGCAGCACGGGGTCCAGTCAGGAGGCGGGGTCCACACTCCAGCTCTGCCAACCCCCGCCCGGTAAGCTGGCCCTCCTGGTGGCTGAGCAGGGCAGCAGGAGGCGCCCCCCGGGGCTGCCTCCAGAGGCACCTGAGACTTGAGTAAAAGCACCACTGACACCAGCCATGTAATACCACCATTTATTATGTCTTCACTGTGGTAAAAAAGTGATTCTATTTCTAGAGCCAAACAGCAACCTGGAGACATTCTTGGAAGAGAATTCCCTTTGCTCTCAAGCCTTTGTGACTGATTTGAAATCTGCTCACCTGCAGAACAGAGGCGGCTCCCGGTGGAGAGGAGTGAGGGCCCCCTGCGGAGACGTACTTCCTCTGGTCGTGCCTCTGCTTCCCTGGGAGACCAGCCCTGGGCCTCGCTCTGCTGCAGGGAAACGCAATCCCGGACCACAGCGCGAGCCGGGGCCCCGGGAATGGCCTCTGACTCTCAGAGTCTGAGTACGCTGGAGGCCGCACACCACGGCCAGTGCCTGGTGAGCCGTGTCTGGCGAGCCGTGTCTGGCGTGGTGGGGCAGGAGAATGGGAGCTGGGGGGCGGGGGGGATGGCAGAATCCAGGGGCCCTCGGACGCTGACGAGTTGTGCCCCACCACTGCCTGTGACGGGGGCACTTCCTGAGTCTCCCGGGCCTACCCTGTCCTCAGAAAAGAGGAACAGCGATCCGGCCGACAACCCTGGCCCCAATGGCAGGGTGCACGTGTGAGATGGTCTTACTCAGGGCCCGGGCCGGCCTGCCCCAGCCCCTCAGTGTCTGTAAAAAGTGTACATCTCTAAAGCCCTCGGCCACCCAGAGCAGCTGGTCTGAAAGAACCTCTTCCCTTTGGGGAGCATATTCCACTGTTCTCTCTCAAATGAGCCCCCAGCCTGACTCATGACCTGTTACCTTGGAGCTGGGAGAGACTCCTCCTCAGTGGTCAAGATCCTTAATCCCAGCGGCTCCCCAACCTGTGGCCTCCCCAGCACCAGTAAGGAAAGAGCAAAGCTCACCCTGATTCGGGGCCCCCCGCCTGGAGGGGCCTGACAAGAGCAGCCACTACCCCCGCTTGGTCCAGGCGCAGCACCCCCTCTCCTGCACCCATGGTTCTGGTGAAGCCCGCCTCACCCAGCCCACCCCCTCTGGTGGACTCCAGGACCAGGGCTTCTCTTGGCCCAGGTCCTTCCAGTTCCTTCCCATCTGACCTGGCCCCTCTGTAGCCATCGCAGGCCCTGATGCTTCCCTGGTCTTCCTGAACAGTTGCCACTGAAAACAACCCGGGCAGCCCAGGATGGCGCCCAGGGCTGGGTGCAGACACCAGCTGGGGTTCTGCTCTGGAGGCTGGAGAACAAAGGGGGTCGCCACTGCCCAGGGGTGAAGGGGGCACTAGCAGCGGCCACAGGCTCTTCCAGGGGAGGTGGCCGCAGGACAGGGGTGGCCTTGAGAAAGCAGTGGCTGCTGGGCCTGTGGGGTGCAGGGTCACAGGAGAATCTCTTCACATTCTGCCCACACGGTGGGCCTGCGGGCCAACACAGCTTCTGCACCCGTGTCCCTTGTTCCGAGAAATGGCGATGGTCCTGGCTGAGGCTGCCTGAGGGAGTGGCCTCCAGCCCTCTGTGTGTGACAAGGTCCCAGGGGTCCAGTCTGCACTGGCGCCTTCTGAGAGGACATTCTCTACAGCACCGAGAGCTGTGGGGCGAGGGCATGGTGCTGGCTGATGACTGGGCACCACTGGCCCCACAGCACAGGCAAACAGCAGGAGAAGGCCTGTCCGACCCCAGAGCTAGGCCCCTCGTCCCACGCAAGGTCCTGCTCGGCTGCACTCCGGGCTGGGGCTACGGTGCCGTCATCACGCTCTGCTCCCCGTGGTCCACACTCCAGAGGCGGTAGAACTCAGCGAAGTCCACGTAGGGCTCGACGCGGCCGTCCTCGCCAGGCGGGAGCGAGTGGGCTGGCCGGGAGCGGAAGAGGCCCCCATCCGAGCTGGAGCTGCTGCTCTGGGTGTGCGTGTTGGTGGACTGCAGGGTCAGGGTCGGGCTCTGGCTGCGGGGACGACAGGGGACAGTCAGTCAGGGGCCTTGGCGTCCAGCCTGGGGACAGAGAGGCCCCTGCCTCGACCAGCTCCTCAGGCCACAGGCCTCTCTGACAAAGGAAACTACAAGAGCCAGCCCAACCAGATGTTCTCAGGGGCAGATGAAAAGTCAAAAGGAATTTTTAAAGCTCTAGCTATTATGTAGCTACTTAAGTTAACTAGAATTAAATACAATGGATCACCCAGTTCAAGTGCTCAATAACTACACGTGGCTGGCGGCTACTGCAGAGGACACAGAACATTTCCACCCTCAGAGCGGTGCTGAGCTAGAGGCCATCCTTTCCAGTCTTTCCCAATCCATCCTAATGCAGACCCCACTGACCACAGGCAGGCAAGGGCTCTTCTCCCAGAAAACCTTCCTTCCTCCCTCCCAGTCACTCCTCTCTCAGCAGCTCGTGTTCTCTGAGCTTCCTGGGCACCCACCCTCTGCCACAGAGCATGTATGAGCCGTGAATTCCTGCCAGCCCACCGTCCTGCAAACTCCCAAGCCTGCCCAGCACCCAGCACCGGGCCAGCCGGCAGGGCCCAGCTGACGCTTAGATGCAGGACGGAGGAAGGGGGCTGTCAGGGGCCCAGGAATATAGAGGCACAGAAAGACAGCTGGTTCGCTTGCTGGTCTGGGACCACTGCTATCAGGCTCTGGCTCTGTGGAGACAGCTGGTGGCCTCCACTGGGCAGCCCTGAAGGGACAGGGAAGTCACCCTACTGCGCTTGGGATGCCCATCGCTCAGCTGCCTGGCAGGCCCCTCCAGCCCTTGGTGGTGGCTGCAGCAGCAGCAGCAGCAGCATGGGGGCAGGGAGAACAGAAGGCCCCCGGCGAGGCAGAGGGAAACAGTGTGACTCCCCGCCGATGGCCCTTCCAATTGGCCACATCCTCTGAGTGGGCTGGGTGTGGCATCTCTATTATTCTGTGCAGGGCTGGAATGTGGAAACCAGATCCTGGTTCCCTGGTGCGGTGGGGTGGTGTACATTCCACAGAAAGGATGGGGTGGGGTGGCCAGCAGACCTGTCAGGCAGGTCTGCAATGAGGAGGGGGCTGGCCCCAACCCCAGGCTCCACACCCCTGCTGCCTCCACTCCTTCCCCCACCTTGAACTAGCGAACTCACTGTAAAGCTAACATTTGACATTTTTGGCAGAGAACACCAGCTCTGACAAGCCAGGACAGGCCACACAGTGGCCCTCAAGCATGGACGGCATTGGGGAGGCCACCCTACATCACACACTCCCAGACGGGAGCAGAGGAAAGAACAGAACCTTCCCATCAAATGAAAACTGCATGTGGGACCCACAAGAAAACATGACCAACAGGCTGCCAACATCAGCCTGTCCCCTCCCAGCCTGCTCGCCACTCTGCCCCCCGAAGCCCCACCCCCAGTCCAGCTTCAGGGAGCTGCTGGAACCTGCAGCGCTGCGTCTTCCTGCCTCAGCATCTGGGGGGCTCTCCAGGGACGGGGGTGGGAATTTGGGAGGTGAGACCCAGGCATCTCATCTGGGGCCCGGGGCCACTCCTGCCCAGTGCCAAGAGCTGTCCCAGGACGTGGGCCTGGGGCGGGGGGAGGGCTTACTTGGTGAGGGTGGGAGTGGCTTCGTCCAGGGTGGCTGCGCTGTGGGCCCCGTTGACCAGCTGGCCCTGGGAGGGCATGACGAGGGACAGGGTCACACTGGTCTTGCTGGTGCTCTGGGCGCTCGAGTAAGGCACGGACACGGGGTACACGCGACCTCCCGCGGCTGTGGAAGCAAGTGAGTGGGCCACAGGGAGCGGCAGGGGGACCTGGGGTGGTGGGAACAGGCTGCTCCAGGGCCCGACGGGGGCAGTGGCCGAGGGGCTGAGAGGTCAGGTGGCGGCCTGGCTCCCCAAGCCACAGCTTGGCCCTCCGCCCCTGGTTACAGCTCAGGAGTGTCCCGAGGAAGAGCCTCTTCCAGGCCAGGCAGAGGCCCCCTCTTGCAGCAAAGCACCGCTGGCGCTCAGAGCAGGAGAGTCAAGCGCTGAGCTGCCTCAGCGAAAGGGTTACCGCCCAGCTTCCCACGATGCCCTAATCCAAGGGATAAGTGTGCTCCTAGCTGGGGTCGGCCCAACAAAAACAGGGCTGCAACAACGAGCCAAAGAACCTCCAGTAACCCTGTGTCCGTGGGAGAACAGACCATCTGTGGACGCCTGAGCACGAAGGCCTGCTTGTGTGAGAAAAGGAAAAGAAACCAGCCCCCAGGAACTGACGGTCTCGACGCTAAGTGGCACTGAGTGCAACACAGAACGATCGTCTCTCTTTCTGAGCAAGCTGATTTCAGAATTAAAAAGGCAGAAAGTAGAGCATCTCCCCCTTGCCTTTGACACGGCCCGGGGACAGAGCCAGGCTTTGGGGGCCCTTCTGTCCACACACCTAACCTCGCCTAGGTCACTTCCTTCTCGAGCCTCAGTTTCCCTTTCTGTAAAAGGGGGGTGCCATCTGTCTTTGGGGTTGTTAACGAGGACTAAGGGAAATGTGCGGGTATGGTGCCTGGCACTCAGCCATCGTCCCTATGATGTGGCCCTCAGCTCTGCGAGCAGCCCGCACTCAGGTCTAAGGGAGGCAGCAGGGCAGGGGGTGTTACCCTCATCTCACAGACTAATGGAAACGAAAAACACGCAGCTCAGAGAGCCCAGGTCAGAACTGCTCCAAGCTAGGCCTCCCATCTCCATCTCTACTCCAGGCCGCAAGGCCATCGCCTCAGCTGCTCTGCACCCACCACAGCCCTGCACGGCGTCCTCAGGCGGCTGCCTGTCCGCACAGCACACGTACCTGGGGCCGGGGTCAGTGAGGGCTGGCTCAGCTCACCCAGTGGGTAACCGAAGTTCCTCACCAGCAGGGTCATGTCCTCGTGCCGCAGGCAGAACTTGGCACGTTCCCCGCCACTGGCAAAGGTGTCACTGTGGATACGCTTTACCCGGTCCACCACGGCCTGGGCCACCGCGTCCAGGGAAGTCTGCTTGGCGAACTCAGTGTCGATCATGGCGGCAATCTCCTGGGGCAGGGGGGCAAAAGCCTGGTGAGGAACAGGGGGCCCAGGACCGTGGGCCACAAATGCAGAGCCTGAGCAGGATACTTGGGGGTCAGCAGCCAAGCAGGTGCAGGAAGTCCCTACAGCCAAGCCTGTAATCTGAGCTTTTCAAGGTATTCAGGATAATCCTTCTGGAACTTTCTCATTAGAAAAGGTGTGGCTTTGTGATCTGATTGTTGGCTCCCACACCAATAAAATGGGGGATAATATACACCTCACTGCCTTATTATGAGGATTAAATAACAATGGATGTGAGGGCCCTTTGGAGCCTACTAAAAAGCCCTGTATAAACTGTCATCATTATTAAGCTTTCTTTCCTGGAACAAACTTATTGCAGGCTATGATACACCAATTTTGTCAGAAATTGGGGATACAGAATGAAGACAGGGTCCCTGCCCTCAGAGAAGTCCAACTGTCCATGTATTCTAGAACCCAGTAGAGGCCACTGGATAATTCTATTGTGAAGACCAAAGAAAAGAAAAAAAATTACATTGACAAGAAGATGAAAAACACAAACAAAATCCTGCCCATGATGGCTGGCCGCAGTCTCTCCTGGAGGCAGGAGGCAGGGGCACATACCAGTAAATGACCCGGGCCCGGCCGGCGGTGGGCTCAGCTCCATCACTGACCAGCACATCACCTCAGGGAGACCCTGAACTCTGAGCCCCAAGACCCTAACTCCACGTGGCCGTGAGCCCCGCCCCCTGTTACAGGCTCCTGGAAGGAACGATAACGTAGAACAGGTGAAACACGTCAACCACAGCTATCAGGGGAGAGTCAGGCACCTGAGACTTTGTCCTTGTCATTTTTCATGAGAAAGGACAAAGCAGAAGAGGTACCTTCCTACAAGGATCACAGATGGAAGGAGGAACACGACCTGAACTCATCTGACTGACCAGCAATCCAAGGTCAGGTCAAGGCAGGCTCCCAAGATCACCCCTGCAGTGACCGTCCCAAAGTGACCGCTCAGTGACCGTGTCTGACACGTGGACTCCAAGGTAAGGGGATACAAGCAGCCCCACTGGCCGGGGCCCACGTGTCTCACAGCCGCCCCCCACAATCCCACAGAGGTGGATGTTGTCCCCCATCCTAGAGATGAGGGACAAACTGTAAATCATCCGCAGCTCAGGGCCCTGGAGGGAGGGGTGGAGTGAGACTCGGATGTGGCGGAGGACTTCCTGGCCAGTGCTCTGTGGACCAGGTCATACCCCCTCCCGACAGTCTCCAGAGCAATGTGTGCCGTGGAAATTCACCCCATCTCAGCCTCTTCCCCTCAGGCCTTGCTCAGGGCCCTGGGGACGGACACCGCTTCAAGCCCAGAACCAGCAAAGCTTTTGGGCGGCAGAGCGTTCTTGGAGCTCTGGGCTTTTTCTTCCCCCGCTATGAACCCAGAGAAGATGTCTGGCGATGGCATTTCAGAATCAGGGCTCTCAGGGTCCCTGAGCACTTCGGAGCTGAGCAGGAGGGCTGGCTGGGTCCCCAGGGGAGCACACCACCCTGCAGGCTGGCCAGCAGCGCTCTGCCCGGGCCCAGCTCACCTGGTTGGCCTGCCCTGGCCCGTGGGCTGCCTCCAGGGCCTTATAGAGCCCCTCGGACATCAGCACCAGGAACCCAGTTACCCCATCCAGGGGCTGTGCACCATGGATTTCGGGCTCCGCGATGATCGGCTTGGACTTGGCAGCGCTGTGGGAAGAGAGCAGAGGGGAGAGCCGTGCTTGGAATGGCCGCCGGGGACATTTACTCCCCTGAGGGGAAAAATCCACATCCAGAATGTAAAATAAAACACACACCTGACAAGAGGAAAAGAAATGAAGAGAAAACCAGAGAAACAGACTTATGTTTTGAGAGCAGCTACTAAAATAAAGCTCAGAGGCCAAAAAAAGTGAAGAGGCAGCGGGGGTCAGGACGGCAAAGGTCGAATGCCCCATCCTGGCCCCATTCTGCACCTCCGTCCACAGAGCCTGGGGGTAGGGTGGGACAGCAAGGGGGAGGGCTTCTCTTTCAAAAGCCCATCCTCTCGGGCTCGGCCAAAACAGGTGAGCTGACCCAGACCCCTACACACGCTCTGTCTGCACAGGGATGGTTCACCAAGGCCGTCAGAGCCAGTAAATGTCCGAGCTCCAACACGTGCACGTGCACACGGAGGCAAGTGCAAGAGCATGCTCCTGGCAACAGTATTTGGAAGAGTGAAGTCTGGAGACATCCTGAGGGTCCATCAGTAGGTCAGTGCTGACCCTGCCACCCACTGGACTCCTAGCAACAGTTACCCGGAACGCCGCCAGCCTAAACTGTGGGTGTGCAGGAATGGAGGGATGGGCACCTATGACGAAGAAGTGAGGTGCAGAACACTAGGAAGAAGGCTGGGAACACTAAGTGACATTTGTGGGTGTTTTGGAAAGGAAGCCCCACCACACACACACACGCATTTGTGGGTGTTTTGGAAAGGAAGCCCCACCACACACACACACAAACTGGCATTTGTGGGCGTTTTGGAAAGGATGCCCCACCACAGACACACGCATGCACACACACGCATTTGTGGGTGTTTGGAAAGGATGCCCCACTGCGCGCACGCGTGCGCACCCGCACACGTGCACAGACACCTTGGGTCAGGACACACGAGAAACTAGCGGCCTCTGGAGAAGGAGTCCTGGCTTGGGGTGGGAGAAGACTGACTTTACTGTGCATCCTTGGTGCTGTTTGAATTGTTTTAAACCACAAATGTACTTTCCAATAAAGCACACAGAGCCCCACAAATTAGAGACCCCAAACTCGATAGCCTAAATCCTGTGAGAGTAAGGAGTTCTCACATGTGCTTTCTAAGACACAAGACAGCACCTCACACACACGCCTGTGTCCCCAATCAACGTCCTCACAGACAGGTGAGCCAGTGGTTAAGGACACGGTCTGAGTTCAGGTTGCCTGGGTTCAAGCCCAACCTGAGCCCGCTGCCAGCCCTGGACCAGGGAGGCCACCTCATGTCTCCATGCCTCAGTTTCCCCGTATGAAAATACCTTTGGGGCAATAACAGCACCCACCTCGGAGAGCCCGAGGACTGAACAAGAGGATGTGTGTAAAGAGCTGAGCACAGGCTTGGCACAACAACGGCTCATAAACGCATCATCGCCCATTTGCTGCCGTGAGTACTGGGTGGCACTCAGAAAGGACAATTCATCTCGCACCTCTGCCCTGGCTCCAGCCACGCCAGACTGACCAACAGGCCTTCAGTCCATCCCTATCTACGCCAGGCGGCTCGTGCCACTCTGGCCTCTCCTGCCAGGCCCTGTGGCACCGTTGCTGCCCCTGGCTTTGGCCCAGCCTAGCCTGCCAGCGTAGCTCTACAGGACCCCAGCTCCCGGGGCAGCGGGTGCAGAGCCCCACACCAACCTCTCTGAGAGGAAGAAAGCGTCTCCGTGGCTCCAACTACTTCAGTTGCACCTTTTCTGTCCGTAGGGCCACACGCCTGCTTCTGCCCCGGCCCCCTGGCCTTGCAAACAGATGGGGCCGCGGGACGGCCGCCTACCTGAGGAGGTCGCTGTCAGCGTAGCCGTACTTGACCTTGTAGTCCCCGATGCGCCTGGTGCTCTCCTGCCCACAGAGGACCCCCACCTGCTTGATCTTTCCCGCGTCCAAACCTGGCAGAGGGAGGACACGACAGCCCCAGACCCTGTTCACAGAGAGGACGACAGGAGGGGTGCAGACACAGCCCCGGAACCCAGACAACGAGGAGCCACTGAACAGGACATGCAGCCACAGAGGGCGCCCCGGAGAGCGGCTAACCCCAAGTCCCCCAGTGTCCTCGTCCCCAACCCCGGCAGAACACGCCTCGCTCAGAGCCCCTCCTCCACACAGGATCCAGCCCTGCCCAGCAAGGCCCTCTCGCTGGGGGCCGAGTGGGAAGGGAGGGAGTGGCCACGGCGGCTGGACGCTCAGGACCTCTCTGTTTCCATAATAACAGTGAGTACCTACCACGTGCCAGGTATTCTCGGAAGCATTCTACACGTATTAACTCTTTTCATCCTACCCTAAGGTAGTGTTACTATCATTCTCACAGAAAACCTGAGAAAGTCCTAGACATCACCAACTAGTAATCAGCAGAGCCGGAATTCAACCCCAGGCAGGCTGGTCCCCAGCCCAAGGTCACAGCCCGTCCACTACACGGCCGCCAGAAGAGGGCACAGGGTGAGCCACGGGGTCGGCCTCCCCACTCCCACGGACCCCTGGCCTGCAGCCCCTGCTCACCCAGCTGCGAGAGGCGGAAGAGCTCATCCTCGTTCTCCGTGGTGTGGTCCACATTCAGCTGTGTCACCTGCAGCCCGTCCACCGTGGACTTGCATAAAAGGGCACGGTTTGTACCTGCAGCAGAATTTGAGCAGCTGAGCAAAGACTGAGCGCGGGAAGAATAGGACACGGTGAGAAGAGAGAGAAAAGGCATCTCACACATGGAAATCCTTGAAATGAACTACGAAAAGAGGCTGAGACCACTGGGGTGAGTCACCAGTCAGGGAGAGCTGATGATATTAAGGAATTAGGCTAAACTTTTCCAGTGTCCTTCTGGGATTAGGATTTTAATAAAAGAGACCTTTTCTTTTTTTTTTTTTTCCCCAAAGCCCCAGTAGATAGTTCTATGTCATAGCTGCACATCCTTCCAGCTGCTGCATGTGGGGCACGGCCCCAGCATGGCTGGAGAAGCGGTGCGTTGATGCGTGCCCGGGATCGAACCCGGGCTGCCAGCAGCAGAGCGCGCGCACTTAACCACTAAGCCACGGGGCCGGCCCAAAAGAGACCTTTTCTCGAGGGAGACATACTGAAATATTTATAGATAACATGACACGATGTCTGGGTTTGATTCCCAACAATGTGGGGACAAAGGGCTATAGAAGAAACGAGAGACTGGCCACCATGTGCTGATTGTGGGGGCTGGGGGATGGGCACAGGGGGTTCATTAAATGCTATTCACTCTGGTTTTTCACATTTTTGAAAAATTTCCATGATGAAATCTTAAGGGTGGGGCCGGCCCCATGGCGTAGCAGTTAAGTGCGCGCGCTCTGCTGCTGGCAGCACAGGGTTCAGACCCCAGGTGCACACCGAGGCACGCTTGTCAAGCCATGCTGTGGCGGCGTCCCATATAAGGTGGAGGAAAATGGGCACAGATGTTAGCCCAGGACCAGTCTTCCTCAGCAAAAAGACGAGGATTGGCATGGATGTTAGCTTAGGGCTGATCTTCCTCACAAAAAAAGAAACGTTAAGGGAAGGAGGAAGGGAGGGAGGGACATTATTAGTGGGGTCTCTTCAGAGCTCTTACCGTAATCTGCACCCTGGGGTCCAGCTTTCTCAGCTGCTCTGCCCACAAATCTGAACATCCCTGTGGCCCCTCACCGTCCAGCCCACACCCAGCCCACCTCACTGCCTGTCATGGGATGCCGAGTGGGTCTTCCACAGCCAGACTACCTCTTCCAGAAGAGGAAGCCACTGAGGAGACCCAGAGAGCGGACGTGACTCGCCCAAAGGCCAAAAGCCAGTTAGGGGCAGAGTGGGGATTAAAGCCCAGACACATGCCCCCCAGCCGTCCTTTCTTCCCACTGGGACTGAGACACTCCTGTGGAGGATCAGGAAGACAACTAGTGGACTCGGGAGACTCGGGCTGGCGGTCTTACGTGCCTGGAGAGCAGATTGCCCAAAGAACGCACGGACCCCTGAGGTTGACCTTCTCTCCCCCAGCCCTCCCTGCCCTGGGCCAGGCAGGCGGCTCACCGACATTGGCGACGTAGAGCTTGTTGTTGAGAAGGACTGCCACGACGGCCATGGCTCCTCCTGAAATCTCCTTCTCCAGCGTCTTGAGTCTTTCAAGGATCTTCTGATACTGAGGAGGCAGCTGGTGCTGAGGGACACCCTACAAGCCACCATCAGGGGTCAGAGCAGGCCGTGTCCTCGGAGACCACCTCACCAACCCTCCCTTCCCTTACAGAGCAGGATCTGAGGGCCCGGCCAGGATGGAAGCCCCACGGCAGGCTTCTTCCAGAAAGCCGGAGGTGACCTAACTTGTCCCGTGGGCTCTGACAGTGCTGGTGGGTGACGTGCACAGGTAGGTGACGAGGCTGTGGACAGATTCAGGCCTTTCCTCACACCCTTCACTGGCCCCCCCCATGCTGAGCTTCACAGTAAAGCTGCCCAGTCGGCCAGGGAGGCTCCTCGGAGGGCAAACCCATCACTACCAGCCTCCCCCAGTCAGGAACTGTCCCCTTGACTTCCGCTGCTCTGGCCCCATTGTGCCAATGGCCTAGGAGTGACGAGAAGATGAGTCCTTGCTCCTAGCAAAGCTGGGCCTCGACGTGCTTCTCCTGGGGAGTGGGCTGGGGGGATTACCTCTGGCAGCTGGGACTGTAGGCTCGCCTTCTCCGCCAACGCGTCATCGATGGACTCCAGGAAGCTCCTCTCCACCACATCGAAGGCCTGGAGGGACAGGAGACAAGGAGAGGGGTCAGGGCAAAGGCCAGCTCAAAACACCATTATCATCTGATGCTGAAACACCCCGTCAACAGCAACAAATCATATTAACTGCGGGTCATCAAGTGACGGGGGCTCCACAGGCACCGCCAGGCACTACTGCTCCTGCAGAGCAATGTCTGACAAACACGCCTGCCCAGGGGCCGGCACCTTCCGAGGCAGCACAGAGAGCGACTGCAGAGGTGGGAAGCTTGGAATCGGACCGCCCGGGGGTGAGTTCCTGCTTCGCTACTTGCCGGTCTCCTCATCTCTGCACAGAGATGGTGCTGCTCTGAGGGGACTGAGATAACTCACCCTGCGCTCAGCACCTGGCTCAGAGTCTAGACCAGCGACAGCTGATGTTGTTACTACATCCTGTTGTCCCCCGACGCTGGTCCCGCTGCTGCCTTTCCCGGGGGGACCCACTGAGAATTACTGGCACACAGCCCTGGGGCCGGAGAGGGTGCTCTGGCCCTTGGCGCTGAGGCCGGAGAATGGCTGGGAACACTGTTTCTGAGGAACAGGAACCCATCTTCCTCGTCTAGAACTAAGTGCCTCCCGACGTGCTTCCAAAAAGAGACGCCACGAGGAAAAGCTCCAGAACAGCAGCAAGCAGACACAGACCTGGCCAATGAGCACCAGCCAGCGAGGAGGCGAGGCCCAGGGTGCCTAAGCCCACCTGAAGGAAAGGGGCCCCTAAATCACCGTTTCCACCAGGGCTCAGCCGTCCACGGCACCCCGCTGTCCAGGGTTCCGTCCCTAATCCCCTTTCCCCAGGAGCATCTCCTCCAGAGCCGCCGGGTCCTGGACTCCTGGGAAGTGGGGAGCCCCTGCTGCGGAGAGGCTCCCTGGGCTGGTTTCTCTGCAGGGGAGAAGCTGGCAGTGTCCTCAGCCCAACCCTGGCTGAGCCTGCACTTCATAGCCGCAGGGCTGAGTTCCCGGGGACACGATGCGCCTGGGTCCTGGTCCGCCAGCCCAAGCTCTGATACCTGCAGCAGCACGCGACGCACGTCGGCCTCGGTGTGCTCGGTGTTGAGCTGGCCGAGCAGCAGCTCCGCGGACAGCCGCTGGGCCACGAAGTTGGTCACCCGGTTCCCATCATAGCCGTTGAAGACCCCATAGAGGAAGCAGTTGTTCTCACTCCTGACAGAGGGAGGGCAGGAGGCAGCCTGAGACCAGGGTCCCGAGGGGAGGGGGAGGGGAAGGAATTGGGGGAGACCAAAGATACAGCAGCTGTGGCTTCAGGTACCCACCTAGGTTCCCCCCTTTGACCATCACTTCACTCTGGCCACGACCTTCTGGGACGCCCCCCGCCCCCACAGTAGCAGGCCCTCGGCTCTGAGCTCTAGATGTGGGAGGGACAGCAGCAGAGGCCACCTCCCATGGGCCACATCTCACCGGCAAACCCTACATGGGACAGCTGCAAATCTCCTCCTTTTCTTGCTTGTAAACCTGCTTCCAATGCCCAGGAGAGCACGTGGGCCCCCTACCTGAACTTGAGCCAGCTGTCCTCCGGGGGGTGGCTCTCGGTGCCCTTGCCATCAGCAGAGTAGGTGCGGTTGGAGGCTGAGCCCACCCCAGAAAGGTGGCAGAGCGGCAGGTCGTCTGTCCAGCTCGGCTGCTGCTCCTGGGAAGACATGGGAAACCAAGAAGCGTCACCGCCTCCCCCAGGGCAAACCCCACCTCACCTTCTTTTTCTTCCTCAACAAAAACCTCACAGGCCCAGAGCCCCACACTAGGGGGTCCACTTCTTTCTGGAAAACAATGACACTTGTAATGAACAGACAGCTCAAGAAGGGTGTGCATGTTTTCACAGCCAGTCTACAAACCTGTTCCCCAGCAAACCTGAAAAAGATTAGAGTTCCCCAATGCACAGCTCTGCAGTGGACTCCAGGAGTGACTATGTGGCAGAACACGAGTGAGACACACACACAAATGAAGCAAAGTCTTCGTGGAAAACTGCTGGCTCCCCAACTCGCACTGCAGTGGCTCTGACTCCAACCCCCTGGACTCCAACCCTCAGAACGTCTGATCCAGGTGGGGCTCAGGGTGTCTGCACAGTAGGCAGCTCCTCCCAGGCGACTCTGATTCAGCTGGCCCAAGACTGCAGCTCGAGACACTGACACAAGCCAGCCTCAGCCACTCTCCCTGGCACTGGGGCCTCCACCCCCTGGTCCCCGCTCCACCCTGGTGTCCTCTCCCAGCTGCCCCCTGCCACATCCTCCTCCACCAGCACCACACACTTGCAGCACCCAGTCCATCCCGGCTCTTACCCTCCGAGTGGAACACCCTCCTTGTCCTTGTCTAGCAATTCTCCCATCCTTTGGGACTCTGGCTCAGGAGTCATCTCCTCCGGGAAGTATTCCTTCAGGAAGGCCCTCCCCAGGCTTGGTTGATAGCCCTCTTGTACTCCTACTACACCTGGCTCCCTCACTCCTGCCTGGCTGACTCCCATTCCACTCCACAGATCGCAAACCAGGCCGTTCAGTATAATCACCGAGGAGCTTTAAACACACACACAGAGCTGTCCAGGCCCCAGCCCACACACAGATCCAAACTTCCTAAATCTCCTTGGGGTGCCCTCTGAGCACCTGCATTTTTTAAGCCCCAGAAATGACTCTGACGCAAGGCCCAGGTGCGATCACTGCCTCTCAGTGAAGGTCCCCCACCCACGCGGGCCCCCCGGGGCATTCCCAGAACCGCCGTGTTGAACTAGAGCAAACTAAAACAACCTGGGAGAATCAAAGTTCAATTTCAAAGAGAATAATTAAAATTTGGCCCGAAAGCTTTATCGAAATATTAAACAAGCACGAACACTGCACAACTTCTTACACGTTATGACTAACAGTCCTCAGAAAAGGATGTGAAAACCACTCCAACAGGCTTTTGCAATCAGATGTAAAAAGCCTGTGGTTAGCTTTTGTGGCAGATTTCATCTTCTGTTTATTTACATACTGACACAGAGTGACTTTACGGGTTTTTTTTTTATTTTAATTGCTTTTATGCTGCCTTTATTCTAGCGCTTTAGTTTTGAGCTTTCACTTCTGCAGGGTGTGGGAGTTTGTTTTTATTTTTGAATTAACGTATAGTAAGACGTTTTTGGGTGTGCAGGTCTATGAATTTTAACCCACGTGGAGATCTGTGTAACTGCCACCACAACCAAGCAGCAGAACAGCCTCGTCACCCCGACACGCTCTCGTGCTGCCCCTTGGCAGCCAGACCCTCCCCCAACCCTGGCACACCGACCTGGGCTCCAGCACTATACTGTCTTTTCAAGAATGTCATGTAAATGAAATCAGCAGTACATAACCTTTTTTTTTATTGTGGTAAAACATACATGACATAAAATGTACTATGGTAATTAACCATTTTTAAGTGTACAGTTCAGTGGTACTAAATACATTCACATTATTATGCAACCATCACCATCATCCACCCCCATAACTCTTTTCATCTTGTAAAACTGAAACTCTGTACCCATTAAACAACAACTCCCCATTGTCCCCCCCAGCCCTTGGCAACCACTGCTACAATCCTGGTCTTCAAGTACATAACCTTTTGAAACTGGCTTCTTTCACTCAGCATTGTTAATCTGAATTAATAATTATGAATCTCAGCCTTTGAGATTCATCCACGTTGTTGCATGCATCTACAGTTTGTCCCTTTTCATTGCAGAGCAGTATTCCACTGTACGGATGTAGCAGTTTATCCATTCATCCACTGAAGGACATCTGGGGTGTTTCTAGGTTTTGGCAATTATGAAGAGAGCTGCAATAAACACTCACCGGCAGGGTTCTGCGTGAACATAACTTTTCCTTTCTCTAGGGTAAATGCCTAGGAGTGAGACTGCCATTTATAAGAAACTGCCAAACTATCTTCCAGAGTGGTGTACCATGTGCAATCCCACCAGCAATGCACAACAGTCCCAGTCGCTCCACATCCTCACCGCTACATGGGATTCTTTGTTTTTTAATTCAGACATTCTAAGGGGTGTGTAGTGGTATGTCATCATGGCTTTAGTTTGCAATACCCTAATCACTAATGATGATGCTAAGCATCTTCTCATGTGCTTATCTGCCATCCACATATCTTCTTTGGTGAAGTGTCTAAGTCCTATGCCCATTTTTTTAATTGGGTTGTTTGTTCTCTTAACTGCTGAGTTTTGAGAGTTCTTTATATATTTTGGATAAAAGTCCTTTGTTGGACATGTGATTTGCAAACTTTTCCCCAGTCTGCAGCTTGTCATTTCATCCACTTCATAGAAGTTTTGATGAAACCTATTTTACCATTTTTTTCCTTTCATGGTGCATGCTTTTGGGGTCATGCCTAAGAACTCTCTGTCCAGGGGCCGGCCCCGTGGCTTAGCGGTTAAGTGCATGCGCTCCACTACTGGCGGCCGGGGTTCGCATCCCGGGCGCGCACCGACGCACTGCTTCTCTGGCCTGGCCGCGTCCCACATACAGCAACTAGAAGGATGTGCAGCTATGACATACAACTATCTACGGGGGCTTTGGGGGAAAAATAAATAAATAAAAATTAAAAAAAAAAACGTGAAAAAAAAAAAAAAAGAACTCTCTGTCCAGGTCACAGAGATCTTCTCCTATGTTTGCTTCTGACAGTTTTACACTTTACATTTAGATCTGTGATCCACTGTGAGTTAATTTACATATAAGGTAGGTTTAGGGCAATTTTTTTTTTTTTTTTTGCATACAGATGTCCACTTTTTCCAAAACCATTCGTTGAAAAGACTATCCTTTCTCCATTGAATTACTTTTGCACCCTCGTCCAAAATTAACCAGTCATACTTGTGTGGGTCTATTTCTGGACTCCGTGCTATTCCATTGATCTGTGTGTCTGTCCCTCCACCAATTCCACGCTCTTGATTACTACAGCTTTATAGCGAGTTATTAAAATCAGTAGTGGGATGCCTCTAACTTTCTCCTTTTTCAAAACTGTTTTGGCTATTCTCGTTCCTTTGCCTTTCCATATAAATTTTAGAATCAGCTTGTCTACATCTACAAGAAAAGCTTGCTGGGGTTTTGATTGGAACTGTTTTAAATTTATAGATCAATTTGAGATCCGACATCTTTACTATGCTGAATCTTGCAATCCATCAACATGGTTATGTCTCAACTTACGTTATTTATATCTTCTTTACAAGACTTTTTTTTTTAATTCACACAATTTCACACAAGAGCTAAAAAGCTACTAGTGCCTAGTAGTATCCTCTGAAAACAGAAAACACGATTGAACATACTAATGGAAAACAAACAGCAATGAGACCTGAACTTCTGCTCAGCTCCTGACAACACCGGGCATTTAAGACTTTCAGGTCAAGCTACAGCAAAAGACCTGCTTCACAGTAACACAAAACTGTTTCTCACTCTAATCTTGACATGTCTCATTTTAAAGCAATATAAGTGTCTCTCAATATAAATGTGAGTTTAAGTCTTTGGAATCTGCATATGACAAATGCAAAGTATATTCAATTAATACATCCATCCATTCAACAAATACTCACTGAGCATTTATCACAGGCTGGCATTATTCCAGGTACTGGGGATATGGTGGGGAAAACAACAGAGGGTCCTTGTTTGAAGCCTCCTTTCTAGGGAGAGAGCTCCTTTAAACATGTAATACAATAAATACACAAGGCAACTGTAGACAGGGTTCTGTGCTATGGTGAAAATACATCAGGTAACAGGACAGAGTGATGAGGAGGGCTCTTGTAGGTGAGGTGGTGAGAAGAGGCCTCTCTGGGGAGGTGACCTCTGAGCCAGGCCCAAATGATTACAGAACAGTGGCCATTTCAGAAAATGGGGAACGAGTCTTCCAGGCAACAGGAACGGCATGTGCAAAGACCCTGAGGTAGAAAAACAGGCGTGTTAGGTTCAAAGAAGCGCAAAAAAGTGAGTGTGGCCTCTGTAGTGAGCAGAGGGGAAAGTGGCTTGCTACGTGTTCATACGGATGCCTGCACACGTGTGCCTAAGAGGGGACAGTGTAAGGCCTTCTAGGCCATCGACCAGGTTCACTGCCAAGGAATTAATTATTTTTCAAGGAACTGATCCTTTGCCAGTCATCCCTTAGGTCTGAGATCTGACCAGTATACCTCTATCACCAGGGACCTCACAAAGGTCTCAGGCAACCTGGCAAATAAATTTCCAAAAGAAGCTCCTTTTTCTAGGGTCTGGCTCCTGCCTCCAACTGGAATGAAATTAAGCATAAGATTAGGCAGAAGCACAAAAGCATGTCCCCAGTCAGGAGCATCCTGTGTCCCCCTCCTGAAAAGATGGGCCAAGAAGCCAGCATTCAGCACCCTGAAGTACCACAGCTGTTTTACAGAATGGGAGAAGACATTTATACTTTCTAGAATCCTGTCTGCGATTAAAAATGAGATTAATATGGATTGAACTCATCCTCTAATAGGAGATGAGCAATACAAATGTGTCGCCCACGAAGCAGACCTGTCATCAACGCTGCAATCACAGCGCCTCCTCTGCCAATATCTACCGCCCACAAGGGACAGAGACAGGCTTCCAGGGAGTTGGATCTTTCCAAAAAATTCATACTTTCCAGCAAAAAATAAATATTACCCAAGTGACTTATGGGCCTGCTTGATGCTGAGAAATAGCATTTTATGGGGAAAGAAGGAAACAAACTCAAATGGATGACTGAGGAGCTGCCATGTCATGTGTCGTGGCCCAGGGACGGTTCATCTAAAAGTATTCACAAAGGGAGCCCACAATGCTGTTACCAGGAGTGGGCTGAGCCGTGCTGACTGCGTGGGAAGAACGAGCTCTCCCAGATTAGGAAAACCGTGTGCACGCACGACAGTGGTCAGTACTTAACCAGCGCCTTGTTCTTCAGAGTCTTTATGACAAGTGTCTGGAGACTCCCACAATGTTAAGCGCTTTTTTCGAAATCTGATCTTCATAATGTTGAGCTCGTAATATTTTGGAAATATGTTATTTTATTAATTAGCAATCGGTGTTCGGGTCAATAGGCATGGACTCCAATGCTACTGTTTATTTAAGGACAGTCTTTATCCATTCCTGATAAAAACACTCAAGACAACAGTAACCAATGGATACTTTCTTAACATGCCATTCTCTGTATACTTCAGCCAGTCCTAATGCCAGCATCTCACTGGGTGGGGAAACACAAGAGGCGTTCTCATTAAGACCAGGAACACAGCAAGGACGCCCACTATCTCACTACTTAACACTGAACTAGAGGGGTCAGCCCGTGCAGTTAGACACGAGAGCAGCAGGACAGCATAAGCGTGGAAAAGAAGGACAGTTACCTCTCTTTGCAGTCGATGTGACAGTACCTGGACGCCCTAAAGAATTAATGATAAAACTAACTCAAATAAGAGAAACCAGTAAGGTGGCAGGACAGAAAATCAACACACAAAAACCAACAGCCTTCATCTACTTAAAGACGGGCATCTAGCCTCCACGTGAAAACTTCTTCTTGCTGTCAACTAAAATAACAAGGTCTCTTCCTCTGAAGTTCTATGGGGTCAGTCTCCCCCAACCACACTCCTGCGGAGGATGTTTTGAAAGCTAAATCTGTATCGGTTAGATTATATCTTAATGCTTTCATCCCAGCCGTCCAGCCTGTGGACACAGTTTTGAATCTCACCCTTTGAGAGATGAACAATCTCACTCAGCTGTCTATCTTGGAGAGATAGGGCCTTCTATACAGTGTTCCAAATGGTTTCTGAAAAACCGTGGGAAGCTAACCCACTTCCGGCAGGTGTCCGGACTGAACACAGGAGGGCAGTAACACCCCCACCAAAGGGTTGCTCTACTTGAAAAGCCAGAGGTATTTTTGGAGCCTCAAATGAAGAGGTTACTGACCCTCGAGGTACAGTCGCAGAAACAAGCTCACACTTGAAAACAAACCAACTATTTATACACATGGACCTTGATGAGCAAAGTTCTACTTATTTCACACTGGTACTCTTTAAACATTAAGTTCCTAGCCATTTTGGGCCGGCCCCGTGGCTTAGCAGTTGGATGCGCACGCTCCGCTGCTGGCGGCCCGGGTTCGGATCCCGGGCGCGCACCGACGCGCCGCTTCTCCGGCCATGCTGGGGCCGCATCCCACATACAGCAGCTGGAAGGATGTGCAGCTATGACATACAACTATCTACTGGGGCTTTGGGGGAAAAAAAAATAAAAAGTTCCCAGCCATTTCGACTTGGCTTGTTATTAAAATAAAAAATAAGAAAAAATTACCCAAAGACCATATTAGAGAGTATCCACGGTGAGAAAGGCCTCCCCTTTGCTGTCTTTCCCAGCCCTACCCACCCCCAAAGGCCCTGCTCAAATCCATCCGGTGCCACAGGCCCGTTTCCCAAACCTCAACCCTCCACTCACCATCTTCAAGAAATTATCCACGTCATGCTTTTTCTTTAAACTGCCACATTTTCTTTTACTCAAGTGATTTCATTTTGAATGTAAACTTTTTCAGTATTATAAGTGGAAAACCAATATTACCTGTCATATCTTAAAGATAATAAAAAACGAAAACAAAGTTATTAAATTCTAGCTGAAACTACAGCCAGCTCTAGACTCTGAGCTGGAGCCCTGTTCCGTTAAAAAAAAAAGGAGGGGGGGGGGACATAAGCAAGGCTCAGGAAGGTGTTAAGCACATACTAGGGCCAAACCAAGTCTCTCTCTTGATCTCATCAGAGATGCGGAGAGAGAACTGAGAAGCACGTAACCTCCTCAACACGTACCAAGGAGTTTTGTACCAGCACACACCCAACCACCTCACCGTGTGGCCCAGACTCGGGAAAGTCCTGCCCATGGCCACGGAGCCCTTCCCTGAAAAACCCATCCCCGGGGCCTCACCGTGCAGACTGGGCACCCCGCTCCCCCGCCTTTCACCATCTGGCCGTGGGGCAGCTCCTCTGCTGCAGGCTGTTATTGCTAATTAGCTACCTTATTTCACTGATGCAAAGATGTATATTTTCAACATTTTAGTATCTTTGAAGTTGGTGTGTTACCAGTTAATTAGCAACGCGTCTTCTTTCTTAGTAGTATATAAAATAATGATGTGTCCCCTATAATTAATGGTGTCTTAGACCCAATGACATATGGACCATTTCTCATGAGTGCTCCTTCAGTGGAAGGCCTGGCCTTCTCAGAATGCGGTCCCCACAGCACCTCAGACATTCAATAACCAGTGGCCGGAGAATTCCAGAAGGTTCTACCCATGGGGGAGTACCTGGTCCTCCCTGATTTCAGCAGTGGCCCTGACATCACCCCCACCCTGCTGGGCCAGGTGGGCTATGATCATATGCTCCCACTTCACTCCACCTCCATCGGGGACCAGCCCCACCAGGCGTCCAGCGCTGATTCTACTAAAACCCACCAGACTGCCAAGTCTCCTGCTTCCTTCCTCCACATTTCTGAGCAATTTTCGGAAAGGTCATATATTTTCTCTTCACACAAACCCCCCACCTCCCCAGCCCTGCACATGCTGATGTACACTTTCTCCCACGCTCACAGATGCCAGGCCCGCCAGCGCCAGCAGAGAGCGGCACCCGAGCACCCGGGACGTGAGTCGTGAGTCGGGTGGGAAGCTGCGAAGGGGGCGTCTCGCACTCATCGCAGCCTCATCACAGAGCTGTGCACACACACAACAGTGAGCACCGACCACTTTAACTCTTTGATGGGTCACAGTGAATTTCTCACAAGAAATATAACAGAAAATACGCAAGAAAGAAGGCTGTCTCAAAAAGCCTAATTTTGACTTGATTATGTGAAGGAGTTTACCTAATTCATACTTTGGGATAAAAAGTTTTTATAGTGATCCAATTGTATTGAACCCATTAAGGGTGTTACAAACACCTTATGCACATATATTTAAGCATTAGCTCCTCATATACATATGTGACCATGTCACACAAAAACAGTCCAGAAAAGTCCCCACAGAGACTCATCTCAAATGCCTGGGCAGCAGAAGTGGACGAAGCGCGGTTCCAAGTTCAGGCCACAGCCTGAATATCAAATTATGGTATGAAAAGGCCGAGTGTTTTTGTGGCAAAAGCACCCGGATTCCTCAGAGGCAGAAAAGCTCAAAGAGGGCGAGTACCACCCCCAGGAAGATGCTCTGGGTGGGGGCAGCAGTTCTTTCTCTCCAAAGAGCTTAAAACACCCGGTGCCTCCTGCCATCTCTCTTTCTGAATGACCCCCTTTTTCTCCCCACTTCTCTGGGATCAACTCCACTCCTGGCCCCCACCTCTCCCTCTAGGGTTTTCATCAAAGGTTCTCTATGTTTTCATCACAAATACAGTCCTAACACACTCTTAAAGGGGCTGCTAACGACCGTGGAGCACTTACTGTGTGCCACAGCAGCTGGACCACATTCGGATGGCGTATGAGATGGCTGTAGGTGGTGGCCTAACGGATGTTTTTATTTTAATAGGTACATATTATTTTAACGTACAGTAGAAAAAATATATAGCTAGCACCTGTGATTTCATAGATATAATTGTTCAGGATACGTCTAAGTTAAAAAAATTTGATTTCACGTTGATTTTCTTTTTATAATTAAGTAAATAATAGTATAGGCCAAACCAAACTCTTGACTCTCTCAGCCCCAAATGTGCTTCTCTTCCAGGGTTCACCAGCTCTGCAAAGGGAACCGCTGTTGTTCTAACTGAAAGCTCCTAGTCCTTGACTCTTCTTCCTCTGTCACACACCCCACCTCTGACCTGTCAGCAAATCCTATCAGTTCCTCGAAATACAGCCAGAACCCAGGACTTCTCCCCACTCCTCTGCCATGGCTCTCACACCTGGATAACTGGAAGCAAGCGCCACTCAAACGCTTCTCAGCGGAGGGCCCTTTCTCCAATCACAAGTCAGATCACATCACACCCCTACTCCAAACCACCCGAGAGTTCCACATCACACCTAGAACAGAACCCAAAGTCCACAGCAGGAGCCACAAGGCTCCCCCGAGACCCTCCCCTCACTCCAGCCACACTGGCCTCCTTGATGCTCCCCAAACAGGCAGGCCTTCACATCCCTCGGGCAGGAACACCCCCTCCCACAGCCCCCACTTCATTTCATCAAAGGCTGAGAGGTCTTCCCCCACCTCTCCGTCTAAAATGGCCCCTCCACCATTCTGTCTGATTCCAGATTATTCTTCCTCGAAGCACCACCTGATGTTATATTATAGATATTATTATATCCTATATAATCTGTATTTACTCATTGTTTACTGTCTGCCTTACTAAAACATAAGCCTCAGGAAGGCAGTGTCCCCTGCACCTACACAGGGCCTGCCCCATCCTGAGTGCTCAGGGACATCTGAGCGAATGAACTGCAGGCGTTCATTCACAGAACTGAAGGTGGGACTTCACAGTTGGAGTGTGACCACGCCAGGCTAGGAGCCTAACCTGTTAGTTCACTTAATACTAACCACACTCCTGGGAATCCTCTGGGAGGAAACCAAGGTTCAGGGATGTTAAGTGACTTGCCCGAGGCCATCCAGGACTCTACTCTGTTTACAGGCTTGAAGGCCCAAGTTCTTTTGAACACATCAAGTCACCTTCAAAAGCTCTTCTTTTCTTCAAAAGATTACACTTTTAAGGTACCACACTGCCTGGGGGCCAAAGGTGAAACTCCTCAGGATGACATTCCACCAAGCCACCAAGCGCTCCTGCATCTGGCCCTACCACACTCACCCAGCACCATGGCACAAACCCCCAGCCTTCCTGCGAGCCTCCACTGACCCGGGCAAATCAGGCCACCTGCAGCCCCTGATCACACTGACCCCAAGGGGCCTCATGCAGTGTGTTAGTGGTACACGGCTCCTTCTCCTGAGCTGGACTGCAAACGCAGAGAGGGTGGGACACGCCTCACTCATCTTCCTATCGCCAGGCCCAGTAACCACGGACCAGCCCCCTCACAGCCAGCTGCTGAATCATGGTTTCTGAACTACTCTTGCCAGACTCAGGACAGTGGAGGGCAGGTCAGCAAGTCCCGCACACCACCTGGACACTCGGACACGCTGTGAGCAGGGATGTCTTGACCACCATTAGGGTGGGAGGTGCCTTGTGTGGATATCCCTGCCATCTCCTTGCCTTTCATCAAATGCTATGTGCTTAAAGCGACTACCCCACCCTTAAAAGATTCCACCAACACCCAGGAACACATTCTGGAGCTAGTCAAGTTCGCCTTCTGTCTAACTCGAGTTCCTTGGGCTCCAGCACACCTAGAAGGGAGGGAAGCTGGCAGCCACTCTCCTCAGCAAGCCAAGGTGGCCTACAGCAGTTACCACTTCCAGCATTTGCCACAATCCAGCCAGTGTTTCCGCAATGTTTACTACAATGGGGACGTTTACAGAGGGGCTCTGCCCTCTGGAAGCTTACAAAGCACAGGGCCAGGCCCACCTAATCAACTCAATGACAAGGCAGACCTGCCCAGCTAAAAGGGAAGCCAAGGGTGTGGACAGACTGAGGGCTCCCCCACCAGCAGACCTGGGAATTGCTATCCTGGAAGAGCGATTTCAGAGAGTCTACACGAAGCCTGTCATTAGCATGCAGCAGTGACGTCACCCCCTCCTCCCATTCGCATGCTTCAACACCCTCCAGGGCAGGAGGGCCATGCCTGCTGCATCTCTGGAAGGCCACGGTGGAGCACCGGCCCTGGCTACAAACGCTTTACTCATTATTTCACGGGTATTGACTGAGTGCCCGGCACCTAGTGGTGGTAGGGGCTGGTGACACCACTCACTGTTGATCACAAGTTCCTGTCTTCAAGGAGCTCACTTTCCAGTACAGGGGGCAGACAATCCACAGGCCAGTACAACAGACCGCCATGTCTGGGGAGGACCCAGGGGACTGCACCCCACCTTGGCAGGTCAGAATAGGGCCATGGCGCCAATACGCATGTGCATCAACGTGCACACGTGTGAGGAGGATGCAGGGGCTAGAAGCCACCAGTGACAAACCCATGAAGGGCCAGATGAGGGTAAGGGTGAGTCTCAGGACAACCCTCCCACTGCCCGCTCTCACCTTACGAATAAGGAAACTGAGGCTGGAGGAGGCATAACGAGTTACAGCCAGCACCAGAACCCCGGCTGCCACCACTCCAGCCATTCCCTCGGTACAGCCCAGAGATTAAGAGGGTCTCTGCAATCAGACTGCCTCTGCCACTTACCAGCTGTGTGGCCTTGGGCAAATGACCACCTCCCGTGCCTCAGTTTCCTCATCTGTAAAACAGGAACGATTATCGTACCTATCCACGGGGCTGTTAGGAAAGTTACACTTACAAATGTAAAGCAATCGGCACGACCCTGGGACACGGCAGGCGGTACAGAGTGGCTGCTGCTGTGATGATGACTGTCGCACGCCCGCTCACCACCCGGCCCTCCCCGCGGCCGCGCGCCACGTCCCCTTCCGGCTCCAGAACGCGCCCACCCTCGACGCGCCCCTGACGCTCGGGGAGCGGGATCCGACCCCCGACGGCCGGCCGCAGCGCGTACGCACGGGCCTCGCGGGGCCGCACGCGCCCCTGGCCTCGGGAACGGGGGGCCAGCCCGGAGAGGGGAGGGCGGCGGCCACAGCCCGCCGGGGAGAGAGAGCCGTGCCTGCACCCGACAGGCTCCCCCCGGCTCCCAACCCCCAGCCCGGAGAGGTAGGCGCTTGCTCACACTCTGCAGCAGGCTCCTCCTCTGCGCCGCCATCTTGGAGGGACCCCGCGGGCGCGCCCGCCTCCCGGCAGAGCAGGCGAGAAGGGCGGCTAGAGCGGCCTGAAGCCGGTCGGAGGACCGCGCCGCCAGGGAGCATGCGCACAGCGCCACCCCACGGCAGAAGTGCAATGGAGCCGCCGCGGTGCTTGTGCGCAGGTGCGTTCTTCCCACTCTCCTCTCGTGGGAAGATAAAGAAACGGCTCTCCGATGTTGCCTGTTGCGTGTCTGAGCATTCTGTACGATGCCTTGCAGGTGGGGCTCCTAAAGCCCCGGATTAGGGCTCTTTTGAACCTTTATGATTAGGGTTCTTTATGAACACAATGGGGGCGGCAGAGAGTGAATTATTAATTCACTGAAATAAATATTCATTGGGTGACCATGCCTGCCCCTTTAGGGGTGAAGCAGCGAGCAAGGCAGGCCCTCAAAAAGCTAACATTTTAATTGGGCAGGACAATATTTACATACGTTAAGTCGTTTCAAATGGTGCTAAATGCTGGGAAGAGAAGTTTATGGATGTGGCCTGGGAGTGTGGCTTAACTGGCAACACGCAAGGGCAGGCCGGGCTAGTGGCAGCTAGTGCGCAAGGCCCGAGGAGAGGGAGCGTGTGGGTCACAGAAAGGCGCCTGTGGCTGGAACAGAGATGGAGGGGGAGTGAGATGAAGGCTGGTGGGTCAGGCTCTGACCTTGCTGGCCCCAGGCGGGAGTTGGGCTATTCATCTGAAGACAAAGGGAAGTTGTTGACTTCTGAGCAAGCCGTTGGCAGGATCCCATTGGTAGAAAGATCCCTTTGACTACTGGGTACAAAACAGATGTTTGGGGGCTTGGAGTGGACACAGGAAGACCGATTAGAGGACTGTTGTATTAGTTGTAGGCAAGAGATGATAGTGGTTTGAGTTGGCTGGTGGCAGTGGGTGGACTTGATTTAGGAGATGAAGTTGTCAGGACCTCATCATGGACTGGTTGTGGGTGGTGATGAGAGATGTGTCAAAGATTGTCCCAGATTTCTGGCAAGAACAGCTAAGTTTTGGGGGGAGGAGAAGGGCATGATCGTGAGTTCAGTTTGGACATGTTGAATTTGAGGTGCTTTTGAGACATGCAGGAAAAGAAGTCAAATCAGTCCTTAGATGGAGAGGACTAGAGCTCAGAGCAGGGACTGAGCCAGTAAAGACATCGAGGAACGAGCAGCTGGAGAGGCAGGGGAGCAGACGGGGCCCAGAACCCAAGGTGAGGAGAGCGTGGGCAACAGCTGAGATGCTTTTGAGAGATCTAGTGAGAAGGTAGCTGAAGAAAGTCCATTAGATTTAGCTGTCCAGAGGCCTTTGGCCCAGGCAATTCAGGTAGAATGGTAGGGCAGAAACCCAGATGAAGTGAGTTGACTGGGAAATAGAGATGTGGAGACTTTGAGAACAGGCTGTTCTTCCCAGTTGGTGGGCTGGAAAGAGAAGAGAAAGGAACCTGGGATTTAGGGAGGGTTTTTTCTTTCTGGTTGGGAGAGACTTGAGCCTGTATAATGCTGAAGGAAAGGCTTAATAGAGAAGAGCTGATGATTCAGAAGTGGGGAGGGGGAGGCAGTCTAGGACTGGGATGGTGACTCACCATGCTGTCCTACCAACACAGCTCCATATGCCCCAAGATGACTGCTTGAGCTCTAGCCATTTTGTTGGAGTTCAGCCAGCAGGAAGGAAAGAGGAAGGTAGAAAGATGGCACCGCTCTTCCTCTTTTTTTTTTTTTTTAATTAACAAACATTTACTTGCCAGCAGTCTCCCTTCCCTTTTAAGGACACCTCCAGAGGTTCCACATGACACTTTTCCTTACGTCTCGTTGGCTGTAACCTAACCCATGGCCACATCTAGCTGAAGGGGAGGTCAGGAAACGTAGGCTTCGGACTGAGTCACAATGTGCCCAACTAAAGAAGGATTGGGAACTGGACACCAGGAGGCTCTGAGCAGTCTCTGCCATGAAGGGGTGTGGGAGGGGCCAGGTGGTTTGTCTGCTGAGGAAGAGTCTGGAAAGAATTAGGATTTGGAGCCCAACCTACTCCACTCTAATCCCTGCCCCATATCCTGTCACCTGTGTGACCTTGAACAAGTCACCTCCCCTCTCTGAGCCTCAGCATCGTCCTCTGTAAAACGGGAGTGACAGTCTCCTGGCAGAATCACTTTGAGGATTAGAGGAGGTACCATGGAGAGACCTGACCTGCAGTAGGCGCTGATGTTTCTTACGTTCAGGTTGCGATTTAAATTGTTTTTAAGATAGTAAACACACGTTGAGCACTTACTATATCCCAGGCACTTGCTGGATGCGTTTTCATCACACACATATTGATTTCTGACTCCAACCTGGTGAGGTCGGTGTTATATCATGCTTATTCTATAAAGTAGGAAACTCCAGTTCAGTGAGTCACTCGACAAATAAATGTCAAGGTTTGAACCCAGATCTCCTAACTCTGTGATGTTGTGATATAATAAGAAATATATATTTGGTCTTTGTCCCAGTTCCTGGCACAGAGCTTCTAAAAGGGTTTTGAAATTTCCTGAGTGATAGAGATGATAGGAGCATCTTTTGTTATTCATGACAAGTGCCTTTCAGCCATCCTGGAGTTTATTAATGAGATGAC
Source organism: Ceratotherium simum simum (assembly GCF_057802395.1). NCBI lineage: Eukaryota > Metazoa > Chordata > Mammalia > Perissodactyla > Rhinocerotidae > Ceratotherium > Ceratotherium simum. The sequence goes on from NC_141924.1 coordinate 10,950,207, forward strand.
TGGTGGCTGGAAGCCCCTAGATAACTTCAGGTTGGGGACCGATTGCCAGAGGAACCATCTGATTAGAGGGATGGAACTTTCAGCCCCCTCACTGAAAGGGGAGGCGAGGGTGGCTGGGAATGGAGTTAATCACCAGTGACCAATGACTTGATCAGTTGCACCTCTGTAATGGAACCTCCATAAAAACCCTAAATGAAGGGGTTTGGAGAGTTTCTGGGTTGGTGAATGCATACACGTGCTGGGAGGGTGGTGCATCCCAACTCCATGGGGACAGAAGCTCTGCACTCTGTGGACCCTACCAGATCTTACCCTGTGTACCTCCTCATCTGGTTGTTTGTATCCATTGTAATAAACCAGCAATAGTAAGTAAAGTGCTCTGTGAGTTCTGTGAGCTGTTCTAGCAAATTATGGAACCTGAGAACGGGGTCATGGGAACCCCTGATTTGTAGCCAAATTGGACAGAAGTGTGGGTAACCTGGGGACCCACTCCTTGCGATGGGTGTCTGAAGTGGGGGGCAGTCTTGTGGGACTCAGCCCTTACCCTGTGGGGTCTGCACTAACTCTGGTAGTTAGTGTTAGAATGGGTTAAATTATAGGGCACCCAGTTGGTTCTGCAGAGAACTGGAGAATTGCTTGCTGTGGGAAACCCACACGTTTGGCGTCAGAAGTGTTGTGCTGTTGGAGGTATGAGCACCTTAGTAGAAGAGTCCACCGCCTTTCCTGGCAGCCATGTGAGGTGAGCAGATCCTCCAAGACCCTTCACAGCTCAGCCTCGGCGTAACTGCTGGAAGTTTCCCAGACTCCTGCCTGCACCTTTGCACCTGTTGTTCCCACACTTGACTACCCGGCGAACTTCTACTCCATCCACAAGGCTCTCAGCAAAAGAGAGCCCTTCTCAGAAATGGTTCCTGATTCCCACCCCAAGGATTACTCCCTCAGTCCATTTTGATCATTTAAAACTATCGTTGTTGGGCCGGCCCCGTGGCTTAGTGGTTAAGTGCGCGCGCTCCACTGCTGGCGACCCGGGTTCGGATCCCGGGCACGCACCGACACACCGCTTCTCCGGCCATGCTGAGGCCGCGTCCCACATACAGCAACTAGAAGGATGTGCAGCTATGACACACAACTATCTACTGGGGCTTTGGGGGGAAAAAATAAATAAAAATAAAATCTTTAAAACTATCGTTGTTTGCAGTGACTTTCCTGAGGGCAGGGACTGTGGCGGTTCAGCTCTGGGTCTCCAGCAAATATGGGCGGCATCAAATTGGTTGAAGAATCAGACGGAGGTGAATGGACACATTGGTGGATGAGGCACCTGGGGGACAGGCATTCAAGGTCCCCAAGTGACTTAGAGGGCAGCTGGGACATGACTTAGGGCTTCCTGACCCCCCACCCCTCTTCCCACACTTGACCCCCTCAACAATGCACTCTGGCGGGTCCTTCTTTCAAAATTCCTCGGGTCTGGTTTTCCAGCGAGCAAGAAGACGCGGGGCTCAGCACTGCACTTGGGAGAACAAGCATAAAGTCAGCGCGGCTTGTTTGCAGGACACTGAGCTCCCAGGGGGTGGGGTGGATACAAGGAAGTCTGCTGTGGACAGGCACCCTTCTCTGGGGAAGCGTGCCTGGGAACCAAGTTGTGAAGTGGATCCTGTTTTCCCCAGGACAACCGTGTGGGTCGTATTGGGGTTTGCAATCAATCAATCCCAGACATGCTTCTGCCAGAGGAAGAAAGATACCACAACTACCACCCCCAGTAACTGTTGAAATGGCCAGCGCGGGCTCTGGGCACTATCGCGGCGCGCAGATGGGCTGGCCGCCTGGCGGGACGAGGGCACTGGGAAGTGCACACGTGGCCGGGGACATCAGATAACTCTGTGCCATCCAAACTGCAGACGCCAGAAGAATAAACAGCCGTGCCGCGTGTGGGCCACCTTCTGGGAACTGAGCAGGGCTGTGCGCGGAGGTGGGAACCGCCCCTCGTCGTGAGGTCGGCAGCCAGGCTCTCTAAGCCTCCGGCCAGCTCCCTGGGAGCCAGCAGACCCGGTCCGTCCTTTGTTCAGCCTCACAGACAGCCGCTGCAGTGACCCTGGCTTGCAGAGGACAGCTTGGAAAGATGACGTTAAGGACGCTGAAGGATTTTTTGAAAGGAGAGTAACGCCTTTGTCCGTGAGCCCACCGTCCTCATCCTCCCCTATCTTTTTGCCGTCTCCATTCCTGCCGGGAGCCCAGGCAGGCATTTTGACCTGGTTGCCAAATGAGAGCGCAGAGACCACCTTGGACAGGGTTTTTTGCCTTTCTGGGCTTTTCTTGGTCACAAGCACTGTGTCCTGTGGCTGTGTGGTCCTCGGATTGATCTTCTTCGTGGATGTCTCGTAGTCCTTTGAGCGGATACAGCCTTGTTGTCAAATGTCATCAGATAAGCTTGTTCCTGGTTGGGAGCTTTCACAGACAACTCTGTGACAAACTGTCACTCCTGCGTTTAAAACTATTTATGGAATTTCCTAGAGAAACACGATGAAATAAATGGGGAGGGGCGTGATTTGCTTTACGATACTTCAGCAAAGGAAAAAAAGAAAAATAAAATAGAGGAGAAATGCAATGGGATAAAATCTGTGTGATCTGGGGTGATGGGGTATGGGGCGTCACGGTGCCATTCGCCTCCTTTCTGGTATATGTTTGAAATTTTTCATAATAAAAAATTAAAAATAGAAATGTAAACACAGTCCCTGTCCTCGGGGAGCCCACAGTCCAGCAGTGAAACAGACAAGGAACGGGGCCCTGGCAGAGCAGTGTGACCAGTGCCACGCCAGGGCTAGGGGACCCAGAGGAGGCCACCTACCTCCGACTTAGGAAATCAGGGAAGGCTTCCCAGAGGAAGTGACCTGAGGCCTGAAGGATGCATAGGAGGTGGGCATGTGACAGGGAAGGGAAGGGTGTTCCAGGCCGAGGTACCTGCAAGAGCAAAGAGCTGGAGAAGGAAGTACTGCAGACAAAGCCTGGAGCCGTGGGCTGTCCAGCTTGAGTGTTGGTGAGGTTGAGCCAAAGCTAGAGCGGACAGCAGGGGCCGGCCAGCGGCGCTTCGTGAGCTGTGCAGCTGGGGAGGACGTGGTCAGGTGTGGGGACGGTCACTGCTGGGTGCAGCATGGACTGTGGGTGGTGGAGAGGGGCTGAGCATTCTCACATTTGCAGCTTTGGCTTCTCAATTACTCCTTTAAGATCATTCCCAGAATGCTCACCCCCACATTGTGCCCTGATTCCTCTGTCACTGCTGCTGTTTTCTCTGCAGTTTTCCTCTTAAAGAGGCTGGGGCTAGGTTTTACTCATCGCTGGCGCCCAGTGTTTAGCACTAAATAACTGCTTTGTGAATGAATGAACTTGTGTTGAGCGCCTACAGGCGCCAGGCGCTATTCTCATGCTTTCCACGTTACTTCGTACGCGGGGTCTTCGTGACCCCCTTTGTGAATACGGTACTATTATCTCTGCGTTAGTTCGGGTGCTCCAGGAAGCGCACAGCAAGACAGGATTTTCAGGGAGACACCTGTGAAGGGAAAAGGAGGGGCGTCAGAGAAGGCAGGTGCCGTGGGACCCTGCAGTCCTAGGAAAGTGTCAGCCAGGCCGACTGCAGAGCTCTGCAGCCAGTTGCTGGTGAAGGAGTCCTGTGTTTCCCGGAAACGGCCTGCTTTAGCCCCCCTCTACTGGCTCACTGCTGGGAGCAGCCCATTCCCCCAACCTGGGCAGGAGCGTGCGGGTGGGTCCAGGAGGGCAGTGACCGGAGCGGCTGTCAATGGCACGCACAACCCCATTTTACATTCCGGAAAACTGAGGCCCAGAGAAGTGTGGTCACCTGTCCAAGGTCACGCAGCTAGGAAGCAGTGGAGCTCCTTTGCTTCAGAGGCCATCTTTGTGACCCCTGCTCCATAACAGTGTTGTCGTGGGCTGAACTGTGTCCCCCCAAATTCATATGTGGAAGTCGCAACCCCAGGTACCTCAGAATGTGACTTTGTTTGGAAAAAGGTCCTTGCAGATGTGATTAGTGAAGATGAGACCACGCTGGAGGAGGGCAGGCCCCTAATAGGACTGGTGTCCCTATACGGAGGAGGAATTTGGACCAGAGACACACTCAGGGAGAACGCCACGTGAACACGAAGGCAGAGAGGGGAGCGATGGGTCTACAGGTCGAGGAACACTGAAGACGGCCAGCAAACCCCCAGGAGCTGGGAGAGAGGCCAGGAACCCTCGGAAGGAACCAACCCTGCTCACACCATGATCCTGGGCTTCTGGCCTCCAGACTGTGGGGAATAAGTTTCTATTGTTTGAGCCACCTGCTTGCGGCAGCCCCAGCAAACGAATACAGGTGTGAACGTCTTTAGCGGCAGCTAAACACACAAAGACGTCTGAGGTCTTGAGGTTGAGAAGCAGCTACAGACTTAGTGGGAAAAGCCCTGGGCTAGCTTGTGCTCCCTGCCCTGCCCCACCCCTTTCCTAGTTTGCGAACCCCTCATCTCTAAAGTGGAGCCATAGTACCTACTTCACAGGGCTGTCACGGGGGTCGTGCTGTGCGGAGGAATGTGTGCAAGGACGTCTAACTGGAGGAATGTGTGCAAGGACATCTAACTGTGAAAGGCAAGGTGATGCTATTATTACAGAGAGGGAAACTGAGGCCCAGGGAGTTGAAGTGACAGCTAGAATGCGGCACAGTCACGATTTGAACCCAGGCCCCTCGGAGCTGCAGGTGGATCCGACTTCCTCTCGTCCCTGCCAGCCCCCTGGAAATGGCCAAGCGTGACAACGAGAGGAAGTGATTCCTGTGGGAACGTGCTCCGGCCTCCATCCAACTGTGGACAAGGATGGGATCCTTCCCAGGCTGGGTTCCACTCCTGTCCTTGGTCAGCTTTGCTGCTGGCCAGTGTGCCACCTTGTGAAGATCCATTCTAGTTTATCTCCCACGACGCAGTCGTCTGGAGGATATCTGTGCAGGTGGCCCCTCTGGCCAGCCATCCTCAGGACAGGGTCCACTTGTGGCCGCCCCTCTGCCCCTGCCCCTCAGCTTGGTCTGTGGAGGCTCCTGGCTTCTGAGTGGTCCAAAGGAAGCAGGTGCTTCCTGAGGCCAGCCCAGTGCCACCAGGCTGCTCATCTTCCAGGCAGGCTGTTTCCCCACCTGGTGGCTCCCAGAGCCAAGGCCTCTCCTTCCAGATCCCTCCCTCAGCCCCGCTAGGCTCCACCGCCCACCCTAGGCTTCAGGAGCCCACAGGAAGGGGAGTTTGCTGGAAGACAGTCAAGAGCTGACAAAGAAGAAGGCAAAATGTGTCTTTCCTGAGCATCCAGAGGGCTATGGAAAAAAGACCAGAGTTGGAATCTCAGCTGGAGCACTGCTGTCTGTGTGGTACTCCATCCAGCCATTCATTCCGCAAACATCTACCGAGCACCCGCTATGCATCAGACCTTTATAGGAGGCAGTAGATACAACATGGTTGAGTGCATGGACTCTGGATGCAGAGAGACCGGGTACAAGTCCCAGCTCAGCCATTTACCAACTGTGTGCCCTTAGATGAGTTGCTTAACCTCTCTGAGCTTCCTTTGCCTCATCAGCTAAATGGAAGTAATTTTACCATCTTTTTTGCAGGAATCCTGAGAAGATAGAGTAGATATGGTAAAGGTAAAGGGTTTAGCATGCACCTGACACCCAGTGAGTACTCCATAATAGCCTCATTGCTGCTGTAGAAGGTGCTAGAGGTTGAGAGGTAAGTAAGGTGGAGTCCCTGCCCTTGAGAAGCAAATGGGGAGAAAGACAAGCATGAGTAAGTCATTATTGAACACACCATGGGTTCAGCATAGAGGGACAGACACACTGGATGGGTCGGGGGTAGGACGGAGTAAAGAGGATAGAGAGGTAGAAATCCAGGAAGGCTTCCCCAGAGGAGGCAATAACCTTGGGCAAATTAGCTAACCTCTCTAAGCATCTGATCACTTGTTTATTTTCTTTAATATAACTCTTAGGCAAAACTTCAGTGACCAAAAGCAGATCAGTGGTTACCAAGGGTGGGGGGAGGCAAAAGGGCCCAAGGGAATTTTTTTTGGTCCTGGAATGTTCTGTGGCTTGATGGTGGTGGTGGTTACACAACTGAATGTGTTTCTCAAAACTCATCGAATTGTACACTTTAAAAGTGGTGAATTTTATTGTATATAAATTATACCTCAAGAAAACTGATTAAAAAAATAAAAAAGAACTTTTAATGTGGTTTTATGATATAAAAATAATACATGTTTAATGCAGAAAATGATAAGACAAATAAGAGCAGGGGAAAAAAATTAAATCACCCATATCCCACCACCACCTAGATGTAACTACTGTTAATTTGGTAAATATCCCTTCAGCCTTTCATATATATATACACACACAGCAATAAACATATCTATATACCAATACATGTATATTTCATGTTTTTCTTTCACAAAAATTGTATATCACTGTACATACTATTTTATAACGTTTTTTCCACTGAATATTAAAATTTGAATTTTTTATTTCATTATTCTTCTACAGTAAAGTTCTGTTTCCCTCAATGTATCCCATTGTAAAGATAGACCCAGCCTTAATTAACCAGTTCCCCTTGTGTGATGTATGAGTCATTTCCTGTTTCTCAGGATCACACTCAATGTCGCATTGCGTATCCCTACAGACAAGGACTTCTCAACCTTCTCTGTGCAAGAACTTCTTTGGCCACCTGGAGGGGCCACCTCTTAAGATAATATTTTAAAATGCATAAAATAATATACCTAAGATTACAAAGGAAACCAATTATATTGAAACACAGTTATCAAAATGTATTTTAAAATTGGGCTACAGTGATCCAGAGAAGGTGTGAGACATGGGGAGCAGAGCCACCCAGCAGACCCGAGAACCCACAGTGAGAAGCAGAACAGCCCCAGCCTCGCAGCCTGAAGCATAACCACCCAGCCCCCCCCAGCCAAAGTCACCTGAACCCCACAACACCCACAGATGTGTGATTGTTAAGCTACGGAGTTTCAGATTGGTTTGTTACACAGCAAAGAGTGCTGGATACAGTGCGGGGGAGCAGCTTTCCTGCAGAGAGCATCATCTGAGCTGATAGTTAAAGCTGGAGCAGAAATGGCAAGTAGACACTTGAAAAGATGCTCCACGTCACACGTCATTGGGGAATTGCAAATTAAACAACGAGATACCATGACACACCTACTAGCATGGCTAACATCCAAAACACTGACGACACTAAATGCTGGGGAGGATGTGGAGCAGCAGGAATTTTCCTTCATTGTTGGTGGGAATGCAAAATGGCGCAGCCACTTTGGAAGACAGTTTGGCCATTTCTTAAAAAGCTAAACATAGTCTTACCGTATGAACCAGCAATCATGCTCCTTAGTATTTATCCAAATGAGTTGAAAATCACATCCACACAAAAACCTGCACACGGAGTTTATAGAAGCTTTGTTTATAATTGCCAAAACTGAAGCAACCAACATGTCCTTCAGCAGGTGAATGGATAAACAACTGTGGTCCATCCCGACAATGGAATATTATCAGAGATAAAAGGAAATGAGCTCTCGAGCCATGAAAAGACACGGAGGAACCTTAAATGCATATTGCTAAGTAAAGAAGGCAGTCTGAAAAGGCTACATACTGTATGATTCCAACTATATGACACTCTGGAAAAGGCAAAACTAGAGACAGTAAAAAATCAGTGGTTCCAGGGGTTCAGGAAGAGAAAGGGAGGGATGAAGAGTGAAGCACAGGGGCTTTTAGGGCAGTGTAAATACTCTGTATGATACTGTAATGGTGGGTACCCGACATTATGCATTTGTCAAAACCCATAGAATATACAAGGTAAAGAGTGAACCCTGACGTAAACTATGGACTTCAGTTAGTGATAATGTATCAGTGTTGGTTCACCAACAGTAACAAATGTTCCACACTAATGCTGGATGTTAATAACAGGGAAACTTTGCGGACAGGCAGATGGGAAGTATATGGGAACTCTGTATTTCTTGCTCAATTTTTTTTTTTTACCAGTTTTTCTTTTTTATACTTTAAAAAAAAATTTTTTTTTAATTTATTTTTTCCCCCAAAGCCCCAGTAGATAGTTGTACGTCATAGCTGCACTTCCTTCTAGTTGCTGTATGTGGGATGCGGCCTCAGCATGGCTGGAGAAGCGGTGCGTTGGTGCGCGCCCGGGATCTGAACCCAGGCCGCCAGCAGCGGAGCGCGCGCACTTAACCGCTAAGCCACGGGCTGGCCCTTGCTCAATTTTTATATAAACCTAAAACAGCTCTGAAAAGTAATGCCTATCATGAAACATACAAAAAAATCAGGCTATGGTTACAGATGTGCTCTTTTTTAACACGTTTAATAGCAAGATCTCATAGCGGGGCTAAAAGCAACAGACTTGGAAATGATGATGAGAGTTCAAGAACTCTGGGACAATTGTAACTTCTATTGGCGACAGAGCCACAGTTTTGCTAATTCCGCTGTGGTTTGCTGCCTACATTCAGAAGTTCAGGAAGTGTTGAATTTCATCTAGAGGTCCCTGAAAATAAAGGTGTACTGTTTTTCTTCCCCATCAGGGTTCACAGATCCCTGTTGCACAGTAACCTTTCTTTGACTTGAGGGTAAATTTTTTAGGACTCAGATTTTGTGGGGTCAGAGTATGCACATTTTGAAGGTTTTTGCTAGCAGTTGGGAAGTTTTCCTCCAGTTTGCATCTGCAATTTCCAGTCACCCAGAGAATAAAAGGACCTGTTCTCCTGCCTGCTACCTGCAGCCGGGGGTCCTCAAATTTTCCACCCCAAGGCCGCTCTGCTCTTTGATGCTGAACGAAAACAGCCCGAGTGTCAGCCCATGAGACCAAGCCTTCGCAGGTTCACTTTGCCAGGTGACTTCCAAGCGGTGCTTCCTGTTCCCTGCTCTGACCTGTCACTTGTCACCTCGGCCACCTCCCTTCCTCTGGACCACTGCCCTACTCCCCACAAATGAGTCATCTCCTGCCATCTGGTGACATTTCCAGGCTTCAGCTCCCAGGATGGCTTCTCTGGGCCCGGCGCCCCTCCTGAATTCCTTAAAACATGGCTGCCACCAACCTGACAACACCTTACCGCAGGTTTGGGGAGAATAGAAGGTAGATTTAAACTGGAGGTTGCTGCCGCGGAAGTCCACAGAGTGGGATTCTCCATCTGGCCGCGCTGGCTGCTCTCTTTTCAGCCCCATCAGCCTCAGCGCAGGGGTGGCTGACCTCCTGCAGGTGTGAATGCCCTCAACTGGGTCCCTAGTGCCCAGAGTACAGACCTCCACAGCCCCCACCCCATGGGGAGGAGCAATCCCGGCCTCCTGTCCAAAGCCTGCGTCAGCTCCTGCCCCTGAAGCACTGACGGTGGGAACATTTGTTCTCTGTGGGGGAAACCACCACCCTCATCTTGGGGCCTGGTCAGGCCAGACCATCACAACCATCATATTGCTGCAAATCCCGCGTCAGGCTGGTTCCTCCACCCGCAGCCCCACAGCCCAGTCCAGTGGTTCATGGACAGCCTCCCTCCAGTGGTTCCACTGAGGTCAGGCCTCCTCCCTCAGTCATCCTGCCGTTTGCAGAGGGTGGGATCAACGCACGCGCACGCGCACGCGCACACACACACACACGATTTTCCTGCATAGAGTGGTCCAAAATCTAGATTAGAAAAAAAAAAGTTCTTTAACTAACGGACCTAGTTTATATAAATGAATAAAATACTTAACATCTTAGTCTAAAGCAGGTGGCTGTGGGCTTCCCCAAGAGCAGCAGGAGGCTCTTATTTCACAGCTGCCTGACCAAGACAGCCCGTGGAGGTGGTCTTTCCAGAACAATCCAGAACAAAGGGAGGGTCTTCTCTGCAAACAGATTCCCTCTCCTGCCCCAGAATGCAAAAGCTGTTTATAACCTTTAAAATGGCAGTTTCTAGCATCAGTAGTTTTAAGATCATTCTCCCATGGCACCCCACGATGCTATCATTTTATTAAAATGAATGTTTGACAATTTGACAGATTAAAAATGGCACTTCAACTTGATTTAATTTGTATTTCTATAATTACTAGGAAAATTGAACTTTGGCCCACTTATATGTCTTCCTATGTGACTTGTCTGTTTAGATCATCAATCTATATTTCTTTTTTTTTTTTTTTTGTGAGGAACATTATCCCTGAGCTAACATCTGATGCCGATCCTCCTCTTTTTTTTTTGCCAAGGAAGATTGGCCCTGCGCTAACATCCGTGCCCATCTTCCTCTACTTTATATGGGACGCCGCCAGAGCGTGGCTTGAGAAGCGGTGCGTTGGTGCACGCCTGGGATCCAAACCTTTGAAACCTCGGGCTGCCGAGGTGGAGTTCAAGCACTTAACCACTACGCCGCCGGGCTGGCCCCATGAACCTGTATTTCTATCTGCTGATGTGGGCAATATTTTTCCCAGTTTTCCATTTTCATTTTAACTTTATTTTTGACATGCTAAATATTTACATTTTGCGTAGCCAAATCTCTGAGTATTTTCCTTTACAGTCTCTGCCTTCTGTGCTATGCTGAGAAAGACCTTCCCAACCCCAAATTCACATAAATATTCACTTCAATGATCATGTTTACTCCATCTGGAGTTTTCATGCAGTGTAAGGGATCCAACTTGATTGTCTCAATATACATAGCCAGTTTCATATATATATATATATATATATATTTTTTTTTTTTTTGGTGAGGAAGATTGGCCCTGAGCTAACATCTGTTGCCAATCCTCTTCTTTTTGCTTGAAGAAGATTGTTGCTGAGCTAACATCTGTGCCCATCTTCCTCTATTTTGTATATGGGACGCTGCCAAAGCATGGCTTGATGAGCGGTGAGTGGGTCCGCCCCGGGATCTGAACTTGCAAACCCCGGGCCGCCAAAGTGGAGCGTGTGAACTTAGCTGCTACGCCATCGGGCCGGCCCCCAGCCAGTTTCATGTTAAAGTCATTTATTGAATAATCTCTTCTTTCCCCCACTGCTTCAAAATGCTCCCTTTATTAGTTTTGTGAATCTGATACACCAGTTCCTTTGTGTTTAAAATGCCTACCTCCCAGGGATGTTATGATGATGAAATGGAACAACGCTTTCAGAGCCTTTAGCCCTAGAATGTGGAATCTGCTCCAGACCTGCTGGTTCTTCTCTTTTCCAGACCCGTTTCCCCCTCCTCGTGCCATATGCTTCTGCCTTTTAACCGTGGAACTCTGGGAACAGTTCCAGATATGCAGCAGGTGCTTACTAAGGCCTCGCCATTTGGCCCCCAAAACTGCTTTCTGGCCTGTTCCTGCCTCAGCCAAGGTGACCCTGCTCATGAGGACTGAATGGGTGAGCCCCCGGGAGAAGGTGGTAATTATACAGTGCTGGGGACTGCTGGGGGTGGCATGGGCAGGGAAGACTTCACAGGGAAGGTGACCTTGGAGCTGGGTCTAGGAGGGGTGAGGAACTGGGTAGGCAAAGAAGGGAGAAAGGGCACCCCAGGCCAAGAAACAGCATGGTCAGAGTTGGGGGTTGGGCAGTGGCAGAGCCACGTGTGGTGGGAGACTGAGGACAAGTCAGGGGAAGGGGGGGCTTCAGTTAAGTGGGAGAGTCACAAGATCATGCTTGTGTTTTAGGAACATCACCTGGGCCACACGGCGGGCAGGGAGACTGTACTAGGAGGCTGCTGAGATAACCCAGGTAAGATGGGGGGATGGCCCAGACTAGGGGGCCATGAGGATGAAAAGAATTGGGCCGTTTTACATGGCTTAGCGGTTAAGTGTGCGCTCTGCTGCTGGCGGCCAGAGTTCGGATCCCGGGCGCGCGCCAACGCACCGCTTCTCCGGCCATGCTGAGGCCCGCGTCCCACATACAGCAACTAGAAGGATGTGCAACTATGACATACAACTATCTACTGGGGCTTTGGGGGAAAAATGAATAAATAAAAAATAAAGAAAAGAAAAGAATTGGGCCGTTTTCAAACTATCCAAATAGGTAAAATAGAAAGCCTGGCAGTGGATCGGATGTGGAAGAGAAGGGAGTTGAGGATGACTCCCGGGTGCCTGGCTCGCGCAGCGGGTTGGTGGTGGAGGATTTACTGAGACAGGAGTGCTAGAGGAAGAGCAGGTGTGGGCCTGGGTTGGGGAGGACTAGGGGACCGGTGGAACGGGGTCGGGGTGGAGAAGACACTGAAAAATTCAAAATGTGCAAAACTCAGTGTATTATTGGTGGCAAGTGGATGGTTTGAAAAATATTCAGGAAACTAAGTCAACAAGATCTAGCTGATGCTTGGATTTTTGAAGAGAGGGGCAAATCTCAGATAATACCTCCAGGGAGGGGAGCTGGAGCTGATGGTGCCTTCTTCCGAGATGGTGAACACAGCGAAGGGGGGAAGTTTGGTGGGAAGATTAATTCATTAACCCAACAATTCTCAATTAAGCACCTACTATCTGCCAGGTGCTCTTGTATTTGGGAAAGAGCAATGACAAAATCCCTGCCCTCATAACACTTACAGTGAGGACAGTGAGACAATAGAGGAATAAGCAAGTAAACATTTGCCAAGTGGTAAAAAGTGCTGTGGAGGAACATAAAGTGGGAGACGGGGCTGCAGTTTTTCAAAGGCATGACCAAGGATGGTCCCATTGAGAGGGTGTCATGTGGGCAGAGAGACTTGGAGAGGCGAAGAGCATTGCAAGTAGAGGAAACAGCAAGTGCAAAGGCCCTGAGGCAGGAACATGCTAGAGGTGTTCTAGGAACAGCAGGGAAGCCAGAGTGGCTGGAGCAAGGGGGAGCGTGGCAGACGGTGGGATGGGACAAGTAGTGGAGGCAGATCCTCTGAGGTCATGTGGGCCATTGCAGAGACTCTGGCTTTTATGCTGAGAAAGACAGGAAAACTTTCTGGACAGTTTTGAGCAGAAAAGGACCATGAGCTGACTTGTATCTTAAAAGCTTAATGATGAAGAATCCCTTGGTCTTTAGATCCTCATTCCACCACTTCCTAGCTGGGTGACTTTGGACAAGTTATTTCTCTGTACCTCAGTTTCATTATCTGTCAAATGGGGATAATAATAGTACTCCATACGGTTATTGTGAGGATTAAATACAGTTAACGTAAAGAAAGCACTTAGCACAGTATCTGGCACATTCTAAGCCCTGTAGAGTGGGAGCAGTTATTATGATAATAATTACTGTCAGGGCTGCTGGTGCCGAGCACAGACCGGAGGGGGTCGGGGTGGAAGCAGGGACACCATTGGGAGGTCATGCAGTGGTCCGGGAGAACGATGAGAGTAGCTGGACTAGAGCGGCCACAGTGGAAGTGGAGAGACGGGTCAGAATGAAGACCAGCTGACAGCATTTGCCAAGGATCACATGTGAGGCAGGAGAGGAGGGGGAGCTAGGGACGGCCCCAAGGATTTTGCCCTGAGCACATGGAAGATGAAGTTGCCATTTACCAGGAAGGGGAGGGGCAGTTTCGGGGAGGAACATCAGGAGGTTGGCTGGGAGTGTGTTATCTCAGTGTAAGGGCAGCTGGATACACAAGTGGCCCATGCTTGGGATGTACACGTGGGAGTGGTGAGTTTCCTGTGGATACGTCAAGCTGTGAGACCAGATGGACTCACCAAGGAAGTGAGTACGGATGGAGAAGAGGGCCAAGGATGGGCCTGGGAGTCTGCCATGCTGACAGCGAGGGCTCGCCCGATGTCACCGCCCAACTGATGTAACTTTTGCAGAGCCTGCAGACTCTTGAAAAAGCCTGAGGAGAACGACTTCCGGTTTTGTCGCAGCTCTCTCGAACGTTTGAAGCAGCATTTCTAGGACACGTAATTGGGACAGGCTCGGGCAGACAGCAGGGATGTGTGGGGCACAGAGGAGGACGGATGGGTAACCGAAGCTGCAGCCTTTGCTGATCCAGAAACATTCGGAGCCGGGGGAATTTTTACGTAAAGCAGGCTTTAAGGATATATGAATTACTGAAAATGTATAAAAATAATTTAACAAAAAGCAGCAAAGTGGCAAAGAGTCTGGGTTTTGAAGGTGGGTGCACTGCGTTTCTTCAGGCTCTGCCCGGGTGTGACCCTGGCTGTGCCACTTCTGTCTGGCCTAGCTCTTCATCCGCAGGATGGGATCAGCTTAGTGCCTCCCTCACAGGCATTGAAAGAAGTGAAATAGAGAATACTAACAAAGTGCTCAGCATAGCTCTGGCCCTAAGAGACAAACACACTGTTTTCTTCTCCACTGCTACTCCGCCAAGACGTCTGACACCAAACCTGTGGGTTTTTTCCCACACCGACCAATTTTCTGACACCAGCTAGGTGTCCTACAGTTCATTTCAGTCCTGACATTGTCTACGTGGAGTTAGCATCAGATCCCACAAGTTGAGGGCTCAGTCCCATGAGATTGCCCTCACTTCAGATGCTAATCGCAAGTCCCAGCCTCCTGTACTCCTGCCCTACTGGCTATAGATTGGGGGTTCCCACAACCCCCTCTTCGAGTTCAATAATTTGCTAGAATGGTTCACAGAACACAGGAAAGTGCTTTACTTACTATTACCTATTTATTATTAAAGGATACAGCTCAGGAACAGCCAGATGGAAGAGATAAATAGGACAAAATATGTGGGGTGGGGCACAGAGCTTCCATGCCCTCCCAGCACCTTGATGTGTTCACCAACCTAGAAGCTCTCTGAACCCCTTCAGTTAGGATTTTTTGGAGGCTTCATTACGTAAGCATGATTGATTAGATCATTGGCTATTGGTGATTGAACTCAATCTCCACCCCCTCTCCCTTCCCCAGAGGTCAGGGGCTGGGGCTGAAAGTTCCAACCCTCTCATCACAAGGATGGTTCCCCAGCCAACCAACCACCCATCCTTAGGGGCTTTCCAAAAGTCACCTCATTAACGTATGCTCAGGTGTGGTTGAAAGGGACTTGTTATGAGTAACAAAGGCACTCCTCGGGGCGGCCCAGTGGCGCAAGCAGTTAAGTGCTCGAGCTCCATTGTGGCTGCCCAGGGTTTGCTGGTTCGGATCCTGGGCGTGCACCAACGCACTGCTTGGCAAGCCATTCTGTGGCGGCCTCCCATATAAAGTGGAGGAAGATGGGCATAGATGTTAGCCCAGGGCCAGTCTTCCTCAGCAAAAAAAGAGGAGGATTGGCAGATGTTAGCTCAGGGCTGATCTCCTCACGCACACACAAAAAAGGCACTCCTCTTACCCTATCCTTCAGAAATTCCAAGGATTTTAGGAGCTCTGAGCCAGGAACCGGGACTGGAGGAAGATAGAACATACATTTCTTCTTACAGCACAATATTGCAGGCCCACAGTCTGGTATAGCATCTAATTGACAAGGAGACTAAAAGGAGAAGAAAAAAAAGATTCAGAATAGAATAAAGGGGAGAGGGAGAGGGGGCTGGAATCAGTTTTCGGGGCAGGGCTGAACTCGTGGGCATGCAAACTGTGCCGTCCCCCAGGGCCCTGCTCTCAGAGTGGACCCAGCTCTTGGTTTCACGCTCGGCCTTCACCGTCCTGAAATTCTTCATAATTTTCTCTTTGAATTTGTGTTTTGTAAGTCCAACGGGACAATGAAGCATGTGTGTGAGCAGAGAAGATACACCAGGTGGCAGCAGGCAGGCTCCTGCCAACAAGAGCAGTGGGCAGTGGGCAGCGTGGGTGCTGAGCAGTTGGCCTGGCCACCCGGCATGCACCCACATGGCTGGACAGTCTGGGAGACCGTGGGGCTGCAAAGCGGCGGCCAGGCCAGGATCTGTGCCCAGACTGGCAGCAGCAGAAGATGGCTGCAGTCCACCAAGGCCGTGGTGAGAGAAGGGACCCTGCAGGGAAGAGCGCATCTTGTAGCATCTGCACAGATATGAGGTCTAAAGCCTAAGTCTGGGACAGGAACCGCCAGCACTCACGCAATAAACTGTCAGTAAATTATTACAAAACCAAAGCACACACGTGGGCGTTGCAATAAAGCGTATCAGAGAGTTGTTAGAATTCTTCAGAGTTTAGAATCTCTGGTTTTGAAAACTGATGCGACATTGCAAAGCAAATATTCATAGGCTTAGAAACAGAAACGAAGTTGAAAATAGTTCTATTTTCATGTGAAGTTTCATTATTTGTGAGGAAAGCAATTTTAAAATTAATTTTGCCCTGTAATCAAAGATACAGCAATGAAATGCATGAACAGGTTATTAAAATTATATGCAAATCATGAAGTCACTTTCAGTTTCTTGTACAGCCTCCACAAGTTATAGAAAATGTTAGAGGAAACATTAAAATATCACTGTATAACTTTACATATAAAGTTACATTTAGACTTATGAAATTGATTTGTATGAAGAGTTAAATCTTTTTAGAAAAATTGTTTTGGAAAAATCATCATCTCTAGATGTACTAAAATTTATATTTTGAGATAATTTATTGGAAACATCTCCTAATGTGACAGCCTATAAAATATTCTCAACAGCTCTGGTAACAGTTGCATCAGCAGAAAGATCCTTCTCAAAATTAAAAATTATAAAAAATTATTTGTGATCTTGCATTTGCCAGGAATGACTGTCGGAGCTTTCAATCACATCAATTGAAAGAAAGTTGGCAAATGTATACATTTTGATGACCTAATAAATGAATTTGCAGAAAAGAGAGCCAGAAAAATCTAATGATTAATCAGGTATCATATTAACAAGGTATTATTATTTGTTGTATTATATAAAATTATGACAACAAAATATTATTTTTTGCAATTTTAAGTTTATGGTGTTACTCATGTATCACTATTACCCCATTACATTTTATAAGTAATAAAAATATTTTGAAAGGAAAAAGCTTTGCATTTTAGTACCTTTAACTGCACTATATATATACATATATATATTTTTTTTTGTGAGGAAGATCAGCCCTGAGCTAACATTCAATGCTGATCTTCCTCTTTTTTGCCAAGGAAAATTGGCCCTGAGCTAATGTCGGTGCCCATCTTCCTCTACTTTATATGGGACGCCACCACAGCATGGCGTGACAAGCAGTGCATCAGTGTGCACCCAGGATCCGAACTCACGAACCGCGGGCCGCCAAAGCAGAGCACGTGCACTTAACCGATTGTGCCACCGGGCTGGCCCTTGCACTATTTTTTTTACTGCGTTTTGAACAGAGGCCCTGCATTTTCATTTTGAACTTGGCCCTGCAAATTATGTAGGGGCCCTGATTCTGAAAACTAGTGTTTCTTTGAAAGGGTTTTCATATTTCCCCGAATTTCATATTTCCCCTGTTAAAACCAGGCTTTTACTGAGTTCCTCCAAATCCAATGAAAGGCCATCACATTATCACTTTTTAAAACCCACATCTCGCTGTGGACGGCTGGTCATCCTGGAAGGCTGACACTGCACCGTGACGTCCTCCTCATCCGTTTGGGAGCCGTCTTCTCCCCCTGAGACTCGTTCTTCTGAGTCGCCCCCCTCCCGCCCCCCAAGGTGGCAGATCCGAATCCACTGGATTCCAACTTTTGAAGTTCTTTGGCAGGTGACGTATGTGACAAGTGCTTTGGTAACTGTAGAGTGGAGGAAATACCTGAATAATGATGACAGGACAGAAAGTGCTAATGGGGGCGGTGCGACTATTAGGTAATGACAACCATAACAGTGACTCCGCACGTCTGCCCTGCTGTCTGGTGGATCACAATCCCACTAATCTTGAAGCCTGGCGGGGCAGGGGACTCTCGGGGAGGGGTTGTTACAGGCGAGGCCCCGTGGAGCAGGGCTGGGAGGCTTGGCCAGCGGTTGGAGCCCGGCCCCTCTGTGTCCCAGGGGTCCGCTTCCTCTGGCGGGCAGCAGCCTCAGGGCCGGGCCTTCTGGGGGTGGGCGGGCTCTTGACTGCAAGCAGTTGCGGCCCTCAGGCCTCCTTAAAGCAAACGGCGGGTAGGACCGGGGTGGACAGGAACCCGCCGCTCTCCGCTTTCTCTCGGAGTCCGTGCCTCCTCCCACTGGATCCACCAACCGCGCCACCCCATTGTGGAGGGAAGCAGTCTGATTGGCTTAGTCATGGGGTGTGGGCGGGGCCAGCACTGTGACTGACAGCCCCACATGGAGGCCCGGCTCACCTGCTCCTCCCCTCGGGTCTTTTTTTTTTTTTTTTTTTTTGTGAGGAGATCAGCCCTGTGCTAACATCCGCCAATCCTCCTCTTTTTTTTGCCGAGGAAGACGGCCCTGGGCTAACATCCGTGCCCATCCTCCTCCACTTTATATGGGACGCCGCCACAGCATGGCCTGCCAAAGCAGTGCGTCGGTGCGCGCCCGGGATCCGAACCAGCGAACCCCGGGCCGCCGCAGCGGAGCGCGCCACCGGGCCGTCCCCTCGGGTCTTGAGTTCCAGCGCCTCTTGTACTCGGCGGTGGTTCTCACAGCTACCTCACCCCTCTTACTCCGCCCATCATTTACAGATATATTCCTCAAACATATCCTGACTGCCTCCACTCTCCCCAACGCCATGGTGACCTTCCTGTCCCAACAATGGGCAGCAGCCCCTTGACTGCCATCTGACCACGAGAGTGGCTTTTTAAAGCACACACCAGGATGGTCACCCGCCCTTCCGTGAGTTCCACATCACTTAGTATGAACCAAACCTCCCACGGAGGCCTCAAGGCGCTGCGCGGTGGGACCCTCCGGCCTGTCCCTCCTCACTGTCTCCTGGGCGTCCACCGCTCCCAAGCTCTTCCCTGACCTGGGTCTCCGCGTTCTAGTTCCTCTCTCCAGAATGCTCACTAGCCCACTTCGTTGCCACTCAACCCCTGCTCATCCTAGAGAGCTCAGGTTAAGTGTCACCTGCTCGGAGGGGCTCTGAGCCCAGGTCTAACCGCATCTCCTGACTTTCTCTCCACTTACCACAAGTCACATCTTTGCTGGCATGTTGGTTTACCGCCCGTCTCCCCTGCTGGAAGACCGTCCCTGCAAGGGCAGGGGCCATCTACCTCGTTCATGGTTGAACTCGTAGGGCCCAGGGCAGCGTCTGGCACTTTATAGGGTCTGGATAAATATTGTGCCAGCTCAGGGCCACTAACTTTAAAAACAGCATCCTGCAGGGGCCAGCCCCATGGCGTAGCACTTATGTGCACATGCTCCACTCCTGGCGGCCCAGGTTCGGAACCCAGGTGCGCACAGATGCCCCGCTTGTCAGGCCACGCTGGGGTGGCGTCCCATATAAAGTGGAGGGAGATGGGCACAGATGTTAGCCCAGAGCCAGTCTTCCTCAGCAAAAAGGAGGATTGGCACGGATGTTAGCTCAGGGCTGATCTTCCTCACACACACACACAAATAAAATAAAACAGCATCCTGCAAACATACGTGTGCATAAGAGCACGGGAATGGTCTGGAAGGAATGAGGCCGAGCTCCTAATCTTGCTTGCCTCTGGGGGTTGGGGAAGGGACCAGGATGGGGAATGGTCACAGGGTGTGTGCATGTGTATGCCCATGTGCGTGCATGCACACATGCAAAGTTGGAGGGTGTCAGCTTCAGCTGTAATGATTTCACTTTCTACTGAACAATAATGAACAAATAAAGCGTGTCCCAGGTCAGGGGAGACAGGGAGGATGGGCAATCCCAAGCCACACTCATGAGGAACAAAAAAAAACCACCACGACACGCTGCACGCTGCAACCAGCTGGTGGGTTTTGAATTTTTCCTTTATTACTGTGTCACCAGAAGTCACCACCTTTACTTGGTTCATCACAAATGGACAGATGTCATAAAGGAGGGTGCCACAGGGCCACTGGATTCACTCTTGAGAGACTTAACCAGGTGGTGGGGAGTTCAGAGTGGGGGCCCAAGGTGGGGACCACCATTCACTGCACACACGCACACACACCGATATATTTGTGGAGCCTTATATTATACATCTTACATATAGAAAATATATATATTTATACTATACACAGGCAGTAACGCTGCGGGAGGGGCCAGGGCACCCACACCAGGGCTGTGGGCACAGGGGACGGGGAGTGTCACGGCAAGGGGCAGCGCTGGGAGATGGCTGGACCAGCCTACCCTCCCACAAACTCTTAGGAGGGGTGCTCCTCCTTCATGCTCCTTAGAGAATCAAAGGGGTCTCAGGCCAAGGTTGGGGGGCCCCCAAGGGGTCACAAGTGGGGGTTCTCGGTTACATGGGGAAAGCCTGGGACCCCTAAGAGTCTCTGAAGGTCAAGAATCACCAGGGAAGGTGGGAGTGGGGAGCGGATGCCAGGCCCCTGGGAGTTAGTCCCTCAACTGTCACACCCCAGGTGGACCAGGAGCCGCACCCGGACGGCGTGTGACTGCGCAGGATGAGTGTCAACTCAGAGGCAGGAAACCTGGATTCCAACCTCTAGCTCTGTGCTTGACTTGGGTCAGTCGCTGCCTTCCTGGCCCAGACTCCGCCGTCTCTAAGGGTCCCTGCAGCTCTAAACTCCTGTGCAATCCAGTTCTCCTGGGCCCTCTCTTGTGCTTGATGGGAGGAGGGAGCCAAAACTCTGCAAGGTCAGACTGCAGGGGACCCTTGTCCAAGGGAAGGCTTGGAAGCAAGGGAGAGACAGAGGGGGGCAGCAGGGAAGGAAAAGGGGACACCGCTGGCCTGTGAGCACAGGCTCTAAGCTTGGGGCCCCCAGGGGCTGTCCTCAGCCAACAGAAGGAGCAGGGCTTCCCCGCCAGCCTCCCAGCAGGGAAGTCAGGGGCCCTGGGTCCCACCCAAATCCTGCCCTCCAGCATCCCTAGCCCTTTCTCACCACCATGGGCCGGCCCCTGCCAGCGCCCAGCCTGATGGTGGGGTTGTGTCTGGGCTGTACCTCAACGAGTGAGGAATGCGGAGTGAGATGAGTCAGCACCCCCTGCTCTTGGCAGAGGTCTTGTAAACTTTCCCAGGCTGGGGCGGCAGGGGGCGTCTGTAATCAACACCCAGGGATTGTGTGAAGCTTAAATGGTACCCTGCCCTCCAGCCCAGCATCACTAGGCAGGGGTCAGTGCCCAGGGAGCACAGGTGGGCAGTGCCCTAGGGCCTCCAGTGCCCATCAGCAGGGGGGTTTTTGGTGGGGAATGGGCGAGAGGGAGGACTTCTCACAGCTTCCTGCCTGGACACAGAACATTGCTCCGCCAGAAACACGCCCACACCTTCACCTGCTTCAAAAACCTCTGGTCCTGCACAGGTTCCACTGCTCAGCCTGGTGGACACCACGACCCCATCCTGTCCCCACTTGGGCCACCTGGGGGGAAGAACCATAGACAGAGCCCCTTCCCCAGAAGTGGAAAATTGAAGTCAGCAACAACCAGCTGTTGTCGCTGTCTGGGGTCCCCCCATCACTGCTGCCCCTGGGAGGACCTGCACAGACTTGGTTCAGATCTGTGCTCTACTGCTAACTCATGCTCCGAGCCTCAGTTTGCCCTTCTGTTAAGTGGGGACAACAATGCTACTTCTCTGCCTAGGAAGTTCCTTCTCCTTCCCTTGTTACCAGGCTAGTTCCTGCCCATCCTCAGGGCCCCTCCTAGGGGAGCCGCAGCCCGTCGTGCACTTGTCCTGTGCTTCGCCCCCGTAAGGGACCCTGGGTCCAGTTGTTGCTTTAGTGCTCGTCTCTGATGGACTGTCAGCTCCCCCAGCACAGGGACCTCACCACACAGGTACACCCTAATTGCTGAATCAACCGGCAAGTGAGTGAATATGACTGGCCCCTTAGGGCTCTTGTGGGGGCATGGGGTGCTGGTAGTGGGCACACCCCGCAGGTGCCAACCCACAATCCCCCTGCCCTGCTCCCTGAGGCACCAGCTGGTGGGCGTTGGGCCCCAGGCCTCCCCACACCTCTCTCTACCCTCCAGGCCTCTCTGTCCTTAAGGCTCAGTGAAGAGCCCATCTTGTGCAAGAGTCCCTCCTTGCCCCCCACAACCCTCCTTGTGCCTTTGGGGACACCTGCTACCCTTTCCCCTACAGCCAGTGGCCTCTACCATGCCCCAGAGGCTCTCACTGCTCATCTTGGGGGCAGTGTGTCCCACGGTAGCAGCTCACAGGCTGCCCTTGCTGGGCCCAGAGTCCCTGTCCCCTCTACTCTGCCTCGTACAGGGAGATTGGCCCCTCGGCAGGCCTACTGGAAGGCCAGGGGAAGGACCCTCCATGCCCTTGGTTGTTCCATCCCCTGAACCCCTGGCTGACGCAGGCTGAGGGAAAGATGACACAGTGTCCCAGATCAGTTCTGTTTCCTGGGAGGTCACAAGGGCAGGGAATCGGGGCACCTGCTGGGTGGCTGGGGCAAGAGCCCCAGGCAGCCAGCCCAGCTCTGCCACTCACTCACTGTGACTTTGGGCCAGTCACTCCCCCTTCTGGGCCTCCTCCTCCACCCTGCCCTGGGCAAGGACCTAGTGAGCCCCTCCTAAAGGCAGGGACAGTGGTCAGTCCTTCGGGAGGCCACAGGCGGGGCACTGGAGCTCCCGGTGGGACAGGCGCAGAACCCGGGAAACACGTGAGTGAGGCGAGCCTCTTGGCTCTCCCAGCCTGGGAGGAGGCCAGGGGAGGGGCCGCTGGGGATGTGAGGAGAAGGGCCTGGAGGCAGAGCTGCCCTGCTGGGGGGACAGCCGGGGCAGAACAGGCCCCTGGCTTGCAGCAGAATCAGGGTGTCTCATGGGCTAAGGTCCCCAGGGCCTCCCAGAGGGACGGTAGCACTGAGCGGTGCAGCCCCAGGCTCAGAGACAGGGAGGCAGGAGGACGGGGGACAGAGGGTGGTCTGCAGTCAGGCGGCCTGGGCTTGGCCCCACCTCCACCACTGGCCGCCTGAGTGACCTTGGGTGAGTGACCTTGACCTCTCCAGGCCTCAGTTTCCTCAACCATAGAATGGAGACAGCCCCAACACTCCTGCAGGGCTGCTGTGCCACTCCAGCAGGGGACAGCCCCCAGTGTCCTGTGGGGGTTCACACTCACCCTGCAGCCAAACCTTCCCGGCATCATCCCCCTCCATCTTTCCCACCACCCCCAGCTCTGGTACCAACAGGGCCTCCTCCACATCCTGACTTCTCCCTTTCCAGGGACCATTTCTCTTTCACCACCCAAGCCGAGCACAGGCCTGGCACACAGTAAGCGCTCAATGAATGCTCAATGACACAGTGAATGAATGCAAACCCCCCAGGCCCCTGCTGGACACAATTGCACACACATGTTGACCCCCCACCACCTTACTGCCCCATCCCACCCCGAGCTGCCCTGGACCTCTGTGGAACCCGGAGGCTGATGAGGTGCTGGGCAGGGCAGCCAGGGAGGGAGCAGGGGGCTAGGTATGGAGGGAGGGGGCAGGGGCGGCTGGGGCAGGCGGGGGGCAGGCGGTCACTGCGGCTCAGTAGCCCTGCGACTGGTAGCCCTGGGGCTCGGCATCGAAGGCGTTGGCCGGCTGCTGGTAGGTGCCGCCCATGCCGGCGGGGTCAGGCCCGGCGCTGGGCTCCACGTAGGGGGCGTAAGGCATGCTGGAGTCCTGGCTGGGGTCCATGTAGTCCTGGGAGAAGAGGGCCGAGTCGGCGCCAATCTGGTACCGCTGGAAGGCCAGCATAGCCTGGCCCGCCTGGGGACGGGGGCCGGTGGGAACAAGGACAGGCGGGAGGGGATGGTTAGGGGAGAGACAGACAAGAGCACCGGGTTAGTGGTGGTTAGTTCAGGACACAGGCAACAGAAGGTTAAATATCCTCAAAGCACCAAAGATGAAACCAAGCTTGACGGAGGAAGGCAGGCCATCCCTGCAGCCAGCCCTCAAGGGGCCCAGAACCACACTGTCTAGCCAGAAAGAACTTCAGAAGTCACCTGCCCCATGTCCCCCAGTCCCAGAGGTCACTCTGCGCCACCAAAAATTCAGGTCTCTACTGTGGAGTGTTAACATGGCCCAAAGGCCCACAACATCCTTCTCAAACTGTGTTCTCAGGGGTGTCACGTGGAATGGGGAAAAAAAGTTTCTTGGGACAGAGAACTGTTGGCATCTCCTAAAGGCTGTTCTGTCTCTCTTGCAGCTAGGCGTAGCCATATGACTAAGTTGTGGCCAAGGGGCACCCCACATTCTTTGTCCCACCCTTTGACCTGATGCCTGGAATGCAGATGTGATAGCTGGAGCTCCAGCTGCCATACTGGACCACAAGATCCATGAGCCAAATTGTAGGGATGGAAGAGGTCTGGGTCACTAAAGACCTCTGGAGCCACTATGCCAGCCCTGGACTGTCTTTCCACACTTGGACTTCATTTAGTATACAGGAGGTTCCTGTTTATTTATTTTATTTTTTTTTCCCCCCAAAGCCCCAGTGGATAGTTGTGTGTCGTAGCTGCACATCCTTCTAGTTGCTGTATGTGGGACTCGGCCTCAGGATGAACGGAGAAGTGGTGCCTCGATGCGCACCCGGGATCCGAACCCGGGCCGCCAGCATCGCAGCGCGCGCACTTAACCACCAAGCCACAGGGCCGGCCCTTGGACTTCATTTAAACCACTGTTACGCATGATTTCTGTCATTTGCTGCTGAACCTAATTCTAACTGAAACACTTGGTCAAACAAGTTTGGGAAACTGAGTTAATCAGAGTGAAACAAGTTTCAGGATCAGAGGACTTGTCAGAGCCTTGACTATTTAATGTGTGCTGGGATCCCCAAGGGGAAACTATGGCAAACAACACTTGCCAACCTTATCTGACCACTGAAGCCCTTTCTTCACAGGATCCAGTTGGCAAAGACTTGTCTACAGCATACATGCCTAGGTGGGAAACTTTCTCGGTAAAAGCAATCACATTGTTATCAAGGACAATGACACTGACCACACCAAGCTAGAGAATAAATTAAATCTGTCATTAAAAAAACAGTTTATAGGTTTATATTGAAAACCTTGTCCAGAGATCTTTCCAGCCCAGGTAATCTGCCTGGGATGGAAAAATGCTAAGAGCCAGACCTGAACACGGGGGTCCCGCCCCTTCCCAGGCCAGAGCCCTCCGTATCTCCTTCCCTTTGGTCAGCCCCCTGACAAGGCACTAAGTCAACCAGGAACCCAAAAGGGCCACCGGGTAGACTCAGGAAGCAAAGTGTGCTTGGCGTTTTATTCCCGAAAGTTCCAGAAGCTCAGTGACTAGGCATTAACTTTTGATTTGTGTCACTGGAGAAAGCTCTGAGGGGCAGCCCTTCCTGGGAAGTGGATGTTACAAGCAAAGTGCCAGGGGCCTGGGAACGGCAGACCAGGCCAAGGGGAGCTAGACTGGGGAAACCAGGTGAGGTACTCTTGTATTTTCCACTCTGTGGGTACGAGGTCCTGGCTGCCGGGGGCTCAGACACAGGAGCTTGGAGAAGCAGGAGCTGAGAAGCCCCCCTAGGGTAGAGGCCAGGTCTTCAGCACCCTGGAGCAATCGGCAAGCCCACTAGAGCGCACAGGGAATGAATGAGCGAGTCCCCGAGATGAACACCTACAGACCTGGTTCTCCCGGAGCTCCCTGGCTCCACTGTCCAGGCTGGCTTCCTGCGCGGAGGCAGAGGGCTGGTGCAGATGACCTCTGCAGACCCTTCCAGGGAGAGGCCTCTGGCTACAGGCACCTAGTGCTCTCTGTGGTCACTCCTCTGCCCCCACTGAGCCAAGGCCTCCCTTAGCCATCCAGTTCAAGGGGCCACAAGACAGGAGCAAGGAAGAGGCGTGGGCACCTGCTGGATGGGGGTGCGGAAGCGAGGCTGGGAGTTCTGCTCAGAACCCAGGGACCTGGTGGTCTGCCTGACCCTGCTTCTTCAGAGCAGGTACACTCTCTGCAGCCTCCTCACTGTGCAGCAGGCAGTCTGCACTTGTATGCCTCTGGTGTCAGGATGCTCACTCTCTGTGTGCTTTGCTCTGGGGGCCATTTGTGCTCCATTACCTGCTCAACTCCTGCAGAGTGGAGGGATCAGTGGGTTCCTGCCCAGGCAGCTGAGGCCCCAAGGAGGGAACCCGTGTAGGACCAGACGGCAAAGTCCTTTGCAAGAATAAGGACTCATCACATGTGAATCATCCCCAAAGCAGAGATTATGGAGGTGCCCCCGACTCCTTGGAGAACGAGTGAATGAATCAAAGAAGAAAGAGCCTCCATTTATTGAGCATCTCTGTGCCAAGCCCCGTGCCAGCCTCTGTTTCATCCACACAACAGCCCTGAGAGGTTGGCCCATGATCACTCCTCAGTCCAGGGAAGTGACTGAGGCTCAGAGAGGGGCAGGGATCTGCCAGGGTCACACAACACACGAGAGTAGATCCGGGCCAGGAGTCCTCTAATGTCCTCAGCCAGGCCCCCCTTGGCAGCCAGCCTCCATGGGGACTGTAAGCTCAGGACAGGCTCTCACTGTCCACAGCTCCGCACCCTGGCAGCCCACGTATGCAGCCACCTCCAACCCTCTAGCAGCCCGTGGCAGCCCATTTGGGGGAGATTTCCATTTGTCTGTCTTCCCCTCCCCAGCCTGCGGGCTCCTGGGGCCAGGGACCCTGTCTGATTCATCACCAGGCACAAGACAGCTGCTCAATAAATGTTTACTAAATGGATGGACACATGAGGAATAAACAGAGGAGGCAGCAAATGACTAAGGGCGCATCTTAACTGGCCTCTCAGGCCGGCCTTCTGCTGCCCCGCGTGCTCTGGCACCCTGGCTCTTCCAGGCCCCAGGCTGCCCCACAGCCTCCCACCGGGCCTGACACGGGGCTCCCTGCTCTGGAAGCCGGGCAGGCCTACGGCTGGGCCGAGGCGGGAAAGAGCGTGCTGTACTCCTCCTGGAAGGTAAGGTCCTTGAATCTCCGCACGGCCAGGGCTGCAGTCAGGCTCTGCCAGGAGAGAGCACGGGTGAGGCCAGCGGGCAGGAGCCGGGAAGGGCAAAGGGCCAGCAGGGAGGCTGGCTTCAGCGGCCGTGGGCACCTGTCAGTCAGACCTTCAGACCCGCCCCCAAAAGTCCTGCTGTCCAATCACCTGCTCCTCCTCTGTGAGCCCCACTCCCATCTCAGCCCTGGCTGCTCCCAAACTCCTCCCTGCAGGGCTGGGTAGGCCCCCCACTGCGGGGCACCTGCTCTGGTCTGAGATCCCTGGGGTCACCTGGTTCTTCCTGCCCAGCTTTGAGGCCACGGAGAGCTGGAGTGACCACAACTGGCCTGCTGGGGCCTAAACCATAGGTCTCCTCCTCCCAACTCTAGCTCCCAATATTGTAGGGGGTGGGGGGCAGGGTTCCCAGGAGAAAATGGATATCCAGGGACCCTCAAAAGGAGAAAGAAGTTGCCCCAGGACAGGCCCAGGAGGGTGGGGGACAGGGAAGGCTGGCTGCCTGTATACAGCCCCGGCGTCTCCCCCCTGCAGAAGGCTGGGCCCAGGACTGTGGAGGGCCTGGAGGGGAGGGGGCTGCAGGTAGGGAGGGGAGAACCTTTGGGATGGGGGCACTGAGCCGATGTGACCCCAGATATCTGCAGGAG
The DNA here is from genome assembly GCF_057802395.1 of Ceratotherium simum simum. NCBI lineage: Eukaryota > Metazoa > Chordata > Mammalia > Perissodactyla > Rhinocerotidae > Ceratotherium > Ceratotherium simum. Next base: position 10,977,645 of record NC_141924.1, read on the forward strand.
GGAGATGAGCAAAGAAGAAATACATTGAGATGACCTGGAACTAGCGGGAAAGAGGGGCAGCCTTGCCGTCATGCTGGTGGGTACTTGAGACCACTGGGTCCAGAGCCCACAAAGGGGTCCCCTCTGGCCAGGCGTGCCCGGACACATGCTTTCTTTGACCCATACAATATATATTTTTTAATTTGAATACATTGCTAACACATACAGATAGATTTCTGGCTTCTCTGGAAAAATAGGAAGACCTGGCCTCTGTGGGTGCCCATTCCTGCTTCAGAACAGGGGCTGAGGAGACGGTGTCCTTTTAGGACGGGCATGAACGTGCCCCCCGCCCACTCCTGCCTTCTCACGTCCTGCCTGCCCTGTGGGCATCTGAGTTTGTGACTGCCCCCCCGCAAATCCAATCTCCGATTTTACAGATGGGAAGACAGAGGCCCGGAAAATTAGAGGCAGCCCCAAGACGTGACCCAGGCCTGGGCTCCTTCCCAGCCTCAGAACCTTGCAGCCTTATCTTCCCATCTAGGCCTCAGCTTTCTTGTTTGTAAAAGAGGGAAATAAATACTGACCACCCAACTACCGGAGTGGTTGGGAGGGGGTCCCAGAGCACAGGAAGGGTGCTCTGCACCTAAGCGAGGGTCTGCCATCACCACGTGACTGTCCTCGCTGGCAATCGGCTACAGTCTCCTTCCTTGGGGAGCAGCCTGCCGTGAGCGTGGAGGAGGGAAGCGGGGGGACGAGTGCACTCCAGGAAGCAGAATGGAGTCCCTGGCGGTGCTGAGAAGGCTGCCAGCCAGAGAGCCTGGCTGGGCAGGTGAGTGTGGGCTGGGCGGGCGGTGTACTCACCCACGTGAAGATGGAAAAGAAGGAGAAGGCGATGGCGGCCCGGGCCGCGTCCGTCCCTTCGTTCAGTGGGTTGTCCTTAGGCTTGGAGACCTGCCACTGGTTGGCCAGGTAGCAGAAGCCCACGAACCAGAGGAAGGCCCAGACGGCTGGGGTGTCCACCAGGGCCAGGCAGAACGGGCCACGCACGGGGAGGAAATGGGAAACCGAGGACCAGGGAGAGGTTCGAGAGCACGTCTCCCATGCTCCCCCACCCCCAACAGGAGAGGCGGGGGGGGGGGCAAGCGGGAGCACAGGGAAGGTGAGGCGAGAACAGAGAGGTTGTGCAGAGGCAGAGCAGAAGAGAGACCAGGGAAAGGAGCCAGCCAGGCCGAGCAGAGAGCAAGGCCGGGAGCAGATCCGGGGAGAGCCAGGGGCAGTGATGGGGAGGGAAGGAGGGGGAGACGGAGAGAAAAGAAAAGTCAGTTCAGCCTAGGCCGGCATTTCTCTAACCTCAGTCGAACACAGATTTCCCAGCGGAACCCCTGGGTGACCCCTGGCCCACCCCTGAGGCCTGCAGCAATCTGGGAGGAGCACCGGCCCGACCCCCCGCCCGACCATGGGGCAGGATGAGGGGAGGCTGGGGCGAGGCTGGCGGCTCAACCAGGTGGGCTGAGCCTCGCCCTCTGATGAGTTTGCAGCCTCACAATGCCCCGAGGTTAGTGAGGGGCCCTCTGAGAGCCGAGGTCTGGGGGTTTAGGAGTGGAAGACTTGTGGCAACAAGATCTTCTGTGGGTGCCCAGGGGCAGGAGCTGCTCAGGATAAAGTGCGTGTGTGCCTGGGGGAGTCTAGAGCCTGGCCCCTCCCAGAGGCAGTGCTGGGGAACCCCGGGGCTCCCTGGAACACAGTTTGAGAACTATTAATTTCCTTCCAGTTCCTTCAAGTCTAAGGGATCCCAGGCCTCACTGCTGGGCTCATCCTGAGAGTCCCACGCCTGGACCTGGGGGGAGGTCCCAACTAGAGACCTGAGACCACGGCCTCAGGCCAGGGAGGCCAAAGCCTCACTGACCCCCAACCAATCAGATTCTCAGAACTTGTGGGGACGCAGGTCAGGGTACCTCTCCCAGGGCCGTTTCTGAAGGGCAAGGGCAGGGGGTCGCGTCAGCTCCCCAGCTCCAGTCCTGAGCCTCCCCGGGTCTGGCTGGCGTTCCCAGGGCACCAGCTGTGCCGGGGCCTTCAGCCCCCCTTGTTTAGTTCTCGTGGGGCCCCACCAGAGAGGTGGCCTGGAAGAGGCCACTGAGAAAAGAGACGACTCCTCCGGAGGCCGCGCTCCCCTCCCCGCAGGAGCTGTGGGCTGTTCTGGGGTCTCAGGCCAGCCCCAGTCCCACCCCTCCCTGTTGTCAGCCACGTGGCCCCAAGTCTGTCCCCTCGCCCGCCTGCACCTCGTGAGGACAAAGGGGCCGTGGCGGGGACAGCGCTCTGCAGACTGCCGTGCGGGGTGCCCACGGGGCGGGGCTCACCCGAGACACCGACGTCCGACAGCACAGCCTTCTTGCGGTCCTTCACGCTGCTGATCTGCGGAAAGTACACGTCCAGGGCCAGGTAGAGCAGGCAGGTGAGGAAGGCGAGCACGCCCACCACCACGCCGTAGCTGCAGGCGTTGGGGTTGCGGTTGTAGATGCAGAACTCCTCGCCCTCCGAGGGGCTGTTGAGGTAGCCCTCGTTCACGATGGAGCCGAACACCACGATGGAGAACAACTGGGGGGGGAGGGGCAGGGGCAGAGAGGGTGCGCGTGAGACCCGGCCCCCACGCAGTACCAGCCCTGGAGGAGGGGGTGCTGCCAACACCCCCTCGGCTTACTGCCTGCCCCTCTGTGAGCCCTCTTCACTCCAAACAGCCACAAGGCTGGTGTTAAGCAGGCATTTCAGAGGGGAGGCCCAGAGAGGGTGAGCAACTTGCTTAAGGTCACACAGCACAGGAGGGAATAATCACTTCTTTCCTCAGCTGCAGGCACTGAGGGCTCTTTGACCATAGATTTGGCCCTAACCTCCTCTCCTCCCCTCCAGCCAGCCAGGTCCTGAGAGGTCTTCCTGGGTCCTGACACCAAGGTTCCCCTAGGACCGGACGCAGCCTCCCAGAACAAGTGGTCTCATGCCCTCCTGGGAGGAGAACCTGCCAAGGCCCCACCTCCCAGCTGACTCTTCCAGATGCTGGCACCTGCCCAGCCCCATCTGGTGCTCCCGGCCCCTCTGCGGAGCCATGGGCTGCTGAGGTTTCAAGCTCCGTCCTGGGTCCGACCCTTCCCTGTTGCCCGGGCCCTGGCAAGTGGAAGGAGTGACGAATGAAAGAATAACTCCAGTCCAATCCTGCCAGTGACAGGGCAACCTGCATGACCCACGTGCGTGAGACGCGGCACCTCATTTAACCCCCACAACCTTTGCGACAGTCTCTTTCAGCTGGGGAGGCAGCCAGCCGAGACGGCCCCCCGTGACCCCACCTCCTGGCATTCACGCCCTGTGCCATCTCTGTTCTCTTGACTGTGGGCTGGGCCCAGGGATTTGCTTCTAACAGAATAAGGCAAAAAGTGACAGGATGTCACTTCTGCGAGGAGGTTACGGGGACTCTGGCTTCCCTCTTGCTCGCCCTCTCCTCCCCCTCTCGTTAGCTGGCTCTGATGGAAGTGGCGGCCACGCTGTGAGCTGCCACAAGGAACCGAGTCCGCCAGCATCACGTAGGTGAGCTTGAAAATGATTCCACCCTCAGCCTTCAGAGGAGACCGCAGCCCTGGCTGACGCTGCAACAGCAACCTGAGAGAACCGAGGCGGCAGCAACCAGCTAAGCAGATTCCTGTCCCGCAGGAACTGCGAGGTAACAAATGTTTGTTGTTTAAGCCTCTACCTTCAGGGGTACTTTGTTACGCAGCAGTAGCTGACTGACACACTCAGTATCATCTACATTTGCAGATGAGACAGTGAAGGTGCAAGCTTTGGTTAACATGCCCAGAGTCACACAACTGGGGAGTGGCAGAGCAGGCTTCAACCCAGGAGCCCCGCCTCTGAAGCTCATGCTTTCTGCTCCTGCCTCACCTCCCTGAAACTGTGTGAGGCTGAGGAGGCTCAGCCCTGATGGACGCACGGACACACACACACACACACACACACGCATGCAGCAGAGCCTCGGGTGTGGCCTGCAGTGAGCCTGAGAGGAAGGCCAGAGGGGATTTTTATTGTCCATTTTCCACTTCTCTTTGTTTTCCAATTTTCTACAATAGAAACTATAATTTCAATACAAGCCACGCACATTTCCACCCTCACCTAACGCCCAGGGTTGGTGTGGGAAAAAACATGAGAAATGTTACTTTATCTGATCTTTTTACAAGGTCTACACTTGACACAGGTTTTATAATGTGCTGGATATATTAGTGTAGTAATAATATATATGGAACAAATAAGTCCACATTTAATGGGAGGATTGATTCAAAAATGTTTCCTGAGGAAGTGCATGATCGAAAGTCTGGAGATCATCGGCTCACGATACTGTGTTAAGAAGGATTCTAGGGGCCGGCCCGGTGGCGCAGTGGTTAAGTGCGTGCGCTCTGCTTTGGCAGCCTGAGGTTCGCAGGTTTGGATCCCAGGCGTGCACTACTCACCACTTGTCAAGCCATGCTATGGCGGCATCCCATATAAAGTAGAGGAGGATGGGCATGGATGTTAGCCCAGGGCCAGTCTTCCTCAGCAAAAAGAGGAGGATTAGCAACGGATGTTAGCTCAGGGCTGGTCTTGCTCACAAAAAAAAAAAAAAAAGAAGAAGGACTCTGACCCAAATACCCATCCCAGATGAACAGAGAAACAAGTTGTGGCATATCCATACAATGGAATATTATTCAGCCATAAAAAGGAACAAATTCTGATATGTGCTACAACTGGATGAACCTTAAAACACGTGAAAAAAGAAGTTAAAGAAAAACACTAGTGAAAGGAGCCAGACACAAAAGGTCAATATTATATTCCTCTTATATACTACATCTGAAATAGACAAAATACAGACAGAAAGCAGACTGGAGGTTACCACGGGATGGGGGAGGGGAGAACGGGGAGTGATTACTTAACAGGCATGGAGTGTTTTTACGGGGTGATGAAAAAGTTTTGAAACCAGAGAGAGGTGGTGGTTGCCCAACACTGTGAATGCGCACTAAATGCCACTGAACTGTATGCTTTAAGATGGTTTATTATATGTTATGTGAATTTTTCTGCAATTAGAAAGAAAGAAAAAAAGGATGGTGGGGCCGTGTCCTGGTGCAGCCATGGGCAGAAGCGGCCCGTGAGCCATAAGGCTGCTGATCTGGGAATGTACACAGAACCACATCCACAGACCCAAACAGGCCTGCCGGCTCACGGCCCTGCCCCGTCACAGGTCCTGCATCTTCACAATCGCCCCGAGAAGCAGAGGCAAATGGTACCCACTTGATGAACAGAGGAGGAGAACTGAGGCTCGGAAAGGGGGTGACGCTGTTGCCAGCAGCACGAGCTGAACTTGAACCCGGCTCTCCTGTCTCTCAGCCCCGTGCTCTTTTCCACCCGACCACGCTGACCCGCAGCCTCAGGAGGCGGGCCCTGAAGAAGGGGTGCTATTTCCAGAGATGGGGGATCAGCAGGGACAAGGGCGTGCAGGCCAGGAAAGCATCAGGCGGTGTTACTGGAGTGCCAAGTCTGGTGCCCCGGGGCACTGGAGGGGAGTGACAGGAAGTCCTGACCTCACAGCAATTGTCAAAGGGACCCCTGGGCTACTGACACGGTCCAGACACGCAAGGCAGATACTGGACACTGGAGACAAAGGCAGGCTCTGACAGCCAGCTGCCTGGGCCGTGCACTGCACAACTCCAGGGACCGCCATTCACACAGCCCCTGGGACCTGTGCACCGAGACCAGTCCAAGGTTCCTACCAGAAAACTGCCAAGTCGGAAATCTGAGGCCCTGTCCCAGTGTCACCAGATGCCACCGATCCAGCAGAATGCAAAAGCCTCTTGATTAGGGAGAGACTTCAGACACTGAGGAATCACAAAGACCTGCTGGATCCAAATCCCTGGCCTGATGCTCATGCTGTGTGGCCTCAGGCAAGTGACTTAACCTCTCTGAGCCTCCGACTGGTCCTCTGTAAAAATCAGCCTTCCCTGCAGGGCTGATGGGAGAAGTACACGAAGTGCCCAGTGCAGAGCAGGAGCGTAGTGAGGGTGAACTCCCCTCTCCTGAGGCCCCGGGACAGAGGGAGAGGCCAGGAAGGCTCCTGGGCAGCACCTCCTGACAGACAACGCTCCCTGGGGCTGAAGAGACACCGCTGCTGCCGGAGGTGGGAACAAGGGTGGACCTGCTTCCACAAGCAGGCCTGGAGGAGGCAGGAGGGGAAGCAGGCCGCGCAAGTCCGGGCATTGGGGACAGCAGAGGAGGAACCATCAGGACGGGGCCTCTTAGGGGAGGGAAGCAGGGAGTCCTCGGACAGGACTGTGCTGGAAGCGACGTGTTCCCCAGGAGGGTGAGGAGCAAGATGAAAACACCCTCTGAGGGACGGGGACCGCAGGCAGAGCGAGGGAGGAGGCTGCACGCCAGCTCCCTGCTGCTGCAGCCGCCTCTCCATCCCACGGCGCCCGCAGACACGCCCGGGCCAGGCATTCACCACAGGACAACGGCTTCTGCGCCTGGCACTGTGCGGGAGGCGGGTCCAGGGGTACCACGGCCGTCCGTGCCAGCCCTGCTGCGGGCAGCTGTCGGGAGGGGCGGGAGTGCGGGCAAGAGTCGGGTCAGATTACCTGGGCTTGCTGAATCCCGGCTTGGCCACTTGTCCAGCGGGGGGACCTTGAGCCAGCGACCTACCCTCTCTGAGCCTCAGTTCCCTCATCTGTGAAGTGGGACAAGGGCGCCTGGTGGTCTCCCTGACGTCTTGCGGGGAGTGAATGCGGTCGTGCGTGCAGGGAGCAGAGGACGTGGAGTAGCACCCAGAAAGGCCAGACCGACGCTGAACAAGCGGAGCAGACGATTAAGGCAATGACGGACGCTGGCAGAGGCTGGGGGGAGGCGGCGGTGGTCAGGGAAGGGGGCCCTGAGCAGTGAGTTTCGAGCTGAGACGGGAAGGAGCCAGCCCTGCGAAGATCAGGGGGAAGCGTGTTTTGGGCAGAAGAACAGAAAAGGCAAAGGCCGAAGGTGGAGAAGGAGGTGGTGGCTGGGGCAGTGACCAGGGAGCTGGGGCTGGAGAGTACGGGGGAGGGGGAGGGGGCGGGAGGGGGACAGGGCCTGGGGGGCCGCAGCGAGGACACGGGATTGACATGCAGTGAGAGGTCACGGGGGGTGACGAGATCTGGCTCTGTGGACCACGGTCCGCACCCTGCAGCACGGAGGTTCCCCACGGCCTTGTGGGTGCACTCCGAGCTTCTAGGGCTGGTGGCCCAGGCCGTGCAGGGACCGGCCCCGCCCACCTGGGCCTCCCCACCACCACCCGCGTCCCCACCTTCTCACCCCGCCCCGTTCACTGTTTCCTCTCTGGAAGACTGTTCCACCACGCCGAGGTCCTGAGCTGGAACTAACTCTTCTGCTCATGTCCGGGGGAGGTGGGGCGAGCTGCCAGGGGCCCCTCCGCTAGGCATGTGCCGTCCAGGGAGCTGACCTCTCTGCACCCACAGGGCCCACTGCGTCCGGGGCCTGGGAGGCCTCATGGCAGGGGCCAGAGAACCGGGGTTCGCCATCGGTTGTTCATTCACTCAACATGGTTTCCTGAGCCCCTGGTATGTGCCAGGCCCTGTGCCAGAGGCTGTGGAGGCAGCAAGGCCCCTGCTCTCACTGAGGGAGATAACAGTAAGCCGACAAATTTGTGCCCAAGTCCTGACAAGTGTCCTGAGAAAGCATAAAGCAGGGAGGGAGGAGACAGACTGGGTGACCTGGAGGGGGCGGGGCTCTGATGAAGCGACCTTTGAGCAGCAGCCCGAGTGCAGCGAGGCACAGCCCTGCAGATATCTGGGAGGGAGGTTCCAGGGAGAAGAAACCACAAGTGCAAAGGTCCTGGGGCCTGAATAAGCTCAGTGTGTTGAGGAGGCATGGGCAGGCCAGTGTGGCCGGAGCAGAGTGAGGGAGGTGAGGTCACTGAGGTAGGAAGGGGCTGGCCCCAGGGCCTTGAGGGGCAGGGTGAGTTCAGGAGCCACTTCATGTGATGGAGAGAAAGGACTGTAGGGGCACAGGGAAAGCAGGGAGACCAGCTGGGGGCCACGCAGGGCCCAGGTGAGGGGTGAGGGAGCTGGCGCGGCGCAGCAGCGGTGATGGTGAGAAGGGGTGGGGTGCTGGATATAGTCTGAAGGTGAGGCCCCCAGAATATGTGACACATCTGTGGGGAGTGAGAGGAAGAGAGAGCAGGAGGGCAGGGAGCTGTGTGCGGGGGTTGGCGTGAAGATAATCAGAACAGGGGCCTGCACGCCAGGTCCCCTGCCGGCCACAGGGCTGGGCCAGGACAGGCAGCCTCCCCTGGACCAGGCCTGAGAGTCTACAGATGGAGAAACTGAGGCTCGGGGAAGGGAAGAAACGTTGCCAAGGATACACAACCCGTCCCTTGGGTCTCCCGAACTCCCCCAGGACCCTCTGAGCCCTGGGTTAACATCTCCATTTAGCTGCCGTCTCCCCACCCGGGTGGGAGGGAGCCCCCAGGAGCAGGGCACGGCTCAGTTTCTCTCCCTCAGTAGCTCAGAGTCCGAGGGAGGAGGGAGGGGGACCCACTCAGGACCAGCTGCGTGGCTGAACCACACGCTCTGACCTCCACGAGGTCCGGTCCTCATTCTCATTTCACAGCCGCGTCCGGGACCCGCCCGGTCATGCAGCAGGTTTGGGGTGGATCCAGACTCAACGCCGAGTCTCTGAACCCAAAGCTGCTGCTCCAAGTCAGGCGGTCCCCGGGGTGACTCACCAAGGCCGGATCTGCAGGGACAGCGAGGGGCACACAGCAGCCACCGGAGAACCGGAAATTAAACCAGAATGAACTTCGACGCTGGCCAGAGGCAGAGGCACGGGGAAGACTCGCCTAACAAGCGGATCTGTGCTGGGGACGGTGACGGGGGACAGGTCTGCAGAGGCAGGTTCAGCGCCCAAAACAGGAGGGGATGGAGGGCAGCCTCCGGGAGGACCCAGGGAGGCACTGGTCCTCAGCAGGCACAGGAAAAGCAAACTCTCCCTCGCGCTAAAGAAAATACTAAAAAAAATAAAAATAAAAATGGGGCCGGCCCAGTGGTGTAGTGGTTAAGTTCACGCGCTCCACTTCGGCCCGGGGTTCGTGGGTTCCATCCCAGCCCGGACCTACGCACCGCTCATCAAACCACGCTGTGGAAGGTGTCCCACATACAAAATAGAGGAAGATGGGCATGGATGTTAGCCCAGGGCCAATCTTCCTCAGCAAAAACAGGAAGATTGGCAACAGATGTTAGCTCAGGGCTAATTTTCCTCACCAAAAAAAAAAAAAAAAAAAAGAAAGAAAATGCTAAAAAGAAAGCACCAAGGTAAACGGGCCGAGGTTCTTGTTTTTTTCCACCATTTTTATGATCCAATCCTAGTCTTTTTAAAAAGGGATTCCAGATGGCACTTGGAACAGAGCTGTGTCAAACTCAGGAAAACACATCGGAAGGAATCTCAGAATCTTGGAATTTTAGGATCTTGGGCTAGTGGATTCAGTGATGCACAGAAACGGAGACCTCAGAACTGCCAGACCCGCTCTGGCCCCCCTTCTCCTCCCCCATCCCACTCAGCCATCCCAGAGGGCCGTGGCTGGCACAGACACAGTCTGCTTGATAATTTTGCACCAGCTGTTCCTACCTCCCAGAATGCCCTTCCCCACCTTTTCCATCTTTCAAATAGGAGCAAACTCCTTCTAACCCTTCAAAACCCTGCTGGGAGGTGGCGATTCCCGGCTGCCTTCTGGGACACCCTCCTTCCCAGTCACTCTCCCCCACCCGGACCCTGCACACACTCTGCTTGGGGCTCATTTATGGGTTTGTCTCCCCACGAGACCCTGAGCCAGCCCGCAGCCTCCATGAGGACCCTGCATGGATTGGGAGCATTTAATGAAAATCATCTCATTTAATCCTCATCAAAACCTCTAAAGAAAAAATAAACTTGAAAACACCGTCCCCTAGGGCAAGGCTTCCTTAGCCCATTTCACAGAGGAGGCTGAGGCTCAAAGAGGCCTGTAGCAGGTAAGCAGGGCACGGGGCCTCCTGCCCACCTGTCCCCCTCCAGCCCATTCCAGAATGTGAGCCAGACCCCTACCTTCAGCTGCCTCCCCATGGAGGAGCGAATTCCAGATCCCAGACTCTAGGACCAGCATGACACCCAGGAGGGACACCTGCGGTCCCGAGCCGCGTCACCACCCACAGAGCAGGAGGACCCGGGCCCACTTTACTCCACATCTGCACACAGAGCTAGCAGGCTGCGCCTGGGCCACTGCCAGGCACGAGGCTGACCTGGCTCCAGGAGAGCCAGGCCCAGCCAGCCCGAAGGGCAGAGGTCACTGCTGTCCGCCGGGAAGCTCCCAGAGGCCTGGCTTTAAACCTCTCTAGGCACGTGCCGAGTTTCCCCCAGGTAAGCTGCAGAGAGACGAGTCTGGAGCCCGCGGCCTCTGGTCCCGCCAGCTCCACATGGCACCTGTACAGTGTCTCTCACCTGTACAGGGACATCTGCTCCCAAGCTAGGTGCGCCGGTCCCTGCCCCACTCTGCAGGCGGCCAGCTGACTGCTCGCTGACTCTCCACTTTGTAGTCTTGGCCGCTGCTCACTCCTAGGCTGCAGCTCAGAACAGCCTCCCCTTCGGCCTCCTCGACTCCTCCAAGCCGGCTCCAGGCGGCAGCCAGGGGCGCTCCCCAACCCCAACTCTCACAGGCCCTTCCCAGGCGGAGGGTCAAGTCCAGCCCCTAGGCCAGCTCTGTCCCCCTATTTGGGCCGCTGGTCTCACCTCCGGGCTCTCCCAGCCCCCAGTGGCCTCCAGCGTCCCCATCCATCCGAGCTCTGGCTCCCACCTTGGGCTTGGCCTCAAACCCGCTCCAATCTGGCAGTGGGGCCTAGTTCTCCATCCTTCCCTAAATAACTCAAATCACTCCCCGTCCCCCAGGCTGTTCCCGGCCACTGCCGCCTCTTGCCAGGCGATGACAGCAGCGTCCCAGTCCCTGTATGTCCACTCCCACCCCCTGCACAGCAGCTGCTGTGGTCTCTTTAAACCTGTCAGATCACGTCACCCCCTGCTCCATCCCCCACCCTCCGACACCCCACAGTGAAGTCCCCTCAACCCCCACAACCCCCAGGGCTCCTGCCTTCCTCTCAGACACACTTCCCACCACTCTTCTCGCTCCCTCCCAAGCTCATTCCTGCCTCAGGGCCTTTGCACTTGGCTGTTCCCTAGATATCCCCAGATCCTGGCTGGCTCCCACTGGTTCCTTCTCAACATCCAAATCTCAGTGAAAGATACCTCCTCAGAGAAGTCCTCTAGACGTGACTCCCAGATCTATAATATTCTCCAATACCTCCATTTATTTTCTTGATAACATCATTATAGAATATTTTTCCTACTTATTCTTTACTTGTTGGGTGTATGCCTCACTCCCAGACCCAGAGGGAGGGTCAGGAAAGGCTTCAAGGGGAGCGAACAGCAGGCCTGATAGATGGGTAGAGACACAGACAGCACGGGAGTCAAGAGAAAAGACTATTCCCTCCTCAGCATCCCTGGCTTGCACTCTCCCCACTTGCACACCTCTGACCACGGGGAGCTCACTCCCTAACAAGGGGGCTGCTGAGTCTTCTTCCTCACCACAAGCTGAACCCGCCTTCCTGCCAGTGTCCCCGCCCAAGTCCTCCATCCTGCCTCCTGGGCCCAGGGAAAGGCTGAGCAAAGAAAGGGGCAGCCATGCTTCTGAGGGATGAGTCAGGCTGTGAAGGGCCCCCCTTCATGGGAACGGGGCCCTGCCTCCCCCAGGGTCATGTGAGGAAAACGGCCGAAGCCACCGCAGGGCGCGTGACGGGCAGTGGGCAGCCACCCAGCTTCCTGAAGAGCCCCGCAGGGCCGAGGCAGCGTGGGTGGGTCTCCGGGGTCCCTCCTCTCCTCCCCTGCCTGGCACTATGTCCTGCAGCCTTGGAAGTGACCTGCTGGGGATCAGCCGTAATCTTCCTGCAAGCTGTCCGTGCGCGTTCTCGGGGGCGGGGAAGGCGCTCTGTTGGGCAGGGGCCTGGGCGAGCGGACCTCTGTCCCCAAGGTGCTGAGACTGGGCCCCGGGGATCTGCAAGACCCCCCTTCCCTCCCCACTGTCCCCATCCTCACCCTCCTGCGGCTGCAAAACCACAAGGGGGCTGGGGGCCTCGTCAGAAAGGGGGAAACTGAGACCCAGAGAGGGGCCAGGGCTCACACTCGGTGACAGAGTATCCGGATGTCCACCCCCTAACCTTCTACACCCCAAGTCCTTCTTCCCCCAGGTTCTGCCACCTCTGCCCTTTCTGAGGCGGGGAGAGGGGTGGTGGTGAGCAATGCCACCCCTAGAACAAGTGCACAACGGCCCCATGAGGGAGGCACTGCTGTCCCCATTTTACAGATGGGGAAACTGAGGCTCTGTGAGGTCCCTCAACTGGTAAGAGGGTGGAGTTAACCACCCAGTTCTGTTGGCTCTTCTCTGTCCTCCAGCCCTACATGCCTGAGAGTGATCACTGTTTCTCTCCCTCCGTGGAAATTCCAGGCCTTCGGAGAGATAATCTTGTCCCAGGCCCTGCCTCACCTTCTAGAAAAGAAAGACAAAAAGAGGGGAAAACCCTTTGCTTTGAGAATTCTTCAGCCATTCACAAAGAGCACAAGGGAAGCGGGGAGGAGAAAGCAGCTTGGGGGGAACCCTGGAAGGCTTCAAGGGGGAGGTGATGATTGAGTTGGGCCTTGAGGCTGGGTGGGAGACCTGAATGGGGATGGTGGGTGGAAGGAGGAGGGCAGAGCAGTGTCATTTCCCACCTCGTTCACGCACATGTGGAACCCTCACAAGATGCCAGGCACCTTCTAGAACTGGGGATACAACAGTGATGTAACAGACGCGGTCCCCACTCCCTAGAGCCTACAGCCTACAAGGGTGGCAGCCTCCCATCGCTGCTCTGCAGCACCTCTCGGCCTTTCCCATGCGGTTCCTTCTGCCTGGAACTCCTTCCTCCTTCTCCGCTGGGGGCCCTCCCTCTCATCTCAACTCCACTGTCCCCTCCCTGTCCCTGACCTGAGTGAGGGCCCCTCACTCTGGGTCTCCTCTCACCTCCCTATTTTAACTAGCGTCTCCACCACATTTCCCTCCTAGGCTGTGAGCCCTCGACAAAGAGCAGGCACCCAGCACGTGCTCGACGTGGCAATGAAACAGACGACGACACGGTGTCCCCGTCCTGCGGCTGTGGGACCCAGCGGGAGGACAGATAAACCCCTCACTGCCTGCTCGATGCGGCTGAGAGAGCCACTGACAACCATCGGCCACGGGACTTGGCAACGTGAAGGTCACGGATGATGGAGAGGTCGGGGAGGAAGCCTGAGCTGGGAGCATGTGAGAGAAAACCAGAGAAACACTGGAGACGGCGACCACAGACGCATCTCCTGAGGGACCAGAGGAACAGGTGAGGGGATGGAAATGACGCCCGTGCACATCTGTAAGCTCACGGGAAAGCGCCAGAGTGGAGGTGAACCCGGGGACGGAGGAGGGGGAGGCGGAGGGGGAGACAGGGAACGTGGCTGGATCTGAGTCCCTGAGTAGCTGAGAGGGTGGGGTCTAGTGGCCGCAGTGAGGCTGGCCTGGGCCACCAGACAGGAGGGAGCCCAGGGGAGGGGGCCGAGGGTGGACGTAAGCAGAGCTGTGCCAGGTGAGTGCAGCGACAGAAGGCTGGAGCTGGGAGCAGCTGGGTGAGACCGCTGGGGAGCCCAGGCTGGGGACAGGGACGGGAGGACCAGGGTGAGGGCCCGCACACAGCGGGACAGTCAACAGCTCAGAGGTTCCAGCCCCGAGGACCCCTGGAATGGGGGTAGGTGAGGGGCAGAGCTGGAGAGACAGGAGAGGTGGGGAGAGGCGGCCGTCTGAGTGTGTGCAGCTACTGGAAAGAACGGCCGGGCCCGGGGCAGACCCGGCGAGAGTGGCTGAGGCAGGTGAGGACGCGACTGTGGGAGGAGGGGAGGCCCAGAAGTGGAGGCCAGGTGTGAGAAGGACCATGGGAGTGGGCACTACAAGGACCAGGAAGGAAGGCCGGAGTGCGGCTGGAGAGAGCAGGTGCCCGGCCAGGGTCAGCATCTTCTGCTGGCCTACAATGAGAGGAGTAGCTGATCCAGGGCTGGCATGAGATTCAAAGCTGGGGGAGAATGGGCTGGAAGCAGCCCCAGGAGCTGGAGGCCCCTGCCCCACCTCCACGCCCAGCTGAGGGAGGGGATGAGGGAAAGAAGAGCCCCACTAAGGGGCTGCCGGGGTAGCAGGGTCCTGGGGGAGGCCAGGTTACTGTGCAATTTACAATTAGGGATGTTCAGAGACACGGGCCATGTCCTCTCACTCCCAGGACCGTGAGTTATTTGAGGAGCCCCGGCTTGTTGGCGTTCCTGGATGATCGAGTTCTAAACAGTCTGGGTCTGACAGCCTGGTGCTGTCCCAGCCAAACAGCCACCCCTGCCCCGCAGTCCCCTGTACCCCACACTTTCCTCCCCGGCAGAGGGGAGCTGAGCAAAATCCCATCCCCAGAAGGGAAGGCTCCTCCAGAAACAAGGGGCGTGAGCCGCCCAGCCCGGTTCCAGCTGACACTGCTCTGCTCACGTGCATGGACCCGGGGCCCAGGTTCCCCCACTGCAGATCCCCAAAAAGCCTTGGGGGGCAGTGGTTCTTGATCACATCTTTAAAGACCGACCAGTCCAAAAGTTCCCAGCCTACAATCCACTAGGAGCATGAGTGGGGTTCTCTGAGGGTGGAAAGGTTGGGAACCACTAGTCCAATCTGACTATGCTTTTCCCATTTGACAGATGGGGAAACTGAGGCCCAGAGAGAGTGGCATCTTGCTCAAGTCAGGGTCGGAGTCAGTGCAGAATGACGCCTCTGGGCCCAGGCACTTCCCAGCGCCCTGCCTGCCTCTCCTCCCACCAGACAGCTGGTTCTTCAGGTCTGGGCGCCAAGGGTGGCTCCCGTGCCAGCTCTGCCATCTGCCTCTCCCTTTCCTCCCTCCTTCTCCTGGTTATTCCTCCTCCCCGCCCTTCCTGCCCCAGCCTTTGTTCTTTCTCCCCAGGCTCAGGCCTGCTGAACAGCTTTGCACAGCGGGCCGTGTGGGACTCCCCGTGTGGCTAGGGACTCCCCAAATGAAGCAGGAAGCAGGGGCCCCATCCTCGAAGTCAGCGTAGGCTACGATCCCGGCAACTCCAGCTAACCTCTCCGGGCCTCAGCTTCTCACCTAAAGTGGGGCAACAAAACCCACTTGACGGGGACGCCACGTGCCTAGGAGGGGCGGATTGTACCATGGGCCCTTTACACGTCCATTTGCACAAACCTTCACATGTGCCCCAAACCCAGGCACTCCAACCTCATGTTACAGATGAGGTCACGGAGACTCAGAGAGGCCTGGGATTTTCCCAGGTCCCGCGCTGGTGCTCCTGCTCTCGATCCAAACCCCGGGCTCTCCCAGTCTCCCCAAACTCCCACTGTACACGAGGCAATGCCCAAGACACGCGGCAGAAACCTATCAGCCAACATCTCCCGAAGACCTCCTGTGCCTGACCCTACCCTAGACCCGAGAGAGACGGACCAGCGGAGGGTCAGCCATGGGCAGGCGAAGAGGCGAGGAAGATTCCAGCACTGTCAGTGATAAATGCCAAAGGAGCACTGGACCTGCCTGCATGGACCTAGCTCCCTAAATAAGTGACGGGGCCGTGCCTGGTGCTGGGAGAGGACAGGCTGGAGGAGACCACACACTTCCTGCCAGGACACCTGCCCCCAGAGCCCTCTTCAAGCCACGCGTCCACATGGCAGCCACAGGGAGCTTCTGAAACATGCCTCTTCTCTGCTTAGGCCCCTCTGTGGCTCCCCATGGCCCGCAGATGCGGCCCAGCTTGTGCAGCTGTCATCCAAGGCCTTTCCTGGGCTGCCCACCCCCGCCTAGCCTCTTGACTCCTTACTCTTACTCACACACCCGGGGCCCCCAAGAACTCACCATCATCTCTAAAACCTATTCACACCTCGGGCCTCCAGACATTGGCACGTGCTGTTCCGTCCACCGGCAACACCCCTCCCCACTTCTTTATCAGAATCAGCTCAGGAGTCACCTCCCCCTGGAAGCCCTCCACAGTCCCCTGGCAGAGGTGGCTACATACTCCCTAGTGGATTTCCTTTCCAAGCCTCCTGTCGAGGAGGCTTGGACAGGATGGTGCCTGTCGAGTCAACTCTGTTCTCACTGGACTGAGGGCATCTCCAGGGGGACACACAGGCTGCCACCGAGCAGGGACTTGCTATTTGTGGAAGGAAGGAACAAACGAACGATGCCCAGAGGCTCCGTCTCCACCCTGGGCCCCCTTCACCCACGGCCGCAGCGGGCTCCAGAATTTCTGCCCAGGACGGCTAAGGAGTGGCAGTCTTGCTGGGAGCAGGGACGAGGGGTCTCATCTCGAAGCTGCTGTGTATGCAAAGCCAGCTCAGCTTTTATACTCAGTGTTCACCTGGGATGACTGAGGGGGGGCTTCTAAAAATGAGGGTGTAAAGCCACCCCCTCAAGCCACCCCTTCCACTGCGACCCAGAGATGGAGGCCTCAGGGAGTACCCTGAATGTAGACCCTGCAGGCCGGGTCCAAACTGCGGCTCTGACAGTCCGAGCCTTGAGCCAGTAGACAAGTCACCTCCAGCCTGCGCCTCACTTTTGCCATCTGGAGGGACGACACCCACTCTACTCCCAGAATCCTGGGTGTTACAGCCAACGCCCTTAAGAGATCAACCCCGAAAACAGCAAAATTTCAAACATTTTGTCATTTATTTTGCCAAAACAGAGCATTAATGGAAAAAACCCTCTCATCTACCAACACCAGTATTCTTTTCCCAAAGGTCATTTCAACCCTCTAAAAGTCAGAGTATAAATTCCAAAGAGAAGGTGGTCCTTCATAAGAAATCAGTAAGCTCCCTGCTGGAATTGCACTTCCCCCACCCGGCTCCAGAACAAAGACAGGAGCAGCCACCAGGCACCTCTGACCTCGCCCAGCCTCCTCGTTCAGATGGGGAGACCGAGGCACAGGGGGTGGGCACAGCTGGTGCCTGGGGGCGCTGAGAGTGGCAGTGGATCTCCCCCCCAACCCGAGTCAGAGGCAGCAGCTCCTCCTGGCCCAGGGCAGGGAGGGTCCAAGCTGGGATCTGCCAGAGGGCTCGCCAGCTCCCTCCCCACCTCAACCAACACAGCCAATTTCTCGATTCCTGCTGTGAGTAATCACCCTGTCAGGAGTGTGTGTGTGTGGGGGGGGCACAGGACTCAGTCGAGAGACAAGGTCCTAGCCAGGCTTGGGGCTCAGGGGGCTCAGGTTGCAGGATGGGTTCAGGTTTGGTGAGGCCCTGAGGCTTATAGGGTTTGGAGGTCCTCTTTCAGAAAAATAACAGAAAAAGATCTGTCTTTTGCAAACTTGACAAAATCATGAGCCCACGTGCACACATGGCTGGGCCCCTCCAGGGCTGCGGGCAGGCTCTGGGCAGCACAGGAGGAGTCCTGGAGAGAGTGACCAACCCAGTCTCGGCTTGTCTGGGACTGAGTAGTTCCTAGGACACGGGACTTTCAGTGCTAAAGCCTGGAAAGTTCCAGCAAACCAGGAAAAACTGGTCACCCTAGCCCCTGAGCTCAGGCTTCATTAGCTCCATGGGGAAGCTTGACGCCGGCCAGACCCCACGGTGTTTGGAGCAAGCGCCAGGGCAGAGGGCAGGTCGCCAACCACATCCACTGCACGCCCCCCGATGTGTAAACTGTCTCGGGGCACCGCCGACTTTTGAAAAAGACTGGAAGGAGACAGCAGCCCTCCCTAAATGGGGGGGTCACACATGATTTTTCCCCCAAAATTTGTTTTTATTGTGGTAAAATACACATAACAAAATTTACCATCTTAACCATTTTTAAGTGTAACAGTTCGGTGGTATTAAGTACATTAATATTGTTGTGCAACCATCACAAGTGATTTTTATATTTTCCCCAAATCAGCAGGTATTAGTTTTATGATCAGAAAAAAAAACTATATATTTTTTAAAGGTGTCAATCAGATCTTGTCAGATACCTCTCCTCCAACAGAGGTAGTGAGCAGGGCTAGGAGGCTAGGGGGACATTTGGGCATTGGATGGGGGTCAGCCCAGATGACTCTTATCCTTTCCAATCCTGAAATCCCAGGATTCTGAAGTCTTCCTGCCCTAGGGTAAGCACTGTGCTTTGGACACAGGAAGATTTGGATTCGAATTCTCCCTCTGCCACTTTTTGCTCAGCAACCTTGGGTCTCTCTGAGATTCAGTTTACTCAAGCGGGATACAGGCTGTTGGGAACCAGCTGGGTAATCGTGAGAGCACCCCTGTACACAGTGGGTGCTCAATCAGAGTTACCTTTCCTTCCTCCTGCCTGGAACGTCCTCCTCGCATCCCGAGGTGCACATATGTAAACTCCCCTCATCCTTCCAGGCCCAACGGACATCTCCACGGACATCACCTTCTCCACGAAGCCTCTCTGATTCCCGTGGCGGGAGGCCCCTCTCTTGGCTCTCTCAGCCACTGCCTGGGGGTCCCTGGCTCACTCTGCAGTGGGACTCTAGGCTCCATGAGCACGAAGGGCTGCCTCTGAGTCATGCTGGCCTTCCCTCTGGGCCTCGAAAACTCAGTCAAGCTTTGCTAAATGAAGCCATCACAAGCGGGAGGGACCCCCTCACAAAGCCTGCGGCTTCACCCTCACTGCACCCTTCACCCAGGCCAGGGGCCTAGGGACCAGCAAAGGGGAGCAGTGCACACAGCCAGCCCCTGATCAGGCAGGTGCCCCCCAGAGCTCTACCTTTGCCGAGGGCCTGCAGGGTCTTGGGGGAGCTAGGGGTGGCACAGAGGAATGAAGCCAGCACCCCAAACCCGCATGGAGGTGCCAGGCTCCGTCCAGTCACTGGGGCCGCAAAGAATAACAGAACAGGGCTTCCCTGCCCTCAAAGAGTTTCCACCTGGTGGGCACTTGAGCAAAAAGGGGTTTAAACGTGACCACCCTTCTTGTGGCACCAGGAGGAGGTTTTAACGCTTTTAAGCAAAGGAAAAGTAGCCCCTTTCCCTCCTGGAGGCTGGAGGTAAACACCTGAGTTGTCCCACCCATCAGACCCTAATATGGCCCTGAAAACCCAAGACAGGAGGCAGTGTGAACACCCCAAGGCCACAGCTGGCGTTGGGTGTAGCGTCCTGGAGTCACTGACAGTGCCCCTGCTCAGCATCCCACAGGAACAGGCCCCAGGGCTGTAGAGCAAGACCCTCTAGTGAGCCTCAGGCACCCCTCCCCACACTGCAGCGGGCCTCCTTGCCCTGGGGTGCTGCCCCGGCCACGTGAACCCCTCCCTCTGTGCTCACTCTGTCCCATCCTCCTCTCCCCCACCCCAGCGGGGGACTCCGCCTCCACTAGACTGGAGGTCCGCGGGTCTCTCTGCTCTTCACTGTGGGGAGGGGGTCTTTCTCCCGGGTCTCCCCCCACAGGCATCCAGGTGTATGTTGGGGAGGTCGTCAGAGATTGATGAAATATCAGAGCCCAAGAAGACCTCAAGGAGGCTCCTCCCACCTCTCTACAAATCAGGAAACTGAGGCACGGGAGAGGAGGTGACGCTCCCCACGCCGGAGTTTAACTCCTCGTTTCCCGTGAACATTTCTTGAGTGGTTTCCAGCCCAAGGTCACGCCGCCAAGGAGAGGCCGTTCTCGGGGGGAAGCCAGGTATCCGGCTCCGGACGCATCGCTCCAGACCGGCCGGGCTAAGCCAAATCACCCGGTTCCCGGCCCTCTCCCGCTTGAACGTCCACGGCAGGCGCGGCGTGCACCCCCACGAGATGATCCACGCCCTGGTCCACCCCCCGAAAAGGCCACCTGAAACCTGGGCTCCGTCCCCACGGTCGCCGGTCCGCCCGGGCGGCCGCGCGAAACCCGAGCCGCGAGCTGCACCCCAGCCTGGAGAGGCCCTGGCACCCCAGGGCCGCAGCCTGGAGGCCACGACGACTGGGGGGAAGGAGCGCACGAACGGGGGGCGCCGGGAAGCGAGGGCTCCGGGAGCGGCAGCAGGCGCCCCCGCGAGCGCGGGGACCCCCGCCGGGGCCCAGGAAGGAGGGAGGGGCGGGCGCCGGCACCGCGCAGGACGGCTCCCCGCCGGCTGCCGCGCCCCGGCCCTGGGTCCTCTGGGGTCGGGGTCCCTCCGGGCGCGCCGCCCTTGCCCGCGCGCCCCCACCCCCGGCCAGGCCGGGCCGCCCAGCCGTCCTTACCCAAGACACGACGCGCAGGATGGTGTGCGGCTGCCGGACCAGGGTGTGGGGGTCGAAGGCGCCCCCAGCTTTGCCCGCTCCGTACGCACCCCCTTCCATCGTGGCTGCACCCGCGCGGCGCCCCCCGCTCGGCGCGCGCCGCCGACCCGTGCGCGTGCGCGGCGCCCCCGCCCCCTCCTCTGCGCGGCCCCGGGCTCCCGCGAGGGGGCGTCGTGCGCCGAGGGCGCGGGCCGGGCGGCGGGCGGCAGGCGGCAGGGGCCCGCGCGCGCGCCCTGGCTCGCGGGGGCGCGTGTGCTGCGGGCCGGGCGCAGGGCGCGCGCGTCGCTAGCGCGGTGACCTCTTTGCAAGTGGGGGGCGGGGGGCTCGGGGCGTGTGTGCCGCAAACGCGGGCCGTGTCCCCGCCCCCGGGCGGCAGGTCCCCGGGCGCCCTGCTCCCGTCACAGCCCCTCCAAGCCGAAGGCTCGGGCGGAAACCATCTTCGTTATTTATGTTTGCTTGTTTCCGGTCGCTCTGTCTGCCCCCAATATAGTGACAGGGCAGGGGCCGCGTTTGTCCTCCTCGCAGGGTGCTTGGCACACAGTAGAAGCCGCAGGAAGAGTTCTTGAATGAATCGATGAACCACGAACTAATAACCCTTCTCCCAGCGCCCCCCAAAGCACAGCCCCCACCGCCCCAGCGCCCTTTCCACCTTATTTTCACGCTGACGTCACGTGGGTCCTTGTGTCTGAGCACCTCCCAGCCCCAGCCTGGAGGGGCCCGAGACACCTGGCACAGAGGCGGGGGATGAGGAAGGGCAATAAATTCTTATGAGACATCCCTCCCACCCCCTGCAGCACCCTACCCTTTTCCTTAATCCAATAATTTATTATGTAATTATTTGTTCATTGTTTTCCTCTGCTAGCTTGTAGGTTTTGCTTGTCATGTTCACTGCTGTAGTCAAAGATCTGGCACACGGTGGGTGCTCAATAAATAGACCCTAGTCCACATCACCCCATCATGGCTTGGGCTAGAGCTCCAGGTTTCATGGAAACAGGCTGGATGGAGGAGGGCTGGGTGCAGTGGAAAGAACCACCTTCCAGGTCTGGCTCTTCCGGTGACCCGTAGGCCTCAGGGCCTCTCTCTGTGCCTCCAGTACCTACAGTGGTTCCAGGAGCAGGCTGGACAAGGATGCCTACAGAGGCCTCTGCCGCCCTGGTGGTGACAGGACACCAGATCTGTGCGGAGGAAATGTGCAGTGGGCCTGAGGGGACCTCTTATAAACATTAGGGGCAAATGGCCATCCTAGGCTATGTTTATTGGATGTTAACTCTGTTCCAGGCCCTGTACTAAGGGCGTTACATGCATTATCTCAATTATCTCTTTTAAGACAGCAACTTTATGAGGTGATTTTATATACACTATGATTATATAAAACTTCTAGAAGAAAACATAAGAGAAAATTTTTGCGACTTTGGGTTACGCAAAGAGTTCTTAGATACCACACCAAGAGCACGATCCATAAAAGAAAATCGATAAATTGGACTTCATCGAAATTAAGAACACTCATGGAAAGACATTATTAAGAGAATTAATGAAAAGGCAAACCACAGTCTGGAGAAAATATTTGCAAAACATATATTTGATAAGGGATTTGTATTCCAAATATATAAAGAACTCTAAAAAGTCAATAATAAGAAAACAAACAATCCACGTTAAAAAATGGTCAGAAGAGTTGAACAGATTTGATTTGAACACTTCACCAAAGATATGCAGATGGCAACTAAGCACATGAAAAGATACCCAACATCATTAGTCATTAGGGAAGTGCAAATTAAAACCAGAATGAGATACTTCCACACACCTATTAAAATGGCTAAAAAGATTTTGATTTGACAATATCAAGTGCTAATGAGGATTTAGAACAACCGGAAACATTGCTGGTGAAAATAAATGGTACAGCCACTTAGGAAAACAGTTGAGCGATGTCTTATAAAGTTAACTTTTCATTTACCATATGGCCCTGCAGTCCCTCTCCTAGGTATGTACCCCAGCAAAATGAAAAGTTATGTTCACACAAAACCCTATACAGGAATGTTGACAGCAGTTTTATTTGTAATAGCCAAAACCTGAAAACAACCCAAATGGCCCTCACCTGGAATGTATAAACAAACCATTGAACATCCCTGTAATGGAATACTACTCAGGAATAACAAGGAATGAACCATTGATACACTCAACAACATGAGTGAGACTCAAATGCATTATATTGAGTGGAAGAAGCCAGACTCAAAGGGCTACAGATTGCATGATTCCCTTTATGTGACATTCTCACAGAAGCAAAACCATCAGTGGGTGCCAGGGGCTGGGAGTGGGGCTGGCGTGGGGAGAGGGTGTAGGATTTACTACTAAGGAGCCGTGGGGAAATTGGGGGGGGATGATGGAATAATTTTATATCTGTTTGTGGTGATGGTTATACAGTTGACCATGTGTTTGTCAACACTTGCAGAACTGTCCATAAAAATGGTGATTTTCGCTATATGTAAATTATACCTAATTTTTTAAAAATGGAGGAAAGATGTGCAAGTGTGATGGGTGGAATCAGTGAGTAATATTCAGATCAGTGAGTAATATTCATTCATTTATTCATTCAGTAAATATTTATTTGAAGCCCACCTTGCATAGGGCAGTGTGCTAGGCATGGGGGCATAAAGGGTGAGGAATTTAGACCCTTCCAGCACTAAGATTTGATCATACTAATGAATTAAATCTCAGAAAGGGTTATGTTTAGGAACCTGAGCTTCAGATTCAGATATTCTTTGGCGGAACTCCTGGCGCCCCCTCTGCCCCCACTCACTGTGTGACCTTGGGCAAATGGCTTCACCTCTCTGGGCCTGTTTCCTCATCTGAAAAATGGAAATAAGCATAGTACTATGCTTATTTATCCTGTCAGGATTAAATGAGAGAATGCACAAAATGTGCTTAGAATAGTGCCTGATACAAAGAATGAGCTCAGGAAATGTTATTAGCCTCCCCCTCCCGGTTGGTTTTCAAGGTGGGTCTGTGCAATAAGGTATGTAGGCATTTTCTTAGAAACACAAATCTATAACGGTGGGTAGGTTCCCGGCTCGCCCATGAACATCTACTTTATACCTATCCTTGCAGGTTATAGAAATGTCCTCCTCTTCTACCGTCTGTATTTATGTGTCCCGCGTTAGTGCAAGGTCGAAGGAGGATGTCAGGCTGTTCTTTGTAGGTCAAGCTTTTGCAAACCCAGAGCTGTCTGGATCTTGCCGTGTTCTGCCTGGTAATTCCAGTTCCCAGCCCAGGCCCCGCCCCATCTGTCTTTGCTCCTTCTCTGCTGCCCCCTGGAGGCGGCTTTCGTATGGACGGTGTTAGGTCTGTTGGGTGTTGAGAGCGTGGAGTTGCCTTGGCAGGGGGAAACGCATTCACTGCGTTTGATGAATGAGCCACAGCATAATTATAATCTTAAAAATTTGCCACGGGTACCTTTCTGGAGAGCTGTTTGGCAATGCGTTTCAACTGACTAAAGAATGTGCCGTTTGATCCAGCAATCCCATTCTTTTCTCCAGGAAGGGAGGAAGGCAGTGCGCACAGATTTCGTTAGCTCTAAGACTATGTAGTGCACGCTCATCTAGACAGTTGTTCAACATATATGTGACTCCACTGTGTACCAGGTCATTGAGGACCCTTGGGATCCAACAGTAACATAGCACATGGTCTCTGCCCTAAAGGATCTTACAGCCCAGGGGAAAAAATTAACAAGGGTGACGATGAAATATGGTCTCAAGTTGTTTGATCCTCCTCCGGTAGAGAGGTGCAGTCTGTGTCTCCTCCCTTCGAATGTGGGCAGGCTTGTGATTAGCTGACTAATAGAATGCCATTGTGCCATTTTTCTGGCCCAGGCCTTAAGAAAATATCGGCTTGCCCTGTCCATCTCTTAGAACCCTCTCAGTCCTGAGCCGTCATGTAAGAAGTCTGACTATGTTGAGACCACCGAGACCTCATGCACATACTCAAGTCAAGAGTCCCAGCTGAGTCCAGCCTTCTAGCCGTCACCACCACTGCCTTGAACCCTCCAGGCTGACCCATGTACCAGCTGAATACACCAAGTGAGCTCAGTTGATGCCACATGGAAAAGAAGAATCACTCAGCTGAGCCTTGACCAAACGCCTGAAGCACAACGTCACGACATATAATAAAATGGCTGTTTTGAGCCACTAAGTTTTGGAGTCGTTTGTTGTGCAGCAATAGATGACAACATAACAAGTCAACAGAAACTTCTGCACCATACCCAGAGCAGCGGTAACTAAAACATAAGATGGGAAAACTAAACAGACCAAAATATGCTCAAAAATAAACAACCCTGTGGAGTAGAAATACAAAACAGAGAGAGGGCTGAAGCCCCGGGGGCATGGGCTCCCGGTCCACGTAGCCGCTGAAGCTTTGGCCTGTGCACAGTAATAGAGGAAGACGCTCCACAAGACACAGAACCTGAGCCAGGCTCCCACCTGAAGCCAGGGACAGGGGTGGCCCTGCACCACTGGGAAAGCAAGCAAAAAGTAAAACTGCAGGGGGGCCGGCCTGGTGGCGCAGCGGTTAAGTTCACGTGCTCCGCTTCGGCGGCCTGGGGTTCACAGGTTCAGATCCTGGGCTGGGACCTACGTACCATTCATCAAGGCCTGCTGTGTCAGGTGTCCCATATAAAGTAGAGGAAGATGGGCGTGTATGTTAGCCCAGGGCCAATCTTCCTCAGCAAAAAAGAGGAGGATTGGCAACAGATGCTAGCTCAGGGCTAATCTTCCTCACCAAAAAAAAAAAAAAAAAGTAAATAAAAAGTAAAACTGGGGCCGACCCCATGGCTTAGTGGTTGGGTGCACTCGCTCCGCTGCTGGCAGCCGGGGTTCGATCCCGGGCGTGCACCGACACACTGCTTCTCCGGCCACGCTGGGGCCACGTCCCGCATGCAGCAACTAGAAGGATGTGCAACTATGACGTACAACTATTTACTGGGGCTTTGGGGGAAAAAAAAAATAAATAAATAAAATCTTTAAAAAAAAAAAAAGTAAAACTGAAGGGGATCCCTGCCTGGGACTCTGACTTAGAGAAAGCGGTGGGTCCAGGGAGGGAGGACAAATATGTAGCTTGCCCACCGAATGCTGAAGCAAGCCTCTTGCTAGCCCCTCAACTGAGGCTGCAGTATCCCCAATATGTCCATAGGGAGGAGCCCTAAAATATCGCTGTGAGATCTGCTTCTGATACTGAACCTCTTAATGTCAAGATCGTGTGCCCGACGTGCAGTAAGCCAATCACTGAGACACTAGTGCTTGGAGATGGAGGAAGGTTTATTTGAATTGGCCAAAATGAGAAGGATGGAGGATAGGTTCTCTCAAATCTGCCTGAACAGGAGAAGAAAGCAGGGGGTTTTAAGAGCTACGGGTCTGGGGAGGAGGGGTTTTGGAGAAACAAAGGGGAAATCCGTGTTTCTTCACTCCAGATTAGCCCTTGGGCAATCCGATTTCTGGGCATCAAAGGCAGCTGGGGGCTGGTTATCCGGTGATCGTAACTTCCTTAAAGACATTCTTTTTCTTCTGCAAAACAAGATCATAAATCCTTGTGACCCTTGAGTCACCCCTCAGGTTAAACAAGCAAACAGCAAATTAACAAGATTAACTTCTTTTAATCTGTGTCTGTGTTGGGAACAAGGTCGAAGGGTAATCATGTTATTGTTGAATATTTACAGTAACCCTCAGGAACCTGGCTGCACTCCGGGACTGTGGGCCTGGAAGGCCTGGATGCATACAGGGAGAGAAAAAGGACAAGAAAAAGAAAAGCTAAACCTCCTGCTCCAAAAGAGGCTGCAAACCAGAAATCCACAAGCCTTGTTGAAATCCCACAGGCAACAAAGTCACCACTGACAACGACTGGAAAATGAAGTCACTGCTGATGAGATGGATTTTATAGGAAGATAGAAGATTTCCTCTTTAAAATAAGTGTTTGGAATCCTTAGAGAAAGAATCTTTATTAAGGAAAAAAAAAAGAACAAGACTGGAAATATGGAAGTCTAGATAGCCAAAAATTTAAAATGCGAGGGGAAAAAAACCATGAATGGACCACAAAAAGAACAAAAAAGAAGGAAGGCGTGAACCCAGAGAGAGGAGCAGGCCCTGAAATCAGAGCTTCCCTAACACAGCTGCTTCTCCTGGGGCCCTGAAGGGTTAACAGCCTTGAGGCGGAGGCCGGGAGAGGCAGTCTGGGCCCAGCCAAGTGGAGAGTTGATGCGGACCCCACATAAAGCTCTAATGCCCAGAGGGACATACTCGCGGCAGAGGAGTGAATGAGAAGGGCAGAGGGCGGGGAAATCTCGCTGTCTTGGGCTTCACGAAGGCTAGGAATTGGAGCTGGGACCCTGACTTTACCCAGCCAGCCCTCCTGCCCCGATTCACTCTTTCTGCCTTATCTGAAGAATCCCAAATTGAGAATTTAGTTTCAAATAGCGCTGGGTTGGTGGCACCCTCAGGCACCAGGAATATGCACATCTTTTCAATCCAAACCTCAGAGACTTCCTGCAGATAAAATTTCACCAAATAAGAGCTCAAAATAAAAAATCACAAAACACATGAGTAAACAAGATAAAGTCAGCAGAAATAATAAACAGCAGAATCAGACCAACAAAGGATTCAGATATCAGAACATTAAGTGATCATGATATAAAATGAGAATATTTAATGTATTTAAGAACTAAAGATGGGCTGGCCTGGTGGCATAGTGGTTAAGTTCTTGAGCTCCGCTTCCGTGGCCCAGGGTTCATGGGTTCAGATCCTGGGCGTGGACCTACACATTGCACATCAAGCTATGCTGTGGCTGCGTCCCATGTACAAAATAGAGGAAGATGGGCACAGATGTTAGCTCAGGGCCAATCTTCCTCACACACACACATACACACACACAAAAGAACTAAAGAAGGAACCAAAAGTATGAGAAAGGAACTGGAGACTATCAAAAACAATCAGGCAGATATGAAAAGGAACCGAATAGAATTTCTAAAGCCAAAAGGAAGGAAAAAGATACCAGGCAAATATTAGCTAAAAGATGGCTAATGTATCCATAGAATATTAGAAAAAATAGAATTTAAAGGAAAAAGTATTCCTAGTGACAAATAGCATCACTATATAACGTGATATAAAATTCAATTCACCAAGACAATAAGTAAAATCGTGTATAACACTCATATATATAAAGTAAAATAGATGCAAAATATATTCAATTAAACATTGAGGGCCGGCCTGGTGGCTTAGTGGTTAAGTGTGCGCGCTCCGCTACTGGTGACCCGGGTTCTGGTCCCGGTACACACCGACGCACTGCTTCCCTGGCCATGCTGAGGCCATGTCCCACATACAGCAACTAGAAGGATGTGCAACTATGACATACAAATATCTACTGGGGCTTTGGGGGAGGGGGGGAAGGAGGAGGATTGGCAATAGATGTTAGCTCAGAGCCGGTCTTCCTCAGCAAAAAGAGGAGGATTAGCATGGATGTTAGCTCAGGGCTGATCCTCCTCACAAAAAAAAAAAAAAAAAAAATTGAAAGAAACTTTAAGAGATATTACACATTCTGTATCGTAGTGAATGTACAAACCTCTTTCAAATTGGTAGATCAGGGGGCCAGCCCCATGGCCTAGCAGTTAAGTGGGTGCGCTCTGCAGCCGGAGGCCGGGGTTCGGATCCCTGGCTCGCACCGACGCACCGCTTGTCAGGCCGTGCTATGGCGGCGTCCCACATAAAGTGAAGGAAGATAGGCACAGATGTTAGGCCAGGGCCAGTCTTCCTCAGCAAAAAGAGGATGATTGGCATGGATGTTAGCTCAGGGCTGATCTTCCTCACAAAAAAAAAAAAATTGGTAGATCAAGGAGAAAAAAGATATAAACATACAATGAACAAGCTTTATATAATGGACATATATAGAACAGTGTACTAAACAATTGGAGAATAAAAATTATTTTATAGCAAAGTGACCTTCCAGCAGTTCTCATCAAATTTCCAAGAGTTAGTAACATACAGATCATTTTCCTGACCACAGTATAATTAAGATAGAAATAATTAACAACCAAAAAACACTTAAAAGCCCCATACATTAAAAATTTTCAACATACTACTAAATAACCCATAGATCAAAGAAAAAAATCATAGTGAAAATTAGAAAATACTTAAGACTGCAAAATAATTACAATTAAAATTTTTGAGGATGCAGCTAATGTAGTACGAAGAAGGAAATTATTTTTATCTTAAGTGCTTGCATTAGAAGGTTGAAAATTAATGAACTAGGCAACTGACTTCAGAAATCAGATAAAGGGGCTGGCCCGGTGGCATAGTGGTTAAGTTCACATGCTCTGCTTCGGCGGCCCAGGGTTCGTGGGTTCAGATCCTGGGTGTGGACCTACACACCGCTCATCAAGCCATGCTGAGGTGGCGTCCCATATAACAGAACTAGAAGGACCTGCAACTAGCATATACAACTATGTACTGGGGACTTTGGGGAGGAAAAAAGAGGAAGATTGGCAACAGATGTTAGCTCAGGGCCAATCTTCCTCAAAAAAAATAAATAATAATTAGATAGCAAGAGAATATTTTGAACAACTTTATGCCAATAAATCTGAAAATAGATAAAAATGGACAATTTCCTGTAAATTTATAGAAAAGTCTATATAGTCCTATGACCATTAAAGAAACTAAAACAGTGGCTAAAAATCTAGCCACAATAAAATACAAGGCTCAGGTGATTTTACCAGTGAATTTCACCAACCACCCAAAAAGGAGATAATTCCACTTTTACATAAATTCTTTTAGAGTAAAAAAGTAGGAGTACTTATCTTATTCTATGAGGTTAGACTACTTTGACATCAAAATCAGACAAAGATAGTACAAGAAAGGAAAAGTACAAGCCAGTCTTATTCATGAATATCATTGCAAACATTGCTGAGAAAATGTTAGCAAAACTCAATCCTGCAATGCATAAAAAGATAATACATAATGAACAAGTTGTGTTTATCCTAGGAATGCAAATTTGGTTCATTATTAGGAAATCTATAAGTGTAAATTCTCATATTAACAGATTAAAAGGTAAAAACTATGGGGCTGGCCTGGTGGTGTAGCAGGTTAAGTTCGAAGTTTCAGATCCCGGGCATGGACCGATGCGCCACTTGTCAAGCCATACTGTGGCAGCGTCCCATATAAAGTAGAGGAAGACAGGCACAGATGTTAGCCCCGGGCCAATCTTCCTCAGCAAAAAAAAAAAAAAAAAAAAAAGGTAAAAACTACATGATCATCTCAACAGACACAGTAAAATTATTCAGTGAAATTAACACTTATTCAATGTAAAATATTTTACTAAATTAAAAATAAAATGTCCTTAACTTAATAAAGATTATCTACAAAAATCCTACAGGATGAGTATACTTAACAGTTGAAACATTAAAAACATTCCTTTTAAAAATTAGAGAATAAACAAGAATGCCAGCCATCACTACATTCAATACTGCTCTGGAAGTCCTAGCCAGCACAGTGAGACAAGAGAAAAAAGTTATATAAGGTATGAAGATTAGAAGAGAAGAAATAAATATTTGTTACTTTCAGATGATATAA
Organism: Ceratotherium simum simum; assembly: GCF_057802395.1. Lineage (NCBI taxonomy): Eukaryota > Metazoa > Chordata > Mammalia > Perissodactyla > Rhinocerotidae > Ceratotherium > Ceratotherium simum. The sequence goes on from NC_141924.1 coordinate 11,007,579, forward strand.
TTGCTCTACATAGAAAACGCTAAAGAACGTGCAAATTATTAGAATTGATAAGAGTTTAGTAAATTTGCTTATCGGAATATATCAAAACTGATTGTATTTTTATATTCCCACAGCTAATAGTTAGAAAATGTAAATTTAGAAAGGGAGCTATTTATAATATATTTTTAAAAAACAACTAGGAATAATTTAAAAGGAGGGGAGTGGACAAGATCTTCGGAAAGAAAATTCTAAAACTTAAGGGCAATAAAGAACTCCTAAAAAATGGAGAGATATTGCAAAATAACCAGGTGTGAAGACTCAGTGTTGGGCTGGCGCCATGGCGTAGCAGTTAAGTGTGCGCGCTCCACTGCAGGTTGCCTGGGTTCTGATCCCGGGCGCGCACCGACGCACCGCTTGTCAGGCCATGCTGTGGCGGCGTCCCACATAAAATGGAGGAAGATGGGCACGGATGTTAGCCCAGGGCCAGTCTTCCTCAGCAAAACGAGGAGGATTGGCATGGATGTTAACTCAGGGCTGATCTTCCTCACACACACACAAACAATAATAAATAAATAAATAAATAAATAAATAAATAAATAAATAAATAAATAAATAAATAAAAAAGAAAAACAACTTATCAGTCTTTAAAAAAAAAAAGACTCAATATTGTAAAGATCTCAGTTCTTCCCAAATTGATCTATAGAGTCAATGCAGTTCCAATCCAAATATCAACAAGGTTTTTAGTGGAACGTGGTAAGCTGATTCTAAAATTCTTATGGAAAAACAGAGGACGAAGACTTGCCAATACAATTTTGAGGAAGAAGAACAAGTTCTATCAAATAGATACAGCAGATTTAAAGGTTTATTGTAAAGCTAGAGGAAATAAGATAGACAAAAAGAACAACGGAACAGAATACAGAGCCCAGAAACAGAACGATGAACATTTGGAAATGTGATGTACAGCAGAAGGCGCGCTGCGAACGGAAGGATGGGTCATTTAGTAAGGAAGCAGTGCTGGGAAAATTGGCTGTCCGTGTTGGGAAGGAAACGAGGCTGGGTTCCTGCCTCACACCATTCATGAAAATTAATTCCACGTGCTGGTTGGAAGTACATCAGTGCAAATCAAAAGTCCCCGTGGCGTGAGGAGTTGTTGAAAACCGTTGTGGACTGCTGACCAGCTGCCCTCAGGACTCATTCGCCCACCCCTCCTCCCCGGATCAGCAGGCTCAGGGGCGACAGCCGGGAGACAGCCCCTCCCCAGGCTGCTCCACTCTGAGGGTTTCAGGATGAACCCATGAGTACCTGGAGGGCAGTGTCTGCGAGAGGGAGTGCTCGCAGCCGTCTTGTGGATCCTTGGCTCATCCTCCCCTCTACTTACATTTCCTGGAACTAACACACCTCGGGAACTGGCCCTTTTCCTCTCAATACTCATTGCCAGATTGAATAGCTGAAATCCCTGTGGGCGAGTAGGCGGGGGACCTCAAGGGCTAAAATAACTAGATATCTGAGTAGTACAACTGCCTGAAAATAAAGACAATAAACTGCATGACCTATACCATTTGAAACAGGGGTATTAGGACAAAGAAACCAACAGTTAATTAATTAATTTATTTATTTTGTGAGGAAGATTAGCCCTGGACTAACATCTGTCACCAATCCTCCTCTTTTTGCTGAGGAAGACTGGCCCTGGGCTAACATCCATGCCCATCTTCCTCCGCTTTATATGGGACGCCGTCACAGCACAGCTTGATGAGTGGTGCATCGGTCTGTGCCTGGGATCCAAAGCTGCGAAACTTGGGCCGCTGAAGCGGAGTGCACGTACTTAACCACTCCACCAGGCCAGCCCCCAAGAATTTAAAATAGGCACAATATGGAGATAAGGGAATATATTAGCAATATAAAAGAGAAACAAGAAATAATAAAAGTGAACCAAACAGAAATGTTAGAAATGAAAAATATAAACATTGAAATAAAGAACACAATAGGTGGGGCTGAAGGGTGAATTAGTGAGGTGGATGATCAGAGCGGTTAAAGGCCTTGGTATAGTAATGGCTATGGTGTCCAGTTGTTGGTTCAAACACTAGTCTAGATGTTGCTGTGAAAGTATTTTGTGGCCGGCCCCGTGGCTTAGTGGTTAAGTGCGCGCGCTCCACTGCTGGCGGCCCGGGTTCGGATCCCGGGCGCGCACCGACGCACCACTTCTCCGGCCATGCTGAGGCCGCGTCCCACATACAGCAACTAGAAGGATGTGCAACTATGACATACAACTATCTACTGGGGTTTTGGGGGAAACATAAATAAATAAAATTAAAAAAAAAAAAAGAAAGTATTTTGTGATTAACATCTACAATCATTTGACCAAGTAAAGGAGATTATCCTCCATAATGTCTAATCAGTTGAAGGCATTGAAAGCCAAAACAGAGGCTTCCCAGAGTGGAAAGAATTCAGAGTCCAGACTCCCATGTCACCTCCTTTCTGAGTTTCCAGTCTGTCAGCCTGCCCTGCAGACTCTGGACTCAAAACTGCAACATCAACTGCTGCCTGAAATTCGGGTTTGCTGGCCTGCCCTACAGATTTCAGACCTGCCAGCCCCCACAATCACAGGAACTAATTCCTTAAAATAAATCATATGTACACTGATGATCGGTTCTGTTGGTTCTCTTTCTCTGGAGAGCCTTGACGGATACAAGTGGAATGTAAAAGTCTCACCGCCATGGAAGTGCCTTCACCGTCCCGAGTTATGTGGTAGTTGTCGTACGTGTTATATCTACACACACTGGAAACCCCAGCCGTGGGAGTTGCAATGAATTTAGAGGGGTGGAAAATGTGTGTTGATGAATAGTATTAGCATCAGGTGAGGAGGGACCGGGTGGAAGTGGAGGCCGAGAGGCTGGATTTGTCTGTGTCCTCTCGATCACACGTACGCTAAACATTTGGACATTAGTAGGTCACAGATGATGTCGCGAGCGTCACAGGGCACCCCATCATTGGGGACACGATGCCAGGCTGTCCCACTGTGAGTGGCGCTGCTCGCTTAAAGAGGGGACCCCCAGTCTCCCCACTGGTGAATTGCGCTTTTCTCTGGTAATTAATAAGTAACCTGTAGGCGATACTATAACCTCAGGCCCTCCAGACCAGTTCAACTGACCCCATCTTATCAACAGAGTGATTAAGAATTGTCTTTCAGAAAATTCGCAAAGTCACATAGTCAGAGCACACGAAGAGAAGAAATCGTGGCCTGAAATGACCGCAGAACCAAAGATCCTCCTCCCCGTAGAACCAAAGGAGCGGAACACGACCAGAACTTAAAAGTTGGACTCTTACCAGAAGTGAGGCGTCCATCATTCAGGAAGATCCGGTGTTAAAATCCCTTCCCCACCTCACCATAAATGTTTCAAACCTCATCATAAATGTTTAGAACCTTACCTAAATGCTTGAAGCCCACCAATCAAAACCTGTCTTGCCAGTGTTTCCGCGTGCCAGCGTGTTCTCCTAACCTCTTAAATTTCGCCCCAAATCCTGAATTGGAGAGACAGATCTGAGGGCACACGCCCCCTGCCTCCCTGCAGATTGATCTTGCAGGATAAAGCTGATTTCTCCCCCAAAAGCTGATGCCAGAATGAATTGGCTTGTTTATGTGCATCGGGTAGGAGAACCCCATTTTTAGGCAGTAACAATAGCCTGCACGACTATCATGTTTCCCAACTGCATTTCATCCGATGGTTTTAACATCTCTTGGAAGCCTTGCCTGACTCAATTAAAGATTACCAAGGGATGATTTTCTACTTTTACTCTGTATTTACTAGCAGGGCAGTTGCCTATTTTTGTTTTTTTTATTATAACATGGTAGTAGGTTTGAGTTGGTTGGATTAGAAACACAACCCACCTAGAATCCTAAAAGGTAAGTAGAAGGGACCTGGGACCATCCATTAGAGAGATTCTGGTCCAATCCCCTCATTTTCCAGGAGGGACTCAGACCCAGAGGCAGGGATGTGCTCCAAGGGTCCCAACATAAGCTTTGTGATGACCCAGAGGAGCTTTTTGTGCACAGAAAGGACTTTTACAATTACTTGGGTTTTAAGTTTAAATAATCTGCCCAAACTCTCCCCAGCTGAGAGGTGCTTAGTGGGGTGTGCCTGTCCGAGTTCCCTGGGGTTCTTTACCACATGGCTGTGCCTCTCCTTCCACCAGCTACTGATGCAGCAGGCTCTGGGGTGGTGCCTATATTTCGAAGAAGCCCAGATGATTCTTGTTTTGTTTCTTTTCAGAAGTTAACTTTGATTTTTATTTTTAAAAACTGCGCAAGCAATTAACAAGGAGTACATTCTTGTCGGGAAGAATACAGCAGGGTATTCAGAACCATCTGGGAAAGCCGCCTTCACACCACCCCTCATGCCCACCGTGCTCCTCAAAAGTAGCCAGTTTGATAAGCCAGCTTCCGGTGGGCTGTTTATGAACCTTCTCACTACGTGTGCATGGACACGTATCTAATTATTGAATGAACAGGATCGTAGCATCTGTGTGGTTCTGTGACTTGCTTTTTTTACTTAATGACGTCTTGAAAGTCTTTTCGCATCGCTATATATAGCTCTACCTAATTCTGGTTAACAGTCTGTGAACTATTTCACTGTACAGAAATATCATTGAACAAAACCAGAATATGTCACCCCAAAATATGCCTCTTTGACATAAGGCTTATTTTGAGCTGAAGACAGTTAAGAAGTAGCAAATGCAGGAAAATCTCTCTTTCCCTTCCCTCTTTCTAGGGTGTAAATTTTCCTTTACTGGAGACGATTCTAGACTCTTCTCATCAGCCTAGAGGCAGCACCGGAAGAACCTGAAGATAAACTGTATTCCGTTAGTTTCCTCCCATCTATTTACTTTCCAACGACCTGCCACCCTTGGAAGCCTAAAATCCTTTCCTTTGTCCCGGCATTTCTCTACAAATTTGTTCTGTGTTGAGGATGCTATAGAAGCCCGAGTTTTAGCCACTCCTTTGAGTTACTCATCTCTGGGTTTCTCCCATGTATGTATGAGATGCACACATTAATAAACTTCTGTTTGTTTTTCTCTTGTTAATCTGTCATTCGTTGCAGAGCCCCAGCCGAGAACCTAGAAGAGTAGAAGGAGAACCACTGTTTCCTCTCCTGTAGTCATCACGGCAATGATAGTAACTATTCATCTTTGTGCACCTCAAGAGCAAACGGCTGCATTAATGGGTCTCCTCAGTTCGCAACACGTTACAAACTCCAGACCGGGTCCAACACCCTCTCGTCTCCTTTTTCTTCTTCCCTTCCCCCCAACCCTCACTCCCAGGCCCCTCTTCACAGCAGTTTCTAAATCAGAGGGTCTCACACATTGCATCAGCCCCCCAGAGAGCTCAGAAGGAACACGAGGCCCAGCGTTGTTGACAGGTGGGGCCTGGGCCTTTGTGTCTCTACCTCCGTCTGGTACCCGTTGTCCTAATGTCGTTTACATAGGTCTCTCCGAACGTGCACCCGCTCTTGTAAATTAAGCATGTATGCATTTGTGTTGTGTTAAATAGCATCAACGGCATTGAGCTATAAAATTACTGTTTCTTACCTTTTTCAGCTCAACATTGTGGTTTTCAGGCTTATCCATGTTGCAGTAGGAATGTCTAACTTGTTCACTCCAAACGGTGCCCAGCAGCCCATAGTCTGCATCCCTGCCTCTTACGTACCCATCCCTAGGGGGGTGGACGCTGGGGCGGCCTCCAACTCCTGCTTCGTTTCCACTGTTCTCATTTGCTTCAAGAAACATTGAATTAAAATAAAGGGAAGATAGGGGTTTATATGCTCGCTTAATAAGGGGATAGGGATGAGGGAGAAAGAGCTTCAATGGAGGAACAAATGGAAGGTGTGACAGTTTCAGACCAAGTTTGTTGAAGCAATTATTCAGGTTATGATGGTTAGTCTTCTTTCCGACTGTGAACCTCCCAGACTGGGGTTATGGTGGCTGTCTCTTTCAGGAGGTCCTGCTTAAGGCAGCAAAGAAGTTTACATAAATTTTTCTGCTGTGGCTGCTGTTTGTTCAGATGCTTTATTTTTTTTAAAGATTTTATTTATTTATTTATTTTCCCCCCAAAGCCCCAGTTGATAGTCGTATGTCATAGCTGCACATCCTTCTAGTTGCTGTATGTGGGACGCTGCCTCAGCATGGCCGGAGAAGCGGTGTGTTGGTGCGCGCCCGGGATCCGAACCCTGGCCGCCAGCAGCAGAGTGTGCGCACTTAACCGCTAAGCCACGGGGCCGGCCCCAGATGCTTTTAGCTTAAAATAATCTTAATGCCACTTGACAAGAGATTCTCAGATACCGAGGTATATGGGGTAACTTTTCGGGTTCAAGACTGATTCGGCTTGAACTAAAAAGCCTGACTTATGGCCTATCAAACATACATTGTACATCTGCTTTAACCATTAAAGAATGCACTCTCCTAAGATAAGAGCGCATACTTCCCCTCCTGTTGGTAATGCCTTATTGGTCAAGTCCTATTAGAAATGCCCGGATTAGTCCCTTTCCTGACTTCAGCGTCATGTTGACCTGTTAATTTGCAACTGAACACCTCGTTGAAATTTTGATGAAAATGTATCCTGGATGTGTTTAATGTATGTTCTTTGTTCTGAAGAGATATAAGACTACTGAAAATCATGCTTCTCCAGAATGCTTTCTCAGGCCATGTGGGGTTATAATCCTCACTCTGGCTCAAGTAAACTCATCTTATTTCTCTTATCTATAGAATGGTTATTGGTTATTTTGCGTCTACACACTGAAGTGCATTTTGGATCCCTACAACTGTATGGTCTACAAAGTCAAAAATGTTACCACACAAAGGGCATGATCTGCTCACTATGAGACAAAAGCCAATTGTCAAGAGGCAAGACGGTGGCAGAGAAAGGGCAGTTTATTACAGCTTACTAGCAAGGGGGAAGATGGCCGACTAATGTCTCAAAGAACTGTCTTAAGGGGGCACAAAATCTTACAGCACTTATATAGGCCGGTGGGTTATAGGGGAGTGGGTTAGGAATGTTGACCCTCGGGTGTTACAGACTGGGAGTGCCACATCAGATCTTTCAGTTTCATTGATGATGGCTATCAGCATAGACTCTCTGTTCGGAGGTCATCACATTCCTAAGGAACTCGAAAGAACAAAATTATCGTCTCATTGCAGCTGGGAGGTACGTGCACAGACAGGAGTCGTAAAATCTACAGAGCAGTTAGATCTCCTGGAGGGTGCATATCCAGGTGGGTTAGTTTGTCAGCAGTCATTCAAAGTTACGACAGGGTTTCTGTCTACCATATGGCTTCCCTTATGTCAACCTTGTCTTGAGCCGGTCTCAAAAATATTTACTCCTTGGCCCCTATAGAAAGCAGAAAGCATTTGTGGACCCCTGGCTAAGAGCCTGGACTTTGGACCCAGACTCCTTGGACTTGAATCTGCTCTCATCACCTTCAAGTGTACCCTTCTGTGGCTCTGCTTTCCCACGTATGACATGAGGACACAAACGGGACCAAGCTCAGAGGGCTGTGGGATTACATGGGTTAGCATTTGCAAACACAAAGAACAAGCCAGGCACCTAGTACATACTCTGCAAATGTCAATTAATTATACTTTCCTTCACTGAAAAGCAATCCTCCATGTTGACATAGAATCATGTAATCATTTTCCCCTTATGATTTGTGTTTCTGGGCCCTTATTTAAGAAGTCTTTCAGCATCCATAGCTCACAAAGATTTTCTCCTATATATATATTTTTTATTATCTTTAAGTCTTACCTTTAATCTACCTGGAATCCACCTTCGTATATGGCGTTTGTAGAAGATGCCGTGGCTGTTTTTCCCCAGAGTGTTTCGGTTCTCCCCACACCATACCTGTCACTTATCAATCCACCTGTGCCCCACAGCCTTGTGGCTCCGCGATCGTGGATCAGGTCCTGATGTGCATGGAGATCTGCTTCTCTGCCCTCTCTTGACTTCCTTTGTCTGTACCTGCTCTGGTTTGGTGCTGTTGTGTTTCATTAAGGCCAGAATGGGAGCGCCCAGAGGGCGGGGCACATTGTTGTCTTCACTCGTATATCCCAAATGCCTAGATCAGTGCCTGGCACACAACAGGTGCACAAAAAACATATAGTGAATGAATGAATGACTTTGTGGAAAGTCCTCATGTCAGATAAGGCAAGCCTGATTTATTTCATCACCCCTGGCTGATGCCCACTTTTTATTTTTCTGGAGTTTCTGTGCCCAAGAACCACACCAGGGTCACCCCAGGTCCCTGAGAGACCCACCTCAGCATAAGGAACCTGTAGGGCAGGCCACAGAGACCCTCACCTCAGGGGAGAGCCGCCATCTTCTGGAAGACTCATCTCATCCCCTCCCCCCCCCCACCTCTCTCGCGGTATCTTGAATGAACACCAAATGGATTCATCTCCAAATCCCCAACCCCAGGGGAGAACCTGGCGCACATTATGAACCTAGAAAAGATTGGTCGAATGGATAACGTTGAAACCTACCAACCCAATCCTCCTACTGAATTGTTTAGGCCAGTAGTTCTCAATTTTGGCTTCACTTGGAGTCACCTAGAGAGCTTTTTAAAATGCCTGATGCCTGGGTCTCGCCCCAGAAATTGCAACTTGTTCTGAGATTCAGCCTGGGAATCAGAATTTCTAAAATCTCCCTGGGTGATTCTGATGTACAGCCACCGCTGAAGAACCTCTGCTTTCCTCTGTCCCTGAAACCCCTCTCCACCTTTCAGCTGCAGGACCCTCAACCTCTCTGGGCCTCAGTAATCTGGGCTGTAAAATGGGGATAATTAACAACATGTACTCAGGGCCTTGCTGCCTAAAGTGTGCTCCACCGACCAGCAGCCTTGCACCTCAATCCTTCTGAATCAGAACCTACATTCTAACAAGCTGCCTGGCGATTTGTTTGCGTATTAAAGTCTGAGAAGCACTGATGAAATATATGTAATGAATATAACAGAATCTGGTAACCGGTACTCCTGTATTTGTTGAATGAATGAATGAATGAATAACTTTCTGATTTAGATGGGACTGTGCCCCTTTACACCGGAGGAAACAAAGGCTCAGCGGGCTATTAAGTCAGCTGGTCAACCTGTAAGATGCTTGGGGCACTGGGCTTGATGTTTGGGGGATGGCAAAAAGGGAAGGTTCCCAGAGACTTGAAGGCCGGGACACAAAATTGCACCTTTGGATATTCTGGGAGGAGGAGCTTCTCCTCATCTTCATGTTCCCCCAGGGAGGAGAAACGCATTTTTGTTAGAGAAACCCAGGAGGTCCAAGCCTGAGGCTCCGTCGACAATATTTACACATCCTCAAAGCAAACAGGTGCATCCTTGCCTTCATCCACGAACATGTATGACGCCCGCCTGTGTGCTGGGTGCTGAGCAAAACAGAGATAGCTCCATCTCTGAAGAAGCTGACAATGACAATTTAAAATCTGTAAGGTCTGAGGAGGGGACAGAGACTGGTTTACAAGATCAGGTGACTGGGCAAGGCTCCCAAAGAGGTAATGTATAAGGTAAGATCTGAAGAGTGTAGGAAAATTTAAAGATTTTTGGAATAAGCAAAAGAGATCGCTGGCTATCCTTTCAATGACATGATGGAGCCTCAGGGATTATCTAGTTCTGCGTAGTTTGAAGGTTATTCCTTGCCCATGAACCACAGTATTTTTGCGCAGCTCTGTACATTGTAGGTAAAGGATAGCAATGCCAGTAATCTGTAACCATACACATGCAAATAAATCTTGTCCAGTGGAAGGACACCTTCCCCCACAGTGGAAAAAGCCAGTTTTAGGTCAATTTGTAAATTCATTTCAACATTTCTTTATATAAATATGTGATTCTGCATCTTCTCCTTTGAACCTGTTGTGGCGTCTGTCTGGTTCCCTCAGGAATTAATGAGCTAAATAAAATCTTGGACGTATGTTCATTTTATATCTGTCGGAGAGTTGTGATTTTGTCATCTTTTAGAATTTATGCATTAACAAAAATAAGTAGACGTCAACCCATGTTCCGGGCAGGGAAAGGAGCAGCTGCAGAGGATCCACTGCAGGGAGGGCTGCACGTGATACCGAACCTCTTAATCTCAAGTTCCTGTGCATGATGTGCTTGGAGATGGAGAAAGGTTTAGTTGAATTGGCCAAGATGAGAAGGTGGGAGGATAGGTTCTCTCAAATCCACCTTAATAAAAGAAGAAAACAGGGGGTTTTGTAGAGCTAAGGGGCTTGGCAGGAGGAGTTTCAGAGAAACTCAGGGAAATTCATGTTTCTTTCACTCCAGATAAGCTCTTGGGCAACCAGACTTCTGGGCATCGAGGGCAGCTGGGGGCTGGTTGTCTGGTGATCCTTGAGGGCATTCTTTTTCTTCTGTAAAACCAGCTCATAAATTCTTGTAACCTTTGAGTCACCCCTCAGGTTAAACAAGCAAACAGCAAATTAACGAGATTAACTTCTTTTCATCTGTGTCTGTGTTGGGAACAAGGTCGAAGGGTAATCATGTTCTTATTGAATATTTACAGTAATGCTCAGGTACCCGGCTTCACAGGTGGAATGGGAGAGGTCAGTGTGGGGGTGCCTGTGGGAACAAGGGATGTGCTGGGACCCAGCTCCTAGTCCCTGTAGTCTTCATACTATGGGAAGCCACTAGAGTGTCTTAACCAGTGGAATAACACGGTCTGATTCACAGTGTAAGATCTACTTGGCTGCTGGGCGGAGAACAGATTTCAGGGCAGGAGGGGGACCAAGAGGATGTGTCTGGAGGCTGGTACAGCAATCCAGGTGGGAGGTGACCATGGCTTGGACTTAGTGGGTTGAGGGTTGAGGAGGCAGCGAGCAGTATCTGCTGAGCAGCAAAGGAACAGGGAAAGCACAGGTGAAAGTCTAAAAAGGGACACTGGCCTCTGATTTCATTCACAGGATAAATGCTCTAGGCCTGGGAACACGGCAGCGAACTCAGCAGAGCCATCTTCTGGACACCTCCGTGCTGGTGGCAGGAGTGAAGGAGGTACCAGAGGAACCCTGGGAAGAGCTCCTTCTGAGCAGGGACAGAAAGCTAGCGGTTGAGGGTGTGAGCTCTGCTGCGTGATCTCAGGAAGTTTCTTAATTCTTTTGAGACAGTTTCCTTAGCTATAAAGCTATAAAGACACTAAGAGAATCCTTTCCTCAAAGGGTTGATTAGATGATCGAATTATTCTCCCCTCAATAAACGGCAGCTACTATTATTTCCCAAAGAATAATAAATGCCTTGGGCACATTAAAATAACCTCTGCATTGGGATAGCACTTAAAATGTTTTTGGATCTTAGGTATAGAGTTGAGATACAAGGTGAGGACCTGTATTAGTTTCCTGTGGTTGCTGTAACACATTACCAAAAGCCTGGGGGCTGAAAACAACAGCGATTTACTCTCCCACAGTTCTGGAGGCCAGAAGTCTGAAATCAAGGTGTTGGCAGGGTTGGTTCCTTCTGGAGGCTCTGGGGGAGAAACTGTTCCATGCCTCCCTCCTAGCTTCTGGTGGCTGCCAGCAACCCTTGGTGTTCCTTGGCTAATCTGCATCCCACTTCACATGGCCTTTCTCTCTGTTTCTCTCCTCCCCTAGCTTCTCTTATAAAGACACTTGTCACTGGGTTTAGGGTCCATCCTAATCCAAGATGATCTAATTTCAACATCCTTAGTTCAAAGAATCCTTTGCAAAGACCCTTTCTCTGAATAAGGCCACATTGGCAGGTTCTGGCTGGACATATCTTTTGGGGACTACCACCCGGCCAACTACAAGATCTATATTTATTTATTTTTTTCATGTGGTGAACCAATTTCTCCAACTCTATCTGCTAAATAGTCCCTGCTCTCCCCTTGGTTTGTGATGTCACCTTTTTCATGTACCAAGTTCCCATTTGTCACCAGCCTATGTCTGGGCTCTGCATTCTGTTCCAATTGTCTGCCTGTTTTTTCTGCCACTACCACATTGTTTTCACTACTGTGATTTTGTAATATGTCTTAGTATTTGGCAGAGCAAGTCTTCACTTTGGCTCTGTTTTTTCAAAAATGTCTTAAACTTTTAAGGACCTTGATATTCTAGATACATCTTAGAATCAGGTTATAATCCCCACCAGCCAAAACCCCTTGGGATTTTGGTTGGAATCCTAATGACTTTATAGCTCAATTTGGAGACAATTGAAATTTTTAAGACATTAGGTCAATCCATCTGTGAATTGACTATGTCTCTCCAATTATTCAGGTTTTCTTTTTATGTCCTTTAATAGAATATAAAAGTGTTCTCCAAGGAGGCCTTGTACGCTCTGTGAGAGTAATTAGAGAGGGAAGAGAAATCTACAATTTACAAATGATGCATTTTTATATATCCCCTCTCCCTGGAGCCCTATTTACATCATACAGAAAAGGAAACTGAGGCTGAGAAGGTGAAGGAACCTCCCCAAGGACACACAGCAGTGACAGAGCTGAGACCAGGTCCCCCAGCCCGGCCCCTCGTATGCGTGGGGCTTGCGTGCTGGGTACCACCCACCCTCGTCCCCAGCCCAGTAGAGGCCTCAGTGGACAGATCTGATGCCATTGGATCCGTCACTGACAAAGCAAGCCAGGGACATCCCGGAGGCTGGTTCACACTGGATCATTTATTTTAAGATCTGCACGAAGAGGGATGCGGCATAGATATACAGAAGAATGATGAGAACACAGGTCGCCTTGACTTGCTGTGCGAGGGCCTGCTTGGATGAAGACCTGAAGGCCATCTTGCTCATCCTGTTGCCCTGGAACCTGGTGCTAATGGGCACCTCAGTGGCCCCAAAGCCACAGCCTCTTTCATCCTTGCTGGCATCCTTGTCCCCAACCACTAGACACAGGCTGATGGAGGCTGGTGTGAGCCTGCTCAGGGTGGCTGGGTCAGGTCCAAGGAAGCGCTGGCTAAAGGGGACGGTGGGGGCTGGAAGGACGGCAGTGACTGCATCCAGGTCTTTGGGGGCTGCCTGGCACAGCCTGGCCCACTCCAGGGGTTGTAGGCCACTGCCTCGCATGGCCCGGGCCACCCGCCCCACGGCCACCCACAGCTTGTCCAGGCAGCGGACCAGCAGAGACACAGCCACCTGTTGCAGCACAGCCCGCAGCAGCAGCTCCAAGGCCTTGCTGTTCTCGTGGTGGAAGTTGACCAGGCTGGAGTAGGCCCACGGGGCCACGGAGAGCAGGGCCAGGCTGGCCTCCCACCGGACGTGCCGCAGGAGCCGCGGGACGCAGCGGCGGGCTCTGTGGACCAGGGTGCTGAGCAGCTGGAGGCCCCGGCTCCGCGTGATGGTCAGCAGCTGCCACAAGGCCTGTTGGACGGGCAGCAGCACCTCCACGCACAGCTTCCGGGCCAGGATGAGGGCAAGCCCCCCACCCACCTGCAGGCTGCTGCACCACAGGATGCAGAGGCCCAGCATGCAGACCGAGAGGCAGTGGGAGGCCATGTTGGCCCGGGCGGCCTGCAGCCCCAGCAGAGGGGCGTAGAGTTTCACCAGGCCTGGGCCACACAGGAGCAGGAGCAAGAGCCGCCAGGCGCCCCTGGCCAGCCGGCTCCTGTTCTTGCGGGCATCACCCTGGTAGCCGGCGGTAGAGGAGCAGGGAGGGGGGCCCTTCATGACCCAGAGGCTCTGTGCCCAGGCTCCCGCCCCAGGGGCATGCGGCTGTGCTCATGTCACAAGCTTGTATCAACTGACCCTCTGGCCCAAATGCCCTGTCATCTGGCCCAGGTGGTTTTGCAACAATCAATGACAGCACAAAAGATCAGGATGTGAGCAAAGAGGGGGCATTATTGCTTCAATGGGCAAGGGAGGCAGCCTTGGAAAGTGAAACTGTGATGTTCTGGATTGGGTCCCTTGTGTTCATGCCCTCTTCTAACCAATATGACCCGGAGCCTTCTCTGTGCTAGGGCCTCCACTGAGGGCTGAGCACGCGGGAGGAGGGCACAGTCTCGGCCAACACGAAGATTCCAGAGATGGAAGGGAGATGGACATCAAAACACCCTCATGACAAAACTGCCTCTCTCAGCTCCTCTCTTGGCCTCCTGCTTCCCCATCCTGCTCTTCCCCGGGTCCTCCTAACCTTCCACAGTGGTTAGTCCACACCTTGGATTTTACCTGGCAGCAGAGAAGACCTGCCCTTTGAGTATTTGAGCAAAACCTTGGACCCTTTTCTGTTCCTTACTAGAAGTTCCATCTTGAAAAACAGTATTGTTGGAGGACAATTTGTAAATCAAGTCAAGCCATTTCTTTCCAGACTCTGGATTTTACCTTTGGATTAAATCAGCAGTCCAGGACTGGGTAACCCAACCCCCTTGTTTTGGCCTCTTGTAAACAGCTTGCACAGATCAGATTGGTGTGTTGCCATGAGCTCATTGGTCTGCACTGAGCGTGCACAGCCATTGTGTGTTCACTGTGGGATGATGATGTCAGGGTGTCATCAGCTGCATTCTATTTTGGCCCCTTTAGGAGAACCCCGTCTCCCCAGAGAAATTTCTTTCAAGCCTTATTTCAGGCACAGTGGAGTCCTGCTGGCCACTGGTTTGTTTTGATCATGTGGATATTGTGAATCATGTTACTAATCATATTTATCTTTTTTATTTGGCCACACGGAGGCTCGGAACCAAACGGGAGGACTACTCTGGCGTAAACAGAGTCCTGTACTGTGTGTTTTGGGTGTTATCTCTCTCTGGCTTCAGCTTATTTCCCTTCCCTCACTTCCTCACTTTATTTTGTTGAGCTGCATACATCTTGGTATGTAGCCTTAGACGTGTCCTTGGAAGGAGAAAACATACAGTTAACTCCATAAATGAATCCAAACCTACATATGTAAATTAGTCATGTTGTTAGTGCCGGGGAGCCGATTCTGACTCCTGGTGACCCAGTGTATAGCAGAGCAGAACCCTGCCTGGTCTTTTTGTGACGTCCTCTCATCTTCCAGCACTATATCAGATAACTCCACTGCTATTCATAGGGTTTTCTTTTTCTTTTTTTGTGAGGAAGATCAGCCCTGAGCTAACATCCATGCTAATCCTCCTCTTTTTGCTGAGGAAGACTGGCCCTGGGCTAACATCCGTGCCCATCTTCCTCCTCTTTGTTTCTTTCTTCTTTTTTTTTTTTGTGAGAAAGATCAGGCCCCAGCTAACATCCATGCCAATCCTCCCCTTTTTGCTGAGGAAGACTGGCCCTGGGCTAACATCCGTGCCCATCTTCCTCCACCTTATGTGGAATGCCGCCACAGCATGGCCTGACAAATGCAGCATCGGTGTGAGCCCGGGACCCGAACCTGGACCGCCAGCAGTGGAGCATGCGAACCTTAACCACTACGCCACGGGGCTGGCCCCTCATCGCGGTTTTAAACGGTCTTATGTGGCCTGCAATGATGGCCACCTTGTTCCCCTCTGTATTTCCACAGCCTGGTGCAGTGCCGGGCACAGAGGAGGCCTTCTGTAAGAATTTCAGGATGTGACTCAGGATCCCAGAGCTCCTTTTCTGGCCAGGGGGTTACTGAACCCCACGTCTAATGTGGTGAAAACCCAACCTGAAGCCAGTCAGACTTGAGCTCTGTCCTTCATTGTGTGACTTTTGTCAAATTATTTCCTCTTGGCCTAAAACTTTTTTCTCTGTAAGAGGGGACAGCACAGGTCATAGTCCCTTGTCTATGAAATCAAAAAACTTAAGTCATTTGGTGGCAAAATGCCAAATGACGAGTTTTTTACGCAGCGGTCAGCCCTGAATTGATGTGAGACTATTTATATTTATCCTACTCTGTGTGAATATTCATGTTTCTTTACAGAATTAATGTGTTTTATTAACGGATTTTGGGAGGATTACATAATATACAGTATGTGCACCATATTGCACGGTATTATCTAAAACACGAAAAATACTGAATTTGGAAACACATCTGGCCCCAAATATTTCTAATAAGGGACTGAGGACCTATCAGCGCTGCTCCTCAGGGACGGCGTGAGGATTAAATGGGAGAATGGTGTGAGCACCAGCCAGGCCCAGAATCAAGAACAGGACGCGGTGGGATGGAGGTGGAAGGTGAGGTCTGGGAGCGTGTGTGCGCTCATCTGCAAAGAGGCTGGCGTCGCCAGTCAGGGCAGCGCCTTGGGTGGCAGCCTCAGGAGTTAATGCTTAATCCCGAGGAAATAACAGGGGCTGGGGCGGAGTGACAAAATGAGATTATATTCTTGGAAAGACTGGAGGGGCAAGCCTGGAGGCAGGGAGAGCAGTTAGGAGCCTCCTGGGTCACCGGGAGCCCATGCAGAGATCAGCGAGGGCCCTTCATGCAGAAAGTCTGGGAGACAGGGAGGACCAGGCTCAGTGAGGCTGGGCAGCTGGACCCATGACCCCAGGTCAGAGAAGCTCAGAACCAAGCATGGGCCACCGCAGCTGGATTCTGGGAGCGATGGCCGGATGGGGCTTGAGGGAGGCCCGAAATCAGGACGCATTACAGGCAAGCTGGTGTCTGGAAGCGGCTCTGGGGTGGGAGCCAGGAAACCAGGGTTTCAGTCGTTCCTCTCCAACGTACAGCAGGTGAGAGCGGTGGAACTCTGTCCAACTCACGTGCCTGCAAAATGGCAACAACGCTCATCTGCTGTGTGGGACGGAAATGGGATACCACGTGTGAAAGCCCTTTGGAACTGAAGCCCACAGAACGGTTATTCAGTTCCAGAAGTGACTGCATTTCACATGAAAAGAAGCGACGCAGCCATCTTCCTGCAGCGTAACGACGTGTTTCATGCAATTTGGCTGCTGCCCATCGCCGTAGGTTTGTGCCTCCCAGTCCTCTGCCCGCGTTTCCGTGGGTTTTCATGAAGTTTGAACCCAGCCGCTCGCCGTAGAGTCTCTTACTCCCGCCTCCGAAACTGACTTCCGGCTCCGAACGAACGCTGGGCGGGGGCGAGCGTGCGTAGAAGTAGCGCCCGGCACCCGCCCCCTGACCCGGCGTCCGCCGCGGGCGCGCGCTCGCACGCCGGAAGGGGCGGAGCCACATTGGTCTTTATAAACCGAGCGCCAAGTGTCGGAGGGCCTCTACCGGCAGCGTTCGAAGGCGAAATGGTATGTGAGGCGATGATGGGTTAGTCTTTGCAGCGGCGGCGTGGCTGAATCCGTGGCGCATCCTCGCCATCAAGCCTCGCCCGGCGCCGGGGGCCTGCTCTGGGAGTCGGGGGGAGTCAGCGGGATCGGCAGTCAGGCCTATTTTCTGGAAACATTGGAGGCTTGGTGGCCTTGGGCCTGCCGGTCGGCCGGCGAGAGGCCTCGGGGCGGGAGCTGGGTCGGGAGCTGGGGCGGGAGGCCGGGGCCCGACAATGGGTGTGGATCTCTCCAGTTAGTGATAATCGAGGTTGGAGTCTGTGAGTATTTGGGCCAGGAGGACGTTGAGTGGGGGCGCCGGCACTGTTGCTGAGCCGGGAGGTGTAGAAAGCAGCGGCAGGCGGGAGGAGGGACTTGGGGCCGGTGGGCGAGCGTCCTTCTGCGGTGTCTGGACCGGTTGGTACAACTCCGTAGGCCTCTGGAGCTCCAGACACTACAGGTGATGAACTTATTGACGGGCGGACAGAGGCTCTGTGCTGATTGTCACGTTCTGATGTGGCTCTGTCGAGTTCTAGGGGCCTGCGCTCCGCAGTCGAGCTCCGGTCGGGAGCGGGGGAGCGTTTAGTACCCCGATCGCTACCCAGCCATTTGTCCAGAAGTCGCTTTTGTGGTCAGTGTTGCTGACTTGCCCATGAAGCCACCTGCTAAGCGACTTTGAATGCCAGCTTTTGGTGTATTCTTGTCCTGTTTAGAGGAAAAAGCGGGTGTTTCATTTTCTTAAATTGTAAACTGTCGGCTTGAGATAAAGGGTCAGTTCAAATTCAGTTGACTACTACTTTCTGGATGTGTGATCCTGCAAAAGGTGAACCTAATCTAGCCTGTAAGTGTATTACCTGGGTTGTGCTGGGTCTCTGGATTTAGCATCGCTGAGAGTCTTCAGAACCTAGGCAGCTGGGAGTCAGGAGAAGTGCGAGTTCATTACAAGTTTGGGTGCTAACGTTGGTCATGTTCTCCTAGTCTCACAGGAAGTTCTCCGCTCCCAGGCATGGCTCCCTGGGCTTCTTGCCTCGGAAACGCAGCAGCCGGCACCGCGGGAAGGTGAAGAGCTTCCCTAAGGATGACCCTTCCAAGCCCGTCCACCTCACAGCCTTCCTAGGCTACAAGGCTGGCATGACCCACATCGTGCGGGAGGTGGACAGGCCAGGATCCAGTACGTACAAGCTGCCTCCTGCAGCCTGGGGAGGGTAGGAGTTGAGGGTGGGGACTGATGAGAAGGGGCCAAGCTGTCAGAGGAGGGCAGACTTATAAGAGATGGACAGAACCTTTCAGGAGGATGGAAATAATAGGTTTTAGGACTAATATTCCCAAGGTTCGGATGGCTGGCACTACTTGCCTTAGGCAGAGGGACGTAATGAAGTCAGAGCACGGTGTGAGTAAGTTTGTCAGCTACAGCATAGAGAAGTCGGCTGACTTGGGAGATTGCACCTGCTGAGGGTCAAATGGAAACTCCAGTGACATTTTGGTGGCAGCACTGAGCTGTAAGCCTCACCTAAAAGCTTGACTACTACCCACATTTCTGGGTTGTGAAGGTAGAGGTATTGAACCATGGTAGATAATGTTACGTGGTTAATATTTTCTACCCTAGGCTTGGAGCTATTACTCCACTGTGCTTTATTAGTACTCTTGTGTTGTCTAGGTCATAAGGAATTTGTATGCTTCTGGAGATTTCCATGATAGAACTGAAGCCAGAATGTTACGTGGCTGACTAGGGTCCAGGTACTTTTGATTGAGTGAAGAGTAGAAATGCGCTCAGTCTGAAAAGTGTGCAGTAAGGACAGTCCTGGGAGTCCAGATTGCTGATAAGGGCCTCCACAAACTTCTCTGGTATCTGAAGCAAATTGCCTTGCTGGCGGGAAAGGGCACTTCACATTTTTCTACAAACACTGTAACCCCTTCTTACTGGGGCCTCTGGTCAGCCTGCTCAGTCTGATTACCTGCTTTTTTTTGTAGAGGTGAACAAGAAGGAAGTTGTGGAGGCTGTGACCATTGTCGAGACGCCACCCATGGTGGTTGTGGGCATTGTGGGCTACGTGGAAACCCCTCGGGGCCTCCGTACCTTCAAGACCATCTTTGCTGAGCATATCAGTGATGAATGCAAAAGGCGCTTCTACAAGAACTGGTAAGTTGGGGGAGGCCAGGCACGCCCTAGGTTAGGGGCTGGAGAGACGGGGACACTGCAGGGCCTCAGCTCTGAAGCAGGAGCACTGCTCTGCTGTCAGGTATAGTCGCCTTTTGAGCGGAGCACAAGACAGACTTGAGCAGCTGTTGGTGTCTTGAGTTGGGAGCAGCACCTTGAGACCGTGCTTCGGTGTTCAGCTTAGTGGGTATTGTCTGAGGACTCGGTATTTGGCGTTCTCTTGGCTGCTGGGAAGTGTTGAGAGTCCAGTTAGAAGCTGAGAGCAGCATAACTCCCCAGTCCTCCTCCCCGGTGTGTGGTCTGATTAATGGCTCAACTGGAGGAAGAAGTAGCATGTGGATTTGAATGCTGGTGACTTGCATTAACCTTGTGGATCTCTGCTCAGCTCCGCTCGGCTCTGCCCGATGAGCTCCATCCAGGCTCCGCTTGCCGGTGGAAAAGGCTGCTTAGAAGCCGGCAATGAGCCCCGTCCCCATTTGGTGGCAGCCTGCCTTCCGCTCACCCCTCAGAGGGTTGATGAAGGCCTGCACCCGGCCCCCTCCCACTCTGCTCTGCTCCTGAAGGCATAAGTCGAAGAAGAAGGCCTTCACCAAATACTGCAAGAAGTGGCAGGACGATGATGGCAAGAAGCAGCTGGAGAAGGACTTCAGCAGCATGAAGAAGTACTGCCAGGTCATCCGTGTCATCGCCCACACCCAGGTGAGCCCTTGCCAGTGCGCAGTGGGAGGGTAACTGCCTGCTCGTTCCCTTCTGGAGGTGACTGCCTACACGATCATGTGTGGCTTTGACGATCAGGTGCCACCTTTTTGGGGGCCTCAGTGGTCTTCTGAGTTGGTCCTCAGTTTACACTGATTTTGTGCCAAGCCTCAGGATTTTAGGGCGTGGTGAGACTGATTGAGGTTTCTGAAACTTGGTGGAGGGCTAGGCCAGCGGGCAGCCTGGGGCTTGTTGAAGTTGCACGGCCACACAGTCCAGCCACTGCCCTGGGCTTGCGGCCTGGCTTCCTGAGGCCAGGTTAAGGACGGTTGGGGCAGTGGCCTGAGAATCAGTCTGGTGCCTCCATGTGGGTGGGTTGGTTTTCCTGTTGCCAGCAGAGGGCACTGTTCTCTTGGCTCTTAATGAGGGAAACAGAGTATACCCCATTTTAGGAAAACTGGTGCTCGTGATGAGTGAAGGTAGATGGCCAGGGTGAGCTAGGGCAGTGCCCAGAGGAACTGGCCAAGAGGACAATGATGGCAAACACTGGGCTAGTTGGTCGCAGGATCTGGTGAAGTCAGCCTGTCCTGATGTGGGCCCTGTGAGTCTGTTGAGGATCGGCTCAACCTGATGGTGAGTCAGGCATCAGAATTGAAAGGTGACTTGTACCCAACGGGGAGTCACAGCACAGGAAAGTCCTTCACTGTGCTGGTAGGGAAACACGAGTTTCAAAGTTGCCTGACCGTTACGCCCCAGTGTGCATCCCTCCACCAAGGGAGGAGGGCTGAACCTCAGGAGCTAAGCTGTGTCCGTGTCTCCTAGATGCGCCTGCTTCCTCTGCGCCAGAAGAAGGCCCACCTCATGGAGATCCAGGTGAACGGAGGCACTGTGGCCGAGAAGCTGGACTGGGCCCGCGAGAGGCTGGAGCAGCAGGTCCCTGTGAACCAAGTGTTTGGGCAGGACGAGATGATTGACGTCATCGGGGTGACCAAGGGCAAGGGCTACAAAGGTGAGCTTTGTGGTGGCCCGAGTGGCTGTGGCTGACCTATGGGAGGAGAGGGTCTTGGGCCCAGCTGTTCAGTGATGAGACTCTGGAATGAGTGCTGGGCACGGCGCCCGAGTCAGGCTGTGGAAACATTGCTTGCTGCCTTGCTTTTGAGAGCAGCCCTGTGGTCAAGTGGCTGGGGTGGTGTGGGAACTGGGGAGGCCCTTGCTGTCCATTGGACCCAGCAGGGTTGGCAGGCCATTGTAAAATGCCAGGGGGACCTTGGGGATGAGGCCTGCTCCTGACGGTGGGGAGCCACGTGAAGGCGTTCAGTGCACGTGTTCATGTTCTAGTTCAGGGCTGATTGTGGCCGGTTCTTGTTCCCAGAATTCTAACTCAGCATTGATATCTGGGTGGACGTACGAGAAGGTGAGGACATGGTTTGAGGGAAACATGCACATCAAACGCCTCTTTCTCAAACTCACCCGGTCGTTGGGTGTTGGATGTTCTGTGTACAGGCACCACAAATGAGTGTACTCGGGTTGGGCCTTCGCAGCAGGAGGGGGCCAGTGGCGTGTGTGCCAGACACCCCAGTAACAGCACGTGTCTCTTCCAGGGGTCACCAGCCGCTGGCACACCAAGAAGCTGCCCCGCAAGACCCACCGAGGGCTGCGCAAGGTTGCCTGTATTGGGGCATGGCATCCCGCCCGAGTGGCCTTCTCTGTGGCTCGGGCTGGGCAGAAAGGCTACCATCACCGCACCGAGATCAACAAGAAGGTGAGGTGCTGAGGGGTGTGTCCTATGGAGGTGTCATCACAGGGGAAGGACAATCCTGGTGTGGGGGGCGGTCCCTGTTGCCACTGCTCCATTGATGGAGCTCCTGGGCTTCACGCAGACTTAGTTGCCCATGTCTTGCGGGCACAGTTCTGGCTCGCGGGTGTTAGGACTCATAAGATACCATCCTTGAAGCTGGTTCCGGTGCGGCAGACCCTTGGGCGTGATTGGGCCAAGAGCCTAGTCTAGCGGGAGGTTTTGGAGTGGCTTCCATTCATTGTCTGCCGTGGGTAGAAGATCTTTAGTTTGGGCCTAGCCAGCTTTTCTTTGCTCTGAGCCTGGGATACCCCCTCACTAGGACTGAGATTATAGCTGCCTTCTCAGAGTCCTTTGCAGGCCAGCCCACGGCCGAGTGGGGGCGTTACTTGTCCCTAATGGCTGTCCTTCCAGCCTGCTCGGTCTAGGGACACCTGAGGCTCTTGGCCTGCTCTGTGCCGTTTCCTCCTTCCTGAGTTTTTACTCTCCTGTCATTCTTGTTCAGATCTACAAGATTGGCCAGGGCTACCTCATCAAGGACGGCAAGCTGATCAAGAACAACGCCTCTACTGACTATGACTTGTCTGACAAGAGCATCAATCCTCTGGTGAGTGATGGGAGCTGTCTCAGAGCAGAGCCTCTGATGTCCTGGGTCTGGCGGGGGCATCCGCCCTCCTTTGTGCGTCTGCCCCAGGTCTCGCATGTGGGGTGGGGTGCCTGGTACTGTTGGGGCCTGGCTGATGCATGGGGCCTTGTAAGTGGCATGCCTTCAGTCCACTGGTGGGGGCTGGCTGGTGAGAAGTGGGCTCTCGGGCCCAGCTGTTCAGTGATGAGACTCTGGAATGAGCGCTGGGCGCAGCGCCCGAGTCAGACTGCGGAAACATTCCTTGCTGCCTTCCTTCTGAGAACAGCTGTGTCAGGTGGCTGGGGACCGCCTGAACCTGGAGGTCGTGAGTGTTGTCTGACCTGTTTCAAGCCCCATGCTTGATCTCTCTGCTGGCCTGATGGCCTTGCTTCTTCCCAGGGTGGCTTTGTCCACTACGGTGAAGTGACTAACGACTTTGTAATGCTGAAAGGCTGTGTGGTGGGAACCAAGAAGCGAGTGCTCACCCTTCGCAAGGTGAGGTTGGGGGCCTTCCTGATGGTGGAGGGCCCTGTTCCGGGATCCTGCAGCCAGGCGCTCTCCCCTCCTGTGGAGGAGGGGAGAGACGTTGAACAGCTCACGGAACACGGAGCTGGAGACAGGGCTGAGCTTTGTTAGGGAGAAAGGGGGAGTTCAAAGGAAAAGGGGGGACTTGCCGCTCCTTTAGTGCCGGCTTTGAAGTCCCTGGAGGAGGAAGTTCCCAGGCTGGCCGGGCCCACTATTTGCTTCTGTTTTTACATGCGTCCTTGTCGGCCTGGCGGCGGAGGGAGCCTCTTGGGTAAACCCGGCTGGACAGTGAAGGTGTGAGGCGGGCGGGGGCTCTTGGCTCCAGGGTGGCTGACTCAGGTTGAGTTGCTTCTCTGCCCTCCCCGGAGGGGCCTGTGGGCTAAGATGGGGTGGAGAAAGGCCTGGCTCTTCTTCGCTAACCTTCCCCCCTTGGCCCACAGTCATTGCTGGTGCAGACCAAACGGCGGGCGCTGGAGAAGATTGACCTCAAGTTCATCGACACCACGTCCAAGTTTGGGCACGGCCGCTTCCAGACTGTGGAGGAGAAGAAGGCTTTCATGGTGGGCGCCTCTGTCTTGCCCTCGGCCTGGGGTTGGGGTGGCGCAGCTGCCGTCACCTGTCATCCTGCCGACTGCCTTTTGCGTGCGGGTGCAGAGGGAAGCAGCTGTGTGGCTGCTGGCGTCCTGAGAAGGGGGCTGCTTTGTGCCTGTGCTGAGGCTGGGGATCCTGGCCCAGGATCTCTGATCCCACTGGGGTGTGGCTTATTGCAGCTGTCCGGCTGCCTTCCTCTACGTCTGTCCTTATCTGCTGCACTTCTCTCTGCAGGGACCACTTAAGAAAGACCGGATTGCAAAGGAAGAAGGAGCTTAACGTCAGGAGCAGATTGTGCAGCTGGTGGGATCCCAGTAAACATGATTTTCCAGTGACACCTGCCTCTGACTTGGTCTTTCAGTTCTGGCTGCTTCCACAGGGGCCTCGTGCTCCCTGGGGCATGCCGCCCTCGGAGTCTTAGGTTGGCTGGTCTCCTTTTTACCCAGCCGCTTGCCTGGTCCCTTTTCCTGGAGCAGACTAGGTGTAGGGAGGTGAAAGCCGGGCCTGAGTCTGCTGCTGAAGTGCTGAAGGCCGCCTGTTCGAGCGTGTGCAAGATGGGTTGGCCCCCCGGGTGAGGCAGCTGGGGCTCTGTTGGTGAAGTTGTGTTTGCACAGCTTGGGCGGCAGCACGGTGGAGGTGGAAGGAGGCAGTGAGGACTAGATGTTCCCTGGTGCCTTTGGGGTTGCTGATGGGCAGGGCAGGGCAGACCCTGGATCTGTTGAGCGTACAAGGGAGCAGGTTCCAGTTCAGGCTTGTTAGGTTCTCTTGTCATGTGCAGCCGAGTTCTGGAGGGGAGGGGGCTGTCATGCAGAAGCCGGGCGCAGCACCTGGAGCTCAGGGAAAGGGAGCGTTTACTCTGCGGAGGGCCCTGGTTCTTTAGTTGACTGACCCAGCTCCGTCGTACATGTGAGAACCTCGGCCTGCGGAGGTAAAATTACTTGTCCTGGCTCACCCAGCTATCAGCTGTCGGACCCTATTCAGGGCTGGGTCTGCCTTTGGGGGCATGGCTCAGCCCCCCTGCCCCTGCAGGAGGTGGCCGCGCTGTGCCATGTTGAGCAGCGTGTTGAGCACTTGTCTGCTCCAGGCTTGGCTCCGGAATGCTGGTGAGGGGCTCGGCTGCACTGTGCTCAAAATAGCCCAGTCTCTGCCATCTGACTGGCTTTTGGCGAAGTGGCTCGGCCTCAGCAAACCCCAGCACAGTACCTGGCGAGATGCCCTGGCTTGGAGCTTGCTGACTCCCGTTTATCTTGTCACTGGCCAGAGCTGCTTTCCCTGTAGCACCTGGCCGTGCGGCATGTTCTGTCTCAGCAGCCCAGGCGGAGGGCAGAGACCACAGCTGGAGCCTCTTGGACTGCCCTGCCCAGTAGTGGTCTGGTAGCTGGCAGGACCTCTGCCAGTCACCTGGGGTCTGGTGCTGTCAGCCTTAGTTCCCTCATCTGAAAAGGGGCAGTGATAGTTGGGGATGAACGGAGATCCCATGTATGTGGTGCTATTAATCTCGAAGTGTCCTGGAGGTGGCCAAAGTCCCTCTGGTTCCCCATGAGCACGGTACCCCAGCCCCCCGCCCCTGTGAGTGGGTGAGGCCCAGAGTAGGTTGCTGGGTTACCCATGGGCCCTGAGGCAGAGGCCGGGTGAGGTCTGGAGTGCACTGAGCAGGAGTCCGTAGCTTGGGACTCCATCCCAGGGTTTTCCTGCCCAGGATTTCTGGAGCCCCTTCTGAGTTGTGTGTGGGGCAGTGGGCCCCAAATGTTCACTTTCAGGCCAATGCCAGGTGTCCTTCCACCCCTGCAGTGCCTCCCATCGCCTCATCTGCCGGCAGCAGCTGGAGCTGCACTTCTGGCAGGAGCCACCAGAGGGTGTCAGTGGGCAGCGCCTGGGCTGGGCCTGCCCTTGCAAGCCCTGCAGGAAGGCCTGGTGCTGGACCAGGGTCTTGGGTGCCCCACAGTCCTGAGAGTCAAGCCCACAGCCAGAGGGGGTTGGGACCTGGCCCAAGGCCACCAGGCCCCTCTGGCAGAGCCAGGCATGGGACTTGGGCTCCTGTGCCCCAGTCTGGCTCTGTCCAGTCAGGTCCTGGGGAGGATGCTGAGCTGGGCAGGGGGCCTCACCTCGTTCCCTCACCTATCCCAGTTGCCCTTGGTCTCTTAGCCTGTGGGCCTCTGCGTCTCCT
Organism: Ceratotherium simum simum; assembly: GCF_057802395.1. Lineage (NCBI taxonomy): Eukaryota > Metazoa > Chordata > Mammalia > Perissodactyla > Rhinocerotidae > Ceratotherium > Ceratotherium simum. The sequence goes on from NC_141924.1 coordinate 11,033,241, forward strand.
TAGGGCAGCCCTGGAGCCCGCTGCCTACCCAGCCCAGGTAGGAAAGACATCCTGGCGGGCCTTGCTCCCTGTCCAGGGCTCTGTCCAGTTGTGGGTATGGCCAAGATGACCCTGGGGATGTGGGGGCCAGAGGACAAAGGCCTCTAGGGCAGAAAAGAGTAGTCTGTGTGCTCCCAGGCTGAGGACACGTGCGCACACACGCATGTGCAGGACCACAGATACACCTCCAGATGACAGGCTGTCACCACACTCTTATATGTCCCCACACACGTGACACATGCACAGAAAGCCCTTGTCAGGGGCAGTCTTGCTTGATGGCCTGAGCCCTTGGCTGTTGACCATCCCCACACCCCCATCCTTGTTTCTGCTCTGCCCCAGGCCAGTGAGTGATGTCGGGCACATCCCGGAACAGTTCCGAGACCCCCCTCGTCTGGTGCCTCGCAGGTGGTCCTGGGACCAGGTGAGGGAGATGCCCCAGCGGGGGCACAGGAGGCTGAGTTCCCGCGGTCAGCACGAATCACAGGGCTCCCCGGGGGGCAGTGTGAAGTTCAACCACAGGGTGTGTGGGGCTGGCTTCACTCACTCAGGAAACCCTGGTCCCTCCTGCGGGCACAGCTCAAAGGCCGCCTCTCAAGGAGCCTATTGCCTAGTTGGGGACGGCAGACAACACGCAGGTGAAAAGAGTTTTAGAAATGAATACTGTGAAGAAGTAAAACAGGTTCCCAGGGGAGAGAGTGATATGGAGTGGGGGGGGGTCCTCTGAGACAGGGTGTGAAGGCTCCAGCCTGGTGGAGCTCTACCGGGAGAACACCCCAAGCAAGGGAACAGCAGGTGCAAAGGCCCTGAGGCCAAGATCCCCGGATGGAGGCAGCTCCCCAGGGGAAGGTCTGTGCGTGAGCTCCGTGGAGGCGGGACCGGATCCCTCTGCCTCCCCAGCCAGGGCCTGGCAGACATTAGGTGCTCAATAAGTGTCATTCCCCCTTCTGGGACTCGCCCGTGCTTGTGGATGTGTCGGGGTGTCCCAGACAGGGGTCCCCAGGCACTTCTGTGGGCCTGTGGTGGGTGGGGCCGCCGTCTCTGTCTCCTGCGCTCTGTGCCTGTGCGTGTCACTGAGGGGGCCTCTCCGAGTGCCTGTCGGCGTGTGCTTCCTGTCACCAGCACCCCTGGACAGGCCTCGCTGGAATCCTGTGGTGACAGAACAAGGAGTCTCATTCCATTTCTCTCGAAAAAAAGAGAAACGAGCATACCTGGCGGGAATTCTGAGCAAGTGGGAACAGGGAGGTGGCAGAGCCACCATGGCCTTAAAAGGCATGACAGAGCCGGTGACTGCTGAGCTCACCTGGGATGGCCTTGGGGGGTGGAGGACTGAGTGAGCTGGGCTCACCCCAAAGTGCTCTGCCCCGGATCCTTGCTGACAGCCTTGCCCTGGGCCTGTGCCGTCAGCCTCCTGTCCTCCTCCCGCCACGACCCTCCCCGCCGCGGGTGCCCGGCCTCCCGCCCCGCCTCACCCTCTTCCGTCGGCCCTCAGTGTGCAGCTACTGGTCTGAAGCTCCCATGGGTCCCTTGCCCTCCATGCGACGTCCCACCGCTCAGGCTGGCACTCAGGCCTGCCGACCTCTCCAGCATCATGTCCCCTCCGGGGTCCAGACGCCTGGCCTGCTCCCAGGAGCCCAAATACTTTCTGTGCCTTGCCGGTAGCAGGCTCAGAAGGCGGGCTAGACCACAGAGAGAAGGGCGCCTGCCCCGACCTCGCTGGAGGCCGCCGAGTACCGTCCAGGGGCCCGGGGCGGGGGTCAGCCAGGACCCCTCCAGGGCCTATTAACACCCCAGCGCTTTTAAAATATCAGATTGTTACCAGGTCCTCCTCACCCATTAGCCCCCTGGACCCACCCGTGCAGCGCTGGCCAGGCCCAACCCCACCAGCCCCTGGCCCACAGTGCATCGCACGCACACTGACTTTGCCCCCAGAGGGCAGTGCCTGGGCCGGCAGGTGGTAACGACAGTGAAGACCTTACTCCTACCAGCCACTGTCTTAAGTAGTTTATATAAACTCCATCTTCTGGTCACCCATCCCTTAAGGCTGGGTCTCCTATTACCCCATTGTACAGATGAGAAACTGAGGCTCAGAGAGGCTGAGTAACTTGCCCAAGGGCACACAGTGTCCAGCCGGTAGGGCTGGGATTTGCACGCAGGCATCTCTTCATCCTGACCCTCTGCTCCCAGGCGTTTCTAAAGCATATTTTGGCTCAAGGGAGAAGGAGTAGGGTGCTCATCTGCTGAGCACCTACTATGTGCCAAGCCTTGTGCTAGAGCCTTTCAGAGTTATTTTAATCCTTATAACCACTATTCCCATTTCGCACATGGGGCCCAGAGGATTCAGAGAACCCTCCAAGGTCACAGAGCTGGAATATGCTCTGCCAGGCATCTTAGGTGCTGGGTCTCCCTGAGTCGAGTGGGTGCGCCTGTTATCACTCCTGCTTTCAGTGAGGAAATCGAGGCACACAGAGGGTCAGCACTGACCCTCAGGTCCGACTCAGGAGTGAAGCAGGGGCTCAGATCCAGGCTCCAGAAGCTCAACGCTAACCACTGCACCACACTGCCCCCACTGAGCAGGGGCCTGGAGGCTCCTGTGAGGAATGGGAGGGACACCATTTCCCAGCAGCCTCTGCGGCACCGATGTTCCTTTGCATGGCACCCCCTCCCCACCACATAGGCTCACACTCTGGTCCCCTGCTTGCTTGATGGATGGGGGGCCAGCGATGCTGCCCTTGGTGCTGCCAGCAGACAGGTGGGGATGGGGGAGCCGGTCACAACCAGCCCCGCCCTCCCCGGGCAGCTGGTCCCAGGTCACCGGCTTCATGTGACTTTGGAGAAGTGGTACCTCCCCACCCGAGCTGTATGCAGCCAGGCGGAGGAAAAGGGCTGTGAGAGAAGGCACTAAAGATAGCAACTCGCCCACTTCCCCATCCTCACTGGCCACCACCTCGTCCCCCCGGCTCCCCCAGCAGGCCCCGCCCCAGCTCGGGCCACTCCTCAGGGCCTGGTCGCCCACCCTGGGGCACAACATGGGGACCCAGGACATGGTCACCATGCAAAGACTCACCACCCTCCGGGCACCGGCCAGGTGGGGCTGTGCCTCATCTCGCTCATGCTGTCCTCTGAACAGGGGGCGGGAGAGTCATTATTACCCCCACTTTGCAGGCAGGGAGCCCGAGCAGAGGAGGCACCAGCTCATTCACACACCAGTGCCCGTGGACACACCTGACGCTGACACAACCACACCGTTTCCATCACGGCCGGGGCCTGTGAACACTCGCATGGCTACACCAAGGCCCATGAAGACGCCATTACCGCGCCGTCAGCCATTCACCTGCGAGTCCGTCTCCAACCACGTGGAAGCATCTACACCAGGGAAATCGGTCAGTATACGAGTCAGGGCCTTCCTTCCAGAGAGCTGGTGGTGAGCTATTTACCAGCACACCACGGGCCCCAACCTTCGCGTCTCCTGCCGGTGGAAGCCACGGGAAGCTGGCGAAGGCGTTGGGTTGATGCAGCCCCTGGAGGTCAGCGTCCTGGGGCACAGGGCCGGGTGGAAGGGTGGGCGCGAATCTGGAGGGAGAGCCCAGCACAGCACCCAGCCCTTCGCTCTGCCTTCTCGGGGCTAGGCACTATCCTGAGCACTTTATACACATATGCCATCAAAGACGGGCCCTCCCCTGCTCAGAAGCTTTCCGTGGCTCCGCGTTTCACCTTTGTTTATTCATATATCCAAAACATTTCTTAAGCACTTACTATGCATCAGGCACTTGGTGCGGCATTCAAGGCTCCTCGCAATTTCACCCCAGTCTACCTACCAGCTTGCCATGGGCTGCTGTGCCTTGGCCATGGGGACCACCAGAGTGGTCCTGCCAGGCCTCCTGGCTGTGCCTCGGTGGCCCCCTGTGGCGCGTGGGAAAGAGCCAACTATGGCTGGAGGCTGGCGCCCTCTCTTCCCAGCACCTCGACAGCCCTCTGAGGGCCGTCGTGAGGATTCCACAGGATCTCGCACTGGGTGGGTCCTGGCACGGAGTCATCACTTGTCATCCCACACTGAGTGTGTGCACAGCCCTATGAGAAGGTGATAGTACTTCAATTTCACGGATGGCAAAACCAGGGCTCAGAGAGGGCAACCGACTCGCCCAGGCTCACACAGCCAGCACGTGGCCCTGCCCGGCCTGGCACCCAGGGCCCCCTAAGCCAGGGGTGGCAATAGCTCTGTTTGGTTTGGCCCTCAGAGTTGCAGAAATAAATAAATAAGTTGAGCCGACATTTAAAACTCGGGAGCTTTCGCGGCGAACTCAGATTCCACCTTCCATCTGGCAGCCACAGCCTGGAGCCGCCCCTTCACACCGTCTGCACCCGCCCGGCCTGAGTCCCACAGGGGCGAGGCCCCCTCCGCCACCCCGTAGCTGTGCTGCCTCCGAGTCCCCTGGTGGCCCCAGAGCCCAGCAGGGCAGGCACACAGTAGGTGCTCGGGGAGGGTCTGGGAGGGGTGAGGGACGGGGATGGAGGACAAAGGAAGCGCCTTTGCGTTTGGAGAGTTTGCAGCTATATCTTTAAAAACCTGATCCATAGCACAAATCTGGAAACATCCAAAGGTCCAGGGACCCGGGAGTCGCTGGAGGAAAGTGGGGTCTCCTCAGCCGGGGGGGTCCATTCAGGAGGCCGACGGAGGAGCCCCAGCCGCACGTGAACCTCCCAGGAGCGAGCGGAGGAGCCGGTCCCAGGGGGCTCCTGCGACCCGGAGCGCCCTCCACGTGTCCTATGGTACGTGCGACGTATTTGATAACTCATTTCACAGCGCCAATGGTGACTCCCATCCGCGCTGGCTGCGGGCGTACTGGGCAGGACCAGGCTGGACATCGGCTGCCCTGAGGACTCAGCGCGTGGCCTCAGTGTCCTCGCCTGAAGCGCGGGGGCTCGGGGAGGGCTGCGCTGGACGATTTGTCAGGGCCCTTTGAGCTCTGAGGCTGAGACTGTGAAGGCCAAAGGCCAGTGCAGAGTGAGGAGGAAGAGAGAGGGAGGGAGACTCCGTGGGCTGCGGCAACCTGGGAAGGCTTCCTAGAAGAGGGAAGCGTGAGCTGAGCTGTGAAGGCTGAGCAATGCCCAGGGCTAACCTGAAGAGGAATGGGTGATTCTGGAAGGGCAGGTGGGAAAGCACAATTCAAAGGGACGAGTTTGTAATGGAGAGATTTCAGCAGCAAGCAAGTTGGGGAGAGGTCTGGGGTGGGCTGTGGAAGTTTCCCGAGACCCTCCGTCGCACCTCATCGCAGGGGCCCCCCTTCTCCAGACCAGGATGGAGGGGTGGGGCGGGGCAGTAGCTGTGTGTTGGGGACCAGGTCTGGTGCCTGCCTTGCATTGGCTCATTCACTCCTCACATCTAGGGGAGGCACTAAGAGGACCCCATTGCACAGAAGAGGAATCTGGGCCTGACCCCCACACCCCTCTGGGCCCCTTTACCTGGAGGAGGGAAAGGAGAGGAAGCCTTTCGTAGAAGCGGGAGGCCAGTGCCTCAGAGCTTCTGCATAGCCTGTTCCGCCTGCCCGGGATGCTTCTCCCTCTTTTCTGCAGTGGGTAACCCCAACTCACCCTTCTGGGCTTGGCTCTAACGTGACCTCCTCCTGGAAGCTTCCCCTGACCCCCACCACATCAGGGTGCCCTGAGGTTGGCTCTTTCTGCTTCTGCCTCACCACTGACACTGTGACTGTCACCGCATTATCGTTTTTGCTGCTTTTGCTTTCGTGTCCATCTTTCCGGCCAGATGGCAACCTCCCTGAGTCAGGGGCTATGTCTGTTCCGCTATTCTCATGCCCTCTGTACCCAGCATTGAGCACACAGTAGGTGTTCTATAAACATTTGTTGAAGGACCAGTTCACCAAAGGCGCGAATAAACGCATCCATTTAAGAATAAATGAGGTGATTTGCCAGGGTCATCCGGATGCTCAGGGCAGCGTGGCCGTGGGGACACTGGGGTCCTGCCTCGGGCACCACCCCACCCTCCTGCCTTCTGTCTGGTTCCCCTGCTTTCCTTCTGGGTGCGCAGGCCTGTTGCCCACCTAGCAGCCGGAGCATCCTGTTAAATCCAAGTCTAATGGCGCCCTCCACACAGAGTTTCAGTTTTACAAGATGAAGAGAGTTCCGGGGATGGATGGTGGGGATGGTGGCACAACCATGTGAATGTGCTTAATACCACTGAACCATACACTTAAAAATGGCTAAGGTGGTAAATTTTATGTTACATGTATCTTACCACAATAAAAAAAGATTGCCTCCCTCCTCTGCTCCAAACCCTGCGCAGCTCCCATCGGATGCTGAGTGAAACCCCAAGTCACCACAGAGGCCAGGCCTCGCGACCTCCCTGACCTCACTCCCTCACTCTCCTCCTCACCCGTGCCCACATCGCCTCCTTGCTGATCCTTTAACGTGGGAGGCTCGCTCCTGCCTCAGGGCCTTTGCACTGGCTCCCCCTCTTCTTGGAAGGCTCTCCCTCTAGAAATGTGCAGAAATGGCACTCTCTCAGGGAGGCCCTCCTGACTGTCCAGTTGACAGCTGCCACCTGCTCCCCCAGAGCTCCTGACGCCCCGCTGAGCCCACCCTCTCCTCACACAGCACTAACTCCTGCTCCCGTCTGCAGAATGGACTTATGCATTACGTCTGCTGGCTGTCTTCCCCACTCCCTTTATTTTGGTCGCTTTCTCCGGGCTTCCAGAGGAGTCGGGGTGGACGGGATGTGGTCTGGAGCGCGTGAGAGAGAGGAGAGATCTCCGAGGCCGCAGCAACTTCCCCAAAGCAAATTTAGGAAAAGCTGAAGTGAAAACGGCCTGGGCAGCTGAGTGCTTCCTGGGGCCGGTCCCAGGGACCGAGGGCGTGCATCCCTGTCTGCGTGTGTCTCTGTGTCCAGTGTGTGGGGGGGTTCCTGAAACAAGGGATGAGCCCTCTCGGGGCCGCAGGCGGTTGAGCCCGGTGGTCTCCGGCTCATGGTGCCCCAGACTCCCCACAGCTGTGCGGTTCGGTGCTTCTGTCCTTCCCCTCCTGGACTGTGTGACCCAACGGGACAGCCTGTGGGCTCTGGAGCCACACTTTCAGGGTCCCCATCCCAGCTCTGCCACTCACTCTGTCACCTAGAGGAAGCGATTTAGCCACACTGTGCCTCAGTCTCATAATCTGACAAATGGGGCTGATCAGACAAGACCCCGCTTCCTGTCCTCGTGGCCAGGGTTTGATGAGTGAAGGCACGTGAGGGGCTGAGCCCGGCAGCGGGTGCTCAGAAAATGTTCACAGTGGATGTCGGCCTAAGATCCAGCCTGCGAGAGACCCAGCCCAGCCTCAGGGATGGGCGCCCCGGCCGAGGCCACCCCCTGCCATGGGGTGGGGGCTGCACAGGGGAGGCCCCAAGCGGGCGGTCTCACCTGAGGCCTCAGGGGTGAGGATGCTCTGGCCCGGGAAGGAGGGAGGAGGGAAAGGACTGCAGGGAGTGGAGCCATAAGGGAGAGACGGCAGGTGGGGGCTGCGAGGAACTCAGGGAGACTCACGCCTAGTGGGCCCAAGGGATAAGCCTGCCAGCGTAGCCACAGGGCCCTCCTCACCTGAGTGCCAGACTGCCCTGGACTTTGTCTCCAGGCACTGGGGAGCCTTGGGAGGTGTCTGAGCAGGGGCATGGAGGCGTCAGCCCAAGGCTTCTGGTTCTAGTCGATGGGGAGACACCATCATAGCATAGACTAGGAAGATGAGACATTTTTACACAAAACACTTAGAAAACAAGGCCCAAATAGTTAGAGCACTGCTTGGCAGAGTGGTAAAGTCTTAAGGGCCTAAGGGGCCCAAGAGAGTGAGATCCCTGAAGGCTTCTTGGAGGAAGAGGCCCTGGAAGTGAGCCTTAGTGGAGGCAATAAGAGACTCTGCCTCAGCGTGCTGGGTGACTTTGGGTAAACCGCTGCCCTTTCTGGTCTCTGCTCCCAGGGCTGACCCAGCCCCCTCCCCTCTGGCTGTCTCAGCACTGACATTCCGCGGTCAGGGATGGGGACGCCTGGAATCTGCCCGGGGCAGATTCAGGATCTGGGTTTAGACAGAGACCTCGCCTGCCTCTGTTTCCCCTCTGCGCTGGGCTGGGGGTGAGGCGGGGAGGACAATAATGCTTGATTGTCAAAGACCTTGCACGCCTCAGGGGCCAGATGCCAAGGATTGTTTTCCATTCCTAGGAGGGCGGGCCCTTCCTGCCAGGAGAAAATTCCAAGTTCCTGCAGCCGGGGAGGGGGACAGATCCCGCCACCCCTGTGACCACATACCCGCTGCCCAGACCTGTGGATCAGCGGCTTTCTTTTTCTTCCCCTTCTTTCTTTTGGCAAAGGTAGCCGCCCGGGGCCTGGAGGAGAGGCCCTCAGCTCCTTCGGTTTGCTCAGAAGCACCCCCTCCCTTCCCGCCTTTGCTGTTCCAGGCGCAGGGGCCACGTGGAGCGACCCCCACCAGGGCCTGGCTTGTTCTGTTCCTGGATGTCTGATAGTCTGGTGGGAAGAACGCGGGGCTCGTGTCCTCTGGGACGATGGGATATTTGCTTGGGAATTTTCTGCTTCTAAGAGCCCTTGCTCCCAGAATTCCCTAAATCTGAGTTTCCTGGTTCTGATCTTTGGTTGCAAGATGCTGCATTTCTGAAATGATTTGGTTCTAAGAGTCTTGGGCCTGGAATGGAAAATGTTCCGATATTTGATGGTGCTGGAATTTTCTGGATGGAAGAACCCGTGGTTCTAGAATTTTCTAGTTCAAATGTGCTATGGTTCTGGAAGTCCAGAGCCAGTTGCCTGTAGTTCTGACGCTGCCCTGGGAATTGAGGGTGCCCCAGGAGCTGGGGGGCTGGAAGAGGAGCTGGGGAGGGGGTGGTAGCAGGTGGCCCCGTGGCAGGCCAGGTGCGCTGGTATGGGCGTTGGCGGCAGCTCCGGTGCTGACAGCTGGGCAGGGGCTGCTGCCTGAGCCCATCGCACCTGGCCCTGACCCAGGACCGGGAGGGGATAGGACAGGATGGGGACCTGGAAGAGGCCAGGCCGAGGGCCTTCCACAGCTCTGCCACCTCCCTCCCTCCCTGGTTGTCGCCCACTGAACTCGTGGTGGCTTAGAGTGCTGGGCCCACCAAGGTCCACTCCCCCATTGAGGTGGGGACTCTAGGCCCAGCCAGGGAGGGAGAGGCTTTCCTGGTCCACTGAGGGCCTGGGCAGCCCAAGACCCCCCGCTGCCAGTCCAGGGCTCTGTCCGGGGGGTCTCATTTAACCAGCCCTCAGGCACCCCTCTCCTTCCCCAGATGTTTGGTGTCTGGTCACAGACTGCCCCACCCCTCGCCCCCACAGCACCTGGCCACCCCAGGTCTCTGGCCTGGGAAGAGTCAGGAGCTCAGAGTATGACACCAGGGGCCTCAGTCTTCCCATCTGGGCACTGGAGGTGGTGAGCTCTCCGCCTGCGGGCCCTGACTGTGTCCACTCTGACCGTTGGCTTCTTTGGCCCCCGGCCCTCCCCCAGGCTCCCCTGTGCCCTCCTGGCTTCTGGGAGGAGGGGCTCCCCGCCCCCCGCCGGCCTGGCCTGGCGCGCTCCCAGCGGGCTCGTGGGAGCTGGAATTCGGAGCGGTCCCTGGCGTGTGTGCGCCGCCTCCCGCCTGCCGGGGCACCTCCCCTGACTCGGGGCCAGGAATGCTTCCCGCTTGCTCCCAACCAGCCCCCCGGGGAAGCTGTGGGAAGGGGCAGGGAACATGCTGGAAGTCAGGACTGAGTGGGGGTTGGGAGGGAGCCACGGCCAGGGGACACCCAAGGTAGGACAGGCTGGTGGGGGGAGAGGAGGGATGGGGGTGGGTTCTGACCACGTCCCCAGCCCTTGTCCTCAGGCCCTTCATGTGCGCGGCGATGACAGTTTGAGTCTTTCAGTGCCCTTCTGTGGAGTCACTCACGGACTCAGGTATTCAGTGAGCACCTACGACGGGGCAGCCATTGCACCAGGTGTCGGGGGCACAGCCGGGAGTGGACAGACAGAAGACCGGCCCATGTGGAGCTTCCTGCGTTGTGAGGACGGAAGATAAACATACATGGTGCCAGCTGTGCTCCCCCCGGACTCTGAGGTCCTGGGGGCATGGACTCCCCCCACCTGCAACCTCTGCGCCCCTCTCTGGAACACAGCCCTCTTCCACAGCCTGTGCCTCCCTCTCACCCTGACCTGACACGGTGCCGAGGACTGTGGCCCTTGGCTGGGCACCGTTCCCCAGAAAACACGCTCGGAGGACTGGGAGACAGGAGGGCTGGGTTCCTCCCAGGATCTGCCCCTCACTTGCTATGTAACCTTGGGAGATGCGCTGCCTTCTCCGGGCCTCAGTTTCCCTCTCTGTAAATTGAGGCGCTTGGACCAGGCGTGCTGGACCCCTCCCTTGCCCCCCGGGCCTCTCACTCAGATTTCCGAGGCGCATGGGAGCCAGGCATCTTCCAGGGGCTTGGGCTGCTGATGCGGGTTGGCCCCAGGGCTGGTGATGTTTTTCCAGTGCCTACCTGGCCCTGCCTTGGCTTGCCTGGTCCTCCAGCTGTGAGGCCCGGAGCGGTGATGTCACTGCTGGGGAGATGGTGATCTCAGGTGGGGTTTACCCTGCCCCAGGCTCGTCTGGCCCAGCATCAGGCCTACTTCCTACCGGGAGCCTTCATGGGTTACTCTGCTACTCTGAACACCTCCCAGCTAGCCTGGACCCTCACTGTGGGCTAGACCCTCATTTGGGCACGAGTTGGGCCTCTCCAAGCAGATCTGGCACACCCAGAGGGCAGGGCAGTGGTCTCCGGGGCAAAGCAAGAAGTCCTGGCTCAACCCTAACCAGCTGTGTGACCTTGGGCAAGTTACTCTCCCTCACAGGGCCTCAACTCTTCTCCTGAAATAGGAGTCAGTTTCCAAACGGGGTCCTTTAGGTGCCTCCCAGTGGAGAGCAGGTGGGAGGCCCGATCCAGAGCAGGTGGCCCTGAATCTCTGGCAGCAAGAGACGTTGGATAACGCCAGCATTCCTCTACTTTCCCGGCTTTAACGTCATCCATGAGCCCGTGTTGCCTGACTTTCATCTCCAGCCCCAGTCCCGCACCCAGCTGCCTCTCCACACCCACAGCCCGAAACGGAACTCTGGATCCCCCCAAGCCTGCTCCTTCCTGGCCAGCCCAGCTCAGGAAATGGCACCACTGCTTACCTAGTTGCTTAAGCTAAAAACCCACAGGTCCCCTCGGCTGCACGAAGCCACATGGTCGAATCTTACAGCGGGAGCAAAAAGCCAGGGCATGGAAGGAGCAGGCGCTGTGGCTCAGGTACGCCAAGGTCAAGAGCAGGGCAACGGGAGGATGGTCCCCTGGAGAAGGGGTTGGGTACCGCTAGAAGGAGCACGAGGGAGCTCCTGGGGCCGGAAATGATCTGTGTCTTCATCTTGGAGCCAGTTTTGCAGGTATGTTGAGTTAAAAATCTCATCATCTGTCTCGATTCTTCTCTTTCCTTCTAGACAGCAGGAGATAAAAATCCTAACTGTCATACACCCTCATCCTAGCAGGGGCAGGGGCTGGTGGGCAGCTGTTAAACAAGAAAAACAGGTAAACATGTCGTCAATCAGCGAGTGGGAAGAGCTAGGAGGCACAGGATGTGGGGTCAGGGAGATGGGCCCAGAGGGCAGCGAGGGAAGGAGCCAGGAGGCTCCTGTGAGCTGTCGGGGAGGGAACGCCCTGGCGAAGGCTCTTAGCAGGGAAATGAGGAGACATTACAGGTGTGGACTATGGGGGGTTGGAATAGGTCACTGTCAGTGCTGAGGAGACACAGAAGAGGGGAGGGGGGCATTGGACCTTGTCATTTTAGGGGCTGATATTGGAAGCTGATGTATTTAGCGGTTGGTATTTTAGATGTGGCAGCCCCTGGTTCCATTGCTGTAGAGAACTTACTATCTGATCCCCTTCCCTTGAAGGGGCTCCCATCTCCCCGAGGGCAGTGCTGCCCTGAGTCCTCGCCCTGCAGCCCAGGTCCTGGCTGTGACCACCTGGGACATGGGCTCTGTACCTGTGTGATGGACGGTGACCCAGCTCAGCAGACCGGCCCGCCTCTGTGTGTCAGGCACCCGTCCTCACCGCCAGTTGTGTTTGGACACCGTTTTCCCTCGGGATGCTCTCTCAGGGCCCCCGCTGGGCCTGCTCTGCTCTGAGCTGTTCCTGCAGGAAGGGGAGGGCGTGGGCTGGGACTCCTGGCCTGCGCTGGATCTCCTCTCAGTTGCTCCTCACTGGGTGGCCTTGGCAAGCTCCTTCCCTCCCCGAGTCGGCGTCCTGGACCATGAGGTGGGGACATCCACACGCGGGCAGGGTGATGTGGGGCAGGGGTCTCTTGTAAAGGGGCAGCACAGGCCTGGCCTGCGGGAGGGACTGTGAGCTGCGGTGCCCAGCGGCCCACCGTGTGCAGGAGTTGGGAAGAGGAGGAATTCTTCGGAAGGAGTGATTAATTGAGGGGGCAAGGATTTGGATTTTGGCCTGTGTGACTTGGGGCAAGTCACCTCCCCTCTCTGATCCTTACTGGGTTCCAAGATAAATGACATGGCTGCCCTTTGGGCCCGGGGACCAGGACAGGGGTGCTTCGGCTCGTGGAGCTCCATCTGGGCCGGGAGGGCGTGGCGGTGTTGGAGGCGGGGGCAGCGGCAGATCAAAGTGTCTGGGGCAGACAATGGGCACTGTGTGGGGGAGCAGGGCGGGGCGGCGTGGGTGGCACGGTGGCACCCCAGCAGGAATGTGCGGGCCTGTCTGGGAATGCGAGCTCATCGCTCCCCTCGTGCCCGCTCCCTGATGGTGGGCTCCGTCCCCGGCCGTGCCCACCCTGCCACACAGGGCCGAGAGCCTGGAATGGCCAGGGGAGCAGAAAGCCAAGGAGGGCGCTGGCAGGTGGGCAGTTCCTGGGCCCCCACCCCCTGCAAGCCTGAGCAACCTCTCTGGGCCTTGGAGCGATGATGGGGCGTGGAGCCCGGAGCTCCCCTATGCCACTGACCTGCTGGGTGACCTGGGGCAAGTACCTGCCCCCCTCCAGGCCTCAGTTTCCCCATCTGTGTAAATCGTCTGATTGCCCTATAGGGAATTCCTTGGGTTAAAACATCTCACACGGCCCAATAACCTCCCTCATTCTCCTCTCCTTGGAGTGGGGACTTAGTCTGTCTTGGTCACCACTCTGTCCCCCAGCCCAGAACAAAGCCTGGCCGTGGCTGTGCTCAGTAGATAGGTGCTGAATGAAGGCATTGGCATTATTATTCGGATTATTTCCTGCTTGCTACCCCAGGACCTTTCTCTGCCTTCTCACCCTGCCCTGTGGCTGCCCCATTCAATGGGTTCTCGGGACAGTGGGTCCTTCTGGGCAGTTTCTGGTGGGATTCAGCCAGTGGGAGGCACCGGCAGAGGGGAGGGTGGGAGGAGGGGGGTGTTCTCCCTGTCCCCTTCTTGTCCCAGCTGCGGCCCACCTCAGCTCCAGCTCCTCCGTGTGGACTTCCTCCTTCTCATGGGCCTTCAGAACCCTCGGCCACTCGCTGCTCCTCAGCTCTCGGGAAGGTCGCAGGGCCCCTGCTGCCTCTCCAGGCGCTTCACGTCTCATCTGCCCATGGCTCAGAGTGGTCCCATCCCTAGGATTTCTTCTTCTAAAGCCCCTGATATCTGTTTCCTGCTGGGACGCTGACACGTGCCTCCAGACCGGGTAGCTTTCACGACTCCCATTTTACAGATGAGAAGGCTGAGGCCCAGAGAGGGGCCGTGAGGGGCTCCCAGCCCTGCAGCTGGGGAGTGCCAGGATTTGAACCCATGTCTCTGTTACTTCAGTGTCTGGGACCTTTGTGGTCCTGGGCAACCCTTGATTTTTAGCTTTTCTGATGATCACAGTACTAAAAGCTGCGAATGCTCAGGTGGAATGCCCAGCAAGTAATAAAAACAACCGCAGTCATGTTCCGTGACTTTCACTCGGCAGAGACCTGGGCCCTGTGCCAACGGCTCGGGTCGTTGGAGCCGTCTCCTCCACTCTCCTCCCTGGCGGGGCTGTGAGGAAAGGAGGCTGGGTGGGCGAGGGGACCGCGCATCCAGGGCCTGTGTCAGGCAGGCGGAGTCGAGGGCTGGGGGCCTCTGAGGCCAGGCTCCATCCATCCGCGGGCGTCTCCATCCTGCAGCCAGGGGGGCAGACAGCCCCTTCCCGGGGAACTTCCCGCCGGTGACTCCAGGGGCCAGACAGCTCCTGAACTCCCGAGGTGGCCAGGGCTGCTGGGTGATTTCATGGGCCTTTCCCACTCCTGAGTCACCCAGGCCTCGCTCCCTGACCCCCTGGGCACCTCTGGAGGGAGGGGAGGCTGGCGGGCAGGGCGGGGCTGTTACCTAACGGTGCAGAGGTGCGGAGGGAGATGGGAAGGGAGGCCCGTGGTGTGGCCTCTGGTGTGCTGTGTGAGGGGGCGTCCTTGCCCCTCTCTGGGCCCCAGGGACCACATCAGCCCTCTGGGGGGTTCATCTAGAATCCCCTCACTCCACCTTGGGCCTGCTGGACTTGGCCAGCTAGGGACTGTGGATGTGGCCGCACCAAGTGAAGGAAAGAATATGTCCCTGTCTGTCTGTCTGTCTGTCTCCTCCCAGCCCCGCCCTCAGCACAGGTGTGAATCAGCCCAGGTGAGGCAGCTGACTCACTTGCCCACCTGGCCCTGGAGAAAGGGCCACTTTCCCTTCCCTGGGGGTTGGAATCAAACTTGAACTTGACTGTTAATCTCAGAGAGAGTGACTCTGCCATGCAGGGCACACAGTACAAGGACTTAGGGTGTCAGGTCTCTAGGAGGAAGTCACTGAGCACCTGCTAAGTGCCAGGCTCATGGCATCCACTCGGCAGACACAGTCTCAGAGGATCCTCAAACAGACGTGCTGTTGGTGCCCTCATTTTGCAGATGGGGAAATTGAGGCTGGGGGGGTGACTCACCTAAGGTCACACTGCCCAGGTAAGTGCCTGTGTTCGGAGGTCTGACCCAAGCCCAGGATTCTTGTCCTTGGAGGATCTTTCTTGCCCCATCTTACACCCTCCAGACCCCCAGCCCTGCATTCTGAGTTTAGCGCCCCCTTCCTTAGGCATCAGGGGCAGATGGGAGGGGCAGAGGCAGGGAGGGATGGGGGGTGCAGAGCCAGCTGTCACACCCCCATCTATGTCACAGGGTCCAGGGGTCACCAGGGGAGGGGTGAGCTCCTCCTCCACGCCGCCATCACGGGTGAAGGCTTTCCCCCACGGTTCTGCTGTCGTTAATCTTTAAATAGCCTGATGATTAATTCATTACCAAGACCCACGGAGGCTCGGTCGAATGCACCTGGTGCCTGTGACCTGGGTGCCCTTTCCTTGGCCCCCGTTGCCCCAGCCCCCAGTATGAGCAGGGAGACACATGGACACAGCCTGCCAGACTCCCAGACACAGAGCAGGGCGTCATTGTCACTGCTCTGGGCAAACTCTGCTCTGTCCTGGGCCCTGGCCACAGCACAGCCTTCAGCGGATAGGGGACAGGGCCGTCAGCGGAAGGGAGAAAGAACCCCAGAGGCCCAGCAGGGCGGGGAGGGCTGCTGGGGCCTCCTCCCAGCCTTGGTTACAGGGGGTCTCTTTGAACTCTGCAGGGAGACCCGGGGGCTTTGTGTCCTCAGAGGCCAGCATCGTGCTGGCTCCAAGGGTGACCTGAGTCCAGCCAGTGTCTGCTGACTGGGCAGGATGGGCCCAGTCTGGGTTCTGACCCCCTCCACCCCTGCACAGCCTGAGCCTCAGTTTCCTCATCTACCTCACTGTCCTGCTCGCCTCACGGGGTAAACGGGGAAGAATGACTCTCTAGTGGAAACATCGGGGGCTGCAGCTGGTGGGTGTGAGGAGATTTGGGGCAAGGTTCTTGCCATGAAGCAGTAGGGCAGGACACGTGCCTCCTAATTCAGGAGGTGACCTTGGCCAGATCCTTTCTTCTCTGTTTCCCCATCTGTAAAACGGGGGGTTGGGATCAGTGAACGTCCAGGACCCCGGGGGGACCTCTAATGGGTGAGTGGGTCAGTGGTGCCACGCAGAGGCCCCCGGCCCACTGCTCCCCTCCCCATCCCCACACACCCCAGGGTGCTCAGCTCATGCTCTCGGAGAGGGGCTGGGCTGTGACTGCCAGCCAGGCGTCTCTCCAGAAGCACGGGGAGGCTCCTTATCTGGAGGTCTGGGGACCCCGGGCAGCTTCCGGCGTGGTCAGCCAGGGCAGGAGGGGAGAACCGGCAGCTCTGCCCATGCTGCCCATTTTTGCCTCATCCCTGAGGGGACGGGGCCTCCCAGAAACCTGAGACTCTGGCCCTGGGAGGCAAGGGATCTTTGAAGACGTCTGGGCTTCTGGGATTTTAGAATTTTTAAAAATTGCAATGAAATAACACCAGTAATACCTAAATCCATCAACATACTTTCATTATAGGAAGACATATTTGCCTTCCCACCATGTAGGGTGACTAGTGTCCCCCCAGATTCATGTTCACCTGGAACCTCAGAATGTGACCTTGTTTGGAATAAGTGTTATTGCAGATGTAATCAGAATAAGGATCTCAAAATAAGATCATACTGGAATTGGGTGGATCCTAAATCCAACAAGAGCGTCCTTATAAGGAGAGGGAGATTTGAAAACAGAGACACAGGAGAGAAGCCACGTGAGACAGAGGCAGAGATGGGAGTGATGTAGCCGCAAGCCGAGGATCGCCGGGAGCCACCAGGAGCTGCAAGGGGCAAGGAAGGATTCTCACCTAGAGCCTTTGGAGGGTGCATGGCTCTGATTTGATTTTGGACTTCTGGCCTCCAGAACTGTAAGAATAAATGTCTGCTGTTTTAAGCCACCCAGTTTGTGGTAATTTGTTATAGCAGCCACAGGAAACCAATACACACCCATCCCACCAGCGCAATCTGCCATCTGGCCCTCCAGGGCGTCTCTGCTCTCCACACATAACTATACTGTATCTGCTGAGGCTGTGCTTTTAAACCTGAAATAGGCACACATCCGAGGTGATGTTCTGTCAGTGGCTCTCACCCCCCACCCACGTGTATCTGGGAGAAGGTTCCAGGCTTACGCCTACAGCCAACGTCATCCTTTCTAATAGCTGCGGATGGTCCATTGTGGGACTCCACCATCTCTGATTTGATGAGCCCTCATTGACGGACATGCAGGTAGTTCTCACCTTTTCTCCTTGATACTCATGGTGCCACAATGAGCATCTTTGCCTTGTCTCTTCTGCACACGCTTGATGATTTCTGGAGCATAGAATATTCCTTAGAATTGCTGTGTCAAAGGCTAAGCTCCTTTACAATCCCATTGGTTTTGTCAAATTGAGTCAAAACATATCGAAAACTTCGACTCGTGGGAAAGAGAGAAGCATGGAAGTAGACTTTTGGATTTCATAGTGTTGGATACTTCTAACCCTTGAATCATGAAAATTTAGGGCATGGGAGAAGGGCCTTAGAAAGGACATCTATGCTGGGGTCTTGGGGAGACCCAGGAGCGGCCGTTCCCAAATGCTGTTTGGGTCTCTGTCCCCTTTGGGTGGGCAAGGAGGAGGCAGAGGAGATAGACTGGGGGCCCTGGGAGCTCTGGCAGGGGGCGACGCACCTCCCCAGCCTGGGCACGCAGCGCCTCTGCCCCACTGAGGCTGCCCCTTTCCAGCCGAGGTGCCAGGACAGTTAGGCCTCTGTAGCCACACACAGGGCCCTCTGTGTGTGCCACGAAAGAAGATGTGAATGGAAAGGGCGGGGTGGGGGCGGAGGAAGGGGGCCACCTGCTCCAGGACTGATCCGCCAGCCCCAGCTGGAGGTCTGGGGTCTGGGGCAGGGCAGGGGGCTCTGGGCTGGACGGTACTTGCCTGCCTTGGGGCCACCTCCATCCTCACTCTGGTGGTTTTAGAACATGCCTGCCCACCCCTACGCCCCCCACAATTATTCGACACTCCTCATACTGAGAGGTGTCTACGCCCCCTTCCCTTGAGTGTGGGCTCTGTGGATGCTCGAGCAATGTGGCGGAAGTGATGGCTGTGTCAGAGCCCAGACCCAGGCTGTAAGAAACTGCAGCTTCCATGACCCATCCCTGGGACGCTTGCTCTTGGAACTCAGCCACCATGCTGTGGGGAAGCCCAACAGCCCCATGGAAAGGCCAGGTGGGGAGGAACAGAGGCCCCCAGCTTTCACTTTAGAGGAGCCAATCGGTCATCCAGGCCCCGAGATCCCCAGCTGACGCCACCTAGAGCAAGGATGTGCCTTCCTCCTCAGCCTGCTTCACTTGCAGATCTGTGAGTGAAACAAATGATTGCTCTTGTTTTAAGACGCTAAGTGATGGGGTCATTTGTTACATGGCAATAGATAACTGCAACACCCCCCTGGTCACAAAAGCCACCACCATTGCATGAGCATGGGCTTTGGGGTCAGACCCACCAGCATGTGCCAAGACCTCACTCGGCCTCAGTGTCTTCATCGGTAAATAGTGATGGTAACAGTCTTGCCTGTAAGGTGCTGAGAGGATGAAATGAGACGATGCAGGGAGGGGGCCTGGCACAGTGAGTGCGTGGTGACTGTAGCTGTTACGACTGTTGACTGTTATTGTTGTTATTTTCATAGGCACTAGAAAATAACTCACTGCAGGCTTCATTAAAACAGGCAGATCCTTTACTGCTCATTCCTTTGGGGCCCTCATCCTCCAGGAAGCCTTCCCTGACCACCCCAGGCTGAGCTGCCACCTCCTCTGTGCACCTGCAGCCCCTTATTCACCCTCTGCCGCATCGTGGGTCCCACTGTGTGGTCATCGTGGCCTGTTTCTAGCCTCCAGGCTGGGAGCTGCTTGAGGGCATTGTTAGAAGGACCAGCAAGGGGCTGAAGAGAGGACAAGGTGTGTGTGCACACAGGTGGGGGCCCTTGGGATGCTTACGTAGCTGAGTGACCCTCAGCCAGCCTGTGCACCCCGAGTGTACACTTGGTTGGGCCTTGGGTGCAGGCCTGTGTGTTCTGGTGGGCCGGTACGAGGTGTGTGTGTGTGTGCATGTCTGTGCACACGTGAGCGCCTGTACGCATGTCTGTAGGTATTTGTGGGCGTGTCTCTGTGCACGTGTGTGGGTGCATATCCATGCACACGCTTCTGTGCATAGCAATGTTCACATGCATGTGCTTATGTATTTGCACAAGTGCCGTGTGCCTGGGTGTGTCAGTGTGTGCGCGTGCATGCTCCCAGTCTGCGGCAATGAGAAGCCTCCGGGCAGCAGCTGCTACAGCTGGGTCCCACCATTCCTAATTTGGGAGCTAAAAATAGTCTGTGCCCAGCCCTGTCCCAACGGGCAGGGGGCCGATGGGCAGCCCCACAGGGCAGCCTAGCCAGGCTGTTGCCCTCCTCCCTTCTTGGGCCGCAGCCTTGCCTGCTCGTCCCTGCCTCGGGCTCCCATGAGCTCATGCGGGCCCTGCTCTGCCGGGGCAGGGGGTGGGGAGGTGCCGAGGCCCTGCCCACGTCCAGGCGGCTGGACACAAGCAAGGCCTGATAAGGTCAAGCATGGAGTGGGGTTCGCCCCCTCCCTCCAGCCAGGGCCAGCCGGGCGGACATGAGTCAGCACAGGGGGCATTGGGCGGCCTGGGCTTGACCACTGGCTGGCGGCAGGGAAGGCCCGCGGGTGGCCCGCCTCCCCGGACAGGGCAGGAACTGGCCAGGAGGAATCACCTGCTGGCGGCGGCCAGGCCCTGACCTCATTCTCCACCTTGAGGAGCCCCGCCTCCACTTCCGCCCAGAAGGCCCCTCTTGGAGGCTCCCGCGGGCTTCCGGCCCTGGTCTGGGCATACCCTTGGCCCCAGGAGGGCTGACGCCCACTGCCAGAAGGGCGCTGCCCAACTGAGCTGTGCCGCCAGGGTTTCCATACGTCCCTTCCTCAGGAAGTCCTCTCTGACCCCCAGGGGTGTTTTCTGAGCTCCCAGCTCCCCCTCTCGGAGCCCCTCGCCCTCGAAGTCAAGCCTGTGTACTGGTCTCCAGAGCCTGAGGTTCTAAGGGCAGGAAAGCGTGTCTTTTCCATCTCCGTGTTCACACTGTGGTCCCTCACTCCATCCCCGTCACAGCCCAGGAGTGTCGTTCTGTCCTCCTCTACAGGGAGGAAGCCAAGGCCTGGCTGGGAAGTGATTGGCCCCAAATCCCCGTTTGCTGTGACTTTAGGCTAAAGGCCTAACCTCTCTGGTCTCCTTATCAGAGGAGTCAATGGGGTGCTAATCTCCTCCTGGCGATGCTGTGTGTTATCTAAGGGGACATGATGAACTCTTGAGGTGTCCTGCCTGCAAATCCCTCCTTGGGCAGGATGTACTGGTGGATTCCGGGCATGAGCTCCATCGGGGGCTCTGTGGCCCCAGCTGGACCCGAGGTTCATGGGTGGAAATGCTTCTGGCTGGAACCCAGAGGGGCTGTGGACCTGGGGTTGAGCCATTCTCGGAAGGAATCCAGCTGCTCTGAGCCAAGCTGGAGGGGCAGGAGCGTGAGGGTGTGGTTGGGGGCTGGGAACTGCCCCACTAGCTCTCAGGAAGGGGCCTGGGGCCTGGGCTGGGCCATGACAAACCCCAGGCTGTGAACCCTCAGCCGAGAAAGGGGAGGACCTAGGGGAGGAGCAGGGACACTCTGAGAGCCTGGCCCCTGACCTCTGAGCCAGCTTCCATACCTTCTGCTGGTGCGACTCAGTTTCCTCATCTGCAAACTGGGGTTATAGCTGCCTCACCTCACAGAGCTGTCGTGAGGACTGAAGGGCCCCCGGCACACAGTGGGCCTCATCCAGGGCAGCTCCGCCCCCCATCCTCTCTAGCTCCCAGGGAGCTAGCCCCAGACCCCAGGATGCCTGCAAATCCCTCTTCACATCCCAGGCTCAGAGAAGGACACGGGGTGGGGTGGGGAGAAGACGGGACAACGGAAAAAAAACAAAAAAATAATGTACGTGCTGAAGAGCTAACACGCTAACATGTCCAACAATCCAATACATCGAGCGGTGTGGAGGGAGCAGTCCCCTCCCACCCCTGTCCCCCATCCCTTTCTTGAGTATTCTAGAGATGGCCTATGCGGATACACGCAAAGATATATTTCTATTCTCTTCTCCACCTTAAACACACACCACAAACGGCAGAGTCCTCCCCTGCACCTTTGAGAACGGCCTGTATCAGTACACGCAGAGCTCCCTCATTCTTTTCCGTGCGGGTGTCCCATCGTTTACTTAACCAGACTGTGGACGGAAGGGCTATTTCTTTATTTGTTGAAGCCAGGGAGCAGCTTCACGGAAGCGTCCTTCCTCGAGTCTGGAGTAGGGGACCCAGCTCTGAGTCTGGGCTCTGCGACATACTGCATGGGGACCTTGCACGTCCTGCGTCTCCTCCTTTAGCCGCAGTTTCTCACCTGTAAGATGGTGGTTGCATCTATCAATGAGGTAATGTTTCTACCTGGTGGCCCACAGGCTGTATCCTGTTTATGGATGTGTTTTGCTCCCCAAATTTTTCCACAATCTGGAGATTTCATATTAAAATCCAGATTTCTGACTTCTCTTGAAAGATTAAAAGTCTGGCAACAGCTGGCTAGAGCCAGTTGGCAGCTGCCCCCTTTGGATGAGGCAAGGGTGCTCCACTTGGCCGCAGGCCCCACCATTCCTCATTGCTCACTCAGATTTCTATCTGATCTGGTTGGCCTCCTCCACAGGAGCGTCTTTGGTGCTGGGGTTAGAGTTATGCAAACATAACTGGGGCTCTGTGAACAACCCAAGAGCAGGGTCCCCAGCACCCAGCACAGGCCCAGGTTCACCCTCTTGTTGGATCCTCAAGAAGTCTGGGACTCGGTATCCAGGGCCAAGGCTAATCAAGGCCTGGGGACCCAGGACCCGAGCAAGAGGCTCCAGAGTGTCTCCCCACCAGGACGGAAGCGGAAGTGCCATGTCCGGACCGGGCTCTGGGCTCCAAGCCAGGCGGCTGTGTCCTGGGAGGCAGCATCCGAGGCTTCTTCCCTCGGCTGGAGCCGGAAGCTGGGCTACAGGCACCTGGAGTTCTCATCTCCTGGTCCCCAGGATGCGGACTCCTTCGCACGACCCCCACGCCTTCCTCTTCCCCACCTACATTTGGCAGCCACATCCTGTGGGGGTGGGTCAGGCCTGAAGGGGAGGCAGGGATGTGGGTGGAGGCCCTGGGGGACCTCAGGGGCATCCTTTCCCAGGAGCTGTTGAAATCTCTTCTTGGCCCCAGGGTGCCTTGGAGCACAGTTTGAAAACCACTGATGGAGCCCTTTTGACAGATGGGAAAACAGAGGCCTGAAGTGGGGGAGGGGAGGAGAGTCAGATCCTGGGCGTCCTTGCAGTGCCTCCTCCCCCAAATCCACTACAGAGCCTGGCAGGTGAAAATGCAGCTCACAGTGCCCCCAGCCCACCTCCCCTGACAGCCCCCACCCTGCTCTCATTGTCCAGAAGGCCAGGGAGGTATTGGGGCTCCATTAGTTCCTGCGTCGGACACCTCACTTCTGGAAGCCTCACTTTGCTGCATCTGCCAAATGCTCACCTCACAGGGCTGTGAGGAGCAAGATAGATGATAATGCAAATAATGAGAACACCAGTCCTAGCCGTTCCCACCCCCTGCGCCCCAACCGGATGCTGGACAGGCGGACGTGGAGCGTCTCATTTGTTAAAACAGATTTATCGAGATATAATTTACCCACCATAAAGTTCGCCCACTTCAAATATGTGGTTCAATGGTTTTTAGTTATGTATAGCGTTGTATAACCATCATCATAATCTAATTCTAGATTGTCCCAAAAAGAAACCTAATACCCATCAGCAGTCATTCCCATTCCTCTTCCCCCAGCCCCTGGAACCATCAATATACTCTCCATGGATTTGCCCATTCTGGACATTTCATATAAATGAAATCATACAATACGTGGTCTTTTGTGACTGGCTTCTTTCACTCAGCATAATGTTGTAGCAAGCATCAGTACTTCATTCTTTTTTATGGCTGAATAATATTCCATTGCATAGATATTTCATTTTGTTTATCTGTTCCTCCATCGATGGACATTTGGGTTGTTTCCACTTTTTGGCTATTATGAAGAATGCTGCTGTGGACATTCCTGTACAAGTCTTTGTGTGGACATGTGTTTTCTTTTTTCTTTTTTTTGTGAGGAAGATCAGCCCTGAGCTAACATCATGCCAATCTTCCTCTTTTTTTTCTTTTTTTGCTGAGGAAGACTGGCCCTGGGCTAACATCTGTACCTATCTTCCTCCACTTTATATGGGACGCTGCCACAGCATGGCCTGACAAGCGGTGCGTCGGTGTGCGCCCAGGAACCAAACCCGGGCCGCCAGCAGCAGAGCTCGCACACTTAACCGCTGCACCACCGGGCCAACCCCTGGACATGTGTTTTCATTTCTTTTGGGTATATACCTAAAAGAATATACCCAAATATATTTCCCAATGTGGCTGAGTCATTTTGCATTCCCACAAGCAATGTTATGAGGGCTTCAATTTCTCCACATCCTTGCCAACACCTGTCACTGGCTGTCTTTTTTTGTTTTTTTGCTGGGAAAGATTCGCTCTGAGCTAACATCTATTGCCAATCTTCCCCTCTCTTTTTTCCCCTCCCCAAAGCCCCAGTACATAGTTGTATATTCTAGTTGCAGGTCCTTCTAGTACTTCCATGTGAGCCGCTGCCACAGCATGGCTTCTGACAGACGAGTGGTGTGGTTCCGTGACCGGGAAGCGAACCCGGGCTGCTGAAGCGGTAAGAGTGCCAAACTTTAACCAGTAGGCCATCAGGACCGGCTCAGCTGTCTTTTTGATTATAGCCATCCTAGTGGGTGTGAAGTGGCATCTCACCGTGGTTTTGATTTTTATTTTCCTAAAGACTAATCATGTTGATCATCTTTTCATGTGCTTATTAGTCATTCATATATATTTTCTGGAGAAATGTCTATTCAAATGGCAGCATCTCATTTAATCCTCACAACATCATGAGGTCTGTACTATTATCAGCTCCACTGATGATGACGAGAACATTGAGGTTCAGAGGAGCTCATGAGAGGTGGTGGGGAAGGGCTGGCAAGTCTGGGCCACCACACTGGGGTACGAAACCTGGGGAGGGGGGACTTCATGCATCACAAAGTCGTGGGAGTGGAGGGCTTGGGTGATGGGGGGACAGGTGGGATGCGGACCCCCCTGGGGCTGCAGGCTGGAAGAACTGAGCCTGAGTCCTATTTCGGTCTGCCTGTCTCACCCTGTGACCTTGGACAAGTCACTTCCTGCCCTGGCCCTCAGTTTCCCCTTCTAACAATGCCTGTATTCTGCTGTAAGAGCCAAATTTGGTGCTCCAGGTGAATTCACTGAAGGCAAGATGGGGGGCTTGGTGGTTCAGACCCCCAGCTGGCCCCTCCTCCAGTCACTGGCCTGCCAGGCTGGCTGCGGGCAGGGGCCTCTGCTCTGGGTCTCGGGCCAGCCTGCACTCATGGGCACGCCATGCTGGGAGGTGGCGGGCCTGCAGGGAATGCTTGCTCAGGCTGGTGGCGGGTAGAGAGCAGGTGGGCAGCGCCTGGGCTGCTGGTCTGCGGGAAGCAGCATATCAGTCCCTGGGTGAGCGCCTCCTGCCCACTGCCCACCTGCCCCTTCCCCCTGGGGCTGGGGGAGGCAGGAAGCTAAAAAGGGGGCCGGTGTGGGGTCAGGTGGGGGAGGAAGCTAGGCTGAGAGCCCCTCCTCTGGTGAGAAACTGAGCAGATTGAGTCATTCATTCATTCGCCCACTCATTCATTCATTCATCAGTCCTTCATCCAGCCCTGGTGCTGCCCTCCCATGGCTGTGTCTTCCCGATGGAAGTGCTGACCGTGCTGCGGTCATTGCCTCAGGAAACTCGCTGAAGGAGTGGACACCACCAGCCCGGGCCCCGTGCTGCAAGCTGAATACCCCCAGCCCTGACTTCACGGAGCTCCCGGCGGAGCAGGGAGACAGGAAGAACCACGGGAGCAACCACAGCAACTCCTCAGAGTGTTTACGAGGGCTGGGCACTGTCCTAAGGCCCTCGAACAGGCTAATCCACTATGCAACACTCTTATGGTAAAACCATTATTATCTCCGTTTATAGATAGGGAAACTGAGGCTCAGAGAGGAGCAGGGACTGGGTCAAGGTGCCCCAGTGAGTTAGTTGCAGAGTCGGGGCAGAAACTTGATGTCCTGCTCCCGGCTCCGGGTTCCCTCCCCACACCATGTGGCCCCTTCCTCTCTGTTCTGCACCCCACCCTCTAGAATTCAGCCCTGGGGCTCTGCAACCCCTGCCCCCCATCTCGCGATATTTGACCAGTATTTGAGGATGGATGTCTGGTGTGCGGAAAGGGAACTTGCAGCAGCGGTGGGATCTGAGATCAAGGTCTCACTGTGCTGTCAAGATGCTGTGTGACTTGGGCAACCTCTCTGGTTTCAGCTTCACTGGTCAGCCAGAGGGCTGGACCAGGTGTTTTTGAAAGGCCTTTGGCAGGGGCTGTGTCTTAGGGCAGCTCTGGAGAGTGTGTGGTGGGTCAGGGTGGGCTCCCCAGGGGAGGTGCAGGTGAACTAGGCCTGGGGAAGGGCAGCTGCAGCCTACGAATCACCTTCCAGGGGACGCTGGAGATTTGTCCCCTCCCCACCAGCTCTGGCTGGCTTATCACCCACCTGTCTTGGGCGGCTCTTCCGAGCGGCTCATCAGGTTTCAGCCCGGAGTCTGTGATAGTGGGACCGTGGGAGCCCCGGGGGACAGGTGGGTGGCCCACTGCTACCGGGATCGGGGCACCCTGTCTCTCCCGGGGTTATCTCTGGTCTGGGGCAGCCTGGGAAAGTGAGAAGCTGCGTTATCTCCTCCGCTTCCCTCCAGAGATAGGGCTGCCTCAAAGCCCTCTTGTTCTGCGCCCCTCACACCCACTGGCTCCCCAAGAAGAGGGGGAAACCACCGCAGCACCGTGGCCAGGAGGGTGGGGGGCAAGAAGTGAGGCTGAGTGGGCCCAGCACCAGGCAGGGCGCAAGGGCGCCACGAGGGTTTCAAGCCCTCCCTTCACCCCCTCACCACACACTCATTGAGCACCTACTGTGTGCCAGAGTACCCAGTGTGGTCCAGGTCCTGGCCGATCGGATGGCCAGGGGGAGCAGGTCCAGGGACCCCCTGCTGGGACAGGCCGTTCATGAGGAGGTCTGGGGCCCTGGGGGAGGGTCCGGGCAGCGTGGGGGGTATCTGGAGGCCTGGAGCGGAGGCTAGTTACATGCTGGTTTGGGTGTATTTCAGGACTTTGACGACCTGCAAGGCTTCCCAGTGCCTCCCAGCCTGCAGTGTCACAGGGAGCCCGGGGGCAGAGACACTGGGTGCAAATGTGCCCCCCGTGTGGGTGTGGCCTCGCTTTCCTGTCTGTCAGTGGGTCTGGGTGTGGCTTGTTTTGCATGGGCAGCAGAGGTGGGAGCTCAGTCCTCCGGGTCCGTGGCTGCACGCTGAGCCAGTGCAAATTAGGGGGACCAGATGAAATTGCTGCTATCTGACCATTTTTGACACAAATGGCCATTACCCAAGCTCCGGCTAGAGTGAGTGCTGACGAATGTGGGAATTCAGGTTTCCCAGGCCACCTTCTCGGCACTGGGTCTCAGCACTGGGGAGCCCGAGTCCAGCGGGCAGACAGGTCATCACAGGCATGAGGTGACCGGTGGCTCTGAGGAAGGCGTGGCAGACAGAATAACAGCCCCCAAAGATGGCCACGTCCCAATCCCTGGAACTTGTGACCGAGCAGGTCACCTTACAGGGCAAAAGAGACTTTGCAAATGTGATTAAGTTAGGGATCTTGAGATGGGAGACCAGCCTGGATTGTCCAGGTGGGCCCAGTGTCATCACAGGGTCTTCATTAGAGACACACACACTGAGCTATATACTTAAAAATGGGTAAAATGACAAACGTTATGTTAGATATATTTTACTGCGATTTCAGAAAGTTAATAAAAACCCAAATCATTGCATTCATAAATGGGTGAATTGGGTGGTATGCGAATTATATCAGAATAAAGCTGTTCAAAAAAACAAATGGAGGGACAGTCTACAGAATACCCCAGCTGTGCTCCTCGAAAGTGTCCAGGTCGGGAAAGACACCACAGATGGGAGGGACTAAGGTGACACGAAGACCAAACACATGTGGGATCGTGGACAGATTCTGGAAGAGGGAAAGAACACCGGTGACAAAGCTGGTGACATCTGAATAAAGTCTATAGCTTACAGAGTTGCATCAACACTAACGTCTTCCCTGTGATAAGTGCAGCCCAGTTACGTGAGGTGTGAACGGTAGGGGAACCTGGGTGAAGAGGGTCTGGAACTCTCTGAATTATCTTTAGAACTTCTCCAAAGCTCAAATGAGTTCTACATAAAAAGTTAAAAAAATAGAGGGAGGGAAGAGGCTCAAAGTCAGAGAGGAGACCACAGAGGCACAGATCAAAACGAGAGATGGGAAGATGCTACATTGCTGGCTTTGAAGATGGAGTGAGCGGCTCCAAGCCAAGGCACGCGGGCGGCCTCCAGAAGCCGGAAAAGGCGACGAAATGGATTCTCCCCTGGAGCCTCCGGAAGGAGCACAGCCCTCCAACACCTGGATCTCCAAAACTGTATGATAAAAAATTTGTGTTATGTCACCACGTTTGTGGTCATCAGTCACAGCAGCCACAGGATACTCACACAGAAGGTCAGGCGGAAATAATGATAATGGTACCAACGAGAGCGGCTGGAAGGGGCCCGGCTGTGGTCTTGACGTGCTTTACCTGCGTTAACTCAGTGACTCTTCACACACCCCTCTGCAGAGGCACTGTTACTGCTCCCGTTTTACAAAGGAGGAAACTAAGGCACAGGGAGGTTCAGGAACTTGCCCAAGGCCACACAGGTGGAAGCCGCAGATGGGGATTCTCACCCGGGTGGCGGAGTGTGTGTATAGCTGCTGCCCTCGCGGCCCAGCTTCACCCTGTGTGTGAATTCTGACCCCACCTGGTGGGTGTCAGGCCCTTTACACAAAGGATTTGGTTAGTTTCGCACTACTCTATGGGGTCCATGTTCTTGTCATTCTCCATTTTACAGATGGGGAAACTGAGGCCCAGTGAGACAGCGCCCCTTGCCCAAGGTCACAAGGACAAGGCTGGGGAGTGTTCCCCAACGATGCTGCCACCTCCAGCCGGGGCCCAAGGCCCCCTCCTGCCCCCATCTCCACATTCCCTGGGCTCCCTGAATGGGAATGGCATCCTCATCGGCTGTCCCCACACCCCTGCATGCCAGAGGGTGAGGGACATCCCGGCTCCATTGTTCAGGCCAGGAAGCCACCCCCTCCCTCCATGGCCAGGGGAGGCGGTCTCTGGGGGGGAAGTTCCTTCCCAGAGAGGTGGATGCCCAGGGAGCAGGCCCTGGCTGGGGCCAGGACAGAAGACACGTGCTGGCCCTTTAAGGGCAGGGACCTGGGTGGGGGCTGGTCCCCCATGGGCCACTGAGTCTCTTCTTATCAGAAACTCTCTCTGGGGGGGCGGCGTGGACCCAGGACCAAGGGCAGCTGGGGACAGCAACCGAGGTGGGGGGGTAAGGGGCCCTTGTTTAAGGCACGGCCTCCTCCCTCTCTGGGCTGTTTCCTCAGCTGTGGAATGGGAGAGCAGGGCTGGGGCCATCTACACCCCAGGTTCTGTGGGCCTATGACTCGTGGGTGGGCGCTCGCCTGTTCGTTCATAACGACAGAGCAAACGCGTACTGGGGTGTCCATGCCGTCTGCTCCAGTTAACTCTCACAGTGACCGGGAGGGGAGCCCTCCATTACAGTCTGTCTCAGAGGGGAGGAAACAGGCACAGAGAGGTTATGGAATGCCTAAGGTCACCCAGCCAGTGAGCATATACTTACGCCTGGGATTCAGACTCCCTGGGCCGCTCAAGGCCACCAGCCACACCCACTGTCCTGCCCTACCTGCTCTCTCTCCTAACCCACACAGAGCGGAGGGGCAAGAGCAGGATCAGGGACCTCGGATTGGGGATCCAGGATGTCCTGGTGTGTGTGGGAGGCTGTGGGAACTTGAGAACACGGATGTGCTCTAGTCTCTCCCACCTGGCCAGGCCCTGTGCCCGCTCTGGGCTGGACCAGGGCTCAGGAGCCAGCTGCAAATCCTCCCCTGGGTCAGAGAGGGCTTCCTGGAGGAGGTGGTATCTTAGCAAGAGTAAGCATTAAGCAGGTAAGGAAGGGGAAGAGAGCATTCTGGGCAGAGGGAACCCCAGTTCAAAGAGATAGGAAATCCCCCACCTGACCTTTCACCTCCAGCTCCCAGGCACATGTTCTCAGAGCTGCTTCTTGCACCTGTGCTGTGCTGGGCCCCTCTGAGCTGCCTCTGGCTGAGGCAGGGCCGTCTGTCCACCTGCGGGGTCTTCCAGTACCTGACGGCTTCCCCACTGGATTGTCAGCCAGGTGCGGTTAAGAGCCTGGACTCCGGGGCCAGCCTGCCCCATTCAAACCCTGCTCTGCCGCCCGCGGCTCCGTCACCCGGCTCGAGTGACTGCACCTTCTGTTACTTGTCTCACTCTTACTGTTGTTACTCTTCCTAGGACTCAGCCCCTCCGGCCTGACTCACATCACGAAAGCCCGTGGACTGCATGTGTGCGGGAAGGACGGCCAAGGAGCTGAGCACAGTGTGGGGCTAGGTGGTGGGGCAGGGTCTGGGCAGCGGGGACGCCTCGCCAGAGCAGCGGTTCCCAGGGACCACCTGAGCTCAGCACGGCCAGGTCTGCATAGAGTTCAGGAGATGCCAGAAATCCAGGCTCTTGTGAAGTCTCCTGATTTGTAAGGGAAGGCCAAATTGTAGAAAACAATTTGGGGTCAAGGCAAACCAGGCTAGACTCTGCCCTCGGGGCTGTCACATGTCACCCTCTGCCTTCTCACTTCTACCAAGGACTCTGATATGCAAATAAGCACCTTAATTTGCACATAGCCAAATGCAATGGTGGGGACGAGTGACTGGTGTCACCTCCTGGGGCCTCTCTTTCCTCATCTGTAGAATGGGTGTGGCTCGGGTCTTTCGGAAAGCAATTTGACCGAGTGTGCCAGAAACCTGCATGACTCACTGACCCACTAATTCCATTCCAGCCAAGGAGATATCCCTAAATATGGAAAAAGGAAAGCTTTCTGTACATAAATCCACCAAAATATATTATTTATAATGTTGAAAAACTGGAAATAATGGAGGTGTCCAACAATAAGGGAATGGCTAAATAAACTATGGAACTTCCACTTGACAAAATATTAGGTGGCCAATAAAAATGAGGTTCAGAGAAGAGGAAAAAGAGACGAAGTTATGGAGAGTGAAATAAGCAGAAATGTGCCCGTGTTATAATGGTGAGGCAAAAAGGCAGGATACCAGCATTTTGTTTTTTTCTTTTAATATACAGTATGATCTCAGCCATGTTTAAAAAAAGTCCAAAACAAAAAACTATGGAAGGAAATACATCAAACCTTAACAATGATTGTCTCTGGGTGGTGGGGCTGTGGGTGGTGATTTTTCTTCCTTATTTTGACTTTTCTGCATTTTTCAGATTTTCGTAAGTGAACACGTATTGTTGCTTTTATAGTAAAGACACGAAAAATGAAAAAGAATTAGAGTTCGGGAGTGGGAGTCGATGCCATCTAAGATCTGCCTGGGTTTCTGAGGTGGAAGGTCAAACTCACCTCCGGGGCTTCAGGGAAGGTTCTGGGCTTGGGGTTGGCAGCCAGAATGTCACAACCAGGGCTGCCTGTGTGACCCTGGGCAAATCGCTCCATCCCTTTGGGCCTCAGTGGTGTCACCTGTCACATGGGGCCTGGTCCCCTAGTTCACAGGGGTGTAGTGGGAGCAGGACAAGATCGTGGCTTTATAAGGCCTTCGGGAACTCTGACAGAACAAACGCAAGTGGTGTCGTTATTATCAGTTCCAGGGAAGGCCAGCTGCTTTCAGACACCTGGAACAGATGTCAGCGTCCTCATCATGGAGTGCCAAGGACCGTGGCCCTGGTGGGGCAGATGTTCCTGCCTCACTTTGGAAGATGGAACTGGGGTGATTTCCAGAACCGTATCACGGGGCAGAGGGAGAGTGTGCCGGGGGGTTGGAGTCCTGGGTTCTGGTCCCAGCCCTCCCCCCGCTGCTGTGTGACGGGCGAGAGTCCCTCAGCCACCCTGGCCTCGGCTTCCCCTATGCCACGGGCTCTGGACACAGAGATCACCAAGATTCCCAAACTGTCTCTGTTTGAACGAGGCCACCTCACCCATGCTCTTAGGGGCAGGGACCCAGGAGTCTGAGGGGCAGCCTCTTACCGGCTGGGGTCCCCAGAACCTCTCTCTACGTGTGGCCTATGATCTCATTTCCAGCTCATCATCCCCCACGAGGGTGGGGGGTGAGGTTGGGGGACATTTCCCTGAGGGTCTCTGGAGGCTCAGTCTGCCATGATGGGTGGGATTACTCTCAGTTTCCCTCAGCATCCTCTGTTACTTGACCCCTCCGTGGATCCAGCGGTGGGGGAGGGTGGAGGCTGCTCCGGGGTGGGCAGTGTGCACCCGCGGCCTGCATGCTCCCAGCCTGTCCTTGGCACCTTGAGGAACCTCAGAAGCCCCGTCCTGACCACTCCAGCCTCCCCCATGACACGCAGTAGATCTGTCTGTACAAATCTGTCACGTCCTGTAGACGCAGAACAAGGCCCTCAGACCTAACTATGGTCTAATTAACCACAGGGTCCATGCTGTCCCGTGTTCCCCCAGGCCGGGCCCTCCGCAGGACCCACTGCGGTGACTCTCCAGACTCATTCCGTGAGACAGGCCGTGATGCTCTTCAGCACCTCCAGACGGGGAAGCAGGCTCAGAGAGGTGAAGCAACTCGCCCAAGTTCACACAGCTGGCAAGGGGCCAGCACCAGGATTTGAACCCAGGCTGTCTGGCTGGAGTCCACACTTGTGACCACCATGTTTTGGGATCATGTAGCCTCTTCCAGCCGCTGCTCTGCAAACGAGGAGAAGCTCAGCACAGGTGAGTGGCTCTCACGCTCCAGCGGCAGATTAGCGCACAGCCCAGGCCCGCACCCGACCCTGGATTTGGGGAATGGGCTGTTTGCTCAGGAGTGAGAGGGGGTCTGTCTGTCGTAGTCATCCCTGGCTTCTGCGCCCACACAGCGCTTGGGACACAGGCCGGTGGACAACGGGCTGGTTGGACCTGGATAACTTGTTCATTCATTCATTCATCTACTGAGACCCTGCTTGGAGCCAAGCCCTACGCCCAGCCCTGGGGGAAAGAGCCGAGCAATACCCATCTTCTGCTTATAACCCAGGGACTTCCAGGAAGAGGTGACAGCTGAGATTTGGTCAGAGGGAGGAAAGGGCGCTCTGGGAATAGCTGAGGCATTTGGGGAACCCCCCCAGTTTCTGGGAGGGTTGGCAAAAGGGAAGGAGGGGAGGCTGCCAGGGTCTGATGCTGCCGGGGGCCAGTCGGTGGGTCAGGGGTTGGAAGGCAGATGGAGAGTCCAAAGGCAGTCAGCCACGGGCTGAGGGTCGCTGCTTTGTCCACTGCTGTCCACTCGGGAAGTCTGAGGCCCACCCCTCAGAGAGGAGTCGGGGGAGGGGAGGTGCAGTTTAGGAAACGATGTACTCCCTGCCATCCCGAGTTACAGCTGGAAAGGGAAGTGGGGGCTGGGGGCTGGGTGGGGCTGAGGTCACAAGGCAGGAGGGGGGTGGCAGAGCGGCACCCCAGCTCGGGTCTGGGGGGCGGTTCTGCAAGCATTAGTCCCTCAGAGGCAGGACGGAGAGAGGGAAGTGGACCCAGCACCCAGGCTTCTCTGACGTCATGTCCAGCTGCTCGCTTCCTCACTCACTTCCCACTGGCCTTGTTGCTGTTTCTGCAATGTATCCAGCTCATTCTCACCTCAGGGCCTTTGCACGTGCTGTTCCTTCTGCCTGCAATGGCTCTCTTCTTTTAATCATTCATCTCTTCAAATGTCAGCTCCTCTGCAAAGTCTCCCGACCCCTCTAAACTGCACTGCCCCCTCCCTGTCCATCTCCTCTGTTTCCTAACACATATGATTGTTCATTATTGTCCCCATAGCTGGCTGCCCCATGTAACTGCCCAATTGCTCACTTGTTCATTGTCTGTTCCCCCTCTCAGGACATAAGCTCCATGAGGACAGGGGCTTGGTCTGTCTTGTTTGTCCCTAAACCCCCAGCTCCAGGCACAGTGCCTGGCCCACAGTGGGCCCTCAACACCATGGCACTGAGCACTCATCGTGTGCCAGGCACCGTCCTGTGGGCAGTAACTCATTTATTCTGAAAGCCCTGTGGGCAGGGGCCAATCCTGGATCGGCGGGTCCTGAAGCTGAATCAGTCTGGGGTCTCTAAGGAGAACATACATGATTAGGAATATGAGATAGGAACAGGGCCTTGGGAGGGACCATGGCAGTGAGGGCCTCTGGGGTGGGGATTGTCCCTATGTTGGATGTGAGGAAACCGAGGCACAGAGAGGTTAAGTGACTTGCCCCCTTGGCTTGCAAGTGGCAGCCCTGGGATTTGAACCCAGGACGTCTGGATTCAAAGACTCTGGAAGGCTTGGATCTCTAAAGCTTTTGCTCAATGTTGTTGAATCTGTGGATGACTGGTTAGCCTTCAATAAATGATTACCTTCTCCGGGCCTCAGTTTCCGCATTTGGAGCATGAGGGCAAGAGGGTAGCCCAATTCAAGAAGCTCAATGCCCCTTCTCTTCCCCTCTCACCCACCAGGGTTTCAGGGTTCTGGAGTCATTCATTCATTCAATAGACACCTGAAGCCCTGCTATGTGCCAGGCTCTCCTCTAGGCACTGAGGATCAAGTAGTGAAAACAAAGTCACTGTTGGAGGCAGACAGCAAAAGATTGAGATGCAGTTTATCATCACTATTAGGAGGTGGGACGTTCAATGGAGAAAAAGAAAGCAGGGGGAGAATGGGGGGTTTTGGGGGCCAGGTGGTTGGGGGAGGCTTCATTGAGTAGGTGACATTTGAGCTGAGAGCTGAAGGGGTGAGGGAGCGAGCCAGGCAGACATCTGGGGGAAAAGAAATCCTAGGCAGAAGGAACAGCATGGACAATGGCCCTGAGGAAGGGACGTGCTTGATGAGTTTGGGGAAGCAGCTGGAGCAGAGTAAGGGATGCGGGGGGAAGCTGAGGTCAGAGAGGTCATGGGGCAGATCATGTAGGGCGTGTGGGTCGCTGTCAGGACTTGAGAGCGATGGGAGCCACTGCAGGGCTTCGAGCAGAGGTGTCTCTGCTCCACACGCTCACTCCGGCTGCTGCATGAACAGACTGAAGGGTCGAGGGCAGAAGCAGGGAGACCAGTGGGGAGACTACTGCAGTCGTCCAGGCAGAGATGATGGTGGCCCAGATTAGGGTGGTGGGTGGAGACAAGAGAAGAAGCTGGATTCTAGATTATTCTGCACATTGGTCCAACAGGATTTGCAATGGGTCATGTTCTAATTAGTGACTGCTGCATAACAAACCAACCCCAAACTCAGTAGCTTAAAACAATTAGAATCCTTTTGCTATTTGTCCTCGTTTCTGTGGGTCAGGAATTTGGGAAGGGCATAACTGGGTGGTCTGCCTGGGAGTCTCACACAGGTGCAGCCAGTGGCTGGCGCTGGAATGGCAGGGCGGGAGCAGTGTGTGCTGCCTGGGCATCTTCCTCCTCTTCCTGTCCCCCAGGGCCCCACCCGTGGTCTCTCTGTGTGGCTGGTTGGGCTTCCTCACAGCGTGGCGGCTCAGAGCGCCACAGATGGCTGCCCCAAGAGAACCAAGCAGGAGCTACATTGCATTATCTGACCTAGCTCAGAAGCCAAAGCACGTCGCTTTTGCAAATCCAAGTCTACCCAGATTCCAGGAGAGGGAACGTGGGAGGAGTGTGTCTCCCCGAGAGGAGTGTCAACATTGTGCTATAAGAAGAGCACGTGGGATGGGAGACAGCGCTGTGGCCCTTTCCGGAAAACCCAACTTATCACTGATGGAAAAAGCTGAATTTGAGCACTGTCAGCGGGTGACGTGACCAAACTGCTCAGCTTCTGCACACCTCTGTTTCCTCATTTGTAAGAGAGGGCGGCTATCAGCTACGTCGTAAGGTTGGGATTCCAGGAGAGCCATACCTCTCACAGGGCCGGCTCCATGGACGAGCTTCCCCCACACTTCTCGCAACCATGCTCGCCTGGCTCCTGCAGCCTGGAGGGGTTCTCCTCCACGGAGAAGATGGAAACAAGAGGCGTTGAGTGGCTGTGCCTCGCGGCGTCTGTTAACTCCGTGCCATCTGCCGGGGCTGCCCTCCCGCTTGTGTGTGCGCCTGCGTGTGTGTACACATGTGCGTACACATGTGCTTCTGTGTGCTCCCGCACGTACTCCTGTGCCCGGGAGCCTCTCTCTCTCGAGCTCCCGTGCCACGAGCAGCATCCCAGCCTCCAGCCGGCTTCTCCAGCAGGAAACGTCGCCTCGCCCGCCATGGCCAGATGCTCACCTGGTCCTGAGGATTCCTCTCAAACCCAGTTCTCAGGGTGGCCCCCCTCGCCTTTCTGGGGCCAGGCCTGTCACTGTCACCTCCATCTTGCCATGTCCCCTGATCCTCCTCAACCCTCCTCTCCACGGCCCACACAGCAGCCTGAGCGATCTCCTCAGACGCAGGGGTGACCACATCACTCTCCTGCTTACAGAATTCTAGAAAGGGCAACATTGTAGCACTAGAAGGCAGCCCAGTGGTTGTCCCAGGGGAAGGGGAAGGGATTCACCAGGAAGGGCACGCAGGAACTTTTAGGGCGATGAAAATGTTCTGTCCTGATCGAGGTGGTGGGTACATGAGCATATATACCTGAAGTTTGACAACGGGTGACTTTCGTTGTGTATATGTTACACCTTGATAAAGCTGACAACAAACCTTCCCAGGCTCCTCATCCATCCGGCGCTTGTTGAGCGCTCCTGCATGCCTGGCGCTGTTTAGGCCCTGGGGCACAGCAGCGGACAAAGCAGACAAAATCCCCGTCCTCATGGGTGGGGGAGACAGCAGACGAGTAACCACGGGAGATGGACAGCATGGCTAGGGGGAAAATCAGAGCAGCCCAGGGGACAGGAGGCCCAGCCCGTTTCGAGGCCTTGGGCAGCCTGCCCCCTCTCCACTGCACCCTCCCAGAGCTCTCCCTTCAAGGCTGTTCCCCAGCAGCTGGGGTGGGGCTGGGCTCTGGGAGAGGGGGCCCTGGTGGCCTGTGCTTCCCGCGCCAGCAGGAGGAGACAGGGACACACTCATGCTCCCACCTCAATGGGGCGGGTGAGGGGACACAGTTGTTCCTTGTAAGCCTGCCCTGGGCACACACACGCCCAGACCTGGGCACACACCTACTCCTCGACACCAGTGCACACACGAATGTTGGACTCTGGCCCAAGCGCACATCCACATCCCGACTTTGGTGCTCATTCTCTTTCACGCACATCTAATGGTTTCCACACTCTCCGGGAGCACATCTCATGGCACAAACACATACAGCCTGGTGCACGCACACATGCACGCACATGCACACACACAGGTACATTTCGGGTCTGCTGCACACGTGGTAAGAGCTAATGCATACTGAGCACTTTTATGTATTTATCTCAATCTTCCCCACAGCCCTATGAGACAGGTACCATCATGACCCCACTTTACAGATGGGGAAATGGAGGTGCCGAGGGGGTAGTTACCTTGCCCAAAGTCTGAGACTGACAGCAGAGAGCCGGGATCTGAAGCCAGGCAGTCTGGCTCTGGGGTCTGGTGTTGGTGGCTCTCCATAGAGACCGCCAGGTGCTGGGGACACCTGTTTCCAGTGTCTCCTGCCCACCAGGAGGCCTGTGCCCCATGTGTGCACAGCACTTCAGTGTTTACAAAGCCCTCTCCCACCCCGTGACGGGAATAGGGTGGGTCAATCACCCCGTTTTACAGACGAGGAAATCCAGGGAGAAAGGACAGTCGTGGGTCTTCCTCAAGGTCAGGGGTGACGGCAGAGCCCACATCCCAGTCTCCTGGGCCGTGGGTCTTGCCCCAGCCTCCGGGAGTGTTGACTGCTGGTCATCGCCAGGTGCGCTGTCCTCCTGCTGCACAGACTCAGGAATTTTCTGTAGATCTGTGAGCAAGGGGAGGAGTGAGGGGCATTTGAGCATCGTGGGCGTTGGGCGGGATGGGGAGCCTTCCCGAGGAGGCAGAATGTCCAGCCTGGTCCAGCAGGGCTGTGGGAGTGGACAGGGAGTCTGAGCCAGCCCCTCAGAGAGGCCAGGTCCTGGGTCCCCCAGCCACTCTTGGGACCAGCCCCTACACAGCAGGTGTGCCTCGTCCGTGCCTGTCTGATGGGGGTGGCTTGTTCTAGCTGGGGAACAGGGACCACAGAGGACTCTGGAATCTGGATCCCCTGAGGGAGAGCAGGGTCGAGGCCAAGGGCGAGAGGAACGTGAGCAGGCCCCGTGTCTCTGTGGGCACCTGTCTGGGGGTGGGGAGAGCCGGCCCAGGAAGCGTGGCTCCCAGCCCATCCGCACTCTCTCTGGCCTCTGCGGGAGGCTGCACCCGGCCAGGCATTGTTCGCAGGTTTAAAAATAAAGGCGTCTTGGCCTGCGCCCTGCTGGCAGAGGGGAGGAGGGGGTGGCCCTGCCCCAGCCTGAAGGGCATCTGGCTGGAAAAGGAGGCCTCACCCAGCTCCACCACCAGCCGAGCTGGGAGCGTGGGGGGCCCCAGAGAATGGCCAGCACCTCAGCGTCCCCTGCTGTGAGAGGTGTGGGGGGCGGGGTCTGGGTGCCCGCTGCCCTCTCCTCACTCTAGGTGCTCAAGAGTGCCCCCCACCCTCACCAGAACAACCCGGGGCCACTGCAGGGACACGCGCTCCCCAGTACCCTCTTTCCCCCACCAGCTAATAGTAAGAGCTACGTCCCAACAACCCCAGTGGGGAAGGCATGTTATTATTACCACTAGACAAATGAGGAAATCAAGGCTCAGAGAGGGTTAGTAACTTGGTCAAGGCCACACAAGGTCAGGGGAGGAGTCAGGGCTCAAGCCGAGGTCTGTCTGACTCCTGTCTGGCTCCTAACCAGGATCCCCCCTGCCCAGGCTCCCGTCCCAGGCCCTCCCTCCCTCCCTCAGTGTCTGAAGGGTTAACAGGAGCACTGAGGGTGCAGCAGTCAGAGGAAGAGAGGAAGAGTGTGGCGGGGGCACTGTCACTGGGGAACCAGCTCCCCGACTCCCGGAGGGATGGTAAGTGGAGAGAGCAGGCCAGCAGACCTCCCAGAGCAGGTCAGGGAGCTGGGTCAGCTCCAGCACTGGACGTCCCTCACCTGAGATGCGGCAGGTCTCCCCCATGGCTGCCAGCCTCCCCATTCCAGATGAGATCCGGTGATCCCTCGTCCGCCCCCGAGGCCCTGCCGAGGTTGGCACACTGGTTCTGGCACCGGAAAGTGACATTCCAGAGGCCCCCCACAACTCCCTGCCAGCCCTGGATTCTTGGCAGAGCAGGAGAGCGGGGGCTTCTGGGAGACGCACAGGGCAGAGGCGTGGGGAGAGGGTTGCCGTGGGGGAGGGGGAGAGGGGCCAGCGCTGGAACACCTGTCTTCAGAACGTGGGAGGAGCCAGGCCCGAGACAGGGCAGACCCCCCACCCATCCCCCAGGGACGGTGCACACCCCTACCCCAACAGGAGCCTGGGCAGGGGCCACAGTGCAGCCTAGACTGAGGGGACTGGGCTGAAGGCAGCCGTCTCAGACATGGTGTTCTTGAAAAGACACATCCTTTTCATGCGGCAAAGTTCCTCTTAATATCCACTATAAAAGGTTTTCCAGGCAGAGCTCCGACTCACTGTGTGACCTTTGGCAAGACATATGCCCTCTCTGGGCCTCAGAGACTCATGAGAGGACCGAAGCAGGTAGAGCTTGAGGGTGCCCTCTAGCAAACGGTCTTTATGATCCCAAGGTGTTGTGACTTTGGCCTCTTCCCTGCTCTCCCTGCTGCCCCATCTCTACACAGCAGCTGAGAGATCCCTTGAAATCTGTGAGTCAGGCATGTGGCTCCTCTGCTCTTCACGCGGTGGGGAGGGGGCTGCCTCACACAGGGCACGCCACCCCACCTTCTTCCCCCTCTGGCCCCTGCTGCCTCCTGATCCCTGCCCACCTGCCCCTCTGCCTCCTGGAGTGGTCTCCTGGCCTCCTGACCGCCCCATACCAGACAAGTCTCTTCTCCCTGGGGCATCTGCCCTTGTCCCTCCTCTGGCCTGGAGGGCGCGGCCCCACCCAGATCGTGGAATAGTTCTTTCTGGTCATCGAAGGATCAGCTCCAATGTCTTTTCTCAGAAAGGCCTTCTCTGACCCTTTTGCTAGAAGCCTGGCCCTCCACCCACCCAGGTTTCCAGATCGCATCTCTGGTTTATTCTCTTCATAACATGTCATGACTGAAATGCTCTTGGTCCTTTAGTGCTGACTTGCTGACTGTCTTTCTTCCTCTAGACTGTCCACTCCGGGAGGGCAGGGTCACGCTCTGTCCCCGGCGCCGGGCCCAGCACGCAGCAGACGCTCAGTGAGTCTTTTCTGAATGGATGACTGTGAGGCTTGGTGTTTCTTCCAACATGCCCAGGCCCCTGGCTCTTCAGCGTGGCCTTCTTCCCTGGGAGGTCGCCGCTTGCTCCCTCCCTCTGTGCCTCCCCCAGCACGGCTGGAGGGAAAGTCCCTGGAGACGCAGCTCTGGGCCCAGCAGCCCGAGGAGCCGGGCAGGGCAGGAGGGAAAGAGGGAGGGAGGGAAGACCCATGACCCGTTGTCCCCTCACAGCCCGTTCCCCAAAGCAGGAGAGCAGCCCTGGCCCTGGAAAACCCCTGGGTCTGGCTGCTGGGGCAGGCAGTTCCGGGGTGACCTCATTGTCTTGAAGGAGGGCAGCAGGGGCAGGAAGCAAGGAGGCATCAGATGGGCTAAATTTAGAGCGTTTGATTCAGCCCAGGCAGGGCAATATTCCTGGAGGCTCCATTGTTTTCGAGGGGCCAGAGGGCAGGCTGTCCGTTGAATGGCTGGGTCTGAGCCATGCCAAGCTGTCTGGGCATGCAGGGGTGGGGGGCGGTGGGTGGGGTAGCCCCCTTCCCACCTGGGGGGAAGCCAGGCCAAGGGTCATCAGGGCAGAGCCAGGTGGGGTGCAGGCTCTGGGGATGCTGCCCTTGGGATTAAGGCCAAAGGTGGGAAGGAGGATGCCTCACAGACGAGGAGGGGGGCCCTGGGTGGTCCTGCTTAGAACCGCTTGGCTGTGCCAGAACAGCCGTTAGTCCTCCTCCCTGCTCTGTCACTTTACAGGCCAGGGGTGAGGTTCAGACCCAGGGAACGAGTTGCTGAAGGCCACAGTGATGCCCTGTGTCCTGACTGCCAGCCTGGGTCCGCAGCAATCAGCTGCGCCCCAGGCCCGCTGCCCTCCCAGCAGGAGAGATGCTGTGGGCCAGCTCCCCGCCAGGCCAGGCAGCGGCAGGGGGACAGGAGAGGGTGGCTCAGCCTGCGCAGGCTCCAGAACCTGTTGCCATGGCAACCCGGGGTCCAGGCCTGCCCTGCTCTGAAGAGGAGCCTGAAGCCGAGGATTTCCCTGGGGGAGCAGGCAGGGGCTGGGGCTGCCTTCTGACCCTGGCCTGCCAGGGCTGGGGACTCGGCCCGCGGCCCCGCCTAGCCGCATGGGCTGATCACACGGGCTGGGCCAGTGATCCTGCGGGTGTCCTGTTTCTGTACCCACACCTCCTGGCCACACTGTGGCCAGGCAGCCAAAGGAGGCTGGAGATTGTCCCCGATTCAGGGCCACCCTGATGGGGGAAGGCTCGGTGGGCCCAGTGTCCAGGAACTTTGTGCTCCTGTCCAAGTCCCCCACCTCGCATCCTACAAATTCCACTGAGGCCCCGGGAACTCCTGGGCCACCTGCTTTGCAAATGGGGGGAGGGGACCAGAAGTTCCAAAGGACCTGCTCTTCCTACTGACCTGTGACAGGCAGAGGGAGAGGACCAGTGATGCTCAGAG
The DNA here is from genome assembly GCF_057802395.1 of Ceratotherium simum simum. Taxonomy (NCBI): domain Eukaryota; kingdom Metazoa; phylum Chordata; class Mammalia; order Perissodactyla; family Rhinocerotidae; genus Ceratotherium; species Ceratotherium simum. Next base: position 11,074,310 of record NC_141924.1, read on the forward strand.
CGTGGCCCCTGCTCTCTGCCTTCTGTCCAGCTCAGGGAGGGCCTTGGGGAGGAAATCCCTCCTCTCCCCAGCCCCATGGTCCAGGTGAGTAACCTGAGGGTCTGAGCTAGGAAGAGGCCTGTCTGAGGCCACACACGGGGCAGTAACTTTGCCTGTGCTCCTGGGCCCTGCCCACTGTGAGTCCCCAGGCACCAGCTCTCTCCCTGCAGCCCCACTGCCCTGCCCGGGGCGGTGGCCCATGCTGTTCGCTGCTCCTCTTGATTTCACATCATGACTCATGTTATCATGTTCTCAGGAGCTGAGTAACCACCTGAGTTATTTATACCCTGGCTTAGCAGGCTTCCTTCCCTCCTCCCAGAGCTCGGGCAGCAAGGACGGAATGGGGGTGGGGAGGACCTGGGAGAGGGGATATGGACTGGGAGAAGGCAGCTGAGCACCCCCCCGATCCCCTCCCTGGGGTACCACCCCCATAAAGCACACAAAAATAGCCGTGATGATCCCAGCAAACAGGATGGGCCTGGGTCCGTGGCATCGATATATAGGTATTATGATGGTTTGGGGAGGGGGGAATTCCTTTCCCGAGCGAGTCACCCGTCTGGAAAAATAAAGAAGGAAAAAGCTGAAATTTTTTCCTTCCATCAAAACAGGAAGGAGCTGGGGGAGGTGGGGGGTGGACGGGGAGATGACGGGTGGAGGCCGAGATGCATCCTCTACCCTGGGGTGGTCTTCAGGGAAGGGAAGCCCACTGGCCCACCTGGCCCAGGCTGGCCCTGGCTGCCCCAGGGGTGTTTTCACTCTCCCTTCCTCCCAGGCCTATGTGCATTCATGGACACACACGGATGCCCACGTGCACACAGACTTGTGTCCCCCCCAGTCCCCTCTCACACTCGTGTCACACAGACATGCCCACCCCCACCAGATTCCACATGAAAAAACATTTCACTCTGGGTGGGTGGGACTTGGGGGGGTCTGCCTTCCTGACTTGTTTTTCTCTCCTTTTGAGAAGTGTGCTGGGAGTCCTGTGACATAAGTTCAAACCTGGCTCCACCTCTACCCAGCAGGGCGATCTCGGGGAGGTCACCTGCCCTCTCTGGGCCTCGGTTTTCTCATCTGTAATAAGGGTATGGTTGTCCCATGCTGCTTCCTTCTGGGGCAAATCATGGGGACTGCCTCATCCCATGAGGAAATCGTACCACAGATCTGTTTACCGAGCACTCTCTGTGTGCTAAGCACCCACATTCAGTCACCAGATTAACCACATCACCAAATGTGGTAGGTAGTCCACAGCCCAGAGGGCAGGGACTCACCCAGCGTCAGACAGCTGGGACACAGTGGAGGCTGGTCGTGAACTCTGGGCTTCTCAGCACTGTTTGCATCCAAGGAAAGATGAAGGAGGTCCCGTCAGAGCCCCAAGGAGGAGGAGGAGGAAGAGGGGGAGGAAGAAGGATGCCCAGCCCTGGGCCTCCCGCCCCCCACCCCGGGACAATTGATGACAACTCCGTGGCTGCAGAGGGCTGTGGCCTGGAGACCGGGGGCACGTCTGTGCCCAGGGAGCATCATGCCCACTGTTGTGGTGGGTACTATTAAGACGATTAGTCACTCCCGCTGGGTGCCTTCTGTTTGCTTATTGACTTATATAAGCACCGCCAGAGGGTGTTTGTACAGTTGTCTCGGTCTTTCTGTCTGTCTTCCATCTGCCTGCCTCAGCCTGTAAGCCCCTCAAGGGCAAGGGGCTCCGAAGAGGTGAGCCGGTAAAGTAGGACAAGCCGGGTACCACGCGGGGCACGTCTGCACATCCTCCTCACAACCAGGTTGTGTCGGGTCCCCATTCTACAGATGAGGACACTGAGGTCGTAGACTGTGCTCTTCCAAGCCCAGCCCTGGATGGCCTGGGACAGTCCTTCTAGGAAGGGCAGCTCTGAAGCCCAGGGCACTGGTTCAAATCTTGGCTCGGTCACTTCCTGATCCTGTGAATTAGGGAAGTCATGTGACTGCTCCAAGACTCAGTTGTCCTGTCTGTAAAATGGGGATAGTGTACTCTGCTCTCCCTGGATTGCCAGGTGGTTCAGGGGATGGTGTATTAGTTCAAGCCACATGAAATCACGGTGTTTGACCATTTTGACCCATCCTTTGGATCAGTGCTTCTAAAACCACTGTGCACAGGAGCCACAGGGCTCTTCGTAAAATGCAGATTCTGACTTGGCAGGTCTGAGGTAGGCCTGGCACCGTGCATTCCTAACAAGCCCCTAGGGGAAGCAGCTGTTGCTGGCCGGTGGCCCACATTCTGAGGATCAACAGTGTAGACCTAGCCCACAATGAAAACGTAATAACTGTGCTGTGTGCTGAGCACCTGGGCTGTGCCAGGCACTGGGCTGGTGCCTGTACATCCATCCGGTCCTCACAGCAACCCTGCAAGGCAAATGTGGTCCTCCTCAGTCTAGAGATGAGGAAACTGGGGCGCAGAGAGGTCAATGTCCTGCCCAAGGACACACAGCCAGTAAGTGGCACGGCCAGGTCTGAAGCCAGGCCTGCGGAGCTTCGCCACCAGGGTCTTTATCCATTAATCCAAACCTCTCCACAGGCTCTCGGTCCATGCCCTCGAGCAGCTCGCAGCCCTGGCGGGGACCGGGACATGGAGACATCCTCAGGCACCTCCAGGCAGTGGTGGGAAAGGACCCCTTGCTACTTTTGGGAACTCACCCCCAGGAAAAGCTCTCCAGTGGGCAGGCAGGACAGGGGAGGAAGCGGGTGGGACCTGGGTCGGTGGGGAACACGCAGGGCATGCTGGGAGGGGATAGCACAAGTGAGGGGGGATCCGCTACTCCTTGTGAACCCCAGCCTCGCCCAGGCCCCCTTCTCTCCTACTACCTGCTTCCCTCCCTCTCCCACTGAACACACTTCCAGAGTCACCGCCCTGGGGTCCTTGCCCCCAGCAGAGGAGGGCCAGGGGTCCCTGAAGTTGGCAGAACTGAATGTCACCCCATTTCTGACCCTGACTCACTGTGTGACCTTGAGTAAGTCACATGACATCTCTGAACCTCAGACGTTCCCTCCGAGCACCCTTGGCTTGTCCCATAGGGACAGGGTCTTGAACATCCAGGCCATGTCAGACCTTCTATCAAAGGGGAACTTCTTAATGGCGGTGGGAGGAGAAGGGCACTCGGGGTGGTGGGATGAGCCAAGGGAGAGGGGAGGACGAGGCCGCTGCACCTGCCATCACCAGGGTTCCCTGTCCAGTGTCGGCCCAGCATGGTGGGGCATCGCTCACGGCAGCGAGAGGAAGCTCCTCAAACAGAGGTCAGGCCTAATGCCCACCAGAGGGCTGTCCTCAGATAGTGGTGGAGCTCGGTCAGAATCTGTGGGTGAGTGAGGGCGTGGCCCATGTGAACAGGGCAGTTGTGTGTTTTCATCTTTGCTGGGCCTGGCAGATGGGTGTCAAGGTCCAGAGAGTGATGCTGGCCCCAGGCTGCCCAGGTCCAAATCCCAGTCCTGTCCTCGCTTGTCCTTGACCTTGCAAAGCTGCCCCAGACCTTGGTTTCCCCGTCTGTGAAATGGGGGTGATCACAGCTCCTCTCTCATAGGAACGTTGTGAGGCTGAACTGAGTTAACAGACCTGAAGGGCTTGGAGCAAGCTGCTGACACAGTGCGACCCATGTAAACATTTGCTCTTAAAAATATTGACGAAAAATTTGTGACTTTTACACCGTGGCAGGCTTCCCATTCTTTTGAGGCCCTTCATGTTCTTCGCAGTTACAGATACCTTCCTCTGGAAAGCTGGGGAGGGCCTGTGTGGTACCCCCACCAAGAGGGACTGCCTGCCACCTGCCTGCCGGCCTCTCCCTCCTGCCCCCTGCCCTTCCAGAATTCCCAAATCCTCAGAGCAAGGCAACAAGGACACCTAATTTGGAAAGGGCTGGCTAATCTAGATCCAGTACACAGTTTCCTGCCTGGGGGGCAGCAAATGGCTATCGGCCCTGGGGTGGTGAGCGGGTCCTGGGGCCCACCCCCTCCAGCCCTGCACAGCCTCCTCCATCTAGCTCGGTTAATTTTCTGTGTGCAAAGTGACATGAAAAGTTGGGCAGCTCCAATCCAGGCCACACAGGGAGGCATCATGTAACAGGGAGACGGCAAAAGCGTGGGCATCATAGCCCTGCATTCAAATCCTGGCACTGCCACTTCCTCGCTGGGCAATGCTGGGCCTCAGTGCCCCCTCTCTCAAGGATGAACACGGTAAGACCATAGGCCCTCCAGGAAGGGGGCAAGGACTCAGCCAGCCTCCTTCCTTTGCTGGTAACCTGGTAATAATTGTTCTCCCTGTGGGCTGTGGGTGACAGTTCAGGTAAAGTGCTCGGGGCAGGCCGAACGCTCTGTAAGGGAGGTTGTCATGACAACCAGAGTCCTGGCGGCCCCGCAGGTGAGCAGCCAAGGGCGCAGCGAGGATGACCCGTCTCTGGGGAGAGCGGGCCAGCACCAGATCCCGGGTGGGGTCATCTCCCAGCCCACATGGCCCGGCTCCCCTGGCCCCGGGGGGCCTTGCTCGATTTCCAGCCAGCTTCCAGGACAGGTAGATCTGAGCTGCCCCGTCTAAACATCCTCTTCCTCATCTGGAGACTGGACGAGCTAAAAATGCATCGGCTCGGCCCAGGAAAACAAACACTGGGCTTCCCTTGCCTTTGTATATAGCACATAGGCCCAAGGCCGCAGAAGCAGTGCGGTGGGCTCCCCCGGCTGCCCCAGGCCCGGGGGTCTGTCTGTCTGTCTGCCTTCCTGGGGTCTCTCCTGCCTCCCTAGTACTCACGGCCACAGTGGCCAGAGCCTCACCAGGTGGGGGGGTCTCCAACAGCAGTGGGGGCCCTATATGAGGACTCCTCCCTCCCCCAGGTGACACGCCTGTGGACTTCCCGGCCTTGGGCTCCTCTCCAAGCCCTCTTGCTGGAGGGCACAGGTGGGAGTGTGCGTGCGCTCGGGCAGGCAGCTTGGAGTAATAGTAACGATCATCGTGATAACCAACACTGGGGATGTGCTCACTCCATGCTTTCAATTCTTCGGAGACATTAACTCGTTTGACTCCAGGTATAATTACTGTTGTCACCCAGATTTTACAGATGAGGAAACGGAGGCTCAGAAAGGGGAAGTAACTTGCCCAGGGTCACAAGCTGGTAGATGGGAGAATGGGGCTGTGGACCCAAGTGGGCTTTGATGAGGAGCCTCGCCTCTTGCCCTCTTGAAACCTCAGTTTCCTCATCCGTAAAATGAGCACATACAAGGTAACACCTCCCTCGCAGATGGGGAGGCGGGGACGGGACAGTGAGGGGTCTGGGGTGGCCGATCGCAGCTACACAGCGGCATGGGGGTAGAGTGTGGACTTTGCCATCATACAGCCCAGGGCTGGTGTCTCAGGCCATTTGTGGCATGACCTGGGACTGTCCCCAGTTTGGAGCCCCACTTCCTCCTCCATCAAGTCGGGAAAAGCAAACTTGCGTGCCATGGTGGTGCCAGGGCCCTGTCAGCAGAGCGGGGGTACCCAGGACACGTCACTCCCATCCTTCTGGACTTGAGGGCACCAGTCTGCCCCTGGGATTGAAGTCAACAGCTTTCTTGGCCCCAGGCCCCCACTCCCAGGGTGTAAGATGCTTTTAATGGATGAGAGCTTGGACGGCTCTAAGGCCAGAGTCTAAAAAGCCCCCAGCCTTGGGCAGGTACCCTGGCCCCCAGCACTTAGCTGAGGGCTGTGGCCACTTGGTTTTCCGCTTGGCTCAGACCCGTTGGGGGTGGGTGGTGGTGAGAGCCATGGATGTGCAGCCTCCCACCCCACATAGCCCACTCCCAGCCCTACTGGAAAGCCTGATTCTGCAGTGGTCCCAACACTAAAGATGGGCTGGGGCCTTCCCAGCTCTGTGAGGGGGTGCCCCTCAGGTGCCCCGTGCTTCCAAGTTTAGAGGCTCATGTCACAGGCCCCCTCTCCTCCTCTCATCACTCCTCAGGCGGGGTCTGGCATCTTTGCCCTAACAAGCCAAGACTCAGAGGGAGAAACAGGCAAGACATTTACTCATGTACTCATTCCTTCAGCCGACATTCATGGAGCAAGTACTGTATGGAGAGCTGCAGTGAGGCGCTCGCTCGTTCAGATCTCGGTCTAGTGCTAGACTGATAAACAGGCAATGACGGTACCATGGGGTACATGCTGTGGGAACCCAGAGCAAGCACCAAGCCTGGGGGGCTTCCTGGAGGAGGTGCCGGCTATGCCGAGCCTGACACGAGGAAGAGGAGGTGTTCTTTAGAGAACTGCTGGTGTGGAAAGACCCATACGTTGACATGGGGTCTGCAAGGAGAGGAGACAGGAAAAGGGTTCTCCTTAGCGTGGCATTCAGGCCAGGTGCCATGTGGCCCCTGCTGCCTCTGCTGTCCCTGTCCTGCTACTTCTAACCAGTGCACCAAGACATCTGGATTGTAATGATTTGTGTCCATCTCACTCGAGAGCCTGGAGGTCCCGGAGTGCCAGGGCTGGGTCTCCTTCCTCATTCCATTTCCCAGTGCTTCCCACAGGGCCCGCATACAGTAGGTGCTCATTGATACTGCTCCCAGTAGCCTTCCCCACTCTGCATCCCTCCCCTGAGGCTGAGCTGTGTGCTCCCACAGCACTTTGTGTGTAAGTGAGGGCTCACGTCAGTACAGCTCCTTTCCGATGGCAAAGCACTTTCACAAATAGTAATGTGTTTGATGCTCACAAAAGCCCTGTGTGAAAAGCGTCACTGTTGTCATCATCACACCTGCCAGGAGACAGCACAGCATGGTGGTTTAAGCGTGTGGGCTGAGCAGCTGGACTGCTTGGGTTCAAGACCTAGCTCTACCACTTCCTGGCTGTGTGACCTTGAACAAGTTGCTGAACCTCTCTGTGCTTCAATTTCCCCATTTGTCAGATAGGCGTAACATATCTCATAGGAGCACCGAGAGGCTACATGCAGAGTAAGAAGAACACTCCCTACCACACAGTCACCTCAATAATCATGGTGGCTGTTATCCCATTTATAGATAGGGACACAGAAGGCCACGGTCAAGACCACCCAGCTGTCCGATGGAGCAGGGTTTTATCTCTAAGTCTGTAGACTTCAGATCTTGTGTTTTGGGATTATCTTCCCATCCCCTCCCCCTCATCTCCCTGTCACCCTGTCTCCTAATTTATCTGTTTACGCATCTGTCTGTCCTTCTGGATGGGGCTCCCCCAGGTCAGGAGTCTGTATTAGCATTTTACTGTCTCCCCAGTGCCTGGAACGGCGCCTGGCCACCGGAACACGGGAAAGCTGTGTTGAAGGAAAGAGGCCCTCCAGGGGCCTGCCTTCCCGCTCTGCGCTTCCACACGGTTATCTCGTCTGAGCCTCCAGACCACTCACGGCAGGTAAAAATTCTTCTACGACTGTATCGAGGTACAAGAGACTGCACACATCAGTTTTAATATATGTGTATACCTGGGAACCGATCACCACCAGCAAGAACGACAAACATTTCCAGTACCCCTAAACTTTCCCCATGCCTCTTTGAAATCCCTCCCTCCTTCCAATCATAGATTTATCTCCAGATTACAGGGGAGGAAGTCGAGGTACAGAGAGGTTGACCTTCCCAGAGACACTCGGCCACGAATGGCCACTCCAGGATCTGGGCCGAGGTGAGCTGGCCCCGGCCTGCCTCTGTGCCATGCTGCCTGGCAGTGATGGGCAGAGTGGGCGCCTGTGGTTGTCTGTAGAGAGGCCCTCTTGGGAAGCCCCCCTCCTCCACGCCGCCCTCACTCAGGTCCAAGGAGACAGTTTACAAAGAGACGGTGGGCATGCCTGTCTCGGTGACGAGGGTGTGTGCTGTGCGAGGAGCAGATTGACACCCCAAAGGGATGTTTGGGTACAAAGGGCAGATGACAGAGCCAGTGCAAGGGGACCAGATAAAGGTGTCCTAAAGCCAAGAGCCAGGTGATGCTGTGAGCCTGCGGGTCCCGTGGTGGGTGCTGGGCTCGGCAGGCGTGCGTGTGACTGTGACTGTGACCGTGTGACAGCTGAAGGCAGGGACGCAGCAGCTCCCAGAGCTGGGGGTGGAAGGCGTTAACTGTGTGAATGCTGGCGTGGGTGGGGGCCCTGGGCCTCAAACCTGGGGGGCTGAGGGAGGTAGTAAACATCAGAGTGACTGGAGGATCATGATGGCTCCCTGCAAGGATGCTGCAGGGCGGTGGGGGCTTGTGTGACTTTGCAGTTCAACAAATTCAAATTCAGCCAACGCTGGCAGGGCTTGTGGTGTGCCAGGCAACCAGCTAGGAGCAGGAGACATGGGCCCGGCTTTCAGCTGAACGGTCCCGGCTGCCGGGTTTGTGTGATCCCCTTGTGGCTGGCTGCTTTCTGCCTTTTCTGGCATTCAGTCCTTACACTAACCCCATCCTACTTTGAGGCTGGATGGAGGAGCACAGAAAGGAAGTGACTTGACCAAGGTCACCCAGCGACTCAGCGCCAGGGCAGGATCTGAACCAAGCTGCAGAGCCTGAGTCCTTCACCATCCTTCCGTGCCAGGTGCAAATGTCTGGTCCTGGAGGTGTGGGCTTGGCCTCCTGGCCGGCCCTGGAGACATACCCCCACCACGTGGGCTAGAAAGCAGACCAGGTCACTGTGCTGAGGGGCGCGGCTGTTGGTCGCCCCTAGTTCTCTCTTCCCAAGAGCTAGATTCATGGACAGAGGGGCTGCCAGGCTCTCAGAGACCCCTAAGCGCCCCATCCTTGTCTCAGGCCCTCCCTGAGCTCCCGCCCCCCCTCCCCTCCCTCCTGGTGCTGACTCTCGGCCAGAAGAGGAAAGGCTGTCTCCACCCACCTCTCTCCTCTATAAAGGCCAGAACAGCTGAAAGGGTGGCAACTTCTCCTCCTGCCGCCGGGAGCAGCCCGTCTGCCTCCCTGCGCTCCCGCAGCCTCCCCCGCTGCTTCCCTGAGGGCTCCCGTCCGGCCGCCAGCGCCCATCTTTCATTCCCGAGATAGAGATATTTTGCGCACACACACATACACACACGCGCAAAAAGGAAAAAAAAGCCCACCCTCCAGCCTCGTTGCAAAGAGAAAGCCGGAGCAGCCGCAGCTCGCAGCCCGCAGAGGACGCCCAGAGCGGCGAGCGGGCAGGCAGACAGACCGACGGACTCGCGCCGCCTCCACCTGTCTGCCGCGCCCGGCGCAGCGCGCAGCCGGCACGCCGCGCGCGCGGAGCAGCCGTGCCCGCCGCCCGGGCCCCGCGCCAGGGCGCACACGCTCCGGCCCCCCCCGCCCGGCCCGGGCGGGAGTTTGCACCTCTCTCTGCCCGGGTACTCGGGCCGCAGCTGCAAAGCCAACTTTGAAAAAAGTTTTTTTGGGGAGACTTTGGCTTTGAGGTGCCCAGTTCTGCGCTTTCCGACTTCGGGGGCCTTTCCAGAAAATGTTGCAAAGAAGCTAAGCCGGCGGGCAGAGGAAAACGCCTTTAGCCGGCGAGTGAAGACGAACCACCGACTGCCGTGTTCTTTTTCCTCCTGGAGGTTGGAGTCCCCTGGGCGCCCCCACACGGCTAGACGCCTCGGCTGGTTCGCGACGCAGCCCCCCGGCCGTGGATGCTCGCTCGGGTTCAGGATCCGCCCAGGTAGCGGCCTCAGACCCTCGTCCCGCGCCCAGGCCCTCCCAGCCCCCCAACGACGGAGACGGGGCCGGGGGCGGCGGCGCCCGGGGGCCATGCGGCTGAGCCGCGGCGGCGGCTGCAGCGGCCAGAGCGCCTGATCGCCGCAGACCCGAGCGGAGCCCACCTCCCTCCCCAGCCCCCGCCCCCCACCCTGGCCGCGGGGGCGGCGCGCTCGGTCCACGCGTCCGGGGCCCTGCGGGGCCGGGCCCGGAGTCGGCATGAATCGCTGCTGGGCGCTCTTCCTGTCTCTCTGCTGCTACCTGCGTCTGGTCAGCGCCGAGGTGAGTTGCGACGGCGGCTGGGGCTAGTTCGCTTCATTCATTACCCCCACCCCCACCCCTGACCGCCCTCTCCTCTCCCTGCAGTGAACTTTGGACCCTTGCAGCCTTTCGGCCTGGCGCCGGGCACTAGGTGACCTCCGAGGGCTGGGACGTGAGGTCCGGGAGGTGCCAGGCTCTAAGGGGAGGAGGCAGCGGTGGCTTTCTTTCCCATGGGCGATCCCACATTTCCGAGCTTCTAAGTGTCGGGGGAGGGTGTGTGTGGTCCTGTCTCCCAGCCCTCAGGAACCCGAGAATAAGCCCCCTCCCGGCCGAAGGGAGAGGGGGTGGGGTGGTGCCGCGGGTGCAGAAGGCAGCGCGTCCTCCCGAGCCCACTTCGGTTCTAGCTTAGATTCTGTCCAGGACCCGGCTTGTCCGGGAGGTGCGAGCTCGCGCACCGGTGACAGCCACGCCAACCTTCAGCGGAGGTTTGCGTCCCACCCTGGCTCCCGCTCCAGGTCGGGGTGGTCGCCCTCTGGCCCGCACAGGGCATGCCCAGCCGGAGAGCGCAGTCCAGGAGCAGCATGTGTCTTGGGTGCGGGGAGCGGGGGACGAGAGAGAGGTCTTGGGCACTCGGGATTAGGAGAGGAGTGGGGGTTCTTAGGAAATCCAGCCCCTGGGGCGCTGTGTGCCTGAGGCCCCGCCATACCTGCGCCCGCGCCCTGCGAGAGGAAGCACCTCTCCCCGGCTTGCAGGGTGCGGAGCGCGCCGCCTGTAAAAGCCTAGCTGCAAGGGAGGTGGGGTCTAAAAACGTCTGCGGAGCTCTCAGGTCGGATCAGTGCCCCCACCCTCCCAGGCTCACGTAGCAGTGAGTTGGCAAGTCTACCCGGAATCCAGGTGGGAAAGGGGGCGGGGCAGGGAGGAGGCGCGAGGTGGAGGCGAGGCGAGGGCAGCGGGTAGCGCGGCGTGCCAGGGTCCCGTCCCGCCTCTACTCGGCCGCGGCCGGGATCCCGCACCTCGCCCGCTCCCGGGGAGGGCCGGCCCCTCTCGGCCTCCAACGAGGCGCAGGGAGGCGGCGGCGGCGAAGGGGTTAAGGTGAAGGGCTCCGAGGCCGCGGCCCGGCCTTGGGCCGCCGCCAGCGCAGGTTGTTTTGACCACGGAAGAGCCGTCGCCGTCTCCTTTTGTTCTCCCGGCTCCTCGAGGGCCGCCGGCCGCCCGCCCTGGGGCCCCGCCCTTCCGCGGCCACCCCCAGCGGCCCGCACCCGGGAGGGAGGACGCAGGGCTCGGCCGGGCCGCCTGCAGGCCCCTCCCGACGCCCCCTCCTCTCCTCTCCTGCAGCCCCCCGGGCCGCGGCCAGCTGTTGGGGAGGGGGCCGCCGGCCGGCCCCAGCTGCCGCCTCGCCTCGCCGCGGGGCCTGGGGGCTGGGCCCGGTGCCAGGGCGTCCTGGGAACGGCGGCGCCCCCGCCGCTGCTCTCCGCAGCCCACCCCGCTTGGCCCCCCGACTGGCTCACTCACCCCACGCATGCACACTCTTGGCCGGAGGCGATGCTGCGCTCCGGCGGGCGGGCGGGCGGGCGAGCGCGCAAAGCGACGGGCACGCACTACCGCGGCCGGGTCGCGCGCTCGCCGCCGCCACGCCCGTGCACATGCGGGGCACACGCGCGCGCACCGCACACACATGCACGCCATGGCCCCCGCACACGCGGCCTGAGCACACGTGCGCGCACACCCACGCACGCATACGGGCACGCACGGTCCCTCTACACCCAGCGCCAGGTGCCCGCCCCCGCGCAACAGGTGGGTCCTGGAACCTCATCACCTCTGTAGTGACCCCATTTCCTTCCTGGGTCTCATGAGGGAAGGGGAACCGGAGCCCTCCCATCAGGTCCCGGCTCGACGGAACCCCCTTTTTTTTGCCTGGTCAGGTCAGCTCCACGCCCCTCCAGCATTACCCTCTGTGATTGCTTTTTCCAGCCACCCCCGTGTGGCCGAAAGCGGTGGTGATGTGCCCTGGGGGGCGCTGTGATGTCCAGAGCATTTCTGTCTTCAAATGAGCCCTTCTTTGAACCTCCAAGACTGGAGGACCCCGAGCCGCTGAGGGGCTCCCACCCCCGACTGTTCTGGCTTCTTTGCTGATCCCGGCATGCTCAGGGGAGACCGAGTGACAGCTGGATGAGGCTGTCCCAGGCCTGCCCTCACCATTTCCAGCTTCAGCCAGCACCTTCTCCTCCTCTTCCACAAGTCTCATGGGTATGTGCGTCTAGGGAGGAGGCTGTGGCACAGAAGCTGGTGCCTTCTCCTCCCTTTAATCACAGCATCCTTGAACGCATAGCCCTCAGGACCCACGATTGTGTGGTGCTTTGCAGTTTACGAAGCACTTTCCTGCTAGGCCTGAGTAAGCCTCAGGTGGCTGAGGGAGGAGACCTAAAGGGAAGACCTGCCGACATGGGGGCCAGTCCAGGAAGGGAGACTCTGGGAGGGCTTGCTGGTGGAGGTGGGCTTCGGGCTGGCCGTGTCCCGGGCCTGCTTGGACTGAGCCTCAGGTGGAGGCTTCAGCAGCTGGGAAGGAGGGGTGGGAGCTCTGAGGCCTATGAGGTCCCATCTCCATCAGCTGAGCTGGCTTCCTGGAGGGTGACTCCCGCTGTCATGTGACGCCTCCGGCCTCAGCACCCTTCTGCCGGGGAAGGAGTGAAGGAGCCCTGCAGGCCTTCACCACCCAGATGGTTCCTTGTGGTTTGCTGATGGCCTTAGGCGGTGGGAGACCCACCTGCTGGACTCTCCCAGTCCTGGAAGTGTGTGCAAGTTAGGATCAATCAGAATTTGGAGGCTTTGCTGCAAGACCCAGGAGCAGCGTGTGTGTGTGTGTGTGTGTGTGTGTGTGTGTGTGTGTGTGAAAGCGAGAGAGATTGATTCAGCAGGCGTGGTAAAGAGATGTTTGCCGTGGGCCTCATAAGTCCCTCTCAAAGTCTTCCCTCACCCCCCATTGAAATGTCCCTTCTAGAACAGCTGTTTTCATTTTCTGGTTTATTTAGTTATTATCTGCTCTTCCTGACCGGAGTGTAGACTCCACGAGAGAGCTTTTGTCTTGGTCCCCACTGTCTCCCGTGCTTAGAGTGGTGCCTGCTGCATGGTGGGGACCCTGAAATATTTGCAGAAAGGGTAGTGAGCCCTGGGGGGCAGGGAATGAGCAGATGTGTGTCTGGTGCTTGCTAAGTGCTTTATAAACATGGCCTCAGTTAATCCTCACTCTGAGGGTAGCCCAGTGTGGCTACACTGCCCGCCGACAGGCATCCGCCTTCGAGGACCCCCCGCCTTGAGAGACAAGCGTGTCTTGTCTTCCGTGTCTTGGGACTTGGACTGTCAAGATTGGACAGGTTGGAAGGGAAGGAACAGGAGGAAAATCCAGTTGCAAAGGTTCTGTGTATCTTGAGCTGGGTCTCAGTTTCCGCCACCTAAGAGAATGAGCAGGTTGTGTGAGTACAGCCTTCCCCGAGAGCAGCAGAATGACTGGGCCTCTTGAAAATGCAGATTCCTGGGCCCTGCCCCGTGCTGGGAGTTAAGACGGGGGTGGGGTGGGGCAGTGATTGCGTGGGGGGCCAGGATTGTAATTGCTGCACTGGCCCCTCTCCTGTTCTATCATTTTTTCTGCTTGAGAGGTGGGGAGCCCACTGGGGGCTGGGCTAACATTAAGAAGAGGAGGGGGAGTGGGAGGGTCCCAGAAGCAATAAGGAAGGGCAATCTAGGTGGGAAAGTCTGATTCTAAAAGGCTTCTGTGGTCTGCCCAGAGAAGACTTCTTCCAAGGGCTTGGCTTGGCACTGAGTCTAAGTCAGGCCTGAGACTGTCAGGCTGGCGGGTGCTCGGAGGCCTGCTCGGCCTCTCCCTCTGCCAGCCGCTGACAACGCCCCTGGTTGCTTGGGCCGAGCCTGTGTCATCTCCCTCAGCGGAACGGCAGGTGGGCTGGGGAGTGTGTAGCTATGTGTGCTCCGGGGCCCAGGCGGAGGGTGGGGTCCGAGCCCCTTTGATCTGCCAGCCTGGTCAGGAGCAGGTAATTCACCTGGCCTCACGCTGGCTCGTGCGCTTCCTACCTCCTGCAGCTGGCAGTGGGGGTGGGGTGGGGGAGGAGGCTGTTTGCCTTGGCCTGGTAGGCTGGCTTCGCCCCAGCTGCCTTCTTGCCACACCCTTGCCCTGCCAGGAACCCAGGCCTCAGATCCGGGGCATGTTCCTCAGGGTGCCAGGCCTCCTTTCCCGAGCAGCTCCGGGTGGAGGAGGTGGGAGAATCTTACGGGATTCTCTGAGGGGAGCTGCCCAGCTAAGGAAGCTTCTAGAACCAGGAAAACGGGGCTCCAGGCTGCTCACCCTCCCACCCCAAGAGGAGCCTCTGACCCCAGGCAGGTGCCCATGAGTCTCCCCCAGGGCATTGCATCCTGGAGCTGACTACAGGCTGAATTCCCCATCCCTCACCCACCCCCCACCCGGAAGGGACCTGCCAGCCCACGCAGCCCCAGGCAGTGCCAGCATCGAGCTAGGGGGCTGTTTCCTGGGGCCCAGCACAGGGGATAATGGAAAGCCAGACATTCTTCCATGGGCAGGCAGCTCTCCACTCACCCATTGTCATCCTCAAAAATGTCCTGCACTGCTGGCCTGGGCATGTGTGCTGCTCGATGCTGCCCTCAAAGGAGCCAGACTGAAGGAGTGAGTGACAACCACAGGGACAGCTCAGTTAAGTCACCGTTATTTGCCGGCTGCTCTGCTGGGTGCAGTTACCCCTCCCCGTAACCCCAGGTGAGGTATTATTAGCACCATTTACAAGATAAAGAAGTAGAGATTTTAGATTGTTCAAAGACTTACTCCAGGAATCCAGGTTTCCTTGGCAGCGGAAGCCCTTGCTCCTTCGTCTACCACCGAGTTCCTCATCCTCTGCACTATTGACATTGTGGGCCAGATAATTCTCAACTGTGGAAGGCTGTCCTGTGTGTAGCAGGATGTTTAGCAGCAGCACCAGCCTCCGCCTCCTAGATACCAGCAGCACCTCGCTAGTTGTGACCACTGAAAACGCCTCCAGCCGTGGCCACTGTCCCCTGGGGGCCCCTGGTTGAGATCCACTGCTCTCTGACATGCCACAGGGGTCAAGAGGCAACAGGAACTGAACGTGACGCCGGAGACGGGAGGCCGGAAGCCCCGTGGTGGAAGCTCCGTGGCTGGAAGAGGGAAGGACTCGGCTCTGCTACTTGCTAGTCGTGTCGACCTGTGGCCATTTACTTAATTTTTCTAAGCCTCAGTTTCCTCCTCTGGAAGATGGGGATAAATAGCACCAGCCTCTGGGACTGGTAGTTAGTCCAGCGTTTAGCTCTGTCTGGCTCGTAGTCAGCCCTCCCTAAATACAAGTGAGCTGTGGTATTATTATCAAATCCAGGGGGCTCCCAGTGAGTTCTGGGCATCCAGTGACCAAATTACCAGGAGCATGTGCAGGAATGGCCTCTCGACCTAGAATAAAGTGGACTCATACAGGCAATTTGCTGGGGTCGGGGGGGAGGATATCCCAGGAGGCCCTCCTGGTAGAGGAGGTGGGAGAATCATCTGGGAGAGAACCCCCATATGGAGAAGGGGGATTCTTCATGCATTTCATCAGTCTTCACTGAGCACCTACCGTGTGTGTCTCCCACCTTCCCAGTCTCTCTCCTGGGCTCTTCCCCGCTCAGCCTTGGAGGGTCTGTGTTTCTACAAGACGCCGTCTCCTTTGCCTCACAGCCCAGGCGCAGACATCTGCCAGGCCTGATTGGGGGTCTGTCTACTCTGCCACGGCTGGCAGCTGCAGCCAGCTCTCCAGTGGGCAAGGAAGTCTTGGCATGAGTGCTGTGGGCCATTTGGTACTGGGCCTTTGGGCCCCTCTCCCGGGGGGTGGTTCATTGAATCATTACTCCACAAATAGCCAGGGAGACCTGCGGGGCGCCCCCATCCTTGGCTTTCCTCTGCTGCTTCTCCTGCCACTCCCAGGCAGAATTAGAATCAAATCAAATGTTCTTCAAGCCCCTTGATTCACCGGTGAAGCCAGGACCAGAGAGGGGCAGTGACCAGTCTAAGGTCATGGGGCGGTTGGTAGTGGTACAAGGATGGTCTCCAGCTCTCACGCCCAGTTCTGGGGTTGACAAAACCCCTAGGGGAGCAGCCGGCCATGGTCTTACCTGGAGACCAGCCGCATGCCTTCTGTTCTATGGGGTGGGTCCTGGGTCCACATTTGGTGACTACTGAAGGTGCTGTCTCCGCCTGGGGTTGGAGGAGGCAGGGCACTTGGGGGTGGGGGAGGAAAGTGAGGGGCAGCTAAGCTGACGCCCCTCCCCCATCTTGCACATACACCCCTGGCTCCCGGCTGTGCAGCCGGGATCCTGAAGGAAAGACCCCAACTCCCACCAGGCTTTCTGCTCGGCCCCCAACCTTCCCTGTCTCGAACCTCCTGACAGCCCTGGACACCGGGCTGGATTATAAACTCCACATTCAAACGGAGCAGCTGAGCTCGAGGGTTTCAAGGAATTCATTTTAAAGGCGGTCATGCCCACCCTTCACCCTGGCTTCTCGGGCTCCAAGGCCAACTTGGGTGGCCAGAGCAGGACATGGTGGCATGCCTGGAGGAGGTGTTCCCAGATGCCCTGATAAGTGTTGAGGAAATGGAGCTTTGGGGGAGACTGATTAATCGCCAGGCTCCTAATGGAGCTTTTGGGGAGAGCCCCCCGGGGCTGGCCGCGAGGCAGGATGACCTCCCTCCCTATTGGGCAGTGAGAGGGCAGCGTTCCTCCCTCGGAGGCAGGCTGTGCGAAGCCTGGAACTCCAGTGCTTGGAGTGTTCAGTGAACCAATGGGAGCAGGAGCTCTTCCCTTCTTAATCTAGGGAAACTGAGGCACAGAGTGGTTTAATCCAAGATTCAACAAGAGTAAGTCAGGTCTGCTGACACCCTCCCCGGGGCTCCTTCTAGACCGTGCCACTGGTGTGTTTGTGTGTGCTGTGTGTGTGTTCGCGTGGGAGTGAGTTCCGACCTGCAGCAGCATCTTACACACTTTCTTTGCCCCGAGGCACCGGGTGTCCGGATTGTGTTTCTCAGCTCTCATGTGCCCTCACCTCTTTCTCAAGACCTCTGGCATCAGCCCCTCGGGTCTCCCCGGACTGTGGGGGACGTGACTGTGACCTTCCTATCGGGCTGCTGTCATGTCATTGTGGGACCTGCGGTTTCCCTGGAGGAAGCCGGCTCTGAGTGGGGCCTGTTAAAGTGCTTATTAAGTTTCAAGTGTTTTTGGTAACAGGCCAGAGAGCCTCTAAAAATAGGGTTTGTTTGGGCACGGGGCATGGGTAAGCTTTCAGGTTTCCCGGTCGTATCTGAGGGTTTCCTTCTCTCCTCTTTTGAGCGAGACACTAAATAGATATCGCTAGTATGTGTGGCCTCCAGAGACCATCCGACTCTGCAAGCATTTATTAAACACCTCGTGTACCCGGGAGGCTGGGAGTACAGGCTCTGCCGTCAGAAAGGCTTGGGTTTGAATGCAGCTTCTGCCGATAATCAGCTTGGGACTTGGACAAAGGATGTCACCTGTTTGAGCCTCTGTTTTCTCATCTGTAAAATGGGGATAATCATTTCTCCCCTGAGGAATGCTGGCTGTCGTTAGCTGTCAGGTGTGGAGGGGAAGCAGCGAGGAATCATGTTGTTGGAGTCTCCAGGAACCGGTGGTGTGATGGAGACATTACACCATCAAGTCTAATGCAAAGCAAGCTGGGGTTCCTGTTTCGGGGTTGGGGGTGCAGCATCTGAGCTGGGTCTTAGAGGCCTTTGTGCTTCTGGTTGTCAGGCCTGGAATCTGCCCCACCGCCGGGCCCCAGCCTGGCTGTCCATTTACCCGTGGCCGAGGGGCCCTCAGGAACTTTCCATAGGAGGGGGTGTGTCTGTTAGGGGAAGAGGGCCACGGCTGGAAAGCCCTCCCTCCCAGCTCACCTGGTCCCCCGGTGTCTGCCTGGCAGGGGGACCCCATTCCTGAGGAGCTCTACGAGATGTTGAGCGACCACTCGATCCGCTCCTTCGATGACCTCCAGCGCCTGCTGCACGGAGACTCCGTAGGTAAATTGAATCCTCGTCTGTCGCTCTGGCTCTCCACTAGGTCCTCCGGAGACGGGAGGGGCTGGGCAAGGGGCATCCCCTCTTCCTTGACAGCCAGAGAACCGGCGGCCCGTGGCAGCCCAGGAAGGCTCAACCACACCTGTCCAGGGCGGGGCTGAGTAGGCGGACGGGTTGGTACCTGGGATGTGGGGCGTGGCAGGAGAAGCACCCACATGTGGCTCTGGCTTTTTGCAGAGGGTGGGGTGCTGGGAGGAGGGGCACGGGGAAGGCGCCCAGCGCCCCTCCCAAGTTTGTATTCAGGTGTGGACCCAGCTGGGGAGGGTGGTGCCGGAGGAGCCACCTCCCTGCCCCCCTGGCTTAGGGCCTGTCTATAAGGTCTCCCAGGGACACCTGGCCTGACCGGCGGGCAGCCCTGCCCATCTCGAGAG
Organism: Ceratotherium simum simum; assembly: GCF_057802395.1. Taxonomy (NCBI): domain Eukaryota; kingdom Metazoa; phylum Chordata; class Mammalia; order Perissodactyla; family Rhinocerotidae; genus Ceratotherium; species Ceratotherium simum. The sequence goes on from NC_141924.1 coordinate 11,092,756, forward strand.
CACGCTCAGAGAATGGGCACGTGCTCGGTGACACACACGTGGCGGGGCTGGCGGGCTGGGTCAGGAATGTATTTATAAACGCTGTCTTCAGAGCAAATTCCATTCTATTCTAACCTCTGGCCTGTTCCCCGGAGCCCTGGTCAGCACCCCCCCTGCACCCCAGCTCCCCTTCCCTCGGGGGTTTTGTCTCTTTGTCACTTTGTAATCCTTGCCCAGACTGCTATCTACGGGGGACAGCGTTTCCTGCCTTTGTTTCTTCTCCCATTGGGCCCCTGGCTCCCTCTCAAAAGCATTCCCAGGGCCTTTCAAACCTGCCTCTGCCGGGAGCTGGCGAGGCAGGCGGGAGGGGGCCCCAGCCGGGCCCACCTATTGTTCGCCAGGCCCCCCACCCCACGTCTCCCGCACCCCCCACCCCATGCCCGACTGGCCAGCCCTGGCCAACACAATGGGGCAACTTCCAAATTTAGCCTTTCTGCTGTTTCTTTCCAAGGCCCTTCGCCGGCACCCTCGGACAGCCCCTCCACACCCCGGGTGGGGGTCGGGAGCTCAGAGATGAGGTTTTCAATAGCAGGCCTGTTTCGAGGCAACGATGTGGCTATTTTTTCCTAATCAACTTAACCTTTCCACAAAGCACATCTTTTCCCCATCTCCTCCCCACCAGGGACATTCCAGAGATGGCAGAGAGAAAGGAAGGGAGCGGGAGGGACAGACAGACGCACTGATGTGGGAGCAGTGGGCCAGACGGAAAGGCACCAGTTCAGGACGGTCTCCTCCAAACAGGACTCCCCGGGAGCCCGCCCGGATGAGCAGGAGTTTCATCACTGGCAGGGCCAGCGGGCTGGGGAGACCGTGTGAGCCTCAAGGTGCTGCGTGGAGGGGGCAGGGGCTTGTCCTCAGCACTCTCAGTTTACATGCTGGCTCTTCAGTCATTGGAGAGAGAAAAGGGTCTGTCCACGATTCCACGTGCAGCTCCCGATCCTCTCCAACCCTATCTCCCTCAGCGGCTTCTGGCGCCCTCTCTGGAGAGAGGGGTGTCTCCAAGGAGGGCCAATGACACTGAGATGGGGGCGCCCCCGGCTAGAGAAGGGGCTGTGGTTTGTGACCTTAGGAATAAACGGACAACTTAGGGCAGTCATGGGACAAAGGGTTAGGGGAGAGAGAGACAGAAACAGATGGGCGATGAGAGACTGGGAGCTGGAGAGAGAGGGAGGCCTAGCAGGGCACGGGGCGAGGGCTCCCCGCATCCCAGCAGGCCCTGGCTTCCCACCCCTCTCTCTGCCTTCAGCCCCCACCCCCATCCCTCTCCCTCCCTCCCTCTCTCCCGCCCAACTGGGCCATTGTCCGGGGCTCCAGAGGGGCTGTGTCCAGGGCATGCTGGTCCCCCCTGGGGATTCTGGGAATTTCTCCATTCAGCACTTCCTATGGGAACGCTGGGCCGAGGGCACTGGAAACTGGCCTTAGAGCTCTCGGTCCTCGCCCTGCCCTGGAGGCCGAGGAGGGTTGCTTACAGTAGCAGAGGGGTGGGTTATTTTTAACTCCATTGAGATGGGTTCTGTCCAAGAATGTGGCTGAAGAGCCCAGAGTGGGCTGATGGCTCCCCCGCCCCAGGGATGCGGTTAGGGCCCCGCCACCTGCTGAGCCCCGTGGCCACTCTGGAGTTTGCCTGGAGCGCCGCTGTTCAGAGCTAGGACCCTTGGGTTTACAGGGAGCCAGAGGGGAGACTGTTTTCTGGAGTGGTGGGCCAGTGGGGGGTGAGAGATAATCCTCCCTCCGGCCCCAGAGTCCCCATCGCAGCCTCCACCCTGCGATCAGGCCAGCCAGTAGTTATCAGAGTGCGTCTGACCGTGCCATCTCTTGCAGATGAAGATGGGGCCGAGCTGGACCTGAATTTGACCCGGTCCCACTCTGGAGGCGAGCCGGAGAGCTCATCCCGTGGGAGAAGGAGCCTAGGTAAGACCAGGGCTGCGAATGGTGGCCCCTCTGAGGTGGGAGCCAGCCCGAGGCTGCAGCGCCGGCTCCTCTGTCCCTACTACGCTCAGCACTGAGTTGAGCTAAGAGAGTATAACCATCCTTCAATGCCCTGGATTGAGGAGTTGAGTCGTCATGCCCCCGACACACACTGTTTTCTAATTACAGTGCTTTTAAGCTCATTTATTCATTACTTCAAGCTTGGAGGTGGATATTATTTTATGGAGTTTTATATAGAGTTGGAAACTGGGGCCCAGAGAGGGTAAAGAAATAGCTGAGGTCACACAGCTAGCAAGTGGTAGGGCTGGGATCCCAAGAGCTCGTTTCACTTGAACCCAGTGCCGTCCTGGTGGGCCGCGTGTCTCTGCTGTGGCTAAGGGCTGCGGCCTGGGACCCACCTCCTGCTCTGTCGCAGAGACCAAAAGGCGAATGTCAATCACTAGGTCCCTCGGAACCTTCCCGGGGTGGGCAAGTGCCCCAACCCAGCCCCGCCTCCTCTCTGCCCACCTGCCATCCCCAAAACACTGTAGACAGTGGCTGGGGGACCTCCCGATAAGGGTTGGGGACCTGAGTTCCACTCCTCGCTTTGTGGATTTGGGCAGCTGATTTAGCTCTCGGAGCCCTGGTTTCTCTCTACGTGACAGTGACAGCAGCCCCACATTGACTGTATGCTTGCTGTGGGCCAGGCTTCACGCACATCCCATCCCACAGCTGCAAGTGCTGTGTAGGCACTGTATTATCCCATTTCAGAGATGAGGGGACTAAGGCTTGAAAGAAGCAACAACGTAAGTCTAGACGACAGAATAAACAGCACCTTGAGATTGGTTACAAGACAATACACATGTGAGGGCCACGTGTCGGGCAAACCCATAAATGTGTGAAATCGTAGAATAAAATGGTTGGGGGCTGGCGGGAGGAAACTGACTTTACAACATGCCAGCACTCTGAATGACCTCACGTGGTCCTTACAGTGGGTCTTGGGTGTAGATCTCATCATACCCATTTTGCACACGGGGAAACTGAGGCTTTGAGCTCACCAGGGCAACCTGCCCAAGTCCCATGGCTGATAATAGCCGAGACTGGAACCGCCACCCCGGGGATGGAGGAGGTGGGAATCGGCCGGGCTTTCCTGTGGGTGGGCTCTGGGCAGGCCCCCGTCCTGATGGAGGTCCCCCTCCCTCCAGGTTCCCCCGAGGTGGCCGAGCCAGCCATGATCGCTGAGTGCAAGACTCGCACCGAGGTGTTCGAGATCTCCCGGCGCCTCATCGACCGTACCAACGCCAACTTCCTGGTGTGGCCGCCGTGCGTGGAGGTGCAGCGCTGCTCTGGCTGCTGCAACAACCGCCACGTGCAGTGCCGGCCCACGCAGGTGCAGCTGCGGCCCGTCCAGGTGCGTGGGTCCGTGGCCACCCCGCTCGCCTTCTGGGGGTGGGGCTGCCCTTCGGGGGCAGGTCACTCGCCGGCCAGCTTCCGTGGGGTCAAAAGGCATTCCTGGATGCTCCTGGGCTCTGTCCAGGGAGGACCACCGTTGGAAGCTCTCTCTGGACAGGTGTGCTAAGGCCGCCATGAGTCCTCAGGGGCCACCCAGGCCGCTGTAACCAAAGCCACAGACAGACCCCAGGCCGGGCCGGGTGGGGGACATTGTAAGGGACACTGCCTCCTCCTTTACGGGATAAAATTGTCCCTTGAAGAGACATGTCTGTAGACTTTTATTGGACACTCGGGTTCCCCCAGAGCTCTCCGCTGCTCAGGGCTCAGTTTTCTTCCTTCCACAGAGAGGACGGCTCGGTTAGGTGGCCCTGCGTCTGTAACGCCTGCTCGTCTCCCTTAGACAAGCTGCGTGTTTAACAAAGAGCACAGAGCCGTCCAGGGGCAGACGTGGCAGGAGTTGGGGCAGCCCCTGGGAGAGTCAGAATGCTGATCCTGACTCTTTCTGGGAAGACTGGGTACACACTCTGACTCAAGGGAAATTTTAGAGTAAAGGCCATCCTGGGGAGCCCCCGGTGTCACGCTGGGCAGGGCAGGGCCGGAGAAGCCTCAGCTGCCTTCTGATTCATGAGTTAAGGTTTCTGCACCTCTGGGCCAGCCTGGCTCACACACTAACTCAGGATGGGCCGAGCTGCTGGGTGGTGGGCGCACGTGGGCCAGCACCGCTCTTGCCAAGTGCTCTGCTGCTTTGCCACACTCCCTTCCCCTGTGATCAGCCTTGCCTCGTGCCCACCTTCCATCCAGACCTGGGCCCCGTGCCCGAGATTACAAATGTCACTCTCCACGCCCCCACCCGCGGTCATGATATCTCCTGTCCCCAACACGTCCAGCGCTGTGGATGGATACCTGACAGCTGACCTCCCCCTTCCCGCCTCCCTCCTGGATACCGCCTCCCCCACTTCCTTCCAGACAACCATCTCCCGCCTCTGCCCAGCCCTTGACCTTGGCTGGCGCTCCTGGAATGAGGACACCACAGGCTCCACGCTGAACCCGGAAATGCCTTTCTCCCTCTCCAGGGGCACGGAGGGGGGCTGCGGCGAAGCCGGGGGCCAGGTCGGGAGGGCTTGTTTTGATGGAAAAGCTACGAGAAGGGCAGAGGGCAAGGTCCTGCTATTGTTTGGGCCGAAGAGTCTGCTGTGCTGCTGTCCGGGCTTTCGAGGAAAGATCAAGGCCGGGGACGCAGTGTGGAAGAGTGGGCGGCGGGCTCCCTCGGCCTCTGCCCATGTGGTCTCACCGAGGCGCTTGGGTGGTTCTCTCCTCCAGGTGAGAAAGATCGAGATCGTGCGGAAGAAGCCGACCTTTAAGAAGGCCACGGTGACCCTGGAAGACCACCTGGCGTGCAAGTGTGAGACGGTGACGGCCGCACGACCTGTGACCCGAAGCCCTGGGAGTTCCCAGGAGCAGCGAGGTAACCGTGGTCTGGGGTCTGCCTCTGAATTGCTCAGTCCGGCAGCTTCTGGGGGCGGGGGCGGGGGAACTGGCTCAGGCGTGCCCCTAGTTAAATTCATCTGAAGCTTTCCATCTCACTGAGAACAATCCAGATTCCTCCCCTGCCTGCGAGGCCCTGTGAGGATGTATCCCCTGATTGGCTCTCTGGCCTTGCTGCCAACCAATCCCCCTCTTTTATGCCACCCTAGCCAGATTGGCCTCCTTGAACAGCCAAATAAATGTCTGCCTCAGGGCCTTTGCACATGGCACTCTGGCTGACATTCGCTTCTCCTAGGTCTTTGCAAGCCTAGCTCCTTCTCTTCATTTGGGTTTCAGCTCAGAAGTCTCCTCCTCCTAGAAGTCTGCCCTGACCACCCCGTCCAGAGCAGCCCCCATCCCAGTCTTGCTCCACAGCCCCCTACTTTGTTGAATGAGTGCATGAGATGGTGGGAGGAACAAGGGCCTGGACAAGAGAAGATGCCATGCACGTCATCTTCAGATATTTGACAACTTGTCCTGGGGATGAGGCATCAAACCAGTTCCTTGTAGCTTTGATGGGGGAATTAGGACCAGTGGGGAAATATCATCAGGGAGAGATTTCAACTCCATATACGCGAAAGCTGGTGATCAGTCAGGATCACCAAGATGGAATTGTCTGCCTTGCGAGGTGGTGAGTTCCCTGTTGCTGGAGGTGTGCAAGTAAAGGCTGGGCAACCGTGCAGCAGGGATGTGACAGACAGGGTTCAAGCATCAGATGGATAAGTGGAAGTGGAGTTCTGTTCCTGTCCCTAGATTTCATGAATCCACGATTTCAGGGGCATAGTTTGACTTAAAGAGTTGAAAGGAACCAAAAAAATGGTCTGGTCCAATTGCCTCCTCCACATTTTACAGAGGAGGCGCCTGAGGCCCAGAGAGGCTGAGGTCTTGCCCAAGGTCACACAGCCAGTCCCAGGCAGGGGTATAGCTGGAATCCAGGTGTCCTGAAGTTTTTTTCTTGGCTCTCCCCTCACCCTGACAACTGTCACTGTCTTACCTGCCTCATCATTTTTTTTTTTAAACGATTTTAAAATTTTAGAGGTAGAATGGACCAGAGAGATGACCTCGCAAGTCAATCCTTTAGTGTTGTTAACAGGGCTGCTGGAGCAGAGAGGTTAAGGGACTTAATGACAGCAGAGCCTAGCCAGGAACTCAGGTCTTGTAATGTCTAGTTCTGGGTTCTTTAGACTGTATCCTGCTGCCTTTTCTCTCTCGAATGTTTGCAGTGAGGATCAAACGAGAATCATTAAATTAATATGATTAGATGAGCTAAAAATAATCACGCAAGTGATCGTTTCAATTTTCAGCAACTTTCTTCACTTAGAGGACAGGACAGTCTGACCATCACTTCTTATTAACAAGCCTCCTGAAGGCAGGGCCGTCTCTTAGCCTGTTCTTCATGTTCTCAGGGCTCAGCGGAGGCACGAAAGCCCCGGGAAGGCTGATAATGTGACACCTTCAAAGGGACATGTTGTAAATTATTTATAGAGTTGACGTGGAGAGTTATTTTTCTATGGGAAAATGCTATTCCTTTTAATGTTGAGAATGGGGTTCTTGCACATGCATGTGCTTCGTGCGATTTTCCAGTGCGGTTTCCTGGGAGGCACAGTCCCCCGATTAATATGGGGAGGCATCGAGTCTTGTCCTTTTAGCTCGAGTGTCTGGGCCCCGGGCTAGGGCACTCTGGCAGCCATCCGTGGGCTGGCTTGTGGGTGTGGCCCGTGTGATGGGATGGTCAGTGTAGACCTCCTGGGCCCCAATCTCTGCTCTGTCCCTTGGGAGCTGTGTGACAACCTTGAGCCCACTCAGGCTTTGTCCAGCCCAGCGTCCTGCTAGTGGCCCTGTCTCTGGAGCAGGAACTCCCTGGGTCCTTCAGTGGCCGCCCTGGGTGTCCTCCCACGAGAGGGATTGAGACCCACCTGGGTCCCTAAATCTGCCCATTTGCAGAGATGGGGTAACTGCCTTGTGGCAGCTTGTGTCTGTGAGGTGGGAGGTCAGATGTTGACCCCAAAGAGCTTCGTGGGCTGTGGAGATCTTGGAGGGCTCCCAGGAAGAGGCAGGCCTTAAGTGTGGCAGAGAAAGCTTTCACTGCCAGGGAGTCCAGGGGGCCCAAGAGGAAGAGACACAGCACTGACCTTGACCGAGGCTCGCAGACACCGAGACCTACAGCCCAGTAGTTGAAAGTGTGGACCTCAGAGGCAGATCCCTGGGTTCAAATCCCAGTCTCTCTGCCTCAGTTTCCTTGTTTGTTAAATGTAGACACTTGTACCTGCTGTGAAGATAAATGAGCGTAGAGCATCGGCAGGTGTTTTAAGGGTTTCTGGCTGTTTCCGTGTATTATCTCTTGTCCTTTGGAGGCCAGGGCTGCTGTCATCTCAGCTTTAAAGGTGGAAATCGAGGCACAGAGAGTTTATATGACTTGTCCCAAAGCACACAGCCAACACCTGGGAGAGCCCAGATGTGAACCTGGTGGTCCAGCATAGCCAGAGCTCTGGCCACCCCTATGCTGCTTCTCGGAACAGCAAGGGCCTGGCAGACGATGGCACCACCGGGGAAAGGCCCAGCTCATGGGGGGTGGTCCCGGCCTGAAGCCCAGCGGCTCCCTCGTCGCATGGCTGGAAGGGGCTGAGAAGTTGGTGGGGGGATCCCTCAATCGGGGGTCAAGCTGAGGAAATGAGAAACAAGTGAATAAGAGCAGCTGCTGATGGCTGATCACTTCTTACTCTGAACTCAGTGGCTGAAGACAACAGCCATTTTATTCTCCCTCCCGGGGCTGTGGGTTGACTGGGCTCAGCTGGGCGGTTCTACTAGCGTCTCCTGTGGGTGCAGCCAGTCGTCTGGAGGCTGCGCTGGGACAGCTGGGCCTCTGTCCCTCCCCCTGTAGCGCAGGCCTGTCCTCCCCACGTGGCCTCAGCAGGGTAGCCAGACTTCTTATGGGGGCCACAGGGCTCCCCAAAGCACAGAACTGGGGGCTGCCAGGCCTTCTTAAGGCATATCCCGGAACTGGCCGGCACCACTGCCTCCTGTTGGTTAACAGATCCAAGTCCAGGCCAGGCACAAGCGGCATGTCGGTGGGGTAATGACCAAGAACTTGAAGCCCTCTACTCCCCTCTGTGTTTGCCAGCATCCTGTCATTTATTCCTTCCACCAGTCCTGTGAGGTGGGCAGTCTTATTACCCCCGTTTCACAGATGGGGACACTGAGGCACAGAGTGGTTCAGTCATGGTCCCCGAGGCACGTACAGCTGGTGAGTGGTGTTGCTGAGATTTGAACCCGGGAGATCTGGCCCCAGACTCCCTCCGGCCCCTTTTCTCTCAGCCCAGAGGATCTGGGGTGGTCTGCGGCAGGCCTTGGTCGAGAGCAAGAGACCCTCCGCGGTGGTCGTCCAGCTGCTGACGAAACCTTTCTTTCTCTTGAGCAGCCAAGACGCCCCAGACTCGGGTGACCATCCGGACAGTGCGCGTCCGCCGGCCCCCCAAGGGGAAGCACCGGAAGTTCAAGCACACACACGACAAGCAGGCGCTGAAGGAGACCCTCGGAGCCTAGGGGCGTCCGCAGCAGGGTGTGGGCAGGTGAGCGCCAGGCCGGGAGGCGGAGGCCCGGAGCCCTGCGTTTCCTTCTCTCTGCCTGTGGCTTGGGCTGTGGGAGGGGCTGGAGGAGAGGCGTTTTCCCATACAAAATCCAGGCTCTGAGAGGTGACCCCTCCACCCAGTTATCTTCTGAGTTTTGCCCTGGGGCAGGTGGGGGGGCTTGGGAGACCCCAGCATGCCCTGAGAGGATGGGAGGTCTAAACCTCAGCTCCCCCAGCCCTGAGTGAGCCTGCTGAAAATCAGGGACACTGGTCGACCCTGGCTCCCTGCCCCTCCCAAGGGGGGCTTGTGAGCCTGGGATGGGCCCCTAGGCTGTCTCTGACCCCCGTGTCCTCTGCTTGGCCTACAGGGTTATTTAATATGGTATTTGCTGTATCGCCCCCATGGGGTCCTTGGAGTGATAATATTGTCCCCTCGTCCGTCTGTCTCGATGCCTGATTCGGACGGCCAATGGTGCTTCCCCCGCCCCTCCGCCAGCGGCTCTCCCCTCAGCGGCCTCCAGTGTCTTGCCCGGAAGCTCGAGGAGGAAACAAAAGACCCGGACTCCGTCGCTGTCTGCCCCCCAGCCCCGAGAACCCGAGATGAGAGCACAGGAGAGACTGATGGCTTCGCCGTTTGGGGAATGGGGCTCTCTTCCCCAGCGCCCGGCCTGGGCCACACCCGAGCTCTGTGGACAGGCCTGAGACCCTGCACGTGGCCCTGAGGACCTCTAGGCATGGCCTGCCCGGCCCCGGAGCCCCAGCCAGCTCTGAAGGGAACACCCCCAGGCAGGCCTGGGCACCTTGTACTCCTGCGGCTGAGACCACGTGGCAGAGCACAGACTGGAGAAACCCCTCCTGCGGTGCCCGGGCCTGGTCCCCTCTGCGTGGTCCCCTCTGCTCACAGTGGCTCCCTTTCATTTTATACGTATGAAATCTTTGAAGATGTGGACTCCTCCGGGTGTGCGTGGCCAGGGCGCCAGGCAGCCGAGTGCCCTCTCAGATGGGTCAGAGTTGAAGTTTGCTCTGGAGGTGGACGTAGATGGTGACCTGGGCACCCGCCGCCTCCACCACTCCCCTTCACTTCCGTCTCTGTTTCATCTCTCTACCTCTCCCCTGCATCTTCCTCTTGGCCCTCAGTCTGCTCCACCAAGGGGCTCTTGGACCCCTTATTGAGGCCCCAAATAACCCCAGTCACTGCTCCATAGGGCAGAAGACCAGGGGCCAGGGCAGCAGGGGGCCTGCCCATCGTATCCCAGCCCAGCCAAGACTGCCACGTAAGGTTGTGCAGGGTGTGCACTGCACAAGGGCACTGCATGCAGGGAGCACCATTCACACCATAGACGTGGCCAATTTGTATATTTATTGTGACAGTTTCCTGGCTGATGGAGGTAACATGTCTTGAGGAAAGGAATCCTTTCCCTAATTGACACAAAGGCTCCATGGGGACTGGCCGTGCCCCTGACCCAGCCCATGGCTTGGAGTGGTCGGACGGGAGTGTGCCCTTGTTGGCGGGGGAGGCACAGTGTTGTCCATCTGGCCTCCGTTTCCCTGAGTCCTCAGCTGGAGCCGTCTGCCTTCCAGGCAGGTTTGAAAAACCCAAGAGAAGGTCTCCAAGGGAGGGGGCCGCCCTTGCTCCCCACCTGCACACTCCCCCATCTTGGATCTTTTTGACTTCCACCTCTGGTGGCTCCTCGCAGGAAACCAGCTCATGGGCTGGGAGTGGGGGAGTGAGGGAAGAAGACCCCGGGGCCCCCTAGGGGTGGGGTCTGACTCCCGCCTCCTTCCCCACCTTCCACTGCGCTTTCCCCTTCCCCCCTCTCCAAAATCTGCTTCCTTCAGTTTGTAAAGTCGGTGATTATATTTTTGGGGGCTTTCCTTTTATTTTTTAAATGTAAAATTTATTTATATTCTGTATTTAAAGTTGTAAAAAAAATAACCACACAACAAAACCAAATGAGTCCCCGGAGGTCTGTCTGTTGGCATCGTGCGTGACAGTTACCCTTTCCGCCTTGGCAGGATTTGCCAACAGCTTGCTACGTGTTCCTCTCGCTCTTGGAGGCCCAGGCGCACACTCGTGCACACACACACGCTCACACATGCGTGCGCACACACACGGGCCAACTGCTCTGGGGGAGGCCTCTGTCTGGGGCGGGTAAGAGTCAGCCCACTCTTAGGTCCTGGTCCTGCAGCAGCTCCTGACGCCCAGACCCCAGGTCCCAGCCCTGTGCCTGTCGCTGGTGGTGACAAGAGATGCCTCTCTCCAGCCTGAGGGTCTCCATAAAGGAAGCAGATCCTCAGCATCGTGGGGTGGGACTGGCTTAGGGGGCGGGGGGGTGGTACCCACTGTGGGGAAGGCTAGAGGAGGTCCCGGAGGGGCTGTGGGATTTAGAAGGAACTCGGCTCAAAGTTGGATCCGGGGTCTGATCTTCGCTCAGCCCTTAGCCAGCTGTGTGGCCTTGGGCAAGTCACAGCCCCTCTCTGGCCAGAACCACATCTGAAACCCGAGAAGATGACCAGGAGATGTGTGGCCTCCAAGGTCTGGCTGTGGGGTTCTGTGCTTTCCCTTGCCTGCAAAGACTTGGGTACCATCCCATAAAAAATGTTCTAACTGTGTTCTGGGTCCCACCTGCAGGCAGACTGGGGCTGATGGGGAAGCCCAGGAGGTGGAGAATCTGACTCATCATAAGATAATCTAAAACAAAAACTATTTTGCCTGTGATAGTAGTGAGCTCCCTGTCACTGGAAGTGTGTAAGTGGAAGCTGGCTGACAGCTTGTCAGGTTAGACTCAATAATGTTTGGGCTCCCTGTGATTGACATTGATTCATTGATTCATTCATTCGCCTTGAGCCCCTACCATGTGTCTCTCTCTGCCAGGGGCTTTTACAGCAATTTGATTTAAAGTCATCCTGGGATTCCCAGCCCTGGGCTTGAGGAAGTGGAGTCCACCCGTGGTGGTGGGCGGTGCAGCTCAGAGGGGTTTCCCTGGAAACGCCTACTTCTGCCTCTCAACCCTGTCAGTAGGACCCCCCATCCCCCAAGCCCCCAGTATTCTGGGCTCACAGGGCACCAGAGAAGACTCCGGCTGGGAGGAGGAGGGGATGCTCCTCTAGGGGATGGAAATTAGAGGACAGCAGGAGGGACCAGCACATGTGGCATCGTGGCAGCTGCTAACAGCTGTCCTGTTCATGGACCACTGCAGGAACTTCTCCAGGGAAACACGCAGAGCTGCCCGCATCTCTCCCCTCCCCGGGTGCCATCCCAGGCAGCAGCGGTGCCAAGCCTGTGGGCCCTCCAGGGGCCTGGTAGGCCCTCTCTGGGCCTTAAAACCACCAAGCTAAAGTGGCATTCTTCTAGAAACCCCTCTGCTGGGGAGAAGGCATTTCCTTCATTCCTTTCTCTGCCCTGTTGGCTGCAATACAGACATGATGTCTGGCACTCAAGCAGCCATCTTGAGCCATGAGGTGGTAAAAGCCAAATGCTGAGGTTTGTGGAGCAAGATGGAAGGGGCCAGGGTCCCTGACCCCTGACTGCCTATCTCGGGAGTTTTTACACAAGAAAGGAAGAAATTTCTTTCAGTTTGAGCTACTCTTATTTAGGGTTTTCTGTCCTTTTTAATTGAACCTAATATGAATAGATAGCCCCCTTCTCTCTGGGAAGGAGGTGATGTGACCGCCAGGCTGGTCCGTTTATCTTCCACGATCCTTGGGCATTCAGCATGAACACTTCTCCTCTATTGAAAATGCCCGCTCAGATCTAATTTCCCCTGAGGAGCCTTCTCTGTCCCAGCCAGTGGCTCTCCTCCCTCAACCAGAGCAGAGTTGTAGCCCTTTTGGAGGGTTAGCATTTGCTGCCCCCATAAAATAAAGTAATGAACATTTACCACTTATAAAGTAGGATATCTGTGAACTCTTAATACTTGCAAGATGGTTGTAAGGAATGGAGGAGAAAATGAACGGCCAAGGATGGAGATCATGCAGCTCCGACCAGCTGGGTCCCAACAACATCCCCCTCTGTGGACACCCTATCTGGTGTGTTTCCACTATTCTGCAGTGTCCCCCCAGGCACCCCGGATCCCTGACACCTGTGCATACCCTGCGTTATGGTCCCGATGCAGCCGCGTGGTTACTGTGTGGTTCTGGGAAAGTCACGACTCCTTCCAGATCTCGGCCTGACTTGCCTCCCACTTCCTTCCGGCCGCCTTGCGAGTGTCAACCCACCAGAGAGGCCTGCCCTGTCCAACCTTTACAAAAGAGCTGACCCTCACCCCCAGGCCCCCTTTCTTAGCCCATTTTATTTATCCCACCGTCCTTATCCTCGTCTGGCTCACTCGACAGGCACATCTTTCGTTGTCTCTCCCACTGCCCCCCCCCGAAGTTCCAAGTGGAGTTATTTTGTTCAGTACTGTGTCCCCAGAGCCTAGAATAGTGCCTGGTACATCATAGGTGCTCAATAAATGCCTGTTGAGAGAATGGACATGAAGGTCTGTTACTGGAGGCATCAGGTGTGTCTGCCCCAAGTCGCAGCTTGTCTGGCTGATTCCCATCACACACACTGTGGTGGCTGGAAAGTTGCAGACTCTCAGGGTATCACTAGCTACAGATAAGATATTGCAACTTCTCAACTAGCTCCACACTTAGCATTGCATCTTCCTTGACAGGAAAAGATCCTTGAGGGGCTGGCCTGGTGGCATAGTGGTTAAGTTCGTGTGCTCCGCTATGGCGGCCTGGGGTTCGCATGTTCGGATCCCGGGCATGGACCTTGCACCACTTATCAAGCCATGTGGTGGCAGCGTCCCACATATAAAGTAGGAGAAGATGGGCACAGATATTAGCTCAGGGCCAATCTTCCTCAGCAAAAAGAGGATTGGCAATGGATGTTAGCTCAGAGCTAATCTTCCTCACCAAAAAAAAGATCCTCGAGGGTTGAGATCATATTGAATCCATGTTCTAAGTCTATTCAGCTGTCATCTCTCCACATCTACACTTCTCCATCCATCCATCTACCTGCCTACACATCCATCCATTCCCCACTCATCCATTCATCCATCCACCCACTCATCCATCCATCCATACATCAATCTACCTACCCACCCATCCATCCATTCCCCACCCATCCATCTACCCATCATCCTTCCACTCATCCACCTATCTATCCATGCATTCATCCATGCACCCACCCAGCCTGCCATCCGCCTCCTTCCTCCCCTCTCTGTTTATCATTTTCACCATGTCCTAAGCTCTGTACTTCCCACCTCATTTATTAACTTCTGAGGAGCTTGGTGCCACAGTGGAGAGAACACAGGTTTAGCAACAGAACACAACTAGGTCCCCATCCCAGCACTGCCACCTCTGCCCTGTGACCTGACAGAACTATTTCATGGGTCGAGACAGGAGGGCCGAGCACTTCTCCTGGCACACACTGCACCCTCAGTCAATGGCAGGCCTTGTGATTTTTTAACTCTCAGCACCCAGCAAATGGCTGATCGCAGTTCAGTGGAGTGACAACGGAAACGAATGAAAGAATGAACACAGAATCACAGAGGGATTAACAGTTCAGCTGCCGCCAACGCGTGCATTTATATTCCAGGCACCGTCCCATTATTCTACTCAATTAACCCGACAATCCTTGCAGGCAGATGTTATTGTCCTCGTGTTACAGAGGAGGAAACAAAGACTCAGTGAGGTTTGAACCCCTGCCCCGCTCCCCGGTGCACAGTTCTCCTGTAAATGGCCAACGTCCTCTTGGGGGAATGTTGGGTGGAGATTCGTGGGACAGACTTGGAATGAATTCAGGTTTTTTCCTCGTTAAGGGAGCTCCGGGTCTGTGAACTGACTCAGGTCTGGGACTGGGGAGGGACCGTGTGTCTCTGTCCTGGGGCCTCAAGTCAAACCTGTTTACCAGAGCCAGACCTTTCTGGTTATAAAAGCCGCAGGTCCTTGTGTGTCGCTGATCCATTTTTGGCCTGGGGACCCTGTGATCCCTTAGCTTCACCAATCCTGCTGGTCAGACCATTGGGATGGCCACCTGGTCCTGCTACTGTTGTGATAATGCGCCCACCCGCCCTGTGGTCACTGCTGCCACGGGGCCTCTGCCCTCCCAGGGTCTCGGTTTCTGCCCCAGAAATCGGGGTCGGACACTGGCAGGACCCCCGACCTGGACACTGAGGCCTTTTGAAGGCTGTTGGGCTGGAACACAAGGTGGTTCGTGCCTCCCAGTGAAGCGACCATAGTATTCTGGGCTCTCCCGAGGGGTCGTGGTTAGGATGGTGCGTCACCGTGGTTAATTCACGACTCTGTCTCGGCATCACACCTCGGCACTTCTGTTGTCTCCACCTCAGGGAGCATGGGCCTCTGCTGAGTTGGGCATTGGCACCTGCCAACCCACACACCAGTCCTGAAACAATTAGAGCCACCCCCCACTGACGAGGCCGGCACCCCGGAACCAGCTGTGAGAATAAGTTCAGTGCATCGATCCATTCACACGTTGTCTCCAGGTTTTTGATTAGATGAAATAGCAAGGTTTTGCCCAGAGTTTGGTTTGAGGCCCCTCCCACTGGCCACCTGGGGACCCGACTGTGGTCTGGAGACACTGAGGGATGGTGTGGCACGGGCGGTCATTAAAGGGGCCCTGTTAGGGCAGGACCAGCGTCGTCAGACAGTGAGGAGAGGCCGCCTCAGCCTGCAAGGGGGCTTGGCGGGGCTCGGGAATGCAGAGGGTCAGCATCACCCCAAATCCTCCCACGTGGCTCTGGGCACTGAGCTCGCTCTGTCCCAGTCGACGGTCTGACTTCCACAAGGCAGAGCTGGTGAGGCCATGGCGTCAGCTCATGACGTAACTCGCCGTTCTACAGGCTCCAATTCTGAGTTTCATTTCTGGCTGTCTCAGCCTTGTGGAGGCAAGAATTCAGAGGTGCTTTTAGCAAAGAAGTCCTCGGTCTTTGACTGGGTCTTGAGCAAGAATTTAGGATTTAGGAGATTGTCCTCTGTTTCTTCCACTGCCCGGCACTGTAAGAGCCGCAGCCGTACCACAGCCTAATTCCGCATTCCCTTCATCCTCTTCTAACGCAGTGGAGTCTCACGCTCAAAGCCTTGCCTTCAATGGGATCTTCATTCCAGGTGATTCCAGGTGGTGAGTTCGAATTCCCATCCCCCTCTGCAGGCCATAGGATTCCAGATCTGATTCCTTCTGTGTGCTGAATTTTTCCTGTCGTCAGTCCCAAGCAGTCCAGATAACTGGTCCCAGCCTCTCTGCACATCTCCGTTGCCTGCAACCGCTCCTGGCACTGATTTCTATATAAGGCAACATCCTCAGGTGCAGGCAACAGAAACCAACCCTGGTTACCTTAAGCAGAAAAGGAGGTTCAAAGAATAGATATTCAAAAGGATATTCAAAGAATGTTGGGTGACTCATGGATCACGAGTGAGCTGGAGACCTACCTGGGCTTGTGGTATGCAAACAGGATCAATACTCTCGGCTTGTGAGGTCAACATCCCTAACACCTGCTGGGGGCCACAGCCTGTGACTAGCACATCCCATGCCCAACACCCAGCGCTGGGCACCGCTGTCCCAGGGGCTCCGCAGGTGGGTTTTTGCTTCCCGGCAGCACGAGTTTTGTTTTTAAATCTTGGGTTGGTGAGTTTGATTGGTGACCCTCGAGGCTCAGCTGCAAGGGAGTCTGAGAACGTGGGGGGCTGGTGTTTTTAGTTTCTACAGAGGGGGGTGGTCCATGGGTCCGAGACCCAAGAAGTGGGGTTCAGAGAGTGAATGAGCAAAACAGTGAAACAAAACAAAAGCCAAATGTCTGTCTCATTTGTACCATACTTCTTCCATCTCTCCTAGGCCAGCACAAGTCTCCGTCCTTTCTGATTTATTATCTCTATTTGGCCATAAACTTGAGAACAGAGAACTAGAACTGTTACACCTACTATCGGATCCCCGGGTCCCAGCTCAATTGCGGGCACATCATGGGCACAGTAAGTGTCATGGGGTGACTGTGTGAATTCTGCCCTGAAGCCCAGGACCAGGGTGGGGTGAGTGAGGCACTCACTTCAGGTGCAAAGTTTCAGGGGCACTGAAACCTCAGTGATCAAGATAAGCAATATTTTTACACCATATTTTTTAAAAATCAAAATTAATGCAAAAAAATCCACTATGAACCAAATTTCAGTTAAAGACAGGATCCAATCCTGCCCTTGCACGATGCCTCACTTCCCTCCCCCTAATCTTGGCCCTGTCGGATCCTTTATTTAAATGAGATATACGTATCTTTATTTAAATTTGTGCCCAAGGCGAGCGCTTCCCGCACCTCACCCCGGTCCCGGCCCTGCTGTCCCAGCTCCGTTTCCACTCTTCCTTCTTCCTTTCGTGACCTCGGTTTCCGGTGTTCACTCTGTCTTGCCCCAGCCATCTAGAACCTCCTCCTGGGTTCCCCAGCCCTCCCCCAGAATAGTCCCCCCCCGGGTCCACCTCACTCTCGGCTGCCCTGGTAGTCTTCCTGGGGCAGTGTGGTCAAGTCGTCCTTTAGCTCCTGTCCCCAAATGAGGGTCACACTCACCAGTAAGACATGCAAAGCCCTCTGAGATCTGCTCTGATCTACGTACGTTCTGGCCTCTCCCTCCCCGGGGGCTCTCCTCCTCGCTATGCAGGCTGCACCTTCCGCTCTGTCCACCCTGTGGAGTGCTTTCCCCCTCGTCCAAACCCCACTCGCCATCTTCAAGGTCAACCTCGAATTCGCTGTAAAACTGTCCCTGCAGGAATGTCAAATGGTGCAGCTGCTGTGGAAAACAGTATGGAAGTTCCTCAAAGAAGTAAACAGAGTTACCGTATGATCCAGCAGTTCCGCTTCTGCATATACACGCTAGAGAACTGAAACAGAGTCTCGTAGAGTCTCGTAGAGGTGCTCGTGCGCCCGTGCTCACAGCAGCATAACGCACAATAGTCAAAAGGTGGAAGCAACCCAAGTGTCCATCGGTGGATGAAGGGAGAAGCAAAACGTGGTATGTACATTCCATTTGTACTGCATGTTATTCAGCCATAAGAGGAAGGAAATTCTGACACATGCTACAACGTGGATGAACCTTGAGGACATTATGCTAAGTGAAATAAGCCAGTCACAAAAGGACAAATACTGTATGATTCCACTTATATGAGGCACCCAGAGGAGTCAGATTCACAGAGACAGAAAGCAGGATGGTGGCTGCCAGGGGCTGGGGGAGGGGGGATAGAGTTGTTGTTTAATGGGTACAGAGTTTCAGTTATGTAAGATGAAAAGAGATCTAGAGATGGATGGTGGTGATGGTTGCACAGCAATATTAATGCACTTAAAACCACTGAACTGTACACTTGAAAATGGTTCAGATCATAAATTTTGTGTTATGTGTATTTTCCACAATAAAAAAAATTGGGGGAAGAAAAGACTGTCCCTGGAGCTCTCCTGGCCAGAAGTGAGCTTTCTCTCCCCTGAATCCCTTCAAACATTCTACCCAGGATTTCGTCCAGTTAGGAGGGACTAGGTGGCCTTGTCTCTCTGTGACGGCAGGATCCGTGCACCATTCTGTTCCTCCAAGGCCTGGCTGGGCGCCTGGCATCAGCAGGTGTTGGACGGATGGAGGAACAAAATGTGGGGGCTCACCCATCCCTCTGGCCAAAGCTCCAGGGAGCGCAGCAGCTGCAGTGAGCTTGGTGGGCTCACACGCCCACTCTCCCAACTTTGGTGCAGTCACCTGTCGGCACCTGGGACGACTCAGTGACCCGACCCTGCACACTAGAGCCCAGCAAGGGCAGGCACGTGGGGAGGTGGTGGTGAGTGGGGTCTGGCGTTGGTGAGTGGGGCCTATCCCATTGGAGAGTCTCCTCCTTCCTGGCATTTGAACTCCTCCAGGACGTGGCAGTCTGGGAGAATGGTTAAGAACACGGATCAGCTCTGCTGCTCACTAGCTTTGTCTCCTCATTTGATAAATAAAACAGTCCCGGCTTCATAAGATTGTGTGAGGACCAAATAGATGATGTATGTAAACTGCTCAGCAGGGTGTCTGAGGGGGCATAGGTACCTTGCCTGTCACCTCACCTGACCGGTGACCATCCTCCCTTTTCCTGATAAACAGAACCCTGATCTGCTTATGGAGCCAGCAAAAATGCTGTGATCTTCATGCCAGAAGATGAACTGTACTTGGTTTAACCCAGTCGTGGGCATCTGATTCCCCTGGACCAGCGGTTGGTCTAAGTGCGGCCGTGTGACCGCGTTCTGACTAAGGAGACATAAGAGGAAGTCTGTTGGATAAGGACGGAGGGTGACAGTGGGGATCTTCCTCAACAAAAAGACAGACTTCTAGAGAGATAGTCCTTCCCTATTCTCCCTTATTCTTTCTTTGAATGCAGATGTGATGCTTGAAGGATCAGCAGCCATTTTGCAATAATGAGGTAATAAGGATGACGAGGAGGTGAAGGAAAGGGCAGGAACTCCAGCCCTGACATTGTCAAGCCACCCAACAATGCTGGGGTTACTATCTCCTGATTTCTTGTGATGGAAGAAAATTAAGTCCCTGTTTTTCTTCCCTCAGCTAATGTAAGTTGGATTTCTCTTTCCTTTATTTGCAATGGGCTGCACTCCTGTAGAACACACTGTCACACAGCCCAATAAATGTCAGCTTTTATCTGACCTCATATTCTTTTCCATCCATGGGCAAATGTACCACTGTCTGAGCGTCTCATCGTGTATGAGATGGAGGGAGAGACACCTGTCTCCCCAGACTCTTGGGAGGATTAAATGAGACGCATGCTGTCCAATTGCTCTGCGGCCCATGAAGGCTTCGGCTGGGAAGGAGGGTTGTTGTGGGCCTCCCTCCTGGAGACCAGGGCTCCCCTGGGTGAGGAACAAGTTAACTGTGGCCAAAGAGACTAAAGCAAGAAGGTGTACCTAGGAGCAGGGCCTGGCCCCTGCCAGCTTCCCCGTTTCTGGGGAAGGAGGTTTGATGGCTGAGGCAGCGTGATGGGCTGGGGAAGTGCTGCAGCTCTGGGGCCCGGCCGCCTCTCCTCCCCCTGGGCATGTTGCAGCCTCTCTGTGCTCCTGCTTCCTCATTTGCAAAGTGGGGGTAATGGTAACGGAGAATCAAATGAGGTGGGGAATCAAGTGAAAAGTGCGTGTAAGCTCAGCGGACGTCAGCTGTGTTAGTCAGCGATTGCCAAACTAACACTGCGTAACAAAGTCCCAACTCAGCAGCATAGAGCGTGAGCCCGGGCCTCCCCCTCCCGGCCCTGAGGGTCGACCGGACTTGGTTGCAAGCTGTGGGTTGGGTCCAGGCCTGCTCCACCTGTCCCTCATCCTCTTTGGAGCCGTGGCTACCTGGTCTTCTCTTGGGGAAAGGCAGGAGAGCAAGAGGACAACTGTCCAGGACGTTTCAGACCGTTTCTCAGGTCATGTCCACTGACATCCCTTTGGCCAGAGCAGGTCCCGTGGCCAAGCCCATGGTCCAGGTGGGGGAAGCACGGTGCGGGGCAGACAAGCAGCCCCGCTCTGGGGCAGGGAGAACTGAGGCCAGCGCTCCAGTCCGGCATGTTCGCCGGGTCGCAGGAGCACGGCATGCTGCGGGCACTGGAAGAGGTGGAAGCTTCTGGTTTCCACATGAGGCACTGCAGCGAACGCAAGGTTAAATGAGGACACCGTCACCCTGTCTGCCCCCAGGACCTGGCATCCGGCACGAATTTAACCCCATTATGTGCCAGGCCCTGGCTGGGCCTTGCTGGTACTGGGGACATGGAGACCGACGAGACAGGGTCCTGCCCTTAAGAAGCTCACGGGCCGCTGGGGTAGAAAGGCGGGTAGACCATCTGGAGAAGGTGACAGGGCTGTGATGGTGGGAGGCAGGGACGCTGCGGGGGCATCAGGGAGGATGGTCTCCAACTTTGCCAAAGGACAGGGAGAGCTGGGAGAAGGAAGACGCCTGGATCTAGGCTGCGGGGGGCGGGGGTGGGCGTCCACAGTATGGACGGGGGAGAAGGGGGTGCAGCAGCAGATGCAAAGGCACCTAGAGTGGCAGAAGGAGAAGGGCGGACAACACGGAGTTCTGTGTGGCTGGGGGCAGGAGCCGGGGAAGGCGGGAGAAGAGGTGGGAGGCGCAGAGGAGCCCCAGGGGCTCAGCAGGCCTTCAGCTGGAGGATCCACAACAACTGTAGGAGCCTCTCTGCTGGCGGCACCTCTTGGGGCCCCCACAGCGGCCTGCCTGTCCCCCATCTCGGCACGATCTGCACCCCGTGTCATCATTGCCCATTTGCTCTGGGCCCTGAGACAGAGACCGCGGGTGTCCTGTTCCCCGCACAGGTCCAGGGGAGTTTGGAGCCTGGCGGGGCCCGGCGTGACTGGGGTGATTGGGGAGGACGCCTTGAAGGAGGGGAGGAGCAACCTGACCTTCAGGTGGGCTCGCCTGCGGCAGGTGGTTCAGGCCTGCAGGGGAAGTGAGTCTGGCCAGGGGCAGGAGGTGAGGTGGGCAAGACCATGTCCTAGGAGAGGGGTCGGGGGCAGGCAGGGGAGACGAGGACAGAAGGGTTGTGGGGTCAGATGGTGGCACTGGGAGCCAGGTGAGGGATGGTGGGGCTGGGGCGCCCTGGGCTCCCAGAGGATGGTGAGGTCATGTCCGATCTGCTGGAGAATCAGGTGGGAGCCTGGCTCTGGGGGAGGAGGGTGGTGACTGCAGGACTGTGGGCGGGGCTGGGCCTGGGGTGGGGCTGCCCAGTCAGTCATTCAACAAATAAGTGTTTCCTGAGCACCTACTATGTGCCGGTCCTGGACGGGGTGCTGGGATCCGGCTGTGATGGGAGAAAGATCCTGTCCCTGTGGAGCTTGTATCCTGGTGGGGGGAGATGGCAATGGAAGCCAATGGAAGAAATAGGGACGACACACAGGAGGTCCAAAGGTGATAAGTGCCACCACCCAAGGGCCACTCACTACGGACCTACTATGTGCCAGATGTGTGCAAGCTGAGATCTCTGTCCTCCAGGAGCTCAGCCCAGTGCGTGTGCATTCGCCCCCCTTCTCTGTGGGTGTGTGGCTGGTAGTCTGTGTGTCTGTGTGTGCACAGCTGTCTGGGCGTGGTTGTGAGTGCAGCCGTGTTTTGCCAGCAGCTCTGAGTATCCTGAGTGTGTTTGTGTGTGTGTGTGTGTGTGTGTGTGTGTGTGTGTAAGGAGGGAGGCGAGGTGCTGAGGGCCGTGACTTAGACCTTCCCTGGCTGTGGCAGAAGCAGAGGTCTAGGGGGGCTTCTCCCACGTGCGTCCGCTCTGGGGTGGGGCGGGGCGTCCCGAGGGTGCCCGTGCCTTTGTGGGAAGAAGGTCTGGGCGCAGCCGGAGTGTGTTGGCGTTTCCTGGGTGATTGACGATGGGAGCAGACTGTCTTCCCGTGACAGATGTAGGAATGTTTCTGCTAATCAAGGCGGGAAGCAGAGGCGTGGGGCCGCCTGAGGCCTCCCCCAGCCCTGCGCCAGGGCCACCTGTCCCGGGCCTGGGAAGCAGTTGGGCAGCACTAGGAGAGGTTCCCAGCCCGGGGCCTCCACTGCCCACCCCCGCCTCCCCCAGAGTCTCCGGTCAGGCACCGCTCACCTGCCCCCAACTGCCTCTAGAGGGGTGGGAGAATGGGGTCCAGGGTTCAGCCCAGAGACGATCCCAGACGTGGAGGGGGTTTGGAGTGGGGGAGTGGGACGTCGGGCATCTGTCCCAGCAGCTGGGCATAGCAGAGAGGGGAATAAGCGTCCACCATTCCAAGGTTCCTCCCTGTGAACCCTGCCCCCGACCAGCCCTGCCAAGGGCAGCGCTAGGGCACCCCCTCTTCTCTTTTCTGAGTCGTGGGATGATAGAGCCCCAGAACAGTCAGTGATGGCAGGAAATTACTCCAACAGGGAAACTGAGGTGGGCCGCAGGTCTCAAGGTGGTGGCATGGTCATCCTGCCCCCAGGCCCTTGTTCTCCCTGCTGCAGTCACCCCTGAAGCTCATGTCCTGGGTGGGGAGGGCAGGGAGGGGTGCAGATAACATGACCGCTCGCACCAGTGTGGTCCGCGCCTCTGCCCCCATCTAGGCTTCCGTCCACTGCCCTGTCCACACACATCCCTGTGAGTGGACGGAGGCCCCAGAAGTGTGAGGACTTCGTAACTGAGGTCAGGGTGGGGCAGGGTCCAGGGAGCTTTGGTGGTTGCCTGTTGGCTGCCAGTCTGAGCGGCTCCCACCCCCAAGAACTCACTGGGAGGCTGTGGATTGTGCATCGTCCTCATGCGCCCTCCCCCACTGCATCCTAGTGACCTCCTCCACCCGGTCCTGTGGGGCTTGTGAACCAGGGAAGGACTTGTTGACTTGGTGACTTGCCTTGTTTTCCAGGCCGGCACAGGCAGGACAAGCCTGGATCCCCAGCCTTGACCCCAGCCTTGACCCTGGCAGTCCCTGTGGGTCCAAAGTCACTTTCCCAGGTTTGGCTCTGAAACGTCTCTTCTCCCTCCCCCTTTCCCAGTCTCCCCTTTGAAGATCAGGGAGGATGGAGGTGCCTATGAGTCACCCTATGACTCAGAGGAGGCAGAGCCAGGGCCTGCGTGTGTGTGTGTGTGTGTGTGTGTGTGTGTGTGTGTGTGTGTGTGTGTGTCTTGACCCTACGTACATGGTTGCCTGGGAAATACTGGACTTGTCCCCATTGAAAGGTGCTAGAATTCACTTAACAAACATTTCACTGATTGATTAATTAATTAATTAATTGAACAAATGTGATTGGGCTGGTAGGGGATTCGGGATTCTATTCTGTAAGACAGTGCATCTCGAACATTAATGTGCAAGATAATCCCCAGGGGCTCTTCTCCCTCCCCCTTTCCCAGTCTCCCCCTTGGGAGATCCTGACTCTGAAAGGCTGAGGTGGGGCCTGAGACTCTGCCTTCTAACAGGCTCCCAGGTGAGGCCAGCCCTGCTGGTCTGGGAACCACACTTTGAGAGGCAAGAACAGAAGAGTGTTTGGAAGGGGAAGCTCCGGCTCTGCTCAGCAATTCCTGGCCCTGAGTCAGTCGTGAATCTTCCCAGCTCTGCACCAGAGCTGTAGGATGGGGTCACCCAGCACATGCCTGTGGTTCAGGGGTCCTGGCCCAGGAGCTGTGAAGGTGGCCAGAGAAACCAGCTTGTTCTCCGGCTGGGCCCCGATGGCCAGCAGGTTAGATGACCTAGAAACTCTGTGTCCTGTACCTGTTTCCTGAAGACCTACTGTGTGCACCGTTTAGGGGCATGAGTTGGAGGGAGTGACAGACATTGGGGAGCTGAAATCTGGCAGAGGAGATCGTAGAATTAATGGTAGCAGGGACCCTTGAGGCCACCACCCTGCTCCCACTTTACAGATGGGGAAACTGAGGCCACAAAGGGAGTGGGAACTGACTCAAAGTCTCATTAGTAATTGACAGGGCCAGGACTTGATGGCCTCACCCTCTCGCTCTCTGGCAGGATTCCTTCCCTCCTCGTCCCAGGAGAGAGCACACAGGAGGAACAGGGGCGTGGCAGGGGAGGCTGGGGCCAGATTAGGTCCAGAGAGGTCTGAAAACTTACATTTTGTTGGGGCTTTTGGTTATACTGAAAGCATGAAGAAATATCCAAACAGGGTTAGCGAAGTCGGGTGTTTGCTGTGTTTTAGATATTTACGCTGATCAAGCTGACACTTCAGACACAACAGCCTGTGCAATGATTGCCTGTGGATCCTTGTTCGGAAATAACCTCAACAGTCCAAGTGGATCTTCTCCGACCATGAGGCCCAAGCGCACGGGCCTCCTGGGCCCCGCTGGTGACAGGACCCCCTGTATGTTACCAGGAGCCTCCTACGGCTGCCGATGAAGGATGGAGGATGAGAGGAGGGACCAGATGCGCGAGTGTGAATGTGAGCTCCAAAGGCAAGGATGTCTTTGTCTGTTCTGTTCACTGCTCTTTCCTCAGAGTCTAGAATAGTGTCCAGTGCACAGTAGGCTCTTCACACATATGGTTGGATGAATGATGGCTGAGCCAGAATGTGCCTGTGGGGACGGAAAGCAGCTGCTGGTGCAGGGAACTCTGGTTCTATTCCTCTGGCTGCAGTGGGGCTGCCCCTTCCCTCCAACTCTGACCAAGTGAAGCCGGGTGGAGAGCCAGGTGCCTGGGTTCTGATCCTGGCCTGCCGTGTGATAGGGTGGGTTGGTCTCCAGCACCCTTGTCTGTAGAACAGGACTACGCCAAGTTACACCTTCAGGGTCTCAAGGCAGCATCAGACAATTCTTTGAGGTCCTTTCTAGCTCTAGGATCCAGAGGAAAGACTCGGGTAAGGGGAATTCTGTGGGGGGCACAGAGACAAAGGGGACAGAGGGACAGTTGGTGCCCAAAAAACTTAGCACCTTGCCAGGACAGGAGTTTTACAGTCATGATGAAAGGAGAACATGCGCATGGTCCCACATCCACCAGCACACTCCGTGCATCACTACAGTTTTCAAACCGTGCCCATGATTAGGTCTCACTTATTCAGTTGGTTATAACCCCCTTGCTTCCCTGCCCCAAGCTGGGTCACCTACTGTAGTAAAATCCACCCCCCCCCCCCCCACGGAGTCCCTCGCCTTTCCTTGGATTCCCCAGCCCGCTGGCCCTGTACAAACGCAAACGTCTGGCCCGCCACCACAACTGTTCCCTAGGGAACCTGCCTTGGCCCCTGCGATTCAGGCGTCCCTCTCTGTCCTCTCAAACCCGCAGGGTCCTCGTCCACCCTGGAAGTCTGCCAGGGCTATATCACGCTCTCCAGTTCACAGTTTCTGGTACCAATGTTTCTCCTTTTCAGCATTTGAGACATTCGCCTGCCTTCAGCATCTGGCTCCATTCCCATTCTCTAAGTTTCCTCAAGGACGTGATTCTGGTGTCCTGGCCTCCCAGACACAGCTGGTCCCCAAAAGCTGGGCATCAACCCCAGCTCTCATGGAGTGGGGGCTGAGGGAGAGGAAGAGGGAGGCGATTCTAGCTAGACTTTTTTTTTAAGTTAAACTTTTTGTTTTGAGATCATTGTAGATTCACATGCAGTTTTAAGAAATTAAATAGAGACATCCCGTGTACCCTTTACCTGGTTTCCCTCAATGGGAACATCTTGCAAAACAATAGCACAGCATGACAATCAGGATATTAACGTGACACAGTCAAGATACAGAACATTTCCATCACCACAAGGATCCTTCGCGTTGCCCTTTTATGGCCCCACCCACTTCCCTCCAATCCCTACCCGCTCCTTAACCCCTGGCAAGCCCTAATCTCTTTTCCATTTCTGCAATTTTGTCATCTCAAGAATGTCATACAAGTGGAATCATACAATATGCAACCTTTGGGGATTGGCTTTTCTCACTCAGCATAATTCTCTGGAGAGTCGTCCAGGTTGTTGTGTATATCACTAGTTCATTCTTTTTTATTACGGAGTAATTTTCCATAGCATGGATGTCCCACAGTTCAACCACATATTCGTTGAAGGACATCTGGGTTGTTTCCAGTTTGGGGTTATTATGAATAAAGTTGCTGCGAACATCCCTGTACAGGTTTGTGTGTAAACAGAAATCTTCGTTTCTCCGGGATAAATGCCCAGGAGCGCAATTGCTGGATTGCATGGGAGTTGCATGTTTCATTTTTAAAGAAACTGCCAAACTGTTTTCCAGAGTGGCTGTACCATTTTATGTCCCACCAGCAATGTATAGTTTCTCTGCATCCTCACCAAAGTTTGGTGTTGTCGCTGTTTTTTATTTTAGGCATTCTCTTAGGTGTGTCATGATCTCTCATTGTGGTCATCTGCATTTCACTGATGGTTAATGCTGTTGAACGTATTTCCATGTGCTTATCTTCCATCTGTAGATCCTCTCTTTAATGAAATGTCCCTCCATGTGTTTTGCCCATTTTCTAATTGGAATTTTTTTTTTCACTGTTGGATTTTGAGAGTTCTTTATATGTTCTAGACACTGGTCCTTTGTCAGATAAGTGGTTTGCAAATATTTCCTCCCAGTCTGTGTATGTCTTTTCATCCTCTTAACAGGCTCTTTCACAAAGGAAACGTTTTAAATTTTAATGAGGCCCAGTTGATCAATCTTTCCTTTTGTGGATCATGCTTTTGGTGTCAACCGTAAGAACTGAGTACTGAGCCCTAGATCCCAAAGATTTTCTCCTGTGTTTTTCTCCAAAAGTTTTATAGTTTTATGTTTTACATTTAAGCCCATGGTTCATTTTGAATTAATTTTTGTATAAGATGTGAGACTTAGGTTGAGGTTTTTTTGCTTTTTGTTTTTGCCTATGGATGTCCAATTGCTCTGACACCATTTGTCTAAAAGTCTGTCTTTCCTCCGTTGAATCGCTTCTGCATGCTTGAAAAAACTCAGTCAGGCATATTTGTGTGGTTTATATCTGGGTTCTCTAATATATTTGGTTGATCTATGTGTCACTCGTGTTGCCAATACTATAGTCTTGATTATGTAGGTAAATAATACGTCTTATATACCTTATAGGTAAGGTTTACAAGTCAAGTAGACTGATTCCTCTCGTTTTGTTCTTCTTTTTCAAAATTGTTTCAATGATTCTAATTCCTTTGCTTTTCCATGTAAATTTTAGAATAATCTTGTCTATATCAACAACAAAACTTGTTGGAGTTTTTATACAAATTGCATTGAATCTGTGTGTCAATTTGGGGAGAACTCACATCTTTACTATGTTGTCTTCCAATTCATGAACATGTATGTCTCTCCATTTATTTATCTTCTTTGATTTCTTTCATTAGCATTTTGTAGTTTTCAGCATGCAAGTCCTATGTACATGTTTTGTTAGATTTACACCTTGAACATTTCATTTTTTTTTTTGAGGGATTGTAAATGGTATTTTAAATTTTGGTGACCACATGCTCATTGCTAGGATATAGACATAAAGTTGATTTTTGCATATTTATCTTGTATTCTGCCACTTTGCTGAACTCACTTATTAGTTCTAGGAGGTTTTTTTTGTAGATTCCTTGAGATTTTCTATGTAGACACTCATGTCGTCAGCAAATAGGGATAGTTTTATTTCCTCGTTTATGATCTGTACGTCTTTTATTTCTTTTTCTTCTCTTATTGCATAGGTTAGAACTTCCAGCACTATGTTGAATAAGAGTGTGATAGTGGATATCCTTGCCTTGTTCCTGATCTTAGGGGAAAAGCATTTAGGCCTTTATCATCAATTGTAATGTTAGTTGTAGGGTTTTTGTAGATACTCTATTAAGTTAAGGAAACTCCCCCTCTATTCCTATTTTTTCTGAGAGTTTTAATCATGAATTGGATTTTGTCAAATGTTTTTCCTCCATAGATTGATATGATCATGTAAATTTTCTTCTTTAGTCTATCAGTATAGTGGATTACATTGATTGCTTTTCAAATATCAAATCAGTCTTACATCCCTGGGATAAATCACACTGGTCCAGTGTGTAATTCTTCTCATATATTGCCGAATTCTATTTGCTCATATTTTGTTAAGGATTTTTGCATCTATATTCATGAAAGAAATTAGTCTGTGGTTTTCTTTTTTTGTATTGTCTTTGTCTAATTGTGCTGTCAGAATAATACTAGCTTCATAAAATAAATTGGGAAGTGTTTCCTTCTCTTCTATTTTCTGGAAGAGATTGTGTAGAGTTGGTATTAATTCTCTGTTGAACACTTGGTAGAATTGTCTGGTGAAAACATCTGGGCCTGGAGACTTCTTTTTGGGGAGTTTTAAAATGACAAATTCAATTTCCTAGATAGCTATAGGACTATCCAGATTATCTTATCATACTGAGTGAGTTGTAGTAGTTTGTGTTTTTCTAGAAGTTGGTACATTTCATCTAAGTTGTCAAATTTATGTGTGTAGAGTTGTTCATAGTATTTCCTTATTATCCTTTTGATGTCTAGGGTCTATAGTGATATCTGCTGTTCCATTCCTGCTATTGGAAATCTGCATCTTCTTTCTTTCTGTTTTTTCATTCTTTCTTTGTCCATCTTGCTAGAAGTTTGTCAATTTTATTGATCTGTTCAAAGAACCAGCTCTTTATTTCATTGATTTTCTCTATTGTTTTTCTGTTTTTAATTTCATTGATTTCTACTTTTATCTCCATTATTCTCTTGCTTTGCTTGTTTTGAGTTTGTTTTATTCTTCTTTTTCTGGGTTCATGAGATGGGATACTTTCCTTCTTTTCTAATATGTGCATTTAGTGCTATTAGTTTGCCTCTCAGCACTGCCTTAGCTGTGTCCCACAAATTTTGCTATGTTGTATTTTTATTTTCATTCAGTTTGATATATTTTTGGAATTCCTTTGAGACTTCTTTGGTGTATGGATTATTTAGAAGTGTTTTGTTTAGTTTCCAAGTGTTTGGAGATTTTCCTGTTACTTTTCTGTTATTGATTTCTATTTCGATTCCATTGTATTCAGAGAACAACTTTGTATGATTTCAATCATTTTAAATACACTGAGGTTCTGATTTTTTTTTTTTTATGATCCAGGATATGGTCCATCTTGGTATGTGTTCCAAAGGCTCTTGAAAAGGATGTGTATTCTGTTGTTACTGGGTGGAGTGTCCCATAAATGTTTAGCAGATCCTGTTGGGTGATGGTGTTGTTGAGTTCTTCTAAATCCTTGCAGATTTTCTGTCTATTTGTTCTATCCCTTATTGAGAGAGGGTGTTGAAGTCTCTAACTATAATAGGGGATTTGTCTATTTCTCCTTTAAATTCTTTAAGTTTTGCTTCACACATTTTGCAGTCCTATTGTTTGGTGCATGCATGTTTAGGATTGCTGTGACTTCTTGGTGGATTAACCCTTTTATCATTATATAATGTTTCTCTCTGCTTCTAGTAATTTTCTTTGCTTTGAAATCTACTTTATCTGATATTAATGTAGTTGCCTCTGCTTTCTTTTGATCAATATTTGCATGATATATATTTTTCCATCCTTTTAACCTGCCTACATCATTATATTGAAGTGAATTTCTTGTAGACAGCATACAGTTGGGTCATATTTTTCAGTCTAGTCCACCAATCTCTGTCTTGAATTTGTGTATTTAGACCATTAACATTTAATGTAATTATTGATATGTTAGGGCTTAATTCTGTCTTTTGTTTTTTTGGTTTTCTGTTTGTTCTGTTTTTCATTTCTGTTTTCTTTTCCTGCATTGCTGTGGGTTACTTGAATATTTTTTATAATTCCATTTTGATTTATCTATGGTGTTTTTAAGTGTGTATCTTAGTATAGCTTTTTTAGTAATTTCTCTAAGTATTACACTATATATAAATAATATATCACAGTATACTGGTATCACCATTTTACCAGTTTCAATGAGGTGTAGAAATCTTGCCTCCCTTTAAGTCTTTTCACTTTATCCCATTTACAATATAATTATCTTAAGTATTTCCTCTACATACATTTACAACAACATCAGACAGTGTTAGAATTTTTGCTTCAGCTGTCAAATACAAGAAGAGAAGGAAAGTCCAATGTTTTTACCCATATTTTTTGCTTGCTGTGTTCTTCTTCCTTTTTCATGTTCCAAGATAACTTCTTTTATCATTTCCTTTCTGTTTAGATAACTTCCTTTAGCTATTCTTTTTGAATAAGTTTGCTGGTGACAAATTCTCTTAATTTTTCTTCACCTAAGAATGCCTTGATTTCTCTTTCATTCCTGAAGAATATTCTCTGGATAAAGGATTCTGGGTTGACAGTTCTTTTCTTTCAGCACTTGAAAAATGTTGTGCCACACCTTTCTGGACTCCATAGTTTCTGAAAGGTAATCTACTGTCTTTCAAATTGTTCTTCCCCTATAAGTAACATGTCATTTCTCTCTTGCTGCCTTGAAGAATTTTTTCTTTGCTTTTAGTTTTCAGAAAAAGTTTGACCATGGTGTGTCTTTGTGTGGATTTCTTTGGATTTATCTTGTTTGAGGTTTGCTCAGCCTCTTGAATCTGTAGGCTCATGTCTTTTGCCAAATTTGAGACAGATTTTCAGCCCTTATTTCTTTGAGTGCTTTTTCAGCCCTGCCTTCTTTTTCTTCTCCTCATGGGACTCCAATGATACAAATGTTAGATCTTTTGTTATAGGCCCACAGCTTGCTGAGGCTCTTCTCATTTTTTTCAGCCCATTTTCTCTCTGTTGTTCAGGTTAGGTAATTTCTATTGTTCTATATTCTGGTTCACTGATTCTTTCCTCTGTCCCCTCCAGTCTATGGTGGAGGTTCTTCTTTATATCTTCTATTTCTTTGCTGAGACTTTCCATTTGTTCATTTGCTTCAAGTATGTTCATAACATTTCTGTTATCTTGGTGTTGGCATTTATTGATTGTCTTTTTTCATTCAGTTCGAGATCTTCCTGGTTCTTGGCATAATGAGTGATTTTCTACCAAAACCTGGACATTTAGGGTATGATGTTATGAGACTCTGCAACTTACTCAACCTTCTGCTTTAGCTGGTTTCCTCTGACATTGTTCCAGCAGGGGAAGTGAGGATGCTGCCTCACTCCTGCTAGATGGGGTTAGAAGTCCAAGTTCCCCACCTGGCCTTTGTTGATACATCCAGTGGTGGGGCTCCTTATAATTGCTTAAGTGTGGAGGAAAGTCCCAGCTCCCTACTGGCCTTCACCCTGATAGTGAGATTGGAGCACCTTGTTATCACCTGTGGAGGGTGGAAGCCTAGGTTCTCACATCAATCTTGCTGGCATGCATAGGGCCACAAATTTTTCTGAGGTGTTTGGCTGGAGTAGAGCAATTATTATCTAAAATTTTTCTGTCTTGCTAGGGTGCCTCTTTTCTGGGTCTTGGCTAGAGAGAGCAGACTTTTTGGGGGGCTTTTAATGTCTAGGCATCTTGGTGTTTCCAGGTTGCTGGCTTCTTCAGCTCCAAGTCTGGGATATATGAGGCAAATTTTAAAAAACAGAACAACCAGGAAACTGGTCACTGTGTTGTCCTTGGGTGCTGAGATCCCTGGATAACCTGCCTTCTCCCTCCTTTCAGTCTCCTGTGGTTGTTTTATATATTATGTCTAGGGTTTTTATTGTACGTAGCAAAGGAATAGGAAAAAGAGTACGTCTACTGCGTCTTCCCAGAAGCAATAAATTTTAAAATTTAAATTTCACTTTACTTTTTACCTCAAGTGAAGATTTTTGAGTTAATTAAAATCCATGGTTCTTAGTACACTTTCATCATCCATGCAGGGCCCTCTCTTATTTCATATAAAGTATGTGCGTGTGTGTGTATAAAAATCTCCCCTTCATCCCTGAACCAACTCCTGTTGCCTTCCCCTCAAAGCCCGCCCCTCTAACGTCCTCAGTAAATGCCCTTCAACATGTACGTATCCTCAACAAGTATGTAGCTTCTTTTTTTTTGGTGTTTGTATGTGTTTTAAGTCTACACAAAGCGTATCGTATCAGACATCCCATTTTATTTCTTTCCCTTTTTACTCAAAAATAGATCTTTTTGGCTTGATCCACGTTGTCCTGAAGACGGGTGGCTTCTTCTCACCGGCACATGCATCCGCCACCTTGTACTCACTCATTTCCTGAGTGGGGGGCACCTGGGTTGCCTCTGCTTCGCAGCTGCTGCAAGCAGTGCTGCCAGGAACGTCTCGGGCATCCCCCTGGGTGTAATGGCCTGGTGTAACGTGCTCCCAGGTTTACACCGAGGAGTGAGGTCACTGGGTCATGGCCTCATGCTGTCACAACTGCTCCGAGTCCTGGCATATTGCTTCTGGGAGGGCAGTACCTGTTAACGCTCCTGCCAGCAGTGTCTGGGCGATCCTGTCAGGAAGACTAATTAAAGTAGCTTTGGGAATTCTCTGGGAAAGCAGGCATTATTTTGGCAAAGTGAACAACTTTCCCCTAAATCGTGTTTGGGCTGGTAAATGACTAGGTGGTGTGACTCAAAGTTCCCCTGGATTTCCCCTGGGGAAAGGGGAGAGTCCTGCCTGGTCCAGTGCAGGGGAATTAAGGTACAGGGTGTGGAAACATCCAGAAGCAAGGAGAGATTTGAACCCCCAGAGATCCTAGCAGTTGAAGTAGCCCCTAGGAATTAGGCATGAACGGGAGGCGAAGGGGACAGCCCCCAGCACAGAGCCTGGCACGCAGGAGGCGCCCAATTAATATTCATCAACCAAATGAATGAATGAACGAAAGAAGAAATGACTGGCCTGTGGCTCTGCACACCTGCTGGGGTGAGGCGTCTGTGCTGCTGGGAACCCCAACCTTTATATCCCACATTGGCTCTGCCAGTGGGAGGGGCACTTGGGAAGGGGCAACCTGTGTCCTTGAGGCCCCCAAACCTGCCTGTGATTGCCCTGCTGGAATCTTCCTGCCTCCCATCATTCATTCATTCATTCATTCATAAAATACTCCCAGACACCTAACTGGGCCAGGACCTGTGCTGAGTTCCCAGGGGTTGAGGAATGAAGAGCACAGTCCCTGACCCCAGGACATTTACATCTAGCGCTCTTGGTCAACGTGGTGCCCTCAGCCTGGAGACTCCCCCACGTGCTCTGGCCCTGACTCCTATTTGTTCTCAGGCTCCTCACTGGACACCCTTCCCCGATCTTCCAGTGTAAGCCAGACCTTCTGATTCCCCCATCCCTGCGTTATTCTCCACTGGTTGTCTGGACTTCCCTTTGGGGGCATTTACTGCAATTTGTCAGTGTCTATTTATTTCTGTGATTATTAAAACTTTTTTATTATCTAACCTTTTAACTTGTGACTGTTTTATTCACAAGTCTATGTGCCTGGCACATAACAAGTGTTCAACAAATACTGTGGAGTGACTGTCAGATGAAGTGAAAGTGCCTATGGCTCCCCCAAGAGGGAGTGACCACCTCTATCTGGGGCCAGGACAGAGGGCTTCCTGGTGGTGGTGACCCCAGAGCAGAATGTTTGCCAACTGGATAAGGGAGTTCCAGGCAGAGAGAACTGCATGGCCTGTCCAGGGAACTGAGGATAAGCTGGTGGGAACCACCACGGAGGACCTTGGGCAATGTAGGCAGAGGCTTTTTTCTTTTTAGATTTTTATTGAAGAGGAATATATGTAAAGAAAAATGCTCATATTGGAAGCATCCAGCTTGATGAATTTTCACAAGCTAAACACACCTATGTAACTAGTGCTCAGGTCAAGAGACAGGACATTACCAGCACCCAAGAAATCCCCTTGTGCCTCCCCAGGCATTTTTCCTTCTTTTTCCTCCAAAGATAGCCACTGTCCTGACTCCAGTGTGGTTTCATCTGATTTTTAAGTTCATATAAATGGAATCACACAGTGTATACTCCTCTGTGTGCAGCTTCTTCCTCTCAACTCTGTGTGAGTTGCGTTCGTGTGGTCGTGGTACTTGTCCCTCACCCATTCTCATTCCCCACTGCTGTTGACGGACATTGGGGTTATTCCGGGTTTTGGCTGCTATGAGCAAAATTGCAACAAATGTTCTTGCACATGTCTTTCAGTGGACATACGCACGCACTTCTGTTGGCCATACGCCAGGGCGTGGAGTTGCTGGATGTGGGGAAGGCGTATGCTCAGCTTTGGTAGGCAATGCCAAACCACTTTCCAAAGCGTTTGTACCAAATTCCGCTCCCTCAGCAACAGTGTTCTGAGACTTCCAGGTGCTCCATATCCTCACCAACACTTGATATTTTCTATGATTTGATTTTAGCAATTCAGGCAGATGTGTAGTGGTATCTCATTGTGGTTTTATTTTGCATTCTCCTGATGACTAATCATGTTTTCATAGATTTTTAGGCCACCTGGAGAACCTCTTTTGTGAAGGGCCTGTTCAAAGTCTCTTGTCCCTTTTCTGCTAGTAGCCTCTCTTTTTCTCATTGATTTGCAGGAGTTCTTTATATATTCTGGATACAAGTCCTTTGTCAGGTATACATTTTGCAGACGTTCACCAAAGGACTCTAAAGCAGGGACTGATGCCGTGGAACTGCGTTTCTCAAAGCTCCCCCTGGCTGTGGATGCAGGACAGACCGACTGTGAGACAAGGAAGGAGGGTGAGATAGTGGGGGTGACCAGGGCAGCAGTGGCTGTGTGGCTGGACGGCAGCCGCCATTTCCACAGCAGAATTAACAAGCAACATCTGTCATGTCACGTCATGACAAAAACAAGATGTGCGTGGTGACAGAGAGGGGGCGACAAGGCTGACTTCCAGGTCTCCCTGGTTGGCCGTGGAGCTGACGCACTGTGCCAGCCTGGCTGCTGGCAGCCAAAGGCAGCTTTGTCTTCCCAGGCCCCACCCAGGCCTGCTGGTTAGAGATGCTCTGGGGTCACCGTCAGGACACTGGAGAGAACACCCAGTGTAGAATCTGGGTCTCCCGTGGCAACTGGGGGACAAACACCCTCCAACACACACACATATACACGTACACACAGCTGGGCTGGTCCAGGAAGACCCGGTGCCCCAGATGCACTGGCAGCTGCAGAATCTGGGCCCAGCTGGGAGGGACAATGATGCCCTGTCTGCAGCCTCCTCACCCCTGCCGAGCCCAGGCTCAGGGGATGAAAGGCCTGCCCTGGTCCCTGGGGAAAGGGTGGACACAGATGCTGCACTGTCTGGGCTCCCACTGAGCATCGGGGCTGAACTGGAATTGGACCCGAGTCCCTCCCAGGAAGTGAGGACCCCCTGGTTAATTTCCTGATGAATGTCCTGCCCCCGCTGTTTTTTGGAAGTGTCTCCTACCCAAGGCATGTCGCAGCCTTGGGTCCAGTGGATCACAGCATGTCCGCCATGGTATCGTAATCAGACCTTACACTTTCCTTCCATTACGTGAGGAATGCGGCGTTCCCCACGCGCTGCGCTGTGCGAGTTGCTTTACAGGTGTGATGTCAATCACTTCTCCCAATGACCTGTGACAGAAGTCTTCCGTTCTTAGTTTTATAAATGAGGACACTGACCTGCCCAAGTTCACACAACCAGAGTGGTGGAGACAGGATTTGAACTTGGGCCAACTGGACCCTGCAGCCCTTTCCTCCGTCTCCCAGGCCTCCCAGATATTGGGGGCCATGGGGGGATTGGAACGCCCTCCCAGCCAGTGGCCTCACCACCACGTTACTCTGTGTATGGGAGGGGGCCTGACTCCAGGCTGTGCTAGGGAAGGAGGGGGTACTCCAGAGAGAGCTCAGGTTCATACCCTGGCTTTGCCCTTCCAGGGTGTGAAGCCTGAGGAGTCACTTTTCTCAGGGCCTTGGCCTCTCCATCTGGACAATGGGCTAACTGCTACCCAGTCTTGCTCCCAGACTGCTTGGGCGAGAAGGTATGGAAATACCCGGCAGACCAGAGCCCGGACGGAAGGGCCATTTGCTGTGTCACGTGCTACTTGTTTGGATCCTCCTGGTGCCTAAGAGGACATTTTCTGTTCCCTTTTTTGGTGTTAGGGAAGAGTCAGATTGCTTCCTCACTCCAGCTCTCTCTGGCCTGCACTTTTCCCGGCTTAATCAGTTTCCAGCTGCCCAAGTGTCCCAGCCGGGCCCTGGATTCCGGCCAGTGGTGGCCACCCCTATCCCAGGGCTCCAGGCCGGCCAGATGGGCAGCTGGTACTGGAAATAGCTTTGATGGGAGATTCCCCCCTTTCCGGTGCTCAACCACTTCCTCTCTGACGGCACGCAGTCTCCAGAAGGTTCTTCTGGGTGGACCCTGGAACTCGCCTTAGGTCCTTGTCTGTTGTTCTCGAGTGTGCCCTGTAGTAGCAGATACTGGGGGGCTGCCTCCTTGGCATCCATCCCCTTTCCTCCCTCCTGACAGGACTCCATGTTTCCCTGCACACAGCTGGGTGAGTAGACACCACCTCAGCTCCAGGTGGGCCCTGATTGGCTTAAGCCAATTACTATATCCCATCTCACGGACACTGTGATTGTCGCTGGGATGGACACATGACCCAAGTCAGGCCAATCAGAGCAAAGACTCTATTTGAGATCTCAGAGGCAGACTTTCTCTCTCTCCACCCCATGTGAAGAGAGGGAGGTCGACCAGACCTGATTGGGAGCAGTACTGAGACAGGGAGAGCCCATCTGGGAAAGGAGCAAATGAGAGAACACGGAGAAGGGAGATGGAGGCAGAGAAACCAGGTCCTGTCACCCTGTTTGCACGGCTGGATCAAGCTTCGTCTGAAACCTCAAATACCCCTGTGCTTTTCAGTTACTACACAGCCCATAGAGTTCAGTTTTTAAAGCCACCTCAAGTAGGGTTTTCTGTTACTTGGAACCTAAAAGTCCTGAACAAGGCCTATAGCATAATAAGGGCCAGGCCTCCCATCCTCTTCCTGCATCTCCAGCTCGCAGGATGGAGCCCAAGGCCCAGCCCAGCATCTGCCCTGACCACAGGCAATGCTTGTGTGGAAACATGACCAAAAATGCCCCTGTCCTGTCCTTAGTCTCAGACCCAGAAGACCACTCAGAGGCCTTGAGTCCAAGGCCCCCATTTTTTCAGATGGGCGCCCTGAGTCTCACCACTCTCCACCCCTCTCCCAGTCTATTGGCTGCACGGCTGGGTGGGCGGATGGGACGGGCTGAGGACCAGCCGTGCCCAGAGTCCCCAGGCCTCTGGGAGATCCCCTCCCCCACCACAGCTCATCTGAGGATGGCAGCTGTATTCTATATTGCTAAACCCAGAGTGGGCCCACATGTGCACAGAACATAAATAGCTCTCATTGGGGTTGTCTCAGTAGCCTACAGGGTCAAGTTCAAGAACCCTAGCCTGACATCCAAGACCCAATCCCCTCTACCTTTTCTCCTTCACTCTCTCTACTCCTCCCTTGAGTCAAGGAGGGGAAACTTGGGGCGACTGTGCAGCCTCCCATTCCTGCAGAAATGTGTTGGCTATTGCTGGGCCAGTGGGGTGTGTCACTTTATGTCTATGACCATGAATCTCAAGTTGGCCCTTGGTGTTCGTTCCACTTGGCTAATTCTGCATCATAAAGCAGAGGCTTGAGACAACAAGAATTTTACGATCTCTCGTGGATTCCGTCACGGATTTGGGGAGGGCTCAGCAGGGTTGTTTAGGATCTCACAGAGTGGCAGTCGGATGGAGGTTGGGGCTGGAGCATCTGGGTGCTGGCCGAACACTTGTCTCTCTCCGTGGACTCAGAGCTTCTCCACGCGGTCTCTCTGTTGGAACTCGCTTGGTCTTCCTCACGCATGGCTGCCCAGGGCTCCAGCGTGAGTGTTCTACAAGATGGAAGCTTTTCTCATGTAGCTTCCAAAGTGTTACAGCGTCACTTGCACCGCATTCCATTGGTAATGAGTGAGTCATAAGCCTGCCCAAGTTCAAGGGGAGGGGAATTAGACTCCACTTCTCGGTGGGGAGTGGAAGGTTCTAGAAGAGCTTGTGAGATGGGAGATGTTGTTATGGCCATCTTTGGAAAGTGCAATCTGTGAGTGTTGTTGGGCAATGCTGCTACATTTCCCTGGTCCACTCGCTCCCCCTCCATCTGAGAGGTCACTTTCACACCTTCTCCTTCCTCAGCGAACTCCAGGGCCTTCTTCCCTTCTTTGTAGCCCATGGCTTTGCTGCTTTCTCACTGACATAACAGAAGGAATCATGGCAGAACTTCCACATGCTCCCACCACCTGCCTGCTGGGCCCCGCGCCTTCCCCCTACTCCTGTGGGGGAGCATCTGTGAGTGTCGCTAAGGCCCGCCCTTCATGTGCTCACTGAACCCCATCCGCCCTGCAATTCACACCCCCCCTGCACTACCAATTCCCCTCTCTGGGCTCATTCTTCAGGAGAAAATGCTAGTTCTTCTCCCATCTTAAAAACAAAAAAAAAACGGAGCCAAAACTAAAAACAACCCTTTCTTCACCCCGTCTCTCAGGCTGTGTGCTCTCAGGTCAGCGCTAACATCTGCAGGGCCTGGGACAGGAGGACAGATGAGGCTCACATACTCCAAGTCTAAATGTCCAAATGGCGTACACACGACAAGCAACTGTGAAATCAAATATGTTCTCTCTTTCTACCTGGTGAGTAGATCTTCTTCATGAAGGGTTTGGGTTCAGAATTCCCCGCTCCTGGAACATGGCGGCATGGGGAGAGCCAGCCTCGGCCCCAGCCCAGATCCTTCTTTTCTCTGCCCTGGCTTCACCACGCCTTGAACAGCCTTGAGCACCTGTGTGTGGACACCCAGCCCAGACCAAGCTCTGTCCACTGTCTCCCTGCCCCGCAGTGAACAGCTGCCCCTGGCCAAGGCTTGGAGGCAGCGGGAGGAGGCCGCGTGGGGCCCTCTGAGCCTCGGGCCTGGGTTCCAGGGCAGCAGGGGGAGTTGTCTCCACTCGCCCTTTTAACTTCCTCTCCTCTATTCTTTCCCGAACCCTCTCTCTCCTATCAGACTTGCACCCATCGCTCTGCAGGACTCACAATTGTTGTGTCTCCATCGACCTCCACGCTGCGCAGTGCCGAGGACCGTGGCTGAGGACCCCCACTCTCCTGCGCCTCCCACCTACCTGGCCGCTCCCTTCAGGCTCCTCTGCGGGTCCCTCCTCATCTCTCCGACTCCTAAATGTTGGGGGGGCCTGGGCGCAATCCTTGGAACTCTTCTTTGTCTACACCCATTGCCAGGTGATCTCGTCCTATCTCACGGAGTAGTTGCCACCCCCAAGCCAGTGACAAATGTGTGTCCCCGGCTGGGACCTGAACTTCGGACTCCTGTGCCCCGCTGCCTGCTCCTCCTCCCCGGGGATGTCTCAGATCTGTCACTGGGCATCTCAACCCTCAGCTGTCTGACTCCAGCGCCTGCTGGCCCTGCTCCCCGCCATCCCAAACCTGCCCCCAGCTCCATCCTTCCAAGTGCTGGCCCAAGCCTTAGCCTTGGCCCTCCTCTTTCCTCTACCCTCCCCCATCCAACCCGCTGCAAACACTGTCAACTCCGCCTTCAAAATACATTTAGATTCTTGCTCCTCCTCCGCACCACCCCCAGGCTGGCGGCCCAGCCTAGCCCCTCCACCTCTCCTCAGCCCTCACCGCCATCCCCACCCCGAGTGGGCTTGTTACCAGGTAAGTCAGATGGCGCACTCCTCTGCTCGACCCCCACAGCTCCCACTCTCACTCAGAGGAAACGCCCAGGTCCTCACCACGGCCCACAAGGACCTACGGCCCACCCTGACCTCCCTCTCCTGTGCTCCCTCGGGGTTCTGCATTTGCGGTGCCCCCCAGCCTGACGCCCTCCTCCTCCAGACCCCACGCCTCACTTCCTTTAGTATCTGAGCAAATTCCCCGCTGGGTGAGGCCTTCCTGACCACGTCACACGACACGAACCCCCCTCCCCACGGCCTCTCCCGTCCCCCCACCCGTTCCCTCCATTTGAATGGAAGCTGCATTGCAGGATCCCCAGACAGTGCATGGCACGTGGTGGGGACTCAACCAATATTTGTTGAATGAATGAATTAATTGTAATCAATCCTTGCATCTTTTCCCCATGAATGCCCACTGAGCTTTAAAGTCTCTCTCAACCCAGCACTGCAGACTTCTAGTGGGTTGAAGGTTGTCACCTGTTTCTCATCCCTGCCTGTAGTTAATCTGTGCTCCAGACAAAGGGTAGATCCCCTAACCACCCACCGTAATTCCCTCCACTACCACATGCCCTCCCTGAAGCCCTCCTGTGATTGTCACCTCCTCCTTGAAGCCGTCCAGATTCATCCACCTCTTTTCCTCTGGTGCCCTTTGAGGGGGACCATATTCCACCTCCTGATTCATCCATCTCTCTCTCTCTCTTTCTCTGGTGCCCTTCGAGCAGGACCATATTCCACCTGTGTCTGCGTTATCCACCTGTGACTGGTGACTGTCCTACCCTCCAGACGGACATTGCACTCAGCACGGAGGCTACGTCTTGGGCATTTCTGTAATCCCGAGCTCAGCAGAGCCTCGGTACACAGTAGGTGCTCACTCTGTGTTTGCTAACTTGAGTCAAACATTTGGCTTAGTTTAATGTTGAATATTTTCTATTAGGCCTTAGTTTCTTTTATTTTAAGTCATGTTTATTTGTTTTCTAGTTCATCTTTAATTTGTTTTTTATTACATTTATTCTCCTTTTCCTGATTATAAAACTAACGTGTGCTCGTTGTGGAAAACGTTGAAAATATGCAAGAGTATAAAGGAAAGACAAGAATCCTCACAATTTAGCAATCCAGAGATAATCATTACTTAATGATGATTATCTTTGCATTCAAAGTATTCACCTCAACTGTTTCTTCTGGGTGTACATGTTTTCTTTTACTAAATCTTATGTTGAGACCATTTCTTATGTCATCACTATTCTTCAAATACA
Source organism: Ceratotherium simum simum (assembly GCF_057802395.1). NCBI lineage: Eukaryota > Metazoa > Chordata > Mammalia > Perissodactyla > Rhinocerotidae > Ceratotherium > Ceratotherium simum. Next base: position 11,133,507 of record NC_141924.1, read on the forward strand.
TCATTTTTATGGCCGCATAATATTCCACTGTATCAGCTTATCATAATTTATGTAACCAAGCATTCCACCACAAACTATCATGACACGTGCACCCCCTGTCCTCCACACACATATACAACCCCCCAGCCCCCATGACCACAAACACATGGGTGCACACTCCCCGACTCCCAATCTCCAGGGCTGACGTGATTTTCCAACAGAGGGTGAACAGTGCACTGGTCACGTGGACCCAGCAGGTAGTGTTCCCGCATTTTCCTCCTCCTGTCGCCCAGACAGACAGAGACTGGGACGGACAGACAGGACAACCAGACAGGGAGAGTGGATGGGAGGCAGCGGGGCACCAAGGGAAGGTGGAGGCAATGGCTTTGGGGGTGTCCAGCCTTTCAGGGGATCAGGTGGTGGGGAAGTGGGGTTGTTGGGAGCAGAGCCTTGGCTGCACCCTGAGGGGCAAGCTCCAGGCTAGGGCAGGTGACGGAGCGGGTTTACACTGCTTAATGCTCTCAAGGGTATGCAGAGGGAGGTGGATGGTCACAGAACTGAGAACTCGAACCTCAGAATCCTGGGACCACAGAGGGTCTGAGTGGGGCTGGCTCAGAGGGACTATCTCGTCCAACCCTCCGATGGGCGATGGAGGAGCTGACATCCAGTGGTGGGGACGTCTTGGGGCTCCTGACTCCAGCAAGGAGCCTATTCTGTGCCCCCGTGTGGCCTGGACCGGGTTCCCCTGGTCCCTGTCCCTGGAGCCAGAGTGAGCCCTTGAACTGTGCAGTGGGGCATTGATGCAGACCGCTCTGGGCGGTCTCTAGGACTGGGCAGAGGGGCTTGGGGTGGTCCTTGAGCTGCAGGAGAGGAGAGGGAGGGAGTCCAGAGACTGGAGCTCCAGGCTTGACCCCACATGTGTCCACCCCAGTACACCCCTCCACTCCCCCCGCCCCCCCGGTCCTGCGTGACTCCTCCAGGCTCCCTGACTACAGAGGGCAGAGCGGAGAGAGGTGGGGGTGCCAGGGTCTGGGGTCTCCTGTGGAGAGGAGGTCTCTGAGGCAGACCCCTGGGGAGCCGCCCTGTCTCGGCTCCTTCCCAGACTGCTCTGGCTCTCGAGGGTCTGAAACCAGAGACTCTTTGCAGAAAAAACATGAAAAGAATGAACTCAGCTCTGGGTAGCTTTGTGCAGGAGCAGTAAATGAGTGGGGTCGAGTCAGCTCGACCTGGCTAAGCTGTGGGATCTCGGACAAGTCATTTCCCTCCCAGGGCCTCCAAGACACATCCTGGCAGAAGGCTCCGGAGCCTGACCACCGCCAGGGCTGTGTTGTTTCCAGCTCTTCTCTGAGACTCAGACGCCTAGGACTATGGCTGCGGATGGAGTTGGCCTTGGGTAAACAGTGGAAACCACCGTAACCTGCACCAGGCCAGGCTCAGCGAAGGGAAGTGCTGGGCTTCTGCTCTCAGTCAGCGGAAGAGGCTCTGCAAAGAGGCAATTACTAGATGGTGACATCACAGTGCAGCAATGCTGGGGGATGGGGAGGACGACAGACCTCCCATTTTGCAGATGGAGAAACTGAGTCCCAGAGAGGGAAAGCAACTGTCCCAGGCACTGAAGACTAGATCCCAGGACCCCTCTGCCTCTCCCCTCCCCACCCATCCACTCCTGCCCCCAGCCACTCCCCAGAGCTTCCCTGGGGGTGGGAGGCAGGCTGGGGAACCCCACAAGGTAGAACTGAAAGCAGAAACCCCTCCCCTGCTGACTGAGTGCCCTCAGACTCCAAATCTCTCCTTCCAGGGTTGGGATTTGTCTGCTTCTGTGGTAGCCTAGGGTGAGTGGAACTACTGCAAGAGGGGTCCTCTGTCACCCCACATCCAAGGGGCACCTCCAGTAGGATGCTGTTCTGCCATGCCGGGACAGCGTGGCACTGGGCCAGTGCCCCCGGCAGCGGCAGTGAGAGGCAGCTGGACGGGGCTGCCGCCAAGAATGCCAGGAATGCGGAGCGGCTGTGTCCTTCCCGCTCCTCTTCCTCCCCCCACTCCGAGAACAGGATATTCCCTGTCCAGGGAAGCCCAAGTCCGGCCTCCTTATGGGAAAACCACAGAGCATGTTGTGGGCAATGTTCCTGCCCTGGGACAGGCACTTGGTGCGGGGGAGTCTGGGGGTCTGGCACTGCTGGGCAGGACACAGTGGGTCTGTGGGTTCAGCCTGTGTTGAGGACCTACTATGTGCTAGGTGCTTCATATGTATTAACTCATTCAATCTCACAGCAACCCTGGGAGATCCTGTTTTACAGATCAGGAAACTGAGGCTCGGAGGGGCTGAGGAACTTGCCCAAGGGTACCAACAGGCAAGTGGCAAAGCCAGACTTGATCCAGGCCAGTCTGATGCTGAAGTCCACGCTCTTAGCCACCAGGCCAGGTGGCTTCAACGCCACTGTGGCCGCAGGAGGGCATCTCCTGGTACCCCTATGGCACCTAAAGAGGATGGGGGCGTGCTGCAGAGAGGCAGTCCCTTCCTGCTGGCAGCTGGTTGGTTTTGCCATTGGCAAAGGGTCCACGTGGAAGGTGTGTCTCTGAGATACAGGAGCTGGCAGCTCAGCTCCGACCTCCTCCCTGGCTGTTCTTGCAGGGCCCCAGTGCCGGGGAGACCTAGAGTCTGACCAGGGCACAGGCCACGGCCTCCAGGAGGGACTCCTCTGGACCCCCTGTGATGGGCAGGGGAGGCTGTCACTGGGGGGGGGCCCAGAGATAGGAAGTGGGGCTCCGGGAAGGCTGAAGGGAGGTGCAAGTGTTGGGGAGAGGGTGAGCTGCACCAGATCCAGCCCTGACTCTAGAGGTGCCCTCCCCCCAGGCTGTGCCCCCACCTCCTCCCTCCTTCTGAGGGAGCTGGCTCCCAGCCCTTTGGCTGGCCTGCGCCTCTGGGCATCACTGTGTCTGGCTCAGGTGCAACCCTCTCACCCCTGACGGGAGAGTCTGGAGGGCCCAGCCCTGGACCAGGCCTTGTTGGCCAGTGGCGGGGACAGAGAGGACTGCAGAACCTTGGGCTGCACTGCAGGGGCTGCCCAGACCTGGAACCAGGCACCAAGCAATTGGAGAACAAGGAGCCATCTACACAGGGGGAGTAACCCATTAGAAATCAGGGAAACTGAGGCTCAGGGGGGCCAGGTGACCAGCTCAAAGTCATAGAGCTGTCACCTAGCAGAACTGTGATTTGAATCCCAGGCTTGGCTCTGGGACCCACCAGTCCTCATGAAGGGGGTCTGGGCTGGCGCCGCCGGCCCCTCACCTTTCCTGGCCTTCCTGCCAGGTCCCCTAGCCCCTGAGGTCTGGCTGGTTCTGTTCCAGTGCGTTGTCCTACTCAGGCTCCTGGTCCCCGGGGGCCGGGTCAGGTAAACAGGATCCTGGCCGCACTCGTTGACCTTGTTTACCTCCCGAAAGAATGCGAGGGCATTCTTCCCCTTCCCAGGCTGTGAGTCACCCCTCAGCAATGCGCCAGGCTCCCGCCACTGCCTACCCGGCCCCATTCACCCCCCTCCGGACCCCGGCCCCTTGCCTGATCACCCGGTGATGTCAACCCTGTCACCCCCTCCCCACCGCCGTGGAGCCCCCCGGCCTTGAGTCGCCATGGTGACAGCGCACAACAGGAAGCAAGGCCCCAGGGGGGCCTGTGCTGGGGCAGAAACACAGGAAGCCGCGCTGAGCACTGCACAGCACTGTCAGCCCCGTAAAAACAAAACAGGACAAAAAGATTTAATGAGAACAATTAGCCCAAGAAAAAGGAAAAAAAAAAAAAAAAGGCCCCCAAACCAAACAAAGCCAAACAGCCTGAAGGCAGGAGGCTGGCTGAACTCCAAGGACCCCGCATTTCCCCTCCCAACACAATGTTGCTTAAGTAATACTTCCTTCTCAGAAGAGGCTCCTGGGGGGAAGAGGGGTCCTTCTCTGGGACTCCTCTGCCAAACTCCCCAACTTCTGAGACCCCCAAGGCTAGCTTGGCTTCCCCTGCCTCCCCCAGCAGCCTTGACCCAGGCCCAGCCCTGTAACCTCCACTGAAGGCTTTGGGGGACCAGATAGGCTAGTCCCAGCTGCCCACCGGGGCATCAGTATCCCCCAGGTCCTGCCAGGGCGGCATCCAGCTCAGTGGAAGAAAGAGCACAGGCCCCGGGGCCCTCAGATGGAAGCTCCGCTCCTAGCCCTTCTGCTCCCCGACTGTGAGATGCTAGACAGTGACATCTCTCTATTCCTCACTAGTTTCCCATCTTTGCCACTGTCACCATCGTCGGCATCATCCTCCTCACCTCACTGAGGTGTCATGAAGCTTAAATGGGTTGGCACACCAACCTGCATACCGTAGGTGCTCAATGCATGTTGAATGAACTAGTGAAAGAATGAATAAACCAGGCAGAAGTTCCCTGGAGGCGATGTTCAGCTGAATATGAACCAACAGTCAGAGAAGGACAAGGCGCCCCGTGAGGGAAAGACTCCCCATCAGTAGAGGTGGGCGAATAGAGGCTGGGAAGACTTGGGGGGATCTTGCGGAGGAGACTGAGCCCTGGGGTCAGGGAGGGTGCAGCGGAGGAGCCTCAAGGCTCCCTCCCTCCCAGGAGGCAGCTGAGGGCCCTGGCCCAGAGATTCTGTCTGGATGATACAATCTATTCTGGTATCTAGCTGGTGCCTGTGCCGTGACTGTGGAGGGCTGCTGGAGGGGCCGGGCCCCGGGCTCTCTCTCCATTATCTAGAAGGGGGTCAGGACCTCAGAGAAAGCTAAGCAGGCTCCAGGGGAGAGGAGGCCACCATTCAAGTCCTCAGAAACTTGAGGAACATGAATGATACGGGCTGGACAGTGGCCGAGTGCAGGCCACGGCTGCAGAGTGGACCAACCCAGCACCGGCTGCTGGCCTAGCCATTGCTGCCCATGGCTGCGGTGTAGGGCTGAGGCTGGGGCGCGAGGGATGGGAGCTTACATGAAGAGGCTGACGGAGGTTCAGAGCCTGGCCCGGGCAGTCTGGGAGGCCACACAGAGGAATGGGACCAGAAAACGCTGATGGAGCTCCTCTGGCCATGATGAAAGGGGTTAGCTGTTCCACTCGGGCACAGCGTGTGCCAAGGTGTGTTGGTGAGAACATGCAAAATGTGCTGGCCACAGGAACTGGACCCAGGTGACCGCAGTGGAATCTGGTGTCACAAAATAAGAGGAGACCTGAGGGGAAAGAGAGGTTAGAGCCAGATCATGGAGGGCCCTGAGTGCCACACCCGAGAGTCGGGGTCTGGTACTCCAGACACGAGGGGACCAGTGGTGGCTTCTGAGCAGGGCAGTGAGGTGTGCAATTGGGTAATTTAGGGAGCTATCTTAGGACAGATTAGGGTCGGGGGACACAGCAGGAAAGAGCACAGGATGGGAGATCAGCACCTGGAGTCTGCTGACTCAGTTTCTTTTCTTTTGAACTCAATAATAATGACACACAGTAGGTGCTCAATCAGTGTTTACTACATAAATGAATGATAACCACCTTATACTGAGATGTTTATTTTGCATACATTGTTTTATTAATTCTCACTACAACCCTATGAAGTAGGCCTCTTTCTTCCCAGTTTTGAAAAATGAGAAAATGGAGGCTCAGAGAGGTTGAAGGACTTGCCCCGGGCTGCACAGCACATAATGGTGGAGCTGGATTCCAGGCTAGCTGACTCCACTTGCCATCTCAGGAATGCCACACTGCAGTACTTGCCCTGTCCCGGCCCCACGCCAGGCCTTGGGGACACACAGATGATCAAGCCCCAGACATGCCTCTGAGGAGCCCCCAGGTTAGTGGCCTCAGTTTCCCCAGCCATAGACTGAGAGGTAGTAAAGGAAGGCCCGGGCCCAGCGGGGGGCTGTGGCAGTGGGAGCCAGGCGGGCCCGTGGAGAGCGGGGAGGCTGCCCCGGGCCCAGCTGGAGGAAGGCTGAGAGTGGGAAGGAGGGGCATCTAAGAAGAGATGGGATCACCATGGGGTGTCCCGCAGGAAGAGGAGCAGAGACCGGGGCTTGGCGAGGGGAGGGAGAAGCAGATGTGTGAGGGGTGGGAGCAGGTGCGGTCGGCGGCCCGGAGGAAATGAGTCTCAGCCTGGCCGCTGGCTGTTGGGCCCTGGGCCTGTGCAGCCGGAAGCCGGGCGCCAAACACAGCGAGTGGGGCTCGGGGCCACACTTGAGGGCCTCAGGGGGGACCCGGAAAGGACTTGCCTGCCCACACCCGTCCCCCTGCCTCCTCATCCGGTGCCCATCACGCACCTGCCCCGGGGGTGGGGGGCAAGGCTCTCCTCCGATCCCTGGTGGAAATCCTCCTGGGGGCTGTAGAAATGGGCTGCAGGAAAGGGTTATAGGCCCGTGGGCGGTCTGAGTCTGGAGCAGGTGAGGCAGCGTGAGCTGGCAGTGCAGGGATGGGCCCAGGGGGCTGATGGAGCAGGGCGGGTCTCCTAGGACAGGACAGGACAAAGGGTGATCACAAAGCGCTGAGGAAGGGGCCCTGGCCTTGGAGCCACCAGGCCAGAGTCCTGGTTTGCTTCTGCTCCACAGCAGGGGCAGGTCTCTGTGAGTTATTCCCCTCTCTGGGCCTCAGTTTCCTAGTCTGTGAATCGAGGGTCTCTGGCCCTGGAGAGTGCTTACGAGGGTGGGTCTGCAGCGGCACCGTCTGGGCTCAGGTCTGGCCCCGCAGCCTCACTAGATGGACCCAATGGTGGGGCGTTTTAATAATGCAGAATGCAATATGCTCTGCGCTATGGAAATGTTCTGGCTCCATCACTCGCTAGCTGTGTGACTTGGGCAAGACATTCAACATCTCTGTGTCTGTTTCCTCACCTGCAAGAAGAGGATTGTCATAGCACCCCCTCCTGGGGTGCTGGAGGACCCGAGAGTTAGCACACCTATGAAGGCGGGACAGCACCCAGCAGGTTCTCAGTGCCCAGAGAGCCAGCCTAAGATGCTTTCTAACCGGGCATACCCGGGACAGCTCCACGTCCAGACCCTGTGCCCACCCTGGCCCTCAGCGTTCCCAGAGATGGGAACAGGAACAGAAGGAGGGAGGGAAGGCGGGAGACTGTCTGACCCAGAGGTTGGGGCTGTCTCCCTCGGCCTTGTCTCCTGGCCTTGATCACGGTCACTGTGGGGTCGAGCCATTGGGCCTGGCTTTTCCGGTCTCCCTCCCTGGACGGGGCGGGGGCTTGGCCCACAGCAGGAGCTCGCTGGGAGACGCTGGGCCCTGTGGGAGAGGGCTGGGCCTGGGTTTCTCAGCGATCACTTACCTATCAAAGCGTCAGCGTGCTCCTCTGTAGAACCAGAGATGGAGGCGCATGGGCCCGAGACACTACTCTGTGGAGGGTCCTCACGGCCTGTGCCCAGGAGGTGCTCCTGGTTCCTCTCCTGCCTTCCCCTTTCAGAATCACCAGCTCGTCCCCTTCCACCAGCCACCCCTCTACCTCTCCCCCAGCAGTCCAGACTCACCCTCAAGCATCTGCCTGAAAACAAACCAATAGACAAGCCCCTCGACCCCCAGCTCCCACCGACCCTTCTCCCATTCCTTTGTCCACACTGCCTCCCCTCCTTCGCCCAGCGCTGTCGCTGTCACTCCTCAGCTGCCACACCTCTCAGCAGCCTTCAGCACCTTCTGTGTCTCTCTCCCGCTTGGCTCCAAGATGCCCTTCTGCCGCTCTCCTCCTCAGTCTGGTTGGCTTCCCCTGCCAGCCTGGACCCTGGGGCCTCTGCCTCCCCCATCTTCTCTCCTCCCAGCCCCAGGCATGGCATCCCTCCCCAGGAGGATCTCAGTGGGCCGGGACCCACCTCCTAGCTGTGTAACCTTTAGCTAGCTACTTAACTTCTCTGTGCCTCCGTTCCCTCATCTGTAAAATGGGGCTAATAGTGGTTCCTGCATCCTAAGGCTGTGGAGGGATTAACTGAGTAACAAACGTAAAGAGCTCAGAATGTGCCTGCACACAGCAAGACCGAGCCTCAGAGCACCCAAGTCACACAGCCGTGTGCCAGGGTGGAGACTTGAGCCCTGGTCTCCAGGATCCAAGTCCTGCTCTCTCCCGTTTTCCGCATGACACACCATCACCATCCCCGGAGGGTTTTGCAGCCTAGAGCAGGCATCTGAGCTCCAGTGTTGGAATCTCAGGCACAGAAAAGCAGATGGGGCAGGATCCTCTGAGGACCCGAGCCGACATGGAGGGCTGGCCTGGAGGGACCCTCTCACATTGCTGCTGTGCATCCTGCAGGTTCTAACTCTGGCCTCCCTGGGGCTCCATCCCAGAGGGAAATAGGGGAGCGTGGGCAGAGCAGATGGACACCTGGGAGCCTGGCGCCACCTGGTGGTCAGAGCGAATCCCACTGTCCTCCAGGGCTCATTTCAGGAGCTCTGGGGGACCAGCATCCTGTAGCCAGCCCTCTGCAGTTACTTTTTCAACTGGGGCTGGCTCTGTAACAGCCCTCCCACCTCCTGCTGTATAGCCCCCATCTTCTGCTCTCTTCTGTGCCTTGCTGAAGGCCAGCCTCTCACTGAGCATTTATTTATTCACTCAACAGACGCTAAACCCCTATTGTGTGCTTGGCCCCAGGCAGAGCACCAGGATGGTGAGATGAATCAGCAATGTTCCCTGTCCTGGAGGAGCTCCCAGTCTGATGCGGAGACGCACACAGACCGACAGCAGGGTCAGGGCTGGACTGAGGGAAGCCCAGAAGTTTTGCTGGGGGGCAAACAGTGGGGTAGCCCAGGAGGCTTCAAGGAGGAGGAGACAGCTTCATTTTGAGGGATGGAAACAATAGCGACTGGTAGAGGCCCTTAGTCATCAGAGGAGGGGTGGGGAGGAACGCTAGTGAAGGGAACAGCAGAGGCAGAGTGAGGAGGCCCTGAGCTGACCGGTGGTCCAGTGTGTTTTTTCCCACACCACCAAGCAGTTAACTCATTTCTGACTCTACTACCTGGAGATGGTGTCAGATCCCACAGGTTAAGGGCTCAGGCCCACAAGTCTGCTCCTCCACCCCATCTCCCCCTTCAGACGCCAATTCCAAGTCCGGGTTGTCACCTGTGCTTCTGACCAACCGACCGGCTGGCTATAAACTGGGGGTTCCCATGAACCCTTCCTCGGATTCAATTAATTTGCTAGAGCGGCTCACAGAACTGAGGGAAACAGCTTACTTACTAGATTACCAGCTTATTATAAAAGGATATAACTCAGGAACAGCCCGATGGAAGAGATGCACAGAGCAAGGTCTGGGAACTAGCTCTCCAGGGGCGCCACTCTCCCAAGACCTCCGGGTGGTCACCAACCAGGAAGCTCTCTGAACCCCGTCCTTTGAGGTTGTTATGGAGGCTTCGTTACATAGGCACGATTGATTAAATCGTTGGCCATTGGCCATTGATTCAACCTCCAGTCTCTCTCCCCTCCCCGGAGGTCATGGGGTGGGGCTGTGAGTTGGAACCTTTGAATCATCCGGTTGGTTCCCCTGGCAACCAGCCCCCATCCTTAGTTGCTTCCAAAAGTCACTTCATTAACAGAAACTCAAATGTGATTGAAAAGAGTTTGTTATGAATATCAAGACACACTTATAGCTCTTACCACTTAGGAAATTCCAAGGATTTTAGGAGTTCTGTGCCAGAAACGGGTAAGATGGCCAAATATATATTTCAAATATTCAATATTCAAATATTATATATTTATTGTTATAAATGACAGTCTCACAAATGGTCAGTCTGGAGTGAGGCGGTCACTCTGGCTGCGAGTGCTGGATGGAGGAGGTAGCAGGGGCCGGAGTGACAGGTTCTGGTGTCTTGATCTGGGAGGGAGGGTGGTGGTGTGGTGGTGACTGCAGGGGTTGGGAGAAGCGGATGGAATTGAACGGTGGGTGGGAGGTGAGCCAAAAGGAGGGTCTGGGACATCCCTCAGAGCCTGAGAATCTGCATTTTTATATTTAAAAATCAAACTTTAAAAAATATATTGGACTATTATTGATTTTAAAAATCAAATGTTAATACCCCATATTAATTAACTGAAAAGAAAAACCATATGATCATCCCAACAGATGCAGAAAAAGCATTTGGCAAAATTCAACACTCTATTATAATAAAAACTCTCAGTGAACTAGAAATAGAAGAAAACTTTCTCAATCTAATAAAGGGTGTCTACTAAAAATCTATAGCTGATATCACAAACATTGGTAAAAATCTGAGTGCTTTCTCGCTAAGATCAGGAAAAAGGCAAAGATACTCAATACTTTGAGTCAACATTGTACTGGAGGTCTTTGCCAGTGCAACAAGGCGAGAAAAAGAAAGACATACAGCCTGGAAATGAAGGAAAACTGTCTTTATTCACAGTGAGGATCATCTACGTGGAAAACTGGGTGGAATTTACAAAAAAGCTAATAGAACTAATAGGTGAGTTTAGCAATGTTGTAGATACAAGGTCAATATAAAAAATCAAATTTAGGGGCTGGCCTGGTGGTGTAGTGGTTAGGATGGCGTGCTCTGCTTCAGCGGCACGGGGTTCACAGGTTCGGATCCCGGGCACCGACCTACATACTGCTCATCAAGGCATGATGTGGCAGCGTCCCATATACAAAGTAGAGGAAGATTGGCACAGGTGTTAGCTCAGGGCCAATCTTCTTCAAGCAAAAAAAGGAAGACAGGTAACAGATTTTAGCTCAGGGCCAATATTCCTCACCAAAAAAAAAAAAAAAAAAATCAAATTTAGTTCTATATGCTAGTCATGAACAATTGGAAATTAAAATTTAGAAATGTCTCTTACAACAGCAATGAAACACTTAGGGATAACCCTGACAAAGATGTCTAGCAACTGTACGCCCAAAACTATAGAACATAGCTGAAAATTTCAACTATGTTGAAAGAAATTAAACAACTAAATATTAAATGTTAAATGGGGAGTTATAACATTTTCATGGATTGGAAAATTCAATATTGTTAAGATGTCAGTCATTTCCAAATTGAGCTACAGATTCAACATAATCTCAATAAAAATTTGATCAGTCTTTTTTTTGGGTAGAAATCGACAAGACGGATAACCATACGGAAAAAAATGAACCTTGGTTCTCACCTCACATCATTTACAAAAATTAACTCATAGTGGACCATATACCTAAATGTAAGGGCTTTTATTCTTCGAAAGGCATCATTAAGAAAATCAAAAGACAAGCCACAGTCTGGGAGAAAATATTTGCAAAACATATATCTGATGGAAGACTTGGAATATATAAAGAGTTCTTATAACCCAAAAATAAGAAGACAATCTGATTTAAAAAGTGGGCAAAAGATTTGAAAACACATTTTACCAAAGAGGATGTATGAATGGCAATTAAGCACATGAAAAGATGCTCAATGTCATTAGTCACTAGACAAATGCAAATTCTCCACCCTCCATCAATACACAAGCAACAAATAGTTAAAATGGAAAAGACTGATGGTGGCAAGGCTGTGGAGCAACTGGAACTCCCAGCGTTGGTGGGAATGTAGCAGTTTGACAGTTTCTTAAAAAGTTGCCATTCACAACCCAGTGATTCCACTCCTAGGTTTCTACCCATGAGACATGAAAATCGCTTTCTATGCTTGCTGCAACGTGTACGCTCCCGAGATTTATTTCCACTGGACTCCTGGATAAATCCCTTTGTTTCTTATTACCTACACCTTCCTCTTGGTTGGTTTCCACCTCTTACAGCACCTGCAGGCGCTCACCAAAGTCTACGAGCTCCTCCGCTCCCTTGGCGCTGGGGCAGATGACCCAATTCCTTGCACCGATGTTGGGTGCCATGACTAGTTCTTGCCAAGGAAATGTGCCTGGAAAGTGTGTCACTTCCGTGGAAGTGATGTGTGCCTTCTTTCCCCTCTCTCGTCCCGTGTCCAGCAGCCAAATGTCCCTGTGGAGGACTCTGAGGCCCCAGAGGATGGTGGAGCCACTAGATGGAAAGCCTACCCCCCACCCCACCACCCTGGCCCCCACTAACCCACACTAGACTCTAAGGTGGTCAAGAAATGAACCCTTAGTGTATTTAACTGCTGAGACTCTGTGTGTGTGTATTTGGTCCAATAGCTAGCATTACTTACCCTGCTAACACATTGCCATTCTTGCTGAAGTAGATTCTCACATAACTTCCCAATGAAGGGCGTTCAGGAGGTCAATTTTCAGAGCTCTTGCATGTCTGAAAAATGTCTTTATTTAGCCCCCACATCGGAGTTTGGCTAGTAAGGCTAACCTGCTACTTGCCTACCTCATATCTATACTCTCACTTATTTTTTGCTCACAGAACCCCTTTTCCATATATGGGCCAGCAATATAAGTTGGCTAAATACTTGCTTTCTCAGAGTCTTTGGCAGCCAGGAGAAGCTATGTGACATATATCTGGCAACTGAACCATAAGCAGGAGTTTTCCTAGGTTTCCTGGGTAAGCCGTGTTTTCCTGATAAAATCAGGATAAAAGAGAACGTACGCACGTGGTACCGCCCTTCCTCCTCCTTCCTGAAAGAAACGTGGGTGTGACGTCTGAAGCTGTAGCAGTCATCTTGTGACCATGTGGCAACAAATATAAGGTAAAGGCCTGTGGAATCACAGAGACGCTAGCCCTGATGTCTCTGATCTACTGAACAAGCAAGCAATGCTTCATCCAGATGTCTGGTTAGATGAGAAAAGTGGCCTCCTATTTGTGTAAGGCACTGTAAGTCATATTTTCTGTTACATAGAAAATTTTTAACTGGCCCAGCAGATGTATAATTTTAAATTCAAAGTAATTTTTCCCTAGAATTTGAAGACCTTTCTCTGCTGTCTTCTGGCCTCTACTATTGGTGAGGCCAGACTGATTCATGTTCCTTTCTTTGTGATTTTTTTTTTAAACAGAAAGCTTTTAAATTAATGTTCTGTTTATCCTTGATGATCAGATATTTCTTAGTGTGTATAGGTGTTAGTCTTTAAAAATCCATCCTGCTCATCACTTGACGAGCCTTTCAATTTGACGGCTGTGTCTCCGCTCAGCTCTGGGAAATTCTCTTCTATTTGCCCATTTCCTTCTCTTTCTGAGACTCCTGGCAACAGATGTTGCATAGCTACAAAGGATCTATATAGCTCTTGTCTTTTCTTCCACATTCTCCATCTTTGAGTCTATGTTCTAGGATCAACTAACTCTTCTATTAATTTTTAAAATTTCAGCAATATTTTTAATGATCAAGAGTTCTTCCTTATTTTCGGATTGCTCCTTTCTCAAAGCATCTTATTCTTGTTTTGCATATGTGGTATCTCCTAAAATATCTCTGACGCTCTTTCATCCCAAGTTAGCTTTTATATCTTGAATTATTTTTATTTTCTTTTGAGTCAGTTTTTTCTATTACTCTTGGTCTTTCTCTTTCAGCTTCAGTTTTCCCTCAATTATCTGGTACTTTAGGATAAAGACAAAAATCCTTAACATAGCCTAAAATGCTCTGTATAGTCTGGTCCCTAACTACAGTTTCAGAAATATTTCTTTAAAATTTAATTTAATTTTTGCATTGTGATACATAATACATCTGTAAGAATGTATAAAACATATGGACATTCAAAGAAGAAGAATATAGCTAACACCCACATGAGCAACTTCCAAATTAAGAAAGGACACATCTCCAGGACTGCGTGTTCCTCTGCATTCACACTCACCTCCCTCCCCAAGGGGAAATCTCATTCAGATCTCTGCAATAATCATTTTCTTTTTCCTTGTTAGTTTTACCATCGACACAAGCATCCCTATACAAAATAGTGCCTGGTTTTGATTCATTTCAGTTAATGTGTATCACCGTACTTCCTTCAGCTTCAATGCTGGATGATAATCCAGTGTGTGAATATTCCAGACTTTATTAGCCCAGTCTACTGGATTTGGGAGCTGTTTCAAGTTTTGACAAATATTGTTGCTATGAACATCTAAAAACAGGTTTTCTGATGCACATGTGCAAGAATTGCTTTAAGGTGTATTGGAGATAATTGCTGGCTCACAGCTTATGTACAGGTTTAAGTTTACTCAGTAGTGCCAAACTCGTTCCGAAGTGGCTGAATCCACTTTTATTCCCATGAGCAGTATCTGAGAGTTCACACTGTTCTAAATTCTTGCCAGGACTTGCTATTATCAGACTTAAAAATTTTTGCTAGTCAGGTTGAAGTTGTGTCGGTTGGGGGCTTGTATTTGCACTACTCACGAGGTCAGGCAACTTTTCATTTTATTGATCCCTGTGGTTCCTCTTTATGAAGTGCCTGTTCAAGCCTTCTGCCATCCTTTTCCACTGCTGTAGTTTTTGTTCCAGTTGGTTCTCTATATCTTCCTTACCGATTCACAGGAATTCTTCACATATTCTCCCTTGTCAATTTATGAGTGTTTTAAATATTTTCTCTACCTTTTCACTCTCTGTATTGTCTTTTGATAAAATTCATAATTTTAAAGTAGTTGAAGTTATCAATTGTTTCCTATGAGACTCATGCTCTTGTTTCTTGTATAAGAAATTATTCCCTACCTCATGTTACTAAAGATATTTTTAAATATCACCTTCTAAAAGTTTCAGAGTTTTCCCTTTCACATTTAGGCTTTTAAGCCATATGGAGTTAGTTTTGGTGATGTAGGAGGTCGCATTTCATTTTCTCCCCTGTACGGATAACTAATAATCCAGCACCATTTATTGAAAAGTTCATACCCACTGACAAGCACGTTCAGTCTCTCTCTCTCTCTCTTCTGGAATTTCATTTTTGTTCCATGGTCCTACTTGTCTATCCTCGTGTCAATAACACATTGCCTTATTTGCTGTAGCTTTATAATGTCTTGGTATGGACCAGGGATAATTCCATCACCATCCTCTCCCCTCCCTTGTCCTCCTTCAAGGGAGCTCGGCTAGTCTCAGCCCTTTGCACTTCCATATAAATTTTACGTTCAGCTTATCCAGTTCCAAAAACTACCTGTGGTGATTTTGATCGGGATTACCTTGAATCTATAGACCAATTTGGAGAGAATCAACATAGTTTCAGTACTGAATCTTTCAATCCATAATCATGGCTTAACTCTCCACTCTTAGACCTTCCTTAATGTCTCACGATAAAAATTTATGATTTTATCTCATAAGAGCTTTGCACATTTTCATTAGATTTATTCTTAGGTACTTTACATATTTTTATTATGTTATAAATTATATCTTACTTTACTTCATTTTCTAATTGTTTTTTGCTGGCATAGAGAAACACAACTTTTTTTGTATATCGATTTTTTTAATCCATCAATTTTGCTAAATTCTCCTATTAATTCTAATAAATAATGTGAAGAATTTTTTGGATTTTCTACATAAAATCTGAAAATAATGACAGTTTTATTTATTTCTAATCATTTTACCTTTATTTCGTTTTGTTGTCTTACTGTCTAGGACGGCACTGTCCAATAGAAATCTGATGTGAGTCATATATGCTGGCCACATGTATAATTGGAAATTTTCCAAGAGCTACATTAAAAAATTACAAGAAGCAAGTGAAATTAATTTTTCATGTAACCCACTATATCAAAAATACTATTGTTTCAATATGTGATCAATATAAAATTATTAATGAGACATTTATGGTGTTGTGCTTTTTTTGTACTAAGTCTTTAAAATCCAATGCGTATTTAATTTTATTCTTACATCTCAGTCTGGACTAGTCACATTTCAAGTTCCCAGTAGTCGTAGGTGGCTAGTGGCTACCATACTAGACACAGCTCCAGGATATCGGTGCTGTGTTTACTGGAAATGGGATTGCAGTCATCCTTGCCTTGTGACCGATCTCAAGGGGAACGCTTTCAACATTTCACCATTAAGTGGATATTTGCTGTAGGTTTTTTGTCAATACCTTTACTAGGATAAAGACATTCCCTTGTATTCCTAGTTGGCTACAAGTTTTAAAACAAACAGATGATGAACTTTTTCTTCTATGGAGATGACTATCTCTTTCTCCTTTAACCTTTAATGTGGTGAATTACATTAACTGATTTTCAAATGTTAAACCAACCTTGCATTTCTGGACAAGACCCAATTTTGTCACGATGTATTATCATTTTTACACACTGTCAGATGTGGTTTGCTAATGTTTTGTTTAGGATTTCTGTATCTGTATTCATGAGTGACACTGGCCTATAATTTTATTTATACTATACTTATAAAAAGGATTGGGGAGAGTCCCTCTTTTTCTATTATGTGGAAAAGTTGGGGTAAGACTGGAATTATTTCTTGGTTAAATAACTCACAGGTGAAGCCCTCTGGGCCTGAGTTTTCTTTGTGGGAACATTACTGATGAACGATTCAATTTCTCTAATAGCTATGGGGTAGTCTGATATTCAGCCGATGCCACAGGACTTCTGGTTGATGAAATAGTTTCATACCAGTTGGTACACAGCCACCACTCCCAGCCTCCTAAGTGCAATACCCCCTCCCTGGCTGCCCCAGACTCCCTAGACCTTCCGATGACATATAGATCAAAGAGTTAATGCCTGGCATAGCCAGAGGCCTCCCGGGCTCTGCTCAGTGCTAAGGCTGGCACCTGTTACGAATGCTCAGTGCCCGGTTGTTAATTACTTTGGTATTATGACCAGGGATGGTGCTCATTCAGGATTTCTCTTGAATTAGTTTTGGTAAATTATATTTTTCTAGGAACTTTCCTCTTTCATTAAAATTTTTAAGCTATTGTAATAAAGTTATTCATAATATCTTTTATCTTTTCTTTTTCCAATGTCTGCAGACTCTTCTGCTCTTCATTCTTGATATCGGTTAATTGTACTTTCTCTCTTTGTTTCTTGACGAGTTTCACCAGGGGTTTGTCAATACTTTTAGTCTTTTCACAAAAATAATTTTTGTTTTTGCTGATCCTATTTCATTACTTTCTGCTCTTTATCCTTCTTTTTGTTTTCTTTGGTTTACTTTTCTGCTGTTTTTCTAGCTCCTTGAGATAGGCATTTACTTATTACTTTCAGCCTTTCTCTTTTCTAATATAAGTATCAAAGGCCATCAAGTTCCCTTTAATTCCTGTTGTAGCTGTATCTCACAATTTTTAATATGTAATATTTCCATTCTCATTCAGTTAAAAATATCTTATAATTTCCATTATGATTTTTTTGATCCATCAGTTATTTAGAAATATACTTTTTAATTTCCAAACGTATGGGGCTTTTGAAGTTATCTTTTTATTGTTTATCTCTGGCTTATTTGTGTTGTGGTCAGAGAATGTACTCTATATGATTTCTGACTTTTGAAATTTTTTGAGATTTACTGTTTTTGTACATATACCATATGTCTTGAAAAGGAGAGTATTCTGCAATTGTAGCCACAGTGTTTCTATACAAGTCCATTAGTCAAGTTTCTAAACCATATCCTTACTGAATATATTTCTGCTTGTTCTACCAATACAGAGGGATGTGTTTTAAAATCTCCCACTATAATTGTGGACTTGTCTATTTTTCTGTATAGTTCACTTCTTCATGTTTCTTATATTTTAAGACTATGGTATTTGCAGACAAATTTGAAATTGTTCTATCTTTCTGGTGAATTGGACCATTTTCATTATAAAGTGACCTTCTTTATCTCTAGTGAGGTTTTCTGATTTTAAAATAACTTCACTGGCCTTCTTTTCGTTAGCCTTTGGATGGTATATTTTTTCCCACGTGTTTATTTTCACCCTTTCAGTACCCTTATGTTTTTGGAAATGTCTCTTGTGGATGTCTCTTATAAATTGCATGTAGTTGGATTTTTATCTAGTCTGATAATCTTTGTATTTTAATTATATTTAGTCCGGTTGCATTTATTGAATTATAGTACATCTGAATTTATATCTGTCATCTATTTGTCCCATCTATCTTTTATCTATTTTTCTGTCCATTCTTGCTTGTTTTAGGATTGATTGGGCTGATTTTCTCATTCTATTTTTTCCCCCTAATAATTTGGATAAATTTCCATTCTTTTAGTGTTTACCCTGGTAATGAAAATTTGCATTCCTAACTCATCAAAATCTATGTGTATTTGGTATCTATCTTCACTTCCCTCCTGTATATAAGGATCTTAGAACACTTTTAACTCCACTCACAATGGCAAGTTATATGCCATTGTTCTTGTAAGTTTTAATTCTATTTTTATCCAGAAGACAGTTATTGTTTTATATTATCATTGTTCATTGTTCTTCACTCTCTATTGCATCAGACGTCCCCTGTGATCATCTTCCTCCTGCTTGAAGTTCCTCCCTTGGAATTTCCTTTAGGGAGTGTCTGCTAGCAGCAAAGGCTGAGTTTTTGTCTTTGTAAATGTTATTATTTCACCTCGTTCTGGAAAGATATTTTCACTGGGTACATAATTCTTGACAGGAATTTTCATTGGGTATATAATTCTAAGATGACGGTTCTTTTCTCTGGGGACACTGGATATATCATTCCACTGCCTCTGGCTTCCGTTGCTCCTGACAAAAAGTCAAGTGTAAATCTATCATTTCTTTTTTCTGAGCGCCTTTGGACTTTATTCGGAGGGGAACTGGGAGGTATGGAAAGTTTTCAAGCACTAGAGTGACCCAGTCAGATCTGCATTTTAGAAAGCGCACGCTGGCACTCCGTGGACACTGGCTCAGAGGGGATGGCGGCTCAGGGAGAAGGTCGTTGCTGCAGTCCAGAGAAAGGACAGGGGTGTGGAGGGGGGAGGTCAGAGAGGCTGGGCTCAGGATCATCGGAGGGAGGCGGTGTGCGGTGGGAGCGGGATGGGGAACGGATGACTCGTGGTTCCCGGCGAGGATGAATGGAGGCGCCGTCGCGGAAACAGGATGGGGCTGGGGGTGGGTGGGGATGATGAGCTCGTCTCGGACCTCAAGATCCATTCCTTGCACGTATAGTCACGTGCCCAGTGCCCGGCGTGCGTGTGGGGGGCCTCGGGACGGCGTGGCAGCAAATTCCGCCCCGGTGTGCACGTGTACCCGCCGCCGCCACACCTGCCGAGGACTACTGTCTAGCCGGGCCCTCGAGGCAGCGCGCGCCTGCCCCGGGCGCCTCAGCACCGCCGCCGCCGGACGGACGGATGGATGGACGGAAGGATGGACACAGAGGCGCCTGCTCGGGACCGGCCTAACCGCGCCGCTCCGGAGCCGGATCTAGAGAGATCTCGGTCCCGGGACCCCCGACGGGGCGGGAAACCCGGCCGTCCCCGCCCTCGGGCAGCTGGAGGGCCCGCGCCCGGCCCCGGCCGCTCCTCTGTGGGAGGAGGGGCGAGCGGCCTCCGGCTCTGCCTGTTTCCTTATCTGCCCAACCCGGGCCACGCCGTTTCCGCCCTGCAGTCACCGGGGGCTTTTAGGAAACGCGTCTAGGTGTTAAGATCCGGTCTCGCCCCGGCGCCCAGCGGCGCCCGCGCCAAATAAGTCTCGCGCACCCACCGCTCGTGGAGCGGCGCGCGGCTCCCGGCACCCGGCGGCGCGGGGCGGGGCCACGATGGGGGCGGGGCTCCGGCGGGGGCGGGGCCCGGGAGAGGGAGGCCAGGAAGGAGGGGCGTGACCTGCCGGGCGCGAGCCGAGCCCCCGCCCCGCCCCCTCCCCGCGCGCTCGCTCGCTCGCTCGCGCCGAGGAAAACGTTGCGCAGGTTCAAAAATGGAACGTCGGCGGCGTGAGGGAGCGCGAGGGGGTGTGCGCGCGTGCGCGTGCGCGTGCGCGCCCGGGCGAGGGTGACGGGGACCCCGCCGGCCCGAGCATCGCGCGCCGCAGCCGCGGCCCCGCAGCTCCGCCCCCGGCTCGGCCCGGCCCGGCCCCGGGCCCGCTCGCCCGCCGCCCCGCATGGAGCTGTCAGCCATCGGCGAGCAGGTGTTCGCCGTGGAGAGCATCCGGAAGAAGCGCGTGCGGAAGGTGAGGCTGCCCAGGGGCGGCTCCCAGGACCCCTGTGGGGTCCCCTCCTGTTCCCAGCACCGTCCCCTCCATGCTGGGGGCAGGGGGGAAAGTGGGGCGACAGGCCCCAGGCAGCCCCGCGCTGCTGGGCTCGTCTCCCCAGTCCGTGCCTCAGTTTCCCCCGCCACCTTGTAGGATAAAAGTTGTCGCCCCCGGATGCTGGGGGCATCTGAGCCCGCCAGAGCTGGAGATTCGGATCGGACTGTAAGGATCCCGAATGCCTGGCTTCCTCATATGGGGAGACAGAGGCCCAAGTTCAGGAAATGGCTTGCCTAGTGTGTTAGCATCGGAACTGGGTCTCGAACTCAGGACTTGAACTCTTGGTACCAAGAGCTTTGAAGATGGAGGCGGAGCTTTGGAACAAGCTCCTGCCTCTGAAGTCTAATTGCTGGACTTCGACATTTGCCGATCCCTTCTACACCCTCACCTCCGTCTTCTCCCCCTTTTCCAGTGCACACCCCTCTGTCGTCCCCACCCAGGCTCTCAGCCCCGCCCGGCCGGCTCAGCGAAGCCGCCTACGGCACTGGGGCATCCTTAAAGCTCCTCCCCCTTCGCTTCCAAAACAGACACCCTGCGATTTAATGAGGCGTCTGTCCTGCTGGGTTCGGGTCCGGCGCCGCCGGGCTGCGCTTTGGCGGTCCACACTTCCTGTGGGCGTGTTTGCAGAGTGGGCTCGGCTCAGAGTGGAGGTTGGGGGTGGAAGTCCTGGGGGAAAGTTCCTCTCAGGCCCTCACCACCGTCCTTTTCCCTTATCTCCTCTCTGCAGCCCTTTGGGAGGCTCCAGCGGCAGGGCTGGGAGAGGTCTTAGAGGTCACCTCCTCCCATTTGGCAGAGGCAGAAACTGAGGCCCGGGCAGGGGAAGTGACCTGGTCAAGGTCGCCCGCCAAGTTAGAGATGGAGGTAGAGCAGGAGCTCCTGCTGGCTGACTGCCAGCGCATCTTCTTCGGGAGAGAAAACAGTCCTGGCGTCTTGGGCCAAGAGTGAAGGTCAGGGTGGGCCATGAGCTTCTTTTCTCCCCCCAGCTCTGAGGGGTGGGGCTCTGTCTTCAGGTTGGGGCTGCCCCCCTCCTCCTCCTCCCTTCCCCCAGGATTTCCTCGATTTTAATTTATTCCACAAGGCCCAGTGCTTTCCGAGCAGTGTGGCTTAAGCAGATACAGTGATGACCCCCCTTCTCCAGGGGGGCCGAGCAGTAGTGCTGGAGTGAGGAGCATCATTCCTTCAGCCAGTCATTTGAAATACATTTATTGAGGATGTGTATGGACCAGGCACCATTCTAAGCCCAGGGAGGGGTACATCCCTTCCCTCATGGAGCTGGTGTTCTGGCAGAGGAGACACACAATGAAAGAGGAAATAAATACCGATGCCTCGCATAGGCTGTGTGCTAATGGAAAGAGAACCATGAGGTGGGAGGTTGGCATTAGATAGGGTGGCCAGGGCAGGCCTCTTTGAGGAGATGACATATCTTGGTCTTAAAGTTCCCATGTGGAGGGGTTTCACTTGTTGGATGGGGTTGGACAGGAAACTTTTAAATGGCCCTGTCAGCTGTGAGGAAGGGAGGGGTCTGGCTCAATTTTCTAACTACTGGAGGGGTGACCACCATTTCTGAAGGTGGAGACTTTGTCAGCCTTCTCTGGGTTCCTGCCAGGGTCTTTTGAGTTGAGAGTCCTAAAGTCACTGGTCTGTCGCCTCTGGGCCAGAGGCAGCCTCTCCCAGGGAGGGGGCTAGTGGGGCTTAGAGCCACGGGGAACCCGCATCAAAGAATTTTCTGGGATATGGAGAGTCTTCTGATCTAAAAAGGAAAGAGAGTTATGGTCTTAGCGTGGGGACTCTAGACACCAGATCCTTGGTGATCTCGCCCCTGTGTGGTCTCAGTTTCCCCACATGCGATATGTGCTCCCAGCTCCTGCCACAGGAGCCCCAGAGGTGTTTGGGGCCAGATGCACTCCTGTGCTCTAGTAGGGAGGGTGGTCTGGGGTGGTCATGCAGCAGCCAAAGTGTAGGGGTCTCTGAGCTGGTGGGGATCTGGTGGGGGTCTTTGGACTGTGTGTGTGTTGGGGGACATTTGTCTGCAGAGGGGTTGGGCCCTACTGTCCTGAAGGTGGTTGTTGGGGCGGCCGTGTATCTCACTGTGTCTGTTCTCTCTCTCTTCCAGGGTAAAGTCGAATATCTGGTGAAGTGGAAAGGATGGCCCCCAAAGTAAGGCTCCCGTGTGTGTGTCTGCCTGCCTGTACATCCTCCCAGCCACCTTTGCCCTCTCTCCTGCCTCGCTTTTAGCTCCAGCTGCTCTAGTAACTGGCCAGCGGACCTTGATTAAATCATCCTCTTCTCTGGGGCTCAGTTTCCCCTCTGCCAGCTGAGGGGCTTGGAGCACATGAGGGTCAAGGTGGGCCCCAGCTTCTCTTCTCTCCCGCTCCCCTCTGAGTTGAGCTCCATCTTCTTGTTGGAACCCCTCCTCCCCTCCTTCTGGCTTTTCCCGGCACCTGGGAGATGAAGGCCCAGCATCTTGGCTTCAGAGACGACTGCTCGCCAGGTGGAGGGGCCCCCAAGCTGCAGCAAGTACAGCACAGGGTGGTGGTTTGTGGGGCTGGGTAAGACAAGTCGAGCCAGTGGGGTACGGGTCCTCAGAGCCATAGCCAGGGACAGAGCTTGAGCCCACCTTGCCTTTGCACAGCACTCTCCAGGCTACAGAGCAGCTTCCCAGGCAGCCTTGGGAGGGAGGGGTGGTGGTGATCTCTAAAGGTGAGGAGACAGGCTCAGAGAAGGTGAGCAGCTTGCGTTAGGTCACACAGGAAGTGGAGGCAGAGGTGGGACTTGAACTGGGCCTTTGCATTTTCAGGTATCTCCTCTGTGCCTCCTCCACCTCCGAGTTGGGGGGCAGGGAACTGGGTCCAGGATCTCTCCCAGTCGCCCCACCTCTCCTGCTGAGGCCCAATCAGGAACCTTCCCACCAACCAATCACCTCCCAGTAGGGATTTGTGGGGGAGGGAATGAGCAGGTCGTGGGGCCTCCCCATTGGTCTGTGGGTGCCCCACCTCCCTGCCCTGCCTCCCAGAGACTCGTGGAAACCCCCTCTGCCCAGAGCTTCTGCTGTCTGTGCCAGAGGCTTTCTGCTGTGTTGGTGCTGGTCCTGGGAGCATCTTGGGGATGTGGTGGGGAGCGACAGCAGAGGGGAAGACAGCCCCTGCAGCCTCAGCTTCCCTCTCTGCAAAATGGGTTCAATAGTCCAGGCCCCGCTCTCCTCTCACAGGCTCCTTCACCTTGTGGGCATGTGTTCAGGGGTTGGTGGCTGGCCAACCAGATAATGTGCTCGTCCACCCCTGCGGCCCCTTCCCAAACAGCCCGGGACTGAAGGAGGATCCCTTCCTCCACTGGGCAGATGAGAGCTGGACTTCCGGCCTGGGTGAAGGGGCGGTAAAAGGAGCAGGAGAGCTAGAAAAGGAAGATGCCCAGGGTGGGCAGCCGAGCACTGACTCCTGGCGTCCTGGCTGCTCCCGTAGCTTCTGCACCAGAAGGCTTTGTGTCGGAGTGAGGTCACCAGCCTGTTCGCCTTCAAGGCACTGCTGGCTATTTTCCGTCCCTTGCAGACTCCATCTTGTGGAAGATTTCCTTCTCTAAACAGAGGTACTTACTGTTAAAAGTTCCTTCTCCCACTTTTATTAATCCCAAATGAATGTTTGCCCATCAGAGCTTCCATCAGGAGGGAAGGACCTAGTGCTCCAAGAGCAGCCCCTCCATTCTGCTGGCCTGAGCCCCTGGCCCACTTGTTTCTTAACATGCTGAGACCACCAGATGGGCCCTCATGACTGCCTTTTGTGACCCTCCCAAGGGTGTTCTGGGAGCCCTGTTTGACCAGATGACCTGGGGCACCTCTGGCTCCCCCACACTTTGGTTCTGGGCTCCTGGCCTGGCTGCCTGCTGGACAGTTGTGAGTCCTTGTGCAGGTCCCCAACACGGCGAGGCCTCTGCTTCCTGGTCTCCAAGCTGGAAGAATAAAGCCTCTGTGGCAGCACTGTTGTGAGGATTAGATGATAGATATAAAGTACCTGGTGCCCACTCAGCCCAGGTGGAGCACTTAGTAAATGTTTGCTGTTCATAGGAAGTTAGAGAGCTGGGCTCCAGGGTCACCCCTGGCCAGGAGAGGATCTGGGGGATTCCACTCCTCTCAAGAGCTCAAAGTAGCCTTAGAAATCATTTAGATCAGTCCTCTCATTTTTCAGATGGGGAAACTGAGGCCCAGAGAGAGGAGGTCATTACAAGAATGTAACTGCCAACCTGGTGCAGTGTGGTCCCCACATCTTGCATCCACTGTGCCATCCCACTTCTCTTGGGGGAAAACAGAGGTGCAGTCAGGGGAGAAGCAGGAGAGCCAGGGCTCCTTTGTAACCCACTTTGTCCTCACTCTCCCCTACTCAGGGGGCCTTGCTTGGAGCAGAGGCTGAGAAAGAGGTGGGGAGGTGGGCAGGCTGCTCCCTGCAGGCCTGGGGGCGTTGGCTAGGGCAGTGCCAGCCTCAGTGGGGAGAGGAGGCAGTCTCCTGCTCTGCAGCCCCCTCCTCACCCTGGGCAGGGAGGCCTAGAGTCATAACAGAAACAGTAACAGGAACCGTGCTTTCCACGACGCTCTCTGTGCCAGACCCCTCTTAAGACTTTACACGCTTTGTCTGTTTTCTCTCCCCAACAGCAGACAAATGACTGCCCTTCCTCCCCAGCAGATGGGGCAGAGGAGCTGTCTTGGTTGTTCTGGAAGGTACAGCAAATGGCACAGGCAGGGGCTGGGGGCACCGAGCCGAGGATGTTACATCATCAGCTACAGGTGCTCTTGGCCTGCAGAGACCCTCAGCTATCCCACTCTCCTTGCAGCCTGCCCAGGACTGCTGTTCCCCCTTTGGGAATGCGTTCCATCCTTCCTTCCTTTCCCACTTGTGAATGCTGCCCCACCGTTTAGGGAGGACTGCCTCTGTGGAGCTTTAGTAATGATACTGTCAGTGGGTAAGGTCATAACCAGGCTGCCAATCAGTCAGCCCCTATTATGGTCAGCGTTGGCCCATTTAATTGCCTCACTGCAACGCATTTTACAGATGGAGAGAAAAACCCTCAGCAGAGGAGTCCTTGCTCTGGGGCCATACCCCTGGGATGGGCTGCCTGACCCCAGAGCTTGGGGGCCTAGCCCTGGTGATATACAGCCAGCTCTACCAAAGGTGACCAAGGATCCCTTGTGTGGTGGCCTTTTGGCCAGTTCAGTAGGAAGTGGTCAGGCTTCCAAGCCAGGCCAGGCTGGTGATTTACCGCTGTGTGACCCAGGTTCTGTAGGTTTACCGGCTGTGTGACCCAGGGCAAAGCCCTCATCCTGTCTGTGCCTCCATTTCCCCACCTGTAAGATGAGGGCCTAGCCTCCTGCTGAAGGCTGCCTGAGACCAGAAGAGGTTCATAACAGCCAGAGGCAGAGGAGGCGCTTCCTCCTCCTCCAAGACTGGTTGGGCAGCGGCAGCAGAGTCTGGGGTTCGGGCCCTGGCAGGTTTCCGCGCTCTCTAGGCTCTTGAAATGTATTTAATTAACGCTTATTTGCTTTTATTATGTACCACATGTAAGTGCTTTCCGTGGCTTAACACATCTAATCGTTACATCAATCCCGACAGGGACTGTTGGTTGCCCACTTCACGGATGGGGAGAAGGAGGCCCCAGAGGCGGAGTCCCTGGCGCACGGCCGCGCCCGGCAGTCTCCACCTGAGTACCCCGCGCAGCTGCTCCTTTGGGGCGGCTGTGAATTGGAGTGGGGGGCTGAGGCGGGCCTGGCTCTCGGTCCCCGCCCCCCGCACGGCGGGAGCCTGCGCAGCGGGCCGCGGGCGGGGCGGCCGCCGACCTGTTTACCCGGGCTCGGGGGCGGGGCGGCGGTCACGTGGCCGTGTTTACCTCCGAGCCGGCGGGCGCCGCCCCCGCCCTCGCCCCCCATTGGTTGGCACGGTAACCCGGCGCGCGCCTCCGTGCGTGCGTGCGCGCGCGCGGCTGCCCGGCTGCGGGAGGGGGCGGGGCGAAGTGGGGCCCTCCGCCCCAACACGGAGCGCTCGGTCCCCGCCCAGCCGGCGCCCCGTCCCTCTGAGCACCCCGCCCGCCCGGAGACCCAGCCCCCGTCAGCTCGCAGGCTGGGACCCCGCCGGCAGCGCGCTCTTGTCCTCTCCGCGCCCGACTGTTCCCAAAGCGGGTTCGCCCTTGCTGTGGCCTCTGGCTCCCCACTCTGCGGGGCGGCGCTAGTGGCCTCCATTTTAGGGGGCCCCGGGGTGTCGGAGAGACACTTGTGCAGTCCCTCTCCCCTCCCCGCCCCTAGCACGGAGCAGGGCCAAGCCTCCCACTGCCAAGTCTAATACTGTAAAGTTGCCTCAGACCCCTAGCTGCCCCAGGCCAGGGACAGTCCCCCGTGAATCCGCTGTGTGCCAGGCCCGGGGTCAGACACTGAGGACGTGGTCAATCAGACCGTGCCCCCTTTCCAAGGGCGTCACAGCCTGGGGGAGCCAGATACCGTGACGTGAGGGACCCGAAGGTAGAGAGAGGGTGGCTGAGATTCAACTGAGTTCCAGCTACAGACTGCCCATTTACTGGCTCAGTGACCTTGGCAAGATGCTAACCCTCTGTGCCTCAGTTTCTTCATCTGTAAAATTGGGGTAACCTACCTCATCAGGGTGTTATGAGGACAGGATGACTCCCTGGCGGTGGCCCTGCTCTCGGACCTCTTGTTACTGTGGTGGTGGCCGTTATTCTTAAGAAGAGGAAATTGAAGTCCAGAGAAGGTTAGAGACTTGCCAGGAACCACACAGCAGCTACATCAGCAGAAAATGGGCAGGGCAGTGGGGAAGTGGGCAGGGCGGAGAGGACTGGAGCGCTGTAGAGACATTTCAGCAGCTAGAGAGAGAGGGCGAGGCCGACCACACGCAGGAGGAGCACAGAATTCCGCGTTCTTGTTGCTAGTTACAGTTGAGGAAATTCACCCTTTGTTTGGGGGAGGAAGGTTTGGAGTCTTTGCCAAGCCTCTGGTCGCTTATCGTTTGGGCTCTACCCAAACTGTAAAACACCCCAGTTTCACTTTCAGCATTTCTTCAGGGTGAGCGGAACTGCAGGGGCTTCTACAGCCATTTCCAGAGCACCTGGGGGCGGGGCCCCGGGCTGGGCGCTCTGGGGAGGGGTTACCATCTGCCCCGGGAGGCCAGCTGGATTCATCAATAATTGTGGCAGGTGCAAAGGACAGCAGTAAGGCGGGGGAGAGCAGAGGGGAGGGTTTGTCCTGCTGCCAGTGGGGCAGCTTGCAGAGGATCAGTGACAAGGGACCTGACTCTTAAAGGATGAGTAGGAGTTCGCTGGAGGGATGGCGCTCCAAGAGGAGAGACAGCACTTGCAAAGGAAGGGAGGTGGGACCCTGCCTGCTCAGGCTGGACATGTGAACGTGTGGCACTTGGGTCACGGCTCTAAGGTCCTCATGGCATGGGCCTTCATTGCTGAGTCCACCGAGCCCGACACTGGGCCAGGCATGAAGTAGGTGTGCAGAAGTGTCAGGGAGAAAGGAGGAAAGGATTCTGTCCTGGGGGAGCGTGTTGTTGGAATCTAGATTGGACTACTGTTAGGTAGCACCATGTTCCATGGTGGTTTAAGATGAAGGTGTTAGCTCCGCTAGTGAGGAGACAGCAGGGCAGGGGCTCTGCCCGCCTCTTTCTGCTTGCTCACCCTGCCCCAATACCTGCTCACCTCCCTTCTAATCCAGCAGAGCTGGGTGCAGCCTCAGCCAAAATCGTAGTCCACTGCTTTGTTTTTGTTTGTACGCACTCATGCACACATATATGTGTATTTGTATGTATATGTGTATTTGTGTGCATGCATATATATACACATATGTATATGTTTTGAAGTTTAAATTTTTTTATGCACTAGTATCTGTTTATGGTGAGCGATATTGGTTTTTCCATTTATGGAAGTCATATAAAGTTTGCTTTTAAAATAAAATCATTTAAACAAAGGAAGTGAGCTGCTTTAAAGGCAGATACTAAGTAAATCCCCAAGCAGGTGGAGCAAGGATGGCTGAGCTCAGGAACTGCTGAGTTGTCACCGCCCAGGCAGTGGTGCCCTCTGGTCCCAGCAGGGGGTGCTGTACGATCTGGGAGTGGTGGAAAATCCCCTGTGGAAATACCAAGTGGCCTGCCACAGGATCACTGCCCTGTCCAGTCACTAGACATTTACCACATTCCTGCTGTGTGCCAGGCCCCGAGACAAGGGAACTTCAGACGTGGCCGTGAGGGCACGGAGCACAGAAGAGGGAGGGAACAGCTTGGCCCCGGGCAGAGGAGGGCCTGCTGGGCTGGGGCTTGAAGGCTGGGTAGGGACACAACAGTAACAAACACAGAGCACTTCCTGTGAACCAGGCACTCTTCTAACACTTAGAGACATGAACACATTTAGTCAGCACGTGTCCTTTACAGATGGGGAAGTGGAGGCACAGACACGTTAAGTAAATTGTTCAGGGTCACACAGCTAGCAAGGGCAGAGCTGGGATTTAAACCCTGGCAGTCTGCTCCAGAGCCCCTGCCCTTTACTGCATGCTCTTGTGCCTCGCAGGGAGGGAACCCTGGGATTTACAGGGCTTGCCCTCTTCCAGGCACCCGGTGCTTCTGAGGTGAACATGGGGTCTGATCCGGGGTTGGACACAATTTATAGGGTGCTATGATCAGTGCTCAGAATGAGGGGAGTTCTGGTGTCATTGGAGTCCCCAGGAGGCCCCTGACCTAGCGTGGGTGGCCAGGGACAGTTCCTGGGTATAGGTGACAATTACACTGGACCAGGAAGTGGCAGGGGCCTGCAGACAGTGGGCCCAGTGGAGCAGCTGTGGCCTCTGTGAATGCCAGGGAGCAGGGTGGCTCTGACCTCTCGTTTTTCTCCCCAGGTACAGCACGTGGGAGCCAGAAGAGCACATCCTGGACCCCCGCCTGGTCATGGCCTACGAGGAGAAGTAAGGGGGGCTCAGCCTGCCATTGGGGCTGGGTGTAAGGCAGGCTCTGAGGTTCCTAGGGAGCCTGCTGCTGGCCTGGCTCTGAACAAGGGTCCTGGGCTTGGCGGGGTGGGTCTGCAGGGACAGCCCGGTCTAGTCTGCAGCTGGGGGAAGGTGGTGGGCACCAGGTCCCAGGGCAGCCGGGGGTCCTGGGCCCTTTCCTGTTTCTGGGTGATGTCGGCCACTTCCCTTACCTCCCCCGGCCTTGGTCTCTCTGCTGTGAGATGGGCCACCCTAATAACACACACCCTGATTTCCCCGTAAGGTGGGGCTCTCAGTTGCAGTGCAGAATGTAAAAGTGCTTCACAGAGATGCCCTGCGTGTGAGGGGCAGCAAGACCAGTAATGCCCAGTCCTGCCCCTGGGGACAGAGCAGAGAGAGATTCTCCCACGGAGAGAAGGCATCTGATGAGGCTCTGGAAAGGCCAGGGGATGGAGCGTGGCTTTGGAGCCAGGATATCCGGGTTCTTGGCCACCTCCTAGCCGAGTGCTCTGCCAGTGCTCTGCCGCGATTCCTCAGCTTGGTTAGTGAGTGGCAGCTCCTGCTGTGGGCCATAAGGGGAGAGCCTTTGACAAAAATGGTGTTTCTCCTGGTGTGGGGCCTGTTGGGCATAATCTAGCCATTGCCCTCTGCTTCGCGAGCCCCAGTGTTGTTGACCGCGCTGCTGGTGGGCAGCCCAGGTCCTTCTGCTTCTCCCCGACCCGCCGACCCTGTACAGTGCGGGCCCGTTTGATAAAGGTCGCCCTTCTGATAGCCTTCTGAGATGGGGGTGAGCATCTTGTTTGACAGATGAGGGAACTGAGGCTCTGAGGAGCTGAGGGGCTTGTCCAGGAGCCTCACAGCTGGGAAGTGGCCCCACCAGGGCTCAGCCGGGGCTCCCTTCTCTGCCCTCCTCGCCCCCTTCTCCCTGCTCCTCCCCCAGGAGGTCTCCTGCTGTGGATTCAAAGAAGTTGCCACCGCTCTTTCTTTTAGAGGCAGGGGATCCCTGTCCCACGGCTTCTTCCTGGTACCCGGTGCTTGGTGGACCTTGATCCAAAAGGGTTGTGACACGGGGAGAGTCCCGCGGGGTGTCCTGGACTGTGGTAGGAGAGCGTTGGGCGGGCGACAAGGGCCTGGTTAGAGTCCTGGCTCTGCCACTCACCAGCTGCGAGTTGTCGGGCACGGCCTTCTCCCCTCTGAGCCTCGGCATCCCTGTCTGTGAAGTGGGGATGACAGTGCTGACCTCCTGGGCTCTCAGGGGGAGTGAAGGTAGTGAGAACACTTTGTAAATTAGTACATGTGGCCCACACGTGAGTTATCCCCCCAATGGTAATCAGGGGTCAGCTAGGTCATTCTTTCACTTGTTCCACAAGTCTTTATCGAAGTCCTACTATGTGCCAGGCCCTGTTCCAGGTGCTGGGGACACAGCAAGGAACAAAACCAACCAACGTGCCCACCCTCCGGGGCTCACATTCCAGTAGGGAGATACACAATAGAAAATACTCCACTAAGTGGATGCGGGAGCAGATGGTGCTATCCGCTGCCAAGATGGGGTGGGCGGGGGTGCTGGTTTCAATGGGTTGGTTAGGTGGTGGTGTTTGACCAGAGACCCGAATTAAGTGAGGGAGTGAGCCCAGTGGGTACTTCAGAGAAGAACATCTGGGTAAAGAGAAGAGTCAGTGCAAAGGCCCTGGGGTGGAGGCCTGTGTTTGAGGAACAAGGTGGAGGTGAGCATGGCTCTGAGTGTGGCTGACTGGAATGATGTGAGTTGGGGAAGATGTGGGAGATGAGGCAGGGGCAGGGCGGCTGGAGTGGGGCCCAGCTCAGGGAGGGCCATGTGAGTCCTGGTAGAGGATGTGGATGTTATTTTGAATGAGTCAGAAAGTCAATAGTTAAGGAACAAGTTGGAGCTTGGAGACTTTTGCAGACCCACTGTGTGGCTCTTGGCTTACTCTTCTCCCTCAGTCTGGGTGAAAGGGGTAGGAGGGCAGACGCCCATTTTAACACCTGCCTCGCAGGGTTTTTGAGAGACTTAGAAGGAGTTGGGCAGAGGGCCTCTAACGGGGAGCCCCTGTGTGCCCGGAGGGGCTGAGAGGGCACTGAGGGCTTATGGGACCACAACTAGGGGGGCCTCCACACCACAGCCCTGGACACTGATGGGCAAAGGGTCCAGAGCTGACAGAAGCCGGGCCCCAGGAATGTAAGGACTGGACAGAATAGACCTCCCCACACCCGCTCACCACACACAACCCCCACAACCCTACACACCCACACCCTTCAGTTTGCAGGCAGGAGCCCCTGCTGCGGATTGGAGGCGGGATCATGTGGCCGGGGCTCCAGGCCTGCCCTGCTGGCCCTGACTGGCCCGCAGCCCAGAGCTCAGTGTTTTCACCAGTGGCAGAAGTTGTCAGAATTTTGGTACTGGGAAAGTGACTTAACCTCTCTGTGCCTCAGTTTCCACAGTTGTGAAGTGAGTGTAGGGCAGTTGTGAGGGTTAAGGCGTTTAGGGCAGGGCCTTGTGCAGAGCGTCCAGTACATGATGATAATAGTAATAAACAACACTATGGAAATATCACAGACACATTATTATCATTATTATCCTTTTTTCCCAAGCCCTTCTCTTTCCCCGTCTCTGCTTCCTCCTCCTCTTCCTTTCTTTTCTTTTTATTCCTTCTCTCTTCCTCCTCACTTTATTATTTTAGA
The DNA here is from genome assembly GCF_057802395.1 of Ceratotherium simum simum. Taxonomy (NCBI): domain Eukaryota; kingdom Metazoa; phylum Chordata; class Mammalia; order Perissodactyla; family Rhinocerotidae; genus Ceratotherium; species Ceratotherium simum. Next base: position 11,165,095 of record NC_141924.1, read on the forward strand.
CTTTTTACCCCCATTTTGATACATAGCAGGGATCTCTCGTGCTCCTCCCAAGAGCCCCGGTGGCCAACTGAGAAGGGAGCCTCTCACTCCAGACGAGGCCCTGAGGCCCAGAGGGGAAGTGACAGCCAAGGTCTCCCACGGGTCAGGGTGGAGCTGGGCCTGGAACAGGCATCCTGGCACCCAGCACCGAGTTCTGAGCTAAGATGCTCCCCTGGAGGGCTGGGGGAGACCGTCATGGTGAGCTGCCAGGAGCTGGCAGCAGAGAAGCGCCCTGGGTGCTTCTCCCACATGCTGGTTCTGGGGCCCCATGGTGACTCCATAGGGGGGGAGCGCCCTCCTCAGGGTGCACTTCCCCCAGCACCCCTGAGACGGATGTCCGTGAGGGCTGGCAGCCACTGCCTAGGGGAGGGCCGACGGGAAAACAGCTGCGTGGGATTGCTGGTTTAGCTGAGCTCAGATTGAGAGACCAGCCTAAGGCCACACAACCAGTAAGGGGAAGGGGCGAGCTACTGGACCACACATTCTTTCTGCCTTCCATGTGGCCTCTGCAGTGGCAGCTACAGAGAGTGTGCATGGAGTGGAAACAGGCAGAATGAAATGACTGAATTTTTCCACCACTTCCGGCACTTTTGTTGGAATCTGTGTCGTGATGTGTGTGTTGTGTGTGGCTTTGTACGCATCCTCAGGTTGTGCCTGTGTGTTTGTATGTTTGGGGTGTGGGAAGGGCACCCAGCAGAGAGTATGGCATCTGCTAGAGACTCAATACAGGCTAGTTTTTCTCCCCTTCCCTGACCAGATGATCATGCAGATCCCAAATGGGGAGAAATCTGGGCAGAGCTTCACTTACAAAAGACCCTTCCCATTCTCATCAGCTCTCCGGGACATTCAAGGCAAATTTGATTGACGGGTTTCTATACAACTCTCCTACAAGTGGAAGCTGGAGCTCATTGCTTTGGGGGGTTCCCAGTGGCCTGTAGAGCAGAGCTCTGGCATGACCCCGGAGCCCAGTCAAGACCCACATAGTTTTGGAGATGCCACCTGAGTCCCACCTCAGCAGTTGGGACCCGGGGCTGTGCCCTCGCCTTTTGTCGGAGGGAAGACTGAGGCCTGGGAGTTGAACATGTGACCCCATTGTTGTGGCCTAAAGAGAGTAACAGGGAGGAGCCCCCACCCCAGGATTGGGGGGTGGCCTGTGGGGGGTGCGCCCTCCCCATAGACAGCAGAGGGCGGGTGGAGCAGACGCCTTACTTTCCCTTGAGTGTCACCAGTGTTTCCTTTTCTTCTGCCATCTGCTTTGCACCCCAGGGAGGAGAGAGACCGAGCGTCGGGGTATAGGAAGAGAGGTCCGAAACCCAAGCGGCTTCTGCTGCAGGTAACCCCACCAGCCTTGGCGCCCACCCACAGGTCTCCCTTGCTCCAGCCCCCGCCCCATCCGTGCATTTGCACCGCCTAGTTGAGCTGAACCACTTACCTCCTCGGCTCTGCCCAGGGTGCTGTGGGGTGGGGCACCTAGTGGGTGAGTTTCAGTGGGAGGAGTTGGGAAAAGTTGGAATGTGGGGCTAGCGCCCCAGGAAGACAGCTGGGGCAGGGGTGCTGTTTTGGGAGGGAGGCTGGATATATGGCTAATGGGATCCTAGAAGTTTGAAACCTTAGAATCTTGTCATTAAGCCTTTTTGATGCTCAAAGTCCCCAAAACACAAAATTGTAGTATTTGAGAACCTTAGAAACATAAACATTAGACTTGAGGAAACGTGGGAGCCTGGAATTTTAGAATCCAAGGAAAGGACACTCTTAGAATTCTGGAACCATAGTCTTGGAATGCCCTAGGAATGTGTCACTCTTGAGTGAGAAGAAACCTACGGGGCCTCCTTTTCCAACCCTCCCAGGTGGGGTCTAGACTACGACATCCCAAGTTACCCAGGTTTTGGGGGCACTTTGCTGACTTCACTGCTTTGTGCTGAAAGGCGGGTAGAGTCTGAGGTGCTGTGGTTATGTGATTTGAGGCCAGTCTTTTAGCTTCTCTGAGCTTGTGTTTTCTCATCTGTAAAATCAGGATGATAAGAATAGCTGTTCCCCTTAATGAGGCCCAGCCAGGTATTTGAAGCCCAAAAATAAGGCTTCCTGGTCCACGTGCAGTGTGAGCCATGCCCAGCCTCCTGCCCACTCTTGGCTATAGATCACCCGAGGCTTTTGCCAGGGTAGCTGGGCCTCCCTTCATGCACTGGGCGTTTTCCATGGGGTTTGGTGTGAACTGGGTCCCAGGAAGGGAGGTAGCATCTGCCGGCCATCTTCTCCACACTGACGCTCCTCACAGGCGAACACACTTCATCCGCACTCTAACCCTGCGGGAAGGGGCATTACTTATCTGTTGCTGTGTAGTAAATTACCCCCTAACTAAGCAACTTAAAGCAATAAACACTTAATGTATCAGCCAGTCTTGGCAGGTCAGGAATTTGGGAATCTTTAGCTGGTTCTTTAGTGATTCTAGTTCAGGCTACAGTCATGTCAGCCAGGGCTGCACTCATCTGAAGGTTGGACTGTGGCTGGATGCTCTGCTTCCAAGGTGGCTGCTCATGTGCCCGGCGAGTCAGTGCTGATGTTGCCAGGAGCCCTGGTTCCTTAGCATGTGGACCTCTCCATGGGTCTGCTGAGTGGCCTCACAGTATGGCCACTAGCTTCCCCCAGAGTGGGTGGTCCCAGAGGGAGAGCAGGGAGGAAGCACAGTGGCTTTAACAACCGAGTCTCAGAAGTCCTGCACCACAGTACTCAGAGGGGACTGTGTGAGGGCGTGAGTTCCTGGAGCAAGGTATCACGGGGCTGTCTTAAGGGCCGGCTACTACAGTTTCTTCATCGTTTCACTGATGAAGAAACGGAGGCTCAGGGAGGTCAGTAGTTTACCCAGGGCCACACAGCTGGATTAGAGCCCAGATCTGACTCGTGGTGCTCCTGGATCCCTGTTAGTAGCTGTAGTGTTCTTATGGTGAGATGGGGAAGGACAAAGATGAATCCGCCTTGCAGAATCGTAGGGGAGTTTACTGGGCTTGTGATGAGCCAGGCTGAAAGAGCTGCACGTAGAATAAGCCCTCCTGGCATCGCAGTACAGTCATGCATTGCTTAATGACAGTGACACGTTCTGAGAAGTGCGCCCTTAGGTGATTTCTGGGTGACAGACCTAGATGGTGTAGCCCACTCCACACCTACGCTCTGTAGTGCTGATCTATGGGGCCACCGTCGTATATGCGGTCCGTCGTTGACTGAAATGTCGTTACGCAGTGCATGACTGTGTTTTCCCAGTCCCCTCTCAGTTCAGCCCTCCTCCCGTCCCGTAGCAGCCCGCACCCCCTGCCTGGTGATGGGCATTAGCAGGGGGACTGGAGAATGGAGCCTGCATGTGTGACCTTTGCTCCCCACTTGGAGCTGTTTGACTTACAAGTTCCATGTGATGGCCTCACTCTCTTCCTAGGAGCTCTTGGCCTCTGGTGACAGGTGGCAGTAGAAGGTACTATTCCAGAGTGATCCAGGCCCCCGTAACACCTTAGCACCAGGAACCTTTCTTGGATTGTATAAATTTCCTCCAGAGTCAATAAGACAAATCCCCAAATTATAAAACTCCAGCCCTCGAGTAGGGGAAGAGCGTGGCCTCCAGCCCTGTTTTAACAAGAGTTAGATGGGGCGTCAACAGAGGGCTGGACCCACATAGGGCTGCACTGCAGCTCAGAGCCAAGGAGCGCCCCTGGAGGGACGGAGGGGTGCCTCAAGGCTGCTGGCAGAGCACTGTCCTTGTGGCTGTGTGACGTGGTGCACCCCAGTGCTGTGTGTACCCTTCGGTTAACTCAGTTAAGAAACTTAGACCTCGGCCTCACACCATCTCCCTGGCAGCTAGCTGTTTCAGCTTTGGGGGTCCTTTAGTAAGCAAAGACTCCATTCCCGTAACGAAGAATAACTCTTTAATTTATCTGCTTCATAAATCCAGATTTGTTTTTTATTGGTCAGTTTTCAATTTGTACCGCTTGTGTGCTCCTCTGCTGTGCACCAAAGGAATATGCCACGGCCCCCATCCCTGAGCCGCTTATAGCCCCCTGGGAGAGGAGGCTGCACTGGGGCCAAGACGAGTGGCTGAGCCGGGCCAGGCGGGGGGCTGGGGCGGGTCAGGGGCGGCTCTCCGGGCTGGGGGAGGGTTGGGGTGCTCCTGGCTCAGGCGGGGGTCACAGCATGAGCAGAGGCGCGGCAGTGGGTGGGAGGGCGGGGCTGACCCGCCGTGCCCTGGCTTGCCCCCGCAGCGGCTGTACAGCATGGACCTGCGGAGCTCCCACAAGGCCAAGGGCAAGGAGAAGCTCTGCTTCTCCCTGGCGCGCCCACTCGGCAGCGGGAGCCCCGAGGGGGTGGTCAAGGCGGGGGCGCCTGAGCTGGCGGACAAGGGCCCCTTGGTGCCCACCCTGCCCTTCCCGCTCCGCAAGCCGCGCAAGGCCCACAAGTACCTGCGGCTCTCACGCAAGAAGTTCCCGCCCCGCGGGCCCAACCTGGAGAGCCACAGCCATCGACGGGAGCTCTTCCTGCAGGAGTCGCCGGCCCCGGACGTCCTGCAGGCGACCGGCGAGTGGGAGCCTGCTGAGCAGCCCCCCGAAGAGGAGGGTAAGGCGGCCCAGGCCCAGAGACCCTGAGACTGGAAAGGTCCCTTGAGTCCTCAGTGCCCAGAGAGGGCCCGGGGTGTTCCCAAGGCCACACAGCCTGCAGGGACCCTGGCACCTCTCTGCAGTCCCACTCCAGAGGCGCTCTCCTCCAGCCAGGGAGGATAGGTGTAGCGGCCAGCCTCGAGCCGGGCCCTGACCTGGCTGGAGACTCAGGAGGACCGGGTGTTGGAGGGTGGTGGCGGTCTGCATGTTGCCACCTGCTCCCACCTTCCCCCTTTGTCATCAACACTGTCGCCCGTCTGTCTGTCTTTCTCCCATGGCTGCAGCAGATGCAGACCTGGCTGAGGGGCCCCCTCCCTGGACACCCACGCTCCCCCCAAGTGAAGTGACAGTGACCGATATCACCGCCAACTCCATCACCGTCACCTTCCGCGAGGCCCAGGCAGCTGAGGGCTTCTTCCGAGACCGCAGCGGGAAGTTCTGAGTCACCATTTTTACTCTTCTTAAACTGTTTTCTTTAGGGCTTGGGGTGGGGACTTCCAGAGATGGGGAGGGGTTGGGGTGGGGTAATTATTTTATTTAAAAAAATATGGAACAGGAGATATGGTGGGGAGACCCAACACCCTCCCACCCCTCTGCCCCCTTCTCTACGCGTGATGTTTACAGAGAAGCTTGGGGGTCTGTTTCAGGGGCCAGGGCAGCCTGGCACTGCTCTGTCAGTTGGGGTGCCATCTCCAGGGTGGGATGGGGACAGAGCCACTCTCCCCTGGACACCTCCGTCACCATTCTTCTCTAGAGACATGGCAGCTGGTCCTAGGAACTAAAGGAGGGTGGGAGGGCCCCAAACCTCCCCCATGAGCAGCCCACCCCAGCCTTTCTGGTTGGTTTCCCTTTTCCTTTTTTGGGGGGGAGGGGTCTTTATTTCTAACTTTCCGCTCCAGCTTTGCAGTGAGATGTGGAGGCTGGCTTTGGCCAAAAGTCAGAGAGGAGGGCAGGAGGAAGGGTTTGAGATTGCTGGAGTGTGTCTGTGCCCTTCAGAGAGGCCTCTCCCTTCCCCAGCTGCCAGCGGAGCCCCTTCCACTGAGAGTTCCGCCCCCACCACCTGGCCTGTGAGAAAGGCTGCGTGCACACCCAGGCGCACAGCTCTGCGTGCACTGCCCCTCGCGCCCCTGTGACTGCGTGTCTGTGTCTGCAGACGGGTGCGGTGGGTCTGGCAAACCTCCTGTTTAGAAACCCTGACCAGGTGAATGTGAGGGGATTCACAGCACAAAGGAACTTGCCACGGGCACCCTCCACTCACACCACCTTGCTCGGCACATCATGTGACAGCTCTGTCCCAACTCAGTTTGCTCCCAGCTGTCAGCGGAGGGCAGGGTCCAGCCGTGGACGCTCCAGGCGTGCAGATGCAGTTTGGGCGCCTCACCTGGCCAGCCGCAGCGTGCAGGGGGGCCCTGTCCTTCCTCCCCGAGGGGCTCTTATCCTCTCTGACTCAGGTGGCTTTTCGGCCCTTCCCACTCCCCTCTTTTTCTGCCCTCCCTTCCAACTCAGCCAACCCAGACGTGGGTGTGGGTGGTGGGGGAAGGGAGTGTCCCACCACCTTCTCAGGGCTCCCTCGACTCCTGACACCCTTCCCCCTTCCCTTCTGTGTCCCCTCGCCATCCACCCTAAATGCCACAGCTAGAGCTGACCTGTGCTTCTGCGCGGGCGGTGTGGGGACGGGCCTCGGCCGTGTCTTCCCGTGGTCGGGCTGCAGTGGACGGTGGGTCAGGTTGTGTCTGCCGGCAGGAAGCTTTCTAGTTTGTACACGTGTGCCCCGTGGGCTAGTAGCTTCCTTGGCATTGAGGAGTGACTTCTCCCCTATCCCAGCCCTGTGGGGTGAAAAAGCCAGAGTGGGGGGGGGGGCGCCAGGGGAGCCAGTAAAAGGCTGGCTCCTTGCCCCCCCATTGTCAGGGTGGGGCACTCCTGTTACCCGGGCCCCGCCATCCCCCAGCTGTCTCCCCCTCTCTGCTTTCCTTGAGGAAGTCAGCAGAATCCCTGCTGAGGCAAGGATAGGGCGCTTCTTCCCCCAGACCCCTTCCCAACTTCCCAAACCAAAGACAGCCTGCACCCCCTTTTTGTTTGGGGTGCCCTGCCGGCAAGATACCCAAATCCCTGAGTCTCTCTCCCCTTCCTCTTTAGTCATTCGTTGTCCACGGTCAATTCAGTGCTTCCACTGGGGGATGGTCCCGTCGAGGTGACTTGACACATCCGCAGCCTGAGTAGTTGAATCTAGAGGAGTCTGTGGGGTGGGTCAGGGAAAGGAGGGCAGCAGGGAATCCTACCTGCCCAGATGTGGGACCTTGGGGGGCGAAGTGCAGCTTGGAGTTGGGGGCTTTCCCAGCAGAGGTGAGGGGGGTGGAGGGGGGTAGAGGGGCCTTCTCTAGTTGAATGCGGTTGGCTGTGGCTTTGGGACGTGGCTGGCAGCTCCCAGTAGAAGTCATCCTCCCATCCCCGGGAACGTGGGCCCTCTTCCTGCCTCGTGGGCACTTTCGAAGAGCCCTTTGTGCACTTTGTGGTTTGGGGCCCTTTTGTGGGATGAGCAGCTGTTTGTCGGTCAGCCGCCTCAGAACACTTGTTGCCTCTTACTCAGCCCTTCGTGGCCCACAGGGCACCTGTGTCTCGGGGGCTGAACCCTGCAGCAGGCCGGCTTCCGGGGGCAGGGCTGTGGGCTAGAGACCTCTCTAAGGGGTTGGGTGTGGTGTGCAGGCCTCCTCCCAGCCCTGAGCGTCCCAGAGGAGTGAGAGGGGGCAAGGCCGACACTGACCTTCTGCCTCACCCCACCGCCACCCCAGAAGGCCAGTACTCCAGAGGGTGGGGGTGCTCAGAAAGAGTTGGACCACCTGTCTTTCCTTCCCCAGCCCCACCTGTTTTGAATGTAGAGAGACCAGTTGGTACTTTTCTTTGGCTGTGGGCTGGGGCGAGGACGGTGTTCCTCCCCTGGCACGGCCACTTGTAGTGCCGTGAGCCGTGGGCGCCCTGATGAGCATCACTCCTAGGACGGTGATGGGCGATCGCATTGCCAACTTTCTCCTCCTCTCCTGCCCGGGTGGGCGCTCTGCTGCTGGGAGGTGTTTCTCTTTTGCTCTGTAAGTGGTAGCCTGGCCTCCGAGTCCCAGCACAGGAACGCCTCCTTTGCACAGAATGGGCATCGAGCTTTGTTCAGACGAAATGAATGTATTTGGGAAGGTGGGGCTGAGTCGATTCCAAGCACATGCCTTTTCTGAGTGAGTGTGTGCTGGGGAGAGCTAGAGTGGATGCAGAGCACGGTTTTATTTTTGTACTGATATTGGTAAGAGACTATAGCATCTATTTATTTAGATGATTTATCTGGTAAATGAGGCAAAAAATTACTAAAAATACATTAAAAATGATTTTAAAAAAAAACCTCTTGCATTCGAGCCTTCCTTTTGATGGTGTCACAGCTGTGTGGGGAAAGAGCTCCAGCCCCGGGTGGCGGGCTGGGATTTAGGGCCGAGCTCTGCCCGTCTCTGACCATGACCTTGGACAGGTCGTTCCGTTTTCTGAGCCCTCCAGACGTACCGTGAAGATTGATTCAGGTGATGAGTGGAACTGGCAATTGGAGGGTAGACGGACAGGTGCCCACTGTGGGGGTCCCCGCAGGGTATCGTCAGAGGCCGAGCAGAGCTTCTGGTCTCATCTCTGCTTCCTGCCAAGAGATTTGTGTTCTAGAACGTAGGGTGGTCAGCGTCCCAGGTCTCTGCAGTTGCAGGTTCTGGAACCCGGGATGGTCATGGCCTAACTCTCATCTACCATTCTGTGCCACCAACCCAGAGGGTGGTGGTCGGAGCAGAAAAGAGTGAGCGACGGGAGAGTCCTCCAAGCACGTCTGCCTGGGAGCGGGCGGGGCTGGCAGCGGGGAGAACAGGTAAGAGGCTGCTGCCACCCCCCGGGTGGGGGATGGTGAAGGCTGCAGCCAGGACGTGTCAGTGACGGGAGAATGGATGGGCCAGAGGTAGACTTAGGAGGGAGGATTGTCAAGACATTTTCGCCATGATTTGGTATGAGGGCGAGGGAGGTGTCACAGTTATGCCCGCGTTTCCAGTTTAGACAACTGCGTAGTGGTGGTTCTTTACCTGGATGGAGACTAAAGGAGGAGAAGCAGGATTGGAGGTGCCTTGGTCACCCTGAAAAATAGAGCCTAAAACAAGGGTTTTCTAGTCAGGGGGTTCATTTGGGAAGTGACCCAAGGAGCAGGGATGAGCAATTGGAATGGGTCAGGGAAGGAAGAAAAGGCACGAGGAGGAGCATCATTGAGGTCACCCTTATGGCAACTGGCGTGTTGTTCATTCTACCCGAGATCACCCAAGAAGTATACAAACATCCCCCAGAATTGGCCACTCCCAAAGGATGAGGGATGGGAGCATTACCCATTGAGTGCCATCCATCGTTGTTTGAGGGTTGCCCCCGGGTGTGCTAACCCGATCCCCCAACTCCCAAGCTTTGCATATGCCGGCTCCCACCTGTCCGTTACCCCGTCCACTGTATTGGAAGAGCCTGGGGTGGAAAGTGGAGACGTGCGGCCAGGACAATCCCATGTGGAACTGTCTGCCCCATCCACAGCTGCAGTCAGAGCTGAGGCCAAGACAGGAGTGCCCAAGGCGGGCACTAGAGGTGTCTGACACAGCTCACCCCTTGCCCTGCTCCACTTCCTGCATTCTCCGTAATAAATCCACTCTTTCACTGAGTCTTCAAAGAGGGGACCAGTTATAATCTCTGTAAATGAAGACTTGATAACTGATGGTTGGTGGCACACACCACGGTCCTCGGTGCTGCTGCTGGCCCCGAGGCTGTAGTGGATACTCGTCGTCTCCCTGCTTCCCGACTCTGCCCCGCACTCAGCCAGTGTTCCCGCTGGCTGGCTTACTCGCCCGGTGGGGAGACTCAGCCTCTCGTCCATGGAGAGTGTGAGCCTCGTCAACTAGTCCTTGCCCAGTCAGGCTGAGGTTGCAGCAAGTGCCTGTTTACAGTCACCACTGGGCACCAAGAGATGCCCGGTGGCAGACAAACTCCTCTCTGCCCACAGCGCTGACCCTGGCATCTCTTGTAATCATGGTCAGTTAACCTCATCAATTTAGTAACCACTCTTTTTGGCAAAGTGACCAGCCGATAGTTGTAGCTCCAGTTTCTGGGGAATTCCTTACACTGTCCCCTGGCAGAAACGTTCCCTCCGCTGGGCAGCAGGACCTCTGGTCTACCAGGGTCTAAGTTGCAGTGGTGAGGAGGGCCTGTGCAGCGTCCCCGCCTTGGCTGTCCCTGGACGCGGCACCACTGGTTCAGTGCATACACTAACCCTGGAGGACCGTGCCCCAGCTCTGCAGGGTGATGATGGTGGCGATGGCATAGATGGTGGTGATGCCGTGGACAGCGAAGGCAAAGCCACGTCCTGAGTGGGTCTGCCATCTGGTAAGCGTGAACTGCTGGCCTCTCCAGCGGGAAGGGAGGCTAATGCAATCAACTTGCCACGAAGTTTCCAGCTGATCTCCTTGAGGGCTGGCCGTATATCGAGGGCTCGCTGTCAGTACCTGCCTCTGACAGGTTGGACGTTCATCAGCTGTGGGAACTAGCCTTGGGACCAGCTTTGTGAAAGGAAGCCCATGCTGTTGGGCCCACGTGTAGCCTCCCTTTCATCCACTGGTGGGCTGATTGTGCAGGCACTGTGTGGCAAGGACAGAGGCTGCCTGTCATCCACCGTCAGATGGATGGATGGATCATTCTGTCCTGTTTCTTGAGTCTTATTTACGGTGAGTGCTCTCTAGTGGGCACAAATCTGAGATACAGTCTGCCCTCTTCAAGAGAACATGGTCAGATGTAATAAATCCATCCCCAAATTTCTACCAGCTTGAGCCTTCTGGCTCCTTCCCCAAACCTATGCCAAGTCTGTTTTAGCGTTTATTATGGTCACCTGCAGAAGCACCTGGAGCCCCTCACCCAAAATTTGGTTCAGATGTTGAGATTTATGCCACACACACCAGGAGGGTATGAAAACATTGATTACATACATAACTGAGGTCTCTGGGGCGAGTAAGGTAGCCCTCTCAAGCAGGTCAAAATGGCCCGGGAGAGCCAGGAAAGGAGCTGGTCTGGGTCTTCCTGGGGCTGGAGGGTGGGCCGGGCTGAGCATTCCTGTGCTGAGCAGAGGCCTGCATGGTGTGAATCTCCTGCTGGTGCCCAGGAAGGCGCATGAGGCTTTCTTATTAGCTTGCTCAGATGTGGGGCGCAAGAGGAAGAAGGAGGGGTGAGGCTTAAAAGCTGTCATCAGTTAAACATCAAACAGGGATTCAGGGCCAGCCCCGGTGGCCTAGTGGTTAAAGTTCAGTGCTCTCTGCTTTGGGGGCCTGGGTTCGGTTCTCGGGCACAGAACCACACCACTCATCTGTCAGTGGCCATGCCGTGGCAGTGGCTCACATGAAAAAAGAGGAGGTCTGGCAACAGATGTTAGCTCAGGGCAGATCTCCCTCAGCGTTCAGACTCCTCATGACAGCATCTCCATCCTGTAGCAGCTGTCGTCATGACGACACCCAGGCTCACGGAGCTATCTCTGCAGCGAGCGTGTTGGGTCTGGCACCAGTGTCCTTGTCAGTTTGTTAAACCTTGACTTGCAGAGAGCGCTCTCCCGTCAGTACTTCTCCCTGTCCAGTTTATTTTCCCCTCCAAGTCTCAAACCCTCAAACCTAGCCCACGTGTGCGCCCCATGTTCCTGTCGTGTGTGTTAGTGGGTCTCGCTGGCAGGACTCCCTGGGATCTATGCTGGGATAAGGAGGGGAGGCAAAGGTGACTCTTGAGAAGGAAAAGTGTGATCTTGAGGGGTGTCTGCCTCAGGTGAGGCCTTCACGTGGTCACCGGGTGAGGGGTCTGCTCCTCCCTCGTCAGGGTGATGGGCTTCCAAGGCCAGCCTGAGGCATCAGAGGATTCTGGTCCCTTGATCCCAAATGTTCTTATCCCAAGGCTTAAGATTCTGTTCCTTCCTGCCCTCCACTTAGCACAAGAGGCTGAGGCTCTTGCACAGCTGAGGCTGTGCATTAAGTCTCCTTTGCAGCACCTCTTACAACTAAATACTGGGCCCAGTGGTCAGCCGGGTATGCCCCATGGCTGTGGGAGACGGGCTCTTTAAAGCGGTCATATGAAAAAAATATATGATATATATATATGTGAAAAATAACTATATTTTCCAAAACAAAAAAACTCAGAAGAGGCCTTCTGGCTTTCACAGCATGGCCTGAGTGGATAGTGGGCTGACCTGAGGCTGCCGTTTTCTTTCTTCAGGGTTTCACACTGAGCCAACGCCACCATTCGAGGCCCAGAGCTGTCGTGTATCCCGGTGCTGCATCTCCGTAGCCCTTCCCGGGTCACGGCTGCGCCGAGGCTGCAGCACCTCAGGCACGCTCACCACCCTGGTTTTTCCAGCATCGGGTCCTTGTTGCTGTCTGACTGGTGGGGGATCCAGTTCCACGTCTCACGCTGAAGAGCTGCTCTTGTGGTCCATGTGCAGTAACCTGTCTTAGCTTCAGTGTCTGTTATGGGTTGAATTGTGAGCCTCTCCCCCCGCCTCCCTAAATTCATATATTGAAGTCCTAACCTCCACTACTTCCGAATATGACTTTATTTGGAGATAGAGTCTTTACAGAGACAGTCAAGTGAAAATAAGGTCATTAGGATGGGCCCTAGTTCACTGTGACTGGTGTCCTCATAAAAGGGGAAAATTTGGGCCCAGAGACAGACACGAAGGGAAGACGAAGTCAGGAGACACGGGGAGAAGGTGGCCATCTACAAGCCGAGGAGAGAGGGCTGGAACAGATGCTTCCCATCGTCAGTGTTACCCCACATTTGCTGGGATGCGGATGTGGGGTTCAGAGGAGGAGAGAAGGCAGTGGGTGGGTGTGTGAAGGGTGCGCTCTGCTGCCTCTCAGTCCCTGCACTGGGGTGAGTCGGCCCTCATCCGCGGCAGCTCCTCAACAGCTCCCTTTAGAAAGCGGAGGACTTAGCATGCCTTGCCCTCAGCTTTGAGCCTTGACCCTAATTCTGGGTCCCCAAGAAAAGTCGCATGGGGACAGGTGCACAGCCTCACTCTCAGGCGTGTTACCTGAGCACAGCCTTCTGTGGTGGGCGCTATCACTGCCCCCACTTTTATGGGCAGGGACAAAGAGTTAGAGAGGTTATGGTTAGCTAGTCAACTCCGCACAGCTCAGACGCAGTGAAGCAGGAGTTTGAACCTGTGTCTCATTACTAACCTCTCTACAGCGGCTCTCAAATTTCTTTTATGTCAGGACCCATTTACATTCTTAAAAATTATGGAGAATCCCAAAGAGCTTTTGTGTATGTGGGTTGTATCTGCCAATATTTACCCTATTAGAAATCAAAGTGGAGAAATTTTTAAAATATTTAAAATTCACTTTTAAAAATAATAAACCCATTACATGTTAATATAAATAACATTTTATGAAAAATAATTATATTTTCCAAAACAAAAAAATTCGAGAATTGGCTTGTTTTACTTTTTTTACCCCAAATCTCTTTAATGTCTGGCTTAATAGAAGATAGCTGGATTCTCGTACCTGCCTCTGCATTGTCTGTTGCAATATCCTATGGCATGTAGCCTCTAGAAAATTCTGCTAGACACTCGTGAGAGCATGAGAGTGGGGAAGACAAACAATGTCTTAAGCATTATTACAGAAACCTTTTGACCTCGAAGACCTCAGAAAGGGTCTTGGGGACTCCAGGCTCTGCGGACCACACCGGACAGCTGCTGCTTTTCGCCTTGTGAGCTCTGGTAGAGGGCTAGATTGAGACCTGGTTCTGGCTCTTTCCATGAAGGCATGTGGCCCCCTTGTTGGTTTCTCCTAGTTGAGGCCTTAATAGAGCTCCCTGCAAGTGACTTTTCTTGAGGTCAGCTGTCAACATCCCAGTTTCACTCTTCACTGCCTCCTAGAAGGAAAAGCCGAAGAACAAGAAAGAAAGAAGAACAAGAAAGAAAGCGAAAGAAGTTTCGGTGAAACTTTGCAGGGAGGGAGGGAGGGAGGGGGAAAGAGGCAGTGAGAGAAAAGATAGACAAGAGAGGAAGGGTTTAAGGCAAATGGACCCCCGTCCTCTCACCCCACCCCCAGTCTGGAGAGGGCAGTGGAGAGGAGAGGAGGGCACAGCGCCTGGGAAGCCATGTGGAGAACCACAAGGCCAGCTACTGCGCAAAGGAGGGGAAAGACGAGCACCTCCCCGGAGGTGGGGGAAGGGAGGGGGCACTTTGAGGGCAGAGGGAGACAGCCCTTGTCTGGACTATGGGGGAGCAGCCAGCAGCCTTCCTGGCTTTCCAAAGGTTCCCAGTTGTCCTTGAAAATCTGAGGGGAAAGGGGAGGAAACAGCCGGGTCCCAGGACTGGGAGCTGCAAGCCCCACATGCCCCGGGTCAGGCCTCCCCGTCCGTCCCTTTGCACAGCACGACAGGGCCTTTGGTCTTCTTCTGGACCCCACCTTTGAGATGGAGTCAGATGGAGTCTGTGCCTGGCGTGACCCTAAACACCTTTACACCCTGGTCCTCTTTCCTGGAATTCTGATTTCTCCCGCCCTCGTCCTGTGGCTTCCGGTGGTTTCTTCAGCCTCTCTCCCCACTGAGTGCATTCTGACTTCGGGAGGGCGTGGCAGGATGTGGGCCCCTGCCCACCGCAGACAGGAAGGAGTCTTGCCAAGGAAGCTGTGTGGCTAGGGGAGTCTCGGGGCGGCAGAGGAGGACGGGGCAGGGTGCTGGTTGAATAAGCCAGCGTAGTGGTCAGGCTGGCCCAGGAGCTGTCCACCTGCCAGCCCTCAGTTACCCGAGTACGATACGCTTTGTCCTCGAGAAGGAGTGCACATTTTTCGTCTGCTATTCGTTCACTTTTCCCTGCATTCTTTCATCTCTCCAGTCACTCAGCTAACGCCACCTGCACCTCTGGGTTCAAAATGGCAAACCGAGCGCGAGTGATCATCCCTCCTCCCTGCTAAAATCCCAGTAAAATGACCATCAAGCAACCAATCAATAAAATGAAAGCTAAAACAAGAGAAAGATGGATAGCAGGACTGGAGAACAGGAACAGGGACCATCAACAAAAGGCTGAGCAATTTCTGGAAGGTATAAAAGTGGCTGAGGTCAGAGTAGCAGAGGGACCAATCAGAGCTGAATGGGCAGCAGCTAGAGGGCATGTCCAGGGGTAAAGGACGGGAGGGTGGGTCTCCCGAGCTACAGAGAGTCTAGTTTTTCAAACAGACCTGGTGAACACCTCCACTCTGGACTTTGTGACCTGTTCTAGGGCCTCGTGGCATGTGAACAGAGTGGTCACCTGGGCCAGTAGCTCCCCAGGAATGACTGGCAGGTGGGCTCCTACAGGGGGTCTTTCCCAATAGGCTTCTGACGTGGACATCAGGGTCAGGGGACACAACAGCGAAGAGGGAATAAAGTGGTTCCAACAGCTGCAAACTCTGTAGTGTCTTGTACCCACTTCTTGTTGAAGGAGCCTCTGGTGGGCTGGCTCTCCCAGTGTCTCGCTGAGGCTGACACTGTTAGTTGCTGTATTCGTGTCCTAGGGCTGCGTAACAAAGGACCACAGACTGGGTGGCTTAAACAAGAGAAATTTATGTCCTCACCGTTCTGGAGGCTAGAAGTCCAAGATCAGGTGCCGGCAGCGTGGTTTCTCCTGAGGCCTCTTTCCTTCACTTGTAGACGGCCGTCTTCTCCCTGTGTCCTCTCATGGTCTTCCGTCTGTGTGCGTCTGTGTCCTGATCTCCTCTTCTTTATAAGGACATCAGTCATACTGGACTAGGGCCCATCTATGGGCCCTCATTGAGCTTAATCACCTCTTTAAAGGCCCCTCTCCAAATGCAGTCACATTCTGAGGTCTTGGGGGTTAGGACTCCGACATGAATTTTGTGGGGGGACACAATTCAGCCCATAACAGTTGCCTATCAACGCCCAACTCATCATCCTGCTAATAGAACCTTCCTTTCTTTGGGAGGGGAGGAAGTGGCAATTATCCAACGGAACGCTCACTTTCCCAGCCCCCTCCCCAGCCCCCTCCCCAGCCCCCCACAGCCCCCCACAGCTAGGTGTGCTACTTGACCAACGACAGGTAAGTGAGTGATTTGTAGCGTGCCCCTGAACTGGGGCTTCGCTGATGTTCCCTCTGACTAGATTCAGGTCATGTATCTTCGGCAGGAGCTTCAGCAAAGTGATGCGGTGTTGCTCTCACTGTACCCCATCAGGTGGCACGTGATTCTGGTTTGTCCCGTTGCTTGTGTCCACTTTGATCATTTGATTAAGGGGGTGTCTGCCAGGCTTCTCCACTGTGAAGTTACTCTTCTTCCTGTTGAAATTAATAACTATTTTCTGGAGGAGGTAATTTGAAACTGTGTAAATATCCTGTTCTTCATCACAGTTTCAATGTAGTTATTTATTTATATTAGTATGGATTCATGGTTTCCTATTTTGTTCAATGGTCTATAATCCATTATTATCATTATTTACTTGAATGCTCAAAATTTCTCAGATTTGGCCAGTGGGAGCCCTTTTCAGCTATTTTAGCTACTGTAGTTTTAGGGTATATTTAACATTTTAAAAGTTTTTTAATAGTTGGTAGGGCAACTCCCCCTTCCCCAACTTTGTTATTCTTTTTCAGAATTTTCTTAGCTATTCTCGCAGATTTTTTCTTTCCTTATTGAGTTTAGAATTGATTTGTCAAATTATGTAAAAAATTCAAGTGAAATTTTGGTTAACAGTGATTTGAATTTATAGAAGAAAAAGGAAGAAAAGTAAACTATTTTCTCTAGGAATATGAAATGTTTCTTCACTCTATTTACTTCTTTTGAAGTCCTTTATTAAAGTTTTTAAATTGTATTCATAAAGTGTGCATATTTCTTCTTAGGGCTCTTCCTAGGCATTTCGTATTTTTTGTTACGGTTGTGAATAGCATCCCCCCCAACACACACGAATATTTTTAAATTGGTTATCACTAGTTTATAGGACCACTACTTATATATACATTGTAACAGTTTCTCAGGACGCCATAACAGAGTACCACAGACTGGGTGGCTTTAGGCAACAGGAATTGATCCTCTCACAGTTCTGGAGGATGGAAGTCTGAAATCAGGGTGTCGGTAGGCTGTGCTCTCTCTGAAGGCTGTAGGGCAAGATCTTTTCTGTGTCCTCTGCAGGTGGGGCCTTTCTCCTTCTGGTGTTGCTGGCAATCCTCGGCTTGTAGACGCATCACTCCAATCTCTCCCTGTCTTCACACGGCCTCCCTGCGAGTCTGGTCTGTGTCTCTCCTCTTCTTATAAGGACACCAGTCGTATCGGATTAAGGGCCCGCCCTGCTTCAGTATGACCTCATCTTAAATAATTGCATCTGCAATGACCCTATCTCCAAATGAGGTCACATTCTGAGGTTCTGGGAAGGACAGGAATTTTGGGGGGATACTATCCAACCCAGTGCATACGTACTTCACATTTGTTATTAAAAACTTTCTCACATATATGGCAGAGACTAGTCATGGTCCCACTCTATTTGTTCTTTTTTTTTTTTTCAGAGTGTGTAACCCCTGATTTTTAGCAAGTTATGTGGCCATCCAAAATAAAGGCCACATTTCCCAGACTCCTTTGCTGCTTGTTGTGGCCGAGTGACTAAGTCCTGGTCAGTGGGATGTGAAAATAAATGCGGTACGGCGGCTTCTGGGACGCTTCCCTAGGAGGCAGCTGGCGTGGTCCTTTGCCCTTTTCATCTCCTCTTCCCGTGTCTGGCTGGTGGAACACAGACGTTACAACTGGCTACATGTTGAGCCACAAGGACAAAGGCCCCACACATCCCGAGGATGGCGAAGCAGAAAGCTGGAAACGGCCTGGGTCCAGAATGACTGTGGAGTCATTGTCCCAGCTCTGCAGCTTTTATCTGGACTTTTCTGTTGGAGATAAGGGTCCATCTGGGGCTGCCATGCTGCAGGAGCCCGGGGGACTGTTTACACGGTGGAGGACCTGAAGGAAGACCTTGGAGTTGTGAGGTGAACAAAATGCATGGCCATCCTCCGAGGCCCTGCTTCTGTCTAGTTTAAGCCCCCGGGTTTGGAGTTTCCATTACTTTCAGGCAATAATAGATTTTTGATAGTTTCTTTAATATCCAAGAGGTTTTTGTGCATGGAGGGGAATACTCAATAGTATTGGTACTTTGTTTATTGCACAATTTATGGAAGTAATATAACTCAGGAAATCAATTTTCCTTGAGTATTTAAACATTATTATTAGTTTGATTAACTACAGTCTCTTAAACTTAAACGGCAATTCAAATCTAGTATGACTGATTCTTCAAACCCTCCAGACATCTTCAATAACAGGCCAAACATACACAAATAAAATATCTCAGACGGGTCGAGATTGCAGGATCTGAGCACTGTAAAGATTGCTTCTTGACTGAGATGCACAGACTACGCAGATTTAAACTGAAATCTTTGATCATTAGGCTGAGTCTCTTTTTGAATAATAATAAATATTTATTTGTGGCATCAGGGACTAAGTTTCTCTTTGTCATAGAGATTTTAATTTTTACAACTTGGTATCTTTCCCAGAATTTATGCATTTTCTAAGTTTGCATGGCAAGTCAGGGTCGTTTGAGATTTCATATGGATTTTAGGATGGTTTTTCCTATTTCTGCAAAAAATGAGATGGAGATATTGATAGGGATTGTGTTGAATCTGTAGATCACTTTGGGTAATATGGATATTTTAACAATATTAAGTTTTCCCATCCATGAGCATGAGCAGTCTCTCCATATTTGTGTCTTTAATTTCCTTGCAGCAATTTTTTTTTTTTTTTGGTGAGGAAGATTGGCCCTGAGCTAACATTTGTTGCCAATCTTCCTCTTTTTGCTTAAGGAAGATTGGCCCTGAGCTAACATCTGTGCCCATCTTCCTCTATTTTGTATATGGGACGCCACCACAGCATGGCTTGATGAGCGGTGTGTAGGTCTGATCCTGGGATCTGAACCCACGAACCCCAGGCTGCTGAAGTGGAGCGTGCGAACTTAACCACTATGCCACTGGGCCGGCCCCTCAGCAATGTTTTGTAGTTGTCCATGTATAGGTATTTTATTCTATAATTAATGGGATTGTTAATTTCCTTCTCTGAATGTTCGTTGTTAGTGTATAGAAACACAACTGATTTTTATTTGTTCATTGGATTTAATAATTTTCATTACTATTTCAAGTGTTCCCCCTTTTCCATTTTTAGATGATTATTGTTAATAAAGAAAAAGAGGTTTTATATCTTCATTTTGTATTCATCCCTCTTATTTACTGAGTCCTTTCTTTTTTTTATCTCCAAATTCAAGTCTCTCGGGTTTGGAAGGTATATCATCATCAACAGCAACAACAGAAGAAAGTTTATGTCTTCTTTTCCAATGTTTACACTAATTATGGAATTTCTCTGTCTTATTCCATTCCTTGGACCTCCAGGACCATGTCGAACCAGTGGGGACAGACACCGTCCCTGTCATTTTCCCGATTTAATTGAAATGGTTTTAATGTATTGCCATTTATAATAATATTTATTGCTGTCTTTTTCAGAAAAGTCTTTTCTCATACTTTAGTATTTTTTGTTTCTATTTTACGTAATATTTGAACGATGGCTTCAGGCGTGGTTGGTGTGGATGGAGCAAAGTGCCTCCAGCAATGCTGTCATCGCTAGACCGGCTTTGAGCGTGGCTTGGGGGCTCCTTCCTGGCCTGGCAGCCTCCAAATATAGTCCTCCATCTTTCCTAGACATTCAGTGAGCCACCCGACAGCTTTTTAATAAGTCGTTTTTTTATGTTTTAATTAGCTAGAGTTGGTACTTTTTGCTTCAACCAAGAACACTGAATAACACAGTTCCAAGTGTTTTTTATTTTTTCCAATCAATTCTATGGGGCAACTCTGTGCAACAAAGTTTTACCTTATTTATTTAGACACATATTAGACACAAAAAAGGAACAGAGACTACATGACCACAAAATGATCCAACTATTCTAGACTATTCTAGAATACACAGGGAATTCTCAAATTCTTTTCTTCGTTCTGCAGAGTAAAACTCCTTTATGCTCATTTTTATGAAAGACCTGATTTACCCTTTAAAAAGTAACCCAAGTTTTACAGACTTAAAAATTATCTTTATTTTTTCAATTATAAAAATGTAAACAGTATTTCCCCCTTATCCACGGTATCGTTATCCACGGTTTCAGTTACCCGCGGCCAACGGGCCCAATTGTCAAATTTCTGAAGTTATTCTCTAAACCATTAAGATTTGAGGGCTGTTGAGAGAGAAAGAGAGACGTTAGGAAGCCTGGATTGGTTGATTGGCAGGAAACCTTGTGGGAGGAAGGGAAGGGGAGGTGACGCTGAAAGCCTGGGACGAGAAAAGAACCCCGTCAAGGAGGGCCAGCGAGGCCTTGAGAGAAACAAAAAGCTGACAAGAGCCTCAGAAAACGGCGAGAAGGAAACAACTGGATGCCCCTGGCAGGAGAGCCAAAAAGGGTGTGGTGGGAAAAGAAAAATGAGCGAGGGGCGGTAGAGAGAGAGCAGGGAGAGGAGTGACCTAGAAGGGGCCAGAAGCAGGGAAGGCGGGGTGCGGGAGAGGGAGGCCGGGGGCCTGCAGCGGGGACAGCTTCTCACCCTCAGGATCTTCTGGAGCCGTCGGTCTATGCTTTCGCTGTACTCCCTCAGCTTATCCCAGCCCTCGAAAGGCTCTCCCCTGTGGTCCACAAAGTTTTCCCAGCAGTCAGCAAACTCTGAGATGAAAGAGGGGGAGCGAGTCGGCCCCAGGGGCAGGGGAGCAGCAAGCCTGCACCCCCACCCCGCAGGGCTGGGGTGTCCTCCTTCCTTTCCCCTCCCCTCATGGGCTTTAGTCTCTCTCTGGGATTTTCCCTTCCGGGTGGTATCGCATTTTGGGCTTCAGCTGGGCCGCCACCCTTCCTGTCCAGCCACCCCCACCCCCGCCCGGGCTCCCCCAGTGGCTTTCCCCTCTTGGCACTGTAAACCCTGCCATCCACTGACAGCTCTCCCTCCCTTCTTACCTGGGTAACGCATGACAGCCAGGGGGACTGATGTCTGCAGCTGTTGCAGCCCCTGAATAGACCGCCTGCGCCAGTGGAAGTACAGGCGGGAGGCGAAGATCTGCAGGCTCAGTCTGGGGTAATCTCTGGTGAATGCAACCAGCTCTAGGGCACAGGTCGGGCAGGGGCTCCACGTGATATAGCAGGTGATTTCGTAGCTCTGGACTCTGTCCAGTCCCAGGGACTTGATCTTGTCAATAAAGCGAATTTCTGCGTGGCGCTTCTTCTGGGGAGGGTCCCAGTCAGAGAGAAAGAAGGTTAGAAGACAGAGACCAGAGGTCACGTACCAAGGGCAGAGTTGGGGATGAGGGGCTCTGCTGTGAGCTTTGAGTATGTGAACTTGTCTAGGACAGAGAAAGAACCTCCTTCCTTCCTTCATCATTCATTCCTTCACTCCCTCACGCATCCATTAATTCAACACCCCCAAAGCACCTGCAGTTTGATCCGAATCAGACCAGAGTCCCAGTGCCCAGAGGAGGCGGGTTGGCAGACAGACACCCCCACGGCACAGTCCCGAATGCTCTGCAGACCTCGCCTTTGGACACTTGCCCAGGAGGTTGTCTGGAGATGTTTGGACCTGGGGGTGCCCAAGGAGCAGGTCAGAGTGGGAGGGAGGAGGGACGGGGCAGGTTGGGAGACAGGCGAGAAGCAGAAATGTGAGGGAGGTCTGTAGCTGGAGTTAATGCTCAGTCCTGGAAGTGCACTTGGCTTCCCCAAAGCAGCCACTGAGCTGAGGTCTGGAGGACAGTCACCACCACCTTCTCAAGCAGGGGCAGGAGCACTCTGCTGGAGGGGCTGCCTCTGCGGAGGCCGGGGATGGGAAGCCGGGCTCACTCAGCCCCTGGTAAGCCTCAGTCTTTTCCCTGCACGTTGGACAGGGTTAGCCCCTGCCTGCCCTGTGCCCAAACATCCCACTTGGCACCTTGTTTTGAAAGTAGTCTTTGTCAATTATGGAGCCATCGAGCCCCTTCAGCTGGTAGCACAAGTAGGTCTTTCTCCGGCGGTAGGGCTTTGTGACCCGCGGCTGGTTGCCAAACTGCTGTTTGAATACGTCCTCTTTTAGCCCATTCTTTGTGTTTCTGTGCAATAGGAAGGAGAAAAACGGAGATGCAGAGAGCGTCTTCCAGCATCCCCCAGGCCGCGTGGCCTTCTGAACCCAACTCCTCGGGTTCCCTTGGGCCCCTGAGGGGCGGTAAAGGAGGATCTGCTCCTTTGTTGGCCAGGAGGACTGGGGAGGTAGAAGGAGGAGGGTGGGATCCCCACCTAGCCTGCTGCCTCCCACCTCCAGCCTGGCAAACCACACCACCCCCCACACTGGAAGCCATTGCAGGCAGGACGCCTGGGCTGGACGAGTGGGCCAGAGAACTGGACACCACGGTCCTTCCTTGGCTCACGCGCCGTTGTCCAGACCCCTTGGTTCAGGTCCCACAGGCAGGTCAACCCGTGTCCGATGTCAGAACCCTTCTCTTCGGGGAGTGAGAGGATGGAAGCTGGTGCTTCCTCTAACTCTGTCCTCTGCTCAGGAGTGTGTATCACAATTTTGTCTGTACAAAGAGCACAGAGGCGGGTGAACAGGAAAAACTGTTGTCACCAAGGAAGGGTTGTGACAGAGACTGGGGGCTGAAAGACTCACATGGCTTTTTGTCCCCATGTTATATTCCACAGAGTATTCATTTTGTATTTCACTTTTTTTCATGTAATATTATATTGCAAAGTGACCTGGCCCACATGGGCATGCAGAACCACTGGCATCATTTTGATAAATGCTGTTGGCTCTGCACAGGAAGAAGTAGGGGGACAGAGCTAGGAGCCTTCCTGCCACGTCCCAGAAAAATGCATGAGGGCTCGCTCTGGCCAGAGCCCTGCGCATGTGGACATTCATGGCCAAGTGGACGCCAAACAGTCTGAACAAGCTTGGGAGGCTTGATGGAGCCCCAGCCCGCTGTCCCTCTGGACACTTCATCCCAGGCTAATGTGACCTGGCTGACCATCGAGTCAGGCTCAGGTGACCACAGACCCTTGGAACTTGCATCTGGACACAGCAGTCAAGTCAAGGGTGCCGTCCCTCAGGGCACAGACCAAGGGGCACAATTGATTTCCATACCCTGTTTCTGCAAGGCCAGAAATGCCTCCCCAAGATTTCCAGCCAACTCATCGAAATAGTGCTAGTTTTGTCATTGAAAAACCATTTCTGACATCTGTTATGATAACTAACAAAGCTACTAATTTCATCAGTGGAAACCGTTCTCTGACATCCCTTGTGCTAATTAGTACAGTTTCAGGTGGATTTGGAATTTCAGGGCAATTGCTGAAGAGACCATGTCTGGACTGTGGCCTTTGATTACCAGCCTATGACCTTGCTTGAAGTTTGCACTCCCAATTAGGGCAACTGGCCACCCTCAGGGTGAGGATTAGAATGAAAAAACACCATTCATAGCACCCAAGGACCATGGACTGCCCTGCTTGCCTGGAATCTTCCTGATTTTAGCACTGAAGTTCTCATATTCTGGGAAATTCCCAAGTCCCAGGCAAACCTAGACAATCAAGGCTGAAATAGTTCAAATTTTAGACATATGCACTATCTTAATAGCACAAAATCGAACCTTGATCTTGAATAGCTAAAATTGTAGGTATGATAGAAACAACTTGTAAGAAGTATTTAAAGACCAATTTAATTTTTCACACTTGGTAGTGTCTTCATGGGAAACAATTTGTCTTCTTGTCTTGGAGCGTTTTCCCTCCACAGAGCAGAAATGAAAACATTCGTTGCAAAATTGTGCAAGTCTTTAAAATAAAATTTATAAATAGGCTTTTATAGCTGACTCCAACAATTGTTTCAATCATCCTCGAACCTAAAGTCTACAATCGAGTGTAACAACGAGCTTTAGGAAGAGCCGTGCCAATGGGACTTGGGCAGGGACGCAGAGACAGGCTGCAGGGGGGCATCTGCAGAGGCAGGGCTGGGGGCCTGAGGCCCTACAGAGAAGGAGCCAGAGAGGAAGAGAACCAAGGGCCCGGAGCTCGGAGGAGGCAGGAGGCAGAAAGGAGAGTGGGCAGCGGTGCCCGGTCCCTGCAGCCCGGCCGCAGCCTCCTTGGCAGGCTTGTCCCAGCCTGCCCTGGACACAGGGTGCTCCAGCTCCACCTTGCTCTCCCCAGGCTGCCCCTGGCCTTGGGAAAGCCCCTGATCTCTGAGTGTCCTCCTACAGCTGTCTGAGTCGTGGACCCACACCCTTCCTGCCATGGTAACGGGGTGGGGGTTGGGGCTGTGGGGGGTTGGGAGTTCCGGGGCCAGGGGTGGGGGCCCTAGGGTGCCTTTGCGTTTCTGGCTCAGACCCACCTTCTTTCCTCCTCCTGGGCTGTTGACTTACCCGATCCTGGGATTCTGGGTGTAGTTAACGCCTTGGAGGGCTTGTCCCTGCCCTGCCCCTTGTCTTGGGGGCTGGGGGTCCATTTCCTCTCACAGGCCTTTGCTTTAGGAAAGCCCCTTATCTGAGAGGGACCTCCCAGGACTCTCAGCTGAGGCCCCACCTCCTTCCTGCTTTGGCACCAGGGGCGGGAGGGCCCTCGGGTGGTTAGACTTCTCAGGCTCAGACCCACCTTCTCTTAGGCACCCCCCCCGCGCCGGCAGAGCTCGCCCGCTGATGGAGACAGGCCTGTCTGTGCAGCAGGACCCAGCGTTGTTGCAAAGGGAAAGAGAAAGTAATGATGCCAGAGAGACGGGGGCGGGACAGACCCTGTCTGAAGAGAGCAGGACAGAGGCCCTGCTCCTCTGGGGAGGGGCAGGCTGGAGCCCTCTCCACACCACCCCTGCTTTGCACTTAGTCATCATTAGTATCCTGAGCCAGAGACGCAAAGAGCCAGAGACTATGGCAGATGAGAAGAGTGGGGCGGGGGTCAAGGCTCTGGGTATGTATCTCCAGCCCCAGAGAAGGCAGGCATATGGAACAGATCCTGTACTCCATCCTCTACCCCAATCCACCAACAGCATCGAGAGGGAGGATCATTATCCTGACATATCCAGCACAGAGAGGCTGAGATACTCTCTCGAGGTCACACAGCAAAATGGCAGAGCTGGAATGCTGTCCAGGTGGCCTGGCCTGGCTCCCTCCCCCGGTCTTGCTCCCTCTGTTTCCTCATTGTTCCATGAAAAGGAACGATGGCACAAGGGGAGGGGCCTTGCTGACCTCACGGGGCCCCCCAGGTCAGTGTGCATCCGGAAAGGCATCTATGTCACATGTCCACCAAGACCTCCAGATGAAAAATAAAGAGCATCTTGCAAAAGTTGAATCTTAGGGAGGAGGTCTTAGAGCACTCGCCTGTCACCCGGAGACTAGATTGCACACAAGCCTGTGTCCCAGAGGAACCTTTCCCAGCTTGTCACCTCTCTGTTCCCTGACCCTACACACACCCCGTTCTGCCCCACAGGCCCTGGTTTGGCCCCAGGGGTAACAAGAGCGTGGGCAAGAGGTTAGGTTAGGTTAGGGGGTGGCGTCCCCCCCACCCCCATGTGTCCTAATGTCCAGGGGCCACAGCCAATGGAAGATTCTAGAATGAGCTGGGCCCTTCCAGGAAGAGTCTGCACACTGAGGTGGGTCAGGCTCCGAGAGCTAAGACACCCCCAGCCTGAGAAGCAGGAAGGATGCACAGGAAGGCTGACCCTTTGCCGGCCTTTCCCTAGTGACAGCACTGCTGCTCTAGCCTGGAGAATTCTTGCGAGCCATCTGAGATGGGGAAGAATGGAGATGTGCCGGGACTGGGACAGTGACTATCTTGGAGGAGACGTCCTGGAGGTCCCCGTGGATCTCTACGACTGGCCTTCTGCTTTGTTCTTTCCTTTCAGTTGGTGGAGACATTCTGAGCTGGCCACTTTGGCCCGTTTTGATGACAGAGACAGTCAAGAGGTGTGTCACCCCCGTCCGTGACTCCCTCCTTGGAGGAAACGTGGAAATGCAGAGCATCGAGATGGGTGAGCTGAGGCAGCCAGAGCGCCCCTGGATCTGCCCTGGACCCGCAGGCAGCCATGCGGACTGGGAGGGAGTGTGAAGGGACGGGTGTCTGTTGTCACCGACAATTCACACTGCGACGGCCAATCGGAGGGAGAAACAGCTGGTCTGCATGGGACCCAAGACATTCTCCACCACGATTTTATGGATGGATATCAAACCGAACTTCCCTCTTCCTTTTCCTTCCTCTGCCTCTGCCTGCCTGCCCAGAACCACACTGTGTCAGGGTCTCTCGCTCCCCTTTCGTTGTGCCACGGTCCAGGCCACCCCATCTGGAGCCTCTGCTGAGCTCCTCCCCAGTGCCTTTGCGTGGCAGCTGGCTCTGGGCTCAAAGAACCAGGTGTTCACTCCTGATTTCCCCTGAGGGCCTGAGCTGCTGTGTCTCTGACCTGCTTATCAGCTGCCGTCCATTTTCTCGTCTGCTTTTTGGAAAAGCTCTGATAATCTCAATCCTCACATACCCCACCCTACTTTTTTCTAAACGCTTATTTAAATTTAACTGTTCCTTTTTTTTTCTCGCTCACTCTCCATCACCATCCCTAGGCCGCATCCCCTCCAGAGCTTCTCCTCTGGCAGCAATCTGGGAGCGGGACCAGGGATGAGGGGGGTGGGGGCGGGGGTGATGACAGAGTGAGAGGCAAGGCGGGGGGTTCCAGGGGCAGCAGGGTCTGGCATGGAAGCAGGTGACTGTGACGAGAAAAGCAGCTTGGTTTTTCTGAGTTGCTGCCGAGGCATTTGCAGTATAACAAGGCTGCTGGCATTTCTAAGGACTGGACGTTTAGATGAGGACTTGAGTTTAAGATGCCTGCCATAGTTCCTGCTTTGCGTTTGCTTTTCCCGGGGAAACTTCTAAAATAGCCACTTAGATTGAAGCCCGCGAAAAGTTAGTGACCTCTGCTCACTCGTGACCTGGAATGGAGGAGGGCCCTTCCTCCGGCTCATTGCACCCCCTCGCTTCCGGGATCTGTGAGTAACAATACATCTCGTGACTCTAGTTCCCTTGTGTGGGTGCATTGAAACAGCGCCTTCCACCAAAACCCCCAAGGGGTTCCCCTCCACAAAGCGGGAGCTTGCCTGCTGTGCGAGCTACCTGTGGGCCACGTGAGGGTGGCTTGTGCCCCCTCCTCATCGAATCCTAAATTACACACAGGCAGACCTGGCTTTACTGCGCTCCGCAGACACTGCATTCTTTACAGATTGAAGGTTTGAGGCAACCCTGCGTCGAGCAAGTCAATCTGCGCCATTTTTCCAACAGCATTTGTTACTTCGTGTCTCAGTGTCACATTGTGGTAATTCTCACAATGTTTCAAGCTTTTTCATTATTATTCTATTTGTTATGGTGATCTGTGGTCAGTGGTCTTGGATGTTACCATTGTAATTGTTTTGGGGGTGCCACGCACCGCACCCATCTAAGACAGCAATCTTAATCGGTAAATGTTGTCTGCGTTCCGACAGCTCCACTGACCGGCTGTTCCGCCGTCTCTCTCCCTCTCCACGGGCCTCCCTCTTCCCTGAGACACAACAATATTGAAATTAGGCCAATTAATAACCCTACAATGGCCTCTAAGTGTTTGAGTGAAAACAAGGGTCTCATGTCTCTCACTACAAATCAAAAGCTAGAAACGATGAAGGCAGTAGAAAGCCGAGATAGGCCCAAAACTAGGCCTCTTGCGCCAAACAGTTACCCAAGTTGTGAGTGCAAAGCAGAAGTTCTTGAAGGAAATTAAAAGTGCTACTCCAGTGAACACGTTAATGATAAGAAAGTGAAACAGCTTTATTGCTGATATGAAGAAAGTCGTAGTGGTCTGAATAGAAGATCAAAGCAGCCACAACATTCCCTTAAGCCAAAGCATAATCCAGAGCAAGGCCCTGACTCTCTTCAATTCTGTGAAGGCTGAGAGAGGTGAGGAAGCTGCAGAAGAAAAGTCTGGGGCCAGCAGAGGTTGGTTCACGAGGTTTAAGGAAAGACGCCGTCTCCATAACATAAAAGTGCAGGGTGAAGCAGCAAGTGCTGATGTAGAGGCTGCAGCAAGTTCTGCAGAAGATCTAGCCGGGATAATTAGTGAAGGTGGCTACACTAGACAACAGACTTTCAGTGTAGATGAAACAGCCTTCTATTGGAAGGAGATACCATCTAGGACTTTCATAGCTGGAGAGGAGAAGTCAATGCCTGGCTTCAAAGCTTCAAAGGACAGGCTGACTGTCTTGTTAAGGAGTAATGCAGCTGGTGACTTTAAGTAGAAGCCAGAGCTCATTTACCATTCTGAAAATTCTAGAACCCTTGAGAATTATGCTAAATCTACTCATCCTGTGCTGTACAAATGGAACAACAAAGCCTGAATGCCAGCACTTCTGTTTACAACATGGTTTACGAAATTTTTTTAAGCCCACTGTTGAGACCTACTGCTCAGAAGAAAAGATTCCTTTCAAAATACGACTGCTCATTGACAATGCACCAGGTCACCCAAGAGCTCTGATGGAGATGGACAATGAGGTTAATGTCGTTTTCATGCCTGCTAACACAACATCCATCCTGTAGCTGGTGGATTAAGGAGTAATTTCGACTTTCAGGTGTTATTATTCAAGAAATACATTTCAGAAGGCTATAGCTGCCATAAAGGGTGATACCCCTGAGAGATTTGGGCAAAGCAAACTAAAAGCCTCTGGAAAGGATTTACCACTCTAGGTGCCATTCAGAACATTCATGATTCATGGGAAGAGGTCCAAATATCAATATTAACAGGAGTTTGTGTGACTGAACCAATGTGAGTTCACTTCTTGGTGAGTTGAAATCAGAGCCTTCACCAGAAATGGTTGTCTCACAGAGTAAACCTTATTTGCAACAAATAAGGAGACCACAGAGAACCATTTCCAAAGCTGTGGCTCCCCAAGTAAGGGAACGTGGATGCTTTTTATTTGAGGAGGGAATGAATAATCAAACGGGAAGTTTCATCCTTCATGTAGAGGTGGGTATAAGCTCGCCCCATCTCCTTAGGTGTCTGTGCTTCCTCTGTGCCTAAAAGTGTGCTGTTCCCCCCGCCGGCTGGGAGTTTTACCGTGTTAATGAAGCAAAGGTTGCTCTAGGGTTCTTCTTGGTTATTCTGCACACGCTTCAGTCGTGCAGCGCGGTCTGGACCAGTTCAAGGCGGTTGGTGTCTGTATCTCCTTCCTGGAACATAGCTGAGACAAACAACATCAAGGACCTTAGAGACAGGGACGCCTGCACTCCTCAGCAAGACAGGAGACATAGGCCAGAGTCCACGGCCTGTGACATTTGGAAGACGTTGATTCCAACCCGCGTGGGTGACTTTGGGGAGTCCAAGACTTCAGTGGAGGAAGTAACTGCAGATGTGGTGGAAATGGCAAGAGAACTAGAATTGCAAGTGGAGCCTGATGATGTGATCGAATGGCTGCAATCTCATGATAAAACGTTCATGGATGAGGAGTTGCTTCTCGTGGATGAGCAAGGAAAGTGGATTTATGAGATGGAATCTACTCCTGGTGAAGACGCCGTGAAGCTTGTTGCGGTGACAATACAGGATTTAGAATATTTCTGAAACTCTGTTGGCAAAGCAGCGGCAGACTTTGAGAGGATTGATTCCGATTCTGGAAGCTGTTCCACTGTGGGGAAAATGCTATCAAACAGCATCACGTGCTACAGGGAAATCGTTTGTGAAAGGAAGAGTCAACGGATGCGGCCAACTTCATTGTGGTCTTATTTAAGAAATCGCCACAGCCACCCAGCCTTCAGCACCCACCACCCTGTCAGTCAGCACCCGTCAAGTCGCAGGGAGACCTTCCACCAGCAGAAAGATTACCACTTGCTGAAGGCTCAGAGGGTGGTTGGCATTTTTTTAGCAATAAAGTATTTTAAAATTGAGGCATATACATTGGGTTTCATTAGACATAATGCTATTGCACACTTAATAGACTATAGTATCTTGTAAATAGACCCCCGTTTTGTTTGTTTTTTTTTTTTGCAGAGCAAGATTCACCCTGAGATAACGTCTGTTGCCAATCCTCCTCTATTTTTCTGCATATGAGTCACTGCCACAGGACAGCTGGTGAGTGGAGTATGTCTGTGCCTGGGATCTGAACCCGTGAACCCAGGCCGCCAAAGCAGACTGTGCAGAACTTGAACCACTCGGCCTAGGGGCTGGGCCCTAACTACGACTTTCACATGCACTGGGAAACCAAAACTTCATGTGACTCGCTTTATTGTGATATTGGCTTTATTGTGGTGGTCTGGAACAGAACCCGCAGTATCTTCCGAGTTGTGCCTGTGTCCTTAATTCAGTACTCCAGCTCCAGCCTCTCAATGCATGACAGGACAGAGGGAGGAGGCTGAGGAGGCTCTCATCAGAGAATGTCCTCAAGCGTTGTGACCAGGATCCAATAATTTTTATTAATACCTTTCCAAGGAATGAAGCGCATTCCGTCGTGGCGCACAAAGTTGTTCCAACAATATAAAAAATCTGGGATAAAGAGGGGAGAGGGCACTCAGGTCTGGGTCTCAGGAGACCTTTCTCTCCTGACCCTCCCCCCTCATAGTCTTGTCTCCCTGTCAGGTGCCGTCAGTCCTGCCTCAGTTTACCAGGCTGTCCTCCCACATACTCACCCTGGGAGCATTCTAGGTCCCCCCACCGGACCCTAGTCCCGCCCACAGCCCTGCCCACAGCTCCCTCTGCTCTCACCACTGAAGTACATGATGGCAACCTGGACCCCTGTGCGCTTCAGGGTGCGAAGTCCCTCCTGGATTTCTGGATCCTGGAAATGGTAGAGGCGGGCTGCGAAGATGCTCAGGTTCACGTTGCTGTGCCTCTTCAGGAACTCAGCCACCTGCTGTGCACACTGGGAGCAGGGGCTCCAGGACATGAACCAGGTGACATGGTAGCGCTCGTCAGGAGACAGCCAGCCGTAGAACCAAGAGAGGAAGCAGAGTTCTACGTGGCAGCTAGAGAGCTGGGAGAGATGGAGAAGGATGGGGACCCTCTTGGCTGACAGAGCAGGCAGGGTGGCAGGGGTGGGTGGAGTGGGGAGCAGGGGCAAGTTGTTCATTGATTTATCCCTTCTTTCCATCTCTCCCCTCCCTTCTTTTGTTGTGTAGTCATCCCTTCCCACATTCAGTGACTCCTCCATTAGTTCCAACATCCATTCTCCCATTCATTCATTCTACAAGCATTCTGAGTGCCTGCTCCGGGCCAGGCCTTCTGGGGTCCAGGCTTATCCCCTGGGTGGTGTCTGCAGGAGAGGGCCCCAGAGCTGGGCTGTCCCACGTGGGAGCCACTAGCCACATGTGTCTCTTGAGCACTTCAAATGCGGCTCCTCTGAATTGAGATGTGTGGCAAAGACACACCTCATTTCAATGACTTAGTATGAACAAGAATGTAAAGTATCTCACGAAGAATTTTTATAATAATTATATGTTGAAATAATATCTTAGATACATTGCCTGACACATTACCAATAGGACTTTGATCAGTTTCTCTTACCTTTTGAACACTGGGTACTATAAACAGTTGAATGACACGTGTGATTATGTTTCTACGGGATGACACTGCTATAGCACCCCATCCCGCCACGGCTCCCTCCCCCCACAGGTCCTGAAGAGCCTGCAGTTTCTCCTGGGTGGAGAAGAGGGGGCAGGCGTGGGGTAGGAGATTTCGCAGGAGTGGGCAGTGGTTGGCGTGGGGGCCGCGGGGTGGTGGGCTTGATCTTGTAAATGCTTCTGCTGCGGTGGTCAGCCAGGGAGACCTGGGCTGAGGGTTGGAGCAGGACAGGGGGCAGGCAGCACCAGGGATATGGCTTCTCCCCATGGGATCACAGGTCCTGGACACAGAGGAGTCTGGGGTGTGGCTGTGGGAGGACCCGCCAAGCAGAGCAGTTACCAGGGCCAGAGAAAGAGTACATCAGGCGGAACTTTCTAAAGACGCTCTTTCCTCCAAGACTGCAGAGGCCAAGCTGGATGACAAGACTTGTCATCAGCAGACTGTAAACAAGGTCTTGGGGGATAAGGCAAACGCCATCGTGTATCAGGTTCCAGGAGCGTCAAGCAGGGACATCACGGGTCAAGTACTTAGGAAAATGTTGTGGGAAGAAGCACACCCCACTGACAGCCCCCCATCTGGCATGTTACTTCTTACAGTCTTTTCCGCATCCTCAACAGCCTTAGCTGCCCCCTGCAGTGGGAGTATCGTCCGGGTCATACCTGGTTTACAAAGACGCCCATGTCAACGTGGACAAGTGAGCCATACTCCTCTCTTTGCACTTGGAAGCAGAGGTAGCAGTGGTACCGACCATAGGCGTATTGCAGGTTGTCGAAGTTGAAGTAGAATTTTTGGGGATACAACCACTTCCTGGGTTTTCTGGGGGCAAAAGAGAGAAACGTGAAGACGGAGGGAGAGTCTTTGCTGGAGCTATTCCCACTGGCGTCTGCTGAACACAGCCCCTGGACCCTCGTCGGCCCTGAGCATTCCCTGCTGCCTTTCCCGGCAGGGAGACTGGGGTGAGGACGGGGAGAGGGGCAGGGACAGCAGGGACCAGTGACCTGTCCCACAGGGGCCGGCTCTGCTCCTCCCAACAGCACACCCCACCCCAGTTTTCCTGCCCACCCATTCCCAACCCAACAGAAAAACAGAACAGACTAATAAAAGCCCCTCCACCCCAAAATAATAGCTTTTAACGTTTCAGTTCAATCCGTTGCTGACTTTTCACCTATGCATTTTTTTTTTTTTAAATATCAGGTTAACACCTAAATTCAGAGTCTCAGGCTACTCTTCTAAGTGCTTGATGTGCCTCAACTCATCCACTCCTCCCGAATCCTGTGGGAGCCGTCCTCATCTGCAGAGGAGGAAGTGGGGCACGGAGAGGAGAGCAGGCTGCCCGGCCACAGGCCAGGAAGAGACGGAGCCGGGCCCCCGTCCAGCCAAGCACGCTTCCAGCTGTCCCATTCGTGCGCTTGGGGGAGTGTGCAGTCTTGATGTGGCTTTCTTGTGTACTTGATTTTAAAATACGAGCATTTCTCCTGATCATTGCGTCTTGTCTCCAGCTCCATGTTAGTGGTTGGGTTATGGGCGTGAAGCCTGGGTACCTAGCTGGTGGACATGTTGGAGAACGGTCTGCTTTACTTTTCTGCTCACAGTTGGGATCTCCTTCTAAGAGATCACTTATCTTCTTGCCTCAGAGAGCTCTTCTCGCATGGTGTTTATAGCGGTGTAAATATTAGAGAAAATCAACCGAAGTACTTTAAACTAGATACACCAACTGCTTCAATCACCCTTTAGTCAAATTCTAAGCGTTAACAGAGCACAGGAACTTCCTGAAGCCCCACAGAGGAGGCAGCCTCACACAGGCAGGGTGGGGACAGCCCAGCCACGGAGACTTTCAGACTGAGAGGTGGGCCAGGAGGACGGACAGGGCTCGGGGAGGTGCGGGAGAGGCTGATTCAGAGGCCATAGTGAGGGCATCTTCAGAACCACGCCAGGACCCCAGATGGGAGTGGGTCCTGCAGAGAAGGAGCCCAGAGAGGGAGAGAGGCAAGGCTGGGAGTAGGGAGGAGGAGGAGGCCGAGGACAGAGGTACAGCAGGGGCCACCGCGAACGAAGGCACGGCCCAGAGGAGGCCCAGCAGGACAGAGCGGGCAGTGGTACCTGGGCCAGGCCATCCGGCTGTCGTCTCCTGGGTGTGCTTGCTCCAGCCCTGCCCTTTGTTTTGGGGGCTGGAGAACCACTTCTTCTCACAGGCCTTCGCTTTAGGAAAGCCCCTTATCTGAGAGGGACCTCCCAGGCCTCTCAGCTGAGGCCCCACCTCCTTCCGGCTTTGGCACCAGAGGTGGGAGGGCCCTCAGGTGGTTAGACTTCCTCAAGCTCAGACCCACCTTCTCTCGGGCCCCACCTCGTGGCGGAGCTCGCCCTCTGATAGAGACAGGCCTGTCTGTGCAGCAGGACCCAGCGTTGTTGCAAAGGGAAAGAGAAAGTAATGATGCCAGAGAGGGGGGTGGGGCAGACCCGGTCTGAAGAGAGCAGGACAGAGGCCCCGCTCCTCTGGGGAAGGGCAGGCTGGAGCCCTCTCCACACCACCCCTGCTTTGCACTTAGTTGTCATTAGTATCCCAACAGGACTCTGGGCACGATGGGAAGTGAGGGCGGGGGTCAAGGCTCTGGGTATGTTCTCCAGCCCCGAAGAAGGCAGGCATGTGGAGCAGATCCTGTACTCCATCCTCTACCCCAATCCACCAATAGCATCGAGAGGGAGGATCATTATGCTGGCAGGTCAGATGAGTTCCCAGCGCAGAGAGGCTAAGACACTCTATCAAGGTCACACAGCAAATAAATGGCAGAGCTGGAGTGCTGTCCAGGTGGCCTGGCCTGGCTCCCTCCCCCTGGCCTCGCTCCTTCTGCTTCCTCATTGTTCCATGAAAAGGATTGAAGAGTGGCACAAGGGGAGGGTCAGGGATGGAGTACCTGGACTTCGTGTGCATCTAGAAAGGCATCTTTGTCACATGTCCACCAAGACCTCCAGATGAAAAATAAAGAGCATCTTAAAGTTGAATCCAAGGGAGGAGGTCTTAGAGCACTCGCCTGTCACCCAGAGTCTAGATTGCACACAAGCGTGCGTCCTGTAGGAACCTTTCCCAGCTTGTCACCTCTCTGTTTCCTGACCCTACACACACCCCGTTCTGCCCCACAGGCCCTGGGATGGCCCCCGGGGTAACAAGAACATGGGCAAGAGGTTAGAGGATATGCTGGAATGTTGTACCATCCACCCCCATGAGTCCTAATGTCCGGGGGCCACAGCCAATGGATGATTCCAGAATGAGCTGGGCCCTTCCATGGAGAGTCTGCACACTGAGTTGTTGGTCAGACTCAAACATCTAAGTCACTCCCGGCCTGAGAAGCAGGAAGGATGCACAGGAAGGCTGACACCCTCTGCCGGCCTTTGCCTAGTGACAAAGGAAAGGCCTGGAGAATTGCTGCGAGCCGTCTGAGATGGGGGAGAATGGAGATGTGCCAGGACTGGGACAGTGACTGTCTTGGAGGAGACATCTTGAGGTCCCATGAGTCTCTACGACTGGCCTTCTGCCTTGTTCTTTTCCTCCAGTTGGTGGAGACATTCTGAGCCGGCCACTTTGGCCCGTTTTGATGGCGGAGACGGTCAAGAGGTGCGTCACCCCCGTCCATGTCTCCCTCCTTGGAGGAAACGTGGAAATGCAGAGCATCGAGATGGGTGAGCTGAGGCAGCCAGAGGGCCCCTGGATTCTGCCCTAGACCCCCAGGCAGCCATGCGGACTGGGAGGGGGTGTGAAGAGACGGGTGTCTGCTGTCACTGACAATTCACACCGCGATGGCCAATCGGAGGGAGAAACAGCTGGTCCGCATGGGACCGAAGGCATTCTCCACCACGATTTTATGGATGGATCCCAAACGAACCCCTTCGCTCTTCCTTTTCCTTCCTCTGCCTCTGCCGGCCCAGAACCACACTGTGTCAGGGTCTCTCGCTCCCCTTTCGCTGTGCCACGGGCCAGACCACCCCATCTGGAACCTCTGCTGAGCTCCCCCCCAGTGCCTTTGCATGGCAGCTGGCTCTGGGCTCAAAGAACCAGGTGTTCACTCCTGATTTCCCCTGAGGGCCTGAGCTGCTGTGTCTCTGACCTGCTTATCAGCTGCCGTCCATTTTCTCGTCTGCTTTTTGGAAAAGCTCTGATAATCTCAATCCTCACATACCCCACCCTACTTTTTTCTAAACGCTTATTTAAATTTAACTGTTCCTTTTTTTTTCTCGCTCACTCTCCATCACCATCCCTAGGCCGCATCCCCTCCAGAGCTTCTCCTCTGGCAGCAATCTGGGAGCAGGACCAGGGATGAGGGGGGTGGGGGCGGGGGTGATGACGGAGTGAGAGGCAAGGCGGGGGGTTCCAGGGGCAGCAGGGTCTGGCATGGAAGCAGGTGACTGTGACGAGAAAAGCAGCTTGGTTTTTCTGAGTTGCTGCCGAGGCATTTGCAGTATAACAAGGCTGCTGGCATTTCTAAGGACTGGACGTTTAGATGAGGACTTGAGTTTAAGATGCCTGCCATAGTTCCTGCTTTGCGTTTGCTTTTCCCGGGGAAACTTCTAAAATAGCCACTTAGATTGAAGCCCGCGAAAAGTTAGTGACCTCTGCTCACTCGTGACCTGGAATGGAGGAGGGCCCTTCCTCCGGCTCATTGCACCCCCTCGCTTCCGGGATCTGTGAGTAACAATACATCTCGTGACTCTAGTTCCCTTGTGTGGGTGCATTGAAACAGCGCCTTCCACCAAAACCCCCAAGGGGTTCCCCTCCACAAAGCGGGAGCTTGCCTGCTGTGCGAGCTACCTGTGGGCCACGTGGGGGTGGCTTGTGCCCCCTCCTCATCGAATCCTAAATTACACACAGGCAGACCTGGCTTTACTGCGCTCTGCAGACACTGCATTCTTTACAGATTGAAGGTTTGAGGCAACCCTGCGTCGAGCAAGTCAATCTGCGCCATTTTTCCAACAGCATTTGTTACTTCGTGTCTCAGTGTCACATTGTGGTAATTCTCACAATGTTTCAAGCTTTTTCATTATTATTCTATTTGTTATGGTGATCTGTGGTCAGTGGTCTTGGATGTTACCATTGTAATTGTTTTGGGGGTGCCACGCACCGCACCCATCTAAGACAGCAATCTTAATCGGTAAATGTTGTCTGCGTTCCGACAGCTCCACTGACCGGCTGTTCCGCCGTCTCTCTCCCTCTCCACGGGCCTCCCTCTTCCCTGAGACACAACAATATTGAAATTAGGCCAATTAATAACCCTACAATGGCCTCTAAGTGTTTGAGTGAGAACAAGGGTCTCATGTCTCTCACTACAAATCAAAAGCTAGAAACGATGAAGGCAGTAGAAAGCCGAGATAGGCCCAAAACTAGGCCTCTTGCGCCAAACAGTTACCCAAGTTGTGAGTGCAAAGCAGAAGTTCTTGAAGGAAATTAAAAGTGCTACTCCAGTGAACACACGAATGATAAGAAAGAGAAACTGCTTTATTGCTGATATGAAGAAAGTCGTAGTGGTCTGAATAGAAGATCAAAGCAGCCACAACATTCCCTTAAGCCAAAGCTAATCCAGAGAAAGGCCCTGACTCTCTTCAATTCTGTGAAGGCTGAGAGAGGTGAGAAAGCTGCAGAAGAAAAGTCTGGGGCCAGCAGAGGTTGGTTCACGAGGTTTAAGGAAAGACGCCGTCTCCACAACCTAAAAGTGCTGGGTGAAGCAGCAAGTGCTGATGTAGAGGCTGCAGCAAGTTCTGCAGAAGATCTAGCCGGGATAATTAGTGAAGGTGGCTACACCAGACAACAGACTTTCAGTGTAGATGAAACAGCCTTCTATTGGAAGGAGATACCATCTAGGACTTTCATAGCTGGAGAGGAGAAGTCAATGCCTGGCTTCAAAGCTTCAAAGGACAGGCTGACTGTCTTGTTAAGGAGTAATGCAGCTGGTGACTTTAAAGTAGAAGCCAGAGCTCATTTACCATTCTGAAAATTCTAGAGCCCTTAAGAATTATGCTAAATCTACTCATCCTGTGCTCTATAAATGGAACAACAAAGCCTGAATGCCAGCACTTCTGTTTACAACATGGTTTATGAAATTTTTTAAGCCCACTGTTGAGACCTGGGCTCAGAAGAAAAGATTCCTTTCAAAATACGACTGCTCATTGACAATGCACCAGGTCACCCAAGAGCTCTGATGGAGATGGACAATGAGATTAATGTTGTTTTCACGCCTTCTAACACAACATCCATCCTGTAGCCGGTGGGATCAAGGAGTAATTTCGACTTTCAAGTCTTAGTATTTAAGAAATACATTTCAGAAGGCTATAGCTGCCATAGAGGGTGATACCCCTGAGAGATTTGGGCAAAGCAAACTAAAAACCTCTGAATAGGATTTACCATTCTAGGTGCCATCCAGAACATTCATGATTCATGGCAAAAAGTCCCAATATCAACATTAGGAGGAGTTTGTGTGACTGAACCAATGTGAGTTCACTTCTTGGTGAGTTGAAATCAGAGCCTTCACCAGAAATGGTTGTCTCACAGAGTAAACCTTATTTGCAACAAATAAGGAGACCACAGAGAACCATTTCCAAAGCTGTGGCTCCCTGAGTAAGGGAACGTGGATGCCTTTTGTTTGAGGAGGGAATGAATATTCAAAGGGGAAGTTTCATCCTTCATCTAGAGGTGGGTATAAACTCGCCCCATCTCCTTAGGTGTCTGTGCTGCTTCTGTGCCTAAAAGTGTGCTGTTGCTCCCCACAGCCTGGGAGTTTTACTATGTTAATGAAGCAAAGGTTGCTCTAGGGTTCTTCTTGGTTATTCTGTACGTGCTTCAGTCGTGCAACTTGGTATGGACCAGTTCAAGGCGGTTGGTGTCTGTATCTCCTTCCTGGAACATAGCTGAGACAAACAACGTCAAGGACCTTAGAGACAAGGACGCCTGCACTCCTCAGCAAGACAAGAGACATAGGCCAGAGTCCACGGCCTGTGACATTTGGAAGACGTTGATTCCAACCCGCGTGGGTGACTTTGGGGAGTCCAAGACTTCAGTGGAGGAAGCAACTGCAGATGTGGTGGAAATGGCAAGAGAACTAGAATTGCAAGTGGAGCCTGATGATGTGACCGAATGGCTGCAATCTCATGATAAAACTTTCATGGATGAGGAGTTGCTTCTCGTGGATGAGCAAGGAAAGTGGATTTATGAGATGGAATCTACTCCTGGTGAAGACGCCGTGAAGCTTGTTGCGGTGACAATACAGGATTTAGAATATTTCTGAAACTCTGTTGGCAAAGCAGCGGCAGACTTTGAGAGGATTGATTCCGATTCTGGAAGCTGTTCCACTGTGGGGAAAATGCTATCAAACAGCATCACGTGCTACAGGGCAATCGTTTGTGAAAGGAAGAGTCAACGGATGCGGCCAACTTCATTGTGGTCTTATTTAAGAAATCGCCACAGCCACCCAGCCTTCAGCACCCACCACCCTGTCAGTCAGCACCCGTCAAGTCGCAGGGAGACCTTCCACCAGCAGAAAGATTACCACTTGCTGAAGGCTCAGAGGGTGGTTGGCATTTTTTTAGCAATAAAGTATTTTAAAATTGAGGCATATACATTGGGTTTCGTTAGACATAATGCTATTGCACACTTAATAGACTATAGTATCTTGTAAATAGACCCCCGTTTTGTTTTGTTTTTTTTTTTTGCTGAGCAAGATTCACCCTGAGATAACGTCTGTTGCCAATCCTCCTCTATTTTTCTGTATATGAGTCACTGCCACAGGACAGCTGTTGAGTGGAGTATGTCTGTGCCTGGGATCTGAACCCGTGAACCAGGCCGCCAAAGCAGACTGTGCAGAACTTGAACCACTCGGCCTAGGGGCTGGGCCCTAACTACAACTTTCACACGCACTGGGAAACCAAAACTTCATGTGACTCGCTTTATTGTGATATTGGCTTTATTGTGGTGGTCTGGAACAGAACCCGCAGTATCTCCGAGTTGTGCCTGTATCCTTAATTCAGTACTCCAGCTCCAGCCTCTCAATGCATGACAGGACAGAGGGAGGCGGCTGAGGAGGCTCTCACCAGAGAATTTCCTCAAGCGTTGTGACCAGGATCCAATAATTTTTATTAATACCTTTCCAAGGAATGAAGCGCATTCCGCCGTGGCGCACAAAGTTGTTCCAACAATATAAAAAATCTGGGATAAAGAGGGGAGAGGGCACTCAGGTCTGGGTCTCAGGAGACCTTTCTCTCCTGACCCTCCCCCCTCATAGTCTTGTCTCCCTGTCAGGTGCCGTCAGTCCTGCCTCAGTTTACCAGGCTGTCCTCCCACATACTCACCCTGGGAGCATTCTAGGTCCCCCCACCGGACCCTAGTCCCGCCCACAGCCCTGCTCCCAGCTCCCTCTGCTCTCACCACTGAAGTACATGATGGCAACCTGGACCCCTGTGCCCTCCAGGGTGCGAAGTCCCTGCTGGATTTCTGGATCCTTGAAGTGGTAGAGGCGGGCAGCGAAGATGCTCAGGTTCACGTTGCTGCACTCCTCCAGGAACTCAGCCACCTCCCGTGCACAATGGGAGCAGGGGCTCCAGGACATGAACCAGGTGACATGGTAGCGCTCGTCAGGAGACAGCCAGGAGTAGAACCAAGAGAGGAAGCAGAGTTCTACATGGCAGCTAGAGAGCTGGGAGAGATGGAGAAGGATGGGGACCCTCTTGGCTGACAGAGCAGGCAGGGTGGCAGGGGTGGGTGGAGTGGGGAGCAGGGGCAAGTTGTTCATTGATTTATCCCTTCTTTCCATCTCTCCCCTCCCTTCTTTTGTTGTGTAGTCATCCCTTCCCACATTCAGTGACTCCTCCATTAGTTCCAACATCCATTCTCCCATTCATTCATTCTACAAGCATTCTGAGTGCCTGCTCCGGGCCAGGCCTTCTGGGGTCCAGGCTTATCCCCTGGGTGGTGTCTGCAGGAGAGGGCCCCAGAGCTGGGCTGTCCCACGTGGGAGCCACTAGCCACACGTGTTTCCTGAGCACTTCAAATGTGGCTCCTCTGAATTGAGATGTGTGGCAAAGACACATCTCATTTCAATGACTTAGTATGAACAAGAATGTAAAGTATCTCATGAAGAATTTTTATAATAATTATATGTTGAAATAATATCTTAGATATATTGCCTCACACATTACCAATATGAATTTGATCAGTTTCTCTTACCTTTTGAACACTGGGTACTATAAACAGTTGAATGACACGTGTGATTATGTTTCTATGGGATCACACTGCTATAGCACCCCATCCCGCCATGGGTCCCTCCCCACACAGGTCCTGAAGAGCCTGCAGTTTCTCCTGGGTGGAGAAGAGGGGGCAGGCGTGGGGTAGGAGATTTCGCAGGAGTGGGCAGTGGTGGGCATGGGGGCCGCGGGGTGGTGGGCTTGATCTTGTAACTGCTTCTGCTGCGGTGGTCAGCCAGGGAGACCTGGGCTGAGAGCTTGGAGCAGGCCGTAGGGCAGGCAGCACCAGGGATATGGCTTCTCCCCCTGGGATCACAGGTCCTGGACACAGAGGAGTCAGGGGTGTGGCTGTGGGAGGACCCGCCAAGCAGAGCAGTTACCAGGGCCAGAGAAAGAGTACATCAGGCAGAACTTTCTAAAGATGCTCTTTCCTCCAAGATTGCTGAGGCCAAGCTGGATGACAAGACTTGTCATCAGCAGACTGTAAACAAGATCTTGGGGGATAAGGCAAATGCCATCGTGTATCAGTTTCCAGGAGCGTCAAGCAGGGACATCATGGGCCAAGGACTTAGGAAAATGTTGTGGGAAGAAGCACACCCCACTGACAGCCCCCCATCTGGTATGTTACTTCTTACAGTCTTTTCCAAATCCTCAACTGCCTTAGCTGCCGCTTGTGGTGGGAGTATCAACTGGGTCATACCTGGTTTACAAAGACGCCCATGTCAACGTGGACAAGTGAGCCATTCACCTCTCTTTCCACTTGGAAGCAGAGGTAGCAGTGGTACCGACCATAGGCGTATTGCAGGTTGTCGAAGTTGAAGTAGAAGGTTTGGGGATCCAACCACTTCATGGGGTTTCTGGGGGCAAAAGAGAGAAACGTGAAGACGGAGGGAGAGTCCTCGCTGGAGTTATTCCCACTGGCGTCTGCTGAACACAGCCCCTGGACCCTCGTCGGCCCTGAGCATTCCCTGCTGCCTTTCCCGGCAGGGAGACTGGGGTGAGGACGGGGAGAGGGGCAGGGACAGCAGGGACCAGTGACCTGTCCCACAGGGGCCGGCTCTGCTCCTCCCAACAGCACACCCCACCCCAGTTTTCCTGCCCACCCATTCCCAACCCAACAGAAAAACAGAACAGACTAATAAAAGCCCCTCCACCCCAAAATAATAGCTTTTAACGTTTCAGTTCAATCCATTGCTGACTTTTCACCTATGCATTTTTTTTTTTTTAAATATCAGGTTAACACCTAAATTCAGAGTCTCAGGCTACTCTTCTAAGTGCTTCATGTGTCTCAACTCATCCACTCCTCCCGAATCCTGTGGGAGCCGTCCTCATCTGCAGAGGAGGAAGCGGGGCATGGAGAGGAGAGCAGGCTGCCCGGCCACAGGCCAGGAAGAGACGGAGCCGGGCCCCCGTCCAGCCAAGCACGCTTCCAGCTGTCCCATTCGTGCGCTTGGGGGAGTGTGCAGTCTTGATGTGGCTTTCTTGTGTACTTGATTTTAAAATACGAGCATTTCTCCTGATCATTGCGTCTTGTCTCCAGCTCCATGTTAGTGGTTGGGTTATGGGCGTGAAGCCTGGGTACCTAGCTGGTGGACATGTTGGAGAACGGTCTGCTTTACTTTTCTGCTCACAGTTGGGATCTCCTTCTAAGAGATCACTTATCTTCTTGCCTCAGAGAGCTCTTCTCGCATGGTGTTTATAGCGGTGTAAATATTAGAGAAAATCAACCGAAGTACTTTAAACTAGATACACCAACTGCTTCAATCACCCTTTAGTCAAATTCTAAGCGTTAACAGAGCACAGGAACTTCCTGAAGCCCCACAGAGGAGGCAGCCTCGCACAGGCAGGGTGGGGACAGCCCAGCCACGGAGACTTTCAGACTGAGAGGTGGGCCAGGAGGACGGACAGGGCTCGGGGAGGTGCGGGAGAGGCTGGTTCAGAGGCCATAGTGAGGGCATCTTCAGAACCACGCCAGGACCCCAGATGGGAGTGGGTCCTGCAGAGAAGGAGCCCAGAGAGGGAGAGAGGCGAGGCTGGGAGTAGGGAGGAGGAGGAGGCCGAGGACAGAGGTACAGCAGGGGCCACCGCGAACGAAGGCACGGCCCAGAGGAGGCCCAGCAGGACAGAGCGGGCAGTGGTACCTGGGCCAGGCCATCCGGCTGTCGTCTCCTGGGTGTGCTTGTTCCAGCCCTGCCCTTTGTTTTGGGGGCTGGAGAACCACTTCTTCTCACAGGCCTTCGCTTTAGGAAAGCCCCTTATCTGAGAGGGACCTCCCAGGCCTCTCAGCTGAGGCCCCACCTCCTTCCGGCTTTGGCACCAGAGGTGGGAGGGCCCTCAGGTGGTTAGACTTCCTCAAGCTCAGACCCACCTTCTCTCGGGCCCCACCTCGTGGCGGAGCTCGCCCTCTGATAGAGACAGGCCTGTCTGTGCAGCAGGACCCAGCGTTGTTGCAAAGGGAAAGAGAAAGTAATGATGCCAGAGAGGGGGGTGGGGCAGACCCGGTCTGAAGAGAGCAGGACAGAGGCCCCGCTCCTCTGGGGAAGGGCAGGCTGGAGCCCTCTCCACACCACCCCTGCTTTGCACTTAGTTGTCATTAGTATCCCAACGGGACTCTGGGCACGATGGGAAGTGAGGGCGGGGGTCAAGGCTCTGGGTATGTTCTCCAGCCCCGAAGAAGGCAGGCATGTGGAGCAGATCCTGTACTCCATCCTCTACCCTAATCCACCAATAGCATCGAGAGGGAGGATCATTATGCTGGCAGGTCAGATGAGTTCCCAGCGCAGAGAGGCTAAGACACTCTATCAAGGTCACACAGCAAATAAATGGCAGAGCTGGAGTGCTGTCCAGGTGGCCTGGCCTGGCTCCCTCCCCCTGGCCTCGCTCCTTCTGCTTCCTCATTGTTCCATGAAAAGGATTGAAGAGTGGCACAAGGGGAGGGTCAGGGATGGAGTACCTGGACTTCGTGTGCATCTAGAAAGGCATCTTTGTCACATGTCCACCAAGACCTCCAGATGAAAAATAAAGAGCATCTTAAAGTTGAATCCAAGGGAGGAGGTCTTAGAGCACTCGCCTGTCACCCAGAATCTAGATTGCACACAAGCGTGCGTCCTGTAGGAACCTTTCCCAGCTTGTCACCTCTCTGTTTCCTGACCCTACACACACCCCGTTCTGCCCCACAGGCCCTGGGATGGCCCCCGGGGTAACAAGAACATGGGCAAGAGGTTAGAGGATATGCTGGAATGTTGTACCATCCACCCCCATGAGTCCTAATGTCCGGGGGCCACAGCCAATGGATGATTCCAGAATGAGCTGGGCCCTTCCATGGAGAGTCTGCACACTGAGTTGTTGGTCAGACTCAAACATCTAAGTCACTCCCGGCCTGAGAAGCAGGAAGGATGCACAGGAAGGCTGACACCCTCTGCCGGCCTTTGCCTAGTGACAAAGGAAAGGCCTGGAGAATTGCTGCGAGCCGTCTGAGATGGGGGAGAATGGAGATGTGCCAGGACTGGGACAGTGACTGTCTTGGAGGAGACATCTTGAGGTCCCATGAGTCTCTACGACTGGCCGTCTGCCTTGTTCTTTTCCTCCAGTTGGTGGAGACATTCTGAGCCGGCCACTTTGGCCCGTTTTGATGGCGGAGACGGTCAAGAGGTGTGTCACCCCCGTCCATGTCTCCCTCCTTGGAGGAAACGTGGAAATGCAGAGCATCGAGATGGGTGAGCTGAGGCAGCCAGAGCGCCCCTGGATTCTGCCCTAGACCCCCAGGCAGCCATGCGGACTGGGAGGGGGTGTGAAGAGACGGGTGTCTGTTGTCACTGACAATTCACACCGCGATGGCCAATCGGAGGGAGAAACAGCTGGTCCACATGGGACCCAAGGCATTCTCCACCACGATTTTATGGATGGATCCCAAACGAACCCCTTCGCTCTTCCTTTTCCTTCCTCTGCCTCTGCCGGCCCAGAACCACACTGTGTCAGGGTCTCTCGCTCCCCTTTCGCTGTGCCACGGGCCAGACCACCCCATCTGGAACCTCTGCTGAGCTCCCCCCCAGTGCCTTTGCATGGCAGCTGGCTCTGGGCTCAAAGAACCAGGTGTTCACTCCTGATTTCCCCTGAGGGCCTGAGTTGCTGTGTCTCTGACCTGCTTATCAGCAGCCGTCCATTTTCTCGTCTGCTTTTTGGAAAAGCTCTGATAATCTCAATCCTCACATACCCCACCCTACTTTTTTCTAAACGCTTATTTAAATTTAACTGTTCCTTTTTTTTTCTCGCTCACTCTCCATCACCA
This sequence comes from Ceratotherium simum simum, assembly GCF_057802395.1. Taxonomy (NCBI): domain Eukaryota; kingdom Metazoa; phylum Chordata; class Mammalia; order Perissodactyla; family Rhinocerotidae; genus Ceratotherium; species Ceratotherium simum. The sequence continues at coordinate 11,209,931 of NC_141924.1, forward strand.
TCCCTAGGCCGCATCCCCTCCAGAGCTTCTCCTCTGGCAGCAATCTGGGAGCGGGACCAGGGATGAGGGGGGTGGGGGCGGGGGTGATGACGGAGTGAGAGGCAAGGCGGGGGGTTCCAGGGGCAGCAGGGTCTGGCATGGAAGCAGGTGACTGTGACGAGAAAAGCAGCTTGGTTTTTCTGAGTTGCTGCCGAGGCATTTGCAGTATAACAAGGCTGCTGGCATTTCTAAGGACTGGACGTTTAGATGAGGACTTGAGTTAAGATGCCCGCCATAGTTCCTGCTTTGCGTTTGCTTTTCCCGGGGAAACTTCTAAAATAGCCACTTAGATTGAAGCCCGCGAAAAGTTAGTGACCTCTGCTCACTCGTGACCTGGAATGGAGGAGGGCCCTTCCTCCGGCTCATTGCACCCCCTCGCTTCCGGGATCTGTGAGTAACAATACATCTCGTGACTCTAGTTCCCTTGTGTGGGTGCATTGAAACAGCGCCTTCCACCAAAACCCCCAAGGGGTTCCCCTCCACAAAGCGGGAGCTTGCCTGCTGCGCGAGCTACCTGTGGGCCACGTGGGGGTGGCTTGTGCCCCCTCCTCATCGAATCCTAAATTACACACAGGCAGACCTGGCTTTACTGCGCTCCGCAGACACTGCATTCTTTACAGATTGAAGGTTTGTGGCAACCCTGCGTCGAGCAAGTCAATCTGCACCATTTTTCCAACAGCATTTGTTACTTCGTGTCTCAGTGTCACATTGTGGTAATTCTCACAATGTTTCAAGCTTTTTCATTATTATTCTATTTGTTATGGTGATCTGTGGTCAGTGGTCTTGGATGTTACCATTGTAATTGTTTTGGGGGTGCCACGCACCGCACCCATCTAAGACGGCAATCTTAATCGGTAAATGTTGTCTGCGTTCCGACAGCTCCACTGACCGGCTGTTCCGCCGTCTCTCTCCCTCTCCACGGGCCTCCCTCTTCCCTGAGACACAACAATATTGAAATTAGGCCAATTAATAACCCTACAATGGCCTCTAAGTGTTTGAGTGAAAACAAGGGTCTCATGTCTCTCACTACAAATCAAAAGCTAGAAGTGATGAAGGCAGTAGAAAGCCGAGATAGCCAAAAGCTTGGCCTCTTGCGCCAAACAGTTAGCCAAGTTGTGAGTGCAAAGAAGTTCTTGAAGGAAATTAAAAGTGCTACTCCAGTGAACACACGAATGATAAGAAAGAGAAACTGCTTTATTGCTGATATGAAGAAAGTCGTAGTGGTCTGAATAGAAGATCAAAGCAGCCACAACATTCCCTTCAGCCAAAGCTAATCCAGAGCAAGGCCCTGACTCTCTTCAATTCTGTGAAGGCTGAGAGAGGTGAGAAAGCTGCAGAAGAAAAGTCTGGGGCCAGCAGAGGTTGGTTCACGAGGTTTAAGGAAAGACGCCGTCTCCATAACATAAAAGTGCAGGGTGAAGCAGCAAGTGCTGATGTAGAGGCTGCAGCAAGTTCTGCAGAAGATCTAGCCGGGATAATTAGTGAAGGTGGCTACACTAGACAACAGACTTTCAGTGTAGATGAAACAGCCTTCTATTGGAAGGAGATACCATCTAGGACTTTCATAGCTGGAGAGGAGAAGTCAATGTCTGGCTTCAAAGCTTCAAAGGACAGGCTGACTGTCTTGTTAAGGAGTAATGCAGCTGGTGACTTTAAGTAGAAGCCAGAGCTCACTTACCATTCTGAAAATTCTAGAGCTCTTCAGAATTATACTAAATCTACTCATCCTGTGCTGTACAAATGGAACAACAAAGCCTGGATGCCAGCTCTTCTATTTACAACATGGTTTACGAAATTTTTTAAGCCCACTGTTGAGACCTGGGCTCAGAAGAAAAGATTCCTTTCAAAATACGACTGCTCATTGACAATGCACCAGGTCACCCAAGAGCTCTGATGGAGATGGACAATGAGGTTAATGTCGTTTTCATGCCTGCTAACACAACATCCATCCTGTAGCTGGTGGATTAAGGAGTAATTTCGACTTTCAGGTGTTATTATTCAAGAAATACATTTCAGAAGGCTATAGCTGCCATAAAGGGTGATACCCCTGAGAGATTTGGGCAAAGCAAACTAAAAGCCTCTGGAAAGGATTTACCACTCTAGGTGCCATTCAGAACATTCATGATTCATGGGAAGAGGTCCAAATATCAACATTAACAGGAGTTTGTGTGACTGAACCAATGTGAGTTCACTTCTTGGTGAGTTGAAATCAGAGCCTTCACCAGAAATAGTTGTCTCACAGAGTAAACCTTATTTGCAGCAAATGAGGAGACCACAGAGAACTGTTTCCAAAGCTGTGGCTCCCCGAATAAGGGAACGTGGATGCTTTTCATTTGAGGAGGGAATGAATAATCAAACGGGAAGTTTCATCCTTCATGTAGAGGTAGGTACAAGCTCACCCCATCTCCTTAGGTGTCTGTGCTTCCTCTGTACCTAAAAGTGTGCTGTTCCCCCCCGCCGGCTGGGAGTTTTACCGTGTTAATGAAGCAAAGGTTGCTCTAGGGTGCTCCTTGGTTATTCTGTACGTGCTTCAGTCGTGCAGCGCGGTCTGGACCAGTTCAAGGCGGTTGGTGTCTGTATCTCCTTCCTGGAACATAGCTGAGACAAACAACGTCAAGGACCTTAGAGACAGGGACGCCTGCACTCCTCAGCAAGACAGGAGACAGAGGCCAGAGTCCACGGCCTGTGACATTTGGAAGACGTTGATTCCAACCCGCGTGGGTGACTGTGGGGAGTCCAAGTCTTCAGCGGAGGAAGTAACTGCAGATGTGGTAGAAATGGCAAGAGAACTAGAATTGCAAGTGGAGCCTGAAGATGTGACCGAATGGCTGCAATCTCATGATAAAACTTTCATGGATGAGGAGTTGCTTCTCGTGGATGAGCAAGGAAAGTGGATTTATGAGATGAAATCTACTCCTGGTGAAGACGCCATGAAGCTTGTTGCTGTGACAATAAAGGATTTAGAATATTTCTGAAACTCTGTTGGCAAAGCAGCGGCAGACTTTGAGAGGATTGACTCCGATTCTGGAAGCTGTTCCACTGTGGGGAAAATGCTATCAAACAGCATCGCCTGCTACAGGGAAATCGTTTGTGAAAGGAAGAGTCAACGGATGCGGCCAACTTCATTGTGGTCTTATTTAAGAAATCGCCACAGCCACCCAGCCTTCAGCACCCACCACCCTGTCAGTCAGCACCCGTCAAATCGCGGCGAGAGCCTCCACCAGCAGAAAGATTACCACTTGCTGAAGGCTCAGAGGATGGTTAGCAGCTTTTAGCAATAAAGTATTTTAAAATTGAGGCATATACATTGGGTTTCGTTAGACATAATGCTATTGCACACTTAATAGACTATAGGATAGTGTAAATAGAGTTTTTTTTTTTTTGAGCTAACATTCGTTGCCAATCCTCCTATATTTTTTTGTATGTGGCTCACCGCCATAGCCTAGCTGGTGAGTGGATTAGGTCCGCACCCAGGATCCGAACCCGTGAACCCCGGCCACCAAAGCAGAGCATGCACAACTTTAACCACTCGGCCTTGGTGCCGGGCTCTAACTACAACTTTCACATGCACTGGGAAACCAAAACTCCATGTGACTGGCTTTATTGTGACATTGGCTTTATTGGGGTGGTCTGGAACAGAACCCGCAGTATCTCCGAGTTGTGCCTGTGTCCTTAATTCAGTACGTCAGCTCCAGCCTCTCAACGGATGACAGGACAGAGGGAGGCGGCTGGGGAGGCTCTCACCAGAGAATGTCCTCAAGCGTTGCCACCAGGACCATGTAATTTTTATGAATGTTTCTCCAAGGATTGAAGCACGTTTCACCGTGGTGCACAAAGTTTCTCCAACAGTGTATAAAATCTGGGATAAAGAGGGGAGAGGGCACTCAGGTCTGGGTCTCGGGAGGCCTTTCTCTCCTGACCCTCCCCGCTCATGGTCTGGTCTCCCTGCCAGATGTCGTCAGTCCTGCCTCAGTTTCCCAGGCTGTCCTCCCATGGGCTCACCCTCGGAGCATTCTAGGTCCCCCCACCGGACCCTAGTCCCGCCCACAGCCCTGCCCCCAGCTCCCTCTTCTCTCACTCCTGAAGGACATGATGGCCACCCGTGCCCCTGCGCTATCCAGGCTGCGAAGGCCCTGCTTGAATTCTGGGCGCCAGAAATAGTAGAGGCGGGCAGCGAAGATGCTCAGGTTCACGTTCCTGTGCCTCTTCAGGAACTCAGCCACCTCCTGTGCACAGTCAGAGCAGGGGCTCCAGGATATGAACCAGGTGACATGGTAATGCTTGTAACGAGACAGCCTGGCGTGGAACCAAGAGAGGAAGCAGAGTTCTGCATGGCGGCGAGTCTCGGGGTAGACCTGGGAGAGATGGAGAAGGACGGGGACCATCTTGGCTGACAGAGCAGGCAGCGTGGCAGGGCTGGGTGGAGTGGGGAGCAGGGGCATGTTGTTCATTGATTTATCCCTTCTTTCCATCTCTCCCCTCCCTTCTTTTCTTATGTAGTCATCCCTTCCCGCATTCAGTGACTCCTCCATTAGTTCCAACATCCATTCTCCCATTCATTCATTCTACAAGCATTCTGAGTGCCTGCTCCGGGCCAGGCCCTCTGGGGTCCAGGCTTATTCCCTGGGTGGTGTCTGCTGGGGAGGGCCCCAGAGCTGCGCTGTCCTACAGGGCAGCCACTAGCCACACGTATCTCCTGAGCACTTCAAATGTGGCTCCTCTGAATTGAGATGTGTGGCAAAGACACACCTCATTTCAATGACTTAGTATGAACAAGAATGTAAAGTATCTCATGAAGAATTTTTATATTAATTATATGTTGAAATAATATCCTAGATATATTGCCTGACACATTATCAATAGGACTTTGATCAGTTTCTCTTACCTTTTGCACACTGGGTACTAGAAGCAGTTGAATGACACGTGTGGTTATGTTTCTATGGCATCGGACTGCTACAGCACCCCCATCCCACCATGGCTCCCTCCCCCCACAGGTCCTGAAGAGCCTGCAGTTTCTCCTGGATGGAGAAGAGGGGGCAGGCCTGTGGTAGGAGATTTCGCAGGAGTGGGCCCTGGTTGGCGTGGGGGCCGCGGGGTGGTGGGCTTGATCTTGTAACTGCTTCTGCTGCGGTGGTCAGCCAGGGAGACCTGGGCTGAGGGCTTGGAGCAGGCCGGGGGGGAAGGCAGCACCAGGGATGTGGCTTCTCCCCCTGGGATCACAGGTCCTGGACACAGAGGAGTCAGGAGTGTGGTGGGGGGAGGACTCGCCAAACAGAGCAGTTACCAGGGCCAGAGAAAGAGTACATCAGGCGGAACTTTCTAAAGATGCTCTTTCCTCCAAGATTGCTGAGGCCAAGCTGGATGACAAGACTTGTCATCAACAGACTGTAAACAAGTTCTTGGGGGATAAGGCAAACGCCATCGTGTATCAGGTTCCAGGAGCATCAAGCAGGGACATCACGGGCCAAGGACTTAGGAAAATGTTGTGGGAAGAAGCACACCCCACTGACAGCCCCCCATCTGGCATGTTACTTCTTACAGTCTTTTCCACATCCTCAACTGCCTTAGCTCCCCCCTGCAGTGGGAGTATCATCCGGGTCATACCTGGTTTACAAAGACGCCCGTGTCAATGAGGACAAGTGAGCCATTCTCCTCTCTTTCCACTTGGAAGCAGAGGTAGGAGCAGTTCCGTCCATTGGCGAATTCCAGGTTGCGGAAGTGGAAGTAGAAGGTTCGGGGATCCAACCGATCCATGGGGTTTCTGGGGACAAAAGAGAGAAACGTGAAGACGGAGGGAGAGTGCTCGCTGGAGTTATTCCCACTGGCGTCTGCTGAACACAGCCCCTGGACCCTCGTCGGCCCTGAGAATTCCCTGCTGCCTTTCCCGGCAGGAAGACTGGGGTCAGGACAGGGAGAGGGGCAGGGACAGCAGGGACCAGTGACCCCTCCCACAGGGGCCGGCTCTGCTCCTCCCAACAGCACACCCCACCCCAGTTTTCCTGCCCACCCATTCCCAACCCAACAGAAAAACAGAACAGACTAATAAAAACCCCTCCACCCCAAAATAATAGCTTTTAACATTTCAGTTCAATCCATTGCTGACTGTTCACCTATGCATTTTTTTTTTTAAATATCAGGTTAACACCTAAATTCAGAGTCTCAGGCTACTCTTCTAAGTGCTTGATGTGCCTCAACTCATCCACTCCTCCCGAATCCTGTGGGAGCCGTCCTCATCTGCAGAGGAGGAAGAGGGGCACGGAGAGGAAAGCAGGCTGCCTGGCCACAGGCCAGGAAGAGACGGAGCCGGGCCCCCGTCCAGCCAAGCACGCTTCCAGCTGTCCCATTCGTGCGCTTGGGGGAGTGTGCAGTCTTGATGTGGCTTTCTTGTGTACTTGATTTTAAAATACGAGCATTTCTCCTGATCATTGCGTCTTGTCTCCAGCTCCATGTTAGTGGTTGGGTTATGGGCGTGAAGCCTGGGTACCTAGCTGGTGGACATGTTGGAGAACGGTCTGCTTTACTTTTCTGCTCACAGTTGGGATCTCCTTCTAAGAGATCACTTATCTTCTTGCCTCAGAGAGCTCTTCTCGCATGGTGTTTATAGCGGTGTAAATATTAGAGAAAATCAACCAAAGTACTTTAGACTAGATACACCAACTGCTTCAATCACCCTTTAGTCAAATTCTAAGCGTTAACAGAGCACAGGAACTTCCTGAAGCCCCACAGAGGAGGCAGCCTCGCACAGGCAGGGTGGGGACAGCCCAGCCACGGAGACTTTCAGACTGAGAGGTGGGCCAGGAGGACGGACAGGGCTCGGGGAGGTGCGGGAGAGGCTGGTTCAGAGGCCATAGTGAGGGCATCTTCAGAACCACGCCAGGACCCCAGATGGGAGTGGGTCCTGCAGAGAAGGAGCCCAGAGAGGGAGAGAGGCGAGGCTGGGAGTAGGGAGGAGGAGGAGGCCGAGGACAGAGGCACAGCAGGGGCGAAGGAAGGCACGGCCCAGAGGAGGCCCAGCAGGACAGAGCGGGCAGTGGTACCTGGGCCAGGCCATCTGGCTGTCGTCTCCTGGGTGTGCTTGTCCCAGCCCTGCCCTTTGTCTCCGGGGCTGGAGAACTGCTTCCTATCACAGGCCTTTGCCTTAGGAAAGCCCCTTATCTGAGAGGGACCTCCCAGGCCTCTCAGCTGAGGCCCCACCTCCTTCCTGCTTTGGCACCAGAGGTGGGAGGGCCCTCAGGTGGTTAGACTTCCTCAGGCTCAGACCCACCTTCTCTCGGGCCTCCCCTCTCAGCAGAGCTCGCCCTCTGATGGAGACAGGCCTCTCTGTGTAGCAGGACCCAGCGTTGTTGAAAAGTGAAAGAGAAAGTAATGATGCCAGAGAGACGGGGGCGGGACAGACCCTGGCTGAAGAGAGCAGGACAGAGGCCCCGCTCCTCTGGGGAGGGACTGGCTGGAGCCCTCTCCACACCACCCTGCTCCCAGCCCAAATCCGTGCCTGGTGCTTTGCTCTCCACCTGCCTATTGAAGGAATGGAGGTGATGAGAAGGTGTGGATCTTGGACCAGGACTCCACAGCAGAAGTGAAGGGACAGGTGTCCTCTGCAGTCTTAATTTTGTGCTTGGCCTTCTGCATAAGTCCCCTCAGCCCTCACAGGGCAGAGAGTGAGAGAGAGCACACAAGTCAAGCTGTGGTCTCTCTCCTTCTTCTTTGTTTCTTTTTTCCTGAGGAAGATTAGCCTTGAACTAACATCCGTGCCAATCTTCCTCTGTTTTGTCTGTGGGTTGCTGCCACAGCATGGCTGACGAGTGGGGTAGGTCCAAGCCCAGGATCCAAACCCCGGGCTGATGAAGCAGAGTGCGCCAAACTTAACCACTAGGCCACCAGGGCTGGCCCCTCTCTTCCTCTTCTTGTAAGGAGGCTAATCCCCTCATGGGGGTCCCACCCTCATGACCTCACCTAAACCTACTCAACCCAAAGGCCCCACCTCCAAATACCATCACACGGGGGGTTAGGGCTTCAGCATATGAATTTGGGGGGACACACACATTGACTGACAGTCCATGGCCCATGACTGACAGGATTCCTCTGGCCGCCTCTTGGACAGTGACGGTTTATGTCATCACCGCTGCACGGAGGTGGGTGCTGCCTTCACCAGATCTCAGTCTCCAGGCTCCCTGGCTGCCTCTCCACAGGTCGTGTTCACGGCTGCCTCTGGAGGCCCGGAACACGGGGAGTTTTAGCTGAGCCATTGTTGCCCTTGGGATGGAGATCTCCTTGTGGGAATAAAAAGGAGCAAAGGAGTGTTGGTGGGGAAGTAGGGGCGTCTTCCCAGCAGATTAATTAGCAGCAGGTGTGAATCGGAGGAGCTTTCGGGAAACTGCTGGCAGAGCGATCCCTGAAGCTATTCCATCTTGGGTGGAGGTGCTCTGGGGAGATCTCACCCTCTGTCCTGGGTGTAATCGACACAGGAGTGATAAGTGTTGGGTCCCTCCTGCTGCCCCCTCCTCCAATGCTGTTGTCCCATCATGTCTCTTTGCCTGTGTAGATTCCCTTGATTGCATCTGCACCCTTTATCCCACGGCCTTCAGTGGTGGTGTTTCCATATCACCATGGATACAGTTCCCCTCTGTGCTGTCTCGCCTACCGAGAGGGGTGAGGGCCGTGGCCATCGAGGGGACCTGAGGGTGATCAACACACGCAGCTCTCTGAGGGTCCTGTGAAGAACTTGGGCACTCATGGCCCAGGTCCTGTGGACCCTGTCCCCACACTCACCCTGGGTGCCTTTCTGTCCTGTCCAGCCCATCCCTGGTACCCAGAGATTCCTCAGCTGCTCCCTACCCCCCCACCCCACCAGCACCCCAGGCCCTTCTCAACGAGACTGAAAGGCAGGTCTCTGGAAGGATCTACGCCAGGAGTGGCAGTGATCTGGAGCGCCCTTGATTTCAGGGAGAGCAGAAGGCAGAACCGGGTGTGTCTGTTTCGACCCACAGCTGGCGGACCACCCCCCCATCCCTGCCCCCTCACTGTCTGTGTGTCGCCCAGGCTCTAGGTCAAGGTCAGCTCTGAGGGCGGGCTCAAGTAAGGGGCCCCTGAGGTGAGGAGGGCAGAGCAGCCCCAGGAAGGGCTCTGCTGAACAGCCAGAGTCCATGGAGCAAGAAAACAGGAGGAAATCAAGTGCCAACCCGCCGCCCAGCCTCTTTTTGTGTTGTGTGAATTTCACCTCAATGAATTAAAAAAGAAATAGAGCACATGAATAAACCCAAAACCACTCAAGTAAAAGATTCATTAATTAAATTGTATCCATAACCACACATGCACACACACACATGTGGATCGCCAACTGTACCAACACAATTTAATGAGTTTTATTCACTTCCCACTGGTTTATAATGCCATATCTTTTTTTTAATGATATTTTTGTTGTACATTATTGTTTATCAGTCACCATATAGGTGCATCCCTCTACCCCTTGTGCCCACCCCCTACCCCCCTAGCCCCTGGTAACCACCAAACAGTTCTCTCTGTCCATATGTTGGTTTACCTTCCATATATGAGTGAAATCATACACTGTTTGTCTTTCTCTTTCTGGCTTATTTCACTTAACATAATATCCTCCAGGTCCATCCATGTTGTTGCAAATGGAACAATTTTGTCTTTTTTTATGGCTGAGTAGTATTCCATGGTATATATATACCACATCTTCTTTATCCAATCATCAGTCAAGGAACACTTCGGTTGCTTCCACATCTTGGCTATAGTGAATAATGCTGCGATGAACATAGGGGTGCATAAGCCTCTTTGGATTGTTGATTTCGGGTTCATTGGGTAGATACCCAGTAGTGGGATAGCTGGGTCATGGGGTATTTCTCTTTTTAATTTTTTGAGGACTCTCCATACTATTTTCCATAGAGGCTGCACCAGTTTGCATTCCTACCAGCAGTGGATTAGGGTTCCCATTTCTCCACAGCCTCTCCAGCATTTGTTGCTTTTTGTCTTGGTGATTATAGCCATTCTAACGGGTGTGAGGCGATATCTTAGTGTGGTTTTGATTTGCATTTCCCTGATAATTAGTGATGTTGAGCATCTTTTCATGTGCCTATTGGCCATCTATATATCTTCTTTGGAGAAGTGTCTGTTCATTTCCTCTGCCCATTTTTTGATTGGGTTGTTTGGTTTTTTTTGTTATTCAGTTGTGTGAGTTCTTGATATATTATGGAGATTAATCCCTTGTCAGATATATGGTTTGCAAATATTTTTTTCCCAGCTGGTGGGTTCCCTATTCATTTTGATCCTGTTTTCATTTGCTTTGTAGAAGCTCTTTAATCTGATCAAGTCCCACTTGTTTATTTTTTCTTTTGTTTCCCTTGTCTGAGTAGACATGGAATTCAAAAAGATCCCTTTATGGCTGATGACGAGTAGTGTATATAGGTATATTTTCCTCCAGGAGTTTTATAGTTTCAGGTCTCACCTTCTGGTCTTTGATCCATTTTGAGTTAATTTTTGTGTATGGTGAAAGAAGGTGGTCTACTTTCATTCTTTTGCAAGTGGCAGTCCAGTTTTCCCAGCACCATATATTGAAGAGACTTTCCTTTCTCCATTGTATGTCCTTAGCTCCTTTGTCAAAGATTAGCTGCCCATAGATATAAGGTTTTATTTCTGGACTTTCAATTCTGTTCCATTGATCTGTGTGTCTGTTTTTGTACCAGTACCATGCTGTTTTAATTACTATCGCTTTGTAGTATGTTTTGAAGTCAGGGATTGTGATGCCTCCAGCCTTGTTCTTCTTTTTCAGGATTGCTTTAGCTATACGGGGTCTTTTGTTGCCCCATATGAATGTTAGTATTCTTTGGTTCTACTTCTGTGAAGAATGTCCTTGGGATTCTGATTGGGATTGCATTGAATCTGTAGATTGCTTTAGGTAGTATGGACATTTTAACTATGTTTATTCTTCCAATCCAAGTGCATGGAATATTTTTCCATTTCTTTATGTCATCATTGATTTCACTCAATAATGTCTTAGAGTTTTCATTGTATAGGTCTTTCACTTCCTTGGTTAGATCTATTCCTAGATATTTTATTCTTTTTGTTGCAATTGTAAATGGGATTGTCTTCTTGAGTTCTCTTTCTGTTAGTTCGTTGTTGGTATATAGAAATGCAACTGATTTCTGTAAGTTGATTTTGTACCCTGCAACTTTGCTGTAGTTGTTGATTATTTCTAATAGTTTTCCAGTGGATTCTTTAGGGTTTTCTATATATAAGATCATGTGATCTGCAAACAGCGAGAGTTTCATTTTTTCATTGCCTATTTGGATTCCTTTTATTCCTTTTTCTTGCCTCATTGCTCTGGCCAGAACCTCCAGTACTGTGTTGAATAAGAGTGGTGAGTGGGCACCCTTGTCCCTGTTTTCAGAGAGATGGCTTTCAGTTTTTCCCCATTGAGTATGATGTTGGCTGTGGGTTTGTCATACATGGCCTTTATTATGTTGAGGTACTTTCCTTCTTTACCCATTTTGTTGAGAGTTTTTTTATCATAAATGGATGTTGGATCTTGTCAAAAGCCTTCTCTGCATCTATTGAAATGATCATATGGTTTTTATTCCTCGTTTTGTTAATGTGGTGTATCACATTGATTGATTTGCAGATGTTGAACCATCCCTGTGTCCCTGGTATAAATCCCACTTGATTGTGGTGTATGATCTTTTTAATGTATTGTTGTATTCAGTTTGCCAATATTTTGTTGAGGATTTTTGCATCTATGTTAATCAGGGATATTGGTCTGTAGTTTTCCTTCTTAGTCTTGTCTTTGTCTGGCTTTGGTATGCGGGTGATGTTGGCCTCATAGAATGTGTTGGGAAGTATTACATCTTCCTCTATTGTTTGGAATAGCTTGAGAAGGATAGGTATTAAGTCTTCTTTGAATGTTTGGTAAAATTCTCCAGAGAAGCCATCTGGTCGTGGACTTTTATTTTTTGGGAGGTTTTTGATTACTGTTTCAATCTCTTCACTTGTGGTTGGTCTATTCAGGTTCTCTATTTCTTCTTGATTCAGTTTTGGGAGGTTGTATGAGTCTAGGAACTTATCCATTTCTTCTAGATTGTCCAATTTGTTGGCATACAGTTTTTCATAGTATTCTCTTATAATCTTTTGTATTTCTGTGGTATCTCTTGTAATTTCTCCTTTTTCATTTCTAATTTTATTTATTTGAGCCTTCTCTCTTTTTTTCTTGGTGAGTCTGGCTAAGGGTTTGTCAATTTTGTATATCTTCTCAAAGAACTGGCTCTTTGTTTCATTGATCATTTCTACTGTTTTTTTTACTTCAATTTCATTTATTTCTGCTCTGATTTTTATTATTTCCCTCCTTCTGCTGACTTTAGCCTTTGTTTGTTCTTCTTTTTCTAATTTTGTTAGGCATAGTTTGAGGTTGCTTATTTGGGCTTTTTCTTGTTTGTTAAGGTTGGTCTGTATTGCTATGAGTTTCCCTCTCAGGACCGCTTTTGCTGCATCCCATATGAGTTGGTACGGTGTATTTTCATTTTCATTTGTCTCTAGATATGCTTTTATTTCTCCTTTAATTTCATCAATGATCCATTGGTAGTTTAGTAGCATGTTGTTGAGTGTCCACAGCTTTGTCACTTTCCCGGTTTTTTCCGTGCAGTTGATTTCTAACTTCATGGCATTATGGTCTGAAAAGATGCTTGTTATGATTTCAATCTTCTTGAATTTATATAAGCATGCCTTGTTTCCCAACGTATGGTCTATTCTTGAGAATGTTCCACGCATGCTTGAGAAAAATGTGTAATCTGCTGTGTTTGGGTGGAGTGCTCTATATATATATCTATTAAGTCCATCTCATCTAGTTTTTCATTTAGGTCCATTATTTCCTTTTTTATTTTCTGTCTGGATGATATGTCCATTGATGAGAGTGGGGTGTTAAGATCCCCTACTATTATTGTGTTGTTGTTAATATCTCCTTTTAGGTTTGTTAATCGTTGCTTTATGTACCTTGGTGCTCCTGTATTGGGTGCATATATATTTAAAAGTGATATGTCTTCTTGGTGGAGTGTCCCTTTTATCATTATATATTGCCCCTCTTTGTCTCTCATTACCTGTTTTATCTTGAAGTCAACTTTGTCTGATACAAGTATGGCAACACCTGCTTTCTTTTGTTTGTCGTTAGCTTGGAGTATTGTCTTCCATCCTTTCACTCTGAGCCTGTGTTTATCTTTAGAGCTGAGATGTGTTTCCTGGAGGCAGCATATTGTTGGGTCTTGTTTTTTAATCCATCCCACCACTCTCTGTCTTTTGATTGGAGAGTTCAGTCCATTTACATTTAGGGTAATTATTGGTACATGGGGGCTTGTTGCTGTTATTTTATCACTCTTTTTCCGGTTCTTTTGCATTTCTTTTGTTTCTCGTCCCATGTGTTTCAGACTACCAATTCAGTTTGGTAGTTTTGTATGGGGGTTCTCTTAGTTTTCTCTTTCTTTATTGTGTGTGATTCTGTTCTGATTATTTGGTTAGTGTTTACCATGAGGTATGTATAAAAAAATCTCGTGGATGTGATAGTCCATTTTTTGATGGCCTCTTATTCCCTTAGACTAAGTTGATTCAATCCCTTTCCCCTTCCCCTTCTAAGTTATTGTTGTCACATCTTATTCTTTCTTGTGTTGTGAGTTCATGTTTAACATGATGAGGTTATATTTATGCTTGGTGCTTACCTTCCCTTGATCTTTGGTTTTATAATTAAGTGTTTGCTAATCTATTTTGATAGAGGACTGTAATTTTTCTGGTTTTGTCGACCTATTTTCCTCCTTGTTCAAAACTTTGAATCCCCTTTCTCTTTTTTTCCTCAAGGATGAGGGCCTTCTTGAGCACTTCTTGTAGTGGGGGTCTTGTGGCAATGAACTCCCTTACCTTTTGTTTATCTGGGATAGTTATTATTTCTTCATCATATCTGAAGGATATTTTTGCTGGATAGAGTATTCTTGGCTGAAAGTTTTTGTCCTTCAGAATTATCATTCCACTCTCTCCTAGCCTGTAAATTTTCTGTCAAGAAATCGGCTGAGAGCCTGATAGTAAATCCTTTGTATGTTATTTATTTATTTATTTATTTATTTATTTATTTATTTATTTATTTGTCTAGCTGCCCCTAATATTTTTTCTTTGTCATTGGCTTTTGCCAGCTTTACTACTATATGCCTTGGGGAGGGTCTTTTCATGTTGATATATTTAGGAGATCTATTTATTTCATTCACTGGTATTTCCAGCTCCTTCCCCAGGTTTGGGAAGTTTTCAGATATTATTTCTTTGAACAAGTTTTCTGCTCCTTTTTCCCTCTCTTCTCCCTCTGGAATACCTATAATCCTTATGTTGAATTTCCTAACTGAGTCGGATATTTCTCAGAGAGTTTCTTCATTTCTTTTTAGTCTTAGTTCTCTTTCCTCCTCCATCTGGAGCATTTCTGTATTGCTGTCCTCAATATTGTTAACTCCTTCCTCCATATTGTCAGCTCTGATGCTTAAGGCTTCCATATTTGTCTTTATCTCCTCTATTGTGTTTTTCATCTTTAAGATTTCTGATTGGTTTTTTTTTTTATAGTTTCAATTTCTTTTGTGAAGAAACTCCTGATTTCATTAAATTGTCTGTCTGTGTTTTCTTGTATTTCATTAAGCTTTTTTATGATGGCTGTTTTGAATTCTCTGTCATTAAGGTTATACATTTCTGTGCTTTCCAGGTTGACTTCTAGGTGCTTGTCATTTTCCTTTTGGTCTGGAGATTTAATATATTTTTGCATGGTGCCTGTTGGTGTTGGCTTACTTTTTCTCATAGTGAAAATATATGGTCACAATTTCCTCTTGCTGCCACTGGGTGGGGGTCAGGGGCTGTGTATTCTGGCCTGACTCAATCCACAGGCACTCTTCTCAGCCCCTGGCTGATCTGAGGCATGGCTGAGTGGAGACTGCTGGGGGAGAAGCATGGGAACAGCTGGAGCTGGAGCACAGCTAGGCCAAAGCAGCTGGGGCTCAGGTGTGGGTGGGTTGAAGGAGCTGCAGCTGAAGTGCCACTGGGCAAAAGAAGCAGGAGCTGGAGCACCACTGGGCCGAAGAAGCTGGAACTGGAGTATACTGGGCCAGAGAAGCTGGAACTGGAGTGCGGTGGGCCAAAGTTGCTGGTGCCAAGTCAGCTGGAGCCTGAGCACAGGCCAAGCCGAAGCAACTGGAGCCAGGGGGAAGGGGAGCGGTCCAGCCAAAGGAGCCAGGGATGGGGCACGGTGGAGCCAGGGAAGCTGGGGCCGTGGCTTGGTCCAGCCAGAACAGCTGTGGCTGTGGCGTGGTGGGGCCTAAGCTGCCGCTGCCTCTGGTGCGGGGGCGCAGGCTTGCCCCGCTGCTGGTCGGGCCTGGGCACCTGGGGGCCACTGCCTGTGGGGGTTGGAGCGTGGTCACCCTGCCCCTGCTGATGGTGCTTGGGCGCCTGGGGGCCACTGCTTCTGGGGATGGGGCTGAGCTGAAGCGCTGCTGTGCTGAAGCACCAGTCGGGTGGGCTGGGTGGGGGAGGGGCGCTTACTTTCGCCTCCCCCATCTCAGAGGTTTCTCACCTCACTGTTGCTCTCTGCTCTACTGACGGGCTAGCTTGTTAAAGTACACTCGCAACAGTTCTGCTCCCTCTGTGCGAGAATCCCCTCGGGCTGTCAGGGGTCTTGGCGAGCACCAGTTTTCATGAGGCGAGCCACCCCTCCCCCTCCTCTGAGAGCTATGTGGTCTCAATCTCTGAGTCACAGTCCTTGGGGAAGGAAGGGAGCTCCTCTTACCTCCTTAGACTTCCTCTGGGGATTCCAGCACCTCAGTCCTCAAGTGTACGGCTGCCTGGGTGCCTCAGACATCCCCTGTGCTGTGTGAATAGCTTCTGTTGGAATATGAATGTCCTTTTTGTTGTGTGTTAGAGGGGGAGAGTTCAACGGCGGAAGCTCACTCTGCCATGATGCTGGCGTCACTCCAATGCTATATCTTTTAAAAACAAATATACATATGAAAAATTAGACATGTGTATATTTCTGTGTTTATGTCCATGTGTATATATGTGTGTGTATCTCTGTGTTTATTTCTGTGGGTATGTGTGTGCCTGTGTGTGTGTCCGTCTGTGTATATGTGCGTGTGTGTCCTACAGAGAGAAGGATCACTCTTAATTGTTTCCACTCGCCTTCCAAGGAAAGGCCAGGCTGGTCTCTGGGTGGCTCGCCACCACCTCTTATTTTCGGAGACTTGCGCAGTGGTCGTGGTGGGTGTGGAGGACCCTGGGAGGTCTCAGTTGCTCTGCATTTGAATTAGGAAGAAGTTGGGGTGCTGAATGGAGGGAATAACCCAGAAAGCATGGAGAGCAGAGCCCTGTTATTGGAGGGGCCATATGGTGGGACGAGGGAGAAATGGGGTGGGATTTGAGAAGCAGGAAATAGACAGCTGGTGGGTCAGGAGGCCACCTGGGGAGCAGTGTCCCTGGGGTTAAGGGGGGGAATGCTCTTCTCCCTGAAATGTAGACCCGTCTTTGGTTTCTCCAAAAATTCTTCAGTAATACCTGTAATAGTCAACTGTTTTAGGGCGCGTGTTTGCTGTTTTGATAACGTGAGGAAGAGCTGAGCCCGCCGAAGTCAGCCGCTGTCCAGGACTCTGCTCAAGCCGGGGTCACGCTCTGTCCGGGGCTCCGCTCACGCCCGGGTCACGTGTCTGGGCTCCCGTCTGGGATTCCTCTGTCACCTGCATCTCCATCGAGTCCTCACCCTGCGGGCAGCCCAGGGCCCTCTGGCCCTGTGTTTTCCATTGTGGAATACTGTAAACAAAGAGAAGAGAACAGAATATAACAGACACCCCTGTGCTCATCACCGAGATTCAATAGATACTGTGTTACCCTATATTTGCTACAGATCTCTCGATATATTTCTTTGTCTGAAAATATAAAATTATCATTGTGTAGAGATACAGATGAGTATCCATTCCTGCTTCTTCTTGCCCTTCCGTGGATAACCACATCCTAAAACTAGTGTTTCCCTCTCTTCCATGTTTTACTACTTATGTATGTAGCTTTCCATAAACAGTATGTGGCCTTTTTCTTCACCATTTGCATTGGTGGCGTCATTCATATCTATCTTTCTGGCTATTTGCTTTTTCATTCAACATTATGCTACTGTGATTCGTCCACGCTCCCACATGGAGATACAATTCTGACTTAAACTGTGGCTGCGGTCTCCCACCACAGCATTGGAAGCTGATTAAAATTTTCCCCTATGGGGGATCAATTAGATTGCTCCCCCTTTTCCACCGCTGCTGACAGCCTGGCAGCGATCTCCTATGGTGTACTTGTGAGCAAGTCTGTCTAGTGAAGGCTCTACAATAGAAAGTGCTGGCACAGGGGTGTGGATATCTTCACCCATACATGGCACAGCCAAACTGTTTTCCAAGCCCTTGTGCCACCAAACACCCCAGGAGGAATGAAAAGCATTACCATGCCCCACATCCTCACCAACACTGGTATTATCACACCTCTCACTTTCCCAACGTGACGGGATGTGAAAGCTATCCCACTGAGGTTTTATTTTATATTTTCCTGATTTCTAGTGAGACCAGGTATCTCTTCATATTTTTCTGTCTCTTCCGTTTTCCTCCTTTATAGAACATTTGGTCAAATCCTTTGTACATCTTTCTATTTTGTACATATCTACAAAGAAATGTACATTTCTTTGTACATTTTTCAAAAGAATTTCCAGATATTCTGGATAGTAATCCTTTGTCAGTTACATACATACGAATACTTTCTTCCAATCTGTGGCTTGGCTCTTAGTGTCTTTCCACATATAGATGTTTTAATGTTTAATGTTTTCAAATGTATCCATTTTTCCATGTATGTATATGATATGACATAGATATCTAATTTTTAATTTTGTATATGGATGGCCAATACAAGAAGAATTTAATGAATTTCTATCCATGTCCCCCTGTCCTACTGGTGTGTAGTGCCACAAACTTAATATATGTGTGTATGTCTACAGGCACACTTTGGAGATATTGCAGACTGGGTTCCAGCCCACTGCAATAAAGCAAATATTGCAATAAAGCGAGTCACACGAATTTTTTGGTTTCACAGTGCAAATAAAAGTTCTATTTACACTATACTGTACTCTAAGTGTGCAATAGAATTATGTCTAAAATATGTATATATCTTAATTGAAAAATACTTTATTGCTAAAAAATGCTAACCATCATCTCAGCCTTCAGCAAGTCGTAATCTTTTTGCTGGTAGAGGGTCTTATAAAAAATGCCACATCTGTGAAGTGCAATAAAATGAGGTATGCCTGTATGTGTGTGTGTGAGTGTGTGTGTGTGTGTGTGTGTGTAGGCTGTCTCTGAACTCTCTCACCTGCTCCACTGCTGTATTTGTCTACACCTGGGCTACTGCCACACTGGTCTCCTTAGGTCTTTAGAGTACGTCTTAATATCTGGGGTGGAGAGCTGCCTTATCATCCTATTCTTTGAAATTGTATTGGCCCTTTATAGATCAACATGAATATAACCATGCTGTGAACCATGCTTCCCCAGAGTGCTTTCTTCTCTGGGGAAGGGAGCACTTCTGGACCAGTCCTCACATTAGGCTCAATAAATATCACTCTACCTTTCTTATCTATAGATTAAAATCTTTATCAATTATTTGCATCGACCATGGTATATATCTTGATTTATATAGGTCTTCTTTTATGTTTTCAGTTAGTTTGTACTTTTTCATAAAGTACACATTTTGTTAGCTTTATTTCTAGTAAACTTTTTGGGAGATGTTGTAGACTTCACCTATCTTTACACTTTTGTTTGTTGCTAGGATCTGGGAACACTATTAATTTTTCTAAATTGAACTTGAACCTACCAACCTTGCTGAGAACTTGCTTACTATTTCTAGTAATTTCTGTTCTTTTCCAATCCCCATAGCTCTTGTTTTTTATTGTGGTCCTGGGACACTGGTTTGGACTACAGTACAACATTGAACAGTCACAGTCATAAAGGGTATCTTTGTGTCCTTCCACTTTAAGGAAAATTCTAAGACAGGAAAACAGAAAATTATAAATCCCATGTTGTTTAAATCTTCCTTGGCTTGAATATTTGTTTGCTAACAGTTTAATTATGATTTTTTGCTTCTATGTTTATAAATAAATATGACTATAATTTTTCTTTTCATGCTCTTCTTATCCAGTTTTAAATAAAGATTCTTGTAGCTGCCCAAAATCAATTGGAGAAGTTGAACTCTTTCCTCTTTCCTGGGAAAGTTCAATTCAAATCCTTACAGGGTTGATGACTCATCATAAAAACCCTCCGGGCTGGTGATTTGACGTGGTTGTTTATGTGGACGTTTTAACTAATAATTGCATTTCTTTAATGGTTTAGGGTTGAATCATGTATGCTATTTCTTTCGGTATCATTTTTATCATATTTTTTTCTAGAAAGTTGTTCAGTCTGCCTTATTTTTCAAACTTTTTGGCATAAGTGTGTTCATAGTATTCTCTTCTGACTTTGTACACTGTGAAAAGTCTCTGTAGTGATGACCCCATTTTTTATTCATAATTTAGTTTATTTTTGCTTTCTCTTTGTGGAGATTTTTCAGCTTTATTATTTTC
The DNA here is from genome assembly GCF_057802395.1 of Ceratotherium simum simum. Lineage (NCBI taxonomy): Eukaryota > Metazoa > Chordata > Mammalia > Perissodactyla > Rhinocerotidae > Ceratotherium > Ceratotherium simum. The sequence continues at coordinate 11,229,615 of NC_141924.1, forward strand.
TTCAAAGTACTAGGTTTCGATTTGAATCCTTTGTTATTCCCTTTTCTAGCTTCTTGAACTGATCACTTAAACTTCATCTCAATTTTTTTCTTTTCTAACACATGCATTTAATGACACAAATTTTTCTCCTAAGTACTATTTTAGTTTATTCCACCAGTTAAATATGTGTTGTTTTAAAAAGTCAATGAGTTCTAAATATGCCCAATTTCCACTACAATTTTGTCTTTAGCACACGAATTATTTAGGAGAGGGAATGTGCTCGTCTAGGTGAGGAGCAGGAATCTGGTTCAAATCCTGACACTAACATGTCCTAACTGTGCCACCTCGCCTGAACCCACTGGAAATCAATACCCATCAGTCCCCAGGCAGCGGGGTCAATCAACACTCAGACTTAATCACATTCCCTAAGAAGCAGATATACCACACAAAGTGTAATGAGCATCGACATTTTACTAAATGTTTTTGGAGTGATGAAGGAGGAGGGTAACACTTCAGGGATGTATTAGTCAGGGTTCAACCAAGAAGCAGAGCCACTATGATATACATATTTCATATAAGGATTTCTGTTTTTTCCCCAGCTTTATTGAGGTATAATTGACAGATAAAATTGCACATATTTAAAGCATACAATGTGATGATTTGATATACATATACATTGTGAAATGATTCCCACAATCAAGTTAATTAACTATATCCATCACCTCATGTGGTTACCTTTCGTGTGGTGAGAACTCTTAGGATTTATTCTCTGAGCAAATTTCAAGTCTACAACACAGTGTTATTAACTGTAGGCGTTAATAATTAATTAACTGTAATTATTAATAGTCACCAGGCTGTACATTAGATGCTCCGAACTTACTCATCTTATAACTGAAGGTTTGTACCCTGTGACCCACCTCTCCCCATTTCCACCACACCAGCCCCCAGCAACCACCATTCTCCTCTCTGTTTCTATGAGTCCGACTTTTCTTTTTTTTTTTTTTATTCCACATATAAGTGATACGATACAGTATTAGTCTTTCTCTGTCTGTCTTATTTCACTTAGCATAATGCCCTCCAGGTTCCTCAGATTGTCACAAATGGCAGAATTTCCTTCTTTTCCATGGCTGAATAATATTCCATTATATATATATAATATATATTTATATATCTTTTTTATCCACTCATCTATTGATGAACACTTAGGTTGTTTCTATGTCTTGGCTATTGTGAATAACGCTGCAATGAACATGGGGGTGCAGATATCTCTTCAAGATACTGATTTCATTTCCTTTAAATATATACATACCCAGAAGTGGGATTGCTGGGTCATATGGTACATATAAGGATTTCTTACAGGATTCTGACTTTACGCGATTGTGGGGCTGGTTAAGCAGTCTCTATAAGGTGTTGTGTTCACCTCTGAAGCTGCAGCTTGAAGTCCTCAGGACGAGCAGTTTGGAAGGGGCGATGGATGTGAGGTGTGGGAGAGCAAGAACAAACTGGAACCCACAACTAAGAGCCGTGGGGCACATGAGGATGCACAGAAACCCATGTATTCATTCTTGCCTCTGACTTTAGTGGTCCAGGTGCCCTGCTGGGGTCCTTGGTCACGGAGCTAAGGACACACACCTGGCCCAGGGGTGGGAGAAGCTCAAGGAGGATGTGGGGCAAGCCCTCTCGGTTGCTGCTTCACATCAAGGAGATGAGTCAAGTCAGCAGCGCAGACGTAACCCGCTAGAAAAGGCTGCTGCTTCACTTCCTCCCTCTCGATTGCCAGAATACAGTAATCTCTCCCCGCCCATCCTGATCCAAAACTACTGGAAAGGGAATTCTGGGAAATGTAGTTCATCTGGCCAAGCCGACGCACTGCAAAGCTGCCACAAGGGGGCAGAACTGAGAATGGGACTGGGACTGGGAACGTGCTTGGCATCTATAGAATTGATGTCTTAACAATATTGAGCCCTCCCATCCACGAACATGGTATATCTCTCCATTTTTTAGGTCTTTGCTTTCTCTCGGTAATGTTTTGTAGTTTTCAGTGTACGGGTCTTACACAACTTTTGCAAGATGATGTTTAATGCTCTGTTTTCAGAGACAGATTTCTAATAACACTAAACACTTCAATAATGCTTACTATGGGTCAGGCACTCTTCATAATACATGTAGATATAAATATGGACAAATTCGTTTAAGCCTCACAACCACCTATGAGGAAGTTCTCTTATTATCTCCATTTTATATGCCTATAATTTGGCTAACCAGCCAGATGTCATAATCCAGTAAGTGGGGGAGGCAGGATTAGAACCCAGGTGGCCGGCTCCAGAGCCCCTGTTCCCACCACTGCCCTACACCACGTGGTAACAGTTTCCAGTGTTCACACAAGTGACCAATAGCACAGAACATCAAGACCGGTGCTCTGCAAATGTGAGACTTTAATCTTATGTTCCGATTCACTGAACTAGTTCTGACACAGCAAGATCTCTTTCCCTCAATTGCTGCAGAGGGAAAGACACATTTCCATCTCAGGCTTACGTTATCCTATGTTTGTGAAGATTGGCAAATTTTTTAGAATGAGCATGGAACTTCATTAGTTAGTAGGAAAGGCAACAGCAGGCCGGTAGAGCCCAATCTTATACGAAGAAAGGGAGTGAGAGGCGGGTAGGATTTCCGTTGAAAAGAGCTTAAAACAAAAACATCACTTTCATCTCCTCCCTAGTAATCAGGGAAATGCAAATTAGGACCAATAAGATGGGAGGAAGGGAAGGAGAGAGGGAAGGAGATGGAGGGGAGGGGAGTAAGTAGAGGGGAGGGAGGGAGGCAGAGAGGGACACGGGACTGGAGACAAAGCAGAGAGCGAAGCTGAGGTGAGCACAGGATGGGGAGAAGAGAGGCTGCAGGGAGCACGGGGGAGAAAGGAAAACCTGCGGAAAGGAAAGTCTCCCCAGAAAGGGTGGGAAGGGTGAGAGATGGGTGAGAGATGGGGCCGAGAGAGAGAGGGCTGAGGGGGCGGAGGGTGCCTCACCCCAGGAGGCCTGCAGGTATGTGTGTGCAGACTGGACCAGGGCTCAAAGGCCTTCCCTGTTGGTCCACTAAGTCTTCCCAGAGTTCCAAAAACTGCAGTGAGTGAGGAGACAGTCAGCTTCCAGGAGGGAAGCAGAGGCTGCCTGGACACACACGCCCATCTCCAGCTCCTGTATGTCATAGACTTGTCCCCAAATCTTGTCCCCAGTGTCACCTTTAGTCGTAACCCAGGACCCTCCCCTCGGAACTGATGGGCCCTCCCCTGCGGCCCCCCAGCCAGGCAGCTGATCCCTGGAAGCCACCATCCTGACGAGGCCCCAGCCCTGCGCAGGGTCTCAGCTCCTGCCAATCTGCTGGGACATCACTGTAGTGGTCGGGTCTTAGGCTGAGGTCGCTGTGCTCAGTTAGGAACTTGGTCAGGTTCTGGGCACTTTCAGGACGAGGGCTCCAGGAAAGGTACCACCTGACCAAGCAGCGTCTGTGCGCCTCCAGCTTCCCCAGAATGTTCCTGGAGAATATGAAACACATTTCTGCATGGCAAGATTCCTGCCAGAGGAGAAGGGAAGGAGGGGCGGTGGGTTGGGTGACCACGCAAGCTAGATAGGAGGTCCCCAGGCCCTGCCTTCTGGAACCCTGTTCTCCGCAGGGAAGGAAAAGCTGGTTCAGTCATTCATTGATTCCCTCATTCATTCAAAAATAACCCACTGAGCACCTACTGGGGGTCACACCTCGGGCAGGAGCCTGGGATGCAAGGGTAAGCCAGGCACTGTCCTGCCCTCAAGGAGATCACAGTCTAGGGAGACAGGCGAGGACCTATAGTGACCCCCACCCTCTCTGTCCCACAGACCCCCCTCCTATATCTGCCTGTGGCCCCAGCAGCCGGGACTTTTGCCCCAACAGCTGCGTGCGGGCGTCACCCTGAGACCTGCAGTCGAGTCGGGGGCCGTGCTCAGGGAGGGGGTAGGACAGAGAGGCGGGAGGGCACAGGCAGGTGGGTGCAGGCTGAGAGGACGTGTGTTGCACGTGGCTGGGGTGGCAGCTTTGCTCTAGGCGTGGGAGGCAATGGCTCTGGCTACCTGGTGGGCTGGTGTTGAAGTCCTGTGACAGTGTGGGGGCGCTCTGAGGGGCACCCCAAGACTAGGGTTTCCATCTCTGTTGCCTCCACCCAACTCCACGCTGCCCGCGTCTTTGGTCCAGACTTGATGGGAAGAAAGGTGTACGAATGAGAAAATCCCCAGAGTTTTACCCGCACATCGGGCATGTCTATACCTGTCCCTGTCTGACACCCACTCTGAGGGCATCAATGTCCAGCAAGTCAGGGTGGCACCGGCCAGTGGCACCCGATGGTAGCATCTGTGAGGCTTGGGCGGTCCTCTGGCCGTTGAGTGGCAGTTGAAGCCCCCTGGGGGCATCGGGCACCTGGAGGCCAGAGCTGGAGGAGAAAGGGAAGGCGCAGCGCCCTCTCCTGGGGTCCTTGCAGGCCCTTGTTCGTCTCTGAGCCCACAACCACCTGGGACAGCAGAGAAGCTTTTGTTCCCTTTGCTGGTGGCCCCCAGGACGCTCTGCCCTGAATTTAGGCTGGCCCACATGGCCACATCTCATCCTTTTCTCTGCTGGACTTGGGGACACGGTCACCTCAAGACCCAGGGGCTGCTGGCTCCCTCCCTCAGGTCCTCCTCTGTGTGATGACTGCCCCTCAGCCCTCCCTGTCCCAGGCCACTGACTCTCTGTCCCCGTGGCCAGTGGGCTTCTCGCCTTGCCCGTCCCACAGGCACCTCCGTCCCCACAGGTCCCACCCTGGACCCCTCCTCCCTTAGGGAGCAGCAGGTGGCCAACATGGGACCCTCTAAGGGGTGACTCCGCTGAGCCCCAGCGTAGAAGGTAGAGCCTTCACCCAGAGTAATCTGATCACAGCGACACCAGGGATTTTGTTCCAGAATAGCGACCAGGTTGTGGTTTGGGGCTGAATTCCTCGCAGGCTGTGGGTTGGTTCCTCTTCTTCCCCTGACCAGGGAGCCCCCAGACGCAGAGGAGCCAGGAGTGGAGGGGGCTCACAGGCACCTCTCCAACCCTCCAGCTGGGAGAGGAACTCCGAGAGGACTTTCATAGGGAAGTCTGTCGAAGGGTACCAAAAGCTTCAGGGTCCAATCCTTAGGAAATTTTCCAGGATCATCTGTCCAACAGGCCAGAGCGTTTGTAAAACTCAGTGTTGCAGCTTTACTGATAATATGGGAAATATGGAAACTACCTAAATGTGTTCCATTAGGGGATTGGTTGGAACGTCAGGGAATATTCACACATAGAATAGCATGCCTCCTTTTGCATATGGATGCATTCGTTTCAACATTTGAATATCATGCATTCATTTATGGCATATTTTTAAGACTTGGGGAAATGTTTATGACATGCTATGGGGGACTCTAACTTGTGGGCACAGTATGTTTTCAAGTGCAGGGCAGTTTATGACCTGTGGGCTAGAGGCTGGCCCTGTTCCAAGGGCTGTGCCTGTGTTCATCCATTTCATCCTTCATTTGAGGCACAGAGAGGGTTACTCACTCAGCTGAAGTCACACAGGTAGTTGGAGGAGTTGCTGGGAGTTGAACCCAGGAAATCTGTGCCCAGAGCCCATGCCTTTGACAGCTACACTCTATCGTTTTTGATGTAAAAGTATTGAGCAGAAAAAAAATCAGGCAGAAGAATCACCGGAATGTTCCTAGGCTTACCCCTGAGCTGGTAGTCAAGCGAGATTGATTTGAGGGAGGTGGGGGCAGGGCGGTGGTGGGCTGTCTTGTGTCTATTTCCTAAGGGGCGGAGTGGGCACTTCGTGTTCACATAGTATCCTATTTAAATCTTATAAATTAAAAAACTATTTTCTATATTGAATGTTTAATTAAACTTTAAAAAAGGCATTTTACTGGTGCATTTATCATTTGAAGTGGGAGTAATTTACATTGTCAATATTGGAAAGTTCTGTCTGTGTAGTTAAAGGACAAATTGATTTCCTTTCTGAAGAGTAATAGCTTCCTGATAGGAGACTGTATAACTTCCTTTTCCTCTACAAGGGGGCTTTTTTTTCTTTAACACGGGATCTGAGATAAAGTTACTGCTTATAAAATCGTGTAATTCTTTATACTTAAAAAAATGTCGGTGACCAATTTCAGACTTTCTTCAATCCTCCCAGGCAGGGTTTGAGCACGCAGGCTTCAAGGTGCCCTGCTGGTTCAGATCCCAGCTCTGCTCTGTGACCTCTGACCCCACGAGCCTCAGTTTCCTCGACTGTACAGTGGAGGCGAGAATGATGGATCCTCACTGCTGGGCCAGGTGGGAGGTTGAAAAGAGCCACTCCCGACCAGGCACGAGGAGGCCAGCCTGGTAGATGGTCAGTGCTCAGGAGATGTTGGTTATTTTTACTTATTTCTGCATCAGTTTGAGTCCTTAAAGTTCCCTGCACAGGGCGTGTCACGATGACCCAGCGTCTGCTCCCGGGTTCTACGGCTGCCCACACTCACGGACCCACAGCACCAAAGGCCAAACCAAGGGCAGGTACATGGAGGAGAAGAGGAGAAAGTCAGGAGTGACCGCAGGGCCCAGCCTAGGGGACTTCTGGCGTCCAGCTGGCCTGTGGTCATTACCTAGGACGGCAGTGCAAAGCTCAAACCTGGCTGATGCTTCTCAGGGCTTGGCTGGTCTGACACCTTTCTTTCTTACCTTTTTTCCTTTAATTTGTCAATTTAATTTTAATTATATAGGTGAAATGATGTTTAATTATACTGATGAAAATGGCGATTAAAAATCCCACAGCATCCCTGTGTGTTCACAGACCCAGTGCCATCTGAATACACGGGTAGGTCACACCTGGGTCCTGCGCACGGAGCCCTGCTGAGCGAGGGAGACACAGCCTCGGGGCCCGGGACCCCCACCCGGAGTCCGGGGCTCACCAACGTCCAGGCACATTCGAAAAGTTGAACATCAAGTTAAAAAATAGAGGAGAGCCTTTAAATTGAATAAACGAGACATTCAAGGGACATTGTTCAGAGATGAAAATAAGTGTATTCTTCAAGTAGATTTTATGTTATGTGTCTTTTACCAAAATAAAAAAAAAAAGTGTTTTCTTCAAATGATATTCAGCGTGTCTAGTACCGAACAGCTGTCCGTCCAGACAGCATAAGGAGAACATGCCGGGCCGGACATCTGATAAGCCAGAAGGAAAACATTTCAGCTACAAATGAACAGAAGCTAAATACGCTCTAGGAGCTGGAAGTTCCCCTTTTGTCATTAGGTTCAACACACGCTTCCCATCAGTATCCAAGCGAAGGCTGAGCACCAATGAAGTCGATGTGGAATTCACACCCAACTTGTGGAATTCACCTTCCTTTGCACCAACAACTCAAGATGAGTTCTACAGACACGCTAATTCTCCCCCTGAGCCTCCTGCAGCCCAGAAGAAAACCAGCTGCTAGATTATTTAAGCCAGGCTTCCTTAGGGCTTTCTGGTTCCCTGTTACAGCCAGACCACGGGGAAGGACAGTCTTCCCTGTCACAGGGCGGTGGCCAGACTCAAGCTCCTCCCAGGGCCCCTCTGCTGGGCCCCCCCAGTTCTTCCAGGCCCACGAGGCCCAGGACTTATTTGGCTGCAACACCCCTCCTCACACGCTGTCTAGCTCCTTTCTTTACCCATCTGAACCTAAGTCGCATTTCTGCAAGTTCAAAAACAAAAAAAAGACAAAAGCAATCGTTGTGTTTTTGTATGGATTTCTATTAAATTTATATGTTACTTTAGTTTTGTTCATTTCTTGTTAAATTTATTACAAAGCATTTTCTAGGGGTTTTGTTCCTACTGGGAATGGAATTAGAAGGTAGTAAGGACACACCCTATTGCAAAATCAAAATGACAAAAATCCGCAAACCAACACCGAAGTTGTGTCTTCATTCTTGCTGTCTCCAGGCTGTCAAACAGTAAATACAGTCATGCACTGCTCAACGAGGGGGTCACATCCTGAGAAATGTGTCATTAGGCAATGTCATCTCTGTGTGATCATCATAGACTCTTCTTTTTTTATTTTTTGAATGTTTACTTCCAAGTCTATACAGGTTTGTTTAGAAGCCCCAGCCCCTAAGCATCATCCAATAGTGCAGTATTTTTTTTTTTGAGGCGGATTGGCCCTGAGCTAACATCTGTTGCCAATCTTTCTCTTTTTTTTTCCTTATTTTTGTTCCTCCCCAAAGCCCCCACTACATAGCTGTATATCCTAGTTGTAGGTCCTTCTAGTTCTGTGTGGGACGCTGCCTCAGCATGGCTTGATGAGCGGTGAGTGGGTCTGCGCCCAGGATCTGAACTGGCGAAGACGAGACTGCTGAAGTGGAATGCGCAATCCCAACCACTGCGCCACGGGGCTGGCCCCTCATAGAGCATTCTTACACAATCCTAGATGGTGTCGCCTACTATGCACCTAGGCTCTATGGTACTAATCTTATGGGACCACCGTCGTATGTGTGGCCTGTCGTTGATCGAAAAGTCGCTGTGTCATGAGGCACGTGACTGTGCTTCTCTTTTAACTTCCACGGTCATTTCCAGACGGTCGCACGATGTGACCGTGCTTCTGTGTCTTGATCCATCACCTTTTGACATCACTTAAGATCAGTGAGAATTGACACCACTCCATCTTCCCCTCGTTCTCCCTGCCTTTGAAGAGATAGCACTGTTCTCAGACCCTCAACGCATCCCCGCTTCAGCTGAAACTCTATTCTCGTTCTGTCAACCATGAACAGTCTCCCTTGCTCCCATCTTTGTAAAATGAGGACTCAGGCTCAACAACGAATATTCTGCTGCGTGAAACACCCGTTACTTTCAGCAGTTTAAATCTAATGTATGCAAATATTTGTCTCTGCACAAACAAGCAGAGATTACCCTTTCTTTTATAGTGTTGCAATGTCACTTGTGCAATTGTCACTTTTGCAATGACACTTGTGCCTCTTGAAGAAAAGTCCTCTGAGTGTCAATTTCAAGTGACCTCCCCCTTTTGATAGTCTGCGACCAGGCACGAAGCCTGCCATGGCTAACCTGAATGCTACTTGGAGCCTGCCAGAAACCATCCTAGGAACAGGGCGGGGTGTCCCCAAGGAGCTCAGACTGGGGTCAGAGAGTCAGACTGGAGGCCAAGGACCCCCAGGGAGGGTGCAGGGCCTGCTCCTCCCTGTGTCACTCTGGACCAGAATGGAAGTTCCTGTAAGTGTCTCCCACACAAACAGAGCAGCCAGATTTAGTGAATAAAAATATAGGACACTAGTTAAATGTGAACACTTTTTTAGTTCAGTAAGTTTCAAATTATTTGTTGTTTGTCTGAAATTCACAGTTAACAGGGTGTGCAGTCTTGATCACTGGTGGTGCTCTGATAAAGCGCTTGTGTCTGGACCCTCTGACACCATGACAGGAGCCTCACCACTTCAAGGGGTTCCAGGATGACAGACACTCCTCCTCCCAGCTCCATAGGTGACCAGTGCTCCTGCCCCCTCACTCCAGGCCTCCTCTAGCCCTCAGCCTTGCCCCTCCTTTGCCCCCTCCAGACATCTCCCCTGGGGTCTGGTCCTGTCTCAGTCCCTCCCCTCTGCTTTGAAGTCCCACAAACATGCTTTCCAGTCTGACCAGGCCAACTCCAGACTCTTGGCTAGAAACCCGGGCTTCACTTGTGGCCTTCCCCTGCCCCCTCTGTGCGTCCTAACATAGCTCACAGTAGTCTGTCCCTAGAAAAATCTCTCAGGGCTGGCTACGGATTTGCATGGACCCAGGTGTGCAGCTGGGCTCTCCCACTTCTTACCTGTGAGACCTTGGGAAAACAGAAAAAGGATTTTGCCTCACAGCCAAATGGTGCTAAGTAGGAATTCCCTGCCCTGAGGTTTGGTCAAGTTGGGATGAGATTGGGTTTGGAAAAGACTGAGCCGGGCCGGAGATGCGGTGAGTTTACAAAAGGTAGATGTTAATTTGAAGACAAGGGAAAAGAGTCCTCTCTCCGTCCCTCCCCGCTCAGTTGGGCGAGGCTCCGTCGTCTGTGGGCACTTGCAGACTGGCTGGCGCACTTGCAGCGGGAGGTGGGAGGAGATGCAGAAATGAGGGCATCGAACACGGCTGGGCCCGTAGGGAGAGGCCAGGCGCACACACATGGTCAGGAGCACAGGAGGAACCCGCAGGGGTCAGAGGAGGAGCCCCCGGAGCGGGGTGCTGAGTCCTCATCAAGGACGCCAGGAGGAGGGGCTCAGGAGCGGGAACTGGCCCTGTCCTGGGTCTCAGCTGTGAGCTCTGCGGAGGCCCCCACGCTGCCCGTCCACCACGTCTTCCCCGGCACCTGGCTGCACGTGGTGTGAGCCACAGCACACCGGAGGACTGATGGCTTACTCGTGGATTGAGTGACTTATTGAGTGAGAGACTTCCCCTCTTTTAGGACATCATCATTTGTTGAGGAATAACTATCTCAGACGTTGTCCTAAGTGCTCGGCATTTAACTGTCGCAGCAGCCCCACAGTCAGTCACTATTACTCTCCATATGTTACACGTGAGGAGCCCGGGAGCCAGTCTTGTTCCCCCGGCAGCACACGGGGTCTCCAAATGGACAACCAACGGGAACTGTGATTTATGGGGTTTCCTGTCAGCCGCCCTTCACGGCAGGACACTGCTATTATCCATTACCAGGATGTCCAGGCTCGGAAGTTCTGGGGTTTGCCCCGTTGTCTTTCTTCCCCCCGGAATGAGATGTGATGTCTGGAGGTGGGCAGCAATCCGTGGCCCTAGTAGACCAGCAGGAGAAGACCACCGAGAGCTGAGCTGAGGGAGCAGGGACAGCAGGCTAGTGTCCTGACAGCATTGCTGAACAGCTGGGCCAGGCCTGCACTGTGCTACCCTCCCCACGTGGCTTCCTCTGTGAAACAACCCCAACTTTCAACCCCTCCAGGCCGCTTTCCGTCACTGGCAGCCACAGAGCCCTGCCAGCCCGACTCTATCCCAGCGTCCTGTCATTAGGTTCCTTCCTGCCCCTTGTCCTCCCACCAGCGACCCTCAGCCCGGCTCCGCCCCTCTCCTCTCTCCTCCTTTTCTTCCATCTCTCCAGGCCTCTTTGTCTATCAGTTCTTCCCTTGGGGCTGCGAGCCCTCCCTGGCTTAGTCCCTTCCTCCCCCCATCGGCTGTAGTCTCATTGTCCCGTATTCTGTATCCCTCCAATGTCTCAAACTAGATGATTCCTCTCTCCAGCCCCTGATGGTCACTGGGCGAGGTTGTGACACAGTTTGGGCCTCTGACATGTGAACAGAGGTCTGTGAGGAGAGACCTGGGGAGCCTTGGCTGCCCAGAATGCCTTGTGCCAGACGCCCAGCTGCCAGGGGCTGGACTCAGCGTGTTTCCTGCTGCACATAAAGGAATGGAGTTCACCCTTTGTGCAAGAATGCCCCCCCGCAGCTTCCCCTCTAGGGCAGAGGAATTAGGAATGAAGCAAAGGCTGGGGTAACTCCTGGCTACCCATCTAACTGCGAATTTGAATGTTCCTCCCAATATTTAGACTCATCCTTTCTCTTTGCTTATTGCGCGGTCTGTCATTCAAAAACGGTGCTGCTAGCAGTATGACAGGTTGTCATTCGAGGCTCTCGAATTCCAGCTTCCCCTGCTATAAGGTTTAGCTAATTGTTACTCACCCCAGAGGGAAATAGTCCAACCGTCGCCCATCCACACCACGCAGGTCCACTGCCAAAGAGAAAGGCGTCGACGCATCTGCAGGTGTTTATTTAACTATTTGGACTTCATGATACGTTTAAGAGAAAAATAATGGGCCGAAGAGTCTTAATATTTCATTTTATTGCTTGGGATTTAAAATCAATTAGAATAGTTATTTCTCTGAAAATTAAACGCTATTCTGATGGTATTGAGTGTAATCTTACTGATGTAGATTTGGAAGTTAAGACAGATTTTAAATGAGAAGTAAATCTACTCAGATTTTCTTTTTTTTAATTGTTTCTTATGAGCTCATTGTCTTTTGCTGGTTTCTTTGTTCAGTCTGGAGATGGCGGCAAATGGTGTGTTCACACTTCTTGAAAGAAAGTGCTTTGTTGCGCAGTTCAACAGACCGCTCCCGCCTTCTTTAGAGACTGATGTCCGTCCTTCAGTGTTCCTGATTCTCGGATGAGAAGGCAGAGTTGAATGAGCAGGGAGAGAGACAGTTGGAAAGATGCAACAGGTCCGGGGCAGTTACAAAGATGGAGGAGGAGGGGGGTGGGAAAGCAGAGGGAGCTTGTGAGAAGGGAAGGGAGGGATGGAGCTGGTGACCCAGGAGGGACGAGCTCACCCAGAGGAGACTCTGAGAGAGGGAAAGGCAGATCCAGGGAGAGGAGGGGAGGGAGGAGAGCAGGGGCAAGGCAGGCAGGAAGGAGTCCTCTACTGGAGAATGCCCTGCAGGTCCCGGGACAGCTCGTGACTGGTGTTATCCAGCCCATTCCAGGGCTGAAAGGGTCTCCCCTGGTGCTGCACGAAGGTTTCCCAGCAGTGCTTGAACTCTGAAGGGACAGGGGAGATGAAAGTGAGCTCCAGCTGGGAGGGGGAAGGGCCACAGGCTGCCTGACCCTTAGGGACAGTGTTCCCCATCAATTTCACCGCTCTCTTTTCTCTTTCCTCCCCAGGGACTTAGCCCTCCAACTCTTTCTTCCAAGTGGAATCTGAGTCAGCCACTTCTCCTCCCTTCTGGAAGCCCCCAAGTCCTCCCCGCAGTTCCACCCAACCTCCCTCCCCTCCCCAGGACCGCCTCGCCTCCCCTGAACTCTCCCTTCCAATGGACTCCACAGTCCTTTCCAGGGTCTGGCATCACCTCTGCAAGCCGCAAACAAAGGCTCCTCCACCAGGGATTTTCATCCTGCCCTCCCCTTTCTAGCAACTTCCAACAGGCCTGCCTCTGCCCCTGGCCCCATGCCCGGGAGAACGATGCTGACCCTGGGAGGTCATGATGGCAATTTGGGCCCCAGCCGCCTGCAGCGTGCGCAGTCCCTTCTCATAGCCTGAGAGGCTATAGATGCGGGAAGCAAAGATGCGCAGGCTCACGTGGGGGTTCTCCCTCAGGAACTCAGCCAGTTGCTCAGCACAGTCAGTGCAGGGGCTCCAGGAGATGAAAAAGGTGACCGTGTAGTGCAGCGCCCGGTCCAGCTCCCAAGAACGGATCAGGTCCAGGAAGTGCGTCTCTGCGTGGGAGATGATAGGCTAGAGGAGGAAGAAAAGTGTACTGTCATTGGGGGGGCGGGGGGGGGCGGGACCAGGGTGAGGACGGGGAGGCACTGGCCTCCAGCAGGAAATCAGAGGGATGGGGGCACACCTCAGCATCGAGATGAATGATGTTTCAACGCAGTATTTATGTGATCAAATCTAAGGCAAAACTCCACGATAAACACAATATCAGCATTTTACAAAAGATCAGATCAGTAGTGGTGACTTTATTTTACCTCAGCACAGCACTGTAACTGATCAGCCTTTGTTTAAATCGTTGATGTTTCCTTCGTCACGAAATTAGCATTAATTTTGATGTTTAAACTATTGCATTAAATAGGATTCATCTGGATTCCCGAGTTCCTGCTGCTGCAGTTGTGCGCCAGAGGAGGCGCCCTCAGGAGCCTCACCGGGCTGGCCCCGCGGGGGGAGATGAAGAGCTGGAGGAGGCGGGGGGAGGCCAGGTGGGCTCCAAGGTCACGGGCCTGATGCCATGCAAGTGGGTGCTTCCTCCTTTGAGGGATTCACCCCGCTCTCCATCTACCGCCCCCCAGCCCCCACCCCCGTGCACCAATACTTCTACAAGCTTCTACTCTGGGCCTCACCCTGTGCTGTGCCCAAGGCTGCTCAGACTCTGGCCAAAAGGGCTCCCTGTGCAGGGAGGAATGGGGGAAGGGGCGCCAAGGGGAGAGGTGTCTGGCTCAGGGGATGCAGGTCATTGTTGGGGATGACATGGGATGACGGAGATTTGCCCAAAGTGCAGAGTGACAGATTTTCAACCAGAAACGGAGAGGAAGTCAGACCAGCTGTGCTACTGCAGAGACCTTGGGCGGGAGTGTGATGGGCACACGAGGGCCAAGGGGGCGTCCCTGGGCTCGGTGCAGCTGGCCATACAGTGGTGGGGACCAGCGCCCCTGCCAGGATCTCCTAAGCGATGGGCAGGGCTCCTGCCAGGCCCCCCCGGTAGTAACCAGTCGGAGCAGCGAGAGCCAACAGAACTTGTGCTCTCTGGCCAGAGGCTGCCCCAGGCAGGGGCCAGGGAAGAGCCTGACCCCTTGACCAGACGCCTTTCCATCGGTCCAGACCGATCCTCACAGGCACAGCAGTAGGGATTCCTGCAGCCTGGGGTGACCCTAGGCCGGTGGTGCCACTCTGGGACACTGTGACTGGTTTCTGCGGTGTGGCTCAAAGCTGCCAATCACGGCAGAAACGGTCCCTACCCCCCGACTCCAGGTGGAGCCGCAGCAGCTGTGGGAACAAAGGTGAGAGGGCTCTGTGGGACACCCCGTGAGCACCGAGAAGCTTCTCCCCTGAAGGTCCCTGGACTGGGAGCTGCCCCCTGCTGCCGTCAGGCTGGGTCAGTCACCGTGTTTTGCAGGAAGCCCTTGTCCTGGTCCAGTGGGACCCTGGAGTCACCATCTGGAAGCTCCACCTCATAGCACAGGCAGGTCCCATGCGGCAATTCTGTATTGTTGAAGTTCGCAGTGAAGGTGTCGCTGTCCATCAGGTATCTGAGGACGAAGGTGGGAGAACCCTAAAGACATGCGGCTCCTCTTGGGACCACCCAGTGCTCTTCCCTCCACTCCACACCCTTTCCCCCTCCACCCCTGTGCCCACAGCCCAGCCAGACCCATAGAGGACGGGCTTCCACTCACTTTGCTGGAGCCACCAGACCTCCCTCTCTGATCCCTTCTGGGGTCTGCTGGGACTGTCAGCCCCATCCTTTTGTCAGGGTCTCCCCCAGGAGCAGTGCTGGGTCTCAGAGCTTCTGATGAGGGCCTCTCCCTCTGCCCAGAGTAGCCGGGTCACCTCTCCTGGCCTCACCATCCCAGCCCTGTCCCACTCTCCTGCTTGAAGTGGACCCACTGGGCCTTTTCCCTCTTGTCTTCGGGGTTAACCCGAGCCACACGGTGCCCGGGCCCAAACACGTTCCAGAGCGGGACCAGGGGGGGAAAGAGAATGCCTTCTCCAATAGTCATGGGACTTTTTCTAATTGTGAAAATAATGTGTGTCCTTTACAAAACCAAAATCATAAGCTGAAAGTGACCTCCTAGTCCACAGCTCAGAGGCGATTCCAAAGCAGAAATGATAGATTTCGAGGGGATTGGAGGAAGAGGAGGAACGGGGACCAGCAAGGATGAGTCCCCAGGAGCCTGGGGCACCTGGGCTGGAGAAGCAGACTGGGCATCAGCTGAGGGGTCATGGCGGGACCTAAGGTGGGGCCCTAAGGCGGGCCAGCAGGAGAGAGGCAGGGAAGAGGAGGAGTCCCCAGCGGAGCAGGGAGTCCCCATCAGGGAAGCAGGAGGAGGGGGCTCAGGAGCAGGAGAGCTGGGGGACGGGGGCTACCTGATCCTGGGCGCTGCGCTGGCCTCCCCCGCTGACAGTCCCCTCACTGTCCCTGGCTCTGCGTCCTCTGCTCCGCTGTCTGCTCACAGCCGGCGTCCTCCTCCTGGGTGCCCTGCAGGCCTAGGAGCCTTATATGCCATCAGAGCACCTGGAAGTTGCTGAGTTGGCGATGCTGGTCCCCACCTCTTCCTGGACTCAGGCCATTCGTGTCACCCAGGGAAGTGGCACAGAAGAGGGAACTTCTCTGCCCCAATGTCACACCCTAAGCCCTCGAGGACAAGTTTAGGTTTTGATTTCTCTGTTCTGACCGCAGCCCTCCCGGAAGCCTCCTGGACTGACCGTGGGCAAATTAGGTCTGGGGAGGGAGTGGTCACTGGGCAGCAGGGACCAGCAGGGCAGGAGGTGAGAGGACAGGTGTCCACACCCTGAGGAAGGCCCTGGCACAGGACACAGAGCCCCCAGCGGGCAGGCTCCAGGGCGCCCATCCTGAATCTCCCGCAGCAGCCAGCACAGGGCATGACCTGGTCCAGGCTCCCTGGGGCTGCTGGGTGGAGGGGCCTGCGGGGTACGAGTTGGGAGGGAAGAATCTGGTCTGAGAGGCATGCAGCTGGCCTTCATCCCTGGTCCCACGAAGGGAAGGGGATCAACATGTGCCGAGCTCTCCTTAGGAGCCAGCCAGGCAACGGAGCGTTCGCCCCCTTCCCTGTCCACAGAGGAGAAAAAGACAGCTCCCAGAGGGCATGGCCCAGCCAGGACCACACAGGGAGCGCTGGATGCATGATGTCCACTCACCTCAGAAAGGGCGCTGCCTGTGCTCCTTTCCCTCCACCTCCAGGCCCTGAGGAGAGGGGGGGAGTTTGTATTCAAGCCCCAGCGTGACTCTGAGCCCTGGCTGGCCGTGCTTGTCCCCGATGGGCTGCCCCTCTGTCCCACCGACTCCCCGATCCTGGCTCCTCTGAGACCACCCTGTCCTGGCCCCGTGCGCCCTCCAGGGGAGGTGCCCGTCCAGGGAGAGCTGGGCCGCGCCCCCTAGTCCTGCCCTGGCCGCCCACCCTGAGACCCAGGCTGCTCAGCTCCAGGCTGGCCTCACATCCTCAGGGTGGAAACCTCAGCTCTGTGTCCCCTCCTTCTCCGGTGGGCACCCTTCCTCATGGACAGATGGGAGGGGGCCTCCCATCCCTCTGTCTTCTAGAACTTGGTCCCCTCTAAACCTGACATCGTTCCCCTGGGTGGGGGCTCACCCCCCACTTTGTGCCAGCGCTTTCTGGGGAGTGTTGTGTGTCCTGCCCAGTGCCCACACTTCCCAGATCATCATCTCCATACATAGCACACCCTGCACACCTGGTAGTTTCCAGCCCTCCTGACCTGGAGACGGCATCTCTACAAGGACCGGGGTTGTAGAGACCAGGCCTGGGGTCCCTGAGAATTTCCCCAACACAGTCCCCCTGGTCTTGCCATCCCGGAGGAAGATGTCGCCCTGTTCTAAGCCAAGCTCTCCTCCCACACCCCAAAGTCTCCTCTAGTCACTCATCCCTCACAGTGTTTCTGAGTGCCCCCCACCAGGCTTCAGTAAGAGGGTCCTCTGTGCACAAAGCCCCCTCCCTGGGGGACCCCTGGAGGGCAGAACCCCACGCCTGCTCCCCCCTTTCCTAGGTGGCTCCTGCAGCCAGAGCCCCAGCATCCCGCTGGGCTCAGCCTGCATCACTTGCCCCGTGGAGCACACGTACCCCTGAAGCAGCGCCACGAAGGCTCCCCCAGAGCATCCTGTGGGGACACCGAGGCTCCATTGCAGGGAGAGCACTTTGCTCCCGTATTCCTGGGAGGATGTCTTCCCACCAGTCTACTCCTCAGCTGGCAGCTCTCAGGCCTCCTCTTCTGGAATGTTCCAAGCACCTCCTCTTGCTCCCCACTCCCCACACCCCAGCCTGCCCAGATCATCCCTGGACTTTCTGCTCCCTGCTGACAGCCGGCTCCCCTCTCTAACGCAGACTCCCATGTCATGGGCAAAGCTCTGAGAGTGGTGGCCTGGGGAGATGTGGGCCCTGGGGGGCTGGGGCCCTGGGGAGATGGGGGCCAGGTCTGCATGGACCCTCCCCTGACAGCACTGGGTGTGGGGTCCCTTCTCCCAATGTAAGACCACCTGTTCTCTACCCGAGTTGCCCCCTTTGCTCAGAGTGACTGCACTTTGTCGATTTCGGGTCACTTGGTGTTAGGCATGGAGGCGGGGCTGCTTTTCCATTTTCCAGAAATCGAAACCAGGGAGCTGATCTGATGATGAGCTTCTTCTCACAAACCCCTTGCAAAGTGTCGACACCCTCTGTTTTCGGGCAGTGCCAGGAGAGGCGTCTGGGTGTGTCTGGAAACCCCAAGGAGGTTCTTTTTTGTTATGTCATTCTGTGTGTGTGTGTGTGTGTGTGTGTGTGTGTGTGTGTGTGTGTTGTGGGTCAAGGCACGTACAGCTGCGTGCCAGGCCCGATCTCTGTGAGGTTTGCAGCTCCTGAGGTCCCGCAGGACTTCCTGAGGTGGGACTGCTGGCTGTAATCAAGCAATTAAGCACAGGTCACAAAGCCAGGAAGCCAGGAAGCAGTGCAGAAGACCTGGGGGACAGACGCACAGCTGAAGCCACAGCTCTGACCCCTCCGTGCCCCGGCGCTGTGGTCTGTCTCAGCTCCCCGCGCCGCCTGCTCCAGGCTGCACTCCCCTCCCCTCTGTGGTGGGCTCTGCCTCCTGGTGGCTGCTCATCTCCCCTGGCCCCTTTCCCTGGCATAGCCCTGGACACCCCGTCCCTTCCCTGGCTCCTTCCCCAGGAACTGACCCTGTCCTGGGTCTCAGCCTGACTGCTTTGCTGAGGGTCCATCTCCCAGTGCACCCCAACTCCCCTGGACCCAGCTGCACACAGTATGAGCCAGAATGTGCTGGAAGAATGGTGGATAATTTGTGGATTGAGTGATTTATTGAATGAGAGATTTCTCCTCTTTTTTATTATGATTGACACATGCATTGTGATTTAACTGTCACAACAGTCCCCACGGTCCATCACTGTCGTTTTCTCCGAGTTTCAGAGGAAGAGCCTGAGGCCTGGACATGAAGTATGATCCAAGGTCCCTGAACCAGCAGAGGCTGGGCCCAGACTAGGGGCCACATCTTTCTGGCTCTAACGCATCCCCATAAAGACTTTTCACAGGAAAGACTAATGCAGCTGCTCAACACTGGGGAGGCAGGAGGAGTGGGAGGAGGGACCAGGGGAAGCAGGGTGCGCCCAGGAGATGGGGTCAAGCGGTTGGGACAGGGCCACAGGTGAGGAGCACCAGCAGAGAGGTGAGGGGTATGGTGGAGCAGGACCGGACCCCAGAGAGAAGGGCCTGGAGAGGGCCGGGGGGACACCCAGAGGGAGGGGCAGGTGGGCAGGAGGGCCACAGAGGGAGAGGAGGACAAATTGGGCCTCGAAATGAAACCAGCAATAGAAACTCCAAATTAGTGGGCTTCTCGTCAGCCACCCCCACAGTAGCTAACCATGAGTATCCATCAGAAGCTTGAACAGACTCTAAGATCTAAGGTTTGCCCTGTCCTCTTTCTTACCCCCTGGAATGAGATACGATGTCTGGAGATGGGCAGCCATCCGGGGCCCTGAGGAGACCAGCAGAAGAAGACAAGCACTGAGAGCTGAGCTGGGGCAACAGGGGCGGTGGGCCGCGTCCCGACAGCATCACTGACTTTATAAAATGAAAATTTTGTGCAGCAGAAGATGCCACAAGTAAAAGAAAAACAAGGAGCTTGAGAGCTCATATTTGCCCAGCACAGGGTGAATGCCCAGCACACTTTACTGTTATGATTAGCTGCTACCCTCTCCTTCTGGGAGCCCAGGATGGAAGCCAGATCCCTGCTTCCCAACCCCGACCCCTATATCATCCCCCAAGGTCATTGCAAGTTGTTGAATTTGCACACACACTGAGAACCTACTGTACACACAGCAGAGGGAGCTGAGAGGATGCAGAAATGGATCCAGGGGCTCACAGACCCGAGGCCTCAGTCCCCATCCCCAGGCAGAGGGACCCTCTGAGGACCCACACCCTCACTGGCTCAGAACTCAGTGACAGGTGACAGCCACAGCTTTCTGGAACAACATCAGATTGTCAGAGCCTGAGAAACAGAAACAGCCTCCGAACGCTCTCCTCAGAGGACTCAGAGATGGGCACAGGAGGGCCCGAGGGGCGGGAGGGGTTCAGACTTGTCCCGGGAGCCAGGGAAACTAGGTATGTCGGATGGATCTACGAGAAGTTTTTCTCTCTCTGAGTATCTGTGTCTCTCCAGAGCAGACGTACATGGGTAAAGTGAATAATATCAATAATATGAATCAACTATCCAGTGTTTATTCTATGCTGAGAGTCCCCTCGCTGGTATGAGGCAGAGTCAGGATGCAAATCCAGGAGAAGAGAAGGAGGGGCACGCACTGGTAGCCAGGGGCTGAGCAGGAGGATTCTGAGCAGGGAGAATGCGTGGTGGAAGAGGACGAGAAACGCCAGCGTGTGCCCCATCACAGCTGACACTCTTTCCTCCTGGGCCGTGGCGAGGCTGGACATCTTGCCTCCATCCCTGGGCTGTGACCCCTGTGGACTACATCAGGTGGCTCCCTCCTCGGGATGATCCCGGAATCTCAGACGCCACGTATACGACAATGAACGGGCCTCGCACACCACTGTGCCTGGGCACATAGGCCCAGCCACTCCCCTCCCCTACGCAAACACACAGCGCACATGTACACACACTCCCACTCGGGGACATGAAAAAAAGGAAGCTCCTGGGGGTTCCCAGACACACGCCAGTGCCTGTCTTGGCTCTGTCCCAAATCAGAGGATGTGGACACTTCCTAAGGGGTTTGCGGGAAGAAGCTAGTCCTCAGATCTGCTTCTTGGTTTCAATTTCTGGGCTCTGACAGCAGCCCTGCCTCCATTCCTGGAAGCAAGTGACCAAAACTGAACAAAGTGCCATCACTCTGGGCAAACGGGGCAACCTGGGTGGAAAACAGGTGGTCTTACATTGGGAGAAGGGACCCCACACTCAGTCCTGTCAGGGGCGGTTCCACGCAGACCTGTGCCTCATCTCCCCAGCACCCCAAGGCCCACATCTCACAGGCCCCCATCTCTCTAGCACCCCATCTCCCAGGAACCCCCATCCCCCCAGGCTCCTGGTCTCAGAGCTTTGCCCACGACACTGGGGCTTTGAGGTCCTGGAGAGGGGATATGGTGCAGCCTTGGAACACAGCTGAGACCCTGGGCTGGGCACAGGCAGCCTGTTGCCATCCCTGCTCTAGGGAGGCAAGACCGCCTACAGGGGGGTGAAGCTGAGACCTCACACAGAGCAGCCTGGCCTGGACTGCAGACACAGGGTCATCCACTCTGGTCCCACAGGGGTGCCTGCTGAGGGGGCACTGTCCCTCCCCGAGGATCCTTTGGCTCCAGTCTGGGCTCCACCAGGGCACCCTGCCCTGTTCCCAGTTTTCCTGATAGAGGAACAAGGCAAATCCAGGCACAGCCTGCCCCTGCTTAGGGGCGACCCGGCCTACACCACCCTTCCTCCTTCCAGTCCATTCTCAGACCTTCGTGTGCTCAGGTGGAGAACTCCAGCAGGACGCAGGAATATTTTCACATTTTTACTCAATGTTCCAGAGGCAGACATTGGGTAGGGGACTGTCATCCCCACGAAAGGACAGGATTTCTTTTCATCTGGACTGAGATGAGCTGCATGCTTTTATCTCATCTCATCAGTGGAGTCGAGCGCCAATTTGGGACGCAGGTTCGTCACTAGGCTCTATTGATGCCTTCACAGAACCATGTCCTCTCTCAGCCTCAGGGAGACGGGGAGAGGGAGCATTGGTCACCCGGCCTCTGCTGCCCCCAGGGAGTCAGGGTCCAGAGGGAGTGTGCGGGAGGATGCGGGGGGCTCCTGAAGGACGAAGGACAGAAGTACAGAGAGGCGGGGCCCACCCAGGCCTGAGTTGGCCTCTCCTCATCCTCCTGTCTCTTCTTGCTGTGACTCAGACATGTGACTCGAGACAAAACCTTTGGAGGAAGATCGAAACATTGCTACGTATGACGTCCCCTGGAGTCTTCACAGGACATGGATTCTGTTAGCTGCCTATGAAGGCCGCCCACCCGAGAAAGAGGGGACACTGAGCTGAGGTTTCCACCCTGAAGATGTGAGGCCAGCCTGGGGCTGAGCAGCCTGGGTCTCGGGGCGGGCGGCCAGGGCAAGACTCAGCGGGCCGGCCCAGCTCTCCCTGGATGGGCACCACCCCTGGAGGGAGCACGGGGCCAGGACAGAGTGATCTCAGAGGAGGCAGGATGGGGGAGTCAGTGGGACAGAGGGGCAGCCCATCGGGGACAAGCACGGCCAGCCAGGGCTCAGGGTCACGCTGGGGCTGGAATACAAACTCCCCCCCTCTCCTCAGGGCCTGGAGGTGGAGGCAAAGGAGCACAGGCAGCGCCCTTTCTGAGGCGAGTGGACATCCTGCATCCAGCGCTCCCTGTGTGGTCCTGGCTGGGCCATGCCCTCTGGGAGCTGTCCTTTTCTCCTCTGTGGACGGGGAAAGGGACGAACGCTCCCTTGCCTGGCTGGCTCCTAAGGAGAGCTCGGCACGTGTTGATCCCCTTCCCTTCGCGGGACCAGGGATGAAGGCCAGCTGCATGCCTCTCAGACCAGATTCTCCCATCCGCACTCGTACCCCGCAGGCCCCTCCACCCAGCAGCCCCAGGGAGCCTGGACCAGGTCATGTCCTGTGCTGGCTGCTGCGGGAGATTCAGGATGGGCGCCCTGGAGCCTGCCCGCTGGGGGCTCTGTGTCCTGTGCCAGGGCCTTCCTCAGGGTGTGGACACCTGTCCTCTCACCTCCTGCCCTGCTGGTCCCTGCTGCCCAGTGACCACTCCCTCCCCAGACCTAATTTGCCCACGGTCAGTCCAGGAGGCTTCCGGGAGGGCTGCGGTCAGAACAGAGAAATCAAAACCTAAACTTGTCCTCGAGGGCTTAGGGTGTGACATTGGGGCAGAGAAGTTCCTTCTTCTGTGCCACCTCCGTGGGTGACACGAATGGCCTGAGTCCAGGAAGAGGTGGGGACCAGCATCGCCAACTCAGCAACTTCCAGGTGCTCTGATGGCATATAAGGCTCCTAGGCCTGCAGGGCACCCAGGAGGAGGACGCCGGCTGTGAGCAGACAGCGGAGCAGAGGACGCAGAGCCAGGGACAGTGAGGGGACTGTCAGCGGGGGAGGCCAGCGCAGCGCCCAGGATCAGGTAGCCCCCGTCCCCCAGCTCTCCTGCTCCTGAGCCCCCTCCTCCTGCTTCCCTGATGGGGACTCCCTGCTCCGCTGGGGACTCCTCCTCTTCCCTGCCTCTCTCCTGCTGGCCCGCCTTAGGGCCCCCACCTTAGGTCCCGCCATGACCCCTCAGCTGATGCCCAGTCTGCTTCTCCAGCCCAGGTGCCCCAGGCTCCTGGGGATTCATCCTTGCTGGTCCCCATTCCTCCTCTTCCTCCAATCCCCTCGAAGTCTATCATTTCTGCTTTGGAATCGCCTCTGAGCTGTGGACTAGGAGGTCACTTTCAGCTTATGATTTTGGTTTTGTAAAGGACACACATTATTTTCACAATTAGAAAAAGTCCCATGACTATTGGAGAAGGCATTCTCTTTCCCCCCCTGGTCCCGCTCTGGAACGTGTTTGGGCCCGGGCACCGTGTGGCTCGGGTTAACCCCGAAGACAAGAGGGAAAAGGCCCAGTGGGTCCACTTCAAACAGGAGAGTGGGACAGGGCTGGGATGGTGAGCCCAGGAGAGGTGACCCAGCTACTCTGGGCAGAGGGAGAAACCCTCATCAGAAGCTCTGAGACCCAGCACTGCTCCTGGGGGAGACCCTGACAAAAGGATGGGGCTGACAGTCCCAGCAGCCCCCATAAGGGATCAGAGAGGGAGGCCTGGTGGCTCCAGCAAAGTGAGTGGAAGCCCGTCCTCTATAGGTCTGGCTGGGCTGTGGGCGCAGGGGTGGAGGGGGAAGGGGTGTGGAGTGGAGGGAAGAGCACTGGGTGGTCCCAAGAGCAGCCGCATGTCTTTGGGGTTCTCCCACCTTTGTCCCCAGATAGCTGATGGACATCAACATCTTCACTGCGAACTTCAACAATACAGAATGGCCGCGTGAGACCTGCCTGTGCTATGAGGTGGAGCTCCCAGATGGTGACTCCAGGGTCCCGCTGGACCAGGACAAGGGCTTCCTGCAAAACACGGTGACTGACCCAGCCTGACGGCAGCAGGGGGCAGCTCCCAGTCCAGGGACCTTCAGGGGAGAAGCTTCTCGGTGCTCACAGGGTGTCCCACAGAGCCCTTTCACCTTTGTTCCCACAGCTGCTGCGGCTCCACCTGGAGTCGGGGGGTAGGGACCGTTTCTGCCGTGATTGGCAGCTTTGAGCCACACCGCAGAAACCAGTCACAGTGTCCCAGAGTGGCACCACTGGCCTAGGGTCACCCCAGGCTGCAGGAATCCCTACTGCTGTGCCTGTGAGGATTGGTCTGGACCGATGGAAAGGCGTCTGGTCAAGGGGTCAGGCTCTTCCCTGGCCCCTGCCTGGGGCAGCCTCTGGCCAGAGAGCACAAGTTCTGTTGGCTCTCGCTGCTCCGTCTGGTCACTACCGGGGGTGCCTGGCAGGAGCCCTGCCCATCGCTTAGGAGATCCTGGCAGGGGCGCTGGTCCCCACCACTGTATGGCCAGCTGCACTGAGCCCAGGGACGCCCCCTTGGCCCTCGTGTACCCATCACACTCCCGCCCAAGGTCCCTGCACTAGCAGGGTTGGTCTGACTTCTTCTCCGTTTCTGGTTGAAAATGTGTCACTCTGCACTTTGGGCAAATCTCCATCATCCCATGTCATCCGCAACAATGACCTGCATCCCCTGAGCCCGGCACCTCTCCCCTTGGCGCCCCTTCCCCCATTCCTCCCTGCACAGGGAGCCCTTTTGGCCAGAGTCTGAGCAGCCTTGGGCACAGCACAGGGTGAGGCCCAGAGTAGAAGCTTGTAGAAGTATTGGTGCACGGGGGTGGGGGCTGGGGGGCGGTAGATGGAGAGCGGGGTGAATCCCTCAAAGGAGGAAGCACCCACTTGCATGGCATCAGGCCCGTGACCTTGGAGCCCACCTGGCCTCCCCTCCGCCTCCTCCAGCTCTTCATCTCCCCCTGCGGGACGGCCCCGGGCCACGGATTGCTGCCCACCTCCAGACATCACATCTCATTCCGGGGGGAAGAAAGACAACGGGGCAAACCCCAGAACTTCCGAGCCTGGACATCCTGGTAATGGATAATAGCAGTGTCCTGCCGTGAAGGGCGGCTGACAGGAAACCCCATAAATCACAGTTCCCGTTGGTTGTCCATTTGGAGACCCCGTGTGCTGCCGGGGGAACAAGACTGGCTCCCGGGCTCCTCACGTGTAACATATGGAGAGTAATAGTGACTGACTGTGGGGCTGCTGCGACAGTTAAATGCCGAGCACTTAGGACAACGTCTGAGATAGTTATTCCTCAACAAATGATGATGTCCTAAAAGAGGGGAAGTCTCTCACTCAATAAGTCACTCAATCCACGAGTAAGCCATCAGTCCTCCGGTGTGCTGTGGCTCACACCACGTGCAGCCAGGTGCCGGGGAAGACGTGGTGGACGGGCAGCGTGGGGGCCTCCGCAGAGCTCACAGCTGAGACCCAGGACAGGGCCAGTTCCCGCTCCTGAGCCCCTCCTCCTGGCGTCCTTGATGAGGACTCAGCACCCCGCTCCGGGGGCTCCTCCTCTGACCCCTGCGGGTTCCTCCTGTGCTCCTGACCATGTGTGTGCGCCTGGCCTCTCCCTACGGGCCCAGCCGTGTTCGATGCCCTCATTTCTGCATCTCCTCCCACCTCCCGCTGCAAGTGCGCCAGCCAGTCTGCAAGTGCCCACAGACGACGGAGCCTCGCCCAACTGAGCGGGGAGGGACGGAGAGAGGACTCTTTTCCCTTGTCTTCAAATTAACATCTACCTTTTGTAAACTCACCGCATCTCCGGCCCGGCTCAGTCTTTTCCAAACCCAATCTCATCCCAACTTGACCAAACCTCGGGGCAGGGAATTCCTACTTAGCACCATTTGGCTGTGAGGCAAAATCCTTTTTCTGTTTTCCCAAGGTCTCACAGGTAAGAAGTGGGAGAGCCCAGCTGCACACCTGGGTCCATGCAAATCCGTAGCCAGCCCTGAGAGATTTTTCTAGGGACAGACTACTGTGAGCTATGTTAGGACGCACAGAGGGGGCAGGGGAAGGCCACAAGTGAAGCCCGGGTTTCTAGCCAAGAGTCTGGAGTTGGCCTGGTCAGACTGGAAAGCATGTTTGTGGGACTTCAAAGCAGAGGGGAGGGACTGAGACAGGACCAGACCCCAGGGGAGATGTCTGGAGGGGGCAAAGGAGGGGCAAGGCTGAGGGCTAGAGGAGGCCTGGAGTGAGGGGGCAGGAGCACTGGTCACCTATGGAGCTGGGAGGAGGAGTGTCTGTCATCCTGGAACCCCTTGAAGTGGTGAGGCTCCTGTCATGGTGTCAGAGGGTCCAGACACAAGCGCTTTATCAGAGCACCACCAGTGATCAAGACTGCACACCCTGTTAACTGTGAATTTCAGACAAACAACAAATAATTTGAAACTTACTGAACTAAAAAAGTGTTCACATTTAACTAGTGTCCTATATTTTTATTCACTAAATCTGGCTGCTCTGTTTGTGTGGGAGACACTTACAGGAACTTCCATTCTGGTCCAGAGTGACACAGGGAGGAGCAGGCCCTGCACCCTCCCTGGGGGTCCTTGGCCTCCAGTCTGACTCTCTGACCCCAGTCTGAGCTCCTTGGGGACACCCCGCCCTGTTCCTAGGATGGTTTCTGGCAGGCTCCAAGTAGCATTCAGGTTAGCCATGGCAGGCTTCGTGCCTGGTCGCAGACTATCAAAAGGGGGAGGTCACTTGAAATTGACACTCAGAGGACTTTTCTTCAAGAGGCACAAGTGTCATTGCAAAAGTGACAATTGCACAAGTGACATTGCAACACTATAAAAGAAAGGGTAATCTCTGCTTGTTTGTGCAGAGACAAATATTTGCATACATTAGATTTAAACTGCTGAAAGTAACGGGTGTTTCACGCAGCAGAATATTCGTTGTTGAGCCTGAGTCCTCATTTTACAAAGATGGGAGCAAGGGAGACTGTTCATGGTTGACAGAACGAGAATAGAGTTTCAGCTGAAGCGGGGATGCGTTGAGGGTCTGAGAACAGTACTATCTCTTCAAAGGCAGGGAGAACGAGGGGAAGATGGAGTGGTGTCAATTCTCACTGATCTTAAGTGATGTCAAAAGGTGATGGATCAAGACACAGAAGCACGGTCACATCGTGCGACCGTCTGGAAATGACCGTGGAAGTTAAAAGAGAAGCACAGTCACGTGCCTCATGACACAGCGACTTTTCGATCAACGACAGGCCACACATACGACGGTGGTCCCATAAGATTAGTACCATAGAGCCTAGGTGCATAGTAGGCGACACCATCTAGGATTGTGTAAGAATGCTCTATGAGGGGCCAGCCCCGTGGCGCAGTGGTTGGGATTGCGCATTCCACTTCAGCAGTCTCGTCTTCGCCAGTTCAGATCCTGGGCGCAGACCCACTCACCGCTCATCAAGCCATGCTGAGGCAGCGTCCCACACAGAACTAGAAGGACCTACAACTAGGATATACAGCTATGTAGTGGGGGCTTTGGGGAGGAACAAAAATAAGGAAAAAAAAAGAGAAAGATTGGCAACAGATGTTAGCTCAGGGCCAATCCGCCTCAAAAAAAAAAATACTGCACTATTGGATGATGCTTAGGGGCTGGGGCTTCTAAACAAACCTGTATAGACTTGGAAGTAAACATTCAAAAAATAAAAAAAGAAGAGTCTATGATGATCACACAGAGATGACATTGCCTAATGACACATTTCTCAGGATGTGACCCCCTCGTTGAGCAGTGCATGACTGTATTTACTGTTTGACAGCCTGGAGACAGCAAGAATGAAGACACAACTTCGGTGTTGGTTTGCGGATTTTTGTCATTTTGATTTTGCAATAGGGTGTGTCCTTACTACCTTCTAATTCCATTCCCAGTAGGAACAAAACCCCTAGAAAATGCTTTGTAATAAATTTAACAAGAAATGAACAAAACTAAAGTAACATATAAATTTAATAGAAATCCATACAAAAACACAACGATTGCTTTTGTCTTTTTTTTGTTTTTGAACTTGCAGAAATGCGACTTAGGTTCAGATGGGTAAAGAAAGGAGCTAGACAGCGTGTGAGGAGGGGTGTTGCAGCCAAATAAGTCCTGGGCCTCGTGGGCCTGGAAGAACTGGGGGGGCCCAGCAGAGGGGCCCTGGGAGGGGAGCTTGAGTCTGGCCACCGCCCTGTGACAGGGAAGACTGTCCTTCCCCGTGGTCTGGCTGTAACAGGGAACCAGAAAGCCCTAAGGAAGCCTGGCTTAAATAATCTAGCAGCTGGTTTTCTTCTGGGCTGCAGGAGGCTCAGGGGGAGAATTAGCGTGTCTGTAGAACTCATCTTGAGTTGTTGGTGCAAAGGAAGGTGAATTCCACAAGTTGGGTGTGAATTCCACATCGACTTCATTGGTGCTCAGCCTTCGCTTGGATACTGATGGGAAGCGTGTGTTGAACCTAATGACAAAAGGGGAACTTCCAGCTCCTAGAGCGTATTTAGCTTCTGTTCATTTGTAGCTGAAATGTTTTCCTTCTGGCTTATCAGATGTCCGGCCCGGCATGTTCTCCTTATGCTGTCTGGACGGACAGCTGTTCGGTACTAGACACGCTGAATATCATTTGAAGAAAACACTTTTTTTTTTTATTTTGGTAAAAGACACATAACATAAAATCTACTTGAAGAATACACTTATTTTCATCTCTGAACAATGTCCCTTGAATGTCTCGTTTATTCAATTTAAAGGCTCTCCTCTATTTTTTAACTTGATGTTCAACTTTTCGAATGTGCCTGGACGTTGGTGAGCCCCGGACTCCGGGTGGGGGTCCCGGGCCCCGAGGCTGTGTCTCCCTCGCTCAGCAGGGCTCCGTGCGCAGGACCCAGGTGTGACCTACCCGTGTATTCAGATGGCACTGGGTCTGTGAACACACAGGGATGCTGTGGGATTTTTAATCGCCATTTTCATCAGTATAATTAAACATCATTTCACCTATATAATTAAAATTAAATTGACAAATTAAAGGAAAAAAGGTAAGAAAGAAAGGTGTCAGACCAGCCAAGCCCTGAGAAGCATCAGCCAGGTTTGAGCTTTGCACTGCCGTCCTAGGTAATGACCACAGGCCAGCTGGACGCCAGAAGTCCCCTAGGCTGGGCCCTGCGGTCACTCCTGACTTTCTCCTCTTCTCCTCCATGTACCTGCCCTTGGTTTGGCCTTTGGTGCTGTGGGTCCGTGAGTGTGGGCAGCCGTAGAACCCGGGAGCAGACGCTGGGTCATCGTGACACGCCCTGTGCAGGGAACTTTAAGGACTCAAACTGATGCAGAAATAAGTAAAAATAACCAACATCTCCTGAGCACTGACCATCTACCAGGCTGGCCTCCTCGTGCCTGGTCGGGAGTGGCTCTTTTCAACCTCCCACCTGGCCCAGCAGTGAGGATCCATCATTCTCGCCTCCACTGTACAGACGAGGAAACTGAGGCTCGTGGGGTCAGAGGTCACAGAGCAGAGCTGGGATCTGAACCAGCAGGGCACCTTGAAGCCTGCGTGCTCAAACCCTGCCTGGGAGGATTGAAGAAAGTCTGAAATCGGTCCCCTACATTTTTTTTTAAGTATAAAGAATTACACGATTTTTATAAGCAATATCTTTATCTCAGATCCCGTGTTAAAGAAAAAAAAGCCCCCTTGTAGAGGAAAAGGAAGTTATACAGTCTCCTATCAGGAAGCTATTACTCTTCAGAAAGGAAATCAATTTGTCCTTTAACTACACAGACAGAACTTTCCAATATTGACAATGTAAATTACTCCCACTTCAAATGATAAATGCACCAGTAAAATGCCTTTTTTAAAGTTTAATTAAACATTCAATATAGAAAATAGTTTTTTAATTTATAAGATTTAAATAGGATACTATGTGAACACGAAGTGCCCACTCCGCCCCTTAGGAAATAGACACAAGACAGCCCACCACCGCCCTGCCCCCACCTCCCTCAAATCAATCTCGCTTGACTACCAGCTCAGGGGTAAGCCTAGGAACATTCTTGTGATTCTTCTGCCTGATTGTTTTTCTTTTTTTGTTTGTTTTTGTTTTTTTTTTTAATTTTTTAAAGATTTATTTATTCCCCCCCCCCCAAAGCCCCAGTAGATAGTTGTATGTCATAGCTGCACATCCTTCTAGTTGCTGTATGTGGGACATGGCCTCAGCATGGCCAGAGAAGCGGTGCATCGGTACGCGCCCAGGATCCGAACCCGGGCCGCCAGTAGCAGAGAGCACGCACTAAACCACTAAGCCACGGCGCCGGCCCCGACCTGCCTGACTGTTTTTCTGCTCAATATTTTTACATCAAAGATGATAGAGTGTAGCATGGGCTCTGGGCACAGATTTCCCTGGTTAAACTCCCAGCAACTCCTCCAACTACCTGTGTGACTTCAGCTGAGTGACTAACTCTCTCTCTGCCTCAAATGAAGGATGAAATGGATGAACACAGGCACAGCCCTTGGAACAGGGCCAGCCTCTAGCCCACAGGTCATAAACTGCCCTGCACTTGAAAACATACTGTGCCCACAAGTTGGAGTCCCCCATAGCATGTCATAAACATTTCCCCAAGTCTTAAAAATACGCCATAAATGAATGCATGATATTCAAATGTTGAAACGAATGCATCCATATGCAAAAGGAGGCATGCTATTCTATGTGTGAATATTCCCTGACGTTCCAACCAATCCCCTAATGGAACACATTTAGGTAGTTTCCATATTTCCCATATTATCAGTAAAGCTGCAACACTGAGTTTTACAAATGCTCTGGCCTGTTGGACAGATGATCCTGGAAAATTTCCTAAGGATTGGACCCTGAAGCTTTTGGTACCCTTCGACAGACTTCCCTATGAAAGTCCTCTCGGAGTTCCTCTCCCAGCTGGAGGGTTGGAGAGGTGCCTGTGAGCCCCCTCCACTCCCGGCTCCTCTGCGTCTGGGGGCTCCCTGGTCAGGGGAAGAAGAGGAACCAACCCACAGCCTGCGAGGAATTCAGCCCCAAACCACAACCTGGTCGCTATTCTGGAACAAAATCCCTGGTGTCGCTGTGATCAGATTACTCTGGGTGAAGGCTCTACCTTCTACGCTGGGGCTCAGCGGAGTCACCCCTTAGAGGGTCCCATGTTGGCCACCTGCTGCTCCCTAAGGGAGGAGGGGTCCAGGGTGGGACCTGTGGGGACAGAGGTGCCTGTGGGACGGGCAAGGCGAGAAGCCCACTGGCCACGGGGACAGAGAGTCAGTGGCCTGGGACAGGGAGGGCTGAGGGGCAGTCATCACACAGAGGAGGACCTGAGGGAGGGAGCCAGCAGCCCCTGGGTCTTGGGGTGACTGTGTCCCCAAGTCCAGCAGAGAAAAGGATGAGATGTGGCCACGTGGGCCAGCCTAAATTCAGGGCAGAGCGTCCTGGGGGCCACCAGCAAAGGGAACAAAAGCTTCTCTGCTGTCCCAGGTGGTTGTGGGCTCAGAGACGAACAAGGGCCTGCAAGGACCCCAGGAGAGGGCGCTGAGCCTTCCCTTTCTCCTCCAGCTCTGGCCTCCAGGTGGTCGATGCTTCCCGGGGGCTTCAACTGCCACTCAATGGCCAGAGGACGGCCCAAGCCTCATAGATGCTACCGTCCGGAGCCACTGGCCAGCGCCACCCTGACTTGCTGGACATTGATGTCCTTCAGAGCAGGTGTCAGCCAGGGACAGGCATAGACATACCCGATGTGCAGGAAAAAAGGTAAAACTCTAGGGATTTTCTCATTCGTACACCTTTCTTCCCATCAAGTCTAGACCAAAGACGCTGGCGGCATAGAGTTGGGTAAAGGCAACAGAGATGGAAACCCTAGTCTTGGGGTGCCCCTCAGAGCACCCCCACACTGTCACAGGACTCCAGCACCAGCCCACGAGGTAGCCAGAGCCATTCCCTCCCACGCCTAGAGCAAAGCTGCCACCCCAGCCACGTGCAACACACGTCCTCCCAGCCTGCACCCACCTGCCTGCGCCCTCCCGCCTCTCTGTCCTACCCCCTCCCTGGGCACGGCCCCCGACTCGACTGCAGGTCTCAGGGTGACGCCCGCACGCAGCTGTTGGGGCAAAAGTCCCAGCTGCTGGGGCCACAGGCAGATATAGGAGGGGGTCTGTGGGAGGGAGAGGGTGTGGGTCACTATGGGTCCTCGCCTGTCTCCCTAGATTGTGATCTCCTTGAGGGCAGGACCGTGCCTGGCTCACCCTTGCATCCCAGGCTCCTGCCCGAGGTGTGACCTGGCCGCCCCCGCCTCCTCCAGCTCTTCATCTCCTCCCCTCAGGGCCGGGGCCGGGCTGAGGTGAGGCTCCTGAGGGCGCTTCCTCGGGCACAAAACTGCAGGAGCCCCAGGAACTCAGTAATCAAGATGAATCCTATTCTAATGCAATAGTTTAAACATCAAAATTAATGCAAATTCCGTGATGAAGGGAACATCAACACTGTAAAGGAGGACTGATCAGTTACAGGCTGCCAGGACCAAAGTCCACAGGGACCTGGAGTTCCAGCTATAAATCCGTCGCTGGGAGAAGGAATTCTGGTCCAGAGCCAACTGTCAGAGCCCTACATTGGAAAGTGGTCACTGAAGCACTGTTTCACCCAATGTGATAAAACAAACCACCCTCTCGTCCCCAGGATTATGTAAAGGAGAACACCACAATGAAAGGAGACAGGAGTCTGGCCAGGTGGTGGGAGATGAGCCCCTGAAAACTGTACCCAAAATAATGACAAATCTGGATTGGTCAGTCACCCAGCCACGGGTTTTCAGTAAAACCCAGATTTCAGTCTGCTCTGGAGAGGGTTTCCACGTCAGCAGGTCCGTGCTGCGGGCCCCCAGTGGCCTGGCCCACTGTGTGAGGAGAGGCAGGGAGCAGGATGTTGCAAAGAAGAGAAAGTAGGGGTTCTGTAGAGGGCTGTCTCACGTGAGTGTCGCAAAGCACCTGCCCTTTATAATGAAGACGGGGGCCGAGCACTGTAGACAGGTCCTGGGAGAGGTCCAAGTGTGGGTCTGGCTTCGGGCTCATGGGGAGCCCTGAGCAAAGCCAGAGAGGCGCCTGGAATTGGAACATGAGTACTGTGAACATTCGAGGGGCACTGTGGTGGAGGGACCTAGCACAGGCTTTCTAGCCTTCTGGATCTTTCTGTCAATACCCACTCTGGCATTCACCGTCTGGGTGACCTTGGGGATATCCTTGCTCCACCTCTTAGTGCTGCTGTTTCCTCACCTCTTCAACGGCAATAAAACTACTTTCCACCCATAATTGCTTCGATGATTAGATGGCGGAAGTGTGCCCGACCTGACCTGGGAGTGGGGAGCCAGGCCAGTGTTCCTTCCCTGCCCTCCCTAGAGCCGGGGATGAAAGCCAGTGGCCGGATTCCCAGACCAGGGTCTCTTCTCTGCCCTCCACCTCTGTGAAGCAACCCCACTTGGTGCCCCTCCCCCCCCATTTTGTGGGAAGCCCTGGGCCGGGGCCCATAGGGCATGGAGATCAGTCCGGCCTGCTCCTGCCCTCTGGAAGTGCCCAGGAGGGGACACCTGCTGCTCACTCACTAACTGACCTATCCCTTTCCTCCTGGATTTGGTCCCTGCCATCCACGTGGACCTGAGTACTGGGCCTAAGCGCTCCTTGTCAGATGCTAGACCTCTGGTTCTGGGATGATGGAGTGTGGGAATCGAAGCCCTCCCTGAGAGCTCTGGGACCTGCCCCCTCGGGCGGTGCAGAGACATGGCACCAGGTGAGCCCTGGGTGACCGATGGGCACATCCCTTTTCTGACTCTGTGTGCACATGGGGACATGTGACCATGTCAGGAAGGGGTGGGCCGGCCCACATGTCAGGGCAGACCCTCTGTCTGCAGATATATGGAGATTCAGAGACCAAGGAGAGCTTCCTGGTGACAGAGAATGCAGATGAAAGTGGAAATGGAGGCAGGAAGATACAGAACCCAGAATCAGAGACGGAGACTGAAGATGACGGAGTCCACCGCAGGCCCAGGGCCCCCGACCCTCGGCAGCAGCCACACCGTGTCCTCTTTTCCCGACTCCCTGGGCTTCCAGGGTAGTGAAGGCGACTCCTCCCCCCGAGGGCGCCTCCTCTCCTCCTGGCCTCTCTCTGGGTCTCCTCCAGCACAGCCCTGGCCCCCCGCCCTCTCTCTGGGCTCCTTCCCCCCAGGAACCGGGGCTGTCCCGGAGCCCAACTGTGATCACTCTGCTGAGGCCCCCAAATCAGCTTCTGCGGCCCAACCCCCCTGGGCTTTGTGAGTCACTCTGGATTCTTTTCTGCCTGTGTTGCCGAACCCTGCTATTCCTGCCTTTGCAAAGGCTCTCAGCTGTCCGTATTTTCGATCACTTCTAGACAGAAGCATGCTCATCTTCTAACTCCATAAGCAGATATTAGGGCTCGAGGAAACCCTTGGGCTGCTAATCTTTCACAATGTTGACTGAGGTGGAATTGAAACTATGTCGAAATGGATTTAAAAGTTCACAAAATGTACAGAGAGAACATCCTTATTTCAGATCTTATGACCAAGAAGACAGGTACCCTAGACAAGGTTATTCTGCTTAATTCCCGCTTACTGATTAATTCTATTATAACCTCAACCTGTGTAGTGATGTTCAAAATATTATAACTTTGTTATTAAAATGACACGTTCAATGAATATCTGATATTGTAGAAAATGAGCAAAATCTGAGAAGGAGTCTGAGAAGAAAATCATACTCAAGAAGTCATTGAAGAAACTGAAGAGGAAGAAGGAACTGTACGCTTCCACATTGTCAGGAGGACTCCATTCCTGGAGAACTAAAATATTTCTCAAAATCTCTAATCATATCTTGCCTTTTAGACATAATTGTTGGCCATTTGGTTTCAGCCTTTAATACATGTTTTAAAACATTGTTTCTGTCATCAATGAAAACACGCCTTCCCAGCCTCCCTGTGGCCTTGTGACCCCAGGTCTGCAATCCACACTGCATTTCATTCACATCTTCTGTGTCTCCTATCACCATACCTGCACTTTTATAGCCTAATCCACTTATTGTATAAGGTTACAGGGCAAAGGCAATAACATCGGGAAGGAACAGTACACTCCCACTGTAGAGACAGAGTTGGCATCTCCGCAGACCTCTGGGCAGGCTGCCCACAGCACAGGGCATGCCACGCCTGTGCCAGCTGGCCCGCCAGAGCCTAACGTGGCTGTGGCAACGGTGCCCAGAGCTGCCAATTATCACATCCCACGGTATGAGTTGGGTGTCTACTCACGTCAGCTGCCATTCTGGGACCTGGGGTACAGCAGTGACACGCTGGCCAGGCCCTTTCTCTCACATAATCGCAGAGACGAATATTGCACAAAGGAGGGGGCTCCACCTGAATACAGCCAAATGTCAGTTTTGTAATCTAAATGAGAAATAAATGACAGAGAAGTATATAGATAGGTGATAGATAGATATAGATAGATAGATGATAGATGATAAATAGATAGATGTTAGATGATTGATAGAGATAGATGATTAATAGATAGATACATAGATGATAGATACATAGATAGATGTTAGATAGATGATAGATAGATGACAGAGGGAACAAATATTAAAGCAAATGGGGAAAATGTCCACAACGGGTGAATTTGGGTAAAGGGTATATGAATGCTCTTTATATGCAGCTTTCTGTAAGTTTGAAATAAAATGAAATTCAAATGTTCACTATATCTACGTGATAATATGGATCATTTCTGTCACAACTTATCTCTGCTTTTCAAGTTGCCTACGATGGGTGAGTGTTGTTTTTGTAATCACAGAAGTTACTAAGAAAGAAGTCTCTAGAAGCCATCATCTCACTGCAGGCCCTCTCAAGGGTGGGACTAGCCACAGGCACAGTCTAATAAGGCCCACAACCCCTGTGAGGCACCCCTTCAGTCTACAGAGCCCCCTCAGGGAGGGTAAGGGGCTACCCTCTGCAAAGTGCTGCCCTCCGCTCCAGGCGGCACCTGCCAAGAACCAAGAAGAGACAAGGATTGGGCATATCCAAAAGTTGAAGAACATAAGCCACGTTCACCTAGAAAGAGCGCTCTGCCTTTTCCCTTCCTCCTTTGATTTTTTGATCAAGAGTTTCACTTCCACTTTTAACACCTCAAAGCCCATGGACACAGTGTTACCATCTGGGCTTCTAGCTGCAGCGACTGAGGAGTGACGACAGCCCAGCCTTACTGGACACTGGTCCCTTCAAAACCAGGTGTCAACCAGAGTCCAATTTTGCAAGAATCCAGAAGAGATGGGCCTGGCTTAGCACCACATTCCATGCTCCATGTCTCTAAATTCTTTAAATTCCATCATGCCAAGATTGCATAGTTTTCCCTTGTCTTAGTCTGTTCGGGCTGCTATAACAAAGTACCCTAGACTGGATCACTTAGAAATAACAGAAATGTATTTCTCACAGTTCTGGAGGCTAGAAGTCTGAGATCAGGGTGCCAGCATGGCTGGGTTCTGGTGAGACCCTCTTGCAAACGGCTGACTTCTCTATCCTCTCATGGCAGAGAGCAGAGAGAGGAAGCAAGGTGTCTGGTGACTCCCATAAGGGCACTCATCTTCACGCTCTCATCTAATCTTAACTACCTCCCAAGGGCTCCACCTGCTAAAACCATCACATAGAGGCAGGGAGGGTTTCAACATACAAATTTTAGGGGGACACAAACATTCAGTCCATAACATCCCTCAAGATCACCAAGACCTTCCAGGACCCTGACACCCGGACAGACTTGAGCTTTGCCCCCTCTCCTCTGGAAGCCCTGGGGATGGGGGTGAGCAGGCAGCGGGTGGGGCTTCAGAACAAGGGGGAAGTTTGCATCACAGGCCCGAGGAAAATGCCAAGAATTCCAGAGGCCCCAGAACCTGCCCAGGTACCTTCTGATTTATTGGCTATTTAGCTGCAGGTAAAAAGGACAGAGGGGGAAGGACTTAGATCACTAATGGACACTCAAAGCTTATTTTCATAAGGCACGTGATTCTCAACTGTCCACTTCTTAATACAGAAAGATGGGGGAGGGTAAGGTGGGGCGGGGATTAGCCAAGTGGAGAGGCAGAGGAGGGCACTGCAGACAAGGAGCAGAGCGGAGCCAAAATGTGGAAGCAAACAGAAGCAGAGTGAGAGGGGTGTGGCCAGGAAATACAACCTCGGATGCTGCTGGATGCTTAGAGCCAAGAGGGGTGGAAATGGGGCTGAGCTGGCAGGGAAGCCAGGACACAGAATGCCGTTTTTTTTTTTAAACTATGGTGAAATATACATAACATGAAATTTACCATTTTTAAGTAGACAATTACGTGGCATTGAGTACATTCACATTGTTGTGCAATCATCATCACCAACCATCTCTAGAACTTCATCTTCCCAAACTGGAACTCTGTACTCACTAAACACTAACTCTCCATTCCCTTTCCGCCCCCCACAGGCAAAATGTCACCTGTTTACGAAACATGTAGGACAGTTTCTACTTGACGCCTGCAAGTCTTAATGTACAATTACAAATTCTTTTCTGTTTTTTCACTTGGAAGGCACAGAGGATTGCAAAAGTAGCAGCTCAATTTAATTCAGCCACCACACAAAAACCGCAAATGACAGTCCCAACACTGCAAATTTTGGAAGATTGAAATAGTAGACACTATCTATCGTCTATAGTAGTTTCAACCCTTTAGCCTGAAATTTCGGCTTATTCTCTTAAGAAGAATAAATCCATTTCAGGTCTAATTTTGCTAGACTGGGCTCCAGAAGCATAGTGAACAAGAACCACAGATTCAAAGCATGACAACTGTAGAGCATTCTGTTGCATATACACATAGAAGACTTGGGAATTTTGCAAGTTGCGTAAAGACAGTTGTTTGTTAAATGGACTTGAAAAAAAATCCGGACACAAGCGGCACTGCTTAGTCCAAATGACCAAAGAATATTTTATAACAAATTTTTTTTTTAACTTTTTGACTTTTTTTTTTTTTTTTTTTTTGTGAGGAGATCAGCCCTGAGCTAACATCCGCCAATCCTCCTCTTTTTTTGCTGAGGAAGACGGCCCTGGGCTAACATCTGTGCCTATCTTCCTCCACTTTATATGGGACGCCGCCACAGCATGGCTTACCAAGCAGTGCGTCGGTGCGCGCCCGGGATCTGAACCAGCGAACCCCGGGCCGCCGCAGCGGAGCGCGCGCACTTAACCGCTTGCGCCACCGGGCCGGCCCCTATAACAAATTTTAACCTTCGAGAGATGGTTAACATCAATACTATGCATATTTTATATGTCCAATTAATAGTTCAAATGTATATAAAATAGGGGGCCTGCCCGGTGGCGCAAGCGGTTAAGTGCGCGTGCTCCGCTGCAGCGGCCCAGAGTTCGCCGGTTCAGATCCGGGCGCGCACCGATGCACTGCTTGGCAAGCCGTGCTGTGGCGGCGTCCCATGCAGAGTGGAGGAAGATGGGCACGGATGTTAGCCCAGGGCCGGTCTTCCTCAGCAAAAAAAGGAGGAGGATTGGCAGATGTTAGCATAGGGCTGATCTCCTCACCAAAAAAAAAAAGTATATAAAATAGGATCAAGCATTACTATCTCTAAGAATACCATGCACAAGATAAACCCTAAGTGTTTGTGACAGTATTCCAGGTGGAGGCAGTCTTATATACAAAAACAATCTGGTTTCTCCCCTGTGTAGGTATATATCTTAAGGAAATTTAAGAGATTACTGAGATTAAAATCTTGGTGCATTAGAGACTGATAAAAAAGTTCAGTTTGTGGGATTTAAGATGTTTGCTTTTTTAAAAACATCCAGAATACTCGCCTTCTGTACAAAGAAAAATAGCAGATTTCTGGATGACCATATTTGATCACACAGCACGATTTAAAATGAAATTATGTCTATGGTTTAAAGATATTTCCCACTTTACTTATTCCTTTAACAGGATTAATTTGTGAACTAAGCTTTATATTTAGTTCAGCTGTATTTATGGGACAAGATTCCAAACATTGTTTCCAAAACAGAGGCACCAATTTTCCTGAAGTGTAACAGCACTCAATTTTTAGTAGCAACTATATTTTTAAAAGGTTAACAACTTGTAGAACAAAATGTTTTAACTATTTATGCTACTTTATACTCACTATTTACCGGTTACAATATTTACAGAAAGTTTAATCTACCTACAGGATGATCTTCCTCAATCTCCCAGCCCCCATCTTATTCAAAGGATCTTCCTCCCACCTCTTTTCTAATCTGGTTGAGGGATGTGGAGGAATTTCAGAAAAGGCACCTGTGCATTTTGAATGGGATTCTAACTTTCAAGTAAGTATAAAGGCAAATATAAGACCAAAAAAATCCTTAGTTCAGAGTGCATTACAGTGCCCCCAAAATTAGTTACGTGAGAAACAGTATCTACCAAGAAGCTCTAGAAGATGAGGCATTCCAAGGTCTGTCACAGAGTACCAGCAAGAAACTCATCTTACTCACAAAAGCCCCTTAGTCAACTGGCCACGCAAACAACACCGACAGCAACTAGTGAAGACATTTTATGATGAAAATTGCGTTTTGTTAACAACTCTCCCTAAAAGTCACCGGCTCTGTAGAGTCACACTTTGTGTCATTAAATGACTCGAGTTATAAGAGGAAATACTCAGAGTAGGTAGCCAGGGACAAAATACCAGTTGTGAAAATTGAGTTTTGGAGTAGATGTAACATTTCTGGAGGCCCAAGAATGATCATTTTCACCAGTTCCCACCACAGAAGGAGTTGTGGAATACGTTAACACGGTGAGAGAGAAAACTAGTGGGAAATGTACCCGTGAGTAAGTGGATCTGACTTTTAAAAGCTGCCACTAGAAATAAACCAGAGATTGATGTCAAATGGTCAAAAAATTTGAATGCTGTGAAAAAAGTCACAAACAAAAAACACGGGGTGGGTGTGGGGGCACAGCTAAGGCACGTCAAAAAAATTTTTTAATCCACATAGCTTTGGCCTATTAAAATATTTTACCCTATTTTTTTCAAAAAGAGGATTTCAAAGCATCCGGAAAACATGCACGTTGTTTGATTACCCGCTTCTCCCGGGTAATCTCGCACGGCGTCAGCTCCTTTTCTCCTTCTCTTACACTGGGTGTAACCAGGGTCTGTGCAGAGACACAAACAAGTGGTCTGGAGGGACGGGGCCGTGGAGTTTGCATTGCTCGGGGAAAACCCAGCTTTCGCTTTCCAGATTCTCTGCGTGTTCAGACTTACCACGGCGGAGAACTGTGAGTGCATCTTCTACGTGGAATCGGTCTCTTCCTTGACATATTCACGGAATCGCCCCAATCTTCGTGTACTTCAGTGACGGTAAGACCTATAAACATATGTCCTGGGCCGGCCTGTGGCTTAGCGGTTAAGTGCGCTAGGGTTGGGATCCCGAGTGCGCACCGACACACCGCTTCTCCGGCCATGCTGAGGCCGCGTCCCACATACAGCAACTAGAAGGATGTGCAGCTATGACACACAACTATCTACTGGGGCTTTGGGGGAAAAAAAGGAGGAGGATTGGCAACAGATGTTAGCTCAGAGCGGGTCTTCCTCAGCAAAAATAAGAGGAGGATTAGCATGGATGTTAGCTCAGGGCTGATCTTCCTCACACACACACACACACACACACACACACAAAATAAAATAAACAAACATATGTCCTGCGCTGCACTTATGGCACAAGATCTCGTTTTCAAAACAATGGCACCAATTTTCCTGAACTGTAACAGCACTCAATTTCTAGTAGCAATCATATTTTTAAAAGGTTAACAACTCGTAGTCTTGGTTCTGCTCAAATCTGCCCCGGAGTTTCCCTGATTTTCCTTTGACACCAGCCTCTCTGTCAACCTGCCTGCTGACAGCACAGCCAGGCTCTGGCTGCGGCCCCATCCTCCCTCCAGCCGCACCGTCGCTGCCCTGGATGCCCTCCCTGCTGGCCCCTCTGCTCGCCGCTGCTCGGGCCGCCGCACGAGGGGGGAGGTGGCGAGTCGGGGGCGCGGGTGCGGGGTGGGCGTCCGCTGCTCTCCAGCGACGTCCCGCCGCAGCCGTCCCCCGCCCCTCAGCGCCCCCCCGCCGTGACACCCCCATGGCCCCCGTGGTTAGAGCGAGGCTCGCGCTGCGCGCGGCGGCGGCGGGTAGTCGGCCCACTGCGCAGCAGGGCAGCGCACCGGGAATCTCTGAATGTTCAGTAGATCCTTGTATTTTAATTACCACCGGAGACTTTAGGCCAAATATTATCTTAAGTTTTAAAAAAGATGCTGTTAGGATTATTTTTGTTTGTTGAAAATCCATACCAATAAAGTGGTCTACTGAGAATATTCCTGCTTTTTGGTGTGTGATTGGCAAACAGAAACTAGAATGGCGACTGGAATAATGAAAGCTTGAAAATATACGGGCGTCCTTCTCTGTAAAGAAGAGGGCCTTGGGGTGGGGGGGGACAGGCACGCTCATGGGGTACTGCCGGTACCGATCAGAGTAAGTTTTCAGGAAGCGAATCTGGCAAAGGGATCCATGGTCTGTATTTACATGTGCACCGTCTGTTCCGGTCAGAAGAGGCTGGCTGTGCTGCAGGGACAATCAGTCCTCAAGATCTCAGTGGTTTAAAACAACGAAGCCTTCTTCTTGCTTATGGTAACCGTGCATGGTGGGGGCGGGAGCACTGTATCCCGTAGTCCTCGCCAGGGGTCGCGGGCTGACCGGGAGCCTCCACCCGGAGCATTGCTCAGCAACTTGGCAGGGACAACATACATTACTCTCTGCCTCTTAAAGCTTCTGCCTGGAAGTGATGTGTCGCTTTTGCTCACATTTCATTGGCCCAAGCAAATCACATGATCATCCCTAACCTCAAAGGTGTTGGAAAGCAGAAGGTCACCATACCCCGGAAGGAAAACCGGACGTTTGCAAGCAGCTCTGATAGCCACCACATACATCATCCTATTGCGGTGCTGACCCAACTTCTTTGTGAAGGTCTGAGCCAATAAAGAAGTCAAGTTAATGGAAAGAGTTGTGATCATTAGAAAGAGGCCACTTTTGGGCCGGCCCCGTGGCTTAGCGGTTAAAGTGCGCGCGCTCCGCTGCTGGCAGCCGGGGTTCGGATCCCGGGCGCGCACCGTCGCACCGCTTCTCCGGCCATGCTGAGGCCGCGTCCCACATACAGCAACTAGAAGGATGTTGCAGCTATGACATACAACTATCTACTGGGGCTTTGGGGGGGAAAAAAAAAGAAAGACATTCCTGATTTCATGTGAGGAAATGGATATAGCTATCCCTGAAGTAAGATCAATTCCTGGATTTTCAAGTGCAGTGGGTCAATAAATTAAAAAAAAAAAAAAAAAGAAAGAGGCCACTTTTGCCATTATTTCTAGGTTATGTTTCTATCTTACCTTCGCTTAAGAGGTCAGAGGGTCACAACCTGGCAGAAGTTGGCACCAGTGTCCCAGATCAGCACCGGTATGAGTCAGCAGAGGCACAGGGTGCGGACTTGCTAGAGTGTTCCTTACACACCTCACCTACCAGCCACTTCCTGGCCAAGGAAAAAGCAAAAAGCTTCTATAGAAGTTGAGAACTGAAGGAAAGAAACGAGGAAGTATTAATGGTCTCACAATCCTGATCTGTTTTTTCAAAGACTCGCCTGCTCTTATTCATCAGTTTCCACCTTCCCCACCTCATTTCTCTCCCTCTCACACACACACTCCTAAAAACGCCATTGTGAAGCTTCAGAATGTCAGAAATAAAAATAAAATCTTAAAAGGTACCAGTTAGAAGAGGTATGTTGCCGAGAAAGGAACAAGAATCGGATTGACACAGGGTTTCTCTTTTGTAAGTTGTTACTGTCTGCTAATTCTGATTTTTGTGGTTCCTATTATGCTGCATATATCTCCAGTTCACAAAAATGGATCAGCAGCTCAAAAGAGGTTCTTCGGAATGTAAAGAAATGACAAAAATGGCAGCAGAAGAACACTGTAAACATAATGAATAGCCCCCCAGTGTAACTATGAAATACCAAAGTGCACATTCTAGGACAAACGAATTCTTGGGTAATGATTTTACACATGTAAACATAAATGAAAATTGTGAGTATAAGTTCAATAAGAAATATTTGAGGGCCGGCCCTGTGGCTTGGTGGTTAAGTGCGCGCACTGCAATGCTGGTGGCCCGGGTTCGGATCCCGGGTGCGCATCGAGGCACCACTTCTCCGTCCATCCTGAGGCCGAGTCCCACATACAGCAACTAGAAGGATGTGCAGCTATGACATACAACTATCTACTGGGGCTTTGGGGGGAAAAAATTAAATAAATAAAATCTTTAAAAAAAAAAAAAAAGAAATATTTGAAATTTTTATTTATTGGACCAGCAGTAAATTAAATTAAAACTTAAAGTTAAAACTTTGGTAAATAGTAGTCTGAAGCCATAAAAAAAATGTTTTCCATTATCTTCCCCAAAAAGCAACCAATCCATTTTTTCCAAAACAAACACAAAATAATGCTTTCTAATGTAAGATTGATTATTCTTGTTACTAAGGGTGCAGAGGAGACCAAACCTACAAAGGCGTCATTTTAAGTTGTTGCCCTCTTAACAAATGCACATAAAAGTCAGTCTACAATTACCGAGACGCCTGTAAACCAGCTGCAAAAATAATGATAAAGACTATGCTTGGAGAGAGAGCCAAAAGGACTATTGACAAAACTCCCGTGTCAGATATCGGTGTTGAACGTTGCATAACATCAAGAATACACAAAGTAGGAAAGCAATTAGTATATACACATGCTAGCAGATACTTCGCTTTTGAGCAAGCCAAAACTGCTCACACGTGAGGTATGAAGCAAGCCCTTGGCACACGTGGGGCTCAAACATGAAGAAAAAGTGCTGCCTGGCTTGTCACTGTCACTTTGTTTGCTGTGCCCAAGTACGATAAGAGGCTTTTCCCTTATAGATTATTTACTTTGTGAGTCATGTGTTGGAAATGGTGCTTTGGGCTCAGTGCCCGAGTTGAAGCAGCCATGGCTGCCTCAGGAAGGGCTCTGGTCTGTGAATAAAAGACGTTACTCCACCCGCTGCTTTATTCACAGAAAAGAGTTAATGGTCAACAAAATGCATCTGAACCTTGATTCAGGGTTAAAGGAAGTAATCAAAAAAATACGAATATTATCTAATCCTGGCAGAGTTAAATGCACATCCTTTCAGCAGGCTGTG
Source organism: Ceratotherium simum simum (assembly GCF_057802395.1). Lineage (NCBI taxonomy): Eukaryota > Metazoa > Chordata > Mammalia > Perissodactyla > Rhinocerotidae > Ceratotherium > Ceratotherium simum. The sequence goes on from NC_141924.1 coordinate 11,273,699, forward strand.
AGAAAAAACAAGTAGTGTACAGGTCAGTGTGCCTTCAGGCAGGGATGACAGAAACCCAGTTCCAAGTGGATTAAACAATAAATGGAACTAATTAGATCATTTCTGATGTCAGGGCTCTGGCCCCATTCCGCTGCAGGTGCTTTGGCTCTGTCTTCCTCCTTGCGTTGGCTTCTTTTGAGACCAGCTTCCCTTGTGGAAAATGGTCACAGCAGCACGGAGACCCACACGATCACCCCACACCATCCAGATCAACAGAGAATAGCTGTGTCCCGGAATTCCCAGAAAAAGTCCTGAGATTTACACTGATTGGATGGACTTAAGTCACATGTCCACTTCTGGACCAATCACGGTGCGGCTGGAGGTGGAACGCACTGATTGCTCCGCCCCTGCCCTGATGGCAAAAAGCCAGCAAGATCGTCGCACTGATAGGAAACTATTCTTAACGTTTAATACCCTTTAATCTTGTAATTTAAAATCATTGATGAAACTCTGCTTTTTTTGCTACAAATTGGTGATCTGTGGTGTGAAAACTTTGAGGAAATGTGCCTTAAGAGGATGCTTCAAGGACCTAGTATCTAATGCATATCCTCTGCAAATCCTTGTTCTTCTAAGTAGCAAATGCTTCAACAATTACTACAAATTCCTACCCCTAATGAAAATCTCCTCATCTCTTCCCCACATAGGGAATGGGGTCGGTAAACGGCAGGGAGAGAGGTGGAAGCATCAGCCAGACTTGCCGCCGTGTCATTGTTCTGACCCCTGTGCTGACAGGCACCAGACCCAGAGGTCAGGGTTGCCTGTGGGCTCTCCTCACCAAGGTAGTGCCTCTCTCTGCCTTGTTCTCTCTGTTTCTGCTTCTCCTTCTTCACTTCCTTCATTTCCATCCCCTCCTCAGTCTGGGTTCTCTGTTTGCACAAGGACTATCATGCTTGTCCCCAAACGGCACCCTCAGCCCCAGGTCGCCCGACCTTCCAGGTCCAGCAGCCAAAGCTAATCTTGGAAAACCGCTGCCTCTCAAGGCTAAATCTCCAGAAGAGAGAATCTGATTGTTGCAGCTTGCACCTAGGGTCCACACCTGGTCCAATTAGCAATGGAAGCCTGCAGGGCCCACCTTTGTGGGAGAGGAGGGAAGATCGCAGCAAAGGGGACAATGGCTCGGTAAGTACTTCAAAGCATGTCTACAAATCCTTTGGAAGATATCCTGACACCCAGCTCTAAGTGTACCTTTCGAAGACAGTTTATAAAGGAAACATGGACTGTGCTGCCCAATTAGTGAAGAGCAGCACTCAAGCGGACCAAGTGGATCAGGATAAGCCACCAGCGGACTAGAAAAAACCTCCATTCCCTGGTGACCTGAGGAGAGAGCCAACCTGACATGGATCCAGAGCTGGCTGCACCTCTGGATCTGATTGAAGTCTGGGTTGCTGCCAAGCTGATTCATCCAGAAGCTGGAGAAAACCACCTGGCTGTAGCTCAGACCAAGCCTCACCCCGCATGACCTGAGCTGTGTTTGTTCCCCTGCCAGATCGGTTGTGTCTTTATTGACTCTCCTAATGACTTCTTCTGTGGTTGGAAGTTACTCATCACTTTTTCTGTCTGAAGCTGGAACATGCATGAGACATTGAGACAGGGAAACACCTTGGGCCCTGCTGAGGTTTGAGCCCCATCTCTCTTCCCCTCCCCAACGCTAGAACTAAACTCCTGGCTCCAAACACTGATTGGCAATAGTTGCCATCACAAAATCAGCTTTCTAACCTTTTAAGGTGATCTCCAGACATTAAACAAGATGCTTGTATGGACTAAAAGCCCATTTTTCCCTTATGGAATTTGCGTCTCTCTCCTTGGATTAGAAGAAAGTGGCCAGTGGTGGTGGGAAAAACATGGACTTTGGGGTCAGCAAGACCTGAGTTTGAGCCCTAGACTCAACACATGGGAGCAGTGGGATCTCACTGAGGCTTGCCTCTCTGAGCCTGATTCTTGACTGGGAAATTTGTGATAAATCCCGCATGAGGATTAAATTAAAGAACCTAATATCAAATGACTGACAAGTTGAACCTCAAATGTTGGCTCCTTTGCCCTCCTTCAGGGAAGAAATAAAAGCAAAACTTATTCTGTGTAGCTAGTCCAGGCTCTTTCTCATACACCCAACATCTTATTAATTCAACCAGCACTTTCTGCACAGCTACTGTATACACTGACAAGGTGACGAGGGAATCCAGCATGAAACCTGAACTCCAAGAATTCACCGACCTCTGTCTCCATCCTCATCTAGAAACTTACCATCAGAGGGAAATGGTGGGGTCATGTGCTTCCCACCTTCCCAGAGGTCTTGGTGACTGTGAAACTTTGTAAATGATGATCACAAGAAAAAGTCTCATTTTCTTCTCTCTGGAAATGTCTCAGCAGCAGGATTCTCCATAGGACTCAGTCTGTTTTTCTCTCTTTCTCACATCCTTGCTTGCTTGATTTCCAGTTCCTGGGAGGGGTTGAACAGAAGTCACCACTGCCCCAGTAGAAAGTGGAATAACAGTGCAATCGGGACCAGCAGCTATGGTTCAGCACCATGAACAGCACCAGATGCGCACCTCCTGGCCCAGACAGGTGAGTCGTATTAGCCAGTGCCCTTAATGCCATTATACAAGAGCCAGTCTGACGGCACAGCCTCCCTGCCTCTCGTAGGTTTGGCTCCTGCTGCTGGAGTAGCTGGATCTACATGAGAGCTCATGCTGTGAACTGTTACAACCCTCTCCTCGGGGCTGGAAGATGGGTCTGAAAACCAAAAATACTGAGGAACACTTTCCACTTGGACCCATGCGAGGAGAAAGAGACCCAACTGTCAGCTTCTGGGGTGAGCAGATGTAAAGGGACTGGGCATTTGTGAATTTTCCTAAGAGCAACTCCTAAGTCAGGTCACAGTGCTTTTCTACTTTAAACCTCCTGCTCAAGTCAGTCAATGACTTTTAGGCACAAGAGTTCATGGAGGAGTGCCCTAGCAAGGGAAGCCCAGCGCCAGCCCAAAGTATGGCTGACCTTTTTCTACTGGCCTGCCTGTAGCATCTGGAAGGGTTGATCTCCTTCTCAAGAGTCCACTTTTAGAGTGATGCCACTCACAGCAAAACTCCTCGATTGACATTCCTTCTTCCTCCTAACCCCTCACTGAAGGCCTTGAACAACACGAAGTCCGGGCCATTCTGTTCACGCTCTCCCTCTGCCCTCTTTTCCTTCTCTCTCAAGCCTCAGGTTTCACCTCCCTGTCTTTGCCTCCAAAATCTGCTTAACCATCCTGGATTCTCAAATTCCGGTCCCTTAGGCTGGCAATGTGAAATCACCTTCGATTCTTCCTGTCCCTCCTTCCCTGTCTAATCTGCTAAGGAAACCTTTATCTTTTCTTTAGAAAAGTCTCTAAATCAATCAGTCATCCAATATTTTCTGAACCAAAATATTCGTAGACTAAAGAATAGGGTTTTAAATTAGAGTGCAGACTTCCAGTTGAAGTTGATGAAGTGACCACATGCATTCAGCCCATTCCCCGCTGGAGACCCCTCCAAATGATGGTAAAGAATAAAAAGGGAATAAACTCACAATTAAAAAGAGAAAGGAAGGGAAGTCAGACAGCAGAAAATAATCTGAGAGACTAAAAGTCAATGGAGAAGAGAAAACTGATGATGCTTAGGTCTGCACAGAGGGAAATCTGACCAAGAAATGAGTTTATCTGCCCCCAAGAACTGCTCACAAGATGGAGCATAGGCCCCAAGCTACCCTTTGAAGTCTTGGATCTTTGTGGATTGTCCTCTGCTTGTAAAAAGAAGATCTGGAAGCCTGGGGGCTGCAGCGGCAGTGGGAGGAGTACAAACCTTGTGACCAGGGACTATGGCAACCTCCCGCTGCTCTGCACTCGGGATCCGTCACAGCCCAGTGTGCTGTGTAACAGCAGAACAGGAACCACCTAAGCTACGCTGTGAAATGTGATCACGATCGGGGGTCAGCAACTGAAAAATGCTGACCCGGGATGGCGATCAAGAGGGAGAGAGGGGAAAAAAAGACAGAGAAATGAAAACAATTTTCTCTCAAAATAAGTCTGCAATCCCAAACTCCCAAAACCTACAAGGAAAGTCACTACAGATTAAGCAATCAAATAGAAATATGACTTTAAAGAAATATATTGGGAATACGCAAAGATCTGAATGCCTGCACCGACTCAAGGCTGGGAGATGCTTACAGAGAGGCTTCCTCTGGGGATTTCTGAGAGGTGGGGATATTGACAGACTCCACCTTGAACCACTGGCAAGTACAGTGTAAGTCTGCTTTGCCTTTCGTGCCTTGCCGGACTCCTGCCCTTGAGAATATTCCAGCAGTCAGACCTGAGTCCCACCAGGTTGACCAAGAAGGCAACTGAGGCACCCCCTGCAGCCAGAGGAAGGAAGATCAACTTGAACAATTAGAACACATGCCTAGTGTGTAGGCTTGAATGTGGGGCCGCTGAGTCACGAGTCAAAAAAGAATTTTCAGACATGAGCCGCTCGTTCGCTCGTGCACCTTTATTTTGTGTTCAGCGTGGAGACAGGACCCATGGGCAGTAGAGAGCTGCATGGGGACGGGACCCATGGGCAGTAAAGAGCTGAATGGAAGTGTCCGTGCGGGGCCATTATATACAAGTGTAGCTATTTTGGCTACTCTAAAGAAATGTCAAAAGAGAAAGCATTAGGTGATCTGGTTAGTCTCAAAGACTAGGGTGTGGGGGAGGATGAATGAGGTATGCCTCAAGGAACGCAGAGGCAGGAGATTCAAGTCATTGATCACCTCCCCAGGTAAATCCCTTCACTCCTAGCCAGAGGTGATTGAGTAATGCGAGACTGGATGGGGTCTCATGAAAATTGTAAAACGAGTCATAAATGAGGTTTCGACCACGTCATTTTTCCCACTGAAACCTCGATCCCCAAAAATCTTTGGGAAATGGGGGAAGGTCCATCTTCTGTATCTACTTCCTGCTGAGTAGGGATGTAGAGCTGTCCCTAAATGGGGATCATGTGACTGGACCTGGGGGCTTCAGATGACCGAAATGTGGCTGCTGCAGAGTGCAGACAAGGTAGTGACTGTTTCAAGAATCATCTGTTGAGAGGGCCAAGTTAAGGAAGTGAGTCCTTGTTGGCAACTGACAGACAAACAATGGAAAAGACAGCATATCACAATTAACAGAATCAAGAGGACTGCTAATCCAACAAGGAGAGCTTTGATAGTCGTCCAGAACCCTGACCTGACCGTGAATTTAGCCAATCATTAAAAGAGAGGGTGGGGTCCGACATGGACTTGATTTGTTTCCCCGTGTCTTGAAGTAAAGTAGTGACATTATTACAGTAATCGGGAGTATATACACAGCACTCAGTTTTAATGATGGCACAAGTGCCGCCCTGAGCAGCAGTTAAAAGGTCTAGAGCCATCCTGTAAAGGTATCTATAATGGCCAGAAGATATCTATATCCACGGCAAGGAAGCATTTGAGTAAAATCAAGTTGCCAATCCTCTCCAGGGTAGGTGCCACGCCTTTGTACCGGCTGAGAAAAGGGAGGTGGCTTTAACCCTCCCTCAGGGTTTATTTGAGCACAAACCGCACAGGCTCGACAAACCTGTTTTATAGTAGAAATTAGTTCCAATCCATCAAAAAACTTGCCCATTAACTGTGTCAGAGAATATTTGCCCAAATGAGTAGCCTGATGAATCCCATTAACTAGCTTCCATTGTACTTCCTTGCGCGCAAAGAGCTGTCCTAGTTGGTTTTTAAACCAAGATGTCAGCTCTGAAGTGTCCTGCAAAAATCCTTTTTCCTGTGCTAAATTTATTTCTTTTTCGGATATCTAGCAACCACGTCACCCGGACTAAGGGAGCGGAAAGAAGGGCGAGAAGCTAGTCTTGTTTCGCAGCTCGTTTGGCCTTGGCATCAGCAAAATTATTTCCCTGGCTTTCAGCTGAAGGTTCTTTTGATGGCTTCTGTGATGAATAACAGCCACCTCTTCTGGGAGATGTATAGACTCTGACAGTGGTAGTATTTTGTGGCTATGTTTGATAGAAGAGTTTTGGGAAGTCAGAAGACCCCATTCTCTCCACATAGCTCCATAAGCATGGAGAACAAGAAAGGCATATGTGGAGTCAGTGCAAATGTTAATAACCAGATCTTTGGCCAGTTGTAATGCTCTGGTTAGGGCTGTTAATTCTGCCTTTTGGACGGAAGTGCTGGGTGCTAGGGCCTTTGACTCAATGACTTGAGCCAGGCTGACAATGGCATAGCCCACTTTCCGGACACCTTGGTCCATAAAACTAGTGCCATCTACAAACCGGGTATCGTCCGCATTTGGTATCAGGGAATCAGTTAAATCGGGCCTGCATAGAACATTTGTTCTATGATTTCAGCGCAATTATGGGATGGTAAATTATCATTGATGGGCTAATCTGGCCCTGACAAGAGAGTTGCAGGATTGGGAGCTTGGCACATTTGTAAGATCACTTCTGGGGTATCCAGGAGGATAGCTGGATATTTAGTGAGGTGTCCCTCTGTCATCCAGTGGTGTCCCTTTGTCTATAAAACTATTTGAACTTGGTGAGGAGTCATCACAGTTAGGGACTGACCGAGAGCCAATTTAGTGGCTTCTTCCACCAGTAAAGCAGTGGCTGCCACAATTCTCAGACAGGCTGGCCATCCCAAGGCCACAGAGTCCAGGGTTTTGGAAAAATAACCAACCACTTGGGTCTCTGAGCACAGTTTTTGGGTGAGTGTTCCAAGAGCCTGTCCTTGCTTCTCAATAACATAGAAAGTGAAAGGCATATTGATGTTTGGTAAGGCCAGAGCTGGTGCCTCAGACAGATGCTGTTGTAACAGTCAAAAGGCTGAATCTTCCCTTTCTGTCCATTCTAGGGTTTCAGTGTCTGGGCCGTGCGTTGCCTCATATAAAGGCTTTGCTAGGGTTCCAAACTGGGGAATCCATAACCAGCAAAAACCTGCCGTGCCTAAAAAGGTTCTTAATATTTCTTTCTCCTAGGGGGTTCCAGATCTAAATTGACCTTTTTTCTGGCCAGAGATAGAGCCCTATGGCCGAGAGTGAGCTCATACCCCAGATATTGAACTCGTTGTACAGAGATTTGGGCCTTAGTGGGAGTGACGCTATAGCCGCGTTGGGCCAGGAAATTGAGTGTTAAAATTGTGTTAGCATCAGAAGTCTCTCTGGTAGGACTGTGTGGGAGATCAAGATTTGGCCACCCTGAAATCTATCTCTTTACCTTGGTTGTTTTCTCTAGGGACATTTGACCTCCCCCACTAACTGCCTAAAAAATTTGACATGGTAGCTCCTTCCTGGAACAGATCTATCATGATGGCTGTAAAGATAACGTAGGGTAAATGTTACAATAGGAAAGACACCAACAAGCCCCTCTTATCAGAAGTTCTGTCTCTCTGGCCACATTCTCTAGATGACCCTGCGAGGAGTTGCCAGACAATCATTTACATTTATAAGGAAAATCTCCATTTGTAAAGATATCTCCCTCTCTGTTTGGAGAAGAGAGGGGGATGAGCTCATTTCTAGTGACTTATCAATGTAGAAGGTGAGGCCTTGGGCTGCATAATAACCTTACTCTTGTTTACTGTGCTTTAGTGGTAATCTCCTATAACTGACTCCCCCCACCCCCAAAATCCTCCTTTGTCATTGGCTGAAAATGATATTTAAGACAAAAATTTCTGCTATTGTGTTGAGAAACGCAGTGTCCCTGCTTTCTCCCATGTATACATGTTATTAAACTTGGTATTATTTTCTCCTGCTAACCTGTCTTGTTGATTATTTGGCCAGCCAGAAGAACCTTAAGGGAAAGGGCAGAGAGAGATTCTCTCTCTTCCCCCGACAGTTTTGGCGAGCCAGGCAGGAGAAGCACTGGCTGGCAAGTTGCCTTCTCTGGCTGGAAGACCTGCCTTCTCCCTGGACTACTGCAGATGATGAGATACGGGAACGCCTGACGAAAGCCGGCAAAAAGGTAAGACTTCTTACCACGTCAGCCTCCCGGAATCTCTATCTGCGGAGTCCGGCGGAAGGAAATGGTGAGAATTTTTTTCTCTTTCTAAATTTAGATTGGCAGGAGAAAATATTTGGGAAACTAGTTTCTTGGGCTTTTAGTGACTCTTGGTTTAAATTTGGTAGAGTACTCTTGGTTATGATCTTGATCCCTTTTCCTCCCAGAGGTAGTGTCTGTTTTTCTCTTTTGTCTGTGTCTTTTGTCATAAGAAAAAAATACCGTAGGGTAGGACGCAGGCATAGGCCCTATAAGCCTGCTGTCCGGGCCGGCCCCACAGACTGGTGAGTTTGCGGGTCTCACCAGACCGGCGTCTACAAACTTTGCTGTGGGTTATCATGCACATGAAGTAAAGGCCATTGCTGAGGGCATCTTGGAAGCCAAAAAGGCCACAAATTTGGTGGGCGCGGGTAGAGCAGTTAAGAGCCATTAGGGCGCTCGCCACTTTCAGAAGACTCCCATGTCAAGATAAGTTGGGTCACGAAACGGGGTAGATGACACAGGTCCCCCGCCAACTGCAAGAAAATGTCCGTGCAACGACGAGGTACTCTGTAAAGCACACAGTCCCCAACCCCGCGGCACCTCCCCCGCTAGGTGTTATTCTGGCTCCAAGAGATCTAAGGCGTGGCTAAAGCTGTCATTGTGCACATAAGAAAAAAAAAAACCGGATGAGGTTTTTCCTTCTGTCTTCTTCTGTGTCCTGAGAACTTGGCTTTGTGACCAGTGAAAATATTCTCCTTGGTCTCCACCATACGGAAGATACATTTACCGGAGTACACCTTAGTGGCCAGTCGAGTAGACTGGGGTTCCGAACTGTCTCTTTGTCCGGCTGTGCCAAGCTCTCAGGGGATTTTGTCATAAAAGGCCCAGTCCGTAAGGGCTTTTGTCGTCTTTACCTTCATTGCTTGTTAGTGCTAGAAAAATCCCATTCCAGTATCGCCTGCCCGGTGTCACAGATTAGCGGGTCTGTGACTAGAGGCGTCCCACACTATTGTGGGAGACCGGAGACACCGTTTTCACTACACCATCCTTACCGCCTGTGCAACGAAGGTCTTTACTGTCTCTGAATATCTTTTGAGAATAAATTCTGTGGATCATGGGGGCTACATCATCTACGACCTCACCAGGGACGCCTCTTGCGTCCATGGTAGATTTATTCTAAGCGTGGAAAGTTACCTCCGGGTCTTTGCTTAAAAAGGCTTATTGGTTCGAGTCACTATTAGAATAAATATACAAATAAAGATCCTACTCGTCAATGGCCAGACGACGGATCATTTGAATTGAAAAAACTTCTAAATTGGGAGAAAAAAAAATGTTTTGAGAGCTCTCACATAATTATTTATTTGGTACCTAAGAAAAGGCCAAAAAAAAGGAGAAAAAAATTTGACTAGTCTTAAGACATTGACTCAGGTTACAATTGAATTGAGAACACGTAAAAGTGTAAGTATTGATAAGATTATAAAGGTTGGAATGTTTGAGCTAATTTTATGTAAAGAGGCTACATCAACTTTGCCTGAATATGTTTTAAAATGTCTGACTGGGAATGCTTTTCTTGTCCAAAATTAAAAGACCAAGACCTATTGATAAAAATCTTAATGATAACTATGTTTAAAGATATAAGAGGTGATGAAATTTACATAAAATTTTGTAAAAAAAAACTGATGTTATTTCTATTACAGAACTGGTTAACAAAAATAGTAATTTAAATGATGGCTAATTTTATCTGAAGTCTTATGAAGTCTTATAGGCAATCTAAATAATTATTGGGAACAAGTAAATAGTTGTGAAAAAGATAAATGTTGGATGAACTTTAAACAATAATTATGTGTTATGGTGGTTACAGCTTCCAAACTCTTTTTGGTGACTTTTAGAGTTTTGCTAAAATTTATGATAAAAAATTCTCTGAGTATCATCATTTGCAAATAAGATAAAATATTAGACATTGATTGCTGAATGTACGTTTGTCTACTTTTGGCTTTTCATTACAGGAAAACTAAAAGGTGTTTTGGGTCTATTGGTAAACATGTGTTTTAGTAAAAGATTATACTATAAAGTAACATGTTTCTAGAAGTTATAAAGTGTTTATAGATTTTCCAAGCCACAAGATACTAATATAAAAAAAAGTTTATAATTGTTTAGTTTTTACTTACAAATTAAGGTTTCTAAAAGTTAAAATTTCTAATTAATATATGTGATTGAAGCTACTAAAAATTAAGAAAAATATGTCTGTGTACAAGGAAAGTAAGATGTATAAAGAAGGAACAAAAAATGAAAATATTTTGTTTGATTGATTAAGAAAGATAAATTTGTCCTCAAGCACTAGAAGGGAAAAAAAAGACATGGGACAAATTCTGAATGTAAAAAAAAAAAGTTATAAAAGGTTTGTAGAAGAGAAATTCTGAAAAAAGAGTTTTTGCATGGTCAAGTTGGCTAAGATTGAAATGAATTTAATTAAGTAAATGAGTTTTAATAGCAGAAGTAAGCTGGTGCAAAATTAAAATTTCTCGTAAAAAGATAATTTGCTTAAACTTGATAAAGAGGTTATAAAAGATTTTTCTTTATCTTTGAAAATTTTCAAAGGGCCCTGAAACTTCTCAAAAAAATTTGCTCTCTTCCTATAAAGAAAAAGATACTAAACTTATTAGGCTGATTCAGTATGTTAAATTACATAAAAAACTGTCAGACAAGTGATGATAAGCCTGCTTAGGTGATATTATGTAGACAAATGTTATTGACATAGGTGTTTTAAAATTGTATAACATTACTAAAATTCTGATCTGTCCTGATTATCAGTCATAATTCTGGTTATTATTATTTTAAAATGTTGTACGTCACAAAATTAACCAAATTTCTCTGTCAGTTGCCATTTTGAGGTCTTGTTGTTTACAGACATTTCTTTGCTCTAATGCTTTTACAAAATATGTTTCAACTTCAAAAAAATTCATAAAAAAGACTCTGATATTTACACTGAAATACAGGTTTCTGACAAACTTTCTGATCATAAAACTGAACTTGGTAAAAAATTACAGAAATCTGATGGAGAAACTGACTTCATAAAGCTACTAACAAAAGACTGGGATCGAAAATGGATTACACAAGACTGAATAAACTGATAAAGATAATTATAATTTTTATGATTTTTCATTTAAAGTATTGCTGAATTTTTAATGTTTTGTTTTTTCAGATTTAAGAAAAACTTTTTCTCTTTTCTCCTGAGCTAGCTATGATTTATAGCAATTTGGTAAATGATATTTTTGTAAGTAAAATTAAAATATTTATCTTTTTCTCTCTACCTGATCCCTCGAATTTAAAAACTCTTAGTAAGTAAATATTGTTATTTTCATGACAATATAGTTATTTGCATAAGTTCAATAAAAATCTGTTCTCCTTATAACAGGACACAATTGAAAACACTGGTTATATTACCAAGGCTGTGACTAGAACATCATATTTGCGATATAACCATACAGCTTTTGAGGAACGAAGATTAGACTTTATGGAATAAAGCCACGTGGAACTATTGGCCTGGTACCTTATGTTCCAAACAGCACTTACCAGGATAAATAAAAAATGTCACTTATCGGGCAGGTACAAAGAACCTCGAAATATTTTGGGAGAACCTCGAAAAAAAAGAATTCACCCAAATCTATAGATATTACAGGCAAAGTCTGATGACAAAATCCTTGGCTTGGCTTTCCTGGCCTCAAGAGGCCTTTGAAGTTCAATCTGAGATTCCTTATAAAAAGTTTCAACAAAGCAGATTTAAAAGAGTTTATATGATTAATTGCTATTCTTGCTGTACTTATGTAAATAATTGGGCCAACTCTATTAAAACTAGACTTATTTTGCAAACTAGTTAGTTTTAATTTGGCTATCTTAATAAAAATGAGGGTGATTTTAAAGAAAAAAATTATATTTCAATAAAAACTATAGTATACATTTGTAGATATTAGATCCTAGTTTTGTTGTCTTTTGAGGTTTTTGTTTTATATCTGTTGACTAGACTAGATCCTGATTTCTTCTAGTCTCCTGAAATATCTGGCTACAGATGTCCAAACTAACGTTTTTGATTTTTTCCATCATTTTCATTTAAAATCTCTAAAAACTAAACCTGCCGTTTTTCCTAAAGCCTTACAAACTGAAGCTGATAGACTTGATACAAACTTAAGAGATTACTTGATGAGACACCATCAGAGACATTTTAAACTACAAAAGATACTTTGATGTTGACATCTAAAAATCATCTTACCTGGCTGTCCTCTGACATCAGAAACTGGTTTACAATTTGCTCCAACCATTAACCTTGTTTCTCTTTTGTTTACATAAAAATGCTTCTATTAAATACTTGATTGCTTACTTCCATAATATAGGTGTAACCTTGAGAGCCCATCTACATCACCACCTTCCAAAAAAAACTTACTTGAACTGATCTATTATCAGGACTAAGAAATGTGTTCAGTGAGATAAAACAATCTACCAACTCAGCTTCTAGACTATAAAACTTCTCTAAGTTTCAAAAAGACTGTGAAACTTTTAGTTTCAAAGGCGGGACTGTGGGAGATCAAGATTTGGCCACCCTGAAATCTATCTCTTTACCTTGGTTGTTTTCTCTAGGGACATTTGACCTCCCCCACTAACTGCCTAAAAAATTTGACATGGTAGCTCCTTCCTAGAACAGATCTATCATGATGGCTGTAAAGATAACGTAGGGTAAATGTTACAATAAAAAAAGACACCAACAAGCCCCTCTTATCAAAAGTTCTGTCTCTCTGGCCACATTCTCTAGATGACCCTTCGAAGAGTTGCCAGACAATCATTTACATTTGTAAAAAAAATCTCCATTTGTAAAGATATCTCCCTCTCTGTTTAGAGAAGAGAGGGAGATGAGCTCATTTCTAGTGACTTATCAATGTAGAAGGTGAGGCCTTGGGCTGCATAATAACCTTACTCTTGTTTACTGTGCTTTAGTGGTAATCTCCTATAACTGACTCCCCCCACCCCCAAAATCCTCCTTTGTCATTGGCTAAAAATGATATTTAAGACGAAAATTTCTGCTATTGTGTTAAAAAACGCAGTGTCCCTGCTTTCTCCCATATATACATGTTATTAAACTTGGTATTATTTTCTCCTGCTAACCTGTCTTGTTGATTATTTGGCCAGCCAGAAGAACCTTAAAAAAAAGGGCAGAGAGAGATTCTCTCTCTTCCCCCGGCAAATTAAAATGTCATCTACATATTGTATTATCGCACTGTGTTTAAGATCTAAGTCTCGTAAATCTCGTCCCAATGCTGAGCCAAATAAGTGAGGGCTATCTCGAAACCCCTGAGGCAGAACAGTCCAGGTCAGTTGGACAGGCAGGGCTTCATCGGGGAAATGCCATTCGAAAGCAAAAAGCAGTTGCGAGTCCTCTGCCATGGGAATGCAGAAGAAAGCATGTTTTAAATCCAAAACAGTAAAGCATTGTGCACCATCAGGTGTCTGAGAAAGAACAGTCCAGGGATTAGGTACTATGTGGTGAGTGGGAAAAACAGCCTCATTAACTATTCACAAGTCTTGAACCAAATGATATTCGCCGTTGGGCGTGTTAACAGGCAAGATAGGAGCGTTATAGGGCGATTGACATCGCGGAGAATCCCATGTTCCAGAAATTTAGAAATCAGGGGCTGAAGTCTTTGTATAGCTTCAGGCCTCAGGGGGTACTGTTTACATGAGGAACACAAGTTGGGTCTTTCAGAGTGATAGAAACAGGAGTGGCAGTGATGGCTCCTCTGGGAAGGGCACAATCTCATACCTTGGGATCCACCTCCTCTAGTCTATGGGTGGGAATATTCGCAGGCATCTGTTGACCTATGGATCCAATAAGGAGTGCCACGAACGAGTTATTTTCTCCCTGCGTCAATATGAATTGACTTCCCAGCTTGGTCGTTAAATCTCAACCCAACAATGGGGTGGGGCAGGTAGGCAAAACAAGAAAGGAATGTGACAACACCTGGTCTTGCTATTTACAAGTCAGGGCATAAGCCTGAATGCCACATGTTGAGTCTCCGCCTATCGCCACAGTCTATGGGGTGACTTAGTGTCGGACCAGCATGGCAAATAAGGACGGAGTGAGTGGCTCCCGTAACAATAAGGAAATTGCTGTGCTCACCTTCCTCATCCAGAGTAACCCGGGCTCAGACTGTTGGATGTCAGTAGGAGCCGGACGAGCCTCTGGGCCCTTCGGGATGAATCCTCTGGATCCCTTCCTCGGGCGGGGAAGTAGGTTCTTGGCCCCTCTCACTCAGAGATGAGGACAATCCCTCTTCCAAGGCCCCTCCTTTTTGCAAAGAGGACGTGGCCCTGGAGGCAGGTCCTTCTTGGGGCATTGCTTACTCCAGTGTCCCAGCTGTTGACATCTAGAACAGGGGGACTTCCATAGACCCCCATCATTAAATTTGGCTTTGGACGCCGAATTAGTCTGTCTCTGTGGCCAATCCACAATTGTGGCCTATATCTTACCCTGGGCCTTAGCCCTGAGGTCCTCATCTTGTTTGATAGCCAGGTCTCTGTTATGGAAAACCCGGGCGGCCACCTCCGTTAGCCGCTGGGTGGGGGTTTGTGGCCCTAGGGCCGACTTGGTTAATTGACGCTGAAGGTCAGGAGCTGACTGATTGATAAAACGCGTGTTTAAAATAGTGATGCCCTTTGGAGAGGCAGGGTCTAAATTGATGTATTTACGAAAAGCCTCTGCTAGTCTTCCCTGAAACAGGGCAGGGTTCTCATCCACTACTTGTGTAACTTCCTGAAGTTTTTCAAAATTCACAGGTTTAATAAATCCTTTTTTCAATCCCTCTATCAGGCATGTTATCAGATGATTTCTTTTTCCCCGTTCCTGCTCATTCTGATAATCTCAACCAGGGTCTGTGTCCGGCACTGCTGTGCCCCCTACAGGACATTGATGTCGATCCCTAGCGCGGAGCTCATCAGTGAACTCCCGAGCCCCAGCCCAAATGCGTCGTTTCTCGTCTGTAGTACAGCATTGAGTAAGGACAATATATATATCTTGCAAGGTTACTCAAACATCATGGCGAGCTGCCGAAAGCCATCAGTGAACTTAGAGGGATTTTCAGAATATTGTCCTAACTGAGACTTTATTTGAGCCACGTCTGACATAGAGAAAGGGACATGGACTCGAATAGTGCACATTTCTCCATTAGTTACTTCCCGAAGGGGGAACTGACCAGAATTACAGGATGCCCCACTGCGGGTGCATCCTGCTGGACTTAAGGGGTCTTGTTGTTTTGAGCCCTCAGAGTAAGGAGGAGGGGTGGATGTTCTTTCTACATCAGGAGGGGCCTCCAGGGTTGTAGGGGAGGCCTTGGAATCAGTCTGACCAGGTAGTCATCTAAGATGTCTGCAGTCTTGTCGGTCTTTGGGGAGTAACCAAACACATTCGACACACAGCCCGAAGGTCAAGGGCCTGGCTTAAAGCCATAAACGCCTGGACATGTGGAATCTCAGACCATTTCCCCAAACGTCAGCAAAAGAGGTCCAGTTGAAAAATGCTGTTAGAATTTACAGTTCCATTTTCAGGCCACTTTTCATTGTCATTTAAGATATATTGGAGCTAGGCAGTGTTGCAATAAAAGATTAGTCTCAAATTTGGTCCAGTTGTCTAAGAGACAACCCAAAGGGGAGTCCTTCGTATAGAGCCAGAGGCTCCTGTGTCCTAAGGAAACAGAAAAGAAACAATGCAAAGAGAGGCACATTACCAAAAAATCCCCCTGCACCTATGGGAAGCAACCTGCCGCAAGGTTATATAGGGTTCCTTTAGCAAGGGGCAACGGGACGTCCCCAACGTTTGTCCTCCAGTAAATCTTCCCCATCGTACCTGGCAGATGGGTGCCTGGTGAATGGCCTCAAGAGAGAGAAACATAGAGGTCAGAGTAGAAACTCTCAGAAAGTTCATAGGGACGTTCTACCCATGCTTTATAACCGTCTCCCTATGAGGAATTCCCCGAGCTCTTAGCAAGCTTGGTACTTTTCCTCGAGCTGGATTCCCATTGTGGGAATTGTCTCGAGGCCCAGGATAAGGTCATAGGCAGGAGGAAGGGATCCAACTCCGAGTTCTGAAAGCAAAACCTGTCACAGGAGTCTTAAGAATGGCAACTGTCCTAATGAACTTTAAGTGGTCGACCTGTGCCCATTAATTTGTTGAGAATAAGGACAGGTTTTTTTCAGGCAAAGAGCAGAGAAAAGGACAAGGAAAAAGGCACACTTACCGAAGCGGTTGACACAGTTGATCCCCATATGGGCCACCAAAAATGACATGGGGCCACTGAGTCTCGAGTGGAAAAAGAATTTTCAGACACAAGCTGCTCGTTCCTTCATGCACCTTTATTTTGTGTTCAGCCTGGAGGCAGGACCCATGGGCAGTAGAGAGCTGCATGGAAGTGTCTGTGCGGGGCCATGACATACGAGTTTAGCTATTTTGACTACTCTAAAGAAACGTCAAAAGAGAAAGTATTAGGCGATCTGGTTAGTCTCAAAGATTAGGGCATGGGGGAGGATGAGTGAGGTGTGCCTCAAGGAACCCGTAGGCAGGAGTTTCAAGTCATTGATCACCTCCCGAGGTAAATTCCTTCGCTCCTAGCCAGAGGCGATTGAGTAATGCAAGATTGGGTGGGGGTCTCATGAAAATTGTAAAACAAGTCATAAACAAGGTTTCAACCACATCAGGCTGAATAGTGGACCACCTCCCAAAGATGTCCACCTCCTAATCTCAGAACCTGTGAATACGTTACCTTATATAGTGAAAGGGACTTTGCAGATGTGATTAAGCTAAGGATTTTAAAACGAGGAGATCATCCTGGGTTATCCAGGTGGGCCCAGTGTAATCATAAGGGTCCTTATAAGAGGGAGGCAAGGGGGTCAGAGTCAGAAAAAGGAGATGTGACAACAGCACCAGAGGTCAGAGTGATGAAGATGGAGGCAGGGGCCATGAGCCAAGGAACGCAGGTGGCCTTGAGAAGCTGGAAAAGGCAAAGAAGTGGATTCTCCCCTTAGAGCCCCCAGAAGGAAGCAGCCCTGCTGACACCTTGATTTTAGCCCAGTGAGACTGATTTTGGACTTCTGACCTCCAGAACTGTAAGATAATAAATTCATGTTGTTTTAATCCACTAAATTTGTGGTAATTTGTTACAGTACCAGAAGGGAACTAATATACCTAGTGAAATAGAACTGCTTAATTTAAAAAATGAGATCCAAAATCCAAATGCAGTGGGTGCACGCATGTGCATGCATACACACACACACACACACACACACACACAAACACATGACTTCTCGGAGCATAAAACATGATTTTCAACTGAAAAATTCAGCAGGTAAATTAAAGATTATTGAGACCCAATTAGTGACCATGAAGAAGACATGCAGGAAATATCTCAAAAACATGAAGTAAAAAGATCACCAAAAAAATATGTAATTTATGAGGGAAAAGAGACTTGGTGAACAAAACCAGGAGATCTAATGGACAAACAATATCTGTTCCAGATGGAGACAAAACGCAAACAGATGGGGAAGAAGTCATAATTAAATACTAGAAGGAAGTTTTCCTGAGCTGAGGAAAATATGTCTATTAACTGATTAAAAGGATCCCTGTGTTCTATCTGGATTCATGAGAAAGTCACATGTGAGGGCATATCCTGGTCAAAGGCATGATCTTAGAGAATAAAGACAAAATCTTCCAAGCTTCCAGGCAGAAACAACTTGAAAGGATGGAGTTCTATCTTACAGGATGCGGTTTATGCTTTGAGTTAGAAACCAATATACGGTGCTTTCTCTCCCATCACCAGAATCACCAGGAGTTAAGGGATAGAAATAGCACTGCGTCCTCTCACCATTACACCCAATAACCTGCTTGCAGAATTTTTACTTCCCAATCCTACATCTGTGTGCTCTGCAGGTTTGGAGGTCTTGGTTCCCAAGAGAGGAACTCTTTCACCAGAGGACACGACTACAGTTCCATCGAATTGGAAGTTGGGACTGTTCTCGGCCATTTGGGGTCTTCCTGCCACTAAACCAAGAGGAGAAGAGAGAGGTTACTCTACTGCTTGGGGTGACTGATCTTGATTACGAGGAGAAATTGGCCTGCTGCTACACAGTGGAGGCAGGGAGGAATGTATCTGAAACCCAGAGGATGTTCTGGGCTGCCCCTTAGTACTTCCACGTCCAATCATAAAAATTAATGGAGGGCCGGCCCCGTGGCTTAGAGGTTAAGTGTGCGCGCTCCGCTACTGGCAGCCCGGGTTCGGATCCGGGAGCGCACCGATGCACCGCTTCTCCGGCCATGCTGAGGCCGCGTCCCACATACAGCAACTAGAAGGATGTGCAACTATGAGATACAACTGTCTGCTGGGGCTTTGGGGGAAAAAAAAAGGAGGAGGATTGGCAATAGATGTTAGCTCAGAGCCGGTCTTCCTCAGCAAAAAGAGGAGGATTAGCATGGATGTTAGCTCAGGGCTGATCTTCCTCACTAAAAAAAAAAAAAATTAATGGAAAACTACAGCAATCAAAAAGGTAGGACCACTAAGAATTCAGAACGTCAGGAATGAAGATTTAGGTTACTCTATCAAGCAAATAACTCTAACCAGTTAAGAGCAAAGGATATGTAGAATAACGAGTGAAAGAAGGAATTATAAATGTCGACTATAGCCTCATGACCTGTTAAGAAACCAAGACTGTGTCAACTATGAATATTTTCTTCCTTGCTTGCTATAGGGTATGTGTATGTGTTTGTACATATTAACTATTTTTTTCTTCTCCTTCCCCCTTCCCATTATTATCTTATATAAGTTTTGTTGGAGGTTAGCTTTCCAATTTCGTATTTAGGTAGCAGAATATTCAGGGGGGACTGTGACTGGATTTGAGGAGTTATGAACATTACCCAGAGATGGATACATGCTTATTGGGACTTCGAATCTTCTCATTTGGGGGAGAGACTGAGAATGTCTTTATTTGCATGAAGGATAGTTGCATCATATCAAATGGAAACATAGAGTTGTTTTCTTGTAGTGTGAAAGTCAAAAGTATGTATAATGGTGACTATGAATTCTGAGAAGCCAGCAGGTGGACTGCGCCAAGCTATTGTCTCTCAGCTCTCAACCCACCCTTCCATACTCTGCTGTGTGATACTGGAGCTGGGACTCCCCACCATATTTCACCTTGGCCAGCTGGTGCCATGTTAGCCTCTGCCAGTAGGGGGTGCTGGGGGAACAACAAGAGGCCAGGGGAGGAAGAAAGGGCTGGCTACCAATCTGCTTGCTATTGGATTCCTTGCTTTTCCTGTGCGAGTCGCCTAGCAGTTCATCCCGCAACAGCAGCTGAATCTTTCCAGCATTTGTAGAACCAGCCTCCTCACAGCCCACGTGCACACCCCAGAGACACCAGCGCTAGCACTGTGCTCCCTCCTCCGAAGTCTGGTTTTCAACCCCTCCTCCAAGCTGAGGGACACCTGCACCAGCCTGACCTCATTAGAGGTCTGAGTTTCACCTTTGTGAGGCCCCTCCTCTAAGTCACTAAATTTTAATAATTCCGACTTTTTCCCTTTGTTTCCCTAACCCTAGGAGTGGCAGCTGCATCTAAAGTTGCTACCTCCGTATCTCAGAATTATCCTTTTACCCTTTCAGTTACCTAGTTAATGCCTTTATGCCTAGATAACAGTTCCTTCTATTAAACTCTCTCTGCTCAGGTAACTGGTGTGGTTTTTATTTCCTGAGTAGACCCTGGCTCATACACTACTCATTCAATGTATTTAGTGTTATAGGACTGTTCCTGTTTCCTACATCTTCTTGAGTCACTATTAGTAAGATATATTTTTCTGGGAATTTGTCCAGTATAAAATTTCAAATACATTGATATAAATTTGTTCATAATATCCCATTATCATCTTATGGATGTCTACAACATGTGGAGTTAGGTCCTCCTTTTTTCATTCTTGATATCATATTATTATACTACTTGTACCTTCCCTCTTTCTCTTGATCACCCTCAACAGAAGTTTATCAAGTGCATTAGTATATTTAAAGACCTAATTGCTGTGTTTGTTGATCTGCTCTACTGTGTGTTTACTTTCTCTTTCATTAATTTCTACCCTTTATTATTCCCTTCCTTCTCTTTCTTTAGGTTTGTTTTGCTGCTTTTTTTTTTTTTTGGTGAGGAAGATTGGCCCTGAGATAACATCCGTTGCTAATCTTTCTCTTTTTGCTTGAGAAAGATGATCCCTGAGCTAACCCCTGTGCCAATCTTCCTCCACTTTGTATATGGGACGCCACCACAGCATGGCTTGGTGAGCGGTGCGTAGGTCTGTGCCCAAGATCTGAACCCGCAAACCCCAGGCTGCCGAGGCTGAGTGCACGAACTTAACCGCTACGCCACTGGGCTGGCCCCTTTGCTGCATTTTTTTTTAACTTCTTTAAAATGGATGGATAAATCATTAATTTTTAGTTTTTCTTATTTTTCAATGTATGAAATGAAGGCTGTAAATTTTCTTCTAAATACTATTTTAATTGAATGCCTGGGACTGGCCCGGTGGCGTAGTGGTTAAGTTCATGTGCTCTGCCTCAGTGGCCCAGGGTTCACGGGTTTGGATCCCAGGCATGGACCTACACCACTCATCAAGCCGTGCTGTGGTGGCATCCCACGTGTAAAATAGAGGAAGATTGGCAACAGATGTTAGCTCAGGGCCAATCTTCCTCACTAAAAACAGAACCAGCACAAGTTTTAATATGTGATATTTTCAGTATTATCTTTCAGTTTAACATTATAATTTCATCTGTGACTAATGGATTATGTAAAAGTGAGCACCTTATTTTCCAAATATATTAATAATTTAATATACTTTTGTTGTCAATTTATAACATATAATATAATCAAAGAAGGTGATCTGTATAATTTTAATCTTTGATGTTTGTTCAGACTTGCTTTGTAGCATAATATATGGTTAATTTTCAGTAGTGTTCTATGGGATCTTGAAATGAATGTGTATTCTCCAATTCTTGTTAAAAAAAAAAACTTTATAAATTAGCATTCAATCATACCTGTTAACTATATTTCAGATCTGCTACATCCTTACAAGATTTTTTCTGCTTAATCCACCAAAGATAGAGAGAAGTATGTTAGACTCTTCCA
Source organism: Ceratotherium simum simum (assembly GCF_057802395.1). NCBI lineage: Eukaryota > Metazoa > Chordata > Mammalia > Perissodactyla > Rhinocerotidae > Ceratotherium > Ceratotherium simum. Next base: position 11,294,917 of record NC_141924.1, read on the forward strand.
CAGTGGTGGTGGATTTGTCCACTTCTTGTCGTTCTGTCAATTTTTGCTTTAATCATTTTCAAGGCTATGTTATGTGATGCATATAAGTTTAGAACTGATTTATCTTCTTGGTGAACTAAATATTTTATCATTATGTAGGTACCCTCTCTAGCCTTAGTAATGCCTTTTCTTTAAAGAGTATTTTATCTGATGTTACTATAATTAAAATAGCTTTATTTTTGCACACTTTTTTCATCTTTTTATTTTCAAGCTTTCTATGCCCTTTTACTTTGAATACATCTCTTAGACAGCTGGAGGGGGGTTAATCCATTTTGAAAACCTCTGTCTTTATCTGGTGAGTTTTAGTCCACTTATTTCTGTGATTATTATTATATTTGGATTTATTTCTACCATCTTATTCTTTTTTCTCTTTGCATTTTCTTTTTGATGCTTCTTTCTTTTTCTTTCTTGGCCTTTTTAAAATACACTGATTGAGTTTTCCTTTGTTTGTTTTTCCTACTCCTATTTTCTATTCCTATTTGCATTTCCTGTTTCCTGTATTCTCCGGAATTTATACACTCAATTTCTTTTATTTTTAGTGATCTTTGTTATTTTCTTCCTTCTACATATTTTGGGTTAAATTCACTCTTATTCTTCTAAATTCTTAAAGCACAAGTTTAGACTATTGATTTTAAACCAGTTTTTTTCCTTTTCCAATATCAGCATTTAAAGCTATAAATTTTCCTCCAAGCATTGCTTTAGCTGCATCCCACAAATATTGATAAAAACTAAAAGGAAAATAGTAAATATATGGAATTAGAATTGGAGATTTCAATATTTCATTTTCAGTAATTGATAGACCAAGTAAACAGAAAAAATCAGTACAGATGTAGTAGTATATTTGAACAATACTATCAACCACTTTAATCTAATTGACATCTATAGAAGACGACATCCCAAAACTGTAAAATATACCTTTCTTTAAAGTGCACATGGAACATTAACCAACTTAGACATATGTTGGGCACAAATCATGTCTCAATAAACATAAAAGTATTGGAATCATACAGTGTATGTACTCTGATTAAAATGGAATTAAATTAGAAATCAATGACAAAGAATTACCTGGAAGATCTCCAAATTTGGAAATTAAGCAATACATTCTAAATCATTCTTAGGTCAAAGAAGAAGTCACAAAGAAAATTAGAAAATATTTTGAACTGAAAACTGAAAAGTTCATCCAAAGCGCAGCTAATTCCCCTGATCAGTGGAAAACCCACCCACATCTTGATGAGGTGCCTGCCTCTGGGAAAGAAGCTGCCATAGCTCTCCACTGACCTGTGAAGGAACGACTGTTTTCTGTAATTCAGTTCCTCAGGACTTCCTTACACCCACTGCTCTTTGCTAGCCCAGTTTTTTTTAAATGAGGTTTTTATTCTATTTAGGTTTTTATTGTTGTTACTACTGGAATGAAGGTCTTTCTTATTCTTGTTCTTCTAAATCCTAACAAGACATGAAATGCCTCCATTATGTTTCTTGAATCTGTGGATTCATCTCTTTTTAATTAGTTCTGAAAATTTTACTGCTATTATCTCCTCAATTGTACCTCTCTTTTGCACTCTCTATTCTTTCCATTTGAGACCCTGAATAGACCTTTGTATTTGATTTCCATATCTCTTAACTTCTCTTTCGTATCTTTTTATCTTCTTGTCTTTCTGTGCTTTAATCCAGGAAATTTCTTCAGCTATGACTTTCAGTATATTAATTCTCTGTTCAGTTGTATCTAATATGCTATTTAACTCATTCATTGAGTGTGATTCCAATATGTTTTTCATTTTAAGTTTCGTCTGTTTTTTTCCCACTCTACCTGTTCACTACCGATATCTCTTGTTACTCATTCATTTGTGTGTGTGTGTGATTGTATCCTTTATTTCTTCAAATGTGTTGCAAATAGCTTCACACAGAATCCTAATCTGAGATTATATGTCAGTTTCAATATCTGCAGTCTTGGGCCGGCCCCATGGTTTAGCGGTTGGGTGCACGTGCTCCGCTGCTGGCGGCTCAGGTTTGATCCCAGGCGCGCACTGACGCACCGCTTCTCCTGCCATGCTGGGGCCACGTCCCACGTGCAGCAACTAGAAGGATGTGCAGCTATGACCTACAACTATCTGCTGAGGCTGTGGGGGAAAAAAATAAATAAATAAAATTAAAAAAAAAAAACAATATCTGCAGTCTTTAGGGCTCTAAATGTTTTCTTGTTGCTATTTTCCCTGACTCTTGCTCATGCTGCCTTGACTTCTTATATGCTTAGAAATCTCTGATCATGAGTCCTTTGATTAATCTTAATCTACAGAAACCCATAGGTCCAAATTGAAGCTTTCACTTTGGGCAATAAGATTGTACTTTCTATCCTATTTGTGCTTGCCAGAGGCTCCTTATAGCAACAAAGACAGGAGACACCTTCAAAGCTGACATAGAAAGAACATGACCTACAGAGGAATAGTGATGCCTGATTTCCTAAAAGCAAACCAGAAGCCTTGAGCTTCCTACAAAATCATGAAAAGAAAAAAATGTTAACCTACAATTGTATTTCCAGTGAAAGATCTGGAAAGGGGGGCAAAATAAGGACACTTTCAGACAAAAACTGGTTTACCACCAGCACACTCTCATTACAGAACTTTTAAAAATGCTTATTACAATGTCTGTAGTTACTCTAAAATACTTCATCATAGACAGTATGATGGAGACTATAGGAGCGGTCATTTGGCATTGTGTTAGGAGGCACATTTCAGAGACAGGGACCACTTCTGTTGTCCATATCTAGACCAACCATTGTGAAAAGTTGGGGAAACTGTGGGAGGCAGCAAACTAGTCTCTGGATGTTTTGGTTGAGCTTGGAGATTGTGTGAAGGAAAGTAGAGAGGGTGGTGTAAAGGATGGTGAAAAAGGGATAAAGAGACAATGGGGTGAAGGATGTTAAGGAGACTATGAGGAGGAGGATGGAGTGAGAACTAAAGGTATAAAATCTTCTTAGAAGAAAACACAGGTGTATATCTTCATGACCTAGGGTTAAGCAATGGTTTCTTAACTATGACACCAAAAGCACAAGCAACCAAAGAAAAACAGACAAATTGGGCTTCATTTAAATTTAAAACTTTTGTATTTCAAAGGACACTATCAAGAAAGTGAGAAGACAACCCACAGAATGGGAGAAAATATTTGCAAATCATATGTTTGAAGCTATTGTCTTTCAGCTCTAAACCCACCATTTATACTCTGCTGTGTTCAGTATCCAGAATATGTAAAGAGTTCTTACAACTCAACAGTGAAAAGACAAATAACACAATTAAAAAACGAGCTAAAGACTTGAAAAGACATTTCCCTAGAGAAGATATACGAATGGTCGATAAGCATATGAACAGATGCTCACCATCATTAGTCATTAGGGAAATGCAAATCAAATCACAGCAAGATACCACTTCACATCCACTGAGATGCCAATAATCAAAGACAGACGATAATGAGTGTTGGTGAGGATATGGAGAAATTGAAATTCTTGTACATTGCTGGTAGGAATGTAAAATGGTTCAGCCACTGTGGAAAGCCGTTTTGCAGTTCCTCAAAAAGTTAAACATAGAATTATCACTCCAAGGTATAGACCCAAAAGAATTGAAAATAGGTATTCAGACAAATACATGTGCACTCATGTTCACAGCAGCACTATTCACAATAGCCAATAGATGGAAACAACCCAAAAGTCCATCAATGGACGAATGGATAAACAAATTGTAGTATATACATATGATGAGATATTATTTAGCCATAAAAAGGAATGAAGTACAGTACCAATACATGCTACAACATGGATGAACCTGAAAACATTATCGTTAAGAGAAAGAAGCCAGACACAAAAGGTCACATATTATATGATTACATTTATATGAAATATCCAGAACAGGTAAATCCATAAAGACAGATAGCAGATTGGTGGTTGCCAGGGGCTGGGAAGTGGGAGGGAATGGGGAGTAACTGCTTAATGGGTATGGGATCTTCTTTGGGGGTGATGAAAATGTTCTGGAACTAGATAGAGGTGAGGGTTGCATAACATCGTGAATATACTAAATGCCACTGAATTGTTCACTTTAAATGGTTAATTTTATGTTATGTGAATTTTACAGCAATTTAAAAAAGGAAAGGATTTGGCAGGTTTGATATAAACACAAACTCTAAATTTGAAGCTAAAAGGATGAAAAATATATACTGGGAAAATACCAACTCAAAGAAAGCAGGTGTACATATTTTAATCTTGAGGGTGGGGTGAAAGATTTCAGGGCAAAAGTAAATAAATAATATAACTAAAGATAAAAAGAATCACAACATAATGATATGAGTTTCACCAAGAAGATGTAAAAATTCTAACCTTGATTGCCAATGTAGTTTCAAAATATATAAAGCAAGATTGGATAGGACTACAAATAGAAATAGACAAATCACTGTCAGAGTGGATCATTCTAACACAGTTTTTTTTCTCTTGGTGAGGAAGACTGGCCCTGAGCTAACATCTGTTGCCAATCATCCTCTTTTTGCTGAGGAAGATTGGCCCTGAGCTAAGATCTGTGCCCATCTTCCTCCATTTTGTATGTGGGACACCGCCACAGCATGGCTTGATGAGCCGTGCGTTGGTCCATACCTAGGATTTGAACCTGAGAACCCCAGGCTGCCAAAGCAGAGAGGGCGAACTTAACCACTACACCACCAGGCTGGCCCCATTTTAACACACTTTTCTCCATCCAAACATGCGTTCATTCATTCAGCAAACATTTTTTTAATTCATTCAGCAAAAAATTGTGCCTGCTATGTGCCAGGCACAATTCTAAGCAGTGCCTATGTAGGAGAAAATAATCATATCATCTGTAAATAATGCCAACTTTGTCTCTTCTGTTCCAATTTTATACTCTTTATTTATTTTTCCTAGCTCTGCTGTACTTTAATATTGAATAAAAGTGGTGAATGTAGGCTTCCTTGCCTTGTTCCTGATCCTAACATTTCATCGTTTACTAAGGTGTTCCCGTAGATGTTTTTTAAAAAATAAATATCTTTTATTAAGTTAAGCAAGTTTCTTTATATTCTTAGTTTGCTTGAAATTTTTAAGTCATAAGTGGAGGTTGAATTTTATCAAACACTTTTTCTGCATCAATTGAGATGATCATATGGTTTTTCTCCTTTTATCTGTTAATGTGATGAATTACATTATTTGATTTTCTAATGCATTCCTGGGACAAATCCAACTAGGTCATGATGTATTATCTTTCGTATATACTGTTGGATTTGATCTACTGACATTTTGTTTATGAAAAAGATTGGCCCTGTATTTCCCTTTCCCCAACAGTTTTTGGTTTGGATACCAAGATTAAGCCAACCTCATAAAAAATGAATTAGGGAATGTTGGTATTTTTTCTGATATCTGAAAGAGTTTGTGGTAGATTGAAATTATTCAGTCCTTAAATGTTTGGTGAATCTCCCTGGTTTTTAAAAAAAGTCTGGTCCTGGTGTTTCTTTGATATAAAGATTTTTGATCACTAACTCAATTTTTTAAATGGTTACAACACTGTTCACATTTTTATTTCCTCTGGAGCCAAATTTTATTACTTGTAAATGTAGAAAATTATGCATTTGATTAGAATTATTGGGAAAAAGTTGCTCATAATATCCTCTTATTATATTTTTAATTTATTCTTCATCTGAAGTCCTGTTTCCTTTCAATTCCTGCTATAGTTTATGAGTTCCAGCTCTCTGTTTCCTAATTAGTCTTGCCAGAGGTTTGCCAGTTTTATTAATCTTTTCAAAGAACTGGAATTTGGCTTCATTGTCACATCTATTTTACAGCTGTTTTCTACTTCGTTTATTTCTGCTCTTATCTTTCACAGTTCCTTTTTTCTACTTTCTTTGAGTTTATTCAGCTGTTCTGTTGCTAACTTCTTGTGTTGAATGTGTGGCTTATTGATTTTCAGCCTTTTTTTGTCTCATATAAGCCTCTCATACATTCTGAGATGTGGAATTTTCATTATTGTTCACTTCTAAGCATAGTCTAAAATCCATTATGCTTTCTTTTTTTTTTTTTTTTAAGATTTTATTTATTTTATTTTTTCCCCCCAAAGCCCCAGTGGATAGTTGTATGTCGTAGCTGCACATCCTTCTAGTTGCTGTACGTGGGACTCGGCCCCAGGATGAACGGAGAAGTGGTGCCTCGATGCGCACCCGGGATCCGAACCCGGGCCACCAGCATCGCAGCGCGCGCACTTAACCACCAAGCCACAGGGCCGGCCCCTATGCTTTCTTTTTTTATCCATGAATTATTTAAAGAAGGTTTTAAAAATTTCTATATTTTTTTATTATTGATTTCTTCTTGAATTACATGATGGTCAAATAATCTTATTTGTTCAGTCCAACTTTTGGACATTAACCAAAGATTGCTGTTTGGTGAGTATGTGATCCATTTTCATAAATGTCCCAGGTGTGCTTGAAAAGAATGTGATGTCTCCAGTTCATTGGTGGAATGTTCTAGAAATGCTCATTAAGTGAAGCTTGTAATTCTATAATTCCCATCTTCTCTATCACAGATTTTTTTTTTTGTTTTTTGGCTGCTTGCTCCATCTGAGTTACTGAGTGAGGTATGTTAGACACGGGAAAAGTAGGAAACGAAAAACCAGCTAAACTCACGACAAATCCAGAAGGTAGAATGTTCTCCAGGACAATAGCTTAGTCCCCTCGATTCACATTAGGAAAATAAGGACTGTTCTAAATTAAAAGAGATTTACGGATGGAAGCAGATTGGGCCCTGGATCCTAATTTAGAAAAACCAGCTGTAAAGGATATTTTGGGGATAATTGATTTTGGGCTCGCTAAAGCCTAGGGCCCCTCTTGCCCAGATCCAAGGGCATCCAAGTGTCTTGCCTTTCCAGATGACCAGTGCTTTGGCCGAGCCAGAGGAAGGCTGACATCATCAACAACCTATTCCAATGATAATAAAATCTCCGGTTGCTGTGATAACAAGTCTGTCCCCAGCACCCAGAAGAGCGTCTGGTAAATGGCAGACACTTGAAAACACTGTTTTGAGTGATTTACCAGTGGACTTTAGAAACAAACCGTGTGGCTGATCTCGCTGGGAAGGCTCTCTCTAAGGTCTCTGATGACGGCGTAGCCTCTCCCCTCCTCCCACCCCCCTCCATGTCCCACAAAACCCCGAGCAGATTTATCATTAGCCTTCTAGCTCTCTCAGTGATCTGTTTACGGGTCTGTCTCCTCTACTGCACAGCTGGCTCCTCTTGGGCAGGGACTGTGCCCATTTCCTGGGTCTCCCCAGCATCTAGCCCGGCTTGTTGAACAAACACAGGGGTTAGTGGACCATGGAATCCAGGCCTCTGTCTTGGCACAGCCTCCACGGGCTCTACTTGCAAAATTCTGGGCCCAGCTCTCTTCACCTCCTTCATCTCCTTCTAGAAAGGGACGCTCAAGTCCATCACAGAGGGAGAAACACATTATGTGCAAGCCTAGCCCTGACGGATGGGAAGGAGGGCAGAAGCAGAGGATTCTCGTGTGCAAACTATCACCATGTCTGTCCAAACAGGGCAGTTTGAGGGTTTGGAAATTCCCCAGGGGAGGACAGGAAAGACCCCACCCTGGCTAGTACCTGAGCTGGCCACCAGCGAGGACAGCTTCATCTGGGGGTGTGAGGCTATGCTATGCCCCCATGAGGACTCAGCACAAAGAAACTGCTATTCAGGGAAGTTGGGGGGCCCCTGAGTTTGCAGAGAAACAAGAATCTGTGCCCGGACTTGGTGGAATAAACTCAGCAATATACCCTCCACTAACATTTATAATTTATCTCTAAATTTTTCTCACTAGACATATTCTAAGAAGAAAATGGGGCAAGTGCAAGGAGACGTGTGCTTAAGGATCTTCATCACAACTTGTTTGTAACTTCAAAAAAGCTGGAAACAACCTATAGATCCGTCAATTTAGGATTCCATAAATGAATGACGGCTCATCCATACAGTGGGTTACCATGCAGCTTTAAAGGGATAACGGAGTCCTATAGTTATTCATATGGAAAGAGAGAGAGAGAGACATAGACACATGTGTATACATGTGCATAAAGAGGATTCACCAAAGTGTACCAAAGATTATCATTGGGTGGTGGAATTTAGGATGATTTTTGTCTTCTTCTTTACACTTTATGTACTATTTAATTTTTTACCATGAGGATATATTGTTTTTATCATCAGGAAAAATAAAGTTACTCACATTTTGGGATAAATAAAATTTGCTGTTGGTATTTTTGAAGTGTTTAGAAAGAGTCATTTCATAATATATACATATATAAAATCATTATATTGTACACCTAAAACAAATACAATATTATATGTCAATTATGTCTCAATTTTAAAAAATTAGTATGGATAAAATTCTATTCTAAAAATGATAAAACTTCAGTACACTTTTTGCCATTTTTCCCGCACCCCTCCACAGAGGTTTCATTAAAATCAGCTGGAATTTAAATCCAAGCTTTTTTTTTTTTAATTGTGCTGCTTCCATTTTGGAAATTCTTTCTTAAGAATTGGATTACACTGTGATACTTAGCCAGGCGCTGGAGTCAGATCACCTGGGTTCAATCTGGGTCATGTGATTCACTAGCTCTGTGATCTTGGATAGGTCTAAGTGACGGCACTTTGACTCATATTTAAATTGGGGATGATAACGGTACACACCTCACAGGGCTAGCGTGAGGATGAAATGAGTTGGTACAGTTACAGAAAGCACCTAGAACAAGGCCTGGTTTAAGGCAAGCACTCGATAAATGTTTTTATGTTATTTTTTATTAAATTATTATTTTTATAATTATATATTAGTATAAATTATTTTATTATTTTATTTTTATTAAAATTCACAGTCACATCTTCAATTATTTGAACTCACTATACGTTTTACCGGTTTATTCTTAAATTGCATATCTTCTGTTTTGGATCCCCTTCTCTTTTTTTTGGAGTGTATCCTTTTTTTTTTTTTTTTTTTTAATTTTATTTATTTATTTATTCCCCCAAAGCCCCAGTAGGTAGCTGCACATCCCTCTAGCTGCTGCATGCGGGACGCGGCCCCAGCACGGCCGGAGAAGCGGTGCGTCGGTGCGCGCCCGGGACCCGAACCCAGGCCGCCAGCAGCAGAGAGCTCGTGCTCAACCGCCAAGCCACGGGGCCGGCCCTGGAGTGTATCCTCGACAAGCTTTTTCCTGAAATATTGACTAGGGATAAGCTTTGTAGGTCTTTGCATGTGCAAAATTGTCTTTATTTTGCTATTATCCTAAACAACGTTTTGCAGGAGTCCAGATGGGTTGGAAATTATACTCACCTAGAAGTTTGTAAACATTGTTCCTCTGTTTGGCAATTCATGTTATAAACGAGGCTGGATTTTAGGCATCTTGAAAGACCTGGGATTGGCAGCTATTTACTGCCATTTTAGAGTGCATGAAAGGTAAGCACTTAAGATAACCAAATCCTAGAAAAGTGAGAAAGGGGGGTGTGTCCAGTGCATTCCTGTGATGTTATTTTGGTTCATTGTTCAGCAAATATTTCCTCCCCTTTCCCTCCCACTGTGGGCAGCGTACATGTCCCCACCTTGCTGATATTGGGCTTGGCCATGTGATGGGCATTAGCCAATGGGATGTTTGTGGTCACATTGGGGAAAAAAGGTATGAAATGTGCTGTGCAGTGGGACTTGCTCACTTGTGCTTCTGCCGTGGCCAAAGGAATACTATTCTGTGGCTAGTGCGCCGGTCCAAGGAAGATGAGAGACATGTGGAGCAAACTTGGACCCAACACACAACTTGAAGCCAATTCCAACCTGGATCAGCCAACTCCTAGCTGACCCTCAATAGCATAAGCAAGTTGTTTTAGCCAATCAACAGATAAATGGATAAATAAGTTGGAGTATACCCATACAAATGGAAAAGAATACTACTCAGCACTAAAAAGGATAAACTATTGGTAAACACAACACGGATGAATCTCAAAATAATTTCGCTGAATGAAAGAGGCCAAACAAAAGAGTTTTCTGTAAAACCCTAGAAAATGCACACTGATCTACAGTGTCACAAGGTAGATCAGGAATTGCCTGGGATCTGGGGAGGTGAGGGTGGGCTGGAGGGAGGGATCACCAAGGAGCCTGAAGACACTTCTGGAGGTGACAGGTATGTTCACCATCCTGATTGTGGTGATGGTTTCACAGGTTCATGCATATGTCACAACTCATTGATTGTACACTTTAAATATATACAGTTAATTATACGTCAATTACATCTCAATAAAGCTTCTTTTAAGAAAGAATAAATGAGTGTTGTTTTAAACCACTGAGTTTTGGGGTGTTTTGTTCCATCACAAAAGCTTACTGATACATCCTAATTTTATGTTTATGTTTTGCTCAAACATTTCCTGCATATCCTTCAGACAGCAAACCCACATGAATGTGTGTGCCTCTGTGTGTGGAGTCGTGACCAGGTAGTCAAAGTCCTGAGAGAGAGCCAGAATTATTATTATTTTTTTTTTTTTTAAAGATTTTATTTATTCATTTTTTTCCCCCCAAAGCCCCAGTAGATAGTTGCATGTCATAGGTTCACATCCTTCTAGTTGCTGTACGTGGGACTCGGCCTCGCGTTGGACGGAGAAGTGGTGCCTCGGGGCGCGCCCGGGATCCGAACCCGGGCCGCCAGCATCACAGCGCGCGCACCCAACCGCCAAGCCACGGAGCCGGCCCCTAGCCAGAATTATTTTAATAGTTATGAGAGTCAAGTGGTCCTACCAGGATTTTTTTAATAAATGAAAATCCCAAGTAAGAGCATGGGCTCTGAATCCTGGATCGTCCTTTAGCTGCCCATGTGACCCTGGACAAATTACCTAATCTCTCTGTACTTCAGTTCCTTTCTCTGTAAAATGGGAAAAATAATAGTATCTACCTCAAGAGTTGTTAGAATTGAATGAATTAATAAATGAAAAGCATGTAGAACTATTCTTGGCACATAGTAGGCCTTCAATAAACGTTAGCTATTAATATCATGAACTTCAAAGGTCTTTAGACATTTTCATATCTTAAGAGGCAAAGAAATACAAAATCCAATCAAGGATGTAGAAACTAAGTCGGGGTTACAGCTTCCCATGAACAGAGGAGAGAATTAGGTAACAATGTGTTTCAAACCCAAGGATATGGATAGACTCCCAAGGGCTCTGAGAGGACCCCACATGGAAGGTCTTGAGCCGAGCATCTATAAATGGGCCTCTGAATGGCCCATCAGGGTCATGGATGAGAATCCCCACTTTAGCTCTCGGACCATTACGTGACGTCAAACGGCTGAGTGGGTATCCTCAAAAACGGCTTCAAATGACAGAATGGTTTCCTTAGTAAACAAGTACTTTTTACCTCCAGGAAGATTTGGATTAGGTACAGAAATGTAAAAAGAACAAAGACGGAAATGTTAATATTTTTATGTTAAGGCGATTTTGCTATTTTATGTCCTATCATGTTTAGGAGAACTTGGTTTATTGGAATAACAGATCGCCTTGTGATTCCAATTTAAAATATGTAACTGAGTAATTGATCTGAACTTAAGGTTTTACTCTTTTTATATATAGTACTGGGACAGCTCATTGAACTTCAAAATCACCACATTTATAAGCTAAATGTGCTAGGTTTATAAGAATTGCTTAAGTACTTGAGAAGGTTTGTCAGCCAATTATACTTAGGAAGTTCAGCAAATATATGTGATGGATATGCAATATGAAATATTTAATGGAGTTTAAGTTTGTAAATGAGACCAAAATTAATCAAAGTCTCTTTAAACGTGATTGCTAAAATTTACTAGACCTACAATTAAAATAATAAGTTATTTACGCTGAAATTAAAAGGATTAACTAGATTTTTTCCTTTTATGCATAACTTTAATAAATTGAATATTAATTTTTAAACCTAAGCAAACTCCTGAATAATTGTTTCTGCACACAAAAACCACCTCTAAGGGCATTAAAAAAAATTCACATTAAGTGTATCTCTGTGTATGGGTTTGGGGTTATTTGAGATAGTCTTGTCGACACTTACTTCTGTTCACCTGGGGCCAAGAATAGGAAACATTCCCAGCAGGCCCCTGGGCTGCCTGCCCGGCCCCCTTAAACTCACGTGGGAACTGGGCATGGGTCACGTCTCTGCCTGCTCTACACACCATCACCAGCAACAGGTCACACAGGACCCTGAGGACAGAAGTGCCTCCCGCTTGGATGGAACTAAGGTTGTATCCCCCAGAGGGATGCTCCATCTCTGTGTGACAGATTGGGGTGCGCAGACCTGCCCCAGAGTCTGAGGTTGGGGTGCATCAGGGCTCCTGCTCCCTCCGTGGCTCTGGACATAAAAATCAGGATGCAGTTCTCTTTGGCAAAGTCCCCACCTTTGCCAAAGCACCTCCTCCGGGGCAAGCCCTGTGCCAGACAGCAGGACCACCCAGGTGGAGGAGAGTTCACCTTAAGGCAGGTCCAGTTGGTGGGAGTGGGGGATAAATTACAAATCAGGGTCATGCACACAATACTAGAAATACTCTCTGACAGCCCTGGAGGAACAGTGATGAACTTTGCCGGTGACAAAGGTCAGGGCAGCCTCCCCGAGCAGGGACTGCCACCAGAGTGGTTGCTTCTAAAGTAACTACATCATCAGGCTGACACATTCTTTTGTCCTCCGGCTGTGGCCTACCTGCCCACTGGAGAACTCCACACCCGTGGAAAATCCCTCCCAGCAATGTCTGGGAGGCCCAGGTGTATCCCCCAGCCCTGGGGACCCTCTCCCCTCCCATGGTGCCTGGGCTGCTTAGCTGGGCACAGCATGTTCTTGGTGATTTCTCTGCGGGGCGTGCATTTGGAGGCAGAACTCAATGAATCCATTAAAAGGATTCTTTCTAATTTAACCCCTAGAAGTTTATCTTTTAAAACAGTCCCAGAACTGCTATGTTTTTGATCTTTATTATCACTCACCCTAAGGGGCTCCCTCGAGACCCCAGGGAAGGAGACGAGGAGGAAAAGGCAAAGGTGATGGGACACAGCGAGACATTCTTCTCCAGCAGGGTCGGCTGGCCCCAGGGTGACACTGGTACCCTCTGACAGCAGGGGCAGGGATCCACGGCCGGGATGCGGGGGAGAGCGGGCAGTCAGCAGCGGCGGTCAGCCGTCCCACCACTCCAGGGCAGGGGGCCACACTGCTTGACAGAACTGGCAGAACGGAACCAAAAGGAGGACCCGTCTCTTAGTTCACCTCCTCAGACACTGCCTCCCAGCACCCACCTGTGGGTTTGCCCTAACCTTTCCTTGCAGTGGAAGAGGATCTGGAGAAATGAACATTCTCCCCAAACAACTGAAAAGTATTTGGGGGAAAAAAAACAGTTTTCCAGCAAAACAAGAAGAGCAGGAAGAAGACAAGTTTGCACAGAGCTGGCTCCACTCTGCTGGGAGGTGAAAGGGAGCAGCCGGGGACTCTGCGTTTCTTCTCATCTGTTTGGCATTCACTAGAAGAGGGAGGGTTCGTCAGGGCGAGGGGCCCACGGGAGCCAGAATCATCCCTGGATTTTATCTGTAATTGCTCAGGAGCCAGTTCGCCCAACTGTGGCCTTAACCAATGCCCCCTGCCCCACCCCCCCAGTCCTGCTGACCTTGCTGGTGGCCACCAGCCTCAACAAGCCAGACTGTTACTGAGGAGAGAAACAGATTGTTGTATTTTGGGGTGTCTTTGTACAGAAGCTTAACATTTGCCCAACTTCCCCGGGGGAATGGCTTCCTTCCCCCTGTTCACCTCTCTGTTAGAGGATGTCTAAGCTCGGAGATTCTAGAGACAGCTCTTTCCATTTTTATTTACCATCCCTGGACATACATCAAGGAGGCTGGGCCACAGCAGATTTGAGAAGCAGCGACCTCGGGCTCAGGACCTCTCTAACAGCCCAAGGCTGTGCCTCTGCATCAGGCTCACCGTACCTGGCCCCCTCTCCTCTTCCAGTGAGTTCTGTCCCAGAGCTTCCTGACTGCACTCAGCAAAGCCCATGCTCTCCTCTGTGGCCCGTAAGGCCCTGCCTTCCTTGCAGACCTCAGTTTCCCAACTACTCCACTCTAGCCCTACTGGCTTCTTTCTGTCCCTCAGATATGCCAAGTGTGTCCCTGCCTCAGGGCCTTTGCACTTGCTGCTCCTCCTGTTTGGAAATCTCTTCTCCCAGATCTATACAAGCGCCTCCTGTTCCTCATGCAGGTCTCATCTCAGATGTGGCTCCTCCAAAGGCCTGCCCTGACCACCCTAGCTGAGTGCCCCATCCACACATCTTGTTCCTCTCTACCACGCAGCCCTACTCAATCTCTTTATAACACATATCTGGCCTGAAGATCATCTTGTCTTGTTGTCTGTCTGCTGCCCTCATTAGAACCTAAGCCTCCTGAGGGCAGGGGTCTGTCTTTTCTCTGCCGGATCCCCAGCGCCTAGAATAGTGCTGGGCACATGGTTGGCACCCAGGAAATACTAGTCGGCTGGCTGCCCAGTGTCAGGGAACTGAGGGGTTCAGGGGTCCTGCCCTCAGGGAGCTCACGCTTTACAGGAGGAGATGATGAGTGACCAGACAGAGCTCTCCCGTGTTCATGGAATTCTGCAAACACTCAAATGTGGCAAAGGCTGCCCAGAGGAGCAGGTGTGGCTTCAAGCAGAAGGACACCCCAGAACTGAGGTCTGAAAGATACGCTGGCGCCTCCTAGAGGAACAACAGTGTGAAAAAGCAGGGACCATTCAGGAAACAGCAGGCAGTTCGGTGAGAGCAAAGGAAGGGGCTGTGCAGGATGAGGGCAGGGAGGGGGACCATCAGGAATGGCCTTTTCGCCATGAGAAAGAGCTTGGACAACGATGTCCTTCTAGAGACAGCGATGAGCCCTGAGAGGTTTTTTCCCCCTGTTGATATTTTGGCTCCTTCTAGTGCTGTAGAGTCTTATACAGAGGAATAGCGTGGTCAGAACTGCGTTTCCAAGAGATCTCTCTGCCAAAATTGGAGTTCTCCATGTCCCTTGCCCAATTATGACCGTACTCAGGCATATTTCCAAAAGACTCTACTGCCCTCTTTCTAAAAATAGTTAGCCTTTCTTTGGGGGCACATAATTTCGCAGCACGACATTTCAGAAGGAACTATACATGTTTCAAATCTGTGGGACTCATACTGTCACCTGACTGCACGTCTGCAGTTTTTCTGTCCACGGTTTCATAAGTCAAATTATATCACGTGGCAGATCTCACCGGTGGGCGGGAGGAGATGAAGGGCGTCTGATGGACAGAGAACTTACGTTTTATTCACTCAGCATCTTCCACGTTTCAGTAGAAACCCAGTATCCTCAACAGTGAAGTGGAATAATAGCAGTATCTATCTCAGAGGATTGTTTGGAGGATTAAATTAGTTAATATCATATGTAAAGCACTTGTAAGAGATTTGAAACACGCTGAGTGCTCTGTAACGTGTTTGTTGTTATTTTTGGCCCACACAGTTTCAATTTCTACAATTAATCCAATAAACTGAGTTTTGGCGGAAGAAAAACATGTAAGCATAAACATTGTGTGTGTGTGTGTGTGTGTGTGTGTGTGTGTCCATCTCTCTTTAGCTGTGAGCCAGCCTGGAGCATATATGTACATACACTTCTGCTCTCACAGACCTACTATGTGCCTGACAGAGTTCCAGGCGCCATACCTACGTTATCTCATTAATCTCACAATCAACCCACAAGATAGGAGCGATGATCCTCGCTTTACAGATAAAGGAAACTAAGGCTCAGAGAGATTGACAGTGAAAAGTCACACAGCTCAAATTAATCTGTTTGGACTTTCATCTGTCCGTGCATCTCGGTTTCTCAGGTCAGGAACCCCATCTTTTCCATCTTTGCATCCCCAGAGCACAACACAGGGAGGGCAGGGGCTGCCCAGTGAGTGTTTTCTGGGTCTGAATCCCTGTATATCTGACATGTCAAAATTACTCTTGAAAATCCGTTAATGGTCCACTCACGTTTCCAACTAGTATTTATTGAACACCTACTGTGTGCAGGGCCCTGAGCTAGCAGTGGAGATAAAGTGGGCACCAGATAGACAAAACCCCTGTCCCTGGGGAGCCTGGAGTCTAGTAGGGGGTCAGGCATTAACTAAATGGGTAACATGAAACAAATGGTTATATAATGTCAGGTCGTGTTAAGGGCGAGGCAGAAACGATAAGATGGATGAGGGAGGAGAGAGTGACAGGGAGAAGTGGGGGCTGCTTTAGATAAGGAGGCCAGAGGACACCTTTCTGAAGAGGTGAGATTTGAGCAGAGATTGAAAGAAGTGAGGAAACAAGCTACATGACCATCAGGAGAAACGGTCCATCAGGAGCATCAGGACCATCAGGAGCATTCCAGGCAGAGGGAACAGCAAGTGCCAAGGGCCTGGGGTGGGCATGAGCTTGGAGCTTGCAGAGACCATAAAGTGCCACGTACACGGTGCTGTGGCCCAACCCTGTACGGTAATATCTGCTCTCTACCCAGACTCCCTGGGATCCCTCTGTCATGTCCCCACCCCCACCCCACCTGTGCGCTTTCCCTTCCAACAGCCAGGACCTGGGCTCTCCTTCTGAAGACCACCCCTAGGGTACTGAAGCCACTTTGCACACTGAGGCAGAAAGCAGGAAGTGCCTGGGGATTGACATCTGCCCTCCTCACACCTCCCCTGCAGCCTTTAACCAGTGCCTGGCAGGTGGGGACAAATATGGACAAGTAACTTATGCTCCAAAGCTCCCCTGCAGGATCGGGCTGGGCCACCCACACAGGACTGCACCTGAGATGACACCTCTGCTCTCTGCTTGACTTCTCCCCGTTCCCGTCCTGCTTCGCCCACCCCCTTAGCATTGTCCCGGGGAGCACGTCCTTACCAAGTCACTGGACTGCCTAAGACAAACACATAATGTTGCAGTACATAGTAGTAAATACATCTGCAGAATATCAGTCTGCATTGTTTCAATGACGGGGACAAATGTACAGACTTTGAAACGCCCATAGGATGCTACCTTTGCTGTATTATAATGCACACTCCAGACCCCCAGGACCCCAAACTGGGGACAGAGCGAAGGCCTGTGGCCTGTGGTTCTGAGCTCAAGGCACTGCTTTTTGGCATCAGGAACGGGACTGTCCACTCTGGAAAGTGAACTTGTAGAGCTCTGCTTTTCCATTTCTAACGTTGCTCGAAGCCTCAGGAGAGTCTGAGTGTGTCAACCACTCGGGGCTGACATCTGGGCCTGTGACAAAGCTACTTCCCCTACGTCCCTTAGCCCTTCCCCGCCCCAAGTGCAGGCAAATCTTTTTCAGCAAAGGCCTCACCCCTGACCACCTGCACAGCCCAGGTTTCCACGCATTCGTTCCTTCCTTCGTCCAGCAGACATTTATTAAGCGCCCACACGAGCCAGCTGGTGGAAGGCCCTAAGGCAGCTGCCCAGAACCCTGCAGATGCCCAGATGAGGGAGCATCTGGCCCCGAGGACCCCGTCAGCTTTGGGCATGAGCTGTGTCCCAACCGTGGACCCACTTGTGGTAAATTATTACGATAATGCCCCTGAGTCCCCTTTTCAATGTGACATTGCCACTCCTCCCATCCAGGAGTGGACTCTATGTCCCCATCCCTGAATCTGGAATGGCCTTATATGTTGGTTTTCTATTGCTCTGTAACAAATTATCACAAACTTAGTGGCCTAAACAACGCTCACGTCTCATTTCAGTTTCTGTAGGTCAGCAGGCCGGGAACAGCTTAGCTAGGTCCTCCGCTTGGGGACTCCGGCTGCAGCCAGCCAGGGCCGAGTTGTCATCCGAAAGCCTGATCCTCCTCCAGGCTCACTGGTTGTTGACAGAATCCACATCCTCACGACTGCAGAATTGAGGTCCTCAGCGCCTAGAGGTCACCCACTGTCCCCGCCGTGTGGCCCTCTCCACATCACGGCAGTTTGCTTCTTCAAGGCCAAGAGGAGAGCATTTCTGCTGTGTCAGACCTCTCCCCTCAGCAAAGGCCCAGACTCTCTTTTAAAGGGCTCACCCGAGGGGCGGGCCCTGTGGCCGCATAGTTAAAGTTCTGCACGTTCTGCTTCGGTGGCCTGGGTTCGTGGGTTCTGATCCCGGGCACAAACATACTCCACTCTTCAGCCATGCCGTGGAGGCATCCCCCATACAAAAACAGAGAAAGATTGGCACAGATGTTAGCTCAGGGCTACTCTTCCTCAAGCAAAAAAAATAGAGGAAAATTAGCAACGGATGTTAGCTCAGGGCAAATCTTCCTCACCAAAAAACAAACAAATAAATAAATAATAAAAATAAAGGGCTCACCCGATTAGCTCTGGCCAGGATAACTCCCTGGGATATGGTGATATAATAAGAAATGTGTAGTTGGTCTTCCTCCCTGGTTCTCGGCACAGAGCTCCTAAAACCTTTCAATTTCCTGAGTGAGAAGGGAGAGAGAAGCATCGTTTGTTATTCACAAGCCCCTTTCAACCATACCTGAGTTTATGCTAATGAGGTGACTCTCAGTAGGCCCCTAGGTAGCTTCGGGATGAGGCTGGTCCCCAGAAAGACCAAGTGATTAGAGGGTTGGAACTTTCAGCCCCACCCACCGGCCTCTGGGAAGGGGAGGCGAGGCTGTGCATGAAGCTCCAGAAACATTGAACAAGATGTGATGAGCTCACGAGTTGGTGAGCGCATTGAGGTGCTGGGCAGGTGTCTTGCCCGGAGACGGCATGTTAGTCTGCACCCCCCTCTGCGTGCCCTGCCCTCTGCATCGCTTCCAACTGGCTGTTCCTGAGTTGTATCCTTTATAATGAACTGGCAAATATAAGTAAAGTGTTTCCCTGAGTCTTGTGAGCTGTTCTAGCAAATTATCGAAACTGAGGAGGGGTCGTGGGAACCCATGATTTGTAACCAGTCCCCCAGAAGTGCCAGAAGCCTAGACTTGCTGTTGGTGTCTGAAGTGGAGGCAGTCTTGTGGGACTGAGCCCGTAATCTGTGTGGTCTGGTGCTAACTCCCGGTACCAGTGTCAGAACTGAACTGAACTGAATCACTGGACACCCAAATGGTGTCTGAAGAGGTGGAAAACTGGTTGTTGGCGTGAGGAGAACACCCATACATTTGGTGTCAGAAGGGCTGTGAGAGTAGAAACAGATCATAGGACTCCTTCTTGATTAACTCAAAGTCAACTGTTTAGGGACTTTATTACATCTGCAAAATCCCTTTCCTTTTTCCCTTAACCTAACCGTGGAGTAAAATCCCAGCTCCTTCCATAGGTCCCACCCTCACTCAGGGGAGGGGATTATAAGGGACATGTATAGGGGGTGGGGGTGGGGTGAGGAGGCAGTAATCTCGAGGGCCTTGAATTCTGCCTCCTTTGACCAATAGGATGAGTGGAAGTGATGTTGTGTAACTTCCAAGGCTAGGCCTTAAGGGCTTTGCAATGCTTCTCACTTTCTTATATGGCTCCTGCAGCCCTGTAAGAACGCCTGAGCTAGACTGCTGAACGATGAGAGGCCTGAGGAGAGCAAGGCCCAGCCAACACCCAGTACTAAGGCCCCGGACATGAGTGTCAGCTCTGGCCCTGTCTCTGACTGCAGCCACGTGAATGACCCGACGCAAGACCAGCTCAAAGAACTGCCCAGCTGAGCCCAGCCAACCCACAGAATCATGAGATATAGGTTCTTATGTTTTAAACCGCCATATGTTGGTGTTTCATAGCACAGGTGGGTTTCACAGCACAGGCTAACTGAAATGCCCTTTCTCTGGGCAGCAAATCACACAGTCAGGAGATTAAATTTTTCCCTTGTGGTGTTGGACCAAATCTCAGAAGGACAGATTGTGGAAGAGGTGGAAGGAACTTCCTCTCATAGAATGAGATTATCTGTTACAGGTGGAATTATCTGTTCAAGGTGGAAGGGACTCTCTCTCATTGAAGGTCTCGATCCCGCTGACCCCTTTACCTGGGATGCCTCTCTCATTCTTCACTAACAGGCCAATTTCTCTTCATCTTTCGAGTCCCTAATCAAATGTCCAGCCTCCTGGTCTCCCCTCCTCCGGGCAGTGGGCTGCTCTCTTATCTAGTGTGATGGTTAATTTTATATGTCAGCTTGACTGGGCTGCAGGATGCCCAGATAGCTGGTAAACATTATTTCTGGTGAGGGTATTTCTGGAAGAGATTAGCATTTGATTCAGTAGACTGAATAAAGAGATCCACTCTCACCAGTGTGGACGGGCATCATGGTATCTGTTGAGGGCCTGAACAGAAGAAAAAGAGGGAGAAATGGCAAATTCTCTCTCTCCTTGATCTGGAACGTCCACCTTCTCCTGCCCTCAGACATCAGAGCTCTTGGATCTCCAGCCTTCAGACCCAGGGACTTACACCAGCAGCCCCCTGTTTCTCGGGCCTTATGCCATCGGCTTTCCTGGTTCTCCAGTTTGCAGACAGCAGACTTTTCAGCCTCCATAACTGCATGAACCAATTCCTATAATAAATCTCCTCTTATATATCTCTATATGGATCCTATTGGTTCCGTTTCTCTGGAGAACTCTGGCTAATACATCTAGATCCCCAAAGCATCCTATACATTTTTTAGGAAGGCTGAATAATGCCCCACCCACCCATAGTCCACGTTCTAATCCCCAGAACCTATGACTATGATACCTTATACACCCTATACAATGTGACCCTGTGGTGAAAGGGGCTTTGCGGATATGATTAAGGCAAGGAGGTCAAGATGGGGAGCTTATCCTCGATTATTTGGGTGGGCCCAATGTAATCACAAGGGTCCTTATTAGAAGGAGGCAGGAGGTCAGTCAGGGGAAGGCAAAAGTGAAGACTGGAGAGATACAGCCATGAGCCAAGCAATGCCAGCAGCTTCTAGAAGATGGAAGAGGCAAGGAACGGATTCTCTCCTAGAGCCTCCAGAAGGCACCAGCCCTGAGGATGTCTTGACTTTAGCCCAGTGACACTGATTTGGGACTTCTGACCTCCAGAACTGTAGGATAATAAATTTGTGTTGTTTTAAGCCACAGCATTTGTGGGAATTTGTTACAGCAGCCATAGGAAATTAATACATCTTTACTCTAGCTCTAGTCACATTGTATGGCAGGTGCCTTTCTCACCTGACTGAGGGTTCCTCAAGCCTGGGGCACTTTTGCTTCTGGTGGTGTAACACAAAGCCTTATAAAGGGCTCACAAAAGCTGCTGAATGAGCTAACAAATGGATTAATGCTTACACGCTTCATCCGGCTGCCTGCCTCCCTCAGCCTGAAAACACACACACACAAACACACACACACACACAGACACTCATATCCACACAGCTCACCTGCCCATCCACTCCCACCACCCCAGGAGGGCAGCTCTATTCTTCCACGAAGCCTGCTTTGGGCTGGCCAGCAAATAGCTATTTCTCAAGAGCATGTTGATTTTAAGGGAGGAGGGAGATTGCTCCCTGGGTAATAATTGGACAAATCTGCAGGGACAAGAAGCGGAAATTTTGATGTGGTTGATTTGAAACCACAAGAATTGATGTTGCAGCACAGAAATGTAAAAATCCTCTTTTCTAATAAACAAGTAATGAGACAAGACAACCCTGACCCTTACCACATCCCTGTCCCTCTCCACCTCCATCTCAGCCCCACCACAGCCACTAGAATGATGGTGAAATCTGTATGTAATGACACCAAAAGAGGTCCACCTTATATCAAGGGAGAAAAGCCGATTCCAGACAGTGTGAATCATACGATCCCATTTTGTTAAAAAGAATTTAAATATGTATACTATATATGTACAACGTATATGTATGCATAGATACTACGTGTGTTTATATAGGCATAGAACAGAGGCTGGAAGAAGCTTCGCGAAGATGTTAACAATGGCTTGATGGATATTATGGACAGTTGCTTTTTTTCCTTGCTTTTTTTATTTTATAAAGAACAAGACTGTTGGTGTAATAAAAAATAAAGTTTAAATAATTCAAAATAAAAGAAATGGAGCGTTTTGCGCGGCTGGGCTACTTTGTGTCCATTCCCAGACAGCCCTGGTCTCCCAGCCCCTCCCCAAATAGGAAGCTGGGGTCTGGTCTCCCCGTGAGCAATGGCGGAACCGTTAGAGGAACTGCAGGCGGCAGGAGAGTGACGCGGCCAGGGGGCCTGGGAATCGGAAAACATATAGACATGACCGCGAGGGCGGTTTCTGTCGAATGACCCAAGGATGACCCGCTCCGGCCCAGTCTGGGGCCCGCGGCCTCTCTCTCCCTCCCCCACCGCCACATCTTCCTCGCTGCGGTCTTGACCGGTCTTCTGGGCGAAGGCAGGTGCCGCCCAAGGCCCCGGCCGAAGAACAGATGAACAGGATCACCCTGGCCTTCCTCGGCCTCATTCACCCCAACCCCCCTTTCCTGCGGTGGCATTTTTGTTTTAATTCATCTGAACTGGTTACAAAACCACACTCCCACGAATACATAAATAATGGATGGGGGGGCGCAATGTTTTAAAGAAATTCCCGCAGGGCCTGGCAAGGCAACAGCAAATGCATTTCTGCTGTATCATATTTAACTGTTTGCAAACTTCTGCTGGGAGGATGCGCAGCGGCTGCAGAGACTCCATCGCCCTTCCTCGCCTGGGGCCTGGCGAGACTTGCATAGGGGGTTAAAAAGAAGGAGAAGTTGTCAGCTATCGGGGGCAGGGAAGATGGAAAGAGGAGTGAGAAAGTGAGACTGCACTGCGCCCGACCCGGCTTCGCACAAGCCAAGCATCCACCGGGCTCCCGGCCCCGGCTCCCGTGACCAGGCGAGGCCCCTTTAAGAGCCAGCGCGCGCCCCCGCCCCGCGTGCGCTCACTTTCCCTAGCAACCGCCCCGAGGGAGGAGGAGGTCCTGGCAACCGCGCGCCGGCCCGGAGGGTCACGTGACGGCCCGCAGCTGGAACGCGAGCGCGCGCCCCGCCGCGCGCCCGCCCGCCGGGGCCTGTGCGCTGCGGCGCGTGCGCGAGCGGTGCAGCACCGGCCGCGGGAGCAGGGAGTATTATGGGCTGTGGGTGCCGCTGAGCAAGATGGAGCTGTCTGCAGTGGGCGAGCGGGTCTTCGCGGCCGAATCCATCATCAAACGGCGGATCCGAAAGGTGAGCCTCCTCCCGGGGCGGGACGCCTCTCCCCGCAGCTGGTGCCCGGGTCCGCGGGCCATCGGGGCGCAGCGGTCCCGCTAACCCGGGGTCTCTCGGCCACCCCCGCGCCGCCGCCTCCTCGGCGTCCCCGCATCCTCCCCGCCCCCACTCCCCCCTTTTTTCTTCTCTGTTTTTCAGGGACGCATCGAGTACCTGGTGAAATGGAAGGGGTGGGCCATCAAGTGAGTGTCGGGGGTCCAGGGGAGGGGGGGGAGAGGAGGCAGCGGAGACTGGGGCCTTTTTCTTGCTTTGGGGGGTGCCCACATTGGCTCCCTCGCATGTGCCTCTGCCTCCCTGGTTTTCATTTTTATTTTGTGCATGTGTGACTCGGCAGGTACAGCACTTGGGAGCCCGAGGAGAACATCCTGGACTCGCGGCTCATTGCAGCCTTCGAGCAGAAGTGAGTTTGGGAAGCTGGCAGGGGCAGCGGGGCCGAGCTCGGCTGGGGCGCCGCGCGGGGAAGCGGGAGAGGCGGGGAGGGCAGCGCGGAGTGGGGCCCGGAAAGGGGCTCGTGTTAACCTTTGGCGTTTCTCGGCCGCAGGGAGAGGGAGCGTGAGCTGTATGGGCCCAAGAAGAGGGGACCCAAACCTAAAACTTTCCTCCTGAAGGTAACCTGGCGCAGCCCCAGCAGCCCCCTCTCGGGCCCCTAGCCTCGGCGCAGCACGGGGCCTGCAAGGGAGGGACAGATCCGCGGCCGCCCAGGCGGGCGGGCCTTTCCAGAGGGGCCCCAGCTGGGCAGGGGGGTGGTTGTGAGCCCCCAACGAGGCCCTGGCAGCAGGCCCCTGCCAGCTCCAGCTTCAGCAAGAGGGGCCTGGGAGTGAAGGGTGGGGGGATATCTTCGTTGACAAAACCGGGGTCTGGGAAGGCCAACAGGGCTCCAGAAAGGTGGTGGATGAGGCAGGTGGGCGCTGCCCACCTGAGGGGGTGGCCAGGAGGTCGCTTTTGCACGTGACAGCCCTCCTCTCCTCCAGCCTGGAGCTGGTGGGGAGGCTGGTAGGGCTCTGCCTGGAATTAGAATCCGGGGAGAGAGGGAATGTGGTCTCCCTCGTGGCAGGGAACAGGGAGAGGGATTGGGGGGCCACCTGCCTCCCTGCCCCCAGCTTCCCTCTCTTTCTTAGGATTTGTTCTGCATGCCTCCCCTCCTCACTGGGGGATCCAACTTGAATTTGACCTTAAATCACTTCACTTTGAGTTTATCACCCAAGCTAGGCCACTGGCTTCCGGGCTCTGAGCCTCAGTTTCCCCCCACCCCTGGCTGTTTCTGGAGGTTCTGATGAGGATGGGGCGTGGGAGGGTGAAATCATCGCACATTAGCCGTGGTACCGGAGGGAGACCTAGCTCCAGAGGCAGCCATCTTAGAGTTTTTTGGGTTTTATTTTATTTTTTTAGTGAGAAAGAGCAGAGTCTGGGAAAGGGAAAGGGGGATGACCCGAGGTGGCCGGCAAGGCTGCAGATGGGCCTCTCTGGGCAACCAGTCTCCCCATTTGTGCTAAGGTTGTCTCAAGGCCCCTTCCCACCCCGACCTGTGACTTTGTGGCACTTGGCACTGGAAGGGCAGGGAGGACTCTGCAGAGAAGACACTGTGCAGGATGCAGAACCTCAGAATCTCCAGTTTGTCCAAAAGGCTCAAAGCCCAATGAGGGTGAGGTGGGCCACTCCAGTCCCCTCCTCCCAAAAGGACTGTGCATATGTAAGGGTTTGCTTTGAACTTAAAGCAGAAATATAATTCCAGAATTACCTATTTCTGTGACCCGTGTCCCCAATCTACACATATCTTACGGGATCCATGGAGCAACCTTAACCCTTGATGCTTCTTAAGAGGGATGGGCGGAGCAGCTGGAGGGAGGGCGGGCTGTGTGACAGCCTCTCAGCGCAGCTGGAGCACCCTCTAGCGGCGAAGTGAGTAATGACCATGAGCATTGATTCACAAAATGCCTTTTTTTTATTGATAGCTCTAGTTCCTGAGCTGGCTATGGGCCTAACAGTGCTGAGCCCCCACATGGATTATCTCCTGTAATCCTCTCAACAATCCTATGAAGTGGCGAGTATTATCCCATTTCACAGATGAGAAAGCCAAGGCCCAGAGAGGGGGAGTGACTTACCTGAGGTCCCACCACTCAGCTTCCTGGCTTCATCCTGTTGTCTTTTCTTCACCTTATCCCTCAGAGAGTCCACGTCAGCTTAAGGGGCAAGGTGGACACACACACACAGGAAACTGAAGGCTGCAGAGTTGGTGAGGCAGGAGATGGAGAGGCAGATGAGAGGACCTCGGTCTGGATCTTAAAACCCGGTAGTCCAAGAGTGGTGGGGATATTTGCAAGGGGACATGGAGAGCAGCTTGGTCTGAACCTATTGCTCTGAGTCACTGAGCGGCAGTGTGTAGAGGAAACAGATTACACTCCGAAAGCACTTACTTTCTGCTGGAAGCTATTCTGAAGGGAACAGGAGCCCAGGAGGTAGGTTGTATTATCCCCATTTTACACATAGGAAAACTGAGGCCAGAGAGGTTAAATAACTTGCCCATGGTCACAGAGAGTCAGTGGTAGAGTGAAGGTCTTTAACCTTCCATACTGTCTGTAGTACATGCTAACCCCTCAGAGCTGTGCCTGTCACCTGGTCATAGTGCAATAAACGCATTGGCTGTGGTTACCATTTTGAATACACAGGCAGACCCAGGTCCTGCCATCAGAATTCCCACCCTCGGGAGGGGAGACGAGGAGGACGGGTAAGCCACTCCCTTTAAAAAAAAATTTAGAAATTATAAAGTAAGAAATGTTTCTCGTAGAAAGTTTGGAAACCGTACATTTGAAAAAGTTTATTGCTCATAAGCCTCCTCCCCCTGCTTGGATAGATAAATCTGGTACTTCCTGAGTACTTGCTGCGTGCCAGGCACTGTGCTATAAGCGGGTGACATGTACTATCTGATGCTCCCAGGAGGCCCACTGAGCCGGGGTTTCATTCCGGGTCTGATGTTTGCCCACACTCTTCGCCACTCCCCAGGGACCATCGGTCACCACTGGACTCTGGCAGAACCATAATTACGGAGGTCCAAGAGCTTGGGCAGTGTGCAGAGGGAGTAAACACTAACCCCCCAGGGGGATCAGAAAGAGTGGGATCCCCTAAGTTCCCATGGGGATGAACCTGCCAGAGGCTCCACTTGCCATGCTAAGGAAAGGCTGGCTTTCTCCTGCCTTTGTCTGGGAAAGGGTGTGAGGGAACCAGTCCGTGGCTCCATGGGCAGCCCTGGCACAGGGTGGGCCAGGCAGTGTGTGCTGCCACCTAGTGGCCAAAGGGATCGTTGACCACGCAGCCCCAGGAGGCCCCCGCATATTGGGCAGGGCCCTGTGGCATGAAAGTGCTTCTCCCACATTCTAAACGAAGACATCCTCGCGTATTCAGCAAATACCTCTTGTGAGAGCTGTGGTCAAATACAGGCTAGTGTTGTCTGAGGAGCATATAGGCTGCCTGCCAGGTGCTGGTTAAACGTCCAGCACTGTGGGGGTGGGAGGTGGAGAGACCCCAAACCACAGATCCCACTCTTGGGGAGCTCACAGACTGACCGTGGGAATGTGTCCTTCCTTGGCCGCCACTATCGCCCACCTGGATCGAGGCAGTCGCCGCCTAAGGAGTCTCCCTGGGCCACCTGGAGCCAGGGTACCTGTGCAAAACACAGATCGCTGGTCCACCTGCACCTCTGTCCGGCCTCGGCTGCTCTGCATCCTCTCACCATTGGGCTCTCTCCGCCTCCACCGTTTGTCTCAGCACTGCCCCTTCAGCAGGCCGCCTGGGCACAGTCGAGCTCAGGAAGGACCAGGCTTCTCTCTTCCTTAGGCTTCATCCTCCAAAGCTGGGGCCTGCGCCCCTAATCTGTGCTCCTGTAGGCCGTGCTTCCTTGATTTCATCAAGTCACCCTGTGTCCTAACCCCCTGTACTTGCCTTTCCCGGAATCGCAGCCCCCGGGGTTGACGCTGAGTGTTCGTAGTTGTGGCCCCAAGAGCTAGCACGTGACTTGTTAGTACTTTCTTAGTGAAGGAAGGACTGGCCATGGAGGACGGCTTATGTGGCCTTGTGAGTCCCTTACCCTGAGCCTGGGGTCTCGGCCCTGCCAGACCCTGCATCTTCCATGAGGTGGCAGGTGGCTGCTGCAGAGCCCAGGGGCCTTACAGATTTCACACCTGGGGGTGCAGCTGGGCCCGGAGCCTGGGACAGTGTCCCTGGCTGCCTACCGGCCTCTGCTCAGCTGTACTGCTCCCAGGCCATCTTGGCTTAGGGAGTATGAAGTGGTCAGTTCCCCCTCTTGGTCATCCCCACCAAACCCATGACTAACTGGATGGATTCCAGCCCAGGTTTAGGTGCTGGCTTTGGAATCTCTTGGCACTCGTTCACTCAGACCCAGGCCCTGAGCCAGACCCTGGGCAGACAGACAGATCAGACCCAGGAGGGGAAGTGGAGGGGCCTGGGGGCATAGAGGAGGGCTGGGGGCCTGTCCCAGCGGCAGTGATCAGCCGGGAGGCAAGTCCAGGCTGGAGGGGGCAGCCTCTTCAAAGGCAGGGAGAGCACTGGGCCTCTGGGACCCTGCAAGTAGGTAGTGGGGCTGGGGGATGAGGTGGAGCAGGGAGGGGCCTCCCTTTCCTTTCTGTCACCAAATATTGGTCCGTGGAGGAGTGCCAGGCGGGTCTGGGATCTTCACAGAGCAGAGTTGGTCAGCGGCCTCTGAGCAAAAGGCTCTTCTCTCCGTGCAGTGTCCCGATGGTTGACACACCTCTGTGTCAGCAAGGGCAGCCACCACCCCGTCTGTCCCCCAGGCTCACAGCCAAGCCTGCAAAGGTGGTGGGTCTTGGAGTCAGGCCTGGACTGGGGTCCCACGTGCCCTCCGACCTTACACACTTCGCTTCCCCTGTCTGAGTGTCTGTTTCCTTCTCTCTGAGACTGGGTCATGAGCACCACTGGTTCTCTTAAGTGCTCTCAGGATGGTTTAATGAGACTGTCCCTCTGGGTGGCTGGCTGGCTGGCTGGCGCAGGGGTGTCCAGAGGAGGTCAGCGGGAAGACGAGTCCCCACCCACCCCTCCCTCTGCCCCGCAGGCGCGGGCCCAGGCCGAGGCCCTCCGCATCAGCGATGTGCACTTCTCGGTCAAACCGAGCGCCAGCGCCTCCTCGCCCAAGCTGCACTCCAGCGCGGCCGTGCACCGGCTCAAGAAGGACATCCGCCGCTGCCACCGCATGTCCCGCCGCCCCCTGCCCCGCCCAGACCCGCAGGGGGGCAGCCCCGGCCTGCGCCCCCCCATCTCGCCCTTTTCGGAGACGGTGCGCATCATCAACCGTAAGGTGAAGCCCCGGGAGCCCAAGCGGAACCGCATCATCTTGAACCTGAAGGTGATCGACAAGGGCACGGGCGGAGGGGGCGCCGGGCAGGGGGCTGGGGCCCTCGCCCGCCCCAAAGTCCCCTCGCGGAACCGCGTCATCGGCAAGAGCAAGAAGTTCAGCGAGAGCATCCTGCGCACGCAGATCCGCCACATGAAGCTCGGCGCCTTCGCGCTGTACAACAAGCCGCTGCCCGGCCCTCCGCCGCCCCCGCCGGCCGGCAAGACCGACGCCGCCGCCGCCCCCAGCGCGGGGCTGCTCCTGGCGCCCCCCGCTGCCCGCTATGACGGCCGCAGCTCCAGCTCCTCCGGCTGCCCTTCGCCGGCACCGCAGTCCTCCGACCCCGACGACGCGCCCCCCAAGCTGCTCCCCGAGACCATGAGCCCGTCTGCCCCCGCCTGGCTCGAGCCCGAGGTGCTCGACCTGTCCGTCCCCCCGGAGGCGGCAGCCACCAGCCAGCGGGCGCCTCCCGACGTCGCTGCTGCTGCCGCCCAGGCGCTTCCCGCGGCCCCCGAGCCTGTCGGCGCCCCCTCGGAGCCTGAGGCTGGGGACTGGCGCCCTGAGATGTCGCCCTGCTCCAACGTGGTCGTCACCGATGTCACCAGCAACCTCCTGACGGTCACTATCAAGGAATTCTGCAACCCTGAGGATTTCGAGAAGGTGGCTGCTGGGGTAGCAGGCGCCGCAGGGGCGGGTGGCAGCAGTGGGCTGAGCAAGTGAGGGGGCTCTACCAAGGAGGGGGGCTTGGGGGGGCCCTCCTGCCCAAAGGCATACTCTTGCTTCCGCCCCCGCCCTCAGACACCTCTGCCTGTGCTTTGCTCGTTTCAGATGGCTCGGTGTTGCCCCGGGGATGGGGCTGGGCAGTTGGAGCCCCCTGCAGCCCAGTGGGAGGGGCAGTCCTGGACCGGTTTAGAGCTGGCGGAGGGGGCGAGGGCACTGGAAAGTCCTCCTTCGTGTCTCTTGGCACCCCCCCTCCCATGCACCGTGGGACCCGCCGGGTGGCTCCTGCGGGCTTCAGCTGCACCCTCCACTTCCCACCCTGTCTCTCCCCAGCTTGCTTGCAGCTCGCGCACACAGCATCTGATTTCTCGGTGCTAACCTGGCAGCTGCGGGGGGCCCCTTCCGAGACCCCTTCCATGCGTGGGCACCGTCCCTTTCCTTCTTCCAGATGCCGGGGCAGGGATGGCAAAGCCAGGACAGAGGTTGTGGTGAGGCGGGCCTTGGCCCCCTCCTTCCACATCAGTGAAGGTGGCAGGAGCGGGGCCAGAGACAGGGTTCTTCCCGTCCTCTTTTGGACGAGAGCCAAGCAGGCCCCCTAGGCCCCACCCCACCCCATCTCTCTCCTAATCCCGGTCTCAAAGATGGGAAGAGCTGGCAAGGACCTCGCCCTGCCACAGCCTCCCAGCATCTAAAGGCCCCTTCAGTTCTCAACCAAAGGTGCTACAAGAACCTGCTGTGGGAACTTCGACTGCGCGTGCGTCTGCCCCCCGTTGGTGTGTTTGTACGTGTATCTGTGTGTGCATTGGGCACTGGGCCCAGGCTTTCCCGGTAGCACCCTTTAGGGTTCCTCAGAATAGGGTCGTTGAAAGTCTGGACCTTCCCTTGCCATCCCCTGGGCCTGGAAGCTGGCCCAGGTCTGATAAGTTTGCTGTGGAGGCCGCCAGACCCATCCTCCCGGCCCTGGGTGTGCTAGGGGCACATGCCCCCGTGCCCTTCTCCTTCGGGGTGGTCAGCCCGACCAGTCGGGCCTTCGCCACAGACATGGCATGGCGGGGACTGAGGTAGAGAAGGGAGACCCCCACGCTGAGCTTCCCCTTCCTCCTGGGCGTTTGGGAGGAGGGAGGAAGCCTGGAAACTGTTCCTGAGGGTCTCCAGCATCTCCTGCCCCCTCTCTTTTGCTTCCGACTGCTGAGGCTTTCTCACAGCCCAGCCTGCTCGAAGCGGTGGGAGGCCTCTGGTGCCCTGGGCAGCTTCTTTCCCTCTGCTGCCAGGGAGTCGAGGCGGCCATGCCAGCAGCAGAGACCAAAGGCCTAGTTTTAGGCCGGGCACTGGGAGGGTAGGCAGCCCAAAGAGGGCGACCAAGGAGGGGGCCTGTGTTGTTCAGGAGAGCGAGGGTGTTCGGGACCAGGGGTTTGGTGTGCTGTGGGAGGCAACCCCGCTGGCCAGCCCTGGCCACTGCCCAGTCTCAGTTTGGCATGAGTGGCATGTCCCTCAGCGTCACTTGAGGTAGCTTCCTGGTGTGTGCAGCGACAGGTGTCTCAGCTCAGAGCATCATGGCAAAAGGTAGGAGGAGGCAGAAAGCAAATCCAGTTAGGTAACAAACACCTCTGCCCTAAGTATGGGAGGACCCTTTCTTCCGAATCTCCCTGCCAGGGGCTGCGGCATGTCCTCTGTCCCTCCCCACCCCAGGATGTAGAACAAGGGCCCTCGCAGGGTTTGGGGGGCTGGCACTCCTGGACCCCTCCCCACCCCGCCCTTTGTATTGGCTCTGTGGCCGTCTAAGTGCCAATTGGCTTCCCCCAGATAAGGGCTGGTACTTCTCCTCTTCCCTAGAGGTGATTTCCCCCCCGACCCCTCACCCCAGGTGAGCAACCACCTGGGTGCCAGTTACAGGTGTTTCCAGAGACCATAGAAATGTGTTTTCCTGAGAGTCCGTGTCATTTGTGACTTTTTTTGTAAAGAAGTTGTGTTTTCAGAGGTGATTTTATGACAGGAAAGTGAAAGAATTAGTTTTGCAAAAAAAAAAAAAAAAAGAGGAAAAAAAAGTAATAGAAAAAAATATTGTGGGATTCCTGTGGGGTTGGGGGAGGGGGGGAGAAAGAGATATTTAAAGAAAAACTAGTAACGCAGTGATTGCACAGGTGAGGTGGCAATGTTAGAAATGGAGATGGAGACCCACGCCTGGCCGGCAGGTCCCCGGGGTCACAGCCAACTGCCCTTCCTTGGCCCGAGGCAGGGTAAGCCTGCCCTCCTGTCCTGGGCCCAGGCTCCACACCTGTCCTCGCTCAAAGGGAAGGATGACAGCTGGTCCCAAGGAAACCAGCCAGAAGCTGCAGGGGCCAGGCAGATGGAGCTGAGATTTGAGGAGGTGGTGGGGGGTCAGCAGGGGTGGCACTGTCGCTGGGACCCATCGTTGGTGACTTTCTGCAGGAAGACTGGTGAGTAAGTACGATTGGGTTTCTTGCTCTCTTCCTTTCCTTTGCCAGCTCGTTGGGCCCTCTGGTCCCCACCACCGCCACCCCATGGGGGGCATCTCCGTCCCCGTCACCCCCAAAGACCATGACACTGCTGAGCCTCCCTGGCCAGGTAGGGGATGCAGGCTTCAGGAAGGCAGGAGCTATGGACCCTGGGAGAATCTTAGGTGGTGACCCTAAGGGATTGGGGGTAACTGGGGAGGAGGGAATGCCTGCCCTTCTCTTTCCAGGGGCGAGTTGCTGCCCCTGACCCCCCAGTCACGCAGCCCCGCCCTGCCTGGGCACGTGCAGAGGCACACCGGTGCAGTGCACTGGGCAGGCAGCTCGCCTAGGGGCCTGAGGGCGTGGGGTCAGGAGCAAGCAGAGCCCTCCTTACCTCTCTCCCAGGGTGGCTCTGGTGGGGGCCCACAAGCCTCCCACGGGCCCTTCCTCTCCCCTTGCTGCTTCTCCGTTTGCCTAGTTACCAAGCAGAAGTTGTAGTCTGGTTTGCTTTATTTTTATATGTGAAATACCCGCAAAGTCTGATCTCCCATGTTCAATATTGGTTGGGGCATCGGTCATCTCCCCTTCATGCCACCCCCTCCCCACCCTCATGTCATAGGAAACTGGTGAGGTCTAGTTTGAGATGGGAAGTTGGGACCCATCCCAATCTCATTCCCCTGTCTGACCCTCAGTTTGTCCTTCTGTGAAATGGGTGCATTGGGTGGTGAGGACTCTTCGTAAAGCACTGCTGGCGTCCAGGCAGCTGCTGAGGATTGGGTGGTGGTCGAGGTCGCTGGTTCAGGGGCCTCCAGCCTCCCACAGCCCCCCTTCATTCTCACCCTGCCAAAGGGTCAGGGTCGAAATGAGCTCCATCCTTCCTCTGCTCTGGAAAGGTGATGATCAAGTCCCCAACCTCAGTGTGAGGTGGGCAGAGTGGGAGGGAGCACCCCATTTAGAAGACAAGGAAATGGGGGCTCTGAGAGGCAAAGCTGCTTTGCTGGGGTGAGGAGCCCAGCTGCTCTGGCCTTTGGGGAAAAGAAACCCTTTAAAAGGTGGGGCCCGAGCCCTAGAGCCACCGCAAAGCTGGCAGGCTATCCCGGAGCCAGGCAGTCCTGGGGGAGGGGTCAGCCCAGAGGAGGGGGGTCTGGGCTGTCACCAGCCTTTGCAGCCTCTGTGGGGACCGCCTTTCCCACCTCGTTGGGTTTTGGTGTTGTTTTTTTTGCACTTGGCCGGCGCCTGACAGTGGAGCCCGGCCTGGTCAGTTCCCCTTCTGGGCTCCCACGCACTAGCCCAAGGCAGCCTCCTGGGGGCTTGTATGGTTTAAGGAATCACTTTTAAAAAGAAAAAAAAAGGAAAGTGTTTAAAGGTTTTTTTTTTTTTTTTTTTTTTCCTATCTGCATCTCCTCTCAGATTCAGAAAGCCCAGAATTAGGGGCTAAAACTCCAGGAGAGGGTCTCCCCAGCCCAACCCCATCTTGCTGACAGTCCCCAAGATACCGAAGTAGGGGGACAGGCTGGGTGGGGATGGAGGACCCCACCTCCCAGGCCTGCAGGGTGCCCCCCGCCCCGCTTGAAGGAGTCAGCACCCCGCTCCAGCAGTGAGCGAGTGCCTACTGTACACAGAGCTTCAGCTAGGCAGAGGGGGGCTGATGGTCTAACGGGGGCCCCCTTGCGAGAGGGCGAGGTAGAAGGAATGACGAGTTCGGAGGTCTGCCCCTGCTGTTGGGCTGAGTGGAGCTGGAGACTTCTTTTTTTGTTGATTTTAATTTAAAAACACAAAGGCCTAAAGAAACGTATCTTATAATTTTTTTAATTTTTGAAAAGCTCATTTAATGAATTGTGCACGAATGAATTCTATATATATAAAATATACATATATAGCTCTATATTTGGGGAGGGGCGCTGTCTCTTTTTTCTCTTTCTCATTTTAAAAATGAAGTGTTGTTGCCTTCGTCTGTGGTTCAACCGTCCAGCTCCTAGCTGGCTAAACTTTGCCTCCAGTGGTTCAAGATAGGAAGCTGATGGACTCGACAGAAGACCGGAGTTGGAGGTGCCGCCCCAGCGTGGGGTGGGTCCCCCAGGCCGCCTGCCCCTCTCCCAGAGGTTGCGGGTGGAGAAGACGGCTTGTTTAGGGCGTGGGTTTTGGTTCTGTGGTTCTGGATTCGGTTGTTTGTGGGCTGGGGGAGGGGGGGTTTGTGCCGATTACTCTCGTCTTGTACGTTTTGTTCTGCTGCTCTTCAATATTGTATCAATGCCAGGAAGGGGGACTGAAAAGCCTTTTGCCCCCCAAATAAATTGTCACATTCCGAAGCTGAGGTCCGGCCCCTGGGGTGGGGGTGTGTCTGTCTCATTTCTTCCTGCTGTGACTGTGGTCTTCAAAAAGCATCAGGCCGGGCCTCTTATGTTTGGGGGCTTGGTGGAGGGGAGGCGGGGGGGTGGGCTGCCCCTCAGCGGTGGGAGAGAGTGGGAGAGAGCAGGCTGGGGCGGAGGGCACGGGCTGCCCTTGCCAGTGCTTCCACAATCTGGCACAAAGTTTTGATAACAAGGAGCTGCTTCCCGCTGCAGAGAGACGTTTGTTTTCTGGACACATTCGACAAGCAGCGTTGAGGAGCCCTCTCCCCACGTAGGATGCCCACGGGGGTTCAAAAGTAGCCGCGGGCACACTCTTGTCCCTTCTTCAAGGCCTGCCCGTCTGCTCGAAAGCTGAACCTTGGTACAACTGTGGCCACCTGTTTGCCAGCCTTGAACCCTCCCCTTCCTCATCACCTCCACCCCCTGCTTGTGAAACCCCCTGTGTCTCTCAGATGTCTCCCGCCCCCTGCCCCCCACCTGTCCTGACCCCTTCTCATTTGGCAAAGCCTCCCTGGTCTGCTGGCCCACTGCCTGCAGCACCCTCCCCAGCACTGACCTGTGGTCTTGTCCCTCCCTGCCCCTAAGGGGGCGGCTGTGTCTTCATCCCCACTCTCTATACCCACAGTTTGCAGCTCAGTGCCTGACATTCATCTTGTCTGTGTCACCAAGCTCAGTCCTCCTCCCCTACTAACGGTGAGATTGGGAGCAGCCAAGCAGCAGACCTGGAGCCCCAGTGCGACTCATCCAACTGTCCCTGAGCCAGCAGGACAAATGGGAGTGTGTCCCTGTCCATGACTGGAAGGTGGGCGAGGGGGGTGGGGTCCAGCATGAAGTCAGGCTGGCCCGCCTCCGTGGCCCCTGCTCCGCGCCACCCCTACCTTGCCTCCACCTTGTCATCTCTCTCGACTCAGTGTTCTGTTCTCCAAAAGTCGTCATTCAGTAGTTACTAAAAAGATTTTGAGTTGTCAGTGCATCTACTACGTAGCAAGCACCCGTGAGCACGTTACTCGTCTCCCTTCACCCCTTCAACCTCTCACTGCCCCCGCCACTGCCCAGTGAGGCCTGGAGTGATGAGCCAGTGATGAGGGGAGGGTCCAAGAGTTGACGTAACCCATTAGTTCGTTTGCCGGAGGTGGCACGGGCTGTCAGCAGTGGCGTGGGGCTTCCCTCCAGGCACGTCTCTGCCCCCAAGCCCCATGCTCTCCGGGATTGAGAACACGAGGCTGCCCTCCTGAGGCGGGTGCACTCAGAGATTAGAGTCACTGCTGTCCCCTATGACAAGTCATGCCGTCACTAAGCAGCTACTTGGGGGTGAACAAGTGTGACCATGGCAGCTTCTCAAGGAGGATCGGAGGGTTCTTGATAAGGGCTGGGCAAGAGCATGCAACTCCCCTCAGAGAGTCCGATGCCCCATCTGAGATGAGTCAGGCGGGGTACGTGTAGCCACTGCTGGTGTCCTGGGGTTCATCTGCCAGGCGGTGCCTGACCCAGGCCCCAGCCCTCACCTCACCCGATTCCTGGGCCTTGCCAGGGGTGCGGGTCAGCCGTAGAGTGAGGCTCAGGATCGGGGCAAGGTAAGGAGTGGGGGTGGGATGGGGTGAGAAGGACAATTTTGCAAAATCACTTGGTCATTTTTAGAAGCCAAAAGTGAAATGGTTTTTCTGTCCTTATCAAGCTGTGCCTGAAGTGAAGAGGGGGTCAGAGCGGCTGCATTCAAATGCCAAGCCCCTCGCAAGCCAGATCACAAGCCCGTGTGCCCATTCTGTACCCTCTTTGTTCAGGCTGCTGGCTTCTGAGAGTTCACACTTCAAAAAGGCCTCTGGCCGGGAGAGGCTGAACACAAGGATGCCTGATCCACAGCAGCGGGGCCTGGCCTCCAGACAGCCATGCGCTCTGAGCATCTGAGAGCCAGAGGAACAAAGGCTGCTGGCTTGAAATAACCCCGGGGCGCAATATAAGGCCTGGACACTGGCTGAGGCAGTGTGGACGACAGGAAGTGGCCAGAGTCGAGAGAGAATATTGAGGATTTGGTGATTGGCTTTGAGTGCTTTTGAGAGGGACCCTCTGAAAACCTGGGAATCTGGTGTAGGCAAAGGAGTGAGTGTTGGTGGAGTGAGTATTGGCACCACTGATGGGCTGGGGAACCTGGCAGAGGAGTCAGCTTGGGCGGAAGGTGGATTCAGTTTGGGACACCTTGGGTGTGAATCAGGCAGAGGGTCCAGCAGGGGTTTTTACCCATATATTTGAACTCAGAGCGAGTTCCTGCCCACCTGGGCACTGCTGGAGAGATCTGTCTCTTTGCTGAAGAGTCTTTGTCTCCGGGTGAACCTCAGCTCTGAGATGACTGGTCACCAGACATCATGGAAGGACCACTAGGGACTTAAGTGCTTAGCTCCAGAGGCCCCTGGGATATCCACCCCCACCCTCCCAGTCTCATGCGTTTCATCTGGGTGAGGTTGTAAGGCAGGTGGCTGGGGGACCATGAGCCCCATTAGACAGGTGAGGAGGCGGGGCAGTGAGGGGGTGGGGGGCTTCCCGGGTCACTCAGAGGCAGAAGGAGTGGAACCCAGGTCTCAGGCATGGTGGATGGATTTTTCTGAAGATCTGCTCCTACAGAATACTTAGAGATACTAGGTAAAATAGAACAGACATGCTTCTACATACCCAGCTGAGCTCCCAAGATAGAAAATAAATCCCCAGGGGCCAAAAATAAGGAGGAAGCCAAAATCGGAGTGACAAGCAGATGCCGATCCTTTGAAAGCAGAGCCTTTGCAGGCTTCCCTGCAGGGTGGGCACAGGGACAGAGGCGGGAAAGTGATGGCCTTTGCTCATCTTGGCAACCAGGGAGCTTGGATTTTACATCTATATAGGGATGGGGGACAAGGCCTTGGGCCCTTGCCAAGAGAGATTTGGAATCAAAACACCTGAATAAGGCTAGACTCACATCCTCAATGAAAGAACAAACAGGGGAGAAAAATCACCCTTTTGCAGAAAGAAGCTGTCTCATCTTCGGCTCTGTTGGAACAATTAAAATGACGTCTCTCTTGAGAAATTACAACCCTAGGCCTTCCCTAACACAAATTTGGGGTTTGAATTTGCATTACCAACATAGTCCCAGAACTCCCAAGTCTGGAGATCAATATAAAAAGCAAACGTGGGGTGGGTTACACCCACAGAGCATGTGGCAGTAGCAAACGCAAGCCCGTCTGGAGGGACATTCTCACAAGGAGGGCCACACAGGATACTCACAGATAAAATCCTTGTTAACATGAGCTCACGATCCAAAATTACAAAACACACAAGGAAGCAAGCCACATAGGCAGAATGACAACCAGCATACGTAGAATCCTGCAGCTGACACGTTATTTTCAACCACACATTGAAGAACCAAAAATTGTTATGTACGTCATGTAGTAGGACATATAGCAAGTCCCAATAAATTTCAAGAAATTGGCATCACGGATCATGTATAATTAAGTTAAAAATCAATAACTAAAAGATAACTAAAAAAACCTCATATATTTGAACAGTAACCCAGATCGCTCATTCCCCTGCATCTTGCTCCCTCCTCAAACTCCTGAAATCTCTTTAGAACAATGACATTGGAGCATGGATGTGAAAACGCTAAGAGACGGCAGGCACACAGGAGGTGCATAGCCAATCTGAGTTGAAGCTGGATGGAACAGGGCCCCCTCTGATCCCTCTAAACAGGATGTGACCTTTATTAGAGCAAAAGACCAAAGTGTTTTCTGTCTTTTCCAAAAGATGAGCTCACAGTGTGACAAAGACATGAACCTCCATTTAAACGACAGCCGCCAGCAATCAGCCTTTATGAGCCAGAAGGTCTGGGAACCATCCATGGGGACCAGGGTGGGCTGATGAAATTAGGACAAAGCGGAGGCAGGGGTTCTCAGTGCTGTGACAAAGACAAGCCCCCTGCCAACCTTCTCCTGCCCACTGTGCCTCATGGTCTGAAATCCCAGCATGAGCCACACGCGCTTTTGGGGTGGATTTGGAGGTCCCTAGGAGTTCTCTGTTAAGGTGCAGATACCCCCGTCTGTGAGCAAGGAAGCAGGACACGCTTTGGAAAAGGGGAATATGGACTCTGTCCCCCACGGGGACTCGTTAAAGCGATTGTCATCTCCCTGGCTCCCCTGGCAATCCCTGTGGGCACTCGCTCGGTTTCCATGCAGTAGCGTCTTAGCGGAGGCTTGCTGTTCCCATCATCCCTGACCCCTCCCCGGGCGCTCATCTGCCTGCCTGCCTTTCACAACTCAAGCGCCATAAAGAGACCCTTGTCCAGGTCCAGGTGGCCAGATCACTTCCCCTCTCCAGAACTCGGTGCTCCTCCGAGGTAAAGGAAACCAAGACTTCCTACTTGGAAGGACTGAAGGAGGTGATGGGTGTAAAAGGGTTTTGCTCAAGCACCACACGGGTAAGAAGTGACATCTCCCAGATCTATATATGCAGACTTGACCCCTATTCTGACTTCCGGCCCAGTGTTCCGGCTGTCTGCTCACCAATTCTTCATGCCCTCTTCCTGTGTAACAGCTTGAGGAAAGTAGAAAAACAGTGGACGATTCCCAGCTCTGCCAGCTGCGTAATCTCAGGCCGGTCAATCACCCTCTCTGGGCCTCTGTATCCTCTTCTGTAAAGCAGGGGAGGAGGCTTCCTCTAATTATCCTTCCCAACTCAGAATTCCTGAGAAGGATAACATGTACAGAGTGGACTTGACAAGGATTAACTCATTAAATTCTCTCAACGCAGAGAGCATAGGACTCACAATGTCGAGATGAGAGAACGCAGGCTCAGAAAGGTGAAGTAACTCGCTCAAACATTCCTGCGTGCACAGCATGGTGGGTGAGGGCAGAGTCACTGGAGCCGGACCGCCTGGCTGTGTGGGACCCTGGGCATACTGCTTAGCTCTTCTGTGCCTCAGTTTCCCCATCTTTAAAATGGGGGGTGAGAGTACTACTCCCTTCCTCATTGGATTGCAGGGAGCTCTGCTGAGTGCTCCAGGAGCCAGGCTCTGAGCGGCACGCTGGAGTGTCACTCTGGCATTAATCCTGCCGTGGTGCAGCCACGGAAACTAGAGAGACAGGTGAGTCACTTGCTCCAGGTGACACTCTTAATAAGTTGTGGAGCTGGAATTGAATTCCACACGCCCCAGCTTCAAAGTCCATGCTTTCAACTGCTCTGTTCTACCTGCATGGGATGCCCTCAAATTCCTCGTTCAAGACCATCTCCAGACTGCAAATTGGCACCACTGCCGCCGGCTACCTGACTCACCACCTCCCCTGATGGGGGCCTGAACCCTGCGCCTTGCCTCTGACTCATCCCTTTGTGGCCAGTCACCATCGTCTGTGACTAACTGACCCCTGAACGGAAATGCCACTCACCCCCTTCTTCCTCAGCCCTGCTGCCCACTCTAGTCCAGACCCCCAAAGCTGAGGACAGTGGGTACCAGGTACCCCTGTTCCAAAGTATAGATTTGCAAAGAGCTGGGCAAAAACGGCTCCTGAACCCACAGCCCTCCCGGGCCGTGTGGTCAAGAAGCCATGTGCAAGGTGAGATATCGGAGAGGGAGCTCTCTTTAGAGACGGCTGGCGTTGCTACCCAACCTCAAGCCAAGGGAGGGTGCTTCAGAGAACTCGAGAGCATGATATGTGTCCAGTGGAATTTGGGAGGTGAGGCGACTAGAGAAAGGGGAGAAGCTGGCTCGAGTTCCCTGTTTGCACGAGGCAGGGCACGAGCTGCTTTAGAAACAGCCAGCACTCCCAGCATTTGGGGGCTAGGCTGCGAGCGTTTCCCGGGGCCCCAGCAGGAACCTTGCAGAATGTAGCTGGTTTGAGGTCATTTTGAATTAGGATCCTGTCCCAAGAGGACTGGGGGGAGGCGAGGAAGGGGCACGAGATCCTATCAGAAGAACCTGTGTTGGGTAGAACCCCAGAAGACAGGTGCTGAAGGGGGTTGTAAGCGCCAGCCAGCCAGGGGAGACTTCACCCAGGCAGGAACTGCAGGTGGGAGGTCCCTAGCGATGGGGGGTGTCTCTGAAGAACCCACACAAGCGACCCTCATGAGAAAGAGCCAGCTTCCAGACACCTGACGCACCTGAGAACACCTGAACCAGCCAAGGCCGACTCACCTACCACCTCTCTCTCCTCCCGCCGCAGGCTCCAACTATGGGGAAACCAGAGGCATCTAGAGGGGGAGGGGCAGCCCAAGTTGGGGTCTTGGACGAGAAGCCCCCCGTGCCTCCTTCCTCGTTATCCAGATCTTTGAGTTTAAGGAAGACTTGAGCTGGTGGATGGGAGAAGCTTTGAATAGAGCTTAAAGCTCTGCTATTAGACGAGACTATTTTGATATCGGAAAAATAAGGTAAAACCCAAGAGTGGCTGAAAAAGCTGAGATATGCCTGAGATTTCATCCGGAGGAGGGAAAGATTGGGTCACAGACTAGGTTAACAAGGCAGCCACTGGGAAAGAGTAAAATTATTTCTGCCTTCAGCCTGCCAAGCACAGCTCCTTCTGTGTTCGTTCACTGCCCCAGTCTCCCAACCTGCCCCCCACTTCCCCTGGGGATCACCTTGGGTACCTGGGCTAGATCAGGAAACAGACGGTATTTGAGGAGCCGCCAGGCATCCTTGGTTCCTCGCTGGACACACATGAACGGCCATCCAGGTGAGGTCCCAGGTAGCCACCCCCCTTGCCTCTAGTCACATCACAAACCTCTGCCCTGACTCTTCAGTGTCCGCCTGTCCCCGATCCTCCTTCGTAAGGAGACCTTTAATCCTTCACAGGCCTTCCATCCTGTCTATCGGCAGTCCAAGTGTGCCCATGCCCATTTTACAGACGAAGAAAGGAAGGTTCCCAGAGCCCCCAAATGCAGTTTCCTTGCCTCCAAGTGCACTGTCTGCAGAATCCTGGGGGTCATCAGAAAACTGCCCTTTCTAGAGGAGCAGGAGAAATGGCCATCAGCCCTTAGGTTCCATCGGGCATGAAGCAATACGCCCTGAACACACACTGGGAGCCAGTGACCCAGATAGGAAGCGGACGCGGTGCCAGACCTCAAGAAGTTCTCGGACCTGTGGGGGAAACACAAGTTACAGGACTCGTGCAACAGAAACTGGTGCTGGGACCACTGGCTGAGGGTGGGGGGTGCTGGAGTGGCCAGTGGGTTTGGGGAAGGGGGTGGGTTGAACCCAGGGCAGAGGGAAGCTCCCAGGACGTACTCTGTTGCTTTCTCATTGGGCCGGGTCTGATGCACTCTTTGAGAGCGAGCGAGAATGTGCAATGGGGAGTCTGAAAACTTCTGGGCTCAAACCTCAGGTGTACTCCCACTGACCATGGGGCCCTGGGCGATTACTGGACCTCTCTGAGTTTCAATGTTCTTATCTGTGAAATAGGGACAATGATACCGTGCAGCTCCAGGCCTGCCATAGGTGAGCATCCAGCAAAATAAAACGTGTGGGGAGGAGGAACGGACGGAGCACTGGGGCCTGGGATGACCGTGAGACAGTGAGAGCACCCCGGCCCCAGCCCTTACAGCCACAAAAGAGGACACAGCCTTATTACGCGGCCACTCCTTCTGGCCTTTCTTGGC
This sequence comes from Ceratotherium simum simum, assembly GCF_057802395.1. NCBI lineage: Eukaryota > Metazoa > Chordata > Mammalia > Perissodactyla > Rhinocerotidae > Ceratotherium > Ceratotherium simum. Next base: position 11,336,659 of record NC_141924.1, read on the forward strand.
TGGGCCTGGACTCAGGCACACACAGTCCAGCCAACTCCCAGGCCCCCGCGAGGAGGACACCCGTTTCCTCCTTGGTTCTCGGCCCCTCCTGGGCTGGGAACAGATGTCCCTGCTTCCTGCCCAAGCCTGAGAGGTGAGTTGGCTCCTTTTGCTGCTTCCAGGGAAGCAGGAACCCTGGATGGAAATCTTTGGGCTTCCCCAGAGAGGAAAGCTCTCTCTGCCCGGCACTGCCCCTCCCCTCCGGTCGGGCTCCTAGCCTGGCATCCACTGCTAATACGCAAATGTTCCCAACCCCACCTGAGCCCAGGTGGGGGTGTTGATTGAACACATGTATGAGCCTTAGTCTGGCTGATGCCCCAACTCTTCTCAGAAAGGAGATGGGAGGGGAACCCAGAAAGGCCAGAGCCCCTGTAGAGGGAGGCACCGTAGGCACCTGGAGAAGAAAGGGGAAGTGAAAAAGCAAATGAACATTTCCTGAGCACCTATACACACTAGGAATAAATAAGGAAGGGGGAGCGTGTACTGCACATCTGCTGAGTGCCAGGCCCCGTGCTGCGCCTGCGAATACAAAGCAGCGTGGGAAGACGTGGTCCCTGCCCCTGAGTCGCTGGGAGGTTTTCACAGGCCATCTCATCTGGTCCCATCTAATTCTCACTACAATCCTATGAGGGAGGTACCCACTTTATAGATGAGGAGACTGAGGCAGCTCTGGTCCTGGGACAGTCCATCCCCAGTTGGAGACTGGACCCTCGGGATAGAGATGTCCAGGATGGACCCAGGCAGCTCTCTGTCCCCAGCTCTCACTTCCCCATCCCTGGGAGAAGGAAGTTCTTTGGCTCACAAGCACACCCCCAGAGGAGTTGTCTTCGTTCGCTGGGAGTGTGAGTATCCACAAGTGCCAGCCCCGGAGACGCAGAGGGGAGGATGGTCCTGCCCTGGAGGAGCTCACAGTCTTGCGGGAGTGAGGTGGGAGAGGCTGTGGTGGCAGGAGGCACGGGGCTGAGGAAGGCAGGAAGAGAGGTCCTTCCATATCTGTTATGTACCAGCACCGAGGGGGTGCGTTTTGGAGACAGGGTGACCCACTGGCCCGATCTGCCCAGGACTGAGTGGTTTCCAGGGACACAGGCCCTGCAGGGCTGAAACCAGGCTGAATTGTCACCCTAAGCCCTGAGTTCAAGGTCTGGCTCTGCCATGTGCCTGTGGCAGAAACTACCAGTCTCCTCCCTAGCATCCATCCTCCTACACTTTTAGAAATGACTTCATGATGGTCGGAAGGTTTCCCTGCCCAATTCTACTTTCTCCCTTTCCCGCTTTTTAAAAACGTATCTCAGTTCAGTAAACATTTGTTGAGCAGATTCGTGGTACCATGACCTTCACTGGGTCAGGGAAGGAAAGAATATCCTTCCCCCCATTTCTCAGCAGAGGTAATAACGGAGGGAAGGGGAGTCGAGAACGGGTAGTGGAGGAGGAGACAGTGATGGCCTCTTGGCGTCCTGAGAGCAACTGCAGGGATTCATCCTACCAACCCCCACTTCTGAATGTCCCCTCAGGAAGAAAGGCCCAGGGGACCTTGGAGGAGCTGCTCCCTGACCGAGTGTGGAGAAGTGGATCTTCACGGTGCAAGTGCTGGACTGTGGCAGCCATGGAAGGGCTCTGCTCAGCTCCCCCTTCAAGGACGAACTTGCCGCTCTGCTGCACACGGCGCAGTTAGTGGACCCCCTCCAGCTGCAGCGCCTTCAGCATCCATCCTCGCCTTTGTCTGTCTGTTTTGAGAGCAGTTTAAGGTTCACAGCAATATTGAGTAGAAGGTACAGAGACAATACACGCCCTGTCCCCACACACGCATAGCCTCCCCCGCTATCCACATCCCCCACCAGGGGTATGTTTGTTACGATTGAATCTACATGGACACATCATTATCACCCAAAGTCCACAGTCTACATTAGGGTTCACTCTCGGTGTTGTCCATTCTATGGATCTGGATAAATGTGTAATGGCGTGTATCCACCATTATGGCATCATAGAGAATAGTTTCACTGCCCTAAAAGTCCTCTGGGCTCCACCTATTCATCCCTCCCTCCTCCATAATCCTTGGCAACCACTGATCTTTTTACTGACTCCCTATCTGTTTTGCCTTTGTCTCCATAGTTTTGCCTTTTCCAGAATGTCATATGGTTGGAATCATACAGTATATGGCCTTTTCAGATTGGCTTCTTCCACTTAGTAATATGCACCTAGGGTTTCTCCGTGTCTTTGCATGGTTTGATAGGTCATTTCTTTTTATTGCTGAATAATATTCCGTTGTCTGGATGTACCAGTTTACTTATCCACGCACCCACTGAAGGACATCTTGGTTGCTTCCAAGTGTTGGCAATTATGAATAAGCTGTTATAAACACCTGTGTGCAGGTTTTGTGTGGACATCACCCAGCATTTGAGCTGAAGCCGCCCTCTTCTGGGGCAGCTCCTGACTAATGACTGAGCCTGCAAAGGGGACTAGGGACTGGGCATTTCTGCCCAGCACGGAACTTCCCCAATGGGCAGTCTTGGCCCCAGAGCTCCCTGTTGGGTTGGCCAAGACTTCATCAGATCTGCACTGAGGTCTGAGTCTCTCCCTACTCAATTCTTCCTTCTCCTCTTTTATCTTTGACAGGTCTTAGCCCCCAATCAACCATCTGCACGTCTAACCCCATCTCAGTGTTAGCTTCTGGAGGACCCGACTGACAAACTCTACCTCTAAAATCAGCCACAGTCTGGGGCTGGCCCCGTGGCTTAGTGGTTAAGTGCGCGAGCTCTGCTACTGGCGGCCCGGGTTCAGATCCCGGGCGCGCACCGACGCACCGCTTCTCTGGCCATGCTGAGGCCGCGTCCCACATACAGCAACTAGAAGGATGTGCAACTATGACATACAACTATCTACTGGGGCTTTGGGGAAAAAAGGAGGAGGATTGGCAATAGATGTTAGCTCAGAGCCGGTCTTCCTCAGCAAAAAGAGGAGGATTAGCATGGATGTTAGCTCAGGGCTGATCTTCCTCAAAAAAAAAAATAATAATAATAAAATAAATAAAATAAAATCATCCACAGTCCATCCAATTCCCTCCATCATCGTGACCCCCAAGTCCCCATTCCTTCCACCTGGAAGGTTGCATGGCCCCTAGCTGGTCTCCCTGCTCCTTCTCCTATCCCTTTGTGACCCAGACTCCACACAACCACTAAAGTGATCTTTTACAAACACAAACCACGCAATGCTACTTCCCCACGTAAAGCCCTCCAATTGGGCTTAGAATGAAACTCATTCCTTTCCTCCATCCTGTAAAGCCCTACATGACCTCGCCTTGCCTTCCTTCCTGCTTCCTCCCTCCCCTGGAGTTCACTCTGCTTCAGCCCCACTGGCCTTCCTTCTGTTCCTGGAACATCCCAAGCTCATTTCTGCCTCAGGGCCTTTGCACTAGATGTTCCCTCTACCTAGACCACTCAATCTTTCCCCAAATTTCTGCATGGCTGGTTTCTTAGGCCATTCAAGTCTCAGCCTAAATGCAGGCCTTTGCTGACAACCTTATAAATACTGCCCATCTCCCAACTTCCCCCCTACACACACACATCCAGTAACTTTCTATGTTACTTTTTGAATTTTCTTTGTAGTTCTCCTTATTATTATAAAGTAACTTGTTCATTTAATTATTCATCCGTTTACTGCCTGCCTCCCCACTAGAATATAAACTATGAGCTTGTTTTGTTTCCAGCTCTCCCCAGTGCCTGGCCCTATGCCTGGCACAAAGTTGGTCTCAAAACATATATTTTGAATGAATGACTATATTTAGGGCAGAATTCCCTTACCCTAAGAATGGAATGGAAGTGAAGAAATAAAAAACCCAGGAGACATGAGACTTTAGAGGAAAATGTGGGGACTAGTGCAGAGTTATGGAAGTTCTCCCGAGAATCCTTTTCTGACCCTCTCTTGAGGAATCCTGTGTTTAGATTAAGGGGAGTCTCTGCCAGAGCCCAGGAGAGACAGTTTCAGGACCTCCCTGTCCCGGCCTCCCTCCTCTGCCTCCAGCAGCAGCCAGTGTTACCTGTGAGGGAACCAGTCCCGCAAATATTCACCAAGAAGCTACCTGGTGGGGCCCCAGGCTGGATGCCGGGGACAGAGAGGAGGAAGGAGGGGGTGGCATTCCAGGCAGGGGGACAGCATGACCAAAGGCAGAGAGAGGACACATTCGGGTGTGTTTGCGGAATTATGCAGTTTGATATTGTTCCAGGCAGTGAGGGATTGGAGAAGATGCTGGAAGGGTGAGCAGAGTACCAACAGTCTTACAGGAGAAGCTAAGGTAATAAGACCCACCATTTATTGAGGCTTTCCACGTATTACTGTTATTCTCCATTTTACAGATCAGAAAACTGAGGCACAGAAGGGTATCAAGAATTGTGAAATGCCTGAGACTTTACCCTCCTTGCAAAGTAGGTCACACAACTGGTAACAGGTAGAGGCAGGGTTTGAATAGGCCTTCTGGCTCCAGAATCCATGCCCTTGACCACTAGACAGTCCTGCCTCTTCAGGAGTTTGGACTTTCTTTCATAAGGGATGAGGGAGCCATGGGTTTATAAGCAGGAGAGCAATGTGTTTCTATCACTGGTTTAAAAAGTCATTCTAGGGGAAAACAGACCAGTTTAAACAAGATTCGAGGGGCCGGCCCATTGGCATAGCGGTTAAGTTTACCCTCTCCCCTTCAGCGGCCCAGGGTTTGCAGGTTTGGATCCTGGGTGCGGACCTACACAGCACTTATAGAGCCATGCTATGGCAATGTCCCACATACAAAATAGAGGAAGATTGGCAACAGATGTTAGCTCAGGGCCAATCTTCCTCTCTCTCTCACACACACACACACACACACACACACACACACACACAAAAACAAGATTCAACTCCAGCCTCTAGACCCACTTACTCAACTGTCCCCAACGCTCATGGGGCAGCTCACATAAAGGTGGCCCCATTTGGTGCCCAAGCCACAACAGCTCTGCTGCCTTGGCAGTGGCCCCCGCTCTGCTCTCAGCCTCCCCTGTCCTTCCCGGATCTCCTACGACAGTTTCTCCTCGGGCTGTCGTCTGTGTGTTCCCATCTTCACAGAACACATGTAGAAGCACCAGGAGTCCCGAGGCCCCATGCACCTTCGGGACTTCATGGGCCCCCTACTGCCTGCCCTTGCCTTCAGAGAGCTGGCCCACCGCTCCGTTGGGGAGACGCTTCCTCGGAGCTGTGCCACCTGGGCCGGGTTTCCAGGTCACTGCTTCAATGAGTACTAACCACATCCACACACCCCGGCTCTGGGGCTTCAGCACAGCTTGCATTTGCTTCACCCCCACTTTGTAACTCAGGTAATCCTCGACTCCCAGAGATCAGGGGAGCAGGGCAGGCAGAATCCTGGGGCTGGGGGTGGGGTGGAGTGTGCGGAGCATGTGCCCAGAGACCACTGGGCAGGATCCCAGTGGCCAGACAGGTCCCCCATTGTCCTCCTGACAAATGTTCTGGTCTCTCCCCACCACCATGGTAGTCCAGAGCCCAGTGAGACCCTTCCCTTCAGGTCAAGAACACAGTCCTGGAAGGGAGACAGGCCCAGGTGTGCCCTTGGCTCAGGACTGAGCTGGGTGTGGCCTTGGCCAGTGACTCCTATGGGCCTCAGCCCCTCTCCTCTATCCCAGGCAGCTGCATGAACAGCCACAGCCCTTCCAGCCCTCGGAACCCATGCTGGTCAGGAAATGCCGGGTGGAAAATTGGAGCTGGAGCTAGATTGTGAAGGATGGTAGGATTTTTTAAGTCTTTAATTGCAAAGTTAATTTGCAACAAAATATATAGAGAGACATTTTTGACTGGAGAGAGTAAATGGCTCCTCCACCACCAGCCCACCACAGCCCACTCCCGTCCCTGCTTGTTGCCTCCAGTGCCTGGTCCACATGCCCACTAGGGTTTTGCCATCTTAATGTAGACTGCAGTGGGCAGAGGGGTCTTCTCGGGGGCCTGGCGTTCTGTGCCCCCAAGGATTCAGAGGAGGGAAAGTCTGCTACCCTCTGAGATCACAGGAAGATTTTTTTTTTTTGGATGGGGTGGAGGGGAGTGAACTCTGCTCCTTCTGGAGGTTGGGGGTGGGAAGTGACAGGCAGGTGGCACAGTATAGAGGTTGGGTCAAAATCTCCAGTCCCCTGCCCCCAACACTGGCCTCTTTTCTTCCTGTCCCCACGCCTACCCCAGCTCCATCCCACAGTCTGGGTCTAGTGATGTGCCTGTGCGGAAATGCGGCTCCATTGCAGACTGGTGTGTGACCTTGGACAGCGACCTGACCTCAGTGGGCCTCAGTTTCCTCATTTGTGAGCAGGTCCACGGTGAGGCTTAATTGCGACCGAGCTTGCAGCTCGCTCAGCCCAGAGACCAACACCGGGGAAAGCTCCGGACAAGGCAGCTGTCTGCATTACGGGTTCAGGCAGGTGGCCAGAGCACAGGAGGGGTGGGGTGGGGGTCGCCCAGGAGTGCCGCCGAGCGGCCATGGGGTCGCCGCCCTCTGCGCTGTGACTGTGGAGGGATAAAGCTCTCGGCGCCGCCCCGCCCCTCGCCGCATCCCGGGCGGCGCCCCTACCTCCGCGCCCGGCACGGAACGGGTGCGGGGCTGGGCCAGGCCGGCCCGGGGGATCCGGCGGGGCGGGGCCGCCGCGCCCGCTCCCCCTCCCCGCCGCCCGCCGCCTTCTCCGCCTGCCGCCGCCCGGGCTCAGAGCGGCGGCAGCAGCGGCCGCGGCCACAGCTCCGGCTCCGGCGCCCGCTCCTCGCGCTCCCGCTCCGGCCTCGCTCGGCCCCGCGCGCCCGGGCCCCGCGCCCCGACCCCGCCGCCGCGCCTGCCGGGGGCCTCAGGCGCCCCCGCCGCCCGCCTCACGCTGAAGTTCCTGGCCGTGCTGCTGGCCGCGGGCATGCTGGCGTTCCTCGGTGCCGTCATCTGCATCATCGCCAGCGTGCCCCTGGCGACCAGCCCGGCACGGGCGCTGCCCGGCGGCGCCGACAACGCCTCGGCCGCCTCGGGCGCCGCCGCGTCCCCGGGTCCGCAGCGCAGCCTGAGCGCGCTGCACGGCGCGGGCGGCTCGGCCGGGCCCCCAGCGCTGCCCGGGGCGCCGGCGGCCAGCGCGCACCCGCTGCCGCCCGTGCCCCTCTTCAGCCGCTTCCTGTGCACGCCGCTGGCGGCCGCCTGCCCGTCGGGGACCGAGCAGGGGGACGCGGCGCCCGGCGAGCGCGAGGAGCTGCTGCTGCTGCAGAGCACGGCCGAGCAGCTGCGCCAGACGGCGCTGCAGCAGGAGGCGCGCATCCGCGCCGACCAGGACACCATCCGCGAGCTCACCCGCAAGCTGGGCCGCTGCGAGAGCGGCCTGCCGCGCGGCCTCCAGGACGCCGGGCCCCGCCGCGACGCCATGGCCGACGGGCCCTGGGACTCGCCCGCGCTCATCCTCGAGCTGGAGGACGCCGTGCGCGCCCTCCGGGACCGCATCGTCCGCATCGAGGTGAGCGCCGCGCGCCGTCGGGGCAGGCTGGGGTGGGAGGGGCCGCTCGAGGGCCTCCCGAGTCCAGCCGCCACCGCCGGGCGGAGGGACCCTGGGGAGGCCCCCGCGAGTCTCTGAACCTCAGGTCTCCCGTCTAGGGAGGATTCAGGTAGGGCACGCGGGCCGGAGTCTGACACTGTGACTGAGGCACAGGGGGCGCGCGGGAAAGGGTCGTTTCTGATCCTTTTGCCTCCAGGCACCTCTGTAAGCCCCAGTTTTTGCGTCTGTAAAATGGGTATAACAGTGTCCACGTGCAGTGAGAATTGATTAAAATGTAGGTATGTGGAAATGCTTGGCACGTACTAGGACCTCATTAAATGTCCGTTTCATTTCCTTCTTCCAGACACCCCCAAAGCAGCACCAGCCCCACACTCACTCCCTATGGTCAGGAGATAGGATGCGCTGTCCAAAGCACTCGGGATCCTCCTCTCCTGGCCGAAGATCGGGGGATACAGTGTCTCATAAGCCAAACCCAGGTGCCTCCCACCCCCGTATCCCCCACCGGGGCTCAGACCGGGAACCGAAGGCAGGAGCTCAGATGGCACTCACCCAGCCACCATATCTGGAATCTGGCAGCTCTGGGATGGGGGCTGAGTGGAGAATAGGGCCCCACCCTGGTTCCTCCTCCTCCACTCACCTTTTCCAGACGTCCTGGCTCAGCCTCGGGGTCCAACACAAGGGGTCCGACAGGGGGAGTCTGCTCTTGTCTGTTGTGTGATACTGGGCCTTTCTCCTTTGAAGTCGCCAGACCCCTACCTCCCTGTGAGAACCTATTTGGGGCCCCCTGGAAGGGGACAGACTAGGCAGGACAGACATCTGTGAGGCACTGACCACCCCCAGAAATCCACGACTCCCAGACTGCAGGGAAGGAGGTTACCAACAAAACTGGATCTGTGGAAGGAGAGGGAGAAAGAGACCAAAGCACGGCTGCCCCCTTTTCTACCTCCCCCCAAACCCAGGGCAGCTGGCAAAGGCAGAGGGAGGAGAGACTGGAAGGAAGGAAATGCAGGGACGCCCCCTCCCGGGGCTCTCTTTATTCAGTCTCTGGCCGGCCGCACAGGCGATGCCTCTGTGGAAGGTTGGCCATGCCCACAGCCCAGCGCCCCTCCAGAAAGTCTGTGCTGGTGTCGGCACCCTCCCTACCCCGCAGGGTGTCAGCGCTGCCAGGCTGCTGTCACAGCCACCCCTCTCACCTTACAGGTGAGAAACCCTGAGACTTCCAGGTGAGGGACAGAGGCAGGAGGAAAGCCTGGGGTCTTGTCTGCCAAGCCAGCACCCCCTTTTCCCACCCCAGCTCTGAGATTTCCAGAATGAGAGAGCTGAGAGCAGGAAAATAACCAGGGGATGCTGAATGTCAACAGTGAAGGGAAGTATCAGTTTCTTCACCCATAAAATGGGGATGATAACAGCACCTACCTCACTGGGGCGTTAGGAGGATTAGGTGAATTAATCTCTGTGAAGGGCCCAGAACCGTATCTGCAGAGGGATGCTCAATCAATTTGAGTGACTGCTATTTTATCATTAAGCTATAATATTACCAGTTTTTAATCTTATTTATTTATTTTTTTGTGAGGAAGATCAGCTCTGAGCTAACATCCATTGCCAATCCTCCTCCCTTTTTTTTTCCCCCCCAAAGCCCCAGTAGATAGTTGTATGTCATAGTTGCACGTCCTTCTAGTTGCTGTATGTGGGACGCCACCTCAGCATGGCCGGAGAAGCAGTGCGTCTGTGCGCGCCCGGGATCCGAACCTGGGCCACCAGCAGCAGAGCACACGCACTTAACCGCTAAGCCGCGGGGCCGGCCCCTATTACTAATTTTTTAAATAGCCAAAAATAAAAACGGGAACAAACACTCCTTTTAGGAAATAGATTTTTATTAATGTAAAAGAAAGAAGATTTTGTTTTTCCGTAAACTTCCTCTTGCCTGCCCTGGCCCTGCCCCCACACCCAGATGGCACCCGAGTTCCTCCCGTGTTGGGGGCTGGCAGCACTGGGCTAGCCCTGGACCTGTTCCCCCAGCACCTGTGCATTTGGCAGAGTAGGCTCCCCTCCAGTTAGCCTGCTGAGGTTGGGGGGATCCTGGTGGCTGGGATTTGGCACCAGATCAGCTTCCCAGGTGGGGGGAGCCGTGGCTTCCCTGCACACACCCCTCCTGATTTCTGAGGGCAGTGGACGTGGAGAGAACAAGGCAGGGGGCTGCCTGCCCATCAGGTCTGCCTTCTGGGCTGGCAGTGGCCAGAGCCAGTCTCTTTGGGGTCTTTGGGACGGGCTGGGGTCTGGAGCCCAACAGACGTGGGGTCAGTCTACTGGTCTCAGCTGGACCCCATGCAGCCTTTAGCCACTATCTAGTTTCTCCCCTCTTCTCATCCAGTATCCTCAAAAGGATGCCCCAGATTCTCAGGGTCTACTTTCTCACCACTCGTCTCTCTCCCACCATGGGAGAGAGCACTGAAAGTGCTCGTGGTGACATCACCAAAGTCGATCAATTGAACGGGAATGTTTCGGTCCTTGTCTTGCTAGACCCCTCTCCAACCTCTGACCCCGCTGATCAGTCTCTCGTACTGATCTCCATGGCCTTGGCTTCTGGACACCTCTCAGCTGCCCCTCCTCCCTCTCTGCTTTTCTGTCCCCTTGTGGGGTCCTCCCCCTTCAACGTTCACGCTCCTCCTGGCTCTCCTCTGTCTTTCCCTGGGTAAACTCAGCCACTCTGAGGCTTTGAACACCCACTTCACTGTGGTGCCCCTGGAGCTTCGTCTCCAGCCCAGCTGACTCTCCCGAGTTCCGGACCAATAGATCCAGCTGCTTCCTGAGCATGTCCTTCTGGATGTCCCACTGCCCCCTACTCTCATCATGTCCCAACCTGAACTCAGGTCCTCCGCCAGGTATGCTGCTTCTCAGGTGTGCTCTGAGAAGCCAGGCTTGGCTCCTCCCCAACCTTGTCCTTCCAGTGGCCTCATCTCTCTGTGGGTGCTTGCAGCAGCCTCCCTGGTGGTCTCCCAGCTCCAGGCACACCCCTCCATCCACCCTTCTCCAGGCAGCCCCAGGGGTCTTCCTTAAACCCACCATGGGGCTCCCCTGTGGTGTGAACTCCTCAGCCTGCTCCCAGGCTGCCATTGCCCATCTGGCCTGTTTCCCAGTTTCTTCTTGCCTCTGCCTAGATTACCCCCAGTGTACCATACTCATCATTTAAGAGTCTGCTGTGAGGACACCTCCTCCCAGAGGCCCTCTCTGATCACACTCTGTCCCTTTCCTACTCCCACCGGTGCTCCCATAATCCTCAGCACATCCCTGCCCATCACCACCTGGCACATCTCTGCATCTCCCCCTCCCCCTCCCCTCAGGCCTCAAGTGTGAGCCACGTTTGAGGGCTTGGGAGAAATTGTCTTCTTTTCTATTTTTTTTATTTTTGTTGTTATTGTTGTTGCCGTTTATTGGAAAAAGTCAAAAGGTATTTTGGGGGAAAAAATTGCATTTAATTCTACCATTTTATCCGTTTTTACCGCCTGCTTTTGGTCCTTTATCAAACGTAAACCTTGTTCCAGAGTTGTGTTGCTGGTAATTACCATCTTCCTGCGGGCCGTAATGTCCTGGGATCCGTCGCCAGCTCCACCATCCATCAGTCTCTTCACCATCTTCTGTTGCTGGAGATATAGGTTGTTTCTAATTATTTTTCTTCTAGATACTCATTGCAGGATCAGTTTCATGCAAGTAGTTGTTTGTTTTTTTCTTTTTAAGTCTGTTGAATTATTTCTTTAGGCTGAATTCCCTGGAGTGGTATTACTGGGTCAGAGGATATTGATTTTTTATGACTGTGGCCAAGAACCACTTTCCAAAAGGGTTGGGCCATTTATGTGGCAACCGGCCATCTCTGTAGGTTCCAGTGTTCCATTTTTGCACTAATTTAATATATGTGTGAAATGAAACTTTAAGACGGATTTAAGCAGAAATTCTTTGACATAAACCACATCCTTAACCCAGCCTGGCAAGCTGGTCACCTCCGTCAGTCTGAGAGTGGGAACCGTGGTAAGGAACACCCTGATGATGGTCACAGGGGACCCTGGACTTAGTAATTATAGCTCACACTTACTGCACTTGCCATATGTCAGCCACTGTGCATTATCTCATTAAATCCTCACAAAGTCTCTCTGAGGGAGGTACTATTCTATCCCCCTTTTATAGATGGAGAAACCAAGGTTCAGAGAGGTTAAGCAACTGGCCCAAGGTCACACAGAAGTGGAGCCAGGATTTGACTCTTCAGTGTCTGGCTCCAGAGCCCTTGTTCTTCATCATTAACTCTAGATCCATCTGGAAGGGTCAGACCTCACCTACCTTCAGGAGAAAGAGAAAGACAGGTGAGGGCAGTGCCTCATGCTGGAGAGTGCCCTGGACCATTCCTGCCTCAGCGCACCGCGGGTGAGAAGGCTCAGGGCCCGTCCTCAAAGGCTTGTCCTGCTGGCTGGCAGGATAATCAGGAGGCTCGCTTGGAAGCTTTGCTGATAGCCATAAATAACAACGACAGGTAACATTTATTAAGCACTTACTGCATACGTATGAGGTTATTCAGTAGGCTGCACACATTCCTATCTTACAGGTGAGGACATGGAGGCTCAGAGAGCTGGAGGGATCAGAGCTGGGGAAATCACCGCCGCCCTCCTTCAGTTTCCCGTCTATAGAATGATATAGTGGGCGAGATGCTCCCTGAACACCTTGCAGCTCAAGTATCTTCTGAAATAGGAAGGCTGGGTGGCACACAGTTGAGTTTTAGCTTGTGACGTTAGGCTAATCACTTTCTCTCTCTGGGCCTCAGTTTTCTTATCTGTAAAATGGGTGGAAGGAGGGGCTGGGTTGGATCTGGCCCCTTTGGGCTCTAAATTCTGAGTTCTTGGGCAGATGCCTCCTGATTAGGAATTGCATGGCGGGTGGGCGGGGGTGTGTGCTACATGTATGCAGGCCCCGAGTCCCTGTCCACCCACTCCCAGACCTTCAGTTTCTCAGGGAAGTCTGCAGATAAACATAGTAGCTCAGAGACTCTATTGGAGCCTTTTCTGAAGTCTATTGGTTGCTTTTACTTTTCTCCTACATTGCTGCCCACTCTGGAAGCTTCTGCCATGGAGGGGCTGTTTCCCCCGAGCCTGCCTCTTTGGCCATGAAGGGGGCCAGCAGAGTGGGGAGAGACAGTTCTCTCCATTGGCCTTTTGTTTGAGGATGTGGAACCTCAGTGCCCTCCAGCCACCTGCAGACTCCAAGGGCCCCTCTCGCTGTGGCTGGCCTCCCCCCTTCTCCAGGTGGGGCACCCACCCTGGGAAACCCTTAACCCCTACTCCTGGTGATATGGCACTTTTGTTCTAGCAAGAAACCTGGGGTTTTGAACCCCAGCTCTGCCACCTGCTTGCTGAGACCTCAGAAAATTCCTTCTCTCTGAGCCTCAGTTTTTCCATCTGTCAAATGGGAGGGGGAGGCAGGCTGCCCCAGAGGACCCCTCTTGCTCTCTCATCCTATGCCCTGAGGCCTCTCATCCTTGGCAGGCCTTGCCCCGGGAGTGGAGACCCTTCCTGCTGTCCCGAGCCTGGCAGGAGCTGCTTGCGCAGAGGCAGGACCCCACCTGTGGGCCTTTTTTTGTGTGGTGTATCTTCCATTCGAGATATGTAAGAGCACACATATCTCACTTATAAAGTAGCACACAAATCTTGGGTGTACAGCTCAGTGAACATTTCTGGGTGAAGACACCCGTGAAAGCACTCACTACCCAGATCAAGAATCAGAACATTTCCAGTGCCCCAGAAGGCTCTTTTGTGACCCCCAAAGTCCATGCTTCCCCGAAGGCACCACTATTCTGGCCTCTGTCACCAGAGGCCAGTTTTGCCTGTGTTTGAACTTCATCCGAATGGAGTCAGACGGCTGTGCCCCTTGTGTGTGCTGTTTTCATTCAACTTTATGTCTGACATTCCATCGTGATGCCTGTGTCAGTGGTTTGTTATTTTTGATGGCTGTGTAGTGTTTTGATGTATGGACATACCTTAATTTATTTCCGTATTCTTCTATGGATGGACATTTGGGTTGTTTCTGGTTTTGGGTTATTAAAATAAAGCTGCCAGGCACATTCTTGTGATATTTTCTGGTGGCTATAAGCCCTCATTTATCCTGACTATATCCCCACGAGTAGGATGCCCGGGTCCCGGGAGAGGCGTATATTTAGCGTTAGAAGGTCCTGCCAAACACTTTCCCAAAGTGACAGTAAGCATGTGCACGCCCACTCACGGGTGAGGCTCGCCAGCCTCGGTATGGTCATTTTCAAAACGCTCCCGGTTCTGGTGGGCGTGTAGTGGACTCATTGTAGGCTTAATTTGTATTTCTCTGATGATTCATGATGTTGAGCACCTTTTCAAATGTTTACTGGCCATTTTGTGAAGTGCTTGCCTGTAGAAGTGGAGCGAGGTTGGGGATTGGCGCCCCTCACCGAGTGAGAATGCACTGGGGTTTCCCCAGGACAATCTTGGGCGCGTGATCCCTGCGGAACGCTGGGGACAGGGATTGAGGCAACCAACCCAAAGTGGAAGCACGTATGTGCCCCACACACCCCTCATTTGACTCCAGGTGAAGCCAAGGCTCAGAGAGGCTGAGTGAGTTGCCTAAGGCCACACAGCACGGCAGAAGCTGAGCCAAGACCACAGCCAGGATTTTCTATTGAAATGGGCTGAGGGTGGGGTCTGCAGTCTTTGCTGCAGATTTTTGGCTGAGGCTCAGAAGGTGTGCGGGCAGGCAGGGCCTGAGAGGGAATTCTGTGGCCTTCTCAACACAGCGGCTTTTCGGGGTGTACTTGAAGGGAGAGGCGAGGGGGGCTGGGGTTGGGGGTGTCCTATTAGTCTGGGGCCTGGGAGCCCAGGAGGGTGTCTGGGACAGACCCTTGGAGAGCCTTCTCCTGTCCTTCTCGCCCTCCCCACGCACCAGTCGCCCTGACTCGGAACCCCCGGGCACAGAGGCCCATTGGTCTTCCGTTCATTACAACTCCAAATTGGCCTTGGGGACAGGACCAAAGATCCATCTGCCCTCTGCCACTTGCTCTCCTGCCCCCTCCCCACCAGGGTTAGACAGAGACAGAGCGGCTGCTGGGCCGGCTCCTGGAGGGGAAGGTGGGAGCAGGCGAGGCCCCTCTGAGAGGCCTTCCCTGGCTCCCCTGGCTCCCTGTAGGTGTTCTTGCTGTCAGGGCACCACGTCCGCCGCCCCCACCAGGTGAGAGTGCCCCCGGTGGCAGGCTCGGGCCTTATGTGCCCCTGGAGCCACAGCCCCTGGCACAGAGTGGAGGCAGCAGGGCTGGGCGCGCCCTCTGTGCCAGCCAGTTCTAAGGGCCTTACGATTTAGTCCCACAAGAACCATGCGACTGTTACTGTCTCCATCGCACAGATGAGGAAACCGAGCTCAGAGAGGTTAAGGACCTTGCCCAGGCCACCGAGCTGGGACTGCAGTCTAGGCAGTTTGGCTCATGGGCCCACCCCCGCATGGTTACTACTCACTACGCTCTCCTGCCTCTCAATAATAGCGAAAAATAATAATAATAACGATTATGACCATTTATCAGCCACTTCTATGCCAGACTTTACATATGATCTTTCATTTTGTCATTACTTATATCCCAAAATGTAGATACTATTATTACCCCCATTTTACAGCTGAGGAAACCAAGGGTCAAAGGAGTTAGCAGCTGGCCCAGGGCCACAGGTCTAGTAAGTGGGGAGCCTGGAAGTGACGCAGACCTGTCTGACGTGAGAGTCGTGCCTGTACCTGCGACGTCATGTTGCCCCAGCACCTGCTGGTGGAGGGATGAATGAATGAGTGAGTGAGTGAGTGCTCTGCAGTCCCTCCAGAGAAGCCCTCTTTCCCTCTCCCTGTGGAGCGTCTTAGCTCAGGCATGAGGGAAGCTGCCATCTGGAGGGTGAGCAGGCATTGGCCAGAGGAGGTGGGGGTGCGGGAAGAGTGTTCTTGGCAGAAGGAACAGCATGTGCGTGCAGAGGCCCTAGGGTGAGAGGGAGCCCGGGGCAGCTGGGAACTTTCTGTGAGAGTGAAGCGTAGCCTGCAGATAGCAAGGGCTGAGGCCAGAAGGGCAGGGACCTTGTTGGTGGGGGAGGGGCTGTGGAAGGATTTTAGGCAGGACAGCAATGTGGCTGGATTGGCAGTTAGGTGGCTGCTGTGGCTGTTGTAGGAGTCAGGTGACCGTGGCCTGGATCAGGGAGGGGCAAAGGAGCCAAGTGAGGCTACGGCGGAGATTCAGGGTTAGAGTCTACCCTCAGAGACTCTGCTTTTGGACTTTTTCCCTGTTTTTTAAAGAAAATGCTTGCGAAGTATCTCAGACATACACAAAGGTATGAAGAACACCCTCCAGGTCGCCACGCGGGCTCAAGGACCGGGACGTCTGCAGCTAGCTGATACTCCTCCAGGGCCTCCCCACTCCCAGCCGCCAACCGCCCACCCCCGAGAGGTGGCCACCACCCGCCTGAGTTTGTGTTTCTCTCTCCCATGCATTTCTTCGTGCTTTTACAAATACGTGATCTAGTTTTGAATCTTTGCAACTTTATGTAAATGGTATCTACTGTTCTGTAACTTGCTTTTTTCCTCAACATTATGATTAAATAAAAAGATTTATGATTGGGGATGGAGAAAAGTGGGCCCTTTCAAGAGATGTTTAAGGAGTGTTAGTAATAATAGTAGCTGACACCTGCATCACACTTCGTGTGCCGACTCTACCCTGAGGGCGTTGTATCTATTAACTCATTTAATCCTCACTACAATGCTATGTGATAATATTATTATTGTACCTTTTCTTGCTGATGGGGAAACTGAGGCGCAGCAACCTTACACAACAAGGTCACTGGGCCGGTGGAGCCAGGGTGTGAGCCCGGGGCAAACGCACACAGGACTGGGGGTGATGGGAAGGGGGAGATGAGAAGACCCAGCCTCCACCACTGCCGCCAAGCCTGTTCCCTTTCCACCCCACCCTGCCGCCCCTGGAGCTGGCCCTGTGCTGGCCTGTGCAGGGGTGAGCTGTGCAGAGGGCGAGATCCTGACCCTGAAGTCCAGCACTTTCCCTCTGCTCCCCACAGGAAAGAAGCAGTCCCCACCTGGGGACGGGGTTACTGCGTCTTCCCCGCATCCTCGCAGCCTCACAGCCACCCGCCTAGGCAGGTCCCTCCTATCTGGGCCCTTCAGTGAAGCTGCCCCACATGGTCTGACACAGCGTGCCAGACCCTCCCAGCCTTCTCCAGCCACTAGAACCTCTTCTGCTGGCCCTCGAGGCAGGCATGCAGCCGGCACTGTGCCCACTTGGCAGACCAACAAACTGAGACCCAGACTGTCAGGGTAGGACCGAAGAATGGGAACGGGTTCTGGAATCAGAAGGGCCTGGGCCAGGGTCCTGGCTCTGCAACTTCGCAGCTGTGTGATCTTAGGCAGGTGGCTTCACCTCTCTGAGCCTCGCTTCCCTCGTCTGTAGAGTGGGCCTCCTTACTTCCCCTGGTTGTTGAGAGGGGTTGTGCAGTGGTTGCATGGTACTTCCTCAGTGCAGGACCTGGCACGCAGTGCATGATAAGGAGGGCACCCACTGCTGGTAGCATCCTTATTACCGAGTGCTGATGAGCCCGGCACGTGAGCGCTGAGCCAGACGGAACCCCGGGCTCCGGCTCCAGGCCCCATGTTCTCACACCAAACCCCACTGCGGACTCCCAGCGCGACAAGCTGTGGCTTCCGAGCCCCCATTTTCCTGCCTCATCAGGAGCGGAGTGGGGGTGACGGCATCGTCATCCCCCCACCGTCTTAGGCTAGGGGCCCACTTGGCATCAGGCTGGAAGCCCACGCAGCACAGCCTGCACCCACAGCAGATGGCAAGGGGAGCGGCCTGTTCTTCTGATTCAGACAGTGGGGCGGGGAGGGGGCCACGCGCGATCCGGCGAGCCCACCTCCTCCCCGGCCTTCCTGTTGGCGGCAGGGCTGGTGGCTCTGACAAAAGAACAGCTTGTGCGCCGCCCTCCTCAGCCCGCACGGTTTCTCCTCGCAGCTGCGCCTGTGTAAATAGCACTCGACGTCCTGTTCCTCCCTGGCAGGTGCTGCCCCCTCTTAGGGGGGGGACGCTCTGGGGGAGAGAGGCTCGGGCTCCAGAGGTGTCAGCGTTGCCCAGCCCCAACGTTGTGGAAAATTCAAAAGGACTTCTGCCTCAGTTTCCCCATCTGTGAAATGGGGACAATAGGCGTACCAACCAAAACGAGTGGCTGTGAGGATTCATGAGTAAATGCATGTAAAGTGCCAAGGACGGGCCTGGCACACTGTCTCATTGGGGCGTGTGCCCCTCATGCCAAGCTTGGCGCAGTGGGAGGAGGGAAACTGGGGATGGAATGGTGCTGGGGCCAAGGAGACCCAGCGCTGAGGTGGAATGCACTCGATGAGCTGATTGCCTCAGCCCAGGGCTTCCTGGAGGTCCAGCCAGCTCAGAGGCAGTGGGTGGTTGGCGCTGTGGCTCCACAGGCCGCCCGTGCTCAAGGGAAGTTTCTTGAGGTAGCAAGCTCCCCGTCAGCTGATGTAGTCAAGCCTCACAGTGTGCATTCAGCTGTTACAGTCCACGAGGGCTGTTACTTCCACTCCTCCATCCTTCATCTGTCCTGGGGATGGACAGAGTGGGGCCGGCTGTCCCTGTTTTACAGAAGGGGAAACTGAGGCTGTGTGTGTAGTCCAGGTGTACTGAGCGGCACACCCGTCCATGCCCCGCCCACCTCGCCTGGCCTCCACCCTGGCCTGGTGGGCCCAGCAGGCGTCTGCGTGAGTGGGCGGCTGTGCCCTCTTACATGGGACACGGCGGGGATACAGATGGTCCACTCTGGGCCAGGCTGGGGCTGCGCCCTTCCCCTTCATGCCATCGTTTAATCCTGACCACAGCCCTGCCAGCTGGGCGTTCCCAGGCCCCTTCCTGTAGATGAGGAAAAGTGACGCCAGAGAGGTTAGCCCACCTGCCCCCGCTCTCAGGCTGGAGCGGCAGAACCGAGTGTCAGTCCCTCCAGCTCCTCAGCGTGAGGTCACATCACTGTCTCTGGTGGCACTGTCTGTGTCCCTTGTGTCGGGCACTGAGCATGGCAGTGACACTCTGCCTGCACTGCCCACCCCACTCCCCAGCACCCTGATGCCAGGGACACATTTATCCCCTCAGTAAATAGCTGGAAAACGGGCTCAGAGAGGTTCAGGGACTTGCCCAGTGTCACCCAGCGAATGACCAGCAAGGCCAGGGCTGGGCCCGTGAGGCTGGGGAGGGGTCCTCTGCACTTGCCGCGCGGCCATCCCTGCAGCTCAGAGCATTTGGGGAATGCAGGGGGCTCTTGTTCTGTTCGGCTTTTGGCACAGCGCCCAGCCCGTATAGGTCCCGGAACATTCTCTCAGTGCAGGAACTAGGAGGATTCAGTGAGCTCAGGTCTGAGGCCAAGTCTGGGGGCAGGGCCCTGGGCCAGGCGGGGCGGGAAGTGCCCGGGCCCCTGGGGAGGAAGCATCAGCCGGCCAGGCCAGCGGGGAACATGGGGGAGGGAGGAAGCCAGGGGGACCGGGAAGGTCTAATTTGGCTCCTAGAAGCTCACTGAATTATGAATCTCCTGCCGATGTCCCCGTGACATGTCTGCCAGAGACTGCCGCCTCCCAGAGTCTGGACTTGTGGCCTCGCCTGCCTTCCTCCACCCCAGAGGAGCTTCCTACAGCAGGAGAGGGGGAAGGAGAGGCCACCCTGGCTCCTGCTCCAATTCTTCTGCCCACTGGGGGCTTAATACAGGAAAAGGGGGACTCTGTAAACACTTTGTCCTCATCCTGGGCAGGCTGGAGTGTCAGAGACCACCCAGGAACACTCTGCTCTAGACAGTAGTTACAGTAAACAGCCTCTGTTTCTTGGCACCTACCACTTAATCATCCCCGCAACCCTTCTAAATAGGTACAATTGTCCTGTGTTGCATGTGAGGAAGTGGGTTCAGAGAGGTCAAGGCATTTGCCCGGGGTCACACAGCAGATTGGTTCCAAAGCTGGATTTGAAACCTGGGCTGTCTGACTCCAGAGTCTGTGATCTTAACCACATGCTACCCTGGAATGGTCACACCACTGAAGCCCTGTTCCAAAAGCCCCTGGATCTGCCCAGTGCCCATACTGAGCCTTGCACCATCTTAGAGAAGCTTGTGGAGTGAATGGACGAAGACTAAGACAGTCCACCCCTTCAAGGGCCTTTCAGTTATGAAGGACTCGGGCAGTGTCTCTCATCCCGGCTGCACGTTAGAACCCCTGGGAGCTTTTACAGGGCGCACTGCAGCCCTCCACCCTCACCACAGGCTGCAGTGTCCTCGAGGGCAGGAGCCAGCCTGCTTTCAGCTCACCATCAGGCACCAGCCCTGGAAACAGCCTGCTAGGCACCCAGGACGCGTTGCTGCCTGAAGTTGGTGTTGCCATCCCCATTTTGCATATGGGGAAGTTGAGGCTCACCTGGGGTCCCTCGGCCGGGGTGGTGGGCATCTCCGAGCCCTGGGCCTCTTTACTTCCTCCCTCTGAGTGACCTCACATGCCCCTTTCTCTGCCCTGTGAGCAGCAGGAGCTCCCAGCCCGAGTGAACATCTCGGCGGCCCCAGCCCCTGCGCCCGCGGCGCCCACCGCCCTGCACTCCAGGATGGACGAGCTGGAGGGGCAGCTGCTGGCCAAGGTGCTGGTGCTGGAGAAGGAGCGCGCGGCCCTCAGCCACAGCGGGCAGCGGCAGCGGCAGGAGGTGGAGAAGGAGCTGGACGCCCTGCAGGACCGCGTGGCCGAGCTGGAGCACGGTGGGTCCCGGGCCCCGCAGAGGCCATCGCAGGCAAGGCCTTGGTCCTGAGATGGGTCTGTGGGGTGGCAGATTCACTGGAAAAATATTGTCATGCTCTCCAGAGGCTAAAGGTAGACGGGATGTGGGGAGGAGGCTGCAAAACCGAAGGGGGACAGAATAATTGAGGGATGTCATTACTGTCATTAGTAACAGTTAGCACTGTCTGGCACTTGTCATTATTATGTTCTGAGAGTGGGCTAAGTCCTTGACACATCAGCTGGTCCAGGGATGGTACTGTTATTATCCCCATTTCACAGATGAGGAAACTGAGCCTCAGAGAGGTCGAGTGACTTGCCCAATGTCACACAGCCAGTAAGTAGTGGATCTAGACTTCAAACCAGGTCTGACTCCGAAGTCCATGCATTTAACCACCCCACAAAAGGGCACCTTCAGTGAATCAGGATTTTTCATTTGTTTAACACCTGGGCCTGGCACTGCCGGGGGTCAGAGAAACATGATGTAATGGACGGTGTACAGGTATGAGCATCAGAGACCTGGCTGCTGGCTCTACAGCTGTCACCAGCTTGCTCTGTGGCTTTGGGAATTGGCTTCCTTTCCCCAGGCCTCATTTCCTCATCTGAAATGAAGATTTAGGACTCATGAGCACTCAGGGATCTTTCCTCTTTGAAACTTTATGCAGACAAGTTAGGGAAACCATGAGCAATTAGTTAAGACTGGCTTAGATGCAGGACAGGAGTTCAGGAGAAGGAAATCCAGGTGGCTTCCTGGAGGAGGTGGACCTCAAGCTAGTCCTTGAAAGCAGAGGTGGAGAATGAATTCTGAAGTGGAGAGGCCGTAGCAGGGGCACAGCTACAGGGGGTTCATAGCCTGGTGGGTTGGGCTAGCATCCTGGCTGGAGCTCAGGGACAGGAAAGGTGAACTCATCCCTCCTGCCCTGCCGCTGGTCCATCTACAGGGTGTCTCCTGAGGGACTGGGGGAAATGCCCCCTCAAGGGGCTGCAGGGCAGAGACAAGGGAGGCAACTAGGCTGGATGTCTGTGTGCCCATGGGCAAGTCATGTCCCTTCTTGGGCCTCAACCTCCTCATCTATGAAATGGGTTTAAAGAGGCAGTCACTGAGGCCCTTCCTCTCTTACCGTGCTGCCCCACATCAGCCTTCACCCCCAGCCCCAACCAGACCTGAGAACCCTGGGTCACCATCCTCCGCCCACCCCAACTCCCAGCCCTCAGCAGCCAGCTGGGGGAGGGGGACACCCGGCTGGCTCCTGCCTCTTCAAGAACCAGGAACGAGGAGGTACCAGGCAGATGGCAGTGCCCGTGGACGCCTACCCTGGAGGTGCATGTGGTGGGTGTTACCCCCCCGCCCTCGGGAGGCAGTGACTCCTCCGTCCACCCCCTGCAGAAAGCCCTCTGATATTCAAGACACAGCGTCTCTGAAACTCTGAGCTGGAAGACACCATGGAGATGGAGGAGTCCCAAGATTGTCCTGTTCAAATCCCAGCTCTGCCACTTCTAGCTGCGTGGCCTTTAGACCGTTCCTTAATCTCTCTGCACCAAGGTTTCTCATCTGTAAACTGAGGAGTATAGTAGTGTCTACCTCGTAGGGCTGTTCCAGAATGAATGAGATAATGTACATAAAGCACTCAGGACTGTGCCTGCCACGTAGGAAGCACTGCATAGTGCTTGTTAGATAAATAGGCAAAGAATGCGAAAAATGGTAACAGCAATAGCTAACATTTCTTGAGCATTTACTATGGGCCAGGCCCTTTACATGGTTTGTCCCTGGGAGGAAGGAAATAGTCTTACCCCATTTTACTGGAGAAACCGAGGCCCACAGAGGTTCAGCTGAACCTGTCGAAGGTCATGCGGCTGCAAGTGGTGGAGGCAGGACTTGAACTCAGGATGTCTCAGGTCCAGAGCCCTTGTTCTTTAGCCACACCCCTCAACACAGATGCGGAGGGAGTAGGGAAGGCCACGGAGGCACCTGGCACTAGCAGGTGCCCAGGGACTAGCAGCCTTCATTCTGGAGTGTGCCCTGCCCACCCCACCCTCGTCAGTGTCCACTGACCCCTACGTGTCCACCTTGCCCCCCCCAGGGTCCTCGGCCTTCAGCCCCCCTGACGCCTTCAAGATCAGCATCCCCATCCGCAACAACTACATGTACGCCCGCGTGCGGAAGGCGCTGCCCGAGCTCTATGCCTTCACCATCTGCGTGTGGCTGCGGTCCAAGTCGGGCGGCACTGGCCAGGGCACCCCCTTCTCCTACTCAGTGCCTGGGCAGGCCAACGAGATCGTGCTGCTGGAGTCGGGCCACGACCCCATGGAGCTGCTGATCAATGACAAGGTGAGCGGGGCTGGGCAGAGCGGGAGGGAGGGGGCCAGGGGCCATCCTTCCGGGAGCCTCTGCACTGCGCTGGGCTCCAAACACATGGGCCCTTTCAGTTCTCCTGCTCAGCATTCTCAGCACCCGTGAAAGGCCTGCTGTGTGCTGCGCTGGGCTCTGGGAATATAAAGACAAGCCAGACCTGGGGCTGGCTGAAGAGGGGCTGTGTCCGGAGGAGGCTGTCAGCGCTGGTGCTCCCCTGTACAGAGGAGACACGTGAGGCTCGCAGAGATCAAGTGACTTCCCCAGCAAGCGTCTGCCCCCAGGGCCCTGCTCCTTCTCCTGGACAAAGAGAAGGAAATGAGGTCCAAAGACCTACCTGGGGAGGAAGGGCGGGAGGTGGACTCCCCTGCCCTCCCCTGCCCCTGCCCTCCTCCTCCCCTGCAGCCAGCCCTTTGTCCCGCCCCTCTCGTGGAGAGTAGAGTGGAGCCGTGGCCAGGCTCTGGGCCTGAATGCTGGATCTGAATCCTGGTTCTGCCTCTCACCCGCTTTGTGACCTTAGACTAGTCACTTACCCTCCCCATGCCTCAGTTTCCTCGTCTGTAAAGCAGGAATGATAATAGTCTCTACCTCATAGGGTTGTGGTGAGAAATAAGTGGCTTAAATACGTGTAAAGGGCTTTGAGCAAAGCCTGGCATTTAGCAAGCCTCGATAAATGTGAGCTGTTTTTATTATCCCAGGCCCTGTGCTAATAACACTTTACTCACATTATCACCCTTGCCCCTCCCAAGAGCATGGAGAGGTAGATACCCTGTTATCCCCATTTTGCAGATGGAAAAGCTGAGGTTCAGAAAGGGCAAATAACGCACCCTGGCCACACAGCTGGTGAAGTGGTGATGATGCGATTCGGGGTCTTGGGCCCCAGAAACCACATCTTCATCCACTGTTCTACCCTTGGGCCACCCATCTTCCTCATACCCGGGCCTCCACCCCCACAGCCCGCCCCAGGCCTGGCTGCAGGGCAGGACAAGGACAGGTCTTGGGTGGGGGGAGTGATGTGGCAGGGGCATGGTGATTGAACGGGGAGGAAGGGGGTCATCTTATCACCCATTCCCCCCAAATATCCTCCCCCTGCCTGCCACACTGCTTTGGGTCTTGCAGGCGTGGTGGTCTTCTGAGACTCCCTGGAAGTGCCTCCACCACATGTTGCACCCACTCATGACCAGCCCACAGCCACAGAGAGCTGCTAGGAGTGGTTGACACCCACCAGAACCCTGTTCAGCAGGAGGTGCCTGTAGTGGGTGTCCTGGAGGAGGAGGAAGGAGATGAGCCCAGGGGGCAGTGAATTTCTCTTGTGGCCCAGTAGGTTCTAAGAAGACCTGGGTAGCTGGACGACATCTTGATCCTGCTGCCCTGTTCCCTTCATGTGCCCCCTGGCTGCCATCCTTGGCTCTGCCCACCCACGGTCAGCTCTCAGTTCTTAGTAGAAGAAATTCAGCACCCTGGACAGGGCATGGGGGCAGCCCTCTTCCCGGACCTCTGGAGTCCTTTTGAGCACTGACCTCACAGGCTACTTACAGCTCCCCTTTTATTCCAGCCTCTAAGCCTTTGCTCCTGCTGTGCCCCCAACTTGGCTTGCCTTGCAGTGGAATAGTCGGAGTCCATTGTCCTTCCAGATGTGTTTAGACTCTGTGTCTTCTGTTCCCACACCCCCTGTTTCTCTGCACCTTCACAGCCTCTGCACCTCCCCAACGGCCTCTGTTATTTTGTCTTGTAACATTGTTCCTGAAGTCCTTCCCTCCTGTGCAGACTCAGCTCATTTACGGCTAGGACCAGAATCCGTATCCCCAGTGTCCAGAACAAGGCCTGGCACCAAGTAGGCCTCAGAGAATGTTGCATTAAATTGTGATCTCAGAGAATGGAGGAGATGAAAGAGCCCTACGGGAGCCCCAACTCCACAGGCAGCAAGTACCTTTCATCTCACAGGCCAACTCTAATCAATCAGCAGTGGCTTCCAAGAGCACCGTGATGAGAAAGATCTGAGGCTGAGCTCATGATTTTTTTTTTTTTTTAAAGATTTTATTTATTCATTTTTTTCCCCCCAAAGCCCCAGTAGATAGTTGCATGTCATAGGTTCACATCCTTCTAGTTGCTGTACGTGGGACTCGGCCTCGCGTTGGACGGAGAAGTGGTGCCTCGGGGCGCGCCCGGGATCCGAACCCGGGCCGCCAGCATCAGAGCGCGCACTTAACCGCTAAGCCACGGAGCCGGCCCTGAGCTCATGATTAATTAGTCATGTCTGCCTTGGGTGGAGGAGGTGGAGGTGGCTGTATATTAGCCTTCCCTTGCCTGACCTCCTCGCTTTACAGATGAGGAAATCGAGGCCCAGGGAGGAAAGAGCAGCCTTCCCAAGGTCCCACAGGGGGTTGGTTGGCAGAGCCAGGGCTGGAGACTGGTGCCCAGCCTCTGAGTCCAAGTCTTGTTCCATTCCACCACTGCCAGTGCTTCTTGAGTCTAGCTGTGTGTTGGGTACTGTGTGAGGTATCCAGGGGAAGGTAGGATTGTGGGATGCTGCTCCTGCCCAACGTGACCTTACAAGCCTGTTAGAGAGTGAATAAACTACCTGGGAACACCAACACTGAACAGTCCCTGTGATCTGAGTGAAGCTGCCTGGTTAGGTGGTGGGGAAAGAGGAGAGAGTGGTCAGAAAGACACTGGGCTGGGCGGAAGGGGAGGGTCACGCCTTGGGTCAGTCCCGGGAAGGAAGGCCATGGGTTTCTCGGCCCCCACCCCACTGCTCCAGCCTTGGGCCTTGTGGCACCTCTGACCTGGGGCTTGGGGACCTGTGTCCAGGTGGCCCAGCTGCCTCTGAGCCTGAAGGACAACAGCTGGCACCATATCTGCATCGCCTGGACCACGAGGGATGGCCTGTGGTCTGCCTACCAAGACGGGGAGCTGCGGGGCTCCGGAGAGAACCTGGCTGCCTGGCACCCCATCAAGCCTCATGGGATCCTTATCCTGGGCCAGGAGCAGGTAAGGCTCAGGGTGATATCGGGCCTGAGACCCAAGTAGACATTCCACCCAGGGCCGCTGTGGAGGAGGGGCTAGATGGAGGGACCCTGAAAGCATAGCTGTGATCACTCAGTCTGACCCAGCCGTTATGCCAATGGGCAGAGTGAGACCCAGAGAGAGCAGAGACCTGCCCAAGGGGCTGGAACTTTGGGGCGGGGCTAGAACTTTGGGGCGGGGCTTCAGCAGGGACAGAGGCCTGACTCTCTGAGTCTACCTGTCTTTTCTGCTCCCTCACTCCATGTCTCTCTCTCCTTCCTCTCTGCTCTCTTGGCCCAGGATACCCTGGGTGGCCGGTTTGATGCCACCCAGGCCTTCGTGGGTGACATTGCCCAGTTTAACCTGTGGGACCACACCCTGACACCTGCCCAGGTCCTGGGCATTGCCAACTGTACCGGACCGCTGCTGGGCAACGTCCTCCCCTGGGAAGACAAGCTGGTGGAGGCCTTCGGGGGTGCAACAAAGGCCACCTTCGATGTCTGCAAGGGGAGGGCCAAGGCATGAGGGGCCACCTCATCCAGGGCCCCTCTCTTTGCCTGCCAACTTGGGGACCTTATGGGGAGCAGGGGCATATTCCCTCCTCAGCCTACCCACACTCTGACCTCCCCTCCTGCCCCACTCCTGGCCATGCCTCCCACTTCCCCCACCCATTCCCACACCTCCAGAATGCCCTGCCCTGCAATGGCTGTTCCCTAATCCCACTTGGAAGGGGACAAGCAGCTCAAGTCAACAGGGCAAGCCTGGGGTGAGTCCAGGGACTGACAGGGGGTGGGTGGCAGTGCCCACGGCTCTGTCCACCTGCCTGGCATTAAACTGGAGCCCTATCTTACCCCCACCCCACCCTGTCCCATCAACCACATCTCATTCCACTGATCTTGACAGCATCCCCCACGGGGTTGTGTATGGGGGAAGCTCCCACTATCTCAGTGGCAGGGGTGGCTGTCCACCCCCTGTCTGCCATGCAACAGGCCTGTCTCCTTCCCCTTCAGGGCCACAACAGGCTGTAGAGCCGCTCCCCAGCTGAGAAGGGGGTGAAGAGACATAGGAGACTCAGACTCCTCCTCCATTGTCCCGCCAGCTGCCGGTCAAGGGCAGTGGGATCTTGATGGAGCCTCTCCCCTCTCACCCCCACCCGCACCCACACCCTCCCTCTTCCTCCTCTTTCCTTGTTTTTTTGTGTGCAGTGGTTTGAATGTTGGTCCCATGCTTGGCCAAACCCCACCTCAATTTCCAGGACATTCCCTTCTCAGCTCCAGCCTGGAGGATTAGGGACCAAGACCCCCAGAGGCCAAAGGGCCATAGTCACCCCTGTGCCGACCCACAGCTGTGCCCACTAGCATGGTCACCTCTCCCCCTCTGTGCCCAGGACAGTACCTGGGCCACTGTAGCCTGGGCTGGGAGCAGCTTGAGGCAGAGGCCCTGTGCCCCAGGGGACCCAGGCTCAGGCAGAGCCACATTACCCACCCCCTCTGCATGGTCCTGCAGCCTCTGGGGAAGGAAGGAAGAAGCTGAGAGGGCCGGGAGAAGCCTGGAGTGGTGGGCAGAGCACTGGATGAGGAGGAGGAGCCCTTGGTTCCTAGCCAGCCCTGCTGTGTGGCCTTCTGTAAGTCCCTGCCCTCTCTGGGCTGGCCTTCCTCATTTGTGAGCTGAGGCCCTTGCTTTCGTCATTCCTGAGAGCTCTCCAGATCAAACGTGAGATGGTCTGTGATTCCAAATGGATAGGGAGGGGCAAGCCTGAGAACCTGCCTGGTGACTGAGGAGCAGAGCAGGGGCAGGTCCGGGGACTGAGCAGCAGGTAGCATCTGGCTAGGCGTGGGTCAGGGCCAGCAGCTGGCTCCAGAGAGTCAGGGGCAAGGGCAAAGGTCAAGGCAGACCAACCTCACACACAGATTGTAAAAATCAGCTCTTCTGGATCCCCTCAGCCTGTCACCTTTGCCTGTCTGAGAGTGTCTCGAAGGCCTGGTGGCTTCCTGGTCCCCACCCTTGAGTCCTCACCAGCTCCCCGAAGAGAGTGGAAGAATGTTAAAGCTGAGAAAAGCCACCCAGTCTGACCCCTTGCTTGTACAGATGGGGACGAGCTCAGAGAGGGCAAGTGACTTGCACAGGATCACGTAGCACAATGGGGCAGAGCCAGACCTAGAACCCAGGGCTTCTGACTCCCTCTTCAGTGCTCTTCCCCCCACACCATACTCGCTGCCTGTGAGGGTCCTTGAGTCCAGCCTACACATAAGAGGATGGACATGTGAGAGGTCAGCATCCTTTCCCACATGACCACTGGAACATCTTCTTTATGAAACACAAACATCTGGGCATCTTCCCCCAGGAGGAGCTGGAAGAGAGGTGTGATCTCGGGCCCTCTGGCATGAATAGAGAGCCGAGAATGCAGGTGGCCTACCCCGGGTCTGGGCAGCTGCAGGCTACCCGACTCGAGTGGGCACTGGTGCCTTTTGCCCCCTTTTTAGCCTGAGGCATGATGCAAGAGCTGCGGGCTGTGGGGCCCAGTGCCACGGAGGCTTGTCTAAGACCTGTTGCCTCTAGCCCCCAGGTGCTTGTTTCCGTTTCAAGAGCACAAATAGACCGTTCAGCACCTCGGGCCCAACTCCCCCTAGAAGGAGCGATGGCGTGCTTCAGCCAGAACCTGCGGAGATCTGGGTTGCCCTGGCAACAGCCAATGACATCAGCCCAAGTGCTGGGTCAAGCGTCTCATAATGACATACGCTGTTGCTGGGTGACGGCGGAATTCAGAACTTAGATTTCGGGGACACCAGGCTTTATTGGGTTTCTGTTATTGTTTTTAAGGAAGCAGCTTTGGTGGAGGCCTTGGGGGAAAGAAAGTGTCTTAGGGAGAAGAGGATGGAACTTGATCCCTTGAGCCCACCCAGAGGCATCTTCCCAAGTCCTTTGTGCTTTGTCATGGTGGTGATGAGTCCTCTGACTTCCGAGCCTCGCTCCTGTGCTGAGTCACCCTGGTCAGCCCTCCAGAGGGAACAGGGGCAAATTGGGGGTGTTCAGGTGCAGGCTCTGAGCCTGGGCCATTGGTGAGTGGCCCCAAAGCCCTGAAGGGCCCACCCCTTCATCCATTGATCATTCTTGGGACCTTTGCCGAACACCTGCTTGTGGATTCCAGCTTTGATATCCTCTTCAGCTGCTCGTGGGCACAGCCAAGAAGACAAGGGAAGAGGAGCTAGACATGGTGCTCGGTTGCGTCCCGAGCTGCTCCTGGCTAATAACGATGCTGGAGCCCCTGTTTGTTGCTTCCTTTGTAAGTGTCAGGCACCATGCTGAGCACCTCACGGGCACCGTCTCATTTATCCTCACAACAGTAGTAAGCTAGGACTGTTCTTAGTCCCATTATACAAGTGAGGAAACTGGGGCACAGAAAGGTTAAGTAACCTGCCCACTGTCAATCAGCCAGCAAGTGATGGAGCCCAGAGTTCAAACCAAGGCAGGTTACATCCACAGCCCACCCCAGAGCCCAAGGGGACAGGCGCCTCCACTCCCTGTGGACTGGGATTTGGGCATCATTGCTCCTTGTGGGTTTTGGCCTGAAGGGATGTGCCTGACCCCATTCACCACCCCAATGGGGTCTGAGGTAGAGAAACAGGCACGGGATGGGCTGGTCCCAGGGCCAGGGTCCACTTGGGTGAGGCCGTGGGAGGGGTCCCTCTGCAGTGTACGCACCGCCTCAGACCTTCTCCAAGTGGCTGGAGTTTCCAGAAGAGCTGAAAGGGAAAAGGAAGCTGGACCGCCTCCCGGGAGCCCCAGGCAGGGAAGGGGAGGAAACTGATATTTCTCAAACTCCTGCTTTGAGCCGAGCCCTGTGCCGGGTGCTTCACAGCACTTATCTGCCAGATTTCCCCCCTTTGTGCACGTTGTGACCCAGTCAACGTCCCCAGGGGACAGATCCCCTCGCTGCAATTGTGCATGGCCTACGACCACAGATTTGGGCGGGAAGGGCTCTTAGAGGAGGCAGAGCCCTTGTTTTATAGATGAGAGACTGGAGCCCAGGGAGGGTGAGCAGCCCTCAGGGCCACCCTGCTGGGACACAGGAGACCTGAACCCAGCCATCTGTCTCTGCATTCAGTGCTCTTTCCATGACACAGTGGCCCCTCTCCCCCCAGGACAGGGTCCCTCCTTTTCTGGATTTCCCAGTACCCCACCCCTGAGCAAGCTGGGGAAGGGACCCCCTCCCAGAGATGGGACCACTGTCTTCACCTCTTTGTCTCAGCTGCCTGCCATCCCAAACCCCACCTCCCTCCAACCCCTGACCCTGCTGAGTGGGGAAGGGGCTCGCGTGGGCCCAGGCTGAGCAGTGAGTGAGCATGTCGAGCTGTCAGAAAGCAGTGCGCCCAACTGGCGACCCACCTCCCGCTCCCCTCCTCCTCGCCGGATTTTGTACATAAAGTGACATGAGAAGCAACACGTGTGTGTGTGTGTGTGTGTGTGTGTGTGTATGATATATGTCATGGCTTTTGTTACTTTTTTGTTTTTGTAAATTTGAAAGTTCAAAATAAACATGATGTTTACTCTGATGCTCTTCTTGCCAGGGTGGGGCTACCCCGGGGGGCACCGGGCAAGGAGGTGGCTACTTGGGGCCGGGCAGTAGGCGAAGACAGAGGAGGTGCCACCTTGGTGCTCCAAAGCCTCACCCAACCCCACCTGTGCCCCCCAACATGACAGGTTGTGCCAGGTCCCAGGTGTAGACATACCTCGTTTCCCAGGATTTATGCAGGAAGGATGTAAAGAACACAAGTCCCACTTGGAAAGTGTCCCAGTTCTGATAACTGGGCTTTGGCCTCATTCCTAACTCCCCATCCCCACCTGGTGCCCCAGTTCTGGGAACCAGGTCCTTGACTTGTTCCTTGAGACCCAGTCTGCCTGAGTCACTTGCCTGGACTCCCAGAGTGTTGCCTCCTTGGGGTCCTAGGGAGATAGGGTAGGGGAGAGGGAGGGATCCTGTTGTGTTTCAACTCGTCCCCTCCCCACGGTCTACCGGGACTCCCCTGACACGTTTGCCCTCTAGACCGGACTCTCAGACCAGTGTCAGGGTCTGCTACCCCCACCCACCTCTCCAGCACCCATTCCTCCAGTGCCCACCCCGTCCCTGGGAGGTCTTGATCTATTCCTCAGCCCTCCCTGTCCACACCATCCTAGGGGCACAACCTCTACCCTCCTGATCCATCAATATTGTCACTGTTCTGGTTTGGACCTTGTCCTCAAATGCAAGAGGGCCAGTCAGAGGTCAGGAGTCACACCAGCAGGACAGTCCTTCCCAGACTTTTCCAAAACTCCCCAAACTTCCAAGATGTGTGAATTCACCCCATGGAGACCAAGGGATATAGCTGGAAGCAGCACTTCAAACAGGAAAACCATATTTGACGTCTACTGAGTTATCTGAAAAATTTCTGTGCTTTCTCATTCTACTCCAGAATGAATCCAGATTTGTTTTAAAATACATATGTTTTTAATTACCACTGAACAAAATTAAGCTGCAGGTAGCTACACCTTGTTTATCTTCTCTCGCGCTGAATTACCTAACACCCTCTCTCCCTCTGTCCCACTCAGCTGGCAATGTCCAACCTGGTTAAATCCCGCTGTCCACCTGCTTTGTGCCAGCACCTGCGCAGCTGAATGCTGATCACAAAAGCACAGGGCTCTGATGTGTGTTGATTCTTATTTTAAGTTCATTGAGAGATCTCTGAGGGTAGTTTCTCCCCGCCCCACAATCTCAGCACACTCTCCCTGGTGAGGGCTTTCTCTCCAAAATGGCTAAAAATCAGACCCTCTCTCTTCTCAAACCGCCTACAGCCTTCCACCCCTAGCCCTGCACACCCAAGGGTGACCTTGCCCCATAGTCCATTGAGCAAACAAAACCATCATCACCTCACCACCAAATCTGTCCACAAACCTGCACTGTCCCCACATGCTCCAGCTTCCCCTCCTGTCACTCAGAGTGAACTGTCCCTGCTCCTATCAGAGGCTCTTGTCTACTGGATCCCCATCCCCCTCGCCTTCTCAAGAACATCTCTCCTGAACGACCAGCTCCTTCCTGTCTGCTTTATCATTCCAACAGGCATGCGAATATGCCCAGTATCTCCTCAAACAAAAGCCCCCATCCCAAGCCAATATCCTCCTCCAGCTGTCACCTGCTTCTATGCTCCTTTCACTGCAAGACTTCTTGAGAAAGCAAGTGTGTCAGGGTCCCCAAGACCACTCTCAGGTTTGACAACTCGCTAGAAGGCCTCAGAGAACTCAAGACAAGCTGTTATACTCATGGTTATGGTTTATTACAGAGAAAGGGTACAGATCAAAAGCAGCAAAGGAAAAAGGCGCAGAGGGCAGAGTCCAGGAGAGACCAGGAGCGAGCTTGCAGATGTTCTCTCCCATGCAGTTGTATGGACGATGCTTTATTCTCCCAGCAGTGATATGTGACACATGGTCAGAAATTGCCAGCCAGGGAGGCTCACCAGAGCCTCGGTGTCCAGGGTTTGTACTGGGGGTCAGTCACACAGGCATGAAGCATCCACATGAGTGACCTTAACTGCTCAGTCTCCAACCCCCACCCCCAGAGGTCAAACTGATACAGTGTGATCCAGGGCCCCAGGCAAATAAAAACAGGCGTTTTCCATATATCACTTTGTTAGCATAAACTCACTGATATGGCCCAAGGTACAAAAAGACACTCTTATCAGGCAAGATCTTCCAGGGGCTGAGAGGTTATCTACCAGGGTTGGTCAAGGCCCAGTCCTTTCTTTGGAATGTGCAGGATTTGAGCACCCTAAGCCCGCAGAGTTAACCCTTTACTGCTCACTGGGTCTATGGTCTTTGCTGCAACTTTCTCTCTCTCTCATTCACTCCTTGGCCAGTTCCCTCTCAGCTGCCGCCCCCACCACTCCATTGAGGTCACTCTTGTCAAGGCCAACAGTGACCTCTATGCTACGAATCCTCATGGCCAGGCCTCTGTCCTCGTCTGAGTCGAGCTCTCAGCTGCATTTGATGCATAGTTAGCCACTCCTTCCTTCTTGAAAGGTTTTCTTCTCTTGCCTTCCAAAACACACCTTCTCCTCGTTTTCCTTCTACCTCAGTGGCTCTCAAACTTTGGCCTGCAGCACACTTATCCTATTAAAGCACTGATTTCTAGGCCCCACCCCTAGAGTTTCCAAGGCAGTAGGTCTGCAGTGGGGCCTGACATTCTGCATTTCTAACAGGTACGAGGTGATGCTGTGGCTGCTGGTTCCCAGACCACACTTTCAGAACCACTGCTTAACGCCACCAGCTGCTCCTTCTCAGGCTCCCTCTGGTTTCCCCTCATCTCCATGGCCTCTAAATGCTGCAGTACCCCGGGACATAGTCCTGGATCTCTTTATTCTTTCCATTTGGACACTGTCCCTAGGAAATCTCATCCAAGACCCATGGCTTTAACTATCACCTGATGACTTTCAAAACAATGACTCCTTTGTAGACCTTTCCATCAACTCCACATCTGTACATCCAGGTTGCCTAATAGGAGTCTCAAAATTAATATATCCCAAACAAAACTCTTGATCCCTCTCTACTTCTACCCCAGTCTTCCACTTCTCAATAAGTAGGCTCACCATCTCCTAGTTGCTCAAATCAGAAATCCACTGACTTCTTGCTTTCTCTTGCCCATCCTGTTCAATCCGTCACCTTCTGACTCTACTGCTAACATGTGTCTGCAACCTGTTCACTCCTCTCCACTCCTTTTGCTACCACTCTGTTCCAAGCCACCATCATCTCTCAACTGCATGACTGCGCAGGCCTCTCTTAAAATCCATTCTCTATACAAGATCCAGGATGATCATGTTTTAATCAAAATATTGTCATTCCCCTCTGTAAAACTCTCCAAAGCTTTCCAGTACACTTAGACTAACATCTATACCCTGGCCCTGACTTGCATAGCCCTATGTGATCTGGCCCTGCCCACCTCTCAGATCTTGTACAATAACTCTCTCTCTTTCTCCCATTACATTCAAGACACACAGGCCTGTCTGTTCCTCAAGCATGCCAGGGTCAGGGAATTTGCCTGTGTTGTTCCCTCAGCCTGGAATGCACTTGCCCTTAGTTCTCAGGAAACTTGTTTCTTCTTGTCATTCAAGGGTCAGCTTGTCACGCAACAATCACAGAAGTTTGGCTGACCCTCCAGCCTTAAGTACCTACTTGGTCACTCTCTGCCATTCACCATGTCCTCTCCATGACCAAAGAACTGGGAAATAAGCCCTTCCTACTCATCTTGGACCCAAACCTGTTGGGTCACCTGCTCTGTTATCCTCTTTAACTCTCTCCACAGCATGCACCTCTCTTTGATAATGATCTTGTTTAACTACTTTTCGTTGTAAGTCACTTGGAGTATCAGCTCCATGAGAGAAGGACCGTGTTTGTCTTTTTCACCACTGTGTATCTCCAAATCCTGGCACAGAGTAGGGCTTAATATGCATCTGCTGAATACTAATAACTGATATATACTGCGTGCATACTCTCTGCCGGGCACCCACTGCTCTGAGCCCTTGATATATCTTAGTTTATTTAATCCTGTGAAGGAAGTACTATGAGAAAACTGAAAGGTGAAGTCACTTGCCAAGGTCACACAGCTAGGAAGTGGCAACATGGGGACTTTAGTCCAGTCTCACTCCAGAACAAGTACTCAAATGGTGCACTACGTAATCTGTGATCTCGGATTCCCCTTAGCCCCTCAGAGATGTCAAAACACTTGTTTGAGAAACAAAGGCTGCTATAGGAGATTTCTGTTGCAGACCAACTCTCCCACTGAGAAAATCTAGAAATTAAAACATCCATGGAAGGCATCAGAGAAATATTAAGATAGGTGAGAATTGAGCAACAAAGATCTCATAGAGAAGAGAAGCTCAGAGAAGCGAGCCTGTCTTTGGGGCTACAGTTTTCCTCTTGAGGTACCTGCCATTTATAACAAATGGCTAAGTTGAGCAGAGCAGAATAGTTGAGCAGCTGGTTAATATGTTCAAGAACTTATATGACAAATAGAAGTAGAGATTCCAGCTAAAATTTGGAATTCAGGATAAGGGGCTCCAGGTAAATGACCCAGACTTTCAGTGGGACCCCAAAGGGTTACACTCTTGGAGTAGGGTAAACTGGAAATATTTCAGCCCTCCAAAGGCTGAATCCCAGCTTCCAATCCTCTCATCCATTGATTGAATTAAGGTGTCTGCCCCTTCACCAACATCTTGCCATAAGCAAAAGTAAATTCTCTCTTGAGGAAGATAACAACATCATCCAAACTCTCACATTATAGTTTTGTTACACAAGATTTGGCATTCAATAAGAAATTATCAGACATATCTGGAGACAAAACTGAATGACTGAAAATCAAGAAGGAACAAAAATGTTTTTTAAGGCCAAGAGAGCTACACATATGATAAAATTGCGTGAAACTAAGTAAACACACACACACATGCACACACACACACATGAGTACAAGTAAAACTGGTAAAATCTGAATAATATTGTATCAATGTCAGTATCCGGGTTGTGATATTGTACTATAGCTTTGCAGGATGTTACCATTGGGGGTTACTGGATAAATGGCACGTAGGATCTCTCTGTATCATTTCTTACAACTAAATGTGAATCTATAATTATCTCAAAATGAAAAGTGTAATTTTTAAAAGATCTCTATAGGAGATCCATATAGTGGAGTTATAAGACATAGACTTGAAAATAATTATGGTTAATATATTCAAGAATGTAGATGACAAATAGAAGTTCAACAGAGAACTATAAACCATAAAAAAGAATCAAACAAAAATTCTGGAACTGAAAAATACATTAACTGAACTTATGAACTAAATAAATAGGTCTAACAGCAGATCAGACACAGCTGAAGAGGGAATTGTGAACTCTATTAGAGAGATCAAAAGAAATGATCCAGAATAAAGACTGAGGGAAAAGAATGGAAAGTACAGGAAAAAAAGCATAAAATTAATATGGGACATAGTGAAAAGTTCTAACATGTAAGGAACCCCAGAAGAAGCAGAGAGAGCAAATAATGCAGAAATTATACTTGAATAGATAATGTCTGAGAATTTTCCAAAAACAGTTGCAAGACATTAAGCCACAGATTCAAGAATCTCTATGAACTCCAAGCATGAGAAATTCAAAGAAAACCACAACTGAGACTTTGATAATGAAATAGCTGTAAAATCAGACAAAGAGAAAAATCTTAAAACATCCCAGAGAAAAAAGATGCATTCCCTTCCAAAGAGCAATGACCAGAACAACAGCTAACTTTTCAATAGAAAGAACGGAAAATAGAAGAATAAAATGACATCTTCAAAGTGCTAAAAGGAAATAACTGTCACTCTAGAATTCTATATTCATTGAAAACTCTTCAAAAATGAAGATGAAATAAAGATATTTTCACACTAAGAAAAAACAGAGTAGTCATCATCAATGGTTTTTGTTACGAACAGAGCTTTTCTAAAGGATAGACTAAAGAAAATTCTTTAGAGAGAGAGAAAATAGTCCTGAAAGGAAGCGTGGAAATTCCAATGCAGAACAAAGGAAAGGGTAACTATGAAGATAAATCTGAGATAATACTGACTGAAAAAAGTAATAACAATGATGTCCTGTGAGGATTAAAAATCATGACAGCAACAGAATCAAAAGTGGGAAATGGTAAATGTAGTTAAAATGTTCTAATGTCCTTGCATGGTCTTGGAAGTAGTGAAAGTATTAATTTTACATTAAACTTTAATAAGGCTAGCATCAATATTATATTTTCCTAAGTAATCACTAAAACTATTGTAAAAGAATATGTAACTAACAAGTTACTACAGGAGAAGAAATAGAATAATAAAAATAATTCAAAAGAAGGCCAAAAAAGGAAAGAAAAAAGGAACACAGAAAGGGTGGGATAAATAGAAAATGGATAGCAAGTTGATTGATTTAAACCTAAATTTAATGTAAGTGGGTATTTACATTAAATATTAAAAGATAAATACTCCAATGAAAATATTGTCAAACTGGATTTAAAAATAATTATGTAGAAAGGTTGAAATTAAAAGGATAGAAAAATATATACCATGCAAACACTGATTCAAAGAAAGTTGTGTGGCTATACTTAGTTCAAAGTAGACTTTAAGACAAGAAGCACCGTTAGAGATAAAATAGACATTTCATGATGATAAAGAGTCAATCTCTTAGGAAGATATAATAATTATAAATTTGTATGCATGTATTAACACAGCTTCATAATATATAAACTAAAAATTGACAGAACCAAAAGACAAAATTGACAAATCCACAATTGTAGTGGGATATTTTAACACACCTCCCTCAACAACCTATAGGGCTAGCAGAGAAAAAATTCAGTATGAGTATAGAAAATTTGAACAAAATGATTAACAAACCTGACCTAACAGAGCAAGAATAGACATTCTTTTCAAAGGACATCCTGACCCCCAGAACCTGTGAATATATTATGTCACATGGCAAAGGGAAATAAGCCTGCAGATGGAATTAAGGTTGCTAATCAGATGACCATGAGAGAGGAGGTTAACCTGGATTATCTGGATAGACCCAATGCAATCACAAAGGTCCTTAGATGTGAAAGAGGGAGGCCAAAGAGTCAGTGTCAGAGGGATGCAGGAGGTCTCTAGATGCTGGAAAGGGGAAGGAAACAGTCTCCCCTAGAGCCTCCAGAAGGAACGCAGCCCTGGGGACACTTTGAATTTAGCCCAGTGAGACCCATTTCAGACTTCTGACTCCTGAACTGTAAGATAATAAATTTACATTGTTTTGAGTCACTATTCTTCCAATCTGTTACTTGCAGCTGATCCAATTGCTAACTGATTCCAGGGTGTCCACCATCAGCCATTTTAAACAGCAGGAGCAGTGCATGAAAGGGTGTGGCTGAAAAGTAGGTGTGTCTTGGGAATTGACAAGAGCTGAGTCTGAAGAAGTAGGGTAGGACCCTATCTATCTATTCATTCACTCATACATTAATTCACAAAACATTTACTAAGCACCTAGTCTCTGTTAGATCCTGTGTGGAACACAGGGATGTAGAGATAAATAGGACAAGGTCTTTGCTCTCAAGGAGCTCACAGGGGAAGACAGAGTTAAACTCAAGTACAATCAGGGAGAAGAGCAGTGACAGGAACATGCACCAGATGAGAAGGGGGGGCTCAAAGGACTCTTCTGGCTGCAAGTGATGGAAGCCCAATGTGCACAAGCTTAGACAAAAAGTGTATGGGCTTGTATAGCCAAAAGGAGAGAAGGGCAGAGGGAGAATGTGGCAGAGAGGATGCATGAGCACAGGTAGGACAGTGAGAAATAGCACGGAGTTTGTGGAAAGCCATAAGAGTTGGTATAAAGCACAGGGGAAGGAGCAGTAAGGAGACAGAGGCACCCACAGGCCATACCATGGGGGCCTTGAAGGCCAGGTCACAGCATCTGGATGTCACCTGGTAGGTGATGGGGAACCATGGAGGGAGGGAAAAACTTGGTAAAGAGAGGAATGCAGTGGTGAAATTTGGGTTTTAGAAGGATCACGTTGACTGTGGTACAGAGGATGGGCAAGACTGAGGTCAGGGATTCCCATTAGGAAGTTGTTGCAATGATATAGAAGAGATCATGGTGCTCTGCACATGGGGAGTGCCATGAAGATGGCCAGAAGGGACTGTAACAGGACTCAGTTAGGAGTCAGAATTGGCAGGCTCGTGATTGACTGGAGGTGGGCATTGGTAGGGGAAGTGTGAAGGATAAGATTGCCTGGTTTCTAATGGAGGCAACTGGGTGGGTGGTGGTGCCATTTACCAATATGGGAAACGCAGGGAGAGCAAGTTGGAGGGAGATGATTAATTTAGTTTGGGACAGATTGATTTTGAAGGGCTTGTGGGAGATTCTGGTGGAGATGGCCAGGGGGCAGTTGAATATTTGGGTCTGGAGCTCAAGTGAGAGGCCTAATCTGGAGAGAGAACCATAGGAGCCCTCAGAATTTAGATGAACATTGACAATGGAAACCATGGATGTGGATGAGATCCCTAAGGGACAGTCTTAAGGTAGCAATTCTCAACAAGAGAAGCGTGGGGTGGCATAACTCCCTGTGACAGTGTTTGGAATCACCAGGGGGATTTTCCAAAGCACATACCCAACCCTCAGTTCCAGTAAATACCTTAGAGGGTATGACTGAGGGAAACTCTTGCTGATGAGGAGGTGACCTAGGGTAGGAAGAAACTTGAGACCATTGGTGAGAAGAAAATAGTCAAGGTGAGCACAGGGAGCAAAGAAAGCCCAAGAAGGAGCCAGAAAGGAAGAGAGGTTTGAAGAGATCCAGGATAACGAGATGCCCCAAGTGTTAGGACAGAGCAGTGATTCTCAACTGTGAGGGCACCCAAGGGTGCTTGTGAAAATTACAGATTCCTGCCCCTCACCATTCTGATGCTGTGGGGCCCTGGAATCTGCATTGTAAAGAGTTCTACAGGCACTACCGAGAATTTCATAAACATGGGTGTGATCGGCAAGTTTACGCCAGCAGAGTGGATGAGTGCAGAGATAAAGACTAAAAGAGTCTCTAGGATTCTGCTCTTCAGGAGGTCACTGGTAACCATGGAAGAGGGAATTTCAGTGGCATCGTGGGAGTGGAAGCCAGATTGCAGTGGGCTGAAGAGTGAATGGGAGGTGCGAAAGAGAAGACAGCAAATGTGGACCCCTTTTGGGAGAAGTTTGGATGAGAGGCGGACGCAAAAGCTTCATCCCCCTCAAAGGCCACCTTCCATCTCCTGGAAAAGTTGGCAAAGAGGGTTGGGGAAATCTGGAGGCTGAGTCAGACATTCCACAGACCCTCAGAATGCACCAGGGAGGCAAGCTGGGAATCGGCAAGGGCCTAGCACACCTCAAGCTGCCAAGTCTCAAAACTAAACTCACTATGCCTGCCTTCTGTCTGCCCACTCCAGGTGCAGTCCACCATCTTCACCACTTGACTGATCATTCCATAACCCAAATCTGACCATGTTACTGCCTGACTTGAAACCTTCCAATAGCTACTTTCCCCCACTCTCACCTCACCCCAGGGAGCATCCACATCCCTGAGCCTGACAGTCACAACCCTTCTCACTCTTGTGGTCCCTACTTCTCTCTGCATCTTTACCTCCCACCACATTCACCTCCAACCAGTCCCCATGGAACCAATAGCAGTTCCCCAGGGAACTGTGCTCTCCCACCCTCACTGGCCTATTGATCATCTTAGACTCAGCCAACTCAAGCACCATTTCTTGTGAAAGTTAGTTACTCTCTCCTTGGAGAGAACCAGCATCTTGTCCACACCTCTACCACAGCACAGGTAGAAGGAATTACTCTGTATCTACTTGTTGACATGACTGCGCCCCTACTTGGACTGTGCCTTCTCTGGGACCAAGGTCCCCATCTTACTCTTCTCTGAATCACCAGCATCTGGCCAGGACTGAGTTCCCAGTAGGTGCCAGTGAATGTGAAGTGGGGTTTCACCCGAAGAACCCATCATGATAAAGTAAGTGTTTAAATTATGGAGTACCCCACTGACTCTTTGATCTACCAATCTAATAATTGAATCTGCAGGTTCTTATCCCTTCCCCTTAGTTGTACTAATGCTTTCAGATTAATTTTCCCTCCCAAGGGGAAGAAAAGGCAGGCTCTGGATAACTGTCTTTAAGTTAGATGGTACAATGTCTCCCACGGACTAGGAGACTATATGAGAGTGTGCTGCCGTGGAAAGAGCACCTGGGTTCCTTCTCCAGGAGCTTTACTTTGATTCTTTCCTTTAACAATTTACTTGACCTCTCTTAACCTTAGTTCAAATGGGGTTCCGAATACTATTACCTAAAAGAATTATGGTGAGAATCAGGAGAGATACTCATTATAAAGCCCTACATAAACACTAGTTATTATTAGGTTTTTGAGATCCTAGTAAAGTAGCACCTCAGTGTCACGACACCAACAAATTGCATTTGTTATTTCAAACGACTAAAAGAAACAAACGCCCAAGACAATACTGCTCTTCAAAGTTTGTTTCACTAAAATGAGAACTTCTGCATGTCTCCGGCTTCTCAGGCCCACTTAAGACGACTATAAGTGAAGCCCCGCCTCCCTAAACTCTAAGCCTCGCCCCTTCCGTACCACCCTCTATGTTGTAGGGCCCTTCAACATTGATTGACACTTTTTTCCACCAATAGGAAGTGAAATTCCCATCAACGTCCGGTGAGGGGGGCAGGACTTCCTTGTTGTTGCTAAGATACTCTTGTTTCCCTCCTTGACAACTTTGGCGGGGGTGCGCTGGCTGCGGACCCGGCTCCGGCCCCCGCGGGAGCAGGTGAGGCCCCGGGGCGCGGCGGGCAGCCGGGTGGGGAGGGCCAGCCCGAAGAGGGGCCGGGAGACATCGCGGAACGGGCGGGGCCTCGCCCACCGCGGAGGCCTCACGTCAGTTTCCTGCCTGGTGGTCACCAGCGCCAAGTCCTCCCACCGCCCCCACCCACCCACCCACCCACTTCGAGGACCTGCGAGCTCGGTCGTGACAGTTTGGCCATCGCGACTCTGCAGGCCGCTCCTCCCTACCCAGCCGAGGCCCCGTCCAGCTTCGCGCTCCCCATCCTCCCTGACCTGACTCCCGCAGCACCTTGATTCCCCCACCTTTCGCGGAGTAGTCCCCTCCTTCCACAGCTGAGTCGGTGGTCGCCATCGCCTCGGCCCAGACCGCTTGACTTGGACAGTTGGCGACATGCTGGGACTTCAGGCTGGTCATTTCCCTCTTTGGGCCTCAGTTTCCCCATCTGTAAACGAGAAGTTGGCTTGAATGAGTTCTAAGGCCTCTTCAACTCTGACGTTCTAGGGTGTGATTCTTTGACCCAACTGTAGGCCTCCCCGAGGATGTGTTCCCCATGGGAGGTATCTAGTGTCGTGAAAAGAACTTGGCAAACCTAGTTTGAATTCCGAATTACAGGACTCTAGCAAGTTGCCTAACCTCTCTGGGCTCTGGTCTCAGTGTATATGAAATCAGGATACTACAGCGCATCTCCTTGGGGAATTCTGAGGATAAAGTGAATTGAAGTATAGAGAGTCCAGTCCAGTGTGGACTCAGTATTTGTTACTTTCCTTCCTTTGTCTCTTACTTCTCCATATTTTCCTCCTCTGAGAAGTGTCACCAACTCCCTTAGTGTCAGCCATCATGTCTCCATTTGACCCTCAAATCCAGATCTCCAGCTCTGATCTTTCTCCTGTGCTTCCATGGTTAGGAATACTTTGGGGTGGAAGTGGGGGTAGAGACTGATATATTGATGTGATGGTTGGACTCAGTGGCTTTCCTTCTGTCCCTAATGATCTGTAATTCAGTGATTACCTACTCCTGACGAGGCACCTCCATTTGCGTGTCTCACCAGCAACTTCCTATGTAGTTCTAAAATCAAACTGGCCTGCTTTCTCTACTTATCCATCTGTTCTACCATGAGGATCTCACATCCTCTCTATTCCTGAAGCCACCACTCTGGATCAAGTCTTTAATGCCTGTTACCTAGGCCATTGCTGTAGCTTCCTAACTGGTGTCCCTACCTCCAGTCTCTCCTTCTCTTAACCCAGCCCACCAGAATAATTGCCCGAAAACACAACCATGTCACCAACTCCCAAGAGACCTCCAAAGGGCTTCTCATTCCCCATTAAAAATATCCACACTTCTTAAGCCTGGGTTTTAGGG
Source organism: Ceratotherium simum simum (assembly GCF_057802395.1). Classification (NCBI taxonomy): domain Eukaryota; kingdom Metazoa; phylum Chordata; class Mammalia; order Perissodactyla; family Rhinocerotidae; genus Ceratotherium; species Ceratotherium simum. The sequence continues at coordinate 11,379,155 of NC_141924.1, forward strand.
TCCTTCTACACTGCCACAACTCAACCCCAGCCTTTTTTCCCAGCCATCTTTCTCCTTTCTCCTTTGCCAAGTTCTGTCCTCCAGCCAAATTGGACTGTTGGACTTTCCAAGAAAACACTTTGAGCTTTCTGCTTTGACATCACTGTGTTTGTTCATCTCTCTGTCCAGAAAGTCTTCCTCACTTTGTTCATCTGTCAGGATTCCCACTCACCTTTTAAGGCCTGACCAAGCTTTTCTTTCTGTCCTTTCCTCTGCCTCCTCTAGAATTCTCCTCTTTCCTCTATCTCTGCGTCTGTCTGTGCACTTACTGCTTTCTGCCATGAACAATTGTTAGTTCTTGTGTATATGTGTTGGTGTCTCGTATGAGATTGTAAGCTCCTTGAAAGCAGGGACTGTCTCTACTAGTGGAGACAGTTGAAAAAAGCATAGTGGAGTAGCTGGAAAAAAGCGTAATCTTGAAGTCATATATACCTGATCGAATTCTAGCCCCTCCATTTATTAGTCCGGTGGACAGTCCCTTTCTTTTGCCCAGCCTGCATGGTCATCAGAAGAGTAGGGATAATAGTGCCTGTCAAACTAAGTTACTGAGGGAGTAAATGGGATCCCGTATGTAGAACACCCACCCTGTTGCCTTGCTAAGGTCAGTGCTCAATAAATATCATTGAATGGATTTGATAGGCCCTCTCCCTTCCCAAGGGGCAAATGAAATCTAATATAATTACAATTTAGATATTTGTTGGGCTTCTGCCATGTGCCAGATGCTGGACTTGGTGCTCTAGGACATCTACAGGAGAGTTGATAAAGTCCTTCAGCTCAGCTGATTGTCTGGCCTCAGAACACACAGCTGAGTCGTGACTGGTTGTGAGGTGTCACCAGTAATTAGCAACTGTGATTGATTTTTAAAAAAATAAATCAGTGCTGACTCCAGTTTATTTCTGTGATAATGTCATTCTTCATCCCTTACATTCAAATCTGTCCTTGAGTGGGAAAGGGGGAGGTGGGAGACTGCGTAACCCACTGTCGGTAGTAAGCATCTGTTCTCTGTAGCGCTAATAGCTGTGATAATTATGACTTTTTCTTGTACTTTGTATCTTGTCAAAAATGTTTGGGATTTCATCCAAATCTGGGTATGTCCGTGAGGATGTATCACATGAGTCACTGTTGTTTATTACATCATGTTATACATAAAGAAAATCTCTCTCTCTCTCTCTCTCTGTGTCTCAATTGCTTAATCTCTCGATCTCTTTCTCTCCCTCCCTCTCTCTTGTTTTCCCTCTCTCCCCATGGTCTGAAGCACATCAGAAGTTTTTACTGGACTTCAGTAAAATGAGAAAAAATAAGGGCGATATAAAACAAAAAAAAACCCTGTGTGTGTATGAAAGGTGACTGGCTTTTCTTGAGAAGGATTGTCCTTTTTTCTGCAACCATATCCTTACTATTAAAACTTTCTTTTTTGGTAGATGATGTGTTTCTTAATGCTCTTACTTAGCAAAATTTAAAAGTGGCAACCCTGTGTTTGCTCCCCCATTTTAAACTGATCTGTGAAATCCAGGTCTTCCGTGTTGTTTCATGACCCCACCACTGATGTTGCAGATGAATGCCCCCAAGCCCTTAGGTTCTCTTCTCCTCGCCTCACCAGCTTTGCTCCTTGTTTGCTAGAAGGCACGGGGCAGACGTGTCAGGGAAAGGCAGGAGGAAGACGAGGTCACAAGCGTGTCCCTGATACGGCTGGCGGTAGGAGGTGGCCTGGACTGGTAGTTGCTGAGGATTGAAGTTATTTCTGCTTCTGTCTTGTCTCCTTGCTCGTGACGGGAGAAAGCACAGAAGGTGGAGTGAGAAGAATAGAAATGGGTTTGGATCCCGGCCCTGTCGTCGCTGCCTGTGTGTCCCTGGGCCAGCCCCAGCCCTCTCTGAGCCGCAGGTGCTTTGTCTGAGACCTGGGAGTGATGCCGCCCCCACAGGTTGTTACGGGATAAAATGAGACAGTGAATGTGAAAACAGTGTAACCACCCCACTCCCCCCGGCTCTGGCCCGGCCCCAACTGGGTTTTATAGAATTTCCTTGTGACTCGTTCCTCTGTCAGCACTAACACGATAGTTTGAATAGAGTGAGAACTCGGTAAATATTGGTTTGTCTGGCTGAGCGTTTAGATGTTTAGTGGACTGGAATATGAAGAAGGACATTGCAGGCCCCTTCCTACTGCACCAGTAACAAGAGCTGATGTTCACCATGAGGTCGAGTGTGTTCTTAGTCCCAGTGTCCAGATGAGAAAACCGAGGCTAGGAGAGGTAAACACTTGTCCGAGGCAGACCGAGATGCGAATTCAGATCTGCCTGTGGAGCCCGCACTCCCAAGCGCCGCGCCCGCTCTGAGTGTGTCCTCCATCTCTCGGATGCTTGGCGGCGGGTAAGGGTGACGAGCCCTGGTCTGCAGGCCAAGAGGCTTCCAGGCATCGAGTGGCTGGGGCGCCCCCAGCGGGCTGGCAGGCTCTTTTAGCCTTATTTCCCCGTCCCATTCATTTTTCCCCATCCCTCCCACATCCCCCAACCCTCTTAAGGATTCTTCCCAAGTGCTTCAGAAGCAAAATAATAAATGGTGACTGAGGTCAGTGCCACAAAAGAACAAGGGACAGCAGGACAAGAGATACTGCCTCTGACAAGGCGAGATAAAGAGCCCTGTCTGCGCCTGCTGTTGCCTAGGAGCAGCCTCGCACCAGCCATGGGGCGGCAGGGAGGGCCTGGGTGAGGAGGAGGCTAAAGGGCAGGAGAGAGAGGAAGGCTGCCACGGCTTTGTGCGCCAGGACCCGCCCTGGGACGGGTCGGGCTCTGGTACCCAGCAGATTCAAGTACCCTGGCATCCAGTACACTTACATTATTAATAAGGGCTCTCTTTTAGGCCTGACGCGACTTCTTTCTGGCCTGGAGCTGTCAGGCGCACGCTCATTTGCATGGAGGATTGATAAGGTTATTAAAACCTCTAGGTCTGCTATTTTTGGTAGCATTCTTCTGGCGGGGTTTTTAATCGTGGCTGAATGACTAGAGCTGTACTATAATGATACAGCATCATAAAAAATTCTCCCACCTTTCTCTATTTGGAAACACATCATCTGTAACTGTTCCTTTTTATTTTGTAAGTCTCATCCATTTTGGATCCCCAGAAATACGTGTAGTGGTTAGGAAAAGCTATTTGCAATCGTGGCTTTTAATAAATGTGGTTGAATAATGTTGACGAAGTCCTGACTGATAACATGGCGGTAGCAAGAACATGCCTTCATAAGAGTGCACAGAGCTTTCAAATTTCAAAATGCTCACATGCATATCCTTGGTGCTTGCAACAGCTTTCTGAGGGTGAGAAGATGGAACTATCCTGTTACATAGAGGGGGAAACCGTGGCTCAGGTTAAATTACTTGTCCAGGGCTACAAAGCAAGGAGGAGGGCAGAGTTTATCTCTGTTATAGAACTGGTATTCAAGCCTAAATACTCCGCCTCATGGTCCTGCTGCTTCTCTCCTCTACCAGGTCCTGCCCCTTCCCCCCAGAACTGTCCCAGTGGCTTTTCCCGCTTTGTTCCTGGGCAGTGGGCTTTGGTGATACCTCTGAGGTCTTGTGACGTTACATCGGAATTCCATGTGCTGAAGCAGAGTCCCCGCAGCTGTCACAGCCCCTGCCCTCCCCAGGCAGGCACGTGTGCAGTTGCCTCTGAGTTCCCTTCCAGGCCCCCGCAACGCCCCCACCCTGCTAGCACTTTAGAGGCTGAGTTGAATCAAACTGAAATATTTAGGTGGAAGACACCTAAGCAGCTGCTTCAGCATTTTAAGTTGTTCCCACTCGAAAAGCTCATTTAAACAAACCTTGAAGCCCTTATCCTCTGATCCTCAGTGCAGCCACCACCTTCGGTCACACCTTGGTCACATAGAGGAGGAGGCAGTAAAGTGGCCTTTACTCAAGCTCAGAGGACAGGATGGAACTGGAGATGGAGATTAACATTAATGAGCGAAGACAAAGTGATTCACTGGATTTTGTGAAATAAGAAACATGAGCGGAAAGTACAATGAGACTGTGCTTGGAGATTTGCCAGCTTTTATGTGGAGACAAACAGAAACTGCTAATATCTGAGTGGTACCAATGCCCAGAATTGATGAGATAAGGGGAGCCGTCTGTCCACTGAGAAATCAGAAAATACCGGTGTTGTGGGATGGAGGAGCTGGTGCCAGGCTTCCAGCCCTGTTCGAGGGAGCCGACCACATGGAGTGGCACCAAGGCTTCTGAAGCAGCAGAGAATGGGATAAAATTGAGAGCACAGCCCAGAAAAAGTGCATAGAAAGCTCAAAGCTTGGCCAAACAAGGGTCAAGTTAGCATTAGGACAGTAGACACTGAAAGGGAAGGTTGGACATTCATCTCCCTGCTGGGATCACATGAACCGCACCAGTGGTCACACCTGCGAGGTCAGCTTTGCGGTGCCTGCTGTGTGACAGAGCTTGAGGAGGCCTTAGGAGGAGGGGTTAGGAGTGCCCACACCACGGACTGTGCCCAGAGTCCAGCCCCAGCTCTGCCTCTCACTAGCTGAGTGACCTCAGGCCAGCAGCGTAACAGCCTCGTGCCTACAGGACCTACCTCAAGGGATGTTGCAGCGATAGACTAAGTGCGTGCATGGGAAGCACCTAGAACAGTGGCTGGCCCACAGGGAGCCCAATGAACGTCGCCTATCATTACTTGTTAGTTACTACGCTGGGCCTCTTCGGGGTTTGGTGGCTATGCCATGAAAGTAAATTTATTCAGAAATGTGAGAAATCCTAGAATGACATGATTTGGCGATATTTGTCCCACATGGATTGTTACAGAGGGTTTTACAACATGGTGGTTTGTATTCATTTAAATTAGTACTTCTGAGATAAAAAGTCCTTTGAATTATAGGATAAATTGAATTGTAGGATAGAGAAAAACTCCAGGATTTCCAGCACTGCTTCCAGTCACTTAGGATCCAGGCCCATCTCTTTAGGAAAAGCCCCATCTGTTATTAGATAACTAGATTTGGAAAGAAAAAGAATCATACATATATTAGGCTTTGTAACTTTCCAGTCATATCCACACGCATTCTCTCATTTGATTCCCCCAGGAGCCAGAGGGAGGGAAGGACAGTTTGTTGAGTGCCTGGCACCGTGATGGTTGCTTTACATACATTGTCTCATTTGATTCTCATGACAGCCCCGTGAGATGGATGTGACTAGCCTGTGTTACTGACAAGGAATCTGAGGCCCATACTGTGGTTGAGCAATGGAACCAGCACTAACGCCCGGGTCTCCCAGCTCCTGCGCCAGCCAGACAGGACAGGGTGGCCTGAGGGGGAGCGGGCAGGAGGAGGAGCCTGGCGTGCCATGGAGGACCTGGAGCATCGCTGTTCCCATTCCTCCTGCAGATCAGGGACCTGCAGAAGGAGGCCCTTGCATGCCCAGAAGCCCAGGATTGTTGATCGTGACCTGACATTTAACTTTGTAACCACATCTGCTGTGAGATAAGGACTGTGTACATAGTGGGCATGCAGAGGAGCTGCATTTGTTCTTTGCCAGCTCAAGGCTCCATCCTTGGCCTGGCCCGCAGTCAGTATTTGTCTTGATAATGACAGTGTGGGCTTGCAGCATCGTACCACTGTGTTCTTAACTGGGTCCCAGCATCTCGTGTTGACTCATCCTCCCGTCTGCAGACTTGCTGGCCATTTGGAAAAGGATGCGGAGGAGTTAAGACGGGGAGGTGTCAAATTGTTAGTGAGACATTTCTAATTTGTGATGTATGGTTTTAAAGCCAACTCTCTTCTCTTGGTTTTTCCTGTTTTCTACAGCACCCCTTGGGGGAAAGACATTCTCTGCTCCCACCAAGTTGTCAGGGCCTGCTTCCTGAATCTCCTGGGTGTGTCTTAACTGCTGGTCCCAGCACCGCCTGCAAGCCCCCCTCTCTCCTCCAGTGGTCACGGTGGAAGGATCATGGGAGAAACAGAAGGGAAGAAAGATGAGGCTGATTATAAACGCCTGCAGACCTTCCCTCTGGTCAGGGTAAGGCCCGGGGAGGGAGGCAGGGCGGCCAGCAGGGCCCACGCAGCTCCGGAGAGAGGCGAGGGGAGTTCGTGTCCTGCGGGACAGCAGTGGGAGGAAGATAAGACGGGCTCTGCCAGCTCAGATCTGGAGATCTAGGAGTTGACAGTGATCCATTCATTCATTCATTCATTCATTCAACAACTCTCTAGTTAGGCCTCTGCTGTATATTGGGCACCATTCTGGGCACGGTGGATATAGTTGTGAATAAGACGGACGAAGGCCTGGCCCACATGGAAGAAAGATTTAAAGAACATAATTTCAAATAATAAGTGCGATAAAGAAAAATAAAGCAGGTGAAAGGAGCTAGAGAGTAGAGGTTGGCTTCTGGAAACGTTTCTCTGATCAGAGACCTGAATAAAGTGAGGGAGCAAGCCTTGTGAAGATCTGGGGAGGAATATTCCAAGCAGGGGCAACGGCAAGCCCAGGAAGCCCGAGGTGGGAATGAACTGTGCATGTTGGAGGAACAGAAAGAAGGCCATTCTCTGGAACAGAGCGCTGAAAGGGGTGGCAGGACGTGAGGGTCAGGGTGATGGGGGGGCCAGACCTCACAGGCCTGGCGGGCTGCGGTGAGGAAGGGGGACTGCATCCTGAGTTCAGAGGGGAATGGTGGAGGGTTTTAAGCAGAGAATTAATGTGATCTGTTTTATGTTTTTAAAAGATCATTCCAGCTGTTGTAAGGAGAATGGATTTTAGGGTACAGAGTAGAAGTGGGGAAACCAGTGAGGACGCCATTGCAGAGGCCCAGAGAGATGAGGGGAGCTGGGTGCAGGTCACAGAGTGGGGGTGGCGAGACACGGTCAGATCCTGGACGGATCTTGAAGGTAGAGGCAATAGAACTCACTGATGCATTGGAGGCGGGGTGTGAGGGGAAGCGGGTCGGGGCGACTGCTAGGATTTGTTTTCTCCTGAACATGGGAGAGAGTGGTGTTGATTACCAAGAGAGGGAAGACAGAGGAAGGGTAGGTTTGTGGGGAAAATCAAGAGTTGCCTTTCAGACATCTAAGTGAGGTTGTCAGGTAAGCAGTTGGACGTAGGAGAACAGAGCCCAAAAAAGAGCTTAAAGCTGGGGATGGAAATGTGGGAACTCTCCCCGTATAGACGATAGATAAATCCATGGAACAGGCTGGGCCTCTCTGGAAGGTAGATGGCTGGAGAAGAGGAGAGGGGAGATGATGGCCAGGGCTCCAGCGGTTGGAGGAGGAGGGTCATCGGAAGAGTGGATGAAGAAGGAGGAGCCAGGGAGGCAGGAAGAAAACCAGGAGCCGTCAAGAGTGGCTGAGCTGTCTCTTCAGGCTTCTGGGGCTGCTGGTACACCATTTCCATAACCGGCATTTCCTCCTGCCTGGGCCAGCCTTCTTCCCCGTCTTTGTTGGCTGGAACATGGTGCTGACAGAGCTTCGTGCCTTGCAGAGGGGCCTGGGCGTTGGAGCCCACGTGGCTCATCTGGATTCCGCGCCCCCTTTGCCCCAGCTGTACGCCCTGAGTCAGGAGCTGGGTCACCTCTCTGGGCTCTGCCCAGGGTTGTGCCAGGGCAGCTACCCAGTGTCCATGCCTTAAGCTTGGGACAGAGAGGCCAGCCCAGAAGGCCAGGTCACGGGCTAAGCCTCTCTCTGTTTGTCACCCCTGCCCTATCTCTAGCACTCGGACATGCCAGAGGAGATGCGAGTGGAGACCATGGAGCTCTGTGTCACGGCCTGTGAGAAATTCTCCAACAACAACGAGGTATTGCCATCCGTACAGGCGGCCCTTGTGCCTTTGATGACCCCTATAGGTGAATCCAGTGGCCCAGTCCCCACAGCCAGCTCCACAGAGTCCTGCTGGGACTAGGCCGGTGCCTTCCTTGGAAGGGTTCACTGCTTGGGGAAGGCCAGCCGGGAAGAGGCTGGTGCTGTCTCCAGGCACTGATCTCATGGTCACGCCCAGCCCTAGGGGAAGAAAAGCCAGAGGGATCTTTGTGACGCCCCTGTCCCCGTTCCCTGTCTCAGGTGGGCTGCTGAATAGGGCACCTTTCCCCTTGGCTCCATCCCAGCGGGGAACAGAGGCCCACCCAGGCATTCACTCATGTATCCATTCATCCATTCAAAAAAGATGTTAGACACCGTCTCTGTGCCAGGCCCTGTTCTAGGTGCTGGCAGCACAGCCAGTAGGCACCAACACGGGAATGTTGTTCATCAGTCTGGTGGTGAGCGAGAGAGAAGTCACTGTCATGGCAGCCGGTGGGGAGGCAGGTCCTGGTTAGTGAGAACCCGGGCCCAGGTTCAAATCGTGTATCCAGTCCTTCCGAGCTCTTTAACCTTGGACAAGCCGTTTCTCATCTCTGACCCCCAGTTTCCTGGTTTGTAACTGGGGTGGGGAGGCTGCCTCCTCAGCAGGCAGTCATGAGGATGTGTGTACTGAGATTATGTGGGAGAAGTGCTCAGCGTGGCGCCTGGTGCGGTGGGGGGCACTGCTGGCACACGCAAGTGCCCGAGCTTGGGCTTCGCCCCACAAGGGCTGGGGCCTCTGCCCCTCCCTAGACCTTTTCTTGAAAGAAGCTTCTTGAAAGACTGAGCACAGGAAGGAGCAGGCTGTTGCCACGACTGAGGGAAGCCGTCCAGCTTCTCTTCCGGGAGCCCACCGAACCCATTAGGGAAAAGCCTTTCTGTTCCCTGAAGATAAACCCGACACCTTGCGGTGATGGAATAACCCCGTACAGTCGGCAGAGTGCTCTCAGATAATTACGTCATTCGGTCCCGAGAACAGCCTGTTGGTTCTGACACCGGAAACGAGCCTTAGTGACAGAGCTCAACTCCAACCTGCCCTGCCACCTTTGCCAGGGTCTCCTCGACCAGTGAGGTAACGTCCGGCTTTCTGTGCCTGTGTAAGAGCCCCGGCAGGAGGTGGCCTGCGCCGAGAGCCTTTCTGAAGGTTCCGTGAGCAGCAGAACAACAATAATAGGGCAACAGGCTTTTCTCTTGCCAAGACTTCTGCTTCCCAGAGAGGGAGCTGACTCATGCCCACTCCGTCCCCCAGACTCCCCCTCTGACAAGCATCCTCTTCGTTCTAGAGTGCCGCCAAGATGATCAAAGAGACGATGGACAAGAAGTTCGGCTCCTCCTGGCACGTGGTGATCGGCGAAGGCTTTGGGTTTGAGATCACACACGAGGTGAAGAACCTCCTCTACCTGTACTTCGGGGGCACCCTGGCCGTGTGCGTCTGGAAGTGCTCCTGACACTGCCCCATCCCCTGCCCCGTCCCCTACCATTCACCAGGGATGGGGAGCAGCCCCAGGCAGGTGCTGGTTTTTCAGAGCACAGTCTGGGGTCTTCTCTTTTGTCCTGCTATGCCAGTGTCCTGAGCTCTGCCCAGTGTGTGAATTTGTTGACCTCTCTATCCCCAGGCTCTCAGCCACCTCACTCTGAGTCCCAGGGTGTGAAGGGGGCAGGAGGCAGCGGTCTCCGTGCAGGGGCGGGGTGGGGAGATGTGACAGGGTAGAAGGAGGGTGGGGAGATGGAATTTTTCTCACAAGGACATGCCAGCCCCACCTCCCTCAGGGGCTGCTCTCCCCTCGCATCCTAGGAACCCCCTACCCCTACCCTTAGCACTGCTGGCAGGTGTCTGCTGTCCTTGTCTTTTCTGGCAGTATGCAAATAGCCTCAAGAAGCAGCTGCTTCTCTCAAGGGACACTGGCACCGTCTCTCCTTGTCCTCTGGAGAAGTGGTGACCCTCAAAAGCCCCTTCCCCAACTTGACCCCAGGCTGAACAGACCACTGCATCTCACTGGACTCACAGCTCTGCAGCCCCGGCTGCGGCATGAGGCCCAAGCAGCCTTTCCCCTCATCCCCTCCTGCCTCCCCAGCCGCCAGGCCGCATGAACCTTTGACACTGCTCCCACGCGTGCGGTGGCTGAGTGGGTGGGAACTGCTCTCGAGCGGTTTCTCGAGGTGTTGCTGAGCCTCCGGTGAGCTGCCCGGGCCGGGAGCGCAGTGAAGCCAGCAGGGAAGCCTGGCCTGCAGTGACTTCTCATCAGGGACCGCAAGCGCATTTGTACTTCTTTCTCTGCTGGATTTTCTATATTCTTTTTGAGTGTGGGGAGAAGGGTTTTAGTAGAAGGGTGAATCCTATTTTACACAGCAGTCTTATTTATATAAATGTCTTGGTTTTTACAATTAAAATGACCAAAAACTGACCTCGATCTACAGTCTCTTGAGGTTAGGGGAAGACGTGCTCAGTGTCCTCAGGCTGTGGTGGGTCCCAGGGGCCCAGAGAAGCTTCTGGCTAAACAGCGAGGCCGCTGGAAACCCTGTGACCAGGCACAGCCCTGCTTTCCCTGGCCCTGCCCCTCACCATTACATCATGGGCAGGGGCTGAGTGCAGTTGGATGGGGCCATGTGGACCCTGATTGAGACACTGTTGGTGGCCAGACCGAGCTACTGTAAGGACATTTTCAGTCTCACGTAATTTGGCTCGGTTCAGAGATGTTTATTCAACAGCTATTGAGGGCCAGGCCCCGGGAGTGTGGGTACAAAGATGGGAAGGCTATAGACCCTACCCTCTGGGAGCTCACAGTCTGTTGTGGAGGAGCACTTGAACGCAACTGTTTCGCCAGCTGTGAAAAGTGACAGGATAGAGGATAGGACAGGGCATTCTAGGAGGAGAAGGACGGGTCCATGCCCAGACAAGGGAGGAGGGGGGCCTCTGGTGGGGTGAGGCCTCAAAGCCGACTCCTGCAGGGAGAATGGGGTTTTACCATGAGAGGGGCACAGGCCAGGGGACCATGGGAGTAAGTGCACGGAGGCAGAAGCGGCTTGAGGATGAGGGGGTCTCATTGCGGGGCCATGAAGCCGCTTTATCTCAGGGGCTGGCCTCTGAATCCAAGTCTCCGACCTGAGAACGCCCGACACGGGTGGAGCTGGGGCAGCCTTCCTTCTCCACAGCCTGCCTTTCCCCACCCACGGGGCCCTCCTGAGGTGGCCCACCCGGGACACTCGGACCTGGGAGTCCTGGCACCAGACCCAGTCACGCCCTTCCGAGGCTCAGAGTCCAGTTGCAATGAGATCTGTCAGCAGATCTGCTGGACACTGGCGCGTCAGGCGGCTAAAGCTTGCTCGGACCAAGACCAGTGCGGCTGAGCAGGGAGAGGAGCGTCGGCTCGCTCCTGGACCTCACAAGGGCTGGCTGACTTGCTGCCATGTGAGCCGAGCGCAGTGGGGCGGACGAGAACGAGAAGCCGAGGTCACTGCCCCTCAGCTGACCGGCTGGTCGGCTCGCAGCTCTACCTGTGGAGCAGGTCCTGGCCCTCTGGGACGTGAGGCGGGGAGGTGAGGGGGCCGCCCCTTGACTTTGGGCCTGCACTCGCCTGCGCCCCGTGCCACCCTGGGTGCTGCTGGAGAGATTGGCGAGGTGCGCAGATGGGAATGAAAGGAGGGGGCGCCGAGGCCTGGAATAGCTACGCTTTATTAACCGCCTGCTTTGCGTCTGTTCTCTCCCTTGATCTGCCACACGTGGGTGCTAAGAAACGAGGCTGGCTCAGCCCACAGCCTAGGGGTGGGGGTGGTGGTTGGGAGTGTGGGCTCTGAGGACTCCAGATCTGGCTCAGGCCCAGCCCTCTCTCCCTAACCTCTCTGTGCCTCAGTTGCTTTGTGTGTAGAATGGGGATATAAAGCCCCAGCCTCCTAAGGCTGTTGGGAGTCTCAGGCCTGCATCTGGAGCGGGTGACGCCCCAGTGGTGTGTGCTGTTGCTGTCTTCACCGAGCACCCTGGGCGTGTTCCCTGAGGCCCGTGCCAGCCGTGGTCACCCTGACCTTCCTCACAGGGCCCCCTGCTCATGGCCAGTGATTCAACAAGCATTCGCTGACGGGGGCCGGAAAGGAGAGGCATGTAACAACAAAGAATGCACCATCCTTGGCAGCAAATGGCTCACAGTCTATTGAAGGGACAGGCCAGGAACGGGAAAGCAGGTGCATTTAAGTAATCTGCTAGGAGGAGAGAGAGGGTGGGCTTCGGCGGAATATGGGGCTCAGAGAAGGGAGCGACTCTCACTGCCGAGGGCTGCACAGAGGCGGTGGCATTGAACTAGGCCTTGGCATTTTCCGGGGGAGGGATGAGACACGGTGGACGCAGGAGGAAGGCACCATCGGTTGAGGGAGCAACAGCAGGTGCGGAAAAACAGTGACAGGAGCAAGCTGGTGTGATGTTCAGGGGAGTGGAGTTCACGGGCGGGAGAGCGGACTGAAGGGGAAGGGTTTGCTGGGGTTGAAGAGGGGGAAACTTCCCTCTGTGGAGTGTCCCCCACTGGGCAGGCACTGGGCTCCCTCCCTTATGACCGTGATGCCCTGTATCCTCAACACACCTCCAGGGTGGTAATCACTGTCCCCAACTACAAATGAAGAAAGTGCTAGAAGGATGGAGATGTCTTGCCAGCTAGGAAGGATGGAGGGTCCAGCTAGGAAGCGACTCTAGCCATGACCCGAACCCGGGCCTGCCAGCCTCCATAATCCCTGCTCGTGGAGGCGCATGGTACGTTCACAGACCTTCTGTTTATCTCCCCCCACCTGCAGAGAGCTGGGGTCCCCACAGCCTGTCAGGGCCTCAGTCCATCCAGCTCCTAGCCGCTTCCTCCTGGCCTGTTTGGGTCTGCTCTTCCTCGCCCTCTGCTCAAACCTCAGTAGCCCCAGGCTTTTACTTAGTGGAAGCAGCGACCACAGCCCTGCAGCCACAGCCAGCATGCCCTCTCTGCTGCCATCTGTGTGGGGAGCAGTGACTCGCTCACTGACACCTCGGTCCCCTCTGCTGGGCCCAGCTGGAGTAAGCGTGGGGGAGATTGGCAGCCTTGACCAGATATATCTGGAGGCCGAGTCACAGGCCCCAACCCACAGGGCCCCATCCCTCCGCCTGGGAGAGCAGTGAGCACCGGCCAGATCAGAGAGAGTGAAACATTGGTCCCCCCACTGGGGCCTGCACAGACTCCAGAACCATAGGCCTCACCGGAGTGGGGGCTGGAAGCGGGGGCGAGGGGCGCGAGGGGCACCAGGGCCGTCAGTGTGAGAAGGTGAAGGGTGAGGACTTGGTAATGCTTTGCAGGGTGCGGGGCTGCCTTTGAAGCTGTCGGTGGGGCCTGTGGTGAGATCTGCTGGTGAATATTTAATGTTGTCTTGGAAGCCACGCAAAGAAGCTCCAGGATTCTGCTTAACCTACTTCCTGCTTCTCCGGAGAACAGAGCCTACAGGCAGGCAGGGGCTGTCCCTTTGGGTTGTGGGGTCCCAGCCCAAACCAGTGCCCTCCCCTCCCCCAGCAGGAGTGACTGAGCTGCGAAGGAAGGCTTAGCTCCTTGAGAATAGGAAGCAGGGAGCATCGGATTCTGCCCGTCAGGTCCCTCCCCCAGGTTCAGGAGGGGGGGTTATTAAAAGTTGAGCCACAAGCCACCACCCTGTTCTATTTTCCTTTTGTTCTCCTCATCTCATATTTAAAGCAACCACCTCCCACTGCCAGCTGCTGTCTTCAATCCTTAGAAAGGCAGCGGGGGGTAAAAAGAGAGCAAGCTTAGGAGGCTGAAGATTGGGGTGATAATTAACTATATTCCCAAACTGTTGGGTGCCCCAAGTGTGCCAGGCACTGCACTGAACATTTTCCAAACCCTCATTTAGTTCTTACACCCGCTCTGTGAGGAGATGCTGTCAGCATCCCCCTCTTACAGGTGAGGCATCGAGGCCCAGAGAGGTTAAGCATGGGGTCACACAGCAGTTAAGTGGCAGAGCCAGGATTCACCGTAGGCCTGTGACACCAGAGCCCCGGCTCTTAAACCTGTCCAGGCCCACCAGTGTGGACAAGCCACTTTGCTTCTCGCATCCTCTCAGTTTCCTCACCTGCAAAATATGGTTCCCAGCTCCTGCCCTGCCTCCTCCCCGGGGTTACTGCGGGGCACCAGGAGGTGGTGGCTGCGAATGTGGAAGTGCTTTCAGTTGGAAGGGTTGATCAAGGATTTCTGTCAAGGCCCGTCTGGGGAGCCATCTGCCACCCTCGGGCCCCCACTACTGCTGGGAGACTTGGGAATCTGGGATGTTGGGCTCAGCAGGGCAGGTAGGTCATTGCTTCCAAGACCCTGTGGGCACCTCGTTCCTGCAGGGCCAGAGGGTGAGAGACAAGGTGACCACACACGCACACGTCTAGTGACCAAGGGCCCCCAACAGCTGGAACCAGACCCCCTCCCTCCGTCCTGAGCCGGGAAAGACAATCCCAATAGCAAGTGCTTGCTGTTGTCCAAGCTTTCACCAAGCCGTGTCTGTACTTCCAGCCTCCAGTGGCCCAGTGGGCTGGGTAGATTCCATGAGGATCCCCCAGGGGAAATGGCTTCACAGAGGACTTGTGATGTGCCAGAAGCAGGGGCTGGCCTTGGGCCGAGGTTTCTCCGCTGCACACCAATAGCTTCAGAGACATGGCAAGAGTGATGTCAGCTCCTTCGGGACGCCTTCCCCCCTGCACCCCCTGGACACCCTACCTAGATAATTGCTTTGTGTCCCAACTGTGCCATGTCTTCTGTCATGGTATCTATATCTGCTGCATTTTATTGACTTGATGGCAGGGACTGTGTCTAATCTCTCTTGCATAGGGCCTGATATGTATTGAAGATGCATCGTGACTAGTGAGTGAGTGAATGAAAGGATGGATGGATGGATGATGGGGGATAGATGGATGGATGGATGGATGGATGGATGATGGGGGATGGATGGATGGATGGATGGATGGATGATGGAGGATAGATGGATGGATGGATGGATGGATGATGGATGGATGGATGATGGATGAAGGGATGGATGGATGATGGGGGATGGGTGGATGGATGGATGATGGGGGATAGATGGATGGATGGATGGATGATGGATGGATGGATGATGGATGGATGGATGATGGATTATGGATGATGGGGGATGGATGGATGATGGATGGATGGATGGATGGATGGATGATGGGGATGGATGGATGGATGGATGGATGGATGGATGGATGATGGATGATGGGGAATGGATGGATGGATGGATGATGGATGATGGGGGATGGATGGATGGATGATGGGGGATGGATGGATGGATGGATGATGGATGGATGGATGGATGATGGATGGATGGATGGATGGATGGATGGATGGATGATGGATGGATGGATGATGGATGATGGATGAGTGGAAAAGCCTTCTCCAGGAAGCTCAGAGTAACAGGGCACACGAGGCAGACACATCTGTGATGACTGGGTCGGGGGCTGAACCTTGTCCCATGATTTCTGATGCCCTCTGCCAAATTTCCAGGCCCCTTACCAAAGGACTCAGGTTTGTTTGGGACTCACAAAGTCACTCCCCTTTGACCTAGTTCCTAAGAAAAGATGAAAATCCAGAAGCAGCTTTAGTGGCTTTCCAAGGGCGGAAGAGCACTGCTAAAGGGCAGGAGAGCAGGAGGAATGTTGGATTTGCTGTTAGACCTGGATTCCAACGCCAGCTCCACCACTTGGTGGCCATACGGGCTTGAGTGAGTCCATCTCCTGATCCCCATTCTCCTTGTGTGTACAGTGGGGAGAAGTCCTTGCCGCCTACCCCAGAGGTCACTGGGAGGATTAAGAGTACGGAGCAGTGAAGTGGGTCACGGGTTAGCTACTGTTGTTAAAGCCTCTGCCAGAGGGTTGTCATTGGCAAGTGAGACATCAGCCCCCTTGTGCCTTGAGTTGGCCTGTGACAACTGCTTTCAGTCTCGTCTGCTGTCCTGGTTGTCTTCCCAGCCATCACTGAGCAAATATTTAATGAGCTCTGGCGAGGTGCTGGGCCCTGTGCAGAGGAAATAGGCACCCTCTGTGGTCCCTGCCCTCAGGGGCACCCAGTCTACGAGGGACACAGACTCTAAAGGGGCTTCCTGGAGAAGGCTGTGCAGGCAGAGCCGTGGGGAAGCCAGCAGATGTTCAGGAGACACGAGTTCCAAGCAGGAGTCCCCTGCAGAGCCTTCTCCAAAGCCTCTGACCACCCTGGCGGGGGCAGAACCTCCCCCTTGAATGCTCTCATAGTCTGGAGCACTATGGGAGCTGAGGGGCCTTGCATTGTGTAACCCCCTATGGGGCTTAGCACAGGGTGTGTACACAGTTGGCACTCAATAAATGTTTATTAAGTGAATGCACTTGTCATCTATTTATTCACCAAACCTTTTGGCACATTCTTTGTGCTGGGTTCTGCTTCAGCCGGGGACACAGGACAGAGTGACGTGTTTGCCACCCTTGAGGCACTTGCAGTTAGGCAGACATGGGAGCCAACGGGGCCAGCTCCATGTGCAAAGTGCCATCATGGGGGCAGGGGAGTGCCCAGGAGAGGCGCAGAGACCAGAGGAGGGCCATTTGAACTGGACCTTGAGCTGAACTGGACTTGGAGGTCACCACGAGAGGAAGGAATGAGGCAGAGCTCGGAGTGTGGGCAAGTGCTGAAGACAAAGAGCGTGACATTTTCTAAAAACAAGGCCATTCGGTGTGGCTGGGCCAGGGGTGGTGGTGAGTGGTGGGGGATAGTGAGAGATGACTCCCGAAGGGTGGGCAGGGGCCAGACCTTTGGGGGCCTCGTTTGCTGAGGTAAGGAGTGGAAGTGGGTGTTAATGAAGGAGGTGACAGCGTCCACATGGCAGGGTCCGGTTGCCACAGAGAGGGTGGGCTGGGGTAGGGGGGAGGCCGACACCAGGATGGAGTGAGGGTGCTGAACTGGGGGAGGCGACAGTGTGCGGTGACCCATCAAATGTTGGGAATGAGGGGGTGGAAGGAGGGCCCCCAAGGATACAGGGGGAGGAGCATCTCAGTCCTTGGGCCGGGTGGTCCCTGCTCTCCCCCCACCCCCAGCTCAGAGCCCCTGTGGAGTTCGGAGGGGCAGTGCCACTTTGGTGACGGACCAGCATCTTTAGAGGTTTGTCCAACGCCAGAAGGGAGGCAGGGTAAGCACTCTGTTACTGAGTGATGCAGAGCCCAGCCCTGCCTTCCCCGTGGCCCCTTGACCTGCGGCCCCATCTCTTTATCAGCGCTGACAACCCCCTCCACCTAGCCAGGGCTTCCTCCCTTGCCCAGGCCTCCACTGCGTCCCCAGCTGGCTTGGACTCCATCTCTGGAGACCCATCTGGGAGATGACCGCCCCCCCGGCCCCCAGCTGGCTGGCTCCAGCTCTCTCTGACTATCGTCACAGCCATTGGCGCCCCCTTGCAGGCTGCCTGCCCGACCCAGCTCCATGGCCCTCCAGCCGTTTCCATAGCGGCCGTGGTTCCCCTCCAGATCCTAGGAATTGTCTCAGTGGTCCTGCTGCTACACTTCACTTCTCCCTCCTCTTGGGCCCCTTTCGGTGGCCTTGTCGCAGCCAGGGCGGCCCATGCCTGACCCCCCAGCTCAGGAACCCCTGGAGTCACTTGGCCAGAAGCCAGGGGGTCTTCAGGAGCTATAGGACTTCAATGGTGGCAAGGACTCCATGGAGAGGGGGTTGCCCACCAGAGCCCAGGGCCACAGCACTCCAGGTGGGCCAGGGCAGATGGGCTGAGCTCTCTGCCCCCCTGTCTAACATGCCGGTGCCCATGCTGGGAGAGAAGGACAAGCTTTCATGTCACCCCAAAGAGAAGTTCTCACTGACAAACAGGTAAGGTCCAGTAGGCCAGACCCCTGGGTGATGCTGTGGGTCCCGGCTAGAGGCCACGCCTCTCCCACCTCCCCAGCTCTGTGAGAAGTAAGGGGAGCTCTCAGTCGGGGGCTTGAGAGTAGAGGCTGGTTTCTCCATCCCCTCTGGGCCCCTGTGTCCCAGACTCCCCTCTTTCCTCTCTCCCTCCATCCCTCTCGCTGAAAGCTGCCTATGCTGCTGGGCCCTGGACAGTGGAACTGGCCAGACCCTGCCCTTCAGCAGTGGCTGTACCCCCAGGGCTTTGGCCTCAAACTCTGCTAACGTGCTGAGCGCTGAGCTCCCACAGGCCGGGGGCGCCAGGGAGAGGCCTCCATGTCCAGACTGCCCAGGAGGGCGTCTCAGAGGAAGTGACATTTAAGCTGGGCCTGGAAGGGATTTCGATAGACCCCAGGGAGGTGAGGAGGGGTCAGGACATTGTAGCCAAAGGAGCTGTGGGCGGGGAGTGGGCAGAGCTGAGGCTGGGGCTGGGTGAGGTGTACACACAGCATCTGACCAGCAGCAGGGAGCCGTGGAGGGCTTCTTGCGGGATCGTGATGCCATAGAACCAGGAACACAGGCCTCTTCTCCCAGCTGGGAGGGCTGAGGGGTGACAGCCAGAGGACCGATCCCCTGCTCTGCCATCAAGGGTGGAGCTGGGCCACAAGCTGTGCTGTTGGCACAGGAGAGCAGGGCCTCCTAACCCAGCTCCCCACCCCCATCCCTCTGGCCCAACAGTGACCAAAAGGACCACACTGCTCGCTGGCTTCACCCTCCGCCCTGTAGTTTCCGCACTGCCCCAGGATAAAGCCCAACTCCTCCCCTGGCCTGCAAGCCCAGCATGGCCCCACTTCACTGCCTCTCAGCAGGGCCCAGCTGCCTGGGCATCCAGGGCCAGCTCTGACCCTTGGATCTGGGGTCCCAGGGGCAGTGAGGGCCAAGCCAAGTTGGCAGAGCTGCCAAGCCAGACCCCTGGGCCACCTATCCCACCTGGTACCGCTTCCACATCTACCAGGATGACCCACTGGGCCCGCCCTGATGGAGGAGGCGGCTACCGACAGGCCCGCCCACCCACATGCCCCCACCTCACGCTCTCCCATCCCCCAGCCCTGCCCTCCCCGACCCGATCTCCGCCTGGGCAGTCCAGAAGTCTGGGGCACCCAGCCAAAGCCAACCATGACGTGCCCTAACAATGGCAGACCCTCTTCAAACCCATGATGTGAGGCACTGGGAGGGAACCTCTCGACTCTGCCATGGGCTGACTGTGTGTCCTCAGGGCCAGCCACCCCCTCTCTGGGCCCATCGCCTCCTCTGTGCCCAAGGGCCCCTTTTGTGGTGCGCCATTCGGCCGAACCTCCGGGTGATACAATTCTCCAACCCTGCCCCTGCCCTGTCCTGCTATTTCTCCAAGGTGAGTTCCTTCCTCTACCGCTAGGAGCCCCCTGGGTGGCTGGTCTCAGGGCTGCTGGCGGTGTGGGGCGACCTCTCATGGCCACATGTGGGCATAGCATGGCTCACCAGCAACTATCGCAGCCAGGGCCTGCAGGAGAGTGCTGCTAGGACGTAGGAGGGCTCTTGGAGGACATTGAAAGGACTTGGCATGCCCTGCGAGGGTGCTGGGGTGGTTGGCCAGCTCTGCCTACACCCTGTCCTTCTCAGAGACCCAGTGGGCCACAGGCCACCTCGTCAGGGTCATGGGGCCCAGGTGGGAAAAGCTGTGGTGGCTTTGAATCAGTCAGACCTGACTTACTTCTTTTTTTTTTTTTTTTTTAAAGATTTTATTTATTTATTTTTCCCCTCCAAAGCCCCAGTAGATTGTTGTATGTCGTAGTTGCACATCCTTCTAGTTGCTGTATGTGGGACACGGCCTCAGCATGGCCGGAGAAGCGGTGCGTCGGTGCGCGTCCGGGACCCGAACCCGGGCCGCCAGCAGCGGAGCGCACGCACTTAACCGCCAAGCCACGGGGCCGGCCCGAACCTGACTTACTTTTGCTTTTCATTCGCAAACATGTATTGAGCACCTACTGTGTGCCCTGCCTGTGTGGGTACTGAGGCAGCAAACAGAGCAGGCAGGCCCCCACCCTCACTGAAATTACAGTCCAGCCAGGCCCCAGCGCCTCCACTTCGCGCTCTGAGCCCCACCGCCCCTCCTGTAACTTTGCCTTCTCAACGGTGCCCCTCTCGCAAGGCTGCTGTGAGGACCGAGGTGCAGGTGAGGTGATTAGGACCTGGCCCAGGGCAGAAGCCCGGGACCTGGGAACGCCCTCGGCAGATCACCACCCACCTCCTCCTCCGCCAGCCCCCACCTCCACACTCCACTGCCCCTTTTTCTGGGGGGTTATCCTAAGGGCTTCCAGCTGGAGCCCCAAATCCCAATACCTTAGCGCCTGGCTCCATGCGGGGCCTCCTCTGGGAGATCATTGCTGCGCTGACTGACTCTCACTTTACCCCCAAGGAAGGGGTCAAATTAATGGAATTTGATTGGGAAGCTTTTTATAAAATAAAGATCCTTTTGCAGAGCAAGGGAACATGCTAAAATGTGCCTTTTAGGCTCCTTTGGATTTTTCACTTAAAGGGTTTGCTTAAAGCAGGGCATTTTAGGGGGCGGGCCCGGTGGCGCAAGCGGTTAAGTGCGCACGCTCTGCTGTCGCGGCCCGGGGTTCGCCGGTTTGGATCCCGGGCATGCACCGACACACTGCTTGGCAAGCCATGCTGTGGCGGGGGCCCATATAAAGTGGAGGAAGATGGGCCCAGATGTTAGCCCAGGGCCAGTCTTCCTCAGCAAAAAAAAAAAAAAAAAAAGGAGGATTGGCAGATGTTAGGACAGGGCTGATCTCCTCACTGAAAAAAAAAAAAAAAGCAGGGCAGTTCGGAGCCCCCGCCCCACCGGCATAGCCAACACAGGCCGAGGATCCGGGCTTCGGTGCTGCCACCCCAGGCCCCAAAGGAGAATGCAGGCAGGGCCAGTCCCTCTCAGCCCCTAGGGAGTCCTCCAGGAAAGCAAGAAGGGAGACCCGGGGCACTTCTCCATTCCGTGGCTGGGAGTGTCACCTCCGGAGCAGAGCCCCCTACGCCAAGCCTACGTCACCCTGGGAAGGAACGCTTGCCCAGCTCCACATTCAACCTCGGAAAGGAAAAAACAACCCCAGGGACAGTCCTCCATGGCCATTCACACATCTGAGATTGTACCTAGTGAGGCAGGGGGAGGACACCAAAGCACAGAGAGGTTAAGCACCCTGCCCAGGGTCACACAGCCACTGGCAGCTGAGCAGAGAGGTGAATCCAGAGCACATTGGAAGTGCAGTGTTTTTCAGAGACCCCGGGCCCATTTTCTGGGACCATCTCACTGGACTTTAGAAAGGCCTGGCTGTGGACCATTTTTGGAAGGACGCTAGGATCGGAAGGAGGGAAGCTAGCATGTCAGTGCAGGGCTCCGTGCCACGTTCTCATTCCATCCTCACCACAGTCCCTCGAGGTAGACATAGTTATTCTACTTGTGACAGATGAGGAAGCCGAGGTCCAGGGAGGCGAAGCCACATCCCCGCTCACACAGCGGTCTCACGGGGGCAGGATTCTGTCCCTGGTGCTCTGGGCGAGACGCTGCGATGCCCCGTCCACCCAATACCAGCAGGCCTCTGTCCTAGCGTGAGGCTTCAGCCGTTGGGCTCCGGGGTGGAGGGCCAGGTAAAGAGTGGGCAGGGGGCCTTCTGTCTAATATCAGGCTGACCCAGGGCCAGGAGACCCTGCCAACTTCTACTTTTCTGACTTTGAGCAACACAGTTCAGAAACCTCGGCTTTTCTCTGGACTCGGTGAGCCTCCCCCACCAGGTTCCAGCAGCCTGGGCCCCTCAGGAGCACAGACAGGGCGGCAGGTCTGCTCAAGCTCATCCCGTCCCCTGGTTCCCCTGACCCCACCCCGACTTTCTAGGGGCACAGTCTTCCCCTGGTGCTCAGCTCAGTGTCTGGGGCCACCTAGTGGGTAGAAAGGGCGTCTGCTCTGAGTCAGACCCTCGGGCCTCTCCGTTCACCAGATGCTGACTGTAGACAAGCCACTAACTTTCTCCCAGCCCAACTCTCTGCTCAGCCTACATCTCACATTCTGGAGATTTAAATGAGCTAATAGATGTTAGGAAAGGGCCAAGGGCCTGAGTAGCAGGCACTAAATAAATGCGGGTTCCTTTCTCCTCCTTCTCTTCTGGGGCTGAATCCTGGATTTCAGTAGGTTCTCCCCAGCTGTGGGCCGAAGGGTGACTATTGTCAAGGAGCTCTGAGATGTCTCTACTGACAGAAAGTTCTGCAAAACCTTCTCCATGTCCCCAGGTGAGTAGGCCACCTCTCCGGGTGAATGGAGAGCACTCCTCATCCTGAACACCCCCCTGGGGCCTTCCCCTGCCCCCACACTGTCCCCTCACACCAGCTGCATCCCAGTCCTCCTCCCTGGGCACCCCGTGTCCAGAGTGGATGCCGACTGTGGTCCCCTAGACTCCATCCACTCAGTCTCTGAGCCTTCTCCACGCCAGCCCAGAGATGGAGCCTCAGACACTGGCCCGTCTCTGGCAGGAGACAGAGGGGACAGAGCTAGTGACGAAGGCAGCAGAGAGCACAGAGTACTCTGAAGGGACACACAGCCCACTCTGGGGTCCAGGGGGCTTCCTGGAGGAGATGCCATTGTCACTAGGATGTGAACATTTAAGAGTGTGAGTGTGTGAGTTAGACGAGAGTTAGCCAAGACAGGAAAAGTGAGACAGGCTGCCAGGTAGAGGCCACAGCATGAACAAAGATGGGGAGGCTGGAAACACTGTGACCAGCGAGGGAACCACAGGCAAGTCGCTGGGGCTGTCACTCGAATTTGAGGAGAGAAAGGAACAGACTGGGGACGGGGTGGAGGGAGGGGCTCCGGGTGGGGCTCGCTGGTCAGAATCATTCCAAGGCTCTGGTATGATAATCTTGTCCTGCAGCCAAATGACGTGGGGATGCTCTTTTCCTGTTTGACTGTCCTGTGCTAACTGTGTGCTCTTGAACGGTGTCTGGGGTCTGGTGGGAGAGGTGAGGAAGCCGTCGCTCTGTAGCTGGAAGGGACCACATGCTCTATGGGGTCATTTGGGTCTTGCTCTGTCCCTCGTTTTCTTCTTGGGGACACAGGAGGCCTGAGCCCAACTCTAACCCTCTGATGAGCGTGCTCTGGTCCATGGCAGCAACGCTCTGAGACCAGCCAGGCCCAGATCCAAGTCCTGCTCCCCACTCACCAGTGGGGAGGCCCAGACCAGCAGCTCGAGGGGTACACTCGCTGAGCCCCGGGTTCTTATGGGTGAAGCTGGGACAGTAGGACCTGTGTGCTGAGACATATACTGTAAGTGCCCATTGCTGCGAGGCCCCTTCCCCACATCGCAGGACCTACTGCCCTGCCGAGGCCAATAGGGAGGGACCTAAAAGCTGCCTGGTGCACTGGGTGGGGAGAGCACAGTGAGGGGACAGAGCCAGATGGAGGAGGAGGTGGGGGTCAGATGGGGCAGGCAGAACCCAGTTTCAGAGGGCATGGCATCCACTCACAGGCGACAGTGTGGGCACGCAGCCACCGGGCTGGTGGCGGGTATCTCACTGGGGGCCATGGGGCTGCCCCAGCAGGCAGGGAACCCAGTGAGGGGGAATCGGGGCCCAGTAACCCTAGGAATCCAGGCTGGGCCCCATCGTGGATGGACCCATTTGCTGACCGCTGGGGTGGGTGACAAGAAAGAGCAATAGCTTCCATTTGTTAGGGTTCTGCCAGGTGTCAGTCACTTTACCATGCTCATCCTTTACTCTCTGCAGCTATCCCAAGTAGGGTTATGATGCCCATTTTACAGGCCAGGAAACTGAGGTTCAAAGTGGCGTGACTGATCTAGCATCACTGGCTGGCAAACCAGCCTGGCTCCTGAGCCTGTGCTCTCTCTACTATCCCACCTGCCTGGGCCGGCTACAGAGAGGGGACAGTTGTCTGGATCCGGGCACAGGGGTAGCCAGGATCTGGGGAAAGTGGCAGAAATGGAATCAATCAGAAGTGTGTGGAGAGTCAGAGCCCAAGGGAGTCACCACTTTATGGCCGAATGTGGGTCAAGGGTGCTTCTGTCCGCCCCCACCCCCAGCATCGGGGGCTGGGGCCTGGGAGAGCTGGTGAGGGATGGGAGCCAGGCAGGCCGGCCCCAGGGCGTGGCCCACATGGCACTGTCTACGGCCTCACTCCTCCCATGGCGATCACCCACCTGTGTGCCTCCTACAGGAGCAAGGAGCCCGCGGGCGGCAGCACCTCGTGTCGGAGGGCTCCGTGGCCGCTTACCCCTGACACCAGCCTCGTCAAATGTCATGCCTGGTGCGGCCCCTGGAGATGCTCACACAGCAAGAACAAGAAGGCTGAGTGAGTCAGGGCAGCCTCTCATCTGGAACAGCTCTGGTCAAGGCTGTGGGCAGGGGGGCTGTCCGCTGGGCCTCCCCTCATTGCCTCCCCTGGTCCCTGGGCTTCTCCTCTGCGCTCCAGGGCAGTCACTGGTCAAAGGAAAAGAGCAATGGGCTTTGGAGTCAGAAAGTGCTGGTTTTGCAGTCACTGGCTGGCTGACTGTGGACAAACTACATCTCTGAGCCTGTCTTCTTGCCTGTAAAATGGAGACAACTGTGCCCCCGGGGATGGTGGTTATGCATTCATTCAGCAAACACTGTATTGAGCACCGTGTGCCTGGTCTCTGCTGGGCACCAAGCGGAAAGCAGCTAACAAAACAGGTCAGATTCCCACCCTCCTAGAGCTTACTTTCAAGAGGGGGAGCCCCAACAATAAACAGCAACTGCAAGTAAGTAAAACCTGGGGTGTGAGGTGGCGATCTGTGGGGAGAATGAAGCAGGAGAGGGGGACTGGAGAGGGTGCAGGTGGGGCAGTTTTAAACAGGGCAGTTCAGAAGGACGGAGAAGGCCTCCCTGGGGAGATGGGAGAAAGGCCATGCAGCCATCTCGGGGACGTGACCCAGGCTGAGGGAGCAGCCAGAGGGAAGGTGGGGGTGGGACCATGTAGGGGCAGAGCCTGGTGTGGCCCCACCAAAGGACAGGCCCCTCGAGGACAGGCACGTGGGGCCTACTTACTGGGAGCCCCAGGGCCTGGCACAAGTTGGTTGAAATCCTCAATGCCCACGCCCTTTCCTGGGAGAAAACTCAGGCCTAGACAGGAACAGCGCCCGAGACAATCTCCTTCCCCAAATTAAAGGCACAAGTGAGATGGGGACCCAGTCTGCCCCAGCCCCCCAGCCCTTTCCACGACACCCGAGCCTGTCAGCCATCGCCCTTCCTCCCTGGGCCCAGCCTGGCCGTTTCCCTGGGGTGGGAGACGCTGGGGTGGGCGTGGGGCTGCCGGTGCTGCTGAGCCAAGCTGTGCCCCTCTCCAGGCCACACACAGGTGGGAAGCCAACCTGGTCTACTGTGCCCAGGTCCAAGGGCCTCCTGCCAGCTCGACCTCGTCAACGTGACCGGCCTGGACTTCCTCGTGGGTGAGATGTGGGTGCCAGGTAGCTGGCCAAGCCAGTGATCCTTTTGTGTTTTTTTGGCGGCAGAATCATTTTTTCAAACAATTTTGTCCAGGGAACCCCAGTGTGTGGAATGAGTAGCACAGAACAGCTCTAGTTGAAGTGATGGGGGAAGCCCAGCTCCAGGAGGCCCCTGAGCCCGTCCTCGGATCTTAGGGAACATTTGGCAACTGCTTGTCGTGGCCACCTCCTCAGCCTATCTGGGGGCCATTGGGGCTCAGAGAGGTCTGAGCTCAGAGCAGCTGGTCAGCTGGCAACCAGGCCCGCTGCCTTCAAGCCTGGATGGGACCCGGCTCCTGACTCCCAGCCCAGTGGAGGGCCCTGCAGGCTGCAGCTTCCCCCTCCCTGAGAACCACAGGCCTCCCTACGGTCCCCTGTGGCTCCCCTCACCCAGCTGTAGAGGGCCTTCCCCCACCTGAGCATTTCCAGGTGACAGTGGCTGCAACGCTTAATGGGCAGTGAGGGCAGCCCCCTCACTGTTACCCCAGTGTCCCCCCAGGCCCTTCCTCCTTTCCCCTGGGAACTTTCCCTTCCCCTAGATCCTTTCTCTCCTCCCTGCCTTATTTCCCGCCCCAGGGAACCTGGATCAGCACCATTAAGAAATGTTCCAGAAGTTTGGCAATGACATCTTTATGCTACACCTGGACAACAGTGAGGGCCAGGACCAGAGGGGCTCCTTGGAGAGTGTGCATGTGTGTGTGTGTGTGTGTGTGTGTCTTGGTGTGTCTGTGTATCTGAGTGTGTCTATGTGTCTCTAATGTGTGTGTCTGTGTGTGTGTCTCTTGTGTTGTCTGTATGCGTTTTTGCATGTTTGTGTGTGTCTCTGTGTGTATCTATGTCTCTTTGTACCTTAGTGTGCTTGTGTGTCTGTATCTGTGTGTCTCTGTGTGGTATCTCTGTGTGTGTCTCTGTGTGTGTGTCTCTGTGTGGTCTGTGTGTGTGTGGGTCTCTGTGTGGTATCTGTGTGTGTATGTCTCTGTGTGTGTGTCTGTGTGGTGCCTCTGTGTGTGTGTCTGTGTGTGTGTGTCTATGTGTGTGTGTCTCTGTGTGTGTGTCTATGTGTGTGTCTATGTGTGTGTGTCTCTGTGTGTGTGTGTCTCTGTGTGTGTCTGTGTGTGTGTCTCTGTGTGTATGTCACTGTGTGGTATCTGTGTGTTTCTTTGTGTGTGTCTCTGTGTGTGTGTCTCTGTGTGTGTGTTGGGAGGTGAACAGAGACTTCCTTCTGTCTCTCCAAGTACTGAGAGAGCAGGTGATGGCCGCCCCTGGAGTGCTTTGCCCACTGTCGCCGTCTGTGCTCTGAGCACATCCGTGAGCCACCACGAGTGGGGTTCCTGGGACTTTAGATTCAGACACTGAGTTTTAGATGCAGGGGGACCCAGGGGAGACACATTCTCACCCTTCTTGATCCTAAAATGTGCTGCACAGATTCATCACTTCAGTCACAATCATTCACGTAACCCTCACAGTAACCCTATAAAGCATCATTGTCCCCAGAGAGGGGAGGTGGCTTGACAAGGTCCCATGGCCAGTAAGCAGCAGCCTCCAGGGCTCCAGGACCCCCGCTCCCTGCTGGTGCCTCCCGAGTACTAGCTGCTCCTCCCTGGCTTATCTGCAAAGTTGCAGCAGTGACCTCTCCCCCGGACCCCAGATGTGAGGCTGTGGCTGGTGGGCTGCAGGGACAGTCCCCTTCTAGTTCCCTCCTGGGCAGGGGGCACTGGGGCTGAGGCCCAGGTAGCTCCATTCAGACAGCCTCGTGGCCCTTGGTGACCCGGCCTCCCATCTGAGGGTTGGGACAGCAGTGACGGCCCAGGATGGGCCCTGGAGCCCCGAGGACTCAAGTGGGGGACATTTCTAAGAGCCAAAGCCTGGGTTGTTATTCGGTCCCTCTTGGGTTCTTCCCCCAACCGCGCAGCCCGACGTCTTTGCCAACAGCCCCAGAGCATGGGAGGAGGGGGCGTGCCCAGCCCCTGTGCAGCCAGCAGTGTGGTCACCAAGACGTGAACCAAGCCAGGTGTCCTGCCAGCTGTCAGCAGCCCAACCCTCAGGCTCACCCCGCTTCACGGACAGGAGGGCCCCCAAAAAGGCTATGTGCAAAAATCTGTCTTTCATTTACGATGCACTTGAGAGGCTTGCTAATGACAAAGAATTCGAGAAGAGAGGGGACACTCCTTCACCTTCCCTGGTCCAGGGAAGAAGCTTTTGATAAAGGAATGACCACCCACTAATTACTCATGGATGTTTACATCAGGCCAGCACAGGCCTGGGCAAGTCTGAGCCCTGCATGGAGCCTCCAGCAGGGTGGGCTTGAGGGGGTGCACAGACCCCCAGAGTGCCCCCCACCCTCCATCCCACGTACCCACACGTGCAAGCCCGTGCCCCCTCCTACAGCCTCTGTTTCCCACCAAGCGGGTTTGGCCAACACTCTCATGATGAGTTCTCCATCTTGGCCCCCCAAAACAGATGAGCTGCCCCTACATCCCTACCAGGACACCCCAGGAATTAGGACAGCGACCTCCCCATCCTGGGGCCCCTGTTGCAGCTTCAAAACGTCTCCTTCCAAGTTGCAGATCCTCACTGGGGCCTCGCTCCATGTGCTCCGTGGACAGGGGCAACCCTGCCCTCGGGAAGCACAGGCTAGTGGGGACAGTCCTGTCAAGCACTGCCCACAGCGCAGGGTCACAAATCTCATGGCAGAGGGTTGTGGGAGCTCAAAGAAGGGAGCCACAGAGGAGGTAGCTTGTGTCCCTGTCCTGCAGGTGAGGACTGGCCCACCGGGCAGAGGGCAGGAAGTTCAGTTCACCCGGAAGAGTGGTGGGAGCAGAGGCGCAAACATCCCTGGAGTATTTGAGGAAGAGTTAGTGTGCCAGGGGCCCCCAGACCACCCCCAGACTCCACGATTCACTAGGAGGACCCACAGGGCCCGGCATAGAGTCGTCCTCATGGCTGTGACTCATCGCAGGGAAAGGATGCGGAGCAGAATCCATAAAGCGGAAGGAGCCTGGGGCGAAGTCTGGAGGGAACCCAGCACAGGCCTCCGAGAGTCCCCTCCCAGTGGACTCACACAGGACGTGCTTAAAGTCTTCCGCATCAAGATGTGACAACACGTGGGAAGTGTCGTCTACCAGAGATGCTCATTAGAGACTCAGTGCCCAGGGGTTTTACTGGGGGCTGGTCACGTGGGCACCTCTGCCTAGCAAGCACCAAAAGTCCAGACCCCAGAAGGAAAGCAGGTGCTCAGCAGGAACCACATGGTTTGTACCAACAGTGTGGGCCCAGCAAGCTGCTCTGACCAGTCCCGAAACCCACGGTCCCAGACACCAGCCAAGGGCCAACCTCGCAGGTGGCTCTTTGTCTTGGGCCTGCTGTTAATTCTCCTCTGCATGGTTAGAGAGTAAGGTGGGAGGGGACGCCATGAGGCCAAGGGGGCAGATACAGGACATGTCATTGGGGGCCTTCTAGGCCAGGCTGGATTTGATGGTGGGAGTGATGGAGCCATGGACGGGTGATAAGTGCAGGCAGGTGACAAGGTCCAGCTTGTGTTTAAAGAAGATCCTTCTGGAAGCTTTGTGGAGGCCAGAGTGGAGGGGAGGGGAGGGGGCACCTAGGAAGCTGCAGGAATCATCCAGAGTCCAGTTCTGGAACTGGGGCTTCTTAGGGAAGATGAGAGCATGAGAGGCCCCAAGGGGGCAGAGGGACTGTCTGGTGCTGAGGGTTCCCCAGGGGAATTGTTAGAGCCTAGGGAGGGAGGCAGAAGGGAGCACAGGATCCAAGGAGCTGGTCCTGGGCGGGAGGCTGGTGGTCAGGGGTGGGGCGTGGGGTGCGGGCAGGGACCTGGCTCTGAAGGGATCTGGGGTGGAGGAGTGGGCTGGAGAGAGGCTGGAAAAGCAAGACTGAGAAATTGCCTGAATTACGAATAATCACAGCCCCTCGGCCCCAAGAGCAAATCTGTTGAGACTCAAACACAGGAGGAGGATGGAGTAACAGAGAAGAGAAGTGGGGAGCAGGACAGGGAGACGGGGAGAAAAGGAGAAAACAAGAGAGTTTGGAGCACTCCAGACAAAAAGGAGAGATAATGACCTACAGGGCTCTCAGAGCCTGTGTGGCAAGAGGCTGGGTAGCCAGTCTGGGAAGGGAGAGGAGGGACCGTTAGAGCAGGCGTCGGTTCAGCACCCCACACACACCCTGACCGAGCCATCCCTGGGTGGCAGGCACTCGACCCCTGTGGAGTCAGGGCATGGCCTGGCCTCGGGCATGCACAGGTTCCAGGAGGGCGGCTGGAGCAAAGACAGGGCAGCCACTGCCGGTGGGGTGAGCTGAGCCTGGGATGGGCTGGGCAAGGGACCCTAGGGGCAGTTCATTCAACTCCTGCTGTGGCCAGATGAGAATGCCGAGGCTTGCTCGAGGTCGTGTCCCTCCCAAGGGGCAGCCCAAGTCCACTGTTGCACACACACAGGCACGTGAACACACATGCACACACACATGCCCCAGCTGCTAGAGGCAAGGCCTCTCTCGGACCAATGGGGTGAAGGGGACGGCCCTAGCCATCCCTCAGCGGATCCTGCCCTGCCCTTCCACTCTTCAGCATCAAGAAGTCAACTTTCTCGAGCCTACAGCTCCTGACCACCCGGCCACACACCCAAGCGATGGCGTGCAGGAGTCTCTGAGCACCGGGAGGCCCTGGAGTGGGGGCTGCTGCAGGCCATGCTGGCTATGACGCCCAGGCGCATGGACCAGCGCCCTTGGAGGTGCTGGCTGAGGAGCTCTCCGGCTAGTAGGGCTGAGCTGAGTAGGTGAACACATTTAGCCTTTGAAGCCCTGCCCCGCCCCTCTTGTGTGCCATCAAGGCCAACCATCCAGATTTCCCACACCCGGAGCTTTTGCTCATGGGAAGTATAGACCCCCAGGAAAAGGGGCAGTGGGGGAGGGGTGGTGGGCACAGAAGGAGAACTGAATGAACTGGGGTCGTCCCCAGATTGGAATGCCCTTAGCCATGGCCAAGGGCCCACCAGCCCTGCAGCCTCTCTGGGGACCACACTGAGTGACTCATGATGGAACATTCCTCCCCACGCAGGCTGCAGTGCTGAGAGCTGGGTGCAGAGGGAGCAGGGCCCCTCTGAGGTTTGTCCCTGCGCGGGAAAGGCACGCAGCCACACCGACAATCATGCTGCACGAGGACTGGCCGCCCTGTGGGTCCTCGTGCAGCTCCTCCTCCCAGGCCTTGGAGAGCTTCTGTCTCGCTACCCTATCTGTCTCCATAGCCACCTGGCAGGGAGGACAGGGCGGTAGTGACTGTGCCCATTGTGCAGGTGGGAAAGTTAGGACAGGAGCGGGAGGAGTGTGCTGCAGCTGGAGGAGGGAGCCGGGTGAGTGATGGAGGGTTGGTTGGGGTTGGGCTGGGGCGTCTCAGGCTAGCCCAGGGGACACAGGTGAAGGATCCAGTAAGAGGGCTGGGATGGGGCAGTGGCTCTCCCCACGCAGTGGCCAGTAGATCTGGCAACATCCCCACGAGTTGAGGGCTCTCCCTGTTGTCTCCTCTGTCTGGTACCCTCTTGTCCCCTCTGTCCCCTGGCTACATCTCTCGCCCTTTGGGTCACTGCCTCTGGCAGCTTCCCTGACTCCCCAAATCTGGGTGAGGAGAGTCGTGGCCAGACCATCACAGGCAGCAGGCACAGTGCCAAGGCCCATGCTACTGTTACGGCCAGGGAAGTGTTTATTTTTTCAACCAGAAGGGGAAAAAAAATGGATATAATACATCCGGGATTTTGTTTGTCTTTATACCAACACAGTCACAAAATAGAATTTTTAATCTTTTTATGGAGGAAAGGGCCCAGGAAAGTCACACCTGGCCTGGTCATGGGACGCTTCGAGGCCTGTGTCCCTCCTGGGGCCTCGCTGTGTGGTGATGATCTGCTCCCTCGACTGCCTTCCCCAGCAGGACCACATCTTACTCACTGTAAGACAAGCATGCAGTGGGCATTGGGTGAATAAGTAAATGCTTGTAAATAAAAGTAGTTAACGCTGATGGAGCACTTCCCCTGGGCCAGTGCTGTGCCAAGCTCCTTGGGAGCAGACACATTAATATCATCTCTGTGTTACAGATGAGGACACTGAGGCTGAGAAAGGCTAAATGATTCGCCCAGGTTGTTCACCAGGGGAGCCTGAGTGCCAAGCCTGCACTCTGGACCCCCGGCCCAGCAGTGTCCTCACGGGAGGTGGGGCAGCTCACAGGTGTGTCAAGAGGCTGAGTCAGTTTCCAGTAGGGACAATCTCACTGTCCCTAGATATCTGGCAAGTCTCGCGATATCAGCCCATGAGTGCTGACCTGTGGGCCAGTGCCCTCACAAGCCCCAGCACCGCCCCTGACCTTCCTTCTGACCACACAGCCTGTGCAGGCCCTTCCTCCATGTGGCCAGCACACTCCGAGCCCAGCACTGTGCTGGGGGGACAACGAGTGATAATTGTCGCTTACACTGAGCACCAGGCATTAGCCCACCTATCCTCCTGATATCCCTATGGGCTGGTGACTTATTCCCATCCCAGAACACAGCATGAGAAGTGCAGGGAGAGAGGGATGCGCAGAACATGGGGACACGGTGCGGGCACCATTCCTTCCGCCTTGGGAACTCGGGGGCAGGGAAGCAAGCCTTCACGGAGCAGTGACATGTGAGCCCATCCTTGCAAGATTAGCAGAGTTTCATCAGGCAGAGAAACGGGAAAAGGGCATTCCCGGCCAGGGCACAGCCTGAGCCAAGGCGGGGGAATGGGAGGGCCCGGGGCGAGGCTGGGGAACAGGGCTCAGCTCTGGGGAGTGCAAGTGGGGCGCGGGGGTCTGCAGCTGCCACACTAGGGGGTGGGGCCTTTGAAAGTTGGGGAGTGAGTCAGGCAGTTAGTCGATGCACTTTTATCAAGCATTTGTTAGGAGCCAGACGCTGTAATAGGCGTGGGGGGACAGAGATAACTAAGGCATGGTCACCCATAAGGGCCTGGTTGGGAGTGTCCACCTCAGCTCAGGGACTCATGTTCTGGCCTGGCGCCCCGGCTGGCCCACTTAGTAACCTGGATCCAGCCCTTCCCTCCTCAGACTGGACTTCTCCTTCCATAAACTAGCTTCACTGCGCTTAGCACCTGGTGACGAGCTCTTTGAACTCTCCGGATGAAAGATGCTGTCGATACGGAGCAGTGTCGCCAGACTGGGTGGAGCAGGGAGCCCACATCAGATCCTGGAGGAGGCAGAGAAACAGCCCCGGGGGGGTGGAGCACCAAGATCCTCTGAGGATACTGCACCTCCCCCCATAGCTGCCAAATGTGTTCCTGCAGCCAGGAAGTCTGACATTAAAGCCCCCCCACCCCCGCCCCCACCAAGGATGCTCTACCTGTGATGGTTAAATGACAGACACCGACACCCTGGCTGCTGAGGATGCTGACAGCAGGGAGGAAGACGTGGAGGTGGCCCTGGCTGCAGGGAGGTGTCTAGAGGCTTCACCCTCATGTGTTCATATCACGCAAGCACACTGAGCACCAACTACAGACCGGTCTCTGGCCCACGTGTCCCGGGTCCATGGGGGCTGCAGACAGGTCCACAGCTCATTCCCCACCATGTCAGGGTGTAATGGGGAAGACCTGGTCTCTGGAAGCGCAGAGAAGCCCCCTAACCTTGACTGTGAGTCCAGAACAGACAGGGGCCTAACCTCCTCCCTTCTCCTCCCAAAGACCATGGGTGGCTAAAGCCCTTTGTATTTGAGCAGTTCCTCCCTCACTCGACCTCACACAGGAGGAAACAGAGGCCAGAGAGCCTCGTTGACTGGTCCAAGGTCACACAGCCAGTCATGTGACAGACAGGACAGTTGTTATTATTCACATTTTACGAATAAGGAAAATGGCTCAGAGAGGTGAAGTGGCTGGCCTGGGGTCACAGAGCAAGCAAGTGGTGCACCTGGCTTGGAACCAGGGCTGCAGATTCCAGGGCCTCCTTGCTTTGCACCACAGCCTACACTGACGCGAGACTTCCTACAGCTGCTCCTGGTGAGGGCGGACGGGTGTTCTGTGGCCCAGGAGCGCTCAGGTCAGCCCTCTGGCAGGCAGGGGCTGGGACGGGAGCCAGTTCTGTTGCTCCGCATCTCCCGTGCAGGGCCAACTTCTCTATTAAGCAGAGTATTAAGTGTAATAATGAATATTTACTAATGAATCAAGCCTAGATTATAGTCATCTTTCTACCAATGTGGTCATAAAATATAATTTTAAACATTTTTTATGCAGGAAGGGGCCATTAAGGCAAAGGTGCCTAACAGTGAAGAAAGTCATAATGTGGCCCTGGGGCAGTGGCCGCAGTGTCAGCCACCGAGACCCTGTTCCAGCTGGGGCAAAGCCGTCCACCTCCCGCCCTGCCACTGTTTATGAGATAATGATGAGAGAAAGAAGGAGCAAGAACAGGGCAGCAAAAAAGAGAAGAAGGGAGCCGGGAGAAGCCGAGCCAAACGAATGGTAGCTGGACAGAGAGAGAAGAGTCTGCAAGGGCACAGAGTAGATGAGCGAGCAGATGGCAGAGAGGCGAGGGGCAGGCGAGATGGGGAGACAAGTCTGTGTGTGGTCTCACAAGTGGGGGTGGTGTTGGTGAGGACAGTCAGGACAGAGGGAGGGGCTGGGCACAATCAGGAGAGCCTTGAACAGTGAGGCCAAAAATTTCCCAGGGGCCGGTATTACTTTCCTGTGGCTGCCAGAACAAATTGCCACAAATTTGATGACTTAAAAGAACAGAAATTTATTCTCTCACAGTTCAGAAGACCAGAAGTCCAAAATCAAAATCACTGGACTGAAATCAAGGTGTTTTCTTACCTCTCTCTTAAAAGGACACTTGTGACTACATTTAGGGCCACCCTGATAATCTGGGATAATCTCCCCATCTCAAAGTCCTTTATTTAATCACATCTGCTAAGACTTTCACGTATAACATTCACAGGTTCCAGGGATCAGAACCTAATATCTTTGGGGCTCATTATTCACCTACTACAGGCTCACAGAGACAACACAGTCTAAGAGGGGCCTGTCTCCAGCCAGCCTGTGGGCATGGCCCTTGCCTGAGACCAGTGGACGGCACAGCACCTGTCGCTTGACAAACCAGCACATCCCGGGAAGGGGTCCGTCTGCCAGGATCCTCGGAGAGCAGGGAAGCAGCCTCTGCAACGGAGGTGGTGGGATCTGAGACTCCACTGGAACTAGCTAGGACAGAATTGGGAGGTAAGCATCCTGGTGAGGAGACCCTCACCTGAATCTGATTTTGAGTTCTCATTTCACTGGCTCCAAGCTCAGCAGATACTCAGACAGGAGCCAGGCCCTGTGCCAAGTCCTGGAGAGCCAGCCCTCGTCCTCACAGAGCTCGCGGTCTAACCCAGAAGCAACACTGGCCCAGAAAGCACGGCTGTCTTCAAGATGCTGCAAATGCAGGCAAGGCCCCTCTCTTCTGGCAGTGGAGAGGCGGGGCAGGGGGGCGTTTTTATCTGGGCTTCGCATTTACTCTATCCCCTACCCCAGTGCCTTCCTGTCCTTGTTATTATTCACATTTTACAAACGAGGAGAACGGCTCAGAGGGGTGATGTTGTCATTTCTTGTCTCTTCCTCTTGCCACCTTAAAAGTGAAATGACACTGGCTCATCTCCCCTTAGACGCGCCTGCAAAGGAAGTGGCTCCGCCCAAGCTGTGCACTTGCCGCTTCTGTAAAGCTGACCGCAGCAGCCCGGGCACAGGAGCCCTGGAGTCAGGCGGCATTTGACTCGTTCAGTGTCTCTCGAGCCCCAATCCACACCGAATCTGAGTAAAGCAGAGGAACAGGTAGCCAGCCCTGCCTTCTCCGCACAAACAGTGGTAAGCTCCCTCTAAAACCAAGAAAAGCTTCTGCCGTGAAACTCTGGGGCTCTAGCGGCAGATTGGGAAGCCGCAGGGCCTCTTTCAATCCTACAGTGGAAAAAAACGGGAGCTTGCATGTGGAGAGAATCTTCTAATCTCAATTTTGCCTCTTTCTAGCTGTGTGACTTTAAGCAAATCACTTAAAACCTCTATGAACCTGTTTCCTTATCTGTAAAATGGGCGTAGAAAAGGCGAGCCTGCCTAAGAGGACAATTACACAGGCGCTGAGCGTTTAGCAAGCCTTCAACCGTCGCTTATTAAGAGTCCACTTAGGGCTAACCGCGTGCTACCCCTCCAGGTGGGCCCTAGGACAGGGATCTTCTACCTCCTCTGCTCCCCACTTCTTCGGGCCATCCTCGGAGGGTGTGCCCCCCTCCCCAGCCACCCAATTCCCTTAAGGTCCTGGCACCCGGGCCATGTCGAGTCAGCTCGCGGAGCGCTGGACGCCGCGGCCAAACAGGCGCGGGTGGGGTGAGGCGCACGAGGCAGCGCCTGGAGCGAGTTCAGGGGTTTTGAGCCACCAGACCGGGAGTCAAGCGCGCAGTCAGGCCGGGTAGAGCCCCCGCTTGCCCGCTCCAGCTGCACCCTCCCTCGCCCCGGCGTCGCCCCCGCGCCTCCCACGCGCGAACTAGGGGCGGGGCGCTCCCGGCCGGCGGGGCCCACGCGGCGGGCGGGGCGAGCCGGGGCCTTTGTGTTCAAACCGCCCAATGGGCGGCAGCCGTGGGCGGTGACGCGGGCGGGGCCTGGCCAATGGACTGCGGTCTGTCAGCGTTGACTGACAGGCGCACACATACACACTCGGCCACGCGCGCGCCGCCCGGCCCCACTCGCGCAGCGCGGTTCTGCGCGGGCCGTGTTGTCCGCCTTTCCGCCGGCCTCGTCCCGCGCCGCCGCGTCCCGGGCCCCCGCGCCGAGCGCCGCTCGCGGGATTCCGACCCCGGAAGGGGGCGCGCCTGGGCGGCGCGGCGGGCCTCGGGCGCCCCGGGCCCCGCACGGACCAGCCGCGGCAGCAGGTAACAGCGGGCCGTGGGCCGTGGGCCGCGGGCGGGCTGACGCGCTGGGCGAGGGTGGTGGGCCGGCCTCGCCCGCCTCCCCTCGGGCCCTGGGCCCGGCCTGACCCCGGGGTCATCGTCGGGTCGCTCTGGCCGGGGCCCAGCTGCCCAGGCCTGGTTCTTCCTCCGCGGGACAAGCTGGGCCAGGCTCCAGCCCCGCCCGGCGCACGCCCCTGGGCCGCTTGGGAAGGGCCAGCGCCGAGCCAAGGCCGGCCGCTCTGACTCATCGCTGCCGCCAGGGCTGGCCGCCCCACTGGTCAGCCCGGAGGGCGGATGTCTCCAGGCGGGACTTCCCCGGGCACCTCCCCGGGTGGAGGGGAGCCAAGCCCGGGCTGCCCCAAACCGGCCCAGGGCAGTGCCTGCGTTTTCGTGCCAGTCAGGCAGTTTCCAGGGACAGGCAGTTCCCTGCTTCTGCCGCCGCCTGTCAGAACTCTGGTGTTAGGAGGAAGGCCCATTTTGTTCAGTTCTTAAAAAAAGAAGCCAAACAAATAGGGGGCGGGAGTGTGACTTAGAGCAGGGAGGCAGGAAGGCGCGTGGTTGGTAAAACTCTGCGGTTCGGCCCGTAGGGAGTGAAGGGAGAAGGGAGTTAGGACCCGGAGCGTTTTACAGGTCCCGCGAGGGAATGTAGGGTGAAAATGCCCTTTGGAAGATGCCGTAGATCTAGGTTAGCCTGAAGACTGGATGGATACTGCCCTACAAGTTTATGGTGGGGTGCGGGGAAAGGTGGAGTTTAGAAAAGGATGTGGTTCAGCTCAGAAGTGAGGAGGGACGTTTTGAGGGTTTCTTAGCGGATTGTGTGTGTTGGGGGAGGTGTTTATTCTGATATGCAAAA
Organism: Ceratotherium simum simum; assembly: GCF_057802395.1. Lineage (NCBI taxonomy): Eukaryota > Metazoa > Chordata > Mammalia > Perissodactyla > Rhinocerotidae > Ceratotherium > Ceratotherium simum. Next base: position 11,416,198 of record NC_141924.1, read on the forward strand.
GATTTGAGCTTCTAGAGGCTCACCTCTTGTTTTGTTTTGGAGGATGGGGCCTTGACCTTTTTCCACTCGTGAAACCCAGACTCAACTGCAGACTGTTTTGTGATACCAGGACGCTACAGGAGAGAGCAAGAGGCACCTCTGGGGGGTGGAGGCGAGTGCTGACTGCTGACAGTTTGTAGCCACTCCCCCCACACCCCTCCGTCTGAATATTTATGTTCTTGCCTGCAGCAGCTGGAGTACCGTATAAACACATTGCTTTGTTTCTGCCCCAGGGGAAGGCTTCATCCACTCCAGCAGGGCGAGGGTTAAGAGGAGGAGCCTGTGAGGGCATCTGGAGCTTTCAGGTGGGGGGGCAGTAGTGGGGGTGGAATTCCCTTATAAGGAGAGGAGCGTAGACAAGGCCTCTCAACTTCCTGCTTTGGCTGCTACCAATTGGTCCCTTTACCAACGCCGGCTAAAACCAGGGAGGGATGGCAGGTGGGCATCCTCCCTGAGAGGACACCAATAAGACCAAGACATGAGGCTGCTTGTTTCTCAGAAGAGGACTTTCTAGAATTCTCCAGCTGGACTAACCAGACCTTCTGGTTTCCACAGTCTGAGTTGGGATGTGTTAGTCTATGCCCACCATGCAACCCAGAGAACTAGTAATTTAAGTATCAGCCAAGAATATTAGAAGTGATAACAAGTCACATGTACTAGGGACGCTTGAGTGGGCCTCAGTAGAACAGTATTTTGTAATATGGGCCGGCAAAGGCACCATGGTGAGAATCCTCACACTGGTAATCTGAGATTTTGAATTTGGGTTTCTAGAGCTGAAGAGTTTATGAATCCTCCTCAGGTTGTAGAATGGCACCTTTTGCAGGGTCTTTTCACTTTGGCCTCCTCTGAGTCCTTGTTATCAAGTTCAGAGCCTTGATTTCCTGCCCCATGTGGTGACTCGTCCAGCAGGGACTGACTGTGGTCCCACATGGCTGCTCCACCTACCTGTTCTGTTAGTTTAACAAATATTTGTTGTGTAACAACTCTGTCTACAGCCTGTTCTGAGCAGATTTGAGGCTATAAAATACTCTAGTTGGGGACACACAACACATTCCTGAAACAACTCGAACACTTTCCTGTGGAGTGGAAAGACCCAGGCCCTGGTGTGTAAGGAGCCAGGTACCTAGGAGGCATTTAACAAAGTATTTTATCATCATATCAAGTTGCACGGATGTTGCAGCACAGCAATTGCTAATGGGATACAGCATACAAGCCCCATCGGAATGTAGGTGGGGTTTACAGGGAAAGGTTTTCTGGGGTCAGTTTGGGACCCTGAATCAATGAATACAGCTATGGGGAAAGGAAAGCGGGTCCCAGCGAAGGGGAACAGTGGAATGAGAACAGACAGCTCTAGGGAGGGCGCAGCACACTAGGACAGCTGGATGGGAGGGTCTGTGCAGGGCAGCAATGATCAAAGGTCTTCATTTAGTATCTGTTGCGTGCCTATCATGTGCCACGTGGTCTGCTACGTGTTAAAGGTTGCGGAAGGTCCTATTCTGGCTCTCATGGAGTTCAGTGACAGGTAAACTAAGTAGAAAACCTTGTGGAAAGCACCATGAAAGAGGCTCCCTGAGTACTACCTGCGCCCTGGGGCATGGGCTGCAGCAGGATGGGTGGTGCTGGGAGATGCTTCATGAATGCCCCATCTCCCCACGCCTCAGGCTGTTTGGGTTGGAGGCACAGGAAGTGGTCTGTTCACTGGGAGGTGGTGCCTTGTTCCTCTGCCCCCAGGGAGGAGCTGAGAACAGCCCCATACCTCATGTGTCCCCCTTTCTCTCCCAAGACTCTCTTCAGGGGAAGGGTCCCCATCCCACCTCGTCATGTCTCGACGAAGCCAACGCCTCACGCGCTTCTCCCAGGGTGACGATGACGGCAGCAGCAGCAGTGGAGGGAGCTCCGTGACGGGGAGCCAGAGCACCCTGTTTAAAGACAGTCCTCTCAGGTAGGGGGTCGCCACCACCCCTGTGGATCGCGCTGCCCCGCAGAGCAGATGGCTCGGGCAGGTCACTGTGCAGCCTCTTCCTGTTGTGACCTTTGTGTGCAGAGATCGGATAAACATGTCTGGTCCAGGGGGACATTCACACCTATGGGGCTGCCAGGGCCCAGTGCCGTCTCTCCTCTCCCTGTTATGAGCCAGGCTACTGCCCTCATGTTCAGAGAACAGGAAGTGGGGAGAGGCAGCTTCAAGAATAAGCCAGGCCGGAAACCCCGAAACTGCAAGCTGGGCTCACAGGAACCCCTTCCGCTATGGATGGGCGTGCCAATCTGACCATCCTCCCAGACCCACCCCCACGTGTCACACCGTCTGTAGGGCCTCAGCAGGGCCAGTGAAGAGGCTGAGGAGGGGAGCAAGTCTGAGGGGCAGTGGGGATGAGCTAAGGCTGGCAGCCACCTCGTTGTCCTGCTCCCCTTGCAGACATGAGGCCTGGATGTCAGCCCCCCAACCCCCTCACGCTTTGGCTAGCTCTAGGAGGCCAGGTCAGGTTTGTCTGTGTTTTCAGTGGGTTGTAGAAATTACTAATCCATTAAGAAGCATGAGAAGAAACTTTAGCTTTGAAGTTGGAGACCTGGATTTGAATCCCGGCTCCATCACTTACTGAGGCGCTCGCCTAACTGCTTGTGAGATTTAGAGATGATGGGAGCAGAGAAATTACCTGTGCTTGGTAGACAGTGGGTAGCTGGGAGCTGTTAGTTGCCTAGCAACAAGGCCAGCCCACTCAATACAGTGGGGCACAGGCGTTGGCTTCCAGATTCCTGACTGGGCTCACCTGACTGTTCCCGTCTCCCCCCTCCTGGCTGACCTCCTACAGGACCTTGAAGAGGAAATCCAGCAACATGAAGCACCTCTCCCCGGTGCCACAGCTGGGCCCCTCCTCCGATGGGCACACCTCCTACTACAGTGAGTCGGTGGTCAGGGAGTCCTACATTGGCAGCCCCCGGGCCGCCGCCCTCGCCAGGAGCTCCATCCTCGATGACCAGCTGCACAGTGACCCCTACTGGAGTGAGTGTGAAAACCTTTCTCCTGGGGCTTTGCTTCCTTTGCTTCCTCTGGTAACTTAGGATCCAAAATCCTCCCCACCAAGTGGTTTCCTAACCACTGCTGGGCCAGAGGAGGGGCTCCCCATCTTTGGAAATCCTTAGAAGAGCATCCGAGTGTCTGAACTCCCAGGTCCCTTTAGATGATGAGAGGCTAAGGGCAGATTCCATCTGTCCGTTGGAGATGCTCCTCTGGAACACCCTCCTCGGAGCATCTCTGCCGCAGGAGAACCCCGAGTTCTTCCCTCCCCAGGTGAGGACCTGCGGGTGAGGAGGAGGAGAGGCACAGGTGGCACCGAGAGCAGCAAAATCAATGGGCTGGCCGAGAACAAGGTCTCGGAGGACTTCCTCGGGTCCTCCTCCGGCTACTCTTCTGAGGATGACTACGCAGGTAGGCGAGGTCTCCTCAGGGAGACGCTCCAGCAAATTCCAGACTGCTCGGGAGGGGGCGGGAAGCCTGGGGAAGGCGACCCCTGACAGCCCAAGAGCATGGCATCTGGCTGGCGCTCTGCAGACTGGCTGGGCATGCTTCCTGTGCACCATGGCACCAGAGCCCAGGCCTGGGGTGGCCCTCCACACACTGGGCTGTGATTGCCCTGTCCCCACTAGTCTTTGAGCAGCCTGAGGTCAACGCTGTTGTTTGGCTCGTTCCCAGCAAATGTTTTAACTTGGGGCTTCACACATAGGAGGTGCTTGATCCCTTTGTCCAGTTCTGAACAGTGGTTGAGGGGTTGCTGGTGAGGAGGGGGTGCAGACAAGGGGCTCAGGGGAAATGAAATGTCAGAAACCTACCATTTCATTCCTCAAGCAGGCGTGTACTGACCTCCCGGGGCCAGGCCTGCATGCCGCTGTGGGAGTGCGAAGGAGAATGACACGTGGCCTCAGCTCTCGGTCCATAGGAGAAGACAATCAAGGAATAGGCAGTCTCCATACCCAAGGCTCTTAAAAGTGAAGACACACTGAGCTGGTTTCCTCTCTTTCCCTGCAGGATACTCAGAGACGGACCAGCAGAGCTCAGGTTCACGGTTAAGGAACGCTGTGTCCCAGGCAGGCTCTTTTCTCTGGATGGTGGTCACTTCTCCAGGTGGGTGCTGGCTGTTCTGTGCACGATTATTCTCTTTCTCTACAGCAGTCACTTCTTACCCGTCTCTCTGTGGCAGGGCATCTAGCCCGTACAGCAAGACTGTAGGACCACTGGGGAAAGCTGGTTCTAGAATAATCACTGGGAGCCAAGAGCCATGGGAACAGCCTCGCTGGGAAGGGCAGGAGCAGCTGCAGAGCTGGACAGAAGGTGTTGACAGAGCGGGCAGTGGGATTAGAGGAACTGGGTGGCTGTAGGATAGGACATAGGGGCACTGGCCGGTGAGGAGTCACAGGGGCAGGGAGGACCGCAGGTGAAGAGAGAGAGAGGCTGATGCTCAGGGTGACACTTAAGCTTGATGGTCCTTCTTCTAGGCCGGCTCTTCGGACTCCTCTACTGGTGGATCGGCACCACCTGGTACCGCCTGACAACGGCCGCCTCCCTCCTGGACGTCTTTGTTTTAACCAGGTCAGCGGGGTTCCTGCCTTGACAATGAATCAGAAAGCCCCGGACAGAAGGGCGTAAAGCATCTAAACCTGCGTCTGATCGCTTCTCCAAGGGTTTCCTTCCAGTTGATTTGCAGCTTTTATGAGTGAGCGTGGAGTGGATGCCCCAGAGCCCCTCTGCTGATGGAGGCTGGGACCCAGACTCAGGTTTTACTCCCCAAATCGATAGCCCTTCAGAATATTCTGGAACACAGGTTCTGATTTCTTCTTGGATGCTTCCTGCTAAATGCCAGACCTGCCCCTTTTGAGTCTCAGACAAGCCTGGGCCTTACTCCCGCTGCTCAGGCCTTAGACTCTGGCCAGCAAGTGGTGTTTCCCAGAAAGTTCAGCTTCCGTCTGGGCCTGCGGCAATCCAGACCCCAGTGTGTTCCGCCTGGTGTTCAGAAGCCATGAATAGGCGCTGCCTGAGGATGGTTGGGTTTGTCCCCAGTCCTTGACCCGGCAGTGCCAGGAATGGGAACTGGCCCCTTCATAGAGGAAGCAGACTGAGCCAGGAAGTCAGGGTTCCTCTGGCCATAGTCTTGGTTGGGGTGGGTGGCCAGCTATGCTGAGGAGAGGGGCAAGGACGGATTCGTGTCACCAAAAAAAGGTTCCTCGTTTTTCTAAAAGAAAATATTGTTTCTTTAAGGAGTTCCATATCTTTTTCTATATTTGCTTGCTCAGAGGACCTCTATACATGAAAATTTTAGACTTTTCAAAGACCCCACTATTTTATATATAACATCAAATATATATATATACACATACATTGTGTATATATTTATAACATCAATAAAATTCAGAGTCAGAATTGCCTCTGTTACTCCAGGACCCACGGAACTGTAAAGCGTCCAGTCTGCCCTGGCAGGATGAGACGGTCGGGGCGTCCCCCTTTCAGCTCTAGTTTAGCCCTCAGGAAAGGTCTCAAGGGGCTCCCTGAGGGGACATGGGGGCCCTTGGAGCCCTCTTGACGCCTCACCTCCCCTGCTCTCCCGTCCCATGCGGTCCAGGCGCGTCTCGTCCCTGAAGACCTTCCTGTGGTTCCTCTTGCTACTGCTGCTCCTGACTGGCCTGACCTACGGTGAGCTTGCCTGCCATCGCAGGAGGGTAGGACGGGCGTGCCATGCTGAGCCGGGGCTGCTGAGCGGAGGGCGGGGCAGAGCATGGGCGGAGGCTGGCGCTGAGCAGAAATGTGAAAACCAGAGGGACAGTGATCGCCTGCAGGAAAGGGTAGGAGGCAGGACGAGTAGGGTGGGACTGAGCCTGGGCAGCTCCCAAGCACTGAGCCCGAGGCCACTCCTGTCTGGGGGCCCTGGGTCATCTGCTGACCGACGCTGTGGCATTCTCAGGGTGTCCAGTGGGTCAGAGGGAAGAGGCCCCGATCCACTGATCTTGTGCTCAGCTGGGTAGCTACACTGTGCTGCACGGCATGTCTAGAGCATCCTTGGAGCCCCCTGGGCCGGACGTGCCCCAGTACAGGAGTATTGGGGTAAAAAGTAGGCACGCTGATGCCGTTATTAGTAGCAGTTATTTCCCTCCATTTCAAATCAGGACGTCGTCTGGGTGAGTGAATTATTGTTACAACATCAAGTTCAATCTTTAGCTGTCTTTAAGATCAAAACAACAAAGTAGTAAAGAGAAGTAAGTATGCCTTTTTTACTCTAAGATACCTGCATTTACAAGATGCTCTACATTGTTCCAATCTCGATCATTGGACTTCACATTTTTTACACGGTTGTAATCATTATGTTTATACGTACGTTTTGTGTTCAACTTTTCATTTGACAATTGTGTGTGAGTTTCCCAATTCCACCTGAGCTATCTCTATGGCCCCCAGGCTCAATTTTAACGATTGTACCAATTTATAATTAAAGACCATGCTTTATTTATTTATTTTTAGAAGGTTGATTTTATAGGTTTAGCATCTACTCAAACGTGTATTTCTTTAATTAATACCAAAGTAGAACATTTTTCCAAGTGTTGATTTCCTTTTTGTTTCCTGTTACAAGAACAGCTTGTTCATATCCAGTGGAAACTGGGCATCGCCCTTAAATAATACCCTCCATAATTGTATAGCGTTCTGTTCAGGAAGCACGTTCCCATGTGTTATCTCAGTTTAATTTGAGCTTCACCATCGCCCTGTGGGGTTGTTGGGGCTGATGTCATGATCGCATCAAGAGGAGATGCATAGGGAGGGTCTGGAAGGCAGAGCGGGGCAGGACCTGCTGAGGGAGTGCAGTAAGTGAGGCGTGTCCAGAGGGTCTGACTTAAAGCCTGGTGGTCATGTGCTTCCCGTTGCACCTGCTCTCAGCGATGATTGAGTGGCAAGTGTGGAGTCTTACCGGGATGGAGATGCCCTCAGCCAGTATGGCTTCTTCTGGTGCCCTCACCCCGACACACACAGGTACATGCACACATGTATACACACGCACATGCACAGCTCAGGAGTAAACACATCACAAACAGAGAGCCCCTAAAGCAAGACGCAAGTGTCTGTGTGGCTGCAGCCTTGTGCTCTGTTCTGGGGCCACAAGCAGCCTCTCTTAGAGGGTGTATTCTTGTCAGTGATTCTCAACCATGGCAGCCCATTAGAGTCGCCTGGGGAGCTTTTAAAACTCACCTACAGGGGCCCGCCTGGTGGCACAGTGGTTAAGTTTGCACACTCCGCTTCGGTGGCTCCGGGTTCGAAGGCTCGGATCCCAGGCACAGACCAGCGCACCACTTGTCAAGCAATGCTGTGGCGGCGTCCCATATAAAGTAGAGAGGAAGATGGGCATGGGTGTTAGCCCAGGGCTAATCTTCCTCACCTACAAAGGGCCCATCAGACCAATGGACTCACTCTCTGGAGGGCGGGGCCAGACATCCAGTGTTTTAAAAGCTCCCTGGGTGATTCTGATGTACAGCCTCGGCCAAGAACCACCATCAGGGCCTCTGGGTTCTACCCCTCGATTATCCCTAGCTTATTAAAGCTGTTTTCTCTAAGGTTTGCTGTCTACAGAAGGATGAGGATTCCTAAGGAGATGTGAGAATGCATCTGCTCTGGGATTGTCAGGTTGCTGCCTCAGAGCATGATGAGAACCTGCATCCCTGTACTGCCTTCTGGCAAGAGCACAGCTCCCGTGAAGGAGACAGGCTACTGATAACCGACGTTGGTGAGGCTGCCTTCCTCACCGGTGTATACCTTCTTGTCACGGCCCCCGGCCCGGGTAACCGCCTCTCCCCTGTGTACAGGTGCTTGGTATTTCTACCCCTACTGGCTGCGGACATTCCACCCTGCCATGGTTTCCTGGTGGGCAGCGAAGGGCAGCAGCAGGCAGCATGAAGTGTGGGAGTCCAGAGACTCGTCCCCACAGTTCCAGGTGAGTGTCTTAGGGTCGCCGTCCTCCCTCAGCCTGTATTTGAGGTTGATCTCCCTGTCCTTAACCTACCCGCAAAGCTGGAGAGATGCTCTCCCAGCTGGGATGCCACCTCATCTCCCAGGATACCCCTTTCTCTACTGTTGGGGGTGCAGGTCTTGGGGAGGTGGTTTGCCTGCACTTAAATATGACTCAAAGCTGTCCCAAAGTTAGTTACCATCTTAAGAAGCACATAAAACAAGGAAGAGGCATCAGATACATTGTCTTGTCTACTTTGTTCCTTTTCAATATAATTTCACAAATATATATTGAGCACCTTCTATGAGTAATGTAATATCCTGGTCAGTTACCTGTTACCACAAATAAACTACCCCTAAAATAAGGGTCTTAAAACTACAAGCCTCTGATAGCTCATGAGGCTGGGGGTCCTCTGGGTGGCTCTCTGGTCTGAGCAAGGACGGCTGATGTTGGCTGGGCTCCCTGTGTGTCTCAGCTGGTGGATCAGCAGGGGGGCAGGCTGGTCTCGGCCGTGCCTGGGTGGGCCGTACTCCACATGTCCTTTCGTCGTCCAGCAGGCTAGCCTGGGCTTGTTCTCACAGCTGCCAGGCAAGGTTCCAGGAGAGTGGATTCAGGCCAGCACTTGAGGCCTCTTCGGAACTAGCACACTGTCACTTTCGCCACATTCTATTGGCTGAAGCAAATCGCAGAGCCAGTCCAGGCTCAAGGAGGGGGAATTAGACTCCGCCTCTCAGTGGGAGCACCTGCAGGGCCACATTGCAGGGGTGCAGATACAGGGAGGAGGGAAGGACGGTGGCCATTTTTGCAATCTGCTAGAGGCTAAAGATGGATCAGGCCGGCTGTGCCTTCAAGGAGCCTGCAGGCACAAGTGTACAAATAACCAGAATGTGTGCACGCAGGTCCTGGGGTCAATAATAAAAATATAAAACTCTGTCTCCTAATTACAGTTTTTTGAACTTTGCTAGCTCCTGCTGAATTTAATTTGGTATCACATTTTAAACCATTTATTTTGATGGATATTACTTTCCTGACCATGATCTTATTATAGGTATAAATAATACCTTCTGGCATCTATAACTTTTCCTTTTTTAATCATTATTAAAGACATTAAATACAATTCAATTTCAGGACCACCTTTTCTGTCAAATGGGGGAAGTAAAGAATGACTATATCTTTGTGTTTGCTTACATTTGTATAGAGACACTGGTAGAAATAGTTGCCTGGTTGGGAGGAGGTGGTAGGGAGGGCCCTGGGCCAGTGGGGTCAGAGGTCAGGAGCATGACTTTTGCTGTTTCTTTGTTTGCTTTTTGGGTCATGCAAATGTACTGCCAACTTTAAAAACTGAATTTTTAAAAACCAGGAGCAGCTTCTGCACTTGGTAGGCCCCTGCCCTTTAATCAACAGTTGACAAACTGTTTTATAATTTCTCCTGGCAAAGATTTTTGTTGCTAAGCCAACAGGGTTCTCAAAATTCATGGTATGTTTTCAAATGCAACCCTCAAGTCCAAATGACTTTTCTGTCTTCTCTGTGGGGCATCCAGTTAAAGAGGAAAAAGTCTTTGCAAATTATTTTGTCTTGTAGCCGTAGTTATCTGTGGAAGAAGGGGACACTGTTGAACATTAGCAGCCGAACCTCTCAGCTCCTCGCTCGCCTGCACACGTGCATGTGTAGGAGAGAAAAGGGTGTGGGCTCAGCCCAGCAGGTCATCTTCTTGGACTGTCCCTCCATTTGGACCCTCTTCCAGGAGGACGTTGTGTCCCCTCTCACTCGGCCCACTCCCACTCTGGTTTTGGGGTCAGACCCTTCCTCCAGCCCCCTGTATGTCCCGGCACCTCGTCTACCTGCTGAGGAACTCGCCTACCTCCGGGGCAGAGAGGCTGTCCTGAGAGCCTCAGAGCCAGCATGTGTCTACATTTGGGTGTATCTGGGGTTCTCGTCGCTTTCCCTGCAGCCCGTCTTCAGGAAGCACTGTTGCCGCAGACCGCTCACCTCTGTGGCTTTTCCCTCCCTGCCCTGCCAGGCTGAGCAGCGCATTCTGTCCCGGGTACACTCTCTGGAGCGGCGCCTGGAAGCTCTTGCTGCCGAGTTTTCCTCCAACTGGCAGAAGGAGGCCATGCGGCTGGAACGCTTGGAGCTGCGGCAAGGGGCCTCTGGGGAGGGAGGCGGCAGCAGCCTGAGCCACGAGGACACCCTGGCGCTCCTGGAGGGGCTGGTGAGCCGCCACGAGGCTGCCCTGAAGGAGGACTTCCGCAAGGACACTGCTGCTCGGATCCAGGTGGGGAGAGGAGCTGCCGTCTCAGGGCGGAAGCTGAGAGTCACGTGTGGGCCACACTGCGGGCACGTGGGCTGGAGGGGGCGAGGCCCTGTACACCCTGACGTGAGAGAGACAGCAGTGTGTCATTTGGAGTCAGCTCTGCCATTTGGCAGTTACTTGCTTTCTCTAAGCTTCAGTTTCCCCCTCTGTAAAATGGAGACTCCTGTTGGCCCCCGCCCCGGATTGTGAAAACATGAGATGGTGAAGTGCCTGGGACAGTGCCTGACACCACGTGGGCGTGCGATAAAGGTCCAGAGGAGTCTCACCTGTTTCCAACAAGCTCTGTAGCAGAGAGGCCGGGAGCCGAAGTTTGCAGTCAAACAGGCCTGGCTCCAATTCCAGTTACGCCACTTACTGGCTGTAAGGGGCCCTCTTAGCACTGGGTGGAATCCTCAGCCTCTCTCCTTCATGCCTGACAGGAAGAACTGGTCGCCGTGAGAGCAGAACACCAGCAAGACTCAGAAGACCTCTTCAAGAAGATTGTCCAGGCCTCCCAGGTCAGGGGGCTTGGGGGCACTCGAGGCCCACACTGGGGCCCGGATCCAGTTCAGCAGTGTTCCTGGGCTGAGAGAGATTTTGGACCCCTTGGCCCTCTCAAAGGGCCTGCTTAGACGTAGAGTAGAGAGAAGGGGTGTACCGTCTCCTGACTTCTGCTTGAAGCGAGCTCACCCGGGCTAGAAGGCTCTGTAGGGACCACTGGGAGCATGCTGGAGGACAGGAAGGGCTGCTTTCAAGCAGCCTGTTATCTGGCTGTGACATGCCAAATGAAGGAGTGAACGTGTAAATGCCTAAAGCTGCCAGATACAGGGCGAGACTCTCATGAGGCCTCACCAGGAGGCCAGGTTGACGTTTGCTGGAGCTGTTGGGAGACCCTGGGGTGGGCATGTGGTTCAGCAAAGACCCCAAAGGGAACAGATCCTGCTCTGGGAGACCTCTGGCTCCGAGTCTGACATTTCTTGTATTTGTCCCTTCTCCCTGCTTACAGGAGTCTGAGGCTCGACTCCAGCAACTGAAGTCTGAATGGCAAAGGTATGGGTGCTGCCATCTGGCCTAGGCCTGCCCCTCACCCCCCAGCCCCACCCCCACCCTAGGCAGGACTGGGGAGCAGAGCCCTAGAGCAGAGTTCTGGTTGTACTCCAAGCAGAGAGCGGGATGGCTGAAATCTAGCTCAAGACCACCTGCCTAGAGCCTGTCCTTGAGGTGTGGTGGGAGTTAGAGGGGCACCGCAGGAGCATTGAGGTTCATGGGCTCATTTATAGGCACCATCTCTTCTGTACAACCTCATGCCTCAGACGTCCGTATGTGTGGAGGAGGTGAGAGGCTGAGGCAGAGTGAATCATGGATGTGGGCTTAGGGAACAGGATAAGAATTAGCCCCTGGGGGATAGGCAAGCTGGTTCTTCGGCACTGGGGCCGTGTTCTGCAGCCTCCGAGGGCAGGCCTTCGGAGAATGCATCCATTCATGCATGGGTGGTGGGCGGGCACACACTCGTGTTATCAGGAGCCAACTAGGGCATCCTCTTGTTTTCTCGATGTGGCCTTACCCGTCACCAGAGCGGCAAGGCTTACTCTTCTCTCTGGGAGTAGGATGACCCAGGAGTCCTTCCGGGAGAGCTCCATGAAGGAGCTGGAGCGGCTGGAGGGCCAGCTGGCAGGCCTGCGGCAGGAGCTGGCAGCCTTGACCCTGAAGCAGAGCTCGGTGGCTGACCAAGTGGGCCTGCTGCCCCAGCAGATCCAGGCCGTGCGGGACGACGTGAGTTGGAACCATCCAAGTCCCCTGCTGAACACCCTCTTCTCTGAGACCGCCCATCCTAGGAGTCTGCACAGCAAAGAGCCTCTTGCCCCTGCGGCCTGTTAGTCCCACAAGCCCCCTGCTCTGGACTTGGCGCGCATGTTGGCTTTCTTTGACAGGAGTTCTTCCTGTTTTTCCATCGATAACATGGAGGGTTGTTCATAACCCTTTCCTCCGTGTGGCTCCCCCTCGCAGGCCGGCACTCCTTCCCTACCCTCTGTACCCAAGCCAGGCACTGCCCTGCCCCCTGCCACAGCAGCTCCCACTGTCCCTCTGAGCGTCCCAGAGTGAGACCTTTTTTCGGTCCCTAGGTGGAATCTCAGTTCCCCGCCTGGGTCAGTCAGTTCCTTCTTCGAGGTGGGGGAACCCGCGCTGGGCTCCTTCAGCGAGAGGAGGTGCAAGCGCAGCTGCAGGAGCTGGAGAGCAAGATCCTCGCCCACGTGGCCGAGATGCAGGGCAAGTCAGCGAGGGAGGCCGCAGCCAGCCTGGGGCTGACGCTGCAGAAGGAGGGTGTGATCGGGGTGACAGAGGAGGTGAGGACCGTGTGCCCCCAGATGCGCCCCCCACACACACACTGCCCTCCTCCCCGGGGACCATAGACCTGTACAGTCCCACACTGCCAGCTCCCTGGAATGTTCCAGGAGCTAAGTGACATGCAGGAGGCTCTGGTGTTTGCCTGGGGCTGGTGTGGGAGGGTGGAGGTGAACCTGGGTACATGGCATAAGTGCCCGGACACCAGCGTGGTGTAAGCACAGGAGGGGTCAGTCCAGGGGTCCCTGGCCCCCGCAGTGGGGCCTTTGGAGTGGACGAGTCTGCTTCCCGTCGCAACTGCTCTGGGTGCCTGTGTTTTAGCAGGTGCACCGCATTGTAAACCAGGCCCTGAAGCGCTACAGCGAGGACCGCATCGGGATGGTGGACTACGCGCTGGAATCGGGAGGTGTGCGCCGCTCTCCTCCCTCGGCCCCACCCTGGTCCCCACACTGGCTAGGACCCTGGATCTGCTAGGGCAGCTGTGGTGCTAGGGAAGCAGAAATCACTGGCCTAGAACTCAACAAGGCCAGCCACAGCTCGGAGAAGTCAGGACGTACCCAGCACCATCCTTGGCCAGGGAGAGGCTGTTTACAGCTGCTCTGTGCTCTGAGTTAGGGGTACAGATGGGGTCTGGGGCATCTGCCCTCCACCCTCAGTGAGGAGGTGGGCAATAGCAGTCCCTCCTTGGGTTCCCCTGGCTGGCGAGCGGAACTGGTTGTCTAGGTCTGGGTCTCCCTCCCCGGCTGGTGTCCAGCCCCAGGTGCCCACACTACCTTCCTTCCTCGTCTCAGGGGCCAGTGTCATCAGTACCCGATGTTCCGAGACCTACGAGACCAAGACGGCCCTCCTCAGCCTCTTTGGCATCCCCCTGTGGTACCACTCCCAGTCGCCCCGAGTCATTCTCCAGGTAGGCACCCAGCAAGGACAGCACGACGGGACCTGAGCACACGGAGGTCGCCTGTGTGGCTGGGTCAGCGGGAGCTGCACTCAGGGCAGACTGCCTGTCACCAGCCCTGCGCTGACCTGACTTTCTTCCCCTCCAGCCAGACGTGCACCCAGGCAACTGCTGGGCCTTCCAGGGGCCCCAGGGCTTTGCTGTGGTTCGCCTGTCTGCTCGCATCCGCCCCACTGCTGTCACCTTAGAGCATGTGCCCAAGTCCTTGTCACCCAACAGCACCATCTCCAGTGCCCCCAAGGACTTTGCCATCTTTGTGAGTATTCCGCCGGTGTGGGGCCAGAGGGGCTGTAGGAGGACCCTGCGGGTCTCCACTGAGGATAAAATTGGGATCGTTTGTGGATTTGGAAGAGATGGCGCCGGGTGGGAAATGGCACTTCAGTCCCAGTTATCTCAGGCTGTGGAGGAAGAAACTGAGGCCCAGGGAGTTAAGTGACTTGTCACAGAGCACATGGCAGCCCTGTGTCCAGTGTGCAGCCCTCTGCAGTCCCACCAGGTTGGGAGGGGACCAGTGTGGAGTGGGGAGGGAAGCCTTCTTCCCTAGGTGGCCCGGCGCCTAAGAGCAGGATCTTCCCTTTATCCTTCACTCTCTTCAGGGGTTTGATGAAGACCTGAAGCAGGAGGGGACACTCCTTGGCCAGTTCACCTACGACCAGGATGGGGAGCCCATTCAGACATTTTATTTTCAGGTACAGGATTCTGTTATGCTAGTAGACGTGGCACACTCACTTTCCCATCCATTCAGCAGACATTTTTCCGAGCAGGTACCCTGTGCCAGGCACTGCGGGTTCAGAGCAAGAAACCACAGCCCCTGCCCTCAGGCCCTGCCCTCCCACAGATCAAGGTGTAGAATGAGACAGCTGTCCAAGTGGCATGGGAGAGGTGCCAAGCAGACATCAGCGGAGGGGAGGGGCCCCTTCCAGATGGGGAGCGTTGGGGAAGCCTGCCCAGAAAGGACAGGTGCCTGAGTGAGTGTGGCCCAGCTGGGCCTCGGGCAGTGCAGCATGCCTAGGGCACTGAGGGAGGCCTCGTGCCTCAACTTGAGTGGGTATCAGTCTCCTAGGCCCTTGGTAGAAATGCAGATTCCCAGTCTCCATCCCAGGAGACCCATTCCTTAGGGCTGATGGGGCCCAGAAACCTGCATTCTGACAAACAGCCTAGATGAATCCAATGCAGGTGGCCTGAGAGCTACACCAGGGCTGAGGAATTAGAGTACACCTAGTGTGAGGAATCTGGTGAGGTGGGGATGTGAGGGGTGGCGAAGGGACAGTGACAGGAAGAGAGGCCAGAAAGGCAGGCCTGACTACCAGGCCAAAGAATTTCAGCCCTCAGGGCTCAGTGGGGTGGTGGGAGTGGCCATTGCCAGGCTTGTGTCAGAGAAGTGACAAAATGATGTGCATCCTAGTAAGATGACCGTGACTGCGTATAATTGACGAATCTAAGGGGGACAAGCCCGGAGACCGAGCAGGAAGTGGCTGCCAGGAAGCAAGTCCAGAGAGAGAGGGTGCTGGGAGAGAGGATGGGGAGAGGCAGTGGGATATGCAGTTGGGAGTGCCCTGAATGTCTGGTGGGACAGGAGCAGGGAGGTGGAGGTGAAGACAGAGAGGCTAATGCAGAGGTGGGGGTGGGGATGGGAGGGAGGAAAGAGGCTAATGCAAGGGCGGGGCCAGGGAGGTGGAGGTGAGGACAGAGAAGCTAATGCAGAGGCGGGGGCAGGGAGGGGAGGTGAGGACAGAGAGGCTAATGCAAAGGCGGGGGCAGGTTTGGCTACCTGTGGGACAGTCAGGGGGACTAGACATAAAGGCTGAGCTGTCAGCTCCCAGGGGATAACTGAGCCATGGGAGGCGTTGAGAGTTCTCAGGGTGTATAGATCGAGCCTTTAGGAGAGGGTGGAGCACAAGAGGCTGTATAGGAAGGCGGGAGGGAGAGAGGAAGAGCAGGAGAGCACTGTGCCTGTGCCATCAAACGGGGTGAGATTTGCTCCAAAAGCTGGCTCCAAAATTGTGGCTTTTTGAGCATAGAGGACAGAGACCTGATAGGAACTTGAGAAAGAAAAGAAGAAATTCTGCTTAATTCAGTAAAGGGATTATTTTCCAATATCAACATTTATCAAACCCTCCATGAAGGCAGTTCCTCCACTGACAGTAATGACAAAGAGCTCTTGTGAATTTGTCCCAGTTTGGGGTGGACCGCGCTGGTGCTCAGCTACAAAGCCATTTTTACGTGGCTGTGGGTCTGTGGCCCCTGTAGGATATCTGAAGCCCCTGGGGCTTCTTGGCCCACGGGCAGGAAACTGCTCCAGGGTCTGAAGACAGGAGCTTTGAAGTCTAGTCCTCTGCAGAGGCCTAGGGGAGGGGTGTTGGGCCCTAGGGGTGGCTGTCTCCCCTCCTGCCTGTTGTCATTGAGGTTTGAGGACTCTGACACTCTGAACCTGTTCCTTCTCTACCCAGGATCCTAAAATGGCCACGTACCAGGTGGTGGAGCTGCGGATCCTGACTAACTGGGGCCACCCCGAGTACACCTGCGTCTACCGCTTCAGGGTACATGGGGAGCCCGCCCACTAGGCCTTCTTTGTGCCGCTGCCAGCCGGCTGGGAGGCCAGCTCCTCTCCGCATGCGCCGCCTTCTCTGGGAGCGGGTGAGCAGCAGCCCTGCCACCCCCTACATGCTTGATCAGCGCACTGACTTCCAGGAGCAAGCAGAGTGCCTGGCCCAATGGGGATGAGAAGGAACATGCAGGCTTTCCTAGCAGCAGGGTGGCTCGAGGTGGACAGCAGGCTCCAGTGTCTCTTTTCATTCTTTGTTCCCCTCATGCCAGGCATCGGGGTCTCCTTCCTCCTCCTGGAAGGGTGTATATATGTAGCATATCATGGGGGATTGAGAGGCAGGGGGACAGGTGATGAATGAACATGTCCCATGGTGGAGGGGCTGGCACCTAGGGAGCTGCCGTTGGGAGGTGTGCGAATGAAGCATGTGCCAAAGCCATGGGTAGGACAAGCTAGGGCCTGGGACAGGTGAGCTGCCCCCTCCCCAGGCAGGAAAGTGAGGCCCTCTGGGAGGAGGGTGCTCACGGTGCAGGTTGAGACTGGGACTGGGACTCCAGGCAGGAAGCTCCTGGGAGAGGGCAGCTGGGCTCTTCCAGAAAGCTAGTGCCATCAACCTAGGGGAGCTTGGCCCACAGGGTCCCTGAAAGGCTTCTATACACTGTATTTGTCCTAGGTCAAGGTGGGCTGTGGGGCTTCTTGTACCCTAGACGGTCTGGCTCCTGTGAGCTTGTGAGGGCTGCTATCTGTGTGGCTCTGAGGGTCCCAGGGGCCAGGGCTGTAGGATTGCCCTCTGCTGGGGCTAGTAGTTGCTTTCTCTCTCTCCTGATGATGGGACTGGGGCCCACTCTGCTCCCCGTTCCTGCTAGGGCCTGCCTATGCCCCAGAGCAAGTGTGCCCTCCCCTGGGGTACAGGGAGCCCAGACCTGTCTGAGGCCATAAGCATTGGGGGTCAGCTAAAAGGGTGGGGAGTAGGGGAGGGCTTGGGCTCTCATGGTCCAGTGACAGTGATGATAGTGATGTTCAGGGTGTCGTGGTGGGAGGAGGTCTGTCTGCACTGTGGGCCCTGCCCCAACCCCCCTCCCAATCAGGCCCCTGATGTAAGGGGCCCTAACCCTCAGCCATCCCCCTGGGGCTCTTTCAGCTCTTGCTCCATTCTGTTTCCTTTCTAGCTCATTTTCTATGGGGGGCAGTCAGGGGAGGGGGGTTGGGGGAGGAGGCTGGGTAGGGAGGAGGCCTAAGGGGGAGCTTTTAGACCCAGCAGGCCCTGCTGTATTATGTATATATTTTTCAAGGTCTTTTTTTAACTGAAAAGCTAAAGGCTTGATTCCTAGCCCCGTTCTGTGGGGCACTGGGTGATTTCAGTACCTTGTAACCTGGCTGCCACAGGGGCTTGGGGCACTGGTTCTAGCCGTGTGGCTGGTTCCAGCCTGTGGGAAGGGGGCAGAAGGGGCCGCTGTGCAGGCAGGTGCCCTTAGGAGCAAGAGCAGGGCTGGGCCCTGAATGGGCTCCCGAGGATGGAGCTAGAGTGCAGGCGAGGCCCCAACCACCTGTGGTCCTCCAGTACTGGCTCCTGCACAGCACCTGCCCCCAGACGACCAGGTTTTGTTTTGCGCTCTCCTGTCACAAATGCTGCACTATTGGTTCCTAATTTTTTATCTCCCGATTCTAATTTATGCCTATGCAAAAAATAAATTATGCCCAGGATTAATGGAGTGTGTGGTTTTTATCTGGCCATCACAGAGGGAGTCTGCTCTTGGGAAAACGAGAGAATGAATTCTGAGCCAAAACAATGCCCCAAAGACTTATTCCTAAACTTTAGAAACCTGGGCCTCTCAGCTAAATCCCCGCCATGATGGAGGATGGGGCCTGAGGCAGGCCCTGCTCCAATGATTCTGGGCTCAAGGGTTGGCAGGAGAAATACGTGAGGTGGCTTTATTAGCCATCACTGATATCACATTATGAAGCAGGAGGCAGCCGTTTGAGCAGAAGGTAGGAAAAGTCACCCATTTCACTACTGACCACATTGGCCTTCAGTGTGGTGGTCCTCCTCTGTGGGAGTTAGACATTTGCCCCTTGTACCTGTGCTGGGATGGGACAGGGAGGTGGGTCCCCTGAGGAGCCAGAATCTGCCAGCTCAGGGGAGCAGGTCCTGGCCCTTCCCCACAAATCCCACCCCCCTCACCCCCACCCCCCGGATTCAGCGCCTCCAATGAGCTGCTTGAAGAGCCAGGGGCAGGTCCTGACTGGCACCTGGCCCACCTGGCTGGGCCCCCTCACAGCTGAGAAAATCTAGGCAAGAATAGGTCGGGAGGAGGGGTTTGAGGATGAGCTGCCACAGGAGAGGGTGGTGGGTGGAGTCCAAATCCAGCCCGAGGCTTTGGAACAGTTCCTCAACCCCTCAGCTCTATGTCCAGCGAGTCCTACGGCTTGCCCCCCAGCAACCGCTCACTTCATCTCCCCCTATTTCACTCAACACCTGCGCTGTATCTAGCACCATTTTTCAACAAAGGAGACATCCCCAAACACCAATAAACGAGTCCCTGGAACTTGTCACACACTGTCAGGGCACAGTGCCTCTGCTCGTGCCCTCCAGGCCAGGCATGTGCCCTCTGCCCGTCTGCACACATTCTAATCCTATTGGCCCCTCAACCCTCACACCGTCTTCTCTATGGTACATCCCATGTCCCCAGTCAAAGCTGTGCCTCCCCGGCACCTAGGCACATTCCTATACCTTCTTCTGTGCCAGGGAGGCCAATAAGCCAGCACAGTGGTCCTCACTGAACTCAAGACAGCACAAACGCCAGCTGCATGTACAGAAGGGTCAGGATTTGCCATTTGAAATGATCAGATTAACAACTTTATTCTTTATCAACTACAAAAGGGCTGGTGTTTTATTCCAAATGGATAGTTGGTAGAGCTGAGACCCATAGGGGACCTTTGTTGTCCCTGCTAACAACAGTAAAATGCTGTATTCAGTCACCCCCCCTGCTGGCAGGTGTGGGCCTAGTGACCACAGAGATCCAGACCTACGTCCTGAGCGTCGGGCCAGAGGAGGGCAGAGGCCACAGCTTCCTAATATAAAGAAAGTGGTTATGCTCACAGGGCAAAAGAGCTCAAGCAAAATGGGGTTCTGCCTGCTCTGAGGTTCCGCCATGGCCAAGTCCTGTGGAAACACAAATTCCACAGCACCTGCCATGGGGACAGACAGAAGAGGAGTGCTCAACGCTGGAGCCCCTGTAAGCAGAACCAGAGTCAAAAAGCCGAAGGACATGCCAGAGTGACTGACGGGGACCGGCTAGGGGCGAGGGCTGGTGTAGGAACGGACACGCCTGCTGGTGGCACTGCTCCTCTGAGCTTCTACCACCACCTCCCTGCGAGAAGGTGGCTGCGAATGTCATAGTACATGAAGTGAGTGAGACACCTGGCACAGCCCCACCACAGGGCAGATGTGTCAATGCCACGTTTCTCCTTTCCAGCCTGTCCCCCAGCCTGTGGCCTCTGCTATGGACTTGGGAACCAGTGTGAGCGGTAAGCAGCACGGTGACCATTCACTGGGCACTTCCCACGTGCTGGGCATCTTGTCACGGCCTCACATACTCTCAGTGAATCCTCACAACAACCCTGACAGAGGCATCTACCTCTTGCTGTAGATGAGGAAACTGAGGTTCAGAGAAGGTTGGCAAGTCGTCCCGTGTCACCACTGGTGGAGGAGCCTGGGTTTTGAAGCCACGCCTAACTGACAGAGCTGGGCTCCTCCTGGCCCTGCCCTGCTCCGCAGCCGGGGGCTCTAGCAGGCAGAGCGAGCGTTCCCGGTGGCAGCGCCTCCACCGGGAGGGGCTGGGCAGGGAACACAACATTGTCAACTTCAAACAAACTTTTATTTTGTGCGCTGGTCTGGTCAGTCCATGGCCACAGGTCAGTGGTAACTAGGAATAATTGGAAGGAGGGTTGGAGAGGGAATCAGCAGCCTGGAAGGAGGAAGAACAGAGAAGGGTTGGGGACAGGAGGGAGGGAAGGCTAAGGAGGGACCCAGCAGGCTGGGTGTCTGCCCAGCTAGAGAAAGAACACATCTCCGCCCATCAGTCCACCCTAACCTGGGGACTTCAGTCCCCAGCTCAGACCAGGCTGGTTCGGGGCCCCCGTTGCCATCTCTGTCCTGGGCAATCCCACCCCCACCCAGGCAGTGATTTTTCCAGAGGGCTTAATGCTCTGTGCTGGGCCTGGAAGAGTCTTTTTCACTATCCCTGCCTGCCCTCCCTGCACCCCAATCAGGGTTTCCAAACCTGGGGCTCAGGCCCTTCACTGTTGTGCTCCTGTAGCAGCCATACTGGGGTGACGTGGCAGGGGTGTGGTGGGGAAGGAGGGGTTCCAGTCCCAGCCTGACTCAGAGGAACACCCCATAGCCCCACCAACAGGGGGTGCTAGTGAGCATGACCCCAAGCAGGCTGAGCCCAGCCTAGGCCATCAGTGCCCCAAGGCCCAGCAAGATTCAGAGTCCAAGTCCAAGCAGGAGGTGGCTTCTCGGTGAGGCAAGGGCCTCCAGCGTGGCAGATCGGCAGAGCAGGAGTCGCCCCAGCCAGCCAGGCAAACACAGGATTGTCTCCAAGGGAAAGCAAAGCCACCAGCTGTCTTTGGGTCAGTCAGTGGCAAGGGTCAGAGTTAGGGGCACAGAGGGTCCTACAGACCAGTTGCCTCTCCCCTCCACACATCTACAGATTACAACTCAAGAGCTTTTGGCATTATCTGTTCTGGGGTTTAAGGAGAAAAAGAGGGAGAGAGAGAAAGGGGGAAGCCACCACTCTCCACCCTGTTAAAATCCCACGTCACGGAAGGAGGGCTCCCTGCTCTGGCAGCAGTAGACACTTACACCTAGAAGCCCCCTAGGCAGGCTCCATGGAGGGGTTCTAGGCGCAGAGGAGAGTAAGCCAGGGAAGGAGGGTGCTCCTCAGCTCCTGACAGCCCCTAAAGGTTCCCACAGAGACACACGGACGAACGGGCGGGCGGCCAGTTGCTGGAGGCTGGTGGGCAGCCATGGAAGAGACAAGGAGAGACTGCCAGGGCCCTGACCGGCTGCACTCCTGCACCACACACACAGCCACACATACACACCCACACACGATAGAGAGATATATAATAAAAAGAATAAAAACTAAGGGCCCAGATGTACAAAAAATGTGAGTGAGGAAGAAGACAGGGAAGAGGGTGGGAGATGGCCAGTCCTCCGGAAGTCTGGCCACCTTCCTCAGCTTATAAATTACAACCCCCCTGGAAAACGGGGGTAGGGGGAATGATGAGGCTCCGGCTGTGGCCTGGGGGAGGGTGGGTGGTGGTCAGAGCTGCTCTGGCCCATCTGGTGGAGCAGTGGCCAGAGTACGAGGATCCTTTGGGTGGTGGGGGTGGGCCAGGGGGAGATTCAGCAGCCACTGGCAGGAGTCACGCAGGCCCCCTGGGACTTCACCTTGTGACGCTGGCCCCCCCGTCGCCGGCCCCCGCTGCTGGGCTTGGGCTGTAAGAGAAAAAGAAGTTTGAGAAGCAGTGGTCTACTGGGAACAGGACAGGACAGTAGAGGGGCCAGGACAGCGGGAAGAAGGGGCAGGAAACGAGCCAGTTGGTCCCAGTCTAGCCTGAGTGGTCATCTCTGATGTGACCCAGAGCCTGGCACTTCTCCTCTGTGAGATGGAACGGGCCCACCCTGCCTTCCTCCTGAGTGGATGGGTCACATGTGATAATCGTGTGAGAGGAAGCTGTTCAGAGAAGCACAAAGAGAGAAGGAACCAACATCTGCCACTGCTGATAGGTGGAAAGAGAAAGGGAATGAAGGAGCCAGAGGAAAGGCTCAGTGCGGGAAAGAGAGAAGAGGAGGCAGAGAGAGAAGACTCTGGAAGGAGCAATGTGAGGGGGCGCTGGGAGACAGCCAGGGGACAGAGCTGGTAGGAGATGCTGAGTGAGAGCCACAAAGACACAGGGCCCAAGGCCACCTACCCCTCCAGAGGTGTCATGTTGGGGAGGAGGCACAGGAGGACCCTCTAAGGCAGTGTCTCTCAAACCTTTTGGACAGCAGCACACACACACATCACTCACACTCACATACACACAATACTACTCTGACTATGAAAGGGAAACTGACATTTTTCTATTCTATTTGATTGAAAGGAAATGCTAATCAGGACCAATTAAGTTGATTTTATGTAGGCCACATCTCAAAGTTTGAAAAACACTGTCTTAAGAGACAAACAGCTCACACTTAGATAGCACTTATGTGCGAGGAGTTGTGGGAAACACCTTCTATCTATGAACAGACGAAGCAGTGAGCGAAGGATGCCTGAGACTCTCCTACTTGTCACCTCTACCAACTAGAGTAATAGCCACCATGCCCCCCCTCAGCCAGGGGCCCAGGACCAGCCTGGGATGCACGCTCACCTGTGGCTGGAGACTGCTGGACGCAGCTGGCTGTGCAGCTCCTAGAGAGCTAGCTTCATCTCCAAGTTGGGGCGCCCCTAGTGCCGGCCCTCCAGATGAGCCTCCATCCTCTCGTTTGGTCAGGGGGCCCTTTTTCGTTGACTGCATTTTAATCTGCTGGGGCTTGGAGTTCATTGGGGAGTTGTTGGTGGTCTGGAGGAGCTGCAGGAGCCAAGGGGGTGAGGTTGAGGCCTGAGCTGCAGGCAGTGACATCAGCTCAGCTGCCCACTCCCCCACCGCCACCCTCTCTCAGGAACTTCTCACTCCCCCCCGGGCTGCTCCTGGGCAAGGCGGATGGCAGGAGGGCCATAACAGGGGCAGTGGATGAAGAGATGTTCTCATCTCCACTCAGCATCCCAGGACCGCCACGGCCCAGGCTGACGTCGCACCTGCCTCAGCCTAGCTCAGAAGGACTCCACCCTGTTCCCTGCTCCGGTTGTTCTTCCCACAGACCATCTGCGTACCTCGGCCATCTCCCACTCAGCCCAGCTCCCAGGCCTGGATCTAGTTTGCCAGAGCCTGGTGAGCTGAACTCGAGGCTCTCTTCCCTGCTAAGCTGGCTGAAAGTCCTAAGAGCATCAACTGCATCTCCAGCCCCGGGGTCCTCCTCCCCCATAACAAGAGTCTGGAGCAAGTATTAACTTCAGTCCTCCCAAAGAGCCCAAGTGAATATCTCAGCAGCTAGAAATATTTGGAGTGTGGCTATACCAAATTTTAAGAGCCACTCAGGAGAGACATGCTGTTCCACCAGGAGGGATGTGCTATTCCAGTGCTCCCAAGGCAGGGACTGGTGCCTCTTCCCCTGGCAGTTAGGGAGATTCCATAGGACTTCTCAAGAAGAGCCTGTTGTGCTCATGGTTTAGAACTGGAGTGGCCCCTGGTGTTTCCTGGGGCAGGTGAGGAGGTCTGCCTGGCCATACCTTGGTGATGGTGCCCACAGCCTTGGTGCGGCCTTCCCGGAACACCAGCCGCTGGTCTATGTGCAGGTACTCGGGGGTCTTGATGAAGCGGAAGTGCACGGTGGCCTTGTCCCCAGTGCGCAGACAGTCCTTGTCCATGCTCAGAATGGTGGCTGTCTGCCTGATGCTGCCACAGTGCACTGCCAAGGGACCGGGAGGTCAGGACAGGCTTGAGCTGCCCAGTGCGCTCAGGTCAGGGAAGGCAGTGAAGGAAAGCATGAAATATGCTTGAGCTGCGGCAGGCCACAGACCTCAGGGAGCCTGAGCGTGGCCGAGCGAGCCGGGGGCCTGCACTTGGATCTGATCCTGCCTCGCGCTCTCCCACCCTTTCCTCCAGTTAGACCCCACCTGCCCCTGGACTCATGTTCCTGAGTACAGGGCACTCTGTTTGCATGTGTGCCTTCTCTGGACTGTTGGCTTCTAGACGACAGGGCCCTTGCCCATCTCTTCTTTGTCCCCAGCCCCTTGGCAACACTGCCTGGCACGGCAGCACTCAGCAGACGTTTGCTGAGGGACTGAATGTGAGGTCCTTGAGGGCAGGTCTGGGTCTCCAGAGCCCCACACAGAGCTAGCACTCGGTGAGTGACTGCAGGACTGAATAAATGCCGCAGCGCGTGGGTGGAACAGAGGGGATGACATGTACACAGGATAGAGACCTGCCTCTTGGCTGGAGCTGAAACGTTGGGGTTTGGGTTGCTAGCGCACCTTCTAGGGGGAGCTACAGCAGGGGACCTCCTGGGCTGGCAGCGCCCTTAGACACTTACCCATGGCCTGGTAGCGTGGGCTAATCGTGGTGGGGTGGTGGAGGACAAGGATCTCGGCCTCAAACTCCCAGGATGCTTGGGGATTCAAGCGTGGGGAAACCATCACCATGCCCTTCCGGATGGACGAGCGCTTGATCTGAAAGAAGGAGGGAATCCCAGACCTCAAGGTCATTAATGCCTTTTGGCTGACCCCTGGTCCTGGAGGACCAGCAGCCCTTCTGGGAATGGGGACTACCCCAACTCGGCTTTGCCGTCACTGCACTGGACCGTAGGGTGGTGGGGTGGACAGTACAATGCAGACTGTACTGCTCTGTGGGAAACCTGGGCAGTGTGGTGGGGGTCAGCAAGCACTGCATGCAGGAAGTGGCAATTCACTGCACCTTCCTTGAAGGATAGGGAAGAATTCAGCGGGTGGTGAGAGGACAACGGCAGGCAAGCATTCAGGTAGAAAGAACAGGGCAAGCAGAACATGACTGTTGGCGGGAATAAACAAAGTTCCGTTTTGCTGGTTAATTTTGTTGGCAGGGAAGGTTAAGTGACCACAGAGCTAGCACTCACCCCAATCCCCAGGGGTAGAAGGCCAGACAGGAAGAGGATTTGGCATGACTCCAGTGGCCCTACGCAGAAGGACCCTCAGCACAGTAGGGAGGCACCTATCTGACCTCACCACTGAACTCAGCACTCTGTTCTGGCACTATGGGGAGGGACAGAGCTTAGGAGGCAGCAGGCCTGGGTTCAACTCCTGGCTCTAGTACTTATTAGCTGTGTGCTCCTGGGCAAGTTACTTGGGCTCTCTGAGCCTCAGTTTCCTCATCTGTAAAGTGAGATCAGTAATCCCTGCCTTGCAAAGCAGCCATGAGGACTGGAGATGGCCCGGAGCCTAGCAAAATGCAGAGTCTGAGGAGAGTTTTTGGTATTATCAATACTCACCTTCTTCAGTGCAAAGGAGGCCGTCTGCCCCCCCCGCACCTCCTTGACAGGCATTCGCTTGCGATGGATCGATTTTACAGCAATGGACAGGAAGTTACCCAGGGGATCTGGGCCCAGCAGCAGTGTGTCATTCAGCTTGATCAGGCCCCTCAGTGTTGTCCCCGACACTACTGTTCCCACACCCTGCAGAGAAGACCCTGACCCAGTAAGTCCATCCTCACTCGGGCCCTCCCCACCACCAACTTGCCCCAACACCCCTGTAGGAAGTGCCCACCCAGCCTCATGCCCTGCTCAGTCCACCAGAAGCCACTCACCGGGACAGAGTAGGTGTCATCAATCTGAAACTCAGCAGGCTCTTCCTCCCGGTAGCTGGTGCGGGGAGAGAGGAGATTGAGGAACATCTTCAGCAGATCTAGATTCTCGCCTGTAACGTTGGAGATCTGGAATATTGGGCACATCCTAAGTGGAGAGTGAAGACAAAGGAAAAAAGGAGCTCAGGTGGCCAGCCCCTGCCTGACCCAGGGTGGGAGCAGCAGGAGGGCTCCTGGAACAGCTGCTTCTCTAAGGGCCCCACTGTCCCGTCCCCGGCTCTATCCCTCTGCCCCAACCTAGCAACTCCCAGCCAAACCTGCTCCAAGGCCGCCTTCTCTTACTCAGTTTTGTCTTTGAAATCAGTCCCCTCCTCTCTGTCCCTCCACCACTGCTCTACTTCAGGAGCTCATGATTGCCTCTTCTTCCTAACGCACACATGTGCTTGCTTAAAATCCTTAACCATCTTTCCGTTGCAGAGAAGACAGTCTGAATCCCTCCTCCCAACATCTCTGCAGGTTTATTTCTCTCAAAGTCCCATATTCCCGCCAGACCAGAGAACCTTCCCTTCTCCTAAAAGCTTGGTACTTTTGTGCCCTCATATATATTTGTTCACTCTGATCCTGCTGCCTGAATTCCTTCCCTCTTGTCCAACTACCAAATCCTCTCATCCTTCAGAGCCCATCTCCAATGCTGCTTCTTTCCCGGATGGGCACTCTCCACTCCTCTGAGTTCTAGAAGAACTTTTTGTGTCTCTGTTACACATGACTATGTCTGATTTTCCATCAGAGTTATCTCCATAGCCTCTATATCTCCTATCCACGGTTAGTCAAACTCCTTGAGATCAGAAATTATATATTCCCCATAGCTCCTAGAATAGCACCTGCAAAGAACAGACATTGGACAAAATGAACGAATTGAAGTGCGGCCAGCTGAAATGTACCCCCTCTGCCAGCCAAATGGTGGTACTGAAGACAGCATCAGGGCAGAGCCACACGCCAAAATGCCAGGCTGCTCTGGGTCCTGTACTATAGATCAAGCCAGGAGGCAGATGGCTCCTAAGCAGCCCCAAGACTCTGGGAGAAGGAACGGATCTAATGAAGTTCACTATTATCAAGAGAGTAACTCTGACCAAGGAGCTGACCACCTTGAGGACAAGGACCATGCCCAAGTCAACTGAATCCTCAATGCCTAGAAGAAGAGCCTGGTGCAGACCAAACACCCAATAAATATGGAATCAAAGGTTACCTAATGAGTAAATGCCAAAACTGATCTGTGATTAGAGCTTTTGAGAAACAAGAGTATAAAACAATTAATAATAGCAGTTATAAAAATGGCTGTGTCTCAATCACACAGCAGCCAGGCACAGTGGTAAGTGCTTTCCATATATCATTTCCAACACTTACGAGAGCCCTATGGGGAAGGTAATATTATTCCCATTTCACAGATAAGGACATTGAAGTCTCAGCTGGGATTCCAACCTCAGCGAGGCTAGCACCTCAGAATCTGGGTCACCTGATATAGCCCCTGGGCAATACTGCCACCTGGGAGACCCTGAGCTGAGACGAGAATCTTCTATTTCATCCAATCGCTGTACCTGCCCAGAAGTGAATGCTCACTACCCCATTACCTCTCAGAACTGAAGTTGGAGGCCGTAACAATCACATCGTCCTTGCTCTGCACCAGCACAGGGATCTTCCGGCAGCCTGGTGACTTCAGCAGGCGCTGTAACAGCTTCAGGGTTTCTTAAAGGGTGAAATGGAACAGAATTAGGGGGACACGGCCTTCTCTTTGAGCAGGTTTCCAGGACAAGATAGGTCCACTCATTACTGACGCAAGCAGGAGACAGATAGATGGACCAGTGTTAAATGCCACAATGCCTGGAAAAGTAAAAAGGAGGACCAAAACTTGCGGTGTATGTGCTTGCTAGAGTAGAAAGAGAGCACAGATGGGGCCTGTCTGCTAGGGTTCTGAGTCTGAAACCCGTCGGATTTCTCCAGAGTCTCTAGAAGACCCACATCCTGTAAGTTAGTGACTTGGGGGTCCACGAGAAGGACAATGTTCTCACCAGAGTGATCTGCTTCCTGGAAAAAAATTCATCTGACAATAGGATCTCTAGGACATTTAGACACCTGCAGAAGCCCTTATGAGGCCCTCCAAAAGGACACCTCTCCACTTGTCTTCTACATCTGTAGCCGTGAGGGAGAAATGCACGAAGGCCTAATCCTGTAACCCTGTTTTGAAGCCTTTGGTGGTCAAAGGTAATCAGATCCTCTGCCCAAATGTTTTCATACATATCCAGCTTAGATGGTAAAACCCAACCCCTTCTGCCCGAGGCCATCTGAAAAGAGGTGCCAAATTAGGGATCTCAAGGATTTGGAACCAGAAGGAACAAAGAGCAGCTAATTATAGGCTATACTCAGACCAAGAGCTAAAGAGGGGAGGAAACAGAAGATTCTGGGTTGATGGAAATTCAGGCCAAGGTCTGAGCACAGACAAGGAAGCAGAAGATTCGGGGCTGAAGCCCTGGCAGTAAACCACCAAGGAGCCATAGTGTGTGACAGTCCCAAACAGAGAGACTGCTGCTAGCTAGAGGCTTTACTTACCTTGCAGGATGTTGGCAGGACACATGTCAATCTTGGTAACTACCACAAAGACAGGCACATTGAGTGCCAACGCCAAGCCCAGGTGCTCCTTGGTCATCCCCACAATGCCAGCATTGCTGCCCACCTGCCCCAACACAGAAAGAACCGTCAGCACAAGAGAGACAGCGGTTGCTGCTGGGTAGGTATAGGGGCTCACAGAAGGCTAGGGCAAAAGAGAGCTCCCCTCTCTGAGGCCCCCATCAGAATAGGACACTGGAGGCACAAGTCTCAGGCCAGGAACAAAATGGCTGAGACGAAAGCTGGGCTAGGCACAGGCTGCTTTACCCTCTGATTCAACTACGTGGGTAAGCAATGGCAGCTACTATTACTGTTACTATTCCTTCCCATAGCAATACAGTCATACATCACTTAACCACGGGGATAAGTTCTGAGAAATGTGTCATTAGGCGATTTCGTTGCTGTGTGAACATCACAGAGTGTACTGACACAAACCTAGATGGTATAGCCCACTACACACCTAGGCTCTATAGTATAGCCTATTGCTTCTAGGCTACAAACCTGTATAGCATGTTGCTGTACTGAATACTGTAGGCAATCATAACACAATGATAAGTATTTGTGTATCTAAACACAGAAAAGGTACAGTCAAAATACAGTATAAAAGATAAAAAATGGTAGACCTGTATAGGGCACTTACCACGAATGGAGCTTGCAGGACTAGAAGTTGCTCTGGGTGAGTCAGTGAGTGAGTGGTGAGTGAATGTGAAGGCCTAGGACATTATAAACACTGTACACTTAGGCTACACTAATTTTTTTTTCTAATTTTCCTTTCTTCAATAATAAATTAACCTTAGCTTACTGTAACTTTTTTACTTTATAAACTTTTTAACTTTTTGACTCTTTTGTAATAACACAGCTTAAAACACAAACACATTGTACAGCTATACAAAAATATTTTCTTTATATCATTCTATCAGCTTTTTTCTATTTTTAAAATTTTTTACTTTTTAAACTTTTTTGTTAAAAAATAAGACACAAACACACACATTAGCCTAGGCCACACAGGGTCAGGATAATCAACATCCCTGTCTTCCCCCTACACTTGTCCTCCTGGAAGCTTCAGGGGCAGTAACATGCATGGAGCTGTCATCTCCTGTGATAGCAATGCCTTCTTATGGAATACCTCTTGAAGGACCTGCCTGAGGCTCTTCTTGAGGAGGTGTTACTCTTTTCAGAAATATGTCCACGGTGGTTTCCTTGGTTTGTTTCTTTTTCTCATCACAGATTTGCTTGTAAGCAGACAATGCATCATGAACATTCTTCTCTATTAATGAAAACCTTTCGGTGTTGGGGTCCATATTTTCAAACTTTTTAAGGAGCTTGTTGAGGTCTGCAAAAGCTTCTGCTAAACCCTTCACTGAATTTTCTTAAGAGTTCTTCTTTTTCTCCTGCAGTTTCCTTTTCTCTTGCCTCTTCTTCAGCTACGCATTCCTGTTCCAGTTCCAACAAGTCCTCAGTAGTCAGTTCCTCAGGAACCACCTCTAGGAGCTCCTCAATGTCATCCTCATCTACACCCAGGTTAAAGTTGTTTGCCATCTTAATCTCAGTCTTGCTGATTTTTGCAACCTCCTCATCCTTTGCAAATCCTGTGAAGTCATGGATGAAGAAGTCTTGAGTGTCTTCTTCCAGATGCCATTCATCTCCCTGGTGACACCAAGCCCAAGCAAGGTTCCTGATGTAGTCATAGATGTTGTAATCCTTCCAGAATTGCATCAGTGTCTTCCTCAGTTGCAGCAATAGCCTGGGCAAAGGTCCTCCTCAGCTAGTAGGCCTTAAAAGCTTCTACCACTCCTTAATCCATTGGTTGCATCAAAGAGGTGATGTTTGGAGGCAGAAACACCACTTTGATATTGGGATGAAGATCACCAATAAAAGGAGGATGTCCGGGAGCATTATCAACAATAAGCAAAATCTTGAAAGGTATGTTATTCTCCAAACAGTACTTCTCCATTTCACTGAGATAGCAATTCAGGAGGGCATCTTGGAAGAGGAGATGGATCATCCATGACTTCTTATTGCTCCGTAGTACACTGGCAGTGTGTGCTTACTGATATGCTTGAACGCCCTGGGGTTCTCACTGTGCCAGATCACAAAGGGTTTCAATTTGTAGCCTGCAACATTGCCCCCAAGCAAGACTGTTATCTTGTCCTTAAAAGGCTTGAAACCTGGCACTGACTTGGCTCCTTATGGATGAAAGTCCTTTCAGGCATCCATTTCCAGAATAGGAAGGTTTCAACCATACTGAATATTTGCTCTAGCAAGTAATCTTCCTCCACAATCAGCTTATCTAGAGTTCCCAAAAATTCCTCAGCTGCCTTCAAATCAGCACTCAAAGACCCACTCCTCACTTACACATTATGTAATAAATAATGATTCTTGAGTTGTTTAAACCACCCAGAGCTAACATAAATTCAACACTGTAATCAGGTCCACCCTTTTTTTTCAACATTGCAAACAAACTTTTTGCTTTGGCTATGATCATCATGGTGCTGAGAGGAACATGCTTATGTGTCTGTTCTTCAATTCAGGTCATTAGAAGTTTCTCCATGTCTGATATAGGCCTTTCTCAAATTTTGTTTAGTCTCGCCTTCAACGAAGCAGATCCTTTAACAGCCTGTCACTTTGTTCTTGTTCTTCAAGATCACAGCTATGGTGGCAGGGGACATGTCTGATTGGCGTGCAATAAACATCACTAATTTTCCACCTTCGTATTCTTTAATCACTTTTAATTTTGTTTCCAGGTCAATCACTCGACATGGCCTCTTAGTGGCAACATTAGCAGTGGATTTTGTATGCTTAGGGGCCATGATGAACAAAACAACGTGAGACTAAATAAAGCACAAGAGAAAATGATGCAGTCAAGAGTAAATGAGATATATGAGGCTGCTGCCGGTATAACACGGCATACTGTTTCACAGTAAACTTTTTTTTTATAAGTAGAAAGAAACACTTAAAATAACAATAAAAAGTATAGTATAGTAAATAGATAAACCAGTAACATAGTCATGTATCATCATTACCAAGTATTATGTACTGTACGTGATTGCGTGTGCTATACTTTTATATGACTGGCAGCAGAGGAGGTTTTTTTACACCAGCATCACCACAAACACGTGAGTAATGTGTTGCACTATGACTTTACGATGGCTACAACGTCACTAGGTGATAGGAATTTTTCAGCTCCATTATAATCTAATAGGACCACCATCATATATGTGGTCTGTAGTTGACTGAAACGTCATTATGTGGCACACGACTGTAAATGTTTCTAAATATCACCATAAAGTGTGGTTAAATAAATTAGGACACATGCACAAGTATGCCATATAAAAGAAAGAGGACTCTTACCTACCGATATAGGATAATCTCTAAGATATGTTTTTAAGGGAAAAAAAGCAAGGTATATACAGCATACTACCATAAAAAGAGTGGTGATTGGATCATTGTTTGAAAAAAAGCAACTGTAAGACATACGGGGAACATCTGAGATAATATAAACACTTATAGACTAGATATTGAATGGGGGCCAGCCCGGTGGCGTAGCGGTTAAGTGCGCACACTCCGCTGTGGCGGCCCGGATCCTTGTTGCGCACTGATGCACCGTTTATCAAGCCACGCTGTGGCGGCATCCCATATAAAGTAGAGGAGGATGGGCACAGACGTTAGCCCAGGGCCAGTCTTCCTCAGCAAAAAAGAGGAGGATTGGCATCGGATGTTAGCTCAGGGCTGATCTTCCTCACAAAAACAAACAAACAAAAAGAAGACATTGGATGATATTAAAGAACTCATGTTCATCTTCTTGGTTGCAATAACAGTAAGAGACAGTTCTTACTTTTAGGAACTGTGTGCTGCAATATTTGGGGATGAAGAGTCACCATGTCTATAACCTACTTCAAATGATTCAGCCAAAAAACCAAAAAAAAAAAAGACACACATAAGCATCTGTCACACGTACAGATGAAAATGGCAAAATGTTAACGACTGCTGATCTCTGAGCAGTGGATTTATGGTATTCATTGTACTGTTCTCTCAACTTCTCCGAACGTTGGAAATTGGAGGCAGAGAATACATACACTTGTGCTGGTATGATTACGAAATATCTCTGGAGGATCCATAAGAAACTGAAAATACTGGTTGCCTCTGGGAGGAAACTGGATGAAGGAGGCAGGCAGACTTTTCACTATGAGCCCTTTGGTACCTTTTTATTTTTATACCATATCAATGTGTTATTAAAACAAAATAAAATTAAAATTTCCATGACATATTTATATAGTGCTTTATACACTCCAGAGTGTTTTCAAGGGATGTTCTCATTTGATCCTCACAGTTCACAGATGAGCCACCACCCCACTGACACAGACGTCCCAGGCCTGTGTTCCCTTTTGCCTGCACCGAGATACCTCCACTCCCTCCCTCCTAACTCCTCCCCTTCCCTCCAACCACCTTTTCTACCCAACTTTGGTTTGCTTTTGCTTTTCCCAAGCTGGATGACACAGAGCTCTATCACTTTGTCATCTATACATTTTAAAGATTTTTTTTCCCTAGAAATCGATTACCATGGATCAATAATGAATATTTCACTGTTTTCTACAGAAATTTTTAATATTTGCATCATGGCCTAAAAGTCAGATAATATATAACACTTCATCTGGGGTGAAGATATTTCCATTAACTGGCCTGGCTCATTGCAGCTCAGTTAGAAAAATGCTCATTTTAAAATGGTTTCTATATCCTTCTTAATATCAACCCAACAACTCCCCCAAACACGCCCTATGTATCTTCCACTGAAACCCAGAGCAGCTTTCCTTAGCCCAGTCAAGAAGGTCAGTAACGGCCCTTTGAAATGCTCAAAGATATGGGAGATGAAATTACACTGAGATCCCATGAACCTTGAGCAGAGAGCCGACAAGAGCGTTCATACATACGTTCTGCCTCTCTTTACTCTCCAGTTTGGGGAGACTTTGCCTGAGAACCTGCGTCTGTGGGGTAACTTGATCAAGTTTTCTCTGAACAGATGCTTGTGTTTACTACACTTATTAACACAGGCAGCTGGAGGGACTGGGAAATGGGGAAGGGCTTTGAGAAAGACTTGCCAAAGGAAAACTTGCTCACTCGCTCGCTCGCTCTCTCTCTGTGAAAGCTATGAAGTTGTGACCAAGGCTGAGGACCTCTAGGACTCCCACTCTCTGGCCAGGGAGGAAGACCAAAGGGATCCAAATGCAAGCTTAGCAACATGATCTGACACAGAAGCCTCTACTCCCCTTCCTTTCCAGTTCACCTACATGAGGAGCCGCTTAAAAATCTGACTGTAAGCTCGATGGGAGCCCAGGACGGCCCTGTTCACTGCCGTATCCTCACAGTGCCAGGCACACAGAAGCCTCTCAACGAGTACCTGTGGACTGGCTGACACTCGTTCCAGGCTTCAAAAGAGGCCGCCTCTTAGACCCCTCTTGATTACTGCCTGTGCTCTCCTCCACTTCTTCCCCAAGACTCCCCATCTCTGAGGGTGCCGCCTGGTGTTCTCCTCAAAGTAGCCCACGCCCAGAAGAAAACATTTCTGAAGGTAACAAGTAAGCCGCAGGAGAAACCCTCCTCTACGCTTCTCTGAACACTAAGCAAGGTCTGCAAATAGCACGTCGGCTTTTACTTAGAGGATCTCTTCCTGGCCTAACCTAGGAGAGAGATCAAACTACACCCCTTGAGAAGACTGTAAATGTAAAGCTCAGAGGACTGGGCACCCCTGTAAAACTTGTCATCCTTAACCAATGTCAAAGCCCCAAACCAAGAGGCCTGTGTCTCAGAACAATTTCAAACACTTGCACATCCCCACACTCCCAACAGCCCAGCTGAAGCCTCCCCTCCTCAGGAGCACCTCACACTCACCATGAGCATGCAGAAGTCAGGCAAAT
This sequence comes from Ceratotherium simum simum, assembly GCF_057802395.1. Lineage (NCBI taxonomy): Eukaryota > Metazoa > Chordata > Mammalia > Perissodactyla > Rhinocerotidae > Ceratotherium > Ceratotherium simum. The sequence continues at coordinate 11,450,346 of NC_141924.1, forward strand.
GGCCCGTCATGCCAAAGACAGTGGTCTTCAGGTATTTCTCATGGCCAGCCAAGTCGATGAAAGTAATCACCTTAGTGGATTTCTCACAAATCTTTGTCCACTCCAGGCTGCCACCATGGCTGTCTGGCTTGTTCACCACATTGCCTTCGCTGTCAAAGCCCAGAATGTCGTTGCCCACACTGCTGGTGCGACCAGATTCAATTTCATGCTTGTGGCGGAAGAGTTTCTGGCGGGCAAAGCCTCGGCCGTTGTCCAGCTCCCCGTGTGTCAGGACCCCCAGAAGCGTGCTTTTGCCAGCATCCACGTTGCCCACTACTGCTACCCTGCGTGTACATGAACCCATACATCCATGTGAGAGTTGGTGGTGAGTGAAGTTAACCCCAGTAACTGGATCTGTCAGGACAGGCTTGCCCGAGCCCCTCCAGCTCACTGCTCCTCCTATTCATGGAGGAGCGCATTGGAAATGTTCCTGGGGCTGTATCCAGGGAGTAGAAAGAGTTACTCAGGAGGAAGTCGGCTCCCACCACAACGGCTTTCTCCCTTAACTTCCACTAGCTTTCCCAAAGTTGCCAGACAGCAGCCCCAAAGCCAAGGGAGGCACAAAATGCTCTCCTCCATTACCCTGGTTTTTAGCCTCACTGGCTGATGGGAAAGCAAATGCAGCCCAAAGAATGTACGGCTGGCCTCTCTCTGGCTCTTCCCAAATGGAAATATTTAGGGATGGGGGAGTACAGAAATAAAGAATGGAGCTATCCTGTCTCTGGACACTATTTCTATGCCTCAGGGGGAAGGAGTGAAGCAGACATACCAGGTGTCAAAGGCTTAATCACCACTCTCTGTGAAGCCCTAGACCCCAAGGTCATGCTGCAGGGGACCCCTGAACTGTTCTGGGGCCTCCTCACCTGACCTCCAGGAAGTCATTGTCTCCTACTCGTTTCCGGACCAGGTAATCACGCACACGGCCCCCAGCTTCTTGACGTTCCCGCAGGAGGATGACGTCGGCCTCTATCTGTTCCGCCATGCTCTTCACTGTGGCGTAGGAGGCCTCCATGTCAGCTTCACTCAGCCCGTACTCAGTCCCATCTGGTGACAAGAGCCCAGACATCAGCCTGCCAACAAGCCAGCCAATCAACCACCCTAACCAAGGCCACACCTGGGGCACTGGAGGGAAAAATGGCTCTCTTTACCTGACACTTCAAAAACTTGGGCACACACAGAGTTAATAAACAATAGTGCATGGGCTTCCCCATTAAGCAGGGAATTCATTAGTTCACTCAACAGTAATCACTGAGACTCTCCTAGGTTTTATGCTAAGCCTCATGCTGGGTGCTGGGAATACAGGTGCCCTTAGCGAGCTCACAGCACAGCGGGAGACAGACATGAAATTAATTAATTGCAATACAGCTTGAGTGCTATACTATAGAACCATACAAAGACATAAAGTGTAAGCAACTAGCATTGCCTGAGGAGGCTGAGAACAGCTTTGCAGGGTGCTGACTCCAGGCTGGGTCTCCAAGCGTGAAGAATGCGCCCGCAGAGAAAGGAGGAAAGACATCCTAGGAGAGAAGCAAAGCATGGAACATAGCAGAGCATGGCGCATTCAGGGACCAGTAAGCAGCTAGGCATGTCGGGGAGCAGGATATCCAGTGGCGGGAGACCACATGAGAGATGGAAGTGGTTAAGCAGACAGACAGCAACAAACACGTTATATACTAGGCAGTGGGAAGCCTTGGGGTTACGCAGGGAAGTAACATGATCAGATCGCTGTGGGCTAGAAAGATCTCTTGGGCGGCAGCATACAGTGTGCACTGGCAAGCAAGAGACCAGAAAGGGGGAGCCCAGTTAGGAAGTAATTCTAATAATGCAGGCAAGAGATAATGAAGGCAGGAGACAGAGGAAAACAGGAGAGAATTTAAAAATGATTTTAGGGCTAGATTTTTAACTGAGGTGGCTCAGGTGAAATGTCCAGCAAGTAGCTGGAAAAACAAGTCTGAGCTCAGGATGAGGAAGGGAGTCAAGCAGAAGGACAGACCAACCAACTAATCATTTATTGAGCATCTACTGTACTACAATCCCATCAGGTGCCTTCACATGGTGTCGGATTTAAGTCCTGCAATAACTCCCTCAGCTCTTCCTCCAGCCTCTCTATCTCCCAGAGCACCCCTGCTCCTTCCCTAGGCTCCCCCCCCGCAGCTTGTGCCCAACCTCTACTCATTTACCCCCTCTAAAGACCTTGCAGCACCTTCTCTCACCCCCTTCCACTTCTCCCCTTCCAAACAAACTCAAGTCATTCCAAAACTACGAAAAGCAAACCCACCCCCTCTTCCCTTGCTCCTGCTTATCTACTGAGCTACCATCTCCTCCAAGCATCTCGAAAGTAATCAACACTTGCTGACTGTATTTCCTCCCCACCTACTCACTCTGATCTGACAACTCTGGAAGAAACTAGTTTTCAAGTCATCAATGGCCTTCTAACCACTCATCCAACACCCTTTTCTTGATCCCTACAGCACTGGACACTGCTGGCCACCCTCCCTTTGCTTCTTGAATCACCACCCTCCCACCTTGCTTGCCTATTGCCTGAACTCTCCTGATTGACCTCCCCGCCCACTGGTTCCTCCTCCTCTGTCTCCTCTGCTGGGTCTCCCTGCTCCTGTCCCCTAAATGCCAGTCTTTTCCAGTAGTCAGTCAGTGGCCCTCTTCTCTATTCTCTAAGCATTCCCTTTAGCCATCTCATTCTATGGCTTCAACTGTCATTTTGAAAACTACAAAAACATTCATTTCTAGCACTTCTTCCAGAGCTTCTTTCCAGAGCTCTAGACTGAACTTCCAATTGCTCGCATGATAACGCCTAGAAGCCCGATGTCCAAACGCAACCACCTCACCCTCTTTTTAAACAACAGCACAAAAACTAACACCATTAATAAGGCATTTTAATCCTCACTGCAACCCTATAAGGTAGGCATTACTGTTCCCATTTAATAATGGGATAACAGAACCCAGAGAGGTCTCAGAGCTAGTAGGGAGCAGAGGGGGCGCCATGTGAGCTTGGGTCTTCTGATTCTAAACCTAGAGCTTGTTCCCCTGGCAAGGGCTCCTCTTAATGTCAGACCAGTTTCTCCTCTTGCCTTCCCTATTTCTGATGACATTATCATCCTTCCAGTCACCCAAGCTTAACACTCATCACTCCAGTCCTGCTGATCTAGCTTTATATCTCGCCTTTCTTTCCTCATCCCTGCTCTCCTCTTTTTGCCAATCCAATGCCACCAGCCTGATTCAGGCCCTTATTCTACCTGAATCGCCACAATAGACCCCTAACTGGTCTTAGCAAATCCAGTCTCTATTCCCTCCATGCCATCCTGCATAGACACACAAGCTTAAGCTCGTAAACAAAGCACAGCTCTGACATTGTCACTTTTGAGTCAAAGCCTTGGAAGGGCTCCCCAGGCCCAGCAGCATTCAGTTCCAATTCCTTAAAGTCCTCTTCCATTTATTCCACACACCCCCACCCCCTCTACTCTTCTAAGTTTTGTCCCACTGCAAGTGGCCCAGTCATCATCCCATGTTCTCTGCACTTTTCCAGCTCTATATGTTTGCTTGCATATTTCCTATCCTAGAAAACCCATCAGCGCATCTCCACCTGTCAAAACCCTATCCACTCTGCTCCCTTATGTCATTTACCATCCACCACATCTTGTGGAATAGTGTTTTGGATGCACATCCCCTCTCACTATACATAAGCATCTTGAGGACAGGGACCATATCTCAGACACTTCCTGGATGCCCCACAAGGGGTGCCTTTCCTACATCAAGTCCTCAAATGCTTGTAAAATGCAAAACAAATGAGCAAAGAGGGAGCAGTTGGGCTGAGGACTTTCTAAATGCATGGCCAACTGAGCTCTGGAAATCTCCTGGGTTAGAGAAGGGCTTGTTAGAAGTGTTCCTGAGAGAAGGCCTGTTAACCCTGCCATTCTTGCCAGACCTCCAAATTCTATCCAACCTTTCCTGCTTCTGGTACAATGAAAAGCAATGCTCTCAGGTCCTGTTCCACACCAGGGGGCAATCACCACTGTCACCCTGTCCATCTAGGGCTTCCAGAAAATGCCCCCAATCACATCACCCTTCTCCAGCATGCATTGCATTCCTCATTCTGTTGGAGTGGAAACAAAGACCAAGGAGAAAAGCCACAGAGGTCCAATTACTAAAGTCCACATATTCAGCCATGCAGGAACCGAATCACATAGATCTCCACCCTGCCATCTGATTTACCTTTCCTATACGCACTCTCCTGCTCAACGTGCTGCAAAGGCTCCCCAAACTTTTAGGATAAAAGTCTAAACTCTTTGGTATGGCATTCAAAGATCCTCAAGATCTGGGCCCTGCCTACCTGTCCAGCCTCCCCTCCTGACACTCCCAGCCTCACACTCTATACTCCCACTTTACTGAATCCCTTCTGGTCCACCAAATACTCCACAATTGCCAACGCCTCCATGCCTATGTGTGTGTGGCTTTCTCTGCTCACTCACTACTGACTCCATTTACCTGGAAAACTCCTACGCATCTTTTAAAATTAAGGAGGGTACCTCCTCCTTTGGAAAGGCTTTGAAGCCTTTCTTGACTCCCCCACAAAGACTTAACATGCCCCTTATGTTCCCTAAACTTTTAATACAGTACTTGGCTCTTAGAAAGTCATGACTTAATATTTGAGGAATGAACAAGGTGATTTTTGACAGAAATCTCATGGTAAGTCAACTATAACCTGGAACTCTTAAAAAATTACTACTGTAGGGCTGGCCCCGTGGTGCAGCGGTTAAGTGCACGCGTTGCACTGCTGGCGGCCCGGGTTTGGATCCCGGGCACGCACCGAGGCACCGTTTGTCAGGCCATGCTGTGGTGGCGTCCCATATAAAGTGGAGGAAGATGGGAACAGATGTTAGCCCAGGGCCAGTCTTCCTCAGCAAAAAGAGGATGATTGGCATAGACGTTAGCTCAGGGCTGATCTTCCTCACAAAAAAAGAAAAAATTACTACTGCAACCACTAATACTAGCTAACATTTATATAGTGCTTACTATACACCAAGTGTTAATCCTCACCATGACACAATGGGATAGATGCTATTACTATCCCCATTTTAAGACAAGGAAAAGAGCCAGCAGGCAAACTCAGACCTGCCAAGCTCCAGACCCTGAACTAACTACAAGGCCACACTGCCATCTTTTAAAATATTAATCTCAAATTAAGAATGTATACTTAAAGAGCACATTCCTCTGCACTGCTTAGAATTTTTTCATGTCTAATTTATCCATACAAAATTTCTCTGAGGTAGGATGGGGAAGGGTGTCATTATTCCCATTCTACAGATGAAGGAAGCGATAAACAGAGGTGAAGCACCAAGCACACACAGGGAATTAGTGATGAAGCTGATCCCTGGGGGCCTTACACCTGGTTTAGCCCTGTTTGATGTTCAACTTGCTTAACTAGTTATGATCCCGTTCTACCTCTAAAGAATTCCAGCAGGAAGAAGTCACTATGAATCTAACAGTATCCAACAGGTAGATGCAAAGATAATGCCTGGGTGTGCAGATGTGTTAATGAATGTTTGATATCTTTCTATGCTTGCCATGAAAGGGTTAATTAGTTGTGAGTTGCCAAGGCATGGTAAAATTCACTAAGAGTCCACATTAAAGCATAAAGGGGGAGAAGGGAGTCTTAAGAATCTGGGTCTGCAAAGAACAGTCCTAACACTTGTCAAAACTGATCTAGATATGGTTTCTTCAACTCTACAAGCGTGAAGTGATCTTTGAGTAGTTCATCTTATTACGGCAGGCCAGATGTGCACCTGACACAAAAGCTTTCAAAAGGCTACCAATGATCCCCTAGTCACCAAATGGAAGGGCCTTTTCTGAACCTGACTCTCCTTGCTGTGTCTGTAGCACCTGACAATGCTGACCAACTCCTTCCCTTTCTTGAATGCAACCTCTTGGTTTGTCTATCTCTCTGGCCATGCCTTCTTTAAGTTGATAAGACCTGACACCGGGGAGGTAGCAGCAAAGATGGAAAGGAAAGGATAGATACGAGAGACACTTCAAAGGAAGGCACAGCAGTATTTGGAGATGAAACCCTTCTTCCTTGTGTACTCTTGTAGCATTTCCAAACACTGTTCTCGCTACTGAGGTTATTTGTATATATGCCACCTTTCCTTCAGGGGACAGAACCAGATTTTAAGTATCCAAAAGTGCTTTGCAACAGTATCAAGCCCTTAGAAGATACTTAATAGATATCTGTCAAATAGTTAAAGAATCATTTTGAGATTTCCTCCATCTTAAACTCAGACTACAAAAGAATTACCTGCCTTTACAAAGCCTACATTCAGCAACGAGAACTGTTCCTTTAATGATGTATTGAGGCCTACCGGGGCCTCCTGCAAAGATGACAGAGACAGGTTCTGGTATGGGCTAAACTCACAATCGTAAACAAGCCCAGCTGCCATTTCAGCAAAGATAATGCCATAATGAAGAGGGTAAGTAGGCTTTGTATTGAAGGTCTAAACCAGGAACGACCAGGAAAAAAAAGCCCAAGATATAATCTGGGATTCTGTCATGGCGGTTGCCTTCCTCTATAAGAGTGGGCTCCATTACAATGGAATAAGCGGGTTGGAGGACAATAACAAGTCCCTTCCAGAATGGTAACAAGCCTCCATGTCTGACGGGATCTCACAGGGAGAAAAGAGGACCTCTGTTATCATAGCTACTCACACTGAATGGTCAGTGTAGTCTGAGGCAAGGCAGCCTTGCTGAAGAGAGGAATTCTGGGTGTCCTTTTCTTGCTGACATCAAGAAGAATCACAGAGGTTCTCTGCTAAATAGACAATAAGTAGCAATAGGATCTGTAAACCCGGCTTGGAGAGGAAGACCTAGAGCTACCCAGGGAAGGTTTAATTCTAGACCTAACTGTGACTTGCTCTATTACCTTGGACAAGAAGGTTCTTTGCCTTGTGCTTCTTTTCCCTTTATGCAAATGGAGAGTACTGGAGGTAGAAAAGAAGTATCTGTAAAACCGCTTAGAAAGTGAACCCTTAAAGTCAAGCACATTATGACCACTGAGGTGGGAACTGACAATATCACTTTGTCCTTTTATGTCCTCCCAAACAGTTCTGCAGACACTAAAGAATCACTGCAACTGAGACACATGAATAGAAAAAGTTGATAAAAGAGGGAAAATGTGCTCTAAATAATTTTTAAAAAATAAAGTGAAAGGAAAACTATGCTCACCTGATCCCTGCCCAATGACATATATGGTTTCTCCGCATCCCTCGTCCATCCTCTCCCACATCTGCCGAAGTAGGCTGTCATACTGCTCTGATGTAGGGCTCACTAGAACCAGCTAGAAGAGAAACCAACAGCCTTAGGACCACACTTACTAGAAGAGCACCACAGCCAAAGCAGACCAATAGCCTGACCAAAGATCCTGACTGAACCCCAGAGCACCCTAATCTAAAATAGCTACGCAGCCCCCTTATACCCTCTCTGCCTCTCCTTAAATAGCCTTTGAGCCTAAAGCCTTATACGATGTACTAAAATGAGTATGTCTGAACCACAACCCACAGAAAAGAGGGTGTGAGCAGCCTGCCTCCTGCTGCTTAACAGGAGGGGCAGGACCCACAAGGATTGAGAATTTGGCATTGTGGGCAGAAATTGATGAGCAGTGCTTTTACACCTGCATGCCAGAGTCTTCCACCTGCAGCTTGCAATTCACAGGACAGAGATCTCCTATACTGCCATGCCCTCCACCCGAAGCCAACTGTTCCCATCATAACAAAAGAAATCTGTTCCATCTTGCCTTCGCTATCTTGATTATTTAGGAATCAGCAGTAAAAACTGCTGCAAGACTTATCTTCATCAACAAAACACCATTACCACTAAGATGGGTATTAGCACCATCATTTTGCAAATTTCTGCCAATAACATTAAAATATCAACCACTTATTTGGGGAGGCCACTTACCAAGAGGCACGTCAGATCCCATTCTCTAACCACTCATGCGACCTTGGACAAAGAACTTAACCTCTCTAAGTCTCGATTTTTCAATCTATGAAATGGAGATAATACTACCCGCATCCTAAAGCCACTGGAAAGACCAAATAAGACAACATGTAAAGCACCTAGCCCACAGCTCAGTAAGTGGTAATTACAGTTTTTTTCACCCAATCATTGCTAGAAAAACCTTCCTGGATGAAACTGGCCACCACAGTTCACTAATTGTTTCTCCCCTTTGGAAGCTCTCAGAGCCTTAGGTCCTCACATTTAATTGTAGGAAGTGTATAAACTTATAGCTTCTAATCTCTTCCTCAGGAATCAATCTGTTCAACCCATCCCTTTTCTCCCTCCGCATCGTCAGTTTTTCTTTTCAACATCAACAATGTTTATACACACATAGCTTCTCAACTTGAAATAGTGAGGAGGACTTCCCCGGCTGCGTGATGAAGTAACACTTCCCTATCCTGGGACACTAAAGAAGTTGGTCAGGAAATGAAGGTACTACTCTCTTCGCAACTCTGCCCTGCAATTTCCCGTGTGTTTTCAGATTTCTTCAGCACCTTGACCATGAACTGACATCCAGCTGGTCTGCTTTTGAGTCAAGTACATCTCATAAAATTTCCTGAGTTGACTCATCAGAGCTTGTACTTGTAACTTAGGTGCTGCCTGGGTCTTTTGCAGCATGTCACATTGCCTCACACACTTCCCCTGACCGTCCCTCTCCAAGCTTGGCCACCCTCATTGTGGCATTAGAAGCACCAGACAGGACCACTGTGATAAGCCAGAGTGCTGGCTTCCAAGTGCTCAGCTGAGACTGGAGAGAGAGCGGTTGAAACGTGCTTGCTTAGGTTGCAGGGAAAGTCCTCCCCAGTCTGGGCCAAGTTTTATGCAATTTTGCCAACACAGACTGTGAAAAGTCACAAACATTTTCAAAGCTCGTTAAACATCTCTATTGTAACTATGCAACAACAGGAAGGAGGTGGTATTGTTCTATCTTCCATCCGCTGCTATTTAATCTGCACAGGGAATTATCAGTTTATTCAATTCACTTCAAACATTTACTGAGTAGTATACATCAGGCACTACAGTAAGCGTCTTACATACATTTCTCATTTTTACAAGGCATCTATACTTTAAAAATGATGTAGCTGGAGAACTGAGAGGTTAAGAAACTTTTCCAAGGTCACAGAGCCTTTTTAAGCGGCATGACAGGAAAGGCAACCCAGCTCTGTCCGTCTTTCCTTCAGCAATGCTAAGCACCTTCAAAACAGCAGTCACATCTTACACTCACTCTTTATCCCCACAATGCCAAGCAGACGGCGAGCCCTTAATTCCCGCCTACCTTCTCAAGAGCTCAGAAGACACGGTTTAAAACGTCCCTGATTACTCCATTCATACGAGGCGAGCTTCCACCCCCAGGAGGGCGAGATTATGGGTCACGCCATCTCTCACTTCTGTTCTGGGTGGATGTGTAAATCCCTAGACATTCCTCAGACACCCTTCTCCCCGACAGGGCGACTACTTTCTGTTCCCTCTCCCGACACCAGGAAGGGACGCGGCCGCCTCCCCGCCCCCTCGGACTACCGGACCCTACCGCCCCCGCTCCCCCTGCCCAAGCCGCCCGCCGGGCACGGTCCAGGGAGAGGACCACTCGGTCTCGGGGGGCGGCCCCGCGCGGGGAGCAGGCCGCCGGCGTCGGGCGCCCCTGTTCCACGTGGCGGAGCCCAAGGGTTGCGATCTCGGCGGGAGCCGGCCGGCGGGAGGCGGGAGGCCGCTCGGCGCCGCCGGGGGAGGACGCCCTCGCCCGGGAGCCCCTAGCGCGTCCCGCCACGGCAGGTGGGCGGGCTCGGGCCCTCCCGCGCCCGCCGTCGCCCCGGAGACGGCTCGGCCCGCCGCCCGCTCCCCTCAGCGCCCCGGCCCCTCAGCGCCGCCGGCGCCCGGGCCTACCTTACTGGTGAGGTCCAGCTCCGGCTCGCCGTTGAGCGCCTCGCCGTCCTCGCTGCAGTCCGAGTCGAAGCCGCTGTGTAGCCGGGCGGCAGCCGCCGCGGCCCTGGCCGCCCCCGGGGAGCTGGGCTCGGGGGCGAACATCGAGGCCGGGACCGGCGAGTCCATCGGGGAGCGACTCCGCTCCGCCGCCATCTTTAATAACTTAGGCTAATTCGTAGCCGGCCTCCCCGCCCTCCCTGCCTCATTTGCCTAACATATGCGTGGCCCCGCCCCGCACCTCAACTGAATAATCTATGCAAAATTCATCCAAACGCGTTGGGGGTGACAAGTATCTCTAGCTAAGAAACAAACGACGGCCTCTCAGCCACCAATCGCTGCAGCCCTATCAAGCACCTAATGAATAATTAATGAGGCCCAAATCCCAACAACAACCATCTGAGACGTCACGCGCCTTGATCGCAGCTCGGGAGGGGGCACCGTGGACAGCACCGTGTCCACGCCACCTGCCTGGAGCCTTCCCGCCAATGGGAGCAGAGCAAAGTATGACTGACACAGCAGCCACCCAATGAGGAGAGAAACACACGTAACGTTTACCCTCTCCGCCCCTCACTCTCCTGCTTCCAGAGGCGGTGCTCAGCTTCCAAATCTTACCGCAAAACAGTGGGCGCCGAGAGCTTTCCGATGATGGACAGGGACAAGGCCCAATCTAGTCATCGAATAGGTCCCGCGCCTCGGGCCACCGCCCCCAGAGATAGTAAACTGCACAAGGCTCCGCCCACTCAATTCAATGACTCCAGGCAGTCACTGGAAGACCGAGGTCCGATGCGCTGGCACTCTCTAGGCAATTTTGATAGTAGGATCGATGCCTGGGATACTATAGCAGCCGGAGCGAGGCAATTAATTAAACGCTGACCTTGGGGAGAATTCTCCATTCACTGTCTCTGCGGAGAGAGCAATTACACAAACAAAAAAAGAGGCAACCTGCTAAAATAGAAGCCAAAAGCACCTCACCACATTTATAAACCCTTTAAAAAAAAACAGCAGGTCCAAAATGGAGTCACTTAGGCTAAGCCCCTTGACCAAGACTTAATACCTCACCTAATTGCAGTTTCCGCTTCTCCCAGGAGTGGAAGCAATCAGTCTGGAATTTTCTGATCAACACTAGTAGTGAGGTAATCTGCCTGATAAGTCCCCTGCCCTCCCCTACGGAAAAGCCGCTCTTTGAACTTCTTTGTCCCATCCTCTTTCCGCCTATAAAAACCTTGCATTTTGTACACCTCCTTGGAGCTCCTATCTATTTGCTGGATGGGATGCTTCGCTATTCATGAATCGCTGAATAAAGCCAATAAGATCTTTAAATTTACTGGGTTGGATTTTTGTTCTTTAACAGAATTGTGAAGCCGAGATCTAGGGTCTGATAACATAGTTTCTTATGGATGATTCTTCCAGAGTGTCACCAGTTGTGGAAAGCGCCAATGCAAAACACCATCAGCACAGTTTTTAGTGTCTTGAATTGCTGTTTCAATTCTGAAAAGTTTGATGAAATTAGGGATTAGCCAAATTCTTACAGTGCTGGTTTTGGCCACTCATCCCAGGCAGCAAGCAAGAAAGAGCAGCCATTTGAGAAGGTAATATACCCAAGATTTAGGGTTTGGAACACAGGATTTAGCGAGCAAGAGGCAGTCTTCAAAATGCCCTTCAGTTTGAGGGATCCACCTGAATGGAAAAAAAGGCAACCTCCTCTTGGCTTGTTTTCAACTACCTACAATCAAGTTTTATGTGTACAAATACAGCTGGGAATCTGGGACAAGAATCATCCAAATCCAAAGGTCTTGTTAACAGTTCTTCGAATGTGTTTCTTTTTCTCTGGCTAAATTGCTCACCACTATCCTATATATTCCTCTATGAGGTAGTTACAAATATTGAAATCTTGATTTGTCAGAAAAGCCAAATATCAAGGCATTGCAGTCTAGAACGAAAACTGCTATTTAATATCTTACCAAGTGGCTCGTCCAGAAAGAGTTCAAGTTCAGAATGTGCTGACACCTGACGGTACACTAAAAAACATGCCCTTCTCACTACAGGGTTTTGCCCAGAAAAAATATTGTTCTTGAATTGAATAGAAAAATCTAAAATCACATTTTAGAGAGGGAATTCCCTACCCATCTTTATATCCCCTTTCTGAAGATAGGTTAGAGCCTAGGTTCAAATCGTGGGTCCACTACTTGTTAGCTATGTTTACCTCGAGCAAGTTAATGAACCTCTCTGAGCTTCAGTCGTCTCCTTTAAAAAATTAAGTATCTACCTCACAAGATAGTTAGCAGTAAACGAGTTAATATATACAAAGCACTTAGCGCGTGCAAGCCTCCATTAAATAATCTTGTGCAAATACAACTGTAACCATTAAGTGGCTTAAAAATTACACATATTTAAGATAATTCAAAAGTTGCCTGGATCAGGGCACAGAACTCCCGACCACATGGTAGTCACTCAAACGTGTGTTAAGTGATAACTGTGTGTCGAGTGTAATGGTGTTAAAAGAGCCGTGTTGAAGCAGGGTTAAAGAAATAACTGAATTCCAAGGGTTATCTCTTTTATTGTTTTTCCAACTATCTGAAGAATAACCCAAAAGGAGGACAGCTAAGGTGGATAATATTTGCTGATGCCTTCCACATGCCCTAGGGGTAGATAAAGGGGGTAAGAATCCACGCGGGACTGAGAGTTTACCTTCCTGACACGCACACTGCGCGGTTTGCTGAGAAAACCCAGAAATCTCCGTGGCAGCCACCGTGAGACCAGGGGCGAGGCGGAGTGCGAGAGAACAGTGGTCTGTGTGTAGTGAACCGAAATTCGACACCAGGGAACTGAAATACGACTCTCCATTCCACTTGAAATGCCACTCCAGGAGAGGCACTTACCCTCAGAGCTCCAGGAAAGTGCGGAGCGCGCGGGCCCACTAACCCAGAAAATTTGCGCGCGACAGCGTCAGTAAGGTGCTTTGAAATCACCTGGTGAACGGCGCGCTAGGACAACATAAAACGGTCACCGCAGGAGTAGCTAGCCCAGGTTCTAGAAAGCACTGCGCTCGCGAGGCCCAGCTCAGAGACACGGGTGGGGTAGGCAGAGTGGCAAAGTGCAGCCGCAGGCTGGGTCGCCGCCCCAGAACGGCGCCGACGCCCGGGGAAGGGGAGGGGCGGGCGTCGAGGCGGGACTCTTCGCAGCCGCCCCGCCCAGCCTAGCCCCGCCCGGGAAGGAACAGAGCCTGGGAGCTGAGCTCCACCGGCCGCCGCCGCCGCCTCCGCCGGGCTCTGCAGCCCCACACGGGGCGCCCCGCTGGCCGGTGCACCCGCCGGAACCCCCGACGCTGCCCGCACCTGCCCAAAAGCCGCGCAGCAGCCGCGGCCCCAAGGCCGGCGCCGCTGACGTCAGGCTGACGTCAGACGTGACGCGGCGGCGGGGCGGGAGCGGGGAGTGCGCAGGAGGGCGTTTCCGGAGCACGCGCTGGGCGAGGGCCGCTGACGTCGGGCTCAGGTGCGCGCGGTCGCCCGCCCGCCCGAGCGCGGCCCGCAGCTCCAGGTGGCGGCCCGAGGCGGCGAGGGGCGGCCGGCGGCGCGTCCGCGAGCAGTCCGGGCGGCGTGGGCGGCCGAGTGGGGACTGGGGTTGGGGGAGCGACGGGAGGGCGCCTCGGCTTGCACTCACGTGACGGGCGGGGAGGTTGGGGTGGGGGCGACGAGCCGGGTGGGCCCGGGCCGCCGAGGGCGAGGCGAGTTGTCCCGCCACCTCTCGAGGGCCTGCCGCTCCCTGCCCAGGACCCTCTGTCTGGGGAGCGGGACCCGCCGCGCTACTTCCCGGCCAGCCTGCTCCTTCGCGCGGCCCGCCGGGCCGCTGGGGCTGACCGCAGTTGTCTCCTCCGCAGGGCCGGGGCAAGAGGGCGAGAGTCCGCGCCTGCCGAGGGAGCCGCGCCCTGCGGGGCCCCGCCGCGCCCAGAGGATGGAGAGCTGCCCCCGAGGCTCCCGCACAGCCCGCCGTCTCCCGCTGGCCGGCCTTCTCTAGCTGCTCGAATTCTGCGTTTTATCCACCACCTAGGCCCTGTCTCCTGAGTAAGTGGCGTTGTAGTTCGAAAGAAATGGAAGAAAAGGAGCGATGTGACCGATTCCGTTAAGTCGTCCTGCATTGAGGCCTGGTTGGCATTTGCAGAGAGAAAAATACAGCAAAGAAAACCGCGTTTTGGGGGAGGAGAGAAGGTAAACAAGGTCTTAGGTTTTATATGATTTTTAAAAATTCTGCACTTTGACAGCGGTGGCGAAATACACTAATCCAAAAGTTATTTTTCTATTGAGAAGAGAGAAGAGGTGGATTTCTTTTTGTCCTTTTGGTTTCAACCTTTTCTCCCGTGACAAAGCATAAATCATGGACACTAGAAAATAAGGTGGACCTCAGGAATCCTGAAAAGACTGGGAAGCTTACATTCTTTCTCAGGAGAGGAGGGCGGGGTGTTTTTAGGCCTCTCTGGAACCTAAAACGAAAAACATGAGTTGCGTGCCATGGAAAGGAGACAAGGCCAAATCTGAATCATTGGAGCTGCCCCAGGCAGCACCCCCACAAATCTACCATGAGAAACAGCGCAGGGAGCTTTGTGCCCTGCATGCCCTCAATAACGTCTTCCAGGACAGCAACGCCTTCACCCGGGAGACGCTGCAAGAGATTTTCCAGAGGTAGGCATCTTGATACTTTGCTCTTTCTGAATTTCTGTGGGTGGGGCAATGTGTCAGCTACAAAAACCTTCAAACCAACGGTGTTATTGCTAGATGCCGTTAGCAGGTATAAGGGACGCGGGAATGGGAAAAATTAAATAATCACTATCCTTTATTGAGCACTTACTGTGGACCAGGCACAGACAGTGTTAAGAGCCTCAGTTGTGTCATCTCAAGTGATCCCCTCAACAGTCCCATGGAATACGTGTTGCTGTTTCCATTTTATGGATAAAGACAGGGCTCAGAGAAGTTCAGTCATTTGCCCAAGCTTGAATTCAGGTTTGTATCTGTGCTGTTGACCACTATGCTATAATGCCTCTCAAGTCCTGCTGCCAAAGAGTTTACAGTCTAGAAGGGGGACAAGATGTGTACACACTCAGTCACCTGTCATCAGAGGTGGAATATCGTGGGTTCCGTAAGAAAGGTATCCACAGTGCTCAGCTTTTCTGTGAGACCACGTGCTTTTTATACATTGTGTAGCCCTCCCAACAGTCCTTGTACTGTCTCTATTTTACTGATAGAGAAACAGGCCGAAAGATCAGGTGATTTGTCCAAATAGCTTCTAAGTAGCAAAACTATGATTTAAAGCTGACTCTAGATCTCCTCCCGGTTCTACTTCATTTCAGATGGATTTTCTTAATGATTTTGCCCAATGCTACTGGACAGGTTGACAGAAGTTCAGCTTTTTTTCTCTGCTTTGATGTTCTAAAACTCTTTTATCAAGGGGTTTGAGAATTAGTTCTGCGGTGTCTGGATGGACACGGCAGGACGTCTGCAATCCATAGCAACTTTGGCAGTGAGCCTATTTCATTACTCCAGCTAGACAGGTGGAGGCCTGCTCCGTTCTTAGTGCAGAAAAAGCTCAAGAATTCTTCAAGCAGTGCATATTGGCCGTTTCAGGAGACCCTTTTCTGACTCCCTTCACTTGGAGATGAAATTATTGCCCCAGAAGGACCTGAATTACAGCTGGAAACAACCTGTTTGGGGTGATTTGTGAAGCATAGGTGTGGATCATTTACCTTGAAAAAACCATAGATCGTCTCTTAAAAGAATGTTAATCCCAGTGTGCTGACAAAATTAGAATGACGGCAATTATTTTCCAATGCCGATAATAACCATAGTAATGCCTTAGCAGGGCAAATGTGTCCTTTCCATCATGGCCATTATCTGGCAAGCAGAATTAAGGCTTCAGGAAATGGGGCCCTGGGAGGTGAGATAGTTTGTCTCAGATCACCAAGTCATGGAACTGAAAGGAGTAGAAAGGAGGCTAGTCCCTTAGACTGCCTCCTTTTGTCTAGCCGTTAATATTTCTTTTACTCCTAATTGGGTATTTGCAAATTATACTAGGGAGAAGGAAAGGACTCACAGCGAGTACTTGAATTTGCTTGTACTTGTGATACGTGACGATCTTGCAACAACCTTATCAATAGTGATCCTAGGAAACTAGGGTTCAGTTTAAGTAGTTTGCCCGGTTTCACTCAAAGGGAGATGTCAAGAGTCAAGATCCTGTGTGTTCTTTCAGAAGTTTTTCACTTCTGTAGGTTTGGCCCCTGGTCTGACATGAGGGTGATCACTAACAGAGGTGAACGCTCACTCTGGGCAAAGCACTGTTCTGAGCACCTTCCTTGTGTTAGCTCACTCCTCACGCCAATCTTACAAAGTAGATTGTTATTTCCCATTTTTCCAGATGAGGAAAATCATGGCACAGAGAGTTCCCAGAGCTGTTAATGGCAGGATTTAGACCTGAGCTTTGGGCTTCCAGGGTCTGGCCCCTAACTGCTCTGCTGCTTCCTGAGTATTGGAAGGGCATGTCAGAGCAATTGTAGCATCAGGAGCCATTCACCCTGCTCGGAACTTGGGCCTGGGTCTGAAGAGGTGCACTATGATTATAAGCTATTTGTGGATGGTAGAGGTACTCTTTCAGCTGTGTATTCCCTCAATGAAAGAATGCTAAATATTTGCTAAACACTCACTTGGAACCAGAGTTCCTATTCCTGGCTTGTAAGGCTTTAGCAGGTTGTACTATACTCCTCAATTCCCTATCAGCACAATGTAAAGATCCATCTCAAAGTTATAGCAAACCAATACGTAAGAGAATATAGTCTGTCCCCACTCCAGAAGTGGAATTCTGTATAAAGTATTGTGTATGGAAAGATTCTGTGTGGATAAATAGAAGCAAAAGAAGAAGTGTGAAAGGGATCAGAGGAAAAAGTAAAGGGAGAAGAGGTGAGGGAGAGAAGATGGAATTTTTTAAACAAACATTTACTAGCTGCCTGCAGTGTGCCAGGCACTGCTAGGCACTGTAGAGAAAACAAGCTGAACAGGACTCAGCTCCTGAGAAGTACGTTTCAGAGCTATACATTGACCAGGCCTTGAGAAAACATTTAAGTGAAGTTAGAACCATGGAATTTAGAGCAATTTACAAGGGAAAAGATGATCTGTTTGGATCTTAACAGAAAGAACAGTAATGTTGGCAGCTTTACCTAGATAATTTTAAACTCCCAGATGCAAAGTTCTGTGCTTTTTTGAAGATATGGCTAATGAATGGGAGAAATGGGAGAAAAATTTTGATTAATGCCATTTGTTGAAAGGAAGTTCATCCTAGCAGTTGAATTTTAGCCAGATAAAAGAGGAGAAATACAAAAGCGGGTGGAGTTTCAATTCAGTTGTGGGTATGAGATGACTCATGTTTGGAAGAGAAATGAGTAGGAACTTAGAAAGAACTAAGCTAATGACTTGGCAGCAACCCTGGGACGGGGAAGAGAGGAGTCAGGTGTGACAGGCTCGGTCCAGGATTTAAAGATAGTGGTAACAGCCACAGTGATAGCAAAAAGAGGTCATTGGTTTGAAAAGGATCAGTTTTCAACATGTGCAGTTGGAGAAAAGATCAGAAACTGGGCAAGTGTCATCAATGTGCATGTATATAGACATGAGTATTTCATCTCATACATTTTGTCATATATGTGTCTGTCCTTTGAGAGAGGACTTAGAAGTCAAATGATACAGCAGCAGCTTTGCTGGGTTGTTTTTACAAATCCTCAGGCCTCAAACATTTTCACTAGACTCATCTCAATTTCTGAGTGATCAAATGTTCTTGCAGCTAGGTATACGTTCGTCTCCCAAATAAAATAGCTGTTAAAATCCAAATAGACAATAACTTGGTACCTAGGACAAAATCTAATGCAAGCTGGAAGGGACAAAGAGATTATAGATATTGGTAAACAACCAGCATGCTCTACCACAGAGGGGGAGTCCTCCTGCCTCTCTATTAAAAGGTGCCTGAGCAAGTGGAAGGAGCCACATTTAAAGGTATTGTGGTTGTAAGTTGAGAAAAAGTGTTGCCAAGTGTTGACCTCTAGAGATTTAAATTATTGCGTCCAAGGGCCATGCGAACACATCATCATCATAGCCAACACCTACAGAGCACTTCTGTATGCCTGGCCCTATGTTCTGGGCTTTACGTATTTAATAATTTCAGGATACATCAGGAAGTTCTGAGTCATATTTTCTAATGTCACATCTCTTCAGACCTGATAAAAAGGAAAATAATAATTAGGGAAGAAAAGGAACCTTGATGAATATCACCACATCTTCTCTTCATTAAAATTTGAAATCATCACCATAGTCAGACATACTGGTAACCACAAGAGAGGAGCAGGAACTTACCTGAGGGCATAGACATTAGTGAGACCTGGACTAGACCCCATCTTCTCACTTGTAGATCACTTCTGATCTCATGGCTCTAACCTCTGGCTGTGATGACAAAAGTGAGAGGCTTGCTTTATAGTCTAGAATTTCTATCAAAATCATTAAGACAGTCCTGAACAGGAGTTTGCCAAGGAGTGTCAAGAAAACAATCCACTGGAATAGAACAGGATCCGATGGAATTCAGTAGGATCAGTGTGTTGGAGTATCCAGGAGACTGTTCATGTGGCCTTAGATGTAGAGGCTGAATCCTTGCTCTGCTGCTCACTAGCTGCATTTGACTCTGCAAGTCCCTGTGGCCTCTTTGCACCTCAGCTTCCGTATTTACACGATGGGGTTAATCTCTATCTTCAAGATTGTTGAAAGGATTAAGTGACAAAGCTCATGATAGCTAACACAGTGGGCACTTGATATTGTTAAAGTAAAAACAAGTACTGGTATAGTGGGCACACTGGATGGACCCCACTTATAACCACTCCTTTAGGAATGAAATGGAAGCCATTCTTAGCATTTCCTGTATTGACTGGTTTGGCCAACACACGTTTATTTAGTTGCCAGTGCCTAGCTGTGAGGGATACAACGTAGAAGAGCGATCCTCTTTGCTTCAGGAATTTGCTATTTGGTTGGACATGTATAAAATAACTGAATTCTTCAATGGTCCTGTAAGATAGGAATCATTCCCATTTTTACAGATAAGCTAACAGGCACCGAGATTAAATCTCACAATTAGTATTGATGCTGCTTGGATATGAACTCAGATATGTGTGATCCTCCCCATTTCTCTCCTTTTTCTACTACACAGGAGCCAGGGAAGATTCCATGGAAGAGGTAGGATGTGAGACTGAGCTTGAAGAAGCTTTAGGCTTTGGCTTGGAATAAGAAATAGGATAAAGAAGAGAGGCCACATGGTCATGGTGCCTGAAGTACACTGAGCCCAAAGAGAGGGAAACAGCAGGCCAAGTAGGGCTGGGAGGGTTGCAGTTGTCCAACCAGGCAGTTAGCTCCATTGGCAGTTCTTATAAAAGAGAGTAAAATGACATCTTGATGAATGTGGCAGGAACATAGAGGCTGAATTGGTGGAAGGAGCGTTTGGAAGCAAGGTGAATTTAGGAACTTGTTTCAAAAATCCAAATGTGAGGTGAGGGGCCTCCAGATAGGGGAGGGATAGTGGGAATAGGAAAGGATTTGAATCTGAGATAAAAGATGTAGGACAGGGAGAAGAGACCCTTGTAACACTAGTCCTGTAAGGTGCACCTCAAAAACATGTGTGGTCAAACATGTTTGGGAACTAAAACATATTATATACCTCATCTCCTCAAGACTCAAGGTGGATATGTATTAGCAGACTAGGGACTCCAAGAATTCCTGCAGGAAACCATTTAGGCATTATGTATTGAATGCCTTCTGTGATCCTCTGGGAACACACTCAGGAAAGCGCAGCACTAAGGTTTGAGCTTGGTATAGGGAGTTAGATGGTAAAAGAGGTGGACGACTCAGCAGTTTCTTTGTTGGAGGCTTCATGCATCTACTGGCTAGAGACTTCACTGAAAGTAATGAGAACCTATTGAAAAACTGGTACAAGGAAAGGAACTTGATACATCTTGAGCTAGGCTTTCTTTCATATGCTTTCTCATTTAATTCAAGTGCCCAAGAACCCCCCGAGAGCCTTTGTTCTATTAAGCTACATTTTAGGCCCAGGCCAAGGGACTCACCTGACCTTTCCTCTAATCAACCTGCCACCACCACCCACTCTGATTCTTGGGACCTTGCCGTAAGATAGCAAGCACAACTTCGGATTCAAACAACCCGAGTTTGAATCTTAGTTCTGTCACTTGTAAGGTAAGTGATCATGGGCAAGTCATTTTAAATCACCAAACTTCAGTTTTTTAAACTTATAAAATAGAAATAATTCATAGGCTCTCATAGGTTTATTGTGAGGATTAAATGAGATACATATGACAGCATCTATCATTGGTCGTGGCACAGAAGTTTTCACTAAATGGTAGTTATTGTTACAGGTAAAACCAAGTTTGGTTGCAGAGTGGAGTTTAGTGTCCTCAGATCCCCTTCTTTGCTAGCTCTGGAGACAGGCACATAAGCCCTTCTCATTTTAAGGGTCCACTACTAATATTTTCAGGGAAAGAGACAGGATAACAAAATAAACCTGGAGAACATTTCAACAAATGTTCCTTGAGCACCTGTAATGTGGCAGCCACTCTTAGGGCCCTGGCAATGGAGTGTTAGCAGGATAGGGAAGGCCCTGCTGTCATTCTAGTGTGGAAAAACAGATTACTGAGAACACATGTCTGGTAGTGACGAGAGCTATAATTAAACTAAAGCAGGTGATGTAAGAGGAAGTGACTGGGAGAAAGTTAAGGTTGGGTGGTCAGAAAAGGTCTCTAAGGCAATAACACTTGAGACCCAAATTATAAGGAGCAAACTAATTGAACATCTAGGGCAAGAGCGTTCCAGACAGCGGAAACAGGGAGTGAGTGCAGAGGCCCTCATGTGAGAAAGAACTTTGTTCAGGTAGCAGAGAAGGTCTGTGTGGTAAGAGGTAGGGATGACGACAGCAGAATCCCAAGGGCCTTGCAGGCCAGCAGAAGTAGTTTAGATCGTTTTTAAGTGCTTTGAGAGCCATTGCAGGGTTAAAGCAGTGGCAGGAGTATGTTTTATGTTGGAAAAATGTTGGTATGGTTGCTGTGTATAGAGCAATTTAAAAAAACGTTTTATAAGATTTCTTAAGTTTTTAGAGTTGATGTAAAGTCTTGACCCTCTTCTAGAGGTGGCATTTAGCAACCTCCTGGACATTGCTCTCCACTTTTATTCCTGAGGAACTCACCACATTTCCCTTCCTCCCCTTCACACGAAGGTGAATGCTGCCCCTTCCTTCAAGATGGCCTTTCCTCAGGTCCTGGCCTGACAAGCCTATGAGAGCAAAATAATAGGATTAGAAATGCCTTCAGAGGTGAAGGAATGGCTAAAGAGGCCAAAAATGGCTGAAAGCTGGGTGGGCACACCGGACTGCAGTTCAGTTTTGTTTGGCTCAAAAATCTTTTTCAATTATTCTATGTGTTTTAATTTTTTTTTTCTTAATTCAAGTATTTTACACACATAAATATTTGGAATGCCTTTAGGTGGGTCCTGCATTCCAGTTTAATGTAGGCCTTACTATTTTTATGGCTTTAGATTTGACCCCAGTTCATACATTTATGTTTCCTGCCTGGGCCCCTGTAGGCCTTTGAGTATTCGGTGATTAATGATTACCAAGTACACAAGCTTTAAATAGAAAGCATTTAAACTGTAAAAAACAAGAGTGACAACAAATACTACCCATGCAAATGAAAATATCAAATACTGTTTTCCAATGTTAAAAGGCTTCTAGCAAGGCAGGAAGTTCATCAAGGAAAAAGACTGCAGAAATAGGTAGGCTGGGGATTTCATAAATGAGACTCCTTCATGGAACATTCTTTGTGTCCATTGACTTCACTGTAGAAACACTTTCTAAATGGCAGGCAGATAGGTCCCACCACTACTGAATTATTGTTTTGCATAAAAAGAGGTAATTCCTAGGGCAGCAGGAGCCCAAACTACAAAATACTTGGGTAAAAATTGGTTACATTTTACTTGACTGG
This sequence comes from Ceratotherium simum simum, assembly GCF_057802395.1. NCBI lineage: Eukaryota > Metazoa > Chordata > Mammalia > Perissodactyla > Rhinocerotidae > Ceratotherium > Ceratotherium simum. The sequence goes on from NC_141924.1 coordinate 11,472,424, forward strand.
GGGGACACAAGCTTCCAGGGGTGGTGGTGTAAAGAGCTCTTCTGTCTCTGGTGGTGCAGGGCCAGGAGGGGTTAGGCAGACCAGCAGCTCTCAGCTTTCCTCCTTTCACATTGGTAGGTTGTCTCCAAACACCATGGTGACCCCCCACAAGAAGAGCATGCTGGGAAATGGGAACTACGATGTGAACGTCATTATGGCAGCACTTCAAACCAAAGGCTATGAAGCTGTTTGGTGGGACAAACGCAGGTAATCTGAACTAGGCTTGACTTGATGAGAAGTGGCACTCAGAGCGTGAGTACGGAGTGGCCAGTTGTGGGGTTACAGCCAGAGAACCTTGGGGAGTTGGCTGCCTCGGCGCCTGACACTGTTTCTCTTCTGCAGGGATGTCAGTGCCATTGCTCTCACTAACGTCATGGGCTTCATCATGAATCTGCCCTCCAGCCTGTGCTGGGGTCCACTGAAGTTGCCTCTCAAAAGGCAGCACTGGATCTGTGTTCGAGAGGTGGGAGGTGCCTACTACAACCTCGACTCCAAACTGAAGATGCCCGAGTGGATTGGAGGCGAGAGTGAGCTCAGGTACCTGTGTGGCTGACGTGTTGCACTCCATGTGTGGTGGCGGGGGTGGGACAACACGGGACAATTGTGTGTTGGGGAAGTTGAGCTCATCTTTGGGTATTTGACAGAGGAAATGAAATTTCTAGGTCCTTGGATTGTCTCCCTGCCTTATTTAAAATCATAGGGTCTCAGATTTGAAATACCTGAATCTTTGATGGCCCATGAGGACTTTAAGTCCACCTGGTAGAGAAGTTCTAGCATGTGGGATCCTGGCCTTCTGCTCTGCTGGGACTGGCATTGTAACATTCTCTACACTTAAACAACTGCCACAGTATAGTTTCTAGTTCAGAGAAAGGAAGATAAACATTCAGGCCAGAGAGGGCTAAATTTCCCTGGGACTCAAGAATTTTTTTTTTTCCTACAATTAGAAGTCCTTTGGGCCGGCCCCGTGGCTTAGTGGTTAAGTGCGTGCGCTCCGATGCAGGCGGCCCAGGTTCGGATCCCGGGCGCGCACAGACGCACTGCTTCTCCGGCCATGCTGAGGCCGCGTCCCACATACAGCAACTAGAAGAATGTGCAACTATGACATACAACTATCTACTGGGGCTTTGGGGGAAAAATAAATTAATTAATTAAATTAAAAAAAAAAAAAAAAGTCCTTTACTTGAGAGAACTTTGGGCTCTGTTCCTCACAGAAGAGCTACTGTTGGCAGTAGTAATGAGGATGGGCAAAAATCTAACTGGACAGATTGAAGGGTAACCAATGTGTAACCCATCAAAAACAGATCACTAGTAGAGTGTTTTTAGGACTGCCAAGGTATAAATAATAAAATTACTGGTGAACATGTGGCCCCAAGACTGGAATTTGCAATTGCACCAGCATTTTGTTTTCTCTTTCATCGACCCTTTTTTCCCATAGGAAATTTCTAAAACATCATTTGCGTGGAAAGAACTGTGAACTCCTGCTGGTGGTAACAGAAGAGGTGGAGGCCCATCAGAGTTGGAGGACTGATGTGTAACGCAGTTCTACCCAACCTTCCCTCATTCAGCCCCCTACGTCCCCCGTGATGTGCTGTGGCCTATACAGTGGGTCTGTCCTTGCCACTTCCCTAAACATCTCATCGGGTTTTTCCCCTCAGATTTGACAGTGCAATAGGACAGATGTGCGGACTGTTAGAAGAACCAACCAGCATTACTCATTCCTGGGAAAGGAAGGTAGGCGCTCCATGCACTTAGGGCAAGCGACGGAAGATCCTTGTTTTATTTAAGAGGGGAAAAAGAAAGGTGGGTCCTAGCATATTTTCCCCTTTCCTGTGAGGACTTGACAGAGGCTCTGCTGGAGTTCACTGCTGCTCTGACTCACCTGGAGATGCTGCCTCCATTTCCCCTTTCTGGCAACCAGTGGGTCGGAAGACACAGTACATGCAAAGCCCACGTGACTGGCTTGAAGGACCCAGAGCAAAAGGGCCTCTCAGGAAACCATCTCTAGAACCCCAGCAGCGGTACAGCATGCCGTCTCCAATCCTTAATGCCACCCCTTACCCTGTTTTTAAGGGTGGTTTATGGCCATCCTTGGAGTTTTATAATGAAAAGTTCTCTAATATTCCATGCCAGGTGGTTGAATCCTGCAATATTCTAGCGTGACAGGGTGAGCTAGATACCTAAGAGGACTTGGCCAAAGCCGGGACTGGGGCAGGCCTGGGCGGCCTGTCTGCCTCGCTCCAGCGTTGTCCCTGCCACTTCACTACATTGATTTAGTAGGCTCTGGGGCATAAGACAGGCAAAAGGGCAGTTTTCCCACTTGACCCTCTGGCAAAATCAGGAAAAAATAAGTCTGCCTTCAACACCAAATTCTACTAGTTTGAGTCAGAGTTGGGTGAGGAAAGTATTGTGAAGATAAGCTTCTCAGAGATTAAGAACAGCTCGAATTGGTAGAAGTCCTAGGCTAAGAGTCACTGTAGTGACAAGAAGAGCCCTCAAGTTGGGTGGTTATGTGCATTGTTATAGGACCTGGGTTTGTCATCCTTCTGTAGATTCCTTTACAAATTGACTGAGAATTGACCCGCCCCTACCTCTTTAAATAGTTGTAGGCCACTTTTCTCCCGTAACTTTGGAAAGCAAAAGAGAAGGAGGGGGAGTAAGTATCATACCACACTGTGTGTCACCAGAGTGGTTGTGGTTGCCTCAAGGCAGGTGGGCAGGCAGGGATGGCCTGTCTAGCCCTTACACATCAATGGTCTTGGCAGGTCTGAGAGCTGCCCCACTGGCCAGACTTCTCTCCAGCAGCAAAGCCAGCTGGGGCTTGCATGTCAAACCTGAGCAAGCTTAAAGGGATGAAGCTGAGGCTTCGTCCCCACTGTGACTGGAGTGCATGTTTACACCAGCACTTTTTCTGCACATGTATCTTCAATCCAACAAGGCCGTTTTTTGTGCTGAGTAACAGGCCACCAAGCGGCTACTGCATTACACCCTCTCAGCAACTGGCCGCAGTCTCTTCTGCACCATTTTCTATACCAGACCTGCTTGGCACCACAGGGGGCTCTTTACCCCTGCACAATGACATTCCAACCACCACCAGCCAGAAGTTACAGCCAACCTTGCTGACTGTCACAAGCAGGACCTTGGGTCCATTGGCACTGTCAGTGATAGTAAGCCATTTCCTGGGAAGAGGAGGAAACTCCTTGCCACCAATCTGCTTGGGCCTGTGCAAATGGCACTTCAAAGGAGTCCCCATGCACTTGGAGTCCATGAGCCAATGGGATATGCAAAGACGCTTAAACATTTCAGGGCTGGCTTCTCTGTTCATATCCAATTCTGGTGCTTAGGAACAGGGACCCATGCTGATGCCCAAGGGCACAAAGCCCCGCTTCCTTGAAGGGAGGAGGCAGGCCTGACCCTGATGCCCAGTAAAGGGCAACCCTAGGCTTTTGTTTTTCTTGCTTATATTCCCTTTTTTGTTGGCCTTGTGCTGGGTTTGTTTACAAAAGATGTATTTTGTTTAACCAAATATTAAAAATGGAAAACTGTACATAAATCTCTTCTGCCTGCCTGAATTCTGTAATTATGTACATAAAGGGAAAAAAAGGAAACTTTAGTATGATACTGCTTTAGAAGGAATTCACTACCATCATAAGCCATCTTTTGGAAATATGTTCTGCTTTGGTCAAACCTCTCACCTCAAAAACCAGACAAAATGTTCACCAAGTAGGATTTGGTTCAAAAGCCCAAGATATTTACTGGACTCAACAATTTGAAGAACCTTAACCCTAATCTAAGTTTTTTTTTTTTTTTTTTTTTTTACCAGTACTGACAGGTGAGTAGTATTTTTCCCTGGTTAAAAAGTTGAAGATCATGTATCTCAATAGAGGGCCTGGGTGGCCCCAGCACCAAGTACATAGCAGGATTGAGTCCAACTGCTGGATTTGACTTCAGATGTGACATTTCCTCTGCGGCCTAGTATAGTATACTTAATCTTTTCTGTGACTATTTCCTTGTCTGTAAAATGGGACTGCTACTACCTCCTAAATTGTATAGTATGGTTCTGGTAAATAATCCACATAAAAGGCCTAGTACTGTTACTAGTACAATGCTAATAAAAATTTATGTTAAATGGGGGTGGGGGGGGCAGCCCGGTGGTGTGGCAGTTGGGTTTGTGTGCTCCGCGTCAGCGGCCCAGAGTTCACGGGTTCAGATCCTGGGTGCAGACCTACACACTGCTTATCAAAGCCATGCTGTGGTGACGTCCCATGTAAAGTAGAGGAAGATGGGCATGGATGTTAGCCCAGGGCCAATCTTCCTCAGCAAAGAGGAGGATTGGCAACAGCTGTTAGCTCAGGCCTACTCTTCCTCGAAAAAAATAACGTTAAAAAAAATTATGTTAAATGGAAAAACCTCAAAGTTCAAAGACAGGTCTACAGCTGGATTCACCATTAGTAGCTCATCTCAGCAATTATTTTTAAAAGAACAAAACAAAAAAGTTCTGTTTGCAAGAACTTCCCCTCCCCACACTAGAAATCAGTACTACGTCATTCCCTACAAATCCTTTATAACTGTAATGTCCTTGTAGACTGTACAAATACACAGACCCGATCTTTTGTTAGTGGATCTAAAACTGATTGCCTGAATTCAGGGCAATCAGAAGGGCAAAGAGTACTATTATGAGGTTCTTTGCCAAAAATGAACTTTTTTTCACTTTTGGAAATTTAACTAACTTGGGCCTAACAAGTCAGTCAGTGTTAAATGGTGGTGCTGGCTTAGGTGAGAGGAAGTGTGAGGGCAAGGATGTGTCTTTGCCCTTCTAAAATGGTTAAGTAATTTCGAGGAGCGTATCACAAGCACATGGATGACACTTTCGGGTGGAATCATTTTTAATATTTAAATACAAAAAGTGAGCACTTTTTCTTTCTCTTTTAGACACACACACACACAGGTCTAATAGCCAAAATGTGCAGAGAACATCCTGCTCTGTCCTCCACAGGCCCGGCCCTATGGTCAACGCTGCTGTCAGCTCCCCTCCCCCCTTTCCAACATACAGAGATTCATAGAGGCTGCTTTTACACTACAGCTGTAACGCATTTTGTATCTCGTATTGTGTACATGGCCCTCCTCGACATCTCCATTCTTAAAGACAAAACAAAACAGTCATTAATGGTCAGGGGTACGTCCTTCCCAATAGCATCAGTTCCTCCCCACAATGGGATAGTGAGGAGATCTTGCTGTCAGGAGTATTTTAGTGAAAGGGGTGGGATGCCCAGAGCTGGAGTAACCCTCCGCATTGCTGCACTCTGGTGTCAGAGTGAGGACAGAAGTAGTAAGTCAGGAGAGCAGGGAGGGCACAGTTACAAGTTGGGAGTCTCTCCGTGAGACAATGTGGAAAGAATTCTCCCCACCCAGTTTAGATAGATCAATGTGCCAAAGTTTAAAAAAAAATTCCAAATAATCAGCAGTTCAAACACTATTGAATTTTCAAACTTCTCCCACCAAGACGGGTCAAATATAGCAGTAACAATCTAGAGCTTTCCAGGAAGTGAAGGTAGAGCCCCTGGGATTCCTCCTGACAGCCCCGTGTTAGGCCCTAGAAGTATCTGGAAAAGAAGAGGAGTGTAAGGCATTGTACGGGCCTAGGGCTCTCATTTTCATCATACCTAACAAGCAGACCAGGCCTACAAAAACAATGCTGAGAGCACAGGCAGGCACCTAAAAGAGCATAGGCCGGATCCCAGTTCCTACCCACACAGTAACTGCTGGTCTACCCAGGTGCTGGAGAAGCAAACAACTTGCGTTTCCACTGGCAAAAGGCCCAGGGTCTGGGCTCACCTGCCGTTGCTGCAGTTGCTGCTGTTGCTCCATTTGCAACTTCTCAGTCTCAAAGACAACAGGAAGAACCAGGATCATGAAGGAGGTGGTCCCAATCCACAAGGCTGCCCTGGAAAACCTGCAGAGGGAGTGCGCCCATGATGGCGAGACACAAAGACAGCTTCACCAAGAACAACCAGGAACCAAACCTCTCAGCTACTCCAAGGTTTTTGATAGGTGTATTCTACCTAACCCTTGCGCTAACTCCTCCCCGAAACAAGAGGAGCAGTTCTGGTGGCTGTATATCTAGTGGTAGCAGTTTCAACGTGCTCCTGAGTTCTTACAAAGCTACTTACACGTTAATTATCTCACATAGTGGGAAACGATCCTCACAACGACCCTGCCCGATAAGAATCCCCCCTTTACAGAAGAGGAAATTGAGAGCAAGAAAGGTTAAGGTACTACCAGTCCAAGGTCACTCAATGATCCAGGTGGCAGGCTGGCCTCCAACCCAGGTCTGCTGCCTCCAAAGCCCGTGTTCATTCACGACACCTCAGTCACACCCCAATATCTTTGCCCTCGTCCCTTACCTGTACATTTTTTGAGCCACAAAGAGGGAGAGATCAAAAGTGGCTCCAGCCGCGGACCGAACCCTCTCCGGGAACATCTCCGTCAGACCCCACAGTCTCTCCGACAGAGTCTCATCTAGCTGTGGTGGAGGAGGCGCGGACCTTCGCTGAAGCAGCAGGAACCCGCCCCCTTCGACGCCGGGGCACGCAGACCCCCCGGAACGGGGGCACCCCGGGCCCAGCGGGGCCCCCAACCCCGCCTCCCGGGTAAGACGACTCGGCTCCGACCTCTCCAACCCCGCCTCCCGGAAAAGATGCCTCGGCTCCGACCTCTCAGGGCTCCGCGACGCGCCCTCGCCCGATCCCCCAGCACGCGGAGCCCACGCCCCCGGGCGGGCCGCTCCCCGCCATAGCCTCGCTCCCCGCCCCGCCCCGCGGGGCCCTAGCACCTCCTCGTCGTCGTCCTCTTCCAGCTCCTCCTCAGTCTTCTCGGCATCGCCTTTCGGAAGCAATTCGTCCGGGGACAGGGGCGCCCCAGGGCCGGCGACGGCGGCAGCCATGACGGTAAGGGGACACCGGAAGCGGAAGAGAGGAGGCGAGTGCAGCGCCGACGACGGGCAGAGCCGCCCTTCCGGGAGCCGGAGGCTGGAGGGCTGGGGGAGGGCGACGCCTGCTGGCCGGTGGTCTTCACTGCCTTCAGCCCTCCGGCGGCGACCGAAACTTCGGCGGACAGAAGAAACACTTGGGAAACTTGTTCAAGTACCCAGTCGAGGTGCGTCCGCGGTAATTCTGTTCAGTGGGCTTAAGGTGGGCCCCACACCTGCATTTTAACAAGTCTGCCACGGATCACACTTAGACAAACACTCATCCAGTTTCATTTCCCTGACAGTTATGTTATTTGGTAGGAGTAAATTAGCGATTTGGAGGTTTGCTGGTCTTTTGGGGAAACGGCAAGTAAACAGTCCCAATGTACCAAAACAAAGGCAAGAGTTAACACTTAAGTACGAGGCATTGTGTGCGCGTGTGTGTCACAGCAACCTACTGAGGTTGGTACTATCATCCCAATTTTAGAAATGAGGAAATGGAGGCACAGTACAGGGTTGCTGCAAGTATTTCTGGAGGACAGATTTCTAGAAGCGGGTTTGCTGGCCAAAAAGTATGAACATTTAAAATTTTGCTAGGTATTAGCTAATTGCCCTCGAAATTATGATATCACATACTTTCACAATAGTAAGTAGAAGGGTCCTTTTCCTCACACCCTCCCCAGCGTTAGGTATTATCCATATTTTAATTTTTTGCCTATATGATGGATAAAAATGCTCCTTTTTATAATGTGCCCAAGTTATTAACACAAGGGTAATTTGGTATAAACCTTTAACCAGCTGACCACGGAAATGGAGACTCTCAGGACTGGACCGTCCCAATCCTTATGGCTGCATGACGCCGCAGCAAGGAGACTTGATCCTGTGATTCCATGTGAGGTGGGCAGAGGGGTTTGCACCTCCTCCTGACACAGTCCTCAGTCCCTTTCATCTTTGGACAGGGCAGCTCTGACTACAAAAAGTTTTCATGTCACAGAAGGGTGTTTACTGTATGACTCCATTGTATAAAGTTCAAAAACAGGCAAAACTAATCTATGTTGAGAAAACTAATCTATCTAATCCTTGGAGGAGGAGGAGAGGGTAAAATTTGGGAAGGAGCAGGAGAGTGGCTTCTGGGGTGCAGATAACATTCTATTTCTTGACCTGGGTAGTGTTTACGTTGGTATGTTCAATTTGGACGATTGATCAGGCTGTACACTTACGAATTATGCTTTTTGCATGTGTTAAAAAGTTTTTTTTTTAAAGTAGGCTAGCTCTACATAAATACATGGGCAGCTTAAGAGCCCAATGCCAATGGCTTTTGATTCTTTTACGGGCTCTTTTAAGAAATGCTGGAAGACCAACACCCTTGAAGGTAGAGAAGGCAATCTTTTTTTTTTTTTTTTTTTTTTTAAAGATTTTATTTATTCATTTTTTTCCCCCCAAAGCCCCAGCAGATAGTTGTATGTCATAGGTTCACATCCTTCTAGTTGCTGTACGTGGGACTCGGCCTCGCGCTGGACGGAGAAGTGGTGCCTTGGGGCGCGCCCGGGATCCGAACCCAGGCCGCCAGCATCAGAGCGCGCGCACTTAACCGCTAAGCCACAGAGCCGGCCCGAGAAGGCAATCTTACATGGAAAGAACAGACATCAATGACTCCAAGTGGAAAGTCACAATGTTAATGTGAAGAAGTTTTAGGAAAACTTTAACCAATTAATTTTGTTTCTATTCACAAGAGCAATACATGATTTTTTAAAAACCATGTTTAAGGCTAAAAAAGCTCTTTCAATAATTATAAAGTTGTCAAGGGATAAGAAAAAATATTGGGAATCATGCAGTGCCAAGTATTCAAAGCCTCAGGAGTAGACGAGATGATCTAGAAAAGGCAGAGTGAGAAGATAGGACAAAGCCCGTGGAATCAGACATTTAAAGGTTAGGGGGGTACTTGGTCAAAATGCTAGACAGAAAGTAGAATGGTGCTCGCCAGGGGAGAGGAGGAAATGGGGAGTTAGTGTTTAATGGGTGCAGAGTTTCAGTTTTACAAGACGAAGAGTTATGAAGATGGATGGTGGTGATGGCTGTACAACATTATGAATGTATTTAATACCACTGAACTGTATGCTTAAGAATGGTTAAGATGATAAATTTTATGTTGTGTATTTTGCCAGAACAAAAAAATGTTTTAAATTAAAAACATAAAAAATCAGAACTATCAAAAAAAATCCCCCAAAAAAGGTCAAGGTAGAAGGGGAGCCTTCTTCTCCCATCCCAAGAGGTTCAGGGAGGAGCTGCCGGAAGGAAGGAGGAAAACTGGAGGAGTGTGGCTTCACTGAAGGTTTCAAGGAGAAACGCTCAGTGGCAACAAAGACGACATACGGCAAGACTGACACCAGGCCAGGGGTCACAAAGGACAAGGGGACAAGAGTGCCACCAAGTGAGTGAGGATGCCCCATGCTGGGCGCAAAGATGATTCTGCCATTTGGATGGAGATGGGGTGTTCTAGAACCCAGTCCCCTAGCTCCTCTCAGTCCCCATCCCTCAAGTCCATGATTTCCACCTTTCCTGTTTCTGTGCTGTCAGAATTGGAAACTGATAGGATAACAGTTCTTAATTTGGGTCGGTGGAGGGCATAGATCTCTTTGAGAATCTTAAAAAAGCTATAAGCTCCCCCTCCCATAAAACATACTGTGCACCTTAGCCCATATGTGTACAATTGTGCATATGGCTCCCCTTGCTAGGCCCCAAACTGTAAAATTTCCTCTGATTATTGCCTCTAATCCTGCACTCACTCCCTCACATCCACAGAACTCTCTGTCTCAGCTCTTCAGTAACAGTTCTTCCCTCATCTGACACTCAGCACAGACATTCACAAAATCGCTGCAGCGATTACAAGGGATGATAACTGTCAAGTAGAGAGCACTATTTACTTGGCTGCCTCATAAGTAATAGATTTGGTTAATAAAGGCTTTGAGAAGGAAGCATTTTAGCCAGAACCTGAAGGATGTATCTGACTACAAGGTAAGATCTTGAAAGTATAAAGCATCTCAGTGGGAAAAAAACAAGGCTTAGGGTGGTGAGATATAGGTGACTTTTCCCCTTTTCTTTATACTTTCATTAATAGGATTATCCTTGACTCGGCTCACACTCCACATCCATCAGCAGACACTGGTGGGCTGCACCTTCAACTCACGTCTAGAATCTGACCACTTCACCTCTACTGCCACCTCCCTGGTCCCAGCTTTGCCCCCTTCAGTCTCTTCTCACCACAGGGAAGCCAGGGGGATCTTTTACAAAACAAGTCAATCTATATAGCATTCCTCTGCTCAAACTCACCAATGGCTTGCTTCTCTTATCATTCAAAATAAAAGTCCTTCTTCACTGCAGAACTGTCCCATATACTGGCTCCAGCCCCGCAGGTGCCAATGGTGGTATGGAGGGGGACACACGTCATTGTAACAACCAAACCTGCCCCTCAGGATTCCCAAGGTTTCAGTCCTGGTTCCATCCCTTCCAGCTGTGTCACCCTGCTAGGCTCCTTTCTTCATCTAAAAGCAGGGGATGATGATAACAAACTTGAAGAATTCTCCTGAGAATTAGAAATAGGTGCCTGGCGTCAAGGGTGCTCAGTGAATGGTTGCTAATGACACTGGTCTAGGAACAAGCCAACTCTCATTGCTCCTCTTGTCTGCACCTGAAGATTGACATCCTGTGTATATTTGCATCCCTCTCCAATTTCTTCTGAATCATTCTCTCCTATATCAGAAAGTAAGGTTATGGGCTGGAGCTGTTTCTATCCAACCCCCCTAAGAGCTGGTCCTAAGGATGAACTACAAACAGCAGCCTCCATTCGAGGCAGTCCCCCACCCAGCTCCTCTTTCACCGTGGGCTGGGAATCAACAGCCTCCCACACTTCTACTGTATGACCCTAGACAGTTTCTGAACCTCCTGGAGTTTGGTTCCTTCTTTACAGGCAGACATGCTGACAGTCCCTGCTCCGTAGGCTGAGCTCAGGAGGAAATGAGCATGTGTGCAACATCCTGAGCCCCATCCCAGGCATGTAACAGGAGTTCAGACGCTGCTGACCACAGGAGCCATCCCCGGTCTAAAGCCCTGGGCTCCATGTCCCCACCCGCAGAGGTCAAGCCCTCCCCCTTGACTTTTGGAGCTGGATTCCCTCTTACTGACTTTGGCTGGCTCCCTCCTCCAGCCAGAGTAGCTCGGCTCACACTGACTCAGGCACAAATTCCCATTCTAGGAATCCAGCCCCTAGCCCAACCACTGGGTCCCTGCCGGGTCCAGGCTAGTCCCAACTCCCCAAAGGAGGAGGGCAGGGGAGTTTGGGCAGAGAGACTGTTTCTGTTCCAGGTCAGCCTTCCCCCCCAGCTCGGGAAGCTGGAATGTTTCTCCGGCAATGGTGACATTTCCCCACAACCTAAAAATTCTGCCTTGGGATGGAGCAACAAAAGCTTAGACTCCGGGCTCCATTTACTTCTTCAAGAGCTGCTGCTTCTTTTCTCAGTCACTTTGGCCACAGAGAGATGATTAACAACATTTAATTTTAAAAAGTAGTGTAAACAGGAAAGTAGCACAAAAATACAGTGTTGCCGTGGAAGGCTGGTGCTTGCTGCTGAGAAGCTGAAGCCTGACGAGGTCATGATTTGGGGAACGAGTATTCTTTAAAGGACAGAGAGAGTGGACTGAGGGCAGAGAACCAGGAGAGCTGCTTGTCTGAGACCCCCTCATGCCGGGCTCTTTAGAACTGGAGCCACACTCCAAACACCAACGTGAGGGAACGAGATGATGAACTCCAGCTGCTTCTCCCAACAGTGTCTGTCCAATGAGGGGGAAGCTGGGACACATGCATTTGTATGTTGAGTGACTGGAGAGCACCCAAAGTCTTACCATCACCCCAGACCTCCCTGAGACCTGGTTTACAGACTGGCCTCCCTGTGCCGTGCAGCCAGAGTACATTCCCACATACCCCCTGGCCTGGAATCCTGGTGTCCTCCATTATGTTGTCACCTTCCTATTGCCAACCCAAGGGTGCCAGTGCCTTTTAGCCCCATTATATGATACTCTCTCCCAGGACCTAATCCACTAGTGGCTAAAGAAAACCCTCAGCCACATCCTACTTCTCTGATCAATGGGTTTCTCCCTATTCTTCTAACTAATGTCTTTGGGGTCTTCATTTTCTCCTCCGGCTGACACTCTTCAATTCATCCAATTCCTTCTCCATTAAGTGGGATTCAGCAGTGGTCTCAGAGAGCTGAAAGTGAAGCAGCAGAGCATTATAAAGAAGGACATTTCCGGGCTCTATTTTAGGTTTGCAAGGCCAGCCCTGCACCTGGGGAAAGGCCCCCTGGCATCTCTCTAACACAGCCGGCCTCCACGATGGGAACCCCTTTGTAACCGGGCAGAATGTCACCACCTGACGACCCAGGGTCTCAGATACCTGAAGAACATTCACAGTCCACTCTATCAACATTTTTGATCTCCTAGGATTGCATGGCACTCACTGTGTTAGGACAGCAGGCCTTAGGCTTAGGGGATGAAAGAGGCAGATCTTGGTGATTTTTTTTTTTTCTGTGAGGAAGATCAGCCCTGAGCTAACATCCATGCCAATCCTCCTCTTTTTGCTGAGGAAGACCGGCCCTGAGCTAACATCTATTGCCAATCCTCCTCCTTTTTTTCCCTTTTTCTTCCCAAAGCCCCAGTAGATAGTTGTATATCATAGTTGCACATTCTTCTAGTTGCTGTATGTGGGACGCCACCTCAGCATGGCTAGACAAGTGGTGCATTGGTGCGCGCCCAGGATCTGAACCTGGGCCGCCAGTAGCGGAGCACGTGCACTTAACTGCTAAGCCACAGGGCCAGCCCCAGATCTTGGTGATTCTAAGGCTAAAGGATTAGGGTCTGAGTTGCTTCTGAGCTCAAATGATGGTGACTGGGGAAAAAAGGCTTGAAAGAGAATGCCCCTTTCCCTATCAGGATCTTTCAGTGGACTTTAGAGTAGCAGGTGGAAGACACTCAAGACAGGGACAGAGAGAGAAATTCTCTAAAGCAGAGGTGAGCTCACTGTGAAATGAGCTACACTTCCTAAGCAATATTTGTATTATTAACTCACTACGAGGTAGATCCTATTATCATGCCCATTTTATTGCTGAAGAAACTAAGTTTCTCCACACAGAGCAGTTACGTAACTTGCCTAAAGTCACACAGCCAGTGGTGGAGCTGGGCAAGGAAGCAGGCAGTTTAGCTCCAGAACAGATGCTCTTCACCACTCCTGTGTATGCTCTCCTGCCTCTCAATCAATCTTCACCCACATCTCTAGGCCCAACAGGTGGGTTTTTTTTTAAGGATTTATTTTATTTATTTACTTAATTTCTCTTGAGGAAGACTGGCCCTGAGCTAACATCTGTTGCCAATCTTCCTCTTTTTCTTTTTTCTCCCCAAAGCCCCAGTACATAGTTGTATATCCTAGTAGGTACTTCTAGTTCTTCTATGTGGGACACCGCCTCAGCATGGCCTGATGAGCAGTGAGTAGGTCCGCTCCCAGGATCCAAACCAGTGAACCCCAGGCTGTCGAAGTGGAACACGCAAACTTAACTGCTAGCCACTGGGCCGGCCCCAACAGGTGGGTTTTTAACAGCCACAAGAAACCGATGCCAAGGCAGAGTGTGCCCCTCAGCAGGTCCGGGCACTGACTAATGCCTACTTAGTATGAGACACCTCCAAGCCACGAGCAGACTATCCTTCTTCCTGGAATGCCTTCAGCCCAATCTCCATTCCTCCCTTTATCCTTCCACATTCAGCTCAAACTTCCCTTCCTCTGTGATGCCCTCCTCACTCGAGAGAATTACTTTCTCTCTCTCACGTGCTGACGCCAGGCCCCGTACAGACTAACTGTTACTCTTAGACGAGGCACTGTCATTATGTTTACTGTCCATCTCCCCGCTAGACTGGGAGCCCTTGAGGGTAGGGACTGGGTCTGCTTTGTATCTTTGGATTCAAAGCAACTTACCTGGGCAAACTGGCACTCGAGGTATCAGCTGGCTGCAATGACTCGAGGTGGAGCCCCCCAAAAGGAAAGCCCAGGCATCCCATCCCATTGCCTGGCTCACCATGTCCAGCAGGATGTCCACTTTCAGCCGCAAGAGATTGTTCTCCTCCTCTAACTGCTGGTTCCGCCTCCGGAGGCGCTGAGCCTCCCTCCGGTCCACACCTCCACTAATCCCAGTCTCTGGGGGAAGGGCAGAGCCACCAGTCACAAGGGGGGTTTCCTTCTACAATCTTGGACAAAATGGCAGGAAATAAGCCCACCTGCTATCCACTGGCCATTTTCAAACTTCAGGCTTTGCCCCGCCAGGTTCATAGTGGGGGTTCCATAGTCAAGGCCCAGCTCCACCTCCCGGGTCGACCGATCCAGCTGCAGGTGAGACACTGCATGCCAGCTTCAGGAGGCCAAAGTACACAGGCGCTGGACCCAGCACCTCTTCCACTCACTATATAACCCCAACAACTCATTCCTTTTCTCTAATTATTACCTGGCACACTTAATACTTTTTTAAAAAGTCACAAAATCAAACAAGGTACAACAAAAACTTTTAAACTATAAGAGAGAAGAAATGTACCACTTTATACAATAGATGTTTTCCAGGAAAGCTATATATGCTGAAATTTGTAAACCGAATTATTTTACACCTACTGGGCACTTAACAGTTTAAAAAAATCCTACTGTAAATTTTTAATAAAGTGAAAAATCCTTTTTAAATGTAATAAGCCTCTAAGTTATCATTTGCTTACTATGGAGTTATAGATGTCATGGAAAAAGCATAAAATGCTAACGCCCAATTAGTAGTGGTAACTGTTCTTTAATGTGTTTCCCAACGTTTCTACAACTCACTGAGCACCCACCCTGTGTCAGGGCCAGTACTGGGTATTCAGAAATGAATGCAACCAGCTCTGCCTTCAAGGAGCTTGGAAACTGCCTTTGGAGCCATGACATATCCTTCTGAATGCCATTAATGGTGGCAAAACATCATCCTTTGAGAATGAATTTGATTCTTAGACATGACTAAAATTCATTCCTGGCCAAGTCATGGGAATAAAGGGAAGTCAAATTGGATAATAACATTTGGAGCCAAAAACCATAATGAGATCAACTGTCTTATTAGGTTCTTGAATAAGCTCTAACAATAATTCCCAAATAGGAGTTAAAAAACGTCTTTAGCAATAGCAATAATATGAATTAAAAGGATGCCCTCCTACGAGGATGCCTCTGGAGGACCACACTTTCCATAAGAGACCCAGCTTGATGCTCCAGTCCCCCTGCACACCAGGCTGAGCCCAGCACAGACACTCACATTATGCAGGTTGGAGAGAGAAGCAGACTTCCGAGGGGGTGTCTTCTTTGGACTGAATGTATTCCCAAAGAGAGGCATCTTTGGTCTGATGAAGGAAAGGTCAATGCTCCCTCCTCCTAGGGCCAGAAAAAGTCAAGGGTACAAACAGTTGGGTCAGTGACCTTATGCCACTGTCCTGTAATCATGAAAACACACATCTTTTCATGTGGCTGTTAGCAGTCCTGGTAAGAGCTCCCATGCTCACTATTATTATAATCAATAATGCTCACTATGTATCAGGCAGTATGCTAACACCTTTGCATGCAATATCTCATAACCCTCCCAACCACCCTTGGATTAGCTCCTCTTATTATCCCCATTTGACAGATGAGGTTTAGAAAGACTAAGGTCTTAAGTAGAAGATAGTATTTAAATGCAGGGCTCTGTGGCTCTATAGTTTATGTTAACCACAGGCAAGTGCCTAACTTGCCTGTCTTAAGTTTTGTCACAAGTCAGCATCACCAGACTTACAGTCTAGAGAAGGAATGCAATCCTGACGTATTCCTGTACACGGGTAAGACTCACACCTGGGGCAAGAGCCTCTGCATCTTCTCTGTCGTAAACAAATGAAGCTATACTTATACTGCACCTTTGGATTGATAATAGTGCCTCAGTCCACATGTCAGAAGGGCACCTGTCCTGTATGGCAAGTGAGGTATTCGGAGGAAGGAGGTGGCCCACAACATGGCAGAGCTGACAATGGCAGCCATACTTTGCTTTCAGCGTTATGCAACCTATTGCAACTCACACGGGTCCACTTAAGTAGATTTACTGACACTGCCCTTTTTTTTGGGCGACGGAGGGAGGAGAAGTAAATTTTTTTGTATATTTATGTATAACACAAACATAGAAAAGTATACAAATCATAAGTGTATGGCTTCATGAGTTTTTACCACACACACACAGACCTGTGTAGCCACCCTCCAGATCAGGATACAGAACATTTCATCACCCCACAAGCCTCGCCCAACAGCCTTATATCCATGAACTCATACATTATATCCTCTTTTGTGTCTGTTTTTTTGCTCAATATCATGTTTGTGAGATTTATCTGTCGTTGTATGTAGTTGTAATTTGTTTGTTCACACTGCAGTAAAATATTCTACAGCATGAAGTAGATGTTTTGGCTGTTTCCAGTTTTTGTCTATTCAAAATAGTGCTGCTGAGAACATGCCTGGACGTGTACTTCTATACACATAAGTATACTTCTCTGCTTCTATACCTAGGGTGGAATTGTTGAGTCATAAAGCATTCATAAATTCAGCTTTAGTAAATACTGCCAAATGATTTTCCAGAGTGGTTGTACCAATCTATACTCCTACCAACAGTGTACGAGAGATCCTCGTGAACATTTGGCATTTCCTATCTCTTTCATTTTATCCATTCTGGTAGGTATGTAGTGGTATTGCCTTGTGTGTTTAATTTGCTTTTCCCCAGTAACTAATTAAATTAAGTACCTTTTCATATACTCATTGGACATCTGGATACCTTCTTTTGTGACATGCTTGTTCAAGTCTTTTGCCATTTTTCTACCGGGTTGTCCATCTTTTTTTTTTTCACTAGGAAGATTTGCCCTGAGCTAACATCTGTGCCAGTCTTCCTCTATTTTGTATGTGGGACACTACCACAGCATGGGTGACGAGTGGTGTAGGTCCGCACCTGGGATCTGAACCCACGAACCTGGGCCGCCGAAGCGGAGCGTGCAGAACTTTAACCACTTAGTCATGGGGCCAGCCCCCGTCCATCTTTTTTTTTAAGGGTTTGTAAGGGTTCTTTATATACGCTGAATACAAGTCCTTTGTTTTATATATAGAAAATACTGAAAATATCTTCTCCCAGTCTGGAACTTGCCTTTTTGCTTTCTTAT
Organism: Ceratotherium simum simum; assembly: GCF_057802395.1. Classification (NCBI taxonomy): domain Eukaryota; kingdom Metazoa; phylum Chordata; class Mammalia; order Perissodactyla; family Rhinocerotidae; genus Ceratotherium; species Ceratotherium simum. Next base: position 11,489,693 of record NC_141924.1, read on the forward strand.
TGGTTTCTTTTTGATTAGAGAAGTTCTTAATTTTAATGGAATTTGACATCAAATTTTTTTTTTAATGATTACTGTTTTTGTGTCCTATTTAAAAAATTTTTGCCTACTCCAAGGTCATAATATTTTCATATATTAACTTCTGGAAATTTTATTGTTTTAGCTTTCATATTTAGGACTACGATTCCTCTGGAATTAATTTTTGAATATGGTGTGAGACGAGGGTCAAGGTTCATTTCTTCCCATATATTACCCAATTTTAACTTACAACACACAAGTAGCTTAAAAAGATTCCTTCTAAGAAACTGTAGACTGAAAGTAACAATAACGAAAGCACAACTGAGCAAAAAGGAAGAAGCAGAGCTCTCGCTTTTCCTACTCCTGGGTCTAAAATCTTCCTTCACTACGTGATGAGATGAAAACAGCAGTGAGTTCACTGTATCTGACAAGAAGTTGGCCCAAAAAAGAGGGAGCTTCTCAACACTATGAAACAAGGTTTTATATCAACTATCATTAAAAGAGAATTCATAGTATGAATCCATCACAGTTAGCAAGACGTGTATTCAATGAGAACATGAAGAAGAACTGTGCTGTTTTCAGTGATGTAGAAATTAATATCACTAAAATTAATGATAAAAGTTTATGGGCCGGCCCCGTGGCTTGGCGGTTGAGTGTGCGCACTCCGCTGTTGACAGCCTGGGTTCGGATCCTGGGCGCGCACCAACGCACTGCTTCTCCGGCCATGCTGAGGCCGTGTCCCACATACAGCAACTGGAAGGATGTGCAGCTATGACATACAGCTGTCTGCTGGGGCTTTGGGGGAAAATAAATAAATAAATAAAATCTTTAAAAAAAAAAAAGAATGGCATCTGAAATACTTTTTAAAAAAAAAGTTTAGAAGCTTCTTTGGAGGTTTTACGATATACAATACAGATGTATATATGATTTATAAATAAGTAAATATGAAGATATTTATGGGTGTGTGCTCATGAGAGTTTTATGGCTAGGTGTGTGTTTGTAATTGAAAACAGCAGTAGACCAACAACCTAGGGGATGGCATTTGGGCCTGGGCACAACACTTTAGTACTTGGACAAACCAGAGTGATTCCAGCTTGGTGGCGGACAGGACAGCGCTGGGGACCAAGATGCTGAGGGAGTTTGAAGCTGTCCTAGCATGTCATCCAAAACACAGTGGAAGGCCCTGGCATTGTTTCTGCTGGAAAAAAGAAAAAGGGTAGAAGAGGGACGACAATCTTAAGTCTGTAGAGGGCAGAACAAGAACAAAACGGGAACATCCAAGAAGAAAGATTTTAACTCAAAAAAACCAAAAGGGCACAGTAACAAAAACTAACATCACTTCCTGTGTTTCCACTATGGGTTGGGCCCAATGCTGGGCATGCCGCATATATTTCTTTTATTCCTTGCAGCAACCCCACTAGGTAGGGATTGTCCCATCCATATCAGAGATGAGAAAACTAGGGCTCAGAGAAGTTAACCAATTTTCCCAAGGTCCACAGCCATGATCAGTTGGCTAAAGGTATATATCAAATTATCCTTGTATTAATAAGTTGTGCGGTACATCACAGAAAGAAGCATTTTCATCCATCACATTGGTAAAATTTAAAAGATGAATAATATCCAATACTGGTGAGGGTGTGGAGTAAAGGACACTTTCATTTACTCTTGGTGGAAACATAAGATGCTATAATTATTTCAAGGGCAATTAGGCAAAACCTAGTAAAATTATAAATGTGCATACTTTTTGGCCAGCAAATCTACTTCTAAAAATTTATCCTCCAGAAAGACTTGGACATGGTCACACAAATTTTCTCTATTGTTGGTAACAGTGAAAAATAATGAAACAATCTAAATTGTCTACCAATGGTTGGTGTAGCCAAATACATTGTGGCACAGTCTCATAACGGAATACTAGAGTGCCAGACAATGAGACAGCTGTATATGGACTGACCTGAAAAGACCTCCCACACATTCTGCTTTACAGTTTGCAATGGGCCATGAAATACATTATCTGATTTTAATCTAACAAGAAGATGAGAGCGCAGTCTTCGGCTTTCAGCGGATTCTCAAAGAGATACACGTCCCCCAGCGAGTCCAGGGCCAGTCAAGCACATGCCGCGCAAGGACCCGGCCACCCAGGGCTGTTGGACTCAACTAACGGTAGTGACAAACGTCCACTCGCACGCCCTCATTTAATCACCCTCAAGCCTAGTTACGGGGAGGAACTACTACGCCGATTTACAGTTGAGGACACAAGCTTCGAGAAGGGCAGTGACGGCCTGGCGCGAACCCAGCATCCGCGCCCCCGCCCTCGGCCGCTGCAACTGCGGGGAGGCCCCGGGTCCCTGGCTAACGCCGGGCGTCCCACCCCTCGTCGGGCCCTGGAGGAACGCTGGGCTCGCAGACGTACCTGACCAACCCCGGAGCCCGGGGTCCAATCGCACCCCGACACCTCCAGAAGCGGCCCACCCGAGGCCGCGTCACCCACTGCGACCACGGCTCACAGGACGCTCCACCGCCCCCCACCCGCACTCCGCGCGCACGCGCAGCCCCGCCCCGGACTCTACCACCGAGACGGGCGGGGGGCCCGGAGCAGCTGGGTCCTCAACGCGAGCCCACGCGAAGCTCCAGAGATGCTTGAGGACGGCCCTCGATGTGTTAGATGGACTCCACAAAGGGACTGTCTTCTGGGGTCATGTACACGCCCCAGGCTACACGCTAGGACGACGAGCTAAACCCACCTTCCCCACACACCCATTAGTCTGGTCTCCCCGGCCTGGGGGGCCGTCGCCATGGTAACGGCGACCCGCGGACGCCGCTGCTGGCGACGGTTCCATTGTTGGGGGAAAGTGGTGGCTGCGCGTACACGGGGACTCACAGTAGCAAAATGGGCCTCTCCCCGACGTCCCTCCTCCTCTGCCACCTCCCCGGCCACAAAGCAAAGGGCACCCCTTACGTGGATGTGGGGGCAACGGGTGCCGGGTGTCCCAGCCAGAATTTTGCAGGGTCCCCTGAGGGACCCGTGGCGGAACCGACTCCGACTTCGTCGGATTCCGCCGATGTCTTCAGGTAAGACGGACAGACGGACGGTGATCGGCCCTGCCCGCCTCCGCAGGCTTGCCCCCTTTCCACGCCCCAACTTTCATCTGCTTCGACAAGGAGGGGAAACAGGCCCAGGGACCGCTTCAAGGTTGCACAGTGAGCAAGGGGCAGAGAACTACTCGAGAATTAACTCTAGATCTCCTAAAGTGCTAACTGTGTGTGTTATTGGTTCCATTTGATAAATGAAGACACTCAGGGCCATTCAAGGGATATTTACTGAGTGCCTATGGGTGCACCAGGTCATCCATCCAGTGAGGGGCAGGACCCATGGGTCTCTGGCTCCAAGTCCAATTTTCTACCAACTACACCTCACTGCACTTAAAAGCGGAGGGTTTCACGTCCTAGAACCAAAGTCTGCACAGTCTAGCCCAGCACTGTCCTATGGAAACAATGTGGGCCACATATGTAATTTAGAATTTTCTAGTAGTCATATTCTAAAAAGTAAAACAAATGAGGTGATATTAATTTGAACAATATTTTATTTAACTCATGTCTCAAATATTATTATTTCAACATATAATCAATATATTTAAATTTATACTGCTTCAGTTTTAAAATTTAAATTAATTAAAATTAAAATTTTAGTTCTTCAGTGACACTAACCAGATACCAAGGACTCGGTTGTCACATGTGGCCAGTGGCTACTGTGATGCACAGGTCTAGCCTTTTCCTACCTTTCTACCTTGCTCCCCTCTGCTTGGGTGGTATTTTCCCTGCCCCTTTATCTAATTAACTCCTAATCTTCCGTCAAGCCTTGACCATGTTGACCAGGTCACTGTTATGCTGTCTCAGCACTGTGTACCTCCCTTCAAAGCAGTGGTCACAGTTATAATTCACAATTATTTTTAGAATTGTTTGATTATGGCAGATCTCCCCTAGTAGATGTAAGCTCCATTAGGGCAGGAATCAAGTCTGGTCTAGCTCACCCTCCTATCCCCAGTAGGAGCACTGCTGGCTTGTTTTAGGCACTCAGTAAACAGTCATTGAATGACTGAAGGTTAACCTCAACCAAAATCTGTCTGACTCCAAAGTCAGCATTGTTTTAACTTGTTTAACATGTTTCAGTTAAAACATGTTAACTTGAAACAGGGGACATTCAAATCTCGGTTGCCAGACTGTGTGCTCCTTGAGGGCAGAACGTTCTTTCCTCTTCCACTCATCTGCCCCCAGCACATAGCACAGTGCTGGGCAGGGTGTAGATATTCAGTGAAGTTAGTTTTCTTCCCCCTCCTTTTAGTGACAGTAAAAACTTAGCATGTTTCAGAGCATACTTATGCTAAAATGGTATGATGAAAAATTCAGAAGGGAACAGAGTGTATATTTTAAACATTTCTCTTAAGAAGCATACTATTCAATTCTCCCATTAGGCATGAATAATAATGTTAAGCTAAAGCAAGAGGCTTCTTGACAGTGTCACTCTAAGCCTGGCTTTTCAGAGAACATGTGGTAGTTTTCTGGTCACGCTGGGGAGTGGGTGGGAGGAAAGTGAGAAGCCCTAAAATGCGCCTGCCTCCTCTTTACCCTCTTCCCCTTGCCTGTATGACTAAAGACCAGGAGCGGGAGGGAGGAAATAGTATTGGCCTGGGCCTGGGCCAGCCTTTGCTACAATCCAGCTGACTTGGGACAGTCCAAAATGGAGGGCCTTTGGGCTAGAAAGAAGTGTGGCGAGTGAGTCTAAGATGGAATCAAATATTGCGTGAACCTAATCCCCAGGGAGTAATTTGCCTAATGGATAAAGATGTAGAAACAAATAATTCCAGTTGCATGCCATAAGTGCTGTAAGAGAGGGGTGAAAACAGAATCCTGGGCTTCATGGAGGAGGGGTGGTACTAGTGACCTGCAGCAATTCAAGAAGGTTTTTCAAAAAATATATCACCTAGGCTGAGCATTGAATCGAGGGAACAACATGTGCAAAGGCATAGAGGCACAAATCACAGCATGGCAGGGACCAGGAAGAAGTTCAGTGGGGCAGGCATATAGGATGCACAGCTGGGGAGAAATGGTCAGAGCAGAAGGCTGAACCTAAGGACAGGAAAGGAGGCTTGTGAAAAGGCAGCTGGGTTAATTTTTTCCACCAAACTCTACCTTTTCTCTCTCCTTCCATTAGGAATGAGCTTTTTTGGGGGGGGAGGGATGGGAAAGAGTCGCCCTGAGCTAACATCAGTTGCCAATCTTCTTCTCTCTCTTTTTTTTTTCCTCCTCAAAACATATTTAGTTGTATATTCTAGTTGTAGGTCCTTCTAGTTCTTCTATGTGAGCCACCACCACAGCATAGCTACTGACAGATGAGTGGTGTGGTTCCGTGCCTGGGAACCAGGCCTAGGCCACCGAAGCGGAGTGTGCCAAACTTTAACCACTAGGACATCAGGACTGGCTCTGTATGAGCTTCTTGAGGGCAGATCTCAGTCTTTTACTTCATTATAACCAGACCTATACCACCAGGCTCTGGACATGGAGGACTTGCAAACAATAGTGATGAACTCCTGGCCAGTAAGCAGGGACCCAGGAGAGCAGCCTGGCCAGAGTGTTCCAAATCCAGGAGGAAGAGTAGTGATGGGGCCAGTTTTCTGAGAGGGAGCAGAAAGCCTCAGGTAATCAGGAGCCTCATGCTGAGGAGATGGACCTGTATCATAAAATCATAGCATCTGAGAGCTGAAAAGGGTCTTCGGAACCTAATTCAAATCTGACTTTCCAGGTGAGGCTCAGAGAGACAAAGAGATTTGATTTCATTTCTAATTTGGAAATTGGCTTGCCGGGTGGTCTGGAGCACTGGGCTTTCCAGCATTCTAGTCTCCTTACTTTTAAAATTAGAACAGTTTTCATCAGGGGTAGAAAGAAAAAGTATATACGCCTTGAGATCCTGTTAAGAATGGGCTTCTTATTCCCCATCTTGCGTGCAACATGTGCCTCGCCATCAGCCCTGCTTACCAGATGAGCATGGTTGTGTTTTCTAAGATGGTTCTATACTATTTGTGATTTCCAGGAGACTGGTTGAACAGAGAACAAGATCAGAGTGAGAAATGAGAGGCTCTTAAAAGTGGAAACTTACTGTTCATCAGTTTACAAGAAACTGGACAATGGCTTTTTTCAGGAAGATGGATATTATCAATGTCACCGCCTTGCCACTGGTGCCAGTAGATGAGCACCTGGCTGTCTCAGTCGTTGCACGGAACGCAATGAAGAATGCTATGAGGAAGAATATGGAGGATAATCCACCCTGTATCCTTCTGTGGTGCCCTGTATAATTGAGACCAGATACGCCTGCTGCAGAGGTGTAACCCGTGCTCAAGTCTATAACACTCGTTACTTATTAGCTCATTCCTCCTACTTTCATTAATCTTTTTCAATTACTTAAGTCTTACCTATCCTCTAAAAGAATTTGAGACAGCAAAGGATTGTTTGACGTGAGTTTGTTTTACTAAGATAATCAGAAAAAACCCAAAAGGAAGAAGTACTAGAAATATGTGTTGAAAGAATGGGGAAGAAGAGAAAAAAAACCTCATTTTTTTTCATTGTCTCCTTTTTTCCCTTCTACCTTCCAAAGAATTATAGTTATAGGTAGCAACTAAGAAGTCACAGTCCAGCCCTCTACCCTCAAACAAGTGAGCTTAATTAAGACCCAACTTTTTTTTTTTTTCCTGCACTTGACCTCACCTCTTCTCACCACCAGCGCTTCTGCCTGGGCCCAGAGTTTGCCCCTTCTGGCATCCTCCAGGCTCTACCCACCAGCGCTTCTGCCTGGGCCCAGAGTTTGCCCCTTCTGGCATCCTCCAGGCTCTACCCACCAGTGCTTCTGCCTGGGCCCAGAGTTTGCCCCTTCTGACATCCTCCAGGCTTTACCAGCATCTTACTTCTCTGGCCCTGCCTTCACTGATTCTCATCTCATTTCTGACCCTTACATGCATCCCAGGGACCCACAGAATCCCATCTCTGGAGGACTGTAGAGCTCATCCAGCAAATAATCCTCTCAGGTTATAAATAACCCCAGGTCTTTCCATCTTGTAAAGAGCTCATTTACCTTCAAGTCATGCTGCATGTGTCCCCTTGCATCCTCTCGCCTTCCCTGCCTCTCAGAAACCCTTCTCAAGATGAGCACAAGTGTGATCCCATCAGGATCTGCTTCAGGGTCTCACTTTCCTGGGTCTTTTTCTGATGTTCCCTTTTTCCTACTTAATCTCACACTTGTCTCAACCTGACTAATCCATCTCACTTTCTACGATTCATCATATCCCTCCTTGGCATCTTCATTGGTCAAGTATCCTCCGATTTGTAAGAACACTTGAGGGTAATGGAAGTCAGAGTGGACCTTGCTTTATGTGAAGGAGTGAGGAGTGATAGGATTATGGGGCTTTTACAAAGGATATATCCTAGACCTGTTGAGGCTGAGACAGAAAGAAATGCAAACGTAGAGAGGGTAACAAGAGAGGCCATCAAACTGAGCAGAGATTTCAACAGTGATAAACGAGGTTGAGGTACCTTTTGACCCCGTCATCTCTCACCTGAAAATCTCTCTTAAAGAAATCATCCAAAATATGGAAACAGCTCTCTGTGTGACTATGTGCATCACAGCATTATTTATAATTGCAAAAAATTGTGAACAACTTAAATATTCAATAGCCAAGGAACAGTTAAGTGTATTAAGATTTCATCCTTTAAATGGATTCATATAATGCCACTTAAAATGTTATGAAGATTATTTAGCCGTATGGAAAATGATCATAATAATGAGTGGATGAGAAGTCGGAGTAGTAAAATAGGCATACACTGAGATTATAATTATGTAGAAAATTACTTATGTAAAAAATTCTGGAAAGAAATCTCCCCAAATCATAACAGAAGTTGTTAGGGTGGCAGCATAATGGATGGTTCTTTTTATATGTCCCAAGATATCTAGAAGATGGTTAACTTTTTAAATAATTTACAAAGCAAGTCATTTAAAACAAGATAAAAGAAATGTGAATGGTTGCAAAGAAAATAATTAAGTGGAGAGACAGCACAGGAAGGGAGTAAGCCGCCGTCCTCTCCAGGCTAGCCCCATCCTGTTCTGTGTGTAATCACCACCCAGCAAGTTTCCTTAGCAGACTCACCTCCCAGCGTGCCTTATAGGCTCCATACACCAGGTGAACCAGATGCTTGGTGAAATAGACCTGAGTCCCACCCCATTGGTCAACAGTCTGGTGAGTTATGGGTGCTGAGGCAAGGCTTCCAGGAAGGAAGGGCCCTGGGGCCCCTCCAGTTATTTGAAAGCACGTTTGCACAATAGAGGTCTCAAAGATTTTTTTTTAATTAATAAACTTTATTTTTTAGAGCAGTTTTAGGCTCACTGCTAAAAACTGAGCTGAAAGTGCAGAGTTCCCACATACCCCCTGTCTCCACACACACACAACCGCCAGCCTATCACCACAGTGGTACATTTGTTACAACATTTGTTACATTAGGGTTCTCTCTCTGTGGGGTACATTTTATGGCTTTGGACAAATGTGTAATGACATGTACCCATCTTTGTAGTATCATACAGAATAGTTTCTGCCCTAAAAATTCTCTGTGTTCTGCCTATTCATCCTTCCTTCTCCTGTAACCCCGGGCAACCACTGATCTTTTTACTATCTCCATAGTTTTGCCTTTTCCAGTGTGTCGCATAGTTGGAATCATACAATACGTAGCCTTTTCAGATTGGTTTCTTACACTTAGTAGTGTGCATTTAAGGTTCCTCCATGTCTTTTCATGGCTTAGATAGCTCATTTTTTTAGCACTGAATAGTATTCCATTGTCTGGATGTACCACAGTTTATTTATTTATTCATTCACCATATCCATGAAGGACATCTTGGTTGCTTCCAAGTTTTGGCAATCATAAAGTTCCTGTTGCTCCACATTCTTACCAGCGTTTGGTGTTCTCGGTGTTCTGGATTTTGGCCATTCTAACTGGTGTGTAGTGATATCTCGTTTTAATTTTCAATTCCCTAATGACATGGTATTGAATATCTTTTCATATATTTATTTGTCATCTGTATCTCTTCTTTGGTGAGGTGTCTGTTAGGGTCTTTGGCCTATTTTTAAATTATGTTGTTTGTTTTCTTATTGTTGAGTTTTAAGAGTTTTTTTTGTACATTTTGGATAATAGTCCTTTATCAGATGTGCCTTTTGCAAATATTTTCTCCCGGTCTATGACTTGTCTTCTTATTCTCTTGACTTGTCTTTTGCAGAGTAGAAGTTTTTAATTTTAATGAAGTCCAGCTTATCAATTGTTTCTTTCATGGATCGTGCCTTTGATGTATCTAAAAAGTCATCACCATGCCCAAGGTAATCTAGGTTTTCTCCTATGTTACCTTCCAAGAGTTTTGTAGTTTTGCGTTTTACATTTAGGTCTATGATCCACTTTGAGTTAATTTTTGTAAAAAGTGTAAGGTCTATGTCTAGATTGATTTTTTTGCATGTGAATGTCCAGTTGTTCTACTGCCATTTGTGGAAAAGACTATCTTTGTATCACCTTTGTTTCTTTGTCAAAGACCAGTTGACTATGTTTATGTGAGTCTATTTTTGGGCTCTCTATTCTGTTCCATTGATCTATTTGTCTATTCTTTTGCCAATACCACACGTCTTGATTACTGTAGCTTTATAAAGTCTTGATATCCAGTATTGTCAGTCCTTCAACTTTGTTCTTCTCCTTCAATATTGTGTTGGCTATGCTGGTCCTTTGCCTCTTCGTATAAACTTTAGAGTCGGTTTGTCAATATCCACAAAATAACTTGCTGGGATTTGGGTTGGGATTGCAATGAATGTATCAATCAATTTGGGAAGAACTGACATCATGACAATATTGAGTCTTTTTATCCATGAACATGAAAGATCTCTCCATTTATTTAGTTCTCCTTTGATTTCTTTCACCTGAGTTTTGTAGTTTTCCTCATATAGATCTCGTACATATTTTGTTAGATTTATACCTAAGTACTTCATATTTGTAGGTGCAATGTAAATTGTATTGTGTTTTAAATTTCAAATTCCACTTGTTCATCTCTGGTGATAGGAAAGTGATTGACTTTTGCATATTAATTGTGTCTCATGCAACCTTGCTATAATCACTTATTAGTTTCAGGAGTTGTTTTGTAGTTCTTTCCAATTTTCTACATAGACAATCATATCATCTGTAAACAAAGTTTTATTTCTTCCTTCCCAATATGTACACATTTTATTTCTTTTTCTTGTCTTATTGCATTAGCTAGGACTTCTAGTACAATACTGAAAAGCAGTGGTGAGAAGGGACATCCTTGCTTTGTCCTTGATCTCAGCTTCAAGTTTCTCACCATTAAGTGTGATGTTAGCTGCAGGGTTTTTCGTAGATGTGCTCTATGAAGTTGAGGAAGTTCCCCTCTATTCCTAGTTTGCTAAGAGTTTTTATCACGAATTGGTCCTAGATTTTGTCAAATGCTTTTTCTACATCTATTAATATGATCATGTGATTTTTATTTTTTAGCCTGTAGATGTCCTGGATTACGTTAATTGATTATCAAGTGTTGAACCAGCCTTGCTTACTTGAGATAGATCCCACTTGGTCATGGTGTATAATTGTTGGATTCAATATGCTAATATTTTCTTGAGGATTTTTGTATCTGTGTTCATGAGAGATATTGCTCAGTAGTTTTCTTGTAATATTTTTTCCCGATTTTGGTATTAGAGTAATGCTGGCCTCAAAGAATGAGTTAGGATGTATTCTTTCTGCTTCTATCTTCTGGAAGAGATTGTACGGAATTTATATAATATCTTCCTTAATGTTCAGTAGAATTCACCAGTGAAGCCATCTGGGCCAGGTGCTTTCTGTTTTGGAAGGTTATTAATTATTGATTCAATTTCTTTAGTAGTTGTATGTCTATTCAGATTGTCTATATCTTTTTGTATGAATTTTGGCAGATTGGGTCTTTCAAGGAATTGGTCCATTTCATCTAGGTTACCAAATTTGTAGGCACAGAGTTATTCATAATATTCCTTTATTATCCTCTTAATATCCATAGGACCTCTAGTGATGTCCTCTCTTTCATTCTGATATCATTAATTTGTGTCTTCTCTGTTTTTTCTTACTTAGCCTGGCTAGAGGCTTATCGATTTTTTTTTCTTTTTTAATTTTTTATTTATTGCAGTAACATTGGTTTATAACATTGTATAAATTTCAGGTGTACATCATTATACTTCTATTTCTGCATTTATCGATTTTTTTGTGTGTGTGAGAGGAAGCTCAACCCTGACCTAACATCCGTGTTAATTCTCCTCTTTTTGCTGAGGAAGACCGGCTCTGAGCTAACATCTATTGCCAATCCTCCTCCTTTTTTTCCCCCCAAGGCCCCAGTAGATAGCTGCGCGTCATAGTTGCACATCCTTCCAGTTGCTGCACGTGGGACGTGGCCTCAGCATGGCCGGAGAAGCGGTGCATTGGTGCGCGGGCGCCCGGGATCCGAACCCGGGCCACCAGTAGCGGAGCGCAAGCACTCAACCGCTAAGCCACGGGGCCGGCCCGACGCTTATCAATTTTATTGATCTTTTCAAAGAACCAGTTTCTGGTTTTGTTGATTTTATCTAGATTGGTAGGTTTTTATTTTTTTCTTAACATTTTAAATATGTCACTCCACTCTCTTCTTGCTTGCGTGGTTTCTGAGAAGTCAGATGTAATTCTTATCTTTGCTTCTCTATAGATGAATGTGTTTCTTTTCCTCTGGCTTCTTTCAAGATTTTTAGATTTTCTAAAGTTTGAATATGAAATGCCTAGGTGTAGGGTGTGTGTGTGTGTGTGTGTTTTGCGTTTATCCCACTTTGTGTTCTCTGAGCTTTGAGATCTGTGTTTTGGTGTCTGACATTAATTTAGGGGAAATTCTCAGTTATTTTTGCTTCAAATATTGCTTCTGTTCCTTTCTGTCTTCTCCTTCTGATATTCTCATTATGCATATGTTACACCTATTGTAGTTGTCCCACAGTTCTTGGATAGTCTGTTCTATTTTTTTCAGTCTTTTTTTCCTCTTTGCTTTTCCATTTTGGAAGTTTCTATCATCATATCCTAAATTTCAGAGTTTCTTTCCTCAGCCGTTTCCAGTCTACTAATGAGCCCATCAAAGGCATTCTTCCTTTCTGTTACGGTGTTTTTGATTTCTAGCATTTCTTTTTAATTCTTCCTTAGAATTTCCATCTCTCTGCTTACATCATCCATCTGTTCTTGTGTGTTGTCTGCTTTTTCCATGAAAGGCCTTAGCATATTAGTCATAGTTTTAAAAAATTCCCCACCTGATAATTCCAACGTTTCTGCCGTATCTGAGTCTGTTTCTGATGCTTGTTCACTCTCTTCCAACTATGTTTTTTCCCTTTTAATAAGCCCTGTAATTTTCTGTTGCAAGGTGGACATGATGTACCGAGTAGAAGGAACTGCAGTAAACGGGCCTTCAGTGATGTGGTGGTGAGGTGTGAGGGGAGGGAATGTGTCTGTAGTCCTGTGATTGGGTCTCTTGTCTTTTGGGGAGCCTGTGCCCCTGGGCTGTGAACTTCACCAGTGTTCCTCAGTTTTTTTCCTGCTTAGGTGGGACAAGATGGCTAGACAGGGCTGGCGTTGAATATTTCCCTTCCCTCCTGTAAGTTAGGCTCTGATAAAATAGTTTCTCCTGAGGGCAGGCCTTGTTAGAAGAACAAAATGTTGAATATTTCCCTTCCCTCCTGTAAGTTAGGCTCTGATAAAATAGTTTCTCCTGAGGGCAGGCCTTGTTAGAAGAACAAAATGTTGAATATTTCCCTTCCCTCCTGTAAGTTAGGCTCTGATAAAATAGTTTCTCCTGAGGGCAGGCCTTGTTAGAAGAACAAAATGCTATGACATATGACATATTTCAAAATGGTTACTTTTCCTCTCCTCCTGCTGGAAGTACCAGGGGATTTTTCTCTGATATTCACTTTGAGGACCTGGTGACCTTCTGGAAGTAAAGCTTAAAAGTGTAGGGGCCCCTGAAGATTGGGTCCCCCTGGAGTTTTTAACTCTCAGTCTTGTCCACACTGAACCTCCAGCAATTCGTCAGTTACAGATTTTCTTATCCTGGTACTGGTTCCCGTGAAGGTTTCTGCTCTGGTACTTTGTGATGCTCTGTAGCTGTCTGTTGGTCTCTCCAATTTTGGGGACAGCAGTTTTCCCTGTGACCTCACTTCTCTGACAGATGTCAGAAGAGTTGTTGATTTTTCAGTTTGTTCAAAAGGTTTTTACTTGTTATAAGGATAGAGTGATGACTTCTGAGCTCCTTACATGCTGGACTGGAAACTGGAAGCCTTGACGTTAATTTTGATTCACTTTTATAAAAATTTAAAGGAAACGAACCCGCCGATATTTCACACACACACATGCACACGCACACGCACACGCAGCGGGCTTGCTGGGAGACAGGAGTTCCGTATAAGTACTGGTTGGGTGGCACAGCTCCCACCAGGTGGAAGAACACTAGCGTGAATCATCCAGAAGTGTCTTTTTGGCTATCTTGGGCTTTAGCAATAGCGTGTATTTGATTTTTAACTGCACTTAAGAAATCTGAGGCATAAATCTAAAAATCTCCAAGATATGGAGATATGGAGATTTGAAATGAGAGCAACAAAACGATGTCAACCAACCAACAAGTCACTAAGGACCTGCTCCTCACCGGTATTGAGTATGCTGTTGTTGGGAGGGTCAGTTCCACAGGGTCAGACTGGACAAGCCCTCACAGCTCAGGGAGTTCCCCTGCCTCACTCCCACACACGGCGGCTGGGGGGAGGAGGATTATGGTGATGAAGATTTATTCTTTGGGGGATCCTGTGTGCTGTGGGCAAGTTCATTCTCTAACCTGCAGGGTTTTCATCTACACAGAGGTCACTCCCGCTCGGTCTGTGGGCCAAGTCTGGGCTTTCCATGTATTTTGTTTGTCTGCACCAGTTGACCCAGGCAGTCTTTCGGCTGCGCCTGCATTTCCATGTGTCAGTCATCAGCTGGAGCTGAAGAGCAGTGGCTCTCTTTATCAGAGCATGAGCTCTCCAGTTCACCACAGTCCCCACCACTCCCTACTGCTTCCTGATATGGAGTGTTGGTTGCAATGTGGTCTTACGTTTGGCCTGCTTCCCTCATTTATGTTATTGTCTATGTCGCCAGACACAATGAGAGAGACTCAGACTAGATGAAAACCCAAGTCATTTGTCGGCAGCACAGTTCTATAGATTGGAAGAAGATCTTCTCTGAGTCCCCACTTGGCCTGACCTTCATCCCTGTGCCCTCTGGCTCTCCTCCTTCTCTCCCATCACAGCCCTCTGCTTCTTTGGTTCTGTCTTAAAACCCTGCTGCTTTACTTCCTGCCAGTTCACTCCACCTAAACCTCCTCACCCCTTCCCACCTGTCATCTTGCTTTCTACCAAGTTCCTCTGCCCCCAGGGTCCTGACCTGGTGATTTGCCTCCAGAGTTTTTAGCTTTACCTTCATCCCAACTTTTCCAGTACTGACTTTTAGGGTCAGTCAGCTCTTGAGTCAATCTTTTGGTTTTATTTTTAAAAATTTAAATAACAAAGTAATGCACGCTTCTTCTAAAATATTCAAGCTATCTATGAGTATATAAGTAAACAGTTAAAATCACTTTTCCCCCAGCCCTATTTCCCTCCCTAGAAGTAACCATTGCTAATCATATGGTGTGTATCTTCCAGAACCTTTTTTTATACATTTAGAAATATACAACACATACATTTAGGGTTATTATTTTCTTTTTTTACTATAAGCAGGATCCTACCATAAATACTATTTTGTATGCTTTTGTTTTCTCTTATTTATTCATTTATTTATCTTTAGTGTAAATACCTCTTGGAGATTTTTCAAAGTCAGTATTGTTGACCTGCGCCATCCTTTTCATAGCTGCATAATATTCTAAAGGTTGGATATGGCTTGATTAATTTAACCATTCCCTATTGATAAATATTTCAGTGGTATTTTCATCATAGTGAACATGTGAATATTTTTGTATGTGTATCTTGGGGCTCATTTGCAAGTATTTCTGCAGAATAGAGTCCTAGAAGTGAAATTTAGAATTTTGGTAAATACAATCAAATTGTCTTTCACAGAGGTTAAGCCATTCTTTACTGATGCAGAAAGGAGACCATTAGCTTCAGTCTCTCCTACCCCACTATTGAGCTTAGAACTGAATTGTGAATAATAGCAAAATATACACACATACTATTTGGACTGATTCCATGTAAGTTTAAAAACACTCTCTCTATGTATGTGTGCATCGATATGTGGGAGAGGGCGTACCACTAAAGGCGCAGGCTCTGGAGTAAGACCGTCAGAGTTTAAATTCCTGCTCTACTGTTTTCTCACGTTGTGTCTTTGGGTAAATTATTTAACCTTTATGAGCCTTGGCTTCCTGTAAGGTGATGATAACATTAATAATGTATCTACCTCATGGGGTTGTTGCAAGAATTAGATGAGTTAAAACTTGTGAAAACCCTTAGATCAGAGCTTAGAAGAGTGCATGGCTCACAGCAAGGACATTGTATATGTATAAATATGTAGGAGAAAAGTCTGGAAGGATACACACCAAATGGAGTCAGTTCTGGAAAGGCGGTGGAATGGAAGATGGGTAAACTTTTTTTACTCCATATACTTCTGTAATGTTTGGATATTTTACAACAAGAATGTATTTGTATGTTCTTCTGTGATTTTTTAATGATAATTTTAAAACCAGGAAAAAGAATGACGTTATCCTCCCAGAAGCAGGATCTGGTGCCTTTTCAAGACTGCCCAGTATTGTCATATCTCCTCAGGTGTTCTTCATGGCCAGTCAGAGCCAGAGTGAGGCTGGCAGGAGCAACCTTGGGTCCTCACATGACCTGGAGGAAGGGGGCCCTGGTGTGTCCTTCCTGCTCCTCTGCCCAGGCAGCTGGTCAGATGTGCCAGATGCTGACTGCCTGCTGCCACCGGAGCCCATCCCTGGGCTACCCTGCCCAACCTCTGTTGGCTGCAGCTTGCCCTGCCTGGACTGTGTGACCACTTTTCCCGAGTCAGCACCTATAGACAGACTGGTTTCTCCAGCCTCCATGCTGCCCTGCTGGACGGCACCTAGTGTTACCGCCCAAAAAGGGGGTTTGTCTGCCCGCCGCAAGACATGCCAATGGTCAAGAGGCAAGGTGGTAGGAGAAAAAGGACTTTTTATTACTGCTTGCTAGCAAGAGGGAAGACGGCCGACTCATGTCCAAAAGAACCATCTTAAGGGGGCACAAAATCTTACAGCAGTTATGTATGTCATTGGGTTATTGGGGAGGGGGTTAGGAATGTTGACCTTCTGGTGTTACAGACTAGGAGTGCCACACTAGATCTCTGTTTTCACTGATGATGGCTATCAGCATAGACTCCCTGTTCGGGGGTCATCACATTCCTAAGGAACTCAAAAGAACAAAGTCGTCATCTTATCGCAGCTGGGAGGTACATGCACAAGCAGGGGTCGTAAAATCTACAGAGCAGTGAGATCTCCTGGAGGATGCATATCCAGCTGGGTAGTTAGTCAGAGGTCATTCAAAGTTACAGCAGAGTTTCTTTTCTACAACATGGCTTCCCTCACGTCAACCTTGTCTTGAGCCCTTATCACTAGCACAGTGCCTGGTGCATAGGCGGTGCTTGATGGATTTGCACTAATGGATGGATGAGCTGTCTACTTTTGAGTCCCAGATCCCCCTCCCACCTCCCAGCCATTTGTATCCCATTTGTATTTCTTCTCCCATGCTCTCCACTGGGTTTCCCTCCAGTCTCTGGCCATGAACCTTGCTTAGCTCCTCTTTCCAGTCTCACTCCCTCGAGAGCTTCTTCGCCTGCCATCACAGCTTTACCATTCACCACAGAGGTAGGCACGTTCCTTCTTCTCTCTGCCTGGGAATGTTACCACACCAGGTCCGTTTTTGCCCACCGCCCGGTAAGCCAATCACCAAGACGATGAGATTGCAGAGAGAGAGAAGGTTTATTAATCACAAGGCAGCCAAGTGTGGAAACAGGAGAATGAATCTCAAATCCGCTTCCCTGAAAACAAGGACTCAGGGATATTCATGTGGTAGGGGCCAAGGTGGTCTGAAATGATTGGAGGTGAGGAGAGATGAGGTAATTGATGATCTGCGCAAGCGTAGTCAGGCTTCATGCCTCTTTGTAGGACACACGTTCACAGAATGGTGGTGTCAGCCTGCCCTAAGGGTGTAGTTTTAACCTCCCGATGTCAAAAGGTCGCCTATCGGACACATGTCTGCGTAGCCCACTTGATGGGTTGGTGGTCTCAACCAGCCTGGAGTGGACAAGGGGTTCCAACTCCTGAAAAAAGTAGTTCAAACACCCATTACCATGGTGACCCAGGCTCCAGGGAGATGTCATTTATAGGAACCTAGTAGGAGTCAGATAGCATATTGCCCAAACAGCACAGTTAATAATGGGTAAGTTTGTCATGCAGATTTCAGTCCTCACCTTCCTTTCTGATAAGTTTCTAGGTAAGACCATCCTGCCCTTCTTCCTGGTACGGGGAAGAAGATAACTTTACAAATGGAGATTTCCTTTACAAATGTAAATGTCTCTTATGAAGGGTAACCAGAACTAAGAATGGGCTTAGCAAGGACCCTCCCAGATACCCGGAAAAGCCTATGGTAATGGGCTGTCCTGGGGGCAGGCCTCCCATCCCAACCTCTTTTGGTCAGTTAGTGGGGGTGGGGGTCAAAGTGTCTTTCAGGCAGAGACGTATTTTGAGGTGGCCAGTTCCGATCCCCCATAGTTACTAGCTGCTTAATCATCAAAGGTTAACTGTTTGCCAGTTTCAGGAAGGCCTTGCCTGCACCCTCTACCCCAAGACTAGTGTAGGTGTCCCTTCTGGGCACACTCCTGGCATCCTGCCCCTCCTCACAGCAGCACTGATCACCTCATAATCACCCACTTCTCCCCACTAGTCTGTGAGCCCGTGAGGGCGAGGACGGCGTTCTCTGCTCACTGCTGCATCCTCAACATCGGCACAGGGTTTGGCCTTTAGTAGGTGCTCAGGAAATGTTTGTGGAATGAATGATACATTCGCAAATTGTAACTTCTCACCTGTATTTCAGTCTCATATTCCCAGCTACCTAGAAGAGTGATACCTAAACCTAACTAATCATCAGAATCCCCTGGGAGCTTTTCAAAACCAAAAGAAAGAGCAAGGTGTGGGATTGCATGTCTTGTGTGCTCCCATTTGAATGAAACATCTCTGGAAGGCTAAGAAACTAAGGGGATTGGGCGAGGGGTAGGAGGGAGACTTTTTACTGTACTGATTGATTTTGTACCATGTAAATTATTTATTGGTTTTTCAAATTTAAATAGAGAACTATTCAGGAGCCACAATAAATAAACAATTCCAGACCCAATGCAGACCTAAGGGATAAATATCTCTAATGAATCTGTATATCTGAATAATTCCCCAGCAGTGCTGGTCATCAGCCAGGTTTGGGAGTTCCCTTCCAGGGAACAGCCCCTCTGTAGGTCCTTCTGTCATCCCAAATGCAAGCTCAGGTGTCATCATTTTCCCCCTAAAACTTGCTTTTCTTCCAGCATTCAACTATCCCTTCTGCTCTCTCTCTGTGAATATCTTCTCCATCCTTCCAGGCCTTGACCCTATCGGCGACAATGGCATCCTGGTAGGGACCACAGGGACATTGCTGTATTGCTGCGTTGACACATACACATCCAATTCATTCAGCATGCCTTATCTCGGTGTACTTAATTGGAGCAACAATGTTGATACGTATGTTTACCGATATGATCCTTTCCCCCACAGACACACACACCTGCACACGTGTCCAGTATACTTAGCTCCTGTAGGCCAGGACTGCCAATTCAAGAGAGAGGTGGGGGAAGGCTGGAGAGGCATTTCACAGTTTCTCGAGCTAAGGAGACAGATGCCTCATCCTTTCCCCCAACACTCGCGTCCCACCTCTTCTGGTCAGTCCTCTGTGACTGCTCCTGCTCCTACTGATTTCACTTGTTTGAATCCTAGATGTAGCAGATTAGGACTTAATTGTTCCGCCTTGTTGATTTGGCTCTCCAAGTAGATTGTAAATTCCTTTAGGGCAAGAACACAGAATCATACTTCTTTGTTAACTTTTTAGTCCAAGCACAGTGCTAGGCTCATGGTGGACAATCAATACAATTTGTGGGTGATTTGTTGGGTCACTGACATTCATTTTTCTTTCTTGCATTTCAGGAGGGGGTAGGGCGGTGGGGGCGGAGGAGTCAGAGATCAAGAGAAGTCTTGAGAGGTCAAGGGTATGATGGTTAATAATGATAATAGTTACACTTTATTGAGCAGCTCCTATCTGATAGCCTCTGTGCTTGTGTTTTATAACACATTAAATACTTATATCTGATCCTTATAAGAACACTGGAAGGTAGGTATTTTTATCCCTCTTCTACAGAGAGATTAAACAATAGTTTATAACATGTGGAGCCATGATTGGAACCCCATTCCAAATCGTGTACTCCGCAGAGGTGTAGCCTGGAGGAGGTGTAGCCAGGAGGAGGGGCAGTGTGAGAGAGGGCGGGTAGGGGGGATGTATTGGTGGCGACACTGACCAAGGGCCTCCAAGGCCCTACGCCCTAGAGGGAAGACAGCAAGGCGCTGCCACAAACTTTGCTCTGGGCCTTTTGTGCACCAGCAGGAGAAATGGCCTAGTTCTTGACCCCTACCTTCCACCAAGATTTACATTAATTCCTAATGCCCCATTTCTTTTTGGTTTTTGAAGGCAATTGAGAGATTTGAATTGGAGAAGAAGGTTTTAAGAGAAAAAAGTCGCAGCGGCCCAGGAGACAGAGGCAAAAATCCTTTCTCATAGCTTTGATGGTGTTTTCATGGTGGTTTTTGTTTTTTGTTTTTTTGGTATCTAAAATGCAATTGATTGGAAATCCAGAGTTTCAGATGAGGATATTTTTGTCCTCTTCTGAAGGGGCCTTAAATCTGACTTCTTGCTTTGGGCAAGGAATGAGGGAAGGACAATACCATTTAGAGACTACCTCCTACGTGATACGTTGCACCTTTGCACCAAGGTGCTTTCATACGTATTCCCCTGTTAAATCTTCGTGACGCCCCTCCCTGTGAGGTAGGTACCACTGAATATATTTTATAGATGAAGGAACAGGTGTAGGGGGAAGGAAACAACTTGCTGAAAGTCACACAGCTTGCCTGTGGCAGGTCCTGGATCCGTCCCTGCCTCATTTCAAAGCCCATGCTTCATCTGCTCCCCTAGCTGCGTTTCTGGCTCGAGCAGCCTAATCAAATAAGGGCGGGTATCTGAGTAAGTCAGCAACACAGGTGGGAGCTAGTGGACTAGCAGAGTGAGTGTCGTCTGGCAGCTCAGGTTGAATGGAAAATCACAGTTGTAGGAGCTGCGCAGCAGTGGGCAGACCCTGTGGTTGCTCACGTCTTCTCTCTCTTCTTCTGCAGACAAGAGTCAAAGAAAAGCACAGTATATTTGCAGAGGCTCAGCATCCAGGAACGTCAAATCTTTCATTATTAAAAGGGTAAGGGGTCTATTGCTGGGTCTGTTTCAGACTGGTTTCTGCAGGGCATGAAATAGACTTTATTCCTAGAGAGGGAATCCTTGGCACCTGGTTGGTGATTGTGCAGGAAAATTGCAGAGTTTCCTTTTTAGAGGATCTTAAAGTATCTTAATAACGCTAGAATTTCTCATAACACCGCTGAAAGGGTAGAACGAGGAGTGTTCCAGGGGTCATTTGTCTGTTTCCCCGTAGAAACAATGAGTTCAGATTCAGCTCACACAGAGCCACTGTTCTGCACAGCTCCCGGGCCGTTCCTACAGCGGCGCTAGTCACGTTGGTCACTGCAGATGCTCCGGGAAGCTGAGGTTCAAGAGGAGTGAGATGACCTGTCCAGCATCATGCAGCCTGTTGACGGCAGAGCCCCGCTTCCGCTCAGATCCTCAGACCCGAGGCTGGGCTCTGTCGGCTATCTATCCAGCAGCAATCTGGCCGCCAGTTAAGATTCGCCTAAGCTTGCTCCTTAAACTACCCAGGTCATATGTATTCAATCTTTAAGTGCTGGAGGATGTGAACCAGGATGGCATTGTTATCCTTTGTTCACCTTGTAGCCTAGGAAATTCCCACACAGCATAAAGCCCAGTAGTTGAGAGTCTGCCTCGAAACTGTCATACTACCCATGATGGTGGCTGAGCAGATTTAAATGTCCTGCCCATGGTGGCACAGCTAGTAAATGGTGGAACTGACATCTGACCCCAGGTCGTCTGACTCAGAGTCAGGTCAGTTAATCACTGAGGTTTTCCATCCTCAACGCCACAGCCCAGTGAGAGAGTAATTCAGTCCCTCAGAATGTTTCCAGGAGGTGCCTTTGGGTGATGGTAATTGGTTTCCTCTTTACTTGCCTTTATTTTTACATTTTTAATAGTCATCATATTTTATTTTTGTTCTAAAAATCCATTTAATGATATATTTTAAGAACCATAGAAATAGTCATATCCTTTGATCTAATATTGCCATTTTGAGAAATTCATACTAAATAACCCAAAAGGGGGAGAAATATATGCTCCAAGTTATTAATGACATTAATATTAATTGGAAGTGAGCAGTTAATTAAATTATAGCACATCTTCTGAATGGGGTATATTATTTTAATGATAAATGTGAAGACAATGTAGCAATGTGAAAAATCTAAAGTTAAGTGAATAAAGCAGGACATAAAAGTGTGTGTGTGTATACGTATTGTAAAATGATTGAAGTTACACGTACGTATTTGTATACATGTGCTCAAAACCTGAAAGGGAAAAGAGAAATGATGTAAATAGGTGTTCGGTAAGGGGTGCTGGGATCTTGAACGCGTCCTCATTTATTTCAGCGTTCTGTAAAGTTGTTAAATTGTCTTCATAATAAAAAAGGGGAGGATATCCTATTGTTTTAAACTATCAAGATGAAGGACCCCATTTTCATATTCTACTTTTTTGCTTCAGAAAACAGCAGATAAAAACCTGCTGGCAGAGCTGTACCAGTATGCACAATTTAACAACTCTATGCCAAACGAGCTTCCAAATGGGGTGGACTTCTGTGACATGGTGGGCAATGTGATCCGGGCTGAGAGAAACCCCATTAGTGGCAAGGTAAGGCGAAAGAGCAGGCAGCTCACCTCTGTGACACCCAGCCAACTTTACAGCAACCCGTGTGGCAGGCAGACACAGCTGTCCCAGTTTTAGACCCTGGGAAACAGAGTCAGGGCAATTGAGTAAGCCGCCGAGGGCTATACAGTTTGCAAGTGACTGAGCCGGGATTAGAACCCAAGCCCATGTTCCCTCCAAAACCTAGGTTTTTTTCTGCCAGAGCACTGGTCTCCAGACTGTTTTGATCGTGTATCCTATTAGCAAAAATGTTGAGTATACACCCTCATGATATATGTTTGTGTATAAATGATATAGTGTTCTGCTGGCACTTGCTACGTTGTGTATTAGTAAACTTAATTTCTTTTTTTTCTCCATTAGACAGTAGTTAGAATATTTTCTTCCCAGGCCCCATGGTACTCCTTGGGGTGGGTCGCCCACTTGGAGAGCAGTGCACCAGTTTCCTCAGGAAGGGAGGACAGACGGTCCCCAACTTGTGATGGTTTGTACGATTTTTCAACTTTACGATGGTGCAAAAGTGATACACATTCAGTAGAAACTGCACTTCAAATTTTGAGATTTGTTCTTTTCCCAGGCTAGTGATATGCAGTAAGGTACTCTCTCCTGATGCTGGGCAGCCATGTGATCCTGAGGGTAAACAATTGGTACACTTACAACCATTCTGTTTTCACTTTCAGTACAGTGTTCAATAATTACATGAGATATTCAACACTTTATTATAAAGTAGGCTTTGTGTTAGATGATTTTGCCCAACTGTAGGCTAATGCAAGTGTTCTCAGCACATTGAAGGCAGGTTAGGCTCAGCTGTGATGTTCGGTAGGTTAGGTATTTTTTGTGTGTGTGAGGAAGATTAGCCCTGAGTTAACATCCATTGCCAGTCCTCCTCTTTTTGCAGAGGAAGATTGGCCCTGGGCTGACATCCTTGCCCATCTTCCTCTACTTTATGTGGGATGCCTGCCACAGCATGGCTTGATAAGCAGTATGTCTGTCCCCTCCTGGGATCCAAACCTGCGAACCCTGGGCCACCAGAACTGGAGTGCGCGAACCCAACCACTACGCCACCAGGCTAGCCCCTTAAATGCATCTTTGACTTAACGATATTTTCAACTTACCAAGGGTTTATCAAGAAGTAACCCATCGTCAATCAAGGAATATCTGTGTTCTAAGGCCCAGAAGAACCTGTGTGTGTATGTGAGAGGATGCTGGCCCCTCAGGAGGTGGGGCATGATTGTGAGGAGGTGTGAAGGGGGGAGGAAGCCGAGGAAATGGTCTTGGCATCCCTGCAGCTGTGCCTCATCACCCTTCGTGATTGTACAGTAACTCTTGTGTCCCCAAGGCAGCTCTGGTCATTGCCTCTCAGCTCCTTACTAGTCACCCTACCATTCCTGGGACCCATCTTCTTAGTGTCTTCTACCTGTCCTTCTCACTGCTGCTTCAAACCACACACCTGCTCTCTCTCTTTCTATTTCTCTCTCTGCCCCTCTCTCTCTTCCCCACTGTCTCTCCCCCTCCCCTCTGCCTCTCCCTCTTCCCCTCCCCGTCCTTCCTTCTCCTCCTCTATTCTTCATGAGTTCTCCCTGCTGCCTTCTCTCTGGCTGTGCCTCTGCGTCAGTCCCATCTGTCTCATTCCTCCGTGTCTTACATTCAGACTTCCTAACAGCGATGATCTGTTTGGGCCAGTCACTGCCCACTATGACAGTGGTGTTTGCTGGAGTTCCAGTGCCAGGCTCCAGCATGGACTGTGGTCAGTGAGTGGACAACTGCCTTTCACCAAGTCTCTGGACCAGGCAGTAGTCACCCTGGGGTCAGGTATCTGATCCCCTGCTTTCCTCAGCAGAGAGGCGGAGGAGCGGCAGGCACTCAGAGCATCACATTCTCTCCAGAACAATGTAAAAAGGTGTTCACCATGTTGTTATTTATGATAACAAGGAACTGGAAGGTAGTACATCGTGGTGCTTAAGTGGCTCTCTGGGCTCTAGCTTCTTCTCCTGTAATGCAGAGATAATAACAGTCTCTACCTTGAAGTGTTATTGTAAAATAAATAAGATAATATGTATAAAAGCACTTAGCACAGTGCTTAGTAAGTCATAAGCTCTCAAAAAATGGTAGTTTTTATTATCAGTTATTAAAAACAGTTTAATGATCAGTAATAGAAGGATAGTACAGTCATTTTCAGTATATATATTATGGACTACTTAGCCATTAAATGAATGTTTATAAAGAGTGTATTCTAATAGGCTATGCTATGATGGTAAATGAAAAATATCAGCATATAAAACGCTCTACAATACAATGTTATATAAGCACACAGGAAAATCCAGGGATGAAACCATACATAGATATTACCACTGTTCTCTCAGTGATAAGATTATGTTTTCTTCTTCTTCTTTTTGCTATAATTTAAAAAGGAAAGAAGACTCAAGAATGAATGGATTGGGTATTTCATGGATTCATTGTTGCTGGGTGACCTTCCAGCCTACGTTCTTGCTTGCCCTTGACAGGCCCACTGGCACAGCCACACGAGCTCGTGTTCCATTTGCTGTGTGGGTAGCCCTGAGGACAGTGACTACTATGTTACTTAATGTTCCATTTTTGAGGTGCCATGGGGAATGTTTTCCTTAGGTTTTAATCCCAAGAAAAACTGTGCATCTCCTGGAATGCTTTTAGTCTTAAACTGATGCTGTTTTCCTGCTTTTCTTTGGCTCCTGGGAAATGCAAGGCAAATTTGTGCCTCACCTTTAAAAGGATCCTCTTCCATCCTGCTCAGGGGCCATCCCAGACTTTTACTTGCCTCCTCCAATCCTCTCCTCCATCCCCTCCCCCTCACTCTTGGCAGCTGACTTTGCCTCTGCTTCAGAGAATCTGGAGGCCATTGCTAGACCAGGAGCTCCATGAGGACAAAAGCCCCGTCTCCCTTGCTCAGTAGTGCAGCCCCAGCTCAGCACTGAGGCTCGCCTGAGACTTCTCAGAAGAGCTGCCACACTTGCTGGCTTCACTTTCTCACCTCCAGTCTCTCTTCGTCCTGCTGCAATCTGGTTTCCCACCTTCATTCCATCACTGAAAGTGGCCCACGTCAATCCACCATTAACTCTCATATTGCCAAGTCCAAAGGATGTATTTCTGTTGTTATCTTAGATGACCCCTCTGTAGAATTGACCCAGAGGATGACTCCCTGCACCTGAAATTCTTTTCTTCCTTGGTTTCTGTGGTGGCATTCTCCCTCTACTCAGGTAGCACCATCTTGGTCTTCCAAGCCCCTCACCGTCCATGTTCATGGAGAGCATGTTCACGGACACTGGTAATCTCCTCCCCACATGCGGCTAATCACCGCTTAGGAACTGTGTCACTACCTCCAAACCCTTTGCTGTGCTCCTGAGTCCCATATTCCTCTGCCTCCTCTCCCCGATGTCCCTCAGACTTCTCAGACTCGTCAGACCTGCTTCTCCTCCTGGGTTCCCTATCTTGTTGAAAACCACAAACTTCCACTTGGGCACCAACCCGGCTCCTCCCTTACACTCATTCCACATCCGAGAGGTCATTAGATTCAACTACCATCTTTACTGTACCTCCTCCTCCTTCCCACTGACACTGCCAAGTTCAGGCTCCACAGTTTCCTGTCTGGATCGCTTCACCTGCTTCCCAGTGTGTCATCTGCCTTGCTATCTCAATCCCCTCAATACTTCTTTTATACTGCCTCCAGGGATCTTGCTAGAACACCAACCTCACGGGTTACTGCCCTGTTGAAACCTTATCAGTGCTGGCTGCTACCCTTCCCCTGTCCAGTTTCAGAGTAACTCTCAGCCCCAGCACCCAGGTACCTCACGGTCTGGCTCCTGCCTGGCCTCACTACCCACACCCAGTGCTTCCACTGTGCAGAAACCCTTTGAAGTTCCCTAAGTGTGCTGTGCAGTTCCACAACCTTGGCACATGCTTTTTTCCTTTCTGCGGAGCTCTCAGCTCTCCCTTCTTCGTCCTGTTATTTTTACTCTTAAAACCTTCCCTGGTACCCCCAGCACAGATTAGATGCCCCTCCAGGCTCCACGTCCCCCTGGGATTCCTTCTCTCAGGGCACATATCACACTGCATTGTAAATGTCTGTTTACCTGTGAACACCTCAAGGGCAGGGACTCTCCATCACCATCCCAGTATCTGTTGAGGGGCTAAAATGAAATCCTTTTTGAAACAAGCAGGAGGGTGGATAAATAAACAATGAAGAACTAGCACACTTCTCGTGCTTCCCTGGCGCCTGGCACTGTTCTCAGTTCTTTGTGTGTATCAGTCACTCATTTAATCCTCACAGCCATCCTCGAGGAGGGACTGTTATCATCATCATCTCCATTTTCCAGTGAGGAAACTGAGCACACACAGCTTCAATAACAGCTAACAAGTGTAAGAGCTAGATGTGAACCAGGCATTCTGGTACCGACGTCTGTGCTCTTAACCACCCCACTAAACTGCCTCACTCAGGAAATGGGAGGAAGGGTGAAAAAGAGCCAAGAGCAGAGCTGGAGAGCTCCTTGCTAATGAGGGAGGTTTGCCTGTTAATGCACGCTGCCCTCGGCTTCCACAGGCTTGAAGGGAGAGCCAAGGAGTCTTTCTCTTTGTGTCCAGGAGGGTGGCAAGAGCACGATCTCTTTGCTCTTCCTAATGGTGAGAGGAGAGGCAGCCTGTGTGGTGTCTCTGGGGTCAGGCTGCCTGCTTTCGAACTTCCGGGCTATGTGAGTTTAGGCAAGAATCCTAACCTTTCGATCTTCACTTTCCTCTTCTATAAATTGGGGATAGCTATAGTATCCACCACATAGATAGCTTGTGAAAAATGAAGTGTGATAAGGTGCACAGCCAAACACATAGTAAAAATTCAACAAATGTTACCTATTATTACGGAAATAGCTTTGGAGTCAGGGCAAGGTTCAAGACCCGGTTGTGTGAGAGTGAAGGCTGAATTTTCTGCCCCTCTGAGTTCACTGATAATGCTATTCTAGTTTTAGAATTCCATATGCTTACTACTAACTCAGCAGAATCTTATAGTCCATTGATTTGCATTTATAGTATCTGGTTTGTTGATATTGATTACTGTTGATTGAACATAGGTGAGAGCATAGAGCAGCTGTCTAGAGTTATGGGTTTTGATCCTGGCTCTTCCGTTTGTTGGCTGTATTATTTTGGGCCAGTGACTCCAGCTCTCTGGTCCTCGGTTTCCTCATCTGTGAAATGGAGATAATAATGCATGCCTCATACGATTATAATAATAACTAAATGAGAACATATACAAACACCTGGCCAGGCAGATAGTTGGCACTCACTAAAAGGTTAAGTGTGTTTTTTTTTTTTGTGAGGAAGACCGGCCCTGAGCTAACATCTATTGCCACTCCTCCTCCTTTTTTTATTTATTTTTTTCCTTTTTCTCCTCAAAGCCCCAGTAGATAGTTGTATGTCATAGTTGCACATCCTTCTAGTTGATGTATGTGGGGACGCCACCTCAGCATGGCCGGACAAGCGGTGTGTCAGTGCGTGCCCGGGATCTGAACCTGGGCCACCAGTAGCAGAGCGTGCGCACTTAACCGCTAAGCCATGGGGCCGGCCCCTAAGTGTGTTTCTTTTAGGTTGACTCCAAAGGATTTTGACTCCAAAGATGACTGGTGGAAAGATGGTGCAATTAATAACAATAACAAGCCATGGGACAGGAGGAAAGGCAGGTTTTGAGTGGAGATGATTAGGAATCTGGCTGTGGCTCCAGGTGAATAAAAAGACAAAAGAACAATAGCAACAACAATAATAATGTGAATTTTGTTTCTTTTCAAGTCTTTCTGTTCAGATAGAGAATTAGAGAAGTTTCTCTCTTCTCCTTCTCTAAGAGCCATATGGCTGGATAGCTTCTGGTGGATGTTTCATGAAAGGTACCAGGTAAATGCAAATCTGGTTGATTCTCTCCCATGCTTAAGTTATTTTTCTATGGAACAAATCCAGCCTCTTCAATGTGGGCTATAAGCCCCTCTGATTCCATGGACCACCCTGCAGCCTCATCTGTCACCCCATCCCTTCCCCACCCCTACCTGGCCCTATACCCTATGCTTCAGCCATTATACAATGTCTTGTGGCTCCCCTGAGCTTTAGGAACTGGTCCGTGTCACGTAGCTGGTCAAGGGCAGGGCCGAGAGTAAAGTCAGGACCTCCTGGCCTAGAGTTAGGGTGCTTTTTTCAACACTTTACTTCTATATACATGTTTTATAAATCCAAATTAGTATATTATTTCATAAATAATATGAGGTTAAATACCTTGAGAATAAGTTTCCTAAAAATGAGAGAAATACTTATTTAAGAATCTCAGCCCTTGGCTGTTTCATCAAGGAACTCTAGTAATTTCTTCTCCATTTTTATTTCTGATAGCCAAACAAGGAGGTCCAGAATAAGCTGTTCCACAGGATATCCCAACACTATGCCTTTCTTTTGCTTCAGGAACCCAGGTCCCACTATGAAGAGGTTCTCTTAAAAGTGAGCATCAACCACTGTTTAGAAAAAAATCACATTAGATATCTATTCACTTCTAATGCCAATAGAATGCCTTTAACATTCTTTCCATAGGGAGTAATAAGTACGTTGTGATATATCCATACACTGACTTGTAATGCAGCAGTTACAAAAAATAAGGTAGATCTATATATATACTGATTGGGAAAGATGTAATGATATATTTCAAGTGAAAAGGCAATTTACACAACTCTATGTGAAAAATATGTATATAAGTATATATGTGTGTGTGTCTATGAATAGGAAAAAAATCTGGAAAAATATTTACCAAACTCTTAGCAATGGTTATCTTTGGGGAATGAGGTTATAAGAGGCTTCCTTTTCTATTTTATATATTTCTATAGTATTTAAATAAGCATGTAATTTTAAAATTAAAAGTATGAATATACATATATATTTTTATATGTGTGTAAATATATGTACTAAAAGGATTGCTAGAAGAAAATATAAGTGAATATTCACATGATTTGAGGGTGGAGAAGGACTTTCTAAATATGATCCCAAGGAAGTAACCATAAAGGAAAAGACTGATGAATTTAACTATATAAATTATTTAAATTACTACAGTCAAAAGGCAAAGGCAAAACTATGCAAAATGTATAGTCAAATGTATCTGGTAGCATATATGTCACACAACATAAAGAACTCTTACAAATCGATAAGAAAAAATGAAACACCTCATAGACCAATGGACAAAGTATATAAACCAGAAATTCACCCGGGGAAATGCAAAAGGGAAAAAAAGTTCACCCTTAACAATAATCAAAAGTAGAAATTAAAACAATAATCATTCAATACCCCTTTTTACCTGCTAGATTGCATAGATTAAAGAGTGTGATTCCCAGGGTTGTGAAGGATTTAGGGAAATGGCACTGTGAGGGTCTGAATTGGTACAATTATACTGAAAGGCACTTTTACTAATTAAGTGTCTGC
Organism: Ceratotherium simum simum; assembly: GCF_057802395.1. Classification (NCBI taxonomy): domain Eukaryota; kingdom Metazoa; phylum Chordata; class Mammalia; order Perissodactyla; family Rhinocerotidae; genus Ceratotherium; species Ceratotherium simum. The sequence goes on from NC_141924.1 coordinate 11,519,431, forward strand.
TTAACAAGTCACTTAGGCTTTCTGTGTCTCAGTTTCATCATCCATAAAGTGGGGATAGTAATGCCTCTCTCACTGACTTGTCCTAGGTATTAAATGAGATGATGTTTATAAGGCATCTGACATACCGCCCAGTATATAATAAGCCCCTAATATATCATAGCTGCTATAATTACTATTATTACACTGTCTTCTGGAGGACATAATCTAATATACAGGAAAAGCTACTTTGATTCATGCATTCAACAAATCTGGCCTACTATGTGCCAGACACTGAGATAGCTTAATAAATAAAAATAATTATTCCCCATGGTTTGTAATGCAAAATCTTAGAAACAAGACAATATCCACCGATGGGGGATGTTTAAATAAATTTTGATGTGTCCACTCAGCACAATATTATGAAGGTCACTATAGGAAAAAAAAAAAAAATCCCAAAGAGTTTATAACAACTCGGAGAAGTGCTTATGTTATAACATTAAATGAATAAAGCCAGATATAACTGTATAATTTGAGCTCAACCATAGTTAAGAAGCAACAAGAGAACGACCTGTGCATAGGAAAAAAAATACTAAGTAGTACTGACTATTTTCTCTGGGAGACAGAGAGATGGTAGGTCAAATATATCTTGTCATCTTCTGGGTTACTGTTTGACCAAGTTGTGGAAGGGGCTGAGCCACAGACCACGTTCAGAGCAGCTGGGGAAGGGGGAGGTTGCTGGCCACACATAGCATAGCGTGGTGTTTGAGGAGTGGTCCCAGGTAAGGTGAGGAGTCCGCTGAGATGGGGGGCAGCTGCAGATGGAAAGCACCTCCTCGTGGCGAGGAAGGCAGACAGTGTTGGGTAGAGAGTTTCATGACAGATTCTTTCTGAAGTCAGGGGTTCTTTTCTGGGTGTGGAAGTGTCCAGAACGTTGCCCGAGCTCTGCTTGCCCCCTAGAGGTTGCCATCACTTCTGAGTAAAGCCCTGTACACCAGCTTCTGTTGCTGCTTCCCGCAGTCCTGGTTCAACACACATGAATTCAAGTCTGCGATCTGTAACACGATGAGCCTGTGGATTTCAGGTAAGAAGTGGCTGCTTTCTCCTGGGAAAGCAATTCCGGAAACGCCTTTTCCACCGGAGCCTAGGTATGTCGTTGTTTGCCATCACACCGTTCACGGGGACAGTTGTCCTTTTCTTTCCTTGACGTTCAAGAAAGTGAAGTGTGCGGTTAGAGCCCCAAGGAGTCCCGATTTTCCTGCTTCTTCGAAACAGTTCTGAGACCTTCCAAATTGCCCTTTTGTGCCCAGCTGCATCTGCAGGGAGCAGGTTTCAGCACAGCCCCATTAGTTAGCCTTGTGCTGTGGGCTGATGGACCCAGAACTCAGGAACCCAAAAGCAGTGTGCCGGTCAGATAATCCTACCCTTCCACCCGCCCTGTGACCCCAAGTGGCCCAACCATGGTCCCCTCTCCCTGCAGCACACACAGTGCCAGTTTGCTTTTCAGTCTCCTTCCCCACTTCCCCAATCTCAACGCAGACATTTTCTAAGGTCATTAAAAGCTACTATTTATTGAGAGGTTCCTGTGTCCTCGGTACTATGTTAAGTAAGCACTTTTACATTTCCTGCTGTGTTGGGAGTCTCCAAGATCACTCCCACATTAGGAGGTTTGCTCGGAGAACTCACACATCTCAGCGTATTGTTATATTCATGGCTAAGACTTCTTATAGAGACATAGTAAGGCTACCCGGCCAGATCTTTAGGGGAAAGACAGGCAGGGTTGGTCATGTGTAGGCTTTCTTATGCTTGCTCCCTCCCATGAGGGGTTATGCAATCCCTCTGGGATGAAAATGTAGCAACGTGTGATGTTTCTGCCCAGGGAAGCCCATTAGAGGAGCAGCGCCCAAGGTTTTTATTGAAGGCTGGTCACGTAGACACCTCTATCATGTACCCAACTTCCAGGAAAGCAGGTATTTAGCATAAGCCACATTGTTTTACAAACAGTCTGAGCACAATGAGCCGCTGTTGTCAGGGAAAAATTTCCCCCCAGATATATTGAGATGTAATTGATGTATAACACTGTATAAGTTTAAGATGTAGAATGTGATGATTTGATACATGTATATATTGCAAAATGTTTACCACAATAAGCTTAGTTAACACATCCTTCACCTCACTTAATTACCATTTTGTTGTTGCTATGGTGAGAACAGATTTACTCTCATAGCAGCTTTGAAGTATGTAATGCAGTATTGTTAGCTATAGTCACCATGCTGTACGTAAGAGCCCCAGAATTTGTTCCTCCTATTACTAGAAGTTTATACCCTTTGACCAACATCTCCTCATTTCCTCCACCCTGCTAGCACCTGGCAAACACCATTTTACTCTCTGCTTCTATGAGTTCAGCTTTTTTAGATTCCACACATAAGTGAGATTATACAGTATTTGTGTTTCTCTGTCTGGCTTATTTCACTTACCATAATGTCCTCAAGGTTCATCCTTGTTGTCACAAATGGCAGAATTTCCTTTTTTTTATGGCTGAATAATATTCCATTGTGTATATATACTGCATTTTCTTTATCTGTTGATGGACACTTAGGTTGTTTCCGTGTTTTGGCTACTGTGAATAGTTCTGCAGTGAACGTGGGAGTGCAGATATCTCTTTGGGATAATGATTTCATTTCCTTTGAGTATATATCCAGAAGTGAGATTCCTGCATCATATTGTAGTTCTATTTTTAATTTTTTGAGGAATTTTCTTACTGTTTTCCATAGTGGCTACACCAATTTACATTCCCACCAACAGTGCACAAGGGCTCCTTTTTTTCCCACATCCTTGCCAGCATTTGTTATCTCTCATTTTTTTTTTTTTTTTGTGAGGAAGATTATCCCTGAGCTAACATCTGTTGCCAATCTTCCTCTTTTTGCTTGAGGAAGATTGTCCCTGAGCTAATGTCTGTGCCCATCTTCCTCTATTTTGTATGTGGGAGGCCACCACAGCATGGCTTGGTGAGTGGTGCTTAGGTCCGTGCCCAGGATCTGAACCTGTGAACCCCGGGCTGCCAAAGCTGAGCGCATGAACTTAACCACTACACCACCGGGCCAGCCCATCTCTTGTCTTTTTGATAATAGCCATTCTGACAGGTGAGAGGTGATATCTCATTGTGGTTTTGATTTGCATTTCCCTGATGATTAGTGATGTTGAGCACATTTCAGGTACCTGTTGGCCATCTGTATGTCTTCTTTGGAAAATGTCTATTCAGGTCCTTTGCCCGCTTTTTAATCAGGCTATTTGTGTTTTTGCCATTGAGTTCTATGAGTTCCTTGTATACTTTGGATATTAACCCCTTATCAGATACATGATTTGCAAATATTTTCTCTCATTCCATAGGTTGCCTTTTCATTTTGTTGTTTCTTTTGCTGTGCAGAAACTTTTCAGTTGGATGTAGGACCGCTTGTTGATTTTTGTTTTGCTGCTCATGCTTTTGGTGTCATATCCAAAAAATCATGCCAAGACTCACATCAAAGAGCTTTTCCCCTGTATTTTCTTCCAGGAGTTTTATGGTTTCAGATCTCACATTTAAGCCCTTAATCCATTTCGAGTTAATTTTCGTGAGTGGTGTAAGATAGGTGTCCAGTTTCATTCCTTTGTATGTGGCTGTCCAGTTTTCCCAACACCATTTATTGAAGAGACTATCCTTTCTCCATTGAGTATCCTTAGCTCCATTGTCAAATATTAATTGACTGGATATGTGTGGGTTTATTTCTGGGCTCTCAATTCTGTTTTATTGATCTATGTGTCTGTTTTTATGCCAGTACCATACAGTTTTGGTTTCTATAGCTTTGTGATATAGTTTAAAATCAGAGAGTGTGATGCCTCCAGCTTTGTTCTCTTTCTTTTTTTCTTTTTTCTTTTTTGGTGAGGAAGATTGGCCCTGAGATAACATCTGTTGCCAATCTTCCCCTTTTTGCTTGAGGAAGATTGTCCCTGAGCTAACGTCTGTGCCCGTCTTCCTCTATTTTGTATGTGGGAGGCCACCACAGCATGGCTTGATGAGTGGTGTAGGTCCACACCCGGGATCTGAACCCCCATACCCCAGGCCACCCAAGTGGAGTGCGCAAACTTAACCACTATGCCACTGGGCCAGCCCCTACTTTGTTCTTTTTCAAGATTGCTTTGGCTATTTGGGTTCTTTTGTGGATCCATACAAATTTTAGAACTTTTTTTCTATTTCTGTGAAATATGCCATTGGAATTTTGAGAGAGATTGCATTGAATCTATAGATGTCTTTAGATAGCATGAACATTTTGACAATATTAACTCTTCCAATCCATGAACATGGGGTATCTTTCCACTTCTTTGTGTCTTCTTCCATTTCTTTCATCAGTGTCTTATAGTTTTCAATATATAGATCTTTCACTTCCTTGGTTAAATTTATTCCTAAGTCTTTTATTGTTTTTGATGTTGTAAATGGGGTTATTTTCTATATTTCTTTTTCAGATAGTTTATTGTTAGTGTATAGAAACACAACTGATTTTTTTATGTTGATTTTATATCCTGAAACTTGACTGAATTTATTAGTTCTAACAGTTTTTTGGTGGAGTCTTTAGGTTTTTCTATATACAAGATCATGTCATCAGTGAACAGGGACAACTTTACTTCTTCCTTTCAGATTTGGATGCCTTTTATTTCTTTTTCTTGCCTAATTGCTCTGACTTCCAGTACTATTTTGAATAGGAGTTGTGAGAAGTGGGCACCCTTGTCTTCTTCCCGATCTTAGAGGAAAAGCTGTCAACCTTTCACTGTTGAGTATGATATTAGCTCTGGGCCTGTCATATATGGCCTTTATTATGTTGAGGTATGTTCCTTCTGTATCCACTTTGTTAAGAATTTTTACCATGAAATGGTGTTGAATTTTGTCAGATGCTTTTTCTGCATCTATTGAGATGATCATATGATTTTTATCTTTCATTCTATTAATGTGGTGTATCACATTTATTGATTTGTGTATGTTAAATCATCCTTGCATCCCAGGGGTAAATCCCACTTGATCATGATGCATGATCCTTTTAATGTACTGTTGAGTTTGGTTTGCCAGTATTTTGTTGAGAATTTTTGCATCTATATTCATCAGGGATATTGGCCTGTAGTTTTCTTTTCTTGTAGTGTCCTCATCTGGCTTTGATATCAGGATAACGCTGGCCTCCTAAAATGAATTTGGGAGTGTTCCTTCCTCTTCAGTTTTTTGGAAGAGTTTGAGGAGGATTGGAGTTAATTCTTCTTTAAATGTTTGGTAGTATTCATCTGTGAAGCCATCTGGTCCGGGCTTTTCTTTGTTTGGGTGGTTTTTGATTACTGATTCAATCTCCTTACTCATTATTTGTTCAAGTTTCCTATTTCTTCATGATTCAGTCTTGGTAAGTTGTATATTTCTAGGAATTTCTCCATTTCTTCTAGGTAGTTAGGGAAAGTTTTATATCAGGGTAAGGAAATGTTTACCAGCCAAGGGCCAACCTTGCAAGCAGGCCTTTTCTAAGGCCAGCAATCTTGGGCCTGCTATGTTAACTCCTTTCTGCACACTCATTTAATCCTCTTAACATACACAGGATCAGAGAAGTCCAACAGCAAACAAATGGGAGAGCAGGCATTCAGATCCAGGCTGTCCCACTGCAAAGCTAGGTCTTCAACCACTGTGCCATCCTGCCTCCTATTCTCTGACTCTTTTCTTTCTGTTCCTCCTTCCTATTCCCCTTTTTGTCCAAGGCTGTACCTCCTCCTGATTCATCCCAGTAATAAACTTTCTGTCCTCTTACTTTGTCCAGTAGAATAGCAGCTTTGCATAGGGGCTCAAATTTCTCAAGTAATCCTTGGTCTTTTCCTTTCTAAACCAAAGAACTGAGGGAGACAGCGGGGTCCCTATAATGTCTGAGAGTTCAGGTTCTAAGAAGCCAAGACTTTGAAACACATGATTTCCTCAAAAGAAAAGCATTAGCCCTAAAAGCATGACCATCAGATATTTAGGGCGAACCCATTTCTGGTACTAAGTGTGATAATATGTTGAACAAACACTTACTAAGTACCTCTTTATTATGTGCCAGGTTCAACACTAAGCTCTGGAGGTGCAAAGATGAATAAGACCCAGCCCGGGCCCTCCAGGAGCTCAGAGTCCAGTGAGAGCAGAGGAGATGGACAGGAAAACAAATAACTATAATGCCTTCACATCTGTATAGCGCGTCACACGCTCACATGTCCATGGTGATCTGACCCTCACATCCAGCTGTCAGGGGTGCAGGGTGGGCATCACCATCTCCATTTTCCAGATGAAGAAACCAAAGCCTCCTAGAGAGGGGGTGACTGTCCAAGGCCACAAGGCCAGTGTTGGGGGGCTAATGCTGGAGGCCCACCCTCCCCAGAACCAGCAGGGGCATCTCCGAGGCCTCTGTCTTCCGTTTTCTGCCTCCCATTCTCTTCTGTGGAAGTTTTCATTATCACTCTTGACTCCCTCTTAGGTATATATCCTTGCCCAGAGAGCTATAACAGCTGGAACTACTCGGAACTGGATCCAGAGAGATTCCGAAGAGAAGAATTACTGTTGCAGAGAAGAAGACTGATAAAGGGTAAGGAACCACTTAGGGCCGTCTGCCGCCTTTGCCCTGGCCACACCAGCCGCCATCTAGTTAGGGCAGGGAAGGCCTTAGTACTGAAGTCCTCAGGCCCAGTTCTCTCACATACCCCTAAACTAGCCACCAGACATTTCATGAGTGAAATGTGAATGCTTAGGGACTGTAGGTAGAGTCAGCGCAGCATAATTGTTGGGATGTGGGGGTGGGATTCTATATTATAGTCGTAGGTGCCAGTTATAGGGGTCTACTGGGTGCCAGGCACCATGCTGGGCTCTTTCTCCTTTTAATTTAATCCTCACAACAACCGGCTGAAGTACGCACAAATCTACTTCACAGATGAGGAAACTAGAGTTCAGAGAGCAACTTTGCCAAGGCCAGCTTTCTTATTCCACTCAACAGACATGTAAAGAGCACTGGGTGCCTGGCGCTGTGCAAAATAAACACTAGGAACATGGTGTGGGGGCAAGCGCAGCCCCGCTGTGCAGTCTACTGGGAAATGCAGGCAACGCAATTAGACTGCAGTGGATTGAGCACTGTGATGGAGAATACGGGGTGCTGAGGCAGCACGGGGATGGGCACCCGGTCCAGCCCTGAGAGGGTCAGTAAGTGGCATTTAAGCTGAGATTTGAAGGATGTGTGTTTTAGGCAGGTGAAGGGGAGGACTGCTGTTCCAGACAGAGGGAACAGCGTGAGAGAAGACCCAGAGGCATGAGGGGAACAGAGAGGCGTTCCTCATGGCAGCAGTGAGAGGACTGTGATGGGTAACCAGCCCGTGGGTGGCAGGATTCAAACTTAGGATTGCAAAGCCAGAGAGACACAGTCTTGGGATATTTGGGTATTTTCTTCTGCTAGGGGATGTCTGCCTCTTTTATGGGGCACCCCAGGGATGCAGCAAAGCCTTGTCTCTAATGATTAACAGGACCAGGGGGCAGACAACATCCGGCTAATCGAATCCCTTAGCAACATCCAAGACCCTTTGGAGATGGGGGGTAAGAGTGAGAAGATTATTTTTTCCTTAAATATGGCAAAAACAATTCATATTGTCAAAGAATATGAGTCTGGGCACATAGCTGTAATCCAATTAACAATCAAAGTAATGCTAATGCATACTGACTTGTTCTCTGCACCAGCCACTGTTTGACTTGTTTTGTTTCATCCCCCCCGACCAACCTTATGAGGGATCCTGTTATCCCCATCATGCAGCAGGAACTGAGGTGCACAGAAGTTCCTGTGCCCAGGGTTCCCCAGCACAGTGGGGAGCTGGGATTTTGCCCAGACAGGCTAATCAGCCTCATGCTTTTGTCAGTCTTTGGTCTCTCTGGCCAGTTAAACCAAGCTCCTCCCTCAATCTGATGCCCTGAGGGAAACTAAGGGCACTGGGCAGAAAGGAGGGAGACCCCCTAAGAGGCAGTGCTGTCTTGTGCCATAGTGAGCTTCCTGTCCCTGGAGGGGCCCTGGCAGAGCTGCTAGAAGGCTGCCTAAAAGGTTCCTTGCTGAGTGAGGAGCCCCCTAAAGACCCTCTCTCTGAAGGCTAGGAACCTGCATAAACAAGGGTGGGGGAATTGTCTCCAAGACCACACTCAGGCTCTGTAATTCCCTAGCAGTGCTCACAGGACCCACAGCTGTGATTTGTTGCAGAGAAAGCACACAAAGCACAATCTACCAGGGGAAGAAGTGCCTGGGGCAAAGTCCAGACAACCTTGGCACAGGCTCCCCAGAGTCTCTCCCAGTGGAGTCACACAGGACCCGCTCAGTCCTCCAGCAAGGAGTTGTGCCAACACGTGTGAACTGTGCCCACCAGGGAAGCTCGTTAGAGACTTCGTGCCCAGGGTTCTCACTAGGGGCTGATCACACAGGTGCTCCCTGCCTGGCACATACCCAGATTCCAGACTCCCAAAAGGAAATCAGGTATTCTGCGTAAACTGTATTGTTTGTACAAATGGTTTAGACACAGTGAGCCACTCTTACCAGTTAGTGGTGGGAACCTTCCCAAAAACCAAGTCCCCGGATGCCAGCCAAGGGCCAGCCTTAGGCAGGCAGGACTTTTCAAGGACAGCAATCAGGATTGCTGTGTTACCACTTTTCTGCACAGTTGTGAAGATGGATATGAGGCCATAAGGAAGATGGAATCTCATAGAAATCCAAGAGCCCTTCAAGCACAGTAGCTCAGGCCAGGAAGAGGCTGGAGCAGGGAAAGGTTCCAGATTCAAAGCAACTCTAAGCATCTAGCAGCCAGCATTTGCAGATATGCCATTTAGGACTAGGAAGTCAAGAGGAGGATCAGGTCTGCGGAGAAAGGCCATAAGTTCAATTTTAGATATGATAAATTAGAGGAAACAATGGAACATCTGGGTGGAGATGTCCAAGAGGACGTTGGTGACGCTTTTAGGGGAGAGGTCAGGGCTAGGACTCTCAATTGAGAATTTATTCAAATAGATGTGCTCGTTCGTTATCCCTAGATGAGAATATCAAAGGAGGGAGAAGACGAGGGAGTTGAGGTCAGAGCCTTGGAGACCTACATGCAGGAGGCAGAAGAAGAGACTCAGAGAGGCAGGAGGAGCCCAGAGAGAGCAGGGCCAGGGCAGCCAAGGTGGGGCTCCCCTGAGAGACGGTCCACAGTGCCAGCCGCTGCAGAGAGGACCACAGAGCGAGGCCTAGAAGCCAGGGAATCTTGCAGTTAGGTTGTTGGTGATCTTTATCTATACATCAGTTTTATTGAGACATAATTCATATATAAAATTTACCCTTTTAAAGTGTATAATTCAATGGTTTTTAGTATATTCACAAAGTTGTGCAGCTATCACCACTATTTAATTTCAAAGCATTCTCATCGTCTCCCAAAAGAAACCCCCGTTGGTGAACTTTGAGAAAGCTGTTTCCATCCGATTTCAGGGGAAGTGATGCAGAAGTGAAGACAGAGTGTGGCTCATTCTAAAAGCCTCGGCCTGACAGAGAGAAAGGTGTGCTGGAGGAGTTAGCAGGGTTGGGGGTAGGAGAGCCACCCTTGTTTAAACAAACACCATCCCTCTTAGGTACCAGCGGAAAAGAGCAGAAAGAGGATGGGCAGTGGCAGAGGGCAAGGTGGTTCAGGAGCCCCCTCCCTTGAGGCCTCCTCCCTCTGGTTGGTTTCTTGGATGAGGAGGCAGGCTGCTGGGCCCTTGCCTCTCTGCCCCACTGTGGTTCCCATGGTGACATTTCAATGAATACTAAATTTAACATCTTATGAGATTGATAGAGTACTTTTTTAAGCGTTTAATCCAAAATTTATTCATTTCAGTTTTGCAGGGTTCTGGGTTTTTTGTTCTTCTTTTGAAGCCAGTATTTTCTTTTTCCTGTGGGTTAGGTGACTTGCCCGAGGTTACTCAGCAGGTGGAATGACAGAGAAGCTCTGGCTTGCCTGAGGACGGTCCTCTTGTAGTTGCTGTTGTCTCCACGGAGGGGGCTGTCTCAAAGCTCCTGGTCTGTAGTGTCACCCCCCCAAGACCAGAAGGAACTGAAGAACAATTTTTTCTCTTCCCTAGGAAGGGAGTTTTCTTTCCCCACTTCTAAGAGATGCTTCTCCCAGAAGTCCACCCGGAGCAGCAAAGTCCACTGCCGTCAGGTGAGTGGGGAGGCACAGACCCGGACCCTTTGGAGCCCCATAAGCTTCAATGACTTCCCGTGGTTGGCTCCACATCTCTGCGCTCCCTGCCCACCATCTCGGGGAAGGGACCTGGTAGTCCTCCAGATCTCCACGGATGAGTGGAGCACTAAAGGGCAGCCACAGGCATGCTGTGATTGGAAGGAGGGAGGAGAGGAACCACTCTTTAAGAGGAGGCTGCGGCACAAGGTGCATTTATATCTTCTCCACATTGATCCTCACGGCAAGCCTGACCCTGGCTGTGGTCCTGACGCCTGCTGGCTCCTCTGCCCTGCTCATGTTGCCTTCTCCGAACTTCCCGCCACCACTCCTCTCCCTTCCACTCCCGATGCCCCAGTCTGATCCACCGTCACTACTGCACTGGGCTCCAGTCTCCCTCGGGCTCTTTGAACTCCTGCTGTCCTTTCAAAATACAGGTCTAATTATGTCCTCCCGTCTCCACCTGGCCCTGCCCTACACCCCCCCCCACCCCCACCCTAAACACCCTCCTCCCAGCCCAAATGAAAAACACCTTGCAAACCGCAGAAGGCTTCCTCTTGTCTTGGGGGTAGACTGACCTGTGCGGCCCTGCCAGGTCTGGCCAGCCCCGTCTCCACCTCCGGGGCTCGCGGAGCTCCTGCTGTAGGGCCTTCTTTCGGTTCCTTGTAGACACCACAGTCCGTACCAATACCCGGCCTCTGTACCGGCCGGTCCTCTTGTCCCTGGTAAGCGCCCTCCACCACTGCCATCCTCACTGTCAGCATCTCCTCCCACTGGTAGCATGAAGCTGGCCAAATGCTACCCATCAAGGCCCATTTTTTCCAGAGAGCGGGAAAAAATAATTGTCCAGGCAAACTATGAATGAGGCCTTTCACTGCCTGTTTTTGTAAATAAAGCTTTACTGGCACACAGTCATGGTCACTGGTTGACTCCTGTCTTCAACTATCTTGCAATGGCAGAGTTGAGTGGTCGTTATAGAGACTTTATGGCCTGCAAAACTGAAAGCATTTACTTTCTAGCTCTTTGCAGAAGTTTGCCACCCCTGGCTTGTGGGATACATACTCATCCTTCCATCTCAGCTGAGGCCCTGGTCCTCATGGTCAGCTGTCTTGACCCTGGTCTGGACTCGGCCCCTTGTTATGTGCGCTCATATCCCTGTCCTTCAGAGTACTTATGTAGTCATTCAGGCATTACTCTGATCACAGCTGTCTCCCCACTCATCTTTAAGCTCTAGACCACCATCCCCATCTCTAATACCATGCTTCATCCTTAACAAGTAGCATAAGAGGCTTGATCCATTGTTAGAACAGCCCGCTCCCTTTGTCTGGTGCAGAGTTGGGGGTGTTTCCACCCTGGAGCATTCACCAGAGGGAAGTTTGGGAAAGGTGAAGGGTGTGCCCTTCTTTTGTAAAATGGGATAAGGGCCACTGCCAACACCTGCACGTTCTCAGGACGATCAGTTTTAGAAAAACAGCCTGTAAGGAAATTCGAGAATTTGGAAATGGATGTTCTTAGGACTGGCAGTCCCACTATTCCTTGGAAAGTCTTCGTGTCCCCACAGGGATCAGCAATCTCTGGTTAGGAGCCTGGTCTCTCGGGTTCAGATTCTAGCTGTGCAGCCTTAGGCAAGTTAGTTCCCTAAAACTTGGTTTCTACAGGTGTGAAATGAGCGCAATAACCGCAGTGCCTTCTTCCTGGCCTCCTGAAGCTTGTGGCACATGGCTGTGTGTCTGGGCTCCTATAAATCCACGGCCACACGTCTCAGCGGGGCACTCAGCACTGCCTGCCCGTGCTACCACACTTCCCCAGCGTGTCCAGGCTCCCACTCATCCAAATCCTTATCTCACTCTGTCTCCCTTTTCAGAATTCTTCCACTGCAGTGGGCCTTTCCCACTCGCCCTCCTCCTCAGCACCTCCCGGGGATGTCTCCTCGAGGAATTAGAAGCAGTCAACAGGAAGGTCCTCACCTTCCTGTGGTGAGACAGCCTGCCCCTACCTGTACCCTCACCATCTGCTGGCCCCCTGTGCCTGTGGAGGAAGGACCTGGACCCCGACTTGTGCTCTGGGCCTCGCCCCCTCGGCTTCCACTTCTGCACTTGGCGCCCCTCTTTCTCATGTCATCATTTTCTCCCGCTCTGCTGGATCACTCCCATCATTGAACAGTCCTGCTCTAGCATGCCTTGCCTTTACAAAGAAAACCTCCTTTGCCTCTGCAACCCCATTTCCTGCTGCCTTTCCCACCAGAACTTGTTGAAAGACACATCTGCACCCACAGCTCCTTTCCTCAGCCTCTCCAGTGGCTTCCCGCCCTCCACAAGCCTCTGCGGCTGCTCTTGCCGCCATCGCCCAGACCCCAGTCTGTTCACTGCTCTAGTCTGTTTCATGTGGTTGGCTGCTCCCACCTTCTTGAAATGCTTTTTTCTCTTGGCTTCTATATTGTCAGACTTTTGCAAATGTCTTCCTTCCTGGCTGGCTGCTCCTTCTCAGTCTTCCTTGCTGGCTCCCTGTCCTGTCAATCAGATCTGTCCTGGCCCCCTAGTCCCCACTATCTGCATATTCTTCCCAGGTGGTCTCATCTGGTCTGGTGGCTTTAAATACCACCCATGTTCCAGTAACACCCAAATCTCCCTCCCCACCCTGACCTCACTCAGAATTCACACTGATCTATGCAGCTGCCCCCTTGGCCTCACCAGGAGGATCTCCTTGTAGGAAGGGGTGAGGAGAGCACGGATTCCCAGCCCCTGGTGTCAGTTCTCTCCTGGCCGACTGCGGTAGCCTCTTCCTGGGCTCCTTTCTTTTACTCTTAGCCCCAGCCTGGTCTCCACACAGCGACCAGAGTGACCTTTAACAGACATATACCAGCTGAGGTTGTTCCCTGCTTTAAACCTCCAGCAGCTTCTCCCGTGCACTTTGAGTAAAATCCAGACTCCTTAGCCTGACTTGAATTGCCCTACAGAGTCTGGCCACCATCTCTCTCTCCAGTCTTCTCTCATCGTCCCCTCCTCAGCACCAGACATCAGCCCGCTGGACCTCCTTCTGCCTCTGAGACACTCAAGGCCTGTGCCCAGTTGGCCCTTTGCACTAACTGTCAACTTTGGCTGGAATGTGCGTCCCTCAGAGTTCTGGAGTGAATGGTGGCTCCTTCTTGGTCTTCAGATTCCAGTTTCAGTGCCATTGCTTAGCAAGGCTGCCCCTGACTCCCCAGCTACTCTCTGTCACCACATTGTGTATTTTTTGTTGTTGTTGAGGAAATTGGCCCCTGAGCTAACATCCAATGCCAATCTTCCTCTTTTTGCTGAGGAAGATTAGCCCTGAGCTAACATCTGTGCCCATCCTCCACTTTGTATGTGGGACGCCACCACAGCATGGCTTGATGAGCAGTGAGCAGGTCCGTGCTCAGGATCCAAACCTGCGAACCCCAGGCCACAGAAGTGGAGTGCGCAAACTTAACCACTACACCACCAGGCTGGCCCCCACATTGCCTATTTTAATTGGCTGGATCGTGCTTATCACAGTCTGCTGCTCCTCCGTGGGATTTGTGTGCTGTGTGGTACCTGTCTCCCTCTGTTAGAGCGTAAGCTCCATGAGCACAGGCCCTTGTTCCTCTGTCACTGTTCTGTCTCCAGCTCCTAGAACAGACACTCAGCACGCGGCTCCTGACTCTGTGAATGAGGCCATCTATGTGAACTCTCGGCCCTGTGCTGAGCGTATAAGGTGCTCCCTAAACGTCGGCCCTGACAGCACAGACAGCACAGGCGCTGCCGAGGGGGAGCTGTCGCTCAGAGGCCAAGACCAAAATATTAGTCAATGTTTCTGCACTGCCTGTCACAACTGTGTAAAACAAATGCATTTTCTTTGTACTGAAATACATAAAATCTTCTGACAGTTATTTCAGAAACCCAGCTAAGAGATTCAGTTTTTGGCCCTAGAAATAGAAATAATCAAAAGCTTTCCAACCTTGAAAGCAGCTAAAGTTTTACTGGGCAAACCAGGATGGAGGAAGGAACCGAATTCCGTGGTGAGGACAGAGCTTCTCTCTTGTTTTTAGCAGATGCACTTTCCCATCTGCTCAAGGGAGTAGTTGGCTGTATTCAAAATATGCTTCTCAGTGGCAACAATCTGTCTGAGTCCACAGTTCAGGGGCGTGAGTTGCAGTTACTTTAAGTTCTGACCTGTGGTCTGCCCTTCTCTTGCTTAGTGTGGGGGATTTACACAGTGGGAATGAAAAAGCATCTGACTGTATCTGGCTTCTGTTATGAGGCTCAGCTATACATAAGGGCTCCTACCTATTAGATACTGGGTCCTCATTCATTTAATAATTAAAAAGGATAGGCAAAGAAGACCTTTATAAGGAGGAATCATCATCAGAGTTCTTAGTTGCAAACAATGGAATCTACTCTAGCTTCTTTAAGCAGGAAGAAATGTGTTAAACGTTGTTAGTGGTGCACAGCTCCCCAGGAAGGGCCAGTGCGTTGGTTTCAGAGGCCATGCCACCAAGAATGATGCCCAAACCATCCCACCCCTGCAAAGGTATGCTCCTGTACACCAGTGGTCCTGGGGACTGGATGCTCAAAACTCCTCTCTGCTTTCTTTGAAAAACCAGTTGCTTCTGTCAACAGTCTCTCCAAAAACTGGAGTCTGCATGGGACCCGTTCCCTCATTGCTCATTTCCATCTTGAAGTCTCAGGCAGGTGCAGTGCATCTGAAGGGTAGAGCCTAGGTGACATGTCTGCATCTCAGCCGCAAAAGAAGTTGGAGAGCAGCTTAAGTCTTTCACCTTGGGGCATGGGTCTCATGTATGTGGAGAAGAAAGGGCACACATATGACAAATAATACTCCCAGAAAGTTCCATCTGAGCTGAGAACCAAAGGATGAGGAGGAGTCAGCCAATAGAAGAGTGAATGGAAGAACCTTCAAGGAAGAGGGAACAGCATGTGCAAAGGCCCTAAGGCCAAAAAAACAGCTTGAGATATTTAGCGAACAGAGAGAAGGCCAGTGATACTGTAGCCCAGTGCGTGTGGGGAAGAGGAGCAGGAGACAAGGCTGGGAAGTAACAGGGGCTGGATCCTGTAGAGTTGGGAGGGTTATAGTAAGGAGTATGGATATAATTTAAGTGCTATGGGAACCCATTAAAATAGGGAGATGACATGATCTGATTTACATTTTTAAAAGATCACACTGTCTTCTGAATACAGAGAATGTGATGGAGGGGGACAGAGACCAGTTAGGAGGCTTTTGTAGTTGTCTAAGGAAGAGACAATGACAGCAGGTGGCAAGAAGCGGACAGACCTGAAATGTGTTTTGGAGATAGATCTTTCAAGACTTGCTAATGGATTGGCTTTGGGAGTGGGGAGGAGAGGCGGGGAAAGAAAGGAAGGAGTCAGGATGCTTCCCAGGTGTGTGGCTTAAGCAGCTGAATGGTTACTGAGATGGAAAGTGTGGAGTCTGGGGTGGGGAAGCCACCCGGAGTTCAGTGTTGTGAGCCAGCCCTGATGGCCTAGCGGTTCAAGTTCGGCGTGCTCCACTTCGGCGGCCCAGGTTCAGTTCCTGGGCATGGAAACACACCACTTGTCTGTCAGTAGCCATGTTGTGGCGATGGCTCACATAGAAGAACTAGAAGAACTTACAACTATACACAATTATTTACTGGGGCTTTGGTCGGGGGGAGGGAAAGGAGGAAGATTGGCAACAGGTGTTAGCATGGGACGACTCTTCCCCTAAAAAAAAAAAAGAGTTCAATTTTGAACTTGTTAACTTTAAGATGCCTATGAGAAGTGCAAATGGAGATGTCATGTAGGTAGTTAAATACATAAGACTAGACTTTGGAGGAGAGGTCTGGGTTAGAGAAAGAAATTTCTACTCAAGTTTTATATATCTGTGACAAAATATGGGAACTAGGAGTGAATGACCACCATAGAGCCATAGGCAAAGGCAGGAAAAATACGGATGGACATTTAGATCTTCTAAATGGGTGATGCCACCTACCAGTTATAAAGCTCTGAGCAAATCTGAGCCTTATCTACAACGTGGGCATCACGTCTGGTATTAATTCTTATAGATTCAATCTGAGGATAGGTTGATGTCCCACAGATTGTTGTCTAGTCACGTCCTCTCAGAGTGTCTACTCATTTTAACCAGAATTTTCCCAAGTCCCAGAGCCTGGATACAGGAAGGGTCATTAACAATAATGACACAAATTCCGCCAGCTCATGCCCATACCTGCTAATACACAGATCTGCAAAGCCCACTCCCCTCCCAGACATTTCTGGGCATCCCCACATTGGCTCAAAAGCAGGCTCCCCTACTGCTCTGCCCCATCACAGCTGAGCCCTCAGCATGCAGAATCTGAGAAATAGGGTGACCACGTGGGGTAGAATGGTTCCATCTGCCCTGTGCCGTGGTGGGGAGGGGGTCCCAGAGCAGTCTTAGCTTATCCCCCATCCCAGTAATAGTCACCTTGCCTCACACACTCAAGGGGTGCTTGCCGGTCACCACAGGAGAGGATGGATGGGAAAGGACTTTGGAGAACCCACCATGTGCGATTTTCTTTGCATATATCCTCTCTAATCCTTACAACATCCCCGCTAGGTAGGTAGTTATTCTCTTTACTTGACAAAGGAAGAAATAGACTTGCAGAGGTGAATAACTTGCCCCAGGCCACAGAGCTGACTTCAGCTGACACCAGGATGCTGTCAGTCTGAGCTCTCTCTGCATCATCCTGCTACCTCTCCAATAGGCGGGTCTAGTAACTTAAACCCAAGCTAGTCTCCTGGCATGTATTCTCTGCTCTGCTACACATCTCTCTGAGGCTGTTAAGCATGAGCGTGATGCTGCATTGAGCCCTGGGAGTGTTTCTTTCTTTTTTTTTTTTTTTTTTTTTCGTGAGGAGATCAGCCCTGTGCTAACATCTGCCAATCCTCCTCTTTTTTTGCCGAGGAAGACTGGCCCTGGGCTAACATCCGTGCCCATCTTCCTCCACTTTATATGGGACGCCGCCACAGCATGGCCTGACAAGCGGTGCGTCGGTGCGCGCCCGGGATCCAAACCAGCGAACCCCGGGCTGCCGCAGCGGAGCGCGCACACTTAACCGCTTGCACCACCAGGCCGGCCCCCTTGGGAGTGTTTCTCTCTAACAAATCCCAGTCACCACTTCAACCCTGTAGAAATCAGTAGCTGTTGGACAACCAGCTGCACGGTGTATGGGAAGTCCTTGCAGCTTTATTCTTCCCATTCAATTATCATATTTATATAAGAGCAAAGTGGTTGTTGTTGAGACTAGTGGACTGCTTGTCTGCCACTTGGTGGGCCATCTGTTTAACATTACTAAACTCCTACTCATCCCTAAAGACAGAACAAAAGTGTCTTCTCTCCTTGGAAGCCCTCCAGCTCTCCCCCAGACAGAATCAAGTATTCCCCACTCTGGCTTCCTGTGATACTCTGCTCAGACTGCTTGTGGCAAACTGTTAGTTGTTCCCCAATATCTGTTGTTCTCTTCCTCTGTAGAAAGAGAACCTTTGATTTTTAGCTGGGCATGTACATGGCCAGAATAAAGATTACATTTCCTAGCCCCACCCTACATCTGTGTGTAGCCATGTGACTAAGATCCAGTTCATGAGATATAAGTGGATGTGCTATGTGGCAGTTTCTGGGAACCTTCCTTAAAAAAACAGTTCATGTGAATCCTTTGTCTCTTTGTCCTTTTCTCCATTCTGCTGCCTGGAATGTGAATGTGATGACTGGAGCTCTAGCTGCCATCTTGTATCCTAAGAACAAGAGATCTCTTAGGAAAAGTGGAACTGGGTGGTGGAAGAAGTCAGAGTCCTTAAGGACTTACACAGCAGAAATACCATATAAGCCCTGGATTGCCTACCCTCAGACTGTTAATGTGAGAGAGAAATTTCTACCTAGTTTGAGCCACTGTTATTTTGAATCTCTGTCACTCACTTACAAACCTACTTCTAACTTACATTATCCCTCTGATGAATATGTGATACTTTCCACACATTACTGTATTATCTACTTACTTTTATCTCCCCTGCTGGACTGGGAGCTTCTCTGGGCAGAGACTAGGTGTCAGGGTCTGCCCAGTGCCAGACACGTTAGTAATTGCTCAATGAAATGTTTACTGAAGGAGCTGTGGTGAGCGACTGCATAAAAAGTGGTAGCAGTGTTCATGGAGCCCTTACCATCAGTAGTCACTCGTGCACTTTGGTTGCTTTAGCTTGCTTAATCCTCGTAAGAACCCTATGAGGAAACCAAAGCAATCGAGAGGCTCGATGACTTGCCCGAGATCACCAGCTGGTGAGTGACAGGGCTGGGACTGGAACCCCGGTCGGCCTCAGTCCCCAGCCCGTGTGTTTTCTACATCAGCCACTTCTTTCCACCACGCTTCCAGGATGGAGGGCTGAGTTACCAAGCTGTGCCTGAAAGGTCTCCTTCTACGTGTTCCTTTGCTAAGAACAGTGAGAAATATCTAGGAAATTGCATGTATACTTTTTGTATTCCTCTTGCTACCGGTTTTACTAAATTTGTTCTTCTTTTTTTTTTCTCCTTTGGAGTCTACTAATGTAAATTCAACCAAGAAGAATTCAGAGGCTAGCTCACGAAAACCAAATACCACAAAAGGTACATTAACTACCTAAAAGAGAAATGTAGGCTTTTGTCTTATATTATTATCTCCAAAACCCTGGTTTCTTGGGTTTGTTCGAACATAATTTGCCAGCTGAGTTTACACTTGTGGTTCTAGCCTGGGCCTTGGCACCAAGTAGTATCTCACGAGAGACGTAATTGTCTTTCCAGTTCAACAGGCACTGATATTCCACTTTTGTAATGATGAGTTCAGCACAGTGCTAATATCTCTGGGGAAGAGATTGTTGGCAATGGAAGAAAATAAATGTAAGACGTGATTACTGCTCCTCTCCCCCATCGGAAACCAGCATTTATTGAGGTAGGAACCGATTTGTGCCCAGATGTTAATTTATAAAGATGACTGAGTGACTACACGGAGAGGCCAATGCCATTGAAAGAAAAGTTTGTAACTCAAAATTCTAGAAATGGGAGGCATGGCTCACCACACAGGACCACAGGTGGAAGCACAAGTGTCAGTCAGGAGGCAGAAAGGAGTGCGGGGAAGGCACAGGCCACAGCCTTTATTGGGATTTCCTTAGGAAAGGCTAGGCATGAGAGAGTAAGCAGCTTAGGATTGGCTAGTTTGAGTAATTCTGGCTGGCTTTGGAGTATAGGAGCTATCCCTAGTTATCTGGCACCTGGCCTTGGGTTGATTTAGGTTGGGGGAAATATTGCCTTGGTGTGTGAGAATTAGACAAAGGAGGTGGTTCAGAGTATGGGCTCTGGATCACAGGGGAGATGTAAGTAACTTTGGCCATTAGTTTGGCCTTGTAATTAATGGATGCCAAATAGACAAATACAGAACCTAAGAAAACACTGTTAGAAGAGGAACTTTTTAAGTGTCATTCTAGACAATTTTGCACGTGTTATCGTTATTCCAAAAAATTAAACCATCCTTTTTCTTGATGGAGAAATGGAGGCTCAGAGAAGTTAGTATGTAATTTATATCTCCATAAAGTTGTTGTTAAAATAAAAAAAAAAAAACTTGGGGGCCACTCTCTGAGAAGTATTGCCGGGGTCCCAAATAGAGGTAAATATTTGTGGGAGACTTTGGAAGTCCCCAAAATATACATATATATTCAATTCATAAAGACCCATGAGTCAAAGAGGAAGTACCAAGGGAAATTAGAAAATATTTTGAACTGAATGAAAATGAGAACTTTGTTCTAAAATGAGCGTTTAATGCTATAGATTTCGCTCTGAACACTGAGGTATCCCACAAGTGTTTTAGATACAGTCTTTTTATTTTTATTCAGTTTGGGTTGTTTCCACTGTGTAGCTCTTTTGAATAATGCTGTTATGAACATTCATGTTCAAGTTATTGTGTAGACATATGTTTTCATTTCTCTTGGGTGTATGTATACCTAGGGGTGGAACTGCTGGGTCATATGTTTGACTTTTTGAGGAAGTGCCAAACTGTATTTCAAAGTGATCATCATACATATTTTAAAGAATATAAGAGGAGGAAAGTAGTCTATTATATTTACTATATGTAACCAGATATATTTACTATATGTAGTGTATTTACTATTTATATTATATATTTACTATGTATATTATATTTACTATATATAACCAGATATGTACAATTTCTGTTGCTTTTCTTTCATTCCTGAAGTTCCAAGTTTCCCTCTGGTATCATTTTTCTTCCACCTAAAAAAAAACCTTTCCTTTAGCATTTCATTTAAAATAGGCCTGCTGGCAATGAATTCTCTTAGTTTTCTTTCATCTGAGAATGTCTTTATTTCACCTTCATTCTTCAAGGATATTCTGGAAAAAAAAAATCTGGGTTGACAGTTCTTTTCTTTCAGCACTTTAAAATGTTCCACAGCCATCCCGCGTCAATGGTCTGGTGAGAAACCCACAGTCATTTAAATTGTGGCTCCCCTTCTGTGTACTGCGTTTTCCTCTGGTTGCCCTCGAGATGTTTTCTTTGTCTTTGTCTTTCAGCTGGTTGAGTATGATGTGTATGGACATGGGTTTCTTTGAATTTAACTTGTTTGGGGTTTGCAGAGCTTCTTGAATCTATAAATTTGTGTCTTTTGCCAAATTTGGGAAGTTTTCAGACTATTTTTTCAAATAATTTTTTTCGTATCACACTCTTTCTCCTTTCTTTTTGGGACTTTGATGACACAAATGTTAGACTTGATATTGTCCCATAGGTCCCCAAGGCTCTGTTCATTTTTTCCAGTCTTTTGTGACTACATTATTCAGATTGTGTTGTATAATAAAAATATAGATTTGGTCTTTGTCCTGAGTTCTTGGAAGAGCTCCTTAAACCCTCAGAATTTCCCAAGTGATAGGCGTGTCTTTTGTTATTCTTACTGAGCATCTTTCAACCACACCTGAGTATATGCTAATAAGGTGACTCAGGTTGGGGCCCCAGATAGCTTCAGGATGGAGTCTTGTTACCAGAAAGACCAAACACAATTAGAGGGTGGGAACTTTCAGCTCCACCACCCCCCTCAACCTCCAGGGAGGAGAGGGGGACTGGAGATTGAGTTATAAAAACTCTTGAACAATGTGATTTGGTGAACTTCCAGGTTGCTGAACACATCGATGTGCTGGGAAGGTAGTATGCCTGAAAAGAGCATACTCCATGCCCCACCCCCACCCCATACCTCACCCTCTGTATCTCTTCCATTTGGTTGTTCCTGAGTTATATCTTTTATAATAAATCTGTAATAGCAAGTATAGCACTTTCCTGAGTTCTGTGAGTCATTCTAGTGAATTACCAAACCTGAGGGTGGATTGTGGGAACCCCCAAATTTGTAGCTGGCTGAATAGCCTGGGCACCCCATTTGAGACTGATGCCTAAAGTGGGGTCAGTCTTGTTGACTGAATCTGATCCCGCCTTGATACAAGGTTGACATAAGGGAAGCCATATTGTAGAAAAGAAACCATGTTGTAACTTTGAATGACCTCTGATTAACTGACATGCTCTGTGGATTTTACGGCCCCTCCCAGCTGCAATAAGTCAATAACTTGGTTCTTCTGAGTTCCTTAGGAATGTGATGGCCCCTGGCAGAGAATCTATGCTGATAGCCATAATCAATGACGACTGAAAGATCAGGGTATAGGGTGTTTCTCTGGTTTCTGATGCATATCCAGTAAAACAAAAGACTATCAGGAACTAAGATGTCTGCCCCTACTCAGAGGTCAGTTGGATGCCCCACTGCTGAGACCAGATGCCCACCCCACCACACCCCACCCCCTAGCCCTGCCCCAGAGACCTGCCCCTTATATAACTGGCCTGTAATCTTTGTTCTGTAAGATGGTTCTTTCAGACATTAGTCAGCCATCTTCCCCCTTGCTAGCAAGCTGTAATAAACTGCCCTTGCTCTGCCACCATCTTGCCTATTGACAATCCGCTTTTACGGCGAGCAGATCGTGTCCTCTGTGCAGTAACAAATCCTTTACCTTGTGGAATCTGACACTGACTCCAGGTAGATTTGGAATGGAATTGAATTGTTGGATACCCAGTTTATTTCAGAGAATTGGAGAATTGGTGTGGAAAAACAACACATGTGGTGTCAGAAAACACCACACAAATTGGATAATGTTTGTTCATCTGTCTTCAATTTCATTATCTCTTTCTCTCACCTCCATTCTGCTATTGATCCCATCCAGTGAATTTTTCTTTTCAGTTGTACAATTTCTATTTTGTTCCGTCATAGCTTCTATTTCTCTACTGAAACTTTTGTTTTTTCATTTGTTTCAAAAGAGTTCACCCTTACTTCTTACAGCATTGTTATAATAGCTGCTTTAAAGTCATTGTCTGATTTCAACATCTGAGTCATTTCAGGGTTGGCAACACTGATTGTCTTTTTCCCTTGAGAATTTATCAAACTTCCCTGGTTCTTTGTATATTGAGTAATTTTGGATTGTATTCTGGACATTTTGAATATTATGACACTTTGAGTCTTGTTTAAATATATGAAGAAGGTTGAAGTATATTGTTTTGTTTTAGCAGGCAATTCACCTGGTTAGGTTCAGGTCAGAAGTTCTGACCTGCTTTCTGTAGATTGTGGTTTCAA
Organism: Ceratotherium simum simum; assembly: GCF_057802395.1. Lineage (NCBI taxonomy): Eukaryota > Metazoa > Chordata > Mammalia > Perissodactyla > Rhinocerotidae > Ceratotherium > Ceratotherium simum. The sequence goes on from NC_141924.1 coordinate 11,542,314, forward strand.
TGTCAGTTCAGTTTTCAAAACTTTTGCAGTACTATTTGGATCTGTCCCATGTGTATGCCACCCAAGGACCACATTTGAGACCTGAGCAGTGATCCACCTTGCAGTCCAGTTCTCAAAGCCTTTGGTATGCTGTTTAGGGTCAGATACACATGTGCAGCTCAGGGGTGAGCATGGGCATCCATACACAATTTTATGGGATTCCTGTCCTTATCTCTCTCCTCTCTGCAATCTTCCCCACACTCTGGCTCCAAAGGTACCCCTTCCTGGTCTTCTGCTAGAAAGTTGAGACTTCATTCTCTCCACTCTTCTGCATACTTCTTGTGACGAAGTCTGCCTCCATGGCCCGCTGGGAGGAGGACAGAGAGAGAAATAAAACAACAGAGATCTCCTTCACACTCTTTGGACCACAGGTCCATGGTCCAAGAGAAGGATTCGCCTCCCTCAGAGTTTTAGGTGCCTATCCAGCTGCTGCCACTACCATTACAGGGTTGCAGCTTCAAGAAGGGGGCTTACTAGGACGCACGTGTGGGAGAGAAAACAAAACGAGATTCTCTCCACTCTTATTGTCCTGTCGGGATTTCCCTTCCCACTCCTTGGACCACAAACAGAGGGCTTCTGTTGGGTCTTATTCTGTCTTCACTTGGTGCTCACTTCTGGGGTTCATGTTGCCTTTGAGCTGGGGCATACAGAAGGAAAAAATAAGTCCAGGAAACTCGCTGCCATATGGTTTCTATTTTGAGTTCTGGTTTTCTTCTCCAGTTCACCTGCTACCATCTACTTTTCAGAGTCCTCGGATAGCTACCCCATGCATTATGTCCAGGGTTTTTAGTTCCCTTCAGTGGGACATGGGATAGAGTATGCTTACTCCATCTTAACCAGAACCAGAATCCTGATTGAATTGTTTTGGTTCTCTTTTTCTTACTCCATTGTATTCTATTTTTTTGGAAGTTATATATCCTGTTTATATTCTTTATTGCTGTGATTCTCAAACGGGAGCAGTTTTCTCCCCAAGGAACATTTAGCAATGTCTGGAGATGTTTTTAGTTGTCACAACTTGGGGAGAGGTTGCTACTGACCCATAGTGGGTGGAGGTCAGGGATACTGCTAACCATCCTACAATGCACAAGACGTCTCCCACAGCAAAGGATCATCTGGCCCAAAATGTCAGTAGCACTGAGATTGAGAAACCCTGCTTTATTGTATGCCTTTGAAATTCTATCATGCATATTTAGCTTCATCTAAGTTAGATAATATCTTAACCCACTCCCTTTCCTGAACACAACTCCCTTTCCTAATTTAACCCTAATCCTTTCCCTCCAGACTTAAATGCTATTTTGTCTAGTTTTTTTAATTCTGTCCTATTTTAAAACCTAACAAATTATATATTATTATTATTATAGATAATTTTTGTTTGGTCTTAAACTATCATTTTATTTTCCCATTTGTTGATGCTCAGACCATCTTTTTGAGGTCATTTCTTTCTTCCTGGAAAAGATAAATAATATGTATATAAATAAAAATATTATATATGTTTATAAAAATAAATATTATATATTAGGGGGAGAGAGAGAGAATCTTTAGCAGTTCCTTTATCACAAGTTTCTTGGTAAGTTCCCTTAGTTTTTGTTTTTCTATGAATGTCTTTATTTCACCTTTGCTTGAAGACAGTTTTGCTAGGTACACAATTCTACCGCAATGCTCTGGTAATTTTATTCCACTGTCTTTCTAGCTTCTGTTGTTACTGTTGAGAACTCTGCAGTCATTCTAAAATTGTTATCCCTTTATAGATGATCTGTTGTTTCTCTCTGCCCATCTTTAAGATATTCTCCATTAACATTCTCCTACAGAAAAGCCATAAATTTGTGCAAGAGTTGGATCTTTCTTCCCTTTTAATCACAACACCCTTCCTGATTCTGCTTAGTAATTTTTTGTATGTGTGAGGAAGACTAGCCCTGACCTAACATCTGTTGCCAATCCTCCTCTTTTTGCTGAGAAAGATTGGCCCTAGGCTAACACCCATGCCCATCTTCCTCTACTTTATATGGGATGCCGTCACAGCATGGCTCAATAAGCAGTGCGTAGGTCCACGCTCGGCATCCGAACCCGTGAACCCTGGGCCACCGAAGCGGAGCATGTGAACTTAACCGCTACGCCACCAGGCTGGCCACTCTGCTTAGCACTTTTACAGCCTTCAGGCCTCTCTCGCCTCATTCTGACCAGAGTGTAATCTGTAGAGAATTCTATCATAGCACTTGAGTTAGTGTTACACTTATTATTTGCATGTCTTTTTTTCTCACTAAGCTGTGAGTTCCTTGAAGATAGTCTACTTCCAGCACCTAGCATGGGCCCAGCACATAGTAGATGCTCAGTAAATGTTTGTTGAGTGGATGAATAGACAGACAAAGAGATAAGTAAATAGACAAATGTATGGCCACAGGTGTATATATCTGGCTAAAATGCAAGTGATCTTCTTAGCATATTATATGCTTCTCCCATATGATCTCCCGATGATCTGAATAACCCAGGCATTTTCACACTAACAGGAAGCTGAGATTTACTGTTTGCTCTTTCTATCTTATCACAGCTGACAATCTCCAATGATAATTTTTTTCCTAATATTGCATTGACAGAGCATCATTTTCAGACTCAGGTCTTGAAGAAAGCTGCACAACAAGTCAAGAGGATATCAGAAGCAAGAGAATATGAAAATATACTTCCTAAGCCGGTGAGCACATGATTGGAAATTTAATAGTAGAGATGATTTAAAAGGGGCTAGGAGATCTGGCTAGAAACTAGTTCTGTGAAGACGTCAGGGTACGAACTGGGGTGTTTCTGATTGTAGACTCTGGTGATACAGTCAGGAAATCTCCTAAGGGTAATTCCTGGCTGAGATAGGCACAAGATGAGTGAGCATTTTGTCTGGATTTCTCCAGGGGTTTAAATCACTTGCTTGAAACTCTGGAGCCTGGGTGCAATACAAAGAGAGCACTGAGTCTCAGTTTCCTACTCGATAAAATGGGGACAATAATTCCTGGGTCATAGTGTTCTTATGAGGCTTCCCTGAGGTGGTGATGATAATTAACATATAATGAACACTTACCGCATGTTAGGCAATACCCTGAACCTGTGCATGCAGTATGTTTTATTTCACTGTCACAGTCATGTGAGATAATTACTCCTGCTGTTCTTCGGTTTCTTAGTGAGGAAAGCGATGCTCAGAGCAGGTAACTAATTTGTCCAAATTCACAAAGCAAATAAGTGGTAAAGCCAAGACTTGCATGCAGCTCTGTCTGACTCTGAGCCCAAACTCTTAGCCGCTGAGCTTTGCCACAGCACAGCCCGCACAACACAAGAGGCACTGGATTAGTGTGTTCTCTCCTCTTCTCTTCCCCTCCCCCAGCTCTTCCGCACAAACCTCAAGGCATGATGGTTTACATCAGTGGCACCTTCAGTCTTGTGCAGTGCGGAGAGGCCCTTAGGACCCTGGGCCAAGTAGAGCAAATATTGTAGAAGATCTCTTGAACCTTCTTCATTTCTCCGTATTTATTACTGCTGCATATTTCCCCTCAGCATTTAGCAGTGAAACTTTTGAGAAGTAGCAGGGCGTGGTGGAAAAGATGGACAGACGTGGGTTCAAATCTTGGTGCTGTGTCTCATCAGCTGTGTTGCTTGAGCAAGTTGTTTACCTTTTCTGACCTTCTTCTATAAAGTGGGGAAAAATAAAGCCCGGCAGTGTTATGGTCCTTACTGCTGACTGGGCTGGTGGGGTTGCTCTAGAGATAGAAGACAGGAGATGAGCAATTGTGTCCTGCTCTGTGACCTGTCTTGGTGGAGGGGAAGCCCAGCAGTTAGAGTGGACGGTGGCAGATTTTAACAGGAATGGAAAGCAGCTGAGAGCCAGTGGCCTGGCGGAGACAAATGGAAGGGAAGTCCCCGAGGAGAGCTGGCTCAGCGAGCTATTCATGGGGGCCCCGCTGATTGCTCCTGACTGAAGAGCCCACATGTGATTCCACCACTGTAAGAAGCACAGGATTGATATAATCTGCTGTCCATTCTTTTTCCTTTTTTGTGTGTGTGAGGAAGATCAGCCCTGAGCTAACATCTGTCACCAATCCTCCTCTTTTTGCTGAGGAAGACTGGCCCTGGACTAATATCCGTGCCCATCTTCCTCCACTTTATATGGGACGCCGCCACAGCATGGCTTGACAAGCAGTGCGTCGGTGTGCGCCCGGGATCCGAACCTGCGAACCCGGGGCCACTGCAGCGGAGCGTGCGCACTTAACCACTATGCCGCCGGCCAGCCCCCTCCTTTTTTTTTTTTTATACCATAGTTTTTATTGAGACAGTAATCTTTGCCCATGATAAAATCAAACAGTATTAAAGGATATGTAATAAAAAGTTAATCTCTCTTCCATGCCAGACCTTATGCCTCCTCCCCAGAGGGAAACACTGTTTTCCCATATATCGTTCTAGAAATGTTTGATGGATGTCAAGAAATATAAACCTTTTTTTTTCTTCTTAACACAAATTGGAATATTATATACACTATTTTGCACTTTGCTTTTTCAACCTAACATATTATAGCTAACACTTATTGAATGCTTCCTGTATACCAAACATCGTTCTAAACACATCATATCTATTAATTCATTTAATCCTCACATAACCCTAAGAGAAGTAGGTTTTATTTATTATCCTCATTTTATAGATGAGGAAACTAAGGCTCAGAAATATTAAGTATCTCACCCAAAATCAAATAGCTAGTATGTGGTGGAGCAAAGATTTTTTAAAGCTATAATTCACATGCCATAAAATTCAGCATTTTAGTGTGCAATTCAGTGGTTTTTAGTATATTCACAAGGTATGTAATCATCACTCTCTAATTCCAGAACATTTTTATCACGCCAAAAAAGAAACCCCATATTTCATTAGCAGTCACTGCCGAGTCCCCTCTCCCCAGCCTCTGGAAACTGCTAATCTACTTTCTGTTTCTATGGATTTGCTTATTCTGGACATTTCATATAAATGGAATCAAACAATATGTGGCCTTTTGTGACTGATTTCTTTCACTTAGCATAATATTTTCAAGGTTTATCCGTGTTGTAGCATGTATCAGTTTTTTTCATTTCTTTTTATGGCTGAATAATATTCCATTATATGAATATGTCACATTTTGTTTTCCATTCACCAGTTGATGGACATTTGGGTTTTTCCATCTTTTGGCTATTATGAATAATACTGTTTCTATGAACATTCATGTACAAGTTTTTGTGTGTCCATATGTTTTCTAGTCTATTGGGTGTATACCTAGGAGTGGCATTGTTGGGTCACATGGTAACTCTATGTCTAACTTTTTGAGGAACTGCCAAACTTTTCCACAGCGACTGCACCATTTTACATTCCTACCAGCAATGTATGAGGGTTCCAGTTTCTCCACATCCTGGCCAACGTTTATTGTCCATTCTTTTTATTGTAGTTATCCTAGTTGGTGTGAAGTAATATCTCATTGTGGGGTTTTTTTTTGTGTGTGTGTGAGGAAGATCAGCCCTGAGCTAATATCCATGCCAATCCTCCTCTTTTTGCTGAGGAAGACTGGCCCTGGGCTAACATCTGTGCCCATCTTCCTCCACTTTATATGAGACGCCACCATAGCATGGCCTGACAAGCAGTGCATCGGTGTGCATGCAGGATCCGAACCTGTGAACCCCGGACCACCACAGCAGAGCTCACACACTTATCCGCTGTGCCCCAGGGCTGGCCCCTCACTGTGGTTTTGACTTTCATTTCCCTAATGACTTATGATATTGAGCATCTTTTCATGTGCTTATTTCCCAGTTACATATTTTCTTTGCAGATATGTCTATTCAAGTCTGTTGCCCATTTTAGGTTGAGTTGTTTGTCTTTTTTATTGTTGAGTTGTAAGAGTAGAGCCAGGATTTTAACCTGAGTAGCTGACTCCAGATCCCATGCTCTAAATCAGACTCTGTACTGACCTCAGTATATTTTAGAGAATGTTCCATATGAGAGCACATGGAGATCTATCAAATTCTGTTTTCATATTTGTACCTGTGTTCCATAATTCATTACCCATTTTCCTCTTGATGGGCATATAGGTGCTTCCAGTCTTTGCTGTTATAAACATTGCTGCCTTGAAGATCTTCGTATTTGTGTGTTTCTTGGCTCACATGTACAAGTACACATGTAGGAAGCATTCCTAGAAGTAGAATTGCTTTTTCAGAAATACTCTGTAGGGGCCAGCCCGGTGGCGCAAGCGGTTGGGTGCACATGCTCTGCTGCGGAGGCCCGGGGTTCACCGGTTCGGATCCCGGGTGCACACCAATGCGCCGCTTGTTAAGCCATGCTGTGGCGGCGTCCCATATAAAGTGGAGGAAGATGGGCACGGATGTTAGCCCAGGGCCAGTCTTCCTCAGCAAAAAGAGGAGGATTGGCATTGAATGTTAGCTCAGGGCTGGTCCTCCTCACAAAAAAAAAAAAGAAATACTTTGTAAATCAAAGTATGTACATCTTAAATTGCTCTCCAAAGTAGTTGTGTCAATTTATAGTCCCACCAGTAGCATATGAGAGACTTTCCAGCTATCTTTGCCAATGTTGTGCATTATCAAATTATTTGTTGCCATTTTGATGAGGGGGAAATGGTACTTTATTATTGTTTCAATATTAATGCTTTAATTATGAGTGAAGTTAAATCTATTTTTCTGTATTTATAATCCTTTGGAATTTCTATTTCTATGAAGTGCCTCTTCATGTCCTTTGCCTTTGATTTTTCTCTAAGTAGAAATATTTCTATTTCTAAGGTTCTTGCTTAGTCTTTCGCTTATTATTAATTTGTAGAAGCTCAATTCTTTGTCATATGTTTGGCAGAAATGTTTCCTGTTTAATCTTTTTATTTTAATTATGGTATTTTATGCTAGAAAATTTTAATTTTTATACAGTCATATTTCTTGGTCTTCTCTTTTATGGCTTCTGGATTTCATTTTTTACTAAGAAAGATCTTTGCCACTCCAAGATTTTATGAAACATTCTCCCAATTTTTGTACCAGTATTTTTGTATTATCACCTATTCTCAGTAAAAAACTTTACTCACATAACCCAGAGGTCACTCTACTCCTTTGTATTTAGCTAGATTGGTCCGAACATTTGTTACATGATTTGTTTGAAGCCTAGTATCCTCCCCAAATGTCTGTGAACTCTGGGGACTTATGTTTTCTCTAGCACTGAGCTCCTCTTCTGTCCCGCATGTGCTATGCACAGACCACAGCATCCCAAATGTACAACTCACCTCTTCCCTTGATTTTCACAAAAACTGCTCACAAAAGGCCTGTGTGTACACTGTGTATATAGAAGATTTTACTAAGTTTAAAGAGATGGGAGAAAGGGAGACCATGTCACTGTAATGCAGAGAACTTTAATGTGTGTTGCCCTTCTTAAAAATCCTTTAGTCGGGGCCGGCCCGGTGGCACAAGTGGTTAAGTGCACACGCTCAGCTGCAACGGCCCAGGGTTCGCCAGTTCAGATCCCAGGCGCACACCGACACACCGCTTGGCAAGCCATGCTGTGGCAGCGTCCCATATAAAGTGGAAGAAGATGGACAGGGATGTTAGCCCACAGCCAGTCTTCCTCAGCAAAAAAAAAAAAAAAAAAAAAGAGGAAGATTGGCAGATGTTAGCTCAGGGCCAATCTTCCTCACACACACACACAAAAAATCCTTTAGTCATCCCACCATTTGCTGGACCATCCTCTCCAGCCCTGTCCACTTTCCTCTCTTTTCTTTGCCTGATCCCAAACTCCTACTCTTTTCTAATGCAGAGCCGCATAGCTTTCACTCTGCCTTTGGCTCTAACCTTCTCACCAAGTGGCTTATCGCTGTGTTTTCCTGAGTAAGAAGAGTCCCCTCCCTTTGGTGAATTCTGGTACAAGCTAAGACAATTTTTTACATCCCACTACACTAGGAGTAGAAAGAGACCTCAGTAACTTGGTAAAGACATTAGCATCAAAACACCTACAGAACAGTGGAGCAGTGGAGGTGTTTGGCTTAACCAGGAACAAGCAAAGACACCGTCATTTCCCCCTCCCTCGGATGTTCTGAATCAGGGCATCCAACTTCAGGGCTCCCTTACCTCCCTAGGCCTCAAAGGATTTTCCTTACTTGCTTGTAAGCTCCTCCATTCATTCAAAAGGATTTAAAAAATATTTATCTAGCATTCTTAGATGTTTTGTCATGAATTTAGAGTGTCCTAGTAAAATGTTAAAGGCATAAACCTATGACCTGGCAATTCCACTTCTGATAATCTATCCTGTAGACATGTTGATACATGACCATCCCTTACAGCATTAATCTGTACTAGAAAAAAATTGAAGAAAACTTAAATTTCCATAGATAAATAGGTAAATTATGAAATGTCTGTAATATGGATACTCGATAGCTATTAAAAACAGAGACAGATTTGTACCTTCTAATATGAAAGAATGTCAGTCGACAATGTCTCAAGTTAATAAATCAAGAGACTGTCACAGGCAATGTATTTAGATACTGATGAGTACAAAATTAAAATAATAAAACATTATATATAGTATGATTCCATTTTTATTTTTGAAATATATTTTTGGTACAAAGTCAGTATGTACATATAAAAAGGTTTGGAAGGATACACAGGAAAGTGTTAACAGCACTTATTTCTAGGAAATGCAAGTGGGGATGAAGGAGACTTTTATCTTTCACTTTGTACATTTCTACATTGTATGAATTTTTCACAATGAACATGAATTTATTTTGGAAAAATATAAAGGTTTTTACTCTCAGAGATAGGAGAAAAATAAGATGTACATGTCAAAATAAAGAACTTTTTAAAAAGAAGTACAATTGGCCCAGAACAAGAAAGAGGATGGATCCACTTCAGATGGTCCCATCTAACATGTGTCCAGAGGGAGAGAACAGACTGGAAATCATGTCCAGGAATTATTGAAGGCCTCAAGATGTTTAGATTGAAGAAGGCAAGACTTAGAGAAGATCTGAGGGCTTTCCTCAAATATTTAAGGACTGTAATGTAACACGTGGTTCTGGAGGAAAATGGGCTGGAATTATAGAGAGTCAGATTTTTATCTAGGGTAAGAAGGAACTTCCTAAGAGTCCAAGTTGTCATTTTAAAGCAGCTTTACCCCCTGACTCTACTGCAGACCATCTGCTGGTACTTGTTCCAGCTCTCGCTCTCAAACCAAGTCATTCCTCATGCCAGGTCTCTCATGCCAACCCCTTCACTCTGGCTCCTACTCTGTGTTCCACCTGCCCTTTGGAGCTGACGTTCCAGAACTTCTCTCTTCTTGCCCACTGGCCCATCTCTGCCCAGTGCTAGGGTTTGAACCAGCCCTTCCTACTCCTATGCCTAGTCCTTGTACCCAAAGGCCCTCCCTTTCCTCCCACCCAGGAAGAGAAATCAGATGCTTACCAACCATGGGGCTGGATGTTTAAGAAGGTAGTGTGTTCCTTGTTTGGGATTCTTTGCTTACAGGTAAGAAAATCTGCCTCTGGCCAACTTGAGCAAAAACTGGAAGCACATTGGTTAGCTGGGAAGTCTGAAAATCAGTCCAGGGACCAGGAGAAGAATCAAGGCAGTTGCAACCCTCAAACTATTTCTTAAAGTTGACATCTCTGGAATGGGTGAACCTCCACATGCATTGAGTCTATATTTTTCCCCACTCAAGACTCAGAACCCCAGGAGCAGAAGTTCTGATTGACTAGGCTTATTCTGTGTGTTCTGGCTCTAACTGGGTGGGTGAGAGGAAGCTCTGGATGCAGAGCCTATGAAGGCCTCTGAGGACCCCTCCTGTGGCCCTTGTCAGGGAGCAAGACATTTGATTTAAAGGCCCCTCAAGCCTGAATGCAGTGGAGGGCAGGTATACTCCCCCAAACACACAAGAATCGGGGCTGTGAGGAAAGGAGAATGGATACTGGACAGCCGAAAGAACAACTCTTGGACAAACGTGGGACTAGATTAGTGGATCCTAGATCCACTTTGGACTTTTCCAGACTTTGAAAAACTTTTTTTTATTAAATAAGTTTATTTTTTAAAAATGACTGCTAACTGGCATCACCATCATTTCATAAAAGAAAAGTCATTAATATAAAAAAGTGGAAAAGACAGCCTCAGAATAAAGGAGAGTCTTTGAAGTGAATAAATTTACTTTATGTCAGATTTATGACAGTGTATTTTTCCTTGTTTCCCTCATTTCACTGGAGACCAGTCAACACAGACTGGCCTCCATTTGGAGATGGGGTTTTAGGAATCATTGGATTCAGTGATCTATAGGTTCCCTACTAACCCCAAGTTTCTGTGATTCCAGTGGGATCTTGCTATAGAATGGTGGTTCTCAGCTGGGGGCGATTTTGCCCCCTAGGAGACATTTGGTCATGTCTGGAGACATTTCTGGCCATCACAGCTGGAGGGTGGGGGAGGAGTACTACCAGCATCTAGCAAATAGAAACCAGGGATGCTGCTCATCATCCTACAATGCCAAGGACAGCCCCCTACAACAAAGAATTATCTGGCCCAAAATGTCCAAGTGCCGAGGTTGAGGGACCCTGCTATGGATAGAAGAAATCTCATTAAGCAGTTAAAATGGGGAGGATTAGAGAATACTGTGGTTAGATGCTCTCGCAGCCTTTATGCGTGAAACAGAATTTTTGTTTGGTTAAATTATAATCGCTTCTTCCAAATAAAATGCATTGTTTTTTAAAATACAAAAGTAGTACATAATCATTATTGATACTTTTGGGAAAAGGCAGAGGAATATAAGGAAGGAAAACAAATCACTCTCGGCCCAAGCCTGTTCTCTTTCCTGATCAACTTCCTCTTGGTTGTCTGTTAGCATCTCAAATATAGCAGGTCCAAAACAGACCATTTGACTTTCCTGCCCTGCTAATGTGTTCCTTCCCAGCTCTTCCTACCTGAGAACTAACACCTAAACCATTGGAGTCATCCTTGACTCCTCTCTTTCTCATACCCACATCAAGTTCATCAGCAAACTCTGCCAATTCTGCTTTCATCATATATTGCAAGTTTGATCGCTTCTCACCCCTCTGCCAACTACCCAGTCCCAGCCCCATCAGCTCCCCCAGCCACTGCAGAGGCCTCCTAACTGCTCCCACCCACTGCAGTCATTTCTCTACACATCAGTAGAAGGATCTGTAGCAAAACTTAATCAGATTATGTTGTACCTCGCCTCAAAACCTTCCAGTGGTTTCTATCACACTTAGAAAATATCCTAACTCCTTATCGAGCCCCTGCTGCCCCTTCAGCTTTGCCATTTATTCTCTGCCGGAGCCACGCAAGCCTTGTTCCTGTCCCTCGGCCAAGCCGAGCTCTTGTCTGCCTCAGGGTCTTGCACTTGCTGTCGCTTTGCCTGGGACATCACACAGATCTTCCTCCCACCATTCTGGATCTGCCAGGACCGTTTCTTCTCAGAGCAGCCCTCCCCGACCCCACCTTGGAAAAGAGGCCTCTCCTCCCCAGTCTCCCATCCCACAACCCTCCACCCCTTGCCCTGCTTGGTTCTCATGGAAGCACTTATTATTCCATAATATCAGGTTCATCTTTTATGTGTTGATTTGTTTCTCATTTTTCTCTCCACTATAATGCAAGCTCCACGAGGGCTGGAATTTGTCTTGTTCTTGGCTGAATCTCCAGTGCCTAGAACAGTGTGTATACCTCCTAGTCACCCAATAAACATTTGCTGAATGAATTGTTAACATTTTGGTAACTGTGCTTCCAGTCTCTCATCTTTTTTTTTTTTTTTTTTTACTGATTTATCTCATATAATTGTATTTATTTCAAATAAAGTATATATTATCTACCCAATTTTATATCTTGATTTTTTTAATCTACTGGGTTTTTTTTTTTCAGTCTGTAACAGAAAAGCTGCTTTATTTTAGGATGCAAGAGACTAGGGAAGAATAGAGAACTTCACTGAGAGTACATGTTCTCTACAGTTTAAGTGAGATCCAAGTATGACCTGGAATTTCTGTTTGGATCTCGTTTCTTTAAATGAGATGCTGATCCAAGTATCCAAGTCTTGGCCATTATTATAGGTTAAAATTTCAATACATAACATTTTAAAGCTTAAGAAACAGAGTATTTTTTATTGGCTACAGGCATCAGCAACAGAAAGATTTGAAATGTGGGCATTTTTTTTTTGAGTACTTTAGACAAATTTTATTTTGTTTATTTATTTAATTTTTTTTTATTGAGGTAACATTATACAAATTTCAGGTGTACATCATTATATTTCAACTTCTGTGTAGATTACATCATGTTCACCACCCAAAGACTAATTACAATCCGTCACCACAAAGGTGTGCTTAATCATCCCTTTTGCCCTCCTCCCTCCACCCTTCCCCTCTGGTAACCACCAATCCAATCTCTGTCTCTGTGTGTGTGTTTGTGGTTGTTTTTATCTTCTATTTATGAGTGAGATCATACGGTATTTGAGTTTCTTCCTCTGACTTATTTCGCTTAGCGGAATACCCTCAAGGTCCATCCATGTTGTCAAAATGGCAAGATTTCATGTTTTTTTATGGCTGAGTAGTTTAATCTACTATTATATCTGAAACAATACTTTAGTACCAACTCTTTACAAACATTTTAATAGTGGCATACTATTCCTTTGGGTAGAGATATCAATATTTTCTCCTTGAACATTTAGGTTATCCTAATCTTTTGCTATAGTAAATATTTCAGCACTAAACATATTAGTGCCTAAATCTTTTTTCTTTATTTGGGGTAATTTCCTTAGGATAGCATCCTAAAACTGGACTTACTAGATCAAGGGACATGAGTGCCTTTACATTTCTTAATACATGCTGTAAAAGTGACAGTATCCTTTATTTTTTTCTCTCTCCCTTTCCCACTCAGTCTTACCCTGCCTGCAAAAACCCTGAGCTGACTTCAAACCTCTTCAACGTTTATGGGAAGAGCCCTCTGATTGTGTACTTCCTCCACAACCACGCCGCTCTGCAGCAGCACGGCGAAGACGTGTTGATAGTCAGGAGGGAAAAAACCAAGGCCATGCCATATCCTTTCCATCATGGGCAGGGCACATATTACTCCAGGCCCCTGCTTCCTCTTCCCGGAAGCATGGGTGGGGGAAGGCATCCAGCCTGTAGCACAGCACCTGGCACATAGTAGGTGTCTGTCAAGGGTGGCCATTGATTTGAGCCTAGGGGTCAGAATCTTGCTCATTTTAGTCCTAAGTCTGCCTCATGAGCTGGCTGTGTGGGCCCCTGGGCAAGTCAAATTGCCCTGTGTGCAAAATCTCTTCCTATCTACCAGACTGAACGGGCTAATCAGGTACTCTAACACACTTTGCAACTCGACAATGCCTCCCAGATGCTCCTTGACCCCGGAGTATCTATCGATCAGGAATTTTGGTGTCTAGGTGTGTGTTTCTTCTAACTCCCCCTCACACACACCCCACTCCCCGACCCATCAGCAAACTCCTGGGCCCATTGGCATTTATCCTAAAGACTTGGTAAAAGCTCAGATCTTAAGAAAACAGATATGACATATATTGGTGTCCTGAGTCTTAGCAGTTAACCATAGGGGTCAGAACATGGAATCAAATAGACCTGGACTCAGGAACCAGCTCCGCTACTTACCAGCTGAGTGATCTTAGACAAGTTCCAGCTTCGCTCTGAGCCTCATTTTTTTCATCTATAAAATGGGGATAACAGTACCTGCCTCATAGGGCTGTTATGCAGAGTCCAGGCACAATACAGGTAGAGGCTTAGCACAGTGTCTGGCAGGTAGCAAGTGCTTGAATGTTACCTGTCTGCGTATAGCTCCCCTTTGGGAAGAGCTTTCGTAATGAACTAGGCAGGACTTCTAACTCCTGCCCTATAGGGCATTGTATCCATGAGCTTATTTATATGTCTACAGGCAGAGAAGAACAACTCACATTTCATAGTGCTTTACTGTTTATCAAATGCTTTCCCTTATTCCACCTCATTGTTATGTAAAGACAGCGCAGTGTGGTAGAAGGAGCCAGGGCTGGGGATACACAGCCCTGGATTTGAGTCCCAGCTCAGCAGCCCAGTGGCCTTAAGACCTCACATGCACAGCTAACCTCTGAGCTCAATACCTTTATCAACTGATTCCTAAAGTAAGGATAGCTATACCAAACCAATAGTGTTGTGACCAGGATTAAATGGCATACAGCTGGTTCTAAATAAATACTAACTATCATTATTACTATTAACATCATCTAGATAGAGATTATTATCTCTTTTATAGATAAGGAAATACAGACCTGGAGGATGGCATAGCTTGTCTGAGGTCCCACAACTCGTGACGAGTATAGCTGAGATTCTGACAGATCCAGAAGGCATGGAGAGGGTGGGAGAGGCAGAGAGAATTTTCCATATGCAAACTGAGATAGGGAATGAGGCCTTGGGTCTGAGGGGAGAGGAAAGCAGGAGCCCATTCCTATTCACCACTGTGATAATAGAGTAAGAATTTTAGAGGACAGTCTAAAAGCATTTCCTAGCCCTTCCGTCAGCAGGAGAGAATGACTTTATTAAAAGATGAGGCAGGGCCCGGCCACAGAGAGAAGAGCCTCTTTCCAAAGGAGGCCATGTCAGCGGAAGGAGTCCTTTCTGCTCAGATCTCAGTTATCTCGCCCAGAAACGTAGGTGATTGTCCCATTCTGCCATCTCACTCTCCCGCCTCCCCACGCACCAGGCGCATCCCACTAATAACGCTGAGTCAACACCGACCACCAGTGTGGGGTTTGCCTTGACACTGAAAGCCACCGAGTGCAGCCTGACGTATGCCGACATCATCAGCCTGACCCTGAGCAACATGAAGAAGCGCAGGGACAACCTCCGCCAGTTGAACCGGCTCCACCGGACTGAGTGGAAGTATTTTGATGAGTACCTAAAGGAACTGCAGGACAACTTCCTCAGGTATTTCAGGGGCTTTAGGGCAGTGGCATTGCTTCGGCATTGTCTGCTGTAGCACATCGCAATAATCTTTTTTCTGTTGTTTTAAAAATTATTGAAGTCATATTGGCTTATAACATTGTGTAATTTCAGGTGTACATTATTATATATCAGTTTCTGTGTAGACTGCATCGTGCTCACCCCCAACAGTCTAATTTTTATCTGTCACCATACACATGTGCCCCTTTACCGGCTTTGCCCTCTCCCCACTCCCTTGCCCTCTGGTAACCACTAATCTGTTCTCCTTATCCCTGTGTGTGTTTATCTTCCACGTATGAGTGAAATCGTACTGTGTTTGTCTATCTCTGTCTGGCTCATTTTTCTTGGCACAATACCCTCAAGGTCCATCCAGGTTGTCGCCAATATACTACTCAGCAGTAAAAAAAGACAATAATTTTAATTTTTGGCCCTGTAACAGTCTTAAACACATTCAGCTTTCTTGTGATCAGAATGTAAACTCCGCAATGACAGAGACCACATCTTTTTTAAAAAGTTATTTTTTCTAACTACAAAAACATTTATGCTCAGTAAAACAAAACAAAACAAAACCTGGAAAAGCACCTAGAGGTATACATTGCCAACATTTTTCTATAAATCCTTCCAGTCTTTTTTCCTGGGCACATATATCTGTATCTCTAAACAAAAGTAGTCAAGTCACACTGTCAAACTGTTTTTTAGACTTTTTTTCCCCATTTAGCAGCATATTATGAATATTTTTCTGTGCCTTCTCCCTTTTTCAATATTTTAATTTTATTTAGAAAATTTTCAGACCTTTCAGAAGAGTTTAAAGCATGGTACAGTTTAACGTTTAAAGGATATGCCCTGGGCCGGCCCCGTGGCTTAGCGGTTAAGTGCGCGTGCTCTGCTGCTGGCGGCCCGGGTTTGGACCCCGGGCGCGCACCAATGCACCGCTTCTCCGGCCATGCTGAGGCCGCGTCCCACATACAGCAACTAGAGGGATGTGCAGCTATGACATACAACTATCTACTGGGGCTTTGGGGGAAAAATAAATAAATAAAATTATAAAAAAAATAAAGGATATGCCCTTACCGCATTTGCCAATTATTCACATTTTACACATTTTCCTTCTTTCTCTAATAAATAGGTCTCATTCAAATTTACACAATGGTGTCCAAAGTATCTTTTTTGGTTTTACTTGCTGCTCCAGGATCCAATCAGGGATCAGAAATTATATTTTGTTCTTATCTCTGGTGTCTTTTAATCTATAACAGTGCCCTGCCCCTCACCCTTATTATTATTATTATTATTATTTTTTTTTTTTTTTTTTATGACATGGGCTTTTTGAAAAGCTCAAGCCACATTCTGGATTTTTCTGATTATTTCTTCCAGGTATCATTTAACTTGTTCCAATATATCCTATATTTCTTATAAGCTGGACATTGTGTCTATACTAGAGGCTCGATTAGATTCAGGTTAAATCTTTTCACCAAAAATACTTCATAGATGATGTTGTGTATTCACATTGCACCCCATCAGGAGACACTTAATGTCAGGTTGCCCTGCTACTTGATTAAGGTGGTTCCTGCTAGATCTCTCCATTGTAAGACTACATTTTTGCCTTTCTAATGAGTCAGTAATAAGTGATGTGATCCTTTGAGACTATGTGAATATGCTTCCCCAAGACCTTCACCCAGTGGTTTTAGCATCCATTGATGCGCTTTGCCTGAATCAATTATTACATTTAGAGTTGAAAAATGGTGATCTTCTACTACTACCATTACTTCTACATTTATTAGCTGGCATTTTTCTGTAAAGAAGAGCTAACCTGCTTTTTTCACTCTTTGTCTCTCTCTCCTGTCTTCTCTGCCTGCCCCATAACTCATTCATATGGCCACCCTGGCTGCAAGGGAAGCTTGAGAAGTGTCTGAGAAAGGGCAGTGAGATTTTCATGACCGGACTGATCCAAAACAAAATTGGATTCAGTTTGCAAGGGAGAAAGTGGGGAGTTGCTATTGGCTAGACAGCTCTCCGTATCAGCCATAATATGAGAAAGAAAAATATGAACACAGGTAAATACTTTGTTATACAAAGTGATACAATCAAGTTATTTCTAAAATATTATGGGACATTGACAAACAACACACCCACACACAAAACCTGTTCACCACCACCACCACGGGAATGCAGTCCAGCCTAAATGTTCATCAAAAGATGATTGGTTAAATAAACTATCATACGTCCACATACTCTGCAGCCAAGAAAAATGGTGATGTCGATCTGTTCTTATTTTATAAGGAAAGATGGTCACAACGTACTATTGGGCCAAAAAAATCAGGTTATAAAATAGTGTGTATAAATAGACACTGTAATTTGTCCCCATTTTACAGATGTGGAAGCTGAGGTCAAGGACAGCTTGTGGGGACAGCTATCTGGGGGAGGGTAGAGAGAGGAGTGACCAGCAGGGAAGGAGGAGAGCCTGTATATAAAGGATGCTGACTATGAGGCTGGGAGAAGGAAGGTCTTAGGGAAGCCGTGATCAGCAGTGTGGGTGCCAGACACGCAAGCATGAGGCTGAGACAGGTTTGGTGATTCAGTAGAGCACAGTTTCAACAGGGTGAAGTCAGACACCTGAGCCTGGGACATTAAGGGGAAGGCGTAAGTCCCCTTGGGTGGATGGGATGACTAGGAAGCAGAAGGAGCAAGATTCTGTATCAAAAAGGCAAGACTAGTTGGTGAGGAAGAGGGCTATTTAAGCATAAGGTGGAAAACCCAAGCCTGTGTGAAGGAGGAGAGATTGGAGATGCCGGTGGAGGAGGAGAACGTCAGGATAGGGGAAGGGAGAGAACAGAGGAACCACTCTTTAGGGCTCTGTGCTTCTGCCTCTGTTACTGTAGTTCATTATGCTCTATTTCTTCTGTACAGTCGTGCGTCACTTAATGACGGGGACTTGTTCTGAGAAACGCGTCGGTAGGTGATGTCGTCATTGTGTGAACATCATAGAGTGTGCTTACACAAATCTGGATGGTATAGCCTACTACACACCTAGGCTCTATGGTACTAATCTTGTGGGACCATTGTCATATATGCGGTCTGTTGTTGACCAAAACGTTATGTGGCACGTGTCTGTACTTTATTCATTGTCCCAACAAATATTTTCAGCACCTTCTATGCGCAAGGCATTATGTTTTGTTTACAACACGTTATGTTTTGTAATGTCTGTCTCTCTTAATAGTTGTAACAATCCTTGAAGACGGGATCCATGGAACGGCAGAGGCTAGGGTGAGAATATAGTTTTTTTACTCACTGGCTCTGTGACATTGGACCAGTCACATAGGTTGCTGAGCTTCAGTTTTGTTTTTTTAATTAAATGAAGATAGTATTTCCCACTTTGTAGGGTTATAATGATCAAATAAAATAAGGCATGTAAAGCCTTTTCACAGGACCAAGTCCATAGTAAGTAATTGTATTAGTTAGAATTAGGTTTGGCTTCAAGTTACAGAAGAACTCCAAATAGTGGCTAAAACAAGATGCAAATCTATTTCTCTCATTTAAAAGGGGTCCAATAGATATGGCAGTTCACAATGTCAGGGACCCAAGTTCCTTTTATTTTATTGCTCCATAATCCTCAGCCTATGAGTTAGTCTCATGGCCCAAGATGGCTGCTCAAGCTCCAGCCATGAGGTTCACATTCCAGCCAGTAGGAAGAAAGACGCATCCAAAGAAATGCATTCCTCCTGGAAGTCACAAGTAAGTCTTTCATTTTCATCTGATTGGCCAGAACTTAACACCATAGCCACACCTAGCTGTGACATTAACAAGGCAAAAATAATTTAGGGGTAATATTAAATTCGTATAGAGTGTTCAAGATTAAGTCTACAGCGTATATATTTCAGAAATATTTAAGGACATCCTTGTTTAATAAAGACATCCTTATCAGGTGAATTATAGTAAAGGTTTTTAAAGTCAGAAGAAACTTGGTAATTATGTGTTAGCAATTACATTGCTAAATACATCCACTTTTTGTTGGATAAGGTAATATCAAGAAGCTCAGCATGCTTTCTGTTAATAAAGTGATTCTCAAAGTTCGGTCTGTAGAAAAAAATGACGGCCTTAAAACACGTCTGTGCTGTTAGACGTCAGGACAGGGCTACCCTTGAGGAAGTAGGGTACGACTGAGCAGGGGCTCAAGGGGGCTTCTGGGGAGCTGGCAATGATCTGTTTCTTGATCTGGGTGCTGGTTACGTGGGTGTGCTCAGTGCGTGAACTCCTTGAGCTGTACACTTAGAGTCTGTGCACTCTTTGCTATCTCTGTTATACTTCAATAAGCTTTTCAAAATGGTGGGCATGTACATCTGCCAGTTTACAGGATGTACAGAGCTTAGACAACCGTGTCAAGCACTCCAGGGATGCAACTGGCTATCCAGAATGGGAAATTCTATAGAACAAATAGCCTGGTTTCTTCAGCACATTAAGAACATGGAAAATAAAAGAGGGAGAAGAAGCGCTTATTGTTTAGAAGTCACTGAAGAGCCATATCAATCAAAACATTGTTTGGATCCTGATTTAAACAAACCAACTATGAAAAGATATTTGTGAGATAATCAGGGAAGTTTGAACACTGACTAGGTTTTAGATGATATTAAGGTATTCCTTTTATTGGTGTGTTCCTTTTCTTTAAATGTTATCATAGTTGTATAGTTACGTTATTTTTAGGAGTCATGTCTTAAAGAGATATGTAATGAAGTGTTTACGGATGAAATGACAAGGTGTCTACGATTTGCTTTAAAATAACCCATTTGGGGTAGGCATGGGGGCCAAAGGGAGCAGGAGATGGATCAAGATTGACCTTATGTTGATAACTGTTGAAACTGGATAATGAGTAAATGGTGTTAATTATACAATTTTCTTTACTTTCTTATATGATTAAAATTTTAAATATTAAGTTTTTTGGTTTTTCTTTTTAGTGATGGCCATAACAAGAACAAAAGGTGACAAAGGCCCGTGTGCAGTGTTGCTTGTAGGTGGGCTAAGACTCCTTTGGGACATCAGTTACTGCTTATCTCCCTAAGAGAGCACATCAGTTAGGAGCACTGGATTTGACGTTGGGCAGAGCAAAGCTCCATCTGCAGCCCTGTCTCCCTCCGTGTGTGAATTAGGTCCATCCTCTAGCCCCTGTGAGGCTTGGATACCATCTTTGTGACAGGGACACTCATAGGAGTACTCACGGAGGAGTCCTGTGGGCGAAAGGAGATGCCTACCTCCGTGCCTGGCTCAGTAAATGACGGCTCGTACGTGCAACCCCATACCATGAAAACTGCGGGGTCCAAAGCAGCACAAGCACTTGAAGCCAGCGAGTTTGCAGCTGGGAGACCTGGAGCAGTCCCGCTTAGACAAGGCAGTCCGGCAGCTCTTTGCAGGGGTCCCTGTGCGGGGAGGGAGGAGCCTCGTTTGCACACGCAGCTGGAGCTGTGCCGTGAAGGAGCAGGGTCAGTTGCTGCTGAAGAACAGTTTTCTTGTGAGTCCAGAGCCCTGATCCTCACACTTGTCTGGGAGCAGAGCTCCCACAATTCAAAATGCTCTTGGCAGAGCTCTGTGAAATGTTTCAACAGATGATTCTGTCATTGAAGCTAGAAACGCTTTTACTAGTGGAGAATGTGAGCATAAGACGTGTATAGACTTCAACATCTCAAGACATGGTAACATAGAAAATATTATCAAGGAATTACATCCAAGTTGTTCTGTTAGAAAACGTGAGCGTAACAAGGACAAATGCAGTTTGCTGCTTGCTCTTTGTCTCTCCACTGCAAGCAGAAGCTGGCTCCAAAGGGTTAAGAAAAAGTTGTGGCAGAAGATCCCAGAAGTAAGAATGTTGTGTCAACACATTTTTTCTTTTGACTTGGGAAGACACCCCCCTTGTTGGAATAACCACTGGTTTAGGCCAAGTATTCAATGCTAGTTTTTTCATACCAGTCTTTCTCCATCTATCCTACAGCAGCAGAGAAGTATATGACAGCATCTTAATTCACTCCAATATATATTCATTGCTATTTTGTCTACCTTGAACGCCTGTAACCTGCTTCTTCAAGTAAATGTCTGCTCACATTTCAAAGTCAGCTGGTGTATTACCCAGTTCAGCATTCTCATTGTGTACCCCAAGCTTATCTGAATGCACTCCGTTGAAAACCTTCTCCTATAATAACACTAGCAGCAGCAGCTGACATTTACGGAGCACCTCCTGTGTACCTGGCACTGTGCTAAGCGCTTGACCTTTGGTAACTCAGTACCCTAGATTCCATTAGTTCCATGTTGAGATGAGTACACTGGCATGGAGAGGTTAAGTAATTTGCCCAAGGTCACACAGCAAGTGGCAGAGCCCAACTTGAATTTAGCTTGCCCTCAAAGCTTACACTTCTGCTTTCTCAGATCATGAATTTCCTCACCTGTCTTCCTAATTTGAGTACAGTAGTCCCCCCTTATCCTCAGGGAATATGTTCCAAGACCCCCAGTGAATGCCTGAAATGGCAGATGGTACTGAACCCTATATATGCTATGTTTTCTTTTATACATACATACCTATGATAAAGTTTAATTTATAAATTAGGCACAGTAAGAGATTAACAACAATAACCAATAATAAAATAGAA
This sequence comes from Ceratotherium simum simum, assembly GCF_057802395.1. Classification (NCBI taxonomy): domain Eukaryota; kingdom Metazoa; phylum Chordata; class Mammalia; order Perissodactyla; family Rhinocerotidae; genus Ceratotherium; species Ceratotherium simum. The sequence continues at coordinate 11,563,929 of NC_141924.1, forward strand.
CAATTATAGCAATATACTATAATAAAAGTTACTGTAGATCCTAGCAACCTCAGCATATGATTTTTTTTCTTTCCCTATTAAGTTGAGAACTTGCACCTTTTCACTTAAAGGAAACACTTTACATCTCTTTGGCATATCCAAATTGCCAGCGTCACTGCTCTTGTGCTTTGGGGCCATTATTAAGTAAAATAAGGGCTGCTTGAATATAAGCACTGTGATACTGCGACAGTCAATCTGTTGACTGAGACGGCTACTAAGTGGCTAATGGGCAGGTAGCTGGACAAAGGGATGATTCATGTGCTAGGCAGGATAGAGCAGGACGGCTCGAGATTTCTTCACGCTACTCATGACAGCATACAACTTAAGACTTATGAATTGTTTATTTTTGGAATTTTCCATTCAGTATTTTCAGACCCAGGTTGACGGCAGGTAACTGAAACTGCAGACTGCAAAACCGCAGATCGGGGGGACTACTGTATCTGTTCCTTGAGTTCAGGGACCACATCTTATTCCTCTCTGTGTCCCCAGGGCTGATATGACCCCTGGCACACAGGAAGACCTCAGTGACTGAGTTGCTGCTGTGTAGTTAGCTCTCTGCTTCAGTGAGTTGCTCTTGACAGATGTAGTGAATGAATTTGTAAATATTTGCCATTCTTTACATATAGAGATAGGAGTGAAAAGACCACACTGACTCTTGAGTCTTTTTCCATGTGTGTCTTTGTGATTTCCCCACAGGGAGGTGAAGAATATCGATCAAAGAGCAGCAGATAAAAAAAAGGCAAACCATATGTTCATCCAACCTTTAAACTTCATGGAGGAATCCCCTGGTAAGAAATCTAGATGAACCCATCAGAGGGAGATTGCGTTTCTTGCAAGGTTTGTTTGAACAAAGACTATAGGGAAAGTAGAAATGTGAACACTGTAAGAATTCTTAATACAGGGAAAAGAATATGTAAAAGTTCACCCGCTTTTCTGTGTTAGTCACTCAACTCTCATTTTACTTTTATTATTAATGGTAGTAGTAAGAGCTACCAATGATTTTGTACTTCCTCTGTGCCAAGCATTTATGCTTTTGAACTGTATGAGTCAGAGTTCTTTGGTTGCAGGTGCCAGGGAACCAGCTCAAACTAGCTTGAGCAGGAGGAAAAGCTAGTGGCTTCAGTAACTAGGAAGGCCACAGACATGCTGGCTGCAGGCATGTTAGACCTAAAGGCTCAGTGATGTCTTCAGGTTTTCTCTCTCTCTCTCTTCCCTCTTTCCCTCTGTGTGCTGGCGTGTTTTTCAAGCTGCCTCTGCCCTCAGAGAAAGAAAGAGGGCCACAGACAGCCCCAAGCCCATGTCCTTATAGTGCATGACCTAAGAGGAGAGAGAGACCCTCTTCCGGCCTCCATAAACCAAGCCTCATAAAAGTCTCTGATGGCTCTGCTTGGGTCACGGCCTCCCCCCCCATCCTCTCTGGACCAACAATGTGTTCAGGAAGAAGCAGTGCTGTGATTATCTATGAGTGTCCCTGTGGCCTTAGAGAGCAGGGCACAGTCAATGATGTGGGGTAGAATGGGTGAGATGCCATCAGACAAAGACAACATGGCCACTTTATTTTATTTATATCTCATCAAAACTCTGTTAGATAACATCACTCCCATTTTACTCAATAGAAAACTGAGGCACAGAGATGCCAAGTAAACATGGACTGAAGACCTACTATGCCAGGCACTAAGGATACAAAGAAAGAAAGAAAGTTCCTGCCCTCAAGGGCTCACAGTAGGGCCGGGCCCGTGGCTTAGCGGTTAAGTGCATGCGCTCTGCTACTGGCGGCCCGGGTTCGGATCCCGGGCGCGCACCGACGCACCAATTCTCCGGCCATGCTGAGGCTGCATCCAACATATAGCAACTAGAAGGATGTGCAACTATGACATACAACTATCTACCGGGGCTTTGGAGGAAAAATAAATAAATAAATAAAATTATTAAAAAAAAAAAGGGCTCACAGAAAATAGATAACATGCAACAAGTTGCATGGGTCCTAAGAGAGGACTTCAAAAGGGAACAGAGTAAGAAGTGGTCACTTCTTTTTGTGTGCTAGGCAAGGGGTAGGGGAAGAATGGGCTGGCACTCTAAGCAGAGAGCAGCTCAAGCCAATTTGCAGAACTAGAAGTTACCAGCCCTCCATTGGGTCCGGCTGGTCAGGGAGTGAGGGAGAGTTGAGGAGGGTATGGAGGGGCATCAGGGGGTCTCACATGCCACACCTTCTGGATTCTGCTGTCCTATAGCCATAGGCAGCCATCCAAGAGTCTACTCTACAGAAATTACAATTTTCAACTCTGGAATTTACATCCACTATTCTTTTTTTTTATGTCACTGATTTTTTTTTTCTTTTTTTTGTGAGGAAGATCAGCCCTGAGCTAACATCCATGCTAATCCTCCTCTTTTTGCTGAGGAAGACCGGCTCTGAGCTAACATCTATTGCCAATCCTCTTCCTTTTTTTTTCCCCAAAGCCCCGGTAGATAGTTGTACATCATAGTTGCACATCCTTCTAATTGCTGTATGTGGGACGCAGCCTCAGCATGGCAGGACAAGCGGTGCGTCGGTGCACGCCTGGGATCTGAACCCGGGCCGCCAGTAGCAGAGCGTGCGCACTTAACCGCTAAGCCAGCTAAGCCATGGGGCCGGCCCCTACATCCACTATTCTAAATTATTATATGCTTACATATGTATTTCTTGATTTTTTTCATTTTAGACATTATCTGTTGATGATTTTTTTCCAGATTGCTAAGAGCTATCAAAAACTAAGCAGCATTATTTTACATATTCTCAAATATATCATATATATTCTATGTACATTCTATTAATATATTCTGTTAGATAATGTGATCATAACAAGGACAAATGCAGTTTACTGCTTGTTCTTTGTCTCTCCATTGCAAGCAGATGCAGACTCCAAAGGGTTAAGAAAAAGTTGTGGCAGAAGATCCTGAAAGTGAGAATATACTCTGTTAATTTCTTCTTGTGTTTTTACTCTTGGGGTTCTCCTTCTCAGGCCCTCATCCTCCTCTAATCTGGAATGGTGTGCTCTAGGTCCTCTCGCAGTTATCATCTTGGGGCTTTTTTCACCATCATCCTAGGACTTCCCTTTGTCAACTTTACTTTGTTGGAGTCTCTATTTCCCAGATCCTTTGTCTTTCTCTTTCTTGTTTTACTTCCTCATTTTGCTGGAGCACATCTTCTAGTAGCTCTTGAAGAAAATGTACACGGGAAGTTTTTTCAGTCTTTACATGTCCAAAATGACTTTGCTCTTGATTAGTATTTGATAAGTGTTTTGCTGGGAATAAAATAAGTCAATTTGCCACAGAATTCTGAAAAAAAAATTTTTTTCCTACCTTCTAGTTTTGCCGTTGAAAAGTCTGATGCCATTCTGATTCCTATGGGCCTTGTACGTCATCTTTTTTTTTCCTATGGAAGGTTTTAGGATGTTGTCTTGATCCCTAGTATTCTGAAGTTTCACGATTATGTGCCTTAGCATAAGTCTTTTCTTAATATGTTTCACTGGGCTTGGGAAGCTCTGTCAGACTGGAGAATAGTGTCCTTCAATTTTGAGAATTTTTCTTTTATTATTTCTTTGATAATTTCCTCTGCTTCATTTTCCTAGCTCTGTTTTTCTGAAACCATTATACTTAGTTGTTGGACCTCCTGGACTGATTCTCTAATTTTCTTAACTTTATTCTCTTGTTGGCATCTGTATGAATTTCTGTCCTGCTTTCTAGGAGAGTCTCTACATTTTATCTTCCAACACTTCTTTTAATTTTAAAAATTCTACTATAATATTGTTATTTCCTAGAGTGAGCTCGTTCTTATATTTTGGTTGTTCCTTTTTCATAGCATCCTCTTCTTTTTCATGAATGCAATATTTTCTTCTATTACTTAGAATATTAATCTTTATTTTTTGTTTCTTTTGACCCCCATAGTATTTCTGTGGGTACCTTTCTTGGGTACCTTTTTATGTTTTTTGTTTATTTTCTTGTTTTGAACTCTCTCTCATCTTTGAGGTTTTCCTTAAATTATTGATGATCCTGGGCTGTCTTTATATGTAAGAGTGAACCTCTAAAAATCTGACAATGGAAGTTAGTGTCAGTGGGCATGGCTTCTCAATTGGTGGACTCTCTCTTTTTTTGGAGAAAGGGAAGCAAGCCAGCATTCTCACTGAGAGACCCCTAAATATTAACATCTACATATCTTTTCTCAGAAGCCATTCGGTTTCTTAGGAGAATAATCCTCCAGTCATTTGCCTGCGGGGCATATGCCTGGCTAACGGCATTCTGGAAACCTCTTTATTTTAACCTCAGTCTTGATTACTAAACTTCAGTCTCTTTATTTTCTACTAGTGTAGTATCCCTAAGCCTGAAGCTCTTTATTTCAATTTCTCCAGAAAACAAGAGCAAAAGCAAAACAAAACCTTCCAATTTTCATTTACTTCTCAGAACAGCTCTTTGAGGTAATATGTAAATTAGGATTTTATTTAGTTGTATATAACAGAAAAATAAAAAATAACAGTGGCACCAAGGTTGATTCTCACATATAAAAGAAGTCTGGAGGTAGACAGTGTAGGCTGACATGGTGCTCCAGGGGCTTCAGGGATCCAGGATCCACCCTCCTAGCCTTGGCATTCTTCCTCAGGGACCCTGATGATCCATCCAGATGGCTGCTCGAGTTCCAGGCGTACTGTCTGTTTTCCAGACCAGCAACTGGAAGAAGGGAGGGAAAAAGAGGGCTAACCCATTCTCAATCTCTCTCTTTTTTATTATGTATTTTTAGAGGAGTTTTAGGTTCACAGCAAAATTAAGAGGAAGGTACAGATGTTTCCCATGTACCCCTTTCCCCAGCACATGCAGAGCCTCCCCTGTTATCAACATCCCCCACCAGAGTGGTACATTTGTTAGAGTTGATAAACCTACATTGACACATTATAATCACTTCAAGTCCATAGTTTACATTAGAGTTCACTCTTGGTGTTGTATAATCTATGAGTTTAGGATAAATGTATAATGACATGTATCTGTCATCATAGTATCATACAGCATATTTTCACTGCCCTAAAAATCCTCTGTGCTACTCTTATTCATCCCTACCTCCATCAAATCTGTGACAACCACTGATCTGTTTATTGTCTCCATAGTTTTGCGTTTTCCAGAATGTCATACAGCTGGAATTCTACAGTATGTAGCTTTTTCAGATTGGGTTTTTTCCATTAGTAATATACATTTAAGGTTCCTCCATGTCTTTTCAGGGCTTGATAGCCTATTTCTTATTAGTGCTAAATGATATTCCATTGTCTGGATGTATCACAGTTTATTTATTCATTCACCTACTGAAGGACATCTTGGTTGCTTCTAAGTGTTGGCGGTTATGAATAAAGCTGCTATAAGTATCCATGTGCAGGTTTTTGTATGGACATATGTTTTCAACTCTTTGGATAAATGCCAAGGAGTGTGATTCTGGATCCTTTGGCAAGAGTGTGTTTACTTTTGTAAGAAACCTCCAAACTGTCTTCTAAAGTAGATGTACCATTTTGCATTTCCACCAGCAATGAACGGGAGTTCCTGTTGCTTCACATTTGGTGTTGTCAGTGTTCCGGATTTTGGCCATTCTAATAGGCGTGTAGTGGTGTCTCATTGTTGTTTTAATTTGCATGTCTCTGATGACATATGATGTGGAGCATCTTTTCATATGCTTATTTGCAATCTGTATATCATCTTTGGTGAGGTGTCTGTTAAAGTCTTTGGCCCATTTTTTAATCAAGTAGTTTGTTTTCTTATTGTTGAGTTTTGAGAGTTCTTTGTATATTTTGGAGAATAGTCCTTTATCAGATGTGTCTTTTGCAAATATTTTATCTCAATCTGTGGCTTGTCTTCTCATTCTCTTGACATTGTACTTTGCAGAGCAGAAGTTTTTAATTTTAATAAAGTTTAGTTTATCAGTTCGTTCACACATCATGCCTTTGGTGTTGTGTCTAAAACCTACGGTCATCTAGATTTTTTCCTATGTTACCTTCTAGGAGTTTTCTAGTTTTTATTTTTACATTTAGGTCTATGCTCCATTTTGAGTTAATTTTTGTGAAAAGTGTGAGGTCTGTGTCTAGAGTCATTTTTTTGCATATGGATGTCCAGTTGTTTCAGCACCATTTGTTGAAAAGACTATCTTTGCTCTTTTGTATTGCCTTTGCTCCTTTGTCAAAGACCAGTTGACTATATTTATATAGGTCTATTTCTGGGCTCTCTATTCTGTTCCATTGATCTGTTTGTCTGTTCTTTCACTGACACCACACTGTTTTGATTGCTGTAGCTTTGTAGTAAGTCTTAAATGCAGGTAGTGTCAGTCTACCAACTTTGTTCTTCTTCAATATTCTGTTGGCTGTGCTGGGTCTTCTGCCTATCTGTATAAAATTTAGATCAGTTTGTTGATATCCACAAAACAACTTGCTGGAATTTTTATTGGGATTGCATTGAACCTGTAGATCAGGTTAGGAAGAACTGACACCTTGACAGTATTGAGTCTTCCTATCCATGAACAGGGAATATCTCTCCATTTATTTGGTTCTTATTTGATTTCTTTCATCATAGTTTTGTAATTTTCCTCATATAGATTTTGTACATATTTTGTTAGATTTACACCTAAATATTTCATTTGTGTGGGTGTTAATGTAAATGGTATTGTGTTTTTAATTTCAGATTCCACTTGTTCATTGCTGGTATATGGGAAAGCAATTGACTTTTTTTATATTGGCCTTGTATCCTGCAACCATGCTCTAATCACTTATTAGTTCCAGGAGTTTTTTTGTCAGTTCTTTCCGATTTTCTACACAGATGATCATGTCTTCTGTGAACAAAGACAGTTTTATTTCTTCCTTCCCAATCCATAAATTTTATTTCCTTTTCTTATGTTATTGCATTAGCATGGTCTTCCAGGACAATGTTGAAAAGCAGTGGTTAGAAGAGACATCCTTGCCTTGTTCCTGATCTTAGTGGGAAAGCTTCAAGTTTATCACCATTTAGAATGTTGTTAGCTGCATTTTTTTGGTAGATATTCTTCGTCAAGTTGAGGTAGTTCCTCCTATTCCTAGTTCACTAAGTTTTTATCATGAATGTGTGTTGAATTTTTAAAATGCTTTTTCTGTATCTATTGATATGATCATGCAATTTTTCTTCTTTAGCCTATTGATGTGATGGATTATATTAATTGATTTTCAAATGTTAAATGGCCTTGCATACCTGGGACAAATCCCACTTGGTCATGGTGTATAATTATTATTATTTTTTTTTTGAAGAAGAAGATCGGCCCTGAGCTAACATCTGCCAATCCTCCTCTTTTTTTTTTGCTGAGGAAGACTGGCCCTGGGCTAACATCCATGCCCATCTTCCTCCACTTTATATGGGACACTGCCACAGCATGGCTTGCCAAGCGGTGAGTTGGTGCACGCCCGGGATCCGAACTGGCGAACCCCGGGCCGCCGCAGCAGAGCGCACGCACTTAACCACTTGCGCCACCGGGCCGGCCCCGTGTATAATTATTTTTATACATTGTTAGATTTGATTTGCTAACATTTTGTTGAGGATGTTTGCATTTATGTTCATGAGAAATACTGGTCTATAGTTTTCTTTTCTTGTCATGTCTTTGTCTAGTTTTGGTATTAGGGTAATGCTTGACTCATAGAATGAGTTAGGAAGTATTCCCTCTGCTTCTATCCTCTGAAAGAGATTGTAGATAATTGGTATAATTTCTTCCATAAGTGTTGGTAGAATTCACCAGTGAACCCATCTGGGCCTGGTGCTTTCTGTTTCAGCAGGTTATTAATTTTTTATACAATTTCTTTAATAGGTATAGGTCTATTCAGATAGTCTATATCTTCTTGTGTGAGTTTTGGCAGATTGTGTTTTTTAAGGAATTGGTCCATTTCATCTAGGTTTTCCAATTTGTGGGCGTAGAGTTGTTCATAGTCCTCCTTTATTATGTTTTTAATGTCCATGGGATCTGTAGTGATGTCCCCTCTTTCATTTCTGGTATTAGTAATTTGTGTCCTCTCTCTTTTTTTCTTAGTTAGCCAGGCTAGAGGCTTATCAGTTTTATTGATATTTTCGAAGAACTAGCTTTTGGTTTTATTCTCTCTATTGATTTTCTGTTTTCAATTTAATTGAGTTCTGCTCTAATTTTAATTATTTCTTTTCTTTTACTTACTTTGAATTTAATTAGCTCTTCTTTTTCTAGTTTCCTTAGGTGGAAACTTAGATGATTGATTTTAGATCTTTCTTCTTTTCTAATGTATGCATATAATATTATAAGTTTCCCTCTAAGCACTGCTTTCACTGCATCCCACAAATTTTGATAAATTGTGTTTTCATTTTCATTGAGTTCAAAATGTTTGTTTGTTTGTTTTTTGCAGGGGAAGATTCACCCTAAGCTAACACCTGTTGCCAATCTTCCTCCTTTTTTTCTTCCTTCTCCACCCTCCCTACCCCCAGTACATAGCTGTGTATAGTTGTAAGTTCTTCCGGTTCTTCTATGTGAGCCGCTGCCACAGTATGGCTACTGACAGACAAGTGGTGTGGTTCCACATCCAGGAACTGAACCTGGGCCACCAAAGTGGGGAGTGCACTGAACTTTAACCACTAGGCCATCAGGGCTGACTCTAGTTCAAAATATTTTTAAATTTCTGTTAAGATTTCTTCTTTGACCCATGTGTTATTTAGAAGTATGTTGTTTAATCTCTAACTATTTTAGGATTTTCCAGCTCTCTTTCTGTTATTGATTTCTAGTTTGATTCCATTTTGGTCTGAGGGCAGACATTGTGTGATTTCTATTCTTTTAAATTTGTTAAGGTATATTTTATGGCCCAGAATGTGGTCTGTCTTGGTGAATGTTACATGTGAGCTTGAGGAGAATGTGTATTCTGCTGTTGTTGGGTGATGTAGTTTATAGGTATCAATTATATCCAGTTGATTGATGATGTTGTTGAGTTCAACTATGTCCTTACTCATTTCCTGCCTGCTGGATCTGTCCATTTCTGATAGAGGGGTGTTGAAGTCTCCAACTATGATAGTGGATTCATCTGTTTCTCCTTGCAGTTCAATCAGTTTTTGCCTTACGTAGTTTGACACTCTGTTAGGAGCACACATGTTAAGAATTGTTGGGGCTGGCTCCATGGTGTAGCGGTTAAGTGCGTGCATTCCACTGCTGGTGGCCCAGGTTTGGATACTGGGTGTGCACTGACGCACCGCTTGTCAGGCCATGCTGTGGCAGCGTCCCACATAAAGTAGAGGAAGATTGGCATGGATGTTAGCTCAGGGCCAGTCTTCCTCAGCAAAAAAAAAAAAAAAAAAAAAAAAAAAAAAAAAAAGGAGGATTGGCATGGATGTTAGCTCAGGGCTGATCTTCCTCACAAAAACAAAAACAAACAGACAAAAAAAGAATTGTTATGTCTTCTTGCAGAATTAACCCCTTATCATTATATAATGTCCTTTATCCCTGATAATTTTCTTCACTTTGGAGTCTGCTCTGTCTGAAATTAATATAGCTACTCCTGCTTTCTTTTGATTAGTGTTAGCATGGTATATTTTTCTCCATCCATTTATTTTTAATCTATAACCCCATTCTTTTTTAAGGAGCATTCCCAGAAGTCCCAAACAACATTTCCACTTACATCTCATTGCTAGAATATGACTACCTGGCTACAGCACCTTCTTCCTTTTATTTATTTATTTATTTTTTTTTATTTTTTTATTTTTTTTTTCCCCCCAAAGCCCCAGTAGATAGTTGTATGTCATCGTTGCACAGCCTTCTAGTTGCTGTATGTGGGACGCGGCCTCAGCATGGCCGGGGAAGCGGTGCGTCGGTGCGCGCCCGGGATCCGAACCCGGGCCGCCAGCAGCGGAGCGCACGCACCCAACCGCTAAGCCACGGGGCCGGACCTTCTTCCTTTTAAATAAAATATTATTTAGGGGCCGGCCCCATGGCTTAGCGGTTAAGTGCACGCGCTCCACTACTGGCGGCCCGGGTTCGGATCCCGGGCGCACACTGACACACTGCTTCTCCGGCCACGCTGAGGCCATGTCCCACATACAGCAACTAGAAGGATGTGCAACTATAACATACAACTGTCTACTGGGGCTTTGGGAAAAAAAAAAAAGGAGGAGGATTGGCAATAGATGTTAGCTCAGAGCTGGTCTCCCTCAGCAAAAAGAGGAGGATTAGCATGGATGTTAGCTCAGGGCTGATCGTCCTCACACACAAAAAAATTATTTAAAAAACATTTTAAATGCTGTTTTATAATTGTATTATTATTATTTTATAATATTATTGAGGTATCATTTACTATAAAATTTGCCCATTTTAAGTGTACAATTCAGTGATTTTTAGTAAATTTACAGAGTTTTGCAACAATTACTACAATCGAGTTTTAGAACTTTTTCATCATCCTAGAAAGATTCCTCATGCCCGTTTTTAGTCAATCCCTATTACCCTCTCCCTTTTTAATAACCTCCCTGGAAATACCATATAACATTACCACTTTATTTCAAGGGCCAGATATTAGTCACATGGCGATGTTAGTTTCAAAGGAGGCTGAGAAATGTAGTTTCAAAAAATATCTGGGCACATTGCCACCTTAAACAAAAACTGGTTCTATTGCTAAAGAGAAAAGAGAAATTGGATGTTGGGTTGGTAACTAACTGTCTCTATCACAGATAGATGGTATTATACTCTCCATTTTAGAGATGAAGAAACCAAAGTTTAATAAGTTGAGAAATTTGCCAAGGAAACCTTTCAATCTTAAACCTTCCAATTGAAATTTTCCTTCAACCCAGAAAAAGACCACTTTTTTTTTATAATAGCAGTTTAGTTTGAGACCCACATATTTGAGCCATGGAATCTCAAAGAATCAATGGTGACTCAGTAACAGTCTTTCTGATATCCATTTTAGATTCTCAGAAATATAAAAAGCCAACTCAGTCAAATTCGCCAATATTATTATTGTTCCCTCAGACTTGACTATCCTTCAACTACTTCTTAATCTAGCTAATCCCTAGCTGACCCTTAAAACTCAGCTCACGTATAACCTTCAGGAATTCTTCCCTGGCTTACCTACTCAGGGTACCTATTATGTGCTCTGTGCTTTCCTGATCATACTCCACAGAATGTAGCCTGCTCTAGTCGTAGATTTGCTTGTCCATCTCCCTAGAGTGAAAGTTTACCCTTGAGGTCAAGAATCTTGCCCTAGATGACCTTGTTTTCCCTGGGCCTACTCAGTGCCTGGCACCCAACATGTCCTCAGTCAATGCTTAGAAGATGAATGAGGGAGTCATCATGGTGTGTTCAGCTCTCTACTTCAGTTATTTGCTATTGCCAATGTTATTGATTGATTGTAAACTTTTTATTTCAACATTTATCAAGATTCCAGTGAAACCTTTGAAGAAATTACACTGAATTTTTGAGCCAATTTTTGTTGATATCTTTTTTGTTTTCCCCACAGGAAAGGAAAGGAAGAGAGAGAAAGAGAAAGGAGACAGAAGTTAAACTACTCTCCCTTCTCACTTTCAAGCCCTGATGAATTCTCTTCTCTGAGACTAGGAAGTCTCTACAAAATCTCTGATATTTCTGCTACCAGGTAGGGTAGAACAACAATAGGAGAAAAAGAAAATTGTGGCCAAAGACTGAGAAATAGAAATAACTATTCCCAGGATTGGAGAAAGAATGCATTATAGTTTTTCCTAGGCCGAGTGAAACCAGCAGTGAGGAGTTTTTTGCTTGGGTCACTATATTTATTCATGCATTTACTTTTTATTCATTATTTTATTTAAACAATATTGAATTATAATGGCTACCATTTATTAACTGTTTACTGTGCCAAGCATTAAACTAAATATGTTACAAACGTGACCTCATTTTAACCTTCTTAACAGCCATATGAGGTAGAGATTATCCACTGCATTTTATACAGCAGCAAGCACAGCTTTGGAGAACTTTCAAAAGTTCCCTGCACTAGACACTGGGTAAATAATAGTAGATAAGACACAGTCCCTATTCTTGACGGACTGATAGTCTGGTAGAGAGAAGGCTGATGTATCAACAAATAAATACCGTAAGTTCCAGAGGCACTGTTAGACAGAGGGGACAAAGAACACAACGGCCTGGGAGCCATGCAGAAACGCTTTACTGAAGTGGTGTGCCTTGACCTAAGTCTAGAGAAGATAAGGTGTTTGCCAGGCAGAAGGAGGGGGATGAGGGAAAAGGCCGGCGTTCTCAGTGGATGGAGCAGCAGAGGCAAAGACGCAGAGGCAGGAAGTAGCGGGGCAGGAGGTCAAGAAAGTGTGTGAGGGGATTCCAGGAGAAGTGAGCCTAGAGATGATCGCTGGACAAATCGTGAAGGGATTTCCATGAAGCCCTTTATTTTCTAAGTCATGGGGAGCCACTGAAAGATATTAAACAGGGGAACCTCGTGGTCATATTTGGATTTTAAAAGTCCTAATGGCAGATGGTGGTCTTCATGCAGGGAGTATATATATATATTTTTGAGGACTTGCAAAGTCTCCCAAATATTTACCTCTACGTGAAACTCTGGCTATGCCTCTTGATCATTACTCCCCAAGCTTTCTTGATCTTGCATCTCTCTCAGTAAAGCATTTATGAGAACTTAGCCCCTAATAATATATTAATTATTCAGAAATCATGTATATATAGTTCTATACTAATATAGTATGTATACTATAAAACATACAAAAAAATAGAAATTAAAAAGGATGAGATAAAAAACATATAAATAGAAGTTCCAGTATCTTCTGCTCATAATGGATCCATTTTGGATCCATCTTGTTGTGGGGATGAGCCCAAGTAAATATTAGCCAGGTAAAGGAGTTACCTTTTAGGTTCCCCTGCAGAAAAAGAGGAAGCAGTAGAAGGAGCTTTGACAGTAAAAAGATCTGGGGTTTTGGATCTTTGTCCTGCCCCCTCTGTGACTTTAGGTCAAGTTACCTAAGTTCTCTGGGCCTGTTTCCTTGGCCATAAAAAATGTGGATGGTAGTTATGCATAAAAGAGCTAACCCATATAAAGAGCCTGGCGTAGAATCTGTCAATAATTTATAGACATTATATTATTGTTTTCATAAAGCTTCTTACAGTCCTTAATTCTGGAAGCCTTTGAGAATGCCTGCTTGAGAGCACTGGCCTAGCCCAGCCCAGAAGGACTCCCTGGTCTTCTGGGCCCTCGACCAGCTGGGTTCTCACGTTTTAGGGCAGTCCTCACCCTGCTTCCCCACCACTGGGCGCTGACATGGTGAAGCTCCAGAAAACGCACTAGTTCTCACCCACAGGGAGGAGCCTCGGAGCTCCAAGAGTTTCACATTCAGACAGGGCACAGCCTAGGTCCAAAAATGTCCCCCTAGACACCTCCTTCAGAAGTCACTAAGGACTGGTGACCCCAGACTTTTAGGAGCCTGAATAAGAGTGGACCTGCTCTTCCGGTCACAAATACTAGAAGGGAAATTGAGGGGAAGTGGTCTTTGCCCTGTGCTAGGCATAGTCCATCGGTTATCCCATTAAAGTCTCAGAACAGTCCTGTGAGTAAATTTTATTTTTCCTGTTTTTCAAAAGAGGCAACTGAGGCTCACTTGAGTTGAGGCCCAGGTTCCTCATGGGTTTCTTTCAAAAATCCATATTTTATCATGCTACTCCTTTGCTTAAAACCTGCAGTTTCTCTTCATAACCCTAAGGGTCCTAGGGGTAAAATCCAAACTCTTAGACACGAGGCCTTCACAAGGTGGTCCCTGCCCACCTCGCCTCTCGTCTCTCTCCGCCTCCCACTCTCAGCCACCTCTCAGCCACGCTGAGCCCCTGCAGCTGCACTAAGAGGCCAAGCTCTCCCTGCCTCCAGGCTTTGATCGGCACAAGCTTCTTCCTCTGCAGGAAATATGATTCCCCGTCCCACCCCTAGCCTCCTTCCTCAGCCAGTTCCCGCTGCTTCTTCAGAGTCAGCGCAGATGAAGTCTCCTCCTCCAGGAAACTTTCCCCACACATAGAAGATCAGGGTTAAATGCTTCTTCTCGAAGCTCTCAGACCTTTTAAAACATGAAAACTCACTGAGCACAAAGCAGTGCTAGGAACTACATTGGAACATTCCAGACTGGGAGGTTTGGGACAGACCCATTTTGGAGAAAGCAGTCCAGCAGTTGTTTCACAGAGTTACTGCTCTGGGATAGAGGACGAGGCCAGCAGTGAGTGCAGACGGACTGAATGGTGAAGGATCAGATGCTGACGTACTCAGGGTATCTCCCTGAGCTCAGAGCCCTGATTCTCCCATCTGCTGGGAACAGGACAGCCAGAAGTCACAGTGGTCTTTGCAGAAGCCCATAAAAATATTACCACTTTAAATCTGGCACCCAACTAAGGGCTATTGAGTGGCATAAAACATGAATCTTTAGTATAGCTGCAAAGTTTGGTATTTTAAAGTAATACATAATATGTTAAGAAATCACAACCAATTTTTTCTTAATTATAACTTTTACCTACTCATTTGTTTTTATCACCTTGATCAGTGGCACACAACAGAGTTGAGTTTGCCAGGTCCTTATTCGGTGAGAAGCACTCCTGTGAGATATGGGATGTTGTTATCCTCATCTTACAACTGAGGCACCTGAGGCTCAGAGAGGTTTAGGGGCTGTTGCCCAGGTTCTCACATTTGGTAAGCGGTGGAGCCGGGATTTGAAGCCAGCACTCAGACTCCAGGGCCTGAGCTACAGCCTAACTATTTAAGAGAAGGCTGAAGAGGTAAACCTAACATGAAGAAAGTTTTATCAATTCGTGTTTTGCTTTGTTTAGAGAAACAGCCACTGATAACTGGAGTATAGCAGCATGGTTTGCACCCCAGTGGTTTGGGCTATCGAATCTCCCAGTTAAGAGGGGCTTATAAACACAATGGTTTTTGACATCCATTTTTGAGTGGAAGAGGAGACCAACCAATTCAGTTCATTTTAATAAGTATTCGTTGCTCTTTCCCCTTCCTTGAACATACTTTAGCCACTTTTTCATCTGGCTAATTCCTACCTGACCCCTAAAGCCCAGTCTGGGCATCACCACCTCCAGGGTGTCTCCCCAGACTGCCCTAGTGACTGCCTGTTTTGTATTCTGTGCTTTTCCAGACATGCTCCACTGAAGATCCTACAGCTCCTACTGTAGTCATGGAGTTGTCTGGCTCCCTCTCTGTACTGTAAGTCTTCCAAGTTTAGGGACCTTGTCTGAATTCATTCAGCATTGAATCTCCTGCACCTGCTTCTGTGGCTGACACATAGTAGGGATTCAGCAAATTCTTGGTGAAGGAATTAATGATTAGTTAATGTATGTTTAGCATTCTGCTTCAGTTAATTGTTTATAGAAAAAATAACTGATTACATTTTATAACTTTGCCTCTCTATACTCATGAAGTTAGGAAAAAAATCCTCTTAAAAGATCACACTGATTTTTAATTTTTTGTTTTTATGTTAATTAAAGTAATACATATTCATCCTTTAAGAATCAAATAGAGAGGCAGCTCTGGGATCAGACCACCTGGGTTTTAATCCCAGCTTCAGGACCTACTAGCTGTGTGACCTTGAGCAGTTACTTAACTTCTCTTCATCTCAGTTTCTTTATTTATAAAATGGGGATGATAATAGTATGTATAGCATAAGGTTGTTATGAGGATTAAATTGGTTAACATTTGTAAAGCACTTAGAACAGCGCCTGATGCAAGGTAATATATAAGAGCATATTAAATTAACTGTTTAACTGATGCAAAACATAATATAAATGCTTATTAAATTAACTAATTAATAGTTCTACAAAGCTAGCTACAAAAAATTGCACTCTTCTGCAAGTTTTTTCCTATTCCCCAGCAACAACGCTTTCCAGTTTTTTAAATGATTGTTTTGGTGTTTGTTTTCTTCCTTATTTCTAAATACCATGATGCTCTGGCTCCTTAAGTTTTCAGTGTTAGGCGTTATCTATTGGGTTCTCACTAGGAAAGGCAAGGACTGGACTTCTTCTCACATGCACATACTTCCTATCTCTCATCCTTCCAATGTGTTTCTGTTGCGATTTTGGTTGGATCATTAATCAGCATTAATATACCATCAACACCGTTGCCATGAGCCACAGAGTGTTCTGTGGTTATTTTTATTTTCTGCTATCCTTGGAACTAAGTCTCTCTCTTTTTTAATCTGCCTGTTTTCTTGCTTTTTTTTTTTTTTTTTAAATATACTTATCACAGTTTATCTCCAAATTCTCCCGTGGTTGTATAAATCTCCTCCTGGTACATTCAGACACTTCACATAGTCTGTAGATTTCACCTTCGTTTCCCAGCCTTCTGACTTGCTTCACTCTGGGTGGTTGATTTCTAGGATGTTTATATAATCCTGAGCATTCCTTTCTCCATTCTCTTGATCTCACTGATTTTTTAATCTGTTTCTGTTTGTGTCTTTATGGTTCATCCACAGAGAGGTCACCAAGAAGCCAAAACCAAAGCAGAAAGAGAAAGTGTCCTTCCTTAGCCTCTCACCTTCCAGCTCACCTGGATGAATCCTTTTCCAAGAATTGAGAACTTTTGGATGAAGCCTGAACGTGTTGTTGGGTTTAATCTAAAATGGAAACAACAAAACAAACAAAAAAATAATACTGCAGCACATTTAGTCATTCCCAGTTCATGGGACAATGAATATTAAAGTTCACTCCTACCCTGGGCCAAAGTCAGGATTTAAATTGAAGTTAAGGCACCTCATGCATTCATGCATTTACTTACTGATTCTTTCATTCACTTGTTAATAATACTATGGACTATATAACATTATTATGTAACATATTAATAGTGATCATAGGAGACATCATTTATCGAGCACTTACTATGTGCTGACTACTCTAAGTCCCTTTTTAGACATTATCTCGGTTAACCCTCCTGGGGGCCCCCCTGAGGGGTATTGTTACCTCCATTTCTCCTAGGAGGACCCTGGGGCTTGGAGAGGTTGAGCAGGCATTCACTAGGTATCTACTCTGTACCATGCCTGCACCAGGCCCCGTGGATACAGAGATGAACAAAGATGCAATCCCTCACCTTAAGGGGCGCACAGTCTGGAAGAGGGGGAAGGATGTGTAAACCAATAAATGCATTAATACTTTGCTAAAGATCTTGGTGCAATCCAAGAAAAACCAAATCAAGAGAGACTTCACTGAGGCTCAGAGGCACAGGGACCAGTGTGTGGAAGGACCTGCAGCTGGGCTAAGAGGGCTTGGCCTTTATCATTTGGACCTCAGGGCACACGGGAACAGTCTACCCAGCACAGCCAAGAGGGAAGAAAGAATGCAGATGGCTGTTTGCCTGAATTAAGATGCAAGGAATTGCATCCATGGGACCTATGGTGTTTCCCAGAGATATGCATCTTCACTTGAACCCTCAGGGTAACTCTAGGTGACCCCCTTGGAGAATATTACCCAGGTAAAGGGATAGAGCAAGGTTGATAGGAAAGGAGCTCAATCTTTGGCCCCAGAAAATTCAAGGCTTTGAATCCCCGCCCTGCTTCATAATAGATGTATGACTTTAGGCGTAGTAGCTGTGTGACTTGACCTTTCTGAACTTGTTTTCTTGACTGCAGCAAGGGAGTGCCTGTCTATCAGGGTAGTGTTGTTGTGATGGTTAAATGAGATAATTTATGCAAAGTTCCTGGCACAGGTATTTCACTTGGTAATTGCTACCAGCTGTTATTGTCGTTGTTGTTAGCATTGCTGTTGAGAAGTATACTGTTCTGAAACCAGGACATGTTGAGCACCTGCCGTGAACAAGGCACCATATAGCTCAGATAACCAGAGCTCTCTCTTGCCTTCCCTTCACTACCCAAGCCACAATCAACTCTTTATTTGCAGCTCCTTTAAGGAGCCATGCTCTCTCCTATTTCTGGGCCTTTTGCCTGCTGCCAATTCTGTACCTGAAAATCCCTTCTCCTCCCTCTTCTCTTTTAACTCCCAACATCGCTAATTCCTCCTCCTCCTTCAGGACCCTGAGTAGATGTCTCCTCCTCCAGGAAGCCTTCCCTGATACACCACCAGCAAAGTTGGCACATGTGCTCTTCCTGTGTGTTCCCACAGCCTTTCATGCACTCCCATTATGGTAGCAGTTACCATAGTGGATGTAATTGCCTATTTACCTATCTATCTCTATCACTAGCCCCCTACTCAGAAAGAAGGTCTCCTGGTTATCTGGGCCCAGAGAAAACTGCAGTGCTGTCTTTCAGGATGTTCTGTTGCACAGCTTGGGGCCAAGATCATCCCTGCATGGACCCCTTCCAGAAGTTACTGAGGACTGATAACCATAGGCCTCTCAGGAAGCTCAAGATGAAAAGACCTGTCTCTGCTCTTTGTAAATATTAGAAGGGAAAATTATAAGGAGGAATTCTTTGTCTTTTGTAAGGGGAGAGAGGTAGAGCATTGAAGGGAACCAACCTTTAAGAAGCATTTACTATAATGTGGGATAAAGCAAATGAGTAATTGTGTGATACTCTAATTCTGTCATTCCCAGTGTTGCTGAGAACCAGTATTCTCAGCATGGGAGAAAGGAAACTCAGATGTTAAACTAGAAGAGAGGAAGTTAACAATCCTATAGCCCTGACTTTGAATTGATTGTGAATTGAGGATGTATTTTATCTTTAAAAACAAAAAAACAGTTGCCTGAGGAATTGGATTGGGGGGGGGGGGCATAGCTCGAAACCGGAGGGGAGGAGAGGATGGAGGGGATTACAAAGAGGCCTGAAGAAACTTTTGGGGGTGATGGATATGTTCCTATCTTCATTGTGGTGAAGGAGTCACAGGTATAGACACACCAGATGCACACTTTAAATATGTGCAGTTTCTTGTATGTCATTTATACCTCAATAAAGCTATTTAAAAAAAAAACGTATTTCCTAACTCTGTCCATTGAAATGACCTAGAAATAAAGATTAACCTAGTAGCAATGACTCAGACTGTGGTCTTGAAATACTATTTGCACTAAAAGGATCCAGGAATCCTTGAAGAAATGTCTGGTTCCAGGTCTGGGGCAGGAAAATCATGAGATGGACATGGAACATCTTGTCATACTAGACAGCAAGGAAGCTGCCAAGGATGAGAGTCCTGTCAGAAAACCTCAGAAGCCAAGTTAGAGAGGATCCATTGGCCAAGGATGGGACAGTTTAAGCATCCATAATAATGATAATTGCAATGGATTGAAGCACATCAAACATGTTTTCACCTATGTATTCATATCATTACTTTAAAAAAATTAATTGGTCCCCATTGAAGGATACTAGGGAACCAATTCATTATTTTGAAAACCAATAAATAAAAGAAACAAGTCAGCATTTATCACGTCATTCCCATATGAACTGTATCACCAGGTAACCAAACAGCGGATGAGGGGAAGTTTCTCTTTTAGAAATATTCCACCTAATAGATGAAGAAGGAATGATAGAATTAAAATATCACCATTTGGCAACCCTTAATGAATTAATGGATCTAGCCTGATCATCAACAGCTGCTAACATCCCCAAAAGATAAAAATCCATGAAATGCCTCCCTATTATAGACCACACCACCACCTATGAAATAATCTTTACCAAATAATCAAACCTGGATCTGATCTAGACTCTAGATCCAACTACCATAACAGGAAATACAAAGGACAGAGGAGAATTTGACAGCAAGGGGATGGAATCAGCAAAATCCAGGCCATAGAAAACTCCAAAGTAAATGATTCCATTTTTTTTTTTTTTTAACAAATAAGTTACAAGGGAAAAAAAGAGAGAGGGAAATCTATAGATTTTTTAAAAGAGACTTGAAAGTCATCAATCAATTGCAACGTGTATATGCTTTTTGATCCCAGTTGAAACAATCTTAAAAAATATATATAGCATTGATGAGACAATTGAATATCTGAATGCTGCCTGGATGTTTGACATTAAAAATTATTACTTTGAGGTATGATAATGGTATTATAATTATGTTTTTTAAAAAGAGTCCTTATCTTTTAGAGATATATACTGAAATATTTACAAATGTAATTATATGATGTATGGAATTTGCTTCAAAATAATACGAGAGGGAGGAAGTGGATGGAGGTATAAGTGAAAGACGATTGGCCATGTGTTGTTGAAAATTGCTGAAGCTGGGTGATGGGGATATTATACTATTTTACTTTTGTATATATTAGAAATTATCCATAATAAAAAAATTAAAGGCATTTGCTATGGACTAGACACTTTTAAGCATATTTTCACACATAATTTTATTGTCTTCTCCTATAGCCCTGTGAGTGAGGTACAATTTTCCCCATTTTCAAACTTAGGCTTTTCTTGGCTGAAGCCACCATTACCCCCGGCTTGGACTTGTACAATGTTCTCCTCAGTATTCTTGCACTCTTTCTTGCCTCCTCCAATCCTTTCTCCACACAGCAGCCCAAATACTTCCAGTGTATTAACTCATTTAATTCTCACAACAACTTGGTGCTACCATTATTCTTGGTTTTCAGATGCGGAAACTGAGGCACAAAGAGGTTAAATAATTTCCCCAAGACCACACTGCTAGTAAATGGCTGAATTGTCTGGCTTAGTTGCCACTCCTATGTGTGCTTATACTATACATCTATAAATGGAAAATAAATTTCATATGAATATACAGGGTCTGCCATATACTGGTTTAGCATATCGGTTAAGAGCACGGACACTGGAGCCATGCTGTGAGCCTCAGGCAAGTTACTTAACCTTGTGGTGCCTCAGCTGCATCATCTGTAAATATGGGTAATAACAGTTCCTATCTCCTGGTGTCTTTGTGACAAGTAGATGTGTTAATCTGTGGAAAGCACTAAGTGCTTTAAGTGTTGGCTATCACCAAATGTTACCTTTGGCTTCTCCCCTTTGCTCTGAGAGTTCCTTTCTCTCTAGCACCTTTCACTCCAGCAGAGCCACTTGCAGCTCCCTAAATAAGCCTCTGTGTTCCCTCTGCCTTTCCCACCCTGCCCACCTGGCAAATCCTCACTTATCCTTCCAGCCCCACCTCTGTGAGGATGCCCCAGAGGGAGATCTACTCCGTTCCCAACTGCACGTGTAATCCCTCTTATCTTGCCCTGTAGGTGATTATCTGTTTCTGTATCTATTTTTCCTGCTAGACTCATGGCTTCTTGAGGGCAGAGACCTGTCTTTATCTCCATATCCATTAGAGAGCTGGGACCAAGCAGTGTTTAATAAATGTTGGTTAAATAAACTGTCACAGGCATGCCTCTCTGGGCAGCTATGTGCCAAAATTGGAAGTTTTTCAAATTTGGAAATAAATCAACAAATGAGAAAGCCCCAAATGACTGATATATATGTATGTATGTATGTGTTTTTATATATACATGTATATATACTACTGTAACTGCTCATATACTTATCTGTAGCTCCCACTAGGGTTTGTATGTTGTTTGTTGTTGAATTTCTAGCACCCAACATCTAGCAGTGTCTGACAAATAGTAGGGATTCAATAAACATCTTTTGAATGAATTAAATATATTTAAGGGGAGATGTACCCAGAAAAATTATTTTCTGTGATGATTCTTCATTCTTTAGTTCTCTACTAAAGCATTTCTCAAATTTGAGCTCTTGAAGCTCCAAGAATATGTATCCACAGGCACCAGTTTGAGACAACCCAACAGTCCGCAGTGGAATCGTATATGCCTCTATTTGATTTTAATGTGGTTGTCCACAGAGGGGCAGTAAAGTGTAATGGTTTAAATTTCAGGTCTTAACTGTAATCCCGCTGCCTGTTTTATTTCTTAGAATATCATAAAAATAACACAAAATTTTTAGAAAATTTGTAGACTCACTGAAGGATTTGAGAAATTGGGAAAGCTAATTGACACAATTCCTAATTGGTTACTAATTGACACAAAAGCTCTGGCTTGCCATGTTCTATATCTAGGATAGAAAAGTAGCATTTTGCCATGTAGGATTTTTTTTAATGTAGTCATTTTTATGGCTTCTAAATTTGTGTCATACTTAAAAAGATTTTTCTTTTTTTTTGTGAGGAAGATCAGCCCTGTGCTAACATCTGCCAAGCGTCCTCTTTTTTTTTTTTTTTTTCGCTGAGGAAGACTGGCCCTGTGCTAACATCTGTGCCCATCTTCCTCCACTTTATATGGGACGCCGCCACAGCATGGCTTGACAAACTGTGCGTCAGTGCGCGCCCAAGATCTGAACCGGCAAACCCCAGGCCGCCACAGCGGAGCGCGTGCACTTAATCGCTGGCGCCACCGGACCGGCCCCTAAAAAGATTTTTTCTTATTCTGAGATAATAAAAAATTGTCTCATGTTTTCTTCTAGCACTTTTATTATTTTATTGTTCAGATTTAATTTCTCGATCCATATGCAATTTATTTTGGTATAAGGTGTGAAGTATGGTTCCAATTTTATTTTTCTTCCAGATGGCCACGTAGTTGTTCCAACACCATTCATTGAATTCATCAGTTCCCCACAGATTTGAAATGCCACCTTCATCATATTCAGAATTTTTGTATGATATGAAAGACTAGTCTTTTTTCTTTTTTTTTTCTCTCCTGATTTGAGTGCAAAGATCTTCAAGTGTACTTTTTAACTACCCTAGGTTTTTGGTTTTTAAAAAAACATTTAAAAAGTTGCATATAACCATCAATGTTATATCCAAATAAGATTTTTATCCTCACTTCATGAATATCATTAGCAAGCTCATTTCAGTTTCTTTCTTTAAGTGTAGTGCACACAACCTTCAAATATTATGAACATTTCTCTCTCCCAGCTGTCACTACACCAAACTACATATGTTATATTTCCCTAAATCATCTTGCTGTGCTCTTTACAGCTCTTCCATACAGTTGATGTCTCCCTCTAACAAGTTGCTCAGAAGTTACTATAATTATTTTAGGTGAGGCCTCAAAGTGAAAGCCTATCATCGTTATCCAGTTCATCCCCAAAATGGGCATTAATTTCCATTTAACACTGACAGGCGGTATTTCTGGAAAATAACAAATTTTGAAGAGCTGTGGCAGTTATTCATTGGCTCTTTAAACAATCCACCAGGGGAAAAAATGTCCTACAAAATGCCAACTGCTATTGTGGTAATTTTTTTGCTATTTATTCCCGCAAAATGATTCAGTCACTGAAGAAAAAGGGTCATCCTGTACTAGGTCTTGAACCCAAAGAAGTGTTTGCACAGATATTCATCCAAGATACATCACAGCCTCCACCTCGACAGATGCTCTTTCAAATGTTTCATGACTCTCCTCAACAGTCAGGCTCCATTTAAGGGGAGGAGGATGACGCTGCCAGAGACGGCTCTGCTGGCATGAAGACTGGCCTCAAATTTCTATTTAAAAGCTGGACCAAAATATGTTTGGCTTCTGTTTTCTATTTAAAATTTCAAGTTAAGACGAAGAAAAATTACTCTCCATCCTGAATGGGCCTTGGGTGCCTCAATCACAAACTGGAGAGTCTTAGAGAAGAAAGAGAAATTAGGAACACTAAGGTGTTGGGTACAGACTATGAAGCCAGGTATGAAAATCTTGGAGTGAAAAGAAAAGCCTTGAGCAGGGGGCAAAAGACCCCCATATTCGACCTCCTAACCCGAGGGTCCTGATTAAGATAAGCATTCTGCATGTCACCTGTCGCCACATCAGCCACCTCCGCACAGCACCCCTCCCCTGCCTCGAAGTTTTCCACCTCATGACCCCCTTCCAACGGCCTCTTTTCATCTCAGAACAGGCCCTACTTAAGGGTCTTCCTTGTCAAAGCAGCCTGTCTTCACCTCAGCGCCCACCTCAGTACCCCCTAATTTCGACGCGTCTCCGCAGTGTCCTCAGAGTCCTCTCCCTGACCTTAGAATCTCCCTCCGCCCAACGGACTCCTCAGCCTCCCCTCCCATCAAAGCCCCTCTCCTCAGCACCCTGCCTCCACCTCAGCGCCCCTCCCTCACCCCAGCCCGCCACCCCCACAGGCTCCTTTGGCGGCTCCTGGCAGCTCCCTCTCCCCTCGGTCCGCTCCCCGCCCCGTCCACTGTGGGCCCGCCCCTCGGTCCTCGCCCCGCCCCTCGCCCTCCGCCCCGCCCCCTCTGTCCTTGCCACGCCCACGCCGGTCGCGCGCTCGAGCTCTCGTCATTTGGCGCCAAACCCTCTGGTCAGCGACGCGAGGGCCGCCGGTCTCTGCGTTCTGGGTCCGAGTCGAATCCCTGAGGACTGGAAAGGCCGGGCGGGGGGCGGAAGGGATTCTCCTTGGAAATCTCGGGGCGTCTGTGGGTACGAGCGGGGTTTGTGGCAAAAAGGGCAAGCGTATGAGGAATCCGTGGGGAAACTCAAGGGTTCCTTTCTTTGGTAGTGCGTGGCGGTCGTTGCTGGGCCTGGCCTGCTAGCTTTGTGTGTCTCGTCCCCACCCCCGGGAGGAATCTCAGTGATCTCGAGGGATTTCCAGCATCTTTAGTTTAAATCAAGTCAGACCTGGGTCTTGAAGTGGCCGCCTCGGCCTCCTTAGGAGGGAATCAGGTGTCAGGAAAACGTCCAGCGGCGGGTGCTGCCCAGGCCTCCCGCCGAGGGAGGCGTCGAGGGTGGCCTGGCCCACGCTCCCCCACCGTAACAGACGGCTGCGGGAGCCTAACCCGAGGTGTCTGGGGGCCCTACTTTAGATCAACTGTTCAGTCCATCCATTGCTACTTGAGAAAGATGGAGAACAATCTTTTCATTTTATCAAGAGGGAAGAAACGGATGATTTTTTTTTCTTCAGTGAGGACAGTCAGTGTGGAATTTGGGGTGATCATGTATAAGATGAGATCTGAGGGACAGAATTCCAGAAGATTCCATTTATCCTGTCTCCTCGTTTGTCTTGGATACTTTGCTATTTAGAGGTACTAGGTGGTAGCGACCATACTCGTAGTAGTTAGTTCCCGTTCTGCTGGGCCCCAACTCCTGGCTTTGATATTAAGTGAAGAGATGGAATAGACCAATAAAAGTGATTACTTGGACCACATTTTATCCTAATGAACACAGTCATGCCCTGTAGATTCCTGAGATCTTAAAACAACTGCTACAGTGTTAAATCAAAGACTCTATTTATCTGCTTACTGGCCCTAACATTATAATATTGGGTATCCACCATAATTTTAAATCTTAAAAAAATCATGAAACTAATAAAACAAAATACATCTTTTGTTTTATGAAACAAAATGATATATGTGTTACAAGAGAGCCCAACCATAATTAGCAAGCAAGCAGGCATTCATTATATATGAGAAAAATAAAATCTGTTTTTTTGAGGGTAAACTAAGTTCTAGGAGCCAGGGAGGACAGGGGAAGAATGACACAAGGTCGAAGTTCTTAGAATGTGGTTAACATAAACGTGAAAGGTTAAACAGCAATATGCAATTCTAAATAACATTCCAAGACAACAAAAAAGATATTATCAGACAGCCATGATTAACTGTGCTATAGGAAATCAAGAGATGATAAAAAGTAACTAGTTTTTAGGCAAGAGAGAAGAAACTCAGTCCCCCACCCCCACATACATACACCCACAAAATAAATAATGCCACATGCTTAGCAGAAAGAAGATAGGCCAGCCCAGTCATTCCAAACTAAATGTTTGTCTAATTGTCCTTCTGGTCTTTGATGACTTTGAAATGAAATCAAGGAGTTCTCTGGGCAAAGGATTTTGTACTATATGATCTATGACTACTTCTTAATATTTCTTATTTTCCTAGAATTGATTATTTTTCTGCTGCTCACTTTTCAATATGAAGGAAGATCAAGTTGTGCAGGAAGAACCAGGATTCCAAGACGAAGAGGTATGACTGGAATGTTGAAAGATATGTAGACATTCAGTCATTCCACAAAAATGAAGTTCCTTCTCTGTTGGCTACTATTTTTAGAAACTGAGAGTAGAAATAAAACATAGTTCTAGAGAGAGGCAATATTACAAATATATAACAACTTGTTTGGCAAGGGATGCTAAAATTAGCTACTTAGCAACTGGCATGGAAGTATTTTAATAATTTAACAACTGGTATGGCCATACTGGTACCTATGCATACTGGTACCAAATAGCGGAGGAAGATGTTCAAGGTCTGGTGGGGAAGAAGGTTGAGAAAACATGTTTAAAAATAGGTTAAATGTTGTTCCACTCCTTTCAGTTAAGGTCTTAAAATTTGAAGAGGCCATGACAAAAGTATTGGGCTTCCCAGCCCTTTCAATGTTGGTACTTCTTCTAAGTATGTAACAATGTGTTTGAAAAAGCATTATTGATCCTACTTCAATCTGTCTAGAGAAATGGAATTTGAGGCATTTTGGAGTGACTCGTAATATTGAATTAACTCTTTAAAAGATGTCAAATAGTTGTATATGAAGAATCAAAATTCCATTTTTTTTCTGTTCCGTATCCTTCAGGAATCTTTGTTTCAAGACATTGACCTGTTACAAAAACATGGAATTGTAAGTATTTTTTCAATGCTGTGTGGAATTGTCCAATCCAGAGTTTCTCAGCTTTGACCCTATTGACATTTGGGACTGGGAGTTCTTTATGGGCAGGGGCGGCGGGGGGCGAGCTGTCCTGTGCAGGGTGTTTAACAGCATCCGTGCCTTCTAATCACTCACTGTATACCAGTAGCACCCTCCAGTTGTCACAACCAGAAATTTCTCCAGAAATTGTCGTGTCCCCAGGGGGCAAAATTGCCCCCGGTTGAGAACCACTGGTCCAACTGGAAGTATTCAGAGCTATCTACTGTCTTCATCAACAGAAAATTCGCCTTCTGTGTCAGGTGATTAGAATAAATGATGTTGACAGAAAACCAGACTTTGAGTAACAAACTAGATAAATTTCAACAGCAATTGGTTGACAGTAAAATTTCTCTGACATTACCTTTTGAAGCCCTCACATTTAGTCTCTTTGAGTTGGATTTAGAAAGTCGGAGCAAGAGAAAATCCTGGTCCTTTGGTGATGTAGTTATTTGCATTCTCCAAGGATAGAGGGAAAAAAATCTTTAAAAATTTTAAAAGAACATACTGGTAATGAAGTTCTGTAGAAGGAAGGAGCTGAACTGAGGGGGTGAATGTGTGATAATTTTGTAAGCTTTTCTACCAACAGACTTTTCTTTTGAATTCCTTGTTACATTGCCATGGTCTCACTAACATTCTTGGGAAATCAGGGCACAGTCAGAACATTTGGCAGCGTGCTGGGTATGTTCTACTGAGATATTTCCAGAACATTCGGCTACATGGTGGGTGGGTTCCACCTGGCTGCTTGTATAAAATTGGCATGGTGGTGGAAAGAGATGGACACAAAAGCACATGACATAGTATGGGAGCCTTTCAGGCTGGCATTTTATCAATCTGCTACACCCCTTCTTTTAATTACAGAACATGGCTGACATTAAGAAACTGAAGTCAGTAGGCATCTGTACCATCAAAGGGATACAAATGACAACAAGAAGAGCCCTCTGCAATGTCAAAGGCCTCTCAGAAGCAAAAGTGGACAAGATTAAAGAGGCAGCCAACAAACTTATCGTAAGCAAAATCCATTCTTTGATGTTTTAGCTGACAGGGGCTCTGTGAGTCTCTGTAGCCTTTCTCATTGTGAACACTAGAAACTATTGTGGGAACTCTGAGCTCCCACAATATATTATACTATATACTATATTAAATATTATATATATTATATTGTACTCCCCATGTTAACTTTTTATCACTTCAGTTTCAAAGAAACAGTAATTAGTTTCTGAAAGATTGAGGCAGGGGTTAAGAGACCTGGAACACTATGAAGGTAATTATTTTTACCAAAACTTTTCTTTTTGTCTCCCTTTATATTACTTTTTTTCCCTTTCTGTTTCTCTGCCTCTTCTTTTTATTTTTGTTTTTTACGTTCCTCCTCCTTATTTTTGTCTTGTCTCCTCAAATATTATATGAGCTAAAGCTGAGCTAAACCCATACTTTGTAGCTGGACCCACGGACTATGAGAGGCCCAGGCAGCTGAGAGGCTCCAAGCAAAAATGTATGGCTTTCACCCAAGTTTTTGTGTAGAGCTTTTGGAGCCACTGGAGGCACCAGCTCTGGAAATAGGAACGTGCCCCAAGTCTCCCTCTTTGCAGAAGAGTGAGCCTCTCTGTTTCTACCTGTGTATGTGAAGATCTCATTCCCAGCAAGTCCTAGAAGTTCTCTTCCTGACAGCCATTTGGTTTCCTTCCCCAGAGGCACTGCACAAGAATGATGCAAGTGGCAGTGTGGTCCTGAACATGGAGAGGCCCCAAGTGAACTGATCTGAACACAGCTCAGTTGCTCTAGCTTCTGAGTACACTAGGCAGTATACCCACAGGTCAATTCTCCAACTGCCAGGGTGTCTAAGGAAGCCCTGGAGCAGTACCCAGTGTTTGGAAAACTGCTACTTAGCTCCTAGGCAGTAGTCTTTTCTTTGGAAAATTATCCCATCACCAAAGAAAAGAACCCCTCTCCTTCTCAAGCACCCACTACTGCACCCAGAGTCTTATATTTCTTAACTCAAGCTGTTTATTCTTAAAGAGAGGGAAAGAGATTGAGAGAGAGCTGAGAAAGAGAGAGAAAGGGAGTCAATTTCATAGTACAGTGGTTCTAAACATTGGTGTGTATCAGAATCACCTGGAGTGGCTAATAAAGAACACACAAGCTCAGGCTCATTGAAGTAGGATAGGGCCTGGAATTTTTTTTCCCCCTCAGGTTCTCCAGAGTTCGAGAACCACTGTCATAGTATAAAACAACAAAGAGGGAAATACGTTAGACCACATCAGGGCCTGTTTTCACTAGTTGTACCACTGCATCAACTGTACCTCATTAATTCAGCAAATAAGCAGTATATCTACCATGTGAAAAATATTGTTTCATGAATAGTGAAAACTGGAATGTCTGTGCTCCTTGTAATTTCTAAAGCTGGGGGAAAATGATGCTGTTGAATGAAATCAACTGAATCGCTTAATAAAATACCATTCTGCTTTATGCCATAAATATATCTTATTTCATCTTTACAACTACCCTATGAGAAAGACAGTATTATTATCCCCATTTGACCCAAAAGAGGAACCTGAAGTACAGCAAGATTAAGTAGTTTACCCCACATCACACAACTAATAAGTATTAGAGACATATTTTGAACCTAGGTAGGGTGGCTCAAGAGCCTGTGTTCTTAACCACGATCTTGTGCTGCCTTCAAAAACAAATTGACAGGGCCGGCCCTGTGGCTTAGCGGTTAAGTGCGCGCGCTCCGCTGCTGGCGGCCTGGGTTTGATCCCTGGCGCACACCAACGCACTGCTTCTCCAGCCATGCTGAGGCCGTGTCCCACATACGGCAACTAGAAGGATGTGCAGCTATGACATACAACTATCTACTGGGGCTTTGGGGGGAAAAAATAAATAAGTAAAATTATTAAAAAAAAAAAAAAATTGACAGTAGCTTATATCAAATGATGACTGATAACCAAGTATACAGTTTTTGGCAGCATTTGAAATTAAAACCATCATCTTATACCCTTTTTGAAACTTTTCCTTTGTCTTTCTGTAGGAACCAGGATTCTTGACTGCATTTGAGTACAGTGAGAAGAGGAAGATGGTTTTCCATATCACCACTGGGAGCCAGGAATTTGAGTATGTATCTCATATTTTTTATAACCACTAAGCACAATCTTTGGAATACTATATTTCTTTTTCTCTATCTGGTTGTTATTTTTACTATACGTATAAGTAGTAGAGATAGCTTCTTCTTTTGAAGTAGTTTTTTTTTTCTCAAAAGGCAACTGAAGCAAACAAATTCTAGACTGCTTGTAAAAAACAAGATTAAATTTCTTAGAAGAAATTTAGACCCAAGACATAAGTAGTTTCTGAATCAGTCTATATTAATCTACAAATCATTTTAAAACTCAGCTTAACTTTTAATTTCCTTTTCTTCTCCACTGGTGAAGAAAATTCCATTTGACTTTTGGTTTTACTTAAAAATTAGTTGTTAGACTGACTAGTTTAGAAGCAATAATCCAGTGTTGGTTTTGCTCTTCAACATCAGCAGTTTTAACTTCCCTTTTTATTTACTATCTTATGATTCCTGAGACATAGTCATCATCTTCCCAATGCAAGTTGACTAGAATGTATTTTTTTCCCTACCTTACTAGGCAGAATTACTATTTCATAAGTTAGAGCAGTGGCCAAGAGCAATTTCAACGAAAGTGGTATTTCCTCAAAGTATTCCTCAAAACCTTGGCCTCACAAAGTACTCCAAGAAAAAAGGGTTTCGTAGTCAAATATGCCTCCACTTGGATGTCTGCTAGGCAGCTCAGATTTCACAGGTCCAAAACCAAACTTTTGATCTTAGCCCCAAATCTGCTTCTCCCAAAGTCTCCCTCATCTCAGATCTGTCTCTTTCCTGATCCTCAGACTGAAAACCTTAGTGTCATCCTTGGTGACACCTTTTTTTCCCCTCTCACACCCTAACTCGAATCCATCAACAAATCCTGTCTGCTCTACCTTCAAATATATTTAGTCAGAACAAACCACGCAGTTTCTTCAAGAAATAAATTACAAGGGTTAAAAGAAGAGATGGAGTCAGGGAGAAGACCTAGAGATTAAAAGAGATTTAAAAGAGATATCACCTAATCCCAATATGTGGATCTTATTTGGATCCTGATCCAAACACACTGTAAAAAATAAGACATATTTGAGATGGAAAATTGAACACTCATTAGATAGTTGATATTAAGGAATTACTAATTTTTAGATGTGATAATGATAATGCAGTCATGTTAAAAATAAGAGTCTTGGGGCCAGCCCGGTGGCCTAGCGGTTAAGTTCGTGCGTTCTGCTTTGGCGGCCCAGGGTTCGCATGTTCAGATCCCGGGCAGGGACTGACGCACTGCTTGTCAAGCCATGCTGTGGCACGTCCCATATCGAATAGAGGAAGATGGACGTGGACGTTAGCCCAGGGCCAATCTTCCTCAGCAAAAAGAGGAGGATTGGCATTGGATGTTAGCTCAAGGCTAATCTTCCTCACACACACATACACACACACGTGAGTCTTCATCTTTTAGAGATACCTATTGAATTGTTGAGGATGAAATGATATGTTATCTAGAATCTGCTTAAAATAATATGAAAAGGAAGGGAAGTGGTGGGAGGTTTATATGAAAAAAGATTGACCATGAGTTCATAGTTGATAATTGTTGAAGTTGAGTGATAGGTACATGATGGTTCATTATTAAACTTTTTTTGTCTACTTTTGTTTATGTTTGAAATTTTCCATAATAAAAAGTTATATATTTTTTCTATTTGTGTGTGTATGTGTACAGAGAAAGAAAGAATGACTCCAATTATTTCTCATCACCTCCTCCTCTGTTACCTCACTAGTCTAAGCCACCCATTAATATCTCCTCTGGATTATTATAATAACTTCTCAGTAACTTCCCTCCTGCAGTCCTTACCTCTATTGTTGATTGTTCACACAGGAGCCAGAATGATCCTTTTAAAACATAGGTCAGATTATGGTACTCCTCTGCCCAAAACACCCTAATGACTCGCCATCTCACTCAGAGCAAAAGCCAAAGTCCTCTGTAGTCGCTAACCTAATCTCATTTTTTATTCTTCTTCTAGTTTACTATGCACCAACCACACTGACTTTTTTGCTATTCTTAGAACATGCCAGATACACTCCTGCCCCAGGGACTTTGCACTTAGCATTCTGTCTGCGTGGAACACTTTCCTCATTATCTGTGGCTTGCTGCCATCTCTTTCAGGTCTTTGCTAAAATGTCCACTTCTCAATGAGGACTTCTCTGATGGCTTTGTTTGAAAATTTAAACTCCCCACCTTCATCTTCTGCGCTTCTTATCCCCTTTCTGGATCTGATTTTTATCCATACCATTTAATAACATCTGACATACCACATATTTTACTTATTTTTTTTATTGTCTTTTCTCCCATTAGAATGCAAGCTCCATGAAGTGAAAGATTTCTTTCTTTTGTTCGCTGCTGTACCCCAAGTGCATAGAACAATCTAGCACAGACTAGGTGCTCAATAAATATTTGTTGCATGAATAAACAAACAGTGAATGAAATAAGTTGGGGAATTGCAGTATACTGTATATTCCTCTTGGAGATTCACAGTGCACACTAGCCTATTAAAGGGTCTGAAATCCTGCAGTACAACAGAACACCTCTGTAACCTAGCATTGCCTCAAATTTTAAAAATCACGAAACCCTTTTTTCAAGTAACAGTTGAGGAAGAGTCTTTGGGAAATCCTACTCCAAGGCAAATTGGTCAAAAATCAAGTAAATCAGGGGCCGGCCCGGTGGCGCAAGCGGTTAAGTGCACGCTCTACTGTGGTGGCCCAGGGTTCGCTGGGTCAGATCCCAGGCACGCACTGACGCACTGCTTGTTGAGCCATGCTGTGGCGCGTCCCATATAAAGTAGAGGAAGATGGGCATGGATGTTAGCCCAGGGCCAGTCTTCCTCAGAAAAAAGAGGAGGATTGGCATCAGATGTTAGCTCAGGGCTGATCTTCCTGACAAAAAAAAAAAAAAAATCAAGTAAGTCAACAAAACAACTTGATCCAAATGACAACTTGATATTCCCCAGTTGCCCTACTACATCGTGGTTTAAGAACCATTGGGCTAGGGCCGGCCCCCTGATGTAGAGGTTAAGTGCGCGCGCTCCGCTGCTGGCGGCCTGGGTTCGGATCTCCGGCGCGCACCGACGCACCACTTCTCCAGCCATGCTGAGGCTGCGTCCCACATACAGCAACTAGAAGGCTGTGTAACTATGACATACAACTATCTACTGGGACTTTGGGGGAAAAAAATAAATAAAAATTAAAAAAAAACCATTGGGCTAGAGAAATTCTTACTGTCAGTAATAATTTTCTGGTGTCCTCTATGTTGGATTTTGGGCATAGAAAAGATTCCTCAGGAACTAGATTTTTTAAAATCAGTATTTGGTTTATTAAAATGTTATACATTTTTTCTTGAGCTGCAAGTCTATTTATAAATCTAGCAAATTTTAAGGGGGCGTTTATAATGTGGTTACCTAAATTTCCTTAAACATTTTAAATTATTTATAAATTTAATATTATATTTCCTTTAAGAACTTTACTTGTCTGATTATTAAAATCTTCCCAATTACCTAAACGTCTTTTGTAAATCTAATAAATTAAACTTATAATTCAGCACTCTTAAATGTTCAAATAAATACTGTGTATAAACTTAGTTATCAACTTAGAAACTGCAGATCTATATCATTTAATTGATTGGAAGCTAATCTGCTTTATAAAAATGTCAAATTCTCTTAAACTTTAGAAGTTCTTAAATACCAAATATGCACAGGTTATTCCCTAATTTAATGTGAAAATAGTAATCTGTGGGTTTGATTTGTGTTTCTATTTTTAGATCTCCCTAGATCTAAAAACACTATTTCTATACCTAATTCTAAATTTTCCTGAGCTTCAGCAAGGGAACAATTATGTGATCCCAAATAATTTGGGGTACCCTTTCAGGTAAATTTTGGGGTTATCTTTTCAGCATATCAATCAGAAATTTTGTCTGAGATTTTCCAGAGCTATAACATTTCAGGGTAATTTTTCTCAAGATGAGGAGGGACAAGTAAAGCTCTCTTTAATAGTTGGTAGTTTATAGGATCTCCAAGTGCATGCCCTCTGAATGGGATGGTCTCTTGGCCCGTGTCCTTTAGATTCAAGTTATGCAGGTCAGTATCCAGATTTTTCTTTTCCTCATTAAAGTGCATAGTCCTCGCTAAATTTGTGGATAACTTCCAATATTGCTTGAATTTACATTTAAATTGCTCTCTTAAACTATGTAAATATAAATCTATTGGATTATCCATATCTCTTAAAGGTTTGTCTGATCTCTGATCCTGTCCCAAAAGTCATGCTAATAGAAACTACAAAGGTTTTTAAAGTGCTCCTACCAGGTCTTAGCCCAGTTAACACAATTAATATTTATTGCATTTAATGAATGAATGAGATAATGACTTTAGGTCTTTTCATATCAAGAATATTAAATGCACTAAAACACTGAATTACCAATTAAATGTATGCTGTCAAAATCTGACAGTTATTCTAACTGCTAGCATTACCTATAACATCTTTAAATATTTTCTATTCTGACATGTTCTTGGTAGAATCTGGTTTGTGAGAGATAAATCAATCATGGTGACAATCACTACATTCTCCTAATATCTATTTTTGGTATGTTTCTCAGTACATTTAAAGATTTTTATTTATTTATTTTTTCCCCCCAAAGCCCCAGTAGATAGTTGTGTGTCACAGCTGCACATCCTTCTAGTTGCTGTATGTGGGACGCGGCCCCAGCATGGCCGGAGAAGCAGCGCGTCGGTGCGAGCCCGGGATCCGAACCCGGGTCGCCAGCAGTGGAGCGCGCTCACTTAACCACCAAGCCACGGGGCCGGCCCGTCTCAGTACATTTAAAAAAATGGATATTCTGTTGACTTTTAGAAATATCGTCCCAGCATAATATCAAAAACCCAGTTAATAACTAAGTCCATTTATTCAAACTCCAATTCAATTCCAAAGACTAGTGAGACATAAGGCCTGCATAGCCCATTTCCTATTGGTACCCAGAAGTCAGAACAGCAGGGCTTATAGATTATTTTGCTGATCCACCTGTCCATACACAGTAGAACCTGTGATCTAAACAGATGGAGTGCCATTTATTCAGCAAAGAATTCCTGTTCACGTTGGGTAAATAGATATATATGTATGATAATGATATTAAGACTTTCTTCTTGCTTGGTATCTCTATTTCTGTTCCTGTTACTAATGCTTACTTTCTATTTCCAGTAAGTTGTTAGGAGGTGGAATTGAAAGCATGGCAATCACAGAAGCTTTTGGAGGTAAGTAGAACCTTAATATTTTGTTATATGAAAAAAATATATATATATGCACACACACATATATAATTAAATAAACAACCAATAGTAAATTGTATCTATTTTGGAATTTATGATGAAATCTCACTTATCATAATACATGATCATTCTGCGCTGCAATTAAAATATATTCCAACATTAACAGATGAGTCTTATTGGCATTTTTCATTTTTTATCTCTGATTTCTATAGAAGAGAGTAGAATTTTTTTCTCTCATTCCTTCAAAAGGTATTTGAATAATGAAACCAATCTTATTTCTAGGAAATGCATGTTCCATGAACACAGAGAATACATTTTCTCTTCCCTAGTTATATCTTCTATTTTTTAAAAAAATTTATGCAAAGCTATATTATATACTGTGCCTGACAATTCCAGTATGTGCAGTTCTCAGAGAACTAAATCTGTGTTTTTGTTGTTGTTGTTTCTGTTGACTTGGAGAAATGAATCTGTGTTTCATTATTTCTGTTGACTCTCAGTCTTAGTGGCTTACCTTCTTGTGTATTTATTGATATTTGTGAGCTTATTGCTTGATTTTAATCTATTGGAGTTCAATGGGTCTAAATTAGTGAGTGGGAAAGTTTTCCTCCAGAGAGAGTTTGCTTTTGTTGGTAGCTAGGGGATACCACCAATTTGAGACTACTTTAGCTGCCCTTCGAGGATCTTAGGTCAGTGGGAGAACCCCAGGCTCTCCTTCCTGTGGTGGAGTCTTAAACTTTCACTTATATGACTATTCCTAAAGAAAACTTGGTTTAAATTAATTTTTATCTAAAGGACAGTTCTGTGAAAAAATACCTTTAAAAAGTTTTTACTACTGGTATTCATATATGCAGAATCCATTTGTGACACAGAGGTACTTTATGTGTGAGATTTGACAGTTGGAAAAGAAAACCATACTCTGAGGCCATATTTATTCTTTATGAAAATATCTAAAAATTATGTGTAGTTTTTAAAATTTTTTCTATATTTTACAGAATTTCGAACTGGAAAAACCCAGCTCTCTCATACCCTCTGTGGTAAGGATACATAACAACAACAATAATAATAATAATCATAGCTGTCACTTACTAATCTACCGTGTGCCTAGTACTTTACATAATCTCATGTAATCTGAACAAACTTGCCAGGAAACTAAAACTCAGAGATGTTAAGTAAACTGCCCATGGTTACACAAATACCAGAACTGGTCTTTGAATGTGTGATGCTTGAGGTGACATTGTATGTGCTGCTCTCTGAACACCTGAATAGAAATAGGGAGCAGGTAAATAGGTATATGAATGTGTCGGTGGGGAGAGTCATCCACTGTCTCAATTTTTCCCATTCCATCTTTTCAATATTGTATCTATAGGAATGTCACAAAGCCTAGAATCTCTTACTTTCCATGGAGCAAAGTTGGCCCTAAAAAAGACTTAAAAACAAATTTTTCTAAGACAAAATAAGCAAAAGTACCTCCTTTTGCACAAAGACATTACTCTGCATTTCTTTGACCTAAGTAGAAGGAGCATGGCAAAGTGGTTAAGAAGGGAATTCTGGAATCAAAATACCTGGCTCCTGTCTCGGCTCTACCATTAATAGCTGTGAGACCTTGAGCAAGTTGCTTCACCTTTCTGTTTTTCCCCATCACTAAAATAGGAATGATGATAGTGCCAAATTTAGGGTTGTTTTGAAAAATAAATGAAATAATGCATATACCTAATGTAAAGTAATTCCTCAGTGTTAACTACTGCTACATAAAGATAAGGCATTTTAAAATTTGATATACATTAATTGAAAAGTTACTTAAATGAGTTATATAGCATTAATTATATTTGTGATTATTTATTATAAGAAGAAAGTAATATTTAAATTCTACTTCTATTCTTTAGGAGAACTAATGTTAATGAATATCTCCCATTGTGAGAGATAGTGACATTCTTGGTTGAATTACTACTATGCTGGCAGAATACTTACAATTTTACCACTGGTTAGTAATATTAAAACATAGCATGCTGTTTGTTTAGAAACTAAAGGATTATGATTCTTTGCTAGATTGACTGAAGAGTTGCAACCAGCATAAATCCCATGTTAGTTTATATATTCATTTGTACAAAGTTTATTCACTCCACTACTATTAATTAATTTTTTCATTGCTTCCTAGTGACAGCTCAACTTCCAGGAGGAGGTGGCTACTCAGGAGGGAAGATTATCTTCATTGATACAGAAAATACTTTGTACCCTTTTATTTAAACAAGTTGCTAACATAGTAGTGTGATATAGTACTGTTACTATAAAGA
Organism: Ceratotherium simum simum; assembly: GCF_057802395.1. Lineage (NCBI taxonomy): Eukaryota > Metazoa > Chordata > Mammalia > Perissodactyla > Rhinocerotidae > Ceratotherium > Ceratotherium simum. The sequence continues at coordinate 11,601,184 of NC_141924.1, forward strand.
GAATTTGTTTGAAATATGTCATTTTTGTAATCATCCTGTAAACTAGCAATAATGAGAAAAGCCAAAGGGAAAACAATTGGTGGTCAAGTTCTCAAGTCACTTTTATTTAAAAAGGTTTCTCTTCTCCAAAAGAGTTTGGTATAAAATTGACAGAACAAATACATGGGAGGAAATTATATCTTCTTTGTTTTTAATCCTCTTACTTCTCCAAAGATTTTTCTTAACAGTTAGAAAGAAGATTATTGACTCACTCAAAGTCATGGTCCCAAATAAAGGGGAAAGTATGAAGAGAACAAAAGCACAGAAAGGAAAAGGGAAGAACCTGTTTGGGTAGCAGAAAGAATTGCAGTTTAATTAAACTGTAAGGTATTCCAGAATGCAAGGCTTGAGAGGTGATTTGGGTCTTAGACATGAAGGGCCTTGAAACCGGATGCTGAGTGTAAATGGATACTTTTGCAATATTTTAGGCAAGTAATGAGAACTTGACTTAGGTTGGAAGAAGTAGGAATAAAAAGAAAAAGACAAGAAATGTTAAGGAGGAAAATTGGTAGGACTTGATGGCTGTATTCGGTAGACGAAAGAAAGAGGTTTGAGAAACCACTCTCAGGTTTTTTTGTCTAGATACTGGGAGAATAATGACACTAATGACAGAATTGGGCAGGTCATGTTTCAGAGAAAAGATGATGTTTCATTTTAGTGTGTGACGTTTTATAATAATGTGAATATGAAGAATAAGAGGACATCCATATGGCAGTTTGAATTGTTGGACTCAGCTTGCGAAAGGAGTAGGGCCAAAGATATGGATGGAATAGCCAAGGGAGCAAGAGAACTTAGGGAGAAGAGAGGAGAACTGAGAACATAACTTCGGTGTGTGCCTATGTTTAGGAAGAGAGACTAAAAAGAGGAACCCATAGAGACAGACGAAGTAGGAGGAAATCCAGTGTGGAAGCCGAGCAAAAGGAAAGTTTCAAGAAGAAAAGGGTAGTCAGCAATGTTGCAGAGAGAGAGAAAGAGAGAGAGAGACTGAAGGTGCAAGCTGAGAAAGATCACACGGAGCTTTAAAATTAGAGTCCAAGAGAGCATTTGCAGTCAAGTGAGATGATGGGAACTTGTTACAAATAAACAGTAAAGAGTTGAGGCAATGTGTAATTAACCAATGAATAGAAGAAGAGATACAGTAGTATGAGGAGGTATCAGGTTCAGAGGAAATTCTTTTTAACAATAAGGAAGACCTGCACAAGTTTGTAAGGCGATTCACAATGAAGTCCCAGCCTGGTGCTCTAAGCTCATACTCACTATTGTCACACTATTAGAGGCAAAGAGATCAGTCTGTTCTAGTCTGATCTTGCCTCTAAAACATGCTTTGCTATTAAAATTTGAAAATGTTATGTCAGCAATTATTTAGATTTAACTATAAAGATTCTTGTTTTCTTTGTTCATTTTGGTTTCTTGCATCCCTAATCTTCTTCTTTCCTGTATTTTTGTTTTACTGGAGTATCTACTCAAGTAATTCTTTCAGGAAAGTAATCTAGGTGGTAAACTTTGAGCCCTGGCATATCTGAAAATGCCTTTATTTTGCTCTCGCTCTTGAATGTTAATTTGGCCAGTCATAGAGAAATTTGCATGGTATATTTTTATCCTATTGAATATTTGCTCCCTCCATCCCTACCTCACAGTCTTTCTGAATCACACAAATCCTTTAAGGCTCTTATTTGTAGGCCTGCCTTTTCTAATCTTCTCTAATTACCCAACTTAGAAAAACTTTGTCCTTCTTGATCTGTTATAGAATTCACCATCTAAAATACTCTAGAAGAAGGAAAACAACCAGAGAAGTGTTTGCAGAAGACTTTATTTGCAAATACCGGGCATGAGAAGACTCTGAAGAAGACTTCAAACTTGGGGAAAGAGGGTGGAATGTTGTATAGGTCTTTAGCAAGAGAGGCTCAGCTGGAGCTCAGCTAGTTTCAGATAGTTGGTTACAGACGGTTCTTGGAGAGGGAGGAATTTTTCTTGCAGAATAACAACCACCGTTTGGGCAATTTGGATTTTATCAAGAATGGTAGAGAGGAATAGTTAGGAGCCAAACCTTGTGCAGGAGGGAGTAGCGAGGAACAGCTGGGGCGACCAGGACAAGCAAGCACTACACCCGGGTGTTATTCTTTCAGGGTCTTTTACCTGTATACTGCTCTCTCGATATAATTCTTGTTGTGTGTTTATATTTTGCCTCCTTAATTATGTTTTAAACTTACCTATGGCGTGGATTGTCTTATGACTCCTTATATCTTCCATAATGCCTTGCATTGGTAATTGGTTAATATGGTAATCGATTCCATATGGTAATCAGTTAGTATTTGTAAATTGATTTGAACTTTCCTTCAGCATAAGCCCAACTTTTACACTCCTGGTCACATAGTAACAGAGTTTTGTAAAAACTGACAGGGTGAAAAACGTTCCTCTTCCAGTTCCAAAAGTCTTCTTTGACTTGTCCACCAAAAATATTTACTGGATATACCCACTAGCAATGGAAGATGTTAGTGGCTGTCACTAAAGCTCTGAAGAAAAGAGCGTATATAGCGCATTAGGATATAGATGTCTGGGAAATCCTAAACAATTCAAGTCAACATTTCTTGAACTAGTTGCAAGTGTCACAAATAAGATTATAAATGGTCCTTGAATTACAGTTACTTATGTATGATCAGTGTTATGTAAACACTGTAAACATAGTGAAATGAGACCACAGATAATGCATTTTATTTTACCTCACTTCACTTTAGAGGATACTGTAAACATATTGTCGGGATCACCAAGACCTAAAAAAAAAATGTTTATTACTTCTTTATAGTTTAGATAGATATAAGTGATTATTAGCATTTTCCAGAGTCCCTTTGCAGGTACACTGACTTTGCCTCCTTATGAATTTATTAACTTCAGAAAGCTAACACAACTCCTTTAGAAGAAAGTGGATTTTAAACCCTAAATAAACCAAAAACCCTGGGTTGAAAATTCTCTTCTGACCCTTGAAGTTACTTTTTTGACCCTTTGGTTCATGTAGTCAAATTTATCATTTTTTGGCAAGACGTGATTAACGGTATGTTAAACTATTTCATATTGAACCAGCAAGGAGTATGAAGAGAGTGAATCAATTCACTTTGAAGTGACTTGAATTATAATTCAGTGATAACATCGTCCTAGAATAGATCTGCTTTTATAGAACTGAGAACAAAGGAGATTCACGAATCTTAGTGTCTAGTTTTTCTCTTGTAACTGATTTGCTGCATAATCCTGAGTCATTTGCCTAATCTCTGTTTGTCAGTGTGCTCATTTGTAAAATGTAATCTAGGCCATAACAACCAGCTTCCAAGGTTTTTGTAAAGATTAGATAATTTAATATTTAAATTCATTACTGCCTCATGATTTCTATGACTGTTATCACTGCCTAAGGTATTCATAAATTGAGGCACTTATGAAAAATAAAATCTGGTATAGATTTTAAGTGATTATTAGCATCCTTCAAAATACCTTTGCAGGTACACTGTTTTGCTTCTCTGTTAATTTATTTATGTAAGGTATTATATTTTGTAGTTGTTTTTTAAACTTTTTTTGGAATTGATTTATTGGCTCCTTAATCTTGGCATACTCTAGCCGTCCAGATCGCCTTCGGGACATTGCCGATCGCTTCAATGTAGACCATGATGCAGTACTGGACAACGTACTTTATGCACGTGCATATACTAGTAAGAACCCCATGCAATTGGATGCTTGGGCTGTTTTAAGGTTGGCAGTGCTGATTTACTATTTGAGTGATACTTACAACATTGTGACACTGTTCTTTTCTCTTTCTATTTTACTTTTCTCCAAATCAATTTAGTCAGTCCACAAATTTTATCATCTGGTAAGTCCTTAGATTTTAGAACGCCCTCAAATTGTTTCTTATTCTTTGTTTTTGATATGGAGAGTCACGTTCTTTTTGGATAATGTAGCATTTGTTATTTATGCTAAGGCATAATATGAAATCAAATTTAATAAAGTCATAAATAATTAAGAAAATCCTTCAAGGACTCTCTTTTGCCTGACTCCCAAGGACATAAATGGTCTTAGCTTCTGCCGCTTCTAGCTTTTTGTGTGTGTGTGTGAGGAAGATTAGCCCTGAGCTAACATCCGTTACCAATCCTCTTCTTTTGTACAGAGGAAGATCAGCCCTGGGCTAACATCTGTGCCCATCTTCCTCTATTTTATATGGGACATCACCACAGCATGGCTTGACAAGCGGTGTGTCAGTGTGTGCCTGGGATCCGAAACCGCGAACCCCCGGCCGCCAAAGTGGAGCACACACGCTTAACCACTATGCCACTGGGCCAGCCCCTCTTCCAGCTTTTATAACATTTTCTCTTTGCATTTCCCACCAGGTGAACATCAGATGGAGCTACTTGATTATGTAGCAGCAAAATTCCATGAAGAAGCTGGCATCTTCAAGCTATTGGTACAAACTTTTAAATGTTGCTCGCTCACAGAGCTATTTAGCACGATATTTTTCCTCTATTGACTCTGATTCAAATTAACTTCTTCCTTCCATTTCCAAATGCATATTTATTGTTACATTAACTCTATGCAGATCATTGATTCAATAATGGCACTTTTTCGAGTGGATTTCAGTGGTCGTGGGGAGTTGGCTGAACGGCAGCAAAAATTGGCCCAGATGTTGTCACGACTCCAAAAAATCTCAGAAGGTAGATTTTTTTAAATAAAATCGCTCTTTCTGAATAGCATCTGTGACTGTTTGCTGAGTAGCCTTTTCAGAAAAGCTCAGAATAATGTCAGGAGACAATACATTTTTAAAAAATAAAATTACCTTCATGGGAATTAACCAAAAATGTTGATTCTAATACAATAAGGTACCTAAATAATAATAATGATAACATTAAATAAATTAATGTTATCAATGAAAAAATAGGAATCTAATCTTGTTTATAAAATAAATTCATGGCACAATATTCTTAAACTCTGAAATCTAAACAATGAACTTTTTATATTTATATTGCCGTTATCTTCGTTTCTTAATTTTATTTCTTGATGCAGAATATAATGTGGCTGTGTTTGTGACCAATCAGATGACTGCTGATCCAGGAGCGACTATGACGTAAGCCCCAATATTCTGCTTTTGTATTTCACAAAGGTTAATATCAAGAGAGTTAGAGTGTAGAACAGAAAATAATTCCAAAATAATCAGTCTCAATGTGGGCAAAAATATATCACAAATCACTTTATTGTACAGTGCATATTACTTCATAATTGCAAATATCACTTATTTGTTATCCAGAACCTATTTTTCTCTAGTTGTTTATAAAATAAAGCAATAGTTTAACTATTTTCAGAGATACTTTGGGCTCTTCTTTTGTCTAGGACTAAAAGGATATTGGAAAACAATAAGGAAAAGATCCTAGGGAAATAAAAACTTATATTCCAGATACGTGAATGGCTTCCATTGCACTGATAAGCTGTTAGCCTAAAAACAAAAAAGCAGGCTCTCTACAGGATATAAATGAGATATATTTATAAGAGGTCCTATGAGAGAAGTCTCCTGTTTGAAGAAACAGAATTTCACTCCACACTAGGCATATTCAGAATTTGTTGAAGTATTTGTGCACATAACACATCTGTTGATGGCTCTGCTTGAAAGATGGTGGTGAATGGAAAGGTAAGGAGAGCTAAAGTAGGATAGTGAAAACACAAAATGCAAAGAAAGGTTGGTTACCACCATCAAAAAATTTGAGCATTATGTATCTGAATAAGCAATCAAAATAACCCTGAATCCGTGATACTGCTTTTTAAAAGATCTTTTCAACAACTTTTTATTTAGAAAATTTTTTAACCAGAGAAAAGTTGCAAGATTAGTACAATGAATACACATATATCTTTCACCTAGGTTCATCAATTGTTAACATTCTGCCACATTTTTCTCTCTCTCGTGTTTTTGTGTGTGCGTGTGTATGCGTGTGTGTAAAATCTCTTTCTCCATACATACACACACATATATGTATATTTTTTGGTAACCATTTGAGAGGTTTTTTTCCCCTGAACCGTTGAGAATTATTTGCAGACATCATGACACTTCACCTCTTAATACTTCAGCATATCTCTTCTGAGAACAAGAACATTCTCCTGCATAATCACAATATAATTATCACATTCAGGAAATTTAACATTGGCATGCTAGTGCCATCTAGTATACAGTTGTATTCCAGTGTCTCCAATTGTCCCACTAATGTCCTTTGTAGCTGTTGCATTTTCGTTTTGTTTTTGATTCAGGATCAGTTTAGGATCAAGCATTCCATGTAGTTGTCATGTCTCCTTTAATCAGAACCTCAACTTCTGTTAGACTTTTATGACACTGACATTTTTGAAGAGCACAGGCCAACTGTTTTTCAGAACGTCCCTCAACTCGGAGTTGATTTTTTTTTCCAGCGTTTAAAGTGTTAAACACTTTTGGCCGAAAAATGACATAAGCGATATGATAGCCTTCTCGGGATATTATATTAGGGGACACATGATGGCAGTTTGTCCCATTATTAGTGATGTTAAATTTGATCATGTGATTAAGATGGTGTTCACAAGATTTCTCCATTGTAAAAGACCTTTTCCCCTTTTTAATTAATAAGAAATTTGTGGGTGATACTTTGAGACTTGTGTTAATATCTTGTTCTGCAATAAGCTTTCACCCATTGGTTTTAGCATCCATTGAAGATTCTTGCTTAAATCAATTATTATTCTGATGGTTGCAATATAAAGTTTTACTACTTTAAAACCAAGTCAATACGTGATATAGCAGCAGATAAATGAGTCATTGCTGTATATATTAGAAGATATTTCATATGCTAGTGTAAATTCTGTAAGTTGTACTGAAACGAATGTCTCTCTTTAAACTAACCCTAAGAGTATTGCTGCATCTTCTGCAGTTTGATATATCTCTCATTTTCAATACGCTTTTATGAGTATTTTCTACTTAATTACAGGAGATTCCAATGTAAAAAATATTAACTACACAAATAGTATTACGCAAGTTAAAAAGATTGAGGAGGGGGAAATCAATCATTTATTCTTCCAATAAATATTATTGAAAATCTACTATGTATCAAGATTCTTGGAATTTACTAGTGAACAAAAGACACCATGTGCCTTGCCTCCATAAAGAAGAAAAATAAATGATGTCCATTTAACTCAAAATTTTAAAGTCTTGGTGGGTCACACATTGTAGTCCTTGAGTGGTTAAGCAATCTTCTCTGTTTTATAGGCTATCTGTCATACACAGGGCATGAAGTACTTCACAAAGAGAATTATTTTAAACTGAAGAGAAAGGGAAGATTTTTAAGGCTCGCTTTAAAAAGATAAAATGACTCATTGGCTCAGAGGGAGGAAGTGGGTTGCATTCAAATGAAACAGTACAAGTTAAAGAGCAATGTTCTTTCTTCAGGTGTGGGGAGGGAACATTGAAGAGGCCAACTGTCGAGCTAGAGTTAGAAGGCAAAGGAAATCAGTGGAAATTAGGTCAGATGGGCGTTCTTTTTCTTATATTTCTAGAAAGTTTAAAAAAGAGTAAAACCATTTGGAATTGACTCCAATAAGACAAGGAAAGGAGAAATAGAGAGGTGACAGAAAGGAAATAATTGAAGGAATTGGGGGGGGGGCAGGTTTATAATGAAGTGAGCTAAGTAAAGAGCCAGAGAAGGTAACAAGGGCTAGTATTTTTGCTGGGTGAATCTGCTTTGAAGTATCATCTCCTCCATCTAGCCAAGTTGTAAGGAAACTAGTTTCACTATAATTAGTATATTCTAAAGTATATTAAATTATAACAATACAAATTAAATGCATGTATTCATATAAAGCACATAAATTGCCACATCTAAATGGAAAAAAACCAGGACAGTTTTAAACTAAAGGATTTCAAATGCTGTTAGAAAACCTCCCATAAAGAAAATATCTTTGCTTCTCAGTGTTGAGGAACTCCAAGCTGCAGCTCGCCTGGGGCCTGTCAGAGAAGTATCACTATAATTGGTATGAGTCCCCAAGTACACTGACAATAATTGAGGTTTATATCCCATGCATTATACTTGATGGCACATCGTATTAAAAAGGAACAAAATTATAGAGGCGAGGAGCTGCCGTATGACACAGCAGAGCAGTAGCTCCTAGATAAGGCTTACAGATACAGCTTTTAGAATTAGAGTGATCCAGTTGACGGAGGCCTGGAGATAAAAAGTCAAAGTATCAGCCTGTAAAGCTCCACACCAGGGCAAATAATAAGATGAGCAACAAATAAGACCATGATGCTGCCACCTACTTCATTTGTGTATTTGTTTTGCTAAAACAAAAAGTCATCGTAGAACATTTGCCGTCTTGTAAATGTACAGTCAGTTTATTCTCTAAGGATGTCACCTACTGATTCAACATCATTAGCATAAATTAAGAGGCAATATGGTTAGAGAAAAAACGTTAAACCAAGGTCTCTAGCATGATGACCTTGTGCAAATCATTTAAACTATTTGAACTTCATTTTCCTCCCCCTCAAAATTAAGAGAACTTATTTTTATTGATTGCTTACCATGTGCCAGGTGCTTTCATGCATCATCTTATGCAATTCTCATGTCACCCCAGCATAACTCAGCCTCCTTGGGCCTCCCTGTCCTTTCTATGAAGCCAATCTCAGTATGTTGCTACATCCCCTCCCACCAAAAAACCCCCAGAATTCCATCTTCAAATTTTTGAATAAAGTGTAGGTTTTTCTGCATATTTTGGAAGGAAACAGGAGGGAGGGATTACTAAATAAAACTTCTTAAACATACCCCTTTTTTAAGCCATCTCTTCTCTTTCTCCAACGTTCTTCTCTTTTGGCAGTACTCTTCTCTATCTTCCCCTAATCTCAAAGCATTCTCCTTATTCTTGCGCATGTTCACTCAGCCTTTCTCTCCTCAATGGACCCCTTCTCAAAAATTCCCTCTGTAAGCTTACCCCTTAGCAAGTCAAAAGTACCAAGAATGCCAGTTGTCCCACAAGGTTACACTTGCCCAGGCCCCTCAAGGTCCCCGCTCCAACCAGTATTTGAGGTAGATACTATTAATATTCCTAATTTGTAAAGGAAGAAACAGAGGCTCAGAGGACTTAGTACTTGCTCCTTCACACAATTAAAAAACAGAAGCCCAGATTTGAACCCAGGTATCTTTGACTTCAAAGTTGATGCTCTTTTAGCCTCCCTGTGCTACCCTCCCCATCCCACTCCCAGAAAAATATCACCTGCCCTCCCATCACCATAATCCTATACTTCATGACCCTAGCACCTAATTTGAAGTTTGGAGGTCAGGCTGTTCTGGGTCTTACCCTCAACAATATAATATGCTGTATCCTGTTCAACAAGACGGGGATTAAGGAAACAATCTTTCCTAGCCCCTCTTTATTCCTAATATCCACCCCCATCTCTTCCTCCTTCTCATCGTACTCCCCCATCCCGAGGAAAGGAGGAAAGAAGAGGAGAAGAAAATATAAAAGAAGGAGAAATAAGAGACTAGGCTAAAGGAAGGGTGTGGGCGGTTTTCTGAAGCTGTTTTACTTGGTCAGAAATAGAAGTAAATTAAAGCCCGCTAAAAGAATGTGGAATGCTATTACACCTTCTTGTACTTTACTCAAGACTTGGTTATAACTGCTAGAATACTCAGGAAGTTCAAAGGAAATTTAAGAAGAGTTTCTTGGTCTATATGTCACTGAAAGAGTGGTTGTTTTAACTGAATCATTTAGTTAAATAATATTAGTTACCATTTTTTGAGTATTTCTTGTGTGCCAAGATTACTCTAAGGGTAGAGCTAATGTATATAAACAACCTGGCATAGTTCCTGGCATGTAGTAGACTCCCAACAAGTTATATTAAATATATCTTGAATCCTCACAACAGCCCTAAGACGTTCGGTCTTTTTGTTCCCATTTCACAGTTAAAGAAACTGAAATTCATAAAGGTAAGTACTATCCCAAGGTGACATAGATTGTAAGTGTTTGAGTCAGAATTAGGAAAGCAGATAATAATAAAGTCACTAGGCTAATGCCTTACCTAAATTATTTCATTTTATTCTCACAACTATCCTACCAGTTAGGCACAGTTATTATCCCCATTTAAAACAAAGAAACAGACACTTGGAATGGTTAAACAATTTTCCTGAGGTCACATGGCTGGCTGATAAGTCAAAATTTGAACCCAGGTCTAACTCCAAAGCTCATACACCACGCAGTACATCAGGGCTGTATATGCCTGGGGAAATGTTGGCATGCTGTCATTTGAGAGGCTTTGCAAGGACATATCCATTACCCTGGTGAATTGACCAGAGCTCATGCCCTTCAGCCTTATAGGCGGAGATTTGATTTGGTCAGCCTACTGAGAACCAATCCTTCTCTTGGGGGCAGACTCACATTAATCAAGCTCGTGAGACTCAACGAAAGATCAGAGGGCCAGTTTACTGATAATGAAAAATGTAACTACATTTGAGGTTCCTTGACCAGTGCATTCTCTCCCTGTAGGCAGACCTCTATAGGAATCCAAATTTTAATCCAAAGTTATTTACTAAATATGGAATCTAAGCAAAGGGAAATAATTAGATGAGTTATAAGAGTGTTTGCAACATAGTAAGGATGCAATAAATCTTGGTGGTTGTTATTATTATGAATACTCATCACACCAGAGAGGGTAAAAATCATGAATCTCCTAAACTTACATGAAAATTTTTGTATGTGTACATATGTGCATTTTTCTGGGGGAGAGTCTATATCTTTTATTAAATTATCAAAGTGATAGTGACCTATAAGAAAGGTTAAGAGCCACAAATTCTACACAAAATTCTACACAGAATCCTGAATACCTTGATGAAGCAAGTAAAATTTGAATTGGTTTGATATTCTCCCAGAGCTAAGGTTGTTTTGCTATGTTGCAATCTATTTTGATTAAGTATAACTCTTAGTTTATTAGTCATTTTTGAGGACTTTTTTTCTCCCCATAATATCTTCCCTATATGTTTTCTTGGCACTTTTACAAATCTTATAATTTATTTCCCAATTTAGTTCTTTTAAAATCATCTCCTTTTGGAGATGACATTCTAAACATCGAGGCTCTTCACCTAGAGTAATCAGTGACAAGCAGTAGTACCTACTCACTTTTGTGCATAAGGTACCACATTAGTAACAGCAAACAATAGTTTGTTAAGAAAAAAACATGGGTATGTATCTAGAAGCTCCAGCTTCCTACTCTTTTTTTTTTTTCAATTATTTTATTGAGGTCACAATGCTTTATAACATTGTGTAATTTCCAGGTGTACATTATTATTTTTCAGTTTCTGTATAGACTGCATCGTGCTCACCACCAATAGTCTAATTTTGATCTGTCACCATATATATGTGCCCCTTTACCCCTTTCACTCTCCCCCCAACCCCCTACCCCTCTGGTAACCACTAATCTATTCTCTTTATCCATGCGTTTGTTAATCTTCCACATATGAGTGAAATCATGCAGTGTTTGTCTTTCTCTGTCTGGCTTATTTCACTTAACATGATACCCTCAAAGTCCATCCATGTTGTTGCAAATGGGATGATTTTGTCTTTTTTTACAGCTGAGTAGTGTTCCATTGTATATATATATACCACATCTTCTTTATCCATTCATTAGTTGATGGGCACTTGGGTTGCTTCCACGTCTTGGCTATTGTGAATAATGCTGCAATGAACACAGGGGTGCATAAGTCTCTTTGTATTGTTGATTTCAAGTTCTTTGGATAAATACCCAGTAGTGGGATAGCTGGAACGTATGGTATTTCTATTTTTAATTTTTTGAGAAATCTCCATACTGTTTTCTGTAGTGGCTGCACCAGTTTGCATTCCCACCAGCAGCGTATGAGGGTTCCCTTTTCTCCATATCCTCTCCAACATTTGTTATTTTTTTGTTTTGGTAATTATAGCCATTCTAACAGGTGTAAGGTGATATCTCATTGTAGTTTTTATTTGCATTTCCCTACTAATTAGTGATGTTGAACATATTTTCATGTGCCTGTTGGCCATCTGTATATCTTCTTTGGAAAAATGTCTGTTCATATCCTCTGCCCATTTTTTGATCAGGTTGTTTGTTGTTGAGTTGTATGAGTTCTTTATATATTTTGGAAGTTAACCCCTTGTCTGGTATATGATTTGCAAATATTTTCTCCCAGCTGGTGGCTTGTCTTTTTGTTTTGTTCATGGTTTCCTTTGCCTTGCAGAAGCTCTTTAGTCTGATATAATCCCATTTGTTTATTTTTTCTTATTTCCCATGCCTGAGTAGATGTGGTATTAAAAAGATGCTGCGAAGACTGATGTCAAAGAGTGTACTGCCTCTATTTTCTTCTAGGAGTTTTATGCTTTCAGGTCTTACAGTCAAGTCTTTAATCCATTTTGAGTTAATTTTTGTGTATGGCATAAGATAATGGTCTACTTTCATTCTTTCACATGCGTCTGTCCAAATTTCCCAATCCCATTTATTGAAGAGACTTTCCTTTCTTCATTATGTGTTTTTGGCTCCTTTGTCAAAGATTAGCTGTCCGTAGATGTGTGGTTTTATTTCTGGGCTCGCAATTCTGTCCCATTGATCTGTGTGTCTGTTTTTGTGCCAGTACCATGCTGTTTTGATTACTATAGCTTTGTAGTATATTTTGAAGTCAGGGATTGTGATGCCTCCAGTTTTGTTCTTTTTTTCTCAGGATTTCCTGAGCTATTCAGGGTCTTTTGTTGTTCCATATAAATTTTAGGATTCTTTGTTCTATTTCTGTGAAGAATGTCATTGGGATTCTGATTGGGATTGCATTGAATCTGTAGATTGCTTTAGGTAATATGGACATTTCAACTATGTTTATTCTTCCAATCCATGTGCATGGAATAACTTTCCATTTCTTTATGTCATCTTCAATTTCTTTCAATAATGTCTTATAGTTTTCAGTGTATAGGTCTTTCACCTCCTTGGTTAAATTTCTTCCTAGGTATTTTATTCTTTTTGTTGCGATTGTAAATGAGATTGTATTCTTGAGTTCTCTTTCTGCTAGTTCATTATTGGTGTATAGAAATGCAACTGATTTTTGTAAGTTGATTTTGTACCCTGCAACTTTGCTGTAGTTGTTGATTATTTCTAATAGTTTACTGGTGGATTCTTTAGGGTTTTACATATACTGGATCATGTCGTCCGCAAACAGTGAGAGTTTCACTTCTTCCTTTCCAATTTGGGTACATTTTATTTCTTTTTCTTGCCTAATTTCTCTGGCCAAAATCTCCAGTACTATGTTGAATAGGAGTGGTGAGAGTGGGCACCTTTGTCTTGTTCCTGTGCTCAGAGGGATGGCTTTCAGTTTTTCACTGTTGAGTATGATGTTGGCTGTGGGTTTGTCATATATGGCCTTTATTATGTTGAGGTACTTTCCCTCTATACCCATTTTATTGACAGTTTTTATCATAAATCGATGTTAGATCTTGTCAAATGCTTTCTCTGCATCTATTGAGATGATCATGTGGTTTTTATTCCTCATTTTGTTAATGTGGTGTATCACATTCATTGATTTGCAGATGTTGAACCATCCCTGCATCCCTAGTATAAATCCCACTTGGTCATGGTGTATGATCCTTTTAATGTATTGCTGTATTTGTGTTCCCAATATTTGTTGAGGATTTTTGCATCTATGTTCATCAGTGATATTGGCCTGTAGTTTTCCTTCTTTGTGTTGTCCTTGTCCGGTTTTGGTATCAGGGTAATGTTGGCCTCATACAAGGAGTTAGGAAGTGTTCCATCTTCTTCAATTTTTTGGAATAGTTTGAGAAGGATTGACATTAAGTCTTCTTTGAATGTTTGGTAGAATTCTCCAGAGAAGCCATCTGGTCCTGGACTTTTGTTTTCTGGGAGGTTTTTGATTACTGTTTCAATTTCTTTACTTGTGATTTGTCTATTCAGATTCTCTATTTCTTCTTGATTCAGTTTTGGGAGGTTGTATGAGTCTAAGAATTTATCCATTTCTACTAGGTTATCCAACTTGTTGGCATATAGTTTTCATAGTATTCTCTTATAATCCTTTGTATTTCTGTGGTATCCATTGTAACTTCTCCTCTTTCATTTTTAATTTTATTTGAGCCTTCTCTCTTTTTTTCTTAGTGAGTCTGGCTAAGGGTTTGTCAATTTTGTTTATCTTCTCAAAGAACCAGCTCTTAATTTCATTGATCCTTTCTACTGTTTTTTCTTTGGTCTCTATTTCATTTATTTCTGCTCTAATTTTTATTATTTCCCTCATTCTGCTGACTTTTGGCTTTGTTTGTTCTTCTTTTTCTAGTTCTGTTAGGTATAGTTTAAGATTACTTATTAGAGATTTCTCTTGTTTGTTGAGGTGGGCCTGTATTGCTATAAATTTCACTCTTAGAACTGCTTTTGCTGCATCCCATAAGAGTTGGTATGATGTATTTTCATTTTCATTTGTCTCCAGGTATTTTTTAATTTCTCCTTTGATTTCTTCATTGATCCAGTGGTTGTTCAGTAGCATGTTGTTTAGTCTCCACATATTTGTGACTTTCCCAGCTTTTTTCTTGTAGTTGATTTCTAGTTTCATAGCATTGTGGTCAGAAAAGATGCTTGATATGATTTCAACCTTCTTAAATTTATTGAGGCTTGCCTTGTTTCCCAACATATGGTCGATCTTTGAGAATGTTCCATGTGCACTTGAGAAGAATGTGTATTCTTCTGTTTGGGGATGGAATGGTCTATATATATCTATTAAATCCATGTGGTCTAGTGTTTCATTTAAGTCCGCTATTTCCTTGTTGACTTTCTGTCTGGATGATCTGTCTATTGATGTAAGTGGGCGTGGAGGTCCCCTACTATTATTGTCTTGCTGTTAATTTCTCCCTTTAGATCTGTTAATAGTTGCTTTATGTACTTTGGTTCTCCTGTGATAGGTGCATATATATTCATAAGTGTTCTGTCCTCTTGGTGGAATGTCCCTTTTATCATTATATTCTGCCCCTCTTCGTCTCTCATTGCCTTTTTTATCTTGAAGTCTGCTTTGTCTGATATAAGTATGGCAAGACCTGCTTTCTTTTGCTTGCCATTTGCTTGGAGTATCAACTTCCATCCCTTCACTCTGAGCCTGTGTTTGTCTTTAGAGCTGAGATGTGTTGCCTGGAGGCAGCATATTGTTAGGTCTTGTTTTTTAATCCATCCAGCAACTCTGTGTCTTTTGATTGGAGAATTCAGTCCATTTACATTTTGAGTGGTTATCGATATATGAGGGCTTAATACTGCCATTTTATCTCTTGTTTTCCAGTTGTTCTATATTTCCCTTGTTTCTCTTCCCTTGTATTTCTGACTGCCATTTCAGTTTGGTGGTTTTCTGTGATGGTTTTCTCAGTTTTCTCTTTATTTATGATTTGTATCTCTGCTCTGGTTTTTTGTTTAGTGGTTACCATGAGGTTTGTATAAAAGATCTCATAGATGAGATAGTCCCTTTTCTGATAGCCTCTTCTCTCCATTAGCCTAAGCAGGGTCCATCCCTTTCCTCTTCCCCTTCTAAGTTATTGTTGTCACAAATTATTCTGTTTTGGGTTGTGAGTCTGTGATTAAAATGAAGTGTTTATAGTTATTTTTGATACTTTCTTTCCCTTTATGTTTTATGTCATAATTCTTTGCTAACTTGTTCTGATAGAGAGCTGCAATTTTCTGATTTTGTCTGTCTGTCTATCTCCTTGCTCAAGGCTTTGTAAACCTTTGCCTTTTTGTTTCAGGTATGAGGGCATCCTTGATCATTTCTTGTAAGGGAGGTCTAGTGACAATGAACTCCCTCAGCTTTTGTTTATCTGGGAAAGTTTTTATTTCTCCATCATATCTGAAGGAGAGTTTCGCTGGATAGAGTATTATTGGCTGAAAGTTTTTGTCTTTCAGTATTTTGAATATATCATTCCAATCTCTCCTAGCCTGGAAGGTTTCTGCTGAGAAATCCACTGAAACTCTGATAGGGGTTCCTTTGGAGATTCTTCTCTTCTGCCTTGCTGCCCTTAATATTTTTTCTTCGTCATTGACTTTTGCCAGTTTTACTATTATATGCCTTGGAGAAGTTCTTTTTGCATTGATGTAATTAGGAGTTCTCTTGGCTTCATGTATTTGTAAGTCCAGTTTCTTCCCCAGGTTTGGAAAATTCTCAGCTATTATTTCTTTGAACAAGCTCTCTGCTCCTTTCTCCCTCACATCTCCTTCTGGAATACCTATAATCCTTATGTTGCATTTCCTAATTGAGTTGGATATTTCTCAAAGAAGTTCTTCATTTTTTTTAAGTCTTAGTTCTCTCTCCTCCTCCACCTAAAGCATTTGTGTATTTCTGTCCTCTAACTTACTAATTCTGTCCTCTATAACGTCAGCTCTGTTTTTTAAGGTTTCTAGATTGTTTTTTTATCTCCTTCATTTTGTTCTTCATCTCCAGAATTTGTTTTTTTTTTTTTTTAGAGTTTCAATGTCTTTTGTGAAAAATTCCTTCTGCTCATTAATTTTATTCCTGAGTTCACTGAACTGTCTCTCTGAGTTTTCTTGTAACTTGTTGAGTTTCTTTATGACAACTATTTTGAATTCTCTGTCATTTAGATTTTAAATTTCTGTGACTTCAGGGTTGGTTTTTGGAGATTTGTCATTTTCCTTCTGCTCTGGAGTGTTAGTGTAGTTCTTCAGGGTGTTTGATGAAGTGATCCTTTGCTGGTGCATAGTGGTAGTATCAGATTGCAGATTCTACCTGCCACCACTGTGGGGACGGGCAGGAGCTCTGTTTTCTGAACCCACCATGTCTTTTGGAAGTTGTGACAATAGGGCTCATCTGTGTTTGCCCACTGGCTTCAGCCATTTGGCAGGTCACACACACACACACAGGCACTGTGGTGCGGATCCACTGCCTTGGCCAGGGACCAGTAGAGCTGGGGTGCTAGGTGAGAGGGGAGGGACGCTTTCTTTCGTGTGTGTGTGGGCCTGCTTTGTGCTCACAGGCGTTCACCTGGGCTGCTGTGCTTGGTGGGGTCTCCCACACGGTGGCTGAGCCATGCCACTTGGTGTGGAGTGTTCCTGCAGGTCGGGCTGCAACTCCAAAAGCAAAAGCGTTGGTGCACAGGCCTGCCTGCTCCCCTGCATCCTCTTACAGTTGCCACTGGCTGCTGTGTGAGGACCTGTGACCTAGATTGCTGCCGTGGGGGAGGGGGAGGGGATCTACTCATCTTCTTCCACTGCTTCCTGGGGATCCAGTACCCCTACCTTCAGATATATGGCTGTGTGGATCTCTCAGATGTCCTGTTGTGCTTTGTAGGATATCCTCTGTTGGTTAATGAATGTCCGTTTGGTTGTAACTTAGAGGGGAGAGACTAAGGGAACTGCTTACTCTGCCATGATGCTGATGTCACTCTTCCTACTCTTCTTTAGATTATCTGTAGGGGGGGATTACTTCATTAGGGGGAAATCCTATTTCCTTTTGTTTGCTTTTATGTCACAACCCCCTTTAAAATTTCATTTAATTACAGCTTCTTTGAAAACATGTCATAAATCTGTGTCCAAAAGGATCTAGACCAGGGAGACCCAAATTGTCTTCTCCTCTATATTCATTCAACAATAATTTTGGAGTATATTCTATATTATAGGCACTTTTCTAGGCACTGGAGTTACAAAGAAAAACAAGGATTTAGAGTGTAGTGGAGAATTGAGACCCATGAATTTAAATTACCATGTAGCGTACTTTAATATAGGAACATACACAGTGGTATGAGAGCATAGAGGAGACAGACTCTACTCTGTGTCAGGGGATCAGGCAAGGTTTCCAAGAAGGGATGAGGCTTGATGAGTGAATAGGAGCTAAATGAACAAAGAGTGGGAAAGGGGCTTTCGTTTCAGAGGGAATCATGTGTGCAAAGCCATCGAGGTATAAGAGGACTTGCTGAAATAAGAAAAAAGAAAAGAAGTTTGAGAAGGAAGGAGGAAGAATGAGTACAACTGTAGATAAGTATGTAGGTAGCCAATAGAAAGAAGGGGAAGTTGAGGGAGCTTCTTCATGAGAGCACTCATTTTCTTTGTGAAGAAGCAAGCAATGTCATCCGAGGTGAGGGAACAAGAATGGAAAAAGGAGATCAAGGAGATTATTGAAGGTTTGGAAAAGGGGAGGTGAAGCTAACCATGCTCATATAGGAGAATTACTAAGCAGTATTGAGAGGCCATGTGTGAGAAGCAGTAACAAAGCTGTTAAAACTTCTCTCTGCTCATATAGCTAACCCTGACTATCCTTTCTTGTCTCCTCCTGATAGAAATTTCTAACTGGTCCACCCTCTGTGAAAGCACCAATATTTCTGCAGTCCAATATTCTCCTTGGTATTTTTGTAACTTCCATATCTTAAGTTCAAAAAATATTTTGAGTACTCACTGTAGCTGATAAGCTAAATACCATGTCGTCTGCCCTTAAGGAGCTTACTGACAGGTAATAGGAGAGGGATTGAGGGGAAATATATGTGAATGATAACAGCACTAAAGGCAGAACATGAAAAGTGCATTAGAGAAGCATAAATATAGTGTTTGGAAGTTCAGAGTTCACACCCCAGTTGAGAATATCATCAGGGCCTCAAGCAGCCCATCTATATAGAATATAGGATTCTTTTAAGACCCTGAAGAGCCACCCATAATGTAGGGTGACTGGAAAGTTTTGAGCCATTCCATTAAAAAGAGTGGCATTGATCTATAAGCATTATAGAGACAATTCACTTCTAGCTATTTCATCCGACTGAGATGGTTTTATTGCTTTACCACCTGTTCAGCTGCCTGAGTAAGCAACCCAGCCTTCCAAATTCTTAATTGCCATCAGTCTCAACTGCCTGGCTGCTAGTTTCTTAAAAGTGGTTTACTCCAAAACTAACTCTCTGTCCTTGTTCCCACCATGGATCTGCTGAATCTTAACCAATCCTATCCAACCTCAGCCAGGGATCTTCTGGTCCTAACCTTTGAGCCATTTAAGCAAGCAGCAGTTCATATTAACAGACTTCTTTACCAGAGAGCTTCTTGTCCCCACCAACCCACAATCTATTTAATCTCACGTCAGTCAGCCACATCCTCACTACACCAAGCCTCATGCTTAGAGTAACCAAAATCCTGAACACCTTCCTGGAGCAAGCAGAATTTGAATTGACTTGTAACTATATTCTCCCAGAGCTGAGGCTATTATGCTATCTCACAGTTTATTTTGATCAAGTATAACCTGTTTATGTTCAGTTCACTTTATCAGTGATTTCAAAGCCTAGGTTTTCTTCTGAAACAGTTGAGAAGATCATGTGGGTTTTTTCCTTCATTCTATTGATATGGTATAGAACATTGATGATTTTCCCATGTTGAACCACTCTTACATTCCTAGAATAAATCCTACTTGGTCATGGTGTATAATCCCATTTATATGCTGCTGGATTCGGTTTGCTGGTATTTTGTTGAGGATTTTTTGCACCTAGGCTATTTGGAAGTGCTCACTATTAAGGTTACTGAGAACCTTTCACTTCCTGACAAGTGAGTGTTAGTCCCCTAGTGAGTATATCTCTCAAGATGAGTGTCAATAATATTTGTAACTACTTTGTAATCATAATATATTTTTTGAATCTATATGATCAGACATAGTAAGAGCTTATCTTTTCTGTATCCTATTTTAGAAGAATAATCTTGAGGCATCAATGATAAAGACAAAGATATTTTGAAGATTATTCTCACTGTAAATTCATAACCAGTACAACATTGAAGGCTTCCAACATATAGTTAATGAACAAGAAGGAGGTTCTCAACCTGCTCTCATTTATGTCATGGCATCATGAGAGAAGGTTGGGTATTTCTTATTCATTAGACTAGAATAGTGCTTGGCACATAGTAGGCTGTTAATAAATATTTCTGATATGAATGAATGAATAAATAAATAAATTCAATCTTTGTATTTTGTAAAGAAGAAAAATTGCTTAACCCCAAGAGCTATTCTAAGACAGTGAATAATGTTTTATTTGTGTTTTTTCTTTTTAAAAAAATCAAACAAAACATGAACTATTTATCATAAGAATCTCAGAAGCCTGAATGGGATGGCAATGGGGTGTATAGCAGCTCCAAACCCTACTCCACTCTATAGTTTATGAACAAGGCTCTGTTTGTTTAGAACACGCACCTACCCCACCCCCTGCCATCATCCACAGAAAAGTTGCCTTGTAATTGTAGATATTACTGTATATAGCCCCTATGATGAAACCTGAAAAGGTGTTTTATTAATTCAGTTTTCAGGCAGACCCCAAAAAACCCATTGGGGGACACATTCTGGCTCACGCTTCAACAACGAGAATAAGTTTGCGAAAGGGAAGAGGAGAACTGAGAATTGCCAAGATTTATGACAGGTAAATATATTCTTATTCTTAATCAGATTCTTGTGCATATGGTATTAAATTACAGCCTCTCCTGATGCTGTAATTATACTACTGGCAGATACTACATGTTTGAATTTCCTTCTCAAAAATTATTTGATTCATTGGGAAGTCCCTATTATGTACTAGGTTCCAGGGATTCAGGGAGTCTATTGACAAATAGACTTGGTCCCTGACCTTCCAAAACTTACAGTGAAGCTATATAATGAAATAATCGATTCCAATTGAAGTGTGGTAAGTGCAGGGAAAGTACAGAGTATGATAGGAATCTATTCCTCTCCTTTCTTTCTGCCTGTTTTCTTTTCAAGTTCCAGTTTAAACATCGCTTCCTCAGGGAAACTTCCCCTGATCCTTACAGTCTAGGCTGTACCCTATATTACACCTTAAGAATTATAAACAATAAGTTTTTACAGAGAAACCTACTGCATATCAGCAATTCTAGGTTCTGGTGATAGAGCAGTGAACAAAACAACAAGACAAGGCCCTGCCTTCATGGAGCTTACATCCCATTGGTAATAACTTCTATGACATAGGTTATCCCCGCTAGACAGGAAATACCCTGAAGATAGGAACACTATTCTCTTGCTCAGTGCCTGGGACATAATAGATGTGCAATATTTGTGACTGACTGGTTAGCCAACGTGAGCAACAAGGCAAAGATTTATAATAACTCTTTACCCTAGGGAGGGAAAATCAGCCAAAAAGAAATCAGATGAACTCTTAATCTGGTTTTTGCTATGAATCACAGTCCTTATCATATATTGTCATTGAATAAATATTAAATAATCAGTTCCTCCATCCATCTGGTTTTTATTCAGACCGTTTTGCTTTTCATCACCTATGGTTGGTAGAAGACTACAATATACAAATGCTGTGTTTTATGGAGCTTCAGCAATCTCTAAAAATTTGCTACAAATGTTCTTTGTTGAATTAAATAGATAGTGGGCCGGCCCCATGGCTTAGCGGTTAAGTGCACACGCTCTGCTGCTGGCGGCCCGGGTTCGGATCCCGGGCGCGCACCAAGGCACCGTTTCTCCGGCCATGCTGAGGCCACATCCCACATACAGCAACTAGAAGGATGTGCAACTATGACATACAACTATCTACTGGGACTTTGGGGGAAACAAATAAATAAATAAATAGATAGTAGGATTGTTCCATCTTTTTACTAAAATTTCTTGGTCTGTATCTTTGACAGATTGCTGTGCTTAAAACTTTCCTAAACATTTTTCACTCTGAATTGTAATCAGCTGCTTACAAGTACATCTGTCTCATAACAGGGACCGAGTCTGGGTTCACTAACATTCCTAGCTCCTAGCATGGTACTTGGCACATAGTAGGAACTCAATAACTATTTGTTGAATTAACAAATAAATGAACTCCATCTACTTGTTCAATCATTTGTATATTTCATCAAGTCCTCCAAATTTTCAGGAACAAACTTGCAGTTCTTACAGTCCTAAGAGAATACTAGGGTTACACAGACTCAGTAAAGGATAATTAAAGTTATCATAGAGGTCAGTTATGTCAAATTTCCATAAGTTTGAATAAAAACAGCAAAACTAGATCAGAGCTTAAAATGTCAAAGTTTAGTTTGCTGTGCAGCATGTACTCCCTTCTTTCTGGTCCCTAAAGATTTCTTACAAAGAATTCACTTTGACTTTAGAGAAAACTTTTTGGTAGAGAAGATGATGATGCTAATAATGACAGCTAACACCTATTGAGTGGCTACTATGTACTAGGCCCTGCCAAGTGCTTTATATATATATTTCATTGTTTACAACAACAACCTTAAGAGATAGAAGTCATTATCCCCATTTTACATGTGAGGAAACCAAGGCCCCAACCAGTTAAGTAACCATTGCCCCTCTACAGTCTTTTTTTTTTTAATTGAGGTAATATTGGTTTATAACATTATATAAACATCAGGTGTACATCATTATATTTCAACTTTTGTATAGACTACATTGTGTTCACCACCAAAAGTCTAGTTGCCATCTGTCACCATACAAATGTGCCCCTTTACCCTTTTCACACTCTGCCCACCTTCCTTCCCCTCTGGTAACCAATCTATTCTCTGTATCTATATGTCTGTTTTGTTTGTTTATCTTCCACATATGAGTTAAGTCATATGGTAATTGTCTTTCTCCATCTGACTTATTTTGCTTAGCACAGTACTCTCAAGGTCCATCCATTTTGTCACAAATTGCAAGATCTCATCTTTTTTTTATGGCTGAGTAGTGTTCCATTTATATATATACCACATCTTCTTTATCCATTCATCCATTGATGGGCTCTTAGGTGGATTATTGAATAATGTTGCAATGAACGTAGGGGTGCATATATCTTTTCAAATTAGTGTTTTTGTGTTCTTTGGATAAATACCCAGAAGTGGAATAGCTGGATCATTTGGTAATTCTATTTTTAATTTTTTGATGAATCTCCATACTGTTTTCCATAGTGGCTGTACCAATTTACATTCCCACCAGCAGCGTACGACGGTTCTCTTTTCTCCACATCCTCTCCAACACTTGTTATTTCCTGTCTTTTTTTTTTTTTTGGTGTGGAAGATTAGCCCTGAGCTAACATCCATTGCCAATCCTCCTCTTTTTGCTGAGGAAGATTGGCCCTGGGCTAACATCCGTGCCTGTCTTCCTCTCTTTTTTATATGTGGGATGCCTGCCACAGCATGGCTTGATAAGCGGTGCATAGGTCCGTGCCCAGGATCCAAACCCGCCAACCCCAGGCTGCTGAAGTGGAGTACATGAACTTAACCACTATGCCACGGGGCTGGCCCCTTGTTATTTCTTGTCTTTTTAATAATAGCCATTCTGACGAGCATGAGGTGATATCTCATTGTGATTTTGATTTGCATTTCCCTAATGATTAGTGATGTTGAACGTCTTTTCATGTACCTGTTGGCCATCTGTTTATCTTCTTTGGAAAAATGGCTGTTCAGATCCTCTGCTAATTTTTTGTGTGTGTGTGTGAGGAAAACTAGCCCTCAGCTAACATCTGTTGCCAATCCTTCTCTTTTTTGCTGAGGAAGATTGGCCCTGGGCTAACATCTGTGCCCATCTTCCTCTACTTTATGTGGGACACCTGCCACAGTGTGGCTTGAGGAGTGGTGCGTCGGTCTGTGCTCAGGATCTGAACTTTCGAACCCCGGGCTGCCAGAAGCAGAGCGTGCCAACTTAACCACTACACCACCAGGCCAGCCCCCTCCTCTGACAATTTTTTAATTGGGTTGTTTGGATTTTGTTGTTGAGTTGTATGAGTTCTTTATATATTTTGGATATTAACCCCTTATCAGATATATGATTTGCAAATATCTTCTCCCAATTGGTAGGTTGCCTTTTCGTTTTGTTGATGGTTTCCTTTGCTGTGCAGAAGTTTTTAGTTTGACGTAATCCCATTTCTTTATTTTTGCTTTTGTTCCCCTTGCTTGAGGAGACATATTCAAAAAGATATTGCTAAGATCGATGTCAAAGAGCGTACTGCCTATGTTTTCTTCTAGGAGTTTTATGGTTTCATGTCTTAGATTCAAGTGTTTAATCCATTTTGAGTTAATTTTTGTGTATGGTGTAAGACAATGGTCTACTTTCATTCTTTTGCATGTGGCTGCCCAGTTTTTCCAACACCATTTATTGAAGAGACTTTTCTTTCTCCTTTGTGTGTTCTTGGCTCATTTGTCAAAAATTAGCTCTCCATAAATGTGTGGGTTTATTTCTGGGCTCTCAATTCTGTTCCATTGATCTGTGTGTCTGTTTTTCTGCCAGTACCTCTACAGTCTATTTTAAACAGAAGCCAGAGTGATCCTTTGTAAAGCTAAGTCAGATCATATCTATCCTCTGCTTAAAACCCTCCAGTGGCTCCCCATCTTAACTCAGAACAAAAGCACAAATCTCTACAGTGGTTCACAGAGCACCACATGAATGGCCCTATTCCTGTTCCTCCTGTTCTCTCCCTTGCTCACAGTGCTTCAACCTCAATGAGCACCTTGATGTTCTATAAACATACCAAGTACACTCCTACCTTAGGGCCTTTGCACTTATTGTTGTCTCTGCCTGGATTAACCTTTCCCCACATAGCCCTCTTTCTGGTTATCTCCCTCACCTTCGTCAAGTCTTTGATCAAATGTTACCTTCTTCACAATGCCTGTCTTGATCTCCCTATTTAACATTGCAACTGGCCTCCTCCCAATTTCCACACTTCCAAGCTCCCTTACCCAGCTCTATTTTTTTCCCCCATAATACTCATCATTTTCTAACATATCACATAATATATTTATTTATTGTCCATTATTTATTGTCTGTCTCTCCCTCCCCACAAATATAAGTTCCACAAGGGCAGGGATCTTTGTCTATTTTTTTCACTTATACATCTCAAGTGCCTACAACAGGCATATAGCAAGTGCTCAAAAAATATTTTCTTAATGAATAAATGAATGGACTTGCCCCAGATCATACAACCAATAAAGGATGGAACCAGGATTAGAATCTATGCTGTCTGAATCTAGGGCCTACACTTTTAATCATTATACCCTTTCTTATTTTATTGAAGATAATATATTTAGGGTAGTCAAGCCCATCTACTATAGCTACTCCCATGGCTTCAACTACTACCTTATACAAATGTAAGAGAAAGACATTTCTTGTTAAAAAAAAACAGAATTTCCCAAGAATTGAGCAGAAAAGATTCTCAGAAAATTTTCCAGGTGAATAGACATGACTACAAAAAGGAACCCAGCCCTTTTCCTTGAAAGTCACTATAGTTACTGCTCCCATAAGTAACTATACCTGGCCCTGAAGTGTACATTTTTCTCTCTTTAAAACTTTTAAGTGAATAAAAACCCCATTTATTTTATTCCACTTAGCATATTTGAGATCAGTGGACATTAAAAACAAAGAACTCTACTGAATTCAAAGGAAAAAAAATTTTAAATAATTATTAAAAAAAGGAAAAGGCATACAAATGGTCAAGTTTCTGCAGTAATTGTTTTTGATTCTGTTTCTATACAAAAAAAAAAAAAAAAAAAACCTGGTCCAACTTTGCAGATACCTTGCTTGGCTTCCCTCTTTCTCAACTCCTTGTCTTCCTGCCATTTGTAAGTGGCCAACTTAATATTTTCCATCAAAGCCAAAAGATTATTTTCTAATTCCACTCAGGCCTTCTTACTCAACTCCACTTTCAGTCTAGCAAGACCTACCTTATCTACAGCCTATTTGCTATCCTCAGGGGAGACCCCTCTATTTCCTAAGGCAAGTAATCTTACCCATAATGTGCTCCAAGTATACTGCCTAATCTCCACCCTCCAAACAAAATAAAAGAACCAGACAAAATTTTTTTTAAAAAAACAACTTTAAGAGGCGGTAGAGCCTAGCAGTTAAGAACATGAGCTTTGCGGTTCTAAGAGGAAAGTTTATAACAAAGCAGGCCTATCTCAACAAACAAGAAAAATCTCAAATAAACAATCTAACAGTGCACCTAAAGGAATTGGAAAAAGAAGAACAAACAAAGCCCAAAATCAGTATAAGGAGGGAAATAATAAAAATCAGAGCAGAAATAAATGAAATAGAGACTAAAAAAACAATAGAAAAAATTAATGAAACCAAGAGCTGGTTCTTGGAAAAGATAAACAAAACTGACAAACCTTTACCTAGACTCACCAAGAAAAAAAGAGAGAAGGCTCAAATAAATAAAATCAGAAATGAAAGAGGAGAAATTACAGTGGATACCACAGAAATACAAAGGATTATAAGAGAATACTATGAAAACTATATGCCAACAAGTTGGATAACCTAGTAGAAATGGATAAATTCTTAGAATCATACAACCTTCCAAAACTGAATGAAGAATAGAGAATTTGAGTAGAGCAATCATCAGTATGGAGATCGAAACTGTAATCAAAAATCTCCCCAAAAATAAAAGTCCAGGAGCAGACAGCTTCCCTGGTGAATTCTACTAAACATTCAAAGAGGAGTTAATACCTATCCTTCTCAAACTCTTCCAAAAAATTGAAGAGGAGGGGAAGCTTCCTAACTCATTCTACAAAGCCAACATTACCCTGATACCAAAACCAGACAAGGACAATACAAAAAAGAAAATTACAGACCAATATCACTGATGAACATCGATGCAAAAATCCTCAACAAAATACTAGCAAATCACATACAACAATACATTAAAAAGATCATATACCATGATCAGGTGGGATTTATTCCAGGGATGCAGGGATGGTTCAACATCCGCAAATCAACCAATGTGATACACCACATTAATAAAATGAAGAATAAAAATCACATGATCATCTCAATAGATGCAGAGAAAGCATTTGACAAGATACAGCATCCATTCATGACAAAAACTCTGAATAAAATGGGTATAGGAGGAAAGTACTTCAACATAATAAAGGCCATATATGACAAACTCACAGCTAATATCATCCTCAATGGTGAAAAACTGAAAGCTATCCCTCTAAGAACAGGAACCAGACAAGGATGCCTACTTTCACCACTCCTATTTAACATAGTATTGGAAATCCTAGCCAGAGCGATCAGTCAAGAAAAAGAAATAAAAGGGATCCAAATTGGAAAGGAAGAAGTAAAACTGTCACTATTTGCAGATGACATGATTTTATATATAGAAAACCATAAAGAATCCACCAAAAAACTTTTAGAAATTATAAATGAATACAGTAAAGTGGCAGGATACAAAATCAACATACAAAAATCAGTTGCGTTTCTATACACTAACAATGATGCAGCAGAAGGAGAACTTAAGAATACAATCCCATTTACAACTACAACAAAAAGAATAAAATACCTAGGAATAAACTTAACCAAAGATCTGTACACTGAAAACTATAAAACATTGTTGAAAGAAATTGAAGAAGACACAAAGAAATGGAAAGATATTACGTGCTCTTGGATTGGAAGAATTAACATAGTTAAGATGTCCATACTTCCTAGAGCAATCTATAGATTCAATGCAATCCCTATCAAAGTTCCAACAACATTTTTCACAGAAATAGAGCAAAGAGTCCTAAAATATACATGGAACAACAAAAGACCCCAAATAGCCAAAGGAATCCTGAGAAAAAAGAACAAAGCTGGAGGTATCACATTCCCTGATTTCAAAATATACGACAAAGCTATAGTAACCAAAACAGCATGGTACTGGCACAAAAACAGACACACAGATCAATGGAATAGAATCAAGAGCCCAGAAATAAACCCACACATCTATGGACAGCTAATTTTCAACAAAGGAGCCAAGAATAGACAATGGAGAAAGGAAAATCTCTTCAACAAACGGTGCTGGGAAAACGGCACAGCCACATGCAAAAAAATGAAAGTAGACCATTATCTTACACCACATACAAAAATTAACTCAAAATGGATTAAAGACTTGAATGTAAGACCTGAAACCATGAAAATTCTAGAAGAAAACATAGGAAGCTCTTCGACATTGGTCTTAGCAACATATTTTCTTTTTTTTTTTTTTAATAATTTTATTTATTTATTTCTTTTTCCCCCAAAGCCCCAGTAGATAGTTGTATGTCATAGCTGCACATCCTTCTAGTTGCTGTATGTGGGACGCGGCCTCAGCATGGCTGGAGAAGCAGTGCGTCAGTGCGTGGCCGGGTTCCGAACCCGGGCCACCAGCAGCGGAGCGCGGGCACTTAACCACTAAGCCACAGGGCCGGCCCCAGCAACATATTTTCTAGTACCATGTCTGACTGGGCAAGAAAAACAATAGAAAAAATAAACAAATGGGACTACATCAAAATAAAAAGCTTCTGCACAACAAAGGAAACCATCAACAAAACAGAAAGACAACCTAACAATTGGGAGAAGATATTTGCAAACAATATATCTGATAAGGGGTTAATCTCCAAAATATATAAAGAACTCATACATCTCAACAACTGGAAAACTAACAACCCAATTAAAAAATGGGCAAAGGACCTGAACAGACATCTCTCCAAAGAAGATATACAGATGGCCAACAGGCACATGAAAGGATGTTCAACATCATTAACTATCAGGGAAATGCAAATCAAAACTGCAATGAGATCTCACCTCACACCCATCAGAATGGCTATAATTAACAAGACTGGAAACAACAAGTGTTGGAGAGGATGTGGAGAGAAGGGAGCTCTTATACACTGCTGGTGGGAGTGCAAACTGGTGCAGCCACTATGAAAAACAGTATGGAGATTCCTCAAAAAATTAAGCATAGAACTACCATACGATCCAGCTATTCCACTGCTGAGTATTTATCCAAAGAACATGAAAACACGCATGGGTAAAGATACATGCACCCCTGTGTTCATTGCAGCGTTATTCACAATAGCCAAGACTTGGAAGCAACCTAAGTGCCCATCAAGGGACAAATGGATAAAGAAGATGTGGTGTATATACACAATGGAATACTACTCAGCCATAAGAAATGATGAAATCC
Source organism: Ceratotherium simum simum (assembly GCF_057802395.1). NCBI lineage: Eukaryota > Metazoa > Chordata > Mammalia > Perissodactyla > Rhinocerotidae > Ceratotherium > Ceratotherium simum. The sequence goes on from NC_141924.1 coordinate 11,630,122, forward strand.
AGCCATTTGGGACAACATGGATGGACATTGAGGGTATTATGCTAAATGAAATAAGTCAGAGGGAGAAGATCAAATCCCGTATGATCTCACTCTTAAGTAGAAGATAAAAACAATAACAAACAAACACATAGAGACAGAGATTGGATTGATGGTTACTGGAGGGGGAGAGAGCAGGGAGGAGGGTGAAGGGGATGATTAGGCACACGTGTGTGGTGATGGATTGTAATTAGTATTTGGGTGGTGAATATGATGTAATCTATGCAGAAATAGAAGTATAATGATGTACACTTGAAATTTATACAATGTTATAAACCAATGTGACCACAATAAAATAAAATTAAAAAAAAAAAAAGAACATGAGCTTTGGAGTCAAATACCTTAGTCTCTAATTCTGGCATCTTCACTTCCCAGCAATGTAAACTTGGTCAAATTACTTCTCTCTGAACCTCAATCTTCTCATCTGTAAAATGTGGTTAATAAGACATACATACCCAATAGGGTTATCATAAAGTTTAAATGAAAAAATATTAAGGGAGCCCAATACATAGTAATTAGTAAATACTTAATAAATGGAAGCTATTATTATTACTATACAGTCACCATAACCTAAATATAATAACAGCACATAGTAGCAGTAGGCTCTTTCTTTCATGGTCAGTGATTTCCAAATTTCTATTTCTAAGCTAATCTTTTACTCGTTTTAGATATTCATTTCCAACTGTTTGCAGAACTCCTCTACATGAATGTCCCAGAGCTACCTCAAACGCAACATAGCTAAACTTAACTTCTTATTCTTATACACAAAACAAGCTTCTCTATTCCCATTTTTTTGTTCATGCTATTACCTCTACCTGAAATACCCTCATTTCTGCCTCAAAGACCTCTTCAGATATTATCTATGAAGCTTTTCCTAATCAACCTAGTTGGCATAATGTCTCCTTTCTTTAGAGTTCTATAACATATATGCTGACTTTATGAAACTTACCTTACTTTGCATATTTGTCATATGGCATAGCTCACCTGGGGGACTTCTTGAGAGTAAGGACTTTGTCTCGTTTTTGTACAATCTATAGGATCTAGTACATGCAAAAGTATGATTTTCAAAAAGTTTAAAAAAATGACTTTCTTGCAAATAAATATAAAATTAATGTGTCAAAGATTTTATTCAACTCCTTAATTAATGAAGAAATCACTGATTCAAAGGCTAATTTGAGGAACAGAGATTTATATAATCAATCAAAGGAATGCTGAAATACATTTACTAATAGATGCAAAACTGGTTAATATCCTACCAGGCAATAAATGGTAACATTTGAAGTTGTCTTTTCTACTGGAGGGAAATCAATTGCTTCTCTACACAATGAAATTCATATCTATTGCTATAGACTGGAATCCTCTGCATTGCCCTCAGACAGGAATCATCTGTATTGCTATCAGTTTTCTACAAATTAACCTCTACTCCTACAGAGTGGTAGAATAAATTAAAAGGTAGAATTTAGAAGAGCATATAATCATGACTCATACAAATATAAAATGTCAAAGATTTTTTTTTATTGAGGTCACATTGGTGTATAACATTATATAAATTTCAGGTATACATCATTATATTTTGACTTCTGTATAAACTGCATGTGTTCACCACCAAAAGTCTAGTTTCCATCTGTCACCATACATATGTGCCCCTTTACCCCTTCCGCCCTCCCCCGACTCCTTCCCCTCTGGTAGCCACCAATCTGGTCTCTGTATCTATGTGTTTGTTTGCTTATCTTCCACATGAGTGAAATAATATGGTAATTGTCTTTCTCCATCTGTAAAATGTCAAAGATTTTATTTAACTCATTAATTAATGCAGGAACCAATAAGATTTTATAACCAGATCAAAGGAAAAGTCAAATTACCACACACACGTAGTCAAATAAGGAATGCTGAAATGAATTATAAATTGATCAAAAATGGGTCAATATCCTTAGGACAATAATCAATTGCATTCCTCTTCACACAATTTACATTTCTATGGACAAGACTAATTTGTATAACTCATAGTTTTCTACAACTTACAGAGTTGTAAAATAGCTCAAAGATGATGAAAGGCACAGAGCCCTCATAGAATTGTAACACCTGGAAGGATGTGCTAGGCAACCTATTTTTCCACTGAAGGTGCTCAGTAATCTTTTAGTTCATTTCAAAGTCTTTCACAGTTTCCCCCTACATTAGTCTGGTCAAGAGAAAGGTGCACACCCCTTTAGAATCAGATAAACCCCTAAAGGTCCTACACAATGCCTGACAGTATACTGAAAGAACACCCAGTTATCCCTTTTGCCTATTTCCAAGTTTGGGGTAATTTTTCTTGACATTCAGAACTTTACATACAGAAATTGTTCAGTTAATGTTTATGAGGGTTGATAATACTTGTCGGTAAATTCTGTATTCCACATTTAGCTGTACCAACTCGGAGATGTCTCTGGAGACTCAGACTGATAGGAGTATGGTGCTTGTGACATGAATATAGTATTTATAGAAATAGAGCTCTTTATAAACTTCTGTTCCTTGTATTCTGTTAGTCCTGAGATGCCTGAAAATGAAGCCACCTTCGCAATCACTGCTGGAGGAATTGGTGATGCCAAGGAGTAGGTGGTGAATTGATGCAAATTGCTTCTTAGTGCTTATTAGGAGCTGAAGAAATGGAAAAGCAGCCTCAAATTTCAGATCTTGAAGTAAGAGTTTGTTTTTTTCACATGTTGTTAAAGGAAAGTCAGCAAAAGAGATTTAAATCTTATATTTATCTTACAAGTCCCTGATTTATAATGACTATACATTGTATGTCAGTTCAGGAATATATATATGTATATGAATGAATAAACCTATTGAAAACTAGTTGGGGAAGAGGTTCTTGATTCCCTCACTTCAGCTTTCCAAAGTGAGCCACTAAACAGATGGAAAATCTAAGAGCTCAGAAATGTCCCATTCTCCTACAATTTCCCCTTAAACACTTACAGAGGTGAATATACTTTCAAAGGAGGGAGATGTTTAAAGGAAGAATGTTTACAGGACACACAAAAAAGCTTTTTGTATTTACAGTGTCAAACTGTACATTCACCTTTATAGCAACAGAAAAGAAACATTAAATTAAGCTAAATTTTAAATCATTTGACTTTTTGACAAGCTGAAATTACTTTTAAAAACTGTATTTCTGATACCTACATATTTTACTGGGAAGATGAAGAAGGTAATTAGGAACTTTACAATTTTAGGTTATAAAGGTAGCATGACTTCTATAGTTTAAGTTTTGGGTAGAGAGTTCAAAATCTTTTTTAAAATATTAAAGTTAACTTAAATGTAAAATTTCCAAATACTAATTTTAGAAATGTGTGAAAGAATATTCTTTTTTCTGATTGTTAAACAAAAATAAAATCTAGTTTTCAAAACGTATGTATGACAAAAATATTTAAAAATTAAAATGCTAATAACGTATACAATGACAATCTTTATAGACTTCAAAAAGATTTAATCTCTTATGTTGTATCAACCTGTATGAAAATTCAAGTATTGAAAGTACCATTGTTGCAAAACGTATTTGATTATCCATTAAGTCATTCACTTACCAATTATATATCAAATGCTAAGTGCTAAAGAATATACAAGGAAAGTATGGTTCCTGCCCTCAAAGAATGTGTACACTAGTTAAGAGAAAAGACTAATATTTATGAAAGAATGAGAGAGCAAATGATTTTATAGTTAATTTGTCAGCAGTGTGGTCTTGGATTGTAAGATTCCAAAAATGGGAAAGGAGCGAGTAAGCTGAGGGACAGCATGTGCAAAGGTATAGAAGCTGAGATTTCAAAACAAAGAGGAGGCCAACCTGACAAGCAGAAATTGTTCAGTGTGTGGGGTACTGGGAAATAACAGGTTTTTTTCCTTTTACTTTTTTTAAACCATAGAATCTGCTTCTCTGAATAAGCAGAGATAAAGTCATCTAGGAGCAGATTTTCTGTATTCTACAAAGTCACTTAAAAGTCTTCTTTATGTATGCAAACATAAATGCATATTTTTGTCTTGAGGAAGGGAAAGTTTTGTTACTTGATAAAAACTGACCAACTCCCAGAGACTCCCTAGTATGCCTAGCCCTGGAGGGGGAATGGACTAATTTGTATAGAAGCCCAGAGCCTTTTAGTAGAGAAGGAAACAAAACTCCCAAGATTTGAAATTCAGAAAATTTTTCTGGGTTAAGCTAAGTACCCCCTCACCAAGGAGAATTTACCAAGAGGTGGGCAGTAGGTTTGGAAAACAGGACTCAACACAAGGGCCTATCGTTCTGTGGGAAGGGCTGGTTTCAATATGGCGTGTGGCTAAGGCTGAAAACCCCTCAGTTCAGCCACTCTGATATGTCCTGCTTTGGAGAACAGTAGCTGAGCATGCCAATGTGAACTAAAAAGCTGTAACCTTGGGGCCAACTTTGGGATGGCACAGCAGATTGTATAGTAGCAATCTAGAAAAAGTGAACTTTTCTAGGCCAGGGTTCAATTTGTCACCAGTGACCAAAGCATCACCACCTGACTGTAGAAAAAGCTCTGGCCTCTTATTTTAAGGGGGAGAGAAGGGCTTAAAAAAGAGATTTTATTCATCAGGACTCTTTTGGATATAAGCCACAGAAACTCAAACTAACAAATGCAAGACAGGAATTTATTGGCTCATGAAATTGAAAAGTTCAGAAGTAGAGCTGACTTTAGCCACAGCTGGAGCCAAGATCTCAAACAGCATCATCAGGATTGTTCTCCCTGCCTCCATCTCCTGCTCCGCTTACTTCCACACTGCTGTTGTGCTTAGACTGGCTTTTCCCACACATTAGCCAAGATGCCGCTTGCAGCTCTAGGCTTACATCCCACCAAGTTAGAAAACGCACTAGAAAAAACTTGCCTTTTTCCTCCATAGATTGTTCATTCTGTGGAAATAAATGAAGACCACCAAATGAGAACAGAAGCTATTTATTCAGAGTTTGCTACAGCAAGAGTCAGTGACCTTCATTTGCTTTTGATAGAGACTCAAAGGCAGGCAGAGGAATGGGAAAGCTTTATAGTAGAAAAAAGGAAAGACTTCAGGTATGCTCTGATTGGAGGTTATTGGTATGGGGAAGCTGAAGGATTAATCTGGTAGAGACACAGAAAATGGATAAAGGAAATAACACTGACATCAGGGAGACAATTTAGGAAACAGTTACAATAATTCAATTGTGAGATGATAAAGAACGGGCCTGGGGTGGTAGCAATGAAATGGATAGACATTTCAAAAAGGTAGTTAAGATTTGGTGTGAAATTGAATATAAAGAGAGGGAGAGAAGGCAGAGTTACAAGTGATTGTTGACAAAGTTCTCTAACCTCTAAGAGGAGATTGTGTTTGTATCATGAACAGGAAGGAAGAAGTGTCTATAAATAGAGATTAGGGATTTTACCTAGGAAGATTAACGTATTAGATTGCTAGGGCTGCCATAACAAAGTACCACAAACTGGATGGCTTAAACAACAGTAATTTATTGTCTCACAGTTCTAGAGGCTAGAAGTCCAAGATCAATGTTGGTTCCTTCTGAGGGTTGTAAGAAAGAATCTGTTCCATGCCTCTCCCCCAGCTTCTGGTGGTTTCCTGGTAATCTTCAGCATTCCTTGATTTGTAGAAGAATCACCCTGATCTCTGCCTTCTTCTTCATGTAGCATTCTCCCTGAATGTGTCTTTGTGTCCAAATTTCCCCTTTTTATAAGGATACCAGTCATATTGGATTAGAGGCCCCCCGTACTCCAGTATGACCTCAACTTAACTAATTACATCTACAACAACCCTATTTCCAAATAAGGTCACATTCTGAAGTATTGGGAGTTAGGACTTCAATATATGAATTTTAGAGGGGACACAGTTAAACCCATAAAAGTTAGTAGGAATCAGGTACAGTAAGGGTCAAACACCAGGATTCACAAGACACAATCTGCACTCAATACCAGCTACAGTCAGAAACACGGAATTCAAAATCTGGGGAAACCTAGTATCTATTTAGAAAATGAAGAGGTTGACATAGATGATCTGTACCATCCCTTTCTAACTTTCCTATTCAATCATTCCTTAAAGAACAAAGAAAAAAACAAGGACAGAAAGCCAGGAGATCAGAATAGGGTGGCCAAGCCAAAAATAGGGAATACAATAGACTACACTCAGAGAAGGGATATCTTTCATGGAAATGAGAGGGATTGGGATCTTAGACACCCAGCTGCAGCCAGCCAACTCTCCTTCACCTGACTCTGGCTTGCTGGACATGGAATGTTTATAATTTTTTGATTGCACAGTTTCCATTTCTCCATCATAATGACACCCTGGTTTTCTTTTAAAAAGTTCCCTCTCCTCAACTCACGTAGTCTATCCTGAGACATTGGCTACTGAGTGACAGTCACAAGGATGAGAGCATGAGTTAGATACCACTCATACATGCAATGACAGCAGGGGCAGCAAGGCCAGCAGCAGTGGCAGTGACCTGAGCAGGCTGTTCCTGCTGCTAGAGTACAGATTTCTGACTCCTGGACTGCAGAGTTGCCCAGACTCCTGTCCATTCCCAGGGTAGTTCTCCAGCCTCCTGCCAATTCAGTGACTCTTAATGTCCTTCTGATAAATTTCCCTTTGCTTTAGTTAGCCAGAATTGGATTCTATTACTTGCAATCTAGAACCTCAACCAAGACATCAGCAAAATGACTCCCAAATGCTGCTTCAGGGGATTGGAAAAAAGGGATCCAAAAAGGGCTTGCTTAACACTCAGGTGGGAGATTCCTCATTATTCATACTCTCTATATACTCTGCTATACCAGTCTTCAATATTTTAAAAGGAAAATTGTTAAAGAGATTGTATTAGTTGGGATTTTACTTGGCTGAATATAAGAGAAAAAGCCAAAATAATAGTGTCTTAAACAAAATTGAGGTTTATTTTTCTCTCATAGACAAGAAATCCGAAGCCATGCAGTCCAGAGCTGCTATGGTAGCTCTACTGTGTCATCAGGACCCCAAGCTTTTGTCTTTCTGTTTGACCATCCTAGCTCTTGAGTTCCATCCTTAAGGTCAGCTCATGGCCAAAAATGGTGCCTGGAACTCTAGTTAGAGAAACCAAGTTGGGGGAAGCAAGATGAAAAGCAGAAGGGCAAAAAAAAGGTTCCTTCCAGTTGAGTCAGCTCCTGTGAAGCAGCCCTCCCACACAACACTCCTGCTTACATCTTATTGGGCTGCACTCAGTCACATGGCCAGATCTATATACAAAGAAGGTAGAGAAATACTGTCTTTTGTTCTAGACAGCACTATGCTCAGCTAAAACTCAGAGTTCTATAATTGAGGAGGAAAAAGAGAATGGTTGTTGGGTAAGTAACTAGCAGTCTCTACCACAAAATCTTTTACTTCCTAAGCAATGACCAACTTATTGAATGTCTATTACATACTATGCAGGGCATTTCAGGTGTTTTGTACTTGTACCAGTAGAGCTGATTAAGCAATGTTAGAATGCCTTCAGCTGCAAGTAACAGAAGACCCAACTCAAAGTAACTTAAACAAGGAGGAAATATGCCATCTCGTATAATAAAAAGTCCAGAAGTTGACCAGCTCCTTAGTTAGTTAATTCAGCAACTCTATAATGTCATCAAGGGCTCAGGTTCTTTCTTTTTCTCCACTTTTCCATCCTCACTGTGCTGGTTTGGTTCTCCAAAAGCTCCCCTCATGGTCAAAAGATGGCTACAGCAGTTCTGCCTTCACATCCTAACATGACAACATCTAGACAAAGATGAGGCATTGTTTTAGGAGCAAGGAAACAGCTCACTCATATAGCTGCATTCAGCTCGTGGGTTGGCTGAAGGGTCTAAGATGGCCTTGACCATATATCTGGGGTCTTGGCAGGGATGGTTGAAAGGGTGGGACTTCTCTCTATCATCTTTCAGTAGTCTAGCCTGGGCTTCTTTACATGGCAGCTGGGTTCCAAGAGGGCAAGCGCTCATCAAGCCTCTCCTTGCCAACGTCCCATTGGTCAAAGCAAGCCCAGAGCACTGCACTAAGTCCAGAGCCATTGTACACAGGGGCTTGAATACCAGGAGGCGTGGTTCCTTGCAGGTCATCAGTGTAACATTCTTCTACAGGGTAATATGTTGGGCCCTTTGAGGGTAGGGAGAGTTTATCTTCAAGAGCTTACAATATGGTCAGGGACATGAGTCACAAACTCTTGGAAAGTTGAATAGCAACACAGGATTTAAATATTTAAAAATTTAAGACTATGTAAGTTTGAAGGCAGGCACAGAGAGAAGAGTTTCAACCTGGGAAGCCTAGTTGGATTTTTCCCAAGAGGTCTCATGGTGGTGCATGTTCCGTGCCTCAGGGTCAGGCCTTCAGCTTTCAACTTCAATATGTTTAGTGCCCCAGTATTGACTAATTTCTAGAGAGATGCCTCAGTCTGACTAAGTACACAAGCTGCCAAGGAGAGTATACCAGGACGCCAGTGAAATTGAAGAGTGGAATATAATGTCAGGAAGACCAGATGTAAAGATTGACCTGAACAACCCACTGCCTCAGTGAGCAAGTTTATGTGAAGCTAAATTTGCTTGATGAACGTGGAATCAGAATAAGGCTGCTTGGATATAAACCTTGAATTATATATGGGCTCTGATGGCCCATTACAGTGATCCCCATTCATTCATTCATATGTACATTGTAAATGTATTATGAAGTATTTAAGACAAAAAGGTATAAAAAATAATACAATCAATATATGTGAAATGAAACATTACTAACACAATTGAAGACCCTTGACTATCCTCTAGGATTGAATCTCTTTCCTCCCTCATAGAATTATTCATTTTTCTGAATTTGTTGTCCAACATTCCCATGTATTTCTTTATTCTTATACTACATATATACGTATCCCTTAGTAATAAAGCATATTGCCTTGCATTCGACCAACAGTGAGACACCAGTTATATGCCAAGTACAACCGATATAGTAATGATTAATCAAGACAGATAGTCCTTGAGACATGGAGTTGCAGGGAAAATCACCCAAATAACCACAAATGTGGTTAAGTGCTACAAAGCAAAAGTACAGACAGCTATGAGAGTACCTGCTGAGGGAGCTGCCTTGCCTGGGGTTAACCTGACCAGGTTTGGGGCAGGCGCAAAGGCCTGCCAGGCACCTGAGACATTCACATTGCCTGGACAAGGCACCCTCTACCTTGGGTAGCTCTATGGATGGCTGCATTTCCAACCTCCCCTCCACGTCCTTCCCCAAGTAGTTTCACTTCTCCTTGGCAGAAAGCAAAAAGCCTGTCCTGAACACTAAATCCCAATTCAGTTCACAAGTACTGTCAAGGGAGTCAACTCCCTCATTTCCTAATCAAAGAACTGGTCCTTGCAGTGATTCCAACAGGTAGAGGAGGTAAAGCCACGTGAATCTGCTTACACTGACTTATTTACTCTGAGCAGGAGCCAGACTGGGGGGAACAGGCCTGTAGTACCCTCATAAATTTTCAAACAAACATACATATGAATGTATACAAAAGCAAAAGTCCCTCCTTTTGACTCTGCCTTCCTTCTACCCAGTTACAATCTGAACCACCCCCAGATCAGAGGGTGTGTGTGTGTGTGTGTGTGTGTGTAGGTTTGCTGTCCTTGTTTGGTACAGTCCTTCCTCAGAGATAACCCTAAGGCTAGTTGGTTTTCCTCCAAGTATATGCAAACTATATTTCGCCTCTGTGATCAAAATTATGTAAATACTACAGCTTTCCTTCTCATTATATATCTTAGAGACACCAGTTGCTGTTTAATTGACCTCTCGATGTTTTCACTGTCTTTGTCCTTATATTCTGATTTTTGGTGCCAGCCTGTTTTTCTTCACATTATTAAGTCTCTGTGTTTCTAAAGTACAATTCACTGTAACATAATTATATACTTTGCGGTCAGTTCTCCTCCTTTCCATTCTATTCATCAGCAGGATATTGCCGACTTTCCTCTCTGACTCTCCACTCAGCTCCATATCTAATAAATACCCCTGTATCTGTCTGAAGAACACAGAGGAATCTATTAAAAAACACGAACCCACCCCTCTAACTCTTGCTCAAGGAATTTGGTCTCAATTTTAGTGTATACCTACTCCCTCCCCTCCAGCCTATGAAGGCTTTTTCCTCTTTATGTTTGTCAAAAGCAAACCCAATCACCTGTTCTTCAGGAAAGAAGAAAGACTTGTGTTCCCCAGCAGGAACCAGGAATCTAAAGAAAATTACATCCCTGAGCCTTTCAATCTACTGAAATATCTTGGAATTTTCTCCTTTGGACGGAGAACCAGTTACCTCATATGTGGCTACGTCCCCACAGACAATCTCTCTTCTCAACTGGCATCCATCTTGAAGTGGAACTCAGTACTCCATGGCATCTTAATGGCACCTCCATTAAACAAACACCCTCTACTAAGCACTAATGAGCATTACTGCTTTTATTGAAGGTAAAATCATTACCTTATTGGCTCCTCCCCCACATTCCCCATGCAAAGCTTTTTGACTTTATTTGGCTTCTCGGATTTTGCACTCCCATACCCATCATTTAATACTGTCTTTAAATTTATTTATATGCAACAGACCAAAGAGCCTTCAGCTACTATGATCCCTTGACTTAGAAGGCTGCTAAAGAATTATAACAATTTTTTCGTCACCAAAAATATTTTTCTTGTCCCGCCCTAATTAGAAAGGTCCATTTGCTGAGGCAAAGGGCAGGGTGGATTTATCCTGTGTTCCAAAAAATAAGTGCCAAGCATTTGTGTATGTGAGTGTAGTATTTGTCACACCTTGTTAATTATAAACCCCCTCTTCTCATTTAGAGTCTTTAACATGCATTAACACTGTTAATCTCTAGGACTGTGAGTCATTCTGTCTCTTTAATAAATTCTGTTTCATCCCTAGTGAGCTGACTGTGTAGTCTGAACTCTTTTCTTCCTCAGCTTGCTTGTGTGCCGTGTGTTGAGGGGAGGAAGTGAACAGCTGCCCCCATTATCTAAAAAGAGATCAGAAAGAATATTGTTTTCCTTGGGTTAATCAAGTGATTAATACCTCTAAGTGCCAGAGTACAGGAGATCACTTCCCTAAGGTTCCAAGGCAGGGAGGAGGCAGAAGTGGACCTTGAGTTTTTCTATTTGCATGCACTGAGAGGGATTAACAAAAATCACAGAAATTGGGGGGGGGGGGGGAAGTGGGTGAAGAATAGAGAATAGAGATTTGCCAAAGCAGGAGGGTGGTAAGAGGTTGGGGCCAGAATTTGGAAGGCCTTAAATGTCAGACTGTGGAGCTACAGTTTGGTCTTTAGGTCACGGGAGCCACAGAAAGTTTTTAAGCAAGAGACACAGCATAGCAAAATTAAAAACACTCAGTGAGGGTGGGATTCTTCTATGTCTCTCTAATACAGAAGTCACTAACACACACATTCAATTAGAGTCAATAACTAACACTCTGGGCCTGAATGTCTACCTGGCAACAATTGGCTGGACAATGAGGCACCCACTTGAGAAGGAGCATGGCTCTCCAGCGCCCTCAGGCCCTACTTGGTCTGGGTTCACCTTTTAAAATTAGTGGTCTTCAAATATTCCCCCCTAAGAAAATTCTGAAAACATATTTTAGGTTCTGGATGTACCACAGTTTATCCATTCACCTATTGAAGGACATCTTGGTTGCTTCCAAGTTTGGGCAATTATGAATAAAACTGCTATAAACATTCTTGTGCGGAAATAAGTTGTCAAATCTTTTGGGAAATCTCAAGGACTGTGATTGCTGGATTGCATAGTACAGTAAAGTATGGTTAGATTTTCCAAAAAAAGGATGAATTGAGCAAAGTATATTTTCATTTTCACCAACGGTCTTGGCTGTTACTAATGAAATTCCTAGGTTCTCCAACCTCCCTAATGAAACTGTTTCTCTGTGTTTAGAAAAAATGTAATAAGCTTCAACCATCTTCAGCAGGAAAACAGAGATTAGATCAAGAATGAGAATGCATACTATGGATTTACTTTATAATCAGAAACTTGTCTGCCAGAGGAAGACTCAAAGTTCCCTTTTTCTGGAAGGCAGGATTAATCAAATAATGACAACTATATAATTACATACTGTGAAAACCTTTATGAAGACAAAGGAGCTATGAGTTGCTGTAAGACAGGGACATGATCTAGTAGCAAAATATGAATTATTTCTCCCTGGCAAAATGTAGGGAGGGTTTCAGTGGACTTACCTTACTTTATAAATTATTTATTGTTATATAGAGAGCCTCAGATTTAATTACTTAGCATATATGATAAATAGGCAAACCAGTCCAAATAACTCCCTCAGTTCCTGTACAGTCTAAAACACAGTAGGAGCTTAATTGTTGGCCAGCTCCTACAAGATTCATCCTTGACACTTCTTTCTTTCCTATCCCACCCATCAGCAAATCATTGGCTCAATTTTCAATCAGACCATTTCTCCTTTACTGGTTGCTGTTAACCCAAACCAAGCCCCATCATCTCTTGCCTGGATTACTGCACTAGCCTCCCAATTAATCTGCCTGCTTCTGCCCTAGCTCACTCTCAATGTAATTCTCCACACTGTAGTCATAGAGGTCCTTTTATTATGTCAGTCTGCTTAAAACCTTCTAGAGATTTCCAATTTACTGAAAGGAAAAGACAAAGTCCTTACATTGGCCTACAAGCCCTTCTTATTTCTGGCCTTCTCCCGTCTTTCCTCCTACCTCTACGCCAGCCACATTCTGCCACAGGGCCTTTGCACTTGCTCTTTCCGCTATGTCAACAAGGCTAGCTCCTTCACTTGAGGTCTCTGCTCAGATGTCACTTGATCAGGGAGGCCTTCCCAGGACACCCTTTTTAACACTATGTAACAGGCATACTTCCCTCCCACGCAGGCACACATACACTTTCTGTCCCTTTTCCCTGCTTTACTTTTCTTTCTTTTTATCTTAGTTAGCAACTGCCTAACATAAACATTTATTGTCTATCTCCCCACTAGAGTGTAAACTCCACGAGTGCAGGAACTCATTTGTTCACTGCTGTGCCCCAGTTCCCAGCCCACTGCTCCGTCCGTTAGGCGGTCAACACTTGTCCAATGAATTCCACGGCCCATCTGCCTCTTTCGGCCCAAGAGACATCTGAACAGCCTGTCCTGAAGCTCCACTCCCTATGCTACTTTTGCAGTAATTTGGGAAACAGAACAGAGCGGAAGACACCACTTGGCCCCCACGACGAGGGGCCTCAAGTGTCCCCCCTTCTATCCATCTGTAGAAATAAATAAGAGAGATGTCAAACGAGCGCTCTCCAAGGGCCCTCGGGGCTCGAGGATTCCGTGAGGCCACCTAGCCACGCTTGTGGGACTTCACAGTGCAGTGGGAGGGGAAGCAGCAGGCGCGGAGAAGAGCCAGCTTCGACGAACTGAGAGAGAACGCGGCCTAGCCTGCTCACAAACACGTCCTCAGGCCTTCACCTTTTCTGAGGCCCACCGCTTGGACGCCTCCGCCTCGGGAGAGCGCTAAGGGCCTCCACGGGCCTCCTGAGGCAGCGCCGGGTAATGGCGGCCAAAGGACCGCGGCGGCCACCGTAAGTGGGGCATCACCCACATTTTGGTTCTTTGTTAGCCAACTGTGCTCAGCCGAGGACAGGGTAAACATACTGTTCAGAAAATGCACTTCTGTGTGAACCAACTGCAGCAAAGAGTGCTTTAACTCAGCGGGGACGTCGCCGCCTGACCAACTCCCGAAAGAACCGACATGGCGCATCCATCATGGCTGCCGGCGACAGCGCGCCGGGAGGCAACCGAAAGGAAATGGCGCCGGGCGCGCGGTCAGTCTCGGCAGGCCCAGGGCGGCGGGGCCGAAGAGCCGGCAAGGCCATGGAGGAGCGCCAGCCAGAGACCCTGAAGACCCTCCTGCACTTTCGGCACCTGGAGACCCTGAAACTTGACGACGGCAAGATGGACGACAGTTATTGTCTATACAGACAAACTTGCACAAGCGGACCCGGATTCCGGCCCGCGGTCGGAACCCGGCAAAATCCTCTATTCTCCAAACAGAATGCGTTACGCACACTGCGCATCTTCGCAATAGTGGGCCGGCTAACGACGCAAAGAATGTTACGTCGCACCGGAGGCTCTTCACCACCCCCCCCACCACGTTCTAGTTCAGGTGGCGCGAGAACTCTACGCTCGATCCGTACTTTGTTTTACTTCTGCCGGCCGCAAAATGCGCCCACCTCCGCAACTGACGTAAAATGCCTTCAAGAATATCCGTAGTACTCCGCGAAGCTCTCGGACTGTTCCGAGACGCTGTTTACGTATCGCCTCCGACGTACGTAGCGTTAAGCTGGAGCAGTCTCAGCGCCGGCCGCCATTTTGTGCAGTCGCTGGGAGGGAAGGAGACGCCTAAGCCGCGGCAGTGCCGGGTTTGAGCGTAGCCAAACCTAGCCACTGTTTTTATAACCCCGATTCTCTGTGTTTTGCTCCCGTCTCCGACGAGAGAGGCGGCGACGGTGGCGTCTGCGACGGGAGACAGCGCGTCGGAGCGAGAGAGCGCCGCGCCTGCCGCCGCCCCAACAGCGGAGGCGCCGCCGCCATCGGTCGTCACCAGACCGGAGCCGCAGGCCCTCCCGAGCCCGGCCATCCGTGCCCCGCTCCCAGATCTCTATCCATTTGGGACCATGCGCGGAGGCGGCTTTGGGGACCGGGACCGGGATCGTGACCGTGGAGGGTAAGGGGGGAGGAGAGGAGAGGCTCCGCGTGTGCGTGGGGCGCGGGGGGCTGCTTCCTGAGGAGACCGCAGCCTGCAGCCGAGCCGGAGGCTTTGAGCGCCTGCAGGCCTGGGAGCGACGCTCTCGACTCCGCAGGCGGGGCCACCCGAGGCATAATAGCGGGGTCGAGCGCGGGCCTCGGGTTGGGCCTGGCCCCCAGGGTCGCTGATGACCTGGCGGGGGGCGGCGGCTTGGCGACGCCCCAGCCCCTTCTTGCGGACGGCCGTCGTGGCGCGGCCCCGCGGGAGCGGGAGGGGGTGACCGCCGCACCCCCGGCCCGGCCCGGCCCTTGCCTCGGTTCCGGCCGAGCCACTTGATTCCCCAGGCCTCGGCGTTCATCTGGAGCACGGGGGTTCGCGGTGAGAGAAGAGCGTGGGGTCTCCGCGGTCGGCCTAGGCAATCTGAACGCGAAATGGCCTCCCTGGTGTTATCTGTCGCCCGAGATAGCTGTGCCTGGAACTGGAAACCTGGTTTGCAACTAGAGACCAGAAGGCTGACTTCTAGTTTTAAAAGTATTTTCTATCACTTTTAGTCGTATTTTAACCAATTAGAAGCAAGCATCTTGGAAAGTAAACAGTGAAATTATTTGCCATCTAAATTTGGGGAGAGGGGTTTTTTTGGTTTGGTCGTTAGTGTAGGTTTTTTTTTTTTTTTTTTTTTTAACCTTTCAGTCTTTTTTTTCCCTAATTGGACTGGAGCATTATCTTCTCAGCCTAAATAGAAAGTGTTTCGTTTAGTAATGCCGTGGTTACTGGGTTGGATGTTAACAGGATTAAAACTGAAGTTCTCTCAGATCCTGAGATTCAAATCTTAATGTTGGGTTAGACGAAAAAGTTGCTTAAGAGATCCATGTTGATTTGTGCTGTTACTTTTTTGTAATAAAAGTTGTATCTCTAGATAAAAAGTAATGTGATGCCGTTTGAATATATATGTGACCTCAGGCAAGATCCTGAACCTTTGTGAGCCTATTTTCTCATCTGAAGGTGGGGATAATAATTGCCCTTACTTTGCATTGTTCTGGGGAATTGAGATACCGTGTGTAATTGTCTTTCTGTAGTAGGTGTTCTTTAATATTTTCTCCAAACATTTTTGGTTTGGGGGGTTCTGATACACAAGTACCAGACCTTGTAGTCACAGGCACCTCACCTTCACTTAATTTAAAAAATAAAAAGGATTGTTTTGAATTATACCTTGTTAGGAAGGAAAATGTTTGATCTTAATGTTAAATTTGGAGGGCTAGAAGTGGAATGTTTGCTTAGTGTTTCACAGTAATAGCTAAGTTTAGAAGTGAATTTCAGTATAAACGCTTAGGAAAAAGAACTTAACATTATCTAGTAGAGGTGAAAATGACCCAGTAATTCCTCTCTCAAGCTTTGTACTCTAGACTGTAAGGCCTAGAGAAACCCATGTACACGTGCTCCGATGTCTGTGTGCAAAATAATGTTTATACCACATTGTTCATGATAGAATATTGGTAACAGCTTAAATGTCTGGACAAATTGGATATTTGTACAGTAGAATACAATACAGTGGTGAAAAAGAAAAAAACTTGCATCAGTGTGGGTGACTCACAAACATAATATTGAGCAAAAAAGCAAGTTGTGGTAGAAGCATAACGTGTATAAGGATACCTACAAATATGACAAGACTATGAGAAGCAAGGGAATGGTTAAAATTTCAAGATAGTTATGGTGGGGGTTGTAAATGGAATAGGCACATGGAGGCTACCAGGGTACTGGTAATGTTCTGTGTCTTTAACCATAGGTGTTTGGTTTAATATTTCATTTCACTGTATGTATACTTTAATAATAAAAATAAATTAGAAAAGGGGAAAAAGTGAATTACTGATCCATAGTTTGTCCCATATTGATTCTTTGAGTATCAGATGATGTTTAAAAAAAAAAAAAAGCTTTAAAAATAATTCATTTCAAACAAAGTGGCACTCTTTCATAAGATCTGTGCCCTAACTACCTTTATCATGAAATTTCCTTTATGGTTTGAGTTGCTGTTGTTTCATTCTTAACTGAATGTTCTTAAGTGAAATGGACTATTGTTTTGAAAAGAGAATGAGTGAGGTCACTATATGTACACTTACAGTCCAAAAATGGTGTGCATTGTACCTTTAAACTAGCGTGATTTTGCATGTTAATATATAAATCTTCAAAGTTGCATTTTATTTTTTTATTGAAATATAATTGACATTAGTTTCAGGTGTATAATATCATGATTGAATATTTGTATACATTGAGAAGCGATCGCCACAGTAACTGTAGTTACCATTCGTTACTATACAAAGTTATAAAACTTTTTTTCTTGTGAAGAGAACTTTTAAAATCTACTCAGCTTTTTCGAATATACAATACAATATTATTGACTGTAGTCACCATGCTGTACATTACATCCCCATGACTTATTTCAAAGCTGCATTTATGGCATAGTCAAACTTAATTCTTGATAAAAACAGTTAATGAGCAGCATAGTGTGCCAGGGATTAGGATATGTGCATCTTTAAAGGATGGCACAGATGTGCTCAAAAATTCTACAAGAGTAAAAGGCTCTCTTGAATATTGAAGGCAGCATTAATCGTAAAGGTAGAAGACAGCATATTTATAAAGACCCCCATGTTTCAAATCCTTAAAAGGAACCTTACTTTAAAAAGTTTAATTTGTTTACGGTCTGGGTAGGATTGGAGTGCAGCAGCATTTAAATGGCACCCTCTAGGAACCATATAAATTTATGTAAACTAGGCTGACAATCTCTAAAAATTGGTCTTTGGTTTGATATATGTATTCCTATGCAATATCCTTTTCCTGTTTTGATTCCTCATTTCTCTTACCAATTTAGCAGTAGTATAAATAGAATCCACCAAATTTTGCCTATTGAATGTAAATACTCAATGGTCCCAAGAAAATTTCCTGCCATAAATCTTTGTATGTCTGTATTTAAAGAAATATCTAGCTGAGTCTTTAAGCCAAAGAGTTTAAGAACGCTTTGAATTCCAGGAGATTGAGGCCCTTTAAAATAGTACAACTACTGCCTGTCAATTATAAAGTGGAACCATCTGCCGAATGATGTTACGAGTGGGTTAGAGTGGAAGAGGAAAATTAAATTCAGTATAGTGTTTTCAAGAGTAAGGAAATGGTTTGAAAACGTGCTGTATACTATTTGTACACCAAACAATGCCCTGTACTTTAATGGGTTGCAGTATGGAAATGAAGACCATCTTAGTGCTAGGCTAGGAAAAGTAGAACATTTCAAGTGTGACTAGTGGCCATATTTGTATTCCAATTGAACTTGTCTGTTGTGAAAGTTAGATAAAGCAAAAAGACTCATTTTAAATCTGAGTTTTAAAAACTTTGAGACATATAATGGCTTTTTTGGGTAAATTTATAGTTAAATTAAGAGTGCTCTTTGCCTGGGAACAGAAAGATATAAGGTCAAGGTGGAGATGAAGAGGAAGGACAGGTCATAAATCTTTGTTCTGGCTCTTCTTCATTAGTATGAGCTAAAGTTGAAGACTAGCTTACCAGTCTTTTGGGGGTCCTTGTAGTTGTCCTTAGCAGATTAGTGGACGAAAAGAGTGCTCTCAGTATAAAGGGGTAAGGGATGCAAGAAGTTCCAAGTATGGGGTAACTTGCTTGAAGTATGTTTTTCTGCCTGTCCGCAATCTTGCCTTCAACTTGAACTTAAACTAATGTCCTCCCTTACAAGAGTAGAGACTTCTGTTTTGTTTGCTTTAGTATAATCTCCAGCACCACTTAAAATAGTACTTGGTACATAGTTGATCCACAGTAACTATTTGTTGAATGAGTGCTTACTATGTCAGATACTGTTTTAAGCACTTTACACATATTTGTGTTCACAGCTGATATAGGTGGGTAGTATTAGTATTAGTCCTCCTTTATATAAGAAACTGAGGTGCAGAGAAGTTAAATAATTTGCTCAAAATCACACCATAAGTGGCAGAATCAAAATTCATACTTTTCTGGTTCCAGAATCTGGTTGTAATCCCCATGATACATGTCTCTAAATATAAAAATTGTTAGTTTTTCATCATTGTAAGCATACTTTTAACAGTATTGTTGGATAGTAAAGGAAGTTTCATGAACTTCTCCATACCTTCAAATAAGTAATATTCTTTTTGGAGGGGGCTGGTAGTATCCTAAGAATCTCATCTTTTTGTGTATTTTTATGGCACATGAGGTATTTTGCTTTACAAATTCTAATAAACATTTTGCTGTTTCTAGATTTGGAGCAAGAGGTGGTGGTGGCCTTCCCCCAAAGAAATTTGGTAATCCTGGGGAGCGTTTACGTAAAAAGAAGTGGGATTTGAGTGAGCTCCCCAAGTTTGAGAAGAATTTTTATGTGGAACATCCAGAAGTGGCAAGGCTGACTCCTGTAAGTTTTGGGGGGTTGTTTATTTGATTACCTTTTTTGCATACACAGTAATGAACCAGGTAAACATATTAGCCAGAGTTTACTTATATACTGCTGTTGGCCGTTACATGTTTTATTAAGACTGCTGCTACTTACAAGAGGACCCAATTTAAATATATGCCTAATGTATCGCTTGGTTCTCATTTGTTATGCTTCCAATCAATTTGTCATTTATGATTTTAACTGTGTATATGAGATCACGTCTTTTCATCTGTGAAGTAAGTTAAATAAATTTAAAATATTGGCATTATACACTCTTCTTGGTCTTTTTAATCTCACTATGATTGTTTTGGACTCTGCTCTTGAAATGATTACTTGTTTGGAAGAAAGTATAATGGAAAGAGTAGTTGGTCCCAAGTTGTACAGTTACCCCTCTTCCTAGTTCTGACCTTGGGCAAGTTACGTAGTATTTCTGAGTCTCTGTTTTCTCGTGTGGAAAATGGAACTCTTATAACCTGCTTCATTGACTCACAAAGTTGGGAGGATCCTCACACATATTTTCCATTGTAATTGTGGATTGGATGATAGTTGTTCAGCTGGATTGGGATATAAAGATTTGTATGTTTAGAATAACTTGTTTACTAATTTGTCTTACTTTCTTTTCTTCCGTAGTATGAGGTTGATGAACTACGTCGAAAGAAAGAGATTACAGTGAGAGGGGGAGATGTTTGTCCTAAACCTGTGTTTGCCTTCCATCATGCTAACTTCCCACGTAAGTGTTCTTCAATCCAGGATCTTAATTGTTAATTTTGGTTGAATGGTAAACATGGGTATTTAAAGGTTTTGACCGAGGCTTAGGATTTTGTTGAAAAGACAAGTAGAGAAACCCTTCACAAAGGTAATAATTTATGTAATTTTTTCCTTAAAACCTGCTCAAGGCTACAGGTAAATACTATTTTGTTGCATAAGTTTCTTTTTATGCTCACCTTGCTCTGGTTTAGAACCTTTTTTTTTTTTTAAGAGTGAGTTTTCATCTTCCCCTACGGGTTTTGTCGCTGCCTTTTACAAAACAGCAGAATGAAGTTATGTTGTAGCTGGATATGATTTGAATGTGGTAAACAAGTGACTGCCATGTGCCTATGCCCTGTTAGTTACTTTAGGGCAGTAGTTTTCAAGTTTTTGCGGGGAATGGTAGATGGCTTTGGCAGCAGCCCTCTGAGAGGTAGTAGTCAGCAGGTCAGAGATATAGTAACTAAAGAAAAAAGCAACACTTCTCTTGGAAAAATAATAAAGATGGGTAAATCCTGCCTTCACGAAGCTTAACAGTTTCTTTAAGTTCTTTGAAAAGAATTTGGCTGTTTCCTTAGTTTTACTTAAAAGCAGTAACATCTTTTCTTTTATAGAATACGTAATGGATGTGTTGATGGATCAGCACTTTACAGAACCAACTCCGATTCAGTGCCAGGGATTTCCCTTGGCTCTTAGTGGCCGGGATATGGTAGGCATTGCTCAGACTGGCTCTGGGAAGACATTGGCGGTACGTACAAACAAGGGAAGATTTTTAACATTGTGGTAACTTATTTTGCTATTCTTATCATCTCATGTATTCTCAATTCTTCATAAAATTCTAATTCAGATAGTGTAGGTATATAAAAAACAATTTTTAGCTATATGAAATATGTGGAAGCATTTTGTGTTCAAATTTACATTGCAAATTTGTGTAACAGTTGTGAGTTCTGTTTTCACTTTCCTAGTTAGGCATTATCAATTACTGTGATAATTTAGAACTATTAAAATAACGGCTTAGTTTTGGTATGAAGACTGTCATTCTTTTTTCCCTCCAGTATTTGCTGCCTGCAATTGTTCATATTAACCACCAGCCGTACTTAGAAAGGGGAGATGGCCCAATCGTGAGTGTGTTTCAGTTTATTTATAATTCTCAGAATAACTACAATTTAATGATTATTGTGTTTCAGGCACTGTGCTTTACATATGTTTTCAGATTTCATTCTCAGCCCCACCTTCCGTATCTGAATGTGATATTATCCCCCATCTTACTGATAAATCTTAGACACAGTACAATTAAATGACTTGCCCAAGGTCATACAGCTGTTAAATGGCTGAGCTTGGATTTGAACCAATCTTACTCTTAACCACTATGCATACTAGTACCTTCATATATAGGCATTTACTGTACAGTGGAACCAAGTGTAGTTGTTAATTGCTCAGTGGTGCTGTGAGGAACACAAAAGAGGTATGAAGTGAGGTCCCTGCCCTGTGGACTGAAGTCAGGTTTGGGGTGTGTATTCTTTGTGTTTGAGTAATATTTTTGTAAATGTTTATATAGGGCTGCACGATTTTCTAGTGTGATTATTTTCACTTATGCTATTTCCTATAAGATTCGAGTAATGGTCTTAAACATTTTGAATGTGCATTCTTACTTGTCTTTTAAAAATTGAGCTTGTATTTCCTATATGTACTTACAAATATGTACATTATTACAGTATGTCTCAATCACAAAAAGAAATAATGCATTACTTTGCATTATGTAATATGTAATGTATTCCATATGGCCAATATAGTTAGCTTTATTATCATTAGCTAATATCTAATGGATCAGTACACAGAGCAAGATTCATTGTTAATAGTGTATATGATACCTATTTCAGAGTGTCTTCAGTTTGTATTGTTTTGGCCAACTGGTCAGGTTGAGTGTAAGTCATTGATTTTGCTTAATGTGGCTGGCTACAAGCTTGAACTAGAAGTCAGAACAGCTCTGCTCTTTTCTTATTCATCTGTTTACTAATATTTTAATCCATGGTTTTGTAGCAGGAATATTTTAGAGCCACTTGTTTATTTTGAGAGTTGTTTATTTAAAACTGGGTAAACAATCTGTAAATCCACTTAAATAGCACACATAAAACTGTAATGAATCGTGTCAAAAGTAAACCATCGTTCCATATGCTAAATATTAGTTTCTCATAATTTTTTACCACACTCTAGCGCACTCTCTTACACTTCTGCCTTTCCAGTCCCCCACCCCATCACATACTTTGAATGTACCGGATTAGACAATAGAGAAAGAATTAGATAACCTTTTGTCCTTTTTTTTTTTTTTAATTTGGGATACATGTCTCAAGTGTGTGTTTGTTTCAGTGTCTAGTTCTGGCTCCTACCAGAGAGCTTGCCCAGCAAGTACAGCAAGTGGCTGATGACTATGGCAAGTGTTCTAGATTGAAGAGTACTTGCATTTATGGAGGTGCTCCTAAGGGTCCGCAGATTCGAGACTTGGAGAGAGGTAATTTTTAAAAAAATTTAGCCAATAAGAATTATTAGTTTATGTCATTTTACCAATTTCTATGAATGAAACTGAAGAGGAAAGTAGTAGGTTCTTGTGAAAAAAAATTCAGTGTTTCATTAGCTTAGAAATTCTCAGGTATGGTTAAAATGCTAGTTGGGCAAGTCAGCATGGCTAGAGAGTTAAACTTTCTGGAGGTTTGATGATTATTCATATATCCTCCTTAGATCATGCTTTTCCAAGTACTGTGTTAAAATGTAGCTAGTGCTCTGCCACTAGAGCTGGTGCTTCTTAGTTTCCTGAGGCTTGAACAATGTATAAAGAATTCTTGGTTGGCTAATCATTGGTTTTGTTTTACAGGTGTTGAGATCTGTATAGCTACTCCTGGACGCCTGATAGATTTCCTGGAGTCAGGAAAGACAAATCTTCGCCGATGTACTTACCTTGTACTGGATGAAGCTGACCGAATGCTTGATATGGGTTTTGAACCCCAGATCCGTAAAATTGTTGACCAAATCAGGGTGTGTAAAGCTGATAATACACTATCTTTATGCCCTTTGCCTGTCGCAGTTCCTTAGCCTAAAAACAGGTCTTTCCTTTCCTGATAGCCTGATAGGCAGACACTGATGTGGAGTGCAACCTGGCCAAAAGAAGTAAGACAGCTTGCAGAGGATTTCCTTCGTGATTACACCCAGATCAACGTAGGCAATCTGGAGCTGAGTGCCAACCACAACATCCTCCAGATTGTGGATGTCTGCATGGAAAGTGAAAAAGATCACAAGTATGAGAGAGTTCACTGCTTTGATAATGCTAATAAACCTTTCCTAATGATCCTCCAGAATTAAAGCATTAGAAAAGCCAGTATTTTTTGAGGTCTAGAAACAGTAAAAGCATTGGCTTTCCATCCATTCTTTGTATCATTCATCAGAGCATTGTGGTTGAAGGCAAGGATTCTGGTTCCTTAGATTTGAATCCCAGCTCTAATAATTGCCAGCTATATAGAAAGTAATGAGAAAAGAAAGTACTATAACTTTAGGGAGTTGATGTTGCAGCTTTACATAGCTTCTACAATGTATAGGGAAGTCTTCTCTGGATGGCTACACTGTTGTTGCTTTGTTTTCAGGTTGATCCAACTCATGGAGGAAATAATGGCTGAAAAGGAAAATAAGACAATAATATTTGTAGAGACAAAGAGACGCTGTGATGACCTCACTCGAAGGATGCGCAGAGATGGGTGAGTGCAGCACTGAGATAATTAATTAGCCTCAGGTTTTATAGTTCAGTAGGAATTTCTAAGTTGGTGTTGTGAATGTTGGGAAATGTTTCAATAATGCCTGTCATGTACTTTGTTCTTTAAATGGACACAGTCATCTGTTCATGTAGCCTAACAAACCTTCACAATTCCACATAATAGCACTCCTTTTTAAAGCTTAGGTTTTTTTTTTTAAGATTTCTAAAATATTGGTCACTTTTCTTCTGACAGTTGGCCAGCTATGTGTATTCATGGAGACAAGAGTCAACCAGAAAGAGATTGGGTACTTAACGGTGAGTCCAAAGCTACGCATTGTCCATATTCTGTTTCAGAGATCGGCAGACTTTCTGTAAAGGACCAGGTAGTAAATGTTTTTGGCTTTGCAGACCAAAAGGTGGTTTGTGTCGCACTATTCAACTTTGCTCTTGTAACACAAAAATGACCATAGACAGTATGTAAAGAAATGGCCTGGCTGTCTTCCAACAGAACTTTATTTGAAAAAATAGGCATTGTGCTAGATTTGACCCTCAGGCCGGAGTTTGCCCAGCTTTTCTCTAGTTAATTGAATATTGGGGGCATTTTTGGCATATTTCACTGTCCTTTAAGGTCAGTAATGCTGGCTCTTTACATTTTTTCACAACTTATACCACTCTTCCTTTATTTAGTAAGTTCTTGTCCTTATGTTCACCAGCCCAGAAGCTCCCCAAGCCCTATACTTTTGGGATTTTTATGGAGGCTTCATCACATAGGCAATAATCGGTTATTAACTCAGTCTTCAATTCCTCTCCTCTCCTCCGCAGATACTGGGTGGGGCTGAAAGCTCCAAGCTTCTAATTGTGCCTTGGTCTTTTTGGTGACCAGCCCCCATCCAGGAACTGTCCTGGATCCCACCAGGTGTCACCTCATTAGAACAAAGGACACTCCTGTTAGCTAGGAAATTCTGAGGGATTTAGAAACTGTGTGAGGAACTGGGGTCAAAGACTAATTTATTAGAACAAAAGATTCCTAGCATCCCTATTTACAAGGGTTTAAGAGTTCAGTGCTAGGAACTGGGGACAGAGACCAATATACAGCTCTCTGTTATTTCACAGGGGAAAGGATGGTTTCTCTTATCATTCTATATCTTTTAATTTGCTTGTCCTGCCCTGAAGGGCCCCTTCCCCTACTTTCACACTTTTGAGAGATAACTTGGGTGTCATAATTTAAGGGGAAAAAATTCTACCTCATGTTAATTTTGTTAGAAATTGCCACACCGTTTTAATGGTACTTCATTATTAGAGTTAACTTTTTGTCTATTGCCCGTCTGTTAAAGGAAAGTGTAATAAAGATATTCAAAAGAAGTGCTATTTCCCTTAAATTTAAAAGAGGTTAATGTGTTCTGACACCATTACTTGGAATTTTAACGTGGTAGTTGTAAAAAGGCCAAATTGCTAGGAGCGTTTATTTGGTCATTTTTAAGACATATCACTTAGCCTTGATTGTATAACTTGGCTTTCATGGTACCTCTCTTGTTTTGCAGAGTTCCGTTCTGGAAAGGCTCCCATCCTCATTGCCACAGATGTAGCCTCCCGTGGGCTAGGTTTGTATAGATAGGTGCCTCTGTCAATGGTATATGTATCTTTTGGTTTAAAGATTTGTTTGTCATTTCAAATTAGAGTTGTATATACATGTGTTTAGATAAATATTTAAAAGGGAAGAATACAAAGCGTCACCCCCACCCCCACAATTTTTTTTTAACCTTGGTGTTTTTTTCTTTTTCCTTTCAAAGTCTCTTCCTGCTCCTAACAAACAGGCTTTGGTCTGCAGCAAGGCCTAGGCATGACTGTTTCAAAAGTTAGAGGGAGAGGAGACAGTCAGTTGAATAGCTCAACTTCTTCCTGGTTGTATTTTATTTTCTGGCTAGATAGAATGAGCCTGATTGAACTTTGCTGTTAGAAGCTAATTTCCTCAGTTATTCTTTTCCCTATACCATTGTCTGTGCTAGATATGTATGGAGGTCCAATTCCATGAAGGCTAATGCAATATATTCTTAGGATTTAATAAGTCTATAAATATGATATCATTCAGCAATTAAATCTGCATTACCCCGTTTTATTTACTGAAGTAAAATTGTCATGGGCACTCAGTTATCCCCTCCTCCCACCCATACTGATATCATCAATGTGCTGGCTTCCAAATTAAGAACTTAATTTGAAGCTGATGTCCTTTTGGAGTTTTTGACCCATTATGATTTAAGATGTATAGAAATATGTTGTAGTACTTTAGCCCTTATTCCGAGCTTAAACAGGTGTAACTCAAAACTTTTATATTAAATGATGAGATTATTTCTGTCACGAAGATACCTTTGGATTTTTGGCAGATATTGAATTTTTTGCCCGGTAAGGCAAGAAGTACCATATTCCCTAATAATACTTAAAGAGAAGAAGCGTTCAAACTGGAATACAAAAGTAATGAAGGCTTTTTATGCATTGCACTCATCATTCCCTCCTTTAGAGGTGGTGACCTGCAGCCATGACTGAAAACTGTCTCTGCCCTCTGAGGTCATGTCTGGATCTGTGCGGTTAGAACTTGGGCCTGTTGGGAGAAGAGGCTGAGGCCTGAAAGCAGTTACATAAAAGCTTTCAGTGATGGTGGTTTTTAAACAGGCTTGCTATGTGCTGGTAGCTTCTTTGTGCATCTTGCCTAGACAATTTAAAATATTTGTTCCATGTCCCCTACATTTCTAAACCAAATCAATTGGCTGCCATTAGAATAACTTAGACTCTTCGTCCCACCCCCTACTCATCCAAGTGAGGGGAGAGGGAAGGTACCTGAGTCTGTTTCTTGTTACTCAACATCAGTGCTTGTTTTGGGCCCCTTTGTTTGCTGCCTTGTAAAAAATCAAACGGAGGGGGAAAACCCACCAAAATGGCAGAATGCTGACCAAGGTCCTACAAGATCCTGGAAAGTGAAGGCTTCTACCTCATAGACAGGGGTGCATTTTCAGCTGAGTCACCAGGCGTTTTTTCACTTCCTGTCAAGCGATGGCCTCTTAAATGTTCCCTTCAGGTAAGTTCTTCGATTCCCATAATTTTATAATAGTCATCCTCAGGAAACCACTATTTATTCCCTTTCCACTGGGATATTTTTAATTTTTCCTTTTTTTGTTTAAACTACACATTGTTAAAGTATTGAATTTATTTTGTTTTGTGTTTTAACAGAAGCTTTGATATCAGCTGCAGATCACTCAGTACATGGCCGAGGCAAAATCTACATTGGCCCGAAGCAGCTCTAGATGAGCCTATTGGCTAGTCTGAGTCCTTCCCAGTTAGTGATTGGAGATTCAGGCCATGTCATAGGGCTTGTCAGACAAAGAGTTCTTATCCTAGGCAGCTGGCCAAAACATTAACTTCTCAATTTCTTACCCTGCTACAGCGTCTTCTCTAAAGGCAGCAAGATAATATTGTGGCAGTGCACAGTAACATCAGGGCAGGCTTGACTGGAGAGAAAAACAAAATCTGCGGTTGCTCTTATGTGCCCTCAGCCAGCTCTATGTGTGCGCACACAGGACACCTTTCTAGTGTGAAGAACTTGCACCGTGTCTGCCCCCTATTGAACCCCGCCAGAAACAGTCCTGAGTATTAGTATCTGAACTGTTGACTCCAGTCCCCAGTGCTTTCTGCTAGGAAAGCACATGTCTGTGCATCCAGTGCGGTAATTCAGCTTTCTCTGCTGCCCTGGTGATACACACTGGGATTGACTAAGGAGCATTATCTTAGCTCTGAAGATGTGGTCATGGAGCGTAATCTCCCATCCTCCCATCTCATCCATCCTGGCCCTGTAAATTTTTGTTTTCCCTTTGTTGCATCAGTGACCCTAGCCGGAGACTCACGCTGCCCCCTCTGATAACTGCCTTCTCGTCTTTCTGGTGTGATTTCAGGACTTTAGGGGTCAGTAAAGACTGAGGAGCCTTTATTGTAATAAGAAACAGACATAATGCCCCTTTCTTCACAGACCCTTTAACAACAGCTGAATTTTTTTTTTTTAATCATCTCCCCTTTCCCCTGAAATTAATCCAGTCTGGGCAATAGATGCAGTCTGACCCTTTGGATGTGACTTACATTTTTTTAATTATTTTTTTCTACAATCACCCCAATTATCCTTGGGGGAGGCGTTGGAGGACCTGAAATTTTTACCCGAACCCAGGTTCTCCGGCGCTTGGCAACCAAATGGGGCTACAGAGAAGCATCTAAGCCAGTTCACAGAGCGAGCGTGTGTGGGGACTTCTCACTGCCACGGACCCTTGATGCATGCTCCCCGCGCTCCAGTGGTCCCGTGTCAGAAGGCGGAGTTTTCGAAAGGAGGCCGCCAAAAATAAAAGGCAAAGAGACGGGATCGGCTGCAGCGGTTTCCCAAAGGAGGAGGGAGTGTGCATCGGTCTGGTAACAAACAGAGAATGTTTTTTAATTATTTATATCACAAAAATCTGTGTTTTATCTAGGATATTTTCTGAATATTCTTTGTAAAATGCAGATTTTTTTCCACAAAACATTAGGATTCTTTGTTATATTAAATTTGTTTGTTTAAGTAGGTGAAAATAGACATTTAGTTGAAAGCATTACACTAACATTTATATACTTGAAGCATAGGAGGTTATTCAACCCAATTCCCAGCAGTGGACCGAACATTAAACTTATGTCTCAAGGTTTCATGGTTTTTCCCACACTCTGGCTATTTAATTTCCCAGGTTATGTAGACAATCTTTGATAATTGAAGCAAGTACTGAGTTGAAATAACCTTGAGTTGAGCAAAAAAACCTCATTTGGCAGAGCTGGGCTTGGTAGTACAGTGAAATTTTAGTGTAATGTGCTCTTGTGGTAATTGAAAGGGGAAAGATGATTTGGGTATTTCTGCAAAGGAAAACAGGTGTTTACTTTGGCTCTGATCAGTTTTTTAGAATATAAGAGCAAAAAAATTTTTTAATCTAAATATCTTGATTAAGTCTCCTTAATGTAGTATAAGGTATATGAAGTTTCTTTTTTTACTTTGCTATGTGACTGGTTTAAAGGTAAGTTTGTTATATTACTGGTAGATCTTGCCAGGCTTCTCCCAACAGAGTAGAAGTGATTTGACCTTGTAACTTAACAATAGTACTACTTTTTTTCTACATTCCAGTTTTGAAAAGGATGGAACTGGAGATTGGTACAACTCCTGTCAGTATATTGGTAAAAATACAGAAGAGGCAGGAGTTTGGATGGTTGAATGGGATTCCCTTAGGATTTTACAGCTGATAAAGATGCCACTTCCTGTGTATGTCCCAAGAATCATTAATCCTCTTTTACTCTGTTGGGATGAGTCTTTTTTTGTTCCTATTCAGAGTGGTTACTAACTTAGTCTTCTCTCCTCTTGCTGTCATCTGCATTCGTGCTTCCCACCTGTTGTTGGCATGTCCTTTACCTTCTCTTTCCCTGCCACATCAACCTACACACTGACTCATCACTGGTTTTGAAGATGTGGAAGATGTCAAGTTTGTGATCAACTATGACTATCCAAACAGCTCAGAGGATTATGTGCACCGTATTGGCCGAACAGCCCGTAGCACCAACAAGGGCACTGCCTACACCTTCTTCACCCCAGGAAACCTAAAGCAGGCCAGAGAGTTGATCAAAGTGCTGGAAGAAGCTAACCAGGCTATCAATCCAAAACTGATGCAGCTGGTGGACCACAGAGGAGGCGGCGGAGGAGGGGGTAAGGGTAAGTCCTGGAGTTTTCCAGGTACTGCCAAGGTATCTTTTTGTGTTCATCGTGCCTTGTTTTGTAATTCCCGTGAAGGCTTAAAGTATGTTGCTTACTAATAAAGGACAGTGCTTAATAGTTTTTAATAATCTAAGTAAGGCAGTGTGAAGTGTGGGGGGCTGTCGTGATTGTCCTACTTGTGCAGCATAGTATTTCTCTAGGCTGTAATGTAAAGCTGACCTTTGCGTTTTGAAGAACATGGTGCGTGTTCAGAATTAAGCTGAATACGGTTGATTTTAATACCTTCAAAAGCCTCAGTGGTATGTTAGGCTTTCAGTTTTCCTTTTGGAGAAGTCAGTAATCTTACACTGTTTTGTGATAGTAGAATAGGCGTAGTTATTTGATCTGAAAATCGGACAGTTGCAAAATATATTAGGATCTGGGCTTCCTGACTCCCAGTTTGGTATTATTTTCCCCCAACGTATTGCATATTGAAGCTCTATATCAGAATTACCTAAGATGTTTTTAAAATACACATTTTTTTTTAAGTGGGTTTGGAATTGAGCTAGGAATCTGAACTTTTTTTCTAAAGCTTGTGAGATGATTCTGATGCATTAGGTCCACAAAGCAACATTTGAGAACCACTGTGCACTAGTAGAGAATCCCTTCATGATGGTATGGACTTAGCTGCTTGTCTTTTTTTTTTTTTTTTAACCTAAGGTAAGTGACCTAAACCTCTTTACCATCGTTCCTCCATTTTTAACATCATGTTTCTTGGTAATCCTCAAATAAAGGGCTAAAACGGTGAGAAGTTGAATATCCCTTAGTGTTTACCATTCTTTTGAGTATGTCCCGTTAAAGAGTCAAATTATGGGTGTATTTTTATTTTTTTTTTTTTTTTTTTTTTTTTTTTTTTTTTTTTTTTTTTTTTTTAAAGATTTTATTTATTCATTTTTTCCCCCCAAAGCCCCAGTAGATAGTTGTATGTCGTAGGTTCACATCCTTCTAGTTGCTGTACGCGGGACCCGGCCCCGGGTTGGACAGAGATGTGGTGCCTCGGGGCGCGCCCGGGATCCGAACCCGGGCCGCCAGCATCAGAGCACGCGCACTTAACCGCTAAGCCACGGAGCCGGCCCTATGGGTGTATTTTTAAAATACTGATTTGGAGGCTGCCCTAGCTAAAGATTAAGAAAGAATGTTGAATACTTTTGTATCTAATAGAATTTTTACGTATGGTTATATTTGGATCGTGTATCTGGCATTAAAAATTCCTTGTGTCCTCCCATCAGGAGGTCGTTCTCGATACCGGACCACTTCATCAGCCAACAATCCCAACCTGATGTATCAGGATGAGTGTGACCGGAGGCTTCGAGGAGTCAAGGACGGTGGCCGGAGAGACTCTGCAAGCTATCGGGATCGTGGTGAAACCGATAGAGCCGGTTATGCTAATGGCAGTGGCTATGGAAGTCCAAATTCTGCCTTTGGAGCACAAGCAGGCCAATACACCTATGGTCAAGGCACCTATGGGGCAGCTGCTTATGGCACCAGTGGCTATACAGCCCAGGAATATGGTGCCGGCACTTATGGGGCTAGTAGCACCACCTCAACTGGGAGAAGTTCACAGAGCTCTAGCCAGCAGTTTAGTGGGATAGGCCGGTCTGGGCAGCAGCCACAGCCACTGATGTCACAACAGTTTGCACAGCCTCCGGGAGCTACCAATATGATAGGTTACATGGGGCAGACTGCCTACCAATACCCCCCTCCACCTCCTCCCCCTCCTCCTTCACGTAAATGAAACCACTAAAGTGGTAGTGACTTCTGCAAACTTAACTACATTTAAAGGAGCGCTCTTTCCTTTTTTTTTTCTCTTCCCCTTTTCTTTCTTTTTTATTTTTATTTTTTCCCCAACCATTGTGATTTGTCATTCATGCAGATTAGTTAGAATTCACTGCCAGGTTTCTTCTGCCCGCCAAAATGATCCAGTCTGTAATAACAGATTTTGTAAAAAAAAAATATATATATATAGCCGACTGGAAGAGATTTTTTTTTTCCCCCCGACTTCTTGCATGTTGAGGATATTTGAGCTATTTTTCATCTTAAAAGAAAAAGTAAGGTATTAGGCCCTTTTGTTGGAGCCCACTTTTTGTTGTCTTGAGTTGGGGGGTAGGGGAGGGTAGAGGGGTGAATTCTGCAGAAGAAGATGGCATCTCTGCTTTAAATTGCTCTCGTTACTGGGTTAGAAAACCAAGAGGGAGTTCCCTGCACATTTTCTGTAATGCTTTTTAATGTTTTTCAAGCTGGAACAGGGTTCCTCAAGGCCTGATGAGTTTTTAAGACAGTGCTTTGCCATTGTCCTTTTGGCTGATTGCTTGTTAAGTGCATTTGACAGTTTAAAAAAGTTCCTAATTGGTTTTGTCCCCCTTACACTCTGCCTTCCCCCTTCCCAATTATTGAAAAATAACCATTTTAGTGTCAGGTTAGAAATTGAATTGCTGAGTCTGAGTTTTTTAAGTGTATCTTTTAATTAAAAACCCCAAGTGTTTATTGCAGTGGTTAAATGTAGCATCTCAGCATCTGGTGGAAGCTGCCTATTCTTCCCCATATAACCAGGGACCATCTGTGAGATTCATTTTCCAACCAGACAGCTGCTGTGAGCAGAATGAACATAAATACTCACTGGAAATTTACTTTATTAACCAGTTAAGTATGCATTCACCTGCAGTATAAAAATGACCTTTAATTATAAACAATATACTCAATGGGCAAGTTTTCTTGTTAAACTCAGTATCTGTAGAGCTAGGATAAAAGCAGCTGTTTGCTAGCTAGTCAGCCATTTTGGCCAAGTTATCTTGAATAAAGGAACTTAAGGGTTTATTAAGAAAGAATTCTTACTCTCTTCATACTCTGTTCTCTGCAGTGCTTTCTAACAGCTTTTGGGTGCAAATTTTCCTCGGCATCCTTTTGCACTCAGCCTTTTACAGGTAGGTAGTGCTTAAGAAAATTTACGGAGGACTAAAGCCTAAGTCCTTTTACTTTTCCTCCATCTGAAGGTAGGTGAGTTTGTCCCCTTCACAGTAATACTGTTTTACTGAGATTTGCTATAGCAGTTGGGCCTAGAAAGAATTTTCTGCTCTTGTGTTCACCATAACAGGACAGGGAGATCAGACAGCCCCAGAAAACCTCTTCCATATCGAGTGTGGGACTGTTAATTTTTTTTATGCTATTACCAGTATTGTTCATTTACAATGTAGTTAAAGGGGGAAGGCTCCACTGCATTCTTTGGCTGAGGCTTGAGAGTGCTTGCTGGTTTGTAAGATCTAAATATTTGAGGTGTTTGTTTTGTTTTCCTTTTAAAATTCTTCAGGGAGAGAGAAGGGATTGTTTCTGAGGGGTTCTGAAAGTATGGTTGAATGTGCAACATACAGGTAGGTTGTCAGCATAAGCTGAAATATATGCATGTAAGAACTTTGACATCTTTTTTTTTTTTTTTCACTTTCTTCTTTCTTAACTTTACTTCTCTTTTTTTCTCCTTATAGAAGTTGAGGCCAAGGGAGGATGGTAGGCACAGGAAAAACATGGCAAAACTGTTTGTGCTTTGAAACCAAAGTGTTTCCCCAAAAAAGTTGCCTAAGCACTGACCAGTCCATTGTAGACATTTCTTTCTACACCAAAATTCTGATTTTCTTTTTAAAAAAAAAAAAAGAGGTGCCACCACAGGGGATGTCCTACTCTCTTGCAGGTCCGAAAAGCATCCCTTCCCAGGAGAGGTCTCTGGGCAAGCAGTGGGTGTTTGGTCTGCTGCTTGCTTCCTTTTTTCCACCAGGGATGTTGGCAATCATCAAGTCAAAATAACAGCATA
The DNA here is from genome assembly GCF_057802395.1 of Ceratotherium simum simum. Taxonomy (NCBI): domain Eukaryota; kingdom Metazoa; phylum Chordata; class Mammalia; order Perissodactyla; family Rhinocerotidae; genus Ceratotherium; species Ceratotherium simum. The sequence continues at coordinate 11,663,425 of NC_141924.1, forward strand.
TCCAAAATCTCAAAAGCTATTGTGGCCCGATTACAGCTGAAATTGAGCAGAGTTTTTCCTGTATAGCTCTAGAATAACTCTTCTGCCTCCATGTCTGTCACTCATAATTCAGGTTCTGTCTTTGCTTCAGAACATGAGCAGAAGAGTCCTCATCTGATGCTAGTTATTGCAGTCATGGTTAAAACTCACTTAGGGAAAAGATTTCAATATTAACCTATGGGGCTGCTTCTCCCCAATCCCTCCCTAACAATTCATTGTGTGGACTTATCTCATCTAAAAGGTTGGTGGCTTTTGCTTGGGATCAGTGCTCTATTCATGTCTTTGCTGGTCTCTCAACACATTCCTGTTGCGTTAAGACTTGAAAGATTTGTAGATGTGTGATGTTCAGGCACAGGATGCTAAGAGCTATGTTACTATTCTTAGTTTGTAAATTGTCCTTTTGATACCATCTTGTTTTCTTTTGTAGGTATAAATAAAACACTGTTGACAATAAGGTGTGAACTTTTTATTGCTTAAAAATTGACTGTAGTCCAAGAGTAGTCTTCTTACAGTTTTTATTTGCTTCAAGACCAAGGTTGAGGATGTTGGATTGACTAGTCACCTTAGCACCTAAAAATGTGAAAGGGAGGTGGGATTGATTGGTCTTAATGCAAAAATTTGAGTTACAAAGCAACAAGACAGAATACCTGGTAGGTAAAGGCTTGGGTATCTGTTTCCTCATCAGTAAAACGATCATCGTGCTAATGGTACCCATGTAGGTTGTTATTTGGTTTTAAGTAATGAGTGTGGGGCTACTGTGAGCCACAGTAAGAATCAAGTCAGTTTTAAAGGTGAGGCACGAAACTACTTAAATCTAGCCAAAGCTGGTAAATTTGGTTTGCTTGTGGCTTGAAGGCAGGTTAGAAATGAAATAATATTTCACACCCATATGGCTATCACCTTCATAGCTTGATTGCCTAAATTTTGTGGTCTCCTACCTAGAAGGTGAAGATTACCACAACAGCAGACTTCTGATACTTGGCCTGTGGTCTTCATTTGGGACATTGGCCTTATACACAGAGGAATATCTTTCCAGATTGGGATTGACTTGTTTCTTTGCATAAGTCTCCCACTAGCACCTTAGAAAGCGGTAGTTTATTTGACCCATTCATGGGTTTGTCACCTAAGGTTTCTTGATGTTCCAGTTGATGTTGTGAGGCACCATATTTGAGGTTTTTCATTACCTCTTTAAGGGAGATATTATTGATGAGAATGTCTTCTAGATGGAATGATCAGTGCTTTGCTGAAGTCCATGCTAAGCATTTTTCTGGCTTTAATTTTAATGTTTGGTCTGAGTCATGTATAAGTCACCCAGGAGAACATTTCATATAGTTTGCTCCATGTACTTGTTGAGGTGTAGAACATCTCAGGGCCCTCAAATTGGCATTGGGAGACTTAACTTCTTTCCTTTAAGGACTAGAAGAAAATAGAGATTAAATTAGAATTTACCATACTGATGAAAGGACTCCTTTATAACTTGGGGCGTAATCTTAGTATCTCTAATGCCCAGTTCACAGTATATATTCAGATGTTAAAGCCAAGGGAGAAACTCCATTGCAGGTTAATTGCAGACTCACTGACCCCTATCTTGGTTACTGATTCCACCACCACCAACTCCCTCGGGCCGTAAATTTAGCAGTTGGCCTCTATTCCACATCTCATGTCCAGTCCATCAGCCATCCCTCATAACGCCACTGGATAGAGCTGTCCACATCTCTGTTTCCACTGATTACCTCTTGCTGGACAACTGCAACTACCCATAAGAAGTCTCCCTGCTTTGGCTGCCTTATACCCCACGCAGAATCTGGTGGGTTGGTTTTTTAAATGACCCTCCAAATGGCAGCAGTTTGCAATCAGAATGCAATGCAAGGGCCGGCTCGTGGCTTAGCGGTTAAGTGCGCGCGCTCTGATGCTGGCGGCCCGGGTTTGGATCCCGGGCGCGCCCCGAGGCACCACTTCTCCGTCTAGCGCGAGGCCGAGTCCCACGTACAGCAACTAGAAGGATGTGAACCTATGACATACAACTATCTGCTGGGGCTTTGGGGGGAAAAAATGAATAAATAAAATCTTTAAAAAAAAAAGAATGCAATGCAAACCCCTTACCCTAACCTGTGAGGTCCTGTGTGATTGATCTTGCTTGACCTCTGATTCAATCTCCAGGTTTATAGATTTTGACCACACTTGCCTTTTTGTCCTTTATCACACCAAGCTAGTTCCTGCCTTAGGGCTTATACATACGCTGTTCTCTGGAATGGTTTTCTGCTATAGTTTCCTAACTAGATATTGTATCAAATGTCATCTCATGGCTGTCTTCCCTGTATACAGTGTTTGCACAGTACATATAATACTCTATTGGTCTGTATTACTTTTTTCATGGCCCTTGTTTCCTGAAAAACTTCCCGTTAGGATGTAAGCACCGTGAGGAGCAGAGACTTGCTTCTGTTCTCTTCTATATCCCTTCAAATTGAATGGATGAGTAACTCCTTAGGCCAGTGCCAGCAACCACTCTGCTCTCCCAGCACCTACCTTTGGTCACGTACAAGTAGAAGAAGTCACAGTAGAAGATGGTTTGTACTACTCCAGACACCACTGCAATTTGGTCATAGAAATTCTCAGTCTGGTACCGCCTGATCCAGTTAGCCAGGTAGAGTGCCCGGTACAACCCGAGAAAGAACAGGTAGTGAGTAGTGATGGTCTCAGCCTCGCCAGTCTTGCTGATCATGAAGAGCTGGGGCAGGATGGCCACTGATTCCAGGTAGATAGAGAAAGTCCAGAGGATCTGAGCCAAAGAGAAATGGCCAGAGGAAGCTGATCAAGACCAAGGAGACCATCTCTTTAAAAGAACTGAATTACTAAAATAATATGTTTATCGGAGAGAATACAGTGAAGCAAAAAACCACATTCTTGAAATTTTTAATATTTTAATCAGTACCTCATTCCACTCCTTGCTCTGTAAATACAAAATATTTTTTAAAAGTCCAAGCATGCTGATTTTTTCACAACATAGCATGAACTGTAGAACATAACTTCTAATTGTTGCAGAATTTTATTGTATAAACTCGTCTTAAATGAGGCTGTGGTTTCTCAAAATACAGTCCATGAACACCAGCATCAAAATCTGAGATGCTTGTTGCCCCACAGTTTTCTTGGGCCACAACCCAGACCTGCTGAGTTAGAATCTTGGCCTGGTCTTGCTCTAGTGTCGCTCAAGGCTTGCTGGACAGGTCTCAGCAGCCGAAAGTGGTGCTGTGATGCCTGCTTTGTTCATGAGCATGACTGTTTAGATGTGCCCATTTTCACGTGGAGCAGTGTGAATAGCTGGTTGCCAATTTCTAAACTTATAACTGAACAATATGTAGTAGTCACGCTTGTAGCAGAAAGCAAGCCCAGCCATTACTAAGAGTCTGGAGGGAAGGATGTTAGGGAGCATGTTTACCTTTGGGGATTAGTACTCTGGGTCCCTGCCCTTACCTCCAGGGGAGTGAAACTGTAGTTCTCAAGGAAGGAGAGGCCAATGACCGGGACCAGAAGAAACTCCAGGCGGAATGTGTCATTCTCACTATCAAACGTTTTCCGAAATGTCCCATAGATCATGTACACTGTGACATAGGCACAGAGGAGAAAAACCACCTAAAAAGAGAGAGAGACATGAGAATCAGTGAAGTCATTTCCCAGCCTATTAGCTGGGCTTCAAGGCCACTCTGAGTTGGGACCTACCAAACCCAAGAGCTAATGCTCTGCCTTAAGGTGGAAGAGGTGAAATGTGTTTTCAATTTCTCCTAGGTCAGTGGCCTAGAACCTGAAGCTAATGACCCTTTTGTTAAGTAACTGATTGTGCTACCATGAAGACTCAAAGGTGCCTAGGCATCTCCTCACAGGACAGCATTAGGCAAAAAAACCTGGACTGGTCTTTGTTGGGGAAATCAGCAGTAGTGTTGCAGGGACCTCAGCTTCTTGGATCTGCATCAGTCACTTGTGAGCATTCTTCTCCAAGGACTAACATCCCTGGAATCAGTTGATCGTTGCTCCTACAGAAAAACTCTCTAATTACAGTAGCTGTTTTCCAGCATATAATGATTTTATGGTCTGGCCTTGAACCTTCTAGGCCAGAGGTTCTCAAACTTGAATGTGCATCAAAATCACATCGATGGCTGCCCTTCCCCTGCCCCCAGAGTTTCTGATTTAGTACATCTGAGTGGGCCTGATAATTTGCATTTCCAGCAAGTTCCTAGGTGATGCTGATGCTGCTGGTCCAGGACCACACTGGCCTCGAGAACTCCTATTTGTACTTCAAAAGTCAGGTTAAGTTATTTCCTCGAATTCTTTTCTCACCAGAATGAGGCACATATAACTCTGTCACCATATCTCCATGTGAAAATATCCACTGCTGCCCATGATCACATGTTCGGTGAGTGTCTCTGTACCAGTCTGTCTCCCCTATGAGAGAAGACTCCTACAAGAGGGTCCATATCCTGTCCACCTCTGAATCCGAGCCCCTAACTCAAGGCCTGGCACAAAACAAATGCTGGAATGAGTGAATGAATCAGTGGAATCGGTGATGACGTCTTCACTTCACACAAGTGGAAACTGGCCTCTTTAAGGTTCCCAAACCTCATTCAGCCATGCCAACAGCTAGGTCTGCAGTCACTGCCAGGATTGCCCAAGTCAGACCCTTGACTTGTGGTATTTGCTACTTGTGTGTTGGATTTAAGTAAGCAGTGATTTTAGGACCTCAGACTGAAGTTTACACTGAGTTCAACACCCTGCAAGTAAAAGCATCCTCTGTTCCACCAATTCTAGGAATGACATGCTTGGAATCCCAAAGGGACATCTCTGATATGGAGGAGAAAGAGAACTTGCTTTGGTTAAATATTTTCTGGGTGCTAGGCACTTGACGTGTAATATTTCAAGTAATCTTCACAATAGCCCTGCAAGATAGGTAGGATTCCCCCCATGTAGCCTTTCTTCCTTAAAAATAGGACTCCTATCAGACGATGTGCCTAAAAACTACATTTCCCAGCTTCCTTTGCAGATAAGGATGGTCAGTGACATGTAGATTGAAGTCACCGGGTAGAGTTTGGGGAAAGCTCTTTTAAAAGGGCTTACCCAGCTGGCAGGCACCCTGTTGCTCTTTCTCCCCTTCCTCCTCCTTCCTGCCCAGAATGTGATATGACAGTAGGCGCTCTAGCACCCAGTTTGTGACCCTGAGGCAACCTTGAGGATAGATATCACATTCAGGACCAGCTATATAATTTGCAGGGCCTCTAGTTCAAAAATTAAGAATTCCAAGGTGGCAACAGCAGAGCATTAAACCAAGCATGGGGCCCTTCTAAGCAACTGCATGGGTCACACACCCATGAATCCTGGTCACACTAAAGACAGCAGAGCAGAAAGTTAAAGGGAGCTACCATCCCAGCCGTCGACTGTCCACCTCCAGACTTCATGTTACGAGTGAGGTAAAAATAAAATCTTACCTACTAAAATAACTCTTATTTTAAGTCTCTGTTACCAGCATCCAAGCAGTTACAGCTCACTTTTCTGACTTGGAAACCTGGGCTTCTTCCACTAAACTCTGTTGCCTTAAAGAGCTAGGATGGCTGGTGAAAAGCTCAGAAAATGCCTCACCCCAACATAACCTAACAATTATGGCCCAGGGCCTGGGTCATCAGAGTGGAACTGAGAGAGGCTCAGTCTCTCCTTCTGTAAAACGGCCATGCGTCAAAGCAACAGTTTCCCGTCACAAAATTAAATCCAAACTGTTAACCTGCACCGTCTGCCCTCGCCCAGCCCGCTGTCAGCATCCCCACCACCAGCGGGCGGCCCTCGTCTGCTGAGCTCCCCACGCGCCCTCCTTCAGTTTGTCCTTTGAATACACCAAGCTCGTGCCTGTTCTGGGGGTCTTGGCACCAGCTATTCCTTCTGCTTCAAATGTTCTTCCTCTTATCTTCACATGACTGATTCCTGTGTCACTCAGATCTCAGCTTTCATGTCACCTCTTCAGAGAGGCCCTTCCTGATCACGCTCCCTGAACAGCTCCCTATTTGCTCTCTGTCGTGTAACCCTATGTTTAAAACATTGTTTTTAATAATCGAAGGAAACATCACCTTATTTTCATTATTTAATTATCCCTAACCCTAACCCAAGTTTTTCTTGCTTGTTTTATTATCTGTCTCCCCAGTTAGAATGTAGATTCCATGAAAACAGGAGCCTTGTATGTCTTCTTCAGGTACGTGGCTTACAGTAGGTGCTCAATAAATATTTGTCGGATGGATGGACGAATAAGTTCTCTGAAAGCTCAGGGTACCATGTTTGATTTTTTGCTTATTTTTTAACCATTATAATGGCTAACCTTCATTGAATGTTTAATATATGACAACTATTGTGTATTCACATTTATTTCCTCGTTTAATTTTCACAACAAAACCCTCTGAGGTAAGTACTAGTAGCTTCACTTTGCAGATGAGGAAACTGAGCACACAGAGGCTAGAGGCCTTGCCCAGGCCTGGGTCCCACAGCTTCTAACAGCCCGAAGTCAAACCCTGGTCTGCCTGGCTCCACAGCCTGAGTCCCCAAGCCTACTGTCTCACCGTTGGGGGGCTCAGCAGGCCCCACCACCATGGCCGCCCGTCCCCCTCACCTTCATCACTGTGTTGTAGATGGAGATGAAGTTGGTGAACAGGTCCAGGTACCTAGTGGTGAAGACGAGAGCGAAAAGGATCTGGCTCTTCCCAGAGATACCTATGGCCAGACGGGGACAGGAGACAATGAGAACACAGACTCCCAGGCCCATGCACACTCAAGAAGCCCAGAGCCTGAGCGGGAAAGACCTCTAGAGTGTCCGATCGCACTTAATGACGACACTCTGTCCAGGGCACTGTTGCTCTCCGAGGGTTAGGAAACACCCCTTCCACTGGATCACTTGAGCCTTTGTTCCCCTCATCAGGCTGTAATCTGTCTCCTAGTCTCCAAATAAAGACACGAACACCGAGTTCCCAGTGCCCCTGCGTGTGCCTGCCTGGGTTCTTGCTCTGGGGAGGGCGTCGGGGGTGGTGTGAGTTGGGCTTGGTGGGGAGTGTCGAGGCTTCTTTTCGCTCCACCCCCAGAGTTCCACTGACAATCCCCAAGTCTCCATCTTTTGGAGAACAACGCTCTGATTTTACAAGGTGTTGATTCACCAAGGAGACTGGAGCAGGCGGAGGAAGGCGCAGGGCCAGCGGAACATTCTATTTTATTTTCCAAATTTTAAAGATTAAAAATGCATTTTCTAGTTATAAAAGTTATAACTATTTTTACTCTTTGTAAAACAAGAAACAGATAATACATAGAGATATAAATAAAAAAGCAGCAGTCACCTGAATCCCAAAGCCTCAGTGTGCGTCCTTCCAGATCTTTGCTGGCACACACGTGCACACGACATATGTGCACACATATGACACATAGAGACGCATCGAGTTGACAGAACTGGGGTCATACTTTCCATGCTATTTGCTGACCTGCTTTGGCCTCTTTCTTTAACTTTTCATTTTGAAATAATTTTAGATTTACAGAAGAAGTGTAAAGACAGTACAGAGTTCCCATATACCCTTCACCCAGCTTCCTCTAATGTTAACATCGTGCATAATCACAGAACATTTACCAAAACTAAGAAACTCACATTGGTATAGCACTATTGCCTGAACTCCAGACTTGATTCAGATTTCACCAGTTTTCCCACTGACACCCATTTTCTGTTCCAGGATCCAATCCAGGAATTAAAGCTGCATTTAGCCATCATGCTCCATAGTCTCCTTTTGGCTACTTTTTTGATACATCATGGAGGTGGTTGCAGGATCAGGCCAGCGGATGCCCTGCCTCCCTTGTCTCTTGCCTTATCAAGCCCACACCAGTCTGGATACTTCACCAAACCACTCCCCTCAACAACGCCCATGGCTCTGTATCCAAAGGTCACCTCTGTCCTCCCTCACCCAGTCTCTCAAGAGCCAGCTTAGCACTCCGTCTGTCCCGAACCACACTCTTCCCCTGGCTTCTGCAACTGTCCACACTGCTGGCTTCTCACCTCCTCTGGGCGCTCCTGTCCTCCCCGCCACCTAGTCCTCAGAGAGCTACATTCCTTCTCCCCCTGTCCCTGTGCCATCTCATCCCACATGCCAGAGACACTCTGGCTCTGGACTCTCCTCCAAGTTCTGACCTATATATTCCTGTCTGACCAACTCATCATCTCCCCTCAAACTCCCTCCTTCTCCTGTCTCCCCTCCTTCATAAATGCCACCATCATCCCGTCCGTGCTCAAGCTAAAAAACCGAGAGCCATCCTTGAGTCTCTCTCCCCTTATTCCTCCCCCTCCATATTTCTCAGCCCCACTGCCTCCAATCCGATGCCGCTCATTCGGCCCAGCCGCCCTACCCCAGTGATCCAACCAGTCTCCCCAAGTCCGTCCTTGCTGCCCACTCCTCCCCCAATTCCACTCAGCAACCAGTGGGCTATTTTTAAAATAAAATTCTGCTTGAAGCCCTTAAGTGGCTCCCAAATGCACTTAAAATAAAGACCCAAATCCTTATCATGGTTCTTGAAGCCCTGCCTGGGCTGCTCTCGTAGCCTCCCTGGCCCCCCATCTGATCACTCTCCCCCCACTCACTCCCTCCAGCCATGGGGATACGTCTGGGTTTTATTCTAAATGTAATGGAACAACTGGGGAGTTTGGCACCGAGAAGCGACATGACCCAATTCAGGGTCTGGTCCCCTTGTACGCCTGAACTGTGCCTTATCTAACTATTCCTATTCCTCTGGTACTGGACATTTGGGGGACGGGGACAATTTTAACAACTGAGGATGAACACCACTGAAGCCCCTAACATTCTGGAGAGCACTGGGTCCATGTGCCTGCGCCTCACACTCCTCCTCCCTAAAATGGGCATCCTCACACATCCGGGGCAGGCTCACAGGACTAAATAGGATTCAATGAGAACGTGAGTGGCTCCTGGCAGCAGAGGGGGCTGGCTGTGGGTGAAGAAGCCCCTCAGGGGGTGGAGTCCGGGCGGCAGTACTGACCGGAGGCCAGCTCCTTGGGCTGTGCCTGTTGCTCCGCCAGCTTACCAAGCCCTCACAGAGGCCTTGCCAGGGAGGCCCCAGGCCCATTTAGGAGGGCCCAGGAGGCAGCCCTGGTGAGGGACGCTTAGCTAACCCCCTCACACCTCACGCGGCCTTCCCCGACCCTCCCTTCTTTCCGTCCTCAGCCTGCCAGGCCCCTGGGCTTCACTCACATTTTCCTAGCACTTTGGGAGCCCTGGCGATCTTGAGCACAGTGGTTTTCACACTTTTTTGAAAGGAGTGAATAATTTCCACCAAAGCAAGCCGTACGGGGAGACCCAGGATATAGAAGAGAACATGAGCCGGTACCTGGCCAGAGTCCTTCAGGGGTCCACCGAGCACATATGGGACCCACTGACTGGGTGCAGCCCTTCCTCCCATTTGACAGATGGGGAAACTGAGGCCCAGGGTGACACAGTGCATCAGTGGTGGAGCAGAATGAAGCCCCAGTCTCCTGCCATCAGGGCTGGGTTAATGGGGGTCACACCAGGGCTGACAGGGCTGGCATCCAGACCACTCACCTCCTCAGATCTCTACCAGGCCTGTGCCGATCCCTCTCCACACACACACACACACACACACACACACGCCCCACCACCCAGCTGCCCTTTTCCTTTTCCCAGAGTGCTCAGCACCTCTAACAAACCCTATCATTTACTCGGTTGCTACGACCGTGGCTTGTCGGCACTCTCCCACTGCTGGCAAGTCAGCTCCACAGGCCAGGATCTCGGCCAGGTGCCTCGTCCAGTGGGCTGGGGAACAGCGCCCCCTCCTGGTCATGGTTGCTCACCAGGTCCAGGCCCAGGTCCGTGGAAATGCAGGAATGGGTCCCTTCCCCTCACTAGAGCCTTCTGCCCCTGCTCTCTTCTCTCAGTATTCCTGGCCCACTTTCCCTGAGTGGGAACCTGAGGGGCTGTAAGTGCCTTTCTCTCCGGAGACCCCAAACCAGAACGGCCTCCAGGTCTAGAACCTCTCCCTCTGCATTGACTCTCACATCAGCACCCACCCCTCACCCCTGCCAAGCCTCCTAGGCTGGCAGCCTCCACACTGCTCTCTCTGCTTCCTCTCTCCACACAGCTTCCACAGTGACCTTCCGAGCCCCCTCCCCTGCTCCCAAACCTTCCACGGCTCCCCAGTCCCAACTCCCTAGTCTGACAGACAAGGCCCTTTCACATTTGGACCACCCGCCATCCTGGACTCATCTCCCTCCCAGACCACTCCCAAATTGGGCTGCTCACCCTTCCCTGGACGTGCCCTGCCCTCTGTGACCTCTGGGCTTTTGCACCCCCAGTGCCCTTCTCACAGCACACCCTTCCTGGGGGACACCCTGCTCATCTTCCACGAGCCAGCACAGAGCTGCTCCCTCCATGAAGCCATCAGGGGTCTGCTCTCTGCCTCCTTGAGCCCCACGAGGAGCCTGCGTTCATCTCTGTATCCCCTCACCCCAGTACCAAGAACAGGGCCAGTGCCCCAGGACACCAGCGGGCAAAGATGGCTGCAGGAGGCTCGGGCAGCCTCTTAATGCACTGGATCTGTTTGGCCACCACCAATCCAGCCCTGAAACTTCTCCAAACATCCAGCAGGGCAGTCAGACTGCTGGGCAAAAGGCGGACCCCTCCCACCCTCCCCGGGCTTCTGCTCAAGGGCAGCTCCATGCCCACCTGGGCCGGGCTGGTGCCCCTCCTGCCACATCACAGCTGCCTGTGCCACACGCAGGCGGGGGAGGGAGCAGGGCCCAGCCTGGGGAGATGTCTGGGAGGCAGCAGGGGAGAGTGATGGGGGGAAGAAAAGAGAAGACCCTAAGAGTTGGGGGCCACTTCCTGTGGAGGTACTTCCCCTGTCCCCACACCTCCAGTCCCCCATCCTGGGCCTGAGTGAGAACAGAGAAAACAATGGGCTCAGGAGAGTGCTGCTCCTGTGCAGCAAAGGGGAGGACTGGCGGGAGGGAGGGGTGTCACCTCTTTCTCCTCCTCCTCTTCCAACTAGCAGTGACAATGCCAAGGGGGGAGGGAAGGAGGGAATGGGGGCTCAGCCCACCCTCCCTCCATAGTCTCCAGGGTCCTCCTTCTTTGATGTGGTACAACTTGAAATTTTCTTTGGAAGCTGAGCTGTGCAAAAAACAGTTTCAAGCACCCCCAAGCTGAAGTCCCCACCCTGAACAGACCTTCAGGCCTCCACCCGCACCCCGCCCAAGCATGGGATTGGCAGCGGAGGCGAGGTGGTGGCCTAGGCCCCCGCTCCCCGGTCCCCCACCTCCCGCCCGGGGCGCCCCTCACCCGCGCAGCACTTGGACCTCCAGATCTTCCCCAGGAGCAAGATCATGGCCAGGAGGTGGCTCAGGTCGCCGAGGATACGGAACACGTTCATGGTCCAGCCCGCCGGCCCTGCGCCCGCGCGCAGCCAACTCCTGGAAACTTTGTGGCGGGCGAGGCGGCTGCCACGTCCCGGCCTCTGGTCCCGCGCCGCTGCCCGCGCCCCCGAGCTCCGCGCTCCCGCCCCGGCCCGCCGCTCCGCCAGCGCACTCTTGGCAGGGCGGTGACGTGGCCAGGCCGGCCGCCGCGCCAGGGGAGCCAGGAAGCGCCGCCGCCCGAGATCCCGCCTCCCGGCCCAGCCCAGCGCCTCGGTCCCGGGGCGGGGCGGCCCGGCCAGGCCGGGGGGCTTCCGGCCCGCCGCCCGCCGCCGCGGCCGCTCTGTGCCTGCGGGGTGCCCGCCACGTCCGACGCCCGGGAGGTGCCCGCCGGGAGCCGAGGCCTTTGCGTCCCCTCCTTGGAACCCGGGGTGCTCCCGCACACGACCTTGGGCAAGCCACTGGGCCCCCTCTCTGCCTCAGTTCCCTCATCTGTACACAGGGCTAATAACACCTGGCCGGGTGAAGGGGGGTCCTGCGTGTGGCATGAGCCAACCAGGTTGGAAGCACCCCATGGATGGTGACCCACTGCTATCATCATCATCATCCTGGGGTTTGAACGCCTCATGGTTGGCTGGGGAGAAGAGCGGGAGCCGGGTTCCCCACCTCTCACCTGTTAATTAGAATAGCCACCTTGTCCTGACCTGAGCTATCCGAGGTGGACAGTAGTAACAAACGCCACTCAGGTCTGGAGTCAGCCTGACCTCCCTTCCAGCCTAGGTGCTGAATGCCTTCCCCACTCTTGGCCTCAGTTGTTGCATCTGTAAAATGGGGTTACTGTGAGTATGGAAGAGGTCAAGTCCTCAGGGAGATCCAGGGCCCTCACTCCCGTCTCCATCTTCTTGGTATGACAAGATGTTAAACAGGAGCACAGGCCAGGAGAGACTCCAGAGGGCTGCGGGATGTTGGCCAGCAAGTTGGGAGGCAGGAAGGGTGAAGGGTGAAGGACTACCGGGGGGCGTCCTTCCTGTGCTGTGTGGCCTGAGCAGGTTGGCCACCCTCTCTGGGACTTGGTCTCTGCATCTGTAGGAGTGGACTGCATGAGGTAAGGGCACTTACCACCTCCCTCCTTTTGATCCCTGTATCTCCTTCTCCCACTCAGGACCTTCATCTCACCCTAAACTACTGGCGTCCTCCCACCCCCGCCCCCTGCCACAGATAGCCAGAGGCTTTGCCATGAGGATGTCTGTCACTCCTTGTGACCCTTCCACGGCCTCCTCACCGTGGCTCCCAGGGCAAGGCAGTCCTTTGAGACTCAGACTGCGGTCCAAGGACCAGCAGCATCTGTATCACCTGCTGGGAATGCAGAATCTCAGGACGCACCCCAGGCCTACTGAATCAGAGTCTGCAGCTAAACAAGATCCCTGGGTGATTCGTGTGCGCTTGAGAGGCTTTCTGATCTAAACAATCCTATGAGGGAGGTACTGTTATTATTACCAGTTTACACCTGGGAAACTGAGGCACAGAGAGGTTAAGTAATTTGCTTAAGGTCACACAGACCTTATAGGTCACTAAATAGTGTCTGGATTCCAACACACAGTCTGACTCCAGGGCTCATGCAATGAAATCATATCATTATACTGTCAGTTGTCATGGGAGGTGATGAGCTCCCTGTCATGAGAGGGTGGGTGCCCATTTGTCAGGGAACTCCTGTCCTGGCTGGGAGGTTGGGATAACAATAGCTACCAAGTATTGAACATCTACTGGGTGCCAGGCACGTAAGTCAGGTTCTCTCCGTTCAGCCTCCACAGGCACCCTCTGAAGCAGGTTTTAAATCCTCTCTTTGCAGGCGACTGCCACTGAGGCCCAGAGACGTGAGATTTATGGTCCACATCCCTCTGGGTGGACCTCTAGGTTCTGAATGGGCCACTCTGGTCCCTGCTCCCCCCAACCCTGCCCAGATGCCTCCCTTCCAGCCGGTGCCCAGAGAAGGCGGTGGCTATTTAAATCCCTCAGGTGTGGCTACCGTTCTCTCTGCCCAACCAGCTGGCATCTCCTTCTCAGCACCCACCTCCTCCCCAAGCCAGGGAAAAGCACGTGCATTTGCCATTTGGTGAAACATCTGTCCTCCTGAGAAGCAGCCCCGACTGCCAGCGGGGGGCTGGAACAAGGCTAGAATCCTCCTCCTCCCTCTGTTTCTCCAGGGAGACCACAGCAGAACTGGCCAAGGCCAGGGGAGGTCTGCGGAGGGACCACCATGGTGGTGGAGAGGAAAGGACCCAGGCCGGGTGGTCCCAGGGCCAAGATCCTGTCCTGGGCCTGCCATAGTGGTCTTGAGGCTGCCATGTCCCCTCCTTGGGCCTCAGCTTTCCCATCTATTAATGAGGATAATGAAGACAGAAGTATTGCTGATGGGTTGCTTAGTCCTCCTCGCATCTGGTCTTCCCAATCTCCCTATGAAACTGATATTCCCCGTGTCTCAAGACAGGGAGCCCATCACCCTCATTTTACAGATGAGGGAACTGAGGCTCAAACTTGTCTCTTGCTCCCCCAGGTCACACAGACCTCCTCTCCCCACTGTGTCCTTAGTACTCAGCCCTGTGTTTGTCACACCTACCCCATCTTCAAGGTGGAGCATTTTTCAAAGCTCCCGGTGAGGAGGGAAAATCCCCTACCCCTTGGCTCTAGCCCCTGCCAGCGCTCTGGCCACTGCACCATCAGACACTGATGCTGTCCCTGATGCTGGCTGGTTCTGGGCAAATCCCTCACCCCTGCGAGTCTCGCTTTGCTGGTACCCAAGATGTGTCTGCTACAGGAACGCAATCGAGGGGAAGACAAGAGGGAAATTTCCTTCACTCAAAGGGCAAGGATTCTTTTTCCCTCATTAACAAAGCAAATTGTATGTTCAAAGTCAGATTTATGGGAGAGAGAATGGGGGAGTTGCTCAATTATAGAAAAAAAGTATATATAACCTTTTTTTTCTTCCCTTTGTTATATTTCACCACTATATTGAATACTCTGCCAACTGCCTCAAATTCTGCGCGGAAGGAAAGTATGGCTGTAAAGTGAAAATCATGAACCTGCGGACACTCCACCACGTAATGGGCTGCCTCTCGACCGGCAGGGCCCTGGAAGGAAGGGGGAGCTATGGGTCCCTAGGGGCCGCTATGGCGTCTTCCGGCCTCGGCGAGTCGACGCTCCCCTGTGGAAGGAATGAACTTTTCCCAGGCAGCCCTGAGGTCCCGCCCGGGAGGCGCGGACGAGTCCATTCCCTAAGAGAGTCGGGGTGACCTGAGGGCAGCCTTTCTCTTCTCGCGGTTCCGCCCCAGGTATTCCCAAAGCTCTTTCCCGGCTCGATATCTTTGATTGACATGCGGCAGGGCCAGTGCGGGGTCCCATTTTTGCAGAGAGGGAAACCAAGATTCCAAAACCTCTCCTCCACTTTCAGTTCCAAGTACAATTATTGAAGACCAGCTGTGTGCTGGGCGCCTTGCAGGTTGAATGTAGACGCAGCCTTGAGGAGCCCTGGGGCACTGTGGGTGGCGAATGTCTGTGCGTGGGTTGGATATGGCTCAGACGAGAGAGTAATTACCTCGGGTGTGGGGAGTCGGGAGGAAGACTGCAGTTAGGAAGGCTTCAGAGGATGCCCTAGTGGGTTTTGAAGGATGAGTAGGAGCTTGCCTCAAGGACAAAACCTGGGGGAAGAGGGAAGAGTCTCAAATAGAAGGAACCACATGCGCAAAGGCGCAGAGATAGATACGACCCGCCCTCCCAGCGCATTCTATTTGTACCGCAGAAAGGGGCCAATGAACGCGTAAAAGAAACAAAGAAAAGAATGATCATGGGTAGACACACCTTTGTTCCAGGCTCAAGCTCCACCACGTACGAGCTGTCCAAATTTAGGCAATTTATTTAATCTCTTCGGGTCATAGCGTTCTCACCGGTAACCTGGGTATAAACCAAGTACTGACTTCATAGGGTAGTTATCAGGGTCACAGTTAGCTAGGTATCTAAAGCGCTTCGCAAGGAACAAACCATGCAACAAACGCCAGCATCTTGCTCCCCTTTACCGGGCACGAGGCCCAGAGAGGGCCGGGCAAAGCAGAGCCGGGAGAAAACACGGAAATTCCCTGTCCTCAGAAGGCAATCACTCTCTCACCGGTTTATTCCCGGAGAAGTGCAAAAAAAACAATGAAAAACAACCTCTCGGCCCGAGGAAACCTGCTGGGGCGCTGGAAGTCTTGTGTATCTTGATCCGAGTGGTGGTTGTTACACGGGTTTTATACATATTTTTTTATTTTTTACATATACATACATACATTTTATACATATACATATACATATTTATACATAAAAATCCAAAGAGCAGTACTCTTAAGATGAATGTATTACTTTGTAAATTACCTCAATTAAAAGGAAAAGCAAAAGAATAACATAACTCTGGCCGCGACGCCCCCTCCCCTCGCCGCTGGCGACAGCCGTCTTTCTGAGACTCCAAACGCCACTCTCCGCGAGCGGCGCAGGCCCAGCTCTCTGCGCCCCAGCGCCCGGAGTCCGGCGCCGCGCGCCGGCCCGGCGAGGTTCCCAAGACAACCGCAAGCCGCTCGCCGTGTCTCCCGAGCGACGAGGCGCCAGCGAAGACCCGGAGCCCGGACTCCTGAACCGGAAGCACGGGGCGAGGCTGGAGAGAGACCGCGGCTCGCCAAGCGCGGAGGGGAGCGAGTCGGCGCCCTGAGTCCCTGCGCTGGCATTCCGAGGTCATCCGGCAAGCACGCTCTGACTGTGGCCACAAACTGCTGCTCAATATACCCCTGGGGATTCACTCTCAGCTTTCCAGGTGGGGAGATGGAGGGCTTGGCTGCTCCCCAGTGTCAGAGGGCGAAATGACGGCCAAAGCCAAGCCCTGCGCCCGGTGGCCTGTTTTCCAGCTTGTGCAGCGCAGCCGAGAGGAAGGCACGTAGGACTGGTGCTGGCACCTCCTTGGGTTCTGGTTCCAGCTCTTCTAGAAACTTGCTGTGTGGTCTTCAGTCCCCTCTCCTGTCTGGGTCTCAGTGATGGGACAACACCACTGTCTCAGAGTAGCTGTTACCGAGTATGTGAAATGACGAGTGTAAAAGCGGCTTATAAACTGTAAAGTGCTTTGCACGTGTCAAGGACCATCACTGTTGCCACTCTATTGCCTTCTTGTCCTCATCATCACCCCAGCCCCAACTGCAGCTTCGGTTAACAACCAGCTGCACAGTGAACCTGAGGCTCAGAACTCTCCATGTCCAGAGGTTTCCAGTCTGCAGGTGGGAGTTCCCACCATCCATTTTCCACTTCCCAGGGAATGGGCCCAGGGCAGCTCTCCTGGGCACCAGGGATCCTTTGGTTCCCCAGACCACCCACTTAGAGGGGTTCACAGAGACATCACCCTCCACCCACCCTCCTCTACACCTCCTCCTAATCTTCCACTCTGTGGCTGGATCAGAGAGGTTCCCCACTAAGTGAGGCTCTCTGGAGGTCCCAGGCCATGGCCCCTGGACAGAGCCCATGGGTAACACCACCTAATGCCCTTTGAATGTCACATACTGGGCATCTTTGGACAGTTGTGCGTTCATATGCTGTGAGGCTGTGTATACATTGGTGTGTGTATGTGTCTGTGTGTGTGTGTACATGTGCCAGGCATGCATACTTTGGTGTGTGTGTGTACTGGGGATTCGTATTTAAGTACGTGCATGTAAATGTGTGTATTTATGGCTCTGTGGTATGTGTTTGCAGGTGTGTGTTGTGTATTTGTGGCATATGTGTTTACCCATGCATCTATTTGTGTCTTTGATGGTGTATATGCATATCTAGGTGGGCATTTGTGTGTTTGTACTTGTGATGTGCACAAGTGGATGTGTAACACTGTGAGGTCTGTGATTGTGCATGTGTGGGAGTGTGCTGGGGGTCTTGGTGCGGGGGAGCTTTGTTCCTCCAACTCTGCTCATCTGAGTGACCTTCCTCCCCGACCTGAGGACTGTGGCTGAGGCCACAGGCACGCTCAGGCTAGCTCTTGTGCCCTCTGCAGACCTGTAGCCGCCCAGATCTTTGGCTTGCCCGGGTCTTTCGCCGGTGTGGGCACCAGGGGCAAGGATGGGTGGGTGAACCTGGGGCCAGGGCTCGTGTGCCACCCCCTCCCCGCTTGGCCTCCTCCCCTCCCCACAGCAGGAGCAGCAGCGGGAAAGGTTGGCGGAGGGGGGCTATTTTGGGAGCGTCTCCTTAGCAACAGCTGCCACGGGCCGTCTGTGGCGGTTTTTCTATAGGTGCTAAAATATTCCACCCTGGTGACTACTGAGTGCTGGGGGGTGGGTGAGGGTGGGAGTGGAGGGTGGGAGAGACCCCTACAGTCCTCTGTCCCCAGGGCAGAGCCTGCTGGGATGGGTCCTGGCCCTCTGGACCCCCAGTGCCTCTTTCCCCACCTCTGGTCCTCACCCCTCAGGGCTGCTGGGACTTTAGAGTTCTGAGGCAGGCCAGCTGTGTCCTGATCTGATTTCTAATCTAAGCAGCTGGGCTGCCTCAGTTTGTCCCATCTGTAGAATGGGGCTGGCCAGACTTTAAGGAGCTCTCTAGGCCAAAAACCTCTGGACTCGGGGACTGTGGTATTTTAAAGTGGCCCTTTTCCTCCCCTTCCCGCTGTCCCACCTGCCTGGTCCAAGTCTCCATCCCCTCCAGTCCTCCCAGCTCTCTGCATAGGTTCTCAGGGTCCCTGTGTGACCAAGAGGTCTGACAGGGCTCCCAGAGTGAGCCACTTCGGGAATGTTCTGCTGGCCTGGAATGACCTTTTCCCAGAAACTAGGAGCTGGTTCAAATCTTGGCTCAAACACTGGCTTGCTCCCTGAGTGACCTTGGCAAGGCCCTTCCTCTCTCCATGCCCCAGTTCCGTTTCCCCGCCTGTGAACTAGGAGTGGTGAGAGTCTCTACCTCATAGAGCTGTTGTGAGAATCAAATGGGAGGATGGAGAATGGGCAGGAAGCTTTGGTAAAATGTACAGATGCACGAAGGTTTTACCATCATTCCCCATCAAACTTCAGAGCAAGTCTCATCCTTCCAGAGAGTTTTCCCTGGACAGCCAGGCCACACCACTCACCTAACAATACAACGTGTGCCTCAGTTTCCCCATCAGTAACAAGTGCCTACATCATAGAGTTCTTGTAAGGATTAAATGACACAATACTGTGATGGCCTAGAACAGTGCCGGGCTGAGAGTATGCGCTAAAGGGGTGCTTGGTCTCCACTCCATCCACAGGGGGGTCTTCTGTGTTAGATGGTGACAAAGTCTATGTGCCCTTTGGGGACCCAGTCCAGACTATCCCATTACAGAAGAGGCCTCTGAGGTCCAGAGAGGTCAAGCAACTTCCCCAGGGTCACCCAACTTCCGACACCCAAGCCTACTCCCCCCGCCCCTGCAGCCTCTGCACACCTGTCTCACGTCCCTCCCCCCTACCTCCCCACCCCTGCCCCGCGCAGGGCTAGAAGCTACTCAAACACGGGATGGACAATATCGAATTCTTCCTTTAGTCTTTAATCGTCCTTAGAACAGCCCCTTAAAGTGGGTATTACCCTCCCCACTTTACATATGAAGAAACTGAGGCTCAGAGGGGAGAGGCAAGCTGCCCAGATCACACAAGGTTGGATGGCAGAGAAAGGATTCTTTTTCCTGGGGTCCGTGAAGCTCTCCCTGCCTGGAGCTGCCCTTTCTGCCTCTCCCCACCTCCTCCCAGTCCACCGTCAGCCTCCACAGGACCCCCCTCACAGGAGATGAGCAATGAGGACCCCAGGCTGCAGCCCCAGGCCCACCAAGGTGACCATTACCAGATGTTTCCTCTCAACCTCTGTGACAGCACGGCCACCTGGCCTCCTCCTCCCCTCTCCCAGAAGTCACTGCCCTGGAGCCCCCACCCCTTCCCTAAAATCTGTGCCCAGGGACCTAGCATCAGGTCTGACCCCACAGGAACAGATGCTCTGGGTCTACAGACGCTCCGTCTCCATCTCCCCATCCTTCCTGGCCTTCCTCCTTCCCCTGCACCATACACTCCCAGGGCAGCCACCAGGCCAGGCCTCTGACCAGGTGAAGAAACCACAGGTCATTTGCCTCACCTGCACCCTCCGACTTTCCATCCATGGAAAGCTGATAGGTAGCTGGCACTGACCCAGCGTTCAGATTGCTTGAGTTCTCCCGTCCATTCACGCACCAAGGATTCATGCGACAGAACGTCAGTCCTGGTTGCCGGCCTGTGAGGGCACAGCAGGGTAATGAGGAAGAAGGGCGTGGAATGGGACATGCGCTGTGGACATCTGCACAGTGTTGAAGGGACGGTCACATTTATTGAGTGCCTACTATGAGCTGTGCATGCCTCGTGCATCCACCTCACTGGATCTGCCCCTGTGAGGGTAGGGACTGTCAGGGTCCCCATTTTACAGACAGGTTAAATAGAAAACTTGCTCAAGGTCATGCAGCGCCTAAGTGCTTTTGAGCCCAGCTGGCCTGACTCCCAAGCCCACTTCACAGGAACCACACTTGTGCCCAGTGCCGGATGAATGAATGAGTGGGTGATGGACGACTTCTGCTGGGGGCATCAGGAGGCCTTCCCGGGGGAGGCAGTGTGGAGGCTGGACTTGGAGAGCAGCAGGAATTCTCTGGGCAGAGAAGGAGACAGGGCATTTCAGGCAGGAAGAACAGCACGTGCAAAGGCAGAGAGGTGTGGAGCATCTGGTGTGTTCTGGAATCTGTGGGAATCAGGGTGTATGTGTGGGTATATGGGGTGTGGGATAAGGTGGGGCCTGACTGTACATCACACAGAGAAGTTGGGACTGGATCCTTTCAGGTGGGTAGGGTCTGCGGGGAAGGGGACATTCGTGGAGGTTTGTGTGTTGTGGTTCCTGACAGACGCATCTTTGGGGGATCAGCTTGAAATAGGAGCTGGAGGAGATTTCATATTCAATAAGTTCGCAATCTGGCTTTGGGGTGCCTCAGTCTCTCCCTCTCTTAACTTGGGCTGGTCAGAGATGGCCAGGCTCCTAGAGAAGTTCTTCTGGCTATCTAACTGCAGGTGTTCAGGCATCCTACCACCATGGAGGAGGAGCACCTTCCCTCTGGCTTCCTCAGAGGGTTGGAGTGAGGTGACAGGATGGCCACGGAAGTGGCCGCCTCCGCGGGCTGTGGGGAGGTGGGTCTTCTCCCCACAATCCAAGTGTGGGGCCTACACCTGAGCACACTCAGGGCGGGGGGGGGGGGGAGGGGGGAAGGGCGCCATCCTCCCTTATAAAGACACTTGGGAGTACTGGGGACGCAGAAAACAAGAGACGGGGGTTTGGTTCGGCTCTGCCACCATTGGGTGACCTTGGGCAAGCGTGTGACCCTTTCTGGTACTCAGTCTTCCAGTCCCTAAAATGGGGCGGTACTGCCTAGGTGGTTGTGAACGTCCCTCCAGCAGGGCCACCTCCATCCCCCGGAGCGGGGCGCATACGGTCCTTAACTGCCGGTACTTCAGGAGGGGAAGGGGACCGCTGAGAGGAGCGGCCCGGCGCCACCGCACCCAGTACCGACCCTCTGCCCCCTACTCCCTTCCGCGCACCGCGGAATCCTCTCCACCTGCCCCCGGGGGCTAGAACACCCCGGAGCGGATTTTCGGAATGGGTTCTGGGAGGAGCGCTCCTGAGGGAGGAGGAAAACCCGGGCAGGATCCAGCGCAGGAGCGGGGCCACGCAGCCCCCAACCCCTGCCCCTGCCCCGCGCGACGGGCGGGTGCGAGGGTGTTTGATGTCCCGGCTAGGCCGAGGGAAGGGACACAGGGCCGGGCCCCGCGGGCCGCCCGGGGCTCCCGGGCTGGGGGGCGCGCAGCCTCCGCAGTGGGGCGCGGGTCACGTGTGAGGAGGGGCGAAAGTCTGGCAAAGCCGGGCGGCGTGCGGCGAGTTGGGAGTTCTCGGCGCGCCGCGGGCGGCGGGAGCTCGGGCTCCCGGGCGAGCTGGGGACGCGCAGAGGCGGGGGCCTGGGTCCGAGACAGCGGGGGCCGCCCCGAGAGTGGGAGGGAGAGAGACAGAGAGGGACGGAGACGGGCAGGGAGACAGACAGAGACGCGCAGGGGAGAGAGACAGGGCAGAGGCAGAGGGCGGCAGGGGAGAGACAGGGAGGGCGACGGAGAGAGACCCCGAAGGGAGAGACGGACAGACCGAGGGAGGCAGGAGAGACTGGGAGAGAGATAGAGACCGGGCGCGGGGCAGAGACCAGGGGGCAGGCCGGGGAGGGGGCGGCCGAGCCCGGGCCGGCGGCCGAGGGGGTCTCGGGGCTAGGCGAGCGCAGCAGGGCAGGGAGCGGAGCGCAGGGCGGGGGACAGTGTGGAGTGACAGCGAGAGAACAGCGGGGGGCGGCGGGAAGGGGCCTGCGGCGGGGCGGGGGCGCGAGCGCGGGCGACCGAGCGCCATGGGCCCCCGGAGCCCCGCGCTCCGAGCCCAGCCCGGGGCCCGGCGATGCTGACGCCCAGGCGCCGCCGAGGGCGCGGCGCGGGGCAGCGCTGAAAGTTGGGCGGCCCGCGGGGAGCGGCGCGGGACGGCCCGGAGGCGCGGGGACCCGGAGACCGACGGACAGAGCCACAGGCAGCGGGGAGGGGGGCGGGGCCGGCCCGCCGAGTTCGCGGGGAGGGGCGCCGGGACTCCCCTCTCCCCGCCCGGGACGCCGTCCGCCCGACTGCGCCGTGGGATGTAGCGCCCGCTCGCCGTCTCCCGGACACTCGTCGGACCCTCCGCCCCGCGGTAAGCCCGGCACGCGCCCGCCGCCGGCGCTGTCCGTCCGTCTGTCCAGCCGCGCGCGTGTCTGTGTGCTGGGCCGGCCGCTCTGGCCCCGCCCGCTCAGCTCCTTATCCCTGCCCCGGATTCGGCACGGTCCGGCGACTCCTCCGGAGCTGGCGAGCTCTGTCCATCTGTCCGTCGGGAGCGTCGAGGTCTGGGTTGCGGCTAGGAAGGAGGGGAGAGGTGGGTGGAAGGGGCCTTGACCTCCTGCCCCGGCTACGACCTTTCCCTGCCTCCACCCACCTCCAGTTGTCACGCTGGGTTCGGTTCGGAGGAGCTTTAAGGCAGGTGACTTGTGGCAAAGGAGGAGCTCTCCTTTCCACCTCCCCAACTGCAGCCTGTTTGCAAATGGCCCTGCGATCTGACAGAGAACAAAATCCCGTTTCTCATTTTTTGAGCACCTACTTTGGGCCAGGTGACCTTAGGATGGGGGGACAGGGATGTGATAAATGAGGCACTTCACAAATCACGGTGGTAGAGACTGAGCTGTGGAGAGAGGCGAAGACTGCCTTTCACTCCCTAGAGGGAGAACCCCAAGGAAAGAGAGGTCCGAATGAACCTGGAGTGGGGAAACTTCCCCTGCAACATTCTGAGTGTCCCCCCACTAGCTTCAACATGTCCCCAGAGCCCAGGCTCCAGGATGGGGAGAGGACAGGTGAGATGGTAGGCGGGAGCGTGGTGGAGAGACTAGAGGCAGGGCTGCTGGCGAAGTTGGCAGGTGAGGGCCTCCAGAACACTAGGACATCAAGCAGCAGGTTGAAGGAACCAGGAGCGGAGGGAGGGAGGGAGGGAGGGAGGGAGGCCGAAGGGCCACACAGGCCAGGCCCCAGAGGAGCCGGACCCTGTGTGTGTGTGTGTGTGTGTGTGTGTGTGTGTGTCTGTGTGTGTGTAAGTGTAAAATGTCTATTCAGTTTCTCCCCACATCCAGTCCCACGACCACCAGAGCTTCTGGACTTTTGGGGCTGTTGGCAGGACTTTGGGGACCCGAGAGTCACACTGTGGCCCTGGCTTGGCCTGGGATGAGGGGAGCAAAAGACGGAAGAGGATAGTGGGATGAGGCTGGGGTGCAACATGGCAGGAGCAAAGGCTGCTGGCCATTGAGCTGACCCATATCCAAATTGGAGCCTGGAGGGCTGAGCCTAGAATATTCCATTCTGTTCTCCTCTGGGAGGAAAGGCTCTTTCTGGGGTTTTCCACACTGGGCAGTGGGCCTCATATATCCTCCATTCAGGCTCCTAGAAATCAGCTCAGCTAGCTGAGGAACCAGCGCCCTGGGCAAGTCACTCTCCTCCGTGACCCTCAGCTTCCATATCTGTCGAACCGAGGACACCACTCCCTGCCCCACTGACCTCCAAGGGGGGCCTTGGGCTCAAGTGAGCTGAGGGCCGTTCACAGGCTGGGGAAAGTGCTGGGGAGATGGGAATGAGGACTCATTTTACCTTTGGGAAGATGACTAACTAATGGGCAGGGGAGAATATGGTCTGAAATAGTCGGCTGACCAGGAAGAGGAATGTCCAGGAATTAGAGGGGGGATCTGAGGCTTGGAAGCTATTCCTCGAGAACCCTTGGGTTACCCTTGAAAAGGAAGCTCTTTTCCCAGAAAAAGCCTTTGAGCTGGCCTTGCGTTTCTGGTAGGTGACCTTGGGCAGCTGGCTTGACCTCTCTGAGCCTCAGTTTCTTCAACTGGAGAATGGGGATGATGTTACTGGCTTCGTTGGGTTGCTGCGTGATGTACAGGTTTCTGAAAACAGCTTGCACAAGCCTGGAGCATAGTAGGTTCTTAGACATTTGCGGAACGGAGAATGAAGTGGCTTAGGAGATGCTGCGAGATTTCTCAGCTGAGGATCAGAGGGAAGGGGAGGAGGAACAGTGTAGGCTTACAGGGCGGGCTAGTTCTTAATGTGGATCTGGGGGAGGTGGGGGCGAGTGCTGAGGGGGGTGTGAGGAGGAGGGGGCCCCTCTGCGGGGACCACTGAGTCACGAGGACATGTAAGCGACATGACAACCAGCAGCATGGTAACCAGGAGACTAGCGGCGGTGGGAAACGGAGCTGGAGCGGTGTATTGGGGGGGGCAGGACTGGCAGCACCGGGGCTGGAGGGGCCAGGGAGCAGCCAGGCTGATCTCTCAGAGTAAAGAGGGGAGGCCCCAGGGCCAGGTGGGCTGGGGAGGAAGTGGAGGCTGCAGGGATAGGAGGGGAGGTGACTCGGGGGTCTGCTGGGCAGGGGGGCTTCTCCCGCACCTCCCCAGGCTCCTCACTCGCTCCTCTCCTCCACATCTCCACTTTTCATGCCTCTCCCCCTAGGATGCCAAATTTGGCTCACGCAATCTGTCGTCTCTCTTCTGAGATTGGCACCGGGACCAAAGCTGAGTGCATTACATCACCGCTGCTCCCCCTGCACGAGGGGAGGAGAGGGAGGGACAGAGGGCCAGGGGGCAAGCGGCCAACCTTCAACTTTCTTTCCTGTCTTCCTGCTCACTCTTGCCGCCGTAGTCCCAGGTGTTGGGGGCTTCCAGGAGCAGCCAAGCAGGGCCTAGAGGCAGAACAGGGACTCCAGTCTTGGGGAGATCACAAGGCCGGGGCAGGAGGTCAGACCATGTTGCTGTCCCCCTGGCTGCACAGGGCCTGGGAGGCAGGGAGCCTGTGTTCAGGACCCAATCTGTCATTGCCTTGCTGTGTGACCTTGGGCAGCCCCTCACCCCCACCCCGTGCAGAGTCTACGTCTGTATAGAGAGCAGTTGGCCACTCTAGATCTTGGTGACTCTCCTTAAAACAGATGCCCTTGAGTCCCGCTGCTCTCCTGAGCACAGAGGAGGAGTTCCGAGTTTTGAATGGCTGGCTCTCCGTGACCTTGAGCAAGTGACTTTGCCTCCTTATGCCTCCACCTCCTCACCTGTAAGATGGGGACGCTAGAACCCTCAAAGGCACTAGATGTGAAAAAGTTTCTAGGCATGAAAGGGGGAGACAGGGGAAGAGACAGGGTCTCTGGCCCTGCAACCACAGACTTTCAGGGGCCCCGTGGCTCCTGGCATGCTGGGCTGGGGGTGGGGGCAGGCAGACGGGGCCATTGGCGGGGGCAGTAGGACGCTGTCTCAATTCAGACAGAAGGCTTGGAGCTTCAATCACTGCTCTGATGCCCTCATTTTACAAAAGTGGAAACTGAGGCCCAGAGAGGGAAGTGAACCCCGCCAAGGTCACAGTGATGGTTTGGGGGTGGAGGAAGCAGAGCTGGGCCTGAACCCAGGGCTCCTGGCTCCCAGCTGTGCCTGGAAGTAGACAGACAGACAGGCAGACACACACCCACCCTGTGGAACAACGGTGGCAAGCCCGGACAGGACTCAGGAGCCTTGAGGGCCTAGTTCTCACTTTGGCCTCCTCCCTTCTCCCTTCCTGCTCCCTGGCTCCCCCATCCCCATCATCTCTGGGCATTAATCCCATCCCTCATTTGTTCTATTTGAAAAGCTCCCTTTCAGGCTCATTTTAAAGCCAGTTTCAGGCAGTCCCAGGCAGAGATAGGCTGATTTGGGGCAAGCTGGAAGCTTATGGCCCTTCTAGAACATTCTCAGAGCTGGAGGTAGAGAAAGATGGGGAGCATCGGTGGATGTTTTGTGAAATGGTGAGCTCCTCATTCCCAGAGCTATTCAAGCAGAACCAGATGAGTACCTGCCAGAGATCCTGACCCGGTGACTCTTGCTTTATGGGTGAGGTTGAATGACACCCCACCTCCAAAATCCCAGGAGTCTGGATATCCCCCAGGAGGAGCTGGGAAGCAGCACCCATCTTTTACCCGCGTCCCAGCAAGAAAACTTGAGTTGTCTCACCAGACATTGGGCTAGGAGCTTCTGCAAATCCCTTCTCATTTAATCCTCCCAGCAACCCCGCAATGTCGAAGTGATGTCCCTGTGTTGCAGATGGGGGAGCCACGGCTCAGAGAGTCTGTGTGATTTGCCTAAGGTCACGCAGTAGGGAAGTGGAGGAGCCTGGATTTGAGTCTGGGCCAGGCTGATTCTCGGGGGCTGTCCCTGGAACTTCCTTGGGAAAGGAGTGGAAAATGTCCCTCCCCTGGGCTGCGGCTTGGCAAGAGATGGTCTGTCGCCCCCACAGCACGACACCCCCTCAGGGATCCTCTGGGGGCTCCATTCTGAAGACATAGATGTAGTCCTGCACCCAAAGAGAGATCTCGTTTTACAAATGGGAAGACTGAGGCTCAGAGACAAAGAATGACCTGCCCAGAGGTGTCCAGAGAGTTAGATCTAGGCCAGGGCTCTGTCCCCTGCACCAGTGGGCAAGGATGGTGGTGTGAGGTCTGGGCTTGGGTGCAGACTGCTGGATGGTTTGGCAGAGGACTCCGAGAGTGCTGGCTCTAGGCTAGGGCTGTGGGTAGGGGAGTCAGCCTCGGGAACAGGGAGAGCGGGGCAGGAAGACAAACCAGCAGGGACAGCAGGTCCACCTCTGTCCTCCCTGGTCCTGCCCCAGGGCCACCCACAGATGTCAGTGTTATACAGCCTGTGAGGTCAGGGGACATTGTGGGTGGGACTTGCCTGGCAAGAGAGGAGCTTAGAGCCAGCAGCCTTGGGTGTGGCTCCCTGTGTGACCTTAGGTCAGTTCCTCACCCTCTCTGAGCTTGTTACCTCCATCTGTGTGACCAAGAATCTGGACTAACTGATCTGTTTCCACAAAGTAGCTGCCATTGGGCTGTCATCTCAGAGTGCTCCTCCCATCCCCACAAGGACCCTGGGCCCTGGGCAAGGGACAGGCAGAAATCCTGGGGGTTGGGATAACCTTTCAGCCTCCTCGGGGCCTCAGCCCTCCTTGGGGTGTGGGGAGATCTCCGGGCACAGCCCTTCTTCTCCTTTTCGTCTTTATTTTTCCCCTGCTCCCTCTTCCCCTCTCTACGTGGGCTGATCGCTGCTCAAACTTTTAATTCAGATGGTAATTGAAATAATAATATGGGCTGAGGCCCCTCTGCTTGTGACGCCGCAGCTGGCGGAGCACAGCTATGAATAGACGTTGAGTCACACACGCGCTCCTGCCGGCGGGCGCGCACACGGGCGCTCACGGGGTGGTGGGTGGGGTGCAGCACAGGCGGCAGGGTGGGCTCGTGCTCCAGCTTGCTCGGGGTCTCGGCCCCCCACTCCCAGAGGCCTGGGCCGGTTCTGCCCCTGCAGCCCGCTGTCTGGTCCCTGTGGAGACCCTGCATGACTTGGGGCATCACAGTTCTCTCTGTTGACAGAAAGGGAAACTGAGGTTCAGCAAGGGGGAGGAGTTGGCTGGAAACAGGGAGAAAGTGAGCGGGACTGGATTTGAACTGATGGGTTTTGCCTGGTTCTGAGACCCCTATTCTTTTTCAGGATACACAGTCCAGGCAATGGTGAGGGGAATGCTGGGGTGTGGCCCCTGCCCCCTCCCTTGGCATCCCCGTGCCTCGCCTCTTCCCAACACACACACACTTGCACACTCACACCCTCTCTTACACACACTCTCACACATGCCCCCGAGCTGCTCAGATAGATGGTGCTGTTGCTTGGCGGCTGGGGTGACAAAGAGGTTTTCTCAGGGTTCCTGCTGCAGGAAGAGGACAGGACCCCGTGGGCCACGCTCTGTGCTGGGCTTTATATTCACAATTTCACTTAACCCTCCCTGTCAGGGTTGGGTTGGTCCCTGAAGACCATCACTGCCACTTTTCAGACAAAAAACTGAGGCTCAGCGAGAAGCAAGCGTGTGCCCAAGGCCCTTCGGCAGCCGTATATCCTTTGTCTGACCTGTGTGCCCCGTTCCAGCCTCCACTGGGCCTCTTGAAGGAGGGAGGGTGCCTCTCTTCCAGCCTGGGCCTCCTCATTCCCTCCCTGCGACAATTCCCCCACTCCTCCCTGGGGCTACCGGGTCAGTGGTTGACCAGCCCTCGTGACAGCTGCTGGAACATCTGGCCTCAGTGGGCGGGGGGAGGTGAGGTGCCCATAAGGGGCATTGGCAGATCAAGGAGAGGGTCCCTAGGGGCTACCCAGAAAGGTGGTCCTTGTGGTGCGTGGTGTTCCAGACCCCAGCAGGAGCTGTGTAGGGAGAAGGCAGCATTGTCATGGTGACCTGTCAGCCGGCAGCTTTGGTCTAGGCCTGCTCTGGTGGGCCCAGCAGGGGGCCTCCAAAAGGGCAGAAAGGAGATGGGGCAGGGCACAGGGGTGCAGTTGGGCAGGGGTGCTCCCTGAGCCTGGGGCGATGGAGAAAATGCTTCCCAGCTTTACCCAGTGGCCCCAGGCTGCCCTTGTGTCTGTTTTTTCTCCTGCATTCTGCTGGCAGATGGAGCAACTGAGCCCAGAGACCACAGTGACTTGCCCGAGGTCACCCAGCACTGGTGGCAGAGCTGGGGCTGGACCTGAGCCCAGGGCTCCTCCTGACTCCTCTGCCCCCCACCCCCAGGGCTGTGGACACCCTCTCCCTTTCTCTCTCAGACAGTCCCTGGATCTGCAGGCTTTGGAGGGGGAGGAGAAAGCTGGATGCTCCAACCCCCTCTCCTGGGAAAATCCCCAGGTTGAAGAGAGGGGAAGGGGCAGCAGCCCCTCATCATGGCTGGTGCAGCTGCCCTGAGGCAGGCAGGCCTGGGATTCATCCCAGCTCAGCTGCTCACTGACCCCGCGTGACCTTGACCAGTCACTGTCCTCCTGGGAACCTCTCTTTGCTTTTCTGTGAAGTAGGGACAACCTGTGGTGATGGAGGAAGTCTGCCTGGCTCTTTCCTTTTGTTGCCCCATCCATTCCTGGAGCCCACCCAGCTCCACCTGGGCTGCAAGGATAGGAGGGGACCTTAGTTAGGCCAGGGAACAGGGGTACATGCACTGTACCCATTTTACTGATGGGGAGACTGAGGCCTCAGGGAGGGAGTGTGCCCAACCCTGACTTGGTGGCAGAATTGGCACCAGGTTTCACCACCTGGCCTCCAGGATGCCCCAGCGAAGTCTCCCCCACACCGCACCCTGCAGCTCCTCTCCCAACCCCCACCCCAAACTCCCTGGTGGGGCTGCTCCTCTCCCGCTGTAGGCCTGAGAGGAGGGACAGGCCCACCTGCCCTGTGAGAGTTAAGGTGCTGCTCGGCCTAGGGGACAGATGGAATGGGGTCAGCGATTCGGGAACTCTGTGGGGCCATACAGGGGAGGTGGCAGGCACAGAGGTAGAGGGGATCTGGCTGTGGGTGACATGGGGGGGACAGAAGGGGTTGCAGTCACTCTGACACATGAGCATCAGAGCCCCCCACACCCCTCTTAATGGAGAGCTCACCATCTCCTGGGCATCCCCAGGTCATGTTTTTCTCTAGAAGGTTCTTCTACTTGATACCTGCCTCCCACTTTGGCCTTCACTCTGCATGCTAAGGCCTGAGGGATCCAGCCTGTCCCCAACAGGCAGGAAGGCCCACTTCCCTCTGCCCCCCAAAGCTTCTCTCCTTCTGCCTTAGTAGTCCCAGATGAGGCCTGTGGATTGGAAAGAGAAGGTCTAGGTTCAGGTGTGCTTAGGCTGCTGTGTGGCCTTGGGCAGGCTTTTCACCTCTCTGAGCCTCCATTCTCTGACACGTAGGGTGGGCTTGTGCCCCTGCATCTGCGGGCTGCTGGGAAGATCCCGTGAGGCTGTGAGTGTGACATGGCCTGTTGTTGACGTGAGCTGCTGTGTGGCCCGACCACTCAGTGGCCGCTCCTGGCAGGTTTCCAGGCCCCCAGCCCCCACACTCACCAGCCATCGGGTTCAGAGACCGCTTCTCTGGCTACCTTGGGTGTCAGCACCCAACCTCCCTGCTGAGCCCTCAGACCTGCTTGGGTGGGGGTAGGGCTGGCTGAGCACCAGTGCCAGGCCGTGCAGCTGCAGATCCTGAGGCCACCTGACCTTGGAAAGAGCCTCTCTCTGGCTGGGCTCCAGGGCCGTCTCCCAGACACGGGTCAGGAGCTGGGCGACAGGGAAGAGAGGGAACCGGTGGGGCAGAGAGTGGGCCATGGCCTCACACCGGCGCTGGCCAGGGTCCCTGAGACCACAGGCCAGGAGACAGAGAGGAGACTGGACAGCCAGACGTGGGAGGGAGTTACACTCACCCGCTGCATCGATAGCACAGCAGAGCCTCACTCCCTACACTCTAGTGGGCTGCCTGAGGAGGGGTGAGCTCTCTGTCATGTGAGGTATGCAAACAAGGGCTGAGTGGCATCTGTTAGGGGGACAGCAGTGGGTTCTAACACAGGGCCAGGGGAAGGGACGACCCAGAACCCAGAGTCCCTGTTGTTTGGGACACTAAAGGTGACCAAGGGTCTGACAGACTGTTCCAAGTATTCCCCCATGACCTCCAACAACTCCCCCGTGGTTGTGCCCGCTAAAGCCTGTGGCCCGAGCATGGTCAGTCGCAGCTTCCTCGATCCCCGTGTCACCCGGTCAGCTCCTGCGCACCCCCAGGTCAGTGTTTTTCAAATTGCGTGCGGGTCCTGACCCAATCGCGGCTGTGAAATTGATTTAGTGAGTTTACGACTTATTTTTTTAAAACAAAATAAAAACAAAAAAGAAAATCTCAAGCACTTTGCATGTAGTGAGGGTAAGTATTATTTTGTAACGCTCTTGTTTCAGCTTTTAAACTATACCTATTGTTGGGGCCGGGCCCGTGGCGTAGTGGTTAAGTGTGCAGGTGTTTCGCTGCTGGCGGCCCGGGTTCGGATCCCGGGCGCACACCGAGGCACCGCTTGTCAGGGCATGCTGTGGCGGCATCCCACATAAAGTAGAGGAAGATGGGCACGATGTTAGCTCAGGGCCAGTCTTCCTCAGCAAAAAAAAAAATAAAATAAAATATACCTATTGTATAATGAATAGCAATGTACAGCATGTCTGTTTTCACCCTGGGTCTTGTCAGAAAGTTGGAAAGCTGCTGCCCTGTGTAGAAATCATAGAGGCCCCACTGCGCAGAGGCTCGGGTGTGCAGATTCCTTTGTCCCAGGACGCACGGTTCCTAAGGACATAAATGCCGAGAATTCCCAGATGCTGCTGTTCTATCCTCAGCCTTCCCTTCCCTTGCCCAGGAGCCCACTTAGCTCCAGCCCCCCGAGCCCCACAGTCAACCACCCCGCCCCGGGGCCCAGGTCCCACTCTGCCCAGCGCAGCTCTGGTCCAGCCCTGCTTCGTCTGTGTGCTCCCTGCTTGCCCCACCTCTTCCTGGGGACCTTCTCTAAGCCCTCTGGCCATGCAGACCCTTCGCCTCCTCTCCTCACGTGCTCACATGCAGAGCTCAGCAGGGCAGGGTTGTGTCTGTCTCTCCTCTTCCTCCAGCACACAGTAGGTGCTCGATAAATGTTCGTTCATTCTGCACGATTTATAGAGCGCCCTGTGAGGCAAGGCGCTGTGCTGTGTGGACACACCCCGGGCAGGAGGGCGGACGGCGCTCCGGCCAGCATCCGTCTAGGGTGATGAATGAATGCATGAGAGAATGTGTGAGTGGAGTCTGAGCGTCTCCGGCCTGAGGAGCCTGCTGGGCAGATGGTCGGAAATGCTGAGGCAGCATGTAGCACCTTGCCTGTGCGTTGTAGGTGTTTCAACAGTGACAGTCACTCCTGGAGGAGCAGGAGTGTTGGGGAGGAGCGGGCCCAGTGCTCCTCCCAAGACCTGCCAGCCGCGCCCTCCACTGCTGGGCCCTGCACATGCCTCCCGCGCCCGCCTCCCCCTCCAGTCCTGGAGCCTCCCTTATGGGCCTAGGACCCTGGGCGTGAAGCCAGGATGCCCTGCTCAGCCCCTAGGAGACACCTGGGGACCCCTGCGGAGAAGCCAGTGCCCTGTGGGAGGGCGAGGCAGAGGCCTGAGGCCTCAGACATCCTGCCCTCACTCCAGTGCCACAGAAGGTCTCCTGGTCTCCGCTCAGAGGCCACCTCCGCTGAGAGGTTCTCCCTGACTATGGAGACAAAAATAGCTCCTCCGTGGTCACATTCTGTCACATCACCCTGCTCAGGTCCTTCAGAGGAATTATGACGGGCTGAAATTTTCATGTTTCTGTCAGTCGTCAGATGTTTATTAAGCATCTACTATGTGCCAGGCGCCAGGGTTCAGGGTGAAGCGCAAGGTCAAGGTCCCGGCACTTAAGGAGGCTGCAGATGAACTTGGTTCAGACCCGATACATGCTGTAAGGAAGATGAGGACGCAGACGGGGAGTGCCTGGTGGAGGCGGCCTTTGCATGAAGACCTGAATGACAGGAAGGTGTGAGCAGCGGAGTCTTGGAGGATTCCAACCAGAGGGACAGCTGGTGTAGAGACCCAGAGACAGGAATGGACTTGGTGTGTTCAAGGGACAGGAAAAAAGGCCCTCGTGGCCGGGGGTGGGGGTGGGGAGTGGAGGGATGAGGTCAGAGAGGGCAGGGTGGCGCCGTGGGTGGCCTCGAGAGCACTCAGCAGAGCAGTTACTCAGTCCTCAGCCCAAGTGGAGATGGGACTGCGGGGGTGGCGGGGAGCAGGTGCAGGGAGGAGGCTGTGGAGTTGTCCGGCAGTGATGTGGCTTGGAGCAGGGAGGACTCTGCAGGCTGGATGGACTGGATGTGGTCTCAGTCTGTAGGGTCACCTGCGTGGGGAGGCTCCTGAACCCCCGGTGGGGATGAAAATGATAGCACTGACCTCCAGGGTGTCGGAGGACCAAGGGAGTGGCCAGGGCTTGGCCCAGAGTAAACACGAAGTGTTAGTCATTGTACTGCATTATGACCACCGGGTTTGCAGAGGGCTGAAGGATGATGCACCGGTGTTAGGCCTGAGCGACGCCCGGGGAGTCACAGCCTGAGATGGGGAGGGCAGGGGAGGGCGATCCTCTGTCTTGGCGATGCTGGGTTTGACGTGCAGCAGACCCCCAGCTTGTCGCTGCTCCAGAGGGCGACTGGGGTGGCTGGTATTTTCAGCCAAAGCCGAGCCTGGGCGCTGCGTGGGGTGTGCGTGTACCCACCCTCACGGGCCCCCAGGCCTGGAGGGCTCAAGGAGGAAGGCAAGGGTGAGCCAGCGGCCTCCATCAACGCTGCTGGGGGGACAGTGGGCTCAGAGGGGCCTTGGAGGGGGTGGAGGGGACGGGAAGTCATCCTCTTCAAGAAGGGCTTCTGCAACTTTACAGTTTATAAACGCTTCACTCCACTGTCACTGTTCATCTTTGCAGCAAGCCTACGAAGTGGGTGTTATTCCTCCCCTTTTTGTGGATGCGACTCAGAGAGGTTAAGGCATTTTCCCGTGGCCACACAGCACGTAAGTGACGTGTTCTCAGGATCACAGACCCTTTTGAGGACCTTATGAATGCTATGACTCTTCTCAGAAAAATACACATATGTACACACTAATTTTAAAACTTTCTATGTGTCTTTTTTCTGTAGGTAATACATTCATATGGTTCTAAAATTAAAAAGACACAAACGAGAATTCAGTGAGAATCCTTCCTCCCTCCCCGTCCCCAGGCACCTGCTTCCCCTCCCCGGAGGCAGCCACTGTCACCAGTTTCCCGGGTCTCCATCCATAGACAAGCGCAGACAAGCAAATACGTGTCTCTATAAATTTCTTTTCTCTCCTTTTTTATACGAACGGTAGATACCATGCTCAATGTTCATCATTGTTGCCTTTTTTCACTTAAAAACACATCTTGAAGACCCACATCACCCCTTACGGCGCTCCCTCCTTTTTTCTGGCTGCGTGGTGTGCAAGTCGTGGATGGGCATCGGGCTGCTTCCAGGCTGGGCTGGGCACACAGGGCACCTGGGTCCCTGAGTGCATGACAGTCTGCAGGCCGAGGTCCCGGGGGTGCAAGCAAGTGTCGCAGGCAATGGAAGCCACCCAGCGGAGGCCCCTGCTGAATTATCCCCTGAACAAGGGAGGGGGTGAGCCTGGCAGTCCCCTCTGACTCCCCTACCCCACTCCTCGCTCCCCCCACACCTCTTCTGAGGTGTGGCCTGTGGGTCCAGCAGACAATCCAGGGAATCCTGTGCAAGTGTGTGTGGGGGGCATCAACCCCGACTCCCCAAAGCTCTGGGAACCTCTCCCCCGGGCAGCAGCTGCATCTCCTGGAGTCGTGTTTGCTGAGAGGCCAAGGACGAGGCAATGTGGCTGGGGGGATCTCCACGCCCGCCCCCACCCCTTGCTGGGTGCTGGGATGGGGAGGGCAGTGGTGGGCTGCGCCAAGGTCCCCTCTGCTCTTGCCCCCAGCCCACCACAGCTCCCCCCATCCCCAATACCTTGCCTTCTCCTCTGCCCACGAGAAGTCTTCACCCTTTTTGGCCCGGGAGGAGGGCATCCACGTGGAGAAGGGAGGTGGGGCCTCTGGCCTTGGGTGGCCTGGGCTGGTCAGAGCTAACTGGGAAACTCTACTAAACTCCCTCTTCCCTGGCTTCGGGGGCCGCTTCCTGCTGCCCATCTCTCTGCCGCTTGGCCTCCATCTGCTGTGCCAGGTTCTCCACAAGCAGAGATGCCCCGGGGCTGGGTCTGAGGCCCTCTTCTCTTCCCATCCGGCCTTCTTGCCCCAGGAGATTTCATCCACTCTCACAGCTCAAAATGTCACCCAGGCGTTCAAGATCTAACGTGTCTAACTCCGCCCGGATCTCGGGATCTGACAGCCAGCAGGCATCTCCATCTGGACATTCCGTGGCCACCACACACTAGAATCTGCTGCTCCTGAGACCTGGTCCTCCTTCAGCGTCCCAGTCTGACACCTTTCCTCCCCGCCCCACATCCAGTCCACCACACCCGCGGGCTCTTTGTCCAGAATGTGTCCGCCCTGGCAGCTCCAAGCCACCATCCTTGCTCACCTGGGCGGCAGCAGGAGCCCCCTCACCAGCCTCCACTGTGCCCCCCACGGTGTCCTCACACATCTCTCCCAGTGCACGCGCCACGCTCGGACAGAGGAGGCCTCCCAGGCCAGACCAGTGCAGGGGCGTCACTGGGACCATGCTGAGGATGTTTTATCTCTTAAGCCTGGTGGTAGGTACACAAGGGTTTCCTGTATTGTCCTATTCCTTATTCCTGTTTGTCTTAAAGATTTCACATGAAAATTTAGAAGACCAAACCAGGCAAACCCGACTGCCTGCCCCACCTGTTTCCCATGGCCGTGAGGATGAAATCCACAACGCACAACTCCCAGGGACCTCATCCTGGGCAGCTCTCCCTCTTGCTCACTTCACTCCTGCTACCTGGCCTTGCTGCAGATCCTCAACACACCAAACTCTTTCTAGAATGTTCTACACCCCACCTTTCACACAGACACACAATTCTCTTGACTAACTTGGCTCCCACTTAATACTCAGGTCTCAGTTTAAATGTCACTTTCTCAAAGAGGCCTTCGGGGACCCCCATCATACTAGAGCCCTGTCATCTCCCTCACATCTTGCTGTTCTTTTCCTTCAAGCCGCTCACCACAATTATGACTGCCCGCCTATGCAAATGCTTGTTGTGTGTATAGCATCTCTCCCCAGTCGATCTGGGTGAGTCCACGGCCCGTGCCTGACCCGCAGCAAGTGTGCAATAAATAGTAATTGAGTGAGTGACCTTGGAGGAAGAGCACGCAGCAGACCAGATCTCTAGAGGCCACAGCAAGGCAGTGGTGGGTTGACTCCCACCACCAGCGAGAGAGCCAAGGTTGTTCTAGAAAAGAGAAGCCTTCAGGGATCTGCTCTCACCTTCACATCCCTGTAGGGAAGAAGGGCACAGGTGTCTGGGGTGGCCTCTTTGGTGGGACTGTCTGGCCAATAGAAGGGGCTCCTGTGGGGGCAGTGAGCTTTGTCAGGGCAGGGGCCAGGCGTCAGGAATGCCACAAAGGGTACACCTGCAGGTTGGAGCCATCAGCTCCTGCCACCTGGCCCTGACCGGAAGGCCTGTCTGGACATTCTAGGGAACTTGCTTTCTAAGCCTGCTCACCTGCTGGCTGAGTGGTCAGGAGGGAGAGGAGGGGTGCAGAGCTGGAGGGATCAGCCAGTTCACCCCACGCTGCTCAGAGCCCCTCTGGAGCCCACAGTTTCCTGTGTGTCTAGGCTCTGGCTGGATCCGAAATCCGGGACCCACGTCCTGGCTCCAACTTGTCCTGTGACCCAGTTCTTCCTTTTCCCAATACAACTGACTTCACAGAACCTGGCACATAGTAGCGCTTGATAAATGTTTACGAAGTGGAAGAAACATGTGATGTGACAGTATTTCTTTGAGACAGGAGAGCAGAGTGTCTAATGAATGTGCTGTGGCATCAACTACCTGATTCCAAATCCTGGTTCTGCCACTTACAAGCTGTGTGACCTTGGGCAAGTTGCAGAACCTCTCTGTGCCCTGGTTTTCTTACTCCTAAAGTAGGGATGATAATGGTAGCTTCCTCTGAGGTCATGGTGCGGATGGCAGGAATCGATCAGCGTAAAGCACTCAGAACAGTGCCTGCACAGAGGAAGTGCATGCTGAATTCTCCATGTGGATTTCGCAATGTCACACCATTGGCCAGTGGGGGAGGGTCTGCGTGTGCAGTGGGATTTCAGGGTCCAAAAGAAGGTGCAGGGGAGGCACGGCGTTGACTGAGCACCGACTGTGTGGCCTGCACTTTTATGTGATTGACAGTCTGCATCTGGCCCTCAAGACCACCCTGCAAGGTAGGGATGACTATGTTCCTTTGCAGATGAAGACACCGAGGCTCAGAGAGGTCCAGGAGCCTGCTGGAGCCAGGCAGGACTGAGCCCACTGCCAGCCCAGCTCTGTGCGAGTCTGAGGCCACTGCTCTTCCTCACCTGCTCCCTATGCTGGTATGGGGAGACACTCTGGGCCGGGCCGTGTGATGGGGGCAGGGGGGCTCTGGGGCACTGCATCTGAAAACCAGGGGAGGTCAAAGGAAGGACTGTTCCGCCCTGAGAGTGATTCAGACCACTTGTCAATCAACTACTCTGTGCTGGGCATGTGATGTGTGTGATCCCATATATTCCTCATTACTGTGAGATAAGGACTATTATTAGCCCCACCTAAAGATGAGTCGTGCAGGGACCAGAGAGGTTAAGTAACTTGCCCAAGGTCACACAGGCAGAAAGTGGTACAGAGACTCCAGAGTCGAAGGCACTGGGAGGGGGAAATGTGGGCTCTCAAAATTCATGAAGAGGAGGTAGTCAGACCTCCCAGGGTCCGAGGAGCAGCACGGGGCCTGCAGAGGGCCATGGGCAGGAGGACACCCTGCCACAATTTCCCCCGGGGCTAGATCTGTCTTCAGCTCCCTTTTACTCTTTGAGGAGCACAGCTCAGCTGCCTGGGCCTTGAGCCCTTTCCTGCCTGCAAAGCCCTGTGTGCTAGAGCTGAAAGGAACCGCCCCCAAACCAGGTAGTCCAGGCCTGAGAGGCCGCAGTCAGAGCTGGAGGAGGGGGCAGGCTCTACTCTGCACAAGGCTGGAAAATGGGACAGTGGTGTTAATTCCTTCCACTTCCCCCAGGGAAATCTTCCCACCTCTTGAACCACTTCTAGTGCACAGAGTTAGCCCCATTGCCCTTCTTCTGGTAGAAGAAGACTCAGCCTCCCCCTCCCGGCCCAAGAGGGGCTCAAGGATGGTTGGGGCTGATCAGACTCAGGACACCCACCGGATCACCCACCTTAGTTCACACTCTGTGTTGGGCGCCTTGTTTCATTACATCTTCCCAACTCTCCTGCCAGGGAGCAATTATGGTCCCATTTTGCAGATGGAGCAAAGGAGCACGTGGCTGGAGCAGTTAGTGGTGGAGCCAGAACTTGAAGCCGAGTTTCCCAACTCCCAGCCCAGTGTTCCTACGTTGCCATCATCATCTTCATCTTCACCGTCACCTCCATCAGCATCATCTTCATCTCCATCATCATCTCCCTCATCATCATCATCATCTTCATCCTCATCTCATTCTTTGTACTTTACCTGCAATACCCTGTTGGACCCTTGGCTGATGTTTCTATTCTGTAGTGGTTACCATGTTCACCTCACCAACGGCCTGGTGAGGTGAATACTGTTATCATCTCCATTTTGCAGATGAGGAAACTGAGGTCCAAAGAGGACATGCTAGGAGGTGCCAGAGCTGAGACTGAGAACCGGGTCTTGCCACCCAAACACGAGGGTTCAACCAGCACGTATTTTCATCAAGTTGGAAAGAAGCCGAGTAGCGCAGGCAGACGTTGCGGGCTGGGGGCTCAGAGGAAGCAGGGCTGGCGGCTGGCGGTGCAGCCAGGGAAGGCTTCAGAGAGCGGAGGGGGCTTGGGCTGGGCCCAGGGGGCTGGGGGGAGGCACGAGGGGGTCCTGGTTGAGAAGGGCATTGTGGGAGATAAAGGGAGTCTGCAGACCAGAGTGAGCCGGGGACCTGGAGCCAGCCAGGCCTGAGTCGGAATCCTGGTTTTGCCACTTCTGCTGTGTGACCACGTCCTCACCCTTCCTCCTCCACCCTCCGCCCCAGCCTCTGATTCTTCAGCTGGGAAGAGAAATAATAACCCTGCTTGTTGCTGTGGTAGGTGCTTAATAAATACTTGTTAAATGAACAAAGGGTTGCAGTGATGCTTCAATGAGACAGAGCAGCAGTGCTTGGCATAGGGCTGGTACTCCAGAGTGTTCATTTCCTGAGAATGGCCACAGAGAAGGATGTTGGGTTCAGCTGGGCCCCACGGCTGAGCTGTGTGACCTCTGGCAAGTCACTTCACCTCCCCTGTTGTCCCATCCGATAACAATGGGATGCATAAGGGCCCTGCAGGCTGGCATCGGCTGAGTGCTCCCTGAGCGAGGCCTTCTGCCCCTCCTTCCCGCTGTCCAGGGGCCTGAGTGCAGGGCCCCGGCTCTCAGGAACGGCTGCTGCTGCTGCTGTCTGGGGCTGGAGGGCCCAGGTGAGGCGCACCTGCGGCCGCCACTGTGTCTCCCATGAGTGGCGAGGGTGTGTGCTGGGAAATTTGCCCTCAGAGCCTGCCAGGGTTGCTGGAATCCACTGAGGCTGCTGCCATTTTATCAGCTTTTCTTTTGCAAAAGGATTGTGGGCAAGGAGGTGCCGTTTAGTGTCATAAAATCAGAGGGAAAACCTAAGAGGTGACAGGAGCAAGGTGGTCTTCCTACCTCCTCTGGACCCCTGGAAGGCAGAGTCCAGCCTTCCTTAAGTCCTCAGGAAGGGGCAGGATAGCGACGGTGCCAGCGAGTTGTCAACCCTGCGGGTCACCTTCACAATCTCCCTGAGGCCCGAGCGTCCTTCGCCAGCTGCTGACTCACCGAGCCACAGCCCTGCTCTCAGCCTCAGTTTCCCTAGCTGTCCAGTGAAGTTTGGACAAGGGGCTGCAGATTTTGGATGTACACAGCATCCAGTAAAATTAAAAGAAAAGTTTGGTAACTGGCCCAGCATTGTGAATTCTTCACTTTGCCAAGAAAGGACACTCAAATTTTAAAAAGCAGCCAGCATCTCCTATCCCGTCATTCCCCAAAAGAAAGAACATTTTCCATGAAGAGAGTCCCCAGATGTCCTCATAGAACAAAGAACAGACGCTGGCCCGGTGGCTTAGCGGTTAAGTGCATGCGCTCCGCTACTGGCGGCCCAGGTTCGGATCCCAGGCGTGCACCGACGCACCGCTTCTCCAGCCATGCTGAGGCCATGTCTCGCATACAGCAACTAGAAGGATGTGCAACTATGACATACAACTATCTACTGGGGCTTTGGGGGGAAAAAAAAAAGGAGGAGCATTGGCAATAGATGTTAGCTCAGAGCCGGTCTTCCTCAGCAAAAAAGAGGAGGATTAGCATGGATGTTAGCTCAGGGCTGATCTTCCTCATAAAAAAAAAAAAAAAAAAAAGAACAAAGGACAGAGACTGGGGGAAGAACCCCGGGCGGGAAGGGGAAGGACTTGGCCGAGGTCACCCAGCAAGGCAGAGCGAGGGGCCCAGCCTCCCAGAGCCTCCCCCGTAGGGAATGTGCTGAAACCACGTTCTTCCCTGTGTGTTCACAGGGCGCATTCGCTGCAAGAGGGTTAGACCAGCCCCCTGCCTTCCATAAAAGGGTGGTTTAACTGTAGACATGGCGCAGGCGCCTAAACAACCAGGGTTCACGCTCTCTCTCTTAATAAAACAACCACATCCAGAGGAGGATGGTACCCAGTTGTCAGTGCCTCTCGCCCCTCTTCCACCTCCGTGCCCCTTCTCTTTTGCGCTTTTCCCTCGGGCCCTTGTGCCTTGGGCAGGAAGCCCCAAGTGACAAATAAGGGAAGACACCCTGACCAGTCTCCCAGTGGTTGTCACAGGAAAGCACAACGCCACGCTTCCTACGTTTCACTTTTTGGTCTGGGATCGTGCGGGTGGCAGGCGAGCCTCTCACTTCCGCCAAAGGAGCCCGTGGTGACGGGAGTGCTCCCTGATGTGAGCAGGTCACTGCGGACGAGGGCCGGGCGCTCACCAGCCCAGTGCACATGGGCTCCTCGTGGTGGAGGATGGCAGTCTGGGGGCGCACCTGTGCCTGGGGGCAGCTTTCCCGACGGCCCAGGGGTGGACATTTCAAGTGTCACCTGAGCTGACACAGGCGAAGCTGGATAAGACACAGGATAAGCTGTGCCGCCACCGGGCTACGATGCGGGGGCTGCTGGGGGTCGGGGGACCCGGGGATGGCAGGGCAGGGGCAGGGGGTGAGAACTGAAGTTGGGGGTGTGGGGGCGGGGGGAGTGTCGGGGTGGGGACATGCGGAGCCTCCGGGCCGACCCTGGGGCATGAGCGTGGCTGAGACTCCTGTCACTTCCACTCATGAATGGGAAACACTGGGCCATGCCGACGAGGGGAGGACCAAGAGCTTAGAGCCGTGGGGGGTGGTCTCCCTCCCCCCTCACACCCAGGGCCCTGCTAGAGGGTGGAGCCCCACGAAGAGCCCTCTCCTGCAGCACAAGATGAAGCCCCCAGACCAGAGCCCTTCCCTGTGGCAGAGGACCAGGGCCCCCGCACCCTGGGCTCCTGTGTGGCCTTGGGCGGGGCCCTCACCCTCCCTGGGCCTCAGTGTCCTCACCCATCAAAGTCCCAGGTCACCACACCTTGTCCCCCCGCCTGTCTCCCAGACACGTGTGACAGGTGGGCCCAGGGCCTCCCGGGGCCGGGCTGGGGCCCTCTCTTCCCTAGCCCCAAACTCCACCCCAGCCCCCTCCAGGGAGGCAGCTCCTCTGCCCAGGAGCACCTTGACCTTCTTCCAGGAGTGGGAGTGAGGAGACGGGCTCAGGGCTGGCCCACCCTGTCTCGCTGTGGGACCCTTAGCAAGTCCGTCCCAGCTCTGGGCTTCCTCGGCCTCAGATGTAAAATGAGGGTCTTGAAATCAGTGATCTTCCGTTCCTCCTGGCTCTAGTTCCTTCTGTGGTGCTAATGGAGGCATTCAAGACAGCAGGACAAAGCAGAGACGGAGATGTTTGGCGAAGGAAGACCCCACTGAAAACTATTTATAGTCTAGAAGGTGCACCTGGCCCCCAGTCCCCTAGGGCTGCCACCTGGAGCCCTGGCTATCAGGACTCTGGGGTAGGTGGCAGACAGGGTCTGGGACTCCCAGCTAAAGTTATAACCTCTTGGGGGCCAGCATGCACATCCACATTACCTGTTCAGACTGATGGGTCTCACTGGTCCCATTTTCCAGATGAGGAAACTGAGGTTCAGAGCAGTCAAGTAACTTGCCCAAGTTATGTGGTGGATCTGGGACTTCAATTCAGGACTGTGGGACCCAGGGAGCTCCTTTTGAGGGGGGAAGGGAGAAGAACCCAGAGTCGGGGTGAGGTGACTGTGGGGGAGGAGGGCAGGGCTCACTCTCCCTGGGCGCAGAGAGGGAGTTTCTCCCTGGCAGAGGCAGGCTCTGAAGCTGTTGATCTCTAAATTACAGCGTTGGCACGCACTGGTTGCCAGGGCAACCGAGTTGTCCTGAACCAGGGAAGTGTATAAACATTGCCACAGATGCACAATTAGATCAGGAAGAAGAATAGGACAGAAAATAGAAACTTCCAGCCTTATATAATTCTGGGCCAAAATGTTACCGGGAACCCAGGCCCGGGCCTGGCCCTGCCAGCTGCTGGGGCCCTGGGCAGCACCATCTCTCTCCTGGGGCCCCAGTGGGAAAGAGGGTGGAGAGAGGGTCTGCCTTCCATGGGCCCAGCTGCTGCGCCTGCCACCCGGCAGGGTGAGGGGCTGCCTCCACTGGAACAGCTGGGGACGCTGATAGGCGAATCCTGCCTCTCA
Source organism: Ceratotherium simum simum (assembly GCF_057802395.1). Classification (NCBI taxonomy): domain Eukaryota; kingdom Metazoa; phylum Chordata; class Mammalia; order Perissodactyla; family Rhinocerotidae; genus Ceratotherium; species Ceratotherium simum. The sequence goes on from NC_141924.1 coordinate 11,705,855, forward strand.
CCAGCTTCCCCCCCCCCACCCCCCCACTCCCGGGAAGCGGCAAGGAAGGCAGGAGGCCGACTGGCTTAAACCGAGCACCCGCTCTCTCCCTGGGTCTTGTGGTGGAGTTTTGATTCTTATTTTACAGATGAGGAAACTGAGGCTCAGAGAGGTGAAGTGAGTCGTCCGAGGTGACACAGCTAGGCAGCAGATGTGTCTGCCTCCCCCTCTTCGGGTCTCCACACCGTGAGCTCATCGATGTTGACAGCACCCAGGGCCTGAAGAGCTAGACACACCTGGGTTTGGACCCACTTACCAGCTGTGTGGCCTTGGGTAGGTCACTTCCTCTCTCTGAGCCCCTGTTCCCTCACCTGTGACATGGGAACACCGATGCCTACACAGGAGCCAAAGCTCGGGGCTCCCTCTTCCTCCACCGGGACCACCACCAGTGGAGTCTCCACCCACCACTCCTCCCAACAAGTTTGGGGACAGGACAGGAACCAAGAACGGGCTGTGGGCCCCAGCACTGTCCAGTCGAACTTTCTGCCCTGAGGGAAATGTCTGCTCTGTCTAGTATGGTAGCCATTAGCCACATGTGGCCAATGAGCACGTGAAATGTGGCTAGTGCAACTGGGCAACCGAAGTCAAAATTTTATTTAATTCTAATTACATGTAAGAGCCACAGGTGGCCAGTGGCTGCTGTACTGGACAGCACAGGAGAATGTCCAGCCCCCGAGGGACCCAAGAGGGCAGAGGCTGAACCCAAGGAGGTGAGGGGGCCAGAGCGTTCACAGCTCCCTCTGCTCCAGGCAAAGGGGACAAATGGTGGGAGGGCAGAGCCCAGATGGGCATCAGGAAGCTCCGGGAACAGGGGCGAAGGAGGGTTGAGGGGGCGGAGTGAGGGGCTGGGACTGGGACCCGGATCCTGGTGGCCTCAGCTTCTGGAGCCGGGCCAGCCTCGGAGGCACTGGCTCAGGCCCGACACTCCCTCCCTGTCGTCAGAACCACCTAACTGTCCCCTTCTGCCCACCGGGCGGTGCAAGTCTTGGGTTCTAGTCCCGACTCTCCCCTTCCTGGGCGTCTCTGGACAGGCGCCTTGCCGCCCCTGAGCCTGGGCGCCCCGGGGCCCTCGGAGAGGCCGCCGCCGCAGCCGCTCGCCGCCAGCATCTCACCCGTCTGGTTTCTCCTCCCCAGGCCCCGCGTCTTCCCAGGTGAGCACGCCGGCTTCAGGACATGCACGCGCACAGCCGCAACGGGCAGGCGCACGTGCCTCGGCGGAAGCGCCGCAACCGCTTCGTCAAGAAGAACGGCCAATGCAACGTGTACTTCGCCAACCTGAGCAACAAGTCGCAGCGCTACATGGCGGACATCTTCACCACCTGCGTGGACACGCGCTGGCGCTACATGCTCATGATCTTCTCCGCGGCCTTCCTCGTCTCCTGGCTCTTTTTCGGCCTGCTCTTCTGGTGCATCGCCTTCTTCCACGGTGACCTGGAGGCCGGCCCAGCGGTGGCTGCGGCGGGGGCGCCTGCGGGCAGCGGCGGGCCGGCTCCGGTGGCCCCCAAACCCTGCATCATGCACGTGAACGGCTTCCTGGGCGCCTTCCTGTTCTCGGTGGAGACGCAGACGACCATCGGCTACGGGTTCCGCTGCGTGACGGAGGAGTGCCCGCTGGCGGTCATCGCCGTGGTGGTCCAGTCCATCGTGGGCTGCGTCATCGACTCCTTCATGATCGGCACCATCATGGCCAAGATGGCTCGCCCCAAGAAGCGGGCGCAGACGCTGCTGTTCAGCCACCACGCGGTCATCTCGGTGCGCGACGGCAAGCTCTGCCTGATGTGGCGCGTGGGCAACCTGCGCAAGAGCCACATCGTGGAGGCCCACGTGCGGGCCCAGCTCATCAAGCCCTACATGACCCAGGAGGGCGAGTATCTGCCGCTGGACCAGCGGGACCTCAACGTGGGCTACGACATCGGCCTGGACCGAATCTTCCTGGTGTCGCCCATCATCATCGTCCATGAGATTGATGAGGACAGCCCGCTCTACGGCATGGGCAAGGAGGAGCTGGAGTCGGAGGACTTTGAGATCGTGGTCATCCTCGAGGGCATGGTGGAGGCCACCGCCATGACCACCCAGGCCCGCAGCTCCTACCTGGCCAGCGAGATCCTGTGGGGCCACCGCTTCGAGCCCGTGGTCTTCGAGGAGAAGAGCCACTACAAGGTGGACTACTCGCGCTTCCACAAGACCTACGAGGTGGCCGGCACGCCCTGCTGCTCCGCCCGGGAGCTGCAGGAGAGCAAGATCACCGTCCTGCCCGCCCCGCCGCCCCCGCCCAGTGCCTTCTGCTACGAGAACGAGCTGGCTCTCATGAGCCAAGAGGAAGAGGAGATGGAGGAGGAGGCAGCGGCCGCTGCCGCGGTGGCCGCGGGCCTGGGCCTGGAGGCGGGCTCCAAGGAGGAGGCGGGCATCATCCGGATGCTGGAGTTTGGCAGCCACCTGGATCTGGAGCGCATGCAGGCCACCCTCCCGCTGGACAACATCTCCTACCGCAGGGAGTCCGCCATCTGACCTCCAGGCCCTGCCCTCGCTGCTTCCCACAAGAGCCTCTGCTGGGGGTGGGACACCAGGACACCCCCTCCGCACTCAGGACAGAGCTGACCCTGGTTCCATGGACCTTCTGGAGGGACGTGGGGGCCTCAAAGACTGGGACTTCAAAGTCCCTTCCTCCTGACTCCGGAGCCTAGGCCTGGGAAGGGCCCGGATACCCTCTGCCCTGTCAGCCCGGGTCCCCCAGCACCTACCCACTGGCAGCTTGGGGACCCCAGACCCACCACCCTTTCCCCACTGACCCTTCAAGGACGTGCCCCTTTTGCTCTCAGAACCTTGGGGAAGGCGGCTGGACTGCTGGGGGGGTGGGCATCATGGTGTTCTGGGGTGGGCAGGGGGTTAGTTTGGGGGAGGGAGGGAGGGGGGTGCGCTTCTTTTGCATGACTGTGGCCTGTTGCTCATGACTTTCTTTTGTAAATATCTATAAATGGAGAGAGATGGAGGCACCAAATCCACCTTCTGCTATTGGTACCTGCAGGACGAGGCGGTGTGGTCCCTCTCTGTGCCCCCTCCCCCTCCCGGCCCGGCAAGCCTAGCCCTTCCCCCTGCCCCGCTGGCTGCTCCCTGAGGCCCTCAAAGCCAGCCGTCTTGGCCCCTGGATGGTGTTGGGCTTGAGTGCAGAGGTGGGACCCCGAGGGGCAGGATGAGGGCCAGTCCCTCCCTGCGGTCCCTCCGGGCCCCCGGGCCCAGCCCAGATTGACAATGGAGTTTGTAACTATATATTTTTAATAAAGTATATGGTCCATTAGGAGTAGGCTGGTTGAAGATGGAGGGCTGGGAAGAAGAGCTAGAGAGAGCGAGAGACACCAACAGGATGTGAGTGGTGTGTGTGTGTGTGTGCGTGCCCCTTTCTGAGCTACTAACCCTTGGAGAGAACTTTATCACCTGCCATTCTTTTTCTTGGGAGCCAATGGGAAGGATCCTGAGTGGGCATCAGAGGACCTGGGTTTGAGGCAGAGCTTTACTGCTTACTAGCTGTGTGGCTGTCAGCAAGTGGCCCATCAGCTCCTGGCCTCAGTTTCATCATCTGTAGAATGGGATGAACCATACCTCCCTCCCAAGAGATGATGGACATGACAGCCCTGTGTAGATGTCCACCAAACTTTTATAATTCAGGTGGAAATAGGACGGGCCCACCTGGTTTACACCCCCCTACACACATGCACGCACACACATGGGGCTGGGCTGAGGAAGTTGGCTGCGATGGTGGGAAGGGCTCTAGGGGGCAGCTGGAAAACCTGGACATAGTAAGACTTGGTCCCTGCTTCGTTGTGGGACCTCTGGTAAGTCCCTTCCCTTCTCTGGGCTTCAGTTAGCCTGTGCTGTGTAACAAGCCACCCCAAAACTTAGAGAACAATGGTTTATTCTTTCTCAAGGTTCTGTGGGTGGGCTAGTGATTCCTTGTCTGGTTTCTTCTTGACTCACTCGAGAAGCTTTGCTTGGCTGGAATGTCAGCAAGGCTGTAAGGTCCAAGATGGCTTCACTCACATGTCAGGCTGTTGGTCTGGCTGTCGGCTGGGGGGCCTTGGTTCTCCTCCAGAGGCCTCTCCTCCTCCAATAGGCGACACCAAACTCCTTCATGGCGTCTCGGGGCAGCGACTCGAGAAGGTGAAGGCAGAAGCTGCAAGGTCCCTGAGGCTTGAACCTGTAGCACATCACTTCCATTGCATTCTGTTGGTCAATCCAGGTCACTCCAGAGGTGTGACCAGCCCAGATTCAAAGGGTAGGAAATTAGACTCCACTTCCTGGGAGTGGGGTAAAGTCACATTGCAAAGGACACACACACCAGGGTGGACTTGTGGCCATATGTGATAGTCTATCACAGAACCTTTGAGTTGAGCATTCCTTCTGGCTCTAACTCTATTCTACATGCCAACTGTGTACCCAACATTCAGCGTGTAAGGAAGCAGAGGGCACCCTCCCTGTTTCCAAGAGTCTTCTATGCAAAGATGCCAGCTACATCAGGAAACACAGGGAAGCAGCAGGCAAGCTCACCTACTATAAAGTGCTGTGGGCTGCTTTGTGAATGACCACGTTTCACCCTCACTGGCAACATTTGGCCATTTGGGTAAATCATTGTGCATCCCACATGCTTTAACTGTTTAACAAGAGAACCTGAGACCTCTTTCCTGGAGAAAGAGGCTGGCCTGGGATTCAAGTCCCTCAACAGATAACTCATCATAATGTCTCTCATTTGCATAACACCTTTCACACCCTTTAGTTCAGTAAGTGAACAAGGACAAGGATTTGGTCTCAGATGGGGAAATGGAGGCCCACAGAACTAAGAGGGACTTGAACCAAGGTGAGGACTAGCAGAGGCTCAGGGGCCTGCTTTCCCTTCACTCCCATCCTCCCTGAGGCAGGGGCTAAGTGAGGGCAAGGGATTGCCGCCTTTCCCTCCCTGCCCTCCCCCCGGATTTCCCAGAGTGCACCTGTGACCTCGGGTCCTCCAACAGCCTATGGGGGCCACTCAGCAAGACAAAAGTGCAGCTGCCCATCTGCCCATGCTCTCAGAAGGGCCCCTGGTGCCCTCCTGCCAGGTCAGAGCACCCCAGGGTCTCACCCCCTCCCCTGGTGGCTCCTCAGAAGTGTCCCTCCACCCCACCCTGCAGGCCCCTCGGAGGACCTCACCGGGTCTCATCCTGTCCTGCCAGCATCCTTCTCAGGCTGCTCAGGCGCCCTGGGTAAGCAGCAGTAACTAAAGAGGACCTCAGACTCGGGCACCTGCCGACTCAGAACCTTCCACCCGGAACACATCTTAGAGGTCAACCAGCCCTCCACCCCTGAGGGCAACGGGGGAAGGGGTACACGTAGAGCCCACCTTACGAGGGCCTCCCATCCAGAGCGACCTGGGGGTACTTCAAGGTCCCTCCAAAACACCTTCCTCAGCAGCAGTTTGCCACTTGCTCAGACGCTGTGACAGTGGCTCCTTTAGGAGGGCCTGTCTCTCTGTTAACATGCGAGCATGACCTGGGCGACGCAGGACAGCAAGTGTTGACGAGAGCCCGAAAAGCAGGGACTTTCTGGGGTGCCAAAGTGGAGTGCCAGTGTGGGCAGGGGGGGTGGGCCCAGGGGGAGGGGCCCCAGCGGTGCTGAGCACACAGCTGCAGAGGCTCCAGGGCTGGAAGCCTCTGCTGCAAACTCCTGCTCGCTCGGCTCTTGCTCTGCTCTGCTCTGCTCTGCTAGGCGCTGACTCACCTTCCCTCTCCCACCTGTTCCCCTTTCGCAGCCCTCCCACCGCCTTCCCCTCCCCTGCTGCTGGCAGGCAGCTCTCTGATCTCTCTCACTTCACTCTGGGCTCCTGGCGGCGCTGAAATGGGGGAGATCTCTCTATCTGGGGGTGTAAGGACCTTAGATATCACGGAGCTTGGAGTCACAGAAATGGGCTGGCTGAGGGGGCCTTGGAGGCGCCACCAACCCTTCCTCACGCCACCCCATCTTCCCTGTGGAGCCAGGAAGGGGAGACCTCACCTACCCTGCCCTGCCCTGCCCTCTGTCTTCCCCCCCTCCCTCCCTGAGGGAGCAGTGAGTGGGTGGCATGGAGAGAAGGAAGGGGGGATCAGGTGGGAGAAAGGGAGGAAGTCGGGGGGCAGGGAGAGTGAGAGGGTGTGGTCTAATGAAGCTGACAACCTCGCCCCCGTGTTGCCTAAAACCCACCATTCAGGCCCAACTCTTGTAGGTTCATCTTTGCTTCCTTCCCGCCAGCTTCTGAAAAACTTATTTTCATTATGAACGCAAATCGCTTAAAGAAAAGAAAAATAGAAAAGAACCTAGAAGGCATTCAACTCAGCTGTTTCCCTCCGCACATTCTTGCCTTATCTTTGTGGGTCCTTAGTTAGATCCCACAGCTGTGATCAGGGACCTTCATCCTGTGTCTGGCTTTCCTCACTGTAGTTTTTTCTCGGTGCTGACTTTTCTTGGTTTTGATGGATTCTACGTATTTCCCATTTTTAATGACAGCATAATGTTCATAACATCATAGAGTTCAGTGGGCCAACACCTCATTTACAGGTGGGGAAACTGAGGCCTAGAGACGTGTAACCTTGAGCCCCGCTCTCCTGGGCCCCAGCCCAGTGCCCTTCCCACTACTATACCCAGGACCAGCTACTTAATTTGGGGGGTTCATTGTAAAATGGAAATGTGTATGCGTTGTTCAAAATTCAGGAAAACTGTGCCATTAAAGGCACCAAAATATAAAGCTTTCTCCTTTCTTCGGATGACCTGCCCTGCTCACGTGCATGCTGCACTGTCCCATGGGACTTGACTTACAAAACGCAAGTTCAAGCAGAAAATTAAGAATTTCAAGACAGAGACTACAGGGCAATAAACCAAGCTTGGGTCCCTCCTACAAGCTCTGTTGGCCTAATCCTTCCCCTCCTGTATCTTAATCCTTCCCCTCCTGTAAACTGATAAATTCCAACTCTTCCCCGTGATACACAATGCTGTGAGCAACATCTTTGGGCAGGTTTTTTTTGTGTTTTAATTTTTTTTCTTCTTGTGGCTGTTTGCTCAGGCTAACTACTGACAGAATTCCAAGCTCTGTTTGCCAGACTCTCTCAAAATGCAACCCCCAGCCTCTGAATCTTTCCACAACAACTGTGTAGACCCGAGTTCCAAGGATTGGAAAGGGGAGAAGTTTCAAAACCAAGCTCCCTCTCCACAGCTTCTCCAGGGGCTGCCTGACGAGAGGGTGAGCACAGATGAGGAGGAACGGCTGGCAATGGGGCACAGTGATGACACCAGGTCACAGAGCCAAGAGAACTGGCATTTCTGTGCATATTTATAGAGAGAAAAGGTCACGGATGTGAGAGCCAGAGGGTCCTAGGTTTGAATTCTGGCTACCGCTTGCCAGCTATGTGACTTTGGGCAAATTGATTGACGTCTCTGAACCTATTTCCTCATCTGTAAAAAAGGGCCATTCCTATATATATCTCACATATTTGTTGTATGGATTAAATGAGATCTCATACATGACCAGGCATGGCATGATGTTGGGCACATTATTGGACCCAAGTAAATGGGAATTGCCTTCCAGAGAAGATTTTGATGGGCTTACCATATGAGACACAGAGAGTCTGAAAACTGACCTCTGAGCTTCCTGGCAGCCATGCAACAAAAGAAACTTGATAGATCTCTTAGTTCTCAGCATATAAGGACTGCGAGGCCAGAGAAAGGGCTTGGGTTCTGACTTACTATGCGATCCTGGGTAATCTCTTCCTTTCTCTGAACTTCATTTTCCCCATCTTCAAAGTTAGACACTGGACTTAATGACCTCTGAGTCCCTGACATGTCTGGCAACCTAAGATTCTATTCTTGCATCCTTTAGAAGATGGCAAGAGGCCTTGGGTAAAGGGTGGGGAAGGACAGAATTGGTACTTGGCAAAATTGGGAAGATGCTCAAGTCTATCTTTGCCCCCTCCCGCAATCACTGGCAACCTCCAGGGCCTACCCATCACTCCATTCACCGCCTCAAATCTGGTATAAAAATCCCTACATAAGCCCTGTTGGGAACCCCCCAACCAGAGGCATTTTCTTGGGTCCTGGTCATCAGCTCACACATCAGCCCCACCCACTACAGATTTCAAAGGGCTTCGTATCAGTCATTCATTCCTCATTCAATGAATATTTGTTGAGTTCCTACAATGAGCAAGGAAGACTCTGGTCTAGGAGAGGGAATTCAGTGCTGAACCAAACAGTCAAAGATGTAGGTGGCATCTGGGCCCCCCGCCCTTCAACTCTGGGCTGTGGCGTTGGGAAGGAACCCTCGGCTGGGAGTCCTGAGGCCTCTGGCCTGAGCCCTGCCACCAAGGCCAGGTGGGGCCGTGGGCAGTCCCTGTCCAGGCTTGGGACAGCATCCAGGGCTCCCTAGTTACAGGCGCCATAGCTGTCCATTGCAGGTGCCATGGCAATGCAGCAGGTAGGCTGGAGCCCCCCCGGATGGAGGCTGTTGTCAGCTCTCACAGTTCCCACAGTGGGAGGGAAGCCACGAGGGGACCCTTGGGGACCCCACAGATGGAGGAAGGACAGGGGGAGGGGTTTGAGATGCCACATAGAGGGGCAGGTGCAGAGTCCCATCCAGGACCAGGCTCCTGATCCCCTACCTGTCACTAGGATTACCTCCTCCTGGGCTGTGGTCCCTTGGAATGAGGGTCTGGAGGTCACCACCTGCCCCTCGTGCTTCCAGAGCCTTCCCTGCCAAGCAGAGCAGAGGCTCAGCTCACTGTCCCCCGTCTCGGCCCCAGGACTTTCCAGGCCTGTCTGAGCCCCCTCTTTCCTCCCCTCCTGGGCCTCCTCATCCACACCTGGTCCAGGGGACTAAGGGCAAGTCCACAGAGTGGGGAGAGGGTTCAAGGAGCGGTGACCATGCTATGGGGAATGGAGGGGACATTACACACTGATGTGGGAGCAGGTGACAGAGACAGAGCGGCTATGACAGAGATGGGCAAAGGGAGAGACACAAAGAGACCAAGAGAGACAATGATAGAGTCAGAGACAGAGAAAGATGGAGAGAGACAACAGCTGAGAGACAGAGGCCGACGGAACAGAGAGCAAGAGCAGGCCAGAGGGAGGCAGAGGGACACTGCGAATGCACCAAGAGAAGAGCTACAGAGTTCCAGAGAGAGAGACACTCGCTCACTAAGTCAGAGGTGGAGAGCAAGAGGCGTGTGGGGTTGGCGGACGTGGATGTGGAGGGGCAGGTGGTGGCTCCCCCCACCCAGGGCCTGGCGTGTCTATGGGGAAGCAGCCCGACGCTCCGGGTTCCAGGGATGGAGAAACCCCAGGCCTGCATCCAGCCAGGCAGAGAGGAAAGTGGAGACCCCTCCGCTGGGCTGCGGCTGAGTGAGGGGTGTCTCTAAGGAGAATCCTTGGAGGTGCTGAGCGGTGGTGGGTGCTCCATGGAAACACCAGAGAGGCTGCCTTGCAAATGGCACAGCTGACAAGAGCACTGCTGGGCGGTTTGGGGCCCCCTGCAGCACTGGATGCCCTGCTGAGGCCTCGCAGGGGCTGGACCATGAAGCCACTAAAACCCAAGTTAGAGCCGAAGAAAATCCCAGAGGCCAGAGGGCACAAAGAAGCCCACTCCCCAGCTTTGCGCATTGGGGACAGGGGACAGAGGACAGGCCTGCTGCCAATCCCTGCTCAGCAGCTGTGTGACCTGAGCCTCCTTCCTTACCTGCTGCCAATCCCTGCTCAGCACCTGTGTGGTCTGAGCCTCCTTCCTTACCTTCAAGGTGGGGATACTGACATGGGCCCCTGGAGCCAAGTTCAAGGCCCTGTGACATGGAGATAGGCAGCAGCTCCGGCTGTGAGGTTGCCCCTCACCCCCATCCCCGGCACAGACACCCCACCCAGCCGCTTGTTACAGTCTGAGGTCAATCTCAACTATCCCTTACATGATAACATAACAATTAAATGCCTACTCTTTACAGGTTACGATGCCCCTAACCTTTGATTTCTCATTTGACCCCCAATCAGCCCTGTGGGGGAGGATTCTATTACTATCCCCATTTTACAGACATCAGAGAGGTGACTGTCTTACCCAAGGTCATGCAGCCACTCGAGGCTTTCCCTCGGGCTTTCTGGCTTTACAGTTGATAGCATCTCAGCCCCTGAGCCATGGTGGAGGTTGACTGATAGAGTGAGGGGGGAAAGGGGTGCATGTCGGAGGAAGACAGTCCCTGTGGGGCTGGGCCAGGAGAGGAGGTGAGGACAGCAGACTGAAGATCTGGGGCCCTTCCCTGCAGGCAGTGGTGAGCCCCGGGTGGTCCTGGAGCAGAGGAGTGAGTGATGGAGAGGCATTCAGGAAGCCGCCTGTGGCGGCTGAGTGGGCTGGAGTGGGAAGTGGGCAGGCACGGGAAGCTGGCCGACCAGGATGGGCAGTGTGGCAGCCCGGCTGGGTCCGGCCTCCATGCAGCCTTTGAGCCTCCTCCAGGGCCTTTGAAGGAAGCTGGATGGAGAAGCAGGAACAGGAGGGGCAGCTTTCTCGGCTGGAAGCCAGACAGGCAGAACCGGGGATGCTGCCAGAGGAGCCTCCGCGGGGGGGCAGATTCATGCGGGGTAAATGGAAGGGATGGAATGGCTCCCGTCTTCCCCGTGACAGGTGAGAGGAGGGAGGACACGGGCAATTGAGCACGGCGAGCGGCAAAGGTGGAAACTCGTGGAGAGGATGGACAAGGCTATTTATGGTCCAGTCCCTGCAGGGAAGGAGTGGGGGAGGGGGCCACAAATGGCCTTGCTGCCCCTGGCAGCCAAGAACCCAGGCTCGAGGGGAAAAGAAATCAGGCTTTGGCTAAGGAAAGCCCCAGCGACTCTGCTGCATCGGGAAGGAGGCAGCAGAAAGGGCTGGGCTCTGGAGCCCACAGGCTCGGTGAGGGGCCCAGTGGTGCCCCTTCCTCCCTGGGTCGTCCTGGGCGACTCGCTCCCCTTCTCTGGGCTTCATGTGTAAGAACGACACGATAATAACAGTCCCTGTTTCACAGGGGTGACAACATGTGGACTAAATGGCATAGCACATGCAGATCCCGCCACACAGTGTCAGGCACAGAGGCCGGGCTCAGCCAACACGCATTCCTTCTCTTCCCTGGAGACAGGCGGGCCTCGCTTGAAGACCTGGAGAATGGGTTTGCTGGAGGCGAGGCAGGGGAAGGCAGGCTTGGAAAACTCCCCCTGTCATCCCAGCCACATCCCGACCCCCAGCTCTCCGTCAGCCTCCCCAGGGACATGTCTCAGAGCATCAGAGCTGCAAAGGCCCTTTGGGACCTGACCCCATCGCCTCGAACTACAGATGGGGAGACAGAGGCCCAGAAAGGGGCAGGGATGTGCCTGCGGTTGTGCAGTAACTCGGATGTCCAATCGAGGCCGGAACACCCCAGGCCTGGCCCTTCTTCACCTCGGGCCCGGCTGTGAAATGAGGATGATGTGGAGCCTGCCGAGTGGGCTTGGGCTCGCTGAGCTGATGTGCAGAGAGCCTGGCACATGGTAGGTGTTCAGGAACCAGTTGAGCCTTCTGCTTATCGAGGTCACGCTCCGTACACCGTACGCCACTGTGGTTAGGAGCATGGTCTCAGGCATCATCCAGACGGAGGCTGAATCCTGGCCCTGCCATAGCAGCTGAGTGACCTTGGACAAGCGACTTGACCTCTCGGAACCTGGGTCTGTTCTTCTGTAAAACGGAGGAAGCCCCAGCTCCCACCTGAGGGGGCTGCTGGGAGGGCAGAGGGAGATAACGTCCTCAGCGGCAGGCCCCAGCCCCCTTGGCAGCTGCGGGCCTCTCCCTCTTCTCAGCCTGTGACCCCTGCCTGGCACCCCACCATCAGTGCCCACACCTTGCCACTCCCGCATGGGTGGAGAGCCTGGCCTTGAAGAGACTGAGGCAACCTCTCCCATCTGGCAAGGAAGTGACTCCAGCTCGCCTCAGGCCCCGAAAATAGAGTCCTATTTTAGCTTCCAGCTCCTCCATGGAGAGGCCCAGAGTGTGATGCGAGGGCGTTTGGCTGTTGAGGGCCTGTATCGGCACCCCCACCGGCCCTCCCCCATTCTGCCAGGCACTGTCAAGCTGGGCCCTTGGGCCTCTCCTGCCTCCTAGTAACTGCCCCCTGTCCTGGACACCCAAGGCCTTCCACCAAGGCTGAGCTGCCTGCTCCTCCTGGCTCGACTGCAATTCCAGTTCCAGTTGAGGGTCTCAATTCCACCTGGACACCGTTTCTCCCATAGGGCCCAGGACCATCACGCTAATTAGGATCCCACAATTCTCCATTGCATTATTCAGATGCGGTCCCCTGGCCTTCAAGCCAGTCCATGTTTCCACAGCCCCATCCCAGAGAAAGCAGAAGTTCTCCTCCCGGGGGCGGAAGGAAGGAGGCAGGACTGCTACATTAGGAGTGCAGCCATACAACTTATTCATTCAATCCCACAGAACCTTCTCCCCAAAGCTATGCACTGTTTCCTACCTCAGTGCCTTTGCACTGTGACTCCCCCGCCTGGAATGCCCTTCTCCTTCAGCTCCAGCTGAGACTGGAACCCAGACTACCTGGATCCGGAATCCAAGATCTTAACCACTCTGTGGTCACTCTAGAAGAACATCTAAGCAGAGGGATGGCATGTGCAAAGCTTGGCCTTATGCAAGAGGGGGCCGCTATCACTGGGCAGAATGTTTTTGGCTTCTGGAGACACTAGGGGACTTCACTCTTTCTAAGAAACAGGCACAGAAACGTGAAATAACTTGCCCACGATTATACATTAGTGAATGAAGAAGCTGGAATTTGAGCCCTGGGGTCTGTCTCTAGAACTCGCACCCTGTACCCTCACAGCTGGCCTCTGGGCAGGGGCTCGGAAGAGGTTCGCTAGATGAGGAATTGACTGAATGCATTGATGGAATTCTAGTCCACAGGCCCACTGCTTGCCAACTGTGCATCTCTGGGCAAATGGCCTCGCTCAGCACTGCTGCCTTACCTGTCGGAGTGGAACTGAGAACTCCTTTCCTGGGGAGGCAGGGAGCTGGGGGAGCCCACATCTTGGGGTCCTGCAATCCTCAGATCCTGGGTCTGCTGAGCTGGTGGTGGGAGAGGGTGGAGACGGGTGGGAGGTAGACTGTGTGGGCAGGGTGGGCAGGGAGAGGCAGGTGGGAGGGTGGGGGTGCTTTGGCCGCATCCCAGGGCACAAGACCATGGGTCAGTTAAAGACGAAGCCAGAGGCTCAGGCAACGTCCCCAGAAGCCCCTGGGCTCCAGGCTCACAGCTGCTCTGCTTCTAGGCAGGCAGGAGAGAGTCTCTCCCACCAGTTCCAACCAGAGTCCCAGAATCCAGCCTCACTGGAGTCACGTGTCCACCCCTGAGTCCACCACTGTGGCCAGGGGCATGGACCGCTCTGATTGGCAGGCATGAGTTGTGGGCATGGAAAGTCTTCTTGTCTTAATGGGGAAACCGGCAACCTGCCGTGGCAGATGAGGAGGCCAGAGGGGCTGAGAAGGGAGGAAGGAGAAGGGAGGAAGGAAGCCAGGAACCAGGGATGGAAGACAAAAGCAGGGCAGCGAAAGGTCTACCCTCTCTAACCTCAGCCACCCTCTGGTCAGATGCAAGCACAGAACCGGGAGTCAGGCTCTGCTGCACTATGGTGACCTCAGGCAAGCCACACCTCGTCTCTGAGGCTCAGCTCTCTCATCTGTAAGATGGGGCAATAGTAGCAGCAATCTCATGGGCCGTTATGAGAGTGTAAAGGGGGTTAGGCATTTAGCTGATGGCAGTGGTTATTTTTATCTCCTTCTTCCATGTTCACCTTTCAGTCTCTGCGCATGCGTCGACCCTGGCTTGGCATCAGACAGCTGGCAAAACTCCTGTCTAGCCGTCATCTTCATGGCCCCGCCCCTGCCCTGGGAGGTACTGGTATCCCGGTTTCACAGGTGAGAAAACAGGCCCCGCAGCTTGAGTGCCAGGCCCGAATCCCTCAGCTGATCAGAATCAGGACCTCACCCGGAATCTGAAGCCCAAGTTCCTTCCATCACAGCAACTGTTAGTTGAATTGGATAAAGGTGGGGGAGGGAGCAATTCTTCGCCTCAGTTTCCCCTCCTGCCGCAGAAGAAACCAGAATGATCCCATTCTCCTGTCCCTAGGAAAGTCCAAGCCAGACAAGTGGTTACTAATAATTCTTGCCTCACCTCCCCGGGGCCCCTGCGCCTTCCCCGGGGCCCCTGTCCCACAGCGCCGCCCAGTGGCGGCCTCGGGGACTGCAGGCTGCGGGCGCCGACCCCCGGTACCCCGACCCGGGGCCGAGCCCCCTCGGGCCGCTTGGTCTCTGAGGGTTGAGCCCTGCTCTGCCCTCTCTCCGCCTCCAGACCTGCGCATCCTCACGCCTCTCTGGCGCGAGCACGCAGCGGGCGTCCGCACACCGTCTTGTTAGATGCTCCTGCACCCCCGCGAGGCGGGACTCGCTGGCCATTCTAGGCGCGGAGACCGGACTGGAGGGCAGGCGCTTCCACGATCGCGCAGCGAGGAAGGGGCGGAAGGGGGTTGCGGCGGGGAGGGGGTCCTGGGGGCGGGACTTGAGCCCAGGTGTGACTTTGTCCTCATACTTTGTTTGGGGCACCCAGCGGAGTTTGCAAAGTGCTTTTCACAGACATCAGCCCAGCGTTGCCCCCACTGTGGCCTGTGGGCCACTCGGATCAGACTCGCGATCTGCGCTGTCCGGCACGGTAGCCACGACCCTCACGGGCACCTGAAATGTGGCCGGTCCGAGTTGAGAGGTGCTGTAAATGTAAAACACACACCGGATTTCAAACACTTAGTACGTAAGAAAAGAATATAAATCATCTCATCAATAATGTTTATTATTGATTACATGTTAAAAACAGTATTTTGGATGTATTGGGTTAAATAAAATATATTTTTATATATTAAATATATTTATTAAATATATTTTATTTTATATATTAAAATATATGGTTAAATATATAATTGAAATTTTCTGTAAGGAAAATTTCACCTGTTTCTTTTTATCTTTTTATGTAATTACTAAAAACTTAAATTGATAAATGTGGCTCCTGTTTTTGTTTTTGTTTTGCTGAGGAAGATCACCCTGAGCTAACATCTGTTGCCAGTCTTCCTCCATTTTGTATGTGAGCCACTACCACAGCATGGCCACTGAGAGATAAGCGGTGTGGTTCCCCGCCTGGGAACCGAACTCTGCCCGGAAGCGGAGCACATGAAACTTAACCACTAGGCCCACCGGGGCTGGCCCGTGGCCCCTGTTTGTGGTTCACATATTTCTACAGGACAGTGCTGCACTACACAGGCCAAAGGTGCCCATTTCTGGGCCCCACCCCAGACCTCTGATGGCCTGTCTGGGATGGGGCCCTGGGACCTGCATTTTAACAAGGTCTCTTAAAAGATGCTGAGGACCACCAAAGTCTGAGTTTAAGCTTCAGGAATGTGTCTGGCTTGTTCACTATTATGTTTCTCAGGATCTGGC